>NC_140428.1:16984902-21984902 GCF_965140295.1 Lepidochelys olivacea
ATTACTAGATCCAGTTTAAGTAAGGCAGATACTACATAGAACTGGATGTCTCTCTAACTTTTCAGAAGTTTAGGGTACAGAAGCACAGCGTGTATGATCAGACTATTGACGTAATGTACAGACGTATCTGACTAAACAATGCACCTTTAAAAATGCCAAGTCAGTAGCTTTGTTGCAAATATTAGCGGGAATGACTCATTCTGGGGATTAGAGTCTGGAATGGAGGAACACAAGATACCTTTATATTGTAATCACATCCTGCTGTATCTTTCAGAGCCAGTTAATTCTGTAATCACTCATAATCAGTGCACTGGAGAATTCTGCAACCCATCCAGCTTTAGGGTCAATTTAAACAAATCCAAAGTCGTCAGTGTCCCTCAGCCACCACCAGAATTAGGAGCAGACAATTTTCATTCCAAATTGTCTGGTTGATACCTGATTTCAAATCAAACAAACCTTCCTGCACTACCTCAACATGCTCCATGCTAATTTGTTATCTTAAAAGAGACCCTTAACCCAGAGAAACAGATTACTGGCCAGAACTTAATTAGAAAGCATTTGAAGATGCAGGGGCCACTTTGGCATCTAGCCATGTTATCTTGCAGCCCAGAATTTCCCGCAGGAAATATTTGTCCTTAGTATCAGTGGTCCAGCCTTCAGAGGGATGAAATTTATTGCTCATCTGTTTACCATTAACAATCTTTGCTCTTTTCACGCATTGCAGAGGAATTCAGCATCCCTCATGCAGAAGTCTTCTGTACTTGTAAACCAAACTCTCTCTTCAACAGAGTTAGACTATTTAGCAGATTCATATCTGTCCCAAGCTTCTTCCTGAACAAGATTAGGGAGGACAGGACTTTTCTCTGAGAAAAAGGAAATATTAGACATTGACAGGAGACACAAGAAGTGGCGTGGCAGTTAGAGAAGAAATGCCTGCTTCCTCCAAGTAATCTCGTCCTCAAAGGTTTCCCCCATAAGGAGAAGTATATCAAAACCTTCGGTTTAGTATTGGATTTTTTTAAAGCAATGCCCAAACAAGAAGCTGCTTATGTTGTCTGCACCAACCATCAGCTCTGTATCGTTGCATTAAGGGTGTCAACAGTATTGATGTACAAGCTGAGTTTAAACGCTGGAGGGCAAGTCAGATTTCATTCAGAAGCAGGACAATTACGTCAGCACAATGCAGCAAAGCTGTATAAACCAAACACTTCCCATTCATCCCAGTGGTTATTATGCTTCTTCGGAAGTCATATTTGCTGGCTACATAGGGCCAGAGTGTAGATCAGACCCAATTGCCTTTGCTTTGTGTCACCCGTGGAAGACACGAATGGGCCAGGGCAGGAGTCAGGAGAAGCTGGGGCGGGGGGAATGCTGCTGTGAATTGATCTGGCTGCAAAACCAGGGCCATTATTTGCACAGTCCATTGTTTCTGATTGTAAGGAGAGGTGTGAGGAAGGAAGGAGGCATGGGCTTCTGTGCTCTTGGGGTCCCGGGCAGGACACCATTTTGCCTGATATCTGGAAATTGCTTGCTAGTCTCAAATGAGTTTTAAGGGAAAACCACAAACTTTAAAAATTCACATTTTGCTGGCTTTGTTTTCGAAAGTCATTGTCATCACGGCAGCTATGCCTGAGCCTCAGGAGCAGAGGAAATCGAATCACAGCAGGAGCTGGGCTGTGTGGAATCATATGAAAGGGGAGTGGGCGGGAGGCAGGTCCCCCCCAAATAGCTGCAGTCATTCTTGTCTCACTGGCGGGCATAGGCAAAAGCTAGAAAAGACCTACTGTTTTCTGACATGTTTCATGAATAAACTAACCCTGAGCAGGATGGAAACTGGCTGCAGTGGAAACAGAAATGTATGGGGATGATTTGTTATCATTGTTTCTAATAGCTGTTGCTACAAATACCAATGGCTATGAACAGGAATAGGGTTCTGCTTCAGGAAACACAGATTCCATAACTGATTGTTTTTAAAACAGGCCAGGCAGGCAACTCTGTTATCTGTAGTGCTCATCACCACAGTATCTGAGAGCCTCGCGGCTACCAACTAGTCTAAAATCTCCTTGTGAAGTCAGCCATTCTTCCCCATTTTACTTGTGATGACCGGGCCACAGGGAGCTTAAGTGATTCCCTAGGGAGGTTGTGGAATCTCCATCATTGGAGATTTTTAAGAGCAGGTTAGATAAATACCTGTCAGAGAGGGTCCAGATAATACTTAGTCCTGCCATGAGTGCAGCGGACTGGACTAGATGACCTCTCGAGGTCTGTTCGAGTCCTATGATTCTATGATTTGCCCAAGTTCATCCCCTCAGAGATTGGCCGAACCAGGCATAGAACCCAGATGGCCTGAAACCTGTCCCATGCCTTAACTTCAGGATCATCCTCCCTACAGCCAGAAGTGTGATGCTGGAGCGCTACCTAAGTTGCTCTGTGCCTCAGTTTCCTCAGATGTAAAATGGGGATAATGATACCGATGTCCTTTGTAAAGTGCTCTGACATCTGATAAAAAGTGCTATATAAGAGGTAAGTGTTATTATTATAACCACATGAGCATATTCCTCTAACCCTCCTGCTCCCTTCCACCGTTCCTCCTTCCCCTTCCATTTATTGTTGTTGCTTTCTCATATCACAGTGCATCCAGATTTAGATTGTAAGCACTCTAGGGCTGAGACTGTCATGCAATAGCTACGCAACATCATGCATGCTTATGGTGCTGTATGAATCACAACTGTGACTGTGGGGAATCTAGTCAGTGATTAGGTTTCTTGAAGTCATAAGGATTCTGCAGTGAAACTCAAAATCTGGACAACCAGCAAAAACATAGGAATTATCAGACCAGACCAGAGCCTCAGACACCAGCTACTACCTGTTTGCTTCAGAAGATGCAAGAAGCCCAGTACTTGGCCAAGCACTTTACAAATGACAAATGGAAAGCCCTGGACTCTAGAAAACCAATCAGTCATGGTGCAGCCCTTTGTGACTGCCCTAAATATCTATATATTCATACCCAATGCTTTCTCTTGGTATCGCTAGAGAATTCTACAGGACCACAGTGGGAAATGTGGCCCATTTTATGCTTTCTACTCCACAGACAATGCTGCCTGGGTGCAGAACAACTCCACATAATGCAAAGCAATTTAAGAGAGCCTTTGCAATGAGCTGCTCTCTCTTTCAAGGAGGATTTGTGGCTTTCGGTCTCTCCTCATAGAAGTTGGTAGCACAGAACAAAAAAGGAACAGAAACGTGCAGTCTTGCAAAAAGTTAATAAAATGGGCAATTTTCTATGGGATGTGTGCCTCCTCCTCCTGATTAAATCTATATCCTTGGCAACTCACAAAAGATCTCTAACGAATCAATCCCTATTACCTGAAGAGCCATGGTTCTGCTAAAATTAGCACTAGAAGAAATGTAAATTTCCTACTGAGTGACATAATTTGGTAGACATTACCTCCAGGAGGGTCTCTAAACACTATTACTAGCTCCCAGGAGAGCGGAAATCATTATCTATGTGGCCTTATCTGCTTAATCCCATTACAAAGGCCTGCAGCATGAAAACCTACCACTCCTAATCCCAAACTTCTGTGGCAGAAGTTTCTGAAAACTGCAGCTGAAAACTTCTGTATTCAGCTGCAATAACAGGCAATTGATGGGTGGGAGGGAGCAACGGGTGTGTGTATGGTACAATGAACTGGATTCTTGGCCTCACAGTCTGGAATGATTCCAAGGATCTGAGGGCTTAGGTGCCGACTCCGTGGGTGCTCCAGCCCTGGAGCACCCACGGAAAAAAAATTAGCTGGTGCTTAGTACCACCGGCAGCCAAGCTCTCCCATCGCCCCCAATGCCTCCCACCCACCGACGGCCCCACTGATCAATTCCTCCCACTCCCTCTCAGCGCCTCCAGCCTGCCGCCATCAGCTGTTCTGCGGCGTGCAGGTGTCACTGGGAGGGAGGGGGAGGAGCAGGGACAGGGTGCGCTCAGGGGAGGGGGCAGAACTGGGTGGGAAGAGGCCGGGCTGGGGCAGAGTGGGGGCAGAAAGAGGCAGGGCAGGGGTGGGACCTTGGGGAAAGGGGTGGAGTGGGGCGGGGGGGGGGGGGGCTGGGGCTAAGCAGGGGTTGAGCAGCCCCGGGGAAAGTTGGAAGCCAGCGCCTGTGTCTGAGGGTGAGTTTGACCATATATAGAAATAAAAGGAAAAACGGTTTTAGGATTAAGGCACTGGCCCGAGAGAGCTTGCATCCTCACTTTGCCATAGACTTTCTATGTGATCTTGGGCAAGTCATTTAATTTCTCTGTGCCTCAGTTCTTCATATATAAAACGGGCTGTCACAGGCGGGCTGGCCTTTTAAGGCAAGCTGGGATCAACCCTGCCCGCAACCTAGCAACCCAGGGATAATTTGTGACTGCACCTGAATCTGTTTGGGAGATTTAAGACTAGTAACTGACTCCAGCTGTAGGGGGAAGTGAGGAAAGGCTATATAAGCGAGGGTGAGAACACAGAAAAGAGGAGGCCCAGTAGTTTGGGGCTAGCTGTAGAGTAGCATTGAGCCATGGGGGAGTAGAGCTAACTTCAGTGGTGGGCCCATGGAGTCATGCAGGGAGGCAGTCCTGCTGCCAGACTCCCCAGGGATGGGAAGCAGCGGAGAAACCTTGAGAGGAGGCAAGAGAGGAGAAGCTCTGCAGGGGTCAGAAGAAGTAGCCTGGAAGCAGTGGGGCACAAAAGGGGCTCAGGCTCCAGAGCTGAAAAATCAGTGTGTGGATGCTTGGACTCAGGCTGGGGCCCAAGGTCTGAGACCCTGCGGGGCTGGAGAATCCTAGAGCTTGAGCCTGAGTCCAGTCCTAGAGCCTGAGTCCAGTCCAGCTGTGGCCATGCAGAGGGTCTTTTATCCCTATGTAGACATACCCTTAGACTGTAGACTTTGCAGGGCAGGGACTGTGATTTACTGTGCGTGTGCATGTTTGCACGTGTGTGTGCGCAAGTGTGTATCAGCTGGAGCCCCTAGGTGCTCCTATAATACCACTAGTGCCATCAATCACCACTGCCAGCTGAACGCTCTTCTGCTCCCATGCTGGCTGGCCCCTGCAGCCATTTCCCCCACCACAGGCAGCTTTGCCCAGTCACATGATCTCACCATTGTTCGTGCAAGCCCATTCTGCTCTGTATTTCCTTTCGTTTGGAGTACCCATCCTGTAATCACACGGACTCCCCCTCGCTTTTCAGCTCTCGTCTGCAAATGCCATTGCTAATATCTCCCAGCCTCATGTCGTTAATACTGAAGTCTGTAGCCATCACATTTTAACTCAAAAGGCAAGATCCTCAGCTGCCATAAATCGGCTACACCCATGTACAGTCAATGGTGCTACACTGATTTACAGCAGCTGCCTGTCCATCCCAAAGGGCATTGGCTTACAGTATATATAAAATATGCTGTCCATAACAAAGTTGTACTGTGCAGTATCACTGTTGCTGTGAGACGGGTGAGTGTTCTTCTACCCATTTTACAGATGGATGAAGCGTGGCCCAGAGAGGTCACATAACTTGCCCAAGGACACAGCCTTTCAGTTGCAGCGTCAGGAATAGACTCCAGGAGTTCCGTACTGCCAGTCTCTGACTCTAACTACTAGAATCCAGTTAAAAGGAGCTCCCTTAACAGCTTATTCAATGGAAATCTCATTATGGAGGAGCTCTGCCAACTGTTTATTCGAAAGAAATCCATTGTGAGGAGCTCTGCCAGTAGTTCATCAAAAGGAAATCCGTCACAAGTTCAGCAAGTATTTTATCCCAATGGGAACCCAGCAAAAGATGAGCTCTGCCACTAGGATAAAAGAAAATTCACTGCGGGCCAGTCTGCTAGTGATGGAATAAGAGTGCTCAGTTAAGCAGGACATTAAACACAGTCCCACTCTGGTCCAAGCACTCAGACCTTGAGCAGGACCCCCCGAGAAAGTTACTGGATAGGACAAGAAGCAATGGGCTTAAATTGCAGCAAGGGTGGTTTAGGGTAGTCATTAGGAAAAACTTCCTAACCATCAGGGTGGTTAAGCACTGGAATAAATTGCCTAGGGAGGTTGTGGAATCTCCATCATTGGAGATTTTTAAGAGCGGGTTAGACAAACACCTGTCATAGATGGTCTAGATAATACTTAGTCCTGCCATGAGTGCAGGGGACTGGACTAGATGACCTCTCGAGGTCCCTTCCAGTCCTACGATTCTGTGATTCTATGTGATCTATTTACTTGACACACAGGAGTGGGTGGGTGAGTTTCTGTGACCTGCAATACGTAGGAGGTCAGATCATAATGGTCCCTTCTGACCTTAAAGTCTATGAGTCTCTGACCCCAAACAGGCCAAGCTTTCATGCAAAGCATGGGCAACTGTCTACTCCGTGTTGTCCCTTGCATGCTGCTTGGCTCTTTTTATGAGGTCTCAGACATTGTTTTCCCACCTGATTCTGGAAGCTCAGTTGCATTAATTCACAGCCCTGGTTGCTATGATAGCAGAGAACAGCTTTCCTTCTCTCCCTTCCCCCATCACTTTTGGTTTTCCACCAAGATTGGATCTTTCGATTTGACCTTTAAAAGCATTACACTACGACGAGCAAAAGCTAAGGAACAATAAAGAAAAATGATGAGATATCCAACAGAAGGGAAATTATTTCATTAATAACTTCCACAGGTTACTGCAGCAACTTGTCCATGGGGCGCGCCGTTAGAGTTGCCTTCATCTGCTGACTCTCTGAAATCATCTTCCTCTCTCCATAGAAGCTGATGATTGCTGAGGCCATTCAAGTCATGCACATTGTTGGGAATTGGGGTGGAACATTCAGGATCCCCAGGAACCCAAACACAGGGACCAGGGAAGCTCAGATTTGCTTTTGCAAAACCTTATTCGCTTTAGTTTTGGTTTTGCACAAGTTTTGGTGGTTCTGATCTGGATTCAACTTCAACTAAACTCTCCATGTCTGCAGGGTTTGGAGAAAGGTTTGGATCTGGTCCCAAGTCTGTGACAGGTAAATTCAAGGTGGTTTTGGTTTTGAAAAAAACATATCAGTCAGAGGTTTCGTTTTTTGCAGAACTAAAAACCTAAGTTTGGTTTAGAACTAAGATTCATTTGCTCTGAACCACCTAAATTCAGCTGGTTCTGATAATTGCCCATCTCTAAAATCATCCTGGCCCATTTGGTATTTGTATTGTTTTGTTTGTTTGTTTTGTTTTAGCGAGTGGTTTAAAGAAGAGGAGGACTTGTGGCACCTTAGAGACTAACAAATTTATTTGAACATAAACTTTCGTGAGCTACAGCTCACTTCATCGGATGCATTCGGATGCATTATGCTCAAATAAATTGGTAAGTCTCTAAGGTGCCACAAGTCCTCCTTTTCTTTTTGCGAATACAGACTAACACGGCTGCTACTCTGAAACGAGTGGTTTAAGGGATCAAAAATGCCAAACCTGCTCTTTTTACTCAATTACCACCTCCCAGGAACTGAAGTACTGAAAGCAGAGAAGATTTCACTCTATTTCAGGCACATAAATGGCTGTTGAGGCCCGTGCAAAACATCCCAAATATTAGAATACAAACACAAATACTAGAACCTGTTCATACTTCTTGTAACAGTGTCTCTTGTGAGAGCATTTGGGGTCTACAGGCAGCAGCACCCAATAACTCAGTATTTTTAAGTAAAGGAAAACTGCACCCCATTTTGCTTAACCCAACAATTTGCAAATACCCTGCATATGAAATATTTTGAACCAGCATTGTTGGGAGCCAGCACTGGGAAGTGGAAATCAGTTTTCAACCCACTTTCCTAAGCATGGTCTAATCATTAAAGTTCCGCTAACAAACCTAGGAGGCAGGGGTCTGCGTTCTGTTCTAGCACATTGATACAGCGTGGCACGTTAGCCGAGAAAACAACGCCAATAGTTTTCAAACTTGGGTGGCGAAAGTTGCCTGATTTTCAGAAGTGCTGAGCCCCTACAAAATCCTGTTTTTGTCATGGGGGTGGGCAGGGGCACAGCACTTCTAAAAAATCCAGTCAGTGTGCGGAGCCCAATCTGGGGTGAGTTGGGTGCTTCCCCTTCTTTGAGAGGCCCAGCCTGGAAGCCCCTCAAGTGTGAAGATTTAATCTCTTCCGTTTCCCAGTCTCCCCATGGGTAAAATGGGCCTATTCATACTTGTCTACCTTGCAGGCATGTTTATCATGGAAGCTTGCAAAGCACTTTGAAATTCCTACCTGGCACTTTGAAGTGAACGAGATTAAAATGAAATCTTCGTTAATCCTGAGTGGTGTCAATGATTATTAAATCACGATTAAAACAGATTTGAAACATGTTTGCCACCTCGGACAGCACACCGCTGCTTCCACAAATAGCATCTTTTCTCAGCAAGAGGCTGACCTCCTCCCACAAGGTTCAGGTGGTGAAAGAAACCTTTCCTTCTTGCAATAGACATTTGTGTCACATTTTCTTGCCCTCCGAACTCTCAGGCTCTTGGGGTGAGCAGAGTGGCTCCAGATTCCCTTTAAAATGAGTATCCCGCCCTCTCTCCCCCGTATCATTTCCTTGTGTGAAACTGTCTAATCAGAAAGGGTTTGGGAGAGCGGTAAAAACCTACAGTGAGATGTCAACGAATATTCATAACGAAGGCTTTTACTTGAGAGGAAAAACCCAGCCAACTTTCAATGTCAGCATATGTGTAGCTGTGAGCTGCAAGTCAAAGCAGAAGTGAACCTGGGATTCTGTACAAAGAAGGGACTAGGAGTTCTGATCAGCCAACAGAGGCATATCATTAGGGGTCATATTTCCTGCTCTAGTCTGGTTCTTACATTGCACCCATCACCATGGTCTAGTGCTTTTGCACTTCTGTACTGGAGTGCCTCTCACCCAGGGACACTGGTTCTCAACCTGGAAGCCACAAACAAGCATCCAGGGTGGGGTTAGCATATTACTAAATGAGGAGTAGGTCTCAAGGGGGTCCTGCTATGGAAGAGACTGAAAAATTCCCCCTGGGATGTAGGCACCTCACCTGCTTAGGTGCTTTTGAAAGTCCTACTATGCACCTAAATATCTTTGAAAATCTGGTCCAAAGCCATTGACAAGCACTGACTGACTAGGTTTCACTGAAAACTGTAGAACTGTTCAGCTCACTACACCTATTTTTCAGGTGAGTAAGTTGAAGCCCAGAGAGGCTGGCGCAGCTTCACACAGAGAGACAGTGGTGGAGTGGGGAAGAGAACCCAAGAATCCTGACACCTCTTCTGTTGCCTCAACCACTATAAAAGGGCTTCTAAGCTGGGGCACCTGGCTAGTGGTCTGTAGAAAGCTGGCAGGTCACACGCGGTTGCACCTCTGTCATCAGCTCCTGAATCACATCCCAAGGCAGCTAGAAATGCATTAAATGCTCCCCTAATGTTACTTTCCCATGTCAGCACTTGCTTTGGTTGCCACAGGCCTGGTAGATGATTACAAACGGGGAGAGAAAAGCCCCCCCACTAAAGGGTGAGGAGATATCCACAAGGCAGGCAATCGCAGTAGTCAGACGAGTTCCATACTGTGAAAAACGCTGAGAAACCCTGGGCTAGACAACACTTATTAGTCACTTCAGCTCTGCAAGGCAGGTCAGTTAGCAAAATTGCATCAGACCTATTCTCATGTGCCAGCAGCTCCTGCTCTGAGGTTCAGTTCCAGCTCCCTAAATGAGATGCACTAAATATTGTTGCTAGTATATAAAGGCAGGAAAGCCTGCTCTGTCCCACCCAGCAGCCACAAACCAATCCCCTTTGGCTGTGGTGACTGTTTTTGCTGCAGTATCTTTCGGGAGCAGAGGGAGCTCTCCTTTGTCAAACTGACTTACATTTTCTCATTACAATCTCCTTTTGCATATCTCTGTTCCTGGTCAGGGAAAACCAAAGAATTTAGGATGATTTATGGCTGTTATAAAGAGCTTTATGCTAAATCAAAACATATTTGCCAGCCCAGTGGTTTTGCTAGCCGCAGTTCTGTCCAATAGGGATTTAGGAGCACACACTGGACCCCTTGTTCTCCACCAATGGAGCTTAGGCACACGTGCTTGAGGTCTGGGTGGAAGAGGGCAGGAGTGGAGGTTTATGGGTCGCTCGTTCTTCAATTGCTTCTTGCTGGCTGGTACACAGCAAGATCCTTTGGGCTGCTGTACAGGTGTCTCACAAGGGCAGGTAGAAACCTCACTGCTTGAACATATACAACTAGACTGGACAAAGCACTAGGGGATACTATGTAGCCCTGTATGAGTGAGAGATATGGGGATGGACAAAAATTACCTGATACATCTTTTCCTACTCTAGCCTCTACAAGGAAGGTGGCTCACTGCACTGCGAGCGATAGACAATCTTGATGGCTGTCACTCAGTCACAGAAAGCTGCAACCCTCCTGTCTACCTAGATATCATCCAAGTTGTGTCTGAGTTCCTCACATTCTTTTCAACACCCCGGTGAGGTAGGGATGAATTAGCTTTATTTTAAACAGCTGGGGAATTAAGGCACTGAGATTACACAATTTGCCTTAACTCACTCTGGGAGTCCAGGCCGAGCCAAGAACTGAAACCAGGTTTTCCCAGTACTGTCACCACAAAACCATCCTCTCCTCCTGCACCAGTCACCACAGACAAACTTTGGCTTAGTGACAGCTGATGCTGCAGCAGGCCACCCCCTCCCCCCCCCGCCCCAAAGGCATGGAAGTCAGAAGTTAAGGGGAAAATCTCCAGCATTCATTCATTGCCACCTTTCCATTGCCTACAATGCTCTCGACAACACATGCAATCCTCCATGAGGCCTTTGCTTCCACTGCCAACAGATACTGAAAAGATACCCTGCAACTGCATCCAATTCGCACTCCAATGCAAAACCTGAACTCTGACTTCACATTCTCCTGTCTCAAGATACAGGCTTATCTGACTGACACACACTCCACACACAGGTAAGTTTATTCTCCCTTCACATTGCAGCGGTTGCCTCACCATCATGTCATAGTGTTAAGTGGAGGAGAAGTGAAAAGCAACTTCTTTTATTGAAATGAAGCAGGAGTTTTAGGACTAGTAACAGAGGCTTTAAAAAGTCTATTTTTTTTAAAAAATAACTCCAATGTTATCAAAATTACTGACAGATAAATTGTCACTTGTCTCTTCCAAGCTCTGCATCATGGGCTGCACAATAGAGCGCTGTGAATGATTGGCGTGAGCATTGTGTACCACCCACCTCCTAACTGCAATTCAGTGAACTTCACCCAGATGAAGTTAATTGCAAAGAATTTCTCTCTTAGATGTTCACAGCACCTCAGAGAAAAACAGAGCCTAAAGATGAGCTTTTCTTCTTGCGTAGATGGAAAGATTCAGGGGGGAAGAAGAGGAGGAACAAATTATTTGAACTTAAACCAAAGACCTACAAGCACCACCAGAAATACTATGAAGAACCTAGACACTGAGGTGATGGGGACTCTAGGCTGCAATCTCATGTGACATCACAATTCAGCGTCTCCAAGTCTTGCCCATGGGCCTCCATCAAACAAACCAATCTCTTCGTGTTTCAGATGAATCAAGAAAGCTGGGGTAAAAACAAGTTAAAAAAATCCCCGAGACACTGTTTATTCATCACAATGGAGCCATACAGAGCAAAAATAATTCACTGAAAGGATGCTGCATTGTAAACTTTCTTCACAACTCAACTCATGTTAAATACCTCCGGTAGTAACTTAAAAAGCAACCGGGAACTGGGGTCTGGAATCACGCTGTAGATTCATATGCCAGTACAATGCCATATACTTAACACATAAAACATAGCAAGGAGTTAAAAACAGATACTGAATGAAGCCAGATCAGTTGTGGAATTTTGGATATCCAGTACCCTGAGATCATAGATCATTGCTTCCAATCCCACTGAGATCAGTAGAGACTGAAAGCTGTTGCCATCTGACTGCTGTTCAAGATGTGGGAGATGAGTCACTGATCTTGTTTCAGTTCCTAATGCATAACTGTCCACATCACGTAAGCAGAGGATATCAAAAACTAAGTGGGGTTTGAGTCCACTACTTCTACCTCCCACTGCAGGTGGCCTCTGTAGGTGCATTGGCGGGTCATTATGCAAAAGCATATAGGGCTGCTACTGTATGGACAAAAAGAGCAACAGTTTTAAGAGCTGTTGTTAATCTGGTCGCTTTCATGAGTGCTCAGGACAGATCTAGATTGGATAAAATAGAACAAGATGCTGACAAGTGTATTACAGGAAGAACTTGGCACCATGGGAAAAGCAGCCCTGTGTTCCCCCTTGCTCTTGTGAGATGCTGCTCCACAGTGTGATAAAATTCATAGCCGTAATCGAGCACGCTCTAAACAGTCAATCTAGTACAAGCTGTGCCCAATTCAGAAGCAGTTTGAAATCCGGAGGGAAATAACCACTTCTGCAAGCAAGACACCATAATGCCCCCTTTAAGATGGAAAAATGCTGAAATCACTCCGTCCATACAGTACATTCAAATTAGGTGTGACCTGCTCAGGACTGTTCCATTCCTAATGAACGCTTCCAAGGCAACACTAAGATGGAACCTATTACCCTCTGAATACATTAACGGAGATATTGACTTTGAGCACATGCTGTTTAACTGAGTAAGCATTAGCTGCCTTCAGAAGATCCTTACCTGGGACTTATTGGAATAATATAATAGACTTAAACTGTAGCTAAACCTGAAAGAAACAGGGAATGCTGTGGAATGAAACAGACCTGGACCACAGGTGGACACTGCTACCTAGACCCTACTGAAAATATGATACCACCACAATGATGGGTTGATTGTTCAGTGTTCTTAGAAGGGACAGTATGGTTTAGTGGACTAGTCAGGTATGGTCTAGTGGACAGTATGGTTTAGTGGACTAGTCAGGAGACCTAGGTCCTGCTATATATCTGCTGTACACTCTTGGCAAGTCACTTCACCTCTCTGTTGCCCCCGTCCCATTCTTCATCTGTCCAGTCTTTTTAGACTATAAACTGCTTGGGAGCAGAGATTATCTCTTATTCTGTGTAGAGCACACAGCACAATGGGTTCCTGGTCTTAGCCTCCTGGTACTGAATCTCCTGGTCTTCGTATGTATCACTGGCTCGACAGTGCCTATTGCCTATACTTCCAATCTTCTCCTATCTGTTCCTTTCAGGATTTCAGGTATCTCAGCTAGCAATGGGCAAAACTCAAGATTCGGACTGTCAATCTGACAAAGCAGCCAGAAATTCAGGTGTTTACCTGAAGTGCCAACCAAACTAGATAAACCTCTCAGGTCCATTAAATTGGTCAGGAAATCTCGAGAGAATGGGTTTCTTACAAGAGTTCCATTACTATTACAAAAAGAAAAAAAGTACTTGTGGCACCTTAGAGACTAACAAATTTATTTGAGCATAAGCTTTCGTGAGCTAAAACTCACTTCATCGGATTACAATCCACCTAGAAATAGTGTGAGAACAGCTTGCAGTATTTCAACACTAGTCATGTCAGAACCCAGAAGCATCAATCCACGTGAAAATGAAGAATACCAAGGGAGGTAGATAACTAGAATTTTAGGACTTTGGGTTTACATTCAATGCAAGTTTCTGATGAAGTATCAGGAGTGTTTGCCCATCCCTAAGCCTCCCTGTCCCTCCTGGGGCCTAGACCTGAGGTTTTCAGGGAGATAAAACTCCTGTTGGCTTAAGCTGGGAGATTGGCTTTAGTAAGCTTTTTATCTGCATGATGATTGGAGGATCAGAGCCTATATCTGCTAAAAAAAAAAAAAAAAAAGAGTTAGCCACCCAAATCATATTGAAATTCAATGGGAGTTTGGCATCTAAGGCTTTTCTGAAAATCTTTTCATAAACCTTCTTCTCTGGCCTTACTAAGATGCTCCTGGTCCTTGGATCATTATTACTGTTGTTGTCTGTCATGCCTTGTCCCCTTCTACAGAGAGGGTTACTTGACTTGGGAGAAATTAAGGCTTCTCTGAACAGTGAAGTAGTCATCTGGCCATGAACGGGTATTTTATATGACTACTTGGGCAGCACTTAGCTTGCTAACAGCTGGCCAGGGAGTTCTGCCAGGAGGTTTGGAATATTTTTCTACTCTTCCCAACCAGCAATGGAGGAACTTACACACTTTAAAACTAGCTCAGAGCTTACTTCTTGCGTCATTGCTGACCAGGCTTTGTTAGGAGTTTATAGTTTCTTTTCTGCTATGGAACAGATAACAGAGCTGGTTTGGAAATGGTTTTCCCATCCCCTCAGAGGTTTTGAGATTTAGAATCTTTGCCCGGGTCCCAAAACAGGATGAAAATTCAAAATCTCAAAATTTTCCCCCAGCAACATATACAGACCCGGTCAATCAAAATGTTTTGATAATTTCAAAATGTTTCATTTTGATTTAGACCTTTAAAAAAATGTTTTAACCTTCATTAGTATAAAGGAACTTAAATTTCAAAATGAAGTCATTTTGATTCTAAAAACAAACCTTCTCATTTTGAAAAATATCAAAACTGGATCTTGTGACAATTTCAAACCTTTTGTTGCCCTCCCACCCAAAACATTTTGGTGAATCAGGAGATTCACTGAACCTCACCCTTTCTTGTGAACAGTTCCGGTTTCGATGAATCAACATTTTCAGATGAAAAAATGTTTAATCAGAAAATTCCCAACCAGGTGTAATAGACAACAGCAGCATGGCCCAGTGAATAGGGTACAGGCCTGGGAATCAGCAGATTTGAATTCTATCTTGACTCTGCCAATGACCCAGGGTAAGTTGTGTTGCCTTCTCTTTTGCCTCAGTTTCCCCATACATAAAATGAAGATAATGCTACTTGCCCTTTTTTGTAAAGCGTTTTGAGTGCTTTTCTCAGTGGATGAAAAGCATTACATGGGAGGTAAGTATTATCCATATTGTCAAGTATGAAATCACTAGACAGAAATCTATTAAAGGAGAAGAAGAAATAAATAAATATATCAGTTCAGAGGCTCACTTTCCTTGTTTGGCTTTGCGAGCTTTCATATCTACACCTGAGTTGACTGGCTTATATTACAAGATCAAGTGTGTTATGACAGTGGCTGGACTTGCAACAATATTGCATGCCAAGAATTATTGATATAATGCTCAGAGGCCTGAGATTAAGACAGACATGCTCAATAATCTCTTCTCTAACTGTGCAGCTGAAGACTTTTAGTGCCCCAACTGTACTGTGTTTTAAAGCATACTTAAACCCCTTCGTTTTCAGTTTAAACCAATTTTTACTGAAAAAAAAATCCTGGGTTTTACAAGAAGTATTATTCATTTTTTCCCCAATTTTCACCCTACTTTTGTATCATTTCAATATATAAAAAAATTAATTGTTTTATTAGGAAAATACAATACAGTGCATGAGATATATGTATTACATCCCATGCAAAAAGCACCTGCTACTAGGAATTTTAAGTGGCCACAACGATCCATAGATGGGCTGTAACTTTCTTCTTTGAAAGAAGAATTTTCTGGCACCCCCAAACAGCAGTGGGACAGACTCAATGGTACCCTGGGGCTTTTCTACCTCTTACTGCTACTCTATCGCTTAACCCTATGAGGGTCAGGTCACTTCCCGAGCTGCAGAAGCACAGTCTGGTTTCTCTGATCATGTGTACACTAGAGGAAGAGCTCTTTCCTTTTAACTCAGGTTGGCTAACATCTGTTAACATCCTAGTGCAGTTAACTAAGGCAGCTGCAATTTTGACCCATGTTACCCAGTAGGTGTAAATCCTAGAGGGAAGCCTAGGGTTTACTTTGACCTGCTAACATTTAAAACTTGTCTCTACTAGGATTTTAACACATTAGTTAACATGTTAAAAATATACCTTTTTCCTAAGGAAGACAAGGCCCCATGGTGAAATTCCTGCTTGAGCAGAGTACCAGCACGTCGTATGAACCATTTAAGCTCTCAAAATAGGGCTTGTGCTGTTTTTCTGAAGGGGGTGATTTCACCCTGTGTGTGTAAATTTATGATGGGGTCGAGGCCTGTCTGAAAAGCATTCTACTATGTAAATTCATTTTGGCTACCCCTCAGCTCCTAGCTTGCCGTGGTTCCCCATTTCTGTGGCTGATAAAATAAACTTACACATCTGTGTCAGCGATGATATAACTGGCAAACACAGCTTTAAACATGTTTCATTTGTTAACAGAGTGAATACAAACAAAAACAACATTAAGATATTTGCGTGTGTGTTCATTCACACACGTTCACTAACGTTTATTCACGATAAAATGGTCAAAACGATCTTGACAAAGTGAAGAATTGCTCTGAAATCAACAAGATGAAATTCAAGGGAAAAAAAGTGCAAGGTACTACAACTTAGGAAAGAAAAATCAAATGCACAGCTAGAAAATGGGGAATCACTGGCTAGGTGGTCGTACTGCTTAAAAGAATCTGGGGGTTATAGTGGATCATAAATTGAATGCGAGTCCACAGCATGATGAAGTTGCAGAAAAAGGCTAACAGCATTCTGGGGTGTATTAACAAGGATGTCATATGTAAGACAAGGGAAGTAATTGTCCC
The DNA here is from genome assembly GCF_965140295.1 of Lepidochelys olivacea. Classification (NCBI taxonomy): domain Eukaryota; kingdom Metazoa; phylum Chordata; order Testudines; family Cheloniidae; genus Lepidochelys; species Lepidochelys olivacea. The sequence continues at coordinate 17,001,456 of NC_140428.1, forward strand.
ACTCTATTCAGAACTGACGAGGTCTCAGCTGGAGCACTGTGTCCAATTCTGGGTGCCACGCATTAGGAAAGATGTGGATAAACTGGAGAGAGTTCAGAGAAGCACAACATGAATGATTAAAGATTTAGAAAACCTGACCTATGAGGAAAGAATAAAACCCTGGGCATGTTTAGTCTTGAGAACAGGGTACTAGGGAGGGGGATCTGATAGCCGTCTTCAATTATGTTGTTACGTATAGGATTGTTCTCCATGTCCACTGAAGGTAGGAAAAGAATGGGCTTAATCTGCAGCCAGGGAGATTTAGGTTAGATATTAGGAAAATCTTTCTAACTCTAGGGATAGTTAAGTTCTGGAACAGGCTTCCAAGGGAGTCTGTGGAATCCCCATCATTGGAGGTTTTTAAGAACAGGTTGGACAAACACCTCTCAGGGGTGGTCAGTTTACTGGGTCCTGCCTCAGACAGGGGACCTGGACTTGATAACTTCTCAAGGTCCTTTCCAGCCCTACATTTCTATGATCCTATATATTCACATAAACACGGGCATATACATAGATATTTATTATGGGCCAGATCCTTAGCTGGTGTAAATCAGTGTCACTCCATTGAAGTCAACAGAGCGATGCTGAATAACACCATTGCGCCCAACGTTACAACTGTTTTAAGAGCACACCCAGCACCGAGTGAAATTGACTGGGATAGAGCAAAAGAGGGAAAAGGCAGGGGGAGAGAGTAAAATGGAAAACACTCTAACAAAAATGAATGCATGCTCTGAAGGTTATGAATGCCATCTAGCAATAAATGGACTATGAGGACAAAAAAGCCCAATGTGGATGAACTAGGACGTTCAAAAGTAATCAGTGGTCAGAAAGAGGCATATGAGAGCAAAACCATCAGGTGCAGAGGCAAAAAAGAATGTCGACTGGAGTGGAGAGAAGAAAAAAGTGATAAGAGAAAGCGAAGGGAAATTGCACCGGGGAGGTTAGGATACATACGAAGTGGGTTTCCCCACAAGTGTGGAAGACACTAAAGGTCATTGAAGGGGAGAGTAGGGGAAGATAGCGAGAGGAATTTGTTGACCGTCGGAATGGATGTTGCTGAAATATGAAGAAGAAAAGTATGTGGATGCATTGCCTTGGCGTTTGGCAAGAAAAATGGGCGAGATGCTCTTGAAACAGCTCCGTGATTCCCAAGAGGAGGGAGGAGACTGAACCCCATTGTGACAGGTGGATAAAATGTGCAATAAAATTTCGCATATGAAACCTGCTTTGCTCTTCCAAAAGATCAAAAAAAGCAGTTTACACATTAATGAATTTATCCTCCCGTAAGGCAAGTCAGTGACATTATCCCCATCTGACAAAGGGGGAACTGAGCGATGAAGTGTTGCAAAGACGCTGAAATTAATAACAACAGACATGGTTTTATACTGTTGACTGATGTATTGAGGAATGATTCTGAATGCTGTTTAAATATCTGCTTATGGCTGCAGTTATCTTGCTTGTAGTGTTAAGATGAATCTATTTCTTAATTCGAGAAATGGCAGCTTCTTCTTTAAAAAGAGGGTGGGGCCCGTGGCGGGAGCTCTTGCAGGTGTCTGTGGAAAGGGTGTGCGTGTTGAGAAATCTGCGGGCAGCCTGAGGGTGGAGAAGATGCATCCTGTAGGAAGCTCTCTAAGAAAAGGTCAGAGCTCAGGGCATTACGACATTAGCCCCTTCAAACAACTAGTCTCATTTATCATTGAAGGTGTAACCATGATTTGCCCAAGATTACACCATTTGGATCACAGTAACAATGAGATTCAGGGTCTGGAGACCTACCTGTATCATAGTGCCTGGCAACAGAAAAAAATTTGCTTGGAGGAGCTTAACGAAAGACCTGATAAGCTGGTCAGAGGCAAGGCAGACCAAGTTTGGGGAAGCAATAGCCCCATTCTGCAGGTGGGGAATTGAGGCACAGAGAGATCAAACAATTTGCCCAACGTCACACTGCGAGGGGGTTCTGGCTGAGCCAGGAACTGAACCCTGATCTGCTGAGGATCAGCCAGCTGGCCTTAATCACAAACCACCCAACTTCTTGCTACCCACGCAACCCTGAAAGAGGTTCAGAGAAGATATTCAAAGCTGAAGCTGGTTCTCTCAACCCAGCAGAACCTCTGATGCTTTGGAGATTGCCCCGTCACTAGAATTTATTGGAGTGGTGGTTGGTTTGTTTCTTGTTTAACCGCTGTTCATATAGGCGATGGTGGCACTATAGATATCTGAAAATGTTTGCTGCCTGTATGCAAGTATCATTGTTTGCTCCTGCTGTGTGGTCCAACCCACCACAAACAAATCTGATCACCACATTTCTTAGCAACGGAAGATTCACTTTTAGGACTCTTGGCCCAGAGGATTATTTACACCACGCAGGACAAGCCTTGTCCATGTTGCCAGGTGGAGCATTTTCATATTGTCTGTTATTAATGCTTCACAGAATCAAAGTCACTACATTTTAACGAAGCAAACTTTTAACAGTGAAGGTACTCTGGGAAAAGAGACAATGTTGGAGTGAAACGAGGGTGGAGAGAGACAGGAAGAGGAAATGAAGATATTTTTAAAATAAACCTGCTCCAAAGCTCAGGAAATGAGTTGGCTGCTTAGAAATATGAATACAAGAAGAGAGTTAAGACAGATATGGAGGACAAAGGAAATCAGAAAACCTATAAAGAAAATAAGAAGGTTTCTGACAGGTGAGTCATTGTGAAATGTCACCAAAGAGTGTGGACAAAACTGAAAGGGTATGAAAAACAGATCAAAATTTACAATCAGAGCAGGATTGTCCATTGGGTACAAGTACAAATATTGGAAGGGCAGGGATGGTCTTACAGCTAAGACACTGAACTGGGACTCAGGAGATCTGAGTTTGATTCATATCTCTGCCACAGATTTGTGCGATTTTGAGTAAGTCAACTGATCTTCCTGTGGAAGATTTCTCCATCTGTAAAATGGGGACAATAATCCTTTTTGTTTTCTACCCTTTGTCTGTCCTGTCTATTTAAATAGTAAGCTCTTCAGTCAAGGAATATATGGCCAGCACCCAGCACAATTAGCTGGAATCTCTAGGTGCCACCGTAGTACAAATAAAGAATAACTTTGTGATTAGTATTAACGCAATCAACAAAGGAAGTCATTAGACCCAGGCATAAAGTACGAAATAACACAGGAAGAGGATATATCTAAAAAGCAAATACTTTGCATAAATGTATCAGTTTTCATCCTAGCCTCTCAAAGCCTTCTACAAACGTGAATGAAGAAGGCTTCCCAACACAGCCATGTGGTAGGTTTGATATGGTCTTGCTGGTTTTACAGATAGATAAACTGAGGAACAAAGAGGTTAACTGACTTGGCCAAGGTCCCACAATAAGTGAGTGGCAGAGCAGGGGTGAGAATGAAGGAGTTCTGACACTGATGCCCCCGCTCAAATGCAGTAGACTATATACCTGACCATTTATTTTCCTCTGAAATCTCAAAGGAAAACAGATGCCAGAAACGAACATCTTTCTCCCCCAAGATATCTACAAAGCACTGTTCAGAACTCCCATGGAAATATGTGGGAACTGAGTGGGAATTAGGTGGCTGAGCTTCCTGCAGATTGTTAAGAACAAATACAATCCATTGGGTCTAAAGGCACCTTTACAACCTCTCGTACTCCTGGCTTCCTTGTCTGCCTAACGTAGCCGTCCTGGCTTTTCATTACATTACCCGTATTTAAGCTGGTGCTTGCAGTAGGTTTAACTCATCAAGCAACAGACCAGACACAAAACAAAAGCAATGTAACTGTTCACCGAGTGAAAATGCTATTTACATAAACAAGGGGGAAAAAACCCAGTTCAGTCCCCGTTACTAACTGGGTGTGGAAGTCTCCTCCAAGACAGCTTTCTCCTCTCAATGCAACACGGGGCCTCCAGTCCTCACCCCAGCTCCATTATTCTGTGCTGTTTACCTGGGGGGAATCAAAGCAGGGAGTCTGCTTCCTGCTCTTCGGCTGGGGCTGAAGCCCCTTGTTGCACAGTGGGTGTAACAGGGTAGCCGTCTCCTGAGTTCCCCTCAGGGCCTGAGGTCACTGCAGCACCCTGCCTCTGTCTCCCCTCTTCAGGGCCCCTGAATAATGCCACACTGTCTATCTCATCAACAGTCCTTCTTGGGCTCTGCTTTTATTATCACACAGCTCCAGAAAAAAAGCACCAAAACTTTTCTACCAAACCTTCAGATGGGCACAGTCCCTCCGCCCTGAGGGTCTGTCCCTTCCTGCTTTCTGAGCATCTGGGGAAGATGCAAGGCTTGGCCTGCCTTTTTTGCCTTCTTTCCAAAAGGAAACTTTCAGCTGGGTCTTTTTACCCAGCCCCATCTCCCTTCCTCGGGGACCACTGCAGGAGACCATCTCTCCCTGAATCTTGACTCCGCAGTTCTGCTGCTCTGGCTTCCTGCAACACACATGTAGGGGCTTGCTTGCACGTGCGTGCGTGCATGCGTGCGTGCTTGCTCGCTCTCTCTCTCTCTCTCTCTCTCTGCCAGTTCTGTTCTCTTCTAGCTCTGATCTCACCGAAATGTCCTCTGACCCTTTATAGGCCAGGTGAAGCCCTGCTCCCTTAATTGGCCACAGCTGCTCTGGCACAGGGACGCTGGACCTACTTTGACCACAGGGCTAGCCACCCTCTGACAGTGGGACTAAATATGAAAGAGAGGGGAGAAACCTCAAGCTTTCTAAGGTCAGTTTTTTTACGTTTCATAACATCTAGTATTGGAATTATCCTGCCACCTGGATAAAGCAATAGGGGCAGATCCGGATAGCAGTTTCACCAGTGCAAATAGACAGATTCACTCCAGATTTAAACCAGTGTAATTAAGATCCACTGTTAGCCCATTGTTCCTCTACTGGGAACATCTTTTATTGTCTTTAGCAGTAAATAGTAGCTAGGGGAAAGCTGTTCTTTCCTCTACAGCATTTCATGCCAGAAACTCAATACAAGAGCATTTCTGGTGCTTACAATAATCAGGTTACAGTGAAAATTATTACATTACAGTACAAATACACACAAATATCACACAGCCCGGCAGTGTGGCGATTCTGAAGCAGCAAGGAAATGCACTGGGTTTTTTTTCCCCTTAAATGTAAAGAAACGGGGAAAGATATATAATCGTTTAACACAGAGACTGCACTCTGTATGTTTTCAAATTCACCAATAAATCCTTCTTTTGGGAGATTGGACATTTATTGGATGCTGTATCAAGAAGTAGCTCTCCAGTGACATTCAACAGAATTTTGTATCAAAGCAGAATCCATCACAGCACAATCCAGCTTTGCAAACGTGCTGGGAATGTCAATGGAAGTAAATTACATTACTGTGGGATTATAGATAGGATAATGCATAAACAAGTGGCGATTATAATGCTATAATGCCATCAAAGGGAATCTGATAGTGCACCATCAAAACCCTGAGATGGAACTGTAGCTGTATAATAAACACCACTCTTCTTCCAAGCCTTGTTCTGTTTAATATTTTGCATGCTGCTTTTACAAGAGGGGACTGAAGCATTTGCTATGATAACTGCTGCCGTTCCCTGAGCCAAGTTCAACACCAAAACTCTGAGACGCGGGGATTGACCCTGGGAAGAGGAGAAAGCATGTTGAGGAAGGCAGATTGTGATGGTTTAGAAAAGAGAGCTTTGTCCACCCCAGGAGGAAAGGCTGTCCATGCAAAGCAGAATAACTGGGTGGGCATATTTAACAGAGTTTAAAACTGTGTGTCGCACCTTCCCCAAAGGCTAGTCTGCACAAAGGAGAAGAGCCTACTATTGCTGTCAGCTATCAGAGTTGATCTGTTAGATCAGAAGCTGGCGATTTCTTTTTGGCCCTGAAGGTCCAAGCTTCAAACTCTGCTGATTGCTTGGATTGTTACATGTACATTTTGTGGTGTGTAAATGCTTCCCCATAATGCTTTCTGCTTCACGCTGAGGCTATGGCACCGTTGAAAGAGCCAGGATGACAGGGAGTCCCACAATTTGGAATGTCGTCCTACAAAGCTAAGTTGGGGAAATACATCCTGCTGCTTAGACTTCCTGTGCTAGGCTATTTTCAAAGCTGTGGCTTTAGAACTGCTGAAAGACTCACTAAAATTACGGTGCCATCTGCTGCGATGCAGGAAACTTTGGGAGGTGTTCCTTCTCCCGCCCCCTCCAAGGGTCATTGGCAGGGGAGGTCCCTTAAGAGGACCCAAGGGAGGCACACACTCCCCTGGTTTTTATGGTGGCTTGAAAGACAAGGGCAGCAAGAACTGGCCTCAGGAGCAAAGCAATTGGAGGTAGCTCCAGGGGCTTTTTTGGTGCTGAGCCCCTACATCCTTCATAGATTTCAGCATTACCACGTGAACATTCCAGCCCACAAACCAGCGGGCCAAATTCCAACGTATTTGCAGGTGCAATTCCATTGACATCAGCAGAACCACACCTGCTTGCCCAGATGTGAAGGTGGCCATTCATTTGCTGGATTTCCTTCATTTTCTGAATCCTGGCCAGAGCAGCTCTCTTATTAATTTGCAGTGGCATCACCTTCAGTATGGCTCCTGCTACTTCCCTTTAGCTTTCCCCCTTTGTTCACTCTGTGCGTCATTCAACTCAGCATTCATTAGTACTGACAGAGAGGCAGTCAGAGGAGAGCTCTAAGCGGATCTTGAAAGGTGAAGGTTCTATGTGGATAAAGGTTCCACAAATTTAGCGACTGATCTGAACCTCCATCACAACATTTCTGGCCCCTGCTACTTCCAGGCAGGGTGGGAATACCATAAGGCCATCCCCTTTCAGGGTATTTTGGCAATTCCTGTTCCAGTCCGGTCCTGGCCGTAAACTGGAAGCACAGAGGCTCATGGGAATGAAGAACCCTGGAGAACAATTGGCTCAGCACAGGACATATGAAGCATTGCATGGGACAGGCCCAGCTCCCTGCATGGGGGGGATTCACCCTGCAGGTCCCCACCCTTATTTTTCCTTTAAAGACAATACTGCCTTGATCTTTTTCTTTCCTCCCTCCTTCCCCCCTCCCACACTCCTTGTTCACTATCTCCTCTCTTGTTTCTTTCCCCTGATTAGTTTCTACTATTTGTTTTTCTCACTCTTCACTTCTACAGCTCTCCACCCACCGTTTCTTTCCCCTCCCACGCAAACAAAAATAACTACTCCAGTTAATATGCTGCATTCAGCCACTCAAGGTAATGTCCTAATAAGATCCCTTTGGCATTCAATGCTAGAGTAATGCTACAGAGCTCCTTGAAGTTACTCTGGATTCACACTGGTGTAACTTGAGAGCAGAATTTGAACCCAGGATTTAGAGACCGCTCTCACCCATCACTCCCTCCTCCCCCAGGTAATCTGCCCCATATTTTACATAAGACTCAGTGAAAGTTGGAACAGAAAACCTGCAGAATTTGCAAACACATAGATATATTGAATTAAATAAAAGGGCTAATTCTTACCATTTAGGCCTTGTCTAGACTGGGATTTTTATACCGGGCTATAGCCCTCACGCCATAGTGTAAAATAGTTGTGACTTACTGGAGTAAGTGCTGTTTTACACTGTTACAACACAACTACATAAGGACTTTGCATTGGGGTAGCTGTCACTGGTTCAAATTTCCCTAGGCAGACCCTTAATCTTAGGACCAAATTCTGTTTTCCATTACACCAGTAAAATCCAGAGTGATTCCAGTAAGTTCACTTGCATTATTCCAGATTTACATGGATCTATCATAGCAGAATGCAGCCCTCTGGACATTAAAGATGCTCAGAAGTTTTAGGCATGATTCACAGTACAAGGAACAGAACTACAAGAAGTACAAAGACTTTGCATTTACTGTAAGATGTTTCTAGTTTAAAGATAGGCCTGAACCAGAATTTCAGATATCCTCATAGATTCATAGGCTACAAGGCCAGAAGGGATCACTGTGATCATCTAGTTTGATCTCCTGTATAGCACTTCCTCCCAAAAATTCCTAGAGCAGCTCTTTTAGAAAACCATCCAATCTTGATTTAAAAATTGCCCATGATGGAGAATCCACCACAACCCTTCGTAAAAGCGCAGCATCCAAATCTGGATCTATATTTTGTCAGACTACTTTTTACCAAGCTCTCATCTAGGATTGTTCATCTGTAGCTCTCCAAATGTTTTTCAAAGGAAGATCAGTATTATACTCCTCGTTTTATAAATGGGAAACTCAGGCATGGAGAAGGAAGTGACTTGACCAAGGTCACACATCAGATCAGTGGCAGGTCTTCTAATTTCCAGTCTGGTATTCTATCCACTAGACCATGCTTCCTCCCCCTCTATGTGGCAGACTCTAATGGGCCAACCCCAAACCATGGATTCCAAACATGACGTGAACTTTGGGGAAGTTCAGATTTGGCTCTAAAACTTTGCAAACCTCTGTATTCTACTATTATTCTTTGGAACTTCATATGATCCATGAACTCTGTCCATGCACCCTATTCTGATCAAGAGCTCTGATAAGCATAAACCTTTTGGGAAGTTCTCAGATTTCCAGCAAGTGACACAGTAAGTTATCAGCATCATTGGATATATATATATATTAGGACCACATTGTTTTAGGCATGGTGCAAACACATGTGAGAGAAACTGAGGCACTGAGAGGGGACGTGCCCAAGGTCACACATATAGCAGATCAATTGCACAGCTGGGAATAGAATCCAGGTCTACTGAGTGCCAGTCCAGTACTCTATCCATCCCAAGTGTTATCTTAGTTTTGACCATTATATCCACATCCGCTATACCAAATTCTGCCCCCAGTGCACACCTCCAAGTGTAGCAGTGAACCTGACGGAATAATTAGGTACCTTGGTTAGAGAAAGTGAACAGCAGATTTTCCCCAGTGAAAGCTACTTAAAAATACGACGGGTGAGTTGATAAAACTATCCCAGGGAGAAAAACATGTTTTGAGGTGAGTAATGAAGAAACCCCTATTTCCCCTTGTTTCATCTCAAACTCCCAAAGTTTGAACCTGGCTCTTGTTGCAGTAAAAACATAATGATGCTTGTCTTTATTTCAGCAGTTCAAAGGTTACTGCTGCTGTGTCCCCAGCCTTACACGCTGAAAAAAAAATGGCTGGATAGACATCCCTGTAAACATATATAATTCTTGGTTTAGATGCTTCATAAATCATATTCTTTATCCCGGGGGCAGTCTATCAAATTCTATTATTGCATTCTCATTCCAATAGGCCCCATCTCCATACAGCAAATCGCACATTTTCCACAGCCTTCCATCACAAAATAAAGAGTAAAGATGAAGAATCTGCATTTCAAATCATTGTTTGTTGTTATGACAACATCGTGTGAATTTGTTCTGGGCTGAAGCTCTTGCAGTCTTGGATTCCAAAGCATGTTTTTGAAGCCTTTATTCATAGAGTGGTTGTGAAAGACATTTTTATATATTTATCTCTTAGAAAGCCAACAGCCTTCCGAGGTTAGCTCAGTGTGGTATAAACCATCCGGGGAAAAAGATCAGGGCACGTAATTCCAGAGGACAGGATCTGAACAGGCTATGTGGTAACTTTTCCTCCACACAAACTTTACTTAAAAATACAATCCACCGAACTTGTCAAATGCTCAGTGAAACCTTGCTCGTTCCTACCAGTTTTTTAAGGGCTAAAGGGCGTTTAAGAGCTAAAGGGCGTTATCTCAATGCAGGAGCAGTTTCTGGCCCCCTTATTCATGCTGAATAGCACTTTATTTCACAAGTGAACTTTGCTGGGACTATTTGCGGAGGAAGGGAATATTCAGTATGGGTCAAGGTCTTTGGGAGGGCTTGTCTACACAGCAGGTTACCGCGTGGCAAACCAGGGTGTCAATCTACAGCGCACCAACTTGCCGTGCAGTGATATCCTGTGCGGACATGGTGACAGCACGGTGCAAGTCGCAGAGTGCAGCTTAGTGTACTGCACTTTGAAGTAGTACGTTAAGCTCCATTCCAGGACTTTCATGTGGATACAGCTACAGCGCAGAGAGAGGTTACTGCACGACGAGCTGGTGTGACGGAGAGTCATACCCTCTCTTGCCACGCAGTGACTTGCTGTGAAGACAAGCCCTCAGCCTCTGCCCCGTGGAGAACATGGACACAGAAAATAGTAGGAGAAATATCTGATTGGGGCCTCTATGTCCAATAATTATAAAATAACACCCCCCCACATTGTTAATACTAGCTATAGCCTTTAAGGCCAGTATGGATCATTCTGATTATCTAGCCTGACTTCCAGCATAACAAAGGCAGGACCTAGATTCCACCCAATGATTTCTGCATCTAGCCCAACAATGTGTGGTTGAACTAGAGTATATATCTTAGAAAGGCACCCAGTCTTGATTTAAAGAGGCCAAACAATGGAAAGTTTACTGCAGCCTTTTGATGAGATGGCTCAACGAATAAAAATTACCCTCACTGCGGAAAAAGTTCATCTTTTTTCTAATACAAGCGTCACTGACTTCAACTTCCAGTCAATAACAACCACCCCTACCTGCACCATCAAAGGCTTTTGCATGGATATTAAATGGGCCCCGGAAGAGTAATATCCGATTTTGAATGTGCAAATTACCTCACCTGTGTTATTTATTAGGCCTTAAATTATTCAAATTGGAAAAGTTTCAGAAAGCTAATTTACCCTTCGACCTCTTGTTTATCTTCTGAACTTCATTCACTTTGGACAATGAAAACAGGTTAGTGAAGTCTGTTTCTAGCCAGCTTCCCTTTCGTCTGTCATGCATCAACTAACGTGCTGCTGCAATATCTGGGCTGGAAACATTGCAGGGAAATCTCCAGATCCAAATAACTCATTTTCTTGTTTTTCATGAAAATATAGGTATTTAATAGGAGATTAAAAAATAATACTTGGGGCTTAAACTGCCTCACAATATCTGTAACCTGAGAATATCGGAGCCTAATGTAGAATAATTATTATGTATATTGCTGTAGCCCCTAAAGGCTCCAGTTGAGATTGTGGCATGATTGTGGACATAAGCATGTCCATGCCCCTAACTAGTCAAGACAAACATTGGGAGAGTTAAACAGAAGCAGAGAAGTGACTTGTCCGGGGTCACACAGAAAATCAGTGGCAGAGCGAGGATTAGAACCCTGGCCAGGCATCCACACACAGGACTATGCTGGGCAACATATTGAACAGTCCCATAAGCAGACTGTGCTATAGGACAATGACTTGTCCAGCCAAGTTTATGTCAAGGCACTTTACAACAACCCTGAAATTAAGAGTCAATCCATCTGCAGTTAATTACTAACTAAAACACTTTAAAGCCAGCAAAGACAGATGTATCCCAAAGTTACAGCTCACAGAGAGGGTAAGAATATTCTTGATGCTTTCCTAGTTAATGAATTTCAAAGGTAGCATGTCTTACATTTTAGTACCACCATGTTTCATCCCTATGATTACATATGGATCCTGTAAAGGCAGGAGGAAGGATCAAAGCTCCTTTCAAAAGCATTGATTTTGATCGAAGGCCACACAAAAGTGTTTGAAAGGGGTCTTGACACACATATATAATTTCATCCCTCAGCTTTTCCACTCTGAGCTGGATGAAAATTGAAACATAAAAACCTGCTCTGCTTACACGTCAGAAAATTCTTGGAGAACCTTGAAGCTCTGACTGTCCACAAAAAAGGAGCATAAAGGCCAAATGGAAGGACTTGGCAACATACGCTTTGTGGCCAGGATTTTTTAAAAAGTCTACGGGAGTTAGTCATTGGGACTTAAGTGCCCAATTTTCTTCGGTCTGTTTGTAACTCCCAACCTATATCCACATTCTACTGCCATTTGCGATCCACATCTATAACGTGTCACCATTTCCTCTGGTTTCTTTCCCTGAGTCGGCAAAGGAAAAGATTGCATTGATACAGTGCAAACATCACCAGCAGACTCCCTTTTTACTGTTAGTATAATTGATTGCTTCAGTGAGTGGCCAGAACAGCCTTTCATTCCATCAACAGTAATCAAATACTTGTTAACAATTTTCAGGTCCTGAAGGACCAAGAAAACGAGTTTCTGAGAATGGGACCTTGCTTCATAGCTGTTGAATCTGAAGCGATGATGAAGGGGAAAAATATTAAGCACAGATGTGCACCCAATTACTCTCCCCAGACCAGTGGAGAAACAAAATATTTCAACTGAGTTTGAAAGAATTGTTGCAAACCCGGGGGCTACAGGGAAGCCCTGGAAATCATTTAGGACTGATTTCTTACAGCAACCTAAGATGCAACAATTCAGATGTCTCCAGCAGAATTACTGCATGGGGGAAGTTTGCAGCCCAGGTTACATATTAATGTCCTCTCGAAGCCCTAGACCTGGTGTGCAATGGAAATTTGTCCCAGTTTTAGAGTCAATGGCCAGCCATTGATGTATCTGCTCTGGTGTAAACCCCAAGTGTAGACAGGTTAAACTGTGATTTGCCCTGGGTGAGATAAGTTCCACTGGTACAAATCTCAGCTTTCCTTGTGTGCAACTGGGAGTTTGCACTGATGCAGCTGGCCTTTGATTGCTGGAATCAGGACAGGTACCCACTGTGAACAAGGCCTAAGCCTGATGAAAAGGTACAAAACTATTCAGCACGGGAGAAAGGCACTGTTCAGATAAGTTGTACTGAACAAACACCATAGTAAAATTTAATTGCTCCATTCACTTCAGTGATTGCCCTGATTTTCGCTCTAATTCAGCCATGCCAGCCGAGATTTGGCCCTTCAGTGACAAGCACCCAAAATTTCAGTCTGGGCCCTTTTAGAGGAGGGCTTCGTCTGACCCTCTGGATCTAATCACCCCCAAACTATTCAATTGTACAGTCAGGGTCTGTGGGGCTTAGTTGACAGTGGTTTGACTAGGGCTGGCTGGAAAACAACAGTTTTGTTTCACATAAAAAATTCAAGGTTTCTCTCAGTCTTTCCTGTTGGAGCTGGTTCATTTGGTATGAATAATTAAATATTAATTGGTTTACAGACTGAGAGATTGACTCACTCTATAGCCTGGTGGTCAGGGTTTTCACCTGAGATGAGGGAGACCCATATTCAAGTCCCTGCTCCATATCTAGCAGAGCAGGGATTTGAACCAACATCTTCCACATTTTAGTTGAGCTTCCTAATCACCAGACTATCTGGCTTGGGGCTGTCTCTCCTATTCATATCCATTGTTGCGATGAAATGGCATTTTGATGGAAAAATGTTCAGCTCTAGGTCTGATCTCCAGTCAATATTATCAAAAGCTCAAGTCCTACCAGCACTTGGGCTCTTCAGGACCATGCATACAGCTTTCATAAACCCTGAGAGCCTGATCACTGCAAGAAGAGGTGAGACGAAGCATTGAGTTGGAGTTGTGATCACAGGAGTACTCCCTGCACTGCCCAGTAGATATGTACACCATCTGCACAGCTCAGTATATTCAAGAAAGCATGGAGAGACATAACACGGACCAGCAGTTTGGGAGCTGCCAGAAGTATTTTCCCCACAGAGAGAGGCAAGAAAGGAACTGCCAAGATCCCATTCTCCCTTCAGGCCGCCAGTAGAGAGAGCCATGAAGGTGGAGTGGTGCAGGGAGAAGCGATATAGTCTTCTCTTTGAGCAATCAGGGAAACTGAGATCAATGATCTACTATCTCTCCAAGCATCCAGGAGATAAGAGAAAGGAGAATCACAGTCTATAATCTCTCTTTTCACTGACCTAGCACAACTCCCTTAGCTCCCATAGAGTTAACTTGCTTTACCATGAGCAAGAGGACCCAGTGCGCTGGGTGGATGTTCCCAAGTCAAAGAACCAGCATGTTCCAGTAAAGTCAATATCACCTTACCTTGATACACCAAGATAAGCTGCAACAAGGCTGCGTTATTGCAGACTGATGCATCATTGCAACACATTCCCAGGGATCAGGGCTGGCTTAGTCTCATAGCGCTGATCAGGTACAAAGGGCCTCCAGCCTCTCCAGTGGTAACTGACCCCAGACATCAGTGAACAGAACAGAAAAGCAGCTATTCTCCACCCTCTCCAAATAAATGCTTATTTGGCCAACATTTAGGTATTTTAAATAATGGTGCCGGGCTGAGTCTTTGGATTCCCTTCATCTGCAGTCACTGCAGCAGCTCATTTGGAAGTGAGAGGCGCTCAATTATTTTTCATCGAATTCCTTTTGAACGCATAGTGCGTGTCTGCCTTTATCTCCATGTGACATTCGCAACAGGAGGAAGGCAAATATTAAACCAAGAAATCCAAATACATAAAAATACTGGCCCACCCATGCACATCCCTTGCCAGAAAGCAAGGTTTAGTGTGTGCATGGGAGAGGTTTTTGTTCTGTTGCCTATGGTACAGAGGTGATAGGAACATCAGAAAGCACAAGGCAGGTAGTCAGCATACGCACATAACCACAGCACTTCTTTGATAATTAAAATCCACTCAACAAAGCCTCAGCTCTCATGACGCTGATCAAGTAAATTTTAAAGACTTGTATTTTCCCCTTCTTCTCTACATTCATATAGCTGGGAATCTGAACCTACTGTCTGCTGGATTGCCTGGTTTGTAATCAGAAGTAACTTACTGACTCAAGAGTCTAAGACATGACACAGTGTCCTGTAGCATTGTTTATCAGTGCAAATACCTTGTCACAGTTCTTGCACCTCAATGCAACATGGCAAATAGACAAAATGATTACAAATACAGAAGTTCCCACATGCAGTTCATGTGATTCTTTGTGAGCAACTGTCACGGACCGAGCTCCCCTGCTTCCCAGCTGGGCATCTGATATCACCTCCCCCAAGTCCTGCCTCTGTCCATTGTCTTCTGCCCAGGTAAACAGGGTCGCCTGGGCCTCCTCTCCTCTCAGCCGCCCCTCTGGCTGGAACCGGCTGGTCAGGTCACCGGGGTCCTCTCTATGCAGCCCATTGTCCTCCCACTGTCCAGAACCGGCTGTGGCCCCTGAGCTGGGCCTTCCTTCAGCAGGTCACCAGTCGCTGGGGTATCCATTCTCCAGGCCATTGGCTGGGGTCCCAAGTTCCATCGCTGGTCCTCTGTACTAACAAACTCCCTCTCCCATCACCTCGTTAAACCAGTAACATCCAGGGACACTGCATCCCACCCCCTCTGGATGCAAACCACTGGAAAAACCAAGAAACCCCCCCCACTTCGTCACAGCAACACAACCACAGCAGGCTTAACCTTCCGTGGTAGAGACGTTGTGTGGTCCCTTGGGGTATGAGGCAGCAGTGACAAGGGTTCAAACACAAAACATCCCAAGTGAACCTGAAGGTGCTGAACTGATTGTTAACAAAAGCTGCTCTTTCTGATTCACAGGACCCATGTGGACAGAAACCAGCTGGGTTTTGCTCAGTGTAACAATTAGCCTGAATTGTGACACCACCTCCCCACTCTCTGCCTGCGAAGCTAGAGGAAGGCTGGAGGCCACATTCATAGAGATGGGGCCATTATGAAAAGTTTGGAGCTAGATCCACAAACTCCCTGTGAGTGGCTCAGAAGTAGGGTCTGATGCCGTCCCGTCTGTTCTACTTTCAGAAGACAGGGCTGGAGAGTGGCAGGATTTTTCTCATGAGTCTTACCTGGCTGCATGTCTTGAAACAGATGTGAACTTCTGAGAACCTCTGTCTAAAGCAGATGCTTTAAAGCTTACAGGAAAGTTAGCTGCGGCTTGTCGGTATGATGAGTTCAGTGTTGTGTCTGCTGTATTGACAGCCATAGCTATTGCCCATGGCCTGTCGCATTGTGAAGAATGGAATGCGAGGAGACTGGGACTCTGGGAAATTGAAGGTGGGGGACACTCTTTGGTAAAACCAATATTTCATTCACTCTGTTCCTGCAAGCAATGTCGCCACAGAAAGAATTTTCGCTTTGATAAAACTGAGCTGGACTGCGACTTGCAACGGTAGTAATGTGAAATCGTCCTTATCAAAGACAAATTCCAGATTCAGCCTGACCTCCAGAGGCTCTCTCGGGTTTCCTTAAAGTGATTTTGACAGACAAAGGACTTTCAGAATTTGCGGCCTGAGTATTAAAATACCCATGATGTTAGAGAAAAGGCCAGTACAAAAATAATAATAATAAAGCACTGATTGAAATCTTGTCTTATTTATTTTCATACAAATGATTAGGCAGAAATGCTGCAAGCATTCTCTGTGGGATTATTTCTATGCAGTGATTCTCAAACTTTTCAGGCAATTTTAATCAACTAACAGACTAAAATCTCCACTGTACCAGGCAGTGACTTTCTCATTCCCTCACCCTGTAATCAGGAAGCACCTTGTCTTCTGCCCTGTACCTCTAGCAACCTCGTCCCAAGTCCAGGGTCTTCCTATTAAAATATTTTTGTTGGTAGATAAATAAGGCCTAATTTTCAGTCCCTCTGAAAAATCAAGCCCTAAATAAATACGAGGAGAGACTTAACATGTTAAAAATAACAAGTCTTATTTAAAAGACAAAACCTCGCAGAGTTTCAACATGGTTAAAGGAGCACAGATGTCCCTGAGGTCCTTCCACAGACGGAGCACTTTCCTCAATCTGACAAACACACAGAAGGTCCCGGAAAAGCTGCCTGAAGGCAACAATGTTTGGACTCTGTCAGCTTGGATCAATAGCACGGTGTTGGCTGTTTACAAAAAGCTGGTAGAAGTGCAGTGGTTGGGCTGCTGGCACTGAGGGCCGCCCGACGAGAGCGCTTGCGGCATCTCCTTTTTTGCGTGGTTTGCGGCCCATCATGCAATGGGTGGAGAACGCACCGACACACAGGGGCACGCAGTGTGGATCCACACATCTCCAGAACCTCCTCCGTGCCCTTTGTTAAGTCTCTTAGGCACGGCCTAAGTGTTCAGCTGCTTAAATATCTTCCCAATGATTAGCAAGAAAAAATATATCTAAATGCCTCTTGGATGTTCAGCTGCACAGAGGCTTGAGTGGATGATTAGTGAGCAGTCAGTTATAGCCCACACATTTAATTTCTCTTCGGTTTGCATCATGTACACCTGCCACTTGCCTGGAACGTGCTTGGTTGCAGAGCGGGGAAAACTTGGTTTCTTGCAGATTTAAATCTAGCTTTGATTCACCATAGGTTCTGTGCACACTTACTTCAGAAGCATTCCTTGTATTATGCCTCCATGAAATTGTGCACACACAAAAAATGCTGGAATGAGTGGAGAGATGCTGATGGGTCAGTGAGCCTGGCAGAGACCTTGCAGGTTTGTGATCGTTCATCTTTTTCTGAAGTACTGAGCAGGGATCATCTGTTAGAAATACCTAGATTATCCCACATTACCAATTCCCTGCCATTGCAAAAGCAGTGGTGCACCACAGTCCTTGCCATCTTCTTCTGTACTGCTTCTCTCTTAAAGACCCTCAGTCAGTAAGCATCCCTTACGAGGGGCTAAGCACTCGCAACTCCTAATAAAATCAAAGGGAAGTTAAGGGTGCTGACAGCCTGACAGATCGTACCCACACATAATAAAAAGTCAGTGCGGACCAAAGGGAGTTCTATAAATTGGCCTGACAGAGGCAGGTCCTTCACAAGAAAGACGGCTTAGGTTTGCGTTCTGCAGAAGGAAGGAGGCATACTAAAGAAATAAGCTGCAGTTGGTGGCAAGTGACCGAGCAGCAGGAAAATTAAGCTTTGGTAGCTCATTAAAGTGAGTGAATACGGTGGAGAAGCCTGTAAAGCCTTTACTGCGTTCCAAAAAAAAAAAAGTGCTGGAGTTAATCCATTGCCATCTGTCTTTATTTTGCTAACTTACTTAATGGGAAGCCACACATTGATGGAAATTTATAAATAGTTTAAGAGCTCTATTACAGGTTACCAAGACTATCTTTGCTCTCTCTTCCTTCTCTCATTCATTCTAGATGGAGGATTTTACTGGTGCAGGATTCAAACATCAACACCCAACTGAAATTGTATTTGCTCACTAGGGAAATATAGTTATCCAACTACCTCTGTTTATGTCAGTTCTCATCCATCTCTTTCCATCTCCTCCGCAACTGAGTTATCTAGCATAGTCAATTTCCATCACACAATCTATTCCCCATTTAAGAAATACCTGAGAATGGATCTTAATCCTTACTGGTGATGTTTATAAACCTGTTCTTTTTGCATCTTCTCACTGCTCATAATTTTTATGTTCAGATAGTATTACGGATAGTATTTAGTGCTGGTCTGGCTAAAATCAGAAAGTTCGTATCATCACCTCAGCTTCTTGGTTCCATAGAAAGACAGAAGCTGAATTACCTAGTGAACCACATTGTAGTAGGAAAACCCCAGAAATCCCATAAAGGAACCTGTTCATAGGAGATTTCCAAATGGTCAGTTTTGCAAGCGGTTCCAGCTATTTCAGATATGGGGCAGTTTATCCAGATCCGAACTTTGAACCTTTGGCAGTTCATCTATCAGCAAGCAGCACGTCACAAAGGTGTGCTGCAGCTTGAAAAGGCTGACTTCAGTGACTCTAAGGTGACACGAAGTGCCAATCATTCATGTTCAAGTCGCCCTTGTTAATTTCACCGTCGATCACTTTCCCGCTACCACATTCACTGCCTGCTAGTTATTTGAAGATTGTGCAACAAACCATTAACGTTTTCCCTTTTCTGACATGACCGGATGCTTTGTGTTGCAGTAAAACACTGCTAGTCCACCTATGTAAATAGGTAATAGCATTATTCTTGGCACTAAGTACACCTTAGCCCAATGTTTGATGGTGCGCTTTTGATGGATTGCCTTTTTGAGGGAAAGCGTTATGGAGGGTGTAAATAAATGTCTCAAAAGCACATTGAAGAAGCCATGCAAAGAAGAGGAAAGACCCTTTCATTATTTTCTATTTCATACTCCCCACACGTTATGTACCATGGCAATACCGTGAATCAAGGTCTGCCCTCTTTGTAAAGCCTCACCACCTGTCACCCTGTGACAGACATCAATGCCTGCAGTGGTGATAATGTGTCAACGGCATAATTGCCATGAAATAACCCTAATTATTTGTCCGCAACTACAAGGTACAGTAATTACACAGGAAACAATATTAATTAAGTGGTAACTCAGATTCAAACAACCATGTTATCTCCTTAAAAGCATTCAGCGAAAGCTGTGCCTGCATTAGCCATGTAGCTTTGCAAGAGGAAAATCAAGGCAATGTTTGGCCTTCTAGAATGGACATGAACAGCAGTGAGTCCAAGGATGCCATTTGCAGAAGTGTCTAAGGCTTTGTCTTCACTGCTAACAAAGGTGCATATTTTACTTAGGGATGAACAATGCACACAAGCTTTCCTTAGGTAAGAAGCACAGTGAGTACAAGGCACTTCAGTTCAACCAGGCGGCAAACTAGGTGAGGACAACCCCAGGCAGGAGCATAACGCTGACATCACCTAGTCTAGCTGACGGTAAAGCTAAAGAGCATGGCCTTCAATGTGTTTTTACCTCGGGAGAGCTCACGTGCATAAGTTACCCCAAAGCAGGATGCACACCTCTTTTCACAGTGCAGACCAATTTAGTAATTTCATGAACCGATCTCTACCAAAGGATCAGGAGAGAATCATAGAATTATAGAATATCAGGGTTGGAAGGGACCTCAGGAGGTCATCTAGTCCAACCCCCTGCTCAAAGCAGGACCAATCCCCAATTAAATCATCCCAGCCAGGGCTTTGTCAAGCCTGACCTTAAAAACTTCTAAGGAAGGAGATTCTACCACTTCCCTAGGTAACGCATTCCAGTGTTTCACCACCCTCCTAGTGAAAATTTTTTTCCTAATATCCAACCTAAACCTCCCCCACTGCAACTTGAGACCATTACTCCTTGTCCTGTCCTCTTCTACCACTGAGAATAGTCTAGAACCATCCTCTCTGGAACACCTCTCAGGTAGTTGAAAGCAGCTATCAAATCCCCCCTCATTCTTCTCTTCTGCAGATTAAACAATCCCAGTTCCCTCAGCCTCTCCTCATAACTCATGTGTTCCAGACCCCTAATCATTTTTGTTGCCCTTCGCTGGACTCTCTCCAATTTATCCACATCCTTCTTGTAGTGTGGGGCCCAAAACTGGACACAGTACTCCAGATGAGGCCTCACCAATGTCGAATAGAGGGGGACAATCACGTCCCTCGATCTGCTCGCTATGCCCCTACTTATACATCCCAAAATGCCATTGGCCTTCTTGGCAACAAGGGCACACTGCTGACTCATATCCAGCTTCTCGTCCACTGTCACCCCTAGGTCCTTTTCCGCAGAACTGCTGCCTAGCCATTCGGTCCCTAGTCTGTAGCTGTGCATAGGGTTCTTCCGTCCTAAGTGCAGGACCCTGCACTTATCCTTATTGAACCTCATCAGATTTCTTTTGGCCCAATCCTCCAATTTGTCTAGGTCCCTCTGTATCCTATCCCTGCCCTCCAGCGTATCTACCACTCCTCCTAGTTTAGTATCATCCGCAAATTTGCTGAGAGTGCAATCCACACCATCCTCCAGATCATTTAGGAAGATATTGAACAAAACCGGCCCCAGGACCGACCCCTGGGGCACTCCACTTGACACCGGCTGCCAACTAGACATGGAGCCATTGATCACTACCCGTTGAGCCCGACAATCTAGCCAACTTTCTACCCACCTTATAGTGCATTCATCCAGCCCATACTTCTTTAACTTGCTGACAAGAATACTGTGGGAGACCGTGTCAAAAGCTTTGCTAAAGTCAAGAAACAACACATCCACTGCTTTCCCTTCATCCACATAACCAGTAATCTCATCATAGAAGGCAATTAGATTAGTCAGGCATGACCTTTCCTTGGTGAATCCATGCTGACTGTTCCTGATCACTTTCCTCCCATGTAAGTGCTTCAGGATTGATTCCTTGAGGACCTGCTCCATGATTTTTCCGGGGACTGAGGTGAGGCTGACTGGCCTGTGGTTCCCAGAATCCTCCTTCTTCCCTTTTTTAAAGATTGGCACTACATTAGCCTTTTTCCAGTCATCTGGGACTTCGCCCGTTCGCCACGAGTTTTCAAAGATAATGGCCAATGGCTCTGCAGTCAAGGCTGCAAATTTCTTTAGCACTCTCGGATGCAATGCGTCCGGCCCCATGGACTTGTGCACGTCCAGCTTTTCTAAATAGTCCTGAACCACCTCTATCTCCACAGAGGGCTGGCCATCTACTCCCCATGCTGTGATGCCCAGTGCAGCAGTCTGGGAGCTGCCCTTGTTAGTGAAGACAGAAGCAAAAAAAGCGTTGAGTACATTAGCTTTTTCCACATCCTCTGTCACTAGGTTGCCTCCCTCATTCAGTAAGGGGCCCACACTTTCCTTGGCTTTCCTCTTGTTGCCAACATACCTGAAGAAACCCTTCTTGTTACTCTTGACATCTCTTGCTAGCTGCAGCTCCAGGTGCGATTTGGCCCTCCTGATTTCATTCCTACATGCCCGAGCAATATTTTTATACTCTTCCCTGGTCATATGTCCAACCTTCCACTTCTTGTAAGCTTCTTTTTTATGTTTAAGATCCGCTAGGATTTCACCATTAAGCCAAGCTGGTCGCCTGCCATATTTACTATTCTTTTGACACATCGGGATGGTTTGTCCCTGTAACCTCAACCGGGATTCCTTGAAATACAGCCAGCTCTCCTGGACTCCTTTCCCCTTCATGTTAGTCCCCCAGGGGATCCTGGCCATCCGTTCCCTGAGGGAGTCGAAGTCTGCTTTCCTGAAGTCCAGGGTCCGTATCCTGCTGCTTATCTTTCTTCCCTGTGTCAGGATCCTGAACTCAACCAACTCATGGTCACTGCCTCCCAGATTCCCATCCACTTTTGCTTCCCCCACTAATTCTACCCGGTTTGTGAGCAGCAGGTCAAGAAAAGCTCCCCCCAGTTGGCTCCTCTAGCACTTGCGCCAGGAAATTGTCCCCTACGTTTTCCAAAAACTTCCTGGATTGTCTATGCACCGCTGTATTGTTCTCCCAGCAGATATCAGGAAGATTAAAGTTGCCCATGAGAACCAGGGCGTGCGATCTAGTAGCTTCTGCGAGTTGCCGGAAGAAAGCCTCATCCACCTCATCCCCCTGGTCTGGTGGTCTATAGCAAACTCCCACCACTACATCACCAAGCCGGAAGTTAGGTCTGCACTGCAGCTGAGAGATGTAATTCCCAGCTCAGGGGTCGTACAAGCACTGGCTCTGCTCAAGCGAGCACACTCGAAAGAGAAGTGAGGCACTGTGGCGTGGGCAGCGGCTCAGGCTAAATTATGCCCCTGCTGTAGAGTTGCATAAAATGCAGGCGGAAACCATAGGAAATAAACCAGTTTCTATTAAACACTACAGGTTTCCCAATGGAGAGGAAAGTGAACTGGGGGAGTCAGGAGACTTGTGTTATATTCCTGGCTCTGCCACTGATGCGCTGGGTGACTTTGGGCAAGTCACTTCACCTTCTGGTGCCTGTGTTTCTCCTCCCATCCTTTGTCTGCCTAGTCTAGTTAGATTGTAAACTCTCAGGTATAGGAACTGTGTCACAAGGTGTTTGTATAGTCTAGCACAGTGGGGCCCAGATCTCAGCTGGGGCATCTAGGCGCTATTATAACACTAAATCCATTTTTATAGAACCCCTATTAGGTTTCATAGGACTTTTCCATAAAGCTTGTCCTTATTCATGATACTTGTGTATGAAGGTTAAATAGACTCTTTCTCTCCCTTAACCTCACTCTTGTACCTGTGCTCCTTGCCCTGTCATGCCCATGAAGGTGTTGGAAATACTCTGCAAGGATGCAATCATGGATTCATGCTCAAATAGACAACGATCAGACACTCCTCTTTGCTCTCTCCCATTCTCTTACTGCCACTCTGTGCATAGGGCTCGCCCTGTCTATTACCACAGCTACTTTATGAATCTCTTATAGTCAGTTTTAGGTTTCTTATTATGACTGAGCCAGTGGCAATAAATTCCTCCCTCTGCTGTCTTTCACACAATGGCAGCCTGCATCAACCTTTACAGGTAAATATGATAATGAAAGTATTTTGATATTGCTGAAGTTAACTACCCCATGCTTACTGAGGAAATTAAAGAGCATACAATACATTTCTGACACTTCTGCTGGCCTTCCACAAGCAGCAGCTCTACTATTAAATAGAAAATCCCATAATCCCCGCATCCTTCTAGTAACTGATCTCCACTTGGCATCTGCTTTGTGCCTTTGTACCATCTCTTGTGTAGTGCTGTGAAATTTGACTCCCCTGCTGTATCTCTCTTGCCCGCCTTTTTGGATTTGCTGAGGGTTATTGCGTGAAAAGGACGTTTTTACTGCAAAACATCTTTCAGCCCTGAGAATTACTGGGGAAAGACAGTAAGAGAAGGTTTGAAAAAGCACAAGCCAAAGTGGGCATAGAGTGGAATTGGCTTGACAAAAGCGCGGAGGGACTGATTTAGTGTGCAACTAGAAACAATTTTGCAACCATCTCTCTGCTTGGAAATCTTTCCAATCCTGTCACTCACTGTAAATTCTTTAAGGAAGAAAGGGGAGGCTCTGATCCGTGTACAATTTGCAAAAATGCCCCTGCCTAGAAATGAAATGTGGATGCTTATTTCTTTTTTCTCCCTTTGTAGCAGTTTGCTTCAGTACCCGGGGAAAGGAGACAATTCTGTCAATTACAGAACATGGAGGCAGATGCCTTCCCCAGCATATACCAGAATAGTCAGCTAAAACACCTTTAAATATTAATGGCAGGTTAGACTCCTATTGCCCCAGCAAGAGTAGTTTGCTTGACAATTTTCTAAGGCCTCTTGTTAATAATGGATATGCTTTGCTCATTGAAGTGTGTTGCTTTTTTTCTTCTTGGACTTCATGTACTTTAATTTTCTTACAGCAGAGTTTGTGCTGGTACAGTGCATCCTGAGAATTTAGGCTCATGGGGAATTATCAAATGCAAAGTATTTCTATATACAGTTTATTAGCTCATACACTTCTCTTGGTTATAGGGTTGTCAACTTTGATTGGACATATTCCTGGAGGTGTCGTCACATGATACTCCAGGACAATCCTGGAGGGTTGGCAACCATATGCAATTTCAGATTTGAGCTTCATGCCGCATGTCTTGTACCAGATGGTATTCCTCTCTTTACAATTTTTAAGTGAATTTAGTGTTTGCAACAGGTGTTAGATAAAAAAACAGAGAGACTGATTTCTTAGGGATGGTAAAGAACCACTAGAATCTAGTAACTAAAATCAATCTACTCCATCTTCCTGGCAATGTAGGATATTGGAGCATGGATCTGATATTAAATTGATAGCACACCAATGTGATTCAAATCCTGCTCTGCAGGAACATTTAGGAACATAGCAATTGCCATGGTCTGTTTAGTTCAGAGACCAGAACCAGATGCTTCAGAGAATGCTGCAGTAGAAATATGTGGAATAATCTGCCATTCACATAGGTCTCTGAGAGTATGGCTACGCAGCAAAAAAAAGATACACAGCAGCGAGTCTCAGAGCTTGGGTCAACTGACTTGGGCTTGCACAGCAAGCCTAAAAATAGCAGCGTAGACAGTCAGGCTAGGACTAGACCGTGGGCTCTGAAACCTGGTCAGTTGGATGGGCTCTGAGACTCTGTGCTATAGTTTTGTGTGTGTGTGTGTACATGTATCCTTATAGTTAGAGATTAGCTAAAGCATTGAGGCATAAGGTTTAATATTCCTTCCAAAAATTTTATTGTCACTGATAGAGCTGGGTGAAATGATGAATGACTATGAATAGCCATCATGAATGACAATGAATCGTCATTGGGCAAGAGAAAGAACACAAGCATGATTCTATCATTTCTATGGCCTGGTGGTTAGGGCACTCAGCTAGGATGGGGGAGACCCAAGTTCAAGCCATGCAGGAATTATTAAATCATAAATGGGAAGCGTAACGTACTGAGTATTTTAGCCTTCATCTGGGTACTTGAGATTTGCATTCCATCAGATTTATGAAATGTCAAGCAAAAGTGGCTCAATGAGATTTTGCTTATATCCATCTAATGAAAAATATTCCATATGAAAGATCATAAAAAAAGAAGAAGGAACTTTGTAAATTTGCTGTGGTTTTGTGGGAGTTTCACGCACACAAAAATAAGCAAGCTTTTGATAAGAAAGCATTCACAATGGTTATTTCACCCAGTCTACGAGTGGATCTTGATTAGGACCACGTAGCCAGTTCTCATTGGCATGACAAATTTCACATCCATCACACCTAGTGATTTTCCAACCTACCCTAACATCTGTGATTGCCTATTAGTAGAGTCCACCAACCCAAAATGATCCAACCAAAGTACTGACCCTCATGTTTGAGCTGTTCATCAAAAAGGCAGAAAACAAGTTGCAACATGGAAAATGCAAACTAATGCTCTCTGGGGGGAAATAAACTGAAACAGAGAGATTCAGTAGGGGAACCAGCCATGCTAGAAGAGATTTACTGGGATGAGATGGTAGAAAGCAAATTGGATATGAGTATGTAATGTGATATGGTTGCATAAAGGACCAGTGCAATCTGAGCTGCATAATGAAAAGAACCTATTACAGATCAAGGAGGAAACAGTCTCTTTCTTAGGTGTCTCTGTAGCAACTCCACATCCAATTTTGTGGAGCACCCTATTACACAAAAGATACTGACAATGTAAACGGAGTTCAGAGAAGAGAAACCAAAATGAGCTGTAGCTGGGGGCTTGATTTACAAGCAAAGTTAAAAGAACTAAACGTAGATATCATTACAAAGTGACACCTACAGAGGGACATAAGACTAAACGTAGTGGAAGGATGTCAACACCAAACAGGCAGAGGAATTATTGAATGTGCTGACGGGGATTATAACTAGGAATAATGGGGCAAAAAGGGGAAATTTAGGTTGCATACCAGGAAAATCTTCCCAATAGTGATATGTATTAGATTCCAGAATAGTAACCCAAGGGAAGTGGTGGAAACTCCATCTCTTTAGACTTTTCAAATATAAACTGGGACTAGAAAATGGATTGTAAGGAACAATCCTGGATTTCCAGGGAGATGGACCAAATGCTCTATCATGTATTTTCCATCATTATTTCTGTAATCCCAAGTTATGAAGGGTATGGTGGGGGATGGTAGCTCTCAGAAGGAGCCATCTTCTCTTACATCCTTTCATAAATAGGTCCTCTTTTCTCATAATATGGACACTGAGAATAAGCCTCCAAACCATCTCCCCTCCACTGCAATGTAAATAGTTGCACACTTTTTTGGAAAATGTAAATGATCTTAAATCATTTCTGGTCAAAGTGCAAATTTTTATTTGCCTCATGCTCCTCATGAAATGCTGAATATTTTAGAATCCCTGATCACATCTGTTTCATGTACTGGGAGCTGCGTAACAACATGAGAGGACTCCACGTTTCTAAAATCTAAGCTGGCTTTTTACTAATGGAACTATTTCCTGAAATGCTGCAAGTTACAGCTAGTATTCCAGCCATGTACACACAGACTGTATTCCTAGTAGGAAGCAGGTAAGTATCGCTGTTCCATTTTACAGATGGGGGCACTGAGGCACAGAGTGACTTGCCCAAGATCACGTGCTGAAATGATACCATGTCTGTTGTGCAACATGCAATTTAAAACCAAAAATAAATCTCCTGTTTTATTTCAAAGGAGATAAATGCCTGTGAGTAGTGGATATTTTGCTGGTACACCAAGTACGGACACTTTGGGAGGTAGTCCACTGCTGACTGGAATACCTCTAAAAATAATCATTCTGAATTGCCTAGCATTTCTTCAAGATACGAGATAAGTTTTACTTATTTGGAGGGCACTGTTTTATTTTTGGTATATAGCCAAGTTGTAGTTTAAAATGTAGATCACCTCCAAAATAAATGAGATTTTGTGACATCATAATAAAAAAGATAATGACTTTTTCCTGAAATACACATCTGTTCACTAAACTGTCTGCTAGACGATTGCAGCTGTTCACATTTAAAACTAAACATTTCCACATAATCTTTTACAATGGAAAGTTAATAACAAAACATAATGCAAATAAAAATCTTCATCAAAGTGTTTTGGCAAAAATATGCTCTATGAAATATAACACTTTAAATATCCTATTAAGAAATCATATATGGAAAATTCTGTCTGAATTACTGTAACAGGGTGGTGACCCACTCCAGGGCTGCAAGAGTGCTGCTGCTGAGGAAAGCAGCAAACCTCGGCTGATTGGGGAAGCAGCCACAGCGGGGCCATGCCCCAGTCAGGGCGCAGCTGGGCCCTATAAAAGGCTGTGAGCCAGGCCTTCAGGCAGTCTCTCTCTGACTGTAGAGAGGGAAGGACCTGGCTGCCTGGGGACTGAGTAAGCTACCCGAGTAGAGCAGTGCTGGGGGAACGCAAAAGGAGCTGGGGAGCTCCCACCTGGAAACCCCCCAGGCTGCAGGGCCTTGTGTGGGGTCTAAATAGGTTCTGGGGCTGCGAAGGGGCAGCCTGGGGCTAGGTAGAGGCAGTTGGTCCTTACCCCCCGACCCCCGCCTATGATGACTGGCTCTTATACTGCAGTCTGCCCCAGGGAGCAGGGGCTAGATGATGACTGGCAGTAGCTGCTGAGGCAAGGTGGGATTAGGGGCTTGGGGGTTCCCTGGGGAGGGGAGACCCTGAGAGTGGGGGGATACTGCTGGGGCAGAACCCCCAGATAAAGGGGCACTGGGGTCTGGGAGGGACATGGGGGGCCAGCGATGGCTGGGCACTGGCAGAGGGTGCTCTGGAGCTGATAAAAAGAGTTAATTCCTGGAAAGCCAGCAGGAGGCACCGCTGGGTGAGTCTTGCACCGTTACAATTACCAAAGGATGATTTTACTTTTGGTGGCCTATAAAAGGATTTGTGGGCTTAGTTAAAGAGTGGATGGAATAATTTGTTACAGACTATTATCTGTTTCTTCTTCATAATAATTTTGGGCCGATAGATTTTTCGTGAACAAGTTCATTAGGAGTGTTCTATATTGGGAATTTGGGCTGGTTTGATTTGAATTAACAGACTCCATTCTAGCCCATACTACCTCTTGACTGGATGAGCATAACTGGCACACAGATTTCTGGTGTGAATACTCGTGACTAAAGCTGGTTGAGATTTTTCAAATTTTAACTATTTGATGAAAAATTATGCAAAAGTCACTTTTTTCATTTAAAATTTGTCATTTAAATAAAGTTACAAAGGCTGTCCCCCCACAAAAGCCTACCTCCGCATTGGTGTGGGCATGAACGGGGTTCGACAGCAAAGTACGGTGGAGCTTATGCTCTGGCAGGTCTTACCAAGCCGAGAAGGTGTCAAGCTAGTGTCCTGGGTAGTAGGGAGTCTGACCGTACTTCTATTACTCTAGGGCAACCTGGCCAAAGGGGAGAGGGTCCTGAAGCTACAGGGCCCGAGCGCTTGCACCCCGAATGCACTGCTGCAAAATTCTCTTGCCAAACAAGCCACACAAAGCAGAATAAACCGGGAAACTGAGCACAGACTCGTGCATCGGCCTGACCAATGCTCACAACCCAGGGTAGCACAGGATGAAAAACAGAAAATGGCTAAAAGAATAGTCCAACTATTTGTTGCAAGTCACAACACAAAAAACGCTATCATCTGATCCATACATTGGTACTTACCTTGAAGTCACAAAATCAATAAAAGCGGACATCATCGGGATATGCAAAACAAGAAGAACAAAAGACCTCCTTGCACAATGGAAAAGCAGAGAGCAAGTATTCCTAGGAAGATCATTCGACAATAGAAGCAAGGACTAGAGGCGTTGGGTTCATTGTCAGGGAAGAAACAGTTCCGAGAATAGTCAGCTGCAACATCATATCACCCCGGATAGCAGTTATCACGCTTCAGATAAAACAAAGACGAATGATTAAAATTATTCAGGTGTATGCTCCCACGCAGCAAGCGGAAGATGAAGAAATGGAACATTTCTATGATGGGCTGGAGGAGATAATGCAGAAAAGATCCACCTATACAATTATCCAAGGGGACTTCAATACAATAGTAAGTGGAAAGGAGAGTGAGAAAGAAAAGTACATGGGAAAATTTGGTGAAGGTGTTAGAAATGATTGCAGAGCACATCTGGTTGCATTCACAAAGGCAAACCATCTCCACATAATGAACACGATATTTCAAAAAGAACAGTGTTGGCAGTAGACATGGAAAAGCCCGGATGGAGTCACACTATCAGATTGTAATGAGAGATACCAAACATGGTGTTTGTGGGGAGATGGTAGCAGAAAGGGACAATGCCCACTCTCCAGGAGCTCAGCCCCATAGTGTGGTGAAGGGGATAGTGCTACTCTACTACCACCACCATCATCAGAAAGAGCATGGGCTTGAAATCACCTATTTCTGTGCTTCTCAGTTTAAAAAATATGCACTGGGGAGCTGTTAAAAGAACAAAATGCTCATGGCTAATCCTGTTTGCCACTGTATTACAAAACCCCACCAAATTAATACAAACTCACTTCTAATATGAATTAGAGATATTTGGATCTGGGGTTTTGATCTGATCCACCGTAGTGCTGACTGCAGAGTTCCTATCCAGGTCAAAACATCTTCAAAGGTAAAGGCACTTATAATCCAAGTTAGAATATTTTTAGAGATTTCCACGAGACAACACTACCCTCCCTCCTTTGAAAGAAAATAGTGAGACACAAAGTTGGAGCTGTGGTTTCCAAACGTCTGGAATTTGCAACCTCCTTCTCTCCTGATGTGTTACAGGATCTAAGAGTCACTGAACATGACTGTTTCATTGCAGGCTTTCTGAAAAATTTGACTTTTTTTGTCCAAGGAATCAACTGCTAAATGAAAAGATGTAAGATGTGCACTAGGAGCTTGTGTGCACCTTCCCTCCATCCCCCTCCCCACCCCCCCAACAGCATTTTCCACTTCCTTGCTTTGCTAGTTACACAAAACTCTTATGCCTTGCTCGGTAGTGCTGATCTGCAAAATCTGATTTCTAGCAAGCGAGAGGGAAATATCGAGCAGTAGAGAACACTTTGCAAGTCAAAGGTAATTGTTTTTCCTTTCAACACAATCTGGGTAAAACTTGGTTATTCTTAAGGAAACCAGATCCTTTCCCATCAAGAGTTTAAAACATAATAAAGTGAAAGAAGAAAAGGGCAGCTGACAGTATGAGAATGTAGTACTCCTGTGAAGTACCAGGCAGCTTTGGAGAGAGACCCTCCATACGCTCACAGAATAGGGGCAGGTTCAACAGTGACAATGCAAACTTCTTGCCCCAGTGCTGATCTGCCCAAACACTGATCTGGAGTGACCCCCCTCTTGGGCGAAGAGGGGAACTCGGTCTCAATGGCCCATTCAATGTTTCTCTGACTCTCAACAAGGGGATACTACCATCTGTAGCATTAGGTTTTTGGGACTTGGACACCAGTTTATAAAACACTTCAGGGAAACCACCAATTCATTGCATACTAAGGACCCATCAGCTGGTAACAAGATCATTTCTGGCCACTAGCAACCTGAACTGGATTGGAACTGCTGACCTAGGAGACGAAAGTCATCAAATATTATTAGCAGTCTCCTGTGTTGTTCAGCCCCCCCCCTTGAATGGAACTGTTCAGAATGCAACATGCAGGAAAGGATTCTTCCATGATCTCAAAGGGATCAAAAGTGGTGACCCAAAGGTTAAAATATCAAACTCAGTTTGATCTTCATGACCATAAAAATTAATTTTAAGACAGGGAAAGAAACTTTCTGGTTCAGGGCATAAACTAACTGCCTGGAGTTAAAAAGACTTCCTTCAGGGCAGGTTATTCCACTTTTTTTTTGTTTGTTTTTCTGTTTTTTGGTTTCTTGCACCTTCCTCTGAAATCGACCACTGTTGGAGACATTGAATACTGGACTAGGTGGGCCACTGGTCCAACTTCACACAGCAATTCCTGTGTTACTATGGAACTGCTGCTTATTCAAATTCTGAACAGGGTGTGGCTCGTTGTAGTTAACCCACATACAGATGAGCCTGCCTTGGCGATAGCAGCTCTGGTTCTTTAGCCCTGGTGTAGCATCAAATGCTTCTAGACCCACAAGTATTTGGTTCAAATCCCACCGATGACGTGACCAGTGGTGGTATCATACTAGGTCCCAGGAGAGTCTACACAGCTCCTTCCCATAGTGAGCAATCCCTTCTGTCCCAGCAGGACTGCCTCTCAGTTGTGTGCACTCCAGACATTCTCTCTCATGAACTGAGGACTAACCAGCAGGCACAGGGGCAGCTGAACTCCCCCATAGTTTCCTCATTTGTAAAATGGAGATAATGATTCTGCCCTCCTTCGTGAAGTGCTTTGAGGTCTCTGGATAATAAGCATTATATATGAGCTAGGTATTATTATTATTAAAGAGCCAGCTCACCTTTGTGACACAGCCTTTCAATTTGTGACCTGCACATTCACATGCTGAAGTCACAGAGTTAGGTGACAGGTTTCAGAGTAACAGCCGTGTTAGTCTGTATTCTGAGTTAGGTGAGTTCAGATTGAGAAGTAGCATCAGAAGAAAAATTGTTCAGGGGAAAAAAAATTCTGGTTTTGGGCCATTGTCCCTGGTGATGAAAGTAAATAAGGGATGAGACTTGCATTAAATATATATATGATGCATAAAGAGAGTGGTTTTGAAATGACATGCTTTCTAGCATTTTCAGAGAGCCGTCCATCAGTCTTTAGAGCCTCAGGCAAGCAGCACTCTTTGGAAAAGTTCATTAAGACAACGTCTTCAAGATGTTAGTGTATGTTTTATGTATGGAAATGTAACTATGGAGCACCAAGCGCTGGCATGGAATGTTCATTAACAAGAAAACTGTTCCCTTTAGTAAGTCATAGTCACTGATTTTGGAATCTGTGATTAACAGGAGCAATATATAGCTCTGCCTCTTGCCATTTACCATTCCTGGCATCTAGCAAGGACTGAAGAAAAACTGCCCAGGAATCGATGGTAATTTGAAATGAATGCAGCTTTTTATAGCTCAGTGTTCATTTTCCGATCAAGTAGATTCAAATGACTACTGCAGCACAGCTGGATGAGGCTAGATCAGGAAATCAGCAAGCACGTAAACAAACATATTGGGGTCTCTTGCTGGACTTCATGTTCCTTTTAGTGAAGTCCAGTTTCAGGTTAATACTCGGGGCCGGAGCCTCAGCTGGTGGAAATCTTTATCTCAGAAGGAGCAATCAATTGAACTATGCTGAGGATCTGCCCTTCACGTCTAGATGGGTCTGTAGGTGAGCGCAGTATATGTTACATAATATATGCTGTATGTGTGTGCAGTCAGGGCCTCACACACAGCTCATTGAAGTCAATTAGAGTCCTTCTATTGCCTTGAATGAGCTTTGGATCAGGCTGTAAATGACTGCCATTTAGCACCTCTATAATTAAGAGTATGTCAGCATCCCATTAGATTCTAACACAACCATTTTAATTTGTATCAAGCTGAGATTTGGCTCATAGCTTCTCAGCCTAGATGAAAGCAAGAAAGAGGGAGTGAGAAATCTGCTCAGATCAGTTTGGTCACCTAAGATTTAAAGATATGCAAAAATCTCTAGCTCTAAAATGCTACTTTAGTGAATAAGTGTCCAAGCAATAAAGCCAGACCATTTTTTGAATCACTTTTTGTATTTACATAGGTTTCAGAGTAACAGCCGTGTTAGTCTGTATTCACAAAAAGAAAAGGAGTACTTGTGGCACCTTAGAGACTAACCAATTTATTAGAGCATAAGCTTTCGTGAGCTACAGCTCACTTCAGTCCTCTGAGTGGTCTACTCACTTTGGTGGCTTTAAATAAAAAGAAATGGAGTTAATGGGCAAAATTAGTTTAGGGTTGTGTTTGACTTCACCATGCATCATGATTCATACTACTGATCAAATTCTGCCTTCTGCTGGAGGTGTCCAAAAATAGGTCACATAGAAACCGCAAAAGCAGAGTTCCTGAATGTCCATAATGCTAGCTAAGAATATGTCCTCCTAACTAATGGAAATTTTTCCATTAACTTCAGTAGGCATTAGATCAGGGCCTTAAACCTAAAAAAAAAAAAGCAGGGGAAAAAAAATACAATCAGGAGATGAATGAGTGTAGTGAGCCATGCATCGTTCGCAATGGCCTTGATTCTGCCAGTAAATAACTTTATGCCTATGACACATTCTTTTAATGCTGATGGAATTATTCACAGGTGCAAAGTCGCTCACATAAATGTTTACAGAATTGGGTCTGTGCATCCAACCAGTGATTGGTCTTGTGATGCTTTAATATTTTGTAACTCTCAGCTAATAGAATTTCCTGTGATTTTAAAATGCCGATATCCTTGACCAGGTAAAATTCAACAGCTCTTGCTCTAAGGGAAACAAAATGTCCAATCCTATATTCTTTTTTTAATAGTGCTTCTTGTTTCTCTTGTTTTCTTTAGTTGACTCACTCGGGGCATGCAAGCAAGTGCTTTGTTTGGCTGGTGCTTGAGTTGCCTGTGGTGGTGATTAGCAGCATACCCTGGGATTTGTCTCTCAACTATCTCACTGAATTTCATTTTTTAACTGGAGAACTATATTTGCCCATGTCTGGTCTGTCTGTGTGGGACAGGAATGGAAGGGTGGGTACATTTCCAGTGTGTTGGGCAGGAGTGGGGAAGAGATTAACTGCAGAATTCTCCCTGTTAAAGATGTCTAGTTGTGCAGCCATCTCTCAGTCTCATGAGATTTGCCAAGTCCCAGGGGCTGGGGAAATATGTTGTCATGAAACAGTCTCTTGGGGATTCCAAATGAAGTCATCTCAGGCGGGAACTGTATTTACTTCGTGTGTGGGTGGTTTTTCCTCCAAATTTAACAATAACATTCCACAAGATGCAAATAAAAAGGTGAGTCTGCACAGATCAACAAGGTCAAGCTCTTGCCTTCAATAGTGTAAGCATGGCTCCTGGCCAGTTCTAAGCTGATGCTTGATCTCTGACAGCACATCAAGAGTGTTGGGTTTGATGCAAGATTTCATCTACGCTACAAGAGAACTTGACTTGAAAATAGCTAGGGAGAACTGTATGCCTGGTCCACTACTTAAAGATCCCAAACATAGAGCATACATCCTGTGACAGGACCTTGTCCAAGACCATTCGAGGAAAATCAGCCTGTCTTTAATAACATGTACCTCAGTATTATTTATTCACATTCTATATAACGTGGCGGGGCGTATTGGATAATGTGAATATTGGTAATGATTCTAAAGGATGCTTTTAGGGAGGGGGGGTTTAGAAATATACAGTTTTGATGGCAGGCACAACACCAAACTTAAGCAACACAGTTACATGGGTGGACCCCTTCACCTGCAAAGAGCCGTACTGAGAACACTGATAGGCCTGCATGACTCTCTCTACTGGATTAAGGCTTTAAACTATGTTTCTCTGATAGTAGAAGAGAGCAGGTGGCTCAGGATTGATCATTGACCAAGTAATTCATTCACTTCTGAATTGCAGGCTCAAAGCCAGTCCATCTTTGTGGTGACTGACTTCTTACTATTGATGGCAGCTCAACTGTCTGGATGAAATGAGCTTTTGGTGGTTTCACTAGACAGATACGCACATTGCAAAAGCACCCTCACATCAGGAACTAATTTGTTGGCAGGCTCAGTAGAGTCCCTCAAAGCAGAGAATGAGCTACCCTGCCAGCTCCATGAAGTAGTTCCTCTAGGGCAGGGTTTAGACTAGAGTTATTGGTTTAAAAAAAAAAAGTGAATGGAAATTTTAGTAAATTCCAACACATTTTGAATTCCATTATGTTTTGTAACAGTCAGGGATTTATTTATTTTTTAAATTCTCTGAATTTCCCTCTGAATTTCAGGACATGTTTGAAAATTTCTCATATCTAAGAAGACCCATCTTATGATTATGCTGACCAATCACAAGTTACACAATGGCACTACAAAAAAAACCAAATAAACAAAAACTCACCCCAAACCATGCAGATGTCTAATGTACAAGGAGCGAAGACATATGCTGCTTTGATTATCCAGTTTCTACTCCCCATAGTTTCCAGGCCATATTTCACTTTCCTACTCTTAGCCTCATGTACTGTATATGCTCAATACATTCCCCCAGCTGGATGTACTCTTTGTTACTGCTAGCTGTTTCATGTTGCAAATGAATGGATTATTTAATCAAGGGGAAAGTGTAGATAACAGTGAGCTCTGAGCCTACATTAGCTAACTGAAGAATCCGTTGAATAATACAATATGATTCAAGTCTGCACAAAAATCCCAGAGTGCCTCGCCAAAATCAGAAAGAGCAAATACATCAAAACACATGTTAAGTCTGCTTTGATTAGCACAGTAAGTCTTCAGTTTAGGTCTTTCAAAAAAATAATAATAAAATAAAAATCACCAGCAGAAGTTTCCAACCTAACACATCCAGATAAAGAACTCCAAAAGCAAAAGGCATACTGTAATATATAAAATGCCCAACATCCAAAATGTATCTCTGGGTGCTGATAGATTGTATGCCAAGGGCAGAAGAAATCCTAAGGAATCTAAGTTACAATCATATTTGTAAGGTATGGTACAGGAAAACTGAAATATGGCCTGAATGTAAACCACTTCTCCTGATGGTTCACTGGAAACCAGGTGCCAAATCTTCAACCTTACTGAGAACTGCTTGATGTAGTTCCCTGGTTCCAGCGGAGTTTAAAGCAACTTAAGGGCTGCTCTAAACTCTGCCATCTAAGAAAAGGCCGCCGTCCCCCCATGCGCCCCCCGGGACTTTATGCCAGTTGGGATTGATGGAGCAAAGTGCATTCCTACCACACACTTTTCCATACCCCTAAACTGGGGCCAAGAGAGGAAATGGCATAGAACCCAGCTACATAGCTTTATGCCAGCTGAGAGCTCCCTCAGCTGGTCAGATACGAATAGATTTCAGCCTCTTTGAACCACAAGAGAAAATCTGTTCCCAGAATACTTAGAATCCTGGTAGCATCCTTTTATCTTAGTGGTAATTATCTGTGTTTTCTTCTCTATCATATTTGTAACATGCCCATCGCTTCAGTATCTAGGCACCAACTAGAGAAGTTCTTGAACTGGAACTTTCAATAAAAAATTTCCATTATTTTATTTTTTTGGGGAGGGAAATGGGGAGAAAATGTTCTGGATTCAAATCCTTGGATTTGAACCAACCCATGCCATTTTTGTTTCAGGCTTATTCAGAACCAGTTAAAATGCAGCCAAAGATACAGGAAAAAACTTGTGAGAAACAACTAATCTCCCAACATTTTGGGCCAGAATCTTGTAAGAACAGCTCATGAGATTTAATCTATGTTGAAACTGAACCAAAACCCTAGCCAAGGGTTGTTCTTGAATCTGAACTCCAGTCACCACCCGAAAGCTAATCCAGAACTGAACATTTTCCCTTGGTCCATGTATAGATGTAATCAGTGTAGAAAATGTTCCATTTGGGAAGACCTCCAAGAAGGAAACTGAAGAACTGTACCTGAAACACCTAAAAAGTATGGCTCCATGACTTGCTATCTTCCCGGGAAAGGTAGCATCATGCTGTCCTTATAATGCTCCTATCATTATGTCAATTTCAGATGACTGAGTACAATGATCACTGAAATCTACAGTCATATTCCTCTTCCCTCTCAAGTTATTTCTCGCCGGTGAAGGACCTAGCATTATGTCAAAATGAAAAACAGAAGAGAGAAAGGGAAACATAACAACCCTATTATCAAGAAAAGTTCAGTTTCATCATTACTGAGGCCCGTGCTGTTTATTTTACATCCAAGCTTTGATTTCATTAAAGTACAGCACAGCAATCTGCTTGGCTGGGATTCTTGGGAGAAGGCCCATAAATTAAGCATCATCCTCAATTCCACATGCTCTATGGATGAACATTGCGATGGCAACAGTTTTAGACAAATCTCATACACTGGAACATATATACTCAAGATAATAGAGACCCTAATATGGAAGATGAACATAAAGTTGTTTTTTTTTAAAAAACTAAGGAAATTCCTAAGTAAAAAATCGAACTCTTTGATAATCTGGAGTTAAGCTTTAAAAAATCCTTTCACGGACCTAGTGGAGCAATATGATCTCCTCAATAATTATTTAAATCACAGTAGCACTTAGAGGCCCCAAATGAGACCAGCTGAGCCTCACTGTGTTATGTATTCACACAATGAGAGAAAGAGCCCCAGCCCAAAAGAACTTGGAGTCCAAACAGACAAAATAAAGGGTGGACGGAGAAACCGGGCACATAGGTTGTGAACTGACTTGTCCAAGGTCACAGTCAGAACCATGGCTAGAGCCCAGGGTTCCTGATTTCCTGGCCAGTGCTTTATCCACTATTAAATACTTCCTGCTGTGAATTTTACTGACTAAAAAATTGTGTTAAGTGTTAAACATGTAAAATAATCTGGGCTAGTATTCACTCTACAAAGAGTGAAATTTACCCCTGTGTGTAAGGCCAAGCATGTGCCTCTAAGCACAGGTCTTTGGTGCTGCTGTCTGGGGTGAATTTCATCCAATGTGACGATGACATGTTAGGGGCATTTGTCTTCAAACACCTTTATGTTGGCTGTATGTATAATCCTCTAGATCTTCCGCCTGCTGTTTGATGACATTACCACGGAATTTGCTGCTTAGCCTCATGCTGTAATAATCTTCCTTTTATTTTGAACCATCCCCATGTTCACCCTTACAAACCCAATCTGTCTCTGCCTCAGTTTTTGCTGCCAATTGGAGAAAGAAATGAGTTTCTGCTACGGCTTCCTGATTTCTTTATTGTCAGGGGGCCTTTCATCTTTCCCTTCCTGGTGGGCGAAGTCTGGGCTCCCGGCCTCCTCCCATGAAGAAGGCCTTATCAGCTGTGTTTGGCTGGGTGTTGGTGACAAGTACTTTAAACAACAGAAGTCTGTTATCTCTTATTCACTGTCTTATGTGACTAATTTGTAGGGAAGGAGGTTTAAAGGAGCAGCTCTTGGTATAATTCAATATAAACAGGCCCTTGCTTGGCGAGGATTTGACTGAAACATCTCCTTGCCCACTAAATGAAAGGGTGGTTTAATTCACAGAGGACTCTTGGCTATTCATCGCCCTTTGTTCTCTTCAGTTATGTGGTAGGCATTGGGCTTTATTTGCAGGCTGTGTTTTGAGTGTTTACCAAGTCAATCAGGACTGTTTGTATATTTTTGCAGCCTAATGCAAATTTTTTTGTAGAGGGCATGTTGCATATTTTGGGCATGTTTCTCTGTCTTTGTCGACAGGCTTGTGTGAAAGATCAGCCCTTGTTTCCAGCCAGAAAACCTCTAGTCCACCCCATCAGCGTACAGGGCAACTGCACCCAAATTTCCTCGCCATAGCTCACCAAGGGCACCTGCTCTCAGGATTCCAGCTCCCCGGATGGTGCCTTTAGGGTTCGAGACCTTCTCACCAGGGTATTTCCAGGCTGTACAATTCCCTGCCTTCACTGTGTTATTCCCAGCACAGACGGGTTGTCCAAGGATACCTGCTTGCTTTCTCTTCCGAGAAGGTTAACGTGTGTAATTGCTACAGTTATATGGTACCACACAGCAAGGCTACTCCTTTCTTAAGGTAAAAGAGCATTACAGAGAAAACACAGTAAAAACAGTAAAAGAACCGTCACACATGCTAATAAACTTACCGGAGATCTCCCCAACCCTAACGTGGATTTTGGCAGAATCAGCCCTAATCACGAGTGTTTCATTCTAGAAATGGTCACACCATACTCTAGCATCCGTTCAGGTGGGATGTGTGGGGATTTTCATTTACCTCCCAAACGATTCAGCCCTTTTTTTTTTTCCCAGCACATGCCCACTCACATTTTATTCCCTTACTAAATTTTAGTCAGCAAACTAAACTTAATCCACACAGTAGTTAAATAAAAGGCAATAAAATCCAGTTGGTGCCAGGACCTATGCTGATAGGATATTAAGGCTGGGAATGAAAATGAAAGCCGGGAAAGTCGTAATTAAACAGGGAAAGCAGAACATCCTACAGTGCCCAATCAAAAGTTGTTTAGTTGTTTAGCCTAACTAAAAGAAGGTTGAGGGGAGATATGATTGCTCTCTATAAATATATCAGAGGGATAAATACCAGAGAGGGAGAGGAATTATTTAAACTCAATACCAATGTGGACACAAGAACAAATGGATATAAACTGGCCACTAGGAAATTTAGATTAGAAATTAGACGAAGGTTTCTAACCATCAGAGGAGTGAAGTTTTGGAATAGCCTTCCGAGGGAAGTAGTGGGGGCAAAAGATCTATCTTGCTTTAAGATTAAACTCGATAAGTTTATGGAGGAGATGGTATGATGGGATAACATGGTTTTGGTAATTAAATATTCATGGTAAATAGGCCCAATGGCCTGTGATGGGTTTTTAGATGGGGTAAGATCCAAGTTACCCGGGAAAGAATTTTCTGTAGTATCTGGCTGATGAATCTTGCCCATATGCTCAGGGTTTAGCTGATCGCCATATTTGGGGTCGGGAAGGAATTTTCCTCCAGGGCAGATTGGAAGGCCCTGGAGGTTTTTCGCCTTCCTCTGTAGCATGGGGCACGGGTCACTTGCTGGAGGATTCTCTGCTCCTTGAGGTCTTCAAACTACAATTTGAGGACTTCAATAGCACAGATATAGGTGTGAGGTCTTTTTTAGGAGTGGTGGGTGAAATTCTGTGGCCTGCATTGTGCAGGAGGTCAGACTAGATGATCATAATGGTCCCTTCTGACCTAAATATCTATGAATCTATGAATCTATGAATCTAAAAGTGGGGGACCTCCTGTTTTGACCACTTAGCTCCATTTCTATTCCAGCAGCTACTACACTTCACTGGCCTCGAGCCTCATGAGATCTCCCGAGTTGATCAGATCAGGTGTGTGTCTGGGTCAATACTTGGTTCGGAGATATCCGGGAAGAAACTGCTCTGTTGCCATAGGTGGTCCTTGCCAAGTCTGTTGTGCTGAAGCAGTAACCCAGCATGAGGCTAGAGGTACTGTCTTTCATACGAATAAAAGCTTTTTCCCTTTGTGCTCATTGAAAATCCCACAGCACTTTCTTTTTCTGGATGGGCAGGGGGAGAGGGAGATAGGTGGGCAAAGTCACGGTTTTTGCCTCAGTGTCCTGCCAAAATTTCAGTCAGGGTAATACAGCGACACACCCTAGGGATATGTCCATTTGCTTGAATTGGAAACAGTGTTTTTCTTTGCTTTGTGTGCCTAAACTTTGGGGTAATGTTGCTGGTGTGGTTATAATGGCTGCCGTGTTCCACCCAGAGGCAGCCGCATTTCAGTGATGGGTGTCATGACACCAACAAGGACAAAGGCTGCAATTCCGTAGCTCATTCTGAGGCTGGCTAAGGGCATCATCATACAGCTGGGTGGAATTAAGAAAATATTTAGTGGTGTGATTTATCCAGGCATTGGGAAAACATGGGCCATTTCATTCTAACATCCTTACATTTCTGTCCTTTTTAAGGGACTGGATTGGCCCCTGTGATTATGTGACTGGAGGGGACTGTGCAGATGGAATCACCCTTTCCCTTCCCTAGACCTTGCTGTTGTTGTTTCACTGGCAGACTTCCTTGGAGCTCATGGGAATGCTGGGTCCGGGAGAGGGAGGAAGAGAGTACCAACCATTCTCTGCAGCATTAGACCCTGTACAGCTCACAGATTTCTGCCAGGAAAGTCCATGGGGGATTAATGGCGCAGCAGTGCAGAGATCAGTGCTTGTTGCTGAGCAGCAACCATGGCTTTGAGCAATGGCAAAAATGGCTCTTACGGGAGGCCTATGGCCCCAGAAGAAGGGCCACCACCAGTGCAAGAAAAAAGGCAGCTGGAGGCTGCAACATGCTAACACAAATGCTACTTGTGAGCAGCACACAAAGCTGTAATCAAAGCAGCTGGTCACGCTGAAGGGAGTAGACAGCCAGAGCTGGGACACTAGAGAAAAACGCACAAGTATGATGCAACCTTCTCCCTCTCATCCATCAGCACGGACATGCGGGAGACATGAGAAATGACACTTGGCACACAGAGAGGAAAAGAAGGAGAAAGAGAAGAAGGGGAAAGGCAACTCAGACATTCATCAGCTAACTAGCTCCTGCAGCACTCTCCTCACACGCATCTGCCCTGGCTTTTCGTCTGCAGTATTACCAACCTCAGGCATTCACACATCCATCTATCTGCTACATGCTTACACCATGGCAGTTAGCCACCTGAAATCACAGAAAAGCTTCCTAGCTGCAATGGAATTGCTTAAAAATCACCGACACGATTGGGAAGGTGGTGCACACAGCTCAAAATACTCGATGATGCTGTCAAAATGCACATTGACATTGCCGAACGCCTTCCTGCAGGTGCAGAGAAGGATTGGTCAGCCTGGAGTTGTTTAAATTTTCTCTGAAAAAGAGCTGGCAGGTCACGAGTCAGCATGAGGAAGTGGGGCTATTCCAATGACCCAGACACATGTGTCTGTGCTGAAGAACACCATGGAACATCTGTTGATCCTCCAGCTCCTGAAGGAACCAGCCACCGTGGAAGATTCTGCCAGGGCTACACGCCAGGCTATATCATGTACCCAATCCTTGAAAAACCTATGATTGTGGTGAAGGACAGGAGAAGAGGAAGGTTTTAAAAATCTTGAGTCGGCCTCCTCAAAATCACGAGATTATCTTAAAAATCATGAGATTTTAAAAATAATCAATTTTGGGTTCTTTTTATTTGCTGTCTGTTTTTTGAGCCATTTGGGGTCAGATTTCCAAGGTTTTCTCTGCAACCATGAGGATTAGAAACATATTTTTACAAAAGGAAGCTGAAATTCTCATTTGAAAGGAGCTGGGGCTTTAAGAGAATCACAGTGAAATTACAAGAGCTGGCAACATTGCAGCTAGGAGTGGCTGAAATATGAAGCTTTCAAGAGTTTGCCATAGATGCTAGATCCAAGTCAATACGGTAGAGAAATCAGCTCCCACTGAGCCTGAGTTTCAGAGATGCTGAGCCTAGGCAGCTCCCCATCGATTGTAACCAGAGCTGTGGGTGTTCAACACCTCTGGAAAATCAGGCATAGTGTATCTAGCTTCATCTGTAGAAATGAGAACCTTGGAATCCATCATCGAACTGAACCCGTCTGATTAATCTGTAAACTGTGAAGTCAGACGCACTGCCAGACTTCAGCAGAGATCCGTTACAAGACCACTCACAACCGAGTTTGTGTGCAAAACTGGCAGAGTGCTAATTAAAGCCTCCCTCAATGATCTGTCCAGAAAAATATCATTCCACTCGGGACAGGGCAGAGAAGTGAATCAGCTTCTCGTAGCTTTAGGAACAGATGCTGCCTGAGGAGACTGCTTCTGAGTATTGCTCGTCACCCAGTTCATTGTTCAAATGAGTTTTTAGATGAATATCTGAAACTGGCACCTTTTTGGCACAGCGACGTTTGCAGGGCTCTGTTTGTTACAGTGCAGCTGAGAATGAGTGATGCCAAGATGATTAGTGAATGCAGTGGTAGGCAATGTTGTTTTACCAAGGACAGATTTAGCATGAGATTAAGAACGAGATAGGTGGCTCTTCTTACACGGAGTTAATTGATTGCCATTTCATTCAAGGTAGTTAACACATTTGTCTAGGTTAATATGAACACTTGCCAAATGTGTTTTCTTTTTACCCAAAATTTGGCAAATTGATTTTACTCGAGGTAAAAAGTTGATAAATGCAAAATAATGCACTCTGGAAAACATAATCCCAACTATACATACAAAACAATGGGGTCTAAATTAGTGGTTACCACTCAAGAATGAGAATTTGGAGTCATCATGGATAGTTCTCTGAAAACAACTGCTCAACAGGCAGCGGCAGTCAAAAGCACGAACAGATTGTGAGGAACATTAGGTAAGGAATAGACAATAAGACAGAAAATATCAGCATGCCACTATACAAATCCATGGTATGCTCACATCTTGAATGCTGTGTGCAGTTCTGGTCGCCACATCTCAAAAAAGATAGTGTAGAATTGGAAAAGGTGCAGAGAAGGGCAACAAAAATGATCAGGGTCTGGAACAGCTTCCATCTGAGGTGAGATTTAAAAGGTTGGGACTGTTCAGTTTAGAAAAGAAACGACTGAAGGGGGATGTGATAGAGGTCTATAAAATCATGACTGGTGTGGAGAAAAAGTGTTATTTCCCCCTTTACATAACACAAGAACTAAGCGTCACCCACTGAAAGTAATAGGTTTGTTTTAAAGCTGCTGCCTAAGGAAGTACTTCTTCATACACTGCACAGTGAACCTGTGGAACTTATTGCCAAGGAATGTTGTGAAGGTTGAAAGTATAACTGGGTTCCAAAAATAATTAGATAAGTTCATGGAGGATAGGTCAATCAATGGCTATTAGTCAAGATGGTCAGGGATGCAACCTTATGCTCTGGGTATCACTAAATCTCTGACTGCCAGAAGCTGCTATGGGATGGGGGAATGGATCACTTGATAATTGCCCTGTTCTGTTCAGTCCCTCAGAAGCATCTGGCACTGGCCACTGTTGGAAGACAGGATACTGGGCTAGAAGGACCATTGGTGTGGCCCAATATGGCCATTCTTATTTTCTTAAAAAGTCTCATGTGGACATACTCTTGGACTGGCAAGTATAAGTCAGATGATCTGTCACAGTTCAGGCACCTGCATCCATATTCTGCCTCCGGGGTCCATCAAGGGCCCGCACTTTACACTTCTGGCTCCCAGTGGTCACCTTTCCTGGGTGGAGACCTGTGACTCACTGCCTCCTGACTGGAGATTTTAGGGCTTGCTGATATCCCCAGCAAGCTAGTCTGCCTAAAAGGCCAGAACCTGTGTTTTGCTTTGTCTTCAAGGGCTGTGACCAGTGTATTGCCCACAGTTATAAGTTACCACATAGCTGAGGAAAGCAAGCACCTTTATTCTTAAGGTAAAAGCATTACAGAGAAAACATATTAAAACAATAAAAGAACCTCTACACATGCTAGAATGCTTACCAGAGATCACCAAGGCTCTGATAGCTTTTAGTGCTTAAAAACTCACAACTGGGTTTTC
Organism: Lepidochelys olivacea; assembly: GCF_965140295.1. NCBI lineage: Eukaryota > Metazoa > Chordata > Testudines > Cheloniidae > Lepidochelys > Lepidochelys olivacea. Next base: position 17,045,567 of record NC_140428.1, read on the forward strand.
TCCAGGGTTGCAGGTTCATCCATCTTAGATCCAGAACCAGAACAAAGACTGGGCAGATCAGCCATTTCTTTATATAACTTGGACCTTTGATCTTTGCCTCCTATAACAGGTAATCACCAGGCAGTGACCCTCTCCCTATGGTGTAGCTTCAAAAAACTACATTTTTGCATAACTGGAGTTGGGGAATTTATGTTAACTTCTCATGAGGAATTCTCGAGGAACTCCAGTAACATATATTGTCCCAGAAGTCCATCCTTGTCTGGCACATTTTCAATATAGTCTTTTGAACTCCCAAGTCTCACATCTGTCACATCTCCCCCTACCCCAGAGATGTTATATACAGTCCTGGCTCACAATAATGCATACACTTAATACAATAAGATCTTCCAAGAATATTGCAGGAAATTGGCATACCTGCCAGTCTCAGAATTTAGGTGGTTTGCTAAGCCCTACTGACTTGGATGAGTTTTCCCAAAGCCATGGTACTTATTACTTGCTCTCAGCTGGCTGAGCTGCTAATGTGAGAAATGACTCAGCGGATCTGTAATGGCAAATAAAGCCTTTTAGCTCCAGGTCACTAGTTTAGTTCTGTGACTGAACATCATTATAATCTAGCGCTGGTCAGGAATTTTTGACAAAACATTTTTTCATCAAAACTGATTTGTTGAAACGTAACTTTTCACAGGAAAGGGTCCGTTTCAGATTTCCTGTGTCAATTTTTTGTGAGGTTGTTGCAATGGCCATTTTTGACATTTTCAAAGTGAAATGAACTTGCAGTTCAAAATAACAATTTCAAAATCTAAATTAATTTATAGTAAAAATAATTACAGTTCAAACTAAATCTCTTGGAATTATTGAAATGAAGCAATGTTGGTGCATAAAAACTTCCAGGACTTTAACATTTTGTCCTGATTTGAGATAGGGAAATTTTATCAAAGTCTCAAAAATATTTGCAGGATAGGAAAACTACTTTTCACCCAGTTCTTTTATAATCTGTGGAGTGGCTGGTGTGAAATGAGCTGGTGGTTGCTGTCTAGTCCTAAGCATGCATGTCACAAACCCCACAATCAAAAAACTCAGTAACTGGCAATCCTGCAATGGTCTCCAGAGAGCAATCAACCATTGAAGGGGGCACTGAACAACAGAACTATCCATTTCTCCAGGCCAGACTTCACACGGCATGGAGAATCTTACACTGCTGCTGCCCATCAGTACCAGCTTTGTGGACAGAACGCTTTGCGCTGACAGACTATGTGTGTGGTGCTCTCACTCTGCAGCTATGGGGCTTTTCCCCTTGTTCAGTCAGCTGTCTGTACAGCGCTCCTATGGGTGGCATCCTCTGACACCCTGGACTCCTTGCTGGAACAGTGGGTCTGTATGGGGTTTTCTGTTCAGGATCCCTTGTTCTGACCCTGTACCCCGACCCTGTTTTTTTCAATTTTGTCTCACAATCTGTGGATTACTAGGCTCTGTGGCCCCTTCCTCACCTGAAAGGGTGGGGCCTTTTCTTACTTCTCTGAGCTCCGCTCACCAATCCTAGTTATCAAATAGGATGGCGCCTTACACTTGCACTGAATTTAAATGAATTTACACTTGCACTTGGGGTTGGTGGGATAAAAATGCATTTTGAGCTCTGAATAATTAGATTCAGAAAACATTGTATCTTGAAACATTGTGCAGTGCATCTACAGATTGCCTCCGTTCAACTTTGCTCATACTTAAGTTCGATACTAAATGATACTTTAAAAAATCATTAGTAGCTGTAACTACCAACTGGAAAGAAACAAGCTACTAATCCTTATCCTTAAAAGTAGTGGGCAGGCACTTACTCAATACAGTTTAGCCTTACTGATGTACATCCCAAGCACAGAGATAAACCCTGAACACTACTTAGAAACGTAATATTTAGGTGGAAGAAAGAGCATTTCCCACCAGGATATATAATAGAGACAAATTATTATAATAAAAACATTTCTATCGCGATGGAAATTGACCTGGTGCTATAAAGTGTATAGGTCAGACTATACTGTCCCAAAGAATTTACAATCTAAAGACAACAAGACAAACCCAAGAATTCCATTTCATCATCTGCCCCTGATTCTTTGGCCCAAATGACTTGCTTTGCCCACAAACATGTGTTGCTAGATTTATTATTTTCCCCACTAAAGGGCTGTAGAGTAGAACTTTGGTGATTCAGTATCTTACCATAGGCAAGAATGTCATTTTACAATCTGCCCTAGGAGCACACAGACAGAATGAGACTCAGGCAGTCACAATCTGCCTCCTCTCTGTTCTGCTCTGCCCGGGTCCTTAGAATGTGCTCATCAGAGTAGTATCTGAGTGCCTTCCAGTAATGCACTGAGCAGTGTGACTAACATCTGTTACATATTTATTCTCTCATCCTCTCCGCAGGGGGAGAAGTGTCTATAGATGAGCAAACCTGGCAAAGCGCTAATTGTTATGTCTATGTTAGAGCAGGCAGGTCAAAGAAACACACCTTGGGCTTGGAGCTAAGGGGAGGTGGTTTGTGATGGTCCTTAGTTCTTGCGCGAGTTCATTCCAGTCTCAGGCGAGCCCCTGAGGAAACTCTGTCTCCCAGTATTCCCCTATTCTTGAGAGGACATACACAACATGAGCGCTATATCTGGCTCAGGATACACTTTCCAGCACATCGCAGGGGTAAGGAGCCAATGCTCCGCCTATTTCCTGTCCCATCCCACCTACATGCATCATGTGTAGGGGAAGCAGTGGCCTCATGAGGAGGCTGCTCCCCTCCATGCTGCTGCCTGTGATACAGATCCTCGGCCCAGGGAAGTAAGAGTATACTGTGTACCTTCTTACTCCTCTATGGGGACATGCAGGATGGCTCACCTCCTGACCCTGCGGCATTGCTAGACATTGTGGGACAGATCCTCTTCTGGTGTCACTTCAATGGAGCTCTGCTGATTTGCACCAGTGGAGGAGATGACCTTGTCTTTGTCCCTTTTTAACTCAGAAACGTCTTGCTGCTCTTCCGCTCTGCTTCAAGAATGAAGTACAGATTGCCCAGCTAATCCCATTTCTGGCCCGTTGCTGATACAGAACCTCTCAGAGAATTATAGTAGTCATGGTCTGCTGGGTGAATCCCCCTCCTAGCTTTTGACATTAGTGTCTTTGGGTATAGCTACATAGCAAAACCCCCAGGGCAGCAAGGTTCAGAGTCTGGGTCTGCTGGCTTGGGCTCACTGTGCAGGACTAAAAAGAACAGTGTAGACATTTGGACTCAGGCTGGAGCCAGGTTCTGAGAGCCTCCCCCCTTGATGGGTTTGCTCAGGGTGTGCTCAAGACAGTGTCGAGCATTTTTTTTTTCACCTTTAGGCTGCGGGTTCAAATCCAGCTCACGGTGTTAATGACAAAGCTGTTAGCATTTAATTGCTTTTCAGTGGCCAGCATTGCTGTTAAGAATTATTTGTGTTGTGAGGCAGTGCCCATTGTCACCACTCAGAGTCATGGTCCCATTGTGCTAGGCGCTGTACAAGCACATAAGAAGACTGTCCCTGCACTGAAGAGTTTGCAATCTCAAAGATGCAACATGGGTTTTGCAGTCCCAGTGCTCTTCCCTCTAGCTGAATGTCAGTGTGGCAGACCCCCATACTAACTGGCACCCTATTGGGCAATTTCAGTAGATAAGCTACAGTGGAAAAACTGAAGCCCCCGCTGGCCCCTGCCAGTCAGGGTAGAGGCACAGTGGTGTGGGCAAAGCTTGCATATATCTTGTCTGTTCTGTGGATAAATAAGGAACATCAATGTCCTGCTTGGGCACCTGGAACTTTTATTATTACTTGACTTAGAGAATGAGACACAAGAATTGAGACCCAAGCCTGCTTGGCCTGTATTGCAGCTGAAGAACATTAGCATAGGCCCATGAGATGAAGTTGCAGGTTAAAGCCTTCATCCCACAGACATGCCCGAGCTTACCTTTAACTCAAGGGAATCGTGTCATTGAACTGTATGGGGCCACTTATATGAGTAATGCTAAGCATGCACACAACTGTCTGCAGGATCAGGATCTTTGGAAACCAGGCTGCCCGGTCAGAGTGGGCTTGATGCAGAGCAGAGACAGCGTTGCAGGCAGCAGCATGACACATGGCTGGCTACAGTGTAGAAGGGACAACGGGCTGGGAAGGAAGATTCTGTTGGCAGGAGCCTCACAGCTTTTGGGGTGGTACTGGACCGGCTTTTAGCCCTAGCCCATTTGAACTGAGACAGCCACACCACAATCTGGATTTTAAAGCCTGCTTTAAATAAGATCTCATGAGATGTTTCCACTGGTAGAACTCCATCCTCTTGTTCTGTAAAGCGAGCCTGAGGCATTCCCTTAGATTTGAAATAATGCCAGAGGACGGCAGCTCTGGGATCGACGCCACACTGGGCTGGAAAGTTGCTTCTAAGTCAGGTGGCTGAAATTTGCCTTGCAGCTGACTCACTCTATCTCTGTAGAAAGCAACCCCCCCAAGCTGCTGCTGATAAAGATATGTGTACACTTGTATTGCCTTTGTCCTTCAGATGCTGTAGTGAAGCAGGGAGGGGGTGGAGATATCAAGGGTTTTAGGATTATGGAAAAAACTCAACACTCAGTTTTACACACTTCCTAGAGTAGGAAGCAGCCCTAAACAGAGTAAGATGAAGGGAGTTGTTCCCTCTCAACTAATAAAAATAATCATTTACATTCAGCATTTAGAACTGGATTTCAAACATGGAGTTTAGGATGTTTGGATCTGGAGTTTCACTTTGGCCCATTATAAAAGAAAAAGGCCATTTAAATAATAAACATTTAGCAGCTATACAACAAGACAGAGGATGATGATAGTTCCTAGTTCTTATATAGCACCTTTTGTCAGTAGATCGCAAAGTACTTTTCAAAGGAGGTCATTATTATCACCTCTATTTTATAGACATGCAGGGAGGTGAAATAACTTTTGGATAAGGTCAGAGAGAGGAAACCATGCCAGAGCTGAGACCAGAACCCAGATCTTCTTACTCCCTCCCTTGGGATCCAGCAGCCTGGTGATACAGCTGTAAGTTGGCACTAAGACCCCTTTGAGCCTCACATGACCGCATTAAGTCCTTTGAATATAATCACATTTTACTCTCCAATGGCATTATTCGACACCTGACTTTGTGCCACTAGGACCCCTCCCCAGACTGCCCTCTGTTACTCCAAGCTTTACCTTTTCTGTTGCTCTTCATACATTATGACCGTGCTCTTTTAACCAAGAGGGTGCAAAGTAACCCGTCAATTATCCTGTCTCTTTGAGAAAGGACTGCCATTTCTATCGCAACTATGAAAATCTGGCAAAATGTTCAGGTTCACAGCTTTGTTTATTGTTTAACAAGATTATGGAAGAAGAATCTTTTTCTAAAGCTGCCCCAGCTTAATGATGGTGGCCAACTATTCTCATTGTAGTGAACAAAGCCCTTCAAATTCAATGGCCAAAGCTTCCAGTGCCATTTTATTCAGGCTCTTTGTTCACAGGCTAGGAAAACACGCTAGCTAAACCATTTTAACATAGCACAGACCTAGTTCAGGCTATGAAAGCTGAAACAGACAAGGTGGATGGTCTTGTGGTTAAGGCACTGGGTTGACATTCAGGAGAACAGCAGTCACTCCCCAGCTTTCCTGTGTGACCTTGGGCAACCCTCTTAATCTCTCTGTGCCTCAGTTCTCCGCTGTAAAACAGAGATAATACTCCCTTTCTGCCACCTTGCATTTTATCTATTTAGATTGTAAAACTCTTCAGGGCAGGGACTGTCTCTTATTATGAATTTGTACAGTACCTAACACAGTGGGGCTCAGATCTTGGTTGGACCCCCTACATCCTTATAGACTCATATATTTTAAGGTGAGAAGGGACCATCACGATCATCCAGTCTGACCTCCTGCACACTGCAGGCCACAGAACCTCACCCACCCACTCCTGTAATAGACCCCTAACCTCTGGCTGAGTTACTGAAGTTCTCAAATAATGATTTAAGGACTTCAAGTTCCAGGGAATCCACCATTTACACTAGTTTAAACCTGCAAGTGACTCGTGCCCCAGTCTGCAGAGGAAGGTGAAAAACAAACTATCATTGTTTACATGGCCTAGTGGTTGTGAGTGGTTCAATACTCAGGACAGTTCGGGTCTATCTTGTGTTCCCCTCCTAACTTCAATAAAATGCAGGAGAGTCCTTTTCCCAGCTTCGAGTTTTTCTATTTGAAAAATTACAGGAGTTACTTTTTTTTAATTAAGGAAGCAAACCCTGCTGATAAATTAAACAAGGCAGCCACTCTCCAAACACTGCAAACTGCACCACCAGCCTTAATTAGATCTTGAAGCATAGCTGTGAAAATCAGGGCCTTTAATTTGTAAGTTACAGTGCCTTTCTAGGATTTATTAACTAGCAGCTTCAAATTCTAGGTTTCATACCCTTGTATATCATCATTCAGGCTGTTAGTGGACAGCCCTACAGATTTGGTAGTTTCCAGAAGTTTTTCTACTATCAGGGAGAAATGAGAAACAGCTAATTATATTTGACTGCCCCAAATGGATAGAGTCAGTTGTTTCCAAGATTATCTCATGTTTAATGTCTAGTGATTGGGGCCCCAATACAAACAAGCATGTTAGTCCCATGGACTTCAACAGAACTACTCACATCCTTAAAATTACGCACATGTTTCAGTGTCTTGCTAGAACGGGGCCTAAATCAGTTTGACCCCTCCAAGTGAGAGTCGGGATCAGACCTAAAGCTGGTCAGGAAAATGCCAATTCAAACCCGAACTGTTTGGTGGAATTGTTTTGGGTTCAATGAACTTTTGTCCAATCACAGTTTCCTAGTTTCCTGGCAGGCTGTTGGGCAGCTGGGGCTTTCAGACTCTGGAGCTCTGGGCCAGCTCTGCCATGCAGACTGCCCTGAAGCTGGGGACCCCAGGCCTCCCAGCCTCCTGGGCCAGTTGGCTCGCTCAGCTGTCTAGCTTCAGAGCAGCAAGCCCAGGGAGCCAGCTGGCCCAGAAGTTTGGAAGCCCTGGAGTCCCCGGCCCCAGGGCAGTCGGCATGGTGGGGCTGCCCCAGAGCCACAGACCCTGGGAAGGGTGCGTTGTGGCAGTCAGGCAAGATGAGTTGGGTACAACTTGACGCAGAGGAGTAGAAGGGCAGATCTGTTATCAGAAGGAGGTAAAGAGGCTAAGGTAGTGAAGTACCCTTGATGTCAGTGTTTTAATGATTACTTATCAGTGCTGTTACTGAGCCAGGTATCTGTGTCTCTGTCTGTCCTGAGATACCCTGCTGCCGGCTACGTTTCGTGGCGCTTTGCTCTGATCAGAATGCTATGATCCTGATTCAGTTCCTTTGGTTCATTTTATTACCCAAGACTGGAGTCTCCATAGCCATAAAAGACCCAGTTGTATTTATGAAGAAACAGTCTGCCTCATCTTCAGCTTAATGGAATGTTTTATGCGGGACAAAACTCACCTTTAAGCACACTCTTAAAAACTACAAATTCTCTGTGTGCCTTGGTGCTGTGGACGCCATCATTACCTCAGAGTTTCCTACAATCTAAACATAAAGGAAAAATGCAGTAATGATCTTACATGCTAATTTTCAAAGGCGTTCAGGCTCAGACTCATAGATCACTCCCCTCCTCCTCAATTCAAACAGAACAGTGGCTGCTCCTGCTCAAGGCTTTCTATAATTTGTGGGTTGCAATAAGAAATCGCACACAGCTCATATTTATAATCGTTCTCATCGTTTCAATTCTTTAAGCCGGTTTGGATAAAATGAAAAGCAACACAAACCTAAGACGCAGTCTCGGTTCAGAGCTGAGCCTCAGGCATGCAGAGACGGGTCCAGAATCAGAACCGCCCAGACCAGAGCTCCTCTGAGTTTTGTTCTAAATCTGGATTCAGATCAGAGTTTTGCAGCTTGGGCCCATCTTCAGTGATGCTGCACAGTTATCAAAGCAAATGAAATTAGGCTAACGTGTTTTTCAGCCATCAGTAAAAGCTTAGTTTACCCAATTATCTTGTATAATTGCATTAAAAATTGACAGACGAATACATGACCCCTTGACATTTCAGTTTGCCACCTATAAATCTGTGAAACAGACCCCATGTTTATTTACATCATTTGACTTGGATCTCCTTTTGAGTCACTACAATAATTGATTTTTTAAAAATTAACTGTTAATTATGTCAAACCAAATTTATCTTCTCAGCAGCAAAGGAAAAAATAAAAAAGGGTTGGCATCTGGCAATTCTGAAAGAGACAGAGCAAGATAACATAACACACCCTTCTACTGTTTAATAAAGCATTACAAGGCAATGGATTATATATACTGAAATCAATGCGTGCCATAGAATAGAAACTCCAGACCCATTCTGAGAAGAACCAAGGCTACCAATGGAAGCAATGTAGTAACAATGACCTCTTTAGTATGAAGTAGATAGAAAAAGCAGCACAAGTGAAATGAATTTAAACAGGGAATTATACAAACAACTGGCCCTCTAGCACATCTTTCACCCAAGGATCCCAAATGTTTCACAGTCACTAACTAAGACTCTCATAACCCACCTGTAAGTATCTGAGTGCCTCACCAGTATGAATTAACTAATTCTCCTTTGAGGTATGAAGTTTTATTATCCCCATTTTACAGATGTGGGATGGAGGCACAGACAGAACAAGATACCTGCCCCAGGTCAGACCAGAAGCCTGTGGCTAAGCCCAGAACTGAATCTACATCTCCTGAGTTCAAGTCCATTGCCTTAGCCACAGAAGGTATCCTTCCACTATTATCATCCCCATTTTATCAATGGGCAAGCTCAGACACAGAGAGGTTCAGTAACTAGTCAAACAACTGGTCAATAGTAAAACCAGAAATGGACTCCAGGAGTTCTGACTTCCAGAATGATCCCATTTCTAATCACTGGACAACATTCCCTGCGAGGAACAAGAGAAAGCACGTGGCCCTGTGTTTTTTAAATAAGGCATAGGAAAGTCAAACTTCAAAAATACCAATAAACAACAACTAAATGAATTAATTAAAAAGGGATTTGGAAAATGAGTCCAACATTTCTTTTAAAAGGTCTGCGCACCTGTAAAACTGGATAGTTTATACTTTTTTATGAACAAGCACTTATCTACCCTAAAGAGAGAGAAACCATGATCTTAGCTAGCTATCACATTACCTAGACACAATATGGCTGCTGGGGGCCATTCAAAATCAAATATTGTAAGGAAACAATTGGGCTGCAGAGGGCTATTGAAACACTGCAAGGCAAAGAGAATTCACCAGGACTCTTTACAAGAAGTTCCCCAGATCTCTGCCTCCATCATTTTCTCATCTTAGTACTAATTTCTTAATTAGTGCACAAAGAACGTTAATGCAGTAGGCCCTAAAGCTTGGGGTTGTTCAATCATCTTGCTTCGGCTTTTATCTGTTTGACCACCCACAACATGTTGCAGAAAGTTCAGGATGTCTAGATAGTGTCTGAATGCAGGGCATCTCTAAATACAGTTATGGTCCCCAAAAGGTCAACGGTTGGGTTCCAAGAATGCTAGGGCTCATTCCATTACTATAAAGACACAGCAAGATATATATGCTGAATCAAGTGAACCACAAGCATCGACAAGAACACAACAACATCAGGGGAATGATTAGCAACATTATAAAGGCTCTTGCACAACGTTTGGGTTGATGCTCCATCATCTGCAGAGCATTGCCTTGTAACAAGTATGTAGACCCACCTACTAATGGTCAAGATGATGGTCAACACTGCTTCTTTAAGCAGAATACCACCATATGTACCTGTCCTCACTGCAGATATTACCTTGTTATTGCAATGAGAAGAATATGTTTTGGATTCAGCTAGTGCAAATGATCAGCAAAACTAAACTTCTGAGACACTATTATGGAAGAGTTATAGAATTTACGAGAGATGAAATCAATAGGGTTCTGTAAAAATTATTCCCAACCCCATAGATTAATTGAGAATGAGATACTTCCTAGAGGGTTATGACACACCCAACAGAATTCAATAGCAGGGATGAAATCCTCTCTTAAATTCTACAGGTTAAAAACACTCTAGAGAAGTTATCATTTTCTGTCCAATTCTGTCAGACTTTTTCATAAGGCAAAGAATTTTGCCTTAATTCCTTTGAACCCCAAATCTCTGAATTGTTTCTCATTCACCCAAAGCCTTGAGTCACCTGGCTTTTCATAAAGCAATCATGCCTTCTTGGAGTCCCCCTTGTTCATTACATTTGACCGCTTGGGTCACTGCACTTCAATCTAGACTCCAAATTTTTTTTAATTTCTCTTTTGCTCCTGAAGATACTGTAAAACAAAGCAGACATCTCAGGAAGACAAATTACCATTCTAAAGTAGGCGGTGAAGCTCATACTGCAATCCCTGAAGCGTATCACAGCACCCAAAGCCTTGCTGAGCATCTCATTTTAATCTGCCTGAACGGCCTCTGTCTGATGATCATATATACAATTCCAAGAAGACAAAGCACTCACAGCCTCTCAAATGCTCGTTTCTTACAAGGTACTTATAGCTTTAGGAATACATCCTGCTGCAGATCTGCGCGTGGAACTCCCAAGGCTGTCAAAATACTTTCAATGCTAATGGAAGGCTGGATACAACTCTCAAAGCACTGTTTTAGGGCTCTCCTCTATTACTGCAGAAGCTTTTAGTTTAGAAAAATCACATTGACCTGCCTGCTGGGCCCCTGCCCACATCTCCCACTTTCTGTGTGCATCGCCAGGGCATGTAGGTGCTAACGCTCTTCTGCTGTTGCACGGCAGGAGCTCCTTGCTGTGTTGTTATAGAATTCGCCCTGCTTTGTCTCAGAACAAACACAAAAATGCCCTGAAATATGAGATGTGTCCTTTCCTTTCCACCGTTCTTCCCCATCTCTTTTCTGCTCTTGTCCTAGAGGATTATTGAAAATGCTTTTAGATTCCTAGTCCAACCATTCCCATTGCCTTGTTTCCCTCCATTTTTGACCTCAGAGATGCTATTACGGAAATTTAGACAGCAGCTAAATTTAAAGCAGTAGCTTTCAATGCTCGGTGCATATGCTCTCCTTTCTATGCACATTGATCACTGTAACCCAGGGGTTCTCAAACTGGGGGTCGGGACCCCTCAGGGGGTCGGGAGGTTATTACTTGGGGAGTCATGAGCTTCAGCCTGAATCCCAAACCCCGCTTTGCCTCCAGTATTTATAATGGTGTTAAATATATTTAAAAGTGTTTTTAATTTATAAGGGGGGTTGTACTCAGAGGCTTGCTATGTGAAAGGGGTCACCAGTACACAAGTTTGAGAACCACTGCTGTAACCTTAGTTTCATTCACCTACCTTAGAAAATAAATCCCAGTTCAGAGTGATTTGGGGGTAAATCTTGCTCACTTTACTCATGCAAGTAGCCCCACTAAAGTCAAGTGAACTTGAGTCAGGTGAGTAGGGTCTGGTCACTAGCCTGGTCTGAGATGTTAACTTTAAGAAACTCACTGGGCACTCAAGACGAGAAACATTTTTCCTGTCCTGAGAAAAATTTTGAGATTTCAAAAAATTTTCCCATCCCAAATCAGGACAAAAAAAGAGTCAAAATGTTGAAAGATTTTTGCAAAGGAAAAGTCCAAAGAAAAATGTTGGTGTCGGTCAATTGAAAGGTTTCTTTAGGTATTTTGGAAATGTTTTGTTTTGATTTTTATCTTTGATTTTTTTTAAAAAAATGACAAATAGCTTAAATTTCAAGCAAAGAATTATTTTGAACTGAAAAGATTTTTAGTTAGAAAAGGTCAAAATGGGATGTTTCAACAATTTACAGCCCTTTCCCCTCTAATTGTTTGAACTGAGAAATTCATTGAAATGTATTTTCCAACAAAAAAAGTTTTATCGAAAAATTCATGACCAGCCTGAAAAGTTCTAGTTCCCTGCAGGTTTAGTAGCAGCAAATGCTCACCTTTCCTTCACATTCACTCTTCATCCAGAGTATGACTGAGGCAAAGTCTGAGTCTGGAGGGAGAGTAGGCCTACTGACTGGATGCCAGGAAACTTTGGAAGGCCTAGTTGGCCTGAACTCAAGAGCAGGGCAAACTCTTTGATTCAACTCAACTATTCCAATGCAAATGTAGAAACAGATGGTGGCCAGCTTCAACTGACCTTTTGTAGCTCCCTCTATAAATTCCCCATAGAAGACAATCCAAAAATCTCCAGCATTGGGAGAGAGGCAAAGCATCTCGTTAGTGCAGTGTGTTCACGATAACAAAGTATATCCATTTATTCGATAAGGATCTGTTCATTACCCTTATCCAGCTAAAAGAAAAAAAATTATAATTGAAACCCAGTCATGGTCTGTGACTAATATCAGAAAGAAACTTTATTTTTCTAATTAGAGAACCAATGGCTATTTTTAGCGTTTGAGGCGGCAGATCAGATACAGAGGATGTTCAACTCTGCTCTGTAAGACATGTCCAGTTTTAAATCATGGTGTAATTAACCCATCACATTAACCCTTTGCTCTTGGCATATTCCTTTACCAAAATGTCCATTGACCTCCGGCAAGGTTTGCAGCTGCTGGACACTATACCGTCAATAATATGAGGACAGAGTGAAGGTGACGGCTTGCCGCACGAGGGCCTAATTCTCCTCTAACTTACACCAGCTGTAGATTCGTGTAGCTCCATTGATCACAGTGACCTATTCACAGCAGTGAGAGACAGAGAGAGATCGAGTCCACACACTTCACTCACAGTACAGTTCTCCATCACATTCCCATCAGCTCTCTTTGCACAACGCCGATATCCACAAGTGAGCCTGAGATTCCTCTCTCTGCCACACACCTCTCACGGACTATAGCTAGTAAGGAGGTCGTCATCTGTTTCCCTCGAAGCCCCTCAATGCCAAGTGGCAAAGGGTTCACTACTCTGTGTCAGCAACTCCAATCAGGATGAACAAACTCACTACACATAACATCGTATCATAAAGAGTGCCATGTAAGATCTTAGATGAAAGCCAGGATCATGCCGGTCATTACTGTCATTGTGCAATGTATGGACTGATGACATTTTAAAAGGTTATGTCTCTATTCTGAAAGTATGTCCTTATCATTTATCTCAAGGTGTTACTCTCCAGCAGAGGCTAGTTTCCTGTCTGACCAAAGATGTTTATGCATCTATCTGTTGAAATGTCCACTGTCACATTCACAATCACCAGGGTGAGCTAAATGCAGACTCAACAGGAAGAGGAGAGCATCAGGGGAAAAGAGCTTTGTTGGAGTTGCACTTCAAAGGTTAATTTGGATTACAGCTGGGGGACAAGGGAAACTCCCTGTCATTCTGCACTTGAGGACCTTACAGGGTGGTGCAATTAAATTCATAACAATGGGATCCCAACCTGTCCTGGCTGGAAATGCTGCAAGGAAGAGAAAACACGTTGGACATGGATTTTAGTCTGTTAAAGTTAAGTTTACATTCTAAGAAGCTTGTTATACCTTTTGGGTTTTGATGCAATCATTTCTGTTTCCATTCTCCTTACTCAGCATCTCTTAAAGTCCTAACCTTTGACGTAACATAACAGGGTGGCTTTGAAGAGTGATGAGAACCCCCCATCTAAGGGGAGAGGGACATTAAACTGGGATTTGGGGCCTGGAAGGCCAGAATATACTTGGAGTGAATAATTTGGACCTCAGGTGGGGAATGTTTTTATTTCCTTGAACTGTCTTGAGTGTGGTTAAGGAACCCTGGGAAGGAGACAACAGGGGCAGATTATTGCAGAGCAACCTCTGGCCATGAGGGGGTGCTTGGGCAGTGGCCAAGCATGTTACATTTGCTAATAAACTTATGATTCTTTCAATATATCTCCATGCAGTGGTGTTATAAAGGACCTGATCCTGTGTTGTATCAATCAAGCTGTGTGTATACTGTACCAGGTGAGTACAGTACGTGTCCAATGACAGGGGCTGGACACGACAGGGGGATGCTTCAGAGGAGTTCAGAGGCTGGGGTACGCCGAGTGTTAACCTGCTGTGCTAAGTAAGGACTGCTGGAGCCCTGAGGAGATTGTTTGTTTGCGTGGCTAACAGACTGGGGATGTCAGGGAGCAGACATCCAGTTTATTTAACCCCAGCAAGTCTCTCTCTCTTGCTGAGGCAGGAGGATAACATGGTGATTCACAGTCCATGGTGACTCACAGACCCGAGAAGTGTGACCTCATCTTCTAAACCACCCCTCTCCTATTAATGACCTCCAATAAAGGAGGGGCATTGTAACATAATGGTGTGCAGTCTGGAAGTATTTGTATACCTTGTGTGCTTTAATTAGTCATCATGTTAGAAGACATCATGCTGATCTGCCACTATTTCAGGTAATGGAAATGGAAATGGAAATATTCTCCTGAGCCTTTTACTATTTTCCCAACTTTTCAGCTTGTCCCTTATGCTTATGTTCTCAGAGCTAGCTGCTTATAGAGTCTGTCCCTGCAGGACCTTCTGTTCTCCATCCAGCTCTCTCTTGTCTTGAGACAGAGATAGATAGAGAGGGAATAGGGTTGCCAGCCCTCCAGGATTGGCCTGGAGTCTCCAGGAATTAAAGCTTAATCTTTAATTAAAGCTTATGTCATGTGATGATATCTCCAGGAATACATCCAACCAAAACTGAGGCAACCCTAAGAGAGAATCCCAACCTTTCACACTCCTGAGATGGAACTAATGGGACCCATCTGGTCTAGCTGCCAATGTGAATCAGCAACATAACTGTACATGTGCTAGAACTGACTCCTTCTTGCAGCTACTGTGGATTTTAGAAACTTGAAAAGAAGTAAGTATTGGTATTTGTCTCGATACAGTTCAGGGAATGGAGCAACAGAACCTTGTAGCATTTACTTGCTCCATTAACAGCTTGCTAAATGTATTATCTTTGTCCCACTTAATCACTAATTTTAAAAAATCTTTTACAAACATGTTTTTTTAAGATAAAAAAAAGATCCTTGGCTAACATTTTCAAATGCACCCAAGTGACTTAGGAGCCTAACTCAGTCACTGGCAGTTGGGTTCCCAAGTCACTTGGGTGCTCTGAAAATGCTGCTACTCATCTACAGTTTCCCACCCCGATTGGAGGCCTTGGGGTATTATGAGGCAGCCTGAAGTCTTTTATAAGAGAATATCTGTGCTCCATAAAATATTTTAATGGCGTAGCCAGGAGAAATCCTTATCTGTGAAAAGACAGAGACCTGCAGGGACAGAAATTATTCTATTTTGGCTGAAGAAAACAAATGTTGCCAACTTGCTACATTTTTTTCTTTGCCATCTGCAGTGCCCGCCCATCAGATGAAGCAACATACCACCTAGAACAGGGGAAACCACTTTAAACATGCCGAGAACTGCTGAAATCCACCTTTCTTGGTATTTACTGGAATGAAATAGTACTGGATCTACCTATCAGTTCTGCAGCATCTACCAGCATTGCATCTAGGCAATAGAATCACTTGTTAATTTAGGTTGCAATCTCCAAAGGTGCCTAGAGGAGTTAGGTACTTAAATCCCATTTAAATTCTATAAGATTTGATTAGATGCATGAGCATTTTTAGGAATCTTTACTTTTTGCATCAAGTTCAAGTGATGTTAAATAACAGAATAATCAGAGTAGCCCTTTACATCTCCAAAGTGCTGTATAAACAATACATGAACTCACTAACCATCGTAACAGTGCTATGTGGTAAATGAGGATTATTGTCTCCCATTCTACAGATGGGAAAACAGATGGTGTGGGGTTAAGTAGTTTGTCCAAGGCTGTTCTGTGAGACAGTGGCAGAGCCAGGGTGAGAACTCAAGAGATCCTAGCTGCCACTTTCATCCTCAGTTCACTAGACTACATGCATGCTCACCTCCCCCAGAGGTGAAAGTAAGCCAGTACGGCCAGTACGGCATACCGGCAAGAGCCGGTACACAGCTGACCTTACCGGCAGGGGGCAGCTTTCTCACGCCAGCAATTTAAAAGGGCCCAGAGCTCCCAGCCACCGCAGCCAGAGCCCCGGGCCCTTTAAATCGCTGCTGAAGCCTCAGGGTAGCGACGACAATTTAAAGGGCCCGGGGATTTAAAGGCCCAGCCACTTCCGCCTGAGGCCCCACCCCTTCTGGTTGAGCCCACCGCCCCTACCCCCCCGCTGCGTACCAGTAAGTACATACTGCGTACCAGTAAGTCCCTTAAGTTACTTTCACTCCTGACCTTCCCTAAAAATAAACACCACAGTCAGGTAAATGGGGGAAGATCACAGACCCATTGGTGCTATAGGTGCAGGCCTGGGCCCTCAACCATCCCAGTAGACAGGGCAGGTGTGCAGGCTACACAGGCCAGATGATGCTGCCTGTTCCCCGCTCACTGGAGAAAGGAGGGCTGGGTTTATTTGCATAATTCCTCCCTATCCCCTTTGGAGCAACATGTGTCCTCCAGGACGCACAACAGAAATGTTCACTGCAATGACTACAGCCAGCCCTCTTGCAGATCATCCAAGGAAGGGAAGGAGCCTTTTTGAGACTTCCCCTCCAACCCCGCCCCATGCAATGCAGTCAGGTGCACTGATTCAGATAGTACTAGAAGCTCTGTCTGTAAAGCAAAGGGAGAGGAAATGTCCTTTGCATAGCCAGCTGGCCCAAGGAACTCCCTGGGAAATCATACATGTGTGACTAACAGAATGACAGCACCCTCTGGGGTTTTCCTATCTACAAATCCTCCCCCCACCCAGAGGAGAAAGGTTTGTGAGAGGACCTCCTCTCTGAGAAGTTCAAAGTAGTTCTAGACTCCAACACTCTGCTCTCCATAGAGGCACAGGGCTCAAGCACACAGGGAGAGCAGAGCATCAGAGATGAGGTCTTGCCTTGAGATCTGAAAAGCTTCCAGTCAAAGTCAGAATTTGGATTCTGAAGCCTACTGTGCAAAACTTGTATTTGTTCCCTCCAACTTTGAACCACCTTATGCTCTGCTATTCAAACAGGTTTTAATAGACCCCCAATTACAACCCAACAATATATATATATTAGATAAACATGGTTTGCGAGCAGAAAGATATTGTGGCTGACGTTGCTTTTAAACTAATCAGATTTGCAGCTTGCACAGGCTAGAGAAGAGCCAACTGCTGTGATGAAGAGATGGAAGAAGCTGCATGAGCCAATGCACTGCAGGGCTTTCTATGTTATAGCATTAGAATAAAAATAATGTACTAGAAAGTAGTGTCTTACAGTAGATTGGATGGCATAGAGTTTTCCTGGCATGTCACCATATCAAAGCTGGAGACAGTTGCATGATTTATTTAAAAACAATGTGACGTTTTTGTTTAAAAATATCTGAATCATAAGCTCATTACACTGCCAGGAAGACGTGTAGCAATTTTTTTTAAAGATTAAATACATTCGTGCAAGCCTCCCTCACATGCATTTTCATCTGGATTTGCAAATTACTGCACCAGTTTTGATCAAATGTGAAAAACTGTAGTGTTTGTATGCCTCATGGCATACATGATTGACAATCCTTAAGTGCTTTGTTTGGCTTTCATAGCCGACACGATCAACAGCTCTCACCCAGATAGAATGGGCAGCCCAGCATATGTATATTGTCCTGTCCACCTTGGAAATACATGGAACAAATAAAGAAAATCATTTCTCTGTACATTCACAATATACACCAAATTCTTTTAAAATAACATCCGGGGTCTGACGTCTGGTGAACAAGTCCTCAAACTCCACCTTTATACAGTCAGGATTTAAATTCACATTAAAAATGTTCCTTTTATTAAAAAAAACAGATTCCCCACATTACGTGTTTTTTAAATGGCTAGACATATGTTCTCCAGCTTTGATTTTGTCAGATTTTCTCACGACTTGGGGGTTGCCAACACGTATCAATCTGCAACTACACTGCCCTTCCCATATTGCTAAATGGAAGCAGGATCCTGGTACATAGAAGGATCAGAACCACTGTCTTAAGCTAAAGAGCGTTGGGGTCATTGGAAACATCTCAAGGAAAAAGCTCAAATGTGGCCAGAAGAGGTCATAGTGACTCATATAAGTAGAGGACACTCTTTCCTAGGTGTCTGTTTTGAATAGAGCTGGGGAATTATTCACTCTGAAGAATATCCATAGTGAATTTAGTCATTCTTTCTGCTTGTGAATGGTTTGCAAACTAATACTGATTTCTGCAAATGTCCCTCATCTCTGGCAAGTACCCACTGAATAGTTTGCAAGCAACCTATTATGCAAAAAAATTCAGCCAAACTGTTCACTGAGGCTATTTGCTATGTGCAGTGTGTTATTTGGTTACCTAAGTCACAGGATATTTTCTCGTTCCCTGAATGGATGACCAACTTCTGTTATAAAATGTATGGATGAATGCTGAAATTCAGGATTTGTGGACATTTTCATAAATACCTGGTGGCTAATTCTTGTGTACATAAGCAATGCACAGAAATCAACACTTTTACTTATGATTGAGCATTTGAGTTATGTCAACAGCTGTAACATTGCACCAATGCCCCAATAAGGTGTTAAGACACGTTGTTATCACCATTCCTCAGACAAGATCGAAACCCCCTGAACTGTACATACAACAGGCATTAACTCTGGTGTCTACATAAGTACCCTTCAGTTGGATATAACGTTCTTCACTCTCTGTCCTAAAACAGTTGCAGCAATATTACTGTGTGTTCTTTTGCCAAGTTTTGCCCAACTGGTTTTGCCCCACTGATTTCCACATTTGCACCCCAAATGAAACGAATGCAGGAGCAGACCCAGATTTTTAGCAGAATCAGTCAAGCCTGTAAAGCACTTTAAAATCCACTGAGATGAACGGAGTCATATAATCACAAGATCCTTCACATCAAAAGGGCTGTGATTTTTACCCAATGAAAGAAAGGTTTGACATGTCTGAATGTTGAAAAGGGTCAGATAGTGGGGAAAAGTAACTCCCCCCACCCCCCACATATCCATGAGATTTTACATTATCAGAACCTATCCCTGGTTTTGTCTAGATGCTAACACCAACATTTTCAAATGTGGTCACTGATTTTGGGAGTGCAGCTGTGGGATATTTCAGCCTGAATTTTCAGAGGTGCTGAGGACATGCAGTGCTAGTTAAACTCATTTGGAGCTGTGAGTGCTCAGGACCTCTGTTAATCAGGTCCTCAAGAACCACTGATCACTTTAGAAAATTTAGCTTTCCAAGACTCATCCAAAGCACTATTGGTTTGCCCCTTACTCTGAAGTTCTGCTTTCTTTCTTGTTACCCTGGCAAAAAACCTGCAGCTTGTAACAAAACCTAAATCCATTTTGAGTTGTTTATGCCAGCCTTAATGACTGTAATAGGTGTAGACTGGGGTCTATGCACTTCTCTCTGTAAATAATAGGACTGTGGATAATACTTATACAAAAACTGCAATATCTAAATACTATTACCACTCAAACTCACACCATCTAACGACCACATCTTCTCAAAACTATTATCATTGCAAGAAGCACTTACAGACTTTCATAAACACATTTGTAATGCAGATGTGGATTGTTAAAACAAAACACTTGAGATGCCAAAACCAAAATGCATTTCTATTATACATTTGTTTGTGAAAAAGCCAGAGAGAAAGAGCTTAGGTTTGCTGCAATTTAATTAAATAGCAACAAACTACACTTTTCATTGTTGTTTTTAGGAATGGGATTGGCTGAGAAGTATTTTGTGTATCCCAAAAGAGAGGGCATAACAATATCTTCATCCAACAAATGTAACTACGTAATTAAAAGATACACTGTTAAATTCACTTGCAGAAAATTTGATATTTTCTTCCAGGATATTTCTATAACTGGCCCAAAAGTCTTCATACTGTTTCATATGGGGAACCAGCCATGCATAGAAAGCATGAGTGGAAGTCACATGACTAAGATCTCAGGTACCACATCTCTTTCTATTGCCAAATCCAACAACAAAATTGGAGATTTCCTGCTAATGAAGTTGAAACAACTAACATTTTATAAATTTATTTTTAAAATTAGCTGATCAAAAGAAGGGGGGAAATTGCAAAATGTTTTTGAATTTTTAAAAAAATGTTCCCAATTTTATTTTTTAATTGAATTTTGATATTTTGATCAGGGCTATAGTTATTGAAAAATATTAGTCAAAATTTATGAAAGTTAGTCAAAGTTTTTCTCACTTTTTTCTTTTGTGGAATGGGAGCAAGTGCTATTTTATCTGAAGTAGTTTGCCCCTCTTTCTTATATACTTAATAGAAAATCAAAGGTACCACCAATGCCACTATAGCATGCATCAAATTGGACCATGAATGCAATTTCACAGAGTTTAAGGCCAGAAGGGACTACCAGATCATCTAGTCTGTCCTCCTGTTTATCCTTGGCCACCAGTAGCACCCAGCCACTAAATCCAACAACCCAAATTAGATCACACTATTACAGCCCTGCGGCAACTAAATTATTATGTGACACAGGCAGAGAATAGGATGGACCAACGTGCACCAATGCCCGAGGCCCATGCAATGGCAGGGAACTGATTAAGTGAGATATAACCAGATGATCCTGGCAAGCAACCCATGCTCCATGTTGCAGAGGAAGACAAAGAACGGCCAAAGTCATTGCCAGTTTGACCTGGGAGAAAATTCCTTCCCAACCCCACATATGGCAATCAGTTAGACCCTGAGCATATGAGCAGCAACCAGCCAGCCAAGCACATTCACTTCCGACTGCTGGTGTTTTACCCACTCAAGGGCTTCAGATAGTCAAAAATTTTCCAATAAACCATTCCTACCCTCCCCCCATCAGAAAATGCTGATCAGACAGAATTGAAACATTCCACGGGAACATGTTGATTCTATCAAAATTTTGATGTAAACCACGCTGCCCGGTCTGCCTGGCTGGTGTGTCAGCTACCAAAATGGATTGTTCCATTTCACAGGAAATTCTGCAATGTCAATATTTTGCTCCAATGAGGAACAAAATGTCAAAAGCCCAGAATTTTCTGCAACATGGAAATTCCCTTTTCTAGCCAACTCTAATTTCTATATCAAAGCAATATTGGACCACTAGTCATTTTGTCCTTGCAGATACAAGTGACTGTGCTCCAGACAGGCAAGCAGAACAATTAACTGTGTGTACTAAACAATTTCAGATCCTTTAGTGCTTTTTCTAACTACCGCCCACACCCTTCAGGTAACTAATGCAATCATAAGAGCTACATTTCCTCAGAACAGGGAGGCTTACTGTAGGACATAATTTGCACGGGTGAGATGCACAAGACTCTTCTTATGCACTTGAAGAGCATCATATAACAAACCTGATTAATGTCACCGCAGTACATAGGCAAGGCCATATAGCCCAAACATCAGAGAAATTCCACAGTAGCTCCAGCTCCTGCATATTACCCTCGCAGTTTAAAACAGGGCTCCGAATGACCCCAAAATATCTTCCAGCAAAGTTTATTTTTCCTTCTATTTTTTCTGCTTCCCATGTATGAAGACTGACTTTCACATCCAACTTAGTGCTCACTTGGCCATTCTTCACAGATTGTGCATAGCTACAAATGAGTCAAATGCCTAGGATTCTTATTCCCCAAGGAGTTCATCTCAGTCCTGCTGGTGCTCTGCGGATCTCCCCATTTTCTCTGTGGGAAAGCCATTGAGGCCGTGCATTGTGTCTAAGACTGGCTGGCTGGCAATCACTTCATAAGCCCCACCAATGTCCTTCCTTACTCATTCAGGCATGCTGCTGCTGAGCAATGTAAACAGTCTTCCTTCAAAGGATAAGCACAGGGCTGCTGCAGCCTTCCCAACACTTGCTGGCTGAGAGTCCTTAACTTCCAACATTCTGCCTATAAAGACCATCTGGTTCACAGCCAGGAAAATGCACAGCTCCAATTCAGTTGAGCGAGAGTAACATCCAGAGGCAGCTAGGGCACGCCTACAGTTGCCTTCTTGCAACTTTGCCTGCCTGGCCTGGCTTCTGGCTAGCTGCTGCCTCTGTTTCCCCTCACTCAGGTTTGGTCTCCCGACCTCCCCAAGAAGGACTCCCTGCCAGGCCCAAGTCTCTTTTTGGGCACTGTTTTAGTCTTCAAATATAGAAGTCAGGCAAAAAGAGCAAACCCCAAAAGCAGTTAATCTGCCCCACCCTAGCCCAGGTGACAGTCTTTTGCAGCTTTTCCCCTTGCCTCTGTTAGGGTGCGTCTACATTTGAGCTGGGAGGTGTGATTCCCAGCTCACATAGATGTGCTCAGGCTAGCTCCTAAAATAGCATTGTGTCACTCGGGCTAGCCCCTCTGAGTACAATCCCACCCGACCCCTTGGGTACATACCTGGTGGCTAGCCCAAGCTGCAGCCTGTGCCATCGCAGACACTCTATTATTTTGGGGCACCAGCTTGGGTACATCTACGCAAGCTGGGAATCTCACCTCCTAGCTCAAATGCAGATGCACCCTCAGGGCTGAAAGGAGGATACACCCTTCCCTTGATTCCCCTTGCTCCAGGGGCTCCTGCAGAAGCCCATCTCTCTCCTGCAGCTCCTCTCTTGGCTGTCTGCCCTCTTTCTCCTGCAGCTTTAGAGTCACCACCTCATCCCTCCCCGAGCTGGGTCTGATAACAGAACAGGGCTGGCTGTACCGAGGCCCCTGACTCAAAGAGGCAGGTCACACCTATTTCCTACTGATGTCCATTGACTACTATACAGGACTTAGCTTCTGCTGTTTAGTTCCTTATATCCCATACTGATATCCCACAGACTCCCATTCAGGACCTATAATTTTCTACTGCTTAGTTCCCTCGAGCACATAGATGACTGTATCTGAGCTATCAGCTTCTTCTGTTTAGTTGCCGATATCCCATATAGTCTATCATGCAGGATTTATCAACCTTCTATTTTTAGTTCCTGTAGTGCAAATCTATTATTGGGCATTTTTGAAAGTTTTTTTTTAATACATCTGCCACTACTGCTTTGTGATGCTCAATTAATTGTGGAATAGGCTGCTGACTGTTAGCCTTATCTCTTGCTTTGTCTGTATCAAAACTAGCCAAACTTTAAAACCAAAACTACACCCAGGTAGCATGTAACGCATCTGTGTCTTCTCTGAAAACAACCAATATCCTTCTAATTGGAGTGTATAGCATAGGAAGCATGGATTTATCAAATATTTGCCTCTTCAAAATTTGTGAATGAAATTCAGTGTTGATAAATGCAAAGTAATGCACATTGGAAAACATAATCCCAGCTATACATATAGAACAATAGGATCTAAAGTAGCTGTTACAACTCAAGAAAGAGATCTTGGAGTCATTGTGGATGGTTCTCTGAAACCATCCACTCAATGTGCAGCAGCAGTCAAAAAAGCGAACAGAATGTTGGGAATCATTAGGAAAGGGATAAATAGTAAGACAGAAAATGTCATATTGCCTCTACATAAATCCATGGTACAGCCCACATCTTGAATACTGCATGCAGACGTGGTCTCCCCATCTCAAAAAAGATATATTGGAATTGGAAAAGGTTCAGAAAAGGACAGCAAAAATGATTAGGGGTATGGAACGGCTTCCATATGAGGAGTGATTAATAAGACTGGGACTTTTCAGCTTGGAAAAGAGACAACTAAGGAGGGATATGATAGAGGTCTATAAAATCATGACTGGTGTGGAGAAAGTAAATAAGGAAGTGTTATTTACTCCTTCTCATAACACAGGAACTAGGGGTCACTAAATGAAATTAATAGGTAGCAGATTTAAAACTAACAAAGGAAGTATTTTTTCACACAATGCACAATCAACCTGTGGAACTCCTTGCCAGAGGATGTTGTGAAGGCCAAGACAATAACAGGGTTCCAGAAAGAACTAGATAAGTTCATGGAGGATAGGTCCATCAATGGCTATTAGCCAGGATGGGCAGGGATGGTGTCCCTACCTTCTGTTTGCCAGAAGCTGGAAGTGGGTGATAGGGGATGGATCACTTGATAATTACATGTTCTGTTAATTCCCTCTGGGTTATCTGGCATTGGCCACTGTTGGAAGACAGGATACTGGGCTACATGGACCTTTGGTCTGACCAAGTATGGCCGTTCTTAGTTAACAGACTATCTTGTTCATTCTGAGTATGTACAGGTATTCTATGGGGACTGAAGAACTGCCACTTGCCACCACTTCCTGCACATTTGCCAATGGATTACCTCTGGATATTCATTCTTGGAAGGGAATCTGTGCTCTATCAAGCTTTATTCTCCACAAGTGTAATATAATATGCAACAGTTCCACAGAAGGGGAGCATCGGGACCCTGGAATGGTACTTGCTGAATGGATTTGCAGCTGCCAACATATTTGGAACTTGAGGAGGCTTTAATTATCTCACTGTCAGTGTATCAACGAAATACTGCCTCTGATAATATTTTTTCCCCTGCATATTGGCAAACGACATCTCTGGAAAAAACATCTCCAATTCACTGTCAAGAGTTTTTCATGGTCTTCACTGGGAGTAAGAACAGGCCCGTGATTGCGTTAAGTTAACTTTGTTTGCTTTTTGTGCAGCTTTTTGCTTGTGGTAAACAATTCTTGGGGGTGTGTGGGAGGAGATATTGGTTGTTTTGATGTTTATATTCTTCAGGGGCTTTAGAATGCCTCAAAGCAGCATTTATGAGGCTGGAACAACAAAAAATATAGCCTTCTCATCTCACAGTATTATGGGCCCATAAATGATTCCCGGAGGCAAAAAAAACCCCACCCCAAAACAAAACAAAAAAAAAGTCATGAAGAACAAACAAACAAACAAACAAAAAGAACATAAAATCCAAAGACCACTTTACACCACTTTTCTGCAGAACCTAGTGCATCTTAGTTATTTCTAAGGTGTCCTGTCACCAAGTTATCCATGTTCCAGCCCCAGAATTCTTAACGTTTGCTGGTGGCAGACCATCTGGTGGTAATTCCCGCTCAAAAGCGTTCATGGACATATCTATTGGTATTGGCAGCACTCTCAACTTTGGTAAATAGCTTCCTGTTGCCTTTGACACCACTTTTCTAATTCTGGATGGAAGTGTGCTTTGTAGCAAATGTCTTGGTTACATACTTGTTTATCAAGCCAAAAAATGGAGCTATTTTCTTCACAAAAAAAGTCTTTAGGGACTCCTTTGGGCTTTTGTGGGTCAGGCTTTGTCTATTTTGGGGACTCAGGAATCAATGGCTAGCAGCCAGGGTAGCCACCATTTGTATTAGTTGAACATCCTGCTTGAAACAGAAATAGGTGCTGGACACCAATGGCAGAATCAGGGCAAATGCCAATTATAGACAAGGGGTAAAATTTTCAGAAGTGCTTAAGTGACTTAGAGGCCTTAAGTCTCATTTTCAAAAGTCTCCTAAGTCCCTTTAGAAAATTATAATTAAAAACCTAAGTCTCACAGGCATTTTTGAAACATTTACCCAAGTCCTACTTTGCTCTCTGCCATCAACAGAATCCACAATGCCCGTTGTTACAATATCCCTTAGTAAAAAGGAAGCCAGTAAATCCAACTTCCCTGCCTCATTCATCAGCTCCTTAGCAACGCTGGTACGAGTGACTCCAATGCAAAGAATGAGCATTGCATTGTGAAAAATCCAACTCTCATATTTATTAGCGTTTGCAATATCCGCTTCCTGACAAAATGTGCTTCTTAATAAAGCTAACGCAGCTCAGGACGCCTGACGTTTTATCATTTCTTCTCTGTGACCTTCATCTAACTTCTGCTTTCATACACAGGGTGGAATGAGTTATTTTGATTAATAATGATTGCTTCCTTGTGAGACCAAGTAAATCAACTCAAATAAGAATCTTGCACCTTGACAGATTTAAAGGGAGCGCTGCCAGGTATTTTTATATGGACTTTATTCACTCTCCATTGTGTGCACTACTCTCAAACATGCCACAATAAAATTCCTTTTCCTGTCAATTCCACCTACCCCTTTTGCAAACATTGCATCTTTCCTATGCTTTCAGTGGAGCCGATATATTAATATAGCTGTGGGTTTGACGTATTTCCTTGTTTGTGCAGAGTCATCGCCGATTATGTGAGTGATGTGTGTGTAGCAATGGGAACAGCATTAACTAACACCTTTGGATTTGGTGGGAGGTTTGGGCTAATGGTGACAAGGAGGTCTTGGAGGAGTAGGGAATTATGATATGCGGCTACTTTTTTATTAAAAGACTTTTTTAAAACCAGTGTCTTTTTTAAAGGCCTGATTTTATTCCCATTTCACTTGTGAGTTAAGTTTCCAGTCTGGAGGGGATTTGTGTTGTAACACCTGACCTACAGTAACCACTGAATACAGCGGGAGTAGAAAGGAGCAGAAGAGTTGTCCAGTGCTTAGGGCACTAGACTGGGACTTAGAGACGGGGTTGCCAATCCACCATGATTGTCCTAAAGTCTCCAGTAATTAAAGATTAATCTTTAATGAAGGATTATGTCATGTGATTAAACCTCCAGGAATACATCCAACCAAAATTGGCAACCCTACTTAAGAGACCCACATTAAGTTCACTGCTTTGTCACAGAATCCTTGTGTGACCTTGGGCAAGTCACTTAGGGCCAGATTTTTAAAGGTATTTGGGTGCATAAGTCCCACTGAAATCAGTAGAAGCTAAGCACCTAAACACCTTTGAAAATATGGACCCTAGTCTCTTTGTGACTGAATTCCTTGTCTGTACAATGGGGTTGGAATAGAGGTCTACATTGGGCCTGGGTGAGCTATGGTTTTAAATTGAGTTTGGATGTTAGGAGGAGGAATAGACCCAAAGCACTTGACCAAAAAGAATAAAATCATGAAAAAGAAGGGTTGTTTGTATTAAATCTGTAGTGGTCCTTGAAATACCAGCATTCTCTTATTTAAGGCTGGGGCTGAGATAACCAAAATGAAGAACACAAGGTGAATTGAGTACCTGGTATGCTAATCAATTGGTTATATAGATTTGTTTAATTTATTATACAGAAGTGCTTGAGTTAGTAGTTAGGCAGAAATACAGCAAATAAGACAAGAAGAAAACTTTGAAGAGAGGAACCCAGCCATTAACCTTGCCTCAGCTAGGCTAAAGAACAGGGCTGTGCTCTAAACCTCCTGATCTGGCTTTAGCTGAGGTCTGATAACCAGCAATGACATCACTTGTTTATTATTGTGTATAAAAGGGCCTTCTTTGTCAGAGCTGGTCCTAACCCTTCTGGAGTTGTGCCATGTTGGGATGGCATCTCCCGAACCTGATACTATTGTGAGTATTTGGCTAATGCTTATAACTCTGTTGTTGCTAGGATATAGAGTATGAGTGTGCATACACTTGATTTTTTTTAGTTTGGATGTAATCAAAACCAAGTGGCCTTTGAGGTAATAAAGGAACACTTGTGCAGAAGCTGAGTTGTGATAAATCTTTGTAAATGTATTAGGGACACTATTTCCACAAATGCAGATAATAGCACTGCCCTGCCACACAGGGATGTTGTGACGATAAACACATTAAAGACTATCAGGTGCTCAGATACTATGTCAATGGAAAAGGAGGACTTGTGGCACCTTAGAGACTAACCAATTTATTTGAGCATGAGCTTTCGTGAGCTACAGCTCACTTCATCGGATGCATCACGAAAGCTCATGCTCAAATAAATTGGTTAGTCTCTAAGGTGCCACAAATACTCCTTTTCTTTTTGCGAATACAGACTAACACGGCTGCTACTCTGAAATATGTCAATGGAAACCATGTAGATAAAACCTAGCTGAGCCTTACTGTCAGGGACCATGGGTCTCAACTCTTGGGAGCCAGTAACGTTCCAAGCAACTATCTAGTGACCTAGTAACCATTGCCAGAACTAGAAGCTCAACTGCAACAGAGGACCCAGTCCTGGGAGCTGACCGGTGGAACTTTATGGGTCCTATATTTCCCTGTTTCTACTGAAACCAAGCACAGGAACAGAAAGTTGCCAGGAAAATGGGTTTCCCCTGCTTTGGGATGCTTCCCTTGTTCTATCTGCTCCCTTACGCTACTGCCTGATTCTGATCTCCTGATAACCTGACCCCGCCCGCTTCCTGACACATGACTCTTGGTTTGCCCTCTGGCCTGTCTTCACACTCTGATCTACTGATATCTGATTCAGCCTGGCTCCCGACTCCTGCTCCGACCGCTAGGTCAGACCACCTATGTCCCAGCCGTGACGCCTACTGGTGGATAATGCTATAAAACTTTGGCTGCAATGATATTTTCTAAATAACTGTACTAATACTAATATGCTTCAAAGCTTCATGTGTCTTTACTAATTTCAAACTGTGCAAGCTAGGAGGGATTTGGCTACTGTTACAGCAACAGCTGGGCTTGGATGAAGCCTGTAATTCTACCCCTTACAGACAATCCTGACAAGGAATAGAAACGAATAATATAGGATGACAATCATTTTGATTTAATTCTCTTGGACACATACTGACCTGATCAACTGGTATAAAAAAAATATTGGAAGGGTTTTCTAGAGGGCTTTCTCATTCCAAATATAAATGAAAAGGATTCTAATACTTCCAGTGCATGAAGCACACCACCAGGTGCTCTGCAGCCAGCATACTCTTCAGACCAATTTACTCCAAATTGTGAGAGTCTCTTGAAAGCAGCAACTGATTCACTGACTAAAGGCAGAGGACAATCTTCTTTACACCCATGATTCATAAAAACAAGCACATCCATTGCTCAAGCCTCTGGACTTATTGACACCTATAACAGCTCAAACATATGTCACAAATTGGCAGCAAACAGACAAATCTGTAAATCCATTTTTTTTTCACCAGCACTGGACAGACCTCAGAGCTCCATTTAGGTGCCAGATTTTCAACCAAGTTTCATTTATGGGTATGCAATTGTGTGTGTACATACAGATTGGCACTTTTAAAAAATCATTATCATTTGTTCATTTTCACTTACATGCCCCAAATCCTCCTGTGTGTGAATGCAATAATGCTAAAACACCTTGCTGCATGCACTCAAAGAAGTTGGGTTTGGAAAATTTGGTGCAAGGCAACTTCTGAATGGGAAGTTTCAGAGTAACAGCCGTGTTAGTCTGTATTCGCAAAAAGAAAAGGAGGACTTGTGGCACCTTAGAGACTAACCAATTTATTAGAGCATGTTAGCCTAAATTATTTTTAGGTTAAAAATCTATTCCCAAGACATCAATAGGCTTCAAACATCTCTGAGACCCTTGGTTCCTCTTCTAACAGAGGCTCTTTTTGATCTCTTCACAGACCCTCAAAAATGTTAGCTCTTGCAAGGAATAAGGGAATACCGACACATAGTGTCTTACTGGTGATGATCCTTTCACAGCTCTGTACATATGTTAACAGCAACAAGAAATGATTTGTTGTCAATGCGTTGGGAACTTTACAGGTGGAGTACAAGGGAAAAATGATACATCTTTGACACAAATGCTTCAAGAGATCTCAGCACCACAGGCCACTCCACATTTCTTAGAGCTTCACAAACAGAAAGGAATCAAAACCTCCCAAGCTTGCTGTTGAAATAGCAGAAAATAACCTCACTGCTCATTCTTCCTGAACCCAACTGCATTTAAAAATAGGGATGGCTCACCCAGAGGGTCTACAGGTCCAAATGGAACCTTGACATGGGTGAGGGGAGCATGGGTCAGGAAAGATAGGAAGACCAGTAAGAGGACATTATGGCTCCATTAGGAGCTCTTTAATGACCTGAAAATCAAAAAGGGAAATTATTTTGTACAACAAACAGTCACTGGTTTGGAATCTAAAAGGACTTGAACTTCAGGCCTTCATAAGCATAAGCATTCAACTCAGAGGAGAGTACAAAGGAATCTGAGGTCTCTTTCAACGGGACAGCTAAAAAGGATTTAAGCCACCATGTTTTATAAGGGTGATATGAAATATTCAAGGACTTTCACATCTATAATCATGGTGGCTTTTATCACTGTAAAACAGGCATCAACCATGGATTTTCATTAGGGATATCTTAATGATACATTCAGCATACATTCTACAGCCTAATTAACTATGGCCTGATTATTAACAATGAGAGAAGTGTAGCACCAAGGTAACAAATGAAGCTAAAGAATTTTTTCTATGCTATAAGACAAAACCAGACAGGAAAAAAATTCCTTAGTTTCAGCAATGCCTCAAAGGAAGATAAAAATGAGAGCAAAGGAAATGTATTCTAGAAAAACAGAGTCATTCCTCTCCCAATATCACGAGTATTGGAGACTGACACCATTTGGAAGAGAAAAAGTGATGACGGGGAACATTATATGGTGCATGTATAGCACCGTGTTTCTGAATTATAAGGCATTAAAGGATTGAAAAGGACAAGATATT
Source organism: Lepidochelys olivacea (assembly GCF_965140295.1). Classification (NCBI taxonomy): domain Eukaryota; kingdom Metazoa; phylum Chordata; order Testudines; family Cheloniidae; genus Lepidochelys; species Lepidochelys olivacea. Next base: position 17,075,933 of record NC_140428.1, read on the forward strand.
TTAACAAACTTTCAGGCCCAGGCACTTAAATCACAGGAACAAATGGAAGAGATTTAAAATAGATGTTTAATTTAAAGTTTTTTTTATTCTTATTTTTAACATATGGGTGAGAAAACTCTTGAACAGGTAACAGCAGCTCTTTAAAAACAACCTTGTGCCAATGATGAAATTGTCTTCAGCGTTGTTTGATGGGCAGTGGTTACAATGGACTGAAACAGGAAAGGGAGCTCTCAAAAGGAGGAGGGGGAGCTGTTGGGAGAAATTGTTATCCCAGGAGAGAAAGCACTGAGATCTTTCCTTCTGCTTTAGCAGAGGAGGGGAAGCTGTCCAGGTCCAGCTGGAAAGATTTTGTGGTCAAGAGCTGAAGCTAACTATACATTTTTCCAAATTCATCCGCCCCTATAGATTTAGCATGCCCAGCTGCCAGCCTTTTGCAAGATCTATAACAATGTCCTAGAGCTGGTGCCCTTTTAACAATCTGCAGGAAAGAATACAGATTTGAAACTTAATTTAAAAAATAAAATCTTACTTTCCCAGCTTTCTATAACTGCACGTACTGTCTGTTACCCTAAAGCAAAGTCTCTTGATGGCTTCTGAGGTGAATTTCTGGTGTGGAACTTAGCATTACTCATTAATTCAAAGACGGTAAAAAGCATTTCCTTAAAAAGAAATGAGAAAGGTGGCGACTGAACCTTAGTAGATCACAAGCCCTTTGCGAAGAAAGGGACTGTCATTCCTTTTTGCAAATTAGGAAATCACACTAATAAATCCTTCTAACTGCCCTGTACACCAATCAGCCTCCCTCTTTCCATTCAAATCCCACCTTTTAACTCTCTTCCCCCCTCAAAGCCTTCGAAACAATAATGCAACAAGTAGGCAATAATATTAAAACCAAAAGTGTTAGCACTGACCCATTTAGCCCTCCAACCGTGTGTCCGTTGTCTCTTGTTATCTGTGCTTGATCTTACTGTAAACTCTCTCAAGAAAGAAAGCGTTCTAAATTTTGTGATACAGCATGGCCAGAGGGCAGCAGGAGAGTGTTAGAAGGGAGCCTTATTCCCTGTAGAGGGAAGAAAGTTTGCTATAAATTAATTAAAGCACCTGAAGCCAGTCAATCAGACAAGAGGAGGAGTTGAAGCAGAGTGGATTGGTGTTGGAGCAGAGAGCAGTCTGGAGGAGTTGAAGCAGAGTGGATTGGCGTTGGAGCAGAGAGCAGTCTGGAGGAGTTGAATCAGAGTGGATTGGCATTGGAGCAGAGAGCAGTTTGGAGGAGTTGAAGCAGAGTGATTGGCGTTGGAGCAGAGAGCAGTTTGGAGGAGTTGAAGCAGAGTGGATTGGCGCTGGAGCAGAGAGCAGTTTGGAGGAGTTGAATCAGAGTGGATTGGCGCTGGAGCTGAGAGCACTCTGGAGGAGTAGAAGCAGAGTGGATTGGCGCTGGAGCAGAGAGCAGTCTGGAGGAGTAGAAGCAGAGTGGATTGGCGCTGGAGCAGAGAGCAGTTTGGAGGAGTTGAAGCAGAGTGGATTGGCGCTGGAGCAGAGAGCAGTTTGGAGGAGTTGAAGCAGAGTGGATTGGCTTTGGAGCAGTCGAAAAACAACAAGAAGAAAAGATAAAAGTAAAACTTCATGTGAGAGCACAGTGTGTTCTGTCCTCTCTGACAGGCTGCAGTAACTCTGAGAACAACATGGCTGCTGCCTCCACAGATGGGTCGAGTTCTCAGGCATTCAAGCCTTTGTTTTTCTCTGTTGTGCACCTTTACAGGAACAATGGGTCTTGTGATGAAGACTGTGCACTGGGATTCAGGAGATCTAGGCTCTAGCCATGGCTGTGCCCCAGTCCTGTGTGAACCTGGGTAAGTCACTTAATCTCTCTGTGCCTCATTTCCACAACAGTAAAATGAAGGTAGTACTTCATTTACCTCACAGGGGTACTGGAAGGGTAAATGGAGTGTTCTTATATTGGTAGCACTCCTGTGCTAGGTGCTGTATAAACAGAAGAAACCACTGTCCTTGCCTCAGGGAGAAGTGCCTGTGGGTAAAGAAAGGTTGGATGGTACCAGTGTTTATGCAAGTATCTGGAAGTTGGGGGAAATCACTAGGGGCATGGCCTGAAATGCTAGCCAGCTCCTGCCATGGGGAAGATTTGTGTAGAAGCCTGGCCCGGGGGTTAGGGTGCTGACCTGGGACCCAAGAGAGCTGGGCTCAATTGCCTGCTCTACCACAGACTTCCTGTGTAATCTTGGGTGAGTCGTTTGGCATCTCTGTGCCTCAGTTCCCCATGAGGATAATGGGAGTAACAGCCCTGTGCTCCCTCACCGGGGCAGTGTGAGGATAAGTGTATTAAAAGATTGTGAGGTGCTTAAATTCTGTGGTGACAGGAGCCAGATAAATATATTGGTGTAGGATATAGATATTCAGGCCTGGCTGTAAAGGCCTACACTCTAAGAATTTAGGTGTATTCTTATCACTTAGCTAGTTATAGAGGTATAAAAGAAAGAATCAGAATCACTGTCTGCTGGTGTAAGGGCCTTCTCTTACTGCGACAGTCTGAGGCCCTGTTCTTAGGCTAAGATCGCTGGCTAAACAGCAGAGGCAGCCATAAGCAGGGAAGCGAATGGTCACATCCTCACATTCCAACCTAGTCACATTGAAATAAGGTGCTATTGGGCTGTTAGGCACTATCAGGACAGGATTGTATTCCTATCCCCTCCAGAGACAGGGAAGTGCCTAGAAAATGTAAAAGGAAACTTAGTTTGATAGCATCCTGTCTGGCAAGAACTCACTTATCAATAGCTGGGATGTGAAATCCTCATTTCTGTGTTCTATTATTGTAGTCCCCATTTCCCTATTGTTTGTCTGTATAATCTCTGTCTGGTTCTGTGATTGTTTCTGTCTGCTGTATAATTAATTTTGCTGAGTGTAAACTAATTAAGGTGGTGGGATATAATTGGTTAAATCATGTTAGGATTGGTTAGTTAAATTTCAGGAAAATGATTGGTATAGCTAAGCAGAACTCAAGTTTTACTATACAGTCTGCAGTCAATCAGGAAGTAAGGGGGGCAATGAGAACAGGGAATGGGGGTGGGGAAATTGGAATCATGTTTTGCTAAGGGGGGGAAATGGGAACAGGGACATAGGTAAGGCTCCGTGGTGTCAGAGCTGGGAAGGAAAACACTGAGGTAGGAAACTGGAATCATGCTTGCTGGAAATTCACCCCAGTAAACATTGAATTGTTTGCACCTTTGGACTTTGGGTATTGTTGCTCTCTGTTCATGCGAGAAGGACCAGGGAAGTAAGCGGGTGAAGGAATAAGCCCCCTAACAATTGGCGTGCTAGTCACTTACACATCTTGATTGGAAGGGATCTCTTCACGTTTCTCCACTCAGCATCTCCGGACCCCAAGTCTTGCACAATTATATAAACAGCTTTCTGGAATTGGTTATCAACACATGGTGCAGCCTGAATTTTGGCCACTTCTGTTTTAAATGGGTTCCATCGAGGAGTCATACGTTTCGGAGGCGATAAGCAGGGACAATGTCTTATCGCTCCCTGCTGTGTCACTCTTATCTCCGCAGTTATAGAGAGTTTTCATACCAAAGTACCATGCCGCATTTGGAGAGAATAAAATCACTTCTCCTGAGCTTTCATTTCCTAGACTCATTTGGAAAGTGCTTTTGGAATACAGAGCAGGAGGGATGGAAGCAAGCGGGATTTTATAGTTCCGTTATCTGCTGCACAGTTACTGTTTTCTCTTCTTCAGTGAAAATCTGCATTGCTGATAAACAGCAATGATAACAAATACACTCCAGTTTTCCCTAATAACTCCTTCCTCATCTAGGAAGAAACTTTCTCATTTCTCTCTCAAACACCAATTAAGCATTGTAGAGATTTCTTCTCCCTCCATGAATAAATATAATTTTTCTCAGTAGTTGCACGTAAGTGACACAACACTACCCGATCTTTTCTTTAATTTTTAACTGAATTGAGCTGGGTGAAAAGAACTTGACTGATGGCACTAGAGAATAAAGCCCTCTACAGGTAATAAGTGGGTCATGTTTTCAGGTTTTTCTGCACTACCAGGAGGGCTACAAACTTGCTTTTTTTGTATAATGAAAGCAGAGATCCTCAGGTAATCACATAACCACAAGAGAGTCCTGTCTAGGAAACATGCATTCCATTTTGCATTCCAATGTGGAATGAAACTGAGACCCTATAATTTTCCATGTGAAAAAATATGAGAGATCAACCCCACAATAGGCAGGTATTTAGGGTACCTACCTGGGATGTGGGAGATGCTGGTTGAAGGCCCTGCTCTGCCTGCCAAAGAGCAAGAACTGGAACCTAGGTCTAACACATCGTACAAAGTGGAACAGCTCCAACAGGAGAGATTGAGAGTCTGACCTATACCCTGGGGGTGAGGGCACTTACCTAGGAGGTGGGAGAATCAGGCAGAGCAGAATGTGTGTCTTTAACAATCTCGGCAAGTGCCCTATCCACCAGGCTATTGGCTATGCTAGAGTGCCATGTTCTCTCTCTCACCAGAAATGTCATCCTGGGCCTGAGAAAGCTCAACACAAATTTCACTGAAACCTATATGTTTCCGCAAAATGTATCCATTTCAATAAACTGGCATTTTCTGGTGAAAACATATTTCACTGAAAAAGTCCCAGTCACTCCAACCCAAGCTTAAGGTAAAACACCAAATATCATAAACCTGGGAGTGGTGGGAGCTCCAATCTATTCCAGCTCCCCTTCCTCTCCCAGCATGGGCCCTGGACCCCACAGGGTATGTCTACTCAGTGAGCAGCAACCTGCAGCCACGAGTCTTAGAGCCCAGGTCAATGGACTCACGCTATGGTGCTAAAAATAGCTGTGTAGATGTTGCAGCTTGGGCTGGAGCTTGGGTGCTGAAGACTTGGGGGGTGGGGAAGTCCCGAGCCCGTACTCCAGCCGAAGCCACAAAGCCTACACAGCTCTTTTAGCACCATCGTGCAAGCCTGAGTCTCTCGACCCGGGCCTTGAGATTCACTGCTGCTCGCTGTGTCGACGAGACCACAGAGAGCTCTCTGCAGGGCCTGGGGATGACAGTGCTATGGAAGCATAACAGACCCCACTTCTTCACAGAAGAGTTCAGGATGCAGAAGACCCAGCCTGATGCACATGTAAGAGAATACAATACAGCCCTTAGATAGGAGGGAGTCTGGGACATATGGATAGGGGATCTCACCCCATTTGAAATTTCTTTTACGATGAGTCAAACAATATGCTTCATAGAGTTTAGTGATTCTGCAGGTGAAGAGGGAAGAGTTTGTAGAGTTCACCTGACTTTGCTTATCGCACATTGTGAGTTAGCTTTCCCAAACATTCATGCAATCAAATTTTACCATCATGAACATTTCTGGAAACCCAATTTTAAATTTACAGATACATTTATTTGTGTAGGAAATGATGGTGCACTCATCCAACCAGGAACCAAAATAGCACTGTGTGGCTTAACTAACCACTCAACACTAATGCCACTCACCTGGCTTACTGGGTGGGACACCTGATCTGATCCAGGCTGGACAGCTTTAGAGTAGAAGGGGAGTGTAAACCGAGGTAGGATCCTCCTTTCCCCTGGATGCTCCCTGCTGCCCATTGGCCAGCCAGATGAAAGCCAACGGGCTTCTTGCTCCCAGCAATTGTTAATTTAAACCTTCTCCCATGATTCCTCAAGCCTCTTGCCACATTTTAGCTCATCCAATCAAGGAATAGAAACACCACTGTGTGACTTAGCTAACCAACCAACACCAAATGCCACCTAACCAGCAAATTCCAAAATACTCACTGAGAGCCAGTTACCATTGATACAGAGGTTTTAAAAGGCACACAAAATGTGTTGAAAATTTTCAAACGAGAAGTAAAAATGGGGGCAGTTGAAAGAGGCTAAATTCATGGGGTATGTCATTTGCTATTTGCTATTTATTCACTAGGCTCTAGTTCTAGTTACTTGAGTTAGGCTCATTCTTTAGCTCTTTGGAGCTTGCACAAAGCACACCAGCCTGATCAGTTCTCATACAGTGTCAAAACCAAACTCTAATTCCAATTAAAGCATTGAATTCAACATTCTCTAGAGCCCAAAGAAAAAGGCACAAGCTTCACACAAGCCTCTAGACCCCTCCTTTCCTTGCCACCAGCGGTTCATAGGTGCTCATTATATAATATATCAAAGCAAAATGTCTTTTAGGAATGAGGAGGTCACAGAGTTCAGCAATGAGCCAAGCTGCTGTCTTCATAGTGATACAAAAGGAAGTCAGATACAGAGAAGGATGGTCCAGTGGCTAGGGTGGTAGCTTGGGCCTTAGAAGACCAGGGTTCAGTCCGACATACTTCTTGTGTGACCTTGGGCAAGTCACTTAATCTCTTTGTGCTTCACTTCGCCATCTGTACAATGGGAATACTAGTACTTCCCTGTCTCACAGGGATGTTGTGAGCATAAAAACATTACATAGCTGTGAGGCACTCGGACTAAGGTAATGGGGGCCATGTAAGTACCTAGGATTGGTTGTCAGAAAAAAAACCTAGGAATAGGAAAGAGACTTAGATGTTATTAGCAACTGTAACATGGACTATAAATTAAAGGAAAACTAAACTCTATTTATTAAAAGACACTAATTTAAATAAAATGGGGAAAGGAAAATGTAACCATAAATAACCTAATAAATAGTAGCTATAAAGTCTTTATAAGAGGCACGAGTGAAAGTCCTTGTCACAGTGAAGTCTTAGGACATTTTGCCATTAATTTCATTGGGATCAGAATTTCATCCATGGATTTTGTTTGTACAGAGTCAAGAACAAGCAGCCCTCAATTCCTCGTCTTTGCTCTTTGCAACCATTCTAGCCAACAAGTTGCCTGGCCAGAACTTTTGCAGAAAAGGCTAATTTTATGCAATGATGGTGAATATTTGCTGATAATGAATTTTGAATCTGTAACTCACAAGCATTCTCAGTGGAAACCTGATTCTAACACTCATCCTTGTGCCGTCAGAAAGATACCATGGACCCAATTTTCCACTGTTCTGCATCCTGACTGTGCTCCTGTCCTGAGTTAGTAGCATCCACTTTGCACTAGTGCAAATAACTGGTAAAAGAAAAGCAAGCCCTGCACATGGCCAATCAAAACAGCTGGAGTTTTTATATCAAATACTTGCAACAAACTCCTTGTGACTGGGCTGCAGACCAAGCAATATACAAAGAAATTGCTTTGCAAATAATATTGATTAATGAATGCAACCTGCTCATACACCATTTGCAAATGTAAAAAGAGGTGAAATTTACTGAAAAATTATTCCATACAAATTATTCACTCAGCTTTACTTAACACAACCCTGAGGCATAAATTCAGTATTGATTCAGAAGGCTTGCTTTGTGTTCTTGTAAATGAATCTAGACTCAATGGGGGAATAAAATGGTTGCACATACATTTATTTTACAAAGCCTCCGTTTCAAAGCAACCCAACTCCCACATCCAATGTGTGCCAGACAAGCCATAAGATCCGGAAAAATATTAATTCTTTCCTTATCAGGTGAGGTCTGTCAGCAGCCTATAATCTGTTTAGCTCAGAAGCTAATGACAGGACAATTATTTTTAGGGCCAGATTTTGTTAATCTTTGCACTGATACAGACTGCTGACAGGTTTCAGAGTAGCAGCCGTGTTAGTCTGTATCCACAAAAAGAAAAGGAGGACTTGTGGCACCTTAGAGACTAAAAAATTTATTTGAGCATAAGCTTTCGTGAGCTACAGCACTGCTGAGTTTCCTCTTCTTCACTAGGAAGAGCTTCCCCTTTAAATATGCGGCAGACCGTGAGAGTTTTTGTGAGAGAGGGTGGGATAAATCTGGGATGCAAACAGAGTTTCTCCTCAGACTAACCAGACTCAAGCATTTCTATTACTCCACTCAATGACTGTGCATTACTTTGATTGTAAGCTCTGTGAGAAAGGAATTGTCCCTTAATACGTGTTTGCATAGTGTCTAACTCAATGGGGCCCTGATCTCAGTTTTTGGGCCCTCTGGGTGCTGCCACAAAACAAATAGTAATAATGATATTGTACTGCAAAAATATGTCTACTCCCCCCCCCCCAAGAACTATATGGTCGCCACTTTGTTGCATACTCAGACAGATCCCAACTGCCACCATGAAGCGTCATCTATCTAGACATTTCCACCACATCCATCACCATGGCAATGGATGGAATTCAGATCCTCCTGCTCTGAAAATGTTGTTCCCTTCCACTTCAGCTGAAGGAGAATCTCAGCTGTTCGCAGTATAGGACCTTTGGCACACAGATGAGTAGTTCTGATTCCATCCGTTATAGGACAGTGGCACACAGTATACCTGCTATAGTATTTTAAAGACATTTCCCATTCTTGTTTGTAGCCTCAATACTCTTACTATCCTATCCTCCAGGGATGAAAGGTTTCTGGAAACCAAGAATACTTAAGGATGATGGAGACCACAAGCCCAAATATTGGTTGAAATGAGGCAACACTGGCTCCTCTACTCCATGACATTTCCTGTCTAATGTCTCCATTCCAGATGGTAGAAACCCTCCCACCCTCGTTTTCTTAGTTGCCAGGTTCTTCATGCTCTTTTTGAAGAAGTCTTCTTTCTTCCTTTGATGCAGTGTTAGAATGTTACACAACATTCTACTCTTACCTTTCCTCCCCCCATGCCATCCTTCTTGCTGAGCCCCCTTGCTACTAGGGAAATAATAATGCTTTTCTACATCGCGAAGTCAAAGACAGAGCTGGGAACGGCATCTGGATGATTTGACTCCCGCGTCCTCCTACCACTAGCAAATACTCCCCTGTTTTGATTTCCTTCTCTTCTCAGCCACCATTGTGTCATGACCCATATGGAATCCTCGTAACCAGGAGGTATTTCAACTAACTCGGAAAGAGGAGCAACTGCGTCGCTGCACCAAAGAAGAACAAAATGAGAAAAAAAAGCAGGTGACAAAGAATAAAAGCAACAGCAAACTGATGTCACTGTGTTGACATGTCTTCAACTTAACTCATCACTGCCACTTTTCTACGAATAGCTGGGATGGTGGCTGGATATAATTCTGCTCTCTTCCAAGGCCTTTACTCTGGCTGTTAGTGTTAGCAGCTAAGAAAATCCAACGTTTATATTGATGTAGTGCTCAAAATGGATAGGAAGCGGCCAGGAGCTGAGTTCCTGCACTGCTACCCCCAGTGGAAGTTCTGTCATGACTCATCCCAGATTTTTAAAAGAAAAGTTTCTGCCTGTTTCACCTGGGCAAGAAAATCAAAGCCAGAAAGATACAGACGGAGAGAAAACAGTTTGCTGTAGGGTCTGGCAGAACCTGGTTTGCATTGCTCATTCTTCTCCTTGCCATCTTCACAGCAGCAATGCATTATTCTCCCCGGCCCCACCCCTCCAATCTCCTCTACTCTGTGTCAGGTCCATAGCCCAAAATCTGACCTGTTTTGCAGCATTCCAGGAGTCCCCTGTAGTGTAACAGTAGTTTTCCCATATCCTTCTATATGACACTCCCTTTAGCATAGACCACATCATGGGTCATGCCCCATCTTTCCCACCTTCCCTTATAATCTGTTCTCTTCCTGAAGCTCAGCCCTCGCCTCATGAATTACAAGACTTCCCTCACACTCCTCCATGCTGGTACACGTCTCTTTCCAGGGAGCAAGGTGTGGATCTGTAAGAGTGGCGTGAGCCATATTAAAAATAGTAACACGTACTATACGACGTAGGCAAGAAACAAATTGAGACATAGAGTGATGAAGAGACGGCTAGTTCCTTAGTGACAAAATGCATCCTTGTGTTATAAGCCAGCTGAATTTAGATTCTCTTGGCGACACAGACAGTAATGTTTTGTATGGATAAGCATTCAACAAATCCAGAATGTCTCTCTCTCTCTCACAAGTCTCAAGGGAAGGGCTGAGTTGAGGCTGGCTACCATACAGTACTGCTACAGCTGTAGTTAAATGACCACTGTGACCCTCAGATGACAATCCTGCCAAGAAATAACAATGAGCAATGTACAAAGACACCCATTCTGACTACGCTCTCTTGGTTGAAGCTAATCAAATGAGTTGGTGTCAAAAGGAATAAAATGTCGGATGAACTTTGTAGACAGCTCTGTCTACCCTGGATAAATTACAAGAGCTCCTTTCACGTACTGTAGCCACTCTGGGGTTGGAATTAGAGTGGGTGAAGAGTGGCAGGTGGGACTAACTTCACAATAGGACAGCTGTTCTCAAACTGTGGGTCAAGACCCCAAAGTGGGTCGCAACCCTGTTTTAATGGAGTCGCCAGGGTTGGCATTAGACTTGCTGGGGCCCAGGGGCTGAAGCCTAAGCCCCACCACTCAGGGCTTCAGCCCTGAGTGGTGGGGCTCAAGTTACAGGTGCCGCTTGAGGCTGAAGCGCTTGGGTTTCAGCTTTGGTCCCCCTCCTTGCCCTAGGCAGTGGGGCTCAGGCTTTGACTTTGGCCCCCCTACCCGGGGTGGCAGGGCCCGGGCAGGCTCAGGCTTCAGTCCCCACTCGTGGGGTCATGTAGTAATTTTTATTGTCAGAGGGGTGTCATGGTGCAATGAAGTTTGAGAACCGCTGCAATAGGATAAAGTTGTGGCTGGATATGCCATTTCGTCTTATTTTAGAATTTAGCCTAGGGACCTTGGAGCTCATTCATGCTAAGTCCGAGAGATCTGTATGCATCTGGCCACAAATTAAAGCTGTTTTCCCTCAAGGGGGGATGCCCAAAGGGGAGATTACAACAGGTGGAAAAAGCACCCCCATGAATCTGTAGAGGTGAATCAAGCCTAAAACAGATAAAGGTGCTCAGAACTTAAAGGGAGACTTTGGATCTTAGGCCTTAGGCAGTTCAGGGTAAACTACGGCTAAAGCAATTCTGTGCATGGCCAGTGATTCAAATTGTTTTAGCTTTAGTCCTATAAAAAGCCAGATGAAAGAGGTTCTAGCTGGGGATTTGCAAAGTTGAGTATGAGGGTTAGCCACCCAACTCCCATTAACTATGTGACTAAACCCCACCATGGCTTTGAAAAGCTCAACCCTAACATGCATATGCAAAAAATCCAGATTTAAACACTCACAGAAGTACTGATTTCTCTTCAAACCCCGATTGTTTTCCTTCATCGAGGACGACAATTTAAGCCAGCTAGGTTTGAGCTTTCTAGGCTTCAGACATGACTGTTGTGTGGAAAGACTGAGTTATGCAAACCCCCCAATTTTTCCATGTGGACCATGTGGGGAAAGTGACAGCTTTTCCAGTCTCACCTAACTGAAGAACTGATTCCATTCAAACTTTTTAGAAAACTTTACACTCAGACTGAGGATGAAGCATGGAAAATGGCCATCTGTAAAGAATGAATCTGATTAATTTCCAAGCAGCTAGCCAAGAAACAGGAGATAGAACCCAATTTTAACTGTAGCATTTCAAGGGGAAAATGATACTTCAGCTCTTTTAAAAGTTATGAAGTGCTTTGGGATCTTTGGATGAAAAGAACTGTGTACATTGCCAAGTGTCACCATTTGTGGGTAGCAAATAGTATGTATTCCCTATATAGTACTTGTTGGTGCACTTCAGAGTATATACTCCAGCACGCAACTGGCTTTTAAAAAGAGGACTTTGATCATAATTTATTATCCAGGATATCATTCCCCAAATAAATTGGACTAGCAGAGAAAGACCACAATCAATTTCCTCTCTCCCAGCTCAAGAAAAGAAGCAGCGGTTAGCAGGTGCACTGTTAGGGGAATGGTTTGCAAACCTGGCTCCTATAACACATACTAATGATGCCACTAAGTACAACATGGTCATTGATGAAACTTGCTTGACTTTGCGTTTTATCCTTTTTGTGTGTGTGTGTATGTGTCAAACAGATGAGATATTCTTTTGTGCTCTGTTTCAGAAGGGGCCTAACAGGGAGCATTAGTATCTGAACTGCTGGCTTGAAAGTGGGTTAGAATATTTCTTCTTATGAAAATGAGATGACAAGATTCATGTCAAAAATGCAAGCTTATTTTTCAAGGTTACTTCCAAATACGTAATCATTTTGTCTTCATAGAAACAGAGATGCCTGTGTTACAACACTTATGTATAGATATATAAATACAATTGTATGCAAAATATGGAGCGACACCAAGGGCAATAGTAGTCAAATATTGCCCAAGCTGGGGATATGCAGTTCCTAAGACTGTGGCAATATTGTCCAAAACTACGCTCAAGGGAATTATTTTGATGACTGCCATTGCCCTCAGAGACCTTCCATGTGCAGCCTGTTCTCTCTCTCTCTCTCTCTCTCTCTCTCTCTCTCTCTCTCTCTCCCTTTTAAACAGCTGGTCAAAATGTTGAGGTTTTGAAATTCCGATGAAAAATTGTCAGAATTCTGCTTTTCGTGGGGAAAAATATGTGGTACTTGTTGTAAAAAAAATGTTTCCCTGTGTTTTTGATTCGCTACAGAGCAGGCCAACATTCATACTCAAAATAGTGCTTAAAAATCAAAATGTTGATGGGGAAAAAAAGAGGAAAAAAATGAAAACTTTCTTTATGAAATTTCCCCCTCTTTTTTTGGGTCCAGTTCAATATTTAAAGCTGCCTTGGACCCCTCACCCACTCCAATAGTGTCTTTATTAGGGAAAGGTGGTAAAGCATTCAGCCGGAGAATAGTCCTCAGCAGGGTCACATTTTGACATCGCTGCCTCCAACCCCAGCAAGGGTAATCGTCACTGGGGCGGACACATGGTCTCACCACCACTTTCTCACCCCTGACATTCTCAACAGGAATTCCTGAAAACAACAGAGCCAGCCATTCCACTGCCACAGTGGAGTCTGGGCTGCGCAGCGGTTCCCTTCTGGCCTAGGGAGCTATGAATCTGGGAGCAGGATGGACAAACCTAGTGTGCACCACAGCAGGTGAGTACACGTCAGGTGAAATGGAGGCAGAGCATTGAGTACCTCTCCGTCAGAGTTGGTCTACACAGTCTCCCAGATCCACAGTGTAGCAGGTGGCCATTGTCCCAAAACCAGTGATGTGGGATCGAGAGGCCACGCACATGGGAGCTATCAGTGAGACTGCAGTCACATGAGGTGTCACTGGAAATACCTGTTTGCTTATTGTAGACTAAAGCTATACATGCACTGAGCTCAGCTTTACAGCAAGAACCCAATATTTTATACCATGTGATTCTTTTTAACCAATTGTGAGTCAGGACAAAACAAAGGGTATTTATAAATTATCTAGCTAATCTTTCTGTCAGCCTTTCTAAAGCACTATCGCTGCAGGATCAAGGCATCTAATACATACATTAGGATACATCAAAGGGACCAAAACTCTATGACTTTCCTTTATAAGTCATTTTCCAAGTTAAATCCGCCTATTCTCCCTCCCCCACCGCAGTTTAAAAATACATTTTCAAAATACTCAGTATCAGGGAATCAGTGGTTCTGCATCTGCATCTGTGGGGTTTTTTTTAAACACTTTAGTGGGGGCAGGGGATATTTTTGGTACCCAGGCACTGTACATTTGTGGACTCGAGGTCCAATTCTACCCACACTTTCAGTCCCACGGATATAAATATGACCCACTCCCACAAAGAGGTCATCAGAGTTTGTTCCTCAAACTATCTGCTCGAAGACTGAAGAGTAGATGGTAGCAAGCATTTAACTGCTGAACAAAATCTTAGAACATATCTTTGTAAAAAAAAAAAAAAAAGACAGAATTATTTTTGCAAAAGGTCAGTTGATGAAATAGCTCTGTGACCAGTTCTGCAACAGCTGTATCAGTCATGAAAAAGCAGTAGGTGGGATGCTGATCAGCTAAAAGTATGGCAGGATAGATGGACTTTTTCTGTCACTAAAACTTAAGGGCTTTTTCTCCCCTTTTTAGGAGATCGTACTTTACATGATATATTGATAACATACTGGCATCTGACTTAAGACGCACTCCCGGTGAAGCAAATTGAAATAGTCAAATATTTTTCAAAACATTATAGGTTGGATCCTCAGTTGATATAAATCAGTGTGCTCTGGAGAAGTCAAAGGAGCTGTGCTGATTTGCACCTGCTGAAGAGTGAAGACCTGGCTCATTATTTAACATGAGATGGAGCAGCACCATGTTGGAAGGCTACTATACACTTGGGAAAAGAGTATCAAAAGAGATCAGCTCCCATTTAGGCACTGAAATGAAAAGGCCAGATTTCCAAGAGTGCTCCCCAGACAGCAGATCCCATTGACGACAATGGATAATTCCTCCTTTGGATGATTCACTCCCCACCCACCCGCTTACCTCCCCTGAGAATAATGGGAGGGGCTAGTTGATGGCCACGAATCGATCAGCATGCACTATTGCCGTTGCTTTGTATTTGAACATGAAGAGCGTACCAATGGCCTCGTCCAGAGGCGAGAGAAGCACAGGTATCCGCCGCACCATCCGCATCCATTCATGTTCATAACACGGTTCTGAGATCTACTGATGGAAGGTGATAGAGAAGGGCCTGGTAGAGAAGCTGGTATTTTTACTTCAAATTGTTTCCTAAGTCCTGCAGCTGCCAAACACACGAGTAAAACGTGAACCCTTTTTTGCTTCTCTCCTGTTGCTGTTGTGCTATATCCACATTATTTTGTTCACAGAAGTCTTAGCCTGGAAATAATGCCAGGCCTGTTTCCTTTTCTGACTTAGGAGTGAAATTCACCTCCATTCAGAGGGCCAACACAAGCTCGATGCATCACTCAAGCCCTCAAGTTGCACATAAGCTTTCTGCTGACCCTGGGCAGGGGAATGAATTTCACCCTTGAATCTTTGCATTTCCTGAACCTGCACAAGCTTTACTCATGCAGACAGTCCTTACTTACAAAAGTAGCCTTACACAAGGCACTGGTGAGACCTCACCTGGAACACTGTGCACAGTTCTGGTCTCCCATGTTTAAGAAGGATGAATTCAAACTGGAACAGGTACAGAGAAGGGCTACTAGGATGATCCGAGGAACAGAAAACCTGCCTTATGAAAGGAGACTCAAGGAGCTTGGCTTGTTTAGCCTAACCAAAAGAAGGATGAGGTGAGATATGATTGCTCTCTATAAATATATCAGAGGGATAAATATCGGAGAGGGAGAGGAATTATTTAAGCTCAGTACCAATGTGGATACGAGAACAAATGGATATAAACTGGCCATCGGGAAGTTTAAACTTGAAATTAGATGAAGGTTTCTAACCATCAGAGGAATGAAGTTCTGTAATAGCCTTCCAAGGGAAGCAGTGGGAAGACCTATTTGGCTTCAAGATTAAACTTGATAAGTTTATGGAGGAGATGGTATGATGGGATAACATGATTTTGGCAATTAACTGATCTTTAACTATTCATGGTAAATAGGCCCCATGGCCTGTGATGTTAGATGGAGTGGGATATGAGTTACTACTGAGAATTCTTTCCTGGGTATCTGGCTGGTGAATTTTGCCCACATGCTCAGGGTTCAGCTGATCGCCATATTTGGGGTCAGGAAGATTGGAAGAGGTCCTGGGGGTTTTTCGCCTTCCTCTGTAGCATGGGGCATGGGTCACTGGGCTGGAGGATTCTCTGCACCTTCAAGTCTTTAAACCATGATTTGAAGACTTCAATAGCTCAGACATAGGTGAGAGGTTTATTGCTGGAGTGGGTGGATGAGATTCTGTGGCCTGCATGGTGCAGGAGGTCAGACTAGATGATCATAATAGTCCCTTCTGACCTTAATATCTATGAGTCTATGAGTGAGTAAACAGTGAGACTCCAATTACATCTGAGCCATGTACTCCATAAGGTTACTAAAACCATTATTACTATGTATTATTTTTATCACCATAGTGGCTAGGAGCTCTAGCCATTGTCTGGGACCCCACCTGAGCTAGACACGGTACAAAAATCCAGAACTAAAAGACAGTCCCTATTACTGTTCCTGTTTATTTCTATTATAGTAGCACATACAGGGCCCCAGTCAAGAACATAATTATAGGCCATACTGGGACCAATGGTCCATCCAGCCCAGTATCCTATCTTCCAACAGTGGTCAATGCCAGGTGCTTCAGAGGGAATGAACAGAACAGGTAATCATCAAGTGATCCATCCCCTGTCACCAATTCCCAGCTTCTGACAAACAGAATCAGGACACCATTGTGCTGGGCACTATGCTGACAGAGTAAAAAAACCCAAACAATTCTTGCCCCGAAGAGCTTATAGGCAACTACAATCCATTAAACTCTTCACAAGGTGGTTAGAGGCTCAGGACTTAAGCAAAGTTTGGAATTTAAAGGTCAGGGATCTGGGAGTAAAACCTTTTGTTTTACATACATACCTTCATATGAAAGAAAATATTAGCCTAACCTCTAGTCTACTTCCATGAGCTGGATGCACATTTTCAACTCGTTAGAAAAATTGCTTTGGCAAACTGCTAGGGTAGATCTGATCCATATGTCTCACCCTGTAGACCTTTTGTACCTTCTGTTCCACACTACTTCAGGCCCTTCCAATATCACTTAACAGAAAAGAGTCTAGTAGAAATAATAGTTTCGGCAAAGCTGGCGGCTGGTTTAAAGTTTGACTGGGGAAGACATAACAGATTCAAGTCACACCTGTCTTGGAAGCAATAAATCCTGCTTAGGAAAACGTCAGAGCAAAAAACACTGCCAGACTATGATATTCCACCTCAGAGGATTATAAAACAACATATGCAGAGCAAACATCCCTTCCAAACGTAATAGGGATGCCAGAAGTGATTGACAACAATGACAATCTATCATAGAAGGTCATATCTATGAGATAACATCACGCATTGGATAGTCTAGCAGATATGAACTTGTTTATTCATTCCCATACTATATGGAGGATGGGATGTGTCATACAGGCAAGATGCATCTTTTTACTTTATCTGTTTTTATGCACCAGCACTATGTGAGTGCATTATATTGCAGCTTTTAGTTCATATTACACTATTTCAATCTCCTGTTGGCTCCTTAAGGTCCACTAGCTAAAGCGATTACTTCTTAAGCATTGTTTAAGGAAACTTAGTTCCTTTAAGTGCAAGGCTGTCAGTGTGGGCTGCTGAAATCCTCTATTTATCTGCAAAACAGGCCCCAAGTATAGGCAGCCAGAAAGCCACACTGACCTGAAGAAAGGGGGTGAGACTGTAGCTGCCTTCCCAAAGCCCATTGTCTTCTCTGCTGAGGCTGACAGTTAAAGTGCCAGGTCAGCGAGGGACTGTTTTTAATGGAGGTCTTTGTGGTGGGGAAATCCTGTCTGTTGGGATGTGGATGGGTCGAGAGACAGCCCCGCAGACTGTAATGACTTTAATTTAGTCACTACCTACCCTAGGCTGAATTTGAGTTGACACTCTGCATACAATGCATTCTCTGGAACTTTGCTTAGCACTGTTGGCAGAGCAGACTTGGGACTCCAGGCTTATCAATGTGCTGAGTGGCCAAGGGACTCCTGGCCAGCCTGCACTGCTTCCATTGCCTCTTCTGCACTCGTCTAGCAAGTCCAATTTCAGTTGACATCCGTGAAATGTCCGGAGGCAGGACGAGTGCAGAATATGCAAGGGAGAGCCCCATCCTGCATGCGAGAGATCCCCACTGCAGATGGGAGAGTGGATTCCACTTTAACCCCATCTCTGTGTTCTGCACTTACACAGAGGTGACCTCAAAAACTGCCAGCTTTTTCTGCGAGAGCTTCCCTCTTGCTGCAGGAAACAGTGAGCAGAAAAGCAATGCAAAGCATCCTTCTCTTCCCTTCCCTGCTGCCACTTGGCATTGCAAGTATCTCCTCTTGTATGTAGCGTGCTTTCTTATTCTTGCTGGTTTGGCCCTAATTTTGATTAGTTAGGCTCTAAGGTCCCCTTGGAGTCCCTCTCAACACAATGCAATTTGGGAAACATTTGTGCAAAGTTTAACGCTGCAGCTCACAATGCATCAGGTAGGTGGGGATGAGGTTGTGCTGGGGTGAAGTGGGGGCAATGGACAAGTTACGAAGAGACCGATCCCAATGTGACAATCCGGCTAGATGAGTTGCCTGCAGGGATTGAACCTGGAACCTCTTGACCTAAAAGCAGGAGCCTGTACTCCTGAACTAAAGAATAAAAAAACCTAAAGGGCAGTGAGGGTATGTCTTCACTGTAGAATTCATCTGGGCTTGTACTTGGATGTTGTCCCTAACCCCCTCTCCCATTCACACACACAAGCCTCTGACCCAAGTTTGGTGCTTTCAACCAGATGCTAGCTGGCCCAGCTTGAGCTCTAGGCTAAAGTCTGAGTGGGGTTTTCACATGGGCATAAGCCAGTCACTTTGCAGTGAGGATGCAGAGTAAACCACTCAAGTGCTAATAATCCTCCACTGCCTTCCTACAATTCTCCCTATGTACTCAGAAGGACAGACAAGTTCATCCACAATTCATTGGGAAACAATCAGAGCGGCTCAACTTATTACAGCACAAAGAACCAGGGGATGTTCTCCCAGATGTCCTAGCGACCCTCACATGGGTGACAGCTACCCCAGTGAGGACACAGTAACCCAGGAAGGGTTTTGCAGTGCGGCTGCTCACACCTGGGTGAGGCTAACCTGGATGCCGATCGTCCACATTAAGTCTTCTCACCAGTTACTTGTGGGTGCCTACGTCGCCAGCCTGAGTACATTCCAGCTGCTGCTGCTCAGTGGTACCCATTGTTAGATTCTCCTTCCTGTGGCCTGAATGAGTAAAAAGGCACTGCATTTTGAGGAGGCTGGTTTCTGAATGCTAACAGAATGAGGCAGAATGTCCTTTGATGCACTGTGGCTATTGTGCATTTCCCTTTATGAAGATTGATAACTGCTTCCCATTATTTCCTGTAAGCCCAATTAAATAAAGTGCCAGGTGGATTTTTGTCTTTTATACATAGCCTTCATCTGACTGCAATTTCTCAGGCCCAAGAAGCGTTCCCCACAAGGCTTGACTGAGCTAGGTTTAGCTTTAGGAGACCCGGCAGCTGATTGGATACTAGGTTGCAGCTACAGCCAGCCATATTTTCTGGGGCCGTTGACTTACTTATGAAGCTAGAGTATGGGAGGTATTTATTAATTTATATCTCATATATAAATAAAATTTGAGGTGACACGTACATTAGAAATAACTATCTGATAACAACAGAATACCAGCAGTCATGTCCCTTACGTTTGAAATCACCTTTCATACAGCCTTGGAATGGCCCAAACAAATGAATATATTATATTACTATAGGACAGATGATACTTAGACTCAGAGAGACAGGAGCTGATCCAAAGCCCACTGAGATAAATGGAAATATTCCCATTGACTTCAGTGGGCTTTGAATCAGGCCTCTAGAGAACAACTGAACTGCAGAGATTCACAAGGCAGTCACACCTCTACTTCCTGAATTGCTGTGAAGAAGGGTCTGCTCTGATCCTTGGCCCAGCAGCTTCTTGCTGGGAGGATGGAAGGAAGGGAAGTAGAGTGTGTTTGATCTCTTCTTCTCATAGTTGCTCCATGGGATTGATGGGGATTTCCATTCTTATCACTGGTGCTTGTAAACATGCCTCTCTGGATGTTTGGTACTAGGGTACTGGGACTGGGATATAGAATCATAGAATCATAGAATATCAGGGTTGGAAGGGACCTCAGGAGGTCATCTAGTCCAACCCCCTGCTCAAAGCAGGACCAATCCCCAATTAAATCTAAGGAAGGAGATTCTACCACCTCCCTAGGTAATGCATTCCAGTGTTTCACCACCCTCCTGGTGAAAAAGTTTTTCCTAATATCCAACCTAAATCTCCCCCACTGCAACTTGAGACCATTACTCCTTGTTCTGTCATCTGCTACCATTGAGAACAGTCTAGAGCCATCCTCTTTGGAACCCCCTTTCAGGTAGTTGAAAGCAGCTATCAAATCCCCCCTCATTCTTCTCTTCTGCAGACTAAACAATCCCAGCTCCCTCAGCCTCTCCTCATAAGTCATGTGTTCTAGACCCCTAATCATTTTTGTTGCCCTTCGCTGGACTCTCTCCAATTTATCCACATCCTTCTTGTAGTCTGGGGCCCAAAACTGGACACAGTACTCCAGATGAGGCCTCACCAATATCGAATAGAGGGGAACGATCACGTCCCTCGATCTGCTGGCTATGCCCCTACTTATACATCCCAAAATGCCATTGGCCTTCTTGGCAACAAGGGCACACTGCTGACTCATATCCAGCTTCTCGTCCACTGTCACCCCTAGGTCCTTTTCCGCAGAACTGCTGCCTAGCCATTCGGTCCCTAGTCTGTAGCGGTGCATTGGGTTCTTCCGTCCTAAGTGCAGGACCCTGCACTTAACCTTATTGAACCTCATCAAATTTCTTTTGGCCCCAATCCTCCAATTTGTCTAGGTCCCTCTGTATCCTATCCCTGCCCTTCAGCATATCTACCATTCCTCTTAGTTTAGTATCATCCGCAAATTTGCTGAGAGTGCAATACACACCATCCTCCAGATCATTTATGAAGATATTGAACAAAACCGGCCCCAGGACCGACCCCTGGGGCACTCCACTTGACACCGGCTGCCAACTAGACATGGAGCCATTGATCACTACCCGTTGAGCCCGACAATCTAGCCAACTTTCTACCCACCTTATAGTGCATTCATCCAGCCCATACTTCTTTAACTTGCTGACAAGAATACTGTGGGAGACCGTGTCAAAAGCTTTGCTAAAGTCAAGAAACAATACATCCACTGCTTTCCCTTCATCCACAGAACCAGTAATCTCATCATAGAAGGCGATTAGATTAGTCAGGCATGACCTTCCCTTGGTGAATCCATGCTGACTGTTCCTGATCACTTTCCTCTCATGTAAGTGCTTCAGGATAGATTCCTTGAGGACCTGCTCCATGATTTTTCCGGGGACTGAGGTGAGGCTGACTGGCCTGTAGTTCCCAGGATCCTCCTTCTTCCCTTTTTTAAAGATTGGCACTACATTAGCTTTTTTCCAGTCATCTGGGACTTCCCCCGTTCGCCACGAGTTTTCAAAGATAATGGCCAGTGGCTCTGCAATCACAGCCGCCAATTCCTTTAGCACTCTCAGACGCAATGCGTCCGGCCCCATGGACTTGTGCACGTCCAGCTTTTCTAAATAGTCCCTAACCACCTCTTTCTCCACTGAGGGCTGGCCATCTACTCCCCATGCTGTGATGCCCAGCACAGCAGTCTGGAGCTGACCTTGTTAGTGAAGACAGAGGCAAAAAAAACATTGAGTACATTCGCTTTTTCCACATCCTCTGTCATTAGGTTGCCTCCTTCATTCAGTAAGGGGCCCACACTTTCCTTGGCTTTCTTCTTGTTGCCAACATACCTGAAGAAACCCTTCTTGTTACTCTTGACATCTCTTGCTAGCTGCAGCTCCAGGTGCGATTTGGCCCTCCTGATTTCATTCCTACATGCCCGAGCAATATTTTTATACTCTTCCCTGGTCATATGTCCAACCTTCCACTTCTTGTAAGCTTCTTTTTTATGTTTAAGATCTGCTAGGATTTCACCATTAAGCCAAGCTGGTCGCCTGCCATATTTACTATTCTTTTGACTCATTGGGATGGTTTGTCCCTGTAACCTCAACAGGGATTCCTTGAAATACAGCCAGCTCTCCTGGACTCCTTTCCCTTTCATGTTAGTCCCCCAGGGGATCCTACCCATCCGTTCCCTGAGGGAGTCGAAGTCTGCTTTCCTGAAGTCCAGGGTCTGTATCCTGCTGCTTACCTTTCTTCCCTGTGTCAGGATCCTGAACTCAACCAACTCATGGTCACTGCCTCCCAGATTCCCATCCACTTTTGCTTCCCCCACTAATTCTTCCCGGTTTGTGAGCAGCAGGTCAAGAAAAGCTCCCCCCAGTTGGCTCCTCTAGCACTTGCACCAGGAAATTGTCCCCTACGCTTTCCAAAAACTTCCTGGATTGTCTATGCACCGCTGTATTGCTCTCCCAGCAGATATCAGGAAAATTAAAGTCACCCATGAGAACCATATAACCCTTTTCAGCTGTAGGTCGTTGGTTCTAATCCCAATAAATCAATAGCTATTGCCATCTGGTCTTATTCCAGTTTTCAGTGGATTAATAAAACCCATCCTATCAATTGGCCCACGGCAGGAAGATTCAACAGAGAGGACAAGGATGCAGACTTAGAATAAATTATCCTTTCACCTTGAGAGGTGGGGCTTTTCAAACAGGGTTAAGGGTTCAGAGCTGAGCAAAAAACTAAATTTTAAGTTCGTTGGCAGTTTCCAAAGGTCAAAAAAAAAAATATTTTGGGTCAGGCTGAAAATGAAATTTTCCAGCAAATCAAAAAGTAAAAATAATTTGTTTCAGAATATAATATTTCTTTCAACCTGAAATGAAGTGTTTCATTTTAATTTCAAGTACTTTAAAACTTATTTTAATTTTAAGAAGTAAAATTAAAAGAAACATTGAAACATAAAGTTGTTTCAAACTGAAAAACAAATGTTTTGTTTTGAAAATGTCAGTACGAAACCGATTTTTTTCTTAAATGAACAATTCAGCAAAACTGACATGAATTCGCAAAACTTTTCAAAGTCGACAAACCTGCATGTGTCACTGAAAAAGTTTTGGCTGAAAAATGTTGCTGAGCTCCAGTTAATGCACATTAGCACAGCAGTCTGAGGAAGCAAGCAATGCTTTGGCCTGTGTTGAATCTGCTCTTCTTTGGATGACTAGGGAACTCCACCTCCAGTGCTATCAATCTGGTATATTTCACAAGCACTAGTCTATAGTCAACTTACATTTTAAGGAGAAGAAAGAAAAATTGTCAGCATTCTGTAAGATAAGCTATTAGAAGGGAAAGAAAGTATGCAAACAAGAAAGCAAGCAATCTACAATTTATGAATGATCCTTTTTGCCCTCTGCTATTGCCAATAATCCAGATAAAGGAGTGCAATTTAACTAGCAAATTCTAGTCTTGCAGCAATGCTGACATGGTAACTAATACAATGATGCAAGGAAGGAAAGTAAGAAAGTATTATTTGCTTGTACTCCAGTATTGCAAAGACTGGGGCAGGAGTATCAGTGATGGTTAAATGTAAATGTTTAAAACTGGCAGGGAAAGAAACAGTATTTTTCAGAGTCCCCCCCCAAAGGGAGGAATAAAAAATGGTCTTGCAGGGAAGCCACTGGACTACGACTCAGGATATTTGGATTTAGTGCCTGGCTCTGCCATAAAATCCCTGTGTGACCTTGGGCAAGTCACTTTGTCTCTCTGTGCCTTGGTTTCACATCTGGAAATGGAGGGCAATGCTATTTCCTTTCACTCTTTAGATTGTCAGCTAAGAAGAAGAAGAAATGCCTGTTAGTATGCATAAATTCAATGCCTAGCGAACTGATCTCAAAACCCACCAAGTAGGTACATAAATTTAAGGCATAGAGAAGTTATGTGATTTAGCTAAAGCCATAGAATTAAGAAAAGACAGGCTTAGAATTCAGAAGATCCCAGTTCTAGGCTTGGACCACATCTCTCCACTGCCTGATGTGGTCTGAAATCACAGTTCCCGAATTAGCTAGGAATCTAAGTTCTGAGAAAATTCACCTGCAACTGAAGCTCTGCAAGCTTTAAACAACCAAGGTCTGTGTTTAAATCATGCTGTTTTTAATAGTCTCATGGAACTGAGGAATCCCCACTGCCCACTGTTGTGAGAAGCTGAAAAATCACTCAGTACAGGTAGGTTAATTGCCCAGCTAATGGCCTCCAAAAGTTCAGGCTGGATGTTCTCTCCTTGAATTACCTGCCAGACAACAGGCAGGCCCATGCCAAGAGAGTTAGGATGAAAGGGCATGAGACTTTGAGAAGGAAGGGACCAACATTAAACTGAATGTACAAGTAAAATGCTCCTGAGAGAACCAAAAAAAAAAAAAAAAAAAAGAGCAAGCCTAAGAAAGACCAGCTTGAAGGCCAAATAGGGAGACAATGACCTTGTGGTTACAATGCTACACTCGAATTCAAGAGATCAGGGTTCAATTCCTAGCTCTGACACTGTGCAAGTCACTTAGGTGCTTTGAAAATGTTAAGCTCCTAAATCTCTCAGGCTAAGTCCTGGATGTCTAAGTGGCTTTTGAAAATGTTATCCTTAGGGCTAGTCCACACTGGCAACGTCAAAGCACTGCTGTGACAGTGCTTTAATGTGGCTTGTGTAGTCGCAGCAGAGCGCTGGGAGAGAACTGGTTTTTTACCTCCCTACGCGAGAAAGTGGCTGCGCTGCAAAGTGCCAGTGTAGGCAAGCCCCCCGTCTCTATCTATGGATGCAGTGTTGTTGTAGCCATGTTGGTTCCAAGATATTAGAGACGGAAGGTGGGTGAGGTAATTATCTTTTATTGGAGCAACTTCTGGTGGTGAGAGGCTTAGGGCTTGTCTATACTGGCATTTTAAAGCGTTGCGACTTCTCCCTCGGGGGGGGGTATAAAAAAACACCCCCCTGAGGGCAGCAAATTTCAGCGCTGTAAAGCACCAGCGTAGACAGCGCCCCGCGCCGGTAGCTACACCTCTCATGGAGGTGGTGTTTTTAGAGCGCTGGAAGATCTCTCTCCCAGCGCTCTGCCATGACTGCACAAGCCATGTTAAAGTGCTGCGGCGGCACTTCAGTGTGGCCGGGGTAGAGTAGCCCACAACCTTTCGTGCTTACAAAGAGCTCTTCTTCAGGTCTGGGAGATCTACTCAGAGTGTCACCGCTAAATACCAGGTGGAACAGATTGTTTAGCCTAAGTCATTAACACATGTTTCAAGAAACCATTCAAGGTAAGCTGGTCCATTAACACTTCTCCAGTCATAGCGGGGAAAGGAGAAAAAGAAGCTGGGGGAGGCAGTTAATGGGTCATAGACTGTTGTAATAAACTCTAAATCCAGCCTCTTGATTCAGTCCATCATTTTTAGTGTCTAGCAAAGTTATGAATTTAAGCTCCCAGGCTCTTCTTTTAGAAGTGTTGTGCAGGGTTCCTTTGAGGATGAGAGGTCAGATATAGAGGGACTGCTCTGTGAAAAGTGTTCCCTCACAGACCACATAGTGTTTTTGTCTTTTATCATTTTCATGTGTGAGTTCACTCCAGAGCGTAGTCCCATTTCACCTACATTGTTGTTCGTGGGGCACAGATGGTACTTACTTGGCCCACATTACTCTTGCATCTGAGCATCTCACAATCTTGAATGTATTTATCCTCGCGAGGACAGCACTATTTTACTAGTGGGGAACTGAGGCACAGAGACACTAAGTGACTTGCCCAAGGTCACAGAGGAAGTCGGTGCTGGAGCAGGGAATTGAACCCCGGTCTCAAGTCCCAGGTTAGTAACCAAGCTGTTGGATCAGGCTTCCTCTCATCCTGGCTGTTTTCCATCTCTACAATATGGATGAAAATAGTTACTTTTCCCACCCTTTTATTTGTCTGTTTACATGGTGGGTTCTTCAGGGCAGGGACTGTCTCTTACTATTTGTGCAGTGCCTAGCACAATGGGCCTCTGGGGCTTCCCAGCCCCGTTATAGTATAAAGAAATAATACCAATACGGAAGGAAAAGGAGATCTCATCAAAGAAATGGAAATAATTACATTGGTGATTTTTTTCCCCTCCCAGGTAATGAGGACTACAGGGCACCCTGCACTTGTGTTTACTCCATATCTGATATGCACATACTGGAGGTGATGTTCCTATTTATGTAGTTCGCTGCCAACATCATGATTTTTGATTCCCCGCAGGGTGGTTGTTGGTTTTTAAGTATCTGAAGTTGTCACCTCGCCTGTTCCATCCTTTTAATCATCATTACCACCTCCCATTTTGTCATCCTTCCAACTTTAAAATCCAAGGCAAACAATGTCCAGTACTGCCTGGGAAGTGTTCCAGATGCATTATGAGGACACAAATGCTCTTGACATTTTCCCCATTGTTATTAGTGTTTCCTTAATCGGGCAGAGTATCATAGGCAGCATTAATATGCATTCAGGGCAAATGATAGGCAATAAACCAATTCTCAGGTGCTCAAAAGAAGTTTCTATAAAAGCGGCTTATCAGCAGGTCCTTTCTTCTTCTTTTTTGGTCTCTATATATTTATTTTATCTGCAATATGCAGATGTCATGAGAGCTCCTATCTGTTCTTGGATGTCCATACCTGGCTACCACTGACACTACTTTTAACTGCAATGGGAGCTACATTTGTGCAACTGAATGGCAAAATGTAACCCTTAGTGTCTTTCATTTCTCTTGCCTCCTAGTTTGGCTTCTAAGTGATATTTGCATAAGTTAAGGTAAGGAGTCTGAGGCATAAAGTGGAAGTGCCTTTGCCAAAGGGGTGCGGTATTGCATTTGAGTACTGAACCCTCAAGAAAAAGAGTCCCAAATACAGCTTCATCCCTTGTTAACAAACTGAGAACTCAGTGAGCATGCTCCTTTCTGACCCTCCCCAGTAAGAACCCTTCTTCTAGCAAAAGGTGGAGTTTCCCAGTCCCACATGGCATTCTGGGGGCTGCAGTTTCTGCTGGTGCCTCATTAACAGCAGGTATTTCTGAACAATCGCAGCTGTGAAACTAAATCTATCTTTGAAGGGCTAAAATGAAGGCATGTAACTTGTCCACTGTTCTCCACATGCTTTATGTTAGGACTCCCAGAATGGAGTCCTTGCTGTGTGTCTGGTTCTGCACAAAAGTTCCCTGCAGTTCCAATCCTTAGTAAAATTTGTCCTCTCCTCCACAACACTACTTCGGTCACAGAAACAGAGCCACGGGCACATTTTGTGGAGTCCTGCACAAAGTTAGATGTGAAGGCCCTCAAGCAGATCATCCATAACCCACACAGCTCGGAGGGATCCAATACTGGCTGAGTTGGAGATGCTTGTTGGATGGCGAAGGAGGACTTTTGCAGCTTGGGAATGGTTCTGACTTTTTTGCCATTCCCTCCTCCCTTTACTCCAAGGATGGAGCATACTAAAGCCATGGGGGCGTATGTGGCCCACATCTGAATGCGTAGGCCCAACTCTACATAGAAATGTATTCAGCACTAAAATAGGCGCATTATTGCTACCAGAGATTTCCAGCCCATCTTTTCTGTATAACGAAAGCTCGATTAGCTAAACTAATTAAGACCAAAGGGCTTTAACAGAGAGAGAGATGTGTTTGCTCAGATAACCACCAGGTTCCAAGTGAAAGGCTATGGGAGTAATACATGAAAAGAGTAGTTTTTTCTATTTACGTTTCCCATTTAAGTACTTGTAAAAGCAAGTCACAGGAAACGGGTCCACAGAGTGCGCTGGAGTAAGTGAACAATTTGGTTAACTGAGGTTTGGGTAATCATGTTTGTACACTATCTGCAGCAATCCATGTAGGTATTCCCACTGGCAATACAGGGTTAGCCGTGGAATAGTGATGAGGAAAAGCCCCGGCTGAGAGGATTTTGCACACAATGCAGCTAATCTGTGCCGGAATAATTTCCTCCTCTTTTATTTTGCAAACAGTTCTGAGTTTCCTTTTCTTGTTAGGGGTTTCAAATGGAGCGTCGCAGGCCCAGAATACTCCTTTCATTTCTGTTACTGGCAGTCACCGACTGGCACAGCTGAGCGAAGTTAGTCATTGTCAGTCTGAACAGAGGATGTGGTGAACAGGAATGAAAGGACTGGCATAACTTGGGGTGCCTACATCGCCCACGCTATATAAATGCTGAGTATCCTGTACACATCAAAGGTGAAGATAAAATGCACAAATGTTATGAACAATCAGAGGCCTTCTTGGTAGCAGATCCAGAATTTAGGGCTTAGACAAAAGGGAAGGGAGACTGTTGTGTTTTCAAAGAGCCATCCAACATCGGATGCCTTTTTCATTTGAAGATATATTTGTAAAACTTCAAAGGGAGTTTAAAAATATATTGAATATTTTCAGAAGTTTCTTATATTTAGAGGGAATTACCCTGGGATATATTTACTGTGCACAGACTTTCTGAGAAATTCTTATGTTCTAAGGTGAAAAGTTGCAATGAAACATCTGAAAAGTCATGAGTTCATGTGCAAGTCACAGTCTGGAGCATAGCTAAACCAAGCAATTATGTTATGTGCCTGCCACCCTTAAACTGGCATTCAGCACAGATGTTCAATAGCAAACTGATTTTCACTTTCATAGAAGAAATGCTAGATTACCATTGACAGGTAAATTACTCCATTTTCTTCTGTGATTTTAAAGTAATTTCCAATCCTAAATCCAACATGCTGGCCCATTACAATCCCAATAGTCTCTGAACCAATATGTCCTTTCCATGGCTGTGAATTTCAGTGGTCTAAGTCAGTGTCAAACAAACGTAGGGGACTGACATTTTTTTCATAGCTTAAACCTGCCATATAAATGAAGCGCAGCCTTTGGATCTGTGCAATGTGCACTCCCGGGTGTCTTAATAGATACAAGCTTATTGATTTCATACCTGTGCATCCATTAAGAGGTGTCTCATCAGCATCATGGAATTTTTCAGAGACTCTTTTTCACTGGGCAAGAAAGCATCTTTGTCCTCATCCAGCATTTTTGACTTGTTCACGATAAAATGCGAGAGCTGGTCATTTAGGGTATGCATAGACTGCACAGCTATGGGGAGAGAGAAAGAAAAAAAGAGCACTGAAACCATGCAGGAGGATTGGCGGGAATCACTGGAAACATTTGAAATTTCCAAAGGGTGGGCAGATGCTACCATATTCTGGACTAGCTAATTAACCGAGGGTTAAAGCATACATATAAGCAGTCGAGACAATAGCATGTTACATTAGATGAAATAATTGACTAAAGGAAGCAGAGCCATCTACACCATGACTGTATTTAGAGTATGAGTGAGTCACTAGCAATAACATTACACGTGCAATAGATGCTGTTACTCCATTCCATATGCTACAATGTACTGTTACATAATAAGGCTACTAAAGGCTAATTTAGCATTTCATTTCCTTGCAAAAGCCCTGGCATAGTGCTGTGATGAGAAGCTAGACAGAAACTCAAGTGAATGCACCAAACTGTTCACTTTTCCTCCTGAAGATTTCCTTACTTACACATTGTGCTGTATTTGACCTTCCTTTCTGATGGAGCTATACCAAACCTAGCTATAATATTTAGAGCTCCTTATGGAGACAGAATTTCATGGGGATTTAGAAGGTTGGTAGAAGACCATATAGTCTCCCGCTTCTTCTACCGACAGTGACTATACAGGTACCATACTGGCAGTGGCTACACCTCTGAAGTTGAAACATGCCTGAATCAAAATGCCAGATCCAAATATCTCCTAACTTTGGGGAAGTTCTGACCTGGATCCCAATGATGGGACTTGAAACCATTTCCACTCTAAAAGTTGAGACATTTGGTTCAGTCAAGCAACCAAACAACTATTCCTTAAAACATTTCTAGTCTCCAATGTCTGGCTTGATGTCTCAGGACAGGCAGTTTTCTTGGTTCCTAGAACTTCCGACTTCTCCTCATGCCAGGAGGATTAATGATGATGCTGATGGTATAGATTCGATTAGCACCCAAAATGTGCAAGATCCGTTTCCCAACAAAAAGAGAGAGAGAGTCACTTTCCCCAAAGAGCATGCAATCTAAAACCAGAACCCTAGACTCTTAAAAATGTAAGAATGGTCACACTGAGTCAGACCAGTGGGTCCACCTACCCCAGGATCCTGTCTTCTGACAATGGCCAGTGCCAGATGATTCAGATGGAGTGAACAGAACAGGGCAATTTATCAATTGATCTATTCCCCTGTCATCCAGTCACAGTTTCTGGCAGTTAGAGGTTTAGCAGGGGGTTGTGTCCCTGACCATCTTGGCTAATAGCCATTAATGGACCTATCCTCCATGAACTTCTCTAATTCTTTTTTTAACCCAATTATACTTTTGGCCTTCACAACATCTCCTCTGGCAACGATTTCCCTAGATTGATTGTACATTGTGTGAAGAAGTACTTCCTTATGTTTGTTTTAAACCTGTGACCTATTAATTTCATTGGGTGACCCCAAGTGATGTGAAGGGATAAATAACACTTTTTCTCCACAACATTCAGGATTTTATAGACCTCGAACATATCTCCCCTTAGTCATCTCTTTCCTAAAATGAACAGTCCCAGTCTTTTTAATCTTGTCTCATATAGAAGTTGTTCCATACCCCTGATCATTTTTGTTGCCCTTCTCTGTACTTTTTCCAGTTCTAATATACCTTATTTGAGATGAGACGACCAGAACTGCACACAGTATTCAAGGTGTAGGCATCCCATGGATTTATATAGTAGCATTATGTTATTTTCTGTCTTATCTATCCCTTTCCTAATGGTTGCTAAGATTCTGTGAACTTTTTTTTTAACTGCTGCTGCACATTGAGCAGATATTTTTGGAGAACTAGCCACGATGACCCCAAGATCCCTTTCTTGAATGATAGCAGCTAATTTAGACCCCATCACTTTGCATGCATAGTTGGGATTATGTTTTCCAATGTGCATTACTTTGGGCAACACCACCTTCCTCCTCTGTATTTCAGCACTTCCTCTTTTGACCCCCAGCTGAAAACAGAAAGTGAGCTTAATGGAATGTGGACAAATATGGCACATGGCTTGTATTCCACAGCAAGGCCTTATAATGTTTTAGAAGCCTGTTTATTTTTAATGAGAGTTATGGGGCTTGTGATAACTGCTGCATTGATAGCCCAGGAGAAGGAAGTCCTCTTCATCACAGAATAGCTACAGCATGGGAAGCAGCAGTGGAAGCTTTCCTAGTCCTGCCCTGCCATTGTGCCTCAATCCTGACGTGAAGGGACCCCTTCTAGGGGGGAAAAGGGAGTCCAGTGCTCCATTAATTCCTTGTCTTCTCTGCTGAGAGTGCAGATAAAAGATGTGAAACACAATGGTGGCTTTTGTGATTGGGAACTGGACTCCACCTGGCAATCTAGAGATGAAAATCTCCTTATCCCATTTCTAACCGTAGGCAGTCCAGTTCCCTCTATGAACAGCCTCTTAACACAGATACTTTCTCAGTACCAAAAATTCATTCTCTTAAGATTCAGAGCATGACACCACAGGCATATGGATTATAAAACAGTCGGGTTTATGAGTACTTGTGGCACCTTAGAGACTAACCAATTTGTACTCCTTTTCTTTTTGCGAATACAGACTAACACGGCTGTTACCCTGAAAGTAGGGTTTATGTATGTTTAATTATTACCACCTACACCTGTATGAGTATTTAGGACTTTACATCACAGAGTAGGAGAGCACAATTCATAGGTTGGGAATGCTCAGTTGTAAGGTTCAACATTTTGTTACAAAATAATATTTTTGACTAATGTATTATAGTAGAATCTAGAGGCCCCAACTGAGACCAAAAGCGTCTTTGTGCTGAGCACTGTGAATATGCATAAGAGAAAATCTCAGTCCCAAAGTGCTTACAAATCTAAACAAAGAAGACAGACAGAGGGCAGGAAGGAAAACAGAGGCACACTATAGGGGTGAAGTGAGTGACTGGCACAAGGCCATACAGCAGGACAGTGTCAGCGCTGTGATTAGAACCCAGGTCTCCTGGCTCCAAGTCTGGTGACCTATTCACTAGACCGGGCTGCACAATAAGATGATAAAGAGAGACAGAGAGGGGAAAAAATAGAGATTATATGAATTGCGGGAGGCAGAACTGGAGAGAGAAAACCAATAAAACTCGACAAAATTGTGCCTCAGTTTGTTACGCTGAATAACAGGACATGAAATATGAATCTACCTTTAGCAATCTAGGGCCAAACCCAGATGTTGTATGTGGGGGGAATTCTGCTCCTGCTCCTTTTTCGTGTAAAAATGCATCAGATGCAACATGTGCGTGGCTCACTGAGGTCTCCAAGCAAATGTGCTTGATGATATTGTAATTTATATGAACCACAATGATATGAACTAATGATCAAATTTATCTCTGCATAATAAAAACCCTTTGTGATTCCACATACCGGAGAAATCTATGATGTCATTTGCATTTAAACCATCACAAGTTTTGAATTTTCATCTTTACTGTAGGCCCATTAAATAAATGAGCCTAAAATCATTCTTCAGTGTATCTTTTTTTTCTAGTTTCATGCAGTAAAACCCTCTGCTAAGCTTTCAGTAGATGGTAGCACATTATTCTGAACTGTGCTTCAGCTCTGTATAATGTACATTTGCCAGTCCTGATTTGCCAAGGTGGTTTATGAATTAGGAATTGTGTGTAGAGTTCTCTGACAATCTGACTTTAAAAATGCTAAGTGATGAAATTTAGAAAAGGAACTACTTCTTCACACAAATGTACAGTCAATCTGTAGGACTTGTTGCCAGGGGATGTTGTGAAGGCTAAAAGTATATATGGATTAAAAAAAGAATTAGATATGTTCATGGAGGATAGGTCCATCAATCGCCATTAGCCAAGATGGTCAGGGAATGCAACCCCATGCTCTGGATGTTCTAAGTCTCTAACTCCCAGATGCTGGGTGTGGACGACAGGGGATGGATCACTCGATAGTTGCCCTGTTTTGTTCATTCCCTCTGAAGCATCCGGCATGGCCACTGTTGGAAAACAGGATACTGGGCTAGATGGACCATTGGTCTGGCCCAGTATGGCTGTTCTTATGTCTATACACAAGGTATCACATATATTAAGGGTGGTGGTGGTGGATTGATTGATAACATGAGCCAAAGCTTCTCCAGGGCCTAGGAACTTCTAACACACGTGCATGCATCGCTGTGGCAATATAAATTGTTTCAGCACTGTGAAATATTATTTCCAATGTAATGTTAAAGGGGGGCAGGCAGCTGGATTAAAACTAAATTAAAATCATATTCGAAGTTGAGATACATTATGATAAAGCTGCCCGTGGTCACAAGCCAGCGGGTTTACTTAATACTGAAAACTTACATTTACATTTGAATGTTATCCACCCCATCACCCAAGTCAAAAGCCATAATGGGAATAAAATTGGGCTCTTCTGCGGGTGATTGGAACCAGCTAAGGGGATGTGTTTGAGGTTCTAAGAATTTAACCCAGCTGTGGCCACAACAGCCTCTCTACATTACTACAGGGAAGACAGTTAATAGATGCCTTGTCTTTTGTGCATTAAGAAGCATCTCGGAAATTTAGTGGCAGGGTTGGGCGGTGCCTCAAAAAGTTTGAAGAACCACTTTGATTCCCAAAGTGTTGATGATGATCCAAACCTTTTAAAGTTCCTTCCAAAACTAGCATCTCTCTTACCCATCCCACCACCCCTCTTTCCTCTTCCTTCTTTATATGAAATACATGCTTGTGAACAAAGAGCCTTTGGAGGATGAGACAGTGAGTATGGAGGATTTAGGAGGGTTCTTATGGTTTGAGCACAGGCGTGCCTTGTATTGTTTTCATAAATAGTTGGCATTGAGGGCCTGGAGCATTGGATGGACATATTTTAAATAGTAATATCAATAATATGCTGGATCATGACTTTGGAATGACTGGGGCCAAAAGCCAAATAATCCATTCCAGCGTTTACACATGCCCCTGTGTGCACTGGAATAGAAGTTGGAGATATTCAGCCATACAGGGAGCAGAATAGCACACATTCAATAAAGCTTCCCATTCTTTGCTCTTACGCTGTCATAGGCCTTGATAGTGTCCTACCCTGGGTAGGGACATAAGTGGGTAGGGGGAAAATGGGTACAAGACACCTCCTTCCCATACCCCTTCTCCTGGGCACAAATGCAGCCCCCAGGACAGCACTTCTCCTCCACAGAGCCTCCTGGGAGGTGGCAAGAAGGGGCAGGACCATCTGCACGTCCATGAATGTGCAGTGACACACACACCTGCCTTTCACATGCAGACACACGCTACATTCCCATGAAAGGATGTCACGTGTATTTCCCAGGTGGAATTCTGGCTGGCTCAGCCAGAACTTCCTCCCAGAATCCTGTTGCCCTGCGGCCCCTCCACCGTGGACTGAAGCTTTAAAGCCGCTGTCCGGTTCTTCTTTTGTTTTAATCTGAGGCTTTGGAACATCTGATACACAACAAAGCTTTGCCTCCTACTGTGACCAATAGCAAATGGCGCTCCAGGCTTTCCTCACGGATGGCTGTAGTAGTTGTGGAGTTCTGCCTGGCCATTGCTGCCATCCTTTCGGGAAGCTGCGTGGCCAAAGAGCCTCTGATGCAGGATCCTGTACACTAGAGCAGCTCTCCTTGTTACTCTGTAACACGGCTGCCTGGGCTACCTGACCTATTTACAGAGCTGTCATCAATAAGAGCCTTCAAGTACTTTGAGGTTTCAGGTCATTACATTGTGGACAGTGAGGATAAATTCTGTGCACCGTGCAACTGTTAGGGAAGCACATAACCTCCGAAAAACATGATGCACTCGAAGGGGAAGGAATGAGGGCAAACCATGGTCTCTTTGAGCCAGTGGCAAATTCCCCTCCTCCCACCCCGACTTCAATGGGACCAAGATTTTACCCGTCAAACTGCTGTGGGGATTGATGTTCCTGGGTGGCAAAAATCCACATGCTGGAAAATTCCCTCTCTCATTCCTCACTGTGCAAAGAGCAACTCCTGTGTTCATGCAGAGGGCATGTTAGGCCACTAGCAGGAGCTCACTCCCCAAAGGGAACATCAAAAAATTCTTTTTAACATGCAACACCAATATCACCAAAAGAAGAAACCCAGGAGGAGGAGTTCACCTGCCATTCTGCTCCAGGCAACCTTTGGGCTTCTCTTTTTCCTTGCCATCTACTCTGGATTTGTTTTGGGAAGATTGCTGGTGCCTGCTTTTTCTCCATAGGCCCTTACCCCTTGTGCTTTCTGCCCCCTCTTCTCATTCCACACAGCATCACAATATTCTCCTCCACAGTAAGGGAAGGCCCAAATGTGCATCTAAGCTTGCCCCAAAACTGGTCATGTTGAGCTCAGGGATGGGGCAGGGGGTTGGGGTGTGGGAGGGGGTCAGGGCTCTGGGCTGGGGCTGGGGATGAGGAGTGTGGGGTACAGGAGGGGCTCCTGGTTTGGGGGGGGTTCAGGGCTGGGGTGGAGGGTTGGGATGCAGGAGGGGGTCAGGGCTCTGGGGTGGGGCCGGGGATGAGTGGTTTGGGGTGCAGCAAGGGGTTCCAGGTTTGGGGGGGCTCAGGGCTGGAGCAGGGAAATTGGGACGCGGGGTTGGGGCGTGGATTTACCTCCAGCGGCTCCCTGTCAGTGGCACAATGGGGGTGCAGTGGCAGGCTTCCCGCCTGTCCTGGCACCGCGGACCGTGCTGCGCCCCGGAAGCAGCCAGCGGCAGGTCTGGCTCCTAGGCGGAGGTGCATAAGCGGCTCCGCACAACTCTCGCCCGAAGTCACCCCGCACCTCCAGTTCCCATTGGCCGGTTGCCAGCCAATGGGAGTGCGGAGCCAGTGCTTGGGGTGGGGGCAGCACACAGAGCCCCATGGCCCCCCTTCCTAGAAGCCACACCCACTGCTGGCCACTTCCGGGGCACAGCACGGTGTCGGGAAAGGTAGGCACTAGCCTGCTTTAGCTGGGCAGCACGGCCGACGGGACTTTTAATGGTTCTGACTTCCGGTGGGGCCTCTGTGTGCTACTGTCATACACAAGTGAACAATAATAGAAGATTCTGAAGTAGCAGACCACATAACTAATGAGAAACCTAGTTTGAAAGATGGGCTAATTATCAGCTGCTTCAGATTCTCCAGAAATCCAGAGCTTTTCTAGAGACTCATCGAGTATTAAAACGATGGAATCGTGTCTCTTCGGAACTTTCAAGGTAACGCAAGGCAGTGCTGTGGCCAGTACTTCAGATGAGATTATTGATGTGGGAGGATAATATATTACGCTGGACATGAAGCTAGTCATGCTTTCAGCAGCTCTTGTGATTAGGTTTTAAGTGATATACGACTGTCACCACACAGGGGGGATTTTTTTCCAGCACCGCAATTTTTCCTCCTTCTCCACAGCAGTTTGTCAGGTGCATTATGGTGGAATCTGAGCCTCCTTCTGTAGCATCAACTATTGGTCACAGTCAGAGGCAGGATTGCAGAGTAAAGGTTTGACACAGTCACTATGGTAAACCCTATTTCTAACATTTTCAAGCCCGGTTTGTTCCTAAAGCCGTACTTAGGCTCTTGAAAAAAGAAAGGGGCTGGGCCCTGGTTTTCAGAGGCGATGAGCAGCCCCAGCTCACTTCAGTGGCGTAGGAACAGCCCCATCTTTTTTTTTCAGTTTGCTGGAAATTGATTGGCTAGAACTGAGCAAAAGAATTGGAATTCCCACCCCACAGGGAAACTCCACTAGTTCAGCGGGGGTTTTTTCATCACAAATCAGAATGAAAAGTTAAATTATTGATATATCACATGAAACACGAAGGTCAGAAAAATTTGATTAGGAAACAGAATGTTGTTGTGTTTTTTTGTTTGTTTGGTTGGTTGGTTTTTTTTGGCATTTGGGATCAAAACTCAATATTTCCAAATTGAAATATTTTATTTCAGTTTGTTGGACTGACCTGGAATGTCTCAAATGCAGTCAGTGCCACATTATCTGCATCTCCCTGTGGTGCCATATTGCCTCACAGGAGCCGTGGATCAATTGCCTGATGCCACCATTCACCTCTATGGGCCAGGGTCCCCGTCCGGCCGAAATCTCCCATGATGCATCTGCAGCCATATAACTTCCGTGAGCCACCACACAGCAAAGGCCACATCTGCACTTGGAGATAGAGGTGCGATTCCTAGTGTAGCTATGGTAACACAGGCTGCAGTGAGCAGTGGACGAGCTAGCTGCCCCGAGTATGTACCCATAGGGTGCAAGCGTGTTTGTGTGTGCAGTGGCTAGCCCATGCAGCTGCTGGCTTCTGTGCATGCAACTCCAGCTGCACTACAGTTTATCTCCCCATCTTGAAGCACAAATTCACAATTATCCAAAATCCTCTGTTTTTAGATGGCTATCTGCTTTAAAATATCTGATTGGAATATCTAAAGAAAAACTGTCAAGTGTGCATTTCTTTTCTTTTTTAAATACCGACCCAAGGTATTATAGAGGTAAAAAGGCTAGGGCTGAAATGTTCTAAGTTGTCTACTGTTTTGAACCCGCAACTCCCATTACTTTTAATGGGAATTGACTATGCAAATTCCGTAGGAGGCAGCTTTGGATATCTCAGTCTAAATGCTTAGTGCTCTTCCGATGCAGAATCAACAAACAGGAGAAGCAGAGAATAACTAGCAAACTCTGCCCTGCAGCTGTGCTGACATAAAATGGAGTAGATGAACTACATAGGAAGTAAATACAAATGCCGTGTTCATTTCAGCTGCAAAGAGAGGGCTTGCCAACTGGAAAAGGATAAAATGGGTAAGGGAAAAATACTATTGTCTTTTTTTTTAATTTTGGAAGGGGGTATTAGAACAATGGAAAGGAAAGTCTCATTAAATATTATAAAAAAGAGTAGGGGATTGGCACAGGGACTGGCAAATAGATTTAGAGAACTTGTCTAATGGGCTATGGAACCAGTTATCTTTATGACCCTGTGAGGAACAACTGCCCCTCACTGGCTGGCAGAGGGTTAATAGCAACCCTTGGAGCAGTTGCGTGGAACCCAGCCAACCAGAGGAAGGCTTAGAAACAGCCAATCGGGGCCAGGCTGGGCCCTATAAGAAGGGTTTCAGGGCAGAGAGGAGCTCAGTCTCTCCTTGGACCTGGACCTGGACCTGGACCAGGACCAGGACCAGGACCAGGGGCAGACTGAAGCCTTGATACAGTGGCCAAGTAGGTGCTGGGGCTATGGAGAAGTGGCCCAGGGAAAGCAGGTAGTAGCAGAGAGGGGAAGGAGAGGCAATGAGCAGCTATCAGGGCCCAGAGGAGTGGGTGGGCCTGGGCCTCCCACTCTGCCCCACTGGCTGCCGAAGGAAGTGGCCAGCCAAAGGACTGCAGCTTGCCCCGAGCGAAGGGCTGGACTAAGTGCTGCAGTTTGCCACTGCGGCGAGAGGCCGGGTGAAGGTCTGCCGGTTCCCCTAGAAGGGGGGAGACAATGGAGATGGGGCACAGCTGGAGGGCTGTGCCCTGAAGAGGACTCTGCGGTCCGAGAGTGACAGCGGTCCCCACAGACAGCGGAGATGGTGGAGAAGCAGCGATCGAGAGTGAGACACCACAAGAGGAGGGCGCCCTGCTGATGGACAGAGCTAATTACTGGAGCAACGAGCAGGAGGTACCACAACCTGTTACAAACCCCAACCATGTAATTAGCTCCATTGCAGGGAGGCCTCTACCCCCACAAATAGCTCATTGAAGAATCAAGCCCCAAGTTACCAGTTTAAATCTGACCTCTGACAACAATGATTGCAATTCACCACTGCTATA
The DNA here is from genome assembly GCF_965140295.1 of Lepidochelys olivacea. Lineage (NCBI taxonomy): Eukaryota > Metazoa > Chordata > Testudines > Cheloniidae > Lepidochelys > Lepidochelys olivacea. The sequence goes on from NC_140428.1 coordinate 17,114,312, forward strand.
AAAAATAGCTCTGTAGAGTGTGTCAGGCATAGTAACCCTAGCAACCAAGTCCAGTGCTTACCAGGAAAGGTTGTGCAAAACAGCCACAAACCATTTGAAAAACTCAGTCCCAGGGTTGCAAGTTGCAACAGATGTAGACCCAGCCAGAGAGAGAGAGACCGATAAGAGGCTTAGACTCTTTTAGTAGAATCCTCTATTGTCTAGTTGATGAACTGCTAAAATACCTTCCATTTGGCATGTACTCATAGCCAGGGCTTTCACAACCTCTCAGAAGACTGAGATTGTAACCTACAGCATCTGCAGCACCTAGCTGGAGAAAACCTAGGTTTTTGGATCAGAAGTCTTATCACTTGCTAGCGTGTTTCTAGCGCTTGCTTTGTTATTCTGGGGCCATGTCAGGCAGGTTCTGGCTAGATAAAAAAGGTGATCAAAGGTGATTAAGAAAATGTAGAAGGTCTGCTGCTAGCCAGGATGCTATTGTTTTATTTGTTGTATCAATACTTCATATCCTTTTACGACTGAACTAAATAGATAAGCCCCCGCACACACCCCTGCTCCGAAGAAATACTGCTGCAAGCTAAGTCATTTCAGGAGCTCTCTCCAGTGAGTAATACTGAATAATAATGCTTCGTGTGTGCACTCTCTCTCGCTTTAATCCACATTTCTCAAAACACTTTACAAGGGTGGGTCTGTATCGTTATCCCGATGATATACTGGGAAACAATGTAATGGAGTGCTGTGCTCCTGGTCACATGGGGAGCTCGGAAGGGAAGCCAGGTCTCCCTGCACCCAGTTTTATGCCCTAAATCCCCTGGACCACACTGCCTCCTTAGCTGATAAATACAGCTGTGCACACAAAGACTCTTGTGACACAGTCAGACCTGACAGTTCTGGGAGGGTGACTGAAGGCGGGTATCAGTTTTAGAATGGTTAAAGCCCTTTTTTTCCTATGAACTGAAAGAGGTTCTCAGGCTTATTATGGATGCCTGAGTCTAAGGACAGCCTGTTACCTCTTAAAAACCTCTTCCACGGAGAGGGATGAGAAGGGTTGTGTGCAGTGAGGGGAAAAGGCCTTTCCTAGATAAGGAGTCCGTCAGTGGGACGGGAAGGCGATTTCCTGAGTACATAAGATCTTGGGAGATTTGCACCCTTTGCGTTGGGAGACCAGATCCTGGATGCTGCCAGGGTTCAGATAAAATCCAATCCCAGAATGTCCACTCCGGTGGTATCCAAAACTGGACAGGACCACTGAGAAGTCAATTCTCCTCTCGTTCCACATAAGCACCTTGCTCTATGATTCACACTTGCTTCTTTGGGGGTTTCTCTTTAGTCTGTGTCGTGCCATCATGATACCGAGCAGGTGAAAGTCCTGTGATTTGAAGCACCTTTCCATTCCTCCACTATTAAGCAGTCCTGTCAAGGCCAAAGCGAAGGAACTCTGAATAGCTCCAGTCATCTGCAATGAGCAAAGGCTGCTGATGCATTGATTGGTCTGGGGGCAGACATTAATACCGCTAATAATGTTAGGGGAGCTGAAAAGTCAACATGTACAAGCAGCAGATTATAAAATTCACACTTGTTCCGAAGGAAATTAACACACTCTCTCCTTCATTTCTCTGCCATCCACCTTGGCAATCAACAGGATTAGCACAACTTTTGCTCCAAATTACTTATCTACCATGACACCCATCCCACACATTAAAGCTGAAAGGGGCAGTTTGTTAATGTACACTATTCCAGCTCGCCTCCTTTGACAATCTCAGTCATCAGCAACAGACCTGGAATAGTTTGAGTACCTGGAATTATGTGATCTCCTGGATAGGGCATGGGACATGAAGAGCAGGAGAGCTTGTTTCTGTTCCTGCTTTGCCACGGACACAGGTGACATTTGGCAAGCCGCTTCAGCCCTCCCTCTGCATCAGTTTACCCATCTGTCAAATGAGGATAAGGATGCTGACTTTCCTTTGATCTAGATGTGAGAGAGCACTGCAAATGCTAGGCACCGGTATTATCTTCACCTTTTTGAGTTGGATAAAGAGCTTTCAGGAACCATGCTGCCATGAGGCAATGGGAGACCAAGGAACACCACAAAGGGAGCCAGCCCTGCTCAGAAACTGCCTCTAAGCAGACTAGTGCAGACTGAAGCTGGGTTCTCTTCTGAGCCAACCAGGCTTTCAGTGCTCACAGACACTTCCTCACTGTGAAGAAATGGATGCTGCTCTGAGGAGTGAACTTCGTAGAGTTCGGTGTATTTTCTCGCTGCCTCTTCCATGAGGCATATATGTACTTGAGGCTCTGGGGTTTTATACGGCCTGATCTAAAGCCCACTGCAATCAGTGAAAAGATTGTCATACAGTCTAGAAAAACAAGAGGGTTGGGAATTTTTTGACAAAATATTTCTTCATCAGGGAATGCTGATTTGTCAAAACTGAACTTTTTATGGGGAAAGGGTTGGTCCTCACAAATGTCTGGACTCCAAAAAAATTGGAAAGACCTTTCTGAAATGGTCAAAACAAAACACAGCATATTTTCAAAATGACAAATTCCAGTTTTCCAGTTCAAAATGAATGTTTATTTGAAATTAAAGCTAAATGATAGTAAACATATTTTTAAAAATAAAAACTGGTCAAAATAGAAATGTTTTGATTGACCCACACCAATGGACATTTTTGTTTTTGTTTTGTGGGGTTTGTTTTTTTTTTCCGATTAAGTTCATGAAAATTTTCAACACTTTGACTTTTTGTCCTGATTTGGAAGGGAAAAAATTTGATATCTTGAAGATTTTCACAGGATAGGAAAACTGTTTCCCACCCAGCTCTACTTTATAGTCCTCTTCCCTGATCCTCTTTTTCTTGTCTTCTCCATCTCCCTTTTCTTCTCCAGTTCTCTCTCTCCTGTTAAACATCAAATCAGGGCTAGTTGTTGGACTGCTGCTGATCCACACCCCCTCCCACACCAGCTTTGAACCTGCACTTCAAATAGTCACTCCTCCTTTCAGCATGTCAGGTTCTGCTGTGGGAGGCCGAACTTCCCTTGCAGCGAGCTCAGTGTCCCTGTGGAGAGATACCTGCCCTGCTCAGAACTGCATGACGCTCCACTACAATTAGATCAGAATTTAATGCAGAATCAATGATTTAGTTTCTTCCTGCAAATTTTCCATCAGTTCTATTCATTACCCATCATATCAAGTACACGATTTTTGTGCCCGCTTGCAGAATTCCTACACATCATTTGTGTAATTTGGTTCTGCACCATATCATCACAAGATATGTATGCTTCACCAAACTGGGCTACTTGGCTATTATACCAAGACCTTGGACAATGTGCTTTTCATTTCCTGTGTGTAGTCCTCAGGACCCTCACTAGTTCCTATACTCAGCCATCTTATGGTTTACGTGTTCTCTCTTCCCCTAGGCCCTTTACTGTGGCTTTGTTCACACTCTTATAAATTAAGGTCTTTCAGCGTTTCTATTATAAATCTCCACAAGTCAGGCAGAAAAATTCACTCCAGTGAGGAGTGCAGCACAGAAGTAATTTTTTTTCTTAATGAAATCTGAGGTGGGGAAATAAAATCCACACTGAACTCGTGTGCTGTTAGAAAAGTTAAATATATCTCCTAAAAGAAAGCAGATCAAGCTTTGCTCCCTCCCATAATTCTCTGTTACTTCCTTACTTAAAAAAAACAAAAACATTTACACTTGCATTACACGATCAGTTTATTTTGTCTACAGGATATTTTGGGCACATGCACGCTTTTTTTAATGGCCCCTTTCATGCAAGTATCACACACTTGTGAACTGTGTCTTCCCCTAGTGGCTAGTCCACATAAAGGATAACAGTCTGTCACTGCTGCCAGCTAGCGGAGTTATTCCTTTAGGTCAAGTGGCAGAAGTCTGTGCTTTGGAGAAGAAAGTCACAAGCTCAAACCCTGTTCTTTGGAGCACTCTGCAAACATAACAGGCCAAATGTTGCCCACCTTCATCCCTACTTGCACCCATTGTTAAGAGACTGAGACACAGGAGCAAAGAGGGGCTGGTGGGCGTGCACGGGAAAGGAATCTTCCCCCTAACAGCTTGGGGTGGAGTGGCTTCACTGCCAATTCTCTGGCAAATCAGCAGCATTATTAGCAGCTGGAAGAGGCTACATTTGCTCTCCACATGGAGGTTTAGGCAGTAGCAAAGCCACGGTTACTCGCTAACAGCCTCCCCCCCGCACAAGTCCTTCCCCTGCCATGGAAAGGGAAGCACCACAGGGAACTGCTGGGGGTGTGGCCCTGGCCTTTGCCTGGTCTGCCCTCTGGTGCAATGGAACTACATAGGTTCTGCTTATGGCCTTCCACACTCCCAGGGGAAACATTTGACCCCAACTAAGGATATGTCTACACTGGAGCTCAAAGGTGTAATTCCCAGCCCGAGGGGAGACACCCGCACTAGTTCTGATCAAGCTAGTGTGCTAAAATTAGCTAGTGCACTAAAAATTCCCAGCTCCAGAGTAGAGATACCCATAGTCTCTTTATCTCACCCCCATGAGATAGGTGTTATTTGACTACTTTACCCATGGATAAATTTAGACACTGAGAGGTTATGTGATCTACCCAAGGGCATAGAAATTGGTTACTAAATAAAGAAGAGAACCCAGGAGCCCTGACTTTCAGATCCCTGGGAAAATCACCAGACCACACTTTGTGCATGCTTTGGTATTAGGGGGAGCTGCGTGCTCAGTCTTAGCAGTGGCTTCAGTACTAGTCTCTGATGGCAAGTGACGAGCAAACAAAAATAACTGCTGGAGGCCGTGGCACAATAGGTCATGACAACTCCAGCATGGGCTATTGGATTCATCAAGCAAACATCTGTATGTGTCTCAGATGACTGGAGGCCTTAAATAAATACAGAAAGGCAAATTTCTCTCTGACCTGCCCTCTGGATCGCTTTTCTGCAGGGCTAATCCACAGCACATAATTCTGCACTCACTCACATGGCAATTTCCCGGTAATGTCAGGGATGTTTTGCATACTGAACAATATGGTGTAGTGATGGAAGAGGGCAAGTTTGCCCTGAGGCTCGCTACAAAGTAAAGAAGGAACTAGCAGTTTTATTATATACATCAGTCCTGGTTTGATATCTCCCTGGAACTAAAGCTCCCAAATACTGAATCCCATCCATTTTGGCCAAGGAAGAATATGGGGTGGATAGTCTGGGACCTGTTTGTACTTCAACTGCTCCAAAATCCAGGTTAGACCCATGAGGCTAGGTTCTGCTCTCAGTAATACCAATGTAAAGCTAAAGCAGCTCCCTTTAAATCAATGGATTCATCCCAGATTTACTTCAACTGAGATTAGCATCTCACCCATGGAAATATCTTCTCCAAATATTACAATTATAATATGTTAATTCCGTATGTCACCAAATAAATTTAACTTTTAAAACTATTTGAAATTGTTTTAATCTCCTTGACCGTAACAGCAATTTCATATTCCTCCAATGCTTACTAATTCCACATTTTCAGAGGCATTGGTATTTGATGCTAAGGAATATCTGGTACATTGAGTTATGGGGCAAGCTCCTGATCGCATTTACATCTGTGTGAATCCAGAGGAATGCCACAGCAATCAGTACAGTCACTCTAGATTTTCACCCATCTAACTAAGATGAAAATCTGACCCAGGCTGATTTCACAGATGGATTCTCATGTAAAAGATCTTCCTTAGAGCAGCATGATTAAATTTCAGATTGTGAAACAGTTCTTGCCATGCAGATGCTGGAAACTGGACTGGAAAATAAAGTTGTTTGGGTATTTTCTCATTAAAGTAAAAGTAAGCACTACTGAGCCTTTAGCCCACAGGCAACAATTGAAAAATATCACACACAATTATTCTGATATTACGGAGGCCCAGTATCACAGACTGCATCCCAACTTCCAAAGGACATCAGCCATCTGCAGAAGAACTTTACCGTTTAGTATTTAAATAAATGGAGAGGAACCTCCTCCAAAAGCTTAAGTGAGAAGAATAACGAGGCAAACTCTCTATCCCCACCATCATTAAATCTTAACATTTCTGCTGAACTGCAATTTACTAAAATCATAGAATCATAGAATATCAGGGTTGGAAGGGACCTCAGGAGGTCATCTAGTCCAACCCCCTGCTCAAAGCAGGACCAATCCCCAATTAAATCATCCCAGCCAGGGCTTTGTCAAGCCTGACCTTAAAAACTTCTAAGGAAGGAGATTCTACCACCTCCCTAGGCAACGCATTCCAGTGTTTCACCACCCTCCTAGTGAAAAAGTTTTTCCTAATATCCAACCTAAACCTCCCCCACTGCAACTTGAGACCATTACTCCTTGTAAAGCAGGACCAATCCCCAATTTTTGCCCCAGCTCCCTAAATGGCCCCCTTAAGGATTGAACTCACAACCCTGGGTTTAGCAGGCCAATGCTCAAACCACTGAGCTATCCCTCCCCTGTAAATGCAGGGAAACGGCTAGCTATAGTAATGACCTACATAGAAAAACATGTAATGACCCAAAAAAAAAGACAATTGGTCCTCAGGTATAAATGCAATGAAGAAGGTATATTTGGCTCTGACTGAAAAATACCTTTGATCCCTGAACTGCAAATATATTAGAGTTTCCATTTTAGTCTTCTTGGTGTCGGGTTGAATAATACATTGGAAATACCATGAGTGAGGCATTCATCCTAATGGAATTTCACTTACAGGATCCCCATCAGCTTCTTGAGCCTTCTCCAATTTTAATCTCAACATTTCTCAAATGCAAAAAGCAATTTAAACAGGTGAACGTACCACAGCAATTCTCCCTCAGTGATTTGACATTACCTTGGAGATGGGAGAAAAAGATACATTTTCTAAGCCCTGGCCTTTTTGCGTTGCTCCTTCAATCAGAGGCGACGCGCCATGTCTCTTTAAATGAGGATGGCATGTCTGACACTAGAATCAGCAACAGGTCAGCAAAGTTGATTTTTTTTTTTAATTTTTTTTGCAGGGTGTTTCACAGCATGAATCAAGAGATGAAGGACACACAGGGGAGAAAGGAAATTGCTTTCTGTCAGGGATAAAAAATACACTTAGGCTGAAGACTATTTCAAGAAAAGGGTGGATCAGTTAAGTTAATCCAGGAGGACCCATTTTATACTCTTTCCAACTGTTGCCCAGATGAACAAAAAGTAAAATAAGGTGCAAGTAATGGTTAGTATTATGAAATCTATTGACAAAAGCCAACCATCAAAATTATCCTTAGAGGGAATGACTGAATAGAATCATAGAATATCGGGGTTGGAAGGGACCTCAGGAGGTCATCTAGTCCAACCCCCTGCTCAAAGGATTGAACTCACAACCCTGGGTTTAGCAGGACCATGCTCAAACCACTGAGAATGTAATAGGGATGAAGCCAATAGGATCTGTTGGAATCCCCCTAAGAAATGTTTTGGGGTCAGATTCTATTCCCTAGTTCCATACACAGGAAGGCAACCTCCACACATGAAAGGGAACTAAGCCACATCCATGGCACCATTTCCTCCTCTTCTGGGAACTGTGGAGGCTTCTCCACATGGTCCATGTGCTGGGGAAGGGGCTGGAAACTGGGTGGGGAAGACACTAATGATAGATCTTCATCCATAGCCACACTCGCCCCAGGAAAATTAGCCCTGGGACTTCGAAGGACAGCCATATTGGGGTCAGAAGCCCTGCTAGGAGACAAGAAAGACCGGTGTGAAGGTACAGGGCCTCCATTTGGATTCCCAGGATCTGCCATATTCAGGGGCTGGCCCTGCAGGCTCTTCCATGAGAGGTGGGGAATTAGGACAAGATAGAATGGATATCTCAGCAAAGGGATCCTCACAGAGATTTCTTCCTATATGTTAGTTGGGAATAGGTAGGAGCTCCAAGACAGGCTCTGCTGTTTACAGCTGTTCAACCTCATTGACTTTAAGGTGGGGCTGTGTGGGGTGTAGCTAAGGGCAGAACTTAGCCCTTTTCCTTTATAATCCTCCTGGCTCATCTACTTCATTCATTTATGACATGATTCATTTAATGGCTTGGACAGAACTGTGATGTCATTAGCCTTAGTTTGTAGCATCACAGAAAGAATTAGGTAGCGGGGACAGGGTAACTACGAACAGGAGTCAGATTTTATTTAATAGAAAGCACCAGTGGTGGGAAAGGAAAAACAACATACCAACAATATGACTGAGAAAATACCACGTTGTGCTGGAGCATTGCTGTGGGACTGTAATTTCAATTCTGGAAGTAACGTAGCCCAAACTCAAGTAGTTTTGTGACACAGCTACACTCAAATAGCAATAGCGAGAGAAATATCAGGCCAAACTCAAACACAGCGTAATTAGGGGCAATTCCAATGTTTTGAATTTGCTCTATCATTGGATACCAAATTGATATCTTGAAATAAATTTGTAGCCACTAGTATCTGTCACTGTGCTACACCACCTTTAGTCACCTGGAACTTCACGATGATAGTTATGGTAGAACCCAGAGCCATCTGCTCCAAAACATGTTCATGACCCTAACAACTTGAGCTGAAGGAGGATCATCATTAGCTATTAACTGTACAGAGCCAATGACACATAGCTGAGCAGTTCTGACTCCATCCAGTAGATGGCTGTGGTGTGCATGGCCACCCTGCCCAGCTCATGCAATATCATATTGTGAAACAATTTCAGGTTCAAGAATAATTTTTACTCATTTTTTAAATAATATAAAATTTCTAAACCATTTTAGGCAACTTCTTTACCCCCTCCACAATTAAGGACAATTAAACAATCCATTGACTATTCCTCTGCACTACATTCAGTCATAGGTTTATAAAGGCAAAAAGGACCATTAGATCAGGGGTCTCACAACAAATTTTTTGGTGGCCTCGAAGTGCGACCACCAATGCTTGCTGGTGGCTGCGCTGACAATTTTTCCTAAAACATACAAATATCACTTTTCACAGCAGCAGACTTACTCAGTCCTGGCAAGCCAGGGGACAAATTAAGCCTTGGATGGGGAGATTGGTAGGGGGAAGAGGGGGACCAGGGAGCAGCGGGGGCCAGGTGCAATTGGAGGTGAGCACCACAGCTGGGGGTTTGAGCCCAATGGCCAGAGCCTGATGCCTGCTACTCCAGGGCTGGAGCCCAACCCTACATCCCCAGGATTTGTCTCTCCAGAGGGGGGCAGGGTCCAACCCCTGCTCATGGCCCTTGGGGAGGGACCACTGCTTTGCCCCCACCCATCAATGCCCAGGAGGCTGTGGCCGCAAGAAAAACCCCTGGTGGCTGCATTTGAGAAACGCTGCATTAGATCATGTAGTCTGAGCTCCTGCCAAAGAATTCCACCCCATGACCTGAGTAGGGAGCCCCTAGTGGACATCTGTACCAAAAAGAGCTGTTAAAACATTCAGCCAAAGGAATGACACCACTGACAGAATTTCTTTAGTGACTTTATAATTTAACAACTTATAACTGTAACCTTTAAAATGTGTGGCTGTTCAATGAGAAACCACCCCAAGGGAAAAGTGGATGTCTCCTGGTTGAAGTTGCTTTCTACTAAGCTACAGGAAAAAGCTACTTTGAGATTTCACTTTTACCAGACATTTTGCCACGGATCCTAGCAAGAAGCCTTGAGTGACGATCTATGTGGGTATTTACAAACAGAACAATGAGACAAAGCGGAACACTTCAGCTTGTGATGTTTTGGCAGCCCACAGATTCTTGGCATAAGACCGCCAGAAACATAGAGACAGTAATAGCCAGGACTGGTAAAATGCCCAGATTTCCTTAGCAAAGCCCTGTTCATGCATCACTCACCTTGGCTGTGCAGCCCCCAGGTCAAGGGACTTGTCTGGAGTTGTCAGTATCAGATAACAATTAGTTGGTTTTCCCTGTGTGTGGTGCATACAATTATACAGATCAGTGGCCTGTGTTTCGTTTGCATAAAGCATAGTCAGTTCATCTTTCTATTAAAAAAAGAAAAGGAGTACTTGTGGCACCTTAGAGCCTAACCAATTTATTTGAGCATAAGCATCCGAAGAAGCGAGCTGTAGCTCACGAAAGCTTATGCTCAAATAAATTGGTTAGTCTCTAAGGTGCCACAGGTACTCCTTTTCTTTTTGCGAATACAGACTAACACAGCTGCTACTCTGAAACCCATTTTTCTATTGCCATCTCTCAAGTGCTCTCCTGTCACCTTTGGAATGATTGTTTCTCCCCAGGTGGGTATGCCAGAACCTGAGATTGTTCTTGGGAGATTTTGAATGCATCCAAACCCAAACTTTGGATCTACCCTGGAGCCAAAACCAAAGGGTCAGGTTTGCACCTGGAAATTCAAATTGGAACCCCTTGAAACCATTTGCAGTGCATAACAACAACTTTATGGACCTACCAACAATGCTACATGTTCTTATGTGCCTTGGCACTCTTTACATTATCAAGAGAGACAGAAGTATCTTTTACACAAAACTCTTGTAATACCTTGGGTCTGCAGTAAAAAGCACGGCACACAACAGTTAACCTTTGTCTGATTAGAGGCTTTTACTAGAAAAAGACTTCCCAACTGTTTTGTTTGCTAACTGGTGTCCAGACACAATGGAGAACTTAATCAGTCAACAAGGTCTCTCCCCATCTGATAGGTGGTCCACTGGGCTTGATTTCCTTCTCACACCAGCATTACATTGGTCTACCTCTATGGACTTTAAAAGGAGTTACTCTTGAGTAACACCTGAATAAATGAGATCAGATGAGGTGAAAAAAGCAGTGAGTGATGGGTACCTAACGCTCATTCATGCCTTTTTCAGTCTCCCCCAAATAGCTTAGTTTGTGATCACTCCCCTCTGATGGATAGAACCAAAACTGCCCAATGTATGCCATAGCCCTGAACTGGAGATTCTCCTTTACTTAAAGCAGCAGAGACTTCATGTTTTAGAGCAGGAGATTCAGTTATAATCTATTATTATTTATACAGTGATAGCCCCTAGACCCAGTTATGGACCAGGACTCCATTGTGCTAGCCATTGTACAAACATCTTGCTATCACTGGTGTCTTCTGAATGACCATTGAATGCAATATAGCAGCAACCTAGGTGGTCATGGATTTGTTACCACCTGTACCAGCTAAGATGCCTGCTTCATCAGTCTCTTGCTTGACTAGCAAGTGTTTCTAACAAGGGCACTATTTTTATAAAGGGCCTGAGGGGTATTTTTAGCCATTTATGTGAGTTTTCCATTCATAAATGTTGGCCAAAAGATTCTAGAGATCATGTGGCCTAATCAGGAAAAAGATAAGAACATGGAAGCAAGAGTTTTTGATTTCTGTGCCTTTGCATACTGCAAAAAACCCCAAACAAACAAACAAAAAAACCAACCCTGCAGCAACAGTCTCGTTCAGTTGGGGCTCGGATTCTGAGACCCATCTACCTCACCGGATCTCAGAGCCTGATCTCTGCCTCAGTTTCCCCATTTACAGAGTGATGTGAGGATTAGTTCTCTGTTTGTCCAGAGCTTTGAAATGTTTAAAGACTAAGTGTAACTCTAGCTGAACTGTTACCAGGGATCCTTCACAGAATTAACGGTAAAGCCCTGTGCAGAGAGAGAGAGAATGTATTTATAGGAATGATGGGAAGAAAATGTCCCTAACTAACTAGAACTCTGAAGACTTTCATGTCATTTTATTATTTTTTTAATAAGGAAATTCATGATACATCTTTGTTGCCTTAGCAGTGTGTTAGATGGGAACAGCTGATGGCTTCCACAGTTCACTGGATTCCAGCAGTCTTTTGATATTCTAAATATAGTTGTTTTCATGAACATTTCAAGCAGCTAACTAATTTTTATTCCCTGGAGAGCTACACACAATCAAACTGCAAGGCCAGGAAAGATGTCAGGTTTAAAGAACTATTGAAGGCGTGCTAAGATGGTAAGTCTAACAACCCCCAAGACAAGCTAATTTTAAATTTGCAACTACTTAGTACCACCTTCCAGAGGAGACAAAGTTGTAGCTGTGTGCAACATTGCAGCTGCTCTTTTCCTCTCTTTTCTATTAAATAATCATTTATACGCAGCTTCCTTAGCTATTTTACGTAATGATTATTGTATTTCATAAACAATAAATACTTTATTTAGATGAGTAAGAAATATTATCCAAAACTATATATGCAAACACACACACAGATCATGCATCAGAGCCTCAGCTATCATAGACTGACTTTAATGAATTTACATCAACTGAGGATCTAGCTCTCATTTTCTGTATTGTAAAAATACAGAAAATGCAGATAAATGATTATGTAATCATACAGATATAAACAGTAAGGCTTTGGATTGTGATTCAGGAGATTTATGGTCAGTTCCCACCTCAGCTAAAGACTCCCTGTGTGACCATGAGCACATAACAAACCCTTTGTGTTACACAACTAATGCCCATCTGTAAAATGTGACAGATACTACCATGTAGGATGCTCAGAGAATACAGTCATGAGGTTATATAGAATGACTAGACAGTTAGACATTGATCCACTGGCCATGCCCCCAACCTCCTCAAAGCCCCGTCAGCAATAGGCTGGATAGAACCTATCTGGCAATGTGGACCCCATACTGCCTCCCTGCATTCATACATAATCAGGAGAAACACATTAGGACTTGTGGGTATAGGGGCATTTGGATGCAGGATTTGCCTTCTTTAGCCTAACATCTCCCTTTGCAAATTATAGGGTCTCACATGCAAATCTCTGGAATACATAGGCTGTTCCATGCCACCCCAGTGTCAGAGATCAAAGAGAGTACTTCCTGTAGAAGGGAATTTCATCCACCATGAACCTCCCTGCTTTGGGAGAGCTGAAATTAGAACACTGCTAGACACAATGTGTCCTGCAATATACTTGCAAGAGCACGAGATAGAATTCTGTCACGCATATGTTTAGAGAATAACAATACCATCTTGCCAACCTCAAAGGTTCAAAACTCATATGACCACCAAAAATCCTGAGAATGGGATAAAATTAAGAGAGTTTAAGAATAAATTGTGGGTTTTCATCTGGTTTCCAACAGACCAGATTTCTGGTTTTTGAGCCTTTGTAATCATGAGGGATAGACTTCTTTTTTTAAGGAAAGCCGAGACTCCCATATAATCCCCTGATTCCAGAGGCTGGGGTTTTAAGAAAAATGTGAAAAATTATGAGACTCACAATAAAATCATGGAGTTGGCAGCACTGCAAATCTCTCATTTTAAATGTCTACGCTGTTTTACATAGCTGAAAAGAGTGATGGAGGTGACTTCTTAAAGTAATTATTTTTAACTTCCCTAGGAATCCTTTATTTAAGGAGATCTGCTGATTAAAAATATAAAAAAGAGAATTTAACAAGATGTTATTTTCAGCAAGTGAACATTTTGGTCTTCCTTTTTTAAAAAAGGCCCATTTTCTCCCTAAAACTACACATGCTCGGCATTATACAAAGTTAAAATCCAGACACTATAAATGTATGACTTGATGAAACTCAAGGAAAAAAAGCCAGTTGAGTACGTCAGATCAAACAGTCAAGTTTTATCAAACACTGGCTTGAAACCAGCTGTCTTAGATAAATTTGGAAAAAGTTTCATTCATCCTGCAGATAAAGGGAAAGCTAGGACCACCTTAAGTGATAAATCAGCACTGATACTCCTAATAAAGGAATGTAACTCAACATCCAATCATTCAAAGTCTTTTCCTGTTAACTCCTTTAATATCACTCTTGATGCAAGCTCAGAACCATGTTTTTGAGCGTACTTCTCTCTATCTTCAGTACTTATATGGCCTCCATAACTGTAATATCTGAGTGTCTTGCCAATGTTTTTATCCTCACATACATGCTGTGAGGTAGGGCAGTGCTTTATCCCATACTACACATGAGGAACTGAGTCACAGAGAGGCTTAGGCCTGATCTACACCTAAAATTTAGGTGGACCTAGATACATCACTCAGGGCTCTGAAAAATTTCACACTCTGAGTGCTATAGTTAGGTTGACCTAACCCCTGGTGTGGCTGCGGATCGGATTTTGGAAGGATTCTTCCGTTGCCCTAGCTACCACCTGTTGGTAAGTTGTATAGTCAATTGCTTCACCACACTTTGGTTCATTATGAACTATATTCAAGTGACCAAATAATCAGTATCAGTCAGGTTTATTGCTATGAGCCAATAACAAGATAGCACAGGAATAACGTTTAATAAAAGAGGAGCAGTCTTATGTGGCACTGTTACATTCACCTCACACAGAAGGTGTGCTCCCAAAGTAACACCTTCTAACACCATCTTTTTATACCCAACCAGTTTATAAGTAAAAGGTACATCTGAAACTAGATTTAACCAATCAACTTTCTACCATGTTTTTCTGGTACCAAGGTGTACCCCTTATCTCTTTGTTCTAAATACATGCATTCTGTGTACCAAGGGGCATGAAGGCACCTCCTAGGTTTGTACCAGGATAGAACATTCATATATCTTGACCCTTTCCTTTGGGTCGGGTATTAGCCTGTGAGAGTAACATCTTACCTGTTGTTATGGTAAAACATTCATTTGCCCTAATTCTGACAGTTGCCCTATCTACTTAAGCCAAAGCTTACTTCACCAAGTGTAAGGTGTCATGGGATACTTGTCGTGGATGGACAGAGTTGTGTGGAGAGTATAATACATTTAATTAACATAACTTCCCAAAACTTACATCAATACTATACTGAATCTATATGGGCTAACATGCCTCTCAGAGTGGTGGATCACCTCCATCTATGGAAAACCCCTTCTGTCAACGTAGGAAGCATCTACACTATGGCATGACAGCAACACAGCTAAGTGACTTGCCCAGGGTCACACACCAATTGTGTGGCAGATCCTGGAAGTGAGCACAGTGCAGCCCACAGCACAGGCAAGCCCCCTAACCATTGGATCATGATGTCTCTCCTACTTTAAACCCCTGGGATGTACTAAGCACGTAATATAAAAGCATACAGCAGAAATGCCTCTGCTATGGATGTACTATACACTGGATATATTTTGGACCATGTGCATTCATTAAAACCCTGACATTTATTTTTAATTCATCTGTGCTCAATAACCAATAACCAATGGTCTCTCGGCTCTTGGGAAGAAACCAGCAAGCAGCACTTTGTGCTTAGATGCCAACTTTCAGCCAGAAGGATCCAGAAAGCATTCTACAGGCTTTACAAAATTATACCTCATCCATCATGTACTGCACATCAGCATGGGACAGGAACTAAAAATGATCTTCCCCTCAGAACAACAGAGGGAATATAAGGAAGGTAGAATCTAATTTACCAAAATGGAGTTTGGGTAAGAGGCTGGGGTTAAAACACTCTTTTACTCTTGCAAAAAGCACCTCAAGGTCACTAATACTCACTTCGTTAAACCAGGGTGTGTAACTGGTAGGTCTGGGAGACATGGGGACATGTGTGCTACCCTCCCTTTCCCCTCTAGGGTTGGTGGAGGAGGGGGAAGGAAATTTGGGCTCCTACTGGTACCCTCTCCCCTCCTTCCCAACCGCCCATGCTGCAGGGTAGGAAGTGAGATCACTGCATCTGCCTTGTCTTATCCCGATCCCTGGTGGGTGGGCCGTCCCCACAGCATCTGGGCCCTGAGCCTCTCTCTCCTGCTCTTGTTACCATTGGGCAGCTGGGGTGATGATGAGCCAGCTGCTTGGCTCCCACCTGTAGTGGGAGGAAAGTGGGACTGTTTCTGCCTGCTGCTGGCCTGTGGCCATTTGACCATTGTTCCAGCCACCCCCTTCCGCAGTATGCTGATCTCTTGTGAACTGTGCTAGTCATCAAGCTTTCCTTGAGGTCCGGAAGGGCTTTTTCCCTCTGGCAGGCGCCTGTGTTGTTGGTGGGTTATAAAAGGGTCCCATGTGACATCCCTGTAACTCATGTCCCGGGCTGCCTGGGCATGGGTCCCAAGCATGACGTCGTATACCTGGGCCTCCCCTCATCTCATCTCTCCTTCCTCTGGCATGGATGAGGAATGGGTTAGGGCTCTGGCTCCCCACCGGGGGGGGGGGTGGAGAGAATTGCCCTCTTACCCACCCTCAGCTTTGTGAACCCTGGGGCCATTGGTGCTCCGGTGAGTTCCGCAGCGAATATCGCTGCCTGGGAGTCTGAGGAGTGGTTTCTCATTGGTTAATAGTTTAACAGAAATGCCACCTCCACATTTAGCCGTACTCCAGCTGTGTGTGTGTGTGCGTCTCACTGTTTCTGTGTCCACATCAGCGACGCGTCATCAGGGCGTTGGTTCTGCTGTCTACGCAGATATGTATACGGCTCTCCCTATTGTAGCCTATGCCTCTTCTGAAAGATGGCAGCGCAACGTGACATCATGCTGGAGAACTGGTTCTGCACAGACTCAGAGAGACGAGCAAGTGGGCTTGCTTGGGTTATCCCCCATCAAGTGACCCTCACGTGTGATCCTGCTTCATTTCTGAGACCTGCCTTCTTGTGGTTGGCAGCCTCAGCTACATATATTGCGAGGCAGTACCAAGACCTGAGTGAAAGCCTAGAACTAGACAGCACAGTCAAGCTAATCCACAGCAAGGCTCAAATATGACCCAACATATTCACTCAAAGAAGTCTTGAATCTTGGCTCTGAAGGGAATAAGGCCTGCTTCTCCTCTCTTTTGCACCAATGCAACTCCACCATCTCCTGCTTTCGGCCCCAATTCAGAAAACCATCCCTATTCAGGACAATTTAAAAACATGCTTAAGTCCTATCGAAACTAATAAAAGATGTCTTAAAGCAAAGCACTGACTGTCCTGAATCTATACTGTTATATGTGAAAAGGAGAATCAGGTGCACAGTCCCAAATAAAGGGGACTCATAGAAGATATACAATATCGTACTCATCTTTTTACATGGAATAAAAATAACTTTACAGAACTGAATCTATGCATACAACTAAAATACATCCAACACTCTTAACAGCACTGGTACAACTATATCTTTGGCAGGGAAACACAGTCCCACTGATACTTGTTTCGGGTTTGTCATTTATTTTTATCAGTGTAAAATTGCTAAACAGAGGAAAGTGCATTTTTTCCCAGCAGTATTTATTTCTAATCTTTCCAACTCACAGCGCACAAAAAATGGGACAAGATATTTTGCTTTGTTCAGATCTTTCTTGGAGATCAGTTGCATTATATCCACAAGCCCAGATCATAATTATGGTGGGTTTCCCCTGCCGGAGTCTAGTAAGACAAAGTAACAAAAGCAGCAGTTTTAGAAAAGCCTTTTGGGTTTTCTACTTGCTGGGTCTAATTGTGTATCCAACGTTCCTCACAAAGAGTTAGAAGAACAGACAGGTTTAGGTCCCCAGCAAATGGGATTTTATTGTCACTAAAATAAATGGAAAATAGAAGCTACAGTGAAACATTTTAATGCAAGTCTTGCTTTAGGTTAGTGATAAACAATGGTCCTCAGACAAAGACATGTAAAGCTCCAACATACCTTAAAATGGACAAGGGAAGGTGCTGGGTTAACTACTCAGATCCTGGCCAGAATGCTATTTCTGTTCTCCTCCTACATAATGAGCTTCTGAGAATACCTCATGACTTTGCCAGAAGGTAGAGGGGTTGTGAATATAGCTGGTTGGAAATTGGGGGTCAAAATATTCTTTCCAATGAAAAATGACATTCTAAATTGAAATGTTTCCAAAAATGCCTCAATTTTGATGAAATTTCATTCAGAAAAAAAAAACCCAAAAAACAAAAAAAAACCAAAATGAAGATTTTGATAATATGAAAATGTTTTGATTTTTCGTGTTGAAACCGCTTTTCAAATGCAAATTCTCCTTTTGGCTTGTGGGCTTCTTAGTCACCTGCAGCACAAAAGCAGTAAATACGGAGGACATCAGCTTCTCCCGGCTGCACATTTGATAAAGGATTAAAACAAAAACATTCCGTAAGTCTTTTCAGGTCTGCAACTAGAATTTCAGCTTAACCAAGGCGATGCTAAAATGCTACAATGCGTGTGCTTAAAAACAGTGATAGGTGTGTTCGTTCATGGAAATTGCATTTTGTTCTTTTATTGTGCTGGGTGCCGTACAAATACTTAGAAAGACATGGTGTCTTCCCCTATATGTCTCTATTAAATTGTATAGGATGGCTTAAAAACTATATAAAAAAGACATCACTCTCAAATTCTATAGGTTTCCAGAGTAGTGTTTGTAAATCCCCATTAAAAGTTTCCATGGAACCTGGTTGCTTTCATCCCTATTCAATTGTACAGGACCTTTCAATAAAGAGGGCAGAAACATCTCATGTCTCTACATATTGTAAAGTCATGCCAAGAGTTTAAGAATCCACTAGTAATTTATCTGTTGATGACCAATGGGGAAAAAACATTTGCTTTTTTAATTTCCCCAGGTGCAAAACAGAGCCCTCTGTCCAGTTTGACTCTCCTGGCTCTTAAAATTTTATCTCTGAGCCCTGACATTTTACAAAACTTTACATGTTACTTCGAGATAACCCATACAGTAACAGCAAACATTCACTGGTGACATTTAGTTCAGCTATGGGACAGCAGGGGAGGACTGTGGGGGGAACCAAACACTATCTTTGAAATGATCAGATATAGCATATACTATATTAACCGCTTTCTTCATTTTTTTTCATGTGCAGTCTTTGCACTGAAATTGTTCTGGGTCCAGACAATGAACTGTAACTTGCCTCAAGGGCTGGAAAAACAACAATCCCCACTATGAAACTTGACATTTTTTCAAGTCACTGGAAGAGTTGGGGTGCAAATTCCCAGGATCAGACTTCAGAGGACCAGCATTCTGCAGGCAGTGCCAAGAAAGACCTGGGTTCTGGCATTTATCAGCTGGATTTCCAGTTTTGATAACTAGCATTACATTGTGAAGAACAAATACAACAGCCAGGATTCCAGCCATGCATGTGGAAGGATTCAGTAATTACAGCACTGGGCAGATGTCTGAAGCAGATAAAAGCAGAACAGCAATAAAGAAGGGAAGGAAAGATGTTCACCCTCCCAAATAATAGAGAATGCTGGCTAAACAGGAAAAGTTTTTGGGTAAAATTTTCAAAAGCACAAAGTGACTTAGGAGCCTAAACCCAATTTTCAGAATTAACATCGACACTCTGGAGCCTAAGTCCCACAGACTTCCAATGAGATTTAGGCTCCTACGTCAGTTAGGCCTTGCAATGCTGAACAGCGTAATACCTAAATATCTTTTAAAATCTGGGCTTTAGATACTTCTGGAAGTTTTGCCTTCAGTGTCCTGACTCAGAAGGAAAGTCTGGGCACTCCTGTAAATTCCCCTTCGCCCCACAAAAGACCTTACCCTTTCCCAGCATACAGAGTGCTAACCTCCAACAATAGAGGAAGAGCATGTTGACTGACTAGTTTGTTATGTCAGTGTTGCCACGATTACATACCTAGAGCTAAACCCTGCCCATTAAACCTCCTGGGTCTAGGCTGGGCGGGAGCGAGGGAAGCCGTGCTGGCAGTTCAAGTGCTTGTCAGAACCAGTTTGCCAGAGCAGGGCATGTGGTGTTGGCACCCTCCGCTGGGTGCACAGGCAGAATGGATCTTGGCTGGCACAGGCTGCATACCACGGTACACGTGCTGGAGGAGGAGGGAATGTAAGAACATAAGAACAGCCCCATGGGTCAGACCAACCATCCATCTAGCTCAGCATCCTGTCTTCTGACAATGGCCGGTGCCAGACGATTCAGAGGGAATTAACAGAACAGGGCAATTACAGAATGATCCGTGCCCTGTCCTTCAGTCCCAGACTATGTCTACGTTTAAATTGCCACAGCTGTAACACTATAGTGCTTCAGTGTAGACACAAAAAGAAAAGGAGGACTTGTGGCACCTTAGAGACTTACAAATTTATTTGAGCAGAAGCTTTTGTGAGCTACAGCTCACTTCATCGGATGCATACCGTGGAAAATACAGTGGGGAGATTTATATACACAGAGAACATGAAACAATGGGTGTTACCATACACACTGTAACCAGAGTGATCACTTAAGGTGAGCTATTACCAGCAGGAGAGTGGGGGGGGAGGGGGAGAGAAACCTTTTGTACTGATAATCAAGGTGGGCTATTTCCAGCAGTTGACAAGAACGTCTGAGGAACGGGGGGGATGGGAATAAACATGGGGAAATAGTTTTACTTTGTGTAATGACCCATCCACTCCCAGTCTCTATTCAAGCCTAAGTTAATTGTATCCAGTTTGCAAATTAATTCCAATTCAGCAATTTCTCATTGGAGTCTGTTTTTGAAGTTTTTTTGTTGAAGAATTGCCACTTTTAGGTCTGTAATCAAGTGACCAAAGAGATTGAAGTGTTCGCCGACTGGTTTTTGAATGTTAAAAGGTGCCACAAGTACTCCTTTTCTTTTTGTGAATACAGACTAACACGGCTGCTACTCTGAAACCTGTCAGTGTAGACGCTATCTGTGTCGATGGGAGGGGGTTTCAAATTGCCGTAGGTAATCCACCTCCCTAAGAGGTGGTAGTTATGTCAGTGGAAGATTTCTCCCGTTGACCTACCGTTGTCCACACTGGGGGTTAAGTTGGCATAGCTACATCTCTCAGGAGGGTGGATTTTTCATACCCTTGAGAGATGTAGATATGCTGACGTAAGTTCCCAATGTAGACCAGCCCCCAATTTCTAGTGGTTAAAGGCTTAGAGACACTTAGAGCATGGGATTGCATCACTAATCACCTTGGCTAATATACATTGATGGACCTATCCTCCATGAACTTATCTAGTTCTTTTTTGAACCCACTTTTGGCCTATACTTTTGGCCTTCACAACATCTCCTGACAATGAGTTCCACAGGTTGACTGTGCATTATGTGATGAAGTACTTCCCTATGTTTGTTTTAAACTTGCTGCCTATTAATTTAATTGGGTGACCCCTGGTTCTTGTGTTATGTGATGGGGGAAATAACACTTCCGTATTTCACCCTCCACACCATTCCTGATTATAGACTCCTCTGTCATATCCCCCATGAGGCATCTCCTTTCTAAGATGAACAGTCCCAGTCTTTTGAATCTCTCCTCAGATGAAAGCTGTTCCAGACCCATCATCATTTTTGTTGCCCTTCTCTGCACTTTTTAAAAACTCCAATATATCTTTTTTGAGGTGGAGTGACAAGAAATGCACGCAGTGTTCCAGGTGTGCACGTGGTTCCATGGATTTATATAGTGGCATGATGGTGTTTTCTGTCTCATTATCGATCCCTATCCTGATGATTCCTAAAATTCTGCTGGGTGTTTTTGACCGCCTCTGCCCGTTGAGCAATTGTTTTCAGAGAACTATCCAAGATGACTCCAAATTCTCATTCTTAGCTTTTTGGATAATCCACTGCACATTGTGGATAATTCTCTGAAACGAGCGGCTCAATGACAGCAAGATCTCATTTTTGAGTGGTAACAGCTAACTTGGACTTCATCCTTTTGTATATATAGTTGGGATTATGTTTTCCAATGGGCATTACTTTGCACTTATCAACATTGAATTTCATCTGTCATTTTGTTGCCCAGTCACCCAGTGGTGTGAAATCCCTTTGTAACTCTTCACAGGCTGCCTTGGACTTAACTATCTTGAGTAATTTTGTATTGCCTGCAAACTCTGCCATTTCACTGTTTCCAGATCATTTATGAATATGTTGAATAGGATTGGTCCCAGTCCAGATCCAGGTCCTTGGGGGACCCTGCTGTTTGCCTCTCTCCACTGTGAAAACTGACCATAGCTAACCATCTCCACTAGCTGGCAGACCAAAACCTTTTGTTACCAATATTGTACTTCTTTCTAAACAAGCACGCCTTCCAAAATTGCAAGGATATTGAGTACCAGACTTTGATCAACCCCCAGTCTGCAACTCTGGACATAACCATCTAGACAAGTTATCCAGACAAACCTCATGAGCTGATTGCCTGTGACTGGCAATGCATGCCATTCACCCAGAGATAACATAGAGACCCAGAAGTTTCATTCCAAACTTTAAATCTTGAGCAAGATTTTTTAAAATGACTAATTATTCTGGGTGCCCAATCTGAGATACCTAGAAGACAACTGATTTTTAGAAACTGTTGAGCACCCTCCATCTGTTGCGGGGTGAAACAGCTGGAGTTTAGGAATCCTATTGCGCTCTTCAGTTTTCTCTAGGTACCAAATTATTAGCCCTCTAGACTGTTAATAAGAGCTACTTAAACTTTTATAGAGCCTTAGCATGCTGAGGCACCTCAAGGCATTTAAACAACACCATTAACATTAAAAGTTAATCCATCCAGTTAATAACCCCATCAATCTACCTTAGCAGCTCCCTAATGAAACAGCCATTCTCTTTGATGCAGGCATTTTGATATATGTCAAGACATCTTTTCATTTTGGCACTTGACTGACAGGGTGTGTCACTGGTAATTATAAAAGAAAATCAATAATCCAACTTCATAATAATAATCCAACTGTGGTGTAATATTTATGCAGAATTTTGAAAATGTAGGGCCTAGTTCTGGTCTCACAAACACAAGGGTGAATGAGGAGTAGATAATCTCCACTGAACCCAATGTGTTAAACGGGTGCCAAACCAGAGTGAGATCAGAATCAAACCCCTGGTGTGCTATAGGAGTGTCAAGCATTATACTTAATATTAGGCATGCAAATAAAAAAGCAACAGTCGCAATAAGTCTAGCCACATCTAACCCCCTCCCCATGTACACATCAGTTCTCAGTAGCAAAATATCCAGAGATTTGTTAGAGAAGAGATGTGATGCACTAGGCTCTCTGGGAAGATTTCTGCTTTCATTTATACTATTGTAAATATGGAGTAACTTCATTGACTTGGATGATTTACTCACGATTTACAACAATACCAGAGAGCAGTATTTGCCTGCCTCTCCCTTGACATCCTGAAATGATTCCAGATTTACAGAAATATGTAGATCTTACGGGTCATGTTAATAACGACCAACTCAAACAGCTGCATGCCAGATATGTATGCAGCTGTATCAACGGGAGTGTTCTTTTGGTTGATTTACTTCAAACAGCTTGGGACCAGCAAACAGGAATCTCTTGGGAAGAAAGCTGCTGGCACAGCGAAAGGACAGCCAGGATTTTCCCGTCCCTTTCAGACCTCTGATTTCATGGGGGCTTCAGCTCTCCTTTGAAATCGCCTTTCATCCTCTAATTTGTTATTTCCTGCTCCTCGCTAGGATAGTGGCACAGCATGCGGATGAAGCGGCACCGACGTTGCAACCCCAGGCCGCTGGTTTTCGGCCGTTGCTGTTTGGCGTCGCCACCGGATGTAGGGGAGGAAGGAGTAAGCGATAAAGCCCAGCCTGGCACTTATTACTCAACTCTGCATGTAAATGCATGCACACCAATGTGTTCCATTTCTACAGCATCTTCCTCCCAAAGATCTCAAACCAGCTATTGATGACATCACCCTCAACTTCTGATTATCCCTATTTTACAAACAAGGAAACTGAGGCCCAGAGAGGTTAGGTCACTTGCCCAAAGTTGCACAGCATATCTGTAGCAAAGCCAAGAATAGATGCCAAATCTCTTTGCTCCCGGTCCTGTGCCTTAATCACCAGGCCCCTCTTCTGCCCTTCCAATGAAGCTGTATCTAGTCTGCCAGAAAACAACGGAGGTTTTCAAAGTTCACTCAGTAAAAATATCGTACCAAGAGAGGATCCAGGCCTGCAGTACAGGGCCAGTTTGTCACCAGTAATGTTAGAAAAACTCCAACTCAGACCTCTGATTTCATTCAAGGGGGCTTCAGCGCTACATTTAAAAAATTAGAAATAACCAGTTTTATGGTTCCCTACAGAGGCAACGTTCTCTCATCTGAAGAGTTGCACTCTTTACTTCCAATTTGCCATGACAACAAGAACATTACGCAGCTCTACTTTCAAACTGCTGGCTTGTGCTTTTTAAATTGTCCTTCTGTCACAGCTTTTGCTAGACAGAGGTATGACATTTCTTAGTTACAAGCGAGTAGAAACCAGCAACCCACTTGTTTTCATGAAGAGGTTGCTTTCCAAAAAACTGCAATACAGTAAATACGTAATTGGCTGCAGAATTCTGCTATTGCCAAGCAGGAGTTTAGCAATTTTGGAAACCAAAAAAAAAAGATCACCTTTAATGAATGGTACAGTATGCACTTATAAAGCCATCTTTAGTTTTTTCCATATTAAGACTAGCTTTGAGGACTCACTCAAGATGTGAGGGAAGTGCACCCTCATCTGGACAAGTTAGTAATAATGAAACATGTACCTAATTGTCACAGAGAGTGTTTACTCACTGGAGGAGGACTTAAACTTATACAGACAAATTAAAGTTTCTGATCAACAGGATTCCATCTGGGTATATTAACTTCTTACCCATATGCTAGTGAAACAGGAGAACAATGTGGTTGACATTTTGTGATAACAAACTACATGGGTTAGACTGTGT
Organism: Lepidochelys olivacea; assembly: GCF_965140295.1. Classification (NCBI taxonomy): domain Eukaryota; kingdom Metazoa; phylum Chordata; order Testudines; family Cheloniidae; genus Lepidochelys; species Lepidochelys olivacea. Next base: position 17,138,788 of record NC_140428.1, read on the forward strand.
TAAGTCCTACTAGTGATTAAAGACCGCACTTGAACAGCAGGAGTCAAAAGTGAATAGTGGTTCTGGGTGCCTCATTTTTGGGGGGCCCAACTTGAGACACTTTAAAGGTGCTCGATTTCAAGTGGGCTTCTGAAAATCTAGACTGGAAACCCAACTTCTTGTGATTTATTTCCAATGACTTGCAAATAGGAACTCAAAACAAGATTTTCAAGATTCTGGATAAAGCTAATGGGACAGGCGCAGCAAATGAAAAAATCAAATCAAATCTGAATAATTCATTTGGGTCAAGATCGATTTAGATCATTTTAGTATGTGGGCTGGCAAAAAAGCAAATGCCAAAATCTAGGAGCAAAAAACCAAAACAAGGAATGTCTCTTAGGGTATGTCTACACTACGAAATTAGGTCTAATTTATAGAAGTCGGTTTTTTAGAAATCGGTTTTATATATTCGAGTGTGTGTGTCCCCACAGAAAATGCTCCAAGTGCATTAAGTGCATTAACTCGGCAGAGTGCTTCCACAGTACCGAGGCTAGAGTCGACTTCCGGAGCGTTGCACTGTGGGTAGCTATCCCACAGTTCCCGCAGTCTCTGCTGCCCATTGGAATTCGGGGTTGAGATCCCAATGCCTGATGGAGCTAAAACATTGTCGCGGGTGGTTCTGGGTACACATCGTCAGGCCCCTGTTCCCTCCCTCCCTCTGTGAAAGCAAGGGCAGACAATCGTTTCGCGCCTTTTTTCCTGAGTTACCTGTGCAGACGCCATACCACGGCAAGCATGGAGCCCGCTCAGCTCACTGTCACCGTGTGTCTCCTGGGTGCTGGCAGACGCGGTACTGCATTGCTACACAGCAGCAGCAACCCCTTGCCTTGTGGCAGCAGACAGTGCAATAGGACTGGTAGCCGTCATCGTCATGTCCGAGGTGCTCCTGGTCGCCTCTGTGAGGTCGATCAGGAGCGCCTGGGCGGACATGGGCGCAGGGACTAAATTTGGAGTGACTTGATCAGGTCATTCTCTTTAGTCCTGCAGTCAGTGCTACTGAACCATCTTATGGTGAGCAGGCAGGCGATACGGATTGCTAGCAGTCCGATTGCATCATCTTCTGCTGGGCAGGCAAGAGATGAGGATGACTAGCAGTCCTATTGTACCATCTTCTGCCGAGCAGCCATGAGATGTGGATGGCATTCAGTCCTTCTGCACCGTCTGCTGCCAGCCAAAGATGTAAAAGATAGATGGAGTGTATCAAAACAAGAAATAGACCAGATTTGTTTTGTACTCATTTGCAACCCCCCTCCCACCCCCCGTCTACGGGACTCATTCCTCTAGGTCACACTGCAGTCACTCACAGAGAAGGTGCAGCGAGGTAAATCTAGCCATGTATCAATCAGAGGCCAGACTAACCTCCTTGTTCCAATAAGAACAATAACTTAGGTGCACCATTTCTTATTGGAACCCTCCGTGAAGTCCTGCCTGAAATACTCCTTGATGTAAAGCCACCCCCTTTGTTGATTTTAACTCCCTGTAAGCCAACCCTGTAAGCCGTGTCGTCAGTTGCCACTCCCTGCATCAGAGCAACGGCAAACAATCGTGCATCTGAGTTGAGAGTGCTGTCCAGTGCAGTCACAATGGAGCACTCTGGGATAGCTCCCGGAGGCCAATACCGTCGAATTGTGTCCACAGTACCCCAAATTCGACCAGACAAGGCCAATTTAAGCACTAATCCACTTGTCAGGGGTGGAGTAAGGAAATCGATTTTAAGAGCCCTTTAAGTCGAAATAAAGGGCTTCATCATGTGGACGGGTGCAGGTTTACTTCGATTTAATGCTGCTAAATTCGACCTAAAGTCCTAGTGTAGACCAAGGCTAAATGGGAAGTACTGAGGGCAGATCTTGGCACATTTATTAAAAGAATATCTTCCAAGCTCTCATTTTAGCGTGCAATAGGAGTGAACAAGACAAGTACCATGCTGGGATTATACTGTCAAAAGCACAGAAGCATGGCTCTGTAGTTCAGCAGGTAGGTCAATAAACACCTGCATGGGAAAGTTCAGTTCAGGAATGACACTGGGACTCTATGCCTTGGGAGATATGTGAAGGGAAAGGGTGTAGTCTACATAACTCCTTATTATCCCTTGGTTATGAAGCTGCATTGCAACTTAAAAGGAAATCTTCCCTATAAGTCACAGGGCAAGTGCTGAATGGGGTAACACAGAAGGGTGCAATGTAGGAAGGAATCCCATTTTATATAAGGAGGAAGGTAACTCAGATTAAGGAACTGGGAAAAGCCTTGGCCTTCCAAATTACTGTATTGCCTTGGGAAAGGAGTTTCTTTGTCAAAGATGGAAGAACAAGCAAGCTCACAGTCAGGGAATGGTGCTTGCCATGACAAAAAGGCAGGCAGTGCAGACTCCTACAGAAAATCCTAGGGGCCAATGATTGCAAGGCCAGATTTTTTGAAAGGTATTTAGGCATTGCCGCACTCAGCGTCGCCCGTCTAACTGATTTAAGAGCCTAAGTCGCATTTTCAGAAGGGATTTAGGCCCTTAGGAGTATCAGTTCCTTCAACAGTCCGTGGAATGTTGCTGCCCCAAGTGCAGCAGAACCGAAATACCATTAAAAATCTGGGCCTTCAGCTGTCAGGAGAAGCTGGGTTTGGGACTTATTTTCATTGAGGAAAGGACTAAGAAGGTGACTCAAAATAAGCTTGTAAAACCATGGAGAATATAGATGGAGAATAATAAAAAAGATTCAGTTTATGAGCTTGATTCTCCTCTGACACCAGTTTCATGCTTGTGAGATTCCATTGTCTTCCCTGGAGTTACTCAGTTTACATCCAAGAAGCAGCACAGAACAGTGGATAAAACACCGGCCCAAGATTCAGCTCAGGACTAGATGATCATCATGGTCTTTTGTTCCTTTCTGGTCTTAAAAATTATGATTCTATGAAACCTGGGTTCTTCTATTCCCTGCTCCAGTGCTGGCCTGCTGTGACACCTTGGGAAAGTCATTTCATCTCTCCATGCCTCCATTTCTTCTTTTGTAAGATGAGGATAAATCATATTATCTCCTTTGTAAAGTGCTTTGAGATCAACATGTACAACATGTTGGGTAAAGAACTACACGAGAGGAGAGTCAGGTCCAACAAGAGTTTAATGATCAAGCAAATGTTTGCAGGAGACTGAGCAAAATGTAAAAGCCACAAACAGAAAAAGCCTTGGCAAAACGACTTGGAACCAATGGAAAACAACATGCAAACTAAATACCTCGACATCAGCATTAAAATAAAGAACAATAACCACTGTGTGAGACATGGAACTCTGATCTCTAACCTTTCACTCACTGTGCTTGTTCTGTATAATTATAATTATTATTTGCCCCTACTGCAATAGTGCCTAGATGATACAGCCTCCCCACCCCCATTCAATGCTCTGTACAAACATAACAAAGAAAGGTTTCAGAGTAGCAGCCGCAAAAAGAAAAGGAGGACTTGTGGCACCTTAGAGACTAACAAATTTATTTGAGCATAAGCTTTCATGAGCTCATGAAAGCTCATGCTCAAATAAATTTGTTAGTCTCTAAGGTGCCACAAGTCCTCCTTTTCTTATAACAAAGAAAGAGTCCCTTTCCCAAACAGTTTACAATCTAAACTGGAGGAACATCAACCCAAACCACACGAAAACAAAGTTTTCTTTATGTCAGGTTCCAGCTTCCACAGCTGATCATCATCACGATACATGGATGATGAAACATCCAGGATAAAAGAAATACAGAGAGCCAGTGGCTCCCTACCTTCAACAGGACAGAGATGGGCACTAAGCCAGTGTCAAAGTTGGCGATTATTTATACATGCATGTGCGCAAGCCAGAGCGCACACACAGTTCAATGGAAAGAAGCAATCCCAGATTGAGATGAGCACAGATATAAAGACGAGGGGGAAAGAGGTTCCCAGCCACTAAAATCTGGGCTTGGGAAAGCCCCAGTAGCAACATGAATTAGAATTCCCTTCTGCTGCTTTTCTAACTACATACAAATCATAATATCCTTGCCCTGCTCAGTTCAATACAGGAAGTAAAAAACCAGATCTAGATTAGCACAGAGTTGAAGAAAATGAAATTGAATTGTATGGAAAGAGCAACATTAACACATGAGCTTCACTAGGGAAAATAACAGTTTGTCTTTGTGTAAAAAATTAGCTTTCAGTTCTACCAGAAAAGCAAAGAGGAAAAGACAAATATCTCAATGGTCGTTCTTTTGATCAGTGGAGATTTTAAACAAATTGTGACTTTGGGTGAGGGACAGTATATGTTGGACATTATGGCACAGTATATACAACATCTGCCACTCATCAGTTACAGCTATGATACTTTACATGGAGGCAGTGTTGCCTAATGGATAAAGCACTGGACTGGGACTCAGAACAACTGGTTATTCTATAACTTTCCGCTATGGGATTTCTTGCATTTGCTACTTGTTGCTTTCTGAATTAGGATCCTGGAAACTAGGTAGATCATTGATATCATCGGATTTAGCAATTCTTGCATTCCACTGGATGCCTGATATTGACACCTTCCAACCCCCAGCTTTCAAAAACAGTAGCTTGTTTCTAAATAGCCTTTCTCCTGGATACTTTCTCCCCAGAGAAGAAATTGTTTGGAAAGTTCAGGTGGGTTGGAGAAACCATTTTTGGAGCTATGACACTTTGGGAAGTTATTTTGAAAATCATTCTAACTTTTTTTTGGTGGCGGGGGAGGTCTGCCCAGTTAAAAAAATGACTAACAAAGGACAAAAAGCCTCTACCCCATCATTGTGCGCAGTCTTAAAGTGCCATAAGTGTGGCTTACTTGACATTCAGCAAAGCTGTACAAGCTTGTTCATCTCACCTTGTCACAGCCTCTCTTTTATTCTATTGTGCCATAAAACACGTGAGATTACACCGACTGGTTGCTTTATTGCAGGGCCGTAAGGCAGGATTGAAACAAGACTAGCATCGTATGTCTCAAAGGCAAAACAAGTTTCCAGAGTGGAAATGCAGCTCCCCAACTAAGCATAAACACATGGAGCTATAGAATGTAAATCTACCTCCCTTCCATGAATGATTATGGAATTGACAAATATTTCTTGCTGGACTGAAAAAAAGGAATCTGGTTGTTTTAGGAGCTTACCACTAATATCTAAAAAGAATGCATCTCACTATTATATTTTTCCCCTGGGAAAAAAAATAACATCCATGCATAACAAAAACAAAAACAAAACACCACGCCACAACCCCCATCAGTGCTCAGGGAAAATTGAACCTGAATTGTTGCGAAAGCTAAAGGTGATCATCCTGGATCACCTGGTAACATAATGCTCTCTCAGCTGGATTATACTGCCTCTTCTCTTTTCCTTTCCTAAGTGCAAGGAAATATCAAACAGTATTTTGAAAGCAAATGATGACAAATTTTTATTCTGTTTACAATATTGCTAACTCTCATGATTGTATTGCAAGTCTCGTGATATTTGGGGTTTGTCTGGAAGCCCCAGCTCCTAGAGACATAGAATGATCTGAGAATCTCAGCTTCCTTTTTTTAAAAAAAATTGTCTGGTTCCTGTGGCTACAGAGAACAGCTTGCAAATATGACACAAATGTGAGCCTGAAGGATCAAAAACCAGAAGGAAAACACAATGAAACCAAAATGTATTCTAAAAAGAAATGTCACGATTTTGAATGTGGCAATGCTGTGTTTATGAATGAATTGGAATGCACAGAGGATACTGGCATACTTTATTTTACATAACTCCATACTTTACCGGTGTATGCAGAAAACGTTTACCACAATATTCCTCCAATGTCTATGCAGACTCACTTATGCTTCTAATAAATGACCTTTTTTTAAACTGCTGATTGTTAAGTTACTCTCAGAGGAAACAGATGAATTAAAAAACAGACAAGAGAAGTGCAACTTATAAGACATGTACTCCTGGAGGAATTCTGTGCGACTGTGCATGCACAGAATTTATGTCCCCCGCAGACTTCTTTGCTTCCCTGCAGAAAAATGACTTTCTGAAGGGGAAGCAAAGGGAAGCCACAAGAGCAGTCTTGCAACTCTCCCTAGCAGTTCGGGTGCCCAGGGCAGCCGGCAGAGAGGTAAGTCACTGTGGGGTAGGGGTGGGACTGGAGAAGACCCAGCTGGTGGCTCCCACCCCCAGATTTCTCTCCCAGCTGTAGGAAGCTCTGCAAACTCCCACACACAACTCCTGCACCCATCACTCCTCCAGGAGGAGGGATCCATGTACAGGGAGCTGCTCCTCCATCCACCCAGCATCTTCTCCCCCATCCACCCAGCATCTGGACCCCCTCACTGAACCCCCCACACCCAGACCCCCTGCCTACCCCCAACCACCTAAACCTGGACCCCCTGCAGAGTGCAATTACTGTTGCACCCAGAACTCCACAACAAGTCCCTGTGCATCCAGATCCCCCCAGCACCCAGATCCCCCACTGAGCTGCCCACACCCAGATTGCCCCACACAGAATCCTCTCAACCCACACCGGGATCTCCCCACACTGAGCCCCTCCACACTTGGATCCTGCCTTGCTGAGTCTGCCTGCCCACATCTGGTGCACCTGGCATGGAAGGACAGGCCCCTGGGGTGTTTCTGGGGCAGGCCGGTCCTTGCACTGTGTAAAGGTTGGGTGCAGCCTCACCGTTGAGTCTGTGTCTCAGGGCAGTAGCTGCACAGTGATCTCCCACCTCTGTGCAGCCAGTGGCCTGTGCTCCCCACTGCCATGCTGGAGCCTCCACATTTATTTGACAAATAAAAATTGCAGAATTTTGCAGAATTTTAAAATATTGTGTGCAGAATTTTTATTTCTTTGGCACAATATTTTTATTTTTTTGGTGCAGAATACCCTCAGAAGTAGACATGTCAAGGTACAGTCAGCAAGACTGAGCCAGGCCCACAAAGGAACAAATGCAATAGGGTTACATAGTTACCTACCGCAACTCACTTTAGTTTGGCTATCTGCACTGGGGTGCTGGAACAGTTTTTATAGTGAGGGTGCTGAGAGCCATTGAACCAAACTGTAAACTCTGTATATAATGGAATCCACTTCAAGCCAGGGGTGTGTGGCCGCACACCCCACAGACCTAGTTCCAGCACATATGTATTTGCATAAATTTTCCAGTAGCCTATCGGTGCTTTTCTTGTAATCCAAGTAGGAAGCCTGCATCAAGCAAAGACAATAGAGCTGCCCCCAAGATAATTCAGCCCTCATTATTGGCCAGATCTTGCTTTCTCTGAAGTCAATGGGAGTTCTGCCATTAAGTTCAATGAGAGCAACATCTGGTCCCTTTGTAAAGAGGAAAACTGTATCAGCCTCTTCACCTGCTTAACTGGGACATGCAGTAGGAAGGTACACTTAGGGTATGTCTTCACTACCCACCAGATCGGCCAGCAATAATGGATCCCCGAGCGCTCTCCCGTCGACTCCTGTACTCCACTGCTGCGAGAGTCAATGGGGGAGCAGCAGCAGTCGACTCACCACGGTAACTCGATCTAAATATGTCGACTTCAGCTACATTATTCATGTAACTTAGATCGATTCCCCGCCCCACCCAGTGTAGACTGTTAGTCATGGACAGTTTTTCCTACCCTCCTAACTACAGAGCGGCAGACCTCCCAGCAGCAAGGTACTTCAGCTATAAATTTGACCATGCTGGGTTTTGGATCTGAGACTGTACGTGCTGACAATAACAACTATAAAATCACAGCGGGGCAGAGGGCTGGAGTCAGGCCCTTCCGTATGAAATTAAAGAGGAGTTCACTAGTAACAAATGTGTTTCTTTAGTGAATTTTTCAGTACTGATGAAAGGAACTGGACTGATAGCTTTAGAAAGGCACACTCTAGTTTTTGCCAGACAGACATGTATCATAGCGGCCTGGCTGGAATAATGGTGGACCATCCAGGCACCCCAACATGGCAGCTCGTCTCCCTAGGTGGGGAGAAGTCTCTATCTCCAGTGTCCACTGAGGCTGGCTCTGGCCTGCCACTGCCAGCTAATTGTCCCTTCTACGTAGGGTAGAGGGGCTCAACAAACCTAACCATAGTGAACCATTCCCCACTCTCCCAGGGCATTCCTGCCCTTTCCTTTGAACTTGGTTCCCAAACAGTGTCCAACTCATGCAGTGCTTGTTTCTTGGGATCTAACTGTTCCTCCCCAGTGACTGCTCCAGCTAGCAGACTCATTTCTCTGCAACTCTGCAAACAAAGCTCCCTTCAGGCAGAGAAGGAGAACTCCATCCTCCTTCCTGGCCAGTCAGCCCAGATCTGAGCCAGGCTGTCTCCTTTTATTCCCCCTCCAGGCTCCGCACTAGCTGCAGGTATAGGGGGGAGGGCTTTCTGGGCCCCTAGGCTCTCTGTAATCCTTTCTCTGCTGGTGTGGGGCCTCGCTGCCCATCACAGACTCCTAGCAATATACCTTAACTCTGTTTTGGAAGAACACCTCCTAGCAGGTGAGAGAAGCTCAATCTCCATGCCCCATTCAAATATAGCCTTGTGAACAGAGCATTGGACTGGGGCTCAGGAGACCTGGAGTCCATTCCCAGCTCTGCCATGGGCCTGCTGGGTGAGCTGTGCCAAGTCACTTCACCTTTCAGTGTCCCCATATGTAAAATAAGTATAACGATACTGACCGTAGTAAAGTGCGTTGAGAGCTGCTAATGAAAAGTGCTATATTGCAGCTTTCTTGATAAGACTGATAATGTGGGATCCAAACTGTGATGGTGGTTGGTGACATGGACCCCTGTTCCTTGGGACCAGGGCTGAAACCAGGGACTCATTTCCATAGGACAACAGCTGACATGACTCTGGGTCACTACTAACCTGAGCTGCAGTGACCTATAGGTGAAAGGCTTTTGTAGCACATTAGCAGACTGTACCATTATGGCAGCATCTGAGAGACTGCAGCTATTTCCTAATCTAAATACAGAGAAACAAAGGTGGTAACCGTGGATAGATATTGGCTTTTTTGTAGCAACCACTATAGTTCTATCCTGCAAAGTTATCCACAAAAATATTTTCATAGTGAGTCCTAACCAAAACCCATTAAAAATAACCCGCGGCTGCTTAGATTAATGCAGGCAAAATCTATTTTATTTATTTATTTAGACAAAAGTGGCTGTTCCACATTAATCCTGGGTCCTGGTTTTAATAGGTATATATATTGGTATTACAAGAATACAGAACAGTTTGAAATCTGTGAAATGTGTAAGGCACAGAGGAAAAAAACAGCTACAATCAAGAAATAACTTGAACATCTAAGTGCACTGCATGTATCCAAACCACCTCTATTCTACACAGGCCATTCTCTTGAATCCCCTCTAGCATTTTAGCTGGGCCTTTAAACAATTAGTCATCTAGGCTCTTGCCAAGGAGGCAATAGTACAGGACATCAGATATTTATTTGTACAGGGAAACCAAAATCAGTGACATTCCCTCCTTATCCTCTCTTTTCATGGTCTCCAAGGGGCTTGGCCTGCGAACTGTTAACTAGGTGTAAGCATGGGGCTGGGATCCAAGAACTCCCAAATGCTAATCCAGATTTTGATATGGAATATTCATGGGAAACTCTCATCATTTCTGACTTTGTTTCCTCTTCTCTCTGAACAGTGATTATAATATTTAACTGCTTACCTCAGAGGGGGTTGTGAGCATGAATGTTAATTTATTTTTGTAAAACACTTTGAAGATGAAAAATGCCTGAAGTACAGATTGCCTGAATACTATCACTATTAATTGATAAAGGGATAATAGGTTCTCAGAGCATGTAAATGTTTTCCCTCCCCCTTTATTGTATACATTATTTTTCTCTCTAGTTTGTGGTATGATTTGATACCTATATGACTACACACACTGTTGCAATCAGTAGCTTCAAGAACCTTGCATACCTTCACTTCCTTCTGTTTTAGGAGTTCCACAAATCATTGCAAACACTTCTGTGAAGAGCTGGACTCAGGAAAACATAAGAACAACTTTTTTGACCCTATTAATTTATGAACAGTGCTACTTATTCTTATTTAAGTAGAGAATGCTTTTGGTGGGAACTCTACACATATTCACATCTCCCTCTTTTATATAGCACTCTGGTAACACTTCCAACACCCACACAAGGAGAGAAAAAAGATTGCTTTGAACTCTGCTTTTCCTGAGTCAGCTTTGTTTCTTGTCATACAGGAGAAACAATTCTCCTGGTATCTGAATATATTCAGAACAAATGGCTCCACACTGGTACACGATGGCATTTTGTTACCTGTAAAAGCTACTCATTTTCCTGGATATACCTCCATTATGAATGTTATCCCTTAAATAATGCGCATAGACTAATAGCGTAGGATAGGTAGAACTAAAGCAAGTGCCTCAGCTCTAAACTATCTTCTCTTGTTTTGATTCTGCAACTGTATCAGCTGAAATTCTTTCGAGAGGATTAGAGCAAGGTCTATGCATCATTTAAGCCCTTAGGGTTTTAAATGGAACTTTTAAGTGTTGCACAGGGCTCTTAACTCTGCACAGAGGTGACTTTTGCCCATCATGCATACAACTCTTTCCTTTTTAGAAACTTCTACAATGCTTGGGCCTTGCTCAACTGGCCCAAGTATCATAGAAGTTCAACGGGAATTTTCTGGCTTTTTTTCCTTCTAGGCTTGCAGTTGTTTCTAATGGCGTTTTCTTTAATGATGTAAATGAGAGTCTATATGCATACAATTTTGGGGTCGTGCTTTAAGCCCTCAAAGAGCTAACATCCTGTACATTGCCATATCAAGGTGAATGAACCACATTAGACTAAAGACTTTCTCTGGAAAAAGAGAGGATCTCAAGCTGTTAACACATCATTATGTTTCTGTTCATTAGTTTCTGCAGAAGCTGACAAATATGTTTTTAATGATGGCTAAAAAAAAACCCCCAAAGCTCTGTTCTGCATCTTTAAGGACTCTTTCTTTTCACCTTACTGCTGTAGTAATAAGGTGCAGAAATCTTGTCCTGGAGCTACAAGTTCTTATTGCCCATTACAGATTTAATGGGAATATCTTCTTGGGAGTGTAGCAGCAGCAAGTAAAACAAATCATTTATTATCAGGCAGAGCAAACTGTTATCAGGCAGGCGTGCTTAGCAAATTGCAGAATCTGTTCCCTCAAAAGTATCCATCTGATGCCATTTAAAGAATACACCCAATATAGAAACACTGAGGACTTTTTTGGTGAGGACTTTTCTAAAAACTAAGGCCTGGCCTAAATGGGTGTGATTTTTCACCAACATAGTTGTGTCGGTAAAAGCCCTTGTGTAGACACAGTTATACCAGTCTCAGCACTTTTATACAGGTATAACTTCATCACCATTTGGAGAGCAGGACCAGTCTTAGGGGTGGGTGATCAGGGTGGTTGCCCTGGGCACCAAATCAATATCTGGGGAAGGCACCACATTGCTTTGCTGTTTAGATTTGATTTTGGAGCGGGGGCACGCTTGGCTGCTCAGGGGACACTGAAAACTTTTTTTGCCTCAGGTGGCAGACCACTGCTTCGGGGGGAGAGGTGTGTGCTGCTTTAACTCTAGCAAAAGTTAAGTGTAGACAAGGCCTCCAGGCTAGAAGCTGGCAAATTTATTGCCACTGAGTGAAATTCACCCTCTGAAGAAAGCCAGCAGAAGGTGCATTACATACTACTAAAGTTTCAAAAAACAAATTTCACTAGTATCTGCACGGTGCATGGGTCTTGTGCTGGCTCTCTATACATGGATTAGTTTCATCCACTGAGTTACACATTCACTTCCTGGCACCTTACACCATGAGTAGCTGCCTTGACTTTAGTGGAATTTATCCTGGATTTACAGCTTTGTGACAAACCAGCATGAGGCTCTCTCTGGCATCTAAGAGCAATCTATATTGTTATGGAGAAAAAATAATCCCTAATAACGTTTGTTTCTTCTGCATTAGTTTTCAAAATGAACAGACATTTGAAAGAAGAGCCCCTTGGAAGATTGAAGCAATCCTATGGTTCACTGATTAGAAATAAATCTTTTGCTACAGTTTAAGGAGTTTTTGTAATGCAGAGCCAGACTCAACCAGGAGTGGTTTGTGTCAGCATGACCTAGTCCATGGAAGATATATGGTAGTGCAAAGTCAGACTCAGTCAGGAATAACATACTGTCTTTGTCTGATTCTGCTTATGTTTCAAAATGCTATAAAATGGGGAAGCACCATTTTCAGTTGGGTCAATATGTCTCAGTGGAGGGAATTATTTGACTTGCACGCTCCAACATGAGGCCTTGACCCAGCAAAATGCATATGCTTAAGTCCATTTCTGTTCAGCAAAGCATTTAAAGCACAGGTTTAAACGATTCGCTGTACTGGGCTTTGGATGGTGATAAATGAGTCATTAGTAAGAAAATGATCCAAACTGGGTCAACAGCAGAACAAGCAATCCGCACTCTCAGTTGGAAGTGGAAAACTTCAGCTTCTGAGTCATAGCAAGAAAGAGATGGCTCCGCATAAGTGAACCCAAAAAACAAAATCAAGGTATTTGGGGAATGATTTTCAGAGGGGCTGAGCACTGGCAGCTATCACTGACTTCTAATGGAGCTTGGTGCGCTCAGCAACTCGGAAAACCAGGCCATTAATAGTTTGAGTCAATTGAACAAAAACAAGGATTAACTGGCTCCATCCTGTGTCTTGTGACTGTAACCATGGTATAATCAGCTGCAGTAGTTTAACTGGACAATACATAATGAAATATGGTGGGGGAGGTTGGCAGACACTTTCCTGTGAACCCAGTGCTCTTTAAAATAAGAAAATGCATACTTGCCATTTTAGAATGAGAGCTCTTCAGGGCAAGGGCTATTCTCATCTGCATGGCACCTCGCACATTGTGAGCACTGATGGGAGCAAATAATAATAGAACAAAGCATAATGCAGACAGGCCCTGTGCAAGTTTAATCACTAGACAGTTATTTACACTATCTAGATTGTTATAACAAAAGAAAAAAAGGGGACTTTTATTGGAACTTGTGATGTTGCGCCCCATAAGGCTTTGTGGATATATGTTTATGAATGTATATATGACATAACTGGAATATGTTTTGTGTTACATATGCCATGTAACATATCTCTGTAAAGGTTAACATCTACTGAATCTATTCATCCTATTTGTATGCATGTATCATTTTTGTATTCAAAGTTATGAATATCAGCAGTATACTGGTTTGATTTTAAATAGCCTTAGTAAGGCATTTGGGCAGCTTCTTTAGAAAGGAATTTGCAAGTTAAGTGCCCAATCAAGAAACACTTAACAGACAATGGATCTTGGAAGGCTCCAATCCACATAAGACATCTACTTGAGCACATTCAAGCTAGCATGTGAACCATGGCTGCTACCTGTAAGTTCTGAGTCATACTTGGACATGTAACTTACCTGTGTGACTCCAAAACTCCATCTTGTAGCTGGGATTCTACACAGGGGGAGGGAGGGGTATCCACCAACAAGAGAATATCTATTTAAACCCCTGGGAGACCCCTCCATTTTGTCTTCAGCTGGCTTAAGAGATAGCCTCTCCATCCCCAAGGATACCTGAAAGAAACTGGAACAAACGACAGTAACTACAGAGGGTGTGAGTGATTGCTGGACCCAGACTAGAAGGAGACTAGTCTGTAAAAGGAAGCTTACTAGAACACCTCTGAGAGTGAGGTTTTATCTGTATTCAGTTTTCTTACTGTATTAGGCATAGACTTGAGTGGTCTATTTTATTTTGTTTGGTAATTCACTTTGTTCAGTCTCTTACTACTTGGAACCACTTAAATCTTACTTTCTGTATTTAATAAAATCACTTTTTACTTATTATTTAACCCAGAGTATGTATTAATACCGGGCGGGAGGGGGCAAACAGCTGTGCATATCTCTCTATCAGTGTTATAGAGGGAGAAGAATTCATGAGTTGACCCTGTATAAACTTTATACAGGGTAAAATGGATTTATTTGGGGTTTGGACCCCACTGGGAGTTGGGCATCTGAGTGCTAAAGACAGGAACACTTCTTAAACTGCTTTCAGTTAAGCTTGCAGTTTGTGGGATGTGGTTCAGACCTGGGTCTGTGTTTGTGGCCAACAAGCGTGTCTGGCACAACCAGGCAGGGCTCTGGAGTCCCAAGCTGGCAGGGAAAGCAGGGGCAGAAGTAGTCTTGGCACATCAGTTGGCAGCCCCAAAGCGGTTTCTGTGATCCAACCAGTCACAGAACTGAAAGAAGCAAATTTAAAAGTGATAAAAGGAAATGGTTTTTTACATAATCCATGATTTGCCTTTGGAACTCATTGCCACAAGTTATTACCAAGGCCAAGAGTTAACAGAAGTCAGAGGAGGACTGGACATTTATATGGGTAACAAAGATATGCAGAATATTTTTTTTTAAAATCAGGAGTTTTGAAAGAGTTAAAATCTCTTATGCATCAGATCAGAAGCCATCATTGGGGACTGGAAGAAACTTTCTCTGGGACAGGTTATTCCACAACTGCCTACAACATGACAGGATGTATTGCATCTATCTCTGGAGACAGGATACTGGAGTAGATGGACCATTGCTCTGATCTAATTTGGAAATATCTACGTCCATTAACCCACTTCTACCAAAATCAGCTGTTCAAAAATGACTGACTGAAAAAGTATATTAAAATTCACACTCTGTCACTATTAAATGCTTGCCACAGCAAACCATGGTTTCAAAATTATCATCCAGCAACACATAACTCAAGCAGGATTTTGATATCTTAGGTTAGGTGTCGGTGCATTTGATGGGTGAGGGGCTTTTGTTGGCTTTGTATGAAGCATAGATTGCTTTATTGAAAGCTGCTTCTGACTTTAAAAAAGTAAAGCTTTACAAAGAGCATGGTTGTGGATCCATGGAAGCAAGCAATGTTGTCACAGTAACCTATGGGAAAATAAAACAGAAAGGTAACTGCAGAGTCAGGGCCTTTCATCCCTCTCCTCCTCTGATCGGATGTGAGGATGACACAGATTTAGAGGGAGAAATTAATTATATGGTTAACCTGGCTTTATTTAAACTGATCATTCCTTTCTGTTGAGAAGGAGCAAACAATGAGAAGTACCCTCTGCTTTCTTGAAAAAAAAAATGTCTGTCTTCCCTCAGCAACTCCTACACATTGCTTTTCATGTCCCTCAAGTGTCTGGGTATTTTTTGTTCATTTGTTTGATGGGGAAATAAATAGGAGATGAAAAGGGAGAGGGAGCCACCCTGTTGGCTGAAAATCTAAGAATGTGGCTTTTCCCCGCTCCCCCATAGTTGTCTTGCATCAAAGATCAAAAATAAAGAGAAAGCAATCACAAAGCCATTAAGCAAGCTGCAATTGACTTAGCTGAAAATAGATTGTGATGGCTTCTGCATGTAGTCTAAAGGTTTTAGTATTTTCAGTAAATCAATTTCTTAGTAGATAGGTCAATTCTTTTATAGTTGAATTAAAAAATTGCCACTGCCCCACGGTACTGGGGAGGGCAAAAAAAAAAAAACCCACCAGGTCTGATTCTCCTCTCACTTACACTGGTGTAAATCAGGAGTAACTCTATGCTAATCAATGAGGTCATACAGGTGAATAACGGGATGAGAATGAGCCCAAATGTCTTCTTCAAGTATGTCCTGCCAAAATGATTACTTCCTAAAAATCTTCAATAAATTATCAATAAACAAACTTGCCAATGAAGCGTGGCTTCAGTCTGAGTCATTTTACAATCTGATGTTGACTGTAGGATGGGTCTTCAGTCTTTGCTGCCTTTGATGAGTTTAAGTAAGTCTGTTTGAAGCAGTGGTGCAAGTAAGGCGATATGGTCCAGTATGCCATACCTGTAAGATATTTATAGCTGCTATGCCATACCGGAAAGACACAGGAGGAGCAAAACATGAGGCCACCAGGCGGCCCCACACCGGCAGCTCCTCCCGCACGGCTGTACTGCTCCCAGTCCTTCCACACAGCTGTGTCTAGCATCTCCTGTCTGGGGTCTGTAGGCCGTCCCGCCAGAGGACAGGGCTGGGGGCGGGGCTAGGGGTGGTACAGCTGCGCCGGAGGAGCTGTTGGCGTGAGGCTTCCCAGCGGCCCCACGTTCTGTTCCTTTAACCGTTGCTGTTCTGGAGAACCCTGCGGTTCAGAAGTCTTCAGCTCAGCGGAAGGAGGACAGAGCCGCCCCCATCCCCCAGGTAACGTGGGATGGATCATGGGGCAGGAAGGGGGAAAGCGCGGGGGCCTGGGCTAGGGGCGGGATGTGTTCAGATGAAGAGTCATGTGAGGCGTCCCATGATGAGGTCCCATGCCCACCCCACCCACTTTAGGTGGTGCAGCGTACCAGTAAGAAACTAATTCTACTTGCACCACTGGTTTTAGGCCAGGTCTACATACAAACTTATATCAGTGTAACTACATTGGTCAGGGGTGTGAAAAATCCACCCCCCCCCCCGAGTGATGCGGTTAGACTGACCTAACCCCTGGTGTAGACAGCGCTACGTTGACGGGAGGGCTTCTCCCATCGACATGGCGACATGGCTCTTGTGGAGGTGGATTAACTACACCGAAAGGAGAAGCTCTCCTGCTGGCGTAGTAGCATCTTCGCTGAAGTGCTACAGCAGCGCACTTGCATGGGTGCAGCTGCGCCGATGCAGTGTTTTAAGACTTAGACTCCTGCTTCCACACTTGAGCGAAAGCTCAGCAGGAGTCTTCCTCCTGACTCCAATGGGCTTTGGATCAGGACCTGGGGTATCTTCTTGAATCTAGTCGTAATACATTGTTCTAGCTAGAGACACACTAATTGTTATTTTTACTGCACCATAGGTATTCCTGGTGTTTTCAGCCATACTATGCAACATATGTATAAAGATGCCCATATATGACAATATCCACATGACTTATTGAGTTAAGTTAAACCTCATTGAATTAATGTAAGTATTTTAGTTCATTGTATTAATAATGCAAATGTTTATGTACTCTTGAGGGATTTATGTATTCCATGGGAGAGAGGGCCCTCAGCCTTACAGGAACTCAGAACAGGGTGGTGGTGATTAGGCAAATTAATTCAGCTTGTAACAGCTCCAGAGAGCTACTACCAACTGGAGAGAGGCTCACATACAGTATTTCAAACTGGACCAACAGACAAAGAAAGGATTTTTGGTTAAATAGTCTGAATTTGATCTGACTCGGGGCTTGCTTTCTGATATAGCAAACAGGCAAGACATCTGGTCCAATGGGAGCCCCAATGCTGAGGAAAGGGTTGGCAGGACTTTAGCCTACTAAGGCCCCATAAGACTGAGAAAGCGAATCCTGAACAAAAGCTCTTATGGACTGGTGACGATAGGGAAAAAGCCTGGGTGGGTTTTGATAGACTGATCATCGACCAAAACCCTTGTTCGGATTAAGGGTGATCTCTGGTAAGCTTATTAGCAGGTGTGTAAATTCTTTTATTGTTTTTAATGTTTTATCTGTAATGCTTTTATCTTAAGAATAAATGTGCTTGCTTAGGAGGAGCGGCATGGTAACTTATAACTGGTGGCAATCACACTTTTTGCAGTCTCTGAGGAGAGAAGCAAAGTAAGTTTGTTTAGGTAGCCTGTCATTTGCTAGGGATATCACGGTGTAGGCAGGGAGCTGCGCAGACTGGAAATACCCATCAGGAAGGAGAGAGATATGCATCTCCACCCAAGAGATGTGATGGCTGAGGAACCGGGAGCCTAGAGTGGGTGTCCTTGCTGGACCAAAGAGGGGGAATACAGGTGCAGTTGCCCTGAACTGGGACACACACTAGTTATTATTTTTACACCACCATAGATATGCCTGGCGTTTTACAGACATGCTATTAAACATGTTTATAAAGGTGCCCTAAATCCTTTCTATTTTCTAAATGAAAGTTTCTCAGCTGGTGGGTCATGATCCCCCAGGGTTAATTAAAGGCAATTAAGCACGGAGGAGTGAGGTGTTGAAAATTTTATCACACTCTCCACACACCCTTAACCCTCAAGGTCAAGTATTCTCTGTCAACCTCTCAAAACACACAGAAATAAATTACAAAGGCTTATCATTGTTACCATGAATACATTTTTAGTAAGTATAACAGGGTTGTGAAAACTTCGGACTTTGAATAAGGGGTCAACAACCTGAAAAAGTTGAGAAACAGTGCCCTACATGACTATATGGATAAGCCTAGACCATACCACTCAATCTGCCAAAGGCCAGATGTGGAATGCCATGTGTGGCAAAGACCCAAAATGAGGGATGTGCACAAATTATTCATGCAGGAAAATTAAAATACGATGGGAACAATTCTCTTGGTGTGGATGACTTTCTATAGCCTCAGTTTCATGATTCTTGTCAATAATAAAACAGAGGGGATATTGAATTTGTGTGGACTATGGGAAACTTGGGACAGAAATTAATTACATCTCTTGAAATGAAGTAAAGCTGAGAGGCACAATCTAAAATTAGATTCAGTTTGGTCAAACTAAACTATATTGAAAGTAATTTTGAAGTTGTTGCTATCTGTAATTTGAACTGAAGGCTTGATCAAACATTAGTCACCATCTTTCCAAAAGCAGCTTTCTGGAGAGAATTCAGGACTAGCTTCCATGGGGAAGTTATACCATTATAAGGTAGGGTGTGAATTTAAAATGCTACAGTTATACTGGTATAACTCGCCACCTGTACATTCTTGTTTGGGAAGAAGGGTACCTTTTTGTGACTTAGCTTATATTGCTTTGGAAGTGGTTTAAGCTAAACTGGAAAAATACACTCCTATTCCAGAAGAAGTGTGTTGGCTTGGGGAAATATACTGGTATAACAATAGCATTTTAATGATCCTGTGATAACCATACTTATTTAACTTCAGGTATAGAAAGCCCTCAGAGAGGCACCCATTTGATAACAGTAGGCTCTTGTACATTGAAAAAGATTAATAGGCTTGAAAAAACATAAGATATTAGTGGGGTGTGTGATACTGGCAGCTCAGGTGCGAGCTCTTGCCAAGGCTTTGGGGTTCAGCCAAGCACTGACAAATTCATTGCTGGAAACCAATCTGTTTCACCTGTGTGTTAAGATGGGTACTGGCCTTATAACAATGTGTTTAGTATTCAGACTTTATGAAATGCTTGTAAGTTGCTGCATGCATTTATCTCACTTATAATATCTTTATCACATGCTATAATATTTAAGGTTTTGCTTTGTAACTGTAAAAAACCTTTGCTCTGAAACGGTGAACCCAGTGAGGAGGGGTCGTCTCCTGTCCATCAAGAACTAAATGGGCCATTGTAGGACGTCATAATACAAAGAGTTTGTTAATTACCCCTTACACCCATAGAGAGGCTACTAGCAAAAGGCCTTGTCCCATCAGCTTGAATTCTGGAAGAAGGAAATAAAACCAGCTGACAAGAAAATTTTACATCTCTTTTGCTGTTTGCGCTCTCTCAGGGCCAGAGCTACGAAACAGAAACAATAGACTGTAACTCATTTGTGTATATATGCTTGCCTGCTTTAACCTTCTAATAACACTCATTTTCTTAGTAAATAAATCCTTAGATAGTTTACTACAGGCTGGCTACAAGAGTTGTCTTTGGTGTGAGATCCAAGATGCAAAGTGGCCTGGGGTAAGTGACTGGATCTTTGGGACTGGGAGTAACTTGAATATTTTGTGATCTTTGGTAACCATCTATCACTAAGACCCGATGCTTGGGTGGCAAAATAGACTGGAATGCCCAAGGGAACTGTCTGTGACTCCATGGTAAGACAGTTATAGTGCTTTAGGTGTTTACACTTGTTACTGGCTTGATCATAGAATCATAGAATATCAGGGTTGGAAGGGACCTCAGGAGGTCATCTAGTCTAACCCCCTGCTCAAAGCAGGACCAATCCCCAATTAAATCAACCCAGCCAGAGCTTTGTCAAGCCTGACCTTAAAAACTTCTGAGGAAGGAGATTCTACCACCTCCCTAGGGAACGCATTCCAGTGTTTCACCACCCTCCTAGTGAAAAAGGTTTTCCTAATATCCAACCTAAACCTCCCCCACTGCAACTTGAGACCATTACTCCTTGTCCTGTCATCTTCTACCACTGAGAATAGTCTAGAACCATCCTCTTTGGAACCACGTCTCAGGTAGTTGAAAGCAGCTATCAAATCCCCCATCATTCTTCTCTTCTGCAGACAGCCTCAGCCTCTCCTCATAAGTCATGTGTTCCAGACCCCTAATCATTTTTGTTGCCCTTCACTGGACTCTCTCCAATTGATCCACATCCTTCTTGTAGTGTGGGGCCCAAAACTGGACACAGTACTCCAGATGAGGCCTCACCAATGTCGAATAGAGGGGAACAATCACGTCCCTCGATCTGCTGGCTATGCCCCTACTTATACATCCCAAAATGCCACTGGCCTTCTTGGCAACAAGGGCACACTGCTGACTCATATCCAGCTTCTTGTCCACTGTCACCCCTAGGTCCTTTTCCACAGAACTTCTGCCTAGCCATTCGGTCCCTAGTCTGTAGCAGTGCATTGGGTTCTTCCGTCCTAAGTGCAGGACCCTGCACTTATCCTTATTGAACCTCATCAAATTTCTTTTGGCCCAATCCTCCAATTTGTCTAGGTCCCTCTGTATCCTATCCCTACCTGCCACCGTATCTACCACTCCTCCTAGTTTAGTATCATCCACAAATTTGCTGAGAGTGCAATCCACACCATCCTCCAGATCATTTATGAAGATACTGAACAAAACCGGCCCCAGGACCGACCCTTGGGGCACTCCACTTGATACCAGCTGCCAACTAGACATGTAGCCATTGATCACTACCCGTCGAGCCCGACAATCTAGCCAACTTTCTACCCGCCTTATAGTGCATTCATCCAGCCCATACTTCTTTAACTTGCTGACAAGAATACTGTGGGAGACCGTGTCGAAAGCTTTGCTAAAGTCAAGAAACAATACATCCACTGCTTTCCCTTCATCCACAGAACCAGTAATCTCATCATAGAAGGCAATTAGATTAGTCAGGCATGACCTTCCCTTGGTGAATCCATGCTGACTGTTCCTGATCACTTTCCTCTTGTGTAAGTGCTTCAGGATAGATTCCTTGAGGACCTGCTCCATGATTTTTCCGGGGACTGAGGTGAGGCTGACTGGCCTGTAGTTCCCAGGATCCTCCTTCTTCCCTTTTTTAAAGATTGGCACTACATTAGCCTTTTTCCAGTCATCCGGGACTTCCCCCGTTCGCCACGAGTTTTCAAAGATAATGGCCAATGGCTCTGCAATCACAGCCGCCAATTCCTTCAGCACTCTCGGATGCAACTCGTCCGGCCCCATGGACTTGTACACGTCCAGCTTTTCTAAATAGTCCCTAACCACATCTTTCTCCACAGAGGGCTGGCCACCTACTCCCCATGCTGTGTTGCCCAGCACAGCAGTCTGGGAGCTGACCTTGTTCGTGAAGACAGAGGCAAAGAAAGCATTGAGTACATTAGCTTTTTCCACATCCTCTGTCACTAGGTTGCCTCCCTCATTCAGTAAGGGGCCCACACTTTCCTTGGCTTTCTTCTTGTTGCCAACATACCTGAAGAAACCCTTCTTGTTACTCTTAACATCTCTTGCTAGCTGCAGCTCCAGGTGTGATTTGGCCCTCCTGATTTCATTCCTACATGCCCGAGCAATATTTTTATGAAATCTAATTATAGAACATATCACCAGTTTGGGGTCTCTGCCCTGCTTTTTGACAGTCTGCCCCAGGGTTGACACTCTCAGTCATGAGCCACTCCAGATATAGCAGATAGAACCCAAGAGTCCTGATTCCTAGCCCGATGCTCTGATCACTGACAAAAGGGAGTAGTTTGCACATAGCATGTGTGATTTAATATCTGATCTGCTTAACCACAGCAAATATAAAATGAGTATATATATGCACCTTTTACTTCTGACCACCCACACCAACAACCATAGGCACCGGCTCCATGGGGGCTCGGGGCTGGAGCACCCACAGAAAAAAAAGGGAGCTCAGGACCCACTGGCAGCCCCGCTGATCAGCTCCTCCCCCTCCCTCCCAGCGCCTCCTGCCCACCACAGATCAGCTGTTCAGTGGTATGCAGGAGGCTCTGGGGGGAGAGGGAGAGACAGGAGCAGGGCGGGAAGACATGGGACTGGGTGGAGCAGGGGTGGGAAGATGCAGGGTGGGGACAGGGCAGGAAGAGGCAAGATGGGGGTGGGGCCTGGGGGCAAAACGGGGGTTGAACACCTCGGGTGAAATGAAGAAGCTGGTGCCTGTGCCAACAACTTGAATTAGACATAAAACCTTTGTCATTTTGTGTCTCGTTTGCTAATCTTCAGCGCATTAGCGAAATGAAAAAGGCTATATTGCTCATGTGTCTAAGCACACGTACAGCCTGATACAAAGGAAAGCAGGTTCTAGGGGTTTTTTCTCTCTCCTTTTAAGTTATTTATCCAGCACTCCTACTAGTGCTTGTGAAGATGTTTATGTGTGAGTCAGTGGTAGATTGAAGATGTTCCTGGGGTCACAGTCTGTGAGATTCTCCTTCTGCCGAAGATGATCTTGCCCTTTGGATTGATAGATTTAGAACAGTCTCTTCTGTCTCCCTGCCTCTTGGAAAGTAGAATTAATTTACTGGAAGGTAAGATGTGCCGCTAGCCACAGGTAATGCCGCTTCCTTCCTTCTCGCTGTTGTTTTTTCTTCTCATATTGATTTGGTGTGCCCTCGTATGCCGCTGGCCCCTCAGAAAAAAAAAGACACAAATTCTCAGGAACCCTTTAAGCGTAAATTAGAGCCATGAACAGTTATGAAACTCACAGCAGAAGGTGATGCTGTGGAATTCAGATCTGTATGACCAACTTCCTTAAGAAGCTGCATACCAACACTGGGCACGCTAATTATGGATGGGTACTGTTGTAATAATCAGGGCCTATCAGACCTACTTTAATTGTTAGCCTAACTGGTGTAACATGGGTAAAGGTTCATGAATTGTCACAATGATCTGATATATAAAATGGTTTAAGAAAAGATGTGAGAAGGAGACATAGTCTGAATTAATTTAAAGAGAAAGGAGCTACCGACACCATTCCGGGCCTGTGTGAAGATTATGACTGGTAAACCAGAGGGGTAGAGGATTGGAAATCAATGAAACAAAATTGGTGTGTCAGCAATTAGGCATAATCGCTGGACAAAATAATGAGAGGATGGACCTTTCCACCCATCACCTTTTTGGGGCCCTTAAAGGAAAAGACTTTGCGGGAAGAAAAAGGGGAACATTTTACCATCACCACGGTTGTGGCAGAAGGATTATTGCCATGATGCCAGACCTCGATGTTCCCATGGGGACATGGTCATCATCACTGCACCAGCAAGGACCTCAACCTGATACATGTGAGATCCTGCTCTCTCTGCCCACCGTCATGTGCTCCTTTCTGTCCCCGCACTCCCCATCCTCTTCCTGTCCTATTTCTCTCTCAGCTTTTCACCTGATCCTGAAATCAGCTGTACTGCTTGGCACCAGCACAGCGAGAAGAGACAGCCCATCCAGCTCTGATGAGAACGACCAGTGACAGAGAAGGACCTGACCAGACCAACCAGATGATGTCCCTGATTAGGGAAGGTGAGCTGGGGTCTAAAGCAACCGCTGCCAGGACCAGCCTGCCAAACCAAAGCATCCATTCATGACTGATCAGCCATGCTGTGTCCTGAGAACATCTACAAAAACCATATTTTTACTATCCTGTCTCTTCTGTCCCTTCTGTGTCTGTCTTTTTGGCCTAAAGCAGGGAAGTGACTATCCTTCCCAACTCAGAACTGAACAACAGAATTAACCCCTTTCTTCCCTGCCAAGAAGAGCTGTTTGACTGACTAAGACTTTAACCAATATTCACTGTCTCCAAAAAGGAACTTTGATAGGTTTTTATTGTGTTTTGCATAATTAATCAATTTTGATTTCAATGCTTTTTACCTTGTTTGGATTCTTTTCCTTTTGTGTGTTTCAATCAATAAATTTCAAACCTTTGGCATAAATTTTATAGTGTGTTTGGCATCGTACTAAGCCAGTTGAGATCTCTGCAGACCAAACCTCAAACCTTGTTTAATATTGTTTAATGTTGAATAGTTTCAGTGTCATGGGAAACACCTGTGACTCTCTGGGCCCTTTATTCCATCTAAATTAATACAACACTACAAGTGAAGAACTCCCTCACTTAGAGGGCATTTGGATCTGGTGCTCTGGCTCAGCTTCATCTGAGAGAGATGAGCTGTGAAATTCAGACACAGCTCTTCCCAAGTTCAAGGGATCTGGATTCAATATTCCAGGCCTAGTGCGGGTTTGGGAACCACATTTTAAAGACAAAGTGAACTGAGTTCAGAGAACAAGAAATGCCTAAGCAGATGCGCTGACAATGGCAGCTACCCACTCCTTTTGCAGATCATACCAGTTCCTAGCAGGGATAACCTATATAGAGGCTGTAAATGAAACTGTTGAGAGTTAAGATTTGTGAACATATTAATTGCTGCTTCTGTGGTAATGCTATGCACCCTTGTTGATGGCATTTATGCAGAGATTCTAAATTTAGCCTTCCTTTGAATATAATGTACATATGTCTACATGGAAACTTAGTGTGCAGCAAGATAGCGAACTGCAGATTCGCACTGGCATGCTGCACACTAAGTCTCCGTGTAGACAAGCCCTTCATTTCCTTGAGAACCTGATTTTCATTTCCCTTCATGTCTATTTGTGGTGGTTTATCTGACGTCTCATTGCCTTGCTGACACACTGCTTTTGGACACACAATTTAGAAAGTTCTTCTCAATGCTCTGATCCTTACATCAAGTTTATCCTTTTTGGTGATTTCTTTCTCCCATGAACCATGCTGGTTCCATCATTTTGTTGGCCTCCTGCACTATATAATGTTTCATTTAAAAAGCAGCTACTTTAATTAGCTTCCCAAATGCCTCCTCTTTAAAAATGAGAATAACCAGATGCCCAGGGCTTTCTTTGAAAACCGCATACCCAAAGCCTTACACTTCTTTACAGTTTCATTGTAATCCCCATGCCCCTAACAGTGACTTCATTTCTATGGTAGGGGTTCAGCTGCAACGTAATGTACTACGCATGAGGTCTCGATAGAGCATTAAAATGCAATAATTCCATAGCCTTTGATTTATGATCCATTCCTTCAAGCAAAGCATCGTGCATTTTATTTGTCTTCTCCCCTACAGCTATTCATTTGGCTGGAAGATTAGAGTACAGAAAAATTATCCATGCTTACCTGAAAATTTCCTCTCTTCAAGTAACAGGGTTCATGGGTGCCAACACTGGATCCCTGGCCTGCTGGAAGCAGTAGGGTCGGAAGCAGTCACTGGCAACTGCTTCCTTCCCACTAGATCTGATCAATTCCACGCTAAAGATCATTTCAGCCCACTTTAACCATATGACTTTTCAGGGCAATAAGCACCCAGCTCCCACTTTCAGTGTGAGCTGGGCACTGTTAAAAATCTTCCCCTATAGGCCCATTGCAGAACAATGGAAAACTTTATGAATTCTGGGGTTTCCATAGGTGGGTCAGCTCTGTGAACCCTGCTACTCAAAGAGAGGAAATTTTCAGGTAAGCATGGATTTTTGTTTCTGTTCTTCAGAGAGACAAGTTCTCTATACTTCAGCACTGGGATTCTTATGAGCAATCTTTTATGAGCAAGGTTTAGGTAGGGGAGATTCTGTAGGATTAAGCAAAGAATTCCCCTTTTTATTAACTCTAACTTGTCTACTCTGTTAACGACAGTGTTCAGCACTCTTCTTCTAACACTGTATCTACTGATGGTGGCAGAACACAACAGATTTAGGGGCTTATGACCATGATTTAATTTGTCACAACAGATTTAGGGGCTTATGACTATGCTGTCCCCATTACAAATCTCTCTGCAAGATGCCTAACATCTATCAGCACAAGACAACGCCACTGCTCTCGAGGCATGTGCTCTGGCTGGTGGATGAACCCTCCTACTCTATCATGCACACCATTGACATTTTTTGCTCAATGGAAGTTGAGGAATTTGAGTTCTTCGTGCCCCTTTCAGAAAGGCAGCCCAAGGGCAAATAGTTCTGTGGATCTGCAGTGGCTTTACTGTGTGATTTAAATATATTTTGACTGCTTTGCACATATATAGCATGTGAAAATTTTTCTTTGGAGATGTACTAGTTTAGAACAAATTAAGTACATCTCCTGTCCCCAGTGAAATTCTGTCTGCACCTTAAGAATAAAACTTCACTGCAAGTGCTATCCTCCTGGATGATGCCGTATTGTGCCTCATTGGATAATGATGCTAGTTCAGACATGTCTAGCTTACTCTGCAATCAGGGCTCCCACCTTAGAACTGGCCAGAAGAGTGTATTTGCATTTACTGGGAAACAGGTAGACTAGGATCTCTACAGAACAGGCTATCAGTCATAGGACAAGCTCGGGATCTAAACCCAGTCCAACAAGGCATTGTATTGTCATACAAAGCTGCGATAGCTTTCGCTTATTAGCAGAATTAGCTAATCAGAAAAATCCGACTAACGCCAGCAAAATAACAAACTGCTGTAAACTATGAGTCAGCTTG
Source organism: Lepidochelys olivacea (assembly GCF_965140295.1). NCBI lineage: Eukaryota > Metazoa > Chordata > Testudines > Cheloniidae > Lepidochelys > Lepidochelys olivacea. The sequence continues at coordinate 17,165,423 of NC_140428.1, forward strand.
ATTAGGTGGAACACTTAATACACCATTTTTCAGGGCATCAGAGGGCCTAATATGGAAACTTATAAATCAGATGAAAATATTTAATGTTCTGAAAGTGTCCTGCTGCCTTATAAAAATGTAATCTTCTCCAACCACATTTGACTTGCAGTTAAAAACAAATATGAAATTGCACATGCTGTATGGATCAAAGGAGTGCTTGTCCAACATGAGCAGAGAGCAATTAATTGTACAGCTGATGTTTCCATTAGTCAATTACAGGGCTGTTATTTACATTATACCCAAAAGCCATTTCTGGCCTATCTTATGGACGTCCGTGATAAATTATGTAGATTTTGTTCAGTGTCCTTTTCTTCCTGCTCCTTCTCACTATACTCCAATCTCCAATATTTGTCTACAATCATAATACAATTACAGCCATAATACAATTAATTTACATACATAATGGTACAGAGGTCACTTTGGAATGACCCCTGCAGTCAAGAGTGGTACCACAGGTGAGCCCTGCCTCAGTTTCCCTCACCTAGGGTACAAATAAGCCCAAGCCGGCCCTTCTAGTATTAAAGAGTGCCCTCTTCAGAGGCTCTCACTTATTTAACAGAAAAGGACAACATGAAAATATAAATGAAAGCTTCAGTCAGCTACTCACCAGAAACTCTCCACCTCTGGGTTAGTCAGTCCTCGGTCTTGTCCCTCTGGCGAGGGCACCTCTGCAGGTCCAACGGCACCTGCCACCATTTTTGTTGATGTTCCAGACGCTGCAGGAGGACAGCCCAGATCTGTTTTGATGGCTGGGCTGCTTCTTGCAACTGGAACAGGACCTCCAGTGTCAGTAGCTGTTCCTCCATACTCCAACTTGGGAGGGTAAATATCTCTCCGCTGAAGAAGCTTCTGCATATTTCAGCTCTATCTTTTCCCTTATCTGTCCTGGATTGGAGGGGGGTTGGGTAGATCCCAGACAAGCCCCCATGCATGGTAAAGTTGCCACCCCAACATGCCCCCTGCTGGCTGACTATGGCACTGCAGCACCTTTTGCCTCAGTTTCTCCAATCCTCTTTTGGCCTCCTCCAGCCGTAGGAGTCTCCTGGCCTTCTGGACACACCACGTTACAGAATCCAGCCCCTCCCAGGCCCACAGAGTCTTTACCAAAGTCCAACAGAAATACCAAACCTTTGGTCTGTCTGGTCTCAGCTTGCAGCCACCTCACCGCAGGCATGATGCTGCTGCTGCTGCTCCAGCCTGTCCTCCTGTGCCTCGATCAGTCCTGTGACCCAGGGACTGGCACACTTCTCCCCTTACTCAGAGGGAGTAAGCTCCGGCTTATCAGGGCCCCGTCTCAGTCAGGCTTCCTGCTCACCCCTGTCTGGTCTTTTCCCCTTTCTCTTTCGCAGCCTTCTTTTCAGGCTGCTTCCCAGGGAAAGGGAAGTTCCCATCTCCTCTCCTCAGGGTCTCCTCTCTCCAACTGGGCTCACCCAGCTCTTCATGGTGGGAGGGGGAGAACAGCTCCCCCCGCAGCTGGACTTTAACTCTCATTAGGCCTGGCCCACCCTCCAGGTGCAGCCAACCTGGGTAATTGGCCTCTCAGGCCTATATTAACCCTTTCGCAGCTTGTGTGAGGTAAACATTGTATCACAACTTAGTGTAAAAGCAGATGTGTACCAGTAAGGCCAGGATTTTCCTACCTATCAGAAACCATTTTCTGTCAAATCACAGGAGAGAAAATGTTTACAAATTAGCAAGAAATGGCTGTGCCAGATCAGACCATTGTTCCATCAACAATGGTACCTTCACAGCTGTCACATCAGACCAGACCATTGGCCCATTATTACCCTCTATTATTTGTCAGACGTGTGGCTCTTCACATCACATAATAGAAGTTATGGTTCGTGCCTTGAAGGACTTACAGAGGCCTGATCCAAAACTCCCACATGACTTCAGCGGGCTTTGGGCCAGGCCAGGCAGAAAACAAAAGTGTTTGTTGAATATATTTGACAAGTTTCAAATTTAAGCCCAGATCTTGCAACGGGATACTCATGAGTGGCCCATGCATCTGTGCAGAGCCCCATGGACATCAATAGGATATGTTCAGATGCAAGGATCTGCCCTAATGGATGCAATTGCAGGATCAGAACCTTCAGCTGTAACTCCACAGGGGAGGGATGCATTCTGCATTATTGCCTTGTTGTGCTGTTGACCCCTTGATAAATAAATATCAACATTCATCAAACAACATTTCACTCCTCTGGCATTCCACCAGTGGTAGAGGGAGCTGGATGCTGCAAAGAGCATTTGGCAAATAAAACATTTGTTGGGAAACAGTGCAATTCACCAACTTCTATTTCGACCAGCTCCACAATATAAATAGCCGTTAAATATGGCACCCCTGTTTCCAGCAGTCATTGCTACAGGATACTTTGGAGAAAAGCAAAACACCCTGCCTAAATCAAGAAGGCAAGAATGCTTTGCTGAGCGTATGGGTCAAATAAATAAATAAAATTCCCTGACCCCTGTGGCAATCAGTTTATATCCAGATCACCCAGATCATAATGATACTCATGTTTAGTATTAGTCGGTGTACTGTGTGCAAAACACCACAACTGAGGGATATCGGAAAAGACAGAGATCAAGAGACATGCATTTGTTTAACTCTAAGTTCCCAATGCTCCCAGACAAAGGTGCATCAGACAGCTGTGCTGGTTTTTGTCACACCCTTGTGCTTAGTATGACGCGTTTAGAAGGAAGAGACCAATTCCGTTGTTATTGTTTAGGGTATGTCTACACTCCAAGTTCAAGTAGCTACAGTGACTGAAGGGGCTTTCCTGTCATTGCAATAAATCTACTCCTTTGAGAGGGGGTAGCTAGGTTGACAGAAGAATTCTTCCATTGACCTAGCAGCATCTACACAGGGCTTAGGTTGACTTAACTATGTCTCTGGAGGGGTGTGCATTTTTCACACACCAGAGCAACGTAGCTAGGTCAACCTACGTTTTGGGTATAGAGCAAGGTGTTAGACAGAGAATGCACAGGGCACCTGAGCTACCTCATCCACACGCCGTAAACTTTCCCTTAAGGAGAGATTTAATGAAACGCATGGTCTGGTTACTCTCTTCACAGACACTTAACCAAAGGCACTGCAGTCTGACTCTGGTGCTGCACCTACCTAATAATGTCTACTAAATACAGCCTATTTACAAGCCTTGTATATGAAACCTGATGCTCCAGTGACTGGGAATCATTTAGTTTAATTAATAATCCAATTACTAAGACACTCCCAAATCACCAGGAGAAGTTAACATCCCCCCCCCCCGCCTTTTTCCCCCAGACAAGGTTTAATTTGTACATTTAATGCAGGGGAGATTTAGATCTTGATTCTGCAAAGCACTTAAGAATATGCTTAACTTTAAGCACATACTTAAATCCATCCCTGATTGTAAGTTCTTTAGGGCAGGGACCGTCTCTTTGCTCTGTGTTTTTATAGCACCTAACACAATGAGGTCTTGGTCCGTTAATGGGGCTCCTAGCTGCTATGGTAATACAAACAAACAACGATCAGCCACTTGTGTGCTTAACTTTAGTCCTGTGAGAAGTCCCGTTAATTTCAATAAGACTGAAACATGGGCTTGCATGTTTTGCTGAATAGGGATGGATTTAGACGCATACTTAAAGTTAAGCATATTCTTCAGTTCTTTGCTGAATCTTTTCCGTGGGCCATGCAGCTTTAGCAAGCCTTTGGCCTATTGATTTCTTTAGGGATGTGGTTGTCTGTAGAGTCCAGTCATTGCAGGTTGGTCCATACATTTCTCACTCATTGTTAGATTTGATTATTACTTTTTAATCCTTTTAATCCTTAGAATATTGGCACTTTTCAGATTGGCAGCCAAACCAATCCTTCGTAGGCGTATGAGGTAATGTAAATGAATGATACAAATTATAAGACCAAATCTGTCTGGCAGCCCTTTCCAGGTGGTACATTTTGGCATCATAATTTTTTTTGAAGGACGATATAAAATGTACATATTCCTGAGTGGAATTTAAAATACTGATCAGGCAGATTACAAAGGGACTTATATTACCTTGGCTTTGAATTTTATCGTAGAGGTTTTTAATTATATAAAAACACTTTAAGTTTGCACAATGATTAATTGTAAGTATTTGATTAGAACCTTAATTGCATGTTTGCATATTGGTGTAACTGTTTAACTACCTAAAAGGACCTGCTGTCCCTTAGGAGGCCATGATAAACAAAGTACTTCTTATCACAAAGGTGCATTCATCCTGAGCAGAAGTTTAAATGTATGAACTAATAATTGTATCTGAAAAGCAGAATTCTGACTTAAAGCAGCAGCTCTTGCTATTGTTCAACCTTCAACCTCCATTCTAAGGCCAGGTCTACACTAAAAAGTTAGCTCAACCCAGCTACGTCACTTAGGGGTGTGAAAAATACACACCCCTGAGGACATAGTTAAGCCTAGCTAAGCCCCAGTGTAGACAGACCGAGGTTAAAGGAAGACTTCTTCCATCACCTTAGCTACCGCCTCTCAGGGAGGTGGGTTAATTATAACAACAGGAGAACCCTCCCATCACTGCAGTGTCTACAGTGGTGCAGCTGCAGCTCCATAGCTCTGCCACTGTAGCATTTCTTGTGTAGACGCAGCCTAAACTGCCTTCAGCTTATTAAAACAAGCCTACTGATGTGAATTAAGAGCAGAATTTAAAGCTTAAGTCTGTCTCTGGTCAATTGGCCCTCAAATATGAGATATTAATATCAGGGTGCAAGACTTTATTCTCCTCTCCCAATCCCATTGTTTATTAGATACTGGTTAGAGGCGCTCTCTCTGAAGGCATGCCGTGATGCTGCAGCGATCAGCAGTAAATAGTTCTTGACCCCAGAGTCTTGCATCCAAGCTGATCTGTTCTATTACTTAGAGGCTATTAGTCATCTTAGACGGTACCTAGAGGCTACTTAGTTGGCAGATCATTGATCCAGTGGAGCATTGCTCTCCAGTGCAAAGCTAGGTCAATGCAGATGCTGTTTTGTACATAGGCCTAATTGGAAACTAGAGATGAGCTGATGCGTTTTTTCTTGATTTTGAACCCACTTGAACACTGTGGGTTCAAAGGTTCACTTGAAAGTTTTTGGGGTTGTGTTCTGCTTAGAAGACTGTGGGGGGATAGAATGACCCAGGGAATGGAAGAAAAATGTTAATGAGACTTTGAGTATTGGAAATATAATACACCTGGCATCCCCTTATATCAAATATTTCCTTTGAAATCTTCTATCCCCAATACCAAGTCCAAGGCAGATTGTTGGTTGTTTTTTTTTAAAGTTGAATCATCCTTGAGATGGGGGGTCGGCAGGAGGACTGGACTCTAACCAATTATGCAAACCACAAAACGCTGTAATTTACAGATTTTAGGTCTTTTAGGCTGTGTCAACTTTACAGGTAAAGCATGTGCCACTAACAGTAAGATTTTCAAATCTCAGTAAAAGTTTGGGGTCACGTCTTTATCTGAATGGGTACATCAGTCATCTAGCCATAACTTGGACAGTATATAAAGAGCCAGAGAGACCCAAAGGCGGCAGATTATTAATAGTATATCAGCAAGTTCACTAACAATCATATTTTCTCTCTGCCAGACAAAGGGACTCATCCAGAGTATAAAAGGGGTTTTTTTACTTCATAAAATCAATCAGGAAAATGAATGCTATATCCCATTGCCATTTTCCCCTATATCTCCAGGTTGTAGTTTAATTTGGTAATATAAAAGAAATTGGATAGGGACTTTGAATTATCCCTTGTCTGCAGAAGAATAGTCAAAAGGATGGAAATTGATTCTTTTTGTATGGGCAAAATACCAAAGTTTGTGCATGCATGATGCAAAGATCAGTTGCTATTTAATCAGGACCAGCTGAAATTTTTTCTTTCAACCTTTTTTTCCAAAGAAAACTTTGATTTTCAACTAAATTAAGATGTTGTTGGAAAGTGTCTATTATTCTCAATTTTTTTCAGGTTTTCACTGGAAAAATTAAAATAAAAAATGTTTGGCCAAAACCATTTCTTCCCCTCAGCTTTTGAGCAAAATTTTTCCGTTTTCAGTTTTGTGGCTTTTTAATAAAAATCCAAATTTTCTGCAGAAAAATTAAACCTTTTCCAACCAGTTCTGCATTATTATTTTTCTTTTTAAAGGCAAGGAACACCCACGTTCAGGCCACTTTTGCACATTCCATCTGTGGATCGTTGCATTTTTGCCAGCGTGTGAACATGAAAAGAAAAAAAAAAGACAAACCCACAAACTGATGCTGCAATTCTGTATAACTCATAGCTTGTGCTCATCGCCATTTTGAATATATTAATACACTGTGGTTCACCAGAGCTCAGCATGTGCAAACTGAGGATTTTCAGAGCCTCATAACTTGATCATGTTTGGGCGGAACAGCAAAAGACACACCCCTAATACCAGAGTGGTTCCTTTACCAAATTTAAAGTGTCTGCTCCAACACGTATTCTCAAGGGAACGATTCTAAGAATATTTTTTTAACAACAAAAACACCCAATTTTCCCCTAATCTCATTCTTGGAAATATTTGAATAGTTTAAACTAAAACTTTAAAAAAAAAATCAGCTGGGCAATTCAGCTTGAATTGTTAAAGTTTGGCAAAGTTATAAGCCACTGAAAACAGAGTCTCATAATGGGAAGTATTGTGCAACCTTAATTAATGGCAGCGTTGATACAAACACGCACGCAATATGTTCTCTAAGAATTTCTGACAAATATCAATAAATGGTTCAGGAAATGCGAACTGTGCACATTCCTCGTGCAGGGAATGACCATACCTTTGCCATAAGATGATCACAGTGGTGGCTTTCTTGGTATTTCTAATGCAGATGATTAGAATGCAAAACCAACAAACTCCGAAGCGCAGGTACCAAGGAATGCTGCTACACAGCCAGCAATCACATGGGTGTCAAAAGCTCTGATAGCACATTGCCAGTGATGGACATAAACAGAATACAACCAGACCACCTTGAACAGCTTGCCAGAGATCAGTCTGGGTGGGGCTCAGATCTGCAAAGAGGCTACGTCCCTTTGGGATTTGCCATGATGATGATCCACGTTGCTTGTGATCCACCTGCTCTCCCGCCTTGCACAATCAGATAAAACCCAGGGGGCAACCATAGCAATTTCTTACATGGAGAAGAATCTTTAGGAAAGGATTTAATGTTTTAAGCTGTCTCTTAATGCAATTTAGCATCTGAATATGGGGAGCCAGCACCATGTGACCGTATGTGTCTGTAGGCCACTAACGAGCGATCCCCACTGACTGTAGGCTGAAGACGTGTCCTTCCTACTACAACTTACATATGAGCTTACAGCCAAACTAAACCTACGCCAAAACCAAACCAGTTTGAGGATCATAGTATATAGATTTAGTTGGGGATTGGTCCTGCTTTGAGCAGGGGGTTGGACTAGATGACCTCCTGAGGTCCCTTCCAACCCTCATATTCTATGATTCTATGATCCCTAGGAATGGCAACGGCAGGCTCTTATACTTCAAACAATATGAACACAGAACAGGAGAGGGGAAAGATGCTCTTGTGGTTTGGGCTGGGAGCCAAGAGACCCGGATCTATGCCTGGCTATACCACTGACTGACTGAACACCTGAGAGACATTAATTAACTGAACCTCACAATACCCTTCAGAGTAAGGGAAGTACTACTGTGAAGATCAAGTTCATGAACGCTCGCAAAGTTCTCCGAGACCGTGCTCCTGTGACTAACACCACACAGTCGTTCGTAAAAGAATACAGCTCTCTTTACTAAAGATGCATATTCTCACTCACTTTACGTGGCTGAGAAAAGGGCAGAGATTGAAGTGGAGACAAGGGGAGGAAGGAATGCTCTTCACACCTGTCATTCTAGTATCCAATACTTACCACCCCCACATTCCCAGCATTCCCATCTGCCCCCCCCCCATCTTGACCAGGTCACCCATATTTTGTATGGTCTCCTCAAACTTAATGGACTGACAGCCCCAGAAAGGGGTGCTGGAACAATTTTTACAGTGGGGGTTCTGATGATGGAAACCATGTATCTGGTGTTTGTTATTACGACTTCAAGGCAGGGGGTGCAGCAGTACCCCTAGCTCCAGCACCACTGGCCCTGGAGACCAAAGATGTCTAAGGACAGAATAGAAACAGCCAGGCTAGAGGGAGTACAAACTTCCCCCATGCTGCTCAGGTAATAGTCTCCTCCACACATGGCTGCCCCAGTTCTCATGCTCAGCGCAGGCCTCTTGAAATGGAACCATGCTAACGCACTGCTGCAAAAATGTTAATATTGTTTCCTGACAGGTGAAGAGCAGCCGGGAGAGGGCTGGAGAACAAGCAGAGCTCTAACGAGAGAACGAACAGATGGACTAGTATCAATTTTAAGAGGATTAAGTGAAGCGCTCTCTCTCCTTCAGGGACTTCAGCAGAAACTTTTCCAGGGTTGGAAAGATATTGTAGGAAAAGCGATTTAATTTCTTCCCTGGCATTTATAAGTGATTAGAAGTAGTTTCAGAAACCAGTTGTCAGGTTCCCCAGGGGTTATGGCTATATAAGGCAGGAAAAGGAGAAGATGGGAATCAGAGTCAAAATAAAACAACTCTGTCACTAAGTGGTACCTGTGAGCACTTCATGAGTTAATGGAATCACAACAAAAATACTTCCTTGTCCTTCCTTCTCCTCTCCCTCTCTTCCATTCCTTTCCCCTGCCTTGTCCTCCCCCTCAATTAATTTGCAAGCTGGGCTCCTCCTGCTTGAATGGAGACAGGAAAGGACACCAGGTTAGGAGCTTGCAAAGCATTTTGAGGATGGGATATTTCAAGCACTCTCAGTGTTGGCCAAACTCTGCTCCCTTTGAAGTCAAGGGGGGGGGGCTTTAGTATTGACTTCTGAGTTAAGGTAAACTGTTGCACTGTTGAAGATACCACCTGGTGGGGGTGGAGGGAGGTGGGGGAAGATTCTGTTTGCAAAACTAGAGAGATAACTTCTTCAGGCCAAGATCTAGGTAGAGAGGAAGGTGGTTTCTATTATGATACACTCTAAAGATAATACTTTGCCCCCAAAGTGCCTCAGAAAGATGAGTGTTACCTCACTTATTTCAGATATGGAAACTGAGGCATAAGCAAGTTAAGCACCTTGTCTGAGGTCACATAACTAGTCTGTGGCAAAGCTGGGATCCAGAGTTTCTGACTGCCAGTCCGCCGCTTTGACAATTAGACAGCACTATGTCCAATACTGTGATCAGAAGTATAAACAGGACTTGCATATACAACTTAGAAATGAAGAGAACCTCAAAGATAGGAGCTGGTTGTACCAACTAACCTGGCTGTGGGGGACAGCACAGATATTAGTACAAACAACGTTCTCCATCCCACAGAATCACTATGCTGATTCTGGCTTCACTAGAGACACCACAGAATGCATCATTCTGGGAAGTCTCCATTAAACCCAGAACTAAAGTGATTTTGTGGGGCAAAGATTTATTTTAAAAAATGAATTTAAATTAATATATGTGCTGACTGCCCCTTGCCCACCACCGGATTAATGGAGCATTCGGCTCCTATTTCCAAACTTGTGGTGTGTGGTTGTGTTCTGTTTTGGGGTTTTTTGCGCACAGGCCTGGAAGAGGTTTGACAAAGAGAAGAGAAGTAAGAGGAACAGAAAACCCAAGGGAAAAGTTGGTAACAAAAGATAGAACAGGAAAACATTATTTTTAAATATATCAATTTTCTATGGGCAAGTTATTCTACTAGAGGATCGCACACAGAGGGGTAAATTTTAATGCATAAATGTATTTATTCAATGCATACAATATTTGTAAAATGTCTTAAATCTTGAAAGGTGCAAGAGATTGCACTCGCTATTTCAAAATGTTACAGGGCACGATCCCCAAAACCTTTTAGTTTTTTTTCCCTTTGCCCCCACTCCTCATATTTGTACCACACCCCCACTCCTGCACTGCCTGGGGTGGCAATTCCTCTAAAGATCACCCACTTGAATTGATCCACTTACTCACAGCCCCTTCTCCAGAATCCACTCCCACAACATAAATTAAAAGAGCATTCAGACAAGCCATACCCGTGCTCCTTTAATGTGCTCATCAGCACAGAATCTAGTCACCAACAAAGACTATGTTAAAGATGATGACTACTGAAATATCCCTACCCATTCTTATCGGACCGATGAAAGCTACTACAATGGACCTAGTCACTTAACACAGAACAGTCCAATAGCCCTAAGGCTGGAATTACAATGAACAATATTTGGAAGGATCCACTGCTGGAATATACTTTTGTATAATGCAGCTATTACTGTTATATTTTAAACCCATTTCATACTTTTATGCTTCCCAGTAATCTGTGAAATTAAACACCTAATTGGAAAGAAAAGAAATATTGAGATTCATAGTAGAACAATGACAGGATCATTTGCAAATACAGCACTTCTAGTTCAGATTAAAAATACCAAACTCCTTCCATATTAGAAATGTAAAGCTGAGTCATTTATCTGTGCAATTTATAGGGGGAAGTCTGGTACTTCTTGGAGGCCACAATGGAGAATGGGGCCCCACTGTGATAGGCTTGGCGCATAAACCCAGTAAGAGAGTTCCTCTTCCAAAGCATTTGCATTCTAAACAGATGTGGGGGGGGTAGAGGGGGGCTGAGCCATAGAAAGCTAAGTGATTTGCCCGAGGTCACACAGGAAGTCTGTGGCAGAATGAGGAATTGAAAGGCAGTGAGAGTTAAACATCTAACTCCCATTTGTGCCTGTGTAAATCTTGTCTTGAGCCCAGTTCTCCCAAGTATCAGTCCAGGGCCCTAACCATAAGATCATGCTTCCTCTCAGCTAGAAACCTTATGACTGTGCCATTTGTTTAACTTGATATGTTTGGGTTGTGCTGCTCCAAATGTAGCTGTTGGGTAAGATCTTCCAAAGCACTCAGTATTAGTTTACCGCATGAAGAGTTTGGCCAACATGGAACACTTTTGAGATCTCAACCACAATGAGATCTTTGAAGAAGGGACTCATTTATGATGTTATGACAGGAGTCACCAAGTGGCGCTGTTACACAGTCTTGATTTTTTTTTCCTTAGTGGGCAAGCAACGTTCAGTCTTTGAAGAACTGCTGCATTATTGGTTTTATGATGCAGTCTCTTTTGTGGTGAACGGGGGCAAGCAGTGGATGAGTTTTTCTTGACATCTCTCTAACTAGAGTCAATTCTTAAGACAAACTTCCTCCCTGGGAATCTGGCATTGATGTTTTGGCTGTGAATCGTGAAGGAAAGAATTACTGCATGCTGTTTGTGACCACCTCCATTTAAGGACTAATATATAAACAAGTTACACTAGGAATATTGCCAGACTCTGCACCATGTATTTCTCCTCCAACAGGAAGCCAACCTGCAAGATATTGGACATCTACCACCGCTCCACAGGGGGTCAACAATATATTTATACAATGCCTAGAACAACAGAGCCCCACCCTAGATCGCACATAAATGTTACCACAACATAAATACTAAAAAATAATTATATCTTGACCAGTTGATACTGTTGCACCATTTTTTATTCTAAGATAAGTCTGTTATTGAGAAAAACAACTGCAACCATCTTGGCACCTTAGCAAGCATCAGAAAAGTCTTCATTAAGAAAGAAATTAAAGCTAATTAACCATCTCATATGCTCCTGTATTCCAACTGCTTTAAAACCATGAGCAGCTCCCCTGCACCTGAGGACTGGCTTCATTCAGTTCCAGTTAGTATATCAAAAATGATGTATTCTGCTTACAAGTTCAAGGCAAAGCACATTTGTCTATGATAGCGAGAGAATGGATTTACATTTAAATGGTGTTCTTTCTGTATCTAATAACTCAGTCCAATAATCAAAGTGATACAAGAGCATGCCTATGTTTGGCATTAATGTAGCCCCCTAGATTCACGATGCACATTACTCCTGAATGTTTGGTGAGCGGGGAGAAAGAATAAAACACTTCCATCTTCCAGCTGCAGTCAGCCAGGGAACAAGGCTAACTCGGAATTAGAGGCTTTTAACAAGGTTTACGTTTCATTTAAAAATTCAGACTCAGTGGTTCATAAATCTCAGCAAGAGAGAGAGACAAATCACCACAATAAGAGGATTTTCATTGCATTAATTATTATTATTATTAGATAATAATGCGTCTGAAGTGCCAGGAGAAGTTTGGCAACAAAAAAAGTTACCATTCCAAGAGCAACATGCACACAGGTTTTTTTTTAAAAAATCTCTACAGGTGGAACATATCGTTAAAGATAGGGGCATATTCCTGTAACTTTATCTTCATTGACAGCTGTCAATTCTTGTGATCTTTGTATCGAAAGTGGGAAGACAATGTAGAAACCACTATAAAATATAACCATGCAATGAGTTTCTATGGCAACTTGACTCCAGTATTTTTAAAGCTCACTGGAGAAGCCTCATTGAAGTTGTGCAGGATTGAATATGAGACTAAAAGGCACATGCACAGACAGGAATAAGACAAGTGTGTAAAGAGGATATCCTCCCACACAGGTAATTCTCTATCTTTGGTAGGTATTTGTAAGACACCTATCACACTGCTCGCTAAACTTCCTGCATAGGATGTATTGTCTCGTAGTGATGAGTTTCCTTCCAATATATGACAAGAAACTATGCATCTGACTCGTCACATGCTGCAGTAGTTCCTTGTTATGCTTTGGAGTTAATTGTGGAAAAAACCCACAGCGTCACGCGATTACAAGTCATTTGCCAGGAAAGTTAGCACTCTGTGAGCAAATGCTCCTCTAAACAAATGCTACCAGTCCCCAGCAGCTATTGCTTCCATGTCCTCAGAATCACCTGCTCTGTGACTTTGGCAGGATGTGAAACAAGCTCTTTGACTGCATCATTACCTGACGATACCATAGGAAAGACCAAGAAATTCACAAGGAAAGTGGATTATCAATGCAATTTCCATAACAGCCATTTTTATTAGAGAAACAAATGAGTAGATGGAAAAAGGAAAAGTTCCAGGGAAGGCATACATGGTGGAGTAATGCAACAAATCACTTTGTGACTAATGCTTACAGAGTCACATTTAGAAAACATATGGCCTCTTCAAAAACAGAACAATACAGACAAAGTGATCTTTCTACTGTCCTCATGCCTTTCATGTAAATAAGAACTCGCTGTAGGCTCCCAATCTGTAATCTGTTTCTCTACACTTTACAAATATGGATCAGACACTGGATATAAAATACTCTCATTCATGTGAGCTCTAGCCATTCATCACCTCCCCCTTCTGTCTCTCTCTTCTTTTGTTTGAGCTGTTGACCATCCCGGCTGCCACTGGGGAGTATCCTGAGCAAAGCATGCTAAATTTTAGGAAGGAGAAAGCCAATCACCACATGCTAGGGATTGCCCTGAACCACAGCCCTGGATTAAAATGCTGCTAAACTTTGGGAAGGGTCAGGTTCAGAACCAACCCTTAGCTAACCTTCATCTCTAGACAAACATTTTCATTTTCATTAACTTTCAGAACTGGTGAATGTTTTCACAAATCCACAGTGCTGGCTGAATCTTTGTGAACAACAAACAATGGTGAATGGACACTGAGTCCTTCTTGTATCATCTGACAGGCTCTATGTCAAAGAATGCTCTTCTTTCATTCTCCCCCCTTTTATTACCTTATTGCAAAGCAATCCCCGACGTTTGCTATGGGGAAGCCAAGCCTTCCACTTCCAAAGCAAGAAGACAGGGAGTGAGCATGATGGAGCTAATACTGTAGCAATTGCCACTGAAAAGAGTAAACAGATGAAACCATAATGTGCTAAGCACATACACAGCCCATCATCAGCTTTGCTTTTGGCCTGTCCCAGTTCATTTCAACTGTATCATTTCTCCAGAAACCGAAACCGTTTCATTACAGCTTAAATATCTGACCAGACAGCTGACTATAGACCTGTGAAAAGCAATTATTTTGGACATTGATTATTACCACTGTAGGCACTTCATACTTGTAAGCGCAGATAGCTGGGAATGGCGGCAGCTTTATGCGATGGACTGTGGTATCTAGTGGAGTTAATTAATGTTGCAAGATGAGTGGCAAAAGAGAAACTAAGCAAACAGCCAGCTTAACATGCAAATTAATTGACATGAAATAAATTCATATGTTTAATTTAAATGTGATTAATTTATTAAAGAAAAACAAGTCTGGGGACAGAGAGGTGGTGCCTCTGGCTTAACACCTAGGTCATCAAATTACCATAGCAACCTATTTGTTAATACTAGGCAAAAAAAAAAAGGGGTTTTTTTTGGTCTGGTTGGTTTTTTTACCCACAAGAGCAAGGATGAATGGGCCAAAAGGATTCAAAATATTGAAATAAAAATTGGACTGATTTAGAGGCAGAGATAAAGCTGTCTTTGATTTTTCTTTTTTGAAGACGAACATAAGAACAGCCACACTGGGTTAGACCCACGGTCCATCTAGCCCAGTATCCTGTCTTCCAACAGTGGCCAATGCCAGACGCTTCAGAAGGAATGAACTGAACAGGGCAACTGTCAAGTGATCCACCCCGTTGTCCAGTCCCAGCTTCTGACAGTCAGAGATTTAGGGACGTTTGGAGCATGGGGTTGCATCCCTGATCATCTTGCCTAATAGCCATTGATGGACAAATCCTTTATGAATTTATCTAATTATTTTTTGAACCCAGTTATACTCTTGGCCTTCACAACATCCCCTGGCAACACATTCCATAGGAACTGCCCTATAATCAATTCTGATATACATCTTAAACTTGTGTGGCTTATACTGGTACAGTAATTATGAAGACACGCCAATATTCCATTGGATCAGTGTTCCTCTACATACCATTCCATACCTGTGACGCATGGCTAGAAAGGGTTAAACAGCCTGCAAAATAAAGAACCCTCAAAATACATGTGAGGAGATAACGATGAAGTGAGCTGTAGCTCACGAAAGCTCATGCTCAAATAAATTGGTTAGTCTCTAAGGTGCCACAAGTACTCCTTTTCTTTTTTCGAATACAGACTAACACGGCTGTTACTCGGAAATTTGTGGTTTTGTGTATTTACATATGTATGAGTAGGGTCAACAATGTCATCAGCAGTCCCTGTCTATGGTGTATTCTGGTAATTCAGAAGTCAAAAGAAGATCCTAGCATTTAAATGAATTGTAAACATGGGATATCTTGGTATTCATCTCTCTTTGAAATGTACTGTGAATGGTGGAGGAACAAGCAAATTGCCTTACGTTCACTGGTACTTAGCTATGCAAATTATGGACCTCCTTCAAAGTCATCCTAATTACCTTTTGTTCCCCCAAGGAACTCCCAACTTGTCAAAGAAGACATGAAATTGTATAAAAGATCCTTGGGTCCTGATTCTGTTATCTCAGATCTGCTTAGGCTTCATCAGAGGACATTTGAGTCGCAAGACTGAGGTCCCAGTTATGCTGGTGCGCCCTGAATAGGATAGTTGGACATTAGACTATAACCTATGAACTATTTCTAAAAGAATTCTTTGCAACTACAAAGCTCACCATCTCTGCTATGAATCTGCGCCTAAATGAATTGAACTCATGTCTGTTTGTATATTGATCTTTTAACCACACTTTCTCTCTTTTGTTTTTTCATACATTTTAGTTTAGTTAATAAGAATTGGCTGTAGCACGTATTTGGGTAAGATCTGAAACATTCATTATAAGATCTGAAACATTCATAATACTTAGTCCTACCTTGAGTGCACGGGACTGGACTAGATGACCTCAAGAGGTCCCTTCCAGTTCTATGATCCTATTATTAACCTGGAAGGTAATGTGTCTGATCCTTTGGGATTGATAGAACCTTTTCTTTTATATGATGAAATAAGATTTACAGAAATGTTCATCATATTTGACGTGTGTACCTGGATGGAGTCTTGAGGCTGGATCATTTTAAGGGAACTGCGTTGTTTGGACTTCTGAGTAACCAGTAAGGTAATAAAGAAGCTACTTTATGCTGGCTTGGTGAATCTAAGTATTGGAATATCCACCAGCTCTATGGGGATTGTCTGCCCCATTCTTTGCAGTTCACCCTAATTGAGTGACCATAGCTGGCCCCCATTGGGGCACTGGTCACAATACCATTTACCAAGGTGGATGTAGCTTAAAACCTATTATTACTTGTTTTCTTGTATTGCCACTTAAGTTTATGGAGATCTTATGTGCCTCTCCCTCTTCCACTAGCTACAGCCGCCATTTTGTGTTCAGAGTTACTCTGTTAGTTCAAGTAATAGAGGCCTGTGTTGCAGTGCCCAAGTTCTCTTCCCCTGACGACCCCTCATGGTGTGGTCATTACAAAGGCTCAGAAGTTTATAGGTAAGTGAAGTCACACACAAGATTTTGAGAAATGCGTCCCTAAAATACTTAAACTAAATATGCAGATTATATTTATCCAAGCACCAGTGAATGAGCCATAGAAAGGAATAATTCATTTTTTGCTTTCTGAGAGCATCCTATAAAGGACAAGAAAAAATACCTCCAAAATATCAGTCATTACCATGAGACACAAAATGGGTGAGGTATATCTTTTATTGGATCATCTTCTGCTGGTGGAAGAGACAAGCTTTCAAGCTTCACAGAGCTCTTCCTCAGGTATGGAGAAGGTAACCAGATTGACCAGGCTAAAAACAAGGTGGAACGGATTATTACTCATATGGGGTTGCAGGAGACTACTCGAGCGAAGTGGGCAATTAATACTTCTGCAGTGGTAAGACAATGGACGGTTAGTAGGCAGCAGGGGGTGCTACAAACTGTTGTAATTGGCCATAAGAACCAATGTACGTGGTTAGTCTGTTTTAGGGTCTAGCAGAGTTATGAATTTTAATTCCCAGCTTCATCTCTTGAAGGTAGTGTGCACAACCTACTGCCAACTAACCCTATGACTGCAGATGTATTAATTGCCCACTTCATTTTAAGCGGTCTCCTACATGAGTGAACCCCTTATGTTCAACAGTCTGCCCCACCTTGTATTTAGCTTGGCCACTCTGGTTACCTTCTCCAGACCTGAGGAAGAGCTCTGTGAAGTTTGAAAACCTGTCCTTTCCCCCAACAGAAGGTGGTCCAATAAGAGATTTTACCTTCCCCACCTTGTATCTCTTATATCCTAGGACCAATAGGGCTACAACGACACTGCAAACAGTTATTATCAGGGCTGTTTAGAAAGTGCAGTGTCTGAAATTTATTGCAACTGAGGAACAGCAATGCCTCTTATTGCATATGGAGCTGTTCCAAAGAGTGCATGAAGATTCAAATCACCTGCTCTTATCCTTCCAGATATTATGTGTCCTTTTATGTATCTGTCACCTGAGTATCTGACCATCTCAAAATCATCAATGGATTTTACCTTCTCAACACTCCTGTGACAGTGTGGAATTATCACCATTTTACAGACGGGAAACTGAGGCAGGCAATAGTGTAAGTCACTAGCCCAAGGTCGCCCAGGAAGTCTGTGGCTAAGCCAAGAATTGAACCTACATCTCATGAGTCCCAATCCAGCCCTGTTTCCACTAGATTATCTTTCCCGCCCAGTGCCGTGCCCTGTGGACAAGACCACCCTTTCTGAGAACACTCTTGTGCAGCTTTCATCCCAGAACTAGGGTATATTGCAACAACTGAGAGTTCACAGCAGCCTTCCTAAACCTGGAGATTCAGAAGACATTCATGATTTATAGCCCATTCTATGTATTTTACCTTTGAAATGCAACCACCTCTAGGGCAGAGGGAGGTATCCAGGTAGAAAATCAGCTTTGTTGCACCACAATGGTGGGGGAATAGGCAGTTTTGACCAAGGACAAGAGGCATAAACCTCGGTTCTTAGGGAAAGTGCCTTATGATCTTTAAATGCCCATGTTACATTTCACACATCATTGGTTTTCACTGCCTTCCATGCAGAAGACAACACAGAGCTCCATTTATCTGCCCCAGCTCTGCCAGGGTTTGAACCTGGGCTTCTAGAGTATATGTATTTATTTCAAACCTGATGCTTTTGGTCATATTTATCCAGTGGTTTTAGATACCTTTAGCCTAATAGCAGGAAAGAACAAACCAGGAGGTGTGTAGACTCCATCCCTGCTGTTAACACTGGAACACAGGATACAAAGACTGCCTTGTAACTCCAGCCCTGGTGATCTCTATATGCTAGCAGTCCTACTCCGGTTACTAGAGGTGAATATGAGCAGACAGAATCTCCCTACCATTATCTGGCTATACCACAAGGAGGACAAGAGACACAGGATTTGGTTTAATCAGGCCGCAAGTTTATTATTAGATGTGTGTGCCTCTCTCTCATCCCGCACCTTTAAAACGATATATACCCTTTTCCCAGCAAGCCAGACAACAGCCTCCCCTGCTTAAGGTGCAGTGGGGTCATTCTTTCTATGAGGCAAATACAGATACTGGGTAAGTATCCAAATTCATCCACTACCTTAGGATTTCCCTTTCCTGTTAAGTTCAATAACAAGACATAAACCAAGCTTTCCCCTGGGCTTGGCATGTCGTTGGAATTTCTCCCTGCAAGGCTCAAATCCTTTGTTAAACTCCAGATCTGATGGCGCTAAGAGGACTCGTAGTCTGATGAGTCAGCAGAAGCAGCATGCATCTCTACAGAAGGCGCTAAGCACAGTTGCCAACAGGGTGACTCAGCAGAAATAACTCCCACATCTTGTCATATTGAGGTTTAGGAGAAAGCTAAGGATACAGCTTCTATATGTGGGGCAGCGAGGATATAGAAGTCACTTGCTCTTTCTCAAAGGACCATGCACACTGCTGGCACCTCCATCTTCTAACATGGACAACAGCCAGAGTGCTAGATGAGTCTTGGTTTTTCTGAACACCATTTATTTTCATATAGACCTAATTGTGAAACAGACGATTTGTGATGTGCTGTGTACTTACACAAGGTGCATTTTTCGATTCTTAATTCAGAAAGCTTCAACCATTCATCGTAATGACTTTTATATCTCAAATTTAATTAAGCTCCAAATAGATATATGTGGGTTTTTTTAATGATAAATGAGAATGTTAGAAAGTGCTTTATAGTTTCTGCACAGACTATTACCAGACAGATATTTACAATTTGATTTGCTACGTCTCTTTTAATTCATTGTAGGCAAATATGCAGCCAGGGCACTTTGCTCTGACAAATGCAGGTATTGGCAACCTGCTTTGGATCTGTTCTTGGACATTTGTGTTCTAATTTAGACCTTAAGTAGTCCCCAAAACATTTAACGTGGTATATTCTTTAAAAACTCACACCATAACATTTTTCTTTTTAAAGTCTAGAAGATGAAGTGTCATGCAAAAAATAGTTATGGAATGTGCCAAGTTTGTGTCAGACAAAGCGACAGGAAGGTCTTGCATAGAGCTGTTTGAATAATGGATTTTTTGGTTCACTGGCAATTCCAAAAAAACCCTCTCTTTTATGTCAAAATAAAAGATTGCATGTCCCTCTTGAGCAGTGTCATGTGATTTTTTAATTTCTTTAAACCAAAACGCTGCAGCATTTCAGTGTGTTTTTTCCAGGAATTTGGGCAAAACATTTGGGTCACAGAATCTGCATTTTGCACCCCACCAAAAAAAAAAACCCCAAATAAAATATTTTGGCCAAAAATTGTCACCCAGCTCTCATCTTGAGGTTAAGCAATAAAACTGGGAGTCAAGAGAGCTGGGTTCCTTTCCTGGTCCTGCCATAGATGCTTTCTGGAGATCTTTTGTCAGGTCACTATCTGTGCACCAAATTTTCCTGTCTGTAAAATGATGTAATGCTTCCCTAGCTGGGGGGGAAGAGCTCAGTGGTTTGAGCATTGGCCTGCTAAACCCATGGTTGTGAGTTCAATCCTTGAGGGGGACTTTTAGAGAGCTGGGGCAAAAATTGGGGATTGGTCCTGCTTTGAGCAGGGGGCTGGACTAGATGACCTCTTGAGGTCCTTTCCAACCCTGATACTCTATGAGGTGCAGCTTAATTGACTTATGTTTGTGACATACTTTTTCTCAGACAGAAAATACTACAGAGGTGAAAAGTATACATGTGCAAATATTAGATAGTAGGTGCCATTAAAATAAACACACACTTCCTGGTCAGAGTATCCTCCTTGCTGAACACGGCAAATTCCCCAAATCCTGTGACAATATGTAGAGAACTGAGGATGCTAGATATAAACTCAACTTGTAAATATATCAAGCATCATACAGAATTTATAGCGTGAGATGCTTTGGTCTAAGGTACCATGTCCTTATAAGGCATGAATACCCCCACAGTACCCCCTGCTGGCCGAATGTAGCACTGCTGGCAGTCCCTGCCTCCTTTGCCTTCCCTGAACGTCCTCAGCTCTCCTCACACCAGTCTGGGCTGGAGCTACGGCTTAGCCCTCCAGCCAAATCACAAACAAACATAACCCCTTCTGGGGTAGCAAAAACCCAAACAAAAAGTCCCATACAAATAAAAAAGTTTCCTCTGCCCTTCAGGGCTTCTCTTCAACCCACCCACTGAGCCCTGTTCCCTGCCCCTTGCTGGGTCACCTTTGAGTCTTTCCCCTGCTCCAGTATTGAGCACTTAGCCCCTCCCCACACCAGACTGGTTCCCCCTGGAGTACTGGTCCCAGACCCTAGCTCAGGGCCTTCCATGGAAGCCTGCTTACTTGGTGCCAGCTGCCAGATTGATCTCTCTCAGCCCTGTTAGAAGACCCAGATGCTCATTAACTATCACCTGACCCTCCTTAGTCCTGTTCCTTCATACCGGGAAGAAGATAATTAACTGTCTGGCCCCATCTCCTCTTTAAGGGGCCAATCACCCTGGAACTGTCCTCCAAACATTTTAGCTAAGACCCATGAGACAGACTTCATAAGGAATGCTTTTGGAGAAGCTAAGAGTTTAAACTCACAGCAGCTCGCTTTGCACTTCCCAGGGGTGCTGGAACTAGAGGTGTTGGGAGTGCGATAGCATCCCCTGGCTTGAAATGATTTCCGTCATATACAGGGTTTACAGTTTGGTTCAATGGCTCGCAGCACCCTTGATATACAAATTGTTCCAGCCCCCCTGTGCTCGTCTAGTTAGGGGTATTACAACGAGATAGGACTGTAAACGTACACTGAAATGCCTTGTGACATTACACTGAAGGGCAATTTAACAATTTTGTGTGTGTGGAGGCAATTAGAACTTTAGGGGATACTGGATATCCCCTAAAGGAGAACATGCACTTGGTCAATATTACAAGACATTTTTTAGCAAAACTCCTTTTTATAAGAATGAGAACACTATTTCCAGAGTGAGTTATAAATGTATTTCCTTTCTTTTATGTGTATATATGTAGAGAGGCAGAACTGACTCATTTTGCAAACAGGCTGAAGAACATGAGCAGTTCAGAGAAGGATCAGAATTTAACTGCACCATTTTGAGATTTGCCCATCACACTCCATAAGCAGGGATTAAGGTATGTGCTGGACAGAAAATAATTGTGCTGGAGGAAACCCTGTTAGATGGCAAGCGAGTCACACCAATACGAGCATCCCGTGGCTCAATCCTGAGGAGAGTTTTAATTAGTGAGACTAGGGAGGTGATATATCTGTTATGCTAAACTACTGTGCAACTATTCAAGTCGCCCTTCTATCGTTTCCTTTGTCTCAAAGCATGAGAGCTGGGTTCAAATAGTGAAGAATGCCTTTCATGTTGCTTGTTTACTTCAGGTTCTGATTTTCATTAGCTAAATAAGGTTTGCGATAGGAATTGTTGGTGTTCAAGCTGAGCAGGAAGCCTCATGGTACCGTGAAATTCAAAAGTCTAAGGCCCCAGTTCAGTTAACTACTTAAGCATGTGCTTAACTTTATTCACAAGTAGTGACATTGACATCATATGTGGGTAAAATTATGCCCATATCTAAGCATTTGAGGGATCAGTGACAAAACACTTACAGCTGGGATATGTCTCAAAAACATAGTAAAGCAATCCTTAGAAGCCTTTCACACATATTGAAATTCTTATATTTCTAAGATTGAAAATGAGCTCACAAAAACTTTTCTCAGAGCATTTTCGTTCTCTCAGAACTCCCCAATAATGAAGTTTTTTTTCAGTATAGCACACACATTAGCTTCCAGCAGGGGAAATGTAATTATCATAATAAGATTTCTTAAAACTTGACTTTTATGTTGTCAGCTGCATTAAAATTTAAATCTTGTTCCAAGTCAAGAAAATAACGCTAGAAATGTGAGAAAAATGTACAGCAAAATCAATATTATTAAGAATGAAATGGACTGTACCAAAGGCAATCAAACCTCTCAGGATACAAGGAAAAATATTGTAAAATTATAATAAATTACCCTCATTTTATCACTTGGTAAAATATTAGTGTCACTGTAACGGCGTTGCTTTCACCCAAGGAACACTTTGCCACTTTAGCTATTACAAGAATCTGATTGGATTTGCATCGTTTTGACAATGTATCTTATTAACTCATATGCTACCTCATTATTTTATACATGCTTCCACTTTTTAAACCTCTTGTATGCTTTTTTCCCCTGATATCATTTATTATATAGACACATGCCCACTTGTTCTTAGTCTTCAGGCTACTCATCTCAGAACACATAAAGTTCTATTTTCCTGGCTCTTTTATATACTGTTGCAAAAGGAAACTTGAAAATGCATGGATGTGCCTATTTGGTCTTTAAATGGCTTCATTTATAGTAGATTGCACTACATATCACTTTCATGATGTCTACTACATATACTGTTATGAGCTTAATGAAGCCTTATTATGGGTTACGTTAAAACCCCGTTGATGTTGATAGGTGTGAATTCACCCACCAGTTAACATAACAGTAAACATAAGCCCCACCTAGGACAAAAAGTGTGTGCAAACCTGCCTAGGAACTTTTGGGATGGGTATTGTTTTGGGTAGGTGTGTGTGGGAGTGCGAGTGAACACACAAATATTGAGGTCACAGACAAGAACAGAGAGAGAGGCAGAGGAAAAGAGGCAAGAAAATCCAAGCAGCAGAAGCCTGTAAGCACAGCATGACCCTGGAAAAAGCTAGACAGCGCACTTTGGGGACGGGTGTTGGTTTACATAATCTGTACAGCACCTAGCACCTTCCCAGGGCTTCCAGGAGTTACCTCAATTCAAACAATTAATAAGTGGCAACCACTGTTAACGGTGGTATCCCCTACTCTGGCAGGTTGTCCCGCTGAACTACTTGTGTTACAAGACTGAGTCCTTAAATGGCAGCTTTGTTAAGTAAGGGTGCATGAAAACCAGCCACTGACTTAATTCAAGAACATAATTAGCAATTCTTTAAATGTCATGTAAACCTCTAGGGGACAACCACGGAAGGTTTCTCTTCATGTACAGCATTTCACGGGTGCAGCTGTGCCGCTTTAGCAGGCCCTGAGAGTCGTAGCTATGTCAGTGGGAGAAGCTCTCCTGTCGCCATAGTGCTGTCTCTATAGGGACTTGGGTCGCTATACCTACATCACCCAGAGTATTGATTTTTCACACCTCTGAGCGGAGTAGCTATACTGATGTAGGTCAGTACTATAGACCTGGCCCAAGATTTAGAGCTTTTCTAGCCTGTGTGTTGGCAATCACTTTTTGGACTGTCTCCAGAGCATTCACCACTTTTTCTGTCAACTCACTCATAAAGAGGAGTTTAAATATAAGCTCAGACTATTTCAGATTTCTAACAGGAGGATACAGAGTTCAGTGCATTTGCAAACCAGCCAATATCTTGAGGCTTTGGGGAAAAAATTATTATAAGGTGTTGATTGTTATTCAAAGTTGTCATTTCAATGGCTGCTTTCTCCTGATCCCTTTTCTCCATTTGCTTGCTGCTAGGAATCTAGCTTCAGCCCTTTGTATAATCCATGCATGTATTCCGCTTTATTTGTTAGCAAATTTTGGCTTATTTTATATCATAGAATCATAGACTATCAGGGTTGAAAGGGACCTCAGGAGGTCATCTAGTATGTCAGTGCTATCTATGCTGCTATAGTCACTTGTGCACCAGGATTTCCAGGGGGAATAAAATCCTGGTTTCTTCTCACCCAGTCTGGTGCCCTAGCCACTGACCATGCTGCCAGCCAACAGTGGACCCAAGCCTCTAATGAGCTCTGTGCAACCAAAGCCCTGCATCCATGAAGCGCTCATTACAGAATCAGGCCCCATATCTGTACTCTAGCCCCTTTAAAGGTTCCACCATCATCACTCAAGGATCAGTTTATGGGCATACAAGGAAAGACATGGGAGAAGTTAGCAATCACCTATTTTTAAAAACTGCTTCAGCAGAATGCACATCCCAAGTTGAGCGTGGAAACACATAAGCAGACTAATAGCCTCAAAAAATCACCTGCAAATTGCAAACATTTACAATGGTAAAAATACTTACTAATCTCTTGGAAAAATAATTGGGGTGGCTTTGAATGTGTGGCAACATTATTACTTATCTAATAGATAACAAAAGTTCTAAATGAACTTGGCTCCATTAAGGAGAAATCTTTCTACAGATAAAATCTTTTTGTAAGCCCTTTCTGTCTTGTACATAGAGAGAGGCTTTTATTCTTGATCAGGTACTCATGTCTTGTTCCATGTCTTCCTTTTCTTGAAGGAACACATTTATTTTGACAAACAGTGAGGAGGTTTCTTGTACTGAAATGATACAGAGGGAAACAGTATGAAGATAGCAGCATGGGATTTCTTGTCTTTTGGAAACTATTTATCCCTTTTGAATTCTGGGGATTGAATTTAACCATTAAGTCTCATACTATATAAAGTTTATCATAAAGATAAAATTGCCATTCACTGTTTTCCTCTATAGCTGTTTTGTACATATTACAGGCATTTATTGTATCAAAAAATTGCCATCACATTTATTTAGTAAAATGAAATGTTGCAGAGCATACCACATAGGTAAGATGTTAGGAACTGCCAACCTGGATCAGACATGGGGTCCTTCTACTCCAGTATCAGATGCTTCAGAGGAAGACAGAAGAAACCTTGTGGTTGGCAGGTTTGAGATAGCCTGCCCATATGGAAAATTGTTTCTTTAACCCTCTCACCCAGAGTCTGGCTTATGCTCTGAATCATGAGGGTTTATATTCCTTCCAGTATCCTAGGGGTGTTTTTTTTGTTCGGTTTGTTTTTTATTAATAATTACCGCCATATCTTTATTCTTGTTATCCATATAAAACAGGATGACCTTGCTATCCATATGAACGTCCCATTGCTGACTACCTGGTAATTATTGCCATGCAGTGGCGTGCCATGACATTTGTCATTGCAATTGTATGCTTGCATGAAAAATGGTGTCCTCCCTGTGGCGTGACCTCGCATGCACCGTCATGCTGTGTGGTGAATGCCGTTTTGTACAGGGACCGCTCAGAGTTGTCCTGCAGACCCTGTAGGTCCTGGTGCATGTACTGCATGCCTACGCCGATGGTGCATCACTGCCATGTAGTGACAGGACAGTTACCTTGTGAGTCACACATAATAGTCAATCCTAATAAAAATAATTATTGGCATCTGGTGCCACCCCTGTCCTGGATGTCTAATCCCTGCTTCCAGAAAGCTTCCATTAGGAACGGTAAAGGAGCGCTAAAAATCTTAGGAGAAGGGAAAGACTATGTTTTCATATTCCCCCCTGCTTTTTTTTTTTTTTTTTTTTTAACTACACTCAAAATTGGTTTGGACTTTGGGGTTAGATCTAAATGGACTCCTCCATCCCACCACAGAATTACATTTAATTACCCTCCATATTATTGTGGCCTTCCACTTCAGGACAAGAAAAGGACCGCTATTGTGGTTAAAGCATCAAAGCAGTTTGTACTGGAGCTAGAAAAAAAGACCGTGGCATCACACCACTATCTGCCAGTAACACTTGGGCAACTGCTGAATTCAGCGGAGCGCTATTGATTTTTGCAAGCATTGTAACCTAGAGATGCTGCTGGACCTGGAGTGGGCATCTTTTGCAAACGGACTCTCACTCTTTGCATCTGCACCTCTTCACCAACCCATAATAAACAGACAATAGTATTTGCACAAGGGAAGGATTGCATGTTTTTTCTCAACCTCAGCTGGCTGTAATTTTCTGTACAGTAAGTGCCTCCCCAGCCAAGCATTTTAGCAACCTTACCAAACCAAACAACGTTTCCCCCATCCAAGAATGCTTTTCATAAACAAAGAAGCCCTTGTTCAGATGCAGCATACATCTGCTACAGTCAATAGCAGAAAGAGAATTTCACTTAAGTAACTTCCCTTTGTGTTTGCTCCTTTCTCAAGTAACAGTCGCATCAGAGCAATTGATAAGAGAACAGAGTACATTTACTTAGAGCAAACACTCCAGTTTTATCTACTGAGCAAAACCACAGCGCTATCTAGGATTCCTTGTCAGCCAAACCCCCGCAGGACCAGACCTCAAATGCTAAACAAACCAAGCAGAATAAACACCATGTTTAGATTCAAAAAACAGTCAAGCAAAAGCCCTCATAGCAACCCCGAGGTGAAGGCAAACTATTCCAGATGTACCACAGCAGTACGTCGTTTGATTTCCTACCACTCCTTCGAGTGTGTATTGCTGGTCCTCTTCTGGGTTGATCCAGAAAAGAGTTTAGATGATGCAACTCTCGTCTTCAGAGCTTTGGCCCGATAGCGCACGTAGTGGCAGCTCTTGCTTTTAGCTCTAGAGGGCCCCAGTTCAATCACCAGTGTCACCCAAGAGGACACCCATCACACTTCTACAATCTGTGTAGTTCTTAAGCTGCAGACAAGTAGCCCTAAAATATCCCATGAAATATTTATTCCTACTCAATTTGCACCCATCCTGCACCCATGGGAGAATATCACCCCACCCAGCCCTGGGAATCTGTCGGTAGAAGACAGGTTCACTTTTCAGCCAAAGCTCAGCTCAGGTAGCTCCATCAGCAAGGTGCTGAATCAGCAAATCACCGTGGCCTTGCCCACACCCGGTACTGCAGTGGGACCACCAGTGAAGAAAAGTTTATGGGGGAGAGGGGAGTTTGGGCAGCTGCACCTGCCTTTCTGGTGGCCATATGCCAGAGTCTCATTTCCACCAGTTAAACCGCACCTGGCCCATTCTATCTGAGATGGGGGACGAAGGAACTCAGTGCTGACTTTGTAAGAGGAGCAGACCACTGCCAGTCTCCTCTCACCTCCACGGTCTTGCTGCCTTTGCAGCCAGGGAGCTACCTTTTGTTCCACTCCCAGTGATTATGGGCAAAATCCTTGCCCCAGCGAAGTGGTAAAACTCCCATTGATTTCAGTGGGGCCAGGATTTCATCCTCTATGCTTTGTGGAAGTGAAAACCATTATGGCAGAATAGTGAGCTACCGGCAAATTCTTCCTCCTTCAAACCTGCTTCAAACAAAAGCCTTATAAACTGAAATTACATTGTACTTTCATTTGGTTTCAGACAAACAGATAATCCAATGTTCTGACCTTTCTCAGGGGCGCAAGACTTGAGTGATTTTGTCTCCTCTTTAAACACCATTACATGGATGTGACATTCAGTCAAGATCATGCTGATGTGAGAGTATTCCCAACACAATTATCGAATCCTGTTATTTGGCTGCTCCATATGAATCAAGGATAATGACAAATCAGAGTGGCTGAAACTCATTCTACTCTTATTTAGCTAGCAGAAAAAACAACTGCTTCATTTTTTTTTAAAAAAAGGACCATTATGATCCATTTCATCTCATTTCCACTAAGTCTATTTTTAAGAGTACCAGGAACCACATGCAAGCCGATATGTTATTGCTTTAAAAAAAAAAGTTTATCTTCATTCAGCATAAAAGACTAAACTGTTAACTCCTTTATCATACATAAACATAAATAAAACAGAGGTGTTGGTTGCAACTACATAATTAAGACTGACTTGGGTTTTTTGTAGGTTCAGAGATTCCAGAGACAGATGGGACCATTGTGATCATCAAGTCTGACCTCCTGCATAACCCAGGACACCATGTTTGCACTTAAAGCAGGAATTCCACCTTTGTTATGAAAGATATCATCCCCAACGCTTTACTGAAATAATGCTGATCATTTCTGCTTTGGCAACTAACCTATTATCTTGGTTCTTCAGGCATCTAATATCAGGTTACAGGTATTTTTCCTTTAAGTGTGTTTACATTCAAGAGTGTGTTTAAAAAATTAGATGGAGATTTTATATGTATTCTCTTACAGCTTCCAGATAAAACATGCTTAAGTTTGTTCACAAGCTAAAAGAATTTCTTCCCAAGTTGTTTTTCTTTCTGGAAGTACTGCAAGATAATACAGGAGGAAATACCACAAGAATTCAACCTGCATTCTTTGTCTCTTACCACATGACCAGGGATGATCAGTCTACACTCAGAACTTAGCTGACATAAACTGATATCTGTGCCAGAAAAGTCTCTATCTTGCTCTCCCATGGCCATTTTGACTATGCAGTCAACTGTAAGAGCCTGTTTTTGTTGGTTAACTAAGCAGATCTCTCTCAAAGACATACAGAAGGAGAGGGTACTTAGAATAATGAAATGCCTTTTTAGGTAGCCATTTTTGAGGAGTACAAGCACTTCAGGATGCAAAGCCAAGATTTGGTGGTTCCCAATCAGACTGACTTTCAAAATGAAAAGATGAACTCACATGTATACTTCATTCTAGCATGTCAAAAAGTCATCAGTTATTGCTTGTAATAGCACACGGATCATAATGTTTTCATTTATAGCCATGTGGATATTATCTGTACTTCTTACAGGTGTTCCAATGCAATTTAGGATTACTAAATGGACCCTTAAAATAAAGTGCTACCACAGTGTGAAGTATATTGCACCTTTAAAAGGAAATGAAAGTCAATCAGATTTGCAACCAGGAATTGCAACACTCTCTATATTTTAGAGTATAATGACTCTTTTACTAGGATATCTGGAGGGAATAATCTATAGGAGAATAATGTTTCCCCTTTGTGATTACATTACCATATGGAGTAATTTTTCCTTGACATGAAGGTCAATTCATTTGATGAGCTTTTGAGTGGAGTAACAGGCGCTTGCTTCTTTGACAGCAAAGGACAAACTGAGTTATTAAAAATGTTATATTACTGACTTTTATTAGTCAATTTCTCATTTGTTCTCCTGGAAGATCAAGACATGAATACATTTGGAAAGTCCCTCAGGAAAGATTTAAAATATTACATTGAACGGCAGTTATTCTGGATTAGAAAAATCATTCACAAATAGATATTCCAGATCTTCTTTCTTCCCCTAAATAATTATGTCTTTTATGAGGATACTATTATGGTATGTCCAGTACGTTTCTGTTGGTGATACATGGAACTCAAAAAGGTTTACAGTTCAAGTTTGGGTCAGGTAAGCAATGAAAATTTCAAAAGGTGCCCAAATGATCTGGACTTCTTGAGGCTGCAAAATCTTAATCTGGAAAATCCTGTGGGAACAGACCTTTCTGTGACATTTCCATTTCCTTATTCATTCTAGTATGGCTGGAAATACTACAAGAACATTTCAGTATTCTTCTCTTTGGAGGGACCATTTCTTTGTTATAGGTTTGTATAATGCCCAACACAGTGAGACAGGGAATTCTGAGGTGACATCACATCACATACGTTAACGAACAACTTCCAATTCCTGGTCAGAAAAGGGAAAAGTGGTGGTAAAGCAAAAGTGAAAATAACCTCCCCAGTAAATAGATTGCCCGAAAATCATATCGAGCCCAACACAAAGATCTGAGGGCTTCCCATTTTAGTTGATTAAAAATATATATATAGGCAACATGGTCTTCTAGAGGATTAAGCATAGATCTGGGAAGTCAAGAGATCTGTGCTCTAGGGGAAGATTTTCAAAGGAACAAATGACAGCTAGGTACTTCACTCTCACAGACTTTGGGGAATTAGACACCGAACCGCTATTTGTGCCCTGGAAAATCTCCCTCCTCTTCTCATCTCTGCCATGGAATTGCTCTGAGGTTTTTGGCGCATCATTTAGGCCAAAACGTTCAAAAGTGGGTACCCAGTTTTCAGAAGTGCTGAGCAGCAATGGCTTCCACTGACTTCAGTGAGCATCCAAGACGCGTAACATCTCTGAAGACCAGCCCCAGTGATGTAGGTTCCTAGGCACCAAAGTGTGAAAATATCAGCCTAGACCTCTGTCCCAGCTCCTATTCTGTTAAACGTGGATACAGTATTTACAATCCTCCCTCCCTCTCAGCGGTGTTATAAAGATTTATTAATACATGTCTGTAAGAGAGTTATATGAGTGCTACGGGTTAATATCATCATCCCTCGCTTCTTTGTGTGTTTGCTATGTTGGGAGATGAATTTAGATTTAGGTTATCAAACTCTATCTGAATTTTCCATCACATTTAACACCAAAGTTTCTGCAGTTTTATGGTCATGTGTTCAACCATTTCTAATACTCAGTGTTTTAGACACTATTGCAGGAAGAGAGAGAAAAGGAGTGAAAAAATAGCTCAAGAAAATATTTTGTTCCAGTTCAGGTCTTTCAGAATGGGCTCCAAAATTGTATAGGGTTTGCCAAACTTTCTGTAGGTAAAAAGCTTTTCTAAACAGAAAATAAATGAAATGAGGTCTCAAGCTGCCCGACTTGAACGTCCGCATCTCAAAATAGACCTGCTATGTCTTTGTACTGAAAGAGCCTCCAAAGCTAGCCAGTAAGACATTGCTAACCATAGTGCAGTTCTTCACTGGACTGGAAGACTCAAATACAAAAGGGAAGATTACATGGTATGTCAGAAAACTCCCCCTTGAGTGCCTGCTGACTAAAAGATGTTTTTAAACGTTACCTATTTTGCCAAGAAAAGGTTAACTGTTGAACAAGTCACAGGAACAAAGCCACCACTATATAAGTTTTGCACTGCCTCAGGTTAGAAAGCTGTGTTGGGCCTAATGAACTTCCTAGCCTCTCTCATGCTCGAGGTATCAAATTCTTAGCTCTATTTCAAACCAGCCTTCAATCTTGTGCCCAAAAACTGTACAGGCAAATGTCTGCCTGTAAACTTGTGCGCACACACCTCTGTGCATAACGCTTGGGTAGGTGAGCACCCAACTAACCACTTTGCATGTGTGAAGCTCGTTAGTACCTCATGAAATTTGCATGTATCACTGAATGTTCTGAAAGCACTCATGCGCCCAGTTCTGTGGGCAAAATTCAGAGGCCATGGCAGCAAATTTGACCTATAACCTCTGTGTTCTATTGGAACAAAAGTCCAAAACCAGATTTTAAATGATCAATTATTTCCCTTTTAAAATTTTAAGGAGAAAGTTGTTCAGAAAGGATACAGAACTGAAAGTCCTAGAGCTCCAGAAGGCGCAGTGGGTTATTTTAAATTAAGAACCAAGAGGAATTAACAAAAACCCTAATGAAGAGAACATAGTGGTTCAAAGAACATTCATTTTGTTATTATTGTGTCCAAAGCAAGGTTCCTCTGTTACATCTTGTTGGAAACCTGCACAGATTTCTTGCCTCACATGGTAATATTTGGACAATAAATGAATTTCAGACTCATTATTAAAATATATAACACTTATTCTATTTTAGCCTTGAGTAAATATAGAGTTCTACTCAATATGCTGATTGCCAGCTCCCAAACAATTTAGCCCACAAGGAGTGAGTAGGATTTAAGTTGTTCAAATTTGCCCAAAGTTTTAGCTCGTTTATATTAATTTAATGGGCAGGATTGTCACAGTTTTTGCTTTCATCATATCAATGGATTTTTACATGTATTTTTTTGAAAATAAAGTAGCTAAATGTTGATCATCAAATTAAAAGTCCCAGGAATGCTTGGAGGAAATTTAGCAGGGCTACATGATCTAAGATTCATGGCAACACTCTTCAAAATCTGAGTGAACCTAATTTTCTCTGTGCCTGTCTACATGAGAGACATTTGCACCAGTTTAACTATATACACAAATGCAAATCCCTGGAACACATACGCTGCATGGATGGCAAGCATGGCTTTCATCACTATGATTTCATCTATAAGCCCCACTCTACATCCATGCACCTCTTCTGTGTTACAGCAGTGTAACCCAAATGTGCTGAACGGATGCAGGTGCAAATTTCTCCAAAGTAGAAAGTCATTCTTTCCAAAGCTTTGGTTTTACATCCCCTTTGACAGAGGATACCTCCCCTGGCATGGTGCTCCGTTACTTCCATCCCAGGGTTTGTTTTCCAGCACCGACAAAGACACACCAATGCATTTCCCTGCTCTTCGCTGCATGCTGTTCATTTATGACCCAGTTTCCCTCAGTAGGCTCAGAGGGTGCCCAATTCCGCCTTGCAAGAAGCTCAGAGCCTTGCAGGCGTGTCCCCTTACTCAGCCTCTATCAGATGTTATAAAAAGTGTCAAGAAATGACACATCTCCAATAACCTTCTCACTTCTTTTCAGATTTCCTTTTGAGGGTTTTTGATATGAAATGTAAATGTAAATGTAGAAGCCAGACATAAAGCTGGAATACTCACTATATGAAATTCAGGCTGTGATTTTAAAGGAGTTGGGCGCTTGGCTATTGAATTTCCACAGAATTGGGGTACTTAATTCCTGTAGGCAGCTTTGAAAATCCCAGCTCTTTTCACGCACAGATGTGA
Source organism: Lepidochelys olivacea (assembly GCF_965140295.1). Classification (NCBI taxonomy): domain Eukaryota; kingdom Metazoa; phylum Chordata; order Testudines; family Cheloniidae; genus Lepidochelys; species Lepidochelys olivacea. Next base: position 17,198,127 of record NC_140428.1, read on the forward strand.
TAAGATTCTGTTTTTTTTTCTCCTTTTGCATTGCCTTAGACATCAAACATACACCTCTGTGACAGTTTGCACCCCTTTGTTCACGCCTTTTGCAAGACGGCGTTCAATTTTGTACAAAGCATACTATTTAAGCTATCATTTGAAAACTCAGGATTCACTGAACTTTACTGTCCTGATAAAATATGTGTAACAACGTTGCATGTAAAGATATAAGATTCCACTGTATAATGTTACCAAGACATGTTCCAACATGTTCTAGAGGTCAGTCACACACAAGTTCCCCAGAGACAAAAGGCTAGCCAATGCCTCAGCTAGATGTCACTGAGAACAAATGGACCACCACCTGATTAAATGGCCACTCTTTGGCAGGGTATGGGCAAAAAAGATCTACATTTTGACAAAGAAGCAGGATAAGGTTCCTGGCCTCACAGACTTTCTGTCTCCTGAACCTCAGATGGAGACGATTCTTGCGCAAAAGAAAGGGTTAAGAGAGGACATGGCAGATGCCCCAAATCTCTGCCCACAGCATCATCAACACCTGAAGAACAAAGGAAGCAGCATTGGACTGGGGAAGCGGGGAAGATATCCTTACTGAAGGCTTTTGTATTCTCTTAGCTTGTTAAGTTAGATGTTAGTTGCATTTTACCTTTTATTTCCTTGTAACCAATTCTGTCTTGCATGCCTCATTGTTTGTAGGCATTTAAAATCCATCTTTCTGTAGTAAATAAATTTGTTTTGTTATTTTACCTAATCCAGAGTGTGTGGATTGAAATGTTGTGGAAACACCATTTGGGATAACAAGTTTTGTGCATATCATTTTCTATTAATAAATGACGGACTTTACATGAACTGGTATTGTCCAGGAGAGGACTGAGCAGTACAGGACACATGTTTCTGGGGGAAAGTTTGGGACTGGGAGTTTGCTAGTGTTGCCCTACAGCGTAATTCATGAGTGGCTGGCCATAGCACTCACAGAGTGTAGCTGGGGGGGGGGTTACATGCTGGAAGCTGTGAGAGCAGACCAGGATCAGTTACTCTCACAGTGAAGCATTGTAAAACTAAAAGGCACCCCACGCTGGGGAACTGAGGGGACACAGCTGTCCATCAGTCCAGATTGTACTCTGGGTAACGTCACAACCACCAAATAGGAACATAAAAGACACACATGATGAGCCATAAGGATAAGACACAAGACAAGACATGTCTTTATAGCATGACAGTCAAAACATTAGGTTTTTATAAACCAATAAATATTACCAGCATCACTGGCAATGTGTAGCGAGAGAAAGTAGCTAGGCTGAACACTAATTATTTCCAGATTCCTTCATATCCGTAATGAGGAGCAGTTCCCCAAATGGTTAATCCATATATGTCTTGATGAATGGCCGGTCAGATTTGATCATATGGCCGAAGACCATGTGATATTCTCTCAAACTGGATGATTTCTAGCAGAACTATTGATTTATTTTAATTACCTATCCATATATTAAGCCTGCCAGCTTTAGAGAGTGTGGCCAGTGCTTTTCTTCAGACATATTACTGTTTACTATAATACTGCATTCCTGGAAAGTCATCTCTCTCACATTTACTTCAATTTATTACAAGAAATATAAGATACACTGCACTGCATAATATACTTGAAGTCGTATTTCATGAACTAGGCAAAAATATGCCCTGAAGGGAAGTATCTTGTAGTGGACACACATCTTTCCGTGTAATAAAACAAATGAAAGGAGCCATTCATCTACTTAACAGCCCCCTCCAGCATCTAAGGAAGACCAGGAAATTATGGGCTTGAGATTGTAACAAAAATGAGTTACAGTACATTTATACCATTCCTCCGGTTTGCTGTAGTCTGTCACCAGGTTAGATTCATGTTGTGCCATATTCCGTTCCTACAGCAAGTTTGACCTGAGAATTATTATACCTAAAGGCACACTGTTCTTTACAGTGTTGACCTTTCAGTTGTTTGGCATTTTGATTGGCTGTCTGTTCTCACAAGTGGTGGTGTAAACAGAAAGAGCAGCAGACTGTCATATCTCACTGACAGGAGGAGAGAGGTCTGACTCACCAGTGAGACCACTAAAAATCACGAGCTGGATGAGGCAATCAAAACCCTAATGCCTCAGTCTTGGGGTGGGGGGAGGGAGGAGGGAATGTTAATGTGAACAGAAAATGGCGCACAATGTATGTCCTAATGAAGTACAGTCTCCCCATCTGCTTGACAAAATTGTAAGTGTAAACTCCACTGCATGGAGGCGACGTTTCCTGCCAACAAACAAGCTGATCATAGAGGTATTGCCTGCTGGTTTTTCGACAGCAAAGAATCTCTTAGTCTAACGTCGTCCCCTTCAGATTCCTTGCCAGGACTTTTTGTAACAACTCAAAACCAAAGTGCATTGTATGAGTAGCCACGCAATCCAGGCTAGATCCTGAGTATGCACTGGAAGGATTCTTGGGGTGACAAGAGAGGAGGGAGAAATGGTCAATAAAGATCATAGTTATGTACTTCACGACTGAGTCTCGGTGCTCTGATTTAAGGCACTTCCCAGCAATTTGAGACATAGTCTACTCTGAGTATGTTCATTATTGGCCCCCAATGGTTCAGTCCCAGAAGGTACAGCTGCCCAGTTTGCCACCCCACATGCACAAAATTCAGGTGCTTTCCTGAATTCAAATTCAAATGTACAAATCGAGATCTCCAAATGTCTTGTTTAGAGATGGACAGAAGGAGGCAATATTTTCATTTGTCCATGATCTATTGGTAGACAGGTGATTCAAAACCAAGTTCCATGTTCTCTGAACCATCAAACATTAGAGTGTGAGGAGAAATGGATAAAAATGTTCTAGTTTTGACCAATCTAGCCTTGGGTCTGAAAACTCAAACCTTTGTAATGCAGCCAGGTCAGCCTAAGCAAGTCAAGTTAGACATACAGTAAAAACAGCCTCTGTACCTGTCAAAAATCTGGAAAAGATTTTTGTAAAAAAATATTTTATAAAAAATAAATTAAAGCAAGCTTTTCCAGGTCTCAGAAAGTGATTGGCTTGAATTTTGGACAGTAGTATGGGTTGGTTACACCATCCTAGAGTTTTTAAACTGATAATTATCCAAATACATTTGTTCAAATTTGGTTCTATAAAACCACCACCACCACACTATTGTGTTATATTCCCACTCAAAAACCCTAGTTCAATTTCTGCAAAGGCTGCAGATGTTTTGCATGATTAGCAGCTTTTAAAAACATTAAAGCAAAAAACCAAAAAAGTTAGAAGCCCAGGAAATACAGAATTCAAACACAGATCTGGGAACCAAGGGTGAAATCCTGGCCCCAGTGAAGTCAACAACAACAATACCTAGCTCTTATACAGAGCTTTTCTTCAGTAGATCTCAAGGTACTTCACAATTTTAATGTATTTATCCTCACAACACCCTCTGCCTCAGCTCTTCCATGTGTAAAATGGAGGGTAACTAATAATATTCAGCTACCTCAGAAGGATATTACAACACTTATTATGTTAGCTGATCTAATTAATAATATACTAGTTAGAGAGAGCAATTCCCTAATAGGATTATCACTGAATTATGAGAATAAATGTTGTCTGAAACTTCACTTGGCATTCCTTGCAAAAGAAGAGGTTTGTAGCTAAGTGCAATCTGCCATATGCTTCAGTCACTTGATTATTTTAGGGCTGAGCTATTTCAATCTTTGATACCACTGTGCTTCCTTTAGGATACTTGAGGCAAAGCCAATATTGATTTCTCTTGGCACACAAGCTGTTTGCTTCCGACACTAGGATTTTGTGGCTATTTTGGTCACATTATCATAAAGTCCATCCAAAAGATACACAAAACGTAGTAGCATGATTAAGTGTGATGTGTTTAGGTCAAACTTGAGAGCATCTCACTGATTGTTATATGAAGCAGAATTAAAACAAATTGCTCTAATCATTGTCCAGGGGCTTATCAAGAATGCCAGGGGCAGCAAGACACGTCTGTTTAACTCTTATATAGGAAGCAAGAACATGAAATCAAATTCACATTTTATAGCTAGGGCCAAACCTCTACAGATGATAGATCCTAAGATGCGAATAAGAGCCCTAGCTCCTAGTATGTTTTAAATCTCTTGTGACGCCCTATTAAAGCAAGACTAAGGGCAGCAGAGCCACCTCACACTGCAAAATTTTGTTCTTTATTTTGTGAGGCCCAGACACAGGGATCTGCGAGAAGACTCAAACTCCATTTTCCCCCATAGTTTTACATAACACGGTTCCATTCACCACAAGAGCACCTCCTCCTGGCCAGGCGTGGCGTAGGGACTTTCTTCCCATTAGCTGCCCCCACCAATGGCCACTCTGTCAGAGCGGTGGTCTCTCTTCTTTGCATCAGTCACAGTGCTCTCCCTTCTTGACTCAGCCCTCCAGCCAGGTCACTATGTAATCCCCCTTTCCGGGGTATCAAAGTCTCATTGGACCAGGTGTCCAGATGCCACCTCCACCAGTCCTGCGCCACTTCCCAGGAAGCCTATAACCAGCAGCCTAGGTCTTCACAGTCTCATTCCTGTTTCTCTGGGCTTCTTCCTAGACTTTCCTTCCCTTTCCCTCCCCAGTAACTCCTCTAGGATTGACCCTTCTTCCAGGCCTTATTCTCCCTCCTAGGATTCCTCCTCCCCACCGCTCTGCTCCCAACAAGCGAATGCAGACTCTTCATCACTAGTTAGTATTTATAAAGCCCAGGGGTGTGCCTTCAGGTGCAACTGTGAAGGTTAATTGGCCACTTCTGGGCCTCCTTAACTCCTTCAGGGCTGGTGTGGGGTGAACAACTCATTCACACCTTATTCCCACTAGGCGCTTTCAGTGAGACAGTTCTAGGTCCTTTAGATAGATGGGGAACTTACATCCTCCAACTATAGCGCTCTTTGCCTTATTCTATTCAGGTTCACCCAGAAGTAGGAGTTTTGTCTGAAAGTTCCCCTCCTACTCTCTCCCACCCTCCTAAAAAAATAACCTAAAACTCAAACAGAGCAAATGATAAGGAAACAATAAATAATCACAGGAGTAGCAGCTAAATAAAAAACTCCCCAAGCCTTTAAAGCAACTATTCAGAAGTTATAACTAATATAAATGTTTAACCATCAAATCAGTCACACCATTCATTATGGAAGTAAATGGCCATCACTCCTGAAAATATATGCACTGCCTGATCATGCATCACTAGGTCCATAATCACTAGGTTCAGCTATGTATCATAAGACATCAACGTGATGGTTTTCCAACGGTTTTGCATCCTTTTCATACCTTTCATGCTGATAAGGTCCCTACCTCTTCTTTGTGCATCTGGACATTGCATCAGGTTAAATGCTCAGAGCACACCTGAATTACACCTACTCAGAGGAAAGCTGGTCAGTACAGTCTTCAAATACGCACCTACACGTTTACCGTTTTAAATTAATTTTGGGTATAACACTTCAGAGGATCAGATCCTGAGGCTCAGACCCTGCAAAGACTTGGGCACGTGCTTATCTTTATGCACTGAGAGTAGTTCCACTGATTTCAATGGGACTTCACAACTTCTTAAAGTTATGCATGTGCATATATATTTAGGACTGGGGCCCAAGTTACTGGTGAATGAGAGTCTAGCTCTGTCCTTTAGCTATGCAATAAATATCAGTGAAGGCTGGATGAATGGACTATTCATCATAATTTGCAGCATATTAGAAAGTTGCAGAAGATGGGGTGAAGTTTTAAATGACTCCCTCTGGTAATTCCTTGCAAGAATCTTCACTGAAAATTAGGGAAAAGTCAATACTGAATCCATTGCTGATCCCAAACTTTCTAACGACAAGCAACTTTGTTCACAGGAGATTCCCAAAAAGCTCTAATCTACTGCGACATCATAGCGCACACAGGAGACCGGAGGCTCAGATGTCCCTATGGATGTTGCCCAAGGCCTGACAAGTTTATTTATTTATCTTTAAATAAGAGCTGCCCATTGACCGGCATGAAAACTTGGGGCCTGATTTTCAAACATGCTGAACTGCTGGAGGCTGTAATATTTTGGTCTAATTTCAGTTGCTGGGTTTAGCATGCGGTGGTTGAGTGGTGGGGGTGGCCTGTGATATACAGAAGGTCAGCCTGGATGATCCCTGGTGGTCCCTTCTGGCTTTAAGCTCTATGACCAGCAACTTTTATTGACCATTCCTGGATAATGCCTTGCTAACTTTTGAAGGGGCCATTTAGGCATGTGGGGCAAAAATTGGGAATTGGTTCTGCTTTGAGCAGGGGGTTGGACTAGATGAGCTCCTGAAGTCCCTTCCAACCTTGATATTCTATGATTCTATGAAACTGTTCTTTCTTTTATACCAAAGAGGTGCCAATTGACTTCAGTGGAATTTGTGGGTGCTCAGCATCTCAGAAAAAAAGATCAGGCCATTGGGTTTTTGTTTGGGTGTTCGTTTTTTTACGCTTCCCAATTTTCAGTACCTTTGTAGCAGATGTTGCTACGTGGAGTTAGAATATTAACACACGGGATTCTTTTCTGAACCACACTTAAATCCTAGACACTGGCAATGGAGCTGACTTCAGGACTGGGACTTCGGACTCTGGAGCAGCGAATGTCTCTCTGTGTTTGACCCACTGGCATAGGTGCTGGAACTAGGGGTGATGGGGGTGCTGAAGCCCCCTCAGCTTAAAGTGGTTTTCATTATATACAGGGTTTACAGTTTGGTTCAATGGCTCTCAGCACCCCCGCTATGCAAATTGCTCCAGCGCCCCTGCCCACTGGGGTCAAAATACCTGATTGAGATCTGTGTATTCCTGCGATACCAATAAATAATAGTCCATCAGTTGGTTCAGTGGATAAGGTTTGAAAACCACAAGCTCTGAGGAGATTTGAAATAGACTCAAACAGTCCCTTTGCTTTACAGTGTACTCTGCCTCCCTCTCCTGGCATCTTCCAGGTCATTATATAAATCAGGAGCTTCGGTGCAGGAAACTTCAGCTCCTAGCTGATAAGCAGCATTACTGTCAGATCAGGACAACTCTTGGCTTATTGTCTATTTACTGTGTTTGTTCACTGAATTTAGAACAGGCTTTTTACTAGCATTTCCCAGAATGTATGGATAAAACATTGGAATGTTCCAAAAGGAAATCTGTTCTTTATGGTTATCATAGGCCCTGTTCCTGCACTGTAACTCACGATGGCAGATCCCCGTGCCCACGTGGATTGGGGCGTAAGTGAAACACATTTCAAAGGTGTCCCAAAAAGCTAGCTGTGAGGATGTGTCATCTCCTGCACAGTCAGAGAGAGGGGAGCAGATGGCTGAAAAGGCCAAATGCTCCATGCTTAGGAAAAGAACAAGCGATGGTATGAAAGCCTTAGAAAGTCCAGGTGGATGAGTTCATATCTTTTATTAGACCAGCTTCTGCTGGTGAGAGAGACAAGCTTTTGAGCTCACACAGAGTTCTTTTTCAGGTCAAGAGCTCTGGGAAGCGTGAGAGCTTGACTCTCTCACCAACAGAAGCTGGTCCAGTAAAATATATTACCTCACCCACCTGGTCTTTCTAATATCTGGGGACCAACAATACAACACCAACACTGGAATCCAAGCCTGGCAGAGGTTTGGCTTTCTATTCAGCCTATCTTAAAAGAAACCACTTACTTGGGGATCTTCTAGCCAAAGGGTGGGTGGAAATTGCCCTCTTCCATTATTTGTTTATTTTGATTTATTGCAACATGTAGCAAAAGAAAAGGCACTTAGCCTAAGCCAAGATTTCAAACCCATGAACAGCAGTAAAAACAACAGCTGCTCCAGAGCTCCAAGCCAAATATTAACAACCAGCATAAAAACCAAGCATAATAAAACAACCCCTCTCCCTACACACACAAACGGCTCCCTATCAGCCCCCCAAAATACTGGGGAAATAATCCTGGCATCCCCTGACGGTCACCATATTCAGACTACTGGGGGGGGGTTAATTCTTAAACTGCAGTTGACTCCTGGATAATGCACAGCGCATAGCTCCCTCACTTTCCCACAGGGCAGGCTTCCAGCTTGAGTACCTCCACTGATCACAACCGCAACAATGTGTATAATGGGAAGAAAGCCTGTCTCTTATGTTGGCAAGTGCCAGACCATGTAGGGATTTATAAGTCAACACCAACACTTCCAATACAACCCAGAAATTCACAGGCAGCCAGTGCATTATCCTCTTTTCCTTTATGCCCTCCCCCTAGGAGATTAAGGAATTGACTATCTTGGCTCCTTATATTTGCCGGAGACCAGTGTCCCTGTGGGTTCCTAGCCATGGGATGGGGAACATACAGACTTCCCTATAGATTTTCTGTCCAGCATACTCCCCAACCTCCTTTCGGCCTCCATTTCTGCATTACTTTTAGCTGACTGGGATTAGGTCTCATATGCTTATGACTTTACTAGCTGTCATCAGACAATCTGTTTGCAAGGAAGAGGCATAGTTTCCTCAGAGCAGAATCAAACAAACAGCTGGAGGACTTGGTCGTCCCAAAATGGTGCTTGAGAAACCTGGATTTAAAAGGCTACCAAGTGATTTAAGAGCTACCTGAAGGGGAAAGCAATGGGAAAATTCCCAATATACTTACAAGGTAGAGAACAAGGAGCTGCAAATGTCACTATTCAGTTGCTTGTTTTCATATTGAGCACTATAGGACCGAAGGCAGCTGGGGCTTTCTTTGCAGTTTAAAGGGCTGGCTACAGAGGCGGAGTTTGCTAGGGATAGTACTTAAATAGTGATAATGTTAAAAGACATAAACTTGTGATAGGATGGTGCTGCTGTGATCTATTTCACAGGCCTGATACTTGAAACATGCACAACTATGGACATGAAAACACTCTCATTGAAGTCAATGGGACTGCTCATATGCATAAAGTTACATTCATCTTTAAGTATTGGCAGGATTGAGGCTGCAGGATCAGATCTCTGGGTATGGCTGGAATCTGGAGTGGTAACAAGGGGCTTTAGCCCCTTGAGAGTCACAGTTTGGTTTTAAATTTTCTTATTGGCATATTCCTAATAAAAGTGGTCAAAATTTTCTCAATTTTCAGCTTTTGATTAATTTTTTGTGTTGAAACTTTGATTTCAATGGTTTCAACCCCCGAAAATGTTTGCGAGGTTTTTATTTTTTTGACCAACTTGATTCTGAGCAAGGCCCATTTATTTGTACTGTCTATATTGATGGTTTGTGTTTTGTTAAGTTAAAATAAAAATCTATATAGTGTTTGGAAAACTTCCTCACACATATAGTACTATTTCTTAAAGGGGCTGCTTGTGATGGAAGTGTTTGCAGGAACAGAGCCCAATGCAGTAAACTGTAAATGGTAAATTGTTATTGTAATGCATTGTGAATTATTAAATAATAACCTACAGTTTGCCATTTACTTTTGAGATAAGAATTCAATATCTGTGAGTATTTCCACCAATAAAGTGTGAATGTTCACAGATAACAAATGTAAAAGTGTGTCTGTGTTGCCAACTTGTGCGATTTTCTTGAGTCTTATGATAGCTGGGTTTTTTTACGCCTTCAGTGATGTGTTTACAGGAGAATCTCACTTTCACTTTAAAAAAGCAAGCTTCTAACCCTTCTGGTTGCAGAGAAAAAGCTTTAAATATGAACCCACATTTCATTATTTTTTAACTCCCGTGATTTTTTGGATGCCCAGCTCACACTCTTTGCATGTTTGTGGCTGGCAATACTGTTGTGAATGCTGTCAGGCTCAAATTCACAGACAATTTTTTCTATGCCAAACCGGCATCCAGGTGCACATTCAAAAACAGCACTTGGATGACAAGAGGTCTCTCACCCCAATCCTGCAATGGGATCCATGCAAATATGCATCCATGTTGCACAACTGGGCCTTAGAGCTACAGTCCAATTTGAGAGAGAGCTTTACATTTCAGTGGGACCTTCTGCACTATAGTTACAGAATGTTTTAATTGAGAAGTGTTTCTCTACCTACGCACCTTTGAAACGGAGAGAATCTCTTTAGCTCGTCCCTTCTTTAGTAATTTACGGACTGATCTGACTCCCATTGAAGTCGATGGAAAGATTCCTATTATTTACAAGGGGAGTTGAATCAATCCCTTACTCCTATAGCATTTATACATACGTTTATAAAAGAGATGAATCAAAGCACACTTCCCTTTCTTGTGCACTTGAGAATGAGAGAGATGAAAGCCTTGGAGGCTAGCAGGCCTCAGTAAATAAATGGTAACAGATCAGAATTCAAATAAGTATGCTGAGGGTACCTCTACACAGCCTGCAGCAGCAAGCCTTCAAGCCCAGTTCAACAGACTCAGGCTTGTGAGGCTTGCTCTCCACACTAAAATCAGCTGTGTGGATACTGAAGTTCAGGCTGGAGCTTAGCCCCTGAAGCTTAGGAAGGCTGTCAGCCTGCTTCGAGGCTCACTGCTGTGGGCTGATGCTGGCTGTGTACTCTGGGCTACTTCCTTCTGGGATCCCCTTGCAAGATGAAATTACTGCATGATTATTAATCTGTTTGGCCACTGGGGGTCAGCATCACAGCACATAAAACTGAAAGGACATTTATACTGCAAGGATATTTTAAAAAAAGAAAAAGAAAAGAAAAGAATTGCTCAAGTCATTGATAATGGCCATAGTTAGGGCTTAATTTGGGCCAGGACTGAGCTCCAGCACCTCTAGGCTTGGCAGTTCATAGCCTCGGCATCTCTGAGTTGCTGCATCAGTTACGAACGTAAACAAAATGGCTTGACCTCCGGCACCTCTTTCATTACAAATTAAGCACTAGCCATAATCCCACAAGGATGTATGGGGAATGCTGTACCAGAGACAATGGCTGTTTTTTCAAACCCAAAGCTGTGTGAAAATTAGTCATTTAATAAAAATACCCTCACTAACCTTTGTTATATCGACTTATCCATAGCTTTCTGCCCAGTGCTTGCAGTATAACCATCATCTCCCAAGGCAAGGCACAGAGCATTAAACACACTATGTTAGTGATCGTTAACACAGCAGACCCGGTGAAGCAGACCTCTAAGCAGTGTGAAAACAAAAGGCCCAGCAAAGATTCAAACCTTCTTAACATCTGCTGTCAGGAACGTTGCCTCCCAGGCAACATTTGAAAAGCTTACTCTTGTGACATGCCTGCCACCTCCCCATCTGCACATGCTTCGATATAGCCATTCAAATGGCTCCAGCGCGGAAAACCCCCTTGGCTTCTCCAGTTCCCGGCTCACACCCCCTAGAACACTCCTTTCCCACAGTAGTTTCTCTTCGCACCTGAATACATACCCAAGTGATTGTTAACAAATCTCAATATTGGTAAAGACTGTGGGTCAGAAACCTCAGGGATTAGCCCTATCGGTTCTTTTTAGATCTGATGAATCCCTTGTATTGACTGTGGACAACAGCTTCCAATGAAAATTAGCTTGAATAAGAACAAAGTAAAAACTGAGCTATGGAGCATTCCCTGTGTTGGCACCAGCTCCAGAACAGAGATTGTCTCTCCCTGTTTAGGGTCTTTGGTAAAGAGTGATGCAGCAGAAGCCACGTGCAGTCAACAACATCAAACTTTATTAGTCCTGGAAACCCAGGAATCCATGCTACCTATTGCTGAGCACCACCGATTGGCACTTTAGCTAATCATTTACATATACACAGACATAGAGCACTCTCAGAACAAGTGGTGGATAGACTTTGTGCTGGTTCCCTATACAAGGGTGAATTTTCACCTTTTATAAAAAGGATCTTATTTGCAAATGATTGGGGAACCGTTCTTTCATTTGATTCTATGATTAACTCTGGCCGATTTTAACAAGACCCCTGAGCCAGAACCCAGTGGAGCAGGCTGACATGGGATTTCTTGCCTCTTCCCCAGACTAAGAAGGCAGAGGGAAAACGGTCAAGAACTACAAGAGTTAGAGGCTGGAGGAGAGACTCCGAGACCATTGGACTTTGAGTTCCTTGTTTGTGGACTTTTCTGTTAACCACGAAAGGGGATAGACAGAAAAGGGCTAGGCCACATAAGATGATAGGCTGTCTTGAAGCCAGAAGGTTGGTGAAGGCATTAGACTGAAAGGACCCCTGCAGCACCATGCCTGGACACAAAGAGGTGCTTCAGAGGCAAGAGCGTGCTCTTACAGGGCCTGGCTCATGATGTCTGAATGCACGGGAAGTGCAATAGTGATGTCACTTGCTAGTACATGTCAGTTCTCAACAGTCAACACTCCAAGGGATCAGCATCCTCGGAGAACAGCTGAATAGTAACATATCCAACAAAGCCGTTAACCACCGATGGCTAAAGCCCCTCCAGACCTGGCAGTCTCCATCCAGTCCTTCACTGTTAAGTGTCTGCATCACAGCTGATACTGACGGGCATCTTAGCAGAGAGGGCAGGGTGAATGAGCCATGGACACGAACCTCCTTACTATGCAGGCCCTCCTGAAAAGATTTGAAGCAAATGAGGGAAGTAGCAGGAGGGAAGCTTTCAGTAGCACTGCCCCAGCTTTACCTGTTCTGTGCATAAAAGACAAAATTCATCCCTGTGCAGAGGGACCAGTAAAAAGCCCATGCACCACTTAAGTCCAACTTAAGCGCAACTTTGAGGGCTTAAGTGGGACATCAACCCTCTGCCCAGCCGTGAATTTTACTGAGAGGGAGAAAGTCATGCACCAGAGCTGTCAATCTAGCCTCTCGCCCTCTTGCAATATACATCATTATTTTAAAGGACAATGCTAAATGTTGAAACCTACATGGGGGCACTGTTTAATATAACCATATTGGTGAAGTTATGATGTGGCCAGGGAACCCGATAAAAACATCCCAGAAATAAAATCAGTGTTATGACTTGGAACCCAGCCTCAGCACAACAGGCCATGAAGCCCCCTGGGGGAGCATATTGCAAAAGCAGACAGAGTAGTGATATGCATGAGTCACGTGATTGTGATTAACGGGCGGTCTCGAACAATTTCTTCCAAGAGCAACGTCTTGAGCCACATAACTGGGAGCTGTTATTTCAAGGGGAAATAAAGTCACTGTCAGAGTTTTACACGTAACTATCCACACTGTGCCATATGATAGAGTGCTGTGGAGTAACTGAGGGCAGGGAGAGTAAAGGCACAAATTGATACCAGCTTTATGGCCATGCTTAGTTGTGTGCATCCCTTAAAGGCAGTCTGCATGATCCAGGCAGAGACTGCAGAATCAGAGGAGGGCCACTGGTCCAGCCCTTCTTGGTATGATGTGCCAGGAATCAGGGCTGGCAACACAGCCCGTCTCCGGGCAACCTAATGAGTGCATCCATCCAGCAGGCTGTCTGATTGGCCACACTTCCTGATTAGTTGGAAGAGGCAACAGACCAGCTATTAAGTTCAGCAGCTGCTCAAAGCTTTCGCCCAGGGCTGTGGTAGCTCTGTGCTCTTGCATTGGTCCCAGCCCTGCTCCTGGTAACCCAGCTCTGACCCTCAGCTCCGATTCCTGTATTTTGACTCCAGCTCTGACATACGACTCGAGTTCTGACCCTCTGCTCTGATTCCTGATTACCAACTCCTGCTCCAACCATTAGGCGTGACTCCTGCTCCAATCATTAACCTCGTCCCAGTCCCCGACAACTGCACAGTGAAGGCAGAGACTGCAGAATCAGAGGATGGCCACCTTCTTGGTCTGATGCCCTTCAAAGCATGAACCTCAGTTTAGCTGGTGACTGAATGCTCCCACTGCACTATGTTCCAGGTGCAACTGAGGGAAAGAAGGGAGCGTAGTGGTGAAGGAGCACTGGTATGCAGGAATGGTTCATGCCACTAATACATTGAAGAAGTTTGCAATATACATTATTGGCACACCTGGGATTCCAGCTCCAGAATTCCTGTCTTCCAGTTTAGTGCTCAGCCTCGGAGACAACCCTGCCTTTTCATCCATACCTCCCAACCTCCTAAGAACTGCATCATTTAGATCACAGTGAAAGCTGTGCCTTAGCAGTTTGCACGTTAATGGGTACTTTCCGTGTCACGTCTTATTTGAGGAGTGATCATTCAGCAATGCCTTTAAGCCTAGATTGCCACTCTGTTACTTGTCAGAAATCCAATGATCTTCTGGGTGTAGGGTGACGAGACAGCAAGTGTGAAAAATCAGGTCGGGGGTGGGGGGTAATAGGAGCCTATATAAGAAAAAGACCCTAAAATCGGGACATCTGGTCACCCTATCTGGGTGTAGCAATTTGACTTCCTTCTCAAAATTATCTGGCCACTGTCCTAATGCCTTTTCCTTCTACCCAGAAGATGATCTGAGTTTGGAATAGCAGTGCAGCATCAGCAGAAAACACATCTTTCCAGAGAAATAGGGCAAAAGCACAATCAGGACCTAAACCAAATCCCCAGCTCCGCATCATATTCCCTGGAGTTTCTTCTGCTGCAGCAATGTGATGCAATTGAAATGCATCCCGATGCACAGCGCGATTTACTAAAAGAGAATGGCTAATTCATGTTTATAGTTTACCACCCTAATTGTACCCAGGCTCTCTGCTCATTACTGCAATGCCATAAAAATATGGTGCCTGTTTTCAATTTCAAGGAATCATCATTTGCTTAGACTTTAATGTTGACTAATATTAATTGGCAAAATTAAATCATTCCATCCGGAATGGAGATAAGTGATTCCCATTATTTAGTCAGGACCAAACCAACTGGTTGGCACTTTGTGCACAGACGTTGCAACGATGGGGGTCTTTCTGGCGAGACCACTGTGAACATTTTATAATATTTACTGGTAATTCACACACAGGAAAACATCAGAAGCCTTCCTATGAAATACCCACCTGACGTGACTTATTTGATCTTGAAAAAGCCATTGTGCAGATCAAAAAGCACACGAGCAAGTGGGTCACAAGTAAAATGGCATGAAAATGAAAATGGCATAAAGCCTTTTATCCTAAAGCGGTTTACAAACCATGTCTCTGTGACATAGGACAGGCTGCTGAAAAGCAGGCACCGCTGGGATGGAAAAGGGTGGCCATGTAAAATTACACAGAAACACCATGCAGCAATTTAGTATGGGAAGGGAAAAACAGCATATCCATTTGAAATGGCAAGGGCAGATTTACATTGGCACAACTGAGCCTGGACAGAGGATAACGCTTCTATCCTTAAACTGTCTGGGTTAGGACTGTGACGGTCTCCTGCTAGGCAGGATTTTTGCAAGTGCTAAATTGGCTTTAGAGAAGATGGAGAAACTTGAGGGGCATCTCTGAGTCCTGCCCAGGTACTTTTCCCCCAGCTGTTAGCAGCATGCAGAGAAATCACTGCAGACATTTTCCAGTACAATACACTGAACGTACCCTGCTAAGTCACCAGCAACCTCTGGGTATCATTGACTCTGGATTTACCTAAGTCATCCGCAACATAAAAGAAGACAAAGCACGGATTTATTACTGCAGCCTTCCAGGTTGCAATGTGCAGACGTTCTAAACCAGATGTTCTTTGGGCCTGGAAGAGCAGTAGAGAAAGAGTGCTTACAGTTGCAGCTTACTCAACTAGCTCAGAAAAGGGCAAACGTGACAGTCAAGTGCCTGGTTCACTAAAACTTTACTCTCGGACTTGTGTCGGGGGTGGGAAAGGACAGGCACTTGTTGGATGTTGCTTGACAGACACTTCACATTCCCTAGGGATTTAAATGATGTGCAGTGTGTGACTGACATCGGAGGAGGTCACATCCCTTTATGCTGGACAGCTCAGTGGAGGGGGAAGGTGTTGCGGCATCAGAAGAAATGTGTCCGACCGAAACTGCGCCTTTGGAAAGTTACCATTTACAGCTGATGTAAATTGCTGCACAGAGAGGGGGCCATTTTCCCTGCACAAGAAGTATTGGTCCTACACAATCCAGCAACTATGCTACTATGCTTGAATGCCATCTGCTGGCACTATATTTATTAACTATTTACAGCTCTATATAGACCTCTCTTGTAACTATTAGTGGGCCAGATCTGCGCCTCCACTGTGGTCAATTTATGGCACAAAGCAATTGTAAAGGTGGCTGAAGTGGGTTCCTGAGGATTCCCGCAGCACAAGGGAAGCCCAGGTGGTGCAGAACTCATACAGTGGGCTCTTTTCCCAGCCTCCAGTGCAGGGGGCATGCCCAGGGAATTGCTATGTCTAGTCAGTCCTCCAGCTGCTGGTACCAGTTTGCAGCTGGATACAAAAGGCCCAGCATGCTTCAGCAGGGAACACAGCATCCATACTGTCATCTGAAATGAGAATTTGTCTTCACCTTAAGCCTAGATTTCCACACCTCACTTATACCCCCACCATCTAGATTCCCAGTTAGGAAAATATTTCTGACCCTTTCTTCCTTTTGCCACCACTCTTCTTCAAGCACAATCTGTCATCCACAGGAACATACCTAATCTTTGCTCATTTGTAAAAAATGATCTCTTCTGTAAGAGATCCCTGACCAACGACTTTAGCTATGCATCACAGTTGCCAGGTGTTTAAATCAAAAAGACCTCTGATCGATAACAAACCCTTCTGTTTTTGAGGCCCCATTTCACTTGCTATGCTGAATGTTATGTTTATCAATATGCAGGACTTCTCATACACTTCACTGCTGGGTTTTTTAAGCTACTAGTTAACAGCTGTCTTCCAACTAAAGACAAGGCAGAACAGCATATAGTGAAAATCTGTGGCCATCGACACCCTCATGTGACACACCATGGTCATTTGGAATTTCCTGTTGATAGTAAGAATAGAACACAGATCCTACAGATTCAGAACACAGTTAAAGGAGAATCTCTGATAGGAGTATGTGGCCTATGTCACAGGAACAGTTTTAATTCCAGCCAGCAGAGGGTATGTCACTTCTGATCTGACTGAGAGAGCAGAGCTGGATAAAAATGAAGGGAAAAGTAAGTTTCTTTTTAACTTTAATAACAGGTTTGATTCATACTGTGGTTTAGATGAAGGCTCATGACATTCTTCTTTTTTTTTCTTGCCCCCCCTTAACCTAATCAACCATCCTCAGGCTGGAGACATTTTTTTCCCTCTCTTCCTTTGGTTCAGGTCACCCAGTAGCATGTCACCTGTCGGGCCCACCTTTGTTTACTGCCATCATGGAAAGAGGTCTCATAGACTCATAGAATATCAGGGTTGGAAGGGACCTCAGGAGATCATCTAGTCCAACCCCCTGCTCAAAGCAGGACCAATCCCCAATTTTTGGCCCAGATCCCTAAATGACCCCATCAAGGATTGAACTCACAACCCTGGGTTTAAGCAGGCCAATACTCAAACCACTGAGCTATCCCTCCCCCCAGGTCACTGTGTGCTCTGCTAGTCTAGGGTTGGTGCCGGATACAACTGGACTAGCCCTCCCTCCACCCAAAACTTCAGCCTTGAAAAACATTTGGTTCAATTTCTATCAAAGTATTTGCATTTTCTTCCATGTCAAAAAATGTTTTTCACTTTGGTACAAATTGTACCTTTCCCTGACAACCACCACAATTCCACCCAACACGATATAACACAGCACCCCCTGCTGCGAGCCCCTGGATACCATAGGATATTTATGCTGCATCCATTACTATGTCGTCAGGAGCTCATCAAAACTTCATTCCAATTCATGAACTTCTGAGACTTGACACATCACCAGGACAAACTCAGAGGATACATCCATCAGAAAGATAAAATTTGAAAGGGCATCAGAACTTAGTAAAAATCTGCCATTAAACTTCAATGAAATAAGGATGAGGCTCTAATTTTGCATTGTTGTAATAAACAATTTACTCTCCTGGTTTCCCCAGGAGCTAGCCAGCTGCTCAACAATTCCCCGAAACATACACGGAGCACCAATCTGATACCCAGAGGGATCAAAACCTCACGGATCATTGAATACATCTCTCCACACTGCTTGATATCGCTCTCACTTCAGATTTTCATGAAACTAACAAGCCAGCTTGTGGATAAATGTAGCCTTAGCAGCCATCTGCAAATTAGCAAGACTGCTGCAATCAGCTTTTGAAATCAAGCCCATTTATTATATACACACACTCACAAGTCATGTTTTCATGAGAGATCAAATGAAAAAACTTATCATGAAAGATTAATCACTGAGTAATGAGCATAGGAAACCCAAGGCATTCAGTACCAAAGAGTACCTTTCCAGTCATGCTCTGCTGTGATCTTTCCCAAACTGATCCAAGCCAATTTTTTGCTGATTTTACTAATTGTTGCTAAGGAGCTGTCACAAAAAGTTTACTCAGATACTCTTGCAGACTGAACTTGAGCCAGTTTTAACAATGTTGTACCTGGGGAGACAAAATGATCCGTAGCTTCACATTTGGGGACATTCACCCCTGTGCAGAAAGGGTGCTCAAGATCTATGTGCCACTTAAGTCCCACTCAAACGAGGGCTTAAATGGGATTCCAACAATGTAGAATCCTTGTGCATATGAATTCCACATTTTATGCACAGGAGGCATGTTTTCCCACCAAAACAGGAACCATTTCAACTGAGTTTTGTCATTAAAAAAAAAAAAACCCCACACACAAACACAACACAACACAATGCGCATGGGAGGGGGAAACCTGTCCCGCAGTGTATTTGTGAAGTATTCACCCAATTGCACATTTTTTCTCCTCACTCAGAAATGGATTTTTTTTTTTTTAAGCAAAAGTGGATTGGCAGAGAAAACACATACAGATTTCAGAGACATTTCGGTCATGTTGATGGAAATAAGAAATTCCAAGGGTGCAAAATAGTGACTCTTTCAAGATAGCAAAAAAATTGTCACCACTTTCGCATTCTGTTCTCGTTGCAATTCCTGGTCAAGTCCCCAGTTGCAGAGTTCCCCCGGTTTGTTATGGCCTTAATCCTTTTGATGAGCTCCAGGCAGGCACAGTGGCCTTTGAATGTGGAGTTTGTTGCCAGATCTGGATTAAGGAATGGTGGTGTTACATACAGGACAGGTTCCTTTCATTATGCAAGGCACTGAATTTAGCCGTATGGAATGGAAATCCATCAACTTCATGAATTTGCAGATACTGGGACAGTGGGCTACTCAGCCATGGTTAGGGGTATATTTATCTGGCATAATTACCATGGAAACCCTCAGCTGGTGAATGTAGAGTTGATGACATGTGACCTTGGGCAAGGCACTCTGTGTCTTAGTTCCCCATCTGTACAATGGAGATAATAGTGCTTCCCTATCCCACAGGGGTGTTGTGTGGATAAATACAGTAAATACTGTGAAGTGCTCAGAAACGGTGATGCTGGGGGCCATTAAAGTACCTTATATAAAGAGGTAAATGTTCGCTTACAGTGACCCCGTTGTTGGAAATGCAGAGAGCCGCACCCCCAGAAAGCTCTGCGATGTTTCCCACTGCAGTCACTACGTGTCTCTGATGCCGCTTGTGCATCTGAAGAGGGTAAGTCCCAATAACAGAACATCCTACTTAGAAAGGATTTCACTCGACTCCCCCCGCTTGTGCCTGCAGAACTCTGTTAGGGTTAGTGGGCACTGAGCCTGGAATTTGAGAGGAAATAGGATATTGCTTTAGTACAGTGCAGACCACTTAGTAAACCTCTATGGGAGACAAATCTATTTCCATCCCTTCCCTGCTCCTTGCGGATGCCTCTCCTGTGACTGCCATACTGCAGTCTGGTCTGGCAGCAATTAATTCACATGACTGCAAACGAGATTTACAGCTGCATAAAAACAACAGAGAGCTACGCTGTAGTGATCTGAGACTCCCCAGTTTTGCAGTCATATCCCTGCTCGTTTGAGGCCCATTGTCTTAGAATGCTACAGTCATTTTAAACTAGGGTTGGCCCATTCTCATCGCTTACCATGTGGCTCCGACTAATGATGTCAGCCTCATCTGCCTCCTTAACAGCTTGTAACCCAAATCTTTTCCCACCTTCTGCTATGCTGCTCCTCGCACACAGAACATCCTTCCTGAACTGATTTGGAAAGCTACTCTCCTACCCTGTTTATGGCCCACCTCTGATGCCATGCTGGGGCCTCCAGGCATGGTGATGACGTATATGTTAAATAATGTCTCTTGCCTTTTGGAAGAGAACCATTCCAGGCAAGCCAGGAGAAGAGACTTTTGTTTTATCTCATCGCAGGTCATTTCACTCAGCTAGGGCTAGATTTTCAAAGGGGCTCTGCCCACTAGCTGCACACTTAGTGCTGAGCTATTTTGAGAAATCTCTCCCTTATTGACAAGAATAAATCAATTGTACCCATCTCAGAAGTGAGTAATGCAGCTTGGATGTAAAGCCCTCTTCCAGTCGGGTCCATTGTGCACAGATATTTTTCATGGTAGCTTAGGGCATCGCCATCTTTCAGTTACAGCTGGGTTCTCATCCTGGTTCCCCCCCGCCCCCACTGACCTACTCTGTGAACTCAGCCATGCCATTTCAGCGCTGTGCCTTTGTTTCCCTGCCCTTTGTCTTGGCTATTAAAGACTGTGAGGTCCAAAGGGGAGGGAGTGTTTCTTACTATGGGTCTGTACAGAACCTAGCACGAAACACCCAGTATCTGCTGGCACCTCTTATCACCAATGCAATGCAAATAATAATAGCACCAAGAAATCAAGGGGCAGGGGGAGTTGGTTTTGCAAAAGCAAAGCATCTTTCCTTCTGCAGTGAAAGGCGGGGGTTGGGAAGGATTCAACCATACCCAGCACTATAGTGCTAAGAGATCCATTCCAGGAAAGCCAGGAGGAGAGACTTCTGTTTTATCTCATTGCAGGTCATTTCACTCAGTTAGGGCTAGGTTTTCAAAGGGGTCCGTCCACTGGCTGCACACTTAGTGCTGAGCTATTTCGAGAAATCTCTCCCTTATTGACGGGTGCAGATCAATTGTACCCACCTCAGAGGTGAGTAATGCTGCTTGGATGCAAACCCATGACACCGTTGCCTTTCCCCCTATTTATATTTCAGAGATTCTAAGCACCATAATGCAGCCCTCAATGAACAACACTGATGAATGCCATTAGTCTTCACCTAGTTGGAAGAAGGTGACATTTATCCATCTGCCCCACTTCAACCTTGAGTTAAAGGTGTGGAAAGTCACCACAGTGGATAATTAAACTGAGCAAGAACACAAAAGGGATTAAAAAAATAAAACAAAACAGAGGAAGGATATTGTCAGTAAAGCGTCATCATCTCCTTAGCACTGTTCTGAAATCTCGCCATTTTCCTTCAGCATCCTGTTAAACAGAGAGGCTTCTTCATAAATTCTTCATCATTTGCATGACGCATTCCTTCGATCACAGCTGCCATCAGTAAAGTCCTCCTACCCCAGTCCTTGGTCCTAAGTAATTTATTAGAAGTAGCAAGCATCCCGCATAGAAACGTAATGAGCTGTAGATAAGCATTGATTTGTGGTTCTGCTTAAAAGGAAAAAACAGAAACAAACAATGTAAAAAACCACCCTGCTCAGCTTAGCGGTGGTTCTGTTCCTTTATTAAACAATCTGTCAACATATTTTTTAATCCTGCTTTTTTTTTTTTTTTTTTTTTTTTTTTTTTTAAGAGTCCAGTTCTGAAGCCCTCGCTCAGAATGGGGAGGCCTTACTTGCAGAAGTCACGCCACTGACTTCAGCAAGAGACCTCCACAACCTGGTCAACAATGGACCACGAAGAAGCGGATAATGGAACTATTGGGAAAAACATTGGAAATGTTCATGAGCAACCCCACAGTCTCCAAAAAGCGGTCATTTTCAGCCTAGTCGACAACATCACCACTGCCAGCCTTCCGCCAGTCTGTCTCCGAAGACGCCAAGGACTGAATGGGCCATGGAGCCGGGATGACCTTGTCAGCCTTAGAGGTGGTCGCTTCAGAGCAGGGCTGAGGTGTATGAATAGGGCAGCATGGGAGAAGCTTGCACTGATGTACCCGGGCTGTGCTTGTTCTCTGGACAAGAAAGGATCAGCTGGGCTGTACGTTCAATATCTTTCACAAACACTAAATTCACATGACGTTTTAAATAAATACTTAGTCATCCGCTGTAACAAATCAAGGCACTTCTTGGTACTACAGAACTCTACTGCCTTCTGTAACAGTAACGAGCCCATACAGAGAAGTATTGCCTACTACACCCTCAAAAGCTGAATTACTGCATTACAGAAGCATCAACACAGAGAGCAATAAACCTTCCCTACAATGCACACTTCAATTTCTAGTTCCCTGCTAAGTTTTCTGCTTACTGCTGAAAGCATTTTTGCCACAGGCATTCCTCTGATGCAGAGAGGAAAGAGAAGATCTTCCCCCCACCCCCAATTTTAAAAGAATTTGCATCCTCAGTGAATTCAGCCTAAGGATTTTCTGGGTATATAAAAGCCCCAAATATATTTAGCTTCATTGTGTCCCTTCTGCTCTTGCTGGGCTGAGTGATTTGTGCTCATTCACACAGTGATTTTGTTTGGACTGGTACTTGCAAGCACACAGGGAGGAGGAAAGCAATACATGTCTGGGAGGTGAATTGCACAGCCCTGTATTGCACTGACTCTGCCTCTGGAAAGGAGGGGATGGCTCCGCAGAGGAATGCAGCTCAGAAGTGTGAAGAACCACATGCTCCTTATCATGCTCAGAGCAGCCAGGAGAGTGGGGAGGATGTGTCCCTAGATGCGCAGCTCCTAGAGTCTCCAGTCCACCATGTCATTTCTTTGTGACTGGAATCGGTGGGCTAGGCACTTAAGAACCTTTGTGAATTCAGCCCTGAACTCCCACTGATTTCAATAGGTGCCTAAATACCTTTATAAGTCTGGCCCTAATGTTCAAGCCACAGCCCATTGAAAATACTCCCATGGATTTTGCATCAGGCCCTTTGTCCCTTGCTTGCAGCTGTAGCAAACATCTCTGTGGACCAGCCATTAGAGTGGGATGCATAACACACACACTAAGCACAAGTCTATATGATGGATGAATGACATGCAAAAGCTTCCCATAAGCATCCAAAAGCGTAGTGGCTTCTTGAAACGACCTGACCCTCCTTGTTCATTCAAGTCACACAGAGATTTGAGTTACTCATTCTCTAACTGATGGAGAAAAATTAGTTGGCAAAGTAAAAATATTGCAGGATAACAAAGCTGTGAGTCAAAGATGAATTAAGGAAAATGACAATTAACCTAATGCAGGATGTATTTATGGAACGGTGAGTCATGGAGTAATATACAGCAATCCAATCTTGGGAAGTACTGCAAAGAATGACAAACGACTTGGAATTAACTACACAAGAAACAGTGGCTGCTCTTCTGGGGCCCAGTTCTGCAAGGTGCTGAAATCTCGCAATACCAATTGAGACCGAGGGGAGGCGAGGGCCCTCAGCACTTCATCCAAAGGAAAAGAGCTCAAGCCTCGTTCTGGAGCACTCAGATCCCCAGAATGTTACTGCATTAGTGGTTCAGAGGAGGAGAGAAAATAATAATTTTTAAAAATGGCTCTGACTAAAGTACTCACTGCTTAAGGGGAGGCAGTTTGATTTAGAGACAGAACACTAAACTGGGACTCCTGAGAGCTGGGTTCTGTTCCTGGCTTGCTGGGTGAGCTTGAGCAAGTCATTTCACTGCTCTGTGCCTCAGTTTACCCACCTGTAAAATGGGGATAGTAACATTGACCTCCCTCAGGATTAACAGATGAAAAGCACAGGGTAAGAGCTAGGTATGAAGTCATGCTGGTTTCTTATCCATGGACCAGCGATGGGCAAACTTCTAAAGCTTCTAAATAGGTTTATCCACCCCTATTTGGCCTAGAGAATGGGACAGGCTCTCTTACAGGATTTTTCATTTCACTCACTGTGTCCAACTGGCTGCTCGCTAGCATGCTCCCACTGGAGTATCCGAGTTCAGGATTATCTACCCCCAAATGTAGTTCACTGAGTCGACGCTCATAAAGGGGTAAACAGTGAGGTGGCAAAGTTTGCAGATGATACTAAACTGCTCAAGATAGTTAAGACCAAAGCAGGCTGTGAAGAACTTCAGAAAGATCTCCCAAAACTAAGTGATTGGGCAACAAAATGGCAAATGAAATTTAATGTGGATAAATGTAATGTAATGCACATTGGAAAAAATAACCCCAACTATACATACAATATGATGTGGGCTAATTTAGCTACAACTAATCAGGAGAAAGATCTTGGAGTCATCGTGGATAGTTCTCTGAAGACGTCCACGCAGTGTGCAGCAACAGTCAAAAAAGCAAATGGGATGTTAGGAATCATTAAAAAAGGGATAGAGAATAAGACAGAGTATATCTTATTGCCATTATATAAATCCATGGTACACCCACATCTTGTATACTGTGTACAGATGTGGTCCCCTCATCTCAAAAAAGATATACTGGCATTAGAAAAGGTTCAGAAAAGGGCAACTAAAATGATTAGGGGTTTGAAACGGGTCCCATATGAGGAGAGATTAAAGAGGCTAGGACTTTTCAGCTTGGAAAAGAGGAGACTCAGGGGGGATATGATAGAGGTCTATAAAATCATGAGTGATGTGGAGAAAGTGAATAAGGAAAAGTTATTTACTTGTTCCTATATTATAAGAACTAGGGGCCACTAAATGAAATTAATGGGTAGCAGGTTTAAAACAAATAAAAGGACGTTCTTCTTCACTCAGCACACAGTCAACCTGTGGAACTCCTTGCCTGAGGAGATTATGAAGGCTAGGACTATAACAGGGTTTAAAAGAGAACTGGATAAATTCATGGAGGTTAAGTCCATTAATGGCTATTAGCCAAGATGCGTAAGGAAGGGTGTCCCTAGCCTCTGTTTGTCAGAGGGTGGAGATGGATGGCAGGAGAGAGTTCACTAGAACCTTTGGGTTCTGTCCCTCATTGGCAGTTACAGCACTGCCCACTGCAGTATCAGCCAGCAGATATAGTGAACAGCTGCCTTTACCCTCGACCCAGATTATTAACGTTGATCAGACCTCACAGTGCTGAGCATGGCAAAGGATTGGGAGGAGGATGGGCAGTTCAGGCATGGACGGGAGAGGACTGGAGAATGCAGAACACAGGAGAAGGAAGTACAGGGTGTGAGAGTGGGAAACATCAACATTGTAATGCTGGCCCTGCTCATTCCTTATGGATCCCTGCGACAAGTCAGAATTAATGCCTACTTTTGAAATGATACCTTATCTGACCAACTCTCCATTAGAAACAAACATCTCTCCTGCATCAGACATGCTGAACACATGATGTAATGATAACTTATTACTTTGGGAAGCTGGAACTTTTTCAGCTTGACCTGAACCAGGGAGTTAAATTAGTTGTGTTATAAAAGTGCAACCTCTTCCCCGCCTTTCCTCACCCCTACAAAATATTCCCCTGGAATATTTGCTAATGCTAACCGCTGATAAAACAGGTCACCTCAAAGAACACAGCCAAGCAAACAGATTTACTGGGACATAATAAGGCAGAAGGTAGATGTACTGTAAAATATGATAAAAGGAGAGGATGAGTTTTAAAAAGTAATTTCCCCATATAAATTTACAAGCAAACAGCATTTCAGGGTTAAAAAAGAGCAAGCACTTATGCAATGGGCCTAATAAGTTTGGAGTAGTGTTCCCTTATGACAATGAACTATTTAGACTAATAGTGTAATTACCATGGTACCTGGGGAATTATGCAAATGTACAAAAAGCATGTATAAGTAATTAGATTATGCAAAACCAGCTGCACAGAAACTTTTTTTTTTAATTTCAACTTTCATATCAAGCAAAATGATGTGCAGCTGGGTGGAGAAGAGTTAACTCCCCCCCCACAGTCAATGCTTGGTGTTCAGAAAAAGAGACTGCACAGCAAGATTAGGTGAGCGAGAAAAAGCGTGGTGAATGCACTAGCTTAGGACTCAGTTCAGGGTTTAACTCTGTCACAGATTGCAGGTGTTACCTTGGGAAATTCACTTAGTCTCTCTGTGCCTCTCTGTAAACTGGGTATAATATGCCTGTTCTATTTCCTGAGGTGCTGTGAGGATAAATACACTCCAGACATTGAGGTGCTCAGACATGATAGTAACAGGAGCCATGTAACTACCATATAGATAGTAGAAAGGAAGTGTCACCTTGGTAACTGTGAAACTGAAATATATCTAGGAAAAACTTAAACAGAATTAATCTTTTTCTTTCTCCGAACAGACCATTCAGCAGGCAGCGATCAGGCCCCAGTCCTCCCTCCTGGGGGATGGAAGAGCAAAGAGTCTCTCACCTTCCATCACAGGACATGAGCCAAACATCCCCAACCAGCACTTAAAATTGCCAGGGATTTGGCGCGGCTGCCATTCCCCCTCACACTTCACAGCTGCAAGCTGACATGGCCTGCCAGCTAGCCCCGCTAAATGTACACACTGCTATACAAAACCCTAAGGTAGCCAGAAGGGTATGCCTACAGGGCCTGGTTCTTCTTTCAGTTACTATGAGAGAAGCCTCTTGTAACAAAGGGCAGATTTGGTCCACAAACATCTATAATGACAGGATTCAGAGTAGCAGCCGTATTAGTCTGTATTCGCAAAAAGAAAAGGAGTACTTGTGGCATCTTAGAGACTAACCAATTTATTTGAGCATAAGCTTCCGTGAGCAACAGCTCTGTAGCTCACAAAAGCTTATGCTCAAATAGATTGGTTAGTCTCTAAGGTGCCACAAGTACTCCTTTTCTTTTTGCAAACATCTATAAGGCAGAGAGAGGTTGGTTTGACTGATACAAATATTCACAGAACAAGCCTCAACAATCAAAGTTTCTATCTTCAAGTTTTGTGGCCCCCAGAAGCCCTGTGCAAACCTTCCACCAGGAGAGATCTTGACTGCAATGGGAGCTCTACCCACAAAGGGCTGATTTTCTGTATGGGAACTAAGTTAATCTTGTGAGCCTGCTGTCCTTAAAGAAATTTAAGGGAAAATAAATTTCCCCACCTGATCCCAAGCCCACTAAAGTCAGTGGAAAGACTCCCACTGCCTTCAATGGGTCTTGGAGGGTACTGGTGGGATGCTCTCAAAACCAGAACCCTCTACATTTAAACTCAGCTCAAGCATTGCGAGCCTGCTGATTTCCATGTGATGAAGGGCGAGCCATAGACAACGTTGCCACTTGCAGAAAACTTGAAAGGTGCTAATGGGAGGTGTATGGCCAAGTCTGTGATTTACATAGTTTGGTATTTCTGCAGGTGCACTGTTTGACTTTCAGATTAGGTCTGGACCTTTCATCGTTTCAGCACATCCTCTTGCTATGAAAAAAACCCCAAAATGTCATTAACCACAGTGATGTGATATAGGAGGTCTACACGTTTTGCTGTTTAAATTTAGGCTTCCAGGGTCAGACTCTACATCCCTAGAGTCCCAGTGAAGTCAGTGGTGCACAGATGTAACTGAAGGCAGAATTTGGCCCTGAGGTTTCTAGGTGCAACCATATCCAAGCACATTATATATACTAATGAATTTGTTCTTACAACACTCCGTGAGGAGGAGCAGCGCTAATATCCTCATCTTACAGATGGGGAGCTGAGGTATAGAGAGGCTAAGTGACTTGCCCAAGGTCATGCAGTGAGTTCTGTGGCTAAATCTTTACAATTGCTCCTAGTTGTTCTAAGGTTCCCCTGGACATCCATTTTCCACGTTCAGTCAAGTTTTGTAGCAGTGAGACAGCATTTCAATAGATTACGTCCAGAAGGGCCTAGGTCCGAAAGTTTCATAATTGGAGCGGAGCTTCCCCAGACTTCTGGATTGTTTGGAAGAGAACTTTGGTCCTAATCCCTCTCTAGTGTTAAAGACACAATATACACGGTCATATCCTTATCCAGCTGCCCAGCCACCAACAAGAAGTACCAGTATCATTTACCAGAATTCTCCCTCAGCTTTGGGTTAAGGTGCTATAAATGACAAACTGGATTTTTCCTTTTGGAGCAGGACATCTGAATCTCTCTTGGTTTCATCTCCTTATCCTAGATTTGCAGGAAGGAATTTTAATGTTAGTGTATCAATAGGGTGGTGTACTGGCTACCGGGTATTTTAACTACTGCCCTGTTCTGGATAGAATCAGAACTGCTCCTCTATCTTATAGGCCATAACAATGAGCAGAGAGTCTCTTTTAGCTCATGTAATAGACACCTGTGGTTGCAGAACAGCAGAATCAGAGTTCTGTCATTGCTGTCTGCAAAGTTCTGAGTGGCCAAGATACACAGTAGAGGTGCAGACATGCAAACCCAGGTAGTATTTGCCTGTTTGTTACAATATGTTTGCTCTGGCTTCCTCCACATGTTGTTGCTAACCGGAGACCCCATTCTAGGCAGCCAATGGAGGAGACAGCTGTTACTACTGCATTAGTACATGAACAGCCAAAACCCGCACTTGTTTTCATGTGGTTGGCTAAAGAACATTGCCAATATTCATTATTACATTGCTCTTTATCTTCTCAGGGTTAGTGCGGTGGGAATAAGGGCTTTTTCAGTTCATTGGTAACTTTAAAAAAATTTTACAACATTCCATTTTGGGTCAAACGAAACATGTCGTTCCGCCAAAATCAAAGCATTTCATTCTAATTTTAATCTTCTTAAAACTTTTGGAAAAAAATGTTTTTAAATAAGATTCAAGGACATTTTGAAACTAAAAGTAGTTTTAATCTGAAAATCAAAATGTTTCCATTTTTTTCAGAATTTTTGTTTCTCCCCTCCCCCCAAAATGAACAATTCAGTAAAACTGACAGATTCATGAAATATTTCAGTGTCACTGAATCTGCATTTTTCATGCACGCACACAAAAAAATTTTGGCCAAAACCTTTCACTCAGCTCTACTTGGGGGCATATTCTGTCGTCAGTTACATCTAGGCAACATCATGGAAGACAGCCACTGAAAGGAAAGATGAGTTTGTGGTTGAGGTACTGAACTGGATTTCAAGAGCTATCAAACATTGGCTCTTCCACAAACTTTCTATGTGACCCTGGGCAAGTTTCTTCATCTCTGTGTGTCTCAGTTCCCCCTTTTAGAAGTTAAGCTACTATTACTTGCTTTCTCCTATCCTTTGTCTGTCTTGCCATTTGGAATGCAAGACCTCAGGGCAGGGACTGTTTTTAAGTACAGCACCTAACCCAGTGGTGCTATGATCTTGGTATCATTGATAATATGATCTGAAATATGCAAGGGAGAAAAGTAAAACTGCCTTGGATTATTCCCTGACATTTCCTTTGAGAGCCCAACACAATCACAAGCTAGAAAATGAAGCTCACCATAGGTCTTAACTTTATCTAGGTCACTTCCACAGATTTCAGTGGAAATCATGTAGGAATAACGCCGTGTAATTCTTTCGGAATTCACCCTCTAAACAGTAACAATGTGATCCAAACATAACTTGTAATAGGATTTGGGAGGACATATTCAAGTGATCATCTAGGGGAGACAACTATGTATCTATGTCCTAGCTTCACTCCTACAAATTCACCAGAAAATAAGTCCTATTCCATAGTCAAAACCAGTATTGTGAAAGTGCCAATGAGTCTTGGCAACATGGACACTATATCAGGTCAATACAGTATGTGATTAAGAAAATTCATTGTAAAGTCATCATCAATATTTGCAAGTACCAGTCCTCTCTCTCCGTCCCTTGTGGAGAGAGCTTCCCTTAACCCAGCACTGGAGAAAAAATGAAGACTCATGAATTTCACTAGGGTCCTTGTTTGCCAGGCCACTTTACTAACTCAGAAAGTGTTCAGATACTATGGTTGCGGACACTGGTACAAAACGTTAAGATAGTTAGAGGCAGTGGGCATAGTTCTCCATGGCCTTGCACTTTGCGTAGCTGTTTGCACCGCTGCAGAGAGAGTATGAAGAACAATCAGAGGGAAAATTCTGATTTAGCTATGTTTTACATAGTTGTATGTGACTCCACGAGGTGAAGGGCCTCAGAGAATCAGATCCACCCTAAGGGGGTTGCAACTCAATAAAAATCTTTGGAGCAAGAATCTTCTTTTTGTGCTGTGTTTGTTCAGCACCAGTCACAATGAGGTCCTGGTCCATGACCAGGACTCCAGGGCACTACAGTAATAATGAATAGTCACCTGGTCCTTTACAGAACAGAACACCCTCACCAAAGGTCCACCCCACCCAGAGATGCATCATGCTACAATAGTCACTCCCCAATACAGTACAAATCCGTGTTCCTTGACCAGCTACTCACCAGTTACACACAACTCATTCCCTACAAAAGTTACATGAGGCAAAAAGATGCAGCAGAGGAATTAGCACTCATGCCCTTGCCTGACTCATTATTTCAGCATCATTTGTTTTCATGACTCTTAGTAACTTGATGAGTTATCATGCATACCACTTACTGTTCAAAACACAGTGGCAACCTCTCTTGGACCATCAGCTCAAGAGTGGCTGATTTCAAACCATGTTAATCCAAACAGCATAATGTCCATCCTACGCCATGGTTTCAATTTTGCGAGTATTTGGATTTAGGAATCTTAAAGTGGGATTTTCAAAAGAAGCTAAGGAATTGGGTGCTTAAATCCCTTAGACTCCTTTGAACAATCCCAGACTTTGGTAAGTCCTGGGTCTGGGGAGAAGATAATTTGCCAATTAGTGGGCAATAAGTTAGGAAATTAAATATATACCCCTCCTACCTGCCTCCATAAGTTGACATTGCTGGCCAAAGACCTGTGAGAAAGTAACAGGGCCTGCAGCGGAGTTGGAGGTCACAGGTAAAGCATCCATGGCTCTCCTAGGGTCCTTCGTGTTAGTCATGTGGCACAATTCAGAACCCTTGAAGAAGTTTCCCGTTCCCCCACGGTCCCAGATCGAGAACCTGGATGGATCGGAGAAGATGACCACCACCTGGCTAGGTAACTTGTTCTCAGTGCCCAAGGTTCTTCCCCTGCTTTTTCAAAGAAAGGAACAACACCACCTGCTGTTTTCACTTAGGTGTCATTTGTATTTGGAATAAGACTAACCTTCTCTATTCAGGAGCTGCTGTACCTGTTTTAACCAGTTCCGAGGGCCTCAGACATAAACCAGAGAGTTGAAAAAAAAAGATAGATATTGATTAACTCCCCCGCTTCTTGGGGTAACTGCAGTAGTTGTAGGAAATGTGTGAGTTTCTCCCCAAAGCAGTTGTGTCCTCGTTCGATTTCAGTGTCTAATTGTGTGATTAGCTTGTCCGTGAGCTCTGGCACATTTCCACGTGAGGACCATGAAGGGAGTTTTCCCAGTGGTTTAGTAACTGGGCTTGCTAGGGATATTAAGCCTTAATCATTTCAGTCTGCTAGGTGGACACGCAAAGATCCATGCATCGACTCCTCGCTGCAAGATCCAGTGATATTTGTTACCAGGAAGATCTGTCAGTTTGTCCAGCTTTTATGTCTGGACTTCACAGTCAGCAGGCAATCACAGAATGAAATAGTCTTTTCAGCTGATCAAGTTGGTGCCAGAACAGTGCTTCAGGGAACCTTCCACCTGCAGTAGTCTACCGAAGATAGTCTCCTTCCTCTCCAGGCGATCTGATTGAATTTCTCTGTCTCCCTTCCTGAATCCTGTAGCAGTCTGCAGCAGGCAGCCTCTGCTGTCACAGACTGTATTGGCTCTTGGCGTTAGTCCCTGGTTAATTCCTTCCCTACAGATCTGCCTCTCTCTTTTCCCCAGCCAAACAGGCAAGTGGGAGGAGATTGGAGCCAGTGTTAAATAACATTTCCTCTGACCTGCTGCAGTGTCCCCCCCTCTGTTCTGTGATGCAAAGGCTGTTCCTTGGAGTCATCCTGGAAGCACAGGGAAGTGCTAACTCAGCCAGGCAGGAGAAAGCTGGTTGCTTTAACCCTCTCGTGTCCATCTGCAATTGTCAAGGATCCAAGGATCCAAGAAGCCCAAGCGAAAGGGGGAAAGATGGTGAGGGATGAGTTGTGTACACATGTATCTTTAACTCCAGCTGTTTTGTCACAGTCAGGATGGTAGCAGCTGCTGTCTCAATTATTTCAATGTAAAGTAGCAAGGAAGGCCATTTCCATGGAAAAGGGACCAAGTGTTAACTCCCAGCAGCATCTGTGACAGCTGATTCATCTTTATTTTAAAAATCCCATCTGGCGATGCAAAGGATGCTAACTCTGGAGAGCGCCGCACGATTTTTATCCTTTGTGAGTCACAGGCGCCGTCTTTGGGAATTCTGCCGGGAAGAAGAACCGACAAATCAGGATGAAAACAAACACTGCAACCTAAGCAGGACTATGAAACTGTAACACATCGCATGAGGGTGATAGAAGTCATAGGGCCAGGGTGGGCAGCGCACCTAAGTGAGCAAAGGGCCTTAAAGTTGACATCTGGCTGGTTCCCATGTGCTGCATGAGAAGAGCACAAGGGTTGGCTAACTTGCCTATCTAAGGCACTGAGATGGCCCCCCACTATTGTGTCTGAGCACCATAGTCTTTAATGCATTTATCTGCACAACATGCCCGTGAGGCTGGAGAGTGTTTATGCCCATTTTACAGATGGGAACGGAGGCACAGAAAGTAAGTGGTCACACCGGAAATGTGTGTCAGAGCAAAGGAATTGAACCCAGTTTTCCCAAGTCCCAGCCCTGTGCTATAGGGTTGCCAGGTGCCCAGTTTTTACGTCTGACCGGACACCAAAAGTCCAGTTACCGCAGGCCTGGGGGAGGCACTGGGTCATCAACCCACGCCAGCCCCTGCTAAGCTGGAGGTTGCCTCCTACCTACAGGCAGGCTCCTTGTCAGGCTGCAGTAGCTCCCTTCCCAGCCCTGAAGCAGAGCCCGGTTCGCGGGGATGGGGGGAAGAGACATAGGTGCTGGAACTCGGGGTGTTGCCACACCCCCTTGGCTTGAAGTGGTTTTCGTCATATACAGGGTTTACAGTTCGGTTCAATGGCTCTCAGCACCCCCCACTATACAAATTGTTCTAGCACCTTGGTGTGAGGGGAGGGAAGAGAGATGGAGAGGCTCCAGTGAGCGACGGGGGGAGGGGGAAGAAGTGAGCAATGGGGACAGTGCCTTAGGGTGAAGAGGTGGGGCAGGGTCTCAGGGGTTTGGTTACCAGCCATTAGAAAGGTGGCAACCCTACGCTTTAAGGAGGGGGGAGGCAGAGGGCTGCCCCCCCCCGCCCCCACAATGGACATATTGTAAACTCATGCAGGCTCGGGGAGTGTGGAAGCGAGAGTGGGAACTGGAGGGACTGGAGTGGGCCTGGAAGCAGGTAGAAACCCCCGGAATCTTCCTTCACAGCCTGGAGAAAGTGGTCGCCTTTGCCCCTCCCCCCCGGCCCCCAACTCCAGAGGCTCAGTCCCTCCCCTCACTCCCCACTCCTGTACCTCCACTCCCCCATTTGCAGGGAGCTTCTGCCACCTCCTCCCGTCCCCTCCTCGCAGCACCATCCTCCCTGAGACAGCCACAAGCAGCTAAACAGAGCCAGGGCTCAAGGTACCCATCCAATTCTTCCAGCTACGCTCCCTTTTCCCTGCTAGGCCAGAAACTGGCAGACTGAGACGACTGGTTGAAGAGCCTCTTGGCTGGTTCTGTGCTCGATAAGGCTGAAGGCTCCCTCTTACGCTGGGGCGATCCTCCCCGAGCCGGTTCAAGCGGCGTGTTTTGCCCAGTTTGAATGAACGCACACCAAAATCCCAACAAAAGGCCTATGGCTTGACACGGTTATAAACACTACAAACTTTGGGCCAAATTCTGTTCTCTGGTGTGAGTGCACTTCCCTCTCCCCACCCACACTGCAAGGAGGAGAACAGAATTTGGCCTGTTTACTTTAGTCAATTTATTGCAGCTCTCACAGAAATAAAATGGATCCTTTTCCCACTGTTTATCACAGCACCGCACAGCCTAAGGGTTCTGGGTGGTGGCAGGGGGTGGTTGGGGGAGATGATCCTTCCATACGCACCCATGTTGTTTGAATGCATTTCTACAAAGTGAGCAGCTTGTTCCTTTCAACCCGAGTGCCTAGTTTACATTTTCCAGGCAATCTTCACAAGGACCAGGACTGCAGACGTAATATGTTTGTAATGCCTCACTCCTCCATTGTCCTCAACGTGCTTTAGAAAGAAGGCAACTAGCCTTGTCCACCTCTCGCAAAGGGGGAAACCAAGGCACAGAGAGAAAAGTGACTGTCGCAAGGTCAACAAATAAGGAAGCAGCAGAGTCAGGAATAGAACCTCACGTTCCCCAGTGCCAGAACCCAGCCCTACCTACTAGGCTATCCTGCCTTCCTAAAAATGAAACCAGAGTCCCCTTCCCATTTCTAGTTCCTCCATGGAAAAGGGGCCCATAGCTACTGGTTTATGGGGCCAGGGAGGCCAGCAGTGTCTCTGAGTTAGATTATGGGAGAAATTAGCATTGGGACAGAAGCTTGTCCTGGAGTCAAGGTAGCTCCCATCCACTGGTCTAGTACGTTTTTACAGCTGGAATATTTGGGGCTGCAGTAATGTGATTTCCGGTCAGGTCCCCTCTGTTCCAGTCAATATCAGAGATGGACTAAAGGCGGTTTGCAAGAGTTCAGACAGCTGAACAGGGGTGTGAGGGTTTTAATATTCACTTTCCTTGGAATGAACCCTTCTTCCATCATAGAACATTATAGGCTGAACACGAGAAGAGTCTGAAGCAAAACCTTGTCTTCAAACTGCAACAGGCTGACCACCACCCCGGCACCTCCTTGTGGCCTAAGGTCACGGTGCAGGCACCCTGCCTCAGTTACCCTTTTTGGATGCCTCAGGAACACCACATCACAGCACAATGATAATTAAAACATTCCCCTGCTGTGGTCTAGTTGATTTAGTCCCTACACACACTGATCCTCTAAACCCTAACCTCACTTCCACATCTCTCTCCTTGAATCAGAACAACCCCTCAGCCCTCCTTCCTGGAGCTGGGTTTGTTTTTTGAACCCCATTATAGTTTTGCCCTTCACAACATCCCCTGGCAATGAGTTCCACAGATTGACTGTGCATATAGGAGTCTTCTAGCTCTCTGCTACATCTTCCTCTTCCTGTTTCCCTTTCACTCTTTATAGAGACTGGCTTCCCTCTATCAAGCTTCATCAAGGCTATTAATGAGGCACAAGTGGGCTGGACCAGTTCCCTTATAAAGGGGCCATCCACCCTGTGACACCAACAGTGCAAACTTTGGGGACTTTTACACCTGTGAGAAGTCATGAGGCATGTTCTACCTGAGCCAAACATCCTTGTGGGGAATGCTGCAGCTGGACAAAGGCAGATGTGTTGTGCTGTCTTCTGCAGACCTGGTGACAGGTTTGTCCCTAAATGAAATATTGTTACCCCTTTGGGCCTGAAGGTTGCCAATATTTGGGGTCTTATAGGTTGGTTTTGTTTAGGAGGAGAAATTGATGAGTCAGATATGTCTCTGATATGATAGTTTCATTTCAAAGAATGGATGACATCCTGTTTCCCTGCACACAGAAGGAGTCAAACAGGAGACAGTTTCTGTACTCAATATTTCAGCCTCTTTTTTTTTCCAGCCAGCACTCTTCCCCAAGAGCTCTCCTTGAGGGTCATTCTCCACGTGCTTCCATCGCACACACTCACAGCTCCAAATAATGCTCAGCTCCCAGTGAAACTTCTCCACCCCCAAAGCTCAGCTCTTGAGACGCCTTCTTTATGGCCTGCATCTGGGGTGGTAGCTCTTACTGCTTCACTACAAAGGGAACTCAGCTGCTTCTTACATTGATCCTGAATGAGGGTGGCTGTTACAGCCCCCAGCTTTCAACAAGATTTTCCCCACTCCCCCATATTACAGTATCTTCATAAGGTTAAAGTGCAGCACAGCATAACTCACATCCACTACTGCTGCGGGCTGCGATCCATTCTGCGTTAGCAGTGGGTGAGTTTAGGGGAAAGGCCCCAGTTCTGTTTCCATGGCAGGCGGTGGAGCTTGTTTATCTGCATTGACTTCAAAATGAGCCGGCTCGGCTCCAGCTAGGTTTTCCCCTTGAGACTGGCCCACGTGAAAGCATGTTACATTGACAAATGACTTCTGCGGTACCAGGGGAATGTTCCTTTGTGATTAAGGGAGAGGACGGGGAGGCATGTGATCTGGGTTCTATTTCCAGCTCTTCCATAGGCTCACTGGGTGACCTTGGGTGGGCCCCTTGACCTTTCGGTGCCTCAGTTTCCCCTTCTGCAAAATGAGAATGAAAATGCTCAACCACACAGGGCAAATTCATTAATACGTGTAAAAAATGTCTTGGCTACTTCAAATGGCAGGTGTTGGAGCAGTTAAAAGTTCAGTGGGGGCAGTGGATAGGATGCCCCAAATAGGCACACACAAAAATTGAATTTCAAAATACAACCCAAAAAATTTAAAATTTTCCCTCAGCCCCCTCCTTTTTTTTTTTATGGTTAGGGTTACATTTTCATATTTGAACAATTTCGGATTTTTAATGTAGAAAATACATAAGAAAAGTTTGTGGGGTTTTTGCCCTCCCCTTACCTCTTAAAAAGGTTGTAATTCACCCCAATGGCTCCAAGGTTATGGTGCAGTGTAGACACACCCTTAGAGGCATAAGAGGACTGTACTGGCACCCAGAGACACCAGTGTGGAACAAGGTGTGGGCCCACAAAGGGCAGGGGTGAAAGTAACTTAAAGGACTTACCGGTACGCCGGAGTCCTGAGCAGGGGGAGGGACCTCAACCGGAAGGGGCGTGGCCTCAACTGGAAGAGGAGGGGCCTTTCGAGCCCTGCCTTTTAAATCTCAATTTAAAGGGCCCCAGGCTCCAGTAGTGTCAGCTGGGAGCCCCAGGCCCTTTAAATCACTGCCAGAACTACCAGCTGCAGAGGTGGCTGGGAGCCCCGGGGCCCATTTAAAGAACCTGGGGCTCCGGCCACCACTACCGCAGTGGAGCCCCAGGCCCTTTAAATTGCTGCCTGAGCCCAGCCGCCGAGACCGCAGTGGAGCCCTGGGCCCTTTAAATTGCTGACGGAGCCCCTGGGGTTCCGACCCCGGGGCTCCAGCCGCTGCTCGGAGACCCAGGCCCTTTAACTTGCTGCCCGGGGAAGCTGGTCTGGTATGGCGGACCAGCTTACTTTCACCTCTGAGAAAGGGGCAGATCATGACAACAGTGTTCAGACACACGTGCTAACGTCTCATTGCTGGTTTGATTTCTGGAGTGTGCCTTGGGGCGGCAGAAGTGGGGAGACAGCAGTCCTGCCACTGTATTCCAATCTCTAAGGAGAAGAGCTTAACATTTGTTAAGCACCAAGCACCGCAGTTGTTACACACACCATCATGCTCCTTGCAAGCTGGGCGGCTGCGCTTCATTTAACATCATTGTTCACGGCTTACAGTAATCAGATCGAGTCAGTACACGTCTCTGAAACACGGACATAAACACAATGAGATCTCTACTGCACGTTGATTGGAAAAGCAGGGTATCAACTGCATCAACTTTCTACTTGCCCAGACATAGGTTAGGGACATGCTGAAAGCAGTGTGGCAGGGTCTGGAGATACAGCATCTTTATTCAGAACAGCAGCGTGACGCATGACCAGAAAGGGTTAAGCATCCTGTAGGATAAATGACTCAAATTCAACCCTTAAAAACATATGGGTAGATAATGTTTGTGTTTTTGTGTATGTACATGTATATTGGTAATGGTCAACAATGTAATCAAACAGTCCCTGTCTATGCTGCATTCTGTTAATTCAGAGATCAAAAGAACATCTTAACATTTAAATGAACTGTAAACATGGGACATCCCTGTATTCATCCCTCTTTGAAATGTATAGCAAATCATCTGCAAATGGTGGAAAAACAGGCAACTGCCTTATGTTAATCTGTGTAAATAATTACTGGCGATGCTTAGGAAATGAGTGCCTATTGTTCAACGAAGGACCCTGAAACTGTATAAAAAATGGCTTGGACCCTGATCCTCTCATCTCAGACCGGCTTGAGGTTTCATGCAGAGAAGCGTAAGCCACAAAGGCTGAGATCCCAGTCCTGAGTGGACCGCCCTGAATACTAACATTGGACTATAACCTATGGACTATTTCTTAAAGAACTCTCTGCAACTACAAAGCTCTCCATCTCTGCTATGAATCTGAATCTCAAGATTGACTCGTGTCTGTATGTACACTGACCTTTTAACCATACTCACTCTCTTTTCTTTTTTAATACATTTTAGTTTAGTTAATAAGAATTGGCTTTAAGCATGTATTTGGATAAGATCTAGAATATTCATTAACCTGGGAGGTAATGTGTCCAATCCTTTGGGATTGGCAGAACCTTTTTTATATGATGAATAAGATTTTCAGAAATCCTCACCATATTTGACTTGGGTATTTGGGGGAGGCCTGAGGCTGGGTTACTTTAAGGGAACTGTGTTGTTGGCTTCTGGATAACCAGTAAGATATTATAGAAGGTGTTTTGGTGCTGGCTTGGTGAATCTAAGTACTGGAATATCCACAAGTTTTGGGGATTGGCTTCCCCATTTCTTGCCGTTCATCCTAATTGAGCGACCTCAGCTGGCTCCCCTGAGATTCCGGTCACAAGCAGGGTAAGGTAATGCAAGTGCGTTTTGCACTGTAGAGATGTATATCACTGGGTTTGGATGGCCCTATAAAGTAGTAATGTTTTTTCAATGACATTGTTGTGAGCTATAAGTTTCATTACAGCTGCCTGAACTTTTCCCACACACCTGATGGCTCAGGGGTTCTGTTCTCAATTCAGCGTAAGCTTAGGATGGTCCATCCCCCTGGGCTAGGGTGACCAGAGAGAAAGTGTGAAAAATTGGGGGTGGGGGTAATAGGTGCCTATATAAGACAAAGCCCCAAATATCAGGACTGTCCCTATAAAATCAGAACATCTGGTCACCCAGTGCCTCAGTTTCCTCCTCTGTACAATGTCAGTATTAACATCTTAGCAATGGAGTTGAGGTTTAATTAGTGTGCACAGTAGTGGTTTGAGAGCTCCACATAACATTATAAAGGTGGAAATGTTTTGATTATTTTTTAGTAGCAGGGGGTTTGTCTTCCAGCTGCGGCTAGAGTAGATTTCAGGCATTCTACCACCCCCATTATGCATTTTGAGGCAAACACACAATTACTGACACAGGCTGCATCTTGCTACCTCCACAACTTCACTGCCTGGAACCATAAACTGAAGCAAGGAGCCTACTGTTTCAAATGGTAAATTCTGCTCAAGGACCAAGGTGTAAATTTCACTCCTGCCTTTATTGGTCTCTTGATGACACTACAAAGCCTCTGTCAGAAACACTGTTACCCCTCAGATCACCTCTGCTAATGACTTGGTAGAGTGCTCTGAATTTAGAATGAGTTTGGCTTAATTCTGAACCTATTTGAATATTGTGGATTCAAGAGTTCAGCTCACATTGGACATTAATTTGGAGAGACTTATATGGGCTGCTCTATAAAGGCCATGCGTTTGGAAAAAAAAGACTGAAAATAAACAGTAGCAGAAGGGGCAGGGGGAGAATCTAATAAAACTACAGGGACAAATGGGACAGATGCATCAGAGGAAGGTGGGGGGGGGGGGGAGAAAGAGAAAATACAGAGGGGAAAATTTTCAAAGGCACAAAGGACCCAACTCATTAAAAGGCCATGGCTCAGCTGTTTCAGTGACCAAAGCTAAGGAAAACAAACATGGTTTTGCCCAATTTTAAAAAAATGCTGGTGGCCATTTCTTTGATTAACTTTAGTATCACTACGCTTTGGATCAGGGACTTCAGCTTTGACAGGAGGGTGGCTTTTATGTCAGGTAGGTACCTTTAGCCTTTCCCGTACAATCTTAATTCATCCCCTCTGTGCATACGCATTAAATCAGGGGTGGCCAGCCTGTGTCTCCGGAGCCCCATGCGGCTCCTTGTCGAGGCACCGACTCCGGGGCTGGAGCGACAGGCGCCAACTTTCCAATGTGCCGGGGGGTGCTCACGGCTCAACCCCTGGCTCTGCCCCAGGCCCCAGCCCCACTCCCCTCCTTCCCCCAAGGCCCCCGCCCCTTCCCCTGAGTCTGCCGTGCCCTTGCTCCTCCTCCTGCGCCCCGCCCCACGAGCCTCCTGCACGCCACAAAACAGCTGATCGCGGCGGGAGGGGGAGCGCTGGGATGAGGAGTTAGGTGCTGATCAGTGGTGTTTCTGGCAGGTGGGAGGCACTGGATGGGGGAGCTGACTGGGGCCTGCTGATGTTACTGGGGCTCTTTGACAATGCACATTGGTAAATTTGAGCTCCTTCTCAGGCTCAGGTTGGCCACCCCTGCATTAAATGATAGAGTCTTTTGCCTTATTCAGTGCACAGAATGGAGCATACTCAATGAACGAGCAGCTAGTCAATATTTTTGTTTTCTTGTTGTTCAGCATCTGACCCTGGGTGTTATTCACGGCACACACTTCAAATTCTGCTCTGAAGACGGAAGTATTCATTTCCTCCTGGGCTCTTCTGTGGTGCTCAGCACTACAGCAGCTGAATCTTCAAAAAGATTAATTTATTTTTACAACACGCCTGCATGATAAGGGCCAATTATTAGCCCCAAGCTACAGCTGGGGAACTGAAGCTCAGAAAAGTTAAAGGTCAGACGTATCCAGTAATTTTGGGTGCTCAAGTTTCGTCCCTGGACCTGAATTTTCACAGTACTTAGCATTATATAGCACTAAAGCACAGTCCCCATTGGCTTCAGCTGCAACTATGAATGCTTGGCACTTCTGCAAATCAGGCCCAAGATCTCACACCGGGCACCCAGAAAGCAAGGAGCACGCTATTAATGACCACCTCTGAAAAGTTTGGCTTAAGTGACTTGCCTCGCAACACACAGCAACTGTGTGGCAGATGCAGGGACGGATGCCAGTTCTCCAGCACAGCATTCAACTGTCTTAAACCGGAGACCCTCCTCTCTCTTCCTACAGCCCCTCAGCCATTGTCCGCCTTCCAGCTTCTGCAGCCAATGAAGCAGGGGTCCCATTGACCTCACCATCCTGCTTTCATTCCCAGCGCAGGTCCATCCTGTGCACTGAATGGGACACGGGTCCTGTGTGAAAAATAGCTTTAACGACACGCTCACATGCTATCACAACACAACGGGTGTATGTGCGTGAGTTTTACAGTTGCACAGACCCTAATTTTGGTTTTTCCTAACTTTGGTATGCTTGACTTCACAACCATAATGCTCTTTTAATGTAATTTGAGTGTAGGTAGTTACATACACACCCCCATTTTGTGTGCTGTATGTACATACTGCATCCATTGGAGTGCACCAAGCTTTTGGGGTGTATCGATCCCCACTGCCATCCCTGAAGCTAGAAAACTGTCTTTTAAAATAATTACTGAAACCTGGTGCTCCACGGGTAACAAGAATTTTCAAGTGTTTACAAGCTCGTTTTGTGTCCTTCAGAAACAGCTCAGGAGGGTTGCTATTTCCAAACCCCCTGGGGTTCCCCCATCCCGATTTTAATCTTTTTGCTTAGCTAAGCTGTGAAAAGCTTCCAGACTTCAGCAATTGAATGTTAGAAGTCAAGCTCCTCCCATTTGATGGCCTCAGTGCGTCCAGACACTGAGCCCTGCAAGCCTGCAAAGTGGCTGCGAGAACTGTGCCAATTGTTGACTTGGTGGGGTGCTGGTTAAGGCCAAATGTTTTTCTTGTGTTTTCTGTGCTCAGTGAAAACTCAAAAAAAAAATCATTTTGATTTGGGGCGGTTTTTTTTTTTTTAATTAACAGCAGCAAAGGAAATTTAGAAAAGTCATTCACAAAACCATCAAAGAAATGGGTGAGAGTCATGCTGCTCCTTAGCCCTATGGCCAAGTTCACGTCCCTGCTCTGAATCATGGACAGTGGAGACTCAACCCCCACATAGTAGGGGAGGGCTGTAACCACAGGGCTGTAGGAGAGTGCAGTAGGGAAGGGAGGGTACTGGCTCCTCCTCCTTCTCCAGCGGGTTCGCAAATGGCACTGAAGTCTCCTTGTGAATCTAGTCAAAAAATAGTCCAAAGTATTTCACCCACCTCTAGCACATGCTTCATTGTAAGCGCACAAGCAGGTCCCCTGCCAGCAGGGGGCGCTGACCCTTTGCAAGCCCAGCGCCAGTGTAAACAAGTGACTCTCAAACTGGGCAAGCCAAAGCAGTGCAGGTAGGGTCCATCACGCTAATGCAGCAGGTATACACTCGTACCTATAGTGACCCCCTTCAGTGTAGCTCTACTGGTAAAACACCCACCCCAACTCATCGGGGTAAACAAATCCTCAGGCAGCAAAACCTTAACTTGAAGCTCAAGTAGAATTAAGGTTTTGCCTTTTGGTGCAAGTGGAAAGGGTTCATTCTGCAACATGTAGGGAGCTTATTGCAGAGCATCAGAATACCTGGAAGTGTTGGAGACCAAGATGCAAAAATGCTACAGATCTTCATTCAGAACGTCAACAAAGTTGGCCTTGTCTCAACAGTGAATTGCTTTTTTCTGATTGATAAAGTGAAACATTGGAGGGGCGCACTGGTTTTTCAGTAATGGGTATGGGATACACATGCATAGACGCTTTCAGTGGCAAATGAAAAGCAGTGAGTAAGGGAGAAAAAATGGTTTTAGTTCCCAAAGAATATGAAATCTTTCCAAGCAAACCTCATAATAGAGATGGCTGAAAAATGGCAAGTAGGGTTCATGAACAGGTGGGATGGAAAGATATGTTTGCCTCACTGAATCTCTCTGTTTTATTGCAATTTCACTAATAAGAAATTCACTTGAGCCAGCTTACTTCCTATGTTCATGCATCTTTCAATCTGCTGCTTTTGCATGTATCTATTTTTGCTATTTGAAAGAGCCCTGGTGCCTGGACTCTGATTTATGAAAGCTACTCTGAAGGCTTTTTGGAGTTCAGGCTCTATGTGCATGGCTAGAGGAATATCAACAGCCGTGATCAATGAACTTTGACTAATTGACTCTTTATTCAGATAAATGGATCTGCAAATGCCAAGGTTTTTCTTTAATTTTATAAGCAAATTGTTCATGCCCTGTTGGGCTTTTACTGCCTGCATATTTTCACTGTACTAACGAATACTGATGGTGCTCTTCTGTGCATATTATGGCAAGTTATTCTTCATAAACAGTAGATAGTGGGAGCAGCCTGTATGAATTTCTTGCTTTCCATGAAGAGTATCGCTCTTTCAGCCTAGTAGTTCTCAGGGCCAAATCTCCAATCCTTGCCGATGGGCTTTGTGGGAAGGCAGGCTGCTCAGAGGGGTGGTACATCAGCCCCTCCTTCACAATTTCCTCCTAAGCCAGGGAGCACCAGCAAAATCAGCAGGAGAATTAAAAATGCCTATGTTTTCTCACCACACAGCAGTTCACTTACCCAAGTGGGAAACCCCTCATTCCACTCATCTACTTAATCAATAAACACAGAGCAGCAGACTAACTCCAGTCACTGACAGCCACTGCTGGAAATGGCCCACTTTGATTATCACTACCAAAGGTTTTCCCCCCTGCTCTCCTGCTGGTAATAGCTCACCTTAAGTGATCACTCTCCTTACAGTGTGTATGGTAACACTCGTTGTTTCATGTTCTCTATGTATATAAATCTCCCCACTGTATTTTCCACTGAATGCATCCGATGAAGTGAGCTGAAGCTCACGAAAGCTTATGCTCAAATAAATTTGTTAGTCTCTAAGGTGCCACAAGTACTCCTTTTCTTTATACAAAACAAAGGGGCCCCTGATAAAGTGCATTCATATACCATGCTTGCAAAAACCAGAACTGTAAAGCACAATTGGCAGCAAACTATAAAGAGAATCAAGGTACTCAAACAACACAAGGGGGACCAAAAAAATCTCCAGGGCAGGTTCACCAATCCCATACTCTGCAATTTGGTAGAATAATTCACTAGGACAAACACTCACTGCATAACTCATTTTTCCTAAGGACAGTTTTTTCCATAACTTGCTTGGCTTTATTCCTTTTTGTATAGGGTTTCTACTGTGCCCACCACCGAGTCCCTCATAGTAAATATTTGCAGAATATCCCCTTTGAGGGAAAAGATCATCCAATGGTTAAGTGCATCATGAGACACCTGGAGTCAATTCCCTGCTCTGCCACAGACTTTCTGTGGGACTACGGGCAAGTCACTTAAGCCCAGATCCTCAAAGATATTTTGACACTTAACTCCCATAAGAACATAAGAATGGCCATACTGGGTCAGACCAAAGGTCCATCTAGCCTGGTATCCTGTCTTCTGACTGTGGTCAATGCCAGGTGCCCCAGAGGGAATGAACAGAACAGGCAATCATCAAGTGATCCATCCCATTGCCCATTCCCAGCTTCCTGGCTCATAGCCACTGATGGACCTATCCTCCATGAATTTATCTAGTTTTTTTTTAACCCTGTTATAGTCTTGGCCTTCACAACATCCTCTAGCAAGGAGTTCCACAGGTTGACTGTGCATTGTGTGAAAAAATACTTCCTTTTGTTTGTTTTAAACCTGCTGCCTATTAATTTCATTTGGTGGCTCCTAGTTCTCCCATTCATTTCAATGGAAGATGGGCACCTAAATACCTTTGAGGATTAAGGCCTTTGCCTCTCTGTGCCTCTCCCACATCTGTAAAATGGAGATAATATTTTCCTACTTCCCAGGGGTATTGTTATAACTACATTAGGGACTGTGAGATGTACAGTGCTGGCCAGCTAAGTACCTACGACAGACAGACCACAGGAGGATTGTTATTTGTATTCCAGTAATAACTAGAGGCTATGGGGTGCTCCAGGATCGGGACCCCATTGTGCTAGATACTCTGTATACCCATGGAAAAGATGGTTACTGCCCCAGATGACTTGCAATCTGAAACAAGAGATTAGAGGTTGGTGCAACTAACAGATGGGGGAGCACAAGGCAACAATGAGAGTTATGATGGATGGAGGAAGAGCACCAGCTACCTCATTCACTGGCCAGTGTTTTGTAGGCATTGCAGCATAGATGGATAATTGCAAATTGCATAAAATGGAGCCAAGAACTGATGGGAAACAGAAACCAATTAAGTGACTTGCCCAAGGTCA
Source organism: Lepidochelys olivacea (assembly GCF_965140295.1). Lineage (NCBI taxonomy): Eukaryota > Metazoa > Chordata > Testudines > Cheloniidae > Lepidochelys > Lepidochelys olivacea. Next base: position 17,243,111 of record NC_140428.1, read on the forward strand.
CAGTGACAGAGCCAGGAATTGAATCCAGCTCTCTCAAATCCCGGTTTAGTGCCTTAAAGTTACTCTTAACATCATTCAAGTTCTAAAATGCTTATCATACATCTGAGATGTCCTATAGTCTTGGGAGAGTTTCTATTACACGGGTCACAATATTGTAACAATGTGTGTTTTACAGGATCCTCAACATATGTTAGTAGATGCCGTTTGTGCCAAAGCTGGAGATGGGTTATTCTAGCACCTTCAGTGATTTGTACAACTAGAGAGATTGGAGACTCGCTTTTTGTTGTTTTGAAGACTCCTCCAATCTTTTCATCTTTTGGAATAGCCCAGTAAATGGTTCCTCTTATCGCAAGATCAAACCAGATTTCCCTTGAAAGTTGCAGCACAAACATGAATCAATGCTGTCTGACTTTTCCATTAGCTCCTCAGTCTTGTGGGCACTTCGAGTAGGGTTTCTATTCTTGGCATGTTGTGAACTGCGGCTAGGACAGGGGAACTGAGACCCTGCCTTGAAGCAAAAAAAAAACAACAAAAAACAAAAAACCGACGGCAGCAGAATTCCCTCAGTACCAGCCATGGACAGCAGCCAAAGCAGGAATCAGCTCTTTTCTATTGCCAATAGTTCCCTGTGGATTGTGCACTGTACAGTAAGGAGTTTGAGAAGTCATGACTATCAAGCCTGAACGGAAGGGGTAGAAACAGGGCTGCACTGGCGGGTACAAGTACTCTTGGCAATATTCTTGAGCAGCCTGGAAATTACTAAGCTGCCAAAAGCAAAGTCTCCTGGTTCACTACCTCAGTGAAGGTTAGATTTATTTTTCTGAATGATGAAGACTCTTTGGGACCATCGGATGCATGCAACCAGTGATCCTCTATGTAAGTGTGAGACATTTAACCCTATCAGGCTCTTCACTATTGTGTCTATTTTACGCAAAAGGCACTCAGTTACTATAGGTGGAGCAGCAGTATAAAACACTAAGACAATCTATCAACATTTCTGTCTTTTATATACCACTGTATCGGCCTCTGGTCATAATGTCCTTCACCCACTCATTGATGTGATCTGCTTCTCTCTCTCTCTCCCTCCTCTTCCCCTTCCCCTCCCCCCAAGTGTTAAGTGACTAAGGAGGTAGCAGGAGGGAACAGCAACAGGTATCTCAAATATTCATAGGCTGGTGGCTATCCAGGACTATGCAGACCACTGTGACTGTTTCCCCTGTCTTCCCATCCCCACCCTGTAACTTGCATATCAATTAAGGGTTCAGTTTTGAAAGTTATTATTGCAGTTGCATCTGGGAGCCCCAGTGATGGGTAGGAATTCATTGCGTTAGGAGCTATACTAACAGAAGACAGCCCCTGCCTGATAGAGCTTGCAATCTCACTCAGCATTGGCCTGACTCTGCTCCCATTAAAGTCAAAGTGATTTTGACTCTTAATGTTAATGGGAGCAGAGTTAAGCCAACACAGAGTGCTTGGAAAACCCCACTGTAAATGCTCGATCGCACCGCCTCTAGTATTGTCGGGCTGTGATCAGGATGCCCAGGCAATGCCACAACAGAAACAGTAAATCCTAGTGGGGCCTTGAGAACCTGATCCACCACCAACGCATGAAGTCCCTTACTGAAGCACAAGAATAGGGATGGGGACAGGGCAAGCCGTGTGAAGATACTTGATGCCTAGTTTTAAGGTGTTGCGCACTCCCAACTCCAGCTGAAACCAGTGGGAGCTGCAATTGCTTGGTCCCTGGGGGAATCAAGCCATCACCATTTTACATTGTTACAGCGAATTCTCTCCCTTTACATCTCAATCCTCCCCTGGCTTCTGATGAAAAGGTCAGCTAGGCAAGGTCTCAACTCAATGGGGCATAAAAGCAATGACATCATGCTAAATATATGCTGCAAACTTCTACCAAACACAAAGTAACACCCAGGAAATTTGATTACTCCCACCCTGCTCCAGATATCAAGTGTTCACGCACTGGGCACATTTGTGAAGTGCCTGGAGAGTCAATATGAACAGTCTTGAAGCTCCAAAGCCATTCTGCCCTTTGAGCATATTACTGGGGCTACCTTGTTGTCACATCATGGAAACACTGTCTCCTGAAGAAAGTCACAGGGCCAGCCAGTCAACATAGCCACTGCTAGCAGCTCACTTCTGACATGGCCCTAAAAGAGAGGATGGGGGGAAAAAAAGGTCTGACCACCCAAACAACTCAACGCTGAGTTCTAGATTTGCTGACCCTGATTGATGGTATCCCTGTGAATTTTCACCTTGAATCCTAGGGCAAAGCCTAGTCATTAAGGCAGAATATTAACAAGATCAATTATTCTTCTGCCAAATGGATGTTCTTCCATTTCTACAGCTGTTCTTTGTGTCCTTGGCAGAGTGCTGGTCATGATGTGGATTAAGAGTTTGAGCCTGCTAAATTAACTCCTTGCGGGCAGGGATCATGTTACTATGCATCCTTACAGCACCGACCACAATAGGAGCTACTCTCCATTGGGGCTTCTGATTGCTACAGTAATTGAAACAATGAACATGAAGGTCCCATTGCTGCATACCGTATCTATTGCATTTGCACCCGTTGTATAACATATGGTACACAGTCATGGGGCATCCATTGTCCAAGGGTAGAATTAAGCTCCAAGGCAGATATTTTGCTCTTTAGCTTCAGTACAAGCATGTAGAGGAAATCGATGCTCCTTGCTGTCATTTTTGTTAGTGTCAGTCCAAGTGTGTGACAAAGGAAAGTGAGGCAAAGTTCCATTCACTACTGAAAGTTTATGGCTATAGCATCCCAGAGAAGATGGAAGAAACTTGTTTGCTCACTGGGGTCAAAGCAGTATTGTACCCTACAGCATGTCTACACACACTTGGTCCATTCGACTTTTAAGTCCTGATCTAACATCTCCCTTGGGAGAAGAGGCCACATCTACTATATCTGAAGCAATAGGGCTTTCAACATGTCCCGTAGAGAGAGAGAGGCCAAGACTGGATCCAACAGATCTGTCCATTGAAATGTTTCCCTTGATAAAGTATCCTAGGCAAATTAGTAACTTAAAACCAAGTTATTATGGAAACGGGTGATTTGACAGAGAAAATTTGGCTATTTCACCTTTAGTAGTACTCTGTCTGGAATGACGAACAGCCCTGCTGACAAGGTCCTTCATATCGTTTTATGAAGATGTAGCAACTTATCTTCCCCATGCTGATGCTTAGTGGATCTGACAGGAAGTCAAGAAGTCTTGCAATGCGAAGCTTTCTGCAAGATTGGCAAAGAAAGTCTAAAGTGAATGCAGAGTGGAAGCAAATCACGTAAGGCCAGGCCTTGGTAAATGCAACCCACTTGGTACCGGTTTTTCTTCCACGTTTAGTTACCTGAGTGGAAGAACAAGCATATAGCAGAGGGCTTAATATAGAGGTCAGAGCAGGATGGCACAATATACAAGGAGCTGTCCCAGCAAGAAAATGGATTTTATTATAACATGCTTTTCACTGTGTGCATGTGTGTGTATGTATACACACACACACACACACACGAGAGAGAGAGTGAGCATGCGTGCTCTGGAAGAATCCCTGCACACAGTATGGGTGCTATGCCATGCAGTGCTCCCCTATGGGAGAAGATGCAGGAACAGAAGAGGAGGAGTTTAAATGGAACAGCGAGGAATTAACTCATGTTTTTAACTGAAATTCACCAGCAGGACATGGAAACAAGCAATTGTATCTTTACTGAAAAATACTGACTGGCAAAGCGTTAAAGAATTTTTGCTGTTCCCTCAGTTTGCCGCCCCAAGCAAGTTCAAATGAAGATGAGAATTACTGCACATTTAAAGATTATATCCTGGGATTCAATTCATGTGCACTGGAAATAGATGGGTCATTCATGACTTGCAGTTTAGGAACAAAAGGAAGGGGGGGAAATACAGTGAAGAGTCATTAGGAAAGTAGTTCTTGGCAGAAAGAATAATGAGTTGTTTGATGCCAGCAGCATAAGCCACATTCCAAGAAAATAACTAAAGTAATTTTTAAACGAAGGAATTGCTATGAGAAAAACTCGAGATGGGTTGAGCCCCAGTGTTTGGTATTTGAAGACTTCTGACATTCCGGAAACAGGTATTCAGGGTCAGTGTGTGGCTGGAGAATTCAGAGATTTACTCCTATCATAAGCCAGGGTTCTGAAGGCTGATCAAACCAGAGAGCTGCCTCTTGCAGCTAGTTGGAGGCTTTGGTTTCTGCACAGTTAGGTGGATGTAAAGGTATAAAGAGAAGCTTTTGTTAGTAGGGTGAACACCACACTCCCTACTAGGAAGGGGAGGAAATTTGGTATGTAAGGATTTCATTTGCTGGCACTTTGAAAGTTTCATGGTCATCTTTCTTGGCCTTCTAAAAAAAAAAAAAAGGTATCAAAAGGTACTTATATGGCCCCATACTGAGGTGTCTGAACACCCTACAGTCTAATGCATTTATACCCAACACCCCTATGAGCTAGGGAACTACTATCCCCCCTTATGCAGATGGGGAACCGAGGTACAACATGTCTTGCTTAAGTCATACAGGAAATCTGTGGTGGAGCAGAGAATTGAAGCCAGATCTCCCAATTCCAAGTCTAACCCCTAGACTGCCCTGCCTTTCATGATTTTCTGTTCAGTATCTAAACAGCAGTAGTTAGGGTGGACCGACTCTTGTAGCAGGAAGAAGAGCCTGCTGAACCAGCCCCAGTGTAGCATGTAACAGAGCAAGCAAGTTTGGCAGATGAATCATCACAGTGGGATGTTTGCCTTGCAACACAAATATTGCGTCATGCTGCTGGCTTAGAACAGTTCTGCAATATGCAAACCCAATTGGACAGAATAGGAAGGAGCTGAGAGACTTTAGGGTAGATTCTTCATTGCCCTGCACTATACATTTACAGCCATTTACCGCTGCACAGAGCAAGGGCGACGTAGGAGTGAATTGCTGCTAGATCAGAACAGGTGCAAGTCACTACACATTGTCCAGAGCAGCAGAGAATCTGGCCCTTCATAGGCAACACCCCAAAAGGAACTGAGCTAACTTCATTGCCCTGTAGTTCCTGGCTGAACGCCCCTCCTTCAGGAGTGCATTTCTTTCCCTTCCTGTTGGGGAAAAACTGGTAGTGAGTTAAGCACTCATGAAAAGGTTCCAGTCTATTTGGTCTGTGGAGTCTCAAGCCTACTATTCACTTGCACCGCACTGTACTGTCTGGTCAGTGGCAGGACTGTAAGGGTTACTTCTCCCCTTTTTTATCACTTGCTCTTATGTGAAAATAATGTTGATGGGCCCAACACTTTCTGCAGAAGGAGATTCCAATAGCTGATGAAAAACACAATACATACTACTTTTTTAAAATAAAAGGATACAAACATCCCTAAACTTTCACAAATGGAGCATTTACCAAAGCATAGCAAAGGCTTCTTGCAGAGAGATTCATGAACAACCACATAACAAAGATGCTACAAAGTCAAGGTGACTAACAGCTTAGTAGAGCAGCACAACAAATCCTGGAGGAAACTTGTACCTGGGAGGAAGAACCAGCGTGATTATTTACTTCAGCCTCCAAATGCAAAGGGCAGTTGTTCCAGGGTGGTCTTACTCTTGAGAGGAATTATTCCCTTCTTCCAAAGCAGGAGCACAACAGGCACCAAAGCAGCTTAGTAGAGCTTGAGTTTTAAATCTAAAGAAGTGCCACAAACAAACAGTCTCCAAACGCCTGCCTGCTCCCACCTGCTCTGCTTTTCCACAAGCTGACCACTGCAGGTGCTGCCTTTTATTAATCATCTACAGCCAAGCACTCACCCTTTGTGGTCTGAAAGCTCTGCTCCACAGCAAGCTTCCCCTGGTCACACTCCCCTTCCAAACTAGCTCACCCCTAACTGAGAGGGACCGTCTCTAGGGCTGAGGGGCTTCATGGGGCTATTCAGTTTTTGGCCTCTCTGCTGACAGCACCAGCTATGATGGGTCATGTGCCTGTGCTGGGGTCCACTAGAGATACGGAGAGCACCCCCTGCTTGTTTCACATAGGCTACTAGCCATCAGCTTGTAGTGACTTTTGGTCCCTGACCTAGGCTAGACTCAAACAAGTGACCTAGAGGCAAAAGGCTCCCTTCCCCATGAACAAGGAAAGCACGTTCCTTAGTGCTTGACTCTTACACTATTTCTAGTCTGTCCCCTCAGGAGCTTGCCCCGTATCTAATACACAGTGACAAGCTGCTAGGGGATCCTGACACTTGTAAGTGTCTTCCTTGTTTTTTTTTTTTAACCTTTACACGCACTGTTCTCCAGACATAGCCTACAAGGAACATTAGTTGGCCATTGGCATCAAAGATGGTAATAGATAAACCAGGTTTCTCCTCTTCTGTGAGACTCTCCATCCTCTGTCTTGAGAGGCCTGGCTGAGATTTTTTTTTTCCCCAAAGGGTTTGTTCACCAGCTGCTTCATCATCTCCAGCTTTTGTCCCCCTGGAGACTGCAGCTGTGGGTGATTTTATGTTGTGGCACAAGGGCAGCCACAGTAATAGTTGGAGGGTTTTCCCCCTTATCTTTGTGAAGGTATCTTTGTGAAAGTATCTTCTTCCACAAGCCAAAACACCAAGCCTGTCTTCATTCCTTTCAAAGGGGAGATTGCGGCCACTTGGACAGCAAGTGAGAGCAAATGACATCTAGCCAGCCAGCAAAGGAACACTTCAGAGCTGCTCTCATGCAGTGAGAGATTTATGGTCAGAGAAGTCTGGTTTTGCTCATCACCTAATTGAAACTAGGGTTTTAAAAAACCATCAAGGCTGCAAAAGTGGACTGCGGGCAAAAGACAGCGCATTGACTTCGGTATGCAGCTTCAAACGAGCTAACAGCATTAATCAACAATAACAAAGTGGTGACTTTTAAGTAACACCACAGTCTTATGGGGCATGAAGGAATCTCCAGATGTCAAAGGGAAAAATCTACTGCTTTTAGCCTCAAAACTACCCCTCAAATACTCCCAGTGGAATGGCTCAATAAATCTGCCATTGTTCTGAGAATGAAGGATGCTCCTGAAATGAATTCACTAGTAATGAACCCTCCCCACCCTCCATCCTTTAAAAACCATAATAAACTTTATAGCCATAGACAGACAGTGCACCACAAGGAATAGCATAGAATCTCCTTTTCAAACCACTAATTTGCTCAACATTGAATGCGGTTGTTCTGTAACAAAGATGAACTAATGGGTTCAGGGAACCCTTCTCCACACTCTACTCACCTTCATCCAGTTCTAGAGCAGACCTCAGATAATGCGTTCAGATGAGAAATGTTCCAGTGAAAATCCTACCCGCCATCCCACCTACCTTCTCTCTATTCCTCTGAGTCCCAGCCTCTCTTACCTGGATGGCAGGTGGTCTTGGGTTAGGGAAGCTATGTCAGATTCTTCAGTGGCTTGCTTCCCTTTCTCAGTGATCTTTGGAGTCTAAAACCCTGTCTTGGAACGACTCCCGCAGTAGGTGACATTAATTGTCCCCTCGGTTCTTTCATTCATGGCTCCTCTGTTGAGATGTCCAGCAAAGGTGCCCGTTAGAATGATGTCTCTTCTGTAATGCAAACCGCTGTCTACTGGGAACTGGATAAGCCCCAACAGTTCATTATCATGATTCCTGTAAAGGGCACCTTTTGCCTGCCTTGGACTATTCATTTGAGTTTTGCTTTGATCTTAGCTGAAAAATCACATCTAAGCCGTGAATACATATATTTCTCTGATATCAAGTGCATGAGCTGCATCATGCATGATAATGAGATTTACCTTTGGTGTGGGCAAGGGGGAACGTCATTGTGGAAACACTGGCAAGGCGGATGGATTGTCACAGGCTGTTCGTCATGTTCAAGCATCCAAATACGTTCCAGCAACACCATTGCAATTAACAATCTAGTGGCATTTAACTCTGGACAGCTCATTTTCAGGAGGTGGTAACTACAAGCTGGGGATGAAGAATGGGATATAAAGACTCAGTCTGGCTGGGATGGATGGATACAGCTGACATAACTCTGTTCCATTTCTGAACATGTATACTGTTCTGTATAATTAACCTTGGACTTCTTTCCCAGCCCTATTACTCCCAGAGAGAGGGGTCTGAGGAACCAATATCAAACATATTTTCATAAACAGATTGAGCAAAGGACCCTTCCCTTGGGGGGGGGGGAGGGAGGGAGAGAGAATAGGCTAATCTAACAAGGAGGGAAATCAAAGGAGAGAAGAGTGAGTTTGCACAGATGACATGACTAACCCCTTCGTCCAACTGTCTGGAGGGTTTGGAAAGATCAAGAGCTTGAGTTCTCTTTAAAGCAGAAAGCTACCTCCCTGAAAATGGGGACTCTTGGAGAACTCCAGCAGAGTGGAAGGAAAAGTTGTGAGCATTGACAAGAGCAGGCATAGCGTGATCATCGAAATTTCTCTCCATTAACAAACTCTCTAACCCCTATTGTAGTAATTTTTTGCAGTCTCTGTCCAGATGCCACACCATTAAAATGCTCCGATTTATGTCCTCTGGCTCTTTTTTCTCAGAAAAGCTTTCTCCGGTTTAAATTATTATTTGTACATATTGTGGTGGTTCATAGAAGCCCCCACCAAGATTGTTGTGCTGGGTGCTGTACAAACACATCATAAGACAGTCCCTGCCCCAAGGAGCTTGTAGTCTACATAGATCAGACAAAGATTTGGAAGGGACACACAGAGATGGGAAATCATTTGCCCTGGGTCACTGCAAGAGCCAGGAACAGAACTCAGATCTCCTGAGCCCCAGGCCAGTGGTCCATCCACTAGACCATGCTGCTGCATCTTCACATAGTGAGTGTGAGCACATTCCTGAGAATGCAGGAATCTTTGCTCTCTGCAGGAGCAGAGAAAGCTGATGGGGTGGGTGGAGGGCCCAAAGAACATGGAGGCTTGGATGATGCTTTGGCCTTGTCCGAAAAGATGGCAGATGGTAGTGACATAAAGGGAGCACTCAGCCCTTCCTGTTCATAATTATTAGCAGGTCTGGGCCCTTGACACCCAGTGTTACACTGGGAATATTCATTTATTTACAGTGATTTTCTCCCCTCCACTCTCCCGCCTCCAAAAAAAAAAAATCCTTTGGCCGCATTTAAGTTACAGGAGATACCCACAAAGGAATTCTCCATTTCAGCCCCTCCTGTTGCATGGCTGTGATTCAAAACTGGTGGACTGAAAGTACTGGCAAGTCAGTAACCGTTCCCACACGACAGTTCATCACATTAGTTTATTGTTTTTTCTTTACATGGCAGACAGAGTCTTCAGTTTTCCAGAGCAATGTTCAGAACTCAAGCCCCACCAGGTAACACCACGTCTTCACATTGTTTATACTGAATTTTTTATTTTAAAAACAAGTGTCATGAGAGTGCTGCAGAGCTACCAGCGTCAGCCTTGCAAATTTGTACATGCAAAACCTGGGTCTCCCCCCCGCCTTGAATTTTCATGAGAATTTGTGATTGGGGGGGGGGAAGAGGAGGTCAAAGGCAAAATTTCACAAGTTTCACCAGCAGGCATGGTGGAGGGTTGTTGCAAAATTGAAATTCTGCCCTGGAAAACAATGGTGAATTTTCCTGAATATGCAGAGGTGAAAATGTCCCCATCATCATATAGAAATGCCATGAGTTTGAATCAATTATTGTGCAAAGATGGACTCCCTGCCTCCAAAGAATCTTCTTTTGTTGTCTAAGGGGAAAACAGTGAAAAGTTTACTGCAATAATGGGACATTTCTTGTTGATGGTGTGGATATTTTTCTACCATGGCTCAGACTGTAATGGATTTTTAGTGTGGACTGATGCAAGGTCAAACTGGGTGCTGCAATCTTTAGTGGAGTAACAAGATACAAAACTTTAAAAATGGAGCATTTACAATAGGGACGCAAAGACGTGCTTTTAAAATTGTAAATACATATTTACAGGTTTGCATGATAAACCAAAACTGCTCTGGGAAAAGTAGTCATATAATCACAGCATTTACACACTTCTCTCCTTGAGTTTCTTGAACAGTATAATTAATATCACTCTAAAAAAAACCAAAGAAAAGTAAACTGCACAAAATTCAGCTTTAGTAATGTCACAGGTCTACCTTAAAGGCACTAAGCCCAGCAGAATCCAAGCCAGAATCTCCATTTCTAAAAACACCTTGCCCACTCCTAGATACTGAGGGAGGTCTCAAAAGAGTGGGCTATTTTAAGTATAGTTCAGGCCGCAACATGAGGCATCTCTTAAGCAAGAGCCCCTGAGTGACAAGTGAAAATACATCACTTAGTAAACATGCTCATTGTCTAACAACATTGCACTGGAAACTTTAGGGATACCTCAAAGTGGTGCTGGTATTTTTCTCCGATTTGTTGCTACAATGTTAGGTGCTGTCAAAACATACAGGAAGATCATCCGTTTTCTAAAGAACTCTAGTGCAGGTGTTGCCATACAAATTCTGGATCATGAAAAAAGGAAGAAACAAGGACAGGTAAATGAAATAAAAGAGAATTTGCTGCATCCAGTACAGCAGAGTCTATTGTGGAGACCTTTCGATAAAGCTAAATGACTGTAACTTGGAGATTAGGTACAATGGGGCAGGCTCCTAGACATATCTAAGACCCATAAATTGCTTTATCAGTGTGCTGAGATTTTCAAAGCTGCCCAGTGGCTTTGGATATGTGGTTTACATTAATTTTTAATGGGTATTGGACATCCAAATTCATTAAGCAACTACAAAGGTGAAGTTTGTGGAAGCAAGCAGAGGTCACCTCTGCCATATGATAGACCTGCGTGAACGAGGCCCTTTATGAGCAAGAGAGAATATATCTCTTTGTTCAGCCTTCTCACTAACTGCAACACCCTGAAACTTCGTCTTTACAGGCTGTGGTCAATCATCATGGCTCCTTCCTCTCTAAGCCTAACCAAACTAAATTGGCTCTAATGGACGGTCACAATTACTAACCTCCCTATTTGTGGGAAGATGTTGCTTGGTACCATGCACTGTGATGGGCATTTTAGGAATGCTTGTAAAACTCAATCATGGCAGCAATGAATGGGTGCCGAGCTAGTGCCAAATATAACGGAAGCTTTTCGCAAAATGAACGCTTGTCCCATTAGAAAACTGGACTGACACCATCACTGCATTTGAGAGACCACTTAACAGGTGAGTTTCCAGGAGATGCGAGTCCTACAATCTTCTAAAAGCAGTGGCATCACAACCTTTGCAATGTTCCAACATCTTAAAGGTCATGATACACGCTCAGATTGGGGTACCCACAGATTTGGGATATGAACACCTCAGCAAACTCTCCACTCTGGGTGGATTTTCAATGGGTTGCTCAGTTCTATAAAGTGTACAGTACAGTTAGAAGATAAAATGATGTAACAGTCTTTTGAAGATGTAATTGCATAGTATGTCCAACCCCTCTACGTTCCAACAGAAAGAGAAGAATTGCCCAAATCTACCTGCCCTCCCAATGTGGTCACAACAATCTACAATTCTCTCTGAATGTTTTCCCATGCTGTTCCAGTGGCTCTGGATGAGTGGACTTCATATTGCAGGGGATGCGATAGAATCATCCTTTCACCGGCCTCCATAGTTCATGACTCGCTCTCTGCAAAGAAGGACAATGACAACAAGATGCCGTTGCTTCTGGCACAGAATACCACTGGCCCCCCTCTTTCTCCTGATGAGCTCCTGGTCTCACTCGAACTGGGAATGAACAGAACAGATTATGATATCTAAGGATTACTTTGCCTCATCTTCTCAGTTCAGCACTGTCCTGTGCCTGCAAATACACATAATCACCTGCAATAACGGTGGTCTCCATAGAAAAGTCACCATTTACCCAAAGTGGTATGTGAAAAGTCATAGTCTCCCCTATTCTAACAACAAGAAATAACAGGAGAAACTCAGATATCACTGTCCAATCAATGTTAAATTTTTACTATTCGCCACCATTTCTGATACTGCAGGAGGCAGTTTGGTTTTCTTATCGTACTAACTTTTTCCCATAATACTAATTTTCTCTATTTCATTTACAGTTTAGTTTAACCAAATATAAACCTATTTCAGGGTTCAAGACCCTGCACCCATCTAGGATCTCAACCCTGTAGACATTTGCACATGTACTTAACTTTACGCACATAAGTGGTAATAATAATATCTCGCTCTTATGTAGTGCTTTTCATCAGTAGATCCCAAAAGAGGTCAGTATCATTATCCCTATTTTGCATGCGGTGAATCTGAGGCACAGAGACGAGGTGGCTTGCCCAAGGTCACCCAGCAGGCCAGTGACCGAGCCAGGACTAAAATCCAGGTCTTGAGTCCCAATCTAGTGTTCTATCCACTAGGTTCTATCCAACAGCACTTTAGCAGCTTTCAACAAACTTTTTATTACTGAGTTGGGCTTCTTCAACTACCCGGATTAGTCAAAATGGACTAATTTAGGAGTGGTGGGTGAAATTCTGTGGCCTGCATTGTGCAGGAGGTCAGACTAGATGATCATAATGGTCCCTTCTGACCTAAATATCTATGAATCTATAAAACTTCCTCTGATGTACGGAGAAGTGAGTCATTTCAGGATCACTAGGGGGACTGGGCCAGATCCTCAGCTGAGGAAAATTTATGTCACTCCCTTGATTACAATGAAGCTATGCTGATTTACACCAGCTGAGGATCTGAGCTAATGTATTTAAAATGCAACATGGCACTATTTTTTGTATTAAAAATGTCTCCTACCAAAGAAGCAAATAGTGAAGTCAAGGCTATTAAATATGTAAATTAATATGCAAATAAGGGGTCTAGTTCTTAAGCTACTGGCACATTGCCAAGGCATCCCCTGGTGGTTTGGGTGCAGTTGCCTTGATATTAAGAATAGAGTGACATTAAGCCTTTGGCCCTTTCGTCCCATAGGATCTCAAAGCACTTCAGCACTTCTGCGAACAGCAGAAAAGAAATGCGGTCCTGTCTGAGGTGGAGGGTGGCAAGCAAATGGCACACAGATCCCTGCCCAGCAGCACAGGAGGAATGGAGAATCGGAGCACTTATAAGAATTGCCAAGGGCTCAAAGATCCACCTGTAGGAGTGGCACAGTGAGCTTTAAGGCCTCTTCCACAAGGCTCTCACATAGGGCATGGAGTGGAACTCTGTTCTCCTGTTGAAGGAGAATGGAGCGCTAAATCAACCCTGCCGGGACTTGAACCTATGGGTCCAACGGGTCTAGGTGTTTCAGAACAAGAGGAAAGGATGGTCTTATGGGCCTGGCTAAAGCAGGGGACTAGGACTCACATATAGAGTTCTATTCCCAGCTCTCTTTGTGACCTTGGGCAAGTCATTGAGCCTGTGTGCCTCAGTTTCCCCACCAGTAACTGAGGACAATAGTTAGCTGCCTCACAGGGGTTCTCTGAGGTGAGCTAACATTTGTAAAGTGCTTTGGCTACAGAAATGCAAAGCATCACAAAGCGCTGTGTGGTCATCAGTACCAGGGGCAACTGCCTTGCTGTACCTGGTTTGATGTGCAGAAGAGTCTATTCCTTGAAGAAGTGGGCCGTCGTGCAGTTGGATCTCTTGCATTGCCTGGTGCTGGTGTTCTGAGAAGAGGAGGGGGGACATCTAGAGGCCGTGCGGAGTCTGTAACTGCATAAAGAGGCAGGAGAAACTCTCTCTCACACACGCACACACATCATATTTGGGATAAAAGCAGAGGCAGGCCACATATCCAACACACAATCTCAGTTCAAACATTTACCCCAACCTACTTGCCAGGCTGGTGGCCCAGTATCATATGAAAGCCGGGGTACCTTTCCCAGGCTTGATCCAAAGCTCACTGGGAGACCTTCCATTGGCTCCAACTGACTTTGTACAAAGGCTCTAGACCCAGGTGCTGCCAAAGTTGCTCATGAAAACGAGGGGGTGTCTTGCATTGCTCTGCAGTGACCCTTTAGTCAATTTAGGTGAAAACTCAGGAGAAAGTTGAGTGTGTTCTCCCTGACCCCCTTCTCTCCCCCGCCTCACCGCCTCCCCGATGTCCAGGATCAGAGAACTATGTGGAGAACCTTCCAGGAAGGACAAACTGGACATCAATAGTCAACAGGGCTGTGACTGCAGCGGGCCCCCTGTGCAGAATAGCTGGCAGAGTCAGGGTCTATTTTGTCATGTCGCCATGCCATGTCATTGTTTTGCATCTGTGTTGATGCAAAACGCATTTCACATTACATAAAAAAAACACATACACTAACAGGGTAAGGTGTTCAAAAAGGCCAGGTGCTCAACTACACTCCTAAGCTGCATGCCCCATCACCACGAAAGCTCTTGCAAATCAGATAATTGCACACACAAATAACCAAAAGCAGAGTGGTTAACTCTTATGATTTTATTGCAAGGCTTTTGATATTTGCTTTTTACCTTCAGCCCTAGGTCCCCGGATCCTGTGACTACGTGAGAATCTCATCTTTCATCTCAAAATAAAAATTATGTTTCTAGTTTTCAGGGTTGGTGATAAAAGCTACTGACAAGGCGAAAAGAGCATGTAAAAGGCTAAAAGACCAAAAGGCAAGGATAAAAAGAATCACACATCTATTAGTTTTTGAAAAAGCATTCCGGCTTAAAAGAAATATTTCATGATTTTTGAACACTTGTGGTTGCCAGTACCACAGCACCGGTTATTTGCACAAATCTGTACAGTGTTTGTACACAGAGCTGTGGTAACGACCCTGCATATTGCACATGCAGAGCCTGACCAAGACTAACACTATGTTATTATCAACTTACATTCCAACAGAGGGACCTCTTTCAAAAATCTATTACTACAATACTCAAGAAGCTAGTTTTTGCTCCAGCATATTTTTACAGTTCAAAGGAAATCTTTGAAAAGGGACCTTTGACCTTAATGATAGTCCCCAGCCGTAGGTTTTGTAAAATGTTTCACAAAACCTGGTATCAAATTAGAACTGTTTTTTTAAAAATTGTACAATGGTTCATGAAATTTAATCAATTTTTTAAAAGTGTGAATTTGTCATCAACATTTGGAAAATAGAAAAATGTCAATCAGGCCTAATAAAAATATTTTCTGGGATGTTTAAAATAATCCATGAAAATAGTTGTTTAGTTTGGATTTGAGTCTGCAGTGTTTGCATATGTAAACATTGTAGCACTGGGCAAGTGCATGAGAACCAGAAAGTGAAAACGGCCAGTAGAAAAAAAGCCAATTTTCATTGCCCAAGATGATGAATGCTCCCAAATGAAATAATGGAAATGGTAACAAGTAAATAAAAGTTGACCTTTCTTTTGATTTTAGCAATTAACATGTTACTGGTAACACAAGGAAGAAAATAAGTTTGGCTTGGATTTTTTTAAGCAGAATGTGTCCACCTAAATATTGATTAATGTCAAGGATGCCTTGCAACTTTCAAAAGTCCTTTATAAAATTAATAATAATACACATTCATGTATTAGGCAAATGCCCAAAGACCTTTGTGCACCTTAACATATAGAATGAAAAATAAAATATAGGCAGGCAACATGCCTGAAAAGATTCACCTCTTACCCCTCCTCCCAAAAACTCAACCCCCAACATTAAAGTAGATCCAAATTTTTTTTTTTTTTGCATTTCAACTAGTTCTTACAGTAGATCCCTTACCTTGTGTTTTGGGGTGTGAGAGACTGAGAATGTTTTTTAAAGAGCCAGATTGAGGCTGAAAATTAACTCCTGGATATTTTATTGACCACTTTGTCTCGTGTTCTCTACTTAAAAATCACTGAAGCCATATGGTTAACTATGGACTGTTTCCTGTGCCAAAGGCTAGTGAGTGCTGTCTGTTGTAAGAGTGCCTGTGGGAAACCTGTTGCTGTGCCATTATGTTGGCAGTCCTCAAATTCCATCAGACTCCTGCGTGGTGCATCTTCACTAGGAAAGAAGGTGTGTTCTTGCCTCAAATTAGCTAGTATGTGGTAACTCAAGAGGTCAAATGCTAATGGAGACAAGGCATTTTGTAGATCTAGTATGTGTTAGCAAGTTGAGGTAAACCTTAGACTTCCCCATAGTCCTTACCTTGACCTGCTAATGTGAAAACTACAACCTGCCTCGTCTTCATGAGGATTTTACCCAAGAACACACCTTTCTTCCCAGTGAACACAAGGTCTAAGAGACTCTACATCAGGTCAATAGATCCTGATGGGGATGTGTGCATGTGCAAAGAATCCACATATCTCCTGCTGCTGCAAGGGGAGAAGCTTGTGCAAATTATCTTCCACCCTCCACCATGGACTGTTCTGCAGCTCCTGGTCCTCTCCTACTCTCCTGGGATGGTGGGGGAATGGGGTCAAGCTACGTGCCACAGAGGGCCCGACTTGTGGTGTGGAGGAACTGCTGGACTCTTGGGTAACCTCACCCATGCACAAGTGGCATGGAGTGTGTGTGTGTGGGGGGGGGGGGGAAGATTATCTTCACCCCAGTTGGTCCTGGTTTCAATTCATGGCTTATATCTTCATTTCAGAGCTGTCAGTCGAGATCAGACATGCACTGGCTGTCCATCCTGGCTTAGGAGGGAGTGTCCTGTCCAGGGGATATTTACTACTGGCCCTCCCTCCCCCATTTTGTCCCTGCAAAGCTTTCCTCACTCAGTAGGGCTCAATGCTGTCCAAAGGGACAGTGCACGAGTTGTTAATTGTGGCGATCGCGGAAATCTTCCGCTGAGAAGCACCAAGCAGTAGTATCATTGTTACTTTGCTGTGTTGTGCAATAGCAAGTTCCAACACCACCACTTACGTGGGGGTTTTCAGAAAGTCAGCCAGCTCAGAATAAAGGAAAGACGCCCCATCCTGTGTGAGAGGGGTGGAAAAGTATTCACTGAATCACGACCTTAAAGCTTGAAAGCGGTAGCAGCAAAGATGTGTTAAAAACCAAGGAAATGAACGTGTTTTAAACACCACAGCAGGCCAGGGCCTTTTCACAAAGGCACAACACTTGGAACGTTCTCAGTGCAAGCTAAACATCATTTATGGCAATGCACGCCAGCCTGTGCGATGGGACACGCGCTGACCTCTACTCATCAGAGCAGCAGCCAGCTCCCATCCTTTGCAGCGAGAGCCCTGTTCAGAGAAGTACATAACAATCCCCCACATGGTGGTGCCATTGCCTTCCCAGCCAGAGAGAAGGCGTAGCATTGTCTGGAGCCGGGCAAGGGATGGCAGAACGAACCGACACTGATGTAGCAACTTAATGCATCAGGAATGAACTCAATAAATGACTAACAGTCGCAGGGGATCACACCCCAAACACCACATGAAGCCCATCTGGGACAGATGTAGGATGCATTGGACCTGTCTACAACAGCAACACAAGGCTCTTCTGTTTCGCTTCCATTTTTGCAATATTTACGGAGCTTGTTATGCCCACAAAGTGTTCTGAATGGGTCAGGATGGAGCCCTGCACTGTTATGAACAATTTTAATGATTGGATCCCACAGAAAAACACGCCGGATCTCTATTGACCTTAAATTAACCTCTTGGGAGGCTCATGAGCTTGCTTCTTACAATAAGAAAAGGAGGACTTGTGGCACCTTAGAGACTAACCAATTTATTTGAGCATGAGCTTTCGTGAGCTACAGCTCACTTCATCGGATGCATGTAGCTCACGAAAGCTCATGCTCAAATAAATTGGTTAGTCTCTAAGGTGCCACAAGTACTCCTTTTCTTTTTGCGAATACAGACTAACACGGCTGTTACTCTGAAACCTTCTTACAATAGTTGCAGCTCTGCTTTTAGGACAGGTGGATCAGCGAGCAGGTGAGAGATATTGCCAAGAAGTCAGTAAGCCACTGCATGCACATTAAAGCATTTGAAAATCCTGCAACTGCACTAGCTCTAAAATCAGTTATCGCTCTGTCAGCTGGCATGGACACTGGACACTTGCAGATGTTCTCCCACCATTGCCACTTCCCCACCGGGGACAATAATGACAATGAGGCACTGTAACCAAACCCCTGTGCCTCACTGATGCTAGCGCCCCCACCATGGCTAGCAGGGGGGCAGAGCAAAGGGGAGAGAATTTCAGCCCAGTGGTGGTGATGCCCAGTTATGATGCAGCCTCAGTAGCGTATCAAGTCCACTCCTGCACCACAGTTCAAGAGATACTTCTCACTGCAGAACTGGGCTGACCTCAGAAAAAAATAAGGAGTGTACAGGGGGAAGGCAAAGAGAAGTATCATTAAGTGCTTGTCTGAACAAGGTTTTTGTACGGATCTAACTAAATTGGTTAAAAAAAAAGATTTAGTTAAATCAGTGCAGCGGCTTGGATTGCCAACCCTCCAGGAATTAAAGATTAATCTTTAATTCCTAAAGATTATGTCATAATGAAACCTCCAGGAACACGTCCAACCAAAATTGACAAACCTACAACCTCCTAGAATAGACACGGTTACACTGACATAAAGGGAGTTATATTGGTCTGGCTTGTTTTGGTAAAATTCCTAATTGATTTAAACTAAGTTATAATTAGACACTCAAACTAAAATAGGAGTGTCCACACGGGGGGGAGGGGGGGTTTGCACCATATTAACTAAATTGGTTTGAGTTAAACCAGGGCAACTTGCTCATGTAGACAAGACCTAAGGCTCCTCCCTGTACGTTAGGGACACAGCTCCAGTATGCTGGACGGCTGTGCCGTTGATTTTAGAGAGAGTTACAGCAGTAGAATCTACCGCAATGCTCTGAAATGTAGAGATGAAGGGTTTGAAAGCAATCGACTTTCAGTGAAAAGTAACATTTTCCAAAACCTCTAATGTCTACTGCTCCAACCTCCCCAAACCCTTGAACACTGGGTTGGAAGCAGAAGGATGTGTAATTTAGCTAGCCCATTAGAAAAAGGTACATTAAACATACACTCCCCTCCTTTACAAAGAGCACTTGGCATTTTCATGCAAATTACCTTGTCTTCCACCAGAGGTGAGCAATTTACATTCTTGAAAGGTGTTTTTCAGTCCTCCACATTACCCATTTAAGTCCCAGAAACATCAGCTGTGTAACTAGTGGGAATGAAGCCCGGAGGCTATTTGTCATGATTGCTAGATAAATCGAGATCCAAAAGGATTAAAGATCCTGCTGAGACATTATAAATGGGGCAGTATAGTAACAAAATAACCAGTTATCAGATTAGCAGCCGTGTTAGTCTGTATCTGCAAAAAGAAAAGGAGTACTTGTGGCACCTTAGAGGCTAACAAATTTATTTGAGCATTAACCAGTGTTAGTATATGGTGAAGAGGACAGAATTTAAAGGAACTGTAGTGAGGATTTTAGGGTTTAATATTTGACTTAATTGAAAAATGTTTTTCTTGGAGAGCTTAAGTTTCTGATCCCCTAATTTAACAACAAAATATGTACACGGTCAGAAGTCTCTTTCCCCCCTCCCCCCCGGCTCCACATCCTCCACACCCAATCACAACCTGGTTTAGTTCTTAACATAGAGCATAATTATTGCCCTCTATCATCATCAATTTAAGATCCATAAGCAAACCAACTTCAGCAGATGCAGACTGACATCAGTAGGTTCAAAAAACCTCTTGGACAAGTTTCAGAGTAGCAGCTGTGTTAGTCTGTATTCGCAAAAAGAAAAGAAGTACTTGCGGCACCTTAGAGACTAACCAATTTATCTGAGCATAAGCTTTCGTGAAATTCAGCTCACTTCATCGGATGCGTTCAGATTTATATACACACAGAACATGAAAAAATGGGTGTTATCATACACACTGTAAGGAGAGTGATCACTTAAGATGAGCTAAAGTGATCACTCTCCTTACAGTGTGTATGATAACACCCATTTTTTCATGTTCTGTGTGTATATATAAATCTCCTCACTGTATTTTCCACTGAATGCATCCGATGAAGTGAGCTGCAGCTCACGAAAGCTTATGCTCAGATAAATCGGTTAGTCTCTAAGGTGCCACAAGTACTTCTTTTCTTCTTGGACAAGTGCATCTCCAAACTGCCAACCTTCTGGGTTTGCAAAACTGGGCTGGTTAACCACCTGGGAACAGGGTTTTTAGTACTTCCCACTTCCGGTCAGGTATGAAACACTGCGACTATGTTACCTTGCTAAACGAACTCTCTCTCTCTCAGCTGCATTAGAATAGTGCTTACTGGGAAAGTGAATTCACAGAACAGCCACCAGGGGACACTGAGAAATATTAGCTAACATCAGTTCCATGGATTGTACTGTGGAGCAGGGAACTTTTCGAAGGGAAACAAGGGAGGGCCTACTGGACCAGAAGAAATTTGTTGACAGATTTTCTTGCACATTTTACTCTACAGCTATATACTTAGGAATTGGAAAGTCCTTATTCTGCTTACCAAAACGGAGGATTTCCGTGTGCCCCACTGCAGTTCTTTTGAGAGTGTTATGTGCTCAATTCAGACCAGTGGGAGGGAAGCTGGGTCACGGGGCTAGATTTGATTTTACAGGCACCAAACAAAGGGACACAAAGGAATAATCCAAATAATGTGATTTTATGGTCAATTCTCTCAAACCACCAAAGCTAGAAAAAGCTCATTTATCACTGAGAAGCTGGAATGCCCAGCTTTCTAGAGGTGTGGAGCTGGAGTGTCTAGCCATGGTGGTTTAGGGGACATCACGACAATGGTCACTGCTCCCTCAGGCCAACACAAAACTATCAGGCCATCCCCAAGTCAATTTCACTGTGCAGATGGCCCCCTAAGGGTGGCATTTTCAAGACTGCTCAGTGCTGGCTCAACTCTGCTCCCATTTAAATCAAAAGGTAAGATTCCTACAGACTCCAGACATAGGATCAGTGTTAGGCCAGCGCTGAGACCCCTGAAAACCTCACCCTTTGTTTAAAGCCTGATGCAATTCTTATGGGGGTGGGGGGGGCAATCTGAACATGTGAGAAGGTGAATCCATGTAACAAAGTGACATCTAACTCACCATTTACAATTACACCCAAGATTTTCAAAAGCAAATAGTGATTTCTGGGAGCCCAGCCTCAGAGGCTGGAAGGGTCCTGATTTTCAGAGAGTGGATGCTCTGCGCTTTCAGGCCCCATCGAGATGTCTCCAGTTGGACTCCCAGAAATCACTGGCCGCTTTTGGAAATCTTGGCCTGAGCCTTTACAGTGAGATGGACTGGATTGCTTCAGCAATGTATCTTGCGGCCCTTTTTAAGGTGCACATTGAGTTTGGAGTGCCAAAAGGTGAAGAACACTGGATTAAAACGAGAAGTACTCAAATGCATCTTTTATGCTGCCATAAAATCTAATTGGATAGTTTGATAAAAGTCTTCCATGTGCACTGAATTGCCCTCTTGGTTGGGGGAACGAATAAAGCTCATCATTTAATAGCAACAGAAAGAATATCATAGATCGGGAAGACTTCATATAATCTTTATTTACCCTCTATATGAATGTGCTCACCCCAGCTGAGTTATAAAAAGAACATGAGAGAAAACACGGTTGGTTAGCACTAAGGGCTAGCAGAACTGAAATGGCTTGGTTCAGCCCTGCATATCTCATCACGTAATTTGCTTCAGACAAAACAACACACACAGAAGGATCAGCACAGGGAAAAAACGCTTTGGGTGTAGCCGATTTAAAAGACGCTTTGATGTGATAATGCGTTTGCAGTACTGCAGGGAACTGACACATACACAAGCCAGTCTAGTTACTAGTGTAATAACTGTCACCTTGATTGTCACTGGGGACTGAAGCTAGGGCCAGCAAAGCTAAGATCATGAACTAAAGGGCTAAGTGTCCTAGTTGGCAGACTTAGCAGGCATGTTCTCTGCAGCTCAGGCACAGAAGGAGTTACGGAACACAAACTGCACAATGGGTTACACTTCTAATACGCATTTGTGCACGGACAGAGTCTCAAGGAATCTAAAAATGAAACCCTAAGAAAGGGGCCATGTAGTTTGGTGAAACCACGCAAGGCAGCACAATGGGGCAAGAGTGAATCATCTAGCATTTCTCTAACCCCTCACACCCCAAAGAACTGAACAGCCAAACTTGCGCCCAAGCAAAACACAATCAAATCTGAACCCTGCAATACACTGAAATAGCAGCATAACCGCTACTCAAACGGAGGCCTGGGGTAGAGAAATTCACACCCTGAGCACGACAGCTATGCCAACCTAGTCGCTGCTGTAGATGCAGCTAGGTCTTCTGCTGAACCTTGCTACTGCCTCGGAGAGGCCGATTACCTCCAGCGATAGAAAAACCCCTTCCCTTGCTGTAGGGGGCGTCTATGCTATGGAGCTGCAGCTCCTGTGCCACGGTAGTGCCCACAGTGTAGGTATGGCCTCCGTTAAACCCAGCAGGCTGGATTTGCCAAGAGGCAGCTACACCAGCTCCTGCTGGAGTAAATGCCCTAAGAAAGGACAAGAGAGCCATACAAGGTGCCTACAATCTTCCCTCCAATGGATAGGATATAGCCAGGGCAACTGGGAGATGCATCGATTCAGCTCATCCCGACAGCAGCCTCCACTGGCAGGGCTTCCTGAGGAGTAAAGCTTCTTTCTCCCCAGCAGAACCCGTGTGGGGAGAGCAACAATGAAAACACCGCCTATCCTCCCCTGGATGCGAGTTTTCCCTTCAGGGTACGGTGACTCTCACTTCTATAGTATGTGCCCTGCCTATGCAGAGCAACAGGTTCTGACACGAAAGGAAACGTATCCAAATAAAACTGCAGAAGGAACCGATGTAGACTCTGTGCTTTACCTTGAATTGGGCCCTGGTACCAGGATTAACCCTCTCACTCTTCTTAAGTGGCATAGTGACAAGTGGTCAAAGCCTGTTTTTCATCTCATCTGAAAGGTGGCACTGCTCCAAAAGCACAATGCCATCTAGCACTCTGCCTGGGCACCGGGCCAAGAACGACTCAGAAAAATGGAGTGTCACCTGCTGAATCAACCAACGCCACTTCTCACAGCTCCTTGGCAGTTCTTGGATCCAAGTAATGACTCAGCCAGCCCTGCTTGGATTATGAAACTTAAAAGGATCACGCAGCATGAGGTGCTATGCCTATTTTGAAAGGCTTGTCGCCGGTTCTCAAACTACCATCTGCAAAACAACTTGCTGTTGTCACTATGGAAAAGCATCTGTCAGTCTTCTAGATATGGGTGTGCTGTTTTTTTTCAACCTAACCCAAGAAATCAAGTACTTCTGTGCATTTACTTGACTGGTTGCTTCGTGCTGTTCTTTGACGTAAACTCAACCAAGGAGTGACAAGACAAACCGCAACATGATCTAGAGGGAGCAGCAGGGAGAGAGAAGATTCAGTACTAATAAATATAAATTTCTACTCCCAGAGGAAAAATAGCACGGGGGTACCTATTCCAGCTGCCACATCCATCAGATGATGGTGAATTTATTGTCATTTTTATCTCCCTTATTATCCTAATATTGCTATTTCATGTAATGTAACAGTAAAGATGATGCAGGGAAGGTGGGAAAGGGGTTTTGGAAGGGGAGCTACTCCTGAGAGCAAAAACAATGAGGCATACACAGCTACTCCTCTGAAACCTACTCCCAAGAGGGATCTCTTATCTTGGAGAGATAGGATGGTCCAGTGGACTGAGAATCAGGAGACCTGGCTCTGCCAAGGACCCGCTGTGTGACCTTGGACAAGTCACATCAGCTCTCTGCACCTCTGTTTCCCCACCCATACTTTGTCTGTCTAATAATCTGTATAGATTGTCAGCTCTTCCAGGCAGGGACCGTATGTTTGAAGAGTTTCCAGCACAAAGGGGCTTTGATCTGTCCAAGTCTCTCTGCATTGCTTTGATATTGATTACACACAAAAAAACTGTTAAAAGACTACTGTATGAAGGTTGCAAAAATCAAGCACTCCAAAGTTAGGAAATGCCAGAATTAAGGTTGCCCATGCAACCTTAACTTGGCCCCTGGGTGCATCTGCATTAAGAAATGGTCATGCATGGTTACACACTTTTCCCCCCACAGATCACTGCCACATTCAGCACACAGACCGGACTGCGTTCATTTAATGAGATGCTATTCAGTATTTTCTTTTTAACCCCATTGTTCAATGTGTGGCCCTAGGCCTTATTTACAGTTCAATATACAAACCCAGCTCTGGAGACAGACTTGTGAACTGCCTGTTGAGTTGCTCTATGGGGCTGATCACTATAGTATAAGTTCTTCACAAACACCAATTAATCTTCACCACACCCTGGGAGGTGAGGGGGTATTATCTCCAGTTTACAGATGAGGAAAGGAAGCACAGAAAAATTAAGGTCCAAAGATGTCATTAATTGGGGGTGCTCAATTTGAGACACCTAAGACGTGATTTTTCAGATTTCATTGCATTATAATAGAATGTTGGGTTTTGTTTTTTTTTAAGCACTGCTCCCATAGACTTCAGTCACAACTGTGTACGCTCAGCACTTCTGTAACTCAGACCCCATGTCTCAGTTTTGGGCATTGAGGGAAATGAGAAACAGAAACAAAAAGGAGTACTTGTGGCACCTTAGAGACTAACAAATTTATTTGAGCAAAAGCTTTCGTGAGCTACAACTCACTTCATCAGATGCATTCAATGGAAAATACCAAGAGTTAGCAACCATCTCTGCAAAGTCTGATTTAAGTGATTTCCCCAGCATCACACAGGAACTACGTGGCAGAAGCAGGAACAGAGCCCAGTACTCCGACGAAGCCTTCTCCTGTCTTAGCCCTGAGACCATCCATTTTCTCTTCCTGCAACCCTCTGCCTCAATCACTACATTACATACACGCCACCCAGTGTCTGCAACACAGAACCAGGGGGCCTACAGTTTCCTTCACCACATGCCCTGATTCATCCCCAGAGCAGGTCCCTACTCTGTGCATCCACTACAGCAAGGGTCCTGAGGAAAAATAATGTGTGATCACGTAATTAAAGGCTACAATAATGTTCATGTACAAAGGGGCCAAGTTAAGGTTACACGGGCAACTTTAATTCTGGCATTTCCTGACTTTTGAATGCTTGACTGTGCAACCTTAATAACCTTCTTTTACCAGAAGGGGTGTTTGTGTGTCATTTCCCAGGTTTTAAAAAAAGCAAAACTGAAAAAACAGAAATGGCATCCTATTGACACCCACATGGGTCATAAACAAGGATGGAACCTTTAAAACCACCACACGGAGCTCTCCCACTCGGGAGATGTTCTCTGCTAAGCTCTAGCATGTCTCTATTGAGCCTTGGACAGAAACCACAGTTTGCAATTGATTAGGACTTGGTCAAAACCAGGTGGTTTTTCTTGGGGATGGCAAAAAGGCACATCTCTGACAAAACGGCCACGCCCTCTGCCAAATTTCAAGTCCCTGCTCCAGAGAATGGGGAGTGCTACACCTGTTCAAAGATAAGGTCTTAAGTACTTTTTAACAAGAGCAAAACAGCACACTTTTCCATACTTTCCCCTGGTCTTGCTCTTGGAAATGGCTGAACTATTTTGGCTGAAATTCCCCCCACTCCCCTCTCAAAAAACGAACCACGATTTCAGCTTGAGACAGACAACCGGCATGGAAAATTCCAGCCCAAATAGTTAAAGTTGGGCAAAGCTATAAGCAACTGAAAACAGCATCTTTTAATGGGAAGTGTTGAGAAACTTGAATAATAGGTAGAGCTCCCAGCCCCACCCATAGGTGCTGACTCTGTGGGTGCTCCAGCCCTGGAGCACGCACAGAAAAAAGTTAGCCGGTGCTTAGCACCCACTGGCAGCCAGCTCCCCCTCAGCACCTCCTGCCAGCCAGCAGCCCTGCCAATCAATTCCTCCCTCTCCCTCCCAGCGCCTCCATCCACCGTGTATCACTTGTTTTGTGGCATGCAGGAGGTGCTAAGGAGGGGGAAGAACTGGGAAGGGGCACACTCTGGGAGGAGGTGGAAAGAGGATGGGAAGAGGTGGGGCAGGGAGGCCTTGGGGTAAGCGGTGGAGTGGGGGGCAGGGCCTGGGGCAGAGGTCAAGCATCGCTCAGGTGGAGAGGAAGTCAGCACCTATGGCCCCACCTCTATTATATTAAATGCTTCACAATATAAACAATCTGAGAATCACTCATTCATATCATATAGGGATAATGGAGCCATTAGATGGTATACAGCTGAAGACCATGCTCTTCCATCCCTCGTATCAGAGTGATGGCGTACTGTTTAGACCATACGCACATGCCAAAAACCCCAAGCATTTTAGAAATAGAAGGTCAGAAGACTTTAGCTCATACAAGGGATCATTTGATCATCTAGTCTGACTTTATGTATAACACAGCCCACAGAACTTTCCCCGAAGTTAAAGTTAAAACACCAGAAGTAAAAACGCATTTGCTTTTCATATCATGATCAATTATATAGATGATTACTAGCACATGCATGAAACATGGTTTATATCATTGCTAGAATCCCTTTAAAAAGATTTATTTCCTCATATTTCATTTCAGACCATGTGTATTATTCCCTAGACAGTTTTATGAATAGATTGCATGCAATTATTCCAGGAATTTACTCTGAAATGACAAATCCATCTACTTCCAACTGAACTCATATATTCATCAGGCTGTTCAAGAGTCCAAATCATTTAGCCAACCCCTGGGATGATTTCTGATCAATGAGAGCAACAACTGATAAGTGACCTCAGTGAGAGAGGTTTTCCCCTGAATTTAGGAAGGATCATTAAATAACTTGACATTGATGAATGCCACACTGAATACGCTCTCCATATTTAACGAGTCCAGATAATCAGTAAAATCCAGAAGTATGTGCTTTCTTCCCGGGCCCCCACCGCACTGGGCAACATTACAAGACAGTAAAATGCCCTTCAAATTTAAGCAACTGGAAGAAGTTACTTGACATTGACAAATATTTCCAAATCTGTGTGCCTAAATTTAGGCTCTTTAATCATATAAATCTGAAAAATAGCCCAAATCTGGTGACTTTCCAGGCAGGCTGCAAAAGACATCTGTTGAACAGGGTTTTGGAGAGGGTAGAGTATGCGTCTCAGTAGGTGGAAGCTTTTTTAAAAAAAAATAGATAGTAAGCCAGAAGAGTTCCCTTTTTGAGTACTTTAATGTTGGGATTTTGCTGTATTAATTATGTATTAAGATACCTAGAGCAGAGATGGACAGCTATAAGGCAGTAGAGGACCACAAAATCCTCTAACATCTTCTAGCAAGCTGGGGTGTGTGTTGGGGGTGGGTCCTCCCAGGGGGATGACACAAGCCTGGGTGGGGCTGGGGTTGGGACAAGTCCTGCCTCTGAGGGGCGGAAGGTTCCAGAACAGGGTGGTTGGAGAGCAAGCTGGGCCTGGCCCCCTGCTTCAGACTGTTGGCTCTCACCACAGCATCATGGAATGCCCGTGTTTGCACCCAGGCCGCCCCTCCACCCTAACACCCAACCCGCTCCCGGCCCTGGTGCTACCAGCTCCCCTGCCCTGAGCTGGGCTGCGGCAGACCTGATGCAGCTGCTGGATTGCCGGTTGCCCATCTCTGACTTAGAGCTTTGTATACGCATCTTTTTTATTAAAATTGAAACAAAAAAACAATATTTGGGCACCTTAATAGATGTGGCCAGAGTTTCAAAGGTGCTCAGCTTCTGCAGGCCCCGTGGACTTCAATGGCAAGTGTAGGCACACAGCTTTTCTGTACAGGGGCATAAATATGGAGTTAGAGGCCTAATTTTAGGTACTGAGGCTGGAATTTATAAAGGGATCTATTTACTAGTCTATACACAGGTTAAATCAAGGCACCCCCCTAATGTGGGCAGAGTTAATACTCAGACTGGGATTTACAAAGGAGTCTAAAATCAGGCTCCCAACTCCCACTGAATGTCAATGGGATTTGAGCACCTAACACTCAGGTGCTTTTGAAAATCCCAGCTGAAGGCTCAAAAACATTGGCCGTAATATCCTACTAAAAAAAATTTGTTTAATAAGCATTAATCTTTTCTTAGAATACAGGACATTGGTGATCCCAAGTACTTCGGCATTAATGCATGGTTTTGCTTTATTATAAAGTCTAGGGACTCTTATTTTTTCAGTTGTGCTGTAAAATTTTATACTACTTCCAAGACTTTAATTCTAATTCTCTAATACATCCTGCATTTTACAATTTACTTACCATGCAAAAGTCAGGTCAGTTGCAGCTCCTGGTCATCAGTGAAATCGTCTGTTTTACCTAGTTTCCCTAATGAGCAGACCATGGTACAGAAAGTCAAATGACTTACCAATGTTGCACAGGGAGTCAGTAACTAAGCAGCTGGGATTAGAACCCAAGATCCCAGCTTCTTATCCATTGCTCTATCAGCTAGGGTGCATTTCCTCTTCCAGGTCATTTTACAAGCTGATAGCCTGATTTTCAGAGGTGCCGAGCACTTCCAGCTCCTGTTGACTCAATGGGAGCTGCGGATGGCCCATATCTTGGGAATTTCGGCATGAATATATTTTAGGGACATATTTTTGTAACGGACCACTCAGTGCAACAAAACCAAGTCTGCTCATGACAGGACTATAGGCTGGGAACTTGCTGCTCTATTTAATTGCATCATAACTCACTCTCTCTCTCTCTGTGTAACTCCTACGGAAATTGAACCATGACTACCCCACTGTATTCTGGCTAACCCAGCCAACCCAGTCATGACTGCTTTACTACATGTATCAAAGTAAAATAGTTATTTCTCCCTGTGTACACTGGTTTATATGCCACCCAAACAGCTCAAAGCAGCCTGCAGTTCAGGACTCTTAGCTGATGCTGGGCTTTCATTTAGCAGCATCCACCTTTTACCATTGCTAATTGGTTAGAGGACTGTGGCACAATACCCAGGCCTGCCATCACCTCCCAGATGGATTATGGCAGTGTAGTTTACTTGGGCTTGAATCAGCCATAAGAAAACTGCAACTAATGCAGAATGGAATGGCACAATTTCAGCAACAGACTACCAAAAGCACAGCGCCCTGGGGCTTCCCCGCATACACTGACGTCTCATAGAACCCTGCTTTGTTATTGTCCAAAGGGCTAAATGATCTGGGCTAAGGAGACTTAAAAGGCCAATTCTGTCTCCAGGATCTTTCAATTAGCCCAGCTCAGGGCTGGTGCCGGAGATGGGACCTTCTTGAGGCTGATCCAAGGCCGTAGAATTCACCCCCAGAGGAACTGAAAGTTACAACTTCACTCCACTCTGGCCTAAATGCCATTGAGAGGGCACTGGCCTGGGGAGTCAGGAATTTGGCCTCTAATCCTGGTTCTACCATTGACCTCCAGGTGTAACCTTGGGTAAGTCACTTCACACCTCTGTGCCTGTTCACCCTCCCTCCCTTTCGCTCTCTTGGCTATTTATATATTGTAAGCTCTTTGGGGGCAGAGATTGTCTTATTCTGCATATGTCCAGCAACTAGCACAATAAGACCCTGTTCTTGGTGGGGGCTCCAATACTATTAGACAAATTATGAAATTTTTAACTTGACTACTCCACCACCACCCACCTAGCGCATTAACTTTAAAAAAAGTACTATACATGCATTTTTCCCCATGAAGACGAACAGAAATGGAGAGGAAACTCCAACTGACAGACGCTACCCTCTCTGTTTAATTTGCTGACTCTGGAAAGTGCTCGGATATGTAGTGATGGGTGTGGTATGGGAACCTAAGAGAATACAAACACAGAAGTAATAGGCTGTCACAAGCTTTCCCATGCACAACTTACTTAAGATTCATTACATTATAGAGGGATGAATTCAAGAACATGGATCTTTTCTTGCTCACAATAATGCAAATTAAAAGCATGCTCACTGTAAGGCTATACAATGCATATTACTACTTGCAGATAACAAGACATGTAATAACCAAAATGCAGCATAAAAGTACCCGATGGTTAATCATGATGATGGGCCCGTTAACAGACATACAAACAAAACTGGTCTAAAATAAATAAGGGAATAGGACTATAAACACTAAAGAGTACGCTAATTTGTTTCTGGTAGAATAAACACCTTGGTAAGATTTAAACCCCCTTCCCCCACTGATTCTTTTATTCAGCGTGGAAGCTCTGTGAAGCCTTCTTAACATTTTGGTGAATTTTATCCTAGGAATGTAATGAGAGTTGGGATAGGTGTCTTCTGAAGAGAGCGTACAACACAATACACAGCATGTGAAATTCAATACCAGAGGTGGTCACGAAATCAAATGATGTGTAGCTGGATTGAAAAAGGGGCTGGATAATTTCTTGTCCACCAATATTTTCAGCTATTCATTCAGGGTGCAATTTGCCCTAGAGTAACAGGAATGCACAAAGTCCCTTTTAAGATCTCAACATTAGGTTTAAGTGGTGTGTAGGGCCACTCCGAAAGGGTGAATTTCACCCTCTCAGTTGTACCTCCTACATGGGGGGAAACTGGAGAGGTACGTACAGCCATTACACCAGCTCTGAGTCACATGTAACCCCTTACACTGGAGATATTCCCTAACAGCCAGATCCAATCAGTTTATAGCCCCCATTTCGGCTGCTGGGGCCACTCTGTTGGTACCAGGTAGGGCCTTTAAAGCTGCTATTAACAGGCTACTGAGGATTCCTGAGCTAGCCCTCCCTGGTGTGCAAGCCCCATTACATGATGGATAGAATCATCAGGATGCTCTGACAGAGCTCTGGTGCACTTTAGGATTAAGCTTTTGATATCTACCAAAAATGGGACTAAGAAAAAGATGACTTTTGACATTGTCATATTTATAAATCTGCAAAAATCTTGGAGAATGAGCTCATGCGCCCCAAAGGAATGTCTATTAAATGAACTGAAACAAAAAACAAATAAAAAAAATCAAGACATCTATCCCACTCCAAGTCTGAAGGATACACAATTCTCTTGTGTTTAGTGGGGGCAAAAAATGAATGGTCCTTAAAGGCTGAAACAACATACAAAATACATACATTCTTTTCTATGTATGTTTTCGTATACAGTAGAACCGCAGAATTACGAACGA
Organism: Lepidochelys olivacea; assembly: GCF_965140295.1. NCBI lineage: Eukaryota > Metazoa > Chordata > Testudines > Cheloniidae > Lepidochelys > Lepidochelys olivacea. Next base: position 17,274,087 of record NC_140428.1, read on the forward strand.
ACCAGTCAACCACATACCTCATTTGGAACTGGAAGTACATAATCAGACCACAGCAGAGACACTCCCTCACCCCGCAAAAAAAAGCAAATACAGTACAGTACTGTGTTAAATGTGAACTACTAAAAAATAAAGGGAAAGCAGCATTTTTCTTCTGCATAGTAAAGTTTAAAAGCTGTATTAAGTCAATGTTCAATTGTAAACAACCATAATGTTTTGTTTAGAGTTAGGAACAACCTTCATTCCTGAAGTATTTGTAACTCTGAGGGGTTTTATTGTCCCACCTATTTTTGTAGTACCTGAATGTCTATAGATCTGAAGATCAAAAGAGGAGGGCTACATCTCAGATCTAACGAAAATTCACTTTTGCAAAAGTAATCTGGAATGAAAAATAAAATGGGAAATTTCAATAAAATATGGAAATGAGAGACCACCAAATATTTAAGGAAGATTCATCCAGGAACAAAACAAAAGTGATAGCAAATTACTAATCCTTTCTGTACTTTATGGTTAAAAAGATAAATTATACATTAAAAATTTCCCATAAACATTTTAAAACCATTAACAGCTGTTTGTCTGAACCTTTAAGATGTCTTTACTGCCAAGTACTATTTTATAATCAAATTAGACCACCAGCTTTAAAACAAGGCCTCACAATGGGAAAAGATGACACACAAAATATAACAGTAGAAACTGGCGTTAATATGCAAAGCCTTCATTTCAGAACAAACACATGAAATGTATCTTAGAAGACACACCGGACTTTCCCAGCCAGCATGGGATTGTGGGACAGAGTCAGGTCAGGTCATATCACCTGGTCTGTCTGTGACGTCAGTCAACCAATGGGGCAGCTTCACTGACAGGAGCTCTCATTGAGTAATCAAGGTGTTTGCAACAGCTTCCTGAATTGGCTGGCTGCGACAATTGACAAAAGGATGTTAGAGATAGGAGGAGAGCTAATCCACAGCCCTGCCAGGGCAGCATTGTTCCCTACACTACTAGTCCTAGTCTATAGGACTAACTTCTACTCCTGCTAGTCTAGAAGACAATAGTAGTTAAAGAGGTGGAAAAGACCAACTAGCTCACTAGTTCCATAGAAGGATAGACTACAGTGCCAGAGTATGTATTAAATATTAAACTGATACCTCTCACTTCATTTTACCAACATGTCAGGTATATTCTCTCAGTAAGAGGGAAGAACTTAATGCTTTCATTGTCTGAGTCCAGATATTTCAGCCACCTTCATTTTTGCATCCATATTTAGATCATAAAGCGATGGTTATATATATCCACAGGGTAGTCAATTATGTAAATGAGATGCAATGGTAAATGTAAAATTGCTTATCCGGGAGAAAAGAGCTGCTTTGAAGAGCACATTCTATTTACTGTCACCTCTTTTAGCAATGGCAACGCCTGTAATCTCTTGCAAAAGATCCGATTTCATTTTGGAATGCAGATGGATCCTATTTCGCACTTTCCCCTTTGGAAAATGTTGTGTGCGAATTCTGTGTTTGTGAAAGGTGCCAGACTGAGAGCCTTACAGAGCGAAGGATACAATCACAGAACACGCAAGATATAATGGCAATGGAAGCTTCTACCAAAGCATCGAAACCAGGAGAGCAGGGACCAATTCATTGTTGATCTCACTGCTGAAAAAGATTCCAAGGTGCCAGATCGTGGTGAACAGCCAACGGGAAAGTGGTCTGAGCACTAAATAAGCATTTGATGAGAAGTTTTAGTGCCAGTGTCAGAAGGACTGGAAATGAATAGGTAAATGGATCTATAGTCCCTAGGCAACTTTTAAAAATCTCAATCTAATATCTAACGTAACGTGTAGGATGCTTTTCTAAACTTCTTTCGCACTTCTTAATTTTCTTGGAGTGTGCCATGTAACTCACTATGCATAAGTAATAAATAAAAATATTTTCAATCACCAAAAATTGCAAAACATAATCAATTATACATTTTAAAGTGTCACATCCTATTCAACTGAACAGTTATACAATTGCTAATGTAACCAACACTAACAGCATGTCTCTGCAGCATTCTAGTGTCTAGACCACACTAGGCATCAAGCTACAGTGCACATTATGCCACATACAAAGTGCCTTTAAAAGTATTTGCTCATCCACAATTTGCAATTAGTTTTTATGCATAAAACAATGTTCAAGAAGAAAACCACCATAAAAAACAGCCTCACTGGGACTGAACTTTAGCACAGATTGGCCCTGCTTTCCTTACAATTTTTAAATGGTTAAAAAAATTGAATACTACTGGAGTGAGCAGCCTGAATATTTTAAACATGTTAAAAAGATGAAGTGTTTCACAGGGTTTTCTGCAGAACTATGCCAGTTGCTCCTGACTGGCACCCCTGGTATGGGTAGCACAATGCCTCCAAAATAAATACTTGTAGTGTGGTATTTACTTTCATACCAGGAAGTAAACAGAGTTATCCGAGAATCTCATTCAAATAAATAAAGGTATTTATTTGAATAGGCAGTCATGTAATAGACTTCAGTTTTGGATATTTCCTATTATTCAATGGCAAGTCTGTGTACACAGTGAAAGGAATCATGGGAGAATATCACATGGTATCTTGTTCTATGTTTTCATGTACTGTAAAACATTAACTTGTTCCTGCAGTGTTAATGATGGATATTCTAAAATGTCTGTGAATAAAGATTAACTTAATACAGTTACAGTCTGAACCACGATAAACTAAACTAAGTGTCATGCTAATGTGGGCAGGTCTTAAGTTGGTAAATTGTAACAGCTATGCTATTGGAAGATTTTAGCTTGGATATCAGGCATGTCATAATTCCTCCTTGCTTTGGAATGCAATATTCTAAAAATCCAAATTGTTCAATAAGCCTTAAAATTTATTTTTGTGATAAACAATTTCAGAAATTAGGAATACAATCAGGGTATAAACTTTAAGTATTGTGTACATGGAATATTTTATTTCCCTCTTACAAAAACAAAAATCTAAAGATCACTGAGTATTACGTAAGTCTAATGCCCTTGCATTTCTAGTGGTATTATTTCAAGGTATTAATTTTACCCAAACCAACAACAAACCCCCCTGAAGGATTTATGTGTATTTGCTTTGCTGAGCTTTATGTTATTATATAAAGGATGCAAGCTTACTTAATTCCTTCTAGACGTTTTTCCTCACAGTCCACATTTAGGTACAAAAAGCAAGTTTTTCACAAGTTCTTAAAAAGTTTACTTTATTGGTTACAGTTATATAAAATGTACCACGGTAGTCCCATCTAGCTGGTCATTAAGTGCTTGCAACGGCAGAGAGATCTTATACATCTGAGAGATATCCAAGGTTTATTTCATGCTGGAGGAAAAACAAAACAAAACCTCTCTTCATTTGCTTGCCTGCACTTTAAATATATCCAACAAGGCTAAAATGTTTAAAAGCAAGGACAACCCCATTTGTATGTCAAATTGTAATTTTTAATATTTTCATTAGAATAGTCTTTATATCACTCTCCAACAAAAGAAAATATAACTAACAGCAAACTTTAATACAGGCACACTCTCCAGATTAACAACCCAAATCAAAAACAAAAAAGAAATTAATGTAAAATGTAAATCACATATAATACAATTGAAGTGTCCAAAACAATTTAAATAATTTTAAATATTTTATTTTTTTTAAACTTGCTACAAATGCTTTATACAATATTTCAACATAAAGTCCCCATAACAGAAATGTAACAAAATGGGAATGATAGTGAAAGTGAAAGTGGCACAAATTCACCAAACAAGTATTAAACTACAAATTTTAAGAGGTAGATTACTTGTTAAGTCAAGGGGGGAGGGGGAAGGGGAAGAGGGAGGGTGCATAATGAAACTAGCTGCTTTCCATCAACTGAATCATTAATCCGGCAGGGTGTATAAATGCACGAGAAATGATATTTCCATGAAAAGCTCTTTATGAGCAGTAGGTCAATTTGTTGCTTTTAAGTTATTAGATAATGAGGTGTCAGACCTTTTACAGTAATTTTATTATACATTTATCTTTCAAAATATACACCTACACAGCCCCGTTTCTGGCCTGTTTATTAATAAAATAGTACACGGTGTCCAATTATATGGAATTCAGAAATTGGTGCCAGTATTTCATTTCTATAGGAAGAAAGTTTTATTTGCATGTATAAATAGGAGATTGGGAAATTCATAAAATGTCCAAACCTGGTTTTTCCCACATCTATGCAGGGCATCTAAAAGACTTAAAAACAAAAAAGTGGGGGTGGAAGGAGAAAATTCTGTCCTCTCTACTAGTTAATTTAAAAGAAAAGCTTCAGGAGACTCAATACATGACAAAAATACTTTGAGTGCAGCAACATTTGTCGTCCCTGACTCTACAACGAACTATTGATAAAACAGGAACCTGCTTTGCAAAGTTTAAGCTGAAATGTCTTTTTGCATGCCATTCACCAAGATATGGGCAAAACCAGAAATCTGAGCTATCAGTTCAGTGGCAGCAGATTCTGTTCAGTTTAGCCCATATTGTTTCCTTCTTTTATTTATTATTAATAGTACCCTTCTCTTTGTATCTAAAACATCCTGTAGCCCAGCATGTGTATCAGGCACCAATGAAGAAAACATGCCTGACACTAAACATCAGAGCAAGAAGCCTGCAGGCAATCAGCTGCATTTTATGATTGTGAGTCAGTTTCAGCTGGTTTCGCAAGCTTGGTGGATTTCACATCCATTGTCGTAGTGCTTATCCTAAATTGAGCATTTAGGGAATTTTGTTTTGTTTTTACAGGAGGTTCCTAGAAAATAAGAAAAAAAACTGAAGATAAATGACAAAAATAATAGTATAAGCTGCTTATGAACTGAATATGCTTCCAAAGAAAACACAAACCAAAGTGTGAGAAGTAGACTTGAAGACAAACAATTGCTTAGTGAAGCAGATGGTTTTGAAAAATACTTAATTAAGATTTCCTGGAAAAAACAAATGTTTGCGTGCAGAACAGAATCAAAGTTTGCCGACTGATGCCTGGTGTGTATGGCATCAATTAAAGTATTAGGGCAAGAAACCCTTGATTCTTGACATAAATATCAAGGATAAGCAGGCAAATAAAATCCAGGTTTATGAATTTAAATGGCATATTCCTAAAACAAAACAGCAAACTTCCTTTTTAGCTGAACTATCCTTAAGACCAGCCAACAATGCGAGCTGCAATGGGAAATGTATAATACTTGAGACAGAATGTCAAAGCTGTCTCTATGTAAATCCTTATTCATGCCGTGAACACTTTGAAACAACTTCTGTGCGTGCAAAGGATCACTTTTTTTCAATGTGATCTATTATTAAATAGCTAATCAAGATATACATCTCTGGCTCCAAATTCTACTGATTTCCAGTATAATGTCTCACGCAAAATCCTTGGTTACTAACAACAGTTTTACAGACAGCTCTGCAAGACAGCAACTGATTTTGAGGCAAGTACTGTAATACAGAGACATTGATGTTGTGAGATAATTAGGGCTAGCTGGTTTCTCTTGCTCTTTGAAGACATTTTTCTGTATTACTGGCTGACAAAAATTCAAAACCTTTTTTCTGCTTCTCTTTCTTGTGTGTGTGTATTGATTTTGTTTATAGTTCAAAGTAACTGGAGACTATTTCCCCTTTAGCCCACTGGAATAATGCGCCTGTGTTGAAACCTGTACTTTTAGACAAAGTATTTCCTCCAAAGGATCATTAAAAATGAAAGGCCTGCATTATTGTTTAATCACAAGCACTGTACTGCAACCAGAACAACAACAACAGACAGCTCTCTCCCCTATATGAGTTTTGGAACAGTTAATTTGGCAAGAAAAAATATAAAATCAGGCAGTTAAATCTGTCCATCACATCTGATGTTTACTATAAATCACTCAAAGAGGGAGGCACTGCTAAAAGAATTGAAGAAGTATTGAGCAGGAAAACTCAGTGGCCTTGAGGTTGTAAATATGCCACCACATTATCCATTCCAGGATGGAAGGGGCTCAACAGCATTAAAGGATAGGAGATCTCCCAAACTATGGATATCCCTAGACACACAAGAATTCCCAATTATCTCAGAAGCACCTATGCAGAGGGCTAGACCCTTGTGCAATATGCCTAGGACCTATGTTCCCAATATGCCGGGGAGTCCCTAAGTCATCACATTGACCTTGAATCCCTGTCAATACCCACGTCACAACTCCTTTGGAGGGATTGAGAGGTTTGGACCAGGAAGCCAAAAGAATTTCCACCCAGGATTTCTCCGCTGGTTTGCTGGCAGAAAATGCTGTGTAGAGTTGGGAAGCCTGAGTTAGCCATTCTCCCAAAAATTTTCTGAGAGGTTTCTGCTATGCTTTGTGGAGGATAAGGGAGATAATGCTTCTGCTCAGGCTCAACTTGCTGACAAATTTTGGGCCTGATGAGAAGGTTTTCCATTCGTATCGGTAGCTAAAAGTGGAGTAGAGCATTTTGCCCTTAATTATATACTGGGGCAAGTAGTTAACAGATTTTGACCAATAACTGTATTGTTACTATCTCTGCATTTATTTTTTGATTATATTCTTGTATTATTCTATCTGTTATGAAGGCAATACTTAAACAATAGCTGAACCAAAATATTTAGGTAAATAGTTGAGGAATTCAGTCATGATTCTGAACATACAGAACCACTATGTATTAAATCAATGATTACTGTGTTTGACTGCACATTATATGCTGTAGCAAGGTCATGTTATCCAATGACATACAAATTTTGTTAAATATGTTTGCCAGGCTTTCCAATTCGGTTTGCTCCATCCTTCTGTGGATGATATTTCATGATGTCATTTGACAAAATACAGAGATAATGAAATATGTGCAATGTAGCTCAGCATGACTGAGCAACAGATCCTGCTGCAAGTTTTGCAAAGCTCAACCTTCTTTACCTTAAATTTGAGAAAAATTCTAAAAAGACCAGGGAACTGGAAAGCCCACATGCAACGTGTTGCTGTTTTAGTCAAACTTGAAGCTAAAAGCTTACCTGAAGTCTTTTAGTTCTTGTTTTGTACTGCTCTCTTCTCTCTTGTTTTCTATTGTGTCTGCATTAGCTGCCTGCTGTAAGCTCCGAGTGATAGGTCCTCCAACCCTCTCTCTAGATTTTACACTGAACCTATCTGCCTTTTTCTTGTTTGCCACGGCAGACTTACTTGGCAAAACAGCTTTATTCTTTTGTATTCTGACATGCAGTTTCCGGGATGTTTTGCTTGAGATTCCAGAATTATTCTTGGCCACCACTTTAGTTTTTTTTCCCTCAATGTGAGTCATTTTGGCCACTCTTACAGGGCTGGAGTTCCTTAACACTGAAGAGGGACTTGGCTTTTTGGATCTAATTGGAGGTATGAATTTTACATTTTGCTTTGATTTGAAGGATGCAGTAGGCAGCTGAATCTGCACAGGTCCTGAGGTTCGTGCTCTCGTCTTGCCCAAGTGAGCCTGCATACTCTGCATTTTGATCTCCGCATCTGCCGTCCGTCTGCGCTGGTTGTTGCCTTTATCGCCACTTGCAGATGATGAGAAGCTCCCACTTTTTTTGGATGCATTTTTTTTAGAGGAAGGGGAGATGGGTTTTTTGGGACAGCTGTAAGATGCATGTTTGTTCAAACTTCCAATGTAAGTGAATTCTCTATTACAGTAGGGGCAGATGTGAGAGTCTGACTCCGATACACTGTTTTTCAAGTCTGCCTTCTGCTGTGCAGATTTATTTTTTTGCAAGATGGCTTTCTGGACAAGCTGATTTTTCTTCTTCAATGCACTTAGTTTTAGCTTATTAGAAGACATTTTGCTAATCTCAACATTGAAATTAAGTCTTTTAGGTTGTCCCATTCGTCTGAAGGTATTTTTTCCAGTGCCAGCTATAATGACCATGCCATTTTTAGGCTGCACAGTCTGCTTCAGTGGTACTGGATTTTTTTTGGGTGTGTATCTCTTTTTGTCACTGGCAGAGGCACATGCCAAGATGTGTTTGTGTAATTCAGGCATGTTATCAACGCTTTTCCCACATTTTGTACAACGAATGGCAGTAGTAAAGGTCTGTGGAATATTATGGGTAGTGAAATTTGTAGCAGTGGCTCCAATACCCATAGGATTTCGGTGGTGATACTGAAATGGAGGTGGTTTAAAGCTCGGATAGTGTTGATTGAGGCCCAAACGAACATCTGGATCTTTTGACTTTACTCCCGAAGCCATTATTTTTATGGTAGTATAAAGCTCTTCAGAGGAGTCATTTAGATCTTCCTCCTCTTCTTTTGAGGGTTCTAAGGAAACTTCTGGTAGGCTTTGCATATGTTCTACATTTGCCTTACTGGGATCTGTAAAATTCTGGGGTCTTAGAGTCCCACTTTCAAACTCATGATGTGTGCATTCTTTGTCTGGATGGAGATCTCGCTGATGTTGTTGCAAATTGCACAAAAAGGCAAATTCCTTTTTACAGACTGAGCATACAAAGATATTTCCTACTCCATGAAGCAAAAAGCGATGTTCTGACAAGTCAGTTTTCTCTCTAAATAGCTGTACGCAGAATTCACATTTGAAGGGCCATTCTTCAGCATGAACAGATAAATGCTTAGTTAGGTCTTTAATAGAAAGAAAAGGTGATTCACAGACATTGCACACAAAGCTTTTACTGAACGTTTCCTGAACTACATCTGCTTCACTTGAAGTCTCTGGATCGCCTCTTGGCTTCAGGTGCTCACTTTCCATTTCCTCTTGTTTAAAAGCTATTATGGGGAGAGTACTTTCCAGATTATCAGCAGGGGAAACAACTGAAGAAACTACTGAAAGAGGAGGAGGAGAAGGAGATGAGAAAGAGGAAGAGGAAGAGCAAGAGGAAGAAGAGGAGGACGAGGACGACGACGAGGAGAAAGAGGAGGAAGATGAGGACGATGATGAGGACGAGGAGGACGAGGAGGAGGAGGAGAGGTTTGGAGGACCAGGTGATGCAGTAGTAAAAAGTTCAACAGAAGGAACAGGGGATGGAGAAGGAGATACTGTAGGTGAAAGGACTGGAAGTGGGGACTGTGTAGCAGTGTTACAGAGTGGTGATGGGCACGGACTGGGAGTGACACTGGCAGAGGCATCTGGAAGTGGTAAAGGAATAGTAGGAAGGAGTGGAGGGGGTGGCATAGCAAGTGTTAATAGAGGAGGACAGGGTGGTGGGGAGGAAGGATTTGTTGGCGTTAGAAGAGGGGGCAACTGACATGAGGAGGATATAGCAGATGTTTGAGGCAAAGGGGAAGCAGAGGAACTATGAGAAGGGGACTCAACGGTAGGTGCTGACAGACCACGATCAACTTCAGTTTCTGGCTGGGGTACTGCTGATTTACATGGACTTGGGCTTCTATTCAAAGTCAAATCTGGTGTGCTTTCAGTAGCTACATCCGTTCCGTTATATTCATTCAGCAGAACTTTTTGTAACATGCATGTGGTTGGTTTCTTCTTTTTAATACCACTACATGCTGGCTGCACTGAATTATTTTCTTTGTATTCCTTAACTTCAGTGTCATTATATGGCTTCTTATTCACACTTAGATCCAACACTGATTCCCAAGGAACCTGAGTCTTGCTTTTGACATCAGACCTTTGTTTTACACCACTAGATAAATCCAGTGGCTGCTGGTTGCACACACTACCAAAAGTTGGAGTTGTTGTCCATTCCTTAGATATTTTATAGTCTTCAAAGCACAGAGGACTCATAGTCTGTCTTTCCTCCCTTCCACATAAGCTCCATGCAGGTGAGTTGCTGTGACTTTCTAATTTTGGCATCTTTGAACCTAGAACTGTATCATTCCACATGGTTTTTCCATCACCTTGTTTGCTGAAGTCTCGAAGCGCAGGACTGTGCTGTGGAGAACTGGGAGGAGAGCTGGTTCTCCTTTTAAACCTACTAGATACTGAAGGCAAAATGGGTGAAGATGTAGCAGAAGGACCTAATTTAGGGATTTCAGTTGCTGCTGCTGCTGGAGTTATCTTATTACTATCTTGTGTCTGAAGAAGTTGTTTTAACTTGGACGACAAATAAACACTTTTTTCTTTATGAAAAGGTAAGCTCTCAGCTGTTGAAATGCTAAGAGGAAGACTTAACGAACATGAAGGAGTTATAGGTTCTGGATCTATTTCAGTTTTTATTTTAGGTAAAAGAGGAGGGCTGGCAGTCCTCCTCTTTTTGGATTCATTGCTTCCACCGCTAGAAGGCTCCTTAGGAAGATCAGTGATGTGTGTTTGTGTAGACTTTAAATTTTGAGAAATTTCCACTGTGACTGGACTAAGTAAACAATTTATTCCATACAGATCTGCAGGATTGGATTCCATCTCAATCACATCACAATTGCTAGTGCTACTGTTGGACTGAATTTTACCATCAATATAGTAATTTAAATTTTCTGAGATATTGCTAGAAATATCCATAATATATATGTCATCTGCTTCACCATCCTCTTCTAATTCTGTACTTGCTATATACACGCTCTGGGCTGGTTGGGCCTGCTCAATTTGAAGTTGTGGTTCCTCAAGAATGAATCCTTTTCTCCTGACACCTTTGGGAATAAGATGACGCTCATGAACCCTACGCTGGTGCCTACGCATGTTAGTATGAGTTCCAAAAACTTTTTTACAATATTTGCAAGGATGCAATTCTTTGGGTTCCTTGTTCTCCTCAACAAAGGTAGAATTTGACATTTCTTGGGAGACCTTCTCAGAATCCAAGACTGTGAAGTCTTGCACAAGATTGGAAACGTTGACTTCATCTTTAAGACCATCATCTGCAAATGTCCGTCCATCAGCAACATCAGACTGCGGGGCCGAAGTTAGTGTTAAGAATGGTTTCCTTTTTGGCCCTGCTTCATGACGCCGTTCATGCCTTCGCCGGTTAATTTGAGTGCCAAAGGCTTTCCCACAGTATCGGCATTTGAAAGCATGATTGACACTAGATATATGAATATGCATGTGGCGTTCAAGTCCTTGCTTTGTTGTAAACTTCCTCTCACAATGCTGACAGGGAAACATAAATGTTTCCTGGAGGTCACCATTAGATACACCTTTTGCTTTAGGAATTTTTACAACAGGTGTTTTCTTCGGGGAGTTCTCTGGAGATTCTTCCGATATGCTGTTTTGTTCCTCCATAGAGTCTAGCTTTTCTTCACACACTGCTGTAGGCTCTTTTCCAGAACTTTCTTCAGGTAAATTAGCATCTTCCTCCTCCTCCTCCTCCTCATCTTCCTCATCTTCCTCCTCCTCCTCCTCATCTTCCTCCTCCTCCTCCTCATCTTCCAAATCATCTGATCCACAAGTTATTGCTCCTGGTTTGTCTTCAGGCATTGTTCGTGGCTCACTGGTAGGACTTGGGATCATTAGTTTTGGAAGAACATCTTGATTTACCATCTCCTGAATCACAGCTGTTTGTTCCAGTGACAGCACAGCAGAAACAGATGGCTTTTCATCTTCCTCTTTATAGTCTAAGAAAGAAAGAAAAGGAGGAAGAGAAAGAAAAGCATTAGTGAATTTAGCAAATTTTCCACAATATTATAATCCCTTTCATTTCCTGTGTCCCCCTGCCAATATGTTCAATATTTATGAGTACTAGTATGCTACTGTTTCCTATTGTTAAGATGCAGTGCTTAGAACAAAAAACTGTATTCATATTTTCCTGTTTGCACTTTTTTGACCAACACGTAGGGGACTGAATTCAATACACTGAGAAACTGAGAATTACTGCTAACATTGTGGCCAGCTAAGCCTTTTCCAAGAAAGAGAGCAGGGTGTTGGTACATTTCACTGTGTATTTCTGGATATTAAAACAAAAATCATCAGATGAAATTAATTGACTTTTGTCGCCATTTTTAAACTCAGAGAAACAAGACCTTAAATTTGAACTCTGCCTGGACACACATCTAAGAAGTCAGCCAAATAAGTTTTAGAATTTGGCTGAAAACTAAAATTACTTTAAATTTTGTTTATAATACACCAATCTGGGTTTGTTTGGTGTTTTTAAACACATTGTAAAACACATTATTCGATCCAATTTGTTATTTTCCATTCCCTAAATTCTGTTTCATGAGTAGCTGTAGAATCCCCACAGGCACAGCCCACCCTCTTCTGAATCAGATACACTATGAGCATCATTTGCTGCAGTAAACTGGCTCTGAAGGCACCTTTGTATGCCAGTTTCATCTACCTGCCTTCAGACATCATCAATACCTCCTGATGAAGGGAATGCAGCTATCCTGCTGATAACAAGTGCACAAGCAGAGTACGTCAGCAGAGCAGCTATGCAGTTAAGGCAAAAATTTCTCCCCTGCCTCCTTTATATGTCTAGCTTGGGAATGCTGGGGTATGCGGGGGGGAAGGGAGGTGTCAGATTCCCAGGATTACTAGTTTTTAGTGGGTTGGTCAGAGGGTAGTTGGAGGAAAAGATCTTGAATGAAGCCGGTAGTTACATGCTGCCCTTACCTCCTTCAATTATATCTCCCACTGGTCCAACAACAAAGCCAGGGAAGACAGACTTTACATTCCTGATATTTCTAAACCAAAAAAACAATCAGGAAAAAAAAATCTTAAAGATCTTTCAGGCCTTTAAAATATACATCACAATGTGAAAACGGGCAGAAACCAATTTTCAAAAATATGCTCTGCAGGTCACCTTTAAGACAGACTGCATCAATTGTTGTGTGAGAATTTTTAGAGGTGGTATTTTATTCTGTTTGCATTATACTGCACTTTGTTTTATTCTGTTGTATAGCAATCCAAATGGCTGGGCAAAAGGCTAGGGCAGCCAGTGGCTATATAATAAAATTATTATACCATGATTCCCAAAGTCATTTGGTACTACATCTTGATCCTATTTCTAAGTTTCAGAAGACGTAAATTTAAAATAAGGACTTCTTTATTATGTTCCATCTGAAGGTTCGGGATTTTGTGTTTAAATTCTGTACTAAGCTAACTCTTCTGCACTGTATAAAGTGTGAACAAATAACATACTTCTCTGAACGTACAACTAGTAACTTCAAGTTATTTAACACTACAAGATAGCTGGGCACACAGTATAAACATTTTTATAGTGCTGCTGGTTTTAGTATATAATGCTATATATATCCTCCTTTAATTCAATACAATACCTAAAGAAATTCATATGAGAACTGAAAAATCTTACCTTTTTTAAACTCCCTCATATCTGTGGAAGTAAAATCCAAATCAGTCTCTCTCTGCTTTGTATCTATTGCCTTCCTTCCTTTGTTTTTACACTCCTTTTTCTTCCCTGAAAAATAATACAAAAAATTTGTCTACTGCTGCTCAACAATTTTTTTAAAAAAATTTGAGTGACAAAATTCAAAACCCAGCTTTAGAAAAACTGCACATTTTTGAATAATTACTACATTTTCCTGAGGAACATAAATGGCACATCCTCAATTAAAAAAAAAAAAAAAAAAGATAGCAACATTCAAAGATTATATTAAGTGTATGCAAAAAGATTGCTAAAGGGCAAAGCACAGAACAAAGGAAAAAAAGGTGACTTGCAAGAAATTAACAGTTTAGCCAATTTAATTTTGATACCTGTTTCGTCACTATAACTGATAAAGCAAAATAAGCCTACAAACGCCTAGAGGAAAAATAAATGATCAGTACAAGGTAAGATGAGTTTGTCAGAAACAAAAACATGCTGAACTAGTTTTCTTTCACTGATGGCACAAAGAGGATCAAGAAAATGCAGTGTAACTCAACTAACTCAGACACAGTTATCTGACATCTTCATAGGTATACTAGACAAACAAGACTTCTATAAGGATGATGTTACACATTAATGGTATCTTAGACAATTTTATGAGACAAGGTGGGAGAGGTAATATCTTTTATTGGACCAACTTCTGTTAGTGAGAGACAAACTTTCGAGCTCACACAGAGCTCTTCTTCAGGTGTCTCTCTCACCAACAGAAGTTGGTCCAATAAAAGGTATGACCTCACCCACCTTGTCTCTCTAATATCATGAGATCAACATGGCTACAACGCCACTGCACTCTTTAATGCTTTGTGTCAATTTGAGAAGTGCTGTCAACTGGTATTCCACATGGGTTCCATATACTTCTGTGTAGGTTTTCAAAATAATTCTACATCACTTTTCAGCCATGACTTGGAAGAGCGTGATACAAAAAGCAGAGGAATCATAAATATTCCAAAAGAAAATATTAAAACACAGTATGATTTTTACAAACTGGAGAAAGATGAAATCAATTAAATTCAATAAAGGTAACTATAAAGTGGTTTACATAAAAAGAGTAATCAAATATAAAATTGGGTAACAGTTGTTAGTGAGCAGAATTACAGAAAGATAGGGATGATGAACATAATATACGTGAATAATGCAATGCTGACACAAAACCAGAAAATACTAAAGGAACACTACAAGAAAGCAAGTCAGGTAGCTGGTCTGCTCTATCAGACTTTGGTTAGGCCTTACTTGGGAATGCTACATGTAACCTTTGGGCAGCACATTCTGATACACTCGACAAAGTTAAGAGAATAGGAAAAAAAGGAATAGTTTAGACAATAAGACCTATCATGAAAGCTTAAGAACCAGACATGCTTACTACAGATGAGAGGACAGACAATTCTCTCCCCGAGAAATAGCTAATGTGAGACAGAAAAGAATACGGAGAAATTCTCCATCCAAGAAGCTGTAGCAAGAAAAAAAAAACATAGGTCAAATATAACTTTGTAACTATAGCCAATATGTTGCTCTCCATTTGTGTCTGTACTATCTGCAAAGGGAGGCCTTCTCAGGGAAAAAAAAGGCCCAAATATGGAATTATCAGAAGACTTAGCCAATGATTTGAAAGATGCACAGAAACTTCATTTACAAATTGGCTTTGAGGGTATACTCTCCAGAGTTCTCCTCCTGCTCCTATATATGGTGTCTCTTCATCCAAATCTATGATATTCAAAGGGTAAGGGATAGGCTCTCACAGGTGTATGAAGGGTGGAAAAGTGTTTATTTACATCTTCATTCTGGGTAAACTTTCCATCCTTGAAAAATCTCACACTTCTGATACATTGATGAATGCTACATATTTCCCTTGCAGCTAATGGCTTGTCTACATACGGAGTTATTCAGTTATTCAAAAGTGGATTAAGTGAAACAGGAAAAAGGAACTCTTATTCCAAAATAAGATGGTCAACATATGGAATTATTCAGGACTAGCTACGGTACTTTAAATGCACACCCTACCTTAATCTGAATTAACTTTCAACGGTAAACAAGCCCTAAAAACAGCCATCTCTTCTGAAAATGAACACCTCTGCCTACCCAGCTGCTAGAATGGTACCGCTACAAGAGAAGTAATACATCCTCTGCCAGGCTATAACAGGGTTTAAACGAGAACTGGATAAATTCATGGAGGTTAAGTCCATTAATGGCCATTAGCCAGGATGGGTAGGGAATGGTGTCCCTAGCCCAGAGGTGAAAGTAAGCTGGTACGCCCTGGTACGGGGTACTGGCAAGAGCCAGTGCGCCACACCGGGGTGGATCGGCTTCCCCAGGCGCAATTTAAAGGGCCTGCAGCTCCCAGCAGCAGCTGGAGCCCCCGACCCTTTAAATTGCTGCCAGAGCCCCACTGCTGGAGCCCTGAGGTAGCGGCCGCGGGCTGAGGCGGCGATTTAAAGGGCCCGGAGCGGTAGCGGCGGCAGAGCCCTGAGCCCTTTAAATCGTCCCCAGAGCCCCACCGCAGCTTCCCCAGGGCTCCAGGGATGATTTAAAGGGCCAGGGCTCCGGCTGCCGCTACCGCCCAGGGCCCTTTAAACCGCTGCCAGAGCCCCCGGCTGCCGCTGTTACCCCAGGGAGGGGGAAGGAGGAACTACGCTGCTGGTACAGGGTGGGCCGAGGCTGGCTCTGACCTCCTTCAGCCCCATCCCTTCCGCCCGAAGCCCTGCCCCTCCTGGGGGCCAGAACCAGCCCCAGCCCAGCCCCATACCGGTAAGTCCCTAGACTTACTTTCACCCCTGCCCTAGCCTCTGTTTGTCAGAGGGTGGAGATACATGGCAGGAGAGAGATCACTTATGTTCTTAGGCCTCTCAGACATAAAACTTTCTAATACACGACCTTCTGGCCAGAGATGTGAAATGTATTCTGGAATCCATGTCTCTCACTTAGAAGCACACTCTCCTACCTAAGAAGCCATTGGACTTGCCTCATATGAACCATTTTGAACTTAAATCTGAGATTATTCCTTTACTCTTAGAAGTATTTTGCACGTCTTTTGCTGAAAGTTTTTCCTCTCTATTCCTACTGAAACTTTCTAACCTTCTGACAGAAATGTTTAAAGATCAAAGAAAGATCAGCTTCACACTAGAGAAAATAATTACTAGTTTTTATTTGGACACCATTGATGTATGAACTAATTTTGTATTTTCTCCCTCTTTTTTGATGAACTTAGATTTAATTAGTTGTCCAGCTTTCTCAGGGTGTTTCATTCCATTTTTGGTTATTTTCTTATTTTTTACCTTAACAGATTTTTATCAGATCAAGAGATCACTATACATTACAATTTTTTATTTTTATTTTTTGCCATCTCTGGATCACACATTACTATTTGCAATGCTTTCTCTCAACTGAGCAGCTTTGTGCCTCATCTTATCCCCAAATACTATAATGTTTTGTCTCTAAGAACTTCCCTGACTATCATACCTACCTGGAATTGTGTGATAGGGCATCATTATCAAGTGCTGGGAAAATGCAGCTGGAGACTAATCAGAAGTTTCAGCATGCTTTCTGATGCTCCGACTGACCATAATGAGTTTCTCTGTGCATCTTTACCTGCCAAGCTCCGCAATTCAATATTATATGCCATTAGTCAGAACCTCTGATAACCTTTGAAAGAAAAGGATCCACAGCCATGGTCTTCAATGCAATTCCCTATCTGGGCACAAAGGGCTTCAGAGCTGTGTGATGAAGTGGGACTGTTCTTAATGTTGTCTCTGAATATTGTGGGGGTGCCTCAGTTTCCCCTATGCAGGTCTTAAGTATCTAGGTGGTGGGATAAGGGTGTATGATCGTTGCAGAACCCTAGAGGGCAGGTGTGTGCAGGGTTCTGGACACAGAGAATGGCAACTGATGGCCTGGCCCTTGCCCCCTGCAAAGTGAGAGCTAAAGGGTTGAAGACAAAGAGATGAGGTGACCTCCTGGCCGGGGAAAGGGACAAAGCCCAGAGGAGGAGGGGCTGGAGGGTATGTCAGTTTGGGGCTGGCTGGGGACGAGGAGTGAAGTGCAGACGTGGTTGTCTGGCTCACTGCCCCCCAAAATGGACCCGGCTTGGGGTCCTGTTCTCTGTACCTACCTACAAGCTCTGGTTTAGACCGTGTTCCTGTCATCTAATAAACCTCTGTTTCACTGGCTGGGAGTCACGGCTGACTGTGGAATTGGGGTGCATGATCCTCTGGCTTTCCCAGGACCCCACCTGGGCAGACTCCCTGTGGGAAGCGCATGGAGGGGCAGAGGATGCTGAATGCTCTGAGGTCAGACCCAGGAAGGTGGAAGCTGTGTGAGCTGTTTGCCCTGCAGACAGTCTGCTCACAGAAAGGAGACTTCACCAAAGTACTGCTTGGCTTCGTAGGGAGCAGTTCCAGACCATCGCTCGGGGACTCCGTGACAAGCTGTACACATCCAAATATCAGTGCTAACACACCTGTCATCCCTGCTGAAGCTCACAGCAAGTGTAATTGATGCAACTGCACCTCTGGGACCAAAAGTAAAAAATATTAAAAAGGCTCAAACGTTCACTTCAATAGAGTCTAGAAACCATTGTACACACCAAGTGCCATTATGTATCCTTTGGACACTGCCTCTAATGAGCTTTGAAACAAGGTATGGGTTGAAACCCAACAACAGAATTTTGAGAGCACAAGCAAAATTCCACAGCTCCTTCTCTCACCTTCTGGTGAAGCGGGAGTTGGGGTGAAGAGGAAAATTGGGTCTCCTGGTCCATATGCCAAGACCTCTAGTGTTCTGAAGTAGTCTGACCCACAGTCTCCCCTTCCATACACAGAGGGAAGCATTCCACTCGAACAAAGGAACGTGTTCAGAACCTGAAATCTCTAGGAGCCTCACCTTTGCATCAAATACGGTGGTGGCTGAGGACTATATTTTGCGGGTCCTACATGCTGTGGCAGCTGGAGCTACAGTAGATTAAAACTATTTCTCGAACAGAGTGGAACAGGTCACTGGGCACTTTTAAACCTATGGTGCCACCTCTAATGTGACTGCTATATGACCTTTGAAATGGAAACACAACTAACTCTTCACTTCTGATAAGCTGAGACATGCATTGTGATAATTAAGAGGCTTGTTAAATGATGTAGAAAACAATCACAAGGGCTTTGCTTTTGTATTTTTTTTAAATGATAAAGAGAATGCAAACTTTCCCAAGTTTCATCCATTTGTACAATACACTACCAAAAATATCATCCCCACTATGACCTGAAAAACGAAAGAAGAACAGTCTTCATAACTGAAGTTATTTAACCTACAGCTAAAATTAATGGGTCATCTAGTTGCTTATGGGCTACTAAAAATTCCTCTCTCAATATCAAGATGAAAAGAAGGTAATTTCCAAGCCCCCTCTAGACAGCCTCCTGCTTTTAAAAAAAAAAACAAACCCTAGTTGATATACTTGGAACATTTTTAAGTTCATGGCCTTTAAACAAATAATTTGAAGAGAAGATTCATCTGGAACCTACTTGCCTTTATTCAGAATAGCCAACAAGCTGACTTGCATGTATATATAATTTTAGATTAGTCAGATCAATTTGCAAGGAGTAATGGAAGTATCTGTTGCTTTTCAACAGGTTGGGGTTTTTTGTTTTTGTTTTTAAACACATACAGCAGTTAGCCACATCTTGCCTTTTTTCAGATTCTGGTCTGCTTATAAAAAAAGTGTTCAAGACAGACAACTCTCAAAGACCTGCATGTTTTATCCAACACATTTCCAAGCAAAAGCAATAACCACGACACTGATAAGAACTGATACCAATGATCAGCTAATGAATTGTTGCCCCTTCATTTTCTTTTACTTTAAGACTTCAAGACCAGCAGAAGACCACAGAGGAAAAAATACAGTACTGAACCTGGTGGAAGCCTGAGTATAAGTACACAGGTGCACTTACCATCAGGTTCCTGAAGGGTCCTACATGGCTGCTACTGCCAGCTGAATCCTCCACTTGGTCTAAACAAGAAAGATACAGGAATGAAACACAGGGAAAGTGAAATGGAAACAATGACTAAAGAATAAATGAAAGGTAGAACCAAATATATATGTATATGCATAAAAAGAATTGCAGAAGAAGACTGCAAAAGAAAACTGAATGAAAGAAACAGAGGGAGAACAGCTATACTGCCTACAATGACAAAGGTCAAAAGGGGAATGGCCACAATTTGCACATTTTGACTTTCAGTGCAACGTTCTGCTGATACCAATTGTGTTTCCCTTCTCTCTCCTGCCACTCATGCAGCATTCTGTAGGCAATAGGGTGGGTGTGCCGACTGCTTGCCCACCATTGCACTATCTAACCACATGGGTACAAGAAATCCTACATTACTGACTTTGGGCCAGATCCTCAGCTGACGTAAATCAATGTAGATCCATTGATTTACATTAACTGAGGAGCTGTCCCTAGAAGCCTGCAAATCAATCTGTTGGATGAACTTCAACTGTGTTTAGCAAAAAGTAGCACCCTCTCTATTTATCCCTAATGTAAAGGGCTGGCAACATTTTATAGCTCAGACCAGGACAACAGCCTCAAAACAATCTATAGTACTTATGCTGATGTGGACTTTGCTAATAACCAAAAGCTGCAGTAAATTAAATCCTCTGCTGATGGTGATTTTTGGAGAGATGGAAGACGACACGTATATGCCAGGAGGGGGGATATCCATCTCCATCTTTTCCTAAAATTGGAGCTGCAGAAAGATCAACAAGCATTACCAGATTTGCCAAGGTGCTGCTGTCTCAAAGGGATACCCGACTAAAATAATAAGGCTTCAATGGGATGCAGAGTGTGCCATAACTCAATATGTGGATCTCATAGTTAATTCTTCTCTCTCAGACAGTGCTCTGATCATATATAAGTACAGAACACATTTCTCTACACCAAGAACCATGGATAATGTTTAACAAAAATCACTGGTCACCAAAGGTCAAAAATTCCCTCGAACTCTAAAATCAACGTATCAAATTGCAACTGGCTGTGCATAGATACATACCTCTAGAAAAATACTCTACACAGATGCTGCTGCTGAAGCACACAACAGAGAATGGCTGCCGAAAAATCCTGGCTCCCCCGAAAAACAAGGGAGGAGCTACTTCATCTTAAAAGGAACCTCCAAGAGCAATAATGACTATGGCCAAAGGGCAAGAATTCACATTTCAGTCCACATCCACTCTGGACTACACCATAACCACTACACTCAGTTCTCAATGTAAGGTATTTTTTCTCTGAGTAACAGCAGAATGGGCAGAAGAGGACTGCCTATGTCCAGAATACAGACGCACATTAACAATAATTTTGCAGTTATGTTTGCCTGCCTGGTTTTGGAGGAAACGCTGAATTACATCAATCTCCAGGCACCTGCAGCCATCTCACTTGTTGTATATTCTAGATATAAATGCAGTTTACACATATGGAAAGACCAAGTCCAAAATAGAAGAGACATTGTTCCAAAAATGTTAAGTCCATGTTAGAGAAATACAAGAACAATTTAAAGTTCTGCATGACTTAAAATACTCTATTTGTAAATGTTATGTTTCAAACTTGGTATAACTAGGTAAGACAGGGACAGCCAGCTCTTTTTTCACCCCGATTTACTTCCTTCTGAATTTGTCATCCTTCCACATGCACATGAGAAGCAGCACAAAATACAGGTGAGAACATGCTACAGTGCTAACTTATGCATTTTTAAATTTTTGTGTGAACTGTAAGAAAAAGAGTTGCAAAGCACAACTCTGTCTAGAATAGAGCCCAATGTGTTTAATAACTCAGGTTGACTGAATGGGTCAAAAATTAAAATGATGACATGCAGAAACATGCTAGCAGCAATGTGGCTCCTGCACAGTTCTGCTCTGAATGTGGAAGGGCCTAAATAGCAGCAATGCTGTGGGATGGGAACAGATTTAGTGACAAGAAAAAAAGCTAGAGAAAACAAAACAGATGACAAATGCCAGTTAGTAAAGATGTGAACACTTTAATACTGTTCCCATCAACATACATTTTCTTTCTGTTAACACTTTAAGAGTCTTGGCATTTGCTTTTTGAAATATCTTTATCATTACTCATATCTCACCCCATAAAGAAATCCTGTTTTCAAAGCCTTTGATTAGGATCTATCACACCACCTGCTGAGATAGTAAAGCAAATCATAAACACTTTCTGACTGATAAGTCAGTACAAAGCCTGTATGTTAAAAGGGCTGCTTAAAGTCAGTAACACTGGAAAACTGCCGGAAATTTTTCACACTTTATGGAAATTTTGTATAAGCTTTATTCCACATGCTGAAAGTGGATTTTTGTATAACCACGGGGACGACTGAAATCTGCTGAACCCTCTCCCTGCTCCCACCCCAAGCCACAAGATTCTGCAGATTAATACATGTAAAGCTTAGCAATAAGTGACCATAAAATGCAGCTGTACTTTTCTTTTTTTTAAAAGGCTATATGTGAAGCATTGCCGATCTACACATCCACCAACGTTGCTGCACTGGAAAATATTTTTTGATAATTTACACTACAATTCACATAAATGTAGCATCCAAGATCAAATATGGAATGTTGCACCCACTTCCCAGTTCTGTAAAACAAACAGGTATTGAAAAGTTGTCCAGAGATTCCAGTAGTTTGATGTAGGCCAGGTGACCCCACTCCACCATTTTGCCGGGCAACAATTAGAGATCAGGTGCCAATGGACCCGGCTTAAAATGAGATGCTACCTGGCAAATGCGGCGCAAACACTGGACAAAAGAAGAAACTAAACGAAAATGACAAGGGATAATGGGTAGGGGGAAAAAATAATGCTCCTAGACTACGCAAGCAAGAAAAAAAAAATCAAAAGAAAAACCCTTAGAAATTCTGCCTCATCACAAAAACTTTTAAATACCATTTTAATATTAGGACATTAACTTTGAATATTTCTGACTTAACTGTACAGACATTACAACAACATACCAAAGAAACTTTTACCCACGTCCAGCTAAGTTAACGTATGGAGATTTATTTAATTAGGGCAAGTTTCTTGAGAAGATGAACCATTCTGAAGTATATTTTTGGAAGTTCGTGTATAAACTACAGACAAATTCTTCTACTCAGTTGGGTGTGTCTTATGAACTCAAAAGCTTCAACACTTGAAACTCAAGAGAAATACAGAAACTTGTTAAGAAATATACTGCAGCGAATATTGCTGCACTTGTTAGGGGAAAGGACTACATAACCCAATAGGATTCAGCAGCCGACAGCCTCTCAGACTTTTAGGGCCTATTTTCAATCAGCCTATAATGGCCTCCAATTTTGTACCCACCAAAAGACAGATATAAGCATGTGGCACACAACAGCTGAAAACTGGCAAACAAAAAATAAAAAATTCCCCAAAACTCTGGCATGACTGGTGTTTATTAAAATGACTACATTTATAAAACTGGAGACAAACCATTACTATGGAATTACACTAAAAATGCTAGTCCTGTTCCACAAACACGCAACTAGATAAATTACTACGAATGCCCATCACATATACTACAAATGCCCAAACACTACTGAGAGTAGGAGGTCTACAACAGAAACTTTTGCAAAGTATATACTGGCCAAAGCCCTAGCGTACATGCAGTTATACCAGCATAAAAATGCTTTTGGCCAGTAATAGCTTACTTGGCTCAGTCAACTGGTGTACGTTCTACCAACAAAAGCAGAGTTTTGCTGGTATAAGCTGCACCTACACTAGGTATAGCTATAACAACAAATCTTTCCTAGCACCAACAGCCTAAGTCCGCTGCTAAGGATTGTGTGTCCACCTCCATTACCACTTCCTAACTTAAGGAGGCATGTTGTTGCTTCTGTATCCTGTTCCCTTCATAGGATCATGCCAATGTGAGAGAATCATTCAAGGTAAAAGTCTCAGATTTGTGTAGCTCACTCTTTGAAGTCCAAATAACTTCTAAAAGGGCTGGACAAAATGCAGCCTTCTACCCTAGTGTCCCCCTAGTGGTCTCAAAGCTGTAGATTAAGCTAATGCTGTATGAAATTTACTTTTTTTGCGCACACTGGAAGTGAAGTCGCTGCAAAGTCAGTGAGTTGGAGACAGGTGTAAGGATTCTAGACACTATCATTGTTCATGTTCATATTCTAGCACTAAAAGGGCAAAATTCAGAGCTAGTCTACTCAGATGCAATGTCATTATTGTCAAAGGAGTCGCACCCGATTAAACCAGGTATCAATTTAGTCTGCAGTGCTGTATGGAAGAAGCATTATTTATGAGACTTGTTTTATAAAGATAATGTCAAAGTAAATATAAAGGCAAATATAACATGTAAAATGCAATGGTAGATAGTATTACATTTAAAACTTGTTTGTTATATATTGGAAAGTATACAGTGCCATTACATCTCTCAATATTGATAGATACGATGGTGTGGCATTGTCATGTACAAGTAGAAGAGCTGCACAGATCTTTTGCTGCAGTATTGTTATAGGGCCACACCAAGTCAGTGTAGATTGTATGCATTGATAGGTAAATAAGGTATTTGGTGCAGATCGATTAAACCACTGCTGAGTTACAGACAGGTGTCAGTATAAAAATATACTGGTATCTTTTATATATTTTACAATTGAGCTTAGCATTACGCTTGGGAGCTGCTCAAGCTTCTTGGTACAGAGCCTATTTTATACACACAGGTAAACAGAAGAATGACTACAACGCCCTGACACATGGAAATCCTAATTCAGGTCTGGTGCAGAGTCCCTTCTCTGTAGGCTGGCAAGAGCCTCAAGAGCTGTAGGAACTATACCTGCCTTTGCCCAGTGACTGCCTCTAACAAATCTGCCAAGTGTTACTGAAGTGCTCCAAAGGGAGCTGTCCTCTATTAAAAAGAAAAGTCACTAAAGTGCAAGACCTGACAGTGGGAATTGTTGGGCCCAAAAACTTAAGATGCTGCACGTGCCAAAGTTTTACAGCCATTGAATTTGCTACCGAAGACACTAACATCTGAACAACACAAGTACACAAACACAGCAGCACAATTAAGAGAGAAATGTCTTCTGCTACACTGGCAGTTTACCAACAAAAAAGAATACACTTTCATTGATCAAAGGTTTTTTTCCTTGTACCACAACTCATCTCTTTCCTAGCTACATACTTAAACACATTATACTTAAGGTTCTCAGGAGAGCGAAGAGGAGGAGGAAGAGGATAGGTATGACAGATGTCAGAAGAAGAAATAGAAACTTCATAGTAATTGTATTGATGCCAAATCTGGGAATTTAAAATTTCTTCCCCAGCCCACATGAAGCAAGCTTAATTACATACACACCAAGCACTAGCCTCACACACACATACCCCAGCATTTATTAATATCATACAATGAATGCCCATCAAAATTACAACTGTGATACTTAAAGTTTATAACAATGAGAATTCTGTCTTTTCTTAGGAGGATACCATCAAAAATCTAACACTGGCTTTATTGCACACACTGGAGGGCTGGCCCAGAGTATTCCACAAGTCATATTTTGTCATATTTTCCATGTGATGGCACTACCTGAGGTATTCCCCAAAGGTCTTTTGCTACTGCAAAGCAATAGCTGAATCATGTACAACAAAATGAGCAAATATAGTTTTGCCTGTTAAGTACTATTTCTAAGAAATTAGTATTGGAATATGGGTAGGGAAAGGCTATATCCTCAGAGATTCTGTTTCTAACCTATATAAAAGATGAAATTAGTCAACTGTAAGTACTTATTACTGAAGCGTCCAAAAGCATGCTAGGAGTCCCACAAACCAAAAAACCGAAACGTACCCTGCAAAGACCTTACATCCTAACTATAAACACAAGACATTCAAATTAGGGCAAACAAAAAATGGGAAGGATAGGAGAAAAGAAGCAGAAGGGTTACAAATACACTGACTTATGTCTGTTGTGCACACTTCAAAGTTAGTAAGATATATAACAAAACATTCTATTTAATCTACAATATTTCAAAAGGTTATGTACTAGTCAATAAAAATAGGTCTTGCAAATACAGCAATTAGATTGTAGTACAATCATGAATGATCGATAAAATGGCTGCATAACAAAAGCTGCAATGCCATGGAAAGTGTGACAAAATTATGTGACTTATGGAAGTTTAAATTAGTTTTTATACATACTCAAAACCTCTATGTTGGACACTTTAATGGCACCATTAGGAAGCAACACTTCGCTATTTCATCTCACCACAAATTCCTGCAACTGTATATTATTAATCCCTATGGGACAAATGAAATTGTGACACGTGTCATGAGATGATATCAAATGAGAGAGTGACTTGCAACAGCACAAAGTAACATCACCATTATAAGAAGTTACACAAAATCCCTGAAAAACTGAGTTTAAAAGGTCCACAGGGTCCTCTGAACAGAATGGTTTTATGCTGAAGAGCTATAAAAGATGGAAAGATGTCTACCTGCACAGTACTTTAATCATCAGGCAGAAGTGACATGGGAACATCCTGTGTCGTTTCTCATGCACTTGCTGTATTATTTATTTGTACACCATCGCCATTCATGACAGGAAGAGGAGTAAAAACAAATACGCTGTTTGAGATAATGTACTCTCTACAATGCCAGGAGTGTAATTCAATTCACTAAATGTACACTTCGGTTTTACAGACGAATCTATACAAATATAACATACACAAACTACTGTAGCTATTGAATACTTGGGACTTAGTTATCCATAATTATTTAAATGCTGCAGAATGTTATCGATTATTGAAAATGGGTAAACAAACACTTATGTGGTTTAATACCCTGCTTTATCACGTTCCCATTATCACGTGTTTGCAAGACTTTGAGTAGAAAAGTTCAGACAGATAGAACTGGACATCTGTGTGGGTGGACCTGTCCTACCAGAACAGATGAGAGGAATGTCCCAGGAAACACGATCATGATTAAATCTGGATACAGTGAAAAAACAGAAGCAGCAGCTCGTAGCAAAGTCATTAAAACAAAAAATATTCACATGAAAATTGCACTGAAAAAGTTATTACACAACTAGAGAATTGAACAGAGGAAAAATAAATGGTGGGAGTAGGAGGAATACACAGGCATCAAGAAAAAAAGAGAACCTGTTATCACTAAAGGCTAACACTGCCTTTAGATTCTTAGGGGAAACAGCTGAAATTTGACAATGCTTCATAGTAAGCATGGTATCAGTTCTCAGCTCAGCAGAAGGTTGAGTATGTACACAATATAATAAAATTTAAACTTGGCAGCGTGTTTACATCCTGATCTGAAGATATGAATTCTTTCTTGCAACAAAATAGCTTTCCCAGTTAAAAGAACAGGAAAAGAAATCTATGGAGCGTGGCCAAAATTTTCAAACTGGAGCTTAAAATTAAGTGGGGGGTTTTCAAAAGTGTCCCACTGAGGTCAATGTGACCTGTGGGCCTAAATCACGTCAGGGCATTGGAAAAGTCCCACTTTTGAAAACTTTGGCATCTGTCAAAACATTTTCCTCGGGAACTAAAGGTAACTTAAGGATATTGGCAGGAATCAAGTAGTTAGTTTCTTCTGCAGTTTACCTTTCAAAGATACCAGCATTTCTTCTGCCTGTATACAAACACTGTTTTCTTCACACAGCAAGGGAAATTATACAAAAATTGCAAACTGGACCATGATAACGGTTTCTTTTTTTAAATCAAATACCACAGTATGGTACATGTTGATATTTTTAGCCATGCCAACTATCTCTAGGAATTAAAACAAATGAATGTAACTAACTAAACTTAGGACTTTTACAGTCTTTATGAAAATAAAAAATTGCTTCCTACATCTATGTTGGCACTTAGGAAGTTAAAAGAGCAGCACATATAACTTAAAATAAACAAACAATCAGTATTATAGAATGCCAGAACGGCTGTAAAATTTTCAGGTACTACAAGCAAAGTACCTCCCACTCTTGCTAATAACATGGCTCCCGACACTTCATTACAAGCTCCAGGCAAGTCTCTTGATAGCTAATTACACATACACTCTGCAACCATGTAAGAAATGCATTTTTCTCTTTGGTTACATTCCTTTAGGTTTTGTTTAGCTTACTATTAAACTAAAAGCAAACAAATGATTTTGGGAATATAACTACTTCAGTGAGATTTCTAGAAATAACTGCACTCGATACAGTCTGTCACTCTTCATGTGCAATACAGTTAGGAACACATTACTATACAGTGACAAAAACGGAGAAGGGTGGTGTTCTAGAAGCTAAATCTGAAATATAACAAATATGAACGATTACTTTGATTCAAATAATTTTTTATTTGTCCATTCTTCCCCACTCTCTAAAGTAGGTATGTTTTTCATCACAACCAGCCACTGCTTTGAGATATTAAGAAAGAGTAAGCACTTTAGGTGCCACTGTTTGCATCATAGGATCTCACCCCACAAAGCTCATATGTAATGTGCTTAAAATGCCATTTGTTCAAAAGTAGTAGTGCTTCTCAGCTACCTATGATTTGGATAGCAATTCCGTTTAGAAACGTTTGCCTTATATAGACTAGTATTTTAAATTTTAAAGTTTACCCAAGAACTGTACTAAAAACCACTCGCTTTATGATATTCATTATCCAATCTGTTATAAGATTATATGATAACTTTTATTGGTCTTTTCTATTTCTATTTAAAAAAATATCAAATTCCAGTACTGGCAGCATTAAGATATCGCATGTTAAGGCTGTAGTAGTGTTAAGGCTGACCCAAAAGCTCATGTCCTTACTGTACCTCCTGTAAACGTTACTGGTGCTGCTGCCACTAAGAAAGGCCCCTTCCTGCACCTTCACCCCAATCAGAGATTTTAAAGGCTTGGTGCACCAAGACATGACTGCATAGAAATCTGAAAATGCAAAGGAGTCCATCCAAATGGTTCTGCCCAAACATGGGCTGTGGCTTCACTTGGAGAACACAGTTGTGCGACGACTGCAATACCCAGGAACAGGGCTGCCATTGTATCTAGCTGGAGCATTGGGACTGTTGTCATAGGACCGGCTGTTTACCACTGGGAGAGAGAGACCAAAGTCTTTCAAGACGTTGAAAACAGAATATTGCCAACAAGTGTTGTAACCCCCAGGTATTGCCCCCCTGAGCATGAAATTAAAAATACTCAGAGTTGCTAAATAAACTGCACATTAAATTCACATTTATTCAAGTTTTCCTTTTTGTTAGGCATTTTATTACAATATTAAATTATTTTATTTTACCTAGGTATTCCCGCAGGATCCAGGAAATGTCATTTGTCAAAAATGTTCTCTACCACCACCACCACAATGGAACATTTCTCTCTGCATTTTCACCTACCTTATCATTATACATTGCTAGCTTCCTACCATTAAACCCTCTCTTCCTCTTCCTTGTTTGTAAGCA
The DNA here is from genome assembly GCF_965140295.1 of Lepidochelys olivacea. Taxonomy (NCBI): domain Eukaryota; kingdom Metazoa; phylum Chordata; order Testudines; family Cheloniidae; genus Lepidochelys; species Lepidochelys olivacea. The sequence goes on from NC_140428.1 coordinate 17,302,762, forward strand.
GAATGAAATCACAAGACCTGTAACTAAAAGTGCTCACAAAAACTGGGGGAGGTTAGAATTCATGTTTCATGGAAGATGGTGATAATAGAGAACCATTCAGTATGTATGCTTACCAATGAGAATTATTTCTGTAACACTACCAAAAATTTCCAGCCAGATGTGCAACACCTTTAAGTTCCCACTCAGAAGTTCAAGGAACTAATCTGGATGGAATGATCAGCAATAATTTCTGCATCACAATGAGTCTCATTGCCTTACTGGTATCTGCAAATTCTACAAACTGCAGAACACTGTGGGGTTAGTTTTGATTCATTATGCAAGTCTAATTTATAACCATACATGCTGCTGTCATCTGTTGCTCAAGCCAAAAAGGGCTATTTATTCACCTCCCACTTACAGTGCTTACTCTCCTCCTGGGTCTTTTGCTCTGCATTTAAGAATTTGACACCACGTAACAGAAACGACAAGAGTGCATATATTCTCACTGCTGAAATAAGCATATTAGGTGTATGGAAGTGTATGTCAAATGAAGTGTAGTCATGTTTTTATAATTTGCCACAAAGAAAACCATTACGTTTTCTAAAAACCTCTGAACAGAGATGATGCAAAACTGGAGATTAAGCAACAGTCTATTCCAGCCCTCCGTGAGGCATATAAAGCCTCAGAGTAATGGAAGACAAATATCAGTGTACAATGTTAAATACTGCACAAGATTTTTTTCAACAACTACAGCTGGACCAAAAAAAAAAAAATTGCTAAGGCTCTTTCAATATTTTCTTAAACTTAGGCCATAGTGAAAAGGCTCAGTTAATACTACATAAACTGCAATTTTCCAATCTAACAATGCTCAAATATACCTTTAACTGCTGTTAGGCAGTCACGATTAAGGCTATGTATGCATTTGCATGCATGAAAATTTTGCTTCCTTCCTGCATCTGTTAAACTTGCAGTCATCTCCTTCCAACTCTGAAGTGACAATTCATCTTTTTTGATCAAGAGAGACTCAAGGGGAGGGTAACAAGCGAAACACTATGTAGGCCCCATTATTTTAATGTGCAATATGGTCTATGAAGGAATCATTTACGTTCTCCTGCACATTTATGAAGGAGTACTGCTGGGTTCCAGAAGATTCCCTCAATTTTCTATATGAAGGCAAGAATCGCATTCATTTCAAGATGGTTTCAGAGTAACAGCCGTGTTAGTCTGTATTCGCAAAAAGAAAAGGAGTACTTGTGGCACCTTAGAGACTAACCAATTTATTTGACCATGAGCTGCTGGTAAGGACAGTGGGGTGGGAGGAGGTATTTTTTCATATTCTCTGTGTATAAATAAAGTCTGCTGCAGTTTCCACGGCATGCATCCGATGAAGTGAGCTGTAGCTCACGAAAGCTCATGCTCAAATAAATTGGTTAGTCTCTAAAGTGCCACAAGTACTCCTATTCATTTCAAGAGCAGCCTCAATGACCATTTTTCAAGAGGAACACATTTCAGGCCTTTATAAGGCCAAAAGTCTTACTGAGTTGCAGATCCAAAGGACAACTATAGCTGTAATGCTCCAATTGCTCAGTCAGTGCCTTTCTTGCCTAACAGAAGGAGGAGTACAGTTGGTGTATTGATTGACAGAACAAACAACAGAAGTTAAGTTACAGTTTGCATCAAATCACAAGAGAACAAAATAAACAGCCGGATATACTATTTACTGAGCCAAGAAAAGGTCACTAAACACAAAACTGCTATCAAGAACAGCAATTTCTTCTATTTTTCCACCAAAGAGATTTAAAATTTAGACAAGTGGGAGCATAAGCATAACGATAGTCTATCAGGCAGTTAATCACTTTAGTCAGCAACCTATTCTGAGCAAATTAAACCTCTGATCATTATAAAGGCTCTTTTTGCATACACACTTCTTTGGATGGTTTGGAATATAGCTTTAAAAAGAACACACAAAATATGATTTGCACTAAAATGCACTTAGGGAAATTTTTATTTATGAAAGAATGAACAGGAAAAACCTTCTGATATCTGGGACAGCAGAGAACTTGGAAACTGACATTCCACAGCTAAGAATGTGGTCGCCACTAATAAAGTTTTAGAACAAAGTCCACCTGACTTTTGCAACTCCTGACAAGGGTTGAAACGCCTTTACTTTACAACAACTTGAAATAAATCGCTAATAATGAAGTGATTTAGACAGTCAATTATTTACCCTAAAATTGGCTGAATTTGAGTGTGAAGCTTTATTATAAGGCTGAGTATAATTTCAATATTATATCCTGATTTATACCTCTCTTACAAGCTACTTTTTTTTTTAAACCAGAGTGAGTGAATATAATGTGTAACTTATTTGCACCATTTAAGCATTTCTTTACAAACCATGTATTTAAATTTATGATTCAGAAAACATTTGTACTATTACTGCTTTGTAATTCTTATGTAAAATGGGTACAAAAAGCTCAATTTTATTTACTTGACAGCAAAAGTTAAGCTCTTACTTTAGATGTCTTATTCCAATGGAAAAAGAAAAGGAGGACTTGTGGCACCTTAGAGACTAACCAATTTATTTGAGCATAAGCTTTCGTGAGCTACAGCTCACTTCATCGGATGCATACCGTGGAAACTGCAGCAGACTTTATATATACACAGAGAATATGAAACAATACCTCCTCCCACCCCACTGTCCTGCTGGTAATAGCTTATCTAAAGTGATCATCAGGTGGGCCATTTCCAGCACAAATCCAGGTTTTCTCACCCTCCACCCCCCCACACAAATTCACTCTCCTGCTGGTGATAGCCCATCCAAAGTGACAACTCTTTACACAATGTGCATGACAATCAAGTTGGGCTATTTCCTGCACAAATCCAGGTTTTCTCACATCCCCCCCACCCCCATACACACACAAACTCACTCTCCTGCTGGTAATAGCTCATCCAAACTGACCACTCTCCAAGTTTAAATCCAAGTTAAACCAGAACATCTGGGGGGGGGGGGGGGGTAGGAAAAAACAAGAGGACACAGGCTACCTTGCATAATGACTTAGCCACTCCCAGTCTCTATTTAAGCCTAAATTAATAGTATCCAATTTGCAAATGAATTCCAATTCAGCAGTTTCTCGCTGGAGTCTGGATTTGAAGTTTTTTTGTTTTAAGATATCGACCTTCATGTCTGTGATTGCGTGACCAAAGAGATTGAAGTGTTCTCCGACTGGTTTATGAATGTTATAATTCTTGACATCTGATTTGTGTCCATTTATTCTTTTACGTAGAGACTGTCCAGTTTGACCAATGTACATGGCAGAGGGGCATTGCTGGCACATGATGGCATATATCACATTGGTGGATGTGCAGGTGAACGAGCCTCTGATAGTGTGGCTGAATGGAAGTGGTTTGGAAAAATATTCACTCTGCAGCACTTGGAATAGTGGCAGAATGTGAAACTCCTCACAACATTATTAGGTTTAAAACACTTTCAGAACGCCAGGATGTTTTCTTAAGCAAAAATCTCATTCAAACGGAAGTTGCATGTAATTAAGACTGGATATTCAAAGGGCCCCAAGGGAGTTAGGGTGCCTGTCTCTACTGACAGTCAAAGAGTTATTTATCTTATAAAAACCTTAAGGGGTTAAAGCTCAAAAATTTTAAGTTTATAATTTTCAAAATCTCTCTCTGAAACTTGGCAACATTTTGGTAAATGTCCATGTATACCAATATTTTTATTTATTTTCATAGCCTTTTCTACAGTCAATCTTTAGGAATAGTAAAGGGTCAAATATGAATATTTACAAAATAGTTGCAATACAGCCACTACAATAAATGACAGCATTATCTTCAATTTTAAAAAGCATACATCTTAACCTTCTATCAATGTTGCTGAGGAGCATTATGCAGAGAAAATTAATAACTAAATCAATTCCTAACAAAAACTACCTACCTATTAGCAAGCAGTCACGGAGGGTAGGGTTTTCAAAAGCATCCAAGTGATTTCAGAGGAAAAATTCCCTTGACTTAAACCACTTAGGTGGTTTTGACTAGCTCACCAAGAATAGCTAAAATGCAATGTTTCAGAGTAGCAGCCGTGTTAGTCTGTATTCACAAAAAGAAAAGGAGTACTTGTGGCACCATAGAGACTAACAAATTTACCTGAGCATAAGCTTTCGTGAGCTACAGCTCACTTCATCGGATGCAATGGTGGTCAAACGGAGGTTGCCTTTCCTCAAGCAAAGGGAAATAACGGTATGGGAAGAGAGATTTAGATGCTGAAACTTGAACATTAAGGAATGAATATCTGACACTCAATAGGAGATTCTTAATTCACTCAGCCAAAAGTTTTAAAGATCATTGAGTCTTTTCTCAGTAACAGGTAAACTGGGTCAAAACCGACTGAGTTATATAACATCTAAATGAATATAATAATATAGTTGGCATCAACCAGAATAATTTCTGTAAAAGGAAAATTACACCTGTCAATCCTACTAGAATTCTCTGAAAGCATAAACAAGAGAGTTGAGAAATTTAGCCATTTGAAAAATTAGCCATAAATGGTCCATTTTAATATGTAAGGTGATTGTGCAATGCCCCACAGATACATACTAGGATCAGTGTTATTTAATGTATTTATTACCTGGAAAAGTAGGTAGACAATGAAGTGGAAAAATCTGTTAATGACAACATTATGTAGGTTAAATAATCAAGGTTAGAGGTATTATAAGAAACTTAAAGGGTTAATTAAAACTTATTGACTGGGCAAAATACACAATGATCAATAATATTCAAAATGTAAATAAAAGCAAAGACAGACAATGGAAAGGACCAGTCCAAACTATTCACACACACTGATGGATTCTATACACAAACAAACTCTTACAAACAGGGCTTTGGAGCGGAGCCCGGAGCTGAAGCAGCTCTGGAGTAGTCAAGCTGCAGGTTTTTGCCTGATTTAATAAACTGGTTTAAAGGTCATTTTTTGCACTGATCTAATCAACTAGTTTAAAATTCCACATATTATGTTGCAACTGTGCATGCTGACAAGTCCTTAGTGAAATGTTAAAAAAAAAAAATTTAAAAAAATCAAGAACTATGAAAATATTAAATGAAAACATTCTCAATGAACAAAAGATTGCAAGGAAGGTGTTGGATTGCATTAAGGAACAAAGAATACTATTGAAAATATAGCATTATATAAATTGATAATATGCCCTCATCTTGGATATTATTGCTCAAATCATTTCAAAAAGATCAGCAGAAATAGAAGCGGGCTAGAGATGGGCACTTAAAATGATTAGATACATGACAAGACTTCCAGATGAGGAGAATTTAAAAAGATTACAACTAGTTGATTTGGAGAAGAGGTGAATAAGATGTGACATGATGAAGATAAATAAGACTCCATATAAAGTCAATCATGCGCTCTCTCCTGTTCACCTCTCATAGTAAAAGAGCCAGGAAAAATCCAATTAAATCAACAGGCAACAAATAAAAAAATAACCAAACAGATGGAAGGAATTACTTTAAACAAACTACCTCTTAGAAATCAACGCTGCAATAGAGGCAAAAAGCTTAATGAGATTAAAATAAGGATTAGAAAAGTATATGAACAAAAACCATTTAGTTACAGTAGTTAAAATACAATTTTAGAGATGACTACAATCTTTATGCTTTGGGACACGTAAAGCTAACACTAACTTCTCGAGGTAACTTCATCTGATGAAGTGAGCTGTAGCTCACGAAAGCTTATGCTCTAATAAATTGGTTAGTCTCTAAGGTGCCACAAGTACTCCTTTTCTTTTCTCGAGGTTAGGAAGACACTTCTTCCTGCCCATATATTATTGCGCAACTATACAACTTATTCTGAAGCACCTGGTACAGGCCAGTGTCAGCGACAGGATACTGGATTAGGTGAACCTCTGGTCTGACCCGGCAAGGCAATTTCTATGAAACGACCCTGCAGAAATAAAAATTAGCAGGCTGCTCTGCCATTCCACATGTCTGAACGCAATTTCAAAACCCACTGAAAGCTGTTTCCTAAATCAGTTGCACCCTATTTTTAAATGTCTTACATTAGCAAAGGTCTAAATAGTTTTTCCATGAGCTGGAAAGAAATGCTCTAACCAAGTATGGGAAGACCTTCATACAATGAAACCTTGCTGCACGAAGCTGATTTTTAGTGGCTGCTTATGAACATGTAGTTCACATCCTTATGGCTCACCATCAAAGTAATGAAAAATCAGCTAAAAATTGGTATTGAAATACTGCCCCTCTCCCCCGCAACTTCCATGTCCCTGATTCAAATTCAGCCCAGGTTAGATGCAAGTGAAATTCATTAATCTTGGAGAGCTGTTTGTGATTTGTGTGTAAGTTGTTTTCAATATGGGACCCATAGCTGTGTACATCACTAGACAATGTGTTCAGAAATGTTGTGACTTCAGTTTAGAACTTTATTGGTATAGTCGGAAAAACAAATACAGTCTACAGTAATGTGTTTGACCAGAATAAAAGAATTAAGAGAAATAGAACAATTTACTGCCTATATTAGATTCACATCTTAACTTGATGTAAGATGGACTAAGTGTAAAAAAAAAAAGGAATATAGCTTATACAAATATGTATACCTGACAGAACTCAACCTACAGTGCCTCAACTCTGCTGGTATGCCCTACTTCTTTGTATTTACGAAAATAATGTGTGCTGTCAACAATTCTGTTGATATTAAATTAAAGTGGATGCTTGCTGCGAGACCCCATAATCTGCTTTGGTTACTTAGATGAAATAAAACAGCCCACGTGAGCAGGATGGGGAGTTTACACATGGCTCTTCCGTTGCTACCACCAGTTCAGCTCCACTAGTGGTGTCAAGAGTGGGGACGTTAGCACTGACTTTATAGACAAAGCTGCAGACAGCCATTTCCATTTTAAGCACCACATAGTCCTGATGTGAGTAAGGTAAGACAGTCAGTGGCATCAGGTCGACAGTAGTGCTCCCATTGTTACTAAGTGTGAAATTAAATTGTGGTAGGCGTTTTGGAAATTTTCAGAGAAACTTTATATACATGCAGTAGATAAGGCTTTTGAAGTTAGCATGATACTGAATTAGTCAAAGAGTACACAAGGTTTCCAGTGTTCACATGAAACTGTAATAATCTCTCTAAAGCAAAAACTTTCAATTTTTTTTCTAAATGAAATATATAGCAAAGTTACCAGAACTTGCTGAGTTCCCACACTTGCTGGGAGCTTATCCCTGGAAGCATGGATCTTTGAGGGAATCAGTTTACATAATTTGAGAACATATTTACATCATTCAAGGCAAACTTTTTTAAAAACAGATGGTTTTTTACTCCTAAAACTGAGCCACAATCTTCTGCTATGCTGAACCCCGTGGGCAGCAGGAAAGCTAGAATGAATCATGTCAATTTCACTCTTGGGAAAGTTCAGAGCAGCAGCAGAGGCAGGAACTGGAGGCATTTACTGGGGAGGATGGGGGTAGAGAGAGAGGGAGAAATATGAGGTAGCAACTCCCCCACCCCCGTGCAAAACTCTGGCAATCAAGGGGTAAAAACAGAAAAGTGTCATAGTCCTGGTGACCTCAAATTTATTGGATATGTACAACACAGAAGCTAACATGAAAGATACAATCTCCAAATAGGGCCAGAGGCAGCTCCCTAATAGGAATACCACAGCACCTTCGCTCTTCAGATCAGTTGGGGAAGAGGAGTGGGAGTGAAGCTTCTCATTAGGGTATTACCTCTGGACCCTGTTGCTGGCCTCCCTCCATATCTTTTGTATGGGACTCTGGCTAGTAGGTTTAAACTTTTTAATTACTAGGTGTCTAGTAAGTTTTTCAATCACTGGCCCAAACCAGTTTCAGCTGATTGGCAACACTGCGTAGCTAGAATGTTTTTTCATGTAGGGATCTCATCACTATAAAGCAATATTCAAAAAGCTGAACACTAACAAAGTTACAGTTATTTAAAGCCCAACTTATAAATTATATTTAATATGTCCTTCACCATGGAATATATATTTCATTTTATATTTAGAAAGTGTTTTTAAGCACTTCCTTTAAAGTGTTTTTGGAGTTAATATTTTTTTAAATACAAAAATGTACCAAATATGGTACAGTTTTCAAGGTCACATTCTCCTTTATTCAAATGAAACTATTCTTTTAACTTCAAATGGTAATTCAAGGCCTGCATTGTGTCATCAAGTTCAAACTGTATATTTAAGTGGTTCTCTTAAAAAAAAGTGCAAATGTGGGTAGCACAATGTGCAGCAAAGCACAGGATGGACTAAGGTCTACGAGAAAATAATTTGGAACAAAACAAAAACGAAAGGACTTGTGAAAACTTTGATTTCACATCAGCAGGAAATTGCAAGGTGTCCCAACAAACACACCCCTTTAGGTAAGTCATTTCACCCTTCTTTAATTTTTTTTTCTGCAAGAGGTCAAAACACAGCTATTTCTGAAACAGTTTCTTCATGGGGAAAAAAATCTGATCAAAGAGATGTTGATATTCCTTCCTACCTAACAAGTTTATTATTATTAATCCTAAAGGGGAAGTTAAAGAAAAAAAATGTAGTATTTCTAACAAACACACACCATATTATTCTCAAGAGCTTCTACTCAGAGTACTACAGTTCTTTATATAAAGTTCCATGTGAGAAAACCATCTCTTAAAGGAGCAATGCCAAAATTAAAATACAGACCACTTTTAGACAAAAACAAAATAAAATTAATCCCTCTGCCAATTTTTGTGGCATTGCAATTGCATTTCCCCCCACTTCTCCCCGTTTCTGTGTGAAAGACCCAAGAGAAGAATAAGTGTTCCTTTAATGTCTCTGAAACAGGAGAATAAAACTGAACTTTATTTGCAGCCTTTAATAAAGATGCCATAATAACTAAGTATAACTGATCAGAGTTAATCTAAATTGTTAATTTACTCTCTCCAGATCCACACTGGCTCCAAAATGAACAGTATCCGTTAAGGAGAACCACTGTACCTTTCAGGCGCTGTCTGAAATCTGATCAGAACTATGCTAGATATCAACATTTATTATTTATACTGTGGTAGAGCCACTTATGGTAGCAGAGTTTTAACACGGATTTGTTATTAGCAGCATTGGGACTGTGTTATAAGACTACTACTATCCCCACAGTGATGTTGGTATGATCTGACAGTATGACCAGATCCTGTCTATACCACAATATGTGTTTTCACTGGGTCACCTGACATGGTTGATTTTGTAATGCAGACAGGAACTAGAGTATCACCACAAAATCCTACTCACTTCTTCCGGCAAGAAAATATTGAGCTTGCCAAAATGCAGTCACATACTCTGTTCTGATCTACTATCCTGACTCTGCAGAGAGGGGAGAAATGAAGGAGGCACATACAGTTTTCATGCCAGACTGTAACTGAGTTTATACCACTGGGATTTGGTGTCTGGATGAAGTACTAAGTGAAACACAGCAGACACACAAATACATCTCAGAAGCACAGAATGGGGAGAACCACCACCAGGACAAACAGACGCAGAAGAAAAACAAACTGTTAAAAAGTTACCCAGGAGGGGAATGTGGGAAACTATGAAAGCAGTAAATGAGAAACCCTAGTTTTATTTGGTTAAACTGGACCAATCTTTCCTCCTCTTGGTTCAGAGGGTCACTGGTTGTAGATATTCCAGATAAATGAAGGAAAACTAATACCTCAATGCAGTAGATTACATTAGATAGTGTGGTGAATCCTAAACATCCAGTTTTAAGAGAGTCTTAGTTCTGAAAAAACACTTCTAAAGACAAGGTGAACTATGAAAGCAGGTGTGAAATATAATGAAAGCTTAAAAGCCCTTGGTTCCATAAGAGGAGGTTTACCCACCAAACCAATAATAGATACACACACGCACACACACTAATATTTGAAATAAATATTAGAAAAAGCATAAGCATGAAATCCATCTTCTAGTCTTATCAAGGGCTTGATAAATTTACCCAGAATTCTAAAAAAATGGCTTGTTACAAGAGTGAAATATGCATGCTCTCTCCAACCACCCTACTGTAATTTAAAGAAATAAAACAGCTACGTACTGTATTTAATTGTATATTGTCAATCCACTTTTTATTTACCACTACTTTATAATGCAACTGATTGCATCTCTCTTGCTTTTGGTATGGTATCTTAACTGAAGTGTAGCCAAGCAAGGTTTCTCTGCTTTTCTTTAAAAAACCATGATGCATTTCTTCCTGCACAATTTTCAGTGTATCACTTTTTCCTTCTCTCACCCTTTTCTTTGCACTGACTTCTCTGCCACCTCCTTTATATTTATCTCTCCTTTCTTCTCCCTTCTATAACACCGTTTTTTTAAACTTACCCCATACACCTTCACCTCCCCCCATGCTCCTATATACAGGAACTGAATAATGTATCAGACACTGAATGTCTAGATGATTAAACCTACCCATACACCCCAAAACTGGTATAAAATATGGGGAGCTGCCTCTGTTTAATGAGATAGTGCCCTTATGTGAAACCAACCCTCACCCTCAGCATCTAGAAATGGGCAGATGCTGTCCTTGGACCTTAGCTAAGGGCTCCAACTTTTGTATTATTAATTAATTTTAATACACCTAAAGTGTGCTGTGTAGAGGGGGAAAATAAGCTAAGAGAAGATAGAGTAATTAACAACTATCCTACTTACCTGACGTAGTTGCAAACTTTTACCTTTCTTAAAAAATTAAATGCAAAGAAGTAGCCTATGTTAATGCCATTGTTTGGCTTGAGACAGTTTTCTGCAATCCTGGGTTAGGAAAGTCAAAAACACCTCACTTTAAAATTGTGATGGTTGTATTACCACAACAGAAAAATAAAAAAAAGTTAAGCTTTTTTCTAACGAACGTTTGGAATTTACAGAATTCAGCTTAACATATGCTTCTTAGAGAATTTTTCTGCATGCTGTGGCCTCACTGAAACAATCTTCTCATGTAAATTGTCCCAGTCCCACCTGCTGTCACTTTCAAATCTAGAGTTCTCACGTTTTCCTATATGTCACAAAGATGCTGCTGCTTCATTAGGTGAGAAAATGCCGAGAAAAATTTTAGATGCCACCTAAGAAAGCTCAAAAGAGATTTTTCAGTTGCTTATTTACTTATTTACTCTGAATTTTCCCACAAACCTAGAATACACACTCCACATCCGTACTGTCTTTTTTACATGCAAAGTTTCAAGTATATATAAAGAATAAAGAAATAATTGATTCTGAACTCTTTTTTCGGGAACTCTTCCTAGCAACTCCTAGGCTGACATGAAGTGTTAAGAAAAATGGTAAATCATGCATTTTAATCTGAAGAGCTAGAAGTTAATCAGACACTAGCTGTTTGCATGTTTACATCTTCTTGTATCTCATTTCGGAAGTGGAGTTCTAAGAAGGAGGCAGATACCGAAGCTGGGCTGTATGATCAGAAGTGATAGGTAAAGAGGCTGAGAGAGTATATAAAGTGAAGATGGAATTCTGTGAGGCATAGCCTAGGCATAAACAAAATGGTTGCAAAGGCAACAGGAAACATCAGGATAAATTGGGGAATACCAGAGGTCCTCCAGTGTTTCCTTTAAGAGGGATTATAATAATACCACCATCAATGACTGCTTGGAAACAGAGGTCAAACTGAGGCCAGAGAGAATCAGTGGAGAATATATAATTTCAATATTATCCTTTGCACCTATCTCAACCTCTCCCTGCCATGCTTAATTGCCATCTGAATTTTACAAAGTGAATAATTCCAACCTCACACTAACAGAAACCACTGTTGAAACAGACTTTGTTTGAGAGGAGACTGCGGGTTTATTTGGAAATTCACAATGGAGTTTCTATGATAATTTGGAAAAGGTATTAATTTGTTAGCTAACTATTACAATCACACTTCTGAAATAATCAGTTGGCTAAATAAAATCCAAAGACAATTAATTGTTTATTGCAAATTGTTCAAAATCCAATGACTAGTTAAAATAGTTCTTGCCCACTAAATGCATTACACTGGTTAAAACTCAAGGGGATAGTTGTTTAATTGAATACAAACATGCAAATACGTGTTGTAAAAATGTATTTAGCGAGCTGAATAAAAAGATACTGATAAAAAATAAAGACAGTTTATAGTATTTTTTTTGTTTACATTTTAAACAGTCAAAATGTCTCTTTTGTAAAAAAAAAAAAAAGGCATATTTACTAACTCATTCATAGCCGTTTAAACTATATGCTTTTATATTTCCTAAAGAGTTATTGCTATATTTAAGATCTATGAAGGTGATAAACTCTGTAGCTCAGAATACAGAACATCAAGTGCAGTTAACTATCCTGGTCAGGTTTCTAATGATCATTCAAATTTCACAACTCTCCTGAGGAATCAAACCGCAGCTTTGGTAAAGTAGGAATTAACGTATAAAATTATCTGACATTTCGGTTTCCATTTCTACCAACTACAGTCAAGTAATACAGTATCTTTTAAACAACTGGGGGTAGCATTTTTTCAAAAGGGAAAGTTACTCTTCTTTTTCCATCATTGCTGAATTCACAAATGACGGGTTGTAACTTCCTAACTTTTCCATAAAAGTTCAACTTCTGGGCTGAGATCAAGCTTGAATAATTTCAGACACGACATACAATTTCCAGAAAGGGGGAGGGTGAGTGCGAGAGAGAGACAGAGAGAGAAAAAAGACAGGCGGTAATACTGGAAACCATTTTGCAACCGTACTATGGCTGTTGCTCCCAAAGAAAGCCAAAAATACTGTATTACTTACATGTAAGTTAGCTTGAATAGCAACACATTATTACAAATACTGATGTAACACATTGTGCACACCTTTTTCCTCCTTTAAAATTATTCCAACAAAATTTGTTAAACAAAAACAAACAGAACAAGGAATAGAACTCACGGTTGAGCACAAAAAGGATGGAAAGTACAGCACACCGACCACAAAAATGACTCTAGTGGGACAGACAATGGTCTCTCTCACCTAATATCCTGTCTTCTGACAGTTGCAGTGTCAGCTGCTTCAGGGGGAATGAACAGAGCAGGGCAATTTCGAGTGATCTATCCTCTGTTGTCCACTCCCAGCTTCTGACAGTCAGAGGGTTACGAACACCCAGAGGTTGGGGTTGCATCCCGGATCATTTTGGCTAATAGCCATTGATGGACCTATCCTCCATGAGCTTATCTAATTCTTTTTTGAACCTAATTATACTTTTGGCCTTCACATCATCCCATGGCGATGAGTTCCACAGGTGGACTGTGCACTATGACTGTGCAAAGTACTTTTTTTTTTTTTGTTTATTTTAAAGCTGCTTATGAATTTCATTGGGTCACCCTTAGTTCTTGGGGTGGGCGGGGGGGGGGGGTAAACAACATACACCTTTTCTTTTTCTCCAGAGCACTCAAAATTTAAGGACCTTTATCATATCCCCCCCTTAGCCATCCCTTTTCTAAGTTGAACAATCCCAGTCATTTTAATATCTTCCCATATGGAAGCTGTTCCATACCCCTAATCATTTTCATTGCCCTTCTCTATACCTTTTCCAATTTTAATGCAATTTTTTTTTTTTTTTTAGAGGAGGCAACCAAAACTGCACACAGTATTCAAGGTGTGAGCGTACCATGGATTTATAAAGTGGCATTATGGTATTTTCTGTTTTATCACCTTTCCCTTTCCTAATGGTTCTGAACATTGTTAGCTTTTTTTCGACTGTTACTACATATTGAGCAGATGTTTTCAGGGAGCTACCCACCATGCATCTAGATGTGGATGTGCTATATCACTTAAAGCATGGATTATGAAGCCTTAATGGTTGGCAATTCTTTGTGATGAATTTGTTCTACTTTTACCTAGTGACCAAAGAGTATAATTCCACACACAAATAACCTTTTAGAAACAGTTACTTTTTTTTTTTAATTTTGGTTTTTCGATAGATTGTGGTTCTGTTAATTTGTTAAGTGCCTAGAGCCTGGGATCAGAGGTTTTTAAATATACAAAATAGAGATAATGTCCTCTATGTGATTATTTCTAATTAAAATTTTGTACAGACATGAACAGTTAATAATCCCAAACTGTTAGTATTGGGAAGTAACAACAATTTCAGGAACTGTGAGGTTAGTTGGTGAAGATTTGTCCACAATTGCATTAATACAATTTCAGTATCTTGGAAATGTTCCACTCCTTGCTTTTGTGATTTAAAAAAAATAATAAATAAAACTCTGAGATTACCGTTATTGCCTATTGGGTAAATAACATGCAGACCAAAACTGTATTTTACCAGGCGAATGCACATTTATTAAAAAGCATAAATCTGCCTTTAATGGACTTAAACAATTCTTGCTAAGTATGTGCTAAAGAGGTGTTTTACCACTATCAAAATAAAAATCAGTGTTTGAATTTTAGATTTTTGTTACTTACTGCAACCTCAACATTCATTTAATGCTTCTCCCAATGCTAAAATAAACTTGAATTAAGGACAAAAATTTTCATTTTCCAAAAGCCCTGCTCCTGCTTCCAATATGAGCTTTACAGTCAACTTCAGCACAAGCAGGACTAGGTTATAAATTTGTATTTAAAGAGGATATTACAGGTATGATTCCATTTCAAAATTTCACTACCTTTTTTTATTGGTTCATTTGAAACACATTCAAGAATCTTACAAAATATATATTCCTAAAACAAAAACAGCAGCAACACACATGCACATTCCTGTATATATTTACTTTTTCTTTAGTCCTTAACATTGTTAAACTGAGTATCATCACCCTTAAAAAATGCAATTTTGACCTAAAATAATTGAATAAAAAACCCAGCTAAATACAGGCACACATATCAACCTGGCTCTCCTAGAGGCACATTAAAGTCAACAATTTTGACATCTTTATTAAATGATGTATGGAAAAATTAAGACATATTCAGTATATCCTACTTATAAATTAAATAATCCCTATGCCCCCCAAAATTATTCTCCGCCTATCCTAAACTCTTCAAAAAATTAGCCAAAAGCAATCATTCATATTTTCAGGCTGCACGTTGTCATAAGCCACAAAATTGCTACTGTCCTAAAAGTTAAAACTTGTGAATCAACATCTGCATTTTTCACGTCTACTGCTGAACAGCTTTTTATAATTTGTAAAAGAAAACTATTGCTCGGTAGACACTTTGCATGATAAAATTATATGCACGCAGAAAGTTAACAGCAACCCCACTCACATGGAAAGAACTTACATTTAAAAAAAAAAATACTGACCGAGTCTTAAGAGTTGTGGTGCGAACGCATCTTATGTTCTTATAATGATGTTAACACACCAAGGAAATGAAAATGTTAGGATAGTATTTGGTAACATTGAATGTATCACCACCTGAACGTCAGTGGAGCTCAGAAGCAGATTAAGAACTCAACTTAAAACTGTGGGCTTTAAGTTAACTACTGCTCTTCTTACAAGCCTACTTGTAAGTGTACAACTACTGCTCTTCTTACAGTGCTCTTCTCATCATCTGTCTGAATTCATCTAGTGAGGCCTGCAATTTACCTTAATCCATTCTAAAATGTCAGCTAGCCACCAAAAGCTGCAAATGGGAAGTATTGCTATTCAATATACCACCTTGCAAATCATAAAAATACCTAGGCGTAAAAAAAAACAAACCCACAACCCAGTTGTTATCTATTTCTAAAAATCACAACATTTTCCTCAACTTTTAAATTTTTTTTTTTTAATTAGGACAAAGTTAAAACGTGAATATTCCCATCGCCAATCCACGATTCCGCCCCTTCCTGCGCGTTTCCTATTGTCTATGTTCAGCGCTAGAAAGCCACAAACGCAACAAAAAGTAGCCAAGAATTCCGGCACGACTTTCAAAAGGCGAGAGTGCGGGCACGCCCGGGTGACTTCGCGGGAGGGGACGGGACGCGGGGACGGGTCCCTTTAACTCAGAGCGGCTTCGCCGAGCAGGCGGCGGAGTCTGGAAAAGGTCACCCGGACACACTTGCTCCTGGCTGCGAAGTCCGGCGGTGGCTACTGATCGAGCAGGCTGGGGGGAGGGGAAAGGGGGGGGGGGGATCGGCCAAAGTTTGCAAGTTTCACTCCAGGCCCCCGGCGCGCGTTTCCATTTCGATCTGGGGCGAGCTCCGGCCGGGCTGCGGCGGGGGGGGCGGCGGGGGGGGGAGGCAGCGCTTACCTTTCTTGGCTTTCGGGGAGTTCTTCTTGCTCCGGTGGGTGGCTCGCTCTTCCTCAATAGCAGCTGCTATCTCTGGGTTGTCTTCCCCATTGTACCAGACCAGCAGCTCGTCGCCGGGCTCAATTGGCTGGGGGGGCGGCAGAGAGAGAAAGGCAACGCCAATCAGCGGGAGGGTTGTTCGCGCAAGGCCGCGGAGCAGGCTCAGGGCCAGAGGGCGTGGAGCTCGCCGCGGGGACGGCAAACAGCTGTGCTCTGCGCCGAGCGCCGATTGCCTCACGGCCGGACGGACCAAACCGGAAGAACTCTTTAACCCTTCCCGGCTGGGCCGGGGCAGCGGCGGCGGCGCCGCCGAGAGCAGGGGAACGGCTTGCACCGAGCGCCCCCTGCTGGGAGGAGGACTGCAGGCGTCCAACCCCAGGGCACTGGCTCCTGGCTGAGAACAGGCTTTCCAGGGGGAATCGACGTTTAAAGCGACTGCACTTGTTTGGCAAACGCAGAAGGAACGGGAGGACTTGGGGCCCCTTAGAGGCCAACGCATTTCTTTGAGCATAAAGCTTTCCTGAGCTACAGCTTCATCACGCTTCCTTTAAACCTGACACGGCAAACAGTGATCTCTAATCGCCCACCCTGTTATGAGCTCAGTTTATGCGGAAAATGCTGCAGTTTTGATTTGAAGATGATTTTAAAAGCTGGCTCTGTTATTAAAAAGGAAGGTAGGGCAGAGAAAGTAGGTCATAGAAGATGTTAAATTCAGATACAGGATGGAGGAAGCCTGTTAACTCATTTTCCCCCTAGCAGGGGGAAATGATGACACTGTTTCTAGATTATTTCTCCCCAATCTACTGTTTTTTTATAAAAACAAATTTTGAAAAGGTATGCGAAAGTTCAGGTTAAGCTGAGCAAAATTTTACTGAGGAGTAATTGTGCTTACATTTTTAAGTTTGATCTGCATCTATATGTTACATATATGTCTTTAAAAAATGCAGTTTCTAAACTCAGGATATACAATCTCTAACAGATATCTTTAACTATATACTGTCATTTTAAAATGTTTACTTCATTTTAGTAGATTTAACTGCAACTATTTACATTACACAAACAAGACAGTCTTGTCTGTAATACAACAAAAAAAGAGTAAGAAATGTCTACATATAGTAGAAACCCATATAGAAACAGCCATCTATTGAAGGTGACAGTTTGGAACTTAATTTCAGGAATACATTGACTGGAAAAGTTTACGACAGAGAAAGAGGAAGAGAGGAAAATGAAAGGCAATTACTACATGTTTCTGGAGTCCCCCTGAATTAAGCCCAATAATAAGAGAATTGTGTGCCATTCCATACTTATTTCTAAGTCTTTATGCAACACAGAAACTCAAAAAGAAAAAAAGGAAAGGAAAGGAACAAGAAATTGAACTAAACACAGGTCATTGCGATTACTACTCTGATGTCCCAGTGCCATTACCATGCTGCTCAAAACCAGAATTGATAATTTTACAGGTAATTTTATGTGGTCTTAAATAGCATCATCAGGATCATACACTTTTTAGTGAATCCCCTTAAAGATTTTCCCAACTTGAGCAGAGTAAAAGGGGGAAATACTTCTGTACCTAATATTTTTCAAATAATCTCCCAAACATTTCTCCATTCGGAACAATTCTACTCAAGTGTGGGAATAAAATCCATTGGCCCTAGATACAAATGCCTTTCTTCCTTGTGACTGCAACTACCCTTTTCAGTGGCTGAAGAATAATATGGTGCCAGAAATAGTTTATAATTTTAAAGTAATTAGGTTAGAGCAACGGGGATCTCAACTTCTTATTTTAAGTTTCACCTGAGCCAAAGAAGGGAAAAAAAACAAACCTATTTTACCCTCATATGCTGGAAGAACTCAAGAGATGCAAGGTTCCTGGCATCTACATTATAACCATCTTTACCATGATCAGATCTAGCTTCTGGGGCTTGTGCAATCCCTCGTGCTTTGGGGTGAGGGTGTGGGGACGGAAGGACACCTAGAAACAATCAATTTTACCTTTTTTTTTTTTTTTTTTACGGGTATCTAGAAGTTTTCTTTGCAAAGGAAATGTAAGTCAGTTCATAGCATTAAAAATGTCATAAATTTTTCCTAAAGACCATTGTTTATGCAGAGCTCCCTATTCTCCTCTACTGCCAACCTATGAGTTACTCATGGTCCCCTATCCTGCTGAACTGATTCATGTGTTATGATGGTTCTGTGGAAATTTTTGCGAACAAAAGGCCTACACCAAACTGACTTCAATAGGAGTTGGATCAAGCCAAAATTCTTTACATCTTACTGTTTTTGAAAGTTAGTTTGGAAAAAAATGGTAATTAAGTTTGTTTTGAGTACTTATAAACAGAACCTCTTCATTACAAGATGTGACATGCACAGCTTAGCATTCATTACTGGAAAAGTCTACTGACATAAATACTGTTACAATATAGAAAGTTTCAAGCTTTTGGTATAAGGGGATTAACTTTACTTTATAAATTAGATATATTTCAATAATATTTACATTAAGTGTTATCTAATGGATACCATATTAACTAAGTATTGCATAATTTTTAGGAAAAGAAAACATGTACAGTACTTTTTAAAACTATATACTTTGTTGTTAAAAGTGTTTATCATTTGACTATCAGAGCCATTTTCTCCTGATTTGCTAAATTCCAAAGCAAACATTTTTCAATTAATCCTCACAATAAGGAAAGTGAAAAGGTTTGTTTCAGAGAATCCAAGTGTAAAATTGCACTGACCATTATACTTGATATGTTCACATACATAAAATATAAGGCCAATGCTAACCAGATTAACCTAAATCAATATATGCTAGGTTTAAATCAATTTGTGTCTACAGAGAAATTTACACACGTTTAAACGGATTTAAAATACGGTTAAACAAGTGTAACTTTTAATATAAGCAAGGCCTAAGATTTTGGTTTCCATTTGCAGTTTGGGAGTCCTGATGGAATAAGTGTTGGGTAAATTATTTATTTGCACAGTGTCAGTGTGATAGTGCCATACAACCAAGAATGAAGGCCCGGGTCCTGCTCCAATCTAAAACTAGAATGGGTTGACAACAAAGAGAAATGGGGGAATTCAGTGCTGTGTTAAGCATGCAACTTCTCAGTTCCATGGTTGGTTGTTTTTCCCTTTTAATTTGCTGAGTGTAGTGTTTGAGTTGCTAAATCAATGTCTAAATAAAGTCTTCTGACCCTGTCCTTCCAAACCCTTCAGTCCAAGCTCGTGCAATAGAACAGCTCCTATGTTAGCAATACTAATTAAAGCAACAGCTCTACTTTGAGGAAATCCACGATCACTTGATTTTGATGTAGAGTAAGCATACAACTATACCTAGAAACAGAGAACCTTCCCGTGGAAGAGTTTTCAGTAAAAAAAATATCAAAAATCTAAAATTTACCTACCTGAGCCACCCCCTTAAATTCTGTCTACAACCACATTTTTAAAAAGTTACAAACATTAATATTGTATCTTAAAGGTAATGCATAATTCAATAATATGTACATTATAGTGGTAGTGCTGGTTATTATAATGTACAGGATCTTCCAAACTTTGAAGGTCATGTGTTGAACATAAATACACAAAGAACTTTGTTGTTTGTAAGTTCTTCATAAGAGCAGTAAATGGTTACAACACACAACATACATGACCAACACATAAAAACAAGGAAATGAAAAGTTAAGCCACTGAACAATACATACCTCTATTCCTCCACACAGAGGCACAAACCTTAATCATTACTACAACTACCATAACACTAAGGACCACACATTGAAACCTGAATTCTGACCCCCTCAACACAACCCATCTCATTACCAACTACCTTCTCCCAAAGCTATTAGATTGGATGTTCAGTGTAGTAGTGTTGGGAGGAAACAGTTTAGTAAAAGTATGAAGTAAAGTATGGCATCCTTAGTGGGACAGAGTTAAGGTTGTGGTGCATTGTCTGTGGTACATTCCGCCTACCCTGTGGTGTTCTCTCTTCTTAGCTGAAGGCACTAGATCAGTGGTTTTCAACCTTTTTTCATGTGCAGACCCCTAAAAATTTTCAAATTGAGGTGTGGACCCCTTTGGATATCTTAGAAATAGTCTGCGGACTCCCAGAGATCCACGGACTACAGGTTGAAAACCACTGCAGTAGATGAAAACAAAACTGCTTTCACCCCCAAAGTATTATATACATATCAATTGTAGATAGGTATACATATCAATTGTAGAATAATCCTTCTGTTGTACATTTACTGTACAGTGTGACCTAAGTGTACTTATTTGTTTTGTGTTTCTTTAACAGTTCTGGATTTGCACTCTGGAACTGGGAGGATGAGAAACAACATAAGTCATTTTCCAGCATTTGTCTATCTTGTCTAATTAGGTTGTAAATTCTTCAGGACAGGAACATCTCTTATTATGTGTTTATACAGTGGCTTGCATGGTGCTACTATAATAATAATGAAGCACTTTTTTTGGATGGAGGTGTTTGTGCTTGTGTGCAGTGTTTACACCTGAAAATATCAAATTCCATTATTTGGTTTACATTTGTGGCACTACAAATCAAGTCTTTGAGCTATTATGTGTGTCTTGTACTTACACTGATTTTATTTATACAGTACTGTAACTTGATAGAATGGGATCTTCCATAAACAAATTAATTTCACCTGAAGTTGGTCACATCTTTTTAATCAAGCCGATATAGAAAATTTCTTCTAATTGAATAATTTGCAGTGAAAATTATTAGTTAGTATTTGAACAAATTATTAGTTAGTATTTGAAGACAAAGTGCTAAGTACTGTATTGTGTGAACATACTTTTTCCAAGAACTTTAATGTGAACTTTAAACCAAAGCCTTTCATTAAAAAATAGTAAGTTTTTTTTTTAATGACTGATTTAGAAACCAATTAAAAGTTTAAATAGTAGGGGTGAACTGCCCCCAGTTACATGTGCGCACTGGAAAGACGTACACCAAGCAGCCTACAAAAGTCCTCCTAACTTGAAAGCACCACCTTGTAAAGGGTGGCAGCGTTATTCATTTTTTCTCACTTTAATATTCAAACCTAGACCTTCAATATAACAAAGTCCCAAATGAGCAATTTTGCTATTAGTTAATAACAGAGAATGGGAAGAAAATGAAAGATCTACATAGCTCTGAGGCCCTACTCTACTAAACATGCTCAGACAGACAAGACTTTGCTTATCTTGGCCTAGAGGTTTTCAAAAATATTACAGTGCTCCAATATTTTGAAATTAGGCTTTTTGAGTCACAGACTAAAAATCCACAAAGCCATGACAAAACTTAAACTTGGAAAAAATTAGGTGGGAGCAGTATTTTAATTAGGTATGCAGTACTAGTTTGAATGCCAAACAATAAAATAGAGGACATTATGTACACACCATCACTGCAAAATTCTTCTTTTGTGGGGTAGATTTCTTCTTCTTTTTTTTTACTTCCAAGAGGAATCTCCTTAGTTTTATTAATTATCATCAATTGTTGTGACAAGGGGCAAGTGAGTAAATTGTGTCCCTACTCCAGTAAAATCTGCATGATCGTTGTGAAAGGTTAATATATACAAACAAAAACATATTGTGCAAAATTTCTAGACGAGGAGAGCAGCACCATTCCAAATGTTCAAAAACCCATGTTAACTGCAAGACTACACCATCTAACATTGAGAGTATTTCAGCTCTCTGAATAAATTCATAGAACCAGTGGTACCTGCCACTTTAGATACGAGGACAAAAGTCCCTGCCCCCAAGAGCTTGCAATTTAAATCAGACATTAAAAAGAATGACAACTGAACACAGGGGGTACAGCATGGGAGGAAACATTAAACAAAAAGGAACGGGAATTAATTTTAAAGAGCATTTTATCAAGGACATTATACAGCTCCGTGTTCTTGTTTTACGTATTTATTACGTTACTTTAAAAAAAAATGGTCATGCATCAGAGTAGGGGTGAACTGTACCTAAGAGAGATCAGGGCACATTAAGAAGGAAGCAATTTCAGGCACACTAAATGATGTGAAAAACAAGCTTTGCATTCAAGGAGATAGACAAGTAACATTACTTTTTGAATATATGTTTTAAATAATTTAGTGCAGTAATATGGCTCTAAGGTTCCAAAAAGTTAGAAATGCTTTTCTATAGGAGACTATGTTCTCAAAGTCTTTCTGCAGCTAAATTTGCTTGCTTTTCTTTGCAGTAATGTAACTTCGGGAATCTGGCTCTTATAATTGTGCAGGCTAATTACCATGGATTTAATCATTTTGGATAATTAATAAAATTCTGCAAAATACTAGATCTTGTAATGTTGTGGATCAGACAAGCTTCATTACCAAACAAAACAAAACAAAAATCAGATTAATTCAAATATTCTTTAAAAAGTTACAAGGAAAATTACTAACTTGCGTACATCGAAATCTGTGCTAAGTGACTCTCCAAAGCCTAATCTATACTAGGAAACTGACCCAATGTTGACAGTTGTAACAGTACTAAAAACTGCTTAGCTTCTAGTATAAACTAAGATTAGGAAGACTGGAGTTTGCCCCTTGTCCTACTTCTCAAGAGGATATATGAACAGGAAAAGCAAAAGCTGTTGAAACAAATGCTTTCAGATGTGATTGGGAACAACTGTAAAGCTGGCAAGGTAGGTTTACTTATTAATTTGCCAGTAAGGGAGGCAGCCATGTAAACTGAACCTTACATCATAATCTGTTATTCCCATTTATTGGGAAGTCCTAAAAGCAAACCATACATCTATATTTAAAATTTGTATTAAGTACATCTTTGACAAAATCCTGCTCAGTGGATGGAGAATGGCTATGTTGTCAGTGGTCTTTTTGCAAGATATTTTCTCCCCTCAATGAACAGATCTTGTTGTGCAGTAAATTTGCAAGAATGCAACACAAACAAATTTTCAAAATCTGGATAGATTCATCGATTCCAAGACCAGAAAAGACCATTGTGATAATCTAATCTGATCTCCGTGTAACAACAGGCCACAGAACTTCCCAAAAATAATTCCTGGAGGATAACTTTTAGAAAAAAATCGAGTCTTGATTTTAAATTATCAGTGATGGAGAATCCACCAGGACCCTTGGTAAATTGTTCCAATGGTTAATTATTCTCATCATCATCATCGGTTAAGATGCTGATTTCTTTTGCAAAATCCTTCTATATTTGGCAAGGTTGACTGAGAAGTTTGGAGCTAGGAAAATGCAAGAGCAGCTACAATTTTTCTCGTGGATCTTCCAATCACGCTTTCAAACTGATCACAGCACACAGATCATGTATGATAGCACAGATCCGAGACAGTTTTCCACACTGATAGCCGGTACAATCTATGTTGTTTGTGACACCTTGCTTGGGAAATGCTGCTTACTGACTATGTGGACAAGTTGGGATGACTACTGGCAGAGTAAGACTCACTAGCATTGAATCAATTCTCATGAATGAACAGAATATAGTCCATAGACAAAGGACACTTCATATATTAAAATGAGATATTAGATAAACGAGAACAGTGATGACAAGATTAGGTGAACATGAAGCTATATTGCCTTTATTTGGAACAATGCTATCAACGCGCATTGCTAGTAGATTAATCCTTCCCTTAATCAGAGAAACAAAGTGTATCTCATGAAACTGTGGTCACAGTATTTTCAACTTCTTTAAAATATATGTAAGCCATCAGGGCTCTGCCTTTTTTTTTCTCTCTTTTTTTTTAAGTTGGGGATATGAGAGTTGTCAAAAGTCATGCATTATGAAATGAAAAAATGGAGAAGAGTAAAATACAGACCCTGCCTACATCTTTTATTAAAAGATTAAAAGACCAATAGGAACTATGTATTTCTTGTTATTGTCTGAAAGGATCCATCTCAAGCAGGCAGGTTGTGCTGAGTAATGATTTGTGTGCCTTGAGCATGCCTAGGAATTGAGAAATGCTGATCACCAGTAGTCACTTGCTATAGCTCAGTATTGACAGTTGTGCTGTATCAAACCATTAACAAGCCCAAATACAAAATAGAGCGTTCATACATATCTCAGTTTGTAATAGTGGCTTGCAATTTTATTCACAGAGAAGACACACCTTGGATGGCTAGAACTGACATTTCAAGTACATTTTCTCACTGTTCAAGAATTTGGTTTCTAAGATCGGAAGTGTGACGTTTCATTCCATATTCTTTATGAAAATATGCATATGATATGAATATGATGTAACAGATGTACTTTACGCAAGATGGCTCATGTGAGATGACATTGAAAAGGTTATGATTTACTGAATGCAATTATCCAATTTGTATGCCTGTATTATTTCTGTCTCTGAAATAAGGAATATTGACTATATTGACAAAGTAGTATTTCAACTATACTGCTTTGGGTGATGTCCACTGATAACACTTCAGGTACGACAATGGACAAGCCAGACAGGGTTGATGGCTCATCAGCAAGGACAATGGACCGTGAAAAGGCTTGGCCTTCCTGTGGACTGCTCCATACTACCAATGACTCATGGATGATGTGATACTACAGAGTCAGGTGGTCTGGTCACCTGATACTAAACATTACTGGGGACTTCTTGGAACTTTCCACTGGAAGGGGGTGGGGGGGTACAAGTTTGGGAAACAAAGGATTTCTGCCTTATGTAAATCCTATTTAAGAGTGGGAGGAAGGCAAACGGGACGACTCCTCTCCATGGCCTGTCTGCCAAAGAAGAAAGACTGCTACAGCTACCTCAAAGGAAGGCAAGGGGAGAGTCCAGACTGAGACAAGGGTCCAGTCTGAAAAGGAATGTAATTGGAACTCTGAACCACAGAAACTTCGCAACCTGCCTAAAACAACATTTAGGGTGAGAACTTACATTTTTTAACCTGTTTCTTAAGTATATTGAGCCTAGCTTGCGTATTTTGGTTTATTTGCTCAATAATCTGCTTTGTTCTGTCTGTTTTCTCTTGTATTCACTTGAAATTCACCCTTTTGTAGTTAATAAACTTATTTCTTGTTTATAATATAACACAATTTTTGTAATTCCTAACAGGAGAGATGGCAGGGGGCGGGGCGGCAAGAAGTTGTGCATATCTCCCTCCACATTGAGGAAGGGAGTGAATTTCATAAAGCCTCTGGGTTTGTACCTCTTAAAAGGG
This sequence comes from Lepidochelys olivacea, assembly GCF_965140295.1. Classification (NCBI taxonomy): domain Eukaryota; kingdom Metazoa; phylum Chordata; order Testudines; family Cheloniidae; genus Lepidochelys; species Lepidochelys olivacea. The sequence continues at coordinate 17,328,127 of NC_140428.1, forward strand.
GTGGGCACCAGAGTGTTGGAACAAGCCCTAAGGCTGAATCTTTCCAGAGCTGATCTCTGTCTCTGTGCAGCTGGGTGTGGCCCTGCCTGTGTGCTTGGTTGGAAGAGGCTTGTGAGCCTACCTCAGCAAAGCCAGGTAAAGGGCACCCAGGCTGGCAGAATAGGCTGACTCAGTGGCACCCCAGCACATCAGGTGACACCCCAAAGGGCCCAAATCCATCACAGAAAGTACAAAAATAAAACAGGTTCTTGAAGAAAAAGGAAGAAATGGATACCAAAAAGTCATCGACACTTCACAAATGGACAGTGCTACCTTTAAGGTTTTGTAGTAAATGGTCCTGTTGATCTCCAAAGGGAATAGATTTTGCTCCTTTCCTGAAAGAGCCCAGTTCACATATCGCAGCCAATTTCCTTTCCTTGGATCAGTTGCATCAACACACATCCATCCCAAGTTTGGGTAATATACCTTAGAAATAAAAAAGAATGAGTTACTCATGGGCAACCGAATTAGCCTTAAATATAGATGCTTAAATACACAGGAATACTTTCAATAATTTATGACAGAAAGGCATTTCTTGATGAAAAGATTTATGAGAATGGTACAAACTAAATATTTTACTGAAATTTGCCAAACCAGGTAACACCCCTCACCCCTGGGAGTGTGGAAAACTGAAATGTACACGCATTTTCCCTCAGCCTGTATAGAATTTGACTGATTTTTGAGGGGTGGGGAGATGTTTATACTAAATGGCTCTTAAATATTAATGGCATATTAATCCTAAAACACAGGGGATGAAATTCTGGCCCCACTAAAATTAATGGCAAAAATCTCATTGATTTCAGTGGGTCCAGGAATTCACTTTCAAGTTATTTGAAGCTATTGGCTTAGGAAAGGTCAGAAAGAATTATAAACTTGTAAGTCCTCTCAAATGCAGAGCATACTGTTTACTTCAGGTTACAGTGCTTGGTGCACTGCAGACAAAGAACTAGTAACTTGATTGAGTTGGCATATTTTCCTCTGATATTGCGCTTGCAAGTAACTGGAGACGTATATTATAGCACTTAACACTCTGTGACTGTGCCTACAGTGAGTTGCTAGAATATGTGCTATATAAGGTACCTGCAGTTCTGTGGATGTAAAAGTATGGGAAGTCAAACTGGGAAATATGACTTTTTAGCATATTACATAACTGTGAACTCTGAAATAGCCCCACCTGGGCCAGTGCTGGCAGTCAGAACACAACCAAATGAACCTTTAAAATTCAAAATTACTGATTGTGTCCTCCCAGCCAAATATTAATCCAGAAAATGTTGTTTCAGTACTTTGCAGATGCTCGGCACTGGGATGTCTGATTGAGGTCTATGTATATCCTTACATGCTAATACAGTAACTGGTTCTTTTATATTATCAATGTTTGAAGTAGTTTGTTAGATTTCCCTCTTTCTCTAGAAGTGGAGTAGACAAGAGAAGAACAAGTAGGTAAAGAGTGAGTGAGAGTGTGTGCGCACGCACGCGTGTAAGTAAAAAGAACCTCTTGCCCTAGGAAGAGAAAACTATTTCTCACTGTGAAATTAAGAGATCAAAATTAATTTGACAAAGTTGCAAAAGGGTTATGTAATCGCTGTGTGCATTATTATTTTGGCAATGAATTGTACATTACAATTTGACCTAATGTGCTCATCTTTTCTTCCTATAACAGTTCTGTGATTCCACTGGTGAAATACTTCAGTGTTGAATGTATCTATGTTGCATTAATATTAGGGCTGTCAAATGATTAAAAAAATTAATCGCACTGTTAATAGAATACCTTTTAAAAAGGATATTTTTGGATGTTTTCTGCATTTTCAATTACATTGATTTCAATTACAACACAATACAAAATATACAGTGCTCACTTTGTATTTTGATTACAAATATTTGCACTGTAAAATACAAAAATAGTATTTTTCAATCCCCCCATTACAAGTACTGTAGCGCAATCTCTTTATCATGAAAATTGAACTTACAAATGTAGAACTATATACAAAAAATAACTGCATTCAAAAATAAAACAATGTAAATCTTTAGAGATTAAAGTCCACTCAGTCCTACCTCTTGTTCAGCCAATTGCTCAGAGAAACAAGTTTGGTTACAATTTGTATGAGATAATGCTGCCTGCTTCTTGTTTACAATGTCACCTGAAAGTGAGAACAGACATTCGCATGGCACTGTTGTAGTCAGTGTCACAAGATATTTACGTGCCAGATGTGCTAAAGATTCATGTGTCTCTTCATGCTTCAACCACCATTCCAGAGGACATGTGTTCATGCTGATGACGGGTGCTGCTCGATAACAATCCAAAGCAGAGCGGACCGATGCATATTCATTTTCATCATCTGAGTCAGATGCAAGAGGCAGAAGGTTGATTTTCTTTTTTGGTGGTTCAGATTCTGTAGTTTCTGTATCAGAGTGTTGCTCTTTAAGACTTCTGAAAGCGTGCTTCACACCTCGTCCCTCTCAAATTTTGCACAGCACTTCAGATTCTTAAACCTTGGGTTGAGTGCTGTAGCAATTTTTATAAATCTTACATTGGTGCCCTCTTTGTGTTTTGTCAAATCTGCTGTGAAAGTGTTCTTAAAACGAACATGGCATTCATCAGAAAATGTTAATCTACTTTAAATTCTCATTCCACTTTATTCCGGATTTACTTTCATGTGTAGACAAATCCTAATACTTGCAATTAAAATAAACTGAATAAAATTGTACTGTTCATAATGTTTTAAATTAAACCTACATTAGTAATTAAAGGTACACTGTTTTAAGAAATTTAAAGTTAATTAACAAAACGATTTAACTATATCAATTTGGCAAGTCTTCAAGGAATAATTCTTTAAATGATTAAATAAGTATACTAAACGTTACATTATGCATTAACTTTTATTGTCCCCATTTGATGGATTGAAAAAAGTAAACATCAGAAAAGTTGGAAGTTAAAATAATTTACTTTTTATCTGTTTCAGTGGATAAAGTACCATTTTACCGTGTGAAGGCGATCTTTAGTGTTTTTATAAAATTTATCCAGCTACAGGTTTGAAATGTTTGATATTCCAAGATCCTGTATAAATTGTTTTCAGGTGGGTTGTACTCCATTTAATTATCTTTAACTAATCAAGACAGCTTGCAATAAAATCAGTTCCCTGACAAGTGATCTGTTTTCAGCCAACATATAAATCCTCTTTGCTTTTAAGACAAGATATATGCCTACCACATTTACTATTTGAATCAAAGATAGATGTCTATAAGGGTATCATGAGTTGTCATACATTCTTTCCAAACCACAGCAATAATCACTTTTTGCAGCTGGAGACATCTTTATTTAAAATTGTTTTTCCTACCTCGATACATATAGTGGATTGTAGAGTACAAGTACGGGGCTGCTCACATAGAAATTTCGGGGGAAAGATTTACACACACCTGCTACGAATAGAAAAAGAAAGGAGAAGTACAGACAGATTCTGGAAGTTTGTTTAAATTTAGTATTTGCTTCTACTCCTCTCCAGTCTATTTAGGAATTGTAACACGTCTTTTCTCCACCCCCAAGCTCTCTTCGGCCCTGGCATTTTGCACCGTTTAGCACAGCACAGTTCCCCCCAATACTAGCAACAGTGCAAGTGCTATTGTCTACCAGGCATAGGGTCAGATGACAATGGCAAAAGTGCCTGCACCTGTGCTGTGCAAGGCCCATGCCACTCTGCTATTCAAAGAGCATTTTAAAATAACCCCTTTTCAGAGGCGAGAGTTGTGCTGCCCCTGGAAATGGGGCATAACTTTGTTAAAATGTTTTCCTTTTGTTAAAGCCAGGGAATGTCTAGTCTTCATTTAAATAAAACAAATGACCTGGGCCCTATCTACAGCATAGACCTGCTCACTGAAACCTGCTTTTTTGAAAATGGCATTGTTTTAGTGTAAACTGAATTGTAAGAACTACTCGTTTGTCCATATATTTAGCAAGAATGATGAGGTGTTATCTGGTAGTTATGTATACTGCAGCAGCACCTATAGGTCTCTGCCACATCAGGGCACCATTAGGCTAAGCACTGCACAAGTATATAAATAAGCGACAGACTTGGCTCCAAAGGCTATATAGCGTGTAAAAGACATAAGGTCAGCAAGACAGACAGACAGTGGAAGATGTGGATGGGGTAAAAAAAAAAAAATTGGGTGAAAAATAGTAAGTAATGAGCCAATCCTCTTTCTACATTTCTAAAATTTTCAATATGGCATCTTTTCTTCAGCTTCAAATATACTTTGGCTAGGGGGAAGCTACACAGTGAACAGACTGCTATCCCAGACTGCTGCGCTGGGCATCACAAAATGCGGAAGAGATGGCCAGCCCTCTGTGGAGATAGAGGCGGTTAGGGACTATTTAGAAAAGCTGGACGTGCACAAGTCCATGGGGCCGGACGAGTTGCATCCGAGAGTGCTGAAGGAATTGGCGGCTGTGATTGCAGAGCCACTGGCCATTATCTTTGAAAACTCGTGGCGAACCGGGGAAGTCCCGGATGACTGGAAAAAGGCTAATGTAGTGCCAATCTTTAAAAAAGGGAAGAAGGAAGATCCTGGGAACTACAGGCCAGTCAGCCTCACCTCAATCCCTGGAAAAATCATGGAGCAGGTCCTCAAAGAATCAATCCTGAAGCACTTGCATGAAAGGAAAGTGATCAGGAACAGCCAGCATGGATTCACCAAGGGAAGGTCATGCCTGACTAATCTAATCGCCTTTTACGATGAGATTACTGGTTCTGTGGATGAAGGGAAAGCAGTGGATGTATTGTTTCTTGACTTTAGCAAAGCTTTTGACACGGTCTCCCATAGTATTCTTGTCAGCAAGTTAAGGAAGTATGGGCTGGATGAATGCACTATAAGGTGGGTAGAAAGCTGGCTAGATTGTCGGGCTCAACGGGTAGTGATCAATGGCTCCATGTCTAGTTGGCAGCCGGTATCAAGTGGAGTGCCCCAAGGGTCGGTCCTGGGGCCGGTTTTATTCAATATCTTCATAAATGATCTGGAGGATGGTGTGGATTGCACTCTCAGCAAATTTGCGGATGATACTAAACTGGGAGGAGTGGTAGATACGCTGGAGGGGAAGGATAGGATACAGAAGGACCTAGACCAATTGGAAGATTGGGCCAAAAGGAATCTGATGAGGTTCAATAAGGATAAGTGCAGGGTCCTGCACTTAGGACGGAAGAACCCAATGCACAGCTACAGACTAGGGACCGAATGGCTAGGCAGCAGTTCTGCGGAAAAGGACCTAGGGGTGACAGTGGACGAGAAGCTGGATATGAGTCAGCAGTGTGCCCTTGTTGCCAAGAAGGCCAATGGCATTTTGGGATGTATAAGTAGGGGCATAGCGAGCAGATCGAGGGACGTGATCGTTCCCCTCTATTCGACATTGGTGAGGCCTCATCTGGAGTACTGTGTCCAGTTTTGGGCCCCACACTTCAAGAAGGATGTGGATAAATTGGAGAGAGTCCAGCGAAGGGCAACAAAAATGATTAGGGGACTGGAACACATGAGTTATGAGGAGAGGCTGAGGGAGCTGGGATTGTTTAGCCTGCAGAAGAGAAGAATGAGGGGGGATTTGATAGCTGCTTTCAACTACCTGAAAGGGGGTTCCAAAGAGGACGGCTCTAGACTGTTCTCAGTGGTAGCAGATGACAGAACGAGGAGTAATGGTCTCAAGTTGCAGTGGGGCAGGTTTAGGTTGGATATTAGGAAAAACTTTTTCACTACAAGGGTGGTGAAACACTGGAATGTGTTACCTAGGGAGGTGGTGGAATCTCCTTCCCAGAAGTTTTTAAGGTCAGGCTTGACAAAGCCCTGGCTGGGATGATTTAGTCGGGGATCAGTCCTGCTTTGAGCAGGGGGTTGGACTAGATGACCTCCTGAGGTCCCTTCCAACCCTGATATTCTATGATTCTATGACTTTTGGCTTACGCTGAAGCGTCAACTAGTATCTTTGCAAAACCTTGAGTGATAAACCCAAAGCCAGACTTCATCCTGAGTCTTCCATTTTGCTGCATGATGTTGCATCATTTGAATTATTTCTGAGGTTTAGTTCAGATACACTTGAAGTATACATTTTTGTTCCTCCCCCATATTTTACATATCTTCATTTGAAAGTATACCTCTAAAGTTCATTAAAACAGGGACCATTTACTAAAGTTTATTAGTTCTGTGGTGCCCACACCATGCTGGTTTGGAACAAACTTGTTGACTGAGGGTAAAATCCCAGCAAAATCTGCCACAAATTTCTGCACATTTGTTAGTCTTCTCATTATACCACAGATAGAAAAAGAGTGAACATTGTCCTTGTTAAGTGTTCAGATTTCATCAGCTGATTTCTACGAGTGTGCTTGTAAGTTCACCAAATCCTTACATCTGTGAAAGTAAACTCTTCCACAGATCAGGACTATAAAAACAGTCTGAGTAGTTGAAATGAAAGAGCAGCACAATGTAACATTGTTAGGGAGTGCAATCCCAGAATGGAAGACCTAGCAGATATGGAATGCATGGCCAAACTAACTAGATTACTTATTATTTCAACCAGTCTTCACTGTGCTGACTAAGTCTTGTCCACAGTGGGCAAGGAAACAGCGTTGGCAACTCTCTAGGATGCTGTGACTAAACATAATTCCTGCTGGACAGGATCTAGATGGCTTGGCACAACATGCCTCAAATTCTGGGCTCATCAGCAGATAGCTGTTCTTCCATGGGTTTTCTAGTAATGCCACCACACTCCTTTTAGCTGCCTTCTCCTCCAAGAAAGGAAAACATGTACAATCTTTCTTCAACCAGGCTCTGAGCATACAAACACAGAACTATACCATACAGAGCTGATTCAGAAATGCCCACTTCACCTGAAGTTTGCTAATTATTAACTAGGTGGAGATACTGACTTCAAGGGTCTCACCCTTTCTCCAGACTACTTTAGTTTCTTTCTTAAAGATCCACTACTGAGCAGCACCCTCTTTCACAATTTACCTTGTTCGAGTTAAGATGCTAAAATGGTTTTCAGATGTGAGAGAGTTGGTAAATATGAGTCTGGGGGCGAACTGCTGCAGATTACAAATCTCTTTTCAGCCTACATTTTTCAACTGCTAAACCAGTACTAAAGCAAGCTGTAACTGACCCCTCAACCCTTTTATTACCTGCATTGCAAAGCAGATCACTTTACAACAAGTGGTTCAGAAACATCAAATTAATACAAGATGTAATTGTCAAATAGAATTGGTAATTTACTTGGTGTAAGAGGTTTTTGCTGTATGAACTTTCACTATGCACTACAGAGAAAAAAAAACGTGCAGCTGAGGTAAATAATTTACCTGACTGATTTCATCTTGTTATATGTACTTGTACTAGATCTAAGCCTGAGATGCACTGCATTGTAGTATCCTCTTGTAATGTCTAGAGGCACTTGATGGCTTATCAGGCATTCTGCTTGAATTATTTTGATTCTTATTTTACTGGCTGTTAGTTTGCTTTTATGGGAAATTACCATTCTAGGTCCATTTCTGTGCCAGGGTTCAACAACTAGCTTGATGTGTGTGTGTGTGTGTGTGTGTGTGTGTGTGTACACAGTGCTTCATAGTTTGTTTTATTTTATTAGGCAGGTGGCCAACAGGGATTACTGTTGGCAGGTGGCCAACAGATATCATTAAAATCTGTTTCTTGAAATCTGTAAAATGTGCACATAGCATGTCTATTAAATAATGTGTTACTATCACTGTTACCCAGCCTCCCCTCAACTCTTTCAGTTTGTTTGTAACACCCACGCGTTGCAGTCTAACCAGTTTATAAACTCTTTAGGGCAGTACAATGAACTGTTTCTTACCCTTTCCCTCTACAGCAGTCTTAACTCGGTCTTCTTGCCAAAATGAAACTCAGACTTGAATAGTTATGAACTACTTGAAAAACGAACAAACCAAAGTGTCCCCTAAAATAATTTTAGTATGTAAGACTGTTATAGCAAACAGAATGGCTTTTAATGGAGCTACAGTGCCTATCTGGTAATTTCCCACCACTAAGTTTCCTACAGAAGGTATTCATGTTGTAGATCTACCTCTTACCTTGAGACTCTGGGGAAGATTACAGATTTCCATATTGTATTTTAATCCTTTGTACAGTCACCAAATTACTAAACAGAAAAATCTCTTTTCAGAGCCTAGGTTTACTTTTAGCATGGATTTCTATTGTTCATTGTTTAATAAATTCTCAGCGTTACTATTGAGAGATTACAGCTGCATATTATACTTTAAAATTGCTGTTCCTACTTTCCAGTTTGCCCACTAGTCTAAAATTTCAAGGTAGCTTTTCTCCAACAAATATACTTTTAATGCCTCCCATGGACCCATCCACACCTTTCAATGATCGTATTACTTCCTACTATCTATTAATAGATCTATTACAAGTCCCTAAATTATCACCTTCATGAAGACAGAGGGATTTGAAATGAAGATAGCTTTTAGTCACATTTACCCAAAATGGTGAAACAAACGAGCACAGAAATGTGCACTCTAAATATTCTATACACTGCTACATTATCTTCAAATGAAAGATGATTTAAAATTTGGAATTCTTTAAATTCCTCTACATCCTGTTGTACAAATATCTGAGTTCTTCTGAAAGTACTATGTGATACATTACATGAAGACAGCCACACACGTCTGAGGTCTGTGCTTTAAGTTACATAGTGTTCAAATTAATTCTTTTTTGTACAATGATAAACATTATTTCTCATTACCAGGGGATGTTGTGAAGGTCCAAACTAACAGGAATCAAAAATGAAATCCTTAGATAAGCTCATGGAGGATAGGTACATCAATGGCTGTTAGCCAAGACGGTTAGGGACACAACCCCATACTCTTGATGTCCCTTAGCCTCTGACTGCCAAGGTAGGATTGCACAACAAGGGATGGATCACTCAATTTCCCTGTTCAGTTCATTCCCTCTGAAATATCTGGCATTAGCCACTGTTAAAAGATGGGATACTGGGCTAGATGGACCATTGGTCTGACCCAGTATGTCTATTCTTACGGTGTAAATTGCTACTCAGACTAATGGTCTGTAAAGCATTCTATGATGTTTTTATCCATAGGTATTCTTCCATAGCACAGCATTTGTGCACCAGTATAATTTATTATCAAAGGAACAGATATACAGTTTAAACACATTGAATCAAGGTATTCTGATTTTTACAAGACTGGAGTATTTTGTGATATTCTTCCTTCAGGCTGCAAGACTATGCTGGATTTCGCTATTTGTTTTTGACAAAAAAGCCGTTCTGCAGTTCTAAAACAGATTTCAAATTTACAGATATTAGAAATATTAGAATAAATGGAGCAGCAAAAAAATAACGTAACACGGCTTTATCCCATTTAAGCTGCATATGCTGCATTTACTTGGAGAAAAGTGTTAAATGTCAAATATACATTTTAAAAATACTGATTTGTCTAAAATAATAGGATTTTGTAGTTATGCTATTTTATTTACAGTGACAAGTGCTTCCTCCTTTTTACGCATTTATATAATTTCAAAACAAGTCTGATCATACTGCTTTGACAAATGTCAAAATGGAGCTGCACAGATGGTACTTCAGTAGTTGAGTTTTCCTGAAAATTGCAAGTAAATGTTTTATGCTGTAAGAGAAATCATGTGAGGTGCCAAACCCCTCCTGAGAGATGCGAAGCTCCTTTCACTTCCACTGACTTCAGTGAGAGTTGAGGGTACTCAGCTCTCGTGAAGAAGTGCAATACCTTGCAGGATCAAGCCATCTGAAGCCAAGCCTGATCAGCAAAAGACCATGTTTGCAGGAAGTTGGGGCCAAGTAGCAGTGCTTAACATACTTCATATTGCTTTACAAAACATCTACTTAATATTTTATCAATGACAATGGCAGGGTTTTAGCTGTGTAATTCAAAACAATTGCACAGTCTGATCTGTAGTTTCAACTAACTATATTTTCTGAAAAGGAAATAGTTCTGATTTAAATAATCATACACAATGATCAATATCTATAACGTCTGGGAAAAAATTAAATGTCAAATAGAAAATAATCACTTAACTATAGCTGGCTACTTCCTTTACCAGCTGTTTCTTACCTCCCACATGTAAACATTGCTCTTAACTTGGGATCTTTTTTTCTTGTCACCAACAAATGGTCCGAATTTTTTGCCTTTTAAAATTGACTTTGTTGCCCAGACACCTGGAGAGTTAAATCAGTAACTGTAATTAGTCTACTTTATTTCTGACAAATAGCTTTCTTAAACATTTCAAATTTCATAAATTATCAAAATACATGCAACTATTTTCAGGGAGCATTTGCAATACCAAAAGAATACAAAAGAAATAAAAATTTACTCAAAGTCAACTTACAAAGCCAACTATGAGCCCAGAAAAGAAACTTACCCATGAAAGACTTGAGTAAATTTATAGACCTTACAGATGAATAAACTCCATATTTGCTGAACCAAAGAAATGGCAAGAGAATTACAGACCAGTTTCCTTACTTACAAATGAGAACAGCATCTCTACCTGACCAGAGTTCAAATCTGGAGACTACTAGCTGGAATGTCCTAACTGATCAACTGTTGGGATGGTGAAGAGGACAAGAGGTGGTCTTATGAAGGAAATGAAGCAAAAGAGGCGATATTCTGAACCCCACCCTCCCAGCATGATATCATCTCTATCTCATTAAAGCAACAGAATTTGTAATGTAGGCAGAATTGCAGAATCTATTTCAGAACGATGAAAAATAGTACTTATCTGAAAAATTTTGTTCTGAATCCTTCGTATCACGTCATCAGGTAAAAGCATTGAATCCCCATACTGCTGTATGCACGATTTTATGGTAAGTTTCTATAAAGCTACACAAACGGTTTGTCAAACCATTTTCTGCACTGTTTCAGTTAAGCACACTATTCAGCTGATGATATACAGACAGCCCACACACCCTTGCAACAACCTCCATTGTCTCAGACCAGTTCAGAATAAAAACCAAATGCTATCTTTGTTATAGATATAAAGTCAAATTCTGCATACAATTACACCAGTGAAAATCTAAAGCAACTACACTGACATCAGTGGAATGAACTTTGGAATTACACTACAATAATTTATCCCCGTTTTTTAATGTACAACTGACAAAAGGGAAAGGAAGATAACTCTCTATTTAGTACCATATACTGAACTCAGGCATTTTCCCGTTTTATCTTGTATCCATTATCCCAATCTTTATACAGTAAGGTAAAGGTGATCTCTCCAATCCCTCCTGTTTATCTGATCATATTCACAATACCTTACTACAGAGGTTCTCAAACTTTTTCTTTGAGTGCTCCCACCCCTGCCCCCACACACACACCCCCAACATGCTATAAAACCTCCATGGCCCACCTGTGTCACAATAACTGGTTTTCTGCACATAAAAGCCAGTTCTGGCATTAGGGGATAGCAAGCAGGGCATTACCTGGGGCCCCATACCATAGGGGCCCCCACGAAGCTACATTGCTCAGGCTTCAGCTTCAGCCCTGGGTGGCAGGTCTCAGGGACTGGGGCTTCGGCTTTCTGCCCTGGGCCCCAGCGAGTTTAATGCTAGCCCTGCTTGGTGGCCCCCCTGAAACCTGCTCAAGGCCCCCTAGGGGGCCCTGAACCCCTGGTTGAGAACTGCTGCCTCACTATATTATCTTGGTGTCTTTTTTTTTTTTTTAATATAGTTAGTAAAGACCCATATGTCAGCTACTATGTAGGGTTGTTTAACTTGTTCAAGAACAACTTATGAAGTTATTGGAGGACAGTTGTAGGAAAAATGCATTTTCACCTGCTTTACATACAATAATAGAAGAAAGGCAAATGAAATGCATACAGAAGTTCTTAGGTGGTATTTAATAGTATATCTAAAGAGAAAATTTAATTAAGATTTGTTCAAAATCTACATGTTCGGCCCTTAACTTATTATCCACAAACCTTAACAGAACTTTGATCTTTTCAAAACATCTTACTCTGAAAAGCTGTCAAATTGTAAGTAAAGGTTCATGTTTTATAATAAGAAAATTAATTATATATGGACACACAAAACTTATGTGTTTCACGCAACTTTAATTCTTAAAACCATCCATCCTTCACTAGAATTAAAAGACAAGCTCCATGCACAGACAATTAACCTCTGGTAGGTACATGTCTGTTGGTCTACAAAGATAAAACATTTTGATTTCATTGACAATTTAATACTTGCTTTAAAAATACTTTTACCAAACTTTTCATTTTCAGTGAACACTTATATAACCTTCATAACCAATGAAAGTTTCTATGTTTTTTCCCCCTACATCTAACACAACTCAAGGCGTGACATTTCTAATTAGACCTTGTTTATATTTTCAGCAATGTATTTCCTTGTCTCAGATTGGAAAAGCAAGAGTCTTCAAAATGGATTCTAATATTTTTCTATTAGCAGGTTATCATAAAAAGTCCTCTTGTACTTTAAAGATCAACAGGTCACTTAATCAGTCCAAAGCATTATTTATTATTTGTACTGCTGTACTTCGTAGCCTCTATTAGGATCAGGGTCCTATTGGAAAGCGCTGTCTCTGATCCAAACAGCTTACAATCTAATTGGTACAGAAGTCTTTCATTTCCAATTACATTTCAAATTCTCTCTCAAGCTGCTAGCTTTCTGCACAAATTCCCTACCCTATAGAACAAGCTCCATCAAAGCTAATAATGGAAACTTTACCTCTTTGAAAGGCATTAGTGCAACTGCACGGTGAAGTATTTCTACTATCAAATTTGCCCTCTCTCAAAACACTTCTCCATTGTACTCTACCAGCTGCTGAATATCCAAGGAGACTGCATGTTTTATGCCATATCATGGAAAATATCTGTGGCAAGGAATCATAGAATATCAGGGTTGGAAGGGACCCCAGAAGGTCATCTAGTCCAACCCCCTGCTCAAAGCAGGACCAATTCCCAGTTAAATCATCCCAGCCAGGGCTTTGTCAAGCCTGACCTTAAAAACCTCTAAGGAAGGAGATTCTACCACCTCCCTAGGTAACGCATTCCAGTGTTTCACCACCCTCTTAGTGAAAAAGTTTTTCCTAATATCCAATCTAAACCTCCCCCACTGCAACTTGAGACCATTACTCCTCATTCTGTCATCTGCTACCATTGAGAACAGTCTAGAGCCATCCTCTTTGGAACCCCCTTTCAGGTAGTTGAAAGCAGCTATCAAATCCCCCCTCATTCTTCTCTTCTGCAGGCTAAACAATCCCAGCTCCCTCAGCCTCTCCTCATAACTCATGTGTTCCCTAATCATTTTTGTTGCCCTCCGCTGAACTCTCTCCAATTTATCCACATCCTTCTTGAAGTGTGGGGCCCAAAACTGGACACAGTACTCCAGATGAGGCCTCACCAATGTTGAATAGAGGGGGACGATCACGTCCCTCGATCTGCTCGCTATGCCCCTACTTATAAGGAAGCCAGTCTTGTGTGGTATTTTCCAGGTCTGCAGTGAATCCCTCCTTGCAGGCTGAAGTCAAAGAGCTGTGATTGTGATCATCAGAGAGCAAGAAAGGGATCTGAATGGAAACTGCAAGATGACTGCACAGAACTACCAGCAAAAAATTAAGCTGTGGAGCAGGTAAACGAGCAGTGAGTGAAGGAGATTCAGCCTAGTGATGTAACAGTATTTCTTAATAAAGCTAAGAAGCAAAAAGCTCAAGTTTAACTCCAATTCATATTCTGATGTTCAATTCAGTGCAGACAAGCATGGTCTGTGGAAGAAATGCAGTGACAGATCATTCTCACTGAGACCTTGCTAGCCAGGTCACTGTGGATCATTCATCATAAGCTCAACAGAAGTCTGCTTTTACTCTCCATCTGGGAACCAAGTTGTTACAATAAAAGTGAAAAACTTATCTGAGTTCCTATGTAAAAACCAGTGGTACAAGTAGAAAGTGTCCAATAGGGAGACTGTGGAGAAGGACTCACAAGCAACAGAGAGGAAAATCATAACTCTAGATTATGAAGAATTTTCCAGCGCAAGTTTAACTGGTGGAACACTAGATACCTATTAAACATCACTTCTGATCTGATAAAAATGCACGATGCAGGAGAACAAGCAAGCATAAAAAAAGGCTTTTTTCCACTACAAACTCAAAATCTCATTGCTACACAATTGCAATATTTGTCTTTAACAAGCATTTTCATAATTCAAGCTTTGTTTTATTTTAACTTCCCACCCCATTTTAGTTTCCTTCCCGTTTGTTTTTTTCTTTGAGGAATGGGGAAACTCACGCTGACTGCACCATTTCTTTGTTACTTTAATGCTTCACTTTCTATAGCTGCCAGAATGCGGTATTTTTGTTCTCTAATTTCTCCTTTATCTCTTCACAGTTACAGCACTTACCAAGCCGTGTCTTGTCAACAGCAGATGGGAAAAGCCTCACTTCCTCAGGAAGTCCTTTAAGCACATGTTCAGGTACATCGGCCAAGGTCTCAGCTGCTCCTGCAGATTCAGTTGTGTTCTACAAGTCAAAAAAACAGAAGCGCCATGACCATGATGAAAGAAAAACATTTTAGCACAACAGATGATCAATCCATACAAGCTAGAAAAACTGGTGACAAAATGAAAGTGAAATTTTAATTTGGGATTTCAACCCGGGATTCAATATTGCAAATGTCTTCCACATGAAGGCATTGCAGGTTCTTTGGTACGCCCATCACACTTGTTTATACTTTTGTAGAGAGTTCTAAAATCATGTTAAAAAAAATCTCCTAGTGAGAAGTGTACCCAGTTGTTCCTTTGAGAATCTTCCTGCTTTGTTCCAGCCATTCTATGCTCATGTTTGATACTGACAAGTCGATGCATGTATTTTGTCTATGATCACTACTTGGCAAGCAAATGTAATTTAGGTTTGTTTATATCCCACAGGCCATTTGCCACTTACTTCAGCCTTGTGTTCTATTTAAAATTCAGAATTTCCATCTCAGAAATATTTAATCTCATATGTGCCTGAACTTGGTATACGTGTCAATGTTGGTGTGGGTTACCTGATCGCTATTAATAGTAGCTATATTAGTCATATTAAAGGCAGAAAGTGGAACAAAAAAAGGGTTGCGCTCTTTCTATGCCTTTGAAAAAAATGTATTTTATATTTCTTCCATTATTCAATTGATCTAAATCAACTCGTTTTTCATTCTAGTTCAGCTAATGTTTTGAGAACCGTGCAAATTTATATATTAATCAGGTAAAACTGGTCTACTGAGCTGAATTATAAATCAATCTTAAACAAGAACATTACACAAGCATTCCACACATTAGAAACAAAATGTTCAAAGTAGGATTTGAAATCCATAGTTAGGCACAGGTGCACACAAGTTTGAATATTTGGTCAAGATTCCTGAGTCCAGCTATTTATACAGCCCCTCTGAGTACCTCTTTTCCTCTGAAGGAAAGCAATATAAGAAGGTAACAACTGAAGTCTAGAGCAGAACTGGGACTGAACCCATACCTCTTAAGTCACAATCCACTGTTTTAGCCACGAGTCCACCCTTCCTCCTTAAAACGTTTTCCAAAAAGTTTAGTTTTCAGCATTCTTAAGAACTTCCAGTTCACTATAACATTCCCTTCTCAATTCACAGTGGCTCAGTCAAATTGTTATGAAGAGATCTCAGAACTGTAGGCAACTTTGCATATCCTGCATGTTGCAATGTGTAGGCATAAGCAGGCAAAGTCACGTTTGCTATGGCTAGACACAGTTCTTAATTCCCCCCCACTTCTTAAAGTTGTGGACACTTAAAAGTGGTGTATAAAAGCCCCAATCCTGCAACTGCCTTTAATGGGACTCTGTACAAGCACAGGAGTCCACCTGCACTCCAACAACTGCAGGATCAGAGCATGATGAATACATTTGTAAACAGAGTCGATATAAACATTGGTATATGAAGAGTTTTACTGCCTGTAGACTATCATCATTATGAAATTTCAAATTTCAGCAACTTCCTGTTGAGATGCTAGAGTTGTTCTAAGTCTGCTAAACAATTTTTTAATTTAAAAAAAGTAGTTTTTTCCACACTCTGCAAACTGGATAATGGCTGCACAACTTTTGCTCTAGTTTAAAAAAAATCCCAAGCAAATATCATCCCAGAGGTAATATTCTAAGAAAGTTTTAAGTCACTGAAAGAGTTTAGAGAGAACATGCATACATAACTTTATTTATAGGAAGTGCTACAAATGATGCATTCAGAACTTAACTAATTTAAAAATTAGCAGTAAGAAAAGGAAGCTTTTTAAATTTTAGGATTTTTTTTTCAAAAGTGTTAAACTGTAAGAGAAGCCAGCATCACAGCTGTTAGCCAAGACATATATAAACAGAAAGATTCATGCCCCAAGTCAGAGAATAAAATGGTAGGTAATTGTTGACCCAGTGGCCTATCCTCCTTGACCGAGTACATGACAACGGACACCGAACAGGTTTTAAAAAGAAGAAATCGTGTTTTAGTAGCGAAGTGCATTTTTTAAATATTTGACCCTTGACCAAGGAAGCTAATTGAGTAAGGCAAGCAAGTGCATGTTGAGATTTACTCTTCAGGTGCAGCATGTTTTAAGTTTAATATGACTTTACTTGGTAGTTCAATATTTTTATTTTGAGCTTTGAATATTTGAAGAAAGTTGACAAAGGAGTCATGTTAGACTGTGAGCTCTTCAGGGAAGGCACTATTTTCATCTGTACAAATGATACAGCACAACCCTGTAAGTCAGCAAAGGTAACTATGGAAGCTGGTCAGCTGCTGTGCTAAGTACATTAATTCAAATTAGTATCAGCAATACAGCCAGAACAGTTGTATATTATAAAGCCACGCTGATGGAGAATGTATTTTACCTGTTAGGTACCCAAAAGACAATACAAACCTGAGAAAGCCACGGGACTGGTGGTATTGTGCCCACTTGGACTCTATATTAAAACAGATTCAGTCACCATTAAATTAACCATTTATTTACATTAACTATTCTCAAAGCACTGCTGAAACTTCTTAAGCTATCTTGTTTGCCTTAAAAAAAATGAAATCTATGCTTAAGAAATGAAGAGCAGCTGATCATCTACTCCCTTAACATATGTCTGCTGTTAATTTGATTCTTACAGCCTAGCACTGTGATGATTTTTGAGAAAAATGAATCCAGATTAAATAAGTTTGTGGGGAATTAGGAACACATCTACTCCATTACGATCCACAATAAGTAGGGCCCTACCAAATTCACAGCCATGAAAAATGTGTCATGGACCCTGAAATCTGGTCTCTCCCCCATGAAATCTGGTCTTTTGAGTGCTTTTACCCTATACTATACAGATATCATGGGGGAGACCAGCATTTCTCAAATTGCAGGTCCTGACCCAAAAGGGAGTTGCCGGGGGGGGGGGGGAAGAGTTGCAGGGTTATTTGTGGGGGTTGGGGGCTGTCACGGTATTGCCTCCCTTACTTCTGTACTTCAAAGCTGGGTGGCTGGAGAGCAGCAGCTGTTGGCCAGGTGCCCAGCTCTGAAGGCAGCACCCAGCCAGCAGCAGCACAGAAGTAAGAGTGGCAATACCATACTATGCCACACTTACCTCTACGCTGCTGCCTTCAGAGCTGGGTGGCCGCAGAGTGGCAGCTGCTGACTGAGGGCCCAGCTCTGCAGGGGGGAACATAGAAGTAAGGTGGCAATACCATACCATGCCCTCTTTACTTTTGTGCTGCTGCTGGCATCGGTTCTGCCTTCAGAGCTGGGCTCCTGGCCAGCAGCCACCAGCTGCCCAGCTCTGAAGGCAGCAGCAGCGCAGAAGTAAGAGTACAGAATAATCTTGTGAACCCTCACCACCCCGCCCAAACTCCTTTTTGCGTCAGGACTGCTACAATGACAACACTGTGAAATTTCAGATTTAAATAGCTGAATCATGAAATTTATGATTTTTAAAATTCTATGACTGTGAAATTGAACAAAATGGACCATGAATTCGGTAGGGCCGTAACAATAAGCTGGCTTCAGCTGAGGTTAGTAAAACTAATTTTCCTCAACAGGAGAGTAGTTTTACACAGGATTGCTGGATCTGCCTCAAATGTCTGGCCTGTAATTCACCTATCTTCATCATAAATTGACAGTGTAAGTGAAAAACATGGCTAAAGAAAATATATCCTATTTTACTTTTGTTTACAGATTTACAAATAGCTTTTCATAACTGAGAGTTATGTTTAGGATATAATGAGTCAAAAGATACCAAGAGATGGTAATGATATTGTGTTGAAGAATGTGTCACAAGTTGGCTGGGCTATGCGATCTACTGGATAAATATTTACTATTTGTATTGTGGTAATAGCCACACAGTGTGGTAAGTGCTTTCCCACCACATGTTCCTCTGGTCCGAAAGAGCTTAAAAATAAAAAAAGACAGGACATAAGAAAAGAGACAGGAAAAGAGATGCAACATGCAAGTAGAGTGATTAGAGTGATGATTAGCCTGCTTATTTATTATTTGTATTACAGTAGCATCCAGAAACCCCAAATAGGAAAAAAACCCACTATGATAGATGCAGATTTTTTAAGGGACATTACGTTGAAATCTATTCAATTTAAAACAAAAAAACCAAAGAAGTAGTTTCAGGTACCACACCATACCCTGAATCTCCCTGTCAATTTTTGCAATCATATTGCTTAAATTTTATAAGTTTTTCTTCTCATCTGTTGTGTGGAAAACAAACGCAAACAGGAGGAAGTCATTTATACACGACAAACAGTGAAACTGACTACAAAAGAAAGTGCTGTGAAGTGCACAGAGGAAATTGAAAAGTAGTGGAAAATGTTTCTCTTTATTGTAATCATTGGTATTACTCGTATCAATACAGTAGAACCCGAGAATTATGAACACCTCGGAAATGGAGGTTGTTCGTAACTTGGAAATGTTTGTAACTAGGAACAAAACGTTATGGTGGTTCTTTCAAAAGTTTACAACTGAACATTGACTTAATACAGCTTTGAAACTTTACCATGCAGAAGAAAAATGCTGCTTTCCCTTTATTTTTTTAGTAGCTTACGTTTAACACAGTACTGTACTGTATTTGCTTCCCCCCCCCCCCCCGGGTCTCTGCTGCTGCCTGATTGCATACTTCCTGTTCCAAATGAGGTGTGTAGCTGATTGGTCAGTTCGTAACTCTGAGGTTCTACTGTAGTAACTAAAAAAATTCAGAATAAGGTGATTTTTTTTAAGTTGATGGTGTCTCTTTAAGGACACTTCACAAAAGGCACTGCAGATTGCTTCTTTCTCCATATGCCTTTCCCTGCCAGTCCATACCATTTTGCTCCAAGCATGATGTATGCTGCACAATTCAACTTGATAAAAGACATTGGGAAGGTTCACTTGCATTCTGCAAAATACAATGACTTGGACCAGCAAGGCATCAAAATGAAAGGCAGGCTTTCATCCAGGAAATTTACAAAAGCCAAAACATATAGCACCCCCTGCAGGAGTGCTGGGGGGGACTACTGGAACTATTCCTATCTACAACTAACCTTGTAGCTCCAAAAATATGCAATATTAAGATTCAAACACCAAAACATATGACAGTAAATAAGGCTAAGGTATACCATTTTCTATATATTTACTGTGATAGCTGTGTATTTAAACATTTGAGACTTGTGTGGCCAAGTGCTAAATAAAACCAGTAAAGTTTCAACACTGATCCAGCAGTTTAAAGAGTACACCCCAAAATGTCTACTGCCTAACAGGTACTAAAATAAAACTTCCACTGCTGTCAATCAACTCTAAGCATTAATGTATCAAAGAGAGGCCTGCACCATCAGGTTGTTTTAAACTTGTTTTGACTCATCAGCAGGAGTCACTAGATACTTTTTTCCAGTAGTTTAACACATTGGCTTTTTGCCATTTTTTTATTCCATACAAAAAAAAATCAGTAAAAAGAGAGGCTTGCCCTGCACCATAGCGCACTTAAGTACTAAAATAAGTTAAAAATTCTCGTATTTGTTGTATCATGAACCTGTGTGTGTCTGTATGTATACTTATCCACACACGCAGCATAAGCAAGATCTGCTGAAATCAGACATGTTTACTAACACATTATTAATATGATTTGAGTTCCGAACACTTAAAATAAAAACACCAATCTCAGATTTGAAGTTTCATTTAAAAAGCAGAAATGTAAGAGTAAATATTTTAATGCATGTAAAGAGGGTCATTTTCTACTTTCTCTGTTCTTTGCAATGCCCTGTGAAACTATATAGTAACTGGTTTTTGAATGCCTGTTCTGACCATATTTTAATGCTCCAACCAAGAAGAGGGTTGGAGGCTCAAGACCAAAAAATATTTTTATCTAAATGTAGTAAGTAGTCTATATAAAAAATTCAGACTTTGGCTCATTAGCAATTTTAAAGGGAAAATTACCTACCTGTAAACGCAATTCTCTAAAGGAAGGTTCCACTATAAATCTGTACTCTTGGGGTCTCATGACCTTGAAAGCTGACTGGCTAGCACAGTGTAGTTTAACATCCTCTGACAGTGAGGCAGTCCACGCACATGCCTCATGCCCAGGCGGATGGATATATAAATATACATAGCACATCTCAGCCATTAACTGCCAGTTGCTTTTCAACAGAACTTTTATAAGTATCAAAGGAATAAAAAAAAACACCTAACTCATGGGGAGCTAGGAGGGAAAATGTAGATGTACAGAGGAAATGACCTTCAGAGTACTCCTATTACAGGTAAATATAGCAATTTCTTTTTCTTCAAAGGTATGTATCCTTGACAGAGCCTCATACTCAGTGATTACAAATCCAGGGGAATCTCTCTCCCAAACAGACTATGTTACTCAGTGAAGCTGGAAAAGAATTACACAGGATTAGTCTAATATGTCCAGCCCACTATTATAGTTAAAAATATGAATTAGAAGAATGCCAGGTAAAACAAATACTCACCATCGTAACAGGACGCTGAAGAACCATTTCTTTAAAAATGATAAACATAGGTTGGCAGCATTTAGCAGTCAGCTAAACATCATTTGAAAAAATTTCAGGTCAGGATTATAGTAGTTAGCCACATCAGTCTTCAATAAATTTATTAATTAGTAAAAAAAGTGGAATATGTGTATTTTTTCCTGTTAGTGGTTACTGAATTATACATCCTTTTTGAAGCACTGCTGGATGTAGCAGCCCACGACGGCTACAATTATTTGAAGTTTCCACTGTTTGAAGACATGTTAACAATTTCCTCCTTCTTCCTCCCCCCCCCCCATTTATGTACAAGTATAGCACAAACATGCACAGGATTTTGTAAATCCACTCACCTTCTCAGCAGAAGTGAGTTGGGAAGCTTTGCACAGTAAGTGGGCAAGCTCTAACCAATGGTTTTTGCTTATTTTAGGCTTTTATTTAAAAGTATTTTACTTTCTAGCCCTCATGTTTGTGATTTGCCGAATATGAAATGATACAGTGCTGTTTCTTGAGTTCAGAAAGACCATTTCAGTGTCTCTGCCACTACTACAGCATTCCCAAGCAGCAGCAGACAGAAAATGACAATACTGTGGTCATACCAATTTTACTGCATTGTGCTTCAGTAAGCCTGGAACAGCTGCAAAGACACGTACACAGAGGAGGATGACCTAAAAATTGGAAACTATGGAAGATGTAGAATGGCAGGGATCCCCTGCTATGCATAGCAGCCAAGAGGTCAGGGGATGGGTAGAGACTACCATACTTCCTAACCTCCAGCAGCTAGAAGTCCGTGGAGGAAGAGAAAAGGTTACTTTCCTCTTTCAGCAGGCAGAGAAAGGCAGGAATAATGGGGACGTTTTGTGACTTTCAGACACTTACTAGCCTTAAACAAATATAGAAGCAGAAGGCACCTGAGCTGACAGAGCATGGTGCCTGGAATTCCAGCACTTTTTTCCCATTCCCAGTATCTGAGACAAGTCGGATTGGGCTTCGCACGGGGGTATTGCACATGGACTTTATTAGTGACCCCTCATTTTATTTTTCATATTAGTCTGTGGCTAGTAAGTGTCTTCTAGAATACATGAAAGATCGTAATCAGAATTATGTAATTTTAAGGTCTGATTCTTCCCAGTATGTCAGGGCCAGAAGATGTTAGCAGACCAGGACATGTTCCCAATACTGCTCATTTTAAAAATGTTAATCCCCATTTAACTATGTAATCTCTCACTACTCTATTTCTAAAAATAAATAGTAGAGAGTCAATTAATTTGGACAAAATTGTATAGCATTTTACTAGATTATCCACTTAGGTCTGTCAGAAATTCGTCCCTAAATACTAGCACTACCCTTCACCCTCAAAAACTTCAGAACAGTCCGAGCATGTAACAGAACATGTAACCTGCATGTACCTGCAGGTATTAAAATACAAATCAGTACCTAAATTTACTTCTACTTACATAAATCAAAGAGATTAGCATCTAAAAGTGATTTAACATAGCAGTTTGAATTCCACCTCCACTGTACTAACGGAATTCACAAATCATTTGTTCAAGAGCATTGACAATGGCCCGGTTCATGACAGTAGATTTACACCTCCAAAACAAAACTCTTAATAAGTAACCAAATACACTATTCAATACACTAAACAATGGACCAAACGCTGTTCTCAGTTAAAATCAATGCAACTCCATTTATTTGCAACTTGAATGCAGTTGCATAAACATAATCCAGAAATACTATGGTTTCAGTCACTTCTCATAGACTTTGAAGAAACGCATTCAAATAACTTTTGCTATAAAAGAAATTAGTTTACCTCTGGGATATTTTATGGGGCTACTATATAAGTGCATGTGCTACAAGCAATGTTAACAGACATCTGGATAGAACCAGCCTGAAAGAGTAAAAGAGAAATCCTAAAACAGTGGGTATTGTTTTAACGTTTTCCTCAGAGTCCACCACTTGAATACTTCAAGAAAGCTAGCACTCACTGAATAACAGAATGACTAATCAGCTTCATTACTGCTTTTTACACTTGTTAATGTGAAGTTGCTGATAAATACTGAGCTGTTAGCATTCAAATTTACAGGGGGTAAAATGGTAGAAAAAACAACACCAAAAAGCATTTGAAGGGGTGGAAGAGAATCCTATATAGACAGCAGACAGAAGACTGAAGTTAAAATAAAATGTTGAGCCCAACTACCTGTCCTTGACAGTACCTCTGAAGACATTTCTGAAGCAATATTATTATTAATCATGTTTATTATGTTAGTGCCTAAGGCCCAATCAAGAATGGGGTCCCGCTCTGCTAGGCACTCTACACAAGTCGCTGCCTTGAAGGGCTTATAATCTAAATAGGCAAGACAGACATAAGGTGAGGGAAGGAGTATAACACACAATATGATGCCAGCAAATGTTAGTTCCACATTTTTTTTAAGGTAAGGCTGTTAGGAGGTGACAAACCAAATACAAAGTCAAGGAAGAGGGGCCATGGAAAAGAAAGGGTTGAGAGGGGCAGGGGAGAAAAAGGCAAGATGGGCAGGGGTGCCCTGAAGCGGAGGTGAAGACACTACAAGCGATTGGGGGGCCGGGGGAGAAGGGTTTGGCGCAAACAGCCAGTTCGAGCAGAGACAATCTAGTCAAAACTGTAGGAAGTTCTCAGACTGTCCAAAGGTACACGTTTTGGCTGCTGCAGCAGCAGCTCCTATTGGCAGTGATGTTAGTTTCTCTGTTTCTGAAAGGGTCTCTAAGAAGGGATATTAGTAACAAGCGAATGCACACAGCAGAACTCTGATTTGATATTTGATTTAAGAATATACGTCATTTGCTCACTTAAGCAATTTATACTCCCATCCTTTTTTTTAAACGGCCACCTGTACAAATATCCCAGATTGCATGCAATGTCTTCTCCATACAATCTTAATGCAGTCTGAGATGCATGCATAAGAACAGCCATACTGGGTCAGACCAAAGGTTCATCTTGCCTAGTATCCTGTCTTCTGACAGTGGCCAGTGCCAGGTGCCCCAGAGGGAATGAACAGATCAGGTAATCATCAAGTGATCCATCCCCTATCACCCATTTCCAGCTTCTGGCAAACAGAGGCTATCCCTGCCTATCCTGGTTAATAGCCGTTGATGGACCTAACAGAGGCTATCCCTGCCTATCCTGGTTAATAGCCGTTGATGGACCTATCCTCCATGAACTTATCTAGTTCTTTTTTAAACCCTGTTATAGTCTTGGCCTTCACAACATCTTCTAGTAAGGAGTTCCACAGGTTGACTGAGCATTGTGTGAAAAAATACTTCCTTTGTTAGTTTTAAACCTGCTGCCTAGTAATTTCATTTGGTGACCCCTAGTTCTTGTGTTATGGAGGAGTAAATAACACTTCCTTATTTACTTTCTCCACACCAGTCATGATTTTACAGACCTCTATCATAACCCCCCCCCCGTCATCTCTTTTCCAAGCTGAAAAGTCCCAGTCTTATTAATCTCTCCTCATATGAAATCCGCTCCATATCCCTAATAGTTTTTGCTGCCCTTTTCTGAACCTTTTCCAATTCCAATTCATCTTTTTTTTGAGATGGGGCAACCACATCTGCATGCAGTATTCAAAATATGGGCATACCAGGGATTTATAGAGGCAATATGATATTTTCTGTTTTATTATCTATCCGTTTCTTAATGATTCCCAACATTCTCTTTGCTTTTTGAACTACTGCTGCACACTGAGTGGCTATTTTCAGAGAATTATCCACAATGACTCCATGACCTCGTTCTTGATAAGTAACAGCTAATTTAGATCCCATCATTTTATATGTAGAGTCGGGATTATGCTTTTCAATGTGCATTACTTTGCATTTATCAACATTGAATTTCATCTGCCATTTTGTTGCCCAGTCACCCAGTTTTGCAAGATTCCTTTGTAGGTTTTCGTATTCTGCTTGGTTAGTATCCTCCGCTAGGTTAGTATCCTTCGCTAGATCCAGGTTTGTTGTTTAAATAGGTTATTCACCTAAACTACTTCATTACAACACCTTCTATGTCTACCTCAAAAGTGTTATGGAGCGATCCAGAAAACAAATGTCTGTGACCAGGGACCCTTGACGCCAACTGGCAGAGTGCACAAGGGGTGTATAGTGTTGTACAGGGAGCCCCGGATCAGATATCTGCATAATAGTTCAACAAAGGGTGGCATGTGAGGTCTCTACCAATAATCATTACAAAAATGTATGTACGAATAATATGTAAGGAGTTATGTATCCATATTGAAAAGTATGTTCTTATGGTCTTAGAGTTAAGGCAGATTACCGGGAGGTGACATAATTCGGAGAGGATCCTTGCAGACAGGAGGTAACTGACACCTATCTCCTTGCCTGGCTATTTGTGTATTGTATGCCTGACACTGATGCCTGTTTATTTGCATATTGGGCCAGATGCAAATTAAGGGAGTGGAAAATCTACAGGAAGACACAGACAGCAGATGGGTGGGAGAATGTGGTGTCCTGTTTATGAACAAAGACAAAGGATTGGTCTGGTATATCTGGAGTGCAAAAAGGACACATGGAATCCTTCATCTGGGACACAAATTGACAGCATGTTTGTCTCGTGAAAGGAGGTCACAGCCAGGGTGGCTATAAAGTGCTGCAAGGATTCTGGATGAGCAATACTCTAAAAGACATGAGAGTATCTTGTTAATTAACTCTAGGACCTATAACGTGTATGAAGATTGTTTTACAAATGTTTCCGATACTTTTACTTACTACTATTGAATTTCTATGCTTTCTTAAATAAACTTATACCTGATTTCATGGTAAACATATGTAAATGCCAGCATTAAGCCAAGCAGTAATCGGAGGTTGAACTGGTAAGCTTTGGTATACTGTTTCTTTGGAAGCAGTGAATCTGACTACTGTGAGAGTCCAGTGGACAGGGACTGAACACTCAAGGGTTGGGGTTTTGCCAATCGCTAACCCAAGGGTTGGCAACCTTCGGCACGCGGCCCATCAGGGTAATCCGCTGGCAGGCCACAAGACATTTTGTTTATGCTGACCATCTGCAGGCACGCAGCTCCCAGTGGCCATGGTTCGCCGATCCCGGCCAATGAGAGCTGCGGGAAGTGGCGGCCAGCACGTCCCTGCAGCCCACTGCTTCCCGCAGCTCCCATTGGCCGGGAAGGGCGAACCGCAGCCACTGGGAGCTGCATGGGGCCATGCCTGCGGACAGACAATGTAAACAAACTGTCTCACGGCCTGTCAGGGGATTACCCTGATGGGCCGCATGCTGAAGGTTGCTGACCCCTGCGCTAACCTATAGTGACAGCAGAACCTGCAAGCTCTTGAGGAAGTGCTTATGTTGCCCAGGGCTGGTGGAGTCAGGGAGCTGACTCACGGCACGCATAGACAAAGCTTCCTCATGCTAAAGCAGTTGGTAGAGCAAGGGTACCCACAGGAAGCATCACAATGTCCCTCTGCATAATGTGAGTGAAAAAAACTCCAATTAACTTGAGGGTTGTTTAAGTTAGACCAAAAGCAGAAATAGGAAGAATGAAAGTAATATGAGTACAGGGCACTTGAGAGATGTTTGGCATCAGGCATCAAAGACAGCTCTTATATAGACCTGGCACTATAACTTGTTGATAGTGAATGAAATCACAAAGGCACTACAAGAGAAAACAACAACACAGAGCTGATGCTAAATATATAATTAATCTGAATGGCCAACTAAATCATAAGAAGCCATGTGTACTCTCTACACTTTGAAGACCAAATCTGAATGTGGGAGACACCAAAAGAGATTTCAAACTATAGGAAAAACTCCTTGGGGCATGGACCTCTATTTGACTGCAGAACACCAAACACACATATGGCACTGAATAAATAATATCAGCAGTTCAACAGAAGGATTTTTATTTATTTTTTTATAGAGCGTGGAAACCATATTTAACTCTAAAAATAAATCATTGCTGAAAAATATGGGAAAGAAGCAGAACCACCAACAGCAATTACCAAAAACTAGAACGTGGAGCTTACAGAATCTTAGCAATTTCCCAAAGTGTACTACACCACTTACTATTCAAGCAGCTACACAGCAACAAGCTGTTCTCCTCTCTCATATTGCTGAGTACATGCAAAAGAACCTCACAAATGAAGTTGTCTGGTTGCAATTATACATGTACCTGTGATGAGATATTTCCCCCAACCATCCCATACCTGACTGCAAAAGAACATTAGCACAAGTGTTAATGCATAAACTACCATATTACTTTAAAAGCTGGATAGTTCCATTGGTAGAGATCTTTTTATATTACTGTTTATTATAAATATTATAAATCTATTTTTTGTTTCCACACAATATAATAGGAGAAGGGGAGCAGGAGAGGGGAAATCCCACCAGCCAAATCCAAACTGTAATTAGTTATAATTAGTCCATTGTAATGGTAGTGGTCTGGTGTTCTTCAGTGAAGTAGCACCTGTGTTCTATGTTGATGGAGATAAATTAATTACATTATTCCTCAATGACATGTTGAGAGCATGAAGGTGATAAAGCCAGCCACTAGGAACAGTGAACATCAACGAAAAAGAAGGTGCAGAACTAAGTTCTTTATGTCATTGTACAACCAAGGCTGTTTCTGGCCAGAGAAACAAGAAACATCTGCTCAGGGTCATTTTTTTCAGTAAACTCAAAAACTGATTACATCCCTTCAGTATCATAACCTATTCTTCCATTCACAGTCAGAAGGGATTTTTTTAGCTCCGTCCAAAAAAGAAGCCTTTGTAAGAATTAAAAGGGAATGTTTACCTATTTCATAAGTGTTCTTAAATAACCCAAGTGCGTACAACTGACAAACATAAATATAATAGTCTTACTGATTTCATGTAAATTTAGAATAAATAAAATCATATATCGTATCACTGCTTAGAACACCACACTACAGGACATACAAAAATCTCATGTCAATATATTCGTATATCCAGGCATGCTATAAGGAAAAATGCTTATATTTCAATGTATGTTCTTAACTTTTCAGAATAAAGAGATTTTAAGGATATATAATAGTGTGAAGGTTTCTTCTTGAATCAGTTTCAGTCTTCATAATAGGTTCTGATGATTGTGGGTTTGAAACTGGAAAACAGACAGAAGGCTGCAATTTTCAAAATGTTCTTATAAGCAGGTAAACTGATAAAAGTAAAGTACAAACTGATGGGTCTCCTGGAGGAGTTTTCTTGTAAGTGGTGCCAGCCGCAATATCTTACTTCTGATTCACACAGGAGTTCACACAGGAAAACCAATTAAAATTAATAAAATAAGATCAACTTCACATACACCCAAACTGTGAATGGAAAAGGACTATGAGATTTAACAAAAATCAAAGGTTTTAAAGAACAGGACTAACATTTTGGCTTTCTAGTGGATCACTATTACTATTCCTGGTAATAATTAACTAGTTTAACATCTAAATAAGGTACTTTGAAAGTCTTACATTTAAACTCACCTGATTCATTTTGAATTCCTGTTGTGTTCTGAAAAGATACACACAACAAAGAAACTCCTGTGATTACATGAGCCCTAAAAAGAAAAACAGACAATTGTAATACACGCCTACCTACAGTGATTTGAAACTACATAAAGATCTGTAGAGAGGGGCTTATCAAAAAGAAGCTTATTACTTTATATCAAATCTGCTTCAGACTGCTACATTGTCATTATAACTGATTCAAATTTAATCTTAAAACCCAAAGAAAGGTTTTTATCACTGATTTTTCTACGGCATCTTTTAAAGCTGAAACAAGCTGTATTCAGATGACTGACATTGATTTAACAGTTTTTATAAACAAATTAGCTCTGTTAGCATTTTGCAATAGAAAGCATTGCTGAAGAATTAGTCTAATTTAGTGATTTATTTTAGTTAAGCTACACAGTCATGATGCTTACCCCCACAGGTAGCAGTTTGAAAGGACTTAGCTGCACAGTTTACATTAAAGGCCCCAGGTTTGAAAAAGCATGTTTCCACAAATAATACACATCTATAAATTAAATTTGGGGCCCCAATGACTTGTGTCTATATTTACCAGGAGAACACTACACCTTAAATTGTAGTTATTTGCTGTTATTTATGTACAAGGAAGCATTATTGCAAGTACATTGTAATTGTTACATGAATATCGTTTAGTACCACGCAGTAAATTAAATATACCGTACCACGTTATTTCTCTTGGAGATTAACTGGTGTCTACACTGCTAACGGATTTTATGAAAATACAGTTTTTCCTGTTACTTTCCTGGCTTCAGTTTTCTTAAGCAAGATAACAATCACTAATACCGTTATATTAACAATGCATATTTTCAAATGCTTGGGCTAAATAATGTTAAAATTACAATTTAAAATGTGTTTTAGCAAAACACTCAAAATAAATTACTAGTAATTCCTCACTTCTCTGAATTATACAAAAGTTGAAAGTTCCGAGTAGCAGCCGTGTTAGTCTGTATCCGCAAAAAGTTGAAATGCCTCATAACATAGCAAGTATTGTCATGTATATACCCATGATGATTTCTTAAGAATAGAGGATCATATGAATTATAATGAAAGAAAAACTTTCCTTGAAAAGAGAACCTCTTACTGTATTCTAGTCCTCTATGAATAACTCGTTTTGGCCTACAATCCACTTACTACACTTACGTTTAGACAAAAGGCTGGGAAACTATCCAACCTAAATCTGGCAACTTGCTCCACAGGTATAGGTCTCGGTCTGAACAGAGCCAGTTGCAGGATCAGCCCCTGAATTTCGAATAACTCTGACGTTTGAAGAAAGGACCTCTTTTTGGAACTTTAACTAAGATATTCCAAAAGATTTCAGCACACCCATCAAGCAGGCACAAATCATTCAAAAACATTTCATTTTCATGTTCAGTCCCAATATGTTCACAACTTTCCTTGACCCAAAAATTTGACTTTCCAGATTGGCAGCACCAATGAGATCCAAGAAAAATAGATAAGACTCAACGCTTTTCATTTCTATTTTCAGCAGCTCCCAAATGGCATCAACATTTTGATTTTGTTAAGTCCTGCAGTGACATCAATATGTCCCTTTGGTCCCTAGCCTTTTGGCTGAGGTTCATATTCTTATGTTTTATCACAGTCTTTCTTCAGGGGCCTCCCATACTGCCCTCAGCTTTGATACATTTACTTGCCTCTCCTTCCTGAATATTGTAGTTTTTACTTTAGATACTGTTACTTAAATGCTTTACTCAAGAGGTTCCTGAAATATGATTTATGGACTGCTAGGGTTCCATGGAGACTTACTAATGGAAAGATGGCTTATTACACGGAGGGGGTGATCATATGTAAAGCAAAAGTAGACAGTATGACAAACTTCTATGTTAACATGCAGCCTATATCATAAAAAAGTTTGAGAGTACTTTAGCAGCATCGCTGCTTAAGTACTTATTAACTGTTCCATTGGGCTATGTATCCATATCTAAGTCAATTTATAGATAAAATATTGTGGACTAATATAGGACTCAAAACATTTTGCGGTGTGAAAGACTCAATTTTTTATATTTTTAGTAAAATAAAAGTCTTGTTTTCACAATATCTTGCTTCAACACCAAGAGAAATTCCTGATATAAAGAGCATGGTTTTGTTTTGTAAAACAGATACGTTAGCATTTGTGTTCGATCTTGTTGAGCTGGAACAATCTGGACACAATACCAGTAAATGTTCCTAAAATTCAAAACTGAATGCATAGGGAACACCTTTTGAATTGATTTATCTATGAAACTGTAGAGCCATTAATGCAAATAATGAGGAATAAAAACATTCCCTGAAAAAGGAATACTTACATCAGCACCACTTTCTCACCCACTGAACAATGGTTATTTGACATGGACTGAAAATAAGTGTAAACAAAGCGTACGCATTGAGGGGTAGATGCTAAATGAAAACTGTCAGATTAAAATCATTTCTAAAAAAAAGCTCTCTTACCTGTGTTAAGGTAATCATAGACACACTATTAACACTGAAAATAACTGTAAACATCTAATTCACTTTACGATATTTAATTTTTTAACTTTGTTCTAGCTGGACAATGGAGCTAGCCAGTTTTCTCCCTGGTTTTCATATACTAATTTAATTCTATGACACTGAGAACACTATAAAGGTGTATTTAAATCCAGCACACACAAAATGGTCATGGTATTTTTAAGAAAATCTTTATAAAACTAAATATTAATAGAAATGTTTTATTAAACTTTTTAAAAAGCTGGCTGTCTACACTTCTTGACAATTCTCTAACAATATGAGGAGAAGACAGTGAACTTCAATGTACTGCTTTCTTTTTTTAAAAAAAAAATGTATATATTATTTTTGTGGACAGTTTCCTGAACATACACAGTAGCTATTAGCTACTTTTGAAACTACTACAACAAGGTACCAAAGTCAAGAACTAGGTACCTTCAAGGCAGAAAACTAGAAGAGAAAATAAAATTAAGCCTAAAGCATAAGTATAGATAGAATTTGATTTTATAGCGATACCTACTGAAATTTGGTGGTTAAATTTTTTTAACTACTTTTGTTACAAGTCCCATCTATAATGGAAAGAGATTTGAGAATTTTTCTTAAATCTTTTTCAGTTTTGTATCTTGCTGTATTTGACAAGACTTTGTAATTAGTGTATTTCACTGTTAAACTGCTAGAAGAGAATGTAATTAACTTATCTCACAAAAACGTATTGATATTCATTATGAAAAAGAATAAAGACTATTAAATATAATCTCCTAGACAGTCACTTGGCTCCCTTTACACCTACAGAAAGGATAGTATCGGGACACAAAACACAAGTTTTTTTGTTTTTTTTTTTGTTTTTGTTTTTTTTAACAGCAACAACGTAATGTTCAACTTCCACTAGGCAGCCAAAAAAGATTTAAAAATTAGAAAACCGAATAAAATGAAAGACCCTGGTTCTGCAAACACTTGTGCATGTACAAAGTCTCGCTGAATACAAAGGGATTACTGATATGTAAAGTTAGGCTATGTCTACACTACAGACTTTACAGCAGCACAGCTGTACCACTGCAAGCTGTGCCGCTGTAAGGTCTCCCATGTAGCCACTCTATGCTGGTAGGAGAGAGCTCTCCTGCGGGCACAATTAAGCCACCCCCAACAAGTGGCGGTAGCTACGTTGGTGGGAGAGCATCTCCCGCTAACATAGCGCTATCCACACCGACACTTTTGTTGGTGAAATTTATGTCAGTCGGGGGGTGTTTTTTTCACACCCCGACTAACAAAGTTTTGCCAGCAAAAGTGCTAGTGTAGACAAAGCCTTACTCAACATATGTAAATGTTCGCAGGATCAGGACCTAACTACATAATCAGATAAAATGACTTACACCACATATAGGATAATTTTTGAACTAAATTCACAAATCATTACATAAATAAAAATTAAGAAAAAATAAGGGAAATCACATCACCTTTATTTATGATCAAGAGAATCCTGACATACCAGATTCCAATTAGCACAAACACACTAAAAGGAAATATTTGAAAAATGATAATAGACTACAACTGTGTTATTACTATGGAAAAAAATCTCACATGAACTGCTGTAACAGATTAGGAAGAGGTAAAATAGATATTTTAGCTGACCGTGTTTTCATTCAACAGTAACATACAGTTGTATCCATCAGGTAAGCTTAATCAATAACACAGTCCAGAATAGAATATTTAGACATTGGCTATACTACTGGAAATGAAAAAAATGTCAAAAGTGTCCATATCAATTACTGTACTCTAAATTATGGCTGTATCTCAAACATTCTATTTTTGCTAATTCATGTTCATAACATTCATTTCTGATCCTATTTCTAGATGCTAGAATACATAATCATTAACAAGTAGTATATGAACAAATCGGAATTTGGAAGGAAATCCAGATTCCTTTACAACAAACAGCTATAATTAAAGCAATAAGGTTCACCGCCCAGACAGTTTTCTGGACATTTAATGGCCACCTAGTTAATTCTCCAGGTGGTTGTTAAATGACTTGCAAAGAAACCAAAAAAAAAACCCCAGATCCTTGTAAAATATCTTTATTAATAAAAATGAAATTAACTTCCAAAAGGGGTTTAAGAGTCACTTTCAAGTTTTAAAAACTCCATATTACCCATTTGATGCTGCTGATCAGGAGACAGGATAACAGCAACAGGCTGATCAAATCAAGAAAACTGCAAATACATTGTAATTATGGAAGGTGAGGCCAGATACAAGAATGATTCCAAAATTAAACTTTGTTAAATTAATATTGTATTCGTTACTGGTTAAGCTGTATGCTTGAAAAATATCTTAAATCGTTATATTTATTATAGGATAAACCTACAGCAGCTGCTCAGTAGATTTCAGTCTTTCACCAAAAACAACTGATCAAACGTTGCTGGCAAACTGATACAATGCAAGCATTAAAAACTGGAAAATATTTAAGGACGCTGTAACCTGATACCAACATAATAAATTCCTCAAACCAGAAGTGACATTATATAACTTGTCCTTTGTTTAACATGTAAGTCCTTAAATGTAGCAGTCCGTGTACTCTGACTAGCATTAAGCAATCACTGCGATGACTAGCAGCAGAAAGGGTGCTGCCACTACATAAAAATTAACATGGGAGAAATACAAGAATGGCTTAAGAATTCAATAAGAATGCCCTCCTTCAAGTAAAAAAAACAAGAAATAATTCAATACTGCAGAACAGCCTGCCTAGACATTAACTGTGAGATGTACAGACCTTTGGTATATCATATATTTGCCTTTGTTCACCAGATGGCAAAAAAAAAAAATTCTCTCTACTAGTAACACACACAAAAGGATAATTTAACATTTCTTCTATCTCCATTACATGGCAAGATATTAACAGTGTAGCAGACAATCAGTGAACACATTTATAATTGTCATATGCCCCTTTTCCAGCCACACATCTTTAAATTAACAATTTTCACATTCTTCAGCAGCTGCAATTACAACTGCCCTCTGACTAAGTGGTATTATCTCTTCACTTTTCCCAGCAACATTGATAAAAGAAATTAACTGCTGAAACCTACAGCAGTCGCTATTCTCACACTAGGTTACAGCAATTCAACCCTACCTAATGCAGCCTGAGATTTTAAATCCACTGCTCTACCAAGAGGAGCATACTACTGCCATAAAACAATACTGAGAGATCAAAGTGAACTGATTCATTACACGACTGCTTCCCAATTCATTCTGCTAAATAATCAGAGCAGTGTTAAATTACCATAAAATTACAGTGCATCAGAAACATATTTATTGTCAAACCATCATTACTGTGAAAAAAAGGTTTGACTACTTCTTTTTCTACTGTATTGTCAGTAAAAACTACTATGGTCCACCATTATTTTCCATTATGGCCATATGACTGTGAAATGTTCTCTCCACTAGATCTGGGAAGAATGTGTAACCCCCCTTAATTTTTAAAAGCTATGTGAAAGGTGAACTGCAAAGAGAAACTCAGAACTGAGATAAGGCTAGATTTCAGTGTCAATTCCCCCAAACTC
This sequence comes from Lepidochelys olivacea, assembly GCF_965140295.1. NCBI lineage: Eukaryota > Metazoa > Chordata > Testudines > Cheloniidae > Lepidochelys > Lepidochelys olivacea. The sequence continues at coordinate 17,362,703 of NC_140428.1, forward strand.
CCCATTATACAATTCAGTACAAATTTCAAGGCTCAATTCAATACTGAGTTTCCCTTTGAAGTTCACCTTTTAAACATTCTCAGAAGCATCATTTAAACTTCCACTGAATGCATCCGATGAAGTGAGCTGTCGCTCACGAAAGCTTATGCTCAAATCAAGTGGTTAGTCTAAGGTGCCACAGGTACTCCTTTTCTTTTTGCGAATACAGACTAACACGGCTGCTACTGTGAAACCTACCATTTAAACTTTACTCTCTCATCCATACAGAATAAGGGGAAATGAAGGTCATAGAAAGATAAACTAGGATGTTTTGTTGGTTGGCCTTAATACTGGTTGTTTTTCCATCTTTAAATCAAGACTCTCTTACCACAAGGAACTTTTAGAAAACTAAATACAGGCTCAACTGTAAAAATGTGTGAGAAAGGTGAAACACTCATGCCCAAGCAATCATTTTCTTTTTAAAACAGTGGGCTCATCAATGCAAAAGAAGATTGTTAAGTATGGTTAGGCCAAATTTTGCTCTCAGTTACAACAGTATAAATTAATCCATTGAGTTATTCTAGCTTTGCACTGGTGTAACTGAGATCAGAATTTGACCCACTTTTTGGAAACTGCAAGGAAAATCAGCATCTCCTCTCCTTCTACGTTTGTCTCTTCTCCATAACCATTTGTCCTGACCTTCAAGCCTCTTTAATTCTGTGCCTGTTCCCATCTCTTCTTTCATTTCATCCTACACTCCCCTCCTATTTTCTTCTCTGTATCATCTCTAACTGCTCCCTTTAACTTACACCCACAAAAGCTTGAAACAGCTACCTCTTTGCCAGTTATTTGTGTTTTTAAGAGGATGTGAACTTTTATTTTCTTTCAATATCACATCATTTACAGCACTAAGTAAGTAATGTGAAATCTGCTAAAACTACTTATTCACATCTCCCACCCCAAAGAAGGGTAAAATCCTATATTGAGCATGATTTAATATAGGGCACAAGGTGTTTTGCTTCCCAGGACCAATCATGAATGTCACATATAAGGCTTTTTGCCCTCCTTCTCCAAAGTGACAATTTCACATACCACTGAAATAACCAACCTGAACTGCAAGCTCTTCAAGGAAGAGACTGTTCTCTCGTGTGAACGGTGTCCTGCAGATTGAAAAAGCTATCCACATGCAAAAATAAAAGAATGATAATATGACTTAGTTGAGGAGTATCCTCAAACAAACAGTATTTGTTTTACAATTCAGGGTATTTCTGAACCAAGGAATAGTTAAGGAACTCCAGATGGAAGCTTAAGTTGCCTTAGTTGAGAAAACCCAACACAATTGGGGGTTTTTTTTGGTTTTTTTACTTAACTCTTACCTAGGCTGAGAGTTTTTTCCAATATCCTATAGGATAGCTGCTTTGTGAAGAAATTTATTTTTCAACTTCGTAGTTTTTCTTGTTTATTCTTAAAATGGGTAATATTGGCTAGGTTTGCATTTTCAATAAAACCTTACAAATGATGAAGAAGGAACAGACTGCCCCAAAATTTGCAGTATTCTCAGATATTATTTCACATTTATTAGTATTAGTTGCATATTAGGTATAATATTCTCTTCTTCCCACCCCCACAATGCTCTAATGGGAAGTGCAATGGCATGGGCGGTTGTGCCAACATCTCTCTCACTGTTGCTAAATTTAAAAAAGGAAAAAACGTGGAGAATGTTGTAGAATACCATCACTTTTTCCTCAGTAGGAGCACTGCATTCCCTGAACAGAGAAGGCAGACTGAGGGGCCCGTATGTGGTTAAACATCAGAGGGAAAGTCTCCAATTAAGCAGTTTGAGCAAACAGGTCCTTTTCCTTTTGAGGGGGTGCATAATCTTTTATATGGTATGTTTCATATTATTGCATGCTTCTGTAGCAAAAAACACTGCAGTGCAAAGTAAATACATGTCTAAAAATTAAGAGTTCCAAATAGGACTCTGGGTGGGGGTTTTGGGGGGAATTGCTTTATTTTTATTTTACACAATGCAAACTGACAAGAGGTACGAGAAAAACAAACACTTATCTCCATCTCATTAACCCCAGAAACCCTTAAAATTATCTGGATAAAGATGAACTGTTCCTATTAACCATTTCAAGGAAGGGATAAATATAAATATTGAACAAAGAGCTGGAGAAATTAAACTAAAAAGGCAGTTTCACTGTAAATTCTGTACCCTCTGCTGAAATGTTTTATAATATTGTTCAGACTCATTCCCTCAGGGAATTACATTTTTATCTCTCCTACAGAAACACTATACTTGAAGGCTATTGTCTCTCTCTCTGGTGGAGAATGCATCAGAGCCAAAATTATTACTGGTTTCAGAGTGGTAGCCATGTTAGTCTGTATCAGCAAAAAAAACAAGGAGTACTTCTGGCACCTTAGAGACTAAAATTTATTTGGGCATAAGCTTTTCTGGGCTAAAACCCACTTCATCCAATAAATTTGTTAGTCTCTAAAATTATTACTGTTTATCTGTTTTGTGGTACCACCTGCAAAGTGCTAGGCACTTTTCAAACATGATACTATATTTGCCCCAAAGAGTTTACAATCTCAAAAGAGAGGACAGAAGATGAGAGGAGAAAAGTAATGCAACAAACAGGCAAAGCAGTCAGGATGCTTAGCACAGGTCTAAGCTCATGTTATGTTATATTTTTATGTATCTATTATATTTTACTTTTAAAATAAATATTAATTCCTTGCCATTGCCCATTTTGTCCAGGTACTTAGTTCATGGCTTTCTCCATTTGGGGTTTTTTAGCCTCTGCCCAAAAGTTTTGTTTCTTTTTGTTTTTGTTCTTTTCATTGGTTCACTATCATCCTTCTGCCCCACTCCGATCATAAGTTTCTTCTAGATCAAAATATTTTCAATGATTTTATAAGTATTACTAATTGTTTTGCTTTATTTCCAAAAGTCCCTGTTTATGTTCTGCTTTAGCTCTTATATTTCTAGTGTAATTGTAATTAAAAAGCCTATATAATAGCAATAAGTCAGTCCCCGATTATTCCATTTTTTTCTGACCTTCAACTTCAGTCACTTCACCTCCTCTACAAATTGCCAAGTCCTCTTTAAACAAAACACACCAAAAGCCAACAGATGGTGATGTCAGTTGGACACCTGCAGTAAAGAAATTATGGCCCCTGCTATTCGGCCCTCCTAGGGAGGGATGCCCTTTTATAGGCACTCCCCAGGAACTAAAGGAGTGGGACTCTTACCTCACATGCTGGTAGAGAGGAATTTGATAGAATGCCCTGGCTCCCAATTCTCACTCACTATATGGGTGGGAGGAAGTTGGCTACAAGAATCCCTGCTACATTGTTCTTTACCATATACAAAACAGAACAAAAACAAACAAAAAAACAAAAACCACTAGGTTCTGAACTTGATGCGCAAGCCTAAAAATAGTCTTCAGTCTTTTTATAAACAGTTTTAAGTAAGTCTATAAAAGATACCCCGAGGTCCACCTGAAATACAAAAGTCCTGAATGAAAGGGTTTGCCAAGCATTTTCCAGGTAGCACTCTCACTAATACAGCAATCTCTGAATTTTTTTAAAACTAATTTAAAGGAAGTATTGCTGAGTAATAGTTGCTTCGAATCAAAACCTGCCACAAGATTAAATTCTACAGAATTACTAGGTCCCTTCACTAGTTACAAAATTGACTGGAAAATAAACAGTTATAAGTAAAACAAGAATTGCTGCATCTCATAACCTTGATTTGAGTTTCAGAAAAACCTGTTTAGAAACATTCAGTCTTAGTCAACAAGTTATGTTTATTTTGAGGAAGCTATGCATGACATCCTTAGAAGAGAAAGCATTGCAGTAGCTCTGAAATAGAACACTGGCTTAATTTACAGACAAAATACTTTGGCCTTGTTCTGAATTCTACTTGCAAAGCTTATGATTAAAAGATATATTATATTAAAAAAAGAAAAACACACCATAGATGGAATAAAGTTAAGAAATAAACAAAAGTCATCCAGCACAAAAACTGTATTTGCAGAGCATATTTTATCTAGATTTTATAGTATGTTTAGCAAAAGTTCTAAGTTTAAACTAAATAGGGTAAATTCTGATTATATAAACAATATTAATCATCTTTGTACATGTGGAAATTCTTTAGGACTTCTACCCCCAATTTATAGATCGGAAAAACAGACAAAGATTACTCCCATTTTAGACATTGAAAACCAGGTACAGACAGTTTGTATGACTTGCCCCAGCTCAGACTGAAAATCAGTGACAGAAGATGAAAAAGAACTCAAGTCATACAGTGCGATTTTCCATCACTTCTGACCAGAAAAGGTGTTTTTTTTTTAATTATACCACATAAACAATTTTAATTAAGAAAAAGGATAGTCATATTTCCATTTTTATTCCTACTATTTAATATTGAGGTATTTTTAAGCTATATAACAATTTTGAACAAATTCAGTGAAATAAGGCTTGTAGAAATATCTTAATTGATGTTAACCGTAAGAGGCTTTTTTAAATCCAGACCTTTTAAAAAAATAGAAACAATTAGCATTGTCTGTGGGAGCTTAATTACAAAGACATTTTCAGTCATTCCGGACTGTCAAAACAAAAGCAATCAGTGATCCCACAGAAACCATAAGTAAGCAAGTTTCAGAGTAGCAGCCGTTTAGTCTGTATCCGCAAAAAGAAAAGGAGGACTTGTGGCACCTTAGAGACTAAGGTAAGTAAGCACTGTTGCATCATTAACCCTGGTGGGGACCCTGACTAGCACCACTATATTAAGTAACCAAGTGAACTGCTTTAACCTAAATAAATACTTTTAACAGATAACCATGCTAAGAAATCTTCAATGCAAAAATAAACCCTGAGTTTGCCACATCTACACATCAAGCTCTCCACAACAACTCATTTCTTCCCATTGTAGATTAAGTAATAGGATAGTCAGGGAGAGGTCAGAGGACAGTTACATAAGCAAGGATCTGAAAACAACAGACTAGTTGCAGATAGTTAAAGCTGTGTTAAAAGTGGGGTTTGATTACTACCCAAACTAGGTAATTGTGGGTTAAAGCTCTCCATTCTTCCTGAATATTTACCTGTGTGGCAATCTACAAACTAGGACATATTCAATACTCGGCCACAATAGAGAAAAATAAAACTGAAAAGAATCAAAGCAAAAAGCTAACGCTTACGTGTTACAAATACAAAGTTAACACTTTGTGCTCATCTAGTCTTTCATCAGAGGATCTCAAAAAAAACTTTATAATCAGCAATTAATTAATACTCAATACCCCAATATAAGTATTATGACCATTTTAGACAGGTAAACTCAGACACAGAGAAGTTCAGTGATTTGTCCCTGTGTCACACAGAAAAGTAAACAGAATGGGAACTGACTTCAGCAGTCCCAGCTCCCAGTCCCTTACTCTAAACCATGTTTTCTAAATACCACAAAACAAAAAAAAACAAAACAAAAAACCCTAAAGAATAACCCCCCCAAAATAGATAGATATACTTTGTTTCATGAAGCCCATTTTCGTTTTAAAGATACAATTCAAAAGAAATCTACAGGAACACTGTTAACTTAAAAATTACACTTCAGCCTGAAAAAACGTGACCGCGATTGTTGCAAGCAGCATTTAAGTGTAATAGAAATATTAAAGTACAAATATTTTTTTCAGCTATTTACATTATTGATTTTACAGCTCATTATATACGGTCAGTGTCACTCTACTTTGTATAGTTAATTAATCAGTTCTCCTCCCCCTTTTGCGTCTATGAGTCTTCAATATAGCACCAGAGAAAAAATTAAGCCAAAGTATGATTTCAAAACCACAAATTGGTATGAAGTACCAAAATCTAAAGTATTAGATTTTGAGTTGATGGCTGCCCTTCAAAGAATCAAACAAAGACAGCATGAAATAAGCACCAGTGCTATAAGGATCTCCTTATAATCTTCTTTGATTCTTCAAAGAATCAAACAAAGACAGCATGAAATAAGCACCAGTGCTATAAGGATCTCCTAAGGTGCATCAAAGGCACACTTCAAAGCAGCCTCAAAAAACTCTGCTGTAGGTAAAGCACCCAAAATTATGAGTACCGCCTTGAAATAATAGGCACAATACAAATAATGTTTCAGAAAGAAACCTATTGATAATACTGTAGAATTGTTTGTTCATATACAAATATTTCCATGATGTGTAGAAAGTCAGTGTTTTTGAATAGGACTTGTGACGATAAAATATTCATGTATATCTTAAATGCATCTCAAATATACTGATGCACAAGAATAAAAATGTTACTGGTATCTAAACAATTAAGTAAAGCTTGTGAAAATGTGATCCAGAAGGGCACAATAGACAAGAGTGTTAAAATTACACATTTGAAAGCATTAAATACAACAGCAATGCTAACTAAACAGAGAAAGATTTAAGTTAAATTTGAAGAAAAGATCTGATGTATAAGTTTCAGCACCATGCATTCTTTTTCCCAATTGAGTTTATATACCTCTGGAAAGGGTACAGAGCAATCTTACTACACCTGTCAGCTACAGTGTGCTGCTTGCACATTTCGGCTGCAGTAGAAAGACACCTAGAAAGGGACAATATTTCATATATTACATCTATACCATTCCCTCTAATCCCTAAGTGCTTCAGAAAGTACCTGCATATAGCACTGAAACGCAGCCATTTCTGCAGTGGAGATTTGACACTAACAGGCCTATCACAATCTGCACAACAGTGCTGGGGAAAGGAAGGTTGGCAAAGAAACCCAGGACACAATACTGCTCTTACACAGAGTTGTCTAGGAGTCTAGGAGATCTTCACTGTCCATGAATTACACACTTGACTTGAAAGGAGAGGCGGGGACTTGGAGCATCAGCCCTTCATCAACCATTTCAAATCTTAACAGCCCAGGAAGTTATTGAGAGAAATTTAGATTCACTTTCATTTACTGCTGTATCTTTCACCTCCATTTTTAGGCAGGGGGTGATGCAGAAAGCCAATATAAAGGAAACTTGTGCATGTGTGTTTCTTTTACTCCAATGATGCATACATTGCACACATGCAGAGTCATGTGTTACCAACTTTTTAACAATAAAAAGTCACATATACAAGTTTTTTTTAAAAAAGCCAGTCTTTCTATCTGGACAGTGCCTACTCCTGAAAAGGGAAGAACTGAGGGTGTCCGCTCCAACTCCTGTAAACCTGTCACCCTTAGCTAAACACACAAACAGCACCCCCCTTCACGCCTGCCTCCCTGGAAAAAGGCTTTTTGTTCTCAGAATCCTCAAATCTGAACAACTGTACATCTACAGTCCCGTTCCCAGGGACTTAAACCTTTGTCTCCCCACTAACACATCCATCGTAGAAAATGACCGGGAAGATAAAATAAGCATGCTGTTTTACACATGAAAGTTGCCTACAATGTTGCTGAGCCCGAAGTTTTGGCCACATCTACAATAATTGCCAAGGACAGCAAGAGGGTTGCTCTATTCCTTTCATTCTAAGAGATCCCAGGGGACAGTGCTGACCCATCAGCCTGAAGCCTTTCATGCGGGGCATCACAGAGTTCTATCTTGTCACACCTACTATTCAGAGTGTCTGAGGGGTCTTTTGTTTCTTAAAATTGCCCACCACTGCTGTCAGCAATTCCGTTTGTAGCAGCAACAGTAGGAGTGCTAATGTTGACCCGCTGCCAGTGTTTTAACCACTGTCATCTCACCTGCACAGAGCAAGTCTAGAGAGCGCAGGTGTTGCTGTAGGCCAGTCTATACTAGTGCTCGCACTTGTAGAGGTACACCAGTGGTGGTGACCGTTTGAAAATTTTAATGAGAAGACCATGTAAACATTAGACTTTGCAGGGTATGTGAAGAGGTTAGTATGAGCTGTTGACAACACCTTACTCTACCATCTCCATCCTCTCTGATTCAGCTAGTGAGATGGATTACTAGCCAAGAACAGGAGTTGTATGAGAGAGCTGGTAGCTCAATCAAGACAGAGAATGTGGGTAAGTTGGGAGAAAAAATTGGAGAAATGTTAGCAGCTCCACTAGAGAGGAGAAGCATATATTCTGTTTATTACTCAATTTCAGAATACGGAGGTTATTAAATTCTCTGCTGCATTTGGATGCTCAGGTAGTGACTGACAAAAGCAGCTTTTTTCCCTTCTGCAACTGATGAAAGAGTTTGACATTTTCTTTTTCCCTCAAAATCAAAGTCCTGCAGTACACTTTACAGTTTTTAAGATCACTGGGAAACTTTAGTGAGAATGTGACTATCCACAGTACTTTGCAAAGAGAATTATTTCATCATACCAGCACTCCATGTCCTGCACTGATTTCCAATCAGTCTGAAACTGGAGTTTTGATCTACACAGCCCTAAGTGTTTTGTGTCTGAGGCTACCTGAAGAACCATCTCTTTCCCCAGTGATACTGCTCCACCTTCAAGCAAGAGCTCTCTGGTTTGTGCAAGAGACCCTGTTAGAGGGTATTTTCAGTGAGGAGTCTGTGTACATCTATACCATGGCAGCCACAGCCATGGTGCTGCAGCTGTGTCACTGTAGCACCATAGTGTACATGCTTCCTGCTCCAATGGAAAACCCTTCCATCAACGTAGTTAATCCAACCCTCCAAAAGGCAGTAGCTAGGTTGATGGATTCATTCGTCAACCAGTTTAGCAGCATCTACAGTGATGGTCTGGTCAACCCAACTACATCTCACAGTGCATGAAGATTTTCACACCCTGGACCAACGTAGCTAGGTCAATCTAATTTTTATGAGCAGACCAGGCCTTTGACGCTGGAATTCATTTCTCCCTGGTCAAACAGAGCTTGGATTCTTGGTCTTGAGATGAGCTGCAAGGCTCATCAATTGTCATGGCTTCTGATGACAGAGTAGGCTCAAGATTATTGTGTGTTTGAATGAGGTATATTATTTTGCACGTTCCAACTGGCCAAGTGGGAATCTCATTGCATTTGGGAGGTTTTTCCTTAGTTTTGGGCATTTCCAATATTTGTCCGAACGCCCCACCCCAGACCGCTGCAAAAACGTTATTCCACGAAGACATTTTTAAACAGACCTCGATGGGTGCGGCCCCCCTTTCCCAACGGATTCCCACCCCGCATTGCTCCCCATGTGCACAATACTCCCTTCGCTGGCCCCCAGCCCGTCAGGACTCTGTCCCCGGCCCCCTCCTCCAGCACCCTGGGCAGGGGGGTGTCCCCAGGAGCCCTGCTCGCCTCCCCCAAGGCACAACGTTGGGGTTCACGGCTGAGGGGGGCCTTTACTCCCCACAGCCAGAACTCCCCCGCCCCTCTCCGGAGCCCTCCGACAGCCCCCATCTACCAGCCCCGGCCGAGGGGCATCCCATGGAGCCGGCTCCACGGCGCTGCCCTCAGGGACCCACCTGACCGCCCCTCCCACCGCAGGGCGGTCCCCGGGCTCCCGCCAGGGCCCGTCCCCCGGCTGCGGGTAGGGCGCCCCCAGCGGCCCCGTGCGGAGGCTCCTAGCCCGGGACCCAAGCCCCCCTCCCTGCAGCAGCGGCGGCGTCTGTTCGCAGCGCCGCCGGGTCCGTCTTACCTGCGCCGCCGCCGCCGCCTGCCTGCCCCTGCGGCCGGCCCGGCTCTAAGTGGCCCGGAGCAGCCCCAGGCTCCGGCACCAGCCGGACGCCATTTTGTCTCCGGCCTCGGAAGTGACGTCGAGAGGAGGGGGGCGCTGAGGAACGGGCCCCCCTCCCCAGCAGGGAACCCCGAGCCAGTGCCCCCCCTGAGTCCGCCCCCAGCCATCGCCCAGGTCTCCTGCGGGTCACCCCGACCCGCCTCTGCCTCCTCCACCCGCCCCCAGTCCGCTCCCCAAACCGGTCTCTGCCCCTTCCCCCCTGCCCCAGCCCCCTCCCCCAAACTCTCTGCCCCCTTCCCACTCCCCCCAAACCTGCCTCTGCCCCCTCCACACACTCCCCCCAACCCTCCCAAACCGGTCTCTGCCCCCTCCCCACTGCCCCAGCCCCCTTCCCACTCCCCCCAAGCTTGTCTCTGCCCCCTCCACACACTCCCCCCAACCCTCCCGAACCGGTCTCTGCCCCCTCCACACACTCCCCCCAGCCCCCCAAACCTGCCTCTGCCCCCTGCCCCAACCCCTCCCCCAAACTCTCTACCCCCTTCCCACTCCAAACCTGCCTGTGCCCCCTCCCTATTGCCTCAAATCCACCTCTGCCCCCTCCCTTGAAACCCTTCCCGACTCCCCCCAACCCTGCCTCTGTCCTCTCCCTCCTCCCCAAACTACCTCTGCCTTCTCCCCAAACCTGCTTGTGCCCCCCCCTCCCTATTCCCTCCCAAACCCACCGCTGGCCACTCCCCATAACCCTTCCCTACTCCACCAACCCACCTCTGCCCCCTCCTTACTCAGTCCCAAACTCCTTCCCCATGCCCTGCCTCTGCCCCCTCCCCAGTCACTTCCCCAAACCCCCAGTCCGCTCCTCTGCCCACTCCCTACTTGTTCCCAAACTCTCAAGACTCCCAAAACTTCAACCTTGACCCCCTTCCTCCATGGCTCAGTACCCTCAAAGTAGAGGTGAGGAAACATTGAAATTTTGTGATGAAAAGGGAGGACAATTTCTTCAGTTTTAAAAATATAATTCCCATTTTATGACCAGTTCAAAAGGCCCCATTTCCCAAGACACCCAAACTCTGACTCTTCCCTCTCCCTCAATATCCCTCCTGACAAATCAGTTGCAGGTGCTCACCTCCATAATTAACCCCCACCCCCCAAGAGCACATTCTTCTCCCTTCTTAGCCCTTTCTTGTTTCTCTCCCTTCAGTAGTTCAGCTCCACAAGGGAGTTCTCACTCCTCAAGCTGATTGAGCTCAGGGGCTGTCAGAAACTAGTTGGAATGAATGGAGATGTTAAATGTCAGAGAAACACTTCATCATCGGGGGCACAGGTTTGAGAGACCTCCCTACTCCCAAAAAGTAAGATTTGGCAGGTGTAGAAAGGGAGGGTGATGGTGAAATTCCTGACTTGTTGGGACCTAATGTGAAATTTTAGTGTCCTTTTGAAACAGCAAACATATTGTGATGTCCTGTAGCAACAAACATCTTCTCACTGTAGTTTCTGAGCAGGTATTTAATGAAAAACCAGAGTAGGCTCATCTCTTGATACATTTATGCATATGTATCATTGCATATAATAGGGTCTCTCTTTGTATAGTCTGACTATAAGGATTTGAACTTGAAATTCTATATACATAGAATTAGGTGGCCTGATTTTCTTCCCTCTTCCATAGACAAGAGGAGAATGTGCCATTCATAACATAAATGGGGAAGGATTCTTCTGTTAAACACAATTGGGGATGGAGCGGGTTGATATTACCAGACTGTTTATGGTTTAGAGATCTAAAATGCAGAATGGTATTTTTGTAGTTTGATTTGATTTCAAATTGTGCATGTATATAAAAAGATGGAGTAAAACTACTGATAAATATGGGCAAAGTATCAATACAAACTATAAAATATCTGGTTTGAAGAATACTGTTCCACATGGTGAGTTGGAAACTTTCCCGAGCAAGCAAGGAAAAATTGCCTAACTTGACAATTTTTGCTTAATTTAAAATAACCCATTCAATTTCTAACACTGATGATTACAAAGATAACCTTTCAACTTTAAAAAAAAAAAGGAGTACTAGTGGCACCTTAGATACTAACCAATTTATTTGCGCATAAGCTTTCATGCATAAATTGGTTAGTCTCTAAGGTGCCACTAGTACTCCTTTTCTTTTTGTGAATACAGACTAACACGGCTGCTACTCTGAAACCTTTCAACTTTAAAGAGTGCAGAGTCTGAAGCCAAACAACTCCTGTGCCTCTGTTGTCCATAGCTATGCCAGGCAACAGCAGAGTGAAATTACCAGGACAAAAGCCAGATTCACAGCTGCTCTTCAGCAATCAGAACCCTGTGGTCAGCACTGAAACCGTCAAGAATAATGTTCATTTCTCACTGCAGCTGCTTGTCGAAACTACAGGTAGCTGAAGCAGGTCCTGGAGTTATTCATGGAGGAAGTCCCAAGAACACAAAATTGGAGAAGGAGAGGAGTATAACAAGAACAGATCATTTCTCCCTCCTAATAACTAGGAATCATTGAGGGACAGAAAGTAGCAAAACCCATTCCTCCATCCTTGTAGCAGGCAAGGAAATCCTGGATGTAGGAAGGGAGGCAGAAAACTCCTTCTCCCTTCCAGCAGAGAGGTGAGTAGAGTTTCAAATTTAACTCCTGCTAGCCAGAGACTGATTCAGAAATGAAGTCCTGATCAATGTTCAGGGACAGCACCCTGTCAGAAATCCCAGGACCTTTCCCAGAAGTTGGGTGGCAGAGTAGCTCACCAAGGCATTTCCTTGCTCATCACTGATGCCCTTCCCCCCTTTAGATTTTGTAGTTACTTCAGGCTGGGTGTCTGGTAAATTCAAAGACTGTACAGAATATACACAGACAAGTATTTTCAAAATAAACATTCTTGATTATGAGCTATCCTTTTTATAAGCTCACGAAAGCTTATGCTCAAATAAATTGGTTAGTCTCTAAGGTGCCACAAGTACTCCTTTTCTTTTCGCAAATATAGACTAACACGGCTGTTACTCTGAAACCTTTTTATAAGTTAGACCCTATAAAGCTCTTGGGACAAGATAAGCTAAATTCGGATTTGTAATGGCAAGATTCTTCAGAACCAGACATTCAAATCCCAGCAGGGTCTTCTCAGCCCTTCTCTCAAGGCAGATAAACTCAGTTTCCTTGTAGTCTGCAAGGGACAGTCTTGATAACTAAGGCCCTTTCTGCCTCATGGACATTAAAGCTCCTTTGTTGAGATTTTAAAGTCAGTGCAAAGGATTTTTTTTTCTATCGTGGAAGATATATGGCTAACTCCTTTGTACTGCTTTGAAAACCTCAGCCTCCATGACTCATTTTTGTAAGAGTAGGAGCATGCTCCAGTGTCCTGGCCAAAATTTTTCCTCCATTATTATGGTGATCCCTACCTCGCTTATACCCAGAGGTGGATGCATTTCTGTGGATTTATATGTTCATAGTGTGTTAAGCTTTCTTTCTTGTGGAAAGAAAGGGGCTCTGTTTAAATGTAAATGTATTACTATACTTGTTTCTCTCCTCTTTTTTTTTTAGAAGGGAGATCAGCCACTTTTCACACCTGGAATACTCAAGATTTGTCTACATTAGAAAATGTGCACCAGTGTAACAAAACCAATTTAAAACTAATCTAGTTACACCAGCAGCAAACCATCAACATAGACATGCTTAAACTGTTCTAGCTTACTATAGTACACTAAATTGGTTTAAGCATAAATGAAAAATCTTAAAGTGCATCTATATTAAGGGTTTACACTGGTACTACTAATCAATTTAATTCCACCGATGCAAGTTTTCTAATAGAAACCAAGCCTCAATGCTAATGAGAAACTGGAGACTTGTTATGTTAGAAGGGATGAAGGCAAATGGGGAAGGGAGGGAACATGGCTGGCACACACAAATCCTCCCACCCACAAAAAAGTTAATTTAGAATTAAGGTTTCTTTAAGTAATTACTAATTATCCTCATGCAAAATACAACATATTACCTTTATATATTATACTTACCCATATGAAAGTAGATTTTCATTCATGTTTAAAAATATATGCTGCCCTAACAGCAGAATTCCTCACTCCATTTTCACTCCTCTCTCACTCCTTATATCCCAGATGCTGGCATTTTATGTTCTGGTCTAATTTAGATTATGAACTCCATGGGATAGGGGATCTTGACTATTTATTCACCTCTAAAGCACCATGCACAACTATAGCACTAAATGCAAAATAATATTTTTTCCATAAGACTTTAAACCCTGTTAGTTTTGTTACAATGCGTATTATCTATGGATCTGTGTTTACTCACCCATTTGTGAGAAGAGAAGGAGAAAACTTTTTTTCATATATTGGAATTGATTCAACCTTCCTTCCTTTTTAAGGGAGGAACCACCCCCATAGAAGCCTGATTTAAAGACCTAGCTTGTAGCTGATTGGAGGATACTTGACTAAAAGTCATCATGGGAAATGTAGTCCTAAACTGGAATCTAAAGCTTGGGATATTGGTATAAGGAAACAGGTGAGTGGGAATTCTGGGAAATTGTCTCCCTATAAAAAAGCAAGAGAGCCATACACACTTTTTAAAATAAAATGTAGGCTTAGTTTATGTATTGGAGAAGCAGCAGGTTTTGTTGGGTAGTTTGTTATATTATAGAACTGTTTGGGGTATTTTGTGCTTCTTTTTTTTTTTTCATTGAAATTAGCTTTATGCTTGCATCTAAAGCAATGACCTACAGTCATTTTTCTTTTTACCCATTTAGGTATTTAATATTAGACGTGCTATGAAACTCTGTTTAGATACATTCATGTGCACGAATATATATCTTAATTCCAAATCACTAGTAGCATTGCTTCTGAAGAAGAAAATACAGCTTTGTTTTAACACAAAGTCAACTTTATTAAATTTATTTTAGTTATATTTTATATATAAAATATAGTTTTATTTATTTAACACTTTTATTAAAGTGTTCGTCTTTACAAAAATAAATATTTCTTATGCTATTTAAGAAACAAGAATAGAACACTGAAGTAGGCAGCAGAGATCACATGAATAGAAAAAACTCAAATACAATAATAGTTCCCTCCAAAGCTCTTAAGATGGTTTGTTGATAATAGATAGGATTTCATTAGCTGTCAGGGAAATAGACAGAGGTATGAGTTAGTGTTTTCAGGACCCAGGAACTGTCAAACTATAATTCTTTCTTTGGCTTGGGAAAATCATTTGACCTCTCTGCTAGTTTCCCTCTCTAAAATGAGAGGATGTTAGGTAGGCTACCTCCCAAGTTTGTTTTGAAGATTAATTAGTTCATGTTTGTAAAGTACTTTGAAGATATAAAGCACTAGATATCATTAGCCTTTGAATACATATGCAGAACTGCAATAATCATTAATTGGGGTTACATGCACATTTTCAAGGGGAAGAAAAAAAGGATCTTTCCGTATAAAACTTTCTTCATCAGAAGCTGTCACTACATCAGCACTTTAGATAATTAATACCTCTAGCATGTTAGCAATGGGATGACTGATATAGTCTTACTCTTCCAATTAAACATTACTAAGAGGTTGGTATCATTGTGTGGTCTGCTTCTTGACAGTAGATGCACCAATGTACTGGTAGGCTGTCTGCAGTCCATCTGTTCTCTTTCACAAGTGGGCATATATTCTCATCTAAGCCTAATGTTTTCAGTTGTTCATTTGAAAGGCCTTCACAGTCCTTTCAAAAAGTGAGAGATAGAGTATTAGCCAAATTATTTCTAAACTAAAATCTTTATTTAAAGTGAGTTTGGGGATCACAATGAAATGTAATAAAACATAATCTGTGCAGTTTCTAAACTACAGCAAGGAAAACAACATGATTTTAAAATGACCAATGCTGTTTGTAGCCACATAACTTACTTTTTAAAACCAGAGATGGACTAAAGCTGCAGAATTTGGATCCAGATTTTAAAGAGTCCAAGGTTCTGTATTCAGCTCTAGGTTTTTGTTGACTGATCCATTCTATATACAGAAGTCATTTGCAAAACTTCGATCCGAGTTCAGATTTTGATCAAATCCAAAGATCAGTGGATTTGGATCCAGGCTTTTGGTTTTGCCCTTTTTTAGTATTATTTAAATTTTAATTACATTAAAATTAAAAAAAATTAATTGAGATATTTAATGCATTTTACAAAGAATGAGCCCTTAACAGAAGCAATGGTGAGCATTAGAAAAAGGTATTCATTTCTGTCACTCACAAATTGAAAGTTCATCTGTGACCATTGGTTTTTATTACAGTTTTTAGAAGATACTGTATGTTTTATTGCTGAAATCGTCATATTGCTGATTGGGTCATATGGATGGGCCAGTCTGAGCCTTTAGGCAGGGGCCATACGTAACTGCTTCGCTTAAGGACTGAATTATGTCACAGTTCCTTGATTACCTTCCCTCTTGCTCCAGGGTTGGTGGGGCAGAAAGTTCTTCTACCTGGCCAGCTACTGTAGCCAATGAGTACGGTGAGGGAGGGGTAAAGCCAAGGTCCCGTCCTCTCACAGTCTATTTGCTCACATCAGGGAATATTAGGAGAGCAGGAATTGTGCTCTGAATGAGGTATTCAGGTCCAAGATCTTGGTGAACTGAATAGGGTGGGATCCCTTACTCTGTGCTCAGCCAAGTAAGAAAAGGAGACAGACTATCCCAGTACCAAAACCAAATGAACTGAACTCACCTCTTTTATCTGTGTAAATATTCACCTATTATTTTTTGAATTATTCAGCCAGTTGTATTCCTTAATGTATAGTGTCAGCACTTAGATATCCTAGTAACAGGCAATTTTAGAAATACCTGAGACAGATAAACGGTGCTTTGTCAATATTATGTGTGTCAGATCATAGGGATTCCACCACTTTCCTTGGGAAAAGGAAATCTTTAGTGACCTCACTGTTACAAAACTTTTCAGCTTGTATTTACCTTTTCCTTGTTTTATCCCATTACTCCTACTTACAGCTCACTAGACCCAAAACAGTTCTACTCCTCCTTGGTGTTCATATCCTTAAAAGCTAATGAAAGACTACAAGAACTTTTTATTTGTATTTGATTTAATCAGGCTATAAATATTTAGGTCTGGGGACAGTAGAGAAATTTGCACGGGTATAAATACCTCACTGGTGCAAATTTTCAAAAACGTTCCTAACGTAAATTTAATCTTTCCTTGTAAATTAGATCAGCCCCTTCATGTTTTTGTTGCTGTTTTCTGACTTTCCTCCAGATTGCCTAAATCTTTCTAGTATTTCTTACCATTTGCTGCTTTAATTCAGTAAACTGTAAATATAGTAAATGTAGAAAATGAGGGATATATTCGCTTGTTACTGGCTGGCATTTAAAACAGTTTTTTATTTAAACAATTATGATGACCACATAAAATACATGGTAGGCTGCATGAAAACGTCCTGAAAACCAAAGGTCTGATGCGGTTGCAATAACTGGTGCTTTTCTCAGGTAGAATACTAGCTCTTGAGTCTGTGTTTACCTTGAAGGGGAAGAAATATCACCCAAGAAAAAACTTTGATGAGACTCAACTCCTCTTGCTGTCAAAGTCTTATTAGCATACGAAAGGGGGCTTCTGCAAACTCTACAGTGGACAGTACATTTTCAAAGTTATAGACTCCAACACAAGAGAGAACCTTCATCAGAATTCAAAAGCCACATTTGTCTCTGGAAATAACAGGTTAATTTCATAACTGCAATAACAAAGGTATTGACACTGGGTAAATTGGAGTTCCTTCTGTGAACCAAGGCATTTGCAATCCAGAAGTGACATTACAGATTTACTTACAGAAGACAAAAAATAGTAGAGGCCATACTTTCATCTTTATGCACGACAATTTAATATCATCAGCCAGGTGCTTCTACTTACTTGAAACCTATGTTTACTATGAGCTACTAAAATATGTATAAGTGAAGTACAGTTCCATCGTGCATTATCAGGGCCCTCAAGCTGCAATCATTTAAATGAGCAATATGAGATAATAAATGTCTTGTCAAAACAAATCATAAAATCCTTTCTCACAAGAGTGAGGAACTTTAAAAAAAGTTTAAAAAAAAAAAAGACTTCAGACTCAACCTGAACTGAGTGAGTCTCATGCTGAATGTGTGAAAGTTAGCAGGTCTGCAGCATTAAGGAAAAAACAACAACAAAAAACAAACCGAAAACAGACAGTAAACATGACACCTTATTAACTCTGTTATTACAGCTTAAAACAGAAGAGTTTCCAGTAGCAACCTCACTGTCTCATGCAACACTTAACTCAGGATCTCTTCCCTCTGTGGTATTTTAATACAAGACTCAGTCTTTTGTATTTCATGGTCCATCAATGATTCAGCTCTCAGTGTTCTTTCTCCGTGGTTGATCATTCAGCCATTTTGAACCTAACTGGGCTGCTTAACTTTGGCATAGAATATGTCAGACTGGATGCCTTTAGGCTCTGTTGCCTGCCAGCCTGTTTGGCTTCATTGGTTGGTTTTCTTGGGATAGCCACATGTTTGCTTCTACTTGAAGTCATTTTCATGAATCTGGCCACTCACATATAAGAAATGCTTTCTTCTTTTTTCCTGCATTTACTGTTTATGAAAATAAGCACCATCTGGTGGCAATCATGCAGACATACAATTCAATTTCCATTTTATTTCAAACAGTAAAGTCCTCAGACCTTTACCAGATTACGGGCACAGACTAGGAGTGATGTCAAACATGCAAGCCATATTTATGTGTTTCATGATTTTAGGATTGTCAACCCCAAGCCTTCCAAAATCATGAGTCAGGCCACCAAAAATCATGGGATTGGCTTAAAAGTCATGGCATTTTACAAAATAATAAATGTCAGTTTCGTTTCATTTTCCTTCTGGTCTTGCCCTTAGAGTTCCTGTTCTCATTCTGCAACCATGAGGGCTAGAAACTTATTTTTTACTTTAAATGAAAGCTGAGCATCTCATGTAATCACCTGTGTCTCTCAGAGCTTGGGCTTTAAGAAAAATATCAAATATTGTAAGCCTTGTGATAAAATTGTGAGAGTTAGCAAATCTGTCATTTAATCCAACGAGCCACATAGATAGGCTCGTTTGTTTAAAGTATACTCTTAGTGGGTTTTTTTTCCACTTGAAAACCTTTGTGCATTTTGCTTGAGAAAGGAAAAATAAACATAATACGGCTCTGTTATCTCTACACTGAGCCGTCATGGCTGGCTGCTTGCAAAAGTGGGTCAGTAGGTATGCACGTCAAGGCGGGCAACCAGAAAAAGGCAATTCCAAAACATTCTGAGGATGTTAGAGGGGACAGACTCCCAGTATCTGTGACCCCTGGGTACTGGAGTTCAAAATTGTGATCAGAGCAGTCACTGTCGTGAGGACAGGGCATTGTGCGACTCTTGCTGGAGGCCTGTCAGAGGTGACACAGGTAAAGCAGTGTCCACCCTGGCGTTTTGTCAGTGGAAGTATGTAAGCTTTGGACTTAAGTCTTTCGAGGAGATGATGTAATGAGGGGGCCTACATCTGTGGGAGACATATTTAGCTGTAGACGCATGCAAAACTGTCAACAAAAAGTTGAGTTATGTCAAAAAGCCTTGTGATATAGCTATAGAACAAACATTAGTCTCCTCTCCCAAAGAACAACTTGAATGAACCACACAGAGCACACACATTCTTGTTGCCTGTAGTTAAAATAACCCTATATTTAGCCCCAAGTTTCTGATTTCCGCACCTCTTTTTATCAGCTCAATGAAAACTAGCAATGCCTCCTGTCAGAATGAGCCTCTTGTCGCTTTCAAAATTTGTTTAACATGTGATTATATTGAAACAAGTGACTTAGATAGCATTGCAGGGTTCATTGTTTACTGGCTTACAAATAAAGAGGTTGTTTTGGTAAATGACCGCCCAGCACACTCATCCTGGGATTTGAAAGTCAAACTGGATCCTTTCTGTACGTCAGCACCGTACGAAAAATTCTGCATTCAGAACTTAGTTAACTGTCATGTATATGTTGCACAAACAAGAACAGAATTCAACTTGCTCTCTCTTAAAGGGAGAAAATGTGGTTCCCTCTCTGTTTTATCCATGCATGCACACGTATATTATATTCAGTGCAAACAGGAATACATTTTTTTTTTCTCAGAAGAGTCAGCAGATCTGACTCTGAATAAATGCAGGGAGAAGATGTGATGACTGAAAAGGTGACTTGTTTACATAATCACTTTTCTAACCATAATCACACTTTAAGGATCCTTCTCTCCTACCCCATGTGTGTTACAGAACCTTAATATGAACAGTAACTAATAAAACTGCAGGCAAATGAAATATGGAACACTAGGAAGGAATCTATGAGCTATACAGTCTGAAGTAGCCTTGAAAATAACTTGACCTGTGGTACGTTGATATGTGTTTTTCTTTTGCTAATTGGAACAAGGTCTGTATTATCAAACTTCTCTGTGCCACTCCAGCTTGTTTTGGTAAACATAGGAGACAGTGTGCTGGGTGTTGTTATTATGGCTAATGCTAGCAATTTCTCCTGGTAATAGCAATAAAGACACAAATTAACTGCTTGTTTGGCAAAAAGCATTGGGAGATTTATTTTTCAAACTAGGACTGAATTCTAAATATTGTCTGCTTTTCAAATAGAATTTTTCTGAATGCCAGTGAGGTGAAAGAATTCTCTAAACAGTTTAGATTGCTAGCGTCCACTTCAAATGCTCTGAAGTGTACCCAATGGACTCTGT
Source organism: Lepidochelys olivacea (assembly GCF_965140295.1). Taxonomy (NCBI): domain Eukaryota; kingdom Metazoa; phylum Chordata; order Testudines; family Cheloniidae; genus Lepidochelys; species Lepidochelys olivacea. Next base: position 17,383,061 of record NC_140428.1, read on the forward strand.
TAAGACTGCTGATGAAAACTGAGCTACATCAAGCATGAGAGAGCTGAAGAAGTACCCATCCTGCCTTTACCTGCTTCCGGGGAAGGTTCCACTTTTTAATTCAGCCAGCTTCAAAGGTCCTACGCACCAGCCAGGCTAGGAGTGTTGTCTGTCTCAAAAGAGCCTAAATATTAAACTTGATTGGGTCCATCAAAGGAAACACTCTCAGTTCTGAGCAGCAATCAGGAAGTTTGTTCAAACCGAAAGACATTGTCTAAACTTACAATCACCACAAGGTCTTACCCCTATGGGGAAAGATACCGTAACCAGCACAAGCTTTGAATAGAGGTTTCAACAAAGACTCTACTAAGTATAACATCCAGAAGGCAGAGGTGGGGTTCTGAGTTTTAACAGCAAAGTGGATATTGACTGAACCACATTTTATTATCAATTAAATGAGTCTTTCTATTCAGCCAAAAAGATCCAGGTAGAATGGGATTTAGGTGTTTTGTTACCTGGCAGTTCATACCTTTTCTTTACAGAAGGAAACAGAGACTATCAAAGTAAAGATTGAATTTACATAAATATAAATGTATGCATAGGAATAAGCAAATAACTCTTATGTGATTATTTTAAGCATTGTCCTTCCTTTTTTTATTTTATTTATTTCCTGTCTTTTTATTCATCCATTTTAATAACCCTCCACATGGAGACACATCATAGCATTGTATGAATGAGTGGGAGGAAATGTGATGTAGGACTACAGCCTACTATGGGTGAGTTAAGTTTGTCTAGTGAGTTAAGTAGAGGTTGGAGAGTTTGGACACAGGGTTCTATTCCTGGCTCTTCCACTGACTCATTTAGAGACTTTAATCAAGTCACTTCACCTCTCTGTACATCATTTATATCATCTGTGATATGGGGATAAAGATTAGGGCTAGGTGAAATCGGTGTAAATTGTTTTTTGGCAGAAATTTTCACCTATTTGTTTTGCTAAGATTTCAAGTCCCTCAAATTATTTTGCATGTTGGCTTGTAAAATCCACTCCCAGCTTGAACTGTCGAGCTTTCAAAACTTCTGATGACTGGCTGTGCCATGGCTGTTATCTCTGGCAGCTTTGAGTTGTGGAGAGAAGACTAGAGAAATAGGCATCAGGGGCACACACATTTGTAATATATTATATGAAGTTACATAGACAAACTTATCAGGCCAGGCTGGGACAGTAGCAGCTGAGGAGTATATTTAGATTGTAAATTCTTTTGGGCAGGGACTCTTACTATATGTACAGTAGTTAAAACAATGGGGCCCTAAACTCAGTTGTGGCCTCCAAGTGCTACCATAGTACAAATAACTTGACATTGAGATCTGCACTGGATCCTGACTCACTCTGTTGACCAGTCAGGGTGAAAGGCTAAGCTAAACCATCAGCAGCCAAAAGGTGTGGCAGCAGGTGCCAAGTCTTTCCACTGAGTGATATCAGGTGGTGACCCATATAAGAGCAATCTCCCAGGGCTTTGCGACTGCCTTCTCCTAAAACCGACTAGGCACTGTGGGAGTTGGAGCAGGCACCAGAGGACTGTGAGCTCATCACTAGTGAGGTGACTGAGTCTGAATCAACGCTCTACAATTAATTGCCTTGCCCATTCCCAGCTTCACCTCTCAAAGGAAGGGAGAACGTTATAAAAATATTAAAGCAACCTCTCTAGGCCTTAAACTCTTGGTATGAGCTAATAATGTTGGGTAATGACAGGTCTGGATCTGAGCAGATTAAATAGCACAATGAATGGGAAAAAACACATGAGTTTCTTCCAGTGTTACCACATGTTGGGCTGCACCTATGCAGAATTATGATTCCAAAACAACTAGTATAGACAAGACCTTTGAGGCCACTTCATAGTCTTGGTTTTATTTAAAATATTCTATATGTTTAAAAGGATGGAAGATAGGAAGTTTTCTTGTGACAAACATATTCCCTATTTTTCTTGTAAATAATAATGTCTCCATTAATTCTTGCCACTAGCTGGTGCTAGGATACAATTTACTAAGCATGCAATTATAATGAAACATCTGCATTATTGGCCTGCAATAGGGAATTCTTCCCTCTTAATATTCTGCCTGTGTGTCACTGTTAGTCACTCTCCATAGTCTGATTTATTGGTGTTTAAGGCATTTTTGTGGTTTCTACCCTGTTCCTGTTGTGAAGCACACCTGGTCTGGTTGGTATTTCAGACAATTTACACACACTGGTGTTTTAACAAAGCATTCCCTCCTTTCCCCTTTCTCACACATACATTCTGTTATTGCTTTCTACAAGGCTGCTTCCAAGATATTCCCTGGGAAAGCAAGGTATTATGATGTTAATCGTTACATCATTAACTAGAAGAATCCCCCCTGAAAATCCATTTTTAAAAGACTAAACTGCAATGGGTGGGTTAAATATTTCCCAGAGCCAACACATCTAGGTCCTAATGAACAGATGGTATTTTTAATCTCCTCATGCATCACGGTTAATAGCACTGAATGTTTTCGTGATCTCATTAACGTTTTAGGGCCTACGAACAGCCATGTCCTAGTGCCAAGGATAGTTTCAATTGGGTGAATCTAGCTCTGGACCAGCTAGACAGTCTTGTGCTGCTGCCTGAACTAAATGGTTTTCACTAGTAAACAAGTGCTATGGAATGGCAAAAAGCTGTATGGTAGAAGGGGTTTTTTGTTTCTTCATGTTTCTCAACCAAAATAACACAAATATCCCATCAAGTTCTAAGGGTTTGTTGAGGCTAGCAGAGGAGGCTGAGATTAGGTGTTAAACTAAATGAAGGTGACCTGCATCTACATACCTTAGAAAAACAGTTGTATTCTCTCACCTCAAACTAATATCAACCTCTTTTGCTCATCTAGATAAACCTAAAGAAGAGCTAAAATCTAGCAACCTGTAGCAGTAGAGCCTGAGACTCAAACCTAGTTTTTTCCCACAGTAGCACAGAACATATAGGCCATCTCTGATTCGGCAAATGATACTAATCCCACCTCCACGACACTGTAATTAAAGCAGCACTGCAGTTTCCATGACCAGGCTATTCCTACTGTTCAAGGGGTTATCAACTGATAATGGTGGTGTTGTTTTTTCAGCAGCAATCTTCATGCCCAAAGGTAGAGGCCCCCTTGTAAAGATTTTGTATTCCGATAAGAGCATCTGCAGAATCCTGTGGAAATGTGCATTACAACACACTGACTCTGACCCTGTCCTGAAGAACTTGCAAAAGCTTGTAAGCATTTTTAGTACACATTGTAAAATAGTTCTCGTGTCTTCTGTCCTCCACTCTTGTGCACCTGCCCAGGGTCAGTGGCAATCTCTGCACCGAGTGTGCATGTGTGCCTCTGCTGGATGAAATGTTTGGCCTATGCATGCAAGAGAGAGAGAGACTTCTTTTGTTTGATTGTCAGGGCTATTTGGTATTTTGGTGACAGCAGGTCTTGAGTTCTATTCCTGTTGTGTACTGTGAAGTCTTGTTCAGGTAATGCATTGCTGTTCCTTTGCCAAGCTGAAGAAGTAGATTTCAGGGCCTTGCGAGTCAGATTCCCATTTGGAGCAGGAATTGATGGCACAGAGTCAGGTATTTTCTTAGTATACGTTGTTTATTTACAAAATGTGCACAAGTCGTCTTGCTTCAAAGAAGACTAGCAACAAACTCCAAGCAAGTAACCTCAGGAAAGGCCACATTACCACTGCCCTGTCCCAAGAAGGAGCTGCCTTGAGCATCTGTTTGTCTCCGGGCTTCACAAAAAATATTGTGTGCCCCCTTTCCTCCCTCATTTCCTGAACTCTACACCTGGGAACCCCCAATCCAAAGTTCCACTTGGACCAGATGGTTTGGATACAGTGGCTCTGTTATTAACCGCCCCCCCCCTTCCCTTTTGTGCTACTGCTTTGCAGACTCACAAAAAAGCTTAGAAAGGTCCAACAGCCCAGATGTAGGAGAGTGCCTTAATTCACACAATACCGTTAACACCTTGCTGAAGGCAGTGTCTGCCTGGTGTCTTTAATCCTTTCTATGAAGAGTTTCATCCTGGGTGCTTATGAATCAGTGGCCCCAAATGGGCAACTCATTAGCACCTCTTGCCAGAGCATTGTATAGATTAGCCTAGGTGCCCACAGAATCAGTGCAGTGTGCATCCTGGCTAAGGAAAGACTGGAAATGAATCTTTGAGAAGATTCACATACTGCCTCTTGTGACTGTGATGATCAGGGTCCAGACACCCCAGAGGGAGGACAGGGGGCCTGAACCCCAAAGAATAAGCAATTGAATCAACTGATTGTATGCAGTATTACAAAAGTGTGCCAAGCAAGGTCTTTTATGAAAGCCAGTGACATGCTGGTGATTAATAGCCTGACTCTGGTGACAAAACAATGACTTTGGGAAAATATAAGTAGAAGCAAAATTCCATTTTGGCATCCCTCACTGATGGGACATAGGTACAGCTGCCTCCGAGCCTGTGAAAGTTAGATCCCGTATTCTGGAGGGTTAGGGATGCTGGTAACCTGATGTAAGAAACAATCTTTACCTAAGCAGTTTTCTAACTTGCTTATGTTAAGTTTTAGTCACTAGAAAGCGTGTTTTGTTTTGTTTTGTTTATAACCAAACCTCTCTCTCTTTCTCTTGCTTAGTATCACTTAAATCTCTGTTCTTTGTTAGTAGTTTTGTAATGAAACAAGAATAAATTTATCTGTGTGCTGTGTAGTAAAGTGAAGTGTGAGTTTTCAGTTAACCTGACAGGCTGGTGTGTGCTTTGTCTCTTTGAAGACAGTGAACTTAATAACTTCTGTGAGCGTCCAGTGAGATGGACTGCAGGGAGATATCCAACATCTCAGGAGATGGGGTTCATTGACTGTTACCTACAAGGCAAGGTTTTGACTGGCAGAGTCCTAAAGAATTTTCTGGCAGCGCAGAGAGGCTAGTGTGTCAGGAAGCAGACACACAGTTTAGCATCGGCAAAGCTCTCACACTTGCTAAGGCAGAGGGGTAACAGTGGGTCACAGTTCTGGGCATCGGGACCAGAGGATCACAGTGACCCCTTTGGTATTAATGAGAATTCTGATACAGGTGGGGGCAGCATATTCCTCCAAGAAGAAAGCTAGTGTTCATTTTTAGAATAAATTTTTAGTCTGCACGTGGAACCTCTTCACATTCCTGTCTCCTGATGTACTCAGTACAGAATGGCAGACAGGAAACAAGGAAGAGCTCGCAGTCCCATCTTTTTCTCCCAGGAGTGTACCTGGCAGGATTGCCAGTTCTTCCCGTTTCCTGCATGACATTATGTTTCGGGGCAGGAATGTGAAAAATATCCTCAGGCATTCAAAAAGAAAAAGTGTTATTTGAGAACAGCACAAGTGCTGATAGCAGGAAACTGAGTTGTTTCCTAGTTTGAGTGAGGCATAAGTCGCAAAAGGTTTCCCGGGAATAATATGTATGCATTAATACATTAGAAAATGTCTAGGGTAGGGACTGGATGATTCAGGGGACTGGCAATGGGGATTTGCAGTATGTCTGTGCTGCAGAGAAAAACCCGCAGAACTGAGTCTCAGAGCTCAGGTTAACTGACTCTGGTGTGGGGCTAAAAATAGCAGCGTAGATATTCCCTCTTGGACTGGAGCCAAGTTCTGAGACCCACCCCCTCTACTGGGTTTCAATTAACCACTGGTACAACTTATCAAGGATGTGATGGCTTATCCATACCTTGAAATCTTTACATCAAGACGGGAAGATTTTTTTAAAAGATATGTTCTAATTCAAGCAGAAATTATGATCTTGATGCAGGAATCCCTGTGTAAAAATCCCTGGAATGAGTTATGCTTGAGGTTAAACTTGACTTAGATGGTCATAATGGTCTCTTGGGCCTAAATATCTATGAATTTGTGTGTATGTGTACATGTACGAACGCCCAGATTTAACCTTCAAGGTCTCAGTGTAGAGATGAAGGTGATATGACAGTCAATATCTTAAGAATTTGTGATTTTCTTTTTCCAACTGATAGTCCTTTAACTAAAACTTCATAAGTGTCTTTTAATGTGTGAATCTGAGCAAGAGTTTCCAAGAGTTTTACCTGTCACAGTGTATCCTCCTTCCTCTTTTGAAGATGGTGCCCCTTCTAAAAGGTTTTAAGGGGAAAAAGGCAGTTCTCTCCACATGACTGAACTGCTGAGTGAAAATTAAGGCTCAATGTTTGATCATCTAAAGGCGCCTGATTCAATATAAAAATAAGCATGTCCATGGTCTGCACTGTGGAAGGCTGCAAAAGCCACTAAGGATGAAATGTCTGTGGCTTCCATGTCCTTGCATGGCCTTATGCAGTATGCAAGCCTGGAGGTATTTGTTGCTGACTCTTAATTAGCCTCTTACTCCACCTTTTCATGTTCTCTGGATGTGTGTGTGTATACTTACTATATGTTCCATTCTATGCATCCGATGAAGTGCTCAAATAAATTTGGTAGTCTCTAAGGTGCCACAAGTACTCCTGTTCTTTTTGCGGATACAGACTAATGTGGCTGCTACTCTGAAACCGGTCCTAATGCAAGTCATCCGTGACATGCAAAACCTTCTGTGGTTGCAGAACACTAGTCAGTGAGCACAAACCTTATGCTTGCATAAGGTGGTAGGTCTGTGATGTAGACACACAAAAACGCAGCTTCCCTGGTGACTGAAATGAGCTTTGAACATGGGTGAAAAGTCAGAATGCAAAGTTACGCCACGCCTTTGCCATGTAACCCCTATGCATTGAGTTACATTGCAGGAACTATGTCTGGGTTTTTAAGGTTCTCTTTTGGGGTATTAAAATCCTAATCCTGATCTGTTCTCATCAAACCATACACGTTTCTAAGATTTTTGCACTTTTCCCCCTAATGTTAACTTCAGCTGAGATACCATTTTGCTTTAATGCCTGAAACTGCCCAATCAGGTCAGATTGGCAGTGTACCTGAATTTTATACTGCTATCAGATGCAGCTGTACTTCAATTTAATAAACTGTGGGACTTTTTTTTAATTGTATCCTTCTTGGCATATAAGCACATGACAGTTCATTGTTCCCATGAGCTGATGATACTGTATATTTTGAACAGTAGCCATGCTTTTGGAGGAATGATCAAGCAGTGGTTTTTCTCATCTCCTAATGCTCGTTCTGGGCAAATAAACTTGACATACTGAGAAAACTGTTTGTGTTAAAGAAAATTAGCATCCATTACAAGTTGCTTCAAATCTGCTGGCTGGAACATGCTATTTTGGGGCAGTATTGACACAATCAAATATTTATTCTGCTCCATAATGGTGTGCCTACAACTGAAGGGATGTTTAGGCTTTATCCTAAAATTACCTCTTTGGAATGGAGACTGAATCGCAAGCCAGACTTCTCAGGCATCATCCCAGGCCACTACTTCGACTCAAACAAAATTGTCTATGTTTGTTTGTTGGAGTAGAAGTGTCCACTAGTTGGGTGTGTTTTTGCAGGACTGAAAACTTTTAGTGTGTGTATATATAGCTTGATATGTTTGAAGTAACAATATTTAAAAGTCTAGAAATGAGTTAGAAAAATAACTACTTTAATTAGGATATAAACTCTACTAGATGATGTAGGTGGGGCAGGAAAGTTCTGACTCCATCCAGCGTTCCTCTAACACAACTCCATGCCCCCAGTAGCCTACTGACTGAGAGAACACTCAACCATTGAAACACAAGAGAGTTATATCCATGGTTCTCAAACTGTTTCGTTGTGGACCCACCTCCCTTTCCAAAAGAGATGGCTGAATAATAGTTGTTGAAGAATGTATTCAGCTAATTTCAAGAATAAATTGTTCTCCCCAGAACACACACATACGCATTTATATTCTGAGCTGTACTGCTGGGTGAATAATTTGCAAATATGTTCATCAAAAATTAATTTGATGAATTTCACTACCAAAAGGTTGACTGGGCCAGCTGTGTGTTATATATTTTTACTGTCAATTAATGTCTGTGCTGCACCTGTTTCTGACAGTGAATTTAAAAAACAAACACCCCACAGTCGAAAGAACACAGGAACAGACCAGGGACAAAAAACCTCAGTGAATGAATTCAACATGTAGGTCAGATATTCAGATTACAAATATTTGCAAGTGTGTGTGAAACTTGAAAGAGAAACAAAACAAGCGTGCCAGCTACACCCCAAGCAAGCACTGAAAAGATTACTGGGCAGAACTGCCATTCATCAGTCTCTTACTCGAATCTTTTGGCATCACAATAACTGACAGCATACGTAGGAGACAAATAGCAATAATCTCGTTCCTTCTCCCTGGATGCCACTTCTGGATTCTTTTTAGCTAAAGCATTGCAAGCTGGCCATTTGGAAGCCACTGCAGAACTAATATAAGCAGCAGCACCTCTGGGGATGGAATGTGAATATTACAACGATAACGATGCAAAAGCCAGAGGTGGTGACATTCCCCTCTTCAGAATTACTCTGGTAGAGATTTATTAGCCCATTGGAGACTACAAAAATCATAAAGGCTCAGGACAAAGAGCAGGAAAGGAAGAAGAGCTGACATTCAACTAACCCATCTCTCATTCCAGATGGATACAGAGCAAACCTTGAGCATATTAGAAGGGACTCCTTTTGTCCCTAATCCAGCAAAGCATTTAAGCATGAGCTAAAATGAAGCATGTAAAGCATTTAAGCACGGGCTACTTCCTGAAGCAAAGCATGTGAGTGGTTCGGTTGAAATAACGGGACTACACACATGTTAAGCACCTGTGAAGGTGCTTTGCTGGATTGGGGCTCCATTCACTTGGTGTTCTCAAATAAATCTCAAACTTTTTCCTGAGAGTATTGAAAAGAGAGGCTGAAAAGGAACAAGAGCATGTGGGGTTTTTTCCTTATATGTATTATAAATCCATCATATTACACTAGTTCCTTCTTATTCTGCATCTACCAATATTGGTTGACAGATGCGGCTCAGCAACAGGAAAGTAGCCTAGTTATAACCAGAATTTGACTAATAAAGGAGTAAAAAAAAGGGACCGGGAAAACTATGTATCTTGCATATAAAATGCTGTTACTCTTACCTATCAGCTCATTTTGGGGGAGGCTTTAAGAAAGCATCCCTGTAGCTTTTGTTTGGTCTTGGGAAGTTTCTATTTTAGCTTTTAGGAATGCAGTTTATAAATGTGTGCAGTGTACACACATCAAGAGCTGTGGATGGAAATCCAGCAGAGACACAAAGTCTACCCTAAAGGTCATTTGGCCTACAAGTGAATGAGTACATGTTTGAAACTTGGCTCTTTGATAGAAACATGTAGTTTGGCTGTGGGCTGAAAAGAGGTTTCTTGTCGATCTACACAGGCTATAAAACGATTAGGAGTTATGGGACATTAAATAGATCTGTTGGGGGTGGGGGTCAAGGGTGTGTCTTTCTTAAATAACCCACTATCTTGATAAAATTGTTAAACTCCTGCCCACTATTAAACTGATCTGAACGGTCTAATTTTGCTTAGAGAAGGAATCAGAAGGAAAAGCGTAACGGTCAGACAAGTCAAAATGTTGCTCTCCAAAACCAGTTGATGATTAATGTTCACACAAAATGGGCCTGATTCACTCGGCTGTTGCAGCCCAGGGTTTGGGCTCCAGCAGTAGTAAATTCCAAGCTGCTCAGTGTCCGTGACACTAGGGAATCTGCAGCCAGGGGTCCAGCCTCAAAAGGGAGGGAGTCAGGTTAAGAGGGAGCCAGTTCACATGGAAAATGAACAGATTTAGCTACCCTTCCGCAGGGGTGACACAGGTCCCCCAGGCAGGGAAGGGAAATTGCACCCTTTTTGTGCCCATTGGGGCGAATTTGACCCAGTGTTTTTTCTGTAAATAGTAAAAGTCTGAATTTAAAATAGGGTGAAAACTGACTTACAGTCTGTGGGATGGACCAAACTTGCATTCTTTGTACATCCAAAATTCCCCTTGTCATCCTTGACAGCTTTTGCTGCCCAAGAGATGCCTGATGGGTCCAGCTGACCCTAGGGCACCAGTGTCACATATAAAGTACATGCTCAGCAAGGGAGCTCTGATTGGGTGGAAATTAGTACGTCTCTTTAATATTGTTGGCCCTGTATTATAGAATATCTATAAGCTGTGCTGGCAGGTTGCTTTGCACCTAAGGCGATGAGAAGAAACGCTCCAATCGAGAAGAAAAGCAATATGCAAAGTATCCATTTCTGTAGCACATCTCCAAAAACTATTGAATTGTAACTTATACCTTTAAAACCAAGTGCTGCAGGTACTGCAGGGGAGACGTATTGTGTGTGTATGAGACTCTTGTCCAATTACCTTTTGCCCACCTGAATTCCTCCTGTGGTTCCAAATGGAGGAGTTAGTCCTCACTTCCTGTTCGCAAGCAGTGGCATAGTTGTTGCTGGCTCTAACTGTTCATTATGTTCTACTGTGCAGTGACTGTTTTGCATTTTGGGTGCTAAAATCATGCTCTGGATGTGACTTTCCAAGGTGCTGAGCTTCCCACAGCTCCAGCTGATGTCCATAGGAACTGCAGGAGCTCAGCACCTTTGCTGTCTAACTGCTGATGTGAGCGCTCGGCTGTGGAAATGAGAGCTCCAACTTCGATGCCTATGTCTGAGAATTGAGCCTGTAGTCCACAAAGAGCTTTGGAATCTTTTAGGATGAAAAAATGTTGCATAAATGCAAAAGACTATATTATTATTATTATTTATTAAAAGAGCATAGAGCATGGCCCATTGTGGCTCCTTTAGAGCAGTTTGGAAGTGTTCAATTTTTATGATCTCCCCCACCTCCCGCCTCTTTTTTTGAACGTCTCCAGTTCTTACATTGCAGGAGGGTAAATTGTTCTTGCTCATTTGTTGTTTTTGAAATCTCCTGTTTCTGTTGACACTCTCTGTAATTAATCAATCATTCTTTCCAACTGCTTTCTGGAAACAGAATACATACCCTTGAAAATGTATGGAATCTGCAGGGCTCCTTGCCTGTTAAGACACTTGCCAATTGAGCATTTACAGGAGTCTGAAAATCTACCCTCTCCAGCCTAGAGAAGTCTAACAAGCTACTAGACTGAATGGGGACCTTTGTGTCCTAATCCAACTGTTCGTTGGTGAGCAGGGGGCTGTGGATTTGGTCTGACGCCTAAATCCACAAGGCCCAGACAAAGAGACACATGGCTAGTGTGATGCCGGGTTTATTTATACATAAATGGCTCCATGCTACAGCTGCAAGAAATGTACAAAGCAGTAATTCAAATTACTTATTACGGCCCCTAGGGTCAAGTTACACACCCACTACCACTTTCTAGATCCTGTTAATAACTATGGGTGACCACTAACAACACTAGATGCTATAGACTTCAGTGTGATTAAGAAGCTATTAGTGATGAGGTGCTGATGTTGATGGAGATTCTAATATCTAATCTCATTAACTGGAAGAGACTATGAATAGTTATGCCACTCTATTCAGGAATGATACTGAGGGCCAGCTGTGATAGTTACCGGGTTAGTCATAGTGGTTTGCTGTTATTTTCAGTGCGACCTTTTGGATGGTCTAAGAGGGGTTAGTTTAGATATTGAGGGGGTTTCCACTGTATTAAATTAATCTGGGTTTCCACAGAGTGGACATTTCTCACTTCAGGATTTTTGGCATATTAGTCAAGTTACCCTGTTTCCTGTGCCATTAGTTGCTGTCTATATGCACCATATGAAAGGGCACAAAAGTGCCATGTTATACATAAAAATGTGTAATGGAAAGTCATTACTTCATCTGTGAAGTAATGTGGCCTAGTTGTTACTGGACTGAATCTTACGGACTCCTGGAGGTCTAGTTGTAGCTCTGTCACTGACTTACTGTGTGACCCTGGGCAGTCATTTAACCTCCCTGCCTCACTTTCTCCATCTGTAAAATGGGGGTAATACTTATCTCACAGGGCTGATGTACAATTAAGATTTTTGAAAACCTATTGATGTGTAAAATACTACCTAGCCATTTCAACATACATCTAAGATAATACTCACATTTTAATGGTAAACGCGGAATTCTTGTTTTGATTTTAATCGTTAGTGTAAAAGATTTGCACACTTTCAAAAATCAGAGTGAGAGTGCCTCATGAGGTTTTTATGATGGCTACAGTTAAGTTTTTTTTTTGTTTGTTTGTTTTTTTGGTGTTAACTTGTTCTGATGACTCCGCATATCCCCAGCAACTTGTTTTAATAGGTTTCAGAGTAACAGCCGTGTTAGTCTGTATTCACAAAAAGAAAAGGAGTACTTGTGGCACCTTAGAGACTAACCAATGCTCAAATGAACTTGTTTTAAGTTATTACAGTGAAAATATCTGCAGCGTATACGCGGTAACAATTGCCTTTATTGTCCATTGCACTGTCTTCCTCCCAGACACCCAAAAACCGAGATAACAATGTTTTATGAAGGTCCAGTGACATCCGGTTTTCTCACAGGAAACTTGGTCTCTGCCTGTCCATTGTTTGTGAGAGTCACACTCATGACCCAGAGCCAAGCTGCAAAGGGAGCATTACCGCTGTGAACTTGACGAGGAATTGGAGGTGTTTGCCTGACAATAGCAAGTGTTGAAATGGTAAATGTTCTTTGTGAATGAAATCCTGATGTGGCCAACAAGTCATGGTGTGGGAGCAGTCATTCCCTGGTGCACTCTTGATTACAGGAATCCAGCTGACCTGGGGTCCGATCCTGTAAACAGTTTTGCACATGTTTAACTAATCCAGTTTGCTGGATTATGGACCAGGTCAGGATTTCACAGACCAGCTCAAGATAATGTGCTGCTCCCCTGAACAAGAAGCAATGTGCGTCCCCATCTGCTGGCTACTGTTTGCTGCTGGTGGCAGAATGATCCCAGTCCAACACCCCCTGGGTTAAACCTTGTTAAGAGTTGAGTTAAAACCTCATTGAAACTGATGTTTGATTGCACCCTTCACTTAGGATTTCTATGTATATGGCCAGATTCAAGGGCTCACTGCACTGTAATGTGACCATATAAAGGGGCCATAACAGCCTTCAGGGGAACTTCTCTAGTGCACGAACAGCATAGGCCCAGATAACACCTGCTGCTAATTTATGTTGTAACTTATGTTGGGGGAATGACCTCTAGAGCAGCTCAGAATCCAGGAAACTAAAAGCATAAAGCAGAACTCAACCCTCAACAAAAGACAGAAGCCTCTCTCCAGCACAGATCTAACGCACAGACCCATGCAGCCTGGAATCTTAAAATTTCTCTTGTTCTAAAGGCCATTATTTCGGGCACACTGAAAACCAATGAGTTCTTGTGAAAAAAACCATCCTCTTCCTGCAGGACTGGTGGGATTTTAAGTCTTCAGCACTGTACTCACTGGAATGAGATTCTGAACTAGGAACAGGCTGTGTTTGATTGCTAGAGCCTTTGCATCCATATATGTATGAATATTTACCTGTGATTCTCAATATATTTCTATTACACCTGTGGGAGCAATGGGGTTTCCCTCCAGAAATCTCTAACTAGGGATGGAACGGACTCACACTCCTGGCAACACCTCTTGGGAACTGACCCTTCTGCACTCTGTACAGTGTGCTCTTGTTCTGGTGCTCCTCCCTTGTTCTTCATAGCTAGAAAACTAAACCCAAATCAAAAATCATATGCTCAGAAGATCAAATCCATTCTGCAAAGCTGCCCATCACTTCATTGCCTATCTGGCTCGCTCAGATGTCTCTGCAACTGACAGTTCTGAACAATGCAGGGATGATGCCCTCAGGTTGGGAAAATAAAGGATTATTTGTGTCACATGTGGGGTGCAGTTCTGTCAATAACTGAATAAACAATCAGAACAAATGCTGTATGTTACTGTATTATGATCAGTTCACAACCACCACTTGGTCTAAACACAAATTGGTGCCATGAACCAGGAACTCACTAGCAACTGCATATGAAACAATTTAAAAGTAGACTGGTTATTTTACTAAGTTTGCCCTGGCAGGAGGATGAATTAGAGAGCCTAATAAGTATGTTCCATATCTAATTTACTATTCTATCATTACCATGCACATGTAGCACATATATGAGATTGGGATAGATACACATTTTCAAAATAAGACCTGTTTGTTTGTCTGGCTTAGAATTTAACACAAGAAACAAAGAATAGGTGAGACAGAGAAATGGAAATACGTTGTACGTGAAGCACAGTCCTATATGGAAGGAATTTATGTGATTCATTTGGAGCTATTCTCATGCTATAGGCAGTACAGTGAGGTCGCTGGATGGCAGTAAAAAAGTTGGAAATCACTTTGTTCCAACTTTACTTTTTTCTTTTTCTTTTCAGTTGTGCTAAATGCATTCCCTGCATGGACTACAAATGCAGAAAAAGATGAATCCACAAAATTAGCGTTTCTCTCTCTGTGTGTGCGTGTGTGGTGGTTTTTTGTTTGTTTTTTATGTAGCTGGTTATAATCCCAAAGCATTTAGGACTTGATCATGTAAGATGCTGAGACCACTTCCTGGCAGATAACAAGCTCCTGCATTTCAATCTGGGTCAGATCCTAACACAACAAAACCTTTAGAGTGACATCATGTTTTCCTCTCACAATAACTTATTTTCTCTAAACTGAGGTTCACTGTAGTAGGAGGGGTTGGGTTTTGTTTTGCACACTGCAGTGTATTGAAACAATGAAAGAAGCCATCTAGTTGGCTACTGTGAGCAAGATTATTGTCTCCTTTAATTGACGTATGGTGCTTAGTTACCAAGGTGCTCATCCCTTAGAAAAACCTCAGACAGACTATTGTATTACAGTAATTATTGTTGCAATGCCTTTACCCCACCCAGGGACTCTCCCAGGGGCGGGGGGGGGGGGAAATCTTTAGCTAAGTGGATAGGTCAGGTTCATGGCCCCTTTGCACCCCTGAAGCAGCACAAAGAGGCCTTAGTAAAAGCTAATGTCTGGCCCAGAATCTGTGAACTGAAGCCAGTGGTAGCTGTACTCACTTGCACGAGGAACAGATTTGCCCCCTGTCCTCTTTATTAAACACATGAAGATCAGAGCATGTACATGCTTAGCACAGGGTTAGTTTGAGAGGCAGCCACTTTAGATGATGTCACTGGAAACAACGTGGTACTCTCCATGACTCAGACCCTGCCCACATCCAGTGAAAAGGTGTTGCTCTTATTCAAGCACCGATCATGAATCGTTCCTTCCATTCACTGATTTTACCGAGGAAGTTAAAAAGGGGGTTTAAATAGGAAACTTTCAGTAAAGGAAAAATATGACTGCAGGTGTTCAAGCAAAAGAAGCTGTGTTTCGATGCTTATATGAAGTGGAGAACTGATGCAGGAGAAGGAACTTTCTTTTTGTGGAGGCAGAAAAAACTGATGAAGAGGAATGGAAATAGGTCCTTTCCTGAGCTCCTCCTGCCAAGTGCTGAGCATCCTCCACTCCAGCTGACACCAGATGGATTTTAGGGTGCTCAGAACTTTACCAGATCAGGCACAGAGCGTGAAATTTACCCTCCTCTCAGAGAGTCACTGCAAAGCTTATCCACCAAATCAGCCCTGAAGTGGTGTGTAGATGCTGCTCAGTACTTGGGTTGATTTCATCCTTTTCACCCTCATCTCAGCGTGTCTTCAGGGATGTGTGGGGCATGCGATGGAAGATAAGATCTGGAGTCTGGCAGCAGGAGTATATTTAATCTGATCATATCTGGCACTAGCCGTCTGTGTATTCTGTAATATACTTTTTATATACAAGCTCCTCTCTTTAGATTAGTTTCTTTATATAGGACCTGATCCAGCTCCCCTTAAGTCAATGAGAGGCTGTCTATTGACTTCAATAGGTTTTGGATAAGATCCCTAAATTGCAGTTAAAACCCGAAAAGTGACTTTGTATAGGGATCATCCTTTCTCTAAAACGTCCCTTCTAGAGCAAATCATAAATGGAAGGATGATTGTTCTCATAGCTGGTGTCAAAGGCATCCTGTAAATAATTATTAAGTAGAGCTATGCGAATAATGGATTTTTCAGTTCGCTCAAAAAAATGGAAAATAAATAGTTCCAGGTCAAACCGAAAATGTAATTTTTTTGAAAATTTCAGCACTTTGAAAAGTAAAACAAAAAATTATGTCAGGTTGCATGAAAAGTTTAGTTTTGACAAAATCATTTGGAATTTGGTAATTGTTAAAAGTTTACGATTTAAAAAAAAATTAAAGGAGCTTTTGAAAGGAAAAGTTGTTTCCAGCTGAAAAATCAAAATTTTTTGTTTAGAAAATGTTGAAATGAAATGTTTAGATTGTTGTTTATCAAAACAATTCAGAGAAACTGACATAAATTCATAAAACATTTCAATGTCACAGAATCTATATTTCATCCAACAAGTTTCACCCAACTCTACTACTAAGCCATGTCTTTCTGCTGCTCACTCCTATGCCATTGATAAAGATCCTTTAATTAAAGTGTAGCTGGATACTTGGGAGATAGTGCCTTAAACAAAAACAGAATCCAGCTTGCTGTACTCTTGGGTCTGAAGCATTACCAGGAGCTAAAGCCCATCAGTAAAGTAAGCGATATACCTTGACAAAGAGGGATTAGATGTTTTACATAGTAAACTTTCTGACTGGAAGCCCACCACAAAGCCTACACAATGCTTAAGCCTTCAAAACAGGATTTTGATGGTGCATAGGCCTTGAGCTGGCCATCTGCTTAGAGTGAATTTCACCCATTAAGATTTAGGGCTTTTTTTGTGTGAGTTAATGGTCAAAGTACAGAATTCACTGCTATGTTCAGAATACCTGTGTCAGTTCCATGCATGGAGTAAGGGTAGTTTATGGCCCTTAGTGAAAATCTCTGAATTATTGGCCAAAAAACCCCCAAAACGAAACACCTTATAAGGATGCTGATGCTTATCATTGAGCAGGCATGTTGTGAATGATTGAGGAGAACCCTGGGAGCAATCCATAAAGGTTGCCTAACCTCTACCATGCTATTTTTGGAGAGCATGTGCTCTTACTTCTGGCTTAACCACTATGAAATTCAGGTTGAGGGATAGACACAGGAAAGGATTTATTTTCTTTTTGTGCAAGTGAAAGTCAGCAGCAGCAAACTGAACTGGTACAGAGGAAACTGGTGAAATCTGTGATATTCCCTGTAATGGCTGAATAATTCATAATTCCAGATGGCATCCATTTGGTCAGTGATCAAGTGCACCACGCAGGGAAGTTTCTAGTACAGACATAAGACATTTTTCAGAGTCTAACGTAATTTACTCTTCATATAATCGTATCTTGCCACAGTAAGAAAAATCAATATCTTTGCTGCTTTCATATGGATTTACACACATTTCAGCAACTTCATACAGGTCACATATGAAGTTAAAATCAGATAGGAAAGTCATGGAAATGTGATTCACAAACAGGTACATAATAATCCTTTTAAAAATACCAATGATAAATATGGATTCCCCTCCTCCTCTGAGGATACTGTTGGTAAACTAGTTCCCTCAAAATTCCAACATATAACTATGCAGAGAAATAAACAAAACAAAGGATATTAGTGGGAAATGAAATGAAATACAAAAGTTATTTCTAAATTATTAAGAAACACAAATGTCTGTATCTGAGCTGAGCCACATGGAATAGGAGTTCTGTAGAGATGCTCACCTCAGGGCATATTTTCTTTTCAATGCACATGTGTGAGTTTCACTTATCCCACTGCATGTTACCAGATGTGTTTGCCCAGAAGAAGAATGTACAGCCCTTAATATTTAAAAGGCAATTAAAGGCTAAGTTGTCAGAACTGTTCAAAACCGTTGGGCAAAATCTCACGAGTACTCGTGCTGAAGGCAGTGAGACTATCTGTGTGAGACCTTATCTACATACCAGCTGAATTATAATTTAATTATTTTAGTTAAACCGATGTGGCCTGTGGGGGTGAAACCCTTGCCCCACTCAAGTCAATGGGAGTCTTGTCATTGACTTAGCGGGAGCCGGGATTTCACCCCTTGTGGTTTAAAAATGCCGTATATCAATTCAGCTTAATTTGGGAAGGTATTGTTCTGTAGCTAAATTGATACACACCAGGTTTAAATTGGTTTGAGAATGTCCACATGTGTTTAGCACAATGGTCTATCATACTGATTTTAGTTAATCAGAGCAACTTTGTGTGTAGACAAAATATAAGACAAATTAGATTGAAGTGAAGTAGGAATGTATTTTTTCATGAATGTATTCCATAGCTATAGAAAAATATCCTTTTACATTACAACAGATTAATATTAGGGTGTCAACACTCTGATAGTTGAAATACATTGTATAGCAGTAGTCCTTAATTAACAACAAATGAACAGCAATAATTCAGTTTTATGCTTATCACCATCCTATGCAGGCAACTGTAAATTCCACCTTGTCCGTCACAGAAACAGCTCCCTTTAAATGTACAGCTCTTGATTATATTTTTATGAGAGCAGTCACCCAAAATGAAGCCAGGAAGGCATATTTCATTTTATTCTAAGTTAGGCTCCTCAAACATTAGATATTCTGGTACCATTAGTTGGAGGGAACTTGATCCATGTGTAGAGGGCCAGCATGAAGCCTATGCATCACTTAAATCCCATTTAAGTCTTTAAATTAGGCCTTAAGTGAGACTTGTGGTGCATAGGCTTGGAGCTGACGCCGTACGGGGTGAAGTTCATCCTTTATAATTAGTTGTTGATAAAGAAGAGAATGTTACATTCCACTTCTGACATTACAAATGTCCTCTCAGTGGCTGCGGAAGCAAATAGATTTAAAGATACAGGCCCAAACCAAAACCCGGTATCCAAACATGTCTGAATGCTGAGTTTTTATTTTTAAATCCCAAGTCTGTAAATTGGACTCTATAAATTGGCCAGAGCAAAAGCCTGTATCAAAACATCCCAACCCCCAGATCCAGTTTTGATTTATTTATTTTTTTCAGTTTGGGCCCTTCTCTAGATAGAAAAGTTTGCACAAGTTCAGGCTGACAAAACACAGGGCTGAACGGGATGGAGGCCATAATAAAATGCCCTAAACTTGAAGTTTTGCTAAATTAAAATGTTTGCTGATCACTAGAATTTCTCTTTCATCTCCTAGTCTCTCTATACTTTGTGAGCTCATCATAGTCACCAGAGACCAGGATTCACTGATGTACAAGTTCAAGTCTTGCACTGCAAACTGTTTCTAAATCATTTTTTCTTACGAGTGTATCTAGACTGGAACATAGACTTTTTAAATACACTTGATTTTTGAATGAAAGAAATGTGCCAAAGGTTGTAAAAGACAAAAAGAATCCAGGATAGAGAGACAGTAACAGAAGGAAGAAAGATTCAGGAAGGTAAGAATTTAAGTGGTTTTGTGTATAGTATAAAAGAAAATAAAGACTAACTGTTGCAAAATCTGATATAAGATACACCATAATTTTTTATTTCCAAAGCTCAGCTCTATATGATAGATCATGGCAGACAAAGGAAGTAGAAGAGCAAATCTGGAAAAGTTGGCATGTTTAGTCCACTGTGCAGAAGTGGATTCCAGAGTAGGCACTTACTAAACATGATATTTTGCAGCCATTTGGAACTTAAAGCCTTTTACTTTGAAATCTCAGTCACATCCTGTCCCATTGCATTATTTATGCCATGGTAAAAATTATGTTGTGTCCAGAGAAGTGTTACACCTCATCAATATGTGCAGTGATCTGATGTTGCACAGTGTGTGACTAAACTCAGCCTGCCATGCAGTTAAAAAGAAAAAGGGAAAAAAAAGTATAAAAAGAATGCCATTTACTGATTCAGACATTGTCTACACATCAAATCCAGCTCTTGTTGAGTAGTAGGTTACGATGACCCATCAAAAGTGGGTATTTTCTTAGCATTGCTTAAGTTAGGATGTGTATTCCAATCCCTGCACATCTCTGCAACAGAGAAGACAGAAGGTCTTGGCACAACAGTCAGAGAGATGAGTTGGTAGGTCAGTTCCAGCTGGGCCCACCATGTTTTTCTTTATAGACGTGCAGCATCCTGACCAGAATGATTGAAGTGCCAGGCCACGAATGCAATTTGCTTACATAATTTAAATACAGTTGTCTCCTTCTGAAGTCAATTCTGGATGGTTAGGATGAAGTTACTTTCTTACCTTGCTAAACAATACAGATTCAGTAGATCAACATCCTACAAGGACTGGTGGTTTTAAACATCTATAGCACTGAAGGATACAACAGACTTTCTGACTTCACAGTGGGCTTAGAACAGAAAAGAATCTGGATTTAACTTTTCAAAGGAACCAATAGGATGCAATGTGAGATGATGACTTTTTCCTGGCAAAGTTTAACACCTATCTACAATTGTATTTATACTACCTATAAAGCACCTTTCAGATGCATGTGGCTCTGCTTGTTGTTTTTCTTTTCTATAGCATTTTTTTTCATTCCTCTTAAATACTTTTGATCATCAAAGTCCTATGAATTGTTGCATTTCTGATAAGTCTGTAAAGCATCCCTTCAGAAAGCTGTGTGGGATCCCCATGGATTTGGAATTCTGCATTCACGATTTCCATGGATCATCTTCTCTCAGCGATACAGGAACAGAGTCTCTAGCAGTTGTAAAATAGGAAGCACGTTTATTTTCTGGCTTAAAACGACATGATTTCTTTCTTCACTTATTTTTAGGGCCTGTGAAAACAAATGGAAAAATGGGGTAACATTATACTATTTTGGCTCCCAGAGTCAGAAAAATATATTCATTGTCTGTCTTGTCATCTTCCTCCCTGCCTTTCCCGCTGCCTCTTTCCTCCCCTTCCCAGTTAATATTTTCCTCTCTCTCGTGCCTATTACCAGTGCAGCTTGCTTCTGCTGCCCGTTTACTAAAGCCGGGTGAAGTGCATTCCCCAAATACCGTATTCAGTACATTTTTATTTCTTTCAGTTTTGCAAAGCATTCATGGACTGGTCTTGCTGCTCGTATATCTTGTCAGTACTAGAATATATTCCAAGAATGTCAGAAGTGAACAGAGGACAGCCTATGCAGTATCCAGTGTTATCTCTCAGTATTCCAACTTCAAAATCAGTTACCCTAAGGTGAAATTCACCCCTGTACAGTGGCCAGCAGAATGCCACTTAAGTCCTCCTTAAACCCTATTGTGAGAACATGTGCTGTTCCAGAGCACCGTATCTGGGTGGGATTTTCAAAAGTGCGTGAATGATAAGAGCGCAAGTGTCAGGCATTTTTGAAAATATCATCCTCTGTCTATCTCCTTAGAAGGCCTTGTCATCATAGGATCTGAGCTCTTTGCAAACATTGCCACAGGTGTGTTCAACCAAACCATGCAGACCAGTTTTGAAGCTATGCTAATTCATGAATGGTTTTTAACATAGTGTAAGGGCTCAAATCTGACAAAAAATTGAATGGAAGTCCTGATGACATATTTGCAATTTTATCCCCTCCTCACCATTTTACCAGCTCTATTATTGATTGTCCCATTGTAGAGGTGGTGTCTCCCTGTAGCACTAACTCTCCCAATGGTAAATTGGTAACATGAGGGAAGAAATTAAACAGAGAACAGTAGAAAGTTGAGAGGCACATCCAAGGGTAGGAAGGGATAGCATTTCCATTTGACTCCACCATATGTGGAAGATTGTCTTCCAAAAGCAGGAATGAGGCAGGTGACCACCAGAGCTGGAGATTTCAAAGGGACTCTGGAAACTCGGAATATCTACTCCAGACACAGTCACATATGGGTTAAATGATAAGTGACAAGAGAGCATTTAAAATACTTTAAAAGCAGTTTGGCAGTTCATTATGGTGACCTATGATATTCGCGATGGAAAGTATGCAGAGATTCCATTGACAATGTATAGATAAATATTGTTTCCTTGTTTCTGCTGGAGCAGAAATTGGAAATGAAAAGGATCTGTTTGCATTGGGAACACATCCATTTCACAGCAAACCTATTTGCTGGATAAATTAAACAGGAAATAATAACAACACTCAGTACTTGGAGCACGCTCTGTCAGAGAATTTCAACGTGCATTACAAACCATAAGCAGCAAATCCTCTTATAAAATCATAGAATCATAGAATTTCAGGGTTGGAAGGGACCTCAGGAGGTCATCTAGTCCAACCCCCTGCTCAAAGCAGGACCAATCCCCAACTAAATCATCCCAGCCAGGGCTTTGTCAAGCCTGACCTTAAAAACCTCAAAGGAAGGAGATTCCACCACCTCCCTAGGCAACGCATTCCAGTGTTTCACTACCCTCCTAGTGAAAAAGATTTTCCTAATATCCAACCTAAACCTCCCCCACTGCAACTTGAGACCATTACTCCTTGTTCTGTCATCAGCTACCACTGAGAACAGTCTAGATCCATCCTTTTTGGAACCCCCGTTCAGGTAGTTGAAAGCAGCTATCAAATCCCCCCTCATTCTTCTCTTCCGCAGACTAAACAATCCCAGTTCCCTCAGCCTCTCCTCATAAGTCATGTATTCCAGTCCCCTAATAATTTTTGTTGCCCTCCGCTGAACTCTTTCCAATTTTTTCACATCCTTCTTGTAGTGTGGGGCCCAAAACTGGACACAGTACTCCAGATGAGGCCTCACCAATGTCGAATAGAGGGGAACGATCATGTCTCTCTATCTGCTGGCAATGCCCTTACATATACATCCCAAAATGCTATTGGCCTTCTTGGCAACAAGAGCACACTGTTGACTCATATCCAGCTTCTCGTTCACTGTAACCCCTAGGTCCTTTTCTGCAGAACTGCTGCCGAGCCATTCGGTCCCAGTCTGTAGCGGTGCATGGGATTCTTCCGTCCTAAGTGCAGGACTCTGCACTTGTCCTTGTTGAACCTCATCAGATTTCTTTTGGCCCAATCCTCCAATTTGTCTAGGTCCCTCTGTATCCTATCCCTACCCTCCAGCATATCTACCTCTCCTCCCAGTTTAGTGTCATCTGCAAACTTGCTGAGGGTGCAATCCACACCATCCTCCAGATCATTTATGAAGATATTGAACAAAACCAGCCCGAGGACTGACCCTTGGGGCACTCCACTTGATACCGGCTGCCAACTAGACATGGAGCCATTGATCACTACCCATTGAGCCTGACAATCTAGCCAACTTTCTATCCACCTTATAGTCCATTCATCCAGCCCATACTTCTTTAACTTGCTGGCAAGAATACTGTGGGAGACCGTATCAAAAGCTTTGCTAAAGTCAAGGAACAACACATCCACTGCTTTCCCCTCATCCACAGAGCCAGTTATCTCGTCCTAGAAGGCAATTAGATTAGTCAGGCATGCCCTTGGTGAATCCATGCTGACTGTTCCTGAACACTTTCCTCTCCTCTAAGTGCTTCAGAATTGATTCCTTGAGGACCTGCTCCATGATTTTTCCAGGGACTGAGGTGAGGCTGACTGGCCTGTAGTTTCCAGGATCCTCCTCCTTCCCTTTTTTAAAGATGGGCACTACATTAGCCTTTTTCCAGTCGTCCGGGACTTCCCCCCAGTCGCCATGAGTTTTCAAAGATAATGGCCAATGGCTCTGCAATCACATCCACCAACTCCTTTAGCACTCTTGGATGCAGCGCATCCGGCCCCATGGACTTGTGCTCATCCAGCTTTTCTAAATAGTCCCAAACCACTTCTTTCTCTCTCATTCTCCACAGCCTTACGGGGAGAGGAGGCACAGATTCCCAGATACAAAATTGCAATATAGAGCTGAACTCCATTAAAGCTCCACTTGAGCCATTACCTAGCAGAACTTGGTGGGGGATGCAGGGGCACTTGGAGGCAGAAGGACCAGGCTTTTGTGGCTACATGTACCCACTAGCCATTCTTGCCAGCACATGGGCTGAATGGGCTGTAGAGTGACAAATCTCCTAACTCCACAGGGTCAGACAAAGCCAAGCCTGTTTTCTTAGGCTTAGCACAATGAGGAATGGGGTGATTTGCCTTTTAGTTGATTAAGTGGAATAGGTATGGTTAGTACCCCCTTTCTATAGAAGGAGAAACTGAGTCACAAAGAGGGTAAGTGGTGCACCCAAGGGCACACAGCTAATCAATTTCAGAGCCAGGATTACTTGGACTTTTGGGCTCACTTAAATCAAAAACTCAAGAAAATATGGGAAGGTTGGGGGAATGAACTCATTATTTTCCAGACTCAGAAGTCTGCCAGACATCAAACAGTGCAAATAAAATCAAAACAAAAAGATTATGTATTTACTATTTGGTTTTTATGAGGGCCAGGTTTTCAAAGAGTTTGTGTGCAACAGTGTGCTTAATTTGCACATGCCATTGCCTTATTCTGCACGTAAATCAGAGACTAGTACATGCGAATGTAGCTAAATAGGTGTTTCCACCTGCATCTTTCTGGTTGGTGTATGCAGCCAGGGTAATTTCATGCATAACCTCTCTGACTAAGAATCTGCTAGACTTAGCTCTAATTCTTTCAGTAGGGATACCTTTAAAATTAGTTTAAATTGGTTTAAAAAAATTAACTAAAATATTAAATTTAGATCATAGTTTAAGTAACTGAAAAAATAGACTAAAGGGAGACAGCCCGCTGAGTCCATCTCCTTTGATTTGTACTGATGTTCTTATAAACACTAAAGCTGAGAGACAGGACTAGATCCTCAGTTGGTGTGAACTGGAGCTATGCCAGTTAACCCCATCTTAGCATCTGGTCCCGTGTAGATACCAGCATGAGACAGATTACTCTGCCACAGGTTGATGCACTGAGTGAAACCTGCACAAAACAGATATTAAAGAGAAGTTAGAGGCATGTTCCAGAGAAAAATGCCTCAGTCTGATTTTAACTCTGGTAAGTCTGCTCCGACAGCTGTGACAGCATCAGTTTATCATTTCCTAAGGCTCCTTGGCCGGGGACTGACTGTCACAAGAAGCAGGTCAGCAAATGAGTACATTTTCTTGTCTCTGCTCACCCCTGCCTGACTAACTGTGTCTCTACTGTATAAATGATTAAGGATTGTAGATGACCCAGTTGGAGGAGTGAAGGAAAGAAACTGACACACCCTCCCTCAGCACCACCAATAAATAAGTAAATTATTCAAACTACAGCATAGCCGTTTTAGATTAAATTGCAGGAAAATCTTCCTAACTGTAAGAACAGTAGGACAATGGAACAGATGCCTAGGGAAGTCATGGAAGCTCCTTCACTGGAGGTTTTCAAAAGGAGGCTGGAGAGCCATCTGCCTTGGATGGCTTAGACCCAACAAATCCTGCATCTTGGCAGGGGGTTAAAGTAGATGGCCCTTGCGGTCCCTTCTAACCCTATGGTTCTATGATTTAATATCTGGAAGTGGATGCTGATCAAACTTTTTTAAAGCTTGGGTATTTCTTTCCCCTCTTTCCCCCTTCGCTTCTGTTTTCCAGCCACAACTGAATGAGAAGAATGAGAATGAGAAGCACTGAATGCCACGATAAGGGGCAGTCCCAAACTGTGTTTCGCCATGTCCAATAGTAGATGTGTTAGAAATATTAGGGCCCATTCCTGCGAGTTTTCCGGTCTCTCATGGGGTTCAGATAAACTACTTGAATGTTTGGCTGCTTATCTGGAATGAATCCAATAGTCAAACTTGGGGCTTGATCCCACACCCTTTGAAATCAATGGAAAGACTGCATTGGATCTTGAATTTTTGAAGGGTGTCCATCACTGAGATTGGAGATATAGCAGCCTCCAGCCATAAAGCCTGCCTAGTAATCTACTTACGAGTACCTGCCCGACATTTTCCTCACGACGGCAATGATGATTCCAGTAACGATTCCCACTGCTATTATGATTCCAACGATTATTCCAACCAGTGCAACTGTTGCCAGGCCATCTGAGTGGGGAAATGTATAGGATGTTAGCATGTTTTCCACATAACTGTGGGGCCGGATAGTAAGAGGTACTAATACTTCATAATAAAATGGAATTATTTTTGTCACATTCGATTCCTGGGGTATCTTCCCTGAATCCTGTGAACTTTAAAATATGTCATTTCGGTTTAGAGAGACATGACAGGTCCTATTAAACCAAACTCTATTGGTGATAATGCTTAATTTGTGCCAGGGATGAGCCCCGGCACCTCTACGCTCGGCAGTTCAGAGCCCCGGCACTTCCAGGCTTGCCGCATCAGTTATGAAAGCAAAAAAAAAAAAAAAAAATTGCTTGAGGCCTGCACCTCTTTCATTGCATATTAAGCACTGGTTGGTGAGACAAGCTTTTGAGCTTACACAGAGTTCTTCTTCAGCTCTGTACAACTCAAAAGCTTGTCTCTTTCACCATCAGATGTTAGTCCAATATAAGATTTTACCTCACCCACCTTGTCTATCTAGTACCTTGGGACTAACGCCTACAACAATATTGCAAACCATTTGAAAATATGTCATTTCGGTTTAGCAGTTTCCTTGCTCACTTTCTTTGGGCCTGTTGGAGTCAAAGAGAGTTTGTCCATTTACTTCAATGGGCTTTGAGACAAGCCCTTTAAAGCCTTTAAAAGTGCATAGCCGTATATCATCTGGGATTTAAATGCATCTACTCCTTTTACAGCCAATTTTGTTACTTACCTTTCTCCTTTGGAGTCTCTGGCTCGCCACCCATTTCGTCTGGAAAGAAAGAACCAAAATAACCTTTTAATATGGTGACTGTTATGTCTTCATGCCATGATGTCACACTGTAGGGGAGGTTATAAAAACGACAGCACAATGGGTCTGAGAATGAAACCACTACAGGTG
The DNA here is from genome assembly GCF_965140295.1 of Lepidochelys olivacea. Taxonomy (NCBI): domain Eukaryota; kingdom Metazoa; phylum Chordata; order Testudines; family Cheloniidae; genus Lepidochelys; species Lepidochelys olivacea. Next base: position 17,409,788 of record NC_140428.1, read on the forward strand.
TGCAGTTTAATAGGGTGTTAATTGGGGAGTGAGTGTAAACAGAGAGCACACAGAGAGTGTAGAGTAGAAGGAGTTTTGAAGGGATGGAGCATCACAGCTGAAATAAAGGCTCTGTCTACACGTAAAATGCTACAGCAGCACAGCGGCAGCTATAGCCCTTCAGTGTAGATACTCCCTACAGCTGTGGTTCTCAACCTGTTTATCACTGTGGGCCGCAGAGTGAGAACCACAGTGCCCCCCACCTAAACCGCTCCATGAACCCCTATGCTCAGCACCCTCCACTCAGAGACCCCTCCACAGGGTGGGGCCAGGAGCAGAGAGCTGTGTTTGCAGTGAGGGCCAGGGACCCGGACCCTGCTGCGCGGGGACCCCGACCCCCAATGTGCAGGGCCGCGGGGCAGCCAGGACCAGGACCCCGATCCCAGACCGCACCACAGTGGGCTGAGCGACAGCCAGGACCCTGACCCCAGATCCTTCTGGGTGGAGCCGGGCAGCAGCCGGTTGCCCAGACCCCAGATCCCGCTGGGACCCTGTTGCATAGGGACAGGTGGCAGCCGGCTGCCTGGACCCTGAGCCCTGCCATGTGGGGCCATGTGGCAGTGAGGAGCTGGCAGCCCAGAGCCCGCCGCACAGCAGGGCAGCCGGGACCCCAGAGCCTGCAGCCTGTAGCACACAGCTGACCTGGGCCGTAGCTGTGTGCTAATTGGGCCGTGGATTGAGAACTGCTGCCCAACAGTGACAGGAGGGATTTCTCCTGTCACTATAGTTAATGCACCTCCCCAGGAGGTGGTAACTAGATTGACAGAAGAATTCTTCCAAGTCTACACTGGGGTTAGGTCAATTTAACAATGTCGCTCAGGGGTGTGGATTTTTCACTTCTGGGTTGACCTAACTTGTCAGTGTAGGCCAGCCCAAAGACAAACTGAAATTTAAAGGGATCTTGGACTGGTGTGAATCAGGATCAACCCCGCTGAGATCAATAGAGCTACACTGGTGTAAAACCGCTATAAATTAGATTTCACAGATAACCTTAACTCTGGCTTTTCCTAACTTCTGAGTGCTTGACTTTGCAACCTTAATGTTCTTTTAACACAATTTTTTTGTATAATAAATAATAGCAATATCTTAGCTAACCTAACTGCAGAGTGACACCTGCCTGGTTAAAATCAGGACAACAAACAGGCAGGGAAGTGATCAGTGTTCCAGATATTAAAACTAGTGTAGTTCCTTGTGTATCATTTTGGTGTATCATTTTGATTCCTATATTGGATCCTTAAGTGGGCTAGTCAAACTTGGACTGATTTGTTTGAGGCTTGAGCCCAGAGACATTACTCTTTCATTATTTATTTTAGATTCTGCTTTAGATTTATGCCTAACCGGACAGGAAGGCACATTTGTTTTGGATGCCATGAGCTTGTCTGACCTGAACATATCTGTTACAGTATCTGCACTCCATGGAGCCAACCCCCCCACCCCCCGAGTTTGTACTGCACAGCTTGTTATTGGCTTGCAATCTGACAGTGCAGCAGTAGGATGCTTTGACACAATGCCAATGTTTTAAGGAAAATGTGTCATTTTTAGAATGGCTTTGTTTGTCTCTTGACAGAAAAAGTAAAACACTGGGAAGATATTTGTGCTCTTTGGCACAAACTGGGCACTGATGCCTAGGACAGCTCAGCACACCCATAATATTTTATGGCACTTGAAAATGCTTATAATAATGCATGAGCTTTTCCTTCTCACAATTTCTGAGCATGTAATCATTCCTCTTTAGTTTTAACATGAAAGGCACCAAAAAAAAAAAATAGGGTAGATCAGTGATAATCCATTTGTGACTGTTCAAAGCCCTGAATGCTATCTTCATGGAGCCCATAGGCCTTTAAGACATTGACTATAAGAACGCTTCCTGTGGAGGAATGCTGATCAAACTCACAGACAGTGTGATTGCTGCCAGGAGGTGCATTCCCCCTTGGGATGTACCTGCTCCCCCCCCCAACAGTAACCAGGAAAGGGGTGGGGTGGGGAGGAAGAAGGAGAGGAGAAACAATCCCTGCCATCCAGCAGCTTGGACAGAGAAACCCTCCCCATCCCCTCTCAGCTGTTACGAGACAGGAGATCTCCTTCCTCTGTGCCCAAAAGATTGAGGAAAGAGAGAGAAAGGGGAGACCTCTCTTCTCTCAATGGACACTAGGGAAAGCGGAGCCGGAGACGCAGCATTGTTGAATACTGACCCAGTGTCACTGTGCAGTTTCAGGGTATCATGCTGCAGTTAATTGGTGGGTCTCAGGCTGCACCTGATGAAAAAGTGATTCTTTGGGTATTAAATTCTGAACAGCACTAATTTAGGGAAGGGGTCTCTCATTTAGGTGACTAGAGAGATTGCCTATAAAGGGCTTGCAGCTGTTATGAGGCAGAATGGTTTGTGGTTAAGGCACTGGCTGGGGACTCAGGAAATCTAGGTTCTATTCCTGGTTCTGACACTGATGTCCTGCATGACCTTGAGCAAGTCACTTTTCTTCTCTATGCCTGTTTCCCCATCTGTAAAATGAGGATAACACTACCCACCTTGGAATGGGGTGTTGTATATTCATTAATGTTAAGCACTGTAAGATCCTTGAATAGAAGCATTTAGCGAGCATTACTGCGCACAGTACAAGCATTATGGTTGTTGGGAAAGAGCTTTTATTTTGGACTGGAAGATTTTTAGTACAAAAGGTGTTCTGACCTAAATGACAGACATTCTTTGTGTAGCAAACAGCGTAGACTTTTTTTTCATACTTGACTGACACTTGAAGTGTTCTCCGACTGGTTTATGAATGTTCAATCTCTCTGGTCACGCAATCACAGACATGAAGGTCGCTATCTTAAAACAAAAAAACTTCAAATCCAGACTCCAGCGAGAAACTGCTGAATTGGAATTCATTTGCAAATTGGATACTATTAATTTCAGCTTAAATAGAGACTGGGAGTGGCTAAGTCATTATGCAAGGTAGCCTATTTCCCCTTGTTTTTTCCTACCCCTTCCCCCCAGATGTTCTGGTTTAACTTGGATTTAAACTTGGAGAGTGGTCACTTTGGATGAGCTATTACCAGCAGGATAGTGAGTTTGTGTGTGTGGTTTTTGGGAGGGGAGTGAGGGGGTGAGAGAACCTGGATTTGTGCAGGAAATGGCCCAACTTGATTATCATGCACATTGTGTAAGGAGAAGGGGAGTACTTGTGGCACCTTAGAGACTAGCCAATTTGTTTGGGCGTGGGCTTTCGTGGGCTGCAGCTCACTTCGTCGGATGCGTGCCGTGGAAACCGCAGCAGAAGTCTGCTGCGGTTTCCACGGTATGCATCCGATGGGGTGGGCTGTGGCTCGCGGGGGCTCATGCTCGAGTGGATTGGTTGGCCTCTGGGGTGCCACAGGTACTCCTTTTCTTTTTGCGAATACAGACTAACACGGCTGTTACTCTGAAACCTGTCATTGTGTAAAGAGTTGTCACTTTGGATGGGCTATCACCAGCAGGAGAGTGAATTTGTGTGGGGGGGTGGAGGGTGAGAAAACCTGGATTTGTGCTGGAAATGGCCCAACCTGATGATCACTTTAGATAAGCTATTACCAGCAGGACAGTGGGGTGGGAGGAGGTATTGTTTCATATTCTCTGTGTGTATATAAAGTCTGCTGCAGTTTCCACGGTATGCATCCGATGAAGTGAGCTGTAGCTCACAAAAGCTCATGCTCAAATAAATTGGTTCATCTCTAAGGTGCCACAAGTACTCCTTTTCTTTCAGTTGCAAGTGGAATTCATGGGATTTCAGTGCAAAGCCATGAATGGGCCCAGCTTGGCTTTGACAGGTTCATGAACCTCAGTGAACATAATTTACAGTCTATTAAAACTAAAAATCACAAGTAAAGGCTTCTACCTTCAGAATTTTCAACAACATCTGGATCAGTAGAGTTCTCACTGTCTTCATTATCGGCGACCGCACTTTCTGTGGTCATTAGCTCTTCTAAGGGGAACAGGTCTGTTATGGTATGCAGTCTTGTAGGCAACTGGGAGGAGTGAATGTTAAAAGAGAAAGACGAAGTAAGACCCAATCTCTTTAACATTTATATATAAAGGCAGAACTTTAATTTCCTCTCCTGCATAAAGTCCAATGTGTGGATTCTGTGGTCAGCTTTGCTCTTTTTGTTTTAGAGTGAACTGCATAGAGGGAGTGAAAAGGTATCCTACTGCCCTAATTTGGGGGAGTCTCCTGTGGGCATATAGAAAGCATAGCAGTCTTCTGTGCAATTGCCTGCAGATCCTCCTGTGTATGGGTTGATGGGGATGGAGTGTGACCATGCTGCAGGCCAGCTATAGGCTGCTCTAATCTACCTCAGGATTGGGTCAGAAGCAGCCACATGATCAGGGAGCCACAACCAGGTACCTCTTATCCCCAGCCCAAGATCAGCTGAGAATCAAGCCCTAGGTTTCACAAAAAAGAAGTGTATGAAACAAAGACAGAAAAGAAACAGCCCTGTTTGGCTGTCGTATGTTCTACAAGTTTTAATACTAATAATATAAGCCTATATTTGACTGTCTGGATTTGCAGTGTGAATCATAACACATGCTGAATTACTGATCAGTTATAAGCTATGTCCACCTTAAAGCCCAGCTTTTAGGAACGCAGCTGTGGGGAAGTATTTCCAGTATAGAAGACAATATGCCAGTTCATCGATTTCTAAAGGGAAAAATTAAATCCTTGGGTTTTTGTTCATTGTCACTACTTCAACTTTACTGTAAAGGAACAACAGTCAATGCAACTGAAAGTTAGAACTGCTTGCCCCAGCAATCACTAGCAGCAAAACATTGCCAATGCAGAGGCAGGGAAAGGGGAGTTTTACCCAGTGTTGTAGAAATTTACAAATTTGTTTGTCCATTGTGTTACATCAGTGCAGTTCCACTGAAGCCAATGGAGGCACACCAGGGTAGAACTGGTATAAGACAGTGCATAGCAAGCCCTGAATATTCTGTGAAATTCAGCAAATGTTATAATTATTTTCAGCTTCAGCTTCCTCCACCCAAACTTTTGCAAAGCAAAAAACTGGTATTTGGCCACCCTTTATTTTTGAAACAAATCATCACTTATTGCCATAAAGCCACAAGCTCAAAAGACAAAGCAAGAAGACAAGGAATACAGTGTCAGCTAGGTTTGAAGATCCTCAGTTTAAGAGACACCCACCAGAGTTGGCCTTTCTTCAACCTCTGAGTCATTTCTGTCTTTGAAATCGATTGATACTATTTCATCTTCCAGTGGAACTGTGCTTGCTAAGGAAAACACAGAAAATGAGTTAGGGATTCAGTTGATGATCACTTATTATGGCTAAATTGAACATTTTCCAAATTAAGTATATTCAACATGAGATAGATGGATATGGCAGTGGAGGTAAACTATCGGTATGTATATGTCTACACACATATATTTGCAATATACTTTGGTTTAACCTTGTGGCCTAGGTCCTTGGTTTGTATTAAGCATCCTGGCCAAGAAGTCAGCTGTCCTTTATTAACAATGTTTAAAGTTTGTCTAGAGTTTTGGCCAGAGGTGCTGAATCCACCAGGTACTGTGTAAACGGAACTCGTGATGCTTGCCTTAACATGGAAGAAGTACGATTTTGCTTTTTAGAGAGGTCCCTGGAGGCCGAAACAAAACTCACCTGTGATTGACTTAAAGTAATAATGAACAGCTGCTCTGTTGTGCCATTGGAATTAATCTGATAGAGCACTGAACTGTGAAGAGGACTCTCAAAGACGTGTTTGGGAAGGTTTTGCACTTCCCCACTAAGGACAATACAAACACAAGTCCCTAGAAGCAAGTTTAATCAGGTATAGTTTAATTCTAAATTAGATTGTGTTTGCCTGTTACCACTTGATGGAGGTGCTCAATGTGCATCTGGTTTCTGCACAAAATTTCTTCAAGTGCTGTGGAGTGATCTCTAAATTACTCACTGATTTCCATATCCAGTTCTTCTTTCCTTGAATACATACTGTACTATATATATATATTCCCCCAGTCTGAGCTGCAGTGCATTTATTAGAAATGTCTCTATCAAGAAATAATTTCATTAAGACAGTTGTCCTAACTATTTCACTAAACCCAGCCACACTGCCCGACTGGAGCCGCCTGAGCCGTGTGGGATCGGTTAACCATTTAAACAAAATATTTTTAATCGTTTAAACAGTTAACTTTTTAAACAGTATTTACATCCCTACTAGGCACTGTATTCACATAACAAAAAAGAGCTGCCCCAGTGATTTTATAATCTAATATCATTCTTGTGTCGGAAAATACTGTAAAAATCCTTTTTCTATCTAAATTATTTTTAAAAAATTGTGTTTGATGATTATTTTTCTCTTCTATTTTTGAAGAAGCTCCAAAAGAGCAAATACTGATACATATTAAATGTTTCCCCGGAGCAGATCTAAACCATAAAATATTTAATAAAGGCTTTTCTCCAGATCTGAAATGTCTACCAAACATCAAATATTTAAAAAGAAAAATCCAGTTACTGAACAGAGAAAGTCTAAATGCAGATACAGACTAAAATACTTTGTCTTTGGCCCTCTTTGGGTTTACAAAGTAGTGCCTTTAAAGTACAATATTTGGATTAGGATGCTGTATATACTGTATGTAAACCAAGAAACATCTGCTTGAGAGTTCAACAATGCAAATTGTGAGGATCAGTTAAAGTTATAATCCCAGTCCCAACTGAAAAAACATCCCTTATTCACTAGTCACAGAATAAGCACAGATGGAGAAAACCAATGAATGGAGGAAAACCCCACATGGGAAGTGAAAGAAGTTCACTACATGCTCAACAAGAACCCCATTCAGGGAAACTAATTACTCTGTTGGCAGTGCAACGGCTTTCAGCCCTTAAGAATTACTTGATACTATGGACGCCTAAAGGAAACAATGCAGCAGAACAAGTAGAGCATTAGTGAGCTTCACAAAGAGAGACATGAGGGGCTGTGAAATAATCCAATATTGTATGCCAGAGGTAGTATAGGAAATCTGTCTTTGTCTGTATGTTTGCATTAGTTATTTCTATAGTGCACAGCCTTAAAGAGCTCAATCTCTTTATCTTAGATTAGATTAGATAAAGAGGTGACTTGATCATGGTATATAAGTACCTTTATGGAGAGAAAATATCAAGTACTAAAAGGCTTTTTAATCTAGGAAAGAAAAAAAAAAGCATATGAACAAGAACCAATCCCTGAGAGCTGAAGACAGATTAATTCAAATTAGAAATAAAGCATAATTTTATAATAGTGAGTGTGATTTAACCATTGAAACAAACTACAAAGAAAGGGGAGTGGTGGATTCTCCATGTCTTGATGTCTTCAAATCAAGGCTGGATGCCTTTCTGGCAGATAATCAAACATTGGGCTCAATACATTGGAAGTTGGGTGAAATCCTCTGGCCTGTGTTATAAAGGAATCAGACTAGATGATCTAATGGTTTCTTTTGGCCTTAAAATCTATTATTTATTTTTGGGTTTCAATTACAGGCAAACAGGGTTTGTAAACTCTCATTAGTTCTCTGACCCCAAAAAACAGAGATTTGGAAAACTTCATACTCTGTCAAGTTTGTCAACCCTAATTCTCAATACATAGTGACCAATGTAGTTAAATGGATTTCCCACTCGTATACTATTGTACACAAGGAATAAACTCCATCTGAGGCCTGGTCTATACTACAACTGGTAGCATAACTCAAGTCGACGTAGCTTAGATCTACTTACTGTTGGGTACACACTACACTATGTGGATGGGAGACGCTCTCCCGCTGACATTGCTTCTGCCTCTTGTTGAGGTGGAGTACAGAAATCGATGGGACAGCATTCTCCCATCAATTGAGTGTGTCTTCAGTAGACCCGCTAAATCGATGCCGCTGTATCGATTGCAGCAGTGCCGATTTAGCTCCGTAGTGAAGACAAACCCTGAGTCAGTGAAGAACGAGCCTGGAATCCCAGCCCCACTGAAGTTAATGAGAATTTTTTCATTGTCTACAATGGGGCCAGGATTTTATCACAAGAGTCATACTGGAGAAACGCACATAACTGGGGCAGTACAGTATTTATAAGCACCTCTACAGTAGTAAAAGCAGTGTAGAAGGCCCAGTGCTTGCAAATGCTCTTACAGTAATAAACCAGCATGTGTAGTCTGACTAACAAGTAATCTTTTGATTACAAACCAATGTGAGCACACAGGAGAGGAAAAAATGTTCTTGGAAAAGGAATCTGATTTCACCTTCAAGCATTCCAAAGTTTAAAATATTATTTGAACAAATTTGGGGGGAAACTATCTTCACAGGGAATGAAATTCACCCCATGCAAGTGTTCAGCACAAAGCCCATTCATCACTTAAGTCTTCAAAAGGGGGCTTAATTGGGACGTAAGTAGTGCATGGGCTTGGTTCATTACTGACCATGTGTACAGATACAATTTCACCCAAGCTGATCCAGGTTTTAGGGGGAACCACTGCAGAAAGCAGCAGTTCAGTTCAACATATATTTCCGTTATTATTTCCGAGCCATTTGTAAACATAAACATTCCCTTTGGAACCATGACTCCCTCCTACCACTGGCTCATCTCTGGTCATTGTTATTTCAGTTGTAGATTGGTGCAGATGTAGTTTAATCAGTGCATTTTGCATTGCCAAATTCCAACTGGATGCATTCCAGTTCACAGCTCCCAACTGCTATTGGGTTGCAACTTCTCACACCACAACAAGACACAGTGTCTTTGAAAGCTCAGTATTGCTTTGAAAATATTTCAAATGCTTAGACATCCCATGGCCCACATATGAAAAGATGAGCTCATGGCTCACTGTTTATCATGGTGTGACAACCTACTGGAAAAGCCTCTTTTGATTACTTTCAAAGTATGCCTGTTGTGTAGGTCAAGAGAATGGGCAGGAGTTGCATGACAGTTGTCAGTTAGCATGTCTCTCAGGTACCTCCAAGAAAAACAAAGAATCTTTAGAAGACAGAAGATACCAAAACCACCTTTTGACTTTCCCTGCGGCCTGAAGGAATGAGACCCCTGTGTGCAAAGCCAGCACACAGCCTGTGCCTCACCTCAGCCCTCAAAATAGGGTTTAAGTAGGATATAAATGGTGAGTAGACTTTGGTCTTCCCCTCTTCATGTGGTGAGTTTCACTCCCTGTGAGTCATGGGAATATTTAGGTAAAGGCAGTTAAAGAATCCACCTTAACAAAAATTGGAAGAGGCTTTTTCTTTGTTTTTTTCTCTGTCCAAGTTGAGAATATACAATCTGAAAAGCAGCACTCTGTAGTGTAAAGGCATAGGGGGTTTGTGGGTCTGCGTAGCAGACTAGGGACCGAATGGCTAGGCAGCAGTTCTGCGGAAAAGGACCTAGGGGTGACAGTGGACGAGAAGCTGGATATGAGTCAGCAGTGTGCCCTTGTTGCCAAGAAGGCCAATGGCATTTTGGGATGTATAAGTAGGGGCATAGCGAGCAGATCGAGGGACGTGATCGTCCCCCTCTATTCGACATTGGTGAGGCCTCATCTGGAGTACTGTGTCCAGTTTTGGGCCCCACACTACAAGAAGGATGTGGATAAATTGGAAAGAGTCCAGCGAAGGGCAACAAAAATGATTAGGGGTCTGGAACACATGACTTATGAGGAGAGGCTGAGGGAACTGGGATTGTTTAGTCTGCGGAAGAGAAGAATGAGGGGGGATTTGATAGCTGCTTTCAACTACCTGAGAGGTGGTTCCAGAGAGGATGGTTCTAGACTATTCTCAGTGGTGGAAGAGGACAGGACAAGGAGTAATGGTCTCAAGTTGCAGTGGGGGAGGTTTAGGTTGGATATTAGGAAAAACTTTTTCACTAGGAGGGTGGTGAAACACTGGAATGCGTTGCCTAGGGAGGTGGTGGAATCTCCTTCCTTAGAAGTTTTTAAGGTCAGGCTTGACAAAGCCCTGGCTGGGGTGATTTAATTGGGGATGGGTCCTGCTTTTGAGCAGGGGGTTGGACTAGATGACCTCCTGAGGTCCCTTCCAACCCTGATATTCTATGATTCTATGATTTATTCACATCATATGCTGACATCATAAAACACGAGACTGCATATGACCATGCATATATATGCGTATATATAAAGGAGAATACACTCCTTTCGAACAATTTACCTGGGTCACACAGAAAACAGTCAGTGGGGTCATTGCATCTTAGAATTCAAGTTACTTTATTCACATTCATTAATTGAAATCGGCAATCATTACCTAGTGATTAACTCTCAGGATTTAAAAGCATCGGAGCATTTGTCAGAGTCAAAGCAACTTGAATTTTAAATGTAATTGAACCAGTGAGTGTGCCTCAGATGCCCACACTGATTGATCCAGGTAAGGCGGGTTGTTTCAAGCCTGGGGGCCAAATTCAAACCTAACAAGAAATGGGTACAACTCCCTTGATTTCAATCCACGTTGCACCCACGTATATAGAGTCTGAATATGGACCTGTAGCTGTATTGCACACACAGCCCTGAGATTTCAGATTAAGTTCAATGCATGTGTTTATATGAATGTTCCTTTTCAGATCAGAAACCCACTGTCAGTTTTGGTGGGAGATACCAGCAGCAGATTTTAGTCTTATAATGGACATGGTATTCTCTTCACCCGAAGAAGTAATGGCTTGGTACCCACAAATAACTAGACAGGTATTTCACTGACTTCCCCACACAGTTTCTATTGATATTGCTATTTTGCCACAGCTGTACTCAGGTGCTGCCAAAGTACCATGATTAGATTAGAAGCTGATCATAACTGTACATTTCTTAGGGATATGTCATATACAACATGTCATGCCTTTCCCATTACAGAGGTAGTAGACTGGAAGTAGTTAACATATCAGCCTGGCAGTACTGCTATCTGCACCATCTTTAATGTAATTACTCCATTTTGAGTAATGTCCCAAATCTATATTTGTAAAGTTAAAGGGTTGATATAAGTTACTGAAGCCCTATGAAATAATGCTGTCTGTGGGAACCCTCCTCCTCATCTAGTATTCGGGAACTGATCCACCACATAAGAATATCTTCTATACCTATTCTATGTTGTAATGTAAAATAACATGCATTCACCATGTCAAGTCCTATCAAGCTACTGTAAGTCACATCAGGAAACCATGGGAGGTGCAGTCCACACTGCATCACACAGTGTATAGATTTTCATGAAAGCCAAGGGACAGCCATCTACACATGCTACCCTAAGCTTGGGGGAAACCTGGCTTCTTTCCATCCCCAAAGTATTTGGTACCTACTGGATACAAACTAGTACAAGATTGATTAGGAAAAAGTGTGTGTGGGGGAGAATAGGAGCTTTTGAAGAACATTATTTTCAACTAGAGTTGAGCAAAAATCACCAGTTTCTTTTATTTTGGTTTTTGTGGCACTTCACAACTTCTAGGTTTAGCTCTGGATGCAAACTGGTCACCTGCTTCACAACTTCCATGGTCTCAAACTTCACTCCACATATAAAGTTCTTGTTAATATTCAAAAGACTGTAACTTTTAGGTCCTGAAACTATTTACGAAACCAGTGGAAGTGGCAAAACTGGCAGATTATCCCATTAGTTGCTGAGACACATGTTGCTGGAGCTAAACTACCCTGGTTTTTGCTTCTGGAAGGAAAGACCTTATGACCAATAAAAGTTTCTTTTGAAAAAATATTGCGGGATATAACTGTGGCATTCTTAGCCAAATATAGCAGCAAAGAAACCTGTACACGATTCCAAGATGGGAAGCAGTATATTCACCATGCCACTCTCCAAAATGTTGCTTGGATAGTTTTGCCAAAGGTCTGGGGCCAGCTTTTGCTCTTTGTTACGTGCATAGAACGAAAGCCAGAGTTAGGCCTTGCAACTCTATTTAGTGCTTTGTACATTTAATTTAAAGGAGCAGAGCTGGCATGTCACTTCTTGTACTAAAATGGTAATTGCAGGATATATTAAGTTTTATGAATGTGCATGTTAATTTTTAGCTTAGGCTGTGTCATTGTGTGGCATGAAAATTATGCTATTAAGGAAGAAGAAACACCTCTCCATTTAACAGAGCTGTTTAAGAACTGGATTGTACTAGAAAATCTAGAGCCGCATTTGTTCCACAATATGGTTAATGTCATCCTTCCTGCTTGTCATGCTTCCAGTAGGATCAAATTCTCTGCTGGCTTAATCATCTCCATTATGCCACCAGACAATTTTGGTGCTTAAGGTTTATTCTCAGATTTTAGGAGCAAAGTCACTTCTTATTTAAAATGTTCTTTACCAGAGGGCTAAGTCTGGGAGGCATCAAAGATGAAAGTTTGAGAGAAGCCACCACCAATGATGTGGGATCAGAAAGTTAGACCAAGGAAAATCTATTTGTGTCTAATAATACCCCCAGTGAAATCTTCATATAGGCCATTGAGATAGCTCAGGAAATATCATACCCACTATTATGGGCTAACTGAGTGCTTGTGTTTCAATCAGCGCCAAACCAACAGTTCCCCATCATGTCATGTTATAATTAAATATCATGTGGTAGCCTACTTTGCAGACACTGCAGTTTATGAATGCTACCACAGATTTAGTTCATGCTGAAAAAATGGAACTTTCAATTTGATTAACTGTATCCAAACCTCAAAAGAAGTTTTAGGTAAGTACTCGGATGGGAGACTTCTTAGGAGCAACAAGAAACTGTAGTAAGTGGAATTTGTGACACTGTAGGTGACACTCTTCCCTTTGATTAATGCACTGAAGCAATACCCCCAGCACATTATTGAGGGGTGCTGCAGGTGACTTTTACTGGATGAGATGTAAAAAAACCTATCACCTGAGCACCTATGGCTGTTAAAGACCCTACGGAATTGTTTGTAGGAATGGGTGTATTAACCCAAGTGTCCATACCAAATTCCACCTCAAGTAACTACATTCTCCATGCTGAAATTCCCCTTTGGAGGCAGCGTTCTTCACTTCTTGCCATAAACTATTGTGTTCATAGTGTTAATGTGTGTAATATGCAGCTCGTTCATTCTACTCCAGAGACGATTGCCATTTGGTAGTGGGCAAAGTGATCCCTATATATCCTTTACTTACCACAGGTCTAACCCCCATGAGTCTGAGATTCAAATCCCTGGGCATGGACCCACCTTTGCCCTTTATTGTTTGAGTTCTGAATCTGCAAGGAGCCTATCTTCTGGGACTTGCTCTGATATGGCCACTTCTGGAGAGACTTAAGTTCAAAGTGGTGGAAAACTCACAAAAACATCTGATCTCACAGGGTTTCTGACATTTGAGAACAAAATCACACAACAGCAGCTCTCTAGATTTCAAATACAATCTCTTTGTCTATGGTTTGGTTTCAGCCTCAGTTTAAACCTAATCCAGAACGAGGTCCAAACCCCACCACCTCTGCTCACCTTTCTCTACAAGTGCAGTGTGTTATTTTCTTCTATTATGGATGGATCACTTGATGATTACCTGTTCTGTTCATTCCTTCTGGGGCACCTGGCATTGGCCACTGTTGGAAGACAGGAGACTGGGCTAGATCAGTGGTTCCCAAACTGGGGTTCGTGAACCCCTGGGGGTTTGTGAAATGTTACAGGCGGTTCTTGGGAAAAAATTCCCTAATGGCGGCCAGAGCTGTCCCTAGGAACCCCAGGCAGCATGGGGCCAGCAGCCCAGAGCCTCTGGACTTCCAAGAGCTGAGCAGATCAAAGCAAGCATATTTATCACACTGAGGAGATTTAAACTTCAAGACTCCTTATAAGAAATGAAAAGGGAGGTGGATATTTTTTTGCTGTTTTTAAAATTAAATAGACAGCTAGTATTGTTTTTAAAATTATTATGAAGAACAAATTTAAGCTTCGTTGTAACGTGCGTTTTTTGCCTGGACTGCTCAAGACCTGAATGCTTGTATAGGAGGAACTCTGAGTTGGCTTCTTAAATACCTTCGTGCTGTTTCACATCTGATACTCCTTGATGAAACGTAGGAGCCTTTTCTTATAACAGGCTTATTCAAAGTGATACAAGCTACGGAAAGTGAGATCTTGGAAGAGTGTTGCCGTTTACATAAATGTAATAAAAATACCGTAATGATAAATAATTTATAATAAATAATGTGTAATAAGCATGTCATAAAAACAAATTTAATATTTCCACGATCACTGCTTTTATGAATTACACTCAGGTAAAGGAGAAAATCCCTGGAAATATTCATTTTTAGGAGGGGGTTTGCGAGACTTGACATCTTAGTGAAAGGGGTTCACAGGTTGTTAAAGTTTGGGAACCACTGGGCTAAATGGACCTTTGGTCTGACCCAGTATGATTGTTCTGATGTTCTTATATGAGTCAGTTGCTTAAGAGTTTAAGTACAAAGAATCTGTAACCCACTTGGTTGGTTCCACATTATTGCCAACCCTGGACACTGAAAAATCATGGGTCAGGCCCCCAGATAATCATATTAGCTTAAAAATCATGGCCTTTTGAAAAATAATACATTTGGGGTTCTTTTTATATACCTTCTGGATTTTGAGCTAGTAGGGGTCACATTTTCAAGTTTTTTCTCTGCAACTTAGGAAATGACTTTTTAAAAATGAAGCTGAAGTTCTCACTTACACACATGACTCCAGCAGCTCAGGCTTTAACAAAAATATGAAATATCATGAAACGCAGAATAAAATCCAGAGAGGGGCAACAGTGGACTATTTGGAACCATTGTGTGGCTGTTTTCAGAGTGACGTTGGCTCCTTTTTCTTATAATTCTTAATGGTAATTTGCAATTGAAAATCATGGCATGACACATGGCTGTGCAGTGACATTCTGAAAGGAGCTGCCCTGATTTTGTTTTTGTTATTTAGGAAGATGCAGTCTGTGTCGATTAAACCCTAGAGTGCCTGATGCTGGTTCCCAATACATGTACTGCCATATGGATTTGGTGGTTTTTTTGGCACTGAAGGCAGGTGAATGGGAGAACACTGTGAACCTAAGAAAGCATCTTCCTGTTGGAAGCAAGCTCCTGATGCACAGTATGGGATCCAGTTGGGGCCTGATTTATGTTGCAACGTGCTTTGTCGTCCTGCCGCTCCATGTGGTTCATGCTGCATGACAACATTTTGCTGAACTGTCAGAAACATTTCCTGTGGCTGGTGTATCTGGCCGCCACACCCCGCTGCAGATGGTTTCTGTTGCCTTGACTGGTCTAGCCAGAGGAACAAGGCCAGCACTTTCCCATCTCTGAGTCTGATCCTGTAGGGCCAGCCTAGCAAAGAAACAGCTGATTCTAAATAAATCCTCTCAGCTTTCCAATACTGCACTTAACTTTGCTCATATAAAGGATGCTTGCAAAATTAAGTAATATTCTAATTGGGGCAGATGCATGGGGAAATGACCAGAGTTCTGGAGAACTACTGTCATGTAAATGACTAGTAGCCATGAATATGAGGCAAAGCCAAGGTGGGAAAAGTGACTCTGTACTATTCAGAGATTACAACTTTTTTTATTTTGCAGCAGAAAACCAGCCATAGAACCAAAGATGTTAGGAGAAAGACCGATATTGTTGACTAGCAAACAATGTCCATTCTCTGCAATGAGGGCTGATATCCACTGGAAGACTATTTCTTAACTGATTTGGGAATTTTTTTCCCTGATACTAAGATATACACAAAGGCCAAAGGAAAAGTTTACGTAGCTCTTTGTTCACTAAGAGTATGTGTATACTTCAAGATGTAAACTCCAGCGCAAGGAGACATACTCATGAGAGCTCGCTGTAAGCAGAGTGTAGCTACACTGTGTGGGAGCGGTTAGCCATGCCTCGGACGTACCTGTTCAAGATGCTCGGTATGTATGCAGGGCAGCTAACTCATCCCATTACTTACACTGCCACAGCTTCCCTCTCTCAAGCTAGCACATGTATGTCTCTTCACGCTGGAATTTACACTTCCGTCTTGAAATGCCGACGTACCGTAGAGCATCCGGGGGCTGAGAATGTTTGTGTATTATTGGCCGTTCGCATAGGATTCACAGATTTTCCTCACAAAGCTATTTGTATCTTTGCTGATGTTGCCCATTGCTCGATCTGCACTGGCTGCTGTCTTTAAATCGTATGTTTTAAAGGCTTGCTGGCTCACAAGTGGCCCCAGATGCTTTGTGCACATCTGGCTTTGGCTAAGACTTAAAGATTTGGAAGTAGCTGATACTGCTAACCTGCTTCGATGGTAGAGTGAATCATGTGGACTACCAGTATAGGAGGGGAATATTGCCAGGAGCAGAACAGGTCTTGGGTTGGGTATATGCGGCACTAAGTAGCTTGAGGGAAGATCATATAAGAATCTTTCTAAAACTTTGTCCCAAACTCAGACTGAACCTGCCCTTCCAGATTCTGTCTAGGTCCAGAAATGGAAAGGCCAAAATGCCACTAAGAGACAATGCCAGGTTTATTTCTAGCCTAAGCGGACGCAAGAAGTACCAGAAATCTTACAAGGAATGTCCCTTTCCACAAAATCTCCAGCCAGTTTTGCAGGCCCAGAGGTTCAGATAATTTAGGTCAGAATAATTATGTTTAGACACAACTCTGCCTAACACAGTGTCCGTCCCGTCCCCCCCCAAAAAATCAGCTTAGTTTTTATTGGCCAAGGAAATTGTATTAGTCCTGTGGGATTTGTTTATCCATAATCACTAACGGGTACAAGTTAGATGACACCGTGGTACAAATGCCCATCTGAGTCTTGTTTGTACTACACTAGACACAGATTAAACCAACGGTGGTGCTGCACCCACTTGGAATCGTGTGTCTGAAAAATCTTAATCCAAAATAGACAGACAGATCAGACTATTAAAGAGCTCCCACATCGAGAGCACGGTTCTGTAAACCAACTTCTAACAGAGGTCACCAGAGTTCAGCTCTATCCATTCTGCCAAGGAAAACCATGTTAGCACTTTGCCAGCAAGAGCTGTGTTTAAACATGTTTCTGGCTAACATAGTTTGAACTGTAGCATTGTGACTCATTCAGTGGAGATGGGCACAACACCCACTCTGTCACAGCCACACGTCTTGCTTCAGCGCTCAGAGAAAGTAAGGTTTTTTTCTTTTCTTAAACAACTAAAAACGTCCTCTTTCAGCTACAGTTCTGACATCCCCCAAACTGGTTACGATAATTACAGATAGCTGTTACATATCTCCCTGCCTCGTTTTTCACAGTGGGATACTCTGGTGCATTTAAAATTGGACAGCAGCTCTGGGCGGATTCACCATTTCTCTGCAGCTTGTGTAGTCATTTATACCGGTGAAAAGTAAGTACAAAACCAATGTAAAAAGATGCTCAATCAGAAAAATACCATTTGACACTTTGCACTGATGTGAAGGACTATACGAGGAGGTGCAGGGTACTGAAGATTTGAGCCATATGTGCTTATCTTGGGGAACACAAAATGGAATAGGCAAACATTTTCAAAAGTGTCCACTGACTTTGAGTGGTTGTAAAGTTTGGGAGCCCAACTTGAGACACCTTGAGCCAGATTTTCCGAGGTGCTAAGCGCCGGCAGTTCCAGTGACAGTCAGTGGGCAAGGTCTTCAGGTGGTATAAATTGACATAGCTCCACAGATTCCAACAGAACTGAGCTGATTTAGCTGAGGATCTAGTCCAATATCTTAAGTAGCTTCCCAAAAGCAAAAGCTTGCAAAATAATTTTCCGCTTTTGAAAATTCTGGGCATGATTAACACATTTGATAAAAATATTATCCTGTCATGCAGAACTTTGTTGGCAAAACCCCGCTATCTTACACCACTGCAACCCCATTGATGTTAATTGCCTATTGGCCAGATACTGATATCTTGATTTATATTGAGTAGCACATTACTCAATGAATGGTTTTATCAGTTTCAATGTGACTCATTGTGGACTAACGGTACTATTCAGTGTAAGTGGATCAGATCTACCCCTACACATTTTAGCTGGATTAAAAAAATCCAAGAACTCTAAGAATGCAGAGTATTCCATGCTTCTAATACCTAAAATTCAAAAGACATAGTTTGCAAAATGTACTCCCCCTGAGCAGGCACAGAGCACATTTCAGAGTCGTTACATTTGCTTAGAACCTGTCTTAATCAATCATTTTTGCCATTTCATAAATTTCCCCAAGAACTGTCACAACACTTGTTTATACGGAAATACAGTCAAACATGTTTATAGTGAAGTCAGCATTAGCAACCCCCCTTTGAAAGTGAAGTAGTGCGAAAGTCCTCCATTGCTACAGTGCACTGAACTCTACAACGCAATCTGTTTACAAAGAATTTGTTCTTTGAATAAAAATCACTTTGGTATCAAAGGTTCCACTGTTTAATTTCAGTTACACTAAATCATTGCTGACAGTAACCTCTTGCACACAGTACATGGTAAAACTGGAGACATTTCCAAGGGCTGTTGATGTAATGCTTTCACTGAGTGCTTATAATAGTTCCCACTCCCTTGCATTCCTGTATAAAAGGCAACATGCATCAAAACTGTTTTTGAACACTCAGTAAACTTTACCAGTTTGAAAACTTTGACGTGTCTCTCTCACGTTAGACACTCACTCAACAGTGGCTTTTAAGAATTCAGAAGGGAGAGCTTAATAAACAACACAGACCAGTCCCGCTGCAAATGAATAAGAACAACACAATCTGTGTTAATTACAGCAAATCATTGGAAATAATTTCATCATAGGATTCTTCTTACCTTCTTCAGCAAATGCCCTGAAGGGCATGCTCCCTAGGAGGAAGATGAGGAGTTGAGTTTGAATAAACATCTTTGATAGTTCTGTTTCCAATCCTGGGATCAAACTATTCCAAATTCTGATTATTTTAGAGACAGGGTGGGGGAAAGTTGAACTCACAAGCAGAAATCACTGGAAAAGCTTTGGGGTTCCAAATATTCCTTTGACTGCAGTAGCTAGAGGGGTAGGTTTTCCCAACGTGATAACTGTATAGCTAAAGAAAAGTAACTGAGAATGGAGTCAGCATTTTTTTTTTAACTCGGGGTGGGAGGCTATCTAAGGTGGTCTTGGAAAAAAGAGGCAGGCCCGCCCTCTGCACTCTGTTTGGCCAGCACTAAAATTATGATCTCAGACCAGG
Organism: Lepidochelys olivacea; assembly: GCF_965140295.1. Classification (NCBI taxonomy): domain Eukaryota; kingdom Metazoa; phylum Chordata; order Testudines; family Cheloniidae; genus Lepidochelys; species Lepidochelys olivacea. The sequence continues at coordinate 17,428,929 of NC_140428.1, forward strand.
TTTAAAGTTACAAGATCTGCATCAGATTTTTAGAAGATGCCTGAGACCATTATCTTTAGTGAAGGGGGAGGGGAATTCAGGCAGAGGGAGGTGAGCAGGGAGTTCCCTCCTTTCTATAAAGTCCCCTTTCAAAAATATTTAAGGATCAAGGGTAAAGTATAATTTTCCCTGTGTTTTTCCAGCAGTAAACTGATGTTTTCTTCACTTCTCAGTAAGCCCGTGTGTGTGTGTGTGTGTGTGTGTGTGTGTGCAGGGATAGAGAAATAATTGTGGAACAGAGGATTTAATGCTGCTAGTAAACACAGTGTCTGATTTTGGTATGTGTGTGTCTGTCTGTGTATCCTCAAGTGACATCCTAACGGTCATCTAGCATTTATATGTTGGCATGTCTATGCACTAGCAAGCACTAAGAGCAGTCTGCTCTCTGAGACCTTGGACAAGTAACTTAATTTTAGCCTCAGTTTACTCATCTGTACGTACTACGTTAGGTTGTTGTGAAGCTTAATTAAGTCAAATAGATAGAGTAACGGATTGACCATTCCTGGGACACCCCGATCCCCCAGAATAGGGAGTCCCTTGATCCGCCCTATTCAAAGGCCATTTGCGCTTCCCCTCACCCCCTTTAGGAGCAATGTGCCGTGCATTCCTACCAACTGGGGCCTCCACCTAGTGCTGGGTGTACAAAGGCCTAACACCTTATGACCAGTAGGATATTCCTTAACTAGGCCAGTAAAGCAAACACCACATAACAATAAATGACAGTTCATTCCTTGGACAGGAAAGGGGTCAACTGAAAGGAGGAGATGGGAACGGGCAAGAGTCTCAGGGATGAGAACTAAAGAAGGCCCCAGCCAGTCTTGTAACAACAACTGAAAGCTCAACCTGGAATCAGTAGGCCAGATGGGGGCAGTGGGCTTGGAGCTCAGGATATATATCTGTGTCTGGGCAGCTGACAGCTCTCATGCCAGTAGGACAGCATCCAAAGCGGGACTGAGTCCTGGCTCCCAGTGCCTGGAGGGCCTCTGGCCTCTGCTGGTCTGCAGCCCCTATAACTACAGTGTTACCAGCTCTTGTGATTTTTCCATGCGCCATGGGATTTTGGAGCCCATCTGGCAATGACGTGAGACGTTTCAGCCCTCTAGGGAATTTCAGGCCTGCTTGGGGGAAGCCTCTCTGATTGCTGCCCGCCTCTCTCGCCTGCCTCCTGGAGAAGAGCAGGACGGAGGCAGAGCTCTCTTCCCCCCCCCTTCAGCAACCCAATGCCATTCTCACAGTACGGGAGCAGAAAGACCCCAGTCCCTAAGGGTTTCTGTGCTCCTCCCTACAGTCCCGTGAGCAACAGGATGGCTCCTCTGCCTCTCCCCCACCCTTGCTGGAACACCCAGCCTGGGAAGGGATCAAGGTGGGTGATGAGTCCCTGCAGCCTGGAAAGGGGAGAAGAGCACCCTGCTGAGCCCTCCCCGGTCTGGGGAGGAGGGTGAAGAACTCCAGGAGAAACAGAGGTGAGACTGGGGGAGGGGGAACAAAACTGATCTGGGGCCTGGGGGGGGTGGCAGTGAACAGATGGGGTGGGGGAATGGGCAGAACTGATGTGGGAGCAGAACTGGGAGCAGAGGGAGCAGGATTAATTGCTGGGCAGGGGATGTGCAGATATAGGGGGTGAGGGTCTCAGTGGCGGAGCCAAAATCCCCTTACCCGATAAATCCGGGGAAGTGGCAACACTAATTGTCACACACATCTACCCTGGGCCTGTGGAAGCAGCCTCTGTGAAGTCCTCAGACGGGCAGGAGCTACGTGCCTGAACACATGAATGAATGAAGGCTCACAGCCCCCGTAAGTAGTAGGTACAGATGAGTAAACTGAGGCTAAATTTGACCATGTATATAAAGAACTGTAAATGAAAGGTGCTATAAACAGAATTATTTTGGGTGTTTTTCCAAGCAAATACACAGCACTGGTGGGTTGCCAGTGAGCTGGTTGGCTGAGGGCAGTGTGCTTCACAGCAGTGTAAGTATATGGCCTTGGGAAGATGTTCCCCTTCCTAGGGGAACAAAAATCTCAGCTGGAAATTGGATTAAAAATGGAAGTTTGTTTAACCTCATGATATTTTAAAACACTCAGCACTTATTTACTTATTTATTTATTTTAGCCTCCTTTATTTAAAAGATTTTGATTATAGTCTTTTTGAAATTTCCCTATGTGCTATTTTACTGGTTAAAAACCTATGTATGTTCTCCCTCCCACCCATTACATACCAGGCCCCTTAATCAATGCTGTTGATTCCCATCTGCACAATGTAATGTTAATCATTTACTCCACAGAAAATTATATACAATATCTTCTGCTACCATCCATCAAAATTACAGATGTCTTGATTTCAGTGCCATTCGTTCCATCCACTAATTTGGCTTTGGAGAACATGATGGTCCTCTTGAACCAGAGGCAACAAATAGAAAAGTTTCCCTTTTTCCCCCCCCCATTGACTCATCATCTGTAACAGCCTCCCTAGCCTTTTCTTTTTGCGGATACAGACTAACACGGCTGCTACTCTGATTCCTGGGGCTTGTTTCCAAAGGATAGGACTTCTAGAAGTGAGGGGCTGGATGCGTTATTGGCATAAGTGTCTTCAATGGAGCAGATCCTCTTATTCCGGTGATGAATTTGGCTTGATGTCTCAGCACTGGTCATTCCGTTTTTCCAGCAATGACACATCCCATTTTCCAGCAATTCTGTATTCAGTGCCAAAGGCTTAGCTATACCAGTAAGTACCCATAGCCACATACTCCTTGTTGAAGCTCAGATTACTAGGAAATTAGAATTAAACACATACGGCTCAATGTTAATTTAAGAGTTAGCAGCTTTTCTTGACTATAGCCTGCCTGGATTATTGTCTTCATAGAACTAACTAAACAAATATTTCCATGTACTGTGTTTCAGCATGCCCTGAGTCACCTATAAAACCTGGGATGGATTATTCAGGGGTTGAGCTGGTTAAAAATTTCCCAACAGAATGTTTTCTGTTGGAAAATGCAATTTTATTGAAAATGAAACTTTTCACAGGAATGTGCCGATTTCAATGACACTTCATTTAAAAAAGATATTCAAAGTAGTTTGACCTTATCAGAACAGAATGGTTAGATTTTTTTTTTGTTTCAAAATCACTTGTAGTCTAGGGCTTTATTTTATATTATTGTATAAAATTTAATATATCCAATTTTAAAAGTCAAAATCGGAACAAGACATTTTGATTGACTTGAGACAAAAATATTTGAAAATGTTGTTACCTAGAAGAATTTGAAATGGTTTGGTTTTGTTCTGATTTGGAACAAAAACAAATGGAAAACTCAGGGTCTTTCCAGGACATTAGCCCTGTTTTCCCCCTTGATCAATGAACCTATTTACAGTACCCTGAGAACTTTGCATGTTTAGAGTCAAATTTGTCCTCAGATTCATGGATGTATCTCTTGTTGGCTTCAGAATGAGAATCTTTCTGAAGGAGGACATATGGTGTGCTGGATTAAAAAACTTTATTTTTTAAAGTTCATTTAATTCTATTTGATAGAACAGAAAGTGTCTCAAGTTGGGCTTTCAAGAAATAGAGGGTTCCAAAGATCTGTGGCTACTTCTGAACATTTTTGTCTAAGCCTATTATGATATATACCAATTTCTTCTGACCAGTAAGTCAGCCAGTTCCTCATCAGAAAAAGACTTTAGAGGATTCTACCTACCTGTCTATCAAGAATTTTATAAAGTCAGCTTCCAAGCACAACAAAAAAGGAAAGGAAGTTGCCTAAGGAAATATAGCAAATCAGTGGCACAGCTGGGAATAGAACCTAGATCTTTTAACTCCTAGTGCTGTGTGCTAATCAGTGGAGTATACTGCCTTTAGCTAGTACCACTTTCAGCTAGCACTAACTAGTGAGACCCATCCACTTGTTAGTTATGACAAATTATTTCTCTAGACTCTGTCTTTTCTTTGGTGCATGTGCATGGCTCCCTTGCATAATGTTTATGAAAATTGTTCATTCACATCCAAGGGAGAAAATGGAAGGAGAGGTCCCTAAGAAATATGTAAATGAAGGAATTTGGGATTTGGGGCCATTTTATGACCCTGGGGATGGAACAAAAACCCAAGCAAACAAATAAAATAACAAAAACACAAACCCAAATCACAGTTTTAAAGAATCATCTTCAGAAGGGGAATCTCCTTATGTATGGGCATGCACCTAGGATAAGGGATAGGAAGTTTAAAAGCAGATAACAGGCTAAATTCCTCCCTAGTATAACTCCACTGAAATCAGAGCTCTTTGTGAAAAAATATTTCACCACATATCACAAAAAGAAAAGGAGTACTTGTGGCACCTTAGAGACTAACAAATTTATTTGCTTATGCTCAGATAAATTGGTTAGTCTCTAAGGTGCCAAAAGTCCTCCTTTTCTTTTTGCGAATACAGACTAACACGGCTGCTACTCTGAAACCTGTCATTCACCACATATCGTTATTCTACTAATCTAGCCAATATATTTTGTAAAAATAAAGAGAAGTAATGTTTTGTTAGTGGAGCAAGAGACTTCAGTTCATCCCTAATTCTACAGTTCAACCCTATTCAGGAAAGCACTTCACCATGTGCTTAACTTAACTACTTGATTTCATGGGGGTTGGACTAGATGACCTTCTGGGGTCCCTTCCAACCCATATATTCTATGATTCTATGGGATGTAAGCACATTCTTAAATTTAAGCATGTGTGTAAGTGCTTTGCTGAATAGGGACGGACTTAGGCATGTGCGTAAATGTTTTACTGAACTGGCGCCTGGACCTCTACAGATGAGTGCCAGAGGTGTCCCATATCTATAAGCCTAAAATCTTACCAGTCAGATTCTTCAGTTTGGAATGTACCAGGCTGTGAGTGGGTGAGTCACTCTTTAAAACTGCCTGGTTTTGCACAGGGCCGCTCTGTGGGGTTTTAATGGCAATGCTTTAGGGGAGGAGGGAGACAGCGCCTTGAACACAAGCTGCTATTTTGTTTTCATTTCATAAGCTCTTCTCTCCTTCTGACCCTATCAGTCATTTACACAGCCTCCTGGGAGGCCAGGCTGTCTCTCTGACTTAGCGAGAGAGAGACGCTGGAGGTGGAGAGAGATCATCCAGCAAAGTTTAATGTCTCAGCAACAAAAGCATTATGAGTTCTGGGATCATTTGTTTTTCTTCTGAATCATGGGGTTTAGCAAGAAGGACCTAATCCAAAGACCACTGAAGTCAATGGAAAGATTCAGAGCTTAAAATTCAGATTTCAGATCATATTTTTCAATGAGGTGCTTCCAGCTCTGCAGATGGGGAAGGGTTTGACCCCAGATGAATCAGTGTGAATCTGCTGCACAGGAAGGGATGAGCCTGAAACAGGGGGCCAGTGCAGACAGCCAGAACCTGGCTGTCACCCATGGAGCACCTAAGTGTGTGGGCTTCCTGCACACAGTCACAGAGGGGTGTGGCCAGGGGATCTATGGCTGTGTTAACTGGGCTTTTCACAGATGATTTGGCCCTGCTGCACCTTCTTTGTATGCAAATTCCCCTGTAAGTTTAATTGCCTGCTTTTTTCTTAACTCCCTGTTGTAAGCTCTTGTGTGGTGTTGATTTGTGGTGTTACAACTGGCATATAGAAAAGGAGTACTTGTGGCACCTTAGAGACTAAACAATTTATTTGAGCATAAGCTTTCGTGAGCTACAGCTCACTTCATCGGATGCATACTGTGGAAAGTGTAGAAGATCTTTTTATACACACAAAGCATGAAAAAATACCTCCCCCCACCCCCACTCTCCTGCTGGTAATAGCTTATCTAAAGTGATCACTCGCCTTACAATGTGTATGATAATCAAGTTGGGCCATTTCCAGCACAAATCCAGGTTTTCTCTCCCCCCCACCGCACCCCACCCCACCCCCCCCACACAAACCCACTCTCCTGTTGGTAATAGCTTATCTAAAGTGACCACTCTCCTTACAACTGGCATATGCCACCCCAGAGATGGCTGTATTGCTCTGGTGAATTAAATAATCCCTTGCTGTCTATTGATGGTGTGATTCACATCCATGGAATGAATCCAGACCCCAGTGACACAAAGTCCATCTGAAGGACAGGGGACCTTGCTGCACAAGGCAGCCATAATCCCTACTCTGTTGGGGGCCCAATGCTGCCCAGGAATCAAGCAGGACCAGTCATGGAGAAGGCTTGGCAATGACATCTGGGAAACATGCTCCTTGAGTAGCTTCCAGGGGAGGCTCCTATGGAGCTCCAGGTGTAGCTTCAATTTGCCTGTGCAGAAATCTCAGGGAATGATAGCCGCAGAACCACACTCCTGCTTCCTCTCCGGGATGATTTCCCTCTGCTTCTGCTAGCAAAAGGAGATGCAAGTTGTGAGTCAAGCCCTAAACTTTTATGTCTATGTTATCTGAAGTGGCCCCATGCCTCTGTTTTGGGGGTTCCCATCCTGAGACCCTGATCTTTAGAGGAGCTGACCATGCATAGCTGCCATTGACTTTCTTTGCAGCTCTGGGTGATCAGCACCTCTGTAAATCAGAACCATGGTGCCTCAACCTGGACACCCAAAATCAGAGGCCATTTCTGAAGCATCTGGACTTCATGGTTCCATCCCAGCTGAAGGTGCTATATAAATAAATAAATAAATACAAGCCCAAATAATGGAACACATGTTTTATTTCCGTTTTCAAAAGGTTGCATTCAGTGTATGGGAAGAGACCTCCCTGTTCATGACTTTCTAAGGAGTTGGAGGTGACCAGATAGCAACTGTGAAAAATCAGGACTGGGGATGAGAGGTAATAGGGTCCCTATGTAAGACAAAGCCCTATAAAATCAGAACATCTGGTCACCCGAGTTGGAGGGGAGGTTCTGGATAGGAAATGATTCAAAGAGTCAGGCAGGGACCTTTGTGGAGTGGGTGTGATTTCCTGAAAGGTTTGTCCACACTAAAGCAAAATTGCCATTTTGAAGCAGAATAACGAAACCTGGTAGCTATCATTCCGGGTCGCTGCTTCTTTCAGCTATGAGGCCATTTACTCAATGGCTGCAGATCTGAATCAGGGGTTGTCATAGTTCAATACCTGCCAAAGGGGTGGTTTTGGCTGCAGTGGGAAAACAGGAAATGACTTGAAAATTAATAAAGCTTGAAGAAAACAGCTTTTATGTTTCTGACCCAATTTTGCAGGGCCCACAGCTGCCCCAGGATACAGAAACAGGAAATTTGGCAACGGGAAAAGACAAGTTCATTCTAGTTTGCAAAGGATAACAAATTGTAGGCTTCAGTCGCTCTTTACCAGTATACTTTCTAGTGCTGCGGAATGGCTGACGTGCATTCTATAAACTGGGTTTCTAGAGAAACTCTTCAAGGGGACAGGAAACAGAGTCCCAATTGCATTGGAGCTAATTCTGCAGAAACAAATTCTAGCAGCAGTTGGGTCTGCACTGTAAACAAAAAAGCATTAGAACAAATCTTGGGCCAGCCAGAAACTAACCCTAACCCTAACCCTGCATGCTCTGGCAACTAGAAACTGCATGGGAGGAAAGCAAAGAGAAAACCCAAAGTCTCCCTTTTCAAGAGCCCAGGCCCCTACCACTTGAGCTATAGGAGAATCTTTATTTGATGCCACAGCGTATAGGGCAGTGACGCAGATATGCACTAGCCAGTTCATAAGGGTACTTTGATGGTTATTTCACTGCAGTGCAGGAAATGAAGTGAAAAGGACAAATCCTTTGTTGATTTACACTTCTTCAATTTCAGACCCTCACTGTGGAATTTTTCACATTCAGAGACTTCCAGCAATAATCCTTTACCTGTTCCTCAAACAGTCAAACACCTCATTTCTTACTGTAAAAGACAGAACACCCATTTGTTCATTTAAGTGGCCAGAAGGCAGAAGCCAAAGTTACAGGTGATGCTGCAAGGGAATAGACACTAATATGCACAGCAAAGCCAAACCAAAGCTTTTTATTTTGAACGGGGTCTGGAAGCTGTAGGAATCCATTTGGAGACTGACAAGAGAAAAAAAAAACTTGAAATTTACAAAGGTAAAAACCATTTATTAAAGAAATAATTTTATTTTTATGGTTTATATCCATTTTCGAATATACAGTGATCACCATTTAAGCCTTATTGATTACCTTGTGCTGGAAAAATTAATGTGACTGCAACATTCATGGTATTATATTTAGATTGAACTTGGAACATGTAATACTGCCAATATAGGTTCCTTGTCTGGATTACATCTTCCACGATGCACTGTGGCCACAGGACTCCCATGATGCACTGTGGCAGCTCACAAGAGGAGAGACCATGGTGCATCATGGGACATGCAGTCTGGCCCAGGAGCCTGACCCAAAGGGGAATACTGAGGTATGCTGCAGCCAAATTACAACTCAGGCATATTTTGTTTTGATTTTCCCATCAGAAACTTTGGATTTTCAGGCAGAGGTTTTCAGTTTTTCCATTAAGATTTTCCATGGAAATAAAAACAACCCATTTTCAAACCAGTTTGGTGTCAGACATTAAATAGTAGAGTTGACATAGCCCCATTTCACAGAGCTACCTAAGTAGAAGTTGCAAGATTCCAAGGGTTCTTTTCCTGAAAGAAAAATGGGGATCAACCCTCAGAGATGGGTCTACATTCACCAATGATCTGATGGAAAGTCCATTGAAATCAGTGGGACTCTTTCCATTGACTTCAGTGAGCTGTGGGATAGGCCCCAGAAGAGGTTCTAAATAGCCACGGTCCTGTGCCAGTTTTTGCTGACTTTTCAGCTGGAGTCACTGCGTTAACTCATTTCTATGAAAGCATTTGGCCTACCCAGTGTTTTAGAATCTGCAAAGCCAGATCCCATTCTGTTATAAAACCCTTGACTCGCATTTGTTCCAGTGGATACAAAGGGGGTGAGTATTATGGGCCTTATCCAAAGCCCACTGAAGTCAATGGGAGTTTTTCCCTTGGCTTCAGAGGACACTGGATTGTTCCCTAAATGATTTTACCTACATTATTTGCCAGTTGTGTTTCTTTGCATATACTTTCCAAAACTTTGTGTATACTTCCAGCTCAGAATAAATGATCAACAGACCAATTTGCATGTATCACCACACATTAGCTGCTGTCCACTGCATAAGAAAGAGATCTTGGGGTCATTGTGGATAGTTCTCTGAAAACAGCTGCTTAATATGTAGCAGCAGAACGGTACCATTAGTAAAGGGGTAGATAGTAAGACAGAAAATATCATAATGCCACTGTATAAATCTATGGTATGCCCACACCTTGAGTATTGTGTGACGTTCTGGTCACCCCATCTCAAAAGAGATATAGTGGAAGTGGAAATGGTACAGAGAAGGGCAACAAAAATCATTAAGGGTATGGAAAAGCTTCCATATGATTAGAGATTTAAAAGACTGGGTAGTTTCAGCTTGGAAAAGAGACAACTAAGAGGGGATATGATAGAGGTCTACAAAATCATGCCTGATGTGGAGAAAGTGAATAAAAATTGTTATTTGCTCCTTCACATAACATAAGAAGCAGTGGTCACCCAATGAAATTAATTGGCAGCAGGTTTAAAACAAACAAAAGGAAGTATAGTACTTCTTCACACAATGCACAGTCAACCTGTGGAACTCATTGCCAGGGGACATTGTGAGGGCCAAAAGTATAACTGAGTTAAAAAAAGAGTTAGAGAAGTTCTTAGAGGATAGGTCCATCAATGGCTGTTAGCCAAGATGGTCAGGGATGCAGCCCCAGGCTCCGGGTGTCCTTAGCCTCTGATAGCCAGAAGCTATCAGACAACAGGGGATGGATCACTCAGTGGCTGCCTGTTCTGTTCATTCCCTCTGAATCACCTGTCATTGGCCACCATCAGAAGACAGGATGTTGGGCTGGATGGACTTATGTAAGAATGGTTTCAGAGTAGCAGCCGTGTTAGAATGTATCCACAAAAAGAAAAGGAGTACTTGTGGCACCTTAGAGACTAACAAATTTATTTGAGCATAAGCTTTCTTGAGCTACAGCTCACATGCATCCGATGAAGTGAGCTGTAGCTCACAAAAGCGTATGCTCAAATAAATTTGTTAGTCTCTAAGGTGCCACAAGTACTCCTTTTCTTTTTATGTAAGAATGTCAGTCCAAAAAACTTTCCATCATGCAGGGATTAGGGAGTGGGAGACTGAGAAGGTGTCTGCTCTGAAAACTCTTGTGTTCTGTTCTTTCCGTTTGCTGTTTCACAGTAGTTTTATTGTATGGCCCCAAAGCAGATATCTGTTCATCACTGACGAGCATAATCATCTGGATGTGAAGTCAGATTTGGAGCAGATAAATGTAAAGTTAAAGAAAAAGAGGGAGGTGATGGAAGCTGACTACTTAGAAATGTGAAATGTGCCCGACAGGCTTGGACTGGTGACTCTTGATTCTTCTACTTCATGAAAAGAAAAGGAATACTTGTGGCACCTTAGAGACTAACCAATTTATTTGAGCATAAGCTTTTGTGAGCTACAGCTCACTTCATTGGATGCATGCATCCGATGAAGTGAGCTGTAGCTCACGAAAGCTTATGCTCAAATAAATTGGTTAGTCTCTAAGGTGCCACAAGTACTCCTTTTCTTTTTGTGAATACAGACTAACAAGGCTATTACTCTGAAATCTTCTACTTCACGGATGTCCATAAACCTGTATATTATGTAGACAATTGGTAAGGTAAACAATCAAATATCCTTCCTTGAACATTAATACTCCTGACCATAAAATAATATATTCAGGCCTGTCAGCCCAGCCATGACTGTTAGATGTAGAGTTCAGAGAGATTATTAAATCAGAACATTGAATCAGTGCTGGGCCTTAGAGATCTCAAATTAGAACAGTAAATCTTAGCTTACTTCTCTACTTTTCCTAATTTACTCCTCAGTTTTAGAGGTTAGGGGCCAGCTCCTCAGCAGATCTAAATCAGCACAGCCTGGTTGAAGTTGAGGCAGCTATACAAATCTGCACCAGCTGGCCCATGATGCATAGACAAAAACAGAAAGCAAGACTGTTTCATGCTGCTACTGTAAATGAGAAATTCATGGGTTCAGACAGAAGCAGAGTGCAGCCTATCACTTCCACAAAGGGACCACAGAATACAACAGCAAGCATGTACACTGATCTGAAGTCAAGGTGTGTAATACATTTTTTCCTTGTATCTCTTATGGGTTGAGAGGAAACTCAGCAGGGTAAACTGGAAGGAAAGTGACAGAGAAAATGTACATGAGACTATATTCTTGAGACTATATTCAAGCAAACATTTGAGGTTATGTTTTTACTTCAGAGTTAACCTGGGCCCTTACCCAGGACTTAGTCCGACCCCCTCTATGGTCCACACACAAAAACCTTTTACCTGGGTATGGAGATGCCTGGGCTAGCCTACCGAGCTGAAGTTGTAGGTTTATACCCATGCTTTGCTTTAACTCGGGCTGGAACCTACCCACTTTGCACTGAGGAAGTAGGCTATATCATTCAAGTTCAGATAGTCCTCCAATGCCTTCCCACAATTCTCCCTGAAAGACAGACAAGTTCTCCTTCAATTGACCCAACTGACTGGGAATGAAGCCTAGAGCCTCTCCGCGCACTCACACAAAATGCTACATTCCCCCAGACCCACATGTCTGAAAATGGTCACACTCAGTCTTGGCTCCACTGAACATTGTTTTATGGTCAAAGGCCTTTGACCAAAAATGTCCTACATCTGTCTTTCAAAAGCTTAAATTTGACCACTGCCAGCTGCATTGTCTTTGGAATAACAGCAGTCTTGGTGGGTTGTTAATGGAGAGGCAATTTCTGAAGTAGCCAGGGTTCAACCCAACGAGGACTTGGGGCCTTGAATTGACACTCAGAGTGAACTAGGATTCAGCGATGAGCGTCTGTATAGTTTCATACTAGGGAAGTCGGAGGGGGGGGCTACAGCCTGCATAATCTGGACTTTCCATGTTGTCCGCACAGTCAGCAGTAGCCCAGTCTGGAGGGGATGAACGCCGGCAGGTTTTTGACCTGTCAAAAGTTTCTGGTCTTGGATATTGAGTTTCAAAAGCAAATTACATTACAAATGACATTAATGTGACTTTATCTCCTACCTTTGGCATTTCAAAGCCTGGGTTTTCCTGTTTCTTACTATGGGGTCATTGCCAGAGACAGGGTTTAAATCTGGGCCCTTCTGTACCAAAGAATGGATCACTACCTCTTGAGCCTAAGAACCAACTACTGATAACTTGTCTGGTAGCAGGAGAACGGTGTTAACCTCCGTGAGGCCTAGCCTCTGTGGGGAGGGATATGATGCACACTTTTGAAGTATTCTACACTACTTTGATTAAGAAAACTTGTAGATCATCAAAAATACTTCTCAGATTCTACATTCAGATGTTACAATGATAAGCGCTGTATAAGAACCTGTATAGAAAAGGATCTCTTTGAATGAGCTTTTATACGACGATAGGGTTTCCTGTAGTTGATCAACCCATCAGTTCATCCAGTCCTATATCCTGCTCTGACAGTGGTCAATATCTGGTATTTTAGATTAAGGAAAAAAAATTTATTGTTATCAAACCAGTCATGAAATGTATTGAGGAAAAAGAAAGGATCAGTTGTGATAATCAGTTTATACCCTCAGACATGAGATGTGTTTATCTTTTGTTAAGAAAACCCAGTTCAAATTATTAACAAAAGGAGTCCCATTGAGTACAGTATGTAATGTAATGGTTCCCTTTTTACATTATCAGAGAAAATAAAATAGAGCTTATGAGAATGTTTATTCTACTTTCTTAGGTCTCATTCCTGCAAACATTAGTCACACTTCAGAGTAGCAGCCGTGTTAGTCTGTATCTGCAAAAAGAACAGGAGGACTTGTGGCACCTTAGAGATTAACAAATGTATTTGAGCATAAGCTTTCGTGAGCTACAGCTCACTTCATCGGAGGACATATGGTAACAACTGTTTGCAGGAGGGAGGGCTTGCTGCTTAGGCTGCACAATAATTGATGTTGCCACTTTATCTGGGGGGGAAGGAGGGGTAATCTTTCCAAAGTTTGCCAGTAGTTAGCTGTACATGACATACAATAGTGTGACAGAATTAAATATGGAAAGCTCACTCTTTACTTTACTTTGCTAATTTTAAATCTGTGGATGACCACCATGTATTTAACCAAAAATTACAATGTTGACATAGGTTCTCTTAGGGCACAGATGGTTATTTAACTAGGGCAGTTAAATATGGAAAGCAATATAGCCAGGGAACAAAAAAAGAAGAAGCTGGACACACATCCTGTGTATTCACTCTCATCAGATCTATAATGTATGGAATGGATCTGTCGGAGCTTGTTCTTGTTTTTATGCAGTTTCAGTGTTTTAAAGTGAGTAGAAAGTATTAAAGCAAAGGTCTGTCATTAGGACTTCGGGCATTTTCATGCTTTCATTTCATATGCCCTGAATATGAATTTGTGTGTGCTGAGCGCTGACAGTATACCGACAGAGATTATAACTTACAGAGGCAAATAGGAAACCGTTCAGATATAAATCACTGGGGTTGAAATTCATCCCTGTGCAGAGTCAGCACAAGGCCTATGCACCATTTAAGTTCTACTATCTCCCCTGCACAGGTGCTTTCTGTTTCTTCTGCATGGGATAAAATTCACGCAGGGTCGCTAGGAGATGGTGCATAGTGATGCAGCTGCTTTCTTTTTGTAAATAAGCACTAGTGCCTCTTTGGGCAGAAGACGGATGTGTGTGAAATTCTGGCCGCACAGAAGGCAATGGTAAAACTCCCATTGGCTTCAGCCTGGTGTTTCTAACACAGGATATGATACAGAGATAGTGGATTCTTCTACTTCCAGGATACAGAAAATGTTCCAGGGATAAGGGATGGCATAGAAGAAGGTGCAACGATGAACGTGAAAAGTGGGTGAAAAGGGAGCAACTGGGTGTAAAAGGTGGCTGGAACAAATGTGAGAGGGAAGGATGACATAACAGCCAAGATGTACGCAGGACCAGAGAGCTGCAAAACTTTGAAAGTAAAGAAAGGGCGCCCACAGATTGGTAATTCCAGTGTCTTTCCTTGGTTCTGCAACACACTCCATACCAGTAGGATATGACTGACTCTGCTATATATTTCCAAATAGTTTTTCAAGAGTTCGAGCAACAAGGGAGCCTATACATTTTATAAAAAGCAAAGGAGTACTTGTGGCACCTTAGAGACTAACCAATTTATTTGAGCATAAGCTTTCGTGAGCTACAGCTCACAAGTACTCCTTTTCTTTTTGCGAATTCAGACTAACACAGCTGTTACTCTGAAACCTACACATTTTATAGTCTTTCTGTGACCACTAGAGGGAGTTGTATGTTTACTGATATTGTACTTTTTAAAATTCAGTCGCTATTTATATGTTGGATTCCACTGTTTCCTCAACCCCCACCAAGAAACTCTAGCAGACAAATACACTCTAAACAAACCAGATGCATGGGCTGCAGCTTCTGTGCCACATCTTCAGATACCAGTGTTTCCCCCGCCCCAAAAAAATATTTTGGAATGGAAACACCACATTCCTCAATGAGAAGTAGATAAAAGGCAACACTGGAAACAATCGTATTTTTCTGAAATGACAACTGCGGTAGTGATGCTGGGTGAACAAATGCTGGGCCTGGCAACAAATTCAACAGTTAATAGCAATCTGAAGGTTTTTGAGAGGCAAAGCATGCCTCAAATCAAACCAAAACCAGTCTGAAAACTTGAAAATTACAACAACAACAAAATCACAAATATTTGCAAGATCCAGATGTATTCACAAATTATATGCCCAGTTTTCTAATCACATCAAATAAAATACAGTAGTATTATTTTAAATCACTAATCACTTGCTTCCAGCCGTGAGTGCTAGTTCTTTGTCTGGGAGAAGATATTAGAATCAGACTTTTCTTTTTTTCCAAATAATTCATTTTTAATGGGATTTGTGAATGCTTTATTATTCTGATTTGGACTTTACTTTTCTCTTGAAATGTAATTTGATTTGATTTTTCAAATAAAACAAGAGGAGAGAAAAAAGCATCAATACGTACCTGTGACACATGGCTAGAAAGGGTTAAACATCCTGCAAAATAAATAACCCTCAAAAGACATGTGGGGAGATAATGTTTGTGTTTTTGTGTATTTACATAGGTGTGAGTAGGGTCGACAATGTAATCAACAGTCCCTGTCTATGGTGCATTCTGATAATTCAGAGGTCAAAAGAAGATCCTAGCATTTAAATGAATTGTAAACACGGCATATCTCAGTATTCATCTCTCTTTGAAATGTATAGCAAATAATCTGTGAATGGTGGAGGAACAAGCAAATTGCCTTATGTTAATTCTGTAGCTAAGTACCGGTGATGGACCTCCTTCAAAGTCCTAATTACCTTTTGTTCCGGGAGGAACTCCTAACTTGTCAAAGAAGACATGAAATTGTATAAAAGATTCTTGGGTCCTGATTCTGTCATCTCAGATCTGCTTAGGCTTTATCAGGGGAAGTCTGAGTCGCAAGACTGAGGTCCCAGTTATGCTGGTGCGCCCTGAATATGAGATTTGGACATTGGACTATAATTTATGAACTATTTCTAAAAGAATTCTTTGCAACTACAAAGCTCACCATCTCTGCTATGAATCTGAATTTTAAGAATTGAACTCATGTCTGTATGTATATTTATCTTTTAACCATACTCTCTCTTTTTTTAAAAAAAATAAATTTTAGTTTAGTTAATAAGAATTGGCTGTAGCGTTTATTTGTGAAAGATCTGGAATAGTTATTAACCTGGGAGGTAATGTGTCCAATCCTTTGGGATTGGTAGAAAATTTTCTTTTATATGATGAAAAATGATTTTCAGAAATCATCATATTTGACTTAGGTATCTGGATGGAGTTTTGGGGCTGGATCAATTTAAGGGAACTCTGGTTTAAGAGAACTGCATTGTTCGGACTTCTGAGTAACCAGTAAGGTATTGTAGAAGCTGTTTTATGCTGGCTTGGTGAGTCTAAGTATTGGACTATCCACCAGCTTTCTGGGGATTGTCTGCCCCGTTCTTTGCAGTTCATCCTAACTGAGTGATCATAGCTGGCCCCTACTGGGACCCCGGTCACAGTATCATAATAAGTAAACATATAGCAAACGACATCATCATCTAATGAATATTCTGAAGGGGCCAGAGTGAAAGTTGGAGAGTCAGGGCCTGATTGGTCACCACCTTGCACCTTCTGTCATCATCTGCACCTGTACAACATGAGTCCGAAGTGGGTGTGAAATGCTATCATTTTTGTTTGTTGCATTTTACATCCACGTAGCACTCATGGAAGGTGCAGAGCAGCAGAGACTCGGTCTTTAGGCGGAGGGTGGATGTGGGGTGGCACAATTAGGCTCGATGGCATATTCACTAGAGAGACCTCGTTGCACTAGCAAAGTATTTTGCTGTGATCATTTAATATGATAATATCTTGTCAGCAGTAACTTGAGGGAGGGATGGGAGTGCAGTTCAAATGCAGGATTTCTACAGCTATGGGGTAAGTGAAGTCAAGCTTTAAATTAGCGGATAAATGCTTTGTGCTTTGCTCTGTATTTACAAGTGAGACCTGTCTTGCGGAAACCAATTCAAGGATGTTAAGGAGAGCCAGTCAGCTGCTCCCTTTGAGAGTCGTGTGGCTTTAATAGCCCATGCCGCACAAAATCGCCTTAAGATCCAGGCACCGTTGCAATGACAAAGTGTAAATATTTGAGTCTATGAATTTCAAAATGGAAATACTGATAACTACATGAAAACAGGTTTCATCTAAACTTAGGGCTCATGTCATAGGGCTCATAGGCCCTATGTCAATATCCTATTTCCTGCTGACCTCTGTGGGGCAGATGGGCAAAATCGGGCCCTATAGCCTATTAATAATAATACTTAGCTCAGGGATTGGCAACCTTTGGCATGCGGCCCAACAGGGAAATCCGCTGACAAATATTAGCGTAGCACTACTAACGAGTGCTAATTTAGTGTCACCAAGTGCATGTGTAAGATTACTGTAGAGGACATTGTGTAAAAATCACTGAGTACAAGCGTGCTACCACTGATTACTAAATCCTGGGTTAAGAACTTTCTGTAACAATTATGAAAACTGGTAATTTTAACAGTTAGGAATGGGTAACAACTTGTTTTAAAAAGCAAATCCAGAGGAAGTATTAGAACTCCAAATATTGCCCTTTTGGGGGATTGCTGCACTCACTGATTTAATTTCTCCTGACATTTCACCCATCTTATTAAGAAGGCGAGTGAAATGTCAGAAAACATTAAGTCAAAATACGTTGCATTCCCTGAGGGGTACAATATTTTTGTGGAGCCTGAGAAACTTGTTCAGAGATGGAAGGATCATCTTTGTGTGAACATACTTGAGTGACCGGTGCATGCCATGCACAGGACTGCAGATAAATTTCAAACTAACCCAGAGAATAGTAACTGAACTAATTAATCAATATGGCCCGCACCCAGCAAACATTCAGGTCCCTGTCCCTACACTGGTTATAGTCCCATTGGCTTCCATAAGACTCTACTCCTGTGAGTAAAGGCTGTTTGTGTGACTATGGATTTATAGAAGCAGGTCCTATATAGAGCTAAGCAAGTAATTGACTTTTTGGTTTGGTGACACGAAAATTTGGTTTGTTTCAAAGTGAAACTGATTTTTCCCCCTGCTTTTTCTAACTGAAATAAAAAACAGATAGTTTTGTTCGGTTCAAACGAATGATAGTTTTAAAATGAAATGTAGACTCAAAATGACATTTTGAAACAAAACAGTTGGTTCTGAAACAAAATGTCAAAACGGTTCATTTCCAAAAGTCAAAACAAACCATTTTGACTTTTTGGAAATTTTTTCTTACCTTTTTATTTGGCTGAAGCTATTTGCTGGATTCAGCCTGAATTGGCAAATAGTTTCAGTTGTCCCGAAACTCCATTTTTCAATTAAGTTTACTATTTTGCCAAAAATTTACTTCCAACTCTTGTCCAATGAGTGACCCATCTCTCAAAAAATTGGGCACTCCTAGGCTCCTGAAGTGTGATGCTGAAGGAAATGATGCAAAGAGAAGGGAGTGCTGAAAAAGAAGTGATCCTGGAAGTTCCCCTCAGGTTGGCAGTTCCAAATCCTCTGATCAAATCAATCCAGCCTTAATTCACCATGAGGAGAAATTCATCCCTTTGTAGAATACACAGGTGTAGCCATCACTTAACTCCCACTAACATTGTAAAAAACAGGGTTGAATTTCACCCACTGACCCCAAGATCTTTACGCAGCCATTTTGTTTTGGTCTCTGGTCATTATGTGTGTGTGAAAGAACAGCGGTTTTAAAAGTTTACGAAAGTCTTTAGTAAAACTTCGGGGAGGATATATTTTTTAGAATGTTCTAAGTAGCATTAAAAAGTTTGAAGGGTCAGATGATAGAAAGGGCTCCCTACACTTAGCGGTCAAAACGCTTACGCCCAGATTTTTAAAGGCATTTATGGGTTGCTGTGCTCAGTATTACAAAGGCCCACTGATTTAAAATCCTAAAACTTATTTTCAATAGGGATTTAGGAGCCAGAATCCCATTGACCGTCCTTAGGTTTGTTTATTAGAAATAGATTACTATTTAATCCACGATAACCTGTTAAAATTCAAAATAGAGCCACTTCACTCTTCCTCTCAGGGTCTTGGATTATAGCAACATTTTCAACTATTGGGCAACCTTCATGGAATTTCCCCCCTTCTTTTCATGTGCCTGCAGTTCTTGCAATGCTTTCTTTAGCTCACTTTTGATTAAGTGTTTAAATTCCAGTTTGCTTAAGGGGCTGGGTCAACTTGTTTGTGTTTAAGAGCATTTTTTGTCTCTTTATCTATCAATTCATTGCCAGCTCTCCCTACGTGTGCCGGGATCCGTGCTATTACTACGGCCACATTCAATTGCGCAAATTCAGTGACTGGCAGTAATATTTTCTTAAATATATTGTTTCTGCTGTCAGACTTGCTTTTGCATAGCACCTGCAGCTCTGATAAGGAATCAGACAGGATGGCCACAGCAGCTGGCCGCAAATCTAAGGCCCAAGTTAGTGCCAGCAATATCCCTGTTAGCTCAGCTGTGAAGGCGGAGATAAAGTTAGATAGTTTTTCGGCTTTCCTGTGTCCGAATGAGGGCACAGAGAAAGCTGTTCCCACTCTACCTGTTCCTTCCTCTTTGGAGCTGTCAGTATACATTTGTCAGTATGCATTTGTCCTCACCCATAACTATTTCACATTTGGGGACAATGTATACCTTCAGATCAGCGGCACTGCTATGAGCACCCGCATGGTCCCACAGAATGCCAACATTTTTATGGCTGACTTATAAGAATGCTTCCTCAGCTCTTGTCCCCTAATGCCCCTACTTTACTTGTGCTACACTGATGACATCTTCATCATCTGGACCCATGGAAAAGAAGCCCTTGAGGAATTCCACCATGGTTTCAACTATTTCCATCCCACCAGCAACCTCAGCCTGGACCAGTCCACACAAGAGATCCACTTCCTGGACACTATGGTGCTAATAAGCGATGGTCACATAAACACCACCCTATACCGGAAACCTACTGACTACTATTCCTACCTACATGCCTCCAGCTTTCATCCAGACCACAGCACACGATCCATTGTCTACAGCCAAGCTCTACAATACAACCGCATTTGCTCCAACCCCTCAGACAGAGACAAACACCTACAAGATCTCTATCAAGCATTCTTACAACTACAATACCCACCTGCTGAAGTGAAGAAACAGATTGACAGAGCCAGAAGAGTACCCAGAAGTCACCTACGACAGGACAGGCCCAACAAAGAAAATAACAGAACGCCACTAGCCATCACCTTCAGCCCCCAACTAAAACCTCTCCAACGCATCATCGAGGATTTACAACCTATCCTGAAGGACGACCCATCACTCTCACAGATCTTGGGAGACAGGCCAGTCCTTGCTTATAGACAGCCCCCCAACCTGAAGCAAATACTCACCAGCAACCACATACCACACAACAGAACCATTAACCCAGGAACCTATCCTTGCAACAAAGCCCACTGCCAACTGTGTCCACATGTCTATTCAGGGGACACCATCATAGGGCCTAATCACATCAGCCACACTATCAGAGGCTCGTTCACCTGCGCATCTACCAATGTGATATATGCCATCATGTGCCAGCAATGCCCCTCTGCCATGTACATTGGTCAAACTGGACAGTTTCTACGTAAAAGAATAAATGGACACAAATCAGACGTCAAGAATTATAACATTCAAAAACCAGTTGGAGAACACTTCAGTCTCTTTGGTCACTCGATTATAGATCTAAAAGTTGCAATTCTTCAACAAAAAAACTTCAAAAACAGACTCCAGTGAGAGACTGCTGAATTGGAATTAATTTGCACACTGGATACAATTAATTTAGGCTTGAATAGAGACTGGGAGTGGATGGGTCATTACACAAAGTAAATTATTTCCCCATGTTTATTTCCACCCACCCCCCTACTGTTCCTCAGACGTTCTTGTCAACTGCTGGAAATGGCCCACCTTGATTATCACTACAAAAGGTTCCCTCCCTGCTCTCCTGCTGGTAATAGTTCACCTTTCCTGATCACTCTCGTTACAGTGTGTATGGTAACACCCATTGTTTCATGTTCTCTGTGTATATAAATCTCCCCACTGTATTTTCCACTGAATGCATCCGATGAAGTGAGCTGTAGCTCACGAAAGCTTATGCTCAAATAAATTTGCTAGTCTTTAAGGTGCCACAAGTACTCCTTTTCCATTTGATAATAGTGTCCCAACTTATCATAGAGATATTGATTTGCTATATCTTGTATATTTATCATTCTTCTCCTTTTGTTTATTTTATTATATAATTCCATGTCTATCTCGGGGGGGACAGGGGATGGTTTTCAAGTGATAAAGTGCTTTCCCTCTTTTAAGCCTTTCTTTTCATTGAGATCTTTAATCCGTTTCTTTACCCTAATTGCATGAGGAATTTTGAGGTTTTTTCCTACCCGGTCTCCACTTAATTTTCAACAATCAGTCTATATTAGCATAATGTTAGCATCTTCGCTATTACCTCTACTTTGGCTCAAAAAGTTAAATCTAAGTCTAGGAGGGTCATTCGAAGACTGACAGGCATTTCTCTGGCTGGTGTCCGCATTACAGACGGACACATAGTAATGAAGGAACCACATGCAATATGCAATGCCTGTACTTGGATACAGTCTAGTTTTGTCACATTTGTTTTCAATACTGGCCTAAGAGCCTGGCAGCCATACTCAATAAAAGATCTGATTAGTTCGCTGTATAAATCACCATTTCTTATCCGCTCCCTGGGAGGTTCGATATATACTCCTGAGTCAGATGATTCTTCCTTTGCACTTACCTATAATATTTTCAATATGGTCCCTCCAGGTGAGCTTGTTATCAAATAGAAAACCTAAGAATTTGTACTTTTTCACTATACTTATCTGCTGTTCATATATAGATCTGTAGATATATAAATAGTTTTCCCTCTTTTTTGAATCTTCCGTGTTGTGAAGATCATTCCCTTCGTTTTGTCAGTGGAGAACTTGAAGCTCCACCTTTGTTCCCCATTCTGTACTCTTCTGAAGTGATTCTTTTGTGGGCATGTTCAAGGTTTCTGCTTTCGGGCCATATAGAACAGTCATCAGCAAATAATGTGATGCCTGTTCTTCTTAAACAGCTGCTGTGTTCCATCTCAGACGTGGATGCATTTTGGTGATGGATAAAGCTACTGTCTATATACAGGGCCAAAGTTTCAAAAATGACCTGCGAGGTGGCAGATGCCCATGAGGGAACTGTACGCCTGCCTTACTGGTGTGTGCAAACTGATGAGGGTGCAATCCTGAGGGTGCAATTTCAGAGACCAAGTTTGCAAATGTGGCCTGTCATTTTGATACTCTCTTTGGCCTGGTCTACACCTAAAACATCAGCCCTTGAGTTAAGCCACCCTAAGTCCCAGTATAGACATTGCTACCGAAGAATTATTCTGTTGATTAAGCTACCCCCTTTCGAGGGGGTGGATTTACTACGACTACAGGAAAACCCCATCTGTCACTGCAGGTAGTGTCCATACTACGGTGGCATGGGTGTAGACACGGCCTTAGTGAAGCTTGTGACGTGCCTCGGGGTGAAAGCCACCGGAGAAATGTAAGAGGATTATTCTCATTCCGTCTCTCGCTCATCTCGTGCGTGGAATCCCAGTTGACACACACAGGCGCTGTACACACGGAGTCAGTGAAGGGTATGCAATAGTGCTCCGGATGGTGGATGGGAGAAGAGACTCAAGCTCACAGATTGCCGTGTTGGTTTCTATTTACTGGAAAAACCAAGCTGTTTTCTTCCATTGTGATTAGGTTGTATCACATCAAATAAGGTGATTTAACACAGCAAAATGTGGCGACTCAGAACATCTTGTGTTAAATAAGCCCCTTTCTTGCAGTAGAAGGAAATGCCCAGGAACAGCTATAAAGACCGCAGCTGCCCATTAACTTCCCTGTGTCCTCATTTGCCTGCAAAGAATTTTTTTTCTAGCTCGGTATGTAATGCGGCACACAGTTGCACAAAGCCACTACCATAGTGCACGATCTCCTTCAGTCTTCACAAGACATTTCAGTCCATTAAAATTACAGCATTAATGGCAAAGTGAATTCAAGCCCTTCGGAAATAAATGGGAGCTTCTCTCTTAGTGCTCTGCTGATGTAAAAGGCTGTGGGTCCTTGGTGATCGCAAAGTATAAAGGACGTGCATGTAACCCCAGCAGTCACAACATCCACAATCCCCATTCAACTCGGGGTCGGGGAAAGGGGCTGCACTGCAACCATTTTGCATTGCTCTTCCCTGTGTCATTTATGCAACTGGATCTGCATAGTTGTGGATCCACTAGCCACTCGCTGGTCTGCCTCCAACATTATCCTGTCTGTAGGCCTTTTCAGGGCCAGGAAGAATCCCACCTTGCATGCACAGGAGGTGAACAGAACCTCCCATGAGGCTGCACTGCACACCACAGCCCCCTCTCCAGAGGTCAAGATTTGTTAACTTCTGGATATGCTGCAAGTCCCATCTTTTCCCCAAGACATATGTGGAGGGGGCGGTGGGCACTGGAGACGTTTATTTTCTGTGGGGAGCTCTAGGGTGGGAAGGGTTAACTGCTTCATTGCCTGGGATGGAATGAGCAGCCTGTTCTTTTCCTGTTTGTGGATGAGGCTGAATGTTTCTGTTCAATGTTAAAGAGACAAGGGGGTGAGGGAATCTCTTTTATTGGACCAACTTTTGTTGGTGAGAGAGACAAGCTTTTGAGCTATACAGAGCTCTTCCTCAGTTCTGGGGAAGGTGTTCAGGCCATGTCTACATGACAAAATTATGTCAACCTACCTTACCTCAGCATCCAGCCACCGCAGTTATTAAATTGCTTGTGTATGTGCACACTTGTCTCCTTGTGTCAGCGGTGTGCATCCTCACCAGGAGCTCTTGTATCGATTGTATTGTCAGTGTGGGGCATTGTGGGCTGGCTCCTGGAGGTCAGTAACAGTTGACATAAGCAACGCAGTGTCTAAACTGACACTACGTTGACCTAATTACATCAACCATGACTCTGCACCGCTTGGGGAGGTGGTGTTACTAAATCGGCATAGAGAGGCACTTAGGTGCAAGCCAGATTTAAGCAAAGATACTTCCACACCCAGGTCAACACTAGGTAGCTTACGTTGACCTAACCATGTAGTGTAGACCAGGCCTCAGTGTCACAGCTAAATCCGAGGTCAAACAGTTTAGCATAAGTAGTTAGCGCATATTTAAGATGAAGTGGTCCATTAACACCCTGTTGTCACAAGACAAAAAAGAAGGTTAGTGGGTTAGAGATTGTCGTAATAAACTATAAATCCCATGTCTTTATTAAGACAGGTTTCAGAGTAGCAGCCATGTTAGTCTGTATCCACAAAAAGAAAAGGAGGACTTGTGCCACAAGTACTCCTTTTATTAAGACACTGATTTTTAGTGTCTAGCAAAGTTATGAATTTAAGTTCCCAGGCTTGTCTTTTGAAAGTGCTGTGCAGGTTTCCTTTGAGGATGAAAACCTATAGATCAGATATAAAGTGATCGCTTTGTAAGTGTTCATCCACAGGTGACAGGGTGGTTTTTGTCTCATCGTTTTCCTGTGTGAATTCCTTTGCGAGTGCAGTGATTGCCTGGTTTCACCCACATAGTTGTTATTGGGGCAGTCAGCGGATGTTCAGTGTTGTTCCGCAGCATGGAATGGGTGCCTGTTAGCAGAAAAACACCTTTCCATAAATCAAAATAAATTGCTCGGCTGCTTATGTGTTTCAGTCTGGGTTGAGCTTAGTCCCCATGGAGTCAGGGCACAGGGGCCTATCCAGAATGTTTTATAAATTGCTCAGAGAGATAATAAAAATGAGATATCACCCCCACCTTGAACAACACAAATTAATCTCCCGGCTCTTCCAGATTAATTTCTTGTTTTCCTTTCTCCAATTAATTTCTTCCTTTCCTTTTTTGCTCACTCTGTTTCCCAGAACATACACAATTTGTCATACTCTATTACTCTCAGCTTAGCCAGATCGCAGAGTGACACGGTCAGACTCTGAATGCTTCTATAAAGTATTTGGAGATTGCTCTCTATAGAAAGGTTAGGCAGAATGAATGTGGAGGGTAGGGGTTACACTTGGTTAAGATCAGTTGCACAAAGTCCTTAGAATCCTGTTACTTGGAGCAAACATGACATCTTTATATTGGCAAGAATGGGTTCAGATCCCTTTCTTATTGTAACTTTTAACTAAAGCTGCAAGAAACTCTGTGGTTTCAATTCCGAGAGGTTCAGTCAGACTTTTTTTCTTTTCCATTTTACTTCTCATGAGCTCTCTCCACTTGAGCTTCACTTTGAGTTTCAGGTTCAAACAAGCCTCAGAACTCAAAGCAACACTCGACCCAAGCTGCTGTTTAAAAACCAGCGAGTTTCATATATTTTCCAGTGAAAATAATAATGTCACATGAAGTTTACTCAAAAATTTATCTCCAGACTGCGGAGCAAGCTCAGACTCCAGGTTCGCTCCAGATTTTTCAAATCTTTATGAGCCCTTCAATGAACCTGGCTATAGATTTGCAGAAATTGGGTCAGACAAAATAGACCTTCCTTGCCACTCTAACCTTTCAGCTGTTCTGAGAACTGAGCCCAAACCTTAAACCTTTTTGAAGGTTCTAAAATATTTAATCTTTTATCCCCTCTTGTTCCATTATGTTGAAGAATCTTGATTCTCTGCGTGTCCAAAAAGAAAAGGAGTACTTGTGGCACCTTAGAGACTAACCAATTTATTTGAGCATAAGCTTTCGTGAGCTACAGTACTCCTTTTCTTTTTGCGAATACAGACTAACATGCCTGTTACTCTGGAATCTGCATGTCCAGGACTACACCGGGATGCACCATGATCCTCCAAGAAGTGCCATATTCCCAGCTTGACCAGATGCAGTGTGCTGCAAATCTCATGAGAAGGCCTGTTCTTGTGAGAGTCCTGGCCAATTATGCAGACCCCAGACATGGTCCAAACTGCTTATCCAAACCAATCCTGAAAGTGAGCACTCCTTTTAAAGCAGGAATTCTCAAATTTTCTCATAAAAGGAGGGAGCACCTTTTAATGGAGAGAGTGTGTCACATAGATACCTCCCCTCCAGGGGTACTGGAACAATGTGTATAGTGGGGGTAGGGAAAGCCATTGAACCAAACTGTAAACCCTGTATATGATGGAAACCACTTCAAGCTAGGGGGTGTAGTAGCACCCCAAGTTCCAGCACCTATGCTCCCCTCTCACTTGGTATCATGCGGGTCCTGTCCTCTGTCTGTCACAGTTGCATAACATCTCTGTGGTAACTACAGAGAAAAGTAACAGTAGGGAAGTATTTAATGTATTTTTAGCTGTCTTCTAATGCAGTTGAGTACCTGGAAATAAGAAAGAAAGCCCGTCAGCTTTCTCCAACCACTAGTAGTCCACGGACCACATTTTGAGAACTAGTACTTTAAAATTCGTGCAATCTTTGGGGACCCCACACCGGCTTTTTCATTAAGCTATAGGCATGCCGGGACTGGACTTTGGAAGCTTAGGCAGTGCTGTATGGACACCTGTGTAGCACATCGTGAGCAGTAAAGCTCACAATCCTGTACCTCACTGATTTAAGGAACTCCCAGTAACCAGAGACACAACAGTTCACTCATCACAGTGCAATGGGGACACACATTCATTCCTGTTAGGTAACAAGACAGTGTTTCCTATGAGTGGGCAAGGTGCCACTTTTAGTTGCTTATAATTCTCCTTGACACCCTGGTAATACTGGGCCAGCATGTCAAATTACCTGCTACTGCATGTGACAGAGGCTGGGCATCTAACTACATGTTGGAAGTTGTGTACCAACACCTTTTTGGGGTAGGGAAACAGAACGTACAGGGTCCTTTGGTCCATGAATGGTTATGTTGTTTTAAAGGACTTGCTAATAACATCGTTACCATATGTCTGTCTAACCCACGTTCGCAAATGATGGGATCATTCTGATGTAGATTGCTGGACTCGTTTGGCTGCTGAACGGCGGTGTCTAAAGTTTTCAAATTCAATCATTGCCGCTGTGAAGTCGATTAATTTTGAGATGTTTTGCCTCCCAATGGAGCAGCAATGAAGGACTCTGAGCAGATATAACCCAAGCTACAGTCCCTTTCACAGTTCCCAACATTCCTTAGGAATCAAACAAGACAAAGAAGTTTCCCTTTTCTCCCTTTTTTTCTTTTGACCTTACCTCTAAGAAAGAGTGAAAGAAAAACTGTCCAATGGTGTTCATACTAACATCAAGCATCCCTGCCCAGAGTGGTTGCAAATATTTGTCATCAGAAGAAAGAATCTGCATCAAAATGTTAGGCAACTAAATAAGAGATTTTCAGAGGCGTTGAACACTTGCAAATACCATTCATTTCAGTGTGTAATGAATTAATTGATTTAAGTGAGGTTCTTAACTTTGCGCATCCACGCTTGAACATTTGGGCCCCAGCATACAATGCTGATGGATGACAATGAAGAGGAAGGGAGCTGGTGATCATCAAATGCACCTAGTACAGCAGCCCCAAGGCATGACCCGTACCTTAACCCAGTAAAGCATAAGCCTGGAATAACAACATCCTTTAAAAAAGATTGGTCTGTTAACTTTTCACAGACTTCAGTTAGGATGGGCAGCTCCTTGCTTCAGTCTGTTGTACGTAATGGTCTCTTGGTTGAAATATCTGTGTCCCTCAGGCATTTCTGAGACATGGCTGCACCGGCTCTTCTAGTTACTGAAATTGGTTGCGGTTATCCTGTACCTCTAAGACATAGTCAGTTGTTGGAGGCAGTGAAGCAGGAGAAACACAGAAATTGGGCCACCTTCCCCAAGGGTGCAGAATCCACTCCTCTCTCTGGTGGCCAGTAAAGAAAGGGTGTAACATTAGCAGTATTCAGATGGATATTTGCTATTGATTTTATGTGGGAGGCAGTGAGATACTATGGTGATGGACAGGAGTATAAAACTCCAAGACAGACCAACAGATGGATGGCCTCACCCCTCCCTGGTTTAGGATAGGCTGCTGCTGACAGTCCCTGGCACGGAAAGCAGATTTACACTCAAGTCCTTGCACAAGGCCTGCCATTGTGCCCAGCCAGTGCAAGTAGGTGGTGAGGGGAGCTCTTCATGTCTTCCTTTTGTCCACACAGGGGCTAAGCACAATATCCCCCTTAGTTCTTTTGGAATACTTGCATGGAGAAATGCTGGTGTGCTTTACAATGATTAGTTATATGACAGTAGTGCTTAGAGGTCCCAACTGGGGATCATTGTGCTAAGTGTTGTACAACTGAGTAAAACAAAGACGATCCCTGGCTCAGAGAGCTCAAAATATAGGACACTGACAACGAAATTGTGACTGTAGTAACCTTCCAGGCACACTGCAAAACCCGTCTTTCCTCCCTGGCCTTCGGGGAGCTTGGAAGCGGGTGTTAGGGCTGAAGATTGAAAGATGATTTGGGGCAAGAGGTGTCTCACCATGTGCTCGAGTGGGAGCAGCTTTGGTTCTTGCATGGCATGTACCTAATTGGAAAAGTTGTGATTTTTCAGAATTGAATGAATGTAAGTTTGGCCCTGGAAATGTGAGATTCCTGTGGGTGTGGCTTTACCTGTTGGGAGGTGCTGGATGGGCCCGAGAGAAATGGAAAATATAACTGAACACTGTATACTCTGAAAAATCACGTAATATTCATGGATGGAGCAGTTTTGTTTTCTAGCTCTTTGGTCTCTGGGGCCAAAGGAAAAGTGCTGAGGTTTTGCTTTACCCAGCATCAGATGCCTCTACATTTACCTGAAATCTCCATATCTGCCAGATGACGTCAAAACCTAAGCCCACCGGTCCTAATTACTGGAAGAAATGCCCAAGAGAGTTATTGAACTACCCACAGTGGGCCAAACTGAGACCTACTGTGATTCCAACGCCATTGGCTTCAGGGACTGGAGTTGCATGGTTTTGCAGTGGGCTTGAATTTTGGTTCCTTGTACTTAGAGCCAGGGCTGCTGGCAGGGAAATAGAAGCTGTAGTATATAGGAGAACTTTATTCGCCCATTCTGGACAAGTCTGTAAGTGTGATCTTGCCAGTGCATAGGCCACATAGCTGGAGGAATTACCCTTGGGCAGCATAGTTATTTCAGTCTGTGCTTCTGTCTGATTATAGCTCCTTAAAAATAGCCAACTGAAAGGGAGACAGCATGAATTAAATCCTGTAGTTTCATTTTGTAGTGTGTTTTCGGAAGGGGGAGGAAGAAAAGGTGCTCCGAATGTAAACTGCGCATTAGAATCGGTAATAGGTGTAATATAGTGATATAATGAACTATATAATGGCCACTGACATGTAGGTAACAAGAGGGTGCTATATACTTAGCAGAACACTGGCTATGTAAATAGCACAGGGCAACTATGTCTGTGTAATACAAATAAAGGACCAGACCAGTCATTGTAGTAACTGTGTCTTACTGGATTATTAGTTCGATAATTCTGCTGCATCTCTGTCGCCATAGCAGAATTTCTGGAAATGTCTTGAATGTTTAAAATATTAATGAATGAAGTTTCAAAAGGAGGAGAGAGAGACTTTCAATTCTGAGGGAGACGGGTAAGACACCCAAACAAGCAAAAGCCAAGGAAATTGCTGAGCAAAGCAAAAATGTCAGATTAAAGAACAAGTCAGGAGGAAAACAGTCAAAATCAAGGATAGTACAGGAGAGGTAGCAAGGTAGGGCTCAAGAAACACAACAGCTGCTATTGTACAGCCAAAGAGTAACACTGTTATACACAACCATCCTCTGTTAAACTTTGTTTGGTTTGGCTCTAAGCTCATTGGCTCAGGGCTTGTGTGCTATATGTTTGTACCACACAACAAGTGTTCTCTTGTCTGCTATCACACCACAATGGGATCCAAAGCTTGATTGTAATCTCTAGGCTTCTGCCTTGCTCTGCATACGGAATGTCTCAGATGTGAAGTCTGCCTTCAGACCACATGGAAATCTCACACCACATTTATGTGCGTGAGGCACAAAATCACAAGCTAAGGAAATCTTCTTTCACCATGGGCAGCATCTTCTATGCTGGGTAAAGAAAGTTCCTGATTTAATGACCAACAAGGAAGTCTCTTTAGGGAAGAGGACTGTGGTGGGCCTTAGGAGTCAGGAGAACTGAGTTCTGTTCCTGCCTCTACTAATACCATGATCCCTGGCAAATCAGGGGTTAATGTCTCCAAGCTCAATTTCCCCTGTGTAAAATAGGACTAATATTACTGAGCCGTCTTTTAAATAAAAAGAATTATGGTCCTGATTCTGCACCATGCAAGTCAATATTGACGTCAATGAGCATAGGAAGAAGCCCTATGTAAATGAAAGAAGTTAATTAATTATTATTATTATTATTATTTTATTATTGCTTACAGGGACTACATGACCAGGTATTGTGACAGCTCTGTCTTTTGTACCTGAAGGAAACAGGAACAGCACCAGCTCTGACCTAAAACACACATGTGAGACTAAATATAGAGAGGTACCTGTAAATCCCAATGGGACTACTTCCTGGTAGCAGTTGTTTGCAAGACTGGGCCTTTAAAGGTTAAAAGCCTGCAATTCTGCGTAAGAAATATCAGTTGTAGTTCCTTTCTGATGCTGATTGTGGAGGAATTCCAGGCCAGAAGGGACGTGCATTTTGTGGTAAGTTAGCAGCTGTCCATTCACATGTTAATTTGGTTATGGAATTTTTAAAATCATAGTTGTAACAGTTTGTTGAACTTCTTTCTAGCCTAGTGTTTTAAAGAGATAACGGTGCCCACTTCACTCTGGGTGGCTTTATAAAGGAAATTCTAGGGGTTAGAATGAGGGATGGAATAGCACTGGCAGAGCGGCCTAGGAAGTGCAATAATAGAGGACGTTGCAGAACAGAGTAGCAGTTCATGGCACCTTGCCCCTCCTTTGTCTCCTCTTCCTACTTGCGGTTCTGTCTCTTTCCATATGACCTCTTACATCTGAACAGCCTTTCCCATCCCCTACCCTGAGGGGGGACAGCATGTCTGTGGTGGTGCTGAACCCAAGGAGGGGGAGTGGCTTGCGCCTTCCACTTCCTAGGGCTGCTGGGGGCCGATATGGCCCCTAGTGTGGGCTAGAGCAGCCCAGAGGGCTGACCTAACTTGTGCCCCAGCTGTAATATCCACTGGGCTGTTCGCAATCAGGGAATAGCCGGAGTGTTGGGATGTCCGACTCATGCCTCCTCCATCCCACAGCCCTCTCTTTGCTGCCTGCAACACACCTCCTGCATGGGTGCATGTGGGGATTGGTGCAGAGCTGACTGAATGGTCTTTTTGCCTGCTGGAAAAATCCACTTTGCTGGGGTATTCGCAAGGGAGGGGGGCTTTATGGCTGCCTTGTGCCCTACCGTGGCCTCCTTCAAATTCCTGCTGTAAACTCACTTCCCCCAGCTAGGTCTCATCACCAGTCTGTGCAATGGTGCACTCTACTCCGCTCTGCACCCTTATTACAACAGCTACAGAAAACAACCCAGAGCTAGTGAGAGTGATATGAAACAAGACAACCCTCCACGGTAAGTCAGTGCACCTGGCTAATCCCTTTGTTATCATCAACACCTCAAATCCTAACGTAAAACACAACTACTCTGCAGTGTCAGCAAGGCAGATTGAGCAGGGCAACGTAGAACCCAGCTGCTTGCCATTTCACTCCCACTCTCTTCCGCCAATAGTCACAAGAACTAGCGTAATAATGAATAATATGGTAAAGCAGGGCCCTCAGTGTAAAACAGCAGAGTGCATGGAGTAGTCCCCACTGCAGGCAGTCCTACACGGAGAAGGCTTCTTAAATGAAAGGATAATGGGGTGTCTATTTCTATGGGACAAGTAGCACAGACCTGGCAAATACAGATGCTGCTACCCTCACTCCTTCCCCAAACTCTGCTTTCCCTAGTCAGATTTAGCTCTAAGCGCCTCACAAGTTGGGTAACAGTGACTCTAAACATGTTTCTCTAATGTGATAATAAACCAACGTGGCCAGCTCCCCTGGGAGTTTAGGAAAAGGCAAAATTGGCATTTAGGTGCCCAATTCCGATTGCTCTTCCATGGGAGTTAGGTGCCCAAAGACAGGGCCGGCTCCAGGCACCAGCGAAGGAAACAGGTCCCTAGGGCGGCCAATAGAAAGAGGCGACACTCTGTCCATCATCGGGGCGGCATGTCCAGGTCTTCGGGGGCAATTCGGCGGCAGGCGCTGCAGTCCCTTTCTTCTTCTTGGGTGGCACTTCAGCGGCAGCTCAACCAGGCTTGGGGTTTTGGTTTTTTTCCCCTTCGCCGCTTGGGGCAGCAAAAAAGCTGGAGCCGGCCCTGCCTAAAGATCAGCTGTGCTTTCGGAATATCTCCCCCTTAGCCCTTAAACTGCTGATCTAGTGTCCAGGCCACACGTCTGCCTGCTTGTAGGACACACGCAGCTCCCTGCAGCTGAAGGGGAGGGTATGTCCTTGGAGCAGTGATACTGGGGAGAGTGTCACGAAGACACACATGCTTCTGTACAAAGGCTTGTCTGCTGGGGGTGGGGATGGGGAAAATGTCAGATATTTCAAAACCCCAAGGCCAAATTTTCAGCCGATGTAATTCCATGTCGCTCCACTGCCTTCAGTTTACTCCACCAGAGGATCTGGCTCAGAAGACATGTTTGTACCTGGCCTCCTAGGGACATGGCCAGTGCAACATTAAAAAGTAGCAGCTGTGGATCATAAAAAAGGAGCCATGTAAAATGCCTAACAGATCAAGTGCCCCTCCTTGCTATTATGGGTTCTATCCCCTTTGTGGAAGGTAGGTTGACATGCATTTAACCGATGTTATACTTGATCCGAACCAAAAGAAGGCAGTACTTTCAGGACGAGTATTCAGATAGTCAGTTCACTGCCCCAGCTGGTCTTTGCCCCCCTGCTTTACAAATGGAAAAGAAAGAGACCTTAGCAGCAGTCCAGGCTGGTTCCCTCCCCTCCCCCTGTCTGGCTCTCTTTTGGGCAGGGAGCACTTAGAACTAGGAACACAGCATGGTTCGGAAAGAAATAAAATAACTGACTTCATCAGCTTTCATTACATTCACGACTAGTTAACCATGAACTGGTTACCGGTTAACTGCTGCTCACAGAGTCACAGGAGAAGGTCTGATTTCCCTTTTGCTGGAATAAGCAGCAAATACACAGACAGGCTCCCTGCTTCCTTTAACCTGCAAAAACAGGGGAGTCCTTCAAAGCTCATCCATCCGCTCAGTCATCTCTCTCTTCCCTACACTCTACAGCATTCTAAATCCCTGATAGTGTAAATCCTCACATTTGCTTCCCTCCCTCTCTCCCTCAATCACACACACTCTCTCTCCCCCTCCTCCCTAGTCGGCTGCTATCTGATCTGTGATGATATGTGATCTCTTGGATACACACACACACGCACACACACACACACAAAAACCACCAGGCATTGCTACCCAGCTGAGCAAAATGTCTTTCTCCTAGCAGCGTTGCTCATCATAGCTTTCAAATCCTTGACGATGTGGCCATGCTTTCCCCTCTGCCTTCTACTTTCTCTCTGTTTCTGCCTGCTCTTCTTACCCTTGGGGCATCTTTGCCCTGCTCTCTGTAGCTGTATGGACTCCCACACTATAGACTGCAGGGATCAAGGACTCCCCAGTGTTCCTAATCTGTTTCCACTGGATGTACGGAAACTTCTCATAGCTGACAACAACATTCAGGCTATACCAGCTGATTTCTTTATATTTTATGGAGATCTAGTCTACTTGGACTTCAGGAATAACTCAATCACCTCCTTAGAAGAGGGAACTTTCAGCAGTTCCACCAAACTGGTGTTTTTAGACCTAAGCTACAATAATTTAACGCAGCTTGATGCTGGGATCTTCAAGTCGGCAGAGAAGCTGATAAAATTAAGCCTTGGGAACAATAACCTAGTGGATGTGGACGAGGCTGCTTTTGAGAACCTGGAACAGCTCCAAGTGTTAGAACTGAATGACAATAACTTGCAGAGCCTCAACGTGGCTGCCCTGGAAGCACTTCCATCCCTTCGGACTATACGTCTAGAGGGCAACCCATGGGTCTGTGACTGTGACTTTGCCAACCTCTTCAGCTGGATACAAGAGAATGCATCCAAGCTTCAGAAAGGTAAAGCTAAATGACTTGCAAGGCAGCTAGTGTGTGTGTGTGTGTGTGTGCTTGGTCAGCTTGTCCATCTGGGTGTATTGCCTGCAGTGATCCAACCTGTGAATTCTGGTCCTACCACAATTACACATTTGAACCAGTGAGTCCCTTAAAATGAAGCTGGTTTCCTTTAGTAACAACATCCCCTCCCAGTAAATGGGATATTTTGGTCCTGAGACTAAACCTATCCAGGTTGAGAAGGAGCCTTTTCAAATAGGGTAACCCAGCACTGATTCTCTTCCAGGCTTTGGTTTCTATTAAGTAAATAAATAGATTTCCCTTAATAAGCCCTTTGAATGGCTGAATATGTGTGCCAGTACATGGGGGAACCTTATTTTACCCTGCCTAGATTTTCTATGAAGCAGCATAGGATAATTCAGTCCCTGCATCCCATTTTATACACTGTGGTTGTTGACCCTTTCCTGGAATTAGTTGCTTTTGATTGCCTGCATTGGGATCTCCAGTTCCAGCTTGGTTGTTGCTGGTTTTCATACAAATAACATAGCTTTTAATTTTGGAAGCCAATTTACATGAGAGCTCAAGCTACAAAATTTGGAACGGCATCCGGGTTTGGATCTGGACCACTTCAAATGGCAAAGCACTTGGTTCTGGGGTTTTGGCTGGTTATTTTTCAGATGTGTATTGAAATAATATTAAAGCAGCCATGTGCAGGAATCCAGACTCTCCCTGCCCAAAGCTCCTCTTAATCTTACCAGCCTTAGCTGGAGATCAACCACAGTTCATGGTTCCCAACAAGCACCGGGTCATATACTCATGCCACTGAGCCCCCAAGATGCACGTGAAAGACAAACTGCTAGGAGCATAGGCGCTAACAGTGTGACTGAGGGTCCACAAAGTAGCACCCCTAATGAGGTCACTGCTGCCTAGTCTGCTTCTGAGCAGGACTGTGTTTGACTGGGAAGGGGGGCGGGATGATAAAAGGCTGAGGCTTGAAAGCCAGGGAGAATGGGAGGAGGTGGAGAAAGAGGGAGAATCCATTCTGTAAAGAGCATCTCTGTGTATTTCATGGAGTGTCAGAGGCAGAGGGAGGAAAACACAGAGTGAGCCAAGAAAATGATTTCAGAAGCTTTTTCCCTCCTCTTTGTCACCAGAGAGGCTGTCATCATGTATGTGAGCTCTCCCTGTGCTCGTGACCTTGGGTGGCATTTTTGATACATTAATCTTGTGTGCCCTAGCTGCTCAAGGATGTCATGGAATCAGTTCCTATTAGATTTCAGAGTAACAGCCGTGTTAGTCTGTCTTTGCAAAAAGAAAAGGAGTACTTGTGGCACCTTAGAGACTAACCAATTTATTTGAGCATGAGCTTTCCTTTTCTTTTTGTTCCTATTAGAGATGAATGAAGTGATTTGGGGAGACAAAGGGTTGATCTCCCCACCCGTGCCAGGCATGAGCTGAGTCTTGACCTACGTCCCCCACGATGCCTGGGCCACCTTTAGTCTGTCTCTGAGCTGAGTGTTGGCCCACCTCTCCGGCAGTATCTGAGCCAAACCCTGACCCATCTCTTCCCCGGATCCAAGCCAAACCTTCATCCATCTGCCCCTCTGTGTCCCAACAGAACCTTCACCCATTTCCCCCAACTCCTTGTCTGAATGACATTTACATTTTCTTTTGCTTTAACCTTTAACTGAGCATACGTTGTGATCAGTTTCCCCCCTACCTCCTTATCTGAGCCAGCATTATCCCTCATTTCCATCATCCCCCCAACCCAACCCGATCTGTTCCAC
The DNA here is from genome assembly GCF_965140295.1 of Lepidochelys olivacea. NCBI lineage: Eukaryota > Metazoa > Chordata > Testudines > Cheloniidae > Lepidochelys > Lepidochelys olivacea. Next base: position 17,464,570 of record NC_140428.1, read on the forward strand.
CTTAAAAATATTCAAATAATATGACCCTCCCTTCCCCAATCTGCCTCCCTTCCCAGCATACCTTCCACCACTCCACTTTCACCTTCCCATTGCTCTTATGCCTGTTCCTAAGTTTACCTGTGTTTCTTTGGCCTAGAAATCCCAGAGATCAAGTTTTCTTACAGGATTCCCCATGCTTCCTGGGGTCAGTGAGGCTAGAAACACTTTGTCACCATGTTTTGTTTCAGCCATTTTCAACCCTAGATAAACCCAAGAATATTTATATATTTATTCTGAGCTCCAGAAGGAGGTGAGAGGAAAACCACTTGGAAGTCTCTGGGTAAAGATAAAAGAGGTAAATAACAGGGGTAACATCATGATAGGGGTCTACTCTAGACTGCCAAATCAGGAAGAGGAGGTGGATGAGGCATTTCTAGAACAAATAACAGATATATCCAAAACACAAGACTTGGAAGTAATGTGGGACTTTAGCTATCCAGTCATCTGTTGGAAAAGTAATACAGTAAAATACAATTTCCAGTAAGATGTTGGAATGTGTTGGGGACAGTTTTTTTTTGTTTCAGAAAGTGGAGGAAGTAACCAAGGGGCAGCCATTTTAGACTTGATTCTGACCAGCAGGGAGGACTTGGTAGCGAATCTGAAGGTGGAAGGAATTTTGGGTGACAGTGATCATGAAATGATAGATTTCATTATTCTAAGGAAAGGAAGGAGTAAAATCATCAGAATAAGGATAATGGACGTCGGAAAAGAAGACTTTAACAAACTAAGAGAACTGCGAGGTAAGATTCCCCTGGGAAGAAAATCTAAGGGAAAATAGACTTCAGGAGACCTGGCAGTCTCTCAAGGAGTTGATATTAAAGGCAAAACTGCCAACTATTCCAATGTGAAGGAAAGATAGGAAGAATAGTAAAAGAATATGGCTCCATCTTTAATGGCCTATAAATCAAGAAGGAATTCTACAAAAAGTGGAAACATGGACAAATTGCTAGGGAGGAGTACAAAAGAACAGCACAAGCGTGTAGGGACAAAATTAGAAAGGCTAAGGCACAAAGTGAGACATAAGGGACATAAAAGACACTAAGAAGAGGTTCTGTAAATACATTAGGAGCAAGAGAAAGACAAAGGAAAGTATAGGACCTCTACTTAATGGGGAAGAAAAGCTAATGACATCAAGAGGGCTGAGGTATTAATGCCTATTTTGCTTCAATTTTCACTAAAATGGTAAATTGTGACCAGATTCTTAACATAATTAATATTAACAACAAGGGGGAAGGAACAAAGCCAAAATAGGGAAAGAACAGATTAAAGAATAAGGGCTTGGCTACCCTTGCAAGTTAGAGAGCATTAAAGCAGCCCCGGGCGCCCTAACTCCCGACCCGTTCACACTGGCAAGGCACTTATAGCTCCTGGACTCTGCAGCTGGAGCGCTCCTGGTAATCCACCTCCACGAGAAGCATAACGCTTGCTGCGCCCCGGCTGAAATGCCCGGGTGTCAGTGTGAACGAGGTGTTGCATTACTGCCCTGTGATCGGCCTCTGGAAACGTCCCATAATCCCCTTAAGTCAAGTGGCCGTGCTTGTCATTGTTTTGAACTCGGCTGTAGCAATGCGGATAGGCCCTTTCAAAGCTCCGTTTCTGACAGCCGGCTGCTTATCTGCTCCGGGACAAAGCAACCATTCCTGTGGACTGCTGCTTGCTGTGAGTGCGTAAAAGAGAGGGAGGGGGGGTCTGCTGCTGTCTGAACTTACAAGACAGCCTGCTGACACACTCTCAGTCCCCCCAAAACCAACTCTCTCTCCCCACACACAGCACACTCCCTGTCACACTCCCCCCTCTCCCCCCCGACATTTGAAAAGCACGTTGCAGCCACTTGAATGCTACCACAATGCACTGCTCTCTGTGGTGTTGCAAGAGCTGCTAACGCGGCCACGCCAGTGGGCTTGAATCTGACAGTGCGAACACACTGCAGCGCTTTCCCTGCTGCGCTCTCTGAGGGCTGGTTTAGCTCACAGCTCTCTACATCGGCAAGTGTGGCCATGCCCTAAGTTAGATGTATTCGAGTCAGCAAAGACTGATGAAATTCATCGTAGGGTTCTTCAGGAACTAGCTGAAGCAAGCTTGAAACCATTAGCAACTATCTTTGAGAACTCAGGGACTATGGGTGAGGTCCCAGAGGACTGGAAAAGGGACAAACATAGTATCTATCTTTAAAAAAGGAGAACAAGGAGACCCGGGGAATTATAGACCAGCCAGTTTAATGTCAATATGTGGAAGATACTGGAACGAATGATTAAACAATCAATTTGTAAGCTCCTAGAGAATAATAGGGTTGTAAGAGAATAGCCAGCATGGATTTGTTAAGAACAAATCATGCCAAATCAAACTAATTTCCTTCTTCAATAGGGTTACTGACCTAGTGGATAAGGGAGAAGCTGGAGATGTGATATATCTTGATTTTGGTAAGGTTTTGGACCACAAATAGAATACGAGTTAACAATGTTATGCAAATGCGAAAAAGGCTAATACCATTCTGGGGCGTATTAACATGAGTGCTGTATGTAAGATCCAGGAAGTAATTGTCTCACTCTTCTTGGCGCTGGTGAGGCCTCAGCTGGAGTACTGTGTCCAATTCTGGGCACCACACTTTAGGAAATGAGGACAAATCACTCTTCTCTGGACTCTCTTCAACAAAAATGATAAAAGGTTTAGAAAATCTGTCCTATGAGGAAAGGCACATTTAGTCTTGAGAAAAGACAACTGAGGAGGACCTGATAACAGTCTTCAAATATGTTAAGGGCTGTTATAAAGAGGACAGTGATCGATTGTTCTCCAAATCTGCTGAAAGTAGGACAAGAAGTAATGGACTTAATCTACAGCAAGGGAGTTTTAGGTTAGATATTAGGAAAAACTTTCTAATTATAAGGGCAGTTAAGCGCTGGAATAGGCTTCCGAGGAAGCTGGTGGACTACCCATCACTGGAAGTTTTTAAGAACAGGTTGGTCAAACACCTGTCAGGGATGGTCTAGGTTTACTTGGTCCTGCCTGAGCACAGGGAGCGGGACTTAATAACTTCTCAAGGTCCCTTCCAGTCCTACATTTCTATGATTCCATGATTCATGAATCAACAGAGCAGAGGAGCTCACCAACTTACCGAAAAAAATTCACTAAACTTTTTCAAGCTTTCAGAAGATTTACTTTTATTTGACTTTGGGGCAAAGGTTTGGGCAGGTTCTTATTTTATCTGAAATGGTCTCCCTGTCCCTATACCCCAATCCTGTGAACAGCTGCTTAGCTTGCCTGACAGGGCAGTGCCATTGACTTCACTGGGACAGTTCACATGAGTGAATTTAAGTACATACATTCAGAAGGGGTTGGAGCCCTAGTTCACATTGCCTCATCGAAGTTACTGCTGTTAAAAGTACAGGCTGTCTATTTCATTAAACGTAGGAAAGTATTACTCAAGGAGGTGAGGGCAAAACCAAGCCACAAAGGGCAAGATTTTCTTTACTATACTTTAAAATCATTGGGCCCCCTCCCCCCAGTCTGCTCCAGGTCCCACCCCTTCCCCCAAGACCCCACCTCTTCCTGCCCAGTTCCGCCTTCTCCCCCGAGTGCGCCCTGTCCCCGCTTCTCCCTCTACCCACCAGCACCTCTTGCATGCCACTAAACAGCTGATCGCGAGGGGCAGGAGGTGCTGGGAGGGCTGGGGAAGAGTTGATCGGTGGGGCCACCGGTGGAAGGGAGGCGCCGTGGGGGAGGGGAGAAGCTGGCTGCCTGTGGGTGCTAGGCACCCAATCATTTTTTTCCGTGGATGCTCCAGCCCTGGAGCATCCAGAGAGTCAGTGTCTATGCAAACAGCAATCCACCTGGACATTTGGCAGTCAGACGAACTGAATTCCCTGATGTGCTGCTGCAAGTCTGGAGTCACAGAGGCGTGTGTTCTTGCTGTCAGCACATCAAGATAAGTAGGGCAGCCAGCATTATGCCGGGAAACAGTTTAGAAAGGAAAGACAGGGACAAATTGTGCAGGTTTCAAGATAAAGGTCTGAATTCAGCACCACACTTTTCCTTTTCCATATTTAGAGCAATTCCAGTGCTTGAATATCACAGCACATGTTAATGGGGAAAGCTGAGATGTGGGGAACTGGCTGGTGACTATCTCCACTTGAAATCGTTTAGGTATATGGCGGCATTAACAACACAGATTGTCAAGGGACCGAGCTGTAAAATTATTGAGCCTGGGAATCTCATGTGCCTTTCATTCACCAATACTGAGTTCCTGTTTAAAAAGAAAAGAAAAGGAAAACATCCCCTCCTGAAATATAGGTGGAAATTTAAGGGGGGGAGGGACTGATTCATCAGTGCCCTGTGCCTATTTGCACCAGCTATAATGCCCCATCCATTTCAGTGGACATCCTTGGCAGGCTCAAAGCTGGTTCAGGGCATAAGGGTGGATTGGAGTAGGAGAAAGCATGTCAGAAGAGGTACACTCCTGCTATTCTGTGGCTGCTATTACAACCGTAGGGGAATCCCTAACCTGCACTAGGGAACTGAACTGGGGCCCAGGACTGCAGCTTTCGGATACTGCTGTGAAATATGGCCCCTGTAAGGATCAGAGACAGGTGGAAAGAAACAGAAACTAAGTGGCTGGGGGAGAGAAACTTCAGGATACAGTCAGACGCTGTAAATTACTCTTGATCGTGAGCTTAAAAAGAGACTGTTGAAAATGCAGTTTAATGTGCCCTGCCTCTCCAGTATAGCAGAGAATGACACAAACTGGAACTGTGTATCAAGTCCACCAACTACCCCATCCCTGAAATTTGGGCATTTCCTTAAAATGGGATCCTGATCCAAAAAGTGCCTTGGGTTTGAACATAGCAAAATAGACACCCAGCTGATGAAGTTCAACCCCTGGTTGACGAGGTTTGAAAAAAATTCAAACCACCCTGCAGTGTAGCCCATCTGAATAGAAATTCCATTCTGCTGCAGCAGATAAGGGCCAAACCCCAGAACAATTCATCCGAAACATCCTTCTTCCCCCTACACTCCAAATATTTGGGTAAATCGGTGGCCTGGATATGAACCACAGTTCAACCCCTGACATTTTGCAAAACCTGCATCCGTTGTGTCTGATTTCTAATTAGCAGGGCAATGACGGGAAAAGGCCTCTAAAGTTACTTTTTCTGCTGCTCTGTCTTTGATGGTTTGACCAGAAAGTCTCTTCCCAGTTATGCTGCTCCTGCCTATCTGGCTCTGTTGTGTCGCACAAACATCTGCCATTTGATTCCTTTTACAGATCTCAGTTTTATGCACCCAACCTTTCTTTCTAAATAAAGCATTACTCAGCAAAAAGTGCTTCTTCTTGCACCCTCAATTACAGGCAGGCTTGTGACAGGAGCTGTATAAAATGTTCTATGCTCAAAACAAATGGCTGCTGATCACTTTACCAGTTTTATGGAAGGCAAGTACTTTCTTTCTTTTAAATGTACAATGTTGAATTTTTATCACAATCCAGAACAAAGGGCAATTTTTACCCATCTAAATGGTTCCAGCTTTAGTGAAGGCTGAACTTGTGCAATGCATCAAGCTGTCAGAAGAAATGAAGGTCAGTGTAATAATATTTTGATTGTATAGCTGCTTTTATCTGAAAGGATCCAAAAAGTGCTGTCCAAACTATGGTGGACATTCAACCTGATGTATAAATCTCGTGCAGGCTCTCTGCACGGAGGGTGAATTTCATTGTACATACATGTGGCACCATTGCATTGCAGCAACCAGGTAGATGACGGGTGCACAGAATGCTAAGAATAGTGAGGGAGAAAACCAGGGCAAATATCTGCTCTTAAGATATCTTCCATCAGATCTGTAGAGTCTATGCAGAGAAGACAGGGTCTCTTTCATTAAAGGTCTCATTTGGATCAAGGGCTGAGCTGGCTTTGCCAGGATTTGACCCTGTTGTCTGAGGGAGTCAAGGGAAGTGCACATTTGAGGCCTATACCATTATGGCATTCCCTCGGCTTCATTCTATTGACTCCATAACACATTTCAGTTTTTGCTTGCTGGGTTTGATTGACAAGGTCCAGATTCACCGGAGTGGAAACTTTAAAAGGGAAGGAGCTCACATAGGCTCCTTTAAGGAACCTTTTAGAAGTAGGGTAAGAAATGTGCTATTAAAAAAGCAAGAACGAATGCAGGGCATTTGGAGGGTTGGTGTGAATAACTTTCAGAGGCCTATTCAAATCACCCAAGTCTGTTGGGTATGCAGGGCTGGTCTAGGGAGATCTTGGAACTATTGGATGAAATCTTGACCCAACTGAAGTCAAAGCAAATTTTGCCCTTGACTTCTGTAAGGCCAGGATTTCGTCCACAGTCTCATGAGATTTAAGGAATTTGCTGCTTCATGTAGAGCTAGCAATGCCATGAAAATGCAACCCTGCTGTTCCTGCTATCGGTAAAAACCTTCCTATATCTCCAGACTTCATCTGTTCTCTCTCTCAGGTCTGGTCTCAGCTGAAAAGACCTAAACTTCTTAATTTCACTCTTCCAATGTATTATTTACTACTGCAAGCCCTGATGCGGCAATTTGCTGCTTGCAGATGTTCCGTGAACTGCAGGATTGGGGCCTAACTCTGCCATTTCATCATTTAAACCCATAAAGCCTTTTGGGCACACAGCTTGGAAGAAAAATTAAAGGCTGTAAAAGGACCCCATTGAGTCTCCCCACTTGCATGCAAAAGGTGGGTTCCGATGAAATGCAAGTCCTGAAGGGAATTCAAGTAGCCTGGAGTGCCCATATTTAATTAAGTGCTTTGTAGCGGTCTCTATTGCTATTTTATACCTTGCATGGACATGCCTTGGGTAGCCGTGAGCGTGACCTTGTTTACTAATGGCTAATGCATTTTTAACATGACTTTTAATTAGAGTTTAAATAGTCCTTGAAGTGTGACTGTGGTGTCTCCTTTCTGTCATCTTGCCCTCTTTTTTTTTTTTTTTTTTTTCCTTTCAGCGTCTTAGGAAAAAGCCTTTTCAGGAAGGGTGAGGAAGCTGGTGAGCTGCATTGGTCTTGCAAAGAGCAGCCACTGTGCCACTAAAACTAGCGTCAATAGTACGGGCATTCTCATCCTGTTGCTATTTAATGCGTATCCCACTTAAAGTCCCTCCTACACTTTATGGGAACAAAAGGCTTTATGGTCTTATTTGCTAAAATGCTGCAGCTGTGGAACTATGTGAAAGATTTGCACCAATTTAAGCAGAAGGTAGAGACTGTGAATGGCTACTATCAAAACAATATGGTCTGGTATAATCCCTGTGATTCACCACTTCCTTTTCTGGGGTAAGACGTCTACTGTGTTGGCCACTCACAGACTCGCTAACCGATTTTCAGTGGTTATAAATGTAGGAAATCAACGGTGCCAACAGAGGGAGCCCTAGTGCAGATAGGGAACTGCTTTTCATTGTTGCACTATTTACCACTGCTTTGAACGTGGTTAGATGACACGGTGGTTTAAATGACAATGCCGTCTACACTTGTGCTTCTATCAATGGTCTCCTCAGTGGGAGAGCAACAGAGGGAGATTGCCCATCTAAGCCTAGTAGAGACACAGCCACATCTCCTGTGCTGAAGTAACAATGGAATCATAGCTCTCTGGTTCCCTTTGAAAATTGTTGGAAGGGACCCCACTGGTGGCAGGAAATCGCACGTGAAAATACAAAGGAAAGGCCCTGGCCTGAGCCATGTCATTCTCTTGTTTGCCAGGCATTCTTTTGATCAGCTGTTGCTCCGTTGTGTGCACAGGAGTCACGTATGACCTGAGGAGAGCCAAAGGGCATTGGCTTCGTATCGCAGCTGACGTACACCCTGCTGTGGTACTGCCATGAGCAGTTTTGTCGTCAGCTACTGCCCCAATATAGACCGCTTAGAGATGAGCTGTGCAACAGAACTGGGAAGAAGGCTAAGAAGGAACAAGGGAGTAGGAGAAAATGAGAGCCGTGATACACAGTAGGTGGAGATGAGATTATGGGCAAGTTTTCCGGAGTGAGGAAGCGGAGGTTGAATTGAATGTAGTAACAGGAAACCAACGTGGGATTCCAGGGGTGGAGCAATGTGGTTGGAGCAATGGAAAAGAATAACTTTAGTAACGGTGGGTTTTTTGTAGAATGGGGTGGGGAGAGATCAGAGGGAAAGGTTACAATGGATGAGAGTCAAGAGATGACCAAGTCATGGTATGTAACCTAAAACAGTATGCTTCAGTTTATCTGCACTCCTGATGTAGGTTCTTGCTGCCAGCAGCCAAATCCTGGCCACATTGACATCCGTAGCCCTAATGGACTCGATGAAAATGGTAAATGTTAATTTCAAAAGGTGCCCTATATGTAAAGTTTTATTTAAATTTTTAGCCAGGTGGAAAGTCAGTGAAACTACTGAATTTTTTGTCACTCGTATCTTCCTGCCAGTAGCACCTGTACCTATTTATCTGCTGTACACACAAGGCTGCCTTTACACTGCGTGCTATTATAGAATTAGATCAAGCTTCCACCGAAAAGGCAGGAGACTACAGTCCATTTCCATAGCACAGTGTTTCATCGGGTATCAATGCATATACTAACACATCAATAAATTAGTACGTAATATCCAAGGCCAGGAATGGAATTAAAAGTTCCGAGACATCTCACATTCAGCAGCTTTTAGTTTATTCATGCAGAATCCCCTAACAGAAATAAGTTTCCTCCACAAGCGCCGTGCACTGGTTTTTATCTATACACTGAATTCTGCTCAGTTGCAGTTAAATGATCTGTCACTGGCTTCTTTTGTTGTGTTCCTCATTTCTGAGGATTTTCAGGAGAATAATGGTCATTCCTATTTTGCAAATTCACTCTGGCCAAAAGTTTCGGGCTAAATCTACATTTAGGATCCAAAAAAAATAGTCCAATTTTCAAAGGTGATGAGCAGCCAGCTCTAGCTGAAGGTAAACTGAAGTCAGTGGGAATTGTGGGCACTCACCTCCTTTAAAAAAAGTACGCTATTTATAGGTCCCTAAACGTGGAATTAGGTGCCTAACCTTAGACGCCCAGCTTTGAATTTTTTTTGCCTTTCTTTTTTAGTAGCCGTAGGCAGGAGCTGAGTGGCAGTTCAAATCTCTTCAGAGCAGAAGTCTCTCTCAGTGCTTATTAATACAGCTAAGACATTAGTGACAGTGTTAAAGTAGAAGAAAGGGATATGTAACTAGAGGCAAAATACAATATAAGGAATAAAATGCCACATTTAAACATTTCAAGGCTTTGTAACCTCAGTAACATCAGCGAACAGCTACAATTTTACCCAAAATGGCAAATATCAATTTTACTTTTTTTCTAGAAAAGCTGCTATGGAATATTCAAATGCTCTTGCAATAATCTTCAGTAACTCACTCATGCAGATTAAAATAGAGTTGAGGAAAATATTTACAGTAAGCAATAATTGTAGTCCCTCTTTCTGCTGGCTAATTGCCTGCTGACATAGGTTGGTTTTTACAAATTTATCAATTATTTAATGGATAGTTTACATGTAATATTAACTAAGGCAACAGAAAGTTTCTTGTATTAGGGAGTTATAATTATTAGTAGAAGAAGTAGTAAATATTTATATTATGGTAGCACCCAAAGGGCCCAATTGGGATTTGTGTAGGGTGCTGTATAAAGAAAAGAGGCAATCCCAGCCCAAAAGGGAAAACAGACTAAAGCAATGGTATTGCAATACTAATGGGTTTCAAAATATTCCTTATAAAAGGTATAACTCATACAAATACTTCCCATAACATCCTAAGTATTAGGAATAACCAAGGACACAGCATGTACTCGGAAGGTCCTTTAAAGCAGAGTCAAGTTAACCTGAGGCCAGTTGTGCTATTTGCTGCTTATCTTGAGCCAGAGGAACATAAATCCAAATCAGAAGTTACCGTACAATATAACAGGTTTCAGAGTAGCAGCCGTGTTAGTCTGTATTCGCGAAAAGAAAAGGAGTATTTGTGGCACCTTAGAGACTAACCAATTTATTTGAGCATAAGCTTTCGTGAGCTGAGCTGTAGCTCATGAAAGCTTATGCTCATATAAATTGGTTAGTCTCTAAGGTGCCACAAGTACTCCTTTCCTTTTTGCGTACAATATAACATCACTCGTTGCAGATGTCTGGGGAAATATTCACCTCAGATCCCAGAGCAGGTGATTTCAAAGCAATCAGTGGGCCAATTGGTGTGTAGCTAGAAACTTGTTTGGCTAACCAGCCCCAGTGACAAACATGATTGAATCATGGATATCGAGTGTTGCAGATTTTCTACACAGCTTACATGTATCTGGGTGTTTTGTGTGCTGTTAGGATCGGGTAGGACGGCAGGGTCACATCTCTTTGGGTGGCACAATATTCTACTGGAGCTGTTTTTAAAAAAGAGAAACAATATTTTGCTGAGACTTTCTTCCATTTTTCATCCCTCCCAAAATATGGGGGGATATAGATCCATTTTCCAGATTGTATCCATTTTCAAAGCACTTAAGCAGATGCATAGTCCTCCTGCCCCCCTCCACATTTAGGTAGGAATTAGCTGCAGTGAGCAGATTGTCAGGGCGTTACCCCATTGGAGGCAAAACAACCAGCAAGACTCCTTAACACTTCCCCCGCTGTCGTGTGACAATAGTAAAGCATCCCTGAGTCCCATTCTTTGAACACTGAACAAGGAACTTTATTAAAATAAGTACAGCTTCTGCCTAGACCAGGGGTAGGCAACCTATGGCACGTGAGCTGATTTTCAGGGGCACTCACCTGGCCACCAGTCCGGGGGGCTCTGCATTTTAATTTAATTTTAAATGAAGCTTCTTAAACATTTTAAACCTTATTTACTTTACTTACAACAATACTTTAGTTATATATTATAGACTTATAGAAAGAGCCCTTCTAAAAACGTTAAAATGTATGACTGGCACGCGAAACCTTAGAGTGAATAAATGAAGACTCGGCACACCACTTCTGAAAGGTTGCCGATCCCTGGCCTAGACCCTTCCCTCAGCACTATCTTTCCTCACTTTCTGCTATTTAAAGAAACAGTACATATATCCTGACGTGCCTCGGAACACACCTCCTTTCAAAATATGGTTCTAGAGTTCCATCAGTCCCAAGCTTCCCACTTTATTTACACTGTCAGCTCTTTAAGACACAGACCCCAACCTTGTTGTCATGTGTACATAAAGGCCCGAGTGCAATGCCCAGCTACTGCCTAGTGCCTGATCTCTGCCTGGGGTTCCCATAATAACAAGAATGAGAAACAATAGACTGCTTGCAACATGAATACATCTGTCTCTGCAAATGAAACACCAGAAAGATACAGAACGTACGACCTTGTCCTTGGGACAGCTGGAGTTTAAAAGATAAAGGATGACCCTGACCAAAATAACGTACGTGACATATTTATAACACTTATTTAATTTACAGATTTGTGTGTGGTATGAAGAAGCGGCTCTTCTGAACACTGGGTGGGAGCAAGTTGATTTATATAACGGTCATCTTTATTAGCTCCAGCTAATTTTTCAACTTCAAACTTCCACAGCCCCCATGAGACACCTTTTATGGGAAAGCCTGGTAGAATTTTAAAAGGGGTGAAATCAACAGTGTTCTATAGAAGTTACTCTCAAAACTATAGAAATTAACAGTGAATGAGATCTTCTCTCCAGTAATTTTAACCATTTTATGGACTTGTGTAGGAGGTGGCTGGGTGTTCAGGATCTTGATCACAATCCTGAAAGTTGCCAGTTCAGATCTCACTCATTTTCCCACTGGATCCCCATCTCCAGTGCGATTGGACATAGTGCTGGCCACAACCCTCCCATGTGTGCCACTGGCCATGAAAACTGGTGTGCCTTTGTCACATGAGCCAATGGCTCGGGGGGACCTTACCTTATAGAATTGTGTAGCCAGGGTAGAATTCTCTATTAAACTGAATAGGATGGTTCAAAAACCTCTAGAAAAGGTAACATTTCTATTACATCCTATAGAACTTTTCTTTAAGGGACTGTGGACTTATAGAAAGAAACTGTTCAACTGCTAGGCTTTTCCATTTTTGCCCATTAACTGAGGTTTTATCTTCAAGGGGCTGGATAACTTGGGTGCCTGTTCTTGGACCAAAATCTAGTGCTGCACTAATAAAATCACTAAAATCTTGGACAGGTCAGCATCTGAGATTGGTGACTGTGTAGTCTATTGATGTACCTGACTATGGGCTTACTATTCGTGTCAAGCAGGAAAACATAAATGGGACCTGTTCTTGGTCAGGTTTTAGACATTGCAGTGGGGCAAGTTCCCTAGGGCTCCGGAGCACAAATGATGCTCTGTTGAGCATCTCTGCACACATTTTGCCCACTTCTGTACAGTTTGTCTTCTAGCAAGGTTGTTACAATTTGTTAGGAGACTCAAAAGGATTTTTATTACTCACCAGAGAAGATCCTATCTCCCATCTGGTGATGGAAAGACCTAGTCTAAACGATCCGCATGTAAAACTGAAGCTTCATATTATGCAAGCACATAAGTAATGCGAGCTGTGCATGTCTTGATCTTCTGTTATCTAATGTCCTATGTTCAGACCTCTCTGTTGCACCAGGAATCACGCATAGGAAACAGTGCAGTCGAGGTGTTTGGGCTTGAACTGTGGCTCTAAGTCATATGCCGTGGTGGGGACGGTGTGCAGACACACCATACCAATAGCCTCTCCAGTGCCTCCTAGAAAGCATGACCGCAGCACCAGCCTTTGACCTGAGTGACTCTACTGGCTGTTTCAGGAGGCAACCCTTCCCCAATCACTTTGGGGAACCTAGGAGAGTCCTCAGGGCAGATTTGTCCTGGTGCCTACACAGGCACAGGTACAGAAGGGAGTCAGCTTGCCACCGTCCACATTCAGAGGGTGAAGCATCTGATATAGGCCGGGGAAGCCCTAACTTGGATCCCTGTTGTAATGACCCCTGTCTTCAACCATTGCAACAGGAGTGAAGAATCACAGGGGCTCCGGCCTATACTGACCACGCCCGTCTCTCTTTGAGCCCGCCCAGACCATGCTTCACATGCAGGGAGATGGGAGAAGCACAGAGCTGGTGGAGGTGACTATTGTGGGAGGCTGCTGCACCCAGGGGGAATTCATCGGGGGCACAAACAAATAGCTCCTCATGCTGTCGCCCCCCACCTCCTTTGCACACCCATGTAGGGCCAGGCACAGCCAGCCCTACCTGGTGGTGCACGGCTTCTCTTTCCTTCCTTTCGCTCTGTGCTTGCATTCCAGCCAATGTGCTGAGATTCCCACTGAGTTAATTTTTTAGGCCTTCAGAATGGTGACTGTATCTTCAGACATGTTTGCGTGGTGTGTCCCCAATCCTGATTGGAGCTCTGGGCTCTGTTGTTAAACAAATTTTAAACATGATGATTAAATAAAAGGTGTGGGGTGCATAAGGATTTGGAACTTTTTTTAGACAATCCTTTTGTCACTTAAATGTGTGCGAATCCCAGGGGCTGCAGTAACAAGCTGTTGAAAATAAGCACTGCAAAGTGTCCTGGTCTTGTATTTATGCTTTTGCTCGAGTGGCTTAGTAGGTGTTAATACCTGTGCGACCCATTGCTGGAAAGTATCTCAGTGTTTCTCTGTTATCATGGTATAATAGATCGGTAAGGGTTAAATCATCCCTGCTGATTTTCACTGCAGAGAGGAAGAAAGAAGCAATAAATCATAGACAAATGGACAATACATCGGTCAGAAGATGAGGAGCGGAGCTTAAATGTCATCATTCTTCTGTCCCTCTGGCCCAGGCGGGTGGAGAGGATACGGACTAGGTGGGGAAGCCACTCTGTGCAGCAGCCTCCCTGCCAGGAAATAACCATTGTTATTAATGCTGACCACTTTGCAGCAGGCTGTCTTGCCCTTCCTTCCTTCACAGAACCCCCAGGATCACTTGTGGGAGGGAGTTCCATGTAGAGAGGAGACAGACCAGTGGATTTAAGATCCACCACGTGGATCTGTTGCTAGATGGGAGATAGGGCCTCTTCTGGAACGCAGAACATCTGTCCTTCCGGTATAGTGGACTCAAGTTTCATGATGATGAAGACGACTCACATTTAAATCGCGTGAAGGGTGTGACACCAAGCTATGAAAGGCAAGAAAGGAATTGTTATGGTCCCCGCATCTTACTAAATTCATCATGTGTTGCCCAGGTATATAGAACTTCCAATCAGCAATCAATAGATATGATGCAATTTGTATTGGAGTAGTTTTCAACCTGTGGTCCGCAGACCCACTATGTACAAGATTTCCAAAGGCGTCTGCACCTCCATTCAAAATTTTTTAGGGGCTCGCAAATGAAAATGTTGAAAACCCACTGGTGTACTGCATTATCTTGGACTCCACGCATCCCTTGGGGAGGAGAAGCACGCTGCGCAACTGGAGATGTTGCTATTATTATCACTCCTGTTAGAAATGAAGGACCTGATCCTCTTGAAGTCAACAGGAAAACTCCCGTACTTTAATGGGCTTTGGAACAGCCTCACAAAGTTAATTCACCAATTTGAATGGAACAATACATGGTTTCTCTCTCTCCCAACCCCACCGACTCCAGCTCCCAATGACTAATGCAGTCACGTTAGGTTATTCCCAAAAGAGCTTTAGCAGCCTGTTTTTTCCCCCCTCCTGGTCTCACCCAGAGGAAGGCACATACACAGTGCGGGTGAGCCACAGCTGGGAGCTAGCAAGACCTCTTTTGTCTCAGGTCGAGCTTTGCCCGTGGCATCTATTAGTTTCCATGACTAAGAACTCTGTGAAAACTCCGGGCTAAATTAGATGTTGGAGTGTGTGAGAATAAAACAAGTAGAAAATTCCAATCTAATCTGGTTTGTTTGAGAGTTTGACCTAGATTCCAGGACCCACAGCTACACAAAGAGGAGCACTTTGTGTGTGTGTGTGTGTGTTTCATTTTATAATCAGGCTTTCCATCACTGCAGCACACTCTAGTTCACACACAGCAGGAAATATTCCCCCCGGGCTCAGTACGATACAAACTCTCTTTGATTTGGATGCTTTACATCCTGATGTAAGGTGAAGACAGGGAATGTCACATGGGTTAAGGAACAGAGCTGACATATTCCCTGTGATCTCAGTCCTACTCCCACTGAAGTCAACAGTAAAACTACTATTGACATCAGTTGTGCAGGATTGGGCCCCAATCTTTCCCGGTACCACACAAAGAAAATCTGCCTTGTAGATACGAGATGCACCACCATGCTGAGTTATTCCCAGGCTCCAGGAGGTGATGCACCTAGGAACAATGTTTCTTTCTCCTGTTTCTCTCAATTTCTTTTTCTCTCAAGAAAATACAGTGTATATCTTGGCTCCAATACGCCTGTGCATGGGGGCTGCTTTGTGCCACTCCAGCTAGGGTGACCAGATAGCAACTGTGAAAAATTGGGACAGGGGGTGGGGGGTAATAGGCGCCTATATAAGAAAAAGTCCTCCAAAAACAGGACTGTCCCTATAAAAACTGGACATCTGGTCACCCTAACTCCAGCACACAACACAGCCCTAATGCTGGTGGATCCAGACCGTGAAGGATTCCCCCTGTATAGAGACTGCTACATGCCAGGTTAGGGGGAGCAACCAGGATGTACTTATGCCAGGCTGATCTCTGGTTGCTGGAACAGCGCCTCCGAGAACAGTATAAATTAGGCTGTTCTAAGCTAAATTGAGAACCAGGTCAGTACCCCCTCTGGAGCCCAGGATTAGTGGGCACAAGGGTGGCTTAAAGTCACCTTCTGCACCCCTCCTCTAGACTTATGCTGACTACAACTCAGATGTACCAGAAAATAGGAGTTTTCTTTATTATACAGGGATAAGCTTTCGTGGGCTAAAATCCACTTCATCAGATGCATGCAGTGGAAAATACAGTAGGAAGAGAGATACACAGAGAACATGAAAAAATGGGTGTTGCCATACCCACTATAATGACACTAAGGTACCACAAGGACTCCTCGTTCTTTTTGCTGATACAGACTAACACGGCTGCCCCTCTGAAACCTCTTTTATAGCACCACTTACCATAACACTGTATCTCCAGGCCCCTATTTTTTTGCCTGTTTGCTCTGTGTTACTACAATTGGAAAGGAAAGCTTTCACTCTGTTTTCTGCATGCTGTCCCCTTAAATGGATTGGAGTTCCCTTGCCTACTGTATGGGATAGCTGCTGGTTTGAATTTTAGTCCAGAGGGCAGGACTGTGTTCTGTCTCTACTTGGAGATTTTAGTGCTGTTCTTTCTTTCATTCTTTCTTTTGTTCTTTGTCTGAAATAAATGTTGTCTGTGTCAGGGCATGACAGAAAGGCGTGCTGGCAACAAACAGGAGTCAATATTCATGGACTCCAGTAGCTACAGTTGTAATCGAGGCTGAGAAATACATGCCTTGAATTTTGTGTATGGGAAAACTTAGCCGTTTGGAACTAGTTTCTCTGAATGGTATTCACATGCTAACTGCAGCTATGGAGTCTGATAGATAGTCAGCCCAAACTAGGACATCGGATCTGACCACCTAGCTGTGCATCCCAACTTTATGATTTTCCTAGGTGTGTGCATATGCTAAGAATTATAATTACAACAACATTCATTTCATGGCACCAGAGATAATGCTCTTGATAAGGCTGTATCTGTAAAATGAAAACAGGAAAAGCAGGCTTACACATTTCAAAATAACATACTCTTAACAAGTTTTGACCTAAGAGGTCATATCTGGCCTTGACTCTCACCACTGGCTTCAGTGGGACTGCAAAGATGTTAGATTGTATGCTCCTTGGGGCAGGGACTTTGACTTTTATTCCATTTTTGTACCATGTCTAGCACATTGAGACCCTGATTCTGATTTGGGGCCTCTGGGCACTTCTGGAATACCACTAATAATATCAGTAAGTCAGTGCAGAATTGTATTCCATGGACGAAATTCACCCCTGTACAGAGCCCCAGCACAAAGCTCGTCAGTTACTTAAATTGCATTTAAGTCCAGTGGAATTTAAGAGGTGCATAGACATGGTCCTTGTGTAATACCGACAAACCCCAATCATCAGCGGGTGGGATTGAACCTGGGACCTCGAGAGCTTATGTATGAGCCTCTACTGCATGAGCTAAAAGCCATGTGCCTCTTAGCTTCAGCTATAGCAGACTCCAATTCCCAGAGGGCTAAGTGTACTAGAGGGGGACAGAGCACCACACCAAGCAAGCACGGGTTACACTTGCCCTCTGAATTTGGGGTAAGTTTCAGCCTCAGTGAATATTCACGCACTTGAGCTAAACAATGGGCTGCTCACGAGTGTTCACACTAGTAAAGCCCAAAGGCTCAGAAAGGGTCATAACCATATTCAAACTGAAATTCGCTTTCACATTTGACTATTTGCAGATTCTCTCCCCTCTTCCGCCCTTCCCCCATTTTCTCAGCTGTACTTAACTGAAACCTTCCTATGTCCCCTTTGAGCAGACTTTTCTGTCACAGCATGGTGCTGATCTCCTCCCCATAGCAAACATCTTCCTGTTAATTCTAATTTGCAATATGTTACCCTGATTCGCTTCTGGCTGCTCCCTAATTATGTTCCAACGTGTTTTAACCGTTAAAATATAATTAGTGTTTGAGAAGCAAAGAGCAACTAGATTTCATTATTTCTAGTGTACAAATTGTATTAAATAAATCAAAAGGAAACTGGATGGCTCTGGGGAATTGCTTATGTAGCCTTTGCTGTCTTGGTCCCTGTTTCAACTCTAGTCTATGTAAAAAGTATCCATACGTTTTTACAATTTTGATGGGCTGTGTGTGATGAGTTGATGGTCTCAGGCCAATAACTCAGAAGTAACTCCAGTATCTGGGAGCAGTAGTTGGGGAGCTCCTGCTAATTTTAACAGCAGAAGGGGAGCTATGCTTCCCACCCTGCTGCTCTCCATTACTTTAACCCTCTGCAGTCCCAGCAGAGAGGCCCAGGAGTAAAGGTCAGTCCTGCAAATTGAGGGCACTGAGCACCCTGCAAGATGACATCCTCATAAATGGATGCAGAGACTGAATGGTTAAAACTGAGGGAATCATGGAAAAAGAATATCTGTGAATATTAATTCAAATTAAAAAGTGAATTGTGATTCAGCCACATGCCAGGAACCAGAGCTTCCCTCAGAACTTGGGGGAATGTACTCAACTTTTGGCTAACCAAGAGTTTCGATCAGGTAGGGTTCAGAGAACCAGTGTGTGAATGGGGCCGCAGTTTAGGGATCGTACATGCTGCTCTGCTCTGAAAATGGTCCCATTTTGGCAGGATAATTTAATGGAATCAGGACTGACTTTCGATTTGCAATGAAATGCATAATGGCTCAAACTCCTAGCCTTCCAAATGATTCGCCACTGATTTGCTACAGCACCCATTATGAGCTTGCAGTGCTGTTCAAAGAAGTTCTCTTTCAGCACTCTCCAACACCCCGTTTCATTTCTGAAAGTTTCTTTCTCTCCCTTTGTTATTTCCTGGCCATATCACCTTATGATTCGTGACTTGATTCTTTTGACCCAGTGTGACGCATCAGCCAAGAAATTTTAAAAGACAGGATTTTTCTCAAAGGTTCAGATGATGAAAGTCTGATTTTCCAGCACAGTTGGTCAGCCAGGTCCTTTTATGTTACAAAATGTGATTGTAGCAGCCTGACATGAAGCATTTTTCAGGATACAACCGAACAGCAAAGAAATTTCTCAGAAGCAGAAGGAGAGAAGCGGTCCTTTTGCTTCTGAGAGAATAAAACTGAATTTACAACATATGAGGCCTTCTCTGCAAATTACCTGAGCAGCGGACAATTAATTTCTAGGTGCAAATGTGTGCAAAAGTTTTGCAGGGTTCAGGGCCACTGGCATCTACTTCTCGTCTACCATGATGCACTGGAGGTGGTGTGCTCTTTAAAGCTTGGTGCCTCCGTTTCCCTATATATTAAAAGGGAATAATACATGCCTCACAAGGGTATTAAGGAGTTTAATAATTTAGGGTTAGATTTTCAAAAGCTCTTAAGCAATTTAGGAGCACAAGGCCCTTTGAAAGTCAATGGGAAATGTGGTCCTAAATCACTTACATGCTTTTGAAAATCACAACACTAATATTCATAAAACATATTAAGATGCTTGCATAACATTAAATCTATTTGAGGGTTTTCTAGGTTGGACTTCACTGGCAGACTTTCGAAACAGCTCAGGGCTAGATTTTCAAATGTTCATCGTCCAAAATTGGGGTCTGATTTTCAGTCATGCTCAGAACCCTGTAGGCAGGGGGCACTTTTGAAAATCTGGCCCTGTGTTAGTTAAGCCTCACATAGGTAAATTAGGTTATATAGCAGACTTCTGCTCTTCTCCTTTCCCAGATTTTAGGAAGCCTGTTTGGAGTATACAGGTGCATTGTTTATTCACAATATAGGAAAAAACCTTTCCAGTTCCATTAGAAAAGCTTAAGCAAAAACTTGTGTCGGACCACGTGTTCTAAATGTGGCCAAATTTTGGCATAGTCTAATCCCCACTGGTAGCTCATTCCATAGCCAGACCTTCTCCACGAATGCCTTGTGTCCAGCTCTCATGTGCTTCATCGTGGACTTCTTTAGCTGCATTGTCCCAGAGAACTAAGTGGCTCTTGCATGGAAATGAGGCTTACATACACGATATTATTGGTAGTAATTATTTTATCCATCTGAGTGCAACTAAAATTCTTACTTGTGACAATCTGGTGAGAAGAATGTAAATCACTAGCTGTGTGTGTAAATGGCAATGGGTTATTTTATAACTGTTCATGGCTTTAACATCTGATAGAATTGAGAGAGAGAGAGAGGTCCTAGGGCTTAGCTTCCCTGGCTAAGACCTCCACGTTTTCTCTTCACCCCGGTTTCTTTCCCAGGGATCTTGGGATGGGAGGGGCTTCTGTTCCTATCTTATTTTGCTTTTCGCCCTTCTTGTTACCACTGAATAAATAACTAGGTTAGACTGTCTATCCCAAGTGCATCATTAAAGGCAAATGCTAGCTAGACCCAGTGCAAAGCTCCAGTGAACAGGCTGTGCACTAGAAAGGTCTGCCTAGGTGCCTGGAGGGTACAGAAAACACCCCTGCAAGCTATGGAGACGCAGTTCCTTCTCTCCTACCTCCTCCAGCTGCCCCTACTAGTCACAGACATTATAATTAAATTGTACCCTCCTCCCACTAGCTGAGTGTGCCGATCCATCACCCTGCCTGCACAAGTTCTAGAGAACATTTATGAACCTGTTTAAATACAGAGCAGCCCCAATTTGCTGAAGGTCTCAGAGGACATTTGAAACCTTTGGCTTCCACAGCTTCATAGGATGCTGGCTAGTGATGCAGACAGGATGCTTTCAAAAGGTCCACATAGCCAACCAGTTTGCATGGCTGTCCGGCACACATTTCCACTGCACTCCAGGCTTAGAACATGCAGCTCATGCTCCCGGTAGCAATTCGTCAGGTGGAAACCGCTCAGTATCTTCCTCTGCCACCTGGCCTTGAGCATGCAGACTGGTGTCCTCTTTTGCTGACTTGCTTTGGAGAAGCTGGCAGGCAGCTGCATATTGTGCTGTGGGTGAGAGGAACATGGGGCACAGTGAAGATCATAGAACCTTGGGAGGATTAGCCAGGGTTGTGCCGAGAGGCTTAGGAGCCAGAATTTGGTAAACCAGGGTTGTAACATGATAGGGTCAAAAAGACAGTGGAACAATGAGTCTAGGATGGACTTCAACCTAACCACATCCCAAATGGAGCAACTAACATGTAACAGCTAGGCTGAGTCCCGACTGTCTGTGACATCTAGATCACTAGCTTCAACCGTCCCAATCTGATAGTCATAAACACCCCATGTAGTCCTGTTGTAACAACTGTCCATGTAATTGAAATGAAGTGGGAACTGTGTTCATAGAATAATGAGCAGTACTTCCCCAGAAACACACCTTGAACTGTGAGCACGCAATGATGCATAGTCAAAACCTGAGAGGCCAGGTGCCTTTCCAGCTATTCTGTGCTCACCAGCAGACAAAGGGAAGAATGTGTCAAATAGACCAGTAGGGGCTCCCTGGCCATTAATACACATTCCTCGTATCTCCCCTTTGCATTCCTATCCTCAGTAGCCAAGTAGATCCATCATGCTAACGACCCCTGAAGAGTTCACTCAGTTTACCCATCAGTCCATCAAAGCACTTCCTTGGCATCATTAGAAATACTCTCTCTAGTCTTCTTGCTCTGCAAGGAGATTACTTTTACTGGTGTCCTCACGGTCTTTATCAAGCTATATTCATAGTCATTTCTGAATTTGGTTTCCTAATTTCATCATAAAGAAAGCAAACTATTAGGCAGCTCTAGGCATTCCTCAATAATGCATGGAGGAATACTATCTTATAACAAAGTGTAAAGGAGAAGGTGAAAGCAGATCACAGAGTTAATCAAGCATCAGTTAAGCCCAATCTGTTATCTTGATCAGAAGGAAAAACATCACTATAGTTTTATCGACAGGAAGCGGGGGTGTAGGGAGGGCAAAGTTCACAACATCAGTACCAAGAGCAGTAGCCCTGTGCATCTTTCTGCACGTCCTTTGGCTTAAAGGAACAATGATCTGTTTCAAACAAGATAATTACAAAGGGTGAAATTTACCCTCATGCAAAGGGCCGCACAAGACCTATGCATTATCCAGACCTCACTTTAGCCCTAAAAATAAAGTGTAATTGGGATTTAGATGGTGCATACCATTGCTCACCCTTTGTGCACAGGGGAATTTTACCCAAAGTAACCTCTTGGTTGGTTTTTGTTGCTGCACACAGGAGGAAAATGTCCCACAGGAGAATGCACAGGAATTATAGGGTGGTATATGAAAATAATACTATGATGTAGAGTTTGAGGCTTACATTTAAGACTGTGTTTTATTTGTATAGGTGATTGTATCACAAAGAAACATACCCAAAACAGACAGTACTGAAGACTGAAGTCCTGTTGTTATTTACAGAACATGCATGTTGAAAGCTTTCCCACTCTGACTCACTAATATGTCTCAAGCCTGGCCTGAAGGGGTAAAGAGGAGTGCATAACTCAACCTCCATGGCCCATTCCATTCTTGCCTTCTTTGCTGAGGTCAACACGAATGTTCTGTTTTTGGGATGTGGACACTTGTCCAGATACTCCCAAAGCTTATTTTGCACAGGCTGCGTAACAACAGCCATCAGTTGATATCAGCTTTTAGTCACTTCCTTCCTGGACTTGCTGAATACAAACTAGAAACCTAAAGGTGATCCCCATACAAATCTCCCCAGCTGTCCGGGTCCCAGCCTGAACCAAGTAAACGGTCGGCCAATGCGCTTCTCGTCTCCTCCCTCTTTTATTTTTTTTCTTTGCAGGACTACGTGAACTCCAGTGTTCCCTGCCTGTTCAAAACAGAAGAATCTTTCTGGACGAATTATCTGAGGTCAGCTTCAGTGAATGCAAATTTAGTTTGTCGTTAACGGACCTGTTGATCATCATCTTCTCTGGAGTGGCGGTCTCCATCGCTGCCATTCTCTCAAGCTTCCTCTTGGCGACGCTGGTGCATTGCTTCCAGAGATGCACTCCCAGCAAAGACGACGACGACGAAGAAGACAGTGAGGACTGAACCTTTCCTGTATTTAAATATCCCTCGTTTATAGATTACTTGATCAACAGCCAATGTCAAAGAAGAAGAAGAAAGAAAGAAAAGCAAACCTAGATCTCTTGACACTGGATCTGTTTCTGTGGAGTTCAGTCAAATGTTGCATTTAAACTCAGGGTGGGGCTAGGGGAGGAAGAAAGAGGGGAATGAATCCAAAAGAAGTCCCGGTGTTTGAAAAAGATTGTCCTCATGATAGCATATGTACTTAATAGATTGTTCTAACTGCACCCTGAAAAGGGCCCACTATATGTAGCATAGATACAGAGCTTTCAGTTGGAAATACAGAAGCAATTTCATATGGTCTCCTCCCTCTGCCTGGGGAGGAGGAGAGTCAGGTAAATGTACCCAACTTCCCAAATTCAATTACATTGATTCGTAGAGCTGTATAAACCATTATAGGAAGTTTGACATTTTCTTTACACATGGTGTCTCTGTAAAGATTCTCCCACAAGTCAGTGATCCGAGTTATGAGCCTCACTCAAGCAAAGAAACATTTTAAATAAGCCAATACTGTTGTAGGTCTCAACAACAATAAAAACCCTCTCAAGCATTAGCTGCTGTTAAGCAGCTGCCCAGCAAACCTCTGGCCAGGGTAAATAAATAATGATAGATTTCCTTTTTGGTTTCAGGTGTAATGAAGCAAAGACAACCCTTATCACTGCAGTACTGGGTACCAGGCTCTTTATCCTAATGTATCATTCAAATCCTGGAACAACGCTGAGTGTCATTAGCCACTTGAACAACTTCACTATAATCAGCAGAGGGCCACTTTAACTGGATTGCAGTCTGCATACAGCAATGTGGAGTGCCCCAGGGGTCGGTCCTGGGGCTCGTTTTGTTCAATATTTTCATAAATGATCTGGAGGATGGTGTGGATTGCACTCTCAGCAAATTTGCGGATGATACTAAACTAGGAGGAGTGGTAGATACGCTGGAGGGCAGGGATAGGATACAGAGGGACCTAGACAAATTGGAGGATTGGGCCAAAAGAAATCTGATGAGGTTCAATAAGGATAAGTGCAGGGTCCTGCACTTAGGACGGAAGAACCCAATGCACAGCTACAGACTAGGGACCGAATGGCTAGGCAGCAGTTCTGCGGAAAAGGACCTAGGGGTGACAGTGGATGAGAAGCTGGATATGAGTCAGCAGTGTGCCCTTGTTGCCAAGAAGGCCAATGGCATTTTGGGATGTATAAGTAGGGGCATAGCGAGCAGATCAAGGGACGTGATCGTTCCCCTCTATTCGACATTGGTGAGGCCTCATCTGGAGTACTGTGTCCAGTTTTGGGCCTCACGCTACAAGAAGGATGTGAATAAATTGGAGAGAGTCCAGCGAAGGGCAATAAAAATGATTAGGGGTCTGGAACACATGACTTATGAGGAGAGGCTGAGGGAACTGGGATTGTTTAGTCTGCGGAAGAGAAGAATGAGGGGGGATTTGATAGCTGCTTTCAACTACCTGAGAGGTGGTTCCAGAGAGGATGGTTCTAGACTATTCTCAGTGGTAGAAGAGGACAGGACAAGGAGTAATGGTCTCAAGTTGCAGTGGGGGAGGTTTAGGTTGGATATTAGGAAAAACTTTTTCACTAAGAGGGTGGTGAAACACTGGAATGTGTTCCCTAGGGAGGTGATAGAATCTCCTTCCTTAGAAGTTTTTAAGGTCAGGCTTGACAAAGCCCTGGCTGGGATGATTTAATTGGGGATTGGTCCTGCTTTGAGCAGGGGGTTGGACTAGATGACCTCCTGAGGTCCCTTCCAACCCTGATATTCTATGATTCTATGATTTTACTCTGGTGCATTCATTCTACTTCAGTATAAACAGAGCTTCATTATACCCAAGTTCATGACAATGAGACCTGAGCATGAAACAGAACACTGGATTTGAACATCCCCAAAGATTGAGAGGTTTCTTCTGAGCTTGCATTTTAAAATTGGTTCCCTCAGCTGAACTGAAAAATCCGCAGTCTCAGGGCATTTGCAATCTGGATCAGGTCTGTCTCTGAGTTTTGAAGCTCAAGGCTAGGTCAAGCTAGAGGTGGGTTCCAAGTATGAGTATACGAAGTTCTCATTATGAAATACAAAACAAACCATTAAAACATTCATACTTAGTGCAATGGTTCACTCTCAGAAAGTTGAGAAATCATTGGATCTGGATTGTGAATACCCACAATATTGGAGAGTTTGGCATGGAGGTTTTAGCTTGGCCCAGCATTGAGATGAGGCCAAGGGTAAAACGTGGCTGTGGATCTTGGTGCAGAATACAAATCCCCATCCATATTTAGTCACCGATTCAGGGCAGGATTTAAATATGTGCTGAAGCCCCAGTGATTTCAGTAGAATTGAAGCACATGCTTAAGTGCTGTCCTGAATAAGGATGTTTTGATGAATCAGGGTCTTAGGAGGTACTCTCATAGAAGAGATGGCTTCTGCCCGCTCTCTGCCAGTCATCCCAGCAGCGTTGTCACTGGATAGAAGGTTTATGTTATGTTTCCATGAGGCAGGGATCACCAGGGAGTTTGTTCAGGAAGGGGTTTGAGTTTATTAAAGAATGTTTTAAATCATTTATTTCTCCAGTGAGTCAATATTGAATAAATAGACATGATGAAAAATTATGATTGCAATGCATGGAACTGGGGTGAGATATTAGAAGAACTGGGGATCTTCTCCTACTCTTGTCTGGCAGCATGACATAATCAATGAAAATTATTGGCCAATAAGTTCCTGATCTTGCAAGCAGATCCAGGCAGGCTGATCCTGGCATTCACACACCCCTTACTGACTTCAGTTGGACTTCAAGCAAAAGCAAGGGTCTGCTTGCAGAATCTGGCTCTAAATTATTGTTTTGAAATACTAAGGGCTCTGTTCTGCTCACAGTTGCACTGGTATAAATCCAGAATAACACCAGTGAAATCAATGGAGTTAATCCAGATTGGCACCAGTGCAAACAAGAGTGGAATCTGGCTCTAGGATATATCAATTCTGACTGTATTATAGGTCTTGTCAAAACTTGATTTCATCTATAAAAGGGCAGATATTTTTGTTAAAAAGATAAATGAACATTTATTACAGGAGATTTTTGGAATAGCACTGGATAGCTTTTTTGGACAAGTATATTTTTAAAAAATTTGTCATGGAAATATTTTTTTAAAAATGTACATACTGAAAATATTATTTAGAAAAGCTAGGAAGACTGAAAATAGTACAAAAAAACAAAAACGAACAAAAAAAGTCAAAGCAAGCCAAGAACTATGCTCTGTTGTAGAAGACTCAGGTGTGACCATAAGTAGCATCTAACTACTGTAAAAACTGGTATTGTTTCTGTAAAACTTTTTTTTGCTATGATTTTGCCTTGCACAATTCATGTGGATTGATTTTTATTGCAATCACCCAAATCCCTTGTATCTATATTGTGTACTAATTGCTCAAGATGATGGAAGTGAAATTTAATTTTCCTATTTTGACAGGTGGTGTGGGTCAGTGGATAGGGAACAAGACTGGGACTCAAGAGACCTGCGTTCAGTTTCCAACTCTACCATTGACCTTTGACAGGTCACTTTCCATCTCTGTGCCTCAGTTTCCCTATCTGTACAAGGGGGATTAATACTTATTTATCTTTACAAAGTGCTTTGAGATCTGTGGGTGAAAAGCACTATATCTTGGGCTATGTATTATTATTACATAAGCGAGGCTGGAGCACAAGATATACAGTAAGTCTAATTCTGATTTTACATCAGTATAATTTCATTGATGTCAATGGAGTTACTTCTCATGTACACCAGTGTGAGAACAGAATCAAGCCTAGTGTAATTCAGTTTCTCATTCCACTCTATCTCTCCAGCTTCTTCAACCTGATTTAATGTTACAATTGTAATCACAAGATTATTCTTTCTGGAAATGCACTGAAACAAAATTAAGTGGTCCAGTGAAAGAATATGCTGCATCAATTCTCTCTTACTCTCTTCTTGCTCTTTCAAGAAAATGAAATGACATAGTTTTCACTATGTAGTGCCATGGTTACAAATTACACAAATATATTTCTAATGAATACATTGCTGCTGTTGTTTATTTGTACATGAAAATGATCCCCCCACCCACCCACAAACAAGCACCAGATTCTGTTCTTATTAAAAGGATGCTTTTCACAATGAGTGGAAAATCACAACTCCATTGCCCTACACACTCAATTAATGAAAAATGTGCCATTTGCAGCATACACAGATACGTCATCAACAGGTTTGTAATTAGAGCTGTGCAAACAGCTTTTAGTGATACATGAACCAAGGTGACACTTTTCTGCTTTCAAGTTTTATTATGGCTCTAAAGCTTGGTTCAGATTCACCAAATGTTTTGTTCTGGCAAATTTTCAAGTGAACCTTCACTGGGTTTGGGGGGAAAATCCTATGGGGATCATCTTTTTTTCTGTTTGTACAGTGCCTGGCTTGGCAGGATCCTTGCCCATGATGAGGGCTCATAGGTGCTACGGTAATGCAAATAATAAATAATATTCATAATACCATTCAAGGGAGGGATTTATGGTTTTTCTTCCATGTCCTGTGAAGCTCAGCAATTCTGTGTACTTTTTGACCCAAACTAGGCAAAACTTTGGCCATTTTGATGGGGTTCTGATTTGAATTTCTAGGTTCATTCTAACTTTTTAGAGATGGCTTCACAAAAGGAAGATCTGGACTGAGAATGATCCCAGGTTTAGGGCTGTTGGCATTTGAAGATTTTGGTTCAACCCACTGTAAAGATAAAGTCTTTTGAAACACTGGTTTTGGTTAGGGCCTGAGCCCACTTGAAACTCAGGGGATGAGAACCAAACCAAGCTGAAACCCAAAATAGTTTGCAAAACCAATGGTAGAGTTTAGCAAAGCTCTGTTTATAACACTGTCACTGTCTCATGTTAAAGTGATTTTTGCAAAATATGTTATTTTCAAGATAAGAGCATTTCATAACATAGTACACTGCTGAATAATATGTAATACGTCGGTATTATACTCAACTGTTTGGAATCATTTTTGCATTGTGAACATATGCACTCACATGCCATTAACATGGGTTTCACATATTTTTACTTGCTATTTAATGTGTCAGAACTTGGACTTAGTTCTCACTGGGTTTTTATTATTATTATTTAATATCTATATTGAAAGGAATGGTGGTCTGAAGCTAAAACACTGGGCTGGAATAGAGAAGACCTGGGTTCAGTTCTGCCACAGACTTGACTGTGAACAAGTCAATTAATCTCTCTGTGCCTCAGTTCCCCACTTGTAAAATGTAGGTAGTCAAATTTCCTTGGTCGGTTTTGTCTGTGTCGACCATAAACTTCTTGGGGCCGGGACTATCTATTAGTGTGTGTTTGTACGGTGCCTGGCATGTTGGGACCCCTATTTCAGTTGGGTGCCTGGGTGCTGCTGTAATATAAATAATAATAATAATGAATAATAACACTCGATTCTCACTGGTGAGGTCCAAATTAAAAGAGGAAATTTTCAAAGGCATCCCTTATCACCAGTGCTGCTTGTTGTAGCAATGCTGGTGCATTGGATGCCCCGTGAGACCAATTGTGGTTACCATATCAGCAAAGGGCGAAGACCAGTTGACTATTTGTTATACATGGATGATCTATGGACTATCACAAAAGGAGACACAGAAATTGATGATGTGGTCGATGCATTTGGCGAAGATATAAATCTACAAGTTGACTTGGCTAAACATGCATCCGCATCTGAAAAGAAGGGCAAACTGGTACAGACAGATGGCATACAAGTTAACAAAGGTGCTATCCAAGATATCTCTCAGAGTAGCCCCTACAAATACGCTGGAATCAGGGAATTGTCGGAGTTACAACATAAGGAAGTCAATGAAGAGGTGAGGAAAGATACAGACAAATAAGACCTACTCTAAGGACAAAACTCAACTGGAAGAATTTGATCCGAGCTATTAATATGTGGGTGATACCAGTAGTACAGTACTCTGTGGGGGTGATCAAGTGGAATCAAGGGGAGAAGAAAAAATTTGGAATCCAAACAAGAAAGCTCCTGGCGATGCATAGAGAAATGAATATCAATTAAGATGTTGACAGGATGTACCCCCAACTTCTTCTTCTTCACATGACTGATGTGGAGCAACAATTAAAATTTTACATTTAGATGGTTAAGCCAGATCATTGCATCTGGAATAGCAGAGTTTATTGCTGTGATGCTTCCTTTGTATTTGTGAGTAGGGCATTGAGTTGTTATACATTCCACGGTCTGTTCTGGGTGACCACAGTCACACACTGGAGAGTCTTTAATTTTCCATTTGTGCAGCATGTATCTGCATCTGCCATGGTTTGTGCAGATACGTTTTAGGGTTGCTCAGGAGCTTCGTGGGAAATCGAAGCCATGGATCGACTGCATCGGGTCTTTCATTGGATGTTTATTTGTGACTTCTTGTGAAGTCCATTTGGCTTTCCAAGCTGCCTCAGCGTTGACGTTGCATTGCTGAAGGTTAAATGCCTGGGTCCAATTCTTGTGCCTTCAAGCGGGGGTGAGGGATGTTGTTAAGGTCCTGGTGGATGGGAAGACGTTCATTTTCCAGAATCCTCTAGAATTCCTGAAGGGTTGTGGCATTGCAGCAAATGGATGGGGGAACAATGTACGACAGCCTTGGCAGCCAAGGTGTGGAGGTCCGACCATCTGATGGAAGAAAAGTTCTGCTATCTGTAGAGGAAGCATCTGACAATGTAAAGTATAAGATCAAAATATATTACGAGCAAGAGAGAGTAAAAGATCAACTGGTCATGATAACAAGTGATGACTGAGTGCATCCAAGCCCAAGAAAGCATAAAAGAAAGGAGAAAGCAGATCACCAAAGAAAGACTCAGAAGAGGTACACAGAAATCATGGTACGGACAGTGGTGGAGAGAGATTGAACCCATTAGTGATCGAAAACTAACCTGTTCATGGCTTGTAGAAGGATGCCTCAAAAAAGAGGCAGAGAACCTCATTACGAGTGCACAAGAGCAGATCTTCAGGCTTAATTATATTCGAAGCAAAACTAACCGACAGCACTGCTCCCTGAACTGCAGACTGTGTTCCGAAAAGGAAGAGATGGTGGAGCATGTGCCGAGTGCCTGTTGGAGCCTGGCTGGGAGAGAATATCTGAACAGACACAATGAGGTCACCAAGTGTCTGCACTCAAGCCTCTGTGGCAAATACAGATTTAAACGAACCGTGCAGTATTATGACCACCTAACTGAAACTGCTCTAGAGAACGAGGAGGCCAAGATTTTATGAGGTCTGGCAATTGCCACAGACTGAATGGTGCTGTCAAACAGGCTGGACATCGTTGTTGTAGAAAAGAAGACAAAAAAGACTGTGTCCATTGATGTTGCGATCCCAGCAGACAGAAACGTAAAAAAAGAAACAAGAGGAGAAGATAGTGAAGTATGAATAACTCTGCCACCAAGTGGAATGATTATGAAAAACTAGAATAAAGACAATCCCAGTGACTGTTGGAGCAACTGGAGTGATCCCTAAGGATACGGATGAGCAGCTCAAGAACTAATTGGGAGAGCAAGACGTCAGGATCGGTGACTACTGGAAGACAGCGCACTTGGGCACTGTGAGAATTTTAAGGAAAGTCAAGGAGCCCCTAAAATGCAAGAATTCTGTAGAGGGTTTAACAAAACTCCTGACTACTCAAACCTACAGAGCCAGTTCATGATCAGGATTTATCGGTGACTCATGGGGATAAATTTTAGACAGCAGAGATCTCCTTTTTATGCGTAAAGATCTTGTACATTGTGCAGGCTATTTGTTTAAAAAATGTCCTGAATGTAATATGAAAGGATAACATTAATAATAATACCACTGAAGCACATGGTCCCAATTAGAACCAGGCCTTTTTTTGCTAGGTGTTAAATAAACGTATACGAAGACATGGTCCCTGCCCCAAAGATCTTACGATCTTATGAGGATAAGGAGCAGGTGGAGAGAGGGGGTTACAATCAAATATGCACAGTTGTACATATGTATGTATAACATATATTAACTAGCTGGTAAAATATGTGAAACCCATGTTAATGTCATGAAAATGCATATACCCACAATGATAAGTGTGTGTGTGTGTGTGTGTACAGTTGCAATTTTTTCCCCTGTTAACTAGAAATCACCTCCTGTGCTACAAATTGCACCTGGAAGGGAAGATGCATGATAGAGTGGCACACCAGCAGTCAGGAACTGGGAGTCCGTCCTTAGCTCTTCACAGACTTGCAATGGGAACTTGGACAAATCACTGAGCCTCCCTATTGCTCAGTTTCCTCACCTGCATACCGGGTGAAGAATACTTCCCTACCTCAAAGGGAGGTTGTGAGATGTAACAAAATGTTTGTAAATCACTGTAAAATTCTTGGATGCAAGGTGCTGTGAAAGTCCAAAGCATTCCATTCTTATGTCATCACTCGCTTTTTCAGAACCATTTGTGCTGTACTAATTGCCAGCCAATTACTCTGATTTATTCCCCATAACTGAAATGACTGATTATGCTGTCTCTGACTTACTAAAAAATGAGCATGGAGTAGTGGCTTATTAATCAGGGGAGACTGGTGGCATTTGAGAGTGGGTAGGAAAAATTGTCATGCAGAAGTGCACTGAGAGACACTCTGGCCGCAGGTAAAGATAATGGGACATATTCTATTGTCAGTGACTCCAGTGTAAACCCAGAGTAACTCCATTGACTGTGGTGGGTGTAGTGTTCTCGAGGATCAGGGAGCCTTGGGTGTCAGTGAGGGGCTTTTACCTACCAATTACATCAACATCATAATGGATGAAACTGGGTTCAGCATCGATGCAGAGAACCCCTAAGCTCTATCTGTCTGCATGGCTCTCTCTAGCCTACTTCCTTTTAGATACCCATGGGATCCACAGTGGAGATACTCTGGTTTACACCAGTGACAATGAAAGGAGGCTCTGACTCCATAAGGCCAGCTTTTGGGTTTGAACACCAATTCTCACCCTGCAGAGCCAGCCATCAAATCATGTCGGTCTTCTGGGCTCTGTGTAGATATTGGGGATCAGAGAGAGGCCAGGCCCACCATGCCTCTGTCCTGGCACTTGGCAAGCCTTCCCGACCCTTTCCTGACAGTACAGCTGCAGGGGAGTCCCATGGGGGAGCCGCCCCCTCTTTACGGGGGAATCCCACCATGAAGAGAGTGACGATGATTAAAGAGCCTGTATTATCTTTTCCATCCCTAGCTCTGTACGGCTGGTAGGGTGTGGCTAATCCCTTCCCTTCTGTGCAGAAGCGGGATATTTACCTGTGGAGGGGTCTGATTGGGCCCTCTCTTCTCAGTTACACTGGTGTTAATCTAGAGTTAAACCCTATTAAAATAAGCATGTCGCCAATACAACCAAGAGCATTAACTTTCATTCCCTAAGCAACCAATTCAAAACAATGCACAGGAAGCTTTATCAGTAGCTTATTACAAACACCTGTGTAATAGTGGAGCGGGTGCATCCTAATTTACAATTTCTCTTGTAAAAATGGCTTTGAGTTCGCAGTATTGTCTCCTGCTGTCACCTGAAATGAGCAAATATTTTACCTGCTTCAGGAGAAGAAGCGATACTTCACGTGACCCAGATAAAATGTTGCAAGCTGAAAGAGCCAGGAAGCAGCTGTGAAATTGCCTGAGGATATATCTCTTTGACGAAATGCTGCAGCATCATGGGGCTGTGCATAAAGATCCAAAATATTGTGCAGGGAAGCACATCTGTGCGATGAAATTGTGAGAAATAGGCAGTGGCTTTTTAGAAATATACACATTGGTTAAAAAAATTGGGTCAACATAGAGAATATTTAAGTAAAATATCACCTGGAGTGACTATATGAGGCCAGCATTTTATTCTTCATCAGCCAAGGTGTTGGAAGCTGACTTTCTCCTTGCTGTGGATCATATTCAATGATGGATACGAATGGGCCAGTTTTTGGAGCAACATAAACATGTCTTGGGAAAGCAAGTTGAGGGGATGGGCCTGAGAACTGGTAAATGGCAACGTAAAGGCCAAATCCTGCTTGCCAGTCACAGACGTATAGTCTAATTGAAGCCAACGGCCTGTAGGTCCTAGGCTGCTAATTTGACTCCTGTCCAGGACACACCTAGTAATAACAAAAACTTGTTACCCACTGTGAAGTTTCCTATGTGCAACAGATTGCGTGGCCTTAGTTAACTTGCCAATGACCAGCTGTCCACGTAAAATGCCACCACACATGATTCTGATCAGTGCTGAGTGGATCCTCCAGTTTGGCTCTCCCACAATTCTGTGAATTTTGTCATTGGGCCAGTCCACATGCAAATTGCATTCACAAACGGCTGATATTTGTGCTCAAGCAAAATCCCATGTCTGCGTTGCATAAATGCAAATTCCCATCATTTGTGGCTGGATGAGAACTTCTGGCATTACCTGTGAGTTCACTTGAGTTTGCAGGATCCCACATTACTGAATCTGACCTTGTGCTCCATTCCCAGAGAGAGACACAGCACTGAGAAGGAGCACATGAAAATCGAATAAACTAACGAACAGAGTTGCTTGGTAGAAGCAGCAGCATTATTAAGCTGGTCTTCTCCATA
Organism: Lepidochelys olivacea; assembly: GCF_965140295.1. NCBI lineage: Eukaryota > Metazoa > Chordata > Testudines > Cheloniidae > Lepidochelys > Lepidochelys olivacea. The sequence continues at coordinate 17,497,892 of NC_140428.1, forward strand.
GCAGAATGCCACTGAAAAAAACGCAGGTCACATTTGTGTAATAGGTCAAATTTCAGTAATGAGACCCAAAGTGAAAAATGGATCTATGCCACCCCCGTGCAAAGAATTTTCTGTTCCTATCATGGAATAGCTGATACAATCCGCATTTGTATCTACACAAATACAAAAGGTTGTGCATGTGTGTGTGTTTCAGTGCACTTGTGAAGCACAGAGAGAGTGCAAAAATTATAACCTGTACATTAGCTAGTAAAATGTTAGTGCACTGAAGTTTTTGCCACCCCCTTCTGTTCATGAGTAATATACAGAGTGTTGGTCTGATGGCAAAAGAGAAATCGCTGATACCAGTAAAACAGATTACATAAACTGGGAGGTGCTGTGTTTATGGCCAGGCAAATATAAAGTAAAAATAAGACAGTTCCCAGAGGAATTAATGAAGCCCCTAAATGTACTAGGCCCCTACCTGATGGAAGCAAACAGACCCAGCTGCTAGGATTGAAAGAAAATGTTTTCCCCCTCATTTTTCCATCTGGATTAGAGAATTCCAACACAATGCAGCCTCTGAAAAAAACCCTAACAATGCTATAGGCCCATTACTAGGTAGAGATGATAAAATTGTGAATAATGATGCAGAAAAGGCCAAAGTGTTCATGGACAATATTGCCCATGGACAGTATTTGGAAAGAAGCATGATGATGTACTTATACATGAGGATGATGAAGTACTTTCCAATCCACTAGTAACTAAAGAGGATGTTAAACAGCATCTACTAGTGATCAACATTTTAAAATCAGCTGGGGTGCACCTCGGCTTGAAGAGATCTCTTGCCTGCTGACGTTAATTTTTAATAAATCCTGGAATATGGGGGAAACTCCGGAAGACTCCTTCTGTGCTAATGTCACGCCAATAGTCCAACAAGACAAGCAGGATAACCTGGGTAATGATAGGTTGGTGAGTCTGACATCAGTTCTGGAAAATATAACGGAATAATGATATGGGAAATAATTTCCAGAAAAACTAATGGACTAATAATCCCATGATGATATGAGATTCAATCAATAAAGAATTCAAACATGGGAGTCTAACTGGTGCCATTCAACATGGATTTATGAAACAAATTTATTGATTTGCAACTTTGGTTGACAAAGGGAACTATGTAGATATAATACATTTAGACCTTTGTACGGCATTTGACTTAGTACAGCATGACATTCTGATTAAAAAATTATAACTATACAATATCAGTAAAGAACATGTTAAATTGATTAAGAACTGGCTAACTGACCAGAAGTATTTGTCAATGGGAAATCATCACTGGATGAAGGTATTCCTAGCGGGGTTCCACAGGGATCGGTACTAGGCTCAGTACTATTCAATATTTTTATCCGTGGTCTGGAAGTAAATATGAAATCAATACTGATAAAATTTGCAGATGACACAAAGATTAGCAGAGTGGTAAGTAATGAGGAGGACAGGGAAGTCAAACAGAGCGTTGTGGATTGCTTGGCAAGCTGGTCCCATTCAAACAAAATATGTTGTAATACAGTCAAATGCAAGGTCCTACTTTGGGACAGAAAGAATGTAGGCCATGCCTACAGAATGGAGGACTGCCTACTGGAAAAGCAGTGACTTGGAATCGTGGTGGACAAGCAACTGAACAGTGCAATGCTGGAACAAAGAGGGCCAGTGTGATCCTGGGAGTAGCGAGTATGAGGTGATTTTACCTCTATTTACAGCATTGGTGAGACTGCTACTTGAAAATTACAGCCAGTTCTGGTGCCACATGTTAAAAATGATGTTGAAAAATTTGAGTGCAGAAAAGCCACAAAAATTATTCAAGGGCTAGAGAAAATGCCCTACAGTGAGCATTTAAAGAGGCTTAAAGAGATCATTCTGTTCAGTTTATCAAAAAGGAGATTGAGAGGTGTTTTGACTACAATGCATAAGTACCTTCGTGGGGAGAAAATACTTGGTACCAAAGAGCTCTTCACTCTAGCAGAAAAAGACAGAACAAGAACCAGTGGCTGGAAGTTGAAGTCAGACAAATTCAAATTAGAACTAGGCACAAATTTTAAACAGTGGGGGTGAGGAACCACTGGAACAAACTACCCAGGGAAACGGTGGATTTTCCATCTCTTCTCATCAAATCAAGATTGGATGCCTTTCTGGAAGATTTACTTAAGTCAAACCCTAGTTATTGGGCTCAGTGCAGGGGTTACTAGGTAAATGTAATGGCCTGTGTAATACAATACATGATCTAAAGGTCCCTTCTGGCCTATGAATCTCTACTGAGACAACAAATTATCAGACAACAAATCAGGAACACAGCAAAAATACCATGTATCCCAACAAACTGAGCATGAATGCCAAGTGCCCTGTGAACAGCAGTCTGGGAAAGTCTGGAGGTATCCACAATAGCTTTCAAAATTTACAAGACCCTCAAAGTCTTTCCCTGAAATCTTGTAGACTTAAAATTGGAGCAAAGTGCTGCTGGTTTGCAGGCACAACCCTGCCTGGGGGCTAAAATAATTACATCGGCAGTTGGCAGAGAACTTCCTCTAATTATCTCCCTTGTAGTCTGTCTCAGTAGAATGTCTGAAGACTGAATGGGCCATGGGGCCTGAAATGGCCATTCATGCCTCCAGACAAGGACCCGAGCACATGGGCAGAGCCAGATGGGGAAGTTTACCATCTCTCTACCTGCCGTCTACCATTAGTCTCCAGAGCTGCCAATCTGGCATATTTCTTGAGCACTAAATTCACATGCCTACAAATAAAGGAACAGAACACTGACGTTTATTTCCATGTTAAATCTGAATTTGTCTAGGGTGACCAGATGTCCCAATTTTATAGGGACAGTCCCGATATTTGGGGCTTTGACTTATCTAGGCTCCTATTACCCCACACCCCCTGTCCCAATTTTTCACACTTGCTGTCTGGTCACCCTAAATTTGTCTGACATTCCTGGCAAGAGTTCTCACTGTGTAAAAATGTTATCATTTGTCCTGGAACCTGTTTTTAGTGACCTCTAGTGGCAATAGAAGTGCTTTACTAGGGAGTGAGAGTGATGTGGTTCATGGTACTGTTTTTTAGATTGAGGTGTTGAATGCCCATACTCCCTTTCCAGAGAGAAAGCTAAACAAATAAACCAGTAAAATTGCTTGTGGAACAGGAAGTGCCATGGGCTCTGTGTGTCAGGCACTTTGTAATGACCACAAGCCATCAAAGGCTTCCTGGTTCCACCGGCAATTCTATCAAGTGTGTAAAGAAAAGGATGGTTTTGTGTCCCAAGCATGAGAATATTGTCACTCAAGATCTGGGTTCTATTTCAGACTCAGCTGCAGACTGGATTAATGCAAAGCATTATTTACTTATGTATTTGTGTAATTCCCTTCCAGTGTGTCCAGTTGCCTGAACTTTTAACATGCTGTGATGTAGTGCAGAGGCACACATGAAAATCAGCATGCAGGGTGGAAATTTCCCACCTTTCTGTAGTCAATCACCTGTGAGCAATTTGACTGCTTTAGTCAGAGGCTCCCTTCTAACTTGGAAGAGGAAAGGACCAGGGTTTCAGATCACAAATTGTGATTACTGTGATCACTGCTACTGATCAGCTACAGATTGTGCATACAGCTAATTTGTGCTGCAACATCCCACATCCTCCCTCCCTTTGCTCACTTGTTTGCTTTACCTATTGGTTATGTCTTATCTTTCACACTGTAAGGTCTTTGCATCTGGGACTGTTGTTTACTATACTTTTGTACGGCACCCAGTACAATGGAGTCCCAACCTGGTTAAAACCTCTGAATGCTACAGTGATATAAATGATCAATCAAACGGAATAGTAATCATTAACCAGAAGACTAAGGAAAGCTCCCCCATAAAGCAGGCTTTTGTTTATACTGAATGACTGCCCATGTACGGATACCTGCAAAGAGTTTGGAGGGAAAACCCACTGGATTTCAAGCTTTCTGACAGTGCAAGCCTGCAAGAAAGCCCTCCTGTTGCAATGCTGAATGTTTGAATTGCAGCTGGAGTCTCTCTTGGCTCGTGCACTTTCAGCCAGCACTCACTCCCCGCCACCAGCCCTGTGAAGCCATGTGGAAATGTGTAACATTGGGTTAGCAGCGCATAATGTGCTTTTTCTCAGGCTGTCAAAAACATCTGAGTAAACACTGCAGAGCCACCTTTAGTTTTAGCATCTTGGGAAGAGGAAGGTTTGCAGAAACGAACAGCAAACAGAAGATACTGTTTGGTAGATTCAAGGTTGTCCCACAGGCCATGTTTTGCTTGATTGCTGAGCGCCTTTCCTTGTACCTCCTGCTACAAACTGTGAATCCTGAAGGTTAGGGTAGCCACATCTGGCTAGGCCAGGTAGAAATAGACCTGAATCAAAATCTCAGCTTTACACCGCTCTGAACTGAAACACCTGCCAATTTCAAGAAAGTTTGAATTGGGAACTGAAATGGGACATGCTACCTCTGTAATGGGCTGTACCAAAACTCCAGATCTGAGCAACCCAGAAATGAAAGAGTCCAAATCCCCACCCAGAATATGAGACCGGAAGGCTGCTCTAAGTTGCATAAATGGTCTATGGGCCCCACGGGTCATTCTGCCAACCAGAAATCATTGAGGTATAAAGACACCTTAACCACACCTCCTTTTTCCTGGTCACACCCCCTGACCCCATTGCCAGGGGAGGGGATGGTAACATAGGAGCTGTTAAGGCAGCTGGACATCACCCAGTGATTCCCCTGTGCAGGAGGGAACTTCCATTAGCCCGCTATGCCTGTGCACTGAACTAAACTGCCCAACTGTATGAGAGCTTACAGGCAACTGGTCTCTTACGATTGGATACAGGCAATACAGTTCAGGTACACCTTTTTAGTGGTTCATTGTTGAAAAGCTTTGCAGAAGAAATGAAGTTTAGTCCTTAAAAGCCTTTAATAGGGAATGAAATGACTCTGCAGTTTGGAAATCTATTTTTGCCTACTAATTTCCCCCCAAATTGAGGAATTCTGTCATTCTCTCAAGAGTAGATTAGGTCGCACAATCTGTGGCGGGTTAAAGTATTACCCTTTATCCTTCGAAGATCTGGCTTCAAACATGGATTTAGGTCACAGAAGAAAATGATCAGAAAAAATCCCTTAAGGTCATTTTGATCAGCTGGGCAAACATGTTTGAGACCTTTATTAAGAATGTACACGCTGCACCTGCCGGGTTGGGGAGCTCCTTTGCAACCTGTTTAGTCTCTCATATAAATATGGACTCAGGTGGTTTTTGAAAACCCTGGGTTACTTAAAGACTGAACCAACCTTCTGAGCCATCAATCTGTCCAAAAAAGTGTAGAATTTTCCCATTTACTTGAAGTGGTGCATTGGGGGACAGAGTCAGCACATTAACTGCATATTTAAAATCCATAAGGAAAGTCATTTTAAAAGTTTAAATACTATTCTTTATTTCTGGTGGTGCTCACAATGTACTGGGGCATTGAACAAGCAGGTACAAAATCATGGTCTCTGCCCCAAGGAGTCTATTTCGGTCTATTTCTATTACCTTGTCTGGTTCCATTTTTAAACAATTATGTCTTAATTTATTTCCATGGAAGGCTATAATAATATTCATTTTCAAGTTAGCTAGTTTCTTATTGGTTTATTATTTATACTTGAGACAGGGGAAACATAATAGAATGTTTTGATTTTTCTATTAAATGTCATATTTTACACCTAAATCATGTCTATAAAAGCTAGGTGGTCTATTTTTCTTATAGATTATTATTATTTTATTAAGGGTGTACAACAACCCTTAGCACACCTATAGGGCTTTCCATCCATAGATCTCAAGAACTTTACAAAGGCAGGTACCATACGCATTATTATCCCTATATTACAGATGGGGAAACTGAGGCGCAAAGAGATTTACGGCCAACATTTTCAAACCTGGCTGGTCTTTTTGAGTGGCCTGATTTTGGGGTGCATCTCAGCTTGCATATGCCAATATTAAAACCTCCAGAATCAGAGGCCACTTCTGAAAAATTGGACCAAAGTGATATCTCCAAAGTCACATGCCAAGGCTGTAGCAGAGCTGGGATTAGAACCCAAGTGTCTTGACTCCTAATCCTAAACTGTCCACCTGTCCTTGCTGTCTTCCCGCTCAACAGGTGTAATTCACCCTTCAGTTTTCATGATCATTACACTCACAACTTTTGTTTTTAAAATGTTCATTGCTTCTTTAAAAAGGGAAGGGAGGGAGTGTTACTTTGCCGTGAACCGGATTAATTCTTTTCTTCTTATGGCAGATCCTAAGTGCCATTCTACTTTTTGACCTTGGCTAGCAGCTCGTTTGGCAAATGTGACAAGAAAAGTGACCTCTAAAACCTAGTGCCAGAAATGTTTTAGCATCATATAACGTGGTGTCAAAAATTCTCACAATCCAATTGCGGGACAAAATTTCACGGCTGAAGTTGTGTTAGAGAGTGTCCAAACTTCACGAACATTGTTCAAAACTGTAAGAAATAATCTTTAAACCAGACCTGCAAGAAAAAGCAGCTGTTGGCATTATTCAGTCCGGAATGGCTTTTTTTTTTTTTTTTTTTTTTGTAAGCAGTTGAATGAAAATACACCCTGAGAGATTGGTTTATGCATGAAAGGGTTTAAAGGAAACCATAGTCTGATGAACACAAAACTATGATATGACAAGATAATGACTATAAAAATTTAACATGGTCTAATTAATATCATCCCCTAAGAGCAAAATACACTTCGAGCTGAGAGCTTTTTGCTGTTTCCAGAAGAAAATATATCATGGGGACAGATTTCTTTGTAATGTTGCAGAGCGCACATTACTTACTGATGTTTGAAGGTGTGTGCGTATATCTGTGTGCACGCCTGTACGTGTGTGACGGGGGGTGAGAAAGAAAAAGAACAACTGATTGGTTTCTTTCAGAGTAGCAGCCGTGTTAGTCTGTATCCGCAGAAAGAACAGGAGGACTTGTGGCACCTTAGAGACGAACCAATTTATTTGAGCATAAGCTTTCGTGAGCTACAGCCCACTTCACCAAGGATTGGTTTCTATTAAACTTCAAATAGGACTTTTTAAAAATTCCTGAAGACCAATATCCCCTGTACAGCCTCACACTAAAATACAGGACCAATTCTTCAGCTGATATAAACAAACGTGGATCTGTTGACTTCAGTGGTACAGAGCTATGCTGATGAGGACATAGGCTGGAAAATGTAAACCCTTATGGAGCTTAGGAGCTTTTGTATGTTTATTCCCTTCTGCACATTTTGTCGCAGGAAGGAAGCAAATAGTCCATAGCTTGCACATTTTACAACGATGAACTATACATCTGTCATTTCCATACTGCCATGGAGTGGTTGCGTCTTCTTGTTTATGATGTCAAATAGCACTGCTTAGAGGGTCCCGGTTCTGCACAAACATGGCAGTCAGTTCTCCGCACAGATGCTCAACGGGCTTAAAATGAATTCAGTGGAGTCACCGCAGGGTCAATGAAAGCGGGATCAGGCCCCAGTTGTGAACAAATCCTTGAGTCATTGCCATTCCAAGCACATGCTCCACATCTCATCATCATTGTACCTCTGTGTATCTTGTCCTAGTTTGACGATGGATTTATGCTGAGCGTCTTTGACCTCAGCCTTGCCCAGCTATCTGCTCTGCCAGGCAGACTGACACATCAAGAGCCATTTCTTGTTTCAAGGTGTCTTCTTGTGGTCTGACAAAACAAGCACTGAATCATGGTCTTCCCTGGCATAGGGCAAGATTGTGACCTTCCCAAGTGTGGGTGCCCAATCGAGCAGACAGGATGCAAGGAGCAGTCAGGTCCAGGCTCCTGACAGCTAATAGCACTGCTGTAGCTTGCATCTCATCAAGGACAATAAAGGGATGTGACTGGGGCTATGCCCCACACTCCTCACTGCACCAGTCAGGCTTGCAAGGGGTTGTTTGATGCATGCTCTTCAGGGGTGGCATGAGGGCTGCACAGTGGGGCTCTGGAAGGCCTTTCAATTGTGTCACTGACCGTGACGGGATCCAAGCTTATGTTTCAACGGAATCTAGATATTTCCTCGACTTAAGAGGCCTTCCGTAGGTGTTTGTAGAAATGAGCAAAGCAGTGAGTGATATTGATTTTGTAAAATACGTATTAGAGAGGCACTCAAAACAAAGCTTTGTGGGGAGGGGACGTTCAGATTCTGAATCCCGATCTCACGTTTGAGCCCCACTTTTATCATCTGATCCAAACCTCCAGCTCTGAACTTCATGACATTCAGAATCTGGTGCCAGATGAGGATTTTACATTTTAGGTCCGTCTCTAACCAAGACCATAACTGTGTGGTGGGTCAGATACTTTGGGGATAGAGGCCATATAAGCAAATAGAAGGGTAGCAAGAGTGTGGGAAAGGCCTGATCTAAAGCCCATTGACATTTATGGAAAGACTCCCAAGCGTTACAAGGTTGTAGCTACCTAGATCTTTTATCAGAGCCCCTCAAATGTAGTGTTTCCAATTTTGCTCCCATTCTCTTTTACTGCAAATTCCCTGGGATATGTATTACTGAACATATGCCCCAAACTTTAGCATGACTGGATCTCAGCCAAGTCACAGGCAGACGACATACTAATCCTGCCACGGGATGCATTAGGTTATGGGATTGTCCAACTTCTGTGACGTATGAAAGGGAGGGATATTCCTGTGTCGGGTTGATCTCAGATTAAATAAAAAAGCAGAAGATAATTGTTTTGTCTGGCCTAATCTCTCTGAGGAGCAGCTTTGCCATCCTGGTTTAATGTATTACGTCTCTGAATGTTGCATCAGAGGGATTTTTTGATTGATTTTTTAAGGACCTTTCATTGGATAGATGGATGTGAAAATGATTTGTAGCTAAGAGGCCATTACTCTGATCTCGTTTTCAGCCAGACACCCTCACCAAGTTCCAGGGAGCTGAAGTACCTGTCAGAAAACACAAATTGGCCTAAGGTTGTTTTGTGGGGCTGGCGGGGTTAGAACCCTCTAGTACAATGCCCTGTGAATGTCTTTATAAAATGATTTTATCCTGATCATGCATGCTTTGAATTGACAAAACACTTTTCATCTCAGGGTCTCAATACAATTTGCAAATTTAGGACCAAATCTTGCTGCTTTCACTCACATCAATGGCTTTACGTGTGGAAGGAAGGAAGGCCTGGCCCTGGCTAGGAAAGCTTTACCATACTCATATGAAGCAGGCAAATATCACTCTCACCGTTTTAGAAATAAGGACACGGAAGCATGAGGCTATACCTGTATCCCATCCAAGGTCACTGTCATGGGGTGTATTCCTCACACTAGCCCAAGAAGAGCTGAAATAGGCCAGGCAGGCCCAATCAACTAATGAGGCTGCAAACAGGGGAGCTTTAGGTTGAAAGCAGCTAATTAGGAACAGGCAGGACCTGTATAAAGCCAGGTAGCTGGCTGCAGTGCAGACTTGCTGCTGGGGAAGACGGCAGGGAAATAGAGTGCAGGGACTCCCTAGGTGCAGTGAGTTGAGAGGCTGCAAAACCCAGAGAGGGTAGGGGCCTGTGATGTAGGAAGAAGCACAGGGAAATAGCAGCAAGTGGTAGGACTGTGCAGAGAATTTGGTTGCTTGTTATAGGGTCCCTGGGCTGTAACCCAGTGTAGAGGATGGGCCTGGGTTCCCCTATCTGCCACTGGAAAGTGTCAGGGGTGCTGGAGCTGCCAGCCAGAGAGCAGGTCTGGGAGGACTATAGTGAACTGGCTGGAGGGCCAAGCCCTGAAGAGGAGACTGCAGTCCCTGGAGTGAGAGCGAGACAGCATGGGGGAAGACGCTGCCGGAGCATGAGCGCAATGCAGGAGGTGTGGCTAGCGGTGAGTGAACCCCATGCCAGTCACCCAGCAAGACCGTGACACAGGTGGGAATAAGTCTGGGAGTCCTGACTTCCATTTTTTCTGTTCAGATCGCTTGGCCACCATTCCCTCCTTTAGGGCCTGTTCCAAAGCTTGCTGAGATCTGTGGCGAGGCTCCTATTCACTTCAATGGATGTTGGACCAGGAACTCAGTTGTTAGTGTCTCGGAGGTGTGAGTTATTAATATCTCCTTTATTTGTGTGGGAACAGTTTGCTGGTCTGCTGCCATATCTGTGCTCTGGTTGGACGCAAGCAGAAGTTCAGTCTCCAGGGCTGTCGTTCTAGCCCTGTGCACTGAGGCCCGCACACATCTCCCTTCTGCAACAAGAGGGAGAGCCTGGCATATGCCTACCTGCAGTGTAGCAGATCGGAGCCCCTTTCCTCATGCACTTCTCCCTGCACCTGCTCCTCTATGCACTCCCCATTCCTTGCCCCACAAAGTCCCAAGACGACCTCCCAGCAGCGGTTAAGAGGACCATTTATCAGTCCAGGCAGGACAAAGCTGGGTGGAGGTATGGGGGTTTCTGTGAGTGTGGGGCATTTCCCCAATCCCTTGTCCATGCTCACATCCAGGCAGAGTTCCTTTGGGCAGCAACCACTGACTCCTTGGGCTCCCTAGGTTGCTGTCCAGAGCTCTCTGCTTGGTGTCCCCATCTGGATCTTTTGCGTTGATCCTGTGACCTGTTTTTTTGCATTCACTGTATTCTCCTATTTTGTTGAGTTCTGGGCTCTGTGGCTCATCTGAAGGGGGGGACTATTCATGTCATCTTGGTGGACTCTACCTACCGACTCAGGATTCCAAGAGACTGGCACCTTTCTGCAGCACTAAACTCACACTGGTTATGTTTGTTTGCTTGCTTTGTTTTTAACGCAAATAAGAGAATGATGTTTGCTAACGTACAGCTGGGACCCAGAACTGTCCCCCACCCCCATTGCTGCTGCTATTGTAAGGCCAACAGACCCCGGTTGTCAGTGAGTGGGATCGAACCAGGGACCTCTGGAGCTTCGTGCATGATCCTCTACCGCATGAGCTAAAAGTTTAGCTAAGGCTGTAGAACAAACTCATTTTCTTTCTCTCTCTAAGTGGTCTGGGTGCCACAAGATGGGACAGAACCCCACACCCAGGAGGTGTGGGTTACACTATGGGCGTATGGGTTACATGATCACATGTTCGCAAAAAGAAAAGGAGGACTTGTGGCACCTTAGAGACTAACCAATTTATTTGAGCATAAGCTTTCGTAGCTCACGAAAGCTTATGCTCAAATAAATTGGTTAGTCTCTAAGGTGCCACAAGTCCTCCTGTTCTTCATCCAGAGACTGGGTTTCCTGGGTGCGCATGTCTGCCCTCTAACCAGGACCCCCACCTCAGCCAGGTCTACACTACAGACCTATATCAATACAGCTACGTCGCTCAGGGATGTGAAAAATCCACACCCCAGAGCCATGTAGTTATACCGACCTAACGCTCCGGGCAGAAAGTGCTATGTTGGCAGGAGGGCTTCTCCTATCGACATAGCTACTGCTTCTTGGGGAGGCAGATTAACTACGCCAACCAGAGACGCTCTTCTGTCGGCATAGGAGCGTCTTCACTAAAGCACCATAGCTGCAACAGTGTAGTGCTAGACATGAAGACAAGCCCCTAGTCTAGAACTAGACTCTTTCTTGTAGTCTGTAGAGGGCAGCTCTACCAGGGGAGCTAAGGAAAGGGACGTCTGCTTCTGAGTGAGACGGTGCAGTCCAAGCTGCTGCTGAGCTCGTCTGAGCTGGAAATTGCTCCCTGAGGTCCCAAATCAACGGCATGTGCTTAAGTGCTTTGCTGAATAGAGATGAACTTAAGTGCAGCTTAAAGCTGCGTGTGTTCTTCAGGGCTTTGCTGCGTCCCAATCTGGATGTTTTACAGCAATACCAGCAAGCAGGAACTTTTGGAATCTATTTTCAAAGATTCCAGATTCCCAGATATGGGGGGAGACGTTCTTTTTCTATCCACAGTATTGGTACATTGCAGACAGAGAATAAGGACTCTTGCTCACTACTGATCTAGGCCAGTGACTACATCCCAATTCCAATCCCAAGAGCTGTCCTGGCCACTTACCAGTAACCATCAATGGTGAAAGACCCCTCATCCAAAAACCAGTCCCCTGAATCATTTTCACGGGACAACAGTGACACTCATTCTCTATTGGAGTCTAATGATCATAACAGTGGAGTAGAGGCCAGAATTCCTGGGTTCTTTTCCCAGCATTGCAACTGACTTCTTGTATGACTTTGGGCACATCATTTAACCTTTCTATGCTGCATTTTAACCATCTCTACAACGGATTTGAGACTACTTGCCTGTCTGGCATGGGTGTAGTGAGGCTTAATTTTTAATTTAACTTTGTACAGCACTTTGAGCTGTCAGTGTAACAGATGCTCTTTTACTGCGCTGCAAAATAGTTTCACTGTCCTCTCTTTAGCACCACAGATAGTGTGCAACCTTTCTTTGTTCACGGCTACATTCTTCCTCTCACTGTATAATATACAAAGCCCTGGCCACATTCTAAGAAACCGCATAGAAGAGAAAAGCAGGTCTAGGGAAGGAAGATGTGCTGGATGGAGGCTGAGCTCTCTGACAGTCTAGGGTTCCTTCCTCTCTATTAATTATACACGTGGAGCCACTTGTTAATGCAATTCTAAAAACATGTCGACACAACCTGAGACTTCTGTCCTGGCACGCGTTCCTTTGAATTAATTTAACCCTAGGATCAGCAGGAACTGGACAACCTAGCTGAAGGCATCTCTATAACAACCACAGGAGGCTGTTATTCGCAACACAGACTTCCTGTGTCAGTGAGAGGGAACAGGAAGTAATGTTACACCTTAACGGAGAGCTCATTATGAATAATTCCTGTGAAAGGGCTTGGAGTTACATTTCAGGCTGATTGTTCATGTAACACGACGAGCAACCATCCTGGGTGTTTTTCCCCCAAGGAAATTAGAAATGGATTGTAACTGTATTTAATTGTACTAATAAAGTAATTGATTCAGTGCTGGAATTATGTTTAGGGTAAAATATTATTGCTTAAATGTAACAGCCGAGAAGCCAGAGAATCCGTTATGGCCAAATTGCCAGTTATGTGCTATGCTATTCAAAGCTTGCCTAATGTCTTTAAACGAACTTGACAATGTCAGTCAGTACTTTAGCATCCACAATCACACAAAATTACTGTGTATAGAGCACGGTGTAATGTTTGAAGGGCAGTTTTGCTATGAAAAGCGACTGCACACCTAGGATTGTGAAGTTTCATCTTTATCGTCTCTTAAACCTCCTACCAGCTGTGCTCTGCTTACAAATAGAAGGGTATTTTTTTTTTTTACAAGCTGACAACCGCAAACTGGGATCAGAGGGTTAAGCTGTTTTCTGCCTCCCCCCACCCCATTAGCAGCAGAACAGAGGTTCCACGTGCCAGGTTAGGCCCTCAGTTATGCAGGCGCTACCCTTTAGTCTTCAAACTGGTCAAACTACAACTATATGTTTATTATTATATTGCATAAGTGCTCGTGGGCGGGGGGGAGCATTGCGCTCGGTGCGGTACAGCGGAAGACTCTGTCCCTGACCAACCAGTGTCACTGGACACAGCAGGTCTGACTGAGCGCAGGTCTCCAAAGTGGTGGTTGTACAGTCACTCTTCTGATTGAGAACCTCACTTTACGGCGAATTCTTACGTCGCCACCTAGTGCCACCTGTGTTTAGCAGGAAAGTGGAAGTTCCTTTAAGCCATAGATAAGCAGGATGTGCATGGAGACTGGAATCTGGGTTTGGCTGACTAAAGACCTGCTATACTATGAAGTCATTACACTGGGTGGGATTATTAATCCTCTCTAGGGCAGGGACCATCTTTCTGTTGGCTGTTAGGACTGAGCCGATCAGAATTCGGTCCTGGCCCATCTCTGCAGTGCCTAGGAGCCCTAGTTACTTAGGATTCCTGAGGTTACAGTAATGCCAATAATCTAATTAAATAATAATTAGCAAGATTTTCATTACCCTTTGTAAAGTCACTTGGAGAATTCGACTTTTCAGCACCCTGGATGGCTTGTTCTGCAGTAAGGAAAGAATTCAGGTGGAAAATACACCCTAAAGCATTACTGCCATTATAAAAGGCATCCGTTTGACTCTGAGTGCTGACTCCTGCCGATTCATTCCCAGTAAGGTCCCCCAAAAGGATTTAATTAGCACTGATGGTGCCTTGTTACAATTTATATTATTGACATTTAAAAAACCTATCCTTCATTAAGACTTTCAAAACTAACTACCAATTCTGGGTTCCCCTAAAGGACTTGATCTTCAGGGAGTGCTGAGCTTCCCCACTCTGGCAATTGGGAGCCTAGAAGGAATGACCAGATAGACCTCCAGAATATTAGTCACACTTGACAATCTTGGTTCCTGTTTTTAAAACCTAAACTGATACAAAATAGTTTGCCTAAAAATAATTCCTAAAGGGGAAAACTAAAAACGGAAACATTTGAGTCATTACTAATATTCTTTTATCCAGTTTTGGTGTTTTTTAAAAGACCTTGTTTTCCCCTTTCTTTTCAGACCCTGCTCAGTAATGACCTGTATAAATCATGTAGCTCAAACCAGTTACAGGACCTAAGTAGACATGGAACCACCTAAAAGATTTCCTTGTCACACAAATGCATTCAATGCATGCCCCACAGAATTCAAGACGAACAAAAATCCCAAAAACTTCAAGGAGGATCTAAGTAAAGGGTGTTTGATTCTAGTTTTCAGCTTCCTGGAGAGAGCTGATCAAATTAGTTACAGTTGGCCCAATCTTCTGCCTGTAAACAGGCTGAGATTTTTTTTAAAAATAAACAATTTGCTGAGAATTTTTATGAACATTATCAGTCTCTGGGTTGATTGTGAGCTGCTTTCTGTGAGCATTCATTTAAGTGTTAACCCGGGGCTGCCTTATGGGTGGGTGACGTGGGCGACTACCCAGGGCGCTGTGGTCAGGGGGCACTGTTTGAGTGCTGCAAACTGGCAGGCCTGGGCTGCCAAAGCAGGGGTCAGTCCAGGTGAGCCCGGGGCTGGAGCCCCTGGCCAGGCAGGTGGGGGTCGGGAGAGGCAGGCAATGCTGCCTGGAGCTGCCAGCCTAGTGGAGAGCCGCAGGCAGCAGGGCTCACCCCTGCGTAACCAGCAGGGCCGTCCCTGGGTCTGTCTCCCCCATTTCTGTAGGCATGGGTGGTAGCCGCACACCCTCTCTCCTCCTGCTGCTCTCCCCAGCTCCCTCTCAGCAGGGGTCAAGTGGGACTGTGCTAATCTGGCTTCCCTGGCTGCTGCTCTTGGAAGCCCCCTTAAAGTCAAGGGCTCTGCAGGATGGCGGGAGCGCTGCACAGACAAGTTCAGCAAAATGTACTTCATTTTCTATAGCTTTTTTTACCAAGGTCAGTATCAAAACAAAACATTCAACTGAGCCAAAATGTCTCCCCCGCCCCCCCCCCAACAATTTTTTTTTTTTTTGTGAAAAACTTCAAAAATGTTGGCTTTTTGCCCTAGTTTGGGACAAATCATTTTGAGCAATCTCCATCTTTTTTGTGGGAGGGAAAAATCCACTTTCCAAGCAGCTGGACTTGCTGCGTTCCCAGGCTCCCACGAGACCTGCTCCGAGGCTACAGGGGAGGCAGTCACGGAAGCAGCAGCCCCTGCTGTCTCCCTGCACTGATGGTGCTGATTCACTTCTGCTTAAAAAGCCATGGGAGTGGCCTGGGCAGAACATCTTCAATTAATACTCGGTGGCATGTTTTCCTCTTAACACAGTCACCCTTGAGGGCCGGGGGACTGGACTAGATGACCCCTCGAGGTCCCTTCCAGTCCTATGATTTTATGACCACAATTCAGAGCCTGGAGGGCCACGTATGGTGAGACACCCCTACTCTGGGAGCCAGCCAGACATTCAAAATTGGCATCCTACATGCTAGGATATAACAAATATCCTCTTAATGCAGTGAAACCACATGATAGCCCTTTCCGGTTAGGGAGATCAGACAGCAAGTGAAAAATCAGGACACTTTCTTTGGGTGTCGTAGTTGTGTACATAAGACAAAGCCCCTAACATCAGGACATCCCTGTCACCTTATTTGAGGTAGGGGCCCTGAACAGGGGTGATGCTCGGTATATCGGAAGGAGTCCCAGCCCTTCGAAAGACAAAGAGTTAATGTCCTTTAACTCTCTCTCCCTCACACACAGGCTCTGAGCGCTGGCTTTCCTCTGAAGGGCACAACAGGCGGGAGGGATGTTCACATGACACCAGTGATAGCCGCAGGGTAAGCCTATTTCTGAGTGTGGCAGATTACTATTCTGAAGGCCCAGGACGTTTGATTGCGGAGTGACTTCCCCGAGGGGTTGCGCGGGTAGGAGGAGACTCCGTGGCAGCAATGGTAATGCTTTACTCAGCGGAACAGACGAGCCAGAGCGCTTTACGCCAGACAGCTTGGCAGCTTCCCAAGTCATAAAATAAAATAGAATCTATTAGGGGACAGGCAAACATCTGCCATCTTATTTGAGACTTATTGGCAGTGCTCCCATGTGGAAAGTGTTTGCTCAAGAATTCTTCCAAAGAAGCCACAAACAGAGGCCCTCTCACCCTAGTAGCCCCCTCCCTATCTATGTATGCACAATTTACTATTACTATTTGCATGTGTGTGTGTGTCCCCGGGAAAAAACGGGGGGGTGAGAAAGCCTGGATTTGTGCTGGACATGGCCCACCTTGATTACCATGCACATTGTAGGGAGAGTGGTCACTTTGGATGAGCTATTACCAGCAGGAGAGTGAGTTTGTGTGTGTGGTTTTTGGAGGGAGGTGAGGGGGTGAGAGAACCTGGATTTGTGCAGGAAATGGCCCACCTTGATTATCATACACATTGTGAAGAGAGTTGTCACTTTGGATGGGCTATTACCAGCAGGAGATTGAGTTTGTGGTGGGGGGGGGGGGTGTGGAGGGTGAGAAAACCTGGATTTGTGCTGGAAATGGCCCAACTTGATGATCACTTTAGATAAGCTATTACCAGCAGGACAGTGGGGTGGGAGGAGGTATTGTTTCATGATCTCTGTGTGTATATAAAGTCTGCTGCAGTTTCCACGGTATGCATCCGATGAAGTGAGCTGTAGCTCACGAAAGCTCATGCTCAAATAAATGGGTTAGTCTCTCAGGTGCCACAAGTCCTCCTTTTCTTTTTGCGGATACAGACTAACACGGCTGTTCCTCTGAAACCTACTATTAATATTGTGACTGGTGTTTTATTACTTCAATGGCCCCAAGAAGTCCCGGTCCAGGATCCAAGCCTCGTCGTGCTAGACTCTGCACAGACAAGGTACCAGGACAGGCCCTGCCTAGGATTATGACAAGAATGCAATAGGCAGAAGAAACAATTCAGGGAATGAGAAGACCAGGGACAGTAACAGAAGCGTGTTTTGCAGAATAAGGGCTAGCAATACCTCCCCACCCGTTGAGCCATTGTTAGCACCCAAGAGCATGCTGGGCACTTTCTAGAATATAGAACTGGGAAGACACAGTCCCTGTCCCCATGATCTCAGTCTCCTTTTTAGATATGATGCAACAAGTGACAGTAACAGACAGCAGGGAGGGGAAGGGTAAGATCCCAGTTGTTCGTTAGGCATGTGTATAGCGTTGTGATGCAGGTGGCTTTATATTTTATTATATAAACAATAGTTATAATAATTGCCTTCTTCTAGGTGGCACTGCTTTTCACTTGTGATAGCTCAAGGTAAATCCCCAGACTGGAGTTTCTTGCCTAAGCAAATGAATTCGTACTCTCCCACCCTCTCTCCGATGAGACATAAGCAATGTCCAGAGGGCTTGCAGTAATTAAAGAGATTGTAATACTTTAGCTAAGAGATGGGGTATTGGTTAGCTCGAGCCTGGCTAAATTCCAGTTCAGACACCTATAGTCTGCCTTCCTAGATCCATGGATACCGCAATCAGCAACACTGGCCAGCAGATAGTGGAGAGTGCTGTTAAACAGTTGCTATGATCCACCCAAAAGTGAGACAGAAAATGTGTCCAGTGTAAATGTGAGTTTATAACCCACTTTGGGTTACTGCAGTGTAAAAGGTGTGCTCGAAATGTAAAACACTATTATTATTCTCTGACCTCGGTTCTTTCAAGTCCTGGGTTATGAATTCCAGTAGGTTTGGCGGTGGACGTGTTCATTTGTAATGAACACGTAATAAGCCCCCGCAGAGCTAGCAGCTCCTCTGCTGCTCACTGAATGCAGCCGCTAAGTATCTGCTACTTTACTCCATTAGCCTCTTCCACCTTTGTTTAAGCAAACATGTTGCATGGCAGCAGGTCATGGCAGGTAGGGTTGCACTGTGTGACAAATTCCAAAGAAAACCTCTTCGGTATTTCCTAGTAGTGCATATCCGCTGCATTTGAACGCCTTCTCTGCTGCCACATGTACAGACATCGTTGTTCAGATGTAGCCCTGCTACCCGCGCGTCACGCCTCAGAACACTAGCAGAAGTAACGGGGGCTGATGTAGATTTGGCATTTTGCAACCTACTTGGTGCCTGCCCCCCCGATTCTGAAGTCCGTAAATGGCGCTTCTGTCTTCTCCCCTTTCCCCTCCCACCAACACACACACCACAGTTCTGCAGTCAGACACCTCCAGTGCTTTGTACTGAATTCTACGCTCTTATAATTTTGTCTGAACTTCTCCATGCCCATTGGAGGGTGTTATGAAGCTCAGGTAATTGCATCCCCTTATTTCCCTCATAAAACCACTGTGGTGGCCAACCCTACTTTTCAATTAAGGACATGTCTCTTGTGAACATGCAATGTCCACTACACATTGCCACAACTGTAAATGGCACCTGCTTGGGGGAAAAGGGATCTGAATCTGCATTTTGCCCAAACACTCTG
The DNA here is from genome assembly GCF_965140295.1 of Lepidochelys olivacea. Classification (NCBI taxonomy): domain Eukaryota; kingdom Metazoa; phylum Chordata; order Testudines; family Cheloniidae; genus Lepidochelys; species Lepidochelys olivacea. The sequence continues at coordinate 17,516,736 of NC_140428.1, forward strand.
CAATGCGCATCTCTGTTCAGGGTGAACATTTCCCATCTATTTTTAATGTCACTGAACTGAGATAATCTTATGTAAGCCATGCGTGCCAGATAACCAAGGTTCCCCAAAACAAGGTGCATCGTTTCTTTTGGCCAAACACCATTGCTTTGGGTGGCCTGGGTGAAATGAGTTGATGTGTTCCACCTAGTTCCTAGAGGTCAATTGTCCACATCACAAAAAGCAACATCATAGTGAGCATTGGTTACCAACCTGGTCGGTAATCTCAGCATTGATCAGGGGCCGTATTCAAAACTAAGTCTAGGGAAAAGTTCTGTTCGTACACCTTACTACTTCCGCTTGGTGATTCTGAACCCTATTCAGGAAAGCACTTAACCACACACTTAACTGTAAGCATCTGCTTAAGCCCCATTGACTTCTATGAGCAGGTATCCTGACTTGGGATAGTTTGCTAAATTGTGACCTCTGATATTTTATACCCAGAAACTCATTTATTTTGAAGATGTCCTTCACATTCCTGGGCGTTGCTGTGCAAGGTGAGGGGAGACTCCATTGTTTTCCTGTGTTTTACAAAAATAGATTTTTTTCCTACAAAGCTTCACTATAGAAATCCTACTTCCATTTTTGCTGAAGAGGAAAGAATGATCGACAAGTGAATTCAGAGACTCCCTCTTACCCCATGTATTTTATTTTTCAGTGTGGTGTTGGTTCTGAAACTTATTGTACGCAAGCAGTCGAGCTTCACCTCGTGGTAGCATGGAGGTTGCTATCCAGGCAGATCATGTCCCCTCTCTATTATTTCAGAAGCTACATCATGTCACAGTGGAATCCTAATGCATTTGGACACATGCTGCATAGCTGCTTTGCAACTGCGACCTCATGGTGCTATGCAGATATGAATTGGTAAGTCTTACAACACCTGCAGTTGCATGAGTTACTCTAAGTTTCCTAGTGTATCCAAGGTGCAACCAGAGGAGAACCCAAGAGTCTTAACCATCAACCCCCTCATCTAACTGTTGACAAACTCCTCTGGCACATGTAGCCTTGATTTTGGCTTCCTGAATAAAAGACAGCACAGGGAGGAACTGATTTTTCACAGCTGCTGAGCACCCACCGCTTCCATTGATTTCAACAGGGGCTGTGAGTGCTCAGCACTTCTACTGATCAGGACCAACATTGGATGTCTTGGCATGGGATGTACTGCCTGCAGTTAAAGCACTATATAAAGCAACTCTCTCTGTTTCCCCTCCCCCGGATAGCTTCATCCTCAGGTATTCCATTTGCAGAGAACAGGATTTCCATTTCGGTGATGTATTGTTTAGTGCATGGGTTCAAGGGCTGTGGGCTGGGAAGGCTACTTATGCACCACAATCTGGTTTTAATTTCTTAACAGAAATAAAACCGTCTTGAATCCCCAAGACCGTGCAGGAGGGATGGCTGAGTGCCTCATGGTGGCTGATTTTCCTCCCCCCCAGAATCACTCTTCTGCATTTAACTCTGCTTTGTATGCCCCATCACAATATCCCAAAGGGCTTTTCAAAGCTCCCACAAGGAAGGAAAGGGTTAATGGGCTACAGGAAGCCCAATCAGCCTGCCCTCCAACATCTGGGGCAGGAGTTAGGCTCCCAGGGAGAAGCTAAAAGGGAAAGCTCCTGCTATGTTGGGGAGAGATATGAAGGGAAAATACACGGGGAGTATGCATCGTAGGGAAGAAGGCTCTTGCTGATTGCGTCCCCCAAAGGAAAGGGAAGCATTTGTTTTGCGCTTTGGGAGGGGTAGAGCAGTCAGTGACCCTGCTGGAGGGCTATGACACTGTACCCAAAAGACACTGGAAGCTGGGTGGAGCAGGGGAAGACCAACAGGCAGACCAAGTCTGAACGACTGTTGCACAGCCCAGTGCTGCCAAAGGGGTGTTCGGGTAAGGATGTGCTGTTCCAGAGACCTCGAAGGGTGCTATCAAAATCTACAGCTGTGCTCTGCACAAGCAAGCCTGAACACTTCTGTCTGTCCCCTGAAATGCTCAGAAGCTGAGAGTCCTCTAGTCATGCTGATGAACTTGCCAGGCATCCCACGTTCCTTTAGCTTCGTGACTCCAGTGCGCTCCCACAAGTAGCTCTCTGGGGGGATACTTCAACACAGTTTACCTGGTCCTGCTTGTTTTGCTAGCTGGAGCTAGGGATGGCCTTCAGCCTGCATAGGAGCTTGTCTTGCTGCTATTCCTGCATGGGGGGGGGGAGCTCCCAATGGTGCAGTTTCACTTGCATGTAGTGGGCAGCACACTGCCCCTTAGTCTATTCTTTTCAGGTGTCATTTGGCTTTAAATGCAGCAATGCCATTGGAAGCTGTGATCTCAACCGGTCTCACTAGCAAAGCTGGGCCTGGCTTCATCTTTATTTGGCTAAGAAACCTAAGGAAAATGCAGAGCACTGCAGCTCATGATACTGGGGAGTCAGTAGGGGGTGCTCTTCCATCTGCTTCGGTACTTACCCAGGCTGTTGTATAAATGACACTCTCCCATCTACCATGTGAGTAAGAGGTGCTAGTGAGATTCTGATCAGCTGTGGCTCTGAAAGCACCATAGCACTCTCTGCAAGAGGCTGGCGATTAGTACTGTGTAGCCAGGTGCCAATTTGAGTAATACCTAATTCACTCCATTCCCTCGGCAGTTTCAGCTAAATCCACTCTTCTTTCTTCCTACCTGGCGTGTTGTTGCTGTTCACTGTCTTTAAAAAAAAAAAAATGTTCCACCCCAGAAGAGGCTGCATTTCTAAAAGGTTGTGAAGCACTTGGCAATGCTGGGGATGAAAGGTACCATACAAATGTGGTGTGTTGTTGTTGTTAGTGTGTGTTGTTACTACAGTATGGCCTAGGAATGTCCATCAAGGAGCAAAGGACCTTATGTGCTGCACAGACAAATAACGGTGCCCACTGAGCACACAATGGTGGTAACACACTTGTTGGCAAGGTATAGAATCATAGAATATCAAGGTTGGAAGGGACCTCAGGAGGTCATCTCGTCCCACTCTCTGCTCAAAGCAGGACAAATCCCCAACTAAATCATCCCAGCCAGGGCTTTGTCAAGCCTGACCTTAAAAACCTCTAAGGAAGGAGATTCCACCACCTCCCTAGGTAACACGTTCCAGTGTTTCACCACCTTCCTAGTGAAAAAGTTTTTCCTAATATCCAACCTAAACCTCCCCCACTGCAACTTGAGACCATTACTCCTTGTTCTGTCATCTGCTACCACTGAGAACAGTCTAGATCCATCCTCTTTGGAACCCCCTTTCAGGTAGTTGAAAGCAGCTATCAAATCCCCCCTCATTCTTCCCTTCCACAGACTAAACAATCCCAGTTCCCTCAGCCTCTCCTCATAAGCCATGTGTTCCAGTACCCTAATCATTTTTGTTGCCCTCTGCTGATGCTTTCCAATTTTTCCACATCCTTCTTGTAGTACTGTGGTATGGGTCTTGCCTGCCTTGGACTGTACGTTTCTCTGGGAGTAGGCCTATGGAAGTCAATAAGGGACTATGAAAGTGGCAGAATCTAGCCTGAAATAAGTGGCAATGTAGTTCTGTAAACAGGAATAACATCTTGCATTTTCAGGCAGAGATCAACTGTGCTTTACGCATGGGCTACTTAACCCTTTCATCACCCCTACACCACACGTGCTGGGGGTATGCCTGCTCAGTGGCCCTTTATCAATGGTTAAACTAAGAGCACATCTACCCTTGGACCTGGCAGTGTGATTCCCAGCTTGAGGAGACATTCCCATGCTAGCTCTGACTAAGCTCGTGCACTAAAAATAAAGCATAGCTGCAGTGGTGGGAGGGGCTAGCTGCCTGAGTACACACCTCTCCAAGACGCTAGGCATGTATTTGGGGCTGCTAGCCCCTCACACTGCCATGGCTACCCTTATTTTTAGCATGCAAGCTCGATCAGAGCTTGCGAGCGTACGTCTGCTGGAGGGGAAATCACCCCCCCAGCTCGCAGTGTGGACATATCCTGAGGCATAGAGTCAAGGGCATTTTCCAAAAGCAAGTCAGGAGCAGAGTTCTGATCATGAGTCCCACTGCTCAACCACTTGACCAAATTCTGTTTTGCACAGAACATTGGCATATCCTATGTAACCCTTCTGCCAGGCCAAGTTGATAGCAGCAAGGGCCGGGTTCAGTACACAGGGGTTCCCTCTCATCAAAGCAAATGCAAAACTGGCTCGAGCCCCCACCCAGTGACCTGGGAAAATCTTACACACCCCCTGGGCGCCTCAAAGAGGCAATACTTCCCCTCTCGCAAGCACAGAGTCTCGGTGTAGCAGAGAATCTTTAATAACATGAGGTAAACAACATCAGCATTAAATTGGGGAAACACCACAACTAGTGTTCATTAACCAAACCATGAGCAAAGACCCACCCCAGCAAATTGGGCCACATCCTTTCCCTCGGGTTCTTGAGTCCAGCAATCCACAAATCACCCAAAGTCCAAAAAGTTCAGCCCCAGAGTTCAAAAGTTCATCTGCAGAGTGTTACTCCCCAGTCTGGCTAAAATGTGCCTGTGTGTGGGGGAAAGAGGTAAGGGGCACCTTACCTGTCCTGAAGCTGACTGCCCCACAGGGCTCTGCTCCGCTACGCTGTCTCACGAACGGCTCTGCTCCACCACGACCGGCTCCGCTCTGCACAGCTCGCCGTCTCACAAACACTCCACCAGCCTATCCACAAACAGCACTGCTGCACTCTAGAGCTTCTGGCTCCCCACTACTTGACACAGTGCTCAGTGATTTCAGCTCATAGTAGTGGGAGCCTTAGTGCTGGTACACCATAAGGCCAAAGTGAATGCAGCACAGTACCTGTAGCAAGACTCTTAATAGACCCAAAATTAGCTCTGACATTTCACAGTGGAGAGAGACAGAGGTGCAATTGGTGCTTCAGACCCTCACAAAGGGGCCCACACCACCAGGTACTAATACCTGTCTCAAGTCTCTTTCAATTCACAGAGTTTTGGAACTCATGTCCCTTGCCTAGCGAGTGCTACTTAGTTGATGGTGAGTCCCTCCATCATAACAAAAGGCCAAGTACAGTTCCAAGCACAGTTCCCATAATCAGGGTAATAACAATTTATTCTTCCCGCCCCAATAACAGAGACACTGGGGATCCCACAACAGCCAAAGTGACCATTTGGGCAGCTATGGCCTCATTCTAGGCGGGGTGGGTGTGCCTATGCAAATGAGATCAGCCCCTGAAGTTCTTTTCCACAACTTGCCACACCTCACCACCAGATGTCAGGGTGGAGCCCATCCTGACTCTGCTTACACCTAAATGATTCTTGGTTCTTTAGACAGCCTTGTCAGCTCGTGCCTGTTAGCCTGATTAACAGGTTTCTTTTCCTGCACATTGGTCACTCTGCAACTAGGGCTTGCTATTTTCGATTTATAGGGGAAGACTTGCAAAGGCACCTCAGTCAGCAGCCCGCACAACCCGCGCTCAGGAAACTGCTACAGGCGAAAATATGTTCTGATTAATAGCAAAGGCGAGACATGTTGTTTTTTCTCTTTCACAGCTGCTAATGAGCAAAATCAAAATAGCGTCTCCCAGAATGCTGGTGGCAGCTCCGAGGTGTTAAAAGTTCAAGCTTAAAACAAAACAACCACAAAAATATCAGCCCTCTTTGCAGGGAGAAATATCAAAAAGGCCTGGGAGGCTCGAGATGGCCTTTTTTAAATTGCGGAGAGTCGGCACCATGAAACTAAAATAATCGGCCGTCACGCTGCCAAGTTAGGATAAGTGCTCATGCTCCACGTTTTTTTTTAAAAGTGAAGGTAGCACTGGTTTATGGCTCTCATTTGACAACTGTGGAGACCAGAGTCATCCGCTTCTGCCCTGAGCTAGGACATCAGGCAAGTGTATTCAGAATGTTCCAAATTTATTAGAATGCAAAACCATGCATCTGTCTAGATGGAGGGCAAGCAGAGCAGCTCTTCAAATAATTCCTTTTATCATGGCTGTGCCCTGAGACCAGTGTGACTTGCCCTGTAGGCATCCCCACTGCACATGGTGGAACAAGGGGAGATTGGCCAATAGGAGCCCGGTACAGTGAGAGGAACCCCGCACCTCTCTCCAGCAGAGCCACCCTCACACACTTGTCGTCTTTTCACAGTCTTGAGGGGAAAGCAATGTTCCCAATCATAGCTAATGGTGTTTCTCTTATGTCTGGGGTTCCACAAACTACCTACACGACACAGAGTACACCTCCTTGAGTTGCAAGCCTTCCCTCGCTACTGCCACACAGGGCACTACTGAGCCCAAAGAAAGGAGCTCAGAGCTTTCCTAGAAACCTGTCAATATTTGTTATCTAGACCCATTAACCTGTTAGGGCTTTGTCCTTACTCCTGGTGGTTTAGTTGCTGCTGTGTGTGTCTCTCTCTCTCCCTCTTCGCCCATCTCTGCCCCCATTCTCCTCCTAAGCTTTACTTCTGCTCTGTTTCCCCTCTTGCTCACACACACCTAGTTCTCCACACTATCTGTTGACCTACCAAGGCTACTTTGTGCTATATTGTTCTAGGTCTAACTGTCCTCGAGTCTTTGTGCTGGGTGGCACTTCATCCGTCATCATCTCTCCTCTGTTCTACTGCTTTAGACGGACTGCATGGGCTAATTTTTTTTTTTTTAAGAAAAACCCTCTTGGTTGACACTTTTTGTTGGTAATAACTGTTCTTTGGAGGTAAAGAGGGCTGGAGCGTGGCTGTAGTTAAGGTCTGATCCCATTTCCTAAGAGACGAACCCATGAAAGGGAAGAGAGAAGAACAACAAAGAGAAAATACACCTTCTGGCTCTGGTGTTGATATTGACTTGCAGTCTCACTGGTGGAAAAACACAGGTACAGCACTCTGAGACCTGGCTGTTCAGGGCGTTGCTTTTAGCTGCCTCTTTCTGGACATAGGACTACAGATGTGTTGCAAAATATGCAGCCTTGGTTGGCTAAGCTAGACTCTTATTAGACAGAAGGAAAAAGGAGAGGGATGGGAAAGAGAAGAAATAAGGTGGGGAAGGAAAAGGGCACATGGTGTGGAGGGGAGTGGCGTCCCAGGTGCTGGTCAGGCATCAGCCAGTGGTAGTGGAGATGTACTCTGGGTCCCTGACTTTGATCAGTATGACTTTCAGGACTGGGATAAATGAGGCCTAGGGGAGGGCGGGGCTGGCAGCCATGAGGGTTAGGCTTGCTCCAGTAGCCAATTTTTCTCCCCTAAGTCTTTCTTTAAAGACCTCCAAAAGGGAGCGATGGGTGGAACAGTCCCTCCCCTCATTATTCTGTCCACCAAGAAAGCTAATATCTGCCACACCCATTCATTGATTTGGGGGAGAGGGGTCTTGCACTCTTCTTGTTTCCCAGGCATGATCTTAACACAGTCCTTGAATTATATCAGTGAGACTTTTTGCTTGTACTAACCCAGTCTTTTGTCTCTCTTTTGTGCTATTCGGTGGTGTGAGCGTGATAATACAAAGTGTAACAAAGAACATATGTAGCCAGCCAACACCCCATGAAGTGTTGCCCCCACAGGAAATTTTAAAAATGCACAGCATAGTAATTGTGAAGTTGCACTCATCCAAAGCCCACTGAAAACAATGGAAAGACTCCCACTGACTCTAATGTGCTTTAAAATCAATGGGAGTTAGGCAGGTAAATACCTTTTGAGGAGCTGGACCTAAACACCTGCCTACTTACTCCATGGCATTGCCCACCCATGCTTCGAATTACAGATGGTTCCACTCATGCATTAGGAAAAATTCCCCTCTTTTGTGGCTACCTTACATCCATTCATGCCTCAAGATCTATCTTTGGGAGATTATTTTTAGAAGAATATCACAAACTTGCTGTCTGAGCAGCCAGTTCCAGATCCTAGGCCCTATGTTCCCATTAGTAGATCCTGAGAGAATGCTGCTAGGTGCCAACATGGAGTTTGGTTTTCTCCTCTGCTTCTGTAAGAGAAGTCTCTGACGGCAACGCTATTTATGAAAGCTAGAGCCCCTCAATGTCCCCTTGTCCTCCTGATGCTGGGGCTTTTCCATGAATTCTGTTGGTGTCCCTGTGAGAGCACGTGCATCTGTGCAGTGCATCTCTGTGATTAAATCATCACCATGGTGACTCATTCATAATCCTCCAACCTTTGGCCTGAGGTTGGATGCTGAAATAAATGTAGGATTTGTGAGAAAAGGGAAAACTGTTCTTGCAATGTTAAGAGCTTTCTCTTCAGTTTCTCCTGCACAGATGTTGACATAGATCTAGTCATTGCAGATACCAGCACGAAGTGTCACTGCAGCTTAGAGAAAAGGACCATTGCTTATACTGAGAGAGACATCAACTCCATTTCCAGGGTCAGCATCTCTCTTTTCCCAGTACTCTGCATGAAATCCTGGCCCACAGAAGTCAATGACAGTGGCAAAACTCCCCCTGACTTCCCTGGGTCCAGGACTGCACGCTGTTCTGTGAGAGATCTGCTAGCTGCATGAGGCTGGTTAACCCTGCATGAAGCTGGCTAAGCCGACCTGTCAGCTCTGTAAGAACCTTGTTTGTCCAATTCAAAACTTTGGACTCTCTCTGCTGTCCAAACGCTGCAGCTGAGCAGACAAAGGAGAAAGGCCTACTACTGCCCGCCCTTAAAAGGATGAAACTCTCATAGGCTTCAAAATGGGAGTTTCACCCACACAAGTGAAGGCAAAAATTGATCCTAGTAAGTTTTGGGTCTCTCAGGAATGCCCCTGAATTAAATTTCTTTTTCCTTATTCTCCAGTCTGTTTGTGAGACCAACATCCTATGTCAATCATCGCTTCATCTTTCCCAAGACATCTCTAGGGAGGGTAATATCTATATCCCCACATCCATCCTGAGGCTTTTGCCAGCACAAAGCTGATTTCAGAAATGAGTGCTCTGCACTTGGAGCCTTCTGGCAAAGTGGCTTTGCCACGGGTGTCAGAAAGGCTTTTAAATCACTCAGACTGCACCACAGCACAGAGCTATCACCTAGGGCAGTGTTTCTCAAACTGGGATCCATGGACACCTAGGCGTCCGTGAGCGGGGTCTGGGGGCCCCGCTGAAAAACTGCTCTCCCTCCCTCCTTTAACAACTCTCCCTCCCTCCCAGTGCCTCCTGCACGCCGGGGAACATCTGTTCAGCAGCATGCAGGAGGAGCTGGGAGGGAGAAGGAAGAGGGGGTGGAATTGTGTCCAGGGCTATCAGCCCCCCTGATCAACTCCTCTCCCTCCCGGTGTCTCCTGCACGCTGGGGAACAGCTGTTCAGTGCTCTATAGGAGGGAGGAGAAGGAGCAGGGAGGGGGTGCACTCGGGGGACAGGGGTTGAAAGCAGCGGAGAAGAGGAGGGGCAGGGGTGGAGTGGGGACAGGAAGAGGTGGTGTGAGGCCTTGAGGGAAGGAGTAGAGTGAGGGTGGGGCCTGGGGTTGAGCGAGGGGCTTGGGGGTTCCTGGGTTGCTAAAGTTTGAGAACCGCTGCCTTAGGGAACATAAATACCCAGAACACATGCTTCAAAGTATACCCTTTCCAAGATGCAGTTGCTGATGTACATCTGATGAACCTAGGGCAATCTGTCATCAGCTAGCCATGTACATGTACATGGGAGGAGGGATAGCTCAGTGGTTTGAGCATTGGCCTGCTGAACCCAAGGTTGTGAGTTCAATCCTTGAGAGGGCCATTTAGGGATCTGGGCCAAAAATTGGGGATTGGTCCTGCTTTGAGCAGGGCTGGGGGTTGGACTAGATGACCTCCTGAGGTCCCGTCCAACCCTGAGATTCTATGAATGGAGACCAGGATGCAAAAAAATCCCACAAGTCTTCAACTGCTAAGTTCCCCCAGCTCAGCTAGTAGAAGGAGTCTGTAACTGGCCACATGGCACCCAACAGCAATCAGGGAGAAACAGTACTGCATCAGTCCCTTAGCTTAGGGGCCACCACAGTCTGGCCAGGGAGTGCAGGCACTGTATTAATCAAGCAGCAACGCTGGTCTTCCTAAAGCAGGTGCACTGGGGAGGATGGGGCCATGAGCCTCCATGCCAGCTAATAGAACTGCAGGAGGTCGGAGGGGGATATGCTGCAATAAGTGAGCCGGTGTCCGCTGCCATTCCGGGGTGCACGCTCTCTGAGCCCCAGGAGAATGCCAGCAGTATTCCGCTTGGGGACCCCTTACGCATCCCCCAGCCCAAATGCGGCCCATGACTTAAAAAATACAGTCAGGTCCATGTTATCCTTAAATCAAGCCCTTACTGAATCGGCTGCCAAAGATGCACAGCGTGTAACATTTACCTGACAGTCATCCAGACCCACTCGACCAAATATGCAGCCCCTTAAATTAGACCCAAAATATCATCTGAGGCACCAGCCTCAATTACATATTTACCCAAGAGCAGCTCGGAGGCAGAAGAGTACATGTTTATGCAGCCAGTCCACGCTTCTTATTTGAGAGCCCCGGCTGGCTTGCCCAAACATATTTCTAAAACACTGTCCGTGTATTTAGGCCACCCCAGATTGGGAGCTTTCTGGCCCAGGGACGGCGTTTGTGGTGTTTGCACACTGCCTCGCACAAAGAGGGTGGGGACCTTAGGTGCGACTGCAATAGAAAGAGTAAAAATAAATTAACAATAAAGAGCAGTTTCCCTGTATGGTGAATACACTGATAGAATTTTCTTCACAGCAAATAATATTGGCTTCAACCAGCCAGTATCTTACTTAGATCTATCAACCACCCCCCATCCCCTGGGTCATTGGATAACAGAACCTAGGATTTTACAGCACCAAAATCACAAGCCTCTACCCCATGAGCTGAAGGAGTAACTCCACTATGTGGTGTAAGTAGTGGGCTCTAATGCTACGTGTGGACTAGACCAGACGTGATCACACTTGCCCAGCATGTTACGTATAGAAATACGTATATATTTTAAAGGGTTATTCTACAGCAAATCCTCAATACCCCCCCAAGTTGTTCCTTTGTGATATGTTTTCCATGAACTTATCCTTTTCAGCCTGTGTGGCTCTTGTATTAGATTGAGGGGGAAAACGAGAAAGAACAAAAATAAAGCCTCAATGAGAGAGAGAGCACAGTGTGTCTCTTCTTCATAACACGCAGCATCAACTCTGTCTCACAAAATGGCAGCTACCTCTGCAAACTGGCAAGCTTTGAAAAGTAAATTTACAGTATAGGTTAAAAAAATTATGAGTGTTTACACTGTTGTATACCCTACATTTTGGGTTAGATTGTACAACTCTTGGTAAGCAGTTATTCACTCAAGTAGTCCCATTGATTTAAAGGGGGCTATTTGTGTGAGTGCTCACCCATTTCAGTAAAGGTTGAACAATGAGTTTAGGGTGCGTGTTATGTTTACTAAAGCCTTTATGGGCGCTTAGTGGCTCAGACCTGCTGCCTCCCCGTGCATTGATTGTGTCAATGTACGACCAGTCAAAGTGACTAGAAACCCAGTGAAACTGATCAGGCTGGTTGGACTGTCCACCCCTATTGAAATACAAAAGCATCAAGGGGAAAAGAATAGTTTTAAAAATACTCTTTCCATGTTAATCATTTAAGTTTTTCAGGAAGAACATTATATTTATTTAAATATATAGGACAACATTGTCAAACATGGGGTGCCTAAATTTAGGCATCTTAATCCATCTAAATAAGTGGCCTTATTTTTCAGGCGTACTGAAATCAAAGAAAGCTTTGCGATTGCCCTGGTGGGAGCAGCATCGGGTTCGCTGGGTGCACGTGTTTGGAGGTATTGCTCAGACACAAGTCAGTGGGAGTCCCATGTGCACTTTTTGAGGGCAGAATCTGGCTGTGTCCCCTAATAAGGTGGTGATAATGTTCAGACTAGAGGCACTGTTTAATAACAAATACGCCTTTGGATGCTCTTTTCAGAGACTTACAAGGAATATTTATAGCTTCCAAATGGAGACTTCCTGGCCACACTAACAACCTCTTGTCAATTGCTTGTTTCTCTTTGGGCTTGTCATAAATATAAAGGGAAGGGTAAACCCCTTTGAAATCCCTCCTGGCCAGGGGAAAGCTCCTCTCACCTGTAAAGGGTTAAGAAGCTAAAGGTAACCTCGCTGGCACCTGACCAAAATGACCAATGAGGAGACAAGATACTTTCAAAAGCTGGGAGGAGGGAGAGAAACAAAGGGTTTCTGTGTCTGTCTGTAGTAGTCTTGGCCAGGGACAGAACAGGAATGGAGTCTTAGAACTTTTAGTAAGTAATCTAGCTAGGTATGTGTTAGATTATGATTTCTTTAAATGGCTGAGAAAAGAATTGTGCTGAATAGAATAACTATTTCTGTCTGTGTATCTTTTTTGTAACTTAAGGTTTTGCCTAGAGGGGTTCTCTATGTTTTTGAATCTAATTACCCTGTAAGATATCTACCATCCTGATTTTACAGGGGGGATTTCTTTATTTCTATTTACTTCTATTTTTTATTAAAAGTCTTCTTGTAAAACACTGAATGCTTTTTCATTGTTCTCAGATCCAAGGGTTTGGGTCTGTGGTCACCTATGCAAATTGGTGAGGCTTTTTATCCAACATTTCCCAGGAAAGGGGGAGTGCAAGTGTTGGGAGGATTGTTCATTGTTCTTAAGATCCAAGGGTCTGGGTCTGTAGTCACCTAGGCAAATTGGTGAGGCTTTTTACCAAACCTTGTCCAGGAAGTGGGGTGCAAGGTTTTGGGAAGTATTTTGGGGGGAAGGACGCGTCCAAACAGCTCTTCCCCAGTAACCAGTATTAGTTTGGTGGTGGTAGCGGACATTCCAAGGATAACGGGGGTAATATTTTGTACCTTGGGGAAGTTTTGACCTAAGCTGGTAAAGATAAGCTTAGGAGGTTTTTCATGCAGGTCCCCACATCTGTACCCTAGAGTTCAGAGTGGGGGGAGGAACCTTGACATGGTGGCACAGTGGTGGGATTAACCTGAAATCATTTTGAGATCCAGTTGAGATTTTTTGAACTAGAAATACAGATTTTAAAAAGGAATTTTTAGGAAGTCCAGAAAGCAGCTTTGAAACTGAAAGCAGCTTGTTTTCTCTCTGCTTTGTGGCCAAGCAGAGACAAAAGGGGATTATCTTGTGAATTGCAGGTTTTCTTGCCTGGAGGCAGGGTACTTAACTCCTGCAGGGAAATTCACAGTCTTCCAACCCAGAGGTTTTTTTTTTTTTTCTTTTCTTCCTAAAAGTAAATAGGGGGTGTGTGCTCTACCCATTTGCCTGGAGACAAAAGTGGCAGGGTTTTTTTTTTTAGGATTTTGATTTTTTTTTTTTTGTTTTGTTTTACAAGGAGCACAGGTTTGAAAAGAAATTTTTTTCTTCTTTGGGCTGGGTAAGCAGGTTTCCAAGTAGTTGGAGGTTTTTTGCTTTAATTTGGGCCCAGAGCAGAGACAAGGGAATTGTCTTTTTCTGTAGGCTGACAATCACTATCAGAGAATAGGTATTCTATTCCAGCACAGCAAAATTTTACAGCCAAGTTTTGTTTGTTTATTTCTAAACCTCGGGTGTAAAGTTAGTTAAAAACAGAGAGGTTAGAATGGCCAAATCCTCAGCTCGACTACAGCTGGAATTAGCCAAATTTCAGGCTGAGGAAAAACAAAGGGAACATGAAAGACAGATAGAACTCATGCAGCTGAAGAAGGAACAAGAAAGGGAGGCAGAACAACACCAAGAGGCTGCCCACAAGAGGGAAATGGAGGCAAGGAAGCATGTGGAGGAGGAGAGGGAAAAAGAGAGGAAGCATGTGGAGGAGGAGAAGGAAAAAGAGAGGAAGCATGTGGAGGAGGAGAGGGAAAAAGAGAGGAAGCATGTGGAGGAGATGGAGAGGATAAAGGCCCAGCAGAATATACCAACAAACCCTAGCAATCCTTCTCCAGGTACCACTTCCCATCCCAGAAAGTTCCCCACCTACAAGGCAGGTGATGATACTGAGGCCTTCTTAGAAAACTTCGAAAGGGCCTGCCTTGGGTACAACATCTCTACTGACCAATACATGGTAGAGCTGAGGCCGCAGCTCAGTGGACCCTTAGCTGAGGTGGCAGCTGAAATGCCTAAAGAACACATGAACAAGTATGAACTGTTTAAATCCAAGGCGAGAGTCAGAATGGGGATAACACCCGAGCAGTCTCGTCGGAGGTTCAGAGCCCTAAGGTGGAAACCAGACATGTCATTTACCCGACATGCCTACCACATTGTAAAACATTGGGATGCCTGGATATCCGGAGCAAGTGTTGAATCTCCAGTAAATTTGCCCTTCCTAATGCAAATGGAACAATTCTTAGAGGGTGTTCCTGAGGAAATAGAAAGATACATCCTAGATGGGAAACCCAAAACTGTAATTGAGGCAGGAGAGATTGGAGCCAGATGGGTGGAGGTGGCAGAGAAGAAGAAAACTGGTCGCAGTTGGAGCGGAGACCAGAAGGGACCACCCCAGACCACACCCTATTACCGGGGGCCGCCCAAAGCCCCACCTACCTCCCAAAGAACCCTCCAGACCCCTTATCGTCCCACCACCCCGTTCTCCAGCAACCCTCCTCGCCCCGGTGACCCGTCAGCTGGACGATGTTTTAAATGTAACGAGCTGGGGCATGTAAAGGCCAACTGCCCCAAGAACCCCAACAGATTACAGTTCATTGCACCGGAATCACACCAGAGGTCCACAGGCCCAGATACCTCCCAGATACCCTTGGAGCGGAGGGAAACTGTGAGTGTGGGTGGGAAGAAGGTCGCCGCGTGGAGGGACACCGGAGCACAAGTGTCAGCTATCCATGCTTCCTTAGTGGACCCCAATTTAATCAACCCAGAGATCCAAGTGACGATTCAACCCTTCAAGTCCAACTCTTTCAATTTGCCTACAGCCAAGTTGCCTGTCCAGTACAAGGGCTGGTCAGGAATGTGGACTTTTGCAGTCTATGATGATTATCCCATCCCCATGCTGTTGGGGGAAGACTTGGCCAATCATGTGAAGCAGGCCAAGAGGGTGGGAATGGTCACCCGCAACCAGGCTAAACAAGCCGTGAGGCCTAGCTCTGTTCCGGAAACTTCTATCAGGACCCAGTCAGAGGTGATGGACCTGGACCCCAGGCCAATGTCTGCAACAGCAGTAGTGGATCCAGTCCCAGAGACCCAGACGGAACCAGTCCCAGAACCGGAACCAGCCAAACAACCAACACCAGACCCCGTGTCAGCACTGAATCCAGTACTTGCAACCTCAACACCAGAGGGCCCCACCGAACCTGAACTGGCAGCAGCCGATAACCCTACACAAGAGGCTCAGCCGGAGCCTGAATCCCAACATAGTGCACCAGCGGAGAGCGGTTCACAGTCAACAGAAACAGCTCCATCCCCTATATCGCTTCCAGAGGGACCAAGCCTAGGTCCACAATCCCATGAGGAACTGATGTCTCCAGCATCAAGGGAACAGTTCCAGACCGAACAGGAAGCAGATGAAAGCCTCCAGAGAGCTTGGACGGCGGCACGGAGCAACCCACCGCCTCTCAGCTCTTCTAATCGATCCAGAGAATTAAAGGTTTGTCAGTTTACAGCCCAGGGAGGAGACGACGCTGAGTGGCCTGAAGGTGTCTACTACGAAGGGAAATGTGCTGGTGGTGTGGAAGAGGTGAACCTCTCCAGGACCCTTGGGCGTATGCAGCGACAGCAGATCCAGGAGCTGTGCACTAGCTACGCGCCAACGTTCTCAGCCACCCCAGGACTGACTGAACGGGCATACCACTCCATTGACACAGGTAATGCTCACCCAATTAGGGTCCAACCTTACCGGGTGTCTCCTCAAGCTAAAACTGCTATAGAACGGGAGATCCAGGATATGTTACAGATGGGTGTAATCCGCCCCTCTGAAAGTGCATGGGCATCTCCAGTGGTTCTAGTTCCCAAACCAGATGGGGAAATACGTTTTTGCGTGGACTACCGTAAGCTAAATGCTGTAACTCGCCCAGACAACTATCCAATGCCACGCACTGATGAACTATTAGAGAAACTGGGACGGGCCCAGTTCATCTCTACCTTGGACTTAACCAAGGGGTACTGGCAGGTACCGCTAGATGAATCTGCCAAGGAAAGGTCAGCCTTCATCACACATCTCGGGCTGTATGAATTTAATGTACTCCCTTTCGGGCTGCGAAATGCACCCGCCACTTTCCAAAGACTTGTAGATGGTCTCCTAGCGGGATTAGGAGAATATGCAGTCGCCTACCTTGACGATGTGGCCATATTTTCGGATTCCTGGGCAGACCACCTGGAACATCTACAAAAAGTCCTTGAGCGCATAAGGGAGGCAGGACTAACTGTTAAGGCTAAGAAGTGTCAAATAGGCCTAAACAGAGTGACTTACCTTGGACACCAGGTGGGTCAAGGAACTATCAGCCCCCTACAGGCCAAAGTGGATGCTATCCAAAAGTGGCCTGTCCCAAAGTCAAAGAAACAGGTTCAATCCTTCTTAGGCTTGGCCGGTTATTACAGACGATTTGTACCGCACTACAGCCAAATCGCTGCCCCACTGACAGACCTAACCAAAAAGAAACAGCCAAATGCTGTTCAGTGGACCGGAAAGTGTCAGAAGGCCTTTAACAAGCTTAAAGCGACACTCATGTCTGACCCTGTACTAAGGGCCCCAGACTTTGACAAACCGTTCCTAGTAACCACAGATGCATCCGAGCGTGGTGTGGGAGCAGTTTTAATGCAGAAAGGACCTGATCAAGAATTCCACCCTGTAGTGTTTCTCAGCGAAAAACTGTCTGAGAGGGAAAGCAACTGGTCAGTCACTGAAAAAGAATGTTATGCCATTGTCTACGCTCTGGAAAAGCTACGCCCATATGTTTGGGGACGGCGTTTCCACCTGCAAACCAACCATGCTGCACTAAAGTGGCTTCACACCGTCAAAGAAACTAACAAAAAACTTCTTCGGTGGAGTTTAGCTCTCCAAGATTTTGATTTCGACATCGAACACATCTCAGGAGCTTCTAACAAAGTGGCTGATGCACTCTCCCGTGAAGGTTTCCCAGAATCAACTGGTTAAAATCGTCCTTGAGATGTGGAAAATATTGTTAGTCTTTATGTACTTGGTAATATATTTAGAGATGCATGTGCCTTATTAACTCTGTTTTCCTAGAGCTCCAGGAAGAAATCCCAGCCAGTGTTTCACCCTAGCTGAGATTTGGGGGGCGTGTCATAAATATAAAGGGAAGGGTAAACCCCTTTGAAATCCCTCCTGGCCAGGGGAAAGCTCCTCTCACCTGTAAAGGGTTAAGAAGCTAAAGGTAACCTCGCTGGCACCTGACCAAAATGACCAATGAGGAGACAAGATACTTTCAAAAGCTGGGAGGAGGGAGAGAAACAAAGGGTTTCTGTGTCTGTCTGTAGTAGTCTTGGCCAGGGACAGAACAGGAATGGAGTCTTAGAACTTTTAGTAAGTAATCTAGCTAGGTATGTGTTAGATTATGATTTCTTTAAATGGCTGAGAAAAGAATTGTGCTGAATAGAATAACTATTTCTGTCTGTGTATCTTTTTTGTAACTTAAGGTTTTGCCTAGAGGGGTTCTCTATGTTTTTGAATCTAATTACCCTGTAAGATATCTACCATCCTGATTTTACAGGGGGGATTTCTTTATTTCTATTTACTTCTATTTTTTATTAAAAGTCTTCTTGTAAAACACTGAATGCTTTTTCATTGTTCTCAGATCCAAGGGTTTGGGTCTGTGGTCACCTATGCAAATTGGTGAGGCTTTTTATCCAACATTTCCCAGGAAAGGGGGAGTGCAAGTGTTGGGAGGATTGTTCATTGTTCTTAAGATCCAAGGGTCTGGGTCTGTAGTCACCTAGGCAAATTGGTGAGGCTTTTTACCAAACCTTGTCCAGGAAGTGGGGTGCAAGGTTTTGGGAAGTATTTTGGGGGGAAGGACGCGTCCAAACAGCTCTTCCCCAGTAACCAGTATTAGTTTGGTGGTGGTAGCGGACATTCCAAGGATAACGGGGGTAATATTTTGTACCTTGGGGAAGTTTTGACCTAAGCTGGTAAAGATAAGCTTAGGAGGTTTTTCATGCAGGTCCCCACATCTGTACCCTAGAGTTCAGAGTGGGGGGAGGAACCTTGACAGGGCTTCTCCCTGAAATCCTCTCCTTTTTCTCCTTAAGCAACTTAACCTCCCAGCTGGCATGCACAATCCCTGTTAATGCTGAGCCAGCCAGCCTGCATCATGGTTCCTCAGTCAGCCCCCATACTCCCTGAGATTTTCAGTCCAAAGAATCCAGCTTCTTGTTTGCACAGCTCATCTGGGCTGACACCAGCCTCCTTTGAGGCAGGAAATGTGCTAGCTGTGAGAGGTGTGTATCAATCCTAACTAGCTGCATGCCTCTCTGGTGTCACCGAGATTCAAGTGTGAGCTGGATTTCACTGTGCAAAGCTCCATTGTCC
Source organism: Lepidochelys olivacea (assembly GCF_965140295.1). NCBI lineage: Eukaryota > Metazoa > Chordata > Testudines > Cheloniidae > Lepidochelys > Lepidochelys olivacea. The sequence goes on from NC_140428.1 coordinate 17,535,190, forward strand.
TTCTGTAAGGAGGAATGGGAGTCCAAAGGGAGAAGGACTTACCAGGGAAACAAACCTACTGACACTGTTCTAAAATAAATGGGGGGGGGGGCATTATAACCCAGATTGCAGCCAGTTCTTGTGCACAGGAAGCAAAGAGCCCTCCCCTCCTGTATGCCAATTGCATTTGTTATGTCTGTTGACAGCTTCGCCGCCTGCCCCTTTGGGAGAGGCTGTGTCCCCAGCCTGTGACAGCACCATATGCTGAGAAGAGATGGCCCAGAGGCTGTGCCACCCAAGAACTCAGGGAAGCCTCTTGCCTTCTCCTTCCCACTCAGGACTGTGCCTTACTAGCCCGATCTGGCCCTATGCCTCTTTTTTTTTAACATTGTGTGTAGGATTTGTTGTTGTCATTTACTTTTTTTAAAATGCTCCCGATTAAATATACAGCAGCACCCTGCAGGAAGGGCCTGGATGCAACAGTCGCATTATTGCCTATCTGCGGTGCTTTGATCTTCCCTGAATAAAGCGATTGTCTGTTTTTTCCAACATCTGCCCGAGCTGCATGAAACTAGCCCCTTTTCACCGTGTCTCCTGGGGGCGGGGATGCAGCTGTAGTTTGTTGCAGGGGCGAGGAAGCAGCTAAGTGGGGTAGCAACGAGGCCTCTGTAGCCCAAGAAGGGGGACGAGGAGGCATTTTTCCTAACAGACTTTAAATCTAACATTCAAACCATCCTGAAAGAATGAGTTCTCTTCCAGCCTTTGTAAACCAAATATCAGGGGGGCGTTTTTGAAGCCCCACCATGATCCAAAGAATCCTACGTGGTTTCAGTCCTGCCCTTTTGCATTTCCCTTGTTTCAAGTCTACCTCCCCTCTAGCTGGGAGCTTCTATGTCTTAATAAGTTCACTCTCCTGGGTTTTCCTTCAGTATTCCCCATGAGAGACCACTCATTGCAATGGGGCTGCCCGCAAAAATAGAAATAAAATAGACATCATCGCCCGTGTTTTCGTTTGATAAATTTCTCCCTCTCCCCGTTGTCCTCAGATACAGCTTGGCAAAGCTGCCGTGGGTATTTACCAGCCCAGACTGCCCGTTTACACCCCTTTGGGGGATGACTGTTGATAATGACATAAACAGAAGATATTTTTACTTTATTTTAGATGCTTTCTCTGCAGGCCAGTGGAGGCTGGTTGCAACCCGCAGGCAGGCTCACACTTGAATCAAACAGGCAAAACTGATACCCAAGGTGAACCAAGTTACAGCAGCTATAAGTATTGTACCGTATCTGACTCAAAAGAGAGTAGACAAAGCTTAGCCAGAGGAGGTCTGGGCATGAGACAGTACAGGCTGTACCAATGTGTACATTTTCATTCCACAGTGGAACAAAACCAAAACCTTTTGAATGTTTTCCCAGAACGGAATTGTGTGAAATGTTCATTTTCTGCTTGGGAAGATCAGAGTTCTGGTTCTGATTTCTCTCTCTTTCTCTGGACAGAAGTGACGAGAGGGCCCTGAACCTAAAAGACCTCTTGACAAAAGCTTTGTTGAACTTGACACATCTCAGTGAAATGTTCCGGCTTTGAAACGTGTATTTTGACTTCATGGAATTTCACTGACAATAGATTCAGAGACTTTAAAGTCAGAAGGGACCATCATGATCATTTACTCTGACTTCCTGCACTTTGCAGGCCACAGATTCTCACCTACCTACTCCTGTAATTGACCCATAACCTCTGGAGATCCATAATGTTCTGACCAGCTCAAATAATAACATTATTATTAATTATTATTTTATTTTATTTATTAATAATAGTTTGCATTATATAGAGATTTCTGTTCAAGTACATCAAGGTGATTTTCACACATTAATAATTTCACACAACACTCGAGCGAGATAGGATAAATACTACGACCTCATTTAATAGTGACAGGTTCAGGCTGCAAAACTTGGATCTGCTTTTCAGAGACCTCAGAATTCAGGGGTATTTGGCTCCAGGGATCTGTTTCGAGCCCATCTCTATTTGTAGACTTTCTATTCTTGTCTTTTTTCTTTCCGAAGAATTTGGGGACTTTTTAGTTGTAAAAGTTTCTTCTTCCTGCCAAGTTCAAATCCTAATTGTGAGAAGAGTGGGAGTTTGTGCTGTGTATTTTTCTTTTGTTAACCTGCAATTGAGTGAATGTTTCTATGCTCATATATTTGTCTGTAAAGGTAAGCCACAAAAGCTACCCTGCATATCCGGTCACCCTCAGCTCCCACTGAATTCATTGTTCTAGGAAGGCAGATAAAAATATAAGAACGGCAATACTGGGTCAGACCAAAGGTCCATCTAGCCCAGTGTCCTGTTTTCCAACAGTGGCCAATGCCAGGTGCCCTAGAGGGAACAAACAAAACAGGTAATCAGCAAGTGATCCATCCCCCTGTCATCCATTCCCAGCTTCTGGCAAACAGAGGCTAAGGACACCATCCCTGCCCATCCTGGCTAATAGCCATTGATGGACCTATCCTCCATAAACTTATGTACTTTTTTGAACCCTATTATAGTCTTGGCCTTCACAACACAAGGAGTTCCACAGGTTGACTGTGCATTATATGAAAAAATACTTCCTTTTGTTAGTTTTAAACCTGCTGCCTATTAATTTCATTTGGTGACCCCTAGTTCTTGTATTATGAGAAGGAGTAAATAACCCTTCCTTATTTACTTTCTCCACACCAGTCATGATTTTATAGGCCTCTATCATATCCCCCCTTAGTTGTCTCTTTTCCAAGCTGAAAAGTCCCAGGCTTATTAATCTCTCCTCATTCAGAAGCCATTCCATACCTCTAATCATTTTTGCGGCCCTTTTCTGAATCTTTTCCAATTCCAGTACATGTATATCTTTTTTGAGATGGGGCGACCACATCTGCACGCAGTGCTCAAGATGTGGGCTGTACCATGGATTTATATGGGGGCAATATGATATTTTCTGTCGTATTATCTATCCCTTTCTTAGTGATGCCCAACATTCTGTTTGCTTTTTTGACTGCCGCTGCACACTGAGTGGATGACTCCGAGAACTATCCACAATGTCTCCAAGATCTCTTTCTTGAGTGGTAACAGCTAATTTAGATCCTATTGGTTTATATGTATAGTTGGGATTATGTCTTCCAATGTGTATTACTTTGCATTTATCAACATTGAATTTCATCTACCATTTTGTTGCCCACTCACGTACTTTTGTGAGATCCCTTTGTAGCTCTTCGCAGCCTGCTTGGCACTTAACTATCCTTAATTATCTCAAGCAAATGCCATTCAAACCAGAATCAATTCCATTATCTCTAATATTATCTCCAGACTGTCCTTTCCATTTATGTATAGAATGCCTTGTCATTCCTTTTTCGAAAGTTTATGATGAGATTTCTTATTCCTCCCTTTTTTCCATGTCATTTGTCAAAATATCACCTGCTGAAAGAGCAAAGACGCAATTACATCATCTGTAACTTTTTCCTGTTGAATGAATATAGGCTTTTTAACTTCTGGAGGTGTGGGAGTGAGGTGATTGTGTTCGACACAGTAAGGGGAGGACATGATGACTTAAATGTTTTGCTTTCCAACAGCATAGTAACCAAAAGCAACTAGATACACTTTCACTGTTTGCCCCATAGCATGAAAGATAAGGGCATGTTAATTAGAGAGTTCCATGATATCTTTTATATTTGCCTGTCCTCCCTCAGCAATAGATTACAGCTGTAATATAAGACCCTGGGCCTTGCAAACTCTTATGCACATACTTAACTTCGCTCGTGTGCACAGAACGACTCACATGCACAAGAGTTAGCTGGATCTTGGTCTAAAATTGCAACAGAACTGTACTGAATACAGGGGCAAAGGAGAAAGAGAGAAAGGTACTGCGCTGACAGATGCTGGCAGCAGCTCTGTGTTCAGCTTGGAATTTCCTTCATGTACTTTGGAACTGCCTGGAATTGTCTCGATATAGGTCGCTCATTCTGCATCACAGCAAAAACCGAGTCACTAGATTATCAGTACTGTGTTCTCTGGAATATTGCACTGTAGATTATTTGAGTTCGGAGGAATGCGACTGAGATAACTGAGTGTTCATTCAACGTTGGCTGCGGGCTGCTTGATCACAGCCTATTTCTGCCACTCTTGCTGACATTGGGTAGCACCAGAGGGCCTGATCCAAAGCCCAATGAATCTTGCCCAAGGATAGAAACCATCATGCCTGAGGACAGAAAAATCCTGGCTCTGCTGCATTCACAGAATGAGTTCAACACAGGCCGGGAATCTTGAGGTTCTAGACCAAGCCACCATTAAACAGCAATGGCACATGGATGCTGTTTGCATTCTTAAAGTGAAAAGAAAATGGCTGAGCATTTGCAGTGACTTTATATTGTAAAAGCAAATACTTTGCTACCGGCTAGTCCCAACCGCCACTAGCAGCTCCTGGTAGTTTTTTGCATATTTCACTTGTAAGCAGATTATTTTGAAGAGATGTCACGTCCAGTCCGCCAGCATGATATGATTCTTTGGGGTTTTCTGGTGATACACTTTAATTTTACAAGACTCAGTTATTGCATTAGCTCCGACCTGTGCAGCAGGGAGCCCAGCCCTCTCTAATCACAGGCTTAGAATGAATTTCTTCATGCAAGTTTCATGGGGCTCTACCTGTGTGTTTTGATGATTCCCAAGCTGGGCATTTCTCCCCATGTGTAAGCTTTGGTTTTATACATACTGCAGATAATAATCATCAATGTTTCATTCATCATAAATGTTTAATATTTATAAATGATTGATGTCCAGGTTTCCAAGCAAATAGGTAGGACAGTGCTAATGAAGAATACATTTGCATGCATGTCTAACCTGCATTTGGAATATATGGGTTCAGTTTTGCTGTAGAGATGCACACCAATCATGCCATCATTAACGGGAGTTACACATGTTGTGACCTATAGCATGCATTACTTGAATTACAGGTCAAAATGTGGTTGTGGGTATAGGAATCCCAGACATGATGTGTTTCATTCCTTTGAAGGGGACGAGCTTATTCTGGATTCCTTTTAAGGTTACTTTTCTAGTGCTTTTATGATGCAGCATGTTGCTGGATTGCTTGTTGCTTCAGTGACCACTGAAATCTCACTCATCTATATTAATGCTCATTCTTTAAAATTGTCCTGGTTGGATAGTCTTGGGACTCAAAAGCAAAGTAGGACGCTTAATGCTTCATGTATTTAATCAAGACTCTTCTAGCTCAGAGGGATTTCATTAACAATGCTGCTGTCGGATCCCTGGATGCATGACTTGTGCTGAGCCCGCTTGTCTTGTGTATGGCTCTGCAATACTATGGTATGTTCACATAGATTAGCCAATATGCACTTTACCAATAGATGTCACTGTTGCTCTACACAGATGGGACTAAAACAAATGTATCAGTCACTCAGTTGGCTCAGATTTCAGAGTAGCAGCCGTGTTAGTCTGTATCCGTAAAAAGAAAAGGAGTACTTGTGGCACCTTGGAGACTACAAATTTATTAGAGCATAAGCTTTCGTGAGCAAGTGAGCCGTAGCTCACGAAAGCTCATGCTCTAATAAATTTGTTAGTCTCTAAGGTGCCACAAGTACTCCTTTTCTTTTTTCAGTTGTCTCAGAAATTGTTCTGAGTTTGAAATCACATGCAACCTGAAAAAACAAAACTCTACATTATAATGGGTAAAATTCAGCCCTTTGTAGAGGCCCAGCCCAGATCTCAGCACCACTCCTGTTGTCCAAAGGCCTTGACCCTGCAAAGACTTGGGCACGTGCTTAACTTTAAGCACATGGATCCTTTCTTGAGCCCTTGGGCTTCACATTTTCAAGCTTTTTGCCAGAAACATGAAGGCTAGAAACTTCATATTTTTTCAGATAAAAGCTCAGACTCTCATGAGGTCACATGACTCCAGGAGCTGGGGCTTTAAGGAAAAATACCAAATATCATAAGAATCACAATAAAATTGCAAGAATTGGTTATACGGTGTTTCATGGGACTTCTCCTGCATCTTGGAAGGGGGTTAGACTAGATGACCCCTGTGGTCTCTTCTAGCCCTATGATTGTATGATTCTACTCATGTGATTAAAGTTAAGCACATATATGTCTGCAGGATCGGGCCTTATTGTGATACAGAAGATTAAAATACGTTTTAAAGTAAGTAGAATTTGTTGCAAGTTATCTGCTTTTTCAGGCACACAGAGTCAAGAGCAGTAGCCAGGACTCCTGGGTTCCCACCCTGACTGATTGTGTATACTTGGGCAAGTTACTTGTGGCTTAGTGTTCCTGCCTGCAAAATTCTAACTTGTGTGACATGGTTTTGTGCAAAATTATGAATGTTTGTAAAGTGCCATGAGCCCCTTGCCTGAAAATTAATTATCGGTATTGGTACCCATAATGAGAATCCGAGTCTCTTCATCAGCTCATGGTAAGTGAAGCAAGATAGAGACAATCCTCTCATGTCGGGCTATCAGTTCAAACCTCAAAGGGAAGTTATGAGGCACACACACATATATTTTAAATAAAACAAAGCAGATGGTGGTGCGGACAGGTGCTATTCTCCTTAACCTTGTCACACAGCTGTATCTGCCCTGTGTTTGTCTTACATACCCTGCTAAGACTGATGGCTCCATGTGCATCACACGGAGGGAGGTTTTAGCAGTGCTAACCACAAGAGGCATGATCCAATCACCCCTGAGGTCTATGGAAAGACCCAGGGGAAGCAGTACATTCTACGCCACCAGGCCAGGTTAATAGAGAAAACGGTTGAAATCCGTTCAGTCATTTTTAGTTACTACTACTGCCTGTAAAGTATGTTAATGCACAGTAAACCTCCCCAGTGGGCTATCTGACTTTTACAATGTGTGATAGCGATGGCAAAAAAAACCCACTGCGATAAATGAGATCCTCCAGGGAAAGGATACTCTAGCATGGAAGGATGGGTAAATAATTGATTGGCAACCCTAATGTGCGGGTATTTGGCATTATTTCAAAGCTTATTCTAGCATTTCACTCTGCGAATGCATTGGTGGGTCCTGGCTAGATAGCAGCTTGTGTCTGAACTGAACCACAGTATGGGCTAAGTTCTGTCCTCAGGGGCAAGGGTGAGTTCAATGCACCTCTGTGGAATGACAGCGTCTGGATTGTATCATTAGTCTGTCAGCAGCTCATTCGCAGACTTACCGACAACTGAAAACAGTAGCAAGGTGCCATGTAAAGGCCGCTTCCTGGGATGTCTTCTAGGTTTACGGTGTTTGGTAACGTAAGGCCAGGCAGCATGACTTACTCTGCAAATGTCATGAGACATTTAGTAAGCTACAGCCAAGGGCACATGAAGGTTTGCTTGCATATTGTATTGAGAGCCACCTTGGTTCACCTTGCATCCAGTCGTCTCACAGGTTTATACATATTTGCAGGTTGAGGGGTTGAGAAAAAACAGATTTCTTGCCAGTTTCTCGGAAGCGAGACAAATAGAATTTTGAGAAAAAGAAAAGGCAAGCCGGGAGAGAGACACCTCCTTCCAGGGTAACACCCATGCTGCACAGTGCATTTCTACTGCGGCCACACCAGTGACTGCTCTGGAGACCATGGCACAGTGTTTATATGCTCCACGTGCTTTCTTGGTGGGAGCTTAGGTAATGGGTCTACGCCAGACCCAGGATCTGAACACCTCTGAACTTTGGGGGACTTCAGATGTGGTGGCTTGGGCCCATCTCTTGTAGTATCCTGCTGGAATCCTCCCTTTCTGGGCACCACTTGTGCTCACGGAAGAAATGGTAATAGGAGAGCTTGGGTCTTTTCACTCATCTCCTTGTGCCCTTCCAAAACCAATAACTATTACTTAACCATGTCACCCTCCCCACTCCAGAAATGTAAACCTCCAAAACCCCAAATTTGATCATCCCTAAACAAAGGGAGAAGGAGTTGGATTCCAATCCTAGACCCTGATACTAATGTTGCAGCTGACCTTCCTTTTCTATGAGGGGCTGATCCGATATCCCTGAATTTTGAGGTTTCAAAATCTGGAGTAGGATTTTGCTGTATGGGCCTATCTCTAAGGAAAGGTAAAAATTAAATGCAGAAAAACATGCATGTGTGCGCGCACGCAAACACACAGACCCGCTTAAAAAAATTAGGTCAGTAAAATGAAACAGCCTTGTATTTGCTTGTTGATTGATTTAATAGTTATATCGCAATCTGTAACAGCCTGTCCCCTAATCTGAAATGAGCAGTAGTGAGAAATGGACACACTATATAAAACCATTACCATTGTGAAACCTGTCCTAAATAGAGATGCCTCACTTTATAACGACACCTGTCATGACCATGAAGTTGTTGATAGTGAAATTGCCATATATCTAATGACAAAAACCTGTTTAAATCAACAGCTTTTAAAGAGGTCTCCCCCTCCCGCTCTGGTTTTCTCCTTATTGTTAAGTTTGTTTTTGTAGGGTTGCCCATGAAAACTGAACTGGAGGCATTGATTTATTTCTGCTTTTAAAAAGTGACTGAATTTGTTTTTAAACAAACAAATGAAAAAACCCCACATGCACACAATTATATGAACTTTGTAAATCAATTTAGGGAAACAAACTTAGTTTGTGTATTCTGCCCAGTTTGAAGGCTCATCTAAACAGATACAGTTTTACTGCCACAAGTTTCTCCCTTTAGAAGTTATTATTGTACTTGAGTGCAAAATGCAAGTGAAGACTGAGACACAGATTCTGCACCCTTTATTCAAAATAACACCTTACTCGGCAATGGGTTGATTGGCATGACTTCCTGGTAGGGTTAGATTGTTCCAGCCTTACTCACACTGGCAAGCACTTACAGAAGTAGTTCCGTAGCTGTGAGTTCGGATGGGACAATCTGGCTTTGAGGGATCAGGTTGAATTCACAGTGTACAAAATGTAATCAAAACAGGCCTGACTAAGAGTTAGTCAAATCCCATTTATCCTGAAAGACTAAATGTTATTCACCCAAATCTTTTAACGCAACCACTAAGCACTTAGAATTTTTGGTAGGCATGAGTCAAACTCATTACAAATTGCAAACTAATTAAATCCCAGTCAAATACCCCAACTTCTTCCTAGCCTGAACAGAACTGTGTTGATTTCTTTGTTTTGATCTTTTTGCACTTACGTAATAGTACCTTCCAGGCTGATGATCTCAGAGCACTTCATAAACATTATTCACCCACCCCCACACGCACAGCCATGAAGTAGGCCAAGATCCTACGCCATTTTACAAATGCTCAGGTAAAACAAAAATATGCAAAACAGGCAGATGCCATGGAAGCAGCATATGGTTTACCTATTGCGCTCATGAACGAGCCTGTATTCACTCTAATATAAAAGTGGTCCCTGGCATAGATGACAGTCCTCATGTGTAACGTGTGTAAATATATAGGGTACTCTCCCTGTATATGGAATATATACCTTACTGCTTCTTTCCACAAGGGAGAGGCACAGAAGGGCCACACCCACCCCTAAATTGAATAAGGTCACTCACTTAGTAGAGGCAGTGAGTGATGGTGACTTTTGTCAGTACATAGGCAAAGCTGATGCACAAAGGTGAACTCAGAGCCATTCACAGCAGCACAGAAAGATCATGCAGATGTCTGATTCGAGCAAGGGAAACAAAGTCCACCCTGTGGAGTTGCCACAGGTCAAAGGCAGAGCTGGGAATGTAATCCAGTCACCCTACATTCCAGTGTTCTGCTCCAACCAGTAGACACCACTCCCTCTATACAGCCTAATTCCTATTTCTGCCAATAGCGCATGGACCAGAATCGTCTTAGTGTTTGGGCAACATGCTGTATTTAAATAGCAGTTATAGTATGGCAAGAAGCACGGTACAGTGTGGCGCCAATGGCTGCCGTGTCTCTGACCGGCTGCTCAGGAGCTTGCAGGCATTTTGGTGAGCCATTACATTCCAGACTTGCACGGAGGTTGTGGGGAAGACGCTACCCATCGCGGAGTGGACCGGTGGCCATTTGTGACCGGACGTCGGCGAACGGCAAAAGCAGAAACAGGTGGCATCTCATAAGAAACAGTGTAGACACTGTTCATCACTCCTGCCTCTTGGTGGGTCCATTTTTTCATTAGTTGCTCAAAAAGGCCATAGTTGGTGGGTGGTTCTGGAAAAAACAATGATGAAATGTCACAGTAATAGAAACAAATTCATGGCCACTAGGGTTTCCATAACTCAGGGCACATGGGGCTAATTCAGAACTTCATGACAACAGCGAGGACAGAATTCAGACCTTCTTCTTCCACAACCAGAAACCTTTACTCCTTGAGTGGAAGGAGAAGCACTGCTAGCTGTTGACAGTGAAGGAGCTATGACACACAGACGAGCAGTTCCGAGTCCATCCAGTCGAGCGCAATGGTATATAGGTACACCCTCTGGTGCATAGAAAAATTACTGGAATTACATTTAACATTTAAATCCATAGTTCACAATATTTCTGGGTAACTGAACCAATTTACTAGAATATGGGTAAAATTTTATAAAGCACCTGAATGACTTAGGAGCCAAAGTGACTTAGACACTTAACGATACTTAGGCTTCTAAGGCCCAAATCCTTAAAGGTATTTAGCCACCTAATTCCCATTCCTACATCAAAATGGGACTCACGTTCCCAAGTCATTTAGGGACTTTTGAAAATTTTGCCCTGAAACCACAAGTGTATTAGGCAGGTGCCCATTCAACCATAAGCACTTAAACTCAGAATGAAGCTTGGGGTACTTCAACCCACAAATTCAGATGTTCCTAACCGGCTCTAACCACTAGACAGGACATTAATGACTTTGTGCTTACGCAATGGGAAATGAACAGAGAGTCTTCCCTGTCTGTTCATAACACTTAGCACTCAGTCTGAGGCACTTTTAATCTTTAAAGAATTTTACAAACATAGGCCAAATTCTTCTAGCAGTTACACCAGTGTTATTTTCACTGGGAGTTGCACTGTTTTACATGGGAGAAAAGTTTGGTCCATTAACTAAACTTCACTACTCTCCTCTGTGGTGGATAAGTATTAATTATTATTATTTTATTTATATTTTACAGATGGGCAAGCTAAGGCACAGAGTGGGTAAGTGATTGGCCTAAGGGATACAGCAAGCCATTTGGAGATGAAAGGTTAGAATTTAGTGAGGCCTCTGACTCCTAAGGCTTGAATGCTGACCACTAGACCAGACTGCACCTCTGCCTGTGAGTGACTACCAGGATAACACTAAAAAGTACCGAAAATGGGGAAATCTGATTTCTCCGGGAGCCAGGCTAGCTTTTGTCCATTCCATCTACGGAGCGGAGGCAACACAGGATTATAGCCATGTCTGTTGTAATGATCATCGTATTGAGTTACTAAATTTCGGTTGTTCGGTTCTTCATGATGCATAAACAGATGCTGCTTTGGCAGGCCCTGTAAAGAGAGGTCCACGAAACCATATTGCTTGTATGGGCAGAGCATTTAAAAGGTGCTGGAGACTGTTAGGTCAGATTGCGCCCCAGGTGATCTGGCAAATATGGGTCAGAACCCAATCCCAACAGACCCCTGCTTTTGCACTTGCAAAACAGGTACATACATAGTTAGCAGCTTTGCACACACACACACATTCAGGCATTTGCAGGTGCAGTGGGGTATGCAATTGAAAAACTGATCCTCACGTGTTACCAAAGTATTTTGGGGCATGAACACACACATACATGTATCTGGAGGAAATAATCAAGGTGTCTGGGGATGGGGGCATTTTGAAGGAAGAGACATTGTAGGGGGTGGGGAGAACCCTAACATTCTGGAGGATCTGGGCCTCATTTAGTGCAACATCCTTTCCTGTTACATGGGGGTGCACTGGTGAGAAGAGGGCATAAGGAGCCTCTTCCATGTGCACATCTGTGATCCAGCAGTGCAGGATCCGCTCCAGGCACTCTGCTGGGGGATGCCCTCCCACAGGAAACGCGTCCTATTCCCCCTGCACACATGTTGGGGTTAACAACAGGAACTGCGGGGAGCTGCAAGAAGCATTGTGGGATTTGTATTCTCCCTCTTCTGCAAGCCGTCCTGCCCTGAAGCAGCATGCAGGATGGCTCTGGGGGCCCTAACTTGGCCACTATCACTCTGTACCTTCCCCTGGACACGCACACACACACACTTGGGCAGGATTTTAATCGTAAATTTAATACATGCCTGTTTTGAATGCTGACATTTACAATCTTAAATCTGAGGTCTTGTCTACATGGCCACTTAGTGCACAGCAAGCCAGCGTGTAAATCTACAGTCCTCTAGCCTGTGGTTTCAAACAGCAGCAGATCAAAGCATACTACCGAACTTTTAGCACATGGTAGCAGGGGCCATGTGACCATTCAGCTCACAGTAGGCTGGTGCACTGTAGATTCACACTCCAGCTTGTCGAGTACTAAACCTCTGTATAGTCAAGTCCTGAGGCCCCCTTTTTTTTTTTTTTAACTTACATCAAGTTTCTTCATAATTGTTCTCCTCACTGTTCGATCTGTTCTGTGGTCAGGGAAGCAAATAAAGTCAGTCCCATAGATGCTGTTGCTGGGTTTCCCAATGTCTTTTATAAACTAAAAGAGATCCAAAAGGAGACACTCGCTATGTAGCAATTATTCACACTGAAACAACTGCTCGTTGGGAGAGATTTTCAAAGGCCCAAAGTGCAGTTAGGTGTCTTTTCTACAGGGACCACTCACTGTCAGCCAACTCACTTTACTTACAGTACTATAGGTAAAAACCGGTTGTCACGAAGTGTGGGGAAGTCCGGGCCCTGCACCCCTCTTCTTGGGATTCACCGTGACTCTCAGCCAGCCAGTAAAACGGAAGGTTTATTGGACAATAGCAACACAGTCTAAAACAGAGCTTATGGGTACAACCAGGACCCCTCAGTCAAGTCCTTCTGGGGGGCAGGGAGCTTAGAACCCAGCCTTGGGGTTCCCTGTGTTCGACCACCCAGCCCAAAACTGAAACTCTCTCCAGCCCCTCCTCCTTTGGGCTTTGTCCCTTTCCCGGCCCAGGAGGTCACCTGATTCCTTTCTTCTCCAACCCTTTAGCTCTCACCTTGCAGGGGGGGAAGGGCCAGGCCATCAGTTGCCAGGAAACAGGGTGTCGGCCATTCTCTGTGTCAAGACCCCTGCACACACCTGCCCTCTAGGGCTCTGCAACGATCATACACCCTTATCCCACCACCTAGATACTTAAGAACTGCCTAGGGGAAACTGAGACACCCCCACAATATTCAGAGAAAACATTAAGAACAGTCCCGCTTCGTCACAACTGTGCTGCTTTATTCAACTATCTACAAACAGAGTGGGAGGAAACACACACTAGCTAAACAGGAAGGGAGGGATAGAACATGGCTCCGACCTGTAGTACTCTGGTAACCCATTTAATCCCTTAATGACCACTTTACTAGAGCGTCAAACTCCCACTGAGTTGTGTGACTCGCATGTGGCTTTGAAAATGTCTCCCTTTGCCCTTCTGAAGATCAATGGAACAACTGAATTAAAATGAACAGGTCTGGCAGATTTACCCAGGGGCTCTCATGACAAAGGATCCTAAAGCCCCGATGCTAATGACTTCCTGTCCACACTTGGGAGGCACTTCTTGCTTGCAGGGTCTTCTACCCTGAAGACCTTGGCTCAGATGTTGCAATCAACCAGTAAAAACAGTCATTGTAAAAATCCTGGGATGGTTCTTATGTGTGGACATTACAAGCTCACCAATGCCTTGGTGCCACACCTTTTCACCTAGTGCAGGCTTAGCTACTGGAAGGAAATGATCAACTTTCATTTTGATCCTCAGTACATCTACCACCCAGTGCAGGATTGTTCCCTACAGTATATCTTCTGGGATTTTGTCCAGTCTAGTTTTAAAAATCCCAAGTAGTGAGACCTCTTCCACTTCCCTGAGGAGATTATTTCATGGTTTAAAACATCTCACTTTCAGGAAGTGTTTCCTGATCTGCAACCTACATTTTCCCTTTTTCATTTCCTCCTATTTTATACCGCCAGGCAACACCCTAAATAATTCCTCTCCCTGTATAATGTCTATACCCATCAAAGATCTCTTCCCATTGTGATCCTGTCAGATCTCATAAGATAAGTGGTGTCCGGCTGAGTGAGACTTTGGCTGCAATTCCAGGAAATAGTGGGGGGCTGCCGGAAGGAGTTTGAGTGATTTTAAAAGGAGACAGTTCTCTCTGAATCAATACTGAGCCAGTATTAAGATCAGTGTGGTGTAATGGGTCGCTGTGCTGCTGGTCTTGTTGTTCTTTGCCTGACATGTAAAACCAACATCCAGAACAACTGTGGTCATTCCAGTCCCCCTGGCACTTTTTATAAAGAGATCAGGGTGCTACTTGGAGCAGTTTGTGGAGGGAGAAGAGTAATCAGGTCTTTGTTGAACAGTGTTGGTGTGTGCTATTAAACAGCTGCTGTGTTCCCACACTGAGGTGGCTGCAGTTTAGTGGTGGGTATATATTATTTTTATGTATGACAGTGGTGTGTAGGGACCCCAGCCAAGATTAGGATCCCATTTTTCTGTGCCCTCTACAAACAGGGTAAAGACAGTCCTTGTCTCACAGAGCTTACAATGTAGGCTATATCTCTATATACAATTTGTTCCATTTGTAAATTACTTTGAGATACTTTGATATAAAAAGTGTCACTTAAATATAAGATAATTTCTACAGACCATATGTGTGGAAAGAGGCTGACTAGGAAGAACATAAACAATTGCTAGTATCCCAAAGTAAAAGGATCTAAAGTTTAAAAAAAAAAAAAGGTCTTTGGCACTCAGTAAAACTTAAACATGTTTATTTAAAATAGGGCATTGCTTCACCCCCCAGGAAGAACACGTCTGATGTGTCATTATGAACTAAGCTGGTTTCCTGATCAAAGAAGAGAGATTGCAGGGGTTGGCTGCCTCGCTGTGAGAACAAAGCTGTGCTAAAGCAGAATTCAATAAAAATAACGAATGACCATTACAATGACCGCATTGCACTTGACAGATTTTAGTAGCTGGTTACAAAGTATACATGCTAGTACAGGGTTGTCTGCACCCACCACTGAAATACAGCTGCCCCTGACTGGGATGCCTTTCTACAGCACCCAATAACAGTGCAGGAGAAAGAGAGAAAGAATCTCCTATCCACCTGAAAGCACTGGGGAATCGGAGGTAGACAGAACTTAATTACACAACTGGAAGTGAACCGGAAAACTGGAGTGAACGTACCTGGTCTTGGGAGAAGTGCCATGGAATCTTTAATGGCCCAAAGTTGTCAAGACCATTGCTCTATGTGTTGTCTGTAAGAACCTCTCCATCTACACCACATCCCTGGGCATCCGTCATGCTTGGGCATTGCTTTAGTAGTGGCTCAGTGGGAAAAACTACCTCCTGACTAGAATGAATGGAAGCAGGCCAGTGAACTTTGTGGTCAAGGCACCCAGTGTTCTGCCTTTGTTCCTCTTTTGAAACGGGCCTGGATCCAAACTTCCCTAAAGTTTGGTGGTTGCTCATCTCCAGAGCATCAGGGCTGACCCTCTCCATTCCCATTCTCCTTTTTCTTTTATCCCTTCTTACCTTTTTCCTCTCTTCCAACCAGTTTCCAATGAGCACTTTCGCGGAGTACTTTGGTTTGATGTTCCAGCTGGGAGATTCCTTCACATCCCTCTGAGATGTAAGCATGCTTCTTAGACTCAGCAGCACCCTTTCCCATCCACTCCTGCAGAATCAATGGTTCCTCTGCCCTTCCCCTTCTGGGATGTGAATGGTGGTTCTGTGTTCATGCAGCAGAGATCAGGCAGAACAGAATCTATGCTTCCCTCTGCCTGTGTGCAGGGCGAGATGGTTAATGTGTGGAACTCCCCTGCCTTGGAATTGCCATTGTTTGCTGCCTCCATGGTGATCGTCAATGGATGCAAACACTCTCTAGGCAACAGCAGATCCTACTGCTAAGAGAGAGAGGCTCCTGCCGCATTGAAGATAAATGGATTTTTGTTTCTGACTTCAATTGGAGCAGGACTGGATCTTTACACTCCGCATAAGGTAATTTAAAAAAAAAGTAGTCCAACAGTGCTGTACATTACAAAGACGGAGTAGGAAGGACATATTTACTGGACATAATTACTGGAATTGAAATTTGGACAGAGCAATGGGACTAGCTTTAAGGAACACTTGTAGAATTTAGTAGGGATACAGCCAATAGGATTACAACAGAAATTAATCAGGTGTTTGTAGAAATTACTCTAGAAACCCCCCCTCCCCAAAAAATCAAAAATATTATCCTTTCTACAGAGTTTTTGTAACCATCTTATAAAATTCAATAGCAGGGATATAATTAACTAGATTTGATAGGATGGTTCCTAAAAAGGTTGTGATTTCCTACTAGATTCTATAGAACTTTTCCATAAGGAGGAACATCTTTTACTCATGGAAGTGAAAGAGAAAACAGTGCAGGCAAAGCATCAAGTATGTTTCACTATAAGAGAAGATTTTAGTTCCCTAATAGAACATGAGATTAAACTGATACAACACTGTATCTTATTGAAAAGTGGTGGAGTATTGTTAAATGGAAGAGCAGAAACATCTCTGATGTTTCTGTAGAGGGATGTAGCAAGGATGTTTACTTCATGGCACCATGACTTTGGTGGGCTCATTAGACGGACAACAATGATCTTTTTTCAGGTTTCATTCTATTTACAGGTGTGGCATACTAGGCAAAATAAAAAGAGGTATTCACAAAATGTTTGGCTAATCTTTGTGTAATGCAATATAAGTAATATTCTGGACTGAGATGAAAAATATTCCATGATCCATAATGAACCCTTAAATTTGCAGAAGACGAAAGACCAAGGGTTTCACTACTGCAACTGGATGTAAGTTGGATGCTGGTACCGCTCTCCAAAAGTACTGCAGTGCACGGACTTTACATCATAATGTTGTGATGTAGGTGGTGTGTACTTTTACTTACACACACGCAGACACACACACACCATCTCTCTCCATGGAAGGATTAACAGTCAGGCCTTCATTGAATCAAATGTGCCAAACCAGAAAATCAATTACAAATAGTATTCTTTAATCTTTACTGATATTTATAAAGACAATAGCTTGCAGCATGATGCAAAGAAATCATTTCAAATATGTAGGTGTGTAATCAACATTCCAACCAGTAACAGAAGGGACTTCACACAAGCTCGTGAACTTCATCACCAATGGAAACCATGTCATGGCAGCCCATCATGTGATAGAAGATACTGTTCCTATAGGTCTCTTCTCAGATGTTGGGGCATATATGAAGACCAGAGGAAATATACGACCCAATCTTTGAGAAGATTGTTTTTTATAAGCTTCTGAGAAAGTTTACAATGTTGTCCAGTCCCTTTTTTCCAGCTGGAAATGACAACCTGCCATTATCAAACAGGCTTATGATTCCATGGAATCCATTGTCAATGTGGTACCAGGTCACTGGCACACCACTGTCCTCTAATCGCTTCTTGTATAACAGGGCATCATCCCTAAGCACGTCATACTCACAGGTCAAGATGAATGACTCAGGGAGCTGGCGAACAACAGCATCTTCAGCGAGAAGTGGGGAAAAAGCTGGCTCACAAAATTTTTTAAGTGCCTCATAAACTTCATTTGAGCATTCGATGGGCACCCTTGGTTTGTATCCTCTGACCTTAAATTCCTTAAGGATATTGTCTGCACTTAGCCATTTTCTAAACTTCAATTTTACGTCTACAGGCATATGGGAACCCTCCAGGACATCTTCCAAAAATGATGCATCCCCCTTGAGGTACTGCAGAACATAAAAAGCCATGCGTTCCCTGAACAAGATGGGGACTCCACAGTTTTGCTGATATGATGGCAAATCGAAGTCTATTGCCTGGAGGCATGGATAGATCAAAATCTGAGCATGCACCTTTGGAAGGTCTGGTCTACTCACTAGTGTTTGGCAAACAGCAGCAGCAAGATTGCCCCCAGCACTGTCCCCACTAATGATAATACGGGCAGGATCCACTCCATAGTCTTCTGCAGTCTTCATAAAGCGGGTGGTAGCAGTGAGACAGTCCTCATACTGTGCTGGGTACGTGTGCTCTGGTGCCAGACGATACCTATTATATCAAAGAATTGGTGATTTATAAAAATGGAAAAAAATCATTATTTGTTGGAAGTTTATTTGCTACAAACTCCTCCACTTTCAGCCCTCCTGTTATTTTGCAGCCATGGACATCAATATTACCTCATAAACGTGCACCCGCTCTCCAAACGATCATTCCTATATTTGCAGATCACAGATAAATTATAACTAGCAGGGCCAAATGCTGAGGATTGTCTTCCGGTTAAGGCATTAGAATGAAACTCAGGAGAGCTGTGCCACAGACTCCCTGAGGGACCTTGGCTTAGTCATTTAATCTCTTTTTTTATCCTCTGTTTCCCATCCGTACAATGGGGATTAATAATACTTGTTTTGTCCGTGTTATCTATTTAGATTGTGAGATCTTTGGGTTAGGGACAGTCTCTTGCTGTGTTTATATTGTGATCAGCATCATGTGACCCCAGTTTTGGTTGATGCCTATAATCCTAATACCTAGCTCTTATAAGTGCTACTGTTCTCCAACAACATTTTTACTCTTGGTGCTATGGACATACAAATATTTCTTATTTCTTATTGAGGGCAAAATTCCCCATTTACCTCAGGGCCTCAATGGGAGTCTGCGGACTAAGATGAAGATTTGGCTCAATATCTGACAGCTTTATGTTAATTGCTGGGTGCAAGACAGATTTGTTTTTTATTAAAATGATCTGATAACTTCTTTCCAGTGTTTCTCCCCCAGCAGATGACAAAATGTGCTCATATACAACAATCTTATTCTGGGTCTGTTCTGTCTAGCTCAGCACAAAAGCAGCGAAAAGCGGCAAAATCATAGTCAACTTGCGCATCTTGCCGAGCCACCTGGATTCTTGAAAATATAGTCCTCCGAGAAGGGAGGCACTCTAGAAGCAGTGCAGCTGATGGCTATCAAAATGCAGAGCAATTAGTTCCTATAGAATAGAAGTGGACCAGGCTGACTTACTCAACAGACATGACCACCGATTCACTTTCTCTGGCGATATAGCGGCACACAGTTTCATAGGCATCTGGAAAACAAATGTTTTCACTGGTGTTTGGCTTGCGCTCTAAGGAGTAGCAATTCTATACCCTGTTAGCTCTGTGACGCATTTAAGAAAAATGACAATTCTCTCCTTTCCCCCATCTAATCCCTGCTCTTCCCCACCCTGTACACACCACCCCAGCTTCATTTCTCACTGTCCCCTTTGCTCATCATGGTATCGCACCTGTTTCCAAGCTGCCCCACTCTCTGGAACAGACATGTAATGTTCAACAAGTCCTCTCTTCTTGCAGCCAACACCTACCTGACAGAGTATGTGTGTATTTGTTGGTGAAGAGTCAAATCTCAAATGTTCTCCCAAATCTCAGGCCCAAACCAACTTCCCTTTGATGTTTGTAAAAATAGGGTGACTTTTTATCTTTAATTATCCATCATATTTTTTCTGTTAAATATCTTACTAATGCTTCCAAACATCCAGCCTCCTCCATGGAAGTAGAGGACTCCTCTCCTTCGGCCAGCAGAAGGCACTCTAGGCTGGTAAATCCTCACTGGCACCTTCCCAAACTGCAGGTCCTTCATGAAGAGCTTTGGGTCCTCCCCTAATTTCTTTCCCCGTCGCATATAGCGGGTGAAGCCAAGTTGACTGCACAGACCCAGCTTCTCCAAAATCTTCCCCTGTTTAGAGTGAAAGAGACCAGGGATTAGCATAAAGAAACTCCATTCTCCTCAATAGGCATAAGCTGTGCTCTCTTTGGAGAAACTAAGGCAGGATCAAAAGTCTGGAGCTCATACAGAAAAAAAACAACGAATACAGAGTTCCAGGCACGAGCACAATCCGAATAAATAAACTAATAATAACAGCAGCAGCACACAGAGAAATGAAGCACAGACAATGTCTATGCAGCCGTCTTCACACACTGTGTTATCATTGGTCCTCTGCCCTTTATTGGAGAGTTTGGTCTCCATAGGTTATTCAGTCCTTAATTCTTCTGCTAAGAGTTCCACCTAGGGTGCAGACAGGTAACAACTGTAGTGGTGGTTTTCTTGATATGGACGCTCATCCACAAGGACTGAGAGAAGAGGTCATCAACCAGATTTCAGGCTACAATGATTTTTCATGATACCAGCAATTAGAAGCAAAGGATTCTACCATGTACCCCATTACCAATCACCTGGTCCACCCTTAAAAAAAAAAAGCAGGGTGAAAACCAAACTGGTCTACAGAGTAGTTTGACATCCAGATAGTAGATAAAAAATAAGGAATGGATTCTAGTCTCTGTAACCAGTGTAGGAAATTAATCTTCCCAATGTAACAACCCTCACTGCACACTCACTCACTTCTTACAGGCTGTAAAAGAGATGGTCTATCCCCTATCCAAATCTATAGCCATGCTGAAATCACTTTAGAAATCTGACACAACTGACTGGCCATACTGATCTGCACGCCACACATTGACTAGATATTACTGACAGACATCTGTCTGGCTTTTTCCTCCCTGTGGTTCAGTTTCTATTTGATAACAGCAATAAAGTAACGCTCAGTTACTGTGACAGACTGTACCCCGATGTTCACCACTTTTATAAGACCATGATATATTTTGTACAAAATATGCCTCGTGGGGTATCATTTGAAAACTCATAATCTGCTGAACCTTATTGTCCTGGTAAAATATGTGAATCAACATTGTATGAAAAGTTAAGATTCTATTTTATAACATTGCTGTAACATGCTCCAAGTTTAGAACAGCAGGCACAAACCAGTTCTTCAGAAACAAAAGACAAACCAACATCTGGTATCAACAAAATCAAGTGGAATATCAGCTGGCTAAGCAGCCATTCTTTGGCAGGAAGAAGGGTGTGTGTGAGAATTTTACATATTGACAATGGAACAACTGCGGGTTCCTGTGTAAACAGACTGGGTGTCACCTGAACCCCAGCTGGAGATAATCCTCAAAGAGGGGAGAATGGCATAAGAAGAGAAAACACACACAACACAGATTACCTCTCCTCCATTTCTCTCTGCTCACGGCAGTAACAATGCCTGAAGAAACACTGAAGTGGGGGAGGAGTCCTTGTCTGGAGGCTTCCAGCCAGTAAAGACTACAGAGCATACGTTGAGAAAAACCTTTTCTTTGACTCCATTTAGCTTACTAACTTAGGTATTAGTTTGTGGCTTATCTTTTTATTTTCTTTGTAATCTATTCTGACTTGTATGTGTCATTACTAGTAATTACTTAAAATCTATCTTTCTGTAGTTAATAAACTTGTTTTATTGTTTTAGCTAAAGCAGTGTGGTGGGACTGAAGTGTTTGGGAACCTCCACTTGAGATAACAGGACTGGTGCATATAATTTTCCATTGATGAAATGACTGGACTTTCTATGAGCTTGTATTGTCCGGGAGGAGGGGGAGCTTGGCAATGAAAGATGCACATTTCTGGGGGACAAGGCTGGGGCTGAGGATTTGCTGATGTCACCTCAAAATACAAGCGAGGCTTTAAGAGGAACTAAGATGAGGGGAGAGTGGTGGTTTGGTGAATGTTTGGAAAGGGCATTACTGGCATCAAAGAGACCTGGAGATGTGTGGGTGAGAAGCAGATAAAGTAGGTGTCCAATTTTGGATGCCAGGTTGTGGATAAATAGCAAAAAGTCCAGAGAGAGCAATAAAAATAATGTTAGGTTTAGAAACTCTGACCTATGAGGAAAGGTTTAAAAAAGGGGGCATATTTAATCTTGAGAAAAGACTGAAGGAGGGCCTGATACCAGTCTTCAGATATGTTAAGGGCTGTTATAAAGAGGATGGTGATCAATTATTCTCCAAATCTACTAAATAAAAAATTTTAAAAAAAAGCATTGTGGGTTGCCCCAAAACAAAAAAGTTTTGTTTTTTTAAAAAATTGTCTGTTTTGGGTCCAACAAAATATTTTGTTGCAGTGTTGAGTTTTCTTTAATCCTGTTATCAAAAAAGACAAATTTCGGCAAATTTTGATGCAAAAGTCATTTTGAAATGAAAATATCAAGACAGTTTGTTTTGAAAATGTTGAAATGTAGCATTTTGACTTTTTCAGTTTAATTTATTTGGCCAAAACTATTCTGCAAATTTGTCACAGATTCGTGAATGTGATTCAAAACTGCATTATTCAGCAAATAACATTCATCTGAAAAATTTTGACTAGCTCTAGTTATGGGTAGAGTGATGGTATGAATGAAAAAATTAAAAGAGATCAGACAGGAGATGTATTGATGGAAATAATTGAAAGCAAGGAAAAAACGCCTTGAATTTGCTACATAAAGGGATGAGGAATTAGTAGATCCCTAATCCCTCATGTCCCCTCTCCACACAACTGGCCAGCTAATAGAGGGGGCAGAGCCATGGCTCTGGTTCCTGCCTGTCCCCTTCAGTGTGTCAAATGCCCTTGGGAGAATAGCGCTGGAAGTGACCCTGCACTCCCCAGAGTGCTGGGGGTGCAATTCTGCCTGGCCCTGCGGCAGGCTCTGCATGTGGTCTGGAGCAAGGAAAGGGTCCTCACCATGTAGTGTTGCCAAATGTCGCGATTTTTCTCACGACTCTCACAACACACGGTGTTTTGCTCAGAGCCCCTGCTCCCGAGATTCTGTGATTTCATGAGAATCTCAGCCTCTATTCAAAAACAAAGTTCCTAGCCCTCGTGGTTGCAGAGAGAATTGTAAACATGACCCAAGTGCAGCCTAAAGGCTCTGGGACCCGGGGGATGGAACAAAAGCAGCCCATCATTTATCGTCTTTTTTAAAAAAAAAAGAAAAAACTCATGATTTTTAGGGCCTGATTCATGATTTTT
The DNA here is from genome assembly GCF_965140295.1 of Lepidochelys olivacea. Taxonomy (NCBI): domain Eukaryota; kingdom Metazoa; phylum Chordata; order Testudines; family Cheloniidae; genus Lepidochelys; species Lepidochelys olivacea. The sequence goes on from NC_140428.1 coordinate 17,558,144, forward strand.
GAGTCTTTTGGGGCTGGCAACACTGCACCCCACGAGGTGGTACCACCTTACGAGCCAAGCAGAATCTGACTGTACACGCGCTACAAAGGTAAAGAGTCTGACAGAGACTTAGAGAAACTGCTTCCTAAGTACAGCCGAAAAGCATAAAAGTAGCATCTTTCTTTCACCGCAAGTAAAGGCATCTGGCAGGGTTCCTATTCCCGGCATTTGCATTATGCTTAGAGTGACATTTACAGGCTCACCTAAGCACCCCACCTTAGTGTCAGACAAGGTAAACTCACCAGAACCGCTGTGCCAATCAAAATACTGTGAACGATTCGGAGCTTTACAGGTTGGTCCACTCCAAGAGGGATTTCTGAGTTGGAGAAATCAAAATAAATTGTCCCCACAACTAACAATATGAAAGCAGCAATGAAAACTGCCAATATTAACACCAGCAGCGCATAAGCAAACTCCATTTCATGTAGTGAGGCCGACGACGCCAGGAATCTGACTTTCACTTGACTCCTCCGTTCTCTTTGATTTGTTATTTCCTGTTTCTGGAGCGCCTCTGCATGTAATCAGGCTGCACTAGGACGAATTTTTCCCCTTCTCAGCTACAGGTCGTGCAAAGGACTCTCGGTTAGTGAGCAAATGCTGCAGAGTCATCAAGGTCTGGAACTGTAATAAGTCAGTGAGCCTGACAGCTGTGCATATGCCAGCAGCTCTGCCAATGAGGTGTTAGTCACTCCAAAACACTGTATAACTGCCAGCTATTCATACACTGAGACTGCATTTGATCTTGCATTGACAGTGGGAAGGAGAAAGGGTGTGGACCGTGGTAATCTATGTCTATAGTTGAGTCTCATGTCTCCATGATGGGATATGAGACTGTTCGTAGGTGATATTTATCTAGGACTGCGTAAAGATCCTGAAGTTCAAGTTTGTGATATGCAGATACATTTACCAGCAGAGAGAGAAAAGGCTGTACTGTACATTGCTTGTGATCTGCATCCATAATTTATTCATCTCAAAGTGCATTGGGATTATGCCATTATTTTTTTTCACAATGGGGCCTTTAGAAAGGCATTAGCTAAACAACAAGCCACTGTTACCAAAAAAAGAGCGAAGGCAATCCCATTTTAAAGTTTGAGTTCAGATAAGCATCCCAAATTTTAGACATGCGGCAGATAATAGGAACTCTGAACATTTTGGAGGTGCTTATACCATGCCCGTATCTGCGGTCCCTCGCAGCCATGCAATCCAGTGTTCCCAGCTTTCATGATTTTTACCACAAGCATCTCATTATTGGGATTGGGGGGAGTTCTTAAAGGCCCCGCTGTGGGAATGAAGGAATAACATCAGTATCTCAACTTCCATTTTAAAAAAAAGTAAATTTCTAACCCTTGTAGTTGCAGAGAGAAACTTGAAAATGTGACCCAAGTGTCCCCCAAGGGCTCAGAAACCAGAAAGCAAAGGAAATGTACCTGACATTTCTTTTTGTAACATTTCATGATTTGTAATGACTTTTTGAAGGCCTGATTCATCATTTTTGGCATGGGGTTGGCCACTCTGCTTATCCCTGCACTTTCCCCAAATATTCACCAGGAAGGATAATCTTGCCACAAGTAATAAGATGTTTGTTGGAAACGGGGTGCAATCAGATGCAAAGATGAGGGAGCAGTCTGTTTGATTCCCCACTCAGAGCCCAAAACACAGAGCTGTTGAAAGGAACCCACATGAATTCCAAAGGCTATTGCATTGTTTTACATTACTGGTGTTTGGAAATTGGTTGCGAAGGGCCAGCAATCGTAGTTTATATTTTCTAATGTCATGTGGTTAATCTGTTAACGTACTACAACCCCTTTGCACTGGATGAAGTAGGGGCAGTATAAGGCCCTCTCGGTGGGAAACCTTGGTTCAATTCCCCATTATGCCTGATGATGGAGAAAGAATTTGAACAAGAACCTCTCCCGTCTCCGGTGAGTGCTCTGGGATATTCTAAGGGTTGGATCCAGTGGTTAGGATTCTCACTTGGGAGGTCAGAGACTACCATTCAAATCCCTTCTTCCCCAACAGGTAGAGGAGATAATTGAACTAGGATCTCCCATATCCCAGGAGAGCATCATAATAATGGTAACTTTTCAGATTTAGACCCTGATTTTGCAAGTTCCCACTGAAGTCAAGGGGGCCTTGTGCATAGAACAACTTGCGCCATCGAGGCCTTAGAAGTTTTCAGCTCACAGACCTTCTTCTTTCCTTTTGTTCATATGCTTTCATAATGTTATGAAGTTACTACAAATAATGATCTTCTACATGGCACCACTTACTAGTTCCTATGGAAATGTTATCATAGCCAGCGTTCCATACAGACAAAAATATTTTTGATCAAATCAGTCTTTTTTTTTTTTTAACTGCAAAATATTCCGCTTTATTTAACATGCTCACAGTGCAAACACATTTGATTACAAGGTAATTTACTTGCTTTAGTAAAACATTGTCACAGACAATGCTGTAATTTTGGCTTCAGTATATTAAATCTAGTATTAATTTACTGAGCCATAATAGACTGATGTAAGTAACACAAAGCCACACTATTTACAAACTTATTTCAGGCACACAGAAAAGCTCCCTGACATTTTAAGGTAGAAGTGGATACCAAAAAAAGTTCCAGTTTAAGAGTCTAATTAGGCCTTCAACCAGAACCAAGGTAGGGAAGAGAAAAGGGTGCATAGCAGAAGGAATAAGTGAAACGTTCTGAACTTCCAGAGAGAAAATCCTTTATTCAGCAATCATTGAATACTGTATCACAGCACATATAACTGCAATGGTTATAAGAGAGAGAAAGAAAAGCAGCCACCTTCCCTAAAAGAACCTCTCTTAGTGACTGATTCATGCCTGCTGAGAGATGCAACACTGGCGGCTTACTGTCTTACAGGAATTATTGCTCTTTTTTGATGCAAGAGGCTAGGCAAAGTAGCCCTTGGGATGTTCCAGCGAGGAGCAGAAACTGATGATGGAGTCTGGTATTTTATTTAATGCCATCTTGTGTATTTACAAGGAATGCACAAAGGCTTGCTTCTGCAAATGCAGGGGGAACCGAAATCAAAATGAGTGCTTTCTTTTCAGCCCGCACCCTGACCCAGGCTCTCTCTCTAGGGTCTGGGCCACGCTGTGCTTACAGGCTTCTACTCAGATTTTTTCCAGCTATCTCTGTCAGCCAGTTCCTCAAAGGTGCCTATCTCCCACGGAAGTCATTGGGAATTACAAGCCTAAATACCTTTGAGGATCTGGGCCGGTGTGTGTATCTTCTCTCACAGATACACCCAGCCCCACCTGGTTACAATACACACTGGAACCCTCCCCTTTGCCCTCTGGTCAATTTTAACCAATGCAATTTTAACTCAACCCATAACAAGGTTTAACCCAGCTCATAACAAAAACCCTTTCCCAGCATCCCTTTCTGGCAGCTGTCCCTTTAAATTTGGCAGAGACAAGCCGCCATAGCCCTAAAATGGCTTCATTTCCCTTTTTTCCAGCTGGTAAATATTGTTCGTTCCTATTATGTTTTAATCTGGTTTTCCTGTTTGTTTGGGTTCTTTTCCCCGTAAAGATAGATTTAATGCTTGTAAACAGATACCTAAATATGCACCCAGGACCTGCTCCAGGCTCTGATCGGTGTGCATATGAGTTGGTGCTAGCCGTACAGCTGAGAGATTGCATGTGAAAACAGAATGTGGCCCTATAATCTGATTTAATAATTACAGGTGTTAATATACTAGTAAAACCTCTATGCAAAAGAACCAGTGCATAGCTTTACTCTAGTATTTATCTGAAATAAGGTAGCTTTCAGATAAATGTACCTTTTGCAGTGTCCATCATGTCATCTGAAGAAAAAGGTAGTTTTATTATGTTGTCTACTTTTAATGTGATAGTTTTCAGGCTAAAACCTGCTATGCTGACCTTACCGGAGTATAACCCTGCTGCACTTGCATTGTAAGAGTCACGGTAAAAATGTTTTTCCTGGGTGTTTGGTTCAAAGGTTACATGCTGGCTGTGCTGGCCAGGCAGATGGCCAAATGTGTTGCTGGTCAGTTGTTCTGAACAGTAGCAGATGTGAGAATGGGAAACCCAAATGCCTGCTAAGCAAACATCAGCTGAAAATACTCCGTCATATTCAGATACCAAACGTAGCTGATGTTTGTTTTACTCGAGGCATTAATTTTGTGACTCTTCCATTCCTAGGAGAGGGAGAAAGAGGGCCCTTTGTGGCTCTCTTCCCACTCCCCAGGGGCAGGGGGAGTAAAGAGAGAGAAGTGACCCGGGGACTTTTTGATGCCAACTTGCAGAGTCTCCAGGATAGGATTTTCTAAGGATCACATGGGTCAGATATATGCAATAATAATTCATTAAAAGGTGGTACATGAGGTATCTACCAAGAACCAGTAGCCCACTGGTTAATATAATCACTGTGACATGTATGTTCAGACAATATTTAAGGAGTTATGTATCTATCCTGAAAATGTTGTTCTTAAGGCAGGAGGTGACATTCTCAGACAGTTTCTTTTCAGGCAGGGGGTAACAGATGCTTATTTCCCATCTGGTCATTGTGTATTGTGTGCCTCATAATGTATGCCTATTTGCATACTGAGACAGATGCTGATTAAGAGATTGTGAAATCTCTGAGAGAGGAGTATACAAGAAAAAAACAACCAGCAAGGGATGTCTTGCATATTGATAGTACAATGGATTGTTCTGATATATCTGGGGGTACAAACAGACATTCCGAATCTTTCACCCAGGAGGTGAAGCTGGCAGTATGACTTGTCTAATGAGCGTAAGATCGTAGCCAAGCCTGGGTCGAAAAGGCTGGAAGGACTTTGGGTGAGCATTACGCTGTAAGACATGAAATTGTCTCGTAAGTGAATCTAGGTTCTAGAATGTATGTTATGATTTGATTTTCTGTGTCACCATCTGTTTCCAATACTTCTACCTGCTCTGACTTGAATCTCTCTGCTTTGTTAAATTCACTTTTACTTGTTTGCAGTATAAGCATATCTAAGAGCTGTGAAGCAGAACAATGATCTGAGGTGAAACTGACTCGCTGGGGTGTCCTGCTTCTTTGGAAGCAGTGAATCTGTGAATACGGTGAGTTTCAGTGGACCAGGGCTGGGCACTCCAGGCAGATGCGTAGAGGACTTGGGGGTTGGAGTGTGCCTATCGCTGATCTGTAGAGAGAGAAAACAGGGCCTGCATAGGCCTAGAGGGGAATGTTTATGTTGCCTGTAGCCCATGGCTAGGTTGCCAGGTGTCCGTTTTTCGACTGGAACGCCCAGTCGAAAAAGGGACCCTGGCAGCTCTGGTCAGCGGTGCTGCAGGGCTAAGGAAGGCTAGTCACTACCTGTCTTGGCACCACATTGCACCCCAGAAGTGGCCAGCAGGTCTGGCTCCTAGGCAGGGGGTCAACCTCCTGCACCCCAACACCTGTCTCAACCCGCAGCCCCCTCCTGCACTCCGAATCCCTCATCCCCAGCTCCACCCCGGAGCCCACACCCACAGCTGGAGGTCTCACCACCTCCTGCACCCCAACTCCCTATCCCAGCCCAGAGCTCCCTCCCGCACCCTGAACGCCTCATTTTTGACCCCACCCAGCAGCCCGCACCCCCAGTTAGTGCCCTCACCCCCTCCCGCACCCAGCCCTCTGCCCTAGCTCAGTGAAAGTGAGTGAGAGTGGGGGAATGTAGTGAACGGGGGCTGAGACTCAGGGAAGGAGGAAGGGCCTTGGGGAAGAGGCGAGGCTAGGGTGTTCAGTTTGTGTGATTAGAAAGTTGGCAACCCTACCCATGGAGTCAGAGAGCTAACCCTGGCAGGCACAGACAAGGCTTCTGTACACGAAGAGTAGGTGATAGGGAGGCACCTCACAGCCCTGGGTACCTCCACAAAAGCCTCTTGTGGGACCTCTTGGAGTAAAATTAGAATCCTTCAGAACCTTCCTGCAGAGAGTTTGGCTATTGTTCATTTCATAAGTACCTGAGGGTCACAAAGTCCACAAAGTCACAAAGACCCCAGTGGGTCCCCCCTACAAGGAGATGAGCGAGATTTTCAGACTATGGTTGGGTGTGCTCTTCTATGTATTTTTGTAATGCTGAGGTTGCTTTACTGCATGTTTCTACATGCATTTTTGCATTGATAAGCCCTGTTTATTGCATAATTCTATGTACCCTCCTAATAATAATGCTATAGACTTTTGCAGCCTTAAGGCTGGGATTTTATGAGTTCTGCACTTTTGAGGCTAACCTTCTGTACGTGTCTTTTGCCATGTTGAGGACTAGAATTTACATGTTCTTATATGTATTTTTGTAAATCTGAAATTGCAGTAAAACAATCTCCTACATATACGTAATATTCACCATTAAACATTCACCTATATGATAGGTGTGATACAGAAACCCCTAGCCAAAGGTCCCCTGTTCGTCACAAACAGCTCTTATCTCAAACCTGGCAAACTCACTATACCAAACACATATCTTGCAGGGTATTTATACATACAGTGTAACATGTAAGGTATCTACAGAAAGCTCATAACTTAACAAGACTCATAATCTTTGTGAAACATGTGTACAGCCAATATTTAAAGAATAACATAACTAAGTTGAAAATCTGCTTTAAGGTCTTGAATGTACAAATTTGTCACTAAAGGGTAATATGTCTCAGTGATGGCCCATTCAAGGAGGAGGGAGTGGTCACCCCTCCCCAATTAGCCAGTGATGTAATGTAAAGCTCAGTTGTCTAGCCTTGCTCCATTCCAAGACTATCAATGAAAAAACAGCAGGGATAACTGCAAACAATCAAAACTACTTGGAGGTAAAAAGGGAACATTTCAAGAGGCAGGAGATTGCCCTGTGTATGAATAAAGACAAAAGACTGTTGGTATCATATAGAATGGGGAGAGGCACTCTAGATTAATTCACTGAGGAAACATCTTGTGGAGTGGTGATGTCTCCATGAAAGCTTGGATCCTGGTTCCTGTAAAGCCAGCCAGCTCTGCAACAGCTTGACTTTGGAGGAAAAACCTAGTTGATTAGACAGGTAAGGCAACTCTTAGAATGTGAACTAGGGCCTACGCTTGTTATCATTTTGTTTTGTATTGTAATTATTTGTTTCCACCACACGCTCTTGTTCCAAGTTGAATCTCTATTATTTCTTATGTAAGCAGAGTCAGGATGAGCTCCACCCTGACATCTGGTGGTGAGGTGTGGCAAGTTGTGGAAAAGAACTTCAGGGGCTGATCTCATTTGCATAGGCACACCCACCCCGCCTAGAATGAGGCCATAGCTGCCCAAATGGTCATTTTGGCTGCTGTGGGATCCCCAGTGTCTCTCTTAGTGGGGCAGGAAGAATAAATTGTTATTACCCTGATTATGGGAATCAAGGACAGTGGAACTGTACTTGGCCTTTTGTTATGATGGAGGGACTCGCCATCAACTAAGTAGCACTCGCTAGGCAAGGGACATGGGTTCCAAAACTCTGTGAATTGAAAGAGGCAGGTATTAGTGCCTGGTGGTGTGGGTCAGGTCCCTTTGTGAGGGCCTGAAACATCAATTGTACCTGTGTCTTTCTCCGCTGTGGAATGTCAGAGCTAATTTTAGGTCTATTAAGAGTCTAGCTACCAGTACTGTGCTGAATTCACTTTGGCCTTATGGTGCACCAGCACTAAGGCTCCCACTACTACAAGCTGAAATCACTAATGAGCTAAAATTACTAAGAGCTGAAATCACTGAGGTCTGTGTCAAGTAGTGGGGAGCCTGAAGATCTAGAGTGCAGTGGAGCCGTTCGTGGATGGGCTGGTGGAGCAGTTCATGGGACAGTGGGAGCTGCTTGTGTAACGTGGAGCAGAGCCATTTGTGGGACGGCTGGTGGAGCGGAGCCGTTCGTGGGACGGCGAGCAGAGCAGAGCGGCTTGTGGAGTGGATCAGAGTGAAGCCCTATGGAGCTGTGGGGCAGTCAGCTCCAGGTCACGTAAGGAGCCCCTTACCTCTTCCCTCCCACACGTACATTTTTACCCAGACTGGGGAGTAACACTCTGCAGAAGAACTTTTGAACTCTGGGGATGGACTCTTGCGGTTGTTGGACTTTTTGGACTTTGGGTGATTTTTGGGATTGCTGGACTCAAGAACCCGAGGGAAAGGACGTGGCCCAATTTGCTGGGGTGGGTCTTTGCTCATGGTTTGGTTGATGAACCCTAGTTGTGGTGTTTTCCCAATTTAATGCTGATGTCGTTTACCTCATGTTATTAAAGATTCTCTGCTACACCGAGACTCTGTGCTTGCAAGAGGGGAACTATTGCCTCTTTGAGGCGCCCAGGGGTGTGTGTAAGGTTTTCCCAGGTCACTTGGTGGGGGCTCGAGCCAGTTTTGCATTTGCTTTGATGAGAGGGAACCCCTGTGTACTGAACCCAGCCCTTGCTGCTATCAACTCGGCCTGGCAGAAGGGTTACACTTAAATAAATCTATGTTTGTTTCATTAAATGTTCCTCATAAGTTCCTCATAAGGAGCAGTGGTTTAAGGTAAAACTAGTAAACTGGGGTACACTGCTCCTTTCGGGCAGAGGATCTGGGACTTCTGTGCGTAGCCAGTGTCAGGGGCTGGATATCACAGGGGAATGATTCAAGGAGACTCGGAGACAGAGGTACACCTACTGTGAACCTGCAAGGCAAAGACAAGGCTGGCATAGCCCAAAGGGGAGTGCTTGAGTGGCTGAAAGGCTGATGGTGTTAGGGAGCTGACACCCAGTCACCAAGGGTAAGGCTACCTCTCACTAGGGGCAGGGAGTAACAAGGTGATTCACAGCCCTGGGTACCCCAAGAACCATCCCAATAGGTATAACACAGCAGTGGCAGAATGACCAAAAAGTGGCTCCTATTCAAAGAGTATTTATTTATGGTACTGCTTTGCATTGTATATTTCTTTTTCTACTGTACTCATGAAAGCATTCTTTAATTATTAAAACTACGAATTATTTAAAAGGACAAAAGAAATTATTACTCCAGTCTGGGAGTCAAAACTGAACGAAAGAAACTTGTACAATACTCTGTATTCTTATAGAATGTGAACTCAATAAGCCTTAAAAGTAGGCCTGTTTATTTTTCCCCTTCCCTCCCAACTAAAACACGAGAGCAGAATCAAAACCACAAACCCCGTGAGCTGTAGCTCACGAAAGCTCATGCTCAAATAAATTGGTTAGTCTCTAAGGTGCCACAAGTACTCCTTTTCTTTTTGCGAATACAGACTAACACGGCTGTTACTCTGAATCCTGTCATAGTAATCTTTGATCCAGACTTCAGGAAACTTGGTATCAATATAGACTTTAAAATATATACAAACATTTTTAAACAGTTTTCATAAGCTTTTTAGAAAGTTTACAATGTCATCCATTGCTTTTTTACCAGAGCGAAATGATAGAATCCCAAAATCAAATAGGCTTATCACTCCATGGAAGCCATCTTTAACGTGGTACCAAGTCACAGGGACACCACTGTCTTCTAACCGTTTCTTGTAGAGCAGTCCATCATCCCGAAGCACATCGTATTCACACGTTAAAATATAAGACAGGGGGAGCTGGCTGACAATGGACTCTTCAGCCAGAAGAGGTGAAAAAGTTGTCTCAAAAGCCACTTTAGCCGCCTCATAGACTTCATCTGAGTATGAAGTGGGCAAATGTGGTTTGTAGCCTCTGGCCTTAAACTCCTCAGGGATATTGTCTGGATTTACCCATCTCCCACACTTCTGTTTCACGTCCAGAGGAACATGAGTCCCCTCCATGACATTTTCCAATACTGAGAAGTCCTTCTCCAGATACTTCAGACAACAGCCGATAACGTGCTCTCGGTACAGGAGGGGCACTGCACAGTTTTGCTGATATGAAGGCAAATAAAAATCAATTGCCTGAAGGCCTGGATAAATCAAAATCTGAGCAAGTGGCTTTGGAAAATTCGGTCTGCTCACTAATGCTTGGCAAACAACAGCAGCAAGAGTGCCTCCAACGCTGTCCCCACTAATAATAACACAGGCAGAATCCACCCCATAGTCTTCTGCCGTCCTCATAAAGTGTACGCTGGCAGTGAGACAGTCCCTAAATTGAGATGGATACTTGTGTTCAGGAGCCAAACGATACCTACAACATTGGAGACATTGATTACTGGAGAGGAAGCAGGGCTGGGCATTGGGAGGGATAGTTCTATTCTTAGGCCTGTCACTCACCATGGACCAAGCTTCTTCATCTAACTGTGCCTCTGTTTCCCTCATGCGCTTTGATTGCTCTGTCTGTTCAGAGTGCAGGTTGAAATTTTTCAGACACAACTTTTCTTTTTGCCTAAAAATGCAGATTAAGTTTGTCCGAAACATTTTGCAAATTTGTATTGAATTCGGCAAATCGTTTCAGGGGGCGAAAATAATCAAAAATTTTTTGTTTCGATGTTTTTTTAAAAAAAAGTTCTGATTTTTCAATTCAAAATTATTTTTGTTTGAATTTTAAGTGAATTTTATTTTTTAAAAGGTGGGCTTTTTTTAAATAAAAAACCCCAAAACATTTGGTTTTGGGTCAAATGAAACATTTTGTTCAAACCAAAATGACATTTTCGAGTGGGGGGGTTGTGATTCACCAGAAAAATTTTGTTTTTGGTGAAAACAAACCAATTTTTTAAATCATTTAGTTCACCTACTGAACTGAAAAATCGGTTACTCACACAGCTCATCTATTTAGATTGGAGGCTCTAAAAAGCAGGGACTGCTCCTCATTGTGGAATCGAATGCATCTACCATAATGGAGTGCAGATCTCAGCTAGGTCCTCGAGGCACAGCTGTAATAACATAAGTCATAATAATTGAAAATTTTCTTTCAAAATTCTTCATTCTTGGTGATGGGATTTTCTTACAGAAAGAGGATCCTTTTTAGCTTCCCCTAATATTCTGTTTAGGTTTTTTAAAATTTTTTACTTGCTACCCATCAACAAGGAAAGACAACAATTGGGAGAGGAGGTTCAAACCAACTAATTTCTATTTACAGTCAATTGTTTTTCTTCTGCTCTTCCATCCCTCTACCATTCCTCTCCCAGGGTCCATGTACTGGAAAAATTTTAATATCCTGAACTGGAAGGAGTTGGGGATACCCTTCATAGTGAGTTTAATTTTGAGTGGAGCTTCGTTCTTCACTCTAAGCTGTATGGATGTGCTCTTCAAAATGGCTATTGGCGTCTAAGAAGTACCCTTGCTTTGTCATTCTTTTGCATTTTTCTTCATTGAGCTGTACACGGTTACTATTAAGTGTGCTATTTAGTAATAATAATAATTACTACTATTATGCCAAAAAATAAATAAGGCCTCTGTGGGCAGGAAGCATTTTCTTTATATAAAGTTGCAATCTTATTGCAACTGTTCAAATTTCAATAGACAGTCTTCCCGCAGGAATGGGCTCCACTTAATAGCAGAAAACAATCAGAACTAAAACATGATCAGCTCTCTTTATGAGAGACAGACTGCTTCAGAGAAAGGACCAATCAAACAAGGATCCAACATTAACCGTGAATATAGTAAATATTTTAAAAATACATGGGGCCAAGATTTTAAAGGGGCCTTGATCTGCCTCTTGATAACCACAGCCTCCTAATTAATGTTTAAGTTACGAGTGGCATGAAAGAAAGTCACCACTGTGGGAGTGAAGGAGACAGGAAGTATTTCTAAAAGGTGGAGCACAGCAAGTAGGAGGCAACAAGTAGAGATGTTCCCTGACATTAATCTGGGGTGCTGAAAATGCCAAGTATCTGCCTCCCAATGTGAGAAACTTCAGAGAGGGACATATGAGGAGAAAGCGGTAGACACTTCTCTTAACTCTGCTGCAATAGACTGGACAAGGAGAGTTTTTTGACAGAAAAGGCAAATAAAGAACAAATAGTTCACTAATAATAAAATAGGGGGAGTCGTTCCTAAACAGGAAGCAATTATGTTAGCAGTTATGATACAAGAGAAAGAGGCATTTCAGAGGGGCGTGCACCTTTTGTGTATTGTAAATAGGAAAATGATGCATGCTCTCTCTTAATTTAATGGTATACGTAATACAAGAACATATCCCAAACAAAGTAACCCTGAGGAAGAGGCTCCTATTGCAAGATCTGCTTTCCACAGGCTTGAAGCACATGCTCTCCCAAAAAGGGTAGAGGACATTAGACATGTGTTCAAATGCCCTCTTGTTCGTTCTACGGCATAACCTTGTGTGACCTTCTCAATAACATTTGCATACCACAGGTAAACTATTTCTTGGGTCTGCAAAAAACATAGTAAATATTGGATTAAATGCAAAGGAAAAAATTCTGTTTTCATGGCAGGAACCAGGGTTGGGGGTAGCGGGATGACTAGTTTGTATCACAGGGCAGGCCCGGCATCATCGCAGCATGGAGGAAAATGGGGTACAGTGCAGAATGTGAATGCTGGACAAACAGTTCTCCAATAAAGGCATATTCCTGAAAGTCCAACATGCAAGTTCTAAACTCTCTGTCACAGTTCCAGGTAACTGCACTTGTATCCCCCTTCCATGGTCCACTCCAGAACTGCCCAGTCAGGTCTCTAGTTGTCATCTGTCCCTGGGCAAGGACCTGTGTCCTACTCCCTTCTGACCAGGGGTTCTAAGGGTCCACAGCCCCCTGACATACACTGTGATCTTCCCAGCAAGCCAGTCTACCTGATGGCCAGCCCCGGGTGGCTTTTTCTCCAGCATCTATGACCAGTGTATCAATATTCTGAATATACCAGCAATTACGAGTTACCACACAGCTCTTTCTCAGCAGAGAACATTTATTCTTAAGGTAAAAGCATCACAAAGAAAACCTATAATAAACCATAAACAGATTTAGACACTAAATGTACCCAAAATCATCCATTGGTTTTACCGGGCCGTGGTAGGCCAATAAGGCCTGGGACCCTACTAAGACCAAAGATCCTGTCTGTTTGCTGAATCAAGAGGAAGACCCTGTATTAGTTCAAGCTCAGCTTTTTATACCAAAAGCTGTTTCTTTGTCTCTTGGTCTCTGGAAAATCCAGTTTCAACCAGAACTTTCAAACCAACCCAGAGGGTGGTGGTACCTCTTTGGAGTTGTTTACCATCTCAGCGAGTTGCCTCAATCACCCCTGTGACAGACTGACAATTTCCTGCAATATCCTGAATATACTTTATTGAATTAGGTTGGACCTTTGTGAATTAGGTTTATCATCTTTGGGGTCCATTGAATTAAAAATGCAATTGAGTGTGTGATATTGTGGAATTGTAGGTAGTGTGATGGGGCAAGGCCAGACGGCTATAGTAAAGTAGTGAGGAACAGGTATGTTAGCCTCAGGCTAAACAAATCCCTGGTACCATGGTAACCAAATGGCAGTTGCTCCAGGTTAATCAAGACACCTGTGACCAATTAAGATCCTTCTAGAAGGCAGTGGCTATAGCTAGGTTGATTGGGACACCTGAAGCCAATCAAGGACTGGCTGGAACTAGTTAAAAGCCTCCCAGTCACTCAGTGAGGGTGTGGGTGTCAGGAGCTGAAGGAGGAAGCTACACTGTTGGAAGAACTAAGTAGTACACACCATATCAGGCACAAGGAAGGAGGCCCTGAGGCAATGGTGAAGTGAAGCCTGAGGACGTGGGGGGCTGTTGTGGGGAAGTAGCCCAGGGATTTGTACGCATCTTGTTTCTAAAAGAGCAGTTACCATAGCTGATACTATTAGGGTCCCTGGGCTGGAGCCCGGAGCAGAGGGCTGACCCAGGCTCCCCCCCTTTGCCCTCTGATTAATCACTGAGACTGGGAGACAACAGAGACTGTGCAAGGGAGGATAGCTTCTCCTCACCTCCCTTGCTGGCTTATGATGAAAATGGCTCAGTCGGCTGTGACCCTTGCCTCTAGAGAGAGAAGGCCTACATAGAGGGTCACAGCGAGCCTCTGAGGCTAGCGAAATCCGCCAAGAAACGTGGGACCCACGGAGACAAGGACAGAGCTTTGTCATAGTATGTAACTTCTCTAGGAGACTGACTAATGCAATCCCTGAAAGATATTAAGAACTTCAAAGGGCTTTTTGGAGCAATGCAGGTGAAGTGGGTTTCCTAGAAAGTACCTGGGGGAATTCAAATGATCCACTTCAAAACCACTCTTTTGAAGTTCGCCCTGGTGAGGAAAACCCATTGTTTACTAATTACCTGCTCCTAGAAACTCCAGATCAAAGATCCTGACTTGTAAAAAGGGTGGAATAAAATGTGAGGAGTGTGCTAGTTGTGAGCTGATGCTGTTATGAAGTTGTGACCAAACAAGAGACTCCCCTTTGTGGGGTTTTGAAGGACTGCTCCTGCTGGAGCCTATGTTAGAACTGGGTGGATGTCTAGTAAGCTTGTTAGTATGTAAGTAGGTTTTTATTGTTTTTAGTATGTTTTTTCTGTAGTGTATTTACCAATAAAATAGACTAGCATAAAAAGAGCTGTGTAATATCTATAACGATGGGCAGTCACACTGTGAATCGTCTCGGAAGAGAAAGCAAGCAGGTGTGCTTGGGCAGCCAGTCTGTGCTGGAAATACCACAGTGAAGGCAGGCAGCTGGGAAGCCTGGAAATACCCCAGTCAGGAGGGAGGGAGAGGCAGGTCTCCACTCCCAAATGGCAATGGCTGCAGACCTGGAAGCCTGAGAATGGGTGCTTTCGCTGGACCATTAAGGGGAAATCTGGGTGCAGTTGATCTGATGTATGAAAACCCCCAATGCTCTAGTTCCTGGAAGAGCTATGGTAACCCTCCCACAGGAAGCAGAACACGATAATACATAAACATTGAATACAACGGTCCCCAAAGATACTGCACAGGGTTGTCGTACCCACTCCTTGTACATAATCTCCATTTGCACTGGGTTAACTCACCCAACAGACACCACCACTGATTCGCTTTCTCTGGCAAAATAGCGGCACACTCTGTCATAGGAATCTGAAAACAAATGTTTCCAATGGCACTGAATTAGTGTCGTACATTAAGATGAGTCCCAGCGGAACATTTTGTTTCTTAATCCAGACCTGGATCCAAAGTTTTCCATCCTAAATAGCGTGGGGTGAATCTGTAGTTTTGGTTTGGGCCTATTTCTAGTCTTCTTGGGTTTATTTGTTTTTGCCAGTCAAATAGTTGTATTTGTTAGCTCATGAACTGCATTTTCACTTGTTTGCGGCACTGTTAAAGTGCAACGCTTTTCACCTTTCCCTTCACGTGCATATTTCTAAGAAGCTCAGGCATGGATTTTTCAGACCACCACTGCAACCAAATAACACATACTACCTACTACTGATTTAACGGTAGGCACGGGTAGGTTCTCTATACGCTGGGGAAGATTTCAAAAAGTTTTCTACTGTTCAGCTCCACCAGCATTGGGAGCCCTAATCCAGAGGGGCCATCAACATTTTTGACACCATATCACATAACACTGCTCTGAGGCAGTCCGATCAGTACTGTTGTATATTCTGTAACACAGCTAATGTGCTTGTGTTAAATCTGCCTTGTACTTGTCTCACCTTTTTATTGTTCCGTGAAGGCAGTGGGGTTGAAAGGGAGAAACTGAGGGCAGAAATTGGTCTCTTGATCCTTTCTATAGCAATAAATGGATAGTGATGGCTAAATTGTCTTGAAAAGGACCCTAAATTTGCACCCACGATATTAAACCTGCAACTGAAAGTGTGCCCAAAATTGGAGACTGGCTTGAAGACCCTTCAAAAATCTGTTTGAGTGGGGCAAAATTTCCAGACATGTAGTTTATTTGCCAAAAAATGCAGTTTTGTTCGACCTGAAACTATTTACTAATATGACAGAAATTCACCAGATAGTTTTGGCCAAAATTCTTTTCGGGGGAGAGCTAGGTTTACAACATGAGGAACAGCCGTGCTGCTGCCCATTTTATAACCTTTAGCTTAGTGGTTAGGGCATTCATCTGGATGTGGGAGATGAAGGTTTGAATCACTGCTCTGGAGCAGCAATTTGAAACTAGGTCTTTACCGTCTCAGCTGACTGCCCTAACCACTAGGCTATGAGCTGTTCTAGGGTGGGGCACTCTGTCTCTCCTGTTGCAGCTGTTCCAGTTTATACAGATAATTATTCATTGGCACAAGGACTTTACCTTGGCTGTTCCCCCTGCTACATCCCCCTTAGCCCCAGGCTATCGAGTCATTCTCACTCTTGCTCTCTGGCCCAGTGACTATTCAAGTATTTTATACAAAGTGGAACAGCTATACCAAGAGAGATAGAAATAGACCAGCCCCAGAATAGCCTATAGCCTGGGGGTTGAGGCACTTATTTAAGAGAAGAGAGATGTGACTTCAAATCCCTGTTCTAAGGTAGAGATCTGAGCCTGGGTCCGCCACATCTCAGGTGAGCATCCTACCCACTGGGCTGAAAATTATAAAATGGATGTCAACAAAGTCCACCAACAACGTTTTCCACTCTGTTTGACCCAAACCGATGGCTTTAATTTATTTATTTAATTTATTTGCAGAGCTGCCTGTGAACTGAAAAAATCAGTTATTCATCCAGCTCTACCCTGGAGTATTTTCAGTTTTCTAGAAAACAAGAGGCTAGTTTCCTTGTGGCAAAGATAGCATTGTTAGCCCTCAATGCAATCTGTGACAATCCACTTCCTAGAGAATGTTTCTTCCAATCTTAGTGGAAAAGCTTTGGGTGGCCTATGACAGGCAATCTTTTCTATCTAGTGTAAACTCTCCACTCACCCCCAAAAAACAAAACCCTCCATGTGACATTTTAACATCACATGGACACCCAAAATACAGGCACCAATTAACATTACAGACCTCAATCCTCCCCTCAGAGTTCAAAGGCGTTGCACAAATTTAAATAAAAACAGGGCGTTAGCCATCAGGCTTCAGAAGGTTGGATTTGAAAGCTGTTTTTACCAACAGCAACCAGTGTACATTCATTTAGATGCTAATATGGAAGCCACAACTTCATTTGGATACAATAAGACCTGATCCAAAACTTCTCCTGAAATGGGAAACAGACCTGAAACCTTTTTTGAGGTTCTAAACAGTTCAGATGAGTTATTTGTTTTAAATACCATTCGTGGTTTTTTCCCCCCTTTAATGACTTACTAATGCTTCCAAACATCCAGCCTCCTCCATGCAAGTAGATGATGCCTCTCCTTCGGCGAACAGAAGGCGCTCTAGGCTGGTAAACCCTCACTGGCACCTCCTCAAACTGCAGGTCCTTTATGAAGAGTTTGGGGTCCTCCTGCAGGCTTTTTCCATCTTGTGTGTAGCGGATGAAGTTGATCTCAGAGCAGAAACCCAGACGCTCAAAAATCTTACCCTGTTTGGAACAAGGAAGGCCAGAAATTAGTTAAGATGGCCCAGAGCTGGCCACTGTGCAGATAGGAGGAGGCAGCGCTGGTGCCCTCCTTATAGCTTTTAGTCCAGTGGTTAGGGCACCTACCTGTATTCAGTTCCTCCCTCCATTTAATGTGGAGAAGGGATTTGAATTTGCATTCCCTACAGTGCACAAAAGTACCCTAGTTACTGGGCTATGGGGCATTCTGGTGTGGGTCTTTCTGTCTCCCTTGATAACGCTGCTGAACTGTGTATAAATAATTAAATATTCATTGGAACAGGGACTTGAATTTGGGTCTCCCATACCACAGATGAATGAGTGGCTAACCACCTCTACAGAGTCAGCCTCTCTCTTTCCCTCACCCAGTGGCTATTCACTATCATTCATAGCCATACTCCACAGACATTCATAATGTGTGAGACCCAAGTTCAGATTTCTTCTCCACATCAGACAGCAGGAGGAATTGAATGCTGGTGAGCATCCCAACCACAGGGCTACACGGAGGACACCGTCACCTGCTGCTGGTTGTATGAATGGCAGCTAAAGCCAGGGGGAATTAGCCAGAACTATTTGGTGAATTTGTGTCAAATCTGGGAATACTTTTGGTTTACCCATACCTGCCTCTTTTTTTTTTTTTGGTGAATATACTATTCGTGTGGAAATTTTCCCCCAGCTCTGACGGTAAAAGTTGCCATGTTGATAGGCCTGGAGATGGAATCCTCTGTTTTTCCTCAGAATAAATGCCTCATTGATAGTGGCTGTGCCAGTTACCCCTACATCTCCCAGTCTTTATGCCTCAAACAAGAGGGTGCTTTAGCCCTCATGGCCTAATAAGTCCTTTACCAAGAATGCTAACAAAGTTCCAGTCCATGCCAATAGTGGTCATTGGTCCACTAGAAAGTGAACTAAGATTACCAACTCCTTCAACATAGATAACCAAATAGCTTTCAGATTATTGTGAGTTGTGGTTGCCATGACAGGTTAATTTGAACAGTTGACCTAGGTAAAAGGCTCTGTATTCCATCACCAATCCCCATAAGCTATCTAATCCCCATTGTTAAAAAGTTGTACTGTAAAACTACCTGTCAGACAGATAACTTTGGTAATGCAGTTGTGCCTCAGATACAGGAAATTGATTATCATTTCTGTAACCAAGAAATAAAATAATCATCTCCTCATTACACAAGCACTAGAATTGTGTGATGTGCTCAACTTGGATCTCAAAAGTTGTCAAAATTAGTCTTTGTCCATTCACAGCCATTTGCCAACTTTTAAAAGTCATTGGACTTGTAGACAACAAGAAAATTAATAGCTGTAAGTGAGCCGGGGGGCAAAAAGTTGATACCTTTCCACCTTATGGAACAATCAAAACACACCAACTTATCTGCAAACATTTGAGACTGCTATTAGCTTGTGAATTTCACTCCCATACATAGTTCTGAACATATGCAAATCTGCATGAACATGCAAGGGCACATCACACCTAAACCTGGCACTGTGGGCTCACAACAATCCAACTAAGCTATGGAAAAGGCAACATCTTTTTGAACACGAAGGCATGCTAGCCCATACAAACCAGTTTTTAAAAAAAGTTAAACCATTTTAGTTTTGCAAGCAGTTTTTATTGAGTTATGTTGCACGGAAATATTTCACACAGTGAGATTTATCTATTTGGTGGAAAGCAGGGTGTTGCTTCTAAATGGTATGCATTGCATGAATCTCCTTGCAGATATCAGAATTTGTGAACACTCTACCCTAAGTATTTCCACAAGGATGGAGCAGCAAGGAAAGGAAACCTCTGTGTCAGGCCAGCTGCTGTTCTACAGGTGTCTGTTGCAGCCTTGAGGACAGTAGCTGCTGTTGCCCTAAGATACCTCTTCACTGAAGGGCAGGGGTAGTAGAGGATGTACATAACAGCAGATTTCCAGGCCCCTCAGTACTAGACTTGATCTCAGCTGGTCCCTGGACAGTGGAATTCAGAGTTGAATTCTCTGCCACACTGACTTATGCATCAAATTCTGCTGGCAAGAGCATATCCAGGAGAAGGATGGAATTTGCTCCATAACTCAAAGTCAGCTTTTCTTCTTATCTTAAATACTTGTCCCATCTCTCCTAGGTTCTGGCTCAGAAGAGCGCACCACATTTAAACATTTACTTTTAAAACGTTCCCCCTGCTTCCCCTCCAACCCTCCCATGTCAATCAAAAACCAAAATGTAAACACAGTTTCAAGCCAGGAAAACTCACCAGAAAACATACAATAACCATCAGGCAATGAAGGATGCGAAGCTTTCCAGGTTGCTCGACTCCAGGAGGGATTTCTGAATTGGAGAGATCATAATAAATTGCCCATGCTGCCACCAGAGTAAAAGAAACAATCAATATTTCTGCTGCAATTGTGAACAAGAAGTAAACAAGCTCCATGTCTCTTGACTGGGGGTGATGTAGCCAGAGAACTGACTTTGACTTGATGTTCCTTCCAGTTTCTGAAGTGTCTTGGATATATAACTAGGTTATTTACATCCACTAAAGAGTGTGGGGTGTACTCCCAAGCTGAAACAACACTGGAGAATGTTTTGTAGCACCCAATATTTCATCACAGCACTGTTGACACTGTAAATGATTTCATAACAATTTGGGCAAGTGTTGCAGATAAATACTAGTTAGAAGATCACATTGATCATTGTGCAAAGATAAGATGGTATGTGTCTGCACTGTAACTGGCTGGATTCACACGTTTAATGTAGGCTTTCTCTTGCACAGCAGTATAAAATTCTGCTAGCAGCTATTCTGGCAAGTGTGCCCATCCTGACATCCCACACAAGTGATGTGAAGATTTATTCATGGAGAGATAGAGCCAGCCAAAGTACAGCAGCTAACCCTAAACTGTACATGTACAAAGTTAACAATGTTACAGGTAGTCAGCAGGACAGTTCTGTATCTACAGTGTGTTCATTCCGAGGAACATGGGACTTATGCGTTTAATTTTTGATGCTGCTGGTAATTTTAAACCTTCTAAAATTAGGCATCTCACTATTTCCAGAGGGCCAAGGGAGGGGGAGGAAGTGACAATGTCTTGAATCTTTTAGAAATTTGATTCAGACAAGTATCCAAAAGTTCGGATGCTTTTCTCTGTATATTTGGTGGTATTCGGCCTGGGCTAATCCACAGCCTCATTCCTTTACCCCTCAACAGGCACCAGAAGGGTCAGCCTAAAATACAGCAGGAATTTAAAATACCTATTTTAGCAATGAAGGGAGCAATCTGTTTAGTTCATCAATAGTGGTTCTGCATTTAGACTGGGGGATGAACTCCAAACTACGTTAAATGGGCCAGATTGTCAGCTGGTGTAAATTGGTATCTCTTCATTGAATTCAAATGGAGCTACATCCATTTGTACCACATTGGTTTAGCCCTTGGTGTTTGGAAGCAATTCTGATGGCAGGGAAGAATTCTTACTTCATGTCTTGCCACCCTTCCCAATTTCATTCTGATTTGATGTTCTGCCAGCATTTGAAAGTGACTATGTGCTATTCTTCTCCTTCTCGCAGTACATTGGTTCCACCTTTTCCAAAACCCTCATCAGCCTTTGCAACGCCTCCCATTTGGCTTCCCTCAGTTCCCAGCTCTTTGAATTGCAGCATATACAGAATGCTGCCTTCAGCCTCCTAACATGCCCAGAAAACTTCACCCACATCAGTCCCACTTTCAAGCAATTTCCATGGCTCCTTCCCATCAGGACCCAATTTAATTTTTTTCTTTTAATTCCCAAAGCCCTCTATGGTCTTGCTGTGGCCTGTCTCGTGGCTTTGGTCACTCTCTCTTCCTCCTTTGCACTCCCTATTTTTTTCTAGTGGTCTCCATCCTGTATCTCTATCTGTACCACTGTAGGTACAAGAGCCTTCATTTCTGTGGCTCCTGACATCTTGACCAGCCTTCCTGCATTTCTTTGCCTCAATAACTCTCTCTCTCTCTCATTTGGAAACTCAGCTGAAAAAATATAGTTTCCTTCTTAGCAACATTTCTTTATTTCCCCTGTGCCCTGATATGATTTAGCTCTGTAACTGCACCGTTTATGGAAACGCTAAAGTATTTTGGGACCCACATTCTGTAAAATACCAGGCAGTTCATTTCCAGAGGTGCTGAGCACTCAGGCTCTAACTGAAGGCAGTAGGAACTTAGCATCTCCAAAATGAGGCCCAGTATAAAACTGGCATGAATTATTCCGTTTAAAAAAGTCATTTTAAAAACAAACTATGACATGAATGTATCGTGCCCCATTCTGTAGGCAGAGTTCAACTAGAAAGATTCCAAGTAGAGCTACTGGGGGAGGGAGAATTTCCCCTTTAGTGACAATTTTGATGAAAACGTGTGGGGGGGGATCCTTTTTGTTTAATTTTTCATTGGAAATTTAATTTTTTTGTTTGAAAACCAGAAACTTCCGTTTTCGGATGGAGACTGACCATTTTTGAGGAAAGCCATCACTCTGCGGGAAACGTTGTGAGCAAAAATCCAATTTTCATCAAAAATAAATTTAGACGGAAATGTTTTACCAGATTGAATTTATTCTGCAGCTCCTGTTTGTTTTACTTGGTTCCTCGGTGACACCTGGTGGCTAATTATATACCTAACAAGCTTTTTTCTTTTCCAGTTTCCTGAGGCCTAGGTGATACATCTCAAGGGTTTAAAACTGAACACACAGGATTCCTCTACAGTGCCTTGTATAAGTAGCAACATTGGAAGTTGAGATTTCCTTGGTCAGGTCTATAAAATATCTTTAATTCTTCCAGTCACAGCCACCTTAGGCGTTGCTTGTAACAGTAACTACTGTACAATCTTTCCAAAGGAAAGGTCGTTTTCTAGCTGACACCAAGAGTCCCTTGTTTAGTCCATTATCTTGTTACTTTTTCAGAGCTATTTCTTCATTTTTTGTTTCTATTGGTGTATCTTAGTGTAAAATTTTGAATAATTTTTTACCTTCTTATCCTATTTACCTAGCTGTTGAGATCCACTTTATTTGAACTAATAATAATATAAAAAGGAAGAAAGGAGTATAACGTGATTGCTTTTGAAGCATGTCACCAAATATCACAGAGAGATCTAAGGATCCTTTGTGTAGAAAGAGCTAATTTAACTTGCTTAATATGACAAGTGATCTCTTTCTCGCAAACATATAAATACTTGAAGATTGGGTTTTCTCTCTCATTCAGACTTCCTTCCGTATTTCAGCATTGATATCGAGTTTTAACCCTGAATCGTTTTGTTTTACTGCCTGTTCGGGTAAGTAGACTTTGAAGTGAATTAAATACTGGGAGACAAATTTTTTAGCAGATTTAGATTCCACAGAGTGGGGCGGGGGTGGGGGGCTCACACGAACTGGAGAGAAAGGAATTATAACGTCCCCAACCATGTGGCTCCCCACCCCAAGGTTAGGGTTCCTATGGTTAGAGTAGTTGGACCTAGGCTCAGGGTTCCAATGGGTAGGGCTGCCCACCTTAGGGTACACAATGTTGCTGCTTTGGCTCCTCAAAGCCTCAAGTAGTCTCTGCTACTTGTACTGCAAATCTGTGGCGGAACTGTTGCTGCTGGGGCCATGTAACTATAGAACCCATTAAAGGTCCAACCTACACAACTGATTGGAATTACCTTGTGACAGGAGCAGAGAATAAACATGCTGTACATGGACTTTTGGATACGGTGATATTTGCAACGCAAGCCATCCCTTCTTCAAGAGATGCCTTTGTTACAGTAGCAGAATCCAGCTAAATAATGACATGTCCGTGTACACCTGCAGTGAGCTCCATCCTCATGAGCTATGCAGGCAATCCACAGTAATAAATCTATTCACAGGGCCTAGTTCTGTATGTGGTTACAAAGTGAGTCCTTGCCATTCTCTGGAGGAGTCCTCTGCCAGCACTGAAGTAGCAGCTACCCTGGTTCACAGCTGGTGCCACCTACTCTCTCTCCACAAAGCCACTGGGAGAAAGTGATTGTAATATTTTTGGAACAACTACCAATTTCAGTCCTCGTTTAAATTCTCTCACCAGGCTGGATAATGCTACCTCGCAATGCAACGCATGATAAAGAATTTCCTGTCCACAACAGTAAAGTGTACCTGATATATAGAAGTTGAACATTGTTGATAAATATTTATATAGTGCTGTGCATGTTCATGGTGTTATACAAAGATCTATTATGGGGCAGCTATGATCTAATGGGCTGATCATGGGGCTGGGAGCCAGGACAAGTAGGCTGTATTATTTGTCCCCTCCATTAGTTGCCGTCTTTGTGCCTGCATCTGCAAAAATAATAATTATGGTTGCCCACTTTGGCTGAAGTGCTTTGAGATCTACAGGTTAAAACTATGGATATAATTATAGACAATCCTTTGACGTGAATATTTTATAATCTGATCAAATCAAAACAGACAACAAAAAGCAATGGCCAACATCTCCTGTGAGGGAGGCAGTGGGGAATTTTAATGTTTAGAAGAGGGATTGCTGAAAGACATGGGTTTGAAAGAAGGAGAAAAGAGGGTGATTTGTAGGTGAGAAAAAAGGGCATTATTCCAGCAGCAAAGAGGATTGGGACAGCATGATGGAAGGGGAAAAGTCTGTTATGGGAGAAGCAGGAAGAGGTCAGGTTTGCAAAAGAACAATGGGAACAGGGATGGGGAATGACAATGGAGATAGGTCTGAGAACAATGACCCTGATTCTGGAGCTCAACTAAGCTCTATTCAGTTCAGGACCTGGGAAGAGCAAAAATAGCTTTTTGCCATATTTATGCCCCCTATTACTGGCCAGGAGCCAGTTCAACCATTAATACAAGTTAGAATAGCCTCAGGACTGTTCTGACTTGCACAGGCAGGCAGTGTCCCTCCAGGGGCTATTATACCATTCAGGCATCATTGGCACACAGAAGCATTATGATCAATGGGGATAGAAAGACATCTGTGACTTTAAAAAAAACCAAAACCCTAGTTTCCTGTATATCCCAATATTCTGAGGTTATGTTCATGGTGAACAATTGCTTAGTTCATTAGTTGTCAAGAGGGTTGCAAAAATACTCAGCAGGCTACCTATAAAGGGATGTTCTTTACCTCTTTGTATCTGCTTAGATAGTACAAAGAAAGAGAGACTGATTTGTGTGATGACGTCCTTTTAACAGCAGGTGTGGAATGTTGCCATCCAAAGGTTCTGGAAGGTGGCCTGGCAGGTTGAATGAGGCAGCTAGGTGTCACGAGACTTGACGCAAGGCTGTTTGGAGGAACGTTTTCAATTGGGATCGGTGGGAGGGTCAGTTTGAAATGGGTCCATTTGACCTGAGGTTGGTAAACGGGTCAGTTTTGGTAGCTGGAATAGAGCAGTTGAGAGTGATGTTGAATGGTGTGAAGGTGGAAGCCAGGAAGAAGTTGAAGCCAAGTGGCTCTTATCTAATCTCCGTCAGCTTAGAGCATCTCCACTGAATTCAAGCGTAACCAAGACTAGACTCTGACTGGCCCAGCGTAGTCACCCTCCATCTTGAGGATGAATGAGACAGAACAATGGGGGAAGGTAAGGATGGCAAAGTGTGAGAAAGAGAGAGCAAAAGAAGAAACTAGTCAGGAAGAGAATGTAGAAAAGGAGCCTGTGAAATCCATCGGGGAGAGGCAAGTGAACTCCTAGTTATCCTCCCTTATCACAATGATGCTCTGAGGAGGCTTTGTATCACCATACGGCCCATCTGGTGTGTTGCTTTAGAAACAAAACCACTTTTCTTTTTCCTTCATGGACAAAGCGATTCTCTGATGGTTTTTAGTTCTGGGACAAAATTGGGGGAGGAGGGAATAAAAGGCAGTGATACTCGCTGAAGCTCTTCCCAAAAACTGAGATCTATTCTGTTCTGTACAGATTCTTATACTGCCCTCATTACATAGGACCTGAGCACCTTCCAGCTGTGTGTTAAGCAACATGAGTGACATCTGTCACGCTGCATACATGGGTCATGGGTCAGATCAGCAGTGACTACAGGGCTCTGGGAGCTAGGGGGAAAAAAGTAAGGGATGCGGGTTGTGTTTTTTGTCCATCCTCCTGGTTGGGAGAAAGGGCCCAGGCAGGGACACATGCATCCTGAAGATGAACTCACAGCTGCACTGATGGTGTTGATGGGCGGACTTTGGCTTCCTCGACCATGGGATGCAGTTCCAGGAAGAAGGTGTGCTGGGAAGAGATGGGGTCCAATTGACCAAGAAGGGGGAAAAGCATCTTCACACACTAACTTGCCAACCTAGCGAGGAGGGTTTTAAACTAGGTTCAAAGGAAGCAGGTGACAAAAGCCGGCAGGTAAGTATAAAAACAGGCAACCTTTCAGAAGCTTATGTTGGGGGGGCAGAGATAAGGAAATCACATTAGGATCATAGGAGCAATAAGAGGGAAATCTGTGGGGGAGGTAAAAAGGGAGGTGGTGTTGCATTATACATCAAGAGACTCTCCTATCCTTATGTTTCCCCAAACATCCTTCATGTTGACAAGGGGCAAAAGACAAGAAAATGCCCCTCTTTTCCCCTCTCCTTGTCGCTCTGCTGCCTGGAGGGGCTGGAGAGTTGTCCCTGTTGCTTCTCTCAGGACCCTGACCTGTTGTACAAAGACCTATGAGTTGCTGGAGGTCAGCTCGGGTGGAATGAATATTTCTGTTCCCCGCCCCCCCGCCCTTGTCTTAGGCATCTTTTTATTGCGTGTTTTCAGTGGTGATACTGGCTTTACTGTGTGCTGTTATAATTTCTATCTGAGGGTCACAATTATGCAGGTGGAAACTGGAAAGTGTAAAATACTGCATATTTTAAAGAACTCAAATCTAAAACCTAAACAAAAAGTGCCTACTTTATTTGCATAAAGTATTTTGCACTTGCTATTGGAAATACAGGACCTGCAGCATTTAAAAAAGAATATTTTTCACAATTTTTTAATAAAGTTCACAGTATTATCCAGTATCTTTTTTGCAGAGGGAAATGAAAAAATTCCAAAACCAAAAAAAGCTAATACTCCATGGAAACCATCCTCATTATGGTACCAGCTGACTCGAACACCATTATCCTCTAATCGTTTCTTGTACAACAGTCCATCATCCCTAAGCACATCAAATTCACAGGTCAAAATATAAGACTCAGGAAGCTGGCAAACAATAGCATCTTCTGCTAAAAGTGGGGAAAACATTACCTCTAACATTTGTTTAGTCACTTCATGAACGTCATGCTTATATTTATATGAAGGCAGTTTCTGTGGTTTATAGCCTCTGATCTTAAATTCCTCAGGAATATTGTCTGCACTTATCCATTTCTTATATTTCAGTTTCATATCCTCAGGAACATGGGAACTCTTCAGGACATCTTCCACTACTGATGTGTCTTTATTGAGATAACGTAAGCAAAAGTAGGCAATGCGATCCTGGAACAAGAAGGGGACTGAGCGGTTCTGCTGATATGAAGGCAAATAAAAGTCCAGCCCCTGGAGGCCTGGATAGATCAAGACCTGAGCACGTATTTTTGGGAGGTCTGTCCTGCTCACCAGTATTTGGCAAATAGCAGTAGCGAAATTACCTCCACAGCTGTCCCCACAAATGATGATGCGGGCAGGATCCACCTGATAATCTTCCACATGCCTCATAAAGTGTATGGTGGCATTGAGGCAATCCCAGTACTGGCTTGGATACAGATATTCAGGAGCCAACCGATAACTAAATATCAAAGAAATTATGATTTTTTAAAAAGTAATTACAAAAATTTCGTTTCCATTTTTTATGTCTAATTGGTGTGGCATCTTCTCTTTAAAATGCCCTTCTAAATTTGCACATTTATAAAACCTATGTATTTTAATTAGTTCAATAAAAATGTCCAAAATTTAAAATAATTTTATTTGTTACTCTAGCATGATTTGCCTAAAAATACATGCCTAAAATGAACAAAACCCTCAAACCAGAAATATAGGGCACAACCTAAAATAGTAAGGACTGTCCCATTTTCAGATCTCAGCATGTACCACAGAAGCATTCCAATTGTAAACTGCCACATTGGGGGAAAAACCTATATAAAAACACTGGGTTGCGCTCACTTACCCAACAGACACAACCACTGAATCGGTTTCTCTGGCAAGATAACGACACACTCTTTCAAAGGCATCTGAAAACAAAAATTTTCAAGAGTGACATATCTGAGTTCTAATACATGTGAATGGAAGACTATCAAGGGGAAAACTTAAACTCAGTAATGAACCAAATATCAGCAGACCTCAGAGACCAATCTGTGCGACAGCCTTATGTACGATCATAAGTTTTGAAAGAAGGCTATAAAAAGTTGCTAACCCTGAATAAGGAAGTGGCAAGGAAGAAGAAGATATTTGAGTTCTCATATATTCCATATGCTTTAGAAATAAGACTGAAACTTGTGAAGAATGGCGTAAAATCTAAGTACCAAATCCTGCTCTGTGTAGTCATGAGTAGTCTTTTGTGACAAATTCTTGCCCAGTGTAACTCTGTTGATCATAGAATCATGGGGTTAGAAGATCATCTAGTCTAACCCCCTGCCAAGATGCAGGATTTGTTGTGTCTAAACCATCCAAGACAGGTGGCTATCCAGCCTCCTTTTGAAAACCTCCAGTGAAGAAGCTGTCACACCCTCTGGAGGCAGTCTGTTCCATTGTCTTACTGTTCTTACAGCTGGGAAGTTTTGATGTCATAACAGTGCATCGCCCTTGGAATACGTTAGACATCTGTTATTATGTATATCCCTTAATAAGGTGTGGAGCACACATGCTGTCGAAACCACTGCAACCCTGAGTTCATTTCTCCACAAAATAAAACCTTTCCATCAGTTAGTGAATCAGGGCTGACTTCAATATGGAAAAGGCTTTCAAATCCCCAAAACCTCAAGAAGGGCCAAATCCATATCACCTTACTCTTGCATGTATTCCAAATTCATCACCAAAGTATCTTTAGAGGTCTGGGGACTTTTACAGATTCTAGAGGTGTATTCTACAGTCAATATATGCCTAAAAGATGTGTTACTATAAAAGGAAACAATAAGCACAGAGGTATTTCTCTTGGTCTATAACAGAAGTAGTATTGTAATGGAACAAAATGTTAATTCATGCTTTAAAACACACTCAAAATCAGCCTTGACTTGTGTTTGACCTACATCCAGAAACCAGCGGCTTCTTACTGTACCCTAGATACTTGTGAGCACTTAAACTGCTCTTTGCCACGTATTTTAGAGTCCAGCTTTGAGAGTTTTTAGAGTTGGAGAGAGTCATGTGGAGGCTAAAGTCGGGCACTCTGCTTTTAGTTGGTATTACCTGGGGAAACTGTTCAGGAAGGCAGGTTTCAGAGCTAGTAGCTTGGGTGCAAGTCAGCTGAGCAGTTGCTGCTGTCACCCTCACCAGCTCTGTGCAGAGAAGGATTCTGATGCTGTCACCACTTGAAACTGGCAGGGCTGCTGACACTGAGGAGTGATAAAGTGGGGTACAAAAAGACCACACCGGTGGCCTACATCATAGCTTCTGTAACCTCCTATACCACTGAATGGATATTGGAAACCTGCAATTTTCGAGCAAGGACGTAGAAGATTGCCCAGAGGCACTTCTGACATTTTTGGAGCTATCCAAATAACTCCTTTTTTTGTGTGGTTTGTTTGTTTTGTTTTGTTTTTTGTTTGGATAGACCAAAAAAATTTAAAAAATTATTTCAGGTCAATGAAAAGCAAAAAAAAAAAAAAAAATCCAGTTTTTCTCTAAGCTTCAAACCAGACACAAACCTTTTCTGAGATTCCAAAAATGTGTGGTTTTTTGCCTTTTGTTTTTTTTTAAATTATCAATCATAATTTTAATCTTGATATTTCTTACTAATGCTTCCCAGGGTGCCAGCCCCTCCATGAAAGTAAAGGACTCCCCTCCTTTGGCCAACAGATGGTGCTTTTGCCTGGTAAACCCTCATTGGCACCTCAGCAAACTTCAGATCTCTGATGAGGAGTTTTGAATCTCTCCATGGTGGTATTCCATCCAGCATAAACCGGAGTAAGCTTATGTCACTGCAGATCCCCAGCTTCTCCAAAATCCTTCCCTGTTAAAATGAAAGTGATCCGAAATTGATTACTGCAAAGAGGCCCAAATCTTTCAAACTACACAAAATGCGTGGACTGTAGCTTGCTGGGATGGATTGAATTTCAGGAAACAGAGGTGGCACTTTAGTGCCGAGTATGGTTACAAACCAAGAAATGATCAAACTGTTTTTAAGTAAATTGAGTGGTGCTGAAAGTTGCCAGGTTGGCACTGATGGAGACCTAAGTCATCTCTATCCCTGGAACAGGAGCAACGGGGATATGGTGCAGTGCAGAGTTCCCTATACAGAAAAGGGTCGTCTTTTGCTGTTGTTCGCAGTTGTGATCATTCATTTTTACGGAGCCAAATAATCACAAAAACGGTTGATCTTAAAAATATTGGGAGAAAAGGAAAAATAATTTCTGATTTGGAAACAGGGGCTAGACAGGGAGGCGTCTAAAGGCATGTCTCCACCGCAAAAACTGTGCACAGGCTAGCTTATTCAAGCTAGCTTGAATCCAGCTAGCATGGGTCACTATAGTGATGAAGATAGCACAATGTAGGCTTCAACTTAGGTAGGACTTAATATCACATTCCAAAACCTTCAGTATATTCAAATACCTGCCATGCTTTTAAAGCAACTTGTCAAATAGATATTTCCTCCCAAGAGTGAAATTTTCCTTTAAAAACAAACCCCCCCAAACCAACCAAACAAAAAAACTTTACCTTGCTCGATGTCCAGGGTGGCAAATACTTAACCTTTGGCCCAGCTTTTTCTTTCATAAAAAAGGAATAACTTTTAGATGTAATGTCTATGAGCTATAAAGTTCAATGTCAAAAGAGCTTTATGGCATTTGTTAGAAGAAAGGGGATGCATTGGTCACTCCTAGCCCTGGAAGATTCACATTTCAAGACTGACAGAAAAATTATTTTTGGTCATTTTGAAGATGTTTCATGTTTTTAGTTTTAATTTTAATGTTTCTCTTCCTCAGATCCATGCACAATCATAGTAACTAAGGCCCATAGCTTTGCAAGTGGAAGGATACAATCAATAATCCCAATGCAATGTTTTAAATTCCCTAAAATTATCCTAGATGATTATTGTGTGTGCGTGTGTGTGGGCCATGTGTACTATATCAAGAACACATGTAGATGTGGCAGGTTTGGTGTGGTATAAACGTTTTATTGATACTCATTTGTGATTACCTACATAACTTTATTCTTCTCCTTGCCACTTCTGATTAAGCAACCATCCGAAACTCAGAGTAATATAACCTGTTGCACATCTTTCTGTATTCTATTCATGTGTGTGCATGCATAATACATGCAATGTAAAAAATGTGGGTATAGTGTATATGCAAGGCAAGCTGCATTTGTCTGATCTGTAGCTAAAGAGTCCATCTATTCATTTCTGGGGTTGTTGCTTCAGATAGGTTTCGCTGTAGTAAAATGCCTGTGAATTGTCAAGGCACAATCTGTCCCAGTGAATGCACAAATGCAGGTATGTGCATTGAACTAGAGCTGGATGGGATTTTTTTCAGTGAGATTTTCCTGTCAAAAAGTTGATTGGTCAAAACCTGAAAGTGTTTGTGGGAAAGGGTCAGTTTTGAGGAATTTCTCAACTCAAAAATAGTTGAAGAAAACGTTTCAAAATTATCAAAACAAAAAACTTTGGTTTCCCAGTTTGAAATAACTTTTCCTTTTTTCTCTGACATATTTGACTAGGAAATGGGTTATGGAAGCAGATGTATTAGAATTCTGTCAGGCTTGCTATTATGTGGGTATCTATCTATGGACAATTCAATAAGTATAATATAGATTTTTATTTTGTTTGAAGCAATGTTTTAAAAATTATGAAGTGTCTGGAGTCTGAGAGGCACAGAAAAAAATCTAAATAAATAAACTCTAAAATCAGCCTCTAGTCTTTACCTTTAAGAATTAATTTAATCTGCAATAGTTCATATTCCAGATGTCTGAAGACTGTTTAAGAATTTTTTTTTACAGATCTTTCAACTCCCGTCCCATTGTCAAAAATAAAAGTTGAATCCCCACTTTGAAGACAAGTCAACTTACCAGAACAGCAGTCAGAAGTAATAGCGAGTGATAAAACCGAAGCTTTAGTGGCTGGTCAATTCCAGGAGGCAGTTCTGATTTGAAGAGATCATAACAAATTGCCCAAATGAACAATACCGGTAGCAAAAAGGGAGAAATCCAAATCACTCCTATTAATGTCAAAGGAGCACAAACAAACCCCATTGAACTTGAATGAGGATGATGTACTCAGAGAAGTGATTCTGATTTGATTCTTCCAGTACTATTTCTGAAGAGTCCTTACAGAGGACTAAGCAATACAGGGCATCCTTTTGACACACAGCACAAAATACATAATCAGATTAAGATTGCAATATCAGTAATTCTCTCCACCCTCCTCCCATGAATCATGATGATGGCTCCACCCACACACAAATACATATCAACAGAAGAAACTAGCATCTCAAACTCAGGTGTAATTTTATTCATGATTTCTTATTAAATACAAGAGAAATGAACATTCCAAATGCACCTAAAACTCTGTTTATTCTGTATGTGCTTTCATTATGACTCAGTTCTGGATGGACTTCTTGGTGGGACTGCAGAACTAACCCTTGGACATTCCAAAAGCCCAAAGTCTCTCTGATTTTTGTATTCTTCAGGAGACGGCCCAGCAGGGCTACTGCACTTCAGAAAAATGTTTAGGCAGACAGTTGTGCCATACATATTGCAGAAGAACGCAGGACACAAAGATGTTCCTATGCTGCCAATTCCACTGAAAAATTAGCAAATGTTCGATTTAGGGTCTAGGTTTTCCAGAACAGAAAGTTTGGAGTGTGAGAATTTCTTCTCGCAAATTTCTACTGGGAACTTCACATGAACTGGATTTTTGGTAATCAGAACTTGCCCATCTTCCTTTTAGGGCCGGATGTGCTCAATCTGTGTTCTTCTTTCTAGTGTGTGTATGCACAGCCCAACCACCCATCAGTGCATTACACCTTTCACTGGCTTTCCTCAACAATACAGGAGAGTGATCTAGCCTTTAACACCAGTTTTCAAGGTATGCCTCTAGGAACAATCCCATCAACTATAAGCTACTTGTCTTCACTTTCATGGCCCTTCAAAGCCTATTCCCACCCTACCTACATCATCTCTCGTCCACTCAACCGATCAGCCAGCGATGCCAGCCTCTATTGTCCACTTGTTAAATTTTCAAATAAGCACCTTCATGCTTTCTCCCATGCTGCCCCTCATGCTTAGGAGAAGCTCCCTGAAACTATCCACAGAGCTGCCTCACTATCCTCCTTCAAAACCTTCCTTAAAATTCTTATTTTCCATGCTGCCTACAAAAAAACCCCCATAATAATGGTTAGGCTGCTGGTGTGCTGAATCATGCTGACCAATATTGTCTCATTGTTTCCTTGTACTCCCCCATGTGTCAATAGTCATCTCTTGTTTTATACTTAGATTATTAGATCTTTGGGGCAGGGACCATCTTTTTGTTCTGTGTTTGTCCAGGGCCTAGTGCCCTGGGGTTCTAGTCCATGATTAGGGTTTCACGCTGGTACAGTAATACAAACAATAATGATCATACAACCCACCCCCTTCCCCGCTGGTGCTAATGGAGAAGCAAAATGTCTGCCGTGAGGTAGTCCAAGATCTGTTATTAAAAGGAAAAAGGTGCCCCAGAAATCGCATGTCTGTAAAATTGCCATGGCCGGATCTATCTGCATACAGTGCTTTTCAGAGCAAAGAAAGATTCCCAAAGACAAGTCTTCAAGTCTTTCATGTCTTTCATGATTTCAAGATCTACTTCCGCTGAGGAAATGAGTGCGCCCTCTTCTACCAGTGGGCTAGCACCCTGGAGAGATTCTCCCAAACTTCTGATGCTTCTCACAACAGGGTTCTGAAACCTTCTTCAGGAAACATCCAGCCCAAGAGGCATGCATCCAAACTAATTCCTCAGTGGAGGCATCTATGTTTTTAAGAGAGCCTCTAACCAAAGTGAAAAGCAATCCCATTAAACGTATTTGTGACTGTCATATGTTTTACTGCTGTGACCTCCATGCCCCAGGTCGCAATGCCACTCACTCAGCATTGGCCCTGGCACCATCACGATGGGGGGCACCAGGGCTACTCCTCAGTGAGTAACGGGGCAGCTGGTGCTGCTGCTCCTTGCTGCTGCCGGGGACTGGCTGCTGCATCAGTACCTGAACTAGACCAGTCAGGGACCATGAGCTAATGCTGGGTGGCCCCCCACAAATTGGGCCCTAAGCATGTGCCTACGATGACTCTGGATTTGTGCTGGAAATGGCCCAACTTGATTATCATACACATTGTAAGGAGAGTGATCACTTTAGATAAGCTATTACCAGCAGGAGAGTGGGGTGGGGGGAGAGAAAACCTTTCGTAGTGGTTTGTGTGTATAAAAAGATCTTCTGTACTTTCCACAGTACGCATCCGATGAAGTGAGCTGTAGCTCACGAAAGCTTATGCTCAAATAAATTGGTTAGTCTCTAAGGTGCCACAAGTACTCCTTTTCTTTTTGCGAATACAGACTAACACGGCTGCTACTCTGAAATCTGTCTTACTCTGGCTTTGGTCAAGACATTGAGGATTCGCCAAAGAAAAAAGGGAAAAGATTGTCAGTTTAAGACTCTTGGGGGGGGGAGAAGGGGCTCAGCACAAGCATGATTTTCTACAAAAAAAACAAGGCAAAGGGCTAACATTTGCTTTTTGTGAGTACTGCAGAGCTGATTTTTCTGTTAGTCATGGCGGATACAATGATATTTCAAGACGTATTGCTAAGGAGAAACAAGCGAGCTGGGCCAAGGCTGCAATGCAGTCAAAATGTTTGGTAGCTTGTTCTCCATCTGCTGCGTCAAAAATGAGTGACCGTGTAACCAAAAGTGAAGTGTTATTTATAGGATTACTTTTGGAGCATACCATTCCTCCTGCTCTCAATGATCATGTGAGACCTTTCTTCAAGAAAATGTTCCCAGACTCCAAAATTGCTCAGCACTATGTGTGTGCTTCCAGAAAAATGACCCATATTATACCAGGGTCTATCTCACCAAAAGCACATGAAAATGTACCAAGTGTGATTGAAGGCCATAAACAATATTTTGACACAGGATGCTAGTGTGA
This sequence comes from Lepidochelys olivacea, assembly GCF_965140295.1. NCBI lineage: Eukaryota > Metazoa > Chordata > Testudines > Cheloniidae > Lepidochelys > Lepidochelys olivacea. The sequence continues at coordinate 17,592,761 of NC_140428.1, forward strand.
ACAAGTCTGAGAAGTATGTTCCAATCTTGGTTGTGTCTGAACACCCGGAAACTGGCCTTACAGTTACTGTGGTTTTAGATATGGTTTCTTGCACATCAGATACATCTCAGGAATTGTTTGATGTAACGAACATTGGGCTGTCAAAACACAATGTTGACTGGAGTAAATGTGTTACGATAATGCAGCAAACATTCACAAGAGTGTATTGTCTCAAATTAAAGCCAAGCAAACAACAAACCAGAAACTGTAGGTAGTGGGCTGTCTCTCCTACCTCATGCACTGTATTGAACTCATTACAGATGAATGTTGAGGATTTGATCAACATTTACTACCACTTTCAGAGAAGTGTCAAAAGAGAGGCATCGCTGAATGAATCCATTGAATTTTGTGATACTAGTGTGAAGACAAGTGTGTCGTATGTGAAAATGCACTTGCCGAGAGATCTATTGACTGTACCTTGGCTACTTGGGATGGGCCACACTCCTTCTTTAAAAAGAAAAGGAGGACTTGTGGCACCTTAGAGACTAACCAATTTATTTGAGCATAAGCTTTCGTGAGCTACAGCTCACTTCATCGGATGCATACTGTGGAAAGTGTAGAAGATCTTTTTATATACACCCAAAGCATGAAAAAATACCTCCTCCCACCCCACCCTCCTGCTGGTAATAGCTTATCTAAAGTGATCACTCTCCTTACACGGCTGTTACTCTGAAACTCCTTCTTTATCAGGACCTTTGATGAAAAAGAGCAAAGAGGCGCTCCTGGAACATGGGAAATAAGAATACCAATGAGATCCAAGAATCCTTTAATGAAGGTGTTGTGGTTTTTTTTTCATGCAGTGCTGCCCATGTTTTACATGTTCAACTGACTCCTCCAAATGGAAGCACCAGTGAGTCACCTTTTGTACTGAGTAATGATGACTCTATACAAAGATATTTGTCTGAGATTTATGAAACCCTTTGTTAGGATTGCTGCAAGTGAGAATGTTATGAAAATCAATTACAAGGATTCTCCTGTGCAGTCACCGGCATCTGAAGTGTTGGTGCATTTTGAGACATGTGCAAGAATGAAAAGCATCATCAATACAAGACATCCATATAAGACATTCGTAGTTTAATTTTTCTGCAAAGCACTGGGTTATGTGAGAAAAGGCAATGCCTTTACAAGATCTTGTACTTGAGAGCTGGGCTTTTGTTAATCCAACCAGTTGTGTACCAGCATCTCCTGATGTGATCAGGGCACAACAAATGGATCCTCTGATTTACAGATTTAGAGATTATCAAATCTGTGATGCATTTTCTGAATATGACAGCACTATGAGAACTGATGAATTTTGGTATCATGTATCTCAAATGAATGACCCAATAAATGGCCAGGTAAGATTCCGTGTGTCACAATTCAGGGCAACTGTACCTGTATTCCCCTTCCTGATGTAAGCAGTGTCAGGATGAGGTCCACCCTGACATCTGGTGGTGAGGTGTGGCAAGTTGTGGAAAAGAACTTCAGGGGCTGATCTCATTTGCATAGGCACACCCACCATGCCTAGAATGAGACCATAGCTGCCCAAATGGTCACTTTGGCTGCTGTGGGATCCCCAGTGTCTCTGTTATTGGGGCAGGAAGAATAAATTGTTATTACCCTGATTATGGGAACTGTGCTTGGAACTGTACGTGGCCTTTTGTTATGCTGGAGGGACTCACCATCAACTAAGTAGCACTCGCTAGGCAAGGGTCATGGGTTCCAAAACTGTGTGAATAGAGAGAGGCTGGGGACAAGTATTAATACTTGGTGGCATGGGACCCTTGGTGAGGGCCTTACATGCTAATTGCACTTCCTCCTCTCTCCACTGTGGAATATCAGAGCTAATTTTGATTTCATTAGAAGTCTAGTTATAGGCTGCTGAGCTCATTTTGGGCTGACAGTGCACCAGCACTGGGGCTCCCCTACTATAAGCTGAATTCACCTAAGAGCTGAAATCACTGAGTGTTGTGTTAAGTAGTGGGGAAGCCTGAAGATATATTGTGGAGCAGTTTGCGGGACGGCTGGTGAAGCAGTTCGACGCGGAGCAGTGTGTGGATGGCAGGAGCTGCTTGTGGGCCGTGGAGCTGAGCGAAGGAGTTCGTGGGGCGGCTGGTGGAGCGGAGCGCAGCTGAGTGAAGGAGTTCGTGGGGCGGCTGGCAGAGCGGAGTGCAGCTGAGCGAAGGAGTTTGTGGGGCGGCTGGCGGAGCGGAGCGGTCAGCTTCAGATCACGTAAGGTGCCTCTTACCCCCGTCCCATTTCCACCCAGGTTGGGAGATAAAGCTCCGCAGATAAACTTTCGAACTCTGGGGCTGCCCTGACCAGGGACAGAGACTTTTGGGGCATTGGACTTTTGGGACTTTGGGTGATTTGGGGTTGCTGGACTCAAGAACCAAAGGGAAAAGGGCATGCCCCAATTTGCCTGGGGTGGGTTTTTTTTTTTTGCTCATGGGTTGTGTTATAAATCCTGTTGGTGGTGTTTCCCCAACATAATGCCACATTGTTTCTCTCTGTTATTAAAAGGCTTTTGCTACACTCAGACTATGTGCTTGCGAGAGGGGAAGTATTGCCTCTTGGAGGCGCCCAGCGGGGGTGGTATATATTTGTCCCAGGTCACTGGGTGGGGGCTCGAGCCGGTTTGCATTGTGTTATTGGAATGGAACCCCTAGATATTGAACCCGGCCCTTGTTGCTGCCCACTCTGATGGGCAGAAGGGTTACACTAGAGCTTGGCTTGTTTAGCCTAACCAAATGAAGGCTGGGGGGAGATACAATTTCTCTCTGTAAATACATCAGAGGGATAAATACCAGGGAGAGAGAGGAGTTTCTTAAGTTGAGCCAACGTGGACTCGAGAACAAATGATAGACAGTTTATATCCAACAAATTTAGGTTTGAAATTAGGTGAAGGTTTCTAACCATCAGAGGAGTGAAGTTGTGGAACAGCCTTCCAAGGGGAGCAGTGGGGGCAAAAAACCTAACTGGCTTCAAGACTGAGCTTGATACGTTTATGGAGAGGATGGGATGATGAGACTGCCTATGATGGCATGTAGCGGATCTGCGACTGCTAGCAGCAAATATCTCCAGTGCCCGGTGATGGGACGCTAGATGGGGAGAGCTCTGAGTTATTACAGAGAATTCTTTCCCAGGTGACTAGTTGCTGTCTCTTGCTGACGTGCTCAGGGTCTAACTGATCACCATATTTGGGATCAGGAAGGAATTTTCCCCTGGTCAGATTGGCAGAAGCCCTGAGGGTTTTTCACCTTCCTCTGTACCATGGGGCATGGATCACTTGCAAGTTTAAACTAGTGTCAGTGGTGGATTCTCTGTAACTTGAAGTCTTTAAACTACAGTTTGAGGACTTCAGTAACTCAGCCAGAGGTGAGGAATCTATTACAGGAGTGGGTGGGTGAGGTTCAGTGGCCTGCAATGTGCAGGAGGTCAGACTAGATGATCATGATGGTCTCTTCCGACCTTAAAGTCTGTGAGACAGTGTCCATGTAGATTCTCCATATTTTCACATCAGCGGCCTCAGTTTATGCCAGAGGCTAGATGTCTCCATACATTCCTTCATTTCTGACTAGGTCTGCTGTGGAAGTGATTAGTGGCCAATTATTATACGGTCATCTATTCAAAAGGAAGTAAACAGATCACTAATACATTTCATGTAGATGTCCAATGAGCTTTCAGTTAGAAAGATTTGATTATTCTTAATGTCTGGCTGGATTTCAGCCCGTAATCTAGAGACGAAAACCTCTGCTTTCCTTTTACTTGTCTTTTTGAGCCATCTAGTCTATTCTTTAAACAAGTTTTGTTTTAAATCTACCATAGCTGAAGCACTAATAACTGAATAATCTAGTTATTCTTCTGGTATAAGGAATCAATCCCAGTCTTTGTGTCCAGCGCAGAAAATTAAAGCTTTCTCTGGAATAAGCCTCACTGAACACGCACCTACTTCATGCAGACAGCAGTAGCAATTGTCTGTCCACACGCTAAATTCATAATGATTCTGCACTCACTTAAGAAAATACGATACAATACTTTCTGATTGCCACTGATTCGATGCTCCTAGTGTCAGTAATATCCACTATACCACAGAGCTAGCTTTTTTCTTTCTCGTTTTGTAAATAAGTTTCCAGTTTTTGTAACCTCAGAAAGCGACTCTCTGAGAATTCTGGTTTCATTCTCTTAGCCTTCCTAAAATGTGTCAGAATAATTGAGACGTGCGGTGTCTGCCCAGCCTTATAGGGATGCTGTGTGTTTTAATAAATGTATGTAAAATACTTTGAGACATTCAGATAGAGAGCCCTATAGCAATGCAAAATATTAAACCAAAAGGGCCAGATTCCTACTAAGAACTGCCCCTTTGCATCAGTCAAGAGTCTGGTCACAGATCCTGACAAAGAATTCCTTGGGTTCCCCCATCCTCTCAGGCGTGGGAGGGATGGAGGAGTGATATCCAAGGGGAAGACGGGAAAGAAGGGGTCCTATATCTATCATCCACTGGCATAGGGTCCACTAGAGACAAAACAGCTATTGACCAATTTATTATATCAATATTAGGAATAAAATGGGTGTGAATACAAGGGGGAGAGTCAAGGCTGGAGTTTGTGAATTTTAACTCTCAATGTTCAATATTCAGAAATCTGTAAAACTCATAAGTACAACAAAGTTGGTTTTATAACTTTAACATAATGAATGAAGCTTTTTTTCCTGTGACTTTCCAATGTGTTCTCTCACGAGGCGGGAATGGCTACTATTTGCAAGGACTTCATCAGCTAATTTGTAATAAAGAAAATCTCTTCTTAAAATCCCCCCACCACTGCTTCCCCCTTGACATAGAGCAACTTTATATGTGGAAGATCCCTTTATGTAGAAATCTGCCCTTCAAGCAGAAAATATTCCTATTTATGCTTTGAAACTGTGAAAAGCTACATTATTGTTATAAGGGCTGATGGTCGTTGCTGTTAAAGAAGGATTGTATCTGTGGAGCTGGAAACTCTGAGTTTACCTCTGAGGGATGGGCCTGCTGACTTCTAAGGGTCAGGCTTAAATCCCGAAGTCCTAGTCAGCCCATTAGAACTAAATCATGGATAGACACATCAGAATTATGTGGCACAAAGGCATGAAAGTCAAGTAGGTTTTTACATAAGCACAAGACAGTTGTGGCTTTTTCTTCTTGGGAGGGAAACATCTTTTTTCCTTCTTGTTTTGGGCACAGGTAGGGCCAACTTTACATTTGGAGAGGAGGGTTGGACTCTTCATTCCCTTTCCCAGCAAACATTTACAGCCACTAGCCGGACCACTACCCTGTGCCTTGTGTCTAACACACTGTCCCTCACTGTTAGAGAAGTACAATAGCTTGATGTTTCAGCTAAAATGTTCAGAGGTGAAATAACTGAGTGTCAATCAGGCCCTGATTAACCAATGTGCACTCCAGGCACTTGTCCAAGGCCCCCAATCTCAGGGTGGCCCCTGACCAGGTTTGGGCCTAGGGTTGCCACCTGGCTGGTTTTTTAACTGGCCTAGCCAGTTTTTTTCCTGCGTTGTTGGTTGCAGTGTGCCAGAGTTTCACGTGTTCACTTGCTTTCACGATGGAGTACAGCTCACACAGTTATGGGGATAGCTGCCTGCACAGCACTCAGGTCTCACTCCATGGGCCGGATCTTCAACATGCCAATATGGTGGCTAAGGTTTCGCTGGAAAGAAGCTTCACTTATTCCACTGCCAGGTGTCAGAGCAAGTATTTCTGATGCAAAGACAGAAGAACCACTGTGTCACCTCCACTCTATCACCTGCTGCACCTAATGTGAATCGGGAAAGATCAGTTTCATGGTCCAGCTGACCTGCATCAAAATGACTGAAGGGCGACAAGTATCAATAGATTCATCCCCATGGTCTGTTGCTTAATTATAAAGCAAGTGTTATTTCTCACCTGTGGAGTGAAGGCATCTCCAGGAATTAATCTTGGTTGTAGCTCTGTGGTGGCAAGCTACCAAGCTGTGGGTTTTCTTCCCCAAAGTTTCTGGTGGAGCTTTACAAATCTGTAGAGGCAACAGGCAGCATGCTTTGGCCCCAGCATCACCAACCCCAAATGTTTCATAAGTCAGACCCTACAAGGTCATGCAACTAGCTTAAAAATCAGGAGGTTTTAAAAAAATAAGTTTGCATTTCGAGGGTTGGGGTTCATGTTTTTTAATCTTTGTCTCCACAACCACAAGGGCTGGACCCTGACTTTTTTCTGTTTTGTTTTTGGGGGTTTTTTTCTTCTTTTTAATGAAAGCTAATATTCTCACACAATCACATGACTACTGGAGCTGAGGTTTTAAGAAAAAACATCAGCCGTCATGAGAGGCCCCAGCATTGCCAGCTATCTTACTACAATCATATGCCCCAGAAGACAAACCACTACTGTACATGTTCACTGGAGAGACCTTTTTATTATGTACTACTTATTCTTGTTGATTGTTTGTGTACAGGTTGTGCCTGAAGGCCTCCATCTGTATTGGGGTCTCATTGTGCTAGACGCTGTACAAACAGAAGAGAAGATGGTCCCTATCCCAAAGAGTTTATAGTCGAAAACAAATCGATATAGAGTACGTCTTCACTGCCAAAAAGGTGTGTTCTTAACTCCGATTAGCTAACTTGGGTTAAAGTAACATCAAAGATGCAGCAACATGGCTTTTAACTTGGGTTAACAGCTCAAGTTCAACCCCAGGCTCCCCTATACGTTTTAACTCGAGCTACTAACCTGAGCGAAAAGCCAAGTGGCTGTGTCTTTACTGCTATTTTAACCCAAGTTAAGAACCCACCTTTTCTGCAGTAAAGACGCACCCATAGATTAGGGGCGGCCAACCTGAGCCTGAGAAGGAGCCAGAATTAACCAATGTACATGGCCAAAGAGCCACAGTAATACGTCAGCAGCCCCCCATCCGCTCCCCCCACCCCCCCCAGCACCTCCCGATCAGCCCTCCCCCTCCCTCCCCACACCTCCCGATCAGTTCTTTTGTGGCATGCAGGAAGCTCTGGGGAGGGGAAGGGGAAGGAGTGAGGGCACGGCAGGGTCAGGGAGGGAGTGGGAAGGGGGAAGTGGGGGGCAGGGCCTGGGGCAGAGCCAGGGGGTGAGCAGTGAGCACCCCCCCGGCACATTGGAAAGTTGGCGCCTGTCGCTCCAGCCCCGGAGTTGGTGCCTGTACAAGGAGCCGCATATTAACTTCTGAAGAGCCGCATGGGGCTCCGGAGCCACAGGCTGGCCACCCCTGCGCATCGATAGAAAACAAATAAACAATTTGTCAAAAGTTACAGTCCAATTTCTCCCCCTTTTCCATTTATAATGCCCCCTCACACACACTACACTCTCCTCTGTCCAGCTCCCGCTGTCAGTTAGTCTCCTTCACAGCCCTTAAACACCACAACATGGGACCTCCTTCCATTCTAACTACCTCCCCTCAGAAACCTCTGTCTCACGCTGGTGTATGAATTTTTTAAAATGCCAAAATTGTCCTGCCTGTTTCCATCCCGCACCGAGGGGCTTTAATGCTGCTCCGAGGAGGAAGGAGTCAGGGGTAAGGCACTCACATGGTCTCTCCCTGCCACTTCCAACTTCTACTTTAATTACATCCAAAAAAAAATATTAAAAGAATGTTAACATTGCAAAGCCAAGCACTCAGAAGTTAAGCAATGCCCCCTTCAGTGGATGCATTTTAATAGAGTCTTTAATTACATAATCACCTACTGGTTTTTCCATTTTAAGGCACCATAGGTGTGCTTCCAATAAATGTCACCTAGGAGGAGGGTAGATGCAATGAAACTGCATTAACCCTTACTATATGTGGGTGGGTGCCTGTTGTCCCATGTATAAAATTCACACTCATGCAGACATGAGTATAGATTGCCAACATGCCAAAAACGGCATGTTATTTGAATTCATAGAACTGAGCAGGGAAAGGCTGGAAATACTATGCAGCTAGGACCATGATACAAAAGAACCTTGTGAGACTGGAAACATGGGCAGAAAATAACATGAGATTCAACTTGGAAAAAATGCAGAGTTAGTAGCTCGGAGAAAAATAATCAGAAACAGATGTTCAATGACAAGCTGAAGAAAGCTGGAAAGGAGTAAGAATGAAAAAGACTTCACCAAGACAGCGGGCAGCAAATTAGACAAGAGTGAACAATGTGATGGGGCAGCACAAAAAGTTCAGTGCAATTTTGAGTGAAACAAACAAAACCTCCCATCGTGGAGTAAGGCTGTGACGGTTGCTTTTTCTCCATGCCATTCTAGTGCGTCCTCACTAAAGCCCTCTGGAATCTGACAGCCTGCTCGAGAATCTTCAATACCAGCAAAGTGCTGACGAACTGGAGGGAGTTCAGTGAAGAGCAACAAAACAGGCTGAATGAGGAATGATTAGAACAGCAAACTGAGGAGAGCTTAGTTAAGCCCCAACCAAGGAACCACATGTTAACAGTCTACAAGCATTGAAAGGTGTAAAAAACCAAGAAGACAGAGAAAATATGTAGGGTAGAACAAGGGGGTGTCAATACAAAGAAGTAAATTAGGGTGACTAAGCCAGGAAACACTTCCCGACAAGGAGATCTGTTGGGCCTTTGAAATAGTCACCTGTCTCAGCCTTTGGCAATCCTCATGTTCCTGTGATTTTTCTAGGTACCTCAGAGATACGCCTTGCAATGCTCAGCTTCTCAATGCCTTTGTGAATCCAGGGCCTAGTCCTTTCCTCTGCCAATATGGATGAATAAAATATTTCCTGTCTCTAACTTTTATGGGCCTATGAATACAGGATTTTTATGGATACCTTCCGGAAAGCCTGAATTTCAAGAGGGTGTCTTAAAGGATTCTTTCTCAGCTGTCTCAACCAGATAATTATCTGTTCAGCCTTCAAGCTTATGAAGCAGCTGACAACTATTTAAGGTTTCAGAGTGACAGCCGTGTTAGTCTGTATTCGCAAAAAGAAAAGGAGTACTTGTGGCACCTTAGAGACTAACCAATTTATTTGAGCATAAGCTTTCGTGAGCTACAGCATCCGATGAAGTGAGCTGTAGCTCACGAAAGCTTATGCTCAAATAAATTGGTTAGTCTCTAAGGTGCCACAAGAACTATTTAAGGTATCCAGCTTCGTACCACAGCAGTGCAAATTCCCTGGCTGGTCTTAATTTTAAAGCAAAGGATACTTGTAGCTCTGGAACTCTGATTGAGTCATTTTCCTGTGTGTTCCTGAGAGACAGTAGATCTGCCAGACAAACACAATTCTTAGTATCTGAACATTCATTATTGCAGCTAAGCTAAATGGCAGAGAACTTGTGAGATGTTCTGTCAGCACCAGGGATGTAATTTAGATGAGGCGCAGAAGTGGTCCAAGTCATGATGGGGATCGTGTAAAATTTGCATACCCTGGCTGCTTCCTACTGCACTGACAAAAGTGAAAAGACAGAGCATATATGAGCTTCAGCTCCAAAGACTGTAGGAGTAAAGCTGGTTGGAAAAGTCCCGTTAAAACAAAATTTTGATGAAAAATAATCTGTGGAAAATGTTTTCCATCTTCTGTCCAGTGCTACAGCTGCTCAGAATTTTTTGCCAACATGAAATTTGAATGATAAATGGATATTAAAAATAACAAACTTTTTTCTCTGCTGTTTTGTCAATAGCTTTGCATCTATCCGTCTTCATCTATCTTTGTTCTTATACTGACACCTGTCATTGTAATTGGAGCACGTGTGAGCTCTCTCCACAATGAGATTGAAATAGCAGGAAATTCTGCATTTGGATCCATTGTCCTACTGGGTTAAGGTTGTTTGTCGCCCCACTTTGAAAAAAGAAGAGTGGTTCCACACCGGGCATTGTCTTTTGTATGTTTTCTATTAAACACTTAGCACAGCTGTCGATGCTGTACAATTACCAATAACAATGGAAAACTTTTAAAATAGAGCGCTTCTAAAACTAGGAAAAGACTGAAGACTAAAATGGTTATTACCCTTCCCCTATGCTTTCAGTGCACCCACATTCTGCACTTGGACCTTGGCTAGAAACATTGCTTCAAATTATTCTGCAGCTAATAAAAGTTTGTTATTTAATCTGGTCCTGCAGTGACATCTGGTGGCTGTATCTGATCAGTTCCAAAATTCTGGGGAGCGTTCTAGGTATCAATGTCCAACTGATGTTGGTGAAAATCGGAAACACCGTAAGGGAGAAATATGGGACAGAGGGAGCCCCAGGCAACTGGTTAAGCAGAGCTTGCAGCTTCAACCACCTCTGTGACTGTCTACAAGTTAAAGCTACAGAATCTTCTAGAGACCAGGGTCTTTTGGGGCCAATTGTCCCTCCTTTTACAGAGGATTCCAAGGATATAAAAGAGGAAATAGGGTCCAACCACCCTTGAATTAACTTCTTAACCACTGAAAGTACAGCAAGCTCAGATCCCATGCAGTGTCGTCAATGCTTCCCTCATTGTTTTATTCTTCAGCCCTTTCAGAGCTATTTTTCTTTTAATTAGCTAGATCATCAGTTACTAGAGGTTTTGTTATTTAAAAGAACAAAGTGGTACCTGTGCACCGTAGGTAACATCTGGACCTGCATGGATGGGAAGGGCAATCTCACCCTTTTAAATAAATTTGGCAATCTGTAAATCCAGCATCAACGTTAGAGATCCACTAGATTCAGTGGCTGATTTCCTGGCTTATGCAATGGCCAGATCCCCAGTCTTATCCCTCTGGCTGAACCCAATTTCAAAGTTTTGGCACGCCGGTCATGGCACCAAATTTCCAGGATCTGAATTGGCTAGCCTAATCTGATGCCAGGGCTTCCTCACTGTTGATAAAGCACTGAGCTCCCTGCATCCTTCTAGATTGACCTTCTTTGGTGCTGAGGTTCTGGAACTGTAGACATGACACCAAAGTACCCGGATCAACCTACTTTGGTGTCACCTTTTCCGCATCATCAACTTTAATGAGGTGCAAGTGGCTGAGTCAGGTGTCAAAGTTATGGCACCTTAGATTTTCTAGCACCATCAACTCTATCCGTGGCAGTCCAGCATTGGGGATGCTGCTCCACAGGTTCCGGAGAATGGCATAAAGTGGGTCTCTTTTGTCATTCTGGTGCTGAGAAACTGGCACCATTTACTCTGTTGTTCATAGATGGCACCAGAGTCCTTTGACCCTTTGGGGTCTACTAAGTTGGCACCTGTAAAAAGTCTGGGACAGGGGACCCAGATTTATCATATCAGACACTTAGTTTCATATAAAGACTACACAAAAGTGTTGTCTACTGATAGTTTACTCCAGGGATAATTGGCTAAGGATTTGCTTTTTGGGAGTCCCTCCAGACTTGAATACATCTAGCACATCTCCATAGTCTTTATTTAACCTGTTCTTTCCCTGTTTTGGTTGGTGTTACTTTCCCTGTGTTGCTAATGCTAACTGCATTGAATATCTAGTCACCATGAACCCTTGATTATTCCAAGTCAGTTCTCTGCTCCAGAATCCGTCAGCAGAGAATTTGCCCATTGTGTGTAGGAATGAAGGCGCACACTTTGATAAAGCTTCAACTGGTATAAAACACAGCAGTCCATCTGGTTAGCAATGCAATTAAGTTGCCATGAATGTAGTGGCCTCCCCGGAGCTCCATTCTGCGTAGTAGCTCCCCACTGAATTCAGAGTTGAGTCAAGGTCTCTGTCCTGATATTCAAACGCCTGGCATAGCCATGACCAGAAAGATCACTTCTCTCTCCATAAGCATGTCCTCCTCTAAAATCTACAATACACTGTAACAATAAAACAGTTGACCTACACTGGGAGGCTTGTTAATGTAGGAATTAGAACTAAACTAATATAGTAAGTAGATTATGGAACTTGCTTCCACAAGAAATCAGAATGATAGCAAACCTCAGCCCATTTAGAACTAAATGAGCAAAACTCTGAATTTTTAAAAAATTTGGCTTTCATCCGCCATTTTTTAAACAAACATGTATACACAAAGCAAAGAACAAAAACCTATAAGCTAATCAAGCTGTTTCTCCTGCAGAGAAGGAAGGAAGAGAGAGAGAGAGATTGTTTTTGCTGTTTTAAAAACCTGGAAGGTGCTCAGATACTACAATAATGGGAAACATATAATGACTTAGATCCTCAGATTAAAGATATTATACAAGTGGAAAGCTTTGTATTAGTAAACAGTTGGACAGAGCTCATCCTCTTCCTTTATATGAAAGATATTTTCCAAATACAGCCATAAAGCAGATAAACAGCTCCTTCTTTTCATCTCGAAGAACTAATCATGCTGAGATGTTCCCAGATGACTGACTCACAGACTCTAGCCCTCACCTCTGTCTCAGAACCAAAGTGAAATCCCAGTTTCAAACCAGGTAAATTTACCAGACCAAATGGCATAGACAACAGCTAATGAAAGATTCTGAGCTTCAGCAGCTCAGCAACTCCAGGATGGATTTCTGATTTGAAGAGATCATAATGAACTGCCCGACACCGCCAACCAGAGAAAGCAGCAAGCAAAATGTCTACTATTGATGTAAAGAGTGCATAAGAAAACTCAGTTTCCCTTTGCTGAGAAGAATGGAGCCAGGCAACTGACTTTGATTTGACTTTCCCAGCACTATGGAGTGGCTGAAGTGTCTCAACAATTACATGAATGGAGTTACAGTATTAAAAATTCCGTCCCTCCTGTCCTTCTAGATGTGCTCATAAGGTTGTGGAAATGTATGCTAATTACATTATATATCTGAACACAGGTATTAATTAGGAATGGAGGAAACTTGCATAACAGATCTTTTATTGTTTGTACCTTGCTTTGACATTGTATCTATCTATTGTTTTATACCCTATCATCATGAGAAGAGCTGAGAAGAATGGAGCCAGGCAACTGACTTTGATTTGACTTTCCCAACACTATGGAGTGGCTGAAGTGTCTCAACAATTACATGAATGGAGTTAGGTATTAAAAATTCCGTCCCTCTTGTCCTTCTAGATGTGCTCATAAGGTTGTGGAAATGTATGCTAATTACATTATATATCTGAACACAGGTATTAATTAGGAATGGAGGAAACTTGCATAATAGATCTTTTATTGTTTGTACCTTGCTTTGACATTGTATCTATCTATTGTTTTATACCCTATCATCATGATATATCAGAGTCACCTACAATTCTGTATGAATTCTCATAAGCAGTCTTCCAAGACACCAGAGACTTCTCTCCTTCCTCTAGTAGCAGGAGTACTGTATCAGTGCTTCCTAGTGGGGAGTAAGAACCCAAATGTGCTAGACACTGTATGTTCATATTGTAAAAAGACAGATCCTTCCCTAAAGAGCTCATAATCTATACGTTATGTTAAACAATTGTCAGTCATTAGAATGTCAGCAATTGAATGTAATATTCCATGTATGAATAGTTTTATTTAACAGCCACGTATTGAGTCAACAAAACTGCAGCAAACACTGACAGAAGCTAGCCCCCAATAGCTATGTCAACAAGTATTGAGTATTCCTTGCCCTGTAAGAGAATCTGGTCTAAAATTAGAACAAAGAGGTTGGGGACTAGGATTAATAGATTCTATTCCTAGTTTGGAGGCAAGGAAAACTCTGGCTACAGACCAGAAGAGGACAACTGGGTTTAACCCTTGTATTGCAGAGAGACAAGTTCCTATGATGTGAGGGCTAAACCCATGAGTCATATTTCCCCTCTCACCTTGTGGGTGCAAATAAAACCTAGGAATCCTAACTCACAAGAGTCTTTTCTTTAATCACTTGACCACACTCTCCATCCCTTTTTGTGAGGGTAGGAGGGTGTGTGTAGGGGGACCCCATATGCTTTTGGAAAACTTCGCCAGCTTAAATGTAGTCGAGGTTCATCATGGCTTTGCTCCTCCCCACTGTTCCTCTGCCTCCTCCGCTTCCAAAGAAGGAGGAAGGGGAAAAAATATTCTTCTTAACCTCTGAGGATAGGGCACGAAGCAATGGGCTATTGCAGCAATGGCGATTTAGTTTGGACATTAGGAAAAACTTACTAAAAACTTCAGGGTGGTTAAACGCTGGAATAAACTGCCCAGGGAGGTTGTGGAATCTCTTCCCGCAGCTCCCATTGGCCGGGAACAGTGAACCACAGCCACTAGGAGCTGCGGGCAGCCGCGCCTGTGGATGGTCAATGTAAACAAACTGTCTTGCAGCCCGCCAGTGGATGACACTGATGGGCCGCAGGTTGCCAACCACTGGTCTAGATAATACTTAGTCCTGCCATGAGTGCAGGGGACTGGCCTAGATGACCTCTCGAGGTCCCTTCCAGTTCTATGATTCTATAAGACACAGCTCAGCTGCTGCAGAATGACTGAAGTCCTGCACACTGCTTTACTCCTTACTGTTTTGCTCACAGTATCTGCGCAGAGAAGCTAGATAGAAATACTTTGCTGGAAGGCTGCAGTGTAATCCTCCTACATTGCTTAGAATTTGGAACAATTACACACAAGAACCCCAATACAGAGACAGAGAATATTGGTTGCTTCCTAAAGCAGATGGGCATAACTCACCCACCCTGCTTTAAGCTGCCTCTTTCTAGATTGACTCTGATCACTTACTTCCCTAAAGAGTCCCCTAACCTGCAAGCAGAAACCTCCACACATATTCTCTTAAAGTGCTAGCTTGCAATTCCAAAACAGACCTTAATACACCACACTTATGGGACAAGTAGAGAGACACTTAACATTGTTTTTCTTGGCTCTGTGATCAGTTAGGTTGAGGAAAGCCTCCTTTTGTTCTATTTATTTACAGGGTTTTGAGGTTTCTTTTTAAGTATTACATTTTTCATAGGGTTTATGGAACTGGCTTTCTTTCTTACAATATTTTTAAAACTTTATACCAACATTCCTGTAGGACCATAGAGCAGTAGAATTTGCAGCCAGATATGTCACTGCTGGAAGGAGAATTTGGCACTGTAGTTTGCATGATCTTCAGTGCTATGACCCTATTAAAATAGGAAGAGTGTCTTCCAGTTGTCCCCAGGAATAGTTATGCCACTGTTGCATGACCATAAAGTTCAGAATCCAATACATTCAACAGTATTTGTATTTACTAATGCCCATCTTCAGCCTACATCACCCCAGCTACTTGCTCATGTCCACTTCATCCATCTGGTTCAAAACATTCTTTTCTCCTTTGTCTACCGCTGATCCTAACTTCTCACATTCTGTGATGCATTTACCAACTCCCAGATGGCTCCAGCTTGTCTCTGAGACTACCCAGTTACCCCAGACATCCTATAAAGCTAACTGCCCCCACCTCCAGTTTCCTCCACCCCATGCCCACAGACCTAAACCCTCAGCAATCCCCAATCGTTGAGTTTGCCCTTATCTTCTCCCTTCCTGGACATTCTCACAAACCCATCTTATTCCAGCTTCTCCGGCTCTTCAATACAATAATCAAAGTAATATCAAAGGTAATTTGATCTAACTTTATTCTGTTCTCTTCTGGGAAGATTGTATTTATCAAACATTAATCCTTAATACAGATCCTAGTTGAATGAGTTATACTGTTGGTAGTGACAATACCATTGAAATCAGTTTAAAATTCATAATAATTTATATCATTACTTCTGTTACTGAAAGCCAACGAATATAAACTATGTCTAAAACTAAAACTAAAAATAACTATGTTTTAAAATAATAAAACAGTCATGTTCTCACACATACACAGACATTTCTGGATTGTAAACCTTAAATAAATGTACTGAATGATTTTTAAGCTATTTACTAATTTTTCTTGAAAATCACCTGTTGGGTGTAATCACAGACAATTTATTAACCACCCTTAATATTTTAGTTTTCTATATTCAAGGTATTTTCGTGTTTTTTTAAAAACAGCTGCAACCTCTTTAGTATTATTAAGACTTATTACTCTTATTTTTGGGTAAGATTCTATCTCTGTTTTTCTTTGAGCTACTGAGAGCTTTGATTGGTATCAGGTCATTTAAAATACTTAACCCTCTGTGTGTTGCACTATATCTATGTATTATAAATATGTTCATTATATTTTATTCAGCATGTAGGCTATTCTCAGATAGCAGGGGATTTATGTTTATTGCAAATAATGAGAACTGAGAGTTCAGGATCTCAGAGTATTGAATAATCACCTTCTTGGTATCATTTTTCTATGTAGGTTATCACCTTGTGATGGGGCATGCTCCCCATGCTCACCATGATGGGGTAAACATAGGCCAGATGGGCCAAGTAACCCATTAGTCTGCAAACAGGGCCAGTGGGGATTTAGGCTGAGAGGAGAGCCCTAATTAAGGGACGCACACCTGTCCAAGAACAGGTGGGGTGTCTATAAAACCAAGAAGAAAAGGAGTACTTGTGGCACCTTAGAGACTAACCAATTTATCTGAGCATAAGCTTTTGTGAGCTACAGCTCACTTCATCGGAACTTCATGTTCATGTTCATGATCCGATGAAGTGAGCTGTAGCTCACGAAAGCTTATGCTCAAATAAATTGGTTAGTCTCTAAGGTGCCACAAGTACTCCTTTCCTTTTTGCGAATACAGACTAACACGGCTGTTACTCTGAAACCTATAAAACCAAGGAAGCTGCAGGGAGGAAGGCTGCAATTTTTCTCCCTGGGACAAGGGCGAGAAAGGGGTGGGGATTACTAAAGAAGAGTTTGTCTAGCAGATCCAGGAGACAGGGGTTTGGCTAGAAGAGTGGAGAATGCAAGCCTGGGGCAGGCCAGGTAGGAAGCACTCCAGGGAGTGGCAGGAAGGTTCATGGTAGTACAGACCTTAGCTGTTGGTGCCTGTGGGCTGGAAACCAGTGTAGGGATGGGTCTGGGTTCCCCAACCAGCCACTGACAAAGCCCTGGCTGGGATGATTTAATTGGGGATTGGTCCTGCTTTGAGCAGGGGGTTGGACTAGATGACCTCCTGAGGTCCCTTCCAACCCTGATATTCTATGATTCTATGAATGAGTGGCACAATCTGGGAAGTGAACTTTGAAGACTGTCTGGGATAGTTTGTTCTAGTCATTGAGGGAGTAGCACAGACAGGGCAGTGGACTTAAGGACGGCCTGGGCTGTTGTGGAAGACATTGAGAGTATCTCCGAAAGGGGAGGACTATTGTGACTTGGCCACAGGGCTAAGCCATGAAGACAAGGCATAGCAGCTCCTGAAGAGCAAGAGGTGGGCCGCGGAGCAAGTGAGTGAGGTAATGAGACGAGGGTGTTGGGATGGCAGAGTTAACCCCCAGATGCAGCCAGAAGGAGGTGCTGTGGTGGTGAGTAGAGGTCCCCATGACACATCTGTATAACACAATATCAATATTTTTCATATTTTTGGTGGTTGTCACATTGAAAGCTGCTGTTCAGCTCTGAATTCTCCGGCTCTGTTGACAGTTGGTTTCATATGCTCAAGTTCAAATGTTCAGGGTGATGCTTTACTCATGTTCTCATTCTGGTCTTACAATGGGGCCTAACATTTGTGAAGTAAAGAGTGAGGGGGTTCAAAACTGTCTGGTTTTCACAGCTACTTTACGGGACAGCCAGTCTGAGAGTTTCTCAGTTGCTTGATCTCTTGTAAGGAAAGTAAAGGGCTGAAGCGGGTAGGGATTGTTATCCCATTTTGGGGGATGCACTCGGCTTATTAGGTTTTGTCTGAGAACAGGGTTCTGATGACTCAACATAGAAAACATGCTTCCTGTGTCATATTTAAAATGTTCTAAGACAAAAGATATGATGTGCTCCATCGTTTGTGCCTGGTGACCAGGCACATCCACCTAGTTAAAAATCATAACGCATTTTTGCTTATCTGTCATTCTCTCCTGGATATAGACCATTTGGATGGTGGTAGTTCCTTGTATCCCAGCCCTTTCTCTGACATGGCACGGTACAGTGTTCACGGATCCAGTCTTCTTATCAGAAATTGCTTTCTCCTTTGGATAATACAGGCCTAAGATCCATAGTGACACATCCTCTTTACAGTGGCTGATCAAAATGTACATTCATGGGAAGTCATCAATTATTTATTTTTAAAATGCTGTTTTTGAAACCGAAGTAAAAGCCTCTCCCTTATCAGTGGCTCTTTAATACAGAAGTTTGAGTCTAAACAACTTTACTTTATACAACATCTCTGTGGAGCATATCATTTGATTACTGCTCTGATTAGACACACTAACCCTGTCTCCGACCTCCTGGCACAAGGTTGTTTCATTTACCTTTGAAACTCATAACAGCATGTAGCTCCTGATTAAGTATTGTTCATTGTTTATGGCTTTATAAGTTGCACTGCTGTGCTCCACAAGCTGATCCCCTCCTTTCCTCCCTCTTTCCTTCCACCATCTTTTCTTTGCCTGCATCCCCAGATCCAGCCCCCGTATTCAGTTCTCTATTCCCTACAGCTTTCACTCTGGATTCAGCCTCCATCAGATTTAGGCTTCTCTGCAGCCAGCTCCAGATTCATCTTCCCAAGAGTCACCATTTCACATATCCCTCCCCCCACCCCCACCCCCACCCCGATTCATCCCCCTCTCCATTACCTCCAGATTCAGCCCCAAGTCCCTTTGTCCGTTCAGTTTCCCAGCCCTAATGTTTTCTCCCATCCCCTGGGCAGCACTGCACAAATCTCTCCCTGGAAGACCAGCTGAGTAGCAGGAAGAGGGGAAACAGATTCTTAAGCTCCTCTAGCTGCACTTCTCACAAGCAGCCAGAAACAACAGCCGCAGGAGGTCAGACTAGATGATCATAATGGTCCCTTCTGACCTTAATATCTATGACTCCCAGCTCTGAAGAACAGGGGAGTGAGGGGTTATTTTTGTTTTGTTTTTTTGTGGGGTGGTGGTTATAAACCTTTTATAAAGTTTACTACATTGTCCATTGCTCTCTTTCCACATGGAAATGAAATATACCCACTGTCAATTAGGAGTAGTACTCCATGGAATCCATCCTCTACATGGTACCAAGTCACTGGAATGCCATTGTCCTCCAATCTTTTCTTGTACAACAGGCCATCATCCCTGACCACATCGTACTCGCAGGTCAAGATGAAAGTCTCTGGGAGGTGGTGAACAATGGCATCTTCAGCTAATAGTGGGGAAAAGGTTGTCTCAAAAACTAGTTTGGCCAAAGTATGAAGTTCTTCTGAATATGAAGCAGATGCAGGTGGTTTGTAGCCTCTGATCTTAAATTCCATGGGGATATTGTCTGGACTCAGCCATTTGCTAAACTTCAGTTTCAAATCCTCATGCACATGGGAACCTTCTAGGATACCTTTCATCAGTGACAAGTCCTTATTGAGATACTGCATACCAAGCGTGAGGGTCCGTTTCTTTAACAAGAGGGGGACTGAACCGTTTTGCTGATATGAAGGCAAATTAAAGTCCACAGCTTGGAGAAACGGATAGAGCAAGATCTGGGCTCGTGCCTTTGGGAGGTCTGTTCTATTCACCAGGGCTTGGCAAACAGCAGCCGCAAGCGTACCACCGCTGCTGTCCCCGCAGATGATAATACGGGTGGGATCCACCCCATAGTCTTCTGCGGTCCTCATAAAGTGTACCGCGGCAGTGAGACAGTCCCAGAACTGGGTTGGATATGGATGCTCAGGAGCCAAACGATACCTAAAATATCAATGACAGCGTTTTAATGTCATCAGATCTATGGGAAGTGTCATCTTCTCTTTCAAGTACCTTTTAAAGTTAGAAAACATATATGTTTATTAATACCTATGTATATGTTTAAAATTCTGCTTTGTAGAATAGCTTCAGGAGTTACCCCCCTCCCCTTTTTTAATTATGTTTTAGACAACTGTAGACACATCACCTGACTCTGTGAGGTACTGAAATATTCTGGAGTATGTACCAGTAATCGGCCTTCCTGCTTTTAGGTTTGCAATGAAGTCTAATACCTCCCTGAGCACATATGTGAGAATAGAGATTTCTAAAATAAACACTGAAAGTGATAAAGATTTACTATTTTTTGTGTCAGGAATTATTTATAAAGGGAGCCAAGTGGCGCTAAGGATTCCACATGGGTGTTCGCTCAATTCTGCTAGCCCAGGATTTAGGGAACAGGTAGTGCAATTTTGAATATAATTCAAGGGAAACAACTTTTTATCCCAATTCCTTTTCTCTTAAAAAAAGGAGATACAATTTCCCTTAAAGAAACACACAATATCAGGAAACATAAAACCATTAATCCACAAATGCACCACACAGGGTGTAGTCAGCAACAATCTGTATTCATTTTAACAGCGCCACGAATATGGATGGTTGACATATACACAGAAGGGTTGGAATATACAGATTAATATTCATTGTGGTTATGTCTTTTTATTAGCAATTTATGATGCACTCTCAATTAGCCAAAGGTCTCAGAACACCGAACACATTTGTTAATCAGGGAAGCTAGTCAGACAGTCTATTGAGTACAGACCGCAAAGTCTTTTGCTTGCTTTTTTCTCTGATTATCCTGCAGCAGTCATCTTCTATCAGGTTTGTCAGGTTATCAGGATTAAAACAATTTAGCTAGAGATCTTTAGTTACAACATGATGAATGCTGATGAATTGAAGCATTTAGGGAGGCCACTTTCCTCATTCATTACAAAGACATAATTTCCCTGAAAATCCCAGTGATCCATAACAGGGTCATGTGCTTTGACTTTAGCATTTGGGAGATAACTAGCAGGGAGGTTTTTAAAGGTCTGTTCTATCTGTAAACAGTTTTTCAATAGGTAAGGGACAGCAGATGGCCCTCTGGAATATGTAGGATAATTCCTGGGTTTGGTAGATTAATAACATTTCTTCCTGTGCGCTGCAAATGGCTTCCTCTTACAGCTCTTTGCATCGGCTCTCAGTGGAGAGGACCATGTTTTAAATAAAAGGGGGTTGGATAACTGCAACTCAAATCATTCAGACTGTTACCCAATTCATTTTAAAATGTATGTTTTTGAAAACAGCCTCCAAGCTTGAGTTTTTAATAGTGGATGCCAACATATACAGATGTCATTTAGTGCGTATCAGGGCAGTGGCTGTTTGTTAGTTGATAACTAACACTGGAACAAAGCCCTCCACAAAATAACGGTCAGTGCTGGGGGATGGAAGGGAAGGCACAACTTCCCTTCCCTCCCCCACGCACGACTCTTCTTATCAGCCCTACACAGAAGTATTCTATAGTACTTGCAATGAGCCCCACAATCAGCAGACCCTTGTATATCTTCTCCCTTGCTCCCAATTCTGCTGTAGTCTCTGTGGAGAGACATAACGGCATGCTTTGCAGTGGGTTATAGGAGGGGCTTGAGGACTCATTTGCCGAAGCTGCTCCCCTTCTCCTAGGCCTCTGTGGTACACAGCTATGAAGCTGCTGCCTAGAAGAATATTTCCATTAGCTGGATGAATCCAAATTGGCAGGGCCTGATGAAATTCATCCTAGGGTACTTCAGGAACTAGCTGAAGCAATCTTGGAACTCTTTGAGAACTCAAGGAAGACAGGTGAGGTCCCAGAGGAATGGAGAAGGCAAACATACTACCTATCTTTTTAAAAGGGGAACAAGGAGGACCTGAGGAATTATAGACCAGTCAGCCTAACTTTGGTACCTGGAAAGACACTGGAACAAATTATTAAACAAACAATTTGTAAGCACCTAGAGAAAAACAAACAGTTCTAAGGAATAGCCAGCACAGATTTGTCAAAGACCAATTATGCCAAACCAACCTAACTTCCTTCTTTGACCAGGCTACTGGCCTGCTTGGCAGGGGAGCGTGGGAAGCAGTAGCATGATGTATCTTGATTTTAGTAAAGCTTTTGACGCAGTCTCACATTCTCATAAGCAAGCAGGGAAACGTGGTCTAGATTAAATTACTATAAGGTGGGTGCACAACTGGTTGAAAGACTACTCAAAGAGTAGTTATCAATACTTGCTGTCCAATTGGGAGGGCGTATCTAGAGGGGTCCAGCAGGGGTCAGTTGTGGGTCCAGTACTAGTCAATATTTTCATGAATGAGTTAGGTAATGAAGTGGAGAGTAGGCTTATAAAATTTGCAGATTATTCCAAGCTTGTCAGGGTTGCAAGCACTTTGGAAGAAAAAATATAGAGTTCAAAATGACCTTGACAAATTGAAGGATTGGTCTGAATTCAACAAGATGAAATTCAATCAAGATACGTGCAAAGTAGGAAGGAAAACTCAAATGCACAACTACAAAATGGGGAATATCTGGCTAGGTGGTAGTAACACTGCAAAGGATCTAAGTGTTACGGTGGATCACAAATTGAGCGTGAGTCAACAATATGATGCAGTTGTGAAAAAGGCTAACATCATTCTGGACTCTATTAACAGCAGTGTTATATGTAAGACAAGGAAAGTCATTGTCCATCTCTACGCAGCACTGGAGAGGTCTTAGCTGGAGTACTGTGTCCGGTTCTGGGCATCACACTTAGGAAAGATGTGGACAAACTGGAGAGAATCCAGAGAGGCAACAAAAATGATAAATGGTTGAGAAAATAGAAACCTATGAAAGCTTAAGAAAACTAATCAAGTTTAGACCTGAGAGAATAAGACTGAGGTGGGAACCTGATAAGTCTTCAAATATGTTAAGGACTCTTATAACAGGGATGGCGATCAATTGTTCTGTGTCCACTGAAGGCAGGACAAGATGTAATGGGTGGAATGTGCCAGAAGGAAGACTTAGTTTAGATATTAGAAAAAACTTTCTAACTACAAAGATAGTTAAATACTGGAATAGCTTCCACAGGAGGTTGTGGAATCCCCATCACTGGAGATTTTTAAGAACACACTGGGCAAACACCTGTCAGGGATGGTCTTGGTCCTGCCTTGGTGCAGGGAGCTACACTTGGTGGCTTCTCAAGGTCCCTTCTAGCCCTACATTTCTATGATTCCATCATTCTATAGCTAATGCACTGCAATAACAGCCATCCTAAGGATTGATCTGGCTGTATAATGACAGGTGAGAGTAAGGTATGTGCAGTCCCCTTCCTCTACATTAGAGGGGTCAGGATTTGACCCACTATCTATAAAAATGATGCTATGTATTAAAATATTTAAAGGGGTTTTTTTCTTTGTTTGGTCTGATCTTTTAGGCTCCATAACAGACTTATTGCAAGTCTACTCCAAAGAACTCAACAAGAGGGCAGAGCGTAGAGTGAAAAACTATATCCATCCATATGTTCCTTTTGTTGAACCACTTTCTGAAAGAGCAGGCTGATAGGGACATCTCATGGACACACACACCTGGAAGCTGACACATTGTAAATGGTTCCCACATAATGCAACTGAAATAAAATCACTTACCCAACACACACAACCACTGAGTCACTTCCACGGGCAATAAAACGGCATACTCTTTCATACATGCCTGCAACACAAACATTCTCAATGGAGTTGTATTAATATCTTCAAGATATTCAATTCTATATCCTTACACAATGTGAAGAAAATTCAGATGGGTGTTCATTTTTGATGAGGGACTCATGATCTTACAGGAGGATTAGGGGGTTTTATGTGACTTGGAATTCTACTCATCCCTGGTTTACTAATCCAGAGAAAGTCTTAGTGTGTTCAGTATGTGGCAAAAGGGCCTCTCATGTTTTTCACTGGGAGTTGTGTGCATTGGGGCGGAAGTATCCAAACACCATACTCAAAATATTCCTCAATGCCTCTTTGAGTGAGTCAAGGTGTGAAAGTAACATCACTTAAAAGAAAGAGTCAGACTTTCTGGAATCTGTATCTCCTTCATACTAATAAGCCTGCATTGGATTTCTCCTGCCCTTGGCCTTGACACTACTAGATTTTGTGAGGGGTGTGGCACAGGGATGAACTCTCCCACCATTTTGTTAACATCTGTGGGAGCCCTAGTGCAGACAGGACACCAAAGTTGATTCACATTTCTACCTTCACGTTATGTAAACCAGCCCTGTGGGAGGTTGGACAAAGACACCACTGCTGGCATTAGCAGGGCCACATCAAGGGTAATGCAATGGAGGGATTTTCTTAAGGGGCAAGTGTGTTATTTTCTTTCACACACACACACAGAGAACTACCTCAGACCTCACCACTTTCCACTGCAAGGGCACGATGCATTTTTTTTAAACCTTGTCTCTACTAGTATAAACACACAACACATGCCTATATATACACATATATAAAATAAATATTATCTTAATTTTTTTAATTGTTCATGCAGCTTTTTCCCTGTGGTATGGAAGAACCACGCATGACAGACACCAGGAACATTGTATAATACACATCTGGAAGGGGCTTACATTGCCACAGTGATGAGCAACAGATAAGAACCAGAATAGAATATAGTAAAAAAGCAGTAATGTGTAGAACGAAGAAAGGGAGGGGAAGGGAAACTTGCAAGGGAAAGAGAGTGAAAAGGAGTGCTGTAAAAGAGTCAATAACGAGTGTGGGATATAGAATGAATGATGAGGCAGGAAGGGAGGGACGATGGAATGAAATGGTAACTGGAATGGTAGGGTGGAGATAATAGAAAGAAGGAGAGAAACGGTGTGCAAGAGACTGCATCCACAGATTTTTAAATCTGAGGTAAGGCCGTCATTTGTTCCACGTATGGAAAACAAATGAAAAGGAACATTGTCTGGGGGCTAGTTCCACGGAGATGTAGTAATTGTCCCTTCCACAGGTGCTCAGAATAGACCAGGCCTTTATTCCAAAAGCTACAACATCTTAGCACAGATCTTAGGAAATGTCCCTGCTGTCTATTTATCCGAAAAAAAAGAAAGATGATGGAATAGCGCAAATTGGATATTGGAAGGGAAGATAGGTGCATCTCAATTGCACATTCAGGAATTGAGCAGCTTTGTTAGCCAAATCCTCTGAGGCATCACCTGTCACAGGGCTTAAAACTTGCACCAAGGAAGCATATAATGACAAAATGGGCTACCCCTTCCAAAGGGATTATTGTACCTCACAGGAATAATAGACATCTGATGAGGACATCTGTAAAGTTGCTAGCTGTTTTAATACCTCCCTCTGCAGATAGGACTAGAGCTGAGGAAATAATTGTTTGTTTGTTTTTCAAGTCAGTGGCTGAACTGAAAACGACAAATAATATTTTGTTTTGGTTCATCCCAAAACCTACATCTTTCTTTTTAATGATTTGGGGTTTTCTTTTAGTTTTTGGGTGCCTTTGCTTTATTTAAATCTAGTTACATTTCCAATCAAAACTTTGTTTCAAACCAAAAGGTCAAAACATATCATTTAGAAACTGTTGAAACAAAACTTTGACTTTAGTTTCTGCGAAAAAGTTTTTTTTTTTTTATTCACTGAATTCACTCCCAATTCAAGAATAGTTTTGGAAAACCCCAAACTGCATTTTTCTTTGAATAAACTATGCTTCTGAAAAAATTCACCCCACTCTAATTACAGCATCCAACACTCAGCCTGCATATAGGCCAAGATTTCCCAAAGAGAACAGTGATCTTGGATGCCTCAATTTTTGCCCAATGTGAGATGCCTTTAAAGGGCCCTGATTTATTCAAAGGGTGGGTACTTGGCATCTACTGAAGTCTGAATACCTTATGATGTCTCAGATTGGGCAACCAAAAATATGTCTAAGGGATTATTATTATCGTGGGAGATTTTTCAGAGGCATAAAGGACATTTCAGTGCTATAATAATTAACAAAGTTCAGTATGTTACTGATCTCAAAGACTTCCAGCCTGGGAGCAGTTTGCCTAGCAGTGGCCAAAGCTCCAATTTTTCTGTCTCCAATAGCAACAATTAAAGGGAAAAGTAAAGTAATTCTCATGAATGGTCAGAGAACAGAAATCCAAGGAAAAGTACAAATTTTCGTCGAAGGGAATGCTCAGCGGCATAATGCTGGAAAGTCTGACTAAAAATATGTAACTTTTAAGTTTGGTTATCATTCTTAATTTATTTTTTAAATTCTTAATTGCAGTAGTTCTTAATTATCATGTAAGAACTATCATAATAGAAGGAACATCAAATTTATCATAGTTCTTAATTTCTTTAAAATTCTTACCTATGCTTCCAAACTGGCCAATTCCTCCATGAAGGTAAAGGACTCCTCTCCTTTGGCCAGCAGATGACGCTTTCGGATGGTAAACCCTCACTGACACCTTTGCAAACTTCAAGTCCTCGATGAAGAGATTAGCATTCTTCCATGGGGGTATTCCATACAAGAAGGTCCTGATGAAGTAAACCTCCTTGCAGATTCGCAGTTTCTCAAAAATCCTTGCCTATTTATAGGGAGACAGAGACCAAAAATTAGTTTACAGTTCCCTGTCAATGTGCTTCAGCCATATCCTGGAGAGTGAACAGGAAATTGTCTCCAGAACCAATTCAAATTTTGGGGTCTGTGCTGGTGCTGCCATCAAAGGGCCCCGTTGTGAGGGTAACGTGGTCACTTCTTCATTCTGAAGTAGATTCAGACAACCAACTTGTTTCACATGTGCTACCAATTACCCTGCATCTCATTACAACTGTTTGATTACTAATAACTCTGGCTGGCTTTGAACTGGTAACCTACAGCAAAGTTGAAATGCTTCTTCTTCCACTCCCAATCTTTTCTAAAACTGGGCAGGAGCAGACAGGGATATTTCCTGTTGTCCGAGGCACACAGGGTATGTCTCTTCGACAGTCAGCGGGTGTGACTGCCACTCAAGCGGACATAGCCAAGCAATCTTTAATCTAACTATTTTGAATCCTCGAACCGTGAAGCTGTGGCCATGCAAGGCTCAGCGTGGGCTAGCCCAGCGAGGAATTTCCCAGGGTTCCATGGGGGGGTTGTGCAGGCTGCATTGAAGCTTGAGCTGTTGCAGCTTTGCTGTTCTGTAACCCAACATAGCCAGATTAAAACTAGCCCAGGTATCTCCACTGGAGCTGCAGTCACATCCTGTTACTGCAGGATAGATACAACCACAGCAACCCCTGATGTCATAGAATCATAGAATATCAGGGTTGGAAGGGACCCCTGAAGGTCATCTAGTCCAACCCCCTGCTCGAAGCAGGACCAATTCCCAGTTAATCTAGATCAAGTGATCTAGACAAGGATAGAGTGGCTTCAGTACTGTGCTAGATGACTTCAGACTCATCAAGAGTTTATTAGGCTGGCTAATCTCAGCTCAAACTACTGTGAACATAAAGAAAATCTCCTTCACATTGCCCTGCAGAGCCCCAGGTGCCAACCTCACAAGTTATGTGACATGTTCTTCACAGTCAGCACTAAAGTGACTAATTGCTTCTGGTTAGCAACAACAAAGTATTGTTATAGCAGACGTCATCAGGTGGTGCTGTTCCACATTGTCTTCCGAGTTCTCTCTTAGAGAGTGAACAAGTTTTTAGTCTTGGAAGAAACTCATGTGTTGTTGCCAGTTCTTGGTTATACCAGGTTCAGTGAGTAGAAGCTGTCGGAACGGCAGGAGAGTTTTGCTTTCTGCCTTAGTCTCTGATTATAGTCCATTCTTAAGGTAGATTTTACTCTCTGAGAAGCAGGCATTTGTGTTGGGCTGAGATTCCTGAAAGAGGGGATTGCCTGCATCTCTATTCCAGGACTGATAAATGTGTAAAAGCAAGTTACAGTTAGAATATATCTGTACTCCGTATCATTGACTTTTTTCCCTTCACTGGGGAGCTGACCTGTAAGGTCACAAAATCTGCTACCACCTGGTAGTGAGGTGACAGTGCTTGTCAGAAGAGGGATGTCAGGATTGGAAGAAGGGGCAACAAACCTGATTTACTTTTTACAGCGTGTTAACGGCTGTAGTCAAGAAGCCTTTTACAATTCAGCAACAACTTTATTAAACCAACACACTTATGAACATTTTCTTATATGCAAATAGATGGTGTGCTTTAAATTAACTATCTACAAACAGTGACAAAGTTTCTCCTCTGCCTTGGTGGGTCCTGGGCTTTTGGGTGGATTTGCTCACCTCAGAGGTTCACGGCAGCCCTCAGTTTGGCCACTTCTGCTAGAGGCTCAAACCTGCCGTCCACTCAGCTAACCTCGTCACTGGCCAGCATGGGGGAAATGGAGAACAATCCCTGCAGTCTCTGGGTCCCACCTAGTGGGTCAGGAACAGGCCAGATCCCTTTCCAAATTAGATCTTCCCTTCTGGTGTTGCTCACAGCCCAGGTCAACTCCTCCTGTGTCCGATCAGGAGTTCAGGGGATGGGGGGAACCCAGGCCCACCCTCTACACTGGGCTCCAGGCCAGGGCCGTGTAGATAGCAGCTGTCTACAATGTCCCCTGTATCAGCTGCGTGACAAATATAGCTACAGCTACAACTCCCTGAGCTACTTCCCCATGGCCTCCTCCCAGCACTTTCTTTATCCTCACCGCAGGATCTTCCTCCTGAAGCCTGATCACACTCGTACGCCTCAGTCCTCCAGTAGCACGCCTTCTCACTCCCTGCTCCTTGCACACACACCCCACTAACTGATGGGAGGTCCTTTTTAAACTAGGTGTCTTGATTAGTGTGCCTGCTATAATTGATTCTAGTATGTTCTTAATTGGCTCCAGGTGGCTTAATTAGCTTGCCTGTCTTAATTGGTTCTAGCAGGTTCCTGATTGCTCTAGGGCAGCCCCTGCTCTGGTCACTCAGGGAACAGAAAACTATTGATCCAGTGGCCAGTATATTTGCCTTTGACCAGACTCCTGTACCCCACTGGTCTGGGTCTGTCACAATACACAGTTCACATTACGTAACAAAATAACAGCAGCAAGGAAGTAAAAAACAGAGCTACCTTCCAGTTTGTGCCATCTACTTCTCCATTTGCTGATATGGAGCAATTCGTCACTACCACAATTACCATACTTAGCTGTAACCCATAAGGATGCCGGCCGCCAACTAGGAAATGTTGAAATAAGTGTAACACAGAGAGCTTCCAGAGGGGAGTATAAGCTGTCATCAAGTCTTAGCATGCTAAAAGCATGATCTAGTATCTTGATATCTGCATGGAAATGGCCTATCTTCATCCATTTTAATTCCTAAATTAGTAACTTCTGAGCTTGGCATGGTTTTGAATGCGTCACTTGCTGCAACACCTAATAAAAAAACACATGCAATTTTCTGGTGATGCTGACAGCAACAATCTCTGTCTTGCCAATAGGTATGGCGAGGGGAGGTGCAGTCTCAAATTTCATAAGAATTGCAAGCTTGCATTAAAAAAAGCTGACAAGTCAATTTTGACTCATTTCACAAGTTTGTCCTGCTCATAGATTCCTCCCACAAACAACACAAATGGTGTAGCATGCAATCAACAGTAGACGCTCAAGCTGAAACAGTGAAAACCAGATCCCATTGGCAACAATAGGCGGTGGTGGAGGTTTGCATCCCTATGGAGGAAGGGTTACGGTTGTGCTTCGTAGTCTGTGGTGTACAGTAGCTCTAGTGATAAGATGTGTATCTGTGGGTAGAAGGGAATATGTACTCTTAGCTCATTTAACTTTTCATATCCTTGCTTTGGTGGTTTTGGTCTTTGTTATGGCATGTGTGGTGGCAACCTTAGCACTCTCTCTCTCTCTCACACACACACATTTTGTGTATGAATTTCCTGGGTTTCTGAAATGTGGAGCAGTTGATGTCACACTTACATATTGGGGAAGTGGGTAGGATTCAGAGTTTTGGGAGTAGTGGTGGTTATGGGAGTAGAACCTGGATTACGCTGCGGGTAGGGCCTAGAAAAGGATTAAGCAAAGGAGGAAGGTGTATGCGCGTGGACCATCTAGTTGTGCTGGGGAAAGGGGGCAGAGCTTCTCCTGGCATGGCTCAGGGGCCCTTTCCACTGAAGCACAGTTCCAGAGGCCCCTCATACACTCCCTTCCACTGATCTGCCTCCCTCTTCTCGCCAGCCCCCGTCCCTAATCTCTCCCTATGGAACACTGAGCAGAGAATGTGTGTGAAGTTTTAAACACTGTGAATATTATTGTATCAACAGACAGCTCCCCAGTTTCCATAGCCCTGCTCCCTATCCAGCTTCACTCCTGTGACCATCAGCCAGTCCCCATCTTCTGCTTTAAGATACAGTCTGGCACTTTCTGTCTCTTTCCCCCTGTCCTTTGTTGACTGCAAAGCCACCACTGTCCAGCCCTTTTTTTCTTATCAGTTAAATCTTAGCTTGTAAGAAAAAACTAAAGCACAGACCAGTTTTCCTATTTATTCATGTATTTTTATTCACACGAGTCATAACTGTTTCCATCTATGTCCCTATGAATGCTAGGTTTCAGAGTAACAGCCGTGTTAGTCTGTATTCGCAAAAGAAAGAGTACTTGTGGCACCTTAGAGACTAACCAATTTATTTGAGCATGAGCTTTCGTGAGCTACAGCTCACTTCATCGGATGCATACTGTGGAAAGTTTAGAAGATCTTATTATATACACACAAAGCATGAAAAAATACCTCCTCCCACCCCACTCTCCTGCTGGTAATAGCTTATCTAAAGTGATCACTCTCCTTACAATGTGTATGATAATCAAGTTCGGCCATTTCCAGCACAAATCCAGGTTTTCTCACCCCCCCCTCCCCCCCACACAAACTCACTCTCCTGCTGGTAATAGCTTATCTAAAGTGACCACTCTCCTTACATTGTGTATGATAATCAAGGTGGGCCATTTACAGCACAAATCCAGGGTTTAACAAGAACGTCTGGGGGGTGGGGGGGAACAAGGGGAAATAGGCTACCTTGCATAATGACTAAGCCACTCCCAGTCTCTATTCAAGCCTAAGTTAATTGTATCCAATTTGCAAATGAATTCCAATTCAGCAGTTTCTCGCTGGAGTCTTGTTTTGAAGTTTTTTTGTTGTAAAATAGCGACTTTCATGTCTGTAATCGCGTGACCAGAGAGATTGAAGTGTTCTCCGACTGGTTTATGAATGTTATAATTCTTGACATCTGATTTGTGTCCATTTACTCTTACGTAGAGACTGTCCAGTTTGACCAATGTACACGGCAGAGGGGCATTGCTGGCACATGATGGCATATATCACATTGGTGGATGTGCAGGTGAACGAGCCTCTGATAGTGTGGCTGATGTGATTAGGCCCTGTGATGGTGTCCCCTGAATAGATATGTGGGCACAGTTGGCAACGGGCTTTGTTGCAAGGATAGGTTCCTGGGTTAGTGGTTCTGTTGTGTGGTATGTGGTTGCTGGTGAGTATTTGCTTCAGGCTGGGGGGCTGTCTGTAGGCAAGGACTGGCCTGTCTCCCAAGATTTGTGAGAGTGTTGGGTCATCCTTCAGGATAGGTTGTAGATCCTTAATAATGCGTTGGAGGGGTTTTAGTTGGGGGCTGAAGGTGACGGCTAGTGGCATTCTGTTATTTTCTTTGTTAGGCCTGTCCTGTAGTAGGTGACTTCTGAGAACTCTTCTGGCTCTATCAATCTGTTTCTTCACTTCCGCAGGTTGATGGTGGGATGGAAATTGTTGAAATCATGGTGGAATTCCTCAAGGGCTTCTTTTCCATGGGTCCAGATGATGAAGATGTCATCAATATAGCGCAAGTAGAGTAGGGGTGTTAGGTGACAAGAGTTGAGGAAGTGTTGTTCTAAGTCAACCATAAAAATGTTGGCATACTGTGGGGCCATGCGGGTACCCATAGCAGTGCCGCTGATCTGAAGGTATACATTGTCCCAAATGTAAAACAGTTATGGGTAAGGACAAAGTCACAAAGTTCAGCCACCAGGTTAGCTGTGACATTATTGGGGATAGCGTTCTTGACGGCTTGTAGTCCATCTTTGTATGGAATGTTGGTGTAGAGGGCTTCTACATCCATAGTGGCCAGGATGGTGTTATCAGGAAGATCACCGATGGATTGTAGTTTCCTCAGGAAGCCAGTGGTGTCTCGAAGGTAGCTGGGAGTGCTGGTAGCGTAGGGCCTGAGGAGGGAGTCTACATAGCCAGACAATCCTGCTGTCAGGGTGCCAATGCCTGAGATGATGGGGCGCCCAGGGTTTCCAGGTTTATGGATCTTGGGTAGTAGATAGAATATCCCAGGTCGGGGTTCCAGGGGTGTGTCTCTGCGGATTTGATCTTGTGCTTTTTCAGGGAGTTTCTTGAGCAAATGCTGTAGTTGCTTTTGGTAACTCTCAGTGGGATCAGAGGGTAATGGCTTGTAGAAAGTGGTGTTGGAGAGCTGCCGAGCAGCCTCTTGTTCATATTCCGACCTATTCATGATGACAACAGCACCTCCTTTGTCAGCCTGGCTCAACTTGATTATCATACACATTGTAAGGAGAGTGATCACTTTAGATAAGCTATTACCAGCAGGAGAGTGGGGTGGGAGGAGGTATTTTTTCATGCTTTGTGTGTATATAATAAGATCTTCCACAGTATGCATCCGATGAAGTGAGCTGTAGCTCACAAAAGCTTATGCTCAAATAAATTGGTTAGTCTCAAAGGTGCCACAAGTACTCCTTTTCTTTCTTCCTATGAATGCTGAATATTTTCCTCATCGGCTGTTTGAATTATTTGCTGTATTTGTATGGCTGTACAGACGGATGCTCCAGCGTCTGAGCTATTATTTTAAAAGATACGTTTCACAGGGCTGCTAAGATAACTTGAAAAATGTGAACCAAGAGTAGCTGAACGGTGGGAGTCTGTGGGCAGCCTGAAACACTAGCTAGGAGAGGCACCTGCTGCCTGTTATTTTAACAGAGGCACCCAGTTACTGTGTGGGCAGCACATGGCTGTAGAGGGACCGTGGTGGGAGTTATGCAGCTGTAGGAAGAACTGGAAGAGGGGCTGTTGGTGGCAGGGCAGGGGAGAGGGCAGAGTGGAAGACGCTCATGGAGGGGGAAGCCCATGCAAACTCATAGCCCTGCTCATCTCATG
This sequence comes from Lepidochelys olivacea, assembly GCF_965140295.1. Lineage (NCBI taxonomy): Eukaryota > Metazoa > Chordata > Testudines > Cheloniidae > Lepidochelys > Lepidochelys olivacea. The sequence goes on from NC_140428.1 coordinate 17,625,596, forward strand.
TTCTCTTTCCAGACAAATGATTCACCAAACGTTAATCTGATGTTCCGTACATCTCTGGACCAACAACACCCTTCCCTGAGCTTCCCATCCCACGTGGCCCTGTTGCCCCATGTCCACTCCCAGGCCGGGGGGACAATAAGGGGGCCGATTGTTTTTAAGTGTATATTTCAAAATTTGGAGAGTGGCTTGTCTGAGAGATGGGTGTGAGTGAAGCTTGGTGCTTTTGGGGGGCCGTATTTTTAGCTTAGAAAGGTTCAAAAAAGAAGGGTGAGGTTCCTCAGGCCACATTTCTTAAAGGGACCATTTAAAATTAATTTTAGGGCAAGTCTACACTTCAGGCTGGAGGGAGTGGTTCCCAGCACAAGGAGACATTCTGGGATTGTTTAGCCTGCAGAAGAGAAGAGCGAGGGGGGATTTGATAGCTGCTTTCAACTACCTGAAAGGGGGTTCCAAACAGGATGGAGCTCGGCTGTTCTCAGTGGTGGCAGTTGACAGAACAAGGAGCAATGGTCTCAAGTTGCAGTGATGGAGGTTTAGGTTGGATATTAGGAAAAACGTTTTCACTAGGAGGGTGGTGAAGCACTGGAATGGATTACCTAGGGAGGTGGCGGAATCTCCTTCATTAGAAGTTTTTAAGGTCAGCTTGACAAAGCCCTAGCTGGGATGATTTAGTTGGGGATTGGTCCTGCTTTGAGCAGGGGGTTGGACTAGATGACCTCCTGAGGTCCCTTCCAACCCTGATATTCTATGATTCTATGGGTCTTTGGCTAGCTCTCCTTGAGCCGGTGTGCTAAAACTAGAGAGGTTGGGCTAGCCACCCCAAGTACGGGCCGAGGGTCTCCAAGAGGTCTTGTAGTTTGTGTCACTGCGGCTCCCTTCTATCTGTAGCGTGCTATCTTGAGAGCTAGCGCAGGTATGTCAATTAAGGATTTCCTTGAAAATCCTCAGAAAAGTCAATGCTGACTCAGATGATGTGCTGTGACTTTGGCAAAGATATACTGTATTCGTCACACCCACAAAAAGAGGTGGTTGAATCCCTGCTTTAAAAACACAACATAAGCCTCCCTGTGGAGTCACAGCGAGCAGCTCCCTACTACTGCTTTTAAACAGAACTCTCTTAATAGCAGGATTCAGACCATGCCTAGCTCCTGAGCCTATGCAAATTGATGCAACGCCATTGACTTCAATCTTAGTTCTTGCCTCATTTTAACACTTCATATGTATACATATTTTCACAGACACACTGTAGTCTTCCTTACACCTTGGACTGAAGAACAGCAAGTTGTACTGCCCACACTTGAAATCTTTCTACTGCATTTGCATAAGCAACAGGTTTCCCAGCCCTGTGCAGAGCTCCTACCTAGCACAGATTTTATCACTCTTTGTACTTTTTCTAAAAAGGCTTTTGCCTAAACACGAAGAAATAATTCTCCCTCGGAGCTACCCGTGAGTGATGCTGCCTGGTGCTTTCTTCTCTTTACCTCCAAGAACTAATCCAGTTGACAGGGATCTTGTGCCAACTCTTTACAATACATTTAAATGGAAATCAAACCCGAGTTTCAAACAAGGTACACTCACCAGACCAAATACAAAGTTCACGACGTAATGAATAAAGTAAAGCTTTACGCGCTGATCCACTTCTCGAGGGATTTCAGCCTTTGGATGTTCATAGTAAAATGCCAATGCCACCAACAGGATAAAAGCAACAAGAAAAATTGCTAATGTGAATTCCATTTCACGGTGCTCAGAAGGATGGAACTAGGAACTGACTGCTCTCCTGCAGTTGTCTCCACAGCTAAAATCTTCAGTGGCAGGATCAAAAAATCCCTCCACACCCCATCCTCCTCCTCTTGGAAATACTCATAGGTAGGTGAAGATCTCACCACACAGGAAGTATTAATTAGAAAAAGGTGAGGCTTGCATAAATTATTGTTTCATATTAATAGATATAATGGCAACACATATTCTATATGTGTTTTCCTACTGTGCCTATCGTTTTTGGATTAGTGCTTCTCTTGGCAAAGATATATTAGCTCTAACAAGAGACCTGAGATTTGTCTTCTCTCTCATATTGCAATAGCAGGAGGATTTTTCAGAACCTCATTTCACTGATCTTGCATTTCTGTTCTTCTCTTCTCTCTTCCAGTCCTGGGAGCTGGCAGTCTGATTTCTTATGCATTTTGCAACAATTTTATGGGAAAGCCAAGACGTGTTATGTTTTCCTCAGATACAATCAGGCTTCTGTTATTCTTCAACTCCTGTGGGAAATTGCTTTACAGCTGCCTTCAAGAGCACTCACAATTAGGTACTTTCTTACCTGTTTTGTCTTGTCTCTGATTGTGCAACCACTCCCTACTCCACCAATGATACCAATCTCAGTGGCCCATTTGTCAGCTTCGTCCACAAATTTCTCTGCCCTGTCTTCCATGCTGCCCAATTCACATGAAACACTGATTTTTAAGGCCAGGACCTTCTCCTGCAAATCTCTCCTCAAGACCCACCTCTGCCAAGGCGCCTATAAGCAGTGATGACAGGTTTCAGAGTAACAGCCGTGTTAGTCTGTATTCGCAAAAAGAAAAGGAGTACTTGTGGCACCTTAGAGACTAACCAATTTATTTGAGCATGAGCTTTCGTGAGCTACGATGAAGTGAGCTGTAGCTCACGAAAGCTCATGCTCAAATAAATTGGTTAGTCTCTAAGGTGCCACAAGTCCTCCTTTTCTTTATAAGCAGTGATGAGCTGCCAGAAGCTCCAGACTCGGTTCTCTCCGGGTCTCTGGTGGCACTGAAGGACCCGCCGCCGAAATGCCGCTGAAGACCCCGAGCAACTGAAGGACCTGCCGCCGAAGACTCGGAGTGGTGCCGGGTCAGTAAAAATTCACATGGGAGCCTCCCGAGTCGAGAGCTCAGGCAGGACGGACAGGACAGTCCCACGGGCCACATTCTGTCCGTCCTGCCTGAGCTTCTCCACCCCTTTAACAACCGGTTCTAAACCAGCTTCAAAATTTAACAACCAGTTCGCGCAAACCAGTGTGAACCGGCTCCAGTTCACCACTGCCTATAAGTAATCATCCAGCTACTGTTGTCTAGATCTAGTGAAAGTTGGGGGTACTTCACTCATCTGTTTATAATAACTCGCCAAAAGGCAAATATACATATAGCTATTGAAAACTGTAGACGCTTTCCCTCTCCCTCAACCCTATGTATGCCTCTCGTGTGCAGAGAATGTAATCTCTTCCAGGCAGCGACCACATTGTCAAAGGTGTTTGTACAACACCCATTGTAATGGAGTCCTGGGGCTGATAGGCATCTGGGCACTATTACAATATAAACATTATAAGACTATAAAAATGACCATACTGGGTCAGACCAATGGTTCATCTAGGCCAGTGTCCTGTCTTCTGATAGTGGCCAGTGGCAGATGCTTGAGAAGGAATGAACAGAACAGGGCAATAATTGAGTGATCCATCCCCTGTCAACCAGTCCCATCTTCTCGCAGTCAGAGGTTATGGGACACCCAGACCATGAGGTTACATATCCCTGACCATCTTAGTTAATAGGTCCATCAATGGCTATCTTCTATGAACTTCTCCAGTTCTTTTTGAACCCATTTATACTTTTGGCCTTCACAATATCCCCTGGCAATGAGTTCCACAGGTTGTGTGAAGTACTTCCTTAAGTTTGTTTTAAACCTACTGCCTATTAATTTCATTGAAACCCCCTACTTCTTGTGTTATGTGAAGGGGGAAATAACACTTCCGTATTCACTTTCTCTACCCCAGTCATGATTGGATAGACCTCTAGCATATCCCTCCTTAGTCGCCTCTTTTCTAAGTTGAACAGTCCCCGTCTTTTTAATCTTTTCACATACGGAAGTTGTTCCAGACCCTAATAATTTTAGTTGCCCTTCTCTGTACTTTTTCCAGTTCTAATATATGTTTTTTGAGATGTAGCGACTGGAACTTGAAACAGTATTCAAGGTGTGGGAATACCATGGATTTATATCGTGATATTTACTGTCTTATTATCTATCCCATTCCTAATGGTTCCTAACATTGTTAGCTTTTTTGACTGCTGCTACACATTGAGCTGATATTTTCAGAGAACAATCCACAATGACTCCTAGATCTGTGTGTGAGTGTGTGTGTGTGTGTGTGTGTGTGAGAGAGAGAGAGAGAGAGAGAGAGAGATAACAGCTAATTTAGACCCCCTCATTTTGTGTGTCTATTTGGGATTATGTTTTCCAATGTACCTTACTTTGCACTTGTCAGCATTGAATTTCATCTGCCATTTTGTTGCCCAGTCACCCAGTTTTGTGAGATCCCTTTGTAATTCTTTGTGGTCAGCTTTAGTCTTAACTATCTTGAGCAATTTTGTGTCATCTGCACACTTTGTCAACTCACTGTTTACTGCTTTTTCCAGATCACTTATATGTTGAACAGCACTGGTCCAGCATAGATCTTTGGAGGACCCCGCTATTTATCTCTCTGCACTGTGAAAACCGACCATTTATTCCTCTCCTTTGTTTCCTATCTTTTAAACAATTATTGATCCATGAGAAGACCTTTCCTCTTATCCCATGACAGCTTACTTTGCTTAAGAGCCTTTGGTGTGGGACCTTGCCAAAGGCTTTCTGAAAATCCAGATACACTATATCCACTGGATCACCCTTGTCCACATTTGTGGACACCCTCAAGGAATTATAATAGACAGGTGCGGTGGGATTTCCCTTTACAAAAGCTGTATTGTCTCTTCCCCGACATATCCTGTTCATCTATGTGCCTGACAATTCTGTTCTTTAGTTTCAACTAATTTGCCTGGTACTGCAGTTACAATTACCAGCCTGTAATTGCTAGGATTGCCTCTGGAACCTTTTTTAAAAACAGTATTACATTAGCTATCCTCCATTCATCAGGTACAGAGTCTGATTTAAGCCACATATCACAGTTAGTAATTCTGCATATTTGAGTGCCTTGGGAACTTTTGGGTGAATACCATCTGGTCCTGGTGACTTGTTACTGCTTAATTTGTCAATTTGTTTCAGAACCTCCTCTATTGACACCTTAATCTGGGACAGTTCCTGAGATTTGTCAGCTAAAAAAATGGCTCTGATGTGGGAATGTCCCTCATACCCTCTGCAGTGAAGACTGATGCAAAGAATTCATTTAGCTTCCCCGCAATGGCCTTATCCTTGGGTGCTCCTTTAGCACCTCGATCGTCCAGTGGCCCCACTGATTGGGCTGCTTGCTTCTGATGTACTTTAAAAAAGGTTTTGCTGTTGGGCTTTTGTCCCTTTTGCTCGTTGTTTTCCATATTCTTTTTGGGCCTGCCTACTCACTTGTAGTGTGGACATATCCTTTGGCTGTCTTCAGATCCTCTGTGAGGATGTCTAGCTCTCTGCTCAAGTTCACCATGGCTAAACAAAGCTCTTATTCTTCTCCCCTCCCTGTGATCTCCTTCCTCCATCATTCTGGACGACACCACCATCCTGCCAGTCACTCAGGCCTGTAACCTTGGTGTCATCTTCAGTTTGGACCTCTGCGTTCTACGTCCTCACATCCAGATTACAACAAAAAATAGCAGATTCCTCTGCATTACATCGTAACCTTCCTGTTGTCCACATCAGAAGCCCATGTCTGAAGGCAAGTACAGGACGTGTAAGCCAGTACATGCCTCAGGCTGTGGCACAGTCCCGTACCCGTACCAGTGTGGACAGGGAAGAAAGGCGTATAACAAGTCCCAAGTTTCAGTAGTCCTCCACGCCCCCTTCCCACAATGCAGTACAGCTTTCCTGCCTGACCCTTACCCAGTCTGTAAAGGGCTCTGTCCCCCCGTTCTCACCAGTAGTAGCGAGCTGCACTCACTACTTCAGAATACTTTTTTCTGCTGCACTTTTTTGACCAGAACAGGTGAACGTGAATCATGTTCCAAGAGCAGCAACCTGCTCCACCAACCGCACCCGCCTTCTGATCAGTATGTGGTTGGAACACACCATCTTACACAACTTTGCTCGGGGCAGCAAGAACCTACACCTGTACCAGAAACTTCATGCAGGCTGGAGGAGGTGGGCATTCCCCAGACTCTGTCCCAGTCCAGGAATTCATGAAGCATCTGAGGCTCCTGTATCAGAAGACAACAAACTTGAACAGTCACTCTGGGGAGGGATCCTCATACATGCCCATTCTAGGTAGATGCCAGGACTGGGTGCTGTCCAGGTACATGCCAGGACATGCTTTATACGTGCCAGGACTGGGTGCTGTCAAGGGCTCCCACTATATAGCCAGAAGCAGCTTATGATCCTCTCCTCAACCCCACTGGCCTCTTCGTGCAATGGGATGCAGATGAGGGCCATGGGGAGAGGCACCATGGACCGTGGAGGAAGACCCAGAGTAAAAAGAGCATGTCATTTTGCACCTCCACCCAGAGGACACAGTTGAGCAAGCCCCACAAGGAGGACCCCAAGCTGCAACAGGAATCTGAACCCCAAGCTGATAAGTTACAATGGGCCCCCACTGTCCACACCAAGATCCCCTCTTGCTCCAGCGCTGCATCCCTGATTTGAAAACCAGTCCTGCTCCGCCCCTTTCCAAAATAGTCCCCGAGCAAGACTCAGCTATAAATCAATGATTTTATTGTTTTTTTCCATGAACTGCTATTACGCTTTTGGCAGAAGCCATAAACCAGATTAATTAAGCAACAATCATGGCACTCCTGCGACTGTACATTTCTCGGCCAGTGTGCAGGCAGAGAAGGTTCAGAGGCCATGTGGACTGGGAAGAGGATGAGGCTGGGTGTAGAAAGGTCCTAGTGGGGCATAGTAAACATATAGTTGGTTGTAACAATTCACTTTTTATTCTTCCTTGAAAGACAAGTATCTGTGGTTCCCTTACAAATGGGAGCTGCGTAACATGAGAGACTGGGGGATGTAGTGGAGGAGTGGTTAGGCCTAGAATGGGAAAGGGAACCCTTTGGTTGTCTGAGGAATGTCACAGAAGTCCTTTCTCCTTTGGAAGATGTTACTGCCTGGCGTTTGCTGTGGAGAGGCGAGCAGCTTGTGACGTTGATTTGAAACTTCTGAGAACACAATAGCTGTGGTGCGTCTGTCTTTCCCTGTCCCTTTCACTGCTATCAGCTGGACAGGGGCTAGATGTTCTGGCACTGGGGCTGAAAGAGTGTTCTCAGTGGTTCGCTTCTCCCCTTCCCTGCAAACTCTCCCCTTCCCTGCAAAAAGTTGATAGAACGTTTTATATGATGAATAAGATTTTCAGTAATCTTCATCATATTTGACTTGGTTGTTTGGGTGGGAGCCCAAGGCTGGATTGTTTTAAAGGAACTGTGTTTTGGGCTTCTGGGAAGCCAGTAAGGTATTGTAGAAGCTGTTTTGGTGCTGGCTTGATGAATCTAAGTATTAGAATAATAACCAGTTTGGGGGATCGTCTGCCATATTCTTTGTAGTTTGCCCTGGTTAAGCAATCTCATTGTGGCCCCCTTGGGACTCCAGTCACATAGTTCTTTCTTAATTGCCACTTTCAAGTCAAGGAAGCAATAACATTTACTGAGTGTGGAGCCTCCTTCCTGCATGTGATGAACATCGTGTTTTCAGGCTTGAGATTGGTCCCCATGATTCAGAGCACATGAATTTGAATAGTGTAAAACTCTGGTGCCATCACACTGCAAACACATTTCTGTCCCTCCCACACCCACTTCCACCCAACACCCAAGTCCATAACTATCTGGGAGGGATGGCAAAAATGTATTGTTGTGTGCTTAGAATACCTGGGTAGTTTGAAAAGCAGAAGAAGCAACAACACAGAAAATGGGCAGATAAACCTCTTTTATGGCTGCTTCACAAACAGAACAGGAAAACACAATTAAAGTAAAAAGAAAAGGAGTACTTGTGGCACCTTAGAGACTAACCAATTTATTTGAGCATAAGCTTTCGTGAGCTACAGCTCACTTCATCGGATGCATCCAATGAAGTGAGCTGTAGCTCAGGAAAGCTTATGCTCAAATAAATTGGTTAGTCTCTAAGGTGCCACAAGTCCTCCTTTTCTTTTTGCGAATACAGACTAACATGGCTGTTACTCTGAAACCTGACAATTAAAGTAACAAAGTCGTCTGCCACTGAACAGTGATTTAAATGGCCCCTTCTCCCCCAGCCCCTCAAAACCTTTACCAGTTTCAGCCTCAGTGGTAATGCACACCAGCCTCTAAGTGCTCTTAGCACTGTCCACAACAAATGGGTGAATAGAAAGAATATGTGAATCCCTCCCCCTGGTTAAGGAAATGTTGTGTTTAAACTGAGTGCTCCTGATAACATAGTCTTGCAACAGGTGTTCATATGAACACACAAGCATTGCCCAATGATCATAACACAACTAAGCCAGCACCCTCCCCAGCACCAACCCAACCCCTGAGGGTTTAACCCAGAGGAGGCACCCTGTAGTGGGTGAATAATCACAGGAATGAATGGCTAAAGACTGTCTGCGACAGGGGAACAAAACCCTCACAAAGCTAGGGAGCACCACAAGCATTATCCCCATTACTTTGATCACATCACTCCTTTCTTTGCCTCCCTCCACTAATTCCCCCTTCTCTACTGAGTCGAACGTAAGCCACTTGTCTTTGCTTTCACAAATTTCATGTGACTGTGTCAAAACCCCACAGAAGAGCAGACATATTATAATACAAGTAGCTAAAATTATGCTTCTGTACGTAATATTTTTAAATTATCCATCATAATTTGAATGCTTTCTTTCAATTTCTTATTAATGCTTCCAAACAGGCCATGGCGGTATTGTTCCAAATCTCAAACCAAACTTGAACCGCTGTTGAGGTTCAAGACAGTTTATTTTTTAAACTATAATTATATCCATCAGAAATGTCCCATTTTTCCTTTACATTTCTCACTGCTGTTTCTTAACATCCCACCTCTTCCCTGGAAGAAGAGGACGCCTCTTCTTTGGCCAGCCAATCGCAGTCTTGGCTGGCAAATCATCCATCACTGCATCCGATGAAGTGAGCTGTAGCTCATGAAAGCTCATGCTCAAATAAATTGGTTAGTCTCTAAGGTGCCACAAGTACTCCTTTTCTTTTTGCGAATACAGACTAACACGGCTGTTACTCTGAAACCATCCATCACTGGTACCTCATCAAACTGCAGGTGTATTATGAAGAGCTTTGGATCCTACCGTGGTGGTACTCCATCCATCATGATGCTTTTCTCATTGCAGATACCCAGTGCCTTCAAATCCTTTGCCTGTTTACAGTGAGCGAGACCAGAAATTAGTGTCTGGAGACCCACATCTCCCAAATTTTCAGAAGCTGCACAGAGTTCATGTCTTGTTCCATGCTCTGCTATTTTGAGGGAAAATGGGATAAATAGCAGCATGTTTATTGTTAGTAATTTTCCATGCACTCAAAAATTGGCTTGGTGCTTTTATAAAAATTAAAGATCGGGGCCTTGCCATAGATGGTGCATGGTATAAATTCAGCATGAAACAGGCGGGGTCATAAACAAAGAAAGAGAAAGGACAGTGTGACAGGAACCAGATCATTTGATTATGTGGTGCTGAAGGGGTGTATCAGGCTGGACTATGTTAAAATGTACTCACACCTTTGCTTTTACTGTTATAACATTAAGGGCATGGCTACACTGGAAACTTCAAAGCACTGTCATGGTCACGCGCGAGGGCTGGGAGAGAGTTCTCCCAGCGCTCCTGGTAATCCGCCTCCACAAGGGGATTAGCTCCCAGTGCTGGGAGCCTGTCTACACTAGCGCTTTAAAGTGCTCAGACTTGCTGCACTCAGGGGGGTGATTTTTCACGCCCCTGAGCCAGCAAGTTACAGCGCTCTAAAATGTAAACAGTTAATTGTTCAGGATTTGTGTAGTAATGCTGGCTTGGTTTGATCATACCAGGACAGAGCGCAGGGACAGTCTCTACGTAAAAGAATAAATGGACACAAATCAGACATCAAGAATTATAACATTCAAAAACCAGTCGGAGAACACTTCAATCTCTCTGGTCACGCGATTACAGACATGAAAGTTGCGATATTACAACAAAAAAACTTCAAATCCAGACTCCAGCGAGAAACTGCTGAATTGGAATTAATTTGCAAATTGGATACTATTACTTTAGGCTTAAATAGAGACTGGGAGTGGCTAAGTCATTATGCAAGGTAGCCTGTTTCCTCTTGTTTTTTCCTACCCCCCCCCCCCAATTTGTTCTGGTTTAACTTGGATTTAAACTTGGAGAGTGGTCAGTTTGGATGAGCTACTACCAGCAGGAGAGTGAGTTTGTGTGTGTATGGGGGTGGGGGGATGTGAGAAAACCTGGATTTGTGCAGGAAATAGCCCAACTTGTTTATCATGCACATTGTGTAAAGAGTTGTCACTTTGGATGGGCTATCACCAGCAGGAGAGTGAATTTGTGTGGGGGGGGTGGAGGGTGAGAAAACCTGGATTTGTGCTGGAAATGGCCCACCTGATGATCACTTTAGATAAGCTATTACCAGCAGGACAGTGGGGTGGGAAGAGGTATTGTTTCATATTCTCTGTGTATATATAAAGTCTGCTGCAGTTTCCACGGTATGCATCCGATGAAGTGAGCTGTAGCTCACGAAAGCTCATGCTCAAATAAATTGGTTAGTCTCTAAGGTGCCACAAGTACTCCTTTTCTTTTTGCAGACACCACTTAGTTCTCCCGGAAAATGCTGATTGGAGTAATCGAAGTAAATTATCTAGCGAGACAAGACAGATGAGATCATATCTTTTGTTGAACCAACTTCTGTTGGTGAAAGAGGAAAGCTTTCTAATATCTTGGGTCCAACAGGGCTACACTGATGCTGCAAACAGCAATGGAAGTTAATTATCTAATCCGGTGAGGGAGCCACCTAACTGGCTACAGAGTCAATTAGCGCACCAGCTCAAAAGGGATAAGAAGGGAACTGGAAGGAAGTGAGGGAGGAGAGAAACAGGGCTAGCTGAGCCCAGTCTCCCAGAAGGGAGACCTCGGGACCCGGAGAGGGGCCAAAAGCAAAGGCGACACTGTAAACAGCATTGCTGCACAGGACTGTAAAGATATTGCTAGAGAGAGCATAAATAAAGGGTACAATGTGGATACCCAACCAGTGGAGTCAGAGCCGTTCCTGTGGTGGTAGAAGGCAGGAGTGGAACTCGCCCTGTTCCACATGGCAATAACGCCATAGAAAATTTTTTTAAATGTGTATACCGTTTTTCTTTTGATTTCAATTTTACACTGAAAATTTAAACAGTTAAGTAAAACATACTTCCTGTCTGCCCTCTTTCTTTGTGCAGAGGCTTGTAAAAGGAAAATCCCTTGCTTTGACTGTATCTTAGGGGGTATTAAATGCCCTGAGCAGGAAACAGAAAAAGGCACTTTTAGTTGCTGGATCTTGGGCTGCTAAAGTCCAATCCTATTTCTTGTTTAAACAAAAACAAAACAAAACACAGACCAATTGGGAGGAGGAAAGAACAGAAAAATAAGAAAATGCATCTTCTGTCTCACTGATACTAGCAATTTAGTTGTGGGAAAATATAGCGTATATGCTCAGCCAATCTGTTCTCAATCTCAGTGGCTTGGCTGACCCATTTTTCCTGCAAGAGGCTAGTCTGCGGGAGTTAAAAAAAACCTGCCAAACACAAGCTGTGTAAAACTGGGACATCCCCAGTCATTGGAGACAAATAGTAACCCCATGTCTGAATTAAACAAGGGTGAAGTGGTTTCAGGGTCACAAGATTTCTTCACCCTCATCAGAAGCTAAGTATCAGAGGGGGAGCCGTGTTAGTCTGTAGCCACAGAAACAATGAGGAGTACAGTGGCACCATAAGAATAACAGATTTATTTGACCATAAGCTTTCATGATAAAAAACCCACTTCTTCAGATGCATGGAGTGAAAAGTACAGATACAGGCATAAATATTCCAGCATATGAAGAGAAGGGAGTTACCTTGCAAGTGGAGAACCAGTGATCACAAGGGGCCAATTCAGTCAGGGTGGATGTGGTCCACTCCCAATAATTGATGAGGAGGTGTCAGTACTAAGAGAAGTTAAATGTTCTTGCTGATCCTCTAGCTGCTCAAGTTCAAGTGACTTTGTTCTTGAAGGAAGCAGCTTAGCATTTACCTCCATTATATATACCACCATACCAGCCCTCCTAGATACCCATGGTTTGGACCCTATTTGGACCATGGTTTGCACATTATAAATGGGATGAAGTCATGATCACTTGTACATAAGCTACCCTTAATTTTTAATTCTGTGATTAAAGACCTAAGACCTAAGATTAGGTCTAATGTAGCATTCCCCCAGGTTGGATGCAACACTTTTTGAGTTAGGAAACTGTCATCTATTATATTATAATAAGTTCCGATAACTGAACTTTATTTGATCTATCCACTGGTTAAAAATTATTATAATTTATCACATTCTTCTTCAGGGTCCTCTGCATGTGGACACCTCTCATAGTATGCTGGTGTCCCTGCACAGGACTTCAGAATTTTTTTTTCTCTAGCTGTATCCTCGGGAGGCCATGCATGCCTTTCTCAAGCTCCCCCTCCCAAGAGCATAAGAAGTGGAGAGATCCCAGTCACCAACCAGTTCCTTTACTCTGTATTTAACAGGCAAAGCATCTAGGAATGGAACTGGACAAGGCCTGCTTACCCAGCAGACACAGCCACTGGGTCACTTTTTCTGACAATGTAGTGACACACTCTTTCATAGCCTCCTGGAAAATAAATGGTTTTGATGGTGCTGTATTAATGGAATTCAGGAACTTTGAGATGTCATGATTTTCCAGAGGCACCCAGCACTGGTGTGCTATGGTACGAAAGGACTGTTCTACGCAGCAGGCAGGGGTGATTTTCCATTCATCGTGAGCCTCAAGATGCTAATCTCAGTGCAGATACCCAGGTCCTCCAACACTTTTGACTGTTCACAATGAGTGAGACCAAATTGCCCCATTTTACAAAGGCGGAATAGAATTTACTACTTTGTTCTATGCTGTGCAGAGAGCGCCATATCTAGGGAAATGGAGTTGATTATTCACAGCTGTGTAGGATTGCTATGGATGACTGTAGCTGCTTTATAATTTATAGCTTTAAAATGTGACGGTTCATGTCAGTCTCACAACTTAGCTGGGATAAAGCTGTATTTGGAAATATGGCCCTTTTACACTCAGGTTTCAGGCCAGGATATTGCTCAAAAACAGCTTTCAGGATTAGAAGGATGAACTGTTTATGGTCTTTGGGAGAGGCCAAATCTCCATGCCTTTTAGTGTTTAATGATAGCACTCCTTATGCAGTCAATATCCTTTGATATGGCCAACGATGAAAGGCTGCTGACCTACATAAAGAACCCAGCAGCACCAGGTAGACAGAACTCTGCTGGCTCCCACCAAACAGACCATGCAGTCATGATAAACATGGGAAAATGCCACGGTATTCTGATCACACTCTGTCCTGCTTCCTTCTCCACCAAAGCAGCCTTTGTCATTGCCAAGATGTCTCAGAGCCTAGAGGAAATAACGAAATGGATGAACAGCCATTGGCTCAGTCTTAATCCAGGGAAGACAGAATTGATGCTCTTAGAAAGAGAGGGAGAATCTGAGAAATTTGCCAAAACACTGACTTCATCCTTAGCTGAGGCCAGGCAAACACCAATCATCATGGTAGCCTCTAGGTTATGATGGTTTCCTCACTACTCCCGAACATGCAGCTTGCATCAGGGGAGAGCACTTTTTACCAGCTTCTACTGCCCAGGATACTACTACTCTGCCTCTCGGATAGGGACTTTGCTCCTTTGATCTATGCATTCATTGTCTTCATGTTAGACTACAACTAGCCTTGGAAGGATGTTTATCAGGAAATGTTGGTGACCGTTGATTTCACCGTACACACCATTTGATGCAAGGATGTTTGCTTAGGAGACTTTTATGTGCAATGTTGACATATTTTAACAGTTATAAAGTTAAATATTTTAACAGTTATAAAGCTTTAACTTTTGGAATCTACTGTCATTAAATAATTGTCTGACCCTCCCATGATTTCCTGCAACTGTGAAAATTTAAATGGATAAAGCTTTAAAAAATTGCTTACAAATAAACATTGACCTTTTGCATCAACTTTATTTTAAAAAAATTGAATTCTGCTGAGCCGAATTACCCCTCCTTCGGTCTGGATACAAAGATAAACATCACCAGCAAGCTGCAAATTGCTTAAAACACAGTAGTCTGCTCATTGAGCAACCGAGGCCTGCAGGAATGTTACACCAGCACCCCCACAGGCTCTGCTGGCTACCTGTTTATTTCCAAATTGCATTTAAATCTTTCATCAGAATGCACCAGACCCTTAACCCCAACAGATCCTGACTATCTCAGAAACTGTCTATCCAAATATGACCCTACAAGATAACTCCGCTGCAGAGCAGTATCACACCAAGACAGGCCCAGGAGCCAGAACTCTCTGAGCAGCAGAACCCTAGCGATGGGATACCAGAGGGGATCATATCGATGTGGAGCCTAACGTTATTCAGGTCAATTCTTCTCTGAGGTCTTTTCTTACTAGTGATTTCTTTCCCCTTAACTCCTTAGTCCCCATGACCAGTCCACAGTAATGAAGTTGAGTTGGGGAAAAACAGAAGAAAGGACAAAAGCACCATCATCCAGGAAAGAAGAGAAGGGGCAAGGCGGTGTTAACAATAGGGCTCGGGAGAATGAGATAACCTAGCCTCTTTGGGAATACTCAATATCCGTGTGGCCAGCTCTTAAGATTTTATCGCGTGTCTCATGATATCTGGCATTTTCCTTAAAGCCCCAGCCCCTGGGTGAGTATCTCAGCTTGCATTAAAAAAAGTAAGTTTCTAGGTCTCATGGCTATGGAGAAAAGCTTGAGAGCACAAACCAAGAGCACCCTGATGACTCAGACTGCAAATAAAACATGTAATTTTTTAAATGTATGGTTTTTAAGCCAAATCTCGGGATTGTGGGGGCCGGACTCATGATTTTGAATGGTTGGAGTTAGCAGCACTGAAGTACTCCCTTAAATTACTGCCCAGCACTTCAGTACCACGGTGAAAGGTATTTGCGGAATACCTGAGAGAAAGAGAGGAAATGAATTGGATTACAGTGGCTGCTAGTGACTGATGGGCAATCCAGGGCAGTGGGAGAGAGAAGCTGACATTTTACTGCAAGACTGTGTTCATACTATGAGCTAGGTGTATGATCCCCCTGCTCACATACTTGTGGGAGCTCGTTGGGAGACAATGCAAGTATAAATAGCAGTGTAGCCAGGATAGCATGGGCAGGAGCAGTGGTGACATGGCTGACCCAGGCTGAGGATATACTCACTGCTTCAAAATTATATGTAGGACCAGTCTATGGACAACTTCCCCTCACTGCACTTGCCTGCCCTGGAAACATACTTGTTTTTACGTTTCCCTTGAAAATAAGCTGTCCCTCTGCAGGAGTTTTAGGCTTCTTGATAACTTAAGAACTTCCATCTAACTTCGGATATAATGCTGTTTATACATTCCGAATGATGGGCCCAATTTTCCTGACTGAGAATGTCTAAAACCCCATGTGCCTGAAACCTATCTGGCTGCATGTATTGCGGAGCAGGCATTCAAGTTGAAGTGAAGCAGTTTTGCCCCAAGGGGAGAGGAGGATGCCAGACTTGGTATTTACTCTGTGAATACCTCTGGCCAATCAACAGAACACAATTAACATCAGACCAGCATTACTAAATGTCTGGGAGCTGATTACAATTAGTACACGCAATTACAAATAAGCAACATGGCTACAGAAGACAAGTATGCCTCGTTTGGGGAAGTGAAGCATGGCAGCAAAAGCATGAGGCTTAGGAAGTAAGATGTAATTGTCTCATTACAGAGAGAGAAACTGGCCTGGAGACGTTTGCACAATGTTGGCTTTGGGATCTTTCCATGCAATCCTAAACCCTTGCAGCTTTTCCTGTTTCTCTTCTGTGCCACTTCCCATTAGCTGCTGCTCCTTCTTGCCAGGGGAAGTTCGTCCACACAAATCCAGTTTCTTAGACTCTGGGACAGGCTCACACAGCCACAAAGACACTGGAAAATATCCCAGAGAAGCTCTGGTCCCAGTTATTCACAAGTTCTAGCCACAGAATTCTTATTAAAAGAGAGGTCTGGCTCTTTACACTGACACACACCATTCAGAACTTATTTTTTCCCAGCTGTCTCCCTATATCTTGGAAGCAAGTGGCAACAGCCCCACTGAAGCACACCCAGAATGCTCTGGGTACCCCGGAAACTGTCCTCTTGTGAGGCCTGGCAGCAAGGTAGCTGTGCCCTTAGAACAGAGAATGAGGAGGAGGGCCGTGACAGCAGCAGTGGGGAGCACACAGCTGTCAGGAAGGCAAGCATCCAGTAACAGCTGTGAAGAGCGGCCTGGCCCAACACTGGGGTAAGGAGAACGGAGCAGCTGTGGTGAAGAGAGACATGGAAAGAAATCTTGAGAAAGGGAATTCAGCTGACTAATCTGGGGAAATTTGATTTGATTGACAGGGGATTTGATTGACTCGGGGGTTGTTCTTATTGATTTTAGGGGGGAATTTGGTTTGGTAAGATTTTGTTTTACCTTTCATAAAAGAACTTCTTAGAGTCTTGGTTTCCTGATGGCTCGCACCAAGATTCATCATTTCTGCTGAGACAGAGTTCATCACTTTGGCAGGCTGTTTGCTAGAATGGCTACTTTGTTATGTTTCTATAACAATAGTTTTTCTGAGGATAAGTTTAGAGAAGTTTCCTTATTCTCTGCCCAGTTTTCTACTTCTATAGCTGAACAAAAAAAAATTCCAAATCTTGCCATGAGGGAGCCTGCAGGCCTTTTTTTCTTAAAAGCTGGACTGAGACCACTGATTCCTTTCATATTGTCCTCAGACTGCACGAATTCTGCATATAAGGCTTTTTTGTGTTTCCTGTTGTGATTCCCTTTATAGTAGTTTTATATCTGGTTGATTGGGTGAATGACTCCATTACCATGGCAAAAAGAAGAGGTGATAAAGGGCATCCTTGGCGTGGATCTCTGAAAAGGGTGAATTTTTCTGATGGAGATCCATTTACTCTAATAATAGCATATGGATTGGAATATAAAATGGAAATCCAATGGTGAAATTTAGGGCCTAAACCAAATTTAATTTTAAGAACTGCCACTTTCCTCTGTCAAAAGCTTTTTCTGCATCTGTTGATAAAACTAGATTGGGCTCACTGGCAGAGAAGAAGATCAGGTCTAAAACTCCGTGAACGCTAAATGAACTGCGTATTTAATACAAACCCATCTGGTCTTTGAAAAAAGTACCTAGATATATTAACAATCTATTTGTTAGGACTGAAGCATAAATTTTTGCGTCTTGATGTAATAAGGAGATGAGCCTGTAAAACACACTGTTGGATGAGTCCTTTACCGGATTTTGGGATGACTACAGCTGTGCTTCTTGCCAAGTATCTGAGATCTTTCTCTTATTTCACGGATGAGATATGTTAATTGTTATGTTAGCTGTGCCCTAAAAAAGTCAGAATTCTGGAGGAAGTCTGTCAGGGCCAGTGGATTTACCATTTTTAAGGGACTTAATAACTTCTAGGGCTTTTCCTTAATATCTTCCTCCCGGGCTTCTAGCTCTGGGTGTTCTAGTTTGAGTATGTTAGCTTTTAGCTAAAAATTCCTTTATCAATTTATGGTCCACTGACTTGAGGGAGTAAAGTCTCTTACAGCAGTATGCAAAAGCCTCCTGTCTACCTTTTGAGCCCCTTGCCATGTTCTTTGGGCTTTCCAGGCTGGAGGAATAATTGTACTTTCTTATTATTTTTTAGTCTAT
Source organism: Lepidochelys olivacea (assembly GCF_965140295.1). Lineage (NCBI taxonomy): Eukaryota > Metazoa > Chordata > Testudines > Cheloniidae > Lepidochelys > Lepidochelys olivacea. The sequence continues at coordinate 17,643,467 of NC_140428.1, forward strand.
TAGTTAGTAATCTGTCATTTTTGTTACCCTTTTCATAATGGCCTTGTCTTGTGTCTCTGACTGCCTGATCAGCTTTTTCTGTTTGTAACAAATCTAACTTGCTTCTGGCCTCTATTTCTGATATATTTTCTGTGACTTTTTTTTCTGATGTAGTGGTTTTAAGTTTTGTAATCTTACTAAGTAATGTTTGCATTTCTACTAACATGAGTCCTCTCTCTCTCTCTCTCTCTCTCTCTCGTTTTAATCTAGTCACCATTGTTTTCCTTAAACTGTTGCTTCATTTCTTCTCTAATATCTTGAACTCTTTTCACAGAGAAGTGGGGTGTTTAATCTCCACCTTATTTTAAGTGTATCTTCCCAGTTACTAATAAGAACCCAGACTGATATATGATCTGATCAGGAGATGTAGCCTTGCTATGCTGACGTTGCTGTGTTAAGCAAAAATCTAGAGATTAGCATTATATCAATTCTTAAGTACATTCTGGGGGGCATTGAAAAAGAGTAGTCTCTTTCCTTTGGATTAAGACCCCTCCTGGAGTCAATCAAATCATGTTTATTCATTAGTGAGATTAGTTATTATACTGCTTTCTGACCTATCCAACATGGGGTTTTAAATACAATTATAATAAGCTCCAATAATAACTCCACCAAAACCACAAGATTTGAAAGAATGTTCTGAAAAAAAATGCATCTGACCTTGTTTAGAGGCATAAATACTTACTAACTTTAACATTTTACCACCAACTGTATCTCTAACAAGTAGATCTCTGCCTTTATCCTTTAATTGGAAAGGTATAATATATTTGGCAGTAATGATTGCTACTCCTCTCTTATTTGGGATTGGTCCTGCTCTGAGCAGGGGGTTGGACTAGATGACCTCCTGAGGTCCCTTCCAACCCTGATAGTCTAGGATTCTATGACGTTCCTGGAGAAAGGTAAGGAATGTAGGACCTTTGTATTTATTATTTTCCTCCTTTAGGTGTGTTTCTTGACAAAACATATCTCTGGGCTCTCAGCTTTAATAGCTTGAAAAGTTGTTTGTTTTTTGTTTTCTTTTTAAAATACTGTTAAGACTATTGTTCCACAGGGGAAAAACCATTTCATGTTGATGGGCCTTGATTGTTCTGTGCCAGGTTCCCAGACAAAGCCTCTATCCTACATGTGAAGTTCCAGTTACAGAATGAATGCTCAAAGGCCTCCTAAAGATCACATTCAAAACAGATGTTGAAAATACAACAGGCATTCACAACACAAAAAATGGAATTGATAAACTGATAGACAGACACATTCCCCAAACTATTGCACCTTCCTCATGCGAGTAGTAACATTGATGAGAATAGTGCCACTGAGTAGTGTGATGATCCAATGGCTCATGGAGGAATGGGAGTAGTGAGTTATAATCCAGACTTTGCCATTGACTCACTGTGTAGGTGTTGACAAGTCACTTAAGGTCCACATCTACAACTGAAGCCTGGTCTGCACCTAACACGTAGGTAGACTTTCCTACATCGCTCAGAGCTGTGTAAAATGTCATGTCCTGAGCCCCATAGTTAGGTTGACCTAACCCCAGGTATAGATACAACCAGAAGGATTTTTCTGTCATCCTAGCTACAGCTTCTGAGAAGTGGACTACCTACATTGATGGAAGCACCCCTTTCTCTTCTAACCTTTCTCTTCTATCGGTGTTGAAAGAATCTAGACTACAGCATCAGCTCTGTAGCTGTACCATTGTAGAAGCTGTACAACAAGACTATTGAATTTGGGTTTCATCATTTTTTTCAGTGCCTATCTTAAGATACCAAGAGTCTGATATTCCAAGGTACTGAGTGCCTGTAGCTCCTAGTGACTTCAATTGAATTTGGGTATTCAGCACCCCTAGAAATCAAGCCCTAGGTATAAGGTTTGGCACCCAAAAATTGGTGGAGACTTCTGAAATTGTAGACCTTAACCTCTACTCCAGTTTTCCCACTTGTGAAGTGGTATTAAGGATACCTTCACTTTTCTGTGAACTGTTTTGAGATCCTCGGATAAATGCACCATATGAATAGTATCATTCTTTTGCCAAATAGTTGCAGAACTGAGCATTCACTTTTCTGTGCTCAGCACCTACACTGCGTTCCTTCACAGGCCCCTGAAACAGCAAGTTTCTCAAACAAAGAAAAATAATACGTTGAATAATAAGGTAAAAATCACACTTTTTCTTTCTTTCATAGACATGTACGGGCTTTTAGACTTATTAGAACACTAGGTCAGGTTGGCATGTTGTACCACTCTGTATGGGAGTTCTAGGAAGTAAATCCAAGAGCAGAATTTGACTCTCTTATTATTTTTATACTAATTACTATAGGGGATTTGTTCCAAGCAGGCAGCCCCCTGCACCCATCTGGAACATGTAATATTTGTGCCTCTATTTTTTGGCACACTTGACCCATTTAAATTGCTCTCTGGCATATTAAGTAGTATCTAAACTCTAGTAATCAATTTCAGATCAGTTCAGTTGTTACTCTAGATTTACACTGGTGTAATTTCAAGCAGATTGTGGCCCATCATCCATTCTGTCATTCAGTTTGCTTCCGTGATAAGTGCCATTTAGTTGGACACTAGTAAGACAAGAATCCCCATGTGGTTTCACAGACACTAGGTAAAAGGTCAGAAAGAAAGAAAGAAAGAAAGAAAGAAAGAAAGAAAGAAAGAAAGAAAGAAAGAAAGAAAGAAAGAAAGAAAGAAAGAAAGAAAGAAAGAAAGAAACATGCCAACAATGCTTAAAAATGTAAGCCAAAGATTTTTCTTCAAAACTCCTGGGATCAGTTCATTGCTTTAGGCAGCATGCTGCTAAAACATATCACCCAGCAAGGAATTATGAAAGAGCCTCTTTCAATTTGAGCAAGTTGCTGCTAGCTGGTCAATCATGTGGGAAAGTTTGGACCTGTGGGGTGTTTTGTTGCAATTGCTGATCTTTCTCTCCCCTGACAAACCAGCTCATTGATTGGCATTTATGCCTGATTATATAGGGAGAATTGCGAAAGACCATAGTTATGCATAGTAGGGTAAATAAACACCACAGAGGTTAATTTCAGGAGGGCAGCGCCCGCTGTAAATCAACTACTAGCTACAGCTAATCTAGCTTCTAGCTGACCAGTGAGTTTGCCCCACGTCGCATTCAGCTGCAAAGTCCACCTTCATGTCTTCCAGCATGCAAATAATCAATGCTGTAGCTGTTCAGTAAGAGAGACAGAATGGCTGCACGCCAGCAAGTTGCAAGAGCAAATCCGCTCTATTCTACCAAGCTTAAAAATCGCAATGTGTCTTGTTCTGAAGAGTTTCAGAAGCTCCCCTTTCCTAACAGCCCCCTGACTCCTAACTAGAGCTGGTCCAGAATTTTCTGGCAAAACCGTTTTTTTGCTGGAAATACTGATTCATCAAAACCAAAATGTTACCCAGACATGCCCTGAGGTGGGGACTCCAGAGTCCATAGCTCCGGGGCAGCCAAATCGTGTGGACTTCCTGGGGCTGAGGTCCCCAGGGCTTCCAGACTTCCTGCCATGGAACCAAGAGCCTGGAAGCCCTAGAAGCTGGGGCTTTCAGGGCTTTTAGGCTCCCCACTCCAGGGAAGCCGGACAGCATGAAGAGTCCCCAGGAGTTGGGGCAATTGGAAGATCTATTTCAAAACAAAACAAATAAAACCAAACAAATTCAGTTTTTCCAAAATCAGGGGTTGTTGTTTTGTTTTGTTTTTTTCCAAAAATTCCTTTTCTTTTTTTCCTTTTCCTTTTTTTTCAGAACTTCCTTTCCTTGGGAAATTTCAAAATTTCTAGTTTTCATTCCAGTTTGCAACATAACTGTGTTCAAATTGTTGGAATTTTCTGAAGAACAAATTCTGGGTTACTATCAACTCTCACCCGTAACTCCTATTTCCCAAGGATTTTTTTCCTCTGTCTACTAATTGGATCCTTAGCTCCAAGCTATTCTTGTTGATTGACCGTAATCGGCAGGCCTTCCACTGATAATATTCCCATGATCAGGGGGTTCAAATTTGGTGGTTCTCCCTTCTGGGATCAGATCCACTGCTCTGTTTTAATTTTTTGAAAGCTACCAGGCCTCCATGAGACCCTCCTCTGAGAAAGGCCTGGAGCTTTCAGGATCTGAAGGCTTCAACTAGCGTACCAGAGACCTGCTGGGACACGAAAGATGGATATCAACTAGTCAGGGAAGCGTCCGGGGGATCAGAGACTTACTCGGATTTCTTTTAAGCTTGAAAAGATGTCTTATCTTCAAGTTTGAGATTAGGGTTTATAGCTGAACCAGTTTACCTATACCCAGAGCCAGTTTATGGGACCCACAAAACTAACTGACCACCCAGAGCCCCAGTTCTGAGGAGCAGAGGAGGAGCTATTTGGAAGACAGTTCTAAATGGAGCATGAGACTATTCAGTCTGCTGGGTGCTTTGATCAGCACTCTAGTACAGCGTTTTTCAAAGTTCGGGTCGTGACCCAGTAGTGGGTCGTGGCATGTCAGGCACTGGGTTGCTCTGGTCAGGACTGCCAACGGGATGTTAAAAGTCCCATGGGCGGTGCTGCCCAGCTAAGGCAGGCTAGTGTCTACCTGTTTCAACACCACGCTGCGCCCTGGAAACGCCCAGCAGCGGGTCCGGCTTCTAGGCAGGAGGGCCACAGGGCTCCGTGCGCTGCCCCCACCCTGAGCATTGGCTCCGCATTCCCATTGGCCGGTTCACGGCCAATGGGAGCTGGGAGGGGGGGCGGTGCCTGCGGGCGAAAGCTGCTTGCGTGCCTCCACCTAGGAGACAGACCTGCTGCTGGCTACTTCAGGCGCAGCATGGTCCACAGTGCCAGGACAGGCGGGAAGCCTGCCTCTGCACCCCGGCTGCGCCGCTGACCGGGAGCCACCGGAGGTAAGTCCACGCCCCAACCCCGCACCCCAATGCCCTGCCCCAGCCCTGAGCCCCCACCAAACCCAGAGCCCCTCCTGCACCCCAAATCCCTCATCCCCAGCCCCATCCCAGAGCCTGCACCCCCAGCCCAGAGCCATGACCCCCTCCTGCACCCCAACTCCCCCTGCCCCAGCCCAGAGCCCCCTCCCATGCCCTGAACCCCTCATTCCCGGCCCCACCCCGCAGCCCTCACCCCCACCCTCTGCCCCAGCCCTGAGCCCCTCCCACCCCTGAAACCCCTCATCCCCAGCTCCATTAGGTCGTGGGCATCAACAATTTTCTTCAACTGGGTCCCCAGAAAAAAAGTTTTAAAACCACCGCTTTATAGGATCTTGGATTGGGAGGTGTGTAGAGAGGAGGGAAAAATTAGCTCACTGCTAGCTCCGAACCACAATCAAACCAAGAACACTTGCATGTTATGAACGCTCTGAAAGAAGCACATTGTTAGAAAGGGTTTAGGAAAGGGATTTTTGTCTGGCTTTTTTTTTTTTCTTAGATTAATCTGCAAACTTCTGGTGCCAAATGATCATTAAAGGAATTAGCCTATGTATGTTCCATTTGTCAAATCCATATTACGGTGTTTAATAGGATTTATTTTCAGGGTCACAGAACAAAGCAAACTATTGCTTTCTGAAATTTTGAGGGCCTTTCCAAAAGAAGAAAGTATTGGCTTCCTCTTCCTGCCCTAATACTGTCTGGTGTTTCTTAAAGGGATGGTGTCAGGAATTAGGCATTCAATCAAATACAGGATTAGATTCCAATCTGGGTTTTACTGGTGCAAATCTGGAGTAAGTCCATTAAAATCAAAATAATTCAGGGTTACACCAGTGTAAAAGAGACCAGAATGTGGCTGCCATCTTTGTTTGGTTCCTGAGTACTTGAATGTGTATCTCACTGTCCTTCTGCTTTGCCTGCCCGCTCACTATCATGCAGCAAGCCAACAGAAAAGAGGGATAGCACTGTGACACATACTGACATAGGTTTGCTTAGTATTGTTGATCTCTTATAGGGTCTTACTAATCAGTCCCAGGCATGAGAGGTTTGCTAATTGCGTGTATTAAGGTCTTTGCATATTGAACCTTGTTCTTGCTTTTGCTGTCTGTAAACGGACACAGATTTGTCAGGTTCATCACAGCAAATGGAACTCTCCAAGAAGACCTGTACGTGAGAATTCTATTCTCATCATTTAGGATGAAATAAAAGATGATGATATTCTCCAAATGGCTGCAACCTGTACACCACATGGTAGTTTGCTTATAGAATCCATTTTTCAAAACGTGGCTTCCATTTACATGCATTCAGCATGCTTTTTCCACTACATGACAGGGTGATTGTCAATCATTCGAATCACACATATAGGTGAAAGAACTTTAGAGGTCTGATCCAAAGCTCAGTAAAGGCAATGGGAGTCTTTCCACTGACTTCAATACGCTTTGGATCCAGCCCTTACTGTGCAAAACCTATCATCCCCATGCAGTTAATAGTACACAAAATGCATCTGTGAAATTACCCAAGGTATAATCTGGACTGATGAACAACTGTGTTTCTCAGTTCTCCAACCTGGGGTGCGTTTTGCACTGATTTGCTGTGAGAGCAACCACTCCTGGTCTTCTCACACACAGCCTCCAGCATGTAAATTACTCCCAGAGACACAGTTTGAGTGCTATGGCCAGCCACTCATGTCTTACATGAGCAAACTCCCAATCCCAGACTTTCTCCGAGAAATACACGTTTTTTGGACTGCCCAGGCCTCTCCTAGCTTCTGCTAGAGCTAGAGAATTAAAGGCCCAGTCTTGCTCCTAATTGAAGTCAACAGGAGTTTTGCCACTGAGTTACATGAAAATGGAATCAGGCCCTTGATAATTATACAGAAGGACACTGTGAGATCATAGTGTCACTGAGACATGTTTCAAAGGGAAAATGTGAACTCAAGAGGAAACGAAATCAAGAAACACAAAAAGGTCATTTTAATCAGTTCTTGATTTATCCAGTTGTGACAGCAGTACTTCATGGAGAACACCTCAACTTGGCAAGAGCTTTTTTTTTTCCCTAAAGAGGTTTAATTTTAATCAGTGACCTGGATTGCCCATAGCAGGGCACCCTGCATGATGTAAAAAGCGAGTGCTACTTGTCATAAGAATTTTCCAATTTGTAACAGCTCTGGTCTGTGTCCAAAGGGTTTTTTCAGATCTGCTGACCACATATTATTTGATAATGTATAGTTGTTTCAAAATAATGCTTCTAAAGCAAAGCTCTCAAAAGAAGCAAACTGAAAAGGCAGAAAAGCTCACCCTCTTCTGATCATGCTTCTCCGTTTTCCCCTCCTTTTCTTCGAGAAAGTTTGTGACATTTTGCTACTGTGCGTGCAAGGGCAGACCACTATGCCTGTTGTGGGACCCATTAAAAACAAAAGGGCTGTACACATGTGCACGGTTCCACCCACATATATGTCACTACAGGATCAGGACTTTGCTGCGCATTTTGAACATACTTCCTGAGCCTATTTATAGTGCAGGTGTACAATGCAAAATGGCACCCTGTTACTCAAGTGGCTTGTATCCAGAGGCACATCGACTCTAGTGATGAACAAGTTTAACTTCTTTTTATTTCTAAAAGCTTGCACAACTGAGAAGGAGCTGGATTCTGTGACTGTTTTCACTGCAGTTATACTCCCATGAAGTCCTCTCGAGTCAGACTAACTTGAGTGAGAGCAGTCACGCTGCAAAATAATGCTGCAGAGTTATATTAGCAGCTGATGAGCTGCACTAACTTGAGTAGTAGCCTATGCCCCCCGACAGTGAGTTGAAGCATCACCACACTTAAGGGTTTTTGTGTGTGGACAGGACTCCAGTTATAACTAGTGTTTTGCCCCTAACTCATGTTAACTCAACTGTAAAGACAAGCCCTAAGTGTCAACCACAGAACTGTGTACTATGTTTCAATCATTCACACCTGTGTAAACTTGCTGAAAGCAATTTGGATGAACTGGTATAACTGAGGGGAGGATAATTTAGCCTGCAGAATGTTTATTGCTGATGATGATGTTCCAGAAAGAAACAGCTCAGCTTGACTGTTTGAACCCAGTTTGATTTTTGCAAGGGACTCAAAAATCTCTCGTAAAATAAGCAAATGTGATGTGCAGTCACTGAAAGACAATAACATGAAATTCCAGAATACCACTTTTCGTCATCTTTTGGTGTAGAATGGTATTTTAAAAGATGCTGTTAGGATAAGAATATATTTAAAATTTTCTATAACACCCGAGATTTTTAAAGTGGAAAGAATTTTACAATCTAATATGCCTTGCCTCATTTCTTTATTGTTTTACTTTTTGCACTGCATTCATTCTGGGGAAAACAGACTAGTTACTTAATTTTTATTGTCAATCTGCCTGCCTCACGTTCTGCACTTGCACAAAGCACTTGTGTTTGTGTTGCAAATGCTGCAGGGGAAGCTTAAACCCATACAAAACATAATCCAAATTTTCACTGACATTGAAAACGAAATTATGAAAACACTTCTGTTTAAATATCTAAACCTGTTTGCTGGCTTTGGGGGTTTTTTGGTTGGTTGGTTGGTTTATTTTACTCCAAATCCAAATTTTGGGCTTAATTTTAACAGGGTAAAAAAGCAAATCATAAAATAATACTTGACTATTCTTCCCAGTATTCCCTAGCATACTCAAACTGTAGACACATATGTGAGATAAATATCCACTGACTAGAGTAGTTCCATTGACATCAAAGGCAGGGCATGTACTGTAAATCACAGCTGAATTTAGCCTTTTGACTCAAATGCATGAATAATGTCAGCCAATGTTTTCATTTTTTTTTTACTTTTTTAAACACACACTTTTGTATCTATATCAATATACAGAGAGATTTATATATAAATATAATAAATTACATAAAAACTCCTCCTCCTTTGAATAAACTGTCATTTATTTTCCCTTAGTTTTTAGCACCGCCCCTGATTTCCGCACCAGGAGGTGGCTACATTTGTTACCAACCCAGAGACTGAGTCCTCCTTGTTCAAACCAGACACTAGGCCCTCTGTGTAATTTCTTTTTCCCCTCCCGAATTGTCAGATGGAGACGAAAATTGCAATACCAGGTGGCCTCCGACCACTCACTTTCTAAAAATATCGCTGTAATAACACAGAGGTGCTAAATGCTGCCAAGTGGCAAAAGAAGCTCTCTGAACTGCGTCTTGTTTCATATGCTTTTAGGTTAGGGCTGCCATCTCATTTTTAAAATCTAGACTGTACTTTCCCTCAGTTAGAAAGTTTAGATTTTCATCTCTCCCAAATAACCTCCCCGAAGCGTATTGTGTCGTATGATGGCCTACTTCATGTGAGGTAATCTGGCATTTAAGGATGAGGATTGTGAAGGTTTCTCTTTAAATTCTACATTCTTTCTGAGGGCACTTGTGGTCTAATGGACCAAGATGGGGGCGGAGATTCAGGACTGCTGCTTTCCGTTCCTGATAGCCCAGGCTTTATGATCTTGAGCAAGTCACACAGCCAACGTTTTCAGATGTGGGAGCCTCAAATTAGATATTAAATCCGCATGTAAGCACTTAAATACGGGTGGTCTTATTTTCAGAGGTGGTGAGCACTACGTTCCCATTGGCATCAGTCCACTTTTATGTGAAGGTAACATTGTCAAAAGCACAAAAGGGTATGTCTACACAGCCAACTGGAGCAAGCTTCCCAATCCAGATTGACAGACCGGGGCCTAGCAAGGCTAGGGCTAGTGCTCTAAAAATAGCTGTGTAGGCCTGCTTTGAAGTTGGAGTTGGAGCTGGAGCTTGGGCTTTGAAGCCCATCTCCTCCCTAGAGGGCATCGACCCTGGCTGGTTCACTCCACCATGCTGTGTAGACCTGCCCAGGGTGACTCAGGAGGCTAAATAAACCCCAATGGTTTTTCAGTGAGTTTGAGAGGGGGAGGGATAGCTCAGTGAGGGTTGTGAGTTCAATCCTTGAGGGGGCCATTTAGGGATCTGGGGCAAAAATTGGGGACTGGTCCTGCTTCGAGCAGGGGGTGGAACTAGATGACCTCCTGAGGTCCCTTCCAACCCGGATCTTCTATGATTCAAATCCTTTCAGTGCATTTGAAAAATCTAACCTAAGTACTTAAGTACAGATTTTTTTCAAACCAGCCCACTTCAAAAGTAATTCAAATTGACAGTGTTTGTTCCCTTAATAAATGTAAATCTGAAAGTGTCCCCTAACAGTTCAAAAATTCACTGCTCCAGATCAGTCATTTCCATTTTCTTTTTGACCACTAGATGGCTTCCCAGTATAACAGATAAAGAAAGATGAACTTCACATGAATTAGTTTGTGGACTTAGTGTGGTAAAGCCTTTACTTTTACCTTTTTCATCACTGGTTTACACAAAATTTGCAATCATACAAATGTCATTTTAAAAAGCAGCTTTTTCCAAAGTCGTTGAATCAAAGACACCATTGATAAAAATAGCAGGGTGGGAAATGTCATTCTTTGTTTTTAGCTCCGCATGAATGAGATGGCAAGTATCAGGGGGTAGCCGTGTTAGTCTGTATTATCCACAAAAACGAGAAGTCCGGTGGCACCTTAAAGACGAAAAGTTTTACTGGGCCATAAAAAACCCCACTAAGGGTTTTTTACCCACAAAAGCTTATGCCCAAATAAATCTGTTCGTCTTTAAGGTGCCACTGGACTGCTCGTTGTTCATGAATGAGATGAGCATTCCTAACTGTAACCACAATTATTTGCTGTGTATATTTAGCGAATGTGCAAACAGACCCTCCTCAAGAGCATTTACACCATGGAACTGAATATAAAACAACCAAACACTTGCTTGACCAATGCAAAACAACCAAGTCAAGAGACCTGATTACAACACATTTGCCCCTTCACCCAGTTACAACATGGCTTTATCTTATTGACCTGACCTAAATGTGTTGTAACCGTGCCCTGTAACTGGGCTAAAGCCTAGGACAAGCGAAGGGGAAATGAATGGGCAGAGTTTCAAAGGAGCTCCACTCCCCTTTAAGCACCTAAATGAAGTGGCCAAAAGCGACTCCCTTTGAGGGAAGCAGTCTCCCTGGCTCTTTCAATGCTTGGCTTCTCCCAGTTCTCATTGACTCCTGTGATGTGAACATGGTCCACTAGGAACTGGATTAAATCTTCCACATTAATTCCACACAGGCCATGCAGCAACCACCAAATGGTAACAGATTTCAGTCCCTAACGAGCGTGTGCTGCCTGGATTCAGACCAGGAGCCAAAGTGTGAAAGTGTCTATCCCCTTACCAACTTCCTAGCTTTGCCAGGGGATCCTCTACTCTTTGAGCCCACATTAAGCTGAAACTCTTAGGAACAGATGAGCCCCCTGGATTGACCCTTAACCCCAATTTCTCTTGCTTTTGTTGGACTCCAGTAAGATCCCTGCGCGTTATCCGAAATTTATTAACGTGGAGGAGGCGGTTAGCTGGCTCTCTCTGTTACAATGCTCTTCAATTACAGCGGCAAGCCCGACGTGGCATGCAGCAAGTCTTGGCTTGCAGGCTTGCAACCCAGAGAGTGTCTGTTTCAGTGTGTGTGAGAGTTTATGTGCAGTGGCTCAGAGATAGCTCTGGGGGGAGGGGAGAGCAAAGCCAGCCACTCAGAAACAGTAGTAAAATCTCCCCAACACTTTAACTGTCAATCAGGCTCAATGGGGTATAAACCCTCCCCGGCGCTGCAGCTGTGATAGGCAGAGAGCGCAATGGGGAGAAATGAATAAGACCCAGAGCTGAAACAGTGCACAGCCTAATTCCCTGTCTGTGATCACAGATCCTCCACGTGAAAGAAACAGGAGCGAGGCAGTTAATCAGCTCTGCCTTTTGCAACAGGCTCAGAAGAGACTGCCTATAGATATTTATGTAGATATTTAAGAAACCGACAGCCACCTTACACTGACTAGACCCTTTCTTAAAAAGAAAGTCCTGGCAAGCCTTAAGCAATTTCCTGAGTCTAAGAATAGTAATGGGCTGCCTGGAAGGCGCTGCAAGCTGAAATTTGGAGACTTGGGTTGCTTCATTATTATTACTTTTTTTAAATAAAACCCTGCAATTTGGAAACTGGATTTTAATTTTGCACTTTGAAAGTGTAGGGGTTGGTGGGTTTTATTTTTTTTTCTTCCACCCCCCCCCCCCTTCTCCCTCTCTCGCTCTTTTTAACTTAAACAAACTCTCTGTCCTCCAGTAGAAAAACATTTTACCTGCATGTGACAATCCCAAAGGGAGCTGAGCAGCGAGAGAGGGGAAGCAACTGTCTTCTGCACAATTTTACTCCGACCCCCCCCCTTTTTTTTTCTGGTGGGGGGGAAGAAGGATTTTTCCCTTCCAAGGTTTTCTCTCCCCAGGGTTTTTGGAAGGGGGTTGAAGCCTGTTCCCCCGATTGGGGGGGGGAAGGAAGAGGGCGTGCTGCCCTTAGACTCTCTTGCTTTGGTTTTGTGAAGGGCTGGAACAGTTTTTTTTGGGGGGTGGGGGGGTCGGGGGTCTTCCTACCCTGCCCTGCCTGCATCAAGAGGATGGTTTGGAAATGGCTGGGCGCGTTGCTGCTTTTCCCGGTGCAGATGGTCTATTTGGTGGTAAAAGCGGCCGTGTGCATCCTGCTGCCGGCCAGGCTCCGGGACTTGTCCGGGGAGAGCGTGCTGATCACCGGAGGGGGCAGAGGCATCGGTCGCCACCTGGCCAGGGAGTTTGCTAAACGAGGAGCCAGAAAGGTGAGGACTGAGCTGGGGGGCAGCCCCTTCCCCCGGCCGCCACCTGCTGCTACCAGGTCTCCCTGCGGGGTGGCTGGGAGAAATGGACCCGCAAAGGCCCCCCTCCCGCCGGGGGGTGGGTGGGTGTGGGGCTCAGCAGCAGGGGGGCGGGCGGCTGCTTTGCAAACCCCCCGTCATCCCAGCCTGCTGCCTTGGCTTGTGTGTCCTCAGCGCCTGCCCCGGCTGCAGAGGGGTCTGGCTGGACCCGGGTGCGGGATTTGCGCGGGGCAGGGACTGGAGCTGCGTTTTCTGTTTACACGGTTGTCGCCTCCGCTGGGGCTCCGAGCGCACGCGGAAGGGGTGGGCGTGGGGCCCGGTTCAGGGCTGGGCACGGGGGCACCCGCTGCCTGAGAGGCAGGGAATCAATGGGGCTGATCCCCCTCCCCTTGCAGCCGTTTAGACGGGATCCTGGTCCGATTCGTAAGCGCCTGGAAAGAGGGCAGAGCCCGGCTTTTGGGGGGCGGGGGGGGCAGCCCTAGGTGGCCAGGGTCAGTTCACCGTGGTGGCTTTCCACTGAAAGTCAGTCCTTAAACCCCCTTGTGCTGTTTGTTCCCCAGAATCATTGGAGCTGGGGGAAGTTAAGGGGGGGGAGGAAGAGGGTAAGAATCTAACCTATGATGAAGGGGTGTTGAGAGCCATTGAACCAAACTGTAAACCCTGCATCTGATGGAAACCAGTTCAAGCCAGGCGGTGCGGTAGCACCCCTAATTCCAGCACCTATGGTGGGATATGAAGCTGATTGTCTTTCTCCCCTTGAAAAGAGCTGGGGGTAAATCACATAGGAACCTCCGTTTTGGCCTTGGTGGGACTTGGGAAAGAAAACGCCACAACATGGCTTAGATAAAAAGAACAGAGGGACTTGTGGCACCTTACAGACTAACAAATTTATTTGAGCATAAGCTGTCATGAGCTACAGCTCACTTAGAATCATAGAATACCAGGGCTGGAAGGGACCTCAGGAGGTCATCTAGTCCCACCCCCTGCTCAAAGAAGGACCAATCCCCAATTTTTGCCCCAGATCCCTAAATGGCCTTCTCAAGGATTGAACTTGCCACCCTGGGTTTAGCAGACCACTGCTCAAACCACTGAGCTATCTCTCACTTGGATGCATACTGTAGGTCATGAAAGCTTATGCTCAAATAAATTTGTTGGTCACTAAGGTGCCACAAGTATGCCTTTTCTTTTTGCGGATACAGACTAACACGGCTGCTACTCTGAAACATGGCTTAGATAGGTTTACACTTCAGCTGCTGTGAAGGGGCTGGCGGGAATCCCCCACTGTCAGCTCCTAGGAGACAATTGCATAGTGCATGGAGCTGGAGTAAATACCTGTTCAAAGTAAATCCTATATGCAACTTGCAGGGTGTATGTGAAACCGTTTGCCAAGATTCACCTGTCTACAGATTAGACATCGTGTGTGCCATTGAGATTTACCTGCATCTAGCTTTGGAGGGGTATGTGGCTTGAGCTATGCCTGGCGTACAGCTTTGGGTTTTGTATGTGTTTGAGTTTAAACCCTGCATTGAGATTTACAATTCCTTGGAGGCTGAACACACAAGTCATTGAACTTTGGACCTAGACAATCTGCTGACAGTGTACTTTCATCATCTATTAAAATACCATGATTCCTGACTTATTTATTTTGTCAGACTGGGGCTGCGCTATGAAAGTATCACCATTTCTGTAACTAGTTTTATTAGCTATTTAGCTGCAGCCCTGTTAGAACAATGGTAATAAGCCCCAATAAAATAAGTGACATGGTGTGGAGGGAGAGGGAGCTGTTTTCACCAGGGGTGTAAAGCTGAAAACAAAATAATTGTCATCTGTTTCACAATACAGTTCATTTGTATATTATGTCATATAGAGAATCATAAAATGTCTCAGAGAGAGGGGTAAACCTAACTAGAAGGTGATAAAGTATTGGAGAGTTTAGTACTTTCTGTGAAAATATGCCCATGTTATCATTTATGTGGTGGTACATGGACAGAGAGTATGTTCTGTCTTTGCTCTCCATGTCTTCTGTCATCTTTTCTGGCTATCATCTGTCTCAGGAACTGTCTTCACTGAGAACCTTGGGCAAATGTCACCATTTCTATCCCATTAAGTCTGATGGAGTTGCACTGAGCACGATTTGGCCCCTTTGTGTAACAGATGGTGGTCTGTATATAAAGCAGGAATTCTTGGAGTGGAACTTGACTTATAAAACCCAACGGTATTCCTCCTCAGTATTTGTTTAGGGAAAGTTTTCATAACTTCCACTGTCTTGCCCTGAGATTTAACTGGTCTCCCTTTTACTTCAAAAGCTGACTTCCTCTGTGTGATGCAGTGTCTTCCTAAAGGAATCAACCCATCTCTAATGTAGCAGTCTCCTTAATTTTGTGTTTCAGTTGTAAACAACTGGAAAGAATTGCAAAAAAAAATTTAAAAAAAATTTAAATTCCATATTCTAGTATGTTGCCAAGAGACACACAGGAGTTAAATATTCTGTTGTCCTGCTGTTCCTCTCCCATTCGAGTTAATTACTTCAGATAATTATGTCTACTCTGGAACTACCTATTATAGTTGGTTTTCCACTGTTGATCCTGCTTGTCTGATAGCAAGTTTTACAAACTCAGGCTCTTATCCCTGGTGTGAAATTCTGAGGTCACAAACATTGCTGGGTGATGGGGAGAGGAAGCTGAGATTAAAAATTCGGTTCTATCGGTGGATGCACAGTACGCCTTGATAGCACGATGACAGCAGCCATCTCTGAGCCTGCGCACCCAGGCATAGTGGTGGAGTTTTGGAGGTAGGCGGCGATATACAACCGTGTATTTGAGATTAGAATCTTCCTACAGAGGGGTTAGTTGTTATTGCTAGTGTATGAAGTCACTCCTGATAATTAAATGGGGGTTGGCTTTCACCTGAGATCCTATCCCTCTTACCATGGCCTGCTGGTGGGTTTTTTTAAGCATATGCAAAATATGGCTAAACAGATTCTGTGAGACAGCAAGAGACTATCCCAAGTGCTGTATCTCACTGAGAATCAGTTTTAAAATATCTGAGATTTTGAAGATTCTTTAAACTCTAAAATACGGTGTAATTTTCAGTTAAGATTGCAAAGGTGTCAGCAAATAAGGGTGTGTGTGTGTGTGTGTGTGTATGTGTCTGTCAGTGAATGCTGTGCTTGCGAAAAGAGCTGGATTGACAGCCCTGGAGACTGAAGTCCTCTATTGACAGGACAGAAGCATCATGGCCAGCGGTAGCATGCAAGTTCCTTTCCCCACGCTGTCCTGCCAACATACTTCAAATCTGATCTGGATGTACCACCTCAAGGAGAGAGCGTTTCCTCTTCGAGGGGTACTTTGTTTTCCATCTTCATTCATTCATTCATTGGCCTTTTTGTTGAAATGGCCAACGGGGGGACAAGTTAAGTGCCAGTTGCAACATTGGTTTTAGTTGCGTGTTGGGAATACTTGTTAGCTAGGGTTTGGGACTGAGACCACCAGCAACCGTCAGAAAGTAAGAGATTTGGGTTATTACTAGACCCAGGATGAATTCGTGCCAGGGATATAACATAGAGATGAAAGGCTCTTTATCCCATTACTTGTGTCCTGAGACCTTTCAACTTCTCTGGAGAAAAGGTTTTCAAAACTTACATTTCAATAAGTAGCTGGGCAGGTGTAAAGGGATGTAGAATTGAAAGATGTTTAGCAGCACTTCTGGCAGAAGTGTACAAATCTAGTATATATAAAGAGAGTTATTTGCAGAAGAAACTGGATGTGTTCTTGTCTTATCTCGGGTGAACAGCAACCCACTGCATTTGAACATACTCTTGTGAATTTTCTCCGGAAGGATTCAAATGCTCTGGTTCAAAATAAACCACTATCCCCCTCAGTGATGTGTCCAGTTTCAGAACTGCTGATTGCGAAGGTCAGCTCAGTCATATTTGCGGTTTATATTACTACCGTTCAACTACTGAAAAAGGAGAGGGGGACCTTTTTTTCTTTACTTTTGGCTGATTATTGGTTGATTGAGTGATTAGAAAATCCCAAAGGCTTGGCATGATGTTGTCTGTAACTGTTACAACTTTTTACTCCAGGTTTATGTTAATTTGAGCATTAGCTCACAATGTGGCTTGTGGTCTTGTGCCATAATCTCACACATAGGTTGTGTAGTGGGACACACAGCTTGTCATCATGGGCCTTTAGCCAAAAGGAACAGCACAGATCTGCATTATTTAAAAACAAAAAAAAACCTTTATAAGTGATTTCAGTGTTGGGTCTGTGATGGTGTGTCTTTATGGGGCCGTACTATGAAAATAAGTTGCGATTGACCAGCACTCCTTTTCATAACTCTGTTTGTAAGAGACGTGTTATTGACTTAACGTTGGAAATTCTGGACCCTGGGCATCAGGAGTCCTGACCAAGAAAGTAGATTGAGTGAAATCAGTGAATGTATAAGGGGCTGAATGACTGAGTATGATTCATTCATTGATGGTTACATTTGGAGGGTACTGCTTGGATCGTCTAGTCTAACTCATTGCATCCTGCAGGATTTTCTGTTACACTAGTGTGGTCAAAAATCTGTCAAACCCCCCCCCTTTTTTTTAATATAATCCCCAATGATGGAGTCTTGGTTACCACATCAAGCCATCTGTTCCGTTGTCAAATCACCCTTTTAAGGCAGTTTTCTTGACATCTCACTTCTCCGTTACTAATTTTTATTTACTTTATTGATAGTTTTGTTTATTTAGACTGAGCCATGACTAAACGAAGAGTTGTTCTGACCGGACACATCCTGTAATGTTTGTCGTTGCCAGAATGTAATAAAGCTAACAAAAAAGCCTGTATAATTGCTGCATAGAGATCACCCTTTGCTCCGACCTCTGGACTGAATTTTGGGTTCCAAACATATCAATCTGAATTTTGCAGTGCATCTTGGGCTATCCTCTACTGGAAGCTGGACAAAATTGATTTTCATTGGGCACTGCATTGACGTGCATGAAATTTGGGCTCAGAAATGATCCAGGGGCATTCCCCCAAAGCATTCCTACAGGTGACCTTAATTATAGCAATGTTCTCCTGTTGCCTTTTTTTGTTCGTCCCATCGTTTTTTTTCTGAGTGAATCTGTTTTTAGTAGTATTCATAGTTTCTCTGGAAATCTTTGCAGGTCGGTTCTTATCTGTACTAGGTGTGCCCAGTTGGCAACAGTAGCTGATGTAGATTGGACCGGTGGTGGCTTCTAAGCTGTCAGTGTTGTTCTTGGTGCAAGAGAGCTGCACAAACTATCAGATAGTAACTCAGAGTGGCCTTGAGCTTGTGTTAATGCAAGCCTGATGCCTCAAGGTGCTGCACACCTCCCCAAAGATGTTGAACACCCTCAACTCCCATTAACTTAAGAACGGCCACACTGGGTCAGACCAAAGGTCCATCTAGCCCAGTATCCTGTCTTCCGACAGTGGCCAATGCCAGGTGCCACAGAGGGAATGAACAGAACAGGTAATCGTCAAGTGATCCATCCCCTGTTGCCCATTTCCAGCTTCTGGCAAACAGAGGCTCGGGACACCATCCCTGCCCATCCTGGCTAATCGCCATTGATGGACCTATTCTCCATAAACCTAACTAGTTCTTTTTTGAACCTTTTAATGGGTGTTATGGGAACTCTCCACTTTTGTAAGTTAAGGCCTCAAGTGTGCATTGGAATGTCTCCCCCTTGGCCTGTTACACCTTCTGGATGGCCACTTCCCTGCACTAGCAGAGACAAGATGATTAAAGGGAATTACTTGCTTGTGGTATGAAAATAAGGCAGGCAGACTGGACAGAAAGGAGCCAGTGCTTGATGGCGAGAATCTCCTATTGCCAATAAAAACGACAAAGAGAGAATTCCCCTGTCAGGCTGAATGTGTTGTTTTATGGCCATGACCTCACTCTGTCAGCACTTGAATCTAGACAGTTATGTCACAAAGTCTGCAAAATACTATTAACCAGGATGACGACATGGTGGGCAGCTGTAAAAGGCCGCCCTGATAATAACACAGTAATTATTTTGGGATGGTGAACAAAATTCTCTGCAAGTATTACTTGAGAAGTTTTGCTTTGAAAACTGAACACGGCTTTTGGGTTGGCTCATATTTCCTCCACCTAAAGGCTTGCTGGGTTTTTTTCCCCCTCCCCCCAGCCTAAAACCAAAGAACAAAATCCCATGTGGCTTTATTCAAGCAAAATGTCCAGGGTCAAATCCTAAAGTCCTTCCTAATGTAGACAAACTCCCATTGGGTCAAATCCTGTTTGGTGATGAGTATATGCAACTTCCATCTACATCAGTGCTGCAAATCCTGAACTCCTTACTCTGTTCCAGCTAAGATCTTACTCAGTCCTTATTCAAACAAGGCCCTCCAGGGAAGTCAGTGAGAATAAGGATGGAGGAAGGACTCAGGTTTCGCCCCAAGTTGCAGACCTTGAGTACTTCTCATGATCCCTCCACAGTAATCATGTGGATTGTATCTATGGGCCCTTGAATGTTTGACTCTGGCCTTTGTTAATCATGTTTAGATGTTGTTTTCCCTTTTGTATATATGTGTGTAGATAGTTGCATACATTTTTGAGGTGTTTTTGCCCAGTTCTATATATTAAAAGATCAACTGCATTATGGCAACTGATGGACTTACAAATGAAACTGAGGCCTTGAAGTGCTGACATACTACCGAGTCTGAAATTCAAAGAAAGACTTATCCACTGCTCTGATGTGCCCTTTTTAGAAAGAGACTCAATAATCCATTTCGGAATGCACTGCTGAAGACTCTGAATACCCTGCTATTTTGTGTTTGAAAACTCTCTTCTGTGTAAAGCACCTGCCATCGGATACTTAATTTATAGGAATTTAAATCTGCCACATAAGTCCAAACAAGACACACCTCTAGGGCAGAAACATTCTTCAGAGGAAGACATTTCTAATACCCACAAGATGACAAAGGAGTGAAATCTGTGATATGGTGGATTTTGACTTTCATCCTGAATGGGTATGATCCTGTATTGGCAGGGCTGACCTAGCATACCCAAAGTAAATTCATTTTATTGCCTTTTGTTTCAAATTAGATTTTAAGATCTTCAGAATAGGGTTCATGTCTACCTATGTGTTTGTAAAGCCAGGGCAATTTGATCCTGGTCATCACTGGGGCCATCGAATACAATCACAATACAAATAACAAACCAGACTCTGACATGTAGTTTGATTATAAATGTACCGTGGCTTCTAGTCTACGTTGACTTCAAAACAATGAAAGTGCCAGACTTAACCTCCTCAAGAGCAGGTGAATTCCAGTGTAAGGATAAAAGGTGGTTTCCTATCCAAGGACCTTCAGAACAGAGGAGTTGATCTTACTTGCACCATAATTCACCACTGAATTTGTTTTAGGTCATGTGATCTGGCACGATGAAATCATAAATCCTTTCAGAACATGGTTTACAAAAGAAACTGACACTCCCAATCTCCTTTTTCCAGGGCCAGCTGTGGTAGGCAAGAAGTATTGTGCAAATAAGCATTCAGTTGGCTTTATGTACAATGTTTTGAACTCTCAGTATAAAACTAGCACGTTATAAGGTTTGGATTTTGGATCAAAATGTATGAATACATGCACTGAAGCTCCTTGGTACTGTGTAGAGACATCAAAATGACAGCAGGTCAGAGACTATCTACCCATAGGTCGTCATCTGAGGTTTCCGAAATGAGTGGTTTAGTTACCTAACAATACTGAAGCCAGACATACTGAAGCTACGATTTGACCTGTCGCAAAAAGGGAAGCAGATGTGCATGTTTGAGGGGACTTTTTGCACAGAAGGAAGTTATTTAACACGGTGTAGATATCTGGGTACATTGAGGACATTTGTCTCTGCTGGATAAATATCACTTTGTAGCTCGTGAAACTCCTGTTCTGTGAACGCTTAGAGCTTGCATACACTGTATTGGAGGCATGATATACCCACCCTAGCTTTAATTTAGCTAGTACGAATACCAGTAGCAGCGAAGTCGGGGATTGAGCGAGGGCTGTACAAGCCCACCAGAGATTTAGTTGGGTGGCTAGCCTGTGCTGAAGGCAGTGCTTCCCCAGGGCTTCGCTGCTGTTAGCACTTACAGAATCATAGAATATCAGGGTTGGAAGGGACCTCAGGAGGTCATCTAGTCCCACCCCCCGCTCAAAGCAGGACCAAGCCCCAATTTTTGCCCCAAATCCCTAAATGGCTCCCTCAAGGATTGAACTGACAGCCCTGGGTTTAACAGGCCAATGCTCAAACCACTGAGCTATCCCTCCCCCATTGTTAAAGTTAAAGCTAAAGCTAGCTCCAGGATGTCAGCACATGCTGCAGTCACACCTCCAGTCGCAGTGTAGACTTATCTTTAGATACTACAGCACTGGAACTGGATGGTTTCAGGGCTGTTTTAAGGGGTTATGTGTGACGGAATTGCACCCCTGTATTCACACCCTACAAACTATTATAATAATCTTTTGTACAAAATATGCCTTGCAAGGTATCATTTAAAAACTAATAACTCACCGGTCAATAATATCATGATGAAAGGCATGTAGCAACATCATGTTTAAAGTTATGAACATAAACTGAAATCATGACTGAAGTGTGTTTGCCAGGCAAGTCTAGGGTGTGGGTAAATCTGATTCTTAAAGACAAAGAACAAGCTGATGCCTCTTGCCAGGTGTCATCAAAGCCTGATGGGCAATCACCTATCAAGGGCTATTCTTTGACAAGGAAGGGGAGTAGAAACAAACAGATCTGCATCTTAGCAGACAACAGCAGGAACCTCTTTCACCCTCAGACTCTTTGTCTTCATCCTTGCAGTGGGAATGAACTTTATCTAGGGGTAACCCTCAGGAAAATGCAATTTCAAAGAGTGACTGAACTATAAAAAAGAGGGGCAAAAACGCCCCAATTGATCTCTCTCCCAGTCCATCTCTCTCTTTTCCACCTAAGACAAAAGAAACAGACTGTGGAATTTGGGAACAGAGCCTGACCTGAAATTTGGTCAGCCCTGTACCTTGGAAAATGTGGTAAGAATTTCACCTTGAACCAAGTCTAGTTTAAGTTTAGAAAGCGTTTTATCTTTATTTCTCTTGTAACTATTTCTGACTTTAATGCCTTATACTTGTACTCAAAATGTCTCTCTTTGTAGTTCAATAAACTTGTTTTATTCTTTAATAAAAATAATCCAATGCTGTCTTTAAACTGAATTGTGTGGGAAACTCCATTTATGGTAGCAAACTGTTGTATATAGATCCCCTTAGGGCCATAATGTATGTGGGCTGTCCAGGAGAGGGCTGGACAGTGCAGAACATATGTTTTTTTTGAGGGAAATCCAGGACTGGGGAAGTGTTGGGGTCACCCTGTAAGTCGTAACCAATGCTGCCGGAAGCCAGAGTGTAACTGGTGTTTGCTAACAGGCTGCTGGGGTCAGAGTTGCTGGACCAGGGCTGTGGCTATACACAGACACTCAGGATGTGACCTGCATGCTGTTTGGCTGTTTGTGAGGTGATCAGGTTGAGTGCTACAGCAGCAAAGACATTGTGAGGCCCCCCAGGTTGTACAACCCCTCACCAGTGTGGATTATGCCCTGAAATGTCATAGGGGGTTAAAGCCTTTGACCTTGTGAGTAGCTGTTAGGTCTAGGTTAATAGTGACCAGAAATCCATTACTCAGTGGCCTATGTGAGATGAGTTGGTAGGTCTCAGTCCAATTCTTAGTGGACATTTGTCCTCATTGTACAAAATACCCCATCAATTTGGAACTCTTGCTGAGAGCCTAACCTGTGAGAATGAGGTGTGATTGGGCCATGGTGTCTGATGTCCCTTGTCTGGGTCGATTGTCACAGTTAATGCACGTTCTCAGGGTAGTAGTGGGGAAGACTGCTTAGGCTGTACATATTCTAGGGCTAAGGACAGAACTTTGCTTCCCCCCGCTGTTGTTCGGGCATGTTTCAGTGGCAATAAATGAAGTCTCGTTCATAGCAGCCGTGGCAACCAAACTGGATTTGAAATGGTGATCGGAGAACACTGAAGAATTGGCAATAATCCGTATTCCTATGGGTTAAAGGAGAAGAGTAGCCAGCATTGGTTCTAGAGACGGATTTCTAGGAGTTGTCCAGACACGTGTTGTTTTACATTTCTTTCGTACCATTCTAAAGTGATGAATAAACTTAATTATCATCAGCCAACAAGGCATTTAATAAATAGACAATTACATTTATTTTTTGTCTCTCTCTTTCCATCCCCTTCTGTCCATTGTGCCTGCATTTTGTGTACCTGTTCCCATGATGACCGTGCAACCTATCTGCAAGCTGCAGGAGCTGAGGAGAGAGGGCTGGGGAAAACGTTCTGCATTTTGAATTTTCTACGAGCATTTTCATGAAAAAGATTTTTGACAGCAACAAAAGTGAAAAACATCATCAAAAATGTTCAGGATTTTTCCATGAGCTCGTGTCGGGGTGCTCAGCACCTTACAAGAGATACTGAGCGCACTGTAATAGCCAATCAAGAATTTCCTCTTTTGTGTTGTACATGGAGGTTTGAGTGATTATTTGCCCCCTCAATCACCTCTCAATGATTTCATCAAACAATTAACCTTCCTTGCTGGCTTTGTTGACCTACAGCTTCTCAGAGTGAATCTACCCCTTTATACAGACTCTTGAAAGGCGTCCTCTCTGTAAGGATTATGTAATCACAGCAATGTTATTTAACTGCTTCCTGCTGGCAGCTAACTTTCCTGTTGATTAAATATGGGCCAGAACCCTTGATCCAAATCCCAGGAATGGATGGTATTTATTCTTCTGACCTGGACTGAGGCCATGGCCAGCAGCTTGAATAAAATGCGAAAAGACACCATCTCTAGCTGGCAAGTACAGCCAGAAATGTCAGATAGCCGACCTTGGGGTATCTGCGAAGCAGCGTTATGGCTGCTGCCTTTTTCAGTTTGTCCTTAAGGACAGACCTGGCATTTGCAACCCCACATGATGATGTAAGGCGATAAATAGCGATGTCATGGTGGAGAAAATCACATCGCAACATGGCAGTGTCTTGCAACCATATCCTATCGTGGCGTCGTAAAGATGTCAAAGGTTAGTCCATTACAGCAGCGCTGTAGTGAGGGGAAATCACGAGTTTCAGAAGTTTCAGTGAGCTGCAGATCAGCGCTGTACAGTTTGGAGAGCTTCACGCTGCTATCGGAGACCTTAGGTAGGTTTCAGCACAGATGAGGAATCTCATCGGGGTCGCAGCGAGGAAGAGGTGCTACACAGCCATGCTTTTTTTCAAACAGGAGAGGAGCTGGGTTTGATTTCAGTATTGGTCCCTTTTTTTTTTTACTGGTTTCATCCATCCCTGTTTCACCTGTGTGGTGCCATCCTCTATAAAGACTTGGAAACTTGCCTCAGTCTGTGTACATGGCACTCACATCTCGAGTCTGGCGCAGGCTAGGGAAAAGTTGACTCAGATTGGCAGAACTCTTTACCCCTGAAGCACTAAAATCTATACATGGCTTTTACTGCACTATAAAATGGTTGAACATGCTGTTGAGCTAGTGCCTAATTAGTCTGGCACAGCAATTTGCTTTAGGAGAGAAATGCATTCAGGGTGTCCGGTCAAAGGATTGCAACTGAAAAGTCCAGAAGGGATAAAGAGTTCAATATCCTTTTTGGTGGTTGTTTTTGTTCTTTTCTATGTGGATGCTGGCGAGCAGAAGATACAAGGACTGTTTTGTGCTGTACCCAAATGGCCTTTGTAGTGCTGCAGGGAAGGAAGGGGGGATGGGGTGATTTGGAAACACTAATGTAATTGTGGAAGGCGGGATTGAGGAAAGAGCCTTTCGAAATTATGAATAAAGCCAAGTGCTCGCCTTCATGGCCCTTGGCAATTCTGTTCCACCCGACGTCTTTGGTCTTGTTTCTGATCATGTCACCCCCTGCTGGACTTGCAGTGATGTTGCCTCTGAGCACCCATTCATCTGCTTCTTCCACAATCACTTTTATATTTTCTTCCACATACCCCTCACACATGAACTACCTCCCTGAATTAACCCATAAAGCCTCTGTGCTCTCCTTAAAATCCTTCCTTGGGATGTGCGTCTGCTGTGATACCTTCAACAAAATCAGCTCACAATGGCTAAGTCAGATAAGCAAACAAAACAAAACAAACCACCTGTGAAATGATTGAGAGCCAACAAGTTGTGCACGTGGCTGGCCTGTGATATATCACAATTCTATTACTGTTCCCTGCGTAGGTGCTGGAACCAGGGGTGCTGGGGGTGGGGGCTGCAGCACCCCCTGGCTGGAAGCCGTTTCCATCATATACAGGGTTTATAGTTTGATTCAATGGCTCTCAGCAGCACCCCCACGATACAAATTGTCCCAGCACCCCTGGTTCCCCGCCTTCTCCATCCCTTCTTCCCTCACTTGTTGTGACTTGTCCAAAACTAGCTTGTCAGTACATCAGGGCCAGGCAATGGGGTGAACATTTTAAATAATAGGAGCCTAAAGTTGGGCTCTTGAATTGATATTTAGGGATGTAAATAAGCAGCCTGGATTTTCAAAATGGCTGCACACCCCTCCGCTCCTCTTGCTCTTTCTTCCTATATGTTTGTTCAGCACCTACCACAATGGGACTCCAATCCTGAGCAGAGCATTTGGAGGACCCCACGATACAGCTAATAATAATGAACAGTAGTAACCACAGGCCTTAGTGAAGTCTGTGGATAGACTCCGAACACAGTTCCTCAGAGGGTACCTAAAAAGAGAGCATATTCAAAGACAGCACATCAGAATTCAAAGGCAATTTGACATATTCATGACCAGAGAATTTAGCCTTTTACAATATCCCTGTGAGGCAGGAAAGTATTGTTATAGGATGAAGAAACTGAGGCACGGGGTCTGATGAAAGCCACAGAGGGACTCGTTTCCATTGCAGTGATTAAAGGAAGAACAAGAAATAGACAAGTGTTTATTACTAGCGCGCTCTCTCTTTGAATTTTGACACTTGAACGAAAAGTCTGCATCTTCTTAGGTCAACCCTTTGAAACTCTGGCTGTTGCTTCCTTTCAGAAGGTTGGTCGTGTTCTAGTTTTCTAAAATCTAGTGACTAGTATCAAGTTGTCTTTATTGTACATCTTTTACTTGTGTTTCTAGACCAAATTAAACATACAAGTCTAGTCATTTTGGCTTTCAGTTTGGATGAAATGTTTAGGCCGAGGATGCCAAACTGATAGGGGTAAGTCCTGAAAGCCAAAGAACAGTGACAGCTTCAGAGCTGACCCCCGGGAGAACAAATGTGGATTTGTACTCACGGGGTTTTATACCTTAGTGCTTGGCTGGAATATAAAGCAGAAGTTATTGGAGGGATGTTCTTAGTCTGGCTCGACCTCTCCTCTTCAAAGCATCGTGTCAGCACATTGAAGATTCGGACAAGTCAGACCCAGGCAGTGCCAGATCCATCGGCTGATAACGCTGACGCCAGCAGAGAAGGGTCAAATCCATGTAGTTTGACCTTTGTCCCAGCAGGGATTAAATTGATTCTAATTAATAGTCTTGAGAAGAGATGGCTTCCTTAGCAGAATTTGTAATGAATTTAAATTGCACCTTCTCATAGGTGAGCCGTGAATTGCACTTAATTAAGTAAGGGTCCTGCAGGCAACCACCCTAACGTTGCTACCTTCTTAATTATAATTTATTGATGGTATTGCAACAGTGTGCTAACCTGAGCGATTCACGCTTTTTAACTTTTCCTTGAGCAAATGCCTAAGAACTTCACTGATGGCAAGAAAAAGACATTTGAAAACCGAAATGCTCTCGGTTACACACACGAAGCGCTGCTAAGTCAGCTGAGTGGCACCTCTATAGCTAAAAGCAGAATTTGGTTTTCACTCTGTCACCCGTGGCCGTTGTACATTGAAGGAGGGGCTGTGTGTTGAGGGGGTGTTAATATTGTATTGTGCTTTGTGGTGGTATAAACCTACTGCTCAGAAATGGATCTGGACTGTGACAGCCCTGTCAGCGGAAGTGTAGGCAGGGCTTATGGCAAGCTTAATGTCGTACTGTTTCTGTTTCAACCTTGACCTGGATGAGACCACCTGTGTAGGGATGTGAAGGAGGTAGTTTAGGCTCCATGGCCCATTCAGTCCATGATATCTCCCTGGCCAACATGGGGGGCCAATTAGCACCATAGTATCAGTATCTAATTTTGTTATATGCACATTTTCCCATAAGGTACTGGACTGAAACCATTAATTTATTTTACACAGTCTACTGAATACCAGCATCAGATGGTAACAACTTTCAAATCCTAGCAAAATTGCATTTCAGAACTTATTGGGGTATCCTTCCTCAGCAGTAAAAAACAGTATTGCCAACCCCTGCTGTTCAGAAAACATGCATCAGTCCTCAAAACATCACGAGATTTAAAGTAAATTAATACAATTGGGCTCTTTTTATTAACCTTGTGGTTTCTGAACCTTTGGGGTAGAGTTGGGTCACATTTCATTGTTTTCTTCGCAGCTATGAGGGCTAGCAATGTACTTTTAATTTAAACAAAAGACAAGATTCTCAGGTAATCATTTGACTCCAGGAGCTGGGGCTTTAAGAAAAACACCAAATCATAGAAGTGCAGGGCAGGAAGAGACCTGGAGAAGTCATCAAGTCCAGCCCCCTGCACTTGGCCAGGACCAAACAAACCTAGATTATCCCTGAGAGGTGTTTGTCCAACGTGTTCTTAAAGAGCTTCAATAATGAGGATTCCACAATCTCCCTTGAAAACCTATTTCAGAGCTTAACTATCCTTACAGTGAGCAGATTTTTCTTAATATCTCATTTAAATTTCCCTTGCTGTAAGTTAAGCCCATGACTTCTTGTCCTACCTTCAGTGGACATAGAGAACAATTGATCACTGTCCTCTTTACAGCAGCCCTTCACATATTCCCTCTCGGTCTTCTTTTCTCAAGACTGAACATGCCCAGTTTTGCTTAACTGTTCCTCACAGGCCAGGTTTTCTAAACCTTTTATCATTTTTGTTGCTTTCCTCTGGCCTCTTTCTAATTTATCCAATCTTTCTTAAAGTGCGGAGCCCAGAATTGGACCCAATACCCTAGCTAGGGCCTCACCGTTGCTAACAGAGGGGGTCAATGACCTCCCATGTCTTACATAGACACTCCTGTTAATACAACCCAGAATGATATTAATCTCTTTCCCAACTGCATCACATTGTTGATTCATATTCAATTGGTGGTCCACTAGAATCCCCAGATCCTTTTCAGCAATATTATCATTTAGCCAGTTGTTCCCCATTTTACAGTTGTGCATTTGATGTTTTTTCCTTAATTGAAGTACTGTGAACTTGTCTCTACTGAATTTCAGCCTGTTGATTTCAGATCATTGCTCTAATTTGTTGAGGTCATTTTGAATTCTAATCCTGTCCTCTTAAGTGCTTGCAACCCCTCCCAGCTTGGTGTCATTTGCACATTTTATAAGCATACCCTCCACTCCATTATCAAAGTCTTTCATGAAAATATTGAATATTACCAGACCCAGGACTGACCCCTGCAGACTGCCACTATAAAGGACTTCCCAGTTTGACAGCAAACCATTGATAACTTTTCTGAGTCTTTCAACCAGCTGTGCACACATCTTGTAGTAATTTCATCTAGGCCACATTTCCGTAGCTTGCTTATGAGAATGTCATGAGAGACTGTGTCAGAAACCTTAGCAAAATCAAGATAAATCATGTCTACTGCTTCTCCTATATCCGTGAGGCCAGAATTCCCATCAAAGAAGGAAATTAGGTTGGTTTGGCATGATTTGTTTTTGACAAATCCATGCTTGCTGTTCCTTATAATCTAGTATCCTCTAAGTGCTTACAAACTGATTGTTTAATAATTTGTTCCAGTATCTTTCCGGGTATCAATGTTAGGCTGACTAGTCTATAAATTCCTGGGTCCTCTCTGTTCCTCTTTTTAAAGATAGGTACTATGTTTACCCTTCTCCAGACGTCTGGGACCTCACCTGTCCCCCATGAGTTCTCAAAGAGAATTGCTAACTGTTCTGAGATTACTTCATCTAGTTCTGTAAGTACCCTAGAATCAATTTCATCAGGCCCTGCTGATTTAAATACACCTAACTTAGTTAAATATTCGTTTAAAGTGTTCTTTCCTATTTTGGCTTGTGTTGCTTGTCATTAATATTAATTGTGTTGAGTGTCTGGTCACATTCACCTTTTTAATGAAGACTGACATGAAATAGGCATTACATACCTAAGCCTGAAGGCAGAGCACTCTCCGGTCGACCCCGGTACTCCAGATCTCCGAGAAGAGTAAGGGAAGTCGACCTGAGAGCATCTCCTGTCGTCGCAGCGCAGTGAAGACACCGCAGTAAGTCGACCTAAGCTATGTCAACTCCAGCTACATGAATAACATAGCTGGAGTAGCGTAATGTAGATCAGTTTACCCCCCTAGTGAAGACAAGCCCTTAGACATCCTGATTTTTGTCCCTACATGCTTGTACTAGTCTTTTGTGTTCTTCCTTAGCAATTTGTCTATATTTCCACTTTTTGTAGATTTTCTTCTTCATTTTCAGGTCCTTAAACAGCTCCTGATGGAGCTATCTTGGCCTCTTACCTATTCATGTTATCTTTCTTTTTCATCAGGATAGTTTGCAGTTGTGCCTTTAGTACTGACTCCAGGAGAAACTGTCAGCTCTCCTGAACTCTGTTTTCCCTTAGATTTTCTTCCAGTGAGACCTTACCTACCCGTTCTCTGAGTCTGCTAACGTCTGCTTTTTTGAAGGTGCCACAAGTACTCCTGTTCTTCTTACCACACAAGGTAAAATCATGAGATTTGGCAACATTAAGCATGAAGAGGGTGCACTATTCACCTTTTCCTCCTCTTGTCAGGAACGGGCAGTTTTGTCACTAAAGCTCAATAACAAAAACCAGACGGTTCAACCTTTCCAGCTTGAAGATTAAATAAGTGTTTTTCTTGGATCTGTGATTTTTAACCTCCTTGCTACTAGTAAACAGACACACCAACCCCTGTGATTAGAATATTCACTGAGTGAGATTTGGCTCTCTTAAACTTTGGGGAGGGACCGGGAAATGCTCAGATCCAGTTTTAACAACTTGAAACTATGTTGAATACGAACTCACTAATTTCCCTGCTACCAACAAAAAAATCATTTAATGCAAAACTCCAGGTTGTTGCCCGAAATGAAGAATTCGTGCTTCCAAATGAAATGTTAAAAGGAGTCCCCTCCATTACAAGGCAAAGAAACATTCAATATTTCACTGCAGCTCACTTGGTATAAATATTTCTTTCCCTAGGCCGCAGGAGTATACGACTAGCTCCTGCCACACTGAAGCAAGAGCATTTCCAAGAACCTTGTGAAACTGGGGATGCCAGCATCTCTGAGTCAGGTTGCTCAATTTTAGGTTGCAGGATGTGATGACTGTGCAAAATTGCACAACCCTCTTCTCTTGCTCTCGTATTTTAGTCCAAACACATCAGAGATTATCCTGTGTTTGCTTGAATGTGTGGTTTATGGGGAGAGGAAGTTTGAAACTAAGGGGCTGAATATCAAAGAGGCTCTGCAGGGTTTCAGTTCCTTGGGTTATATATGTAACAGTTGCAGATTGGTGTTTGACACCTTTGGCTCTCTGTGTGTGGGGGGGAGGCCGAGGGCGAGTTGGCACCTTGCATCTCATTTACAGCCCAGGGTTCATCAGCGGGTCAGCCAGCTCTTAATGACATCATTACACTTGTTTACCACTCAAACAGAGGAAGTGCTGTACTGGTGATGGGCTTTGACCACCGTCAGCATCATTTTTTTTTTTTTCAACCCCAGCAATTTTTTGCAGAACGAGAAGCGTAGTAAGGAAGTAAGTGTCTTAACACTAAAGGGATTTAAGTCTCTGTTCCTGATCAGGAGTTCAGCGGAAAAACAAGAGTCAGAACATTCCTAGCATTCGGACTGTAATATTTCAAGAGCAGTACTTCATATTGCCATTAAAACCCCAGGTGTCAGATCCCCATGCCAGCTATGCAGTGTAAATCCACAGTAACTTCACTGAAGACAACCGATTTACTCTGGATTAGTCGCTAAGGTGCCACAAGTCCTCCTTTTCGTTTTGCGGATACAGACTAACACGGCTGCTACTCTGAAACCTGAGATCTTCGAGTGGTTAAAATCAGAGTAGGTGCAGTTAACAAAGTTTAAAATAAGATTTTGTGTTCTTAATTCACAGATTTAGGCCAATTTAGGCTGCTAAATCCATAGTTAGGCTCCTGATGGTCTGACTGTCAAAGGTGATGAGCATCCAGAATTTCCCACTGAAGTCAATGGGAACAGCTGCTGCTCAGGGCTTGTCTACACTACCCACCAGATCGGCGGGCAGCGATCGATCCAGTGGGGGTCGATTTATCACGTCTAGTATAGACGCGATAAATCAACTGCTGAGCGCTCTCCCGTCAACTCAACAGCAATTTAATACATGCCCACCTCGTGCGTGCGCACACCCTCAGTCGCGGACAGATAGCACCTCTGAAAATCTTTCTGCAAATGCCTCAACTGGTGAAGAGAAATGAATTGTTCTGATCTTGTTTCTCTCCAATGTAAATCCGAAGTAATGCTAACTTCATTCACTCTTAATTTAAATGGGTGTAACAGAGAGCAAACTCTGACCATGTCTGTGGACGTGACCTCTTCCAAGGGATGCTGATAGTTTTAGGTCCAACTTTTTTTTTTTTTTTCTTTAATCAGCCTAAGGCTGTCTGGCTTTCCACACTTCTGCAGGAAGGAACTACCCCCACATACTTTTAAGGTGGATCCTGACCGCCATCATGGCCAGTGGGAGATCCTGGCAGCGGGGCTTCTATGGAGCTGCTCTCTGACAGGGTGTTATGGGGGGAGGGCAAATCACACACACACACACCCCGCTTCCAATAAACAGATCACAACTTCATTTCACCGGGGGTTCCTTATGGACTATTCCTTCCCTCTTAATCCCCTCCTGTGGGCTTTGCTGTGGGAAAGAGCAGACCAGCCCCTCTGGCTTCTACCTCTTTCACCTATTATGTTAATTGCAATGGAATAAGTGAGCCCAGAGAATCAAAGGCATCAACATGATTTTGTCATGTACAAGACTAAACAGTTGAACATGGTTTGGGGTTTCAGATACCGAGAGATCAGCCTGCTTAGTCCCAAGGCCACAACTACCATTAAGAACCTTTTATTAAAGATACAGAAAAAGAGTTAAAGCATTTAAAAGATAAAGTATTAAAGCAGGTTTTTATTTTAACAATATCCCTTATTCCCTTTCACTTTAGCTGTTCAGAGATTTTTGCAAGGAAACCTGCCTCTTTGACAATCTTTATGGTGATGATAACTGCCCGTTTTGGGAAAAAGAGAAGTTAATTGTGTGGTCTGGAGCTGTGGCTAAAGTTTGATTCTGCTTCCTTGAAGACCGAACAAAACAAACTCACAAAAGGGGAGAGAAAGGAACAGCAGTGCTAGGAAATGCAGCTTTTGTCTTGGGTGTTGACTTTTACTGCAGCCTCACTGCTGGGGAAACAAGGGCAAAACACCTGGTCTTATCAGTTGCTCTGTGACTAGCAAATGTGTGCCGGAGTTAGGGCATTGCTGTTAGCTGCCTCGCAGCTGGTGGGTTCACAGCAGCATTGCAAAAGATGCAATCTTGGACAGCTAAGCCAGACTCTTCTTAAACTAAAGGGAATAGAATGAATAAGGTGGGTAAGGAAGAGGCTAGGTTAGGGAGGGAGTGGGAGCTGGAACCCCATTGGCACATTCCAGGTGCTATTCAGGATTTAGCCAAAGGTGATGGAAGTGGTGATGTCATCCATTCCCTCTCTCTGGCCTAGTCTGGTGAGGGCATTTCTCAAGATCAGAGCTATGGGGGCCTAGCAGTGTCATGGTAGATCCTGGGGTCCCAATAGATGGTGGGGGTGGCAGCCATGATAGTAAAACTCACTCCTCCTAGTCCGCCCATCCCCCAGTGTTCTGATCCCCTCCATTGGGGGGGGGATTAAGGACCCCAGAAAGGTGTGATAGGCAAAATAGGGCATCGCTCATTAGTTTTTCCACAAATTAGGCCTACTTTCCAACACATCCATTTTGGTCCATTAATTTCCACTTGCAATCTCTTGTTCTTTGCCAGTCATGATTTCAAAAGAGTCCTTGGATAGTACTGGTAGACCATTTTGTTTGAACTAATCCAGTCTTTCTATCACCATTTATTGCATATTGTTATGAATTTACACCCACTTTTCAATAATTGATCTCACAGTTGCGATAGGCCTGCTAGATCACAATTATTACAACACACCCCACTAAAGTCAATGGACTAAATTCTGGTCCCAACTATACTAGTGTGAAATCAGAGTGTCTCCCATTATATCTGGAGTAACACCAGCACAAATCTAGAGTAAGTGAGAGTTTGGTCCCATGTGGTTGCATAGGGTGTAAATCAGGGCATAATTTGGCCCTACTCTTTGATTACCTCCCCCCAAAAAGTCTACTTTAAAATAACTCAGTGTTCCCTCAATAGTCTCATGGGTAAATATTCTCTTTGAGAAAGGACTCTCTTCCTGTGCGTGTGGACAGTGCCTACACATTGTGGACCCTAGTGGAAGGCAAGTAAACAATAATGAATAACTGATCTTAGTGTTAGAAATGTGTTCCTCCTAAAATTTTCTTTGTTTTGTTTCAGGCCATTGCTCCTAGTTATACTTTCCTCTCCTTTGAGACCTGAAATGTTCTCCTTTTTTTCCTTGTCATTCCCTCTCATGTATTTATAGATGGTTATCATATCCCCCCTTGTCTTTCTTCTCAGCTGTATAACTTCCTTTCGGCTCTCCTCATAGGTCAGAGCCTCTTACCCGTTTATTGTTTTGTCACCATTCTTTGGGTTCTCCCATTGTGGCAGTGCAATAAAATGCAAAATCCCCTGGATTGCAATGAAGCCAGAAGGATGCATCATGGCAGGACCTGGCGACAATGCTGTGCAAATCCCAGCTCCAGGTCACAGAACAGCATTCACAAGACCGGCTGTCCAAGTTTTTAGACTCATCCTAGTATCCGAGGGTTAATTCATCTGCCTTTTTTACTATATCACCTGGCTGGTGTACAGTTCATATTATAAAACTCTTCCCTGATTTCTCCATATTGTCCACAAAAAAATAAATAGAACACTGTTAAAATGTCAATAACATTTTAATTTAAAATTAAGAAAATTCTAAATTAAACCGAACATCCTCTTTTGCTCTGTATATTGCAGTCAACATAAATTTTGGGTGGAAAGCATTACAGCTTGAATTAGAGAGATGTTCTGAGCATTTCCTGAGAAGGGCTAAGTGTCCTCAACTCATCCCTCAAGTGTAACTTCGGTAGATGTTGAGAGCACTTAGCTCCTCTGTAGGATCAAGCCCAAAATCAGTAACAGAGTTGGGTGAATACTAGGGAAAAATGTTACACAAATGTGCAAGCAAATTCCTAAACAAATCACTCCAGTTTGTTTGTGCCCCCCCGCCCTTTTTAAATTCTTTCCACAGACATTGTTTGTTTTCTCTGCACCAATTTTATACCTTGCATGTTCAAATGCTCATTCCTTTTCCATTAGCAGTCACACCGGAAACCTGATTTTAAGAGTTATGCTCATCCAGTCAGGTGACGGAAATAATATCATGTGACTTATGTGACCAGTCATGACTAACCTTTGAATTTCATATTTCCCTTCACCCTAACAGTTGGCGCCATTACAGACTAAATGGGCAACCTAAACGCTGCCTTTTCTTGCTTTATAAAAATAAATGGTTTAATCCTTAATGTCCGTGTAACTTGTTGTTGTTGTTGCAGTTAATGCATAAGCCTGTTGCACCCATGTTTTAACCTGTGATATGTTATGTTCTGTGGGATCCAATTATCCTGGGAGATATGAGCAGTGCACAATCATAATAATAATTAATGCTGAATTCAGAAAACAAGTGTGCAAAAGGGCACTGTTCAATATGTTGATGTTGGATCAAATCATTTTCCCGAACCAGACCCAATAACTTTTAACACTCTTTTTAGATTTTTGTTCATTGGCTTTTCCCTGGTCCCTGTCTGCTACAGTAATGCTTTCTGCACCTGCGTGTTTTATCTCCACATGATTTCCTGAGCTCTCTGTGGAAATTTTTATATGAATGTGGGTTATGTGGGCTAGTGGGGCCTGTCTTGCAGAGTGGATGGAGAGGGCTGCAGTGTAGTAGTTTGATTATTTTTTTTAAAACTATTTATGGTGGAAGTTTTAACAGGTTTACAGATCTTTGCCATGAAAACATCAGAGTCAATACAATAATCATTACAACAGTGAGCTTTTGTTGAAAGGAACATTAGAGAGTAATATAATCATCAGATATGTCTATTTACCAGGGTGTTACAAATGTACAGAGTGAACATCTTTACATGACCCTTGACATGCCACTTCAAGTGATTTTATTAAATTGAGTGAAATCTCTGATTACGCATATTAGACATGCCAGGTTTGTTAAGCAAATATTAACAGTTAAAAAAAAAATTGGACAATATTTTCCCGAGATGGCACATTGTGTTTCTGTCACTAGACGTTTTCAAAGCAGTACTTAAAATTAACACATTTTTAAAAAGAATCCACACAAACGTGCTCCTCCCCTTTGCTTTTGACTAGTTGCAGGCAGAGAATTTTCTGACTGGATGTTGCTTTGGGTGCTTTAATGTCCCAGAACCGAGGCAAGTTCTAGCACATCGTGTGGCAGAAACTGACTGTTAAAAAGCTGGTTTCAGAGTAACAGCCGTGTTAGTCTGTATTCGCAAAAAGAAAAGGAGGACTTGTGGCACCTTAGAGACTAACCAATTTATTTGAGCATGAGCTTTGTAGCTCACGAAAGCTCATGCTCAAATAAATTGGTTAGTCTCTAAGGTGCCACAAGTCCTCCTTTTCTTTTTGTTAAAAAGCTATCACTTCTTTCCCCCCACAAATGCCTCCATGAACCTTTGCAGCCCTGACAGCTTGTGGCCACTTGGTGCTTTTGCTGGCACGGTGCACTCCAGTTGACCCTGTCCCCGCGTTAATAGGATTGTAAAGGCTGACTCCTGCGTGACCTCTTCTCGCAAACAACCCACCCTTCCTCTTCCTCAACTGTTCTATACAACAGATCCCCATGCAATCTGCAGTTGCAGTTTATGTTACAGACAAAAGCGACTGGCAAAACCACTGAAGAGAAATCAGCATGGGGCCACCTGTCCTCACATACTCCTGATAGGTGAACAATGCCCTCTGTACTCACAAAGTGGAGGGAAATGATCTTAAATTCCTGTATGCAGACAGAAAATCAAAGTGTTCTTTCCACTATACCGAGGAAGGCCTCCATTGATCCAGCTTTACTGGGAGCAGGTGTCTGCATATTACTCCTGGTTTTCAGTTGCTTCTCTCCATCCCCTTTCCTTCCTTGTGGGGAAAAGAGGGGTCCATTTGAGACCGGGAATCTGGTTCGCATTTAAATGAATAGCATAACAATGCCCACCAGTGATTTTTAACACAATCCTTTGGGTTTTGGGAAGTCAACATTTACAATAGAAAAGCCAGAGATTCACTTGGAGGAACAAAACTGAGCAAACCTTGTTTATTTAATTTACATGACTGAGAATTACTGGGGCTGATTCTCCGGTTTGGCCAGGCTGCACTGAGCACAGGACCCGAGGATGCTTTAGGCTATTTTTGAGGCACTGCCCGCTGATAAGACAGAGCAGCCTCAAAGGTCTGGTTACCAACCCAAAATATGCTCTGGCCTTTTCTCCCTTGCCACACTGCCTGTTACCAGGGATTTTCTGCATCCTCTGTGCCAGTGGAGTAGCACAAGGGGTCCTATTACAATAGGATGTGGACCCCATTATTTGCTATCTGTTAAATGCTGACAGTGTGTTTTGCTGGTTTACAAGGCCAGACACTAAGGACAGTCCCTGCTATGCAGAGTTTGCTGTCTAAAAGAACCTTTGGGGTCAGGTCCATAGGTGGTGTAAATCACCAGCGCTCCCCTGAAGTCAATGGAGAAATGCCAGTTTATTCCAGCTGAGGATCTGACCCCTGGCCTCCAGATGTGAAAGACTGCTTCGGAGAGGAGGAAAATTTCAAATATGTTTGATGTTCATACGCCACCTGGAGGAGAGGAACATTTGTGATGGAGGAAGAAAGAAGATGACTTTGGGTGGGCTCAGTGATGGATTGCCACTGTGCTGCAGGAGTGCACCTGGCTGCATCCTTTGGAGATGGAGAGCGCAGGGAACAGAAGGTTTTTGTTTCATTTTCTTCTTTCCTGTCTGAAAGGAGAGGAAACTGGGAAAGGGCAAAAGCAAGGACTTCAGAGAGGAGGAGCCTTAGAGTAACAGTCAGAGTCCTGGAGCAACATTAATTCAGCATTTTCTGAAGATACCAAGGACTGCTCTCCTACTCAACTGTCCATGAGCTCAATAGCTAAAACTGAACACTAGATTCTGATCTGACTTAGGGCCCGGCTGTGCTCGAACTGACGTCAATGGCAAAACGACCATTAATCTCAGTGGGAGTGAGATCAGATCCTTTACTCCACTATAAATCCAGCATATCTGTGCTCACATCAGTAGTTACTCTGCATTTACTCCGTTGTAAATGAAAGCACCTCCTGGCCTTGCAAGTACAGAAGGCCTCTCATTTTATGGCAGTCAGATGGATGCCTTTCATAGGCTTAATTGACCTTTATTCTTCATAGCTCAGTAAATGTTCCCACCTGACATGGTAACAATGCCTTGCTCTGTAGCCATCAGGGAAATGGTGCATGGTGGACTAGCTTCAGCGCTTTTGTGTAAAACATTTGTGCTAATTCTCTTTGTTTGTCCCCATGCCCCTCAAACAATAAATCTGTATTTTAGCTTTGCAGGTATGGCTCAATTTACTCCTTGTATGTCATAAAGCATTAGGGGCTGGGATTCCAAAGGAACCTAAGCGCTAGGGCACCCACATTCTGTTGAAATTCAATAGGAGTTTAACACCTTAGTCTCCTTTGAAAGACCCAGCCGTAAGCATTGCACCCTTATATAACTCCAACCCGTGTTTCATTTCATATATATTCTCTTCCATAACTCTGTCTCTAACATTTGTTAGTCTTTAAGGTTCCCCTGGACTCCTCGTTGTTTCTGTTTCTCATGGTTGTTTTTCTTCCTCAATTTAGCCTTCAACTCAAGACTTTGGACCTGACTCTGCTCACTCTGACCAGTGTAAATCCAGAGTAACTCCACTGATGTCTGTTGCGTTAGCCCAGTGTCAAAATATGTGTATGTGAGAGAGGAGTCAGGCCCTTTAATGGCAGGACGTCCTCATTACCCTTCACAGAGGTGTTCCCAGTAGAATCTAGCAGACCTCTGTGATATTTAAATTCAGCAATACTTACGTTCCCCCAGGCTTTAACATGACCAACGTAGCATGTTCTAACATACCACTTCCCTTCATAGAATCATAGAATATCAGGGTTGGAAGGGACCTCAGGAGGTCATCTAGTCCAAGCCCCTGCTCAAAGCAGGACCAATCCCCAATTTTTGCCCTGGCTTGACTGAAGTGATTGTTAGGTTGAGCTAGTTAATGTGATCCAATATCAGACCTTTAAAGCCTAGTCTAGAAAAGCCTATGTGTGAAATGGCTAATTGAGGGCTACCCTCTTACCCCTCTCGGTCCCCCATACCCATATTTGTCCCTTTCCACCCCACCCTCTGCACTTTTGATTGCTTGCCAATATAGGAACTGGCAGAATTTTGCCATTGCCCTGCTTTGCGGGGGTGCTGAGAGCCATTAAACAAAACTGTAAACCCTGTAAATGATGGAAATCACTTCAAACCAGGGGTACTCCCGCACCCCCAGCACCCCTCGTTCCAACAGCTATGCTTACAGTTCATACAGATTTCACCAAGGGGCTGGGTTGAGTATTTTGATCTACTCCGGGCATCAAAAGGTTCTTTTTTTCTTTTTAAAGCAAAGGTTGACTTTTCACTCTGCACAGCCACCCCTCCCACTCTGCCTGTAATCGGGTCTTTAGCATGCCTCTCCTGTGAAGTACTCCTGAACTAACTTGTCCGCATTTACCCAGAGGGCAAGGGAGTGGAAGGAGTGGGGGAGAAAAATCCATACAACATCAAAACCAAAATACAATCATGTTTTTCAGGCTGTGGGGCCTACGGCACCCTGAGTCCAAAATGCCGAAAACTCTCCCAGGATATAGAATATACTGAAATGTGCCTCTTTGAGGTGTGAGTGCCAGGGCTCTGCAGATAGACTGGGATGAGGCTGAAATACTTCTCTGGATTATCTGTACTTTGTCCTTCCAGAAACCATTCAGCAACTTTCAGGATTGGCAGCACAAAGGCTCTCTGTTTAAACATGGGTAATAGCCTGGGCAATGGCAAATGCCTGCTCAAACAGAGCGACTTTTGTTTCTCTGTGATAGCGGAAGGAGGTTGAGAGGGGCCAAAAAGTGTTATCCTACTCACCCGGAATATCTCTAGCAATCTGTGGCTGGGAGATGCTGTGGTTTCTTTTGATTTGTGAGGATAGCAGGAATGAGATCAAGCTGGGAAGGGCTCTGATATGTTTATATAAACACCTTTATCCCAGAGTGTCTTCAAACTGATCTACAAACAAGATTGCTTCATCCATTCTGAAATGCTACCCACTTTCGGGATGGAACTCTGCGGCTGCTAACCAGTGCATAGAATTGAGTTGCTGTGATCCATTAAAACATGCCCTTACTAATATAGAGTGAGTAGCATGGAGTGGGAGACGTTCTCTCTCAAAACTATTCCAGCTATCGACTCTTTTCCAGCCCTTATTTAGTGAACTGGTAGCTTCTCTGATGGTTAGCACAATATGTCAGATTTGTGGAATATTAGGGCCAAATTCATCACCGATGACATAATAAAAGGGGGGCCGTTCACTGGTGTTGTCCCAGTTTATGCTAGCAATGCTTCTGGGCCGCAGATTAAATGGCTTTTCCAGTGCTCTCCTGCATCTGATGAAGTGAGCTGTAGCTCACGAAAGCTTATGCTCAAATAAATTGGTTAGTCTCTAAGGTGCCACAAGTCCTCCTTTTCTTTTTGTAAAAACCCCTGTAATCGATATCTAAAGGTCTGGGGTTATAGATCTCACCTGCAGAAATTTATCTTTCTTGTGCTGTCTCTCTACTACTTTTTTAAAATACACCTTTTTCAGGCCCTCTTCTTCACTCCTGTAAAATCTCGTGCTGTTCTTGCTCTGCTTTTGGCTATGTGACCTCTCCCTGGAGGACACCTGAAAGCTGTGAATAAGCCATAGGACACCTTTATGACATCACTGGCCAAAGGGTCCTCCCCACTCCTGATGGACCAAATATAGCTCACATTGTTCTGCAGTGTGTAACAGCAATCTCCAGCTGCCTTTCTCTTTGATACAGAGATGCAATCAAAACCTGCTTGGAGCAGGTCATGCTGGGGCCTCCGTGGGCCTCCTATCTGTGTTCAGAAAGGGGCAGCTGATATCTGCACCAGTTTATACAAATCCCTCATGCTATGGAAGCCAACAGTATAACTCCCATTGGCTTGTTTGATGGGGGAAAGTTAGGATTTAAGCCTATGGGGCGGGAGGGGGGCATTAAGCGCCTGGCAAATAGCCAGCAGAGCCCTCGATGGGACATTCTTGCCTTAGGATAACAGCAGCTAGAGCCTGCTTGCATCCCGGGGGCATGTCTCGTTAGCACCCTAAAGTTCAGAGTTAAAGATTCCTAAGAGTCCAACACTGTCGTCTGAGCCTGCGGCTCTGGCTCGAATGATTCTCCTAAGGCCAGCTAAGGAGCTCGGTGATTTGCCAGAGAGGGGAAGATAAAGTGATAGGGCTTGTTTTGCAAACCAAACGTGAGAATCCATCCTGGGGAAATCTGCAGCGATCCGAGAGGTCGCAGTCACTAGCTACTTTTAAAGTTCCTGTGCCATCATAAATCTCCCGATATTTCTTGTGTCCACTAGCAGGAAGAATCCCTCCACCACCATCAGCTGGTAGCCTAAGCGATTGCTTTCACGTTCCACCTGACTGCCAACCACTGGGGTCACCCAGAGGTAACCACAGGGCAGGAAGCCTCTGTGAGCAGCCCTGCCGCAGCGGGGATTAACCGCCTCACTGGGCCGCTGCCCTCAACAATTTTCTGGTCAGTAACTTTTTGAAAGGAG
Source organism: Lepidochelys olivacea (assembly GCF_965140295.1). Lineage (NCBI taxonomy): Eukaryota > Metazoa > Chordata > Testudines > Cheloniidae > Lepidochelys > Lepidochelys olivacea. The sequence goes on from NC_140428.1 coordinate 17,684,477, forward strand.
AGCGTGTCTTGTGCCGTAGGGAGCGGGGGGCAGGAGTGGGTGGGGGAGAGAAGACACGGTGGCTGGATTCTTTCCAGGGTGGGAAACAATCTGTCCAATAACTTCTTCATGACAGAGATTAAATTTTCCTTCCCTTCCCTCCAAACCCATGAATGGATGGCTATGCAACATCCTGACATGCCATGTAATAAGGAACAGTGTCTCTCTGTCTCCTTCACCACTGCATCTCTCTTTGTAAAGCAGAAATTCCTAGCACCGTGAGGATTCCTCTTTCTAGCATTTAGCTGCGAACTTTGTAAGAAGTTTGGGACGAAAGGCTTAAATTTTAATACTGGTGTCCAAACTGGAATCCCAGATCCAAAAAACCTCAGAACTTTGGAGCATTCATAGTCCAAATCCCCCCTCTGCCTTTTGCAAATGCCTCCTATCTTTAGAATGGGCCATTCCCTGAACTCCAGATCCAGACACGTTTCAAGATTAGGGTGTTAATAAGCTACATATGTGCTCTTTGCAATAAGATAAAGCTGACTGAGCTCTCTTAAGGCTAACTTTAAGCATAAGGTACGATGACAGTTGCTTAGAGTGCCACGTCTGAAGGAGTGACAGCAGTGCACAGAGCACCATGTTTGCTCATCTACAGACCAGCAAGAGCCAACATCTGCAAAACACAGGCAGGGGTTCTGACACTGACCGTGAGAGCCCTGGAAAGGGCTTATTTGGAAAATAGTTGGGGCACCAAAGACCACCGGTGACTCTGAATCCCTCTGTGGCTAGTCGTGGTATGATCTGATGCAACCTCACCAGGGTGGCCAACAGAAAATGTCAAGCTGCAAATGCGTTAAGGCGGCTTGAATTCAGAAGAGTCCGGCACCTATGAGCAGGGTGGTGCAAACACTAGTTGGGAAAGGACAATGGAGAAGCCGCCAGGAAAAAGTCAAAAACGGGACTGAAACTATTGCACCATAGGAGAGGAGGAAAAAGAAGTAATGACTACAGGCATCTACTGGCCAAAACCCACGGTGGTGATGGAGTTCCGGAGCAATGGATAGTACTATAGGGCTCAGATTGCAACAGTGATTGAAAGTCTACTGGTGCTTTGGCTCGGGAAAAGGTTTCTGTCCCTTCTCAGCCCCTGTCCAAAACCCTGTCAGGATTTGAGCTCTAAAGAGGCAGAGACGCAAGACAAATAGGGATGTGCCAACTCAGCCTTCTGGCCAAACGTCAGACAGAGACCGAAAGCCTCACACGGGAGCCTGGTCTTGTGAGAGTATTCAGCCTGGTTTCTAGACCAAAGACGTTTTGACTAGACATAGAAGTGAAGCATTTTGAGTTTTGCCCATCACTAAAACCAGCAAAAATGGCAGTAGGAAGGTTGGTCTTGTAGCCATTACTTTTCTCCTCCACAAAGGCTAACACACTCTGAGTCTGGGCAGTGCCATGGGCTGGGAAAACTAAAGGAAGAAGAGCTGGAGCTGTGGCCAGGGTACCGCACCCCACCCAAAACAGCCCACATTTTGATGGAGTCATTTTGCAAGGCTAGCCCACAGGTTAGTCAAGGTCCCAAAATAGCCATTATTGGCTTACAAAATGTTACCATGTCCCACGCTTGCACCATAATGCGATGGCACACTCGTCCCCTGCTCGTACAGTTCTTCACAATGTATTTCCTGACATCATTATGTGTAAGTTTGTCCCCGTTTGACTCATACAGATGGCAATGCTGACAAGCAGAGTGGAAATGGAGAGAGAAATCTGTTTCCTGTTATCTATCGGTCGTGTGATAGCCCAGACAGCTGGGGAGGATAGGTCATTTTCTTGCCTTGTCTGGTTCCCCCGTCTGGCTCACTCTCTCTCTCTCTCCGCCTCTTCAGCTTGTTGATTTACGTTTTCACCAGTTGCATTGATGGGCATGAACCTGGTAGTCCCCTTGCAAACAACAGGCTAAACTCCCCATGAATGTAAATGCATAATTCCATAGATTTTTGCCTGATGCCTTCATAAGCAGCCATCAGTGTTGTATTTTGTTTCCCTCTTTATACATAAGTGAGAGAGGCCCAGAGAATTTTATATTATCCCTTTTGTATTTCATAACTCCCTCTGTGGTCACACTGTTCCTCCTCCTCCACCCTTTTAAAAATACTTCTTCAACAGTAAATTAAAATCTTGTGAAATTTCACACATTCTGTCTTTCTCTTCGAGTCTACAGAGCAGAAATTGGAAGTGGCTCCCAACCAAGCTATGAAAACAAGATGACACTGAACACAGGCTAACTTCAGTTTTGCAAGCTTGGTGGGGGTGGTGGGGATCATTGGGACAGGGTGAAGCATAGAGACCTGCAAGCACTGGCTTGTCAAGGCTACCTTTTAAAAGGGTGGCTTTTAAGCAGGGGGGCTGTTGGGTTGGCTAGGAGAGCATTCTACATTCTGCCATTTATTTATTCAGACTTTTGGCCGTAGTGGATCTTTTCTTGAAGCATTTTAAAGTTGAAGACCTATTTCTCCTTGCCCGCAACCTCCTCTGTGAGCCAAGGTTTCCAGCAAAATGGCTCTGGCTCAATCTCGCCTGCTCTAAAAGCTCTCTGCATCCTATCCCCCATGCATAGTACTGAAGTTCTGCTTCTTTTCTTTCCTCCCGAGTGTTGTCCTCATACAACCCCAGTGAAATGTGAGTGTCTGCCCACTTAGCTTTATCATTGCATATCACAGCAAGACCGTATGTAGTATGTTTCTTACAGCAGCTTTGCAAAAGGGTTAACTAGAGAGATTTGAATTTTTGTATCTTCTGGTTACGCCTTTGGAACAAATGGGTGTGAAAAAGAGGGACAGGCAGATTCAGAGCTGGTTCAAAGGCAGTTCAGGCACCTTGTTTGATTGTGAAGCCAAATGGAACACAGTCAACAAACCTCCAAAGACACAGTGGTCCCTTCAGAAGCTCCTTACATCTCTATATCTGTATGTATTTCTGGGTGTGTGTCTAAATAAAGATACATAAAGATCACAGGGGTTTAAAGAACAGCATTCGTTTTAAATTTAACCCATTAAGGAAGTTGGCTGGAACCCAGGTACAGTCAATTTTTATCCATGTTCGGCTGTACTTCAAGTGTCCTTTGTACTGCAGGAGCAGTGTAAATGAGAATCAGGCCCTGTGCTGATAATGAAGTGGCTCATCTTGTCCAGCGAGGAAACTTTCTTCAAGTGCTTTATTGTGGGCAGGGAATGCTGAATGCTCTGTCGTCTTGTGCTGTCATCCAGTTGACTCTAGGGGTTGCGTTACGGGCAGTTATGTAATTCAGTCTCTGGACCTTTTTGTCTTTCAGCACTTGGTCACCCAAAAGTCAAAGAGAGCTAAAATCCTAAAGATGCAATGTATTACTTCTTTAACCCTTTTAAAAAAAACAACAATCAGTTAAAAAAAATACCAATCAGTTCACACTAATCATCAAAGGGAGTGCAGTGGCTGAAAGCTTGAGTCACAGAGTCACGTAAGATCTGTATTTCAGAAGATTTTCTACCAGCATTAGCAAATTGCTCAGAAATGACACCATCATTAAGGCTAAAAGCCTTTCCTGTTATGAGCCCAATTTTCTAATCTCTTATGCAGAATAACCCACTTAGGAGGAGCATTTGGCTCTGAGAATTTCTTCTCTCTTCTATGGTTTAATACTGGTTATGCCATGTTGCGTTAGCCGTGTTGATCCCTTAATCCTGAATAGTAATTTGCATTAAGAATGTTCTCTTCTGTGGGGATTTCTGTGTGGTGAAAACTGCCTTGTGAGCATAAGCAACCTACAGATTTTCTTTTCTTTTTCCTGCTTTGCCTACCAGCTCATGGGGAGGTCAGTGCCATTAAAGTCTGTAGGAATACACGCTGTCCTGTAATTTCACTTTTGTAAAATGACACGTTTCCGATGGCTCGCAGTGATATGGACAGAACCATCCCTTGGGTAGGGTGAATCAGGGCGACCGCTCTGGGCCCCGCACTTCAGGGGACCCCGCGGGCTGCTGCAATTGGTCCCGGAAGACATAGGCATGGGAACTAGAATGTTGCTGTCAGCTTGTTAAATAAATGCTGAATGAGAGCTTGCATGTATTAATTGCAAAATAAATAAAGGTAACAATTGAGGTTTCTGATTTAAAATGTCCTTGTCAATGTGTGTTTAGAGTTCTCACAGCCCCATTGCAGATGCTGACCCATTATATTGAGCATATGGCATAGGAGCTGCAATGTCCCCAGGACAGCAAGTCTGAGACAAAGTTGGTTTAGGAATCATAGGGCTTGAGTCTGTGGCCTTCCTTCGACAAAAAGCCTGTTGAACTCACTAAATGGTGAGTCTCCTTGCTCTTGTGGGTTTAACTGAAAACCACCACATTGTTTTATAATGAGCTTCTTGCTTAATTTCCTCCTCTTTGGTATAGTATTGGCTTCTCCTCCTCCTCCATTCTCTTGAATTGGGAATTCACCTAGAAGAGTGGTTTCCAAACTTTTTAGGCTGGGAACGTCTTTCCAAATGTTGTAGTCTCCTGCATACCCCCATCTGAGATAGCGTCATAATAGACCTATGACTAGGTTGCCAAGTCTGACAAAATAAAATGCTTTGTCCGCCATTACTGAATTTTTCTCGCGTAGCTCCTGATGAGAGCTTACGGACGTACCCCAGTCTGAAAACCATTGACGTGGAATAATAGCTTATAAATTGTCAGCATTCTAAACTGTTACTTTCCATGTGTCGGCTAGACTGTATTTTACCTTACCAGGGAGCAGAAGCGCTAACAAAATTTAGTTGTCAATGTATGACCAGCAATAATATGCAGTATGTATATATGGGGCAATGTTTTTAGGGTTAAACCTAACCCACTTCCCTGAGTTCCACCCCATGTCTGCATGACAACATTAGGATTATATCAGAGAAACTGTGTGTGTGTTGATGGCTTGTTTGTTTTAATTGCCCATGTGCCTGGCATATTTAATGATCACCTTATGCCACTGGCCAATCATTTGGCCCAGAGCTCCGATTTTCTGCGCCGACTGTTACACAGCTTGCAAATAAAAAGCCTTCACCTGGACATTGTGCGTCAGTCACCATCACGATGGAGTCACTTAACGCTGGCCACCAGCATGACCACCACCACCGTAGTTCCCTAGACCCATGTGTTACATAAATATTTTTGTTTAAAAATCAGTGGAGCCCTAAATGAAACAATGTGACAGGACTGGCACTGCAAATGCAATTAAATGAGCCGTGTCGAATTGTTCAAGTTAGAAACAGATTTTAATTACAGTAGATTCAAAACAGGAACAATTTTTACTTGAGCAAATGTTTCTCGCTGCAGATCATCCTGTGGGGTCGAACCGAGAAGTGCCTTAAGGAAACCACAGAGGAGATTAGAAGGATGGGAACAGAGTGCCATTACTTCATTTGCGATGTGGGAAACCGAGAGGAAGTCTATCGGCAAGCCAAAGCTGTCCGGGAAAAGGTTGGTCTGTGTGGTGGATCCAGTGATGGGCAGAGCTTAGAAAATCCCCTAACCAATGGCAAGTGGGAAATGTTCTCTGGCGGCTTAGGAAGAAGGGCAGCTATACATTCTGCATCTGGCAAAGGCCTGGCCCTGTCCGTTTCTTGCTTTGATAGTAGGGAATAAAGGGCCTGATTCTCCAATGCCTTCTGACCTTGCTTTGACATTTATATCTGGGCAAAGAAGTTACGAAGTGCTACCAAATCAGAATTCTCTATCCACTCACACCAGGTGTCCATTTGACACCAATTTTGTACAGAGGAAATACTTGCACAAAGTGTAAAGACAGCAGGGAATAAGTCCTGGTAGGTCTTACGCTGGATCCTGACACTGTATCAAGAAGCTGAGTGTGGAAGGAGCTGTGAAAGAGCAAATATCCCACCACGGAGCCAGCCTCTCTTCTCTTGAAATATCTAGGTCAGTGGTTCTCAAACTTTAGTGTTGGTGACCCCTTTCACATAGCAAGCCTCTGAGTGTGACCCCCCCTTATAAATTAAAAAAAACCTTTTTTTACATTTAACACTATTATAAATGCTGGAAGCGAAGAGGGGTTTGGATTGGAGGCTGACAGCTCGTGACCCCCCTATGTAATAACGTCGCAAGCCCCTGAGGGGGTCACAGCCCCCAGTTTGAGAACCCCTGATCTAGGAGATATTATAGGACTGAAACTGAATTATAAAATGCAAGTTATAATAATATATAAGAGAATCCTAATAATAGCCCAACAAAGGCAACTGGCTGTTGATTTGGGGGGAACTTCTTTTAACTATAGATCTATCGCTAGTCCTTCTCATGCTCCTGGCCGTCTTTCCAGCTGCCTTTCTCCTTTTGAGTGTCTCTTTGTAGGGACAAATGTTTTACACCACTTTGTCTTTGTTTCAAAACGGTGTAGAAGTTCATTAGTAGCCAAACAACATGCTACGAAACTGCCTGGAAAAAAGAACCATGGAGAAGTCATTTGTGCAAATGTTAAGTACCTGTGCTTCAGCTACTTTAAGCTACCTGGGGTACGTTGTAGTCACCAGAAAGATTACAAAGCCCCGTGTGGCAGGAACTCAGAAGAGGCCATGGATTCACACTTCAGTAAAAGGACCAAAGTGACTGCTGTATTTGTGAAAAGAGATGTCCACTGTAACCAATCAGCTGCCCCCTTTTTCTTTTTGCAGGTGGGTGATATCACCATCCTAGTGAACAATGCTGCTGTCGTTCATGGTAAGAGCTTGATGGACAGCGATGACGACGCTCTACTCAAATCACAACACATAAATACCCTGGGACAGTTCTGGGTAAGATAAGCTCCTGTATCCAGCGTATTCAGACTTGGAAATGAGAGTGACAAATTACAGCCAGTAAACACTTGGCTGCTGCTATACTTTTCCAAACGATGCTTGGTAAGATCAGCCTGACATGAAAACGAGCCAGGAAAAACAATGTGAAAGGCAAAGGCCAGAGGAGAGAAGTCTGAGGAAAAAATTGAGTTTGACAGATTCCCTCAAATTGATTTCAGTTACTTCTGCTAAAATACCATATTAAAGGCTTCCAGTAATTATAATGCCTCTGATGCTCTTTTAAACTCACCCTGTGACTTACAAGAAAAACTCTGATTTCCTTTGAGAAATCCCAGGCGCACAAAAGAGAGTTTCTCTGTTTGATGCACATCTGGAACATGAGCAAAACATGACCAGATGCATGGCTGCGTTGTTCAAGGAAGAGAGCTTGCATTAAACTCATTCAGTTTCTAATTAGATCCGTTAAAAACTAATGTACTTGTGTTGTTCCTCTCCATGTTGAAGTCTTTACCCTAAATAATGTGCATCTGAGCAGAACAGGGCATGATCTTTATTGCCTTTTATTTTGTGCACGGCTTAGGGTTGTGATAGCACAGGTTTGGTTTTGTTCATGGGAATCAGGTTAACTGAGGCTTTTTGGAACCACTCACAGAGCAGCGAGGCTCCCTTCAGTATGAAGCGGGGCCTGAAGCATGGAGTTTGAATGTAATTACTCCGCATACCCCTGAACAACGGAAAGCACAATTGGGCCCTGCATCACTAGGCTTGTTTTCTTAGTGGCTATAATTCCTGTTGTGTCTCTCCTTTGTGAAGTTCTTTTTTTAGTTTCTCTCTCCGTTCCTTTACAGACCACCAAGGCCTTCCTGCCACGCATGCTGGAGCTGCAGAATGGGCACATTGTTTGCTTGAACTCTGTCTTGGCCTTGTCAGCCATCCCTGGTGCCATTGACTACTGCACCTCCAAAGCCTCTTCCTTTGCCTTTATGGAAAGCCTGACCTTGGGATTGCTGGACTGTCCTGGAGTGAATGCTACAACAGTCCTGCCATTCCACACCAGCACAGAGATGTTTCAGGGCATGAGAATAAGGTCAGTCCAGGGGAGATGGTGTAAATCATCTCACTGAAATTAATCAGCTGAACATGTTCGTTAATGCTTGGGGTTTTTTAAAGAGAATTTGATATCTGATCTGGCTGCCTGTGAGCAGAGGGGTCAGTCTAGGCCTCCTGAAGCCATCAGGCTGGTTCTTCTGATTTGCTGGTACACTCCTAACGTGTGCAGTTCAATTTGCCCTTCCTATGGGAGGGTGTCTTCCAGGCAATTGTTTCTAGAGAGAAAATTAGAAGTGACTTTTGCACTGGGAGCCAGCTGTGGACATCAGAGCAGAGGAATCAAACTGATGTCTGAGGTTGTTCAAAGGGGCGAACAGTCCTACAAGTTGGGAATCCACACGACAAGTTCCTAGTTCCTTCTTTATTCCTGTTGAGGGGCTCAATCCTCCCCCACTGGAATGAATGGCGAAAAGTTTCACTGACAGCGGTGAGAAGGGCACTGGACCCTAGCCTGCTCCTACGAAAGTTAACGGTTTTCAAGGGGCTAATGACTAGCCAAAATTAACCCTTTACCAGTGGTGGACCCGTATCTCTTGATATGAATTGCTAACACAGTTCGTGCACCCTCCGCCGTGGTGAATGGTGCAATGTGACGTCGCCGTTGGGAGCTGGAAATCCATGTTCCTGGTATTAAGAGGCATGGGAGCATCTGGTTTTTGTCTTTCGCCTGCCAGTAATTTAATCCAAGAAAAAGGCAGGAGAGAGGAAGAGGAGGGAGCGGCCCCTGTTATGCCCTCTTATAAGATGCAGCATATGCTCCCCTCGGCCTTGGTGCCAGCCCAGCTTTACTGGTTTGGGTAGTGAGTGATAGGACCAGGGTCTCATCCTCTCTCTGCTCCTCCCTGACAGTTTTGTGGGGTGGTTGAATGCTGGCAGCAGCTCAGAGAGCCCAAGGACTGGGATTGTACTGCACCCTAATTAGGTAATGAGTTTACTTCTTAATTTCTTCACTCAGGTTCCCCAATCTTTTCCCCCCACTGAAGCCAGAGACTGTGGCCAGGAGAACAGTAAAAGCTGTTCAGCTGAACCAAGCCTTCCTCCTCCTTCCGTGGACAATGCATGTACTTGTCATCTTGAAAAGGTAAATATTTCACTTCTCTGTGGCTGCCTGACCCACTCATTTTACCCTTTGGGCAGAGATGGGAGGCAACCCCGATTTCTGTCTGCTAAGCCAAATCTCATTTGACAGTTGCACGATACAGTAATTACCTAGGACCAGATTGTCCCCTCCCACAGAAGCCAGAGGGCATCAAGGATGGGGAGAAAACTTTGCACGGTTCCATTTGTAGAGTTGTCTTAAGTTTGTTACATCTGCGTATGTGCCCCCACCCCCCCAATGAGGAAGCAGATCCAGCCCTCAAAACTCACAGATCCCTGAGATCTGTACTGACAATCTGTTTCCAGGAAATTTCTTACTTATTAACCCATTTATCTATTTGATTTTTTTATTTAGTAACCCCCTCTCCAGATTCCAGCAACTGTACAAAATGTATAAAATATACACCTTCTCATTTCTATTTGGAGACCACTCTTTCTGTAAAGCTATGAGAACATAAAAATGTAAACCAAAATTAATTATTTTTATGTGATCAATTTTTTAAGGGAACTTGAAACTGTGTGCAGAAAATGAACCCTAGTCTCGCTCACTGAAATAATTGAGGACAGCACATTTTAAATTTATTTTCTGTGAGCATTGAGACCAGAAACCATCTAAAAATAGAGCTCATCCAATCACAGAACTGAAACATTGCCATGTGACTTATGTCACCAATCGCAACTAAATGACACATCCCAGATTTCAGATAGGAAACCAAAAGTGAACAAAATTCTCAACATATGTTAAATACCTTTGAATACCAAATAAATCTGAGAAAACCTTGCTCCATTCGTGGACACTTTACAACCAGAAGAAGAATGGGCACCTGTCAAATATATTATTTGTTATGAATTATTCATTTAGCTTGTCAGCACAAAAGACAACAGGAAAAAAGCACTTCAATTCTCAACATAAATTCTCAAGATTTATAACATTGAACAGAATCTTGCAATTTAAGAGATGTAGATAAGAACGGCCGTACTGGGTCAGACCAGGGTCCATCTAACCCAGTGTCCTGTTTTCTGACAGTGGCCAATGCCAGGTGCCCCAGAGGGAATGAACAGAACAGGTCATCATCAAGTGATCCATCCCCTGTTGCCCATTCCCAGCTTCTGGGAAACAGAGGCTGGGAATGATGCCTTCTTACAGGTTACGTTGTTCTACCAGGGCCTGTTTAGTAAGCTCTCTCTTAGTAGGAAGAGACTCTATAGCACTTTCTCCCTTAGGGCCAGTCATTCCAGGTTCAGATCAACTTCAGATCCCACCGAAGTTGTTGGAAACACGCAGCTTGCAAGACTGGACCCTTGGTATTTCTGATGGAAAGATGACTGCCTCATGCCACATTATGTGTGTGTGTGTGTGTGTGCGTCTTCTCATTTGAACAGATTAAAAAGTGTGTTTATTTTCTTTCTCTGCAGCATTCTCCCTCGGTCAGCACTTGAAGAAATCCACAAGTTTTCTGGAAGCTACACCTGTATGAACACGTTTAAAGGGCGAACATAGACCTGGTCATACTTAGAGGTCATGGTTCATTCTAAAATGAAGCCAACACAAGCAGCAAAATCCTGACAAGATTGTGAATCAACGGTCTTGGCTTTTAGCCTGCCTTGCTCGTGTGACTTGTGCTGCTGTCAGGCAACAAATTTCTTGCAGGGCATATCCATAGCAACACGACCTTTGCACAGGACCGCATGGCTAGACTGGACTTTTGGGAAGAACAACAAAAACGTTGAGATGTTTGTACAATGTTTAGTTCTTTAGAGTCTGATTCTTACATCCGCTCATAGTTTTATGATTTAATTGTCGTTTTAATTGTACCCTTAGGCTGCTCCAACCAGGGTGCAGCACATCCCTCCCCACTCTGCTCACAGAAACAGGAAGAGCAACTAGTGTTGATATCAGATCAGCTTTTTGAATGAGAATTTTAAAAATGGCTTTGCAGGGTTACTAGCTAAGGTTGTTTATTGGGACCCCACTTTTTTTCCCCGCTCACTGCATTGGGTGGCTGTACTTTACAGCCATTGAAGCAGATTGTTCCGCTCATTCCTTCTGCATCTCTGGACAGGAGCAAATAGCTGGTCCGCTCAGGGGCCACTCAAGAAGCCTGAGTGTGGAAGGACAGCGCTAGCCATAGCAAGTCTTTATTGTTGCCTGTCCAAAGGCTGAAGTGGCAAGCTCAGAAAGAGGAGTGACTAGACATATTTCATGAGATGGACAATCTGAATAGTGGAAGGTCCCGCCTACTGCTGAAATCATATACAGAAAGTAATTGTCCTTCTGAATATTTTTGTTCATTTGTGGTGAAATATAATTTCCTTTTAGCAATAATCCCTAGATTTCCACTCATTTAGTCAGTGTTGGCTTGGGAACAAATTAACCTTAGGGCCTTCCTCGGCACACCCTTATTCATGCAAGCAGTCCTTACACCGAGAAATCCCATTGATCAACCCGCACAGAGAAGGAAATGGAATATGTTCCAAAAAGTAGAAGGATGTGATGCATGGACATGAAATGTGAAGGTGGGAAGCGCAATGAGCAAAGGCCCGATGTAACCCCCATTGAAATCAATGGGGATCTTTCCAATGACTTATGTGAGAGTTGGATCAAGCCCTAAATGAGCCAAAAAGGGGAGGAAGCAGTGAGGTAGAATTCCCAACGAGACATTCATTTTTATTGTTCTTGTTATTTTTTTGTACAATACAGTTTCTTTAACAACCCAGTAAAGTACAGCTACACATCCCCATGACCGATCCATCGTGCAGCACTGGGCATACTACCATGTCCTAAACATAAGAGAACACAACCGAGAGAGGTATTAATCATAACTGCAGCATAGCTTGGCCGCAGGTGTGATCGGCGAGCACCTCAAGAAAAGTGCTTTAAGGACAGTCTTGTGGCTAAAGCACTGGAGCGTGAGGTAGGATTCCTGCCTTCTGTTTGCAGCTCTGCCTCAGACTGCGTGTGTGACCCCCGGGACAAGTCACTTCTCTCATTGTGCTTCAGCAAAGATTGTTGTGAGACTCGGTTCCTTAATGTTTGTCAAGTGCTTTGCAGTCCTCAAATGGTGGGAGCAAAATGTTGTTTGCTTACAGTTGGAGAGGTTACTTGCAAAAAATGTAAAGACGAGAGGAAGAATCCACATAATAAAACATCTGTTTCTAGAGGAGATCTGTGTTTCGTTGGAAAAGCTGGAAGTGGATCTGTGCATTTGGATACTCTCTTTGTTCTATTGTGTAGAATGGAGAGCAAAGAGCTAGATTTGGTGATGCTTTTAAAATCTGACAGTCTGATCCCTGGCTGGTGTATATCCATATAGATTCATCAATGAATGGATTTTGCGAGCTCCACAACCTAAGGCAGTGGTGGGCAGCCCATGGGCCTCATGCGGGCCATGAGACATTTTGCTGATGTTCCCGGCCATTCGGAGCTGCGGGAAGCCCCACGGACATAAGGCCTTGTCTACATTTGAAATGTTAGTGGCACAGCTTGCACCACTGTAGCGCTTCTGTGTAGACACTGCCTACGCTGACAGGAAGGGTTCTCCTGTTGGTATAGCTAATCCACCTCCCCAAGAGGCAGTAGCTAGAATTCTTCCATCGAGCTAGCGCTGTCTACACCGGGGGTTACGCTGGCTTAACTACACTGCTCAGTGGGGTGGACTTAACTTTAAATTTAGTGTTGATCGGGCTTGAGAGGCCGATCCTGCAAAGAAATCGATCCATGCAGACTTTTTTGCCTACATAGGGTCCCAGAGAAGTCAGTAGGTCCCGTTGCAGGATCAGGGTCTGAGGGATCATTATTGCCATGATGGCGTCCAACTTCCCTAGCTATTGGAGATTAACTGTGCTTTCCCCCTGAGGTCAGGATCACAAAGCTTAATTATGGCATCTGCTTTGAAAAGGCATCCTACAGTGGGGTTTTGTATTGATTCCCTAGATATCTGCAGCTCTGTGGAGAGATTGCAAAGGTGCATTTAGTCTCTGTGATTCTGCACCCCCAGTGTTCCCCCAGTGGGCTCTTGGAGGTTTATTTATTTTCTGAGAAGCAGGAGAATTTGGCAAGAGCTCTAGTTAGTTCACGAGAGAGCCCTTCCAGGGATCTGCCAGGAATACAAAGGTACCAACTGTATTGAGATCCATTTGGGGTGAGGGGGAATGCTGCCCTCCTCTCCCCATCTAATCCTGTATATTTTCTCATTATCCATGATCAGGCATGCCAGCCTTGCAGCTGTAAGAACAAACAGAATTGGTGGAAGAGGGCTTCCCTGCTGGGGACCCTTAAATTAAAACTTTGGTTTGAGGTTCCATTAATTAGTGACATGCCAATTCAAAGAGGCGGTAAAGAGGCATTCCCACAGAATATACCAAACCCCCCATCCCTGCTCCTCTGTACACTGAGTACTGTCTGTTTCTTTCTAATGAATATGAACGAGTCAAATGCCACCCGAGACTCACCCTTCCCCTCCCCGCACACACCCCCTTAGCTCTCCCCACCCCTCAGGGTCTCTGAGCGGACAGCAGGTCAAATAGCAGTCACAGTGGGGGAGAGGTATGCAGCAAACAGAAAATAACAAGGAAAACATTGGCGCTTCTCTTTAGAATTCGAGTTGGACAAGATCCCTCCCTCTGGTGCGAAGAGAAGGAATGTTTTGCGCCTTTATGAACTAGTGTCTTGCGTGGCTGGATACATTCTGAAGACTTTGTTTCACGGAGCGCCTCCTCTGGAATGCTGGTTGAGGTCTTCTGTCCCCTCAGACGTAAGGCGGGTAAGCTGGAGGCACGGCTCATGCAGGCATGCTTTGTAGAAGCCTTAAGGCTTTCTCAAAAGAATTTCCGCCCTTCCACTTATTTTAATTTTGGTTTTCCCTGCTCTCTCCACCCTTTTTTTAATCCCTATATCATTATTGCACATTTCAGTGCCACCATCTTGTAGCCAGATGTCAAACAGAGGGTCTGGAATAAATCTAAGACAGAGGTATATATTTATTAGCCTGTCGGAGAAGGAGTCAAGATGAGGCTGCAGGAACAGGCCGTCGAGGTCTCCTGTGAAATTAGCAGAACTTTTCAGGTTTTCTCGACTTATTCCAATGTGTGACCCAATAGAAAAGTACCCACAGTGCATTTTCTTCTTCCTGTGCAGGAGGCTGTTGCTGCCCCTCTTAGAACTAGATGCTAGGAAAACTTTAGGACTTGTTCTGTCCTGACGTAAAGCCTGCAGGGTGCCTGGGGTTTAAGTGGGGGCATATGGCAGTGCTGTGTGTTGTCAGAGGCTGGTATTTGCACGTGGTAATTTGCAGAGGGGGCGGATGGGGGATGGGAGTACTCCCTTGCAAGTGAGGCCACTGATCCTCCCCACTTCACATTTTTTAATCATAGAATATCAGGGTTGGAAAGGACCTCAGGAGGTCTAGTCCAACCGCCTGCTCAAAGCAGGATCAATCCCCCAATTTGTGCCCCAAATGGCCCCCTCAAGGACTGAACTCACAACCCTGGGTTTAGCAGGCCAGTGCTCAAACCACTGAGCGATCCCTCCCCAAAATGAAAAGCCATGCCACTAAGTGCAACCTGGTGCACTTAGAAGCAAAAAAAAATTGCCCTCTTCAGCTGTATCCTTTATGATGAGTCGGTTTAGAAGAATCCAGAGAAGAGAGTGAGCTCCCCTCGATGCAGTGAAGTCCTGCACCCCCATTTCTTTCTTCAAGTTAAGCATTGGTGGAAACTATCCGCATAGGCCTCCTGGGACTGTAGCGCATGCCTGGGCAAGTGACTGCAGCATTTGCAAAGAAAAGCTTGTATACTTTTCTGTAATGTGTTCATCCATGTAGGTGGGAGTGATTCGATCTAGGTTTACAAGCCTTTCAGACTGCTCCCACCACCCCCACGTTCAGGTACTAACAGATCGTCCAACACTTGCCAAATCTCAAAAAGCAACAGGCCAAATTCAGACTCCACCTAAGTGGGTGCTTTGTCTTTAGTGGGGACACACCTGTGGGAATTTGGCCCAATGTTATTTTTCTTTCATTGAAATCAAGCTGCTTTTCTGCCTGAAAAAAGGATAACAGAGCAGCCTTGCATCAGGCACTTTGTATTTTTTGGTTTCCTTGCATGCCAGCACTGGTTTTAATAAACTGATTCAAGGTGATAAATATTGTCGTTCTTTGGCTGAGGCTGTCATAAACTTTTGGCGTCTGGCAAGATGCCAACGAGGGTAAACTCTTGTATTTTCGGCTGCCAGTGTCACCAAGCAAACAGCCGTGTCAAAAGTGATCTCTTTACAACCACGTTCTCCATCGTGTGAAGATCCACAGGTCTGGGTATTTCAACCTCCTTGCAGCTGGGATTAGAGCCAGCACTATAAGTCACTGGCAGCAGGAAACGCCTTTCCCCCCTGAAGTTCCCTCCAGTTTTAGCTGCCTCCCCACTGTTGAGTTGTTCCCCAGGCCCTCCGTGCTACAGCGAAGCTCTCTCCGCTTTATCAAATTCCTGACTAATAATTCAGCTCTATAATGTGTCCATCTAACTCCCAGCTGTGTCCCAGGGCTGCTTGTGCCTTTTGGGGGGATTGTCCCCTCAGCGTCACATAGGGTTGTCACCTCCGAGATTCAAAAACCCGGGACATCTGAACCGTTTTGTCTGGGAGAGCTATTCCAATCCTAGGAAAACCTGGACAAATGGCAACCCGAGCTTCACTTCCCCTTTGACTGGCGCCTCTGCAGGCTTCAGGGAGTGAGGCAGGCCGAGAAAGGCACAAGGAAAGATCTGTCTCTCCTGTCTGGACACGGCCCAGATGCTGTCAACACCAGACAGTTCAGTAAGGGGCCTTTGGGCCCTGCTCCCTCCTCCTGCTGCTTCCCTCTCTATAACAAGCCCTCCCTCCCACTACACAATCCCTATTCATAGCCCGGCCTGCGACCTCCAGGGGAAACACAGCTCCATCTGCCCCACGTGGACCCCATACAATAGAAGGGGATAGAGCCTGGGGCACAGCCTTTCTTGAACCTCACAGTCCTTCCCTGAGAGATGAACTGTTGGGAAGACAAGACACTAAGTCCAGTCTCTTTTGAGGGCGAGGAGCTCACTAGCCACTTGGCAGTATCTTTGGAGCAATGTCTGAGCTCCCAATGAGCCCCCAGCATGGAAGCAGGATCACAGGGACAAACTGCCAAAGGAGATGTAAATAAAGAAAATCATCACTGGTTTCCCCTACTCCCCTTCACTGAGTGCAGTGCTGATTTCTCTGAGTGCACACATGCTCTCACACACACAAGAGGAATCCCTCTTCCAAGGAGGAAGGCCAGCTGTCCGAATCAGAGTTAAGGGATCACATAATATATATAATTTAAAAAAACAGACATAACCGATGATGGACTCTTTCAGGCAGATTAGGCAGTACTGTGAAACTAGGCGTACGTGGTCCGTTGCAGCCCTAGACAAGATATGACTATTTATCCTCCTTCGTGTTCCCTGGGATGATATGATAAAAGATCTCCCGCCACACCTAAAGACCAGGAAAGTCTTGACTGTCACCCCCTTCCACTGTTGTGGTCACCTTCCCCTAAATATCAGCCTGTTACCTCCGGCAACCACTGTGGGCCACCACGTCCTAGTGGTCAGTTTACCGTTCCCAGCTGCAGGTTGCTGTGTCTCGAAGCCACCTCGACCTCCTTCCTGCAGCAGATGGCTGTGGTGTGATGTGGAAGAACAAACAGGAAGTAGGGGGCTTCTTGACCTACTGTTTACTTTTACTAGCCTCCTTGGTCTCCATTTTATAAGGCCGTATGGTGCCTCAATGCACTAGTCCAAATTCAACCTGGCATCACACCAAAGATGAACCTTGCTGTCTTCCATGATAGTTAGGGACTCCATTTTTCTAACTGGGAGAACTACTTTACCTGAAAGTTTGGCCTCCTCACTGTACAGACCCTTTTCAGGCAGCCAGGGCCTGAAAGTTCTCAGTCAGCATAGCCTAACAACAGAAATAAATGCATTACATGTTACTGGACACCCTCCACATGCTTTCACATACAATGCTCATATGAATGGATGGTATTGCAAATATGATCCCTCTCAGGCTAAAAACCACATAGACTAAAGATTTTTCCCTGAAAAAGCTATTGGGACACAAATTTGTTTCATGCAGGTACATGGGACCTTTGTTATTGAGACCAGATGCTCAGGCAAATGTGATCCCAGTTCTTTTAGTGCTACAGTGGGAAACTTTATGGAAAGCTGAGGCTATTCAGAGACTCATTGGAAAAGTAGATTTACAATCTTGGCTCCTGCCAGACACTGCAGAAAAGAATAAAGATCACATAACAAGTCCCTGAAGTACAAGAGAGATTACCACTTCGCAAGTGGTAGCTGGAAGAAATCCAGAATTCTGAGGCAAGGTCAGTAGTTGCCCGCAGATGCCTCAGAGCTTTCTGCATGACTCCCAACCAGCCCTATGCAGACTTAACCCCCCCAGTTAGTTCCAGGTTCTTTCAGCCTGGGAGCAAATGGCTACCAACAGCTCTGGACATTATCCAGAGGGGGGTACCCTATAGAGTTGTGCAAGAATCACAGACACAATTTTGTCCCATTGCCAAATTCAAGAAGCCCATGGAAATGCCAAGACATGAATGAGACCATACCTCATCTCCTTCAGATCAGTATGATAATTGCCCATTCCTCATCAAGGACTGTTCTCAGTCTTATTTCTAGCCTCAGATAATCAGGAACAAAGATAGCAGCACTCTGTCTGGAACACATGAACAAGTTCCTAGAGGAAGCTCATCTTCATGGCCCCATTTTATGGACAATTCTCATACTTTATGGATGGATGGTAGGTTTTTTTTCTTCAACTTCAATCATTACCATTTGACCTGACTGGTGCTCCCAGGGGCTCTTCCAGGAACATGGTGGTATTAATATTGGCTTTACAGAAGAAGGAAATTCAAGTCTCTCTCTTGAAATGTTCCGTTACTCAGGGCTCTGTCCACAGAGAGAGCTGAAACAAACACACTGGAGTATCTTGGATTCATGATAAACACAGACATATGGCACCAGGGAAGACAGTCATAGGCCTGGTCTGAGGATAAATCAAGGTCTCAAGGTACCAGGGTCTCAGCTCAGAAGCATGTTAACAGCGCATGAAGATGTGCATAATGGAAAACAAGCAGTGTCACAGACACAAAACTCCAATTCTTATTGCAGCCTGTTGGGAATGCTGGTCTCATGCACAGACATGCATCACTGAACTAGAGTTCCTGTAAACCCAACATAGTAATTCCTGTTATCCCCTCCACATCCCAGCCTCGCACATCTGTTGGGAGCAGTCAAGATCCCATTGCCTATTCTCTGCTCCCACAACTGTTGAATGCAGAGAATCAGATTTTTCTAAGAGCAATCTTTATGTCAAATGCTAGCTGAGGAAAATGGAGAGGTCGCAAAAAGAGAGCATACAGCATCCCCTGGCAGGAGCCCGGTGCTCTACTGAGGTCTCAGAGCACTCTTCCTTCCTTGGTCTGGTAATGAGGAGTCAAGGATAAGATGAACGCCAAGATTCATATGGCAGAAGATGGGTTAAGCAGAGAGGAACCTGCACATAGAGGTATCCTCACTCATTGTAAGTCAATATGGTGATTATCTCTTTGCATCTGGAAACAGCAGCCCATGTCTCGGGACCTGGGATGTGAGGTGATAGATAATTTTCAGAAATCTGGGCAGGGTCCCTGCTGTATCCCTTCCTACCTTTTTCACTGCTCCCCAAGACCATACAAAAAAATCTAGGAAGGAGAAAGCGGTAGTGATTTTTTAATGATTTTCTGGCTAAAGAGGCTATGGTTATCAGGCGCAGTTAACCTAGCCCTGGCCCATCTGAGGACTCTACTTCACAGGAGACTGCTATTGCAAAGAACAATCATCCCTCCAACAGCAAACAGATTCAAAATGGCTACTTGGACAAAATAATTATTACTCTCATGGAACCTCGAAAGAAGTCAACCTAGAATTTATTCTACTGGCTGAAGGAAAGTCCATGGTTTATAAGCCACATCAACCAAATGACACGTAGCCTTGAATGCCTCTGATGTGGGTTTGTGAGAGCGTCCAAGCAAAAGTTCAAGTCTTTGTACTACAATGTTTTTGGTATGTTCAAGAACATGACGTTTTGTGTAGACCCCAACATTAAAAGCTTCTTTAGGACAACTACCTACAATGTGGTGGAACACAACCCTGAAACATCATTCTGGTCCGGAGAGCACTGCCACAATTGAACCCACATGGCACGTGTCATCATACTTGCTGTCTCTTATGCAGACTTCCTGATAACAATGATCTCCAATCAGACGAGTTTATGATGTTGGGAGCTTTGACAGAAGAGGTCCCATATTTTACTTTTAATTCAGACAAGTAGTCCTCAACTGTCACGGCATTCATTCCCAAAGTAAAAACATAGAATATTCATCCTTCTGTCAAGCATCAAAGTCCAATGTGTAGACCACTGACAATCTCTGGGCAGAGAGTTCATGTCTCCTGTAATGAGATCTGCTAGGTACCTGTGCGGTCATCAGTCCATAAATTCACCACCTTCTACATATTGGCCATCCAACCTTGAGCTAGTGCCATTTTTGGCGGAAGTTGTCTCCACTACTTCGTTGTCCAGGAGAAGATAAAGAAGATCCAACCTCATTTTGTATGTCCCTATTTAAAGGATGATCCAGCTTCCCACCTTGCAGGGACACTGCTATGAAAAATCCCACTGCAATGGATCTGTGGAGTGTAGACAATGAAAAATAGGAAAAATTATCTGTGCTTATCTGAAAATTTGCTTCTTTGCATATTAAGGTCCGGAGATCAGGACACCTGGTGACAATCAGGCCATCCAGAATAGAAATGGAAATTGACTTCCAAAGATACAGTTTTATTTCATCAAAGAAAATTAGCCCCATGGTCCGCAGTCAGAGAAATTGTAGTGCTTTTTCTTCAAAGAGCAGTTAAGATCATCTGTATTTGGGGAAGTAGAATGGAATTATCATGGCTGTGGCAGTTGTCACAACTGGAGGGGACGTCAAGGGATCGAGGCAGTCCCCTGCTGCTGGAGATTGGCAGGTCTGGTTCTGTCCCCAAACTGCAAGCAGACTGAAGTACTTCCTGCGGTGGATATGTGGGCCACATTACTCGAAGAAAGGAAATCTTTCAGGTAAGCAGGGTAAACTTCCCTATAATTAAAACCTCTAAAACACATTGCCATTTAGAGCTATGTGATCTATTAATTTTATTTTTTGCTTTGGCATGAAACTATTTAAAGCACTGAACTCAAGGTTCTACTCCTGTCTCACTCACAGTCTGGCTGTGTGCATGGTGTTGGATCACTTCCCCTTTTTGTACCTCAGTTTCCCTCTCCAGACACAATACCTACCTACTCCACATGGGCACTGCGCAACTATGCCTAGACACCAGCATGGCACTAACTTTGTAGCTGAATCCCTCTCTGATACCGGAGCGCACACGCTCTGTGTATTTCTCCTGCAGTGACTTGATCTATAGATAAGTGAAGCCAAACAGGAACCTCGCTTTGACTAAGCCGATAGGAGCCAGGCTGAGTTTATATTAGCTGGGTCTCCCTCTTTGCAGGTTTGACAGCAGTACCAGATGATTTTGTGAAGCCCTGGGTATTTCCTCGCCACACCTGTGTACATAATTTTTTCCCCTTCCATTTTTCTCCTTGAGAAGGGCTGTAATTTGAGTGTCTCTGAGTCAGTGTGCTGTGTAAGCACATTATCCTTCACCTCACCTTCCCCAGAGGCGGTCTCTCACCTGTGTACACACCTTATCATGTGCTAACATTGCAGCCCACTTTAAACATCTTTGAGTTTAGGCTCCTTTAAAGCACACAGTGCAAGGAACCAGGCACAAAAGCCTGACAAGCTAGAGCTGCTTCTGCCACCCAGTGGTCAGGAGCTACTGCTCTCTTCCACCAGCCGCAGGACTTGGACCTGCCCCTGGAAAGATTGTTACTCAGAAGAACCATGAGCTAAACTGGCTAAAGGGAAATCATGCCGCCAGAGGTCATGGAGCCAGTAGCAGTGATGGAGTGAGAGCGGGCTTAGCATCCACGGCCCTTTGTAGATCAGCACTGAAGAAGTGGAAAGGTACAAGCCGTCAAACATACGAACCCTCTCTACTCCACTGGCAATGTGGCAATAGGACACGCCTTGCACAATAACCATGGATATTACGTGATTTGTTGACTACACCCTGATGTGACAGCTCTTTTGCTAAACCTAGTAATAAGAGATTTAGGCATGAAAATAAATTACCCGAGGCTGCAGTCAGCACAGAAGTTTGGCGTCAAACCTGAAACATTTTGAGATTCGTGAAGGAGAAGCTGATGATGCCTGAAAGTGGGTAGAGCAAACGGGCACATAAAAGAGCCTTTTCACAGCAAAAGGTGATGATCGTGGTGCGTCTAACCCTAAACTGGTGGACAAAACCTGCCCTGGAGAACCTCACTACTCCTGGGGGAACTGTTGAAAGTGAGCAATTCAAGTTACAAAATTAGCCCCTTTTTCTGTTTATGAATTATCCTTAAACAGACGTCAGGTTTTTTAAAATTTATTTGACAAACACTTTCTGTACTGAAAGTTTTTCAGCAAATGAGTTGTTTTCGAACTGTTCACCATGACTATTGGTAATGGTTTGGGTGTTTGTGATCCGCGAATTAATATTCATCATGTGGGACTGGTCCTCTAAGTCACGTGGGGGTGTTTCTGTTCCCTGCTGCTCATTGCAGAAGAGATTTCAGTTTTGTTGAGTTTCTTATATTGTTCCTGCACACACAAACACACACCCCACCACAGCACCTGAGTACATAACTGAAGTGCCTTCTGTGGCCAAGCAGCAATCATAACAATCTTTTGTATTGCACTTTCCCACCTCAGATCAGAAAACACTCTACAAACGTAATCGAGTGTTATAGTCCCCGTTTTATAGATGGGGAAACTGAGGCACAGATCCCTTTAGAGACTTGCCCAGTGTCACTTAGTGACTAGTGTGGGAGCAGCACCTTGGCTTTCTTGACTCCCAGCCCTGTGTTCAGTCCCCTAAACTACAGTCGCCTACTCAACGCACATAATGCAGCAGATCCACACTTTTTATTTTTGTTCGTTAACACAGAGAAGAGACTTTTGAAACCGTGTCCCTATTACATGTCCCTTCTAGCCCATTGACATGTAGCACTACGTGCGGGGGCAGGGGAGGGAAGGAAAGAGGGAAAGAGGCATTGAGAGAGAGACTAGCTGCTGTGCTAAACTGACCCAGAAATGCAAAGACTCAGGATTTGGTTGTGGAAATGTTTGCTCTGGCGCTCAGGATGCTTTTGTCTTGAACTTTTGTCTTGCATTTTCCCTTGGTATGTGTTTGCTGTTCATTTGTGCTGCACTTGCTGTGAGAAATTAAGCCATCACGTTGGTATTTTCTTTTCTTTAAAATCCTTACAATTCCTTTCAGTACTGCATGTTAACAGGACAAAGGAAATAAATCCTTGAAAGAAGATACAAGCTGTGTTTCTGTTTTACTTTGGTGCTGCTGTGGTAACTGAATACCAGTCGGCAGGGTCAAAATAAGAACCTGCCAGAAAATCCCAGCTCTCAAACCAGAGGTTGTGTTGCCTATCGTTAAGCAATTTTCAGCCTACCTGCTTAAAGATCGTAACAGTTACTCTGTAAATCTCCAAGTGTTTCATATAGTTTCCTTGTCATGTGGTCATTAAGTTTTATAACCTGTATATTTCAAATGAAACAATGAATGTGAATTCCTTCTAAATGGCTTAATAGAGTCCACATGTTAACGATTTTTAATATTTTGGTTGCTCAGTAGGTAGCAAACTTGCCTGTGGGACGGTTAGTGTTGGCCAAGAACCTGGGGTGGGATCCCCCAAGGAACTTAGCCATGGCAACACTGAGCATCACAGCATCCAACTTTTAGGTATGTAGACTATCACAGGACCACCCTGCCATCCACGGAGCTGAGCTAAGTGTCTTGGCTCCTTATACAACCAGTGGGGAGAGATGGGCACCTCAGACTGTGATCCACATAAGCCAGCAAGCTAGGTAGAGTGCCATCGAAGCTAGCCAGTGGGAGAAACTGATGACAGGGTGAGTGCTAAGACCTGCCCCTCTCTGAGGTAGGCACCTAAGTCCAGACTGCAGGGAGGCACCTAGCTGTGCTTAGTGATCCACGAATGAGCACTCGCCACCCGGATTCAAACGGCAGACATTTCTTGAGGGAATGAGCTAAGCACCTTCCTCACTTCACCCAAAATGTATGGAGGGGGGAGGTGCTGGTGCCCCACCTTGTAACTTTTAGCCCAGGGATGTTGGAAACCCAGGTTCAATTGCCCCTCTCGGCCAGAGGCAGGAGAAGGAATTTAAACTTAGATCTCCTACCTCCCAGGTGCAGACTTGAACCACTGAGCTATGGGAGTCTGATGTGGACCTCCCTCAATCTCTCCTGTTGCATAAACAGTAACAGTGTGGTTGGAGCCTGGGTCTCTCTCTCTTGCCCTCCGTGTTTCTCCACAGTGGAACAACCCAGAGTACCTTTGTGGATCCCACCCGTAGACATTCCCCTTACTAAACCACCACCCACGCGCTGTCCAGTGCTGTCCTGGGCGGCTGCGGGGTGGGGGTTGTCCATCTCCAGCAGATGCCTGAGCTTGCTGTCAAATACAGTTTGGCACAATTTGTTAAGCCAATCAAATAGCTCTGAGTTGATCTGAACCTGCTGAGGGTAAGGCTTAAGGGTGATTCAAGAGCATGGGTACCCACCTCAGGGAAGACTGTTAAAAACCAGAGCACAAACCCCCAAATTGGTGGTGAGGTCTAAACTTAGATTTCACTAACGCATTGCACCAAGTGCAAACTTTGCAGGCAGGTTAACAACCTTAACACAGAGTCACAGTCCCCTGGGGTGTACTCTGGTCTGTCTTGCCACGCAGGTGAGCGTATCTTTGGCCCCTTACATCAAGAATCACAACAATATTCAGATTACTCCTAATCCCAGCCACTTATCCCACGTCAAGAACATTTTAGGTCTCGCACCAAAGACCAGGCTTGTAGCCAATCCTATGGTGAAACTATATGAAGATTTATTTAATAAAAAAAAAGGAAATGAGACAGTTATTTACAAGGTTAAAGCAAGCAAACATATAAACACAAATGAGTTATAGCCTTAGGTTTCAAAAGGTATTCCAGGGCTCGATAATCAGAAAGCTCTATATGTCCTTGTCAAGGCCGAATCCCCACTCTGGCACTCGTTTAGAGCCTGACCGAGCTGTGACCTTCCTCCATGCTGCCTTCGCTAGCTTGGTGAAAATGCAGGCAGGGGCGTCTGGCATGCGCAAGGCAGGGAGCCTTTTCCACTGAGCATTAGCCCTCTCTGCACTATTTCCTGTCATTGCCTAATGCTGGCTCGATGGTGTGGTGGAAAGGCCTGAAACGGTTTAAATCACAGCTAGAGCTCTTCAATGAGGCCATTTTTAAAGCACATGACAGTCCCTTAAGCTTCCCCATGCCTCAGTTGGACCCCTGCCCCAAGCTGCAAAAATGGCTCTAATAATGCCCATTTCAAAGAGGTGTTAGCAAGATTAACTAATATGCATTGAGATGCTGGATACAAGCTATAGTAAGTGGAAATTATAACGGTTATTAAAGTACCTTGACAGGATGGCGCCATCAGCAGCTGCCCACATTGTACGTGGCCATGATACCTGGGAAAAATGTATCTTGATATAGATATATCTATAGTGAGAGAGGCTAAGGTTTTTAGTGGGGGGGTCCTCTGATCTCATTGTAATCTTGCCTTTTTAGCTTTTGTCTTTTGGCCCAAACAGAGTCAACTCATCTTTGCAGTGTTCCTGCCCTGAAACCAATGCAAGGAGTTAGGTGGGAGGGGCTCAGTCTTGTTCCCTGATACTTGCCCTGGCTTCCATTAATAGAGGGGGAATCCATTATTACAAAACAGGCCAGTTGTGGCGTCTGTGTGTAGGTGGACGGGCTGAGGGTTGAAATGGATGGTGTCACCAAAAGTGAGTGACCACATCAGAGCTGCTTCAGTCTGCGGTTGCAGACACACTGAGCCCTGTGACATGGCCAGGTCATGGGGTGATCCTGAGAAGCCAGTTAAACAGTCTTCTTAGACCACAAGGAATTTCCATGTACGATAAAACTGTCACCTCCATGGCTGATTTTTTTTTTCTTTCAAGAAAAGAGGTTTTTAACTTAAGACCCTGCAATCTCCCCGCCCCCGCCCCCATCCTGTTTTCTGTTAGTTTCCCTTGGCACTAAAGCAGCCAGCATGACTCAAGAAGCGGTGAAGAACTTTAGTATCCTGACAAAGGGCTTTCTGACTCCCTGGAACACAATCCTCTCGACCGTAATGTGCTGTCACACTGACAGCTGAGTTAGGCCTACGTGAATCATCTGTATCCCCCCAACCCAGTGTTTCTCAGTGACCGGTCCGTGGTCTGGCACCAGTCCCTGACACAGTTTAGGAAGGTAACAAGCCAGTTCCTGGTATCAAAAAAGCTTGAGAAACACTGCCTCTGGCTGCCTGAATATGTAGATTTGGGATGACAATCAACTTTTAATTTGGGGGTAGGGCTAATACCAAGGTAGTGAGCAAAACACTTCAGAACACAGACCATCACAGCAGGATTGCCTTTTGCTGGCATGACTCCAGGGCTTTCCTCTGGCCACGGATGCACCTTTATGTCCGGGGGGGGGAGGGGGCGGGGAGGGGGGAACATGTCAGATTGCTACCGGGTGGCAGTAAAAACAAGAAAAATGTTACCTCCTTTGAAATCCACGTACCAGTGTAGAGCAGCCCAGCTGTCCTCAGCAGAGCCGTGTGAAGAGGGCAGGTCTGTGGTTGTACTTTTTCCACCAGTCTGCCTGGGGCATCGGAAGGCCCCCTGCCCAGGAATGTTCTGTCGTGCACAAAGGGAGCTGGTGGCAGTTCTCCGTGCGGTACAGTGATTACTGAGGATGTCAATTACTGAGCGTTCTTGGGCAGTGTTTCTGATGGCTTGTGCCAGTTGGCTTGAGAGGCTCCGACTTGGGCGGGGGGGGGGGGGCATGGCTTGTGCTTGCCCAGAAAGCGAGAGTCGTGCGCTGCGGCTGCAGCCCAGGTAGGGGGGTGATATTGGGATGTCACCAACATGTTGCAGGGGCCCAGCCACTCCCCTTAGAAGGGGAACTGCTCAGCCTACAGAGATGAGCAAATTGTTTCCCTGGTGTACAGTCTAAAATAGCTTAGGCTGCAAGTGCCACCAGCACTTGGGGGGGAGGCGTCTTTCCCGCCCACAAAAGCATCAACAGCAGAATTTTGTGGCCAATACCCCGGCCTCTGCCTCACTTGGGTTGCCAATTTTGGCTGGCCGTATTCCTGGAGGTTTCATCACGACATGATCTTTACATCAAGATTCATCTTTGCTTCACGTTGGGTTGGCAACCTTACAAAGTTGTGTGCCGTGGGGGGTGGGAGGGGGTGTCAGGGAGAACTGGATGAGCCATGAAGGATTTTCCAGCTCCAACCGTAACCCATCCTGCTACGGCGTGGACTGCATGAGCTTTCCAAACCCTCCTGCTACCCCCCTTCCAGCACAGTGGAGCTACATCCGTTCTGCTGCTTCTGGGGAACTCCCTCCCTATGCAGTAAGGGGACAGGACTGTTCCTGTGGAGCTACTGGGGGTAGCTGCTCGGACATGTGGGAAGGAAGCCAGTCGGGATGCCAGTGTGCATGGGCAGGGGGTTGGGGGGGGGTATCTTATGCCTCTGTCAGAAAATCCTGCTGCAGAGGCCTATTAAAAACGGGGAGTCCATGGACCAAAAGTCCATGACAGGCTACAAGCTCTTTGAGCAGAGTGACACCTTCTTAGAAGCGTGACAGAGCAGAGAGAGGACAGGACGGGGGATGGGTGCCGTCCAGCCCAGGGCAGGCTGAGTTTCTTGACCACGGGAACAAGGCAAAAGCGTTGTGGATGGTGGAGCTCTTATTTTTGTTCCTGAGGACGAGGCTGTCAAAGTGCAGCCCATAAATAATTCTCTCTCCCGTGCAACAAGGTCTTCCGCCAATGCCTGGCCCAACCCCCGCTCGCTTCAGCAGGGCCGGGGAGGAGGTGTCTTTGGCTGACAAGAGCCCGATGGGGAGGGCTGGGAGGAAGAGGGTCTCGGGGGCTGGGTTCAGAGCAAGGTTAGCCAAATATCGGATAAATTAAGCAAGGGGAACAGACAGCTCAGCTCGCAGTGAACTTTTCACCCAGCTAACCTGTTCCTCACCCGACCCCGCACAGGTGGAGAGCACAGCGTTCACTCCCACGGCCTTCCGCTACCCGAGCACCAGGCATGGGCCAGGGCCGAGGCCAGCCAAGCAAGCGCTGAAAGGGGCTTGAGCCACTCTTTGAAATACAGGAAACATTACAGGCGCACGTCGAGGTTAGCCCCACGCATTTCAAAGGAGGAACCGCTGTGTCTCACCGGTGCACAGCCAGAGAGGAGAGTGAGGTTTTGTTACTTCTGGCCGTATCCCACCAGAACGTGGAAGACAGTCCATGCTGGAGAGGGCAAGGAAAGAGGGGACAGGGCTATTGGGGATCCCTTCTGGGAAGATTCCAAGCTCTGATGAGAATCCAGTGAATTCTGATGTTTCTTCTTCACTGACCATTTTCTGCATTGGCAGGGCTAGTAAAATACAAATAATTGCTGACAGATGTGGAGAGAACGTTACATGTATGTTAGCCATTAAGTTTAATTTTCTCTTAGTTTAAGCTATATATATATATAGGGTCTACTTCTGATCTCATTTAAGTCAGTGTAAATTGTTGTGATAACTGCCTAGAGAGAGCGCCCGCTTAGAGCTGTGGTATCACTTGGTATCCGACACCCCATTATGCAGTTGCCATCCTCCCCTCTGAGCATGGTTTCATTCCTAAAGGTTTACTCCCTTGCCTGCCTGGGAAGCCAGGACCGTAGGCCGGATGCAGAAACCTGGCATTTCTCGTGGCTGCACAGAGCACACCTTTGCAACCGGAAAAGCAACATGGTTCAGCACTGACAGAGCTGGCAAAATGCAGACTTGGTGGGAGAGTGAATAAGAATCTGGCTGCAGCTCAGTTTCCCAGCCTGCTGGCACAGCTGCTAATAAGAGCAACTGCTTATTGGAATAGCACTTCTTACTTCGACTTGGCCAAAGACAAATTAGTTTGGCAAATTGATCAATTAGGACCTGTGTCTTACATAAGAATTCCTCCGTCTTGGACACTTTAGTGAGAGTGCCAAGCTCTAGGAGTAAGGGCTGGAGAAGACCTACTGGGTCATCTGCCTGCACAGGACTGTTCCCGTTAGCCTATTCCCCTCTGTCTCCTTGAGGCTGCTAAGTGACTAATGGGGTTTTGGGAGATGATTCACACTGGAGAAGACCTAATACTTACCAGGATTCAGCCATATTTGTACTGATTTCCAGCTTCCTTCCACTGATACCCCTGGACTCTGCCATGCACTTCCAGCCCCAGAGATGGTCCATGCCTCCTGGCTGCACACTTGATATCTCCTTCCACTTCGCTACAGGCAATTTGTCTGTATGTAGCGCTCTTAAGAGCGAGATTTACTCCCTTTGGCATGCAGCCTGTGAACTGGCCTCTCTGGGGGGGATGCTGAATTTATCCTGTACCCACCAGCAAAGCCGTGGGGCACTAGAGAACCCTGGGCAGCCATGATGCCAGCTTGTAGGAATACCGGTTCCTGCCCCTTTACAAATACTGATGGTCTATTTTTCTAGCACCACATGGCCCATGGGGAGCCATTTGTTCATACTGAAACATGAAAACAGGTGCTGCTGAGGGCAACCACTTCTTTTTAAAGCCACTTCTCCCCCTTCCTTTTCCTTTGTGATTTGCCTTTTCTCCATCTAGCACCTTCCTATGCTCCCTCAAGATCCTCTCCTGTCTCCATCATCCCCATCGCCTTCTCCACACTCTTGTCCTCTTCTCCTCCATCTCCCCTTTCCAGGCAGGCCCTGTATCCGTCCTCTCTCCTTCATAGCACTTGTCTACATATGCTCAGAGCACGGCTCGAGGTCAGCCATGACTAGACAGAGCTAGATACCCCACATCCGTAGCTTTGGATCAGTTCAGGGGTTCTGGTTCATGGCAGTGACAGGGTATTTTACAGCAGGTTAAGTATTGATACCCTTGCTTAGATCTTGCACAAGGCAGACTTAAGGAGGTAGGAAATCATAGAAACAGCTACTTAGTTGTCAGAAGAGTGATGAGGTTGGGTCTCATTGCAGAGAAGGGAGATCTCCACACCCTTTAGTTGTTACGGAGCCCGGGGTTTTGGTTGTTTTTCTGGTTATATAAAATCATTTTGTTCCAGTTTCTCTTGTTGAAATCTTTGCTCTCAAAAATTCTCATCCTTGGGGAGGAAACCTGCTCACTGAAATCTCTCTGTCTGATTGTGGAGCCAGCTGATTCACCCCACCAGCTTGCAGGTCCCACCCTGGAATTATGCTGGTGATGGCAAAAGCTGAACATAAAAGATTGACTCCAGTACTCAGGGTCAGGGCTCAGTTTCACATGGAGAGAATGCTTTCACTTTTGGGAGCCACTAAGAACTGCCAAAAAGAAAAGGAGGACTTGTGGCACCTTAGAGACTAACTCTAATTCGTAGCTCACGAAAGCTTATGCTCAAATAAATTTGTTAGTCTCTAAGGTGCCACAAGTCCTCCTTTTCTTTTTGCGAATACAGACTAACACGGCTGCTACTCTGAAACCTAAGAACTGCCAGGAACTCCGGCAATCCCTTGGATATCAGGGGAATGGAGAACCTGTTCAGATGACTAATAAAAAAACCCAGTTCTTCCCCTTCACGCAGAACCTTCAGCCCAAACCTTTTTTAGGAAACAAACATCCTCTTGTTTGGCTCTCAGGATATTTGACGGAGGGAGGGCACGTGGTGTAATGTTTAGGGAAGGAATCTGAGGCCAGATCAGTCCCTGACATAATGCCACTTATTTATCCCAATCAATCAGACTTGGGTTCTATTCCTACCGTTGCCAGTGACGCACTGATTGGAGGCAGGTCGCTTAACTTCACAGGGCCTGTTTTTCCCACCAGGGATGCTCTTACTGGTGGGGCAGAGGGAGGAATTCAATAATACCTTAGAGAGGTTGTGATTCTCTGAGACCCTCCGATGAAACGCAGTGCAGAGCATTTTGACTTTAAGCCTTGCCGCTATGTGGGGTAGCCGCACGGGATAGAGTTTGCTCACTGCCTGACCTCACTTTATAAACTCTAGCCCAGGCTAACAGACTCTGTATGATCACATTTTAACTAGACCCGAGCAACCCAGCTGCTTATTCCTGCGCTGGCTGATCGTACTGATTGCGGGGGGAAGAGCCCTGTGCACCATATGTTGGCCCAGCAGAATGCGCACACAGGAAAAGCACCAGCGTGGCTGCCTCCTTTAGTCTTTGAGCTTTAAGCAGAGCTGGAACAGCAGACGCTGGGAATTTATGGCGCCTTTTGTGTGGGGAGTGAAGCTGGCATTGCAACACCTACTTCATCAACTGCAGGGCAGCTGAGGCGAAGAAAAGCCTGAAGTAACCTTTGGAACATTATTAGTATTATTTTTATCCCGTTGCAGCCCCCTGGAAAATGAACGTTAGCAACGCCTGCGCCGATGGCAACAGAGGAACACCGAGAAAACCCGGGACTCAGCAAATCCATTGTGTTGTGCTGACAGAAAGATACTGTTACAACACACTTCAGCTGCCAACTTGCCGCAGTCACTCAATCCATCATGGTGGGCTGTTGGATCACAAGGCAGTGAAACGCAGCCTGGCGTGTTATTTTAGTCTTACATGGACTGTGAGATAAACGGGGCATGAACCAGCCCCCTGGCAGGGGGTCGACCCCTAGCGCCCTCATTAAAGTGCCAATCAAAAAGAGTAATGGAACAGGGGAATGGAAAGCTGGCTTCTCCAGCCTGTTATTGCTCGCAGCCTGAGCAACGTTCACAAGCCAAGGGAAACAGCTCTCTTCTGGGGACAACCCAGATTTTCCAAAACTACCTCCCCTGGCCTTGTCTCCCCAAAAGCAAATGTCACGTCGCGTCTGGGTGCCTTGCTTGTGCTGGAAGCCTCTTTGCTGGCCACCAGCTGTTGCGGTACGTGAAAGCACTCAGTTGGAGAAGAGACACCGCTGAATGGAGTCCAAACAAGTTCTTGAATGGGCAGGCCTCTAGCTCTCGGCTCCTTGGAAGATACAGACACTGCGTTGCACAGCCTTTCTGGCTGTTACAGAGCCTGGAACACGTACAATTTATTGAGAGCAAGAATCAGGCCAAGCAACATTTTCCCAGTGCTTTTTCCCCGGGCCTTATTACAGTTCTGGAATGACTGCGCTGTGAAAGCAGGTCCAGTGTGCTCGACCTGGCCTCTTTCAACTGCCACTGGATCCTGCAGCAAACAAATGTCAGGCCCTTTCAATACTACTGTAACCAAGGGTATGTCTACAGCCCTGCCACACTCCCATTACTAAACTTCTTGCTGGTAGCTCTAGCCGTAACAGCCCCAGTAACTGGATAGCCTCCACCCAAGACATGCCTGGCTGGCTGCAAACAGCTGAGCGAGCCCAGCAAGGGTGATGATTGCGCACTACTGAAAAATTAAATCTGCTGCTCGCTGACACTGTGGATAGAGACCTCAGTGGGAGCATCTTCTGTGGTGCCTCAGTGGCATAGCTCAGCTTCCACCTCCTTGTGCTCAGGGGAAGGGCTCTAAGTGGCTGTTTGAGAGACAAGAGCAGGAAAATACCTTTGGGTTGCTTAGGCTCAGTACCCATGGGCCATATAACCCCAAGCAGGGGAGTTTTCTGTTTAACCTCTTACTTATAAGCATTCACCCTTGAGGATGAGCCCTTGCTGACTGCAAACGTGTGGGGGGTGTTGGGTTTTTTTTGCTGTGTCCCTACCAACACAGGCTACGTGTCAAAAAGGGATTTGATAGTTTGATGACTAAGGTTAGCGTCTGCAGTGGGAAAAACTGTACAAGGGGTAACAAATCTTCATTCCTCAGGACATAAACCGATCAGCAATTGCAGTGTCTTTTAACGCTAACCGGTGAAGCTGCTTCCTGGGCAAACCTAAGCTGGCAAGGCCTCGAAAACCTGAGTTTGGCCGGAAGACTAGTGAATGGAAGTGCTGAGTGATAAAACTCGGAATAGAGGCGCCCACAGAATTTTGCAGCCAGATGACATTCTTTGACCCTGTTACTGTATGGCAACGAAAAGCTGCAGCTTGTAGAGCTCTGGCTGAAGGATGTGATTTCAGGGAACCTGGGGTGAAAATGGGAACATGCCTTCTTTGTATGAATCTGGCCAACGTGTGATTGACCCAGAGAGTAAGACCGAGTCTACACCGTGGGTGTCCTGCCACCACTTCCTTCTGCCTTGTTTCTCCAGTGGCCCCTGGTCTCCAACGCTCTGATCTTCACTTGTGCAGCAGGAACCTGGCTGACTTCCTGCCGGAGTGTCTGAGCCCATGAGGCAAAGTCAGGAAGTTCTCAGCCCTTTGTAGGACAGGGTCCTGTACTGCCAGTCTTCTGTACCTGTGAGGCTATTTATTCGTCTCCTTTGCTAGGGACATTTGAACAGGGGACAGAATAAACCTTTGATCAGGTTTGCCTGGAGCATGTCATCTCTCTGAAAAAAAGAGAGACCACTTTTCAGGGACTAAATGAATGAGAGGTTTTTACAGATCATGGGAAGGCTGGGGAAGGAGGGTGTCTGAATAAATGAGGCGGGGAATTAAATTAAGAACTATATAATGACTGAGATACTCAACTCCTTTGGCCTGTGTTATCTGGGAGATCAGACTAGATGATCATATCTGGCTTTATAATCTATGACTAACAAGAAAAATAAAAGAAATCTGGACAATTGGGAAGTAATAGAGAGACAAACCAATGAAAAAAATTGAGCAAGGGAATGAAAATTTGAATATACTTAGGCAGCTCAGTCAGCCTGGATGGTATGTATCATAGGATGTTAAGAGCACGAGGAAATGTAGCTCATTAAGAATTGTTTTGAGTCATGAGGCAATCAAAAGGTATTGGAAGATTAGAGACAAGCACACTAGGTATTAATCTTCAAAAAAAACCCAGGAGTGAGCCTGACAATTATGTCCAGTAAGGCTCTCTTCTAGCCCAAGAAAACCAATTGAACAAATAAGAGAATTACTAGACAGTCAGAGGATTTTGTAACCATTCACACTCCTAAGGAATAAATCTTGCAAGAGACTCAATTGTTTTCTAGATTAGCAGATGAAGGGAAAGCGAGAGATCTAAATTTTCATAAAACAGTTCATGGTCAATCACACAAACATACTGTGGAAACTAGTTCAAATTGGTTTGAACAGAAGACTGCACAGTGAAGAAACTTAAACGAAGAGGAGTAATCTGGGTCATCCCCATCATAGGTAGCCAGTTGAGAAATCTGGATCACCATTCACATTTTTGTAGTCCATCCAACCCTACTCTAAAGTTCAGGGTTTGTTTGTTCTTAAATCAATGTACCTCAAACATCTGGTATTCTTTGTTAATAAAGATGATATGGTCCATGTATAACAAGACTCAGCCGAGTCTTTTCCTCCCTCAGTCTATTGATGCTACCAGCTTTAGCTCTGAAATGCTCTGTTGCTCTTCCCTAGCAATCATCAAGGATGGTTTTCAGTTGCAAAGTGCTCAGAATGAAACTTATTTCTTCAGTAACAAATGCAGCTTGTGCTGATTCAGCAAAGCCATTTAAAAAATGCACTCGCTTTCAGAGAAAGCTTTTTTCCCTTCCTTTTCAAGAAGAACTTGGTAAATTTAAGGCATTTGTCTTTTCCCCGATTTCCTTAGACAAGTAAGAGGAGCGGATAACATTATTTTTGTGGAAAAAACACAGGCGCCAGTGTATTCTGATCCTTGATCCTCTTTCATGGACGAGGGAGCGAGGGAAGGGGCAAGTGTTGTGGGCAGGCAGAAGTTGGCAAAAACTAAACTTTCTAGTGACTACACTGACTTGTGATCCCCGAGAGGAGACAGAAACCCTCTTGTTCTAACTCTAGCTGCCAATACACATAGATCACACACTGGCTCCTCCTGGCTGCTTTCACTTTGTCCTCGCTAAGTGCTGCTGTTTAAGGCTCTGTGTAGATAAAACGGAGGAAGTCTAGCGGCTAGAAACAGAACAGGAAGAAGGAGCCCGGTTTCTGGTGCTGCCCTTGATTTTATAAGCTCTTGACCAAGACACTGAACCATCTTCTGTTTCTCAGTTTACCCATCTGAAAATGGGTGTAATGATACCGGTTTACACTGAAGGGATGTTACGGTGCTTTCTTAATGTTTAGAAATTGCTCCTAGTGCATGTGGTCTAGAGATACACTGAGGGGTTTTTCAGGGCTGGGCCAGGCAGGTAGTGAGCCAGGCTATTTACAGCTCTGCCTCCATAGGTTTGTAGCCATGCAGATGGGTGCTGCCCATGTAGCTGCATTAAAGATTTTGATTTCTGGGCTGAAGGAGGTTGACTATTTTGATGTGGCTGGTTACAAATGCTCCTGGAAGGCACAAGTGCTTTGATTGCTAAATAAACTAGATGTGCAGTGCATGCTGGTGGCCATAGTCACCAGCTGGGAATAGAGAGTCAGCCACAGCCAGCTTAGGTTTCTGCCCCTTTCCGCAGGGCTCTATTCTCTTTGCAAAGAAAGAAAACTCTGCAGAAAGTAATACAAACAACAGGCTGGTTAGGGAATCAGTCTGGGGACCTCTGGCCTCCAGGAGCTACTGGGAAGGGCCCTTTCCAGCCCCAGGGGGCTCTGCAGGGTCTGCTTTCTGGTGAGCAGAGAGTATGACCCTCAATCCCCCCCATCACGGGGGTGAGTTCTCCTTTATATTGCCCAGCTGAGAGTGCAGGCCAATCATGAGGTGCTTCCCAGCTGCTTCCTAGCACCTGTCTGCTGGATTCTCTCCAGGATAGGATTGGCTGCTCCCTCTCCACCCCGAGCTTATAAAAGGGGCAGATTGCCTTGGAATACCCATCTATTCCTCTTGCAAGTATCAGAGCCCATTGGAATGAAAAAGTAACCCGTAGCTTGCTCTCCAAGGCCTCTTTAGAAGTGCCAGTGGGGGCTCACTGATCAGGAGCAAAGTCGAAGCCTGTTTACCTGTGTTAGGGTTGGTAGGCGAAGCAAACAGAACTGTGGGTTTTCTGCCCCCCACCCCCTCAGAACTACAGGGCAGTCCCCGCAATGTCATTAACCTACCACCTGTAGCACTGGCAAAGTAGCATTCAGGAAGGGCCTGACCGTAACAGACTCTAGCTCCGGCGAGCGACTCTCCCTGGTCAAAGCAAACGTTTGTGCTTGAGCTTTTTGGGAGAGGCTTGCACAGCAGCTGCCAGCAGTGTGTGTAAAAGGGATCAATTAAAGATCAGACAGACTCCAGTAGCCTCCGCCTTCCAGGGACAGCAGGGAAGGGGGTTTCACAAATAGCTGTCTTGGTTTTCTTTTTTTTTTCTGGTTAAAAAGCTCTTTGTGGCCACAGTGTTCAGGGGGCCATTTTTCCCTGCGTGCTCAGCCTCTGGAAACAATTGTTCTATAGCTTCTACACACAATCCTTGTCCTTTGGGTGACCCGTCCATTTACCCAAAGTATAAACGCACATGAAAGCTGTTTACTTCTCTCATGGCCTTTTAGTACTTTTGAGTCAGACCAGAAAAAGCACGAGGTGCAAGGTTATTCTTATCCTGAGAACTATTTGTGCTGGGCACACGGCTTGGGCCATAGAGTGTCAGTTTCCAAAAGGGGCCGTCTGGTACTAGAGTCAAAGCACACTAGGTAAGGACATAACCGTAGAACAGATCATTAATAGAATGTATATAATGGAATAGGCATTTCTTACGTAAGCACAGCTAGTTCCAAGATTATTTTTACTTCTATACTAATGAGAGTGCTGTAACTCCACCGAGGAAAATGGCTACATTATTATTCAGGGCTCGTCAATTGTTAATGAGTTACTTACTCAAATGTTTTTGGCAAGCCTCCTCGCCGATAACTAATTTTAGTAAGATGATGTTGAAGTAAAAACAAAACGGTACAGAGTTTAAGCATAGAAGTTTCTGGTTATCAGGGAATAAGGTACAGATTATCGAGGGGTGCGAAATTCGGTTTAGGAGCGGGTGGCGTAAGGAATACATAAACTGCAAGCTCCCCGATTGGGGGTAGAAGTTTAACAGGTCAAAGTACAGACACTGAGATATGGGGGTATGTGGTTCATACAATGGCTATGTTCAGGAGTGGAGTATGATGAGTGGATACGATGAAGCCTCCTCGCCGATAACTAATGCTACACTCTGTCACTATCCATCAGAGCGCAAACCCAGGCGTGGTCCAGAGAACAACCATGGTTCATTACAGAGCTGCTGCTTTTTATTTTTATTTTATCATAAGCCTCGTCTACACTACCAAGTTTGGTTACTGTAAATTACATTGGCTTAAGTTGCCGACTTTTGTCGACCGCTAGGGCACATACACCCTTGGCTGCTCACCACAAGTGGTTACGGTGATGGAAAGATGTGATGCACCATGGCAGGTATCCCAGACTGCCCTGCATGGTCATTCACTACAAGGCCTTGTGGGACATTTTCACGATGCTTTGTGGGATGCCAGCAATTCACCCAAGGATTTCTGGGAACTATGGGAAGGGGTCAAATTCTCACAATGCCGTTTTCTCCATCCCGTAACACTTAGTCCATCCCACCATTTTCATGCGGTTTAAAAAAATTCCCACCCTCCTGTGCGCTGCTTGTCGGTCTCTGCCTTCTCGCTGGCAGAAGCATGGACCCTACAGAGTTTAGTGCAATTCTAATGAGCATTGCTAAACAGAGCATAGGAGGCTCCTGCAAGTGCAGGACTTCAGTGAGTCCTGCGGCAACTAGTGGTGTCCTGTGGAAGAGGAAACGTTTGAGGACAATGACTGGATGACGATGGACACAGTGAATAAAAAGGCCAGGTTGCTGCTGGCATTCACTGAGCAACCACATGCGGTGGCTCAGCTCTGCCAGGCCTGAGAATTGAGCGCTGACTGTTGGGATCGCATCGTGATGTGAGTCTGGCACAATGAGCAGTGGCTGCAGAACTCCCAGCTGGGAAAGGCCACGTTCCTGGATCTTCGTACAGAGCTTAAAAAAAATTCACCACGCTTAATCACACAGTTAAAGAATAATAGAATACCACTTTTTTAAATATTTTTGTGGTTTCTACATTTTCAAATGTATTGATTTCAATTACAACACAGAATACAAATTGTACAGTGCTCACTTTATATTATTTTTGATTACAAATATTTGCACTGTAAAAAATAAAAGAAATCGTATTTTTCAATTCACCTAATACAAGTACTGTAGTGCACTCTCTTTATCTTGAAAGTTGAACTTACAAATGTAGAATTAAGTATAAAAAATAACTAAATTCAAAAATAAAACAAATGTAAAACTTAAACTTCTTGTTCGGCCAATTGCTCAGACAAACAAGTTTGTTTAGATTTAGGGGAGATACTGCTGCCCGCTTCTTTTTTATATCACCACCTGAAAGTGAGAACAGGCATTCACACGGCACGGTGGTAGCCGGTGTTGCAAGATATTTATGTGCACTAAAGATTCATATGTCCCTTCATGCTTCAACCACCATTCCAGAGGACATGTGCCCCGGCTGATAACGGGTTCTACTTGATAACCATCCAAAGCAGTGCAGACTGAAGCAAGTTCATTTTCATCATGAGTCAGATTCCAGCAGAAGGTTGATTTTCTTTTTCGGTGGTTCAGGTTCTGTAGTTTCTGCATCAGAGTGTTGCTCTTTTAAGACTTCTGAAAGCGTGCTTCACACC
The DNA here is from genome assembly GCF_965140295.1 of Lepidochelys olivacea. Lineage (NCBI taxonomy): Eukaryota > Metazoa > Chordata > Testudines > Cheloniidae > Lepidochelys > Lepidochelys olivacea. The sequence goes on from NC_140428.1 coordinate 17,722,447, forward strand.
TCGTCCCTCTCAGATTCTATAAGGCAGATACCATTTTTATTCCATATGTGGGAGGAATATTTCAATAGGAGTAACATAATAAAGGGCAAGACAGTGCCTTAAAAGGTTTAGGATCACATTGTTTACACAGTGTAGAACCAAATATTTATTTTAGATCCTCAGAATCATTTTGAAATAACTTTACCCTTTCACAGTCAGTATTATAAATGTTCTCCGACTGCTGAAGCATTAGCTGCTCAAACAAGAATGAAAATGAAGTGTTCTAGATGGGCAGAGAACACGCTGTACGATTTTCAACTGAAGAGAAAATAGAGAACATCGAGAACCAGAGCATCTTTAGTGGTATAAAGGCAACTTTCCCTCTCTTGGTATTGATACCTCCTCCTCAATTATTGGGAGTGGACTACATCCACCCTGATTGAATTGGCCCTGTCAACACTGGTTCTCCACTTGTAAGGCAACTCCCTTCTCTTCATGGATAATAATGCCTGCATCTGTAAAATTTTCACTCCAGCATCTGAAGAAGTGCGTTTTTTAACCCACGGAAGCTTATGCCCAAATAAATCTGTTAGTCTTTAAGGTGCCACTGGGCTCCTTGTTGTTTTTGTGGCTACAGACTAACACGGCTACCCTGATACCTGTTGGGTTATTGTTTTTATACAACTGTTAAAGCCAATGTGGCATTTGCATCTTTGTTAAATGTGCAATTTATTTATTTTTTTCAAATAAAGGTGGATGGATACGTAAGGCAGTGATGAACAATTTCATGTTAAGCCTGAAGCAATTGTTGGTTTGCTCATCAAACTTGTATGCATCATGTTTTATGAGGATAATAGAGTGAAAGGAAGAAGAACCCAGTGTCACCCTTACTGTATTCTTCACAAGCTAATTTCAGAGTTTTTCACAGGTTAGAGTCTCTAGCTGTTCGATTGATTTACAATATTAAAGGGTCCGGGGTGAGGGAGTTGGGTGTTCAACTGCATTTATAGGCAAAGCCCATCATTTAAAGCCTGAATCTGCTCTCACTGTTGTCGTCAGCTGCAGTAATCCCACTGCCATCACTAGCAGCAGGATGGGGCTGCTAAGCTATTTGTTCTGTTGTTGATAAATATTCATATTCAACTGTCATAAGGTGGAACGCAAGATTTTCCTCTTGGTGCTCAAGCTCTGGTGATAGCATTTACTAACCGTATAATTAAAGAAATGCAGCAACTGGTCCTCCTTGTTTGCTTCCAGCTGGTTTGAATTGTTATGAATCTTCTAAGGGGGGCGAAGAAGAAAACATCACTTGAAAGCTACGTTAGCAATGGGTTAGGAGTGTCGGTAACAGCGGGGGAGGGATAGCTCAGTGGTTTGAGCATTGGCCTGCTAAACCCAGGGTTGTGAGCTCAATCCTTGAGTGGGCCATTTAGGGATCTGGGGCAAAAATTGGGGATTGGTCCTGCTTTGAGCAGGGGGTTGGACTAGATGACCTCCTGAGGTCCCTTCCAACCCCTGAGATTCTATGATACACAAGGAAGCACACAGTAAGAGTTCTTACTGAAATAATACAAAAATAGTTGGGTTCTGGTGACAAAACTTCATGTCACTTGCACTCTGTCACTTAAGGTACATATTTAACGTTCAAACCCACTGAGCACAAGATTGTTAAGTGAGGTAAATTACTGCCTTCGGTTATGTGTGTGTCACTCCCTTTGCAAACAGTAGGGTGGATGCTCCCATAAGGACACAATTTGGCCTCGTAAAAGAACTTTCTTCACTGTTTCAAAGGCATGAGGTGACAGGTCTTAGAATGGTTTAAAGCCAAATACAATGCACTGTATTCATGTCCAGTTGGTGGGTTACAATCTTTTAACATCAGAACGATAGGCATTGCTTACTGGATGGCCATTACCATCATAAACAGGTAAATAGTTATTTAGTTTCTGAAACTAAAACAGAAATAGTTATTTGAGCCTAGGGAGCCACTACTTATATGCAGGGTACAGTAACCAACCTTTTTAGCTGTTGGTGTCTCTTGCTTTTTAAGTTACCAATACATATCTGCTCAACAATATATGAATCATCATGTAGTAACTTGATTCTTGCCACTGAACTGGCATGAAGATGGGAACTGTCAACATTTATTTCTTATTTTAGATTGTGCGTGATCCAATATGATTAGCTGCTTCCCACAAAATCCTTCCAGCTTGAATAGCTAGATGCTCACTGCAACAAGTATGAATTTTATATGGGACAGTAGCAGTGAGCCTAAAGCAATATTGAGCCAATGCACAGGTTGAACTGCTAAAACCTACTTTAAAAATACAATATGCAGAGAAATGTACACCGAAAGTGAAGCATTCAGTTTAGTTTGTGTAATGGACCTTTATGGATTTCAAATTCTAACCACTTAGACCACACACATTAACTGATCATCACAGCTTCTCTTTATACATTGAACCTCTACCTTTCACGTATTACAAGCATTACAAATTGTTTTACTCTAGCCTTAAATTTAAAAATACCCTTATGGTGTGCCTTTATTTAAGAACGTGACAAATAAGTGAATTCAAGAGTAAAACTTTAATGGACCTCTGCTTATTTCTAATCAAAAGTTTACAAAAAAGTATGCATGTTTGGAAAACCTGCTGAAATCCGCAACATGTTACTCAGTAATTTTGTGGCAATAGCATACCCCATGATGAAACTTACACAGCAGATGCCATGTTGCAGGCAGGAAGTCATTGCAATTGTAAACCACTTTCAGAGAGACAAAGTGCCCAATAGCACCATTAAAAAAAAGTAAACAGCAAGATATTCCTTATATTTTTTTAATTGAAAAAACTTACAAAATAAGACTTAACTCCATTACAGATAAAGTCAATTTTCCTAGTTTCTTTGAGTTACGGGACAAGCCACCATCTTTCCTCCAAGTCTATGTCTATGAGATCACACTCTGCTTTTGGTAAAGGAACACTGTCAAGGTTAATGAGTCCAACATTTGACGTAAAGTACCTCTGCCTCTCAATACTGTATCTATTAAAATAGTTTAATTAGGAGATGCATTTTTTACGATTCCAAAACAAATGGTACAGTGATTTTTCAAATCAACCCAAATCCGTGCCAGCAGCCTAACACTTATGAGCAACCCTACAATAACAAACTAACTTATTAAATCACACTTATTAAATCAAAGGGTGGTGGAGGAAGTGTGTGTAAAACCAGTAAATTAAGATTTCAAGTATTGTCCTTTTAAAATATATTGCCAATGTGCCAGCAACTGGATTATATCTGTCTTCAATACAGCTCTGAACAGGGTGTGGTTATTTTTCTGAAAACTAAACAATCATTTTGCAAAAAATGATCTCTGTTTAGTACTGAAGATTGCTGTTAAACTATGTGAACCAGTAAGCCCTACCACTCTACTCCAGTGAACAAATTCACAAAAGCATTATGAATCTGGTGTAAAAAAAATGAAGTGAACTTCTGGCAGAGCACTTTATGCATCTGCTTTCAATTGCACCCAGGGTCCTGAATATCGACAAAGTGCACTCTTATGGTAAGATTCTTTAACCAGTACAGGTCTTCTGTGTTCTGGACCCCAACTCCACAGAAGACAAATGAATGTCTTTATATTACATCTACATTCCTCCACTCTTAAGAATAGCTTTCTCGAGAGAATGTACAGTTTCAATTAGTGCAATATGACTCAATAGAACTTTTCTTTAATTTTTTTTTTACAGTAAACAGACCTTTATACAGACCCACAAACTAGTTTGTACTTCCTTATTTACATCAAACAGTTGTACATATATACATATTATCAAAATACAGAACTTCCCCCATAACATTTCAAATGTCTTGTTATTCAATAAACACTTTTAAAAAAAATTGTTCTCTCAAACTAAATAATCTCATACAGCAAAGACTCTAATTGCATTCATTTGTTTCCAGTGCACTGGGTTCTTCAATTACAGAATACACTTTCCACCAACCCATTTTTGTTCTTTCATTTTGGAGACAGAATACCCTTATCCCCTGGATTAGTACTTGCAATGGTGTTAGGGAAATTCGGTCTGGCAGTAAGTCGGATGGTTTCAGGAGTCCACCTCCAATTCTTCTTGGTTTTCACTGAGTCTTAGCATAAGTTGTTGCTCATAATAAAGGCTCTTTGCATAGTTTATTTCTTGAGATAACTTTACTGCTAAGACTTCAGACTTCACATGGACCTGCACAAATAAAAGTTTATTACACATACAGAAGTATTAAAAGTAGTGGGAAAATGTAATACCACTGTGAAGAGAAATAAAAATATCCACTTAAAGTAACTACCTGCAGTTATCTAACTGCAACGACCAGGCTGGTTACTTTAAGGGGTAGTCCTATCTAGTGTTAAGTAGAAAACTAGAAATTGGGACTCCGTTTCTGTTCTTAGGTGTGCCACTTACTCATTATTTTCCCTATCTCTGAAGTAGAGATTTCCTTACCTAGCTTAGTGCTGAAGTTGAGTGAATTAATGTTTGTAAAAGGGTTCTGAAATACTCTGATAAACAGTATTTTAATTATTTACATGGACCTTGGCTCAAAGAAACAGACAGGCAGACAACTAGAGATATTAGGTATGTTATTTTTATTGGAAGGAGAGGGATGGGCCATACAAGTACTTTGGGGCCAGTCATTTTACCCCTCTTATCTTTTCTGTGTTTTTTCTATTTAGAATGTAAGTGCTTTGGGGCATGGTCAACCTCTTACGGGGCACGGATCTCTGTTCACGTCTCTAGGTGCTACTTTAATACTTACATTAGTAAGTGTACAAACTCCAGTTGCTTTAGAACTGAGAGCTCTACTATATTTGATCTATCTACATTACAAAGATTAAATTTACTATACACAGGGAATAGATATCATGAGTTTGGAGAGAATATTTTGCTACTACAAGGTGAGAAAGCACAGACATAACACTGTAAAACAGCCTGATGGCTATTCCATTCAACTAACAAATACTGGGTCAGGCTTCTGAATTTGTTTTTTTTTTTAAATTAGATTCCGCCCCTAGTAATATCATCCTGGGTAATGCCCCGCCTATCATTCTGATTGGATTTCTTGTCCTCAGGAAGTGGAACAGTCCATATATGTCAGTGATACCTTCCCTTATTCAGGGAGCTCTGGAATTTCCCTTGATCTTTCTCCCAAGTTTACAGAAAAGTACTTCTGCACCCAGGCCTCCCTCACAGATAGGCAAAACACCATTAAAAAAAAAAGACTACAATGTCTACTTTCGCTGTCAGCTGAATGGCATTGTTATAATTCAATGGCACAGAAGACAGTATACCAAGGGTGCCAAAGCACTGGACTATTGCAATATAGAGAGCACAAAACCACAATATGAACAGAAGAGTAAGTGCTGGGTCCTCACCATAGGTCTCTGCTGTGATGGGCCTGGCATTGCTACACCGCTACTTGTACTGACAGCTTTCTTGGTCAGCTGCACATAGACCTTCCCATGGTCCTTTGAAATGAGGCAGTGGTAGAGATGATCGTATTTGACTTCCAAGAAGATGGCCTCTCTGTCTACATAATCCCCACTCTTCAGGAAATAAACAGCTTTGGATGAAATGAGAACACAATAGCTGTCTGTGTTCTCCACTGCTATGAAACTGCAAAAACCGGAAAGATAAGTCAGTGGTTTTTTACATCGTCTCATTTGTAAAACACTGAGCTGGGAGGGAGACTATTCTGTTCTTGTACTTGCTACTCTCTGTGTGACCTCTGAAAACCTACCAGGAAAATGAACTGCAGCAGAGAGAGCGCTGTGACCTTAGGATTCAAATGTTTTTATTAGTTCATCAAAAATAAACTGAAGTGTGCCTCAAACCATCACCCTTGCACAATAAGTGTAATATTAATATTAAAGTGCCCATTTTGTAGCCTTTCTAGCTTTGGAGATTAGGGCTACAAGATAGGCAGAAAGAACAGAAGTACTTGTGGCACGTTAGAGACTAACCAATATATTTGAGCATAAGCTTTCGTGAGCTACAGCTCACTTCATCACTTCACGAAAGCTCATGCTCAAATAAATTGGTTAGTCTCTAAGGTGCCACAAGCCCTCCTGTTCTTTTTGCAAATAGACTAACACGGCTGCTACTCTGAAACCTGTCATTATGCAAGATAGGCAGAGTTACAGGGTTAACTCTAGATCAAACAAAACATTGGGAATACCACAGTCTCACTCAAACACCAAAGAAAGGCAGAGAGTTAGAAGTGATAGGGAATAGAAAGATAAGAAAGCAAGGCAGTGAGATAGCATGATAGCATACCAAGTTTTACTGCCATCACTTTGTTGGTTAGGGGTATGATTTTTTTTATATTTATGTCAGTAGGAGAGGAATAAGAGAAGAGAGGAAAAGGTCGAGATGCAATCACCCCATGACATAGGTGGCTGGGATCATTCTATTAATAAATATTGTTCAGTGGGGAGTTTGACTGAGTCACTACTCTACCTTTCAAACCACACAACAAATTTCCCCAGCACAGAGACGTAGTCGGGGTGTTTTTGTTTGTTTATTTAAAGCCAATTTTATTGCTGACACATTCTTTAAATTTCAGAGTAGCAGCCGTGTTAGTCTGTATCCGTAAAAAGAAAAGGAGGACTTGTGGCACCTTAGAGACTAACAAATTTATTTGAGCATTAGCTTTTATGAGCTACAGCTCACTTCATCGGATGCATTCATTCTTTAAATTGAAATTGTTTGTAAATCTACTCTGATGTCTCTCATGATACATTACAAACTACAATGCTTCACTTTTTTTTCTTTAAAACAAACAAACAAACAAAAACAATGTTAACCTGCTGCCTGACCAGTAGCTAGAGAAGAGAAATTAGCTGTTTAACAATGGGGGTGAGAGGTTAAGCAGCAAGCAGGAGGGTTTCCCAGGGAGATTAGTTAGTTTGAGTGATGAATATGGGAGGGAGTATAGGGTGAATTAAGGAGATTTAGAGAATTATACCGTCTGAAAAAGATCAATGTAAAAACAAAGAGAATTCAAAGGTGAAATATTTTATATATACACAACATTTTGAGTCACCATACAAGCCTGAACACTAATGGCATATTTTACAAATTTAAATATGTATTTAGTTTCTCTATTCACACTATGAGTGTGCTAAATGGAATTATTAGTGTTATTCCTGCACTGTCAGTAATTCACTAGTGTATGAAACACGCCTGCAGGAAGGAGATTCTACTCCTTTAGATCAATTATTAGGCAGTTTGAAAATTATTTTGCATAGCAACAATTAACATTCTCACTATGTTATTTTTAAATCTTCCTCTTCCAAATGGTCACAGCTTGAGAGGTCTATTGAAATTTTTCAGAGTTGCTATCCAAATGAAACGGACAACTTTGTGTTACCTGTCCTATTTTCCTTACCAACTAAGTGTTCTCTGCAGTCAGTGTTTCTGCAGATCCGAACTGTGTGCCAACATGCGACAACCACATGCTGTTTTCTAAGCTGGTATCAGAGTAACAGCCATGTTAGTCTATATTCGCAAAAAGAAAAGGAGTACTTGTGGCACCTTAGAGACTAACCAATTTATTTGAGCATAAGCTTTCGTGAGCTACAGCTCACTTCATCGGATGCATACTGTGGAAAATACAGAAGATGTTTTTATACACACAAACCATGAAAAAAATCGGTGTTTATCACTACAAAAGGTTTTCTCTCCCCCCACCCTACTCTCCTGCTGGTAATAGCTTATACAGCAAGTCTGCCTAACTGTTTCATAATCCCTCTCCCCAATCTTTCTCCTTTGCACCAATACAGAAATAAAGAGAGAATCGTTGAAAGCATTTGCCTCTGAGCTGACAACTTGCAGGGCATATTACAGATCCACAATATTAAAACTAAAAAGTGAAAACTGCAGTTGTTTACTGGGCACTTTTCATTGCAGCCCACTGCTGGGAGGTTGCTTGGCTAGGCTAAGAGGTCTTGTTAATTGTTAATGGCAGTGGAAAGTGGGACACAGATCATAAGGAGCGTTGCAGGACAGGATCCAGCAAATAAGCAGCTCTTGCCATTATGTGCAGCGGCAGGAAGATGCAGAGAAAGTCACAGTTACATGTTCTTGGAAGATCTTCTTTCACAGACTTCAGTGTAAGGAGAGAAATACCAAAGGGGTTGTAGGGCACAGCCAGTAGAAGGAGTTCCTGAATGTCTGATAAATGTTATTGGTAGAACTGGGTGGAAATTTTTGTATGGAAAATGCCAATTCATCGGAATTGAAACGTTCCGCAGGAACATGTCGATTTTGATGACATTCCGGTAGAAACCAGGCAGATTTCTCATGGAACCCTGCCTGCTACTCAGGTTTTGAAACCTGGTTGCTGGTTCCTCAGCAGCCTACTAGGGAACCAGAACTCCCAGCTCCTTGTCAACATGGACTGACAGGGAGCCAAGAGCCTGGGAGTCCCTGGCACCCAAGCTCGCTGGCAGCCCGAGCTCCCAGGGCTTCCATGGTCCCTGACTCTGGGATAGTCTGCTGGGCAAACTCTGGCTCCCTGGCCGCTCATCTGGCAGGCTGCCACAGACAGCCAGGGACCGAGGTGGAGGATTCCCAGCCTGTCTGGCTCCCCAGTGATGCCCTCCTGGTGTCCAGGGAATCAGGCAGCTGTTCTGGGAAAAATTCTGATAAATTTTTTTTCCTACTACAAAGTGCAAAACATTTCAAAATTTCAAAATCTTTCATGAAACAGAAAATCCAGTTACTAATCAGCTTTAGTTGTTGGCTGCGAAACTTTCATCAGCTCGACCATTTGAGAAGCATTTTGTGCAATATACCAATCTACATCTGACTGAACCACTGGTTATCAAATAGGATTTTAATACCAAAACATCCAGCAGGGTCAGTTAATCAGATTTCTCCTCACCCCTCAATAAAATGACTAGGGCTCCTAGCTGCTATGGTAACACAAATAATAATACCATCGGTTTTTGATTAAAAGAATCATGCCAATAATCTTCAACGAATTCTTTTTATTACTAGCTTACTCCAGGAGGGTTCTTCTGTATTGTACACTTAACTCTTTGTCTTTTCCCCTCATGCCTTTGTCTCACCTAATCATGATAATTCATAGAGCCTCTTGTCATTGTAAACCCAGATGGCACAATTAAGGAGAAGTCTCACCACACCTTGTCTTTAGGGTTTGTTTGTTTTTGTTAATGATTTTTTATGCTCTTAATGTTTCAAACACTAACTGCATTAGTTATCATATGTATCTATTCTACTGTTTGGACTACAGGTGTGCCATTTAGAAGACAGGTAAAGGCCTTTGAAACTAGTCTGATTAAAATAAAGGTTATCAAATTAAATCCATCTTGCTTTAGTACTATGTAATATATGCATAGGCCATTCTATTCTTAACACTCTGTGCTTGACAAACTTCTTTTTTTTAAAAAACACAACTGTCTCCCCTGATCTAGTGCCTCTCAATTCAGTTATGAAATAAAATAAACAGTTTATGTGTCAGTTTATATGTTGCTGTTCCCAGGGCCCAACTGATAACATACTTCTCAGATGCTTGTTTGACTTACTATTTCTAGTTAACAATCCCAACTTTAATTTATCTGCTATACTACAATACGAGTGGTGGGTGCCTGTGGATGATCAATGTAAACTAACTGTCTCGCGGCCCACCAGTGGATTACCCTGACAGGCTGCGTGTGGCCTGTGGGCCGCAGGGTGCCCACCACGGTACTATACTGTTCAACAGCAGTAGCTCTCACAGCCTTAGATGGTTAAACATTTACATATCTCGTTTTTTAAGAGGACAACACAGCTAAGACAGTAGAGTTGTCTCATTATTTTCTGAGGAGTATGATGGGAATTTTAATTTTAAGTTGATACTGGAGACTTAAACAGATATTAGAGACTGGCAGAACACGGATTTCTCCTCACAACACAGTACTGTGACAAAACAGGTACTATGTTTTATACCCATTTTAGAGACAGGTAAACTGAGGCACAGTCAGGTGCTCTGGCTTCAGTCAGAAGTTTCCAAACTGTGGTTCATAGACCAATGATGGTCCACAGAGAATTTACTAGCCAAATGGTTTTGGTTTTCCTTGTTCCCAGCTGCTAAACTGCATTAAAAGAAGTAATAGACAGACAAATTCGTAGTATTATTATTCTACGTAAGAAATTGCCACAGAGAAGTTATGAAATTTCAGATGGGAAAGGAGGTGGTCTGTGTAATTGCTAAGGCATGGGGAGATAATCATGAGACAACCTCTATTAAAATGTGGCCCACCCTATGAGAAACTATTATATCACTGGTTTCAGAGTAGCAGCCGTGTTAGTCTATATCCGCAAAAAGAAAAGGACTTGTGGCACCTTAGAGACTAAAATTTATCTGAGCATAAGCTTTGGTGAGCTACAGCTCACTTCATCGGATGCATTCAGTGGAAAATACAGTGGGGAGAAATATACACAGAGAACATGAAACAATGGGTGTTACCATACACACTGTAATGAGAGAGATCAGGTAAGGTGAGCTATTACCAGCAGAAGAACGGGGGGGGGGGGGGGGCGGGGAGGAAGGGGGAACCTTTTGTAGTGATTTGCTAACTGGATACAATTAACTTAGGCTTGAATAAAGACTGGGAGTCATTACACAAAGTAAAACTATTGCCCCATGTTTATTCCCCCCTTCCCCCCCCACTGTTCCTCAGACGTTCTTGTCAACTGCTGGAAATGGCCCACCTTGATTATCTCTACTGAATTGATTATCCACTGTATGCATCCGATGAAGTGAGCTGTAGCTCACCAAAGCTTATGCTCAAATAAATTTGTTAGTCTCTAAGGTGCCACAAGTACTCCTCTTCTTTTTGCGCATACAGACTAACACAACTGCTACTCTGAAACCTTTCATTTTATCAGTTTCTCTTGATCAATTACAGTTACATTCCATAAATCAAATTATTTTAAAGAGGGGAAAAAATCCCACCAAATTGCTTTAGTTTAGACAATAGTCTTGCCAACAGACAATAAAAGGAAATTATTTTTTCTTGCTGAGGTTCACTGAATATTTAAGCCCCGATCTTCAGATGTGCTCAGCATATGGAGCTCCCTTGAGTTCATTGAGGTTCTCAGGCCCAGCACTTCAGAAAACTGGATGATTAATTTCTATTATGCTTTCTACAACAGGCCAGATTTAATCTTAATCAATTTTCCTTCAAGGTGTCAGGGATGTATTTTGAGGAACGGAGGTATGGAAACCAAGGGCAGTGATTTCCTGGTGAAGCACTGATATTTTAGCAAATTTGTAGTTAAACCTTACATTTTGTTCCAAGTTTGAGTCACACATCATCATGCGTTTTCTTTTGTCAACAACATACATCCTCTCCTCTTGTGCTTAAAGTTTCAACAGAAGAGCTGAAAACTAAGATATTACTTTTGTTTTTTTCTATATTCCTACATTTCTGTGATTTAAAAAATCAAATTAATAAAAGAAAATGAAAAATTAAATGAAACACAATCCAGTAGAACAAAGTAGAAGCAACCAGATCTCTGGAGAATTTGTGGGGCTTTAACTACATCAGGAAGTAATTACACAATATTTTCCAGAAGTGAAACAGTGAGCCTAACTGGAAAAAAATGTGGAAACATTTAGTTAGAACAGTAGAGCAAGGTATTATACCCATGTCCCCCTTTTATGGATTAAACTTTGAAGGAAAATATGCAAATAATCAGGTCTTTAAATCTGGTTTTAATTACAATACTAGGATAAAAGTCAGAGGCACAATTTTGTACTGGTTTTCCATGACAAGAGATACCGTTTTCTTGTTGAGTGATATTCCTGTTGGTGAAAGTCACAGTGAATGAGCAATACAACAGCTGAAATTGTGTTAGACATTTTTGATAATTTCACTGATGTACTTACTCATTTAGTAGCGCACGCACACACCCCCTTCCCTCACTCATAAAAGTCTTATTTGGAAAATCTCTATAAAAAAAATTTAACTCTCAGGGCTCAAATTTTTCCCAGTTTTCTCCCAGCAGAAGCCAGATTATGGCCCCTGGCAGTGGAAAATCTGTCCACGGAGTGTGTGTGTTTCAGAGCCACTGCAACAACAGAACTTGCCACGAGAGACACAGTGATCTCTAGTGCACAGCCAACAAGAAAACCCTGGTGCGCACACAGCTCCTGGAGAGCAGCTGTCAAATCTCTTAGACCCCCAACTTGAATAGTAGTAGGAAGAATGCAAAAATTGAGAGGGCAGGGAAGGTCATGGTACCACCAAATTAGATACCCTGAGGCACAAGGCCAGATGTCAAATGATATAATTTCTCTAGAACCTCACCTTCTTGGAAAATGTTACTGTTTTATTCTTTCAAAGCAAAATGAGAGTAATGAGACTGATAACATGCAGTTAAACAAGACTGCTACACCATTTAGAAACCTAACTGCTCAGATTCCTTCTTCATAAATGGGGGGGGGGGGGGAGCGGAGGGAGAGAGCCTGGCCATGTAATTGAGGAAAGGACTTGACATCAAGAGATATGGGTTCTAATCTTGAGTCTGTCATAAACAGACACTCACCTTGGACTAATTACTTAATATCTTATTGCCTCAATTTTCCTTATCTGTGAAACCGAGATAATGACAATGAGTTAACTTATTAGGGTTTTGTGAGGCTACATCAAACAATATTTATAAACCATGTGAACACACTTGGAAGGGAGGGGATGATGGAAGTTCTCAAACACCAAAAATATCCTCCAGAAATCAAAAACAAGAGAAATAGGTGACGTGGATAAAAAAAGCTTTTAGTGGCTATTACAAAGACACAATGTATTTTCATATAATGATTATATTATAACACAGCAGTTGCTGGGTTAGTACTTACAACTCATCTTGGATGTTGTCTGTCAGCTTGAATAGCTGCTCCTGTCCTTCTGCCTGGCTTTCTGAATACCGGGGCAATAGTCCTTGAGGGCCTCTACAACAGCGTGGCTTTCTCACTCTCTCGGCCTGCGTCCTACATACAAAACACACATTAACTGATTTAATGTGACTTAAGTTTCCCTTGGAAACTTTACTCCATATAAGAAGTCATATTATAAGCAAGGTTTGGCATGAAAAAGCCATTAAGTTTTTAGATCTCTGTTGGTATCTGCTTTGTATAAATACAATATTATTTTATCTGGGCGTCTCTCTAGTAGATACAGATCTCTATGCTTCTTTTTTGCAATTTTCCATTGAAATCTGGTTTGAAATTGCAAAGAAAGCAGGTGAAATTGATGTGGAAAAGCACTGTGAAGCACAACGGCCTGCAAATTTTTAATAAAAATATGTATTACTACATAAGGTTTTTACCCTTTTTTCCAGAAACAGGAATCCATGTGTGATGTATCTATATAGTTATTGCATTTGTTGTAGAAGCTTGCATGTCGATGGACAAGATGGCAATAAGTTGAAAAGTAACAGACACCCACAAGTACGCTGCACATGTTCACGCTCGACCCACTGGTATCTGCATCAGTACTATAGTGAATCTTTACTTAAAAAAATCCTGGATGCTTTTAAACCTTTGGACACCATCACCATGCGGAGAATTGTGCTGCAGAATACCTACCCCTGCTTCTTTCTTTGCCTCTTCCCAATCCCACCACTTGGAGACTGCTGCCTGCTGTTCAGAGCTCTCTTTCAAGCGAGTGCTATTAATTTTTCAAGAGGCTACTGACAGCCGAACCCAGTATTTTTGATTATTGAACCCTACTTCCCCGCTTAATGTTCTCTACAGACACTGCAGAATGAATGGCTGTTGTCCTTTTGATCTGACGAGGGGGAAAATCCCACAACAATTAGTTTACTTTTTAAGCTGCTTGGCAACAGCACACAAGAGTACTTGCCCGCTAAGTTTTGCTTGTTGCAGATGTTTTCTCTGGAGTCTTGTTACTTCTTTAGTGCTTTTCCTTTTCATCAACCCTATCCCCATACACACACACAGACACACTTTTAAACTCTGCTTTCCTCTGGGTTTTTGGCATCCCTGCCTACTAACTCTAATCATGGCAAACTATATTTTTACTGCCTCTACTCTTCTTGGCTACAGCTACTAGTAAAAGTAATCTTCTATATGTCCCTCATGTGCTGCCTTTGACTTGATTCATGGCTTTATTTGCCGTAACTGTCTATTTATTGAGTCACTTATTGTGACTAAATTCACTTTAAGCACTTTGACTATTGCTGCTTCCAGTGCTTTATTTTCTTGTAGCCTCCGTGGCACAGTATCGTTCAGCTGGCTCAGTGGAAGTAAGAAATGGAAACCTCCCTTTCCCAGTCCCTTGGAATGCAGAGAACAGGCTACTGTCATAAATGCCATGGACTCGTGTAGAAGGCTGTGTTTGTTTATTTTTACCTCTGAGCTATTCTTTTAAGTCTGCACCTGCAATGGTGGAATAATAAGTGCTGGTAAAGAGAGGATAGACGTCAGATTTGTAGGATGTACTATTCAAACATCGGAAGGAGCATACAAAATGGCAACCTGAAATGTCTCAAATGTATAATGTAGCCACAACTGTCATCCTTAAAAATTTCCAGTGTTGCCTCTACAGCTAGCTGACATTCCCACAGTTTTGTTATTAGTAGCTGTCTAAAAACATTGCTGTATCTAATTTACCTAGGAACTGCTGTGTTGTATGTGGTTTAGAAACCTGTAGCTAACTAGTGCCCATCAGTGGTCTTTCCTGCACTGCAGAAAAAAAGATAAAATATTCCCCCTCGTGCTGGTGTCGGAGGTGGGTGCAGGGATGAATTACAAAAGGTGTAAAGTAATAAAACAGCATTTCATAAGGGACAGGTACTTAGAAGTAAAACTAGACAGCACTTTAATCCATTTATCAAAATTCTTGCATGCTCCTATTTCCAGGCAGCTGGAATATACTGTGAAGGAGGCTAGTTTGTAACCAAAGAACTTAAATAAATAAAAGGTTTAAGCAGAAATCACGACATATCCATCAGCTTCTCAGAACATTTTACTTGTGGACCTTACTTGTGTGAATTTTCCTTCTCTCCATGCACCATGTTCTCGACATCTTTAAAGGCCCAGCTCTAACACCCTGTACCCACACACTTACAGGCAGGTTTTCACAACTTTACAAAACAAAATGAATTGTTGAATATGAAAGAGAAGATTAGCGATTACAAAATGGGTACAAATTGGTTATTGTCTTCTTATGTTATCTGCTTCCCAAGTCTGTACAGCCTCTCTCATCCTTCCAGAGACTTACAATTGCAAAAATTCAGATCAAGAAAAGAATCCACAATCCTAAAAGAAGTAGTTAAGCCAACCTAAGCCAGACAGCACTAGGTCGACAGAAGAAATTCTTTCTTTGACCTCGCTGCTGCCTCTCGGGGAGGTGGATTTACTAAAGTGACAGAAGAATTCCTTCCATCGCTGGAGTAAGGGCTTGTCTACACTTGAAACGTTATAGTTGTAGCACTTCAGTGTAGAGACATGACCATCATTGATGGGAAGAGTTCTTCTGTTAGTGAAGGTAATCTACCTTCCTCAGGGTTTGGTTGCTAGGTTGACAGGAGAATTCTTCCGTCACCTAGCACTGTCTATGTTGGAGGGGTAGGTCAGTTTAACTACACTGCTCAGGGGAGTGGATTTTTCACACCCCTGAGTGATGTAGCTAGGTCGACCTAACTTTTTAGTGTAGACCAGGCCGAAGCGTCTGCACTGAACTGCTGCAGTGTTTCTAGTGTAGACAAACCCTCTACCAGCAACATTTGATTTTCAGTCTCTCCTGCCCTGTTGTCACACAGCTTTTGATTTTGGCGAATGAAGAATCACTTCTCTAGATAAAAAACTAAGAAGCAGTATCATCAAGTGGACTGAGTAGGGAACTAGGAGACAACACCTACGATCTAATCTTGGCTCTGCCACAAACTCACTGTGTGACCTTGGACCAAGCACACTGTACACTCTTCTGTGTCTTAGTTTCCCCATCTGAGAACACACAATACTTCTACCCAGACATACCTATCTTACATAACTTTCAGAGGACTGACTGTACAGCATTTTTAAGATGTAAATGCTATATAAGGGCTAATTATTCCAACCATCCCTATTCAGAAGTTGAAAGCTAGTATATGACAGAGTGATGTCCTTTACTTCACCCTGAACCTATCCAGAAAGAACCTTTTTGCCAGTTTCAGTTCATATAGATCTCCATTAAAATGGCATTAATATGCATATTTAAATCAGAAATGGTCTGTGAGGATTTAGGGCTGCATGGTATGAGATATCTACTGCAGGTCTGAACATGTATTTTCATATCTATAATCTATATCTATAAATAAAGAGAAGTGAAATAAAATGTTTGAAGCAAATTTTTCATCAATAGCATCTGTCTGAGGTGGAGTAGCCTGAGTATTAAATGATCATATTGAATTCACAACCTAAACTGCTTAAACAAAGATTTTAATTTACTGAAGAATTACTTAAAGAGCCTAGTATGAGAGGGTAAATTGGTGGAGAACTTCAAAAGTGTCATATATGTGGACAGTTAAGACAATGTGAAAGGGGAAGAACTGTGGTCTTGTGGTTAGAACAGGACACTAGGAATCCTGGGTTCTATTCCCATCTCTGCTACTGGCTCACTCTGTGATCTTGATCATGTTACATAACTTTTGCCGCTCAGTTTTCCTATAGGTAGAACAGGAATAATAAAACTTCATAGGGGTATAGTTGGCTTAATTGTTAAGTACTTCTAGATCTGTGGATGAAGTCTGTATGAGATGTGCAAATCACCACCAATTTCTACAATTATAATACAATACTAAATAAAATTTGTTTTTCTTAATGAAAATGCAAAATGTTTGAAGGCTATAGAACATACTCCCACAATAGGGAGCAGAGTCCCACCCTCACTATCTTTCCATCTTGCTGTTAGTTCCACCTCTGTCACACACTCCTCAAAGAAAAAGCAGGGTGTCTGAATATCCCACATTTAATAGAGCAGAACAACAGAGAAATTATTGTTTCTGGGCAGCCCTCACTGGCTCTTAAATCTTTCTGCAGCACCTAGATACTGTAGCGACAAGTGATTCAGAAATGCTTACGTAGTGACAGATTTAAGGAGTGACTGGCTTACTCTTAACAAAAGGTTTAAACTTAAGCTACAGGTCAATAATTAACTTTTCAATGAAAGACTGTTCCATTATGTATTCAGGAAAGTGAAATGAATAATGGATCATTAATCCACCTGCCCTGGAATGAGCAACAAAGTATCCAATAATTTTCAATATAAAATATTCTTCCAGTAACACTCAATCATGTCATTTTTACAATATTTTGTCAACTTCTCTTCTGCAGGACAGAATCTGGAGGCATCTGAAAGGTAGCATGTGAGAATGCTGTGGGAAGTGGAGAGAAGTCCTTCTAATCATAACTATTCTTCAGAAATCAGGACATCAGAGAGTGCTGGTTTCCAATGTCTGGCCTAGGAGCAGGTCAGAGAAACAGAAGAAAAGTGCTTGGCATTGCAATGTGTTTCTGAAAGACTCTTGGCAATTTATGAGTTAGTCTGGAAGAAATTAGGAGTATAGTGTCTCCCCTAAGCTGATTTCTTTACTGTTCCTCATTTCTTTTTTGGTGCTAAGATGTTCGACCTGGTGGTAAAAGGTAATTCCCCTCTTGGTGATAAGAAGGTCAGCTGCCTTTTAATTAAGTGCCACTAATATTAACACTAATTGTGTTGCCTGTCTTAGTCCATCAGCCCTGGGCAAACTGGTTTGCTTGGTCTGGACAGCTAAAAACATTCCTCACTACTTGGGTTGGTTTTTTTAAAATCTACAATTTGTTCTGCTGTCTCAAGTTACGTTCTGTAAATAAAAAGCACCAACGATGAAATATAAAAAACTGAAAATCTATAAAGCAGAATGAACAGTGGTGTGCCCACATCTGTGATACATTAAACATGCACTCAACAGATTTGCTGATTCTTTTTTAATAAGCACACAAAGGCAATACAAGAGAGAAATGCCCTTATGTCTACTAGTCACAGCAGGAAAGAGGGCTGCTCAATGGAGACACAAAGAGATTGTGAATGGTGTCAGAAGGTTGAGGCACATAGTACAGTGCTTCACTGTTCAGACAAAGCATGACACTTGAGATTCTTATTTCAATTTGTTATACGCATGTTTAAAAACCGTAAGGCTTGTATTATTGTAGCTGTGTTCATTGGTTGTCTTTTGCTTTACAATCTGCAGCTTTTTTTGTGTGTCAGCCAAAATGGCTTCACGTTTTTTTAAAAAAGGTTTAGTGAGCAAATAGATCAGGACTCAGTTGCTGTAGCAAGGCACTCACATATCTCACTGGTGAGGGCTATTAAAGAACTTGGTGATAAACAGCATAGCTTGTTTTACAGCATATCTAATGGGTTGCAAAACAAAAATAAATGAGACCCATCATAATCAATTGTTCAGTACTTCTACAAATTATATTTTCTTGCCCTCTGTCCCATGTAATACCCTAGGTTTGTCTGCACACTTACTATTAAAATTATATATGGCCAAATTCCGCCCTCAGGTACACAGGTGCAACACTCACTGAAGTCAATAGAAGTTGCACACACATATTTGATGGCAAAATTTGTAATACATTATTTAAAGAGGTTTATACAAATTAGTTTGGGATTATAAATCTTTAAAAGGCAGACTGAAAAGTATCATTTTGGCAAACAAAAATAAATGAACAGAGAAGTCTCTGCAAAGAAAATCTCTGTGGAATTTAGTCTTTGCATGTTTTTTCTATTGCACCTTTCCATTTCCTCATCACCCAATCAAGAGTTGTTATTCAAAGTATCATAGTAGTTGTAAGAAAATCAAATTCCATCTCTTTCCATCATAAGAAGGAAACAGAACACTGCATTATAAGTTGTGGTCTTGCTAAGAAACAAAAGCTTGTGAGATTTTCTAAAACTGCCTTCCTGGTAAGAAAGCCGCCATTCTTGTCACGTATTGTCCCATTTAAAAAACTCAAAGCAGTTAAACACATTTTTAAATCAACAAATCATAATCTTTTCCTTGGTATACCAAAATGTCCTGATCCGTTCAATAGTATTTTTTTTAAAAAAAGGATTTCAGTGAACAACCTAGGAACTAAGTTTATCTGAAGGATTTAAAGAGATCCAACAAATGTTCTCAGATTACTAGTTTCACTGATCTTAATAACATTTGTGACTTAGAGTCTGCAATGACACCAACTCTGCATATTTAAGCACTGTGTACAGTACTTAAGATGCTAAAGCATCAAGTCCTTTGCAAGAAGAAAAATCTTTTCAAGTATTTTCAAGACGACAGTTCCTCTTGGAGGACACATCAATTTTACACATTTCCAGAGGACTTCACTGCAATTCTCAAATGAATGCATTAATATCGTTAAGGTGAAAATCACTTAGCTCAACAGTTAAATGGATAAACAGATATGGTTGCATAAAAGGACTATATATTTGTATACAAGGTGAAGATTAAATTCACTAGGATTGTTTCTGTTTTTGGGGGGGTTGCCTCTGCCAATTTATATCAGAAAGGGATAAGATAGGAGGCAGACTATCTTGTTTTCAATCTTACCAATCAGATTTCCAGACACACTTTCTCTTTCTCTTCATCATAAAGTGGCTTAAAGCCCAGATACCTCTGTGCTGGGTTCTACTTGTGCTTTACCTGCCAGGCCCTTAATGGAATTGTGCATGCAATAGTACATAATGCAGTTTGGAGCCATCCAAATCCCAGAACATGATCTGAGACACTCTGGACTTGGAACATGCTGCTGTATGCAGAATTGGATCCACAGTCAGAAGAGGATGGCACACCACCAAACCCAGCACACAGGGGCAGTTAGCCACAAAGTCATCTAGATAAACTGCTCTGGAAGTTACAGAAAGTTAGGAATGGACATATCACCAAACCTATTCAGCCCCACCTGTCCTCCCTATTACCACACCCTTCCCCTGAACACTTAGAACAAGACCCTGGCTCTCTTTGAGGCCATCAAGTTCTTCAATGCTCCCACCAGTAATAAATGTCCTCAGCCAGATATATTCCTTGCTGCCAAAACAGAACTGCAAGCAACTGTCACCAATATCAGTGTTAAGAAAGGTGCTTCAGTTTTCCAATTTAACAGCCTAGTCACCGTACCCTATTAAAACAGTAACTTACTGGTGCTGGTACAGTTAAAGCTCTGTCAACGTTTCCATTGTAAATCCTGTTTTCCACGTTTGTATAGAATTCATCTGTAAGAAGTCTGTTCCAGGCTGTAACTTGGCATGCAAAGTTTCAGCCTGGGAACAATTCTTTTTTTCCTTTAAATAATTATGAAACAACATCCGTTTAAACAAAGGAAATTTGGCAGGTAATCTGTCCATGAAACAACTCAATCACTGCTGGTATTTTGAAGAAAGAGAATACTACATTTGTTGATCTACTTAACTGTGGAAAGAGTTTTGTGCACATAACATATTAAGTACTTTTTCTAAAGGTGTTTTACTGTGTTTAAAAAACAGATGAGGCAGAATCTCTGAGGATAAGAGGAAGACGACTTTCAACTTTTCTCTTAAAATATGCTGTGACTAGAGAGACAGACTGCATAGTGGTCTGAGCACAAGACTGAAAGCTGTGACGCTAACTCCATCTGTCGCCTTGGGCAAGTCACTTTACCTCCATGTCTCTTATTTCCATGATTCATAAAATGGGGATAATTTCTTACTTACATCACAGATGGGTGTTGGATAAATGAAATGTATAAAGCACCCTGAAAAGTGCTAAACTGACAGGAGGCTAGAATTATTATTATAGAATTATTAGCTGCTAAAAACATTTATTTTATAGAGGCAGTAACAACTTGTGAAAATGTTCGTTGAGGCTTAATTCAGATGTGAGATGATGAGAGCTTGGACAAGAGTTTTAGCTGTGTGGATGGATAAGAAAAGCTGTATTTTAGGGCACACCTAAGTGACAAGTTAGCATGTGGCAAGCTGGGGTGTAAATCTACTATGACCCAACATGCCACACACACTCTCCTGCTGTGCACCAAAAGTTCCCTAGTGCGCACTGACCGACTGCGGTTTGAAACAGCAGTATGCAAAATGCAATAAGGATCTTTTGCTGTGCAGCAATAGGGTCTACATGGGCTAGCAATGTGCGGCACACTGGAGCGCTGTAGATTTACCCCCTCCCTCCCCCCCACACACAAACACAGCTTGCTGTGCACTAACTCATCATCTAGACAAGAATTGGCAAAATTTAGACATAGCCTGGATGCGAGGGCCTAGCGAGAAGTTCCAGTTAAAGATAACACCCAGGTTACAGGTCTGAGTGACAGGCAGGATGGTGGTGTTACCCACAGTGAATAAGAAAGGAGGTATTGGGGAGGGCTTGGGCTTTATTAGGAGCACTGAATTTGTGTCTGTGAATGAGATTACCCAGAAATGAGGTGCAGAGGGAGAAGAGAAAGGGACCAAGGACAAAGCCCTGTGGAACCCTCCCAGAAAGTTAGAAGAGGATCCTCTGAAGGATAATACTGAAGAAGGGATTGGAGAGGTAGAGGAAGAACTGGGAGAGGACAGAGTCATGGAAGCCATGGAAGGGTAAGATTTCAAGAAGAGCATGGTTGATGGTATCACAGGAGGTTCACTGGTTAATGAGGTTGAAGATGGTGCACAGGTTCTGAGCTTTTAGCTAGTAAAAGATCATTAAAGACCTTGGCAAGTGAGGTTCCAGTGACGTGCAAGGGGTGGAAGCTGGACTGGAGGGAGTCTGGAGAAGAGAAACTCAGTCAGAGAGAAAGAATCAAAATCTTGTCAACTGTGGCCAATTTCACGCAGTCCTACTCTAATTTAAAGCTCCTGGCTGGATGTGACTGTTCTGATGAAGTTTGTGTTAAATGTTTAAAGGTCAGTTACAGCTGCCTCCTGTCCAATTTTGGCATCAGGGGGTGCAAACCCCAACAAGGAGCACAGAAGAGATTGTATGAACTCCTGCAAACAAACTGATGAGTTGTCACAGCTCTACAATGTAACTCATTCACCAGTTCAGGGTCACAGATGCCTTTAAAGTGTGTTACAAATGCACACAAAATCCAATGTTGGATTTGGCATTAGAATATCTGAGTGAACTGAAAAAGTGTGTAAAATCACATGCAGCCGGACAGCTCTCTACTGACTACACACTGAAGGAGGTTCATATGTGTTGTTTATTCCAGCAAATGCATGGAATGCATCGCACTTGTGAAATATGCTCCCAATATGCTAGTTTCAGGCAAAAACATGCAAGGTAAACAGTGCCTAGGACTAACATCTCCCACTTACAGTCAAGTCACTCCTCCTTTGGGGAATCTACTAGCTCAGATGAGGAAGACCTTTATCTGACTTAATATGCTTTTTGGAGGACTGTAATGTCCTGGGGAAGCAACTGTTTATTATGGAGGCTGCTCTTGCCAGTTCCTCAAAGATGTAGCCATTCCACCACTTATTTTTGATCTGAGATCAGATCAGAAACGAGCCCTGTGTGTTTTAATGCAGGCACCAGGTAAAGCCTCCTGACTTTGATCATTAAAATAGACCGAATAAGGGTCAGGTGAATGCACTTAAATTTTGCCTTTATAAATTTAAGACAGCTCCTGAGGGCCAAATTTTCAAAATAGGAAAGCAACAGGTCTGCTCACAGGAATGGAGGTACCTGCGGCACCCACACCAGAACTGATATTTGTACAATCTAACTAAAACTTGCATTTGCAAACTGGGTAACTGTGCGCCTGTCTGGATGCATTTGCAACTACTTAATTCATACCCTATTCCTGTACATGCATACACGCCCTGTTTGACTATTTAGTTCCATGGTATTAGCCTAACAATGTCATTTTTAACAGACTTGACAGTTTAAAAAATGTTATAAATGGAAATATTATTGCCTTTATTAGCTTCCAGTTTCAGCCTGGATAGCTGATGTCACAGTAGCTGTTTCATTAGGATATTTTTTAAGATGCTGAAAAATACTCTTTCACTCACCCCAATTTAAAAAAAGTCAGATGGACTTTGACAACGACCTCATTCAAAACCCACCACTGATTTCTGCTGCCTGAGAAAACTACTCCTCTCCCACCTTTGATTGCAAAGAGCTGTGGTCTCACTCTTAAACGTTGCTTAAAACAAATCACACAGCGCCCCGATTCTTGAGAGGATGAGTCACTCCTGTCAGATCGCTCGGTGCTCTCCTGCATGCAAGCACAAGGCTTTACCTTTAACTCCCAACAGTCAAAAAAAGGATTAGAACGTATTTGAATAAAACGTGCGGCAGTTGCCTTAGCGAGGATAAAAATCACATGGCCTGTGCTTCAGGGCACAAGCTGACACCCTGAAGCCAGAGAAATCCCGCTCCATAGCACACTATTTCACTGTAAGGTGCAATGTGGGAGCCTGACTCCTGAAGCTTCTAGAATTGACTGCTTCAGAGGGGAGATGCGGCACTAGATGGAGAAATGTCTTCTGCAGTATGACCATTGCTACGGTGCTCACCATTAAAAAATTAGCACGTATCAAGACTTGCCACTTTGTAATGACAACTGCCGTGTGATCACTCAATTACATTAAATAAGAAAGCTATTTTGTCGTGCAGCTTCATACTTTGGGCAAGCAGCACCTGTTGAGAAAGGAAGCTAACTAACGGGCCTAAAAACTAAATTGTATATAATTAAAAGGCCATACAAAATGGATGTCCTCGAGAAAGCTGTAATGGTATTTTTCTCCAGATCCTGGTGTACATATTTTTTAATCTGCTACAGATGATACAGCAATGGGTGCTATACAAAACTCTAAGATACACAAACAGAAAAGGGCAAAGATGTTAAATACATTGGCTGTGACTTTTAAAATTTACAGTTGCAAGGAACACTTTAAACCAACTGGTAGCTCATGCAATACAATAAGGGGCCTTCTACAAGTTAACAGCCCTATCAGGTGGAAAAATTACCTATAAAATATACCAACACTTATACTAGATGAGGTTAGATCAGGGTAAGAAATAGCGCTGTCTGTACGAAATAGCCTGTACGGCAACCTAGAAAAACGTAAACAAAACACTCAAAGTTACTTTGGATAAAGAACGACTGAAAAAGGAGAGTAGGTTGGAAATTTTTTTGAAGGATCAGTTTTACTATTTTTTTTCAAATCACTTTATAAATCTGCTGCATATTAGAGATCAGACACCTATTTCTGTAAAGAAAAAAAATTGAAGGTTTACATTTTTAATAGCAGTATGACTATTTTGAATGGCAGCAGTATATATTACAAGCAGTGTGAGAGGGTTAAATAGGACAGCCTCAACTCTTTATAAACTTTTGCCCTCTGGATATGTACTCATTGGCTGCCGTACAAGACTTGAGCTGTATTACACGCCTTAACGATATGGTTCAACTGTCGGTCAGGCTCGGGGCCTGGCAATGGGCCAGACCGCAATCAATGGGACACAAAACTCCCCCTTTCAGATCATCACGAAGGCTCATATTATCTCCTTTTTGTCGTGCTGGTTAAATTTATGGAGCAGAACCCCAAAGCTGCATTCCTTGGCTTGGGCCGGCCCACGCGGGCCTCCCTTTGTTTGGTACTGTAAGCAAGGCGTGCTTTGGAGGGTTGCAGGGTTGTTAGTTCAGGCACTGACTGTTTGCTCATGACTGAAATGAAAAGAGTTCAATGGAAGGGCAAAAGGACAGCACAAGTGTAAAACCCTATCCCAGCAGGCTCTGGGATCCCATATACAGACTCTGGACTAGTACGGAACATAGAAACTTGCTGTTAATGACGAAAGGAAAAATCTCATTCTAGTAACTGCTAAACAGACTAACCAGTAAGTTAGCACAATATCTTGCCAAACTGCCACTTAACTTTAACCAAAGCTATATTACTGCACACAGATGAATTTGAATAATTCAGCATAATATACTAATTAGCATGAAAATGATCTTTAACGCACTGCTCTAATTTCTTTCTTTTAAACGTGAACATGAAACCTATGTAGTACAAACACTGTCATCTGGCCAACACCACATTTAATAGTTTTTAAATGACCAGTTTTAAAGCTATGGAAGAGCTCCAGAGAACCTGATGTGACAATCTTTATGCCTATCTCTGCAGAAATAATATCTGCAATACTATTCACATGCCGGGCAAATACAGGGCACCTACTCTCTTTATTCATGTGAAATAATACAATAAATATGAAATTGCCACATGGCAAAGGGGAGTTACTTGGGAATGTTTTCCTTGTGTGGGGAACTCAGGCTCTGTTCAGCTGTATTTACCCCATTCATCTTATTTGCATGATCAGTACAAAAAACTAGGAGTTTATCAAGAGTTAAGCTTGAAAGATTGTTTTAGTGGACTCCAGCTAACACCTCAAAAACAATGATACATTTTCTTTACATAAAAACAAACATATAAACTGCCCCTAGCTGGTACAATATCTGGAAATGAACAGTTAAAGGATTCAGTTAAAGGATCCACTGCCATAAAATCCTTTGTTATTATTTATATTATGTTAGAATGCAAAGTTTCCAAGCGAGATCTGGGTCCCTTTGTGCTAGGTGCTGTACATACGTTGGCAGACAGGGTTCCTAGTCTCATTTGCATGTTCCCCAACCCCATCCCTGTCCTCTTTCTGCTCCGTAGTACTGTGTACTTCCTTCCACGCTCCCCCAGGTACACTCCACTTCTGATTCCCTGCGCATACATCCATTACACCACATACTAGTTCCCTGGACCCGCTCTCTGTCCATGCTCCAATACATGTGCCCAGGACCCCCAGCAACGCTTTCATTCCACTCCATGACCTGTCATTGTCTTGCTCACCTGACCTCTTACCGTCTCATTCGGAGACCAGGGAGCACTGCTGCATGCCATCCTTTCACATACTCCAGTCCTGCACTTCCCAAACTCCATGTCCCTTCCTGGTCCTGCTCCCCGCTCCATGTATTATATTGGACTCTTGCTCCATCACATTGCCCTTGGGTTCTTAGCCCCTAATCTCTGGCCCAGGCCAGGAGCTGCTACAGCAAAGCCTGGAGTTGGATGATGGTCAGTTTGTATTATGGAAGTCCATATACACCCATTGTAGCAGTAGTGACTTAAACACTGCTCTTTATACACATAAACACAATTCTGCCATCCTTCTATTCACCCCCAAAGAAAAACAAAGTGAAGACACACCTCCTTTCACCACGTCCAATTAAAAACACACACGCACACAGGGCGATTCTAGGCCAAAACATTTCGGAGATATGTGCAGCTACAGAAATACCAGGAAAACTTTCAAACCAACATAACATTAAAACCTTTTCTGATTTTTACAAATCTTACCAGCGAAATCTCTGCCCAGTGCTTAAAGTCAATTTAAAAATATCCTTTTGTATAATTTCAAGTTTCATGTTGAAAATAGCAGAGCTAAAACAACAACAAAACACAACAAAATAAAATCAGGTTATTCAAAACATATGCCAGTAAGTTCTACGGACAGTGCATCTAAATCGATAGCTATAATCTTTCTACATACACTGAACATGAAGGCTAAAAAGTAAACATGGTGGCTTACTATACTGATTACAAGAGGATAAGGGGGCTTGGCTTTACCATATGCTAAATATTTCCAGAGCTCCAACAGATTTATAGTGGTCTTCTGGTCACCAAGCAGGGGAGAACAAAAAAGAAAGGAAAAGCATGCCTGGATACTCTCAGATGCTTTTTCAAGTAAAAGCTTTATTATTGCTGGAGTTAAAAGACGCTCCCTGAAAAAGGACGTGAGGTATAGCGTACGGAGAAGCCTTTAAGATGCTCACAACTAACCTCAAGCAAAATAATTCAAGTTTAAGTAAATGGGGAAAAAAAAAAAAAGGTGGAGGCTGTAAGCTCCAAATGCTCACACAGAAGCAAAAATGTAAAAGAAAGAAAAACACAAGGACTAAAAACTATCAGACATCTGATTATCCCTTTTTATGGCTTACGGACACTGTTACAGTTCAAAGTGGCTTATGTGTCCCCCACATACATTACCTATCTCGATCAGAGTCTATAATCTACATCGTTATGTTATACACAATAAATCTGAAAGCTACTCACATATTTTCTACTTTTTTTTTTTTAAACTTTTATTGGTACAAGATTCGTAAAGCTAACTTCAAGAAGTTACCCTAGACATGCTGTACCAGACTTGAACCCCTTGGCACAGAAAGAAGATATTTCTGGACATTACATCATAAAGCCACTGCACTGGCAAGTGGTTGATCGCTTTTATGCTTTTCTTTTTAAAATTGTTTTCCTGTTGCATTAAACACTAGTTTAATCTTTTCAATTCTTTTATAAACTGAAAATACTAGACAGGGGGCCAAAAGTTATAAAAACCACTGGAACTGCAGTCAATGTTTTCAATACTGGAGATCCAGTCCGACTGGTTTAATGCAGTCTGATGATTTTTCCTGGTACATTCCAACAGACGTCTGTTTTGAATAAAGCTTTTGTTCATTCCTGGGGTGTAGACGCTTTAAGTTATTCCGCCTAATTCTGAGTAATAAGTAAATTTGTGAATGGAAATTGTGAATACTTTATTCCATGATCGTTGTCGACTTTTCAATTTATTCTGCTAATGTTAATGTATGAGCTTCCGTTCCAAACTATCTACAGTACCTTTCTGAGACAAATTCTCCCTCACTATTTGTATCCCCTTGGACTACTTAAATCTACATCCTTTTGTAAATATTTTTGTAACAAGATTATTATTTAGATACACCATAACAGATACATCAGGAAGCTAAAGGACTTCCGTGGGAAAAAAGGATAAAAAAAGAATTGTAATGTTTAGATAAACACCAGGAGAGAAATGCACACGGTGCATAAGGTATTACTTTGCTAAGACTTGCTAGTGTCTAAAAACATTTGATAAAAAATTAGGACAAAATATGCAAGATTTTGGAACTGTGCAAATCTCTCTTTATTCTCTTGTAACTGTATTCCATTCAGTAACTTTAGGTTAACCAATACATATCTACATGAATAAAATAAAAAGGGGATTCAGTTCACAAAAGTGTACTGAACTGGGCAGCCCATATGTGGATTTCATTTTGGGGAACAAACTTGGTTCTCCTTCTGCTAGGACCGTCACTTAGGAATGTAATGTGGGTCAGATGAAATAAACCCATGTGTCAAAGCCTTGTAACATTTGTGAAATATTTCTGTTAATTTCACCATAAAAATTAATTGCAAGGAAAAGCAGTAACTTTGCTCAGGCCTGATTATTAGTTCCATCTTCTTATTAAGAGAACTTGTTTGGCATAGTGATATTAAATGTATATATTATATATAAAATCTGTTTATTGTGTTAATATATTGAGAGCCATGAGCTCAGATCCCAATATAGATTAAACACAAATAGGACTCTACTATATACATTTGGCATCTGAACTGTAGTTGAGATAATTAACTATGCATACCATTTCTACTTTGGAAGTTCATTTAATTTTTTTTATTAAAAGTTCATTTTGTAATCTTAAGTGACACAATTTTAATTATGAAGAATTCACACGATAACAACTGGGTTTAGTTGGTGAGGTAATGGACTCCATAAAAACTGATAAGGGATGTGTTGGCTCTCTTTTTCAAAACTGTTTAGGTAATTGATTAACTTTTTCTGATAGACGGTATCAGGCCTATATTCTATTACTACTAATAATGTATCAAATATGAATGGATTAAAATGTTGGTTACTATATCTCAATGAATCTTGTTCAACTATTTCCAATTCTTGCATGTCAGAAGAACAATTAAGTGTCACGCTTGTTGAAAATATAACCATTTTTAATAAACGTTTTCAGCAAAGCTGCCGCCTCTAAAAGCTGTTTATTCAAACACAGATAGTTTAGCTACAGAACTAGGGCAGCTCCAGTCACTGAACGGTCATTTATTTAATCCCATTTTTGTAACAAATGGCACTGCCCCTGCATACTGTAGATGCTGACCCCTAAAGGCATTTGCCACATAACTTTTACCAGCAAACCTGCGTTCAAGGGCAGGTTTCAATATGATGTGGGACTCTTGGCTGAACTCTGCTTGAACCCAGAGGCATATCACTTACAATAGACACTAACAATAATGCTCTGATCACCTGCTTAAGACAAGAGGGTTCAAAGTGAGTTCATGTCCCCACACACCTTTTTCAATTCAGTGCTTGTACACAATGATATTAAGTTTAATCTAGTTCCTGTTCAGAACCCAGAAGTGGCCTGGGTACCTTCTTGTGTAACGTGGGAATTTTAGGAGTTTTGTTTGATGTCATTTCATCCAGTCAATGATACCTTAAATTAAACCTTCTCTTGAGATATCAACATTTTACTTTTGCAGGGACAATCCCAGTAAGAATTATATATTGTAGTGATTAATCTTTTCAAAACTAATTGCAACTACACTATAAATGGGGGGAACCGAATTATAGAGAATGACTGCAAACTTCACAAACCCCTTCCAGTATTTTTAGTTTTAATTTTCTCTATTTATATTCAACCATTCTCCTTTCTTATTTTTTTCCAGGACTGGTAAAGGATCTAAGATTTTAGTGCTAAATTCCACTGCTCTTGCTCCTTTTGTTCTGAGGTATTGAAGACTGACCTCCCTGCCCTCGAACGTCAAGATAAGAAAACCTTCAACAACCTTAGTTCTAAACTATAAAATGAACATCAGTACTAAGAATTTCAAGGCTCCCTTGAAATATCTTTTACAACACTTAAACAAGTGGTAGTCGTGATAGCACCCCATCACTAATGGGTTGTACGCTCCTTCTTTCATGTTGCAGTCTTGGATTGACAAGAGCCATCTACAAAAAGCTTCTTTAAAATATACAAATACAAAGAGGTGAGATCAGAGGTGACATATGGGTGGTTTACTGGTAGAACTATAACTAATTTTTTAAACAAAACAAAAACAAAAAAAATCTGGCTTCAGTGTGAATTTCCCCTCATAATTTTTAACTCCTCTCCATAAATAAATGTTTACGTCTTCAATGCCATTTTAAACTTTCTAATGGTGAGTTCTATAAGACAATGAAATAGTCTTTCCAGGGTAAGTGCTGGAAGCCTTGTTATGTAAAATTAGACAAGCAGTAGAAAACAAGACCGTAAGGAACAAACTTGCATTGAAGGAAGGAGCTAGAAGAACTACACTATTTCCGTTTTCAAAACAAATAATATATTTTCCATACAAAGCAAAGCAGATGAGAAGCATCAAAATGCCAATAAGCAAGTACAGAAGTGAAATTCCAACAACAATGGATGTGGCCTAAAAACTGAAGCCTCTAAAAAAGCAAGTTCCTAAGCCATACAGGATTCAAATTCTGGTTAGTTTTTCAGGTGGGTACCGATACGTTTCCAATTCTAAACTCCAGAAAGGTAAAGAGACAATGAACAATGGGATTCTATTTGCAGTATGTTGCCAGCGAAGGAAACTAACTAAAGAAAAATTATCTACTTGATAAGAGGAAACAACCTGCAACATTCTTATTCAGAAGAAAGTCTCCACCAATGTTTGCACAAATACATCAGTGGGAAATCAAAGCTGGAAGACCAAAGAATCCAAGGTCATATCCATTGAAAAGATACAAGTGCTATTTCATGAGCTACCAAAGCTTCCCTAAAAAAGAAAAGGAGTACTTGTGGCACCTTAGAGACTAACAAAGCTTCCCTGAGTACTTAATGCTCCTCAAAAATGTATAGGAGCAAATTATAGTTATGGGCTCTAGATGCCCCTTAAATCCCACTCTGGTCTCTCTGAGCACACACACCACAGATCGGGACTTGTGCCTTTACCTTTCCTGGAGTGGAATCATGTGAATTTCCCTCTGAGAAGAGGTCCCGACTGAAGTACACTGTCTACTGACCATGCTTATCTAGCAGTTCTTCCCTTTGAAAGTCTATGACATGTGGTGAATACACTGCCCAGACAGCCTTAAACCAGTCGGAACAGAGCATAACAGAAGAGAAAAAGGGTTTTAGAAGAACAAAAGGGACTACATGAATGTCCTAAAGGCTTACCTTTATATATAGAAATGTATCTCATGAAGCATAGGAAAGCCAAACTTCAGACACACCAGTTGCGCGTCTGTCATTCTGCTTCCCTGAACTGTCTCCCCACTGCTTGAGGCACTGACCTTTAAAATGAGTTGGGGTTTTTGTTCTCCTCAGTCTCCCCAGCTTGGACCTTATTGCCCAAAACCAGTTTGGTGAGTTCCACAAGGGGTTGGAGGCAGTACATCAAAGCAAAACGCTCTTGCATCACCCCTAAAGTTTTGTCAGATAGAAGGGCTCTCTCAAGTCACTTTTTTTGCCTTTTTCCCCCCAATAGCCTGCTATTAAACAGCTAAATCAACATATTAATAATGTAAACTCCCTAATAACCAGTTTTCAGAGTAACAGCCGTGTTAGTCTGTATTCGCAAAAAGAAAAGGTGGACTTGTGGCACCTTAGAGACTAACCAATTTATTAGAGCATAAGCTTTCGTGAGCTACAGCTCACTTCCTCAGATGCATATCGTGGAAACTGCAGCAGGCTTTATATATACACAGAGAATATGAAACAATACCTATTCCCACCCCACTGTCCTGCTGGTAATAGCTTATCTAAAGTGATTTCCAGCACAAATCCAGGTTTTCTCACCCTCCACCCCCCCACACAAATTCACTCTCCTGCTGGTGATAGCCCATCCAAAGTGACAACTCTTTACACAATGTGCATGACAATCAAGCTGTCATAAACCTAATAACCAGACCTAATAACCAGATTACCATACAGAGCTGATCACAGAGCAGCCTCAGGTCCATCACAAAGCACAAAAACAATCCCCCTTTTTTCTCCACATGATTAAAACTGACATCAGTCACTGAATGAGAGTAAACTCCCAATGAAATCACAAAGCCACCATCAACTGTAATGGTTACTGTGACTTTTCACAACTATTCCCTTTAGAGTGCATTCAAATATCTAGTAAACACCCTCTTAGGCGTACATTAATGGCAGCATGAGAGAAATGCGTAAAAAGATGGGGTGGTCTAGATTTTGCTAATTCCTGGGTGGTCCAAATTTATGACCCTCTTTATTCACACCTTCAAAGGGGATGGATACCTTATATAGGTTTTAATACATCTCTGAATCAGTTAGGCTTTGTTTAGCATCCAAGCAGCGAACGGGACAATATCAGTATGAATGATACATTTTTTAAAAATTGCATTTTTCTTCTCTAGACATGAAGTGGATCTATACATGGGGCTGCATAATTTCAGACATCACAATAAAATAAAACAGAAGCAACTGGCATTTTTACAAGCTTCATCATCTTTTTACTGTCTATTGTATTCTACAGAAGAAAGACACATCAGAGAAACTACATTTGTCAAGCTTTTTCTCTGCAACCAGGCATAGCAAATGCTGTTTTATTGTAAGGACTGACACAGATTGAGCTTTTGAGTAATCACACCACAGCTGTTTGTCTGAAAAAAGAAAAAACTGTGCGATGTCCAGCCTGTCACTGCTGGCGTGAAAAAAGTAGAACTTAGTGTAATATGCCTCTCTTCCAGTTGCTGTGTTAGAGCTGGCATAGAGCCGGGCATGGAATGTGAGATGTGTCAACCACCTCAGTCCTTCCCACCAAAGCCTCAGAAATTTGCTGGACAACAGTTCTCTGAGCTAGCAAGGAAGGTGGGTGGGTAGTAGGAATGTGCAGAGAATCATCTCAAAGAACTCCAGCTATTGGTAAGTAATCTTCATTTCTTGAGTGGTTTCTGCACTTTCCCACTATTGGCAGGGAGTGTTACAGACTTTGCATCAGATTTTGAAGCTAAGTCTAAAGATTGCTTAGTCAAAGTACGTATTGAGCTTCAAGATGCAACTCAACAAATTTCAGCTATAGAGATATATGTCTAAGGCATACCACAGAAGTCATATCAGCCCTTATGGAATAAGCCCCAAGTCCAACTGCTATAGGAATATTTACTAACTTACTACACTTCAATACAGAGCCTGATCAACTTGCGCAGATGTTGGGTAGTGATACTCTTTCCCTTGTGGTTATCCCTATAGGCAATGAAATGTTAGGGTGATTTTCTGTATATTTTAACCTACTTAGGTAGAAATTAATGCCTTCTCAATATCTGATTTATGCAACTTATATCCCCCATGATGGAAGTGTGGTCTAGGAAAGAATACTGGCAGTTTATTATCTGATCTGATTATATGGTAATTAGTCATTATTTGGGAAGTAATTTTGAGTGAGGGTGTAGGACCACTTTATCCTTATGGTAAACTGTAAAAGGATGACCAGCCATAAGAATCAAACTCATAGCAATAAAGAAAACTGTTTTAATGCATAAACCGAACAGAAACCAGTCTTCCATGGGCTCTAAAAGGGTTTCAGAAGCCTCTGAGGACTAAATTTACATCTCAAGGGGATGATGCTGGGTTCCTCGGCACAGGGAATAAACTCACCAGTCCTTTCAGAAGGTGTTTCACTATAGGGTGATTAAACACTCCTGCGGTCTGTTTCTAGATGATTAACTGAAATGGCTAAGTGATGCTCTTTTAGGGAGGATATCCCAGAATCTGATATCAAAGTGTT
This sequence comes from Lepidochelys olivacea, assembly GCF_965140295.1. Lineage (NCBI taxonomy): Eukaryota > Metazoa > Chordata > Testudines > Cheloniidae > Lepidochelys > Lepidochelys olivacea. The sequence continues at coordinate 17,756,135 of NC_140428.1, forward strand.
CTGAACCGAAGACGAAGGGGATGTAATTGGAGTTTTTCCACACCACCACTTGTGTAACACCAAGAGTAGACGATTCCCTGGAATTTAGCAGGATCTTCCAAATTTGGGCTGGATAATATAGGTGTCCTGGATATCAACCTTGTCACATAGATTAAAATCTAGCTTGAACAAATGGCAATGATATACAGAAATATATCTAGTTAACCAGGGAGAAATGTCTAGTGAGGTGCTTCAGGGTGTGCAACTGAACCCAGGCTTACTTAACTTCATTTTAAGGCTCTGGTAAAAAAGGCATAGAAAGTACATTTGTAGATGACATTAAACTATGAGGTGTTTAAAACACCAGTGAGGGGAGGAAACACTAAGGAACCTAAAGAGGTTAGAAATATGGCAGGAAATGAAATGAGATTCAACCTGGAAAACTGCAACCCAATATATCTAGGGAAAAATAACCCACAACACAGATATTTATTGATGAGGAGACATTTGTAAAGCAGTCAAGCCAATCTCCCACCTCAACCCTCAGGATAAGAGTGAACAGAAAATTGGATACGAGTTTGCAATGAAATATGGTAGCAAAACCAGACTATACAATTTTGGATTCCTTGCACAGGCAATGCATGATGTCACAGAACAGGGAGATGATGGTCCGTTTTCACACAGTGCTGATGAGATGCTACTTACAATTCACGGAGAGGTTATACTAGAGGAAATTCAAAGATAAGCAATAAAAATGATGAGGGAGTTTGGATAGCTGACTGCAGGAGAGGAGTTTAAACCTGCAAAATCTGGCCTAACGCTGACTGAAGGCAGGGGAGACATGAACATCAATGAGGAACAGCAATTGTTTTGAGCAGCCCAACAGGGTTTCACAAGAAGTAACGGGAACAAACTTGCACAAAGGAAAAGTTGGCTGAGCGTGCAAAGGCCCTACGCTCAACTTGATGACATTTCTGTGTTTGTCTGTCTGTCTCTAACACATTAACTTTTAAATGAGGTCTCTGATCAATTCCAAAATTTCAACGAGTGTCCTAGGCATCGAAGACGAGAACCATACCGATTTTGGGGGGAAACCTGAAAACCTAATGGGGAAAAGATGGGTGACACAGCTTCAAGCACTTCTGCAAATGTCTGCAGATAAAACAATTTAGTTATGGTACCCATTAATGCAGTGGTCCCCAAACTTTTTTTGATCACGCACCCCTGAGCCACGATCGGCAGCCGGGGCTGGGAGCGGGGCCATGGTCAGGACTGGGAGCAAGGCTGTGGTCAGTGCTACGGCCAGGAGTGGAGCTGGAAGCTGAGGCCACAACTGCGGCTGGGGGTAGAGCGGGGCTGGATGGTGCTCCCTTCTTTCCCCCAGGGGAGGGGAAGGAGGCCGGCCCAGGCCCAGGCCCCACTGTGCCCCATCGAATACTCCTCTGTGCTCCCCTAGGGGGCGTGCCCCACAGTTTGGGGACCACTGCATTAATGCATTCCAGCATAACAATATCCCTGACCATCCTCCCAACAGAGTTTAACATGTTAATACCCTGAATGACTCACTCCCCACATACATTATGGTGGGGAGGGGAAGGAGGAATATGGAGGCATGTGAAGAAGAGACATTGGAGGCATGCACAGAGCCCCTAACATCGGGGGTGTGGAGGGAGAATGGCAGATCCTGATATTGGGAGGAGGATCCATGATGCCTTTGGCACAGGGGAAGAGGGGAATGATGGTGCACACAGAGCCTCCCAGCCACATGGGGGAAGAATGGAAGATTGTGAAGCGGGGGGGGGGGGGAAGGAGGAGGATTGGGGTGGGTGCAGAACCCAGGGAGGTGAGAGACTGGAGGCATCTGGTATGGTGGTAGGAGTGCACACAGAGCTCTTGCCATGAGGGGAGTGTGACTGGTGGGCACACAGAATCCCTGGCAGGTGGGAGATTGGGGGAAGATGTACAGAGTCCCTAAAATATAGTGAGATGGGAGGGTGGCACAGATCAGGGCTTGTGCAGGATGGAATGTCCAGAGCCCTGGTGTGTGCCATGTGCTTGGCCTACAGAAGCTATGACGTGTGTCCCTCTCTAGTTAGATTGATTATGAGAAAATATATCATAACAAAGGTTATTAACCTCAAGGGAACGCAAAGGAAAGAAATCCCATTGCCTGAGTCATTTACAAAGCACACTGCTGAAGTAGTCAAGAATATACTGTAAGCAACAGTTCCTCATTGGCACAAGAGACTGGGTATTAGCTCATAAATCGGTTTCACCTCTAGTTTCTAGGTGAATTTTTGGGTGGGGTTTAAAAGAGCAGAAGATGGATAAGATCTCATAAAGGGACCTGAGCCGAAGCCCACTGAAATCAATGGAAAAACTCTTGTTGATTTCAATGGGCTTTGAATCAGGCCCCAGGTTAGGGAAGGATTTCCAGGCATAAGGGTCAACATAAAAGAAATCATTAAGAGGGAGCAAGTTAGACAGGTATATAGGTAAACAAGTTTATCTCCTGCTCAGTCAGGACACAGGCAGAATGCCAAACAAAATGACTTGTTTCAGGGACAAGTGCCCTAGTAAGGGAGTACTCTCTCTGAACATTAATTATTAACTCATAAACAAGCATGACAACTTTAGATTAAAACAAGGGGCACGTAGGGACACTCCTGACAGAATCTTAAATGAGCTCTCCCCTTCTGTAGCAGATTAATGATTTTGCCACCCCTAGGCCCTGAAATAATTGCTGCCCCCATATGAACTTGTGAACAGCACTAACTGATACAACAAAGGAGTCTATTTTGCACATTTTTGCTGTCGTTTCATTTTCCCTTTCTTTCTTTTGTATGGCATTTCTTTTTAAACTGAGAACCACTTAATTTCTTCCTTCCGGTCACCATATTAACGTTTAGAATTGTCGCGAGTATGTTTACTAAATGGCGTCGCGCCGTCCTTGGTGGTTTCAATACACGCGCTGATTGGTAGAATTGCGGCGTCACTGATGGTTCGGTTTGGTGCACAGTTACAATATGAACAAATGACGACACAGGCCTCCGACAGACAGTGGGGCTTGTGCAAAAAATGCCGCGGTTACAAAAATGCTGCTATTATAAATTTGCCACCCCTGCAAATTTGTCGGCCGAGGTGACAATACGCCATTGCTCCCCTTCCCACGGGCTTTATACGCTATGTGGTATTATGTGCACACTCTTCCTCTTTCCTTCTATTTCTACTCCCATGCGCTCTTTTAATTCTGCTGCTGTTGCATGATGAAGAACTGCAGGGCTGAACAATGAGATGGACACATCAGAGATAACTACTCCCTCTTCTCCACCTATGCCTCTTTATCGACAGTTTGAACGTTACAGTCCTACTGGCTGACACGAAAAGGGGTAGCGGAGAAGGCAAAGACATATAATTTTTTTTTCCATTTTAAAGGCCATTGGGTCACTCACTGACATTGTCTAAGAACCAAGATCTTACTGCACAGCTACAGAGCACTGGCATTAAAATGACAAAATGGAGAATTTTAATTACTTGCCTCTCTTCTGGGATAGAACCCAATACATATCCATAAGAGAATTTTCTACTACACATTAAGGCTAGCCATAACTAAAGTGCTCCCAACTTAACACAGTCCAACAACAGTCCTGTTAGAACTGGGTAACCCCATGAAGTAGTCCTTTGCTTCTACTGACATTTCAGAAAGTGAATTCTTTATTTTCAGTCTCACGTTGCTGATATTAAAAAAACAACAGTTCAATAACTAAGGAAAAGTCTCTGGTCAGAGTTAAGCTGCTTTGGCAGAAGTCTGAGCGAAAGCCATAATGGCCATTTCCTGTATTGCATGTGGTTGTGGTAGAAAAAGGGATTTCAAATGAAGATCTCCAAAAGGCCACAGGCATGTATCCAAGATTACTAAATATCAGAAAATTCCTTTTACTACCCTGTGAATTACAGGAAAAAGTTTTAATGCATGTTTTCTTAACTAACAAAAGTACTGTAGCAAGCACTAAAGCAGATTTTTAGAAGATAGCTTTCTGAATATATCTATTCAATTACAGGATAGTTTTCTTGTTTTGGATCGAGTTTTTTGGCAGTATACAACACAAATGTGGAAATAATCAGAACCGCTGTATGTGACATTGCAGTACTTAGAAGAAAATATAAAACCCACTCAAAATAAAATATCAAATCATACACATTAGTTGCTAATAAATTAAATGTATGCTGTACTGTCAAGATAGATTTTCTTTTAATATCTTCCCAGTGCTCTGACATTTTAAAAAATTAAGCCAGCTGTCCTTTCTTGTTTCATAAAGAACAGAATTAATGTTAAGTTTATCTCCAGCAAAACAATAATTAAGTTTGTTTTTCTTCACAAATTAAATGAGTTTATGCTTCAGAAGTTCAGACAGCTTATGCAATTATAGCATTTCTTTCTTCTGAAGAAGTTCATCAGGAGGTCAGGCTTTTTAAATACAACCTGCTAAAAGTACATTTTTAAACTGGCACCATATGCTATAAAAACCACCACTTATCCTAGCCTCCATGGTTTGGCTTCATGCTCCCACCACAGTTTGTGCTAGCTGGGTGTGTCACAACATAGATTAATGGATTTTAAAGGCAGAAGAGACCCATTATGATCAGTTAGTCTGACCACCTGCATAACACGACCATAGAAGTTCATCCAGTAATTTCTGCTTGGAACTCAATAACTTGTGCTGAAACTAGAGTGTGTGTTTTAGAGAGGCATGCAATCTTGATTAAAGACTTTGAGTGATGAGTCTACCACATCCAGTGGTAAACTGTTCCAATGGTTCATTACCCACTCTATAGAAAATGTGCACCTTATTTCCAGTTTGAATATTTTAGCTTCAACTTCTAGCTATTGGATTTTATATGCTTGCTATGGTGCCAGAGAGGAACAGAAAAAGACAGCATTATTTTAGGGCAGTGATACTCAGAGCTCAGTGATTCAGGAGTCAAATTAGCAATCAGAATTACCCAAAAGAGCCACACTAGTATGAATTCATTGTTTCATTTACTATATAATTCTCACAGCAAAAATGACTGACCAAGTATATTATTTTATCAACTACAATTGGTGATAACATAGTAAAAGCATCCTGACTGGTTAATAATTAAATCACACAGTGTTTTAATATTGTGTGCTGCAAAGAGCCGCAGGACACACGTTAAAGAGCCACTTGCGGCTTGTGAGCCTCAGTCTGAGTATTGCTGCTTTAGGGGTTCGGAAATGGAATGTCCTCCCATCCTTAAATATTTGGCAGATTTAACACTTAACTTTACAGTTCTCATTTTGCACAGATCTTTTGCAAGGGAACTTTTAGTAATTTATTGCGATGTAGCACGTGTCACTTTTAAGAGAAGAGGAAATGTAATGCCTGACCCACTCAACTCACTCCCAACACCCAATTGACTTAGAGGTATGTTGGGATAACATTAAGATCACTACAGGAAATTCCAGCCTTAAAAGTGATACTTCTCACAAATGAGGTTCTGTGACCATGCAGGCCAATAAATATGTTGTTCAAAACTATACTTCTTAAAGTTGATTCATTCATTACACTTGTCTCCCTCCAGGTTAGCTAGCATTGCTATACTAATAGCAATACCATACTAACTGATATCTAGCAGTTTCCATTAAACCAGTCATGGTAATTTAGAGCCAAATGGTGAAGGGAAAAAGTATGTCTCATTTCCAGCAACGATATTAAACTACCATGACCAAGAAATGGGTATTTTTTTCCCATCAGACAGTCTAATAGAAAACGAAGCCTGCACTTTCACAACTTTATTTACAGAAAATATTTTTTTTTATAATTTCTCAGGAACTGGTAAGAGCCTTACATAAGCTGCACTATAATGAGCAATGTACTGTTTTAGGCTTCTGAGAATTAGGGATTATTTAGAGTTCAGCCAAACAGAAGGAAAAAAAGACATCACTTGGAATACAATTTTCTGTGCTGTGGTGGAGGCTTAGCTATACTTAAGAGGGCGGCAGTGATGTTTCAGTTGCTTTTCAAAATATTTTGTGACCATAAGCAGCAATCATAAAACCAGCCATCTAGTACACACTTTGTGTAGGAGGTGACTGAATTTCCATTCTAAGAAGTTTTATTTTGGTTCCCTCTCTTAAATCTGCAAATAAAGGGATATCCACCTTGAAACTGGGGGGCTAAGTTTGTAGCTTAGTTAGATTTTTCTGCCAAACTGGAGTTCAGTTGGACAAAGCATTCATGAATGACACCCAAAGAAGGGAGGTACAAAGAGTTCAAAAATAATTTTAATGAATTTTTATAGCCAATAATAATAATGTTGATGAGAAGGAGAGAGATAAATCATCATTTACTGTACTTTCTAGAGCACAGAATAAAAAAAGAGTATACTTTTACACACATTTAGCATTTTAAAGCATAAGTCAGCTTTTATTTTTTGGACAAGCTAATTTAGTGTTGTGAACTGAGGGGGGAGAGGTGACACGTTTCATCCAGGTCTGCTACATAGACACTGGGGAGGAGCAGAAGTCCTCACACCTCTGTGAACCATGGAAGGCCAGCAGCAAAAGATCTCTACTACTACAGCAGACACTTAGCAAGTCTGCTTGGGGGAAGAGAGAGATGGTGAGGGGCATTTGCCCATTTCCTGCTGGCAGCTTATGAGACATAGCAGACCCCATATGGAATGTAGAAGGCTCTTCAGCTCCCTCCTTCTCCAATCCTCAACATGACTTAGGAATCTAGCTGGGGGCCGTACTAGGGTTGCCAATGTCTAATCACACAAAGGCAAACACCCTTGCCCTGCCCTCTTCAGAGGCTGCTTCCCCTCCCTCTGTCGCTTGCCCTCCCCCACCCTCACTCACTTTCACCGAGCTGTGGCAGGGGTTTAGGGTGCAGGAGGGGGTGTGGGCTCTGGGCTGGGGACGAGGGGTTTGGAGTGTGATAGGGGGCTCCAGGCTGACCCTGGGGCGGGGGTTTGGGGTTCGGGAGGGGGCGAGGGCTCTGAGAGGGAGTTTGGGTGCAGGAGGGGGCTCAGGCCTGGGGTTGGGGTGTGGGCTCCGGCCGGGCGGCACTTTCCTCAGGCGGCTCCCGGTCGGTGGCACAGTGGGGTAAGTCAGGCTCCCTGCCTGCCCTGGCTCTGTGCTGCTCCTGGAAGTGGCCGGCACATCCCAGTGCTGGGGTCTCTGCGCGCTGCCTGAGCACCGACTTTGCAGCTCCCATTGCCCAGGAACTGCGGCCAATGGGAGCTGCGGGAACAGAGCCTGCTTTAGCCCTGCTGTGCCACCGACTGGGAGCCACCCGAAGTAAGCAGGGCCAGGGGACTTGGTGTGCTGCCCCCTCCACACGCCACTCCCAGAAGCAGCCAGCACATCCCTGCGGCCCCTGAGGGGGGTGGGGGAGGGTGTGTCAGAGGGCTCTGTGCACAGCACCGCCCCGATAGGTCCCATTGGCCGCAGTTCTCAGCCAACGGGAGCTACGGAGTCAGTGCTTGGGGCACGGGCATAGCGCAGAGACCCCTCTCCCTCCCAGGGGCACCAGGGACATACCAGCCGATTCCAGGAGTGGCGCAGGGCCAGGGCAGGCAGGAAGTCTGCCTTAGCCCCACTGTGCTGCCGGACTTTTAGCACCTAAAATCCCCCCGTTTGGCTTCAGTAGCCTCCGGGAGACAGGGACTGATTCAGGGAGACTCTTGGCAAAACCAGGAGGGCTGGCAACCATAGGCCACACGTGCCTTCCTGAGCGTGGTACTTCCTGAACAGCTTATTTTGGTTTGTTGCGGACTGATAAGCCTATTAAGATAAACAGGAAGAGGGCAGGCCACTGAAAAGTACCCAGTGGCTTGCAGAAGAGCTGCCCACTAACTCCTCTTACAGCTTATAGGGAGTGGAGAATGCAGGAGGCCCATAAGGCTTGGAAGGTTAAGGGAGGGACCTCAAAGGTTTGTCAGATGCACGCACTTACCCAAGGTGTAGCCCCACTCCTGTGCACAACCATTAAAAGGCAGGAAATTTAAGATTAAGGTTAACCCATTCATGTGTAAGCTCACAGTTAAGATACCCAAGCCACATTAATTCCATCACCTAATTGGAATTGATATAAGCAATCACTTGAAGAATAACAAACAGTTCCAACTTTTAGGTACCACAAAAACTAGAATGCTTGATTCCTGATCACGCACAGCTTGTACCAACTACAACCTCATTTACTGTCAGACATACTTGACAGAAAATTTCCTATTACACTAATAGCATACTGAAGACATAACTCCCCACTCCTACATCACAAAAATGACAACAGATGGAAGTTCTAAAAAATGCTCTTTTACTCATAGCAGCAATTCACCTTATATACTTAAAATCAGCTATTGAGATTCTACAGAAGATTTTTCTAGGTATCTGGCCATGTGTGCCCCCCCTGCATCTGAGATCAGAATGGGATCTCAGCACTGGAATAGTGTCAGCCACAGACTGAGTCCATCCATGACAGTAAACTTACTTTAATTCATACTTTGCAAGGTTAAACAACACTAATCAGATCAGCTTGAGCATTTTTATTTCTGTATACTTCTTAACTCGGAACAGTCATGGCCCAGCACACGTAGAGCAGAAAGTGCAATCTGAGCCAGCAGATTCAGCTTGGAACAGCATTTTATTTTGATTCCAAACCACACATAGCTGAACAGTTAACAAATGCAACAGGGGGCTATTGGTACACAACAGTCAAAACAAGTCCAAATCCTTTGTTGTTCTTCTCCCTGTCCTCCAATGAACAATTTAGTTGCTTGATTATATATGAGAATCAGAAAGAAAAGTGGGTGGGGGGTTCTTTTATGAACTTTTGCAACATAAGTGTAGTTGAGTGTATTTTAATGTATAAGGTCTATACATCTGTGATTAAAATCTTTTTGTGAAAAACAAATACAGTCACACCTGTGTAAAGAGGCTTCCTAAATTAATTACTAGAAATATTTTTTTCTTTAAGAAAGGTTTATGGGTCAGTGGATAGTCACAGGACTGTTGCAACAATACAAGATTTCTGTGTACTGGACACATTTTTGTCCTGCACTCATTATATTTAGATGCCTTATATGGTTTCTGATATTCATTTACTATGCAACTAAACTAGGATTTTTTTCATTTGCCAAGGATTGCAAATTGCATGAAGATGAACTTCACCTCATGCTGCTGTAGGTCCATGACAAACAAAAGTTATTCCAAACTCGGTGGAAGCTCAGCTCTGGTTCGACTCATAGAAATTTCCTAATCTGTACTCAGTCAACAGCCATCAGCAGGAGGGCACTGTGCTACACAGGCACATGGCAGGTGGATAAAGCTAGCTTTTGCCTGCAGTCTATTTTCTCATCTGTCACGCAACCTCATCACTATTTGAAATTCATGAATGCAGATATGTATTTCAATTTAATGCACACATTGTATGCATGCATGCACATCATGATATACTTATTTTCATAAAACAGTGCAACCTTCATAATAATTTATTTAAAAAAAAAAAAAAAGAGTATAGCCATGTTTTCTTAAAATGCTCTCTGAGACTGCTTAGGTTAACACATCAGTTATTTTGCTTGAATGTGTCCCCAACCTCCCCGTCTGAGATAGAACATTTCTAATCATACTCTAGATGGGTTTTTTCTTTAAATCCCTCTTTACTTATCCAAACTATGGTCCCTGGCATTTCAATTCTACACATGAAACTAAGTCCCAAGTGCATAAAACTATATGCTAGCTCCTCCCATTCCCTTCCCAGCCCCCAACATGCTCATTTAGTCGTGGCTCAAATTTACTGTTACATTTGATGCAGGTAAAGTGTGGGGCCCTATTATACAAAAATTCATCATTACCGACAAAAGATGGGCTAACTGAATCTTATGAGTCTTAACATTAATTCTTTTTATATTTATTACATTCATCGGCAGTTAAAAAGCCTGGTGCATTTGGAACACTTCCTACTTCCACAACAAAGTATGTCTAGGTTTGAATTCTTACGAGTTTCCTGCACCTCACTCACACTTCATCAAGCTTATTGTTCCTTACTGAAATAGTGGTGGCAGACACATCAGGATTCTGAGTGTGGCATAATAAAATGGAGGAAATGGAAAAACCAAATGGAAAGACTAAAAAAAAAACAAACCATTCTGAAAATCACAAAGTAAATATACCTGGATTTTTTAAACCCCCTGTTGTGCAGGATCTTGTACAACAGACAGAGTTCTAAGGCATACAGTAACACAGCACAGCATCAACACACAGGAACTGAATGCCACTTAACCACTGGAAATAAAATGTTTATTCTCTTAGATCCAACTCTCTGGACCTCTCCTATTCTTTCCCCTTTTCCACATTTACTTTGCCATTATTATTTTCATCAGTTTTGTAAAACATTTATCTTAAACATGTTTAATATAATTAAATATTGATTTCTGGTAGTGCCCGCAACATGCAAGCCACTGAACACACACAGAAAGGCATAGTGTCTCCCCAACAGAAGGCATACAGAGCCCCTGCCAAAGGAATAAAGGTGATCCTGGAGCGGTGGAGGCGGGAACGGTGGACACACAAACAGCGCCCTTGCTATGGCAGGAAGGTAAAAAGGAGGGGGGACAGAGAACCCTTGGTTTGGGGGGAGGTGGGAATCGGTGCACACTGAGTCCCTGGCTTAGAGAGGAAGGGAGGAATGGAGGGCATGGGGAAGGGCAGACAGAACTGCTGGCACATGGGGAGAACGGAGGATCCTGATATGGAAAGAGAAGTAAATGGGGGGTACATGCAGCTGGGCTCTGGGGTTAGAGTGTCTGGGCTGGGGGTTGCCCCGCAGCTGGGCTCTGGGGTTAGGGGCTGCAGATGTCTGGGCTGGAAGGATGCCCCATGACTGGGCTCAGGGGTGAAGGGCGGGTGTCTGAGACCACAGGGGCAGAGTTTTCCCCCAAAACGTACCCAGCTGGCACATGTGACACACCTAGACGGAGGCACCCAGTAAAAGCATAACAGAGAAACAGGAACTGGGTTGTTGTACGGGTTTCTTTAACTCTTTACTCCTGGGGGAATCTTTATTGCTATCCGTATTGCGACAGACATACTTTCTGACAGACATTTTGGAATAAATTACCAAAATAACTGAAACTGGCTTGATTATATTGTGTTATTTTGATAAATAAAATATGCATAATTTTGCAGAACTGTAAAATATTGTGCACAGAATTTTTAATTTTTTTGGCACGGAATTCCTCCAGGAGTAATGTGTGCACATGCACAATCTCTCACACATACATATTCTTAGTAAAAACTGATTTTGCAAAAGAAAAATAGAAGGGATGTCACTATTACATTATCTTCAGAACTCTTCAGCTTCTTTAAAACACCTGTTTTCCTATGAATTCTTAATTGAAACCTAAAGAAGAACATTTTTAGTTCCATTCTGCATCAGGACACCAAGATGGCAATTTCTTTTTTATTATATTTAAGCTCTTCAGACTCTCTTTTTCCTGATTTATTCTAATATAATGTAGTAATACTGCACGCAGATGTGGTCGCCCCATCTCAAAAAAGATATATTCGAATTGGAAAAGGTTTAGAAAAGGGCAACAAAAATTATTAGGGGTATGGAATGGCTTCCATATGAGGAGAGATTAATAAGACTAGGACTTTTCAGCTTGGAAAAGAGACAACTAAGGGGGATATGATAGAGGTCTATAAAATCATGACTGGTGTGCAGAAAGTAAATAAGAATGTTATTTATGCCTTCTCATAACACAAGAGCTAGGGGACTTCAAATGAAATTAATAGGCAGTAGGTTAACAAACAAAAAAGGAAGTATTTTTTCACACAACACACGTCAACCCGTGGAACTCCTTGCCAGAAGATGTTGTGAAGGCCAAGACTATAACAGTGTTCAAAAAAGAACTAGATAAATTCATGGAGGATAGGTCCATCAATGGCTATTAACCAGGATGGGCAGGGATGGAGTTGCTAGCTTCTGTCTGCCAGATGCTGGGAATGGGCGACAGGGGATGGATCACTTGATGATTACCTATTCTGTTCATTCCCTCTGAGGCACCTGGCATTGGCCACTGTCAGAAGACAGGATACTGGGCTAGATGGACCTTTGGTCTGACCCAGTATGGCCATTCTTATGTTCTCAGTAATGAGAATCTCCTATATTACACTGTAGCTTTTTTGTACCAATTTTACTAGTACACAAGGCTACATTAGTGAGTCTACAAATGCAGTATTTCAAAAAGGAGGTAATTAAATAAACTAGAGGCAACACTAATAATACACAGTCAATTTTACAAAATTACAGTGCCTTTGGGCTAGGAGACAAAACCAGGATAAAATTGCAGAAGGTTTTGCAATATGGCTTTGTAGACAGTTTATTGATAAGAAATGTAAAGTGTTCACTGACCTGGGGCCACTAAGACTTGCAGTGTCTCTCACTGCCTGCGCTGTTTCAGAAGCAAAATCAAGGGCACCGGCCATTGGTTTGGTTACTGTGCCAACCAGCCCTTTCCCAAGGCCTGATATGAAACCACTGACTCCTCCTTCAGTTTTGACACCTTCTACTGTTGAGGTTATGACACTTGTTAATCCACCAATGATACCTAGCAAAGACAACAAAACCTGTAAGTGGACCAACTGCTTTGCCACTAAAAATAAAACGACAGGATGTTATTACAGCTGACCATGTTAAATGATTTACTTTTTTGAAAGTTCTTGACCGAGTGAAAGCATGCTACCCACTTAATGCAGCACATGAAAAGTCCGATTATGAATGGATGTTTTTTATTAATCTAATAATATAGTCTTATATTTGTATAGGGCATTTTATCCTGAAGCTATACATACACAAAAGTATTTTGTCTACTGCTCAAGTGAAGCCATCTCCAACAGTGTGACAAGGATTTAACAGAACACAAAATATCACACAACAGCTTAGGACAGGAAATGAAAAATACTGTGTTCAGTTGGAAATACAAAGAGAAATTTAAGCAGGCAAAGCGTAATTACCCAAAGTGGAATTTTGACCAGGACACTGGGGACAGGCATCTCATTCTTGCAAAACATTAATGTCCATGAGAACCTGGCCCACAAGGGGTTAGGAACTTAAAAGGGAGATCCTCAGCTGGTATCAACTGACATAGCTCCACTGACTTCTTTGACTGCCCTACAGATTTTACATCACAGCCAAAAGACAGTAAACATTGTGATGTTGGAGGTTCGAACAGTATTGTTGGTACGTAAGTTCTGGAGTCGAGAAGCATATAGCATATGCTATGTTTAATTGTTTCATTTGGGTAACTTTGCCATACAGTGGAGTATTTGGGAAAACTACAGTTCAACAGATAGAATTTAAGAGTCAACTGCTTCGTCGAAGAAATGAAAATCAAAAACATTAAAAAACCAAAAACAAACAAAAAGATTCAAGTCAAAGAAGCTAATCAGCTAATGAATGTTTCTAACTGACTCTTCATTAAACAGTCTATATTTCAGATTTCACATGTTGCTAGCAACATAATTTATACCTGATTTTAGAACATACTAATGTTCTGTAACTGGAATAACCAAAATGCTTTGCATTCAAAGGGAAGTCTAACGTGATCCATTTAGAACTTCACTGCTTTCTTTTTAATAGAAATTTTTTTATCCCTGCACTAAGTGAACTACAAGAGTTAGATATGGAAAGAACTTACAGAAATGAACCTTTTCCATTTTTGGGCCATCACCTATCTCAAGTGATGGGGCTTCAACTACCTAGAATACTATTTCAGACTAATCCTGGAGACTGAATAAACACATTTCCCCTAATTGTACATTTCTTAAGTACGAGACTTTTTGATAATCATACAGACTGCATTTGAAATTGCACCAGTTTAACTAATGGTGCAATTTTAAACAAATTTTAAGAAACTGATATAAAATACAGTATGAATATTCAAATGATTTAAGCCTGGCTTATATCGATTTAGCTTAATCAGCAGAGAATCAACTCAAGCTAAATTGACATTAGCCTGTCTTCAATCAAATTAAGACTGTCCACACTGTCTTTTGCACCAGTTTAAATAAACTGTTTTTTAAGACAGTTGAAAGTTAAACAGGTGCGACTTTGAACACAGACAAGCTAAGGGCCGGATTGTGCAAGAAAACTGGAATCTGTGGGAACTGAGTGCAAGAGCGATACACTCATTCATTCATTTGTACCACTGGCTGAATATTATCTTATTATTTGTCACTTACAAAGAGATTGTTTGTAAGCATATTTATGAACCTATGAAGAAATTAGAAAATTTGGCTGATCTCTTTCCTAAATTTAGTTTTGATATCCAATAGTACAATTAAATAGGTCATTCTCAAATCTAGGTGCCTCTGCCAAAATGAAAAACACAATTAAATTAAAAGGAAAGCCAGCAATTGCTCCATTACGTTAAGCCACATGTAACCAACCAGTGTGGAGTGGTTTAAATTGAACTGCATTGTTTTTCTGAATCCTATCACTTTGGAAACACAGTGACAGACATAAAGCAACTGATATTACAGTAGCGTAATCTATTGATGCACAAATTACCATGAGCAAGTCCATGGATCCCAGCTATGAGATGTTCTCCACTGGTTGCGCCATGGTATCGAATGTACTCTCGTTCAGTTTGATGTCGGTTATCCATCGTCTTTCCCAAACCATCTGATAAAGTTCCAGCAAACTACAGTAAGAGAAACAATGGGAAAGTTAAAAAAAACAAACAAAAACAACCCCCAGAATTCTAAATTATCAAGATTTGTTGAAACAAGATCTGTGTTTAATTTTTAAACTCTCCTTTTTATTGCTTTATTTTAAATATTACTATAGTGCTAAAGACCAGAATTTGTCCAGTTCTCAATATCTGCATGTCACACTTACATGGCAGCATGAAAAGAGAATTTTTCGTTGTTTGAAGGTATGCATCCACAGCCTAATCCCATAATCACTATGTCTTATAGTCAGAAAGGCCTTATCTGCATTAGTATTTTCCTTAATACTGCCCCACAGTTATCATTCCACTAGAAGTAGCACCAGTGTAAGGCCAGCCACTTGTATCTTAATGTTATTTAGCCCATGTTGGTTAAAACATCGTTGGCTATTCCACACCAGAGTTTCACTCATTACAACCATCAGTGGATCCGCACCAATGGCAGCACAGTGGTGGGAAGTTTTAAGAAAAGTGTTACTCCAATGGTCTGGAATTAGAGGAAATTTTTTAAGTAGTACAATAACAACTTGCATCAACTATACAAATTTCTACAAATGATATTTGATTTTGTTAAGTATTTCAGTGTACTTTTTAAAAATAAATATTTGCAGAAGTCATCCAGTTTTTCTCCTTTGGAATGCTAAATGATTTAGGGTCCAATCTTGCTCCTGTCAAAGTCAACAGAGTGTTGCCATTGACTTCAGCAAGAGCAAGGTTGAATCCTGTGGCTATGTTTACACTATCTTTTTACATAGGCAGCAAAATAGGTCAACCTATTTTCCCCCAGCCAAATGCACTAACTCAACGTTGCTTTATATATACACCAAACTGAGCTGTATAGCATATAAAGTAAATTAGTCATTTCATTAAAAAAATATTCAACAATACATAGCCAACATATATTCTGGTCAAATGGAGTTAAAGTATGTTTGCTGGCACAAATCAGGAGAGGATCTTATGGATAAGCATGAACTCTCACTGTAGATATTTTATCAGAAAAGGATTGAGAAAGAACATTCACTTGTGTTTTGTCATTATGCAATTTGAAAAGTTCTAGACTGACAGTAAATAAGAAATCACATCTATGCCTAACAATTGTAGTCAAGTGAACAAATGAAAAACGAAAAAACTGCTAAATATAAATTAACTTTCTGGTGAAACCTCTCCCAAAACAAGTAGTTAAATGCCAGTGACCCTAGTGTAACCTTTCAGAAAACTCACTGGAATGTTATTTAGACATACACCTATCCTTTTGCAGAGATATGTGAAAGCCTTCAAGGCAAACACTCCCAGAAATATTCTTGTACTAGTGTACTTTACATTTTCTAGCAAGTTAAGAAGCTATTTAAATACATTTGAGTAATGGGGTTTTAAAGTGGATTTATTTTACAGCTGGTAGGGTAGCATGCCATGTTTAGGGAAAGGTGCAGAATGATCCAGAGGTAGATGATGGCTGTGTTGACAGACACATGTGTACTGCAGCACAGAACGAAAGTTTGAACTAATCTAAGGGAAATCTCAATGACTGTAATGAAGACACGTGCAGAACCATTATAAAATTACTGACCTCTTTCCTAATTATATACCTTTTATGTTATAAATGAAGGGCTAAGACACACCTCTAATACGAGCAGGAGTTATGAAAACACTGACCATTACTGAATGAAGATACTGAAAAAACACCAGCTAGAGCAAAGGGTAGCTCACAGTCCCAGTGCTCTATTCATTCTTTAGCCACTTTAGATAAGATCACATCCCAAAGTTAAGCCAAACACAAAACAAAACAATCCCACACCCCTACCTCTAATTGAGAACGGTTATCAACGGATACCTAACAGGGACTCTGGTATTCAAAGAGCTGCTGCAAATGGTGTAGCGCAGTGGTCCCCAACCTTTTTGTGGGAATAGCATATTCCCATTCCCAGAAGACTGTGGAGGGCGCCTGACACCCCCGCCCCCTGCCGAAAAATGGCAACGCGTCTCGGTGGCATTTCGGCAGCGCGGTGTCCTGCGGGTGCACGCAACTGCCCCGGCGGGTGCCATTGCACCCACGGGCACCGCTTTGGGGACCCCTGGTGTAGCGCCACTTCTGGGCCAGAGAAATGAGCACTGACTGGTGGGATTGCGTCATTATGCAGGCTTGGGACAACGAGCAGTGCCTGCAGAACTTTCGGATGTGCAAGGCCATATTCCTGGATCTGTGCGCAGTGCAAACCCCCGCCTTCTAGTGCAGGGACCCCCAAATGAGAGCTTCACTTACAGTGGAGAAGAGCGTAGTGATCACTGTGTGGAAACTTGCAACGCCGGACTGCTACCAGTCAGTGAGAAATCATTTTGGAAATTCAGTGTGGGGACCGCTGTCATGCAAGTGTGCAGGGCCATTAATGGTGTCCTACAATGCAGGACTGTGACTCTGGGCACTGTACAGGACACAGTGGATGGATTTGCAGCAACGGGGTCCCAAACTGCAGTGGAGAGATAGGCAGCATATATATACCTTATTTTGGCACCAGATCACCTGGCCACACAGTACATCAACAGAAAGGGTGACTTTTCTATGGTGATGCAAGAATTGGTGGATCACCGACATCAGTGCTGACTGGCCAGCGAAGATGCATGACGCTCGCATCTTTAAGAACACAAGAGGGTTCAAAAAGCTACAAGCTGGGACTTTTCCTCCTGATCGGCAGGTTACCATTGGTGATATCGGAATGCCAATAATGATTGTGGAGGACCCAGCCTACCCCTTGCTCATGAAGCCATACGCTGGCCACCTCTACAGCCCCAAGGAAAGATTCAGTTACCAGATTGGCAGATGCAGAATGACAGTTGCTTGTGCTTTTGGTCTGTAGTTGTGCCTCTTCTCCCCATAGGCCCCAGAGATCCAATGTCTCCAGTCCACTCCAAGCTGGAGTGCAACTGGAGCATGGAGCCGGCACCGTCAGCTGGGCAGTTGCACAGAACAATGGAGAGCTGTTCAGTGTGCTTGCCGAACTGGACAATCAGGAAAAGGTATTTCAAAAATTTGTGGGGCTTTAAAGAGAAGGGAGGGCCTTGCAGTCTCCGTGATCCCTGGGCACTGGAGTTCACAATTATGACCAGAGCAGTCAGCGTCAGGCATTGTGGGACAGCAGCTGGAGGACTGTTAGGATGGACATAAGGAGCTGGAGGATTATTAGGGTGGACATAAGGACATGGTGCCGGCATTTGTGCTGCATCAACCTCAGTACATCCACCACAGCTCAACCCCATTCAGGGAGGAGGTGTTGCTGCATCGCTGTAACGGGGCACTTACATCGGTGGGAGACAAATTTAAGGGTAGACACACGTACAACCAGGTTGACACAAGGCAGCTAGTCAACCTTACTCTGTAGTGTAGACCAGGCCTTTGTAAAATGCCTAGAGATGCTTCATGAAACCTTACACTGATGAGGAGAAACAAGAGAGCCTGAAAATTCCTTCTTGAATAGTTTAGAATTCTCATCTGTCCTGTATGTGACATGAATGGTGCTCTGCCAGTGTAACAGGATTCTAGCATGGAATTCCCTCTTGGTAGTTCCTTCATTGGTAATTCTTTCATGGAAATTTCCTTTGATAACCTTTGCTCCATCCTATAACTCAGAAAGGTAGTAACTTCAACACCCTGTCGTGCCTTAGGGCTTGTCTACACTACTGCGCAGAGTCAATCTAAGGTACGCAACTTCAGCTATGTGAATAGCATAGCTGAAGTTGACATACTTAGATCTACTTACCGTGGTGTCTTCACTGCAGTAAGTCGACAGATGACGCTTTCCCGTCTACTCCGGGCTTGCGCTCCTCATTTTGGTGGAGCACCGGAGATGGGAGAGTGCTCAGAGATCGATTTGTCGCGTCTGTACTAGACTAGACCATTTATACTAGATGCAATAAATCGACCCCCGCTGGATCGATCGCTGCCCGCCAATCCAGGGGGTAGCGTAGACAAGCCCTTAGACACAGAACACTGATGTGGAGCAAAGTGTGCACGTATTAGAAAGAATAATCTTACATATCCTTAATTTATAAAGTCAGACCCGAGTCTACATGCCCTTGGCAGAAGAGCCATCTACACAAGAATAAACCTAATATAAGGAGAAAAGGAGGATTTGTGGCACCTTAGAGACTAACAAATTTATTTGAGCATAAGCTTTCGTGCGCTACAGCTCACTTCATCACCGAATGCATCCGATGAAGTGAGCTGTAGCTCACCAAAGCTTATGCTCAAATAAATTTGTTAGTCTCTAAGGTGCCACAAGTCCTCCTTTTCTTTTTGCGGATACAGACTAACACGGCTGCTACTCTGAAACCTAATGTAAGGATTAGGGCCAAGTCTTCAGGCCCTTATGCACAGATGCAAATACAGTACAACAATCCATATTTAGATTAACATTTTCATGTTATAACAAGATCATTCAGAATAGCTGGATATTCCAATATTATACACTGACTATATTAAAAAGGAAATCTGTACCAAGTTTAGCAGAGAAGTGAAAGTATAACTATATTAAATCACATGTTGATGGATGACAAAGATGTCAAATGTTTATTCTTTTTAAAAAATGACCTTTCCTCAAGGTGTTTTGATCAGCAGCCATCAATGGGGGCAAGAGCATCAATTCCATGTCTCCCCCTAGTCCCCCAATTCTAGTAATTACATACAAATTATGTGTACATACATGCTATCAATATAAAAATTGACCAAAGAGCATGTCCATGTCATTATTCTGTAAACTGTAGTTTGGAAATATGCCTGAGATCTTTGTTATAATAAGGTAAAAACTCAAAATAAGAAAGAAAATTTAGTTATGTGATGTGTCTGATGCAATTTTTTCTTCTACTTACATCTGCAATGTTTTTAAAGGCTGTGCAATTTTTTGCTCGCTATAAGATTACTCAGCCACAGCTCCTCCTTTCTTGCTAAGAAATGCAAACTATTCAAAGCATGATCCATTATCTCAACAAGCAGATTTTAATCATATGAATGAAAATTAAATCTCATGACTGTTCTTATGACTTAACCATATGGACTCAAAACAGAGCACCCAGTTCACTGGCTGAATTATTTTTAACCCCTTTCTGAACTTAATGTAGATGCTATTTTTGATTGGTCTAGAAATACAAATAGAATTGAAACTATTCCATAACTGGGTGTTCCTCTAAAGGGTAACAGTTCGTTTTTACAGGGATTAGAAGAGTTACTATAAGGATTAAAGGCTCACACATGAAATGTGTATATAGGTGGGAGCAGGCAGATTTTCTGCTGGCTCTAGATTTTCAGCCCACACCGAAAAATGTGCCATGGAACAGTTGTCAAGAACTGACCCTGAATGCCAAATTAGTTAGCTTGGTTGTGATGGTTGGTGCCAGCCAATGTGAATAGGACAAATTATAAATTATTATTAATGAAATGACCGGGCTTTCATAACAGCTGTCTGGGGAAAGTTTTTGCCCAGTCCAGAATGGCCAGCACAACAATCAAATTTTTCTGAATAAATAAGGCTTGTGTGTTCTCTCCTCACATTTTCCCCCTCCGATGAAAGGAGTCCACCATCTGTGTTAGTCAATAGCAATTCCTGTTTTAATACCTCGATATGAGAATTGTTTTCTTAGTAAAGCCGTAAGAGAAAAAAAATTCATAAATGGACTGGTTAAAAGTTCATCTTGTCATCACATGGCAATTTTCATACTCTCTCCACGAAGAAAGAAAAACAAGGTTAAACAGAGATACTTTGATTTGCGTGTTGTAGCAAATAGCACCAAGTGCCCAAAGACAGACATTTGTTCCATAGTTAGACCATAAGGATTTTAATGCACTTAGAAATGTTTTTTCCCCGGACGTCCTGCCTCAAGTGACGTAATCCAAATTCTTCACCAGATTTTAACCACAAAACACTAAATTTTAATGTTAAATGCCTTTACCAATATTTGCTTTATTGTATTATTTAACCATGTTACAAACCAATCCACAAGAGGTTACTGGAAAAGAATAGGTTATCACAGAAAATGTGTGGCAGGCACCCATCTTCCCTACTAAAGAAATAGATGGCACCTCCTTGTTTTTGGTAATCTTTCTGGGCTTTTATACAGCACCCATCACTATGTTATTAGAGCACTTAAGTGGATGGGTAGCGACCAAAAATGGTTGCAATCTGACAGCTGATCTATGTAAAATGAGTTGACAATGTCAGTCCAGTTCCCAGTTTCTCTAGGCCACAACTATTCAGAGGTGCCATGGACTAGCTGAGTATGGAAGCTGAATGCCCTTTATCACTAGCACAGGTTAGAGTTGAGGGCACATGAGTAGTGCAGTACCATTGCTCAAGATGTATTCAGTTTTGCAGCTATATAGAGGACTTTGATTTTCATGTCTGCCAATCCGACACCCTCTCTTAGGATTACATTCTCCAATGCCTTTTAGCAGGTAGGGTGCCAAAATGATCTGCAACAGCCGAGTCACCACTTACACAAACACCAGCATATATTATTTGTGGTACGCATTTCCAGTTACCCGTTCTTTTCCAGCGGCATGTCAATTTCCTTGATATGTTTTAGAAGAACAAATGTATGGGAAAACAAAGTGAATATTTAGATAAGGCACAGAATATCTTAAGGCATGTCTATCCCAACAGTTCATGGCAAGATGGGGTGTAAATCTACCCCATGTTAACTTGTCTTTGTGGACTCTGCTGCCACGCACTAATGGCTCCCTAGTGTGCTGTGATCTAGTGTACATCTGCAGGGCTCACACAGACAGTTAGTGTGCAGCAGGCTAGTGCAGGGTGGATTCCAACCTCCACTTGCTACAAGCTAAGTGTTTGTGTAAAAAAGCCTAAAGCTTTGCAAACTATTTCAGTTTATGGGGAGTAGGGAAAAGTCTTCAAATAAGGTTCTGCTTGTGGGTGTCAATGATGGGGTGTAATGGATTGGGTGTGGCAAACAGTAACAATCTGAGTGAAGAGTAGACCAGAGAACTGTAATTCCTTTATTTTGAAGCACAGCAATCTTAAACTGTTCTTACAGCAACAGTATTCTTAATATGAACTGAAACATTTCATAGTGAAATCGGTGCACATCTTTTCAACCTGCAAATCACAATAACCATGCTACAGTGTAACTGTAACCAAGCCAGGAGATTCAGTGACAACATAGTCAATCCCAAACTCAACTGTTGCCTTCACTGAGGAGGAAAAAAAAAAAAAAAGTGTGTTGTTCACTCAAATTAGCTAACTTGAGCTACAATCGTAGTGAAGACAAGGCAGTTTGTTATTTTCACATGAGTTGGCAGTTTGAGTTAAAGCCTAAGCTCCCTCATAGGCTTTGACAGGACCAGCTAACTTGTGTGAAACCAACAAACTGCCTTGTCTTCACTAGGATTTTACCTCAAGTTAGCAACACCCCTCTTTTTTTGCAATGAAGAGGAGGCCTTAATTACAAAATAGTTAGAAGGTGTAGTGTAGACCTAACCATGTCCATAACCTGATTAATATCTTAAACAGTCCAAGTGATTAATTTGGTTTATGGACACCATGAGCCAATGAGATCCCCTGGTTCTCATGGATGTAGGGTAGATAAGGCCTAATAACAAAATGAAATAAGGTCATGACCACAGGTATTTTTGACTCCTTTTCCCTCCAACCTTCTCCCATACAATCCCCAAATACCCAACTCTGAAATGGTTTTCAACTGTATCTCAGATAATACATTTGTGACTGCCCCATGAGCAAAAAAAAACAAAACAAAAAACCCCAAAAAATGGTTTCCAACAAACCAGTACAACCATGTTACCTGAAATGTTTTTTCAGAACAGATCTTGAAAATCATTTCCATCACCAGTGAATTTTTCTGAGTAGACAGGAGCCCACAAGAAATTCACCCACATTTGTGCCTGGCTTAAGAAGAAAGAAAAGGAGTACTTGTGGCACCTTAGAGACTAACCAATTTATTTGAGCATAAGCTTTCGTGAGCTACAGCTCACTTCATCGGATGCATACTGTGGAACGTATAGAAGGTCTTTTTATATGCACAAAGCATGAAAAAATGGGTGTTTACCACTACAAAAGGTTTTCTCTCCCCCCACCCCACTCTCCTGCTGGTAATAGCTTATCTATTACCAGCAGGTAATTATATTATCTATAATAGCTTATCTTACCTGCTGGTAATAGCTTATATTACCTGCTGGTAATAGCTTACCTGCTGCAGTTTCCACGATATGCATCTGAGGAAGTGAGCTGTAGCTCACGAAAGCTTATGCTCTAATAAATTGGTTAGTCTCTAAGGTGCCACAAGTACTCCTTTTCTTTTTGCGAATACAGACTAACACGGCTGTTACTCTGAAACTTATCTAAAGTGATCACTCTCCTTACAATGTGTATCATAATCAAGGCTTAAGAAAAGTATTGCAAAGGGAACTCCAAGGAAGTCCACACAAAAAGAAAACTTGGGTGTCTCACTTTTTGATGCCTCCTCCTTTTAAAAATGACGGTATCTGGCTCTTCCCTTGTGAAATAGCAGTCACAATATAATTGCAAAAAGAAAAGGAGTACTTGGGGCACCTTAGAGACTAACAAATTTATTTGAGCATAAGTTCATCGGATACATCCGATGAAGTGAGCTGTAGCTCACGAAAGCTTATGCTCAAATAAATTGGTTAGTCTCTAAGGTGCCACAAGTACTCCTTTTCTTTTCTCAAATACAGACTAACACGGTTGCTACTCTGAAACCTGACAATATAATTGATGGCTTATTGCACTGTTTATCTAGTCATGCAGAAAACAGCCTATAGCTAAACAACAATGGCAACAAAAGCATGATCCACTGTTACCCCCCTTATTTTCCTCAATGAGGTGTTAACTTCAAAGTCTAGTTAGGACCATTTAAATGCTAATGTTACTAAGGAATAAACAAACTTGCAGCTCGAATCAAGGCACTTCTTAGAACAAAACCTGATCCCTTCCATCCTTAAATTTTCCAGAATAGACTCTTTGCCTACACCATATCAAAAAGAAAGTATTACTCTGGCCTTTTATGTTCTTTGTATTACCCAAACTTTCCTTTTGCTACAGTGACTTGTAACATGGCACCTCAACTCCTGCTCAGAGTGGTCACATGCCTTCTTTAGCAACTAATAATCAGCAGGCATGATGTTGAATGAAGCAGGCTACACCTTACCACGACAGACTCAAAATGCCTAGCTTCTCATAGATCTAAGAGCTGGAAGCCCAAATCCAGCTAAAGCTTGGATCTTCCAGATCGCTAATTAGATGTCATAGAATCGTAAGACTGGAAGGGACCTTGAGAGGTCATCTAGTCCAGTCCTCTGCACTCAAGACAGGACTCAGTATTATCTAGACCAGAGGTTCTCAAACTGGGGGTCAGGACCCCTCAGGGGGTTGCGAGGTTATGACCTGGGGGATCGTGAGCTGTCAGCCTCCACCCCAAACCCTGCTTCACCTCCAGCATTTATAATAGTGTTAAATATTTTTAAAAAATGTTTTTAATTTATAAGTGGGGGTCGCACTCAGAGGCTTGCTGTGTGAAAGGGGTCACCACTACAGAAGTTTGAGAACCACTGATCTAGACTATTCCTGACCGGTAACTGTCTAACCTCTTAAAAATCTCCAATGACGGAGATTCTACCACCTCTATAGGCAATTTATTTCAGTGCATACCTACCCTGACAGGAAGCTTTTCCTAATCTCCAACCTAAATCATTGTTGCTGCAATTTAAGCTCATTTCTTTTGGTCAGATCCTCAGAGGTTAACGAGGATCATTTTTCTCCCTCCTCCTTGTAACAACTTTTTGTGCACTAAAAACCTGTTATGTCCCCTCCACAATCTTTTCTTCTCCAGACTAAACAATTTTTCAATCTTTCCTCATAGGTCATGTTTTCTAGATCTTGAATCATTTTTGTTACTCTCCTCTGGATTTGCTCCAATTTGTCCACATCTTTCCTGAAATGTGGTTCCCAGGAACTGGACACAATACTCCAGCTGAGAACAGCGTGGAGTACAGGAGCAGAATTACTTTTTATGTCTTGCTTGCAACACTCCTGCTAATACATCCCAAAATTATGTTTGCTGTGCGTGTGTGCGTGCGCGCACAACAGTGTTATACTGTTAAATCATATTTAACTTATAAAATCCACTAGAACCTCCAGATCCCTTTCCACAGTACTCCTTCCTAGGTAGTCATTTCCCATTTTGTATGTGTGCAAATGATTTTTCCTTTGTAAGTACAGTACTTTGCATTTGTCCTTATTGAATTTCATCCTATTTACTTCAGACCATTTCTACAGTTTGTTCCAGATCATTTTGAATTTTAACTCTCTCCTCCAAAGCACTTGCAACCTCTCCCTGCTTGGTATCATCTGCAAACTTTATAAGCGGACTATATATGCCATTATCTAAGGGCTTGTCTACATGGGCACTTTACAGCGCTGCAACTTTCTCGCTCAGGGGTCGAAACCTCCCCCTGAGCTCTGTAAATTTCAGCGACGCCCTCGTGGAAGCGTTTTTTTCAGAGCGCTGGGAGAGCTCTCTCCCCATGCTACGCTGAGGCAGCGCTTTAACATTGCTAGTGAAGACATACCCTAAATCACTGATGAAGATATTGAACAGAACCGGATCCAGGGACATCACTCAAATGACTGGGGAAAAAAAGTTCAAGCATATTTGAGAATATAACATCTGATTCTTTGCCTTGTTCCCCGTTCCTGGACAGAAGAAGCATGAATTAAATATTTTGGAAGCTCTGCAAACAAAACAAAACAAAACAAAAAAAACACCCACAAGTCTCACACATTCTTCCTGCCAACTGTCACTTGTGTTCTTTGATCTCCCTTCCAAAGGGACTATATCTTCCAGTTCCCTTCTCCATGAATGGGCAATGAACTTCTCTCTGACCCTCCACTCCAGAGGCACTGGAGCCCAGATTCTGATCTCACTTCACTTATTTATGACAGTGTAAGTGATTCACTCGAATCTATGGAGTTACATTGGTAAACTGTGTGAAAACAGAATCTGGCCCATGATTCCTCACCAGCTCTCTATGACATGAGGCCTCCTCCCTGAGGCCAGCAGAAAAATTAGATGCGTTCTTAACTCAAGTTTGGTAACTCAAGTTACCACACATTCTTCCCTAGTAAAGATACAGCCTAGGTTTGTATCCCAAGAATCATGACTTCAAACCTCTGAGTTTAGCTATCAGTTAATTAAAATCTCTAAAAACTAAACTGGTCTGCATTTTCCTCTACCAGCTGAACTCAGTACCCAACTTGCTGTAACCTGATTGTCCACTTTGGAGATTTTCAATCAGTGGCTTGTACACTTCCCTTTTGAATCGTATTCAATGTTAGTGAGCACTATGCTGCCAGAGATGCCATGTTTTAGATGAGATGTAAAACTGCTCTGAGACCTTGTGATCATTAAAGATTTCATGGCATTTTCTGCAGGACTAGGTGTGTGTTGGCTGCTGTGTCCTAGCCAAATTCCTATTTGGGTAATTACGCTCTACCTAGCTAAATTTTCTAGAGTTTCATGAAGAGTATTAGTACTTTCCCATCTTAAACGTATGCAGTGTTGCTGTGCACTGTTGGACACAAATCAGATGTCAAGAATTATAACATTCATAAACCAGTCAGAGAACACTTCAATCTCTCTGGTCACGCAATTACAGACATGAAAGTTGCAATTCTTCAACAAAAAAACTTCAAATCCAGACTCCAGTGAGAAACTGTTGAATTGGAATTCATTTGCAAATTGGATACAATTAACTTAGGCTTGAATAGAGACTGGGAGTGGCTAAGTCATTATGCAAGGTAACCTATTTCCCCTTGTTTTTTCCTAACAGCCCCCCCCCCCCCCCAGACGTTCTTGTTAAACCCTGGATTTGTGCTGGAAATGGCCCAACTTGATTATCATACACATTGTAAGGAGAGTGATCACTTTAGATAAGCTATTGCCAGCAGGAGAGTGGGGTGAGGGGAGGTATTTTTTCATGCTTTGTGTGTATAAAAGATCTTCTACACTTTCCACAGTATGCATCCGATGAAGTGAGCTGTAGCTCACCAAAGCTTATGCTAAAATAAATTGGTTAGTCTCTAAGGTGCCACAAGTACTCCTTTTCTTTTTGCCAATACAGATTAACACGGCTGTTACTATAACACTGTAAGGAGAGGTTTCAGAGTAACACCCATTGTTTCATGTTCTCTGTATATATAAATCTCCTCACTGTATTTTCCACTGAATGCATCCGATGAAGTGAGCTGTAGCTCACGAAAGCTTATGCTCAAATAAATGTGTTAGTCTCTAAAGTGCCACAAGTCCTCCTTTTCTTTTTGCAAAATAATAAGCTTATCTGACACAGAAGGAACTGCAAAGCAAATAAAAATGGAGTTAAGCCCAAATTTCTGTACTGAATGTTCCCCCTAATCAGACCGTGTGAGGCATTCAGCACAGGAATCCGTTTTAACTAACTTTTAAAAATGTCTTTTTATCCTCTGTAAATCCTTTCAGTACTTCCTTGTTCACTGAAGATGTCACAAACAGACACTACATACCTAAGACTCATTGTAATCCATACACTGCATAAAATGTTACAGAATAATACATTCAGGGGTATCCTTTAGCAAAACAAGACATGACAAGATGGATTTCGGGGCGGGGGGGGGGAGAGAAGAATTAAATAAAGGTCAGTTATAATTTATCCCATCTTCAACACACACATAGATCCCAGCTGGTGAGAATTTAGGAAATCTTAGGCTATGCCTACACTATGGGGCTTTTAGTGACACAGCTGTGCTGCTGCAACCGTGCGGTTAAAAGCCGCGCAGTGTAGCTGCTGTTTGTCGGCAGAAGAGAGTTCTCCTGCTGACAAAAAACGTCCACCCCCAACGAACAGCAGGGGCTTTGTTAGAAAGATATCGCTCCTGCTGACAAAGTGCTGTTCACGCTGGCACGTGTCGTCGGTAAAACTTTGGTCGTTCTGAGGTGGCTTTTTTTTTTTTTTTTTTTTTTTAAAAACACCCCTGAACGACAAAAGTTTTGCCGACGAAGTGCCAGTGTAGACAAAGCCTCAGTGTAACTCAGTTTTTAATTTTGTTTTGCAGTGCACTGTACTGGGGCAACTGCCCCACTCCGGTAGAACAAGGGTTAAAAGCAGCCCTGCAGAGGGCTGCATGTGGGAAGTAGGAAGTGAGGGCAGCTGAGGGAGTAGCTGACCACAGGTCTGGCCAGCTCAAATAGGGCCCAGCTGGCCCTGATAAGAAGGCTGTGGGCCAAAAGCTGAAAGGAGTCTCACTTTAGCCCCAGAGGGAGAGGGGCTAGCTGCCTGAGAGGAAGGTACCTGAACTGGAGCAGTGCTGCTCCAGCCCGGTAAAACCCCAGGCTGCAGGCCTTGTTGAAGGCCTACAGAGGCAGCTGGTCCAACCCCTTTGCCAATGATGAGCGGCCATTATAGACTGTTCTTATAATTATAATTTAAGTGCGAACTGATCAGAGTTAGAAATTGAAAAAATCTAGTTCTCACACTTTTGGATTATGCAACAGGAAAATCCCTGATCATGTCGTCTGGAGAGTTGTTCTGACATCACAACAGCAAATCCTAAACAGACTCCTTTGTGTCTAGACGCAGAGGAAGAGCGGTTCATTACAGGACGCAAGGCCTCCACTAGCAGCAAACAGAGCGATAGGAAAGCCATGAACAGGCACCAGCACCCTTTGGAGAGGTTAGCGTTAAGATTTCCAGAGTTTTCGTCAAATGCACCCGTTCCCTATCATAGAAGCAAAGAAGGCTATCCTAAGCAGGAATGCAGGGTTTGAAAACTTTCTTTTTTCTGCTACCATCTTAACATTTACTTCCTTTAAGTGTTATTGACAAAGTTAAATCTCACATCCACACACAGCTTGGGCTTGAAATGACCTAGCACCTGTTTGTCATGGGAACCAAAGGTTTAAACATATATTTAAAAAATCATTTGAGAAACTTAGAAAAACATTACTGAGAAATGTATTCTTTTAGCTTATGTAGTACAAAATCTGATCAAGTTATCCTTTATCATCACCCAAACGTATCTTAAACTTCTTCATACAAAGGAGAAAAGTTTCTTTGCCACTGTCATGACAGCGACAGAATAGAAGGCTCAAGAATTAGAAAAAAAAAAAGCACTATGAGTCATCGGCGCCAACTCCATGGGTGCTCTGGGGCTGGAGCACCCACTGGGGGGAAATGGTGAGCGCTGAGCACCCACCGGCAGCCCCCTTATCTGCTCCCCCTCCCCCGGCAGATCGGCGTTTCGTGGCATGCAGGAGGAGGGGAAGAGCGGAGGAGTGAAGACGTGGCGCATTTGGGGATGGAACAGGGCAGGAAGAGTGGGGGTGGGGCCTTGGGGGAAGAGATGAAGTGGGGGCGGGCCTGGGGTGGAGCCAGGGTCTAGCACCCCCAGCACTTTGAAAAGTCATCACCTGTGCTACAAGTTCCTGTTTGTAAGAACCATGCCCACAGATTTGTATTTATAATACATACTGTAGTAAGAGAGTCATATTAATAACACTTTGAACCCGTTTTTCCAAGTTCACCATTGAATATATATGTTGTAATAATATTGTTCAGACAAGTCTCTACCAGTGATTAATTTAATGGACAATACAATAGGTTTCAGCTAACAGAAGTCAAAATGTTTTAGTCCCTTGAAGTTATTTGCCTTGTTTTTAATCAAGCTATTTCCTCAATTAGTTCATTGAGTGTTTTCACGAGTCAGTTACAGGATTTACAAAAGAAAATCTAAAATTTAGTTAGTTAAAAAAAGATTTTACACTAATTAAACCTCTCACAACGAAATGCAAAGAAATTCAAAGGAAAAGCATCATTTATTTATTTCACTGTGTGTAGCTGTTCCCCAAACTTAAATACACTGGATGATCTTGCTGAAGGAACATGCTGCTGTAGCTAAGCACAATGACATGCACCAAGGACAGACGGTTAGTGTTAGTGAAAAGCAAGGAAACAAGGAGTTAACACTGGCAATCTATCCTCAACTCATGCTGTTGTACTAAGCTATTATAAGCACATACAACAAGGAAGATCATGCAGAGTTATGTTAGATCGATAGCTATAACACCTAGGTACAATGAGTGAATTAAGCATGTGTAGCCAATCCTTTACTATAAAAAGAAAAGGAGGACTTGTGGCACCTTAGAGACTAACCAATTTATTTGAGCGTAAGCTTTCGTGAGCTACAGCTCACTTCATCGGATGCATTCAGTGGAAAATACTATAGATTTCCTTCCTTTTGTTGAGGTGTCACAGGTTAATGTTTAATGCGTCTGCGTCTCTTGTTAAAGCCTAAAAAACCTTTAATAGAAATATACTAGAAATTACTCACACAACAGACAAACCTCTTTACTATGCAAATCACATTGAGCTGGCTTTTTTTTTTTAAAAAAAAATGGGCACTGTTATTAGATGGATTGTATAAATACTACATATTTAAACAATTTAAAAAAAAACCCATACATTATTTAGCAGAAAGGCAAGAAGTCATTTCCCCCACTTATAAACAACTACACATTTGTCAACTGTGTGTTATCCTGGGCCTGAAATATGAATAATAAAAATACTTGTGGTCTTTGAAAACTTACTGTATACACGTGGCAGGAGCTACTTCTCCAAATTAAAAGCCGCAGTCATTTAAAATTGATTCGGAAAGTACTGGAAACGGCAAGATCATATCACTTGTCATTAACACTCTCCTACCCCCCCCCGCCAAAAAAAAAAACACACACACACCATAGCTCTCTTGTTCAAGCACAAGAGCATTTCTAAAAATCATTTAATATATATTCTCTCTTAGAGAGCATAAACCAAACCAAACTGATCTAAAAAAAAAAAAGTGGGCCTAGCAGAGAAAGTGTATGAGAAAGCTTAAGCCAAGAACAAAATGTTTATGACCAAGTTACAAACCTCTGAAGACAGTGATTTATAATGGAAATACTGACAGAACATTAAATATAGTGACAGAATTGATTTAAGCTTAAATTAGATAGTACTATACTGAATTTCTACAAATGCAGAAATTATGGTGGTATCATATACAAAATGCATATAGACTCTGACTCCTTTCTGCCCTTAGTTATTGATCAACAGAAGAACAAAAAAGAAGCCAGCTGCATTCAACACTGAACACACATGATACCTTTTTGGAAATTCCAGAGACATTTTCCCCACCCCCACTTATGTCACACAATCAAAGTAAAGAACCTTTAATTAGCTCACATCCCATCGTTAACTAAGCTTCGTAATACATTCTGACAACGGCATGTTGGCTGGGTAATCTGTGAAGCCCCCTGATGAGTTGTCTGTATGGATGCCTGATTAGCTGGGTATCCCAGGGGAGCCCCCCGCTGTTTTTTATCTCCACAGATGCCTGATGAGTTGGGTAGCTTCCCCCAAGGACCTCCTGTGAAGCTGCATCAGCAGGTGCCCATTGGCAATAGTTTTGTGTTACAGGGCTGAATGAGTGATCCCTGCAGGAACTGCCAGCTGTTTTCACATACACAGAAGGCAGTCAAAAGTCCACAGCATGAACTTGGAATGACCCCAACTGCAGAATCACTGGCGGGTTCATCTGGAGGGCAGCTATGCTTTATTAAACAACTAATACTCTTAACAGATAACTTTCAGAAGGAAAAAATATTAACTCTTTCAAATCTTCTCTAAGTTTTTTTACACAGTGTAATGGCATGTATTATAAACTCTATAGTACTTTTAAAGTCCCTTTCTAGTTCTTTGAGTTAATATGTAATAAAAATATCTTGGCACAATTCAATTTTTATTTTTTTAAATAATCTGACAGATCTATTTTTAGGCATTTTTCAATGTTCATTGATTTAATTTTTCAAAATTAAAGAAAATTATAAGGAGGGGGTCAGACAATTATTTTATGACAGTAGACTTTGAGATTCAAAAAGTGAAAGCTTTATAACTGTTAAAATCCAAATTGACAACACCTCATGTCAAAACACACAAAACAAAAATATCCTTAAATCAAACTCTAATAAGTTCTCAAGCAGCATTTTTCCTGCTTTGACTATCTGTAAATATATTTTACTATTCATGGATTTTTTTTAGTGTATGTGTGTGTGTGTGTGGTGAAATTTACGCTTACCGACACTTAGCGATCAAAAGCTAATCCTTCCAAGCCTAAATGTACTTAAAGAACTTTGTCAACTTAAAAGTCTTCTTAAAAATAAAATGTCTTTATCTTATGTTTATAACTTAGATGAGCAAAACAATATAATTTCATTTTACCATCTGTGCTATTTGTTTACATTCTGAACTTCATTCTGCTTGGGAAAACAGACTAGTCACTTTCACTTTCTGTTTCCAGGTCAGTTTCACTTTCTCTGGCTGATACACTATTATCAAGTTCATTTTGTAATAAACTGCTGGAGAATATTTAAAACAAAGAATTCTGTTTTTCTTTCTCTCTTTTCTTTTCTTTTTTTTTTTTAATTAAATGAAGACACTTGTACTTTCTGTAGTGCTTTAAAGTTTAAAATGAAGCCTAAATGTGTGGCCAAAACTATCTTGTAGCATCCCTTTAAAAACAAAAAAACCTGTGTATTCACCTTATCTTCAAAAATAAAACACATTTTATTAGCCAACAGATTTCATTCTCATTAAGGCTTTGTATATATCTATTTTAAATTTTCCACAAAGCTTTCTATATTGTCTGTATCCAAATAATAGTTGGGAGGCCTGTTTAGGCTGACACAAAAGTCACTAAAATCTGACTAACCCCAACTCACAAACAATTGAGACTCTACCCTTTTCACCTATCAAAAACTAAAAATGAGAACTTTGAACACAGATCACTGTTTCCTTAAAAAGAACTCCAGCAACTTACACATCACACTTCAGGATAATTTTTTTAACCTAGTACATATTTACACAATACCTAAAATTACTGTAAACTAAAGATAGAAGAAAAACAATTTTCTCTCTTCAGTGTATTTGTTTATTTTGTGTATTTGGCAGCACTTTGTGTATATGATATTTTACTATTTCCTCTGCACAGTTAGTTTCCCCCACTTGGAGTCAGTCACACAGAAAAACAGACAGAAAAACTAAGAAAAGTAATAATAATGGCTTGTAAAAACTCAAGCTGGTGGGGATCTAAAGCAGGTGTAGAAACTGAAGCTCTTTAAACTTGGTTTTTGAAACTGTCTAGATTATAACTTAACACACTTTAAAATTCAATAAATGGCTAAGCTATTTATTTCACCGTTAATGAACTGATGCCTTTTGCCTACCACATAATTTTGCTTGGAAAAAGCTTGGTATAAAGCTGCCAAACGCATGTCAGTTTGCTTCTGAATGCATTCTTATTAAAAGAGACACCAAGTCCAGATCAAACAGTTTTTTCAACAGAGCACGTCATCAATTTCATTTGGACTCGCAGGCAAGGTAAAGCAGGACACCAGTGTATATGTAGCTGTTTAACAAAACATACGCTCTTGCGTAATGGCATTTTCCCTCAGCTACGACTGTGGCCACAACAGAATCATGGGGACCACAAGGGCCTATTTATTTATTTATCTATTAATTTTCTTTAATAAAACATGAGGATTAAGGTGGTGGGGGTAGGGAATATGGGAACAAAGAAAGATTCAGTGATCCTTTAAAACTCTTAGACTTGCCTTATCTTTGTACAGATTTATACCAATCTCTCTCAAGATACAGTGGTCATGGATGCCAGATCTTCCTTATCATATGAAGGAGGAGTGACATTTTTCATGGTTTTCGATTGTCACCCCATTAGTCAGTGGGATCACTGTCTTCTAAAAGGAGGCACTTCCCTTTTACGCTGCCCCCAAGGATCTGAGTGGTCTGCTTCTACAGCCTTTCCCCTCCAATTGAGGGAGCAAGAGATAGAAAACTAAACCCAGGTTTCCTGTATATTCTGTATCTCGCTACGTAGATTCTTACACTGCATTCATCACCATTGTATCTGACTGCCTTTCACTAGTGTATTAAGCAACCTGACTATACACCTTGTTTGTCTGCACAGTACTAAACAGTACTAAATCACCAATTCTGATTATTATTTTGGCCAGACAGTTGGTCTATAATTTTCCATTTGTTCTTATAGTAACTGGAATATCCTATCATTGTCCTCAGTTCCAACTTTGTTGATTTCTGATGCAGCAAAAGCAGATATGCTGTCAAAAGCTCAATCACTGAAAGAGATTACCACTGAGGAGATTACCACTTCAAAACAGCAGAAAATGATTACAGCACAGAGGCCGCATTAGCTCCATTGTCAGCTCACAATTAAGAATACAGAAGGCTTCTTGCACATAAGCCTGTACGCAACATAATGTTAAAATTCTGGAAATGAAAAAAATGAATGTTGAACCTCCAATTCCATATTCAGCTCGCTATCCAAAACGACACCTAACAATTTGCCTGGGCAAAACTAAAACTCAATCAATTAGGTGTCCACAGCCTTTTCTTATTTGGCTAGTTTGAACCTAAACCAGCTGTCACATCCACTCATTAGTCTTGGACAGACAGCAGAGTGGTGCCAAGATGAAAGTGCCACAACCTAGGGACACAACAATATAAAGAATTGATGACAATGAAGATCATACCACATCATCATTTGTCTAGGCAGCTTTACATATACACAAGAGAAGAATGGTGAGAAAAGTTACCTCCTAAACTTCATGTGTGAAGGTTCTTGATGATGAGAAATTTCCCATCACTACTGAATAAAATTTACAGCAGGATGACTTTTATTTCAGCTATTTACAATTCCATTCTGTCAAAATGATCCTGGAGTTGCTCAGACAAAACATTTCCAATGATGGACGTGCATTAACTGTCTTAGCTTCTGAATATAAGTATCTTAAATGAGAATGGTTGACTGTATAAGTCAAGGGATGAAAAATTTTAACTCGCTGTTTATTTTACAGACGGCTATCCACACCTTGGTAGTAAACTGCTTAGATTATGGCATTCTTCTTCTTTCTGGGATACATGACTCCCTTCTTACATCCCTTCAGCCTGACTAAAATGGCATTGACAAACTCATCTTCCTCTGCCAATACTTGTCCACGTTACTCCCTTTTTGCAGCCTCCATTACTCCCAATCACTTTCCACTTCAAATTCATATCCCCTCGTCACAGCTCTACCACGGCCTATCATCTCATCTCTTGTTTCCTGTCAGTCTCCTATTAGGATCACATGCTCTGCCAATTCTACTGTCCTTCATGTTGTCTTTGCTTCCCCTGCCCACAAATGCCTGCGTGTCCTCCAAATTCCTGGAATATCCTTCCCATACCTATATTTTAATGTAGCCTCCTTACTTGGCTTCAAAATCCCACCTCTTTCCACATCTCTAACAAGGACTCACGCTCCTACGGCAACATTTAAGTTTTAAAAGTTGGAACTAACGTTATGCATACCTTACGAAAACAAGAAACACTCTATCCTTATTTGATAAACCTTCTTCCATCTGCCTTGCATGATGTCAATTTTCTTTTATGCTGTCGTATCATATCTAACACAGTGAGTAATGTCCTCAAGACAGTATTTATTCTCTCTAAAAAGCTCCATGCAAACCTCTGGTGCTCTAAAACTTTACATACAATTATGATGAGCTCTGAAAAAATGGGCTAGGCCTCTGGCTCAGTGAAGGTGTCTTGTGCAGTATGAATATATCCCACTAAATGTTTCCAGATATCTGCCCCAAAAGAATGATTCAAAGCATCAGATAAACAGCGAAGGAAGTCCTAATATATACATGGAAACTTGTCTTGCCTTTGTTGGCTGTGCAGCCAGTGTTCTTCCCTAATACCATCAAACAAGATTCATGTAGTGGCACAAGACTAAAAGAACTGTCAACTAACTGGCAGTATTGCTCAGTCACAATGGGGATGAGAAACATCAAGGATCAGAGAAGCTAGTTCCTTCTATGGTGGAAAACCACAAAACAGAACAATGGATATATACACCGGACCCTCGCTAGAACACGCATCTATATAGTGCGGTCGTGGCCATGAATCCCAAATTTAATTTCTTTAATTGGAATTCATTTTATCGTGGTCCCCACGTTAATGCAGTACCACGCATGGATCCCAAATCCCGTGTTCTAGCGAGGGTCCGGTGTATATATAAAAAAAGAGGATGTTCTCTTCAACAATGCAGACTTACTATTTTAGTGAAGTAGGAATGTCACAAAGACTTTGACAGGGAAACAGGGAAACAGTTAATAAAATACTTATTCATGGGCTGAAATGCCATTCTAAAGATTCTTTTTTAAGTGTTCATTTAAACTGGCAATACTCAGACCTCAGCAGTTCAGGAACGAAGTTAGCGATCAACATTACCCAAAAAAGCCATAGCACTGTGAATTCATTGTTCCATTTACTATATAGACATGTATACCTATAAAGTAAGAGCATCCTGACTGGTTAATAATTAATCACAGTGTTTTTAATATCATGTGCTGCAAAGAGCTGCAGAAACACATTAAAGAGCCACCTGCAGCTCCGGAGCCTCAGTCTAAGGATCACTGATTTAAACCCTACCAAGACCTATCGGACAAATCTAAAAATGTTGCATTGACAATTCAGTAAGAAAAGCAAATCTGGTAAAAATTCAGAGATAAGAACTCTCTTGTACAGAACAAAGGATGGGCGATGTGTCATAAGGATCAAAGATACAGGACAGAATCCCTCCCTAATCTTATGTTAATGTGTTTTTTAAAATACGCATCTCCCAGCTGTGCTCTGTGCTGAAAACCAAATATTATTTAAAAAGTGACATCCTGATTGGTTATAGATTCTTTAAGTAGCAAAGTTCAGGAAGTAAATTGGCTTTTTATATATACATTTAAAGGAAGATGGCTATTAGCAAATAGTTCATAAGTAATCACTGTCAACTGTTCACACAATGAAATGTTCTACAGCTTTAATCTGCTTCATGGACATTGTATAAATAATAGGTCGTCAAATCTTGCTTATATTTAGTTTGCACAGGAAGCAACTAAAAGTC
Organism: Lepidochelys olivacea; assembly: GCF_965140295.1. Taxonomy (NCBI): domain Eukaryota; kingdom Metazoa; phylum Chordata; order Testudines; family Cheloniidae; genus Lepidochelys; species Lepidochelys olivacea. The sequence continues at coordinate 17,792,947 of NC_140428.1, forward strand.
TGTCAGTTTATAAACTGCTTTGTCATACCTCTGAATTCTCCCTGATTTTATATGAAAGAAATTCTCCTTTACCTGGATTTTTTTTGTTTTCTTTTACTCCAGAGTTGGAAAACTAAGAACTAGTGCAAAAAGTACACCTACAAAAACCCAGCCACCAGCTGGCAACTGCTTAAGGAAGCAAAATAAAACCTCCTTCAGAAAACACCAAACTTTACCAGAAAATATGAGATCTCTTTTATGAGTTTTATCCTTTTATGTTGCTTATATCTATAGCTTTCAGAATCTTTATTATCCCTTTGCAAAAACTTACGATTTTTTTCCTTTGATTTAAATGTTTAGTATTATATTGACGGATAGTTACAAAAGAGACTTTTCTGCTACAAAAGGAATCATGTCAATAGACCTAGTTCTCATTTGAAGTAAACCTAGGATCTTAACCTTTTGCCATAAGCAGGCTAAAGCCTGGGACATGACCGAGTTTTTAGGCAGGTTACAGAACACTGTAAAGCTTAGCCAACTACAAATCTGTAGTGCAAACAAAGGAGCAATCCTGTTATAATTGGGAACCCTGACATGGTTGTATTTGTAATGCAGACAGTCCTGGACAGGCCCTTTTTTGGTTTGGCTGAATGTAAGGCACAGTAGACTCAGGGCTCAAGCCTTTCACCTCCTCTTATTTAACTCAAGTAAAAATGATTAATGGATTCATACTAGTTCTTGTCTGTTTATGTCCACAATTGGCATTCAGGGTTCAAGAGACCTACAATTTGAAAACCATGGAAACTGAGGTACATTGGCAAAGCTGTCGGGTGGAATTTTCAAGGTCAGAAAGCTTTATAGTATAGTTTTGTTTCCAGTGTTGCCTTTATTTATTTTAAAACATTTTTCCATCAAATATTTGTATGCAGAAATGGAGCGCAGCTTTTCCATCACATACCAATGATTTAGGATACATTACACTGAAGCCAGGCATGTAAATGGATGAATGGCAGCCCGGGGAGATGTTGTGGCACTAGTTGTGCTGTAGCTAGCTCGCCATAAAGAAAAGTAAGGACACTGTGGTACGGGCTTCAGCGCTGGCTGCACAAGTGAGAAGGTATACAGGGTGGTCAGGGCTCCTGCTGCTCACTTCTATTTTTAGCAAGCTAGCTTGAACACAGCTAGTGCGAGTACATCTACATGAGATTCTATTCACACCAGTGGCTGTAATGTATGTATACCCATAGGATGGGTTCCTAGACGGATTGCAAATCTTAGACAAATCACGTACAGTATCTGAAAAGTTGATTCTCACATAAAATAGCACACAGCAATTATAAAGTATATTAAACTTTGTAATCATTTTGCACCAGGAGTTGCATTATCTCGGCACAATATCTATTTACTAGTAATGGGTACAATGAAACAAAGACTTCAAGTCAGAAGAGAGTACAGAGTCAAAACAGGGCTTTAATTTATTTTGGTATTAGGTCAGCATCTAACATGCATTTCTGACTGAGAAGTCTCTGAAAGAGTAATAATTTTAGGTTTTAGTAGTATCATGCCTAAGGCGGAAAACAAAAAAGAAAAAAGTTTGCATGCCAAGAATTTGAGTCATTTCTGTGCATATGGCCACTGTAGGAGCCTCCATGCAGAGGGAATCAAATTCCCTCAGGTGCCTATATTTAGGATCAAAGTACTTTTTAAAATACAAAACTTGTAGCCTCCAAGGGATAAAAACTATAAAACTGTCTGAAATGAACTTTATTTAACCTAAGGTTTTGTGCCAACTTAAATACACTGAACTTCTCCTACTTGAAAGAAGGCATTTACCCACTGTGTGTTCTGAGATGCATGGAGAAGCCATTACAGGAATAATCAATAACACTGTAAAACAGAAAAGCCATAAAATGACAAAAACAGATACAACTCATAAACAACTTACTTTTCAGTTCATATAGGCACTCTCTCTGTATAGATTTCTTTTAAAGTGATGATTAAAGTTTAGCCTGACATGGTTGTATGAACAGAACAGATCTAGTCCTATTTACAGCCTCCAACTCAGCTTAAAATCTAATATAAATTTTATTAACAGATCTTATAAGACACTAGGTAACTGAAAAACAAATAAGATTTGTGAAAGTTTTTCCAGCTTCTGGCTGGTAATTATTAGATATGGAGGACAGTTCATCAAGTTTTGGCTGCTTTGCCAGCTCTACAGAATTGGTTGCATTGACGAAAAGGAACAATTTCTGGCACCGCTGAATCAGGTGAAACCCCTGGTAGTGAGAGCAGACACTAATTCATCATACTGTCTCTACAGACGGCACCGGAGGAGCAACATGAACATGATCTGTCGGCCAGGTCATGTTTTGTGTTGCAGTTAGGGTCAGATTTGAGTTTTTCCTTCTTATACTTAACAAAAATTAAAATGGTACCTATGCGACGTACAGTTATATATATACACTGTATATATTTATTTTTTTTAAAGAGAAAGCAGGTTTTAATTAATTTTACTCATGGTAGCAGTTATGGCATTTCACAAGTTATACTTGAAATATCAGTTTTGAGTTATATTGGCATTCCAGGGCTATATCTAGTTGTCCAAAAGCAGTACAACTAGTTGGGGAGGAGCCTTCACCTTCATCACAAGTGTCTTGCTCACCCAAGCCCCATAAACAGGGGGATTATCACTCTGCTGAGAGAAGCCCTTTTTGAGAAGGAGACTGTTGGTTGCTCAACTCGCATTCAGTTTCAATGGGAGTTTGGCGTCTAACTGCCCACCGTGTCTTTGAAAATCTCTCCAACAGAAACCTTAGTTACAAATGACTGAAGTTCAAAGACTGACCTTGCCCTTGTGGAAAATGCAGTAAGGCTTGTGCCTTTAAAGGCAGAGATTTATGAGACTCTTACTGCAGATGTGATTGCAACCAGGAAACAAATCTGTATGGAAAGGAAATACAAAAGAAATAGATATCAATGGCTGGAATGGATGGATCATAAGAGCATGCAGCACTGTAAGCATAGAACGTGGGCATAAGTGTTCGTTTGGACAAATGGACAGCTCTAAGGAAGCTCCATGTCATTAAGTGATCTACCAGAGACTTGGATAGGCCTGTATTTGTGACACTGGTAGTGCTTGGACATAGATGATATGATGGGAGATCTCAGCTGCAGGTTTAGATTGCCCTGTAAGAAATCTAAAGGAGATGGAACACCCTGAATACTGGTGCCGATTCTCCCATCTTAACACCAGCATGAGATTTGGTTCATACGTTTGCGAAGACCCAAAGGGTGGAAACCTTGCTGGGAACAAGTGGGGTATTTATCACATTTGAGAAGCAGTATGCGTTCTTGGTTAAGACTTGCTTCTGCTCAATAGACAAGGTGTTAAGACTCAGATAACTTGGGTTAGGATACATCCACAAACTTTGAAGATTCTTTGTTTACTGGGAAGACCTATTGAAGAGCTTTGTGGCAGATTTGCTAGGTATGAAAACCCTGGTCTTTGCTTATCTGGGGTTATGAGAATGCCCAATACTACTACATTTTTGACCTTTTGAATTGCTCTTCCTATTAGTGGGAGAAAGGGAAAAAGTGTCTAAAAGTAGATTTGGCCATGTTTGGGTCACAGCCTCTGCTCCTATTGACCTCTTGTCTTCTTCCCTAGTGAAGAGCAGCCTTCTTCTAAAATTTTTACTGGATGGGAACATCTCCACCTAGGGAGACCATAGGTCCCTGCATAGCAGCGACAATGTTCCATGGTGCAGAGACTGCACAGCATTGTCTATCTGCTTTTGCATTCAGTGTGCTTCCTTTTATGTGGAGCGATAGAAACTAAGTGATCTTCTGTCCAAGGCAGCATCCATAAAGCTCCTGTATTTAGATCAACCTTTTGCATTCCATTTTCTGGTTTATGTATGCTGCAGTTGTCTGGTTGCCCAAATGGGTCAGGAGGTGCTCTTTCCTCAGGTGCTCTGCCAAGTCTTAAAGGGCCAACCTGACCACTTATCTTTAGCAAAAGTTAACACTGTGAAGACTTTCATACCTTGACCGTGTTCCTTGTGAGTCCTGAATGTGCTTCCCATATATAAAGGCCAGGGGTTTGGGGATCAGATTGTGAAAGGAGAATCCTTACATAAGACAGTGGATCCCTCTTGAATGGTATTTTCACTTTCCTTTACATTTCCTGTTGGGGATTACTCTATGCCAGTTTAACAATCTCTGAAACTCTCACATGTGTTGTCTTATCATTGGAGTAATCTCCATGCAGGAGACTAGAAGAGACAGAAGCTTCAGGTAAAGGAGGATTGATATTGTTGGATCATATTAAAGAAGTTCTGTATTAAAATCACAAATGAGTTTGATTCGCCCTAGTTTAAATTCCAGGGTATTACTAACGAAGAGGTCTCTTGGTTTTTGGTGCTGTTTCTCTCCCTCTATGTGTGAAACTTGCAAGCTGCTAATTGCGTTAGTACATTCTAAGACAGAGTCTGTTCTCAAAGCAATTCACACAGAGAGAGACTCAAAGCAATACTCTAACAACAGAAACAGCACCCAGAGACTCCCCGCCCTTTTGTTGTATTAACAATTGTGATTAAAATAGAGATAGAGGATGTATGTGGATGGATGCTTGGTGTGGATAATAACTGAATGATCAGGGAGGTGCCAGCCTAAGAATCCAGTGTCCGTCGGCTGAAGAAAGCATCAAGTGGAAATAACCAAAGGACCCCCCGGAAGGGAAAACTGGAGTCCACCCAACAGCCTCAAGAACGGGAGAACCAAAGAACAAGATAACATCTTGGAGCTGTCAGGAATGTGCTATCTGTTGATTGATTCAGCAACAGCATGATGAAGCAATTCCCATAGACTGGCATAGGAAGAAATTCCTATAAAAATAGACTTTAAAAAGTGAGAACTTTGGGGTCTGATTCTGCAAACCAACTTCCAGGAGCATCAGATGAGCATCTGACAAGGCCCTGCTCCCTCCTCATGTCCAGGCCACCTGGCCAGTGTCTTGGCATGAGCAACTCTAAGGCTGGTAACTATGATAACAACCTTCCAGAACCTCTGTGTGTGTGTGTGTGTGTGTATAAATATGAGATTGAATGGAATGTTATAACTATAACTAACTGCTTACTATGATTCTTTCTTTATTCACAATAAATGTGGTATTTTGCCTTTTTCCCTTTAATAAGATCCTGCTGGTTTTTATTTTATTGGTATAACAATATCACCCAGTTCCACGATACTTTGGAAATTAGAAACTGGATCATGATGACTGTTTTCCTGTGTCAGAAAGACTGTGGCCCTTCTCTTGTCTACCTCAATCCTAGGTGAATGATCTTCCAGAACGGAATTCGGTTTATTAGAAATCTTTGTGCTTGAAACATGGACTGTCCCCTCATATCAACTGACACTGGACATTTGACATGCCTTATAACTAACCCTGATCTGTTTTATCTCATACACATTGTGACTGAGAAGTTGACAAACAGTTTTTTGTAATTAACATAGGTCATTTTTATAAGGAAGATCTTGATATAGCCTTATTGCCCTGGTGATCACTCTCCTTGCATCTTTGCTGCCACTCTAAGTTAAGAAGAAAAAAGGATTCTCTCCATGATCCTATCACAGACAGCCCATGTTTGGGATTTTCCTAAGAAAAAAGCACAAGGATAATTCTGGGAGTATAGTTTACAGTACTTTGCCCCTCAAGGAAGATGCTCTGTACATACTGTGCTCCGTGAAGCTGAGCTGTGACAGTAACCACAGCCTCTCCAGCAGGGGTAGTCAATTTGTTTTCTTTGTCAAGGTCCATATTTCTTGCTCAAGGTACAGTCAAGGTCCAGACTCCAGAGGAAATAATAATAGAAATAATAACAATCATGATAGTAAGTAAATACAAGTATTTCAGAGTCTGTTCAAAAGTGGCTGCCAGTCCAGATTTGGCCTGCGGTCCGCCTATTGACTACCCTTGCTCTCCAGTGTAAACTGATTGCCCAACTTCCACATACCTCCAATCAAGAAAGCAAGCTTCCAGAACCAGAGGAAGAGATGCAAGCCCACATCTGTCAGAGACTACCAATAGGAGAATACTTTCTTTCCCACAAATAGGAATATATTACTTGTTTAATCTCTCTCTTTCTCCTACACCTCCCAACCCCAAAAATAGTCTGCTCCAGAAATCTTAAACCTTGAACAAATAACTGCTCTTCACCATGTAATAACCCTGTTACGACTGGGTTTTGTTCATCTGTAGATGCCTTAACCCCATCCACCCACAAAGAAGGAAGAGCAACATTATGGAACTCTCAAAAGCGACTGATATTCAGACGGTTAAAACCATTATGTATATTACTTTCTCTATAACCTAAATTCCCAACTAACTATCATGGACTTTCAGTTCTATTTCAGACTCTCTAGTTCCCAAATTGATAGAACATATCTTTAGGATCCACCATGATCTATGATGGAAATATGCTTTATTAATAATAATACAGTAAGTTCTTAAATAGAGCTCCCTTTCTCCACCAAAAAGTCCGCACGTGAGGAAGGTATTATTCCAACTTTACATATAAAGAACCTGAGGAGGAGAGGTTAAGTAATTTGCCCAAGACCACAAAGGGAGTCATTGCCAAAACCAAGACATGTTTGTACAGTACCTAGTAAAATGGGCTCCTGGTTTATGATTGCGGTTCTTAGGAGCTACCCCAATACCAATAATAAAATAATTCATGGAGTTCCTAGCTCTAAGTCCTGTGCTCAGACCATGCCTCTTTCTTAGGCACAAAATCATTCATGAGATTTTAAAACAGTTACAGTACTAGTGCACTAGAGCCTCCTAATCAACTTACCTTCGCTCTCCTCAGAAGAACAAAAGCATTTTCACCACAGCATAGAATTACTTATTAGCTAAATTTAAATCAAACACTTTTGTTTTATCAGAGTATCAAAAAGGCACAAAACTGGAAAGCTGTACACAGTAATACTTTTTTTTGAATAAATGACATTTTCAAAACAAGCAAACCAACTTTAAAACCTAGTAAAATAAAACTTGCTACTATGTGGCATAGAAAAGGTAGCATCCAGGGTAGTGCTGGCAAATCCTTCAACTCCAGGTTCACAATAATCTTTATATGCACATCATATTAATTGATTAAATTCCAAGTGAAGAATTAAACCGGAACATCCAAAAGCCCTGTATATATCCTAGAATTTCAGGAGGATTCTATAACAGAGTTAATATACAGTTCTATTCATGTACACAGGAAGACTCATGTTTTAACCATGATGGAGAATTATTACGTTACTAACTGGGGCCTTGAATCTCCAAACACTTTTGCAAATGAGTAACTCTAAGCACCTAAGTAATTCCATTGACTTTGGTGGGGCTTCTCACATGCTTAAAGTTAACCAAGGTGCAGAAGTGTTTGCTAGGCCTGGACCCCAAACACAGGTTTTATTCCTCAGGAAAGACCTATGGAAATTAAAATTCAAGGATGATCTGTTTATAATTAAATACATCTTAGTGATTAACTAATTAGTTCTAATGTATCTATAAATACGCAACTTGTCTTTTTAGTGTGTTAACTTGCACGTTATCTACAGATTATTTCATGTAACAACAATTACCTTTGCAGCAGAGTTTGATACTCCATGTGTGACATTTCTTATAAGGCCACCAACATTTCCATATTTTATTAGTCCTGTGACACCTTCTGAAACATCATTCAGGAGACCCATAGGGTTGCCAAGGAAATCCACCGAGCCCAAAATCCTTGCTGCCTGACTAAGCAGCTCCTATAAAACACAGTTAAATGAAAAACATTATCTACACATCAGATTTCATGGTCAGCAGGGCTAATAGTATTTTAAAAACTACAACACATTAACATTTGACTCCTGGAAAGAACAAAAACATGCAAAAGTCAAAACGTTATCGTAAGAGACATGGTCAACACCACTTGTACTTTGTACAATGTTCTGATTGGTAAAACTATCTAATATGATGTCTGCCTACCAATCTGTGTCTGTTGATCAATTTGAAAAATGGGAACACAGTTTAACTATTTCGTTCTGGAGAGGCGAATTCCCCTCAAAGTAAAAAGTATACCAGAACTTTAAAGATGGAGGAGCCAGAAGTTAATGATTTCAGCGGAGCTACATTGGTAGACTCCAGCAGAGTATCTGGCCCCTAACATTCAGTATGTTTAAAGAGTATTTATATAAACACACAAAATGATTAAGAGTTACGTATTTACTCATTAAAACAGGGAAAGGAATTTAATATTTGATAAAGAGCTACTAAAACAGAAAAGTTTTAGACTTTTTTTGGATGTCACAATATGATTTATCTGACACTCACCTCTTGAAAGTGCTTAAGGATATCATTAATGATAAACTCCTTTGTCTCATATGGGTGGACCCTAGTGAATGGATCCAGGTTAATCACTGCATCTTCAAATCGGATTAGAGGAAATCCCAGTGTGCTTTTCAGTGCCTAATGAAATAAAAACTGGAATTACGATTTTTATGTTCATCTGTATTTCTCCTCCATGATGTCTGAATTAATTGATTTCCAAGCAGGCAACAAATCAAATTTATCTAGCAGCTATAACAACTTGTTCCTGAAACAGTATATTCGCATTTATCCAAAACCCTGTTATCTGAACCTCCGCATTATCTGAATCCCTTCGTTGCTGGGGGACAAGGAAGGGACGTGGATAATGAGGAGATTTGGATAATAAAGCAGAGATCCCCAGTCACAGCTGTAAAGGAAGAGGATGAAGATAAATCCCCTACCGGGAGGCCACCCTGCTTCTGAATGGCTCACGCAGCAGCGCCCTCCGCAGCCCTGCTGTCACAGGAGTCAGCGAGCTAGTGGGGTATGACCGCGGAGCTGCAGAGGGCTCCCTGTGCTGCTGCAGGGCCTGTGACACTGGATCTCTCTGCAGGCACAAGGTGCAGGGAAGGCTGCGATCCTAGCAGGGCAGAGGAGAGTACTGGCCAGGAGTCCCTGCTCTGCCCCACCAGGACTGCAGCCTCACTCCAGCACTTGCATTTGCAGGGATCCAGTGTCAGTCACCCTAGGGGCAGTGCAAGGAGCCCCCTGCAGCCCCACTGACATGGGAATGAGTGAAAGGGGCAGAGCAGAGATTTCCTCCTCTTTGCAGACCAGGCCAGGGAAGGATGAGCGGGGGTGGGGACTCGAGGAGGCACCCTGCTGCTGAATGACTCCTGCACTCTTGGCTATCCAAATTCCTGATTATTGAGATAAAAATCTGAATCCCCCACATTATTTGGATAATTGGGGAACATACAGTAATCACTTTGTAATTATGGCAATTTTCGACATTGCCAATATACTGACAATTGATAAATTGTTTGAACCCTATTTGTCCACTGGTTAGAGAGTAATTAAGTATACCTCTTGATGTAACAAATCTTCCAACAACTTGACAGGATTTTAGTTTCAAAAGAATATGTTTTTTAAACTTATTTCTAAGATCCTGTGCTTAATTTTGTGTCAGTTACTTAATTATTCTGATACTTGTTCAAATACACAGAATTAAACAGAACCCAAAGTTTGGGAATTTTCCCTCCATACATATTGGATGGCACATTAGAGGTTTTCCACTCTTCTGGATGTGTTAGGACAGGGGTTCTCCACTGGAGGGCGGGACCCCACAGGGGGTCGTGAGGTTCTTACATGAGGGGTCGCAAGCTGTCAGGATCCACCCCAAACCCAGCTTTGCATCCAGCATTTATAATGGTGTGTGGTGGGATGGTCACACCATCATACCTCAAAGGGCTTAAAACAGCCCTAAGAGAAGGCTGTAGCTGGAGGAAAGCTGGGCTGATTGGGGGAAGTAGCCAAAGGTGGGGCCACGCCCCATTCAGGCCACAGCTGGCCTTATAAGAGGGCTGTTAGCCAGAAGCTGAGACAGACATGCTCTCTAGCTACATGGAGAGAAGAGGACCTGGCTGCCTGGGAAGCTGAGGAAGGTACCTAGCGCAGAGCAGTGCTGGGGAAGGACAGAGGGAGCTGGGGAGCTCCAGCTTAGCAGAGCCCCAGGCTGCAGACCAAGGTAAAGGCCCACGAAAGGGTACTAAGGCTGAAGAGGAGCGACCCAGATCTAGACAGAGGCAGCTGGTCTGACCCCACTTGCCGTTCATGAGTGGTACAGACTGCAGTCTGCCCCAGGGAGCGGGGGCTAGATGATGACTGACAGTAGCCACTGAGGCAAGGAAGGAATAGAGGGTTGGGGGTTCCCCTGGGAGGGGAGACCCAGACTGAGGGGGTACTGCCAGGGGGCAGAACCCTAAACTAGAAGGGCACCGGGATCCGGGAGGGGCATGGGGCCAGCGGCAGGCAAGACACCGACCAGCAGAGGGCACTGCTAGCTGAAAAGAGCTAACTCCCTGGACGACCAGCAGGAGGTGCCGCAGCGGTGAGTCATTGCCCCACGACATGGTGTTAAATATATAAGAAAGTGTTTTTAATATAGAAGGGGAGGGGGCACACTCAGAGGCTTGCTGTGCGAAGGGGGTCACCAGTACAAAAGTTTGAGAACCACTGTGTTAAGATGAAGTGATATTACGTACACAATTTCCTGGAGGCCACAGGCATTAACGTACCTCAGTCTCATCTCTCATCATTATCTGTGTTTAGTGCAATTCACTTACAATTGCCTTTCAAATTAACATTGTGAAGGAAATGAGGTGGGTAAGGTAATATCTTTTATTGGCCCAACTTCTGTTGGAGGAAGAGACAAGCTTTAGAGCTTTACAAAGCTGCTCTTCAGGTCCGGAAAAGGTTACCAGAGTGTCATAGTTAAATACAAGGTGGGGCAGATTGTTAAGTGTAAGGCGTTAACACATGTTGCAAGAAACCACTTAAAATGAAGTGGGCAATTAATACCTTTACAGTCATATGACAAAGGAGGGTTAGAAGATTACAAATTGTTGTAATGATCCATAAAAACAGCGTCTCTGTTGAGACCATGATTTCTAGTGTCTAGCAGAGGTATTAATTTAAGTTCCCAAGCTCCTCTTTTGAAGGTGTTTAGCAGGTTTCCCTTGAGAAAGAGGACTCATAGGACAAATATGGGACAATTGCTTTGTGGTAAGTTTCTGAGTAGCAGCTGTGTTAGTCTGTCTTCGCAAAAAGAAAAGGATGCATCCGATGAAAGAAGCTATAGCTCACGAAAGCTTATGCTCAAATAAATTTGTTAGTCTCTAAGGTGCCACAAGTACCCCATTTCTTTTTGTGGTAAATGTTTGCCCACAGGTGATAGGGTGTTTTTTGTCTGTTATTTTTCTGTGAGAGTTCATTCAACAGTATAGTTAGTGTCTGGTTTTACCCAGACAACCATTGTTGGGATACTGCAAACAACACTGTGAAAGAAGGGAATTGTGCCAGCAATGAGAATACTAAATTTCTGTTTGATTCATAGCACTCATTCTGAAAAACTTACTCTTAGATGAAGACAAGCTTTGGCAGAACCTTTCCTACCTGTGAACAGAAACCATCTTTGGCAGAACTTTTTCTATTCATGAACTTTAACTCTAGATGATTTATGACTGAAATGAGTGATGGCATCCGTGATGTTATTGCTATCAGTGTCACTAAATGTTATATCTGCAAGAGAGTGGGGTTCCATGAAGCCAGTGTCACTTGGTCTCCAATACTGAATGTCACCCAAGAGACAAGCATGGCATAACAATTGTGGACAAGTGAATTCAGGAAAAGAAATGAAAAGAAAAAAATGAAAAGAAACGGCGATAACACTTAGTTTGAAAAACCTTAGTTCTATATTTGAAAATTTAGTATTTTAGATCTTTTGGAGGTGGGGATTTTTAAAATTAAAATATATTTTAACATCACAGAATTGAGGTATGTCGTCAAATACAACAGAAAATGAGATGAAAAGCATCTGAGGAACTCTTTACCTTTTATTTCCTTTTAACAAGAAAACTAAAATTATAAGAAGAAAATGCAGAAAGAGAATGAAGATTAAAATTCACTTTTTTCATTTCCTAAGTGGCATTAGCTGTTGAAGCATTCACTAACTTCAAAATTCACACCAAATACCTAATCCATTGAAACTCTAAGGTATCAAGAAATCTTTGGCATTTGTGTTCTATCTTTCTACATTAATCATTATTAAACCCATGTTAAAATGTAAAGTTAAATCAGGCAAAGTGAGTTATTCTGCCATCTGCAGGCCACTAAATTATGTTGCACAGCTGGTATAGGTGTGTGTGTTGGGGGCAGGATAAACTAGAAACTATTCATGCAGTAACTGAGTAACTAAACAAATGGAATAGTGTACAAACCTGTCACTTATTTGCACAAGTAGCAAGCAGTTTCCTGTCCATGATCGTTAGATGTTACATAAAGCAGGTCTGTTGATACAGGTAACTAATAAAAATAAATGATCCATCTGCACTGACATGGGCACTAAATTGTGTCAAAGGCTTAAAAACATTTGAGGAGGTAGGGAAAATATCTATCAATAGTATAAAAAATAACTTTGATATAAAACTGTACTGTAAATACTCTTTCTCCCAAACTATTCTGTACCACACAGGACTGGAACTCCCTTCTCTGAAAAATTCATACATGTTACATAGCCACTGACTGTTTTTATAAGAAAAAAATTTATATGCCCAGTTTTCTCTTGAGACAATGCTGGCAGCTACCGGGACGTATCTTTTTTCACAGTTAACAATACCAGTTTCTTTCAAATAAAAAAAAAAAAAAAAAAAAAAAAGGCAAGCGAGACTGTAGTAGGGTCAAAAAAATTCCAGCAAAAGTATTTAAGATCTGTGAAAATACATTTAACGCTCTAGCTAAATGCTGCCTTTGTTTGAAAAGCGCATGTCTCTAAAACAACTTGTCTTATAAACCTGTCTGGCCGGTCAGGCAGTCCTACACACTACTACTTCCCTCCTCTTCCTTACCCTCAAGCAGATCTGGATGAGGAGCATTCTCTTGTGCCAATAGAAAACAATTTAAAAAAAAACAAACAAAAAACCAAACACATTTTGCATCCTGGGTTAAACCACAAAGAGTGCCGGTAACGTGTTCTTGACTTGTCCTTGTTCACAGAACCATTGTTAAAAACAGTCTGAGTGTGTGGAGATGAATCTCATTTTATTTCCCATGGCTGAGTTCTCCATGGAATTCCATGGTAACACCTCACAAAAGAAAACATTTTTTAAATGGGTGCTTTTTAGCAGTGTTTGTATTAGTGGGGTGAAAACAGTAAATGATCTAAACAGGTTTTCTCATCTCTTATTTTTATTATTTAATTTCATTTTGTATCCGTTTAAAAACAAAGCCAATTTTGAATTAATTTGTTATTGATATTATTTTCAAAGCATTCATTAATTTATTTTCTGCAAATTGTTGGCATTTCTGGTAGAAATGGTTTCAGGTTTTTTAGTTTTAATCAGATTGTATGAACTCCCTCCCCTTACTTTAATTTTATGGTGATGTGCACAAAAAGGGTTAACGGTGGAAAGGTTAGCCTTCCCCCTCACTTCAGGAGGCCAGTAAAGCTGGTCAGGGAATGACATTTGTTTCATGACAACTTTCAAGGTTTAGACATTTGTTTTCATTGTGCACTGGGTTTTGCAAAATGAAATTGTGATGAAATGTCCGTTTTTAGAGTAAAAAGTTGGGTTTTCAATCTCTCTCTGATCCATCCTGAACCTGTGAAATTTTTCCATCAACTTTTGTTTTCCCTACATGTTTTAGATGACAAAGTGGCAGTTTTTGACCCCCCCAAAAATGTAGTCAAAAAGTGTATGACCAGCACTAGCAACCAGTTCTCTAACATCTCTCTGCATTCTCATATTACAGTCACTCTCCTGTGATTCTCCTGTACTTATCCACGTGCTGCTCTCTACAGTTGAGGAGCTTGCCTTGTTCATTCTATATGCCCCATTCCCTCCAGACACAGACTATTCCTTTCCTGCCATCTCTTTAGCGTATGACATTAGCTTGACATTCTCTATCATTAAGAGCCCATTTTGAATTAAAGAAGTTAGTTAGTTCAGTTAGTTAGATGCTGTGTTACCACATTAACACTGATTCTATAATTAAAGACAATGGGGTCCTTCCCATCAGTGTAACAGAGCAGAATTCTCCTCTGAGAATCAAGCAGCTCATAGACATAGTTGAGCTCCTGCGGGTTTGCTTTCCCTTCTGCTGGAAATTTTCTGCCTTCTGCGCAAGCAAAAATTCTACAAGCCTCTTGAAGCAGACACTGCAAAATGCTTAGCAGGAAAAGGCACAACTGGCAACAGCATTCCCTCCCCCCACCCCACCAGCTCAAGATACCTCCAGAGCGATATGAGCCAGTTGACCCTGGGGCCTGCCTCATACCGGAGCTGCTACCTTACTCTGAATTAAAGAAGCTCACAGATCTAATCATTGCAGTAAGCAAAAGATGAGCTACAAGAAACTATTTCAGAGCTTCATATAACTCTCCGTTTTAGGTACAGACATTTTACATAGATGTCAAATGGATGCAATAATGGCTGACACAGAGATCCACTGCTCATTTAATGATTTTCCTCAGGACTTTAAAGAATTTAAGGGCAGACTATATGGCAAGAACTTCGGAGTGGCTTGAAATCCCAGACGGTGAGATTACTATGCATGTGGATTCTTAAGACTCTGACAATACACCTTCTCTTGAATTCGATTAGCTGGATTTGGTAAGTTCTATGCTAATGAAGAACTGCATGAAAAGCGAATCTGAGCAATATTAATCACTTGTTCTCCTTTAAACCTGCGTAAAGTGTGGAGGCAAAGAGCCTGAAAAAGAAGAAGAGAACTATCTGAATTCTTATTCCTATTGGTGAACTGGCATTTCCTAGTGACATTCCAAAAACTTATTAAAGCATCATGACTCACACAGATGTTAAAAACTAGTTAGTACGAATATCATCTTTTTGCGTCAGACTGCATATTACTTGCATTGGTTGTACGTCTTATCTCTAGAAGAATCCAATGGTTTTATGGACCATCATGTCATAGACATCCAGGAAAGACAGAGGAAACTCCTTCAAAATCCTCTGAGATGTGGCTATGCTATTTATTGCAACTGAATGTCCTTTCATAAATCAACTTCTGTGAAATAAAGGCACTAGCTTTAAATTCCAGTGTATGCTGGTGTTACTTGTGTTGGCCTTCAATCTAAGGCTAGGATTTATCCATTTTTAGTTACCCTGTGTTATTGCTTTTTAGTTTTTGAGCTTGTGCGTCTATCTGTCTGCCTGTGAGAGAGAGAATTTCATGGAGAACACACACTCCCGTTAATATTATAAAGCATTTCACTCAGACGACGTTATTCACTCAACCCTAGTTGCTACCACTTGATCCCTATGTACATATATCTTGTTTTGACTACTGATGACAACAATGCATTTAAATGTGTGCAACAGGTATTTTTCTATTGATAATATAGTGAAGAAGGCACGCCTATGCTTCTTACTATAACCAGGGAGCTTTAAACCTCCAAACTTTAGGCTGATGCATCAAGAAGTTAATATGTGGTGTTCGAACAATGAGCCTCTGAGTCTACTGCTATAGGAAAGCTTGTACAAGATGTTGCAATCTAGGAAGATGCTGCATAAGCAGAAACAGAGAGCAGCAAGTTAAAATGTACATACCTTTTTCTCCCAAAGTAAATCTATCTAGTTAGAAAGACAGATCTAATGAGGTGTTGTGTGCACTGGCTTACCTTGAGGTCTAGAGGCAGTTTGTTGGACGTGAAGACACTCAACTTTATCTGTGGCACACTGATTTTAAGATTTTCAAAGTAGTATCGCTTCTGGGCCCCACCTTGATCAACGGTCTTTTCATGGAGGTTTTCATCATACTTTTCAACCTCTGCTATCAAAGCATAACATAGGAATAAAAATCAGGTAATTACGAAAGTATACAAAACTATGAATGTGTATTTTATAAATAGTTCTGAGCTTTCTTAGCTGAAGATTACAAAGGGATTCAGCTTGTAATGTTTGAATCGAGACTTTCCCATGATCGGTGGCATTTCAACCTAGAGTGTTCATGTGGACTCATCTCTACTCAATAAATCTGCCTCTGATGGAGGAGAAACCTCACAGTTTAGTGCTTTCATCTCAAACCTTGATTCCTTACTTGTAGCTAGTTAATACAAATTATGGCACTCAGACACCTAACTTGTGACCTCATACCTTAGTCTTCAGTCAGTAGGTTTGCTGCCACTTCTAATTTGTGTGTACTGAGGAAGACAAAGTAGTACACAAATATCTTATAACTACACAACCTTCCCTGTGCGTTTTGAGACACAGTCTATTAAGGGAGCAACATTTAGAAAAGTAAATATGAAGTTTGGCAGTCAAATAAATCTGTTCTTTTTGCTTCCTTCATACTTTCTTATATGTCGACGTTTTGAAATAATGTATTAAGTACTTGACATTGATAATGAGTTTAGGCTTCTTGCCCCAACTAGAATGGAAATTGAGAAAATCTCTACAAAAAATATTAAAACCTGTCTCAAATAGCACCGTGTCCGGTTCTGTCAATAGACTAGCTATTACCAGAGTATGGTGAGGGGGCAAAGAAATAATTTTCTATTTAAAAAACCCCTTATATGAAAATACTGGGGAACAGACAGTGATAGCTACAGGCTAATATATTCAGTGCTGAGGCAGGGGGAAGGGGAAACCCCGACATCAGCCCCCGCCTCCCTCCCTGGGCTCTCTCCACAGCACTCCCTCACACTCACACATATACACACACACCTGCCTCTGATCAACAGCACGAGCATTCCACATGAATGGTTTGCTGTGTGTCCCGGAGCAGATCAGCACACCACACAAAGGCTGTCAGAAACAGTCCTTTGAAAGGGGAGGGGCACATGTCTCCAGGGCAGCAGAGTTCAAAACAATGAGCAGAGTGGTCACTTGAGGCATTATGGGACAGCTCTGGAGGCCAATTACAGTGCAGAAAGCAATCAAGTGTCTACACCGGTAATAGAGCACCGGAGTGTCTGTGCAAATAGTCTTACGACTCTCGTCGAGGTGGTTTTTTTGCAGCGCTGCAACTGAGGAGTTTCTGCGCACAAAGTGGCTTGGCAGTGTGAGCACAAAGAGCTGCTTTACTGTACAGAAACCTGCCAGTGTAGACAAGCCCTCAGGCAGAGATGTGTTAAATGGATCATGTGGGAAAATGAAAATAAAATCAAAACTCCAGAGAATATACGCCAACTGATTCAAATGATTAGCAAAGTCAGTGTGACTCACTGAGCTTCCACAAATATTACACAGCTTGTTTAAAGCATCAAACAAGAAAAAGATTCCCAAAATAACAAAGGAAGATTACTAGAACTAAAGGAGATTAAGTATGCCCTTGTTGCCAAGAAGACTAATGGCATTTTGGGCTGTATAAGTAGGGGCACTGCCAGCAGATCGAGGGACTTGATCATTCCCCTCTATTCGACATTGGTGAGGCCTCATCTGGAGTGCTGTGTCCAGTTTTGGGCCCCACACTACAAGAAGGATGTGGAAAAATTGGAAAGCGTCCAGTGGACGGCAACAAAAATGATTAGGGGACTGGAACACATGACTTATGAGGAGAGGCTGAGGAAACTGGGACTGTTTAGTCTGCAGAAGAGAAGGATGAGGGGGGATTTGATAGCTGCTTTCAACTACCTGAAAGGGGGTTCCAAAGAGGATGGATCTAGACTGTTCTCAGTGGTAGCAGATAACAGAACAAGGAGTAATGGTCTCAAGTTGCAGTGTGGGAGGTTTTGGTTGGAAATTAGGAAAAACTTTTTCACTAGGAGGGTGGTGAAGCACTGGAATGCGTTACCTAGGGAGGTGGTGGAATCTTCTTCCTTAGAGGTTTTCAAGGTCAGGCTTGACAAAGCCCTGGCTGGGATGATTTAGTTGTGGATTGGTCCTGCTTTGAGCAGGGGGTTGGACAAGATAACCTCCTCAGGTCCCTTCCAACCCTGATATTCTATGATTAGTTTGCCAACCAACAAAAATAATTTAAGTAGCTCCAGCAAGAAATAGGTTTCTTTTCCATAGTTCAGAATCGCTCCTGACCTCAGTTACATTGATTGTCTCGGGGGAATTCTGGGACAGATTGCGGTGAAATTTGTTACTTTGGAAAGAGAATCTCCTTTTTGCTCTGGAAGAAATTTCTATAGCATGTTGACATATGCAATATGTAAATACCAAGCAGGCTGAAAAGCAAACTGCAGAGACTTTTTGTTCCCCTTTATGGATTCCTTACAATGAATCAAGATGACCTCAAAGACTTTTCTTTTTTCCCCAAATGGAAATAATACTTCACATCTGGAATAAATGTATCCTCCCTCTTATTTCTGGAGGATACAGACAAACTTTTTGGAGGACCTCAACTGTGGTATAAAATAAGGCAGTATCCTTAGCTTCAATTTCTTCCACCCTCAAGCTGAGGGGGAAAAGGATACAGTTTCAGTCTTTGCCTCCCTCACTTCAGTTTGGGGAAGACAGGAGGTGAGAAACAGCTCAGTTACCCCCTCAAGTGACTATTAGAACCTCTAAAGATCTTCTTCGGACCTCCAGAAAAGAGAACAATTTCCAGTATTTCAAATACAAATGATACAAGCTGCTTCTTTCTTTCTTTCTTTCTAGAGCTCATGAGACCATCTTTATAAATCATAAAGCATTTCTAATTGTTTTGTCATATACATTTAAGCACTTACCAAGTTTAACCACATTTTGTCTGCACCTTTAATGTCTCTTAGTGAGATCTAGTTTGTATGCAGACTGTGATCTCTTTACAGCAAAGAACCAATGAGAAACAAGGAAACAAGAGAGAGCACAAGCAATGCAGTAAACTGAGAGGAAGGACAGTCCAGTTGTTAGGGTACTAGCTTGAGAGCTAGGAGACCAAGTTTTAATTCTTTGCTCTACCAGAGGCTTCCCATATGACTCCAGGCAAAGTCATTCAGTCTTTTTGTGCCTCGGTTCCCCATCTGTAAACAGGGGATAACAACATTGCCCTATCTCACAGGTAGAATTACATTCAAGATTGTGAGGCACTCAGCTACTAGAGTGGGCTTGTCTGCACTTGGAAATTTACAGAAATAGCTATTCTGGAATAGTTGTTTTGATATGTTTGTAGAAGTGTATCCACACAGGGATTTATCCCAAATTAATTATTCCAGATTATACCAAAATAATTATTCCAGAACTGCTATTTCAGCAAATTTCCAAATGTTGATAAGCCTCAAAATAGATAGATGCCTCTCTAACCCTCCTAAGAGATTAAAACATTTCAAGGTCTGTTTTGCTTCAACTAAGAGCAAGAAACCTTTTTATTCCACTTAAAGCCATGGGTATGGATGTCACAAGTTAAGAGGTCGGGGCAGCCAAAAAGTTTTCTGAATTAACTAAGAGGAAGTGTCGCAGGAACAAATGAATGGAGATCCAGTCGCTAGCCTTGAGTTTGTTTAATAAACAAAATTGCCAAACAAAGTGGTTGGCTAAATAACATTTCTTTTACCCTAGTTCAGCTGAATCCAGATACAGGAACTGAAGAGGAATATTAAACTTCTTCCCATAGGGACTCAGCTCAACTGTGCACGGGACAATAAAATGTTCTATGAGTCATTCCCCAAATCTTGGAACAAACACTGCACAGTATGTAAGCTGCTATTGACACATCTTAGCTTTCCAGCTTTTTACAGTGGAAGTTTTCAGGCTGTCAAAGGCTTTCAAGTTAACAGTGGAAATTGCCAGGCATTTTGAACTAATTTTGTATGCAGACAACAGGGATACAATAAAACCTGCATACTGTGGAACTGACCTTGTAACTTTATACTGTACCTGATTCCGAGTGATCATAGCCAAAGAAACTCAATAGTTTCAGGAGTAGTTTCTCCTCAATTTGGATTGTGAACCTCCGAGCTGTGATCATCAGATGCTACAGAGATAAATATATCTCAATTTACTTTGTGAACAACAGAAATAATTCTCCATCTACTCTCATTAACAATAAAAAATCTATTGTAACTTGACACAGTTCTTTTATTCATAGGGTTTCATAATACAATTCCCATTGTCAAAATGTCTTGGGCCCTTCCCCCCTCCCCCTACAGTTACAAGAAATCTGCAGTAAATTGTATTTGGTTAGTTCTTGTAACTATCTGTGCTTAATTACGAAATGTTAAAATTGCAGAGTTATTACCGTCCAAGGAACTCTGACATTGCAATCAGCTATTTTTCAAATATGTCCAAATTAATACAGACTTACTTTGAAGGTTTAAGTTTCATACTGGGCCTTAAGAACCAACCTAGTTTTCTTACTGCTGTGTAGGCTAGGATTAGTAAATAATGTTATATATAACTATTAACATTTGTAGTTATGCTTCTAAATTAGGATTGATGCTACAAGGTGGAAGCTGTTCATCACAAGGACCACGGGAAAAAAAATTCACGTTATATACATTATGTAAAGCATGGAACAGTTGATCCTGCCCATTCATTATGGTAGGTGGGGTCTCTCAGTTCTCTGAGGCAACAGCTAGTGGGCCTGAAGGCTAGATTCCTAGACTTGAAGCACTAAAGGTTTGGTCTAATTTGGCAACTTCTGCAATTCCATGTACTGTTATAATATGCAATATTCTTCAGATGACTAATTAAATTCAGGACCTTATTGTCATTCTTGATGGTGTCGGGGTGGAATTTAAAGATATTAACTTTTTTTTTTGGAGACTAGCAGAAGATAATCCTAGGGTCCTGGTCAGTATTTTCTCCCTTAATAAATCAGCTTCTAAAATTTAACAGAGAACTATTAAAGAAAGTTAAATGGCTCCCACATTTGCCCATACTGTCACCACACTGTCGTCAACCGCAATGTACTTTAGGATACTTAGAGCATCAAAGGTCTGAATGAGAAAGGTCCTCTCAGCCACAAAAAGCTAGTACATCTGCACATTTGATTTAATTTAGACTACTTACAGATTAAAAACTAGGAATAGGTAAAAACAAACACTCTTAATAAACACTATGACATTTGAATGCTACAGTCAAACTTGATTACCTTGTATATATCAGTTAGTGCATTCTTACTGGGAAATTTCATTGCATTTAATTGCACTGCAGGGCCTGTCTCAATTGCTTCATTTTCACTGATTTGGGGGGTCAGAAAGAGCATGAAAGGCTGTGTTGTGCCAATGAGCTGATTATCCACCTGCAGAATTAACAAGAAAGCAGAAGAATGTGACAACTCTTCAGCATAGATAATGAAATCTAGGCTCTCTTTTTAAATTGAAAGATAAAAGTTTGCAAAAGGGGTGGGGTTGTTTATGTCTCGCGAATAGCAGACACACAGAACACACTATGCACATTTTATTTTTCTTACTCATTAAAATCCTTCCACAAGTGTTCAAAAATACCTCTCCTTTACCAGTGTTGTTACAACTAGCAACATATACAAATGTGCATGAGTATCTTGAAATGCTAGACACCATTAGGTAGTAGAAAATGGATCCTTAAAAAGCTCAACAAGTTTGATCTGAATTTTTAAAGGCATAAATCATAAAGCATTTATTGACAAAAAGATATGCAGAATTAAATTGCTTCCCAATTTTAAGTCTGCTTATGATACCCACCCTTTTTCAATTTACATATGATATTCTACAAAAACACAGTTGTCATTAAGAGAACTTACATCTTACAAATGGGCTTAGAAATACTTGGAAGGGTTTCATTTTCTCAAAAATGAGGCCAAATTGGACAGATTGGTTTCTGAGCCATGAATATGAAACACCACAATGGACGAGTAGTAAAGTGGCACCCCCTAAAGGCCAAGCCCTAAATTCCCCCCCACTCAGGCAAAACACCATCTGAATAGAAACTGCAAGAATGTCTCTAAGCTTCTGTCCTACACTGACCTATGTATGGTACTATACGTACCACTGCTACCATCTTCAGTGCTTGATTATTCAGCTACAGCACCTGATGATTTTTGTAGAATAGTGAACAGAATGGGGAGGAAGTTTTTTGCAACGTTTAAACTTTACAAAGATTACATTACAAAGATTTTGACTTATACAACAGCGAAAATTAAAAAGGAATGGAAAGACTAAAGCAATAACTAGATTAGTGTCTCAACTACAGGTATATGACAGAGGACAATGAAAAAGCACAGGTGCAAAACATTACCTCTGGATCTGCAATCAAACAAAAAAAGAGGAAAGATTAGACTGAATGCTAATGTTTTACCTGATTGATTTAGGGTAGTGAACAGACATTTTGATCAGGTATTAGAGCAAAATTCTTCTCTTATAAGAAGGTGACCATGACACCTTTAATGTTGATATGCTGCAGACCAGACCTGGGCTTTTATTGTTTCATCTGAAACACATCACCTGTCCCTAAGCATTGTAAACTGCACAACAAATCACTTACTACTTTATTACGTATAGACACAAACATCCTTTGCATCCTTACATAAGTTATGAAAATAAATGCACAAATTTGTTCCAAAAATAATTACCTGTACATCCTGTATACTGAGCTCAAGCACCTGACTGGTTGATAATTGTGTGTAGTGAACATTAATTCCAGTGAGGCTTGCAAATACCAGCTCTTCAGGGATTTTGTTAACTAAAGATAATCCTATTCCACCTTCTAATTTCACTAGCACCTGAAAACACAAAAACAATTTAAAAAAATTCTAGACACACACACTCACTCTGTTGGCCAATGCATTTACTTAACTGTTTTAAAAATATTCTCATTGCTAGCCAAGTCTTCAAATACATACAGAGGTCCTAAACTATACAAGCTTGTGTGACAAGCTGAATGACTTGCTATTTTAACTGCTGAAATTCAGTTTAGAATTTGGGGTTGTAACACGGGAAAAAAACAGAGTAAGAGGTCTGAACAGTGATAAAGATTTATAAAGGACAATATTGTACGCACCCCTCCTTCACGGTAAAAAATAAAGGCCTATCAGTTTTATTATCTTACTTCCAATTCCTGATCTGTGTCTGGATTTTTTAACTTGCGCAGATCTTGTTCTGTAACTGGAAGTTCACCTCCTTCACACGATAAACGATCATTTCTACGTTGGTTAAAATCTGTTATCTAAAACAAAATGAACTACTAAGAAGCTTTTTCTTATTTATGTACAAGAAAAAAAATCAAGTGTACATTGCCTATATATGGCAGGACATAAGCTTTAAACTAAAAAATACAATGGCAACACTTCTGATCAAATCTGAAACCAATTCTATATTACATGAGATTTTTTTCCCCTTCATGCTATTACAAATTAATACTATGCTCCTCTACCTTTCTTTTGCATAAGAATTTACAGCTGCATTTTTAAATCATCCAAAATATTCCATACATTATAGAAACATCAGAACGAAAATTAATGATGACACTGCATCCAGAATTTATGAATAACTTTCACCTGAAGAACCCGAGTTGGCCCATCTGGGACAACTCTGACTGCCAGTACTCCTGACCCAGGCCTCATCTTCTGGTTTATAAACTGCTGTTCAGGCGGAATGGGCCCCAAAAGCTCTAGAGACGTATCAGGACCAAGAACCACTTCAGCTCCATCACACAAACCTGATATTCCCCCTTTTGCCTAGAAAAAAAAATAAATTAAAAGCACAAAGTCGAAACACTGAAATGATACAGAAGGGCACAGATAATGGTGTGTGAATACTTTAATTTTAAAATGTATTTCAAAATCACTTCTCTTCTATAGCTCAAGCTATTTCAATCAACTGAAAATGTATTTAATTTTTTTCTCTCTCTATTTATGCAGCTGGAGAAAAGAATCCACAATTGATTTGAGCAGATGGGCAGTTAGGCCAACTGTAAGATTCAGACAGCACAGGTGTAAGAGAGGAAGGCTGCCACAGAAGTTGTATTTTATGTTACTAGAGTTTCTGGTAAGTGAATGTCAACAATTGGCATGGTTAAAAAAAGTTGTCTGGGTCCATGATTAAACATTCACCTTGCATCTTCAGACCTGAGAATGGGATCAAAGCCCTGCTCAAAGTGAGTGAAAGTTCTTCTTAAAAGGTATTCTGCAGAGGAACAGAAATGTTCTCGGATCTATTTTCTCATCTTTTATAATAGATCCAGAGTTAAGCCAAGTACACTATGACCGTCACTTGTTAAAAAGAGACTGACATCACTACGAGTTAAGTCTTAATAGTGGAACCTCTATTTCTTTGGTTACGTCAAACTGTCAAGAGAGGAACATGCTACCACCACCAATATGCAGCTAAGGCTGGATTGTCCACTATAAGAGGAATGTCCTAGCTTCTCGGTTTCCACAGTATACACAGATGTTACATCAAAGCAATTCCAATGTACTGCATAAATACACCACATGAAGGATGTATACAACTTGCATGTATATATTACAGGCATGCCACAATGCACATGGAAAGTCAATATAACGTTGTGGAAATAACATTTTGAAATTTAGTATCTTGCCAGATTGTATGTGTTTTTTTCCCCTGAAGAAGACAAAAAAACAATAAGACCATACTGAGGATTGACGGCTTGCTAATTTTTTTTTTTAGTTATTAAACAAAGTTAGTGGAGTCATAAAAACAAGAAAGTCCAGAAACCTGTAAACACAGGGTTAATTCATATGGTTTTAAAAAAAGATTTCTCCAGTTTAAAAAATAGTTTTGAATATGTGCTCTTGGATTGCAAACTTGCACAAGTTTTAGCACAATGAAAATTTTGTTACCCGAGTTTGGTTTATAAGGAAAGCAACAGGAAAATGGATGGCAAAGGGGACTGACTATGGTCTATAGAGCCTTCTAATGAAAGACAGATTAATAGTGGCTGAAACTCATCACAAACCGCTTGATGGCCAAAAGGAAATCAATTTGATGCTCTCAGTCTAGCTCCCAAAGGACACACCTCCACATCATAAATATATCAGATTGAGAGACTGGCATTCTTGTTGGTGGTCTCAGCCGAGAGGCTAAGAAGTGAATGAACACCGAGACTGAGTTACACTTTTATCTCAAGAAAAATCTCTTAAGATCAGGATTGAATCACATTGGCAGGGGCAACGTGGGAGTGTTTCACCACTGCTGTCCTTTCTCTCTCTCTCCCCTAGAGATAGAGGACTTCAATCTCCAAGATTCTCAACCTTGCACCTTACAAGCATAGCATTCACATAAGCTTCACCAGAACAGAACTGCAGATCGTCTTAAAACACATTAAAAATATTTTCCTTAATTTTTATCCTCTCTGCTTGTAACAAAAAAGAGATTTGTCTCAGGCTTGAAACTGGATCTTGACGGAATATTTCCTCCTCCATTGCATGTACATGCTGTTTTGTTATTATAGGATTAGTCATCAGCATGGCAGAACTGCTGGTGTTTTGTTTTGAATGAACAAACATAACTGAAGCAATTGTTTTGGAAAAAACAGCACATAAAAATTACATGGAATTTAGAAACAAGAAAAAAAGGCAGGTCAAATATAGGGCTCACAAATCTTGACAGTGTCCCTTTAACCACGGAATTCTGAATAGTGATGCTATTATCCTGTAACTTACAAATCCATTCCAGATGCATAATGTAACAGTCAGTCTTTGATCAAAGGGCTCACATAGCAAATACCATAGTCCCTCTTTACACTAAGTCAGGGTTGATTTTTATTAGTATAGCTTGCACAACACAGTGTCTTTGAACATCCTATTATAAAATATCAACTCATCACAATCATATTTATCACAAAAATCAAATCCTGTTTTCTACTGCAAGAGGTAGTATATGTACACAGAATATATCTTCTAATAAACTTTGTAAACAAGATACAGATAAGTATGAGTAAAACACAAACACATAGTAACAGCTACAAGAGATCATAAATATCAACAGTCTTTAACTTTCAGGGCCAGAGTTTCAAAACAATGTCTCACATTTCTGAGCACATACCCTGCATGCAGGCATCAAAATTTATCAGACGCAAATGTATGTGTTAGCTGTTTGAAAAGTACATGTACAAGTGTCACACAGAACGTAATAAAGCATGCATGACTGGAAACAAAGTTGAGGTATGAAAGTCATATGTCCTGATTGTCAGAAGTATGAGCACACACAACTCCAACTGACAACAGAGAGCTGTAGGTGCTCTGCATCTCTGAAAATCAGGCCCTTAGGCCAAAATTTTCAGATTTGGGTGCCTTAAGTTAGGGCACTCTATTTATTTATAACTCTATTTAGCATCTAAAATGTTGGTCTGATTTTTAGCAGTGATGTACAATTCTGGCTTATATGAACTTTCAGTGGATTTAAGTGCCTAACTGTGGTACCCAAGACTAAAAACTCTGGTTTCAGTTTTCCAATCCCTTTGTTTGCAAATCCACAAAGATAGGTTGCCTCATGTTTAATTAATTTTACCAATAAAAATATGTGAAGACAATTAAATTTACATCATGTGAATTCCTAGTGGAATCTTTGGGTTTTCCCCCCACCTCTTTCAAGGTTTGGTCTTTTAAACAAAGTTTGTAATACCACTAGCCCGTCTGATTTGGACACCAATCACCTCAGCCAGCAACCAAAACAAGTCAGATGCAGAATTAATACTGACCTGCACAACGAGGCCATGCATACCACAGGTTAACTTGCCATCTCGAAAACTCCACGTCTGAGTAGTACTGCGCCGTCGATCCGGCTTTCTCAGCATCAGGGGCTCATACCTGGGGGGGAAGGGGGGGGGAGAAGTGAGACCCCAAAAATTTCCACGTTTAGATTCCATTGTTGGGAAGTTTTTAAATTAGTCACGCTTCCCTATTTTGTTCTATTCTGGCTTCCTCACCCGTAGCTCTTAAAAGTATTATTTCAATTTGCTCCCGGCTGCATTGCATTAACTGTCCATTTATTTAAGGGCAAAGGCAACCAACAAAAGAGATACAATACACATATAAAGACAAATAGTATTTAGTGCCTCTGTAAGGTTGACAGTCTTTAAGAATGAAGCACTCTATTTATCCAAAGGGACAGATAGCCCAAGTAGTGTTAGATGTATCTCTACCATGACCTGAAAAGAGCAATTTTGGGAGTGGGGGGATAATTCAATCCATGTGCCCTTTTAATATTTAGCCTTCCTGCTGTTCCAGGGCAGCCAGTCAGTGCCACTTGTGGAGGTGGTAGTTTTGGTGATGTAGACACTCCTTCTCAAGGAATTGTTCTGTGACAAAACACTTACAAGATGGTAACTTTTGGGTTTTACCAGCTCTGGCTGGATTCAAACTGGTGATATAGCAATGGCAGGCTATGAATACAATTACTGATCCCTCAAGCCATCCAATAATCTAATTTAAACATCTTAGACTATTTAACTTTTGTAACTTTTTATAGTTGTACTCTTTTTTTGTTTTTAATCTGTAACAAGTAAATAGAATTCCTATCCAGAGACCTGTTATCTGTGACTGCAGCCAGGCCGGCAATATCTAAAATCATGGAGGACTCAACAGATCGAGGCGAAGAAGGCTTATTGGGGTTATGAGGAACTGAGGAACCTTCATGGCAAAGCATGCCGGTGCCAGTCATTCTCCAAAGTTGGGATCGCTTCCCTGGCTCCTGTAGCATATGCATAAAAGATTAAGTTGATCATAAATAATGCAGAGCAAACAATATATATTTATATTTAAATTACTGAATTCAGTAAGTGACGGTATTTGGAATGACTTTTACATATTCATGTTCACGGACCTGATATAAAATTCGGTGCTAATAGTACCTATTAAAGTCTACTGCAATTATCAATAGCCAATGAGAATACTTTGATATCAAATGTGCATAAATCCCACACATATTGGTAACTCTGAGGCTATTAGGCTACACAAACAAACAATACTGTTCAATAATGCTTCTATTTTCAAAACATGTGCTTTTATTTACATACACTTCTTAAAAAATTTGTAAAGAAATGATTGGCTTATTTACATTGCCATCTTCTTTTACAACAAAAGGACTTTTTGTCTGCAACTTCATCACCACCTCTAACTTCTCTCTTGGTCCTTTACTCTTCACTATAACCCTAGAGGCATCTCACCTCTAAATGTAACGTTTCTTACTACTTTTATTCTGATTACTCCCTTCTCTTTCTCTATCTCTGACCTTCATCTCTCTCCTGCATCAGTACATGAAGCTACTTGAACTTTCTTCAACAGAAGATCTCTAGTTTCTTTTCCTCAAATACGCTCACCTTTTTTTCTCTATCCACCCTCTTAATTTCCATACCTGGCTTCCCAGAAACCTCTGCTCTTCTATGCTTTTCTCAGAGCAAAAATATCTGCAAGACCCATATCCACATCTGTTACTATCCACTTCATTCTTCCTTTGATCTAGCAGTCTGCAATCATTTTCCTTAAACCCCTCATTGGATCATTGCCACTACTGTATTGTTGGCATCCAACAATCTCCTCTCCAGACTATCATTCCTCCAGTTTATAAGCGTGATCACCTCACTTAGTCTTTATTGACCTTTATCAATTCCCTTCTCCCAGTGAATACAAACTTCGTATCAACCAACTATTTTCAAATCTTTCAACAGCTTTGGCTCCTCTCACTCTCTGGACCTACCACACACTACTCCTCCTCCCTGTGCTCTCTTTTATTCTGCTGGGTCTGAGCTACTCTGATCTCCTCCTCCTTCACTATTAAATAATTAAAAAGTGCTATATAAGTGCTAAGTATCATTACTATCATAATGAAAGGATCTTTAATGACTTATTTCACCTATAACAGATTCTCTCTGTTCTCCATCTTACAGAGGCTATTAACCGTTACAAATCCAAACCTAAAACACAACATTTCCTCTGTTTCCTTCTCCCAACTCCCTTCAGCACTTACCCCAGCTCACTCTTTTATAGTCAGTCTATTATATTATGGACATGGCATGCTTTTTTAACAGAAAAGAAAATGTCTTGTAATACTAAATACACAACTAAAACAAACTATATATAATTAGGTAATATTTAGAGCAGCGTTCTAAAGTGTCTGTGTGACTAGGATCATACAGCAACGACATTCTTAGCAAAATACTGTTTCTGAACCCTCACTGGAGTCTCATACCTTCTTCTTTAGTATGACTCTCTGTGTCTTTGGAGAAACATCCAGGACAAGCTCTGCATAAGCAACATCTTTATTTGAAGCAACTGGCCTTCCAGTTCCCTCTTGCAAACTAGAATTGCGAGAAAATCCAACATGCATTCAGATACATTCCTATAAAAAGTGTCTGTCTCTTCTGAATACTGAGTCAGAACCATACCTAACTATTAACAGGACAACTTATGCTGGTCCTTCGCTAGACGTTATGCAAATTTAAGTCAGGTTACCCATTACACTATTTCCCCCCATTTTTGGAATCACGAGGGTAAACCATCAGCATGGTATTTATATTATTAAAAGTGTTGTGTGTCTAGAATTAGTAATAGGAGCTAAAAGTCCAACTCGGAGTTCAATTTGATAAGCAGATTAATGCTTCCATTGCTTACATTAATATTGGTAAGGCAGAATCAGCATTTTCATCAAAAGCTATCTTCAGTGTTCTATAGCTCAGTTACACAAGTGTATCTGGACTGAAATGCAACTAGTAAGTTACAAGCAATAGTTGCCCTGTGGCAGTGCTCTGAACCACCATGGGTAAGATCAAGTTTTCGATACATGTCCTGATCGTTCGTTCCCTTGGATAGCAGATATTGTGGTAACTGTGGATGCAGTAAGTTAAATCCCTAAGGGGCCACTACGTGAAATTAATAATGCTTAGCTCCTCATCTTTCAACAATTGGTTATACAGAGGAGATACTGATCAAAAGAAATCATATCCAGAAGAACTGGTAGACAACGTGCTCTGTACATGCACATGTGAACATCTTAAAATCCATTTAATATTTAGTTTACATTTTAACTAATCTTGGCTCAGTCATGACAATAAGCAACATATACGTGTAGCAACATCTTCCACCATAATCTACAGTAACAAAGACGTTATAAGAAGCCCTCGCTCAAAGATCAACTCCCCTCTCTTCGAGATATTCAGTGATCCTCAATTCAACTGGAGACATCACAAAGAGCAGATATCCTAGCTGAAGACACCAGGTCCTCATCTCACTTTTCTCAGAAATCAGTCCCCCACCCCTATCTTCCAGTGGGTCCCATTACTAACCTACCTCCCACCCATGTTTTCCACCATGATCTAATCTGGTATGGAACCAGATCTTTCTTTCTTCCACTGCTTCTCTGGCTGACAGTACTATAACTCTGTCTTTGTAATACCAGAAAAGACTCAATGCTCTACTATTAATGACAGCCTGAGGTTAAAAGAACTGAAAGACCAGAACTAATTAAAAGTAGAGATTCATTCTGACAGAAAAATTTAATCATGTAAGAAGCATCCCTCGTGCAGTACACGAGCTACTCTCTCAGTTTATGTGCCGTAAGTATTAATTTGTTTGGCAATACATAAAAAAATTAAGTATCACAAGACCATGCAAGATAAGCATCATATTACCAAATTTACAGACAAGCGAACTGAGACATTGTGAGGCAAAGTTATTTGCCCAGGTTCTCAGAAAAAGTCAGTGGCAGAGCAAGAAATGCAACCCTGGAATCCTGACTCCCAGTCTTCTTTTCTAACTAAGAGTCTCCTCTTGTTGACCCTGTAGCCAGCGTAAGTTTATCGGTATGTGAAATCCTTACACAGATAAGCACTGTATAACAGCAACAGTTTTAAAAAAGAACAGCTTCCACTGACGGCTGAATATTCACCACTTGCTTTCAAAGGCTATTTTCAATATAATATGAAAAGGAGTTACCCTGAGAAAGTATACGTAGCAGCAATATAAATGAAATTTTCATAATAAAGCTGTTTGCCGTCTTGAAAGTCATTCATGCTGCAGGTAATTTCTGAGGAGCCTGCCCCTTTAACTGTCAGCAAGATAAAAGGTGGCAGGGTGGGTTCATCCCATGCATAGTCCAAAGAAGTCATTGGCTTCACTTCAGTGCAGAGTCTGGGCTCTGCAACACCATGCTGAGTAAAAACAACTGGGACCTATAATAATGAAAGAAGACTTTAGAAAATGGTAGGTGTAAGTGAGTCAGGAGTCAGCTGCTATTGCCAGTGTAGTTCAGGGTTGTGATTTTCTAGTTTTTCAGCACGTTAGTTGCATTTTATAGGTCATATGTTATTTCCCTGATTTGACAAAAAATTATTCCATGCCATTTCAATTTTTGCTTCCTTCTTATGGTTTAAGAAATTTTATTCCTCCATACAAGTCTCACCATTAAAGTTTGTCTGATGATGAATGTTAAAATACTTTGCACTTGTAGAGTATCTTCCATCCAAAGCTCCCAATGCCTTCAGTCCTCTGGGAGATATTATTTTATATATAAGCAAGCTGAGGTATAGCTAAGTTAGATGACTTGCGAGGGTCACAACAATTCAGCATCAAAGCCTAAAATAGAACTGGGTAGCCCTGAATCTCAGGCTCCTATTCTAAACACAAAAGACATACTTCTTTGTAGGATAAAAATTGCAATTGCTGGCATGGAACTTAAATAATGCCTCACTTTAGGCATCTCCAGTGGATAGGGTATAGGACTGAGAATCAGGAGGCCTGGACTCTATTCCCAGCTATGCTATTAATGTGCTGTATGATACAGAACAAGTCATAAATCATCTAACACCTCCGTTTCCTCATTTGTGACAGTAATGATACCGATCCTCCTTTGTAAAAGAGCTTTGAGATCTATATATGAAAAAACACGTGCATGTTTTTCATGTATAGATGACGGTCAATAAATAAATAAATAAATAGATAATTCAGTAAGATGATGCTTTCTAGTAAGAAGCTCAGTAACACTAACTTGTTCTGAAAACTAAAAAGATTTTAATGCTGACATATACAAATGCTTCTCATGATGTGAACTTTCCAATCACTTCACTAGGCAAACCGGTGCAGCTCTTTTACAGAATAGTTGAGAATACATCAAGTACACACAATTAAAATGGTTTTTACTTTTCAATGGATCTATAGCTCTTTACCTTAGAAAAATTGTCTATGCGAAAAGGAGGAGGTAACTGATCAGTGTCACCAAATGAAATGCGGTACGTGGCTCCTCGAAGGGTAATTTCAACTCGTAAAAAGTAACATTTTCCGAGAGTGTCTCTGCAGAACAACAACAAAACAGCACAATACATTTAAAGCATTCATAAACTGGAGCTATAAACTAGTTCCTAGGTCAGCATTGTGTAACCAATGCTGCATCAATTAGTCAAACAATTTCTGGAACAGCTTAGGCATATATTAAAAAGGTACAGTAGAAAAAAAATGTAATCTAATCCTCCAGCTATACAACTGGCTTGGGCAGGACTTCCCCAAGGTAAGTGCAATAATTCATTATTTCTTTTATGCAATTCTGTTTCGATTGTTAAATTGTGCCCATCACCATGGTATGTGTAAGCTAAATCATCTCCATGCTGATAAAATCCTTGGACTTTAACACTGTAGTACATTTCTCTCTCTCACACATACGTAGACTATTTCACAGCAAATGTACACAAGCATTCACAGCTCTTTTAATTAAGATACTTAACAGTCCACCAGTCAGAAAGTATCTGCTTTTCACGTTAAACCAAAGAAAAACAGGTCAAACACAAGAGAAGCAGACATCTGACATGTTACTGTAGTCACAAGTTTAGACATTTGCCTCTTTAGCAGACACAGAAGACAACTTTAAATATATATCATCCATGTACAGCAACTACCTCATATTGATATGGAAGGAGCTATTTTTGTTGACTTCAAAACCCCCAGACCAAACGCAGTTTGGAACCTCCATTAGCCGTACACATAATAATTGATCATAATCGTTACGTGGCCAGTGGAACACAACGCTGGAACCAGGAAGAGTGGAGATATAGCCATCAGGATTTGACGTACCCTAATAACAAAAAGACAGGCGGTAACATCACCACTACCTTAAAAACAACACACTATAAATAATCTATACAGACCGTGAAATTTGAATGAAGCAATTTTTTCATGAAATGAATGGTGGCAACTGGATACACAGGAAAATATATTCTCATAACCAAGTATTAATAGTAGTTTATATTTTTCACACCAACTTTCATCCTGAAGCATCTCCAAATAATTTACCATTATATATAAACATCGCAATGGCATCACTTCCTGGATGGAGGGGACCAGAACCTGTCTTCACAGAACGTGTTGCGCAATGATAGGGGGAGGGGATATTTTGGGAAAGGGCACACGTACAAACCCCTATTTCTTTAAAAAGGGTCACAGGATCTTTAATGTGCATACAAATTATATAGGAGCTCATTTTTCAAGGTCTGATCCAACAGCCTTACAAGAAACTCAGATATATCTAATTCAGAAAGGCAGAGTCAACACTATTGGGATTTTACCTTATGATAATTACACTTCCCCTTCTTTAAAGATAATCTTCTATGAAATATGTTTATGCTATTAAAAAATAGCAAATATTTGCTAGTAGAAAGGTAGTCTTACCTGACCTCTGGCAAATTCCCGTTGAGCAAAGGCAAGCTTGTGTGATGATTTATTATCTAATAGGTAACGGGGTGCAAATGTTACCACGCAAGTGTCAATATAACGACCTCTGCCCTTCTTAACATCAATACCTAAGAAGAAGAAAGTCTGTTAAAAATAAAAATATCTACTGTCTGAAAAAAATATTTAGTATAAGAAATGTAAACTTTTAAAATAATGTTTCTCAGACGCAATGCATATGTTCTACAGCTTGCACAGATTTCAAACAGAAATAGTAAACAAAATCTGGTTTATATAATGCCACTTGCTATATTTTTTTATTGTCTATAAAGTGGAATGTAGTAGTTTAGTCTTGTCAGCATTATAGATGGCACAATAGCATGTGCCTTGGGGTCCTTTTCAGAAGTTACGTTTATTTTCCTCTTCAAAAGAATGGTCCAAACCATCTTCAGTTGGAGTCTTAGAGATGTGAAGTAAGTTACCATGAGCTCCTCAAATCATGAAAACCAGGTACATGAACACTGATAGGCAAACAAACACCCCAGAAGTTCCTCAAAACACATTGCGGGAAAAAGCACTTCATTGTGAAAATTCAGCCTGAGGTTTCAATGAATGGTAGTGTTCTGAAAGAGGAATAACTGTGTCCTTGGGGCACTGACAGAGAAGTGAGTAGTCATGCTCTCCCATCCCTTTTACTGGCTTACCTAGGTTGCTGTGCAGCAATTTCTTAGAGATGGGTAAAATGAGACTACACTGCAGTTCAAACTAGGTGAGCCAGAATCATGTTTGAACAAGGCATTAAAGGATATGGGTGAAGGACAGTGAGTCAAAGCAGTGCCTAACAACCAATTCCTAAAATAAAATTTTCATCCCATAAAATTCAGTGGGTTGCTTGGCCCTTAGGCACCAAAAACATGAAGCATTATATCCAAATTGCTGATTACTGAGTTCTAACACCTTTGGGCCTCCCTCCCTTTTGTAAATTATCTGTCTTTTTCTTTCAAACAGCTGCTTTAGTGGTTCTTCCCTTCCATCCAATATTCCACCCCTGCTTACTCCAGAAGGTAAAAATGCCTTTAGGAAAAAGTGAAAAATTATATGAACACCACGAGAAAGGAGAAACACCCTGGAAACAGACATGGAATAAAATGAAAAGGGGGGAAAAAAAAGAAGACAGGAGAGAGGTCTGGAAACAAAAGCACCTATAAATACCCAACATGAAAAACACCAAGGCAGTATATGGCATAGAAGCTATAGTAGAGACATCCAAAAGAAATTCAGGAAATATGCAACAGTGCCTTTAGCGACTGTCAAAATGGTGCTTTGAAAACTACTACATAAGTGTAAATATGTAAACATAGGAAGCCTTAAAGGACAGTTTGCAAACAGAGGTCACAGAAACTCGAAGAGCACTGAGGAAATACAAAATAAAAAATAGCTCAGATAACTCACACTGTCATTGCTTGGAGAACATATTTTAATTACTATAGTTGCTATTCCAAATAATTCAAGTATTCCTATTGAACTTCTTTTCAATACTACATGATTCAATTCTTTTCTGCTACACCCCAGAAAACTGTAAGAGCTTTTGCTTCCTTTATTTTCCTTAGGATTTCCGCTTCTATCACTATCAATAGCAGCATGTGCTAACATGCTTCTATGAAAATCCTTCACGTACACTGAATCAGAAAACATTGTAGCCAGTGGTGCACTTCCTTAGGCTAGAATCAACAAACCTGATGCAAGCAAATAATGTACTAAAAATTTGAAATATGGACTAATTTAATCTATATTCTCTCACTCAATTTGACAGCACACATGTATATCAGGTTAACTGCAATATTCATATAAAAGTTCCAAGTTATTTTAAGAGAAACGCAAAAAACCGACATACTGGCGAAGCTTGTTTTTGTATTAAGGACCCAAAAGTGAAATGAAGCCAAAATTTTAGCTATTTACTTTTCCCCCCTGTGTATTAGACTAAACGTGTAGAAGTGACAATGGTAAATTTACACAATCAATTACAATTTGTGACAGCTTGTTTTGACACCAAGGCATGGGTAATTTGTCTCATGCCTTAGTACTTAACATTGCAACAAGATTCCTACAATGCATCAGGAGAAAAGGCCCAAATAACATAAGATTTATACTTCAAGGATATGTTTCAGAGTAGCAGCCGTGTTAGTCTGTATTCGCAAAAAGAAAAGGAGGACTTGTGGCACCTTAGAGACTAACCAATTTATTAGAGCATAAGCTTTCGTGAGCTACAGCTCACTTCCTCAGATGCATATCGTGGAAACTGCAGCAGGCTTTATATATACACACAGAGAATATGAAACAATACCTATTCCCACCCCACTGTCCATAAAGCCTGCTGCAGTTTCCACGATATGCATCTGAGGAAGTGAGCTGTAGCTCACGAAAGCTTATGCTCTAATAAATTGGTTAGTCTCTAAGGTGCCACAAGTCCTCCTTTTCTTTTTACTTCAAGGATATGTTATTTGCAATGCAAAACTACCACCACAGTTTCACTCAATGATCTTTTAAAGACAACTGCTTTGGGAAATGTACCAGCCTGTTACGTTTTCCATTAACTGAAATAATATTCCTGAACAGCCCCGCCTTGTTAAAATATGACCTGTGCTGTCTTGCTTCACAAGCTGCAACAAATGAAGTTCTGAACCTGAAACATGGCCTCAGAGAGAAAAACCTCTCTATTCAGAGGGTGGGGCAAACATCTTTTAATGAAAAGGAAAAACTGACACACCCCAAATTTTAGGGTCAGATCAAGATGGATTACTTTCTATTACACACACAGTGTCAGCAAGGTTTATGCAGCCGCTCAGATTGCATTTCAGTAGTATTGCAGTCTGTTCATACTAGAAACCTCGAAGTGTTAATGGAGATTTCCATCTCGTATGTCACAGGGGCCAAGGACCAGACCCAGAAGACGTTACTTTAGTTCTACATTCTTAACAAAAGGTCAGAAGCTGAGCCTTCTTTGGTAGGATTTGGAGTGTTCCCGTGCAACATTTATTAACAGAAATGATTACAATCAAGTTGCTGGGATTATGATGTTTAGAAAGAGGCTAGTCAGAAATGATCTTTACAGAAAAATCAAATAAAACAAAAATTTCCACTAATGTTAAAATAATGGAGCAGGAGCCTTAGGCCTAGAGAAAGAGCTCAATTAAATTTCTCTCCAGTCCTATGAAAGCACCCTTAGACTGCTGAAGGAAAGGAGAGATGGGGGATGCATTTCCTTCAAGTTTTTTTTTTTAAGACTTTTTTTAAATTGGTATTTGAATGAATATATCTATAAAATTCATTTATTCCTCTGGCAAATGTAAGCAGTTTAAATTCTCTTCAAAACTTGAAGTGGATTACCTGACCATTCATTTTTACACATTAACTAACAAATCACATAATTCTATGTTTTCAGACATACGTGGATGTTTTTCAGATAGGTTAGATGAGAATTAATCAGAAAAGAGGCTATGAAGAAAAATGGAAGCTGCTGGGTTTGGGTGCTGAGTTTTTTTGAAAACCTGACCGTGGTAATTATAAGTAACACCACATAATATTTTAAAGCACTTTACCCTCTTTATTCTTACAACACTCTTGAGGGGTAAGTACAGTAGTTATTATCATTTTACCGATAGGGAAACTCAGGTAAAGTTTAAGCTATTGCTCAAGGCCACAAAAGATATCCATGTTACAGTTAGAATTAGAACACAGGTATTCCAGGCCCCTGGTCCCTGTGTTGAGATTTTACCACTGTCTTATTATATTAACCTTTCCCAGTTAGAGACTTGTTTTTATATCCAATTATGCCACGGGTATAATGAGTTTAGTAGCCTAAATCTGTCTCCATCATAAGAGCACTGCATAATTCAATGGAAAACACTTGACATAGCAATTCACGTTAGGAATTCCCTTTTCACTGAATAATGAAGTTATAAATGAAGTTAAATGCAGGGAAGCTTGCTCCCCAAAAGTCTTTATAGTCACTGCAGTATTTGAGAGACCGAGAGTATGTATGTGTGGTTTTGTTTGGAGAGGTAGAGGAAAAAATTTTATTTCTTACTGTTATACAGAGGCAAAGGTGGTTGCACCATTTCTGTAATATTTAACAAATTGATCCATGATTACATACCAATGTTATAAATCAGGCCAGGTCGGTTTCCCTGCTGGATCACTTTAAGGGCTCGGACACCGCTGCCTCCATCCAGTGAGAATCCCTGACACCAGCCAGGCATACCTTTGGGATGGATTCCTTTTCCAATTCGCATTGTACAACTATGGGTAACGAAAAAACATGCTGATTAACTCATCTAAATAATGGGATAAGTATCAGAACAATACTTTGGCAGTTTTTCTGCTGAACCTAGATGTATTCAGACTGTATATAGTATCAAAACTATTACAAACTAAAAGCAAAATCTCTTGCCTAGTAATAATACATTACATATTTTAGCATGTTTTATCTAAAATTCTTTAAGCATCTTGCAAACATTAATGAAAACTCAATGGCCACAGGAGGCAGGCATTAACAACACTATTTTTCAGGTGGGTAAACTGAGGCAAGGAGAGGCTCAGTGATTTGAATAGTTTTTTTTAGAAGTAAAATATCTGTGTGACTATAAACAAATTTCAAATCACATTTTCCTAAAATTAGCAACCAACTTAGTATTTTTACCTTCTGTTTTCAATTTTTTTTTCCATGGCAGACCAGTTAAACCTCTTAATAATCAACAAATCTAGGTTTCCTTTCAATAATAATAATCACCACCACAACTACCAAGGTTTTATATAGCACTATTCATTAGCTGAACTCAAAGCACTTGAAGAAACTGTGATGTGCTCAGTAAAATGTTGCCAATTTTTCTTCCTCAGATTAGGTTCAACTTAATATTATTTCTCAGACCACATCACAAAAATCAGCATCACAATTGGCAGTGTCCATTATCTTTCTGACAATCTCAACAGAAGGGCCTAGGAATTAAAATAGGCTTGGAGAGACTTTTTCATTTACCAAACTGGATTTTTTTTTTTAAAGTCTTGATTTTTTTCAATATACATTTTCACCAATGATTAAGAATGATCATTAAAGAGTGAATCATGTTTCCAGAGGGCAATCCATTAAGAAATCTCCTGACAGACTGCTGTATCTATAGCATTCCTTGCAACCATACATGGGGATTGATGATCAGTGGATCCATGTAGTAGCAGATTCTCCCAAAGAACAACTGGGTATAGCTAGGCAGGAAGCCTGTGCTGAGATAAACTTCATGATGCACCAGGGTTAAACGACTCCAAAATCCTGTCATTCCCTTGTGCATCAGAAACATAGCAGTTCTGCTGCAAGTAGTAGTTAACTCATATATGAAATGGGTAGTTTGGGACAGTTTTTGAGGCTAATGGATATGTTCAGAATAATAAGTCAAAATAGGTGGGAAAATCAGCAAAGAACTGAGCAATGAGTCACTGAAGCAGTAATAAGCCACCACAAATTACAAAGATGCCTCAATTTTCCTTTTTTGCTGTTAAATACTTTCAATATATTTAAATTAGTATTTTTATAAATATATATGCATGTGTGTACATATATATATATCATTTAAAACCGTCCATGTTTTTGACGAGTTCAGTCAATTAAATTCAAACTCAAAAAGGTAGACTTTTTTTAAACACACGTTTTGAGTAATTGTTTGATGTTTATCCTATGTGCCTATTACTTGATGTCTTTTTATGCTAGTCAAATTATTTTAGTTGTAGTAAGGACATTATCAGAGTGAGCAGTCTAGATTTTCTTGCTTTACCAAGTTATGAAAAGAAGCATGATTTCCATACATGTAAAATAAAAAAAAAACAACACAGCAGACTGCTTTTACAATAAAACTAGCCAACCAAATAGTTAGTTTTCAGTATCAAATGTCTAAATAGTGAGTAAGCTCATTTCAGTATCTCAAACTAAACACCTTACCAGGTCATCCTGCCAACAAAGGCTTTTTCCTACAGGATATTCATACTTAAATATCAGCACCAGATTCTCTCACTAATTAATTTTCATTCTTTGTAAGCATTTTTCCTTCCCATCAACATTACTTACAAGTTTGCCTGTTCTTTATCAGCATAACAGAAGAGAAGTGGGCTCAGGCTTCTAGCAAGCTCATGTTCTTCAAACTGACCTGCAGCATCTGTCTTTGCATTGTCCTGTCTGAAGATCAGTGGTAACCCTTTGAAAAAAAAAAAATCATAAATGAAACTTTAATTTACACTCAAATGTAAAACAAAAATATACTTCATTCAGGACCAGGGTCTATATTATTAGTTGTGAAAATGGGAACAAGTTTCAGAACAATTTTAAATTTTTATGTAGTATGTAACCCACTGGTCAGCATATTCAACTCTGTGTCTGATCCCCCCAGGATATGAGATTGTTACAACTCCAAGCTACACAACCTGGCTTTTTAGATCAAGCTGCAGAGTCTGATGCTTTCAACTCTAGAGTTCTCTGCTTTATACCTTTGTATATTGGCCAAGATGGCATTATCACAATACAATTATTGCTTTAGACTTCTGTGACTTGATGAAGGTTCTCGAAGTGTTTGAAAAACAAATTCTAACATTTTATTTTGATGTACACAGAGCCTAACCAAGACTCTAACTTCGGCACCTTACTACATTTAAAAATGCATAAACTACCAAGATTTAAAATCTTCATTGCAGCAACTCAGTCATTTCATGGTTTATGAGATACCTTCACAATGAGAACGGATATTTGCTACTTGATACAGCCTATTTTCTGCAAATTCATTTTCTTTAATCCATTTTCAAAAGTTGTGCATGGCTGCATAGCAAATCAATACTAAACAGCATCCTCACTTCCAGGTGAGTGACGGTCATTAACGGTTATGAAAGGCTAAGTTAAACATACCGGTTTTGTTAATCAGCCAATATGGCGCAGAAATGTATATTTTTAGAGACCCTTCAGCTCGACATACAATCCTTATGGTTAGGTTTAGTTGTCGCTTGTTGACATCGTACAATCGCATTCGGACCATATAGTTTTGTGTCCCAGGAGGAATCAACAGCTCCTTGCATAGTGGAAAGTTTTCCAATGACACGCCTAAAAAACAAACACACACAAAAAAAAACATGTTCTCCTGACTGTTCGGAGAAAGAGTCAAGTCTTCCTGGAATATTTCGTACAGCTTTCTATGATTTTACTTCCTTTTAAAACTACCTGTTTAACTTTTGAACATGAGCTAAGAAGCTACTGTCATCACAGTCCTCAAACTAAATCTCAAAATGATAAATATGCCTTGGGCAGGCCCTCTGCATAAGGGCAAATTTCACCTGTTGAGAATATTCTCACAGCTCAGCCAGTGTTGAAAAAAATAATTCTGTCATATCTCACTATCTTCCTTCAATATCAGTATTTCTAACACTCACACGGACACTACTCAGAGAAGAACTACCTCATACCAGCCTGATGTGCATTAACTATCTGTGTGGATACTGCAGCTGAGCACTGAGAATTCCCTAGTGCACTTTGATCAAAGCACACTACTGAACCTTTCAATGCACAGCCATGAGGTCCACATAGACAGTTAAGGCGGAGCAGGCTAGCATGAGGCAGATATATACCCCAGCTTGCTGTGAACTAAGTTTTTGTACAGCCAAGCCCTCTCAGTACACTAAAATCTGAAACTATCCTAACTTGGAAATTTAACATATTACAAATACAGTGTTACCGTCTTGCGATTTTACTGCAAGTTTTGCAACATTAGGTATTCTTCTTTAAGACCCAGCTCCTGGAATGAAGTGATTTTGTGAGACACTCAGCTTTAATTAAGGGAGGAAGGGGGAGAAATAAGCTTCTAGACCTGATGGTTCTATTGAAAAAAGTCTTACAAATGTGACCCGAGTGTACCATAAAGGCATAGAAACCAGAAAGTAAAGAAAAAGAACCCCAAAATAATTACTTTTTTAAAAAAAAACATGATTTTAAAGCCAATTTCCTGATTTTGTGGGCCTGGCTCATCATTTTTGAATGCTTAGGGTTGCCAATACTGCAAATATCAGAAACAGAATGGTTGGGATATGTATGTACATATTGCACTTCACATTACATCTGTCTCTGGTCTTTCACAGCATTTCACAGTTAGCCATGACCAGGCCCCTTCCTGACTGAATTCTGTATAGGATATCTAATAAGAGAGATGCATTTTTCTTTTCAGTTTAGAGTTCAATAAGACAGGTTAAAACTTGAGTGTAGAGAAGGACAATCATATTTTGCTGCAAACACTGGACAAGGAGAAGCTACTGACTCTCATTAAAGAGAAAAGGAGTACTTGTGGCACCTTAGAGACTAACCAATTTATTTGAGCATAAGCTTTCGTGAGCTACAGCTCACCTCATCGGATGCATACTGTGGAAAGTGTAGAAGATCATCTTATATACACACAAAGCATGAAAAAATACCTCCTCCCACCCCACTCTCCTGCTGCTAATAGCTTATCTAAAGTGATCACTCTCCTTACAATGTGTATGATAATCAAGTTGGGCCATTTCCAGCACAAATCCAGGTTCTCTCACCCCCCCACCCCCACACACAAACCCACTCTCCTGCTGACAAAGGAGGTGCTGTTGTCATCATGAATAGGTCGGAATATGAACAAGAGGCTGCTCGGCAGCTCTCCAACACCATTTTCTACAAGCCACTACCCTCTGATCCCACTGAGAGTTACCAAAAGAAACTACAGCATTTGCTCAAGAAACTCCCTGAAAAAGCACAAGATCAAATCCACACAGACACAGCCCTGGAACCCTGACCTGGGATATTCTACTACCACCCAAGATCCATAAACCTGGAAACCCTGGGCGCCCCATCATCTCAGGCATTGGCACCCTGACAGCAGGATTGTCTGGCTATGTAGACTCCCTCCTCAGGCCCTACGCTACCAGCGCTCCCAGCTACCTTCGAGACACCACTGGCTTCCTGA
This sequence comes from Lepidochelys olivacea, assembly GCF_965140295.1. NCBI lineage: Eukaryota > Metazoa > Chordata > Testudines > Cheloniidae > Lepidochelys > Lepidochelys olivacea. Next base: position 17,835,535 of record NC_140428.1, read on the forward strand.
AGAAACTACAATCCATCGGTGATCTTCCTGATAACACCATCCTGGCCACTATGGATGTAGAAGCCCTCTACACCAACATTCCATACAAAGATGGACTACAAGCCGTCAAGAACGCTATCCCCAATAATGTCACAGCTAACCTGGTGGTTGAACTTTGTGACTTTGTCCTTACCCATAACTATTTTACATTTGGGGACAATGTATACCTTCAGATCAGCGGTACTGCTATGGGTACCCGCATGGCCCCACAGTATGCCAACATTTTTATGGCTGATTTAGAACAACGCTTCCTCAGCTCTTGTCCCCTAATGCCCCTACTCTACTTGCGCTATATTGATGACATCTTCATCATCTGGACTCATGGAAAAGAAGCCCTTGAGGAATTCCATCATGATTTCAACAATTTCCATCCCACCATCAACCTCAGCCTGGTCCAGACCACACAAGAGATCCACTTCCTGGACACTACAGTGCTAATAAACGATGGTCACATAAACACCACCCTATACTGGAAACCTATTGACCGTTATTCCTACCTACATGCCTCCAGCTTTCACCCTGACCACACCACACGATCCATCGTCCACAGCCAAGCTCTGCGATACAACCGCATTTGCTCCAACCCCTCAGACAGAGACAAACACCTACAAGATCTCTATCAAGCATTCTTACAACTACAATACCCACCTGCAGAAGTGAAGAAACAGATTGATAGAGCCAGAAGAGTTCCCAGAAGTCACCTACTTCAGGACAGGCCTAACAAAGAAAATAACAGAACGCCACTAGCCGTCACCTTCAGCCCCCAACTAAAACCCCTCCAACGCATTATTAAGGATCTACAACCTATCCTGAAGGATGACCCAACACTCTCACAAATCTTGGGAGACAAGCCAGTCCTTGCCTACAGACAGCCCCCCAACCTGAAGCAAATACTCACCAGCAACCACATACCACACAACAGAACCACTAACCCAGGAACCTATCCTTGCAACAAAGCCCGTTGCCAACTGTGCCCACATATCTATTCAGGGGACACCATCACAGGGCCTAATCACATCAGCCACACTATCAGAGGCTCGTTCACCTGCACATCCACCAATGTGATATATGCCATCATGTGCCAGCAATGCCCCTCTGCCATGTACATTGGGCAAACTGGACAGTCTCTACATAAAAGAATAAATGGACACAAATCAGATGTCAAGAATTATAACATTCATAAACCAGTCGGAGAACACTTCAATCTCTCTGGTCACGCGATTACAGACATGAAAGTTGCGATACTACAACAAAAAACTTCAAATCCAGACTCCAGCGAGAGACTGCTGAATTGAAATTCATTTGCAAATTGGATACAATTAACTTAGGCTTGAATAGAGACTGGGAGTGGCTAAGTCATTATGCAAGGTAACCTATTTTCCCTTGTTTTTTTCCTACCCCCCCACCCCTTCGGACGTTCTTGTTAAACCCTGGATTTGTGCTGGAAATGGCCCACCTTGATTATCATACACATTGTAAGGAGAGTGATCACTTTAGATAAGCTATTAACAACAGGAGAGTGGGGTGGGAGGAGGTATTTTTTCATGCTTTGTGTGTATATAAAAAGATCTTCTACACTTTCCACAGTATGCATCCAATGAAGTGAGCTGTAGCTCACGAAAGCTTATGCTCAAATAAATTGGTTAGTCTCTAAGGTGCCACAAGTACTCCTTTTCTTTTCTCAAATACAGACTAACACGGCTGTTACTCTGAAACCTGTAATTAAAGAGACAATTTCTTTCAACTGTAGTATCTCAAGATCAGAGATAAACTTATAGATACATCAAATGAAGTCTACACTGCACCTCTGAAAATATCAGCATCAGTTTCCTCCTACCACCAGTATTTCTCCAAGACCTCCATAGTTTGTTGGCCCAAAACAATTACTTCTACCTTGCAAGACTAATGTGGGGACCAGATGACTCTCTACTAATGCCTCCCCTTTGAGTTTTGTATGCTCTGAAAGTCTTCAAACCCCTACCAGTGAGAGGTACACTAATCATCCCAGCTACTCAAACCCTATCAAATCCTCCTGGTGACAAGTGCCCACAAACTGACATAACCTACTCATTTGACAGAGCCTTTAAGGATGTGTCTACACAGCAACTAGACACCAGTGGCTGGCCCATGCCAGCTGACTTGGTCCTGCTTTGGAGGAGGGGGTTGGACTAGATGACCTCCTGAGGTCCCTTCCAACCCTGATATTCTATGATTCTATGACTTGGGCTTGTGCTGCAGGGCTGTTTCATTGCTGTGCAGCCTTCCAGACTTGGGCTGGAGCCCAGGCTCTGGGACCCTCCCACATCACAGGGTGCTAGAGCCCAGGCTCCAGCCCGATCCTGTAAGTCTACACAGCAATGAAACAGCCCTGCACCCTGAGCCCAAATTGGCTGGCATAGGCCAGCCATGGTTGTCTAACTGCTGTGTAGACATATCCTAACACTCCAGGATGTTGCATGGAGACTACAAGAAAGCCCACAGATGTTTTACACTGTGCTTGATAACACCTAGACTTGTCCATGACAAGATACCATTTTGAATCTCTGACCGAAATTAAACTACACCAACTCAAGCCACTAGAGACTCTTGTTTGGCTCCTTTCTGGCATTATTTTCGCTGCGTATGGGGAACAAAAAGGGAAAGAGGTGAGGGAAAAGGGGAGCAACTCAGATTTCTATCAGACGTTCCGATTATTAATTTTTTTTCTAAAGGGGGGGGTGGGTGTGTGGGAGTGAGAGAGAGAGAGAGATGAACAATTTCATAAAGGCTGCAACCCAATGAAAACTGGGAATTTAACTGGGAATTGGTCCTGCTTTGAGCAGGGGGTTGGACTAGATGACCTTCTGGGGTCCCTTCCAACCCTGATATTCTATGATTCTATGATTAAAACATCACATTGTTAAAAAGCTTATTTTTCTTTTTGGTGCCATAGCTGTTTGTATAACAAAACATGCAGTCACTCTGAGCTGCTCTTGTAGTAGCCACAAATAATAATACCTCTATAATGCCTTACCAAGCTCAATGTTCTGAGATGTATCCGCTGTGTGCAGTGCTGCCTCCTTGCCAGGTTTTAGTGTCCCGTTAATCGGCATCCCTTTAACATAAAATTCGAGTTCACAAGGTAGCAAGTTACAGATTCCCACAGTTGGCAGGAGATAAATGGTATGCCCAGGCTGTCTGAAAATCTGTTTAGCACGGTCAGAAAATATGTTTGAGGGCATGTAATCTGGATAATTCTCTTTCTTTATAGCCACACAAAACCTATGAAGAAAGACAGATGCGTGTGAAAAAAGAGCAATGGACTGAATGGAATAGCTGTACTTTGGCTTCGTTAGCACTTGAATCTCATGCCACAGTGCAATTTACACAATTCAAAACCCATACAGCATTTAGAATTAACTCTCCATAATAAACATTTTAAACTTGACTGTAAAATATTCCAAATATTTTGCACTTATATTGACTCATCTGATACTCTCAAAACAGTTTACAAACAATTACACCTCATAACAAATCTGTGAACTACCACACATAATTATAGTAGAATCTTCCTTAATCTACAAAATGATTATCCTCACAAAAAAATCCCATTACACTTCTCAACACATACTTAATAGCAAAGTGGTCTCTAAACTACTAAACTTTTACTTTTACAAAATATATTACAGTACATTTACTGGTACGCTATGAAGTATTGATTATTTAAAACTAAATTATACTTGCCAAAATAAATTAAAATTACTCTGTATAATGCAACTGTATTTTTGTTTTTCTTGTCCCCCCTGCTCTAACCACTAGACAATACTGTCTTTTAGGATTTAAATTAGACAATCAAATGAGGAAGTAAAACAACAACACTTCTTCAGGTAACATGTTCTTTGGAGAGGTACTCACATCTTATAAAAATTGTTTAGCATCCTACAGTAATGACCTCAAAACAGTATATATTTTTAAAAAATCTGAACTATAAACCACTAGCTTTATGAAATGATAACTATTCACTAAGCAAAGGTCATTTCCCTCAACTATTTTTTAGGAATGTCATATATAAAGCCTCAAGAGACAAGGTGGGTGATGTAATATCTTTTAGTGGACCAACTTCTGATGATGAGAGAAGCTTTTGAGCCACACAGAGCTCTTCTTTAGGTCTGGGAAAGGCCAAACAAGTTGATGGCATCCCTATCTGTATCAAACTAAGGAATTATGAGATACCATGCAGTGTTCATTACGTGTTGACATTATGGGAATTAAAACAGAGAGCTTAATGTTTTGGACAACGCACTTGGACCATAAGTAACAATCCTGCACTGGCAGAAGGACAGACTAGGTAACCTAATTCCCATCTCTAATTTCTATTATTTGATTTTATTACATTAAAGGTTAATAGAGTGGTTGTTTTGTAATTTTACACTTTTGCTATATAGGTCAAGAACTGGTATAAGAACCATTTTGGTCGTATGACAGAAACTTTAAAAAGCCTCTAATGCTTTACTGTTTTCTGGTTCCTAAGAAGATTCTGTACCCTTCCGATGTCAGCAAAGAAGAAAGTGTCACAGACAAACTAATGTTAATTTTTGCTTCCTGCTCCTGTAGTGGCTGTTTATCAAAGGAAATTGGGAGAGTGATTTGTGGTTCCCTACCCTTCTACATCCAGCTACAGCTTATGGGATTGGGACGCTCTTCCATCTAGCCATGATGGCAGGGTCTATTTTCTATTTTTAAATACCCTGATGGATTTGACCTTATATCCCATCTAATCTTCCTTGTATAAATTACAGTATAGTCACACTTAAACATCTCGTATTATACATAAGGTGTCAAACAAAAACAACACTACAAAGGTTTTATCTCGGAACAATCTCTTTCCCATTCCACTTTAGCTTTTTCTAGTACTACTTACTTTCACATTAATTCACCTATCAATAACTGGTAAGTTATAGCAAAATATTTAGCCTTATAAAGTCTTAATTACCTGAAAAATCGGCTGTTTTCAGACTCCATCGAATGGCACTCTCGTTTGCTGCTACATACCTCTGCTGCCTTCTGAACATTAGTCCAATGAATGGGAGTCTTACAGAAAAAGACTCCCATTCCTTTTGGCCTGGCCTGCAATCGCCAAGATGTAAGGTGTAATGGAATAGCAAAGGAATCCCCTGGCATTACTGCTGGAAGCACTACCGGTTCTGCAACCAAATCACAAAGAAAACACATGCTTCAGGTTGCATCCTTTGGTCAAACTATGAATAATTTCTTCAGTTATAAACTCTGGACAACACATTTAATGAAAGAAGCAGTACATTTCCCATTAGACGTAGTTCATCCGGTCCAAATGCCAAGCTGTTGTTTAAAGTGCCCCTAATAGCGAGTCAAGAAAGTGCTGCTTATAGAACCAGAGGGCTGATTCCAGACAAATTGGGAATGGATTAAAAAAAAATTATCTGGAGTTCTAACTTTGTTTCTCTGGTTGCCTTAGTTAAAAGTACCATTTTAAGTGGGTGTGGAAAGAAAAGTTACTCATCTATTACTAGAGTTCAAGTAAATTGTCAAAATAGATACACAATCTTGAATTACGTCTGCACACAACGCCAAAGACCGAAACCCTCTGCCAAATTCTGACTGTTGGAGGACACAAGGACTTCATCTCATCTGTGGCATGTTCTAGACATAGACTCATAAGGAGATGTGGCCCTCTTTCATCCGCATCTCCTCCAATTCACCTAAGCAGCAAATTGAAACTCCCTTTGGTTCCTTCAGTTTAGCTTGTTGACCATTTCCCCCCTAGTTAGGGCTATCTTTTGTCAACGCAAGTAGTGTTGAAATCTGTAAGGTTCCCCCATCCTCCCACCGCCGCTCTTCTCCTCAGTCCCCTCACCCCCTCCAAGAAAAAACAAATTCAGGTGTTTTTCAGAACTGCAGTTCCAGGAATCAAACTTCATTGGGGTAATCAGTTCTTCTGCCATTGTGGTGGACACAAAAAGATAATTTGGGTTAAAAACTGTTCAAGAGTGTGGGTGCGACACCACTATATCCCAGTGCGTCAAATCTGCAATGAAATACTCCCAAGTACAGAATTCTCCCAAGTACAGAATTCACTTCTTTGCCAGTACTAGCGTTTTCCTTGCTCAGGTGAAAGGTGACTGTCACATAGCTGCAGTTAAAGAAAAAGAAGCAAGCCCTGTCTCATATGACACAAATATACTGTAAAGTCTTTCAAATGCACTTGTTAATAGAACTCGCAAGCTGTTTGTAAGACGATGAAAATCCTAGACGTTGGATAAAGAATCTATTGTAGAAAACAAGCTTATGTAATTTTGACTTAAGGCAAAGAAATAAAAGAAGTTTGACTCTTCTAAACTGAAGATAAGTAAACAAAGCACAATACTTTAAGCATTCCTTTCTTCTGCTTTGAAAGAAGCTGGGGACAGGAATGTCACACTAAACTTGACAATAGCCTAACACAAAATTCTTGTTGTTGCTTGAGATTTCGTACTTTATCCACAGGAAAAATCTCTACATAAGATTTTTTGGGAGGTCTTACTTGCTTTTATACTTTGAATCTTTTGATGGCATCTTCTAGACATTCATTTTTACTGGAGAATAGGACAAGAAAAATTTTGCAACAACCAAAAACTGGGGCCATCATAAATCGTTCTGCCAGATAAGGTTTTTCTCACTGATATGTAGCGGGGCAGCGTAGCGATAGCATTCTGAGACTTACTGTCAGGAGCGGAAGGGCTATCCAGCCTTAATTCCATTGGTGTTTCCAGCCTGTTTTTCACAATCAACGCAGACCGCACAGTAATCACCTTCCGAGCGCTACCTTCCATGGTAACTTCAAATACCACACGAACTGGAGGCAATGAAGAAAACTGCAAAGCCATTTTAAAAGTTTAGGTATCAGAAAATGCAATGATGATAAATAGCAAAGGAATGCCCAAACTTTGCAGTAACTGCAGCTTGCCAGTAACCCAAGGGCCACACCTAATTTACACATTTCATATATTTTTTAAAATACCCATAGTTTTGTCTTGTGCTTATATCACGTTTGATAAACATGAGCTCATAATTTGGGCTTCTCAACCTACAGGGAAAAAGGAATGAAAATAAAAACACAAGGAACCCACTAGAAAGGAAGAGCAGATTTGGCCTGCTATAATCATTGCTCTTTATGAACTGCAGCTCCCTATATATGGTAGCAAACAGGAAAATGGCTGCATCCTGGGCATTCCTGAGCTAGAATGTTAAGAGCATTGTTTATGCTAAAGATTTTTATTAGTATGTTTCATGGTTTCAAAAAATTTCAAAACAGCCTGCGATAAATCAAGGTTCTGTTCATTCTCATTTTCCTCAGTGCTTCCCACTCCTTTCACAGTCACTGCCCTTCTGTGTACACAGTCAGAAAAATATCCTCAGATAGCTAGATTAACAAATATTAAACACATACATACATACATACACACACACACAACGCATTATCACAAAATCCTTAGTGACATTATAAACTTTAAAACAATTCATTTTTCCCTTCACACTACAGAAACAGAAAAAATCCATACTGTATATGGACCCAAAGAAAAATTGCTACAGTAACTATTATTTTAAGAGACTGTGCCCAGAACATGCTGACAATGTTCTTGTATTTGAGAAAGAACGGACAGTCAGTCCAGGATTTTGAACTGCCAAAAACTTTATTAAAACAACGTAGAAAAAACAAATATAACACAATGAAATGTACATAGTTTTGCTGAAACTTGCCAGCAGCACATTCAGCAAGTCTAAGATCATAAGGAAAAACACAGAAGTATTTTGTTTTTTTAAACACAGCCCCAGTTCCGGGTACAAAGTTCACAAGATTTTAAATAAAACTAGACACCTCAACTAAACTCACCATCCAAGGAAAGCAACTCACAATACTAACCTTAGTTATGGAGTTAGCAATTTACTTGAGATTTTCTATTTCAAAATATTATGTCCTTAAAGAAGAATTCTAAAGATTTTGAAAAGAAGTATTAACTAATATAATCTTGCTATCATGTTATAGTATTTATTTATTTCTTAAAGTTTTGCTATTAAATATTTCTGGTGAACTCTGAACTCAGTTAAGGTGGAAGATAAATAGTTCTGCATTTAACCTTGTGCTCCCAGCGTTGCGGACGACAACAGCAGCAGGAGATGAGCAGCAGTGCCAAGATATCTTAGCTTCACCATTTAGGATTGTTGTTTTAAAATTGATTCCACAATAAACAAAAATTCTGGCAGGGAGAAACTAACACTTCTTTTTCCTGGAATTAGTGACTCTGTCCAAGAGTCATTCAATGATAGTGTTTGAGGAGACAGTACTCTTCTATCAAAAATAGAGTTTGTCATTCTGCTACTTGTGCAGATTGATTTTTGATAATCTGGCCAGTGTGGGTTTTTTACCAATGTTCCCTTCTATTGCAGGTAGCTCATATTACTACAATACTGAATACTTCTTGCAATATTTAAATCAAAGGTTTATGCAGTATAGGAGAAGCCTTACTCTTCCTTTCCTAAAATGCCATATTTTAAGCCCCACAGGATACAATCCTCAAAGGAATTAAAGACACGCTCCAAAACTCATTGTAAAGCAAGAGAGAATTTCCACTAATTTCAATGGGCTTTGGATTTTCTATTAAGGTAAATGTATCAACTAGAATTTCCATTCAGTTTGCTTATGCCTCAGTCTTCCAGCATACTTAATTGTGAGCACTAAATATATCAGTTTTTAAAGAGTTTTATGGTGTGAAGATGTGCCCAGAACCAGTGTCCTACTGAGACAGTAAGCTCGGTGGGTTAGGGACCTTTTTGTTATGTGTGCGCAGTACCTAGAACAATCCAAAGTTTAGGTGCTACCACAGTACAAAATAAATAAATAAATAAATAGGTCAGAGTTAGAGAAAGAGTAACGTGTCCTATATAGCAAGCAGCCTTTTCTTCTTATGCTTCCTTTGCATAGGGGCAAACATGTCGAGCAGTGCCAGCTTGTAAAAGATTTTCCTTTTTTAGTTTGGTGCAGATTAGAGTGTCAAAGTAGATGAGAACAGAGCTGAGACAACAAACTGCAATGGTTCCTAAAGCCTTTTCGTGATTAGTGGCAGTTCTGGACCAGCCTTCCAAGGGGAGCGGTGGGGCAAAAAGCCTGGCTTCAAGACTGAGCTTGATAAGTTTATGGAGGGGATGATATGAGACTGCGTACAATGGCATGTAGCTGATCTACGACTAGTAGCTGCAACTATCTTCAATGGCTGATGATGGGACACTAGATGGGGCGGGCTCAGAGTTACTACAGAGAATTCTTTCCCATGTGTCTAGCTGGTGAGTCTTGCACACCTGCTCAGGGTCTAACTGATTGCCATATTTGGGGTTGGGAAGGAATTTTCTCCCAGGTCAGATTGTCAGAGACCCTGGGAAGTTTTCGCCTTCCTCTGCCGCATGTGGCCCAGGTCACTTGCAAGTTTAAACTAGTGTAAATTGTGGATTCTCTGTAACATGAAGTCTTTAAATCATGATTTGAGGACTTCAGTAACATAGCCAGACGTTAGGGGTCTATTAAACGAGTGAGTAAGTGAGATTCTGTGGCCTGCAATGTGCAGAAGGCCAGACTAGATGATCATGATGGTCCCTTCTGACCTTAAACTCTATGAGTGGTCAGTTCTCAAAAAGATTATTAAAACATTCAGAAATTTAAATAAACTACCCACTTACCCATCCCTTCTACCTTTGCAGGTACCATATCAATGCCTATGAATCTATTCCAAGAAAACTCTACCAGATGCGCCCATTATTCTTTTTTCCTCTTAGCTGCTCTAAAAGTCTGCAGATCCTCTTCCATATTTAACAAAGTCAGTGCCAGAGCGAACTAGTTACAGTTCTGGACAGTAACATTTAACAAGTGCTCAGTCATCCTGCAAACTACTGTGGTCTTATTCTCCAAAACCCTTGCACCTTATGTAATTATTTACATCTGGGATAGAATGACTAGTGGTATTAAGTGTTAACATTCTGATTTGGTAGGATTTTATATTCACCTCATAAATGTGTAACTGATGACCCAAGGCAGCAGAGAGTGAGGTCTATGGTGTCTCCCTATTAAAGTGCACACCCTTAAGAAATAACATCTGGAGGATGAGGTAGCATTGAGCATAGTCAGAACAAAGCAGCAAACAAGAGGACACAGGGATATCTGCATTGAAAGAAAGGAGAATATTTCTGGGTCAAAAAGGAAAGTGAAAGAGGAAGAAGGCTGAAAGGAACAGGATCAACAGGATACGAAACCGGAATCAAAGAAGGGGAAAACCTAGACAAGAGCGCCAAACGAAGTCTGGACTCATTTCACATATACACAAAGGCGTATATTGCCTGGGTTTCTTGAGACCTGTTTGAAATATTGAAGTGATGTTCAAGATGCTCCCTAACCCACAAAAATGCTATTTTACTAACTTAGTGGACTCTGCCAACATGAAAAAGGATGTAAGTTAAAGTTATAAAAACAGCTATACACACTTGTGGAATGTGGGAGAGCTGATGTTGGTGACTCTCCATTTGAATGTTGAAGAACGATGAACAGCTTTGTTTGGTCTCCTGAATTATTACGAGATAACTATTATTGCTGTGCAGAACCCCTAATCCTTCAGAAATAGAATTATTTATAAATAATCTAGTGTGCAAACAGATTAGTTCCACCCAGCGTTGGATGAGATGACAGAGAAGTAGCAACGTTTAGTGCTCTTGCAAAATTAGTTTGAAATGAGGTAAGTCACAGAGAAGAGTAAGGGTCATTGGTGTTATGAAAGGTGTCCTGCAAGGAGGAAATAAGTTGTTATTCCTTTGTGATCTCTTATTTTTGAGGCAGAATGGAAAAAACCAACAACTTTCCTTGCAAAGGAAATAATGGAAGTAACCATACAATAGGTTCAAGGAAATAGGCGTGATTGAATCAGATATCAAATACATTGTACTCCTGGGGGAATTCTGTGTCACTGCATGCGCACAGAATTCATGTTCCCCCCAGACATCTTTGCTTCTCTGAAGAAAATGATGGGGAAGCAAAGGAAGCCGCAAGAGTGGTCATGTGCCAGAGCAGCCCGGGTGAGGGAGGGTGCTGCTCAGGCTAGCTGACTCTGCAGCTGGACACTGCCTCCTGGGTCCTAGTGCCGGTTTTCCTCCCCTTTTGTGTGTGTTGGGAGCCATCCTGTTTTCTGTACAATGGTGAGTGCCAGAGCTAACAGGGTGGAGTGTGGGAAGAGGCAGTGGGGAAGGGAAAGGGGATGGGATTGGACAAGGGGATGTGGGAGTGATGGGACAGGGGAAGAGAAGGGTAATGTGGGGGTGGGGGGGAAGCAGGATCCTTACATGCAGCATCCCCTCAACAATAGTTGCAGCTGGGGTACCCCTGTTAAGCAGACACATTGAACCCCTACCCTGATCAGCCCACCCCGCACCCAGACCCTCATCCCACTGAGATTCAAATCAGCTGCACCCATACCCTTAACTTACCAAGCCCCACTCCCCCAGCACCTGAACCCCACGCTGAGCCCTTCACTCTCAGACCCCCCTGCCGAGCCCCATCCTTCCACACACAGATGACACCCCCCCACAAGTCCTAACCAACTTCACTGCCCCCCCACCCGAGTCCCATTTCCACTGCACCCAGAACCTCCCCCCGAAACGAGCATCTATGCATCCAGATCCCCCTGCACCTGGACCCCTCACTGAGTACCCTGCACCCAAACTGCCCTACACAGAACCCTCTCATCCCATACTTGGATCCCCCCACACTAAGTCCCTCCATACTTGGATCCTGCTGGTCTGAGCCTACCTGCCATCATCTGGTTCAGAGGGGCAAGGCCCCGGGTGTTTCTGGGGCAAGCTCGGCCCTTGCGCTGTGTCAGGGTTGGGTGCAGCCTCACCACAAATCCCTGTCCCCGGGGAAGAATGGGGGTGGGACGGTGGGCTGCAGGGTGATCTCCCACCTCCATGCAGCCAGTGGCCTTTGCTCCCCATTGCCATGCTGGGCCTCCACATTTATTTACTGACAAATAAAATGTGCAGAATTTTAAAATATTGTGCGCAGAATTTTTTTTTTTTTTGGAATTCCCTCAGGAGTAACACTGTGACTTCCATAATCAGATCATCATCATTGCATGGGTACAATTTGTACCAAGTCTGTCAAACTGTTTGTAAAGAGAGAATAACAATCACTCCACTCATAGAATTATTCTACTTTAACACAGGTCTAAAGGAACAATGAAAAAATGTACTCACATAGACGTGGGGATGTATTATATTTGTTCTGCTGATAGGGCTACCAACCTAGACAAGAATAAAGTAAAATTTACCAATCAGAGCACATTGTAAACTGCTAATGTCCCTTCTAAAGTACCTCATTGCTTTGTGAGAAGCAAAGCTAAACTATAGTCAATAGTCTTCCTGATGCTCTCCATGGCTCTGGAGAGGGGTCAGGAAGATTAGTTCCAAAAAGTAAAATGTGATTGTTTCCTGTAGTTTGTAGTTCTGTCGTTTTGTAACAAAGAAGAAAGGGGAGTTACCGGAAAATGTGTCAGTATTAGAGATATATGCAGAGTAATTTCTACCACAGAGTAGGGAACCACATCATCTTCCTGACATAAGCAAAAATAGATCTTAAAATATATATGGCAAGGAAATTGAGATACTATGCTTGCTAGAATATGCAACTGTCAGGACTACTGAAAATATTTAACGTTCCTCCACCCCCAAAACCCCTGCTGAATAGTGATTTGCCCTTTGAATAATTTTGTAAATTTAGAGCCAAGTCCTGCCTAACGCCAAGAGACCAACAACTTTTAATTTCCCTAGGGGTGCTGCAACTTGCAGCCTGGAGACCTTCAGTTTCATTATCTACTCCTTACGCCTAGAGGCTTGCTTTGTCGTTAGGCCCCACCATGAATGCAAGCCTGTGGGCTGGCCCAATTAAATTTTTTCATTCACAAAACAGATTTTTGCAAAGCACCACCACCCCAGAATTATACAAAACTGTCAATATAGTTTATTTTCAATTAATTAACCACGGAAGGCAGACCTAATAAGCCTGAAATAGAGGACTAGGACATAGAAACAATGTTGGTGGGATGCAGAATTTTAATCAATGGATCCGTGACACCTTTACTAATGCAATTATTTCTGTCATTCTAAGCTCCGATTCTCTGTTGAGCACAGACTAACTTTGAAGACTACAGAATGTATGTTATTTTTGCAATGTGTAATACTGTCAGCTGGTAACTGACCCAAGATCACTAAAGACTCATTTTGAGCTGACTGAAGAGAAAGAAGATTGTATCAGTGAACAGTCACTGCTTTAGAAATAAAATTCTGAAGAAAAGACTACCCAAGTAAACTCTGTAAAAAGATATAATTGAAATATACTCAGAATCAGAACTTACAGTAGAAGATGATGTGTTCTTGTCAGGTGCTGCATATCGGAAAAAGGTTCCAACTTTGTCTACCGACACTGGACTGACTTGTTCCCATCCACTTACTCTCACTTGCAGCTGATGAATTCTTAGATCATGTGTGTGCCTGTCAGTTCAGTTAAAGTCAAATTATCATTAAGGCATCATCTCACAAAGGAAAACCAAGACAATAATTAGAACCAATATATGTTTGGATTTATCTGTTGTTTTAAGAGAAGATTAATTCTTGACTATTCAAATGTAAAAAGACAGTTTTCTATTCCAAGGATTTAAAAATGTGCTTTTAATTTAAGAGCCAATTATCCAATGTCAGCTGATACAAACTACACAAATAAAACTATAGCCCATATACAGTACATGCAAAACAAAAAATAAACTTGTTAAATATTTGTTAGTATCCTCTGATTTTAAATTCAACTGCTAACCAACATATATTCTTCAGAGTGCACAGACACTCAGTCAAACAAACTGACAATTTTTTTCCCCACAAATTTCTCTAGAAATACAGGAAACTCCACTTTTACAAAATTAAAATGAGAAAAACCATTCATACACAACTCCCACTGACATCCACGCTTGTCTAATGGCAGAATTTAGCCACAGATGATATATATTTTCAAGTATGTAAAAACCAAGGAAAGATTAAAAAATGTCCAAATATTTAAAAAAAAAAAAGTCTACTGGACAGCATTCCAAAAAGTATGTTCCCATGAATGTGTATATAAATGTGTGAATAAATTCCAAAGGAAAACTGATGGTTTTCTCCTTCACCTGTGTCTTAGTTTCCCTCTGGCTTCAAATTCGAATGGAATCTCCTCACTAGTGAGAACTTCTCGCCACTCACTGACATTGGGTGCATCATCAAGAAATGTTCCATTTTCCTCAGGAACAACACCCGGACTCCCACTATGAGATAGCGCTGCACTGTAATCAGAATCACACCAGACTAAGACTTCTATGGTATAAGTTAAGTTGTTGTTCTTAATTTGTACATATTCCTCAACAAAAAGGCAACTTAGCATCACAATATGGTAAAACCTGTCTTATGAGAGAAAACTAAGGGCTCTGCCAAATAAATAAATAAATAAATAAAAAGAATTGTCTCATGGAGATGGTCTTTAAAAGGTTTAAAAAGAAAATCAAACATTGTACTGGCAACCTTGAGAATGCTTCAAAGTGATTAAAGGGTCATCAGGATTAGAGATTTTAGCTTTTGTTAAAAAAATTTAGATCCAATATGAATGAAAGTTTTTTTTTAAAAAAAAATTTATTGCAAATGTCACTATGTTTCCTCTTGGCTTTATTTTAAAAAATTTTGAATTAAAAAAAAAAAAAATAGTTGCCAGGAAGGGCAAGATACATCAATAGAAAACAAATCTACTTTCCCACAGCACCTGCATCACAGAAAGGCATGACAAATATTATTAGAATGACACCGTAACAGTTCTTTACCGGGTAGGAGTAGTAGTTAGGGTAGCAAACCATAGAGTGCATCCGGTGTGATTCCGCAACGCAAATGGTACAAAGGGCTGTCTGCGTTTTGGGGTCTTCATTTCAGCTATAAAAGAATAAAAGAGGGCTTTATTAAATGTATCTCACAGAAACATGTTAGGTACTGACACAACTTGGTGGAGATGCCACAGTTATAATAAATCAAAGTCTAGAGAACCAACCCTGGCACAAAGTGAAAGAGAAAAAAAATAGAAATATATAGCATAAGAGAGATATAAAAGCATTTTTACACACACCCCCACACCCACCCCTCCACTCCCTTGTGTCAAACTGTCAGCACTGGAAACTGAAGTCCTATATTCACAGCACAGGTATACAGTGAGCAAAGGAAGCTTTCCCCACACGGTCTCACCAATCTGCACCAACCCCATATCAGAGGCTCTCCCTTTAGGAATCAAAAGTCAGTTCATTCACCACATTCATTCATTCTTTTGGTGCCTCTACCACGACTGTCAAACAAGTATCTCCACAGTGGCGGTGATTATTATGTTGACAGCTGACCAACTAGGAACTGGACTGAGATCACCAACACATTTCATATATGGCCAAACACTCATGAGATGGTAACCACATACAGTTACTACTAACCTGGGTTGGATTTAAGCCATCAACTAAAGAAGAAAAGCTCTGCATTACTCACTACAGACCACTGAGCCATCCAGGACCCTCTTAAAAGTTATTTTTTAATCATTAACAATGACAGCAAGACAGAAATATGTTGTCTGCACAACTTAAGGTCATTTTAGATCATAAAGTAAACAAATACAAACTCAACTTGAATGTGTCCAAAGAAAAAAAAAGGAACTGTTAAAATGTAGAACTGAAGGCTACAAAAACATTAAATAATGAACTTCATCTATCATATTTGACCTTTTTCATGTAATAAAGAGTGTGTATGTTATGAATGTTTTATTAACAAGAGCAGATTCTACCCTGCTATTTTCTATTACATTGCATTCTGTCAGTTAAGGCTATTGTCATAACAGGATATTGGTTCTGACTGACAAAAACAAAATAGTCAA
This sequence comes from Lepidochelys olivacea, assembly GCF_965140295.1. NCBI lineage: Eukaryota > Metazoa > Chordata > Testudines > Cheloniidae > Lepidochelys > Lepidochelys olivacea. The sequence goes on from NC_140428.1 coordinate 17,851,580, forward strand.
CTTCAAAGATTTTTTTATTTTTTTAAATAAAGTGGGGGCTCACTAGATTTAATCATTAGGAAAACATCACTAGAACAAAATGGTTTTCAAAAATATAAAGGAATGAAGCCTAACATATTGCTCAGCATACATTTTTCTAAAATGTGAAAGTCAGAAAAAGAGCCCAATATTTTAACTATTGCCTTTCTGTGCCCTCCAGCGGTGAATGGATTCATGAAAAGGCGGCATAGAAATTAAATATTATAATAGACAATCATTTATCTATTTTCAAATACAAATTATTGTTTCTAATGGTTAATCGTTGCCTTTACTTTAAGATGAAAATCCATATAAATACAGGTACTTCCATAATTCAGTATTTCTCATATTCTGAGGACTTATTCTCCCACCACAACATACAGGCAGTAGTTACTGAGTTCAGCAGGAGTTATTTGTATCCTGAAGCAGGTCTCTAGTTTTCTGTACCTACTGGGGCAGATCCTCAGCGGGTGTAACTTGTCATAGCTCCTAATGAAGCTACCAACAGTAAAAACTGTACAACAGTCTAGGTCTAAAAAATATAATACAGCACCTTAATATGTCTTTCTTCATACACATACCCACAAGTTCCAAAACAGTCCATTCTTTAATATGTTACTGAACATCAGATTCAACTTTATTCCGAACAGTGAATGAAAAAGGATATCTATATTCTTAACAAGTTTTGTTATGACTTAATGGTGACTCCACAGAAATTGATGGCAAAATTTCTAGTACTTTCAAAGACAGGAAGATCAAGTTCTTCCAGATCAAAATTTTGTCTTCTGCCAATCACAGATTCGCAATCATCTTTCGACAATGGGCTAGATTTAGTAAAATACTGTATAGCTGCCTCCAGTTATATAGGATTACAGAGCAGAAGAAAAACTTTTAATCCGGCACTTAATCAGTTGTTGATTTATATTTTCAAGAGCAATTACAAAACAAATTTTTGGATTGTGTCAATTTTATGGTATGATGATTTTCAAAATAAAACATGCTGTACGGATTGCAACTTCTCAAACTGCTGATTTAAAATATAAGAAATGGGAAATAAGGATTTTTTTGTACAAGTTATTTTCTTTTGTTTCAACTCTCATTAAAATCGATTGTAAAAGTGTAAAATACAGTAATTTAGCCTTACAGTAATCAAATTTTCTATGAACACAGAAGTTCTTATTAGGCAAGGTTTTTACTTTTACATTCAATCATAGAATATCAGGGTTGGAAGGGACCTCAGGAGGTCATCTAGTCCAACCCCCTGCTCAAAGCAGGATCAATCCCCAACTAAATCATCCCAGCCAGGGCTTTGTCAAGCATGACCTTAAAAATATCTAAGGAAGGAGATTCCACCACCTCCCTAGGCAACGCATTCCAGTGTTTCACCACCCTCCTGGTGAAAAAGTTTTTCCTATATCCAACCAAAACCTCCCGCACTGCAACTTGAGACCATTACTCCTCGTTCTGTCATCTGCTACCACTGAGAACAGTCTAGAGTCATCCTCTTTGGAACCCCCTTTCAGGTAGTGAAAGCAGCTATCAAATCCCCCCTCATTCTCCTCTTCTGCAGACTAAACAATCCCAGTTCCCTCAGCCTCTCCTCATAAGTCATGTGTTCCAGTCCCCTAATAATTTTTGTTGCCCTCCGCTGGACTCTTTCCAATTTTTCCACATCCTTCTTGTAGTGTGGGGCCCAAAACTAGACACAGTACTCCAGATGAGGCCTCACCAATGTCAAATGGGGGGAACGATCACGTCCCTTGATCTGCTGGCAATGCCCCTACTTATACACCCCAAAATGCCATTGGCCTTCTTGGCAACAAGAGCACATTGTTGACTCATATCCAGCTTCTCGTCCACTGCAACCCCTAGGTCCTTCTCTGCAGAACTGCTGCATAGCCATTCGGTCCCTAGTCTGTAGCAGTGCATGGGATTCTTCCGTCTAAGTGCAGGACTCTGCACTTGTCCTTGTTGAACCTCATCAGATTTCTTTTGGCCCAATCCTCCCATTTGTCTAGGGCCCTCTGTATCCTATCCCTACCCTCCAGCGTATCCACCTCTCCTCCCAGTTTAGTGTCATCTGCAAACTTGCTGAGGGTGCAATCCACACCATCCTCTAGATCATTAATGAAGACATTGAACAAAACCAGCCATACAATATACAGTATACAATATACTGATTGTATCTGTGTGCATATCATTTTAGTACAAAAACTCATTAAAGGGTATAAGCAAACTACCCGACTTCTCAAAAAATTAAATCCCCATATAGCTCTTATATTTTAAGCTTGTTTTTGATTCTATGAATTATCTGTGCACCAAAAGTAAAACATTTATGAAGTGCGATATAAAGAGACTTCAAATGTAGTTTTATTTCAGGCTTTTTCCCCAACCATTTGTTAACCTTTTTACATGGGAAATGACGTACGTCAAACTTATTTACTTTTCCATAATGACTCAAATTGAAAATAACCTGTTATTTTAAATAGGAAAACTTTGTCAAAAAGACAGTAGAAGTTAAACATATAGCACATAAATTAATATTTCATTTATTAAAAATGTTTTACTTTCTGATGTTCATTGAAAACAGATAAATATGCTTTTCAAATCATCCAATTTTTAATAATCTGTTGAATACTCCTGCTGTAATCAGTGTATTAGATCTTGGCATTTAAGTATTTACAGCACTTTATCTATACACTGAGGAATTTCTACCAAACTTCAACCCTATTGCCTAGGAAATCGACTCAGAGCAGGATATGATTCCGCTTTCATTCCCTCGAGGAGATAGCTTTCCTAGATAGGACTAGCTGCTCCACTTCCTTCCCTGCTGACAGATCCAGAAATATAAGAAATGGGAAATGCTGGGGTAGACAGGGTGCACGACAGGAATGAACAACTCATATGTATGGCATGTTAGCTTTTATATATAGGGGAATTAGAGGCTTGATTTATAGGCAGGTCACTTATACAGTGCAGTATTTGTTGTACAAGACATTTCTTTGAAAAAGCAAAGCATCTCTCTCTCTCTGAAGTACAGTACCTCTAGTATAGATCTGATGTTCTAGATTAGTCAGACTGGCTGTACTCCTAGTTCTAAGGTAGACAAGGGGAAGGCCTGGCAGACAGGAAAGACAAAGTTAGCAGGTAAGGAAAAATGCAGATATACAGGCAGATGCTTCTCTAGTATGTATACAAGAATAAGGAAAGTTACACAGACTGTTGGCATCATGCAATCAGTAAATGGGCACTATCCATTTTCTAGTGCTTAACTACAATTTGAGAATTTCTACTTCTTCTGGAAAAAAGTTCCAACCACCACATAGGGGAGAAGGGCAAGTCAAGAACTCCCACATGCAATGCTCTCTTAGAATTAAGATGAACATTCAAAGCAAAATGTTTAGCCAGGTTTAAGAGAGTTTCATTCAGAAATTCAGTTGTTAAACTGGTTAACCTTAATATCTCCTGGTTGATGTGAGAGACATGGATTTAAATCAGGGAAAGCTTCAATGTTTATTTCTCAACTGCTTTAAAAACCCAAAAAACAGATTATGAGGATCATATTTGCTCTTTGATGGGGATATTTTATTATTCATGTTCAATGCATATTGTTAAGTAAAACTAATACAGTCAGGCCAAATTACAGTTAGTGTAACAACACTGTAAACCCTGCTGGAATATTAAATTAATTGGCTCTTCATGCTGGGAAGACCATTGCTATTACAGTTTCACTGTGAAAGCTGACACTGATACAGAAAAAGTCTCAGGATTAAATTTGCTACAATACCAAGAAAAAAACATCAGTAAATCAAAAGAGGCATGTATTTCCTTTATTATACCAGGAGAGGTATTGTTTTGAAAAGTCATGTTTCTGCAGGAGCTGACTGTGCAGCAATCAAGTGGCATTTGGATTGCCAAACTAACCATTTGCCTTGCAACTCAGAGAACTGACATTGTCCAAGGATTTCAGAACTTCCTGAAACTTTATCATCTGTTCACTGAGGAGGGGAAACTTATCTTCTGTATTCTTGGCAAAAAATACCTCATAGGCAGGGCTTTGGAGCAGAGCTGCTCCGGAGCGGTGGAGCTGCAGGTTTTTGCCTGGAGCTGGACCAGAGCTGGAGCACAGCTCCAAAGCCCTGCTCATAGGTGAATTACTGCAGCCCAGTGAGAGTGGGACAGACCAGCGTTTTTCTTTTTAAAATTGACTCCTGAAAGAATCTCAGAATCCTATGGAAGAGGAGCCAAAAAAATACAAAAATTGATGCTTTTTGTTGTTTCTTCTTATTTCCCTGTTCTCTCTTTTTTAGCTGTAAAAACCAAACAAACAGAGTAACTTTGCGCATCAGGAGGAGAGAAATTTTAGGTGTAGAGCGTTTTTATTTGGCAATGAAATGTTTACTGAATGGAGGAGACATTTCTGAAGCTCTCGCTGGAAATGTGGAGTCAAGACAATACCGGAATTCTCCAAAGAAACTAGAAAAACTGCTAAGACTCATAGAACTTCAGAAAGATCACAATAAGTCATGTGACAACTAGAAGCGAGTCAGTTGTCCAGCAAAGAGTTCTCCAGTTCTCAAAGGCCTTAGAGAAATAAGCCTTGGTACAAAGAAGACTGGAATGATCTTATTTTGGAGATCATTAACACTACCCCATAGCAAGCAAAAGAGCACTGAGCAACATTAGGCACAAAACCTCCCCAGAGTTGAACGTACTGCTACTGTTATACTCAGCTTATTTGTTCTTTTATATAGTAATGTTATTAGATAGTTTTCCATTCACTGAGAGCATCTGACAGATATATGGGTGTAAAATTAGTAGAGCATATTCTTAATTCAAAGCCAAGCAGCCTAAAACAGAAAATGCTCTTATAGGGATTATTGCAGTACAACAAAAACTAATTTCTTCTTGTCCTGAATTCGTTAAAATGCACTGTGTATTGATAAATACCAAATTTTGAGCTTGTAGTGTTATGAGTGAAATGGTTGCATATGTCAGGATATCCATATAGAGAAATACATGATGAAGGAATGTCATACTCTGTCCGAAGGATGGTGGGTCCACAGAAGATCCCATCCAATCTTCTGATTTGACTGTGTCCACTTTCTCCTGTTTACAGTAATCTGCCATCCATGACTGCTTGGTACTCCTGTACTGTTCTAGAGGGATATAAATAAAAAGATCATAAGAATAAGGACAAATGTTAAATGTCTGTTGAGATGACAGTTGAACAAAGTACCAGCTAACTAAATGAAATGTATGTTAAAGTCATAGGACTAAAATTACTCTTCCATACTGAAGTGACTAATAATTTATCTCAACATTATTTTAGCTGCTAGTTGCAATAGGCCACTTTTATAGGTTAATTTCAAGCCACAGCTCACAAAATCACAGCAGGTTTCAGAGTAACAGCCGTGTTAGTCTGTATTCGCAAAAAGAAAAGGAGTACTTGTGGCACCTTAGAGACTAACCAATTTATTTGAGCATGAGCTTTCGTGAGCTGTAGCTCACGAAAGCTCATGCTCAAATAAATTGGTTAGTCTCTAAGGTGCCACAAGTACTCCTTTTCTTTTTGCAAAATCACAGCAGTCTGCTCAAAACAACCAACTTCAGCTACACTCATGTACTGAGCTTACCTATGTTATCTTCCTATGACTGTTGTTGTGATACTTTGATAATGTTCATTTTCTTAAAATGTTCTTGGGGGGTAATATCACAATTTAAAAGGGGAAATTCATCTTATTTACTAGATCAGCTTCAGGCACAGTTTGTAATGGTTTTGAAAGGACTCTTTCATATTATATAAACATGCATAGGGAAGAATAATCAAAGTAACATTAATCATACCAGTTTGCTGGCACTCACAAATTTTAATAGAGTGCCCAGCAAAAATAAAAAGTGTGGACTAAGATGATTCCACTCCCCCGGACCCCCATGTTGGCTCCCTCTGATCTGCCTGCACCACTTGGAGCAGGACAATTTAAGAAATACTTGAATTCCTGCGGTGGTATTTGAAGGAGACAATAAGCCTTCTTTCTCATTGCGATCAAGCCTAGAGTAAACCAAAGTTCCTTAGCTGGCTCATTAAACTCATGAATAAGGCAGCTAAATGCAAACTGTTGATGTTTTGTTCTTTATAGTTTACTCTTGTACTGTTGTACCATGGATATCTGGAACCTCGATCAGAACAGGAAATGTGTATAGTAGCCACCTCTCCACTATCGATGCAGAAAAAAACTAAGGCAAACATTCTGTTTAGCTACGAGAACTCATATCTCAAGGGTCAGGTGACGGTGAAACAGGGCATTTTTTATTACTTCGGCCAGGAGTCACTGTGAGATTTTAAAGTGGAATCAAAAGCGAGAGCTTCATGACTCAGTCTTCTCATAAGAATATCGACACATATCATTACTGGACTAAATGAGCAGTCATTTTATATCAGCTTGCTGAAAACTGATAAACATACTAAAATATTTTTAAATTCTTGAAATGTGGGACGTTTTTAATGAAAGCCTGCTTTTCATTAAATATAAATTACTGCTAGGGTATGAATTTTTACCAACTCTGATAAAACATAGAATGTCTGAATCAGCACTTGCCTACAACAACAATCTGAAGAATCTAAAGAAACTTATACTAAGGCTTATGTCAGAGGACACTGATGGGACTCAGTTAGCAATATCTAATGTCAGTATCGTGTGCTATATTGGATAATATTCTACGAGTGTTCTCATACACACCAGTTAACACAGAGGTAATATTGATATCCAGACGATGTTTAGCCTTTGCTTCCAGCTTCAGACGAGAAGGGTGGAGGCGGCTGGCTGCCTGTTGTTGCCAAGATACTGAGCATGGCCATGGCTCAATAAATGGCTCCCAGCCTGAGAGAACACAAGAAATGTTACCTCCATTAGACAGACATCTTAAGTTCATGTTGGAAAGCTGTTTACATATGTAAGTGTCCAGTAAAGACAAACCTTGGTGAAAAGGCCTCCTACTTTCAAACACTGTTCCAGATGAACTTTTATATTCAACAGTCGAGGAAATTTCCAGACTGTATGAAGTTGTTCAAATAGGAACCATGACAAATATACCCTGATATTCTTATCTAGTCATGACAGGTCCTAGAAGAAACTATAGCCTCGAATGAATACTAATTAGTGGTATGACTGAATACCAAATGCTCCCGTGTATAAATAAGCAGAATTTCACAGAATTGCAGAAAATTTGGCTGTGAATTGATGTCTACTACATGATATCATGAAACAAGAGGATATGAAATACATCCCAAAACCAGTAAACAAATTACTCATTCTGTCTAGCTAGTGTAGCTAATTACTTCATCATTGACAGATTATTTCTGAAGATTTCTTCATTGTTAACATTTAATAAGTCTGGAGTTTTTTTTATATAAATTGTAGGAACATTGTAAACTAGCAAAAATTGAGTTGTTCCTCCCTCGCTTAGTGGTTGATTTATACCCTGAGCCATGAGAGTTTGTACCCTTAAAAAAAAAAATCTTATCTAAAGTAATTGTGATGTTCTCATTGTCCATATAAAATGTCTAATCCTATTTGCCATTTATCAGCTCTAAATATGTTGGATTTAAAATTTAATTGGATATCTTCTTTACAGTTCTTGTATAAGAAAGGTTAAGTAGGCTGGAACAAGAGAATAAAATACCAAAAAGGAAAGGGAGTATAAAATAACAAGAAATAAATTTATTTAGGATGTAATTAATAATACATGTAAGGATTTTTAAAATATATTTGATTTTAATGTTGACAGTGTCTCTATAAATTTGTTTTTCATCATGGTGTATAAGGAAACCCTTTTCTTCCATTTGCAGACAACTTGCTGACACAGCAGCCCTCCCGACCCCTTATGTAAAATTTATGTTGAGTGAACTCCAGACTGCTAAAGCATGCAAGACTGCTTTCCAACTCCTACAACAACGTACGCATTTTATATTTACCCGAAAGCTCACGGTTATAATAATCTCCAGAGAGCGTAAAATGAGCATAGCCTTCAGGACTGGCTCTCACATGTTGGAGAACATTCAAACCTGTAATGAAAGTAAACATTGTACTAATACAGGAAAAATACGACTGAGTCCTTAATTTAAAGTTGCCTTAAGCAATGAAGAATTTTATAAAAAATACCGAACAGTACAAAGCAACACGCTTAGATTCATAGATATTTAGGTCAGAAGGGACCATTATGATCATCTAGTCTGACCTCCTGCACAATGCAGGCCACAGAATTTCACCCACCACTCCTAAAAAAGACCTCACACCTATATCTGTGCTATTGAAGTCCTCAAATTGTAGTTTGAAGACCTCAAGGAGCAGAGAATCCTCCAGCAAGTGACCCGTGCCCCATGCTACAGAGGAAGGCGAAAAACCTCCAGGGCCTTCCAATCTGCCCTGGAGGAAAATTCCTTCCCGACCCCAAATATGGCGATCAGCTAAACCCTGAGCATATGGGCAAGATTCATCAGCCAGATACTACAGAAAATTCTTTCCCGGGTAACTTGGATCTTACCCCATCTAAAAACCCATCACAGGCCATTGGGCCTATTTACCATGAATATTTAATTACCAAAACCATGTTATCCCATCATACCATCTCCTCCATAAACTTATCGAGTTTAATCTTAAAGCAAGATAGATCTTTTGCCCCCACTACTTCCCTCGGAAGGCTATTCCAAAACTTCACTCCTCTGATGGTTAGAAACCTTCGTCTAATTTCTAATCTAAATTTCCTAGTGGCCAGTTTATATCCATTTGTTCTTGTGTCCACATTGGTATTGAGTTTAAATAATTCCTCTCCCTCTCTGGTATTTATCCCTCTGATATATTTATAGAGAGCAATCATATCTCCCCTCAACCTTCTTTTAGTTAGGCTAAACAAGCCAAGCTCCCTGAGTCTCCTTTCATAAGACAAATTTTCCATTCCTCGGATCATCCTAGTAGCCCTTCTCTGTACCTGTTCCAGTTTGAATTCATCCTTCTTAAACATGGGAGACCAGAACTGCACACAGTATTCCAGGTGAGGTCTCACCAGTGCCTTATATAACGGTACTAAAACCTCCTTATCCCTACTGGAAATACCTCTCCTGATGCATCCCAAGACGACATTAGCTTTTTTCACAGCCATATCACATTGGCAGCTCATAGTCAACCTATGATCAACCAATACTCCAAGGTCCTTTTCCTCCTCCGTTACTTCTAGTTGATGCGTCCCTAGCTTATAACTAAAATTCTTGTTATTAATCCCTAAATGCATGACCTTACACTTCTCACTATTAAATTTCATCCTATTCCTATTACTCCAGTTTACAAGGTCATCCAGATCCTCCTGTAGGGTATCCCTGTCCTTCTCTAAATTAGCAATACCTCCCAGCTTTGTATCATCTGCAAACTTTATTAGCACACTCCCACTTTTTGTGCCCAGGTCAGTAATAAAAAGATTAAATAAGATTGGTCCCAAAACTGATCCTTGAGGAACTCCACTGGTAACCTCCCTCCAACTTGACAGTTCACCTTTCAGTAGAACCCGTTGTAGTCTCCCCTTTAACCAATTCCCTATCCACCTTTCAATTTTCCTATTGATGCCCATCTTATCCAATTTAACTAATAATTCCCCATGTGGCACAGTATCAAACGCCTTACTAAAATCTAAATAAATTAGATCCACTGCGTTTCCTTTATCTAAAAAATCTGTTACTCTCTCAAAGAAGGAAATCAGGTTGGTTTGGCACGATCTACCTTTTGTAAAACCATGTTGTATTTTGTCCCATTTACCATTGACTTCAATGTCCTTAACTACCTTCTCCTTCAAAATTTTTTCCAAGACCTTGCATACTACAGATGTCAAACTAACAGGCCTATAATTACTTGGATCACTTTTTTTCCCTTTCTTAAAAATAGGAACTATGTTAGCAATTCTCCAATCATATGGTACAACCCCTGAATTTACAGATTCATTAAAAATTCTTGCTAATGGGCTTGCAATTTCTTGTGCCAATTCTTTTAATATTCTTGGATGAAGATTATCTGGGCCCCCCGATTTAGCCCCATTAAGCTGTTTGAGTTTCGCTTCTACCTCAGATATGGTGATGTCTACCTCCATATCCTCATTCCCATTTATCATGCTACCATTATCCCTAAGATCCTCTTTAGTCTTATTAAAGACTGAGGCAAAGTATTTGTTTAGATATTGGGCCATGCCTAGATTATCCTTGACCTCCACTCCATCCTCAGTTTTTAGCGGTCCCACTTCTTCTTTCTTTGTTTTCTTCCTATTTATATGACTATAGAACCTTTTACTATTGGTTTTAATTCCCTTTGCAAGGTCCAACTCTACTTGACTTTTAGCCTGTCTCACTTTATCCCTACATATTCTGACCTCAATAAGGTAGCTTTCCTTACTGATCCCTCCCTTCTTCCACTCCCTATATGCTTTCTGCTTTTTCTTAATTACCTCTCTAAGATGCTTGCTCATCCAGCTTGGTCTACAACTCCTGCCTATGAATTTTTTCCCCTTTCTTGGGATGCAGGCTTCCGATAGCTTCTGCAGCTTTAATTTAAAATAATCCCAGGCCTCCTCTACCTTTAAACCCATAAATTCTTCAGTCCAATCCACTTCCCTAACTAATTTCCTTAATTTTTGAAAGTCAGCCCTTTTGAAATCAAAAACCCTAGTTGCAGATTTATTTTTGTTAATCCTTCCATTCAGTTTGAACTGAATTAGCTCATGATCACTTGAGCCAAGATTATCCCCTACAACCATTTCCTCTATGAGATCCTCATTACTCGCCAAGACCAAATCTAAAATGGCATCCCCTCTAGTCGGTTCAGCAACTACTTGTTGAAGGAATCCATCAGCTATCGCATCTAGGAAAATCTGAGCCCTATTATTATTACTAGCACTCATCCTCCAATGACAATTTTCTTTCAATCAATGTGATGTACAGATAATTAAGGTTTATAGCGTTATTGCACCCAAGGGCCCACATCAGGACAGGGGCCCTACTGTTCTATGTGCTGTACAAACCGAGGTGGACACAGTCCGAGCTACACAGTTTGTAAACTGCCTCTGATACTACTGCCTCCCGTCCCAATACCAGAACAAAACCCTCGTGATTGTCATAGTTTCTCAGATATATTTAATCTATTCTAACACAGCAGGCTGCTCCACTGAATCTCATTAAGAGACTCCTCAAATTTTCACAGATTGTTCAATCTGACGTAAAAAAAGTGCCAAAAACTACAAGGGTCACTTCTCCAAATATAATATGGCAGAAGGCACCAAAACAAAACCCACTACAGTACAGTCACACAGGTTCTGAATCAGTGTCAAACACCACAGCTATTTTTGAGGGCTTAACAGATGGTCCTCAGTCCTTGAGAACTAACAAGACTAGAAATAAATGCTGCATACAACTGGTAAACATTGAAAGTGCGCTGATTGGTAGCATTCCCAAATCGCCCAAAAAACAATCCTAGTTTTTAAAAAATAGCGAACATCTGATTACCATCTTTTTGCTTCACATTTCAACTAAACATGAAGTTAGCAGCTGGTATCTCGATAGCTATTAAAACTAAACACCATTACTAAATACTATCTGCAAGTATCTAGGAATACAAGATTTAATCAGTGTAAAGCATTCATCTCTATCTTTAGCAACCTGTGAGATAGTTGGTGCTGGAATCCTGTTGCAATTGAGGTGGGGAGAAAACAGCAAAACGGTAGTCAGCATGATAGCATTTCGAGGTCCAATACCTCATAAACGTCAAGAGCTAGTAAGAAACATTTCAAGAGACTAGTACAAATACTACCAGGACCAATAAACTTCCCAAGCTTTGTCCTGGAACAGCGATCAGAAAAAAAGTAAACGTTATGAGCACTGCGAGATAATCTGCCAGAAGACATAATTATAGGTTACTTTAATGGAGGAAATGTTCCTTTCTTTTCCTGTGTGTGATATCTATGCAAAAAAACACTTTGAGTCACTTTTGCCAGAGGTCAAGACAGACATTTATTTAGCTTCCTTCCTTAATAAAAAGCATAATTATCTACTTCTTAATGGAACACAGCCTCCCACAACCTTCAGTCAGATTTTATAGCCAAGGGTACACAGTAAAATAAAATGAAAAATATTAAGGATGCAAAAGAAAACTCCACACTTAAACCATTCGGATTTCTTTTGATAAAAGAAATGTAGGCTCTCTTTAATGAAAAAAAGAATCTATTCTACCACAAAGAAAGCATTTTGAAATCACAAGTCATAGACTAAAGCCAGAAGGGACACTGGGTCATCTAGTCTGATCCTCTCTATATCACAGGCCGCTACCACTACCCTCAAGAATCCGCACACTAAACCCAGCCACTGAAATTAGACCAAAGCATTGCAGCCCATAGCATACTATACTATTATTTGCACTGGCTCAGAATAGGACAGACCGATGGGCACCAGTGCCTGAGGCCACAGCAGCCATGGGAAAATGATTAAGTGAGATATATCCAGTTAATCCTGGCAAGTGACCAGCACCCCTATGCTGCAAAGTCAGGCATATATATAACCAGGTCATTGCCAATCTGACCTGGGGGAAAAATTCTTTCCCAACCCCACATACGGCGATCAGTTAGACCCTGAGAATATGAGCAAGAACCAGCGAGCCAAGAACCTGTCAGAGAAAACACTCAGTGCCATCTCAGAGTCCTGACCTACCCCATCCATTATCCCATCTCCAGCAATGGCCATCCCTGGTGCTTCAGAGGGACAGAAACTTACAAAAAAACCAGAATATATTGGGGGGAGGGGAATCCTATCCTGACATCTGCACGTGGTCAGCTGAAACCCTGAAGCATGAGCTTTTCGGAACATGTGACAAACTGGAAGCGAGCCCCAGGGCTCCTGAGCGCCCTGCCCCCTACCATTCATCACAAGTAACTCTGTCATACAATCCCACTCAAATTTATACAGCTCTTTCTTAAAACAAAATTAAGTTGATTAGCCCCACACAACTCCTATTGGCCTTAATTTATTCATGGCCAGTTTATCCCCATTTGTTCTTGTGCCAACATTGTCCTTCAACTTAAATAGCTCCTCACCATTCCTAGTATTTAATTACTCCCACGTATTTCTAGAGAACAATCACATCCCCTGTCAGCCTTCTTTCTGCTAAACGAGCCAAGCTCTTCATGTCTCTTCTCATAAGAGAGGCCCTCCATTCCCCTGATCATCCTAGTAGCTCCTCCCTGCACCTTTTCCAATTTGAGTTCATCTTACGTGAATATGAGTGACCAGAACTGCACACACTATTCCAAATGAGGTTCTACCGGTGCTTTGTACAAAGGCATTAACACTTCTATATCACAACTGAAAATGCTTCGCCTCATACATCCTAGGATCGCATTTGCTTTTTCCATAGCCACATCACAGTGGTGACTCATTGATCAGAGGACGATTACCAACACACCGAGTTCTCTTCTCTTTCACTGCCAAACTATGAGTCCACAGCTTGTAGCAGAAATTATTATTAGACTAAGTGCATGACCTTGCACTCTGTACAACTGAATTTCATCCAATTTATGTCACTTGGTCTTCAAAGTCCATCCAGATCTTCCTGTATAATATTCCAATCCTCCTCTGTATTGACGATACCTCCAAACTTTGTATCAGCAGCAAATTTCATTAAACATGCCTACTTTTTGTGCCAAGGTCATTAATAAAAATATTGAATAAGAATGATCTCAAGACCGATCCTTGAGAAACTCTACTAGTAACCACGCTCCAGTCTGACAGTTTATCCTTCAGCACAAACCATTGCCTTCTCCCCTTTAGCCAGGTCCTTATCCATATTACCGTTTTTGTACTGATCCCCACACCTTTTGCAATTTAACTAATAATTTCCCACGTGGTACCTTGTCAAATTCTTTACTCAAGTCCAAATATATTAGATCACTGCACTTCCCTTATCTAAAAAAATCAATTATTTTCTCAAAGAAGGAAATCGGGTTAGGCTACAATCTACCTTTGGTAAACCCATCTTGCATTACATATCCCTTACCATTTAACTATCCTTTCCTTCACCATTTGTTCTAAAGCCTTGCATACTACTGAGGTCAGACTGACAGGTTTGCAAATGCCAAGATCACTTTTTCCCCTTTCTAAAACATAGATAGAAAACATTAGCTATTCGCCAATCATAGGATACTACCTTGCTACCAGGCTCGCAATCTCATGAGCCAGTTATTTCAGTATTCTTAGATGGAAATCATCTGGTCCCCCTGATCCGAGTGCACTAAGCTCTTTAAGTTTTTCTTCCACCTCAGATGTGGTAATTTCCATTTCTAGACACTCATTTCTATCAGCTCTATTGCCTTCATGCACCTATTCCATATTATCATCCCTACTGAAAACTGAAACGAAGTTTATTCATTTAGTTTTGAGGTCACACCTAGATTATCTTTAATCTCTTTTCCATCCACACTCCAGAGTGGCTCCACCGCATCCTTCCTTATTCTCTTTTTATTTAGAGAGCTAAAAAACGTCATTCTTTTATTTTAATTTCCTTGACAAGACCTAATTCAGCTTGACTTTTTAAAAACGTCTCTTTATTCCTACATTCTTCCTCACCTTCATGATGTAGCTTTCTTTGCTGATCAACCCTTTTTTCCATTCCCTATAGGCTCTCTGTTTACTCCCAAGTAAGGAGGAAGGAGGATGGGCGCAGCATCTTCCTATGATTTTGTTCAGTACTTAAAGCAGAGCACTAATCTAAGTTATTGCTTTTAGGCACTACCACAATACAAATGAATAGCAACACCACCGCTATGCAATTTTAAAATAACTTAATCAACGCCACTTTATTGTTGTGCTGTGCACTGACATCTGCTCTCACATATTCCTTTGTGGAAATCACATACACAAACAGTTTCAAAAATCTTATCTGGCCCTAACAAAGGGAAACCCAAGCTATAAACATAAGTAGAGGAATTCTTCAATTTAGGGAAGTCATTAGAGGACAATTAAGAAAAATACTCACGTGAAAAGGTTAACTCAGCTAGGGGAACATCACAGTCCATGCAGTCATCAATGAAACAAATGCATATGCTTTCTGCTTTAATCTCCACTCCAGAGATCAGTTGAACTGGCACAGTCCCCTGGCTATCTCGACGACCAGAGGCTAGCGAAAGGGATTTCAAAGGTTCGGCATTCTTAAACAACCAACTTGCTGCTTTTTTCAACTGGCCTAAAAAGAGATCAGCAAACAATCATGACATTTGCTATGCACATTATTTCAATAGAACATATTCATACAAAATAACCCTGAAAAGGAATCAAATGAATTCCCAACAAAACCAAAAAGTTATAGCAAAATGTAGAAGTGGTATAAGGTTTGTTTCATTTAAGAAAAACAAGGGAGATTAAGGTTAGGAAATATAATGGCACTCTTTTTTATCAATACAAAGTGATCTTTTAACGTGTCATACTGAGAAGCAACAAAGTATTTTGTTGGATTAAAACGTGACTGACTATACATGAGAAGGAGAATGACAACGTTGAAGAAACAAACCAAAAGAGAATTTTGTGCCTTAAACTTTAAATTTCTTTTCCAGGTTTTGTGTGTAAAAATGAGGAAAGAAAGCAAACCATTTAACAAGAAGAAATGAAGAGCATGAAGGTCAGTGTGTGTAACAGGGAAGAAGTAGGTGCAAGTGAGAAACACATGCAATGTAGAAACTGATGAGAATTTCTAGATAAAAAAGAATTTTAGGATGTGGTGGGAGAAAATATACTTGATTCATGTAACAGCTACAGAGAAACTGACATCACGCTAAGTGGTAATTTGAATAAATATATTACCATAGTGTCTTTTAAAGTAAGATATGTCATTCAGAGACAAACTCAAAAGAAAAGAATATTTAGGAGACAGGGAAGAACTAGTAGTAAGAGAATGAAAATATTTAAAGGATCTAGTTAAGACAACTATTTTTTGATGACTGCAAGATGGAAAATTGCTACTTTCTATTTTGTCTATATATCAAGTGACTGCTAATTTGTATGTTTTGATGTATTAAGAGCCAGGCTCTCATTTACCAAAACTATAATTGCAAGTAATAGAAAAATTATTTGGAATTACCTTGGCAAATCAAAAGGGCTTTACGACAATCATCCATACCAAATCCCAGTTCCTGAAGTCGAGCCAGCTGTACCTCTGTAATTAGAGAAACTTTTAGCCAAACATTTGTCCCCAGGTGAATTAGTTGCTTTTCTTTTTTGTTTTTGGTTTTTTGTTAAAATGAAAATTATTATTGTTCAAAAATTAGTTTCCCTCTACAAGTGGATCAATTCTGAAAAAATAAGTGATTTCTACTTAAAAAACAACAACAAAGCATTAGGATTCAGGGATGTTTTAGGCCAAACGTTGTATTTTGTTTAATGTTTGTGAGTTAGAGCCCAAGCTAGATTTCAATTCCAGTAGGGTAATTTTAGTGTATGCACTTAATTTAATTCTGTACTAACAATTCCTGGATCCATACATCAAATCCTTCTATGCTGTGGGGCATTCCTCATCTACTTTCACATCTCCCCCATAATGCCTAAGTACCGTAGTAGAGAAGACAGAGTCTATTTCCTTGTTTTCATAAAGTTATACTCCTAACTACACTCAAATTTTAGAAACAAAACTTTAACAAAGCCTAACAGTGAAATGTTGCTAGCAGGGAGGGAGAGGCTGGTGATGCTTATTTTTAATTATAATTCTCAATATAAACAATTTAAAAATACAGTATTCTCCTGCAGTGATTGCAACCTAAGCATTACTGCATTCTGCTGAATTAGGAAGGCAAATTACTGATTAAAATTGACTGAAGACTAACATTGACTGTTCTATTTTCACATTACAAGAAGAATGAAAGTTTCATCACTACTTGATGGCATCCATCGCCATATCACATTTTATATAATCAAGCTACAACCATCTGTTTTGCTAAAAATTACATCTGGCTTTACTCTGCAGAAGCCTCCTTAAGGCATGGAAAATGGCTTTAGTCTAATAGTGGAATGCATACCAAGAACAGGATCCAATATGTGTTTAGATGTGTCTCTGTTTTCAGATGTTGATGATGAGGTCTCATTTTCCCAAGATGAACTGGAAAGATTATTAGCAGCAGTGTCGGGCTCCAAGACACAGGATTCAGGCACAGCAGCACTGGTCTGCCCAGGGATGGACTTTGCAATGGCCAAAAACAGCTGAACATCATTATAGGACAGTCTGATGTCCAGTGCTTGTAACTGAATCTAAATGAAATTTAAAAATCAAAAATGATTAAAGCTTTTAAATTGACAGTTTTTCCATTAATTTCTCTTTTGCATGTTATATATTGTAGCAACACACTGCCAGGATGAAGATAAGAATAACCATATCAAAATCAGATGTTTATACTGGTTTCAAAGCCTTCATACTAAAAATGCCAAGTTTCTGTCATTAACCAATAATATAGTAATTTTAAATATCCAACTACAGGATAAACCATCTGAACATGCTGAAGAACCCTAGATATTAGTATGTTCCTGTCCAGAAAGGGATTAATCAAAATCCCCGATCAGGAGAGGAATTTCTGTTTGGATTTCAAGGGGCTGGGGGGGGAACTCTAAATGTATTTCCTACAAACAAATGTTAAGAAGATGATCTACAGAAAAATAAAGTTATTCTTTTACTAAAAACTTATGGCCAAGAGCCAAAAGTTATAGTGTGACATCTCGTGCTTTCTGTCACAAGTTTTTTTTTCCCTATTGATGTCTGAAATAAATGTATTGAATACCCCTAAAAATACCACCAGAAATCACTATCCTTACCACTAGAAGTATGTTTCTGGCTTGTCTGCCTCTTCATTTTATCTTGAAAAACAATTTGGTCTTATTCTTTTCTTATGTATATGACAAAGCATTATTCTGAATTCCCAAATGTGATGTACCAGTATAAAGTATTCTAGATTATTACGACAATGCCCATAAAATTTGCTTCAGTTACTTTCTTTGATCTTACCTCTAGAATGGGTGGGAAATCTTCACTATTGAATGCATCCAACAGTCCTGAGCCACGAGGGTAGGATGAATTCCCTACAAGTTCCATTTGAATATGTACAGGATCAATGATGGACAGTGCTGTGTCCTGCTCATTTCCCAGTCGGCATGAAAAAACCTAAATGATTGAAATGAGTGCAAATCAAAATGCATGGCTACGTATAGCTCATGCAAATTTTGTTTCTGCTCTCAGCTGCCAGAATGAAGCTCTCAACTCCCCTTTTTGTCTGTAGAGGGAGCAGATAGGTTTTATCAAATCTATTTTTAAGGAAGTCTTTCCCTTTTACTTTCATTCTTAAATTCACGGACACCATTTCATACAGAAACTATGTAAGCTAAAAGCTCAAGAGGATTATTATTTTAAAGATTTTTGTCTGAATTTAGGGCTTATGAAAGGGGGCTGAATTAAGGCCTCCTGACACGGGAGTAATCTATGTCATCCACAAAACATGACAAAGACAAAGGCAAGGCAAGCTTCCCCCACAATGCCCTATCAAAATGCCAGATCTATAGGAGCCACTTTCGGTAGGTGGGGGGTAGGCAAGAAACTGGCTCAGTCTTCATGGCTCATTCAATCCTTGGTCTTTGCTGAAAATATCAAACTGGCCAATTAGCGTTGATTGCAGTGGTGATTTTTTCACATGGACATTTACCTACTGCAAAGCAGATTGAAACCAAACAATTTCAAGCATCAGAGGGGTAGCCGTGTTAGTCTGGATCTGTAAAAGCGGCAAAAAGTCCTGTGGCACCTTATAGACTAACAGATAGTTTCAAGTATGCCACCAACAGCCATCAGATAACTAACCGTCATGCCTCACATGACCTGGATTTGAACTGGTGACCTAGATGAGAAAAAAGAAAAAGGAGTACTTGTGGCACCTTAGAGACTAACCAATTTATTTGAGCATAAGCTTTCGTGAGCTACAGCTCACTTCATCGGATGCATACCGTGGAAACTGCAGAAGACATTATATACACACAGAGACATTGTCTTCTGCAGTTTCCACGGTATGCATCCGATGAAGTGAGCTGTAGCTCACGAAAGCTTATGCTCAAATAAATTGGTTAGTCTCTAAGGTGCCACAAGTACTCCTTTTCTTTTTGTGAAGACAGACTAACACGGCTGTTACTCTGAAACCTGTCTAGATGAGAAAGGCTCTTATATCCACCCAACAGTTAAGTAAAAGTGTTTCAATTGCAGTTTCTTTTGTCATAATGATACTATTAGATTGGCAAAACCTTCCAAATCCCAAGCCTGCAAGGAATCTCAAATATGTTATCAGATAACATTTCTAGGTCTTAAATGCAAGAATTTTATATATAATATTTTTAAAGAGGAATCAGAAATTTATAACCCTCATGTATCTGAGGAATCAAAACTCAGATCAACTAGCTTCAAATACAAAAGTTATATTTTATTCTGTGGTAAACAGTTGGAATCAGTGCTATTGCAAGGTTAGCAACATCCCCCAACCACTCCAAAGCTAGTATGCAAACTAAATATATACAAATTAAAGATACAAGAGTTCCCTACTTCATACTATACATAGGTGTTCAGAAGTGAAATTTCCACAGGTTTATATGAACAAAGCTTAACATAAAAATCAAAGACACATATATAAAATCACTGAATACCTGAAAAAAATATCCGAGCAATACCATTGCAGACAACAGTCCTTTGCAAATTCAAGTTTAAAGGTTAGGCCATTGAGAAGATGTATCTGACTGACAGTTTGGTGAGTTTCCAGCCAAATACTTTAACACTGTGGCAGAAGCAGTGCAGAAATGGCCTTTATACTGCAATGGGTTGAGAACATTTGATAAGGATATTAACAGGCTACGGTAACAAAGCACTCCAGAGACAATTTTTAATATATTCTGTTTGTCACAGCATTTCAACTGAAGGTTTAATAGTATAGCATCTTAACCCAACACTAGAATAAATGCTTATAAAATCCAAAAAGTTTCATCTTACCTCAATGCCAAACAAACTACCAGAGAAAGGACGATCCACCAATTTGGGCTTGTACGTGAGGACAGTGGTTCCTTTCAGAATAATTGCATTGGTATCAAAACAAGACATGTCTTCAACTACCACAAATTCAGTACCTGACCAAAATAAATAAAACACACTTAATTGTGAAACTTGACAACTTCATTTATACTGTTTTTAAAATTTTTAGTCGAGGATTCTTAATTATCCATCCCCCAGGCACCTGATTTACTCTGCTTCAGCATTATTCTGAGGAATGTAAACGTGACAGCTCCTAAAGACAAACAAACAGTCTATGCTCATTTGTGTAAGCATAAAACAATATATATTTACCCGTTACATTAATCTTGACTTCCAGTTGTTTTTCTGTAGTCACCTGGAGAGAAGAACGTTTTGTAACTATTCCACTCTTCACTGTTTTAGGAACTACAGTTGTTTCACTGCTGTAACTGCGTTGTCGGGAAAAAGTCAGATTATCTTGCTTTTTAACATCACTGGGAGTATGTAGAAAGTCATGAACAAGCAGCAGCCAGTCAAATATTAAAAATACACGAAGGTTATTCAGAACAACTGTGAAACAGGAGGAATCCTTAGTAGATCTAATAAAAAAAAAAAGAAGAGCTTGTATCATATCAATTTCACATGCCATAAAATCTGTTCTTTAGTTCTAGCATCTGACTTTCCACCTTGGAATTAATTTTGATATTAAGGATCTATGTATCAGGTGAATAAGTAATATAGTGGATTTTATGTGAATGTAATCAGCTTACATGTAGTTTTCTCAAAAAGAAAAGGAGGATTTGTGGCACCTTAGAGACTAACAAATTCATTTGAGCATAAGTTTTCGTGAGCTACAGCTCAACGTAGCTCACAAAAGCTTATGCTCAAATAAATCTGTTAGTCTCTAAGGTGCCACAAGTCCTCCTTTTCTTTTTGCGGCTACAGACTAACACGGCTGCTACTCTGAAACATGTAGTTTTTAAAAATCTCTAATAGAGTTCCAGAAAAGTCCGTTTTTTACATCAGCCTAAGTTTGTGAGCTTGCTGTGTGCATGTAAACCTAACAAATCAAAAATCATCAAAACTTATGAAAACAAAATAAACAAGGAACAATGGTATAAATAGGGGGCTTAATGTAATTATAAATTAACTTATACAACCATCTTTATCACAATGAAAGTTTTTTGTACAATGTCAACTTTTAAATTTTAAATGTTATTTTTGACATCTGTTCGGTATCACTTCTGATGTAGTGTGTGAGAAATTTAAACCTGGCTCAGCGCCTCTTAAAAAGATTAGAGATCAATTTGTCTCCTCTCACACTCTGACCACATTTTGTAGCACAGGCAGCTTCTTTGTCATTCCGAAAAAATGCTACCCTAACTGAACTTTTTAGTACCACATTTTGAATATCCCTTCTGGAGGGACAGAAAATTTGACTTAATTATCTGGAATGTCAATTATGTCTGGTCATGTTAACTGGAAAATATTTCAGGTATTTAAATACCCAGGAATCTATTTTCTGACACATTCTAAACTGTACAGTCCCTAAAGAATCATAATTCCTGTTTGAGAAGTGACACACATGCCCAGCCTGTAACAGTAAAATCCTTTCACCCTCACTGGTTCTCTGGAATATTTCCTAAGGCAAGAGCCAGGGTAAGACTATCACGAAACCCTGCAAAACTTTTTATCTAGTGCCAAGGAGATACTCAGCAATGAAAAAGTAAAAATAAATAGTGCATATGATTAGTAACTATACTTCATATGATGTGATCTCAACAAAGCTACAATCTTTAATGTTCAAACTAACTCCCCTTTTACAAAAATACCAGGGTCAGTCACAATCATTTCATATGATTATATGAAGCCCTACATTTGAAAATCTCCAGCATAACCATAATAATTGTTCTTGCTAAACATCTGTAGCTATTCTAAGTTAGTCCAAATAGACCAGTGTACCCTCGAAGAAGCAGAGGTGTACCAGGGGGTACATCAAGTCATCTAGACATTTGACGAATTTTACAACAAACCATATAAAAAGCACTAGCAAAGTCAGTACAAACTAAAATTTAATATGACTTGTTTATAATGCTCTGTATGCTATACACTGAAATGTAAGTACAATATTTATATTCCAATTTATTTATTTTATAATTACATGGTAAAAATGAGAAAGTAAGCAATTTTTCAGTAAAAGAAGTGTGCTGGGATAGTTTTGTATTTTTATGTCTGATTTTGTAAGCACGTAGTTTTTAAGAGAGGGGAAACTTAGGGGTATGCAAGGCAAATTAGACTCCTGAAAGGGGTACAGTAGTCTGGAAAGATTGAAAGCCACTGAAATAGACAAAGACATCAAATGTTCCTGATCCACTTTATTCTACACAGTTACAGTACAATATATTCCTTGACCCTATGTAACAAATATTTATATTTACACAGGTACCTGTTACAGTCATAAGATACAGGCCTTCAAAAAGCTTATGTATGATGAACTGTTAATGCTACAAAAATACTGTAAATACCACAAAAACTGGTATCAGTCTGCGTTCTCTAGTGACATTCATAAGAAGAGCTCAAAGCATTTTGCAAACATTAATTGAGCTGCACAAGAACACTATGAGGTATCACACTAATTTTTCGAAGTGTGAAAGAATTAGAGGTCAAATGACTTGTCTCAGCTCAGTCAGCGAATCTGTGCCAGGACTCGGAATACATCACAAGAGTCTTACTTCCCTCTCCCTTCCTTTAACCAACAAGACAACACACACCCACTCATAAAAAAATAATAAAAAGAGGTCTCATTTAGAACTCTAAATGTTGCTATGTGCAAAATACATGCTTTTTCCCTTACATGATTACATTATCATGAGGTACCTTACATTTCAAACATATAATTAGAACTGGACAAAACTCAAACTTCTGATGCTTTCAAGTATTCCAAGAGAACTATATGAACAAAGACAGCAAGTGAAAGATCAATGCCCACTTACATGAGGTAGCATGGGGATTTATTGTTAAAATAGGTTATGTAGATGAGGAGCCATTTCTGGATTTATCTAACTCCCCAAAAAAGTAAAGGATGACATCTACTGGAAAGTTATTTTAACTGCAGGTGCATAATCCCTTTGAATAAAAATTCCATAATTTAAATACATATGATATGTATGTATGTAATAAAGACTTCATTTGTAGGCAGGTAATTTTTTAAAAAAGTTATAAAATGTAAGGATAAAGAAGAGTTTATGATGAAGAAATACTGATGTTATCTGATTATAAAAGCCACTTCACCTTGAATTGCCCCTTGAAATATGTTAACTACTTACGCTAAACAATCTGTCCCATCTTGTCTTTAGCTGTGACACTCTGAGTAAGTTTCCCAGACTTGAAGTAGAGCTCTGTGTAAGCTCAAAAGCTCGTCTCTCTCACCAACAGAAGTTGGTCCAATAAAAGATATGACCTCACCCACCTTATCTCTCTTGTTGACTGACATCACTACAACAACACTATTAATTCATACGTCAATATGATATAAAGAAAAGAGCTTCTGGATTCACCTACCTGAAATGCAACTCAATCTGTATTGCTCCTTTATTACTGCTGTTCTTTGATGACTGAAAGATGCAGTTGAACACATTGGGCATGCCTAGGGTTGTCTTCTGCCCAGCATAACGAGTGTCAAATGCCATCATAGAATGTGAAACCAAGTTAACCGATTTTGTTTGATTTGAGAAACTCTCAAAAAGCAACTTGGATTTCTTAAAGTCAAACCTGGTAGGTTCAAATGAAAAGAAAAATAATTAATTGTTAAGACTCTTTCAACATATACGCCTACAAAAAAGAAGAGCCATGGACTCTTAAGTGTCCATGAAATGCGGACAGGACTTCTGTTTTTAAAAGATTAACCTGAAAGCCCTTCAACTCACAAACTGCATGGAATCCCATCTGTCTTGGAAGGATAAAGGGCAGAGTCAACCCATCTGGAATTTGAACCCTTGGGTTTTTCCATGCAAAGCTCAACTATTAAGTGACTGTTCTTATTCCAAAATACAACTTGGGAGAGGCGAGGAAATGAAGAGGTTTAGAGTAATACAATACTTTCCCATCAAACCATCTAATTCAGACTCCATCTAGCTTATGCATTCTGTACAGATATTTAAGAATCAATTTGTATAATAAATCAGCATACTTTATTTCGTTCATATCATAACATTAATAAACATTAATTCAGACTAAAAGCAGAAGTCAAAGCCATACCTGGCTAACGAGCTGAGTCCATCCTTCCCTTTAGGTTCAACCAGTTCCAGACTCACATTAACCATGTCAATAAGGAAAGACATACAGGTATACACTTCTCCACTCAACACAGTCTGCAAATGGAAAACACCAAGATTCCTTATAAAACACCTTGGTTATTTCAGATCCTTGATTTAAGAATTTTCTAATGAGCGAAATAAGCAAACATTTATGAGGTCATATACAGTGTTTTCCCAGCTAAACTTGATTAACATACTTCAGAAAAATTAAATTTTAGAACAATTGTAACCACAAACTAGAATAAATGTAATTCAGTTCCACAGTAACGTCAACTAACCTGTTATATTGGTTTTATAAAAAAAGAATAATTTCAAATTCCTTCTATAATGAACATAATTTTGTTGCCTGCGAAACAATTTCATTTATTTATTTATTTTAAATGTACTCTCCATGCCAGGCTTTTCACCAAAGCTCTACAGGAAACAGCAACCCAATTACATTTTCAATTCCAATTAATTCCCTTCCATGGAAGCTTTAAATTTCATCTCAAGTACTAATCAAATAATTAACTAGTGAAGGAAGTGCTTTTTAAAAACAAACACTTATATTGTGCACATATTAGTACTAGGAAGGATTCACGTAATCCTGTCTAAAATCTTTGGGGAACCCTGTGTGTTTTTGGTAAATTTTCAAAAATGTAAATTTGCTTCCATGGTAGACAGGGGTTCGGTGTGCTGTGGAGACAGTACTCGGGATCCCCACAAGGTACAAAGATTAAATTTGTTATTCAGCTCCTCCTTCCATCTAACTAACGACGAACAC
Source organism: Lepidochelys olivacea (assembly GCF_965140295.1). Taxonomy (NCBI): domain Eukaryota; kingdom Metazoa; phylum Chordata; order Testudines; family Cheloniidae; genus Lepidochelys; species Lepidochelys olivacea. The sequence goes on from NC_140428.1 coordinate 17,876,770, forward strand.
GGATTCATTCCAGATGGTGTGCTGTCGGGTCTTTCTGGAAGGATGGTATTTGATCCTGTGCCTAATGAGTAGGGGACATTCAGGACTCTGCTGCAAGGCATCCAAGAAAAACCATACTAGAGTTTTCACTAAAACTCACAGTTTTCATGTTTGTTATAATAGTGAACACTTTAAAAAATAATAATAATAATAATAATAATCAGCATGCCTGTTTAAATGCCACTATCATCCATGGACAATTACTACTGTTCATAATCTCTTTTCAAAACAATTCCGAAACAAGCAGTGACAATAGCAGGTTATGATAGAAATGACACACATGCTCCCCTTTATTCCTTGAATTGCTCCTGAGACAGACAATTCCCAAACACATTCAAACAAACAGAGAGCTTCACAACCGCCATTGTTCTTCAACTAAAATTTTTACCTACCAGTGAAATAGTGTCTTTTAACAAACTCTAGACAGAACTTTTTTGCGCATGTTTTTAACCTAACAGAACTCAAAGTTTCTCTCACATGAATTCTTGGATCCTGCAGATCATAAGGTCGCATAAACTCTTCTACAGGTTCCCCAAGGTTATTCTCCAATAGTCCTCGAATCAGTTTATATTTACTCAGATCCAGAGAGCAATGGACTGATGACAGATTGCCATGAATTGATATGTCTGGAACTATATGACTCATCTCCCTACAAAAGAGAAAGAATCAATGTCTTGTCATAAAACCTTCAATTGAAATGCCTACTGATGGGGAAAAATAAACAAAAAGAAAACAGTTCCACAGAAAGAGTTCCACCTCCCTGACTGAACTGCAGCATCTCTCATCCAGCTATGGGTTTCAATAGTATATGAGAAGATGGCAGATATTCTTCCATCTAAGACATATCACCAATTTAAGTGACAAATCATAGGCTCATTATTGTGTTTAAGTGTTTTAAGGTAAAATTTTCAAAAGCACCTAAAGGACTTAAGTGCTGAAGTCTCATTGAAAGTCAATGGGTCTGACTGAAGCACCTAAGTCACTTAAGTGCTTTTGAAAATTTTACTGTAAGCCTAAAAATTACCAAAGTTCTTGATTACTTTCTAGATAAATATAAAATAATTAAAAGAATTATAGACATTCAAGAAAATGCTTAAAGCTTTTTTTTTTTTTTTTAAAAAAACACTTATTAAAAAACCCAACATGTTAAGGCTTAATACTACCCCCCTCCTCACCTTCAAGTGTTTAGTACTTTGCACATTGGCCCGCTTCCATGGTTTGGGGGGGTGGGGGGATTTGCTAAGAGCCTTGTGCCTGTAAGAATGGGTTTCTGACCATCAGATGATTAGAGCTGAGTGAGGATTCTTGTTTGGAATAATTCCTAATTGGCCCTGCCTCTCCACTGCTGGGAGGTTTCTCTGAAATATCCTCTAACTCCTTCCACTCACGCTTAGAACCCGCTGATGGAAAGCAGAGTGCACTGGAAGAATAGGCCTGGAGAAACAAATAGGAGGTCAAAGTGGAACGTGTGTGTGTGTGTGTGTGTGTGTGTGTGTGTGTGTGTGTGTGTGTGTGTGTGTGTGTGTGTGTGTGTGTGTGTGTGTGTGTGTGTGTGTGTGTAATTAAAACCACTTCTGCAGTAGGAAGGAAAGTTAGTTAAGAAGGAAGTGGAGTATCCGCTGATGGGGAAAGGAGAGGGGGAAAAAAAACAGGAGAGGAGTGGGAGAAGGGTTTACTGGGCAAGTTAGAAACTTCAGTAAAAGACAATATAACTCAGCCTAAGAGCTCTTAAGTGGAGCATGGAGCCTTTTGTGAGCAGTGGTCTGTTTTTCAGAGATACTAAGCATTCAATGATTCCAACTGAAGTCAGTGCCAGATAAAGGTACTCAGCACCTCTGAAAATCAAGGAACATACTTAGGTTGTTCAATATGAATGTAAGTATTTAATCCTAGTCACCTAAATTTGATTTTTTTTGTCCTTATTTTCAAATATATGTCAAAAACTATAGTGTGAAGTGCTTCTTATCATATTTACTTACAAACTGCTGGGCTGTGTAACATGGGTAACAGTATTTCAAAATATCAGTAAAAATAGGGGGGAAATCTAAACTATATAATCTGTTGTGAAGTTAACAATATACATTAAACCACAGTATACAGAGTAAGAAATTATCCAGATAACTATAACTCACTTGTCTAAGTTTCTCTCTACTTGCAGCTTCAATCCAAAAGGTTCCGTTAAGAGACTTCCTCCTGTCTGCCTGACAAAGTAGGAAGGGAAGGTCAGATCTGCACTGGTGTCCTCCATAGCCTTAGAATACTCTCTAGAGTATCTCTCTGCAGCAAAGATGTCCATGTTCTGCAGATCAACCACAATGCAGTCTAACAGGCAGATATGATCCTCTGTAAGAGTACACAAGATTCATATATCAAGCAAGATTAAAACATTCTCAACTAATGAAACCACCTACTTTACTGCAGAAGAAAGTTGACTTTATTATGGAAATAATTCCGTTCTGTTTATGCTGCTGCATCCAACACCGTAGCATTTGATGCACATAAGCATTAACTCATAGATATTATACCATGAATTCCTCAATTATGTGGGTGCAGAATGTGTCATGGAATCCACTTCATGCAGCAAAATTGTGCACCAGAATTTAACTTTCATGTTTAGGCAAAAGTTATGTTTCTAATCCTTGTGAGTGCAAACATAACCTTAAAAACATGAATCATGTAGTAACATCTTTGAGTTTCCAGACAGAATGGGGGAAGGGAGGAAGGGAATTGTAAACTTCCCCACTCTTCTCAATGAGTTGTTAATTCTGAAACCTAGAACAAACGTACAAATCTCAACATTGTTAATTTTATCACTGCTGATCATTTAAAGCCCAACCTAATTCCCACTGAAGACAACAGAAATGCTTCCATTGACTTCAATGGGAGTTGGATTGGACACCGTTAACTCTCTCATGCCCACAAATCTCAACTGCTTATTACTCATTCCTAGAAATCAAAATCCCAAATGTCCACTATTCTGCCGCCCAAACCTTCAGCTTCCTCTATAATGCAGTTATGTCCTGCCAATACAAAAATCTGTGGCCTGAAAATATGGGAGGGCATACAATAACTTGAATATCAAAACAAACAACATAGGACCGAAAGTACTGGACACATTTTTAATTTTTTTAAATCTTAAACGAAACCTTCAATTTTGAAGTACAACTCTGTGAGCAAGCAGTGGATAGGGAAATCTATCTAGGTTTTTTTCACCATGGCACTCAAATGCCTTTCCTCTTCTGTTCCCAGGCTTCTGTTATCAATGATATTATGCTACAATGAAATGAAATTTAATTACAAACTGTACAAAAAGGAAGGACAGACATTCCTACACCCTTCACATGAACAGTAGCAGACAGAAAGGTCAACCCTAAAATCATGAAGTAACCATGCCATATAAGGTATCTCCTAAACTAAAATGAATAATTGATATTAAAAGGAGGAAGAGTTAAGTAGGCCGTTCTATTATCTCTCACATACCTGGACTGTGAGGGATTTGTGCAACAGGTGATTTTGGTGTGTGTCCTTGCTGCTTAGTCAATGTACTCAGTTCAGACTCACTTTTCAGATTCATAATATTTGTTCCAGAAGATGATTTCATGAATAACCCTTCTTTCAGGCTCATGACCCCCTTCGATTCATCTGCACTTGTTGTTTTCTTTATGCTGTGTTTTGGGGTTCCCAGTGGTGAAGAAAATGGAACAGAACCCTGCTAATGAAAGGAATACAGTGAGTTACAACAGAGATTGGACTTCTAATTTTAAAAGAGATTAATACATGAAGTAATTTTCTAAAAAGTATAAAGGGTGGAAGCTGTGATATAACCACTAACCATAAACAAAGTCATCTATTTGAAAAACAAAGTGTCACTCAGAATTGTGGCCCACCTTAAATATTATAAACAGTTCCAAAATGAAGTCATATGATCACATATGAGCTCTTTGCCCCGCTTTTAAAAAACCTCAACAATTTTTCACTAGAACAAGATTTACAGTATAATACATTTAGAAAAATAGGAGTAAAAAAATCTACACAGATATTAATGTTTTTTAAAATTTCAGAAAAATATTTCATTAAAAATTATTATTAAGGGGGGTGCATTTTGGATATTTCTGATATAGCTGGAAGGGTCAGACTGCATACATTTTATGATCAATTTTGTGCTAATTATTTTCAGGCCTTTGATCACTTGGGTAAAAATGATGACTGCTGTAGATTCAAAGATTTTTTTTTTTTTTTTACAGCATAGTAACTACTCTTCATAATCATATTCCTAGATGAGGAATACTGTGAACAGCAAATTACTACAAAAATAATAATTTACTCATTCATGTAACATTTAAAATGGTGCCTTTCTATATGCTCTAGGCACCTTTGACATGACAAAAATGCATCTTACGTGCAGCAAAACAATTTAAGATAACTCCCCACTAATAAACACCTTCAAAACCCAAATCTCTTTGCTTCAGAATAATTTCCCATCTTTACAATTACAATTCCCCAGAAAGAAGAGGAGCTTTGTTTATGTTTGTGTTTAGTATTGTACCTTTTCTGCTTCACTCAGATTGTAAAAGTTTCATGCACTAGAGTTTTCCATCTTCAAAAGACAAAATCTAACATCAGAGGGCTGCAAGGGACCTTACTAGTTCAAACCTACATGAAAGGTTGGTTGGTTGTTTTTTAATTTATCTGGGTTTTCTGAACAGTGGGAAATGAACTAAAAATATGTTAACGTTATGGGGTCTATTTCCCCCATTTAATGCTTCAATAGCTCTCACTGAACACTACTGGGGGTTACATACCTTCTGTATACCCCAAATCCAATTCAAAGTTATCTTTGTAGGTCTGGGGTTTTGTTTTGTTGGTTTTTTTTAAAAAAACACACCTCTTAGATTTAACTACATTTCACCTGCCTGAGCTAATTACCACCTATTTTCCCCATTTGTTTCAGCAGTCTTGGATTTCTCACTTTCCTGCCCTTACAGTGCTACCTCTAGAATTTGCTCTTTCACTTTTGCACTGTATTTGAGACGTTACAGAATGCTACCCCCTCTCATAAGCCATTAGGTAATTTTCATATCTTTAAATTTTCCCTCAAAACCTTCCTTTTAGCTCTAAATTAGGAATTTTTCTAGCTGTAAAGTTTAAGGCATTTTTGGACAGGATTCTTCATATGCAACTTTCATCATATCCCTAATTAATAAAAAAAGTTAAAGAAAGAACATGCAATCGAAAAATCATATCACAACACCCATGAATCCACAAAGTTATGTAAAAAAGAATCCAAACATGGTCATCTTCAGGCATGTGTGAAAAACTTAAAGGAGAAATAAGTGTAAGAACACTGCAAAATAAACTCAAATCCAATCCTTATGGAATTCTACAAAATCACTGAAACAAAAGAAATGCGCCTTTTTTAATATATAAACTAACTAATAAGTGCTGAATTCCACAATGATCTTTTTTCTTTAAACGAACACCTAACACCTCTGCAAAGATGTATTAGTACCTCACGTAAAATGGGATCCTCATATGCACTGCTTTGCAAATTCAAATCCTCAAAAACAAATGAGGGGCAGGGGAAAAAAATTTCAATTAAAGACCCCAAATGATACACACATCTTCTATTATTTAACCTTTATTAATACAACTGCTTATGTAAAGGGTTAAAGTGATTGATAGCCACACAGCTTCTCCTGAATCCCCAAATATTAATGTAAATCCTATTTTAATCTGTTAATGCAGCAACATTGCAGCATGTCATTTCACCATTAGAATTCCATTATCACCTTGTAGTAGACACTCCTCACATTCCCTGCTGGCCATCTCAGCCACAGTTGGGGGAAGAAATGAGGATAAAGGATCAGAGGCACCAAGCATCCCGAAAGCAAGGGATCTGTCTCAGTTTGCTACAAGTCCACTGTCCAAACCAGTGGAAAAACATTTTTGAACATCAGTAGAAGGGGGAACAGTGTTTGACACCGGCTACCAACAGCTCATTTTTATGCTGCAATCACAGTCTGTCAGCCCTTTTCCATTTCTCCTGCCAAATGCTGCTTTCTATAAGTAACTGATCCCAAACAACCTACTTCGGAGGTAGAGATGGAATAGGAGGGTTCCACATACATTCCCTCACACAAAAATTACACTGCTGCCCTTCTCAATATCAGTCTCGCTTAATTTTGCTCCCCACCAAAGAACATAGCTTGGCTTTGTTAAGGGGGATGGGGAGGAAGGAGAAAATACATCACACCACTTCTGCTCTCAAAATCCTGGCTTATCAAGCATATTATAAAAAGAAAAGGAGTACTTGTGGCACCTTAGAGACTAACCAATTTATTTGAGCATAAGCTTTCGTGAGCTACAGCTCACTTTAAGGCTTATGCTCAAATAAATTGGTTAGTCTCTAAGGAGCCACAAGTACTCCTTTTCTTTTTGCGAATACAGACTAACACGGCTGTTACTCTGAAACCAAGCATATTATAGTTATTCTTGGAGATCTAGCCCTACTTGTCTCTACTGACCCAATGGGAATTTTTTCTGACTTACGATGGCTGGCTCGGATCCTGACATTAATGACTAACTATTGGAAGAGGACTGGCAGCCGCGCAAAGGAGCTGAAGGACTTTTTGCTCATCTCATTCAGTATTCTGACACAATTAATTTTATTAGCAGCAAAATAGCTAAGATTGTAATGCAAAATATAGAAAAAGAAAACTTGATGGAGATGAGAAAAACTTGTTGGAGGTGGGAACCAGAGCTCAAAGTCATTACACTGACCTTCAAAAGAAAAACATGCGGTCGATTAAAGTACTGTTTTCCATTTTATCCTCTAGAGTGTGTTGTGATGTAATAGTCTGTGGGTATGGAGAACTAAAGAAAATTCTCTTGAAACTTCAAAGGACCTTTCCACATTTAGATAGAGAGCTAAGATTGATGCATTAAAAAAACCACATCAATAGTAGATATTCTTTCAATTCAAAAAGATAATATACAAAATTGTTCCTACCTTGTCTTTTAATGAGAAGGTACCTGGGCTGCCTGCAAAGAGAAACCTGTTCTTGACTTTTAGTTTCCCAAGATTAGCCACAATAAGATAGTTAGACTTGGAGCTTTCGGGGATGAGCAGGACAGGAGCACCAGCTTCAATGTCAAGAAAAACTCGGGAGGTTCGCTGCGCCTGATCTCTCACCTGGTGGAATAAACATCCAATTTAAAATATACTTTCACGTGCCACAGAATAATTTACCAGGATGCAATCATTTTTGGTAATCCTGTAACACGACTAGGCATTTTTGTAATCTCTCTTTATATAACCTTTTTAAAGGTAAGATTTATTTTCTACTGCTTCTAGCATCTAATATGAAATAGCTTCCTCTTATGATGTTTCTTGACCGTTATATTATTAAAATACATTCAGAGGTAGTCCAATTAAAAAATGGCTAGTTTACTGACAAATGCTGATAACAGCTAACATTTATATTAATTTAAGACCAAATAACTATATACAGATGGACAGAAATCTGAGAAACTATAAATTTTCTCCCCACCTACAATAGTGAATTCTTGTTTAAACTATAGAGAAACAGATGACTGGTTTGGAAAGAAAGGGCTGTGACAAACACTGAAAACAAGCCAGAAGTCATGTGGAAGACAAGAGTAAAGCATAAAACATTTTACTGTCCCAGTCAAACTCAAGTATGTATTAATACGGTACACTGAAGTAAAATTGAACTATATAAAAAAAATCTAAATTTCAGTTTAGCTACAAATTGTTGTTTACAGTCATCCCAGATTGAAAGGAAGTAAATAATCACGTCTGTAAATCATTATAGTTGACAACACTTTTCATCAGCTCTTTATTAGTGAAAGCAGATTAGGCTGAAATTTGATCAGCAAATGAAAGAGTTTTTACCGGTCTACTTCAAATCAGCCTATTTAAACCAACTAGGATGAAGGATTCCAGAAAGAATCAGGCATTCTTTGCAACACACAGAAGTACTAATCTAAATTCAGAAAACAGGGAATCTGAGCCAGTATTTACTGTTTCACCTTCAGAGTTTACCCTTACAGTCAGACAAAAGCACACTATAATCAATCCCCTTCCTCACAGAGGCCAGTGAAAAACAAATTAACCATATGTAATATCTCTTTATTTCCTGACACAAATAAATAAGCTCCACAAATAAATGTATAAAAGTGCCAAATAAGAAGCCATGAGAAATTCTTTATAAAAGTCCAAAATTCTCATATATTTTTCATAATCAAAAGAAGATGTGCTATGAAAATGGCTGTTGTTTCTTCCAACAGAACTCCAAGACGTTTGTATATTTTCAGAGTATTAGTCCATTACATTTCTGAAAAAATATTTATATTACTAAAATAATATTCAGTCACCTAGTAAATAAGATTCAGAAACAGTAAGGATTAACTTTCATTGGTTAGCGTGAGAACAATTTAGGATTTCATATGTTACAAATTGAAAAGATCAATTAGATCATCAAATCCATTCCCCTGTAAAGCTGGGATACATTTTCCTGATAAATTCACCAAGTAGAATTTCCACAAGATATGCATGATTTTATTTATCATAATACAGGTGCGACACAAAAGATAGCTGATAACAGACTGATTGATCTTTATTTCTTGGTCCCAGTCGCACAATATGGGTCAAGATTGCAACAGGTTATATGCCATCATATCACAGGGACTAGCAACCACTAACATGCCTGACTAATGTACACTGCCACATGCCCATTTAAAATGGAATTTTGGGGGGGAAATCAGAAATGGTTTCCAGTAAATTAGATCCCTCATAACATCCAATATGTTAACAGTGTTATGCATCTCCTGCAATCCTTGGAAATCAGATCTCATTACAGCCTAATACTTCTCAAGTTACTATGAGGTGATCCGGTAAAACAAAGTGCATGCTGTATTTCAACGGCAAGGAATGTCTACACTGTACTAAGAATGAATGTTAAAAAAAACATACTATTTGTCCTTCAATTGCTGCTCTCTGGCGCCCTAGGACATCCTGAAGCTGAGTGAAATGTTGAATGAAAGACACCACCTCCGCCTGAAAGCGTTGAGTATGCACATACTGAACTGATGCCATCCGCAAGCTGACACGAATATCACACTCTCGTTGTAGCAAAGGATCAAGTTGCCCGTACCTGTGATAAAAAATAAAATATTAAGATCATACAAAAATTAAAGACTCCTACAGTTTTAAATTCACCCACAATTGAGCAGCAACATTTGCAAATTTCTGTTTCAATGAAGTGACAATTTTAACTTTAACAGTACCTTACATTTGCACAATTAAAAAATGAACTTAGAGCACAATTTGAAAGAATAAATTCTTAACTAAATCCTAACTTATTTTGCAGGTATAAATACCACTGTAATTAAATTAAGCTAGTAAAAAAAAAAATGAAAGTCTGAGTTTTGATTGCTACTCTATCTTTAACTTAGTAGGTCATGCCTACATTCAACAGATATCCAGAACCGTGATATTTTATCTCTCAAATACAGTATTATGTGTTACAATACTTAGGTCATAAGTGACAGTAAAAAAAGAGAAGAACATTCAACTCTGAATTTCAATGTGTTCTGTCGGTTTAAGTTGATCTTAATGCTGTCTGAACAATTTTTAAATCTACTTATTTTCTAATGACAGAATATGAAGAAAAGATACTTAAAATTGAAACATCCGAAAACATAGCACAAAATGGCATTTACACTGAGCACAACAGCTTTAGGAAGTACATAATATTGAAAAAGCCGAAGTCTAAAATGTAAGTGAGACCAGTGGAAACGAACTTGCTGCAGTTCACAAACGGTACCAGAGGTATAATTTATACTGAATGGGAAGTTTTGAGGACACAAAGAAACCCAAATGTCATTAGAATAGTTCAGATTTTTATCATAACACTAGCTGATCCCCCTGAAGGGTCAAGGCCTGCTGGAATTGTGACACTGAAGGAGGTCCCCTCTCTCCCATATATCTTCCCTCCTCACTTCCATATGCTCTGTAGCCTGCCACTACAAAAATATTCCATCCTTTAGAGGGCACCACACATAGAGCCCTAGGCTAAACCTAAAGAGGACCATGGGATTGCCTGTATATACTTTTCATGGGTCTGATGCGGAGTTCCTTAAAATGAGAATTTTGCCCAGTATGTCAATGGGAGCTTTGTTTTTGTAAAGAACTCATGATGCAGTCTAGTGTGTTTTTCTACACAACGTGCTGCTTTCTAAAGTTTTAAAGTTAACTTTTGCTCTAATAATAATAATAATAATAATATCTTTGTTTAACATTAGTTGTATCAAATGAAAACTATTCAGTTTAAAAAAACAAGTTCTATTTTATTTAGGGAAAGGTCAAAATTCTTTGTTTTTCAAATCACGCTTGACAGAACCATAAGCAACATTTCAAAAAAAATTCCTTCACTGCTGTGTGTTGACAGACACCCAGCATCAATTAAAATTACCAGTCAAACCCCCTAAAAAAAGTTTGCAACAGATACAAGAGTACATTTTTAACATCACAGGCTTTCAAGATAGAGCACTTTATAAACTGAACATTCTAATGTTTTTTGATGTTTTGTTTTAATAACCCGCTAAACATTGTGCAACAAGAAAATGTTCCATTTCATACTTGTAAATTTGGAAAATGAGCGCCTCTTCACCACTGGTAGTGAAACGTTCTCTGTAAAACTCTCCATGAGAGGTAAGATCACTTAGGGACAGGCTTCCAATGCTTCCCTGTAGGGCTAAATCTCCATCTAAAAAACAAAAGAAAGACCATTTATTATTTATCTTAGAGGATATTAATATTAATTAACTCTCTGTAGTAAATCCCTTGTTACTGTAGAACGGGCTTACCTTTACTGGGATAACCTAGACCTTTAACAGATTATTGAACAAAAGAGATGGGAAAACACAAAATCTCACATTCCAAAATCAAAGCAAATCACTCCTACAAGTAACAAAAAGATTGTACTAATCTAAACAATTTATGTTGCCAAAAATAAGGTTTGCATATGTAGTCTAATAATTACATTTCAACCCCATGCCTAAAAATTGAGATGTATATACCTTCTGAAAACTAAACATTTTATAGATTTGAAAAAGATCTCTCTCATTGAGAAAATCAGTCACTTTTTATAAAACAGAACAAAAAAGGTTTCAAAAACTAAACAGATTTAGATCTTAGCTGATCTCAGCACCAAGAATTAAGCGTTCAGCATGCTACAAGTGATGCAAAAGTTCCAAAAAGAGGTTGTTGTGAGATTAATCCTCCAAACCTAGCACCCAATGCTGCACGAAGTGCTGGAAGTTAACTTTAAAATATGACAATACACATGTCTGGATGGGGTTAATTTATAAGACTGGAAAAGAACGGCTGCAAGACTGTTTAAAACAGAATAGTTGTGCACAACAACCATCTTTCATTTATATAAAGGTTTATAAAAAAAAACTAGACTGGCAGGATATAAATGGTCATTTACAGAAAACGAACCGGTTCTATACACTTGTGGAACCTCCAACTACTGGGAGTTACTTAATCTCTAAACCCTTTGATTTGAAACAGTAAGCCCTATAGTTTTCACTCTTAAGAGGGTATTCCTATTTCAGTGTTTGCAAGGAACACCCGTGTGACACAGGACAAGTCATGTGTGGAAAAACACTGAAAGCTACCCGATGCAATGATTCAATCAATACCAATTAACCACTGAAAGTCTGCATTAAAATTTGCCTGACCTAACAAGCAAAAACAAGCTCCCAGTAAAGGAAAACCAGTTCAAGACACTATTCCAACGCAAAAAGAAAAGGAGTACTTGTGGCACCTTTGAGACTAACCAATTTATTTGAGCATAAGCTTTCGTTAGCTACAGCTCACTTCGAAAGCTTATGCTCAAATAAATTTGATAGTCTCTAAGGTGCCACAAGTACTCCTTTTCTTTTTGCGAATACAGACTAACACGGCTGCTATTCTGAAACCTATTCCAACGCAGTGATTCCTCTCATTCTAAATTGTATGCATTTTTAAAATGTTAACTACCACCTATACTCACCAATCATTTCCAGATATGTGACAAGTTTTGACACATTAGCTTTAGCTAGCTCACTGGTCGTCTGATTCAACACTAAGGATAGGGAATGAACCTGGTCAAGCAAAAAGAAATAGATTAGTAGTATGTAATATGATCACTTAACTGGAACCAACTCTGAACTGATCTAAAGAAGTGTTCTCTCTGTTATTGAAAACAAAACCTCAATTTTAAGAGTGAGAACTTTTGCCTTTAACACCCATATCATCCCCTTCACAACCTCCACACAACAAGACTATCTTCCTCGCCTGTCTTTCTGATGATCTGAGCCCCGTCTTGGAATCCCTCATTGTCACTCATTTCTCCATTGCATAAAGTTCAAGGTTTTTGTCCTTACTCTCAAGGTCCTTCACAACTCTGCCCATCCTTCCACAACTGCTAGTCTCTTACTGCATTGTTCACTCTTCAAACAACAGTCTTAACCACCCATTTCTCCCACAGCTGCCTTTACACTTTCCTCCAAGTACCCATTATACATTTAACGTCCAACTGAACTAATCTCTAAGTCCACTACCCTATCCTCCTCCATATGCCTTTTCAAGACACACTTCTACTGTGACTCCTAAATTAAATCAATCCACTAACAATGGGTAGGTCAGGAGGTGGGTGTCATCCTTTTTAATAGACATTTATTTACATTAAAAAAAACAAACATTCAAATTATTTGAAACCCCTCAAGTTGTACACTCGGTTATCCTTTGTAACCACAAGGACATATTACGATTACCTTCGTCCTCCTTCCCTTTCCCTCTTAACGTTTTTGCCTTGTCACAATTAGACTGCAAGACCCTTGGAGAAAAAACTGTATTCCTATGTGTCTATACAGTGCCTAGCATAATGAAGCCCCAATTTTGACTGGGGCCTTTGGGACCTAGATGGGTGCAACAACTACCTGATTAGTCTTATAAGACTCATTGGGGGCCTCTCAACCCCAACTGAGTGCGAGTCTTAGGGAGCTGGTTGAGCACCCGCTGTACCTTAGGGATCTTAAGATTTTCAATCAACCTCCCACATTAGCTCTAGGATTGTGGGCTCCACTGAGCCTTGAGGACCATTGCTTAACCCCCACCCATCTTCCTTAGGAGGGTTCTTCAGAGGTCTCCCAAACAATCATCCTTCACAAAGTGTCAGGAGATTCATTGGGGCCTTCTTAATCCCTAACCCAGGCAAGCCTCCTGAGGCTTGGCAGGGGCCCTCAAACCTGCCCACTTGCATGGAATATACAAGCCTCAAGAGGGACATGGTTCCATCAGTGATTCTCAGGATGCTCTTTGGGGACCCAACAAAGCCAACCTCTCCCCAGAGGCCCTATGAGGCTTGTTTATCCATGACATGGGAGGATGACCCTATTTAGGAGTCCATCAGATTCTGCCGAGCATAAGCAGCTATCTGAGATGGCTGGGGGTGATGAGTTATTGGGGGTCCAGTCAGCCAGATAAGGTTGGCAGGGAGTAGGAAGCCGTCTTGGTGTGTCCCATAAGGCTTGCAAAGGTGAGAACGGGTTTGAGGCACTGACTACTCTCCTACTACAGAGTAAAAAGAAAAGGAGTACTTGTGGCACCTTAGAGACTAACAAATTTATTTGAGCATAAGCTTCCGTGAGCTGACAGTCTCTTACTCTGATTAAGAACAGGCAAACTCCAGTATTCCAAAACACTGGCTATCCAAAACTCTTTTCTCTAAAAGTCAGATCTGTTCCCTTATCCCAATTCTCAAAAAATGCAAATTCATTATTATTAACCCCTATTTTGCAAAGATTTTGTATTTTCTTCCAAAGACTTTTGTATAATTGGGAGTTACCATATAGGTTTTATATATATTGTGTGTAGGATACATATGAATGACCACCACTGTAAATATAAAATGTTAACTTGAATTAAAACACAACTAAAATTTGCATAAAGCAATGTGTTATGGAAACACACGTGGTCAATGTCCAGTATCTCTATCTCTAGTACCTTAAGGTTCAGCTTGGTGTTTACAGGATCCTGAACTTCAGAAGTTGATAAGATACTTGCTTCCGACTTCACCATCTGCTGAATATCCTCAGGCGGCAGCTTCATAGCATGGTTATCAGCAGTGGATCCAATCCCAAAAAAATCCAATATCACCACCCAGGTTTGCAAAGTTATTAAAACGTCTAGACAGTTGAAATCAACATCCACACTACGGTTAATTTTGTTATAGCGAGAAGAAAATTCAGAATGTTTCTTGTCTACTAGGAATATATTGATATGAACCAATGAATCATCAAAGTTATTTTTTCCAGAAGGCACCTTGGACTTGTTTAATGTTGGAGAAGGTGGGGGGGTCAAAGGATATTCAGAGTCAGCATCTTCTTTTTGTGTTTTACGGGAGGCACAAGTTGGTCTTTGGTAAAACTGAAAGACATTTGGTGCTTCTTCCATGTGGGAAGGGAGGGAACGTGGCATGTCTGGATATTCTACATTGGATACCGAAGGGCAAGATTGGGAAAGATATTCCTTGTGCACTAAACCGGATGGTTTGGGTGCTCCACGGGACACCATGAGGTTCTTGTGCATAGAGTCTGGACTTTTTTCCAACAGGTCTTCCATCAGCAGAGAACGCAAAGTAATCTGAATGGATAAAGTATGTGGATGATCCTTAGAGAATTCAACATCAAAATCCTGAAACTTTACGCTGACCAGACCTTGTGCTCCAAGTGTAAGATCTCCACATAACTGAACCTGGAGTTCTGAAATATGAAAGTTTGCTTGAATCTGGGTAAAAGATTTTGTTTCCCTAATAGGCATTGACTTGTTTGGAACAGCAGAAAAGCTTGAATGGCTGAACAATCCATTCTCCTTCCGTTCATTCGAGAACTCTGAGCCTACACTGCGAAGCGATACTGAAGGAGAACTAGGACAAGTTGAAGATGTAGAACTGGATGCAAATTTATTCAAATCTTCATTGTAAATTAAATTGTCAAGGGTTTGCAAAACTTGCTCATATACGTGTTTTGCTAAGACCACCTGCATTTAAAAATAAACAGTCATAAGTCTAGTATCTATTAATATTTTCCAAGCTCAGCAAGTGTGTAAAAAACACCTCAATATTTTCTTACTGTTAAAATATCATTGTTTCAAGTACACTCAGCCCCAACAATTAACTTGCATGAAAGTTCTGAAAACATCATGTAGCAAATCTTGAAAAACATTCTACTCAGAATCAATACTGCTTAGGTGTATCTGCTTCCCTCCATTCACCACCTCCACCATTGTTACTTGATTTTTAAGAACATTCACATGAAAAAGGCATTTAAATTCTTAACATTTCATCTATTCTACAGCTGCTTCTTCACATGAAGTCATAATCTGCCATGTCAAGCCATCATAATTTCCACAACAACTAACCAATGTCACAGGCAGAGGATTAGTCTTTTAAAAAACAATCCTGGCTCAATTAATGGTGAATGTTTGAAATACACTACATTCTGTTTCAGACTGAAGCCAGCATAGGCCTGACTAGAGAGATCCTGCCTACAGCACAGAAGCTGGTACACAAACTGAACTGTTCCACAAATTGAAGATTTCAACATCTCCAGTAGCACAAAGCTTGTGTTGGAAACACCAAACTAAAAATCAGGGGATTCAATCCCAAGGAGGAAAAATACAATTTTTTGGATCAATGATAACTTTGTGTTCAATTACAGAAACAATTTCATCTTCTAAATGCCACTTCATGCCATAGTTTTTGCAGGAATTGGATTTTTTTTAAATTAATGCTGGTGAAAATTACCAGAATGACAGCTCTGAAGCGTTAATTCTTCTGTTTATCCACAGAACAAGTACAGCATGAGCAGAGACAGTATAAGCTTCCCAACACCATCCGAAACAACTTGACCTTGAGGAAACACTTCTAGGATGAGAGGGAAGCCAACTTTCTACTGTTATTTGTAGCAGTGTGCTGGTGCAAAAGCACCTAATTAGCCCCTGCCCAGTCAGCTCCCATCAGGGGAAACAGATTGGGGATAATGGAAAAGGCCTGATGCCGGCCTGAGGATTGGAAACACCTGCTGGCCTCACAAGCCAAGGGCTATAAAGGCCAGGAGGGAGCCAGCAGGCAAGGGAGCAGCCAGGGAGAAGTCACTCAGGGAGGGAACTGGAGGTCTCCTAGCTGAATGCTGACTCTGCCTGTAAAGGAGGTAACTAATCCTGTAAAGCTTGTCTATAGACAGACACTGGTGGTGGGATAACTTTAAGTAAATAAAGACACAGGTGTTGCACAACCCTGAAGCCTCTCTGAGCCTTATTGGGGGAAGCAAGTGGGCCCCAGGAAGAGGGGCAGGACGTGAACCCTGTTACCTGATTGAATCGATCTTTGTTGAGATTCCTAACAAGCATGCCAATTAGGACAATGGTAGTGGGGGTTCTCGGTGGTGTGGACGGAGGATGATTAGGAATGAAAGACCGTCAACTCATTTAAAGCAGACTACCAAAATGCCTTATGATACTAACTTCTGGACATTGCCCTGGGTTAGATTTGAACTGGCAATATAGAGGTAGAATTCTGTATTCCATTTTCCAGTTCCCTAAGCAACCCAGTCCCTGACATTGTTCTTCTATATCATCAAAAAAGGATTTTTAATAAAAAAAAAAATTGCTCTATTCAACTGTGGAGTAAAACATCTATATTAATGCTGGTAAATATTAAATTATTATACCTGAAGAGGGTTGACAAATTTCCCCTCGATTCTCATAATGCTTGATATTCCAAAGTCTTCATTATTCAAAGGGAACGTCAAATCTAAATCTCTGTCTATTGGGATCTTCTCCAATTTAAATTGTATAGTGGTGTTGTTCAGAATGTGGAAAGCTGTTATTAAAAGACATACATACATTTTTTATCCCCAACATCTACAGTATGAAATACTAAATCACATCATACTGAAATGTGTCAAATTAAAATAAAGGCAAAAATTACATCACCATGGAATATATAATTACCTGGAGACTGAAACTGGCTCTCTTTTCATATGGGACTGAATAAGCACAGCCCAGAAAAGACAACATAATTCTGCTTTTGCTGATCTAATTCTGACTCTTTCGGTTGCTCTAAAAAAAATTTTTTTTTTTTAAATTGTAGTTTTGATTGCATTTTAGCAAAGCTGTGCATGGAGGCAACTATTCAGTTTTCAGATTAGGAATGCAAAATCTGGATACAAATAAATGTGAATTTGTCCACATTGTAATTAAAAAGAGGCTTTTCATAAAACGTGCTGCTTGAGGAATTTAAACAGATATTTATTTAAATACGCTCGGGTTGTAATACTACTTGTTAGTTAAAAGAAATAAACCAGAGTTTTTCATGATACTTACCATGACCTTTATGTAATGATTCAAAAAAATCATGACGAGTAAAGTTGGATTCCTCCTGGATAGTAACACTGGAAGTACCTGAAGGAGGGTGTAACCCCTGAGTCATCTCACTGGCAGACTCTTTCCTGACAATAAACTGGTTGCTATTTAAAGAATACATTTTAATATCTTTAATTTCAACTTGCAGTCTGTCACTTCTAGACTCATCTTCTCCTGGCACAAAATTCTGAATAGATATTTGTCCTAGATGCCCTACAAGCAGTTCAGGGCTACCTGGCTTGCGAGGTATTGATACAATTGGTGACTCAACATTTACATTTAAGATAAGCTTAATAGTATCAGTTTTGAGAGATGATGGTCCAAATCCATCTTCTTCATTATCTTCTAAATTGAAAGGGTCTCTTGATCGTGGTGTTGTATCAAACAGAGAAACCATTTCACTGTATTCAGCAGTTTTAGTTGCCAGGACAGAGGTAACTTTTGTTGCTGCTGTCTTCAGCATGCTGCGGAAATTCTCTTCCAATTCATCCATGGATAAAGTTAGTTCTTTCAGAAATTTAGCCGAGTGGTTGTAATGTAAAGAAGCCATTTTGAGGTTCAGGGAGCATTCTTCTTTCGACTGCTCTACAAAATTGAAGCTCAAAGCATCTGGGAGGCTACTTTCCTCATCGAGCCTGACAAATACAGATTCAAAGTAGCCAATATTATTGATGAGATTTTCATACCTTACTGTATTCCCTATGCTGACAACATACTGGTTCTTAACGTTATCTTGCGTCAGATCCATAAGGTGCAAGCAGCCAAGAGAGCCATTTACATCCAACTTGCTACACATGGAGACGTTAACTTTGGTGCCACCAATGCTCGCTGTTGCAATTTTTCTGCCATATTTTTCTCCATTTGTCATTCCAAGTGTCCTAAGGAGGAGTATATTTAGCCAATGAATGTCCACTGCTACTTCTATATTTCGTGCATGGGTAGACTGAAAGGTTTCCTGCTCCCTGAAATTTCTTTCCAAGTCAGTCATTAAAGGCTGAGGGCTAGAATCTTCTTTTTTCTTTGGGAAGGATTTCTGGAGAAACCCGATCAGCTCAACAATTGTCTCTGGGTTAAGAATGATATCCAAGTTGTTCACCTGCACTGATATCACTTGGAGCGTGCTGTCCAAATTCATTGATGGGCACTCTGCACTCACAAATTGATATTCCAGTTTAATCAAAGATTCGTGATCTTTTGCATAATTACCAGATGAAACATTTGAGGCTGCTGCACATTTCTCTGTCAAACTGGCCACATCAACTGGACAGGCTTCATTTGGTCCATAAATAGGAGACTGTGCCCTACTATCTCGAAGACTTCCTGTTGGAACATCAAAACTAAGATTCTTGTGAGAAGCCATCAAAAGATCAAAATCAGAGCCGTATGTTTGCATAGTGTCAACCAGTAATAAGCCATGAACAGTTAGTGACACTTCTGCATCATAAGGCCTCTTCACAAAATGGGCATTGGTGCCAAAAACCTTGAGTACAGAGATGTATCGCCCATTGCTTTCAACACCTAGCTGCATACAGTTAACTTTAAATTCAGCTAAAAGAAGTTGAGACTCTACAAGTACCTCCCTAGTGTGTTGTTCAACCATCATAACACTCTGTGTTAAATTCATTACAGAATCATGCAAACTTCCACGCTGGTCTACTTCTGTGAAAATCTTCTCTTTCCCTATGTGTAAAGCATCTGGGGACTTAGTTTCAGATGTACTCAGCCTTGCAAAACAATTCTTCAAAGCTGATATTTTATCCTCATTGATATGTATTTTCAGGTCTGGTAAATTCCCAGATAGGACAGCTCCTGGGTATTTCGGATCAGAGGTGTATATCAATCTGCGCTCCAACTGCAAATGAACATTGAATTTTTCTACCACATGAGTTGGACCCACATCACTATCCTGAACATGTTTCCAGTTATCTTTCACTCGTCCAACCATGATCTGAAGATCCATAAATGACAACGTGTACCTCTCATACATCTTTTTACTCATTAAGTGTGCCTGTAGTTGCTCTTCACTGATTTCTAAGCAAGTCAATTCAGATGTTTTGATTCCACTACTTGTGGTAGCCTCAGAAGGTGGGGTATTGGGAGGAGTTGCAAGAGGTGTTTTATATTCATCATCACTCAGTTCTTTGACCTCTGATGACAAACCACCTGCACCCTTCTTTTTAGACTCATCTGTAGATTTAAAAAGGATGGACTCATCAAAATCATACATTCTTTTCCTTTGAACACTTCTAAAATATTGATCTTGTTGTATGTTTTAATTTTAAACAAAAGGTCAAGAAATTGTCAAGTGCAATACTCATGTAGTACCTGATCTCTTATCGCTAGATTTGATAACAGTAAGAAAACAAAAAGAAAAGTAACCACTATATTTCTGTCACGTAAGTGACAGATGTAACATATTTTAAAAAATCCATTTTAAAAATTACACTTGTGAATTTTTGTTAACTATTAAAATATATTATTATATATTGTAATTACATTACTACAATTACTGAAGGAGATTAGAGAAAAATATTTTTTCCTATGTCGATGTGATGCATTTGACAACACATTGGGCCTGATTCAAGGGCCACTGAAGTCAGCTAATTCAAGACTAAATTGACTTCAATGGGATCAACTCTTCTGTGTCTAATCAACTTTACTGTCCATAGAAGAGAATCCGTAAAAGACTAATCTTGCAATTTCCACCTTTGTTTCTGTGTGGTTTAAATGCAGCATGAGAGGAGAGAAAAATCATGCCACTCAAAAGAATCTAATTCCTCTTTAAACCTTACTAGAGAACCCAAATGGATGTTGTGAAAATAGTTTACTCAGAGTTTGCTCAGTTCAAACCATAACGTAGCAGTTACTAAAAAAGGCTGTGAAGACCTTGCAGAAAATGGTTTGTCAATATGCTAGAAAGAGGTAGAATGGTATGTCTAAGGACCTTGAGGGTGAAAGCCTGGCAAAACTCCCATTGGCATCAGTGGGATCAGGATTTTACACAGGACTGTAGAGTTTATCAGCATCATACTATTTCTTTTAAGGTTAGATATCTTCCTTTTCAAAAACAAGTATTAAATAGAGAAATCCAATGTAATAATAACTGTTACTTAGATATACTGCATTTTAAGCAGATTTGGTTTTATCTAAAAGCTTAATTTTTTTTTATTGTGTTTGAGTTTCCTTTTCAGTTTTTATACATTACTACCAGCACTGTGGCTTGGCTTAGTTATAAAAGTAATTGTTTTATTTATTGGATAGTTAAAAAAAAAAATTCCTTTCACTCTTGCCAGCTAGCCCTTGGCAAATGCCAAGAGTACAGCCTCACAGGGCTTCACATTTTGGAGACCATTTTCAAAACATGCTTTCTCTGGAACAGCTGTCTCAGACTCTAAGCCTTTCTGATTCTCTGAGACAAGAATCCCCAGTCTGCTCAAATGTGCCAGACACACAGGTTACAGATGTGAATGGCCATACGCAGACTTCAGATTTCATACTAGGTCCTGTAGAGGTAAGGCCAGCACTGGACTAAAGTTTACCCCGACCCATCCTCCCACAATAAATATGGTGTTAATACTAGTAAAACTGTATGTGTGCCCAGGCAAATAGAAGAATGCTGGGGGGTCCTACCATATACATGTAAAAATAGATACAGTTTATTTCCAGGCCATACCTTGAGAATTAGTTAGTAATATTCTCCCCAGATCCAACACTACTAACACTGGGTCCACAAATTTGAAGTCATCAGGAAAGATCACCTGAGGGGCAGAAATATCAAGGCACACTGTCCAACGTTTGCTGTTTTCCTGAAAACAAAATAAAAATATTTTCTTCCCATTCACAAAACAAATGCAAGAATCAATCCTATCCAAATTATAAATTCTCCACTGATACTAAGGTACCTGTATAAGCATAACATGCATTTGACAATGTTTTATGAAAAAGTATCAGAGCCCAAATATTTCCTTCTCAGAGAAAAGATCCTTTAATTTTTTCTCTTGTTATAACAGCTACTTATGACATGTACATTACTAATACAATTATCCTTCAATTTTTAGGAAGGGCAAAGTAGTTTCCAAGATCAGTTGAAAGATGATTACTACATACTTGGAGAGAATTTTTCAAAAAAGCTCAACACTCAACAGCTCCTATTGATTTCAATGGGAACTTGAAATTTGGGAAACTTTGTGGATCCCTTCCATGTTTCAGAACTAATATAAAAGGCAAGGAAACAAAACACATTTCTGAGAAAAAGAAACTTACAATGAAATCTCCCACTAGTAAACGATCAATCGTTTGCCTGATTTCAGCTTTTGTCTGCATTTTTAGTTTGTTGTACTGTCTTCTAGCTGCTTCAGCCACTCTCACCTCTAGCTCAGACTGATATCCAAAGCCTGCAGGAAATATACAAATCTGACTTGCATAATTTTGTTCACATATCGCTGAATCAGAAAGTAGTAATGAGAATTTATTTACTGTGATTTATAAAAATGTAAACTATGTTGTTGTTTTTTCCAGGAAACTGCATAACAACAGATGGCCAAAAATTGCATCTAGAGGCTGAAGTGACCATTCCCAATAACAGCCCTAAACACTAACTGTATTACAAATGATTATTCGGCAAAAACAGAGCTTTTAAGCAAACAAAGGATTTCTTAAATCCTTGTGTGATCATTATGGTGGGTCACACCTTCCATTTTAATTTCCTGAACAAAATCTGACTAAATGTACTCAAGGGAATTTAAGGAAGGGCTATGAGGCAGCCAAAATCCTTCCTAATTGTATCCATGTCCCTTGAGGAACATTCTGATCTTGTAAAAAGGAAGGAAAACTATTTCTATACTAGGTCTGTGCCATATCTTGCTGCTATCAAACTCTTAGTATTCAAATACTAAGGATTCAAAAAGAATCATTTATTGTTCCTTATTCTCACCCTTTCTGCCCTCAGAAGCAACATACAGAGCTGAAGTTCTAAAGGCAGCTGACATGAAAGTTCAAGCTCAGGTCTTAAGCCCCCAGGTCAAGCAAGGATTAGTTCAGTGAAGCTCTATCCTTATGGAAGAGACACAGCAACTGTAAAAAGGAAGACACTCCCTCTGACAAATCCAAGAGTGGCAACGACAGACTTGAGAGAGGGACAGATTGTGATAATGTGGCATCTACAAGATTAGTCAATTAAAGGTGGAAGTGTAGGGAGATATCCTGAAGGCATGCCCTTTCTGCTTCAGAAATCAAGAGAAGCCCTCACTTTTTCTTGATTTGAATTTACAATGGAAACTTTTATTGCCGCTTTACCGGAGTAAATATGAGAAATCAATCAAATTTGAGAAAATAAATAAGACATGAAAAAAATATCAAACAAAAAGGTTAACCTGAGGTATGAACCCTTCCCTTGTAGAAGAAATCGGCTACTTTCTTAATGGCTTGTGGATTGTAAATAATATTTAGAGGTCTGGTACTGACTTCCAGGCGTCTCTCAAAATTGCTGTGGGCTGGGTTTCTCTCATACAGCATCTCAAATACTGGTGCATCGGGGTCTGCATCTGAATCAAGATAACAAAAGAATATAAAAGCAATTCTGTCTAAAGTAGGAGTACGGAGGGTATAAAAATCAATTTTTTGTTTGCATGGGGGTAGTTAATATCTGATGTTCATTCAGACTATCGTATTTAAATTTTTTAAAATACAATGGATATGCATCAAAAGCAGCTCAATTTAAAAATTAACATTCATAGACTAAGGCCAAAAGAGACCATCATGATCATATTTTCTGACCTCCTGCATACTGCTGGCCCCAGAACCTCACCCACCCACTCCTGTAGTATACCCCTAACATCTGGCTGAGTTAGTGAAGTCCTCAAATCATGATTTAAAGACTTCAAGTTACAGACAATCCACTCTAGTTGAAACCAGCAAGTGACCCTCGCCCTATGCTGCAGAGAAAGGCGAAAACCCCCCCAAAGTCTCTGCCAATCTGACCTAGGGGGAAATTCCTTCCCGACCCCAAATATGGCAATTAGTATTTGTCTACAATTAAACGACTAAAATTTTCAGAACTGGGTGCCTAAAGTTAGGTTCCTAACTCGAGCAGCAATCTCATTTTCAAAGATGAGTATATGCAGTTCCTACTGAGTTCAGTTTGTCAAAATCAGGCCATTTGTTTACTTGCACAACAACCCAATCTTGCAAATTTGCTTTGCAAAGGTGGATCTCTGAGCCCATGCAAAGCCCCATTGACTTCAGCGTGGGAGATATCCTGCAAGTTTCTCTACGCAAGTCCAGAGCCTAAATATGGATTTCGGAGCCTAACATCAGGCACCTACATTTGAAATTTTTTAGCCTAAGTATTTCACTAATATCTTTTTCAAATGCATAATCTGGTTGCATGCTCAGATCAGGCATAGTAATGAAAATATTACCAGTGCTCCTATTAGTCATTTCTGAAGATGAAGTTTGGAGACCAAAGGAGGAGACGCAGCCAACCTCTTTTTGCTAATTAGGAAAAAAAAAAAAATTGAAGACCATCAAACTGAATATGAAAATAAGCCATTTAGTGTACATACCCAAATTTAAGTTGTGTTTTTCCTTATTTTATTTGTTGTTAATTTTAGAATGCAATGTGATTTATAATAATTATGCCATTATGCCATGTATTTTTTCTTCATATAACCAATAATGAAAGAAAGAAAAACAATTTGCATGTGAACATATAAGGAGGAAAAGCTATCTTTCTTAGTCAACAAGCTGATTGTAAGTAGCAAATCACATTTCTACAAATGTCAGAACGTTATAGTTAATAGACTTCAAGTCTTCAAGGCTAAAGCAAAATCAAATCTTTCATCCCTCTCTGGTAGAAACACTTAAATTCTTCAGTAACAATACTAGAAAAAAGTTCCTGGATTGTACGTTTGTAGTCTTGAACTAAATGCAATTGAAGAAAGTCCTCCATGGGAACCAAGGCTTTTTGGGGAGGGGAGAAGGGGAGAGTTGGTAAATAAAGCAAAAAACAAACTCTCTAGCTAATTAAGCAGCAGCACTTATTATTCCAAAACTAAATTCAGTCCAACAACTGGCTCTGTATAGTAATATACAGAACAACAGTCCCAAAGATTAAAAACAGGAAGAGCTTTATGGAGGATCCTTGCAGAGAAAAAAAAGCCAAAGTTCATTCAGACATTTTCCAGATTATAGGTTTTCTTCTGTGCTTATGATGCAAATGCTTCATACTAAGATACATAAGAAGATTAACATTAGTATTTTTATACTCATATTTTGAGGGGTTTTTTTTAATTTAAATATCAATCCTGAAATGGCAACAGTACTATATCAAGATGTAATTGCATTCTTTTACATACAGGATTTGGGAAGACAAGAACAGGAAATATGGTCCCTTCTGTTGCTAAATCTCGCAGAAAAAGGCCACCCAGTTGAACTGTGAGAAGGGAAGAATTTTTGCGGGGAAGGGATTCTGCTAAGATCTTTACACCTGGAAAATAAAGACATAAGTGGCTGTATTGAATTCTAGAGAGAATACATGACAATAAATGTATTTATGGATGACAGATACAAGTGTCATCTTACATATTCATAAGCAAGCTAAGAAACAAGACAAGAGCTAAGACTGGTTAGTTATGCTTCATTGACAGCCTTTTAAACCATCAGTTTCTCATTGCTAAGGTTTCCTCAAATTGAAGAATTAAAGCTCTTGCCCCATAAGGGGATTTTTATTTTATATTTATTTATTTATTTTTGCAAGTAATATGGTTAGAAGTGTCTGCAAATATTTGCATCAAAATGTTGAAAAAATGCATTTTGGGATAGATGAACAGAATTGTTGCACATGTATTTCTACAAATGTATTATCTGAACTAAGGACTAAATACCAGAAAAAAAACTCAATTTATAGAATTATATTACTGTGAAACTATTCAAATATCTGAAAGTAAAAAGTAAAGAAGTAAAAAGATTTACCACCACTCTATACATAATAAAACAAATGAAAGTTCAACAAATTACTTTCGTATTCACAATCCTCAATTACCTACTTCAATCCTAAAATAATTAAAACTGTCAAGGTATATACTAATGAAACATGGGCTTACCAAGGGAAGCGAGACCTGAACTTGAATGGTTTCAGTACCGTTCCATAACATTAGCTCAGTCATGAGTGGCTATACAGTATTGTTTATAAAGCAGGGAAAGCTCTTGTCCTATTTTAGGTATGACAACTATCAAAATTTGAAATATGTTACCTGAAAATTCCAGCTGCATGAAAGCACTTTCATTTGTACAGGGAGTCCTCTTCTCCTTATGCAACAAGGTAACAGTGCCACCGTGCAACTGGAGATTTAATTTAGCAAACACATGATCTCTCTTTGTAAATGTGTTCATACTGGAGGCATCGGCAGCTGGATCAAAAAATTCATCGGCAACTAATTTAAAAAGGAGAACAAGGTGAGTTTAACAAACAAGCTACAAGACAACTAGTGAGCAAAAACTTGAGACTTAATTTTCTATGAAGGACAAAGATAGCCCAACTATGGGGGTGGGGATGGGAGGAATGAACAAGTAGACAACAGCTTATTACCTGTTCAACCAGAGCTCAAAAGTCTGTACTTCTCCTGCAATAGTTATCACTACAAACAACTTAAACAGTACAGCCAGCTGCAACCTTTATGCTGCTTTAGAAATTAGCAATCAACTAATAGAAAAAACCCACAGAAGTTTTAATTTAGTTTTAGTCAGTGATTAAGAAAAAGATATTTTTTAAATATTTCTCCTTTATACATATTTATTTAGAAATTTAAGTCTACATCTCTCTCCTTTTAATGATACGAATTTTAAAAATCCTTTCAGTTCATCTTTAACAAGTATTTAACTGAGGGAACATCTACAGTGAAGGAGGGAGAAAAAAAAAAAAAAGCCCAATGGTAGCAAGCCTCCGAGCCTGTGTCAACTGACTTTGGCTTGTGAGGCTTGCACTCCAGGGCTAAAAATAGAAATACAGATGTTCCCATTCGGGTTGGATCCCAGCCTCTGAAACCCATGCCCCTCACTGGTTTTAGAGTGCAGGATCCAACCCAAGCAATTTACACTAATATTTTTAGCCCCTTAGCACAAGCCCAAGTTAGTTGACTCAGGCTCTGAAACTCATTTTTTCTTTCCAGTATGCACATGCCCTAAGGTGATAATTTTGAGAAAAAAATATTACCATACCCAGCATGTCTTCTGGATTCCACTGTTCTTGTGTTTCTGGTAGCAGTCCCTCAAAAGGTTCACCTTCGTATGTTTGCTGAGCGTACCCATACCAGCCCCCCCACCCAGGAAACCAAGACTGAAGATACTGCAGCATCCCTCTGCTACTGCTACGTTCAGGCTCTACAGTAGGAGACACTCCAGGGGACTCAGACAAAGGCTCTTTAAGACTCTGTTCCAAATAAAAAAAAATCAAAAACACACATTAAGATAAATAAAAGAAAAGAACCTTTGTCTTAATCCAGAATGTATTATTTCTTACTATGATTCCATCTATTATTTATTTACTGAACATTCCTAAGCATAAATACCATACAATGCTGTTTTCACTTGTCAAATATATTGCTGTGTTGTCTAAACCGACTATCATCAGAATCTTGTTTTATACATTGTAAACTTATTACCACAGTTAGCTTCTGCATATTTTTAGACGTATGTATGAGTTAACAGTTCTGGATTTATCCAGATCAGTTTAATTTTTCTTAGTTACTCTATCAACCTAACTGTTGCCAGAATCATTTGTCATGCACCCTAACCATAGCTCGATCAATAAGCATTTACTTTTCATTGAACTCTCACTCAGGATTACAATCAGTAGTCAACATTACTTCTTATGAAATGAGCCTTAAGGGGTCAAATGTTTGTACATTTATAAAAAGGACCAACTCTGCACTATTTATTCCAGGAAAATTCCATAAGGTTTCAGTCTTAGTTCTCTCTTTTAATATTAAAGAGGAAGACGAGTTGCCAGTATGGAGCTCAAGCACCCTAATAGCAGCACTCAGCATATCACAACTGAAGAATCTGAGCATGATTGTGGTTTTAGCACTGGCATCACACCGCTCAGCATGAATATACTGTACATGCTACAATACCTTTTACAATGAGGACGATACAATTTCTTGTAATACTGCACCTTTAGATTCTCAATATTATCCAGTGTGCAGAAAGTCACTCACCTCAGCTACATCATGGAATTTGTCATAAACAATCTCACGTAAAATCTTCATCTCCTCAAACGTCTGCTCTTCTTCAATACGATGCATTTCTTCCTGCAGTAGCAAAAAGGTATGTCTGTGCTGGTTCACAGGCAATTAAAGCTTTCTACTCTTCAAAAAATACACTCAGAGGGAGATTCTTTCAAGCATCTAAGGGATTTAGCAGCACAAATGCACAGATTTTCACTGGGACATCTGCTCCTAAATCCCATAGATGAATTTGAAAATCTCTACAGAAGATACCGGAACACAGACATTTAATCGGAATCAACGGCAATTTGTTCATTTGATACACAATTAAACTGAGTTCAAACATGCATCTATGCTGCAGGCACATAAGAGCCAAAACTGGAATTCAATTAACGAAAATGGACAAGGAAAGCTATGAAACTACTTTCTGTCAAGGGAATTCATTCCTCGAGGCATCAGAGACAGTGTACTTGGTAGTCCTGTTCCAACTCTTGCATGATAAGCGAGGACTTGGATTGCCTACAACACCAAGCGCGCGCGCGAGAGTGAGTGAGTGAGTGAGTGAGTGAGTGAGTGAGTGAGTGAGTGAGTGAGTGAGTGAGTGAGTGAGTGAGTGAGTGAGTGAGTGAGTGAGTGAGTGAGTGAGTGAGAGATGGTGGGAGGTGTTGCACAAAGGGACTTGCAACCCTAGAAGAGCTGTTTCTTGGATGCTCGAGGGATCTTACTAATATATATATATATATATATATATATATATTTAAAAAACCAAAGATGGTTTTCAGTGCCAGAAAAAGGCTTGCCTATTAAGTATTGTTTCCAAACTTTGTGAGAGGGTCTAGAGATGCTCAAATCCAATTTCAAAGAAAACAATTTGATATCATACAAAGTAAAAATTTACAAAATTAGTGACATAGACATTTTAAAAAACTACATTAAAAAGTTATTTAGGTTACAAAGTCAAGCCCTCTCTGTGCACTGAATGAGGTAGTGGTCTATGGAAAAAGTGTTATAATGGAATTAAAAGATAGTATCAAACTGCATAGGCATAAAGAACCAAAATGAAGGCTGCATCAGGTGGCAACCATATAGCTGACTTTTAAGTGCTTTATTTTGCAATCTAAATAACATTCCTTTAACAATTTTTTGTATGAAATTTTCTAGGTGAGTAGTTTTCTTAAGAAATAAAAAAAAACATTCTGCTTTGTACAGCTAACAACCCACCTATCATGCATCATCAGCAAGGTTTCAGCCCTGAACCTGCAGCAAAGCTTGAGCTAAGGACTAACTACATTAGCCAGCTATAGGAGGATATAATCCCGGGGATGACGGGAAGGGAGAAGGAGGGAATGGAGTGGAGATGAACTACTGGGGCTACGGGGTGGGTCTGATCAGGTGGATGGGGAGAGCACAACCCATGTCTGTCCCCATCTCCCAGAAGCTAGGGGAATGCGTGCCTCATGGGGGAAGATGGGCCACTGGGGCCCTGTGCCAGGTGGTGGTCAAAGGGGAGCCAAGGTCAGCTCTCTCCCTCTGCTCCTGTCACCGCAACAGCTCTGGAAGCTCCAGAGTGTTCCCAATATAATATGTGCTGCTGCTGTTTTGGCAGCACCATGGGCCTGGCTCTTTAAAATGTTTGTGTTCAGTTACTTTGACATGCTGCAAATTAAATGGCAATTTTCCAAAAGTTTACAGCTTAGCCAAACCTGTATGAAATTTCATGGAACAAGCAAAAGGCATGTCTCTAGCCCCAGGGTTTCTTCCCTGATGAATTTCAGAGGCCTGTCACAAACCACATATGTGTTAGACAGTAAAAAAATGTTCACAGGAATCTTATACAAAGGAAAGTGTTAGGAAGCCTAAATATAGGGATCACTACCAGTTCCCTCAGTAACAGGGTTTGTAAAAATTTCCAAAGCCCATTTCTACATTCTTTGTTCATATGAATAATCCCTCTTTACTAATGCAAGTAGGGAATACATGAGAACAAAGGTCTAAAGGATTGAACCCCTTGTCATGAACACCATAACTTTCTCTCAAAAATTCTAAATAGCTAAACACCACTGCAAATTGCAGGAAAACTGAATAGCAATTCTGTCTTCCATTGGAAAACCGAATCTTGAAAGAATTACCTTAAACATAAACATTTACTTTTCCTATGCTTCCCACCTCCCAGTATGGAAGGCTTGGGACACTATCTAGTTTTGCATTTTGAAAGACTTCAGGTAGAAGTTTCCTCCTTCATCTATGAAGAGATCAGCATGAATAATTAGTGAAAAAGCACCATTGATAATTGCGAGAAACAAGTAACGGCTCCAGGAAAGATCATCTGTTACACTACAAAGAGATTCTGTAAGTCCTAAAAACAATTTGCTGCCACACAACATATTGTTTAGCAAATTTAAAATAACTCTACAGTTAAATTTTAGGTAAATTTTAAAACAAGAACATAAGCAAGACGCATTTAGTTTCACTTTAAAAAGATGCTCGGGTCACATATCTATACTGTACAGTACTTGCAAATTTCAATACCTGTTCCACCACAGACAACGGGATGCCTTTTAACTGATTGTAATACATATCTGTGTAAGACACTGCATCTTGGGCCCGGTGTAATGCGAAGTCCCAGGTAGAATGTTGCCTCTGCTCTCTGATTTCTGAAAGATTAGCGTTCAAAGCAAAGATCCACCATTCTCGGCAGCTAAAACACATCAAATGAATACATTTCCAGTTAGTTTGATTCTCAATCCAGAGGAAAGGCTGAGTGAGAAAAATAGAGGATCGCTAGCCAGGAAATAAATGGGCACCACAGCCTCAATGGCACGTCAACCCAGCATGTCCTACTACTGCAGTAAGAAGCGCTACCTTCATTTCATCAGCTCCTATGACCTTTATTCTTAATACAGATCTGTGAACTGAGCATGTGGGATTCCCCACCTCTTCAACCAAAAAAAGCCAACTCATTCCAAAGGGGAGGGGGACAAAACCCCTATGCTATTTTCATTGTTTCATCATTTCATTCTTATAACTTGTGACAGAAGCACTTAAGAGCTTTGGATCAGAGCAACTTTTATTTTAGGTATAAATCCAAATTAAATTAAATAAATATACAGCAATAATTCAGCTGGTAGAGCACAGAATATTAGAACTATAATTTCAATTTATTGCTAAATTCTGTGCACCACATAATCACTAGCTACCACCTTTGTGATTTTTGCCCTAACTTTAGACTAAACAGTGTTGTTCAGGTAAGTGTAAAACAAACATAAGACTGCATAAAAGGGTATTTTACATCATTACATAAAAATATCAGTAGTATAAAAAACTTACTTGTCAGCTATCGTAACCTTTGGTTTCCATTTCCTGAACTTTAGCTGTCGCTCTTTTCGATCCAGTTCCTTTAAGAACCCCACGATTTGTTGATACTGCATCTTTTAATAAAGCAGCATATAAATAAATTAGGCAGTGTTAACGTATTCTGTTAAATTACTGCACAATGATTAAATCTCAATTTTATGTTCGTAGGTCAACTGAAAATAAACATCTAAAGCATGATCTGGAGAAGCGATTCACTGAGAAACCATTTTACCTGTGAAAGTTTTAATGGTATTGTCTCAAGCTGGATATCACACTCAAGCCGTGGTGTATGTCGTGATCTTAAAGGCTCCTTAGAACAGTTTCTCTTGAGGAGAGCTGAAGTACATACAGGCTCCATGATGTAATTATGATCACGGCTCTCCATACTTTTGTCCATTGCTTCCTGTGAGTTACAAGCAAATTCAATCTGTCACTGCATATAACACACATACACAATTTATCTAAATGACAATCTGCTAATAAGGATTCTACTAGGTGTATTACACTGCTGGAATTCCATCTCCTTTAACCAGATTTTCTCCTCATGAAATAATTGTTATCAAGAAGGTAATCTTGTTTAAATAATATTTGGGGAAATTATTTATACAGTGCCACAACTGTGCAAGGTATTTCACATTTCTATAGTGTCTTCAGAGGTTCTCAAAGCACTTTATAAAAATGAATGAATTTGGTCTAATAACATTCCTATGGAGGTAAGAAAATATCCCCATTGCATAGATAAATACACTGGGGCATAAAAAGATGAAATTATTTACCAAAGATCATACAGAAGTTGGGGGAAATGCTGGTCCAATTTTTAGCCACAAAACCATATTTTGCATAGTAACTGAAAAGAAAAACCCAGCCTCTGTCCTTTGGCACCCACAATCTAAAGCAGTAAGATCCGCTCAGGTACACTCTTGAATCCTGAATGGACTCCCATTGAATTCAGTGCAACTGGACACAGATATAAGATCCAATAGCTATACTGAGTCCTAAATTAGACCAAGACGACGTCATTACAAATGAAGAGGTGGAACAAAGAGACCAGTAAATACAGAGAGTGGAACACTGCTTTTAGGAGAAGATAATCATGTTGAGAGCACATCATCTGAGTGGATTAATTTTGCTTGTTTCTTGTTTATGACTTAGGTTATTTTTGTTTAATATTTATAGGTTGAATTACTATTTTACAGTCTATATTAGTAGTACCATTGGCAGGTCTCATGGAAGCAGCATGTTTTAAGGAGGGCTTTTAAAGAGGATAATTTAAATAGGCGATGTTCATACTTCAGTTTTTACTTGGTCCCGTACTAATCTTTCCATGACATCATGAATCCACATAGCTTCAGTTGCTCTAAATATTCCTAGACCTAAATGCACTATAAAATTTTACATTATATTACAAACCAGTGGAAGAACGTGAAAGTCTTGATTTCCCCCTTCACATGCAAGTAAACATTATTCCTTCCAAATGTTCATCTCATACCTGTAGCTCACCAAGAGGCAGGTCTCCCAATAAAGTGCAACAAGTATCCCAATAAATACTGAAGTCAGCAACATCCAACTGCTTTTTCCGCATCAACTTCTCTACCTAAAGTGAAAAATTTTAACTCACTCACAATGCATCAAACAAAATGTGACAAATTATTTTAAATCTGACTGTATTGTGATCACCATTAAATATTCAGTGTGTAACATGCAGCTGTTTTTGACTTTATCATGGTATCTACAATAATTCTTAAGGATGAAATTGTTATATTATAAAACAATATTTGCAGTAATTATTTAATAGCAACCATTGTATTGCATTTTAAAAACAGGAAACAATTATATCATTCTCATACAAAAGTGACATCACATCTTAGCGCGTATCATTTCTTCATGCAGTGTTAACTTTGACCTATACTCACAGGCTCATTTACAGCATTTTGCATTGATACATTTTTGATGCACACTCCAAAGGCAAATGGCTGTGAAGGATTTGTGATGCCATCCTCAAACCGCAAATGGACATCTTGAATTTTTAACTGAGGAGAGAGAAAAACATGACAGGGAGCAAAAAGATTGTGTTATGCTTGAAACAGATTTAGCGTACTGCAATGTTGATAAATTATATTCAAGCTGTTTCAATACTTACATCTCCAAGAAACAAACAAAATTTATTTAAATGGTTATTCTGTGATGGGACCCTCCTGCCATTTCCTGACTGCACTCCCACAGGCTCCATTCCATATTTCTTACTCTGGTCTACCCATCTCCCCAGATGTTAAAAACCCCAGCTACGTCATTTGCCATTTTCATAAAACAGTCTGTTTTTCTCTGCTGTTTTACTACTACCCTTGCTTGCAGGCCACAGTTGCTGTAGTCATACAGAAACTCGTGTTGCTCAAAACACAAGAGAATAATCAACGCAGACTAGAATAAAAACTAGTGCTGCATTAGCAGAACATGAAGTGGTGACCTGAATTAATTTTAAATGTGGCAAAAATCTCATAATGGTCATGGAACCAACTGAATTTTGCTGTTTCATGTTTTACTGTACAATGTCATACTCGGCCCAAGATCTCACGTTGAGAATATCTGATTTGCGTCATCACTACATGCTGTATCATCTCTGGAAGGCCCCAGTTATTTCTAGTTATTGTTAATGACAGCCTTTTACAACTGACTGTTACCTCAGTTTTCTGTTATGAGATAAGCATCAGTACATGGAAGCGATCCCTCAATACAGAGTTAGCACGGACTATATCCTCTACATATAGGTGAAGTAAAAGAACAAATTCATTACATGGCAGCTAGCATAAACAGATTTATAAGATATTACAGGGAGGGTTGCTTATTTTTTTGGTTTCTTTAGACACAAGTTTTTTAATAATGCAGATATCCTTATAAATTTTAATTAGCACACGTAGCTAAGAATAAATAAATGTGAAAATATCATGAGTTTTATTACGACTTTAAAAGAGGAAAGTAAAAGAGCCCAGGCTCTAGAATTTTGAGTGAGCTTGCAACTAAGGAGAAAAGGTTTCTGCTGAGTGTCTATCCAATATTGCTAGATGAAGACTGCATATACATTTTATTTGTATATGTTAAACAGTCTTTCAGGCAGCATCAAGCTTCATGCACCAGAAATAAGCAGAAGTAAGCAAAGGTCAAAGTTCCAGAATCTCAGAACAGTATTTACATTTTCTTCTTTATATACTTTAATGCTACTCTCACATCTTAGGACCCACACAGCAAGCAACACTGGAAGATAATGAATTTTGCCATTTAAAAAGGAAACTTCACAACATCAAGAAGGAAGTCAAACTTAACAGCGACATCTACTTCCCAAGCAGATGTGAAGAACAAAACACAGAAGTCGGTCCAGTACAAGATATTACCTCACCAAACTTGTCACACTCAAAACATTATACATAAACCTGGGTGTAATACATTGTAACTTTTAAAATTGGAAGTATTAATAAATTGGGAGACACTCCAATATTATGGTGATAACCACCATAAAGCTAGACAGCTTTTATATTGATTATCTATCGACCCCTACAAAGCAAGGAAGAATGACACTTCTCCAAGGACTGGGAGAGTGAAAGATTCCTTCCTCCCCATAAACCCCTCACTTTGCCAATTCTGGCTTGGTTCAGAGTTCAGAGGAAAAAAGATTCTAGCTCCGAAAGGGGCCTCTCTCTACTAAGTATTCACCTCCATTTTACACATGTTGAGTCTCCTGAAAATAAACAAGCAGCATATCATATACAAACCAAGTATTCTTTAGTAAATAGAATGAAAGATTGTGGGTCCCATTAGACTTACTTCAATGTTCTCTACAATTCTTGTGACTGCAGATGCAGTAACTGAATACCAGTAAGATTCTCCTTTCTGCTGTCGTTCTTTCTGAAAGAGAGAGAGACAGAACAGCTATTCTATTAAAAAGAAAATGTATTTTCTTTAAATATAAGGTTTAGAAAATAAATTTTAATGTTTACAAAGCCAGAGGAAAAAAATCTAAATAATGTAGGAAATTGCTAGTCTGACGCTATATTAGAAAGGGATTGTCATGTTAAAACTCCTATTTAACGAACAATGACTTACTTGTGTTATCAAAAGTTTAGATTATAACAAAGAAAGAATTTTTAAATGCCACTTCACTTTTGTATCATTGATGCTATTTATTTGCAATGGCTATGTTAAATGAAGCACACAAAGTAAGCTAATTAGCTTCACGTTCTGGTTCTGTTCCATTAGCAGTATGTTTGCATTGCAAACACTGGTAGGGAATGTTTACTTCTAAACAAAAGACTATTTTAATTGAAATAGTCCATTTTCAGGACATTTTCAAACTATTACTATTAGCTTTGGTAATATTTTTAAAAAAAAAACAATTTGGGGCATGAACTACACAACAATCTTTTGGAAGATGGAAGAGCATTAGAAGTATTTTAAGTCAAAAATCTATTCAATATGAGGTAATTTGTTAATGTTATAGAACGTGTGTATTAAGACAAAATTATAATATAATTTACACATCACACAAGGATGAAGATAGTTAACAGATGCGTTTCTTTACCAGTACAATTACAAGTTGTCTACTAGTTATGAGTATAAGGTTAGGAACTGTCTTACTGTACTTAATATCATACTATCAGTAGTAATATTGAGCTAAAACACGGTTAGCAAGAAATATATTAGAAAATATTTATAGTTAGCTACTGTTTATATAATTTGCTATTATTTTGGGGTTAAAGTGTGGGGGGGGGTGTTTAACCCCTATTTTGATATTCTGAAATATCCCCCTACCCAGACCACTTGCCAACTATTAGGAAGATAGGATTTTAGCAGAAATGTAAAGCAAATAATCCCCAGCAAGTTCTTTCCTTATTTTGTTTTATTAAAAACTCTCTTTAAGAACGTATTGTCTTCCTTTAGTCTCTTAAGTTTTCTACTACTGTTCATGTGTATCTTACTCCAAACTGGATTGTAGTTTAGATTTTTTTTTTTAAATATTTATATTCAGCAGCCCATAGTACGTTCCAAAGCACTTGCAATGACAGCATCAATCACCGACATAGTACGTGTTCTTAGAAACGATAGCATCTGTGGTTATGGTTCAGATCAACATAAGCATGGGTTAATAGAACTCTATCAGTAATTCACAATAATTAACGTGTTATAGTCAAAGGCCCCTGAGTTCCTAACATTATGTATGAAAATAAACACACATTAAAGCTGAAATTTTCAAAAGTGCTATAGAAAATACTCCCACACTCAAAATTACAACATGGGCCAGCAATAATCAAAGTGTGATTTCATAACACCCATATCATCTTCCTACCAAATAAAACTAGAAACAAATGTTTGAGCTACACATTTACTCTTTCCTACATCTAGAAAGAGAGCATTCCAGAATTTCAGGCTCTCAGTGGAGCAGAGCCTGCTTCCCATCCCTTTGAGAACTGAGAATGTGCCAATCGCAACTGCCAGGAACGGGAAACTGGACAGCAGTCAGTTCCTCCAGTAGACTCGTCCTATATTTAAGATTTTGCAAATTAGTAGTCATATCTCAAAGCACACTTGTGGAACAACAGGCAATCAGTACAGTTCCTAAAGCATGAAAGTAATCAATACTTGTAGATAAGTGCTCTTGAAGTTGTGTAGCTATATAATGCAGGCTGCAACTACCAAAAGTGGCTGTCCCTGGAAATTCCAAACAAAAAGCATATTTGTAACTTAGCCAAACTATGGATCATTTTCGAACAGTCTGGATCCAAAAGAAAAGGAAACTTGTGAATATCTTGGAGGGAAAAAAAAAAAACATACGCTACCACATACAGCTCAAAGTAAAAAAAAATATATATTTTTTTTTAAATGTACACCTAAGTTGTTACGCTTACCAAACTTCCCAGGGTAAACCACATTAAATGATCAAGGCAGATTCTCCAGACATCCCCGGCCCACCACCAATACTTCATATAGTCTGGATTGAGCTTTAACCAGTATCTTTAATCAACTGGGAAACACTGGCCAGGTAGCGGTACAGTGCTACCGTGAAATTATTGTGATCTGAAGTGATGATAAAATAGATGTGGGTTTCCTCAGCCTCCTGAGGAAGCCAAAGACCATGCAGCCTTATCACTTGCAGATCAAATCATAACTCGGTTTCCTGAATATTGACTCAAAAAGAGACTTACATTTGGTAGAAGGTTTAAAGGTGATCAATCTTCCGTAACAGAAAAACAAAATCAACTCCTTTATTTTAAAAAGATAAGTCCTATGTTACTCACTTTCCATTTTTCTTCCAGTGCTAAAAGAAGAGCTTTCTTGTGTTCTCTTTCCAGCAACTTCTCCCTTTCTTCATCAAAATCTTCTTGCTTTTCTGGTGCACCAATTAAGTGGAGCTTTGAGATAGATATCACCCAGGGATCCGCATGTGGGCGATAAAAGGGTATCTGGAGCGTTATTTTGCCAATGAAACCTAGACTCACCAAGAAAAAACATTGTTAGAATCCTACACAGGTACACTGTTATACTCTATGTAAAGTGAAAAAGACATAATTATTGCAACATAAAAACAGAATTTGTTCGCCATAAATTCAGATTACATAATTTGTCCAAGAATTTGACACTTAGCTGCAAACTCTTATTTTAAGGTCAGTTCCAGCTATGACTTATTACTAAAAGAGATCTTAAAAGACTAACCAGCGTATGAAACGCTTCATACTTGTAGCAGGAAATAACAAAATGAATAATTCCTGTAGAGAACACCTGTCACACACACAGGCACAAATACATACCTGCTTTTACTTCAAATGGCAACTCCAGTTCCTTCAAGGCATCTTTCTTTAATGGTAGGTTTTCCAGTTCAACAGCTCCTGCAGGAGGAAGAGAAATAGCAATCTGTTGAGCAAAACTACATTACAGGCTGCTTGGCTGAGGATTATGAACTTAATACCAATAAGTTTTTTCTTTAAAACTAATAAAAATAAATGAGGTGGGATAAAAATTCTATTTCATGAGCAAAGCAAATCTATCATTTTAAAGAATGGGGAAATTAGATGTAATATTTAATCTTTTGTAATGATTGTTAAATGCAATCTGCAGGAGTTATTTGATATGGTCACTGGGTATATTTCAAGGTACTTAATCTGAACTTCTCCATCAACAGCAAAGCATCTGGAAGGCAATTTAAAAAAAAACAAAAAAAAACACACCAATTAGAGGTTTTCTGGAAATTACAAAAATACACACACAAGATGATTTTAAATAAGGACACATGTTTTCAAAACAAGACAGAAACTTTGACATTAGTATGTAGAAAAGAAAAAATAGGATTGTTGTCCTAAAATGTCCCCTGCTAAAATTACAAGTGGGACAACAAGCAGATGAATGAAAATTGATTTTTTAGTTTTTGTAAACATACCCACAGTATACCACAGTAGCATGGTATAAATAAAATAGTTCCAATAGCAAAGGAAAACATATAAATGCCCAACACGCAACAACAGTTTAAACTGTAGCACCCTTGGCCTCTACAGTTCCATAGCAGACAATCATATTTTTATGAAAAGTCTTATACAGTAGATATATTTAACTCGTATTTCATTTTTACACTTTCATATCTACAATTCCTTATTGCTTCAGTAGGCCCATATGAGAACTGTGGCCTCTTTCCTCCTCCTTAGCATTGAATTACTATTTCAAGAAAGGCTGCCCCTTTCAAATATGTAAATTTATCTGTCACACAGGGAAGAAAAACAGATTCTTGAAATGTTGTTTCAGACTCAGGAAAGGGGAGGATTTTAGCAATAACAACAATGAAATGCATTAAAAATAAACAGGATGAAGGAGAGGAAGCAAAGGAGAGGAGAAGGAACAAATGATGGCTTGAAAGTCATGAAGAAGCGGGAGGATAAAATGGCATATGGAAAATTCATTGTGAGAAACTTGTTTAGAACCTGGGTCCTTACATTCATTATTCAGATTAAACTCCTTCTAGCTTCAGTAGCGTTTCATCTGAGTGAGGAATACAAGACTGGGCCCTTACAAGAAAACGTGGCCACATACTGAAAACCTGAGGCCAAATCCCATAATCTGTTAAATGCACACAACGTTCATTGACTTCAGTAGGTACTGCAGAATATAAATCTTGGTTTTTGTTAGGAGAAGAATTACAGGAGATGTCTCACCGACACATTTGAAAATGGAAATTCCCCATGGGTTTCAATGGAAGACCCTAAGAATCTATTCCATGAAATCCTAAAGTTTCTAGTCTCTGATGGTCAAGAAATATACTTCATATAGCGAAGGAACTTTATGTGACTACATTTTTATTGCTTTGGTATATTATTAATATTTATTATTTTTATTGTCATAGCACCCAAGAACTCCAATCAGGATCAAGGCTACCCTGTGCTAAGCACTGTACAAATACGCAAGAGGACTCTGTAAAACTCTTCAGGGAACGGGCAATCTAATGCATACTTCTATTTGTTTCTCACCCACCAGTCCTATCCCTGTACCTCATAATAAGAATAAAGCTCAAGGCTGGGCCAACCAAGAGTCAAAAGGAACTTAACACTATACACTGATAGTCAGCCAAAATTCCATCCTAGAACTATTTCTTTAAGTAACCAACAGTCAAAACTGGCTCCTTGCAGTGTAAAAAATTTCTTCTCAAAACAAGTGAAGGTGAGGGACTACATTATGTAACTCAGTCAAGACTTTTCTTTTTTAAATCATGACTTATTACCCCACCTTTCATGAGGGAATCAGTGAGTATCCAAATAAGTTCTCACCATTACCTGTTATGTATCTTCTAAAGTGCGAGAAGAAATTTCACAAAACCTGCACACACAAACTATCCCTGCAACTACATATTGAAAACTAAAGCAACTATTAAGCTGCCTATATTCCATCCAAGCTTCTCTCCAAATCTCTCCCCTCGTTAACCCTGAATACGCTATCAAAAGCATCTCTATCTGCTTGATACAACTTACCAATTAACATTTGCTAAGTACTATTTCTCACCTTCAAAATTCTCCTGAAATCCCTGTTCCATAAAGCACCCCAGATAGAGAGATCACATGCCACTGTTTGCTTTACTGATTTTCAAAAATTAAACCAATAACCCATAGCATCAGCTGGGCTCATGTGTGCTCTTTGATATATGTTCTGTAAAAATACTTTAAATATTTTACTAAATATTTTGAGAATACAATGATTTCCTGAAATACTCGCTATTGCCATTTGATATTTAAAGGAACGCCAGTTTAAAAAAAAAAATCAGATCTACTACTGTTGCAAGCAACCCCTATGCTTACTGTAACAAATAGATTAAACAAAATATTATTTCCTTCTATTTTGTCAACTTCTTTATTGAAACACATGCACAGTGGTCAAGTGCATTGTCACTTTCACTGTTCATGGATGGTGCATAAGGCTCTGAAAGAGGTTCCTTATTAATAACAGCAGCAGCAAAACTGAAAATGAAACAAAAGAGGCAGCAAACAAGTGTGTGTGCACATATTAAAGGGTGTGCTTGAGCACATTTGGAGCTGTTGTTCTGGGGTGTTCCCAGAGGACCCTTCAAAACATCAAGAGTAGAGAAGAACAGAAAACCCATATAGATTTTATTACAGATTTCAAAAACAAACCCTCAGTACACACTAATAGGGTGCATTATCAGGAAATCATTTTTTTCATTAGTCTATTTAAAAAAAAATTAAGCTGGCATTAACCCTTTAAGGAACATCTCTCCTTGGAAAGCAGGAAGATTTACTCACTATTTTTGTTTTAATTGTATATTTTTATTTAGATCAATTTACTACTACAATACAAGAACAAGGACATAAGTGCTAATCAGTAAGACAAATGTAAAATATATTCAATATATGTATTCCGGCTTTCAGTGAATACAAAATCATTCTATCAATACAATTCTTAAAATATAAAACAGAGATACATCAAACAGTACTAATAACCCTTACCTTTCAGAAGAGCTACTGAGAGTTGGTCTGTGTTCAGGTTATTGACATATTTGCCCAAATAGGTGTTGAGGACCCAGGCTACCAGTCCCTCCAACATGATTGTATCCTGGAAGGGGTGGCTAAGACTCTGTTGTCATCCTCTGTTCCATAGTTCAGTTGTATTCTGTTTTAAATGCAAAAGGGAAACATGTCTAAGAGATACACTATGTGTTCTCAAACCATTTCCCACCCTCCAACATACAGAAATTGAGACGCAATTGCAAACAATTTTCACTTTAATCATCCCATCCCAAAGGCACTGGAAAATTAATATTAAGTACAAGATGTTTTCCTAGAGTAGCTGCTTAAAAAAAAATGTAAGAATTTTGCTATGTACAGCTACTTTTAATTATCCTGTTAATCCTAGGTCAGAGCATAGCGCAATGAAGTTACTATTTGAACTGATTTTATTTATACAATATTAGACTGTATGAACTCCCATAATACCACCTCACCTGCTGCAATCTTTACTGCGGTAGACTGCACTGCATTTGTTAAACCTTTTCCTCACTGAGATTTGTAGTGCTTTAGTGATTAAAAACACTAAGCAGAGTGACCTAGCGAATAGAGCACTGGACCACAATTCAGGAGACTTGGGTTTTATTCCGATCTCTGCCGCTAGCCTGCCGAGTGATCTTGAGCAAATCACTTCACTTCTCTGTGCCTTAGCTTCCCCATCTGTGAAATGGGAATAATGATACTGACCTGTCTCTTAAAGCGCTTTGAGATCTAATGATCAAAGCATTATATAAGACCATATTATGGAAGTATACCCTCTACTCATAGAATCATCATACAAAAATTAATCTTTGCATCTTTCATATTGTAGCACTGTCCTATTCTGAAGCAATAAAAGACAAGGTACCACATTGCTCTTTCTGTCTTCAGGGAGGAAGGAGACTGAAAACAAGCAGTTCTGGATGCAGGTTAATGTGCTGTCTCTGTAGCCTTGTACCTCTTCCTCAGTTCCCACAGGAAACCCCTCCACTGGTACTCCATAAGGTCTGGACTCTCCATCTTTGGAAATTATGGTCTGGAGTGGAGGGTGGCCACACTCTGTGACAGTGTTCTCTCTCCAGTTTTTATGTATGGCTTCATACCATGTCTATCACTGCTATCTGAGTGTACATGCATGCACATACCTACGCACATACCTACCCCAAAACTTATTTTAGTTCACATTAATGTTGATCTGGTCAATATTACTTGCTATCCCCACTCCATTCAGTGTAAGACCCCCTGAACAAGATTCCCAGGAACAGCAGCTAGCAAGGGAAGTCTTTGCAGCACTGCTCTGTGAAGAGGCTGGAAATGACTGGGAGGGGCCAATGCCCACATTCTGTGACTCTACAGATCAGGTTTTCTGGGAAAAGAAGTGAGCCAAACTTCCAGCCCTTTCCATTATAGGAAGAGTGAAACCCAAGCTCCCTGAAAGAAGAGTGCACTGGAAACTCCACCAGTGAAAACTGATGGATTTCCTGTCCCCTAAAAAGCAGTTACTTTTGTAGAAGGCAATCTGGCCCCAGAACAGGAAAAAATGGGTAATTTCATCCTAACTTTTACTTTTTACTCTGTGCACAGGATGCAAATATAAGCATGTGCCTTCTTTCAGCACACTCCTATACACTACATATTTATACCCTAAAAAAACGATACATTATACACCTTTAGTAGTTTCAGTCTGAAAAATTTATGTTGTATTTATTTTGTCAGTCTTTTAAGCTCTCTGACTAACATGTAATCATGGTCATAAAATAAGAAGCCACTTGACCATGCTGGGATGCCAGCAGCCATTGCTGAAAAGAATCTAGTGCCATTGGACGTGAATTGAAAGAGTAGTGTGTATGCATGGAAAGCTTAACTCAACTTTTGCTAACAAAGGCCCCAATTCTACAAGTTGATTCATGTCGGAGGATCCTCACACCCCGTGAAGTCAATGGGTACAATGAACCAGTAGAGATCTACCTCTGTGGATCAGCTTCCAGGACAGGGCCTTTAATTCTATTTCTTTGTGGCACTCTTATAAATACTTGCAAAACAAGTTACTTAGTTTTAATTTCTTGTCTGCTCAGGTTCCATAAGCTCAGATAATACTGACAGCTAGCATGATTTTACAGTTTTTAAAGGGATACTGTCAAGATTCTAAAGATAAAATACACATACTTTGACAATTATCAAAGGGGTAGCCATGTTAGTCTATAAGGTGCCACAGGACTCTTTGCTGCTTTTACCGATCCAGACTAATAGACGTATTGGAGCATAAGCTTTCGTGGGTGAATACCCACTTCATCTGATGCATGTCGTATTCACCCACAAAAGTTTATGCTCCAATACATCTGTTAGTCTATAAGGTGCCAGAGGACTCTTTGCCACTTACATTTTTTACCCTCACAATCTTTACCAAACATTTCTATTTCAATCCGTGCTGTTGCCAGAAAATAAAAAGGCAAATTGTAATTTATGCCTCACTGTGCTGTCATTGAAGTCAACTGTAGAACTCTCATTAACTTCAATGGGAGCAGGACCAAACACTTACCTAAACATTGGCAAACAAAGGGTGAATACACAGTGTGATGTGGAAAAATACTATACATACCCCTGCTTTATTAATTGGGTGTCTGGGGGCACATCATTTTCCTCAAGGCAACATGAATCAATTTTTTAAAACATGGAGTTGCAGGTGGTAGAAAGTGAAAAAGATACTTTTCATAAAAAAGCAGGACAATAAAAGGAAATGATTAATTTGAGAACCATATTGTAATTTTTATATTAAAATTCAGGGTTTTTCCATAGCTAATAAGAGTTTTACTTGACTGATGGTTGCAACAGGAATGTTTCCATTTTTAAAATATCAATGAAACCTTTCTTCTATTAAACCGTGTCCCCAAAGATTCAATTTCTCTTGAGCATTAAAAACCCAAACACAGAGTTGTGCTAAGGCTGAAAAGTGAAACTGACTAGAACTAAAAGTTAAACACAAAACATCTTAAAATAATGCAAAGTAACAAACTATTAAAATGAAAAATATTAAAAGTCAAGCAGTTCATTATTTAAAATTATCTGATCTTTTGACTTAAAGTGCCTTTAATAGTTTCCACAGGGAATGCTAGCTACACTCCACAAACTTAAGTCTTGTCTTTCACACAGCAGATACTGGCATCCACCTTTCACTTTTAGTTGAGATTGAAATTGCAGCTACGACTAACAAAGTAAAAGTTTTAACCAACATGTAAACAATATCCCTGTCCTTTCCACCCCACCCTTCAGAGGGAATTGTGGATGCAAAATCAAGATGAAAACCTTGAGACAGCAGTAAGATGAACTGGATATGTTATCAAAAAAAACAGGATCACATGAAAAGGAAAAGACACATTTCTGCAAGGCATCATACTTGAGTTTAACTCAAGTAAATTCTGACCTTAGTTTAAATTACCCTGTGGGAGATATACAATCTTACTTGTATAAACAAGAGTGAGTAAACATTTATCAGGAAGGGCTGGACTAAGAAAGGATGGGAGGAGGTGTCAAGAAATCTCATAAACCTCACGATGACTCTTTGGAGAGAAGGGGGCTTTTAAACCAGTGCCACAGGCCCTGCAGGGGAGGATGACTGTCGTGAGTGGGCTGGCAGAGCCGGCCCCCCGGTAAAGCAGGCCCACGGGAAGGGTGGTCTTAGTGCAGGGTCCAGGGATTACCGGGGGGGGGGGGCTGACACCTTGCTGGACTCCGGCCATACAGTCCGAGGGGGGTGGT
Organism: Lepidochelys olivacea; assembly: GCF_965140295.1. Taxonomy (NCBI): domain Eukaryota; kingdom Metazoa; phylum Chordata; order Testudines; family Cheloniidae; genus Lepidochelys; species Lepidochelys olivacea. The sequence goes on from NC_140428.1 coordinate 17,921,661, forward strand.
GGGTGGGGTCATTGCCTGGGGAGCAGGCAGAAGTAAACCCCTAGGAAAAGAGGGGCGCTACTGGCAGGAGGCAGGGAAAGGTCACCTTGCTAAGAGCACAGCTGGGGCTGCCCCAGGAGGCGGGGGTCCCCGTAAGGGCGCTTGGGGGTGAGGGGGGGGGGCAGCTGGAGGGAGGGTGTAAGAGGGGGCAGGGGTGCCAGGGCCCTAGCAAGGGAGCCAGAAAATCACAGCCAGGGCCAGACCCCGCGGGGGGGAGGGGTGGGGGAAGGGGGTCACTCTGTGAGGGCCAAGCCCCCGGGGAGGTCACTCTGTGAGGGCCAGGCCCCCGGGGTGTGGGGGGGTCACGCTCTGAGGGCGGGGACCCGGGTTAGGCGGGGTCACGCTCTGAGGACCAGGAGCCGGGGGGGGAGGGTCACTCACAGGGACAGGAGCCCAGGCAGGCAGCGCCCCCCACGACCCGCTCCCCGAAGCCGTTAGCGGCGCCTCCCCCCAAGTACCTGCCTCGCTCCCTGTCCCCTCAATGGCGCTCTCGGGGCAGGGCCTGCGAGTGAGCGAGCCGGAGCCTGCGCCAATCGAGCCGGAGCTAACGGATGGGGCCGCCTGCCTGTAGAGTGCCGAGCAATCGATCGTCGTCCCCACCCCCGGGCCGGGCAGAACTTTGCATAGAAGATCAGGGTTGGGAGGCACCTCCGGAGGTCATCTAGGCCCACCCCCGCTCAAAGCAGGACCAGTCCCCAATTTTTGCCCCAGATCCCTAAATGGCCCCCTCAAGGATTGAACTGGAAACGCTGCGTTTAGCAGGGCAATGCTCAAACCACTGAGCTATCCCTCCCCCCTTTTGAGCCCAGGTAGGGCCCAGTAAAGAAACACCTTGGAGCCGAGCAGCTTTCCAATGAGCCTCCTGCCTCGCCCTGGCCACACACCACCCTGCACTGCAGCAAGGGTGGGGGGGGGGGGGTGCAGCCCACAGGTGGGCACCCACTACAGTGCCACCACCAAGCATTCAGACATCATAGAGTCAACAACCCCCCCACCACCACCACCCCCCTCATCATCAGACTGGCTTCAAAATAATGAGACTTTAGACCATAATAGCGTGGGTTGTTGATTTATTTTCTCTTTGGGTTTTGAGCCCTACCGTTTCCCATTTTCAAGCTTGTCTCCCAACCAGAAGGGTAACAATGCTCTTATTTTTAAGTGAAAGCTCAAGAGTCTGATGTTATCACATGAAAATGGGAAATGACTGCCTAGGAAGGAGTACGGTGGAAAGGGATCTCGGGGTCATAGTGGATCATAGGCTAAATGAGAGTCAACAGTGTGACACTGTTGCAAAAAAAGCAAACATCACTCTGGGATGTGTTAGCAGGAGTATTGTAAACATGACACAAGAAGTAATTCTTCCGCTCTACTCCCTGCTGATTAAGCCTCAACTGGAGTATTGTGTCCAGTTCTGGGCACCACATTTCAGGAAAGGTGTGGACAAATTGGAGAAAGTCCAGAGAACAGCAACAAAAATGATAAAAGGTCTAGAAAACATGACGTCTGAGGGAAGATTGACAAAATTGAGTTTGCTTAGTCTGGAGAAGAGAAGACTGAGAGGAAACATGATAACAGTTTTCAAGTACATAAAAGGTTGTTACAAGAAGGGAAAAAAATTGTTCTTAACCTCTGAGGATAGGACAAGCAGCAATGGGCTTAAATTGAAGCAAGGGTGGTTTAGGGTGGACATTAGTGAAAACTTCCTGTCAGGGTGGCTAAACACTGGAATAAATTGCATAAGGAGGTTGTGGAATCTCCATCATCGGGGATTTTTAAGAGCAGGTTAAACGAACACCTGTCAGAGATGGTCTAGATAGTACTTAGTCCTGCCTTGAGTGCAAGGACTGGACTAGATGACTTCTCGAGGTCCCTTCCAGTTCTATGACTCCAGCAGCTGGCACATTAGAGAAAATTAATAAATATTGCAAGACTTGTGATTAAATCACAAGAGGCAGCAACTCTGGTAGGAGCTGCACACCCACACAATAGGAACACACCCAGTACAACCACTAAGTATGTACCAGAGGCATATACCCATATCACGTGAGTATATCATTGTGTGTGTAATAGAAATGTTCATCAATGAGTGTACCAGCGGAACCACCTACATTTCAAGGACAAAGGATACCTATGGAAAATGCAGGGTACATTTTATTTGTAAGGGAGGCCACCACACAATGTGATACAATTTAAAAAGTGTGTGAAACTATGCTTTTTGCTTCAAAACATTTTCACTATGATAAAATGTTCCTTAATAGCTTTTGATTTGATAATGGTCATGAGCTAATAGATGCCACATAAAGCACGTGTTTTAGACATAATAAATGTTTCCTCAAGGAAACAAAAAGTTAGTATCTAATAATGGTTGAAACCCTACTTTAGCATGGCTTCATGGTGAAAGGATATTTCCTCCATCATCCCCCAGACACTAAGGGAATTATTCAATGCCTGCTGAAGACAACAGACACTCCCACTATTTTCAGTGAGACTGCTCGTGAGCCTATAGTTAAACGTACTTTACTGAATCAGGCAATATTGCTCCGCACTTTGCAGGACTGAATCTTAAAAGAGTAACCCATAGCCTGACTGGTAACTCCTGAAAATAAATTTCAATTTCAGATAAAATACAGTAAGTCACTCTTTATGACACTCTTAAGTAATTTACAGATAAATCAGTCTTACAGGTGCAGTGACCCTTTGTAGCACTCTGTTGTGGCCATATACAGAGGGACAACTTTCTGTATATCAGTGTTGTGAGAAGAAGGAAATAGAATTCTGGTTCTTCAACCTGTAAAACCACAGACCTCTCCAACAGGAGATAAAACAGGTTCTCAAACTGGGGGCGGGAGCCTTCAGGGGGTCACGAGGTTATTACATGGGTTGCAGACTGTCAGCCTCCACTCCAAACTCCGCTTCACCTCCAGCATTTATAATGGTGTTAAATATATCAAAATGCATTTTCAACTTATGGGGGGGGTCCACACACACAGAGGCTTGCTATGTAAAAGGGGTCACCAGTACAAAAGTTTGAGAACCACTGCGATAAAAGGAGATCCTCCACTAGGTGGCAGTAGCATAAGGGTTTGCAGCCTCTTTGTAGGTCAGTCATCAAGGGTTGGATGTAATAAATATTTATATAGGCCTGTTTACATGCAGTACAGGACACTGGGATTTTTGTGTACCACTCCATACACTGTATCTTTTTATATAATCACTAAGGCCCCTCATCCTGAAATGAGTTCCACCCACCTACACCACTGAAGTCAATGGGAATTCATAGGAATAGGGCACAGAGCAGATTGTAGGATCGCGGCTTCACTCATCTTCTCTGAAATTCAAGATGAATGGCTTTTTACTACATCCTAACTTAATTTTAAACTAGTGCCAACATTTAGAAAGTGGTACATGAGACTGAACCTGATCAAACCTGCTTGAATTAGGCAATAATGATAAAAAAGAGCCCAAAGTAATGTTTTGGATACAGAAATTAAGGGGATGCAAATGAAATCAACAAATGGTAGGTTTTTTAATTTTTTTAAAACAAAGAAAATGCAAAGGCATTTTGTTTAATACAAAGAACAGGAAAGTTCAAGTCATACATAAATTATAAAAATAAAAACAGATTTTTACTTTTTTATACACATCTATGAACAGATTTTAAAAATGCTTCACTATTATCTACATGAATACATAGGATTTTTCTTCCACCATGCAGCTGAATAATATGAAGAGCCCATAAAATTAACTGCCATGGTTGAACCCCTGATTTTTCCTTTGGGCTGCTGTTTCAATACGGACCCAGTTCTTGGAAGTGTTGAGCAACAGATACAGATGTTCAGCACATTGCTGGAAACAGCCTGCTGTATAATCAAGTCCTATGTAAGCGTAAATTCTGTGGTTTTGGATAAATTTCAGAGTTTCTATACGCTAAGTCATTTCAGAGCATACTCTCAAATACAAGTTAAAATATACTTCAGCATGTTTCACCTCTAACCTCCACAGCCACAAAGGATAATCCTGAAAGTTTAGGTGAAAGTGTAAAGCATACTTGCTCTTCAGCAGCTGTTGAATGAATGCTACGTAAAGGCATTCTTCTTCAGCCTAAAGCCTCCGGAATAAATTTGGCTTTCTGTTACTCTTGAGCAGCTCCAATAGGATTTGCAGGTGTTTTAATAAGGACAGAATTCAGACTCCAGTTTGACTTTGCCTGAATCTTACTCAGGCATTTTGTAACAAATTTGTTTGAATGCAGACACCACAGTTGCTGGTGAAAGCACACATGTGCAACATGATCATGAAAAGTACAATCCCAGAACCTGAGCTTCAAAAGCACAGACTTCTGTCACCAGCGCTAAAGAAAAGTCTCCATTAATTGTCAGTAGGGAGTACAATCTACTAGAGGATAACATAATCCCAAACAGCTGATTTTGTGGTTCTGAGGTTTCATTTCATTCAGCCTTTCACCGTTTCCTGGGGTCAACCAGGATGAGCTGTATGAGACACCTATTTGCCTGGGTCTTCACCATTATTAACTGAAACGTAGAGGAAAACATTTGGCACACGTAGTTCTCTCTGACAGACCTCAAGAAACGACGTAAGAATCAACCATGGCACAAAGAGGACAATTACCTACTTCAATGTAACAAGTTCTACTTATATATATTTTCTTTTTTAAAAAATATATTAAATATGTACAGCTGACAAAAATAAGTGCATTTTTTGCTATTGTTGAATGGAATAGTTGTAATCTAGTATAAAAGCTCATGTAGAAGATTTTACCCTCCAATACACACAAATCTTAGAGAACAGATATGCCTCCACGGTATGAGAGAGAAAAAGAGAAAACAGCAGCAAAAAATATCAAGGACAGAAGGAAAGATCTGAAGCATACCTCCCTTAAAAAAAAGTGAATATTTTGAGAGGTGGGTGGATCAGATGGGAAATGGTATAATTTGATGCCATAAAAACATGTGGCTAAATCAATAGCATTGGATGGCTGGTCATCAACTCATTTCTCATGGAACGCTGGTCTTAGTCCAGTTCTTAGCCAATGGGATGCGTGAATCAAAAATCCCATCATTATCCCTAAATGGCATCCTGGAGGCAGACTCAGCAGATAGGTCAATGACTGAACAAGCACGAAGACTGAATACACTTCCTTTTCAGCTGCAGAGGAGATCCCTCTTGGCCAGGATCAAGACACGTGGTAAATACATGACAGAAGGAAGCTTGCATGTGACAATTTGATGGATAAACAAACTACTAAATTGAAAAGAAAAAGAATGCTTTTAAAAATAACACCGACTTCTGCAAAGATCTTCCTTCAACTTTTAAAGCCATTACATATCAGAGGGTTAAAACATTTTTAAAAGGCTCTGCATCCCTCCATAACTAGATACATTTTAGATTTTAAGTCTCCATAAGAATGCTATTCTTCACGCATTGTTTATTTTAGCAGATCAGAAGCTGCTTAGAGTTTTATTGGTCAGTATCTGATCTGTCATCTTCTTTAGCTATTTTTCATCCCTGCATCTTGAACACTAAGAGGAAATGGCTTTTCTTCTGGAAATGGTAAGCTTGGAGGCAAACTATCTGCAGCTTCCACTGAGATTTGAATTTCAGATTCTCTTTTCAAGGGGTTTTCTTCTTTAGAAAGGGGAATTTCTTCCTCTGTTGGAGTGCAGTAGGGAACATTTTCATAATCCGTAGTGGTTGAAGTGGTCGGTTCTGGAAATTGTGGGTTGTGGTTTGAATTACACACGTTAACGATACAAGTTACATTCACCTGCGTTCCTCCACTACCAGAATGCTCTGTGAAACAAACAGAAAACAAAACAAATTAAAAGTGGAAGAGTGAAACCTACAGCAGGATGATAAGATTCTTTATCCAGTTTAATGACTTAAGAAACAATTATAAGTTGTAAAACAAACTAAGTAGATGAAATCTCCTTCCTTCTCTTACTATAGGCAGAGTTGGTAGCACCAGTTAGGGTACATCTACACTGCAACTAAATACCCGAGGCTGGCCCAAGCCAGTTGAATTAGACTTGCAGGGCTCAAGCTAAGAGTCTGCTTAATTGCAGTGGAGATGTTCAGGCTCCACCCGAGCTCTGGGACCTTCCCACCTTGCAGGGTCCTAGAGCCCGGGCTGCAGTCCCAGCCTGTACAGCTACACAGCAGTTAAACAGTTCCTAAACCCAAGTCAGCTGGCACAGATCAGCCGAGAGTGTTAAATTGCTGTGTAGACATACCCCTAGAGTTAAGGTTACCAAAACACTTTCCACTATAAGCGCCTGTTTTCAGTGGCTTATAGCTTTGCCAAACTCGACCTGTCTGGACTAAAATTTTTATGCCAAGTGTCTGCCCCAGGCTGAATTTTTGGGGAAAATTTCAGCTAAGAAAGTCCAGCTGTTTTCAATAATTAGGTTACAGAAACCTTAATTCTGCACAAGCAACCTTAATTCTGGAATTTTCTAACTGTTGAGTGCTTGCCCTTGCAACCTTAACATTCTTTTAACATGGATTCTTTGGATGTAATCCGTAAAGACATTGGGGCAACAAAAACCATTCAGAGTCATTGGATCATTTTTGACTCCCTGGATATTTGTTGACTTTTTTTTTCTCCTTACTCCCCATCTCATTCCCTACACTCTTCCCAGTTTTCTTGCTTTATTGCCCCCTTGTCTCCTTTTCCCACTCTTAGTTTAATACTTATAATTATGCTGCCCCCTTTGCCTGTGTTTTTTCTGGAAGATGTTAACGGCTGCCAAAAAGCCGCACTTTGACATATAAACAACCAAGGACATGGTTAAAAGCTAATGGGCCCCCTTCTTTCAAGCTAAATGGAAGGAGCAATTAAATGTCTCTTTATGTAGTGATAGCTGGAAACAATAGGAGGTTACCACCCAAGGCACTAGGCCACATGGCAAAGCCTGATTAGCTAAGCCATGTTTCAGAGTAACAGCCGTGTTAGTCTGTATTCGCAAAAAGAAAAGGAGTATTTGTGGCACCTTAGAGACTAACCAATTTATTTGAGCATAAGCTTTCGTGAGCTACAGCTCACTTCATCGGATGCATACTGTGGAAACTGCAGAAGACATTATATACACAGAGACCATGAAACAATACCTCCTCCCACCCCACTCTCCTGCTGGTAATAGCTTATCTAAAGTGATCACTCTCCTTACAATGTGTATGATAATCAAGGTGGGCCATTTCCAGCACAAATCCAGGTTCTCTCACCCCCCCCCCCTTTTTTTTTTCTTCCAAAAACCACACACACAAACTCACTCTCCTGCTGGCAATAGCTCATCCAAACTGACCACTCTCCTTACAATGTGCATGATAATCAAGGTGGGCCATTTCCAGCATAAATCCAAGTTTAACCAGAACGTCTGGGGTGGGAGGGGGGAGTAGGAAAAAACAAGGGGAAATAGGCCTATTTCCCCTTGTTTTTTCCTACTCCCCCCTCCCACCCCAGACGTTCTGGTTAAACTTGGATTTATGCTGGAAATGGCCCACCTTGATTATCATGCACATTGTAAGGAGATTGGTCAGTTTGGATGAGCTATTGCCAGCAGGAGAGTGGGGTGGGAGGAGGTATTGTTTCATGGTCTCTGTGTACATAATGTCTTCTGCAGTTTCCACAGTATGCATCCGATGAAGTGAGCTGTAGCTCACGAAAGCTTATGCTCAAATAAATTGGTTAGTCTCTTAGCTAAGCCATGTGATCTGAGGGGTTCCCTGCTAGAATACTGATTGCTGGCTTTCTCCTAAATACATACATACATACACACACACACACAGCTTCAGACAGTGAGGGAAGCGGCTGTGAGCATGGCCCTGAGAGGGAACAGGGACAGAACTTGTTGGGCACGGAAATGGCTGAAGGGGCAGACTTGAAATAGTGAACAAGGAAACTGCCTATTGTTTGGTCCTAGTGTGTTCAGGGAGACAGGACTTTATGTACATTCTTCGTCAACAAACAGGATTGCATCAAAGAAAACACTGGCTCATATCATCAATTTCTCTTCCTAACAGAAACAACCCTGCAAGGGCCCCAGATATTGGCTAACTGCTCAGGCCAAAGGGGCAACAGCCTACAACATTCTGTCCACACCCGTCCAGCATCGCTACTCTCCCAATCATAGAATCATAAAATATCAGAGTTGGAAGGGACCTCTGGAGGTCATCTAGTCCAACCCCCTGCCCAGAGCAGGACCAATCCCAACTAAATCATCCCAGCCGGAGCTTTGTCAAGCCTGACCTTAAAAACTTCTAAGGAAGGGGATTCCACCACCTCCCTAGGTAACGCATTCCAGTGTTTCACCACCCTCCTAGTGAAAACGTTTTTCCTAATATCCAACCTAAATCTCCCCCACTGCAACTTGAGACCATTACTCCTTGTCCTGTCATCTGCTATCACTGAGAATAGTCTAGATCCATCCTCTTTGGATCCACCTTTCAGATAGTTGAAAGCAGCTATCAAATCCCCCCTCATTCTTCTCTTCCGTAGACTAAACAATCCCAGTCCCCTCAGCCTCTCCTCATAAGTCATGTGTTCCAGACCCCTAATCATTTTTGTTGCCCTCCGCTGGACTCTTTCCAATGTCTCCACATCCTTCTTGTAGTGTGGGGCCCAAAACTGGACACAGTACTCCAGATGAGGCTTCACCAATGTCGAATAGAGGGGAACGATCACGTCCCTCAATCTGCTGGCAATGCCCCTACTTATACACCCCAAAATGCCATTGGCCTTCTTGGCAACAAGGGCACACTGTTGACTCATATCCAGCTTCTCGTCCACTGTCACCCCTAGGTCCTTCTCTGCAGAACTGCTGCCTAGCCATTCGGTCCCTAGTCTGTAGCTGTGCATTGGGTTCTTCCGTCCTAAGTGCAGGACCCTGCACTTATCCTTATTGAACCTCATCAGATTTCTTTTGGCCCAATCCTCCAATTTGTCTAGGTCCCTCTGTATTCTATCCCTCCCCTCCAGCGTATCTACCACTCCTCCCAGTTTAGTATCATCCGCAAATTTGCTGAGAGTGCAATCCACACCATCCTCCAGATCATTTATGAAGATATTGAACAAAACCGGCCCCAGGACCGACCCTTGGGGCACTCCGCTAGATACCGGCTGCCAACTAGACATGGATCCATTGATCACTACCCGTTGAGCCCGACAATTTAGCCAACTTTCTACCCACCTTGTAGTGCATCCATCCAGCCCATACTACTTTAACTTGCTGACAAGAATACTGTGGGAGACCGTGTCAAAAGCTTTGCTAAAGTCGAGGAATAACATGTCCACTGCTTTCCCTTCGTCCACAGAACTAGTTATCTCATCATAGAAGGCAATTAGGTTAGTCAGGCATGACTTTCCCTTGGTGAATCCATGCCTACTGTTCCTGATCACTTTCCTCTCCTCTAAGTGCTTCAGAATTGATTCCTTGAGGACATGCTCCATGATTTTTCCTATTTCTTCAAGCAGTCACTCCTCCCTCCTTCTCATCAGCTGTCTCCACACACTCCCACCACTTGTCTTGTAACTTAACATTCTATTGACATTTGTGGCACGCTCTATGTCAAAGAAATAATGATAATAAAATCCTGGAGGGCTCTGGTGTTCACCTTTCGATAGACTCTTACCTGAGCTTGCAGAGCTGGGCCTGGCTCCACCGTGATGATTACAACCTTCTGAGGTCATACGTCTCTGCTGAGTTCTCTCTGTTTCTTTCTTTTCTGTGTTCTTAATACTTATTCCACTGATTCTTGAAGCTGTGTTGTCCAAAGAGCTGCTGCTTGACCCAGGAGTTTCTAAGAGGTGCTGCTCCTCCTGCTGAGGACCACTGGTGCTCTGTGCTCCTGCATCTCGTTGCCTTTTGTCAGGCTGCTTCTGAGGACACAAGAAGGGTTGGGACGGTTACAGTAAATGGCAAAAAGGTCAAACTTTGTGAGACTTTTAACAAGAAAAGAAGATATTAGGTTGAAATAAAGCCTGGGGCTTTATTTCACTGGTTGGGTCAGATCTGCAACTGTTGTCGACTGGCATAGTTTCACTGATGTCAATGGAGCCACAACAATTTACACCAGGTAATGGTCTGACCCTTTATGTCCTAGGTCTGTACTTAGGGGCCTGAAGAAACCTTTAACGGTCTCCTGGTGACCCCACTGGCATACTGACCACTACGAGGCCATTGCAAACTGTTGCATCTGAGGCTCTAACTTGTTCAGGGGGCAACCCATCCCCCTTATCTCTCCAGCTATATTTTTCAGCTATTCATTTTTATTATATTTTTAACAGATATTGATCTTGCATGAATTTATATAACATTAATGAATGAAAAGAGGCGGCAGGGAAGAAGGAAAGAACGGATACTCACCAAATCTGGAGCTTCAATTGGACAAGAACCAAATCATGTTGCAAGTGAGAAAAGAAAGTGACAATTAAAAACAAAAACACCAAGTACTAGCAATTACAAAGAGCTGCACTTTAACTGAACGGGGAGATGTGGTCTGCAAGAGTCTGCATTTTATTTTGTTCTTGTATCATCTGTGGGTGGAGCAGACCTGGCTGTGTACCCTGTTTTAAAATGTTATCAAACATTTGCTTTATATTCACTCTGCAATGTGCCTAGAGTCTGGGACAGATGCAGTGGACAAAGGGGATTCTCAAAAATCAATTGAATTAAATAATCAGCGCACTCTAGCGGAAAGGACAAAGAGTGCTGATCACAATCAAAATCATGGCCATAATAATTAAGTAAAACAACAATTAATAATGTTGTGTAATTCTATTATGAAGCACAAAACACTTTACAAACTGCAGTGGGAGTTTTTGTTGCACAGGTGCTTGACTTCATGGGAACGCTGGAGGCTTATAGGCCCGTGTCTCAGATACGAGGGATTATATGAGGCTTCAGCGGTGCACAGGTCTCATGCCAGCCTTCCATGCAGGGAAGAATTTCACCCCAAATACATATTGAATATTGTGGATAGGAGACTAGCATTTCTATATCTAAGTTTATTATTCATTTAATTTCATGTGTTATTTTCACTCCATGAATCTTACCTTTTTTTCTATAAACAATGAAACAGGCAACCCCTGCAAATACGATGAGTGCTAGAAACGTCAATCCTACTATTATACCTACAGAAAACAAAAGAGAAATAATTTGGCCGACAGAACTAAGCTGTACTGGTAAAAACTGGTGATTTTTATTTTTTTTTGTTCTCCTTTGCTATAAATTTAAATATCACACAAATCAGTTATGCATCTAAGTTTAACAGTGAGCGTTGGTTTTGGTTGATAGATACAAAAGATCTTATTTTGATCTCACTTGTCTCATTAAATTGGACTTTCCCATAGTTTTGAAAACTATGGAATGGATTCTGGCCCACACACTGTGGCGGGATCGATTCTGGCCCACACACCACCCATCAGAGAGCCACACTAGGCCGGCCAAGAGGAGAATTCCCCAGGTGCAGGAGAAGCATAGGGCTGACATAAGGAACCCTATGTTGCCCCTTATACACACACAGGCCTCAGCATAAAACGTATGCCAGGAGAAGGAGATAGCATCCCCACAGTGTTCAATACTATGGAGATGCTGTGCTGCTCAGAGGCAACCTGGCTAAGACTGCCATACATCAGAATGACTCCCAGGAGGCTTGTTGAGCCAGAGGCCATTTTGGCCCTATAGCAGCCCAGATTCTAGACATTATACCTTTGCACTTGCTCCTCCTGGGCTGCATCTCTCATAATCTGGCCCTGGAGGAAATTTGCCATGTACTAGAGCTGGGTACTTTTTTTGCGGGGGGGGGTACAAACCAGTCCAAGCAAGGCTTTTTGAACTCATCCAATGGAATGCAAGCATTGTGAGTTTGCATTTGCAAATGATTTCATAAGCGATCAGCAAAGAAACACCTATGCATCCCCTCACTTCCTGAACAGAAAAAAAAAAAAAAGTGAACTTAATCAATAGCTCACCAATGGTCTGAGACACATCAGGAGAAGGGACTTGATGGACAGCTTTGGTTTTTATTTCTTTGGTTCCAAAAACGGAGCTTTCTGCTGTAAGCTGGCCAGTGCTGGGCATGGTGGCATGAGGAGGAGATGTTGCTATGACAGCAACGTCTACCTCGGAATCACTGCAGACTGTGTCACTTGTGCTACTTCCTTCAACAGACACTGACTGACAGCTGCAAGAAACAAGAGGAGGGTTTAAAAACAAAACCACCCCCCGGACACAATTACAGCCTGATGTCTTGTTAAATTAGAAAGGGCAAATCGGTGACTTACACTCTGTGTGGTTTGCAGGAGGCAGTTGAGGAGTCTTCATCTGAAAAAGTGCCGGGGGGGCAGGGGGAACAGTCTGTATTCGTAACGTCCGTTCCTTTAAATATATATTTCCAAATGTTGCCAGTTAGTCACTTGTTGAGAAACGCCAAATGAATCATAAAGTTCTAGTTGGTCATACAGATCCTGGAAATGTTACGAAGACAGTAAACAAAAGCGCAAGCTTTGACAGCCTCCCAGCCAAGCATCCCACATGCTGCTCTTGATAAGGACAAAAAGAAAAAAAAGACAGAATCCCAGATACAGAAGGAAAGATTAACTGGGCTGTCATCTCTATGCCCTTGAGGGCTATGGTATTTTTCAAAGGGTTACTTGGAATCAACTGGAACAGTTAAAACACGTCATTAAAAGCCAAACCCTGCAGTCTTTGCCAAACCTTAATCAGGCAAAACTCCTAACCCAGTCAACAGAGTTTTACTTGAGTAAGGACTGCAGCATTTGGCAGCCATAAAAAATTAGTCCCCCTTCCCCAGCAGCCTCTGGGTATGATGCTTTTTCTTCACATCAGTACATTCACCACCATTCTGGGGCCAATTGAGGTAGGCACAAAATTTAAAATACAGTCTAAACCTTGATGCAATCCGAACAACGTTCAGCAAGCATGAATGACCGAAACGGAGAACGCGTATTTCGCAAGTAGAGACAGGATCATAACAACAAGCCTTTTCCACTGCGTGGCATGAGGAAGGAAGATTACAGAATGAAACGAAAGCTCTGCAACACAAAGCTGCTGGGGAACGTACACTTTAAGAGTCATACTACATCCCACAGTCACACTTCAAGGCCACTTAAAACAATACAGCCCGCAGCAATACACAGCAGACACCGAAGGCACTATAGTTCAAGCCACTATTAAAAATAATGAATGTCTCCATTCTAGAAACATTAAATGTTTCGATCATTAAGAATGAAATTTCTTCCCTGGGCAGAGACAGCACAAGGCTCACATATCACTTAATCATTCAAAACAGGACTTAAGTAATTAATAGGCCTTAAGCTGGCCCTCTGCATAGCGATGAACTTCACCCTAAAAGAAAAATAAAATATCCAATATGGTTTTAGGGGCACTATGCTGTTGGATGTGCCATCTCTCAGGTTGGGTTCATTAAAGATCCCACAGAAGCTTTGACAAAATAAAGTGTGTTAGCCCCAGAGTCCTGGCCATATTACTTCTCCTCAGTAATTACAGTCTGCTCATCTAAAATTTCCCCTGAATTTACCATCATGTTAGGTATTCGTCACCTTTTGTCCTGAACCACAGGGTAGGGTTGCTTTGCAGATACATTTATTTATAAAGTGCACATTACCATGGTAACAACTGTTGTGACTGCCATCTTCCACTCAAGATGTGGCTGCATTTTACTGATGGGTGACAATATTGTCATTTTTACTCCACCCTTATTCAGGAAGAACTCCCACTGAAAACAGGACTGCAGAAATAAATCCACCTGTTCTGAGATTTTTAAGCCATCCTGAGACAGCTACACTGTCATAGGGTCCTTGGAAAACGCAGTACCATCTACAGCAGGGTGAAATTCACTTGTGGTGGCCCACTGCACACTATGATAACAGAAAATGTGGACAGGTTTCGGTTTCCACCAAGAAGGTTTGTGGCGACTGGATGTGTAACATAGTGAATACCAGTGAAAATGAGGTAGGATTAGAAAAGGCTAAAATAGGGAAAGAACAAGTTGAAAATTACTTAGACAAGTTAGATGTCTTCAAGTCACCAGGGCCTGATGAAATCCTAGATTACTCAAGGAGCTGACTGAGGAGATATATCTGAGCCATTAGCAATTATCTTTGAAAAGTCATGGAAGACAGAAGAGATTCCAGAAGACTGGAAAAGGGCAAATATAGTGCCCATCTATACAAATGGAAATAAGAACAACCCTGGGAATTACAGCCCCGTCAGCTTAACTTCTGTAACTGGAAAGATAATTGAACAAATAATTAAGCAATCAATTTGCAAACATCTAGAAGATAAGAAGAAGGTGATAAGTAACAGTCAGCATGGATTTGTCAAAAACAAATCGTGTCAAACCAACCTAATAGCTTTCTTTGACTGGGTAACAAGCCTTGGGGAGGGGGGGGAGGAAGCGGTAGACGTGGTATATCTTGACTTTAGTAAAGCTTTTGATACTGTCTCGCATGACCTTCTCATAAACAAATTAGGGAAATGCAATCTAGATGGAGCTACTATAAGGTGGGTGCAAAACTGGTTTGGAAAACCGTTCCCAGAGAGTAGTTATCAGTGGTTCACAGTCATGCTGAAAGGGCATAACGAGTGGGGTCCCGCAGGAATCAGTTCTGGGTCCGGTTCTGTTCAATGTCTTCATCAATGACTTAGAGAATGGCATATAGAGTACACTTACAAAGTCTGTGGATAATATTAAGCTGGGAGGGGTTGCAAATGCTTTGAAGGAGACGATTAAAATTCAAAATGATCTGGACAAACTGGAGAAATGGTCTGAAGTAAAGAGGATGAAATTAAATAAGGACAAATGCAAAGTACTCCACTTAGGAAGGAACAATCAGTTGCCCACATACAAAATGAGAAATGACTGCCTAGGAAGGAGTACTGAGGAAAGGGAACTGGGGGTCATAGTGGACCACAAGCTAAATATGAGTCAACAGTGTGACGCTGTTGCAAAAAAAGCAAACATCATTCTGGGATGTATTAGCAGGAGTATTGTAAGCAAGACACAAGAAGTATTCTTCCACTCTATTCCGTGCTGATTAGGCCTCAACTGGAGTATTGTGTCCAGTTCTGGGCGCCACATTTCAGGAAGGATGTGGACAAATTGGCAAAAGTCCAGAGGAGAGCAATGAAAATATTAAAGGTCTAGAAAACATGACCTGTGAGGGAAGATTGAAAATATTGGGTTTGTTTAGTCTAGAAAAGAAGACAGAGGGGACACGATAAAAGGTTGTTACTAGGAAGAGGAAGAAAAATTGTTTTTCTTAACCTCTGAGGATAGGACAAGAAGCAATGGGCTTAAATTGCAGCAAAGGAGGTTTAGGATGGACATTAGGAAAAACTTCCTAGCTGTCAGGGTGGTTAAGCACTGGAATAAACTGCCTAGGGAGGTTGTGGAATCTCCATCATTGGGGATTTTTAAGAGCAGGTTAAACGAACACCTGTCAGAGATGGTCTAGATAGTACTTAGTCCTGCCTTGAGTGCAGGGGACTGGGCTAGATGACCTCTCGAGGTCCCTTCCAGTTCTATGGTTCTATGAGTGACACATATGGAACAAATCGCAAAACAGAGCAAAATAATAAAGCAAAAAGAGTGGAGAGAGATAAGGAGAGCTTTACTGAAACACGCAACTGTGCGAAGAGGGGACCATATATCCTTTCCCCACCCCCCAGACAACTCTATTGTGACTCTTTATGCTGTATTTGGTGCATAGATACTGTTATGTTGGGTGCCCTAGAAATACCTAAGAAAGTAATTTAGGAGATCAGAGGAAAACATTTCTGTAATGTATAGTGTGCAGGGTGGATCAGCCATTATTTTTATGGGCAGACAAGTCGCAAAAATACTCACACTTCATCCCATAATTCTTTGTACATGGAACCTGCTCACCTCAAACTTAATTTACCTAGTTTGGAAACGCCATAGCCTTTTCTACACATCTTGTGTGCTTTACAAAACAGGCAGCGACCGTGACTTTGTTTTGTAGTACAGTAAGTGCTGGCTGAGCAGCTGCAGATTCTGTCATGGGTTCCTGTGCATTCTTGAGTCTGCACTAATCCTAATTCCAAAAAACAAGAAAGAAAGTTGTCACGACATAAGGAAGAATTAAAGCAACAGTCCTCACTACTGTTAGTACAGAATGGAAGTGAAGGTCAATTATTTTGCAGCAGGTGACTAGCAGGCTTAGATTCCTCTTCAAAGGGAAAGGTTTTGCAATGGGTTTTGCCTTTGCGCACACATTTTCTGAAGAGTGACCTCTCTTGTACAGGCACAATTTGCATTTGCAAAATTTGCACTTAGATTTGGATTCCCACAGTTGAACTGCAGCCATAAACCTAAGCTCTTGTGCCTCTGATTACCCAGTTTTCAATACAAAGAGAGGATAGGACCCAGAATAGCTGAAAATATACCTCACAGCGAGAGGAAAATATACCATTTAACATGGTACTTTGAATGGGAGCCCCCAGACATTTTTCACATGGTACACACGGCTGAACCCCCTCATGTCCTTCCCCCCATCCTTCACCAGGGCTCCCCACCACCCCTCTCCTGGCTGGCTCCCCTGCGTGGGACCTCACCACAGCTCCCCATAGTTGTAGCAGGTCTTGAGGTTGCACTGAGCAAGTCCTGAGGGTTCGGCAGTTGTGGGAGTGGGACGAGGCGGGGCAGGCCCGCAGCGAGGAGCCCTGGTGTAGGAGCTGGCCTCCCAGCAGCGGCAAGGAGGAGAAGCGCCGGCTGCCCCACGGCCCACTCGGGTTGGGAGCGGGCACACGGCCCCACCGCCCTTCCTGATCAGCACCGCAACCCCTGTGCACCAGGTGGCAATGCCACTCACTCGGTTTTGGCCCCGCCGATCATGATGGAGGGGCCGTGGAGCCAAACCTGAGTGGGCAGTGCTGCTTCTCCTCAGCACCGCCATTGAGCAGCCGGGGCAGGAGTTGGGAGGTAGGGGGGAGGCGGGGACTGAGTGAGGGGCCTTGAAACCTGTGGCACTGGGGGTCACAGTGCTGTTCAGGAGGGGCCTCCAGGCTCTGCTCCAATGATCCTAGTGCAGCACCAGGGCTCGCCATACTTCCAGCAGCCCGACCCCTGGGCGCCCCTGCCAGTGGTACGTGCTGTGCGTAATGTGCAAACAGCTGCGGGCACCACTCGTGCTTTGGTCCTATGGACATCGGCTCAGGCCAGGGGCTGCCCACATTTTGCCCAAGGATCATACTGGCCACTTGCCAGGGACCCAAGAGCTGCACTTCATTCACATAATATGAAGCAAATTGCAAATGCCCTCATTTTTTATTATGGAGATGAGGCCTATGTAGACTATAGCTCCCAAAACACAATGCTTCATCTGCATCCAAGTGGATCGCGAAGCAGCACTGCATCCCATCAGTCTCTATCTACCTGCCCATCACTACGGTATCTGAGAGCTATGCTGGGACCTGGAGCCTCACAGGACAATCCATCTAGACTGAACGTGAGCCTGATCACAGATCACACTGCAGACATCTGCAATTAGCCAGTTTTGTCTGCCCCCTTTAATCCAAAGCTCACGGACATCAATGACTCCCATTGACATAAGCTTTGCACCAGGCCCTTTATTCTTTAGGATGCTTCCCCTCCCTCCTAATTGTGAGGGAAGTGAATGAGAACATTACTTTTTCCCACTACCCCTACTAGGGGTCACATGCAATAGGAGAACAGACTCTGTTGTTCCAATCTACAGTCACCAGCGATTACGTTGTGTTACACACTGCACCCTGTGATGGATTGAGCCAATATTGGGCCCCACACTACAAGGAGGATGTGGAAAAATTGGAAAGAGTCCAGTGGAGGGCAACAAAAATGATTAGGGGACTGGAACACATGATGTATGAGGAGAGACTGAGGGAACTGGGATTGTTTAGTCTGCAGAAGAGAAGAATGAGGGGGGATTTGATAGCTGCTTTCAACTACCTGAGAGGTGGTTCCAGAGAGGATGATTCTAGACTATTCTCAGTGGTAGAAGAGGACAGGACAAGGAGTAATGGTCTCAAGTTGCAGTGGGGGAGGTTTAGGTTAGATATTAGGAAAAACTTTTTCACTAGGAGGGTGGTGAAACACTGGAATGCGTTGCCTAGGGAGGTGGCGGAATCTCCTTCCTTAGAAGTTTTTAAGGTCAGGCTTGACAAAGCCCTGGCTGGGATGATTTAGTTGGGGATCGGTCCTGCTTTGAGCAGGGGGTTAGACTAGATGACCTCCTGAGGTCCCTTCCAACCCTGATATTCTATGATTCTGTGAATATCCTTCTGGTGCCTGAACTACAGAGCAAATGAAACTAACAAAAACAATACAAGAACATCACAAGTCACCCCCACAGCTGGTGCTAATTATTGGAGGCCAAGAAATGAATGGACCATGGGACCTGAAGTATCCCCTCACCTGCTCAGGCGGCCCCTTCAAGTCAGGGTTCTAGCAATATTGACTGAGCAGTGTAAGGAGAAAGTGACGCTGCTACCATGTGGTACCAATTTTGTGGCTAGCAGAGAAGTTCAGTCTCCAGGAATCTCAGTCTGATGCCAAATTATTAAGAATAAAAAATCTGACAGGGATAAATAAGTGACCTAGAAATCTTTTCCCTCGCTGATTTCTAGGATGCTATTTATATTTAAACTGTCGTATAATGAAAATTTGCACTGGGAATATAGCCAGGTGACAGAAAGACAAAACCCACCATATTATTCAGAAGATAGAAAAGCACGTTAAACCAAACCAAACCTAGGAGCAGACCACTAGTACCGTTTCCAGGCAATAAATTCCTTCTGGATTGTGGTATTCATCTAGAATGAACTTCACCCCTGAGCAGCTGCCCACGCACCACTGCTGTCTTCACAACAGAGCTGAAGTGAGACTTAAAGAGGTGCACAGGCATC
Organism: Lepidochelys olivacea; assembly: GCF_965140295.1. Classification (NCBI taxonomy): domain Eukaryota; kingdom Metazoa; phylum Chordata; order Testudines; family Cheloniidae; genus Lepidochelys; species Lepidochelys olivacea. The sequence goes on from NC_140428.1 coordinate 17,940,665, forward strand.
TCTGGGTAGGCTCTCAACACAGAGGCAAGTTTCACCTCTGGAGCATAATTTAGATCTATCTTTTCCTTCGCAGCATCACTAAAACAAAAACAGAGCTGGCAAAGGGATAAGCCTCCCAGGCAAGGACTCTGGCATACCGGCTTCGCAGCGGGGTGAGCAGCCAAGGCAGCGCCGAGCTCTGTTCCAGAGCGCTGTATACGTGTTTCTCTCGCACGGCGCGCATTCGGTGTCAGAACTGCGATTGCAGCTTTGAAGCACATGGTAACCTACAAAACAAGCAAAGAAAAGGTCTGCTTGGAATGACTCAGTAGGAATTGCATCTGGTAAGTTTCGTTCATAGCTGTGGTACCGATTTCCCTTCATCATCATCCTGTTTGCTGGTTGATTAAAGGAAACATGAAGTTTTGATAACCACAACATAGATGTTAAAATAATGGTGAGACTGAGACATTAAAGGATATAGGCGAAGAAATGCCACAGCAACCTCAACTCCTCATCCTCTTGTTCCTAAATATTGCAATATATATTGTACCAAATTCTGACCTACGATACTTCTTATTTTTGTATGGCACTTGGATACCAAGCTGATAAGTATCTTAGAATTACCACAGATTCACAGGTATATATGTACTCAAGTCCCATTGATTTAAGTAGGAGTTGCAAACATTTACTCCAGGGCAGAGTTTGATGATCTATGCTGTGTAACACAAATATTTGGTACCTTTTAAGGATCTCAAAACACCTTAAAAATATGAAGGCACTGATTTAGCAAAGAATTTAAGCCAAGACAAAAGCTTTGCATTCAGAGTGCGTGTGATCAAAAAGATCACAGACCAACAGCCTTCTCAGCTGTAGCATGGCATCCATGTGAGAGAGGTGGAAGAACTTGATGGAATATTTGGTGACACTGGACTTCTGAAAGGAGATCCAGTACAAATAACCGTAAGAGACAATGCTGAACCATACAGCGTGTACATACACCTCGCAGGATTCCTAGCCCATTACTTCATAAAGCGGAAACTGAGTTAATGAGAACGCAGCAGATTGGCATAATGGAGACAATCTCTGAGCCAACAGCAAGGTGTGCCCCAGTGGAACCAGTTATAAAGAAAAATGGGAGAATACAAATCTGCGTGGAACTTAAAAGACTTAATGGAGCAGTTGTGGGAGAACATATCCTCTCAACACTGGATGTCTCTCTCTCCAAAGTGAAAGGAACTACAATACTCTCCAAGCTGGATGCCTTGAGAGGATTCTGGCAAATCCCTTTAGCCAGAGAAAGTGCTAAACCAACTACATTTAGCATACCCTTTGGGAGATTTTGCTTTCAAAAGATGACCTTTGGGGATTACCAGTGCACCTGACATTTTCCAAAGAAAGATGGCAGAACAGTTAAGGAACACAAATGGAGTTGTAGTTTTCATGGATGATATTTCGATGTACGGCTCTTCGATGGAAGAATACAACAAAACCATCAACAAAGTCCTATGGACTAATAAGTCAGTCTGGACACATGTTTTCCACCTACCCTAAATGGAGTTTTTGGGACAGACAACAAACAAAGATGGAATCAGTCCTAGCCCTGAGAAAGTACAAGCAATTCAAGAACTGAATGCACCTGTGAACATACCAGAAAGAAACATGTACCGGGGGTGGTAAATTACCTTAGTCAAAACCTGCAAGACCTTTCTACGGTGACAAAGCCACTGAATGAACTGTTAAAGTCCAACGCATCTTGGTACCGGAAGGAGGAGGGGGGGGGGAAAAAAAAATCAAGACATTGCCTTCAACAAGGTAAGAGAAATGATCTCAACAGCTCCAGTTCTCAAGTACTACGAAGAGTACAAACCCACAATGGGGGTCAGTGCCAATGCAGGCAGCATGGCCTAGGTGCAGTATTGTTGCAACAACATGGCTCTGAGTGGAAGCCAGTTGCATTTTACTCTTGCACGCTTACAGAAGCAGAAAAAATATGCCCCAATTGAAAAGGAGAGCCTGGGAAATGTATGGACACGTGAGAACTTTTGCAGATACCGGTGTGGATTATGGTTCGTCATCAGTGTAAACAAATCCAAACTGCTGTAACCCTCACCAGCGGAAAAGTCCTGGATCAAGCACCATTAAGATGCTAACGTCTTTTGATAAGGTTAATGAGATTTAACCCAATTGCTAATAAGTTCTGGAGAAAAATCTGGTAGTTGCAGAACGCTTCGTCATGGAATGCATCATTGCACTCAACTACCCATGAGTTTAAAGATGTTGTAATGGCGTACATGGAAGCTATGGACACATACAGACCAGCATCAGAAAAGAGACTACACCAGCTACAAAAACCAACCTTGGCAGACCTGCAAGTTTAGGAAGTTCTAAGTTACATCAGAGCTGGCTCGCCCAAGTATCTAAAGGACGCTAAAGAAATGACAAGAGAGACTACATTGCAGTGCATAGACAATTAAGCAAGTCAAATGGACACATGAATAAAGGCAATTGCATCATAATTCTAAACGATATTAAAGGAGAAATCCTACATCTCATCCATGAAGGACATTACGGATTCAGGACAGGTAATTAGATTCAATACTGTAACCAGCTAACCACATGGTACGGTGGTTGGGCATTAGCAAGGATAAAGAAAGAAGTATGTGCATGCGAACATTGTAGAACACACACACCAACACAGCACAAAGAACCTTTAACAACACAACCTCTACCAGAGAGATCTTGGAAGAGACTAGCTGCAGATTTATGTGAATTCAGAGGACATCATGACCTGGTCATCATGGACTATTTTTCCAATAGAAATAACGTACTTGAAAGACATAACATGTTGCAGTGCTGTTGAGAAAACTAAAGGGCACTTTTGCTCACTTTGGTAGTCCAGAACAACTCGTCATGGGAAACGGATCACAATTCGCTGCAGCAGAATGTAAGTCATTCCAAACAAAATAGGATTTTGATCATATTACTAGCAGCCCACATTACCCACAAACAAATGGAGAGGCTGAGAGAGCTGTACAGATGGCCAAAAAAATCCTACAGCGGGAAGATTCATTCCTTGCTTTTCTGAGCTACAGATCAACACCAAGAGCTGCTACTGCATATAGTCCAGCACAACTCCTGATGGGAAGACAGCTCAGAACTACTGTTCCAACTTTGGGAAAGAATCTATCTCCAAAGTGGCCAGACATGAAGAGGTAGTGAAATTGGAAACAAAAGGCTAAGAGAGCTTGCAAACACTTTTATAACAGATGTCTCTCATTAGAGAGCTGCCAAGTCTAGAACCTGGCAACCGCGTTCCCGTCAAACTGGGAGGACGGTGGGGGAGGGGGAATGGACAACTCCAGCTGTCGAAAAGAAAAAAAAATCAGGTCAGATCACATGTAATCAAGACCGTCCAACAGTGGAGAGTTCAACAGAAACTGTTGACATCTACAGTCTGTTCCTCAGAAAGAACCATCAACAGAGCCAACTCTACAGATGGCAAATGCAGAACAAGACGACTCAAGGACTCCGAACAGACCGCAGCCAGTCATTGCAGCTAATGAATCGCCAGATGACAAAGTTGCCATGCGTTCAGGACCGGTAATTAGAAACCCAGAACAACTCAGAGACACTTAACAAGTTGTTCCATATTGAACTTCAAAACCAGTAGGATAGTGTAAATTTTGTAAAATGGTAGGAATGTAGAACTTAAAGGGAGATGAAATGAAATGCTAAGTTGCATTATACCAGTCAGCCACTAGGTGGCGCTGTGTGTGACACACAGTAGACCCGCAGTATTACCACCGCCTCAGGAATGGAGGTGGTAAGACTGAGCATTGATTTAATACAGCTTTGAAACTTTATTTTTCACTCGATGAAGTGGGCTTTAGCCCACAAAAGCTTATGCCCAAATAAATGCGTCAGTCTCTAAGGTGCCACAAGGCCTCCTCCTTGTTTAGGCAGAAGAAAAATGCTGCTTTTAACCGTCTTAATTAAAATGAAACAAGCACAGAACGTTTCCTTTCTGTGTCAAATCTCTGTTTTAAGCTTTCCCTTTATTTTTTTTTTTTTTAGTAATTTACGTTTAACGCTGTACCCTGCTGTATTTGCTTTGTTCTCTCAGCTGCTGCCTGAATGTGTACTTCTGGTTCCATATGAGGCGTGTGGTTGACTGGGCAGTTCGAGGCTCTAGGGTACCTTACTTCAGCTAAACTCAGCCATACAGGCAGAGGACTGAAGGATTTGACACTGAACACATATGGTGTGTATCGCTCACAAGGAAGCTCTGTAGCCGGTCCATATCTGGCATAGGAGCACGACATACAGGAACACGCTGGAGGACATGGTTGCTCAACGAGAGGAACAATGAGGCCCTGCCAAGAAAGCCTTCATAGCAAGTTGTGGCCCCACCTTTGAGAATCTCCATTTTAGGGATTAGTCATGTACTGGAGACACAGGGAACCATGAAGTCAAGCCCTGGCAGTTAAGTAACACAGGAAATGATTTCCAAATATTTGGTTTTCAAATATATTTTCTCTACAATTTCTAATTCAGCTCCATGCATCCTGTTGATGATTTAAGCCCCGATTTTTAAAAGGTATTTAGAGACACCACTGCACTCAGGGTTGTAACACCTTACTGATTTAGGAACCTACATCTCATTGACAACTCATGGGATTTTGACTCCTAAGTGCCTCAATCCCTTTTGGAAAAAAAGTGGCCTGGGGTCCTAAATCACCTAGGCTTTGCAATGCGGGTGGCAAAAGTGACTATAAGACCTTTAAAAAGCTGGGCTTTTTTATACATCAACATGAAAAACCCTTCTGTTCAACTTCACAAATATCAACAACTACAGAGACTTTCAGTTTCCTCTGCATAGGTCCAAATCCTGGGCTTGTTATTGTGAAATATTATAATAAAAGGGGAGAGGGTGGCACTGAAGCTTGATCGCTATTACTGCCCGAGTGTGAAGGTTTAATTATGAATCATTACATTTGCCTCCATTGCATTTCTAACACCGGAAACCCAAACGTTCGGTCTTGACATTTTTGGTCAACTCGAGCCACTCAGGCTGCTTCAGCAGAGGCTTGTTTCCTGCTTAATCATCCAAATCTCTGTGACAGGAACTTTGCACTTACAGAGACAAAGAGCATTTGCTCAGCAAGTTGTGAGGTAAATGCCAGGGGAGTAATAACAACTCTGATGGCTTGTCTCCTTGATGACAATGTACCCGCCAAAGTTCTGAGCTCTCTCTGGGCTTTATATCTATATGATCCAAATACTTGGTGGGTAATTACAACAACCAGCAACTAAAATGTCTTCACCTGCAACCAAAAGAAAGCTTTCTGTGCTCAATAAATACTTACCAAGAAGATGTCACTACTAGATATCATTGGAGAATAGGTGTAGGCCTGGCCTGACATTAGTAACTTGCCTCATTTGTTAGTAGGCATTACTGGAAACAGTAGGAAATGCCATTGCAAATCAGATCAGTGGTCCATGTAGTCTAGCACAGTGGTTCTCAAACTAGGGCAGCCGCTTGTTCAGGGACAGCCCCTGGCGAGCCAGGCCAATTTTTTTACCTGCCGCGTCTGCAGGTTCGGCCAATCGCGGCTCCCGCTGGCCGCGGTTCACCGCTCCAGGCCAATGGGGGCTGCGGGAAGCAGCGCGGGCCGAGGGATGTGTTGGCCGCCCTTTCTGCAGCCCACATTGGCTTGGAGCAGCGAACCGCGGCCAGTGGGAGCTGCGATCGGCCGAACCTGCAGACGCGGCAGGTAAACAAACCGGCCCGGCGCGCCCGGGGCTTTCCCTGCACAAGCAGCGGCCCTGCTTTGAGAACCACTGGACTAGCATTCTGGTTTTGAAAGCAGTCAGCACCAGATGCTTCATAGGAAAAAGGCACTTGACTCCATAATGAACAATTACAGAATAACTGAATCTACCTAGAGCTAGATTGTACCTAATAAGATTGTGTAAATACTAAATTGTACCCCAGACCAGTGGGGTACAATTTACTGGTACCCCACTGGTCTGGGGTACAATTACTAAATTGTACCCCAGACCAGTGGGGTACCAGTGGGGTACAAAAAAACAGTGATTTTGCTATTACTGTACTCAGGCTGACATTGGATAATAATGTTACACTGGAGGCAAGGATTCGGTGCTGGCGGTTTAAATTAGTTTTATATGTTATTTTCCTTGTATGGAAATACATTTTTACAAATATTTAAAATAAAAGGATTATGCTCAAAAAATTGGCAGGTAAAGCTGCATCTGTTCACTTTTAAGAACCCAGCAAATTCCCAAGAAACCCCAAAGCCTCACCACGAAACAGATGAATCGGCCGCACTGCACCTGGCACAGGATCCAAATCCTGCCAGATAAGACTTTGGCGCCAGACTCCTTCGAAGGTTCAGCCAACCAGGAGCACCCTTTGGTAAGCCCTGGCCACAAGTAATTCAGGCAACTGGCTCCAGGCCCTGCGGTAAACCTTTCTTACGGTCCCAGGATCAACAATACACGGTCTCATGGCTGGGAGTACATTAAAGCCTGAAAAATCAGCGGCTCCTCTGGCTCTCTCAATAATGCAGGCACACTACATTTATTCAGAAACCAGATGGATTTAGCCTTGCACCATAACAGTCATAAATAACCTAAATCCATTACCTGGAGGGCATTTGCTACAACATTTATTAATGTTTTCTTCAAAGTATTCAGCGTGTGGGTCTTTGCACGCCGCGATCTTCTGCGCATAAGTCAACGAAGAGCCCTAGGAAAAAGAAAGGTAAAGTTATCAGAGGCAAGCATATTATGACCCTTAATGTTGCTGGTGTGTTTTGGGTTTTTTAACCTTTTATTTTTCCTTTATTTAACAGCTGTTTGAGACAGGGAATGTCATTTCATTGTATGTGTGTACAGACCCCTAACTGGGGCTTCTAGCTGGAAGCTCAAAACAAATAAATAATAAAGTATAGTCCTAGAGAATCAACGTCTTTGCAGCCAGCTTTCTTTTCAATCTGCTGTTGTATGCATGACCCAGTAAAGAGAGGAAGCTGAGGCCATCTCTGTCTGTGGAGTAGCATGGGCCAAAGTTTGCCCTGACTTACACCCCACTGAGTTGCAGCCAGGGCAGAAACTTGTCCTACGTTTTAGCAGATGCATGTTGTAGTTCTTGAACAGAAGTTAAATCCAGTCATTTCAGGCATGTTTACGTATCTTATCTCTGTATCCTCATTATCCCTTGCCCTTGTGTATATTAATAACAACTTGCTTTCTCTTATGGGTTGCTAAAAAGTAATATTTCAGTAGAGGCTATTTGTAAAAGAGAGAGATTTTTTTCCCCCACTAAACCTCAAAACCTTTGCAAAAGAGGCTCCAAATGCCACTGAAATTTCCTGGTCAAATCCTGACCCAATTAACATCAATGTTTACGCCCTCCATGTTATGGCAAAAGGCTGCAAACATCCACACCTCCCATCCTAGATGTTGGGAAAGTTCAGATTTGGGTAATCCAAACATCATAAGTCAGGACTATCTCTGTAATGCCTCAAACCGGAAACAAAAATATAAAACAACCACAAACACTGGGAAAGTTTGAGATTTGATCTGAATCCAGTTCCAAACTTTACAGTTTGACCCCATCTCTTCTGTTTAACAATCAGTATTACCAATTGCAAGCATTCAAATATCAGGAATCAGACACCCAAAAAATCATAAAATACAAATCAAGAGATTTTTTACAATACACATTTTGGGAGTTCTTTTCAATTGCCTTCTGATTTCTAAGCCTTTGAGCTGCACTTGCTTCATATTATCTAACTACCTTCATATCCAAGAAGGCTAGAAATGTAATTCTTTAAAAAATGAGATCTGAGATTCACACGCAGTCTCTTGAGTCCAGTACCTGGGGTTTCAACAAAAATCACAAGACTGGCAATAAAAATCGTAAGCATTGTCAACGCTGCGTAATCAAAAGGAGAACGTGTTTTGCATGTTACAGTTCTAACATTTTCATCATCAGACTGGTGAGGGACACTCAACAAAACCACAGTACATTTATAGATGGAAGGAACTGGGCCTTCTTCCTTATTTTCATGACGACTTTGCATTTAACTAGACCTGCAGTTTGTGGACCGTTCACTTTCTAGTGACAAATCACTACACACAAAAATAAATTCTGTAGCTTGTAAGCCACTGCTCTGCAATTTTTCCCTTGTAATTTCATAGCACAACAAACCATCTGATCATCAACACTCCTGGTCAAAGACCTGCAGTCCATCAAAATCAGCTGTGATCCAAATGACCTTAATTGCAGTTCAGGGAATAAAATCCAGCCCCAAGCAGCAGGCCCTAAGCACCACCTGACACGTGGTTCTAGTGTTTAAAAGCTAATTATGTGACGACGGCACCTTCTTACTCCGCAGTTCTGCTCCCTGTATGCATTCAGAGTCATAACCCCCAACTTCGTTTATTTTTTTTTAAAACAAAGGTACGATTTTACAACTTTTTACTCCTATCAGGCTTTGTGAGCCATCAATGCGGGGGGAGAGGGAGACGGATTATGTTCTCGCCCGTACATCGTCAACAGAATTAACTGTGGGCCTGCTCCAGCACCACTGAAATGGATAGGAATCTTTCCATCGATTTCAACAGACATAGGAATTTAGGGTCTCATTCACTCCTCTGCAGCCCTTAATTACATCCAAGCAACACCAGTGCAGGCAAGAGACTCTGTCCCTCCTGGCAAAGAACCGGTGCCATCAAACCCATGCTGCCAGATGAAAGCAGGAACTGGTTTTATCATTGTCAGTACTTTGTGATACCATTGCGGACTTCAGAAACCTCTTGGTTTAAAACCTGATCAAAATAAAATTCAGAAATGATGCCTCTTACAACACTGATGCCTCTTCTAACAGAAAGCGGCTGGCTGTGAGTCTCTTTCTTTTTTAAAGCCTATATGGCAGGTCAGATGAATACAGAACAATCACAAAACACTCTGGACCAGATCTTCAGCTGGCATAAATTGGCATAGGTCAGTTACTTCAAAGGACAAATGTCTGAAAATATGGCCCTTTATTCTCAAAGCAACCACAAGAAGTTCACTGTGCCTTTAAAAATAATAATAAAGGAAAGCTTTTCATTGGGCAGCAAAAGCGTAGGAGTTTCCTGATTCATTAACAGGGCACAGCTCAGAAAGCACTTAACAATCATTAATTCAGTGAAGAGTAAAAAAGACCTCTCCATCAGACTCAGAAACCTCATTAACACAATTGTTATTGTAAGATGTATATAAACTTGGAGACGTGCCTTAAAATATGGATAAAAAGAGAAATCAAAGCAGGAACAAGCTGTTCGAAGACCGGCAACGAGAATATCCTTCCTCCTTGCCAAAAAACAGCGTTCACATTCCATTGTGTCTCCTCTTCAGGGTCTGACAGAGATATCCACTTCCCACTTTCATTTAAAGGGAACCCCACTGTTTTTCTTCTAGCTGGTAGAAATGTTTTGCCCTTATTTTTAGCAGTGTTTGAGAATACGGCTCGGAAAATCCACTCAGCCGGTGGCAATCACCAGCAAGACTGACTTCTTGGACCTTGGATCCAGCCTGTGCCCAGAACTGGGTAGATTTAGCCTCAAGGGCCTCTTAAGGAAAAGCACCGGCAATCCATTCTGCCTCTCCTCGGGAGCTCTGGGCGCAAAAGTCCAGCGGACAGAACATCCGGAAGACACTTAACATACACAAAGCACATCTCTTGAATCCCGACTACTTCCTTTTCTTCAGTGCCACCATAACATGGAACCGAGCTAACTACCTCACTTAACTACCTGTACGGATCGCTCAACTGTAACTACACTAAACAATATCAAGACACTAAGGGCTTGTCTACATGGGGGTTTTGAACCACACAAATAGAGTTAATCCGCTTCTAAAACACGAGCCCTACCCATGATGCAACGCATCGCAGTGCATTAACTCTGCACTTAACCTGAAATCTGGAGTCCTCTTGCAAAGTGGACTACGTTTGTGGAGAACTGAATTCGTTTGCACTGTTGTTCGTGTGCAAACAGCTGGCATCACTGCGTGCCTCCAATAGCTATCCCACATGGCTTTTCAGTCGACCATTATTCACCTGCTTACATCCTGTGCCCTCCCCTGCTCTGGTGTCAAGTTCCCAGGACAAACCCTCCCCCATTTAAAAGCTGGCACGGAGCCAGATTTTGCCCATTTGCTCCTGGATTCAAGTGTATCAGCATTCTTGCGATACTACAGCAATTCTACTCTACAACTCCCACAACACACCTGGGCCTGCTGCTTGGAGCCATATTAAGATCCTGGAGCTCATTGCCATCTGGGAAGAAGTAATCAGTGTAGTACGCTCTTGTGGCCTGCCACCAGCATAAAAACCTGTTTGTAGACACTGCCAAGCAGATGTCCACTACGCAACATCCCTGGTCTTGAACCCAGGCTTAGGAGTCTCAAGATAGCCTGGCCAACACCCAAAGCCTACTAAAATCTGGTGGGCTGAGAAACTACTAGGACTGTAACCCCAGCCAAGGCACCACCCACGGGAGCGGATTGGAGGATCGCCCGGCTCCACCAATTGGTCCAACCATGCTATTTAAGCCAGGAGAAGAAACAGGAAATTTGTCCGGGCAACAAGATGGTATCCTGTCATGGCTGTATTGGACCCTGCCTGTGCCTGGACACCATTAAATTAGGCTTGAATAAAGGCTGGGAATGGATGGGTCATTACACGAAGTAAAACTATTTCCCCATGTTTATTCCCCCCTTCCCCACTGTTCTTGTCAACTGTTGGAAATGGGCCACCCTGATTATCAGTACAAAAGGTTTTTTTTTCTCCTGCTGATAATAGCTCACCTTAACTGATCACTCTTGTTATAGTGGTATGGCAACACCCATTGTTTCATGTTCTCTGTGTGTCTATATATATATATCTCTCTCTTTCTACTGTATTTTCCACTGCATGCATCCGATGAAGTGGGGTTTAGCCCACGAAAGCTTATGCTCAAATAAATGTGTTAGTCTCTGAGGTGCCACCAGTCCTCCTCGTTCTTTTTGCTGATACAGACTAACACGGCTGCCACGCTGAAACATTTTCAGGCATGAGACTTGAGAACGACAGGCATCCCTAACAACATCCCCTGGGTGTTTCCATTTTCTATTTTCAGTGGCTGCTTAAAGTGCCAAGCAAATGTCTGCACCTCGGACTCCCACTCATCTTGCAGGGTTTCTCCCTTCGTCCAACAAATATCGCGCAGAATGCAACCTACTGCTATAAATGAGCAGTGCCAGTTTTTTTCAGCAGCTTTTTAACCTATTCCACAAATAGCACCCTCGCCCTTTCCACTGGCCAACTGTGCTCTCCACTTCCATTCTGCAAATTCCTTCCTTTTGTCCACTAGGCCAATGAATGGTGTCGTTAACCAGGGGATAAGTCAGGGAATAACCAAAGAAACCTCACCACCATTAGTGTCCTTAGGGTTCCTGAGGGTAAACATCCTTTCTCCACTAATGCAAATAGGGGGTGGCCAACCTGAGTCTCCGAAGCCACACGCGGCTCTTCAGAAGTAAATATGTGGCTCTTTGTACAGGCACCAACTTTCCGATGTGCCAGGGGCTGCTCACTGCTCAATCCCTGGCTTTGTCCCCACTCCACCCCTTCCCCTGAACCTGCTATGCCCTCGCTCCTCCCTCTCCCCCTCTGAGCCTCTTGCATGCCCCGAAACAGCTGATTGGGAGGGGCGGGGAGGGAGGCGCTGATCGGCAAGGCTGCCGGTGGGCGGGAGGTGCTGGGGGGAGCGGATGGGGGGTTGCTGATGTATTACTGTGGCTCTTTGGCAATGTACATTGGTAAATTCTGGCTCCTTCTCAGGCTCAGGTTGGCCGCCCCTGAAATAGGATCTCTCAGAGCTCAGCTGTATCACCACAGCCCCTTCCTGGCCACCCTACATTTATGTCTGTAAACCTGCCACGGCAGTCAGCCAGTCCTAGGAACACCATTGCGGAAATGCCCCTTTCTATGCCCTAGTACAGGGGGCAACTGAGGGAACCCATGCGCCTAATACAGTTTGGGAACCCCAGTGGTCAAAACCTCAATAATTTTCCAAGCATTACCCAGCTTTATAACCTGGTGCAACAGTATCTTTTCCAAGGCATGACAGACCTGTATGACAGTGGCCCCAACAGTCGATCTCCCCACACCAAATTGGTTGGCCACGTACTGGTGGCACTCCGGAGTAGCTAGCTTCCAGATGACAATGATGACCCAGGTATGGGGGAGCACAGATTGGCATACTGGCTCTGCAACTCTGCAGTCAGAAAAAAAGTTAAAAAACCCCATCCTGAAATTCTCTCGCCAGTGCCGGTCATCCCAGGCCCGGAGAACAGTCCCTTCGCACCAATCCACACTGGTCTCCTGGGCCCAGAAATAGCGCTGCATGGTCTGTAACTGATCCAGGAATCGGTCCTCTAGTACCAACTGCTTCCCCCATTGCTCTCTTTCTCCATGCTCCCATCCTGCTTCCACCACTGCTCAGTCTCCTGCTGCTACGGCCACATCATTTGTTTGGCAATGCGACAGGTGGTCTCCAAAGCCAAATCTGTCCAGCTGTGAGTGCTGAAATACACCCCAAAGAGACTCTGTGTGATCACAGCTGCCACCACAGCGGAGCAGAGCATTGCTGGGCCCACGCTGGCCGACAGCAATTCAAAAATGGCGCTAGCCGGCACAGGAGGGCAGAGGCCTGGGATTTCTCAAAAATCCGAAGCCCCCTGGCTTCCCACAATTCATAGCATCCCAGGAGGTCCAGTGTGGTGCAGTGAAGCTAAGGATCACACCGAGAAGGCAACCCCTTTGGTTCACAGCAAGCCACCACTGTGCATACACATGACACAAACCGAGAAACAGGAGTCCCACGTGCACACTATCGGTGCCACTCACCTACAGCGCTTTACCAGATGCAGCGCAACGAGCTTCGCATTCACACACACACACACACACACACACACACACACACACACACACGCACATAGACAAGCCCCAGGAATGGAGAAAGCCCCGGATCCGAACAGACTGGAGTGGTTCTCTTCCATCTGGCACAGCAGTTGGAAGGAACCGCAGTGGTAGAGGGCACTGCGCCCCCCACTTATATAGCCCCATCCTCAAGACGCTGCTTGGAGACAGTTCAGCACCATTAGACAGTGCAATATCCCTAAGTAGGAATACGCGAGCCACTGGAAGAACTTTCCCTGTCAAGTGAAGGTGGGGCCGAGTCCTTCCTTTCTGTCAAATGTAAGCATTCACTTAAAAAAAAAAAAGAGTTTCTGACACTAATGATTAGGGCTCCATGTCTATCTCGGAAGTCACAGATTCTGTGACTTTCCATGACTTCTGCACCAGCTGGTGCAGCCGGTTGTGGAAGCGCTCCGTCAGCCCCGTGGCAGCTGCTTGGGTGGCCCCGGGTAGCGGGCCCTAGGGACCACCGGAGCAGCCACTGGTGTGGCTGGCTCTGGGACCACCTGAGCAGCGGCCCTAAGGGCGGCGGGAGCAACAGCAGGTGGGCGGCTCTGGGGGACCCCGGCAGCTGGTCTTGATGGCCCCCTGGCCGCAGCCCCTCCCCCCAAGCACCACCCCCTCCTGCCCCCCCAGAGAGTCGGCCCCTGCCCTGCCCCCCAGCTAAGATTTAGTCAGAGGTATACAGTACAAGTAATGGACAGGTCACAGGCCATGAATTTTTGGTTACTGCCCATGATCTGTCCATGGCTTTTACAAAAAATACCCATGACTAAATCGTAGCTTACTTATGGTGGTTGTGAAGAAAATCTACTGAATGTAAACCAACAGTACAAGGCCTTCCTGGGTCCACCGGAAAGTGACATTGACAAAACTCTGGTCAGTTTCACACCTGCTCTCCAAAATACTGTGGACCTTGTGGGTCACTGTGAAACTGACCAGAATCAAGACACTTTCAATCTCCAGTTACTTGTGGCACCTTTGAACCAACATGCACATTCACTGGGAGCAGTGGGGATCCAAAACTAGAGGCTGAAGGACGAATAGAGAAGCACTGTCCCCACCCCTATAACAGCACCCAACCATGTACAAATACAGCTTACAGCACACAGGCTTCTCGGGGGAAGCATAGAATAGCATAGACCCTTCAACATCCTCGAGGCTCCAGGATTGGGTGGAGAAGGCAGACAGGAAGCCCCTTTCTCCCTTTCAGTAGCCACAGAAGGTCTTCAAATGTATTAGATACTTACACCCCAGAGGCTGATACAGAAGTGGAGTTCCTGAGCAGTGCTCTGGTAGGAATCTCACCTTCTCAGCAGCTGAGAGCGCTGGGTTTTTCACTAGGATATTGCACTTCATATCTCTCAGTTCCTGGACAATAGGTTTGGTCAGGCCTGGCTGCTGGGTGCACAGAATATTTTTCAAGTTTTGTAGCTTACCCCGGGATAAGGTGCATTGGGGGAGGGATAACTCAGCGGTTTGAGCATTGGCCTGCTTAACCCAGGGTTGTGAGTTCAATCCTTGAGGGGACCATTTAGGGATCTGGGGCAAAAATTGGGGATTGGTCCTGCTTTGAGTAGGGGGTTGGACTAGAGGACCTTCTGGGGTCCCTTCCAAACCTGATATTCTAAGAGAACAAAGCCGGTTTTAAAGGAGACACATTCCAGCTATAATAGGCTCCGAAAGCCAGCATGGTCTGCAGCTCCTGAGCACGTTCCCTTTACCGTACTACAGTCAAGGGCTGGGCACTCTCAGGCAGACAATGCAGTCCTATTCACCAGCAGGAGGTTTGATTAATTCTTATTTATCATGATTCTAGTTTATATAAAAAGGAAAAAAATATTTTCAAAAACTTCTAGGTTCAGTGATCATTGTTCATGCTGGGCTTGCTATAGTAGTCTCACAGGAAGAGTAACAAGTAATAGAGAAACCACAGCATTTGCAAATGTGCGCTGACAGCACTTCTGCTGCAAAAGCTAACAAAATAAAATAGTTTCTGAAGGCTCTGCTGCTGGCCAAATTATTTTTAGTCAAAACTCTTCGCCTGTTTATTAAGAGGAGGCTGATCAAATGCAGTAGCTGCAGTTCTCCAGCCAGGTCATGTTGAACAGCATTAAGTCAAACAGACCTAAGGAACTTTTAAATCTTAAACCTTCACTTCAAAAACACACACACACACACAGATGAAACAAACCACATCATAAATTATCCTGCTGGTGAGGCTTCCCGGCAAGATACATTCTTGTCTCATTTTCTGCACTGTCTTTTAGATGTTGCAAATACTGTCCTGGAAGCGTTGAAGAGACAGGAAAACCTCTTGCTCAATGGGTTCACATCCGCCTTTCAGAAATTTTGCTTGACAGGGCGCGTCTATTGACTGATACGATCACACCAAGTTGATCTGATTACTGGTGGCTGTTGCTGACTAACTGTTAAGAAATTGTCAATTAATCCGAAACTAAAGTGCATTATAAGACACTAAAAAAGAATCTTACCACTTTGGACTTGAATTCTCGGCTGGATACAATGGCCCGGATTCTAAACTCACTGTTAAAACTTCCATGGAATTAATTCTTATTTACCCTGGAGTAAGCAAGAGTGCAGTCAAAGTCAGTCAGTCAGTCAGATCTGCTATGCAAGGGCAGAACGACAGCTGTCCTAAAGCTAACTTACTTGGCCACAGGATGATTCCCCTTTTCCCACTCCTGCCCCCTATGCCAGGGGCCAGAAGAGGATGAGCACAGAAGCTGTTATGCCAGGCGAATCCTCAGACATCCAGATCCACTGGACGTCTGGGATAGTGACAGAACACAGGTGCAGCAGGGGCCAGCATCTGGCCTAAAATTTTTCAATTCTACCCGATTTTCTGTGCAACTCATCTCTCCCTCTGCTTTAATTTGTACCTCTAATTACGGCACCTAACTCGTATTATGAAAATAAACTCTTCACTTGAAAAAGAATGCTGTAAATCTGAAACCCTTTTATGGGCTGATGTGACTCATACCATCACTCAGGAATAAAATCTGATCCCAGATTAAAGGTAAACATAACCCAGAGTCACAAGACAAATCTGAGAAGAACCTTGCACCGAAAACTTAGGGTCAACTTCAGAATTGCTCAGACTAGACAGTAGCATGTAAGGAGGAAAGACTTTTCAGAGATTTGTACAAACAGAATGGAAACATCTGAATGATGTCAATGGAAGCAAACTCATTTCCCAAGAGCAGGCAGAGACACTTACACCAGAGATTTGGATTCACCCTTTTATAACGGTTTTCTACTGTAACCTCTGTACATTACCTGAGCATACTTTGGCATATTGCTACTTTGTGCTGGGATATCAGCAGGACAAACGGGAACAAGCCTAGCACACAGGGCAGCTCAGGGATGGGAAGCATAGTCGGCAATGCCCAGGACATTAGGCAGTGCACGAGAGGTTACACGCAAGGCAGACACCCAGGACTCTACCCCTATGGCGTTAAAAACGCAAACGTTTACAGCGCATCCCACTCTGCAAGGTGTATTACAGACTCCCAGCAACCAGATGGTCTAACCCAGGGGTGGCCAACCTGCGGCTCCTTGTCGAGGCACCGACTCCGGGGCTGGAGCGACAGGCGCCAACTTTCCAATGTGTCGGGGGGCGGGGAGGGGGGTGGTGCTCACTGCTCAACCTCTGGCTCTGCCCCAGGCCCTGCCCCCAAGCCTGCCATGCCCTCGCTCCCTCCCGGAGCCTCCTGCACACCGTGAAACAGCTGATCGCGGCGGGCGAGAGGCGTGGGGAGGGAGCGGCAGGCACCGATTGGTGGGGCTGCTGGTGGGCAGGAGGCGCTGCAGGTTGGAGTGGAGGGAGCGGATGTGGGGCTGATGACGTATTACGGGGGCTCTTTGGCAATGTGCCTGGGTAAATTCTGGCTCCTTCTCAGGCTCAGGTTGGCGGCCCCTGGTCTAACCTATCGCATGCTTATGAGGGAGCCTCTGTAACAAACCAGGGCCGCAGCTGGTAGCTCATCAAAACACACATCTACAACACACCTGTGCTCAACGATTCCCAGAATGGAGCTGAGCCACCTCCTCCCTGCCCGTTTTGGGGGATTAGCACCCCAGGGGGGATACATTCGTACAGAGCTTCTCTGCCTTCCATGGCGTGCAGGGACTGCAACTGCGCTTGCCCTCTCTGCTGGGCCCGATGGGAAGAGACTCACTCTCCCCACACGCCCAACCACAATCCAGCCCCTAATGTTCATATTAGAGGTGGACCTGGCTCATAAAGTTCAAATCCAGATTGGGAATCACACTTCCCCAAAGCATGAGGGGCTTGGGACAGAGGCACCGAGTGGGCTCCATGTAACAGAAAGGACTGACCAGCTCAGAAGTTCAGAGAAGGGTCCTCCCCAACATTCGGGGGGGGTTGCCCCCAGGCCACTGCCAGATTTGCACTGTGCTGCGACAAGGTGAAGCACTTCACAGGTACTAGGTATTACTAGCATGACGCTGACTTTCTCTAAATCCTGCCCGACAGGCAAGTGTCCCTTTTCGCTCTGCGGCTAGCCAGGAACTTCTATACTGCAGCCCTTGGGGTGATTACACAGCACAAGCTGGTAACATTTCACTAAAATGCCATCTCCAAATTCAAGGGGTCAAGCGGAGGATTTTAAACAGGAACTGCCTCCTGTTTGTTAACCACAACGAAGTCATCGAACCCTCTGACATCAGAACCTGTTGCTATGGAAAAGACTTATGTGGTTCAGAGATGCAATTTGTTCAGCAGCAAGATCTACTGCAAGAGGGGAAAATACAGAGCTTTATTTAAAATACCTGATCTGGTCATTTGGAGGACAAATACTGTCAGGGGCAAATGCTGCCCTCAGATGCTGGCAACTGTCACTGAAGTCAAGGGGTGCTATGCCCATGTACCTGAGATCAGAACCAGGCCCTAAGACCTACACTCAAAGCATTGAGCTCTTCAAAATCACTTACTGCCATCATTGCCCAAAGACAAGTTTATGGGTCCACTGTATGAATAGTTCACCTATCTTGTACTCTCTAGAAGTAAAGAGGGCCAGAACAAGGCCTGTCAACTATATAATGTGGGTCTTCTGCACAAGGGTGAATTTCACCCTATAAGCTAGGAGCTTGGCATATTCTGATAGCAATGGACAGTACAACTCTCCTTCCCTGATCATCAGCCCCCCAAACCTCAAAATCTTCTGTATTTCCTTTCTTATGACTATGGATTTTTTTTTCCTAGCTTATCTTAGAGTTTTATACTGCCACCCATCACCATAGTATCCGAGCACATTTTTCCCAGCATAAACTGGGAAAGCAGGAAACTTTATTATGCACGGAACTCATTTATAATGCACAAAAATAACGTAAGTGTCCAACAATATCTGGCCCACACTCTGGCTTGAAGATACAGGGCCAGAATCTGATCGCTGCCATGCTGATGTAAATCTGATGTAACCCCAAATGGGTAGAGCTATTCTGACATAGACAAAATCAGAATCCAGTCAACAATACTTAATAAATCCTATGAGCCATCTCATTTTCTTTACTGGTCCTTGTCTAGAATACTGTACCTTAATCTAGCATGTAATATCAGATCCAGAGACAGATGCTTAAGAGACCACAGCTGTCAGTGGCTTTCTGATTTGTTGCTGATAGCTACTTTGGTTTACTTTTGATGATACATCTTCTAATACCAACATTCAACAATATGTTGAAGGTGAGAATCATACTTTTGAGATTTTAGTCACATATCCTGTTCATTTTCTATGACTTTGCTCTGCTAACCATCACTGGTGTATATTAACTAAGACTTATACTGCTTTAGGGCATACATACACAGAAAGTTGGTATATGCAGGCTCACAGCAAACATTACCACCACCTATGTGGAATTTTATAAGAACAGTTATGAAATTGTATTACTTTTCCTCTAATTCTGATACTAGTGGGCACCTTAAAGTTTCACGACTCTCCGATGGGGAGATATCTGTGCATGTGCTGATATAACAGTATTTCACTGACCAGGCCCCGGTCTACACTACAAACTCAGGCTAGTATAACTATGTCGCTCGGGCATGGAAAATCCACACCCCTGAATGAAGCAGTTATGCCGACCGAACTCCCGGCGTAGACAGCGCTGTGTCAACAGGAGGGCTTCTCCTGCGACATAGCTGCCACCTTCTCCCGTAGGCAGTTACTGTGCCGATGGGAGAAGCTCTCTCATCGGCGTAGGTAGCGTCTTCCCTAAGCGGTACAGCAGCACTCTAAAGGCTTGGCTACACTTACATTTTATAGCACTCTAACTTGCTGGCTCAGGGGCGTGAAAAATCACCCCCCTGAGCGCAGCAAGCCAGAGCGCTTTAAAGCGCGAGTGTAGACAGGCTCTGAGCACTGGGAGCCAATCCCCTCCTGGAGGTGGATTACCAGGAGCGCTGGGAGAGCTCGCTCCCAGCGCTCGTGCTCAACCACACTCGCACTTCGTTTCCACTGTAGCCATGCCCTCAATGTAGACACGCCCCGAGTAATCAACCCATCAAGTTTTCTTGTCTTTTATTATTTAATATTTTATACTAGGTGTCCAGAGGCCTGGACCAAGATCTGGAACCCAAGATGACAGGAACTGTACAAACAAATATGGAGACATGGTCCCTCATCTAGAATCTTACAACGTAAGACAACAAGGGTCATGAGAAAAGAGGGTAGATATTATACAAAGTTGCCATTTTGTGCAGAGTAAGGGAGAGGGAGAAATCAGAGATGACCATCAGATTAAAAAGCATGAAGCACATGGAGAATGGTGGTGTCAACACTGGCAGAGAAGGTCGGAGAAAGTTCCAGAGGGAAAAAAAACAAGGAAGCAGATTTGTGCATATTAAGTATAAATTGATTGTGAGACATCCAGGAAGAGGTATCTGAGACAGGCGGAGATGTAAAACTGGATGAAGAGGGGCAGAGTGGGAGTGGAAAAGACAACGGGAAAGTCACCCGCATAAAGATAGCAGACGGAATCATGTGAGGAGACGAGATCACTCTGAGAGAGGGCGTAAAAGGAGAAGTTCTGGTTATATAAAATTAAGGGGAAATATTTGTAAAGGCTTCTTGAAATGTGGCATTTGGGGGATTTCTAATATAGAATTTCCTGGCTCTGCAGTGTTTGTGTATTTTAAACTACAATGTCCTATTTAGATTTTCTCCCTTACAACCTTAACTCCTGCTTAATATAATCTGGATTGTGAATCATACAAAGGGCATTTGTGCATAATTCTCCGTCATTGCCTGGTC
The DNA here is from genome assembly GCF_965140295.1 of Lepidochelys olivacea. Classification (NCBI taxonomy): domain Eukaryota; kingdom Metazoa; phylum Chordata; order Testudines; family Cheloniidae; genus Lepidochelys; species Lepidochelys olivacea. The sequence continues at coordinate 17,960,970 of NC_140428.1, forward strand.
TCCTTCCTCTTGCATTTTCTGCACTGTGCTCCTTCTGAGACTACAGTTTCTCTGCATAATACCCACACCCTGATGTCAACCAGGGAAACTAAGAGGAAATAATATAAGAAGAGATGGGCCAAAAGTAAAACCCAGATCCTAATAGTCCTGTCCTTTGGGGAAAATGGGATCTGGATCTGAATTTTGCAGCTGGTTCTCTCTAAGGGTATGTCTACACTGCAATTAGACAACCTCAGCTGATCTGTGCCAGTTGTTCGAGCTAAGGGACTCAAGCTAAGGGGCTGTTGAATTGTGGTACAGATATTTGGGCTCAGGCTGCACTACACAGGGTCATAGAATCATAGAAAATCAGGGTTGGAAGGGACCCCTGAAGGTCATCTAGTCCAACCCCCTGCTCGAAGCAGGACCAATTCCCAGTTAAATCATCCCAGCCAGGGCTTTGTCAAGCCTGACCTTAAAAACCTCTAAGGAAGGAGATTCTACCACCTCCTAGGTAACGCATTCCAGTGTTTCACCACCCTCTTAGTGAAAAAGTTTTTCCGAATATCCAATCTAAACCTCCCCCACTGCAACTTGAGACCATTACTCCTCGTTCTGTCATCTGCTACCATTGAGAACAGTCTAGAGCCATCCTCTTTGGAACCCCCTTTCAGGTAGTTGAAAGCAGCTATCAAATCCCCCCTCATTCTTCTCTTCTGCAGGCTAAACAATCCCAGCTCCCTCAGCCTCTCCTCATAACTCATGTGTTCTAGACCCCTAATCATTTTTGTTGCCCTTCGCTGGACTCTCTCCATTTTATCCACATCCTTCTTGTAGTGTGGGGCCCAAAACTGGACACAGCACTCCAGATGAGGCCTCACCAATGTCAAATAGAGGGGAACGATCACGTCCCTCGATCTGCTGGCTATGCCCCTACTTATACATCCCAAAATGCCATTGGCCTTCTTGGCAACAAGGGCACACTGCTGACTCATATCCAGCTTCTCGTCCACTGTCACCCCTAGGTCCTTTTCCGCAGAACTGCTGCCGAGCCATTCGGTCCCTAGTCTGTAGCTGTGCATTGGGTTCTTCCATCCTAAGTGCAGGACCCTGCACTTGTCCTTATTGAACCTCATCAGATTTCTTTTGGCCCAATCCTCCAATTTGTCTAGGTCCTTCTGTATCCTATCCCTCCCCTCCCCCTAGAGCCCAAGTGCCACACCAAGCCCACACATCTAAAATATGGGAAAGCTCCTGGCAAGGATAACTTGAACGCAGAATTGTTCAAGGTAAATCCTAAACAAGGAGCCAGCATCTATCCTGGCCCCTCTATTTACATCAGTCTGGGAAAGGGGAAGAGTGCCAGATGAGTGGACCAATGGGGTTATAATGAAATTACCAAAAAAAGAAAAGGAGGACTTGTGGCACCTTAGAGACTAACCAATTTATTTGAGCCTAAGCTTTCGTGAGCTACAGCTCACAAGGAACTCTCAGTGACTGTAATAACTGGCATGGTATCACACTTTTAACTGCGCCAACCAAAGTAGTGTGTAAGATCATAGTCCATCTTATATCAGAGGCAATTGATAGCATTCTCAGAAAAGAGCAAGCTGGTTTTTGGAAAGGGCGTGGATGCACAGACCAGATCTTCACTCTATGAAACATAATAGAATAGTGCTTAGAATGGCAACAGCAACTCTACATAAACTTCATGGACTTTGAGAAGGCTTTTGATAGCATTCACGGGACCAGCCTATGGCGCATTCTGCGAGCCTATGGAACTCCTTTCCGTATAATCAATGTCATCAAAAGCTTCTATTTCAACTTTACATGCAGTGTTGATCAAAGAGAGCTCAGTTTTGAAGTCAAAACAGGAGTATGTTGGGGTGTGCCATGTCTGCAATCCTCTTTAACACTGCAATGCAGTGTACAACAGAAGACATGCCAAGAGGCATTAAATGAACGCTCTTCTCATCCCTTGAAGACCTGGACTTCGCAGACGATGTCGCTTTCCTATCACATACCCAACACCATATACAAGAAAAAACAACTCGAATCAATGCATTCAGCCAGCAAATTGGACTGAAAATCAACCACAATAAGACAGATACCATAACCTTTAATATTGCCTCACCATCACCAGTATGGAGAGAGGATTATGTTCTCACCAACGTAGAAACATTCACATACTTGGGCAGCACCTTCAGCCAGGACAGTGGAACAAGCCAGGACATCCTGAACAAAATCAGTAAAGCCAGGTACGCCTTCAGGAGCTTAAATACAGTCTGGAAATCATAAACACAACGCCAAAACCAAACTCAAGATTTATCAGAGCTGCATACTTACAACACTACTTTAGAGTGCAGAATGCTGGGGAATGAGAAAGTCTGACATGTCCAAACTGTCTTCATTCCACACAACCTGCCTCAGAAAAACCCTCCGTATCTTTTGGCCCAGAACAATCTCAAACCAAGATCTATTGACACAGTGCAGCCAAGAGGATATGAGAACCACCACTGCCAGGAGGCGTTGGAGATGGATCAGTCATGTGCTTCGGATGGAAACTAATTCCATCACCAGAGTAGCAAGATGATGGACACCTGAAGGCAAATGAAAACGAGGCCGCCAGAAAACAACATGGCGAAGAGCTGTGGAAGCCGAGCTGAAAAACCTGGGGCACAGCTGGGGAACCACTGAAAGATCTACCAGAAACAGACAGGAGCGAAGGAAGTCACTGCCCTAAACGTCAGAGGCGTAATAGGAACATGATGATGATTAGCCCAAGCCTCAGAAGCCTGAGTCAGCTGGCATGGGCCAGCCACAGGGTTTTAATTGTAATCTAGACATACCCAAACCCTGTGTCCATGGCCCTGGGAAAAATTCAGAGACGGTTCCAAACTTGGGCCCATCTCTAGATGCAAGGAATTCCGAAAATGACGCTGTACAAAGAACCCAACTAACAGCAGGCCTGGTATTCTCAACATTCCCATACCTGCCACTGGAAAAAAAATGACTTATGGACCAAACAAACTGCAAACATTATAGAGTGACATTTTTTGCCAGTATGTTGAACACAGAATCACAGGGTTAGAAGAGAGACCACAAGGGTCAGTCTAACCCCCTGCCAAGATGCAGGATTTGTTGTGTCTAAACCACCCAAGACAGATGGCTCTCCAGCCTCCTTTTGAAAACCTCCAGTGAAGGAACTTCCACAACCTCCCCAGGCAGTCTGTGCCATTCTCCTAGGAGGTTTTTCCTGAAATTTAATCTAAATTTGCTATGCTGCAGTTTGAACCCATTGTCTCTTGTATTGCCCTCTAGCATGACCCTCCTGTTTTCCCTGTGTCACTAATGGCTTTGCACAGCTCTGTTTACAGTCTCTTAGCCACAGAACTCCTTCATCATCGCAGCACAAATGAAAATGTGTGCAACAACCAGATAGAACTGGCACATAGCCCCTAGACCTAATGGTGAGACGAGCTGGGGAAATCAGCACTGTTATCCTAAGCCTCTTGCTTTGGGTTTTTAACAACCTCTCCCCAATTCCCATCCCTCAGCAGCCCAGGCCTTGTATCATGGTCATCACTCATCCTGCCAAGATCTAGATTGAAACTCCTTGGAAACCAGTTATTATTTACAGGATGGGTCACCGGGGAGAGACCAGAGGCACTCAGTTTGCAAATGAAAGGCATGAGCCCTTGTGGGCTGCTGAAACCACTTTTATTAAAAACACCGAAATATTCTGGGTGACTGAAATGTTCTAAATGGCAAGATTTAGGCTCAGTTCCTGTGGGTAAGTGCCGACTTTGACAAGAATCTTTCAAGTCACTCAGAATGAATGAGAAAAACAAACCAAGAAAAAGTGTGTCATTCAAGAGCGATTTGCTTTGCTAGTTTCCCCTGACTGAACACTCCTGCCAGCAAATAAAATGCTGAGCTTTCATTAGACCCACTATGCGCCGGTTCTTTAAACTGATCACATTTTGCAATAATGGGCAGGAGATCTCTTTTTTCCACATCACTACGGTGGCTGCAACATTTTTGAAGCGACCATTTTGTTTTTCAATCTGCACATGATTTTTTTTAATTTTTTTGCTGGTGAAAGGTGCAAGATTCACAGCCCCAAAAGACCAAATACCCCTATTTGTCAACAGAATGGGTACAGCATGGACAGTGATGGTGAAAGCTTCCCCAGTTCTCCGCCACCAGTATGGGACCACGTGTAGAAGTGAGAAAGGAGTTCACTGTCCACAACCCGGTCAATCTTTGGCCTCGCTGAAGCTGCCAGCAAGGGGCACAAGCAGGGCTAATTGTGAGGGTTTGGGTGATGAGACGCACCACGAGACTAAGACACAAAGCAGGCAAACAAATGCTAACAGCTTTTAGCCACTACTTACCTGGGCTAGACTCAAACTGGAAGACTATAGCTGAAAAGCTTGCTAAACTGTTACCAATCCACCACGGTATCCAGTCCCTCTAAAATACCATTGTGTAACTCCATGTGTGTTTTTATCTATACACACACACACACACATATATATACACACACACACAGATTGTCTGGTCACTTTAGCTTTTCATCCTGTAAACCCTAAATAAATACATAAATAAATTGCACATGCTATCAAAGCTTCCCCTACATGGGAAATATTTTAGAACTTGAAATAAATAAGACAAATGTACATATCAGTATGATGGAGGTAAATTATGAATTTCCAATTCTGTACCTACTCAGATAACATCACCCAAGATGCTTTAGCCTATATAAAGTGTTTGTTACAGTGTACAGATATTTTAAACATGTGGTCACAAACTATTACAAAATCACTTCGCCCTAAATATCAGAAAGGCAAATGACACCTCAGATCCCTCATTACTGTACTGAGCATGCAGATCAGTGTCAAGGTCCTGTGGCTCACCCCTGACTATTTCATCTTTACTGTGGCTCACCCCTGACTATCTCACCTTCACTATCTCACCTGTTATCCAGGTCCCTCCCCTACTACATTCATTTACTTGAAAGCTATTTTCAGCTCTTTGAATATCTCAATTTTTCTGGTGTTCTTTTCTCCAGATTCCTAGTCCTGTTCACTAACGTCATTCTGGTCTCCAGACTTCTACATTTGCTATAAACAAGCATCAAAGAGCAAAATCCTGGATTCTCTGCACATCCCAGGCTATGGGAGATCGGGGTGTGCAAGGAACACAAGACGAGGTCCATACAAAGCTTCACTGAAACTCTCTTTCTAAAGCAGTGATGCTCAGAATGAAATTCATGAGCCACAAGTGGCTCTTTGCAGTACCTGATATTAAAACACTGGGTAATTTAATTAAATCATTAACCAGTCAGGATGCTTTTAGTATGTTATTAACTAATTAAGTTAAATTAACAACTTATTTGCTATGGGAATTGTGTGTGTGTATATATATATATATATAAACACTAAAATATTTCCCGTCATACGGTTTAAATATGAATAGTACTACAGTAAATGAAACAACAAATTCACACTACTCCAGCTCTTTTGGGTAATGTTGATTGTTAATTTCACTCCTGAACCACTGAGATCTGAGTATCACTTATCTAAAGTATTTATATGGTCTCCCTTGCACAGTAGTTGAGTAGTCACCACCTTTATTGTATTTATCCTTGCAAAAATCCACTCCACAAATAAATCAATACAGTGCGTAAACACAACATTCAAAGTCAAAAATGGCCTTTCCAAAATGGCCTCTCTCACTTGACAAGGTATGTGCTCTGTTAGACAGAAACATAGTGGAAGGGTCCAAATCATGCTGTAGATCTAAATCAAAGGACTTTTCTATGTATATAAGGGCAGATTTTCAAGTCTTATCAAGAACAACCAAAGGTTCCTGTTTAATGCACACAGATTTTTATTCTGCACTTGCCAGGGTGCAATTAGCCTGTACAAAACACGCGAACAGGCTAAGGAAGCGGATATACTGTAGGGCTAAAGCGGATTCCACAAAGAGGGAACCCATGGAGCGTGACAATGTCTGAATGCGTCCGATGACGTGAGCTGTAGCTCACGAAAACTCACGCTCAATTAAACTGGTTAGTCTCTAAGGTGCCACAAGTCCTCCTGGTCTTTTGGCGAACGTTTTTTTTTTAAAGTAGTGGAATTTGTAAGGCTGCGAAGGGTTAACACTTGGCTGGGATCGGAGGGTCTGCAGAACTCAGAGGGCACAAGCAGAGGCCGCTGGGGAATGACAAGTAGTCCTAGCAGGAAACCAATGAGCAATTCGTTCTCTCTCTCATTCAGAGCAGAGGCACCAGATGTCATCGTCTCTCGGGCGCAGACACGGGCTCTGCTCAGCACGCAACCTCTGGGCCGCACCGCAACGCACATAATCAACACAATCAGAATCGGCTGCAGGCACCCAAACCTCGGCGCGCTGAAGAGGGGCGGCGGGGGGGGGCGCTTTTGTGCCACGGATGACGGCACCCAGCTGCGGAATCTGGGCTTCCTCGTAGGGTCTCCCCACCTCTGGAAACTGGGCTCGCGGGGTGAAGGCAGGGGAGGGGAGGCGGTGAACTGAATCAAGCCCTAAGGAGAGGAGGCGGCGGCGGCGGGGGGCTAAGGCAGAAGCAATCGGGGGAGCGGGCCCCCCCACCACACACACACACACACACACAGGGCTGGGTTAGATCAGAGAATGGGCGCCCAGCCGGCTCCCCGCACCCGCGGGTTCCCAGCGGCCGCCCCGTCCGGAGTCCGTGGGAGCCGTTCCGGGAAAGGGCCGGAGCCCGGCCGGGCCCGGGTCCAGCGCCGGGGGCCCGGGTCCAGCGCCGGGGGCCCGGGCCGCGCTCACCCACCTTGCCGGGCAGCGAGCCCCCCACGTGCAGCAGCAGCAGCGCGCCCACCAGCCAGCCGGGCCCCATCCTGCCGCGCCGCTCGCCCAGCAGACCCCGCGGCGCCGAGACTGAAACCCGGAGCCGGCCGAGGGGTGGAGCGGGGCGGCGCCGGCTCCGGGACGTCCCCCCGCCCCGCGCAGGGCTGAGCGGAAGCCGGCCGCTGCCCGCCCTCTGTCCCGGGCCGCCGGCTAAGGCGTGGGGGCGGCTGCTGCCCCCCAGCTCTCCTTGCCTCGCCTGGAGTGTGGCCCTGCAGGGTGGGAAACAAATATCCGAGGGGAGGGATCCCAGGGAATAAGGCAGCTTGCGGGAGGCGGATCCAGTCCCCACCCCCAAAGGTCAGTCCCAGCTGTGCACGGCGCAGGATGGGTCGCACGTGCCTTGGGCTTGGGACAGGGCAAAGGGGGCTCCCCCCAGGAGCTCCCCCCGCTGGGGGCCCGAGGCAAGAATATTTTTGCGGCCGCTAAGGGCGACTGCTTGCCTGGCCTTGTTTCCACAAACCAAAAATATCCCACCCCAAGCTCCACTAATGCAGGGGGTAAAAAGGCCTCATTCAATGAGATGAAGGGGATTTGGAGGGCAATACTAAACTGAGGCCCTTTCCCCCGCTTGGGGCCCTGAGAAATGCCTTACGCGCCCTGCTCTACACTACAAACCTATGTGGCTATAACTCCGGTTTGCTCAGCGACACAGTTAGCCCGAGTGGACCAAACTCCTGGTCGACAAGAAGCCTTCTCCCGTTGATATAGCTACCACCTCTCAGGAAGGTGGATTAACTACGCCAGTGATTCTCCAACTTTTGTACTGGTGACCCCTTTCACATAACAAGCCTCTGAGTGCGACCCCCTCTTATAAATTAAAAACACTTTTACATATATTTAACTCAATTATAAATGCAGGAGGCAAAGCGGGGTTTGTGGTGGAGGCTGACAGTTTGTGACCCCCCCCATGTAATAACCTTGCGACCCCCTGAGGGGTCCCAACCCTCAGTTTGAGAACCCCTGATTTATGCTAATGGGAGAAGCTCCCCCGTTGGGAGTAGGTAGGATCTTCACTAAGCACTACAGTGGTGCATCTGCTGTGCTGTAAGTGTAGACAAGCCCTTCCTTTGCTCATACCTAGCGTCACTACTGCCCGGCGGGGCTGATCCAAGTGTGATGGATTAGACATATTCCTCCAGGGCAAATGACACGTTTTTCCCCTTCCTGCACTGCACCCATGGCCTGCAGTACAATCAGCTGCACCTGTCCAATTGGAATCTATTCCCTGAGGCCTTGTGTACACTGGGACGTGACTCATGTCTTTAGTGCAGACAAAGAAAATTGTGTTTAAGAACAGGTCTGCTACTTGTGATTAACCCTAGGGTACCTTTCCAAGGTTAACTATGACCAGCTAACTGGCTTTAAAATATGATAGTAAACATGACTTAGCACCTAGTGTAGACAGGGACAAGGCTTGTTTAAAAACATGTTAGCGGATTGTGGTTAATGCCCTGGTCCTCTCCAGAGTTAACCATGACTGAGTAACATGATCCCTGTGTGGGAATGGGGAAAACCATGACCAGCTAAGAAGTTTTTACACAGGCTTGTCCTGCTCTACATTGGCTGCTGTCATGTTTGACATCAAGATACGTTTTCCCATTGTAGACACAGACTATGACTATAAAAAAAGTTTCCTTGTCTGAATTTACTCTGTAGCAAAAACTGTCATGTTTTATGGGCCAAACACTACTTCCCTTACTTGTGGAAATAGTCCCACTGGCTTCAAGTCAACTCTTGGGAAAGGAGAGAAGGTGGGGGTTCAGATGCAGCAATGATGTGAACCATAAAAGTATCTGGATAGATTAGGGCAACACCAATTAGAGGGAGGGGGGAAGACAGGAACTACACAGCAGGGTGGAGTGGGGATGGGTAGTGTAGTCTCAGCAGGAACGTTTCTATCTAGGTGGTTCCTTTTCTGTTTCCCCTTCATTATTTATTTCTCTGAGCTGCTATTTTGCCTTTGTTAACACTTCAGCTTTTTCCAGTCCCTTCTACAGCTTCATCCTCCACCAAATACGCTTTCTAAACGCGTGATATTAGGGGGGATGGAAATCACACTCCAAGCAACCCACACAGTCACTGTACAAACATCTGTGAAACTGCTTCAGGGGTTGCTTGCAGGCTAATAAATCAGCTATTATCCAGCCCTCTCCTCCACACATTCCAGTGGAGTCAAGGTGAGGACTGATCATCTTAACCTATGATGTAATCTCATACTCCATGAAGGTTAAATTTGGTTCCAACTTCAGAACTCATTTGAGTATCTGGGCTCCAGGCCACAGCTCTTCAATCCAGCACTCCTATCTCAGGGAACTGTGCACAGCCCCTGACAAGGAGGCATATCGGGGTCTCCCTGTATGGGGGGAAAGGGGATTGCTGGCATGGTGGACAAGGAGGAAACGAAGGTTCACACAGAGCACCTGCCACAGAGCTAGAATGGAGGACCTGCTATAGGGGAAGGAGAGAATGAAAGTTTATATAAACACCTGCCAAAGGGAAGGGGGAAGAAGGAATGGGTGTGCCTGATCCAAAGCCAAGTCCAGTCAATAGAAAGACTCCCAGTGGCTGCAGTGGCCTTTGTCCTTTCTCCATCTCACCCTAATTATAATAAAACATAGCATTAACCCAGGGCCAGCCTTGCTCTCTTTTTTCTTAGGCACACACATACACAGGTTTGAACTTGGGGGCGGGGGGAGGAAATAGGTAATTTCCCTCAATCTAATATCTCAGCCCTTGTGAAGAAGATGATTATGGTGCCCAGAATTTACCTTTACTCCCTCCTCTCCCAACACTAGCTATATTTTATACATCAGCTCTGCGGCAAGCAATACATTTTAGCACATGTATCATCTCTGTGGATATTTCTGCTCTTCTGTTCTAATTAGAAATAGGAACTTTCAGTTCTGAGCCTGAATTTAATTTACACTGAAGTTTATTGACACCCAGATGAAGGCTTCTTTCCACATTGCCGAATGCTGTAAATAAGCCTTAATGGGAATGAGAATTGGACCCTTTGGACCGTGAATTGCATTCCCTGGTGAAGAGGGAACCTGCAGGTGCTAAACTGCTTTCTTAAATGTTAAAATTGTTTGGTCTTTGAAATAAGAAAAAAAAACCCACCTTTTCATTTTCCTGGGACCGATCTGATTCTTTAACACTTGCATAATTACAGGGCACTTTATACAAAGTTTCAAGAATATCAAAAAGAAAAAAAGTGTGCCCACAGGCTAAACCACATTTAATTTTTTCATCGTAAAAGTTAGCAAAATTGTAATTTTAACCAACTACATTAGATCTCGCAAGAAAATGCATTTGATCCCCCTTGAAAAAAACTGTTGTTTTAACAAGATTCATATATGCACAGGGCACACACCTCTATAACTAATTCCATTATTGTGGAAAACCCTTACAATCACAATCACATGAGCATTGTTATTCACAAAACCGCGTTGGTGTTCATAGCTGAAAGAAGAGTCATTTCTCCATAACCCATGCTGAGCCCTGGGAAACAACGAGGCACCCGTGGTTAACATGAAGAAAGTCTGGGCAAATTTGTCCTTTGTGGTTTCACTTCCTTCTTAGTTAACGACAGTATTTGGTGAGCTGACCTTCTGCTGTACAATATCAAGAAGTTTTAGTGAGAAACGTTATTTCAATTTGCTTCCGTCTTTACCACGTGCAACTTCCACTGAAGAGCACAGACAATAATAGAGATCCAGACTGTTGCCTTTTGGTTTTAGGAGCAGCAGGTCTTCTGCATGTAACAAACAAGTACAACAGAGAAGGCACACACAAGAGGTTTCTTTAACACTGCAGAGGAGCCAAAGACACATGCAGCAGCAGTAGAAACTGCGTGCTGAGCAGCTCAGAAGCTTTATGGAGAGGAAAGGAGAATTCAAGAAGGAATGAGTGAAGGGAGTGCCCACGTTGGACCCAGCGTCGTTTTGCAAACGAATTAGAGACAGCGAGTCTGGCTGCTGGGATTCTCCGGCTTGCTCTGCCTTACTGCATCCTCGGAATGTCACACTCTGTGCCTCTGGTCCCACCCCATAACATAGTTCTTCCCTCCATCACACAGGTAGCGCGAGGCTTCACTGAGGTTTGTAAAGTGCACTGAGAGTCTCAGATAAAAGGCCAGTTGAAAACTAACATCAGGGCAGGGCTTGTGTAACAAACGAGATGCCAGAGTCTCAAGCAAATTTTTTACTTTCATAACTGACACGGCAAGCCCAGAGGTGATACGGCTCTGAACTGCCGAGCCGAGAGGGGTTGGGGCTCAGCCCTGGCACAAATTAAGCCCTGCATAAGGAAGTACTTCTCCACACAATGCACAGTCAGCCGAGGGAATGCATTGCGGGGGGATGTTGTGAAGGCCAAAAGTATAACTGGGTTCAAAAAAGACTTGGGTAAGTTCATGGGAGATAGGTCCATAAATGGCTGTTAGTCAAGATGATCAGGGATGCAACCCCAACCTCTGGGTATCCCTAAACCTCTAACTTCCAGAAGCTGGGACTGGCTGACAGGGGATGGATCATTTGAAGTTACCCTGTTCTGCTCATTCCCTCTGAAGCATCCAGCACTGGCCACTGTCAGAGACAGGATACTGGATTAGCTGGACCATTTGTCTCATGCAGTATGACTGTTCTTATGAATACACTAGAGAAGCATAATTATCCGTCACTGTATTCTGTCCAATATAAAAACTACTGAGCCGGTAGTAATTCTGTGGTTCCTCTTAAAAAAAAAACCTATCAAGATTTTGATCGGTATGTCATGTAGCTCATTTTCCATAATCGTGCAAAAGCGCAGTCAGCATGGATGCATTACATTTACAGTTATAGATTTAGCAGCGTGAGAGGTTAGCATCTTGTATAATTTGATGACAAATCGAGAGGTTTTTTTTTTTTTAAACAATATGTAAATAAGTGCTTCCGAGATCACCTCCTGCACTTCTTCCAAAAGCAGCAGAAACTGACAAAATGAAAATGAGCAATGTGGCCTTTATATTTAAAAAAAATAAAAATAAAAAAAACCCTCTCTTTGTTTTGTGAAATCAGTGTTTTTCCTTTGTTTTCCTTATAAGACTATATCCATATTCACCAGGCCTGCTTAATTCAGACTCGGAGGCAAAGTTCACTTTCTGTACAACATCTAAATATTCAAAAGCCTTTGGCTTTTTCTGGAGAAGGCCATGATGTAGCAGCACTGCCAATCCCAAACATCAAAATCTTGGAGTCTGAATTGAAAGAAACATGATACTTTTTTTTTTTGATACATTTGGATAAAACAGCTGTAGAAAGGGCTCAAAGAATGCCGGACCTCCATTCTCTTTTTCCCTTCCTCTTGGACGCCTCGTCCCTCTTCTCCCTATTTATGTACGTCTTCTCCTATTTTATTTCTAGCATGTTATGTCTATCTCGTAGTGCCTGGTTTTGTATTGTACGATCTTGCAGCTTTGATGGGTTATAAAACGGCATAACTGCATTGAAGGTCCCGTGAAGCATGCAGTATTGGGAAATATATACAAGCTATAAGTCGTTTACCTTTTTGATCTTTTCATTGTCTGTTTTCATTATCAAAATCATTTTAAAAAAGTAAATCATGGAAATCCTCCTTGAGTCCAGCTTCAAACTATTCATGAGATTGGCTTAAAAAAAAAAAATCTTGAATAAATGTCGGATTTGTTTTTATTTACAGTCTAGTTTCTGTGCCTTGAGGGCACACTTAAGTCATGTTTCCAAGCTTTTCTCCTCAATCATCAGGGCTAGAAACTTTTATTTAAAAATGAAAAAAAACAATGCTGAGATTCCCATGTGATCACATGACTCCAGGAGCTGGTACTTTCAGAAAAAAACATGTGAGTATAGCAATAAAATCCCAAGAGTTGGTAACAATGATAGGAATGGGACAACTACTGTAATATAGATATAGGCTCCAATATTCAGTCTTTGGATCCTGACTTGAATTTTCACAATGGAGGTGCTTGGAAATAGATTTTATTCCATTCAGTTATGAAGATGGGGCAACTGTGGGGTTTGGATCAGGATCCAAAAGTCCTCAGAGTTTTGGAGTGTTCAAACCCGGGGTTTTGATTCAGTCCCATCTGTAACTGGATGTGGAGAGGAGGAGTGGAGAAAAATATTTGATGTGATCCATAATTGCAAATTCTTCTTGTTACTATTGACGATTCTCTTGTTTCCTGGATGAAATCAATTCTATGACACCTTATACCAAAGTTCTCCCATGACCCCCCAACCATTCTTCCAGCACCTGAGACAATAAGGCATTCATGGCTCCCCAGTGCACTGGATATCACTCGCACTATGGGCATCTCTGTAGCTTTAGTCTTCAAGATCTGCTCTGCAAGACATCACTTCTCAGTGGCAGTGGTAGGGTGATGAAATTCCTTGCCCTCCTCCTCTACTGGAATCATTACATCACCTCCTGGAAACGATTCTGTCTCCTGCTGCGGATAATGCATTACAAGTTCTTTTTCCTCCGTGTTTTCTTGGGGCTCGGCATCATTTTCATATCCTCTAACCGCGCAGTTCTTGCTGACGGGCACTTCTGAAATGGACCCCACAATCACAGTGTCGGCTTTCATTATGTATATTTTGTCTGCGAAAGGAAGCAGATAGGAATCAATCCTGAGCATTACTAATGATCATTTCTGGTGCTAGACAGAGACTGTTTCCTCTGTTGCAACGCTTGGATGCCAAGCTGAGGTTTCCCAAAGTTCAGAAGTGTGCAGATCTGGCCCATCTCGAGCATAATTCCCCTCTATAATAAATGGTTACAGCCGTGCCGGCCTTTGATATGCGTCCCACTAGTTCTGAATAGTCAGTCTTGGATATTCATAAGGCACCTTTCATTTGGAATCTAAGTACTGAACACAGTGAATGAAAGGGAGGGCACGGAAAGGCCACGTGCAAGAGAGATCTGGATATTTCATACTATAAAATTTCCAATTTTTTTGGATCATATAAAATGTTTGGGGTCAATATTTGTTCACTTCTCCTGCAAATCTCATCTGTGATTACTGAACCACCTTCCCTTCACCCAGCAGCATAAACTATGCTTGAAGTTCTTCTCTAACAGAAAGATGTGTTTGCTGCTTAACAATGATCAAGGCTCTGGCCCTTCTGCAAGGACCAGAGAAATTAATAACGCCAGCTACCAGAATGCCAGAGTCTTCTACGACCATAGGGAATACGCTCTAGGTGGTTTTTGCTTCAGTCTACAGCGACACCAATAGCGGCACGAAAAGGCTGCCTTTAAGCAAAGTTTTCAATTGAGAGGAAACTCAGATAGCTGTGACAAGAGGGATAACTGAACTCTGTTTTTAGGTCTTGCACAGGAGACTTGGGATCAGGCAATGCAGGATCAGCTACACTGGAAAGGGTATTTTAGGACAGATTTGTAGGACATGAATGTAGTATCCAACACGTTAAACCTGGCCCTGATGGGAAAGGTCATTCAAGGCCTTCATTAGGACTTGAATGGTACACTCCACCCCAGAGGTCACTGAAGTTCAGTGGTACTGTGGGTAGGGGCCGGTACCTGGGGATGACAGACTTTACATTGTTATCACAGAATCACAGAAGATTAGGGTTGGAAGAGACCTCAGGAGGTCATCTAGCCCAACCCACTGCTCAAAGCACTACCAACACCAACTAAATCATCCCAGCCAGGGCTTTGTCAAGCCAGGCCTTAAAAACCTCTAATGATGGAGATTCCACCACCTCCCTAGGTAACGCATTCCAGTGCTTCACCACCCTCCTAGTGAAAAAGTGTTTCCTAATATCCAACCTAGACCTCCCCCACTGCAACTTGAGACCATTGCTCCTTGTTCCGTCATCTGCCACCACTGAGAACAGCCGAACTCCATCCTCTTTGGAACCCCCCCTTCAGGTAGTTGAAGGCTGCTATCAAATCCCCCCTCACTCTTCTCTTCCGCAGACTAAACAAGCCCATTTCCCTCAGCCTTGCCTTGCAAGTCATGTGCCCCAGCCCCCTGGTCATTTTCATTGCCCTTCGCTGGACTCTCTCCAATTTGTCCACATCCTTGCTGTAGTGGGGGCCCAATACAGCAATACTCCAGATGTGGCCTCACCAATGCCTAATAGAGGGGAATAATCACTTCCCTCGATCTGCTGGCAATTCTCCTACTAATGCGGCCCAATATGCCGTTTGCCTTCTTGGCAACAAGGGCACACTGCTAACTCATGTCCAGCTTCTCATCCACTGTAATCTCCAGGTCCTTTTCTGCAGAAGTTACAAGTCCATCACTCACAGGGTGGGAGGGTTCTGGTGCATTTGCAGGACCTATGAAAGGCACTTAGTTCCGAAAGATCAGCACTAACGAGAACAGGGTAGCCCAGATTGGGAGCTGACTTCCATGGAATACCATACACCATGACCTGGCAGATGCTACTGGAAAAAGTAAAATAGGCCAGGCAGCCAAGATCTCTGGGGAATGTTAATTCAGACTGTTTGAAGAACTAAGCCAGGATGCCATGACGTCCAAACATACAATCAGTTTGAAAACTGGCACACAACAAGCCCGCACTTTAACGATAACCTTTCCTGGTGGAGCACAGTACAGGAGCTCTGTTCCAAAAACCCTACTGCCGTGACCACACCATGCCCTCTAGTCAACTTCACTTAAAAGTGTTTCTCAGCATTTGCACCAGGCATGAAGAGAGCGTGGATTGCATACAATACAGCAGTGGTTCTCAACTAGGAGTACGCAGAGGCCTTCCAGGGGTTACATCAACTCATCTAGATATTCGCCTAGTTTTACAACAAGCTACATAAAAAGGGCTAGCGAAGTCAGTACAAACTAAAATTTCATGCAGACAATGGCTTGTTTATACTGCTCTATATATTATACACTGAAATATATAATATTTATATTCCAATGGATTTATTCTATAATTAAATGGTAAAAATGAGAAAGTCAGCAAATTTTCAGTAATGTGCTGTGAAGTGTATTTTTATTTTTGTATTTTTATGTCCGATTTTGTAAGCAAGTAGTTTTTAAGTGCGGTGAAACTTGGGGGTACGCAAGACAAATCAGCCTCCTGAAAGGGGTACAGTCGTCGGGAAATGTTGAGAGCCACTGCAATACAGAATCTGCAGCACGCCTCATCTCGTCACTCTGCAGTTCATCTGACAACCAGGCTTTGAAATGACACCGGTCACTAAGGAAGACCCTTCCTCGTTACACTAATGTGCTTAACTAAAGGGAAGCTCTCAAACCAAATCATTTCGTAACATCAAACTCAAATCTGCTCACTCATCTGTCTCCCTGTAACTGAGAGCAAGTTCCAGTGGAGATTTGTCCTTCCTTCAGATATACACATAGGGCCAGATCTCAGCTGGTGTCAATTTGCCTAGGTCCAGTGGAGTTTCTGCCAATTTACTCCAGCAGAGGATCTGGACCATCACTCAAGATTTTCTGCAGAGGAGAGGAGGCCCTCAAATGCATCTTCCCTTCCAGCCTCATTGCAGAAACTGCCTGTGAAACATGTCACTGGGAAAAATATTACCATCGTTTTAAAACAGTTTGCCAGGCTGGAGAAGAGTTGCGATTGAATATATTTTTAAAAAATATATTCAGTCATTAAAGCTTCACCCACTGTACTGCTTAATCCCACCCTGGGCATGCTCCCAGCTGCACAGGAAATGGCCTTTGCTCATTTTCTCCTTTGCTCCATATCAGCAGCTCTTGATTTCCCTTTAAGCAGTTTTCTTTGGCAGCAGTCACTCCGGGTTAGGAGTCTGTGCTGCTTGGTTGATTGTTAGAGGAACTGTCTGGAGCCAAAGTCATGCAACTGACAGTAAATGAAAACTTTAAAAAGCTTCCAGTAATGAGACAAATGGGATGAATTCCTTCCCTCCTCCCCAACACACACACTATTCTACAAAGGTGCACGAGACTCACCGATTCGGTTATTAGTGTGGTCCCTCACTCGGGAATCAGCAGGGTAGTCGGTGGCATTCCCAGTGCTCTGGATCATCTCAGCCAGGCTTGAGTCGGGACTGGGATTTTTTTCTGAGCTGGAGACGAAGTTGTTGTTGGTTTCCACAATGGGGTTGGGGAGTCTGTTTAGTAACTCCCTCTCTTCTGACTCTTTGTCAGCTTTCAGCATACTGAACCTCTTCTGTCGACATAAAGAGGAGACGAATAGGGCAGTGAACCTATAGCTCACATGACGAGAAACAAAACAGGGAGGGACCGCAGTAGCTTTGGAAGCAACCGCATCCCTCTGAATCAGGGAGAATAATAGTCGTATTCACAGAACACCTTCCATCAGTTGAGGTACAATTTTCAAGAGGGCCTAAATGACTTCCGAGCTTAGGAGCCTAATTCAAAGGAACCTTAGTTCCTTAGGGCCAGATTTACAAAGATACGAAGGTGACTAATGATGCTGATAGGTGTTTACCAGGATTTATAAAGTGCCTAAGCAGGTTAAACTCCTACCTGCAATTTTAGGCCCTAAATATCTTTGCACGTTGGGACCCTAGCTGCTTTTGAAAATTTTACTCTGTCTTAAAGCACTTGAAATACAGAGGTGAATTAAGTCTCATAGCACTCCTCATCTGATCGAGGAGTAAACTGAAGCAGGGGGAAGTTAAATGACTCGTCCAAGGGCACAAACTGAGAAAGCGAGCGTCTTTGGCAGAGCCAGTGATAGAATCTAAATTCCCAGGCCTGTCCCATAAACACAGACCATCTGTCCTACAGAAATTGGATACAATGAACTTTGTGACACGAGACCTAAAAAATATATATCTCCTGCCTGCTCTGCATGACACAATCAGCAATGGGGATATATCACTGAGAACTGGCCTCAAGAGGACAGAAGTTATCATTGGCCTCCACCAGCTTGCCCTTTTTGGTCACGTTGCCGGACTCAGAGGCAAAGTCCCTGCACATCGAACTCTGAAGATCAACTATGAGGTCAGGAGGGTCACTGCCCGGTCACAGACTGGCAGCAGTCATGTGGTCGCCCGCGATTAACCTGGCTGCAGCAGATCAGTAATGATCCTGGGGCATTACGAGATACTGCACAGTGCGGTCATGGACATTCAGCGCTACAGACCTCCACTGTCTAAGCATATGGATGTTTCTGCTCTGCATGGTCTGGTGGCATTTTCATGGAAGTAGCATCCATGGCCACGACTGTCCTCTCCCCAGCTGTAGCACGGCATGCTGTGCACCCGTGGTTGCTGTCCTAGAGGTAGCTGCACTCCAGCGGTGGAGTATAGAATTTGCAAAGCTCTAGGGCCGCAGTTCTCAAACTTCGTTGCACCGTGACCCCCTTCGGACAACAAAAATTACTACATGACCTTAGGATGGGGGACCGAAGCCTGAGCCCGCCCAAGCCCCACCACCCTGGGCAGGGGAGGCCTGTGAGCTGGGCCCCGCCACCCAGGGCGGGAGCTGAAGCCTGAGCCCTGCCACTCAGGGCTAAAACCCTTGGGCTTCAGCTTCAGCCCCAGGCGGTGGGGCTTGGGCTTTAGCCCCGGGCCCTAGCAAGTCTAACGCGAGCCATGGCGACCCCATTAAAATGGGGTCGCAACCCACAGTTTGAGAACCCCCTGCTCAAGGGGAGTGTTGTACGTGTAATAAACAGAAATCCCAGGGCAAAGAACTTTGTTTTAATGGATGTATTCAGGCAGAACTTCAAGCTAGACAGGTGTTAAGATGGTCTTGCTCTGTATTTAGTAGTAAGCTAAGCAAATAGCACAGCATGAACTTATGGAGTGCTGGGTGATCAAGGGGCAATGAATTGAAAGGAAAACAAATGCATGCACATTTCCTCTGATTTCTTGCCCTCTTGTGGAAGGTCAAGCAAGCACAGGATTTGAATTGGTATTACAGAACTGCCGCATGGAGTCACTGCAATCCTGTGTCAGAAGAGCTCCCCCGGCAGGGTTAATTATTATTCATTTATTTAAAGAGGAAACTCAGATCCAATTAACCAAAGCTATATAGCTCTCGGGTCACAAAGCCAAATTCTGCTGATGGTTCCTAGCTCTGCTGCTATTTGCACACGATTAGATCTGCAAAAACCAAGCAAGGGGTTTGAAGTGTGAAGTTCCCAGCACTTGGCACCTGTCTGACTCATTTTCTACGAAAAAGTACGAAAGGAAGCTTCATGGACGGCAGCAGCTGGCCGTGAAATATTGAACTGATGGTAGAAGTTTGTAAAACCACGTTTCTTTACAATTGGAGGTTTCAAAACATTTTAACAGGTGGAATGAAATGCTTTTAAAAATACAGAGCTCAATCGCAAGACGTAGCTCACTAGCCCGGCATACATGTTGGCTTCAAAGATGACAGACAAATAAATTTACAACAAAAGACATTTACTTCAATGGAGCCATGACAATTTACTGCAGCTCAGGATCTGTGCTCTAATGTTACTGTGTTTGTTTATGTTTGATTTATTCACCTCCAGCCCGGGATATTCTTACTTTATCATTACCATTGTTTTGTATTAACTGGGAATATCCCCACACTGTAGATGGGGGGGGCATGATTTCCTGAGGGTCATGTTGGCTAACCAGCTTCAGTCGGCGTTGTTACACCAGGCCTGGCACACCCGGCAAATAATATCCTCTTAACACCCATTTTAGGACAAGTGCTCTTGCCCACACCTGCAGAAAAGGGAAGGGGAGACCAGAGGGGGCTCAATCCCAATGATTTCATTGGGGGTGACAAGTGGAGATGGGATGAAACTGCAAAGTTCAGATCCAAACTGCTCCCAAAAGATCAGGCACGTTCGCATCTGTGATTTCGGTTCCCCCCCAATCTAATGACAACAGGTCAGAGCCTGCACTCCCCACTAAAGCAAAACCCCCATTAGCAGCAGGACATAGATGGGAATTTTGCCAGCGGAAGGCTTCCAAGATCAGGCCCCAAATAAGTACGGATACATCCCCACGTGCATTTACATCAGAGGTTACAATGGGAAGGGGCAAACTGAAGGGCAGGTTTACACTTAAAATGCTTTGGTGAAGATACTGATGGGAGACTGTCTCCTGTCGGTGTAGTTAATCCACCTCTGCAAGAGGGAGTAGCCATGTTGATGGAAGAAGCTCTCCTGCCGACATAGTACTGTCTACACGGGGGTTAGGTTGGTAAACTGCCTCGCTCAAGGGTGTGGATTTTTCACACCCCTGAGTGACGTAGTTACACTGATATAAGGCTGTTCTGTAGACCTGAGAAGGTTGTCACTGATGGTTTAAAAGGACATTATAAAATACCACTAATTATTTGTGCCCCTTTCAGGGAAAACAGGAGTGATTTGGGGAATCTATTTCATACTTACGGCACAGTTCTTCATCAGATCAGAACCTACAATGAGAAGCGGGGGCGGGGGGAAAATCACATATCATGGGTGAGTTTATATTAATTTAACAATCACAAGATTGTTATTATCAATTATCAATGCCTCGTCTTGTATTTGTACAGCAGCCTTTACCCTGAGGGATTTTAAGTTATTTTACAAACTGACGTACCTTTTGCATTCCTTCCCTACTACTAAAATGCGGGCACATTTGGAGCGAATGCAGCTGCTGTTTATATAACCAATAGTTTAAGCAGAGTAGTAAAGGAGAACCCCATATTCAATAAAGAATGAACCACACATGCCAGATGTTAGTCACGTTGATTAACGCCCCGCTGAATGTATTTAGATACGAGGGCAATGAGAACAGAAGAAAAGCCGGATAGAACAGACTATCCAATTGAAATCGCAAGGGGAGGTTAGCTGGGCAAAATGTAATTGTGAGGCTGGCAGGCCAGATGGCCGCTCTTGCCCAGGCTGCAGGAACTGGCTAGGAGCAGACAACCTCATAGCTGGAGACCAGACCAGGTCAACGGTACATTAGTTTTGCTCAGAATAGGTAGTTTTGCTTAGTCTTATTCATAGATTCATAGATATTAAGGTCAGAAGGGACCATTATGGTCATCTAGTCTGACCTCCTGCACAACGCAGGCCACAGAATCTCACCCACCCACTCCTGCGATAAACCTCTCACCTATGGCTGCACTACTGAAGTCCTCAAATCATGGTTCAAAGACTTGGAGCAGAGAATCCTCCAGCAAGTGACCCGGGCCCCATGCTACAGAGGAAGGCGAAAAACCTCCAGGGCCTCTTCCAATCTGCCCTGGAGGAAAATTCCTTCCCGACCCCAAATCTGGCGATCAGCTAAACGCTGAGCATATGGGCAAGATTCACCAATCAGATACCCAGGAAAGAATTCTCTGTAGTAACTCAGATCCCACCCCATCTAATATCCCATCACAGGCTATTGGGCCTATTTACCATGAATATTTAATTACCAAAACCATGTTATCCCATCATACCATCTGCTTCATAAACTTATCGAGTTTAATCTTAAAGCCAGATAGATCTTTTGCCCCCACTGCTTCCCTTGGAAGGCTTTTCCAAAACTTCACTCCTCTGATGGTTATTATCAGAATGTATTTAGTGTTTAGATTTTATGAAATGCTTGTAAGTTGCTGCCTGCATGAATCTCACTTGTAATGTCTGTATTCCAGTCTATAAGACAATATGTAAGTTGTGCTTTATAACTTTAAAAAGGTTTGCCCTGAACTTGTGAACTCAAGCATGGGAACCATCCCCCATTCCCTCCGCCCATTCAGAAGGGCTATCAAGGTCAGATGTCACAGTAGCAGCCGTGTTAGTCTGTATACGCAAAAAGAAAAGGAGGACTTGTGGCACCTTAGCGGCTAACCAATTTATTTGATCATGAGCTTTCGTGAGCTACAGCTCACTTCATCAATCAATTCAAGGTCAGATGGGCCATCAAGAATCATTGCAATACAAAGGACTGGTTAATGGCTCTATCCATGAGTGAAAGGCTATGTGGAAGGAAGCTCCTCCTGTGGGCTTGGAAGCTGAATGAAGGAAATAAAACAAAGCCACAGGAAAAATGTTCAACTTTTTAGCTGTTTGCACTCTGAAGTGCCAGAGACTCGAAGGGCATGTCTACACTTGCCATTTAAAGCGGGAAAATTCCCTTTTTTGCGCAAAGACTGTGGGAGCGTCTACACTCGCCAATGACTTTTTGCGGTGAAACTCAGAAGTTTCACCGCAAAAAGAAAACCGCCTCCACGAGAGACGTACAGCCCTTACCGGTGATGCTTTTGTGGGGATGTGCAAGTGAAGACACGTTTTTCCTGTTTACAGAGCTTTTAGCCTCCGCAGGATCCCCACAGTGCCTAGGTGGCCGCTCTGGCCAGTAGCTCTGTTGCTCTGACGCCAGGTAAACAGACGTCCGCCCCTCCCCATGTAAAGCCCGGGAACTTTGAAACTCCCCTTCCTGTTTTCTTGGCAAGTGCTCACTTATCAGCTGGCCAGGTGATGCTGACTGCTCCACGGAGCAAACGATCCCCTGCTTGGAGCAAGGCTGAGCTACTAGAGCTGATCAATGTTTGGGGAGAGAGGGCCGTGCAGGGACCCAGGGTGCCCCATGATCATCCCTCCCTCCCCTTCCCACAAGGAGCTGCCCTGTGGGATAGCTACCTTGATCCGCGATGGAAGTGCTGCAAACGTAAACACTCTCTGAGCCCTGTGGAAGTGAGTACACAAACCAGTGCTTTTCTTTCACCCGTTCACTATCACCAGTGAAACTGACAGCGCAAAAACTCTGCAAGTGTAGACACAGCCTATACTGAAGCCAGAGATCCCCAAGGGCTTCCTCCTGGGTCTGCCCTGAAAGACGCTTGGAACTGACCGATCACTACAACTGTAGCTCACGAAAGTTCATGCTCAAATAAATTGGGTAGTCTCTAAGGTGCCACAAGTCCTCCTGTTCTTTTTGCGAATACAGACTAACACGGCTGCTACTCTGAAACACTACAACTGTCACTCTGACGATTTAGAAGGTAACTCATGCATGTGTATAGGTTTGCTTACTTTAATCCGTAAATAACTCTCCGATTTCTTTTTCCTAGTTAATAAGCCTTTAGCTAGTTTATTACAGGATTAGCTACAGGCGTTGTCGTTGGTGCAAGAGCTAGGGGGCTAACTGATCTGGGGGTAAGTGACTGGTCTCTTGGGACTGGAAGCAACCTGAATGTGGTGTGATTTTTTTGGTGTAAGTGTTTATAACAAATGTCCAGTTTGTCTGGATGGCAAGACAGACTGCAGAGTCTAAGGAGAGCGTCTGCAACTCCGTGGTAAGGCTAGTATGGTGATCAAATGCGAATTCCTTGTTACTGGCTTGGTGAAATCCACTTCTAGAACCAGGAGCGTTGGAAGTACCCTAAAAGCACGGGGAGGGGGCGCCCCCCAGGCACCTGAACCACGACACAAACACACCCCCAACGGCGCCCCTTCCCCCAAGGCATCGCCCCCTGCTCACTTCTCTTCACCCCTCCCAGTCACTTGTCCGTACTGCAGGTAATAAGTGAGAAGGCCCTGGCCACCTGGCCCCCCCCCAATCCAGAGCCCCTGTCTAGAATACACCACCAGTTTGGAGCGTCTGCCCTGCTGTCGGCACTCATGGTCCTGAACCACTCCAGACAGCATGACAATAATGACTCAGGCTCGAGTTTGGTTAGGGTACTGTGGTTAATGCCCTCTCCGCTCTTGTAACACATGCCACAAGGCCTTCAGTGGTCAGGGACTGTGGTTTTAAGTTGCATCTAAAAAACAGCACACCTCCAGCAGCATTGGGCCCCACTTACTACACAAGGGCATCAATTCAGGTGGAAGAGCGCCATCTGTTGCACCGTTCTAATAGTGCTGGAGAGAGCAATGCCATGTCTTTTCACGGGCACCCGCCATAGAAGTCTCCTAATGTAAAAACGTTTCTCGGTAACAGTTGTCCGAATCAATACAAAAATGGATTGAAATTCAGCTAGAAAACCTTCCAAGACAGACCAGAACGATGGCTCCAGCCTCTATCGGTCACCTACCCTGACGTACAGATCTGGGTCTAGCTGTAGTGACTGGATACAGATCAGGAGCTGAGAAAATAAAGAGACACCATGTTCAGCACCAGAGTAGCTCTGGAACATCTGGAGAACTAGATTTGATCATTACCAATGAAGATTACCCTTCCCCTCTCTCCACTTGGGGCTATACCAGCTAACACACTTCCTGCACAAAACAGACCCCGGACGACACCGGTCTGTGCTGGGTAGAGAGACGTTTTGTTACCATTTCTCCCACAGCCTCTGAGAAACTCCCCACGCAGCCTGTGAGCTCCCGTTTGTTTCATGGCAGCACCATCTCTTTCTTCCTCCACGAATTGTTATAGAATTCGAACCTTTAAAACCGGGAGGTCAGGATCTGCCTGGAACCCTCACCCAGCCCTGCCTGCCTCCCAAGGGCTGGTGGTTTGGCCCTTCTTCCCGACACATGCAGCGGCCACCCAAACCTCTGGGAGAACAGGTGACACTACCAGCATGCTACGGGTTAATGAACAGCTAGAGGGCTCAGGAAACTCACTCTTCCTACTCAGAGTGAAGATCCGCCGCTTGCAAACCTTCCTTTGCCAAACCGCCAGCATACCAACGAGTAGCACCATGCTGCAGAGAACCACCGCACCCCAGGGAACAAAGCTCCCATCACCTGCAACACAGAGCGGGCATAAGGGGTATCGTTAATGAAGCTGCATGTTCTCCAGCTTGGGTTTGGGGTTTTTTTTAAAAGGTATGGGGGGGTCCACAGGCACTATGAGAGAGAAAGATGTTCCCACACCAGAACACGCACGCAGACCCAAGCCCACCTTCCTGGGCTGCACTCATCACGTGCATTATCAGCGCTGTTACCTGTCTTGGCGGTCTTTTCTGTAGCTATATCTGAGGTAGGGGATGTGCCAGCTGCCTGTTTTGTATCCGATCCATCGATGGTTCCCGTAGCGGTCCAGTTGGCATCGCCAGAGGCTGCGTCACTCGTGAGGATGCTGGCCCTGGTCACTGGCTTTGTGGCAGTGTGGGAATGCTGGCCTCCCACGGTAGTTGGCTGCTCACTCAGGTGCGGTGGTCTTGCCTTGCTGGAATCCTTTGGCTCGTTGCTGAATTTCCCAGACAAAGTGGCAGGTGTGAGGTGCATGGGAGGCGGATCTATGCAGACTTGGTCGTGTGTGGAATTTCCGCTGCCCACTGCTATCTTGTTTAGCTTGGCACAGCTGGGAAGGGGAAGGAGAACACGGAGGTTATGGGTCACAGAGTAAAATGCATGAGGAATCCTTGGGGGAATGGAAGACAGGAGAGAGGTTACCTGAATGATAACCACCCCCTTGCTCATTTTTGTGTCATCTGCCCTTAGCCAGAAGCTCATCCCTTCCCATTACTCTTCCCCCTGCCCACAGGATCTCTTTAAGCCAGATACAAATCTAACATTCATGTTCAAGTCTAACCCACTCCAGTCAAGTGAGCTCGAGGTTAGAGGGGTTCGTCCATCCCCACTCAAAACGCCCCCTGGCCATGGCGTCTGGTGCAAACAATAAGAGAAATAGAGATGCTCTCAAATCTCTGCTCACTAGCAAAAAGCTGGGCTTACTCTGTGTGAGGCTTGCAGTGTTCGGTGCTGGAGTGCCGCTCAGAGAAGGTACCCGAAGGGCATTCTTCGCAGGAGACATCAACTTCTGAGGTGCCTGCAGAAAAAAAAAAAGATCGTCAAGCCATACGTGACAGAGTGAGCCGTATCACCAGCACCATCCCATGGCCAAAGACAGAGGAGACTGGCTGGCATGGGTGGGATGCTTACCTCTGGCTAGGACTCCAAATCCTGGCTTGCAGACAGTGTGGGAAATGCATCTCGCACAGCTGTTCAGAACTGCAACCTTACAAAACAGCCCTGCTCGGCACTCACACACCCTTCTGGAACTGAAGGAGCAAGGGACTTTCTCCACAAGGTCGAATTCTGAAAGGGGGAGTGAGAAAAAATTAGCATGGAGGAGATGCAGGAGAGGAGAAGAGTTGAGCTATTTCAATCCAGGTGTCCTGGAAAGCAGGGCGGGACACGAGATAATGAGAGTTCTGTTCAGCGACAACTTAAGTCATAATAGCAGGAGAAGTCTGCAGACCAATGGGCTGGAGTCTTATCAACCAAGCAGGGATCAGGCTTGGTCAATAGCTGAATGGGAGACCTCTGGGGAAATCTCAGGTCCCCTAGGAAGTGGCACTGTGAGGTAGTAGGTGGCATTCCACTCACTAAGTACTGAGCCAGCACAGGGGGCCATTTTGCTGCTGGAAATGCCATTCTGAATGAAATGTCATTACTGGGGTCCAACCACTTGTGGGCTGTCACGATCTCACTGCAAGATCGGGGTGTTAACTCTCCCACCTGAGCTAAATTTTAGCTCAGGCAATTGTGTTCCATCCCCCTAAATTTTCCTGGTAGCATCTCTTAAACATGGCACTAGCCTCCCTGTTCTAACCTGGTGGGTAGCGTTGTTGTGCATTGATAAACATCTCTGGGCGTCACCCCAGAGGTAGCTGCAATCCCAGTAAGGCTTGCACTTCAATTCTGCATCTGCAAAACTCTTTGGGATCCACTGGGGTGAAAGACACAAGAGATGGGAAGAACCAAGATGCAAATCTGAATTCAGATCCAAGCTCCCTGGTTCGTTCCTCTCTCTAACATTATGTCACAGGGTGGGATGACTTTTCGAAACTGAACCCAACATCCAAGCCAAGTATTTGGATGCTCAAGTAGGCGCACAAAGTAGGAAAGTAAAATATCCAGACATGCACTCTCCAAGGGCCTGATTCAAATTCCACCAAAGACAGTGGAGTCTTTCCATTGACTTCCGTGGGATTTGGATCAGGCCCCAAATGCAGCCTTTGGATGTCCTACTGAGATACCCAAATATACAAACGGGACCCATTTCACATAATGGGGATACCTTACTGCAGTGCATCTTAACCTGAAAGGGGACTCACATCAGCCCGGTGCTGCAGCTGATGGATCAAGGACTAAGACGAGGCGGCTTCCCTCGCCAGTCCAGACAGGGAGTGGAAAGGCAAGAAATCAAGATACAATGAAACTGGCCCAGCTCAAACCCAGAGAAGGTGTCGGCATGATGTAAGTGCCAGAGATAAGCAAAACAAATACCTGGCTTGCATGACACGCAGGCCTTGCAGTGTGGCTTCCCTTGCTCCCTGTTCAGGAAGTGCTCAGGCTCACACTGCCCACAGTCCCGGCCTGGATCTGTGGGACACTCTTTCTGTTTATGGTAGCCTGAAAGAGAGAAGCAAAAATCAATAAGAAGCCTCTTACCAAGGGCTCGGAGAGAAGCCAAGGGCGAGAACCATCCTGTCAAATGCTGTGCTGCCCGGTAGCATCCTCTACTGGCCAAGTCTCAGTTTCTTTTTCAAATAGGCTTTTCTCTTCCAGCAACACCCTGCTTTATCCTCACCATAAACGGTTCCCATCAAAACAAAGTTCTCCGAGTCCAAATTTCATCCTGCCCAGCCCTCCTTGGCCGGAGTCGTCTTCTACTGCACTGCAGCCTTCTTTCTGCTCCAGCCCCTGGCTCTCCTCCTTGGGGCTGGGGGTGTAATTGAGGCCTGCTGTAGGGCCTCTGCTAGCTCCTTCCTCCAGTCAGTCCTTTCACTCTCCCGCCAGGAGGATTCCTCCAGCCACTGTCTCCATTGCTTTTGAGGGAGGAGAGAGTGTATGTCTATATATCTATTATTATATATATAATGTTTCCCTCCTAGAGCTTGTCCTGATTAGCTGAGAGAGGAATCCTGCCCCGCCCACTCCACAAAACTCCTGATCCCAGGGCCTTAAAGAAACTGCCTTCCCTGGGTCTTCATCCATGCTTAAAAAGCCCCAGCACTTCAAAGGACACACCACAGAGCAGGTGTTGACTGACCACTGGTGATTACTAGCCTTTAGGGGACAGTCGCCCCGTTATATGTCTGAAGGCTCCTCAGACCACCTCCCACACAACACTAGGATGGATCTTCTCTCCACAACTGCCGCCAGGAGGTTACAAATGGGAAGATAGAGGGGGCTGGCAGGTCTGCAGGGCAGTGCCCCATTGCCAGGCAGATTCCTCAGACAATTGCTCCTCACTGGCTCCTTCAGGTCTCTGGTAGCAACACGCAGGGCTGGTGCTAAACATTTTACTGCCCTAGATATCCGCTTTCCTCTCAACTGCTGCCAGCATCTCGGGGAGGCTGGTGCAAATGGGAGCTCGAAGGGGCAGAGCTGCACCCTCAAAAGCTGTGCAGGGGAGTGGAAGGAGGCCAGGCTGGAGCCTCTCTGGGGCAGCTCCTGTGGGGAGCAGGGGTGGCTGGGCCAGAGGCACCTCTAAAAGGTCAGTAGTCTAAGCAGCTGGGTACGCGGTCTAACCACGACCAGCGAGGAAGGCACAGTAGCAGCATCATGCACTCAAGGAGAAATCCCAGCAGCAGCCCGGGAATGGGGCACAGGGTGGGAGAGAAAGAATCCAGGGACACGGCCCACCTCTTTCTGCACAATGCCAACGCCTCGGAGGAAAACGACACACTCGCTAACCATTCTGGCAAGCCCAGCGTGGGCGGTGCAGGTGACAGCATCAGTGCTATATTTAGGTGACTAAAGGCCACCAGACATCTCCCAGCTACGTGGCTCCCACCTCCCACTGTCTGGAGCCAGGCTCACTAGGGCGGGGACTGCTGCAATGCCCGTGCTCAGGCCTGCCACACGGTCCTTTAAAAAAAAAAAAAAAAAAAGCTATTTCCTTTAGCAACCAGCTGTGTCAGGAACTGAGGCTGAAATAATGCCCTGCAGAGAGCCGGCTGAGTGTGGCTGTGGATCAGATGACTGGCAGCCCATGGAGTAAACACTGCTGGCCTTCTCTGGGATTGTGCTCGGAGGAATGATGGTCTAGTCTAGTGGACAGGTTCAGGGATGCAGGTGTGCAGCTGTGGTTGGTGGAGTGGGACTAGGGTGAGCAGCTAAGGGAGGACGGCACAGACAACCTTAATTCTGCCATTTCCTAACTTTTGAGGGCTTGATTTTGCAACCTGAATATTCTTTTAATGTAGTATAGTATCTATTTGTCCAGGGAATGTTCCTCTCCCTGATCCTTTTTTAATGCTCTTCTCCCCCTAGATTTCCCCCCTCCCCTTTTCTCCTCTCTCTCTCTCTCTCTGCTCCTCTTTAACCCACAGTCTTCCTTAAGCAGAACAATAAGCCAACATCCTTCTGGTACAACTCCCAGCCTCTATAAAAATGGGGAAGCCCCTCTGAAGGCAATGAAGCCACTCTGACGTACACCAGTTGAGGATCATAGAACCATGGGGTTAGAAGGGACCACAAGGGTCACTAGTCTAATCCCCTGCCAAGATGCAGGATTTGGATGGTATAGACACAACAAGACAGATGGCTATCCATCCATTTGAGTAGGTTCCAAACTGGGTAAAAGCAGCTTCCTCAGCCCTAATTTCTTGTTTTACTGGAAGCAGTCCCCTTCTTCCTAATTTGTAAGGTCTCAGCTGGCCACACACACCAGGGTGGGTCTCTCACGAGCCCCGGCATAGTCGTGACATCACATGGCCACAGCTCAGGAAGGATGCCCTGCTACTGACCCAATCCAACTTCATGCAAATACTCTCAGCCAAGCACAGTACCCCCGCGCGCTATCAGCCTAACAAATAAATGTCAAAAATTTCCTTTTGAGGAAAAAAAAAAAGAAAAATGTTTTTACAAAGAGGGAAATGCCACAAAATGCCCCGCCCACTGAACTACTCTGGCCAATGGGGCTAGCTTCAGGCATTTCCAGGACTCAGTCTCACTAAGCCATTTCCTGTTTCTGACCACAAGGCTCGTTAGTCTTTATGAGTCATGGCTAGCTTCCGAGCGGCCTGCTGCCGGCGCTGAAAACAAGCTGCCCACCTCCATCTCCTCTGGAACACTTTCTGAACTGTTTTGACTCTGAAGAAAGCAAGAGAGTTTCCCCTGTGCCGTTTGCTATTTTTATGGCCTGCGATCGGATGCAAATTGAGCTTCACAGTTTTACTGGACAGTCTGAAACCCTGCAGCAGCAAATCTGTGGGTCCAATTCTTGGGCAGTCACTCGCAGCAGTGCAGAGTGAGTGCAAAACACCCGCAAATCACTATGGCAGCGTTTTACACCTTCTGTCCACACGCTGCACACAGATGGACGTGACGACGCAAAGTGCAGGGCCGTGCAGACTCAAATTCAGCGGGATGCAAATTAAGGACCCAATTTTGCGAGGCTCTGAGCACCTCCAATGAGGTGCTGAGGGCCTTATTGCTAGAGGCACAACTCCTTGCCAGACCAAGTCCACAGGGTATGTTTACACCCTGGAGACCATATTGGCATTGCTATTCCATTGTAGCTATGCTGGCATAACCCCGTAATAGAGACACTGCCTACACTGATGGAAGGGGTTGTTGCATCAGTGTAGGAACCAACACCTCCCCCAACGACAGTAGCTAGGTCGATGGAAGCATCCTTCCGTCAGCATAGCTGCCTCTGTGCTGAGGGTTAGGTCTGCAAAGCTACACTTATTGGGGGGGGGGTGTGGAGGAGGGGGCAGCGGTGGTTTGGATTTGTCACCCCCAACCAACATAGCTACTTTGACCTAAATTTTAAGTGTAGACCAGGCCTAAATGGTCAATGCCTAAAAACGAGCAGGGGGTTATGCCCTTCATCCTGCAGATCACTGGGACATTTGAGGGGAGGGGATCTGGATCCAGACCTGTTGCTCATTCATAAAACCGCGCACTGCACACCTATGCAGGGAACAGAAAGAACTCCCCCCACCACTGCACGTTGCCTAGTTCATTTGCACCAGTAAGATGCGCCGTCATGTTTGCCTGTTAACTGTTACCGCGTTACAAACATACAGACCTGAGGGACATTGGTAGCAGCAGCGTTGTGAAGTTTCATCATAGAGCCAGTTCTCTCGCACATCACAGGACTGAGGTGAGGGAATCGATGTCTAGAAAATCAAAGAGACCAAAGATCGCAGTAAAGCTCAGGAGTGAAGCAGCAGCATTCAATGTACAGCACGTCGTAATTACCCACTATGCCCCCCGTCCAAACCGCAGAAAAGCCCAGCTTTGTGCAGCTCTTCCCTGTGCGCGAGTAGACGAGTGGCGCGTGGGAATGGGAAGCTGCATTGCAACCCGCCCATCTGCCATTTCAGTGCTCAAAAGCCTACGGTGACAAACGCAACTCCATGGACTGCAGTACTGTCCTAGAATGACCCCCTGTCCACTCCAGACCAGAACTTGGGAATAACCAGCGTAGACTCCCGAAGGAATCCATATCAGGTTTTAGACCGGACTATGCTAAGAGTATAACCCTTTAGCATATACAAGTATATGCTAAAACTATGCAAAGGATGCTAGACTTTGGGTCATAGTCAGGGCTATGTAGCTATCCAGCCAGAATGGACATGATAAATAAAACTCTCTACATTAATCATCAGTTTTGTGCGTTATTTCCAGGCATCCGGTGACCTGGGCCACTCGCAACAGGTGCATGCCATCCTTCTCAAAGATGCTTGAAACTACCTTGTTGCAGTTCTGCCATTTTGTTAAGCTCCTGTTTGTTAATGGGGTCCAGCAGTCTCCTCTCCCATGTATCAGTGTAGTAAATATATAGCCGTGTTCAATTGTGTAACTGGATATAATCCAACCCAAAGACCTGCTTGCGATTCAATTGTTTCACTGGTAACATGGGGACAGAACCTGCAGCAACATCAGTAGCAGTTTGGCCCAAGGGGAGAGCCTGCAAACCCTTACTCCCATGCCCAGTCCCACTGTCTTCAGTGAAGCTTCTCTTGTGCGTAAAAGGTTTTCAGGAGTGGCCTCTGCTCTGACCTTCCTTAGATAAAAAGACGCAGTTGGGAATTGTCTCAAGAAGGAAATAAACCGGCAGGCACCTCTGCTCAGCAGCTTCAGCGCCTTGCTTAGAGCAATCTGAAGCACATACTGGGAAATTTCACTTGTACAAGTTTTCTGATGAGATCATTTGAACTTGGCAGTCTCCCATTAAAACCGCTCCCCACCCCGTTCTCCGAATTCCATTTTCAGCAACTGGTGGAAAGTGTAAAATTGTCTGAAACAGCAACTTGTCTCAGAAAGAGATGGAACCAGGAGATCCACCATAGACCATGCCTCTTGTTAGCGCTTTGACAGGTAACAAGGACCTCAGGAAATCCACAGCAGATCAGCATCCTCTTGGCTTCTGCGGGAGAATTTCCCCCAGTCCTTCAGCATAACGCTTCACCTTTCTACAATGCCTTCTGTAGACAGTGCAGAGTCTCACTGAGCTTTACCAGCATTCATCCACTAACTTCACACCCAGCCTCTGAAGCTCTCTCTCTTTTCTATGGATGAGGAATCTGGTGCCCTACAGCAGAACGATAGGAAAGCCTGGAAGGGTATGTCTGCCCTGCAATTTAAAACCCGTGGCTGGTCCATGCCAGCTGACTCGGGCTCAAGGGGCTCGGGCTAAGGGGCCATTTAACTGCGGATCTAGCTGGAACCTAGGCTCTGGGAGGGTCACAGAGCTCGGGCTGCAGCCCAAGCCCAAATGGGTGGACTTCATGAGCCTGAATCATGCAGCTGCGGGTGACTAGTTGCAGGATAGACACACCCACTGGAATGGAGTCAAATGGCAAATTAGTATCAGAATTGGAAATAGAACCTCTCTAACCACTAGCACACACTACCTTCTAGAGACAGTAATCGAACCAAGGATCCTGACACTTCAAACAGACTCAAGAGGCTACCTGAGGAAGGGGGATCTCCTCGTCTCTCCTGCAGAAGCACCTTAACTAGCCAACCGTTCTAAGACTCATTTAAGCAGCAGGAGGTGACGTTATTAAATCAGTCATTTAGAGAGACAGGTCCCTCAGAGGTCACCCTAGACTGTTTCAACTAAGACATTGTACTGTGAAGGGGATTAGAACTAAGCCCAGTTTTTCTACCCAGTTTTAAAAAGACAAATTTAGAAACCACAGTCAGTGGCCATATCTAAGTCCTGCTGGGCCAGCTTTTCTGTAACTTCTCTGGAAAGTCACTGACAAGGGCAGCGCTTCTTTCCTGGCTCTCCGATGAGATCCGACTTTGGGCTGTAAGGGATGGTCAGCATGAGATCAAGTTGAGCTATGTCGCTTTAAATGATTGATACAACATTCAGCTTCTTCCACTGAATTTTCTGGAAAAAACGTAGGAGATTTTCATCATTTAATTAAATGCAAGGGTTTTTACAAAGTTTAACATATTGAACATACAGGACCAGATTTGGCTCATAGTTACCATTACATAAATCTGCAGTGTGGACTTATTCCAGATTTGACTGAGAGAAGAATCTGGCCCACAGCCAAATAACGACTGTGATAAATTAAAAGGAGGACTTGTGGCACCTTAGAGACTAACCAATTTATTTGAGCATAAGCTTTTGTGAGCTACAACTCACTTCATCGGAGGCATTCAGTGGAAAATACAGTGGGGAGATTTATATACATAGAGAACATGAAACAATGCGCGTTACCATACAGACTGTAACCAGTGATCACTTGATCACTTGTTGTGTATGGTAACACCCATTGTTTCGTGTTCTCTATGTATATAAATCTCCCCATTGTATTTTCCACTGAATGCCTCCGATGAAGTGAGTTGTAGCTCACAAAAGCTTATGCTCAAATAAATTGGTTAGTCTCTAAGGTGCCACAAGTCCTCCTGTTCTTTTTGCGAATACAGACTAACACGGCTGTTACTCTGAAACCCGTGATAAATTATTGCACATCTGCAAACAAAATGTGACTCAATTACTTAATGCATCATTTTCCCACAAGAGGGCAGCTGCCTGCCAGCTTATCACTTATTCACTGCTTGAAATCCACAGCCTGGCAGATTGATCCGCTGCCAAGGCCAGGTCTGAAAATGACACAGCAGTAACACGCACTCCACTCACCATTACCACACTGCAGCTGGCATAGTAGCGTTACTGCCTTTATTATCCTCTAAGCAAAATCCCAAAGTGCTCCGAGCCCGTAGAAAACTTTGTAAAATGCTTCCTTAAAATCAAGGCACGGTTTCTCAACCGTGGAACGTCTCCTTCTGCTGACCCAGCTTCCCTGTTTCTTGGCCATCCACCAAGCCTCACTGAGAGTTTATCACTTACGCTGTGTCATGAGGATGAACTTTACTCATCAAGCTCTTTCCACTGTCCGCTCAGTGGCAGCGGATACCACATTTCTGACTGGGGCCTTTGTCAGCCTCCCCTTTTCATTCCCTCAACTATTCGTTCCTAGCTCAATCAGTCAACAGCAGTGCAGGACGGTCGAGTTCTGTGACCTGTGATGAATGAACAAGGGCTCTTGAGAAGTGACAAATGGGGCACTAGAATTAGCTGTGCATTTTGCCCCACATCCGCAGACCCTGCAGTAGCAGCAAACCATTAATGCCTGATCAAGGCCGAAAATGAATTATATAAGCACAACTGACAGCAGGGAAATGATGTGGGCTTCGCTTCTTTAACATGTACCAGGTTTTCTATAACCTCGGTTTCAGAATTTCACACTTCTGATGTCAAAAATGTAAAGTGACAACCATAAGGTTGTGTGGGACGAAGGCAAAAGTGTATCCAAAACCGACTGGCGGGCCGCGTAGCGTGAAGGCATTTGGGGTTGAGAGCGGCATGTTAAAAATTATAAGGCCAACTGGGTACATGTGCGAACTGAATGCTTGGGGAATGTGGGGCTCAAAGTTATACATGGGAATTACAGGCAGGAAGGATGGCGTATAAGAGGATCTAACTGATGTAACACACTCAGGGACAGAAAGTGTGAATTACCTCATTTTAGCCGCCTTTAACCAGGCATACCCATGTGTCACTTTCAACCCCCCTATGCATTTGCTCTGATTACGGACCGGATTCTACTGTACATTAAAGGCTTGGTTGGTTTGATTTTTTTTTTTTTTTTAAAACGAGTTCAGTGTTTTCAGCCAGGGTGAGTGGCCTAGAAATAAACCTCAGTGCTTTGAGAGAGCAGAAGAGAGATAGATCACAGAGAACAGACAATGAAGCTGAATTACTTTGCCCAACCAGTTTAAAGGGAAGTGATTCTCTGGGGGAATCCAAAGAGCAGAGGAGGCAGGATCCAAGGTGCTGCTAGAAATGCTCTCTCGAGGTCAGTGATACTCAGAGCTCAGTGGTTCAGGAGCCAAATTAGCGATCAGCATTATGCAAAAGAGTCACAGTTGCGTGAATCCATTGTTTCATTTACTATAGTACTATTCATACTTAAACACTACGATGGGAAATTATATAACTACTATTTTCAAAGCAAAGTGACTGGCCAAGTATTATTTTATCAACTATAATCGGTTAACATAGTAAACACATCCTGACTGGTCAATAATTAAAATCACACAGTGTTTTAATATCACGTGTGGCAAAAAGTCGCAAGAGACACAGTAAAGAGCCACCTGCAGCTCGTGAGCCTCAGTCTGAGTATCGCTGTTCTAGGTTTTAAAGCCCAACCCCCTTAGTCCGTATAATTTGAAACATGGCCCAGAAACCTACTGAGGCCCTGCTACACCTGCCAAAGGAACAGAGCAAAGATTTGTTGGTGTTAATAGTCATAGATAGTAAACCAACGTCTCTCATTGACTCGGACGTTTCCAAAGCTGTAAATTGAAAGCACTGGCTCCGCAAATGAAATCAAGGCCAGTGTTTAAACTTCTGCTTTCCAAGCAAAACTAGAAGCCAGATTTCCATCAATATCAATGGAAGGTGCAGTCCCACATCAGAGGGCAGAATTCATCATACCTTATTTCTTAGCCACCCTCACCCCTCCCAGTGCCACTCTCAGACTCTGTTCTGAAGCTATTCTAGCACAAGTACTGCCTATAAGTTACGTGTTCATAAGGGCTGGTCAAAAATTTTCCATCAAGACTTATGGGCAGAAAATTGGGTTTTCAACTGAACTAATGTTCATCGAAAGTGACGGCTTTCGTCAAAAAACGTTTGATTGTTTTGTTGTAAAAACTAAAAATCAAACAGTATCTGGCAAAAAAATATATTTGAGTTTTTGAGGAAAAGTCAAAGTTCTCCACGCACAAAAATGTTTTTTTTTTCCATTTGTCGTCAAAATTTTCTTCAGAGAAAGAAACAAATTCCAAACAGCTCTAATTTTTACCATCCTTTCATGAGAACTTATGCATGGAAGAAAGAGAGAGGCAACACGATACAGGTGGGAAAATTCATATCCTCACTGCAGCTCAGAAAATGCTAGTTAAGGAGCCACCTTTCTGGCTTTTCTAATCCAATCAGTTTTATAGATCATGGGTGTGTTTGTGCGGAAGGATAAGTTTCAGGTTAACAATAATACTTTGCTCTCACACCGTACTTTTCACCTGTGGATCTCAAAGCATTTTACTTTGGTGATTTAGCATCATTACCCTCATTTTATAAGTGGGGAAACTGAGGCACAGAGAGGTGAGCAAGCCAATGACAGAGCCAGGTGTAGAACTCAGATTTCCTGACTCCCAGCCCCATGGTCTGCCCACTGCATCACAATGCCTATTAGAGAGCATCATGGAGGGTAGTGCTGACAATTCTACCTTTTAGCCTAACCCCCAGTTAAAAAAAATAAAATCAAAATTCTAATACCAATATAATCAAGTGACATTTCATGTGCTCTCCTGATTTGACTATTATATTGGACCATTGTCCATTATATGCAAATAGTCAACTTGTATGTTATTTCCCCTATTCCAAGGTGGGTTTTCTGGAGACTACCCCCGGTACTACTTTTTCCCTTTTATCCTGAGGGCCAGGTAGCAGCCCCTCACTTTCTGATTAAGGAAGGCTGGACACTGCTCCTGCAGGATCCCTCCAGTGCAGCCTTGGGACTGCAAGGCATTTTCTTGCATAATGTCCCCAGCTCCTCTGCTGCCCTGGGATGGAGTGTCTCATGCCAGACCCTGAATCATGAAATGTTTGCAATGCAGATTAAGAAAGACTTATTTAAAACAGCAGAGATATTTCAAAATGCTGGCCGCAGCCTCCAGGCTTCATGGAATCACAAAGAAGATTATAAAGCTGTTTTGAGTGACTTCTTCGGAAAATAACTTTGTCTGAGGCCATCTCTGTTCTCACTAGCAAGCATGAGTGTTTTGCAAAGTGGCTGCCTAAATACTGCAGTCAAAATGTGGGGGTGAAGAGGAATCCCTGCCCAGATAATGAGTGGGACATAATAACAATGCAAAAGGTTAATTCCACAAGTCAATTTTGAATCACTGGGGAGGAGAGGGCTATGCAATCTAGCAGTTCCAGCAGAGAACTGAACTCCTTCGACTCCTTCTTGTACCATCCACACACAACTGTTACTTTCATAGTGCAAACTGCACAGGTGTGGGGGCATAAAAGGGCTGTGATTTCTATCCCCCATGTCTTGTAAGTTCTATTCCTGGCTATTTTATTTATTTTTTAATAAATTAAAAAGGGGCGTTTCTAAATAAGTTAGATTTCTTTATTTAAATACATTTTTCTTGATAAAAAATTAAACCTATTTAAAATTAAATGTGAATTTATGACAACCTACTTTAAGGCCTAAACATTTAAAAATCATTTAAATTAAATTTAGATTAAAAAAAACCAAACACTCAAGCAGCCCACATGCACTGCCAAAGTTTTAAAAAAAGTCAGCCCATGAACTAGGGGAAATCACTGGGAAAGAGTGGAACCAGAGTTTGCTGACGTGCTAAACAACCAGCTATAGCCTGCAGTAGCCTTTTGACTGCTGGTACAGAGAGAATTTTCTTCATTTCAGTTTATTCAGCTAGTTTGTGCAAAGTTGAGAAACTGATTGGGAGTTGAAAAAGCAGGAAAGCTTGTTTTCCTTTTCGAATAAAAACAAAGTGTGAGAGGATGAGATCTACGGGTTCTAAATCTTGAAGGCCATGGCGATCAGTCATGATCAGTTCAGTTCACTAACTACAGATAATACTTCTTTTGTTTAATGAAGTTAATTTTAAATGCAAACATGTTTTGATATACTTACTTTCTTTGCTTATGTATTCAGCACAAATGTAGTTTTATTTAAATAATTTTTAAATGCCATTTTTGAGCATTTTTAATCAAATTCTAACTTCCATCCAAATGCAGTTTGTGACAAATTACAGTTTAAAAATTAATCATTGCCTACTAAATAAGAAATGCATAATTCACCATTTCCTAATGTAATTCAAAAAAAATAAAAAATATGACATACATATGTTAAGGCATTATATTTACTTAAATAAATATAGTAGATCCTCCTGCTTAGCAAAAAGAATTACCAAACTATACCAACCCATAAGAAACAACCTTTCTTTAGGAAAAATAACCAAAAAGTACAAATGCAAAACAAGATTAAAATCAAAGTCTTAAACCAAGGTTTCCTGTTTCTTTACATAAATCATGATAAAAAAGGGTGATTTAAATCAATCCACCCTCTTGGTTCTATCACTTTGTGACAATAGGCGAGTAACTTAAGAGCTCTGTGATTCAGTTTACCCCTTAAAAAAGAAGTGTCTTCTTATTTTTATTTGTATGGTGGCAATTGCTTCCCCCTGGGGCAGTGGTAAGGATTCATTACTTAGTGTTTCTACAGCGTTTTGAAGTTAACAAGCATTGCATGTGTGTTAAAGCTTATGATATCAGGGCATGGCACATGTTGCCCGTATAGCCAAAATACCCATTACAAAATTATTTTATCCCTGTACACGTTTCTGGCCTTCTTACTGATCGTGTGAAGCCAAGCTACTCCTCTGGCACAGAGGGCAATCACCTGCAAATACAGCTGCACTGTGCCGATACATGCAACAGCTAAAAAGGACCTCTTCTCTCTGCTCCACGAAGAACAGATTGCTTGGTTCCACCGAGTCTTGATAAAGTTTTGACAGCGGGCACTGGAGATGCTTGGGTCTTGTCTGCACTAGCAGTAAAATTTTTCAGCACCAGTGCAGGGGGAGCATCCACGGTCAGCAAAGGGTCAATTTCCTAAAGCAGACAGGAACTTTGTCCAGGGAAGCTGTTTTAGCACCTTGCCAGGAAAAAAAAAAACAAAAAGAAAAAAAAACCCTACCAGATCTAAGCCCAACCTGCTAAAGGGGTGCTAATATGGTATCCTTGGCCAAAGATACCAGGGGCCAAGGTAATAATTTACGGCTTTGTGACTGTCTGGCGGTGGATTGCATCACTCTTCTCAGAATTTTCCTCATGTAGACAGGGCAAATTTCCCCCCAATAGCAGCATCATTGATCGTCCTGGATACACTGTGTCACTTAGAACTGGTCTGAGCTAGGTTACGTGAGATGTGTTGACAGCGGTCGCAGCCGCGGGAGCCCTGTCTGCTTTCCCTAAGACCTGTTCAGTGGCATCGCTGGGAACCAACAGTAGGATTCCCCTGCCCCCCCCTGCACTAATGTGAGCTAAGTCCTAGACAGCTCAATGATCATCTGCCAGAGGGGAGGGAATCACAGGTGATCATTCACATGCAAGCTAAGGCCCTATTTGTACAAGAGCTAAAGAAAAATAATTCCTGCAGGGGGAAGAGCGATCGACAGTGCAAATGAATACCCTAGTTACACAAGTTTCTAATGCATCCATTGCAGGTAGGATCTCAAGGCAAATAATCCCTCATGTCCTTATAGGTATTAAAGGGTCCAAACATGGGGGGAAACATGCATCTTGTAAAATAGTTAGTAAGAAACTTGGGAAATGCAGTAGATCTAATATACTTGGACCTCAGCAAAGCATTGGACATAGTAGGAACTTAGCTAAATTAGAGAAGATGGGGATTAGTATAACAATGGCAAGGTGGGTCAGAAACCGGCTAAAGGGGAGAAGGCACTGGGTTTGTGCTGAAAGGTGAATTACCAGCCTGAAGGGAGGTTACTAGTGGAGTTCCTCACGGACTTGTCTTGGGACCAATCTTATTCAGTACTTTTATTAATGACCTTGGCACAAAAAGTCAGCGTGCGCTCATGAAATTTGCTGATGATACAGAGGAGGGTCAGAATATTACACTGGAAGATCTGGATGAGCTTGAAGATTGGTGTGACAGAAATGCAATACAATTCAACAGTACAAAGTGTAAAGTCACGTACCTACAGTCTAAGCAGAAGAATTGTTGCTATAAGCTATGAGCTCATCAGTTGAGAGTGAGAGGAGGAGAGACCAACCTGCATGTTAGCGTTGATCATAGGATGACTATGAACCACCAATGTGATGCGTCTACGAAACAGCCTAGGTTTGCATTTGCTGTTATCAGGCGAGACATTTCTAGCAGAGATAGGGAAGTATTAATGCCATTGTACAAGCTACTGGTAGGACCTCATGTGGTAAACTGTATAATTCTGGCCTCCCATTTTGAAGAAAGAGGAGTTCAAACTGGAACAAGTGCAGAGAAGAGCTACTTAGATGATCAGGGGAATGGAGGGCCTCTCTTATGAGAGGAAACTGGAAGAGCTTGGTGGGTTTAGCTTAGCACAGTGAAGGCTGAGAGAGGATCCGATTGCCCTCTAGAACTACAACAGGTGGTAAACACCAGGGACAGTGAAGCTATTTAAGCTAAAGGACAATGTTGACGCAAGAACAAATGGGGATAAATTGGCCGTGAAAAAATTCAAGATGGAAAGTAGAAGGTTTCTAACCATCAGAGGACTAAAGTCCTGTAACAGCTGCCCAACAGAAGTTGTGGAGGCAAACAACTTAATTAGTTTTAAGAGCAAGCTGAAAAAATTGATGAATGGGATTGTATGATAGGGTGGCTTGTGATGGTGGCTGACAAGGCTCGGCAGCCCTGAGGGTCCCTTCTGGTTCATGTCAGATATCCCTAAAATCTCATGCTTCAGGCAGTCACCTCCAGGTTCACCTGGGTGAGTCTCACTTAATCAATTCCCTGCCACTGGTGCACTTCAGTCCCTCACATTCTCTGCCTGTCATATAATAGTTCAGTCTCCTGTGAGCTGAAATACTTGGGTCTATTTCATTGTTGGGTTGAGTGCACGGGTGCTGATATACAGGAAGTTGGACCAGATGATCTGGTCATCCCTTGTGGTCTTGACTTCTATGACTTGGCAGAGTAGGATAAGAAGATTTAATTACAGCATAGCAGAAGGCAGTTGATCTGGAGAGCTTGGTCAAGTCACGCCATTGCTCTGTGCCTCAGTTTCCACATCTGTAATGGGGACACTGGTAATGGCACTGACCTCCTTTGCAAGGCACTTTGAGACTAACAGATGACAATCACTTTATAAGAGCTAGTTATGATCACAGAAAGGAAAAAAGGCCCTTTGCCAATTATTCTTTCTGGAGATACGTTGGTCCTTCTCTCATTCCCCTTTCCAAGTCTGCTGAGGAGGAGGATTTCCCCATTTGTTATATTGTCCTTAAGTCAAAGAGAGCTCTTTACAAACAAGTCACACAATGAGTGTGGGAACCATCAAATACAGATTCTGTTCTGAGATGGGTTTCATCCAGTCCTGACTCACTGTTATTAATGACAGGTTTCAGAGTAGCAGCCGTGTTAGTCTGTATTCGCAAAAAGAAAAGGAGTACTTGTGGCACCTTAGAGATTAACCAATTTATTTGAGCATAAGCTTTCGTGAGCTACAGCTCACTTCATCGGATGTTATTAATATCACGAATAACGATTATTTCAGAACGAAGATGGTCTCATTCAATAAAGACGCTTTGTTAGCCAAAAACTGAAGGTAAAGATTTGACTTAGCTGGCCCCATTGCTCATATTTAGCTCTTGAAATGAAGTGAATGGGGTGGGGAGGGAGGGGAAATCTAAGGTGTCAGCCAAACTCTACAAACCTCAAAACTATCACCTTCTTGCAAAGCAGCTGCTGCCATCGATGCAGGGGGATCTACCCCTCACACACTCCTGTTACTCTAGAACCTCTGTTTAGGGGACCCCTAAGAAGAAAGCTAGGACTGCAAAAACATTCCAGGGAACCACTCCATCTCTCCCCAAACTTGGATCATTCATTCTTCATGGACCAAATGATCTTGCAGACTTTGGTTGTTGATTAGTCAGCTGGAGAAGATTCACTTCATAATTTTTACCCTTTGTTGCTTAGGTCATAAAGAACAACCTCTGTATGAGAACTTTCACTTCTGCCCCACTCCCCCCTTCTCGCCTGTGAATATCTAGACACATTTAAGAGTGCAGTGTAACATAATTAGTATTCATTTTCAACACAGCATGTGGGCTGGCTTTATCAGGGAAACCTCTTGTGAGCCTCAAAAGCCAAATGCAGCTGCTTCCCTCATCTGTGAAAGATACAGAATGAAAACATGGTAACCTCAGACTCTTTTTAATCTCCAGCGCATCTCTCCCCTTTCGTCTTTTGACTGTGTTTCCTTCCCCCATTGCCATCTCTGAACCTCAACTGGGAGCAAATTGAACTCAGCATCTTTGGTCAGGTGAATCCAAAGAGCCGTTCCAATTCCTGCAGGCAAGTCAACATCAGTAGCAACCATCACCCAAGCTTGGGTATCACAGCTGTTCCTGAAGGCAGGAAGAGGGAGGAGGAGAATTAAATTGTGCATTTCCCTAGCCAAAGGGCCAGCCAATCCAAATGAAAAAGTTCCAATTTTATCTCAGTGACAAACAAGACTGACCAACTCCGAAAGAGAAAAATATATTAAGTTATACAGTTTCCAGTATTCTTCAACCGCAGCCTAGGGTTAAACACAACTAACAACACTTTGTAAATTCTCGTGTGGGCAGAATATGCCATTGTGTTAGTCATGTTACAGCATGACTAAAAGTTCAAGTATACACATGCCACCACCATGTTTTAGGGTCAGAAGCTGGGAGGAGTCTGAATAGTGGCTCTTCCTTATCTCTGGATGGGGTTGTGAGCAGGATGGAGGTGGTTTTTCCCCACCCAGTGGACTAGCAGAGAGCACACA
Source organism: Lepidochelys olivacea (assembly GCF_965140295.1). NCBI lineage: Eukaryota > Metazoa > Chordata > Testudines > Cheloniidae > Lepidochelys > Lepidochelys olivacea. Next base: position 18,003,815 of record NC_140428.1, read on the forward strand.
GAGACTGGACTCAGCTAGTGGACCACTGCGCGTAGGGCCCAATCCCGCCCCCAGTGTAGCCAAAGAAAGTTTTATCACTTCAGTGGGAGCAGGATGAGGCCCCAGTAGAGCAATAGAACCCACAATTCCCTAATAAATTTGAGACCATCCTGAATATTAGAGGGTACCCAGAACTCAGCGGTTCCCCTGGGCAGTAAGTTTGATGGATCTTGAAGATTACCTCCCTTGTAAACAGAACCAGATCCTATTTTCAGCAGCAAGATAATAAAGACCAATGAAATAAAATGGAGGGAAAAATCAAAATGCACCAATACAAAATGGGGAATAACAGGGGAGGCAGCAGTACTGGGGGTCACAGACTGAATCTAAACCAACAGTGTGCCGGTATTGTGAAAAAGGCAAAGGTCACTCTGGGATGTGTTGTCACATGTAAGACAGGGGAGGTAACCGTCTCACTCTGATCAGCAGTGGTGGGCCCTCAGCTGGGGTACGGCATCCAGTTTTGGGCACCACACTATAAGCAAGATGTGAACAAGCTGAAGAGTCCAGAGGAGAGCAACAAAAATGCTAAATGGTTTAGAAAACCTGCCCTAGAAGGAAAGGTTGAAGGAACTGGGCATGTTTAATCTAGAGAAGAGAAAGCTGAGGGAGGACATAACTGTCTTCAAATACGTTAGAGGTTGTCATAAAGAGGACAGCAATCAACTGTTCTCCATGTCCACCAAGAGCAGGACAAGCAGTAATGGGTTTAATCTGCAGCAAGGGAGATTTAGGTTGGTATGACACAGAGGTGCACTATTCTGTGTCAGCAACTCCTCAGGCCTGACATACTAACACACTGTCATCACAATATATACCCACAAGGTGGCATGCAATACATCACTGGAAAACTAATAACTCACTGATCATTTTTCAGAGTAACAGCTGTGTTAGTCTGTATTCGCAAAAAGAAAAGGAGGACTTGTGGCACCTTAGAGACTAACCAATTTATTTGAGCATAAGCTTTCATGAGCTACAGCTCACTTCAACAGTATGCATCCGATGAAGTGAGCTGTAGCTCATGAAAGCTTATGCTCAAATAAATTGGTTAGTCTCTAAGGTGCCACAAGTCCTCCTTTTCTTTTCACTGATCATTAATATTCTTGTGTGGTGTATGTAGATACAAAGAGTTATGGATATGTGCTAGAATTATGGTCTTAAAATGTGCTTGGCAAGAGATGCTTAAGCCCAGTGAGCCTTAGACAAAGGGAGATGTATTTGCTTGTCTTGTATCATCTTTGTCTTCACCTGATGTACATCTATATAAAAAGGTAAACAAAGCCCTCAGTCTAGGGAGTGAGGGAGATAGTCTCTTAATTATAAAGACAGAGATTTGTACCCCACACAAACAACGGAATCAACGGACGCTACTATAAAAGTGTATCCAGTAAGATCTTTTATGATAGCCTGTAGCCTGCTGGTGGTGAAGATTATGGTGCAACGTATGCATTAACGCTACATGAGGAATTACGGAATCTCACTGACGTTATGCTTTAAAGTCTGTAACCAACACAGGGAGAAACAGATTTTCTCCCAGTGAGAAGGGAAGGCAGCTGTCTACCTCTCTCCAATGTAAATTAAGCATTGTGGAATCAAAACAATGGAAGCCCCATTTACATACAAATCAGCAGGAAGATGGGAGGTACAGCAGGAGACCTTCCTGCTTCTTGAAACAGGATCAATGAATTTTGAGAAGACAGCCTGGTATCTGCATCCCCCCTCCCCACCAGGCAGGAGAGGCAGGGCTGACTTTTCAAAGAAGGTTTCAGAGTAACAGCCGTGTTAGTCTGTATTCGCAAAAAGAAAAGGAGTACTTGTGGCACCTTAGAGACTAACTCAAATATATTGGTTTGTCTCTAAGGTGCCACAAGTACTCCTTTTCTTTTTTCAAAGAAGAAATTTCTGAGGTTTACTGGACTCCAACTGGACAACTCCCCATAGTTGTCCCTCACTTGGAGGATTCAAGGGGCCAGAGCTCTTGAAATCACAGAACGCTGCGTCCTTCAACCAGGGAGGCTGAACTTAGGCAAAGATTGTAACTCGCTAAAATTAAGTTTTAATCTTATAAGCGTATTTTTGCTTTTGTTTCTTTGTAACCCCTTCTATCTTTACTCCTAAGGTTCGGTATCACTTAAACTTTCTGTTTAATAAATTTGTTCTACTTTTACTGTAAACCAGTTCAGGGCTGTGATTCAAATAAGAGCGCGTTTGTCAAGCCCCAGTTAAATTAATGAGCTGCAGTGTATTATCTCTTTAAAGTAGCAATGAACATAATAACCTCTGAGAGTGTTCAGTGACAGGGCTGGGCACTGCAGGAAGATGGCTCTGGGGAACTCGGGAGTCAGGCTTCAGTGTCTCTTACCTGCAAGACAAGGACTGGACTGGCCCAGTCCTGAAGGGTTTGCTGGCAAGACAGACAAGCTGATGTGTCAGAAGCTGCCACACAGTTTAACAGCAGCAAAACCCTCCATCACTGAAGCAGAGAGGGGTAAGGTGGTGACTCAGTTCTAGGAACCCCAGCAGCCTGTCACACTGTTAGCTGGTTTGAAGGAAATTCGGGAGGAGGCGCTGTGGGGTGACTCCGCAAACAATAAGTGGGTGGTGGAAGCCAGGGCGGGACCTACAGGCTTGTATGCAGGCTGTTGATGTCTGGGCTGTGAGTCACAGCAGCATAGCATTTAAGGCACCCAGAGTTGCAGGTCAAGGGGTGACAGAGCCCCTTTCTGGTCTGGGTTGAGCCCCAAAGCCTCACAGTTGGATATTAGGACAAACTCTGTAGCAATGAGAATAATTAAGCCCTGACACAGATTACTGCAGCAGGGTTAGGCTAACCCTAACCCTCAGCAGGAACCCCTTCTACTGGAGGTTCAGAACAGATTAGACCAGTGGTTCCCAAACTGGGGTTTGTGAATCCCTGGGGGTTCACGGAAAAAAATTCCCTAATGGCAGAAAGAGCTGTCTCTAGGGTCCCTGGGAAGCCAGTAGCCCAGAGCTTTGGGGACTTCCAAGAGCTAAGCAGATCAAAGCAAGCATATCTATCACACTGAGGAGATTGAAACTTCAAGCTTCCGTATACGAAATGGAAAGGGAGGTGGATATTTTCTGCTGCTTTTAAAATTAAATGGGCGGCTGGTGTTGTTTTTAAATTATTATGAAGAACAAGTTGAAGCTTTGTTGTAATGTGGGTTGTTTGCCTGGACTGCTCAAGACCTGAATGCTTGTGTAGGAGAACTCCGAGTTGGCTTCTTACATCCCTTCCTACTGTTCCACATCTGATACTCCTTGATGAAACATAGGAGCCAGAAGCACCAGTAAGGGGGGTGATGAGGGTCACATGCTGTCCCCCCCATTAGCACGCCCCCCCCACAGGTCCCTCCCCTTTTTTCCCCAGCAGGGCCCCCCCACATTTCTGGCAGTGCCCTCCCAGGCCCTGGGGTACACAGGGGCTTTGCCTCTACACCCTGTTTTTTCTACTGGCACCTCTGATAGGAGCCTTGTCTTCTAACAGGCTTAATCAAAAGTGATACAAGCTCCACAAGTGAGATCTTGGAAGAGTGTTGCTGTTTTCATAATGTAATAAAAATATGGTGATGATAAATCATAATGAATAAATAGTGTGTAATAAGCATGTCATAAAAACACATTTTATATTTCCAGGATTACTGCTTTTATAATTTATGCTGAGGTCAGGGAGAAAATCCTTGGAAATATTCATTTTTAGGAGGGGGTTCACCAGACTTGACATTTTCGTGAAAAGGGTTCGCGGATTGTTAAAGTTTGGGAACCACTGGATTAGACAAACACCTGTCGGGGTGGTCTAGATTTATTTAATCCTGCCTCTGCTGGGAGAGGGGGGACAGTGGCAGGGGATGGACTAGCGAACCCTTCCGGACCCACATTTCTATGACTCTTTGAAAACGAGCACATCTTCTGCCTGGGAAGACCGAGCCCTTTGGATATCAGGTGGATAATACGTTTGTTCGAGAGCATCAAGGTTTGTTCCTCGCCTTCACTCTTCCAATGCCTGCAGGCACGTGAGCTATCCCAGTGGAAGCAAGGCTCCTTCCCGAGGTAGAGCAGATCTCAGGGGGTTATGCTGCATTTGCGTCTTGCGCTGACTGAACTCATTAGTTAACATTCATTTGAGCTCACAGAAAAAAAAAAAAAGTGTGGTGGTGAATCAGGGAGATGAGAAATCAGTTTGCTACAGATGAGTAGTACATCAGAACGAAAAGTATATTACAGTAAAAAAAAAAATACAAAAAATGATCATCTACCAGCACTAGCTGCTCTGGAACTGACTACAGAACCGTTCCAGCAACACAACTGCCTCCTTCTTGGGCTCCTACCCAAAGGCTGAGAACACCGAAAAGAATCCTGCCCAAGCCTACGAGTGCAACCAGATAAACTTCATCTGTCTCATGGGGCATGTGGAAAAAAAGATCAATAATAACTGTTAACTGGATGTAAACTAAAGACCAGAAAAACAATTTAAAATATAAATAGGCTATGAACTGCCAGACACTAAACAGGAGCATATGAATTCCAGTAGTGCCTCAGGCTGCCAGCAAGAGTCATCACACAGAAACACAGTAAAAAGACTATTCTTGGACCAAAGCAACCATAAGCTCTGTGACTCCAGGTTTTAACAGGCATGGGATAAGTAATGGCTGGGACCTAAGTCTGAATATTGATACTGAATATTAGAAAAGCAAATGCACTCTCTCTCTCTTGCAATAAAATAATCATTGTGCACTGATATAGCACCTTGCACCCCCCCTCCCCCCCAAATCAGACTGCAGACCATCAGGCCAATCCTGCAATCCTTAGGTGAGTAGCCCCAAAGATTGCCCGGGTGAGTAGGGATTGTAGGATCAGGACCTATATGTATAGGAATCACTCCACCTTAAGGATGAGAGGATGGGAGCCAGATCACCATGGTACAGTAAGTTGTGTGAGTGTGGGAGGGGAAATTACAGCTCAGGGCCACAGGGCAAACCCCTACTTTTATCAAAAGGGCCCTGAGGATCTGCTAACATCAGTGCACAATAGGCAGGAATAAGTGTTCTTAAAGGTCTGATCCAGAAGGCCCACAGGCTTTAGATCTGGCTTTGATCTCTCTTTAAAGATCTCCAGGCCCACAAAGTTCTGCTGAAACATTTCTCCGTAATTTGCAATGACAGGCACAGCATACATACAAATGACTCATTCACATGGGACTGTTTGGGTTTCTCTAATATTTCCATTGGCAGGGGAAAATCATTAGGAGGTCAACTTGGGGCCCTCATTCCTGCAATGCAATCACCCATAGGCTTGACTTCACCCAGGCAAAGCGGTGCACAGCCTCCATGATCTTACTCCCATGCATGACACACATTTATAAGCGTGCACAGGATGAGGGCAATTGTTGGGAATTGCACCAAGCGAACCCTGTACCCAGGTACCTGTTATCCCATTATAACATGGTACCCAGGACCAATATTAACTGAGCAGAGAGTCTAGGTCTCCTGGGCTGAAATCAAGAGCTTTAACAGTCTGAAACCACGGATCAGTTGGGGGGGGCAGAGACACAGATGATATCTTTTTGAATTTCATTCAATGCAGAAGCCACAGCCCATTCATGAATAAGTTACTGCAGAAAGGGGATGGATGGTCCAATGAAGGAGCAGTTTTCTTTTTACACTTTGGGGAGATCTAAGTCAAGCCCGAGTTTCTCAGCTTGCAACCGAGCCTGGGCCAGACAGATTCCCCACAATCCCCGGGTACGTGGCAAGGCTTCTTGGGACGGCATAAGGAGGACCCGGGGCGAGCTTGCGTTCCCCAGAACATCGGGTGCCAGCTGAGGAGCCAAGGGCGTCTGTGGTTTGAAGTTAATAACGCAAGAAGCCAACCGATAAATAAATCCGGATCCTTTGCTCTTGTCTGCCAGCTCTCCGGGGCAGGCATCAGGCCGCTCCGGGGCGGGCCCCCCACGCTTCCCGCCCGCCCGTAGCACCTTCCTCTCCAACGGGGAGAGCCCACCCCACCCCGGGGCGTGATCCCCCTGGGGAAGCAGCCCCGTGAGTTGCCCCCAGCTTCTCTGAGCCTATAGGCGCGCTGGGTCCCCCGTGCCCCCCGGCCCAGCGCTATTGGTTCGGGGGGAGACCGGAACCCCCCCAACCCCCCCCCCCCGGCAGAGCCCCACGCCCCCCCCCGGCAGAGCCCCGGGGCAGCTACCCTACCTGCGGGGGCGCCGCCTGGGTCCCCCGGAGAAGCAGCAGCAGCAGCAGCAGCCCCCGGGCAGCCATCGGCCCCGCTCCGCGCAGCGGCAGCCGCGGGAAGGTCCTAGAGCATCCGCGCGCGGGACTCCCGCCTCCCGGGCAGGGCTCCCCGCTGGCCTGGACCGCGCCGAGCACCTGGTCCCTGGAGCGAGCCCCGCGTCCTCGCAGGCGCCGGCAGCGACTTTCTAGCTCGAGTCGCGGGGGCGGCAGAATCCGAAACCCCGAAATCACACCGGGAAAAGGGGGTTGACACAGCGTGTCACTAGCCCGGCCCCCTCCCGCCCTGCTCCCCGGGGCTACCCCCCGCGCGGCGGAGTCAGAGCCTGGGCTCACCCAGCATGCAAATTGCAGCCGCTAGGAAGCCTACGGGTTTCACCCCTTTGCCCGAAAACAACGGGCTCGGCTGGGTCCGTTTCTCTCCCTTTCCCCGTCCCTGGCAGCAGGGAGCGGGAACAAAGAACCGCGGAGCCCGCCCGCCCGCAGCCCCTCCTCTCTGCCCCGGGCTGGGCGAGTCTGAGTCCCCCGCAAACTCCTGCTCCAGCCGCTCTCTGCCAGCCTGGAGCGAGGCTCCCGCAAGAGCCCACACGCGTTTTCCTCCGGCTCCAAGGGGGGAGCGAGCTCACAGCCGCCTGGCAGAGTCTGGGTGCTTCAGCTGATCTGGGAGGGACCCGTCCTTCCCCCCGGGGCTTAACAGGGCTCGGGCTTGATTTTACAGCCAGCCCGGCTCAACGCCCTCGCCCTCAGCCGGCTTGGGAGCCGGTCTAGCTGTCAGCAGGGCTGGTCCCATTGCCTGCAGCGGCCCCAAGCACCGCGGGATTAGCTCTTAGCCCAAAGGGAATGTCAGGCAGGCCCCTCGCTGTTCGGCTCTGCATGAAATCTCTTCTGCAGCCCCCCACCCCCGACGACAACAAGAAGAAGTCTGGTAAAAACAGCCTCCTGCCAAAGAGCAGGACAGGCAAAAACCCTGAGCCAGGCAGTAAAGTCCTGAGAAGCTGCATTTTCATGACGATGCTTTTTTTCCTTTTCATGTGTGTAAATTTCTGCTGAGCAAAAGGTCATCACAGAATGAGTGGAGGGTAATTCGCTGCTTGAACCCAGGTGTGCAACAAACTCACTTAAACCAGCCCTGTAATTACCCGACATTTCACTCTCCTGCAGCAGCAAAGTTCATTATGCAAAATGATAGCACTTTCACTGAAATGGCTTTTGGAGTCCTTATTTAACTCCCCCCACCCGCCCCGGAGGGGGGGGCGCTATTCAAGAGTCACCCCCCCTCCACAATCACATAAGCACCTAGTTAACTGTACACACCTGAGTCATGCCCTTGGACGAGTGGACTCAGGTGTGTTCACAAGATCGGGCCCTTCCTTGTCAGATGAGTCTGTTGCTATTTTTAAAAGCAATGGTTTACATTTAAAGATGCCCTCTAATGCTTTCAAGGGAACACCCATTTATTCCCAGATCTCCCACACAAACTGAAACCTAAAATAAACATAGGCCCCTAATTTTCAGAGGTGACCTTGAGCACTGCATGGTAGAGGTCACTGTTCCATACCAGCATCTTATCCAGTTGAGCAAATATGTCCTGGCTTCAGTCTCAATTATAAACGTACAGAACACAAATTGGCTGTGGGTAGCAGGTGTTGGAGGTTTGGGGACAGCTGAGTGGTTGGGTGGGATGGTGTGTGTGTGTGTATTGGGCTGTTAAAATCACTGGCCAGAAATTTATTTAAACATTATGGTAGGTTGCATGGTTTTCTTGGTTCATAGATTGTAATTTGAAATAACAGCCCCTAGAATCAAGGTTGCTGGGCTGGGTTATTTTTGGTTTTGTTTTGAACTTGAATCAACATAAATACAACAGCAAAATTTGGGGATAGGATGTGTGCTTTATTAGGACAGGCACCAACATGGGATTGCCTCTGCTTAACTTTACCTACATGAGTGGTCTTATTGAAGTAAGCGTAGGTAGGTAACAGAAGGGCCCCCAAGACCACAGTACCTGGATGCTCAGAGAACAGGTGTCTAATGTCAGGCAAGTGCTTAAGTCTTTCCAAGATCAGAGATGTGGAGTTAAATCAAATCAAATCTTCATTGAATGCGATGTGTCAGTGTGAAAAAAAACCCCTGAAATGGTCACCGACCACTGTTCTTGTCTATTGTGTGAGGTAGGTTCTGCATTAAATAATACCATTCTCAGAGTGGGTATTCCAGTCCTCGTGTTTTAAATAAACACATTTGATTCAGACTGTGTGTGTTTTGATTATATTCAAGTGAATTACCAGGGACTTTCTGAAAGGAGCCATACCAGGAACTACAACACCCACCTCTGCTTCAGCAAAATAAAATTATTTTTCTCAAAATGTTCCATTCATTTCCTAGAAAATAATCCCCTGCACTGAAGATAAAAACAGATGTTAAGGACAAATTGTTTCTCCAGTTCCCAGTTCTCCAAAGGGCATTTTAATCCAACAGGCAGAACGAGAAAATCGTTGGGAGCACAATGTATTATGGTTTATAGTACCCATCTACTTGTATATGTCCCTCTATTTAAACACTTCTTAAAATGTGCATTTGCCGATAAATAGTCCTTTGAACTCAATGGTACTACACGTAGGTGCAAAGTTAAGGCTTGGCTACACTTGCAGATGGAGAGCGCTTTGAGTTAAACCAGCCTTCGGTGAGCGCAGGAGGGAAAGCGCTGCAGTGTGTTCCCACTGGCAGCTGCAAGCGCACTGGCGTGGCCGCATTTGGAAACTTGCAGCGGCATCGGGAGCGGTGCATTATGGGCAGCTATCCCACAGAGCCCCTCTTCCCATTCTGGTGCTGTGGCTTGTGGGAAGGGGGCGGGGCATTTGGGGTCCTGTCCCAATGCCCCATGATGCATTGCTTCGCATCCCAGCAATCCCTGTGATTCTGATCACATTTGGTGCCATCTTTCAACGTTTTTTGTACTGCACGCTCTGTCTTCTCTTTCGGTCTGCAGGAATGGATCCTGAACTTGTGAGGAAAACGCTGATGGGTCGACAAATTGCAGTCGAGTTACTCCTTAAGCTACAAACTGACAGTGAGGACTCCGACGACGTTATTGACTCGAGTAACCCCTACGACACAAGATTGCTTGTGGCATTCATGGACATGCTCACCACAGTGGAAAGCCACTTTGGGGCTCGGGAAACAAGCACTGAGTGGTGGGATCACATCGTCGTGCAAGTCTGGGATGATGAGCAGCGGCTGTAGAACTTTCGCATGAGGAAAGCTACTTTCATGGGACTGTGTGCTGAGCTCACCCCCACCCTGCGGCGCAAGGACATGAGACTGAGAGCTGCCCTGAGGGTGGAGAAGCGGGTGGCTATTGCAATCTGGAAGCTGGCAACTCCAGACAGCTACCGATCAGTCGCTAACCAGTTTGGAGTGGGAAAGTTGACCGTTGGACTCGTGTTGATGCAAGTTTGCAGAGCCATTAATCGCATCCTGCTCAGAAGAACCATGACTCTGGGCAACATGCGTGACATTGCGGCTGGCTTTGCACAAATGGCTTTCCCTAACTGGGGAAGGGCAATAGATAGGACGCATATTCCAGTTCTGGCACCAGACCACCTAGCTTCCGAGTACATAAATCGGAAGGGGTATTTCTCTATAGTTCTCCAGGCGCTTGTGGATCGTCATGGGCATTTCATGGATATTAACGCAGGCTGGTCCAGAAAGGTGCATGACGCATGCATCTTTCAGAACACTAGCCTGTTCAGGAAGCTACAAGCCGGGACTTTCTTCCCAGACCAGAAGATCACTGTAGGGGAAGTTGAAATGCCCATTGTGATCCTTGGAGACCCAGCTTCCCCTTTAATGTCGTGGCTCATGAAACCCTACACAGGGAGCCTTGACAGCAGCAAGGAGCGGTTCAAACAGGCTGAGTCGGTGCAGAATAACTGTTGAGTGTGCTTTTGGCCATTTAAAGGGCCGCTGGTGCTGTCTGTATGGGAAGCTGGACCTGGATGATGACAACATCCTCACAGTTATAGCCACGTGCTCTACCCTCCATAACATTCGTGAAGGGAAGGGTGAAAGCTTCGCTCAGGCATGGACCTCAGAGGTTCAACACCTGGAGGCTGAATTTGAACAGCCAGAGACCAGGGCTATTAGAGGGGCCCAGTGCGGGGCTGTAAGGATTAGGGATGCCTTTGAGGGAGCAATTCGATGCTGAAAGCCACCAGTAATGTCTGGTGCCCTGCACGGGAGTGAAGTGCAGTGGTTCCAATGCTAGTAGGCATCTGTGTTTGCTACGTATGATGCACTGACTTGCAGTGCCTGTTGCTTTCCTGGGCTACGGTATCTTTTACTTAATGCAATAAAGAATGTTTTCAAAGTAAAAAAATTCATTTATTGAAAAGAAACAGAACTGCTGGGGAAACAGAAAGGGCATGTTGTGGGACGAGGGAAGGGGGCAGGGTGGGGAATGGGACAATCACAGATTTGCGTAAGTCCTGTTATCATATTCAGCTTTCCTGGCTGGAGTGCCGCGCAATGAGTGCTGCACTTCAGGATGGCTATGCTGCATGGTGATGGGGGTTGAGGGCAGTGGGTAAGGGTTGTAGTTTGCAGGGCTGGGTGGTGAAGCTACAGGTGTTGGAGGCAGCTGGTGGCAATAAGAAACCAGATGTTGGGGGAAGTGGGCTGGCGGTGACATGGGAAAGAGTTTTGGGACAAGGGCTGCGGGGGGAGGGGGAGGCAGGTGCTACGAGCACCTGCATCGAGTCCACTTGGTGCTCCATAATGCTTATGAGCCGCTCCGTGCTTTGGTGCCGGCAATCCACATTCTGCTGGTGGAGCCTCCTTTCAGTCTCCCGCCACTCCTGTACTTTTTGATTTTCAGTACGGGACTGCTGCATGACTTCATGCAGCAGGTCCTCTTTGGTTCTTCGCTGCCGCTTCCTGATTCTTTGCAGTCTTTTGGCCATTGATAACAGGGACGGCTGCGATCTCAAGGTTGCATCTGTAAAGCCAAAATGCAACACTTAAGAGAGGCAGCATTGTTCACACCAGACAGAGCAATGATTCTGCCGTACTTAAAGACAAGCACAGTGCACACAATAGCAGAAAGTGCCCGTCCCAAAGTGAGCGCACATAACCCACAGGAGCCCCAAAATGATAAGTAAGCACAGGGGCAAGGGGGACTGATTGTTTCAGGGCTGTACTGTCCTCTGGGGTTGGTTCTGTGCCTTGGGGAGAGCCAACAGCTGCAGGGGGCCCCTATACTGAACACTGTCCCATTTTCCACAGGATGAGTTCGTCCTGAAAGATCTCTCGCTTCGGAGGGTGACCAGGGAAGCAAGGGAGGGTCTTCAACTGCAATGTGGATTCTGCCCTGGCCCATATGCAGCTTGCCTGTGTGCAGCAATGGTCCCCCCGCCCCTCACAGCACAGTGGTGCAGACATGTTAGCTTGACTGGGACAAGGAGCACAGTAGCTCTGCCAAGGAACCTGCACAAGTGGATTGCCCAGCTTCTGTATGAGACTTTTGAAGAGATCACTGGGGCGGATTACCGCGATGTGAGAGAGCACATCAACGCCCTATTCTGTATCTAGGCATGCACCCAGCCCCTTACTTCTCTCTGCAGCCCTCCTTGCCCCAAGAGCCTGCACCAAACAACTACCTTCCCAAAGCAAAAGCCACTTACTGGGCACCTCCTCTGCTGTTTGTTCTTCCCGAAGCACCGTCCACTGCGACTGGCTACCTTCCTCCTGGCTTGAAAACAGCTCCTGGTTGCGTGCATCTAGGGATGCCGGGCTGTCCTCTGGCTCTGGCCCCACTGTCTCCTCAGCACCCTCTCTTCTGCTTTCTTCCTCCTGTTTTGTTGAACTCTGCACTGCTACAGCTTCTGAAGTGTCCATGGTGGTCTTCAGAGTGGAGGTGGGGTCACCCCCAAGTATCACGTCCAGCTCTTTGAAGAAACGGCAGGTTGCGGGGGAATCACCGGAGCGGCTGTTTGCCTCCCGCGCTTTGTGGTAGGCATTCCGCAACTCCTTCACTTTAACCCTGCACTGCAGAGCGTCCCGGTCATGGCCCCTTTCCATCATGGCCCTTGATATCTGCCCGAAGGTATTGTAATTCCTACGGCTGGAGCGCAGCTGGGACTGGACAGCTTCCTCCTCCCAAACATGGATGAGGTCCAGCACCTCGCCATTGCTCCATACTGGGGATCGCCTGGCTCCTGGAGGCATGGGCACCTGGAAAGATTCGCTGAGAGCACGCCACGCCTAGCTGAGCAAACAGGAAGGGGAATTTCAAAATTTCCAGAGAATTTAAAGGGCGGGTCTGACGGTTGGTCACCTGAGGGCAGGGCAGCAGAGTTCAAAGCGATGACCAGAGTGGCTAGCACAGGCATTGTGGGACACTTCTGGAGGCCGATCAGAACGCATGAAGAGCCCAGGGCACCCACACTGGCACCGTGGCACTCCAGCGGGGTTGCAGCAAGCCTTTTGCTTCCCGTAGAGGAGGATTACCAGGGGCGCTCCAGCCATGGAGTCTGGGTGCTCTACTTGCCTTGCCAGTGTGGGACACCTCAGGAGTTAGGGTGCCCGGGGCTGATTTAATGCACTCTGATTTGCAAATGTAGGCAAGGCCTTACTTAAATGTGTAAGGATTTTCAGGTGGACAGCTTTGTTAATTACCAATGCTATTAGCGCAGTGCCAAGGTCAATATTTTGGCAGAAGTATGAGAGAGAAAATAATTGAGAAAAGAGGCATCATTCTTAAACACTGACAAATGGAAACAAGGGAGCATTCTATCAAAGGAGACAGTTTAAAATACCATCTCGTGGGAGTGTTGCCAATGACTTCTGTGAGTACAAAAAGAAAAGGAGGACTTGTGGCACCTTAGAGACTAACAAATTTATTTGAGCATGAGCTTTCGTGAGCTACAGCTCACTTCATCGGATCAGACCCAAAGGATGTACAATGTTTGACTCTTACTCACATTAGTCTCAATGGCTTGCAAGGAGCCTCTTGCTGGAGGTAAGGGCTATGCTATGTGCAGGCTGCAGAATCAGGTCCTAACACAATATTCAGTGAACACGGCCTTATTACATTTGCAGGTCAAGGATTCTTGTGGCTACAGTGATACTCAAGGAAGGTATTTGCAGCTGAAGATCATTCACCAAATTTCTCCGTTGCCATCCCCCTTCCCAGTTTTACCAGGGGAGAGCTTCCAACCTGAGGCCCTTGGAGGATCACACTTGCTGTAATATCACACAGGGAGGGAAGTGGCAGCTTGTACAGTCAGTACCCAAACCATTTAGCGCCGTATAGGTGAAACCCAGCATCTTAAACCTCTGCTGGAAATCAGTTAGGAGCCAGGGCAGATCAGGGGCAGTGGTGTATTGAGATCATATCAGGAAACACCACTTAGGCCTGGTCTACACTAGAAAATTAAGTCGGCTTAACTATATCGCTCAAGGGTGTGAAAAATCCACACCCCTGAGCAGCATAGTTAAGCTGACCTAGCCATCACCCCTCATCTAGACAGCGTGTCTACACTTCTGTCAACCTAGCTACTGCCTCTCAGGGTGGTGGAATAATTATAGCCATAGGAAAACCCCACCTGCTGCTGTAGGTAGCCGCTAGGCTGCAGCATTTCAAGTGTAGACAAGCCCTTAGCAAGTAAAGGCCAGATTTTTAAGGTGTTTAGTTGCCTAATTATGTAGATAGGCACATCATGTGATGTTCAAAAGCAGGGTATGCTTAGCTGCTTCTTTAGGTACCTAGATACCTTAAAAAAATCTGACTCCCCCCAAGTGGCTGCATTTTGTACTCACTGCGGTTTCCAAACGATTTGAAGTGGCCACTCCCTGTAGAATAGTCTCATTGACATCAATTGGGCTAGGTCAGTTTGCTCGGTCAATCATTCCAGGAACATCATTCCACAGTATTTACTGTAGCAGGTGTATGGAGATGTTGCATTTATTCTTAATTTTCAACTTTCTGCAGTTTGTTTAAATTCAGCCAGGTGTTCAAATCACCTGCTGTATGTTAAATATTTTCAGGTCAACTTTGATAACGTGATCTGTAGAGTGCTGTCAATTCTCCAATTTCACCCCAGAATGGGTGTCCATTATGGTCAGACTTCACTGTAGGAGATGTGTTTATTTCTCTTATTTTATTTCACCACAGTTCCAACATTTGTTTATTCTTACTATGTCACGCTAGCTGTTGTTTGGGATCTCATAAAAATTTACCTCCTCTTGAACTGGATTTAATGTTGTTTACATAGGGATGTTGCTATTTCTACATATTTTGATCCTGAATTGTCTAGCATAGGTCTTTAGCACACAAATTACGCAATTTTTCATTGAACTTTTAAGACTTGATACTGCATCTCCTTTCACACCCAGAACTCCAACTTTGGTCACAGAAAGGGAAGGGGTTGGGTTGTGCGAGGAGTGCTGGGTTGGATCTTTATGGACGTGAAAAGACAGTTGAATGCTGCAGTCTTGGATATGTAGCAATGTTCTTGAGAATTAAGAATTGCACAATACAAAACTCAGGGGTCATCACCCCATAAAATTAATAGGCAGCAAGTTTAATACAAACAAGAGGAAATACTTTGTCAAAATGCACAATTAAGTCATGAAACTCATTGCCATGGAATGTTGTGATGACCAAAAGTATAAATGGGTTTAAAAAAAAAAACTAGACAAGTTTATGGAGGATAGGTCCATCAATGGCTATTAGCCAAGATGATCAGGGATGTAACCCCATGCTTGGAGTGACCCAAACCTCTGATTGCCAGAAGGCAGGAGGGGAACACACAGGTGTATCTCCGCAAAATTGCCCTGTTCTGTACACTCCCCATGAAGCATTGGTACTAGCCTCTGTTGGAGACAGAATACTGGGCTAGATGGACCATCGCTCTGACCCAGTGTGGCTGTTCTTATGTAATAAATGTTTCCATTTGTTTCTCTCCCATACATTTAACCTCTAAGAATTAAAACAAGAAGTCCTAGGAGAATACAAAGATTTTCTTGTTGTGGACTTGGATTCAACAATCCCTTACACAGAGGGAAAATCCCAAAAGATTTCAACACTTGCAGTTTCAACTATAGCAGACATCCTCATAGTGAGGAGTCATTCTATAATAACAACGGGGGGGAGGGGCAGGGAATATCAACATCTCTAATAAAGTTCTACACTCAATATCTGCAATCTAAACAAAAAGAAAGTAGAAAAACAGACCAGATTTTCTGATTTGAGCAGGGAAGGGGCTTTTGCCTCAATCAGCTGTGCTATTGAAAAGTAATAATTTAAGTACAGTGTTTTGGGGGGTAATTAGTGACCAGCTATAGGAAGCTGATTCACCTTGGGCCATTAACTCCAACTGGTCATTTATCCCAAACAATAGCAAGATCATTATTACTATTACAAAGTATAATTTTGAAAAGAACCTTTTGGGCATTTCTCCATTTGTTTTCTCCCTGTATTAGATCAAATTCTACTCTTAGCCACCCTGGTATAATTCCTGTGGAGTCAGTGGAGTTACTCCACGTACCATTGGTGTTAATTAGGGAAGAATTTGGCTCTTCGTAGGATTTACCTGTTGGTCACTCCTATCATGAGGTTACGTTTTTCTCCAAGATTCCATTTCGTCTGATACTAGGTTCTCCTGTAAGTTACAAGCAAGCCATATCCAGGTGTCCAAAACCCCTGATTCAGGCCCCAGAAAATCATAAGATTGGCTTTAAGATCATGGGATTTTAAAATATTATTTGCTTTCTGGCTTCTGAGCCTCCTGGGTGCACATTTTCAACTTTTCCTCTGCAGCCATGAGAGCTACCTACTTACTTTTCTCCTAAATGAAAGCTGAGTGTCTCACATCATCACATGACTCCAGGAGCTGGGGCTTTAAGAAAAACACCCCATATTGTGAGATATGTGATAAAATATTGAGAATTGGCGACATTGAAGAAGATAGACACGGATCCAAATGAGAAACTTGCATTTGAATTCCCCCTAGTATGAGGCGCTGCCTCTGAATTAGGGACCAAGCTTTCTGAAGCAGTTCAGATTTGGTCCATTATGGGGAAAGATTTAGCAGCGTTGATCTGAACCCTGATCCAGTGGTTTTTGGTTTAGCCTCAGCTCTAAAGTGAGGATGGCTGCATCAGGCATAAAGCAGTTGTATGCAAGTGAGCCTTTAGCTAGAATATAATTCAAAAGAGTGTATTTCCATTTTGTTAGTAGAGATTTTCTTCAGTATGAAGTTTTCTTTATGGAACTACTGAACTTTTCCCTCTGCCACCACATAAATTCCCCAACTCACCTTCCCTTCTTCTGATGACCACCATCCTTCTGTTCTCCACTCACTGGAGATCTGATCCAAGGCCCATTGCAGTCAATGGAAAGTCTCCCATTCACTTCAGTGGACTGGGATCAGGTTCTATAATTAGTCTGCAAAAAATACCTAGATCTGGCTCTGGTCAGAGCCAGCACTGACCGGAGAGGCCTGGCTGCAGTCACAGGTTGCACAAAATTATGGCACACATTCAATGAGAGTTACCCCTTCCCATCTTAATTTAGGCCTGAGACTATTTTTTGGAATGGGGGTGGGCAGTAGAGAACCTAGTTAACACCAAGGAAAAGGAATCTTCATGTTTGGTTTTAACTTTAATGTAAAAAGGGGGGTTGATCTATGTACCCAAATGGTCATCACAGTCTCTTCCCCACAATCTTTCTACTGACTTTATAGGCTGACCCTCAATGAGGCTGTTGCTATTTGGCCATCGGAAAGACATGCTTTGCATGTCTGAACGGCTGATATCCATTAGAGGGCCAATGTTTCTGTAGCTAGAAGCACACTGACATCAACAGAGATTCTGGCCCATTGTTTTCGTGGCTGACATTAAGCATGACGTTATGTATATTTTATTTGCCTTTTATTGTATCCATTCATTCATTATTTTGATTTCAATGAAAATAAAAGCAGGTGTAAAAAGTGCCAGACCTTTCCATCTGAATCACAAGAGCTGGGACTGAATTTAAAAATAAATGGCTGTTACAAAATGTTGTCATTTACATAGAGTTGACTTAAGTAGGGAAGTCCTCTGATCCTATTTTTGGCCTGTCAACTAATAATCTTAGCTTATATGTAGAGATGAAATTACCCTAATATTAAGAAAGGAGAAGCTGTGTGATAGATTTTTTTCTTTCTTTCTGAGCACAGTAACATCAAAACCAAAAACACTTCCTGAGTCAAACTGAAAAATGAGAAAGCTGACTGAGAACTCAGGGCGCTGTCAGGAAAGAGGCTGCTGGGCCTTCCATGAAAGACACCACCACCATGTTGCAGAATTACTATCCCGAGAGGTTGACTGAGAGATAGGCAACCTCAGAAGAAAGATCATAGCATATCTGATGCTTTCGGTAACCCTCAGACTCCCCCTGACCAGACCGAGCCTCTGGAAAAGAGCAATCAATTTACATTTTGTGCTCTCTACTAGGACAGTTTCTGATGCCGCTTTATTTGTTGCATGCCACGATCCTACCTCGCCATCGCTTCTGATTTATACCCTTGCTGCAACTGGAGGAAATGCTGAGTCACCATCACAGTCAATGCTGTGAGCCGATCAACCATGATAATCAAACAACTGGGAAGAATGTTGAGGTGGGGGAGGGGGAGGGGAGAGCAAAGCTATCACATGAAGACTTCAGCCCACCTGTAGCTTCCCTTTACACTCCTCCAGCCCTGGCCTCGCCTACAACCCCACACGCAACCTCATGCCTGTACAGGAGCCTTCTCCAGGGCAGCTCCTTATTTCTGGTACAACCCGCCTGTCTCCATCTTATTTAAAACTGAAACAATTGTTGTGTTTTATTTTTTATGATGCCAGTGGAAGTGAGCCCTACGGCACCAGGGCTGACTTAGGTCCTCCTCAACCTCACGCTGCTTTGAAGTCCTATAGCACGCACATGCGTCAGTGGGGCTGTGACGCTGTCCTGACCGCAAAGCACAGGGAGACCACTGGAAAGCCACTGGTGACAAGAAAGGCCTTGCAAAAGGCAGGAAATAAAGGATACGCTTTCCTTTGGCTGGCAAGTTTCTAAGTGCACGATATTTTAATATGAGGTGGCCTAGGAGGTTCACTAGCATTTCCAGGAAGCTACTCCTGCATCCACAGGTGCTGATTTTCATTTTTCTGGGCGGGTGCTCCACCCCCACTCCACCCCTTCCCCACCCTCGTTCCACCTCTTCCTCCCCAGAGGTCCTGCCTTCACCCCACCTCTTCCTGCCCCTGCTCTGCTCCCTCCCCTGAATGCTTCCTGCCCGTTGCTGAACGACAGATCGGTGGGTGCTGAGCACCCCCAATTTTTTTCCCATGGGTGCTCCAGCCCCTGAGCACTCACGGAGTCGGCGCCTGTGCCTGGATCCATCTGGAGCTAGAGTCAGGGCCATCCATTCGGAGCCTGTTCAATCTCTTTCAGTTAAGTCAGAGAGAACCTGCTCCTAGGATCTATCCTGCTCAAGGAATAATCTGATTCTGGATCTAGCCTAGAACTTGGGATACATGGGGTCAGTTCCCTGCTTCAGCAATCTTCCTGGGTGACCTGGAGCAAATAATTTAAGCTGACTTAGTTCCCTCATCTATAAAAACAGGGATACTACTTCCCAACCCCACAGGGCTGTTATGAAGACAAACACATAAGAGACTCTAAGGTGCTCAGATACCATGGAGACAGACACCATGTAAGTACCTAGATAGATATTCTTGGTATAACAGATCAGCAGGTCCCTTCCGATTAGGGAAAGTGAAAGCCTGTTCTAGGTATGTGCCCAGTACAGGAATAAAAGCTGGTTTGCATCTGTGAGTCAGAGAAATTCTACGGCTGATTCATGAAGACCCGTTCAGGACTAATATGGTCCATCAAATGTACTTTAGTCTACAGGACCTGATGTCAGTCCCTATATGGTTATCATACACAGAGTTGGTAGCGTACCTATTATTAAGGCTTCCCAATGCTTCCCCAATCTTGTTTTCAGGTGCTTATAACTTTGCCAAACTTTAACTGTTTGGCCTGAAATTTTCTATGCTGTCTGCCTTAGAGTGATTCTTTCCGGGAAATTTCAGCCCAAACCGTTCAGCTGTTTCTGAGAATGTGGATGAGGATAAGATAAACCATAACTGTTTGGCCAGTGTTCAATTTTTCAACAGCTCCAGCACCCACATGCTTTGAAGCAAGGCATTGAAATTTGACAGCAGGGTGGTCCTTGTGTCAGGGACGTGTCTTTTACCGTCCCTGTGAAAATCTGTCCAAGTCACAAACCTTTGAAAAATTGCAGGTTGCACGCGTGCAGTTGAGAAATCGCTGAAGACTCCATTCTGACTCAGCATGCTCCATCCTCTTGCTGCTCAGTGTGTGAGTGGACTGCACCTGCGCCGTCCCTACGCGTCTCCGAACATTTGAGCGCTTGACTTTGCAAGTTTAATAATGTTCTTTTAACATTGTTTTTTGCATGTAATATATGTACAGCTCCAGCTCAGAGGTGGGCAAACTACGGCCCGTGGGCCACATCCGGCCCGCGGGACCGTCCTGCCCGGCCCTTGAGCTCCCAGCCCCTCCCCTGCTGTCCCTCTGCCCCCACAGCCTCAGCTCGCCGTGCCACCAGTGCTCTGGATGGCAGGGCTGCGAGCTTCTGCCGGGCAGCCCGGCTGGCTTCGGGCAGCGTAGCTGCCAGTCCTGGTGCTCTGAGTGGCATGGTAAGGGGGCAGGGTGTGTGTGTGAGGGGGGTGGAGGGAGTTGGATAAGGAGCAGGGAGTCCCAGGGGACAGGGACTCGGGGATGATTGGATGGAGCAGAGGTTCTGGGGGGCCAGTCAGGGGACGGGGAACAGGGGGAGTTGGATAGGCATGGGAGTCCCAGGGGGGCCTGTCAGGGGGCGGGGGAGAGGATAGGGGTCGGGGCAGTCAGGAGACAGGAAGCAGAGAGCGTTGGATAGGGGGTGGGGTGCCGGGGGGGGGCAGTTAGGGGCGGGGGTCCCGGGACGGGGCGGTCAGGGGACAAGGAACAGGGGGGGTTGGATGGGTGGGGAGTTCTGAGGGGGAGCAGATAGGGGGCGGGGGCCAGGCTGTTTGGAGAGACACAGCCTTCCCTACCTGGCTCTCCATACAGTTTCAGAACCCTGATGTGGCCCTCAGGCCACAAAGTTTGCCCACCTCTGCTCTAGCTTGTTAAATAAAACTGAAATCCATCTCCAGCTGCTTTAATATAAACCTTCCAAGTCTGTTCTAGATTTCATTCTCAATCGTTGGAGGATGCTGCTCTTCCATTAGGAACCAGAATCAAGCTGGTAGGCAAACACAGGACCTCAAAGACATTACACAGGAGAGCTTAAGTAAGCAAGTTCTGGGAAAGCTGACAGCATGAAAGAGAGATTCTGCCCAGGGTCAGGGTGAGAGGTGAATGGGTCTGTGGCAGAGCCCTCAGTTTATTGTCCCTGTAATTTAACTAAGACCTAGGGCCAGATACTCTGCTGGAGTAAAAAGAAAAGGAGGACTTGTGGCACCTTAGAGACTAACTAATTTATTTGAGCATAAGCTTTCGTGAGCTACAGCTCACTTCATTGGATGCATGCAGTGGAAAATACAGTGGGGAGATTTATATACACAGAGAACATAAAACAATGGGTGTTACCATATACACTGTAACGAGAGTGATCAGGTAAGGTGAGCTATTACCAGCAGGAGAGAGGTGGGGAGGGGGGCGGGAATAAAGACTGGGAGTGGATGGGTCATTACACAAAAGTAAAACTATTGCCCCATGTTTATTCCCCCCCCCCCACGTGCTGCTGGAAATGGCCCACCTTGATTATCACTACAAAATGTTCCTCCCCCCGCCGCCACTCTCCTGCTCGTAATAGCTCACCTTTCCTGATCACTCTCCTTACAGTGTGTATGGTAACACCCATTGTTTCATGTTGTCTGTGTATATAAATCTCCCCACTGTATTTTCCACTGAATGCACCCGATGAAGTGAGCTGTAGCTCACCAAAGCTTATGCTCAAATAAATGTGTTACACTCTAAGGTGCCACAAGTCCTCCTTTTCTTTTTGCGGACACAGACTAACACGGCTGCTACTCTGAAACCTGCTGGAGTAAATTCATACAGCTTCATTGAAATCATTCTAATTGACACCAGCAAGTATTTAACTGCTAAAACTCACCTGTCAGTTAATCGGCAGTTTCAGAATATACCAAGCTGGCGTTTCAGGATGAAGCACCCTGTGCACAGACACAGAATTACCCTGGCAATGTCAATTAGCTACTGTTTGGGCAGCACCTTGACGACGTTAAGTGCTAACAAAGTGTTATTATTTGTTGCAAATGAAGCACGCTCCAGCTGCTTACATGCCTGGGAAGTAAAACAGGGAAACTGAGAAAGCACCAAGAGTTCCCATTCTGTTTCCATTCAGAATTGAATATATTTTGGGGAAGGACAGTCTCGTGGCTAAAGCACAGGACTAGGAGTCAAGAGTTCTGAGGGCTCTTCCTAACTCTGACACACACTTGCTGTGTAACCTTGGGCAAGTCACTTCTCCTCTCTTGACGGGAGTTCCTCAGCAGCAGGCAGACCTCTGTGATCTGAACAGCTGCTCTTTCTTGAATGGTTCCTAATTCATGGTTATCTGCTTTACCTGAAACCAAGCAACTGATGTGTTCTTGGCTCTCAGTTTAAGAGCAGCAGCCCTAGGTCCTTGCCAAAGCCTCTTCAAAAAGCTTCAGACGCAACCAAGCTGATCCCATATGTTACCAGACTGCTGGGAGGGGATCCAACCCTTAAATCGCCCTTTTAAGCACCCCAGAGTCTAAACAGAGTCCAGGCACTGCCGCGGTCTCAGGGCCTCTAGACATGCTCTTGGACTGCAGATCTATTTGCTACCTCCTCCTAAGAGCTTAGATTACACAGCCCAGCCCCTGGAACCAGTGTGAACTCCCCTCCCACACAGTAGCTTAAACATATCCTCTGCGAGAACTCCACACAAAGATGTGAGCCTTCTGGCTCACCCATTCAAAGGAGACATGACAGATACAGTATGGTCACACGGGGGAAGGCTGGAGGTAGTGTGGGGTCTTGCAGTTCAGTGAGGGAAAATGAAGGCAATCAAGGTCATGGAGAGATTGCTGGGGGGGAATAGAGAGGAACATAGCATATAAATCCCTCTCTGGAAACTGGGATAGTAATACTGACAGGGGTGTGGTGACACTTCCAGCTCCTCAGATGCAAGGAGGTATAGACATGCAAAGTATTGTTATATGAAATAGATAAATGAGATTGTATTTCAGGGCCATATGTTTCTTCTGCTTCTGGGTCTATGGCTGATCCAAATCAGACCTGAGAAAGTTACCTTTTGTCAGACAAGCTAAGCTTCTTCGGTGCCCAACGCTGAGAATCTGGACACAGAAAACTCTAGGAGCTGATTCTCCTCCCTCACGATCAGGAGTAGCTACTTAAATTATACCAGGATGAGTGGAGAATCAGGCCCCTAAGCCTTCTGATGAAGTAAAGCAGCATCCACCATTAGCTAGGAAATGGGCTGAATGGAGGGTTTCAGTGGCGGGTTTCTCCCACGCTTTCAGATGTTCTACAATTCAAAAGCGAAGATTGGTGTTCTGGCCACGAGACTGCGACAGAGTCTCAAGAGATGAAAGCTGCCCCCCAAATCAAAGTTGGTAAATCATTCCAAAAGCAAGCCCTGGCTAGAGGTAGGGGTTGGTAGGGCTGAGTGAAATGTATCAAAGGGGCTCTGTGTGGCTGTGACAGTCATTTCCTGACAAGCTGAATACTACATAACATAAGTAGCCCAGTGCTGCACACTCATTCTTGGTGCTACTCGGAGGAATGTATTGCTGACGGGAAAGCTTAATGATGAAACAACTCTCAAAATATCTTACAATAATCCCGGAGGCAGACAGCAGGCAAAAGCAGACAGAGTAAACCCGCTGGCAGTGTCGATTGCTACCTCGGAGGAACAGAATGGCCCTTTACTTTAGCCCTTAACTGCTGAACATCGGCTCTGTACTGACTCCAACGAAAAAAACATCATTTACCACACCCTGCTCATCCATTTACTGGGTTTCCCATGCTATGGGGAATAAAGTGTGGCCACATACATTCAGACAACCCAGGGTGGTACCCTAGACCTTCATCGCCGAAGCAATTGTACTAAAGGAGAACTCCCGCAGCTGGCTACTACATTTCCTGTGGCCAGCCACCAGCATACCTAGCCATACTCACACGCACTAAGCCAATGTATTCCACGCAGTGTAAAAGGGAAGTTAAATGCAAAGGAAGTCCATGCTGGATCTCGCCCTGGCCACTCAGGCAAGTGATGGAACAGATGAGCGGGTGTAGTAACATCTTCCAATTCCCCAAAATACATGCAATATTTTTCTACTTCACAGTGGATAAAATCCTGAAAGCTACTCTGCGCCCCATGTGTTCCTCAGCTTGCGGCCGTATTGACTTCTACTGCTTTGCCCCTCCGTGTTGTGTAGACCCCAGCCGCCTTTAAATTTGGTTCCAGGAGTAGTCGTGGGCAGGGATCTCCTTGGCAGCATGTATCTGCCTAGGAAGGACAAAAGGCATGGGAGCCAAGATCTAGGTGGAAGCACAGGGCCTCTCAATGGGCAACGTGTCCACCTGCAGATCCTACATGATTCTATGGGCTGAAATCTCACCTTCTTCCTTGGGAGAAGTGGGGGGGGGGGGTCAAACCCCACCACAACAGAAGAATTCCTAGATATCTCTGCTCTTTGAAACTTACCTCTGCACAAACCTAAAAGTAGCATCAACTGTAGCTATCACGGGACAATATTCATCTCCCAAAGCCTGCTTATGGCAAAGACTGTTCTGGCTTAAAAGAAGAACCAAGAGTTCCTCAAACAATGGATCAGCTTAACGTTGCCTGTGTCATGTATTTGCTTAGCCAACTTGTTACACCACATAGGAAAGCATGGGAAATTTCAGGAAAATTTGGCCTGAAATCCAAATACTACAAAACTATCATAACCTTTCAAACCCTAGTTCTCAGCAAGCATGACCAAACATTTCAGTAATCATCTCTCCCCCACCATGCATGTCACTGATGTTTGATTAAAAACAACCAGGATTTGTTTAAGCACTGGAATCTCGTATGTGATCAGCATCCAAACCTCATCGGTACTCACTCTTTCTGACCTCAGTGGAGTGATTGTGAGACACCACATAAGAAGGGAACACTCATTTCCCTTAGCTACAAGCCACAAGAGAAGATGACCTGAGCTGTTCACTGGTGATTGAACACAGGAGTGTGGTCATGATCGGAAGAGTAAAAACAAAACCTTCTTACCAGAAGATTAGTCTCCTCTCGGCAAGTTCAGAGTCAGATCTTCTTACAAAAATATAACGTTTCGATCAGGTTTTTTTTAGCCCTCTTGACCCTGGAGAGCCGACTGGACTCTCCTCTGGCTCATGTATCATCGACATCAGTTTAGTTCCAGCAGCAGAGTCTCTGCAAACAGTGATGAGGCATGGGACAGAAAGAGCAGGATGAATTTGCAGAGGTGGCCATTAGGAAAAAAAAAAAAGATATATATTTTTTTTCCTAACACATTTGATCTAGCAACACTAAGAGACAAAGTCATTCTACAGTGTCACTTTTCAGAGTGCAACCACACTCTAAAATAATCTAGGCATCAGTCAGGCTCCTGTAGAAAAAACAAATTACATACATTTATTATAATGCGTGCCATTGCGACACATGTACAAAAAAAAATCATCTGGTCATCTACAGGGTTAATATAAAGTTCTGGGAAAGCTGACAGCATGAAAGAGAGATTCAGAAAAGTAGCACACACATCCTTAAAGCAGAAACCTCAGATTGCTCCCTAAACCAATCCAGAGAGAAAGCAAACCAAAGGGGGTTAACGTGAAAATTAATGATAGTAAGAATCTCCTCCTACTACAAAGGCATAGGCTCCAACTCCGTGGGTGCGCCGGAGCTGGAGCACCCATGGAAAAAAAAAAAACGTGGGTGCTCAGCATCCACCAGCCGCAGCTGTTTGGTGGCTCAGGGAAAGGCTTGGGGGAAGGTGGAGAGCAGCCAGCGGTGGGCAGGCAGGGGCCTTGGGGAGTGGGGGTGGGAAGAGGCGGAGCGAGGGCAGAGCCTTAGGGAGGCGGCGGAGCAAGGGTGGGGTCTTGGGGGAAGGGGCCGAGTGGGGGGCTGCGGCCTTGGGGCGGAGCAGGGCTGGAGCACCCCCAAGGAAAAATAAAAGCCGGCACCTATGTTCAAAGGTGAAGCGTGCCAGAGCGGACTGGGGTCAGCAGATCGGGAGCCTTGTGAGGAACTAGGCTCAAAAGAAAGAAAAAAAGACTTCATCTGATATGGTGCCATCTGTGGAAAGCTTAGTTCCCACATGCACACACAGCCCCTGAGAGCACAAGAATGGGGATAACTGGAGGCCAGGGTAGCACGGGGGCAGGATTGGAGGGTTCTGTGACTAACGAGGGGGAAAAAATTAAGTCTCCTACAAAGATTCACCCCTGCCGTTGAGGGCCACGCCAGAGTATAGATCCGGATGCTTGGAGCCAGCAGGTCCGCATGAGAAAGTTCTGCGTAATGAAATACGCTGGGGAGGGAGGAAAGGAGTACTTGTGGCAGACATTTGGTGGTCAGAGGGTGGTTCAAATAGTCAAAAGGGCTTGGCAGACATTTTGAAAGCTACTCAGTATGCAATGACGGGCCATATCCTCAGCTGGTGTCAATCAGCATAGCCTCGTCGACATCAGTGGAGTTATGCCCATTTACACCAGTGGAGGATTTGGCCAACTAACTGCAATTAGTCAGTTACCAAAAGGCTAAGAGAGTCTTATTCTTACCCAGAACTCGTTAATTCCATGCTGATAAACAGAACTGTGATTGCAATCATGCCAACATAAATCCAGAGTAATGGCATCAGTATCAGAGGAGTTACTCCAGTTTTACCCCATGAAAATGGGATCAGAGCCTGGCTCCTGAACATATAGTCAGGTCTTGTACTTGGGAAGGAGATCCCAGGACACAGTCAGAGAGGCATGAGAGAAATCCGTGTCCAGCCCACTCAGCAGAGGGTTCCTAACCCAGTCAGCATGCGCAAGAGGAATAATCCGGAGCCTAGTGCAGTTACTGAGAGATGAAACAGTTTCATGGCCAATCTAGCAAAAGAGGGGCCAGAGAGGGATCTGGGGCCCAGTTCAGCTAAGGAAGGAAAGAAAACGGTCCTAGGGTCTGGTCTGGCTTTGGAGCCTCATCCTGTTAATGAGGGAAAAGGGCCCTCCTGATGCTCAAGAAATTAAGACCCTTTTGGGGCCTGGTCCAGTTCACGGGAGGAAGGGGTTCTAAAGCTCACTTGGGCAATCAGAGAGGATTCTAATGTCCAACCAGGCCAACAGGGTATCATTGGACTTGTTTCCACAATACCCAGGGTAAAAAGTTCCACGAGTGGGCAGCGTTTCCAGACTGCTGCAGTTAGGAGGCAAGGGCAGGACAAATAGAAACAAAATGCAGGGCCAAATTCAGACTGGCTGTACGGGGGTGCATCTCAACTGATTTATGCCCGCTCTGCCTTTGGCCCAGAGGTTTCTTTCATATACGGGAGCCACATGAGATGGGGAAAGGAAAAATTAACTTTCCAAAGATGATTACGTCTCCATTTAACTTTATTCAAACTCAGCTGATGGTTGGGTCAGCGGTCATGGAGTCCTGAGTCATACAATGCAGCCTTTAGTCATCCAGCCCAGATTCTCTAGTCCAGCTCAAGCATTTGCTCCAGCAGAGATTCTGCTCCATCTTGCCATCTGCTCTGCAATCCTTGTCCTCAATCCTGTCCTGTCGCAGCAGAGTAGAGCACAATCATCAGAAAAAGTTATACCTCACTCCCCTCTAGGCCATTACTTCTCGCCCGTGTCATCCACCACCGGGAGACTCTCATAAGATTCGAAGTCAGTGATGCTCACGGGAGGTGGGTTAGCGTTGCTGGGCTTTGAAACGGAGAGATGTTCGAATTGGGGCAGGAAGCCAGATAGCCTCGGGCTGCCTGGACACTCCTCCGGCTTGCACATGATGCAATCCAGCAAGGAGCAGGCCTTCTCCTCCCAGAATTCACCAGCCTTCAGGTTCACGGTGACGTTTTCAGCCGAAACCACAAAGTGCCGGATTCGCGCCTGTTTGTGTAACTCGCACATGCAGACCCAGGGCTGCCAACTGTTCCAGTGGAAAAGCTGATCCCCTGTGGAGAGTCAAATCAGATACATGGGCAGGGAAGGTGGGTGTCAGGGTTCCGTCCCCACTCTGAACTCTAGGGTACAGATGTGGGGACCTGCATGAAAGACCCCCTAAGCTTATTTCTACCAGCTTAGGCTAAAAACTTCCTCAAGGCACAAATCCTTCCTTGTCCTTGGATGGGTACTGCTGCCACCACCAAGTGAGTTAGACAAAGATTCAGGAAAAGGACCACTTGGAGTTCCTGTTTCCTAAAATATCCCCCCAAGCCTCTTCACCGGGGAGGCTTGAGAATAATATACCAACCAAATAGCTAAACCAGATTCTTAAAAAAACAGAACTTTATTATAAAAGGGGAAAAAAAAGTAAAAGAAGCACCTCTGTAAAATCAGGATGGAAGGTAACTTTACAGGGTAATCAGATTCAAAACACAGGATTCCCCTCTAGGCAAAACTTTAAAGTTACAAAAAACAGGGATAAACCTCCCTCTTAGCACAGAGAAAATTCACAAGCTAAAACAAAAGATAATCTAACGCCTTTCCTTGCTTTACTTATAATTTTTGTAATCCAAGATTTTATTTCAGGCAGGGTTTTAAGAGATGGTTTTTCCTGCCCCTGGTCCCTCTCTGGCTCCGAGTTAGGAGCCAGAGAGGGAAAGCAAAAACCTTCCCCCACAGATTTGAAAGTATCTTCTCCCATTATTGGTCCTTTTGGTCAGGTGCCAACCAGGTTATTTGAGCTTCTTAACCCTTTACAGGTAAAGGACGGATTTTATGTTACCCTTAGCTGTATGTTTATGACAAGCTCCCCAAATCACAGACAGTGCTGGACAGCCTGCTCCACACTGGCTGTGATTTCGTCCTGGAGCTCTAGGAGAAAACAGAATTAATAAGACACATGCACCTCTGGATATACTACTGATTATATAAAAACTAACAATATTTTCCACATTTCAAGGATGATTTTAACCAGTTGATTCTGGGAAACTTTCACGGGAGAGTGCATCAGCCACCTTGTTAGAAGCTCCTGAAATGTGCTGTATTTCAAAATCAAAATCTTGGAGAGCTAAACTCCACCGAAGAAGTTTTTTGTTATTGTCCTTGATGGTACGAAGCCACTTTGGTGCAGCATGGTCAGTTTGCAGGTGGAAACGCTGTCCCCAAACGTATGGGTGTAGCTTTTCCAGAGCTTACACAATGGCATAACATTCCTTTTCGCTGATTGACCGGTGGCTTTCCCTCTCAGACAGTTTTTTTTGCTGAGAAACATGACAGGACGGTGATTACCCTGTAAAGTTACCTTCCATCCTGATTTTACAGAGGTGCTTCTTTTACCTTTTTTTCTTTATAATAAAGTTCTGTTTTTTAAGAATCTGGTTTATCTATTTTGTTGGTATATTATTCTCAAGCCTCCCCAGGAAAGGGGGTGAAGGGGCTTCGGGGGGATATTTTAGGGAACAGGAACTCCAAGTCGTCCTTTTGGTCAGGTGCCAACCAGGTTATTTGAGCTCTTAACCCTTTACAGGTAAAGGAGGGATATTATGCTACCCTTAGCTGTATGTTTATGACAGTGGGAAACAGAGAAGTTTGGGGATAGGCAGAAGTGAGAATAGGCTATGGAAGCGGGAGAGTTCTAAATTGCAGACATTACTGGGAAAGCAGCAGTATGCGACCCATAGGATATGATCCTACACTTCTTGGAATCAGTGGCAGAGCTCCCATTGACGGCAGCGGGGGCAGGACCATGCACTGTGCTCAGAAGGGCGGTAGAGATCCCTAAGAACTTAGAACTGGGTAGGGGAAGAAAGAGACCAGAGGATTTTGAAACATGTAACTGAGAGAATGTCTTAATGCTGCAAATGCACCCAGATTGTGAGCCACTCAGGCAGCTAATGGATTGGTTCTGGCATGTTGATCACTACTTCTAAGACTGAAACAGGATTGAATAAGGTTGTATGAAAAAGGCCAGTGAACTTTGCGATGGCAAAAATGGTCAAAGGCAAAAGCCCTGTAGATGGAAAACTTCCATCCACAGATGGGGCAATAAAACATTCGCCCACTCCTCCATGCTCCTGTGCCCCCTCTCTGATATGGAGTCATCATCTCGAGGCGGGAGAGGGCCCTTGACCTCTCTGCTGAGACTACTAGCAAAGAGTTTAACCAGGACGGTCACCTTGGTGAGGTCGTCACACCTCCTTCAGGGGCTGGGCTGAGGGCCACCGACTTCTTTCCTGAAGTCACCAAAGAGCCATGAGAGAACATCTTTCACCATGACCAACCTGGGCTATATTCCAGTTAGCGATCTCGATATCAGAGACTTTGTAGCCAGTTACTGATCCCCATGCCATACAGGCCACGACTAGAGCATCAATTGGACGCTAAAGGTCGAACAAAGTCACCTTCTGCCTGGCTTTGCTAGAGGTTGTAAGCTCTTTGAGACAGGGAATGTTCTGTTTTTGTACAGTGCTCAGCCCAGAGAGGTTCCGGGCCATGACTAGGGTTTGTAGGCACCACCACCCTTCAAATAATAATAGTAACAATTACCTACAGTCTGCTGTATACTGGCACCATGAACACACCCCAGCAACCACAGCTCAGAGCTCAGAAATAGCAACATACTCAATCCTTCTTCCATGTAGGTTAGAGTAGGACAAGTACTCTGGCTGGGTCACAAAATCCAAGACGCACAGAGTCCACCTGGAATTGCTGGAATCTAGCAGGGGATATTTACTTGCTCCCGTAGCAACATCACAAAAGGCTGTCAAATCGCGGCCATTCTATAGAACATGTGCGTCAGTCAGCGTCTTTGGAACTTCCCGTGCTTGGCTTCATTTCAATTCAGCAGAGCGGGGCTCTTCATGTACCTGGGAAGATGGTCAAGCGTAGACCAGAAAGCTGGTTTCCCTCTCATGGCTTCCAGTACAGGATGCTACTCATTTTCTGGTTGACATGTAGCACGACACTAACAAAATCACCTGTTCTCCCAGCATTACTGGTTCCCATATGGAGCCAAAAGGTTCACAGCCCACCTTTTTAGAAAGGCAGTACGGTCGTGCAGACTCAGGAATGAGCACAGTCCTGGGAGGCAGGAGACCTGAGTTGTAATCCTGGTTCTGCCACCGATATGCTATGTGGCCTTGAGCAAGTTACTTAACCTGCCTGGGTTTCAAATTTCCCCATTAGTAATACAGGGATAACCTATGTGGATGGGTTCACCTGGCTACGGTGTAACCATGGTAGTGCGTAAAAAGGACCAGTGGGGGTGTAACACTCTATATAAACGCTGTGCATTATTCCAGGGAGGAACTAGGAAAGGGTTTCTGATTTGAGCGTTTAGTGGTGAAAAGGTTTTAAGAAGTCCTGCCTTAAGATACAAGTTCGCACAACCAAGTTTTACTGCTGTATTTTGAATTAGTTTGCGGGGTGTGTCAGGTTTCTGTGCCCACAAAATGGAAAGAACTTTACAAATTCCATGTACTTTGCATCATATTTGATATACTGTTTGTTGTACCTTTTTCGCACTGCCTTCAGATTAAGGCAAAGAAACTAAAATGATCAGTTGCACTTTCCATTTATAGTCAGTTTCATTTTTTATTTCT
Organism: Lepidochelys olivacea; assembly: GCF_965140295.1. Taxonomy (NCBI): domain Eukaryota; kingdom Metazoa; phylum Chordata; order Testudines; family Cheloniidae; genus Lepidochelys; species Lepidochelys olivacea. The sequence goes on from NC_140428.1 coordinate 18,034,999, forward strand.
CATCCAGTCACCCAATGCAACCATGTCTAAACTTCCGACACTAAAGAGGAATGCTTCATTTAAAACAAAATTGCTTTCAATTAAATATTTAAATTATTCCATTAATAGTCTTGTAAAATAAATTCCCGCTTTTTTTTTTTTTTTTAAAATTCACAAGCTGCATTTTATGCCTGTAATAAGCTCTGTAACACTAACAGACAATGAGCCAAACTCATCCCTGGGCTAAGCCCATAGAAGTGAATGGTGTTACACCCTAGGGATAAGTTTGGACCAAGATTTCTAAATACTCATAAGAGTAGGGCTCTGGGTCGGTCACGGAAGTCACGGATTCCGTGACTTTCAGTGACCTCCATTGACTTCTGCAGTGGCCAGTGTGGCTGGCTCCGGGGCCAGCTGTTCAGGTGGCCCTGCAGCCAGCCGCACCAGCATGGCTGGAGCGGCCCCGGGGCTCCACCGGCTTCCTGCACCAGCAGCCCCCTGGGGTAACCTCCACAGCAACAGCCCCCAAGATTTAGCCAGGAGTATTTATAGGATAAGTCATAGCTAGGTCACAGGCATGAATTTTTTTGTTTATTGCCCAAGACCAGTCCATAACTTATACTAAAAATACCCATGAGTAAATCGTAGCCTTACTTATGAGTTAAGAAGGCTTGACTACAACCCATAGAATTCCTATAACAGAACTCTACATTCCAGATGTTATACCAGAAAATATAAACTCCTTCTTTATTGTTTTCAAAAGGGAAAATAAAACCACACCACGTAACAGGCCTCAAACAAACTCTCACACATTATTTCAATGCAATTAAAAACCTCCATGAGCATGTCTTCAAAATGCCTTCCCACCAGCCTTTTACAATCAGAGGTAAACATGACTTCAGAATGTTCTAAGACATATTGTGGCTTTGTGATTCATAAAACACCTCTTTCTTTTGACAATGGTTTCTTCCCCCCCGATCTATGCTGAACATGATCCACCAAATCCTCCGTCCAAAGCTAATGCACAAAAACAAACATGTTTTTCTTATTAGAACTAAAGCACAGTCACTCTTCTTTAATGTAAGAATTACTCATGTTCCAAACCTCCTGGAAGCATGATATTGAGCATCTTTGCATACCCCATGCTGTGACATGCAGCTCACAGTCCCAACTCTTTGTCCAGAGAGCCAAAATTCTTGGTTTGATGAGTCAACTGTATTGCTTTTATGAGCTGGGTGGATGAACTCTGAATGGACGTGTCTATTGCAATATATCCTATGGCTCTTTTATTACAGGGAACAGTACTAACTAGTCATCCTGTTTTCTTAACCTACCAGATATCTCTTACAGCAACTGACCACGTACACTCAATTTACATCCCTGGGTGGGAAAGTGCAACGCACGCACACAACTGCGGTGACTGTATGTACCAGTGGCCAGTTAGAGGCCAAAACTGGCCAACTGCAAGCAATTTCTGCAATTGTTGCCTCGCAGCTTGCGCAATTCCAATACACACGTGCCCGTGGATTTTTGCGACGGCGTTTGCACTTGCAGGGCTAGGAAAAAGCTCTCCTCTAAAGGTTCATTTTTAGGCAAACGCTGCCATTTCTACTCACTCCCAGTATCCCACACGGCCCCTGGGTAATCAGGTCAGCAGCTCATACGGTTGAGACAGTAGGATTTTAATTCGGCGTTGTTGTGTAGCATAGTGGCTTGTCTTGAGCTCTCCACTAAGAAGCATTACGAAGTCTGAAATGAGCTGAGCGGGACAGGTTTAGGAGCTGGTCCGTTCTGGTTCCTCCTGACATTCGGGGTGCCAAGGTCTAGAACCCAAACAAAGACTCGATCAACCTACAAAACCAAAAATCCCACTCCCCTCATCTCGTCACAACACAGAGAGCCTTACAACACACTGCTGGCTCAGTGCCTCGTCTTCCAGCTTAATTAACCCTTTCATGGCTACATTAAACTGCAGCCCAGCAGCAGCATCGCTCCCCAGAAGGGCAGACATCCCGTTGGAAGGCTAATGCTTCCCGGCTTCATACCCAGTTACACGGGGCAAGTGGGGAAACTGAGCCCGATGCACTCTAGGTCTCTTGCTCAGCTGTCAGTAAATTACCATCATGAGCCACTGAAAACAGGGGCCAGGCAACTCAAAATAGCCTGTTCTTACCAGGTGAGAACGGTCAGTGGGTTTTTGTTGCAGTGAAGTTCGCAGATCCAAACTGCTAAGCGTGGGGCTGCTGGAGGGGATGACGTTTTCCCAGCCGGCCAGGCAGTGCTGTGGGGAGAGGTCTGTCTGTGAATGCCTTCTCTGGTAGCGTACATGCCCCCAGAAAAGGCACAGCCCAGTCTCTCCAAAAGGGGGCTCTGAGAGACTGTTGAGTTCATTTCTTTAAGAGCTTTATATGATCATAAAGGGGGACTGATGAGAACTTCACAGAGGCTCTAAGGTGCTGTGGCCAGATTTGCTCTCTCTTTCCATGAGGCAAAGCTACCTCACTTCCCCCATGTGTCCCCTTCACTGGCTTCCACACATTTCCAAAAGCAGTTAAAAAAAAAGATTAAATCAAAACAATTGGATGTTTTTAAATTTTACCTAAATACACATTTTCTTTTCAAAAGTTAAAACTAATTAAAACTAAATTTGAAATTATGGCAATTTTATGTTTAGGCCTAACCTTACTATATTCTATTTAAACCTTTTACATTAAATACAAGTAATACAATTCAAGCAGTACATGTTGGCTGCTGCAATTTTAAAGAAAGTCAAAGCCCTGTACTGGTGGAAGTTTCTTGCTAAGTGCTTGAAGCCAGAATTTGTTGAAATGGTAAACTAGCTTTTAACTGCAGTAGCCTCTCCTGCAGGTGGAGAGAGAATTTTCTTCATATGAGTTTATTCAATTAGTTTGGTTCAAAGTTGAAAAACTCACTAGGAGTTGGAAAAGCAGGCAAGTTTTTCCCCACGCTCTTTCCAATCTGTGGATAAAAATTAGGTGTGAGAGGATGAAATCTACTAGTTCTAAAATCTTGAAGGACATGGTGACCAGAAACAATCTGTTGAATTCTCTAGTATAGATAGTGCTTCCTTTGTTTAATAAACCAGTTAGTTTTAAAACACAAAACATTTTGACCTCACTTTGTGTTTTCTTGTGTATCCAGCACGCTTACGGCAGTTTTATTTAACTAATAAAACAAAAAAAAAAATCCTTTAAAATGCTGGTTTGGGGCATTTTTTATTGTATTCCAACTTCCATGCAAATGCAGCTTGTGACTCAAAACACAATTAAAAAATGAATCTACTAAAGAAGAAAAGCATCATTCTCTAACATAATAAACCGTAATAAAATGCATCATTTTCTAACAATAAAACAGTTGTAAAAGTTAAGAATCTGAATAAATGAATGTTAAGCTATAGAATTTCTTAAATAAATGCAGGTTTCAGAGTAACAGCCGTGTTAGTCTGTATTCGCAAAAAGAAAAGGAGTACTTGTGGCACCTTAGAGACTAACCAATTTATTTGAGCATAAGCTTTCGTGAGCTACAGCTCACTTCATCGGATGCATACTGTGGAAACTGCAGAAGACATTATATACACAGAGACCATGAAACAATACCTCCTCCCATCCCGCTCTCCTGCTGGTAATAGCTTATCTAAAGTGATCAAACCTCGACATTGGTGAGGCCTCATATGGAGTACTGTGTCCAGTTTTGGGCCCCACACTACAAGAAGGATGTGGATAAACTGGAGAGAGTCCAGCGAAGGGCAACAAAAATGATTAGGGGTCTGGAACACATGACTTATGAGGAGAGGCTGAGGGAACTGGGATTGTTTAGTCTGCAGAAGAGAAGAATGAGGGGGAATTTGATAGCTGCTTTCAACTACCTGAGAGGTGGTTCCAGAGAGGATGGTTCTAGACTATTCTCAGTGGTAGATGAGGACAGGACAAGGAGTAATGGTCTCAAGTTGCAGTGGGGGAGGTTTAGGTTGGATATTAGGAAAAACTTTTTCACTAGGAGGGTGGTGAAACACTGGAATGCGTTACCTAGGGAAGTGGTAGAATCTCCTTCCTTAGAAGTTTTTAAGGTCAGGCTTGACAAAGCCCTGGCTGGGATGATTTAATTGGGGATTGGTCCTGCTTTGAGCAGGGGGTTGGACTAGATGACCTCCTGAGGTCCCTTCCAACCCTGATATTCTATGATTCTATGATCACTCTCCTTACAATGTGTATGATAATCAAGGTGGGCCATTTCCAGCACAAATCCAGGTTTTCTCACCATCCCACCCCCATACACACACAAACTCACTCTCCCGCTGGTAATAGCTCATCCAAAGTGACCACTCTCCCTACAATGTGGAAATGGAAATGGCTCAACTTGATTATCATACACATTGTAAGGAGAGTGGTCACTTTGGATGAGCTATTACCAGCAGGAGAGTGGGGTGGGAGGAGGTATTGTTTCATGGTCTCTGTGTATATAATGTCTTCTGCAGTTTCCACAATATGCATCCGATGAAGTGAGCTGTAGCTCACGAAAGCTTATACTCAAATAAATTGGTTAATCTCTAGGGTGCCACAAGTACTCCTTTTCTTTTTAAATAAATGCGTATAAATATAGTGTATCCTCCTGGTTAGCAAAAAGAAGTACCAAGCAATCACAACCAACCTTTCCGTACGAAAATAAGTACAAAGTACAAACACAAACAAGATTAAAATTATTAATTTAAATCAACGTTTCCTATTTGCTGTTTGAAATCAAACATAAAACCAATGATTGTCAGATCAAATGTGGTTACAATGACAGATAAGATGGGTGAGATAACACCTCACCCACCTTCTCTCTCTAATAATCTGGAACTCTCACAGCTACATGGCATACAACACGTACTAACACATAGTTGCAAGATGTGTCACATCAGCTTCCTGAGCATTCTGAACTCAATGCACTGGGCCTCCATTTACCCACTCAGCTCCTCTGCACAGAATTTTTGGCTGGAGCTGTGCAAATAACTGGCATTAAAAAAAAGGAAAGAAAAAGTTTCAGATTGCCCCCTAAGTACTACTTTTCAAGTTTTTCACTGAACTGACAAGCCAAAAGAATATTTGTTTTGGGTCGAAGTAAATGTTTTGCTTGACCCAAAACAGAACATTTTGTTCCAATTTCAAAAGGGTTTTTTGTTTTGTTTTTTTAAAATCAAATGGAAGGAAATTTCAAATCAAAAAGTTGTTTTGAACTGAAAAAAATAAAATCAAAATGTTTCCTTTGGAAATTGTCAAAACTAAATGTTTCTATTTTTCTGGAAAACAATATTTTATAGGTTGTTGGGTTTTTTGGCCTAAACAATTTGGCAAAATTGACACAAATTCACAAAATGTTTCAGTCAACTTAAATCTGCAGTTTTCAAGGACAAAAGTTTCAAGCCCAGGTCCGTCTCTCTGGAGCTCTTTGCTCGCCGAGCCACTGAGGGTGCGTCTGCATAGCAACTCGACACCCGGGGCCGGCCTGTGCCAGCCAACTTGGGCTCATGGGGCTTGCGCTGGCAGAGCCGTTTCAACGCTGTGTAGACTTCAGGGCTTGGGCCTGGGCGCTAGGATCTTGCAGGGTGGGAGGGTCCCAGAGCTTGGGCTCCAGCCTGAGCTCCAAAATCTACACAGCAGTGAAACTGCCCTGCAGCTCAAGTCTTGGGAGCCCAAGTCAGCTGGCACGGGCCAGCCGTGGGTTTGATTTTTGCTTTGTAGACATACACCGTGTCTTTATAAATACCTTCCTTCTTTGCTTTAGGGCTTTGGCCCACGCTCTACCCATTCATCCTGCCTATCTCCTTTTACCACACGCTTCTGTTTACTGCATTTTACCAGCAAAACTGTTTATTTGCAGTTGCAAGCAGTAAAGACAACAGCCTGCTCTTCTCTCTCTGCTGCATTCTTTGGCCTTATCTGTCTGCAGGAGAGCCACTGTCCCCAACTCTGCAGGCATTTGCTCTCAGTGTATAGCATTTGGACACACGCAGTGTATGCAGGGGGTTATATAAATTATATTGCGTTACAGATGGGCATGAGCTGCAGAGTTTGCACCTAGGTTTGGCTCTTCCTGGCTGTCACCATGATTGGACCAGTCTCAAAGCCTCGCTCTGAACTTCCCCATAGTTTGGGGGTGTTCAGCTCTGGAATCTTAGCTGAGACCCATCCCTGGCATTAACACATCAAAGCTCTTGGTTCTCTTATTTTCCTAACATGTGGCTATTACCACTCACCCCGCTGATGATGCAGCCACCTGCATAACGGTCAAATGGGAAGGTGGAAACTTACCGAGGGTAAAGCCAGATCGTCTGCCGGTTCAAAGCTCTTCCTGCAATGGATTTTGTACTTATAGGCAGGCAGGAGGGTGGACCTGGGAATGCTGACCCTGCAACCAAACAGAGGAAGTCACTGCGCAGGTCCTCCAGAAGAGACATCGCAGAGCTGAAGGCATCTGCACTCCTCCTGCCACATCTGGAGTCTTAGGACCTCATCCAACGCCTACTGAAGTCAATGGGCTTTGGATAAGTTCCTTAGGGACTGGTGTGTACACCCAGACTCTGGACTAAATTCAGCCCCGAGGTAAGGGGGTACATCTCCCGTTGACTTCAAATGGGAGCTGCTCCTGCTTACATCAGAGCTGAATTTGACCCTTTTGCATTTCAAAGCCCAGAACTCCCTCTCCCCTAAGACAGCAACTTTGTAAGGAGGCATCTTAAAGGGGCCTCATCCCCATACGTAGCTCATTCTCTATCTACCCTGCTGGCTTCCTGTGCCACTCGGGCTACCAGCACCGTACATACCTGATGTAGGCTGGTTCCTCCAGCGTCTCCGGAGGCCGTCGGGCTCTTGGAGTCTTACACACGGGGCAGGCAGACTGTGAACCCACAGGGACGGTAAACAGACGCCCGTTTAATCGATAGCAATAAACACCTGCCGCGCAGAGGAGAGATCGTCACTTCATTCGCTGCCCGTGGCACTCATCTTCCCCAATGCACCACACACCCCACACAGAACCAAACCCCGCTTGTTCTCCCGAAGTACTTTTTACACGTTAATTTCCCTCCCATTCAACCGCTGCCTGAAAACAGATGCAGATTCAACTGAACTTCCTCAACTTAACGCCCAGTCAGTCAGTCAGGTCAATTACAGAGAACACTGGAGAAACAGAGATGACATGAAAGAGAATCAGCCCAGGGACTCCTGCCTCTTTGGAGTGGGAAGTGGGGGCTGAACTGTAAATTCTTTCTGTGACCCTTCTAAGAGGCTTAAGGCAGGGATTTTCCAAAAAGAAAGCCACAGAGCATAGCTGCCCGTGCCTAGAAACTAGATTTGGAAGATATCTCATCTTACACTGATGGGAACTGGAAACCAAATCTGCTTCTTGCTCAGGAGCCAAGTAATCTGGTACCTCTGGCCTAAGAAAACAAAAGATTCGGTCACAGCTGTGCACTCTGGAGACAGTGATGGGAACATTGCAATATCCCCCCTGAAGGGGTCTCTTGCTGTCCACACCCCCTTTGGACTGGCTTGGTGGGGAAAGCACTCATCACACTTTACACTTACACCAAGAAACCGAAAGGCTAGTCACAGAGAAAATGCCCATCTCTGGGCAGAGGACAGACCTGCTGCATTAGAATATACAGTAAAAGCTGTGTTATCCAGCACTTTACCAACCAGAAAGCTCTAGAAACCGGCATTTCTGATATCCATTAGAAGTCCGCTTGATGCAGAGACAGCAGGCTCCCTAACCAGCTCTGCGCGTCTCCCCAGAAGCGGCGACATGTCCCTGCTGCTCTTAGGTGGAGGAACGACCATCGAGGCTCCGTGCACTGCCCTCGCCCTGAGTGCTGGCCCCACAGCTCCCATTGGCCAAGAACCACAGCCAGTGGGAGCTGTAGGGGCGGTGCCTGTGGGCAGAGGCAGTGTGCAGAGCTGTCTGGCCGCGCCTCCGCCTAGGAGCAGCAGAGACGTGTCACCGCTTGCGAGGAGCCACCCGAGGTGAATGCCACCCAGGTCTGGCACCCCATACCTTCTCCCGCACCCCAACCCACAGGTCCCCCCTGCACCCAAACTCCTCCCAGAGCCTGTGCCCCGAACCCCCTCCAGCGCCCCAACCCCCTCCCACACCCAACTCCTCCCAGAGCCCGCGCCCCATACTCCCTCCTGCGCCCCCAGCCCTGAGCCCCTCTCACACCCAAACTCCTCCCAGCGCCCGTGCCCTCCCGTGCCCCCAGCCCTGAGCCCCCTCCCGTACCCAAACTCCTCTCAGTGCCCACACCCTGCACCCCCTCCGTGCCCCAAGCCCCAGCCCTGAGCCTCCCCCGCACCCAAACTCCCTCCCTCCCATTGGTAAGTATAACTCTTAGTTAACCGGAATTTTTAACTTAAGGGCACACCCCTCCATTCCCACAACATGCCAGATAACAAAGCTTTTACTGTGCTTGATGACAGGAACAAGTTCAGAAATCCATTTAAATCGTTCCCAGACATTCTTAGTTTCTTGGCCATGCGGGAATGGTACAGTTCACCTCCGCACCTGGCTCTAGTTCAATAGCAAACAGTTGCTTCCCAGAAAGAGAGCAAACACTCAGTGACCTGCTGCTGGGCTGGATGAACCATCCTCATAGTCTCCTACTCCACAGAGAAGGTGGCAGACCCCCCCACCAGTTCTTCCCTTGTTCCTGGCGCAGCTCACTGCCACCTTAGTCCCCTCCTTACCCCAGGTCTTCCTCATGGACACATGCTTCCTTGTTCACCTGTCGGAACTCCCTGAGCTCAGAGAAGTACTGCTCAGATTTCTCTGACAGCGACGAGTCCGTCTCCAGCAGCCCTGGGAACGCGGAGAAGAAAATTTAAAGCTGGAATTGCATCAGAGGCAGGTGACGCAGGAAAGCTCACACAAAGCGGTCAGCTAACCAGGATGCTGCTCAGTGCCAAAGAGGGCAACCGATCAGACCAGCAGACACAAATGGAACAGCGTGGCCAACTGCCAAGCAGCTACTGCCTCTGTCAAAGGAGAGACCCAATGGGGCCAGTGACTTCTGTGACTCTGCACAACTAGTGCAAAAAGACTTGAAATGATCTCTCCTTCTCGTGTCCTTTGTTCATCTCCTGCTACTCTGTGCCCCACTCGAATTCTCTCAGCCCTACAGCAGCTGCCAGGATTCCCGGCCAGTCTCCTCCCTGCCGTTCCAGGAAAGCACAGGACATCTCTGCACTGACCGGAGAACCGTGCCTGGCTTGGTAAAACTGCAGCTCTTGTGCTGAGAACATTTGCCAACTTGCAGACTTTTCAGTGGTACCAGGGGAAACAGCTCACTATTCCCTGGCCTCAAAGCACACATAGTCTCCAGGCCCGGGCCCGCACCTCCGTCTGTACCCTTCGGCCTACAGGAGGCGAGTTGTGATTTTAGCCCCTCAGTTAACCAGATCAACCCAGTAACAACACAGATGTGCAATGGGGTTAGGACTCGCCTGCAATCCAGTCGTAGCCCAAGAAAGGACGTGCTGACCAGCTAGCGGCAGGGATGGTGTATTCCTCAGGGTCTGACAGAAAAGTCACACGGCCAGCTTCCTTCTGGGGTGAAAAGAGTTCACAGCTCACTAGAGACTCCGTATGCGGCTACAAGGACACTGTGCTCCTCAAAGGGGACCTATCTGGTAGCTGTAGAAAGGGAGGTGGCTGTGGTCTAATGAACGGGGCTGAGAAATCTGGGCTCTAGTCTCAGCTGTACCAGCAAGTCACTGCCTGGCTTTGGGCATGTCTCTCACCCCTCTCTGCCTCAGTTTCCCCATCTGAAAAACGGAGACACGTGGCCAAGGCCACACAGCAAGTCAGTGTCAGACCCGCAATCAGCATGCAGGGCTTGCTGACTTCCAGCTCTGCGCTGACAACGGTACCATGGGCTGCCCTGAGCTGCCCTGCAGGATGACGGCAACAATGCGTGCCGGATGTATATGGTGTGCGGATGGAGACAAGCCGTGCAACGGGGATAACCCCCGGGCCCTCTGCGGGAAGCCGGTAGCCGTGCTGCCTGTCCCGTATGTGCGTGGTGAGGGCAGAAGTGGGATGATGGATCATTCCACAGAGAAGTGGGAAGAGGGTGGGCAAGATGCCAGGGGCCCTCAACTATTAGGAATGGAACAATTTGGCCCCGGACATTTATTTCCCCTCCACCTGGCTTGAGCTGCTCAGGCCAATGCCCATCGGGCTCTTTACCTTGGCTTCTTTACCCCCAAGTGTCAGCAGAATTGGTTTGGGAGTCCTGGAGTCTCTCACAGCCGCTCGCCGCCAGCCATTCCCATCCGCTGGGATCCTGCCCAGCATCGTCTCTGCCTCAGCCCTTGGCCTGCCCCTCTCCTGGGCGCTGTGGAGCACGGTGGATTGCTTTCTGCCCTCTCTGTGTTTCCCAGGGGTGGATTCTTCCTCTGGGGTTCTCAGGGCGTTGCCGTCTCTGGCCACTCGGGAGGTTTCTCTGGTGATGGACGCTGCCGGTGTGAAGCTTCGTTCTGCCCTGGGGGAACCCGGATACGCCCCCGCTCTGTGGTGTGGCACGCCCCTCCCCTCCCTGCTGCACGCTATGTGTTTCAATGGCAAACGAAGGGCTGCCCTGGCGGCACTGGCTCCGGGTTCCACAGACACGAGCGTCACAGGGTCCGTCGCGGCCTTCCTCGCATGGCCTTGGTTCTCTTTCTGTAACAAGCACAGAGATCCACATGTCACCACACAGAGACCGGAGACAGCTCGGGAATTAGCGCTACGATAACTCAGCCTCATACCGTTCTACGCATCTCCACCGTGCCATGCCAGAGTCACACAGAGGCTGCCGGAGAGAGAAGGGGGAAGGCCTCGTGGGTGCGAATAGGCTACTTCCAGGCCTCTTTGCCCACAGGTGAGAATCACAGCAATGGGTGGCCTCTGAGGCGGTGGGGAATTAAAGGACAATGGTCCAGGTTACCCCTCCTCTCACCTCAGCTGGAGATACCTGCGTAACAGACGCTGCCCTAGCTAGGCACTGTATTCTCTCCCACCTTGCGTCTCATGGGGACGAGAGGCAGAGCCTTTGTTAGACGGACGAAGCTCAGACCATGGGATCGCGTATTTCGCCAGCAGACTCCACGGCCACTGGATTGCACCACAAGTCTCATGCACCTGCACCTCACCTACCCAGCAACTCTCTCTGCAGCATTGCTGCCTGTCACCGTGGTGCCCATTTGCTTCCCAGCCCTGTGCCTGGTGGATCTCAGCATTTCCAGTCCCGTGCCTCTGGGTACCGCAGGTTTGAAAAACGCCTTTTATATTAGGAAACCTCAGCTCCAGGCATGGAACAGTTAGAGAGGAGAATGCATTTCTGCGACAGCATCATTGCTCCTTTGCGCCACTCTTATCTAGCCTACCCAGCCCAGCCCAGCACATACCCCTCTCCTAGGAACAGGGACAGCTCTCTCTGCATGAGTTGTTCTTCTGGAAAGAGAACAAGCTGATAGTGGCTTGCGAGGAAGTCTTTTCTTGATTTCTTCCTGCTTCGCTTTGAGCCTTTCCAGAAGGTCTTGGTTTGCACGACGCAGCCTCTCCAGTTGCTCTGACTCCATCTTCTGCATGATGGTCCCTGTAGGGCCAGAGAAAGGTGAGTTGCATAACTGTGAGCACTCCACAAAGGAGCCGATTGGGAGGAGCCAGCTGAGTTACAAATTGCGGGGAATCCTCTCTAGAGATGCTTACAAGTGCTGGAGGGTTTTCTTACAGTTGGAGTTTTGATCAGATCCCCTGAGAAAGAAATCAGTCTCAAAAGTCTCCTGTCTTTATGAACTCTAAGAACAAGCATCATTTTTCATTCCTCTTCCCCTCGGGAAATTAACAAGTAATTTAGGCCCCTAATCTGGGTGCTCTTAAAGAGAGATTATAAAACCTAAAAGAGGAAATAAACCATAATGATTTAAAAAACAAAAACAGAACCATAGGACTGGAAGGGACCTCGAGACGTCATCTAGTCCATACCCCTGCACTCCTGGCAGGAGTGAATATTATTTAGCCCACCCCTGACAGGTATTTGTCTAACCTGCTCTGAAAAATCTCCAGTGATGGAGATTCCACAACCTCCCTAGGCAATTTACTCCAGTGTTTAACCACCCTGACAGTTAGGAAGTTTTCACTAATGTCCAACCTAAACCTCCCTTGCTGCAATTTAAGCCCATTGCTTCTTGTCCTATCCTCAGGAGGTTAACAACATTTTTCTCCCTCCTCCTTGTAACAACCTTTTATGTACTAGAAAACTGTTATCATGTCCCCTCTCAGTCTTCTCTTTTCCAGACTAAACAAACCCAATTTTTTCAATCTTTCCTCACAGGTCACGTTTTCTAGATCTTTCATCATTTTTGTTGCTCTTCTCTGGACTTTTGCCAATTTGTCCACATCTTTCCTGAAATGTGGCACCTAGAATTGGACACAATACTCCAGTTGAGGCCTAATCGGCGCAGAGTAGAGCAGAAGAATTACTTCTTATGTCTTGCTTACAATACTCCTGCTAATACATCCCAGAATGAAGTTTGCTTTTTTTTTTTTTTTTTGGCAACAGTGTGACACTGCTGACTCATATTTAGCTTGTGGTCCACTATGACCCCCAGATCCCTTTCTGCAGTACTCCTTCCTAGGCAGTCATTTCCTATTTTGTATGCATGCAACTGACTGTTCCTTTCTAAGTGGTGTACTCTGCATTTGTCTTCACTGAATTTCATCCTATTTACTTCAGACCATTTTTCCAGTATGTCCAGATCATTTTGAATTTTAATCTTATCCTCCAAAGCACTTGCAAACCCTCTCAGCTTGGTATCATCCGCAAACTTTTAAGTGTACTCTCTATGCTATTATTTAAATCATTGATGAAAATATTGAACAGAACCGGATCCAGAACTGAACCCTGCGGGGCCCCATTCATTATGCCCTTTCAGCATGACTTTGAACCTCTGGGAAGGATTTTCCAACCAGTTATGCGTCCACCTTATAGTATAGTCCATCTAGGTTGCATTTCCCTAGTTTGTTTATGAGATCATGCAAAACAGTATCAAAAGAAAAATATTTAAATGAAATTGGGTTTAAATAACCCTGCACTGAACATGAGAATGTGAAAACCTGTTAAATTAATTAGCCTAAATGTAGGCACCAAACCCCATACCCTTATTTGTAGAGGCGTGGAGCACCTGTACCTCTGTTTGATAACTTTGGCCTAGGGTTTTAAAATACTTTTTGGTTTAATCGTAGCTATTTTAATAATTCCTAGAAATTTACACATTCAAAGCATTGTGCACACAGTAATTAATCCATAGAAGACCCTGGAGAAGTATGTAGGTCAGTATTGTCACCCACGTTTTACGGATGAGCTAACTAGAGCAGAAAGAGGGGAAATAACTTTCCGAAAGCCAGAGTGCAAATCAGTGACTCAGACAGGGCAAGTGTACCGACAGCCAATCCTATGCTGCCTCTCTCGTTAGTAATACAGGTAAGGGAGTTAAAACAACAAAAGCTTGTCTTGACAGGACGACAGGAAGGAGGAGGATCCTGGGAACTACAGGCCAGTCAGCCTCACTTCAGTCCCCGGAAAAATCATGGAGCAGGTCCTCAAAGAATCAATCCTGAAGCACTTACATGAGAGGAAAGTGATCAGGAACAGTCAGCATGGATTCACCAAAGGAAGGTCATGCCTGACTAATCTAATCGCCTTCTATGATGAGATTACTGGTTCTGTGGATGAAGGGAAAGCAGTGGATGTATTGTTTCTTGACTTTAGCAAAGCTTTTGACACAGTCTCCCACAGTATTCTTGTCAGCAAGTTAAAGAAGTATGGGCTGGATGAATGCACTATAAGGTGGGTAGAAAGTTGGCTAGATTGTCGGGCTCAACGGGTAGTGATCAATGGCTCCATGTCTAGTTGGCAGCCGGTGTCAAGTGGAGTGCCCCAGGGGTCGGTCCTGGGGCTCGTTTTGTTCAATATCTTCATAAATGATCTGGAGGATGGTGTGGATTGCACTCTCAGCAAATTTGCGGATGATACTAAACCGGGAGGAGTGGTAGATACGCTGGAGGGTAGGGATAGAATACAGAGGGACCTAGACAAATTGGAGGATTGGGCCAAAAGAAATCTGATGAGGTTCAATAAGGATAAGTGCAGGGTCCTGCACTTAGGACGGAAGAACCCAATGCACAGCTACAGACTAGGGACTGAATGGCTAGGCAGCAGTTCTGCGGAAAAGGACCTAGGGGTGACAGTGGACGAGAAGCTGGATGTGAGTCAGCAGTGTGCCCTTGTTGCCAAGAAGGCCAATGGCATTTTGGGATGTATATGTAGGGGCATAGCGAGCAGATCGAGGGACGTGATCGTCCCCCTCTATTCGACATTGGTGAAGCCTCATCTGGAGTACTGTGTCCAGTTTTGGGCCCCACACTACAAGAAGGATGTGGATAAATTGGAAAGAGTCCAGCGAAGGGCAACAAAAATGATTAGGGGTCTGGAACACATGACTTATGAGGAGAGGCTGAGGGAACTGGGATTGTTTAGTCTGCAGAAGAGAAGAATGAGGGGGGATTTGATAGCTGCTTTCAAATACCTGAGAGGTGGTTCCAAAGAGGATGGTTCTAGACTATTCTCAGTGGTAGAAGAGGACAGAACAAGGAGTAATGGTCTCAAGTTGCAGTGGGGGAGGTTTAGGTTGGATATTAGGAAAAACTTTTTCACTAGGAGGGTGGTGAAACACCGGAATGCGTTGCCTAGGGAGGTGGTGGAATCTCCTTCCTTAGAAGTTTTTAAGGTCAGGCTTGACAAAGCCCTGGCTGGGATGATTTAATTGGGGATTGGTCCTGCTTTTGCGCAGGGGGTTGGACTAGATGACCTCCTGAGGTCCCTTCCAACCCTGATATTCTATGATTCTATGACTGCCTCGTTGTCCAGCATGCTGGGCCACAAGCCAGGGAAAAGGGATTTTATAAAGGAAAGAATCATAGAAATGTTGGACCTCAACAGGTGATTAGTCCAGTCATCAGCACTAAGGCAGGATTAAGTATTATCATTCTAGACCAGCAGTCTCCAAACGTTTTTGGTCGCGCACCCCTATCAGTAAAATTTTTTGAGCACCCACCCCCAATATATGTATATTTATTTATTTATAAATTATATACATGTACTACTGTACTAATATATTATGTAAATTATAAAACATACAAAAATTAGAAATTAAAAAACAATGAGCTAAAGATGAAAAACAATATTTTTAAAATAATTTTTTATTTCATTTTATTTATTAATGGTACAAAAAACCTTTTTGCTCTCACTAAAAAAGTGACTATTAGTATTTTTAGTGAGAGCAATGTGATTGAATATGCTTTATTATTTTTGAAAATCTTGGTTTAACACTTTGCGATACAGCGGGCGCTCAGGGTGGGGTGCGGGGTCTGGGAGGGAGTTAGGGTGTGGGAGGGCGCTCAGGGCTGGGGCAGGCAGGAGGTGCAGGGCACTTACCTGGGGCAGCTCCTGTTTGGTGCGATTCTGGGAGCTGCCCCCCCAGCCCCAGCAGGCAGAGCCACCCGGAACGCAGGAGCTTTAGGGGCTTCAGGGCCCCGGGGCCCTGGCCTGCAGCTCGAAAGCCCCTTTCGGAATGCGGCCCTGCAAGCCCGGGCCAGAGGACTCAGCTTTGAAGGGGAAAGTGCCGCTTCTTTCCGGCCACTGGCTGTGCGGCTACCCCTGCTCCTCCACAGGCCGGAGGACTCAGGCCTGCCCCCTCCCTTTTTTCCCCCCTCTGGCTGCACCCCCCAATTGATCATCTTGCGTGCACCCCACTTTGGAGACCACTGTTCTAGAGCATCCCTGACAGGTGTGTGTCTAACATGTTCTTTAAAGCCTCCAATGACACAGATTCCACTACCTCCCTAGGTAATTTGTTCCAGTGCTTAGCTACCCGTACAGTTAGGAAATATTTCCTAACGTCCAACCTAAATATCCCTTGCTGCAATTTAAGTCTTAGCTTGTCCTCAGTGGATAAGGAGAACAATTTATAACCCTCCTCTTTATAACAAACTTTGATGGTTATGTGCCTGTCAGTCTTTTCTCCAGACTAAACAAACCCAAGTTTTTTTAATCTTTCCTCATAGGTCTTGTTTTTTATACCTTTCATTATTTTTGTAGCTCTCCAATTTGTCCATATCTTTCCTGAAGTGTGGTGCCCAGAACTGGACACAGTACTCCAACTGAGGCCATACCGGTGCCGAGCAGAGAGGAAGAATTACTTCTCGGCTATTGCTTACAAGACTCCTGCTAATACATCCCAGACTGATGTTTGCTTTTTTTTTTTGCAACTGCATAACATACAGTATAGTATATATGATGTTTAGTTTGTGATCCACTCCCCAAGATCCTTCCTAGGCAGTCATTTCCCATTTTGTATTTGTGCAATTGATTACTTCTTCCTAAGCATAGTACTTTGCACTTGTCCTTATTGAATTCTATCCTATTTATTTCAGGCCACTTCTCCAGTTTGTCAAGATCATTTTGAATTCTAATCTTGTCCTTCAAAGTGCTTGCAAACCCTCTCAGCTTGGGGTCACCTGCAAATTTTATAAGCCCATTCTCCACTCCATTACTCAAGTCATTAATGAAAACATTGAATAGTACCGGACCAAGGACAGATCCCTGCAGGATCCCACTTGATAGGCCCTTCCAGTTTGATGGTGAACCATCGACAAAAGAAACTGAGTGCGGCTTTCCAACCAGTTGTGCATTCACCTTACAGTAGGCTATCTTTCCCTGTTTGCTGATGAGATGATCAGGTGAGACAATATCAGAAGCCTTACCAAAGTTGAGATATACTACATCTACTGCTTCCCCCCATCCACAAGGCTTGTTGTGCTGTCAAAGAAGGATATTAGGTTGGTTTGACATAATTTGTTCTTGACAAATCCATGGTGAGTGTTACTTATCACCTTATTCTTCTAAGTGCTTTCAAATTGATTGTTTATTTGCTTCATTATCTTTCTGGGTACCAAAGTTAAGACGAGTGCTCTATAATTCCCTGGGTTGTCCTTATTCCCCTTTTTAAAGATAGGTCCTATATTTGTCCTTTTCCAGTCCTCTGGAATCTCTCTTGTCCTCCACGAGTTCTCAAAGATAATCTCTAATCGCTCAGAACTCTTTTCAGTCAATTCCTTAAGTATTCTAAGATGTATTTCATCAGGCCCAGCCTACCTGAAGGCATCTAACTTAGTCTAAGTCATTCTTAACTTGTTCTTTCCCTATTTTAGCCTCAGATTCTACCCCATTTACACTGATGTTCACTATATTAGTTTGATCGCTGCTAACCTTTTTGGTGAAAACTGAAACAAAAAAAGGCATTTAAAACTCTTTGGTCATTGTTGCGTTTTCTGCTATTGTCCTTCCCTCCTCATTAAGTAATGGACTTGCCCTGTTCTTGGTTTCCCTATTGCTTCTTGTGTATTCATAAAATGTTTCCTGCGACCCTTTCATGCTTCTGTATATATATATATATATATATATATATATATAAATAAAATCCATCATAATCTGACCTAGTTCATTGGGATGGTTTGCTCTTGTGGGCCTTTAATAATGTTTCTGAAGAACTAACAACTCTCCTGAATGCTTTTTTCCCTTAGACTTGCTTGGCACAGGATCTTATCTACCACTTCTCTGAGTCTGCTAAAGTCTGCCTTTTTGAAGTCCGTTATCTTTATTTTGCTGTTTCCCCCCTTGCCACTTTTATGAATCATGAACTCAATCATTTCACGATCATTTTCAACCAAGCTACCTTTCACCTTCAAATTCTCAAGCAGTTCCTTCCTATGTGTGAGCATCAAATCCAGAATAGCCTCCCCACTAGTCACTTCTTCCATCTTCTGTAATAAAAAGTTGTCTCCCATGCATTCCATGAACTTGCTGGATAACCTGTGCCCTGCTGTATCATTTTCCCAGCAGACCTCCGGGTAGTTGAAGCCCCTCCCCATCACCATGAAACCATGTGCTTTGGATGATTTGGTTAATTACTTGAGGAAAGCCTCGGCCTCCTCTTCACTCTGGGTAGGTGGCCGGTCGTAGACCCCGGTCATGACAGCGCCTGTGGTTTTTACCCTTACCCAAACACAGGTCTGCCTCCCGCCTCCCTCCACCCCAGTAGGCGTCTTGGCTACACAAGGCAACTCCTCTTTTCCCCTGCCTGTCCTTCCCGACCAGGCTGTGGATACTCCATTTGGGCCACTGGATACATGTTTCCTCACACATATACAACTCTATAGCACCCTTTGTCCCGAAGCAGCCGGTACAGACCACATCTGACTTGTTTACATGGGCCTGTTACCCTGGCAGCTGGACACAGGGCAGGGATCAAACCCCTGTGCACACAGCACGCCTGGGTGAAGAGGACGCAATGGAAACAACAGGACAGGACAGAACTCACAGCAGCGAGGGGAGAGGCCCTGCCACCCAGCCACCACAAGCTCAGCATCTGGCCCAGGGGCAGCCCGCGGATTCCAGGCTGGTAAAACCGCAGGTCTGATCTGCTCTTTCTAGGGCGTTTCTCGGGCTCTGATCAAGCCGGGGGGGTGGGGCGGGGCGGGGCAGCAGCCTCCCCTCATTAAAAGCCACAGAGCTCTTTCGCGTCCACACTGAGCTGGGCAGAGACCGGGCTGTCATGTCACCCGAAAGACGCGGCCCGCGGGGATGGACGCCTTTAGGCGTCCCCTGCAAGCGAGCAGCAGGATCCTGTCCCAGCTCACGGCGGGCTGGGCAGGTCCCCCACGGGTCAGTGGGAGGCTCCGGGGTCGCATGGAGCGGCTGCAGGGACTGAGTGGGACACGGGGCCGATGGCTCCTCCATGCCCAGCATGACGGGCCCGCTTCCCCAGCCCCGGGGCCCGGCCCTGCTCCGGCCCCATCGGCCTGACAGCCCCGGGCTCTGCTCCGGCCGGGCCCGCTTCCCCAGCCCCGGGCTCTGCTCCGGCCGGGCCCGCTTCCCCAGCCCCGGGGCCCGGCCCTGCTCCGGCCCCAGCGGCCTGACAGCCCCGGGCTCTGCTCCGGCCGGGCCCGCTTCCCCAGCCCCGGGGCCCGGCCCTGCTCCGGCCCCAGCGGCCTGACAGCCCCGGGCTC
This sequence comes from Lepidochelys olivacea, assembly GCF_965140295.1. Taxonomy (NCBI): domain Eukaryota; kingdom Metazoa; phylum Chordata; order Testudines; family Cheloniidae; genus Lepidochelys; species Lepidochelys olivacea. The sequence goes on from NC_140428.1 coordinate 18,054,142, forward strand.
TGCTCCGGCCGGGCCCGCTTCCCCAGCCCCGGGGCCCGGCCCTGCTCCGGCCCCAGCGGCCTGACAGCCCCGGGCTCTGCTCCGGCCGGGCCCGCTTCCCCAGCCCCGGGCTCTGCTCCGGCCGGGCCCGCTTCCCCAGCCCCGGGGCCCGGCCCTGCTCCGGCCCCAGCGGCCTGACAGCCCCGGGCTCTGCTCCGGCCGGGCCCGCTTCCCCAGCCCCGGGGCCCGGCCCTGCTCCGGCCCCAGCGGCCTGACAGCCCCGGGCTCTGCTCCGGCCGGGCCCGCTTCCCCAGCCCCGGGGCTTCCCCGGCCCCGCACTCACTCACCCTCCCGGCAGCTTCTGGTTTGTAGCAAAAAGCCACCCGCAGCCGCCTCCTGATTGGCCAGTGCGCCCGTCCCCAGCATGCACCGCCCCAACGGCCCGGAACTCGGCTTACAGGGCCAGCTGGGCGGGGACACGTGGGCGGCTGGCTCACGTGTCCCGTGCTAACCCACGGCCGTGAGCGGAGCTCCAAGAGGGCGCCTCGGCAGCTGGGCCCTGGGGCCCAGGGTGAAGCTCCAAGTCACCCAGGCTCCGAAGAGCCCCCACGCCGCACGCTTTTGCCCACGCCCTTACCCAGAGCACGCAGGGCTGATGGCAGGCTTAGGAAGGGGGTCGGGGAATCAGTTGACTCATAAATCCATGATTCACACACCACATTCCCTTGTCTGGGAGCATGCCTTCCATTACCTTCGCTAGGGCAGCCTGGGAAGTAAGGAGGTGTACAAAGGAAGGTCTTTAGTTAGTAATTAATTTAGGGCAAGCCTGGAGAGCTTGCAGATAATCACCCAAATCAGGTCAAGGTATATGCAGGAGGTGGTCAGGGACAAGTAACACACTACACCCTCCCCCAAGGAGAATGCCTTCAAGTGTATGAGGCATTTTATTAGTTGTCAGAATGGTCTTCATTCCTGACCTTATGTTTCACAAAATCTAGACCCAGTTCAAGTGAAAGGGCTCAGACCCCTACCACTGAGACACTGGTGTGCTGTAGCCTTGGATAAGTTATTCTGGCTCTGATTTTTCAGGAGTGCGAAGCACCCACAACTCCTAACTGAAATCAACAGGCACCGCAGTTAGTCAAATATTCCTGGAAATCTGGCTTTAACCTCTGACAATGTGAGGATTAGCCTTTACATAGCATTTGTCAACCACTAATAGTTTAGGCAATCTTCAAGAAATCACTGATTCAGCTTCTCCTTCTCAGCTCAAACCCCCCTGAGATAAAATGATCTCATACTGCTGGACCTGCCAAGTTTTGCTGTGAAGAAAATACAGTGAGAACTCTCAAGTGGTTGATAATTTCACATTGATAATAGACCATTACTCCAAAGCAGGTTTCTTCAGAATTTACTGAAGTAGCTCATGAAGATGTTGTATCGAGCTAGGCAGGACAGACACGGAGAATTTTTTTTCCCCCAATTCATTTTTATTTTGGTTTCCAATTTTAACCGCATTGATACAGGAATAATTCATGCAAAATGTATCATCTTAAATACAGCAGAGAGAAAACTCACTGTTCAGAGGATTTTGAAGAGTTCCATCAACTCAACACAAAAAAATACCAGGAAAAAAAAATACTAAATTAGCAGCAATAAAATAAAGTGCATTTAGCCAAACTTCTTTAATATGAGCCTGGAGGAGTCTGTTCTTGTAATCCATATTCTCATACACAAGAGTTGATCACTCCCCATAGGAGGCAGAGGCGAACTATCTGTGTAGTATATAGCAACAGTGTGAACTCTTCCACCAGTCTGTATTAAAGGAGTTCAGTTGTATTTTGCTTTAGTTTAAGAAGAATCAAATTAATTGGCAATTATGTTTAACTTTGATTCTGTTAATATAACATGCATAAGGCAATCTTCTCCAGACTCTAGTGGCTAGGGTTAGATATTCTTAAGGACATTTTTCTGCCTGTGTTAGCAATTTTGCTTTAAAAAAGGTTCAAGAAATTCTTACCCCTCACTCTACAGGCCAGATTTCACTGCCATGGTGAGAACGCCCAAGTCACCAAAAATCTCTGAAGAAAGCATTAGCAGTATCAACTCAATAGCAAGATACCCTGTTTCACTTCTACCAACCTCGAAAGGGGGTTCAAAGACCACAATATAGTGTGGTGTGTCCGATTTGAAGCCTATGCCACTTATCAAATTACCTCCTGAAGTCTGCACAAAGACCTGGCCACTGGAGCCGTGAACGTCCCAGAAAGTCACATCAGCACTTTCCAGAGTCCCCATGTAGCACAGCATTATCCTTCCTGCACTCAGGAAGAAAATTTCCTACTGCAGCAGAGATCTGCTTATTGTTTTGACTCATCAGCAAACCATACAGCCTACTGTCATGCTGGATTAGCAGCCCTGCAGTCTGAAGGCTGGAGTTTATCAGCAGGACATGCTGAGGCTGCCTCTTCTTACATATACACTAACAACAATGACCTGGAGAAACCATCTGCAAAGGCAAGAATTCAGTCTCTTTGCCTATTCAGTCTTTGACCTCAGGAGCAAGTTACTGCAAGCAACTGTGATGTGAACACACATTCTTTAGGAAACAGACTAAATTATTCCCATTCCCCAGAGGCTATGGAAGAGCCATCAGAAGGCCATGACTTTCCAGTTTGAGTTGGATTCAAACCAGCAAGCTAGAAGTGAAACATTCCATTATCCCATAGCTAATCTCCTGGCAGGATCTATTCTCCTCCCTTCCATCCCAAAATGCAACTGACTTGCTTCTTGTGACAAGAATTTAACAGAACTCTCAGTCTACCAACACTCTGTGCTAATCCACGGGAAAATCCCAAATCCTAGTACTTGGAGGTTAAAATAACCTAACTGGCTTAATGCTACTTCACTATTTATCCTCCCTCAGACACCGGATAACATCTCCCTCCTCCTTTCTGGGACTAGACGAGAAGTACGCTGGTTACTGGCACATGGGTATCGACATCTGTACTTGAGCAAGAAATCATTCTAAGCCTGTTGATACCATTTTCAAGCATTGTCAATATGACAAACTCCCTTCACTCTTTCTAAACTCAGCTGGGACCTCCTTAGAGTTAGCCCACAGGGACTCATTCTGGATTCTTTGGAGACATCTCTGACTTCTGGAGACATACCAGGGGAAAAAGACACCCTATCAGGTGCATAAGCATCTTCCCCACGTGAAGAAAGCTTCCTAATAAACATGGGGGTGGGGGTGAGAGAGAGAAAGAAGAGAACTTGATCCTATTGAAGTCAGTGGGAGTTTTACCCCCAGTTTTCAATGGTAACAGTGTCAGGCCCACATTAATTCTGAACATATTCAGAATTAAACTGGTTTTGGAGTTTGCCCTAAATGCAATCTGATCTGTTTATAAATAAAGAACAGCTTAGAAAGTTATGGTGACCCATTGCTTCCCCGGCATGGAATTTCCACACCAATACACATGTCCTTGGCTCCATATGAGCTGCACTGGATCAGCCCATCTTCATTCTGTTGTCTACTTTAAAAAAAAAAAAAACCCCAAACTGAATCACATTAATGCAGACAGTAACATCCTACGGAAGCTCTACATGAAGCAAGATCTCCTACAGCTTGTAATCTACCCAGTCCTAAAGGCCATGTAGTGATGATAATGGAATTCCAGAAGCCTGCATCCCAAAACACACACTCTGAAAAAACACATTTGTCTATATACTTCATAAAGTAGCTATTCACACACTGCCAACTGGCCCATCTCAGATCCTGTTTATCTTCCTCAATAAGATACCAATTTACTTAGTCACCAAATGCAACTGCTCATTCCACTAACTCCACAATAACTAAACGACGACAGCCAGTTTTGTCTCTGTCATGATTTGTCTCTCAAGTAACACAGGGCTAGGCAAAGAGCTTTCTTCAACTGAAGAGCTTGCAGGAGGAAGATGCCCCAAACCCAAAAAGACCAGGAGAAGAAACTTACTACAGCAGGATCCTAACCCCCAACCGAAAAAAGATTTGTTTTCCGCTCCTGGGTCTTATCATTTGCACGGACACTTCTCCATGGAAAGAAAGAGAGCAGCAAGTCTCTCTCCTGTTGTATTGCAGTTGAAGAGTAATTGAGAAGTGTGGGTAGGTCTCTGCACGGGCTGTTAGTGATGGGGCCTCTAGATGCATGGGTGGGGGGCGGGGGGAGAGAAATGGTCTGTGTTTAGATGACTAGCTGCTTTTCACACACATCTGATCTTGTGACTTTGTACCTCAAAGGATTATCAAGATCCATCTTTATCTATTAAGGTGGTAATTCATCAAGGGAGAAGTTTTGTTAGAATAAATCTGAACTTGATAAACTTTGGTGACTAGTGAGACGTTTAAAAAAAACCAAAAAAAAAAAACCTGGACAACTACCATACTTCATTCTGCATTACAAAAGCCCCCTGTAAGTGTATGAAGCAGAAGTTCCTCCTAATCTCTGTGGCAGGTGAGAAGAGTTATAAATGTGTGTTGAGAGGTTGGACATGATATGGAAAAGCAGAATCCCATTGTTCACATGGTGATAGACCACGCAACAACTTGCTTTCGCTCATCCTCCTTAGCGATTCCATCATACACCATGTTCTCTGCAGCGGTTAAGAGAGCACTGAAGGGAAATGTTTTTTTGCCTTCCCACATTATCTGCTCTGCTGCAGGTACTGATGTGTGAACATGTTGAGTTCACTGTCCAGCCAGCCTGCTTTATTCCTGCAAGAAGGAAGAAAAAAGTCTCAGTTAGGCCTACGCATTGAAGTTAGTTAACATTCACTGCTTACTCTAGTCTGAAAAGGGATGAAAGAGATGCATGAATGGCAAAGAATTGAGAGAGCTGCCACAGAGTCCCATGACTAGGTGCCTCTACTCTAGGCCAGGGAGGTGGCATGGACAGTGAGCTATAAGTTTTGGGGTTCAAACCAAAATCCTAGTTGCAAGTTTAAAAAGTGGTCTTATTCTCTGTTTGTGGGAATGGAACATTTGAGAGGGGAGCTCCCTGCCCATCTGGAATGAAGGTGAACATCAGAAACTCGTATGCCCTGCAATAAGGAGGGGAAAGGCCATGTGTCTGATTCGAGGAGATATGAGTGGTCCTGAAGGACCTTGTAGGACCCATAATTTTCTTGGGTTTGTGATGATCCTGACCAGATCTAGAGTCAGAAAGAAATGGTGAAGTCCCAGATATCAGGCTAGTGCCAGATGACTAAAAATGTCTGGCAGCGTAGAAAACATATATAAATAAAATCAGTTTTTCCTACAGAAGGAAGGAAGGGGCTGAAGGTAACAACCCCACTGCTACCCAAGCTCCAGGAACGTCCTGGAACCCTCTCTTCTTACAGGCTGAATGAAGGAAATGCCATCTGTACAAAAGCAAGTAACAGATCTATGTACAGAAGCAACGTAAGATCTGGTCCCTTAGGAACACACACTGACTACTTGGAAGATACAGAGATCAATGACCATGTTTACTTCACTTCCAAGCAGGAGTGAGTTGATGCTACAGTAAGACACATTCTAACCTGAACAGTCCAGGGAAGTCTTTACATTACATGTAATTGTGACTCCACTAAAGATGACACAGTTTACAGACTGTTCTCCATGAATTTGCTGTCAGGAAGCAAAGATCTCACCTGAGCAGTTTTGCTTTGCTCTGCAATGAGTCCAAGATTTCAATTTTTTTATTCATGGCAGCAATTTCCTGCTCAAGATTCTCCCGTGTGACATCCACCTGCTGACACAAGTGAGCAAATGTCCCAGCAAGCTCCCTAGAAAATGGAGAAAGGAGGGAAGAGAGAAGAGATCAAACTCAAAAAGGTATTTACACTGTGCAAAGATTTGATTATACCACCTCCAGAAAGCCTAGCTTGACGCTTTCTTCCCATTCCAGCTTCAGAACATTTCAGTCAGCGGGCAACAGGGAACTTACTGCAAATTCTGGACAGTGGCACAGGAACTTCAGAATCTGATATTCCTGAAGAGTTAGTGCTCATGTTTAAAAGCATCTGGTTACTATGACGACAGGTGCTTTAGAAATACATGTGATAAAAGTTTCAATCCATGCTCATCCATCACTGTGCATTTTTAGACCTGGAGTACAGACTACGTACAACAGACCTGTCATGCGGTAACCAGGGTGACAGCTGGCCTTACGTGGCTTAATGGAGAGTACCTTGAAAATAGTGTTATTTAAAAGATTAGATCAGAGGTGGGCAAACTATGGCCCGCGGGACCATCCTGCCCGGCCCCTGAGCTCCTGGCCCAGGAGACTAGCCCCCAGCCCCTCCCCTGTTCCCCCTTTCCCCCCAGCCTCACCTTGCCACTGGCACAGTGCTCTGGGCAGTGGGGCTGCGAGCTCCTGGGGAAGTGCAGCTGGCTCCAGCCGGACGGCACTGCTGTAGTGCAGCCAGCCACCGGTGCTCCAGGCAACGCGGTAAGGGGGCAGGGAGTGGGATTGGATAGAGGGCAGGGGAGTTCGGGGGGTGGTCAGGGGCTGGATAAGGGTCGGGACGGTCAGAAGGCAGGGAACAGGGGGGTTGAATGGGGGCAGGGGTTCTGGGGGCAGTCAGGAAGGAGAGGAGGGGTTAGATGGGGTGGCGGGAGGCAGCCGGGGTGGGGGTTCTGGGAGGCAGTCAGGAAGGAGGCGGGGGGGTGCAGGGGCAGTCAGGGGAAGAGAGAGCAGGGGGGCTGGATGGGGCAGGGGTCCGGGGGGTGGGCCCGTCAGCGAACAGGGGGTGTTGAATGGGCAGGAGTCCCGGAGGCAGCACCTCCCCTAACCGGCCCTCCCTCCATACAATTTCTGAAACCCAATGCGGCTTTCAGGGCAACAGGTTTGCCCGCCCCTGGACTAGATGAACTGAGGGAACTCACTGTTGGACTTGGTGGCTGCAGTTGGAGCCTGTGTAGCTGACAATGAGCTGCAGTTTCTCACTCGCATACTCCACAAACTGGCGTTTGAAGGCTCGCTCCTTCGCTTTCATAGTCCAAGTGAGGCGCTCATATACATAAAGGAGCCCGTAAAGGCCAAAGGAGAGAGCAATCAGTCTCCAGCCCACAGCCTTCCAGACCTGCAATAAGCACAGTACAAAGGTGGCATAAGTCATCAGCCAAGAATAATGCTAACTTCTTACAATGGAACAGAAAACACTTGAAAAAGGTCCATAAGCGTAAGGGATCCCTTTCCTGTTCACCATATCCCTGGCTCTGAAGTGTAGGCAAGTAAGCAAGAGCCTTCTTAAAGAGATCTTCCATATCTAGACAGTGTGCTATATGGACTAGGGCCTTGGACTCTAGTTGGTGCACAGCAAATCCTCCTCGAGCAACTTCAGCCAAGTCTCCGGACTTCTAATTTTGGATGCCAGGCTTGAGGCACGTAGAGCTTATTTTCGAAGGAGCTAAGCACCCACAACTCCAAATCAATGGGAGCTGTGGGCACTCAGCACCTCAGGGGAGAGAGAGAAAAAAAAAAAACCAGCCCAAAATGTCTGAAGTTGGGAATCCCAAAAATAGAAGTACACAAAATCAGGAGACGAATTGTGAAAGTTTCAGTCTCAACCTCTGTTTTAGTTTCCCCATCACTGAAATGGGAATAATACTTAGTTACCACCCATGCTCAGAAGAGTAGTGGTTAATGTTTGTAATGTGCTTTGAAAGTGTTATTTTATCTTCTTAACAACCCTGAATCCACCCCCAAACTTCAAGTGCAATAAGTTCAGTGGATCTCTCCCTTTTGATATTCCTTGGGATACAACACTTCACTCTGGGCTCCATGACGGACGAATATCACATCAGCCACTGACTGAAGCCTGCAGTCTAAATAACTTTCCAAATCAACAGCACAGCTAGCTCTGTACAGACAATTGTTTCTCAGAGATTTTCAACCCACCACTCCACCAATCACGAGGATCCCCATGGAAGTTCTGGAAGTCAGTGATGCCAATCCAGTCACCATAGACACCATGAGCTCTTCCTGGGTCATAGAACCCTGGGGTAGGGGAGGCAGACTGGGATTCGCTGGGGTTAAAGGTAAAGGACGTTGAATCTAATTAGAAGGGAAAAAGAAAAAAAAGCCGCAGATAAAAAGGAGAACGCAAGCCACAGCTGTTTCTTTCAGAGCTTTGACAGTCACTGAAGTCTTCAGTGAAACCCAGTATCTACTATTGACCCACTGAACATTTAATGAGAGGTCCTACCTGGTCATTATAGCCCATCAAGGCCCGGCGACTGTTCTTTGGTCCCAAAAACCTATTCACAAGCATTGTCCATCCAAGAGAAAAATGGAATTCAACGTCCTCCTGGAAGTCGGCACAAAGCTTGTCACAGTTCAGGTCATAGCTGAGTGCGAAGCATTGTCGGGGGATCAGCATGTCTATCTGACCCCGTAGAGACACTGGGAGAAGGGGCTTTAAACCATCTGCAGATGAGAAATGGGAGAGGATAGGAAAAGTGTCAGCATAATTGAGAAGTACGAATGGGCTTGACTAGAATCAATCAGGCTCTCTGTTCTGTGCTTACCTTGTTTATCAGTTAATTGGTTTTTCTTTTAAAAAAAAACAAAAACAAAAAAACCGAACCCAAACCTGACCCAGAACAACTGGCAGGATCTGAAATTTATTATGACCAAATATGGCACTAAGGTCCCCAGAGCAGTCATTCTCCAATTTTCCATGTTATAGACCACTTTGTGAGAGATCTTTCTGTGGACCCTTCCCTTGCCACTTCTCTACTCTTTCCCCCGCCCACTTCCCCACAGTTACCTAGAGCAGAGGTTCTCAAACAGTGGTCCGCGAGCTCCATTCAGGTGGTCCGCGGATAGTTCCCTCTAATCTATAGACCACTGCAGTCTATGATCCATAGTCAGAGAATCTCTGTCATACAGACGTTGCCAGAGGCATTGTTTACCCCTCTCTATCAATTATATAAATTAGCACATGCTCCAACATTAAAAGAGGCAAATGCATCAAATCTCCACCATTTGGTTTTATTTAACACAAATGGCCACTTTATTTGCCCTGACCACACTAAACCATAAACCATGTTTCATAAAATAATTTTGAAACTGCTCCAAGAAAAGTATGGTTCCTGCCAGCTGTGGGCGGGAGCTTTGCTAAAGCAACTGGCAAAAAGCCCCTGAAGTGGGACTAACTGAAAGTACTGTAAATTATGCATGTCACAGTATCAAACCTTTTTGCGGTAACATGGAGAAGATTCCTATTCCTGCAATGAGGTCTCGTCCAGAGCATCTTGTCACAGCAAGATCTGCAAGCTTTTTAGTTAGTAGTACCACTGCATTTTTGCTGCATAAGCCTCATCAAAAGTTCTATTGTTTTTGAAATTTCAATAGAACAAACTGCTCCCAGGCAGAGGAGGTGGGTGTGAAGTTTCAATCTAGAATGAGTTTCATGACATGGAAAACCCCTGAAAACAGGTATTTAAGAAGAACCATGTAGACACTCTGAACTAGTGTCTCACTAAACAAGGCACTATTAAGTGAGAAGTTGAAACCAGTTCATCAGCCCTCACAGCCAATCTAAACCTGCATGGACACAATGGCCATGCTAGACTTATTCCCGTGTGTCTGCAGTAAGAGCTGGTTCTTTACATGCTGTACTGACCAATCATTTCTTGTTGCATGGTTTGCAAGGAAGCAGCGATGGCATTAGAGCATCGATCTGACATGTTACGGCCCAAACCCTCCTCAATGTGTCGATGTAGTTCCTGAAACAGACAAAAAATAGAGGCTGACATTGAAGCAAATCCAGACACAAAAGATACATCCCTGTCCAGACTGCTCATTAACTGCAGGTGCTAGAATCTCTCAAAACAGGCAATTCTTCAAAATAGGAACCATAAATTCTGTCCACCCCCAATCCTGCCATCTGTTAAAAGTAGTTCAGTATTGCAAGAGGGAAGTGAGGAGGCAAAGAAGAATAGAACTGACCATATGCCCTCTGCTTTGGTGAAAATGCTGCTTACATTTGATCCACACAATTCAAAGTGAAACAAGATACTAAGGCAACCAGTGCCTTACTGTCATGCCCTACAATTAAATACTATATACTTTTATACCAGTCTTTTACTACTAGGTTAGTCTGGAAAGCCCCAGTTCCTTTTCTGGGATGTAATGAAACCCTCAAAGCACAAGAGATAAATATGAACAAACAATTTCCACACTACAAAGACCTGCGCACTTGAAAGTTAAGTATTTTAAACAGGTGGTGCAATTACTGAGCAAGAAAGAAAATTGTTTAGATGGTTGGTCCAACATGTTAAAAGCCAGTGTTGTTACTCACATTCTTGTAAACTTTGAGGACAACTGGAGATGGGTGGAAATCCATCTGGTAGTCATCTACCAACACTGAGAGCCGCCTAATCTCTTCAGCCATTGCATTCGACACCTGAAAGCACAACCATATAGTGTATGTACAGGGTTATCTGGAACACTAGCAGAGAAAACTCAAGACTATTCCCACGACAGCTGAAAAAAATCTGTTAGAAAAATTGATTTGCTAATAAGCACTAACACAGATAAACCAGTTGTCCCTACAGCAATAAGTCTCCACCATGTATGTTTCAGCAGAACCCCTGTGACTTCAGTGCTTATTTAGTCTGTTGTGTTTTCTCAGCTCCTAATCCGCCTCTCATCTTCTAGTCAACCCTTCACACCTTTCCTTTCATCCCTCGGATTGTTCTCTAGGCCAAAGAAGCACCTGTTCCTTACCTGTCGTTCTACTTCTTCTGTGATCTGTTTTATTTTCACCTTGTAGTCTTGAGTGAGCAGCTCCAGCTGTTTGTCAATAAAACCCAAGCGCTCCTGTCGTTCCTCTCGCATCTCCAGGCAGTAAACCCTGAGAAAAGAAGGTGCCTATCAGAAAGTAGCATCAGCACATCTCTGATCCACAAGCTAAATGGAATCCCAGAGGTAAGACATTTGGAGGGAGCAGAGATTCTCTTTCCCAGGGACAGGCAGTAACAATATCTAAGACATGTTATACACAAGTAGCATACAGGAGAGATAGGAGGTTTCTCCATAATTATACATTAGATGCAGGTGTAATGGTACATGTCCTCCGGTCCCCAGAAATTTTGTATGCTATATTGTGATTTTAAAAGCAAAGGCCTGATACTCATGTTTCCCAGACTCCCTCCCAGAAATATTCAGTGCAAGCTTCAGCCTTGTGTGCACTGAGTCTCTGCAGCTGCTCACCTCTGCTCCTGGGCAGCAATATGCAGAGAATCCATGATGAGGCGAACATCTTCAGCAATCTGCTTGGCTCTTACTGTGTGTTGCTCAAACTTTGTTTTCACTGCAGACTGTGAGATACATTCCTGTGTACACAGAGGCAGCCATCAGAAAATCAACAGCGACCCGAGGCATTAACATAGACCTCTCTCCTGCATCATTTACTGTCAAGACGCAGCATCAGCTTAAAGTTACAGACTCCATTCTTTCCCCCCCCCCTCCAGACGACTGTGACTCAAATAGTAGCTTGGTACAAATGATGGTGCTTACCTCAAATCTTCTCTCGAAGTTTTGAAACTCAAACATTCTTACTTGAAATCCTTCTGCCAATGCTCCACCTAGGATGACACAAGGTCACCAGGGCAAGTTTACAGAAAGCGAACAGAGAATTTGAAGCACCAGCAGGAAAGGCAGAAACATCTCTGGGGCTGGTTCTACTGACCTGCCAGATACCTTCTTGTTTAACTTTGGCTTCTTTTCCCTCCCTCACTTTTTAGTTAAATCACCAATTGATGATTTGGGATAAGATAATCTCTACCTTCCCACACAAATAAAATGAAAGACAGAGCTAGTAGTTTTCCTACCTCCTTCTGGCATCCCTTGAGCTTTCTGAATCCTGGCATTTAGCACTTCCTTCGCTGACACAAAGAAGATGCGGTCCCCAGCCTGTGCTCGATCCACCACACCCAGCTCATCCACTAGAAAACTGGTGCAGCGCTCCATGTGCTGTCGACGGACCTGAAGGATAAACCCACACACACACACATTGTTTTGAAGTCTGCTTGATAGTCCATGCCATTGCATGCAACTGATCAGGCAACCAGATGCCCCCTGCAGGCCCTATGTAGCAATACCAGTCTACAATAAAAATATTTTGCTCTTTTATGGCTCCTTTGTGGGTCTCAAAGCACTTTTCATATATTAAGCCTCACAAACCCCTATGGGATAGTTGAATACTCTAACTATTTTACAAATACATAAACTGAGGGACGAAGACACGAAGTGACCAGTCCCAGGTCCCCAAAAATGTCAGTTACAACAGGACCTCAGAAGTTCTGCATTCCAGATCCTTGCTGAAACCATTAGACCATATTTTCTCCAGCCCTTTTTCCAGATGACTCCTCAGCAAAGTCCAAACTGTAGGAGAATCACCCTCTATTACCACTAGCCACGCCTCTGCTCCTAGAACGGAGACTCCCAGTTTGAGCGAACACCAATTTAAATACAGCACAAACCTCTTCCATGTATTCAGGTTCTGAAGCTGATGCATCCCAGCGGTTATTCAGGATAAATATGTTGGGGCAAGACAGACGCTCATTCACTTTGTGGAAGAACTGCTTCTCCTGGTCAAAGAAATCCCATATCAATATGCAAAGCGTTGGAGCATTTACCCCAAACCAGCAAGCCTTTACAAGTGGGATTCGAGTTACCGTTTGCATCAGCGTGGACTCCGAGTTTGCCACTAACACAAATACATCAGCATCCAGACAAAACTTGTCAATCCAGCTGTCCAGCTCCGTGGTTACATCAATGCCAGGGCTACAGAAAACAGAAACAGACCTCACTAGAGCTATGAAACTTCAAAACCACAAGCAGACAGACATTCTCCGAAGGAGAAGCAGCACGTTACATTTCCTTACAAAAGAGGCTTTCAAAAGGTGTAGCTTCTCAGCATAGCTAATGTCCATGCTTGGGCTACCTTGTGTTCTGGGGCTGCTTAGTTCAGGAAATTAAAGGAATGATGAAATGGCACTCTATTTGCACTTCTCAGCTCTGCTTCCAGGTCACTTCATGGCGGAGTCTCTGCATGGGAAGAGTGAAATCTCTCACCTGTCCATAAGCACCAGGTCATCCTTTAAGAGAGGACATTTGGAATTGGGCCACATCACACTGACCAGGCTGCCAGCATTCAGAAATTCATTTTGATGGAGAGCATGAGCCAGTTGGTTGACTGTCTGTCGAAGGGAAGGGAGGGAGGAAAGATCAACAGGTGTATGTTATTAAATGTCTGATAATTATTCTACCATTTATCTCCCCGCCCTGAAATATTCACAGACAAGAATAAGTCAAGACCCAAACGAGAGTCATTTTCTCCCTTTACTAAAAAAGGGGCTTCCCCATAGAACTGCACAGGTGTCCCTGCTGAGAAAGGTCTCCACCTATTAGGAACTACTCAAGGGCAGGATTCCTTGCACACATTACTGAGATTACATTTACCAAGAGAAAATTCCTTTCTGAAATCTCTTAGATTAGGACAAAGTCCATCTTCATCAACATATACTAATTAGGAGCTTACCTTGACACTCCTCTTCTCCTCTGAGCCTTCAGTAAGTAGGAACGCATCATGACCGTCCGTCCCCTCCACACGCAGGAAACAATTAGTGGTGTGTCCAATCCCTGAGGGAAGGACTTTATCCCACAGCATGGCATTTATCACTGTACTTTTTCCATTGCTTGTCCTGGGGTTAAATGCAGAATGGTTCATTATGTTCCCAAGGCACAGCTGTGCTCTTTGCATATTACAGCCACTCAAATCTCACGTCCCAACCAGCTCCAGAAAGCGTTCAGCCGTATATTAGAAGCGTTCTATCAGTATAGGAATACTGAAATACTACACCAGAAGAGCACTCCTAATGTGGATGTTTCGTTCAGCATAGATTATTCTATCTCCCCATAGCTAAACAAGCCATACCACTAATGATGCAGTTTTTCTGGTAAGGAGGACTTGTGGCACCTTAGAGACTAACCAATTTATTAGAGCATAAGCTTTCGTGAGCTACAGCTCACTTCCTCAGATGCATATCGTGGAAACTGCAGCAGGCTTTATATATACACAGAGAATATGAAACAATACCTATTCCCACCCCACTGTCCTGCTGGTAATAGCTTATCTAAAGTGATTTCCAGCACAAATCCAGGTTTTCTCACCCTCCACCCCCCCACACAAATTCACTCTCCTGCTGGTGATAGCCCATCCAAAGTGACAACTCTTTACACAATGTGCATGACAATCAAGCTGGGCTATTTCCTGCATAAATCCAGGTTCTCACATCCCCCCCACCCCCATACACACACAAACTCACTCTCCTGCTGGTAATAGCTCATCCAAACTGACCACTCTTCAAGTTAAAATCCAAGTTAAACCAGAACATCTGGGGGGGGGGGGGTAGGAAAAAACAAGAGGAAACAGGCTACCTTGCATAATGACTTAGCCACTCCAAGTCTCTATTTAAGCCTAAATTAATAGTATCCAATTTGCAAATGAATTCCAATTCAGCAGTTTCTCGCTGGAGTCTGGATTTGAAGTTTTTTTGTTTTAAGATAGCGACCTTCATGTCTGTGATCGCGTGACCAGAGAGATTGAAGTGTTCTCCGACTGGTTTATGAATGTTACAATTCTTGACATCTGATTTGTGTCCATTTATTCTTTTACGTAGAGACTGTCCAGTTTGACCAATGTACATGGCAGAGGGGCATTGCTGGCACATGATGGCATATATCACATTGGTGGATGTGCAGGTGAACGAGCCTCTGATAGTGTGGCTGATGTTATTAGGCCCTGTGATGGTGTCCCCTGAATAGATATGTGGGCACAGTTGGCAACGGGCTTTGTTGCAAGGATAAGTTCCTGGGTTAGTGGTTCTGTTGTGTGGTATGTGGTTGTTGGTGAGTATTTGCTTCAGGTTGCGGGGCTGTCTGTAGGCAAGGACTGGCCTGTCTCCCAAGATTTGTGAGAGTGTTGGGTCATCCTTTAGGATAGGTTGTAGATCCTTAATAATGCGTTGGAGGGGTTTTAGTTGGGGGCTGAAGGTGACGGCTAGTGGCGTTCTGTTATTTTCTTTGTTAGGCCTGTCCTGTAGTAGGTAACTTCTGGGAACTCTTCTGGCTCTATCAATCTGTTTCTTTACTTCTGCAGGTGGGTATTGTAGTTGTAAGAAAGCTTGACAGAGATCTTGTAGGTGTTTGTCTCTGTCTGAGGGGTTGGAGCAAATGCGGTTGTATCGCAGAGCTTGGCTGTAGACGATGGATCGTGTGGTGTGGTCAGGGTGAAAGCTGGAGGCATGCAGGTAGGAATAGCGGTCAGTAGGTTTCCGGTATAGGGTGGTGTTTATGTGACCATTGTTTATTAGCACTGTAGTGTCCAGGAAGTGGATCTCTTGTGTGGACTGGACCAGGCTGAGGTTGGTGGTGGGATGGAAATTGTTGAAATCATGGTGGAATTCCTCAAGGGCTTCTTTTCCATGGGTCCAGATGATGAAGATGTCATCAATATAGCGCAAGTAGAGTAGGGGCTTTAGGGGACGAGAGCTGAGGAATCGTCTACAGCCAAGCTCTGCGATACAACCGCATTTGCTCCAACCCCTCAGACAGAGACAAACACCTACAAGATCTCTGTCAAGCTTTCTTACAACTACAATACCCACCTGCAGAAGTAAAGAAACAGATTGATAGAGCCAGAAGAGTTCCCAGAAGTTACCTACTACAGGACAGGCCTAACAAAGAAAATAACAGAACGCCACTAGCCGTCACCTTCAGCCCCCAACTAAAACCCCTCCAACGCATTATTAAGGATCTACAACCTATCCTAAAGGATGACCCAACACTCTCACAAATCTTGGGAGACAGGCCAGTCCTTGCCTACAGACAGCCCCGCAACCTGAAGCAAATACTCACCAACAACCACATACCACACAACAGAACCACTAACCCAGGAACTTATCCTTGCAACAAAGCCCGTTGCCAACTGTGCCCACATATCTATTCAGGGGACACCATCACAGGGCCTAATAACATCAGCCACACTATCAGAGGCTCGTTCACCTGCACATCCACCAATGTGATATATGCCATCATGTGCCAGCAATGCCCCTCTGCCATGTACATTGGTCAAACTGGACAGTCTCTACGTAAAAGAATAAATGGACACAAATCAGATGTCAAGAATTGTAACATTCATAAACCAGTCGGAGAACACTTCAATCTCTCTGGTCACGCGATCACAGACATGAAGGTCGCTATCTTAAAACAAAAAAACTTCAAATCCAGACTCCAGCGAGAAACTGCTGAATTGGAATTCATTTGCAAATTGGATACTATTAATTTAGGCTTAAATAGAGACTTGGAGTGGCTAAGTCATTATGCAAGGTAGCCTGTTTCCTCTTGTTTTTTCCTACCCCCCCCCCCCCCAGATGTTCTGGTTTAACTTGGATTTTAACTTGAAGAGTGGTCAGTTTGGATGAGCTATTACCAGCAGGAGAGTGAGTTTGTGTGTGTATGGGGGTGGGGGGGATGTGAGAACCTGGATTTATGCAGGAAATAGCCCAGCTTGATTGTCATGCACATTGTGTAAAGAGTTGTCACTTTGGATGGGCTATCACCAGCAGGAGAGTGAATTTGTGTGGGGGGGTGGAGGGTGAGAAAACCTGGATTTGTGCTGGAAATCACTTTAGATAAGCTATTACCAGCAGGACAGTGGGGTGGGAATAGGTATTGTTTCATATTCTCTGTGTATATATAAAGCCTGCTGCAGTTTCCACGATATGCATCTGAGGAAGTGAGCTGTAGCTCACGAAAGCTTATGCTCTAATAAATTGGTTAGTCTCTAAGGTGCCACAAGTCCTCCTTTTCTTTTTGCGAATACAGACTAACACGGCTGCTACTCTGAAACCAGTTTTTCTGGTGTGTCTGAGTGTATTCTTGGGGCTTCTGCTGGCACAGATATGTTGATGGGAGATCACACCTCTTCACACTGTCAGAACTGTGCCAGAAGCAGCCCCTCAGTGTAAACGTGACCGTAACGTATTAGTTGCCATATGCAACTTGCTGGTGAATCAGTACTAAAGGTTTACTCTGTTATTTCCTTATTTTAAAATTTCTTCTAAACAGAGTGAGGGATTCAAAATGAAAGTGAGAGAGTACCAATGATGATCAGACTTTTCCATTTCAGGGTCTGGACAGTTTGTGTTCCTATAAATACTTTTCACTGGCCATGATCCTAAAGATCCCAGTTGCTTCATTGAGAAGAGTCCGGGCAACACAAGTATCCGACTCACCTGCCAAAAAAAGCCACTTTCATGTGTCGCCGTGCCAGCACCTCACTAATGCCACTGACTTTTGACAGGTATCCTTTGACCTCCAATACCTGCTCTTCTGTGGTGACAGGGTCAAGTTCCACATTCCTGTGTGTTTCTAAAATGCAAATAAATTGTTCCCCTGAATTTCAGAAGTAATTTATCAACAGCACCTGGTCAAAATGAATCTGAATGAATCTAATCTAATTCTCTGGAGTGTAGTTATATATTTATTTGCGTGGCAGTCAGACCCTGTTGTTTGAGGGCCACACAAACAAGTACACCTTGCCTATGCCCTGAAGTCTGTTTCACTGGCTGTTGAACAGTGGCCCCTCTCTCTATCTCTAAGGGTTGTCATGTAAAAAAGTGCCTTGAACAGCACATAGCTGACATTTCACACCCCAAAGATCCTTAAATACACTGCTGTGCATTTCTTAATCTGTTAATGCCAGAAGTTGGCACATGTGATATACACATGTTGCCAGAAATGAGATGTCAGGACCATAAGAACCAAAGGATTAAAGACAGAAAAAACCCAATGCAGCCTAGTACAAGACTAATTTCCTTATTATTATTATTTTTTTAATATCAGTTCAACGATGACTATAATTTGGGATCAACTTTAACATTCAGAAGCCTGTACCTTTATCCAAATTTGATGCAATTTCATCTCTTCTATACATACGTATACAGGTCTAGTGATCGCATTTAATCTAGCATTTTTTGTGTGACAAACTGAAACAAACAAAGCACTACTCTACACATGATGGTGGGTTACTCCGGGATACAGCTTACCTTCCAGGAATGTGGAACTCTCCTGGATATATGCAGCCAACTGTTCAAAGATGCCATTGATTTTCTTCTTTGCAGTGACAAAATGTTTGAGTGGAGAAGCATTTACCTCGGCCATGTGTCTTTTATCCTTCTTTACAGCAACTATGGACTTGGAGCGAGTGAACAACAGGGACATTGCGCTGTGGGGAGGGGGGGAAGGGAGGAAATCTAATAAGATACAATTCCTTAAACACTAATTCCTCCCCAACTAATGTGTCTATGGCCCAAACAGCTAAAAAAAAATAGCTAACATGTTTTAAAGAACACCCTGTTACAAAGAGGCTATATATTTCACAAACAAAAGTGTCTGAGTAGCAGATCAATATGAATCATGCTGGTGATTGCCACCCAGATTTCCTGTATGGACAATTTAGATTTTAAAATCTAAATCTGATTGCAATTTTTGCTTCACATGGTATTTAAGCCCCCAATCAACGGTCATGGAGAAACTCACAGAATACATGATGGAACGATCAGCTACAGCCATCTACTCCAGAGCAAGGAATTGAATCCAGGCCTGCCACTTACCATGCTAATAACCTAGCCACTTCCTTCCTTCCCCTTTTTCTAATCTCTAGTTCCTTCTAATATAGATAAAGTGAGAAAAAAGCATTGGGAGTCAAAAAAAAAAAAGTTACTTCACATTTATGTTTGCAGTATTGTTGTAGCTATGTTGTTCCCAAGATATTAGAGAGAGAACGTAGGTGAGGTAATGTCTTTTAGTAGACCAACTTCTGTTGGTGAGAGAGACAAGCTCTGTGTAAGCTTGAAAGCTTGTCTCTTTCACCAACATAAGTTGGTCCACTAAAAGATATTACCTCACCCACCGTGTGTCTCTTGAAATTTATAGCATTTTACTTTTTTAGAGTACTTCCAAATGTTAGAGAATATTTCACAGGGATGTTGAAGAAGTGTTGTATCCCGATTGTACTGATGAGGAAACTGAGGCAAAAAGATGAAGGGACTCCAAAAATAGAACATAGTTCTTGGCTCCCTGCCATGTGCTCCAAGTCACTCCATTACACATGCTGCCTCTGGAGCACAGCATCAAGCATGCTGCAAAAACACTGAACTTCAGTCTCAGAAAGCAATGACAGTGCATTGGTGAAGTTCCCTATAGCACCAGAACAATCATTACTGCAGTCCACCATAAGAATAGCCATACTGGGTCAGACTGATGCCAGGTGCTTCAAGGGAATGGACAGAAATGAAGGACAAAAGGCATCACCCCCAAGATTCCTAAAAGTGCTTCTAAATAAACATCTCAGAAAAGTTACTTTAACAGCCCACCCTAGTGCCCCTACATCCAACTGTGTTGCAACATGAACGAGTCTAAGCCCTTCGGAGGAACGCTTATGGAAAGAGGGAAGTATCCTTTTTGATTAACACTATGCGGAAGCATGTAGCCCATTACATCAAGAGCTCATACAGAGACATCCATAATGAAGTGCTGTAGGAGCACCTCAGCCTCCATCCCTTCTGCTTTTCATGAACCAACCCTTCTCCACCCAGTGACTCTGCCCCTCCCTGGGCTGGCGGATCGGGCAAGCCTAGCTTACTTTCAGGATTAGTGTTAAATTTTCACAAGCCAGGCATGGTCAGCTCCCTCTGTCCTGTGTGCCAATGAGTGTTTTCCACAGTGCTCCCTCCTCTGAGTGGGGTTCAGTCTGGCAGCTCCTGGGGCGATGTGGATCCAGCCTGTCCCAGTCAGGGGAGGAGAAGGAGCAAGATCAGATGGTGCACACAGACCCAGGAGGGTTAGGGGTGAGTGGCTGTCAGGGAAGGCAACCCATGGTCTTGCACGCATGAGTGTGCACAGGGGTAGATGTGGGTATTACATACCCTGACCCCACCATGCGCTCTGGGCAGGCACACCCAGCGCACACACCTTGAAGCAATGTGCCTCGTACACCAGAGTGTACACACCCCGACCCCACCCTCCCCAGTGCCCTGCACATAGTGTCTATCCCGAGCCCGTGAGCCATGTACACCTGAGTAGGCACACAATAATCCCGCCCTACTTGTGCCCTGCACAGTATGCACACCCAGAACCGGCGTGCCACGCGCACGTGAGTGTGCACAGCCTGACCCAGCCCTACTAGTGCCCTGCACAGTATGCACACCCAAAGCCCACGTGCCATGCACATTTGCGTGTGCACAGCCTGACCCAGCCCTACTAGTGCCCTGCACAGTATGCACACCCAGAGCCCGCGTGCCATGCACATTTGAGTGTGCACAGCCTGACCCAGCCCTACTTGTGCCCTGCACAGTATGCACACCCAGAGCCCGCGTGCCACATGCACGTGAGTGTGCACAGCCTGACCCAGCCCTACTAGTGCCCTGCACAGTATGCACACCCAGAGCCCGTGTGCCACATGCACGTGAGTGTGCACAGCCTGACCCGGCCCTACTAGTGCCCTGCACAGTATGCACACCCAAAGCCCGCGTGCCACACGCATGTGAGTGTGCACAGCCTGACCCGGCCCTACTAGTGCCCTGCACAGTATGCACACCCAGAACCCGCGTGCCACGCGCATGTGAGTGTGCACACCCCGACCCCACACCCCCCGTGCCCTGCACATAGGAGGTCTATCCCGAGCCTGCGAGCCATGTACACGTGAGTGCGCACACACCCTGACCCGGCCCTCTCCCCTCGCCGCGCGCCCTGCACACGAGGGGGCCCGCAGGGCCTTGTCGGCGATCGGCGGAGGGGACCCAGCCCCTCCCAGCTGCCCCCCGAGGTCGGCCTGCTGCCGTTACCCGGGCCTCGCTTCTGCGCCGCCGCCTCGCCCCCCAGCTGCCCCTGCGCGGGGCCCGGCCGCCGCCCGGTTCCCCCGGCCTCTCACCTTCACCTTCCCCTTCCCTCCCGCACAGCCGCCATGACGCCCCCAGCATCATCATCAGGGAGCGCCAGGCTACGGGCGTCATCACACCGGCGCGACTGGCGGGAGCGCGACGGCCGCTGCCTCACGGGGAGCGCCTCCAGGCGGCTCCGACGGGTCGCTTCCCCCTCCCCCCAGTGCATTGTGGGAGGGGTAGTCCAGGCTCTCCCCTTTCCCAAGGCCTCATGGGAGCGGTAGTTTGAGGCCCTCGCTTTAGCCCAATGCCTCGTGGGAGTTGTAGTTTGAGGCCCTCGCTTTAGCCCAATGCCTCATGGGAGTTGTAGTCCTCAGAGGTTGACCTTCCCCCTCCTGCTCTTTACCTGGGCAGTGGGAGCTGGTGGGAGCAGCAGCAGCATCAGGGTGCTGGGAGGAGATTCATTTCTGCAGCCCCAGGGGCACTGTGATGCTGGGCAGACAAGGGCATGGTGCCAGCCCGCGGGAGCTATGCCTGCTGTCCTGGGCATAATCCAGCCCCGCGTCACCCGCCGGTGCCAAGGGCACTGCCCGCTGAGCTCCGCCCCGTCAAACTGCAGCTGTACTGGCCAGAGGTGCAGGGATGGGGGGAGATAGCTCAGTGGTTTGAGCATTGGCCTGCTAAACCCAGGGTTGTGAGTTCAATCCTTGAGGGGGCCATTTAGGGATCTGGGGCAAAAATTGGGGCTTGGTCCTGCTTTGAGCAGGGGGTGGGACTAGATGACCTCCTGAGGTCCCTTCCAACCCTGATATTCTATGATTCTAGGTGCAACTGCTGGAGAAGCAGCAGCAGACCCAGGCCACCAAGTCCAGGTGGCAGTGGGCAGGCTCAGGTAGGAATGTCCCCACCTGGAGGCGTAGCTGAGCAGCAAGCTGGGCTGAAACCCCAGGGTTGTATCCTCAGCTGTAGTCCTGAAAGGTGAAAGAGGAAGCCCAGCTGAAGAAGAAATGCTGGCTGAAACATGTAGAGAAAAGGGCCTTCTGGGTAGGGTTGCCAGCTTTCAAATGGCACAAAACGGAACACCCTAGCTCTGCCCCCCCCCATCCCGCTCACTACATTCCCCTGCTCTCTGTGGCTCGCTCTCCCCCACCCTCACTCACTTTCACTGGGCTGAGGCAGGGGCTTTGGGTGTGAGAGGAGGTAAAGGCTCTGGCTGGGGGGTGGGGCTGAGAGATTCAGAGTGTGGGAGGGGGCTGTGGGTTGAGGCAGGGGGTTGGGGTTCAGGAGGGGGCTCTGGGTTTGTGGGGGGACTCAGGGCTGGGGCAGGAGGTTGGGGTGCAGGAGGGGGTATGGGTTCTGAGCTGGGGTGCAGGCTCTGGGCTGCGGTCAGGGATGAGGTCTTTGGGGTGCAGGAGGGGTCTTAGGGCTGGGGCGTGGGCTTCCCTCAGGTGGCTCCTGGTCAGCGGCGCAGCAGGGCTAAGGCAGGCTGCCTGCCTTTCCTGACACCCTGTTGCACGCACCCCGGAAGCAGCCAGCAGGTCTGACGCTCCACAGGCACCGCCCCACCAGCTTGGGCCCCCCCCCACCTAGG
The DNA here is from genome assembly GCF_965140295.1 of Lepidochelys olivacea. NCBI lineage: Eukaryota > Metazoa > Chordata > Testudines > Cheloniidae > Lepidochelys > Lepidochelys olivacea. The sequence continues at coordinate 18,076,695 of NC_140428.1, forward strand.
AGCCAGACCTGCTGGCCACTTCCAGAGCGCAGCACGGAGCCAGAACAGATAGGGACTAGCCTGCCTTAGCACTGCAGTGTCAGCAGTGCTGACCGGAGCCGCCAGGGTCCCTTTTCAAATGGGTGTTCCAGTCGAAAACTGGACACCTGGACACCTTGCTTCTGGGAAGCTGTGTTGGAGGTGTGGTTCGTCCTCTGTTCCTCACCAGGACCAGCCCTGACACCTCCAGCACCAGCATTTTATTCCAATTATTTTATTAAACAAAATGTCTGAGCCTCCACTAACCTAGGCTGGACTCAAACCAGTAACCCAATGATTGAAAGCCTCCATAGTCCAATGCCAATCCCCCCAATCTCTGGGAAGCGGTCACAATAACCCTCTTACACCAGCACTCTCTTAGGTAGTTATACTGAGAGATCAATTTCTTTTGTTTCCTTCTGGAATTTTTTAAAGACCGTTGCTTTTCAAAAGAGTAACATTAGGGGGCCGTTCTTGAAATATTTAACTGAGATCCTCTGCTGCAAGAGAAGCATAGGGCATACAGTCAAAATACAGTAATCAAATAGAACGTCTGGAAATACTTCATTGTGACAGACATGTACTACAAAATTTGAATCTTCACCCAAGCCCTGGACAGGAGACTATTATTAATTAGGTATTTTTTCTTCTTTACAACATGAAAATGATTTATAAGGGTCACCATTTTCCAGAACAATATTCTAATATTTTTTAAAAGTATCTGTTTTGGTAAGTATTACAGCTCCCCAGCATTGTAGCACATGAACACCTCATGAGAATGAATGCATTTATTACAAACACCCACATGAGGGGAGAAGAATAATTATTGTGCCTTACTTCCCACATCTGTAAAACAGCAAAGAGATGAGTCTTGGGATTTATCGAAGGTCACATAGCAGGCCCATAGCAGAGCCAGGCCTTGAACGCAGACTATCTGTCCTGATCTTTAACTGCAAGCATCTGCTTTACCAGTTACTGTAGATAACCCTGATATACTGGGGATCCACCAAGTTATGTGTTCTGTCATTAATTATATGAAGTCTGCCTCTCCCATACAATTTAAATATACATATTAAAGAATCAAATTATTGCACACATCATTTTGTTAAGTTTTAATGTAAAACTTGCTGTTTAAAACTGTACATCTTGTGTGAAATACTATGAGACCTCTATACCAGTCAATTCCTTGGGCAGAGGAAAAAACAACAAAGTGGATAAATCTGTTGAATAAATACATACAGCTCTTCAACATCTTCTTACTAATGACTGGCCTGCACTGGTGATTCCTTTGGTGACACTAACTAATTAACTTGATTCAGATTTTCATTAAAAATAGAGGCAAATTTTGCTTTTTTTAGCTGATTGTTGGTGCATGGATTTCTCTCCCTTCTCTGTAGATGTGTTTGTGGACATCCCTGTGCATGGGCCCAGAAAGGAAAAGGTCAGTGTCCCCTTCTTCTGTCCTATATTTGCTAATTAAAGTTCTCTGTCAAAACACACATCTATTTACCCCAGTAGTGGAGCAATTCCTTTCATCTGACTGTAACTGCCTGGTATCAGAGGCAGTAGGCTTCACTACCTGGCAGTTATAAACAGATGGCAGAGTCACTCTAGAAACCCACAAAGAATCTGGTTTTAGAAGGTGGCTGTTCAAAATAACTTTTGCTGAAAATGTCGTGCTCAAGCAACATCCGAGTTTGGCAGACCTGAGGACTAAAGACTTCTATTTAATAATCAAAACAGATACAGCATGGGTGATGGCAGTACATGTTTCCCCTACACTGCCTAAGAAACTTGCCTCAACCAAGATTCTTTTCTACATAGATTCTTATAATGGGCTCATCCAAGTCGAATCTTCGTCCCTTCCAGCAATGCAATAAGCAACATGACTAACATCTGTCCCAGGTTTGTTCTCTCATCTCCCAGAGAGAAGTGAGTGCAGTGCAGTGTTTTGTTTGGGAATTTCTTTTAATAATGATCAGTAATTATCTCCTCTAGGCGTAAGAGGAGAATTCAGTCTCCATGGCCCATTCAGTCTAGACACGAGGGACCAGTCAGTGCCAAGTGTAATATGGACAACTGATCACTGCAAAATAGACTGAGAGCACCAAGGACACCTCACAGAGGCCACTGAACACTTATCAGATGGAAACAACTTTTGACCAATACTGATATGGGATAGATTTGAACTAGTAACGTAGAGGTGAAAGGCTCCAATACCCATAAACCATCCAGTTCTCCACAGCCTCCCCTTTCTAAGAAGCCCCTTACACACACACACACACAGAGTTTGGTTGGGTGGACACATTCCCTTCCAGCTGCAGCAAGATAAGGTTGGGATGACATCTTTCACCTCTTCAATCTAATCACAGAAGTCAAGTATTGTCAGCCAACCATGGGTTGGCGAATAGGAGCCATGGGGGGTATTATCATTGCTGGTTTTAACAAGGTGATGTGCTCCCAAGTAACTTCAAAGAGGTATGGCTAAGATGAACCTCAGGCTGGGGCTACTGAGTTTCATCCAATGCTACAGCTGTTAAGACTCCACTCCCTGATCCTGAAACCAGCTCCCTGATCCCACTCACGTTTGGAGCAATGTCCAGAAAGGATTCCCTAAAGTTCATTTCTCTGTCGGATGCACAAAGAGACAGTCTTGCTGCTGCTTGGAGAAGGGGCTTGTGGGGAGGGGAAAGAAGTGACCTGCCCCAAAAGACCTGGATTTTCAGTCCAAGCAATTAGTCCAGTAAGCCATGGCAGATAGCGAAGAAGTAAAGTCCAAGCACAGATGAGGATGAGTATCGGAATTGAAGGCACAAAGAATCTCTCCAAATTCTAGAACTACACTCCTACCTATTTTCTGCAGTGTTAGTGGAGGCGATCTTCCAACAGTGAAGTCAAACCATCATTTAAAAAAAAAATCAATTTCCAAATAACTTTGATGGATGCCTTGGAGACTCAGCAGCGTTCCCATCTCCCACTCAGAGTCAGCGGTGAGTGATGCTGGGAAAAGGTTTTTCTCATGAAGCATGGCTCTAAGGGTCGAGAAAGGACACTGCGATGTAACGGGTCCCTTTTGTGGTTGGAAGGCCCTCGTGATAATGGGTCAGACGTCCCGGGTGTAGGAGGGTCCAACCCTTCCGAGGAGCTCGAATGGAGCAGTTGTAACGGAGAAACCGGCAGCCTCCTCCCTGCATGAAACAAAAAGAAACAGGCATCAGCCAAGTACCAGCAGAGAAAGGATCCCTGTATTATCCGAACAGTCTCCTGATTTTCTGGACTCCCTTATGATGGTTTGGTAGAACCTTCTACCACCGATCTGCCTCATTAGAAAATCCTGAAATTCAAACCCAGTCACTGATTGCAGTCCTTTGGGATCAAGGTGCCCGAGATGGAGGTGGGGATGAGCTGGGAGGTGTTCTGGGTACAGGAAGGAGGAGAAGACCCTAGACTGGTCTGGGAGACTTCCAGACTGACCTTCTTGCAAGCACTTACCTCGTAATCTATCCCTACCCGGTTCAGGGCAATGTTGATGGTGAAGGTGGAAGCATCATGGTGAGGCATTAAGGAGGGTTGCTCATCAGGTTTGTAACGAACGACAAAGGCCAGCTCAAACTGTGTCTGCAGGAGAGAAGAGAGACATACACAGACGGTGCCAAAGCACCCAGAGGGCATTCACTTCTAGGGGATGGTGTGTACATTGGTGTAATTGGGGTACAATACCCCTGAAATAAGGGAGAAAGGGGCATGCTCCTATTAAGAAGTATGGTGCACACCTTGATAACATACTCCAGGGTAATTTCCTCCATTATGGCACGTACTGTGGTACAGTGCCCCAGTGGTATTGCCTCTCCATGGCCATGATCCTGAGAGACGCTGAGCACTCAAATCCCATTGACCAAGCGTGTTTGATGCCTACCTTTGTATAGTATCCTGGGTAAAATTTCTCTGTGATTGGAGCAATATAGTCCAGAAGGAACCTGTACCATTCTCTCTCATAGCCAATTTGGTTCATGTGGATGTCAATAGTTGGGACATTTTCATAACCCCCGAGTAGCCTGCTGTCCTGAAACGGAACCATAAGATTGATTGGGGACACGTATCTTAGATGATAAGTATGAAACACAGTTTGACAGTAACCAACAAACATAATGCTCATCTATAGGGCTTTTCAGGATTGGAACGCAGGGAAGGATCATCTACATTTTATAGAAGGGAAGTCAAGGCACAGAGGAGGTTGGAGCCCAAGTTTTCAAAAGTGGCTACTGACTCTGGATGATTATGGTTCTCCGACTTTACAACCTCTTGGCCCTAATCTTCAGAGGTGCTGAGCACTCCAGTGGACAGCAGTGGAGGTTGCAGGTTCTCAGGGCCTGCGAAAATGAGGCCTAAGGGGTCTCTGACTGATTTTCTGACTGCCCAGCGACCGCTATTGAATGTTTGGGCCTAAGTCCAAGGTCACACAGTGAGTCAAGAGCAGAGCTCAGGAGTCCTGACTCCAGTGCCCTGCTTTAACCACAGGATTAAAACTCCGGCCTGTAGCAGGCTGCAGCTATGCCCAAGGACTTGGTCTAAGTGGTGGGAGCTGTAGCTTTGGAAGCTCCAGCTTTTTCTTACCGTGTTATCTCCCTTGGACCACTGGCCAAAGTGCTCCATTTCCTCCACCAACTCGTCACAGGCGACGTCAGTGAATATAGGGAACCAGTAAACGTCGGGGCAGGGCTGGAGAGAGAACACACGAGAATTCAGACAAACAGAAGAATGAGACAAATACAGACAGACATAGGGGGCTCTTCATAAGCTACATAACACGTAGGGGGAGGGGGAGTTCCTTAATTTTGCAGGACAGCATCATGGGGGTGTTTGTTCCAGTTTTACAAGGGGGTGGTTGGGTCTTTTTTTTTTTTTTTTAATAAAAATCATCAAACAATGTGTTATGTAATTTATGAACAGTCCCGAGTCAGACAAGAGGAGGACAAAGTCAAGAGCAGGGAGAGAGGGCTCACTGGAAAAATAGCTAAAATGTTAAAGGTTGAATCCTGCCTTCAGATTCCCATGCCTTGCTCCCAGTAAAATTAAGGAACCTGGACAGGTGCCTCTGAAGAAGGAGGGATTTGTCCCGAAGAATACCTTCCAATAGTGACAGACCACATTCTCTCTGAATCTGATGTTCTTTTAGGCAGCACTGTCTCCTGTAAGCTACCTATTTCTGAGGGTGAAAGGCTGAAATAATATGATTCTGACATGCCGTTCTCTCCTCCGCTGAGAGAAGAGCAGCATTTCTTACCATCTCCACCAATTTTCCTTTCAGAGCTAGTGTGTAGTTTTCATGGATGTACTTTTCTTTCCAGTCCTATGGTTAGAAAAAGACAAGCAAAGCAGTCACTTCTGTGGCGCATGGCTCAGGATGTGGTATTAGGCCATGCCCTGGCATCCCCCTCTCTCTCTCATCACGGAAAGGGGAAGCGGAGCGGTAAACAGCAATTGACAGCATTTTCTCGGCTTGGAAGCTCCAGGGCCCAGAGGAGTTTTCGAGTGAAATGCTTTCCCAAAGCCCTGCAGTTATGCACCTAGGGAACCCCATCAGAGGGATGTCACACAGCAAAGCTTGGACCCTCCCCTTAGAGACACGACTCGTAGCAGCAGCGTTATCTAACAGGGAGGCTAGGGGCGTATCCCACAGTGACAGGCCTGCTCGGTCTCTCACCTCAGGATTGCTGAAGATCTGCCAGAGGTCGTTGTGGAGATGAGTCGTCTGATAATTCTCCAGAGAGAGTATGTGTCCAAATTGGTGCCGGTTTGTCACGAACATGAAGACCCTCTGTAGAATGGAGGGAAACCATCAGGCTGCAACTATCTACTGTGGGAGCTGCTTCCCATTAGCCCTGGCTTCATGCCCTCTGTCCACCCACCTCCCTCTCTAATCTTCACACTGGGCATCCCCTCCCCAGTGAGCCTTTATTGGTAAATCCAGACCCACCCGGGATGCAGAGAAGACTAAATAGTCCTAGCAAGGGCCAGTGATGGAGGCAGAACTTCTGCACGTTTCATCAGCTATAGACAGAAGCAGGATAAAATAGCTCGCACAGGGTCACTCGGCCTGTGGCTATGCACATGTAGCTCCCACTGACGTTCACCGGAGCTGCATGAGTGGATCCTAGCGTATAACTGAATTTAGTCCGGGTTTCTCAGACCACAGGAAGAGATTCTCCTGCCCCCCTGACTGCATGTGCGTCAGGAAAGGCATGTAGGCTTAGTTGATGCCAGTTCACTTATTTCCACCTAGGCATGTACAGTTGAAACGGGTGTCCTGAAACCTGCCTGCAGAGTTGTTTCAACTCCACCCTTGCTCCCTGCAGCCAGCTCCCTGTACTGACCTGATCCCGGACATTATGGCAGAAAGCCATGTCTGCATCTAGTTTGCCGCTGTGGAAGAGGTCTCCCTGGTTGAGCTGGGATCGCAGGGTGCTGCCTTTTATGACATAGATGCTGGAAATGTAGGGAACGTTCCAAATCCCACTGCAAAATGGGGAGAGGGAGATTTAGACACTAAGTAGTAACAGGACAGAGCTTACAGGATCAGGCCCCAAAGGACTAAGGGCTAGATTTCATTGTGAACATATTTAGGGGGGGAAAAAACAAAAATAAAGCATTGCTGTTCTTTAGAATTTGGTTTGTGTCAAAGTTTAAAGGGTCAGACTCAAAACCCTACAGCAACCAAACGCAATGACCTACACAAACCCAAAGAGGAGCAAATCAGGAATGCAAGCTGTTCCAGTAATCAGCCTTTGGACATCTACAGCACCTTCCATCCACGCAGCACACAGCTCTTTACAAACACTATTTAAAGAAGAATGACAATCCCCCTTCCACCCCGCATTGCAGGATAGTTACGCATCACGTTCTCTATCCTTAGCAGATGGAGAAAACAAGGCACAAGGAGAGACTAAGCGATTTGGCCATACAGTGAATTAGCGACAGGGCTAGAAACAAAACCCAGGGCTCCTGACTCCAAGTTCCCTACTCTGGTCACCAGACCTTACTCCCTTGATTACATATGGTATGTAGAAGACAGGTACATAAAACTGCTCCTGTCTGGAAGGAGAGACTTCCTTGCCTTCTGTAAACACAGTGATGGTCTGGTACTCTTGCCCCAGGATCCCAATTGGCTTTAGACTGATTTTGGGGGTACATACTCTCTATCCACTGTCTATTCAGCAAGCCTTGTATTTAGGGGATTCTGACTGGCAAAAGTCCCTCACAATACTTACACCCTCCGCCCTTGAACAATATCCACGTAATCCTCTGAACGGGCATAGTACCCATCAGGACTCAACGCACCCCAGAAATTTGACCACAGCTTTCCAAGACGGCTCACCAGTGGGGCAATTACCGGCCTGCAGGCACAAGAGGGAGAGATGGTTGGAGGGCAGGATGCTGCCAGGGGAAGAAAGGAGGAAGATCCCAATGAGAGTTTCAGGGTCCAGTTTTGCCTTCGCTTACAGATGCTACCCCCTCTTGACACCTGTGTAAGTAAGGGCAAACTTGGGCCCTAAGCTTATAGTTAAACACATTCAGCAGACAATCCCCTCTGAATGTAATCTAAGGAGTTCTAGCAGCTGGAGACAGAGCTGGAAATCTTTCTTCTTGGGGAGCAGGGGAATCATTTCAGTAACATGAAATATGTTTCTCTACTGTGTATCCAGCTCCCTAAGACTGAAACCACAGCTAAATCTCTGAGCCAGAGCCAGACATAACCAGGAATAGGTTCTGTTCTCTATGAAGCCCCAATGTGTGGAGGCTTCTGATCAGCAATAGGCCTGCAAAACTCCCTCCCCCAGATGCTCAGCTGTTGAAAGTAGGTGTAGCATCACTGAAATCAATGGAACTATGCCAATTTACACCAGTCAAGGATCTGGCTTCTTGGATCCAACACTCATGATTTTTAGGGATGGGGAAGAAAGAACTCGGACTGTGAACCTGGATATAGATCCAGATTTTCCAGTGAATCCCTCCCTTTATAATGGGCTGAAGCAAAACCTGCATCTGAATGTACCGCCCAGGATGTTTGGAATGTAAATCCAAATCCAGACCTCAACCCTGTGGCTTGGACCCACATCTGGTCTGGAAAAAAATGGTTCTGATTCTGGCCTCTCTGTTCCCAATAGTGTAGGCTCTGCTCCAAAGAGATACGGGTAAAACAAGGGATGGTTTACATCCAGAGCCCACTGCATCTGAATCCAATAATCCAGGGAGGGGGGTTGGATAAATGGCTCCAGTTTTGGTCCATCTCTATTGGAGAAAACCCTTAAGTTTCATTCCCAGCAATGTTATCTCTTCCCAGCCCCTTACACATTTCCCAGGAAAGAAGGAGCTCCCTATCTACATTCCTGACCTGAAGCCTGCCCAGTAAGGATCGCTCAGACTCACTTGTTCTGTTCAATCAGGATCCGTAGAACTTTCGAGTTCTTCAGAACCACTTCGGCATCCAGGCTGAAGTAATATTCACAGTCAGGATCCTGTCTGCACAAATCCCTACAGCCAGAGAGCCCACAGGTCAGAGAGAGAACAGCAGCAGGACAGCAGGGATGACCTTCACTTTGCAGTCAAGGGGGCCTTCTCTTCTGGGATGGGGGAGTTTATCCTTTACAGACTGGGTGCAGAGCCCCTGACTAGGGTTGGGGGGAAGAGAGGGTTAAAACCCCATGCCTGAGCAAAGGAGTAGCAGGTGGCTGGCCCCTCATGGCAGGGAGGAGTGGGGCTGAGCTCAGGGGAGGCTGTTTTCTCCATCAGGAAGGTGGACAAGGAGGCAATGGGTATGGGGAACCATTGATTTGGAAGTTGAACTGAAAGAGGAACAGGCTGCACTTGAGGCTAGAGAAACTCGAAGTCCTCTGGATGCAGGAGCCTTACTGCTTCCATTTGTTTGGACCCAGGCTGTGGAAAGCTGTATACTTAGCCTGGGAATCTAGCCTGGCTTTAGCCCATGTTGGCTGGACAATAAGCAGGGGCTAAGTTCATACCTGCCATGGACAAGTTGCAGGCCAGTGGCAGGAAGATGGGGAACATGGACGCAACCTGGACAGAGAGTGTTTTGTGGTACAGAGGTTCTTAGCAGAGGGTCTGAGAACCCCTTTGGCAGTGAGGGCATCGAAGTGTGTTTGTAATGCTGTCACCCCAGAAAAGTGGCATCTAACGGGCATGCATAAGGAAGGAAGGGAAAGAGAGAATGGGTTGGGCTGTTACACAATATACCACTGCAACACCAGCCATTGTTCCTGCAAAGCTCCAAAGCAGACATCTATGAAGGAAGCTTCTGCTGCTCTGCCCACAGAGGCCTGTTATCTTGGATGCAAGAAGCCTCTCCCTTGTGATACGGAGCCTAGACGGAGGATGGGGTTGACTCCAATATCCCTATCGTCTGCCCGTTCACACTGGTCTTCTCACTTACACGCCCATGTTCCGAGCATCCGCATTCTCCACGTGGTCTTCTGGCCCAATCACTTTGACCGCATGATATTCTTTGCCATGCTCCTTCACAAACGTGTCCACCCGAGACAGGTGAAGTTGCTCCTGCACACAGAGGGAAATGACACAGAGCGAAGAGTAGGTTACATGAGCTTCACACAGGCTGTCTGGCCTCAGCTAAGGCTAGGCTTGGCAGCCTCCTGCTCTGGAGGCTCTGGCAACACCCGAGCACGTGAGCTCTATGTCTTCATGGCTGGAGGTAATTGATGCACAGGCTTCTAGGAAAACAATGAGCTGTACCTGACTTCCAGGTCCCGGCAGTCTGGGGAAGTTGCAAATACTTCTGGGATACGGGAGGAGGCAAGCCATCCCTCACATGGCAAAACAAAGACAGGGTTGGTGAGGTAGTATCTGTTATTGCTGGTCCAATAAAAGATATGACCTCATCCACCTTGTCTCTCTAGTATCGTGGAACGAACACAGCTACAACAACACTGCATAAGACAATCCAAGGCAGATGTTCCTTACATGGTTGTGGATGAAGAGCTGAGTGCGTTTCTTTGGGTACTGGAGGTTCTGAAGCCTCAGGAAGAACTGGGAGAGAAATGGAGTGGGCTGCTCAATGAAAACTCCAATCAGAACCAACGGCAACACATCATCCTGCATTCAACAAGAAGGTGAGAAGCGTGAGGGCTGCTCTCCAGCTCCAGAAACCTGGCGACACCCTCACCATTTCCGAGGCAACCCAAGCACGTGGTGTAGGAATTCTCTTGTTAGCACCAGGCTTCTGCCACTCTATATATGCATCAACCCTTACCTTGAACCCTGTGAGACTTCTCAGGCCTTCATCACACACAGTGCAGCCTGTCTCGAATGTCCAGGCCCGAGGAATATAGTTTCCCAGGTAGTTCAACTGCAGCTGCAAAGGGAAATCCCCCAAGTGCTTAGTTACAAGGCAGGAGAAAATCTCACCCCAGCCTCTGATATTCAATCAGGTTCCATCGCCAGTCTCATCTCCCTTCTCTCCCTGGGAGAAGGGAAATGGAAAAGGATGCAAATCTGAGGGTCTAATTTTCTACAGTGGAGGATACTGATGTGCTGGGATAACGCGAAGGAGTGAGAGCACTTTTCAGTCTCCATGGCCTGGTCAGTCCTTGGCGGCTAGGTGTTGAGGCTGGCAAGAAGGGGACCAAGCGTGGCAATTATTGTGATGTGAACACCTGTGCACTAGGAACTGGACTGATAACCACCAACTCAGTGGCTGCTGGCCAGTCATTCCTCAGGTGGGGATGTTTTCAATCACTGCTGACCTTGGTCTTGATTTGGCCCAGTGACCAAGAAGTAAGGAGCTCCATGTCTTGCTGTCATGGCAGGGAGCCACCCAATCCCCCCATCTGTGAATTTATGCAGGAAGAAGTCAGTGTGTGAGGGATGGATGCCTCATTTCCCAGAATTCCCTAGGCAAGTGCTTCACCACCTCAAGCCTAAAGAGGTTATTTGCCTTGGTTTCATACCCAACCTTCTTTTTCAAGGCTCCTGCTTACCTTGGTGGGTCCATTGCCGTGGATCAGGACTGGGAGGGTGTCATACTCTGCGTTTCTTGCTCTCACACGTGCATTTTCAAACTTCAGAACCACCTCATCTAGAAACCACATCACAGCAATGTTATCTGCAGGAGGCTTTGGTAGCAATTTGGCCACACAATGCCCTAGCCATCCCATACAAGCAACTCCTGGGAAGACGGGAGAGTGGGGCTGGATAACTATCTATCATATTTGCGGAGCACAGACAATCCACGGAGGGAGAGGAATTATTTAGGGCGGCCCAGCGGGGTAGAATTAGGAGTGATGAGATGGAACTTAAGAAAGGATAGGATCAGGGAAGGCTCTGGAGAGTGAAATCTATTAAGCTGTAAGGCAGTCTCCCATAGGGAACTGGTAAAGCCTCACTGACTGCATCCTTTAAATCAAGAGTAGGCAAAGAATATGTGGTGAGGAACAATTCTGCACCAGCAAGGGGGTGGGGAGAATCCAGGCAAAAGCAGCTTTTCCTCCTCTGAATTCTATGCTCCCCTATGTCTGTCTGTCTGGCACATCCCCAGATGGCATTATACAGTGACTGCAGAGTGACCAGCCAAGGGGTCTGTGTAATCGAGCTATGCAAAAAGGCCAATCACGCACAGTGACAAGGGCCCTCATTCCTGCAATGCCCCCTGGCAGCCCAGTGCAGTGTCGCCATTGCATCTCTGCCTCATTTTCCCCAAATAAGGGTTTTAATAAGTCCACTGATGCTTGTATCTTGAAGAGTGCCCCTTCAGGGGTCTAGCTTATTCACTCCAAAAGGCAGAACGTCACACAAAAATGCCTCCCCCTCAGCCTCTCTAGCTGAAGGAAGGAGGGCCTGAGTCAACCTTAGTCTGCCAACTCTCATGATGCCCAAGGCCCCTTACCGGTGAGGCCTTCCTGACCTGGAACCCTCTTCTGGAGTCAGGGGCCTCCTGGCTCGAGCAGCGGAAGGGTCCCTTTTCCTGGGTCAAGGTCTCCACACAGAGGCCAAACCACAAAGACTCTTCCTCACGACATCATATAATTCCTCTCATCTAGAGTTCCTGCCGTTGCCTGGTGGAATCTTTCATGGGAGCCAGGCTTCTCTGAGACTTAGCATTCACAGGCCCTTCCTTCTGGCCACTCTCCCACTCAGGAGCATTCTCCCTGGGTTTCCTTTGCTGGTGAGCCCCAATCACCAAGTTCCCCCCCAAGAAACCTTCTATGTAGGCATTTTCTCTTCCTGCACTCTAAGAACTCTTCTCCTCCCTCGGGGCCCCTGTTCATCCAGCCCTGTCCCACTGGGAGCAGCATCCTTTTATCTCACTGAGGTGCTTCCCCGCCTAATTGACTGCCTCTCAGTAACTCAATGAGTGACCTAGTCCCAGGTGAACCTGAGCTGCCTCACTCCCCCATCAGAGATAGGCTGGGCTCCTGACCTCTCCAGAGGGACAGCTACCCTCTGACTCCCACCCTTACCAAGATAAGAATGGGACCCCAAAATCCCCCCTGCCCCATGATAACTGCCTAGCTAATTAAAATAAGGGGAAGGGGGGAAGAGATAAACTAAAATAAAGACCTATATTTCTCCGCTCCAGGAGAACAAATAGATAAAACTTTCCAAGGGTGGAATAACTGACTGGCCAAAAGCATGGTACGTGTGAGTGAGTGATGAATGCATCTCATCAGCTCCCCACCTTTCAGGCCATTCAATCCAATGTACAGAACCAAGAAGGCAGGCAGGTGGCCCTTGGCCCTGGGTTGTGTGTTGCTACTTCCCTACCAGTTTCCCTCCCCAAAGCTAGTGTACTTTGACATGCGTGGAGATCAAAGCAGAGAGGAGGTGTGGTATGGAAAACCCGACCTGCAGGCCTAACTGTGGAGCTGGCAATGCCGTAAGAACGAGGCTGGGGGCTCTATGGGGATTGCAAATCAAATTCAGGAGTCTGGGCAGAGGTTTTCAACAGAGACCTGCTCTGGGGATAGATTTTGGAGTTTAACCACTTCAGCCACAGTGTGACTGTTTCTAGCTGCTCTGCACTCTCCAAGGAGGAATGAGCCTCCCCATCTCACCTAATGCTCCATTCAGGTTCTGGAAGATCCGGCATCTCTGATCCACAGTGATGTTGATATTTTCCTTTAAAGAACGAAATAACCTCATTTCGGACACGCTCATTTAGGACGGCATACGCTCTGCAAACAGATGGGTCATTCCAGCTCTCCCACCCCTCTTACTGCCCTCCATTCATTGCAGAAAACCCTATAAAACTAGCCGCCCTTGTTTCCCAAACCCTCCATGGATTCGCTTCAACCTCCCTCACAGATCTAGGCCCAGGTCCTTAGCTGCTGTAAATCAGTTTAACACCATTAACTTCAACCCCCTAGGAGCCCTGAACCTGCTCCCTGGTCCCACCACTCATCTACCACAGGTTTCATCTCTGCCCCTTCACCCAGTCTCACCACTACTAATGCAAGAGCATTCTCCACTCTATCTTCTGATCTCTAGAATAGCCTCCTCCACCCGTAGCAGATGCTGCGTCTCTTTTCAGATCTCCTATGAAAACAACAACTCTCCTTGCCTACATCTTTTCACGTTTCCCTCCCTGGGCTACTGTTGACTATGTCAGTCATTTTTAAATACAGTTTGTGTGAAAGACCATGTGCTAAATAAAGATGTATTGTATCATCCCGATCACTAGCATGTCCCACAGGCTCCAAAACCTTAAATACTCCCAGTGATCCCCAGTCCCACCTGAACTTCAGCAGTTCTCCCTTTGCTAAAATACCACCACCACAGCGCTTTTCAGCGTTAGATCTCAAAGTGCTCTCCAGAGGAGGTCAGTTTCACTATCCGCATTTTACAGAATATGATTTTATATTGCATTAGGCAAAACCAGATAACATGAACAGCTTAAAGCTTCCCAGGGCATGAAAAGACGACAAATAAAAGCACACTGATGGAAATATGCCTGCCTGCTCACACAGCAGTATATGAATCACGTGTCAAAACATAGCCAGGAGCGCAGGTTTGACATACATTTCTTTTGTGGACAGTCTCCAGCTTCCATCTATCTTCCGTGAGTGCTGCTCATGTTAGCAGTGTTAAACCACAACTTAGCAATGGTTTAAGACTGGGTGGCAGATGCATTTACACCAGGTGGCTTTAAACCACGCTACACTGGGTTTCATCAGAATCCCACTCAAACCTAGGTCTGACTTAATAGTTCACTGCCCCTCCAAGCATCACCTAAGATACATTAGAATAACTCTCAGAGGGGGAGAATGGATGTAACAGTATCTGGATTTTGAAAGCCGTGTCAATAGAACTATTCAACTCTGGTCTGGCTTTGCACCAGGACTTCAGCGGAGATCATTAAAGAGAAACAGTCATGGTAAAAGTTATGGGCCAGATTCAGACCTGGGGATAAGTAAGTGCCACTCTACTTGCTTCTCTCATGGCTTTTTGCAAATAGCTGACTTCACTTTCACTTTTCTTGATCGTCACAAGTTTCACTTCCTGGTTCCTATGCTCTTGCACAACCCTGCAACGTTTGGGTCACAAACACGCTAGGAGAATGTTTTATTTGTTCAAGGATAATAAGGCTTTTTAAATGTTATGACGTCATTGCCGTTGGTGTAAAGTGACATGAAACCTTGTTTTAAAAACACCTGCCATCTGGGCCAAATCTGATAGGGCAGTGACCCTTTCAAGGGTCGGTACAGTGGGGGGGTGTGCAAGGGTGCACATCTGCCTGAACAAAATGGGTCACTGTACACATAAGTGAACATTTACATGTGCCAGTGTAGTCCTTACTGGGGCAAGAAAGAGACACCTAGGGAGACATCGATGAAGAAGGGGAAAAAACAGGAAAATACTGCTGGAGCAATAGGTTCCTAAGTGGTCACCCTCCTTTACAGCCAGCTGGAATGTTGCTTGGGGGTTGGGGGACTCCACACAAGTAAGTCTGGAAACAAAAAACACACTGCACGCCCCAGAAAAGGGTGCAGGATACCAGGGATCACTGGCACTGGCCAGATGCAGCACCTGCATCACCAACTCACACGTACCCTTTTTTCCGGATCCAAGAAGATATTGGTGTAAAAGAGCTGGTCGCTATCATTGTCAAGTCCTTTCCAATCCTCCACAAGCTTGTTTAGGTTAGGAGCGTAACCTATGAAACCTGCGGGAACAAGGCAAAGGGTGAAGAGAGCCAGTGTCTCAATCCAGCCAGCCTGGAAGGGAAAATTCTCAGGGACTCATACATGTGGACAATGTCTCAGTCCCTTCTCCAAGGGGACATATACACTGTCTCATATACATATGTCCCCCCCTGCAAGGTAGCACAGATACACAGTTTCAATCTCTCGGCAAAGGGACGTGCACTCTCCCACCATGGGTCATCAGTGGGGATTGAACCCTTAATCTTCAGCACCCAAAGCGCAAGCTTCTGTAACCTGAGCTAAAGGAGCAGCCCCACTAGCTAAGAGTAAGTTGCAGGTTCTTATCCTCTACATGGGTTGCAATCAATGGAGGGAGACATATTTGCAAGTGCCTAGCTTATGTGCTATGAATGTGTACACACATGGTCTCAATTCTCCTCTAATTGCACAGTACTTTTCTGCCCCGCCCCATCTTCTCTAAGAGCCTGGTCTCCCGGAAACACAAAGCTGGGAGACGCTGACCTGTCTCTTACCTCCAGAACCCAGGAAACGCTTGCCATCTTGCACCGGAGGGTACTTGGCTTCCAGCCTCCGGTCAGGGTAGATGAAGGTCTCTGCTGAGAAAACCACCTTGCTCTTGGCCTGTTTGAACTTCTTCAGCAGCTCTGCAGGGCCCGATGCAAAGAGCACATCATAGCTGCAGGAGCAGCAGAGCAAGGCAGAAAGGAGAACAGAAAGGAATGAAGTCAAAGAGAACAGGTCAGGAAAAAAAAGAGTGTGAGAAACAGAAGATTCTCTCGGAATCCCTTTCTTTTAGCCCTGCACCACAGCGTTACAATCCCTGCAGTCATTCCAGGCATCGGTGTGGTGTGGTAATAGCCCTATGGAATCCCCAACACTGGAGGTTTTAGGACCAGGTTGGACAAACCCCAGACAGGGATGGTCTAGGTTTACTTCATCCTGCCTCAGTGCAGGGGGCTGGTCTCGATGACTTCTCAAGGTCCCTTCCTGTCCTATTTTTCTGTGGTTCTGTGAATTCATTGAGCGGAATATGGTACTTGTTCCAAACTAACCTACTGTGGTGAATAAAATACTGAGCTCACAGATGGATTGTTCCTTACATCCCTTAACGCTCAGGGGCTTTGCTTCTAGAGAGCTTTCCCTTCACGTCCTCGGAGCCTGCGGCAAACGCTGGTATCCCTGGCCTGTCCATTATGGGTGCTGGGACTTGAACCCTGACATCTGTCAGCCCACTCTTTTATTTCTCCTCACCGCGGACTAGTTCTTGGCTCCCAAGATGCCGCCCGCCTGGCTCTCCACCTCTCCTGGCCAAGCGGACAATTCTGCTGGGAAAGGCCAGGCCAGAATGGCAAACTAGCCCACTGATCCCTTGGAGGCCAAATTCAGCCTGGTGTAAGCAGAGGTAACTCCATCATCCTTACACAAGAGTTGGATTTGGTCCACTGCAGTGAGAGCTTCCCAGCTGGCACTGATGCATTTAACATTTCGCAGTCAGCATGGCGCAGGGAATCCCAGTAGGCAGGACTTCAACTTCCCCTACCAACCTCCTTCAGGGTTAATTACCCCCTGTTAAGAACCTGCCTCACAGCTCAACTCATGGCAAATCCCTTCAGCCCCATTTACCTTTCTGTGAAGAGGATGATCAAGTCCTCCTTATCCGCATGCTGCTTCAAAGCGGACTTCAAGAGACGGACCTTTTGCCCACCTCCTGCTGCCTTCTTGTCATCACCACGCCACTCCTCATCCAGCCCCAGCACCTAAAGGGTGACAGGGAACCTTTTAACAAAGAGTTCACGCTACACAGGCAACAACTTGTTTCCCCAGCGTGAGTCACTCTAAGAAATGGGGTAGGAGAACCAGCTGCCAGAGAAACTCACAGCTACGTCGCTGCTGGCCTCCGGTCAGACTTTTGGCAAGGAGCAATGGTGCAGGAGCGCTGGCTGAGGAGGAACTCAGTTACACCTGTCCCGACCTCTCCCAGTGCAACTCCTAGCGGGCAAGGGCGTAAGGACACTTGCTCTGGTGGACACACAGTTACTGCTGACCCATCCTCTGCCACTGAGCATCACCACGAGGAATGGTGCAGGAGAGCGCGCAGCAAAGAGCTTTCACGGGTGTCTCTGTAGGAAATGATCGGGCACAGGGGCTGGCTCGGTGCCGCGGCTTTTGAGTCACAGCGGCACGATGCTATGTCATAGCAGCGTGGCTTGCCGCACCCATGAAAGCTTTCTGATGGAAGTGTGGTGTTGTGGGGGTCCCTTTGGAGCAACTCCCAAGGCTGCGCGGCTTCACCTGGACTTTGTAGTTGAAGAACTGGGCTGATCTTTTGAAGCGTTTGAATCCCTCAGTCTCCTGGGTGGCCACAGTAAGAACCAGCAGGTTTTCTGTAGGCAGGAGAAAGCACCAGGTAAAGAAAGACGTTCCGCCCTTCTCTGTTTCACCATTTAACAACCCACCTTCAAAAAGCAGCTTTGCGATTAGAAACAGGGGCGAGGTGGGGACTGGCAGCCTGAGGGCCCTGGCTGACTTCATGAAGGTAGGTAGTGTGGGGAAAGTTGAGGCATAGCAGGTACGTCTACACTGCAGCTGGGAGCGAGCCTCTCGCCCAGGTAGACAGACTCGCTCTGGCAGGACTCGAGCTAGCATGTTACAAAAATAGCAGTGTGGATGCTGAGGCTCGGGCTCTGACCCCCTTGGCTCAAGGGCCCAAGCTGCAGCCTGAGCGGCTACGTCCGCACTGCTTGTTCTAGCACGCTAGCTCGAGCCCTGCTCGCGTGAGCCTGTCTACCTGGGTTGGGAGGCTTGGTCCAAGCAGCAGTGTAGACGTACCCCCCGAGAAGTTAAGTGACTTTCCCAAGGCCACATGGCAAGCTAGCCACAGATGCAGGAATAGAACTTGACAGAGTCCTGATGTCTTCATCACTCACCACCCAGCATGACTGCCTCCGCTCAACCTCTGCTTTTCATTGCGACAACATAGTCCTATGAAACACAGACTAAAGCCCCGTCTAACTTGGATCTAGGGTCAAATGTTTGCATAAGCAAAGTCATGCTCCCCTGCAGACTCTCAGCACCGAAGTTTGGACCAAATTCTGCACGTGCTACTCTACTGCAATGTTCCCTCTCATTTTTGACAGGCTGTGCGCACAATTTCTTCTGTGCACATTTTTGACAGGCCGAGTGCGCAAAAAGTTTCTTCTGTGCAAATTGTTGTGCGCCCGGTGTTTCGCCGTGTGCACGGGGCTTAGAATCTGCGTGTGTGCACACACGCGCACAGCTTAGAGGGAACAGTGCTCTTCAGACTTCAATGTGGTGGGAGGTGCTTCCGTCCCTGAGAAAAGACGGCTCCTAAATTACAGTCAGGATTTGATTCACAGCCTGGAGTCCACTGGTGGAAGCCGGGCTGCAGGCCAGCAAGGGTGGAAAGCCATTCTGGAGGTGCACCGCAAGATACCCACCCACAGCTCTGCTCTCCTGGAGCAGCCAGCCAGTGTAGCCCCTGAGTGGGGCCAGCCAGAGGCAGAGCATGGCTAAGGAGCCCTACGCTAATACCAATGAAACCTGTGTCGTTACGTTGCCTTTACACTGGTACAACCAAGGTCAGAAGCTGGCCCTGCCCGTGAAGTCTGAGACTTTACAAAACTATCATTTCATTGCTCGGCTTGTGAGACAGACACAGAGAATACAACTTACTGAGGGTTTCTCTAGTAATGTAAAATGTAAGTCTCACTTTCCTCAGAGTTTAAAGAAAATTAAACATGAAGGTAAAAAAATAACACTGCCATCAATGGATGTGCAGACTTGAAAATCATCCACTTCGTTTAAGTGCTTACCTGCAGCACTGCTCGCTCTCTCCAGTGAGCATTTACACCGACATAAGGAACTGCAGCATTTGGCCAGATAGCTGTTATTTTTCTCTTGGATGCGCCTCTGATTTTCTATTGTAGTCTGGATCTGTGGTCCAGATGTCTACTATATATCATGTGGATTTATTCTGTCACAGCCTCCATCCAACATTCTCTCCCTACTGCTCTTGATTTTTTGGTTTCCAGTTTCTTAAAGTACTTTTTCAGTTTTTGCACATCCTCATGCTGGCAAAACTCCCATAGACAAAGCTCTTATCAAAGTCAAAGTAAAAATGGAGTAAAACTTTTAGGATTGGACCCATGATTTCTTTGATGTAACTGAATGCTCCTGCTTCATGTTAACACTTTCACCCGGATAGGAATGTGCAGGGGTCCTGGCAGCACTGTTCAAACAGGATCCCGGGCCAGTCGACTGGAACATTGGAAAATTCCAAGAATAACGGATTGGCCTGGAGGAGCATTTTCTTGGATCTAGCAGGACACTGGAGGAGTGAATTTCCTAGTGGGTGCACATGGTGTGCATCCCTAATGCATCTGGATAGATTTCCTGGGCACACAGAGCCCAATGCCTCTGGATGCATGAGAAAAGCAGGATCTCTGGATGTGGTAGACCACTGAGCATAAAATGGCTATTAGCCAGGATGGGCAGGGACGGTGTCCCTAGCCTCTGCTTGCCAGAAGCTGGGAATGGGCGACAGGGGAATGGATCATTTGATGATGACCTGTTCTGTTCATTCCCTCTGGGGCACCTGGCACTGTCCTCTGTCAGAAGACAGGACACTGGGCTAGATGGACCTTGGGTCTGATCCAATATGGCATTCTTATGTTCTTATGAAAATGGTGAAGGGTAGATACTAACCCACAGCAATTATCTGTCTGAGTCCTCAGGATATGGATGAAACTATAGTACAGTTGCAGAGAGAGATCTGGGGTGGGGGTAACAAGGGTAGAGATAAGTTTGGGATTCCCAGCTGAGGGAGAGAAGGGGTTTTAACCAGAAGTCCGTGAGATCCTTTATTCCCATCACAACAATATGAAAAGAGATTACAGGTCAATAAGAGACCATCAAGTTGGATTTAAGTATATTTTGTTTGAGATAAGGTGAGTGAGGTCATATCTTTTATTGAACCATCTTCTGTTGGTGAAAGAGACAAGCTTCCAAGCTCCACAGAGCCCTTCTGGGCTATTTGTTAGTCATTTAGGTACCACAGTGTTGAGCATGAGCCAGATGGATGGACAGACAGATGGACAGAGCTATAAAGGAATTTGAATGATGCAGAAGCATAGTTTTTAAACTCAGTTATTTAGCCAGCACAGTTAGGGCCCTAATTACACTCCTGCTTTTCATGTTCTGTGGAGTCAGATGTAAACAGCTTGGGAAAGTATGCAGTCCCCCAGGGAATATGCTAAAGCCGGCAAGTCTCCAGTCATGTGACAGCGTGCAGAGCATCAGAACAGCCTGCTTTGCTAGGGAGCCAGGAGCTCAGGCTTTCCTAGAAAATGGGAATCAGAGGGCAGATGAGAAGGGACGCAAATGTGGAATACCAGGCAGGGGGCTGGAAAAGAGACATTAAATTCCAGCCCCTGCTGTGAGAGCTGAAGATGTAAATTAACTGAATAAGACGGAATAATTTATAGGAGCCCACTGCTGGGCAGCTATTCCAGCCTGAATACTCTCCAAGGACCGAGGATCTCAAACCAAACAAAGCAGGAATTCATTTTCACGCCACCTTCCAAAGACAGTCAGCAAACTGTTTACACTCATCTTATGTGACTTCCAGAGTTTTCCTGCACCAAATGGGAGAGTGCGAGAGGCTCCAGCGGATGGCTGAGGAAGAGGTGTCATATTTCGGAGACAGAAAAAGACCTCACTGTGCAGCATATAAATTAATTAGAGCGAGAAAAAGCCAGTGCAGAGCCTCAGTCCTCCCCACACAGACTCTGGGCCGAATTCCTCAATAAAGATTCCCCTTAATTAATGATCTGGTGGGGAGGAACAACTTTGAGAGACACTAGCTAGGCTTCACTTCTGTGCCAAGAGGCCTCTAGTTACAGAGAGATCTTTCCACCCACAAGGCATTCTTTCAGTCCAGTCTCGGAAGTCTTAAGGCTGAACTATGCAGCCTCCAGCTACCTTCCCCTTTTACCCTTTTCTTCCTCAAAGTTACTGCTGCAAGTGAATATTCACTTCCTAAGCCGCAGTAGTTACCCTTTTGCTCTATAACCGGCAAAGCCCTTTGCTGGGTTCCCCAAATGCTCTTCTCTTTCTCCACATCACCATTTCAAATCCTGGCTCCCTTCTCCAGACATAAATCACCCCGGGCCAGATCCCCAGCTGGAAATCGCTGGAATGGTGCCAGCTTACACCAGCATTCAAATGCCCTTGTGAGCAGGGTAACATATGTTTGGCATTTTGTGGAAGCATTTCAAAGCAGATGTACTCTTTCACATCTTCTGTCCCACATTACTTCTTGTAAACAAAAACACTGACTCCTTTCTGCCAAGCAGGGTCATCCAGACTCAGTGACACTGAAGGCTACTCGGACAACCAGAAACCTGGAAGTTACAGTTAACTGTATAAACACAGAGTACAGAAGCAGCATGGATCAGTGGATCAGGCATTGGACTTAGATTCAAGAGACCTGGATTCTGCCTCCCACTGACCTGTTCTGTGACATTAGCAAATCACTTCACACTCTGGGCCTCCATTTTCCCATCTGTACAATGGGTACATGATGCTTACCAACCTTTCTAAAGCACTTGGAGCACTGTGGTGAAAAGAGCTATGGAAGGCAAAGTATCGTTACAGAGACATAACATTTAGATCAATAATAAATGCAAACAGCAATACTATCAGGGTGGACTTCAATGTTTCTCCACATAAATAGTTAGAATCTGCTTGCTGGAGGAGTTCAGCAGCAGTAAACGTAGACTGTGACTACACTACACAGCTTTTAGCGACACAGCCGACGTAGCCGCTGTTGGTCGGCAGGAGAGAGTTCCACAAAAAACTTCCACCTCCCACAAGCAGCAGCGGCTTTGTCATCACGAGAGCGTTCCTGCCAACAAAGTGCTGTTCACACTGGTGCTTTTTGCCCGCAAAACTTTTGTCATTCGGGGGAGTGTGTGTGTGTGGGGGGGTTAACACCCCTGAACGACAAAAGTTTTGCCGACGATGTGCCAGTGTAGACATACCCTTAGAGACGATCATCTTTTTCCTGAACTTATAGGGAGAGCACAGATGCAGTTGCATATTAAGACGCCAAGGGCTGCCTTTAGCCCTAAGCTGCACTTTGGAAAGCATGACTGTAAAGCTTGCTAGTAAAATAAAGCTTAAGAAAATACGACTCACCCAGGAGACAATTAGTAAAATCAATGCCCGATTCGACATCTGAGAATTGAATTGCCATATTAAGTTTACTTGAAGCACACTTTCTCTTTTAATAGTAAGTCAAACACAGCACAAGTAGTACCTAGACTTGCAAAAAAATGGGTCTCCAGGCGCTTTACAGAAGAGGCTCGGTAGTAGTATCCCCATATTACAATTGTTGAAGCTGAAGTGCAGATTTTTCTTAAGGCCCTGCAGCAAGTCAATGGCCGAAAGGGAAAAGCACTCATTCCAAGCCCCTTGCCCTATGCAATACACCACACTGATTCCTGCATAGGGCCAAATTTCTGTTCCTGGTGTGCCTTGGACTCCTGTTAATAAAATCAGTGAGAATCTGGGGTGCACAAGGAGTGCAGAAAGCGTGACCCAAGCTTTGCACAGAGTTGCTTTTCTTACACTCCTCTAAGGATTCGCCTACACACCAACCCTGTGGTGCTTTAAGTACTGGGGCCTTATGCTGGGACTGGTAAAGCAGTACACCGCCCTGGGGGATACAGTTATACAAGTAAAAAGATGCTTATAGCAATATAAGTTATTCCCGCCAATTTAGGGGAATAAACTATACCAGTACCAGGCACCTTATTACTAGTACAATTGGATCCACACTAGGGAACTGTTTTTGTTTAAAAAAAAAAAATCACTGTCCTACCTGAAATTGTTAAATTAGTACAAAATCTGTAAACAGAGCAGGCCTAACCTCTTTTAATAGGTTCAAACTTTCAGCTCCTATTGCTGCCTGTGACGGCCCACAGTTTAGCTTCCGTAGTTAGAGATTTCAGAGTGGTTGCCGTGTTAGTCTGTATCAGCAAAAACAACAAGGAGCCCTTGTGGCACCTTAGAGACTAACAAATTTGTTTGGGCATAAGCTTTCGTTGTCTAAAACCCACTTCATCAGATGCATGGAGTGGAAATCTGATGAAGTGGGTTTTAGCCCACGAAAGCTTATGCCCAAATAAATTTGTTAGTCTCCACAAGGACTCCTCGTTGTTCTTAGTGAGAGAGGGTAGGGAACGTGAGATACAGCCTTTCCCTGCGAGGCTCCCAGTTCAAATCCAGCCAGTCAGCAGTGATCCAAAAACATCACCATTTGGTAGCTGCCCTCAGCTAAAGGCAGTCAGACAGATGTCCACATCAACACAAAATCCACCAGCAGATCAGGGTCTGGGGACATGGACGGGACGGTGAAGGGGAAGCTTACTGTGCAGCTCTCTGTGCTAACGCTTTTCTGCGTCTGAGGCCACTGGTCTCTAGAGATGGCATTCTTGCTCTTCACCGGAACTAAATTCACACAAAGATCTAGAAAGGTAAATAGGGAACTTCCTGCTAAACCCCCTCAGTGCTTGATCCTTTGTTAATTTTAGCTTGTGCCCTCTTGTTTAGAGCTGGTCTGGTATTTTTTGCCAAAACTTATTCCCACCCCCCACCGAATGCCCATTTGTTAAAAGCAAACTGTTCACACAAAGGGTTGGTCTTGACAAACCTCCCAATTCCAAACATTTGGGGAAAGGAAACATTTGGAAGTTGTCAAAACATCACATTTTGACATTTTCAAAATAGAAGCTTTCAATCTGGAGGGTCAAAATGACTATTTGCTTTGAATTTTAGAAAATTTCCACAAAAAAGGGTTTAAATGAAAAAAAAACATTTTGAATTTATCTAAACAGAATGTTTCTATCAACCTGAATGGATTTTTTTTTTCCAGGTTCTTGATTTGTGAAAATTTTCAAGATTTTGACTTTTCAACCTGATTCAGGATGGGGAAATTTGTGGAATCTTGAAAATTCCCTACTCCTGATTTTGAACTTGTACCATTATTTACAACTTAAATCAGGTTGCCTCTTAATTGCCACTTCTTTAATGAAAATAAATGTAATGAGCCAAATTGCTCTTCAGAGTTGTAATGCCTGAAACTCTATCATGCTTGTAGTCATCTGCAGTAGCTATTCCAATTCTTCTGCATTTAGCAAAATACTTTAGAGGTTCCCTCACCAGCTGTTTGTATAGGGATAAAATGATGGTATCTTCTGATTGTTCCAGACCTCAGATAATCACACAGGCATCCCAGGGCTCCAACTCTCCATTTACCAATCCCTATCTGGCTGTCTAGGTGCACCATAGAAGTGTAACAGGCACTGACCACAGGTTGTGTGATGCAACAGGGCCCAACGGCTGAGCCTTGGGCACTTACCTCAGACTGGGTGGTACCTGAAGCTCATGTTACTCACTCTGTGCTGTGAGCACTGACTCCAGGCTGGCGGTGCCCGGGTCTGCCCGGGCAGGGGACGCTGGCCCCCCGCTGGCGGTGCCCGGGACAGGCGCTCAGTGCCCCCCGCTGGCGGTGCCCGGGTCTCCCCGGGCAGGGGACGCTGGCCCCCCGCTGGCGGTGCCCGGGACAGGCGCTCAGTGCCCCCCGCTGGCGGTGCCCGGGACAGGAGCTCAGTGCCCCCCGCTGGCGGTGCCCGGGTCTCCCCGGGCAGAGGACGCTGGCCCCCCGCTGGCGGTGCCCGGGACAGGCGCTCAGTGCCCCCCGCTGGCGGTGCCCGGGTCTCCCCGGGCAGAGGACGCTGGCCCCCCGCTGGCGGTGCCCGGGACAGGCGCTCAGTGCCCCCCGCTGGCGGTGCCCGGGACAGGCGCTCAGTGCCCCCCGCTGGCGGTGCCCGGGACAGGCGCTCAGTGCCCCCCGCTGGCGGTGCCCGGGTCTCCCCGGGCAGGGGACGCTGGCCCCCCGCTGGCGGTGCCCGGGACAGGCGCTCAGTGCCCCCCTCTCACCCTCCTGCTTGGAACCGCCGCTCCCCTCCGCGATCAGCAGCGTGAGGACCAGCCCGGGCAGCAGGAGCAGCTGGGGCAGCATCGGGGCGACTTGTGGCGGATCCTGGGCTCCCCGAGTCCGGTTCCGGCTCCAGCCGCGGCGCTGCCTGCAGACTGGACCCAGCCCTGTGCACCGGGGAGCGGGACAAAGCGGGCACCCACCGCGGCCGACTCCCGGCGCTGCGAGGTTCTCGCTGCCACGCACTAAACACGCCCCTCCGCGGGGCTCCTCCCTGCCGCCCGGGCTCAGCCCCTTCCCTCCAGCCCGGGCGGCGGATCGCTGGAGCCGCCTGGGGCAAGGGCCCAGCACACCGACAGCTGGGGAGTCTGCCCACCCCACTGCCCACCCCCCGCTAACCCAGTCCCCAGCCTGGGGGACCTGGGGCAGGCAGGATTCCTGCTCCGGGCTGCCCTCACCCCATCCCCACCGCCCCATTTCAGGAGGGCTTTATGGACACACCTCGTTACGTATTGTGGGCGATTTGGGCGTGACAAATGCTACACAGAGAGATCATCTCTAGTACTCCTTAGAAATGAACTAATGTGGCCAAGTTCAGATCCCAACTTTCCCAAAGGGTATGTGTTGGGGTGGGGGGTGTCTTCAGGGGAATGCCGGCTTTTGCTTTGGACCCCCCCTACCCCCGCATTGTGAGTGTACATCCAGTGGTGCTGGAACTGGGGGGGGGGGGGGTGTGCAGCTGGACTGAAGTAGTAATAACAAACACCAGATAACATGGTTTCCATCATCAGCACCCCGATGGTTCCAGACTCCCCCAGTGTATCAGGACCCAAGGGATAGATTTGTAATGAAGGAGCTGAAGCACTTAATCGTGGTCAGAGATGAGCCACTAGAAGTTAGCATGTGATTGTAGGTGCTGGAACTCGGGGTCTTGCGTACCCTGTGGCTTGAAGTGGTTTCCATCATATACAGGGTTTACGGTTTGGTTCAATGGCTCTCAGCACCCTCACGGCAATAGAACCTCAGAATTACAAACACCAGAGTCAACCACAAAACCTGATTTGGAACCAGAGCTACACAATCAAGCAGCAGCAGAGAGGACCAAAAAAAAAAAAAAAAGGCAAATACAGTACCGTACTGTAAACTACTAAAAAAAAGGAAAGCCACATGTTTCTTCAGCATAGTAAAGTTTCCAAGCTGTAGTAAGTCAATGTTCAGTTGTAAACTTTTGAAAGAGCCATAATGTTTTGTTCAGGGTTAGGTACATTTCAGAATTACAAACCACCTCCATTCCCCACCGAGTTTGTAACTCTGAGGTTCTACTGTATACAAATTGTTCCAGCACCCCTGCACATGGTTTGCACATTTGCAGACAGTAAGCATGAGAAAGTTGAAGCAGAAAAAGATTACACACAGCTTTGGAATTTGGGGATCATTATTAAATACTTTCCTTCCACCTGTCAGTTCACATTAGTTGCCTCTTACTAGCATAGTAAAAAATCTGTTACAATACTCACATAGATACGTGGTGTGCTTCATCCGCTACCATTTATCACTCATTTATCCTTTTGCTTACATTTATTTTTCTGTTTATCATTAAGAACCTGGTTAGTTCATCTTTAATTGTTTTGTTGTGCAAGCATTTCCCCCCCTTGAAGTCCTGCTTAGTTCTATAACAAGGCTATTTTATATGTTTGGTTTGACTTATTGGTGTAATAAAAATACATTAATTTAAAAGGATGAGGCGGGGGGTTCTGGTCATTTTTGTAAGGTACTGAATGTTGCGCCGAGTAAACCCATCTCTGATACTGACTTGCTGTGTGGCCTGGAGCAAGTTATTAAATATTATTTATTATTATTTATTATTTCTACTATTTATATTGCAGTAGAACCTAGAGCAGGAGTGGCCAAACTTACTGGCCCTCCGAGCCACGTACGACAATCTTCAGAAGTTCAAGAGCCGGGGCACATCTGCCAGGAGCCGGGGGTTGAGGCTGCTGAAGCCCCAAGCCCTGGCAGATGCGCCCTGCAGGGCTGAAGCCCCGGCAGGTGCGCCCTGCAGGGCTGAAGCCCCAAGCCCCTCCTCCTCGCAGGGCTGAATTGAACCCACTGACTGTATGTGAGGATAGGAAATCTGTCAGGGAAGAGGGAATAGCACTGGGTAGATCAACAGGGGAACTGGGGTATATGAAAGTCAGGGGCAGAGAACTGGAGATGGTAGAGCATGTGCACTGGGATAGAAAAAAGTGCAATAGTATCAGAGAGATGGGGAGTGCTTGACTGAAGACAGGGAGTAAGTATCAGGAAATGTACAGCATGTGTCAGGATCTTAGCATCAGAGTAATGGATCAGATGTTGGATGCTTCCTGATCACAAAGCTCACAGTTGTAAATCAGAGAAGAAACTCACTCAGTGATGTAGAATCCTGCGTCCCAAACCTGCTGTCTTTAGGCAGGCAAAACAAACTTGCAATCAAGTGGAATTTTAGTTCCCTATGGGCCTCTGCGGGGGAAACCTAAGGAAGCAAGATCTTGAAAGGGAAGAGAAAATATGAAGTGCATCAAAGATATCCCAGTGAGATGTAGGTCTATAGTTTTATAACTAGTTGGGGCATTCCATTTTGCTTCATGTAAGAATACTGGCAACCTTGACACCTCAACAAAGAGCCATAGATCTGATTTATTTGTGCAATCAAAGTAAATGCCTGATGTGTTTAAGTCACCTTTGATTCCAGTCCCTGACCTCAGAGTAGTGATTTTCTCAGTATAGTTGGGCAAACAGAAAAGTCTTCAGTATAAAACAATGCACCACAGCAGATAGCAATCTGATAGGCTATGGACTCTCCCTAGAAAACCTGCCTCTTCAAACGTGCCAGGTCTCATTCGTTTTATTTTAAAGGAAGATCCTTTCACTTGGGATTTGTTTAATTAGAGACAAGCCCGAACCAAAACGCTGGACTCAAATCCCAAGGCAACTCAAATCCATCAATGCCCCCCAACCTGTGTGTGACCTTTAGGTGCTACTGCAATATAAATACTGAATAAATATCTATGTAATAAGGCAGATCCAAACCCCAGATCTGGACACACCAAACATTGGGGAAGTTTGGATCTGGATTTCAAACTCCTACTGTCAGGGAAAGTTCAGATCCAATGTTTTGGCTGAGCCCTTTATATAGATTCAAATTTCAAATCTGTGAGTTCAGGTTTGGAGCCAGGTCTCAAGTTCAGATCCAGGTTTTGATTCAGCCCTTTATGTGGATTCAAACTGGATTCAGCTCCACATTTTCATCTCAGATTTTTGGAACAGGCCTGTCTGTCTCTCATTTTAAGTATTTCCATTCTAAAATGAGAGATTTCTAGGTGCATTTTAAACCTGAATTTGTCATTGTGTATAATCTCCCCTTATTGAAACTGTCCCAGCCTGGCAGCCTTGCTTGCATTCTGCAGCTATACCAACCATCCCAGTGATTGTATGTTTCTTTCCTGGTTCTCTGTTTGTCCTCTTTGCCCTCCTGCTGGAATTCGTCGCCTGTCTTTTTAAACAGCAGAAGCTGCCAGTGCAGATGTTCCAGTGAGTACGTGCAACACGTGCTTCATGTGAAGCATCAGCTTGCCAACGATTTAAAGAAACAGAACTCAGTTTTAATAGGTCCTCAACCAAATAAGTGGATACCCTGGAGGAAAAATCGTGGCCCTATTTAAATTAATCAGAGGGAGTTTTATCATTCACTTGAGGTACTGGGATTTCGCCCTCCATTTTTTTAAAAGATCACAGATGCCATAAAGTCAGTAATGTATTTACAAGGAGGAAGGCAAGAAACTTTTCTCCCCTCTTTCCCCTCACTAAACTGTCAGTTCTCTGGCTCTAAATAGTTAATTTCCCACCCAGTGAACACCTTTCCTACCCCACTTCTGCTCATTATATTTCTCTGTGATTTGTACTGTCATTTGAAAACTATAGGGCAAAGCACAATTTGCATTGGCTTGGTCTGTAGATTTCAGTCCCAGCATAAAGCTTGTTTTTTCCATTCACTATACAGCATGGGCAAATATTTAAACCTAACAGAAGAGACCCCAGCTTTTTCTCCTTAATCTTACAGGCTGTGCTGGGATAACAGGAATAAAATGTAATTAACAACTTGTATTATGAGAAAAAAATTGGTTTAGTCCGTAAAGTCAGCAGATTTAAGGAGGCAAAATATAATTCCTTACATTGAAATGTGGCCATGAATCCTTGGCTGATACTACAGGTACCATGAAATCGTCACATGGCCAAGAATTTGGTTTGAACAAAAGACAGTATCTTCAGCCGTACAGCACCCTCCGTGTTGGGGTACTGATTCAATACTGACTCTAAATCATTGACACCACTTCCTGCAGCCACTAGTCGTTCTCTGGGGTAGTCTCATCCAAGTAACAACTAATCCTCAGAAAAGAACTGTCTGGCCAACTTTAATTTTATAAGCAAAATCATTCTTTTTGCCTTGAGACTGGTGTAAAATCTGCAGAAACTACAGAAATGTATTTATAGAGCAACTTAAAATCAAATGAATGAGATTTAAGTGGCTCATTTGAGCCAGCTGCTTAAATATCGTATTTCAGACCAACGTGATGCTACGTGGTTGAGATCTAGACAGTCTGAAAAGAGAGATTTATAATAAGAAGCTGGTGGTATTCCAGCAGGGCTGCTCTAGGTGATGCTCTCTCTACAGTGCAGTAACAGTACCCACTTTATATTATAAGAAACCCATTGCCAAGTCAGGCTGGTTTTTAAATCAGACTCTGGAAGGCTGCCTGATTTTGGTATGTGTCTGTCAAGTGGTAGCCAAAGAGCAGAAAAGCTTTTATGAATTACTAATGATCCAATGCAACGGATGGAATTGCTCTGTGTGGATCTTGCATATTCCCTTAGCAGAGACTTGAAACAAGCCCCTGATACAGTAGGGTCTACACTGTGCTGGAAGTTGCTCTTTGCATACCTTGACTAGAGGTGATTCCACATTTTAAACAAATTTGAGATTCAGGAAGTGGGGGAAGGAGAGCAAGAATGAAATTCAAGCGTCCTTCAGCTACACTGAGAGAGTAAAGTTGAGGGGTACATCTCCCCTTGCCACTCCAGTGGTTGCATCTATGTCTGACACTTTATCATGTGAGTGTATTTGGAACATATCACCCTATTGTAACCAGAAATAGAACAAGACAAATTAGAACTTTAAAGAGTTTCTGACTGCCCAGTTGTGCCACACTGGGGTTCAAAGCACATCTCCAAAGAGGAGAATATCTACTCTTCATTTTATCTCTGTCACTTTCTGTTTGACCTCTGCCAACACCAGAACAGTAACAGCTAGAGAGCTCTGCCTGATTGCTGGGAAGAGAAATCTAACAAGGAAGTCACAGCTGGGGGCAACAAGCACAGGAGTTAGATTCTCAGAAAGAACTGATTTCAGAACAACTTTTAACCTGTAACTAATCATGGACTTCCTTGGACACATATAACCTAGCAAGGCCACAGAGCTCTGGTACTGCCTGCAGATAGCTGGAGACGAGTCCACAGAGACACACACCTCGATCTAACATTGGTCCCAGCAGACCCAGTCTGGCACTGCCCCCACCCTCCCATCAGCATCTCAGGAGCTCGCCACAGTCAGCACAGAGCCTAACACTGCTCTGTCTACACACACACCCAGCCTGGCACTTCCTCCGCCCCCAGCGCGCCCCCAGCCTGGCACCGCCCCCAGCCCCCCCAGCGCGCTCCCAGCCTGGCACCGCCCCCAGCCCCCCCAGCGCGCCCCCAGCCTGGCCCCGCCCCCGCCCCCAGCGCGCACCCAGCCTGGCCCCGCCCCCAGCGCGCACGCAGCCTGGCACCGCCCCCAGCGCGCCCCCAGCGCGCTCCCAGCCTGGCACCGCCCCCGCCCCCCCACAGCACACCCAGCCTGGCACCGCCCCCAGCGCGCCCCCAGCCTGGCACCGCCCCCGCCCCCCCACAGCACACCCAGCCTGGCACCGCCCCCAGCGCGCACCCAGCCTGGCACCGCCCCCAGCCCCCCCAGCGCGCCCCCAGCCTTGCCCCGCCTCCGCCCCCAGCGCGCCCCCAGCCTGGCACCGCCCCCGCCCCCCGACAGCACACCCAGCCTGGCACCGCCCCCGCCCCCAGCGCGGCACCGCCCCCGGCCCCAGCGCGCACCCAGCCTGGCACCGCCCCTGGCCCCAGCGCGCACCCAGCCTGGCACCGCCCCCGCCCCCAGCGCGCCCCCAGCCTGGCACCGCCCCCGCCCCCAGCGCGCCCCCAGCCTGGCACCGCCCCTGGCCCCAGCGCGCACCCAGCCTGGCACCGCTTCCGCCCCCCCACAGCACACCCAGCCTGGCCCCGCCCCCAGCGCGCCCCCAGCCTGGCACCGCCCCCGCCCCCCCACAGCACACCCAGCCTGGCACTGCCCCCGCCCCCCAGCGCGCCCCCAGCCTGGCACCGCCCCCAGCCCCCCAGCGCGCCCCCAGCCTGGCCCCGCCCCCGCCCCCAGAGCGCACCCAGCCTGGCATCGCCCCCGCCCCCCGACAGAACACCCAGCCTGGCACCGCCCCCGCCCCCAGCGCGCCCCCAGCCTGGCCCCGCCCCCAGCCCCCCAGCGCGCCCCCAGCCTGGCACCGCCCCCGCCCCCAGCGCGCCCCCAGCCTGGCACCGCCCCCAGCGCGCACCCAGCCTGGCACCGCCCCCAGCCTGGCACCGCCCCCAGCCCCCCCAGCGCGCCCCCAGCCTGGCACCGCCCCTGGCCCCAGCGCGCACCCAGCCTGGCACCGCCTCCGCCCCCCCACAGCACACCCAGCCTGGCACCGCCCCCAGCGCGCCCCCAGCCTGGCACCGCCCCCAGCCCCCCCAGCGCGCCCCCAGCCTGGCACCGCCCCTGGCCCCAGCGCGCACCCAGCCTGGCACCGCCTCCGCCCCCCCACAGCACACCCAGCCTGGCACCGCCCCCAGCGCGCCCCCAGCCTGGCACCGCCCCCAGCCCCCCCAGCGCGCCCCCAGCCTGGCACCGCCCCTGGCCCCAGCGCGCACCCAGCCTGGCACCGCCTCCGCCCCCCACAGCACACCCAGCCTGGCACCGCCCCCAGCCTGGCCCCGCCCCCAGCGCGCCCCCAGCCTGGCACCGCCCCCGCCCCCCCACAGCACACCCAGCCTGGCCCCGCCCCCAGCGCGCCCCCAGCCTGGCCCCGCCCCCGCCCCCCCACAGCACACCCAGCCTGGCACTGCCCCCGCCCCCAGCGCGCCCCCAGCCTGGCCCCGCCCCCGCCCCCAGCGCGCCCCCAGCGCGCCCCCAGCCTGGCCCCGCCCCTGGCCCCAGCGCGCCCCCAGCCTGGCCCCGCCCCCAGCGCGCCCCCAGCCTGGCACCGCCCCCGCCCCCAGCGCGCCCCCAGCGCGCCCCCAGCCTGGCACCGCCCCTGGCCCCAGCGCGCCCCCAGCCTGGCCCCGCCCCCAGCGCGCCCCCAGCCTGGCACCGCCCCCGCCCCCAGCGCGCCCCCAGCTTGGCACCGAACCCTCCACCTTCCCCGGGCCCCTAAGGGTTAAGCCCGCCTTGTCTGTCGTAAAGTGTCGTGCTCCGGGTCGGGCTCCGCTTTCCGGCTGCGGGGGCGCTCGGTTTGCGGCAGGTCGGGCAGGCGCGGGCGGAAGCGCGGCTCGGGTGCGGGCCGGGCGGAGGGAGGCGCGCAGGCCGGGGATGAGGGCCCCCCCGCGGGGCGGCTGGTAGCTCCAGGCCGCGGGCGACTCCAGGCCCCCCCGCCCCCCATGTGGCTGCAGCAGCGGCTGAAGGGCTTCCCGGGGCTGCTCTCCAGCAGCTGGGCCCGGCGCCTCCTGGCCCTGCTCGGCTTCCTGCTCGTGGCCTACTGGTACCTGGGGGGCGCCCGGCCGCGCCTGCCCTGGGGCGCCGGGGAGCCGCGCGGCGGGGAGGCCGGGCTCTGCCTCCAGGCCGAGACGCGGGCCTGGCCGGGGCTGGAGGAGCGCGGCGATGCCCTGAGGCTGCGCCTCCCCGGCGACGGCGCCCCGGAGGCTGCGGGGGGGCACCCGGCCCTAGTGGGCAACGGCTTCCTGCTGCTGGACGTCGCCGCCAACCGGCTCTGGGTGTCCGCCGGGGCCTCCGCGGCCGGCCCGGCCCACGCCACCGACTACCCGGCGCTGGTGCAGCTCAAGGCGGTGAGCGGGCAGGCTGAGGCCCGGGCCGCGGCGGTGGTGCTGCGGGACGGGGCGGTGCGGCGGGTGCGGTGCGTCCCGAGCGGGCAGGGGCCGGCCGCAGCCCAAGCCCCCGCCCGCGACTGCGGGACGGTCCGGGAGGAGCTGCTGGCCCACCGCAGCCGGCCCCACCTCTACCTGCAGCGGATCCACATCGCCAACCCCACCGAGAGGGTCATCGCCTTCGAGGCCTCCACCCCTTCCTCCCCCTCCTCTGCCCTGGGAGCCAAGTTCATCACCAGCCTGGAGAAGGTGGGGGACCGGCAGTTCCTGTTCTCCTCCGGCCGGGTGCTCCTTGCTAGCAGCTCCAAGGTGGTGCTGGTGGTGGTGGCTGCCAAGAAACTGGTGACCCGGGTGCAGGTGGCACCCAAGTCTCATTTCCATGAGACAGTGCTGTCCGTTGTATACACCTCAGAGCCCATAGAGCCCTCCAGCCTGGAGGAAACCTTCAGCAAGCTGAGGGAGTTGGCTAAGAAGGAGATGCTGGAGGTGATGCAGATGGGGGTTGAGGAGCTGTTCCAGGAGCACCAGCAGACTTGGTCTGATTTGTTTATTTCAGGTAAGGAGAGCTAGGTTCACTTGAAAACCAAGTAGCGAGAGCACCCCATTGCATTAACAGGTGAGCTCCACTCACAACGTTCTGGTCACTTATGAAGCATTTCAGCTCATGTGAAATTTCATCCTTCCTCTGAGATGGTTAGAGGGACAGTAGGGATGTCTCAGGTTGTTAATAACCTAATGCTTTTTGCTCAAAGCACTTCAAAGGTAGCTAAATATTATTAGATAAAGAAACAAAGGTTAAGGAGAGAACTTTAAGAAGTGGCTTCTGATTTCTAGTCCCTGCTCTAGATCTGCCACTGGCTTGCTGTGTAATCTGAGGCAAATCAGAGGCCAAAACTAAGTAGCCTCTGATCCTGGCTGCCCAATCTGAGAAACCTTAGTCTA
The DNA here is from genome assembly GCF_965140295.1 of Lepidochelys olivacea. Classification (NCBI taxonomy): domain Eukaryota; kingdom Metazoa; phylum Chordata; order Testudines; family Cheloniidae; genus Lepidochelys; species Lepidochelys olivacea. The sequence continues at coordinate 18,111,090 of NC_140428.1, forward strand.
GTTTTTCAGAAGTTCTTAACTTCAGTTAAAGTTGTGGGTGCTAATGGGACCGGCAGCAGCTGAATACTAAGACAGTCTCACTGAATAGGCCCGGAAGAGACCTTGAGAGGTCATCTCATCTAGCCCTGTGTGCTGAGACAGAACCAAATATACCTAGACCATCCCTGACAAGTGTTTGTCTAACCCATTCTTGAAAACTTCCAACGATGGGATTCCACAATTTCCCCGAAAGCCTATTCCAGTACTTAAATACCCTTAAAATTAGAAAGTTTTTCCTAATATTTAACCTAAGTCTTTCTGGCTGCAGATTAAGCCCATTACTTCTTGTCCTACCTTAAATGGACATGGAGAACAATTGATCACTGTCCTTTTTATAACAGGCCTTAACATATCTGAAGATTTATCAAGTCTTCTCTCCCCCCGCCCAAGGCTAAACATACCCATTTTTAACCTTTTCTCAGAGGTAATCTATTGTTACAGGCTGGAAATCAATTCTAGGGATCAGTAGGATGAGACTACAAAGTACCTCATAAATCTGGTAAATTACAGTTTGTAAAGCTTTTCAAAAAGCATGGAAAATCCAACTACATTAATAAGGAAGTTAGTCACCGTTACACATACATCCACAGGGTCTCAGAGCAGCAGAAGTTCTATTAACATAACTAGAGAGAATTCAACTATAGACATGCTTAACCAAGAGCTCCTTGGTTTCTCCAGGAATAATGTAATAGTCCTGTACTTGCTTTAGACTGGGTAGGGTTGGTTAACACTAAGTTAATGTCAGTTATGTGAGTGTACTGGAACTGAAGTAGCCTTGATGGGTCCCTATGTGTTATACATGTGTACAATTCTACGGAAAGGGAGTCTGTAAGTCTTCCTTCACAGGATATATATCTTGCCCATTAAAATTTCCTCTGGGCTGAAACTTAGTACAAGGTGTCCACATAGCAATTTTTTTTAAAAAAAAAGAGAAAAATGCAACTTTTCCTGTTTTGATTTATAATAAATGGGACATGATCAGGTCCCTAATTTGTTCCATTCACTTCAGTGTTTTCAAAACAAGTTAAAATGGAAGATACCAGAGTAAGAAATGGCTGAGCACTGGCAGCCAAGCGTGAGCTTTTGCACTCAGTTCCTTGTCACCCTCACACCAACATCTGTGTAGCTGTTGGCACCAGTGTCTGCAAATCTGAACTTCCTGTTTTCTCTATTTAAACACTTGTTGACAGACAGGTGTGACATTGAGTGATTTTTTTTCCTATATTGCAGGGGTCGAAATGAGAAAGATTACAGATTCCCACACACCATCCAGCAAGACTGTCAATATGACTCTCTACTATGTCCTATCTTGCATGCCAGCTCCTCTACTGGATCCACTCATTGGTGGTGAGGACAGAGAAAAAATGGAAGCCAACTTGAAATATGCTGACCACTGCTTCAGTGGCCATGCAACCATGCATGCAGAGAACCTGTGGCCCGAGAAGCTGTCCAGTGTTCCTCAGATTCTGCAGCTCTCAGACTTGTGGAAGCTGACTCTCCAGAAGCGGGGATGCAAGAGCCTGGTGGCAGCTGGGGTCCATGGACTCATGCAGGGGATGGTGCTCAGCTTTGGAGGTCTGCAGTTCACAGAAAACCATCTCCAGTTTCAGGCTGACCCTGATGTGCTTCACAACAGCTATTCCCTGCGTGGGATCCACTATAACAAAGACCTGATTAATCTGGCTGTTTTGCTGGATGCTGAAGGAAAGCCCTTCCTGCATGTGTCTGTGAAGTTCCAGGACAAGCCAGTTAGGCTGTATGCCTGCGAGGCGGGCTGCTTGAATGAGCCTGTGGAGTTGACATCTGAGCTGCGGGGTCACACCTTCCCTGTCATGGTGACTCAGCCTATCACACCATTACTTTATATATCTACAGACCTGACCCATCTGCAGGACTTGAGACACACGCTACATCTGAAAGCTATCCTGGCCCATGAGGAGCACATGGCCAAGCAGTACCCAGGTTTACCATTCCTGTTCTGGTTCAGTGTGGCCTCGTTAATCACACTCTTCCACCTGTTTCTGTTCAAACTCATCTACAATGAATACTGTGGGCCAGGAGCCAAGCCACTCTTCAGGAGTAAGGTATAAAGCTGCCACTGTCCGCTGCTTTCTTGGGAGCCAAGTGATCAGCCTGGTTTTCTGTCAGCTGTTGTTAGGGAGGTTCTCTCTGGTTGTGAAAGGGTTTTGAATCTGTCTTGAAGATTCACATGCACACTTGTCCCGGAAAGGTGACTCTTCTGGCAAGACAGTAGGATTAGGTCAGGGAGACTGCAAGACTCAACCATTAGCAAAATAAATCCATTGTTATTCCTTGTAAAACCCTTTGGATGGCTACTATTTAAAGCAGACCCCCTCTTTCACTGCAGAAACTTAGAGGTTTGTTTGTATTAACACCACCGTTGCAGCAGTGACACCATATGGGGTTTGTCATGCAGTTATACAGTCGTGGAATGCTAGTGACAAAGCTGCTTGCTTTTTCCATGGAGTACTCTTATCCCCACTGTTGTGTGGGCATTGCTTGCACCCTTGTCTGCTGTGAGTGAATTGTATAATATGGAAATTCACACACACGTGCAAGCTCCCGCCCTAGTCCAGATGCTTATTTGTTGGGTCTGTGGATAAATATTCTAGACTTGTAGTCACTGCGTGGTTCTCACTGAATGTCACCTTTACCAGCCTCAGTTTGGAGACGTACAAAACCAATATTTGTTCTCCTGCTATTTAGACTAAATATAGAGCCATCCTGAAGGCAGGACAGAGTGTTCTTTTCTGAAAGCTGGGGATTTGGGCCCCAAGATTTTTTGCACCTCCCAGCTGCATAAGGGCTTTGAGTACTTGGTTTACTACGGTACCTTAAGATTAGTAGCCAGGGTGACTTGGCATAGTCAAGGGCAAGAGTGGAAGAGATGTACTTGGTACAGAACAGGGACTAGGAAACATTCTCCTGCTCTTAGTGCCAATATTTTCTAGTTGCACCTTACTGGCCTGGAAGGGAAAATGAAAAATTAGACTGACTTGCTGTGTGAGCCAAGTGCGTTGTTCAAAACCTCCTCTCTTTAAGATCAATTTTAAGACTTAACTGCAGAATTGTTGTGTGTGTTTATTAATAAACAGTCACCAAATAGAGACGTGCTCAGGGGAAACATTCTGGCTTCAGGTTTCACAGTAACAGCCGCGTTAGTCTGTATTCGCAAAAAGAAAAGGAGTACTTGTGGCACCTTAGAGACTAACCAATTTATTTGAGCATAAGCTTTCGTGATGCATCCGATGAAGTGAGCTGTAGCTCACAAAAGCTTATGCTCAAATAAATTGGTTAGTCTCTAAGGTGCCACAAGTACTCCTTTTCATTCTGGCTTCAGATTGTCTTATTTTTCTAAATCAGAAAAGCAAATTAAATGAAGGTTAGCTGAGGCTGGACTAGACACTGGACTTAGGTTAATGTTCACAAAATAAGAGGGGGTTAGAGATGGACTTTCAAGGAGATTCTCTCCTCTCTCATATGCAAGTAACTTCCTGGCTCCCTGACTGCTGTTGGGAGACTGATCCTGAGTGGTGCTGAACACGTGCATTTCTGTGAGGTCATTGGGCGTTGAAGGTTCTCCAGCACTTGTGGCTAGACTCCGGCTAGACATAGGAAGATCACAGAAATCTGCAGACAGTTGCATGATCTCCCTGAGATCATGATCAAAATATTAATGCAAAGGGAAAAGTGCTCAGGAAGTCATTTGTATTGTGGTGTGTGGCTATTGCATCCTGGAACTCAACCTGTCTCATGACCCTTATTCACTGCTGTCTATATCTCTCTGCCTTTGCTACTGAAGGATTGGGGAGACTCACCTTCTGCCTTTTACATAATGGATTGTGTTCACCATTACAGCTTATTAGCACTGACACTATCCATTGAATTAGAGAAACTGCACAGCCATAGACTTGGAGCTGAGTAAGCATCTGTTTCTTGCATTGGTGCTCTTTGCTTTGCAAGGAGTCGTGCAACGTCCAGCAGATTAGCTCATTCAATGTCTTGGGCTGTAGCCAGCTACAATGAAGATGGTACAGAGCCTGTGTGGTCTAATGACAGCTCCGTGCCACAGACGGGGGTGAAGTGAAATCTGTTGCTGAAATATAAGGTTTCTGTAGCTGTAAGCAAGATAACACCTTGTTTTATTAATTGCACAGGAAGATCCCAGTGTCTGAGCAAGTGAACTAACAGTCCTGCTTTCAGCCTCCATTTGCACAAGACACCTAGTGCCCGACAGTTCTGCGGCTGAGAACAAGGACCTTCTGAAAGCAACAACCCTTTTGTGCCTTGTTAGAGGGGAATCCGTGACTTCGAAAGTTTATGGTGATTCAAAGGTTTACACTAGAAGCTCATGTATCACTGGGGTGTCTTTTTCTGTGTAACGTGTTCAGTTCTGTAAGATTAATCCACGTGGTGAGGAATACTTGAAAATGAGTCCTTTGATTCTTTTTAACTTTACAGGAAAATAAAGAATGAGCGTTCCCTTCAGAGTTAACCTAACTAGAAAATTCTTTAATTCAATGTCACTTCTCCTTTCTAGAATGCATTTTAATTTATTGCACTGCGGGGTAGGGGTGGGACAGGGGTGGGACAGGATGTTAATTTTGCATTCAACTGTATAGCAAACACCCACTTAAACTGTACATATAAGTGCTGGTGTAACAAGTTTAGCTCAGCCTCTGATTGTAGAGTGCAAAATAATCAGTTTAATGAAGCGATTACTGGGTTATATTTGGAAATGCTGACCTGCCAATTTTCTGTTCTGAGCATAATATTGAGACTTTGTGCATTGGTATGTTCTGGCTTCTGGGGAGGCATCCTACTTTATAGTGATTTGAAGATTGTTTGGTTTTAAAATTCCAAAGCGGTTGTTTTTAAATAAATACCTTTCAGTCTACACATGTTATGGTTCACTTTTTCCATAGGTTCAAAAGAAAAAGCAGCACCTTTTGGAAATGGAGTGCCAGCAGCTCTAGTTACAGTCAGAACCAAGGACGCTATTGAAGTGGGTTTGGATTTAAGGGGGAAAATAATTAAATAGGGAAAAATGGTGGGTAAAGGGCCAAGAACTCCAAACATTCTCTAAATCACGGGTCAAAGTAAAATTTTGCACACCCAATAGCTAGACGTTGAGAAACTTATTTCCAGGCCATGACCTTTTTAGAAAGAACAAAAGATGCTATTCCTCAGTACTTTGAGAAGCAGAAAACAGACCGTACAACTTCAGCCTTGCCCAGTATATTCCACATAGAATGGGGGGAGAAGGAACCAGGTCTTAAGACAAACTTGTTTTTTCTGTGCTTTCCCTGCTATGCTATAGGCCAAAAAAGGATCCCTTGAACCCACCCCTGAAGACTTGTCCCTTAAAGCAGTAATATTTACTCATTTTATATTTTAAGGTTGAGATTTTCAAGCAGCCTAGGGGATTTAAACATCTTCCATTAATTTTAAATGTCTAGATACGCTAGACTATCTGGGAAGTCTTAACCTGTGTTTTAAAGTCAATATTTTAAACTGAACTCTCAGAAAATATGTTGTAGGGAAATGCCACACTAATGAGATCTGATCCTGTGGTATTTCTACCATCCACTAAAACAGTACTAGTTTAGTTATGTGAAACAGGGTCATGTCTATGGTGTCAGTAAAAGTTTCCTCAGTTATCCAAACTTATTCAGTGCTCCGGCTGCCATTTAGATGATTGAGAAGACCTGCTTAGTATACCCCCCCTGCAAAAAAAAATTCCTCAAGGCAGAGTTTGCAAAACCTGTCAGGGCAATAGTCAGTGCCAGAAAAGAGAATAAGAGCAGTGTATTTACTCGCAGTAAGCTAATACCACACCAGAGACTACTGCTTCTGGAAAAACTTTTTCTGTAACAGGATTTTATCTGAAGGACTGATCAATGGTTTATCGGTTCAGCCGCAGCACCTTGTATCTTATTTCCCTGCACAGTATTGAAGAGAACATGATGTGTCTGAATTATGAGGAAAGTAGACTCCTACTTCTTTACTACTTAAAGATCAGGGCAGTTCATGGTCAGGGGTTTCTCAGTGTTAATGTCAGTACTTTGTTCTAGAAACTAAGCCCAAGGCTAGTAACTGCCAAGGAATTTCTGATGAGAATAAGTGACCTGTCTTCAGAGCTGTCTCCAAGTAATAAAATGAGGTGTTTGTAACACTGGGAAGAAACACATTACCAGTTCTTCTAAGGTAGATGGCAGCAGCAGACCGAGCATGCTCAGTAGTTACAGACAGGGCTGCTAAGGTTGCCCAACACGTTCCATTCTAAGACCCTGTTTACAATTACTAATAACAGCTTTGCCAAACTTTTAGCATTCAAGTTGAAATTTTCCATGCTGCATGTTGCCTCGGGGGGAGGGGGAGGGAAATGTTTCTGAGAATGAAAGTAGGGGAAAATACTGCTTTGCACCCTTTAAAAAAAAAAATTGACCAGAATTTCTTTTAAACAGTTTTGGTGCCCCCCATGTGCTTGTGCAGGGAGTTGAAATTTGGGGAGAGGATAGCCATTGTGTCAGGGATGTGACTTCCTGTCCCTGTGAAAATCCATCAAAATTTGGCCAAGTTATAAGGGGTTGAAAAATTGCTTCTCACACGCTCAGAAACTTCTTAACAGGTGAGTGGTTAAATTCCCTGAAGACTCAATCTGCCATGGGCATGCTCTAGCTTTGGGCTGAACAGGACTTTCTCTGCACTCGCAGCTCTGGTTTGTGGCAGGCCACACCATGCTGGCTCTCGGTACCTGAACTAAGCACATGGAGACTTTCTCCAGTACTCCCATTGACCCCTCCCTGGTCCAGCAGCATGATGGAAGAACCTGCCTGATTAGAATACAGAGGGGACAAAAGCTGGACTGGGGCAGGGGGAGTAGATTGGGACAGAGAGCCAGAGAGTGGGACTGGAGGCTAGTGGGAAGGGACAGGGAATTGGGCTGGGTACAGGAGAGTGGGAGCCAAGGGGAGGGCTGTGACTGGCTGGGCAAGGAGCCATAGCTGGGGGTGGGATTGAGATTGGATAGAAGGCAATGGGGACTAGCTGGGCAAGGAGACAGAATGGGAACTGAGGTGTGGGGGAAGCTTTAAGGATGACCAATCTGGCAAGGCGCTAGGGAGAACTGGGACTGGCTGGGCAAGCAGACTAGCACAAGAAGCCCAGGCGATGGGGGAGACGCTGAGATTGGAGGGAGATGAGAACTGGGAGCTACTGGGGATGGGGAATGTGGGTGAGGAAGAGAGATCAGAGCTGGGAGGAGGCTGGGAGTTGAGACTGGCTGAGTGAGGGAATGGATACTGGGAAGGGTCTGCGATCAGATGAGGTGGGGAGAGACAAACTAAACTACTGAGGAGAGGAGACAGATCTGATTAGGAACCAGAGGAGAACTGGGACTGTCAGGGCAACCAGACTAGGACATGAAGAGGACACATTGGATGAGGAACCTGGGGAGGGAGATAGGGACTGGTGGGGTGACTGGAGGACAGGGCTGGGGAGAGACAGATCGGATGTGGGGGTAGGGAGACTGGTAATTTGGAGGGATGGGACTAGGACTTGCTGGGCAAGGACACTGGGCTGAAACATCTGAGGAGTGGAGACTGGGACTGGCTAGGTAACGAGAATGGGACTGAAAGGAGGAGCCAAAGATGAGGAATGGGGAGGTTGGAGGAGACAAAAAAGTGTCAAACTTGGGGGAAGAAGACTCTGTTCCCACGAGAACACACCGCTACAGAGCCAAGGAAGGAACTCCCTCTTCCCTCTGCTGTCAGCAAATAACTGAAATGCACTGGCAAAATGTTCCGCCCCAGCCCATGCTGGTTCACATGGAGGCTGACAACCTACTACTACTACAGTGGGTTACTCAGTTAGCTCTGTAGTGGACCTGAAGGTTGCACACATGCTAATGAGCCATGCGGATGTCAATATGCTCCATCAACTTTGTTTATTCAATTTGCTTTTTCTAAAGCCTCAGAAATCACACAGAGATCTGTTAAAAGATTATTAAAGTTGCAAAGTCTAAGGAATGCCAGAATTAAGGTTACCTGTGTAACCTTAATGTAGCCCTCCTGTGCGTATGCATTATGACAGTCTTTAATCATATAATCAGGTACTATTTTTTTCACGAGTCCTGCCTCTTGCAGTGCACATGATGGGCTTGTTCTGAGAATGAATCAGAGTTGTGTAGTAAGATTTATTCATTTTTAGCAGAAATTGGGAGACGTGTCTGGCTGAGGCAGGGGATTGGAAGAACAGAAAGGATGGTCTCATGGTTAAAGAAGTTGAATGTTGCCCTGCAGAATTGGATTCTATCCCTGCTTCAGCCACAGAGTTCCTATGTGACGTTGGGCAAGTCACTTAAACCCAAATTTTTTATAGGTGGTCACTAACTGCGTGTTCCTCATTTTCTGGGTTGAGTTGAGTCCTGTGGCCTGATTTGTTAAAGTGCTGGACATTTAAAGCTGCACCTGAAATTCATAGGAACTGTGCTTTGAACGTGTGAAGTGCTACAAAATGCTAAATACTCTGAAAAATCAGGTCCTAGGTATCTCAAATTTGGCACCCCAAATTAGTGTATACTCTTTACCTTCATCTGTGCATCAGTTCCCTGTCTGTAAAATGGGGATAATACCACTCCTTGGCTCCCTGGGCATTGGGAAAATAAATGTATTAACATTGGTGAAGCATTCAGAGCCTATAGTGATGAGCACCATAGAAAAGCCTGTGAAGAATTAATAATTCTGTCTTCAAAGCAGGATTTGAATAGTGTGCACTAAGTAAGGCCTGGGGCCAGACACTAAATAATGAGGAGAAACAAAATAGTGAATAATTTTTCATTAAATAAGCACCCTCCATTCTGTGCACTGAAGGAGGCCAGAGTCCTGTGGAAAAAAATAGTATATGATCATGTAATTGAACACTATATCACAATGCATACGCACAAGGGGGTGAATTAAGGTTGCATGGGCAATCTTAATTCTGTCATTTCCTATCTTTTGCGTGCTTGGCTTTGGCAATTTTAGCTAGCTTTCTCCATGTGCATCACAGCTGCCTTCACCATGGTCCCCATCACCACAGATGCAGTAAGAGCCTGAAGACTCTTGGATTTCTGTCATCTAAGTTTATTATATACAAAATGATTCCCCAAGGCCTATTGCACTTCGTATTCCAAGTTAGTTGCCTTACATCCAGTACAGAGCACCAGACAGCACAAGTGGGACAGGTTAGGGAATGCAAAGCAGAGGGGAGGATGAATCATAATTATAGGAACTGGGCAGCAAAAAACTAAGCAAACACACACAAGCCACTTCCACCAGCCAAGCTTTTGAATATGCCAGTCTGTTGAGAAGGGAGCAGGGAACTGCCAGTGGCCAAGTGACGGAGCAACTAGTCTGATCCTATTCACATTTACCCATGTGTTAGACATCATTAGCTTACTCAGTCTTCTGCTCCCATCAGCAGCCCCCTGCATCCTCCTGAGGGGCGTCTTGGTGGAGAGATCCAACGGTAACATTGCTCCTAAAAGATCCACATTGCCATGGATGATGGAAAGTAGAACAGGGTCACAGGCCGTTCTGCAAGAGCCTGAGCCTATTGCAGAAATCACAAGGAGCCGAGGACAGCTGTGGCTTAGGTGAGTCACACACCCCCTGTGGAGGCACAGGTAAACAAACAAGATGATTTGTAGGAAAGCTGAAATTCCACCCTCTGGCCCTCCTCAAGGGCATGGACAGGATTTGGTCTTGAATCTTATTTGTTCTCTCCATCTCAATGAGTTGCACCCTTTTGCCTTTGATTTTCCAACAGCTTACTTTCCAAGTACAGTTTGTGGAAAATCTTCTGAAAAGCAGATTTCAACACCTAGTATTTTAATGGTTTTGCTACCCCAGGAGCGAATGGGCTAACGGGGAGATAGCAAGTGGCAGGCATTAAAACTCTTCCTATAGTAAGAACTAAGTATATTGTAAGAAAAATTTGTTCTTATGCTTCAGTAGAATCTGTACACACACAGGGCTGTCCCTGCTTGGTCTTTTTCTGAAGTTCCGTGATCTGTTTTGGGTCTGTGCAGCATCTGGAATGAGAGGCTGGGATGAAAAGACTCTAATGAAGATGACATGAGCCTATAGCAGCCCTCTGTGAATTGGGTCCTTGATCATCACTGGCCTCAGTTGCAGTTTGGAGCGTTTGGCCTCTCCACCAATGAACATCAAAAGAGTTTCTGGGGCACAATTATTCTAGGGCAGCTACTTCAGCTCTGTTAGACTTGTTCACATGCATATTGATGACTAGACCTGGAAAGAGGTGGGCGAGCTGTCAGTACCGATCACAAGCAGGAGAAAACAGAAGGCTTTCAGGGGGTTCTGCATTCAAGAGACATTGTAATCTATCTGTCCCCTTTGTCTGAAAATGTCCGTGCAATTCTATTTCATCGTAAAACAATGGCTCCAGTGCTCCCTTAGGAAACAACGGCACCCGCAACTCTGACCACCACCAATCAGTATATAAAGTACAGGGCCCTGGTAATCTCTACAATAGGGAACGTGCACACAATTTCTTAAAAGAAAATGTGTGTTAAGGCATCAGATGCCCGTTTTAAGAACTCCTTGGAATCTTATAAAGCACACTGAGGAAAGTATTGCATAATACCTTGGCAGTGCCAGTTCACTAGGCAGCAGGGGTACCACTAACAGATATTTATCTGAGTTGGAGAGTGATTTGGAAGCAGACACACATTTGGTTAAATTCCTTTCTTGGTTACACTGGTGAAACTCTGGAGTAACTCCAGTGGAATCCCAGGGCTATAAATCTGGAGTAACAACAGATGAATTTGGCATTGATTTGTTCAGCTGTTTAAGCTTTGAACGTTATATTTGTTTTAGTCTGATTTACTTCAGTGGAAATTTTGCCTGAGTAAGGAATGTAGGACCAGCTTTAAATAGACCTAATAACTAATTCTCTCTTCTTCCTCCTCGAAATGTCTTGCCAAGCCCCTGCCTCATTTTTCTTTTCATCCCAGATCAGAAGGGGCTAACGCTGTTCCTTTTACAATGGCTGGCCTCATTTTTGGAATTAAATGTGATAGGCTCTCAGATCATTGCATCTGCAAATATCTACTCAAAAAGGCTGATGAAAGAGAAAGGACCTTTCTGGTTCTATATTTGTACCAGTGGGGTTATTAATTTAGCAGGGGTGCAGAACATGACCAGAGTCAGTTGACACTCCACTTCCCTTACAGAGGTCAGCCCCTTTGCAGCAATCCAGCTGTTCAGAAAATGAGCAATGTGCATGAGAAAGGACTTAGTGAAAGCACTTGTTTAGTGAAACTGGTGAAGAAGAAGGGATGAATCAAAGTGTCGCCGTTAGGAAGCCGTGGAAAGAACATGACATCATAACCTTTCCTGGCCTTCCCACCACCAACCGTTAAATCAGTCAGAACAAGAAGCTGGTGAGTCAAAGACATGTTATGGGATGACTGGAAATACTTCTGTGTGTGTGAGAAATCTAGTGCTTAGAGTCCTGGGTTCCATTCCCAGCTCTATCTCTGCCCCACGGGAGAGTTGGGCAGTTTCTTTTCATCTCTCTGTGGTTCACAAATGCACTACAGAAAATTAGATGGCTCACAGGGGGTTGGGGAAGCTCAGCTGTAAGTGCCTCTGTGCTATAAAAGAGACACACAAATGAGGCCATTCACTTCCCCGATAGCTTACAATCAAAGTGATCATCCATGTTAGTAAATGTTCACAGCAGTTAATGCTAGTGAAGTAAATAGGCATAGTAAAAAACAACACTTTTCCTGTACACCAAAACCTCCAAAAATTGAATTCTGTGTTCTACCCAGATAAGTACATCGCCCTAGAAAGTACTGCTTCAGATTAAACAGTAACTTTATAGTCTCCACTCGCTGAGGCTGTTTTAACTCTTCTTCGGTGCTGTTCTCTGTTAATAAAGAGTGGGTCTGATATTATCCTGCTGGTTTGACAGCCTCTCTGTTCCACAGGATGATTTCTGGGAAGCATATGAGAACGGTTCTTCCAAGAGAGGCAGTGTGGATAAGTCACCAGTGGGAGTCACAATAGTGCCTGTGAAATAAGTGTACAGAAAATCAAAATCTTGTCACCTTTCAGACTCCTCTCTGGTAGTAGTGTGTCCCCATGCTACACAGCTGGTAGGTTTTGGGGTGAAATGCTGGAGATTCTTTTTTGAGATTTTTTTAGATTGCAAAATCTGAGGCAGGGACTGTGTCTACCTCAGTGTTTGAACAGTATCTAGCATAATCAGGGTCCCAACAATTATGAAGGGATACACTCCTGGCAGTCAGAAGTTTAGCACCCTGAAATGGGGCAGCCTCCCTGACCATCTTAGCTAATGGATATTGATGGACCTAGCCTGCATAAACTTATCCATAATTTTTTTTACCCCAGTTACACTTCTGGCCATCATAACATCCCCTGGCATTGAGTTCCACAGGTTAGTTGTGTGTTGTGTGAAATATACACACAAGTAATGCAACAAAATAATAATTTTCTGTGTGCTTAATGGAGGGAAAGTGAAAAGTGGACACGGCTGGTTCCTATTCCTCACCCAGAACTGTCTAGAAGATGAAATGAACACTTCACATTGGGTTTCACCTTAATCTCCTGATCAGTACATCTACCCACATAACTATGCTAGACCAAAGTCAACAAAACTGAAGGGAATAAGGACATCAGAAAGCAAACTTAGGTCAAAGTTTCCAAATTTGGGTGCTTGTAGTTAGGCACCACAATCCATATTTAGGCCCCAATCAAGCAAAAATTTAAGCATATCACTAACTTGGTGCAGGTGAGCAGTCCCTTGGTGTTCAATAGAACTCTTTACGTGCATAAGGACTTAGGCATTTAAATAAGTGGCTGGACTTCCAGAGATTCCGTCTGAAGTCACTACTGTGAGGAGAAAGCAACAGCCTCACTCCACAGACCATCCCCATCACAGGGCGAATGGAGAAAAAGGTATCAGGCCGTATACCCCAATCCTGACACAATGCAAATTGAAGGTTAATTTGCCAGGGATGGTTAAAATGAAGCAAGAAGAGATTGGAGACCACTTTTTCCTCAGATCAAATTTCAACTTTGTTTTTTGATTTTGCGGGGGGAATTTATGCTTCAGTATGAGACATGCATTCTGATCCATATTCCCTTGGGCAGAACGGTCCAGGCTTTCCACACTAAAATGCATTTAAATATTAACAGGCTATAAACTGGAGTTATCCCCTTTCCTCTGCAAATTATGTATTACTGAAACCACCAGTGCACACAGAAAACCAAAATTATGGGCTTAATTTTCAGGAGTGCTGAGCACAGTCAGTTTGCTCATTGACTTTCACTGTAGGTGCTCAGCACTTCTGAAAAGCAGAGCATAAAACCAAGTATGAAACATGGTCTAGTGGTTAAAGTGTCAGCTCTGTGAGCTGGGAGACCCGGGTACAATTCCTTGCTCTGCCACAGACGTCTTGTATGACCTTGGACAAGCCATTTAGGGTCTTTCTGCCTCACTTTTCCATCTGTTCAATGGGGATATTTGCACTTCCCTCCTCTGCAGGGGTGCTAAATATTAAATGAAAGGTTGTAAAGTCCTTACGTTTGGCAATGGGATTGCCTATGATGGATAGAAACCACACAACTAAGTCACCATAAACCATCCCCAGAAAGATACGGCAAATAAGAAAAAAAAAGTTATTTTCTGTTATGTGCGTAGGTGGTGGCGGGGGAGCAGTTGGCCAAATTTTGAAGACATTGACCAACTGTTCCTATCTGTTGCACAGAAGGGGTTGTTTGCAGCTTTACTGAGGCTCCCAGTGGCCCTTACAACCTCTCCCAAGCTCTGTGAGTGCACCTGGCTGGGCTCTATGATGAATGTGATCTCCTGGAACATCTGTGTGGTGGGGCTGAAGGGCTGGGAGTTGGTGGAGGTGCCAAAAGCCTCCATTAAAACCTAAAAGTGCTGTTTGCTTACAGAAAATGAGTCTGAGGTGGTGACAAGCAGTGTGGATGAAGAAGGCACTGCTGAACTGCAGCTGAGATAAGGAAAGCAGATGGGGTCTGAATCCCACCGTTCAAGGAGGGAGAAATTAAAACCTGCAGACCAAGGGTAGTCACCTCGGCCCACCACACCCTAATAGAAGCCAACTGAGGTCAAACCATCCAAGCTCTCACCCTTACAATCCTACTAGGACTATACTTTAGGGCCTTCCAAGCTACAGAATACCTGAAAGCTCCATTCACAATTGCCAATGCCAGATGCTTTTGAACAGACCCCAACATCTTTCTACGTACTTTTTTTATTATTATTTTCTCTGGAGTCTGGACCTTGTCTACACCTCGGCCAAGAAATCTGAACCTTGCCCAAAAAGAATTGACTGCCCCTGCTGTAGACCTATCCATTCCCCATGGAGCTCAGGCCTGGCCCGTCTTTGGCGCTTCAGCACCAAGGACAGAGGTGCTGGCCTTCCTCCCCAGGCCCCTCCAGCCGTCCCAGCACCCCGGGCTGGAGCAAGGCTGCTGCTCAGAACAGGACCCAGGACGTGTCGATTCACAGCCGCGCCGCAGGAGAGCTGCACTTTAGGAATCACTCAAACACCGCCCGGGTTTGGCGCTGCGTAAAGACGCCCAGGCAGCCCCCGAGACGAGCCAGCCTGCTTCTGATTCAGCCCGGAGGCTTGTCCTGGTGCAGCAAAGAGCTGGAAGCCTGGGGGCGGCCGGGGCCTCTGACCCAGGCCCACAGGGACACGTGAAAAAATATTGACCCTGGCTCAGCGCAGCCCCTTTCTCCAGGGGAACCTGGCTTCGGGGAGCCAGCACCGTCCTTCCAGCCCGCAAGGAGAGCGCGCCAGACCCCTGCGATGAGCTGCCGGGGGGGAAATGGGCCCTCTTAGGTCTAGCTCCTCCAGGAGCGCCTCTCCCCAAGGGCTGGGCCGCTGCCCTGCGCCTCACACCCACCCAGGGGGCTGGGGACCCTCCAGGCCTCTCTGCCCAGGATAAAAGAGGCAGGGGAAGTTCGGGCCGGACTAGGTCGCAGCTCGCCTGCGCCCCCATCACCCCTGGGCTGTGGATGCCTCTGGCAGCCGGCTCCCATGTCGGGGCCAGGCCGCAGGGGCCGCTTCCTCGCCTCCGCTTCCCTGGGGGGGAAACCGACCGACAGCCAGGCCCAGGAGGCAGCCGGAGCACGGAAGGGAAGGATCGCGGAGCAAGTGGCGTCCGGCCTCTGCCGAACCGGCAGGTGGGTTCGGGAAGGGGGAGAGAGAAGCCCGGGCTGGTGGGGCAGGAGGAGGGAGGAGAAGCCAGGGCTGGAAATCTAGGGGGTTCTGGGGGAAGTGTGAGCGGAGGGTAGGACTGGAGCCCAGGGGCATTTGCCCGTGGGGGGCAGGAGCGTATCCCCACTGACGGCAGTTACACTAGGGGGAAAGGGGTGGGCTTCGTTTCATGGCCGCACAGGCTGGGGCTTCCCTACGATACCCAGGTGCGTGGTTTCCTCAGAGACCCGAAGCGCTCCGCTGGGCGTGGGGAGAGAAATGGATGGATGCTTTTTATTTACACCACAGGATCCCGGGGCGCTTTCGAATCTCCTCCCTTCCCGGGAAATTGGGTTTCCTCATCGATACAGCTCATTAGTGACCGATTACCCCGAGGCGAAGGCCAGGGACTCCCCACGAAGGGTCGGAGGAGCTCAGAGGCGATACAATGGGTGTCTCCCCCCCCCACATTTCTTGCAAAGCCCTTGACTCTGGGCCCGTTCGCCCCGCGAGTTTAGAACCTGGGGAGTCACGGTCGGGCTGCAGGGGTGCGACCCTATGGGTGCGTTGGTTAGCGGGGTTATCTTCAGCCAGACTTTCGAAATAACGCCAGCCTCCAAGCGCAGCGCTAGACCCCCCCGAGGCGCGCAACCCCACCGCGAGCTACCCTGCGGGAGAAGACGGGGGGGGGGAAGCCCGCAGCTGGCTGGAGGGGGAGGAACGATTTTAAAGAACAGAAGTTCGGCTGTGGGCCCCTGATGTTGAGAAATGGCCGCAAGCCGGCGGCCCGATCCTGATACAGGTGAGATACATGGTCAGGTTCTCACGGGACTTGACTTGGACAGATCGACCCCGTTTCCTACGGGCCGCGAATGGCTCTTGAAACCGGGGGAAAGCTTGCTGCTCCCCCCGGCCGGGCCAGCGAGACCGGGCTACCAAACACATTCTAGACAGTTTATGGGGTACGCTCCCTTCTTGGGAGGAGGGAATTATTCTCACCGAGAGCCCACAAGTCTTTGGGTAAATATATAAACCTCAAACCCACAGTTTAAATATTGTCTTTCTCGTGTCGGATTTTATAGGCATGCTTAAAATACCGTGATCTTTACATACGCAATAACCCCCATGCGGTTAATAATCGGAATGATAAACTGGGATATTTATTACACATTTAATTTATATTATTGGAATACTGAATCATTTGGTAAAAGAAGGCTCATATCAAAATCAGAAGATACTGGAAAATAAATGTGGACATAAGATTTGAGAACAGTGCATGGAAATATTTTAAAACGCTCCGGACCGGGTTTAATATTCAGTACCGAATTTCTGCTCGCATAGCAGGGCTGATTTAAGATCTAGTTTGAGGTTGTTGCTTTCCAGCAGCGCTGTGACCGCTGAGAGGAGTTAACGAGCGTGGTAACCGAGTAAAACGTCTAGCGACAATTCACACCATTGCATCTTTGCAAACGCATCTTAATAAAACACAAACAAGCCCATCGCCTCCAGCTTTGGGCTCACTTAAACCAAAACATCGCTCTGCAATGACCTTTGTGTGCGGAAAAGCAGGCAGTATAAAGTCAAGGCAAGGTTTTATTTTTATCCTCCTAATATTTGTGGATAGTTTCAAAAGTAGTAAAACGATTGACAACAGGGGAGAGGGGGGGAAAGCAGTTTATATGCAAGCAACCGTTAGAGAGAAAATCAAGAAGTGAATAATAATTAGGAGTATAAAGCTTTAGAATACAGCCCTCTGGGTGTTTGCTGGGAGTAGGATTTTCTCTGTTCCCCCCCCCCTTTTATATTAGATTGGTAAATGTCAGTAATAAGGAGCATATTTACATGACTGTTTTTCTTCTTCTTTCTAATAATGAAAGCCAGAGAGATCAGGAGAAGCGTCTGATCTGCCTGTGCTGAGAAATACCGTTTTAGTGTCTTTTTAATTATCCTTCTGCTATAAATCCAATACCATCCATCCAACGCAATAGGAAATCTGAGGGAGGTTTGGCATGTGAATTTGCTTAAATTCACATTTACTGCATACAACAAACCAAGCAAAGGAGGAGAACTGGACAAAGGAACTCTCCAGCTCCCCAGTGTCTGTATCAAGGGCCGGATCTCCTCCCCATAGGAGTCACTGGCAAAGCTCGGTGGTGATCAGTTCCCAGCCTGCTTCTCGGTTTGATCAGAGCCATCCCAGGGACAGGTTATGAATGGTTCTGTTCCATGTTACTAATCACTTTGCCATCGAGCTGCCTGAGCATGGATGATCCCAGCAGCATGGATGAGAATGGCACAATATTTACAAGTACTATTATTTAAATAAAAGCCCCAAATATCGAGTTCACTTATTCACCAGCATGGGGACAACTGGGGAACATTCATCCCAAGGTCTGCATGTCCTAAAGGTTTCACACATTTTAGCACACATGGTTCTACATCTGAAAATTCATACCAGAAAATTAATTCTTCCATTTAAAATGTTTCAATCATCCAGAGCCAGATCCAAAGCATCTTCTCCTGGACTTCAGTGGGACTTGGATCGGGCCACCAATGAAGGAGCAAAACCAAATACCATGCGACTTAGGTGACCAATCCTAGAATACATGAGGTCAGGACAGTCTCTGTGTGTTCTGTGTGGCCCTGGGCAGGCTGAGAGAGCTAAACAATTCCCCCCACCAAGTTTCCATTTTAAGCAGCCTTATGCAGTAAGGCAGGATAAAAGAAATAAAAAGTATTTTAATAACATTTGAAAAATTCTCAGATGATGCACGTCCCCATGCGCTCTACATTTAAAACATGCAAGTTCTGAAGGGTCTCCCATTCTGCTAGTACATTTCCAGTGAGTGGAAGAATTGTTCCAATGATCCAATTTCTTCTTTTCCTCCTCTCTCTCTCTCTCCCTCCCCTAGATGCTCTCCCAACTCAAACTCTGGAGGTAGCAGAACAGTCCAGAGGATTTTGGCAGCATGCATGATTTCCCTGTTTACCCTCCTAGGAGCCATCTCTCTTGATTTAAGCAGTAGTTTTGAAAAGTGGAGAAACACAGAGAAAGCTCTTCAGGAATTTTCCTCTTGTGAGAATCTTTTGGCTATTCGCCTTATAGTTCTCCTCCAGGAGGAAAGACGTATCTGCTGTTGGGACCAACCAGCTAGGAGGAATGGGTCTTGGCATGCTCAGCTACTGGAAAAGTTAAACTCTCTTTGCCAAGAGACCGAGGAGACATTATACAGCAAGAACCACCAATGCATGGAAGAGAAAGGATCTGCCTGTGGGATTTACATCACTAAAATGAGAGAAAGATTAAACAACACCTGGGATATTGAGCCTGGTGTGGTGTTGTCTAGAGTTATCTCAGAATTGCTGGAGGCTTTTGATAGCTCCAATGAGGACCTGATAACTGTGAGATCCAACCCCGACTGGGCAGATGTGATGTCCCTTAGACTCATACTTAGAGTAAAGGAAGTCATCCTCCGAGCTCATGAGATGCCCAAGGCATCACCACCACCTAGAAGCTTGCAGTCAGCGTGGCAGCCAGTCACCACCATTCTGAACTATGCCATCTTCACATCAGAGAACGTACAGACGTGCTGGATGGAGAACATGAACCTGTCACGCTATTTCACTCACTATGAAGGCATTTCTCTTTTCATCCCATTCCTGGGCTCATCCCCACCAATTCCCAGCAGAAACCTGGCCAAGGAACTCAATTATGTACAGAGCTGCTTATTACAGAAAGGGCACAAAAAACTCCAGAGGAAGTCTAAGGAAATCATCTCCACAATTAGCCTTAAGATCACACTACTGGTGATAGCCTGCCTCATCTACCCCATAGTCCTGGTGTCCTTTAAACAAATGACAGATTGGATCCAGAATTACGCCAGGAGCCTTAAAGAAAGAACAGAAGACTTGAAGAGGGAGAGGCGGCTGGCTGAGGACCTCCTGCACCAGATGTTACCAAAATCTGTGGCAAAGCAGCTGAGGAAACACAAACACGTTCAGGCAGAAAACTATGACCAGGTAAGTCCACAATGTGTAGTGTGAATAGCAGAGTCACGGCAGCCTGGATGGAAAGCTATGGAAAGGATCTGACTTTATTTAAAAGAGTCTCTACCTGGTTTCCATTGTTGTGCATGTGATTCTGCATCCACCATTAACTGTGGGTGGAAGTTCTACCATTCAATATATGCTTTAAAAACGGATTTGCAGAACCAGATGAAAGGCTGGTTTTTAAAAGTCCAGCTCTAACTATTAAAGGCCCTGCTTCTATAAACTGTTCTGTTGGGGCTTAAGGGACCACTCACTTGGGTCGGCTGGCAGGATGAAGTCTTAAGTCTGAACTGCCTGGTTCCAAGATGAAGAGATCAACCATGGCAGAATGGGCCAAATTCTGTCTTCAATTACATCTCTGTAGCTGCGCATCAGTGGGGTTGCCTGCATGTAACTGAAATCAGAATTTGGACCAGTAACCTTGACAGAAGGACAACAGGGCCAGATTAACTCTGGGTTGCTATTGCACTGAAGTCAATGGGGTTACAGGGATTTAACCAAGGATCGAGTTTGGCCAGGATCTGCTTTCTCTGTAACATCATATTGCACCATGCGTTCTGTCGCTAATTCCGCATTTATGGGGTTGGCTGAGGGCTGGAGCTGGGAGACCACCACAAACGTAATTTGCTTCGGCCATGTCTATAATCATCTCTTAGCCAAACGACACACACTTAGCTAGTTCATTCCATCCTTCTCAGTCATTTCCCCCAACCACTTTTTGTTGCTCTTCTCTGACCTCTATCCAGTTTGTCAAAATGAGTTCAAGGAGATCTGCCAGAGGATTTCCCCCACCTCATGCATGTGGCTTCTACACAAAGCCACCTAGTGGGACATTTATACTGTCTGCACTGAAGAGCCCATAACAAAGATCATCACCCTGCAGAAATCCTGTTTACTGGACACTCCTTTGCTTTCAGCTGAGACACACAAAAACCGAATATTTGCATTTAATTTCTAGGTGTCATTACCCAAATAATAACCTATAATTAGACAATTACATATAATTAACCATAGCTGTGCCATCAAAAGCAGCTAAACCAAGGCAGAGGGGGTTTAAAATAAACCATCTGGCATTATAATTGCTACTAACATAAAACAAAAAAAACCCCTAACCACCAATTGCAATTTAAGGAACTGATACTGATCAGGTGCGGTCACAGGATAGTGAATGATTTGTCAAGGCCACTAACACACATTTTCTTTTTCATGCCAGTTGTGAAGGGTTGTTTTTAAAAAGCATCTCGCCTTCTCAGTAAGTTCTTTGATTAACAAGAGTAGGAAAAACAGGCTTTAGTGAAGGGAAAAAATGCCCAGTTATTAATATTTCCTACTGTGAAAAAAACACAATATTTATTTCTGAATCTGCGCAGATATTTGAACTCAGGCATCACCACAACTTGAATAATGAAACAAAAATAGGCCCCTGTTGTGGAAGCTGAAACCTTAGTACATCTTGTTTTAAAACTTCCTGCTAGTAAAAGTAATTTAAGTTGATACAAATGAAGAATCTTGGAAATCAATGGCCCGATCCTGCATCCCTTTTCCAGGCAGGCAGTTCTATTAAAGTCCTTGAAATAAGGCATCAGTGGTGCATACCCCGTGTGCTGGTCCTTCACACAGAGGTGCATTTCACTCAGCATATGGGAGTTTCAGCACCTTTGTTCATCATTAGGTTTGGGAAAATTTGGGTCTTGATCCCAGAACCTCTATTCTAATAAATCAGCCTTATGACTTCCAATGGGACTACCTCGCTGAGCGGGGATTGCAGGATCAGGTCCTTGTTTGTAGTTTTTAATCAATGTAAAACACACAAAGACTTCAAAAGCTCTGCCACCTTCCCTGGCAACCTTAGCTTCATGCCACCTATCTCCCTCCACCAGGTGACGATCTTTTTCTCTGACATTGTGGGGTTCACTAGCATCGCTGCCTCCTGCACCCCCCTGCAAGTTGTTGAGATGCTCAACAACCTCTACAACTGCTTCGACACCAGGATCGAATCCTATGATGTTTACAAGGTGAGCGAAATTCTTTGGTGGGGATGGAGACTGTGTGCCAGGGATCTTCTCATTCCCTGTCTGGGAAAGGGGATCTGGCACCCCTCCAGCTGATTAGTTGCAACAAATGCTGCTGTAGCTTCAGCTAATTCTCTCCCACCGGAGCCTTGTGCTCCGTGTACCTAGACGAGTGTGGAGAAGGGAGAAGCTCTGTGTAAATTCAGGGGGGCAGCAGACGTTAAACATATGTAGAAATTATACACGTATGAATCAACCACTAGACCAAGGCAGAGGAGTAGGGGATGTATAGGGGGGGCACGGCTAGGGTAGGAGGGGAGAGAGGATTCCTCCCCCACACCCCAAAAACTCCCACCAGTGGAGGAGGAACCCTCTTTCCTCTCCATGAAGAGACTTCATGATTCAGCTCACACTAGCCCTAATCCACAGGACATCCCCAGCCTTTGAGGGGCCAGCAAAGATCTAATATTAAGATAAGCTTGCAGACAAAATGAACACCCAGTTGCTGGACCCAAGGAACAAACTAGGTACATACCGGGCATGTTCAAGCTGTGGAGGGATCCCATCTCTTACCCAGGGGTGTTTTTTTTCTTCCCCTCAGAGGCAGCCAGGCCTCTTATAAACTCCTGATTAGGCAACAAGGGTCACCTGCACTGATCAAGACAGGTTCAGCAAGACAAGGACATGCTGTTTGCCCAGCCCTAACCCCCCAGGGACCCCAGCAGGGCTGATTAGGGGCTGGCATCTGGGAATTTAACCCTTAATCCGCTAGTTTGGCTGAGAGTTGTAGCTTTGATTCTTTAATCCAGTGGCTCTCAACCTTTCCAGGCTACTGTACCCCTTTCAGGAAGCTGATGTGTCTTGCGTACCCCCAAGTTTCACCTCACTTAAAAACCACTTGTTGACAAAATCAGACATAAAAATACAAAAATGTCACAGAACCCTATAACTGAAAAGTTTCTTATTTTCTCGTTTTTACCACATCATTATAAAATAAATCCATTGGGATATAAATATTGTACTTACATTTCAGTGATTAGTATATAGAGCAATATAAACAAGTCGTATGAAATTTTAATTAGTACTGACTTCGCTAGTGCTTTTTATGTAGCCTGTTGTAAAACTAGGCAAATCTCTAGATGAGTTGCTGTACCCCGCTGGAAGACTTCTGGGTAGCCCCGGGGTACATGTACCCCTGGTTGGGAACCACTGCTTTAATCCACCCTCTGAAGACCAGAGTCCGTCCCAGTGCCACTGCCTAGGATAATGGGGCTCCCCCACAGAGGGATAAATAGCGCAAGGGATGTCCCCAAAACCTTCCACACCCCTTCACAGCACAGGAGAACACTGAATACCAGCTGCCTGGCAGGACAGGGTGTGATTCTAAAACACCCTCCTGGAGGGAATATCCAGCCAGTTGGCCAGTGGGTGGGGGCCACAGGCAACCTGATCCCTGAATCAAGAGCCCACCTGTCTCTTTGAGAGGGAGGTTTGGCACAACCGGCACCAGCAGTTCAATGATGCTTGTCCCTTCCCATCAGATAGAGACCATCGGCGATGCCTACATGGTGGTGAGCGGCCTGCCGGAGAGGAATGGCGAGAAGCACGCTGATGAGATTGCCAAAATGTCTCTGGACCTGGTGGCTGCGGTCCGACAGGTCCTGATCCCCCACATGCCAAGGGGCAGGCTGCAGCTGCGGGCTGGGATCCACACAGGTGTGCAGATGGATACCAGAGAACAAAACCAGGAGAGAGGCAGCAGTCGAGTGATTTGAGGACGGGGTGGGGACAGGAATTGGGGCTTCTCGGTTGCATTTCCAGATCAGCCACTAACTCCCTGTATGATCCTGAGACAGCCAAGTCTCTGTGCTTTAGTTTCTCCATCTGCCAAGGGAGGGTAAGGATTCTTGCCTACATCACAGGGGCGCTCTAAAGCTTAATTAATGTTGGCAAAGTGCTTTGAGACCCTCCGATGTCCAGTGCTACATCAGTACAAAGTATTAATAGCTGGCCAAGACCTGAAGCCCTGAGGGCCTGCAACTCCTATTGACTTCAGAGGGCCAGAAATGATATGCTCAAGAAGAGATTAAAACTGGCACCTGCATCTCACTTTGCTCTGGCATTTCTGCCGGGCCTCTCTCAACCCTGGACTCTCTCTGCCTTGCATTTCTGCAGGCCCCTGCGTGGCTGGCGTTGTTGGGTACAAAATGCCCCGTTATTGCCTCTTCGGGGACACGGTGAACACAGCTTCTCGCATGGAGTCCACCAGCCTGCGTAAGTGTTTCGGGCGCTTCCCTCCCCTTCCCTCCTCCCCCCCCCAGTCCTGTCCCTCCCAGAGCTCATTCAGCAAACAGGCCGATGCCCCAAACAGGCTCAG
This sequence comes from Lepidochelys olivacea, assembly GCF_965140295.1. Taxonomy (NCBI): domain Eukaryota; kingdom Metazoa; phylum Chordata; order Testudines; family Cheloniidae; genus Lepidochelys; species Lepidochelys olivacea. The sequence continues at coordinate 18,134,860 of NC_140428.1, forward strand.
GTCCGCGTTTCAGGGCACGTCGGTACAATGATGACTGACTCATCAGAAATACCCAACGTAGCCATCCTGCCCACTGTCCACCTCAGCACAATGGCAGGGGTTAAGTGTGCAAGTGATTGAGGTTCATTCTCTGGGGCTGGTGAATGAACTCCCACAGGCTCCAGGAACCGTCACCACTTTGCATTCACACACACACACACACACACACTCACAATTTTCCCACTGGAGAGAAAAGGGAAAAAGAGAGACCGTGACACCTGACAAATGCTAGTATGTCACTTAAGGTGCTCCGGGAAGCTGCTCAGATACTACGGCAAGGGGGGTGACACAAGAACCTGACTCGTATATGACCCATAGCCATAGGTGCCGACTCTGTAGGTGCTCCATGGCTCAAGCACCCACAGGAAAAAAATAAAGGGGTGCTCAGCACCCACCAGCTGTTGGGTGGGGGGCTCAGGGGAGGGCAGAGAGGAGCCAGCAGTGGGCAGGGGGGGGCTTTGGGAGAGGGGGCTGAGAGGAACGAGTGAAGGGCAGGTGTGGGGGCGGGGCAGGGGCAGGAAAAGGCAGAAGGAGGGCGGGGCCTCACGAGGGGGCGGGGCTTCGGGCAGAGCATCCATCCGGAAAAATAGAAGTCAGTGCCTATGCCCATAGCAGAGAAGGGCAGCAGCAGTTGGAGGCAAGCTAAGCATCTGCTTTTAAGGAGAGGCAGGGACTTCGATATGAAAGTAACAGGTGCCTTAGGAATACCACGGATACCCGGGCTATGGCAACACTCCTGTTATTGCACTGTGCAGTAGTGGCTGAAGCCACCGCCTTGTACGCACCATCTCCCCTGCTCCAAGAACCGAGTCCGAACTCTCCGCCGGCCTTGCACTCGCTGTGCTTCTCACAAGCCTCCATTATCCAAGACGCACACACGCCTTAGCTGCACGCAGCGAGTCCCCTTGATTTCCAGACCGGCTGAGTCCCAGGCAGTGCTGACAAGGCAGGGCCAGGCGGCCACGGGAGCAGGGGGGGGAGCTGTTCCTGCTCTGGGGCGGTCCGGCGCCCGTCACATCTAATGCTCTCTCCTGAACTGCAGCTCAGAAGATACACATCAGCTCCGCTACCTATCAAGCTCTGCTTATGGACGATGCCTATGAAATCGAGCTGAGAGGGGAAATTGAAATCAAGGTAACCGTCTCCTGTGGGGCCGCAGTAATAAAGCAATTTAATCAGACAGGGAAGAAACAGAAAATGGAAAAATGGATCCGGCCCCCGCCTGCGAAGTCCCATCACCTCACACTGTGATGGTCCGTGACCTCCTCACAAATTAATCAGGGTTGGGCCTGGTGGGTGATTGGATAGGAGGTCACGAGGGAAAAGCCAGCTGTATAGGAAGAGGTGTTGGTGAGTTAGCAGGAGACACTCAGCTCTTTGAGGAATTCTTGATGCCCAGTCATGGTTTTAGGGGTTCCTCTGCTGTTCGGAGTGCTGCCTTTTGGATAAGACATGACACTGAAAGGTCCCGGTCCTCCTCCCCGGATGATCATGTCCTGACGCTTTTCACATGGGAGTAGGGCTCTTAACTGTGATTTTCGGGCCCAGGCCCAATGGCTGCCCTAAGTTCCCTCTTCCAGTGTAACCAGATGGAGCAATCCACGTCTCCTCATCTGTGGTAGCGTGTTGCCCTGTCACGTTAAAGGTGTGTGCTGTGAAACACGATTGCTGGATTCGACCCACACGGCTTCATTGGCCGGGGTGGGGCTGGTAGGATCCCTGTGCAAATACAGTAAATACAAGAGCATCATCATGACACTGAATGATGCTGCCAGTCCCGCCCCCGCAAGTCCCTTATCGGAACTGATCCTTTCCCTGCACTCCAAAGCCATTTCAGCAGCTTGACACTGCTGTTTCCTTTAGTCCAGAATAGATCTGAAGCTGCAGCTCTCTGGAGCCTGGGCACATGAGAAATATACCCCTTCTGCTTGCGGTATGAGCACCTCAAGTCTGTGCAGAGTATGAAATCTTTCCATGAGCACAATCATTTCCCCTGGAGAGGAGAGTAGAAAGGGCCTATGGGTGTCAGACCCAGGCACTGACAACACAAATTGTAGGCATGGCCACAGCAGTAGTTCCCCGTGCGGATCGCAGCCAGTGGCAATGGGTTTTCTTCTGCTCTCTCCCCATTTCTGCCCAGGGCAAAGGTAAAATGAAAACCTACTGGCTCCTTGGGAACAAGAACTACAGCGTCCAAAATGACAGCCTGGTCTGCCACTGGAATCCAGCCATCTCCAGGAAAAAGAAGATGGAGAACAGTCTGATGTCTGCCCAACAAGTGAGGGGCTGAGTGTTCTGGTCTGTGTAATGAATGGTCATCGGCTGAGATAAGTGGGGCACTTGAATCTCTTTTCTCCTCGAGGTTATTGGGAGGCCCCTGCAGTGTATAGATGATAACGCCAGTGTTCCTTTGTGTTTGATAGTCGAGTACAGGGTCTGTGGGCGCAATGCTGAGCGAGAGAAGCACCTTAGCATCTCAGGATGGGACGGGATCAGCCGGCCACACCAGAGTAAACTCTGACCTGGCTTGGACAGCTGGGAGTTCTATCAGCGACGCAGGCCGGGAGCCGAAGAACGGGTCTCATCACAGCTACCCGCAGAGCCTCAAGAATAACATGGTTCCACTGGGCTCCCCAGTGTCCGGGCAAGGGGACAACGGTGCCAGTCTGGACCAAGGGGAGTATCTCGGAGATTATGGGAGTGGATTGCTGGAAGAAAATGGGTTTCTCCCAGGGTTTGTGGATGGGATGTGACCCATGATGGGGGAATGGACTTTCCCCGGGTACCATCATTTGCTATTAAAGTGCCGCATCTTTTGTATTTAGCAATCATTCTGGCTTCCGATTAACAGGGGAAGCCAGCCAGCACTAGGATCTAAAACTGGAGTAGAAATAGGGGAAAAGTGTTTTTTTCTCTAACCCAGGAGACAGTGTGATGCTACAGCTGGGACCCCCGCACCAACCGGGGTGAGAGAGAGATCAGGTCAGATTCTGCTCGTCTGTTACTCCAGATTTACCCCAGTGTAACTCCTTTCACTTCAGTCATGTTATTCTGGTGTTGCTGCAGTGTAACAAAGCAGAATGTATCCCTAGGAGTCCAGAAACTTGGCTAACAGAATAGGGAGCCAACCGCCTATGAAGAAGAGGGTGCATGTAACGTCAGCATGTGTCAGGGAATATGGAAATACGCCTCTTTAATTCCAGTGCCTTTCTGGGCCAGGTCTATGTGAGACGAACGGTGCGTGAAGGGTGCTTAACTCTCCTTTTCTCTAACTCCCTGCAGCAGTCCCTCTTCCCAGCTCACCCCCAGAGCAGAGGAAATACCCACCCCACCTGGCCCCTCCCAAATCTCTGTCTAGGCCTTGGGGGAGTCTGTTTATAACAGAGCAGCGAGAGGTGGCTGCAGCTCAGTTAACAATGCGCGGGGAGGCCAGGGCCCTCTGTTGAGAGTATAGCTTGGTTTTTTCCTCCCTTGGATTTACACACCACGTCACCTATCACAATGAACAGGAGCTGAGGCAACTACGGCAGAAAAAGGAATCAGCAGTTCAGGGCTCACTGCAGGGAGGCAGGACAGGAAGTCAAGGCCCCAGGGTGGTCTCAGGAGCAGATTATTTGGGTGGCAGGCACGATTGGGAAGCTGCACCCTGTCTTCATTTCTCTATTGTCAGAATATACGTTGTTTCATGCACCTCAGATCCATTTGGTCTGTGTTGTCTTCTGCCAGGCCATCCCAGTTCCCTGGCTACTAATGGGGACTGTGAAACATCAAAGGGATGCTGCTGAGGTTCTCTCTTCACAGGCTGAAAGCCTGCATCAGTCCCATCAATCAACCCGACAAGGTCACTGCAGGGAGCACGTGTGTGTCAAGCTACGGAAAGTCTCCTAAAACGCTGAGTGAGGTGCTGTGGTACATGGATGCACTGCATGGAGACTGCAAGGACGGAATCCTTCCACCAGGCTTCAGCCAGCGCTCAGCAGATGTGATGCGGGTTAAGCAGGAGAGGGGGAACGCAGCAGATGCTGCTGAAAAGCCACCACTTTCAAGGCAGAGCAAGCAAATGCCACAGGTGCAAAAGAAGCAGCCATAAAAGGAGAGGGAGAGAGGCAGCTGGTTATGCAGGGCGGCAGGAGCTGGAAGAGCACTTTGCTGTCTGTGATTGTTAGGAAAATCCTGGGTCGAGATCAGAAACGAGTTATTTGCATGGGAAAGGAGCCCGTTCAGATCCTCCCCGGTGAGGAAAATTGCAGAAAATGGCCCCGTCTCCATGATGAAAGGCAGTAATTAGTGTCATTAGTGCAACCGGCTTTGGTTCAGCTCTGAACCAGCCCAGCCAGGGTCTGCTTCTGCCACAGACAGGAAGGACCAGTGCGGATCCTCTTTCTATGCACTGGGTCTGTGCTGCTCCACAATTAGCGGCATGGTGGAAGGGTAGCTGGGCTCCAGGTGATTTTCGGGGGGGCCTGTGCTTGAGACGCAGCAAGGCCGGCGCTAGGTGAGGCTTGGGGCTGTGTTCCAGCGGGTTGGGTCCTCTGCTGAGACTGACTCTTAGTAGGGCAGGCCCTTGTCTGGGCAAGCCGGGGCCTGAGCTTGATTGGAATGACTTCTTTTGCCTGCATTATGCCTCGGCAGTAGCTGGGCCCATGACTGTGCCATGGCTGCCTGGGCTGGAACAAAATCTGTGCTTGGAATTAGAGACACAGAGGGGTGAGAGGCACAGACAGACCGCTCCCCTTGTCTCTGAGCATGTCTGCCTCCTGGATGGATGCCGAGTTTTAGGTAAGGCCCTTGACAGTGACAAACATTGTTTGGAACTGGGCTCCAAATTTCTGTGGCTGCAACCAGCACTGTAAATCCAAAGGTGAACGCAAGGCTCCTGCTGTCTCCTACAAGAGGGGCGTTAAATAAAATATTGACGATTTTCTATCTTTCATAACACGGCACGCTGGGGTCTCAGGACTCTGGTTTTCCAGCAGTGGGGGATCTTGCAGCAGCTGGTGTGGCTGTACCATTAAATCAGAGGGGGGACGTGTTTGATTTCAAAAGAAGGACCTCGGTTCTTCATGGTGGGGAACCCGCTATGCATGTGCACGGACACAAATGTCCATTCACATGCATTTGCATTCTCCTGTCTTCTGAGAGGCACACTAATGTCAAATGGCACTCAGATTCATATCAGTCTTTATGGTCACACAAAGTTGACTTGCTAATAAAGCTTAGCACTTCTCAGACTTCTCTGCCTACATAACTAATTAATCCTCACAACCTACCTCTGAGTTAGGGAGGCCTCTGTTCCCATTTTGCAGGGAGAGGCTTTTTGTTGTTCGCTTGTACCATGCAAAGCACCCTGAGGGCCCTGATCGAGGTTCCCTAGGCAATACAAATAATTAATACTACTACTACGGATGGGGCAAACAGAGGCAGAGAAAGGTTAAGTGATTTGCCCAGGTCTACATAGTAAACCAATGTCAGAGCTCGGATTAGAAATTGGGAGCTCCTCCCCCCTAGCCCTAAGATCAGACCACTAGCCCTCACCCCTCTCTTTAAGAGGATAGTGAGTGGGAAAACAGCAGAGCTTTAAATTCCATGAGAATCATGTGTCCTTAACTGGGTTTTGCTTAGCCAGCCATGATAGAACATGTAAAAAAAAACCAATGGATCTGGGATCTCTCTTCTGCAACCTCCATAGGATGGGGATATATGGTTAGGATGAGTCTAACTGGTTATTGGGTTTCAAGCCAGACAGACATCTGGAAGAGCATTTACCACCTGACCAACTAAGTCAATCTTGACAACATAGGAGAGTTACCATGTGATGTTTAACTCTGGCGTCGTGTGTTTAAGGAACATGGGTGTGCTTGTCTACGCACAGCCTCCTCCATCCCTTCAACCTACTTCTACATGGCCTGTCAGCCCAGAGATTCACTTCTCAGCTCCTTGAGGCCAGGCCAGCCAGCCCTGCCCGCCCCCGCACTGCTGCCGTCGCTGAAAACTCTGGAAGGCAGGACCCAGAGCGGACACTGTCCTGGCTGGAGGGGAACACTGCGACCCTCTCAACACAGCAGCACGTGGAACCTCTGCATGCGCTCCGGGGCTCCAGCCTTTTAGCCAGCTTGTTCCGATGCTAATTCTCATGTGCCAGCAGGGTCCTAACAGGTGTGGGGGGGCTCATGCAGCTGTGTCACAGAGTGCCCAGGAGATGTCACTAAAGGCTTGGCTGAGGTGCCCCAGCCCCGTTTGTGTGAGCAGCGCTAATCATCCAACAAAGCAGGGGAGGTGGCCCAGTGAGGGTGATTTCAGTGCACTTTGCTGTCAGCCACATGGGAACCTTCTCCTGTTGCCAGCTGCTGAAAGTAAAAGGGGAAGAGAGGGGCTGCCTTAGAGCATGAATCCCCTTAGCAAGGAGGAGAGACCAAAATTCTCTGCTCCCACGTTCAACTCCATGCGTTCAAATCCCAGGAGTCAAGCCCCAGAAAATCATGACTGGTTTAAAAAAAATAATATTTTTTAAATTAATACATTTTAGGGTTCCTTTTACTTGCCCTCTGGTTTTCCAGCATTCAGGGGTCGAGTTTTCTCTGCAAGCACACAGGCTAGAATTGTACTTTAAGAAAAAAAAAAAAGAAACCAGAGATTCCCACGGAATCACATGACTCGAGGAGCTGAGGCTTAAGAGAAACATCAACTACCTTGAGACTCGCGGTGCAATCACGAGAGCTGGCAGCACTGCCGTGAAGTTCCATGGAATAAACCTAACCCGCACCACCGCCCCCACCCCGCCCGATACTGCTGTAAACCATTTTCCATTTAAATATCACTGGGATGCATTAATCAGACCTTTAGGGAGTCACTGAGCCAATGGAAACTGGCATGGGCGGGGGGGCACAGAACAGAGCAACATTTGTCCTGCTGTTTTACCTTCAGCATTTTCTCTCCCCCCATCTTCCCTCTGTCCCAGTCTCTCCTCTCCATCTCCTTTACCTGTCCTTGGCCCTCTCCCTTCCATCCCTTCCCACAACCCAAAAGGGGTGGGAGGCTACATCACATGTACTCCTAACCGCCTCTCTGCAGCGGGTTAGCATTTTGGATAGTTAAAACCAGCATGTGGTGGCAGGTGGCCCTTGAAATGAGGGCCTGAGACAAGCCTCCAGCTTCATAAAAATGACAGTGGGAATACCAGCACAGATCAAAAACATTTCCACCTCCCACTTACAATAGGCAAAGTTCCCAGTTCTACCAGGTGGTTAAATTGGGCCAGAGAAATGTTCTCACCTGCGCTGGGGTGGTGTGGTGTGGTGTGTGTGTGTGTGATGAATACAGGTGGGAAAGCCAAGCAGGAGCCAGCAGTAGAGAGCAGAGAATTCTAGTAAGTTATGCTTGGTTTCAACCAGCCCCTAAAGGAGATGAAAGCTGGAGATCAAAGCTAGGAGTGGAGGTGGCTGGGGGAGAAAAAGCACATGCTGGACAGGGGAGAGGAAAACAAACAGAACTGCACCAAGCTCTTTGCCCGTCCAGGAAGGCTGATCAGATGACAGTTAAGCTGGCTATTGAATTGTATTTATAAAGAATGTCAAAATAGTAGGAAATGAGTTTCTGGCCTAAAAATGAATCTAATCCAGATACATTTAATACGGATATACCTACTAATGTGTCGAGGTGGATTTGATTAAAGTGTACTAATATACATACACGCACACATTGAATGCCAGCAACAACGTACAAGCGTAACATGATCCACAACCACAGAGATGCCACAAGTTAGTCAAGATCTGAGGCACATGGTGAGGTGCGAGACAGTCACAACTAGAGGCCAGATTTTTCCCTCATGGCTTCAACAGGGGAGTTGCATGGGTGTGTCTAAATGCCCCCTGCATGACTAAGGGCCCAATCCTGTAGTCCTTACTTATGCCACAATGTGACCATCAATTGTGACTCTTTTCTGCACATTGCATTCTGCCTGTAAATGCGAGGAGAGACTCTGGAGGGCAGGGCAGTTTTGTGAGGTAGATGGGAAATCTTGCACAGGAAGACAGATGCATTCCAGTGGAGACTTTATGTTAGTGCTTTCTTGTTTTTCTTTTTGTTTTTTCTGAATCCAAAATAAAAGGCACTGAGCCTGAACGTGGATTGAGAACATGCTACAAGGTCACTTGCTAGGTCCCGGGAAATGCCACAGCGTGGTGCACAGGGCCGCGCGATTGTGGTAGCATCAGAAACAATCACATCCCAGGTAAAAGACAGCATTGATGAATGCCAAACTGGTTTGGTCCTGCTCCTTGGAACTGTGCAACAGAGTGGGAAGGACATGGGAGATGCTTGTGTCGTTTTGCTATTACATGCTATTGGTTTATTCAGACTGTGAGGTTTGCTATAAAGTTACAGGTGGTTTAATTCCAGCAGGAAAGGGGACAAACTTTTCTGATAGCCCCCCAGCTCTCAATACTTAAAAGAACTTCAGAGAACGACTGCTGTGAAGTTTGTCCCTGACACTGCTCCCTCTCCCCCCTGCAGGGCACAGCGGGGGGGGGACACAAACCCATCTGCCCACATTCAGGAGTCCAAGGCAGACAAAGGACCTCAGAGGGGGATTAAAAAGGATAACCCTAGAAGAGCAGGAAAGAGGGAGGGAGGCAGGTAGAGGGTGCAGGGACTCAGACTGTCAGCCTCAGCCCCAGAAGAGGGTGTGTGTGGATAAGCCGGGCTCAGCTGAGTTTTAGGTAAAACAGCTATACCTGTAGACTCACTGTTGTGTTAATACTTCTTTGCTCGTGGTATGCTAGAGAGGCAGTATTGCCTAGTAGATAAGGCGCTGGACTGGGATTCCATAGAGCTGGGTTCTGTTCCTGGCTCTGGCTTGCTAGCTGACCTTGAGCAGGTCACTTCACCTCTGTGCCTCAGTTTCCCCATCTGTAAAATGGGGATCATGATAGTGACCCCCACTTTGAGATCTGCTGATGAAAAGCACCAAATAAGAGCTAGATATTATTATACAGTGTTGCCACTGCTGAGATTAAACACCCCTTGGTTTTGAAAAGGCTGGTTTGTGTCCCTGTGTTCACACCCATATAGCGCCCCAAAGGGATCCGAGCCAGGCCTGCCGAGCACTCACAGTTGACACCAGGGTGCTGCATCCCACAGCCCCTGTCTGGAGAGTGGGCAGAATAGGGGACAGGTGAAAACCAGAGACCGTCGCCTGGAGGGGTGCACTTGGAGACCTGAGGGGGCTCAAAGGGGTGAATAGCTTTGAATTGTGCCAGGGAGTCACCAGAGATCTAATGCATTGTGCATGCAACGTAAATCTGCTCACTGGGCCAGCTCCAGAGACAGAGCTCACAGCCCGAGCAGTGTTTCCTTGGTATCCATCCAGATTTCCCCTCCCACACTGGTGTGCAGCGTATTGTACACAAATTGTTCACCCGGTGCTGCCCTCCATCCAAGAGGTGGCTGCATTTCAGAGGCACGGTATGTACGGAGCTTTTGAAGCACTTTGCAATGCAAGGTGTTGGATCAGGGCGGTAGCTACACCACACCTGGGACTCAGCTCAAACGCCAACCCTTCCGCCCCCCCCCAAAATCAGGAATCCCTCTGGCACCTGGAGCTGTGACTGACACCAAGTGAACACACTGCTCCTCCAATTTCCCAGGTCTGCTCCCTCTCTTCCTGGCAAACCCCTCTTGTTTTGGGAGAAGAAGTCCTGGCTTCTTACGCCACTGGCGGCCATTACTGGCCCACCAAGCAAGCAGCTGATCCCAGCGTGATCCCTCGAGGTTTTCCGGATAAGCGGGTGGGGCAGGTCACTCAGGCATCATCCAGCATGAATGGGCGCTGACATCATTCCCCCTCCTGTGCTAGGCTTGCTCATTTCAGTCCTTATTGAGCCTGATAACAGGAGGTGTTTGTGCGAAAACATCCCAGAAACCCTGCCTGGCTCCGGGACAGGAGGGGAGGGAGCCGGGGCGGCTGGATGAGATTTCACCAGCGAGGCTGTTCTGGATACATGCTGTTTGACAGAGGGACATCTCCCCAGGCGGAGAGGGAAAGAGCCCATGTCCTACTACGCTTCAGGGACAGCGAGTCTGGCTCCGGTTATGAGCCCTCCTCTAAACTCACTCAGCGCTTGGCCTGCTCCTACTTAGGCTCTAGGGCTGGAGCTTTCCAAGGAGCCCAAGTGAGTTGGAAACGCAAGTCCCACGGAAATGTGATGGGAGTTCGGCACTTAATTCTCCTAGGATGCATTGAAAAATCCCAGCCTGGTTCCTTTATTGGGGTTCAACGGTGGCACAGGCTCACTGTGAATGGGGGGAGGGACAAAGGGTAGGAGGGGGAGCCAGGTGAGTTCTCTGCAGGGGGAGCCGAGAGTTCTCCGGGGGGCAGCTGGCTCCAGGCTGAGAAGAAGGGTCCTGGAGGTTCTTGTCTCTCTTTGCAAGGGTAGCTTCTCCTGGCTCCAGCTCAATCAACCCGGTTTCTACCTGCTCCAAGGCCTGATCCTAAGTACTGCAGCAGCCGTTCTGGGTCCTGCTCCATCCCCGACATGTGCGCACAGTTTACAGGGAACTTTGGTTCCCAGAACATGCAGTGGAACTAAGCCCACAGAGCAGCCTCCTCCACGTATCTATTTGGGGCCAAACTCTTGTCAGAACTTCAGCACCGTTCAACCCAGCCCTGAACCTTAGCCCTGGTTTCACCTTGGGCTCCAAACTGATCCAGATGCCCCTTCCCCAGCTCATCTACCTCTTGTCCTGCTTCTGGGAACAGCTGGAAAGCAACCAGCTAACACACTGCCCATCACCCTATTTTCTGAGTGCCTGAAAAGCCACGAGCCTCGGCCATAGCCAGACTCAGCAACGCATAGCCTGGCCCCCGAGCCTGGAGATCGGACAGGGAGGCAATCTGCAGCTTGTTCTCTCCTCCAGCAGCCTGCAGGCACACGCTTGACTGGGGCCACACAAGGCTGGATTTGGAGCAGCCAGAGCCCCAGTTCAGCCTGATGGCCATTTTCCTTGGTCACTCTCTCTCTCCGTTGCTCCAACTCCTACCAAGTAGCATGGACTGGGCCAGTGGGATCTGACCGGCTTCATAAACTCACTCGCTCTTGGGTGTCAGACCAAATGAGCTTCATGGAGCTCAGTAATGCTGAACACACGTGTTCCTGTTGGTGAGGCTCATTAGGAATGCAGCTGAGCAGCTCCACGACAGGTGAGACAGCACCGGGGGGGTGGATTTACTCTCCCCCCTCCATCTCCCCTTCTTATGAATCCCTTGCCCCATGCACGTGTTCACTGGCACATTGACAGACACGCCATCCAGACATTCGTCCACACGCCCATGTAGGCTATACCCCAGGAGCCAGGGAACCAGCCTCCATGGCTGCTGAGACCTTCCACTCCCCCCTGCCCACGCAACTCAGCACTTCTCCTGTGTGGGGGGAGGTTGAGGGAGGTCGGGAAGTTAGAGGGACAAAACCATGACCTCACAGGCTGATGCAATGGAAACCAGTGGCGAGCAGGTGAAAGGAGAGGCAGCTGACTCTGCCTGGAAGAAATAAGAAATTCTCCCCCTGTCCTATGAGCCTTTGCCCACTTCTAGAACCAGTTTGTTGTTTGACATTCTGAATGGTTTGGAGAATCGCAGATTCCAGCGGGTAAGACCATTCCCCCAGCTTTACACGACATGGGTAGGTCCCCAGTCAAACCCCACCCCTGCTGTGACTGGGTCCCCTGCTTCCCCATATCACAGGAGAGGCAGGATGATCTTTGAGGCTAAGGCCCAGGAATGGAAGCCAGCAACTCTGGATTCTATACCCAGCTCTTCCACTGATGGGCTCTGTAACTTTAGGCAAGTCGCTTAACTTCCCCAAGCCTGTCTCCTCGTCTGCCAAATTAAGGTAACATCGCTGCCCTTCCTCTCAGGGGTGTTGAGAGGCTTAGCTAAATGTGTGTGAAGTGTGTTTTAAAACTAGAGCTAGTCCAAAAAAATAAAAATGTCACACTTCCCCCCTCCCCAACAGAAAATGCCATTCTGTCAAAATTACAGTGTTTCATGGAAACATCTATTCAGAAGAAAAATTCATTGGGAAGGTTTCCCAGGTCCCAGATGCCATTTCTGGTCAAAACAAGAGAGATTGGCTGCATCTACACTACTGAGATAAAAGCAACATGGCCCCCTAGTTTGGACACATCATACGCTGACAGGAGGAGTTTTTCTGTTGGAGTAGGACCACCACGTGCCCAAACAACATTAGCTACGTTGACAGATGCATTCTTCCATGAGCTGCATCAGCACTGGGGTTCAGTCAGCGTAGCCACATCTGTCAGGGGTGTGGTTTTTTCGCACCCCCAGCCGACGTTGAACTTTTAAATGTAGACCAAACTAGAGACAGACACACCCCAAAAACAGCCAATAGCCAGGTGGTTGGGGTACTCAGCTGGGCTGTGGAAGACCCAGGTTTAAGTTTCTGATCCAAATCAGGCAGAACAGGGTTTTGAACCTGCGTCTTCCATGTCCCAGGTGAGTGCCCTACCCACCGAAATAAAAACACATTTTGAAACTGCAACACTTTTCACACAATAGAATCGTTGTTTTCCAGCCAGCCCTTGTTGAAACCCTCCAGTGTAATCCTATGATGTATGCGGGCAATAGATTACGTCTTAAACAGGATCAGTTATTTGATGCCATCCACTTCTCACTGCCCTCTGGCTTTCATATCCCTCTGGCTTTCATAGCAATGGGCAGTGCTTAATTTGTGATGAAAGAGGAGCAAGGCTTGAGCAATTTTTTTACTTTCATAACTAACACAGCAAGACCAGAGGTGCTGGGGCTCTGAACTACCAAGCCTAGAGATGCCGGGGCTCAGCCCTGGCAAGGCCTGGCACAAATTAAGCACGGTGGGCGAGAACCAGAACTCCAGATCTGGACCTAACAGTTCAGTTCCAGGTCCTGGCCCATGCATTCACTAAACACACAAGATAGAATGCTCACAATAATCCAGAGCAACTCCAGGCATGAGCCAAAGAGACTGGATTGCCCGGCCCAGAATTATGTCCACGGTCCCTAGCAGTGGTACTGCCTTGCATTAAGGCTTTGGTCTCATTTCCAGCTTTCCCTGTGAAAAGTTCAGAGCACATGGCCCCACAGGCCCGTCTTGTTCTTGTCCATTAAAGCCCAGCAGGGACCATGTGCCATGACTTTGCCCTTTAGAGCATTCAGGAACACCAGCCCCCTCAGGCATACCTTATGTGAGCAGTCAATATTTTTAGGTCTTGGCTGAATGTTAGCAAACTGTGAAGCTCCTACAGCTATTACCACCTCAGCAGCCTGCAGAGCCAATGCACTATACAGTCCCAGGGACCCTGGCCGCTCTAGAGCTATTGTTCCACCAGCCTGTTTTCAGTGCTGCTCACAAAGCATCCCCAACAGCAGGCAGCCTGGGACCCAGCTGAGGGTCTGGGGTCCTTTTCCCGTTTGCTGTTTATGCTCCAGGGCCTGCTGCACTGGGGGCAGCAGGGAGTCTATTAGCTGATCAAGGGGTTGGCTAATTAGCAGCGCTGAAAGACGCACAGGAGCCGGAGCCGGGGAGCCCACACAGAGGGAAATGGCATAAAGACAACGACCTCTGAAAACCCTTCTTCCGTTCCCATTTGAAGAGCTCGGTGGAACACAGCACTTTCAACTGGCTCCACCAAGACTCTCTGCTAATTAAAAGCAGAGGCTTTGTCCTCCAGGGCCTTGGATTGTTCATCTAGGCTAGACCAGAGCTTGGACTCACAAACTAAGGAAACAGCAAAGTGCAGGAACTTGGAAAAAAAATTTTTTAGTGGAGTTGGTGACCCCCTCAAACATAATACTGTCTGGCTGTTATGTAGCACTTTTTATCCAGAGACCTTGAAATGGTTTCAGAGGAGGTGAGCATCATGATCTTCATTTTACAGACAGCAACTAAGACGCAGAGGTGAAATGACTTGCCCGAGGTCACTGGCGGAACCATGAGTAGAACGCTGGTCTCTTGAAACCCGGTCCAGTGCTCTAGCCCTGAGACATCACTGCTTCCCTAGCTAACCCTGTACAAAGGCCATGGAAGGGAAGGATCATCTGGTGGTTAGGGTACTTGCTTAGGACCCATGAGGCCGTGGTTCAAGTCCCTGCTTGGCCACAGACTTCCTATGTGATGTTGGGCAAGTAAGTTACTTAGCCGCTCAGTGGCTCAGTTCCCCATCTGTACAATGGGGCTAGCAGCCCTACTTCACAGGAGTGTTGGGAGAGTTACTATGGTAATGGGGGCCAGAGAAGTCCCTAAGACAGGCCGGTTTCAAAAAGACATGAGGTGACCCTTGAATTCCTGCCCTCCTCCTGTGTGGGATGGGGCTTCGTGTGGGGAGTTCTTCCAGGCAGGGCCTTCTGAAGCTCCTCTCTGCCTTGGTTTAGGACAAGGAGAGCTGCTAGGGGAAAATCTGGTCCTGTGTGTTATAAACTTCCAGGGGGCCTCAAAAGCAGAAGTGGGCCAAAGCTACAAAGTTTGGACCCAACTCTGGCTTCCAACTTCTTCAGAGTTGGGGATATTTGGATCTAGCGGTTTTGGTTTGAGCTCATCTCTACTCAGAAATAGCCACACACTACCACCCCTAACCCTCCCTGGTACAGTTCACTCTTTGGACTGGTCTAGACTTAAAAGTTTTGCCAGCATAGCTATGGTGAGTGGAAGTTTTCTAACTGATTTAGCTATGCTGGCAAATGCGCTACTGCAGATGCATTTATACCAGCAAAGTACTTCTTTCTTTTGGAGAACTGGTGTAAGCTAGATCAGCAAAAGAACTCTTGTCGGTATAAGCCATGGTTTGCTGGTATAGCTATGCCGGCAAACCCCTCTAATGTAGTCAAGACCTTTGATTTATAGAACGGGACATTCATTTTGTTTCATACTTGTGTCATTTTGCCACATCCCATTACTTGAGCTTCTATCTTCCCAGTGCCTTTTTACACCTGTCTAGTTCAGCACAAGCCCATAAAGGAGGAGTCACTTTCATAGAATCATAGAATATCAGGGTTGGAAGGGACCCCAGAAGGTCATCTAGTCCAACCCCCTGCTCGAAGCAGGACCAATTCCCAGTTAAATCATCCCAGCCAGGGCTTTGTCAAGCCTGACCTTAAAAACCTCTAAGGAAGGAGATTCTACCACCTCCCTAGGTAACGCATTCCAGTGTTTCACCACCCTCCTAGTGAAAAAGTTTTTCCTAATATCCAACCTAAACCTCCCCCACTGCAACTTGAGACCATTACTCCTCGTTCTGTCATCTGCTACCATTGAGAACAGTCTAGAGCCATCCTCTTTGGAACCCCCTTTCAGGTAGTTGAAAGCAGCTATCAAATCCCCCCTCATTCTTCTCTTCTGCAGACTAAACAATCCCAGCTCCCTCAGCCTCTCCTCATAAGTCATGTGTTCTAGACCCCTAATCATTTTTGTTGCCCTTCGCTGGACTCTCTCCAATTTATCCACATCCTTCTTGTAGTGTGGGGCCCAAAACTGGACACAGTACTCCAGATGAGGCCTCACCAATGTCGAATAGAGGGGAACGATCACGTCCCTCGATCTGCTCGCTATGCCCCTACTTATACATCCCAAAATGCCATTGGCCTTCTTGGCAACAAGGGCACACTGCTGACTCATATCCAGCTTCTCATCCACTGTCACCCCTAGGTCCTTTTCTGCAGAACTGCTGCCTAGCCATTCGGCCCCTAGTCTGTAGCGGTGCATTGGATTCTTCTGTCCTAAGTGCAGGACCCTGCACTTATCCTTATTGAACCTCATCAGATTTCTTTTGGCCCAATTTTTCCCAAGGCACTGCTGAAATACCAGAGGGCAGATTACCTGTAGTCCAAATTTTCACTGATGGAAGCTTTGGACGTGAACTTTAAGAATTAAGATCTTTGTTTTTCAACGCCCAGGAGCACATGCAAGTCAGGGGGGAATCGTATGCTATTTCAAGAAGGTGTTACTTGCAGTGAGGCTAAAATTAGACACTTTGTTCCTAAAAAGACCTTGGAGAACAACAAAGATTTGGCAAGAGGGTCTTCAGTTGGGAATGTGACACAGGAAACGCCTACATGGCAGCCAGTGGTGATGTCACCTGGACTGCCCAATGGGGATGCTCCCTGGTGAGGAGTCATGGGAAACTCCCAGAGAAAGCACTGGAACATGTTCAAGCCACTCTGTATCTGCAGGCGGCTGAGTGCAGAGCAGGGTGTGAGGCGGAAGTGTCGACAGGCCCCCTCCTTTAACGTTACCAGATAAGGGAAACTGCAGCAGATAGAGAACTGTCATTCTTGCACTATTAGTGAGAGGCTCTTCAGCATAATCTCTGCTCCTCTCTTCCTGCCCCTGCTCCCCGTTTCACTGCTCCAGGAATTCTTGCCTTCCATACTTTCTACCTTCCACAAATGGCTTGCAAACATTTCTACCCAGCAGCCCTGAGAGCAGGGTTGCTAGAAACAAATCATCGGGCACTGGGACTGGAATTTCAATGACAGGGACAGTAGCGGGTTGAATGAAGGGTCTTGTTTTGAAGCTAAGTTAAGAGCTACCAGATTAAGCAGTCTGATTTGACCCCTCTCAGGCCTGTGCCTAGCAGGGATCTATTTTGGGTTGAAAAATACAGAAGCCGGATGCTCTGCAGCTCTGCACAGCCCCCTGATTCGGGGGTGGAGCGGGGATCATTTTGACAGTCCATGCACCATGGCAGCCAGGTGGTGCATGAGATCCCATCAGCTGCTGAAGAAGGCCTCCACAGCAGCAGTCTCTCTAAGTCTATTCTAACAGAAGATCCACTGATCACCAGCAGTTGCCTGGTTTTCCCTTGGAAGTCAACCAGTGATGCGTCAATTCATCACCTGGTCAAATGGTGCAATAATACTCTGCCCTGTTTCATGATTAAAATGCACAGACATTAATTGCTCCCCATAACACCCATGTGAGGTAGGTAAATAGATAAGGATCAGCCCCATGTTACTGATGGGGTAATGGAAGCAAAGAAGGAAAATGACCTATCCAGGCCACAGAGGGAAAATAAGGGCTTGTCTACATAGGGACATCCAGCAAAAGTAATCTGAATCAACTAGAGGTATGTATTTGAAGTGAATTTAAATTAGTTGTGAATTAAGCTAAGGCCACTTTCATTCTGACAAGCATCCACACAGGGATTTAATGTGGTTTAACTAATCCATTTCAAATTCACACCTTTAGTTAATTTGGATTCATTTTCATAGGTATCCCCATGTAGACAAGCTCCACGTAAGAGCCAGGAGTTTCCAGCTGTCAGAGCCAATGCCTAAATCACTCACCCTCCCCACTTCTCATCACATCGTGGAGTAACAGACCCATAAGCATTTGAAGTTTCTAATGGAACAAGCCTCTCAATCACAACGAAGGACCCAATACAAGAGACTAGGGGAAAATAGCAATACAGAGTCATGCTCCCGCATTTAGGAGGGTAAAGAATTGGTGATTACCCTAACAGCGAGTCAACACCGAGTTTGCATTGTTGGAGTTCAAGCTGGGCCTATAATGAAGGATGCCAAGAGGTGTGAAAAGAAGGCTGTGAAGGGCTGATATAATCAAGGCTGTAGGTTTGTCAAGGCCACGACAAACCCCATTGCTCTGATGCTGTTTGCAAAATAAGCCAAGGGCTTTGGAACCTGTTGAGCAAAACCTCAGGAATATTTTCTTTTACAAACTTGGCTTCTCTATGGGCCTGATTCCCTTCTGACTTACATCAGCTTTACCCAGGAGTAATTCAATGGACTAAAATGGACTTACTCCTGATTTACGCCAGGGAGAGGAGACTCAGGGCCTACTGGAGACTGGCCAAGTGACCTGGGTTTTTTAATGGCTTTAAATAGCCATTTATGATGAGATGCTCGTAAATAATTTGTATTGCAAAATCAAGAATATTTTTGCTCAGAAATAACATTCCCACAGTGGGTTTTTTTTCGCTGAATGTCAGTCTTTTCACATCCCACCTCCCAAACTTGAGGGCAGGTCTACACTATGGGGTTAAGTCGACGTAAGTTACACAACGAGTCGCCGTAGCTTAGGCTGACTTACTGCGGTGTCGACACCGCGCTGGGTCGACGGGAGAAGCGGTCAGATCTGGAGCCCCTCGGTTGGAATGTTTTACTTCCAGTTTATTCATTATTTTCCATTGACAGCTCCGACTCTCTCACAAACAAACAGACTCGGAGTATCAGATAGCAGATTTTCACCCTAAATTGAACACAGCCACCCATATCAAACTGTCCCTCTGCACTGAAATAGCACTCTGTGTGCCAAAATGTCAAAGATTTCCTTGGACCATTACACTTGCAATATGTATCTGACCTAGATAGGTGTAAGGAATGTTGCTATCTCAGGTCCCTTCTCTCACTGTCCTCAGGGTTCAGACCGGTACCTCTTGGTCATTTCCTGCTCTGCCTGAGATAATGATGTCATGGCTCACACTGGTCTTCACACTTCAACACTCGGCAAAAAAATGCGTTATCCCTCAGAAGGCAACATGGTGAAAAAAAAACAGAAAACCCATTGGTCAAGCGAGGCAGCTGCTATGTAAGGAATTCCAGATGGGTGAGAGAGGCTGCGAACACTCCATGTCTCAGGGGTTCGCTGTGCTCATGGCTTCCTTTAGCTGCACAAAGCAAGGCCAGCACAATGCCACACCTTCTGCTGAAACACAAGTAAGGGTTTAAAGCTTAGAACTCTGTTTTCAGATTTCCACAAGGGCTCTGTGGGAGGGAACGCGATCTCATGTTGACAGCCCAGCCTGCTTGGCCAGTCATTGAGCCCTTCCAAAGGGTAGGTGCTCTAGTGAGTATTTAATGGGAGGTCCAGAGATCTGAGAATCTTATGGTCTGTGATCTCTATAAATTCTCCCCAACATTTTCAAAGGTGGTTTTTAGAGTCCAACTTAAAACCCGCTAAAGGGGCCCGATTTACAGAATGTGCGGCTTGGCCTCTACACTTACTGTCCTCTTGATCCATTCCTCCACTACCAGCCTAGATCCTGGTAGCCCCTGTGCACAGAAGAACTTCCCAATGACTGTATTTCCTTCTCCTGTAAGGCCTTCAGGAGCCCCACCTGTTACTTCAAGCCTTTTAGTAATGTTTTCATGCTGGTCTTTCATCAGTCACCTCTGCACTAGCTTGTGTTCTCAGGACAGGGACTCTGTTCTTTGTAAATGCAGCACCTCTGAAATGTAGCCATCTCATGGTCTTCAACATGGTTAAGAAATGCGCTATGACCAATGTGCTACCCAGAATTGGTGTCGCTATGGGGGCAAGGACTGTTCTATGTTGGTACAGTTGTTAGCACAGCGGGAACGGAGACCCAAGCTATTACCGCAGTGCGAATAAGGATAAATTTATGCAATCTGCAATTTTGTTTCCCGTTTCTTTTCCTTTCAAGGAGCTGCCATTTCACAAGCTGGAGCGGATGCAATATGTGATGGAGGAAACACATGTGCTCTTTTGGGAGTAGCCCTTTAGCTCCTTGTTGCCCTCAGCCTAAGCCTGGTCTACACACAGTTTTTGCATCAGTAGAACGATTTCCAATAGGGGCATGATTTTTTACCAAAATAGTTATACTGGTACAGCCCCCAGTCTGGATGCAGTTATACCAGTATAAAAGGTACCAAAGGGCTTGTCTACACTGGGAGTTATTCCACAACAAGAGTATCCACAGTGGGAGTTAATCAGGAATAGCTATTGCACTTTTAATTCACACCTTACCGTAATCCAAATTAATTTCTCTGGGTAGACAAGCCCTTACACCAGGATAGTTTATTCCTATGACAGGGTAACTGCATCAACACTAAGGAGCTGAACTGCTTTAACTATACTAGTATAGCTGAAGTAGACACAGACTTTAAGGCTTGGTCTACTTGGTCTACCTCCGCTGACATACCTAACTTCTTTGTTTGGGGAGGTGGTGTTCCTATAATGACAGAAAAATCCCCTTCCGTTGGTGTCTGGCAACATAGCATCGTATGTGTTGTGTGTGCATTCTGTTTTGGTGATTGTTAGGTAGTGGTTAAGTAGGATATTACTGTGTAAGGCTCTTTCACTGGTAAAAGACACTGTAAACCCACAAAAGATTAAGCCCTGAGTCCACAGGGAATGGGTGTTTACCCAGAGGAGTAGAGCCTGGAGGAGTAGAGCCCAGAGCCCATGGAGGGGTAAAGTTAGGTGCCTTTCACCTGGAGCCCTAAGAACTGGGAAAGGGTGGGGGTGCCTAAATTAACCGGGTTACGCCTTGAGCCCTAGGAACTAGGTAGAGGTGGGTGCCCTAGAGTATGCAAGTGACAGAGAATTTTGCGCGGGTAACAAATTTGGTGGAGAATGCGAGCATCGATCCCGCTGCCTGTGGCAGTCCATAGTGCAGACACAGCCTAAGAAAATCAAACTTAAAGGATGTGATTGCTAAACACCCTGCTCTTCCAAACACTCTCTTTCTAGCCAGCCAGGGAGCGTGTCCCAAGGGATGTTGCTAGGCACAGAGCACGCGCCAGGTTGGATGGGAAAGGTCCACAAATGAGCGACCACCAGCAGCCACCTCAATGTCACCACAAGGACACAAGCCGTGCAACTGGAGGGGCCTTGCGTAATGCTCGGTAAGAGCAGCAGCATAAAAGGTCGGGCACCCCTGGGATGGGGCTTTGGTAGCTAGCGACGATTGTGAAATACAGAGCCCTGGGGTGCCTAATGCGACAGGGGAGGTGTGAATGTGCAGCTGACAGCTGGGCTTATCGAAAGCATGAGCACAGGCTCCTTCCCTGTAGCCTGAGCACCTTATCTGAGCTTTAGAAGTGTTAGTTTTTGAGACACTACTCACTAATCTGCTGGTGCTGACAAGCGACGGTTAAAATATCCTGCCCCGCTGGCATGGGCATGCAACACCCTCCGCCACGAAAGGCCGTGGCTATTTCCAGGAGCTTGGCTCACACAGCGAGTATTTTCTGGGAAAGCAGAGGAGTGCTGTCAAATGAAGAATAGCAGAGCGATAGCAAGCACCCAGGCTGCAGCCGCTTGCAAATAGAGGGAAGATTAATGAAATCTATCGACAGCAATATTCCTCCCGCCTCACCACTCAACCCAGCCACACATCCCCGTCCACTGCAGCAAGGAGGGTTCACCGACTCAACCCAGCCACAGTTGTGCGTATCCCTCTGCCCTGCTAAGGTCTCCCTGACTCAGCCCCACTGCAATCATGTTCTTCTCGTTGCAACATGCAGGTCTTGCCTTCTGTTCTGCTGTGCAGGGATGGTCGTGTGCGAGTCTGCAGGGAATGCGTGTAGATGGGTGTAGGGTTGGGTAGACGCATGTGTGCATATAGAAAGATCATGTACCTCTGTGTATCATAAAAATACTTCTGAGCTCTCCAGAAGGTACTTCTGTTCTCAAGTGACAGACATATCTGCACTCACTCACTCACCCATCCGTACCCACAATTACACACACGCTCACACACACAACTCATCAACCTTGGGCGTGTCAAACCGATTCTGCCAGGAGGACCATATTACATTTTAAGGGATGGTGCAAGGCTGCAAAAGCAGGTCACATCCTGTACCCCTCTCAAGCCACAGCTGGTCTCTCCTGGATAATGGAAGGATTGAGGGTAGACATGCTGTAGCTAAATCTTTAACGAAACATTTAATCAAGTTACTCTTGGGAGAGGAAATCAACGCAGCAATGTTTTGGACTGGTGCTATTTCTGCCTTTTGCTTATTTAGCCATTTGTATAAATGGTTACCCAGTTTGCACACTCAATTATGGTGACTGCATGCACCAGTGTGGCACATAACAACAGGCTCAAAGTACGTGAAAGCAGTGCACCACTTAAAACATCATCATTCGGCTTCAGAGTCGACACCTCACTGGACTCAGTGGGGACAGCTGACACCACTCAGAGCTATTGTCCACCTGGATAGCACTGGGAGGTTTTTCTTCGCAGCCGTAGAAGTTAGAAATATTTCTTTTTTAAAAATGGAAACTTGAATTTTGCAGAACTGCAGCGTTATGAGGGGCTAGATTCAGCTCTCAGCCTGGATCTTTGCCACCTGGCTAGACACCCACGCGATGAAGTGAGCTGTAGCTCACGAAAGCTTATGCTCAAATAAATTGGTTAGTCTCGAAGGTGCCACAAGTCCTCCTTTTCTTTTTGCGAATACAGACTAACACGGCTGTTACTCTGAAACCTGCCACCATAGACTGTCATTCATATTGAACACAGCAACAGCTATGCAGACGGACTCACACGTTCCTGCACAGGGCAGCAGAGCCTTGTGCCTGCCTCATTGTGGAAAGGATATTTTGACTCTAATGATACTGTACGGACCATGTTGTTAGAGCAAAGATTACAGAAGCCATTTTATCAAAACCTCTCCAGTGTCTGGCATTTGTTTGCCTTGATTTCACGGCTTGCTAAGAATGAACATTAGGCCATGCTCTCTATTCGCCAGCAGAGGTCAGCACACACCTCATTAAAGACAGTGGTAGCCTGGCCAACTGCTGGATGGCTTGAGAGGAGGCTGTGGGAAAGCTCTGCTCTCATGGGAGCGCCCTGATCAGTTTGCTAAAGAAGCCCCTCTCCTAGCTCAAACCAGCTGGGATTCTTCTGGACAGCAGGCTTCCCCTGGTCCACCAAACCTGGAGCTTTCCTCTTGCTCCCATTCAGGGCTATGAGCTAGGCCCACGCCAGGCTGGCTCGTCTTCACGGATGCACCGCTATACTGAAGACACACTTAGATGTCCAAGAGTTCCAAAAGCCCTGGGCTCGATCCCTGCTTCCCCTGAAGTGGACTGTGATCAGTCTGTAGCACGGGGGCCGGACAAACACACCAGGAGGTCCCAAAACAAACAACGCCACAGAGAATCATGTAAAAATGAGGGTGAACTGGCAACACAAGATCATCCTCAGAGCTTCTAAAGATTAGTGTAAAAGTCAGTGGGAGATGGGTGGCTGGCTGGCTACTGTAGCTTTAAGAGCTGGCTTGTGGTTATACAAGACATATGGGGTAAGGGGGAAACAAATAAGCCAGGTGTCCTGATCAAATTGCAAAGTGACTACTTATAACCTGCCAGCCTGGAAGTTCCCCAGATCCCAGTTTCCCACCTCCAGGATGTGCTGGGAGCTGCTGGTCACCTTCTCACTAGCGACAGACCTTAGCCACAAGGTTTGGATCCACACCTGGACTTCCCCAAGGTTCAGAATCTGAGGTGCTGGTCTACGCCAGCCTGCATATCTCCATGTGCACTAAGAATTTCAGCCGCCCCCTCTTTCTCAAGCACCGCTGGCTCCCCACTCATTTCGGGATCCAGTGCACAATCCCTTCTAAACACTCTCCCGGGGTTTGTTCCAGCTCGTCCCCACTCTCCTTCCTCCTCCCGTCTCATGCTCATGTGGAATGGGTCTTTCTGCTTCTCCTTGCACACAGGCTTGCCACTTTCTGGTCCAAAAGCCTTCTCCAGGGCTGCTCTTGTTGTCTGGATCAGCCTTCTCCCTCTCACCAAGAGCTACCTCTTCTCTCCTTTGCTTTACCCTGTCCCCTGCTAGTATTTATCTCTGTAACGGGACTATTTGATGCCTTCTTCTCTCAGCACTCCGGGGCACAGTTTGCTGAGCAATGGTAAACACAAGGCAGTCAGACTGAGTGTACTTGGGGAACAACTGAAACATTCATTTGAATGTAGATGTCAAAAGGATTTAGACTGAAGTTTTAGGCACAGGTTTGGCTAGTAGGGGACTAAACCAGGGACCTTCACCGTGAGCCTCTACCACGTACTAAAGGACCAGCCTATGGAAGGAGGAGACTCTTTACCCTTGAGGCAGGTGTACATGTGTAGCACCGACAGACCCTGGTCGTCGGCGAGCGGGATCAAACTTGGGGCCTCTGGAGCTTAGTGCATGAGCCTCTACGGCGTGAACTAAAAACCATACAGCTGTTAGCGATTAATGAGTCTGCTACAGCCTTAGCAAAGTGGTCTGGGTGCCATTAGATGGGACAGAATACCACACCCAGAAGGTTTGTGGTTACACAGACCCCCTAACCAGCATATTGCACCAAATGGGTCCTCAGTTCCCTCGTGTCAGCCAAGTCCCAGCATGTGGCAAGCGGAGGAGCCAGACTCTGATCCCAGTTACACCAGCACGGATGAGGAGTAACTCCATTAGGATCAGTGCGCTCACTCTGTGTTTGCACCAGCCTGGCTGAGCTCGGGATCTGGCCCACGGCAAGAAGAGCAAGCGGCAGAGGGCACTGCGAGGGCTGTTGGATTAGAACCGAACGCACTCAGGACTTCATTCCTCAATCCAGTCTCCCCGCTGGGCTTCATTAGCGTCAGCAGAATGTGATAAATGCATCTGACAAACCTAATACAAACTCTTCACCATCAAAACCCAACACTCCAGAACCACCTCCGATCTGCTGTTAAATGCCAGGCTGGTGGCCTCCTCCTCCCCGGCCCACACTGGCCCCTCCTCACTTTCGAATGCCAAGGAAAGGTCCTGGAAGGGAACGCCACCAGGGATATCAGTGAATGCCAATGATGGCAGGACAGAAGGTGAAGTGCAGTCTATGGACACTGGTCAAGGGCATTCATATCTCTTGGCCCCCGTTGTTTGCACCTTGCAATCCCAGAGCAATCACTGCAGGGGGAAAGGCCTTTTAACACAGAAAGATTAACAATGTTTCGGAGCGCAAACATTATTATCTACATTCCCCATGGCCAGGAGGAGTTTTTCCGAATGGGAAGACAGCTCCCGATCAGGTCACTGAGTCACAGCTTTCTCCACTCCTCACCCTGACGGTGTTTGATCCGAGATACTCCAGCTAGTGCAAACTCCCCAACAGACTGCATGGAAGGGACAGACCTGCCCGACAGCCCAGCCCTGGCTCGCTCCAGTCAGTCTCTACCGTTGCTCTAGCTAGATCAGCACACGCCAGTCCCAGGGGCTTTATACCCATCAGGCAGTAGAGAGCGAGGGATTGTCAATCAAGAGGGGTGGGGTCTGGAGCAGCTCCACTAAAGTAATAGGAATAACTCCCTATGTACACTGGTGGGACTGAGCTCAGACGGGGCAACAGCAGAGTCTCAGTAAATTCGCAGGGCAAAGCAGACGTAACAGCACCACAGAAAGAGCCATATTGTCTCAGACCAATGATCCATCTAGTTCAGGGCCCTGTCTCTGAAAGTGACCAGGACTAGCCGCTTCAGTGGAAGGTGCAAGAAACTCTGCAGAAGGCAGCTATGGGATAACCTGCCCACGTGGAAAGTTTCTTCCTAGCAGGTTGGTTTACACTCTGCAGCTGAGGATTGTGACAGTCCATAGGAGATCAGAGGCTGGCTCCCATGCTAGGCCGTCCCTGAAATCCTTGAGGCATAGGCCAAGTTCTGCTCTCAGTTACGCTGGTGTAAATCTGATGGGGTTACTCTAAGTTTACTTTGGTGCCCGGGAGCTGAATATGGTCCTGGAGCGTCCTTTGTTTCAGAGAGAGCAGCAACACCCTGCAGGCACCCCGCTCTGACAAGCCTGGGCTGTCAGCGCAAAATGAAAGGTGAAGGCAACAAAGTGACAGAAGGGCCAGATGAGCGCCAGCCACTGGGTAATGACCAGCCAAGTGCGGGCGCATGATGCTGTGCACTGAACCCTGGCCCAGCCCTGCCACCAGACAGCTGGAGAGGGCAGCCAGGTGAATGCTCAGATACTCAAGCAAAATGTTAACGTCTAATAACGAGGGGACCCTCCTGCCAGCTTCCATCAGGCAACTGGCGATCCTGCGTTGATGGAAGCGCTGCACACACGTCACTGCCCTTTAAGCCAGCTGCTGGTGAGCCAGGAAACACAGGCAAGACCAATCTGGGGGAGGCTACAGGGGTCACTGAGCTAGCAGAGAGGAGGATAATGAACAAACCGCCTCATTGCTCAAATGGGACCAAAATGCATTAGCCTAGTGCATGTCTGAGCACACCCCTGGCTTCCAGCCTTGGATCCCAGCTCCCTCCCAGCCCACCCTCCGTGGCTGGGACAGAAATGCAAGAGGAGGCATATTACTAATAATCACACTTTGCCTGGTCAATAGCACCTGCCATGTGAATATCTCAAAGTACTTTATACACATTAATTAAGCCTTACCACACTGCTGCAAGTTAAGTCAGGGCCATCATCCCCATTTTACAGATGGGAAAGCAGAGGCACAAAGGAGCTAAGTGACTTGCCCAAGGTTACATGACTAATCTGTAGCAGAACTGGGACTAAACTTGAGAGGTCCCAACTCCCAGTGTCTTGCTTTATCATCTAGGCAATGTAGTCTCCAGAGTCCATGCATAGGGCCAGCGGTAGCCTGAGCATTTACGTCACCCAGAGAACTGGCTTTGTCTTTGCAAGATGTAGATATTTTTTTTCTGTCCCCCCGCCTACCAGTTTGGGAAGAGCACTGGGGTGCAGCTGTCACAAGCAGAAAGAACAAGCAAGGCAGCCTTGCCCAACTCCAGTCTCAACAGGATTCTATTGTGCTCAGGACAGATGTGGTTCACAAAGAGAAGCAGCAGACACATGCCACTTTGCCCCCAGCTGTAGCTCACGAAAGCTCATGCTCAAATAAATTGGTTAGTCTCTAAGGTGCCACAAGTCCTCCTTTTCTTTTTGTGAATACAGACTAACACGGCTGTTACTCTGAAACCTGTCACTTCTTTCAGGAGCCCAGATCTCAGCTGCCAATGGGGAAAAAGCATTGAGGAGAGCTGGGAAGTATTTCTGGAGGAGACATGAGGGCGTAGGACGATCCGCTTTTCTCCGCAGAGACATTTCCATGCCAATGGCAGAGTGAAGACACTTTTGGAAATGGGCACAAAGTCATTTAATGGCCTCCTGCTATTTCCCAGCAACCCCAAGAGTTTTTTCCTCCCTCGGGATTAAAGCTTGGTGATGATGCCTCTGTTTTCCAGTTGGATCCAGCCCAGATTTCCAATGCTAATCAAGACCCAGCAGAGGAAATTTGGAGTGGACAATGTATGAGAAATAGGAGATATTTACCAAATGGCTTCTCCTAATGACTTAGCTCTGGACACAGATGCTGCCTGGATGGAGCCAGATTGCCCTTTCTGTGAGAAGCCAGAAATCCTGAACCCAGTCCACAGGTCTCCAGGTAACTTATTTCCCAGCCACCCTCCCACAGCTTGTTAGCAGCTGGTGGGCTGAATGGCTAGTGAAACCTAGCCCTGCCAGAGAGACACTGCTCACAGGAGTGGTGGCTGGAGAAGCGCCTGGCTCTACTGATTGGTCCAGCTGAGCTATTTAAGCCAGAAAGCAGCACAAAAACAAGACCTCTATGCAACCAGGTGAGTTCCTGGCTGCTACATCAGTCCCTGCCTTCTCGCCTGACTCTTGAGCTCTGCTGATCTGACTTGTCCCCTATTCTTGCTTCTCTGGTTCCTGATCCCTGCCCCTGTTCTCTGACTCCAGCTCTGAGCCTTCGCTCAACTCTGACCCCAGTTCTGGCTCTGACCCTCAGCCCTGACATTTGGTCTCTGACTCTAGTTCTGACCCTCAGCTCTGTATCCTCGCTCCTGACCGGACACACTAGACCTGACCGAGACTATGTCCTGGTCCGTAACAGTCTCTCTGTCTGTTCTATGAAATGAAAGGCATGTGCACTTCACATTGCAAGCTTTAAGGGACACAGAGGCTGGTTTTGTTCTGTATTTGTACAGCACCTGGCGCAAGGGGGCCCTGGTCCATGACTGGGCCCCACAATACAAATACTTAAACAACCATGTGAAAGGTGACTATTTAAAACTGTGTTGCAAATACCTCGAGAGTGGCCAATGCTCTGGAGGAAACACATCTTTAAATAGCGTTGTAATGGTTTTAAGGACGTGGACACTAGTGAATTTTGTCACATTACTGATCTACATGTGTATGTGCAATAATATATATCCACCCACCCTGCTATATATTTGAATAGTTACAATGAAAGCAAATGCTGCGGGAAAGTAACTTTCTCATGTTAGGAAACATACAGGACATTTCCCCCCTTAGTTGATCAGCTGCCTATTCTGTCTGGATCTCTTTATACCCCCAGGCCTGCTCTGCTTCTGTTGCTGGACCTCAGCAGAGTTCCACAACTTGACACTAAAAATAGAAAATGGTTTGTATGAATCCTTCCCTCCCCAGGTAACAAATCGCAAAACTTGCATTTATATAACACCTTCCCATTGTCTTCTACAGACTTTGCAGAGTGGACAGACTACATATAGAATTTACTTCACATCCTGCTACTATGGAATGAAGGATGGCCTTGTGGTTTAAGCATTTACCTACCATACCCAGAAATCCAGGTTCAATTCCTGCCTCACCCACAAAATGTTCTGTGCTGAATACCTCTTAGTGAGGTTCACCTGGAAGTCTAAGAAAGTAGAACCAATGAGGTCAAAGGGGTTCTATTGATACTGTCCTCCTAAATTAAAAGCTGGAAAATAGCTACCATGGGTTCTGCAAGGTGAGTCAGGACCTACTTAATCTACCAACAATCATTCATTTTGTTTAATCTAGCATAACAAGGTACAACAGCAGGAAGCTGAAGTCAGCAAAGTTCAAACAGGATCTAAGATGCTAATTTGTAACAGGGAGGGTAATTAACCATAGGAACAAATTTCCAAGGGAGGTGGTGAACTCTCCATGCAGAATTTTTAGATCCGAATCGGCTGTCTTTCTCAGGGACATGCTCTGCTTCAACACACAAGTCTGGGTGCCATTCTCTGGCCTGTGTTGTTGTGCAGAAGATCAGACTAGCCCATGACGATGGTACCTTCTGGCCTAAATGCCTGTGAAGTGCGGTGCAGCCACATCCAAGTTCAAAAGCACAAAGCAACACTCACCAACAGGTGGGGACAGGGAGTGAAGAGGAATCTGGAACTACTCCAGACCTGCCAAACTTTCCATTACCACCATCTTGCCCTGGGAGAGACAGATGGGAGCCTCTGACTTGGCCAGCAATGCCTGTCTATCGAATTGTGGTGGGTGTGGTCTATGCCAAAGGAGGTCAGGTACTGGTATTGCATTCTCTGTCATACGAAGATTAGGAGTCCAGCGCCAATGTATCTAAGGTAAATAGCTGGCCCCAGTCACCACAGTATTGGAGAGCCTAATAGTCTTTAGTGCATTTATCCTCACAACATTGCTGTAAGGCAGGGCAGTGCGAATATCCCCATTTCACAGATGGGGAATGGAGGCACAGAGAGGTTAAGGGACTTGCCCAAGGTCACAAGAGGTCTATGGCACAGCAGAGACATGAACCCAGGACTCCCAAGTTCGAAGGCTCATACCCTAACCCTGGTCCATCCATTCATCTACTCCAAGGATATTTCTGACCTGTATTTACCCGCTCTTGAGTCCTAGAGCCACCACAGAAAGTTATGCTGAAAGCCTCCTGCCACGCTAGCAGCATTAATTCAGTGCTACATGTCTAGCGTTTTCATCTCCTTCCAAAGATCGAGGGGGCTGTGACTTCGAAGCCACATGGCTTCCTTTCTGACTGAAAGGTTGCCTCAAATTCCCATAGGGTCTGATCCTTTCTTAGGACACTAGTAACAAGAATAGCAGAGCAGACTGCTCTGGGAGTGTCTGACTTCTTTGAGTGTCTCCAGGAGAGGAAGAGTGGGCAGTGGTGAAGGGAGTACTTCCACAACCCCCATTGCTGTAATAGAGAGACAGACAGACAGCTGCTCACTCTGGAGCCCAACTCACAACAGATTTTGTCTCATGCTGCCATGGCCCCAAACTGCTAAACATCCTCCCCCCAGCCCTGTGAACGGCACCCTCCTCTGGCAGCAGATTGCAAAACTCCAGTTGGATAGGATAGCTCTTGGGTTGCATTACCCCTTGTTTTTAGCCAAATCCATCATGTATCTGAACCCCTGGCTGTTCTGCTGTTCCACAGGGCTGCTGCTTCATCCCTCCCCAGGACTGGATGCCAGAGAGCGAATTCAGAGCTAATGGTAAATTGCAGTGTCAGTTACACAACTGTAAGTCAGTGTAACTGACATGATGAAGGGGAATATGGGGCTGGGGCAGGAAAAGCAGCCACCAGGATGGTGTAAGGAGGAGATGAAAGATAAATGGGAGGTGCTGCTTCTTTTACACCCTTTTCTTTCTACATCCCCACCCATCCCCCAGCTTGGTGCGTATGTTACACTCGTGCTAGTGAAAGGGGATGGAAAGCTAACGGAGCAATCCCCTTCTCCACCTAAGTGAGAGGGGCAAACAACAAACTAGCCCTGATCCCCTGTAGAACTCAGAATACAGAGATGCTGCTAAGGATTCAGATCTGAAGCATGACTCGAAACCACAGGACAGACACCGTTATTTTGACGACAATTAGACATTGTGATCTCCTACAGATATATACAGACATAGGACCAGTTTTCAACCCCTCCTCCTCCCCCTGCCAAATGAGAACCAGATTATAAGCAGGAGAAATGACATCTTTATATATTTGTTTAATGAAGGTGCTCAGATCCCACCTCAAATCCTCCAGAAGGGAAAATGTTCTTGTGCCATTGTTTGCTAGTGCAAATGCTGTGGCTTTAATGATTTCTCTTCTCAATAGGGCCCAGATTAAATGTGGGCTGTTGTGTTGTTGATACAGCCAGAGATCTAATAACATCCATCTTCCCCCTCTGTCATAAGGGGATGCTTATAACACTTCTCCTTAGAATACCCATTTCCAGAGAGGCCTTTAAGCATTGTGTTTTAAATTGATTTCACAGAGGAATAAAATGGGGAAAGCGCTGAATACATTCACACACACACACAGAGAGAAATTCCTTTCAAACATCCGGCGCCAATGCGAATCTCAATCTTGATGAAATTATGCCTAATAAAAAGCCAGATGGCTCATCATTTCCATTTTCTCCACAAGACTTCAGTTTAATGGCCAAACGCTCTGCACAACATGTGGGGAATAGAGCTTTGTGTGAGATCAAGATGTATTCTTCCTCTTTCAGGGAAATTCGTATTGCCTTCAGTGGGCCCAAATTTCAGGCCCCGAGAGTGGGGAAGTGGCTGATTAAATTGCTCTTCTTTCTCTGATCAGATAAAATGGTTAATGTGGGGGTTGAAAGTAGGTGGAAAGCACTCCAGGAAATGCAATTGGCGTGGGATTGTGGTGGTTTATCAAAATGTCTTCACAGCACCATGGTATCTGAGCACCTACTACCCCCACATCTCAAACTGTAACAAAGAATCCAATCCATCTTCAAAGTTTAGATGGAGACTCCATGGCGTCACATAGGGTGACCAGAGAGCAAGTGTGAAAAATCGGGACAGGGGGTGGGGGGTAATAAGGGACGATATAAGAAAAAGCCCCAAATATCGGAACTGTCCCTATAAAATCGGGACATTTGGTCACCCTACCGTCACACCATCTCCACATAGCTGTTCCCCTAGACTGATGTCTGAGTGCTGCAAGACGTTCATGTAACTAAGTTCATAGAAACACTCCCAATAAGGGGAACCACCACCAGAGTTCTCTTATTACTGATTATGATGTTGCATATTCTCAGGATGAACTCACCTGGCATTAATACGGAAACAATGGTTAATCTATAAGACTTTATGCCTGTGGGGCTCCCATTCCCTTGCTCACCAGTGGGGTGTGTGGACAGGGCTGGGTGGAGAAGCCGTAACACGAGCCCTGCTGTCACTGGGTGCCAGGGTGTAATGGAGTGGCTGGGATGTTGACAGTCCACCCCATAACCCTGCTGCTCGCCTGACATGTTTGAAAGGCCACTCCCCTTGCATGGGAGAGGGGGCAAACCCTACTCCCCCTGGCCACATGATGCCTCTGGGACCCACTGAGCTCATGCCCCTCACTGGTGAGGGCTTCTCTGGGCTTCTCTGCTGCAGCCTGGAAGGACTTGATCTTGCCCCAGTATGTGTAAGAAAGGGTCACCACCATGGGCCAAAGCCAAAGGATTTAGGCAGTCCTCACACAGGCAACGCTCTCACTCGCCTTGGGCCTCGGCCTGGCCTCTGGAAGAGAAATGCCCAGAGCCATGGAGCAAAGGGAGCTCACCCGCACTGAGCGTGCTGGTAAACAGGTGGCAAATACACAACCACCCTAATTCACTGGACTTAAGCCAACACCCAGACCAGACTGTGTCTGGCCCTCACAGCTATCCAAAGCTGAGAGCCAGGTATCCCCCAACTTTCACCCTCCCCGCACAGGGGCAGCTATGATATGGCTAGGGCCAGAACCACTATTTCCTGTTAATGCTTCTGGCAGTGCCAGCTTCACAATAGGGAAGTGCTCCCCACGGACCAGGGGAGAAGAGCGTATGCTGCACCTGGGACAGAGACACTAGGGAATTCTCTTGGTATTTAAATCAGGTTCTAAATTCACTGCTTGTCACCCAAACCAGTAAGAATCTAAATGTCAAGAAAAGCAACTTTCTGAGGCAATTGGTCATATTTGCAGGACTTGGAATGCCCTTGCACTCTCCAAACCCACCCCGCTTTTCCCTCCTGTCATCAAGTACCAATGTAATTAAAATAATACACTCTTCTATAGCGTACATGTTTATGAGACCCCCAGATCCCCCAGCATGTGCGCTTCTGCAATGACAAAATAGCCAAGCGTATGGGCGGGGGGTGCATTGCAGATTCTACTTCTTTCCATATTTCTCTCTTGATTATTTTTCTACAGAGGCACAGAAAAGCAAGCATAAGGTTTAATGATCACACTGAGTGAAGAAAACGAACATACAGGTGGCATCAGAAGAGCAGGCTGCAGATCAACAACTACAGGATGCTGCCACACAGCTCAAGGAGCGCAAAATGTGCTCCTCTTATTCCCAGCCAAAAAGAGTTAAACTCCCTCCTCCCCTTGGGCTAATGAAAGCTGATTAGAACCTCTTAAACCAATCCTGGCTGTGGCAGGAGCTCAGAGGTGGCCCTGGGAGGGGATGGGGGAAGGTATAAAGGCTAGTAGCCAGAGACACAGAGTGACATTGCAACAGGAGAGACTCAAGGGGAAGAGGAGCCAGAGACGCCCCATCACTGCAGGAGACAACACAACACAAAGATGAACCCAAAGCTTATTTTCTGCTGTGGATTTCTGCTGCTGCTTCTCCTCAGCCAGGACCAGGCAAGGGCCAAACCTCTCTCCAGTTTACAGGTAAGAGAGCAGCTGCTCATTTCAACATCATGTGGCCGATGAGTCGTTGAAACTTGGAGTTACTGGCTCCAAAGATTCAGATTAGATACGGCTCTTCTTAGCCTTCCCTGGCTGCTTGAAGGTGCTCAAGAGCGTCGGGGTCATGAAGCTGGCAGACATGGGTTACTTAACTGAGCAAAACCAAAGCTATTCCTTGCCTGACTTCTCTCTCGATTGACTTTAGATAATTGGAGGTCAAGTGTTGTTTGTTCCCCGGGGTAGGAGGGAGACTGCAAAATTTCAGGTCAGTCTGGGATTGGGTGAAGTCATTAAACTTCAGAGAAAAAGAAGCTGCATTTTCTTACCCAGAGTATGGATGTCCTCCCCCCTGTAGCCCTGCCCTGGGCACTGGCAAGTTCATCCGTCGAGTTCCTAACCTGCCTCTGTCTCTAGCCGAAGTATCTGGTTTTGGCTGCATGCTATTAACAAGGAGGGGAATCGTCTCTCAACGGAACTGCAGAGGATTCAGTCACCCGCTTGATAAACCCAGGAAAGAGAGGGAGAGAAGGGATCCTACGCTGTTAATAAAAAGCATTTTAAGTATCCCCGGTAGAAAGAGTATCTTCTAATTATCTCACCGTCGGTCCAACATCCCTATATACCCTGTAACCCTCCAACCTCCTCAGAGCTAATCCTTCCAGCATCAGCCTAGCCTCTCCCCAGCTGTTCCATTAGATCCATCCTTTGCTTACTATTCCTTTAGCCCCTCCAAGCCTCTTCGTTTCTCATCCCAGACACCAGGCTCCCAGCTTTAGGAGAGACTCCTTTTACATCCCTCACTTTTCTGGTCCATGTCGAACTGAGATCATAGCAGAAGCCTATAGCCCGAAGGCATCTGAGAGCCAGTGTCCAACATAAAACAGAGTTGTTAGTGGAGGACAATGAAGACCAGAGATCATTGTCATTACTTTGTTGAGATTTTAGCACATTTTTCTATCCAAGTCAAGCTTAAAATGGGTTCGTTTGAGATGAGCATTGATATAGGTTTACATGACAATATTTGAAGGAGTGTCTGAACCTCAATACCACCCCCACTCTCCTCCCTGTCTTTCAGAGCCTGTCCAGATTGTTAGATGAGGATCTGGAGCATCCCCTGGCTTCTGAGGAGATGGACCAGGAGCAAGAAGACATGATCCCAACAGGTGCCTTTGACCAACAGGACTCTGTGCTCCAATGGGCCCGAAACTCCAGGGACCTGCCCGAGGGGGTCCCCATCAGCGACAGTACTTTCCAGAGGCTCTTCAGTGATCTTCTGGGCTCATCCAGGAGATACCGAGGCAGGAGCAAAAAGGGCCTGTCCAGGGGTTGTTTTGGTGTCAAGCTGGACAGAATTGGATCCCTGAGCGGACTGGGATGCTAACTATTCGCTATGGTAAGAGAGAAGCGGCATGAGACTGTGTGTGTGTGTGGGGGGGGGAGGTATGAGTACATAGAGGAGGAAGAGTTAAGAGCTCGAATTGAAGGAAAAGGTACATATGACACTGGCCATCCCTCCTCCCCTCAGACCCAAGGGACCAACTTCACCTTGGTGCAACTCCACAGACGTCCCTGGCACCACCTGCATATTTGATTTATTGATCTTACACCCCCAGGGCTTTACCCGCCCCTCCCCTGCCTTCCCCAAATCAGCTGTGTGCAGTTTGTCCTGCCTCAGAGAAGCCAGCCAAGAGAGGCTTTCGCCAGCTCCCCAATGACGCTGGTGTAAATCCAGAGAGACCCCCTGGAGCAGGGTAAGTGAGCAGAACCGGGCCCTAGAAAATAGTGAAGTCAGTTAGTTCCTGTTAGTGAAACCTGGCTGAGCTCCTTTCTGTCACTTACTCCTTTTGTTTCCTTGGCAGGACTAAGATTTTCAGGACCTAGAGGACCCATTGCCTTTCAATGAGATGTTCAGCTCAAACTGCTCCAGCGCCACTAACTCCCCTGTGGACACTGTACTGAATGAGTTCCTCCCGGGCCATCCCCCCACCATACGTGACCATTGCTACCTTGTTTGTAGCATGGTATTAACTTATCAAAGCAGTTATCTGTTCCATTTGTCTTGTTGATGTGCCAAGTGTAGGAAAATACTCTCACAGAACAGTCCTCATTGTGTCATGGATGCTGAAAATACATTGGTTTTCATCATTTAGTGAATGTGTTTCAAACCTCCACTCTGATTTTCTTCCTAATTCATCATTCCAGAAGGCAAAGTGCTGCCATGATTTACATTTGGTCAAATAAATATGAGCTATTCAGATTCATCTGATGGCTGGTTAATGGTTAACATGCATGTTCTGAGAGGTTGTTTGAAGAAAGATAAAAAGGGATTTTATAAAAAGAAAAAGAAAAACAAACAAACAAAAAAGAAAAACAAAAAGCATTTACCTCAGAAAAGCAGCTGGGGGAGTCCAAGAGAACACAGCATGGCTGATGCAACAGCCCTCACTGGGGGTTGAACCCTGGCCTTATAGCACTAAAGCATTTGCCTCTATCACTTGAGATAAAGGGGTAACTCCATCAGCTGGCAGCAGTAGTAGGTTGTTATTCTCTATGTGGGCCAGCCACTAGAACGGGATGACGCACTTTACAAGCAAGTGACACTGACATGAGGCCCTTTTGCATACCTATTCTAAGGAAGCTTTCACCTTCTTTGCTAAGTGCCACAGGAAGTCCCAGCTGAAATCCTGGGGGAGGTTTGCATGTTTAAGGTTGTCTGGTCTAGAAAAACATTGTCCTCCTTGACGGGAAGCTCATCGTGATCCCTAGTCTTATGCATGGCTCACTTGGGACACAAACTAGTTTTCTGACAAAAGCTGTATCCAAAATACACCTGGGCAGGCTCTTTGCTGCAAACAGTGCAATCACGGAACCTGGCCCTGTTTTCCTGGGCTCAGGCTAGGTCTACACTACAGTCTGTGTTGGCAGAACTTACATCGCTCAGGGATGTGAATAAACCACGCCCCCCCCCCCCGAGCCACATAAGTTACATGCATTCATGAGCACAGCGCTATGGCGGCAGGAGAGCTTCTCCCACCGACATGACTTCTGCTGTTTGCAGAGGTGGTTTTATTATGCCAGTGAGAGCACGCTCTCCCATCGGCACAGAGCATCTTCACCAGATGCTGCAGCACTGTACGTGTAGACATGCCCTCAGACTTGTTCATTGCTGCTTGACACATGGGGTGTAGGTCAACCCCTAGGCTGCTTGCCAAGGAGCTGACTGGGTAGCCCTGATGCTGGTGAGCAGTCCCACGGACATCACTGGGACTGCTCATGTATGAGCTGGGGTCACAGAATCGGGCACAGCCTGTTCACTGCCTGCCAGCGTTGTTCTGCAGATTTTCAGTGCAGAACCCACACTGGTTGGACTGGGGCACGGAAGTTGCATTGTATTGTTTCTCTTCCCTGATGGCAAGTGTTCTTCAAATCCAGTATCCAGTGAAAATTCTTGTGATCATTAATTTGAAATTTACTTTCCATGAATATGCCACAGTAATTCATGTAAGAGACCCGGCCCTGAGCAAACACCCTGCCTGTAAACTTGCTCCCCACAGAATTCCCGGGAAGAACACACAATAGGGGTGCACAGCCACACTCAAAGCAAATTTGATTAAAGCTAGCTCAGCTATGTTCAGATCTGTCTACATGAGCTGCACAGCACATGATTGCAGTGTAGACTTTCCTGTAGTTTCTGGACCTGCCCTTAGCCACTGTGAGGCTAGGGGGACCCTTCTTCCAAGCCTCACTGTGGCTTTGTTGACTTCCTTGGAGATACTGTGAAATCCGAATCAGAGTTCCGGTGGATTTACACCAGTGTACATCAGAGACGTGTGCCACCCAGCAGCATCACCCCAGTTGGAAACTGGTGTAAAGCAAGTTCAGATTCCCACCCAGTACATTTTCAAGTACACTTCTGCATGGAATTTACAAACACACTCCCAAGGGGTACGCTGCAAATTCATGATCACAGTTCTACGGAAACTGTCAGAATCCCATCAGGAGGGGACCCTGAAGCACAGAATTACTTGCGAATGGAGGTGTCCTTTCCTTTCTTGTTTGTGGTGGCACTTTATCCTTTATAAATCCTTTTAACATTTAGAAGCCACCATCAGTTTATTCTCTCATGGCTACCCCTTTATCTCCCTTTCATTTCCCTTTTATCCCTGTTATTTCAAGTTCATGATTCTTTGCATTTCTAGGGAGAAAACAAAACAACCACTCTCCCCCCAAACACTACTTTCTCCTAAAAGCAACACACACACATGATTAGTGGATCTCATGCAGCCAATGAAATGACAATCTCTCAGCCCAGGAGTAGGAAATTCAACAGCAATTCCTGCCGGTCTCTAGCTGTAAAGCTTCATTAGGTCTTATGCGTTCACCATTTATTCTATTTAAGAGATCAGCTTTGGTTTTGCTCTCTGAAAATTAATCAGCTGTATCGTGAGAATGAACAAAACTATCTCTTGCTGGGGAAAGATGTTCCAATCATTTACTTAGGCACATCGGAGCTCTGAGCATCCTAGTTATGAAATAATCGATGTACCATATCCGTTATATACAGTGCTACTTTTCACCGCCAGGGTGCAAAATGGAACATTCCACCAATATTCTTGAAATGACTCATGACATCAAATGAAGGATCAAGCCAGGTAGAGGTTGAAGGGATCTGGCAGGTTGATTTAGATCCCAGATTTAGGTTTAGGTAAAAAATGGTTTTGCATGGTGATAGGCTTCCACTCCTATCCATCATGACATCATGAGAAAAGCAAGCTCACCATTTCATTACAGCAATCAAAAATCAGGGCAATCTCAGCATGGCTAATGGCAGCTCAGGTTCAGAGTGACTGAATGCTGCAATAACTGTAGTACATAAACAGAGAAGGCTGAGGTGGGGCATAGTCTTTAAATATGGAAGAGGTTGTTATAAAGGAAATGGTGATCAATTGTTCTCCATGTCCACTGAAGGTAGGACAAGAAGTAATCAGCTTAATTTGCAGCATTTTAGATTGGATAGTAGGAAAAGCTTTCTGACTCTTTCTAATATTTAAGCACTGCGACAGATTACCAAGGGAGGTGGTAGAATGAATCCCTGTCCTTGGAGGTTTTTAAGAACTGGTTAGACCAGCACTTGTCAGGGATAGTCTAGGCATATTTCATCCTGCCTCAGCAGAGGGGGGCAGACTAGATGACCCCTTTACAGCCCTTCTTTTCGAGGAGCTAATGAAGAACAGCATCTAGACAGAATAGAGACATATTCCTCAGTCATGAATGCCATGTTGCAGACCCTTGGATTAGAGTGTGCAGACCTGTACATCCTCAGGGAGCCGCACCAAAGTCAATGGGTCCCCGAGAGGGGTTCAGTTGCAGGACTGGAGCCATGCTTGGTAACAACTAGAGCTGAGTGAGGCTTTTTTCCACTAATTGTTTTGTCACTGAAAAAATGCATTTTTCAGGGTTCAGAACTATTCACTGATTTTGGACCCAAATTGGGCAAATAGTTTTGGTTGTGGGAAAAAAATAAAATAAAAAAAGGAGTCTCGGTGTTTTGTTGTGACTTTGATTCGGAATAACCTCATGCTTTCAAATCTGGTCAGTTCAAAAAACACCAGAAAGACAAAACAAACCAACCCCACACAAGGAAATGGTGATATGCACCCAAACGAAACAAAAAAACCTTGGGAAAACTATTGGTTTTGGTTGACTCAAAATGAATTGAAATACTTGGGGGGAAAAAAATTGTTTGGGTCAGCTCAGAACCCTTCAACGGATTTTTTTTTTCAATTAAGTGTTTCCCATTTGACAAAAAGAAATTAAAAAAAAAAAGTTTGGTTCAAGTCAAACCAGATTTTTCAGTTCAGCTCCCAAACCGAGAAGTCTGGTATTTGCTCAGCTCGAGCACCAACAGCAGCCCTCTGCCCTTCTACAGCCTCCTGCATGAAACATCTCAGAACCCTGCACAAATAATAGCAGAGGGACAAAAATAAACTGCCAAAATACACAAACCCTGCCAGTGACAGGACAGGGAGAGTCAATGGGAATTAAACATGTGACCTATCTGACCAATCTCACGGCTCAGTAATACCACTCCTGTTTCGACTACTGAACCATGGCTATCAAGCCACAGAGTAAAAAACACGAATCGAATAAATTAAAAAAAAATACGATTAAGGAAATTGCTACCTGCTAGCAGATATTCAAAAGCTGAAACAGGATAAGCTAGACCGGTTATTGATGGCAAATGTTCAGATGAGCTCTAATGTTATTCACCTGGTTTTAGTGAAAACAACTGTGGTTTTGAACATGAAAAGGCAGCATTGTGCTCTTGCTTGTTTCACTCAGTGGAACTGTTCTGGAGTAACTGAAGGCTCATGCTGGCCCAAGGGGTTTTTTAGAAGTTTTGCCTGCTCTTTGTTTTCTCTTAAATCAGTTATTTCACTTCAAGGTCCATTATGCTCTCATAGTAGCTCGTTGCTTCAAATGCTGCTTTCCAGAGGCAGAAGAGAAAATAGGAGCAGATTTGGATCTAAGTTATACCAGTGCAAAGCCACCATGTAAGTGGAGTGACTCTGGTTTAACTGAACTCAGAATCTGGCCCAAAGTTCCTAAAGAGTTTGGGTCAGATGCCACTTTTCCTCTTAGCTACTGAGAATTTCTTGACCTTGAAGGCTGAATGATTCCATGCGTGTGCCCAGAGGAGAGGGAAGATCTGGAGTTATAAAGAGTGTGATGGGAGGGAGATGGGAAGCGAGCTAACACCACTTCTCATATTTAATGCTGATCTGATGCTCTAATGAGGACAATGCAGTGCATATCAGGAACCAGCTGGGACTCTCCATTTATGTATTGTCTTGGTTTTGATATAAGCTATCATCGTTCAATCAATCCAAGCCCATGGTACTCTTACCATGTCGCATTCTCATAACTATTACAAAGGAACAGAACAGGCTTCTTATTGCTCCACAGATAATTGAGAAAAACCAACAAACATCCCAGCTTCAATAACCTCCTCAGCTAGCTGGTTCCTCCAATGCCTGGGAGAAGAGACAGGCCTGGGAAATGAATCAATCTGAGGTCTCTCAGCAGTGCTAGGTCAGTTAGTCACAGATGGTGGAGCCTCATTAGCTTGTGATGACATTATTGTTATAATTTGTATTGCAGTAGTGCCTATGAATCACAGAATCATAGAATATCAGGGTTGGAAGGGACCCCAGAAGGTCATCTAGTCCAACCCCAATTCCCAGTTAAATCATCCCAGCCAGGGCTTTGTCAAGCCTGACCTTAAAAACCTCTAAGGAAGGAGATTCTACCACCTCCCTAGGTAACGCATTCCAGTATTTCACCACCCTCTTAGTGAAAAAGTTTTTCCTAATATCCAATCTAAACCTCCCCCACTGCAACTTGAGACCATTACTCCTCGTTCTGTCATCTGCTACCATTGAGAACAGTCTAGAGCCATCCTCTTTGGAACCCCCTTTCAGGTAGTTGAAAGCAGCTATCAAATCCCCCCTCATTCTTCTCTTCTGCAGGCTAAACAATCCCAGCTCCCTCAGCCTCTCCTCATAACTCATGTGTTCCAGTCCCCTAATCATTTTTGTTGCCCTTCGCTGGACTCTCTCCAATTTATCCACATCCTTCTTGAAGTGTGGGGCCCAAAACTGGACACAGTACTCCAGATGAGGCCTCACCAATGTCGAATAGAGGGGAACGATCACGTCCCTCGATCTGCTCGCTATGCCCCTACTTATACATCCCAAAATGCCATTGGCCTTCTTGGCAACAAGGGCACACTGCTGACTCATATCCAGCTTCTCGTCCACTGTCACCCCTAGGTCGTTTTCCGCAGAACTGCTGCCTAGCCATTCGGTCCCTAGTCTGTAGCTGTGCATTGGGTTCTTCCGTCCTAAGTGCAGGACCCTGCACTTATCCTTATTGAACCTCATCAGATTTCTTTTGGCCCAATCCTCCAATTTGTCTAGGTCCTTCTGTATCCTATCCCTCCCCTCCAGCGTATCTACCACTCCTCCCAGTTTAGTATCATCCGCAAATTTGCTGAGAGTGCAATCCACACCATCCTCCAGATCATTTATGAAGATATTGAACAAAACCGGCCCCAGGACCGACCCCTGGGGCACTCCACTTGACACCGGCTGCCAACTAGACATGGAGCCATTGATCACTACCCGTTGAGCCCAACAATCTAGCCAGCTTTCTACCCACCTTATAGTGCATTCATCCAGCCCAATGAGCTGCAATCATAGGCCAGGACTCCATTGTGCTGGGCTTTGTACTAACACAGAACAAAAATTGTCCCAGCCCCAGAGAGCTAAGTGGGGCTCTGAGAACCTGTTCAAATACACTTGTAATTTCCCCTTCATCACAACCTTAGACCCAAATCTGTGACCCAGTGGAATCTAGCCCAGTTCAAACCTTGGCCAGGGGTAATAGAAATCTACTGGCAGATGCCTCCTTTCCTCTCGAGCACTAGATTCTAGAGGCTTACTTCCTGAACATCCTGTGCCAATCTCCAGTCTCCGTCACACTGGTGTACACCCAGGGTCAGCGAAGCTACTCCAGATTTACACTGATGTAATGGAGATCAGAATCTATTTTGCTGTGGTTTAGGACTGGAAATGGCCTGCTTTTGAACAGAATCCTACAAAAGGTAAACAAGTGTGAACCTGAAATGGACAAGAACTCGGATTCTGCAGAGGATGCTGTGTTACCGGCTAAACCTATCACCTAGGCATTGTGTCTCATCATTTCAAAATGCTATTTTTCAAAATGTCACAGGGAACAATTTACATCACATCCAATGCTCACTCATTAAATCCCAAGGACTCACGCTGGATGCGTTTGCCCTTTCGGTAACTTGCTTATTACTATTAGTATTTAAATGCTCACAGCTACGCTTTTAAGTGAGCCTGCTAGTCAGCTAATGGGAAAAGCTTGTTGCTCTAGCAGCATTGTCGTTTCAATCTGGCTGGAGCAGACTGAACAAAGCAGCTGAGCATGAATTTCCATACGGAAGGTATGAAAATAGCTGAGAAGACCAGAAGTGCCTTCCCCCCGCCCCCCTTCTTTTTAAAGATGAAAAACACATTCTGTAGAATGCTAGGAATGGAGTACAATGACCACTGGCCTCAAAAGCGTCAATGGCAGCATCTTACTCAACGGGTCTGCTCCCTGAGGCCCCGATCCTAAGAGGTGCTTGATACCTCCCAGCATGTGGCTGCGTGTCCAAGGCAGATCTGCTGATTTTATTGCCATAGGGATAAATCCTTATTCATGCAAAATTCCCATTGAAGGCCTGCTCCAAAGGCCATTGAATTCAGCGGAAAGTCTCCCATTGACTTCAGTGGGCTTTGGATCAGGCCCTGGGAGATGTATTATTACCATGGCATCTAAAGGCCTCAGCAGAGATCAGGACCCAATCCACTGGACACTGTACAAACAGTATAAGGTCGCAGGCTAAACTGACAAGACAGGAAGGGTGGGAGGGGGGAAAAGGGGAAATGACTTCCCCAAGGTCACCTGGCAAGGTCACCAGCAGAGAAGCCAGAAACAAGGATTCCCGATTGCCAGTCCAGGGCCCTCCCTGCTGGAGAACACGGCCTCTGTTTCTTGTATTGACATAAGGACTACGTGAAAACTGAATGAGGCCCTCAGGATTTAGAGTCAGAGTTTGAGGCCACAAGAGACCACTGGGTCATCCAGGCTGACCTTTTGTATATCACAGGCCACCACCTCTACCCAGCACCCTCATACTCAACCCAACCAAGAAAATTAGACCAAAGTATTACAGCCTTCTCAGTCCCACCTCAAAGCCCTGGCGCCTCCCCTGCCAACATCCTATCTCCAGCCGTGGCCACCCCTGATGCTTCAGAGGATGGAGATTTGCCCCAGCACCAAAGAAATTACTCCCTTTTATACTTGGTTTTGGTCATTTTTAGATGGACTTGTTTGGCTAAGGCTAATAAGAAACAGTAGCAACGCCCCAAGGCAAAACTTAGAAGACCTTGCAGAAAGGCGGGCCATCCATTACAGTAACCAGTTCAATGATACAAGAGCTTGTTGCCTAAAACTAATAATTAATAAAGTGACCTCTTCTGCCGAGCATAACAGCTGGACTTTCCATGAAGGATGAGCATTGCTTCGGAATTTCTCACATTAGAATACAGGTATGTGGGATGAGGAGGACGCGGTGCCCCATCATTTACAGGCAGGAGGACGAGACATGGGGAGTGAGTGGTGGCCGGCCTGCACTCGTCATCTAGATATGATGTCTAGTTTGTCAAAAGTCACTGGGGAATACCTAACCGTTTTACATCAAGGGGCTAAACTGGAAATGCTGGTACTTGACAGCACACGTAGTCTGGTACATTTTAAATGGCGATGAACTGGTGTGCACACAATTCCATAGGGAGGTTTGCACCATCCTCTGGGGTCTTGGAGAAAGCAGCATTTTAACGTGGAGGAAGAAAAATAAAGCATGTCCTAGCAAAACCCGGGGCTCAATCAGTTCCCACAGCACCAAAAAGTCTGGCGTTAGATGCACTAAAACAAACGCACAGACAAGGGAAGTGCAGCTGAGTCCCTGTCTGCACTGGGAATTTGACCTGATCTCAGCCATAGATGACCAGCAAATGGTGCAGCTGCCCCAGTGCAAAATCTAGGTATGAATAAGGAGCTGTGATTTGTACCAGTGCAACTTACCCCACTTTCAAGCAGGAGTAAACTCCATGGGTGTGAAATCACTGCTTTCCTTGTCTACATGAAGGGAGCTACCCCAATTGCTGGTCATCTGTGGCTGAAATCAGGACAAATTCCCAGTGCAGACAAGGCTGCAGACCCTTGAAAATAGTGTGACAGAAAGATTGTTACACAGACACCCCTGGGTGGCATGTAATGGGGGGCGCCCCTGCCCACAGAAAGGTGGTGATGCTCTTGCAAGAGGCCCAACAGGGCAGCACAGTACGTCCAGTGGAAAAAGTAGGGCAAGCTGGTAACTAATGCCACCGCTGGCTGGCACCTCTTGTGGGGGAGTAAATAACCCCAATAGCCCCCAGACCAGAGTGTAACTTGGCAGAGCCTGGCAAGCCCCACACCCCTGTCAGTGGCACTGGGTCTGCCAGTGGCGGGGGAGACT
The DNA here is from genome assembly GCF_965140295.1 of Lepidochelys olivacea. Classification (NCBI taxonomy): domain Eukaryota; kingdom Metazoa; phylum Chordata; order Testudines; family Cheloniidae; genus Lepidochelys; species Lepidochelys olivacea. The sequence goes on from NC_140428.1 coordinate 18,179,286, forward strand.
TAGGCAGTGAGACTTCCCTAACACTTGTCTGTTTTCCTCCTTTCATTTTACAGCTCAAACTGAAAGAGACACAAACGCTGCCGGTGAGGACGGCTGCAAGCAGAGCAGAGACACCGGTTCCAAACCCTCTCTGCACCCCTTTGCTCCCCTCCCCCAGATACAGGCGGCTGCAGACTGGCCCAAGAGGGGGGTTGAGTTCCCTTCGCGGGGGCGAGCAATGGATCGTGTCCCCCCATCAGGGGAGGGGGGCAGGAGGACGCGCTCAAGGCACTGAAGGGACCCCAGGCGATCCATCAAGCGCTAGCCTAATGGCGACTGCTAGGAACAGGGAAGACCACGCGGTCATTTCATTCCTTGCGCTGCCCAGAGCGGGACTGCGAAGGAGGCATCTGAGATGCGCTGATCCCCGGCGCGGCTTGGCTCTGCTGCAGCGGAACAGGATCCCGACGGCGGCTCCAGGAGGGGGACACGCACCGTTTCCGAAAGGGTGACCTCGGGTGCCGCTGGCTGCAGCCAGTTCCCTTATCAGGGCTGAGTGCCCGAATTCCGAGCTCTGGCAGGAAGCCGCCCGGAGGTGAAGGGGGGATATATATAAAGGAAGCCCGAGTAGCCGTTCGAGCCCAAACCAAGGCGCTCGGGTCTGCAGGCAGCCCAAGGGACCGGGCAGGATGAAAGGCGCAGCCCTGTGCTGTTGGGCCTCTCTGCTTCTTCTCATCCCGCAGGGGCCAGCAGGCGGGCACCCGCTGCCCAGGAAACACCAGCCAGGAGCTCCAGGCCCTGCAGGTGAGGAGAGGCTGCAGCTGGCCTGGGGTGGGGTGGGGAGCTGGGTCTCTGGCCCCAGCCTCGGAGGCCGCGTAAAGGTGTTAGCACCGGGCACCTTAAAATGAGGGAGCCCTTAACAAGCAGGACAGGGGGCAGAGCCCTTCTGAGCAATGTGATTTTCAATCCGAGAGAGGACAAGTCCGGATGGAGGCCCCCTCTCCTCCGCCCCAGGGATACGGACACACACTGGGTGCCCTGGTCAGTTACGTGGGAGCTGATCACGGTCTTCTCCTCTCTTGTTCTAGGACCTCCTTGAGCTCCTGAAGGAGAAAACGCAGGGGGAGGAAGGGGAGCTGCTGGAGTTGGAGAATCTGGACTACGGGGCGGAAGACGACGACCCTAGCTGGGACCTTGCTGAGCCGGAGAGCAGCCACGCTACCCAGCTCCAGCCCCGGGATCCTGTGGAGGGTCAGTGGAGGAATCTCCTTGCTTCTCCCAGGAGGATGCGACACTTCTCTGGCTGTTTTGGGACCAGGATCGAGAGGATCGGCTCTCAGACAGGACTTGGGTGCAACATCTACAAAGCCCGTAGGTCTTAGCTAGAACCCTTAGCCTGCCTTCAGCCCCTGTGCGTCTAGGGTTCTTCCCCACCTAGCCAGGAAACAGCACCAGGCTTAGGAGGCACGTCTGGCAATCACTGTATGGCCAGAGATGGCCCAATACCGCCCTATGTAGCTCTGCAAGATTCTTCCCCATCCTCTGCCTTGGGCGGCAGACCTTGGCTCCGGCTGGATTCTTTCAGACGAAGCTCGAGGGGAAAGGGCTGGACAGTGGATACCTACAGCTCCATGATATTAGCCGTAGGCCAAGCAAACAGCTGTCCAGCCGCTTGGGGACAGGTCAGAAACCCGAGACAGAGCTGCTCTAGCCCTGAAGATAAGCCGAGAGTCCGAACGCGGTGCTCACTGTGTCTCCTTCCCCCTTGGCTTTAGGTTACTGGAAGAGGAGATCGAGAAGCTGAATCCAGAGCTTCCCACCAGCCTCCCACGAATTTTTGGAGCCTCTTTTGGGCGGACTGGTAACTTAACCCCTCCCGAGCGGAACACGTGTGCCACGCCTAGACAGAGCGGTTGTCTGGTGGATGTATTCGCGTTGGACAGATTGTTATTGAACAGCGATGGTGTTGGGACGAGAACAGCTGACCGCCCCCGCCCCCCGCCCCAGCCTACTGCGGGGGGCCCTGGCGTGTATCAATAAATGTTTTGTTTAAATCGCTCGTTTCACTCGGGAGGCCTGCGAGAAGCGAGTCCCTTCGGGCGGGGCGTTGGGGACCGGGGACCAGTTTCCTGCCCCCCGCGAAGTGCCACTTGCACAACCGGGCTGGGTTACTTGGGGGAAGTCACCCTGCGCTTTCCCTGGCTGCCTCAGCGCCCGACTCTGCTCTCATTTCCCCCCGGGGCCGATTTGGCGTGGCTCCCCCAAGAGGTGGTGAAGCCACTCCGGATTCACACCAGTGAAAGCGGCGCTTTTGAGAGGGGAAAACTCTTCCCCCTTTCTCGTTGGTAAAGCCGCCGCTAGATTACTCCGACGCAGAGTAGACGGGGCTCCTCGGGGCACGGGCCGGGTTTAAATGCTCGCTCAGCATCGCTGTGGCGAGTCGCAGCGCACACCAGGCCCCGTTCCCGGGGCACAGGGCCACCCGCCCCTGAGCTGGCCGCGAGAGGGGTGGCGAGCTGCTGGCGGCCTCGCCCGCGGGCCGCTGAAGGCGGGGGCCGCACCCGAGGGAGACGGGGGACCCGTGCCGGGCTGGCTGGCAGCGTTGGCTCCCGGGGGCTCGCCCCGTTCAGCACCCTGGACAGCCGCCAGCGTGCGCGCTTCGCGGCATCCGCCAGGGGGCTCCCCCGGGCCGCCCCCAGCGGCACCATCCTGCGCCAGGCTCGGCTCCCCGGGGCTCCGGCCGGCCGAGGGCCCCTGTGCGGGCGGGGAGCGGGGCTGAGCTCGGCTGCCCTGGGCTCGCCGGCTCGCTTGCCGGCTGTGCGCTCCGCTGGGGGATTCAGCCCCGGTGCCGGGAGAGGGGCGTGTTCACCCCGGCGGAGCCTCTTCTCTCCCGCAGCAGCCTGGGTTGGAGGGACCCCGCCTCCGGCTGGGCCAGGGCCGGGCTGAGCCCCCGGCTCCGGGAGTGGAGGGGCTCAGAGCTTGGCCGCGGGCGGCTGACACATCGCAGGGTTGGGGGGGGGCACGCACCGGGAGCCCCCGCGGAGCGAGCGGGTCCCTGCAGGGGATGAAGAGAGATTCCCGCACCCCCCCGGCCCCCCGAGTTGCTCTGTCCCTCGGGGCCCGGAGCACAGAGGCTGCAGGGCGGGGGAAGATGGAAAGGATGCAGCTTGTTCCTTGGAAGAGACTGGGGGGCGGGAGGGGTGCACTGACCTCACCCTCCAGTGACCACCCGCCGGGACCCGGCCCCTGGCGAATGGGTGTCACGGGCCGGATGGGGGAGCAGGAATCGGCCCCGAGAGATGCCTGGGCGCGGGGGGCACGAGCCCCGCAGCCCCAGCCCCCAGGGGCGGCGTCCCAGCGATGAAGAACAAGGATTTCTCCTTCGTGGGGAGGGGGCTCCTGCTAACCCCCTGCTGCGTGTGGCCTGCCTGCCTGGCGGGGGGGGGGGCACAGCGCCCGCTGCCCTGAGCTACCCGCCGTCCTGGCAAACCCCGCCCCCCCCAGGGGGTTCACAACCCGCGCCCTTAGATCCCGCTGCTGGGGCGAGCCTCGGAGCCAGCCCGTCTCCCGGGGTGCAAACGGCATCCCCCGGCCAGCGGTGCGTGTGCAGCCGGGACAACCAGGGACCCCTAACTACACAGGGACAAACCCTGAGGTTGGCAGCCTGAGTGAGGTCGTCAGGATTTGTCCCGCAAGGAAGAACATTCAAGCCTCACAGCATTAATAAGGACGGGCCAAGTTCTGCCCCCTCTTATAACCCTTTAGCCTCAGTGGGGCCACCAGAGGGTGAGGGAAGGCAGAACATGGCCCTGTAAATCCAACAGCTACAGCTGCAGCCAGGAATTCTCATACACACTCATTCACACGCAGGCACCCCCGCCCTCTCTTACAGGCACAAAACCAACTACCTTAAAAGAACACGAATCAAGCTGCCAAGTCCAGCCCTAGTCAGAAGGGTTTCTGTTGCTGCCCAAGTTGGACGTTGGGTCCTGAAGGAGGGAGGAGATCGCAGGAAGGGTGTGTGTGGGTCATGGATAAGGTAGTTGAATGCTGCCCTCAAGAACAGGCTTCTGTCCCTGCCTCTGATTTCCTATGCCATGTTGGGAAAGGAATTTAAAGGGGAAAAAAATTACACTTTTCACAGGTAGTCACTAATTGTGTGCTTTTCATTTTCGGGGTGCCTATTTTGTGACCCTGGGCTCAGTTGCACAGCTGAAGTCAGTGGGAGCTTGGAATGGTGTATTAATAGGGCCCTTTGTTTTCAGTTTTTATTTTAGCTAATTCTTCCTGGGAATGTCAGTGTTTACTATCACAACAAAAACAGGTGAAAAATCAGTGCAAAAACCTCAATTTTTCTGGGTTTATTTTGGTGGATGGAAAGATGGGGAGGGAAAGTATTCAGTAAAGTAATACTTTGAATTCCATTAAGCAATGTGGTTTGCTACAGAACTAAAACAGAACTCAAAACACAAGGCCACCTCTGAGTTTAAGAAAATAATCTCTCTAATCCCCAAATAAAACCTTTCCTTTTAATAAAGTTTACTGTTGTAGATTTAGAACTATTAGCCTGTAAATATTTACATTTAATAACTGGGCCACACCATTTGCTGCTCATAAATTCCACCCTTCTCTTCTGTTTGTTTTTTTAAAACTTTCTAATACTTCCTTATGTTCTGAAATGTATTCTGTTTTCTTCCCATTTTACTGTCAAATCTTTAAACAGTTATCTGCTAGCAGCTTGAAATGTGTACGTGGTGACCGTGAGATTCATCAGAACATTCAGATGCACACGCACTTCAGAGCTTGCGTGTGTGCCTGGTTGTTTATTGTGTGTATCTTCTAGAGACTAATACAGAGCCTTACTTCAACAGGCAGCTTTGCATATACACACAGACTAACATATTATTGTAAAACATAGAAAAATACAATACACTGCATGAGATCTAATGAAACAAGTTATTTTTATACATTTGAATGATACAAAAGTAGGGTGAAAATCGGGAAAAACTGAATAATGCTTTTCGTAAAACCGGGAAATTTTTTGGTAAAAAAATGGTTTAAACTGAAAACAAAGGGGCTTATGCATTAAATAAGAGAATCAGGTCTGAGGCATCTCAAATTGGGCACCCAAAATTAGTGGATACTTTGGACCTTAATCTCTGTCTCAGCTCCCCCACCTGTAAACCAGGAATAATACCCCTTCAACTCACAAGGGTGCTGTGAAAATAAATGCATTAGCATTTGTGACGCACTCAGATACCATAGTGATGAGTGTCACAGAAAAGCCCACGAGGGCATTAATAATTCTTCAGAACAGGGTTTGATCTGTGTGGAGCAAATAAGATCCAGGGCCACACACTGAAGAATGAGGAGGAAAACTATTGAATAGCTGCTCATTAAGTGAGCACCCGCCATCCTGTGCACAGAATGAAGGAGAGGTTTTGGGGGGCGGGGGGAGAAATAGTCTTTAATTACACTCTCACCTACTATCATAAAGCACAGCACAAGGGGGCTGATTTAAAGATGCACAGTCACCCTTAATTCTGGCATTTCCTAACTTTTGAGGGCTTGGCTTTGTAATTTTAATGAAGTTCATATATATATATATATATATATATATATATATTATTACACACACATACAAATATATTTATGCATTGTTACATACACACACATTGTGTGTGTATGTATACAACTACATTATACACACACTAACAAATAACAGTGATAATTACGTAAATATTTATAAATATATACATAATTTGTAGGGAGATTCTTTTCAATAATTGATTGTCTTTTTAATATGATTAAACAAATTCATTTTAGATTAGGCTGGGAAATCCAATTCCCTCAGAAATCCACTCCCCTGCTCCAGCTTTATCTGTTCCACAAGAACCCACTCAGTAAGATTAGAAGAGAACGTTGTGTGTCGGAGCTTAGCTCTCCCCTGCAAATCTGTAAATGGAGTAATTTTTATGGGCTCTTGTGTTGTATGCACAAGGCTGAAGGGTGAATTCATGATAAAGCAGTATTTTCCTAAGGCATCTAATTTGACAATCATACTTAAGTATTCTGGCTTTTAATGAAAATTGAAAACTTCAGATCTCTAAGAAAAATCATGCCACTAGTCTAAGAAAAAAAACAAACAAATGTTTTATACCATATATATGCTTGTGTGTGCACCCCACACATTTTCTTAGGGCCAGAGTCGGATGCCCTGACCCATGCTGAGCAGCACCTGTCACCATAGCAGTTACACGGAAATCAGTGTGACTACTTGTGGAATGGGGTGCTATTCTGCACAAGGGCATCAAAATCTGGCCCTCAGAGAAGACTATTCCTGAACCTGTGATTGCTTATCATGCTGTAGCCAAATTTATTTAGGGCCAAACCCTGCAATTCATGCTTAGACAAGATACCCGCTGACTTTAAAATGTGGCCCTTGATATATATTATACACAGAGAGAGAGAGAGAGAGAGAGAGAGAGAGAGATTGATTTTATAGCTATCTAGACTAGTGGCATGATTTTCAAAATGTGCCAAGTACCCACAATTGCCGCTGAAGTAAAGGGGACCTGGGGGTACTCAGCACCTCTGAAACATCCGCTTAAAGGTTCTATTTGTGTTGCAACGGAGGGGAGAAGGAGGAGGAAAGAGGGATTAGGGTCCCTTTGTGGTAGGGGCTGTGCAAACTAACAGACAATCCCAACAGTGAGATTCCCCTCTAAAGCTACTGAGAAGAGAAAAGCCCCAGGTCTGGGATTTTCAGCACAAGCCACGGTATGCAGCAGCTGCAGATATTCCATATATAGAAGGGGAGATTGTCCAGCACTTCAAATTTACTTTTAGGAGCTCTGTCTTCTTCAGATTCTACCTCCCCAATGCCTGGGCCTGGGATTTTTTCCTTTCCCTGTACAAGGTGATTTCCGTCCGGAAAGCTCCTGATTAAGAGGTGTTCAGAGCAGTTTCAGGGCTGTTTCCCCCATTTCCATGAATCTGACCACAGGGGTCTCTCGCAACAAAATTGCTAAGAATTTCCAACTGGACTATGTAATCTCAGCGCCTGGTATCAAGGGTGGGAGGGCAGAGTGACATGAAATCACTGACTTGTGACATACATTCCTCAGCAGCAGCAGCTGCCTCCTAATGACAGCTAATAAAGGGAATCTTCTCCTGACAGAGCTGCATGCCTGCCATGGGACTGGAATGTGCCCCCGATAAATCCACAGATAACCTAGGAAGCAGGGATCACACCCAAATGGTATAAAAGACCAGCCAGGGGAGGGAGAAAACAGGACAAGGAAAAGAGAGAAAGAGAGACCTGAAGGGACATCTCAGAAGAAGCTTGAACTTTCCCATCGTCCAAACCAATCCAGAGGGATGGACACTAAAGGTTCATTTTCCTGCGGGATCCTGTTGCTGCTGCTCATCCAGTTCCAGTCCAGCAGAACCAACCCCATCTACGGCCTCAGCCCTGCCAAAGAACTGGCCAGCATGGAGGTGAGGACTCTTTGCTTTGTGTTGTTAGACTTTCTCGAGCGTGGTGTGGTGCCAACACCATTCTCCAGTGCAGTAGTGTAGCCAGCATAGACTCACAGGGGACAAGCCAGCTTAAGACGGTTTGCACAGTCAGCTCTAAACCATATGAAGACGGGGCTCTCACTTCAGAGAACCCAGAACCCTTGAGGGACTGATCCCTTCAGCTAGTGGGTTCATCTGATGATCCTGGGTGGTGGCAGGGAAGAAGAGGGTCCTGAGGCTATGGAACATCTGCCTCTTCAATACAGAAACCGTCTCTCCTTAAGGCTCTAATAGAACTTAGGGACACTCCTCTAGAAGGAATTATAAAGGGATCAGTGTAGCTTTATAAGAGGAGACAATAGGTTTTTTGAGATGAGGTCCCTCATACGATTTCTTTTGCTAAGGTACAGCTGCACCGAAGCAGAAGACAGTGTGTGCATTCACATTTGGGAAACATGAGGAAAGACCCAGGGCTTGCATGGGCAGGAGATGAGCAAGGGATTGGGGCAGATGGGTGGGAACTTTGAGAAGATCCATTACTTTTAAAAAATGAATGGTTTGATCACAGAGCTGGACTCCCTCAGAAAAGCCCCCAGAGCTGGGGAACTATTATGCACCTGTGGGATTTATAGTGTCCATTGCTATAGCAACCAACATTCAGGTTCCATCCTGCATGATGAAGGATCCCAGTGACTTCAGTAGGATTATACATTTGCTTAAAGTCAAGCATGTGCTTAAGTGCTTTGCTGGATTGGGACCGGCATGAGCAGCCCTGCACCGGTCCAAGCCCTTAAAGAACAAGCTCCCTAAAAGTATTAGAATAACCCCCCAGAATAAAACAGGCAAAAGTTAAGCCAAACTGCTAAATTTTGCATGGAGCCTCGTAGCTAGGTTCTGGCTCCCACAAAGTGCCCAGAGGAGAGAATCCCACAGACAGCACCCTCCAGAAGGTAGCGGCTCCTGCAGGGGGTTGAACCCTAGGAAGGGACAGCAAGAGCCTCTGAGCTGTTCTGAGCTGCCCTGAAAGTGAAACCTGATTCCACATTATTCAGGGCTTTAAAACTCATCTTGAGTGATGAGTGATCCTCAGAAGTGAGCAGGAAGCCAGTGCAAAGACTTGCATGCAGGCTTTCTAGGTGCGTGCACCCCACGCTACCGTAGGGGGGAGCAACACTGTTCGACACCAAGGGCAGCTTCTGGGGGAGATCAAGAGTTTCTCTCCATAAAGCCCCTCGCAACAGCCTGGCAGGTGACAGCTGTGGGTGACCCCTTCTGAGGTCTGCAAAAGAATGGGAAAGCTGGCAGCTTTTTGGCCAGCTACAGAGGAGCACTGCAGGTCACTGCTGCTAGCTAAGAAGCTAAGAACCTGGTGCAGAGGTGGACCCAAAGGGACATAGAGGCAGTGAACCATCCCTTCCATCTTAGGGGATGTCTACACAGCACCGGGGAGGGTGCTTCTCAGCGGGGGTAGACAGATGTGCTAGCTCTACTGGAGCCAGGATGCTAAAAATAGCAGTGTGGCTGGGGTGGGGAAGGGGGCTCAGGCTAGCCACCCAAGCACAACCCTGCCCAACCCCCTGAGTATGTGCTCACACAGGGGCAGAGTGACAAGACTGCAGGGTCTGGGTTGGACAAAGAGGACAGAGGTGACCCTACAGCCCAGCCTTGCACACCGTCTCCCCAGGCCCTGTGGCAATGGGATGACTGCTAGTTTCAGAGGTTAGGCAAAGGTTGAGTGGGTAGGAAGGCAAGGGGGAAATCCACAGGGACAGGTGTTTCAGTCTGCGCCCTTCTCTCGCAGGCTCTATTGGAGAGGCTGGAGGACAAATTCTCACTGATGGAGGCCCTGGAGTCCAACCCTGATCTTCAGGAGCCCGAAGCTCAGCAAGAGACTCCACCAGAACTCTTCGATGACAGCAGTGACCAGCAGCCTGAGCCCAGGCCAGCCCCCAGCGCCCCTCTGTCCTATAGGGACCCCATCCTCAAGCAACTGAGGGGGCTAAAAGCTCCCAAGATGATGAGAGACTCAGGCTGCTTTGGGAGAAGAATTGACAGGATCGGCTCTCTGAGCGGAATGGGCTGCAATGGTGAGTCCCTCCTAAACCAACTCATTATAAATGGATTATTATTTATGTGGGTTACCGTAGCTCCTAGGAGGCCTAGTCATGGACCAGCCCCCCAATTGTGGTAGGCACTGTACAAACTCAGAACAAAAAGATGATATCTGAATGGACCTTACAGCCTAGAGACAACCCAACGGACATCCCTGTCCTGTCAGACCACCCTGTCATCTGTTCTCATTCCCATTTCCCCCCCTTTCTGCTCATTACACATCTCACTCCTTTTGCCTGAGCCGCTCTTCCTGTCCTTTCCCAGCTCTTGTCTTTGGGCCTTTTACCATCTACCCCTAGGTCTAGAACAGCCCCCTTGAACCAGGCTCCCTTTTCCAAATCCAGCCTTGAAACCCACCTCACCCTCCTTCTCCTGAACTGGCAGCCTGTGTCCTGCCCAAAGTTTATCTCACCTTATCGAGACTCTATGTAGTGAGGACCTTCTTGTCTATGGCTCTGATCGTGCCGTTGGATCTGTTCAGCTGAGAGCCGCATGGGCACAAGGGACCATAAGCAGTATCGTAGCCTATTTTTGCACATCATCATGCAAATTAGTGCCACTAAGTACACTTATTTAAATAGTGATATTAATAGCATAGGGACATGGCAAGGTGCTTGGATACCACGGTGATAGGCACAGCATAAAAACCTGGAGAGAGAGATGCTTCTGCTACCAAAGACATCTTGCTTTTAAAGAAATGATGCACATTAGCGTAGGCCTGAATTAGGCTTTTGCTTTTAAAAAATAAAAATTAAAAAAAAGGAAAACATTTACAATAAAAGTGTTCTAGTGACATTTGTTTAGAAGAATCTCAGTATAAGTGTTTGGTTTGGATTTAACGGTGATTGCAAACGAGTCATTGCAGCTTTAAGCCAGGGCACGAGAACCTGAGAAAATTAAACGAACTGGTCTGTTTTCATTGACTGATCTGAGCGAAGTACGAAGTGTAAACCCAACCACAGAAATGGGGAGAAGTAATTTAGTAATTTTGGTCACACTACAGACTTCCGCTGGCATGGCTGTGTCGCTCAGGGCGGGATGAGGTATGATTTGTGACCGACCGAGTTGTGCCAGAAAAGGCCACTGGTACAGATGCAGTTATCTCAGCGAAGCTGTGCTTTTATGGGCAGAGCTTGTTTTGCTCAGGACGGAGAGGAGGAACGGGTTGGAATAAATTATGCCGGCAAAAGCCCAGCACTTTACTGGTACAGGAAAATACCAGTATACTATACAGACAAAGCACTCCTGGGGCGGACATGGCCTAAGATTTTTACAGTTTTCAGAGCCAGATCCTCAGCTGGTGTAAACTGGCTTCATTAACTCAACAGAGCCACGCTGATTAACAGCAGCTGAGGATCTAGCCCTATTTTTAATAATCTAGGGTGGTTATAAGTAACAAAATAAGTAAGTTTGTTTTATGATAATTAGGCTTGGCAGAATTTGATATTCTCAGTTGGAATTCTAAAAAAAAATAGATGTTTATTTTTAAGCATTTTTATTCTTTAAATTTTAAGTGGCAGGAAATTAACAGGGGGAGGGGACAGACAATTTATGACAGCAGACACAGAGATTCAAAAGTTAAAGTTTTGTAACCGTCAGGAACACAAGCTGTCAACATCACATGTCAAAACATATCAAATATCCTTAAATCAAACTCCAGTAAGTTCTCAAGCAGCATCTTACTTTGCTTAGCTGTAAATTTCAATGATTAATCCATGGCAGTATTTTTTGTTTGTTTGTTTGTGTCAGTGAAACTGACATCTACCAACATTTACCGATAAAAATCTAATCCTTCCAAGCCTAGTTATAATTTTTAAACTGACATTGTCCTTTAAAAGCAGCCCTGGTAATGATTTCTGACACCATCACAGAGAAGCATCTTTCTTTAAACCCTCCTTTCCCCAGACAATTTATATTAACCCAGGATTTAACAATACTGCTCAGCTCTGATTTCGTGATTTTCATCCATGGATCTTAATGTGCTTTACAATAAAGTCTCATTCCATTCCCATGGGAAAACTGAGGTACAGCAAGGCAAAGTGGTTTGCCAAAGGTCACCCAACAAAACCACCTTCTGTGTTTTAATAAAACGACGCAGCTTGGGGATTTGATTTTCAAAGCACAGACCTAGGATGGGAATGGCAAACACTGCAAGACAGAGCAAAGTGTGTTCAAGGTCTCTCCATTTTCCTACCATAACTCTTATTTTGTGACTTGCTTGCAGGTTTCAGGAAGAATTAAGGTGACTCTCCAGTGCCCTGAAGAACGCCGTGTTACAGTGCCGCTGTCTCCCAGGACGCTTTCCATATGCTTTCTAAACTCTTGTGGAGAAGTTATTCCTATTTATTTTTATTTATTTATTTATTTATTTGATGTTTTATAAGAACATTTCTTACATTAGCACCAAAAAAAAATCATGTTCAAATAAAACTAACACATTAGTCTTTTATGTTGAATTTTTTTTTCCTGTCTGTTGCATTAAAAAAAATCCATGTATTTCCTGAATTCAAACGCTTACATTTTATTAGGTGCACTGCCACCGGTGAGGCAGGATCTCACAGTCTAGAGACTCAAAAGCAATACGCTTGGGGGAGGGATAGCTCAGTGGTTTGAGCATTGGCCTGCTAAACCCAGGGTTGTGAGTTCAATCCTTGAGGGGGCCATTTAGGGATCTGGAGCAAAAATTAGGGATTGGTCCTGCTTCAAGCAGGGGGTTGGACTAGATGACCTCCTGAGGTCCCTTCCAACCCTAACCTTCTATGAGACAGGACAGAGATTTTCTATCACTAGGAGTCAGTTTGTAAAATACTTAGGGGCGGTGGAGGATGGATAATTGCTTGTGTTTAACTGCAAGGACCAAATTAAGGCTCTAAGCACCAAGGGAGAAAGCCATTATCAGCTGCTTTTAGATTCACAGTCCAAGTGTGGCATTTGCAGCATTAACACATTCGGTTTGAGGCAGGACTTTTGGGACTTTACACCAGAGTTTCCAGGGTCTGGGGGCAAGATTTCTGAACTCGGCAGGTTCGATTACCATGATTCTGCAGCTGTTTCTGTTTAACATTGGCCAGCTTCAGTGGACACCCCCTCGCCCATAATCACTGCCATATGCATACTGTGGGCTTGATCCTGATTTCACTTAGGCTCATGTAGTTGCTGACCTCAATGGATTTAACTCCTGATTTACACCCATGATCTGAATCAGGCCCAGCCCAAGATTTAAAAAAAAAAAAAAAAAGCTATCTAAAATTAGGCCCCTAAGTCCATGGTTAGGCACCTAAATCAAGCTCATAGGCTAAATAAGTAGCCTTATTTCCAAAAGTGCCTAATGGGTTCCACGCACTTTTGGAAATAAGGCTTCTTATTTGGGTGCCAAACTTTAGGCACCAATTTCTGAAAATCTTGGCCCCGGCATCTTTTCCTCACAACACACCCCAAAGACAGTTCTGGCTAATGGAACAGCAAGACATTGGTCTCTGCACTGCTGCTGAAATGTATTTGGCCCAGCAGGTCTAACCATGATCTCCAACACACCAGTGGAAAACAGGAGTAACCCTACTGAAGGTGATAGAGTTATGCTGGAGAAAGTCAAGCTACCTGGGAATTATACTTGTTCACACTGAGATTAAAGGTGGCCCAAAGGGTGCAACCATAAATGAAAGGATGTGGATGGGTTTGCTTTGTCTCACACCCTCCTGCTAGCTGCTTTTCCTGCTACACTTCACCATCCCCCTTCTTCTCAGCCTGTGCGTTTCACACGTCTTCAGCATGGCAGATCCGTATGAGTTATGCTACCCAGCCAGCTACACCGGGGTTCTGACCAACTGTCCCCGATGTTCAACGGACACCCTTTATATTACTGCTTACATTGGCACAGAGATTGCCACTCGACTTGCACCCACTTACCCCCGGCTGCATTTGGACTAGTGACTCGTACCAGGGGGCAAGATCAGTAACATGCTGCCCAATGATACATTGCCCCAGTTCAACAACAACCCTAGAGCGATGTGATTTTTGTGTTAGGAAGAGCTGCTTCTTCCCACCGACAATCCACGCTGGTAACATCACCCCCAACACAAGGCCATGAACAGAAAAGACCCAGGAACACAAGGTAACAGTATCAAAGCAGGGGTCTTTGTCCATACCATGGTCCGGGACTAGTCGGGGCTGTTACTTCGCGGTCGCTCTGAACTGAAGAGCTGTGGGCTCGGGAATTTATTTCCTTTCTATTAAACAGAGGAGGTTTCACAATTTACTTCCTTAGGGTGCGTCTACCCAGCAGCGACACAGTGTCTGTCCACCCACTAAAACTAGCTGTGCAGGCAGCAGCTTGGGCTCGCCACTCCTGCACGTACTTGAGGGGCGGGCAAGCCACCACCCATGCTGCAGCCACCCTGCCATTTTCAGCACGCTAACCTGAGCTGAGGAAGAGCCTCTGTCTACCTGCACTGGGAAGCATGCTCCTGGCTGCTGGGTAGACGTACTCTTATCTGACGTCCATGTCCCTCTGTTTGCACAGAGGAAGCAATGCCAGCTATCCAGTGCCCATGGTGACCGGATCTCTCTCACCTGTTTCTTAGCCCCGATGAGGGTCCTCTCAGGAAGCGAGCACAAGTCTAGTCTATGGGTCTAGCCCATGCTCTTCCCACCAGTGATGTGAGGCCTTTTCCAACTCTGCCTACCCTTGTGCCACTACTCCAGTGGTCCTACGGGTGGGGCACTGACAACCCCGCTGCAATAAATACTCAAAGGGGTAACAGAGGATGGGATGACCTGGGGTGTTCATAATGGGCTGCGGAGTTCAGTTTCCACATCTAGGCCCGTAGTTCAAATCCCACACAGGGCAGAAGCAACAGAAGCTGTAAGCACATGACCTGTCCAATGGCTTGCCTGAAGTGAGCTGTTGGTCTCACTTCATTTCCTAACTGTGCAATGCATCACAATTACCGGCTGGCTGCAAAACGCAAGAGCCTCTCCTTACTGAACTAGGCTCCTGGCTCTGCTACAGCAGCTTAGCTATGGCCCTACCGCTGGAGCATAAATGCATCCTGCAGTGACAGAAGGCATTTCTCCATTGCTGCAGGTAATCCACTTCTCTGAGCAGCTGTACCCTGGTCAACAAGCCTAGCCAGGTCTACAGCAGGGCATAGCTTACAGCTGCCTGGCAGGGGTGTGAACTTGTCTCACCTCTGAGTGCCATAGCTAGGGGAACCTAACTTTTAAGTGTAAACCAGGCCTTTTACATTGGGACATTTACTTGGGTTTTGCTAGAATAATAGTATCCAGTAACTGCCTGGATGAGAGGGGTTGGGAGATATGGGACGGAAAACTCGGGTCACCGCCAATACACATGCAGGCGTAAGGAGAAGGGGTATCCTGTTCTACCCTCCCTTACCAGCCAGCAATTTTTTCCTTTTAAGCTGGTGTGACCCCAGCTAACCCAGACAGAGAATACACTGGGGAAAGAGAGATATTTACACCAATGCATATTGAGATGCTTTGAGTACCAAAGGCATTAATGCTGGGAAGAGTAAATATGAGACCAGCTACGTGAGCTGCCCCCCCAACTAATTGTCAAGAAAGTACCTTGTTGTGTTGGTAAAGCTGATTACGTGACTGATTGTGCCATGGGATGATCAGAGACAGCTGGAGCAATGTTGCTTCATTGCCTCACTATTATTGTGGTAGCAGAAACACCCTGTAATGGAGTTACACACAGAGGCTGGAGCTTTTATACTTGGAAAGGAGTATGTGAACTCTGACCCTTGGCCACTGGCATTCTGGGAAATGAAGTTTAAGAGCTAGATGGACATTTTGTTCTGGGCACGTCAGTTAAAGAAGATTCTTATAAGAATTAGATTGTTCATGCAAACAGAATGATGAGTCACCTGGTCCCAGACCCTCAAAGGTATTTGAGTGCCTAATGCCCATAGCTCTGCTCAGTTTGTATCACAGATGGGTATTTGGTTTTCAATGAAAGCTTTTAATGCTTTTCTGCTGGGATCAAATTGGACTGGCTCACAGTGGCAGAACAGCCAGGTTTCTTTGGTGGGGTGAAGGGACGGTATTGCCATCTTGTGATCCAGCATCTGTGGTTTCATTTTAAAACCCTAGCTTGGGAACTGAGTGTAGCTGAAGCCATGATGTCTGCCTGAGTCTGCTCACAGCCAGTGCAATAGCTCTGAACTGCCCCCTATTCAGAGAATCATAGAATATCAGGGTTGGAAGGGACCTCAGGAGGTCATCTAGTCCCACCCCCTGCTCAAAGCATTGATCTGAATGGAGCATTAACTTTGCATCCTGGCGATGAGGAGGATAATTCAAATGCCACTGGAACAACTTTGCTGCTGCTGAAAGCACTCCCGGCAGAAGGACAGCTGTGTTATGCACAATCTACTGTGAGTGGTGTCACCAGTGGGTGGAGTTTGGTTTGGGGGCACGCAGAACTTGGAGGAGACCCCCCACCCCTGAACTATTCTATCCTATGAAATGGTTTTATACTCCCAGTCCCTGCTTCCTTACTGAGACAGCCTGGCCTCCCACCTCTCTCGTTAGCAATCTCAGTGGAGATGACAAGCATAGATGGATGAGTAAACTCCATTTTCATCCCTAGAGGTGGTTCCTCCTGGAGGGTCAGCATGGAGTACGCTGGCCCTGCTGCACCAGCCCCGGGGACTTCATTTTCTGGTGCAATCATGAGGCACCTTTCATGACTATCACATATAAAGGGGTCTAGCTCCACTGGGCCCATTGAAGTGAATGGGTATTCTGCCATTGTCTTCAACGGGCACAAAAGCAATATACCACACGAGGCCTACCTGATGTTTCTCTCAGAGGAGGGCATTTCATAAACAGCCCTATCCTACCCATCCACTTACCCGACAGTAGCGAGACAGGCGGGAGCTGCCAGAAACCAGCCCCATGCCTCAGAGTGACCCCACGTGAGGTGCTCCAGGGGAAGGGAAGGTAATAACAACCCCAGCTCTAGCAATCAATCCCGTCCTTGCTGGATCTGCATGTCACCCAGTCAAGCAAAACCTCTGGAGACACATCGAGGCTTTGAAAATTATTCCTCCCCATTCAGCCCCACCCCCCAGAGGCAAAATACTAATAAAGTCAGTGGAATGTGCTAAATATGGAAGGAAGAGTCTGAGCTGCCTGACCTAAAGCAGGTGGCTCCAGTAACAACAGCAAGCCAGTTCCTGGTGGAACAAGACTGTGTTTGCTGGGTTAATAGACCCTGCAGTCTGGGAGAACCAGACTGCAAGAGGAGGCTGTCTAGGAAAAGCATCTTGCTGGGGCTGGGTTTTTATTGCTACACATATAAACACACCAAACTGCAAAACTCCCCCAGGGACATGTCAGAGCCAGTTCTGAGAGGAGATAGTCTGGAAATACAAATCAGGAAAACCTTTAGCATTGATGGATTCTACACGACAAAGAAATTATCCCCTAAAGTGCTTGGCAACCGCCAAACTGCTCGACGGAGTCCATTGGAGTGTCACCGACACAATGACCAGACCCAGACAGGTCACGGTCTGCTCTGGAGAAGATCAGCCCCAGAGAGGCAGTGCTGTGTAGTGGTTAGGGCTCTCAAACCCATTCCCACACGTATTTTGGGTAAGTCACTTCCCTGCTCTGTGCATCAGTTTCCTCACCTAACGGTAGGTACACTAATACTTTCCTACCTGAAAGGAGGGTTTGTGAGGCAGAATTAACCAAGTTCAGAGAGTTGGATGAAAGGTACTATAGAGAGTAGACCAGTGTTACTGGGTTTGCAGCATATTTGAAAATATAGATAGTCCCTCGTTACTCTGGAGGGTTTTTTTGTTTTGTTTTTTTCAGCTCTCTTCACTGCACTTTTCCAGCCCTTTAATCTACTTTACTGATACCCATAAACAAAATCCCAGCCACTTATGCAGCTGCAATTCACTGTGACTCTAATTCCTTCCCACCAAGATCTCTGCTCTGTCCTGAGTTGCACTTTGTGCTCATCACCACAAATTTAAACTGTATGGCAAGATCTTAAATTGCCTCCTGACTCTCTGCTTTTCTTTGTCTAAAAGATCCTTTATGTAGGTTAGGGACAACAAGGTCTAGTTTTAAAATCCTTATAGGAAACTTCAAAGTTCCAGGGCCCTGGATCTAGCCTAGCTGAAACGTACTACCTCCCTGATGGTTGTTCTGAGCCTGCATATAATAATAATCATCAGACCGAGCTCTTACATGACTTCAAACAAAGTCCCCATCATGCAAGGGATTGAGGAAGATGATCTGCAGAAGAGCTCTGTGTAAGCGTGAAAGCTTGTCTCTCTCACCAACAGAAGTTGTTCCAATGAAAGGTATTACCTCTCCCACCTTGTCTTGCTAATACTTAGGGTCACCATTTTCAATCCTGGCTGCCTGAAGCCTGGTTCCTAAAACTATATTTGGGCACTTAAATATTAATGGCCTAATTTCCAAAGGCACTGAGCTTCCAGCAGCCTCTACTGACCTCAGGGAGATTACGAAGAGCTCAAGCACCTCTGATAATCAGGCCAGTTCTAGTCTATGGGATTTAGGAGCTTGGCTTTAGGCATCCAGCATTGAAAATTGTAACCTGTCTCTCTGCTGGCATTAGCTAGCAGAACTCTTCCTTCAGCATCACGAGCACAGCACATCTCTTGCCCAGATTCTAGGACCAGCGCCAGCCTCTCTGCAGGACAGCTACGCACCACGCTGATGGGTACCTAGCTAGCTAGAGAATGCAGTCACACATGTAATAAGGCCCCCTTCATTAGGCAATTCCCCATCTTGAGGCCCCGCAAGAGTACCCCCATGGTTTCCAATGCAATCTTGTTAGAGACCAACCTTTGTTACTAATTTATATTGAGAGTGACGTAGGTCCCAGAGGTCCAGGCAGGAGCAGGGTCCCATAGTTCTGGGTGCTGTACATACACATATGAAGGCCCAGTCCTTGCTCCAAAGAGCTTACGCTCTGAGAAGGTGATTGAGACACAAAAAGTAAAAAAGAGACACACACACAAAGAGCTTCAAACAGACATGATTTTACAGCCCAGTGCCTCTATTTAAATTGTGTGTCTCACGGGGAGACCCACACTGCCTCTCAATCTAGCACTGCTAGGTGGCTGATTTCTTACAGGCATCATGGCAGAGGTGTGTGATGATGGGAGACTGGAAACAGTACAGGGCAGGGTCCTTATGGATCCATTCAGGGGGGATGTTCCACGCACAAGGGCTCTTGGATAGACTTCCACTGTGGTTTAGCACGGGGCTTGCATTGCCTCTACTTAAGAAGTACGGTGCACATATGCATAGAAAAACCCATTGCCCCCAGCTGCCCTTTCCATGGCACATGGTCTTTTGGTTGGGAGCTGGAGTCCTTGCTCTGGGCTAGGAGGGAAATATAAGCCCTTGTGCAGCATACATTAAAGTCTTTGCTGCTTAGACTCACTCCACGGGCAGAATGTGGGCCCCACCATAAGCACAGAGTCCTATTCGCCACCCCCCATGGGCTTATTAGTTAACTAGCAGAGGTGCGGGTGCGTGGCGGAAGCTGCTGGCGCCTGGAGATTCAGGAGACCGCTCACCTGGCACCTTTCAGAGACAGTTAGGGGAAGGGACGGAGTGAATGAAGGGCTGAAATCGCTGGAGAGATTCTGTTGGGCACAGCATGGGCATTGGAGCAGAGCAAAGTCCCCCCCACACACCACTTCTCCCACACTCTAAAGAGACCCCCTCAAGGGGAAGACTGAGGTGGCACGATTGGCTGGGGATTAAAACTACAGCTAAAGACCAGGAGTGGGTAGTCAGGCAACTGAGCCAGAACCCCTCCTCCTCTGCAAAGGGTTCAGGTGGAGAGCCCTGTAAGGCGATGCGGAGGGGAGAGAGGGATTCGGCAAAGCTTGGAATGGCAAACACCCTGCAGACTGTCTAGCCCCAGGCTGCCCTTGGGGCAAACAGCTACCCCAGCAAATCAAGGGCTGATGTCAAAAACAGCCACCCTGGATTCGATTCCAAGTAACAATTCAGCCCAGATGTTGGATCATATTAAAGAAGTTCAGTATTAAAATCACAAATGAGTTTGATTCGCCCTAGTTTAAATTCCAGGGTATTACTAATGAAGAGGTCTCTTGGTTTTTGGTACTGTTTCTCTCCCTCTATGTGTGAAACTTGCAAGCTGCTAATTGCATTAGTACATTCTAAGACAGAGTCTATTCTCAAAGCAATTCACACAGAGAGAGACTCAAAGCAATACTCTGTAACAACAGAAACAGCACCCAGAGACTCCCCACCCTTTTGTTGTATTAACAATTGTGATTAAAATAGAGATAGAGGATGTATGTGGATGGATGCTTGGTGTGGATAATATCTGAATGATCAGGGAGGTGCCAGCCTAAGAATCCAGTGTCCATCGGCTGAAGAAGGCGTCAAGTGGAAATAACCAGAGGACCCCCCCCCCCCCCCGGAGGGCAGACTGGAATCCACCCAACAACCTCAAGAATGGGAGAACCAAAGAACAAGATAACATCTAGCAGCACGGAGCCATCAGGAATGTGCCATCCGCTCATTGATTCAGCAACAGCATGATGAAGCAATTCCCATAGACTGGCATAGGAAGAAATTCTTATAAAAATGGACTCTAGAAAGTGAGAACTTTGGAGTCTGATTCTGCAAACCAACTCCCAGGAGCGTCAGATGAGCATCTGACAAGGCCCTGCTCCCTCCTCATGTCCAGGCCACCTGGCCAGTGGCTTGGCATGAGCAACTCTAAGGCTGGTAACTATGATAACAACCTTGCAGAACCTGTGTGTGTGTGTTTGTAAGAATGAATGTGTGAATAAATATGAGATTGAATGGAATGTTATAGCTATAACTAACTGCTTACTATGATTCTTTCTGTATTCACAATAAATGTGGTATTTTGCCTTTTCCTCTTTAATAAGATCCTGCTGGTTTTTATTTTATTGGTATAACATTTTGGTGGAGAATTGCGAAAGGGGGAATATTGGTAAAAATCCTCAGTTATTGTAAATATTGGTGTGCACACCGCCAGCTCTATAGAGCTAGGCATTTCTATTAGGTTAATCAGACCTGCTGGCCTCCAAGAAGGTAGCAGGGGAAACAGATTAAACCAGACCTGCTGGCCTCCGGGAAGGTAGCAGGGGAAACAGATTAAACCAGACCTGCTGGCCTCCAGGAAGGTAGCAGGGGACCTGCTGGCCTCCGAGAAGGTAGCAGGGAAGAACAGGTTAACCGGACCTGCTGGCCTCCGGGAAGGTAGCAGGGGACCTGCTGGCCTCCGGGAAGGTAGCAGGGGAAAAACACATAGAGTAAGCTATGATTTCAGAATCTAGGCTGTGTCACTTGCTAAGTAATACCAGGAGTGACAAAGAGATTGAAATATCCATGTTAAGATGTTTAAAAGAAAACAGGGTAAGCCAGTACCAGAGGGAGGAATGGAGTCAGAAGGAACTCCAACCTCACTTTTTGTTAAAGAAACTACACCTTTTAAACAAATCCTTCAAAAATTTGGGCACAGTCCTTGGACTAAACAAGCCCTAGCTGATGTCTGCACTATTTCGGACCTGGAGGATAGATTGGCTCAGTATATCTTCATATACAAACCTTCTCGTGCTGCCAAAAGAGATGCAGCAGCAATTTGGTTGTTGTGGGAGGCCTGTAAGGATTCTTCCCTCCGCTTGTCTTCAAGTAAAGAGGAAAAGGCACAAACGGAAAAGGGAGCAGACAATTGAAAGGTGCTGGCTACAAATACCAAAGCCAGCTGAAAATAGTGAAAGAGGTACTCCAGGAATACAAAAAGAGTAAAAAAGTTAACTCTGCAGAGGCTGGAGGGATGCAGGTAAAGGGGGAGAAGGTCCTATGTACGGCACCCCCAGGCATAATGACAAAGAGAAAAGAGAGTAAAAAAGTTAACTCTGCAGAGGCTGGAGGGAATTAAGCAGCTAAACTTTGTGAAAATGTTAAAAAGGAAAAAGTATTCTTGGTTTCTTTGCAGCCATTCTGAAGGAAAAATGGGCCCTTTTCCAAAGGAATGTATTAGCCAGGCAAAAATAAACTATCTGATTAAAATCATTTGACTGGACAATTTAGTCAAATTTGCTAAAAGAACAGAAGTGAGTTCTATTGGAACTTAACTGCCTCAAATGTATAAAGGGAATGTAAGATGTAAAAAAAAAAACAAAAAACAGAGCAGTGTGGAAGGGATGTTAAGGAAAAGAAAATGTGTATGTATCTATCTGTGTGTGTGTAAATATGTAAAGTTCTAAGGACTAATTGGTTTTGTTTTTGTTTTAAATAATGCCACTAAAAATCCATTTGAGTCTTTAATTCAAAGTTGCAAAACTGACAGACCTTTTTGCTAGACACAGGTAATTAGTGTTGTTTGGCTTTGGGATTTGGTATTTAACCCTTAAAAGGTAACTCAATGCTTTACAAAATTTAAAATGTTTTTAAGTTGTGGCTGCAGCAGGGCAATCAAAATCAAGAGAATAGAAAAAAAAATTCTGGATTCTTTTTGTTTGTTTGGTTTTTGTTTGTTTGTTTTTGTAAAAAAATAGCAGATGAGAGCTGTAGTAAATAAATAAATAATAAGAAATTAAAAAAAAGACAGTGCCCCTCTGAAGCAACAGCAGGGGTGAGGTGCACAAAACAAAAAGAAGCAGTGTTACAAACACTGAGCCTTAAAATGGCTCTGAGTAATCAGACTGTCACTTTGATAAACGTACATGAAAACTCTGTAAGCAAAAAAAGAGAAATAGTTACACCTTATGTAAAAATGGATCTGGATCATGTTATAGAAGTTAAACTATGGAAGGAATGTGCATTTGCCCCAGAACATGCGCAGGGTAAAAGAAATGCAAACATACCATGCTACTTAAATTAAAATGCTCTTAGGGCTCCAAAGGGAGCCACAATAGGTTGGGTTTTCTTTTTCAGATTGCTGTGTGTTTTGGAAGCAGAAGTTAAAAGTAATCAAAACTCGGGTGAAAGTTGATTGTGTCCCTTTTAAGATAGAGTTTCTGAGCTGCTGATGGCTTTAAATCCAAAAGCAGGAAGCGTCTGTGAAAATGCAAATGACCTAAATGATAAAGGAAGGAAAGAAATAGCAGCACAAAGGAGCTGCAGATAAAGGACACACCTGGTCAGCAAACAAATTGTCTAAATAAAAGGCATGGGATAACAAGGTAATTTTAAAAAAAGAAAAGAAGTACTTGTGGCACCTTAGAGACTAACCAATTTATTTGAGCACAAGCTTTCGTGAGCTTGTGCTCAAATAAATTGGTTAGTCTCTAAGGTGCCACAAGTACTCCTTTTCTTTTTGCGAATACAGACTAATGCAGCTGTTACTCTGAAAGGTAATTTTAAGAAATTTAATGATAATAAGTACCCCTGTAACAATGCATAGTGTGTATGACTTTTGGAAAAATCCTTTAAGGTCATATGGTAATGATGCTTCTCAGTTATTACCTGTAAATAAACTTAAAGCTTAACACAGCAGGAAAAACATTATAAACTTGGTCTGCTGTATAAGAAGGGAAGCTGAGGTACCCCACCTCACGGATTTAATGACTAAACAGTGGGATAATTTCCCCATAACCCTTAAAAGATAGAAACCATTGAAACCTGGCGTGCCTATAGAACAAAAACAGGAAAATGTGGGGGTAATTCTTCTGTTTTGCCTGCAATCAGCAAGGGTATTTGTAAAAGAAATATTTTAAGCAATAATCTGCCGCCCCAAAAGGGGTAGAAACATGTTCTTTTTGTCTTTCAGAAAATCAGGAAAAGCTGAAGCCAGCTGAAGAGCATCCCAATACCATGAATCTACTGTCACAATAGAAATTGTGTTTTGTGTTCTATGTTTTGTCTTGTTGCTAGCACTGTTGTGTATTTAAAAAAAAAAATACTAAAGACCAGCAGATAATTAAAAATAAATTAAGCTCTCTGTCCCAGCTACAGGACAGCCTGATACAAAAACAAGTACATGCCAATGTAGACTTGGTCCAAATTGGTCTTGGGTAACCTAAAAGGCCGATGGAATCTTTGGTAATGGCTTAATACTACCACATGGCTTATGCATAAGAAAAAAAAAATTAGAAATAGGAAACTACACAGCCATAGCTATGGGATGCACTGAAATGCAGATACTTGCCCTAGCTACTTTGGAACACAAAATGTTCTGGGTCATATTGGGAAACATTAAGGGTTTGATGCATTTGTTAAAACAAAGAAAGATCATTGTTTGACACTTATCAATATGAATGAATGCAATATGTTTCCAGTATTGTAAAACCAGACTTGTTAATGGGAGAAATTGTCGTCAAAATTGCACACCAACAGTCCCTGGAAGCAAAGGTATTGAAGGTTAACCCACTCCCCATATTACACCTGGGATCCTTCTGGCTACCCTGGACCTCAAGCCAGAGGGCTGGGGAGGGAGGGAAGCTATTGGACACTAGAGGTTGTACCGAATGGACTCCTCAAAAGTGGGTGTGCCTCACCTTGCCGATTGCCCCAGAACCTTGTAGTAAAGATACATCACTAGGATCATGTATGTGGGATGAATTGGAATCACAAACTCAAATTGCCTCATAGTACCTTCTCTGGAATAGGCTACACAGAAAGTGACACTGACGATTATAAATCTTAGTGTCAAAAGGGGGATTATGTTGGATCATATTAAAGAAGTTCTGTAATAAAAATCACAAATGAGTTTGATTCCCCATAGTTTAAATGCCAGGGTATTACTAATGAAGAGGTCTCTTGGTTTTTGGTACTGTTTCTCTCCCTCTATGTGTGAAACTTGCAAGCTGCTAATTGCGTTAGTACATTCTAAGACAGAGTCTGTTCTCAAAGCAATTCACACAGAGAGAGAGACTCAAAGCAATACTCTGTAACAACAGAAACAGCACCCAGAGACTCCCCACCCTTTTGTTGTATTAACAATTGTGATTAAAATAGAGATAGAGGATGTATGTGGATGGATGCTTGGTGTGGATAATAACTGAATGATCAGGGAGGTGCCAGCCTAAGAATCCAGTGTCCATCGGCTGAAGAAGGCGTCAAGTGGAAATAACCAGAGGACCCCCCCCGGAGGGCAGACTGGAATCCACCCAACAACCTCAAGAATGGGAGAACCAAAGAACAAGATAAAATCTAGCAGCACGAAGCCATCAGGAATGTGCCATCTGCTCATTGATTCAGCAACAGCATGATGAAGCAATTCCCATAGACTGGCATAGGAAGAAATTCCTATAAAAGTGGACTCTAGAAAGTGAGAACTTTGGGGTCTGATTCCGTAAACCAACTTCCAGGAGCATCAGATGAGCATCTGACAAGGCCCTGCTCCCTCCTCATGTCCAGGCCACCTGGCCAGTGGCTTGGCATGAGCAACTCTAAGGCTGGTAACTATGATAACAACCTTGCAGAACCTGTGTGTGTGTGTTTGTAAGAATGAATGTGTGAATAAATATGAGATTGAATGGAATGTTATAGCTATAACTAACTGCTTACTATGATTCTTTCTGTATTCACAATAAATGTGGTATTTTGCCTTTTCCTCTTTAATAAGATCCTGCTGGTTTTTATTTTATTGGTATAACACAGACACGGAAGCAGCTTAATATCTCCGAAAATATCTCCCCTTCCTCACCCGAGACTCTTCGCACGCATTATAAACAGCAGCTAAAGCTCACAACACCCCAGGAGGGAAAGAAGTGTTATCACCACCATTACCAAAAGGGGGAGATTGAGGCAGAGAGATCCCATTACTTGACTAAGGTCCCCTTGGGAGCCAGAGGCAGCTGGCCGGAGAGCCCAGTCCTACAGAATCCCCCGTGCCTTATCCGAATGACACCTGACTCTTCCTTAAATGCGACAGTAACATCGCCAGAATCACTTGCTAATGTATTCTAGTGGTAAACGTGAAAGGACATTCAAAATCCAACAGTGTCTTGTCCTTCCATTTACAGAGTCCAGTTACAAGACACGGGTCTGAAATACAAAATTGCCCTGGCACCCTACACACCTCTCCCACCCGGGCTGCAGTCTTTGCTCAAAAAAGGAGGCTGGATCTTTTCGAAAAAAAAGTGTCTGAAGAATTTTTTCTCCTCCCGCACACTTGACTACCCCTCTCCGGCTCCCTTCCTGGCACCATTCTTCAATGAAATCCCAGGACTCCGGAAGTAGGAGCTGGAAGCACTGTTATCACACTGACAGGAGTGTTAAACGGTTCTGGGTCTGCAAGGAATGGGACAGATTCTCAGCTGGTGCAGGAATTAATGGAGCTCAGTCAAGCTATATAGATCTGGCCCCAAAGATTTACACCAGCTGAGGATCTGGCCCCACGTGTCTAGGTCATTGGCTTTAATGGTAGCTCTGCAGCCAATTCTCCTCCATCCTTTCTCAGTGCCTCCCTCATATATCGGGACACCACCACGATGCCCATGCGAGGCTTGCTGGCCAGTTGTCCAACACTTGCCTCACTGTTTCCATCGTTAAGGAACAAGAATCCAGAGGCACTGCTGAGAGATAAAGGGGGATGTTTTTCGGTGCTTCTCTCACACCTTTGAAGTGTGAAACCTCTTGAGACAAATCAACAGGAATGCGGCCCTTGCAGCCACAGTCCTCGTGCTGTCATTCCCGCTGGAGCTGATGAGCCTTCGCCACCCCAGAGATGGCCAGGAAGGGGATAGATAACTTTAAAAGGGAATCTTCTGCCAGCTCCAGTCTCAGATCCTTTATCACGGGCAAGTGACAGAATGCGGCGGGCTTCATTCCTTGGGCGTTACTCCTTCTGACTCTGCGCGTATAAAAAGGGAGGGGTCAAGATCACAGCCCATAAGTGAGAGGGGGCAAACCCTCTGAAGGCAAGAGAAGAACTTGGACTACAACATGGGCTCGTTGACTGCTGCTGCCCTCCGGTTCCTGCTGCTGCTGCTCACCATGAAGCCCCAAGGAAGAGCCAAAGCTCATCCCATGTACGGCTCGGCCTCCGCTGCTGAACTGGCTGACTTCAAGGTAAGGCAGCAGACATCACTGGCAGAACACAATGCAACCAAGGGCTGGGGGAGCAGGGAAGGTGTGCACTGCTTTGCCATTCACTCCATCCCCTAGGGTGATTCTAGGGTAATGCTATCTCCCCCGCTGCCTCTCTCTGCATTTCAGACCCTGCTGGACCGCCTGGAGGACAAGCTCCCATCACAAGAAGCAGAGGCAGGTCTGTCCCAAGAAATGAATGAGCAGAATGAGGAAGCCCCAGGAGATGCCTCACGTCCCCTCGCTCCCTGGAACAGCAAATACATTAGACCCCAAAGAGAAGGCCTTGCCTATGGGCGCAACAGCTGGGAGTGGCCCAAGAAACCTCCATCCGCCCAGAGGAGCAAACTACGAGCACTGATGAACTCGCCACGCAGCATGAGAAGGTTCTCGGATTGCTTTGGCCAACGGATAGATAGAATAGGAGCCCAGAGCGGACTTGGATGCAACAACTACAGGGTAAGAGGGAGAGGGAATGGCTGACCTACTCAAGCACAGCTGGGGCACTGGATACAAACTAGAGTAAGGACGAAGCAATCTATGCTCTGGGCAGAGTTCCTGGGAAGTCACAGGTGGACTGACTGGTCTAGGTTAAAAGCTGGACGATGGATTTTGAGGGGTCTCCTACCCCAACTCTCTTGTTCTTGTGCTGCAGTGTCCAGGTGGATAATTTAGAAAAAACAGTGGGACTTAAAATGGGTTGGGAGCTCCAGCTCCAGTGCATTGGGTGACACTCTCTCTTAACATGTCTTTTCTGAACTTTTAGGAAATTTTCATTTTTAGAAACAATAATGAAGACTGCGTCCTTTTCTGGCTGAGTCCTGAAAAGTCAGTTCCCTAATTTAACATAAAGGGCTGCAGTGAGAACACATAACCCTGGTGGAATGGTGCACTCAGACACCAGCCATAAGACCCACCCTAGATAGAATCCTTTCAAGAGCGATGCATTTGATTCCAGAGCAATGGAATTTTCCACAGTGAAGACCATAAAAATCAGAGCCCATCTCTTGGGGGTCAGTGCAGCATTGTTCCCCTTCAACATCTAGCATTCTGCTCAGTCTAGTTTTTACAATCCAACTTGAGGGGGTTTCTACCTCTTCTTCCCACAGGAGATTGGTCTGCTATTTAAAAGGTATCATTGCCAGTCAGTTTCCCCCACTATTCAGACTCAAATGCGGCCTTTTCTTAATTTCAGAACATTGTTCACAGGGCATGTCCTCAATGCAAAATTTTACTGGGTTAGAAAGTAAAGGATCGAAGGATCAACCAGCATGAGGCTGACAACTTTGCAGTCAGCATAGACCAGGGCAAGTCCTGTACAGCATCATGTTCCTTAGTCCTGGTTACATCCCAGTCCCAGTGGGGAGTAACCTTAAATAGCCAGCATGGCACCAAATTCAACTATCCTCATCTAAACTGACTGCACAGTCATCACGGTAGCTAATTCGCCTCTTCAGGGTCCTGGTCTCACCTGATAACACTTTGTAATGATGAAAAAGCCCGTGGTTAGCCCCCTGTGAAACACACTGAACAATTCCAGTGCCTCATTGCTCTTTATGACAGGTTTCAGAGTAACAGCCGTGTTAGTCTGTATTCGCAAAAAGAAAAGGAGTACTTGTGGCACCTTAGAGACTAACCAATTTATTAGAGCATAAGCTTTCGTGAGCTACAGCTCACTTCATCAGATGCATATCGTGGAAACTGCAGCAGACTTTATATATACACAGAGAATATGAAACAATACCTCCTCCCACCCCACTGTCCTGCTGGTAATAGCTTATCTAAAGTGATCATCAGGTGGGCCATTTCCAGCACAAATCCAGGTTTTCTCACCCTCTACCCCCCCCACACAAATTCACTCTCCTGCTGGTGATAGCCCATCCAAAGTGACAACTCTTTACACAATGTGCATGACAATCAAGTTGGGCTATTTCCTGCACAAATCCAGGTTTTCTCACATCCCCCCCACCCCCATACACACACAAACTCACTCTCCTGCTGGTAATAGCTCATCCAAACTGACCACTCTTCAAGTTTAAATCCAAGTTAAACCAGAACATCTGGGGGGGGGGGGGGTAGGAAAAAACAAGAGGAAACAGGCTACCTTGCATAATGATGTAGCCACTCCCAGTCTCTATTTAAGCCTAAAGTAATAGTATCCAATTTGCAAATGAATTCCAGTTCAGCAGTTTCTCGCTGGAGTCTGGATTTGAAGTTTTTTTGTTTTAAGATAGCGACCTTCATGTCTGTGATTGCGTGACCAGAGAGATTGAAGTGTTCTCCGACTGGTTTATGAATGTTATAATTCTTGACATCTGATTTGTGTCCATTTATTCTTTTACGTAGAGACTGTCCAGTTTGACCAATGTACATGGCAGAGGGGCATTGCTGGCACATGATGGCATATATCACATTGGTGGATGTGCAGGTGAACGAGCCTCTGATAGTGTGGCTGATGTTATCAGGCCCTGTGATGGTGTCCCCTGAATAGATATGTGGGCACAATTGGCAACACTATCAGAGGCTCGTTCACCTGCACATCCACCAATGTGATATATGCCATCATGTGCCAGCAATGTCCCTCTGCCATGTACACTGGTCAAACTGGACAGTCTCTACGTAAAAGAATAAATGGACACAAATCAGATGTCAAGAATTATAACATTCATAAACCAGTCGGAGAACACTTCAATCTCTCTGGTCACGCAATCACAGACATGAAGGTCGCTATCTTAAAACAAAAAAACTTCAAATCCAGACTCCAGCGAGAAACTGCTGAACTGGAATTCATTTGCAAATTGGATACTATTACTTTAGGCTTAAATAGAGACTGGGAGTGGCTACATCATTATGCAAGGTAGCCTGTTTCCTCTTGTTTTTTCCTACCCCCCCCCAGATGTTCTGGTTTAACTTGGATTTAAACTTGAAGAGTGGTCAGTTTGGATGAGCTATTACCAGCAGGAGAGTGAGTTTGTGTGTGTATGGGGGTGGGGGGGATGTGAGAAAACCTGGATTTGTGCAGGAAATAGCCCAACTTGATTGTCATGCACATTGTGTAAAGAGTTGTCACTTTGGATGGGCTATCACCAGCAGGAGAGTGAATTTGTGGGGGGGGGTGGAGGGTGAGAAAACCTGGATTTGTGCTGGAAATGGCCCACCTGATGATCACTTTAGATAAGCTATTACCAGCAGGACAGTGGGGTGGGAGGAGGTATTGTTTCATATTCTCTGTGTATATATAAAGTCTGCTGCAGTTTCCACGATATGCATCTGATGAAGTGAGCTGTAGCTCACGAAAGCTTATGCTCTAATAAATTGGTTAGTCTCTAAGGTGCCACAAGTACTCCTTTTCTTATTGCTCTTTATGTGATGCAAGGATTTAAACATTTATGGCTTAACCGCCACATCTTACTCCTGTCTTAGCCAAGCTCCATCTGTTCAGCTCATGTAGCCATGCTCTGGCATTGTTCAGGATCACGTGCAGCAGACAGTCTGATGTGTTACCTTCCCACCACTTTAAGATCCCAGCTAGTCACAAACCATGGGAAGGCTCCTCTCAAAGCTTAAAAGGAAACAGCATCCATCCTCTCTTGTGATGAGTTCAGGACAGAGGGGCCCAAATATTTAACACTGCAGAAGCCCAGCTGGAGGATAGAGGAAAAGGGATCTGGAGGGGAAAAAAAATAAGAAAAAAGGGATGCTGGTGGACTTCTCAAGGGGAAGGGGCTGCTGATGCACCAGTAGCTGGTTAAGTTGCTCCTGTCCTTATCCCACCCTTTAAAACCATGCCTCGCATTTGTTCTGATTCACCTGATTTTAAGAACAAGGATTGTTGAGTGGTGGGACTCAGGAGATCGAGGATCAAATCCTGGCTCTGCCACAGATTTCCTGTGTGACCTTGGGCAAGTTTCTTCATCTCTTTGTAACCCAACTCCCCTTCTGTTAAAAGGGGATAATAATTCTCCCACTCTCCAGCTGCCTTGTCTGTCATCTCTTGTGTTCATGTATAGTACCTAGCGCACCAAGATCCCGCTCTCCATACCTTTAGGAGCTATTGTGATGGCCGCTGTTTTAAGCAACACACCGGTGACTGAACCAGGGACTCTTAGAGCTAAAAGCATAAGCTCTGTACCTGTAACAAGCTCACCAGCAGGTTATGCTCTGATAGTACAAACAACCCTCCTCCAAAGAATAAAGAAATTTACCACCCCTACATTTACTTGTCCTTTTCTCCTTCAGTTTTGAAGCTCTACCTGGAGATGGGGGCAATCCTGATCTTCTTCCTCAGAGTCCTGGACATCAAAGCTCTTCCAAAGTCAACTGCATCTTCTCAGCTCCTCGCTGGTAACTTATGTTGCAGCAGGGACAGTAGGCAAAACTCAGCTGCCATCTGTCTTCACCCGTTTGCAAACAATTTGCCCCCCACCCTCCCAGCACCATGAGTCAAACAATGTACAGGCTTTCTCCCCGAAGTGTAAGGGAGAAGGGATAATTTTAGTCCATTGTCACTGAAAAGAATTCCAGCCTAGATTTCAGCACCTTGGACAGAAAGTGCAGGTCTGTTTCTTTCATCAAATAAATGAGTGCAATAAAAGGCTATGGTTAATTTTTCCATACCCTGCATGACCTGTCTGTGTGTGTAAAAATGTAGCTCATATGTAGTTAAGAGGACCACAGCAAAACCTCACTGGCCTGCACTAATGCACCTGGTAAATATAAGCAATTTAAGGGTATTGGGGGTCTCCTAACAAGTGCTCTGATTTAATGGGCCTATAAACCCCATTTAAGTCTGAGTACAGGCACTGGGCTGCTTTAAGTGTAACCGTATTAAGCTGCTGTATTAACTCAACTGTGCTTAGTATAAAACCAAAGACCAAGAGCTATCTATAACCAGCTTACTCCTTTCTTCTCCAAGCAAGACACTTGCTGTTTCAGTCCTATGACAAAATACACCTCCACATACATACAGTCCTGATGTTACATACATACATACACACACACCCCTGAGTCCATACATACACCTCAGCACAGTCCCTAAGCTGACAAGGCTGTAGCCAAGTGTCTGGCATCTGTTTCACACCTGCTGGGGATGTTTTTAAACTGCAGATGCACTGAGCTGTCAAGTGATGTCCCATCGCACAGGGCTGCCTCGCTCCCTTTTAAGAGAAGTAGATCCTGTTTCCTCATTTTTTACATTACATCTGAGAGAGAAATTGAAAAAGAGGCTTTCCCCATTCCTGCCTCCATCCCCACGCCAGTGCATTTGGGAAAAGGAAGAGGAATAAGTGTAGATTGAGTAAAGGAGTTTTCCTCCCAGCCAGCATGTCTTCCCCGTCTCCGGAAGCGCAAGAGACTAGGACCAGATTTTGCCCACAGCCACTACATCAAATTTTGAATTTCCCCGCTCCCTGAGGGTTGGGGGGGGGGGAAAGAGGTAGGGGGGTAGGTGTATCCCTATCAGTCCCTCGGGCCCAACACTGCAGATACTCCCTGCCAAAGGATGCTTGGTGCCAAGTTCCAGCCAGCCTACCCGGGAGAGGCGCTCGCTCTTGGCTGCACGGAAGCGTAGGCTGGTGACTCAGCAGGAGGCAGAGGGCAGCATCTGCACACAGTCCAAGGCTAAAATAAATCCTCGCACAGCAATCGTGTCACGCAGGATGCAGAGAACGAAGAGGCTGTTACTACCGTTGTCATGCTACAGTTCACATGCCAAGGGGGGGGAGGGGGCTGCACTTGCTACTGCCCCCTCCACAAATGACATTTTAGGATCTGCCTTACGGCAGCTACTGCTGGGGCTAGGGCTAAACGGTTTTGTTTCAGCTTGTTTTCGATTGGACAGAGAGGGTAGCACAGCTACTTGAGATACAGTAAAGCCAGCCCCAGCCTCCCTACAAGCCCTAAGCATGAAGTTTGGGCACCAGCAACACCCAAACCTTCCTTCGCTAGATACTTACTGCCGTACAAATCCTTTTATAAGCTTACTGGGGTGGGGGAGGGAGGCCACCTAAGAAAGCAGAATATCATCTCCACTGCAGTAGGGACCATCTATAAACCATGGGGGACCAAGCCTGTTGCCATCCAAGTCAATGACAAAGCTCTCCCCGAAGTCACCGAGTATGGAATTGGGTCTCTGAGTGGAGGTATCGCCCTGCTGAAATTAATATATTTGGCATAAATTTAGCAAGGATTTCAAAAGGGGATCAGGCACTGGAATAGGTAGTTAAAACCTCCAGAATTACCCAAACCAAATTCTGATCTCTGGGGCAGAGGGGTGAGGAGGAAAAGGTTGCCTGGGGGCAGGTGCCCTCCTTTCTTATAAGCAGCTGGAACTGGCCACTATCAGAGATGGACCCAGACTGACCATTTATCTGAAACAGGAGGGGTGGTGGCGAGTTGTAGTGTGCCTTCCACTACAAACAGTTAAGGGTCCTGGCCTAGAACCCTTATAGCAAACAGTGTTCATAGCTCCCTACCTTGAAAACATAGGTGCTTGGATCTAAGGCTGTTGGACCATTTTTATTATTGGGATGAAAAAAGTCAAAAATAAAATTTAAACAAACCATACAACGGGGAGGAAGAAAATCCCAGAGCCCAGCAGGTGCAGAAGGACACACAATGACATTTTACTCTCAGACATGTTATGGTTACAGGATGACATCCCAAGTGCCAAAGTTCAAATAAAAAATATATTCATACAAATTTAACAAAAATACAGTTTATATACACCGTGGAATTAGCTTACATCATCTCGTAACAAAAAACAGTGCAAAAAACAAAACAAAACAAAAACAAAATAAGTGGCTGCCCTGGCATGGCTCATAGTACAGAGGAGTTAAGACTTGCTACCCGGCGTTAACACTGCACAGGAACCCAGGAAGCAGGAGACAGCCCCCTCTACTGTCCTGAGCTTTTGACATCAATACTGATCCACTATGTGGACGCTCTCCCTTAGTGTTACTCTGATAAGAATTACAGGCACCTGTATAGTTTCTTTGTCAGCTGTTCAGCAATCGGTGCCAGACCAGAAGCAGTTAAGGTTTGCGAGAAGGGAGTTCAGTGGTCGGCTGTCTGAGCAGTCTTGGCTGAGAAGAGGATCCGGGATCCTTTGCACCCCTTGTAAGTGGCACACGCGAGAGCCCCGGCTGTGTTGCATCTCAGAACCCCACTCAGAGAAGAGCATCCATGACCCCCTTCATTTCTGAAAGAGGAACCTGCCCTGCTCTGGGCCATATATAATACTGTTGAGCACACCTGGTGAGCCCATTTGTGGATTTCCCTTTAAAGCGGCTGGCAGAGTGCCACAGGGGCCAGTTATGTTCTCCTGGCTGCAGCAGTGAAAGGAACTGCTTTCCTCCAGCTCTAGGTTTTTAGTAAGATGGATGCTTAGGCAGAGCAGGTGCAGCTGAGCACGGAGTGGAGTCCGGCAGCCTTTGCAAGGTAAGGCATGGCTAGTGCCCAGACATACCTGAGCAAGATGTTTCAGCTCGGCTTGCCTGGGGCTCCCAGCTCCATGACTCATTAATGAGGCCAAGATATGGTGTGGCAAAATATATTGCCATGACTTATCTACTGAATAAACAGGACATGACGGGCAAAGGCGACCAACACAGAGTTAACAAGCCCTATTTTAGTGGGTGGGGGGAGGTAAGTGAATTCTCACATAGCAACTCAGTAGAGCGGGAGGGACCGGATCTCTCACTGGGCTTATGAAGAGATAGAGGGAGTACATGGCTGCTGCATCTTGTGGTTTGTGCCTTAAATGCCCGAACTCTAAGGTAACCCTAATGAAGTGTGATTGTTTTACTGCATGTTGGGACTGTCCAGGTGCCAGAACCCTTTGGAACGGAAGCTAGGGCAACACAAGTATATTTCAAACTTCCAGTTTATCTTGGGGGAGAATGGGGGAGGGGATATGTCCTGGAGTTTCTTGGAGCAGTTCAGTCTCTTTCCAGCCATGGAAACCAGTGCTCCTCCTGCCCCAAAGCATAGGGAAAGCGCGTTATTGACAAGCCCGCTCTAGATATAGGTGAAACAGGCTGAAGACCCTTAGTCCGCTTATGTAGAGCAAGGCGCCCCCTAAAAGTGAAAAGCACAAGCCAAAGTCAACCCACTTGACAGTCATTTAGACTCCGTTAACCAAAGATCTACCTGAAGAACTGCATGGGCAGCTGGGACTGAGTCATCTTTCAGATGGGCTCGGAGAAGTACGAGGGTGCCACTCCCACCACAGCTATGGAACCCAAGTGGAAGGAGTACAAGATAGGTGCTAGCCCTGGGAAGACGCCTTTATTCACTCTGGGGAGCTGAAGGATCAACACCCACCATTCGGGCTACCCTGGAAGGTTCTCCTGAGCACACATGCTATTTGGAATGGTGGAGGAGACTGAACAGCTGACGCAAGCTGGGGGGGAAGGTGTGAGGAACCTGTTCCATGCATGCTGGTCACACAGGACCCTACCCGGGCTGGAATGCAGAACTTGGATGGTACTTGCTATAACCAGATGGACCCAGGAGGGTGAAAGTCACTTGCTGAAGGGAAGTTTTGCACTACATGTAGCAAGGCTCCTCCCTCTCCACTTAGCAGGATATGCAAGGAGGGCCAAGACCTCTGCTCCAGACTCAGGGAGGAGCAGGGCTTCACAGGAAGTCTGCTGCCAGTCTCGTAAGAGGGGGGAAAGATGAGACCCAGGGAAGGGTTTGCAAAATTTCATTGGAAGTGACTAAAGAATATCTCCAAAGTGAATAAACCAATATGCAGCTGAGCCCTGCCCTATACGCAGGGGTGGCCTTTCTCCACTATATATGTCAGAATGGAGTCAGGGGACCTTCTTTCGTCCTTTGCTGGTTACAGGCTGTAATGTAGATACGACAGAGTTATCTCCTATCTACAACACAAACTCCTACGATCTGGTTCTTTGTATGGTGTAGATACCCCCAGAGACCGGATCTTCCTGTACCAACTCAACCACCCACAACCTGGTCTGCAGGGGAAAGCTTCACCAATTACCAAAAGAGACTTGCTTAATGAAGGGTATAGTGTGTGGCACTTGTGTTCTGTGCACGCTACCTGTTACCTTAGAGAAGTCAGAGCACAGCAACCTCAGCCACAGCCCAGCACGGGAACACACAGCTTCCCCGGACAAACTCAGCTTGCAGATCACGGACTCTGCAATGGACATGTGAAAACACAGGTTTTGCAATCCCTCTATGCTTGGAAGGAAGAGCCCTCAAGATGGCTCAGTTTTAAAATAAAACAGACTCCTAAAACAGCAGCTCCTTTCACGGCTAGCTAAAGCCCGGTATGGCGTGGAACAGGTTAACCGAAGGGCTGGTGAGAGGGCTGTTGGGGAACCTTTCCTGGGATGCATTCCACAGGTTAGCTGGGCCAGTCTCAGAGGAAGCAAGAATGCTCTGTGCTTTATCAAGCCAATCAGTTCTGTAGTCCCTGAAGGCATGAAGCTGGCTTCCCACAGTTATCTGAATGCAAAACCCACAAGGGCAGGAGCATGCTGGAATGACACAGGTGCTGCCAGGATGGTACCTGCCAGAGCACCAGACTGGCTGTGACTGGCTCCTAAATGCTGACTTTTCCCTGCAGGTGATTCTGCGGTTGCAAGAAACATCCCAAGTGCTCTTAGAGCTGCCAAAAGCCCTTCCACTAACTGTTCTGCGGAGCGCTGGCTGGCAGTCTCAACCTCCCAGAGCCCCTTCTGGCTGGCCGCAGCATGAATTGCACCTTCTCTTTCCGTGAAGCCGACAGAAGCCAACCCTGCTGCTGTCGCTGCTGAATTGGAGCTGGAGGAGTAACGCTCATGCTCTTCCCCGTAGTGAGCTTGGGTCTTGCCGGGCCGAGAAAAGAGATTTCCTCCATCTCCACAGCCCTGACTGTAAAGATGCCCCTGGAATCCTTAACCCCCGAGTGAAACCAGGCTCTTATCACTGGATCTCTGCGGGAGGGCACTACATAATGCTCCAAAGAGGCGCAACATAGCATTACAAGGAAGGGACAAGAGTGCCTTATAAAAGACTTCTCTTCTAAGGGGAATCATTGGCAACAGCTGATGAGGTTGACGGGATTTCTCTCTTCCGAGTTGTTTTGTGGGGGCATTAAGGGTTTTTAATCCAGAACAGTAATTAGAACCAAGCTGTTTTGGATTCTTGACTTGCCCAGATGCTCTCAGCAGCCAGCTGCTGTCAGACTAATCCATAGCAGGGATTCCAGCACCGAAGGACATTAAGAAATTAGGAGCTTTAAGAACTGAACTGAAAAACCATGAAGCCAGAGTGAAAAACCTGGACAATTAAGAGTTCCTGATGGCAGAAAATTCCCCACGCCCCCCAAGGAGGTGTAGTTTTAATGCCACTGAGAATAACCAGCAATTTAGTGTTTGAGGATATTAGCAAATTGCAGGGGGTGATCTCAGCTTTGACAATGACCCCTTCTCGTGCGAGTAAGGCAACTACTTTAGCAGAACTGGGAAGGGAAAAGAAATCAACAAGAGAAGGGAGGGGAAATTTGCTGCACTCCTCCACGTGGGACATGGCATAGCTGGCGATATTGTTACCCTCCAAACTGCAGGCATTTCTATAGGAAGAGCAGCCTCGGGGCAACTTCTGATGAAAGGAGACGGCAGGAGAGAAGAGAGCATTCTGGCCAAGAGCAGTCAAAGCAGCACCTCTCTGGGGCTGGCCAGAGGCTCTGGACTCAGATAGCTCCTCTACTCTCTGCCAGTGAGATGTTCTCTGGTCCCCAGACTGCGTGGGAGAGAAGCCATCCATCATGTCCTTGGTCATGGGGCATCCAAGCAGAAAGCGAGGGCATGTGCAGGCTTGGAGGAAGGAGGGAGCCATACCGACAGCAGGCTCAGATGGTTTGGTAGTGCTGTCTCAGTCTTGCCTGCAGAAATTCATGAGTCAGGTTGTGTCGAGTTATTATTCCAACAATCTGGTGAGGGGAAAGAGGAAACCATACAAGTCAGTCTCACCGACTCACATTAGGAGACACGGGCTCGGTGGAGGAGAAGAGGCAGTAGTGTTTCTTCTGGCTGACCTGAAAAAACCAGGTGAGAAGGCTTGGGCAATTCTCCGAGAGGCTTGGTCTAGACACAGGGCTGGGAGCGGGTTCAAGTTCTAATCCCTGCTCTGACAGGATTCTCTTTCTTAGGGCTTGTCTACACACACAAGTCACGCCAAAGTAACTATACTGGTATAATGGTAGCACAACCCTTCCATGGATACAGTAATAGCAGTATGAAGGTACTTCATAACCATGTGAAAAGGGGAATAAGCTGTACTGGTATAAGGCACTTTTATATCCATGGGGCTGTTCCTACATCTGTAGGAAAAATCAGACTGTTAACCAAAATAGTTACATTGGTACAAAATCTGCATCTAGTCGAGACCACAGACAAGTCACCAACCTCAGACTTCCTCCATTTGAAACTGGTTTAATACTGCCCATATGGGGTGGTGTTGCTTCGTGCGCTATATAATGATGTGCATCGAGTTGGGCACCTCTGTGGCCGGAATGTCAGAGGTGCTGAGTGTATCACTGGGAGCAGCAGGCGCTCAGCACCGTGGGAAAGAAAGGATGCTTAAAGTGAAGCAGGTAAAAGGAACGCTTTGGGCCAATGTGTTAATGATCTCCAGTCTCCGCGGAAAAGAGTGAAACCGTCTCTAGATCAGTTTCTTTCAACTCACCTTCCATAGGGTCCAAGTAGCCAGATTTCTAGTCCCCCCTCTACAATATCATGCATAATCTGCTTCATCTATTTTCAGCCGTTTCTAGATTGTGCTAGTTACATCTCAGAGTATCATGTCAGAAAGAAACTCCTCAGTGCCATATGTTAGCTTGCTTTTGGACACCCACTCTTCCGAAACTGCCTATCTGGTCATGGCCCAGCTGTACGTGACCGGGTCCCCAACACCCTCCTTCCTCACCCCCGGGAACAGCTCCATGCTCAGAATAGGAAATCTGAGGGAGGGAGGGAGGAACACAGCCAGGGAATACTTCAGACTACAGCTTCAAAGGCAGCTAAAGCCAGGATCTCTCCACACTTCTACCCAGCTTAACTTTTACTGTAAGGGCCAATACAAGGGCTGACTCAGGCCCGGAGATGTGCTGGACTCTCCTCATGAGCCAGCAGCATTCGGCTCTTCTGAATCAAGACATTTTAGCTAATTTTGTTAATTGCCTTTTTAGCCTCAGAGTCCATCTGCTGGCTCCTCTGGCCAGCAGAACCCTTGTATGGGTGTACTAGAAAGACACGCCCATGAACCCAGTGGTGGGACATCACATGGGAGACTTATGGTAGCAGCAATGCATTCTAGGCAACCCAGGAGAGCTAGCGGACTATGACTAAACAAGGTAAAGTGCTGGCTGCTTCCTGGTCTCAGAGAGAAGCCACCACCGCCCTCTCCTACAGCGCTGCTCATGGAAGATTTAAATCTCGTGAAGTGCGGTCAGTGGCAGAAACACCAGGTGGTGTTCAGCAGAATGGGAATGCATTTAAAGATTAGCGCTAGGATCCTTTCATATACTCTGTAGGGTCACAGTAGAAAATGCATAACCACTCAATAGCCCTTGCTTGCAGCGTTTGCTTTTCACTAGCAGGCTCAGTGGGGCAAACATCATAAATCCTGACATTCGGAGAAAGCTTCTGCAGCCTCATCCTTGCCTACCACATCAGTTATGTCCCTGAAATACACCTGAGCTAATTCTAGGCATTAGATAAGAGGATGACATGTATAATCTCTGGGGCAACTTGGCTTCATGTCACATGATAAATCCTGTCAAGAGACCCACCAGTGCAACAGCTCACCCAATACATGAGCAAGACCCTCTCCCGCACATATTCTGCGGTTAGTCCTGGTATGCTTTCCGGATTTTCTTATCCGGCTCCAGCACTAGTGAGGGGATGCTGACTCTTTACTATGTTTATGGGAAGCTGAGGACACCTGCTGGGCACTTTGGGGCACTGCAAAATGCCACAACAGTTCTGGATAATTGGATTCGTTCTATACTTGACTGTCTCAGCTCTTACAAAGACAATGTAAATTTCTGTTTAATAGACGGATGTGCCCAACCTGGACAGATCGCTCCCAGGGGCTTTCAGTCTTCTTTGGCTGCAGAAGCTGCCAAAACAGGGGGCAATTAGTGCCATTTGTGGTGGGTTTTGTCAAGTGGACCCTGGCCCACTGGAAAGTGGACTAAGACCCCTGAACAGGCATCAGACAGCATCAGCTTCCAGTCATGGCCAACCCATGCTGGATCCAGACTCGGGACAGGTGAAGGTTTCAACTTTATTACCAGAGAGAGAGGTTTCTCCAACCCCTGAAAGTCACATTCTGCTCGCTGTCAGAATGGGTTTGTTCAACATCAATCTGGGACTGAAATGGAGCATGGTGCATGCCCCATAATGCCCCACCCAGCCAGGACATGGCCGCAGTATGGACTCACCTCTCCCACTGCATTCACCACTGGTAAGTGCCTGAGCCCCATTGTCCTAAACAGGTTGAAGACTTGCGAGGCATGGGTGTTAGGGGACACCGTGAAGGGAGATGGGTTCATGTAAGGGGTGACGTCCTGGGGAGAGTCAAGAAGAAAACACCAAGGTCATTTCTACCAGGTAGTTTCCAAGTGAATGTCCATTCTCCTGGAAGCGAGGGGATGATAGGGGTGCTTTAGCCCTGTAGACTCCATGAGTCTTGGGCCCTTTCAGGCATGCTGGCTGAGCCTGCTGGTCCAATGCAACGGCAAGGAGATTTTGAACAGGTACAA
The DNA here is from genome assembly GCF_965140295.1 of Lepidochelys olivacea. Classification (NCBI taxonomy): domain Eukaryota; kingdom Metazoa; phylum Chordata; order Testudines; family Cheloniidae; genus Lepidochelys; species Lepidochelys olivacea. Next base: position 18,219,736 of record NC_140428.1, read on the forward strand.
GTAAGATCCATATTCACTTAAACCAAGAGTCAAGTCTAGTGAGAACAGGAGCTGTTCTCCCACTAACATTCAAATTGATTTCTTAAATCCAGGCAGCTAGGAAGTGGTCGGAAGAGTAGTTCAGACAGAGATGTCAGAGGTGCAGGATTTTTGGTCACTGTCACCCGGAGTGGATTTGAACCTGGGCTCACCCTAAAGCAGCAGCCTGGGGAGACCAGAATTGGAATTTGGGAGTAAGATTAGGTATAAAGTGTCTCCATAACCCCAGGCCAGGGAAGCATTTTTAAGAGGTCTTTGGAGCATTCCTGAGAATGTGTATCAGGGAGAAAGGGCACCACAACACGGCAACAGGGTCCCCTCAGCATCTCTTACCACTATCATGCGGGGGTTCAGCAGCGTGAGGTCCAGGTCATGAATATCGGGGTAACGGGGGTAATCCTCAGCCATCTCGGCATACGACAGTCGAGGCTGACTGGTGCTCTGCAATTGAAAAATGAAAAAGCCTCGCTGAGGAGAAGCATCGCCCTTCCTAAAGCAGATGAATGACTGAAGCCACACAAGGGCATAGCTGAGACTGGTGCTCTCAGCAACCCTCCTGGTCCCGCCGACAAGCTCAGGGAGTTACACACGTCTGGAGAGGGATTCTTGGCAACAATTCACAATGGCACAGGGCACATTTAAACAATACAAGGAGTCACGCTTTTGGCAGAGGAGAGGAAAGGACTGATTTGTTCTCCAATCCCATGGAGGATCTATTCCCATCTTTGGAAGGCGGCACCAGGATACTTTGTGGGAGTTGGGCACCAAACAGGCTGGATCATTTCTCTTGCTACACGCCCGGAGATACCTCTGTCCAGCAAACCACTGAGAGGCAGAGACACGGGGGACAATAACACCATGCTGACGGGTGCACTATGGGTAGTCAGACCTCTCCCCTCCCACGAGGGTATGTCACCTCTATGCAATACACCGGGTATATTCATAGACAAGCTGCTATTGTTTGGTAGCTGCACCTTCCCCTGTGCTTGCACAGTTACATAACAGGAATAGTTCTCTCACTTTGCAGACAAAAGGGAGGATTCACTGTTCTACAGGGACGATGGAGTTTAAAATACTGCATGCCAGCCCCTGGGGATGCCGTCTTCCCAATTCCTCCCTGCCCACAGAGAATCCTCATCTGCCCCAGAATCTGCAAGACTCACCGACTGACTCTCAGAGTAACAGACTCCTCGGACGAGCAGGGTAACCAGCTGCGAGCGTAAGATCAGGCCGTGGAACGTCAGAGGTCGGAAGCGTTCCTCCATGGTCCACTCTTCACTGGGGGACTGGTCTGGGTACAGGTTGGGGTAGGGAGTGTATCTGTGACAGATTTCACACCACTTGTTACAATGGGTACTGCTTGGAAGTACTTAAAGTAACAATGGCAGAGGAACAGAACCACCAAAATAGGTTACTGTCTGACAGCTGTGAAGTGCTTGGTCCACACTGAGTGCCTTTCATGCAAGCATTTCAAAGCACGTCACAATGGGGAAAACACTTGCTCATCTCTCGTACAGATCAGGAAACCGAGGCAAAGAGGGTTAAGTGACTTGCCCCAACACAGCAACTCAGTGGCAAAAGCAGACCAGAAACCAGCCTTCCCAACGCGGAGCCCCTGCTCGGACCATGAAACCACGCATGTGTGTGAAAATCAGCTGCGGGTCCCAGCCCGGGTCCCAGCCCAGGTCCCAACAGGCTGCTGTCCACATTGTGAAACCAGACCAGCGCAGTAGGACACTGGCTGCAAGCTCAGCAGGGATCACCCAGGCCGGGCGAGGCACACGAGGGGGGAAACTTTGCACTGCCACCGCCCGTGCTGCAGATACAGCTGGCCGGCTGGCCTCACATGCCCCACGTCCCCTTACGAAAGAGGGGCAGGTGCTGCTAGGAGACTCCCAGGTACACCAGGCCCAGCAGGAGCCCGGAGGGAAATCTAGAGGAGGAATGGAGAGGATGGGGCTGGAGTACAGTAAAGAGAGAGGAAGAATGGTTCAGTGGCTAAGGCACCAGCCCTACAACTTGGGAGACCTGGGTTCAAGTCCCTGCTCTGCTGCAGACTCCCCGAGTCACTTAGTCTCTCTCAGCTCCCCATCTGTACACTGGGGCCAACGGCCCGGCCCTGCCTCACAGTGCGTCGTGAGGATAACAACAGTAAAGATGTGAGGTGCTCAGTTACTATGGTAACGGGGAATACATAAGCACCACAGGTAAACCCCACTGTGTTTCCAGCCATCGTCACCTCCAGGGGTCTCACCGTCTCTCCAGCATCTGCTGCAGCAGATCCTCCTTCTCAGGCGGCTCCTCTGGTGCAATGTGCTCATCACACATGTTGCGCAGCTCGCTTGAGGGGTAAGATTTCATGGACTGGCTCCGCTTGCGCTGCTCTCCAGCTCTGGTGAGGATGCTGGATTTCTGCAGGGGGGATGGGGGGTGGTGGTGTGAGCAGAACCTTTACACAAGGGACATGGGTCTCGTGCAAAACAGGGGGTCAGGAACCACGTAAAGCGCAGAACATCTGAGTGCTCTAGGCAAGGAGTGCAAGAATTAACCCTTTCTGATCTCAGTTGCCAGCAAAGGACTATCTACTCTAAAGCTCTCCTAGGAATGGTATTTGCAGAATTGCCAGGACTGCAGGATCCACTCTCTTAAAAATGAGAGAATCTAGAGCTGGAACAGGCTTGGGGCTGCTCAGTTAGTCCAGCTTCTTGTTAGCTCAGGAGTGCTCCATACGGCACATCCACGAGCATTCCACACCCTCCCGCCCACCCCTGCCCGGTGGTAAGTGTCCCGAAGGAACGAGTTTCCACCACTGCCCTTGGGAGAGAATTCCTCATGGAGCACGATGGCTTCACTCCATCCCTCCTGCCACATATTTAGAATATTAGGAAACTTCCTGACACCAAAAAGTATTCGGCTGCAGAACAAAGTCACGGACAAGCTGCAGACGGAGGCAAGCATGAAGCATGCACCAGCCACAGCCCAGATGACACAGGAAGCTGCCCCCCTCCAGGATCAGAGAAAAGCCCCTTATCCCTGAGGTTACTGGGCAGCCACCTCCCTCCTGACCTTGAATCTAATGTTGTTGCTGATCAGCTGGTTCCCCTTCATGAACTCTTTCTCGTTCCCCCGGTTCTCTGTCACCACAGGGAAGGCGTGATGGACCGTTGTGCGGAGGATACTGACCAGCGACTGGATCCGGGTGTGGGGATACACGTACGTCAGGTTGGGCTCCATGATATCACTGGCTCTCAGCCTGAGGCAATGAAGAAATGCACTGCTGTAGGTGCCAACATACTCGCTGCAAACAAGCATGGTGCAGAACCAGCACCAGAGAGAACCCCAAGGAACCTATTCCACATTAGTGCTGCCTTTGCCCTTCCTGCAAACCCTGTTTGCAGAGAACAGCTGTAAGGTTACTGAGGCAGCAACATTATCTACATAGCATCACAGGAATTAGACAAGATGACAAAGGCTCCTGTCCTAAAGAGCTCACCATCTAACTTAGACACACAACACGAGGATTTCTTCACCACCACCACCAGGAAAGGGAAAACCAATGAAGAGACACTTCACACGAAACAGCAACTGTGTACTGCCTCAATGTTTTCACCAAGCCCTTCGTTGCTGTGTTCTGTCGCAACCTCTAGGCTTTGCGGTTTGACAGGAAGCCAAGTGTACGAGTACATGGGGAAGCACCCGTAGGACAGTGATTTTCTAGCAGTGTCAGACAGAGCCTGCCCCTGCTACCTCCCTTCACTACAAGAACAATAGGTTCTTTAGCTGGACATAAGAGTGGCCATATTGGGTCAGACCAAAGGTCCATCTAGCCCAGGATCCTGTTTTCCGACAGTGGCCAATGTCAGGTGCCCCAGAGGTAATGAACAGAACAGGTCATCATCAAGTGATCCGTCGCCGTCGCCCATTCCCAGCTTCTGGCAAACAGAGGCTAGGGACACCATCCCTGCCCATCCTGGCTAATAGCCACTGATGGATCTATCCTCCAGGAACTTATCTCCTTTTTTGAACCCTGTTATAGTCTTGGTCTTCACAGCATCTTCTGGCAAAGAGTGCCACAGGTTGACTGTGCGTTGTGTGAAAAAATACTTCCTTGTGTTTGTTTTAAACCTGCTGCCTATTCATTTCATTTGATGACACCTAGTTCTTGTGTTATGTGAAGGAGTAAATAACACTTCCTTATTTACTTTCTCCACACCAGTCATGATTTTATAGACCTCTAAAATATCCCCCCTTAGTTGTCTCTTTTCCAAGCTGAAAAGTCCCAGTCTCATTAATCTAGACCCAGTCTTATCAATTAACAATGCATTTCAATCAACCAACCAATCCTGGTGAGATATTAGCCCACTTTAAAGATGGGAAAAGGGAGGTCCAGAGAGATTAGGTGACTTTCCCAGTCCACAGTGGCAGAGAAAGGGATAGCGCTCAGGAGTGCCTTTACTCTGATCACTCTGCCATCCACCTTTCTCAAGAAAAACCCCAGGCTTCACGCCCAATCTCAAGCTACTTCCCCAACGCTTCCATGAAATCCTGTAGGGAGGGAGGAAGGGGTGTCCCACCCCCAAGAGCATTTACCACCAGGCCAGAGAACCATAATCAGTTCTCAAACACAGGTACAGTCAAGAGCATTGTCCTTACTTGTCCATTTCCACCTCCGTCTCCCACTCCAGCAGCGGCACCCCTCGCAGAGTCACATGGATGTCATAGATGCCCTTGTTAAAGAAATCCCCTGTCCATTTGGCTACCTAGGAAGACAGAAAAGCACCAGTTCAACCGCTTTCCAAGCACAGGACTCCTTGTCCTCAAACCTGAGAGGAGGTGGATAGGATGGACATGCATAGGAGCCTCCCTCAGCCAAGCAGAGAAAAGCCAAAGTCCAGCCAGGAACCAAGAGAGGGGTGTAGACATGGTGCTCACCATCAGGGTGATCATTATCGGAAGCCCGTACGTGATCTCATTGGTGGATTCTATCAGGATAACGGTGAGGCTAATCGTCATGCGGACCACGCCTCCCAGGAACGCCGCCGCACCAATCAGCGCAAAGGTCCCCGAGTAGATGTGGTCCAGCCCAATGTAGCTAGGGAGGAAGCACACACAGCTCTGGCATCAGGACCAAGCTGCTCAAGTGTCTAGCCAGCTTCGGCAGCGTTCTACAGCTCACACATGCAATGCACCTTTTGAGGAGGTTGGCGACCAGGCGTCCGAAGGCAGCCCCACAAAGCAGCGACGGTACAAAGAGACCACTGGGCACAGAGCTCCCATACGTCCAGCAGGACAGTAAGAAATAGAGAAGGAAGAACAGGGAGAGTGTGACTGGGCTGAAAGTACCTGCAACACAAGAAGAGTTATGACCCAGGGGGCACAGGCCTCCCGGGACCTCACAGAGTCCTCCCTTGGGATCGGAGCAGACTCTCCTCTCTACCTCAGAGCAGCTCCTTAGTCTCAGAGTCCCAATGAGCATTAGTGAGGATGACGAGACAGAGCGAGGGGGAAGCTAGGACCGCAGGCTCTATTCTCAGCAGGCCCTGAAAGCTACAGGAATTTGAAGACGCTTTTAGTTCTCAGATTCCCGTGGAAGCACAGGTGAGGCTTAGACCAGACTCTGATGATGCTGGTGGGGACCTGAGCACGACATCTCCTGGACACTCACCATCCTGGTGGAAGAGCTGCAGGATGGCTAACTCCTGGGGGTTGAAGAAGAGCGTTGCCATGTCGTTGTAGGTTTCATTAGGGCAGAAGAACGTCTTGATGCTTGAATTCACGTCCTCCGATGAAGAGCCCTAACCAACAGCAATCAGACATTATGTTAATTTATAATCTGGTCAAGCCGCACTGGGAGTTGCCACTAGGACCGGAGTAAAAACACACACCCCTTTCAGCATTGCCTTTGGGGAAATCTCATCCAGACAGAGGACACAGGATTTGAAATGAGCCCAGATACACAACTGCCACCAATTTTCCCCAGGGGGGCAATATTCTCTCATGCATCCGGCTTTCATCAGCACATGCAGGCCTATCGGCAGGTGATGGAGTCTGTTAGTGAAGCGCTGTGGGTACGTCTATGAAGGGCATATATTAACGTAAGCGAGGTTGCGTTACATGGGCACACTTTACAGATGCATGTTTCCTGGGCTGGTGGAGACTGTGCAGGAATGTGCCCCTCTGTAGGACGAGTGTTACCTGAAGGCTCAGAGTGCTGTTGCCACTAGGATTGGTGGAAGACATCTGCCGGCATTCTCCTAGAATCATGGACGCTACGAACACCACAATGGTGGTTGTTAGACACACCAGCAGGCTCTCCAAGACTCTGCAAGCACAAAGCAGAAACCATGCAGGGACAACCATGCTCAGAGTAATCGAGCCCTTGGTCTTTGCACACAGCCCTGCATCCCAACGTTGCTCTGAAAAAGCGACAGTAACCAGCAATTTGGGGCTCCACTTAGACAGCAGGTCATTTTAGGTTCTGTAAGACAGGCTGTCCAGTGATCGTGTTCATTCTGACCAGCCACGCTGGCTGGGCAAAGGGATCCATCCAATCAGGAGTAAAAAAGCCAGTGCAGGCCAGGAGGCCACTCCTCTGATATGGGATGACAAGCTTTGAAAACTCTTTGGACACAGGGTCATTTAACTCTGCACTGGGCTTGCACTGTATAGACCCCCTCTGCCATCACATCAATCCAAGAGGCCCACACTAGGATCTGAGAGATGTTGTTACAGCCTTTCCTCCAATTTCAGTCACTGCTCCTCCTTATCCACATGCCCCCTCGGGTAGGGCTCTTGGACCGTACAGCACATGGCGAGGCTACACCCATAGCAATGTCTGACAGACATGCTTTTAGCAGCCTTCCATGGGCTTTTCTGGATCATTCAAAATTGGTCTCTTCCTTGTTAGCTACATGGTAATTTCCTGTAACCAGAGCTTGAATTATGCACTGATTTCCTGCACCAATGGAGTGGACAGCTTGACCTCAGATGTTCTGATCAAATGAACTGATTAAGTAAAGGGCACTGTGGTATAATCAGCTGTTCCTATCAGAACTAGTTCACCCGAGCCAAGACCTAGGGAGACCCCCAGTGGTGACACACAGGCAGCACAAGCTATATAGTTAGTTTAGGAACTGAAAAGATCTACAGGATCTGTCCCTACAGCAGCCTCAAAGAACCCCCTTTATACTCATCATAAAGGTATCCTGGCTCCTGTATACCACAAGGGTCATTACAGGGATGTAGTGGGATTGTAGCAGCTGAGGTTAGCTTAGTGTTCTTTGTGAAAATGCTATACGGTTTGCCAGGTTTTATTTCACTGGGATGGATTTGCCTCCTCTCACCTAGTTCCAATTTTTCAGTATTTTAGCCTACGTGGCTCTTACTCTTTGAGGCGCTGTGGACACAGACAGTGGGGACAGACAGCCACACACAGAGATTACACCAAGGCAGGTGAAAAGGAGCACCGATACCTGACTAGCTTCGGCTTTGGATGTACGTTCCGCATGCGGTATTTCGCCAGCCTCTTATTCAGGCAGTTGAAGGTGGCTCCAAGAAGGCCTCCTACAATCCCCATCATAATGAAGAACCCCAAGTCCATGGCCGTCCAGAGGTGGCATTTTTTATCAGAGTCAGAACACTGGGGAGGGAGGACAGGTGAGGGAAGAGAGAGGGAGGAATGAGACCAGGCAGCAAAAGAGCAGATGGAGACGTACCAAAGCAGGCACCCAACACCGCGGCCACTTCTACCTCAGGCAGGAAACATTTAACAGCACCGACCACAGAACAGGATTCATTCCCTTTGTCAGACCAGAGCAGTAATTTTCCCCTTTCTCCAGGGAGCAGCTAGGGCATTCCAGCCAGAGCACCTCTGCTGGATTTCAACTCTGATTGGTTTCACACAGCAAGCCAGGAGCTACAATCCGGGGCAACTGGAGAGGCAGTAAAGCAAGCACAACACACCTTGAACTCCCCAAAGTTTAGCAGCCCAGGTAGCTGGAAAGATCCCCAACTTCTGAACTGAATCCCGGAGCGGAAGAAGTTCAGAGTGAAGGTAGCAGCCATGGAACAAAAGAGCTGGAGAAAGAGAGAGGCAGGAAGAAAAACACCCAGGTCAGTGGCGACAAGGCCAGTCTTTCCACACAAATCATGTCTGGGGAAGGGAGCTTGCAACCTACTGGCACTTCCAAAATTTAATCTTTTTACTGTGTTCAGAAAATAAGGCCACAAGAGACCATTGTGATCCCCTATTCTGACCTCTTGCATAACATAGCTCCATAGAATTTAGCTCAGTAATTCCTGCAACAAGCCCCTCATTCTGGTCATGGGCACTGAGCTGCAGCAGCTAGAATCAATTACAGGGCATGTACACAGCTTGTTGGTGTGTGTAATTTATAAATTGAGGCCTAAATTGGCTCTGGATTGGATTACAATCTTGGGGAAGCCCTCTGCTCTTTTAATCCACTCTGGAGATGGGAGTCTGCCACTGCTTCCAAGATGCGCAAAGTGTTTGGCAAAAAAAAAAAAAAAAGGCCAAGTCACAACACCAAAGATTGCTATTCTAGTACAATCTGATGTGTTCTGAGAACTCTGCCAACTCCAGCCCAATGCAGCAATCTGAGTCAGAGAATTTCTCCAACCCTAAGGCAAAGCAAAGTCTCTTTCTCACAGCACATGGGGACGCAGGAATCGAACCTCCGCCTACTGTACTCCCACTGCCTGGAAGAAACACAGGAGCAAAGCCATTTCTCAGAGCTGCCCCAACAACGTGGAACAATTCCTTCCCGACTGCATTCCTGGGAAGCACCACTGACCCCCAGCTATAATTCTCTAGCATCAACACTGCAAGCAGTTCACATTGTGCCAGGAGAGCTCAGCTTGAGAGATTCAAGAATCTCAGGTTCGTCACAGCCGAGCTCTCTGGCTTCCAGCTCGAGTCCCCTCTCACAGGGAAGGGGAACCCAAAGAGCCAAAGTTCTCACCACTTTCCACGTGAGCCCCTGGTTCCAGAAGGAGGAACCTTCTTCCAAGCTGAACAGAGTGCCCCCGATTGGGGCCCCAAAGGCTGCAGCAACCCCCGCAGCGGCCCCTGCAGATACAAAGTCCCTTTTGTCCCTAAGCACAGAGAGAAACAATGTGAGTTTATCAAGGCAGAATCCGGAAGGAACTCGGAAAAGGGGAATCAAGCCTAGGACTAAACTAATTTCTTGATAGGGGCAGCCAGCTGTCCCCAGCATGATGCAGTTAGCTAGCTGCTGTCGGGTTTATCATCTCTCCCTAAAGTAGTACGTCTGGCTGTGGCCAGTACTTTCAATATGGGATTGAAGGGACCAGTGGTCTGATACATTATGACAAATCTTGTGTCCCCAACACCTTTTGGAGGGGGCTGCGCACCAAGAGGATTGTGGGGGAGGCAAGGTGCCGCAGGAAGGAGTCTCACCTGGAAATACAACTATGTACCTTCTCTCCATTGGGCTAACAGGCTCCAGCTGACTGACCCACCCAATCTAGCACCCCCTCTCCACCCTACCAGGCCCCCCCTCTCAGGTACAGTACCTGTCACTTCGGAAATAGGGAAAGTTAAACTGGATCTTCCTAAAGGAGATGCTCTGGAACTGAAAAACAAAAGGACAGAGTCAAAACTGACACGGTGATGAACCAAGGCAGCCCCTCCCTCCCACAACACCCCTTTGGGAGCAGCCAATGCTTGGGAAACACCGCACTTTTCTGCCTACATCTTGTTACTCCAACTGTACACCCTGGCGGAGGGAAAGCAGACAAGGAAATGTACTTTACGATAAGGTACTGGTTCCTCTTCTAGCAGATCCTATTTACAGAGCTCAGCGCATGCTGGGAGCTTTGTCCCGGGAGGGTTCTGCAAAGTACACACTACCTGCTTCTGCTGACCAGTCTCCGGGGTTTTCTCTCCTCTCACCGTGAGAGAGAGGAACGTCCAATGCTCCCTTCCCTTCCTGCAACATCTTGGCCTAAACAGGCACTGTATCCCATTGGGGATTAGAGTTCATTTCCTTTTCGTCTCTCAGCACAAACAGAGAGGCTCTCCAGACACCCCAGCACTGGGGTCATGAAGCCAGCATTCACACGCCAGAGGCCGCGAGGCCGAGCCAGGAGGCAGTGTCTGCCCTCAGGAGAAAGGACTCTTCCGTTTGTCAGCTGTTCTGGCACAGTGCGAACAGCTACACTGTGCTGCTGTTTGCCTTATTCACACGCCTAGGAGGAGCCACTGCCCAGAGAGGGGATCCCATCTTTATCCCTGCTCAGTGCTGGGTTCCTCCTGAGCCTGTAGCAGCCCTCACCAGGTGATTGAGGGAGGAGGTTATGGCGCTTATACGGATTTAAGATGGCCCAAACTTGTGACCTAGAAACGCACAGCGGAGAGGGTGCAGAACGAGGCCAACTCAGCCATGTCATCCCTCCGTCATTACTTTAGCTTCTAAGAGAACATATCTAACAGACACGACACCTGATCTTAACCAAGGGGTTGAGAGGGGCAGAGCCCAAGTCGCAGAGCGTCTCAGAGCATTTCCAGCACTAACCTGAGGCAAGCCAGCCCCCACAATAGCGCCACTGTGTATCATGGGGCCCTCCTTCCCTACAAAGAGTCCTGAAAAACAGAAAGCGTTCTCATTGCAGACAAACCCAGCACGCTCCGCCCTGTTCTGCAGTACCAGGAGAGGGGGCCAGCACTGCTTTGCCATGGGGCACAGAAACCAGTCACCCCCGTGCCTGTGTAGAACTAGTTTCCAACACGGAGGCTGAGTGCAGACCCGCCAAAGTAGGGGCACTGCCTGCTCCTGGAGACGTGATCAAAGGGAGAAATTCAGGAGCAGCATGACTCCAGGATGTCCATATTCCACGCAGCGCCAGGCAGGCATGTCCCGGGGGCGGGGGGCATACGTGTTGTGCCAACACATGCTTCTGCACAGTGCGGACATCAGCCACGCACCCGAGGCTCGGCACTGGGAGTGCACTAAATACACCCATCAAAGAGGGCTGTTCTCCCCAGGTGTCTGCACTCTCCCAAGGCATAGTGGGTGAAATGCTTCCTGCTGCTTGTTCAGGTAGCTCTAGGCAGCGTGTTCCTGGCACTCAGACAGCATTTACCGACCAGAGTCTCTGTTCTCCTTCCCATCACCGGCTATAAAGGTGCAGAGCCACTACTGACCTGCCCACCTGGAGATTTTCAGTCAAACTCTGTTCCCCACCATCACACACTTAGTCCATGATGCATCTGGCAGCTTCCTCTTACCTCCGGCTACGCTGAAGAGTACTCCCAGAGCCTTGCACACCAGTGTCCGGAGACGGACTATCCCTGGCACCTTCACTCCGTTCAGGTAACATTTAATCTCCGGAATTCCAGAGCCAGCTGCCACGGGCTAGGAGGAGGACACATTAAACACCACGGTGCGTCAGCACCTCAGCAGACTGAGGAGCCCCCACCAATGAATGCAGAAAGGGACTAGGGGAAACAGCGCATCGAGAGGCTGAATTCATTAGTCTTTGTAAAATGCCCTCCTGCAGCACCTTCCGACCCAAGATTTCAGAGCAACAGACTTCATGGGCATTACCTGTTTGATAGCAGGGACAGAGAGGGGAGGAAAGGGTATATTAATAGCAGTCTCACCTCGATCAGGACAAGAAGGCTGGCAAGGAAGATGAAGGTCAGGTTAAACCCCAGCAGCTCCAGCAGCGACATGGCAAGGCAGCCCTTCTCACTGCACTCCTCCACCGCTGCAAGGAGGGAGTCAAGGCAACAGGAACACACACACCTCAGCCAACACACTCTGTAGGGCCCATTAACAGGACCCAAGGCTGAATCTCCTATTCCAGCCACCAGCCTTCAGAAAGCAGGTTCCCATCACAGCCCTCTGACCAAGCTGGTCTAAGCCTAAGATGCCCAAACCACAAGCCAGCAAGAGCATCTGACAGGCCCATGATGTTCTTTCATGGATCGGTGTTTCCCAGAAAGTGGCAGCCCACTCCGTGGTTACTACACCCAGCAACCACAAAGTGGTCTCGACTTCCATCTTCACTGCGAGCACCTTATGCTTTCCCCTTTTACGTGCTGTCCAACCGGACAATTCACAGGGCCCAGCAACAGAGAGGGACAACGAGAAATGCTGATGGCACCTTCTGTGCATGAAGTATTAGGCAGCTCCTCTGAGAAGGAGCCAGGGAAGCATGAGGATTAGAGAGCCACAGGGTGGGTCTAACAGATAATGCTGACGATTTCCTGTCAAATCATTCTGAAGGCACTGCAGAGACCCTCCATGGCAAGCATTTTTTACAGCATTTACTGGGGCCGGTTTCTCTTCCAGAATCCAGCTCTTGGTCCCAGTGATTCAAAGCCCAGATCCTGGTGAACTGAATTTTGCCAATGGCTTCAGCGGTAGGAAGACTGGGCCAGAAAGTACCCGTAAACCATGTAAACCATGCTACTCACGGTCTGTCACCTCTGCCAGGGGGACTTTCCCAGCTACTGAGCAGAATCCACAGTAGGAAGTTTAGTGGTTAACAAACCCCTCCGCCCAGGAGAGTCCTCTAATGGAACTAACCCTTTCAGGACCAGGCTCTGGTTTTAAAAGAAAGAGGCCACCTGAGTCCAACAATAAGGCAGGAACCACATAAAGGATACAGGTTTGTACCACATGGAATTTGAGTTGGGAAAAGAGTCGCACAAAGAAATCCACAAATAGACCCACCTGTGAAAGAGAGAGAAGAGGAGAGACCTGGCATCAGAGATCAATTACTTGCAAATGCCAACAGATCACCCCACTGAGACAGCTGCAGTCTGACAGAACACTGGTAATGCAGCAATTATGCATGACAGCTCCTGCACAGGCTGCTAAATCCCACAAGTGGGGAAGGAGAGTCAAGGCAAAGTAACTCCAGGTACTCAGACTCACTCCCTGCTATGCTCTTCTCAGACACATCCACCCCCATCCTATAGCCAAGATGAGGCAATGAGCTTTCCATATGACTGCCTGGGCAAATTGTTAAGAGCTAGGAAAGAGATACTCCCATGTGAGCATATCAGCAGTAGGAGCAAGCTGCAGTGGAATCCATCAGCTTTGTCAACAGAGTCCAGGTCTTGACAGTCTGTATTAAACCTGAGACATGCACAAACCACCCCCAACTTCACAGGCACCCCAGAAGACCCAAACACGTACACAGTGAAGCTAATATTCACAGTACATCTGAGGATACAATTCTGTCCTATTTGATCATTCCATTAAGTGGTTTCTTAAGGCAGGTTTCACTGCAAGCAGACTATTAGCCTTTGGGGATCTGCAAGGTAAACCTTGTAAGGAAAAGACACCGAGATGACTTATAGCAAAAAAACCCCGCCCTTTAGAAAGAAGATAATTCAGATGCATTCTCTTGTGATACTCAGAAAGGCCCAGCACCAGCCACAGACAAAGCAATCTTCTTAATGAAACACAAGGCACTCTCCTAATGGGTCTTTGGTTCTAATAATTTCCCTGCTTCCCACCCAGTAGGCTCCTTACCAGTCCAGTGCAGACTCCAATGGCGAAAACCATCACCCACTTCACCGCTTCATACCTCCGGCCTTTCTGTTTAGGGCAAGGCAATATAAGCAAGTCAAAGTATACACAAATGGGGACCAGAGAAATGTGACATCACAGTCACCAGCTGGGACAGAACTGGAGAGAGAAAACAGTGGGCACAGACAAGTATCCTGAGGAGCATCTGGGAGAGGGAGTTTGAATGATAAATATATCACGTTAAACCTGAGGCTCAGGGAAGGTCCTGGGTGCTGTGGGAGCCTATTTCTGCCCTTTTGATATAAAAGCTGAGCAGAGCACAAGGGTAAACAATACTTCTCCCATGGGAATGGGGGTCAGCCAAACCTGACTGCAGTGGAGGATATTTCTATGGATTTAGCTCTCTTAAACCAACAAAATGGGAGAGAGAGAACAGGCTCCTACCTTGTTGTCCATGCTTTCCAGTACTTCCAAGTAGGGGTCATTGATACACCGGTCATAATCCAAGCTCTGGCAAAGAACACCACAGGGTTAATGGGAGATAAGCAGCTGAAACTGATCACGCTGAGGCTTATCTAGAACTAGGAGGCTCACAGCAGGGGATGGGGAAGCATGTTAAGGGTCACTGCAATAGTTCAGGCCCTATATGTAGGCTTGGCAGACCCCACTAAGAATACAAGTGTTTGGGAGCAATTTCAATGAAAACAGAGGTTTTGAGAGATTGAAACATTATCCCTGTAGGGCTGGAAACCCAAACCCTACATTAGCAGCACATCTGAACCAGGAAGGGAAACAAGCCAATCTAGTTTATTGCCCAGACTGTGTGAAATACAAAACTAACCAAGCATAGGAAATGGAAAGCAACTGAAATTTTCAATCCCGTTTTAATCTAAAGTAGTCGTAACACACATGATTTAAATAGGATTTTTAGCTTGACAGAGACTCCAATTTCACAGCGCTATGGACTGCATCAAAATGATATACCTAATCCTTCTCCCCCTAAAAGCTATGTATTACATGAAGGGTTCTACAGGGCTCAGTATTCTGATGAAGTGAGCTGTAGCTCACGAAAGCTTATGCTCAGATAAATTGGTTAGTCTCTAAGGTGCCACTAGTACTCCTTTTTTTTTTGCGAATACAGACTAACACGGCTGCTACTCTGAAATCTGTCATTTCACAAGCTGCAACTATTTAGTTTCTCACCTCATAGTCCTTGCGTGGAAGAATTTCGTCATCTTCTTCCTGTGTTTCCCCGAGGATAGTCTATGAAACAAACCCCAGAGGTAGCAGGAGAATTATCAGGAGAGCTAATGTACAGGCACCAGATATTGTGCACTGACTGGTGTTTGTTATCATTGCACTGGTTAATCCAGGTCCCCAGGTTGTAGGGGGCCTAGTGCAGGGAAGTGCTCCAAAACGCTGGAGAGGGGAGTTGCCACTTCCCCAGGTCCTACTGCTGGAGAGAAGAGTAGAGCCAGCTGTGTGAGGCAGAACTAGCATGGCACGCCAAGCAGCAGGTGAAGCGTAATTCACATTCTTGCACTCCCTAAAGCTAGCATAGATGAAAAATGGCCTCCCCATGCCACTCTGCAAGGATAGCCAACCCTCAATCCAAGAACATAATGGGAAGAAGGATATTCCAACTCGTAGACAGCCCGAAGAAAGCAGAATCTGGAGCTAAACTGATATATTCAAACCCAGCATCCTAGTAATGATCCACACTTATAACGCACCTTATCAAAGCGCTTTACAAACATTAACTAACCCACACAAAGCACCTCAAGGCAGGAAAGTATTACCTCTTTTTTAGAGATGGGGAAACAAACACAAGAGTTATAGGACTTGCCCAGAAAAACATTGGCACAGCCAACGCTGTAACTCAGGAGTTCCTTACTCTCAGGGCACGTCTACACAGCAGCTGGGAGGTACGATTCCCAGCTCAGGTAGACATACCTGTAGTAGCACTGCTCAAGCTAGCATCTACAAATAGCAGTGGCTGCTCAAACTACCTGCCTGAGCACAATCCCTACCAACCCCAGGGTACGTACTTGGGTGGCTGGCCCCCATCGCTGTAGCCACACAATTTTTTGCTGCTCGCTCAAGCAGAGCTAGCAGACGTCTGTCCACCCGAGCTGGGAATTACACCTCCCAGCTACTGTACAGACATGTACCCTTCATCTCGTGTTCAATTCCTTAGAAACGTATTCCACTTTAGCTGTGATGAATTTCTGCTCTCACCTGCACCTGTGTTATTTTAGATTTCGATACCCACAGTATGAGTGGGGCAGAAAGAATAAAGGAAAGGGATCTACAGTATGAACACCAGAGGTGTCAAGCCAGAACACAGTACAAACAAAGACAGCTGAAGGCAGATAGGACAGAGCCGCGCGTGTGTGTTTAGAGAGGGGATGATTTTGCATGGCACACAGGTGAAAGGTTAGCAAGAGAAACTGAGGCCAGAGAATGGCTCCTTTTCCCCTAACCCATTTAACTCCGACCCTTTTGTCTCATTTCAAACTCCCGCGCCCCTTCCCACCTGCTTGCTCTACTGCAGCAGAGAGCAATGAAGAGACAAGACGAGTTAACAGAACGGGCAGCCCCAACCCTGAGCTGTACGGGAGACAAAGAGACATTACAGCCGGGCTGAGCCGGGGAGGAGGTGGGAGAAGCAAGGGGAAAGCCAAGGGCAGACAAAGAGCCATGGTGAAAGCAAAGGACTCCCGGGGGGGGGGAGGAGTTAGGAGGTGCAGGGGCGGGGCGGGAGGACTCCGCCTGCCCTGGCTGCCAAGGAGACAGAAAGCCCCAGACACTTGTATGAGGCTATTTGCATAAAGGAAAAGGGGCCGCTGCGCTCTGCTCCAGACACCCCCCCGGCCCCTGCCCTGCAGCGGCTCCCCCCCGCCCAGCCCCCCCCCCGCTCCCAGCGGCTCCCCCCCCCGCCCCACGCCCAGCCCCCCCCGGCTCCCAGCGGCTCCCCCCCCGCCCCACGCCCAGCCCCCCCCGGCTCCCAGCGGCTCCCCCCCCGACCCACGCCCAGCCCCCCCCCGCTCCCAGCGGCTCCCCCCCCGCCCAACCCCCCCCGGCTCCCAGCGGCTCCCCCCCCACGCCCAGCCCCCCAGCGGCTCCCCCCCCGCCCCACGCCCAGCCCCCTCCCGCTCCCAGCGGCTCCCCCCCCGCCCCACGCCCAGCCCCCCCCCGGCTCCCAGCGGCTCCCCCCCCGCCCCACGCCCAACCCCCCCCGGCTTCCAGCGGCTCCCCCCCCGCCCCACGCCCAGCCCCCCCCGGCTCCCAGCCGCTCCGCCCCACGCCCCACGCCCAGCCCCCCCCGGCTCCCAGCGGCTCCCCCCCAGCCGCCTACCAGCTCCTCCGGGGTGCGGCTCTCCCTCTCCCCGCAGCACGGGCAGCAGCAGTACCACCAGGGGGCCCCGCACCCCGCCATCTTCCGCCGCCGCCACCCACCCCTCACGTGACGTCTCCCTCGTCCCCGCCTGGTCTCGCCCCACGTGCGAGGAGGCGCGTGAGGTGGGC
The DNA here is from genome assembly GCF_965140295.1 of Lepidochelys olivacea. Classification (NCBI taxonomy): domain Eukaryota; kingdom Metazoa; phylum Chordata; order Testudines; family Cheloniidae; genus Lepidochelys; species Lepidochelys olivacea. Next base: position 18,236,829 of record NC_140428.1, read on the forward strand.
GGGGGGAATGGCGGGTTCTGGGTCACGTGACGAGAGGGAGGCCCGCTGGGCGACTCCTCCCCCGGGGAGAGGAATTTAACGCGCGCTCCCGTGGCAACGGGCACGTGCAGGAACTTGGTGGAGCTGAGACAGCTGGAGGCCGGGGTACGTGCGGGGGGAGCCCGGATCCGGGCGGCGCGGCCTGGGGGGGAGACCCTGGATCAGGCCCCCATCCCCGGGCTGGGTGCGCGCGTGGGGGAAGAGACCCCGGATCAGGCCCCCATCCCCGGGCTGGGTGCGTGCGTGGGGGAGAGACCCCGGATCAGGCCCCCATCCCCGGGCTGGGTGCGTGCGTGGGGGAGAGACCCCGGATCAGGCCCCCCCATCCCCGGGCTGGGTGCGTGCGTGGGGGAGAGACCCCGGATCAGGCCCCCAATCCCCGGGCTGGGTGCGTGCGTGGGGGGGGAGACCCCGGATCAGGCCCCCCCCATCCCCGGGCTGGGTGCGTGCGTGGGGGAAGAGACCCCGGATCAGGCCCCCCCATCCCCGGGCTGGGTGCGTGCGTGGGGGAAGAGACCCCGGATCAGGCCCCCCCATCCCCGGGCTGGGTGCGTGCGTGGGGGAGAGACCCCGGATCAGGCCCCCCCATCCCCGGGCTGGGTGCGTGCGTGGGGGAGAGACCCCGGATCAGGCCCCCCCATCCCCGGGCTGGGTGCGTGCGTGGGGGAGAGACCCCGGATCAGGCCCCCCCATCCCCGGGCTGGGTGCGTGCGTGGGGGAGAGACCCCGGATCAGGCCCCCCCATCCCCGGGCTGGGTGCGTGCGTGGGGGAGAGACCCCGGATCAGGCCCCCCCATCCCCGGGCTGGGTGCGTGCGTGGGGGAGAGACCCCGGATCAGGCCCCCCCATCCCCGGGCTGGGTGCGTGCGTGGGGGAGAGACCCCGGATCAGGCCCCCCCATCCCCGGGCTGGGTGCGTGCGTGGGGGAGAGACCCCGGATCAGGCCCCCCCATCCCCGGGCTGGGTGCGTGCGTGGGGGAGAGACCCCGGATCAGGCCCCCAATCCCCGGGCTGGGTGCGTGCGTGGGGGAGAGACCCCGGATCAGGCCCCCATCTCTGGTCAGGCTCGGTGGGGGAGCTCAGATGCATTGCAGGGGTGGAGCTGAAAGAATAGGGGACACACAGAATAGGGTCGGAGACACACAGTGAGCACCCAGAGCCCAAGGGAGCCCCGAGGCAGGACAGCGCAGAACCGGGGAAGGGGGAGATTTAGGGGAAAAGAGAGGGAGACTCCTGCCTTGAGCTGGGTGGGAAACTGTTGTTCCGCTCAGAGGAAAGGTTTGAGATTTCAAAAAAGTTCCCTGTGCAGGACTGGCACAAAACGGTGAAAACCTGACAATTTTCACTGAACTGAAATTTCACAGTGTGTTTTGTTTTGGAAACTGAACCGGGGTGTTTCCCAAATGAAATGTGCTCCCAGGCTGGCTGCAGTGGAGCAAGCCCTGACTGACTTCCAAGCAGGTTGGCAAGGAGCCCAGCCTGGGAGTTGACAAGAAGCCTATGCAGGTTGCCTACAAACTGTCCAGACAGTGGTAACTGAACTGTTCCTGTAAAATGGCTCAATTGATGAATCAGCAGATTCTGAAACACCCCCTCCCCAGTTTCCCCCAAAATGTTTAGGTTTTTTTTATTTTAGGCAATCTTTCTGACCAGCTGTACTCCAGCCCTTATGGGGATATCTTCATCCTGGAGTATAGGCAAACTGGCATGGACCCAGCCTCCCTGGGCTGGCAGCAGTTGCCTGTTTGGAAGTAGGGGAAAGGGGCTTGTGGGCTGATAGAGATGGACAATACCCCCCACCCCCATTATTAGAAATAATATTAGTTCCATTTTACAGATGGGGAAACAGAGGGATCACAGTCAGTGGGAGAGCTGAGATTAGAACCCTGGAGTCCTGGCCTCCCCTTCTTTAATCTGTACAGTACTCTCAGCCTTTCCAGACTCCTGTCCCCTTTTCAGGAGTCTGATTTGTCTTGCATACCCCCAAGTTTCCCCTCACTTAAAAACCGCTTGCTGACAAAAATCAGACATAAAAGTACAAAAAAGTGTCACAGTACATTATTACTAAAAAATTGCTTTTACTTTCTCATTTTTACAATATAGTTATAAAATAAATCAGAATATAAATATATTTCTTATATATTAATATGACTTATATTTCAGTATAAAGTCATTGTCTGTATTAAATTTTAGTTTGTACGGACTTCGCTACACTTTTTATGTAGCATGTTGTAAAACTAGGCAAATCTCTAGATGAGTTGATGTACCCACTGGAAGACCTCTGCGTACCCCCAGGGGTATAAGTACCCCTGGTTGAGAACCACTGTGTTAGGCTGCCTGGCTTAAGATGCACAGGGGAGAGGTGCACCTGGCTCAGGAGACCTGGGAGAGTGGACTGCTCCCCCAGGGTCAGGGGAATGTGGGACCCAGCCAGGATGCCTCCTACACCTCCCATCCCAAAGCTGGGAAGTAATGTCCATCACAAGCCCTGCCTGGCAGCACCCTGTTTTGGTTGTTAGTTCTGCTCTGCTTGGGGGAGGGACAATCTGTCTGAGCAGCTAGGCATGTACTCATATGCTCCTTCTTGTACTTGCCTTGGGGGTTATTTAAGGTGAATAACTGATTAGTGTGGCCGGGGGCCAAGCTGTCCCAATCCAGTCCTTGGAAGAAAAGCCACGTTATCTCCTCTTTCACCACCACGGGGTCTGGCTCTGAAGCCTGGGCGAAGATTTTTGCCTCTCTGAAACTTTTCACCTCCTGACTTCACAGAGCAGCAAGTCCCAGCCTCAGGGCCTTCTATCTCCAGCCACCTTTCCCCTTGTAACTCCATTAGTTACTGAGGCCGTGTGAGCTATTATCCTCTCTCCTGCTAATGCTCTTGCTCTCCAACCTCTCCTTGCTGTCTCCCCTGCGGCTGTGCAAACCCAAGCAATCAGGTCAATAACAGCCAGTGGATACAGGGAATGAACGAAACCTACGGTGAAGGCAGAGGCTGGGTAGATGATTGTCTCTCACCTGTTACCGGCCGCTTGTCTGGCTTCTCTTGCCAATAAGCCCTTATTGAATCTGAGGATGAGGGCGTGGCCTGGCATATTGCTGGTGGAGATACCTTATCTGCAGGCTCCTTTTCCAGGCTTACAATAATCAATTGTCCTCCTCTTGCCCCTTTCATCAGAGGGCCTCAAAGCACAGTACAGACCCTAATGAATGAAGCCTCAACCCTTCCCTGGAGGTGGAGATATAATCCCAGATAGGGAAACTGAGGCACATATGTGACTTGCCCAAGGAACTGCAGCAACTCAGTAACAGAGCTGGGAAGAGACCCCATGAGTTAGGATTCCCAGTCAGTACCTTTGGTCTAACCCAGTGGTTCTCAACCTATTTACCATTGTGGACTGCATCCAATACGACCTATATTGGCCCCTGAGGATGTCGCATGGGCCGCAGCTGTGCTGATTGGGCTGTGGGTTGAGAACCACTGGGCTAACCACTAACACCCACTTCTGTGCTGTGGGTTAGAACAATGATGGTGGGAGTGGAGAGGATCAGGCTTCGCTTCTCACTTACTGGATGCCAGGATCAGAGTTTTTATGCTGCTTCTGGTTGGTTCTGCTCCAGTTGTAATTGTTACCGTGACTGCTCTGTACACACATCCGGTCTGTACGCACACAAGAGATTGGAGGCCCAGCATCAGCAGCCTCCCTGCTCCTTTTTCACCACTCCTGCCAGCTGGATGGGTCCCCAGAGGCGAGGCTAAGCCTTTCTCCTGAGCCTTTCAGCCTGAGCCCTCATGCAAGCAGCAAAGGAGGAGCAAAGTCCACCTACCCGTGGCTGGTTTGGGTGACATGGACAGGTGGTGCCATAAGTACAGGATTTGTGCTGTCGCTTCCTCCAAACAGAAGTTAAAGCAGCCTGTCCTGGGATGAGCTGGACTGTATGCTCCTTCTTTCCAAAGCACCGGGTGGAGAGCAGCTGAGAAGAGACACTTATCAAGGCCCTCTAGGCCAGGGAGCCATGCTCCGAATTGGGAGTTAAGAGGCCTGGAGTCTGTTCCCAGCTCTGCCACTGACTTGCTGTGTGTCTTTGGGCATGTCACTTCATCTCCCTGCATCTCTGCGTCGCCATCTGTAAAGCAAGTGTAAAGTGCTGATCTTGCTACAAGACCAGCAGCAGGCCAGGCTGTTTTCATTCCCGGGCTCAGGTTAGACTTGCCAGTCAGTCAGTTCATCCCCATTTTGAAGGGGGTTGATTGGCAGCTTGTCCCCCAAGGAATAACTACATTCCCTTTGGCCGCCCTGGCAGACAAGAGGACTTTTCCTAGCTTGCATCCAGGCATTCCAGCATGGTGTTTTGGGAAGAGGTTCTCAGGGGACGGGAATGCTGAGTGCATGGACAAGGAGGATGTGTGTAGAGGGGAATGCAGGATGGGGAGAATCTCATTCGAAAGGAATGCTGGGTGATGGGAGAGTTCTCAGCTGAAGGCAGATTCTTGTGATGCCAGACTGGACACAGCACTAGGTAACAGACCGTAGGGAACACACACGGCACATGTCAGGCCGTTGTGACTAGCTGACCGTGCTGGACTTTTCCATCTGACTTCTGACAGAGAAGAAGACTATGGGCTTGAGGGCAGGGTTCTGAGGGTAGTGATCCAGCCTTTCTCCCCAAGCTATTTTAAGAAACATTGCTGTTTGGGAATAAACAGAAGAGAGACAGCATGGCCCTGCTGTGGGCACATCTTGTGCTAGAGAGGTGGCTGGACGCAGCCCACTCTGGACAGAGCTGCTGGCAACCCCAGTCCCTGTCCAGAAGGTCAGACTGACCTTCACAAGCTGCACGAGGACGCTGCGGTAAATAAATTGTAAAGCATTTGAAAGTTCAGAAAGAAACTCTTAAACCTACTGATTCCGATGAGGGACAAAATCACTCCTGTTTAACTTTAGGCTTTAGCAGAGTTACACCGGGGTGAATAAGGTCCACTGACTGCTCTCCATCACTGCATACTCAGGCTGATCTCCACGCGCAGCTGCTAAGTAGGGCTGACTAGGGTCTTGTAGGAGCTAGTTTGGAGGCAGGGACTGCCATACCCGCCAGAACGCCTTGGGAGCATTAGCAGGCGCCAAGGTCATTCAGCTGGCCCTGCTGTTCTGGTGAGGGCTCAGGACCCATTGCTGCTCCTCAGATCTTATCACTGCTCAGTGGGATTTCTGTACTGTTAAAAACCATTGAGCAGACATGGACGGAGAGTTCAGGGAAGGGAGGGTGTGGAGTGATTAACAACTCCTGAGTCTCCTTCCAGCCCCACTGAAATCTTCAAGTGTGGTGGATCGTTGACAACAGGGAGGCAACATGCATTCCTCCTACATCCTGTGCCCTGTGATCCCCCTTGTCTTCCGGCACCCTCTTCCAGCTCCTGCTTGGAGCAGCCTCCCATAAACTGCCTTCCTAGTCACCCCACAAAAGCCCCTAGGCAGTGACACCCACCCTCCTCCCCTCGCCCCCTCCCAGAGAGCGCATCATGGTCAACGAGCCCCACAGCGCCAGCAGTGGGAGTGCCAGTTCCAGGTCGGAGGGCAGCAGCAGCGGCAGTGAGAGCTCCAAGGACAGCTCGCGATGCTCCACCCCGGTCCTGGATGCTGAGCGCCATGAGCGGCTGCGGGAGAAGATGCGCCGGCGATACGACTCCGGGGACAAGTGGTTCTCCTTGGAGTTCTTCCCCCCGCGGACGGCCAATGGTGCGGTCAATCTGATCTCCAGGTGAGACCTGTGGGGTGGGGGGAACGGGGAGGAGGTGTGATGGCTTTGACTGGGGGACAGCCTGATAGAGCCGGTTCAGGCCTGTGCTCTGTCTCCCTTCCAGGTGAAGAAGCAGGTAATGGTTCTGTGCTTCCCTGCTGAGAAGGGTGATGGACTCCAGGTAATTCATCTTTGCATCCCTGTAGAGTTAAACACCATGGTGAGATTACTAAGGGGGCTGGATCATTTTGTATGCGAACATATTCCTGCTAAAGGTGAATCCACTCTCATGCTTTAGAGTCTGAGCTGATCACTGTGGGGTCAGGCAGGGGGGCAGAAAGGAATCCTCCACTTGCTTAGTGTGCAGGATCTAGTAGGTGCATTGGTGGGGTGTGTATGGGTGTCTCTCCAGGAAGCATCGTGTATTAGTTTTTGCCCCTGGCAATGACCAAACTAAATGGACCGGTGGCTGGTCTAGTCTTGCGGGGCCCATGGCCTTGGCAACATGAATCCTGCTTGCTTTCTGGTCATCTAGATGCTTTAGGCCCCGATCTTTTCCCCATCCTGGTGGGAGTCTCTCCCTGCGTGTCCAGGCCAAACCCCTGCAGTGCTGTGTAACGTGAACGCTCTGCCTCTTGTGCCCAGCCCGTGCAGAAAGGGCCTCTCTGGTCACAAGTCACCGTGGCAACATCGAAAGGGAAAGGTGTGGTTTGAAAACCTCCGTGCTGTGCTAATGAAATAGCAGGGCCCTGCTTTCCATGCCATGGCCAGGTTCCAGCCTGGGGTAAGCAGCTGCAGCAGCGCTGAAGGCAGGGGAGTCTCTGGCATCTGGAGCAGGCCTCCGTTTGGAATCTGGACTTGGATTAGACCTATTAGTTCCCCTCCCAATGGCCCCAGCAGCGCCTGCTTATTCCCAGTAGTCCCCATTGTACCCTATTCCCTAGATGCGTATCATAGCCACGGGCCTGCCACCTTCTCCTTTGGAAGATGATGCCACAGCCTCCTAGATGTGGCTGGGAGGAAGCTTCTGGTAGATCCAACCTAGAATTCCCCCTCTTTTAAAAAAAAAATCTTGCCCAAACTGCTAGTTCCACCTGTTTGGCTATCCCTGAACATGGTCTCGCCTCTGTGGTGTTGATCTGCCAGTGGCCCTTAGTGGTTCCTTCACCAACCTGGAGCGAGTTAGCTCTCGGTCTCTTCTCCTGAGGTGGCTGCTCCAGCCTAGTAATTGTTCTTGCTGCTCTGATCCAAATTCCCTCTCGTCTGCCACACGCTGTCCGGTAGTGAGGTGCCTGGCGCTGAGTGCGATATCCCAGGCGTGCGGGTGGCAGCACCCCCAGAGGCTAGCAATAAACTGCTTCTGTTCTAATCTGCAGGTTTGACCGCATGGGGATGGGCGGCCCCCTCTTCATTGATGTGACTTGGCACCCGGCAGGGGACCCAGGCTCTGACAAGGAGACCTCCTCCATGATCATCGCCAACACAGCCGTCAACTACTGTGGCCTGGAGACCGTCTTGCACATGACATGTTGCAACCAGACCAAGGAGGAGATCACAGGGCACCTGCAGAAGGCCAAGCGTCTGGGGCTGAAGAACATCATGGCACTGCGAGGAGGTGAGCATTCCTCTCTGCCCTGGGGATAATGCCAGAGTTACCCTCACCTCCAGCGAGCGACTCCTCTGTGGGAGGAGCCGGAATGAACCAACCTGGCGATCTAACATCCCTCCCAGTTCTGGGGCCATGTGGTTAAGCATCTGTCTGAATCTGTTCTCCCTGTTGCCTCAGGCCTCTGGATTAGGGCTGAGAGGAGTTAACCCTGACCCAGAAGGCGTGGTGTCTCCATCTCGGGGGGGGGAGGTGAAGGGCCCATGGGTGGAACCAAGTAAGGAAGCCAGTGAACTTGGAGACTCCATTTCCTCTTCCTCTCTAATGGGCGGCCCATCTAGCGCTGGTTGAGCTTTGCTATACACAGGCCCTGGGTCAGACCCGTCTCCATGTCTCCTCACGCAGACCCCATTGGCGAGGAGTGGGAGGAAGAGGTGGAAGGCTTCAACTACGCCATCGACTTGGTGAAGCACATTCGCTGCGAGTTCGATGACTATTTTGACATCTGCGTGGCAGGTAAACGCATCTTTTTATGGGCCAGCTGTGGCGGGGTTTGCCTCTGACCGTGGGGACCAGACTGTGCTGGCAGGACTCTGAGCGACGGCTTGTGGGTGCTGGACGGTTCAGATGTTTGATGCCCCAGCATGACTGAGGCTCTGGAAGAGTGAGCGGGCTGCCTCCTGGCTCAGCTCCTCCTCTTCTCTCTGAAGGTTACCCCAAGGGCCACCCTGAAGCCGAGAGCTATGAAGCTGACCTGAGGCACCTGAAAGAGAAAGTCTCTGCTGGAGCTGACTTCATCATCACGCAGCTCTTCTTCAGGTCCGAGACCTTCCTTGCGTTCATGAAGGACTGTCAGGCCATTGGCATCACCTGCCCCATCGTACCTGGCATCTTTCCCATACAGGTGAGATCCCCAGCCCTTGCCAGGAGGGCGAAGTGAGCAGCCAGGAGGGGTTCATGGCTGGATTTTTGAGCTAAATCTTGCCAGCTCCCAAGCACTCTCCACTAAAGCTCTAAGTCACTGGGAGATGAGGGTGCTGAGTGTTGTCTGACTCTTGTCCCTGCAAAGCGAAAACATAGCAGAACAAAGTAATGGAAGGATGGTGGGAGCCACCTTTCCAGGAGGTCTTTATTAGGCATGTCAATAAGCATGCGTAGCACGATGCAATGGGTAAACTGGAGCCATTGGCTGAACAGTGCCAAGCCAATAACCGCATGTCTCTTCCCTGAAGAGTTTTACAGTCTAAAGACACCAGCCGGGATGCTACAGTACAGAACAGCGGCTGGGAGCTTTGCATTCCTCTTTACGCTTCTGCCTTGCCTGTGGGGGTCTCGAGTGCTTTTCAGACATGAATTAACCCCCGCTCCCGCCCCCCCAGTTGCCTGCCCCCTTTGAAGGGGGTAAATACTTCCCCCTTTTTAAAGATTGGGGACAGGGGGAATGGAGTGTAGACAGGTTAAAGTGATTTGTCTGAGGTTGCACTAAAAGTCAGTGATAAAGATGGGAACAGAACCCAGGAGTCCTGATTCAAAGTCTACTGTTTTGACTACTATAAAAACTCTTTCCTGGTACAGATGTTACCTTGTCAACTGGCTGGGGAGCAGATCTGGTCTGAAAATTGAGAGACCTCGTTAGCAGCCTTGACCCTTTCCCTTGGGTATTACCCTTCCCTGTTCCCCTTGTATCCCATGCCCAGGGTTACCATTCTCTGCGCCAGCTCGTGAAGCTCTCCAAACTCGAGGTGCCGCAGGAGATCAAAGAAGTGATCGAGCCCATCAAGGACAACGATGCAGCCATCCGGAACTACGGGGTGGAGTTGGCGGCGTCCATGTGCCGGGAGCTGCTGGACAGCGGCATGGTGTCCGGCCTGCATTTCTACACCCTCAACAGAGAAGTGGCCACCACTGAAATCCTCAAACGTCTGGGCATTTGGAAAGAGGATCCCAGGTGAGCAGAGAGCTACTCCTGGGGCATCTTCCTCCTGTCACAGCTGCACCTTCAAGAGATATGACCTGTAAAGGAAAGAAAAAGAGCTGGTGGCTTTCCACCCGCACACCGCCACGCTCTCCTTCTGTTTGTATCAATACATTAGAAATTTCGGTCCGGCCTTCCCTGGAGTACTCTGTGGGTGACTGGAAAGCTGGGAGGATTGTGACCTCTAAGTACCAAGGGGGTGAGAGCTGCAGCAACTGAGGGGAAGGTGGTTTGTAGTTGGACTGGTTAAACCTATTGGCGGGGTTTGTTTTGTGGTGTATGTGTGGGTTTGTTGTGGCTTTGTTTGTTTGGGGTTTTTTGGGCAAACACTTAACGTAAATGCCTGACGAGCAGCCAGGAGACAAGAACTTTTCATCTTCTCCGCCTGTTGGTGTTAAGTGCTGAGTAAGGTCCTACTGTGATCTCCGGCAGCAGTAGAGAAAATGTTCAATAGTCGAGCAGGGGGCTGTCCAGCAAGGGTGGGAGACACAAACATTGGGGTCTTTTTTTTCTTTAAAAATAGCCAACCTTTCATAGAATCATAGAATATCAGGGTTGGAAGGGACCCCTGAAGGTCATCTAGTCCAACCCCCTGCTCAAAGCAGGACCGAGTCCCAGTTAAATCATCCCAGCCAGGGCTTTGTCAAGCCTGACCTTAAAAACCTCTAAGGAAGGAGATTCTACCACCTCCCTAGGTAACGCATTCCAGTGTTTCACCACCCTCTTAGTGAAAAAGTTTTTCCTAATATCCAATCTAAACCTTCCCCACTGCAACTTGAGACCATTACTCCTCGTTCTGTCATCTGCTACCATTGAGAACAGTCTAGAGCCATCCTCTTTGGAACCCCCTTTCAGGTAGTTGAAAGCAGCTATCAAATCCCCCCTCATTCTTCTCTTCTGCAGGCTAAACAATCCCAGCTCCCTCAGCCTCTCCTCATAACTCATGTGTTCCAGTCCCCTAATCATTTTTGTTGCCCTTCGCTGGACTCTCTCCAGTTTATCCACATCCTTCTTGAAGTGTGGGGCCCAAAACTGGACACAGTACTCCAGATGAGGCCTCACCAATGTCGAGCAATGTTCAGGTCTGTCTAGCCCCCAGAAAAGGGCAGGTGCCCATCCTGTGTATTTCATCTTTAACAAACTGCCCAGCTGCCTGGGAGCATACGCGAGAGGGGGATAATGAATGCCTTGGCATGAGCCGCCATCTCCTGAATGGAGGAGAGGTGTCCGCTCTGTAGGGAAGTGCCTCTCTGGATGCAGCGACGACTCTCAATTCTGATTCAGCCCTTGCCGTTCAGCCTGCCCCAGAACCCTGCCTCTCTCGTAAAACGCATTTACTCGCGGTGCTTTCAGTCCCAAAGCAGGGAATCCGTTACAGAGAAGCCATCCTAATAATCTCTATTTTCCCCCAAGGCGGCCTCTGCCCTGGGCAGTCAGCGCCCACCCCAAGAGAAGAGTCGAAGACGTCCGGCCTATTTTCTGGGCCTCCAGGCCAAAGAGCTACATTCACCGAACTCAGGAATGGGATGATTTCCCCAATGGTCGCTGGTGAGTCTCTGGCCTAGGCCAAAGGGGGCTGGAGCCGGTGGGGAGTGGAGCAGGAAGCCATCTGAGTAATGGGACCATCCGCTCCGCTCCGACATCACTTGAAATGGAAGACGTCTCTGTAGGACAGGCAGAGGCTGCTGGACTCGTTTCAAGAGCCTTTTGGAGTCCCGTCACTGAGCCCATCTGGTGATACTTTGCTAGGAGAACCTCTGGTGGTGCCCAGTAGCTCAGAGCTGCATGAGGGGATGAGCTGCTGGGTGGGGTTGAGTGGGTGGCCCCAACGTGGTGGGGTGCAGATCTCTGGTTGATCGTATTTGCTACTCTCCCCCCGCACCTTGGGGTGTGGCTTTTTTCCCACCCGCTGGAACAGTCAAGCAGGTCACATTCCACCACAGGCAGCATGTACACCTAGTCTCTCTGTGCCATCCCGCAGGGGGAACTCTTCCTCGCCAGCCTTCGGCGAGCTGAAGGACTATTACCTCTTCTACCTGAAGAGCAAGTCGCCGCGGGAGGAGCTCCTGAAGATGTGGGGGGAGGAGCTGACAAGTGAGGAAAGCGTCTTCGAGGTGTTCACCTGTTACATCTCCTGCGAGCCCAACAGGGAGGGGCACAAGGTGAGTGAAGGCCTGGGGCTGAGAACAGAGAGGGAGGCTCATTGGAGAGTGGGGCAGGGCAACAAGGACTGGCTCAGAGAGAGACAGTGGTGCTTATCTCAAAGGTGTCAAGCGCCCTGTGACATTCCTTTACACAGGGGGTCAGGGCAGTCCTCTGCCAAACCCACTCTGTGACCGTGGGGGAGGGGACTCTCAGCACGGGGGAGCTAGGAACAAGCCTGGATAAAGATGTCCTTGTGCTGTGAAAGGGCCAAGATCAGAGTAGTGGCGCACCTGGTAAGAAGGGACAACCCCCATGAGTTCAGCCTTGGGGACCGCAAGCTGAAAAGCCCCCCTGGTTTGAAAGGGGTCTCAGACAGGGTGCCCTAGACCAGGGATCCTCAATGTGGCACCTGCCAGGGCATTTTTGTGTGCCCGCAGGACTCCCCACTGCGGAAATGTCGCCGAGAAGTGTTGCCGTTTCTCGGCAGCATTTCGGCGGTGGGGTGTCTGGCGCCTGCCCAGTAGGCTATTCCCACAAGAAAGGTTGGGGACCACTGTCCTAGACCATGTAGGGCTTTAAAGAAGCTGTCTGGGATTTTGACTTGCACCCAGAAGGGAGCTGTCAGCCTTGTACAAGGTAAGAGCACCTGTGGGATGTGCTCTCACTAGCTCATCTGCCCTGTGAGGTGGGCAGCCATGTCCGCACCCACTGGAGTCTTGTTTGAGGCGGCATTGCCTGGTGCTGTGAGGTTATGGTAATGGATAGCCTCTTTCCTTCCTGCAGGTGACCTGCCTGCCCTGGAACGACGACCCTCTCGCTGCTGAAACCAACCTCTTGAAGGAGCAGCTGGACAAGGTGAACAGAAGAGGAATCCTGACCATCAACTCCCAGCCAAACATCAATGGCAGACCGTCCACTGACCCCATCGTGGGCTGGGGGCCCAGTGGGGGCTATGTCTTCCAGAAGGTACTAAACCATAGATGTGTACGGCTAGAAAGGACCCTTAGCATCTAGTCTGGTCTCTTATGCAGGAGATCAAAGAACGTTGTTCGATTTCTGCATCCAGCCCGGTATCAGCTGGTTGAGCTAGAAGTACCTGTGTAGAAAGAGATCCAGCCTAGATTTTTGAAGCTTCACATGATGACCCCATCTCTAGATAATTCATTCCAGCAGCTAATTACCCTCGCTGTTAAAATATGGGACTTGATTTCTAGTCTGAATTTGTCTAACTTCAGCTTCCAGCCATTGGATCTTGTGACGCCTTTGCCTGCTAAGATTGAAGAGCCCTTTATCATCAGGAATCTTCTCCTCCTAGGCACTTCTAGACCATGGTCCAGTCACCTGTCAATCTCCTCATGGATAGATAGATAAAGCCTCTCACTGGAAGGCAGGCTTTTGCCATCTGGGTAGTCCTACCCCAATGCCTGTGTCCCAAGGCTGCTGTACCAGCCTCTTCCATTCACCCTCTTTTCCAAAGCTACTTATTTCAGAGCTGGGGTTTGTTGGGTTAAGGACACATCTAGTTTAAATTCCCTGAGCTCCCTCCCAGACCTTTCTGCTCATTACTTTCCAAAAACCTGCACCACAGGAAGTGATAGCATCTGGCTATATGCCCAATAAGGGAATTTTCTGCCAGCTTGCTGTTAGTCTGCCGTCTTGTGCAAGAGCAGGCAGGGAGATCTGGCAGGAGATTGGGACTGTACTTCTAGCTCTTCCACTGACTTGTTGTGTTGCCTTGGGCAAGCCAGTTAACCTACGAACCTCTATTTCCCCATCTGTAAAATAGGGACAGTGCCACTTAACGGCCTTTGAAGTGTTTCACATCTGGGGATGGAGAGTGCTACTTATGTTTTCCTGGGATGCCTCCCATCCACTCATGAACCAGGCCCCACTTTAAGTGCTGCCTGCAGGGGTATCCAGGAGGTGGCGCTCTTCCCTCTGAGCCAGTCCTGACCCTCACATGGTGGCGCAGGAAGTGCTGTCCTTTGGATGAAATAGAACACTGAGAAAGTCATGGGGATCTTTAATGACCTTAAACCCAGTGTCCTGGTCAGCTTCCAGCGTGTGTCTTGGTATTCTGCTTCTCTGAACTCTCCCTGCAGTTTCACTCAGAGGGATGCCTCATTCTTACATAGCATATCTCATCAGATCTCAAGGCGCTTTACAAAGGCTGATTATCCCCTGTTTACAGATAGGGAAACTGAGGCATGGAGAGGGGAAATAGCTTGCCCAAGATTACCCAGCTGACTAGTGACAGAGCCAGGAAGAGAACCCAGGTCTCTGGCCTCCCAGATCAGCGCTCTGTCCCCTGACCAGGGGCGGGCAAACTTTTTGGTCTGAAGGCTGCATCGGGTTTCTGAAATTGTATGGAGGGCTGGTTAGGGGAGGCTGTGCCTCCCCAAACAGCAAGGCATGGCCTGGCCCCTGCCCCTATCCGATCCCCCTACTTCTTGCCCCCTGATCGCCCTCCCAGGACTCCTGCCCCATCCAACCTCCCTGCTCTCGGTCCCCTGACCGGCCCCGGACCCTCCACTCCTGACTGCTCCCCCGGGACCCCTGACCCATCCACCCCCCCGCCCCCCGACGGTGCCCCACCGCCCCATCCAATCCCTCCTCTCCTTCCTGACTGCCCCTGTAGGACTCCTGCCCCCATTCAACCCCTGTTCCCCACCCTCTGACGACCCTGACCCCTATCCACACCCCTGCCCACCCCCTGAACTCCCCTGCCCTCTATCCAACCCCCCCTGCTCCCTGCCCCCTTACCGCGCTACCTGGAGCACCGGTGTCTGGCAGGACGGCTGCACCAAGACGGGCAGCCGCACCGCGCAGCAGAGCACTGGGTCAAGCCGGGCTCTGCAGCCCCGCCGTCCAGAGCATTGTGCCGCATGGCTGCAGGGGAAGGGGGACAGCAGGGGAAGGTCCAGGGACGAGCCTCCCCGGCCAGGAGCTCAGGGGCCGGGCAGGATGGTCCCGTGGGCCGGATCATTATTATGATTATTGTGGGGTCCCCCATAATCAAGGTAAACAGTAGGAGCAGAGCACATGGTGGGGAACAATACAAGCTAATTCAAAGGGATTTGGATTGTTAAAGCTGCTGGGCCAGCAGATGGCAAATACAGTTGAGTGGAGAAAGATTCCCCAGGAGCAAGGAAATCAATCATCCAACACAATGGCCAGGAAACCGAGCTAGTGCTGTTAGGAGGGAGGCAGTTGCTGAATCCAGCCCAGAGCAGCAGCCAACGGGGAAAACGAGGAATTAGGCTATGTTAGGCACACACAGAGGACACCAGACAAAAGAGGTGCTGCTGTGAACGACCAGGCCCCCATTAGAGCCCAGCTGGGATAACCCTCTGCGGCTTCATTCACCGGACCACGGGGGTGAAATTGCCAACGAGGGCGCAGCACAGAACAAAGATATCAAGCCTGAGTCTCGTAGAAACAGCCAGCACCTGCTGCTTTATGGGCGCCTGGAATGACAGGTGCGGAGGCTGTGGCTTAGCTACCTGGGTGCATCCCCTACTGCAGAGCCTACAGGGAGACTTGATTTTGCACCCCTTCGCTCTGAAGAACCGAAGCTAGGAGGATGGGTAAGAGGCTGTCTGCAAAGGATTATTAATACATTGGGCTTGTGCCCTGTGGTACCTCTGTGTGCTGGGCACTTTGTTTCTTTGGCCATTCCCAGCTCTACCACGGACTTACCTCCATTTCCCCATCTAGAAAATGGGGATAGTATGGGCCTGTCTCGAGGGGTGGGATGGATGGATTCTTCTTAGTACCTCCCCCATTTTAGCTACTGGGGCTTCAGAAAACTGGATGAATCCTCAATAGCTGGGTTTCCCCACTGGTTCCTCCCTTCCCTGCACTGCACTGAGTTTTGGCTTCTGTTTCCTCCCGCCCACGCAGGCATACCTGGAATTCTTCACCTCCAGCGAGAACATCACCGCGCTGCTTAAAGTGCTGAAGATGAAGAAGTACGAGCTCCGAGTGAATTACCACATTGTCAACGTCCGGGTAAGAGTGTGCTTAGCCGACGCTTCCCTCCTGCCACGTCATGGAGACGCAGGCGGCCTAAGTCCTAAGGAGAGAGGGGGAGTCTGCCAGCAGGGCAGGAAGATGGGAGTTGGTAATGGGACAGGGCGAAGCAGCACTAGCTATTCCCTGCAGCTCCTTCCTGAGCCGTTGGCTTTTCACCGTTTGGTTGATGGAGGGTAGTTTAATTTCAGGGAAGTAGTGCCTATAAAAGCACCTTTGCACCAGGTCCACTGCATCTACTTCCCGCTCAGGACCATCTTGCTCTAGAAGGCGCTTCCAATGTCCCGTCCTCCTCCTGGCAGGGTGAAAACATCACCAATGCTCCTGATCTGCAGCCCAACGCCGTGACCTGGGGCATCTTCCCAGGCAGAGAGATCATTCAGCCAACGGTTGTGGATCCAGTTAGCTTCATGTACTGGAAGGTAAGAGCACCACGCCAGCTGACATTGAACTTATCCCCAGCCGGTGGTTAGAGAGAGGTTGGGTTTAGCGGTTTTTGTCTCTTCTTTATCAAGACCCACTGGACAGTCACAGGACCACATTAGTGCCTAGATGGAGTCCATCCTGAGCTCTTTAGTCCTTATGCAGTGGGAGCTTTGCCTGAGTGAGGACTGCAAGATTTTCCCCTTCCTCCCCCATTATGTATTTGTTGTCTATATGAAGTGGGCGACGTGAGTGCCAACCCCCATATTTCTGGGCCAGTTCCCACAGCAGTTGAGGCTGAGGCAGTATTGAGCAGCACTGGTGAAAGAATACACACGCACATGGTTTCTAGAAAGCAGGAGGATGCATTGATTTACTGCCCAGCTCCTCAGCTGTGGGGTGGGGCAGATGCGAAGCCATACGCACTTTCTTCCCCTCCCAAGACTAGCTGCCCTAGACGACATTGTAGGAGTCACAGCTACCGTAACGAATGTGCTTGGGATGACCGTACCATGCTCTCTGCCTTTGTCCTGGCAGGATGAGGCCTTCGCTTTGTGGATTGAGCAGTGGGCTAAGCTGTATGAAGAGGAGTCTCCCTCTCGCATGATTATCCAGTACATCCATGACAACTACTACTTGGTCAACCTGGTGGACAACGAGTTCCCGCTGGAGAACTGCCTGTGGCAGGTCATGGAGGACACTTTCGAGCTCTTGAACTGTCCCACGGAGCAGTGAGTCACAGCCGCTCACTCCGTCCATCCACCCACTCACTGCAGGCAGCACAACTGCCGGGGGCAAGAGGAGCCCGGCTCGGCATGACATGGAGCCAGACACTCCGCCCAAGGGCCACATCCACTCTGCTCTCGCCTCCTCATTGAGCCACATTCTCTCGCCTGCTCTGCCCGAGGCACATGCTCGTCTCTCCCAGAGCGAGACTCCATCAGGGGCCTCCCAACACCCCTCTCTGTTACAAACAAAACATGTCCCACTGTCTGTTCTCATATGCTAATGGCAGCTAGAACCACCTGAACCTCCCAGCAGAGCTGTAGGCTGCATTCTAAGAAACGATCGAGCTGCTTTTTCAGTGTCCTCTTCAGGGTTTGTTTCAATGTGATCGTAGTGGAGACTCACCCACCCACTGCAGCAGAGACAGCGTGCTGGGGAAGTTGGACACTACATGGTCTAAAAGACTTGGTCAAGTTTTCTCCCAAACCCCCCCCCCCCTTTTGTTTTTTAAAGGAACGGGAATAAGGGAATTCTCCAGGTCAGTTTAATCTTTAGTTTGGTGATTAGGAATTAATTAATAAATAGCAGACACTAGGCATGCCTCATTTCTGGATCAATAAGATGGGGTGCACACTCTCTGCACTGATTTGTATTTTAGCTCAGTTCAGCTCTACCACAGCTGAAGGTGGTTTTTAGAGTCATGCCAACATCCTCTCCATGCTCAAGGGTGACAGTGAGATTGCTTATAGGGAGCAGTGTTTACCGTGAAGGGTGGGGCTAGCCAGGCCAAGCTGGTAGGAGTTTGTAGCATTGGGGCTAGTGTGTTTCATGCACCAGCTGCTGAGGGCCTGGATTTTACAGCCCATCGTCTCCACAGGTGCAGATTGGGGTGTGCGCACAACCTACCATGGGGGCTGGGCTACAGAGCTGGTTGAGCCTGCTACAGTCTGGCCAACAGTGCTGGGGATTTCACCCCCCGACAGTGGATACTCATGCTTTATAGTAATTCAAGGGAAACCTTAAAAGTGTCACAACATGATGCACGGTTGGTGTGTGAGCTTTTTCCTTTTCCCGACAGCTCAGGCCAGGATGAACTATTCCTAATCCCTACACTGTAGAGGTACCTGGGTAAACACTCTAAGTCTCACAGAGTTAAAAGATGGTTCACTTTTGCAACGCTGCTGGGACTGTACCATCTATTGTATCATTCTGTACCAGTCTGATCATGTTCCTCAATTGTGCAGTGTTGTCTTCTGTGCTGCAAGATCAGGCCAAACCATGTTGTAAGTGTCTCTCCAAGCTGGAGTGGGAGTCCAGCCTGGCAGAGTCATTCTGATGTGCTGCATGCACATCCTTGAACACAGCTGCTGCTGGCAGGGGGGCCAGCCGTGGGTCCCTGAGCACCACAAGCAGGGACTTTGTCTCAAACTGCTGTACACTTGCAGCTAGGGGGAGGCTTGAGCACAGCACTAGCTCAAAAAATAAACAGCCCTCAGGCAGCATCAGTTGTATTTAAACTTAGCAGCTCATGCGGTCAAGGATTCAGTCCCCCCAGGGCCTAGCTGGGCAGTGGGAAAGGCCCATTCTGCACAAGTGCCTGTCCCCAGCATTACTACTAAGGGGGGGTGCATGAAGCTAAATGAGACTTTTGGCCAAACCTCAAACCACGCTGCAGAGTTGATGTGTCATGTCCCCTATGCCACAGTGCACTGGAGGTGTGGGGAAGGAGAAAGATGCCTTCACCAGAACACGGCACTGACAGTTCAAGGCCCCATCACGCAGGGGGATGTATCTGAAACAAGCACCTAAGGGAGCAGCAAGAGTCAGTTGCCTGCTTCAGCAACACCAAATGTTGGACAAACCAGGGTTGCAGAGCTTGGGCCGATGACCTACTGCCATCAAAGACAAGCAAGCTCAGGGCAGCTTCTGGAGGGATTTCAAAATCCCTGCCCAGCTGGGTGAATGCTTTTTGCTGTGAGCACTGGGCAGAAGCAGTTTCTGCATCCTTCTGTCCCTTTAATTTTAGCCTCGTGGGGAATGGCTGATGCCCTGTAATCACCCTCGATAGATCAATCACTGCAGGATCTAATGAGGGGCAGGGGATGGGGGCAGCAATGATTGGGGGCAGACGTGCCCACCTGGCCTCAGCAAAGCTTTTTGATGCTCAGCTGTTCCCAGCAGGTTTCTTCATCACAGACCCATTCAGCAGAAAAAGGACCCTGCGGGAGGCAGAGGGTCAGAGGTTGGCCACCCACCGAAGGGCTTAATGAGGAGCGGATGGATGGGAACACATGCAGGAGCTGAGGGCTGCACAAGAATCCCAGTAGGAAGAGGCAGATCTAAAAATAAACCCCTCTTCAAGCCAGCGTGGGCTGCCCCTAGCCAAGTATGTGACGCTAAGCGGAAGTGGGGGCTGGATGAGTTGGAAGGCTCATACCCACAAGCAGAAAGGGAACTCCTGGGCAGGAGCAGAGTTTGATTTCTCCCCCCCCCAGATCAGAGAACTGGATCCTGGCATAGCCTTGGCCAGGGTGGAGCCATTTGTGATACAGGGTCACAGCTGAACCCCTGATTCAAAGGAAAGAGTGCGTGGCAGACCGACCTTTAATCAGAACTCATGTTCAGCACAGCCGGCAGCCTGCAACAGACAAGCTGCGTGCCCCCAGCAGGCCATTGGTCCTGCCCTGCACCAACACAGGCAACGCCAGTGGGCGAGGAGAGTGCCCAGCTAACTCAAGCGAATACGCCCCCGCCGCAGGCCAGGGAGGAGACAGGGTATCCTGTGCTTTGAAATTGAGCCCGGGGCTGGATACACTCTGTTCCGGGGAGTTCCTGGGCTCTTGCCTGGCAGGCCGATGTGGCACTAGCAGAGCAGGGACTGGCTCTGCCAGAAGCTGGTACCCACGGCAGCTGCCCGGCGGGGACAGTTCTGAGAAAGCACCATTGGCCGGCATTCTTGATAAGTGTTCAAAGGAGACACATACACACACACTACCCACGCCCCCCTTCAATACCCAGCCATATTCTCAGCTGGGCCAACGAGGTAAGCTCTGGCCAGTCCCTCCAGAAGCTCAGCAGAGTCCTCTGCCCTCCAGACGGGACACCGTCAGCTGGTGCCACCTTCCAAAGGCCTGAAATGGAAAAAGGGAGAAGTCAGACCCAGGTCAGAGCTGGGTAGCCCCCAGCATTCTGCACTGCAGCCCCAGCCACCTTCATCTTGATGACGACAGAGGGGGACTAGAGTTCCTGGTTTATAGTGCTCCACCTGGATGCCCCGGGTGAGACTGCATGGCCTAGTGGGCCCTGCCACCTCTACACACTGCGTTAGGCTTGGGCCTCGGACTTCTAACAACGGGCTCGGCGTGGCCTGGGCTCATGCAGCAGGATGTGACTGGGATCCCCTTCTTTTACGATAGGGCCCAAGAGCATTTGTCTGGATGCCTCCCTGCCACCCCTAGCCCTGGGGCTTGGCTCAGAGACCTGCCCCTCCGTAGCACTCAGGGAGACTGGCTAGAGCACAGAACCTGCTCCCAAGGCAGAACGATCAAGTCACACCAGCAGAGCCAGCCAATCTGCTGCTCACAGGTCAGTGTTAGACACAGCCTGTTTGTACGTGACCCTGACATTCCTCCACTTTCCTTGCAATACAGCGAGAAGGGGCCTGCAGTGAGATTTCCACAAACAGTTAATCCTGCAGCTTACTCTCCTTCCTGCACCCAGCTGACTGCAGGAGTGGTCCAGGGGGAAAGAACTTCCCCTGGCCCAGGCAAGCACCATGGGCTCTGGGCTGGGTCAGCAGCATCTCCCAACCAGCTTTACTTGCCCTGCTAGTTAGAACAGCATAAAACTGAGTCAGCGTAGTTTGGAAACAGCCTCCTAGTAACAGAGAGCACAGGGCACCTGCCAATGGCATCGTCACACGCGGAACATGCTAATCCACACACCTCCCTAGACAACAGCAACCCCTCAGCCAGATTGAATAGCAGAGTCTCGGATTACTAACGCTTCATTAACCCTGTGCACCAACAGGCCTCAATCTGCTTTCCTCTTTTCCAATAAGGAACACCCAGAATGGAAATACCCAAAAACCGCCATTCCCTTCAGTGCTCTCTCTGCTCCCTCCTCTTCCTTGCCGTTCTGCCCACCTTCTACCAAGCCTTTTTAGGCTATAAGCTCTTTGGGGCAGGAGGTGTCTCTCACTAGGCATTTGTGATGTGCCCAGCACGATGGGGCACAAACTTGGTTGGGGCCTCTAGGTGCTCCCATAATACAAAAAATTTGTAGTCCACAGAACCGAAGCTTCAGCTACTAACTGGGAGATCAAGCGGACTAGCAGTAAGCTCCTACCCTGGCAAGCAGGCTCCGGTCTTCACCCTTCAGGAAACTCTGGGCCACCCGGCTTTGCAGGTAGCGCCTCCTCCAGATCCTCCAGCCCCATTCCAGCAGCCTCTGCCCAACCTGCGAGGAGAAAAGGCAGCACACAGAGGTTAGCTCCCTCTGCCCAGCACCGTCTGCCTCCTTGGCTTCCAGGTCCCTGCCCCTTCCAGCCCCGTTCTGTGCAACCCCTTCTCTGCTTCACACAATAACTGCCTTTGGCCAAATCTCTCTAGGTCCTCCAGAAGGCCCCCCCATGACCTGGAAATGCTGCTGCAGAGCAGCTGAGCCACCTCCTCCTAAAAAGCTGGCCAGCCTCCCCTCATCACTCACACCACATCCCTTCTACTGAGCTCACAACTAAGCTGAACGCTAACCAGACTCCTGTGGAAAACTGCTCAGTCACTTGGTTTGGGCCATGCATCTCGTTCCCCCTCCTCAGCCAGCTTTCAGGCCGTTTAGACTGCAAGCTCTCTGGGGCAGGGGCCCCTCTTCTTACCCACTGGCAAAGCAGCCTGCCCACCAGCAGCATTCTACGAGCAGTCAGCCAGGGGCCAGAGGCCAGCTGAAGGAGCACACCTGTTGCTGGGACCCTCAGGTGGGGCTCAGAACAGGTCCCAAATAGTCACTTGTCCAAGGAGGAGGAGGACAGAATATGGGGATTGCAGAGGTAAAGGGAGGAAGGAAGACACTGAGTAAGGAGGAGTGTGGGTTAGTAGTTTGTCAGCGGCACAAGGCAGGACTCCTGGGTTCTCACGCCACCCCTGCCAGGAATTTGCTGTGTGACCTTAGGTGCAAGCCACTTAATCCTCCCTGGGCCTCAGCTTCCCCAGCTGTGACGCGGGGATGGGGACTATCCACTCACCTCCCGGGAGGGTGGGGCTTTGAGAGGACAGACCCTGCAGGAGCATTCCCCTCGTGGATGGGCCCAGATATTCACTCACCAGCGCCCGCACGATCAGTGCCGTCCTGCTGGTGTCCTTCCACCGCAGCCACCCGCTCTCCAGCGAGCGCATCCTCCTGCCGGCCCGGAACTGGCGGAGCAGCACGTTGCATTGCCATCGTCTCAGGTACTTCGTCCTGGAGGCAGAGAAGGAAAAGGAACGTGCTCGTACTGATGGCTGCACTCACCCCAGCTGATGTTCTCCCTCGGCACAGACACAGCCGGCCTGACTGCTTCCCGGAGGGCCTGACGCCGCTCCAAGGCCAGGATCGAGTGACGCCGGCAGTTCTTACCTCTAACCCACACTCAGCTCCTTACATCTAGTGACTGGAGACTTGTGGCCAGAAAGGGTGCAGTGGGAGGAGGGGGGACAAACTGGGACTCACTGCCCCCTCCTCTAACAATGACACAAGGCTCATCCCTGCTTATCTGGTTAGCACATTTAGTGCAGATAGGGGGGTTCAGTTAACAACGCTGCAGGGTTAAGGCCTCTATTTATCCACTCGATAGGTACGAGTTTCCCCCATGCTGCCCTGCCAATGTGCCTCAACGCTGACCTTGTATCAGGCCTGGACTGACACCCCCATCTTACTCTGCATGTTCCACAGCTTTCGGTCACTGCCCTCCTGCTCCAGATTCGAACCAGTGACCATCACCAGTCCACTGCCCCCGTCCCCTTCCCTGCTTCGGAGCCCCCAGAGCACAATAAATTGTTCATGGCGATTCCTCATGCTGACTGCCCCCCAGCAGAAGTATGGAAGCTAGGCACACGCACATAAATGCGACCTAAGAAATGCTCCTTCCATTTAAACAGCCAGGCCCTATGGTCAGGGCCCCCATTGGGAAGGAAGAAGAAGAACGGGGATTTCAAGGTCTTGCTCGGTCAGATACGTCCATCTTCACGACCCAACGCTGACTGAAGGAAACAACCTGAAGGTGACAACACAGTTACCAGAGATTCCTTCTCCAGATCCCTTGGTGCTGACCGTGTTCAGACCCTGTGCTTACCCGAGCCGTTTTCTATACTGCTCATCTGGTACCAGCTCGGTGCCACCCTCCTGGGGCCAGGCATGTCCAGGTGCCCAGCCCACCACACGAGGCCTCTCCAGAAGCTGATGGACTGGCAGCCTCTGTGTCCTGCTTTGGTTTCTGTAGATCACCAGCCAGCGACGAAAGGCGCTGGGAAGGAGCCTATGGTAAGTCGCTGTGCTTGGTCCAAGATCCCTTTTTCTGCATTGTCTCGGCTCTGTGGAAGGAGACACAGCAATCACACAGGGCATGCCACCGTGGCAAGGAAAAGAGCCGGCAGGTGCTGTTCTCCCTTTAGCTCCAAAAGCCCCCAAAACAGACCACAGCCACCATCCTATTCAATTAATCATTTACAGAAGAGCTTGAGTAGATGGCTCCTTTCTAGACAGATACCCCCATGCTCCAACAACGCCCTGCTGTTCCCTGTATAGCCCCCAGACAGGAGGAAGCGGATTTGATTCTTACTGATTGACCAAGACAGGGGCATTTTCCTGCACTTCCTGGCTCCTATGAGGGTGCCCCGCTGCCGGGAGCTCTGGGACAAGGCAGCAGCTTTCGTCCAGTAGTTGCAGGCCTGAGGATAGAATTTACAAGGCAGCCATCAAGACCTAACACAAAAGCAAGGAGGGGGGAAACCCCCCACACACACACACACGGTAGTCACACAAGCTGAGCCCAGGTGTGACACACCATGGTTCAGATCCCAGCAGGGCTGACTAAATCCTTAAAAATAAATGGAGTCTCGTGCAGTTTGCTGGCTGTGGGCCTGTCAGAAAGGACTGTGATAACCAAGGTCCGGTCTGCTCTGTGCAGTAGAAATTGTCCCGCGGCACCTTTCTTAGGAGCAGAGGATTTGTTCTAGTCCTTTTGGCTTGTGTGTTGTGCACAAGCTGGTTGCTGCGTTTCAGCAGGGAAGCAGCAGGTCTATAGCCTGAAAAGTATTCAAGCAGAGTCACCGTCCGTCACGTAGCCAGTCACACCATCAGAGCCCGTGTATCTAAGTTTTGAGACAAGCCCCATCGCCAGTCTCTGAGCCAAGTCACCCATCTGGGCTCTTCTTCAGAGAACAGAGAGTTGTCTCATACATAGGGCTCTACCAAATTCACGGCCATGAAAAACCCGTCACGGACTGTGAAATCTGGTCTTTTGTGTGCTTTTACCCTATACTATCCAGATTTCATGGGGGAGATGTGTATTTCTCAAATTGGGGGTCCCGACCCAAAAGGGAGTTGCGCGGGGGGGGGGGGGTTGCAAGGTTATTTTAGTGGGGGGGTCACGGTATTGCCACCCTTCTTTCTGCAATGCTTTCAGAGCTGGGCGGCTGGAGAGTGGCAGCGGTTGGCCAGGCGCCCAGCTCTGAAGGCAGCACCCGCCAGCAGCAGCGCAGAAGCAATACCAGACCGTGCCACCCTTACTTCTGCACTGCTGCCTTCAGAACTGGGTGATGGAGAGTGGCGGCTGCTGACTGAGGGCCCAGCTGTGCAGGCAGCAGTGGAGAAGTTAGGGTGGCCATACCAGACCCTGCCATCCTTCCTTCTGCGCTGCTGCTGGCGGCGGCTCTGCCTTCAGAGCTGGGCTCCCGGCCAGCAGCCACAGTCCTCCAGCTGCCCAGCTCTGAAGGCAGCAAGGCCACCAACAGCAGCACAGACGTAAGAGTAGCAGGACCACAACCCATCCTAAAATAATCTTGCGACACGCCCGCCCCCAACTCCTTTTTGGGTCAGGATCCCTCCTGTTACAACACTGTGAAATTTCAGATTTAAATTGCTGAAATCACGAAATTTACAATTTTTAAATCCTATGACTGAAATGGACAAAATGGACTGTGCATTTGGTAGGGCCCTACTCATACAGAACCTGCTCACCTGTTTCACCACAGCCATGGAGTCTAAGTGCAGGGCTTGATGCCCCCTAGTGGCCACTCTCCAGCGCTGAAAGGATTTAGCCCAAGCAGGTCTCTGTTGTTTGCTGTCTCTCTCTTCTTGTTGCCACTTCGTAGCTCTCAAGAATTCCATCCTCCAGCGGGCAAAACACAGTGTGAGGCTACGCTGCTGCCTGGCGAGCGCAGCCTGGGTGAGGGCTTCATGCTGCGTGGCTCCACGCCTGGTAACCTGGAACCAAGCAACTAGGACCCTGGAAAAGAATCCACAATCACTGGTTCCTGAAGTAACATTTCTGTATCAGAGACAAGCAGGCACCAGTCCGAGTCTCCTCTACCTCGTATCCTATGGGGTTATTTACAACTGCTCAAAGCAAATGCAAAAAGCTACCAGATCAGATTGCTCAGATTGGGGATACACCCACTTTCACCCTGTGCTGTCAAGTACTCCTGGGCAAAGGCACTGGGAGGATGAGGTCAAATAGCTCCAGACTTCTGGACTGTAGCTACTTTCTGCTGAATGCTCCCAATTACTTCACTTAGCCTTTCCCAGAAGGTTGCCTACCTGTACTTCCTGTGATTGGGGGAACATCAATTTCCTTCTGTCACATTTTAATGATAAGTCTTTGGAGTCCGTATTAATGCAAAGGCGCCTACAGAGTGAATATCATGCTCACAAGAAGTGTCCGAGCAAGAGCCCTGGATACTAAAACCCTGCTTTGCCCACAGAACAGATCCTGCATGGACACAAGCTACCACCACGCTGCCCTGCCGCTGCATTGAACCCCAAGAAGTGGTTCTTTCAGGTCAGGGTTGTGAAGGGAGATCAGCCTCTAGAGTCTATCAGTCCTGGCCTCTCTGCCAAGACTGTTTCCAGTGTCATCAACTGGAGGCCACAGTGGTGGATTAGCTGTGAGGGGGGACTCTCTCCATGGGGAACTGGAGCGAGAACACCCAACACTCATTTCAGATAGAACACTGACGAGCTATCACAATACTTGGCTGTTACACACGTGGGCTGGATTGGAACTGGTTGATTAGAAGTGAAAAAAGGTGGTTTTATCTCTGCTTTGTTTAGTATACGGCTCAGTTACGGGTTTGTCTATGCAGAGAAACTAGGCACAAGAGCTATTCCACAATAATGTTCTGTGTGGATGCTCCTATTCCAGAATAGCTATAGCACTTTCAATTCCCACCCTACCTTATTCCAGAATAACTTCCCCTTGTAGCCAAACAGTAACACACTGACACGAAACACATCAGAGCCTTCCGCTGCAGCTTCACCGGCCCATGCGTTTTCAGATTCTGGCCTGCTCCTTTGTTCCTCGTTCCCCCAGAGTTCCCATTATGCAAATCATCCCCTGCGCTGTAGGATTGAGGTGTAAATATTCTCCACTTGACGGGTCTCTCTGGAGATCAAGAGCATCTATAGTGGGTTATCCTAGCATGAAAAATGCCCCCCTCCGGAGGCGGCACAGCTCAGCCTGTAGCATGCCCAGGTGGGAAATGGGGAAGTGCTTCCTTATCAAAGACGCGCTCAGTGGAAAGATTATTGATAGACAGATGCGCTGCAGGCAGACGAAAGATTGCATCTCTCTCAAACATACCTTCTGGGGCGGTTGCTACATGGACTGAATTGCTAAACCAGTCAGGGTGAGCTTGTAGGCACAGGATATTTGTTTCTGCTGCTTTCTAATGGAAATTTGGCCCCTCACAAGAAAATCTATTCGGGCCAAATCCTGCAGTCCCAGAGCAGGGCTGGCCTTTCAGTGCACTGTAGCAGGATCCACATGGGGCAATAGTGGGTGGCCAGCTGGTTTGCAGAAGAGTCTCATGCTGGCTTGCCGTGCAGTAACTTGCCCCGTAGACAAGCCCCAAGTCCTTATCCCTGTTGACTTCAACGAAAGATAAGTACAAAATAGATGCTATATCATGCCAATCGTTTATATGGAGAACTCCTCATTGTTCTGCTTAAAACGTGCTGGTCCCGGCTGACGATCTCAGGGTCTGGCCTTTAGCTTGCGGCTCTGAGACAGACTACCAGCTTTACCTAGGGTTTAAACCACAATCCAGGTAAAAGGGGTCAGGATGAGATGTTTGTGATACTTCAGTGTATAGTTTCATGTCCTTGTGTTCTATGGACACTGCTTCTCTCCACAGGATCCTTTATTCTGATTTTTCACGCTAACAGAAATGGAAGCCAACCCGTCAGGTCCAATTCATCCCCAAATTTAGATTTTGTAAAAAAGAGATTTCACAAGAGCTCAGGCCATCAGAAGTATTCCTGTGCAGTGGGTACTGTGCAACTCCAAGGGAAGAGGGGCTTGCTTTTTAAACAAAGAACCATCTCTCTTGTTGTGTTTGCAACACACACACTGCAGCCCTGAGTTAGCGCAGGAGGGCTGGCAAGCGAAAGTGACGAGGGACAACCGTGACTTGTTTATCTGTGCTGCCTGCGCTGAGAAATGCAGAAATAGGGGATGGCAAATTAGAGGTTTTAATAATCTACCAAGTTATTTGTAACACAGTAAAAGAGAGGAGCACTTGCTTTTTAAACAGGATTTTTAACCTGATAGGGTGAAATTCTGACCCTAGTGAAGTCAATGGGCCTCAGTGGGACCAGGATTTCACTCAAAGTGGAAGAACAAAAATTCCCCTGTACCCAAGGCATGTCGAGTTAATTTTATTAATCCTTCGGGGTTAGTGAAGCCTGCACTAAGGACCTCAACCTCCACCCTGCAGCCATCACTTCCAGTGTTGCCGGGACAGTTTAGTCGGATCTTGCCTTGAAGACCCATCTCTATTAGGTAACCAATTTTACAGGCCCTCAGGTGATCGCTTAAGGCAGGTTTCACTGTAGTTTGATAATGGTGTCGCTCTCCCCAGTCCTCTCCTCACTGCTTGCTCACAACCTTGATGTAATCTGCTCTGCTGCACACGGACAGCATGTGCTGGGATAGCCACAGATTCCAGTACTTCACTGCACAGCCCTCTTCTCTTTCCTTCCGGATCTCCCAGGACACCTGTTCCCTTTGCCGCAGGGTCTGCTCGTACCAGGAAGAGCGAGAGGACGGATCCGCCTGTATGCCCCACGTCTCCTGCTGAGCACCAGCTTACAGCTCTGAAAGGCCCGCAGGGTCTGTGCCTGTAGAGATGACCATCAGCTCTCCTCTGCAGTACTGTACGTCTCCAGAGGCCAGCAGCTTTGTGGGCAGCATCCTCCTCCTGCTTGTGGGCTTGGAGAGCAGCGGCTTGACGGACTCTGAAGATTCCTTTCCTCTCAGCAAAGACTGCCTCTTCCCGCTCCAGCCAGCCTGAAAGGCTCGGAGGTTCTGCCTGAGTCACGGGCGCATTGACACTGTCCCATGCCAAGCTCGGAGATGCCTTCACAACAACAAACCTCTACTCTGAATACACCAGGTAGGGGGAAGGATTCAAACTGTGGGAGAGTCAGATCCACCAGAACAATCACCTTCTCCACAGATTCTTCCTACCAGCCCTACTCCCAACACACTCTTGGATCTTCTTCTCCAGCCCCATTCAACAGACTCTTCCCTCTTGGCTGAGCAGATCTTTCCTTCCTGCCCTGCTAGACGGACTCCTGCAGAGAGATTTTGTTTCTCAGGCACTCACTGCTGCCTGGGCTCCCCTCTTGCTGCCTGGGCTGGGATCCCAGGGATCCAGTAATAATTCCCTTCTGTTAAAGGATCTTCAAAAGGAAAAGCCTCTTGCTTTCGGCCATCAGAGAGCTGCACCTGGCTTAGCAAATACAATTGCCTAGAGCAGAGGCTCCTGAATTGGTACTGGCCACTAGGGGTTTATTAACCGAAGCCAAATGGCTAGAAGGCAACCAATTAACCTTTCTAAAGGTAGTGGGGTTCCTGGCAGCCGATCGAGGGGGCGCAGATGAGTCATTAGCAAGGCCTAGCTGTTACTATGTGTGCCCTGACACCTTCAGCACCGAGACTGGAGTGCCAGGCTGCCAGTGCCTTGTGTGCACAGTGGGCCCGATTCATCCCCAGTGTGACCCCATTGCCTTCACTGATTCAATGTAGTCTCGCAAAGGAGAAAGACAACCTAGAGAGAGCTGTTCAAAGAGGCTCCAATGGGACTGACCCTTTGTGGCAGAGATCAGAAGAGATTCTCTTGCTGAGGCAGAATAATCCTCCTCCTCTTTGCTCTCCCAATCCAAGAGGAAATGGTCTAAGACATAAGAACTAGGCAGGCCTTCACAATCGCTCCCTCAAGCTGGGTCACTTCTCCCGGGATGCCTTGTCCAGTCAGGCGCATGCTTTCTCTCCGACTTCCTGAGAAACATCCAGCAGGGAGTGCTAGGCTATAGGTCACAGGCACCCTGAAAGAGCTCTGCCACACCAAGTGCTTCAGCAGCGAAGCAGGGGCAAAAGAGCGGAGGAGGGGGAAGTATTTCTACAGAAACATCATTCATGCAAAATTCCCCTGAACTTTCACATCCAGCTCTACCCCGCGCAGATCAGATCCAGCTCTAGTAAATTACATTTCTGCTCCCAGGAAAGGCCTCTCAGGGGGAGCAGACAAACCTGCGCAAGAGGAGACGCTTCCAGCAGCAAGCAGCACTTCTCCACTTCACAGCTTGGCAGTGCCAGGCCTGCAGGACTGTCCTCTTCCTCCCCTGCGAGCTGTGCTGGGCCCAGTGCAGCTGCAGATCCCTCAAGGTGCACTGCTCTGGAATGGAACACAGGAGTCAGGCCAGAGCAGCCCACGAGATACAGCCACCTCACCAAGGGCAGGCAACAGCACAAAGACAGAACGGATCTGACGCACGCCCCGCACTCTGACAGACAGACTTGTACAGGCTTTGAAATCATTCCTTCCACACAAGCAGCTAGACAGGCTTTTAGAAAAAAAATTCCTAGCAGTGTGGTCTAGTGGTTTGACAAGGGAATGAGGAGTCAGGACTCCTGGATTCATCTCCTGCCACCAGCACATTGCGTTATACTGGGCAAATCACTTTGCCGCTCCTCTGCATCTCAGCTACCCCTGCTATAAAAGAGGATCCTTCCCTACCTCCCTGGGCATCATGGGAACTTACTGTTTGTAAATCACTTGGAAATCCTCTGATGAAGGGTACTATGGATGCAGGATTCTTACAGACTGCACAGGGCTGTATCCTGCTCCCACTGAAGCCAATGGAAGTTTTGACAATGACTTCAATGGGAGCAAGATCCAGTCCATTATGTTCAGTTCAAAACTGTGGTCACCCAGGACTTCCAAGTTGTCTCTACACATCACAGCCACTTGGAACTTTATAGTGACAGCAGGAGTAGAACTCAGAGCCTCCTGGTCCAAACTACCCGAGCCAAAGGAGAATCTCCATTAGCTATAAGCAGTACAGGGCATGTGACTCACAACCAAGCAATTCTGGCTGCAACCAGTAGAGGGAAGTGGTGCACATACACACTAATCTGTTCATTACTTCTGAGATCTGCAGACCAACACTAGGACTACAAGCAGGATTTCCTCCCAACCTGTTTGATATCATAATATCCTTCCCCTTCAGCCCCTTCTATACAGCATTCAGGGCCTGTTATGCCATGGCGTAACTCACTCTGCCAGCAGGTATGCCAGCACTGCAGGGCATCTGCTGCCTTTTGGCGGATCCAATGCCTGAATCGCCTGTCAGCTTCCACTTTCTGAGTTAGCCTCCGCTTCCACAGGTCAAAGGCAGCCTGGCAGCAATGGAGACCATGTTGTCTGGATGCCATGGCTTTCCGATTCTTATCTTCCACAACCCACTTGTGCCAGCCAAGAAACGCCCTGGGGTTGGGGGGAGGATGTAGGACACGTGAGAGGCTGGAGGAGCAGCTCGAAGAGATTTACTTTTGTATGTTAAGTTTAATGAAATACCCACTACTGGTGGGAGATTTCACTAACTTCTGGAATTACATCCGATTTGTTTTTAAACAGCAACCAGCTAAAGTACACCTGGAATGTTACTTGGTATTACTTTGCTGGGGGGAGAGTTCATACCCAACGTACTCACACTTGGCATGTGTGCCATGTCTCCCAGTCAAGAGCTCAGTATTTGACAAGCATTAATTAAGCTTCACAACACCTTGGGGAGTGGGCGTTAATATCTTCCCACATTACAGGTGGGCAGACTGAGGAACAGAGGTTAAGTGATCTGCCCAAGGCCACAGGTGAGTTGGTGGCAGTGCCAGGAAGTGACCGCAGGAATCAGGACTCCTAGTTCTCTGCTCTAACCAGGAGACTATGCTGCATTGTACTTGACAATGGTGGAATGTTGGCTTTGACTTTTCAGCTGACATTTGTTTAAAACTGCCTATGGATTTAGACATACAAATCCCATACATTCAATGGAAACCATGTGTCTAAATCCCCTAGGCGGTCTTCGTCATCTGAGCCTTCATGTTTTGGGGTTAATTTAGGCCCTAATGTTTCCTAATTGAGACACTTTGCTCAGTGCAGCTCAAAAAGGATTGGTCACCTACACAAACGAGAACAGTGGTGCGGGAGGGGACCTGCACCTGCTTCCTGAAGCACCCAGCACTTGCAGACAGCGGACAAGCTGGTCCACTGCTCTGTTCAGACTTGCCAGTCTCTACGAGGAGGTTCTTGGCCCAAACTAAAATAAGGGGTTCTGGAGAGGGGGAAATGAAGGAAAAGAAATACATAAGGTGGGGGAGGGAACCCTGGAAAAGCAAATCCTAGGTTCAATTCAGAGCTCAAGGTCCAGTTGGCCTAGTGCACAGAGCACAGGGCTGAGACTCAGGAGACCTGGGTTCCATTCCTTTAACTGCCACTGGCCTGCTGGGTGAGCTTGGGCAGGTCACAGCAGCTCTGTGCCTCAGTTTCCCCCTCTATAACATGAGGCTAATGATACTGACCTCCTTGGTAAAGTCCTTTGAGGTCTATTGATAAGAAGAGCTAGGGATTATTACTATTGCTATTTTCACCCAATAGACATTTCGACAGATGCTCTGGAAACAATTACTACAGAGTGTCAG
The DNA here is from genome assembly GCF_965140295.1 of Lepidochelys olivacea. NCBI lineage: Eukaryota > Metazoa > Chordata > Testudines > Cheloniidae > Lepidochelys > Lepidochelys olivacea. Next base: position 18,268,743 of record NC_140428.1, read on the forward strand.
AAAAGTATAAACTGGCTCTGGGGCCCATACCGGGACAGCAGAACGAGCCTGCCATGCTGCTGGATCTTTAGATGCTGCTGAGTCTGAGTTGACCAGACCAAGAAATATCTCTGCAGGAGTCGTAGATCTGCTTGGTACCAGAGGGAGCCACAGGGACTCTCCAGTTCCTCTCCAGAACTGTAACCCTGTAATGCAACAAACCAGAAAGGGGTCTGAAGTCCAGCACAGACACTGGACCCCATTCATCCTGCTTGCTCTTAATGCTGCTGTGACCGCACTCACCACTGCCAAACTCCTCCAAAGTACCCCTTCAATTTCTGAGTACCAGGAAAATCTCCCTGCTCATCTGCCACTGAGGCTGGCAAGAGGAGGGGGACGAGATGTGCAGAGATCTGCCAGTCATGGGAACCTCTTTGCCCAACTGAGAGCAGACTGGTGAGGGGTGGGGTTGGCAGGTGATTAAACCCAAAGACTTTTCCATAAATTGAGCAGCACGGAGAAATCCTTCACTACCTGCAGAGCGTCACCTTGGAACTGCATTTCTTCCCATGCGAAGTAACTGGTGAGAGGCTCGATCCTGCTGTCTGGTCTCCACAGTGCCAAAGCTTGGAGCTGGCCTCCCATAAACGGATTCTCTCTGCAAGACACAAGCACCAGGCTGATATCTCTTGACAAGCAAGGTAAGGAGAGAGCAGCTGGAGGGGCACTGGGCTGGGAGTCAGGAGAAAGGCAGCCATCCAGGCCATGTCTATCCATACAGAAGAGCCACCTCTTTCCAGGATCCAACTCACCCGACTCGGGGACTCTGTGGAGGAGTGGAGGCCTCTCCCACCAGCTCAGCTGGAACCACTGGGCAGCAGTGCTGCTGCAGAGAGCAGACAGACCGGGACAGGTGTGTGGTGTCCTCGGAGGTCATGAGGGAGGAGAGGCTGTTCTGACTGCTGTCACAGAAGCTGCTCTCCTGGTCAGAGGAAAGCACAAGGCTATGAGTTTAGTGCTCCGAGCAACAATCCCTCTGCTAATGACCTCTAACCTCTACGTTCACTCCTCTTTGCAGCGGAGCTTGGGGAGATCCAAGATGCATCCATCCCTCTGCTGCAGGAAACACTCGTCAGCTGCTATGTGTACAGGAATGTGGGCACACCTTTGGTGGAAAATAGACCTCTAACTAGCTACTACCTGCCCTGACCATGGATTGTCCCAGTACTCTGCATAGTCAGCAGGCGAGTACAGCAAAGCCTCCCATCTTGATGGCTCCTCAGAGGCTGGCAGCATGGTGGAAAGTAGAACAGAGCCCAGCAGCTCTGCAGTCCGTTTCCCATGGCAGCCAAACCAAGAGGTCCATGTATCCCCTCCCACAACTGGCAGGGATCTCTGTACCCTGTGCCTTCTAGCTGCCATGCAGTGAGTATACAGCAGAACCCACCCACCATCAGCTGCCTTGTGCCTGCCCTCTAACCCCTCACTTAGGGGACTGGCGTGACCGTATCTGCCTCTGAGGACACTTAGCACATGGATTCCCCGCCATCAGAGCCTTCAAGTCTAAGGCCAAGGCAGATCAGCTTGTTAGTGTGGGGACTGTGTTGAAGCAGAAACTTTAGAGTCAAATCCCAGCACTTCAGTGCTGTAAGGCAGTACCCCATCTGTACTGAGCCCTTCTGTGCCTCACTTTCCCCATCTTTGAATGAGGACAATCATATTTACCCATCTGGGCAGGGCACTTTGGGATCCTCAGGTGAAAGGCACAAGGTCAGTGTGACGTTGGCATGGTGATGGTGAAGCACAGAGTGGTGCAGTGGCTTGCCCAAGGCTGCACAGCTAGTCAGTGGCAGAAATGTAATCTAGGTCTCCAGACTGCCAGTGCACTGCTTTCACCACTAGACAGGACTGCCTCAAAGTATTATCAGCCTGAAACAGACCCCCAAGGTCCCTGCTGGATCTGAACTTCCCTGCTTTTATATTTGCATCAATACTTCCCTGCAGCACAGAGAGGACTGTCAGCAGGACTCCCTCACCTTTTCCAACGAGCCATGGGAAACAAGAGGAGCAAGAGCGCTGCTGTGGAAGCCGGAAGAGAGAGAAGACTCCTCAGAATCCAGCAAGGCAAGAGGCTCCTCAGGAGGTGCCCTGAGATTGTGGTTCAGAGGATTCAGCTGAAGAGTCCTCTGGCGCCACTGTCTCAGAGCGTCCCGCAGTCGGTGCTGCTCCAAAGCCTGAGAGAAGGAACTGAGGAGAAGGAGAGGGTAAGGAGAAGTTTGCACAATGGCTTAGCGGACTGGTGCTGGCTAAAGGGTCTTTCACCTCAAGGTTACCCATTTAAACCCAGCCCAGGTGAGCAGTGACGAGTTACCATGGGTGTGGTCTGACCAGGGAGCCACCTGATGGAATCCACCATGGTAACTCGCACTAATAGCCCCTACGCTGGCAGTCTCAGCAGAGAGGCCAAGGACTGAGTGGAACATGGAGACTGCTCCGCTCTCTAGATCACTGAGACATGCTGGTGGGGCAAAGCGGGGAAGCCTGTCCCGTGCTGATTTCTGAATCGATGGGTGATGGGTTCTAGCATCAGCGTCCACCCCTTCATTTCCAGACTCAGGGCCTGCCCCTGCACTGCAGCAGCAGGTCCTGGTGAAGGTCCTTGAAGAGCCAACAAACTGTCCTTTGGAATGTTTGCCCTTCACACAGTGACGTACCTGGTACCGTGGGCAGCAATGAAGACATCTTCCCCATTGTACTAGATATACGACGCAGGTGTGTGTAGCATAATCTCTAAAAGTCAGAATCGACGAGAAGGAAACCTCACACGCACGTTTCAGGGGAGTACCGCAAAGGCACCTTCGGCAGCAATTCCTCCCCCCCGCTCCTAGAGAGTGCCCTCTCCTCGCACAACAACCCAGAGCCCCTCCTGGCACCGTCTTTGGTTGGCATTGATAGCGCACATACACAGACCCACTCTGGAAAAAGGTCTCACTGGGACACAATAAGCCCCTAATAGGCTTTCAATAGGTTAGACGGATCCCTTCAGTTCATTTATTTGAATGTAATTTCATCTGTGTCATCAACAGAGAGACTCTACGGCAGACACAATCTGAGAGGCAAAGTGATTTCTTACTCAGGGACCCAGAGGAAATCTGGACCCCAAGAATCAAGGTGTTCCCTAAGCATTTGATCCTAACACTCACTTAGCTCGCTGTTGCTGAAGGAGCCTCGCATTCCACAGCAGAAATATCCTCTGGAGCTTCATTCGCTGGTAGAGGTCATCTAAAGAGACACCTCTTTTCCACAGGTGGCTTCTCCTTACAGCCAAGCATAGCTGAGCTTCATCCTCCTTCACCGCAGGCCCACTGGCAGCTGAGCTAGCTTGTTGTCCTTTACAGGTCACAGACAGACAGGAGAGAGAGAGAAACCATTTGTCAGGAGTGACTCTTCAGTGCTCAGAAACTCAGCCTGACACAGGGGACAGCCACCGACTCCCCCACCGCACAGCTTCCTTTCTAGATCTCAAAGTAAATTATTGCCAGGCTTTCTTCTAGACTTATCAACAGGATCTCAAATCTTCCTGCAGCAACACTAATCTGGCCAAGGGGGACAACCCTCTTCCTGACTCGGCACTTCACGTTAGGATCACATTCCATCTTGAGGGTAGCCGACTTGTCTCATGCTGCCCTGCAATAAGCTTCCATCCAGTCTCCAGTGCGCCACATGGAGAGGGGAAAATGTAGAGGCACATTAGTATCTTCTGATCTTAAGATGACTAGATAGGCCCTCAACGCCTCACCATAACATCTCCTCTGCCTCAAGATAAACAAGTTCACAGCTGTCATCTTGTCCACTTCTCTGAGCTGCAGCATCAGGACCCATTGCTGGAAGCACTTCCTCAGGGACTCGGCCCTGTGATGCTCCAGGTTCTGTCTGTACAATGCCTTCCGCTCAACAAACTGCCTCCAGGCACTGAAACACCTGAGGAGACCAAAGAATAAAATAAATCAAGCGGCAACAGCTGGTTCTCTGGTTATTTCTGCCATGGAACTTTTGTGAATCAGGCGTCTCTTGTCCTTAACTCATTCCTGGAGTGCTTGGGTAATGTAGGGGTCTGGGGAGAATGCCAAGCATCTTCCACTTCTAGGTCCAAGGTCTGAGTCCAGACCAAGACATCTTACCATTGGATGGCTATTGGATGGCCTACATGAAATGAATTGGGGGTTTCAGGCCAGTTCCCAATGGATGGGAATCCACTGAACCCAAACTGTAACTAGCAACTGGCCCCCTTATTGACAGTCTCAACAGAAAAGTCAATAACTGGATGAGCCACAGAGATGGAAGTATCCTCTCAACCCTCGTTGTGCTCTGCCCAGGTCAATGGTGAGGCCTCTGAGTGGGGTTGTGCAGGGGAAGCTTGAACCAGTATGGCCTGTGCAGTACCTGGTCTGTGGATAAACAGAGGATTCAATCAGACGGGACCATTGCAATCATCTACTCTGCTCTCTTGTATAACACAGGCCATAGGAGTGCCCTGAATTAATTCCTGTTTGAACTAGAGCAGATCATGTACAAAAGTATCCAATCTTGATTTCAAAATTTCCAGTGATGGAGACTCCACCCCAACCCTTGGAAAGTTGTGGTAGACTTCGGCCTACAACACTAAATTCATACACACAACACATTTAGTCTTCAATGTCGGTGCTGTGAGAAAGGGACTGGGTGAGGCACTATCGAGTGAAGGGAGACCCCAGTGCTATTACCGTACCAGCCTTTTTCACTTCTGGAGACCTGGGTTCGAGTCTTGGATTGGGCCAGGAAAGGAAAAGGAGTTGGGTTCTTCTCTCCAAGTCCCCATTTGCCCACATCACAGACTCGCTGTGCTGGCTGGAACAATTCCGCATGGTTGGCAGTCTCAGATTTGGTCACTGGACTAGCAGAGCTCAGGTTTGAAGTGCCTTGGCTGAGTTATGCAAAGCAGCTCGCCCCGTATTGGTCCATGCTAGGTCTGTCTTTAGCCAATGTCCTCACACCCTCCCCATGAGCACTGACTTAATCCTCAAATATTTAGAGCAATAAGCAAGGGGGACGGGCTTTGTCTAGAATTCGATAAGAATCATTCTGGGTCGCATCTCTCATTGCCAGGCTCCTGCCTGGGTTTTCACAATAGAACACATTCTAGACTGAATCCGACATCCCCAAGAGAAGGAAGATGGGTCCCATTTTGCTTACCGGATGGCCAGCTCTCTCCGGATCTGAGTCAGCAGTGGCAAAATCCGCTCGGTTTCCAAGCTCCGTGAACGCCATGCCCAGAAAAGGATCTGTAGCTGCTTCTTCTCCAGCAAGGCACGAGCTTCCTGAACTCTGGCCTCCTCTTTGTCCAGCAGCTCCTTCTGCAGGCGCCACAGTCTGAAAGCTGCTGTGTTACAAGACCAGAGAGAGAGAGAAAAAACAAGAGAAAAATCAGATCTGAAGAGAAGAGCTTAAAACATTTTAGCACCATCAACGCAAACATCCACCGGCAGGACTCCTGCTGGGAATGGCAAGGCATTGCTGGGAGGAAGTTCACATTGCTGTAGCCAGAGCATCCGCTACAAGCTAATCTCACTGAGGAGATGACAGAGGAGATGTTGAAACAGAACAATAGGCGACCAATCCTATGAGATGCTGAGCAGCCTCCTCTCCCACCAGAGTCAATGCCCAGCACTTCACAGGATCAGGTCCTGAACGGGCAAAGACAAGGCAGTAATTAGACATCAACTGAGAAATCTCCTGAAATGCCACCATCCTTCCAGCCTGGGAGCATACTGTTTAACTGCATGTGTTTGAATGCTCTGGAGCCAGTGCTTACCAGCCAGCCGCCTCAGGTCCCTGATGGCCTGTGCCCGCCGACAGAGCTCATCTGCTCTCTGCCTGCAATGAAGCTGCATCCACAGGTTTGCCTCCACCCTGAAAGAGTCCCAAGCTTGCGTTTAGCCACAGAACCTGCCAGAGAGGGAGCTCACAGACCCAGACAGGGGGAGGGGTTACAATCAAGGCCTCCCTTTCCACCAGGGCTGCTTCTAGCTTTCTGGATTCAGCTCTTCTACCATAGAACCTGAGCAAATAGGTCTTTCCCTTTGCTCAGTTCATTCCCCTGCCAGGGATTGATGACAAGTCTGATTCTGACTCACCAACCCCTGCTCCACACGTATGGATCGCAACTGGACCCAAGAAATGACCCTGGGTTTCCCTCTTGTCCCCTCTATCAGAGGCACAGAAATTTTACCACAGCTAGCACGGACGAGCCTGAGGTAGGATCCTCCAGTGCTCAGTAGCTGTAAGTGTAAATTCCCACCCTGGAAATCTCTTGTATCCACAGAGGTGAGAAGGATTGTGCCATCAGCTCTTCCTTCATCTGAGGTCTTCTTGCTAAAGAGAGTTCCTCTGCCTCCAGCTCCAGCCCCGCAACCATCCAACACAAAGAGTCATTGATGAGAAAATCCCAGCTTACCTACTGTGCCATGCAGCTTCCTGCGGGGACCCTGCTGTCAGCCGGCACCACACTGGGGCTGTGACAGCTGGACCTCTCCCCAGTCCGACAAGACCCACTGGCGACTCTTTGGTGAGAGTCACTGGCTCCTGCTGGGAGGTTTGGCTTTCGTTTTGCTTCACCACAGCTGACTTCCACTGAAAGAGGAGCGACATGGCGAGACCTGCCTGCATCAGAACCCCCGGCTCCGAATCCACTCTGCACTGAATGTAGCATTGTGCACCCTTTCCTCATCATGTGTATGAGCAGCCATTCCCCTGCCACTTCCCTCCCTTCTCCTGCCCTCCTTACTGCGTGACAGCATTTCCTCTATTGTCCCCTGCCCATCCTTACCCTGTGAAAGCTGACGGCCAGCACAGCCAGGGAGTGTCTCCGCTGGGCAATCTCCATCTGCACCTTCCTCAGCTGCACTGCCCACTGTAGGGCCCCAAGCCCCTTGCGAAGCTGCTGCTGTCTGTAGAGCTCCCTAGCTGCAGTCCTCTTCCTGAGGGTGTGGCTGCTCCAGGCTTGGAAACACCTGGCTAGTCGTCGCCTATTACCCAGCAGCTGAGAACTGAAACAGAAACAAGGGACTGAACTCCAGTATGAGCAAGGAAGGTCAAATCCAGCCAAGACATATCAGCAAGACTCCATCCACTTGACTAGCAATCTCCACCTCAGCTAGTCCTCTCATTCCCAGGGACTAAGTGATCCCAGTCCTCTCCAAAGCAGGTTCCAGACCATGTACTCAGCCACAGCCCTGCACCAAACATGGGCGTAAGTATTGCCAAGTTAGTGGCGCTCTCCCCTCTTATCCCAAAGGTTGTGGGTTCAAGTCCCTTCTCAAGGCCTTAGCTATTGCTTGCTCTCTGCTGACCATGCAATGAGTTCAGCTGAAGAAGCTGCACTACTAGAGGGGAACATTAAACCAAGGGTTGCCTTCTGCCCACTGCTGGAGCTACCCAAGATGGAAGTCCAAAGACGTGCCAATTTTTTTTTTAAAGCATACTCAGTTCTGGATGTTGCAGCCATTTATTCTCCAAGGGCTAACTACTCTCCCAACTCTACGTGTTCCAGGTAATATTGTGGCACATTCCCTGGAACCATAAGCCCCAGGCAATGTTCCATGGCCACACATTTCCAAAGGCAACTCCCCACTCAACCCCCTCACCCAAAGCCCTTTTTACCTTCTCTCTTTCATCTCCAAACACGAGACGTTGTTCTCTGGATCCTACAGGTAAGAGCAGACAGTGACGCACTGGTATTAGCTGCAAGAAGTGCCGGTCTCACAAGTACTAACAACCCCCAGGTGGAAGAATCAGGCTGTGGTCACATGATGTGCAACCTCACACAGCCACTGTGGTTGGGAAACTAACGCTCAGCCATGAGGCAGGGCGGTCCCAGCTGACTGCCCCAGCTCATCCTATGCTGAGTATATCCTCGCTTTGCAAGTGCTTCCTTTAATTTCAGCACAAAAGAGAGTGGGAGAACTGGGCCCTCTGTGCTCCATTGCCATGCCTGCAGCAGAGTTAGCCATCATGGTGCTTTCCCTCCCCTGAGCCAGGAAACGTAAAATGCAAAGGTGATCTTTGAGAATAAGACACTAGAGAGAGGGAAAGGGAGATGGTGACACTTACACATGTCAGAGATACGATACAAGACCAGATGGGCCACTGGTCCGTCCCCTGAGGGAAGGGAAATGATGGCTGCAATTATTCTTGGGGGCTCTCCCATGGCCCCGTATGGAGATTCATCCCCACACCTCCTTTCCCTCAGCACCTCCATTCTTCACCTCCAGCTGCTGCTGGTGAAAGGTGGAGACGAACACAGGAGGGTACAGGAGAACCTGGATGCTGTGCACTGACAGGGTCCTCACCCGTGGTAGTCTTCTGTCCTGCACCTGGCTGCTTTCCTCACAGTTCTGCAGTTCCCTGTTGCTCCTTTCTGCAGGAAGCTTCTCAGATTGGTCCCAGTCTGTGTTGAGCCCCTGATCCATGCAGAAGGCCTCCTGGGAGCGTTCTTCATTTTCTCCCTCATTGGTAGCGTTCGTATCATCCACGGCAGTGGCAACCAAAGAATATTCACCAGGACCTTGCCTGGCTGTTACCCTGAAAGGGCTGTAGCTGGGACTAGGCACAGACTGCCTGTTATTCACCATGGCTATTCTCCTGGCTGCAGACGATACGATGTCACATGCCTCTGCTGACTCTCCCTGGTCTTTGCCATGAGGCTCAGAGGTGCCGACGTCTATGGAGCTCATACTGAGCGGCTGGACTTGACCGATCCCTGCATCTCCAGAAGGAGACTGGACTCTCAGATGCACTTCCCTTGGAGTCCCATACACAGCTACACGGACATTCATTGGCGCCCTACCCTCTTGTGTCTCCAGTGACAGCTGCAAGCTATCTGGGTCTGGGCCAGATGGAAGGGCCTTCCTCCAATGCACGGAGCAGGGCGACTCTTCCACTCCAAGTGGCTTTTCAGGGAAAGTAGTTTTTACACGGCTGAGCGTGCCGTTCGTTTGTGGTGCGTGCTGTACATGAGATTTATACCTGAGGTAGGGAGACCAGTCACGGGAACTACCTGTGTCTGTATCAACCAGGTAGACCGAGCTGGCATCAGCACAGGGGGTTTCTGGCCAGATTCCACCTGAAACCTTGGTTCTTTGCGCATATAATTCAGTATTTCTGCACCTGTGACAGAGAGAGGTAGGTTCGGCATCCCCCACGTCACCAGTCACTGAACCAAGACCCCAATCCCTAACAAATGGGGGACCCCATTTCATTCTAGCCTGCTTAGCACTGCTCTGTTCTCTAGCAAGGTCCTCTCCCACACTCAGGACAGCAGATGTAGAGACCTCGGGGGCAACGCACAACCTGCAAGCTAGTGGAGAAGACCTGGACTCCAAAGGGAGGGAGCTCCATATCCCCATTAAAGCAGCTTCTTCCTTAAGCCTCTGGATTGAGCAGTGCAGGCTGGCAGAGGTCTTGGAGGACTGCAGGACAGACTGAAGGGCCACAGAGCGAGGAAGGGACTCTGCCAAGCTGCGGGGACCCAGTTCGACCAAGGTGAGGGCAGGCCCAGGACAACAGGAGTTCACACTTCCTCTGGAGCTCCCTGGAGAGAGACATACCATTGGGCTGTGGTGGGGGACAAGCCCAGCAGAGGAGATTACAGGCACTACAGCTGGGGAGAGGGAATCTGTACTGGATAGTAAAGGATTCCCATAGTCTGCATCATAAGCAGCGAAAGGTCCATGTTGCTGCTTTTTCACTTGTTGCTCATTGCTCTGGTTTCCTCCCTCTGGAAGGTTATGGCAGGTGGAGTGCACAGAGGACTGGTCCCAGGGGCTAGACTCCTCCTTTGGTCTCTTCTTGTGCTGCAGGCTCCTCTCCGGGAGGTGGACACTCACATTCTCCTCACTCCCTGCTAGCCCAGCCGTGTCAAAGCGGAAAGGTCTCCACTGAAGATCCACGTGGGGTGGAGCTGATGAAGGCGGCAGGGGATTACCACATGCCACCTTTCCAGAGCTGCCCCGCTGCAGCCTGCAGTTGAGGTTATTTTGCTGCTGGGAGCAGGAGGAGGAGAGCTGGTTGGTAGCAGCCCGGAAAGGCTGAGAAGAAGGGCAAGAGAGATTAGTCTGTATCAGGCTGGGATCCCTCTTCTTGGGGCCTTTGCTTTTTACAGCTGGTGCTCTCCTGCCTTGCTCCGCTTGCCAGCCAGGGGTTACAGTGAATGCAGCAGCATTGGCCCACCGATGAGTAGCTTCAGCGCGGCTTCCAGCGCCCAAATACAGATTTATGTTCACGTTCTTCTGGACTTTTCCGTGCTCTAAAGAAAAACAAGAACCGTTCTTTTCAAGGGAGCATCAATAATTCATCACCACATCCCCAACAGCTTTCCACGCACCTCAGGGACTCCCCATATAATGAACCTCTCTGATCAGCCTCAGTCCCCAGCACTGAAAAGATCATGTACACTATTGAGTTCCTGTTAAAGAGAGAGACTTTCTTCTGGCAGGGCAGGAGGAATTTCAAGGGGACAGCCCGAGATCTTAACAGGAGCCTAGGGAAAGTGGGATCTCTCCTAGCATTATTATTCTTACACTTGCAGCCACCAATAGATAAGGCCCTAATTACTCTTCAGCTCAGAATGCTTTAGCCAGAACCGAGACTAAATACAGGTTTTTGCTAGTAAGATGCGAATACAGTTGTCCCCTGGCCAGTGCACACACTAGTCTGTAGATGGTTTTCTATAGCATGGGTAGGCCCAGTTGCCATCAAACTAACACGTTTCTAGCAAGAACCATGTTTCAATAGTTCTGGACAACGTGGTTTGAACTGGAGCATGGACACTCCCTCATCTTTGTCTGCAGGGCTTGGGTCTCTCATCCACATGAATTCCTCCTGGGCTGGGTTCATGATAATGCCCTGAGCTGTTTCGAGTACAGTTCAGTCTTGCCGCATGGATGCGACTGAACTGCGTTTTACTCAGGTTCCCAAATCATGCTACAGTCTGGCAAGAGTCCAAGGCTGCAGCACATTTAGGAATCACAGTTTAGTCTCATCTACATTACAAGACCAGAGCATGTTTTAAGTAGAACTACAGTGCACACAGGTCCCTAATTAGCAGTCTTGCCTCTGTTCAAATCCCCTCCAGGATGTAGGCTCATACCCATTGCTGATGCTGCAGTACTAGGGGGTTGTGTGCTTTCATTCCTCTGTCTTCTGTAAGAAGAAACTGTTGCCATTCACCCCCTTTTTAATGCTTACAAGGAGGAGTCCCCACTACTCCATCTCGCTGGACTGCTGGTTGATTAAAATTGGAAATTACCCATTTACAGCCACACAAGGCAGAGCACCAGAAAAAAGTAGGGGGAATTGAAGGAACAGCTTGAAGTGAGCAGTTTAACCGTTACTTTTTTTTAAAATGGGCAGTGAATGTGAGCTGAAAAGTACATTATGAAATACACTCACACCTGCACCCCTCTCTCTTCAGCAAACTCAATGAATCAGGGGGGGAAAACGCCAAAGCTGACTGTGAAATGAATATCAATCATCTTTGTCACATCAAGAGTGTTTTGGAACAATATGCTCGAAAGCCAAATATGTATCTTTAGTTGGGTATTACACACTAAGGCTTAATTTCTAGGCTATCATCCTGTCTCCCAGAAAAAGGCCCAAACAGCCAACTACCAACCTCGGCTATCTCTCTTTGCAAATGGGCTGCTGGTCCTTCTGACACAGAAATTCAGCCAACAATCTGATCAAAGCTGGGAAAGAGACACTCATTCGCTGATACTCCAATTATCTTTGGGAATGGCTGTCACTGTCTTTCATATGTTCTCAAACATATTGCAAAGGGGAAGATTTTAATTAGGGGCTGGCATCGCTAAAGTGAACAGACTTTCCACAAGTTTCCAGAGTGGCACTGGCTTCTCAGTGCCTATTCTTGCATAAAGCATAATCACAAAGCACAGCACGCTGGCGCTTCAGAAAAGGATTCATTGCATCCCAGGAATTTCCACACAGCTAGCAGCATGTTGCTAAAAAGGGGGTTTAATAACAGGCCCAGAATCACAAAGGGACAAGCCCCTTCAGGTGCTATGTTTCCTTCCATCAATGCTCACCACAGGGTCACATCAGTCTGCTTTTAAGTTTGAGAATCTAGAAGTTACAAGCAAACGATCTCTCACATATAGACACATATGCTATCCCAATCCTCATTACATTTCTTTCTGCCAAGCACTAGGTCCTTAACACATGGCCAGGATTAGATTTTAACAACTATTTTTACCCAACTCATTTAGACCTTGTATGGACTAGAAAAAAATGGTGTCTATTAAATCCACAGTAACTAACATATGTTAGCTAACCCTTCTAGAAACACCACTCGGACCCTAGTGTAGATGCAGGTTAACACTTTTAAATCAGGATTAATTGATCAAAGCCAACGAGATTTTTAAAAATGTCTAGACTAGGAAAAGAGATGGCTTAACAGAGACATAGGTCAAACTCAGCCCCAGATTTAGGCTTTGAAATAAAAATAAGTATTACAAACCCTACGACAAATGGACTTTTTGTTGTTGTTGTAATTCCAATGACAATAAGCAGGATTTAAAAAAAACAAACAAATAATTGCAAACTAAGTGGTGCAGCCTTGAGCTAGTGCACTGGAACTGGAAAAACTAAACCAACTAGAAACAAAAGTGAAACTGACCAATCTATTTTCAATGTCCACACTGAAAGGAAACAAACAGCATAATTAACCAAAAGTCAACTGGATTGTTTTCAATTCATCCCCTTTCAATACTATGAGACGTTATCAATAACAAAGGGGACCTCTATTGTTAAAATACATAACAAACAAACATGCAGCACTTCCATCAGATCAGTGGGTTCTTTCCCCATCCACAGAGACTTAAGGTGGTAGATTTTACATTTCACAGGTGAGGAAACTGAGACATACAGCAGTGACTTGCTCAAGGTCACACAGTGAGTCCGGGGTAGAGATGTCTTGATTGCTCAATGCACTAGACCACCATGCACATGTAGGGCTTTTAACCCAATATTGTCCCTTGAAGTCTCAGAGAGACTCACAAATGTTACTTTGCTGAGCTGGAAAAAGGGTGGGTCTGCCATGGCTGCTAAGTGATGATCAGACCCTCTCTCCCCATCATTTTGCAGCATTGTATGACTTGCACACTCCGCCTGCCAACAACCAGACTAGCTCCCGTGGTGATCCACCCGAAGTACTAGAAACTGTACCTGGTTGGGTTTGAGGGAAATCTTTCCCTGGGCCGAGCCTCAAGGAGCCATGCTAAGCTTTCTCAGCAGGAAATCGCTCTGGCACACATCCCAACCCCCACAGCTGCACGTCCCGGTGTAGTTCATATCGACCGTGGGATTGTCTCTCCTTTTGTGCTAAACCACCTCTCCTGTATGAAGTTACTCACTCCGATAGCCACCACAGGACATGCCACTCGCTCCAGCCAGAACCTCAAGGACGAGAACAAACGTCTCTTTGTGTTTGATTCTCTGAACTCACTGCAAACCTGCAGCTTTGTCCACTTAATGCCCCCAAATCCCAGCAGCAAGCGCACCCCAGCTGAGGCACTTTAAGGAGCTTATCGCCCATGATTAGTGATGCTGGCTTGTCATTGTGACTACAGATGTCCATGGAAAAGGAGCTTTGACCCATGTCTAATTAGAGCTACATCCTCAAGATGGCACAGATAAATTAGCCAACCCATTGGGGAGGGCTAATGAAAGCCCTCCCCAATGGGGGGCCTCACTTCCTGACACCCAGTTTGGTAGGTTACCTGGATAGAGCCCCTAGGTAACAGAGTGATATACACCCTGGAAACCCTGCAGCAGACAGGGCAGAGTTGCTTACCTGATTTCAGATAGCTGCTCAGGAGAGGGGGGATGTTTTCTTTCTTTCTGCTGCTCAAGCTCCTATTTGTGTTCTCCATGCTCTCTACACAGTTCAGGGGAGACCTTGGCACCCTGCAAACTGGCTTCATGGAAAGGCCTTTCTCACAGCAATGCAGGTTATACGCCACTGCAGGCCCATGATATGGGAAATCAAAACCACCTCATCAGGGGGAGCAGGCTGTAATAACAGACAGATGCATTTGTTCCAGAGCTACAGACCCAGGTGTCCTCCCCACATCCCACACTATTGTGAAGACCTATGGGCCAGGGGAGCATCCAGATGTTCCTGGCTATCCCACTGAATCAGCCAGAATGATGTTTACTCATTAATAGCACAACCCTGAAGTTATCCCTTGGCCTCCTATAGGGCAGGCCCCTGTGTGTGCGCGCCTCAACGTACCCCTCTGCACTCCTGGAAAATCAGCCTGCCTGGGCCTGTCTCCCTCCCCCTGGCAATGCCCAATAAGCTGGGTCTGTGCTGAACAGTCAGTCTGTCTGTCTGAGCAGCAGGCTGAGCTGCCTCTGGTCTCCTGCTGTCTCTCTCTCTCACTCTTCCAACACCCTGGGTTCTTTTTCTTTTCTATGTATTTCAGTGCATCTGTGCTGAGGGGCAGAGGGCTACCGCTGTGTCTGCCTGTGCTGGGGGGGGGGAGCTGTCAGGTGTCTGTCTGTGCTGGGGGGTGGAGGGCTACCACTGGGTCTGTCTGTCTGTCTGTGCTGGGGGGGGGGGGGGGAGCTGCGGGATGTCCGTCTGTGGCAGGGATACGGCCGGGTGTCTGTGCTGGGGGGGTGAAGCTGTTGGGTATCTGTCTGGGGTGGGGGGTTTAAGGTGTCTGTCTGTCCTGGGGGAGGGGTGGAACTGTTGGGTGTCTGTGCTGGGGGGTGGGGGGTTTAAAGTGTCTGCCTGTCTGTCTGTGCTGGGGAGGGGTGGAGCTGTCGGGTGTCTGTGCTGGGGGGTGGGGGGTTTAAGGTGTCTGTCTGTCTGTGCTGGGGGGGGTGGAGCGGTTGGGTGTCTGTCCTGGGGGCGTGGGGGGGTTAAGGTATCTGTCTGTCTGTCTGTCTGTGCTGGAGGGGGTGGAGCTGTTGGGTGTCTGTGCTGGGGGGTGGGGGGTTTAAGGTGTCTGTCTGTCTGTGCTGGGGGAGGGGTGGAGCTGTTGGGTGTCTGTGCTGGGGGGTGGGGGGGTTAAGGTGTCTGTCTGTCTGTGCTGGGGGGGTGGAGCTGTTGGGTGTCTGTGCTGGGGGGTGGGGGGTTAAGGTGTCTGTCTGTCTGTGCTGGGGGAGGGGTGGAGCTGTTGGGTGTCTGTGCTGGGGGGTGGGGGGGTTAAGGTGTCTGTCTGTCTGTGCTGGGGGGGTGGAGCTGTTGGGTGTCTGTGCTGGGGGGTGGGGGGTTAAGGTGTCTGTCTGTCTGTGCTGGGGGAGGGGTGGAGCTGTTGGGTGTCTGTGCTGGGGGGTGGGGGGGTTAAGGTGTCTGTCTGTCTGTGCTGGGGGAGGGGTGGAGCTGTTGGGTGTCTGTGCTGGGGGGTGGGGGGGTTAAGGTGTCTGTCTGTCTGTCTGTGCTGGGGGAGGGGTGGAGCTGTTGGGTGTCTGTGCTGGGGGGTGGGGGGTTAAGGTGTCTGTCTGTCTGTGCTGGGGGGTGGGGGGGTGGAGCTGTTGGGTGTCTGTGCTGGGGGGTGGGGGGGTTAAGGTGTCTGTCTGTCTGTGCTGGGGGGGTGGAGCTGTTGGGTGTCTGTGCTGGGGGGTGGGGGGGTTAAGGTGTCTGTCTGTCTGTCTGTCTGTGCTGGGGGAGGGGTGGAGCTGTTGGGTGTCTGTGCTGGGGGGTGGGGGGTTAAGGTGTCTGTCTGTCTGTCTGTGGTGGGGGGGTGGAGCTGTTGGGTGTCTGTGCTGGGGGGTGGGGGGGTTAAGGTGTCTGTCTGTCTGTGCTGGGGGGGTGGAGCTGTTGGGTGTCTGTGCTGGGGGGTGGGGGGGTTAAGGTGTCTGTCTGTCTGTCTGTGCTGGGGGAGGGGTGGAGCTGTTGGGTGTCTGGGGTGGGGGGTTAAGGTGTCTGTCTGTCTGTGCTGGGGGGTGGGGGGGTGGAGCTGTTGGGTGTCTGTGCTGGGGGGTGGGGGGTTAAGGTGTCTGTCTGTCTGTGCTGGGGGGTGGGGGGTGGAGCTGTTGGGTGTCTGTGCTGGGGGGTGGGGGGTTAAGGTGTCTGTCTGTCTGTGCTGGGGGGGTGGAGCTGTTGGGTGTCTGTGCTGGGGTGGGGGGGTTAAGGTGTCTGTCTGTCTGTGCTGGGGGGGTGGAGCTGTTGGGTGTCTGTGCTGGGGGGTGGGGGGTTAAGGTGTCTGTCTGTCTGTGCTGGGGGGGTGGAGCTGTTGGGTGTCTGTGCTGGGGGGTGGGGGGTTAAGGTGTCTGTCTGTCTGTGCTGGGGGGGTGGAGCTGTTGGGTGTCTGTGCTGGGGTGGGGGGGTTAAGGTGTCTGTCTGTCTGTCTGTGCTGGGGGGTGGGGGGGTGGAGCTGTTGGGTGTCTGTCTGGGGTGGGGGGGTTAAGGTGTCTGTCTGTCTGTGCTGGGGTGGGGGGGTGGAGCTGTTGGGTGTCTGTGCTGGGGGGTGGGGGGTTAAGGTGTCTGTCTGTCTGTGCTGGGGGAGGGGTGGAGCTGTTGGGTGTCTGTGCTGGGGGGTGGGGGGTTAAGGTGTCTGTCTGTCTGTGCTGGGGGAGGGGTGGAGCTGTTGGGTGTCTGTGCTGGGGGGTGGGGGGTTAAGGTGTCTGTCTGTCTGTGCTGGGGGAGGGGTGGAGCTGTTGGGTGTCTGTGCTGGGGGGTGGGGGTTAAGGTGTCTGTCTGTCTGTGCTGGGGGGTGGGGGGGTGGAGCTGTTGGGTGTCTGTGCTGGGGGGTGGGGGGTTAAGGTGTCTGTCTGTCTGTGCTGGGGGGGTGGAGCTGTTGGGTGTCTGTGCTGGGGTGAGGGGGGTTAAGGTGTCTGTCTGTCTGTCTGTGCTGGGGGGGTGGAGCTGTTGGGTGTCTGTGCTGGGGGGTGGGGGGGTTAAGGTGTCTGTCTGTCTGTGCTGGGGGGTGGGGGGGTGGAGCTGTTGGGTGTCTGTGCTGGGGGGTGGGGGGTTAAGGTGTCTGTCTGTCTGTGCTGGGGGGTGGGGGGTGGAGCTGTTGGGTGTCTGTGCTGGGGGGTGGGGGGGTTAAGGTGTCTGTCTGTCTGTCTGTGCTGGGGGGGTGGAGCTGTTGGGTGTCTGTGCTGGGGTGGGGGGGTTAAGGTGTCTGTCTGTCTGTCTGTGCTGGGGGGTGGAGCTGTTGGGTGTCTGTCTGGGGTGGGGGGGTTAAGGTGTCTGTCTGTCTGTGCTGGGGGGGTGGAGCTGTTGGGTGTCTGTGCTGGGGGGTGGGGGGTTAAGGTGTCTGTCTGTCTGTGCTGGGGGGGTGGAGCTGTTGGGTGTCTGTGCTGGGGGGTGGGGGGTTAAGGTGTCTGTCTGTCTGTGCTGGGGGGGTGGAGCTGTTGGGTGTCTGTGCTGGGGTGGGGGGGTTAAGGTGTCTGTCTGTCTGTGCTGGGGGGTGGGGGGGTGGAGCTGTTGGGTGTCTGTCTGGGGTGGGGGGGTTAAGGTGTCTGTCTGTCTGTCTGTGCTGGGGTGGGGGGGTGGAGCTGTTGGGTGTCTGTGCTGGGGTGGGGGGGTGGAGCTGTTGGGTGTCTGTGCTGGGGGGTGGGGGGTTAAGGTGTCTGTCTGTCTGTGCTGGGGGAGGGGTGGAGCTGTTGGGTGTCTGTGCTGGGGGGTGGGGGGTTAAGGTGTCTGTCTGTCTGTGCTGGGGGTTGGGGGGGTGGAGCTGTTGGGTGTCTGTGCTGGGGGGTGGGGGGTTAAGGTGTCTGTCTGTCTGTGCTGGGGGTTGGGGGGGTGGAGCTGTTGGGTGTCTGTGCTGGGGGGTGGGGGGTTAAGGTGTCTGTCTGTCTGTGCTGGGGGGGTGGAGCTGTTGGGTGTCTGTGCTGGGGTGAGGGGGGTTAAGGTGTCTGTCTGTCTGTCTGTGCTGGGGGGGTGGAGCTGTTGGGTGTCTGTGCTGGGGGGTGGGGGGGTTAAGGTGTCTGTCTGTCTGTGCTGGGGGGGTGGAGCTGTTGGGTGTCTGTGCTGGGGTGGGGGGGGTTAAGGTGTCTGTCTGTCTGTGCTGGGGGGGTGGAGCTGTTGGGTGTCTGTGCTGGGGTGGGGGGGGTTAAGGTGTCTGTCTGTCTGTGCTGGGGGGTGGGGGGGTGGAGCTGTTGGGTGTCTGTGCTGGGGTGGGGGGGTTAAGGTGTCTGTCTGTCTGTGCTGGGGGGGTGGAGCTGTTGGGTGTCTGTGCTGGGGTGGGGGGGGTTAAGGTGTCTGTCTGTCTGTGCTGGGGGGTGGGGGGGTGGAGCTGTTGGGTGTCTGTGCTGGGGTGGGGGGGTTAAGGTGTCTGTCTGTCTGTGCTGGGGGGGTGGAGCTGTTGGGTGTCTGTGCTGGGGGGTGGGGGGTTAAGGTGTCTGTCTGTCTGTGCTGGGGGAGGGGTGGAGCTGTTGGGTGTCTGTGCTGGGGGGTGGGGGGTTAAGGTGTCTGTCTGTCTGTGCTGGGGGGTGGGGGGGTGGAGCTGTTGGGTGTCTGTGCTGGGGGGTGGGGGGTTAAGGTGTCTGTCTGTCTGTGCTGGGGGAGGGGTGGAGCTGTTGGGTGTCTGTGCTGGGGGGTGGGGGGTTAAGGTGTCTGTCTGTCTGTGCTGGGGGAGGGGTGGAGCTGTTGGGTGTCTGTGCTGGGGGGTGGGGGGGTTAAGGTGTCTGTCTGTGCTGGGGGGGTGGAGCTGTTGGGTGTCTGTGCTGGGGTGGGGGGGTTAAGGTGTCTGTCTGTCTGTGCTGGGGGGGTGGAGCTGTTGGGTGTCTGTGCTGGGGGGTGGGGGGTTAAGGTGTCTGTCTGTCTGTGCTGGGGGGTGGGGGGGTGGAGCTGTTGGGTGTCTGTGCTGGGGGGTGGGGGGGTTAAGGTGTCTGTCTGTCTGTGCTGGGGGGGTGGAGCTGTTGGGTGTCTGTGCTGGGGTGGGGGGGGTTAAGGTGTCTGTCTGTCTGTCTGTGCTGGGGGGGTGGAGCTGTTGGGTGTCTGTGCTGGGGGGTGGGGGGGTTAAGGTGTCTGTCTGTCTGTGCTGGGGGGGTGGAGCTGTTGGGTGTCTGTGCTGGGGTGGGGGGGGTTAAGGTGTCTGTCTGTCTGTGCTGGGGGGTGGGGGGGTGGAGCTGTTGGGTGTCTGTGCTGGGGTGGGGGGGTTAAGGTGTCTGTCTGTGCTGGGGGGTGGGGGGGTGGAGCTGTTGGGTGTCTGTGCTGGGGTGGGGGGGGTTAAGGTGTCTGTCTGTCTGTGCTGGGGGAGGGGTGGAGCTGTTGGGTGTCTGTGCTGGGGGGTGGGGGGTTAAGGTGTCTGTCTGTCTGTGCTGGGGGAGGGGTGGAGCTGTTGGGTGTCTGTGCTGGGGTGGGGGGGTTAAGGTGTCTGTCTGTCTGTGCTGGGGGGGTGGAGCTGTTGGGTGTCTGTGCTGGGGGGTGGGGGGTTAAGGTGTCTGTCTGTCTGTGCTGGGGGGTGGGGGGGTGGAGCTGTTGGGTGTCTGTGCTGGGGGGTGGGGGGGTTAAGGTGTCTGTCTGTCTGTCTGTGCTGTGGGGGTGGAGCTGTTGGGTGTCTGTGCTGGGGTGGGGGGGTTAAGGTGTCTGTCTGTCTGTGCTGGGGGGGTGGAGCTGTTGGGTGTCTGTGCTGGGGGGTGGGGGGTTAAGGTGTCTGTCTGTCTGTGCTGGGGGGTGGGGGGGTGGAGCTGTTGGGTGTCTGTGCTGGGGGGTGGGGGGGTTAAGGTGTCTGTCTGTCTGTGCTGTGGGGGTGGAGCTGTTGGGTGTCTGTGCTGGGGTGGGGGGGTTAAGGTGTCTGTCTGTCTGTGCTGGGGGGTGGGGGGGTGGAGCTGTTGGGTGTCTGTGCTGGGGGGTGGGGGGTTAAGGTGTCTGTCTGTGCTGGGGGGTGGGGGGGTGGAGCTGTTGGGTGTCTGTGCTGGGGGGTGGGGGGGTTAAGGTGTCTGTCTTTCTGTCTGTGCTGTGGGGGTGGAGCTGTTGGGTGTCTGTGCTGGGGTGGGGGGGTTAAGGTGTCTGTCTGTCTGTGCTGGGGGGTGGGGGGGTGGAGCTGTTGGGTGTCTGTGCTGGGGGGTGGGGGGGTTAAGGTGTCTGTCTGTCTGTGCTGGGGGGGTGGAGCTGTTGGGTGTCTGTGCTGGGGGGTGGGGGGTTAAGGTGTCTGTCTGTCTGTGCTGGGGGGTGGGGGGGTGGAGCTGTTGGGTGTCTGTGCTGGGGGGTGGGGGGGTTAAGGTGTCTGTCTGTCTGTCTGTGCTGTGGGGGTGGAGCTGTTGGGTGTCTGTGCTGGGGTGGGGGGGTTAAGGTGTCTGTCTGTCTGTCTGTGCTGGGGGGTGGGGGGGTGGAGCTGTTGGGTGTCGGGGGGGGCGGATCCTACCAAGTGTCCGTCCGTCCGTCCGCCCGCCCGCCCGCGCTGGGGGGCGGCGCCTCCTGCCGGCCGTTGGGTCTCGCGCCCCGTTTCGAAGCGGGGGCAGCGCGAGGGGGAGCCGGGGGCCGCGGCCGAGCGGAGCCGGAGACGCCCCGCGGGGGCCCCGGCAGGGAGCCTGCGACGCTCGACGGGCCGGGGGCGGGGCGGGGCGAACCCGCAGCCGAGCCTGTGGCTGCCGCGCCCCCCGGGTGGGCTCTGCAGAACCGGCGCCGCGGCTTTCCCCGCCCCCCAGCCGGCGCCGCCGAGCTCCCCAGAGTCGGGCCCCCTCCTGCCCGCAGCCCCGGGGCCGAGCCCACGCGGGCCAGGGACAGCAACGTGGGGATTCAATGAGCCCCGGGGGTAAAAGCCCTCCGGTGAGCCAGCAGACTTGCCTGATCTTGTTTAAAAACAAAACTACCAGAAGAAGGGGAGGGAGGGGAGAGAACCTCTTTGTGCCTCAGTTTCCCCATCCGTGAATAAGGGTCATAACATCCACTTCGTAGGGGCCCTTACCAGAAGTATCTTGCCAACCCCCACCAATCAAAAAATCTTGAGTCTGAACCCTCCCCACAAAATCACCAGCTCCTCTTTAAAAGTCTCTAGATTTTAAAGAGAAGACACTGCTGGTTCTCTTTATCTGCAAAAGGTGCTGGCTCCAGAGAGGGGAGGCAAGGCACCAGAGGAAGGCTTGCATTTACTTAGGTCCTACAAAAGCTGTGCCTATGTTTTTTTAATTGCTATTATTTTTTGTGTTACTAAGTTGTGTTACTTAGGAGTCCCAGCAGAGTGGGACTCCTGAGTAACACAACAAAAAAGATAACAAGGAGTCCAGTGGCACCTTAAAGACGAACAGATTTATTTAGGCATAAGCTTTTGTGGGTAAAAACCCCACTTCTTCAGATGCATGGAGTGAAAGGTACAGATGCAGACATAAATATACTGACACATGAAGAGAAGGGAGTTATCTCACAAGTGGAGAGCCAGTGTTGACAGGGCCAATTCGATCAGGGTGGATGTGGTCCACTCCCAACAGTAGATGGGAAGGTGGTGACCCAACCACATCAGCCACACCATCAGAGGCTCATTCACCTGCATGTCTACTAATGTGATATATGCCATCATGTGCCAGCAATGCCCCTCTGCCATGTACAGTGGCCAAACCAGACAGTCCCTACATAAAACAATAAATGGACACAAATCGGACATCAGGAATGGTACTACACAAAAGCCAAAGGGAGAACACTTCCACCTTCCTGGACATTCTAGAACAGCTTTGAGAGTAGCTATACTTGAACAAAAAAACTTCAGAAACAGACTTCAGAGAGAAACAGCGGAACTAAAATTCATTTGCAAATTTAACACCATTAATCTGGGCTTGAATAGGGACTGGGAGTGGCTGGCTCATTACAAAAGCAGCTTTGCCTCTCCTGGAATTGACACCTCCTCATCTATTGTTGGGAGTGGACCACATCCACCCTGATCGAATTGGCCCTGTCAACACTGGCTCTCCACTTGTGAGGTAAACTCCCTTCTCTGCATGTGTCAGTGTATTTATGTCTTTGCATCTGTAACTTTCACTCCGTGCATCTGAAGAAGTGGTGTTTTTACCCACGAAAGCTTATGCTCAAATAAATCTTAGTCTTTAAGGTGCTACCGGACTCCTTCCTGTTTTTATGGATACAGACTAACATGGCTACCCCCTGATACCTAGCAACAAAGATAGTTTTGAATCCAGAAAACTACCCCCAGCGGATAATGAAAAACACCTTAGAACCGAAACCCTGCAAATCAAGGGGTGTGGGTGTAATTCCACCTGGCACCTTCTGCATTTCTGTCTGAGTGTATCCTGCTGCCAGTTTAAAAAGGAGGATCTCTGGGAAATCCTGGATTTTGTACACTCCTGCAGGCACAGAGTAAAGCCTGCATTCAGAGCCGAAGCAGCGCTATGCATGCTGGGGTGGGCTACATTTGTTCACTTTTGCTACATCTAGCATATCTGAATACAAGGGCACTTGTGCGTATATTCAAATAAGGGGTCTCTTTTGACAGTGTTATTTAATTATCAGCATAAATCATTAGTAGCCAAGATTGCAGGCTTTTATCACTAGCTCTGCCACTGATTTCCGGAGTGAGCTGGGGTAGGGATCTTAGGCGCTCTGCGTCCCTTTAGCAATCTGTTGAATACAGAGCTCATGCCTTCCAGGAATGTTGTGATTTGTTTGTAAGCCGCAGTGATTTGCCCACAAAAGGCACTCGAAAAAATGTGAAGTCTGATGATTAATAATAAATAGAATACAAGAGATGGTTAGAGGATTTGCAGTATCTTTTTAAAACGGGATACCCACATGAGACAGACCTTTATTTCTGTGGCAGTCCCAGAAAGACACATCATACCCTCCACCCTGATTAACTACAATGCAAACTTCCCCACAAGGGCCCGTGCTGGACTTGAACTAGAAACCTAGTGGAAATAAAAGCCTGTTTTTCTCTTTTTATCACTCTCCCATGCCACTGGGCTTAATTCTAACTCATCAGGAATTTCCCACATTACAGATGAGGCAGTGGGGCGAGTGGTGTAATTTTTAACACAGAATTCTGTCAGTGCTAAGGTGCTCCTTTTATTTTAGAAAAAAAAAATTAAGTTCTATTTAGATGCCAAGTGAAGGCAAAAAGTGTGTTTTAAGGCACAACATATTTACAATGCACAAGTAACAGTCATTGCACAGGGTCCTTGTGGACTTGAAACCTGCATACACACAACAAATGAAAACCCAAGGCTAGACAGAGGGAGCATAAGAACTCCTTGGGGCCGCAGACCCACCTTCTCTCAGCCCAGCTGTGTGCAATTACTCTCAGCTAGCCTGGGCAGTTACCAGCATGAACACAACTTTATGAGCATCCACCACACCTCACGGAAACTGGAGAGTTTCTGTGAACACCAGCAGTAATCACTTGTGAGCTTTATCCATATGACCAACGTCACCCCCACTGGCTCAGTAGACTGCTGCCCAATCAGATGGACATTTAAAAGAGCCTTTTACGCTAGCTTCTTCATGAACATCTTGGGTAGCGGGGTGTATCACTGATGCAGGAGCTGCAGAGCGTTGGATCTGGGAGACTACAGGGGAGGTTCTTGCAATTACTCAGACAATAGTGACATTGTGGGGCAGGGCGTGGTAGGGTTAGACAGACCTGTGGTTCTTAAACTGACATCTCCAGGACATTCTGAACTCACTGCAGGACCCAGTCCACCTAAACACCTTCAGGAAGGGATGGATGCTCAAAGGGAGGAGAGTAAAATTAGATCCTCTCCTGCTTGCTCATTTTAGAGCCTACTCCAATGGGGGGGGGGGAAACAGGGAGGGGTAGTTTTTAATTTGTTGTTGGGTAGGGGACATCAGTGAGATCCTGCTCTCTGTTTCTGGCAAGGGGGAGCCTCAGAAAGGATGTGGGGCTGGCTTGCTGTCCAGATCAGGGTACGGGCAAGGCGCATCTTGCTGATCAATCGACTGGTATGAGCTGCGATCCCGGCCCACGCTGAGGAAACCTGCATGGGGAGGAATAGATGATGCTTTCAGACAGTGCCAGCTCAGGAAGTCAAATAAACGTAGTTCAGCATTGCATCACATTCATTGCATCCTTGCTCTCCTTGCACCCAAGGAATTTTGTGACACATGCTACTTGTAATTATGCTCATTCAAATAAAAGCACTCTTCCTTCCAAGTACAATTAGCACGGGGGGCAGGCAGAACGCCCTCACCCAACCTCCTTACTTAGCAATGCACCATTTGCCAGTTGCATTACGAGTTTTTCTGAAGCAGAAACGGGCAATGGCCAGGTGCAGGATATCAGAAGGGACAGACCAGCGTGCGGCTGCAGTATGGCTAATTCTAGACCCCTCACTGTTGCCATTAGCTCTGAATAACAAACACTGATTCCCCAAGGTCCTCTACAGTTACAACTGCGTGTCAGGTGTTTTAATAATGGTGTAGTACAATCATGCTATAAGAGTGGCCTCCAGTCCAACTTTAGATTTCTCATGAAGAAGGGGCCTAACACTTATGCAGAGAGACAGTTCCTGGAAGGCGTATGGGACCAGGAACAAGCTGGAGAAGGGTTGGTCCAAGGCTTCCAAAGCAAAATAATTTTAATAGGTGGACGTGATGAGTCCTAGATCCTCACTCAGAACAACAAGCCAGGGCTGCTTTTCATTCCCTGAGAGGTACTGTTCTTGCAGCCATGAAGCTGAGTCGAATAGCCAGACCCACAATTACTGTTTGTTTCAGCTTGTTTGAACAGTTTCCTGTGGGAGCCAGGGGAGACTAAATCTACGCTGCAATACATGAATACCAGGGGCACAATGTCTGGCTGGTGGAAATCAGTGAAGAGCTGAATGCATGATTCACCCATCAGTCTCTCTTCCTAATAAGCCCACCTCATATCTCTGAGTTACAAAGCAAAGTGTATCACACTCAGGCACTGTCTTTTAATACAACCGTGCCCTGATTATGTTACAAACATGGTTTGCTGTGTTAAGCATCTTACAGAGCCGTGATGCAGTCCCGGTGCAACGAGAGAAAGAGAGAAGCTTTTTGTCTATCTAGGCTGATCAACTATCATGAGATAGAAAATTATTTAAATCAATGCTAGTCACTGACACATGTGACAACTCCTGCTGAAAGCAGGCAGGGGGCTGGGGGAGCTGCCAAGCAACAGACGGCTATTCTGCATAGAACGAAACCGACTATGAAGTGACCAGGAAAATACATAAGTGGAACAAAGTGGGATAGTTGCACTGCGATGGGACAGACCTAGTGGCATGAAGGTGCCACAAGGAAAAGCTAACAGGAAGGGCGTTTGGTGAACGTGTTAACCTCACATCAGTGACTCACACCTTGTACCGAAAGGCTGCAGTGAAGCCAGTTTGGGCTAGCGCAGAAAACTAGTGCTACCGTTTTTATTGAGTTCGGTCTAGTGACGGAGATGCCTAGGGCTAGAGACGAGATCCACGTCCCGGGCTCACCGTTGGGCTGGAAGGGATAGCCCCGAAAACCTGGAGAGGTGAAGGGAACAGCACTCATTGCTCAATGACACCTACTCTTCCTGCCGCAAGCAAGTAGATGGTTACGTCTGGGTTATAAGCACAACAAGCAGCTGATGGACGAGGCTTGTGCCAAGATGCCTGGCAAGACTGTGCTGAGAACCCACGGGGGCTGGCATCTCTGCATTCTGCTTGCAGTTTCATTAACAGCATGGCAGGAGAGAGACTGGCAGGCATCAAAGCTGTTCCCCATTACACTAGGTGGGATGAGACTGGCATCCTGCAGCTGGCATCCCCAGGTGCCCAAGCTGATCCCATCTTCTGGATACTACAGCGCTCCCTTGCATGGGAGGCCTTACCCTCTGCAGGAGCACAGAAGCAGCAAAGCAAGGACCTTCTAACACATCTCCACTTTCCTAGCAGCCAGGGAGTTCAGAGCCAGGAGCGGTGGAGTGGTGCATTAGCCCAAGCTGCTCTCCGAAGAGACGAGGGTGGAAAGCCGCTGTTCAGGAGGTTTTTTAGGAGGCAAAAAGCAGGCTCCAAAGTGCATGGTACCTTCTGCAGGAAGGGGGAGGAGGGCAGCAGTAAGACTAATGACTGGCACAGTCCAACAGGACCAGAATTCGCTTTGCAGCCTCTGTTTGCAGGACCCTCTGCCAAGGACGCCACAAAAGAGAAGCTCAGTGGGGATTTGCAAGCCAGCTAGTTCAGACTCAGGGCTTGCCCTGTACACACTGCAGAAGGTCATTTCACAGCAGCTAACACGCTCTTGTCTCAGCGGAGGTCACTGAGGAATTGTCAACTAGAGACACATTTCACCTACCCAGGACATTGGAGACATCAGCTATTCCTCAGAACTGCCCCCCCCCCCCAGTGAGGAACATATTAGCCCCATGTTTCAGAAGGGGAAACTGAGGCACAGATTAAAATGATTTGCCCAAGGTGTCACAGCAAGGCTGGGATGAGAAGCCAGACTTTCATATCTATGCTCAGTTGACCCCACATCCTGCCCCCGTTCTCTCAACATGCTTTCATTTCTCCCTTCTCCTCCCTCCTTCTGCCCCAGTCACAGCCAGCGGGAACAGAACTAGTCGGTGAGGAAGAAAGACACAAAGGCTTCCAGCCCGACCATGGAACACACACAGCTAAGGGAAAGGGAAGAGGAGACAGGCAGCTCAGTTACGCCGGACAAGGGGGATACCACTGGAGTCAATACCGTCACAGGTAAAGCGGCTGTCGGACGAGGACTCCAGGTCTGCAAGGGAAAAGAGGGAGAACATAAAAAATCCACAAAGCATGAGACAAAGTGGGAGCACAAGAAGGGGACAAGGGGAGAACACAGACTGGGCAAGAGAGAGACCCACTAGAACAGGCAGAATCCAGCTGTGCGTATCCCAGACCGAGAGCAGGCGTGAAGGATCCAGAAGGCAGAATAAGCTCAGACTGACAACAGGAAAGGGCAGACTACATGGATGTGTGGCCTCCTACCTAGGTTGACGACATACTCTCCCCCACGCTCCCGGTACATCTGATAGACAAAGAGACATGACAAGGGTTTGAGGAGGAGGCTGAAGATGGCCATGCCTGCATCGAAGCGCTGCAGGTCAGTCAGAGAGCTACCCCGGGGATAGAAGAGGCTGATGTTAATGATGTCCAGGAGGATCGTGATCAACAAGCCAGTCAGGAACTGGAAATCAGAAACACAAGGACATTGATTGGAAATCTGATTCACCACCAAGAGCCAAACAGCCCAAAACAATGGAAATCAGAGTCTCAGGATGTAACGTGTCTCCATCCTTGAAGACCTGCATTCACGTGCCACCGGCTTTACTTTACCTTACCTCACCTCCAGGCCAGCCTGAAATTGTAACCATGGTGGTGTCTAGCATATGGAATCCACACCCCCTTGACAGGTGTCTCACCCCCTTCCTGCTCATCTCTTAACACCTTACACTTTTCCCTGTAAAAGATGGATTTTCCTAAGAGGATGACTCGGTCTCATATTTACAATTATCTCTCCTCACCTCTCAGGGACCGTTTTTCCCTCTCATTTGTATTTTCCAGGGTAAGAGAGAGATTTATTTTTAAAATACATTCAGCACTTTGAGCTTGGGAGGGAGCAGATCAGCATCTTCAGTGGGACTCTTTGCCAAGTCAGGCTAGGTCCAAAAACCGTTGGTACGAAATGAGGTTTGACATGTCTAAGGTGGACACAAATTTCATATTTGTACTGCAGTAGCAGTTCCAATGAGGGACTCAGGTGGTATCGGATTTAAAAGAATACCATATGTGAGGATTTCAATATTCCTCTGAAGTGGTTGTGGCCCTAACCGTAGCTTTGTGCGAGCACATGAGAGGCAAAGTGAAACTGAGTCGC
The DNA here is from genome assembly GCF_965140295.1 of Lepidochelys olivacea. NCBI lineage: Eukaryota > Metazoa > Chordata > Testudines > Cheloniidae > Lepidochelys > Lepidochelys olivacea. Next base: position 18,296,548 of record NC_140428.1, read on the forward strand.
TTCTCTGCATTGTCCAAGCTGAGTGAAATGCCGAGAGCAAGCATGTAGTGTTAATGGTCTATCCTAGTGCTTTTATACTGCCACCCCTCACTGTGGTATCCAGGCCCAAGCACAGAGAGTACATTACATTCGTTTAATTTTCAGATTTAATATTCTGTGTTAATAAAATAAAAAACTTTTGTCGCTTAATAGATTAAGTTAACCAGCTCCTGGCTCCTGGCAGGCATTCTCTAAAGATGTACCATGGAGTCTAAGGCCAGATCATCTAGTCCAGGGGTGGCCAACTTGTGTCTCCGGAGCCCCATGCGGCTCTTCAGAGGTTAATATGCGGCTCCTTGTCGAGGCACCGACTCCGGGGCTGGAGCTACAGATGCCAACTTTCCAATGTGCCGGGGGGTGCTCACGGCTCACCCCCTGGCTCTGCCCCAGGCCCCAGCCCCACTCCCCTCCTTCCCCCAAGGCCCCCGCCCCTTCCCCTGAGTCTGCCGTGCCCTTGCTCCTCCTCCTGCGCCCCGCCCCACGAGCCTCCTGCACGCCACAAAACAGCTGATCGCGGCGGGCAGGAGGCGCAGGGGTGGAGGGTTAGGTGCTGATAAGCGGTGCTGCTGGAGGGTGGGGCGGGGGAGCTGACTGGGGGCTGCCGCTGTGTTACTGTGGCTCTTTGGCAATGCACATTGGTAAATTCTGGCTCCTCCTCAGGCTCAGGTTGGCCACCCCTGATCTAGACTGACGTCTGACATAACACAGGTCATAGAACTTACCCCAAATCATTCTTGTTTGAACTAGATTCTATCTTTTAGAAAAACATCCAGTCTTGATTTTAAAATGGTCTCTAATGGAGAACTGGTAAATTGTTCCAATGGTTAACTCCCCTCACTGTTATAATGTATGCCTTATTTCCAGTCTAAAATTTGTCTAGCTTCAACTTCCAGCCATAGGATCTTGTTAGATCTTTGTCAGAGAGACCAAAGAGCCCATTATCAAATATGTATTCCCTATGTAGGTACTTATAAATGTATCAAGTCATCTCTTAATTTTCCCTCATTAAACAGTTCCTCGAGTCTATCACCATAAGGCAGGTTTTCTAATCCTTTAAGCATTCTCCTGGCTCTTCTCTGAGCCCTCTCCAATTTATTAGTCCTTCTTGAACTGTGGACATCAGACTTATACACATACTTAACTTTACTGCTGTAATTCATCCCATAGACTTCAATAAGATCACTCACAATGCCTAAAGATAAGTATGTGGGTACGTTTTTCCAGGATTAGGGCCTAGTTAATTCAAAAAGTTAACAGGCAGGTGTAGGACAGGGAAAGTACTAAGTCCCCCTGCCAATTTTTGTGGCTTCACAATCAAATTTCCTAATTTTAAAAAAATATTTCTTTCCCTTATCATCATTTGAAAGGCCTGCACAAATGGGAGGGAACAACAGGACTAACTGCATATCCAGGGGAAACACTGAAACTGACCAGACAAGATGCTGTCAAATACACAAGACTTAAAAAGGAGAAAATATTCTCTCCACCATGTTTCAGTTATAGTCATCTTCGGTCTTACTTCTACCAGTAGTAGGCAAAAAGTTGAGAGACTGTTTTTTAAATTAGAACGTGTCCCTTTCAAAGAGGCAGTCCCATTTATTTCTACGAACAAGCTGAACACTTGTGGTTTGTTTTAAAGCCGTGGTGGTGGTGGTGGCATCATCATCTTTTTTTTCTTGCGAGTTTAACACGATGCAAGGTTAAGGGGTTCAGCTAGGAGTGCTCAGCACCCAGCAGATCCCACTGGAAACAATGGGTGCTGAACACTTTTGACCTTCAGTTCGGTGCCTAAATGAGAGCTGAGCTATTCTGAAAATCTGGCCGCTTGAGAGTCGGAAGTGCCCTTTTCAATTCTGAGCACAGCTGAAAAGTGGACTAGACTCTCAGGAATTTTTGCTATCCTCTCCTTAAAAGCAGCGACGTCTTCCCCACAACACCCTCTTACAGAGCCTGTTCAGGAAGGTGCCTGCCCCCTGACTTACCATGATTATTGCATCGATGGACTCTCGCTGAGCAATTGCCCAAACCCCCACTGCCAGGACGGTGAAGTTTCCCCATGCGTAGGATGGCGGAAGCCCCAAGCATCCCCTGGCAAACAAGGCACAAAAAAACCATTCAGAACATGTCTGATGTGACTAGTGTGAGTTTAACCACTGGAACTCAACCCCCTTAGATCTCTGTGTTGCAAGATTTCGATACGGAATGCTAGATCTGTTCCAGCAATATGCCGGGTTTTCCCCTGCGCGTCAGACTCCGGGGTTATCCTAATAACTGACTCCAGCAATATGAAAAGATTATTTCCCCACCCCTAGAATTCTATATATATAGGAATTATAGGCTGTCTGGATCAATCATGAGTAAGAGCCAAGAATTACTACTGCAAGATCTCTCCATTTGCTACTACAGGATCTCTGTATCAACACCCGCAAGAAGCGGATGATTCCCCTGCAGTCTCAGTTCACCTTTCCCAGAGTTATATCTATCATCCCAACATCAGCTATGAGGCCAATTAAGCTCAAGCATTTACTACAGCACTCACATGCAATTCACACAATCAAATCCCCTACAAAGGGTTAGGATTTTAAACAAAAGGCAAGTTTCTTTAGGGTCTCTTGACGTTTGTTCAGAACATTGTTCCCAGCTGGCCTCCATTGCAGCTATATATTTACCTCCACCCTGTTATGGAGATTTATTTACATCTAAAAATCTAATCACATATGCATGCTTGGCAGAATTCATTTTTTTAATAATTTCAACAGCTAAATATCAATGTTTATTTTTAAGCTTTTTTATTTTTATCCATTTAAATTTCCACAGTCGCAGGAAATTATGGAGGGACTCAGACTAATTATTTAATGACAGTAGAAGTTGAGATTCAAAAAGTTAAAATGTATTGATACCAGTCAGCTCTGTGTTCTTGGGGAACCAGGGCACAGTATCTAGCCTGTCTGACTCATGAAAGACACACAACAGTCTTTGCTTGAACCAAAACCGATCAGAGAAAAGACTTGCAGAGAGCAGTGAAGGGCATTGGGAGACACACCTAGACTCCTCCTGACAAGGGCGACAAGATTAAGGCATCGCCATTAGTATACAGAATGGAGAACAGAGGCCACTCCCCTAGCCTCATCTGCATGAAAGATGGGACAGGGAGACATCTCCATTAGCATACAGAATGGACAACAGAGAACCGCACTGAACTCTGGGACCAGAAAAGCAGGGAAGCACTGCATCATGGGGGATCTCTGCTCCAGATGCTAATGAACCTACGCCTGCACACACCCAGCTCAACAGTTATCAGACCAATTCTAGTAATGAATCTTTGATTGATATCCAAAATACTGACAGGTTTCAGAGTAGCAGCCGTGTTAGTCTGTATTCGCAAAAAGAAAAGGAGGACTTGTGGCACCTTAGAGACTAACCAATTTATTAGAGCATAAGCTTTCGTGAGCTACAGCTCACTTCCTGTAGCTCACGAAAGCTTATGCTCTAATAAATTGGTTAGTCTCTAAGGTGCCACAAGTCCTCCTTTTCTTTTTTCCAAAATACTGAAGCAGCCTAATTGCATTGTGAGCTTCCTGCAAGGAACACCACCCATAGCCAAGAGTGATCAGCTCCTATTGTTTAGCCTAAAGAAAACCCTTGAGTCATCAGTTTACCCATAAACAAATCTAGTGTTCTCCCTTGAACCATTGTTGTTTCTCTACAAAAACCCCAAACTATGTTAATGTAAGTGTTCTGATGCATGGACCCAAACTCTGTATCAGTTCCACTGGGACTCCATCTCCTGACTGATTGTGCTGGGGGCTCTGCCTGTCTCCAGCACTCAGGACCCTGAGCTACCATCACCTGGGAACCCTGACCAGTTCAAGCCTCATGGAGTGGGTGAGATCCCTCCCTCTCTCTCTCTGTTCTCTTTTCTACCTCAGGTATTAACCTTTAATAATGTAACTTATGTTTGTTTAGCCCTCCTTGTGTAGTTATCACGATTATCCAGTAAATAACTTTATGGTTAAGCTAGTTGCTTCTCTCTCTCTCTGAACTTTACTCTTGTGTTTTCAGCTTCCCCATTTACTCTGCAGCAACGCTTCTTTTACCTAAGCTAAAGATCCCTGTAGCATCCCAAATACTGTGGGGTTTGCTCATCGAGTGGGTTACTACCAGTACAATTGTAATGCGAACGGGGGGGCAGGGACGTGCTGAACCTGGGGCATATAAAGGTGGCAGTTGAAAGTGCTGCTTGACCCAGCCCGTTGAGTCCAGGGACATATAAGGGGGTCAGCTTGAGTGTGCTGATTGACCCGGTCCACTCAGACTTGCTCTGTTAGCGGGTGGGTGTTCATCTGATTCTGGGGCTGGAGGAACCCAGCCCTGGGGAATCTAGGTCCTGCAGGGTAGCTCCATTGGAAGGGGACTTGCAGAAGGGAGAAGTAGAGCTCCATATGAACACCCTGTTCCAAGAAGCTGGAATGAGCAAAGGCTCAGGAAAAACCCAGGTAATAGAAGAGAGGAAGCACTCCCAGGGAATTAGGAGTTTGATGGGAGGAAAAGAAACAGTGTCTTGGGGTTTAAGGGCCCGGGATCAGGAGCCCTGTAGGGTAGGATGGGTCAGGACACCCCTCTCTTCCAGCCAATCAGGAGGAGCTTTCTTGAGGCAGGTAGTATATAATCAGCCTTCTTCCTCAGCACAGGGGAGATGCTGGCAAGAGAAGGAAGCCACCACCAGAAGGCTACACTCCAGGGAGAGTCAGCAGTGAGCTGGCTGTGGCAAGGGACGAGCTCTGTGTGGACGGCAGAAGAGCCAGAGCTAAGTGCGAACTGTTGGATTGTGGTGATGGGCTCGACTGGTGGAACCGTTGGGGGTCATTAATGCAGCCCCAAGTGGAGGGCAGCAGGACTTATAAGAAAGGCTGTGGAGAGGCTGTGAGTGGCTCTAAGAGGGAGAGAAGAGTGGAGGGTGGCCGGCACAGAGGGAACTCCGGGCACAAGGGACTGCTGAGTCGGTGGCAGCCCTCCTGCGAGGCCATGTAAGTAGGTAGGAGATAGACAGGAAGCCGTGGGCCTGATTCCCAAGTCGTTCTCTCGAAGCCAACAGAACAAAACCGATTTACACCAGCCAAGTGTTAAGTTCCGTGCGGTTGGTCATTTTTACCTTGCATCTGAAAGACAGCACCCCCAGCAGCAAGGTCCCCCCAGCACCACGCTGGAGCACTAGCCAGGACCGACACAGAGAGAAGAGTCATCAGTGAGTCATTCGGAGACACATTTCCTTGGCTGTTGCCCTATGCTGCCACCCAAACAGGACCCAGCTCCACTTGTGAAAAGGGTTGTGGGGCAAGGCCATGATTTAAGAGCGAAGCCACCCCAGGTCCATACCAATGCCACTATGCTGTGCTTATATTATAGCCAGGCAGAGAACAATGCTGTGCGGAGAGTGCTCCCCCCACACTAAAACAGCTGTGTGACGTTACTGACATGAACTGTGACCATATAGATCATTGTTGCAACCAAGGTCCTATAGCTGCACCAAAACTTGTACAAAGGAGGTCAAGTAAGGTGTCTATAGAAAGGTTGTAATTTGCTGGTCATGATTATGCTGTCTGTATGTGTGTATCATTCTTGTATTTGAAGTTATAAATATTGGCTATGTACTTGTATCTCAATGTGTTTGATTCTAAGTAGCCTCAGTGAAGCATTTGGTCAGCTTCTTGAGAAAGGACTATTCTCAGTAAGTGCCCAATCAAGAAACACTTAACTGACAATGGACTTTGGAAGACGCCAATCCACATCTGAGCTTTCCTGGGAATGTTCAAACTAACATGTAAACAATGGCTTCGGCCAGCAAAAAGCTGAATTATTCATGAACATGTGACTTGCCCAGGTGGCTACAAATTCCATCTTGTTGCTGTGATTTTGCACAAAAGAACAAAGGGGTTTCCGCCCACAAGAAAGAGAATATAAACGGCCCTGGAAGCCTCTCAATTTTGTCTTCAGCTGGCTCAAGAGATGGTCTCTCCACCTCAAAGAGATGCCTGAAAGAAACTGGAACAAAGGACAGCAACTACGGGGGTGTGAGTGATTGCTGGACCCAGGCCATAACCTACAACATTGGTCGGAAAAGGATTGGGCCCAGACTAGGAAGGAGTCCAGTCTGTGAAAGAAGCCTATTGGAACATCTCTAAGGGTGAGATTTCATCTGTAATCAGTGTCTAAATGTATTAGGCTTAGACTTGCGTGTTTTGCTTTATTTTACTTGGTGACTTACTTTGTTCTGTCTGTTATTACTTGGAACCACTTAAATCCTACTTGTTATACTTAATAAAATCATGTTTGTTTATTAACCCAGAGTAAGTAATTAATACCTGGGGGAGCGAACAGCAAGACATCTCTCTCTATCATTGTTATAGAGGGCAGACAATTTATGAGTTTACCCTGTATAAACTTTATACAGAGTAAAATGGATGTATTCAGGGTTTAGCCCTGGTCTACACTGGGGGATGTGGGGGAAAGAAATCGATCTAAGTTACGCAACTTCAGCTACGTGAATAACGTAGCTGAAGTCGACGTACTTAGATCGACTTACCGTGGTGTCTTCACTGCGGTGAGTCGACTGCTGCCGCTCCCCCGTCCACTCCACCTGCGCCTCTCGCGGCGGTGGAGTACAGGAGTGGACGGGAGAGCGCTCAGGGGTCAATTTATCACGTTTAGACTAGACGCGATGGATCGATCGCCGATCCGGTGGGTAGTGAAGACATACCCTTAGGCTCCCAGAAAGACTGAATACTGGGTGCTGGGAAAGTCCCTGTTAACTGAGAAACTCCTGGGCTAAGTGAATCTTAATTTCTGTGAACTGCAGGGGAGCGTGGCCCAACCTCTTGGTCAGTGCTGGAGCAGACTGGTGCATCTAACTCAGCAAGACGGAAGTGGAGGGAAGCCTTTTCTGGCAGAGGGGTTTGTTCTCAGTGGGATCCCAGCACATCTAGTGACATTCTTGAGGGAGTTTCTTTGACCCAACCCATCACAAGCCGATTCTCAGTTCTCTTGAACCCCCTCTTCTCACCAGGTCCGAGTAGCGTACAAATGACTCACCATGTCGTGAGCAGCCAGTGCACCAGAACGATTGCCTGCAGGAGAGCAGAGAGAAGACAGGTCAGCAAGTCTGAGAAATGGTGGAGAACTGGAGTGAAATGGTACTTTCTGGCTTGAAAGGGCAAGGAAAGCAAAGAGCGCCAGCCAGGCCATAGAAATAAACAGTTCAAAGAGCTGGTTTGCAGCTGCAGAATGGACACAGCCATTCCCCTTGGCCTCTGCTGCTGGGCTTTCTCCGATCTGGTCGCAGTTTGTTACTGTTCTTACCTCTTTGAGCAGGTTATCCAGGGCCTGGTTAGGATTTTTAAATGGGTTACTGATTTTTGCAACCAGAAAACAGTTTGAACAGAAAGCCTGGCAATCTGATTGACACTTGATTAGCACATTTAAAACGCCACTGAATAGGTGTTCCAGCCCGGGGGCCCCAGCTCCCACTGCAAGACCATTTTGTATCAGCTCTAAGCAGAAGTCCCTGCCTGCCGGCACAGAGGGTTTAATACTTTTTTTCCCTTCCCCTCCTGCCATTCTGTTCAGAGACATAGCTCAGCCCCAGCGAAGCCCTGCCAGGTCCAAAGACAGCAACAGTGACATTCAGCCTTCCCAGATGCCTGCTAAAAAATCCAGGGCCAATCCTGCAAGGTGCTGAATTCCCTCCACTCTCACTGAAGTCAATGGAAATGGAAGGGTGCTCAGTAACTTACACAATCAGGTCCCAACTCCTTGCATGGCAATGACATTCCAAGCAGTGTCACAATACAAATATTTACATGAATGGCTCTTGCCATTGTGTTTAATTAGGCAAATGAGAGATGATAGGAGCTTATAACAAAGCAAATGCTTGTGCTGCTCATTCTCTTACTGGTGATCTGAGATCTTCTGTAACCAAGGAGACACTCTTATTCTCCACGCATTGCAGGATATTTTCTTGCCATTTGTGTTTAATTTGATTTACAGCTGGGCAAGGTGCACAGAGCCTCCACTGTGAACTTCCACCAGCTGCTTTGAAACAAACAGAGCTTCACTCTTTCTGAACTAACAGCAGGATGAGAAAGGACACACTGAACCTGCTGAGTCCAAACAATTTGGGCTCCGTTACCACTCCCTAAGACACGTTTGGCCTGCAGATAACCACAGGCCGTATGTTCCATTGGTACAAGGTATGGGTGGGAATCTCTCTAAAACACGACAAGCCTCAATGTAGAACCACAGGGGGAAAAAAATCGAAGATGCAATCAATTAGCTCATACTGACTGCAACACTTTTTTCCAGATCTCATTTCAGAGTTTTCAATCACTAAAGGTATCGTAAGAGAGAGGTGCTTAATGAAAATTACATGGACCCCAACACGCTTCATCATTTAGGGCCACATGGCAATACCTTTACTTACGCAAGCAATCGGCCTATTGAAATCACTGGGACTTCTCAGTGGGTCTCTATCTAGCCCTTACATTCCACATGCATTACACTCAAATTTAGGAACGGTTTTGGCATGTCTAGATATTGTAGGGATTGGGCGCAGAACTGTTCTGATCTCATTGCATTTACTGATCCATCTAATATGTAACGCATACACTAAAGTGTCATTCTTTGTTCACGGGGGCACCTAGAGGCCTCAAGGCTCAGCTTCGTGCTAGACACCACATAAACACAATAAAGGAACTTCCCTTCCTCAGAAAACAATCTAAGAGACAGGATGGAAAAAGGAAGTCGTAGCATTACCACCTTACAAACGGAAGTACAGAGAGGTGAGGTGACTTGCCCATGGTCACAGAGATAGGCTGTGACAGAGCTGGAAACTGAACCCAGGGTCATTATTTATCTGTATTACTGTAGCACCTAAGAGCCCCAGGACGCCCTAGTGCTAGGGGCTGTGCAAACACAGGACAAACTGACAGCTCTGAGATGCTATTGGTCTCTCCTGGATCTCAGCACCGTGCCTTGGTCATAAGACCTTTCCTCCACTCTCTCGTTTAATGCAAAGACTGTTGCTTTTAAAAATGTGAATAACCAATAAAGCTGCAACACAAACAAGCAAAAACCAGGAAATTCAAAATGAAAAGTGGCCCCTCATCCTTACCTTACCCCGTTCTGCCTAGATATCACAGTGCGTACGACTTAAGATGCAATATTGTTCCTGTATAGATGCAATACCTTGGTATAGCTGCGACTAAGCATTAACGCTGGGTAGGCTGGATTTTGTCACAACATCAAAAGCCATTTAAACAGGTTTTTAATGTTGATTTTTATTTCAGTTGTTCATGAAAGGCTACAAAATGCTGCTTCTCCCCCATTTCACCCTGCAGACCAAACGGAAGCTGCTAATCAGTAAAACACAGGATGTGCCTGTATAAAAAGGAGAAATGCAAATAGGATTTACTCAAGAGACTACCACAATATCAGAGCAGCTCTTAATTATGTAGAATTTAATTGCACGTTACATACTCACTAGACCCCCTAACACCTCACCATTTAACATAATTAGGTAGCTCCCCCCCACCCCGAAGCTGTCTGTTCCAATATTGCAGTTATTAAATTAGGAGGCATGCTTAACCACACAGACGAGGGAGGGAGGGAGGGTCAGAACCTTGCTATTCCAGGACTGACCGTTTTAGGGGACTGGCAATGCAATATGGGGCCTTTTCCTTCCTGGTTACTAGGCTTGGCTGGTAGTGACAAGATATCCTTCTCTGACAGCTGTGAGGTTAGTTGGTGGTCTCAGTCCAGTACAGAACAGCATCTTAAATCAGTATGGTGTCAAGAATACATGTCTAATGGTATCTTCGCCTATACCAGATTACATAAGTCACTTTGCAGGCCGGCTCTTACAGTGGGATGTGGGAAGGATTAATTCCCTTCTTTTTGCTCAAAGATTTAATCCCTGATGGCTGAAATGTCTTTCTCTAATGAAACAAACTCCATTATTAAGCCTCCGTCTAGAAGTGACAGAGACGTTAAAGGTGGAAAGGTTTTTGGATGAGCCCCTGTACCCACGCTTCCTTTTTAAAGGCTTCCAGGCTGAACGGAAGGATGATCGCTTGGAAACTCAGGAGATCTGGGGTCAATCCCTAGCTCTGCCACCAATTCCCTGTGTGTGACCTTGAGCAAGTCACTCTATCAGGTCCCAACATGTGAAGTGGGGATAATATTTCCTTCCTCCCACTCTCGGTCTTTCTTGTCTATTTAGATGGTAAGCTCTCTGGGGCAGGGATTTCTCTAATTATATATTTGTTTGACTCCTGCCACAATAAGACCTTTAGGTGCTACTGTAATATGATAAGGATCCACAACACAACAGGCAGGTTCAACAGAGACAACAGGGGTGAAGAGATACAGGGAACTAGTCATCCTCCCACCGGAGTCTTGATGGGATACACTAGAAAGGCAGCACCAGGGGAAGCTCCTGCACCACATACTCTAAAGATAAACAGATATCAGTTTGTATTTCTGTCTCGCTGCTTGTTTTCACAAGTCACTCAGGGGTGCTGGAACAAGCTGTATAGTGCGGATGCTAAGAGCCATTGAACCGAACTGTAAACCCTATATATAATGGAAACCACTTCAAGCCAGGGGGTGCTGCAGAAACCCCCGCACTTCAAATTCCAGCACCTATGAAGTCACTTAAGAAAAAAAAGCCACCAAGATAATTCCCAGGGCCCTTGCTTCCCAAGGAGGCCTAGCGGAGCCAAACTTTAAAGAGACAAATTTAATTCAAAACAGCTTTCCCCCCTGTCCATTGTACAACCAATACTTAGTCCATGTTTTGTTTACTATCTTAATTAGATGTCCTTGTTTCTCACTATTATGCTTTGTGTTTATGGTGCTCAGACAACAAAGTTAAGAAGACTTTAAAAACATGGACTAGAGCAAGATCTTTCAAGTGTTCCCCAGCACCAGAAATTCTCACAATAGCCCTGACTATCCATAGTAAAAGTCACCCAGAATTCACTGTTCTAAAAACGCCACAATGTGCAAGCCACATGACCAGCGCTTGAAAACACCATTTCCTTACTTGCCTCTAGCAAGTGAAAAAAGCTTTCCTTGGAAAGGGAAGCCACGAACCTGTAAAATCTAAACTTCCGTTTTAACATGCCACATAAAAGCAACTAGAGTTTATGGTTGTGAACTCAGCCTTCGGGATGCAAACTTAACCAGGGGTGTTTTCCCAAGTCTGTATGCTGACCGCTCCAGTGCTGGTTCCCGTAACTTCCTCAAGCTTCAGCCAAGTAAAATTAACAGGACTGTGGTTAATTTCACAGCTATTCCTAACCCCTCAGAGAGCAACAAAAATGACAAGATACATATCAATTTCATTCCTGCTACAGGTTGGGCAAAGCTGAAAGCAGCTGAGGAAGGGCCTGAAGATATTAATGCAGAACAGGATACCAAAAATAAAATGGAGGGTAGGGAAAGATAAACTAGACCTCAACACCACTTAACAGCCAGGGAGCTCTGAGGAGAAAGGCATTGCTCTCTTACAGCGGTGAAAATGTGCGGAAAGTCTCAGATTTATCAGACAGCCAAGTCAAACACCAGTTCAAAGAGTCCCTGAGCAGAGTCCAAGGACTCACCCCCCGCAGAGGAATTCTAGCTTCCTCCCCTTTCCTGGCAGCTGGGGTTTCTCCAAGGAGGACAGGCTTCTCACCAAGGTGTTGACTCTGATCCATACTGGGAGAGGCCTCTCATTGGCATCTGTCTCTGGCCACTAGCTATCCAGTAAAGGTTTCAAGCCCTGAAGATTAGAAACTATGCCCTACAATTTAAAAATACATAGCCGTTTTCAGCTGTACAAAGCCAGAAAAGAATCAGAGGCCTGGAAGGGGCCTCGAGAGGTCATCTAGTCCAGTCCCCTGCACTCAAGGCAGGACTAAGTATTATTCAAGGCAGGACTAAGTATTATTTGGCTCACTTCCAAAAATGCTCTGCCCAACAGCAGCCAAGCCTATTCTGAACCTGAAAACTTGTACACAATTTTATCCTGGATCAAGTGTTGGCCGCTAAAAAACACAGTTAATTAACCAATTGTCTCTGCTGCAGTCTTCTTGCCCCCAGAACTTGCCCTGTAGTTAAAGGGAGCTTTGGGTAGGTCAGAAATGCATGACAGGGTTAACAACAAACTGGGTTAATGTTGCAAGAAGGAAACTTAGTTATAAATACTCCCTCCTTTCTTTAAGGAAACGTGCATGTTTTCTGATGTTTGGCACAACAAGACCCTGTCCTGGGTGGCACAAATACATGACAGGAATGTAACAGAGTTTAAGGAACTTCTTTGCACTCTCCCCAAAACCGATTGGCACATGCCAGCTCTGTTAGGGCAGAGTCCTAGTCCAGTTTCTCATCCCAGCACCCCATCTGGCCTCCAAGCTTCTAGTTGGCACAAGTCAAATTAGAAGCACCATCGGCTGGAGCCATGGGAAATTCTTGCAGAGGTTTGAAGACAAAAACAGACTGAGCGAGAAAGCAGGTCTCCAGCACCCATCCCCCAAGACTGCGGCTCCCTCCTGAGCCACAGAAAAATTTGCTCCTCTGAGGGGAGAATGAGTCACTATCTTTGATAAAACCAACATCCAGTGTCAGCGAGAGAGTGACAAGTCACACTGTACTGTGCAAATGCAGCTCTCTCCAGAGTGCACAGCCAGGGGCATCTGTATCCAGTGCATCCTACAGCAGAGGGGGAATTATGATCCTTGCTTGGGCAAATGCTTGGTCAACAGCAAGAGTCATGGGATCTTTACGGGGAGATTGTCAAAACAAAAGCCACCCTCCAGTCTGGAGTGTCCTCATCTATGCGGTTAGAGAGTAGCCTCCCTAGGGGCATATCTACACTGCACCCAAGACAGGGTTTGAGCATCCACACTGCCCTGAAACCTGGACTGAAAGCTGCTGGCCCCAGGGGTCTCACAGCCATGCTAACACAGCCCTGCTGTGCAACGCAGACCTGCTGGTTTGGGTCTTCAGCTTGAGCTATGTCTACATTTTAAAAAATGACAGACTTTGGACCCAAGTTACAGGGCGACCCAGGCTCTGACCCACCTCCCTAGCAGCGTCCTTAGGAGCGGGAGTCCTGAGTGCCTGGGGCCCGAAGTCAGACTGATCTGTGTGTGGACAGAAAGGGGGCGGTGGGCTCAGGGCTGTGCACCAGGACTGTAAAGGTCAGGTGAGATTAGCTCTTTCCCCCGCTCAGAGGGTGCGCTGTGCCCCTAGGACAGCCCCGCTGTCTGCCCCGTCGTTCGCGTGGGCTCAGGAGCAGGGGGAGGGTTACGCTAACCGGCTGCCGGGTGCTCGGCGCTGCACGGAGACCCCCCCCCCACACACGCCTCGGGGGAGGGGGCCTCAAGCTCCGCAGCCTCCCGGGAGATCCAGCACCACCCCCACGGGTCGCTGAGCCGCAGCCTCTGCGTCCCCCCTCCCGGTACCTTGAGGTTCACAGCGGGCACCTCCATGTTTCCAAACTTTCCGCAGCCCCGCCCTGCACCCGTGACTGTGCTGGAAGCGTCTCACGTGGGCCCTGCTGGGCGGGGGCGGGGCGCTGCGGGGCTGGCTCTGCCCCCGGGGGGGGACCCTGCGCCCTCCTGTGACTGCCGCTGGGGCGGCCGGGGGCTCCCCGCCGGGGGATGCACAGAGCCGCCCCCGCCCGAGGTCGGTCATCCCACCCCTAAAGAGGGAGAATGAAACCCCCTCCCCGCGAGGAAAGGGACCCCGGCCAGGGGGGAGCCGGGAACGTGGGGCAATGACCCAGGGACTCCAGGTGGACAGAGAGTGGGGCTGGCCGGGGGGCTGGGGCTGGACAGAGGCAGTGTTGGGGCTGGACAGTGGGGCTGGGGGTTGCTGAGTAATAGGGAGTGTGGATGCCGGTTGCCCCCAGACTGTGGTAAGGGAGGATGCCATGGCCCGGCTGGCCACCTGCCCCGTATTCCAGGGTGACCTTTGGGATCCAGGCAGGTAGCGCACACCCACCCACTGACATGGCGTTTTGTGCACAGCCCCCTTCGCATGGCTGCGCCCATCCCTCCTGGCTTGCAAATCAAAGGTGACAGTGAAAGATTTTTGCAGGTGCAAACGCTATTGTTTAAAAGCCAGCGTGCAAAAAACATCCTGCCTGAGGCCAGACCCTTTTGGAAGCTCTTGGTGTGCATATTCCTAAAGGACCAGGGCCTTTCAAATGTCACTGCACATCCCTCCATTGCTGCCTGACTTCTTAGGGCCCCAGCCCAAAGGGTGATAAATCCTTCTCCTGACCTAGAGAAACACCCGATGAAGTGAGGTGTAGCTCACGAAAGCTTATGCTCAAATAAATTGGTTAGTCTCTAAGGTGCCACAAGTACTCCTTTTCTTTTTGCGAATACAGACTAACACGGCTGCTACTCTGAAACCTCTTCTCCTCAGTGGCTAGCCTCCTTTAGGACTCAAGGACATTGATTCTTGCTGGCTCTCTCTGCTTTAAAATGTCCCCGCTGCTCCAGCTGTACCCCTAGTAAAAGCTGAGGGTTTGCAAACATTGGCTCAGTCAGTGGGTTTATTAAAACCAGGGGTAAATAGCAATATAGTATATAGAGCAGCAATATAACTAACACAAGACTGTACAAACTGTAAACTGAGCCACCTGATATCGCTAACCTTACTGGCTGAAAAAGAAGAAAAGCAAGTCCTCTGAATAGGATTCAAATCCTCTGAAAAGCGAGTTCCCAGAAGAGGAGTTTACCCTACAAGGAATTCCTACCCAGTGAGAGAGTACATTCTCCTGCTCTATGAGCCTGATCCAAAGCCCATTGGCCTTCATGACAAAAGATACCCACTGACTTTACTTGGGCTTTGGATCAGTCCCTCTGTGTATGTGGAGAGGCAAGTAGGAAGAGACTCAGGTGATGAGATTCACTCTATGCAATGTTTCAGAGTAACAGCCGTGTTAGTCTGTATTCGCAAAAAAAAGGAGGACTTGTGGCACCTTAGAGACTAACCAATTTATTAGAGCATAAGCTTTCGTGAGCTACAGCTCACTTCCTCAGATGCATATCGTGGAAACTGCAGCAGGCTTTATATATACACAGAGAATATGAAACAATACCTATTCCCACCCCACTGTCCTGCTGGTAATAGCTTATCTAAAGTGATTTCCAGCACAAATCCAGGTTTTCTCACCCTCCACCCCCCCACACAAATTCACTCTCCTGCTGGTGATAGCCCATCCAAAGTGACAACTCTTTACACAATGTGCATGACAATCAAGCTGGGTTATTTCCTGCACAAATCCAGGTTCTCACATCCCCCCACCCCCATACACACACAAACTCACTCTCCTGCTGGTAATAGCTCATCCAAACTGACCACTCTTCAAGTTAAAATCCAAGTTAAACCATCCTGGCCACTATGGATGTAGAAGCCCTCTACACCAACATTCCACACAAAGATGGACTACAAGCCGTCAAGAACACTATCCCCGATAATGTCACGGCTAACCTGGTGGCTGAACTTTGTGACTTTGTCCTTACCCATAACTACTTCACATTTGGGGACAATGTATACCTTCAGATCAGCGGCACTGCTATGGGTACCCGCATGGCCCCACAGTATGCCAACATTTTTATGGCTGATTTAGAACAACGCTTCCTCAGCTCTCGTCCCCTAAAGCCCCTACTCTACTTGCGCTATATTGATGACATCTTCATCATCTGGACCCATGGAAAAGAAGCCCTTGAGGAATTCCACCATGATTTCAACAATTTCCATCCCACCACCAACCTCAGCCTGGTCCAGTCCACACAAGAGATCCACTTCCTGGACACTACAGTGCTAATAAACAATGGTCACATAAACACCACCCTATACCGGAAACCTACTGACCGCTATTCCTACCTGCATGCCTCCAGCTTTCACCCTGACCACACCACACGATCCATCGTCTACAGCCAAGCTCTACGATACAACCGCATTTGTTCCAACCCCTCAGACAGAGACAAACACCTACAAGATCTCTGTCAAGCTTTCTTACAACTACAATACCCACCTGCAGAAGTAAAGAAACAGATTGATAGAGCCAGAAGAGTTCCCAGAAGTTACCTACTACAGGACAGGCCTAACAAAGAAAATAACAGAACGCCACTAGCCGTCACCTTCAGCCCCCAACTAAAACCCCTCCAACGCATTATTAAGGATCTACAACCTATCCTAAAGGATGACCCAACACTCTCACAAATCTTGGGAGACAGGCCAGTCCTTGTCTACAGACAGCCCCGCAACCTGAAGCAAATACTCACCAACAACCACATACCACACAACAGAACCACTAACCCAGGGACTTATCCTTGCAACAAAGCCCGTTGCCAACTGTGCCCACATATCTATTCAGGGGACACCATCACAGGGCCTAATAACATCAGCCACACTATCAGAGGCTCGTTCACCTGCACATCCACCAATGTGATATATGCCATCATGTGCCAGCAATGCCCCTCTGCCATGTACATTGGTCAAACTGGACAGTCTCTACGTAAAAGAATAAATGGACACAAATCAGATGTCAAGAATTATAACATTCATAAACCAGTCGGAGAACACTTCAATCTCTCTGGTCACGCGATCACAGACATGAAGGTCGCTATCTTAAAACAAAAAAACTTCAAATCCAGACTCCAGCGAGAAACTGCTGAATTGGAATTCATTTGCAAATTGGATACTATTAATTTAGGCTTAAATAGAGACTTGGAGTGGCTAAGTCATTATGCAAGGTAGCCTGTTTCCTCTTGTTTTTTCCTACCCCCCCCCCCCCCCCCCAGATGTTCTGGTTTAACTTGGATTTTAACTTGAAGAGTGGTCAGTTTGGATGAGCTATTACCAGCAGGAGAGTGAGTTTGTGTGTGTATGGGGGTGGGGGGATGTGAGAACCTGGATTTGTGCAGGAAATAGCCCAGCTTGATTGTCATGCACATTGTGTAAAGAGTTGTCACTTTGGATGGGCTATCACCAGCAGGAGAGTGAATTTGTGTGGGGGGGTGGAGGGTGAGAAAACCTGGATTTGTGCTGGAAATCACTTTAGATAAGCTATTACCAGCAGGACAGTGGGGTGGGAATAGGTATTGTTTCATATTCTCTGTGTATATATAAAGCCTGCTGCAGTTTCCACGATATGCATCTGAGGAAGTGAGCTGTAGCTCACGAAAGCTTATGCTCTAATAAATTGGTTAGTCTCTAAGGTGCCACAAGTCCTCCTACTCTATGCAATGCAATGTGAAACCACAGGGCTGCCCAATCTGTAGCTCTTGGAACTGACTGCAAAATATCTACAGAAGGCTGGGAGACGGAGCCCAAGTCAAACTATGTGGTATAGATCATCACTGGAGTGTCTGATCTAATACATAAATGGAAAACAGAGATGGGGTGTTCATGCAGGAGACAGTGGGTCTGCACCAGCTTGTTTAAGATTTACTGAGTTTGATTGGTCAGGAGTTCATGTATGTAGGGAGAAGACTTGTCTACGCTAGAAAGTTTAGCAGCAGAAGTGCTATGGGCATTGCTATTCTGGCAGAGTGCATTCACAGTGGGCTGCCTTTGCCAGTACAGCGTGTCTTCACAGAAACAGGCAGGATCGGCAAAAGACGTGTGGCACTGTGGTAGGATCCCGGTGTCCCCCACGCTGCTGTCTGGTGTGCTACCTTGTGGAAATTTTTGCAGTGTAGAATGGGGCTGTCACCATGTATTGTGGGACAGCATCACCCCTCCCAGGGAATTGTGCAAGTCTGGGGACAAATTTCCAGAGATCTGTCCCATTTTATAATCTACTCTTTCACGCTGTTTGTCCTTCTCACTAGCAGAAATCTGGATGCCGCACTGATCAACGCAGCTGTCTTGTCCATTTCAAGGACAGGACAAGGCATACGGTACCAGCCAGCCATTCAGCAGCAGCAGGGTTACTGAAGATGAGTGGAAGATACAGATGGAGGATGAAGCTGCATTCACTGCAGGCATTCACTGACCGACGGCACACGGAGCAGCAGTTCTGGGTCCATACAACGAGCCAAGTGGTGAGGCTGGATTGTGATACAAATCTGAGACCACCAGAAGTGGTTGCAGAACTTTCAGACGCAGAAGGCCACATTCCTGGAGCTGTGTGCTGAGCTCAGCCCAGCCCTACAGATACCAAGAGGAGAGCTGCTCTGACAGTAGGGAAACAGAGCCAATCACTATCTGGAAGTTTGTAACACCAGATTGCTATCAGTTGGTGGGCAGCCAGTTTGGTGCTGGAAAATCTGTGGTGGGGGCAGTGGTGTTCAAGGCCATGAAGTGTGTCCTGCTGCACAGACTTGTCATGCCAGGCAACCTCCAAGAATTACTAGATGGATTTGATTCGATGAGTTTCCCTAACTGTGGGGGGCAATAGATGGGATGCACGTCCCCAATTCGACCACCCTCTCGCCTTACCTCTGAGTACATAAACAGAAAGGGGTACTTCTCCTTGGTTACAAAAGCATCGGTGGGTCACTGTGGATGATTTACTGACATTTAATGTTGGCTGGCCAGGGAAGGTCCACGATGCTCTGGAACGCAGGACTTTTTGAAAAGCTGAAAGCAAGGATGCTCTTTCCGGACTGTCTGATTGACTTTAATGGCGTCACAATGCCACCTGTGATTCTTGGTGACCCAGTCTACCCTTTGCTTCCATGACTCATGAAGCCATGCACTGGCAACCTGGACAAAAGCAAAGAAAGATTTAACTATCACCTGGGCCAGTGCACGATGGCTGTGGAATGGCCTTTGAAGGGCCGATGGAGATGTTTCATGTCAAGGCTAGATCTCAGTGAGGAAGATATTCCTAATTCAGAGCGTCCTCTGACGGTGTGCGTTACCCAGTGTGTTACTTTGTGTTAGTGTACATACACTAATGGGTTTATCAATTGCTTTTGGGGAAGGGGGGCTATTGCTTTGGGGGATTTTCCCCTCTGTATTATAAGACAAGGAAAATAAAGCTGGGTTTTCACAAACTAGGACTTTTATTAAACTTCATTTTCAAAGAACTAAAGTGCAAGTTGGCCATGCACAGCTTCATCAAAGCAGGAAGTGGGCGCATTCAGAGCAGTTCTCATTATTGCTTACTCAGACTGAAGGCTGGGGACACTGCTGCTGGAAGGATTGGAGTCTCAAGGAGGAAGCGTACGACCTTGGCCAGAAGGAATCGTTCTCAACATTGCTTAATGGCTGCTAGAGTGCAGGGGTTTGGGTGTTTGCTCATTAATGTGCTCTAGCATCTGGGTTTGTTGTTGTAGGTCCTTCAGGATGATGTGGTGCACCTCTTGATCCTGCTGTCTTTCCTGTTGGTCTGTCTGTCTCTCCTTGAGCGTACATTCCCACCTTTCCCGAGTCTCACTGGTTTCAGACTGGGCAGTCCAAACTAATCAGAGAACTATCTTCTCTTATCCTTTTCATTTGCCTCCTTATCATGCTGAGTCACTCAGCAGGTACCCTGGCAAGGTCCGAGATAAGGAACCAGGCAGAGAGCCATTGTTAGGTGAAAAAGGGGGATCCCAGACATAGGAGAAGATAGACGGGAAAACATAGGGAGCTAAGAGTGTGTAAAAATATGCAGTCTCACAATCATGATTGCTTCATGAGCACACAGAGAAAGAGACCAAGAGAATGTGTTCCCCCTTTAAAGGTCTCTTCTTCATTCTTTTTGTCTCTATCACTGTCAAGAGAAGGAACTGTGGCCGCAGGTCTAGCTCAGGGCTTGTAAGTGTACTAGTGTACTGGGGAGAAATGAGATGATTGAACTACTATGACTTCCTCAGCAAATACATCAGTCTCCCCTCTCCTATGCTAGATCCTGTCCCTTCCCCTCCCTCAAGCTAGTCTTGTGCGTTTGGGTTTAGTTTCACTTTTGCAGAGGATATAAACTGGCTCCCTTCCGAAGCTGGTTTTTGGTTAAAGTGACTTGCCCAAGGTGATATGCTGTGTCAACATCAGAGCAGGGAGTAGACTTCATGATTGCCTGCGTCCTAATAAGACCACTAGACCGAAAGTCTCCCTGAGTTATTTCAAAGGAAATAAAAAGGCCAAAGAAGTTAGGGTGACTCCCTTTTGAACCCCAGAAGACACTTTACTAGTCTACACCAAAAGACTGAAATGTTTGAATCAATCAGGGGCTGTTTTGTAACCAAGTTCCAAAATGTGGTATATTTTCAAAGTGTGGATGGGCCATGAGAGAGAAGTCAGAAGTTCACAGCTGACACAGAATGTGAAAGTGCATATATCATTCCTTAATCTCTTGTACAGTTTCAGAGGTGTAACACAAGGTCGTGCATGACACATTGCTGTGATCCTTGCTGGTAATTTATATAGTGCCTTGTATCCAAAGAGTCTAAAACCTGCCACAAGTTTAGAGTTGTCTCCTGCTCATGTGATCAGTCCTTCATCATGTCTCTAGTTCCATTGACTGTGGAGTTTGTAGTGTGCTTTGGGATATCTGAGTAGAAAGTGCTGTTTAAATGCCCACGTGGAACTACCTATTATTTATAAACTGCTAATCTGGTAAAACCACTCAGAGAATATGTGGATTATAAATAACAGATCCAGCAAAGGAGGTGGAGGCTCACCAGCTAGATTTAGATGCCAAACATTGCAGCTATTACTATTTAGTTCTGTTCGGAAACATACAAGGCAGGACGTGTGTTAGTTAACCCAGGCTTTTGCATCACTTCCAGCACCAGACGAAGCTTGGCTGTGCATACAGATCAGAGCAACTGCTATAATGAACCAAAAAAGACTCCCGAATTCTCCCAGATTGCACCACTTCAATTGTGTAAGAGACTGAAGCGTGACTCACTATTTCCACATTCCATTTCGGCTAGGATATGCTTCTCTTTATACTCTCATTTCCCTGTTTCACGCAGGGGCCCTGTCTACACTACAAAAATCTGTAGCTGAGATTTTCAAAACCCTTCTGAAAATCAGGGTGCCTCAAGTTGGACTCCTAAAAATGGAGACCACCACAACAAGTAGCCACTCTTAAAAATCTTGGCCATATAGGATTGCACAGCCATGGTACAGAACTGTGGTAGCTGACACATTCCCAACACAAGTTGGTCATCTGGTAACAGTAACAACTTGTGTTTTTATGGGGTTCCTGGATTGTGCTACAACCTTTGGCCTTGCAGGGCACATGATTCAAGGGGATCTCTCAGGTGAGGCAGGACCATGTGCCTGAGTAAAGTTTGCCGGACTGGTCCCTTATACCAACCACACACTCTTACAAGGGTGTAATTAATGGCTTCATTCGCCCAATCCTCATAGCAAATTTATTACCTTTGTTTTATTTATTATTTGTTAAGGCTCTGCAATTATTATCGGTATTACTGTAGCTCTTGGATACCCAAATGAGGGCTCAGGGCTCTATTGTTCTTGGAGCTGAACAAATATCGAATGAAAAGACACTGCCTGCCCCAAAGAGATTGTGCTTGGCCCTGTACAAAACCCAAATTGGCTCTGCCCTGAAGAGTTTATAATCCAGGGCTGCATCAGCACTCGGATTATTTCCATAGAGTGTCCCCCTGGGGCAGCTCCACCAAGGGTAGCAATCGTGGGGAGGTGCTAATGCAGACAGGAATCCAGGTGACTGATTGCATTTTAAGCACGAACCCCGTGACATCGAAACCCTGTTCAGGACAGGTCTAGACAACACAGTGGCTAAAACACAGATGGCAGCAAATGCCTTGTCTGCCAAGGGACTGTCATTACTATGTGGTTATATGGAGCCTAGGACCTTGACCTGGTTAGCCTCTAGGTATTACTGCAATATAAGTGTTAAATAATAATCATAAACCAGCCTTTTCACCTTCACAGCCAGCCCTCGAGCTGAATTAGTGATAGTAACTGTGGAAAATGTTCATACTGAAGTCCTAGGGTGAAAATCCAGTCTCTACGGAAATCCACATCGAAACCTTCATTGACTTCAGTAGGGCCGGGACTTTGGCCCAAATCCCCAAAGGTACTTAGATACCTAACTCCCATTGATTCCAATGGGAATTAGGCACTTTTGAGGATTTGGGAACTTCATCCCTAGTGTAGAGATGGAATGGAGAAGATGGGACAAATGGGAAAGGAAGATAACTTAGTGGGCTTTGTTGCTGGCTTACTACCTAGTGGCGCATTGTGGGGAGCGCTCCTCTTCCTGTCCAGCGGTGTAGCCAGCCAATGCCTTGGAAACCCCAGTACTGGAGAAAAGGACACTGTCATATATATATAGAAAAATCTCCCCACTGTATTTTCCACTGCATGCATCCGCTGAAGTGAGCTGTAGCTCACGAAAGCTTTTGCTCAAATAAATTTGTTAGTCTCTAAGGTGCCACAAGTACTCCTTTTCTTTTTGTGTCATTCCAAAGACAATTCCATGCTATTGTTGCAATCTATTCTCCATGAGAAGTGTTCGCAAAAGCACGATGTAGATGCAGCACTGTGCAGGTCTCCTGACACCCTTCAACACTTTCATTCAGTCCAGAGCAAGACATCATGTACTATTATAGTTTATGAGTGCCATCACTTGGATTGATGTGATTGCCATTTAGTGCATGCCATTCATTTCCTCTTGTACAATCAAGCATTTTCCTTCCCTTTGTTCTTCAGTGTATTGTGTAGTTCATTCATCCCTAGTTATCATTGTGGGATTGTGTGCCATGGACTCAAGTGACTCAGAAATGTCTTAATGATCCCATGGATCTGAAAACAACTAGAGCCATTATATGCCTGGTGCATTTGCACAGCTCCCACGCGGATCAAGGCTATTTTTGATCTCTGCTGTGTTTTGCTTGTACCTTGTAAATTGCCTTGCTGTCTAACTTTGTTGCACTCTCTCCGGCTGCCCCTGTTGCATTCCCTGGGCCCGATAACTAAAGCAACACAAACACAGTGGAAGAGATAAGCAGGAAGTTACGGAAGCTCCAGGGAGAATCCAGCAGCACAAAAGCTCGTTAATGGGGCATGGAGCTCTTCACAGCTAGCTCCCTGGTTCAGAATAGCTCAGCTGAGCTGTGACAACCTGCAGGCTGCTTGGTGGCCTATGCCAAATATGCTGGTGGTACCAGTCCAATTGCTACTGGCCTGGAATTTATCACTCAGCTGGCTCCCTTCTTGGCGGTATAATAGGGAAGCTAAAGGCCACTGAGCATTCTCCCCTCTAGAGTCTGGTCCTTCAAGGGCAAGGTTGAAGCACATTAGCAGGGCACTGGGGGAAGCTGGCACTGGTGCCCATGCTGTCTGTACCTGTTCTGTGGTGATGGAGAGACCCTCCCTCTCCAGGGCTGTCAATCTTGCTTTTCTCTCTATTTGCTCAGGGTCTGAGCCAAAGACAATGTGAAAGACCCCAACTGACTCCCATAGGCTTGGATCAGGCCCTGAATTGTTTTGTATTAATTGTGAGTGGGATTTCCATTTCTGCAGAACCTGTGGTAAGACATTTAAGCTTCAAACACTCACCTCTTGATCCCGGGGCACACAGTATGAAACCAAAGAGCAGATGCAGGATTTGAGCAAGTCTTCATCTTATGAAGCCTCAATCAAAAGCCTTGAGAGATCACTCATGGGATACTTCCCTGGGGTTGATCGTACCAAGGTAGGTGAGAATGCCTGATGGAGGCTGCTTTTAGGGACTCGTGAAACACATGCTCATGCAAGGCGCAGCCAGGGAACCAGCAGCCTTGATTCTTTCTAATGGAAACCATGTACAAATGGCAGTATTTCCACCATGCTTTATGACACACAGACCCTGAATAGCATGGGCTTCAAACGCGCAGTGCTTCAATGGCTTGAACCTGAAGCAGTTGCCTGCACTGTGGGTTGACAGCGTAATGAGCAGTAAGCCACCCCGAAGCTAAAATTAGTTCAGCCCATTACAGAGCAGAGAGAGATTCCCAAATGGTTTAATTTGTGCCTCTCTGGGGCTTGCAAAGAGCCTCCTCATCTCCCTTTAACTCATCTTTTCGGCAACTGTCACTTGTGGACAGGAATGGCCCCGAGGTTCAGCGATATTTGCAGAGCAGGCAGCTGCTGACATGATTATGGCAAATCAGCAGGTTGGCCTCTCTCTTTCATTTCTAATGACGCTCACCTTGAAGCAGCAGCTCCACACCACGTGTCATTTCTCTAGAGCTGAATTTTAGGGGAGGATCTCTCACTCCCCTTAACGGCATGTGCACTCCTTAAGGAAGGGCGCTTTTGAAATTGCTCCATGAAGTCCTGCTATGTTTGGTTTGGGGATTGTCCAAAGCCCATTGAGGTCAGTGGGAGACCTTCCAGAGCCCATTGGGTCAGGCCCTATACGGCCTGCAGCCGTAGAGAAGCTGACTCTGCATGAATGCTTCATCTGCAAGAGCTTAACCTTTGAAAGTGACGTGCAGAATTGGGATTTCTTTGATTTTCCTTCCTCTGATTTTTCTGGGGTTAATGCTCCAAAGGCAGCATGGCCATTGATTGCTGCAGCGGGGCTGGGACACCCTGGAAGAGAACTGGAGAATCCATAGATGTAACCAGCATTAGCATAACTCCTCTTTCTCTGCAAGGGCTGTCACGTTCCCGAAGACATTGCGCGGGCTAGCTCGGAAAAGCTTTGTGGCCCCTCAGCAGTAAGTCAGGTCTTGCAGACTGAGCCAGGCTGCTCTGTGGTGGGGTCTGAGATGCTGCTGGGCTCAAATTCAACAGCTTGGGGTGTTATTTACTTGACAGCTTTTCCTTCAGTTGCACTGTAATTCAGAAGGCAGGTTTTGAACTGGTGCAGGTATCAGGCGGTTGCATTCCCATCTCATGCTAAGTCAGTTGAGCACGGCGCCCGCAGGCTGAAGCTCACCTCTGGGTAGAACTTTTCTAGTCAATCCCCTTAACATCATGTCTTGATCTAGAAAGCTTTTATCTTTTTGCAGTGGATTCTTTGTTCCCCCTGTCCCCACACCCGAGTGATAGATCTAGCAGTATCCCTTGATTTAGAACAGCAGCATCCATTTTTGCAGGCACTAATCGCCTAATGTAACCTTTAAACAGCTAACTAATCCTGCCAGCCAGGGAACTGGTTGTCTAAATGCTGCTCTTTGCACCCGCACTTAATTGCATCTATGAAAACAAAAGCGAGGCTGAGGTCCCTCATAAAGCCTAACAGCACAGTGATTTGTCACTGCGTTTGCTGCTGTTTGAATCTGCTTACAGCTTGATATGATGATTTGCACCCACTAGGGAATACACACTATGGCCCACATCCTGCAGTGAGCTCTATGTGGGCAGACCCCTTCCTCTACACAGAGCGCCGCTATCTGGGGCGGGGCTTCACTAGCGCACGGGGATCTGCGCCCGCAGAGCTCATGGCAGAATTGGGGCCCATGGCACAATCAGACTAGCAACAACCATGTTGGAAAGAGGTGTCCTGGCAGAGCCCTATCAGCTAGGTTTTGAACATGGTTGTCATCAGCAAACTAAGGGCCAGATCTAAGAAATCTGCAAGATTACACAAGATTTTAGGGCAGAAAATGGAGACGAACATATCCTGATGAAACAGCAGAGGGAAGTTAGGGAGGTAGAATATAATTACTCACTCCTGCAAAAAGGGCTGAGATCTTGGTTTTACAGCCACAAGACATTACCTCAAACCACCCAGAACCTTTTCATGCCACACTGGGGTGGGTGACCATATTTCCCAAAGAGAAACAGGACCCCCCGAGCCAGTTGCCTGAGTGCCCCTCTCCCCACACAAGACTGTTGCCCGTGGCTAGAACCCTGGGAAGGGGCCGTCAGGAGGCTGTGCCCCCGCTCCCCGGAATCCTGCTCCCCGCCCCCAAAAGCTGCAATGCTGCCTCCCCTCCCCAGCTCTGCCTCCCCCGCTGCAGGGAGGGGAGCCTGGCATCTCTGCTTGCCCCACACATGTTCCTCCACACTGCACCCCACTTTGACCAAAGTGGGTACTTGTCCTGTTTGCTCCGCCAACCGATCAAGTCAGCAAGAGCAAATGCCTCCTTTCGAAAAAAATGTTGGGATGGCAGGGACAGGGCGTAAAAAAGGGACTGTCCTGGGCCGTGTGGTCACCTTTCTGACCCAGTACTGACTCAGGGAGAATGACACCTACTGTCTAACCAACACCACTCTTTCCCACAGTGAAGTTAGCCTGGGCAACTCATTGCCACAAGATATTATGGAGATCACGAACTTAGCAGGGTTTAAAAAAGAACTGGACATTTATATGCCTAACAAGCGTACCCAGAGTTATAATGGCAAGAACAACAAAAAGAATATTGGAAGGACTATAAACCCTCAGACGTCAGAGCATAAGACAGACTCCAGCTATTGGGAGTTGGGAAGAAACCTTTCTCTGTGGGCAGGTTATTCCATAGCTGCCTAGTGCCAGGCTGGTTGCCAATCTTCTTCTGAAGCACCTGATGCTGGAGATGGTATATGGGACTGGATGGAGCCCCAGAGTAGCACAATTCCTATGCACCATTGTCAGAAGCACCTAGGTGTTCCTCAGAGGTCATGGACCTAGCCTCACAAAGGCTCTCTGGTGGGCTCCTGTCCCAGGGATGGAGGCAGGCAAGGAAGCAGAAAGAGTTGGGGAAAGGCTAACTATCATCTCTTTATTTACATCGCAATCAAATGCGCATGCAACACGTCACAGGATGTACTACAAGGTAACAGCCCTGCCCCACCTTCCTTCACCAGAAACTTTATTGTCTGTTCACTAGGAAAACTGCATTTCCCCAGAAAACTCCTAAAAATAATAATTAAAAAACCCCACACTCCAAAGGAGAACCAAATGAGTGAGAGCTGCAGGCCAGGATGTTATCTTCAGCCCGTCCCAACCAGCTTGTCCTCCATGGGAGAGAGAGGAAGGGATGGGGAGGGGACAGCCTCGGGAACGCATAGTCTGCTAACTGCAGTGGGAATAAAAATAGGGCATGGCCTCATGGCTAGGTGACCCTCCTTCCAGCCTTGGCTGCTGGTTGAAGAAAAGCAAAACCAGCATCTCCCTGTGTCCCAATGCCGCGGTGCTGACTCCAGGGACGGACCCTCTGGCTAACTGCACCAGCCCCCAATGGAGTCCTCTTGCCAAGAGCCCCCTCATGAACCTGCCTGGTCACTCAGATCAGACTGCATGCTGAGCAACTGGTCCTCTGAAAGGCAGCGTGCCGGCTGGCACCCCTCGCCAACCGCAATAACTAGACTTTGCCCTTCTGTAGCACAGTGCACCTGAGGGTCTGAAAAGTGGGTCACCAACATGAATGAACTGAAGGAGGGAGGGAGATATCTCCATTTTACGGAAGGGGAAACACAGAGGCACAGAGCTGTAGAGTGACTCACCCTGGCCCCACAGCGAGTCTCTGGCAAAGCAAGGAACAGATCTAAGATCCAGTGACTCATCACCTGCACATTTAGGCCCAGATCCTCAGGTGGGGTGTAAAATGGGCCCAACTCCCCTGAAGTCAGTGGAGCAGCAGCCACATACACCGGCTGAGGTTCAGGTTCTTATCTTCCAAATTACCCCACACAGACACTGAAGTGAGGGTTCTGGACAGAGTCACCAGCGAAGGCAGGTGTTTGTCTAGTGTGTGGCAGGAGATATCACTAAAGCACTGCCTAGCTGTGCATCACTGTCCCACAGTCCTAGGCAGAGAAAAGAGACTGACTGGCTGTGGGCGATAAGCCATAGGGAAAGCAAGAATTTCAGGGCTGCAGAGAATGGGCATGTCCCATGCAATGGTCCGGCTCAGGGTATCCAATTTCCTGGTCATCTTCTCTGATCTCCCATATAGGTTCCAAGCAGGAGAGAACAAGGACACCCACCCACCTGTCCCAGAACCTAGGATTCCTAGGGGAGCTCCTCCCAGTCTTCTCACAAGAAATAACCAAGGGGAAAGACTTAAGCCCTGGCTTCCATTCGCCCTAAAGGAAGCAACTTTAGCTGCAGTGAGAGGAGAGTCTTGGATTCTCTTTCCCTCTCAGCGGAGAGGATATAAGGCCCCTTTCCCCTGTTTCAGAGGCTCTCAGCTCAAGGGTCATGAACAGGTGTCAGGGGACCACAATCCCTCTGCTAGATGGGAGAGGGGGTCCCAGCAAGATGGGAGAGATGTCCGGGGGGCGGTCCTGGGATAGAAAAGGTTGAGAACAGCTACCCTCATCTCATCATCAGAATCAGTCTCATTGGGGCCTCGCCCAGTCAGAGCCTGCAGCTTCAATCATTTGGTAATTTCCCCACCCCTCCCCACTGCTAGTTATAAATAACTCATCCCTGACCCTCCGGGTTGGAAATGAATCTCTGCCCTCTTCTACACGTTAATGAAAGATCCCTGATCACCACTGGCTGACTCCGGCTCCACACAACGCCCTTTCCTCCGGGTCACTCTTCGGTTCCGGTGAAATTTGGCGTAGCAACGTAGCCCTGCATGGAAGACACAGATGAGGAGTGTGAGATGGTCCAACTGCTCTGGGGAGTAATCTGGGTGTGCGTGCATAGACACACACACACACACGGAATTGTACTGGAGTCTGCGTGTGTGCTGGTGAATAGAGCTTTCAAGGAATTAGGCCGGTCCTCATCTTACAGTAGGGGAAGTGGAGGCAATCTCAGCAGTGAGCACGTGACTCATGGCGACACACAGGCTCAATGGCAGAACCCACCACAATGGGGACTGTCCCATGAACACAACGTTGGGTGAGCCATTTGGACCAGAATGGCAGAGAAGTCCCATCCCCTGCATTGGGCCTCGTAGGGCTTATTGTTTTCTTGTCTCTATTTAGCTCACTGATCAAAGGCTACGTCTGCTTGTTTATAGCTGAGATTTCATTGGTGCTGACA
Organism: Lepidochelys olivacea; assembly: GCF_965140295.1. Classification (NCBI taxonomy): domain Eukaryota; kingdom Metazoa; phylum Chordata; order Testudines; family Cheloniidae; genus Lepidochelys; species Lepidochelys olivacea. The sequence goes on from NC_140428.1 coordinate 18,325,484, forward strand.
GAGCGTTTCACGGGTTCTTCAGAAATTCCATAGAGCGCACTGACAACAGTAAGGAAAATCCGTAGGACGTTTTGCTTGGTCTCCCCCGATTACTTCCTATTACTGTCTAAGTGATCGCTCCACTGGGAAATGAGGGTTAACGTGTGGCTGTAATAGCAGCAATGGTCGGGGAGCTCCCCTCGCTACTTTATCGCTCTTAAACTTCACGAGAGGAGGCAGAGGCTTCTGACAGCAGTGACTGGGGCCCGATCCAGAGCCCACGGAAGTCCATAGGAGTCTTTCCATTGACTTCTGTGGGTTTTGGATCAAGTCCTAAAGTGTAGGGAATATGTGATGCTGGTTGAGGTAGCCTTTGGTGAAGAATATCTGTATACTGGGAAAGCAGCCTCTGTTTTAAGAAGATACCAATGAACAGCCTTCCTAATAAGGGTTTCAGAGTAACAGCCGTGTTAGTCTGTATTCGCAAAAAGAAAAGCAGTACTTGTGGCACCTTAGAGACTAACCAATTTATTTGAGCATGAGCTTTCATGAGCTACAGCTCAGGGTGTTTCACTCTGGGAATTTGCCCAAGTAATTCAGCTGTGGCTGGGACATGGCACATTTGTCTTTTGGTGCCTCTTCTTAGTTAGCCTCTTGTCAATCAGAAACATGCTTTACAAACTAGGAAAGTATTGTGACAAAGTTCCTCCTCTGCCGTGGTGGGTCCTGGGCTTTTGGGTGGATTTGCTCGCCTCAGAGGTTCACGGCAGCCCTCAGTTTGGCCGCTTCTGCTAGAGGCTCAAATCTGCCGTCCACTCAGCTAACCTCGTCACTGGCCAGCATGGGGGAAATGGAGAACAATCCCTGCAGTCTCTGGGTCCCACCTAGTGGCTCGGGAACAGGCCAGATCCCTTTCCAAATTAGACCTTCCCTTCTGGCGTTTCTCACAGACCAGGTCAACTCCTCCTGTGTCCGATCAGGAGTTGGGGGGAACCCGGGGCCACCCTCTACACCAGGTTCCAGCCCAGGGCCCTATGGATAGCAGCTGTCTACAATGTCCCCTGTATCAGCTGTGTGACAGCTGGGCTACTTCCCCATGGTCTTCACCCAGCACCTTCTTTATCCTCACTGCAGGATCTTTCTCCTGAAGCCTGATCACGCTTGTACTCCTCAGTCCTCCAGCAGCATACCTTCTCACTCCCTGTGTGCCCCCTCACAAACTGATGGGAGGTTCTTTTTAAACCAGGTGTCCTGATGAGCCTGCCTGCCATAATTGATTCTAGTAAGTTCTTAATTGGCTCCAGGTATCTTAATTAGCTTGCCTGTCTTAATTGGTTCTAGTAGGTTTCTGATTGCTCTAGGGCAGCTCCTGCTCTGGTCACTCAGGGAACAGAAAACTATTGATCTAGTGGCCAGTATATTTGCCTTCGACTGGACTCCTGTACCCCACTGGTCTGGGTCTGTCACAGTAATTACAATGTTGGGCCAGCTGGTGCAAATCCAGGTAGCTCCACTGAAGACAATGAGGTACGCTAACTTAGGGGCTGGCCCTTGGTATTGCTGGAAGGTGCTGCGTGGACAGCCCTGGGAACAAGAGCCCTCTTTTGCTCCACAGAGCAGGGACAGCACAGGTTGGGCAGTGAAATCTTCCCCTAGAGAGAGACCTTTTCAGGGGTGAGAGGGGACTTCAGTCTCCCTGGCTTCTGCAACGAGACAGCCAACAAAATTGCCTTTGAGTGATGGATTTTATGATGTGGGCAGTTGTCCACTGGGAACTAGACTGATGTCACAGGTCACTGAACAGATGGCACTTGTATTTGGATACCACTGCTCTGAGCTGCATTCAGGCCTGTCTACCAAGAGGGGAAAGATTCTGCATTTCATTACCAATGCCCCCAGGCCATTCAGTTCCCCCATAAGAAAAACACATATGATCACTTTAGATAAGCTATTACCAGCTGGAGAGTGAGTTTGTGTGTGTATGGGGGTGGGGGGGTGAGAAAACCTGGATTTGTGCTGGAAATGGCCCACCTTGATTATCATGCACATTGTAGGGAGAATGGTCACTTTGGATAAGCTATTACCAGCAGGAGAGTGAGTTTGTGTGTGTGGTTTTTGGAGGGGGGTGAGAGAACCTGGATTTGTGCAGGAAATGGCCCACCTTGATTATCATACACATTGTGAAGAGAGTGGTCACTTTGGATGGGCTATTACCAGCAGGAGAGTGAGTTTGGGGGGGGGGGGAGGGGGCAGAGGGTGAGAAAACCTGGATTTGTGCTGGAAATGGCCCAACTTGATGATCACTTTAGATAAGCTATTACCAGCAGGACAGTGGGGTGGGAGGAAGTATTGTTTCATGGTCTCTGTGTGTATATAATGTCTTCTGCAGTTTCCACGGTATGCATCCGACGAAGTGAGCTGTAGCTCACAAAAGCTCATGCTCAAATAAATTGGTTAGTCTCTAAGGTGCCACAAGTCCTCCTTTTCTTTTTGCGAATACAGACTAACACGGCTGTTACTCTGAAACCTGACATATGATCAGAGCTTCGCTCAACTCCAAATTTATCCTACCACCGTATCTCATGGGATATCGACATACTTGTCATTAACTTAACCAGCCTAAACATGAAACAGGGCCTGGGGCAGCCCCACTGGGATTTCCATAGAAGCATGCTCCTGAGGCCAATTTAGAGCAGCATCATGTTTGAATAAGGTCCTTGGTCTAGAATATCCTGCTACCATGTACACCTCTGAGAAAAATCTACCTAGAAAGTATATAGCACGGTGCATCTTCAAAGCCCCTTACAGACATTAATGGATTATTGCTAACACTCCTCCGCCGAGACTGGAATGGAGGGATTAATTTCCCTACTTTGCAGGTAAGGAAATAGAGAGATTAAATGACTTGACCATGGACATGTAGTAAATTAATGGCAGAGACAAGATTAGAGCTCAGGGGTCCCGGCTCTCAAACTGCTAGACCCCACTTCCCCGCTATAATCTCTGTAGCCAGCCACTGAACCAGCGATAAACAGAAAACAAGGACTTGGGGGGTCTCCCACCAGTGATGAGCTGAACTCACCTTGAGTGCACATGCAGTCGTCGTAACATTTGTTGTTAAGGCCTCGATTGTGCGGTTTGCAGAGGTGCTCACGCAAGTCACAGCAGGATCCTGCCAACACAGTGAGCGAGCCATCAAGAGATGGTCAAAAGGAGAGAGAATGCTGTTGAATTATCTCCCCACCTGCACCCGCCTTGAGCAGGAATTCCTCCAGGACACAGTGCATTGTCTGAAAATGGATGTTCACAGCAGACTCCACACTCACCTTGCCACACCACCCATTTCTCAAAATTAGAATAAATTAGAGGGGGATGTCACCCCTCCCTCCCCCGACCCCAGCCACAGAATCCAGGGCTGGATTCCAAACACTCCAGAGTCTGCAACCAACTCTGCAATGAATGAAATTTGTTTTTATGAGGCTCGTGCTCACCTGGAAGGCAGTCAAGGTGATGGTCACATGGCTCTCCTTCAGCTGCCATGGTTTCATTTCCACTGTTGGGGCTCTTACTACGGTGTTTCTCTAGGGAGAAGAGCAAATAACTGATGGAATTCAATGGGGCTGTACCTTTTCCAGCAGCCTGAACCTTCCTGCCAAATGGGGTGGTTAAGGAGCAGCATTTCTCTAGTAGGTGCTAAGCTACTTTGACCTTCTCCCATGTTCCTTCTCACTAGTCCAAATGACCAGCACCCGCACTGCTCACGGGGAACAGAAGGCCTTTGAAAGCTTCTGAGATCAGCACTCCTTCCTAGAGGTAGGCCCAGAACCAAACCATCCCTAGATCCAAACAGCCTCAAACTTGAGAGATGTTCTGATCTGGATCCAAACTTCTACAGTTCAAGTCTCATCTCTGCTCCTCACAGGCTTTGCTGCTTATTGAAATCTCCCTTGGCCTGAACCTAACCCAAACCACATCTTCTGGACCAGCTCAGGGCAAATTGCTCCAGAACATGAAATACAAGCGGATAGAGGGAGGGTTTAGTAGGAGTCAAAAGAATCAGCCCCAGCTAATGGAGATAGTTATAAAAACAATATTTTCAATGGCTAGATTAATGGATTAGCTCTTGAAAAATGATCACAGATTCCTTAGCCATTGACACTAACACTGTTCTCTTTCCAGCTGAACCTGACAATATCAGATAAATCACTTGATACAGCAGAGATGTAGTTCGTTCAGTATGGAGACTCGAACAGATTAGAGCACAATGTGTGTCAGATAATAAAATAAAAGGAAGAAGTTGGCAAATCTATGCCTTATGCCCTCAAAATGCCCTTCGTGGTAGACAAAGGATTCAGTACGTTTTGCATGGCAATAGAGAAATGGAACTTTATAAAGCTAATCCTCATCTTGACAAGCACGCCCTGTGGGTACAGCCATAGCAGGGGTGTGTTAGGTATAATCAGCTGCAAAATCTAACTGATGCAATAAGACCACTTAAGCTTTTTGTCTGTCTCTCCTACTCCCCAGCCCCCCATGTCTGTCCTTCCGTTTCCTGGATAGCTGGGAACCCCAAGCCTGAGAGGGATGTTGGAGGGTACACGTAGCAATAGTAGGTCCCATGGAAGTTGGATACCTTTTTTCTTGGCAGATGGCCACATTTCTGGCTTGAGGTCTTCATAATCTGTCCAGTCAAACAGAGCCATATCCAGGGTGGGCATCACGTCCCCATCTTGCCTGACACGGACCTGCAGGTGACAAGAAGCAAAGCAGTAAATAGTATGCCCTTCTGTAGGGCCCCGCAGGCAAATTTCAGCATGTACTTTAAGGACACTAACCCCCCAGAAGTGGGGATTTTTACCCCCATTTCGCAGATTGTTCAGCATTGGCCTCACTCTGTTCCCAGTGAAGCCAAGGATTAAACTCCTGGCGACCTCAACAGGAGTAGTTAGGTCAATGCTGCGTGTTTCTGAAAATCCTACCCTGTGGCTCTAGAGCAAGTCAGTGACAGAGCCCAGGGCAAGAATTCCTGAGTTCCTGGCTTCTAGGCCTATCCTGGGTCCACTGGGACATGCTGTCTCTCAAAGTGAGCTCTTGTTCTATGCCAGGGCGCTTTTGGGAAGCTGAGTGGCTAGCAGGGGTGAGGAGAGATGTCTCAATCAAGGGAGGAGATCTTCCTGAGTGAGGAGGTGCTCTGGTGTCTCCGAGGAAAGGAGCTGCACTTTTTAGGAGAGCTTTTGTGTCAGACAATACACCTGGAAAGTAGATGCCTGAAAGGGGCAGGAGGGAACTGTAGCTCATGGGGAAGTCTTGGGGTCTCACACTGGTTGGGGAGAGGGTGTTTTTCAGTAGAGAGCTGATCATTGTGAGGGAGATGGGGGCACCAAGCAGCTACCTGTCTCCTCTCCCAGGATCCTGCTGGCTCCAGATGGGGATAGCAAGGCACCATCAGCCTCTATACCACCACCAAGCATGACTTAGGGGAGCTCAGCACCTAACTCCCTTAGGTTGCTTTGAAAATTCCAGCCAGTTGCAGTGGTGGAGAGTCCAGTGCATTTAACAGGTGCACCTTTACCTGGGGCCGAAGGGACGTGGGTGGAAGAGCTGGTGGTTCCTCAGTAGAAACTGCTGTCTCCAGCATGGTGAAGGGGAGCACTGTGGGAGCCAGACCCGTGAATTCCTCCACCTGGAGGTTTTGAAACTGCCCCTCGAAGTTTTCAGGCTTCTTATACAATGAGCTTGGCTCAGGGTCAGGGCCTTTGCCTACAGAAGGTGACAAGGACAATGACATCATCTTCCTCATCCTTTTCCTTGCTAGGGGCCACAGAATTTCCCCTGGGGATAGTTACACCACAACACCACCTGCAGCCTTTGAATCTGGATACAGACATCAGATGCGCTTGGACCTTAAGGTCTGTGGGGTGGGAAAAGCAGTTCAAATCCGTCTCACTCCAAATCTATCTCTCCCAGGAGAAGTTCAGAAGGGGCTGACACAGACTATTATTTATTAATTATTATTATTAATAATCTGTGTTGTGGAAGTGCCAAGGAGGCCCAGCAGCCGAGGGTGCTTGGTGCTGTGCAAACAGAACAAAATAACCTTTGCCCTGAAGAGCTTATCTGGGAATTCCATAGAAAGAAACAGGGCATGGCCACTGATTTAAAACTATATTATGAGATTCAGCCAATGCCAACTGTGGTCAATAGGAGTAGAATAAGGCTGAGTGCTTTTGAGTAGTCCACCCTTCATTAGTAAGCTGTAATAGTTGAATTTAAATCAGTTTGAAAGCAATATAGCACCAGAAAGCACTGTGTGCACACACTTATTTCGGTTTGAGAGGAGTTTATATTGGTTCCGTGTAAATCTGTTCCAAACTGACTGTTTAAGATAAACTGGCATAAGACTGTCCACACAGCCCTTTGTACAAGTTTAATTAAATCAGTTTAAATTTACACCTTAAGTTAAATTTATGTCTACACAGGAAGATAGCAACTGTCCGAGAAAAATACTGCCTGAAACCAGCTACTGTGTTCTGTGTTCTCCCACCTAGACCTTGTGTGAAGCAGTCAGTCCCATAAGAAAGCAACCAAGGGCTCTTTCTTTTAGGGAGGGCAGAAAGAGATTGAGGTGAGCCCAGGGAAATATCAGAGGCCAAATTCTCAGTTGGTGTAAATTGGCATAGCTGCAATAGCTCTAACAGAGCGATGCTGATTTACAGCAGCTGAGGAACTGGCCCGTGGAATCGTGCATATACACAGCTTGAACTGAGAGGCAAAGCAGCCCCCTTGTTACTTTAAAGTGACTTTTTAATTCTGTTAGTGTAATTTTGCACCTGCAAAATTTATGTTTCACACAACTTTGCTAAATTGGCTTGACTGAAAATCGTGAGAATTCAAGTTTTGATGCTAAATAAATAAATAAAAATAATGTGGATGAAAATTGCTTTATGCATGTATGGATGGATGGATGGATTTTCAATTCTGGTAAAGTTCCAAGGTCAAGATTGGAGGTTTTGAACATTGCTGAGATGTGTTTGTAAACCGGACTAGTTGAGGAAAAGCAACAACAATAAAACCCCCAAACAAGGCCAAAACATCACAACCCCCATGAAATGTCAGGGTTTCCTTCCCTCCCAAAATCAGATCATTTTTACAAAACAGCAATGAACTGTTACAACCTGAGATTTCAACGTTTTCACATTTTCTTGTGCATATTTTGTACATATGCCCATGCACCGGATCACACCAGCCAAGCACACTGCTCCAAGACACCCTCCCATGCCCCTGTACACCTCTACACACACACACTGCCCATTCCCAATCACCCTCCTCCCTCACCCCCACAACCCTGATGCACTCCCCCCCACACTGCCCCTCCCCAGCCACCTTCCCCCGCACACACACCCTGACCCTCCCCGCACACACACTGCCCTTCGCTCCCACATTTCCCCTCCCCAGCCACCTTCCCCCTACACACCGCCCCTTCCCCACACACACTGCCCCTCCAAAGCCACCTTCCCCACACACACACACTGCCCCTCCCCAGCCACTTTCCCCCGCACACACACCCTGACCCTCCCTGCACACACACTGCCCTTCGCTCCCACATTTCCCCTCCCCAGCCACCTTCTCCCCACACACCGCCCCTTCCCCACACACACACTGCCCCCTCCCCAGCCACCTTCCCCCCCACACACACTGCCCCTCCCCAGCCACCTTCCCCCCCACACACACCCTGACCCTCCCTGCACACACACTGCCCTTCGCTCCCACATTTCCCCTCCCCAGCCACCTTCCCCCCACACACCGCCCCTTCCCCACACACACCGCCCCTCCCCAGCCACCTTCCCCCGCACACACACCCTGACCCTCCCCGCACACACACTGCCCTTCGCTCCCACATTTCCCCTCCCCAGCCACCTTCCCCCTACACACCGCTCCTTCCCCACACACACTGCCCCTCCAAAGCCACCTTCCCCCCCACACACACTGCCCCTCCCCAGCCACCTTCCCCCGCACACACACCCTGACCCTCCCCGCACACACACTGCCCTTCGCTCCCACATTTCCCCTCCCCAGCCACCTTCCCCACACACCGCCCCTTCTCCACACACACTGCCCCTCCAAAGCCACCTTCCCCCCACACACACACTGCCCCTCCCCAGCCACACACACACACACACTTTGCCCTCTGAAGCAGCCAGGAGACCCAGGTCCCTTTGGGGTCTTCTACCTCGGTGTTGTTTCAGCCTCTCCCTGCGGCTGTGCCGCCGGTGTTCCCGGTTTTGCTTCTTCCCCCTCTCCGACCCAGGGGACTGGTTCTCCCTCTCAGGATATGGGAACTCAAAGCCCAGAAACACGTCCTTCTGCTGCTTCAGGGCAGCAGGCCGTTGGACTGCTCCCTGGTCCTCTCCTGCTGGAGTCCCACTTGCCAGCCTGAGGGCCTCCTCTCCAGACACCTGCCCTCTGGAAGGCATGCCATGGGCCCTGTCCTTCTTGGCTCCACCAGGCCTGCGGTGGTGCCCTGCTTGGGGCTGATGCTGCCACAGCTCCTGGTTTTGCAGGTTGTTGTTATTCTCTGGGATGTTTTTGTCCTGGGTGCCAGGGTCCAAGGAGCCCACTGGGCAGATATCAGAGAGAACCAGGACACAGAAGAAAAAGAAAGGGGACAAGGAGCAGGAGGAAGATGCCATAATCCTGGGCGCCTTGCTGCACCTGAGATAAACATATAATCAACATCAAGTTCATCAAAGAATCCAGGCCTTATAGAGCCCACAAAACCCCCTTCTATCTTCCCCGCTCCCACACCAGGATTGAGATCAGCCCTTTAAACACAGCACACTCACTGGACCCACAGCTGCACTCCAGCCTTGGGGGATTGTATTTTTATCCCTTAATAGCACCACTCTGGATGTTCTTGTTAGCCTTATAAAAGTCTCATCCTGGTCTGAACCCTGCTAGGCTCTTGGCCTCCATGTTATCATGTGGCAATGAGTTCCACAGGCCAACCGTGCAGTATGCAAAAAAAAAGAAAAAAAAGAGCATCTCTCCTTTTATCTGTTTGAAATCTTCTGCCTTTCAGTTTAATTGAATATGGCTTTAATCTGAGGCTCTCAACATGATTTACAAAGACTGCCAAGTGTTGTGATCCCCTTTCGAGGAACAGGGAGAGACACCAAGAAATTAAGTGCTTTGGCCGACATCACAAACTGGCAGAGCTGGGAACAGAATCCAGGTGCTCTGACGCTCACTCCTGCCCTCTTCCCTCTATGTCACACTGCTGACTTAAGAGGGTGAGCAGCAGAAGGAGGGTGCCCGGAAGGCAGTATCATCACATGCTGAACTTACTCACCCCTTCAATGTCTTCTCCTGGCAAAGAGAATGCAATCCTTGCAGCTCCTGCATTTCACAAAATCTTGCATCAAGGAAAATAGCCAAAGGAAAGACATTGTCCGATCAACGAGCCTGTTACGTGGGAAAACGCTGGCTCTGCAGTTGCTCTGTGCTACAGAGAGTCTCCTGTTCAGGGAATGCTGACTTAACATGAATAAGGAGTGAGTTTGAGAACCAACAAGTACAGGGGACATTCCAGGCTAGAGCCCTGGGCCTGCTCCTCAGATGGCATAAATGGGCAGTTTCTTTGATTTCAGTCAAACTGAGCATCGGCCCAACATTCCAAAACCAAACCTCACCAGATAGGAAGAGCCCTGACCTCTGGGGGAAGTTGGAGTCCAGAACCCACATTGGCAGTTTAGCCTCACCTCTCATCACTTGGGACATCAGGGTTCAATGACAATAACATGCAGGCAGGAGTGCAGCAAAGGAGGAGGGTTCTTGAGACTGGATGCACATGGAGCGTAGCGGGGAGGCCAGGACTGCAGCAGTATGGAGTGGGAGGAAGGCCAAGATTCGGGACTGAATGAGAACACAGCATGTGTCCAGTTTTGGGCGCCACACTACAAGAAGGATGTGGAAAAACTGGAAAGAGTCTAGTGGAGGGCAACAAAAATGAGTGGGGGCTGGAGCACATGACTTATGAGTAGAGGCTGAGGGAACTGGGATTAGTTAGTCTGCAGAAGAGAAGAATGAGGGGGGATTTGATAGGTGCTTTCAACTACCTGAAAGGGGGTTCCAAAGAAGATGAATCTAGGCTGTTCTCAGTGGTAGCAGAACAAGGAGTAATGGTCTCAAGTTGCAGTGGGGGAGGTTTAGGTTGGATATTAGGAAAAACTTTTTCACTAGGAGGGTGGTGAAGCACTGGAATGGGTTCCCTAGGGAGGTGGTGGAATCTCCTTCCTTAGAGGTTTTTAAGGTCAGGCTTGACAAAGCCCTGGCTGGGTTGATTTAGTTGGGGATTGGTCCTGCTTTGAGCAGGGGGTTGGACTAGATGACCTTCTGGGGTCCCTTCCAACCCTGAGATTCTATGATTCTAAGAGGCTCAAGGCGGGCAATGAATGAGTCCCTCCTCCTTGGTTACCTCATCCTATTCCAGCCTTGGTCACAGCAGCACGTGCAAGGCCTGCAGGGGAGGAGAGGTTCCAGTTTCATGTGCAAATGAAGGTCATTAATCAATGGTGATGCCTCCCTTTGATTTCTGACTAGCCCCCCACCCTTCTCTTTTACCTCCTGCCATCTGAGGAGCTAGAGATGTGATCCTGGCTCCTACGGGCAATGGTGGGGCTTTTGGCCAGTACCAAGGACAGTACCAGCTGTCGTGCATTCTGGGCCTCCTCATGGCTGGCTTGCTTGAGATGAAGATGTCAAGATGAACAGAACGGGAAGCAGCCGGTGGCCTTGTAGGGCAGGCGATGGGCCTGGGGCAGGGCAGCTCCAGAGGTGCTACCAGGAGCCCAGCATGCGCTGCCCTAGGGATGCTAAAGAAAAGCAGGGTCTGAGTAAACCCTGGAAGTGTTCCATTGAAGGGTAGCCAGGCAGCAAACAAATGCTTCCAGTCATCTGTTGGACTGACAAGGATGGGAGGGCTGTCTCGTGTGCAGTATAGGGAATTGGGACTGGGACTCTGGGCTGCTGTTCTTGGGTTCTGTTCCCTACTCTGCCACTCTGTGGCCTTGGGCAAGTCACTTCACCGCTCCTTGCCTCAGTCTCCGCATCTGTGAAATGGGGCTACTGTGTCACTGGCATTGGGAGGCTTATTAAGTCAGTAAAGCCATTTGAGATCTTTAGAAGGAATGGCGAGGGCAAAGGAATATTATTTACTTCTCTTTGTATTCAGATTGTATGCAGATTTTCTGCAACTGATGTGCTCATAAGAAGGAATTCTTCAGTCCCCTAGTGAAAGCCCTGTTTATTCATTCCACAGCAAGCTTGGCCACAACCTTCCTGCAGTTACTCCACGTGGGTCTTTAGAGCATGGAAGGAGGCAACCCCTTCCATACTTTCCCACTGCCATCGGGAAAAACCCCCCTCCCCTGGAAGTTCAGGCCCAAGCAATGTTCATGTAGACAGAACCCATGCCTTTATTTAGGGCTGCTAATGACCAAGGAAAGCCGCTTGTCTACGAATTGCTTTGCGAGGCACTGGAATATCTTATTTGCCAACAGAGTCATGCTACAAAATCGCATTTCATTTTGGCTCATGCAAAATCTAGAGTTACAACTTGGAATCCATTTAGCAAAGCATCTGCAGTTCCTACTCCAAGGCCAGTGAAACAATAAATATTGTTGAGCAAAAACAGTATCTCTCTGTCCAGAACAATTTCATCGTTTTTTTAAATTAGAGCAAACCAGCTGGGTCTTGGCAACTCTGAATTCTGAGGACTGGGAACAGTGTCTCACCTTCTCATCCACAGGAGAAATGGGAGGATGCCAAGCGGAAGGAACAGCAGGTGTCAAGAGTGGATTAAACAGGCTGCTCTAGCGTGGGCCGCACATCACAATCACTAGTGCAGCCACGAGGCCTTTGCTTTTCACATGAACATTACCCCAGCCATGCGCTCTTCTGGGGACCTGGTGACAAAGAATCAGATGCAGAAAACCCCTGCAGGGCTAAATGCTGTTGTGAACTTCACTGCAGCTCTTCACCAACTGGGAAAGTGAAGCGCACAGACCCTGGACCTAGCAGCTTCCCTGAGGGCACGATACAGTTTGGAATCTTGCAGGGGCCAGAGTGATACCTCCACTCTGCACTAGGTCTGTGGGCATGGGGAAGAGGGCACAGGTTTGCAATAATAATGCAGTTAATAAATACGTTATATTATACAGCACCTGTCATCAGACGAGCTAAGAAGTGTTTATGCTGCTTTCCTGCCTGCATGGCTCTAAGGACAAACACATAAATTCTAGCAGCCCCGAGTTAATGGAACTGCTGCTCCATTAAAGGGCAACTCCTACCATGCCCCTTGTCAACATGGGACTCCTCCATACAGTGCATCCTCTTCTGCCTTACCCAGTCCTATGCCCAGATCCGGATGCTACCTCTACTTCCCATCTACCTGGGCCCAATCCTCTTTTCCTGCATAGTCTGCAAGTTCTCCCTTCCCATCTGCAGTATCCCTTGCTTTACACAGACAAACCCATTAGTTTTGGACACCGGTCTGCATCTTCTCCAGCCTCCCGCTGCTGCTCTTCCCATCAGCAGCCAGTCTGGCTCCTGATCCTCCTCCCTCCAAACCAAGCTCCAGCATAGCCTCTCACCAAGTCCCTTGCGCTGTCAGAGACATAGCAGCCAGCATCAGTCTGACACCTCCACTCCACTCTCCTCATAACAGGATAAATTCTGCATTGACCTCAGTAGGTTCACATGGTGGGTTAAGTCAGAGCGGAATTTGGCCCTGCAAGGAGATGCCTTCACGCACCTGCTCTGAAACAAAGTTGTACATAGTGTAGACACAAAAGTTCACCTCCTTCCTGGGATCTGGCTTAATCAACAAAGGTTATAAAGTTTCCCCAGGCTTGGCTGCTCCCAGGGTTCCTCCTTCAGTGCTGCTTGGCCCACACCCTAGATCCTCTTTCCTCTAGAGAGTCACCCCTGCCTCCTCTATATCCAGGCAGGGTAATGAGTCGCCTCCCTCAGTGAATCAGCAGGACCCACTTAACATTCCCTGCAGGATCAACACCCGCTAACAGAGTGAAGGGTCTCAAGCAAATACTACCAAGCCTGTTAATGGTCCTAAAACTATGCTCAGTGCAGACAGGGGATTATTAATGGGCTACAGAGCCTTCCACTTCTAGGTCACCAGTTTGAATCCAACTTGGGTTAGTAGTGGCTGTTCAGTAGCTGATATAAAATATGAGTTTTTTGGGGCTCAGACCAGTTCTGAGTGGGCAGGGATCTGTAGCACAAAAACCACCCATGTAATTGGCACTAATGCGCTCTGTCATTTGTAGTCACGACAGAGAGAAACCAGGGAATTATAGTGCCTCTGAAATGCAGCCATCTCCTGCCCCTAACTTAAAGGTGGTTCCTCGCGGATAAAGCAAAGACATCAGACCAATGCCAAATTCATTCAAATATCTAACAATTCCCTCCTCACCCCTGCCGCCTCCCACTCCATATCTGGAAGATGTGGGGTGGGGGGGAAGGGAAGCAGGAGCTCTGAGCCCATGAACAAAGAATGTTGGGACTCTTGCTGGACAGACAGCAGAGAGGAAACCAGCTTGTGTGCTCCAGGGCTGAATCAAAATGGATTGAACAGAAACTCTGGGCCAGATTTATCCCTGGCTTTAAGGAATTTAATTCGCTGTGGGAGTGCTACAGGGCACAGCTCTCACTGCGCTCCAGATAGAGGAACATAAGCTGCAGGGACAGACAAATGTACATGTCTCCCGCATCATCTGTGCGTGTTGCCTGCGTGCCTGGCAGGCGTGATGGACAATGAATCCCAACTCCCCGTGCCAGGGCTCACTGTAAAGAAGGATCCAGGGGGTGACGGATGGTCTGTGAAGGGCCCGGAGGAGAATAGAATGGGTAAGCTCTGGTCTGCGCGAGCAGACATACAGTGTGTGGGCTGGAGTTAGGAGGATGGCATTGTGCAGATAAATGAGGTTTCTCTTCCCTGCTGGGGCTCTCTCCATGTGGTTTTCTATTTCTGCAGGCAAGTGCAGGGAACTTCATATGCAGTCCGGGGAGAGATCCACATGTTTCTCTCCCCTTCACCAGCATCCCCAACTTATATGCACTCATCTCAAACACCCCTCTCCCCGATATAGGAAATGCCCCTTGCCTCGTCCCTGGCTTGGAGCATTTCTTGCATATTCCTGTTACCGATTTTGTAAAGAGCTTTCTGTCTGGACAGCTTCTGTACCAGCGCTGACAGCCCAGGCATCCTCTTTCAGACCTAGTTCGCGTAAACAAAGAAGCACAAACCTCCTGCACACGTCACTCTGTTCCTTTCAGGATCCACTTTAAAACGGCCCTCCTCCTTTTCCAAACAGTCCATGAACTTGCTTCATTTCCTCACTCCCCACCCTGCTCCCCCTTCATTTGTCCACCCCTGGGCTCCTCCTTGTCCCTGGTCACCAAATTTGGTGAAAGAGCCTTCTTCTCTGCAGCTCCTGCTAATCTTTCTTTCTCACTCTGTCATTATTTAACCCGGTGTGGCATTTTACAGTTACTGCAAAAGCTGTTACACAGAAGAAAGTCCCAGGGCCAAATTTAGCAATGCCCAAAACACTCACAGCTCCCCTTGGGTTCATGGGAAATTTAGTTCATTTGTATGAGGGCTGAGTTTGGCCCATATTGTGATTGTGGAAGGGTTGTGAATCTGACACAGAACCAAATGGGCTTTGGGAAAATACATGCCTGTCCCATTTCACAGCCCCCTGCCTCATACTCAGTAACACCTAAAAATACACACACACACACTCACTACGCAGCCTCTTGCTGAGCCTAGATGGCAGAGATGGTCTCTCCCTGCTGCCTGGCCCACAGCAGCTAATGTAAATGCTTTGCATTGCCATGGCCCCTTTCATCGAAGGATCTCAGAGTGCTTTACGGACCTTAGCTGCACAATGCACTTGAGAGGCAGCTCCTTAAGATTACCCCTGTTTTATTAATGGGTGGAGAGAGGGACAGAGGGGTAAGACCCACATTTTCAAAAGTGCCACCTAATTCTGGGTATCCCCCTTTTTGCATGCTCAACTCAAGGCACCTTAAAGGGGCCTGATTCTCCACTGTCCTGCACCTTGGGTCGTCATGAAACCTCATGCAAAGTGAGTGTATAATACTACCATTCCAAACGGGCAGGGTTTTATGTCCACATCGTGTTCACTTTGCACTGGCAGGAATGACTGCACAAGCTGCAACCCAGGGCAAATCAGGTCTCTAGGGTTTTGCGCACCCACAGCTCCCACTGGGGTTGTGATGGCCTCATGGTGTCTCAAGTGGAGCACTGAAAATCAGTGACCACTGGAAAACGTTGGCATTGGTGGCTTGCCACAGCAGGTCAGTGGTAGAGCTGGGATGCCCTCCTGAGACCTGATGAGAGATGCAGTGTCACACATCTAAAGTTACTCAAGAAATCCCATCTTCAGCAGCTCACATACTGTAGGAGGTTTAAATTTATATGTTTGCCATCAGGTCACCACTAGCCTCCAGGGTTTTACACTTTGGCTCTGAGCGGTGCTGGAGATGGGCCTTGCCTTCCTATTACCTTGAGCCTCAATCCTGCAACCCGTACCCTTGGGAATAACTCTTACTTATGTGAGTAACCCTACTGATGTCAGTAGAACTATGGCACTCACAGGAATCAAAAGGGTTGCAGGACTGAGCCTCCAATGTCCTAGAAGGTAGAATAGACAGATAGGACATGGTACGGAAATGGAAGAGGGGCACCTGGATGAATATACAGTGCCCTCTGCTCTGCTTTCCCCCGGGACTTCACAAAACAGCTGACACAGCCATCATTGGTGAGAGACATGTGACCTGCTATCAAACAGGGTCTCCTCTTCCCAATAATGAGATTAAAATGGCAATGAGTTAGAGATTAGCATCCAAGATATAGTCACTTGCTGTCACCACGGCACTGAAGAATCTCTAATTTCATGCACAAAGCAGAGTGACAAATGGGGGACGATCAATAGGAAAGCACACCACGCACGCCACTGAAAAGCATTCAGCCAACTGATAAAAAACACCCAGTGGAGTTACACCAGGGGGGATTTGACCCAATATGCTTGATCATTTCAGGGGGTGGATTTGTCTCCATGTATCAGCTCATTTAGAGCAAGATATTGACCTTATTCCTTGGGTGATAAGTGTTGATTTTTTAAATCAGATTTCACAAGAGAAATGCACAGGTTTATAAAAGGGAAATGTAATGAAAATACAAACCAATTTCCATCCAAACTCTATGCTGATGGAAGACTTCAGGTATGAATTGGATGAATGTCACATAAATTCTATATGATGAATTACCAGCTGTAATAAGCCAATAGCTTATGCCAAAATCATTTAATTCAGAATCACAGTCCCACTTTCACCAGCAGAAGAAGATTAGAGGACAATCAGGGAGCAATTGAGAGAGGTGTGTGCCTGTGTTTCTCTGTGAATAAAGTAGCTTAACCCCCCCCCCCCCCCAGGAAAAAAGAAGCTTTCCATCTTGGTAACTTTTCACAATGGAGCAAATGCAAGCTGAGGAGAGGTCTAGGATCAATGGGACAGTGTGGTTACTCTTAGGTGCAAAGGGAGCTGGATAACTGAATGGAGGAAAACAAAGGGTGGAAAGCAAAAACAAGCAAACTCAGGAAGACAACGTGAATGGAGTACCAGGATCTTAAAGTGACTCAGAGCCTCTAAGTGATTAAGATTTAAAATAGCCGGGAAACAGCAACTGTGTCTGATTCTCAGCATGAATGGGGAGGAGGGCAAGCAGATGATTAATCGTAAGGACTGACCCCAGTAGTCATGGCCCAATCAGTTAGCTAGACAGACCTAATCCGGGGGATGCTTTATAAATATTTCAGGTTCTTGAGTCCCACCACCTTCTTGCCCTGCAGTAAGGCACATAACTGGCATCTGTTGTGCAGATGATAGTTACTGTATCATGCTGACTCGGAGGAACCCGCCACAGCAGAAATAACGAACCCTGTTGGCAAGGGGCCTGGGTGTGAAATAAGCAATGAAATAACTAATAAACCCCGGTGAGCGACCAGACTCAGAACAGACCAGGCCTGAGGTGCCTTTGAATGGATGAAGCTGCATTCCATCCACAGCTTTTGCACCAGCCACAAATCCGGGGGGGAATCAGGCACAGGGAGGTTGAACAGCAAATCAAACAATGCACTAATGAGAGGAATCATGTAATCGCAATGAAAGCTGAAGGCTGCCTGGCTGCCTCCCCCGAGCTTAGCCATCTCTGGCTAAAAGTGACTTTAGACTGGCACCAACCAAAAACATGAGATCAGCAGCGTGAGCCCCCCCCTTCCTCCCAGTCCGGGAGATTCTAAGCAGGAACATGATGTAAAGGGGTCACCTCTCCCCCCGCCCTCCCCCTTCCCAAGTATCAGCAGCTGTAACTGAAATCAGCAAAGGCTACCTGGACCAAAGCAGAGAGTGGCATGGGGGAGCGGGATCCCGAGCAGCCCAGGTGTGTGGGGGGGATGGGGAGCCCCCTCCAGAGGGGCTGTGAATGCGGGGCGCTGAACCCCAGAGGGGGAAGGGATCGGGGTCGGGGCAGCCTCGGGAAGTTGAGGGGTTTATGCCGCGGCTCAGTCATTCACTCCCAGCCGGGGAGGGAGGGATGGGCAGGAAAGGTGTGTGGGTGAGGGGCAGGAAAGGTGTGTGGGTGAGGGGCGGGGGGGGGCCTCCAAAGGACGAGAGAATCTGCCCATTCCCTGCCCCCGCCCCAGAGAAGAGGACTGAGCCCAGCTACAAGGTCAGGGGTGCAGGGAGGGAGAGATCCGCTGCCTACCTGTCTGCAGCTCCTCGGCTCTGGAGTCAGCTGGAAGGGCAGGGAGCAGCCGATCTGCCTGGCTCGGGGGGCTGTCCACACTCGAGAAGAGGAGGAGACAGGGGAGGGCGAGGCGAGCGGCAGTGGGGGAATGTGCAGAGCCGGCAGAGGAGCTGGGAAGCCCCGGGGAGGGAGGGGGGGGGGCGCAGTCCGGAAAGGGGGGCGGGGTAGGGGGATCAGGTGGAGCTGCTAGCAATAGAGCTGGGGTGGGGTGCGGAGATACACAAGGGCTGGCGTTGCAATAGGAGGCAAGGGAGAGTGCGCGTTCCCGAGCCCCGGCGCGCCCCCGCGGGGCTGCTCCCCCAGCTGGTGGTCCCCAGAGAGAGAAGGAGACAAAGGCAAGGAGACAAAGGCAGGAGGGAGCCCCCCGGGGGGAGAAGTTGATGCCAGGCCTGCGAGAAGGAGAAGGGAAGTCCCCCAGGCTCAGGAGCCAGGTGGGACTGGGGGGGGCTGCACAGCTCCACGCCTCACCTGCCTGCAGCCGCTGCCGGCCCGGGGCTCTGCTCCCGCCCCCGTTCACACCCGCAGCGCGTCCTAGTGGACTGGGGCCGCCTCCGGATTCACGGTGCAGCGAGCCGCAAGACACAATGAGATCAAGGCTCTGCTCAGCTGGGGGAGCGTCTGTCCCGCGCCCGCGAGCCCCGGCTCGGTCCCCAAAGAGATTAGTCTCCATTGCTGCCAAATGGGATGGAACAAATAGGGGGAGGGGGGAGTCGTTAGGCTGTTTGATGATCCCCCCCCCACACACATCATACTAGGCTGTAAAAGTGGGGGAAATCCCCCCCACGAGCTCCTGATTTGAAGACATCTGTGTTGGCAGGGAGAAGAGAAGAGAAAGTCACCCCCTTCTTCCACCCTGGTCTCTACAAAGCCAGGACACACCTGGGGTTTCACTTCCCCCTCACTGCTTCTGGCACAGACATTGTTTTAATTCCCAGGAGGTGGTTGATGGTTCAGATGGTCTCCCCCACATCCTTTCCCTCCTTCCTTTGCTTCACACTCTCTGTTTCTGGCAGATCCACGGACTTTTGGGGGCGATCACAGGGGCTCTGTGGAGCTAATGTAAACCCTGGTCCTGCCCTCCTCCTTCATAAATATTCCTTACTCAGGGAAGTAATCCTGCTGACTGCTTTGGAACTACTCACGGGAGTTAAGGCGTCTGGGCAAACGAAAGTACCCCTGGGTTGTGTGGCAACCCTAATTTGCCATGGCCTCACTGGTTTTGTGATTCAGATCTGAGCCATAATGTTCAGCGCACAGCTGGATTTTGCATTCATTCATTTCAAAGGGCTCAGTTCTGATCCTGTTAAAACCAAGCGATGTTTTGCTATTGGCCTCGCTAGGAGCAGGACTGGGCCCAGAAGATGTGCACTGGGAGGGCTGAAGCTTGGCATGCAGAATGTGAAACTGGTACTGCAGAGGCCTGTTGCAAAAGACTCTAGATTTCACCAGAGCCTTGTCCCCCAATCCACAGATTTTAAAATGGCAAACGGAAAAGTCCCACTAGATCTAGAAGGTTTCAGAGTAGCAGCCGTGTTAGTCTGTATTCGCAAAAAGAAAAGGAGGACTTGTGGCACCTTAGAGACTAACCAATTTATTTGAGCATAAGCTTTCCTGAGCTACAGCTCACTTCATTGGATGCATCCAATGAAGTGAGCTGTAGCTCAGGAAAGCTTATGCTCAGATAAATTGGTTAGTCTCTAAGGTGCCACAAGTCCTCCTTTTCTTTTTTAGATCTAGAAGCTTTCCTCCTCAGCTCCCGCGCCATCAGCGCTATAGTAAAAGGGTCCAGTGCACAAAAGTGGAGTATCTGAAATCTGAAGTGACTGTGCAATGTAATGATCCCCTGTCAAACTAAATATGGTATTGAAAATTTAGAAGGTGGAATGACTGAGTGAGATAGGAGAATCAATCTATCTAAGGTACTTCTACAGGGTGGTATCTAAACACCTCACAATCTTTAATACATTTATTCTCATAACACCACTCTGAGGTAGGGAAGTGCCATTATCCCTACTTTGCAGATGGGGAAACTGAGGCACAGAGCCACTAAGGCTATGTCTACACTACAGCGGCACAACTACTGCAGTGCATCTGGGCCAGTGTTGTGCCCAGGCTGCTGCTCTAACCGCTGGAACATCCTGCCTCTCATCAAGGGTGATTGGACTCAACAAAATTCATAGTGTGTGTGTGTGTATATGTGTGTGTATATATATTTAATTATTAATTCTCCATTCCTGTGCTACTCATATCACTTTAGATTATTAAGAATGACAGACTCTGAAAACTTGTTTTTAACGTTTGCATTTAAATTTGGACAATGAAAATCACGGAAGTCAGTTCCTTTGTCTTTATTTATGATGTGTATATAGAGAATTTTGCTTTCTGGCTGTCAAGCAGTGACACAATGATGTCCAGTGTGGGCTGTAAACACCAAAGGGAATGTTTACTTGTTTGTTTTTTTAAAATTCAGTGGAATTAATAAAAAATGAATGGAGATATTTCTGTTGGTCACAGTCTTTCTTCAAACTGGTTTAAAGGATTTTGATTTAAAGAAGCAGAATTTGGGGCCAAATTTGACCTAAACGTGTCCCCCTAAGAGGGAGATTTTCAAAATGAGGCTGGATAGCTATCTGTCTTGGATGGTTTAGACCAGGGATTCTCAAACTTTATTGCACCATGATCCTCTTCTGACAAAAAAAATAAAAATTAATACATGACCCCAGGAGGGGGGACCGAAACCTGAGCCCACTCAAGCCCTGATGCTCCAGGCGGCGGTGGAGGGGCGGGGTGGCAAGGACCAAGGGCTTCAGCCCTAGGTGGGGGGCTTTTAACCTGAGCCCTGCTGCCCAGGACTGAAGCCCTTGGGCGTTGGCCTCAGGCAGTGGGGCTTGGGCTTCAGCTCCAGGCCCCAGCAAGTCTAACACTAGCTCTGGCAACCTCATTAAAAAGGGGTCACGACCCACTTTGAGGTCTCGACCCACAGTCTGAGAACCACTGGTTTAGACACAACAAAGCCTGCATCTTGGCCGGAGGTTAGATTAGATCAGTGGTTTTCAAAGTTTGGATCACAACCCAGTACTGGGTCACCTTGCTCAGCACCCAGGGACCTTGGCAGCTGGCCAGTAAAACCTAGTAGTCCTGACCTGTTCTGACACCGCGCTGCGCCCCAGAAGTGGCCAGCAGCAGGTCTGGCTTGTAGGCAGGGGGTGCCATGTGGCTCTCCACACTGCCCCTTCCCTGAGCACCAGCTCTAAACTCCCATTGGCTGGGAACTGGCCAATGGGAGCTGGGGGTGGGGGGCGGCATTGTGCCTGCAGGCGAGAGCTGCTTAGAGCCACTTGTGCGCCTCCGTCTAGGAGCCGGTCCTGCCGGCCGCTTCCGGGATGCAGCATGGTCTGCGGTGCCAGGACAGGCACTATGCCTGCCTCTGCACCCCAGCTGCGCCACTGGCCGGGAGTTGCAGGAGGTAAGCCCGCACCCCAACCCTGTGTCCCAAGCCCCTTCCCCAGCCCTGAGCCCCCCTAAACCCAGAGCCCCTTCCTGTACCCCAACACCCTCAACCCTGACCCCACCCCAGAGCCTGCACCCAGAGCCCTGACCCCCTCCGGCACCCCTGCCCCACCCAAGAGCCCCCTCCCACAGCCTGAACCCCTCATTCCTGGCCCCACCCCGCAGCCCCACACCCAACCCTCTGCCCCAGCCTTGAGCCCCCTCCGGGTTGGGGACATCAACAATTTTCTTCAACTGGGTCACCAGAAAAAAAGTTTGAAAACCACTGGACTAGATCCTTGCGGTCCCTTCTCACTCTATGGTTGTATGATTATATGACAAAGCTGAAATGCTGTTCCTATATTTTCTTATGTAATGTAAGAACTCACACCTGCAAACCTTTACCTTCGTTGGCAGGAATAATTCTTAGGGAAATCAATGGGAACATTTGTGTGAATAATGGTTTGCAGGATTGGGCCCTAAATTCCAGAGTATGTCCACCACTCTGAGTGCAGCATTGCACATCCCTACGGTGCTGAAAAATGAGTAGAAAAAAATCGGAAAGGGACTCACTGAAAGCCCTTGATCAAGTCACTCACCTCTTTGTGCCTCAGTTTCCCTACCTGTAAAATGAGACCATCAGATGAAGAGACGCATGTTAGTGCTAAACTCAATTTCCAGCGTGTTACTAAGGAAAGAGCTCTGAAATGTGTTTGTTTTTAAGGTGATTTTTGAACCCCACAGTGTCGTCGTTCCCCCCCACCCCCGGACTCCCCTTCAAAGGCCTGATTCAAAGCCCCTTGCCAGGCTCCCAGTCCCATTGCCTCTGGCTCAGGCCCTGCCTGTCCGGTGGGAACACGCACTCTGGAGACCCTTTATCTGAAGAGGAAGGGACACCGCGCAGCTGGGCTCACAATGAGCCTCCCGCCCATGGGGGACCCCCACCCGGAGATCCCCACACCAAGCTCGCCAGGGCCCCCGGCTCCCCCCAGCCCCGGGCCCTCCAGCTGTGAGCGGCCGGGCGCCGCGGGCGCTAGGACCCGGCGGAAGGCAGGGGGCGGCGAGGCACGTCAAAGGGCCGCGCCGGGCGGACACCCCCCGAGCCTGGCAACCAGGCCCCGGGCGGGGAGCGGCCGCCGCCCCGCGGTAAGGGCGGGCCCAGGGGGTGCCGGGGGGGGGAGAAAGGCTTATAATGGGGGGGCTCTCCGGGGGTGTCCCGAGAGGGGGCTGGATTGGTGGGGGGGCTCTCCGGGGGTGCCTCGAAAGGGAGAGGGGGCTGGATTGGTGGGGGGGGGCTCTCCGGGGGTGCCCCGAAAGGGAGAGGGGGCTGGATTGGAGGGGGGGGCTCTCCGGGGGTGCCCCGAAAGGGAGAGGGGCCTGGATTGGTGGGGGGGGGCTCTCCGGGGGTGCCCCGAAAGGGAGAGGGGGCTGGATTGGTGGGGGGGGGCTCTCCGGGGGTGCCCCGAAAGGGAGAGGGGGCTGGATTGGTGGGGGGGGGCTCCCGAGAGGGGGCTGGATTGGTGGGGGGGGGCTCTCCGGGGGTGCCCCGAAAGGGAGAGGGGGCTGGATTGGTGGGGGGGGCTCTCCGGGGGTGCCCCGAAAGGGAGAGGGGGCTGGATTGGTGGGGGGGGGCTCTCCGGGGGTGCCCCGAAAGGGAGAGGGGGCTGGATTGGTGGGGGGGGGCTCTCCGGGGGTGCCCCGAAAGGGAGAGGGGGCTGGATTGGTGGGGGGGGGCTCTCCGGGGGTGCCCCGAAAGGGAGAGGGGGCTGGATTGGTGGGGGGGGCTCTCCGGGGGTGTCCCGAGAGGGGGCTGGATTGGTGGGGGGGGCCTCTCCGGGGGTGCCCCGAAAGGGAGAGGGGGCTGGATTGGTGGGGGGGGCTCTCCGGGGGTGCCCCGAAAGGGAGAGGGGGCTGGATTGGTGGGGGGGGCTCTCCGGGGGTGCCCCGAAAGGGAGAGGGGGCTGGATTGGTGGGGGGGGCTCTCCGGGGGTGCCCCGAAAGGGAGAGGGGGCTGGATTGGTGGGGGGGGGCTCTCCGGGGGTGCCCCGAAAGGGAGAGGGGGCTGGATTGGTGGGGGGGGGGCTCTCCGGGGGTGCCCCGAAAGGGAGAGGGGCCTGGATTGGTGGGGGGGGGGCCCTCCGGGGGTGCCCCGAAAGGGAGAGGGGGCTGGATTGGTGGTGGGGGGGCTCTCCGGGGGTGCCCCGAAAGGGAGAGGGGGCTGGATTGGTGGTGGGGGGGCTCTCCGGGGGTGCCCCGAAAGGGAGAGGGGGCTGGATTGGTGGTGGGGGGGCTCTCCGGGGGTGCCCCGAAAGGGAGAGGGGGCTGGATTGGTGGTGGGGGGGCTCTCCGGGGGTGCCCCGAAAGGGAGAGGGGGCTGGATTGGTGGTGGGGGGGCTCTCCGGGGGTGCCCCGAAAGGGAGAGGGGGCTGGATTGGTGGTGGGGGGGCTCTCCGGGGGTGCCCCGAAAGGGAGAGGGGGCTGGATTGGTGGGGGGGGCTCTCCGGGGGTGTCCCGAGAGGGGGCTGGATTGGTGGGGGGGGCTCTCCGGGGGTGCCCCGAAAGGGAGAGGGGGCTGGATTGGTGGGGGGGGGCTCTCCGGGGGTGCCCCGAAAGGGAGAGGGGGCTGGATTGGTGGGGGGGGCTCTCCGGGGGTGCCCCGAAAGGGAGAGGGGGCTGGATTGGTGGGGGGGGGCTCTCCGGGGGTGCCCCGAAAGGGAGAGGGGGGCACAGAATGTTTCCTAGAATGTGAGGGAGCGTAGGTGGGCTCGGTCCTGCGTCTGCCCTGAAATGAGACCAGGGTGGGGGGGGCCCACATGTGACCCTGTTACTGGAAGGTGCCAAATTTCTCACAGAAACACCCCGCCCCCCAGCAAGGTGCCCAGCGCAGGGGTGGATGTGGGGGGCGAAGCCGCCCACCTGCTGCCCGGGAGAAGCCCTACTGGGGGTGGCCTTGTGCTGTGAGAGTGAACCGATCACCGGGGGCGGGGGGTGAGATGGGGGTGCACTGCTGGGTTTACGAGCGACTGCCCCCGACTGCCAAACCCAGGTTTGCTCAGGATCCTGTCTGGCCAATTGCCCTGAAAAGATATATTAAAAAAAATCTGATGGTACCAAATTAAAGTAGTAATAATGTCTCCATTGATAAGACACTCAGCTTCCAAACAGCATCATTAAGAACTCAGACACCCTCCATCCACTGGGACCTCCCAAACCCATTGACAAGAGCCCTGCATTTGGCTGAGTGGATCAGTACATTTTCCTATCTACTGTAATCCAGGGATACACCTGGGGCCTGATCCAAAACCCATTGTAATGGAGGGAAGGACTCCTGTTGATCTTGGTGGCTATCCAGGTCAGACCCATGGCCCTCTGTCCTCACCTTAGTAAACCTTATGTTGGGGCCGGGGGGAGGGTTAGGGATTAAAAACTGTGGTCTTGTCCTGCAATTGTCCTCAGGTGTCTGCAGGATTAGGGTCTTTGTGAGAGGACGGATGGTCTGAGGTTGAAGGTGCGAGCATGAGACACTGGAGAGCTGGGTCAGTTCCCTGCTCTGCCACAGACTCCCTGTATGTCCCGGGGTGGAGGCCTAGATTTTTGTTAAAGGTATTTAGGCATTGCTGCGTTCAGTGACCGTCAATGGAATTTAGGTTCTGAAGTGTCTAAATCCTTTTTGGAAATGAGATGTAGTCTTCTAAATCAGTTAGGCATTGCAACACTGAGGGCAGCCCTGCCTAAATACCTTTAAAATCTATGGTAAAATCTACAGCACTCCCACAAACAGCAGAAACCCATCTGAGTACATTCAGATTTGCAATTTGAGGCGTTATCAAGAACACGAGGACAGATGTCATCTTGTGCAAAATTATGATTTGTAACCCACTATCGCTTTAACTGGGTTCCTGAGATCGGATCTGCGAGCAACCCCTATGGCAATTCAAGTAGATGGGGGCTATGCGGCCTTTGGAAATCAGGACCTTTGTTGGTTTGTGTAATAGCAGTTAGTGTGCGCACAACTATCTAGAGTGTGGATTTTGCTGTGGGTATGGAGGTAACTGGGGAGAGGGATCTGAATGGCGCCATGAGCTGAGAGGAAAAACTCCTTTCCCAATTCCTTTCCAGGTTACTGGAAAGATGACCACCCTCACTCGGCAGGATCTCAACTTTGGACAAGGTAGCAAAGCACGCTGCTCTCCAGAAGCTCACGAGGCTTCTTGATGGCACAGGGAGTCATGTGGAGGTAGAGCTGGCTCTGCCTTGGAGTGTTGGTCTTCTACCCCTCAGCTACTGCTGCGAATGGGGTGAAATGTGTCCTGGGAAAATGGGACACCTTTATGCCTTGCTGGTGGGTTGTATTGCAGGTTAGAGGTTAAGATGACCACTGCAGCTGCCCTGTTGTGGTCTTTGGAACTCACAATCTAAGCAGGGGTAGCTCTGGTCTCTCATTACTTGGAAGTGAGACCTGTAAGGAGCACTTATAATCCTTGTCAACTGGCATAATTATAATATCTTTACATGGGTGTATCATTAAATTCTGCCTTCTTCCAGTTCACCTGCAGTTTCAACGGGATACAGGATTCTTCTTTACTTCCGGTCATAAAGGGTTGTTTAGTGTTGCTGTGGTGTTAAATGGCTGGCGCATTCCACCCTAGAGGTGGTTACATCTCAGTGGTGAATGCCGTGATCTCAAGGGTAAAACACTTTGGGAGGACAGTCATGTCACTGCAGTTCATAAAACAAGCAGTGTACAGATAAGATGATGATCATGGGCAGCAGTTAACCAACAGATTCCTGCAGCCATGAAATATTTGCTGGGCTTGTTTTTCTTCACCTGCTTTGCTCCACCACCTCTTTGTTCTGTTCTCCAGTGGTTGCAGATGTTCTCTCCGAGTTTCTTGAAGTGGCTGTTCACCTCATCCTTTATGTTAGAGAAGTTTACCCCATTGGGATCTTTCAGAAGAGGAAAAAATACAATGTACCAGTCCAGGTAGGAGTCTGTCCTGTAGCTCTATGGCTATGAGGGAATACACAGTTAAGAGGGAGCATGCTGTATGTTCAAAAGCACTATAGAAGAGGCAGGTATTGTTAATACTTAGGCTCAAGGAGGTGCTATTAGAATGGCATTTGTGGCCATGAATGAAATATTAGGGGTTAATTTGTTCTGGCTGGTGCCGAACTGAATTAGCTTATATTTGAACAAACGCAAACCCTGAATTATTTTCAAAGTGAAGTGAGTGGTCCTGAAAAGGGATGAAGTAACAACCCTGGAGTTTGAAGCGTTACACTTATGCACAGAACAGATAGATCACAGGCAACAACAGTACAGATTTCTCCCATGCTGCCCCCCCCAGTGTGCTGTAATGCTGGCTGGGAGGGACTGTCTCTAAGAAAGACCAATTGTGTGGTGGACACTGGTTGGGCTAGTTGTCAGCAGACACCACTAGACTTATTTCCCCTAAGCCACTGCATAGTCATCAGATGCCAACAACTTCCAATCACCACTTACCTCTGCTGGATTTGAACTGGCAACCTAGTGGTAAAATATTCCATCACAGTAGCAACCCCCTGAGGCCCTGTAGCCCACCAGCCCTTCTGCTATTTGATCTGAATTCTCATTCTGTTTGCACAGATGTCCTGTCATCCAGAGCTGAATCAGTACATCCAGGACACGCTGCACTGTGTGAAGCCACTGTTAGAGAAGGTGAGGCCATGCCAGAGACCTCGTGCTGGGCACATCCCCCCGCCCCAAATGCACTAGTCACAAATAGAGAACTTTAAAATAAATTGTCTTGATATTGTGGAAACAGGATTTGTAAGCAATCATGTTTTCTCTATTTGGTGCAGAGATTTGTATAAAGCAGTGGTCCCTGAACTTTTCAGGGTCACATACCCCCTTACCCTGTTTGCACCTCACTCTGGGGGCCGGGGCCGCAGCTCCCGGGGGTAGTGGGGAAACGCGGTAAGGGGTCCGAGGCTGGGGCCGGGAACGGAGCCACAGCCAGGGGTCGAGCTTGTGGGTGGGGGCTGTGGCCGGAACCATGGCTGGGGGCCGAGGCTGGGAGCGGGACTGAGGACAGGGCCGGAGCAGAGCTGGGGGCAGAGCAAGGCTGCGTGGCATTCTCTCCCTGCCCCCCCATGGGGGCTGGCCCAGGTCTGCCACTCCCTCCCCCCGCCCCAAAGTTCTTCTGCACCCCCCTAGGAGGGATGCATCCCACAGTTTGGGGACCACTGGTGTAGTCCCCAAAGCCAGGGTCCAGGTTTGGTGGTGGTCATTTATTTAGGTTGAAACAGGTGAAGGGACACCAGCAGACTGTTAAATATATATATGTCCTTAACTATGGTATGTTACAAATGATTAAAACTGAAACACTTTGTTTAAAAAAAAAAAAAAAGGGGTGGGTGTTATAAATCCTGAAGACACTTAGTCACAAGTAACTTTAGTCATGTGAACAGCCTTATGGAAGTGAGGGAGACTATTAATTCAAGCAAAGTTAGACACCTGCTTAAGGCCCCGATCCTGCAGTGAGGTCTGGCTGTGCAGAGTTCATTGCCTTAGTCTGTTTTTTAATCTTCGCAGTTTGGCATTCCTCTCCCTTTGGAGGCTTGAAATAGGGCAGTTTCACTTCCTGGTTAATTTTCATCAATTTCACTTTTGAGCATTAGCCACAAAGCTGCAGTAGTTGGTAGCCAACGCTCCAGGGGAATATCATTGGTTTATTTTTTTAAGCACTCTTTGTAACTCAATAAATAATAGTTTGTTGGCTTAAGGATTTTTAAACACTTATTTTTACATAAACTAAATTATGGAGCCAAACTTGCCTTACTGGTGCCCCTCTGAACTCTGCTTCTTTGACACGCTCCCTTTGTGGATTCTCTTGCTCTGAGCATGTGGAAGCACAGTATTACTGTACTACTCCAAGATACTTGGGCTGAATGTGTGACCTGTCCTCTGCCTTGTATTGCCCATGAGTTGGGAGTGTGTATATTGCATGCCTTGTGTCTAATCCCCTGTGGGAAGTGGAAGCCTATGATGGCTGCACATTGCCTCTCCATGTAGCAGTAGCCAGAGCAGGAAATGTCCCATTTGGTGGATTGCAGCTCCCTACAAGTCTTGGGGGTAGTCCCCCAACAGGGATCTCGTATCCGATAATAAACTGATAGGGCATTTGATTGTAGCCAGAGCAATCCAGCGGCCTTTCTAAAGCACTGAGAAAACACTGAAGGGATGTGGGGTTAGAGCAGATAAGTATGTTCCTGATTCATAGGGAGCATCAGAGATGGGGATGGGGAAGCAGAGGAAAAGGGACCGTCTGGCGGAGAGCTCCTGACCCGGTGTCTGTGCTTGCAGAATGATGTGGAGAAGGTGGTGGTAGTAATCCTGGATAAAGAGCACCATCCAGTGGAGAGATTTGTCTTTGAGATCACTCAGCCACCTCTACTTTCCATCAGGTAAAGGTTCCCTCCTACCAGCCCAGTGCAGCCAGTGCCTGCTTCCCTCTCACTGTGTTTGACTTTGGGAGCTGATATTAGAAACAACTACCCCTCCCTTTGGGCCAGGGATCTCCCCTAATGAGCTCTGTCTCCTCCCCAGCTCAGACTCGCTGCTGTCCCATGTGGAGCAGTTGCTCCGTGCCTTCATTCTGAAGATTAGCGTGTGTGATGCTGTGCTCGACAACAACCCCCCAGGTAGGACTGAAAGCATTCCCTTTATAGGGAGGGCTCGGACTGCTGCTCTGGTGATAGCCTCGCTGCCGGATTTTCTTTGCATAAGGGGTGGTAAAATGTCTTTCCTGGACAAACACACGAGGGAGTTTGTTTTGCATAGCTGGGCTCACTGCCACCCAGACAGGCAGAAATGGAGATTAAAAAAAGGTACAGGGGATTTAATCCCCAAAAGATCACAGGGCATGGTGCATATTAGACATATGCAGCATCACTGAAATGCAACCAGCTCTGGGTGGAAGACAGCAGCCAAGTGGTAAAGAGCATCCCGCTCAAGAGGTGAGGATAAAAAAAATTTTGATCACTAGCACTGGAGCAAAATCCGAATCCTATAAAAGGTGCCCTGGGCCAGTTGCATCAGGGGCCAGGAGGTGGTGTTAGGTTTACAGGAGAGGGGAAGGTGGAGACCATGGAGGGGTCCACTGTTTCTGAATTGTGGTGCTAAGGAGAGCACTAGCAAAGTCCAGAGAGATCAGAAAATGACAGGTTACCTTCCCAGTCCCTTTTGGAAAGGAACATGTCTTGGTATTTACCTAGCTGTGGATGAAACACACAGAGGAGCTAGCTCTGTCTGGGCACTGTCTAGATAATACCCTGGCCCCTGTTACCTCCCAGGCCTCTGGCCAGATGATTACAGTGCCTTCCTCTCATCTCTGCCCCTTCCCTTGTAGGCTGCACCTTCACTGTCCTGGTTCATACGCGGGAGGCTGCCACACGAAACATGGAGAAGATCCAGGTGATAAAGGTAGGTGATGCCTCTGTCTGCTTGTTGCTTGCGGTGAGCTGCACAGTAAAGAAGGATGGAAGTGAATTAAGGTGCTGCAGCTCTGGATTCTCCTTTCATCAAGGGGGGACTATATTATCGTTCCCTGGAAGGGCTGGGCCACAGGAATTCCTGATGTCTAGAAGAGCTCTCCAAAGACCTCTCCTTAATAAGGAAGGTGTGAAGCTTTGCATGTGAAACTTACATGCAGTGTCGCAGGTGTCTGGCCTTTTGAGGGGCATTGGGCCCAGCCACGCCTGCGACTGATCAGGTGATTATAAAAGCTAACAAGTAGCCCAGCTGGGAGAGCTGCAGGGAGCAGGAAGGCTCCTGTTGGAGACCCTTGGACTAGGGCTATAGGAAGTAGGTTGGCTCCTCAGGTGGGACCTAGAGCAGGGGTTCTCAAACTTCATTGCACCGCAACCCCCTTCTGACAACAAAAATTACTACATGACCCCGGGAGGAGGGACTGAAGTCAGAGCCTGCCTCATCCCTGCCACCCAGAATTTGGGGGCCAAAGCACTTTGGCCCCAAGCAGGGGGCCTGTAATCTCAACCCCACTGCCCAAGGCTGAAGCCCTCAGGCAGACAGTGGGGCTCAGGCTTTGGCCCCAGCAAGTCTAAGCTAGCCCTGGTGACCCCATTAAAATAGGGTTGCAACCCACTTTGGCGTCCCACAGTTTGAGAACCACTGCCCTAGAGCAAGGTAGATCCTAGGCAGATGACCTGTAGGAGGAT
The DNA here is from genome assembly GCF_965140295.1 of Lepidochelys olivacea. Taxonomy (NCBI): domain Eukaryota; kingdom Metazoa; phylum Chordata; order Testudines; family Cheloniidae; genus Lepidochelys; species Lepidochelys olivacea. The sequence continues at coordinate 18,356,079 of NC_140428.1, forward strand.
TAGGGAAGAGCCGCCAGTCATGGGAGGTGCTGACTGGCAGCCCCTGGGTCAGGGGAAGGGGACTAGTTTGAGATGTGGAATTTACCAGTTATACGTGAAACAACTCAAGCTGAAACCCTGTGAAGAAGGCCCTGAACCAGACAGCAGGCAGGCTGGCAGTGCCCCTAAGGCCAGGTGGACAGGCCAGCAGCCTACTTGCATGTTAGCTGGTACATCTTTACAACACCCCACTGGGGAAATGTCCATCTGGAAGACAGGTATGCTAAGTCACTAAGGGCTTGATCTTGCAAGGTGCTGAGCCCCCTCTCCCCTATGGGATACGTAACCCACTTTGAGTTCTTATGTTGTAGCCCCAGGGCAGAGGTAAAGCCTGAAAGTGGAGGTCTGGGGAGGGAATTGGAGGAGGAGATTGAGGTCTCTGCGTGCATAGGGTAATGAGCCCTTAGTAATTGGAGACCGCAGCTCAGCCTCTGCTTTTAAACCCTGGCTGAGGGATGGGCAGGGTGGGCATTGCCAGTGTGTGGATTAGCAAGGTTTTCCAGTATAAACTAGTCTTTAAAGCTGTGGGCTCCCTGTTACCTCCCCAGCCAGGTTGGGTTGCCCACCTCATGTCCCTCTGCTGAGGTGTGTGCTCTGTCTCTGCTCCTCCCCCAGCCTGATCTATGGTCCCCCTCAAATCCTCATGTTCCCCTTCTCCCCCCCCCATCCCTCCTTACTCCTTTACCATAGACCCCATGACTGGGAAGGAGGGGATGGGGGGAGCACTTGTGGGGTGCAGAAGGCCAGAGGGAGGGGCAGTAGTGGGTCCCTGCCGCCTCCACCCACCGCTGCTCCCATTTCCAGCCCTCTGAGGAGCCCAGAAAGGGAGGGTGCTTTCTGCAGTTCATTGCCCCTGTTCTGAAGAAGCCTCTTCTATTCCTGCCACCAGGATTTCCCATGGATCCTGGCAGATGAGCAGGACGTGCACATGCATGACCCCCGGCTAATCCCCCTGAAGACCATGACCTCGGATATCTTAAAGGTGAGCGGAGCGCTCTAGCCCAGGCTCGCATGAGCACTACGTCAATCTATGCAAACTTCCTGGGGTGAGGGGAACCTGTCTCCTGCGGCCGTCATCTACCGGGCAATGGCTTAACACTGCTGTGATGTATCTTACCCCAGCACGAGCTGCTGACCCAGGAGGCTGGTATTAATGAGTGCACTGAGCCCAGGCAAGCGTGGGAGGGCAGGACCTTCCCCAGCTAAAGTATGAAACCTGTTTGTAGCAGGATGCACCGACCCTATTGTCCCATCACCAGTAAGTTCAGCCCGGCTCAGCCCATCTGTGTGTACAGGGGCTGTGGAGTGAGGTGCCCACTGGGCAAGCCAAAGAACACCCAGCCCTGCTCGTCAGAGGTGAGAGAGGCCACGGCCCAGCCACTGCTGGAGGGCTGGGTTGTAGGTCCCATCTGTCAAAGCTGTGTGTTTTATTGCAACCCCTGCCCACTAATAGTCGGGGCGGGGGGGGCTAAGCATCTCTTGGAAATGTGCCCAGCATCCAGAATTCCCCTTGGGAACTGTCCTCGTGAAGGATTAGGCCCTAGAGCAAGAATAAATCTATGGGGTGAATCCTTAGCTTTTTGTTGTTGCCCCACAGCACCAGCTTACACCATCTCATACAAATAGAAGACCTGTCTGGTTTCTTCCCTCTACAGTACCGTTCCCCTAAGAATGTATTAAACCAATACTGCCAGGGCTATTACACTCGCCCTGTTAGGTTACCCTGCAGGGTTACCTTTCTGGATCCCTTCTGTTACTCTCTCCTAGATGCAGCTTTATGTAGAAGAAAGAGCCCACAAAGGTACCTGATGCTGACTCTTCCCATCACCTTCAACCTTGGCCAAGCCTCAGATCTTCCAGTGGAATCCAGTGTCTTCTAGGGGGATGCAACTTACCTTGTTAACAGGTGCTTCTTCAGCTGGCTTCCTAAGTGACTTAATGTCCTTTGAGCAGCTCCTGACAGCCATGCTGCCTATGGGTTTAAAGTGCTCTTACCGCTATACATAGAACTGACTCCTACGTGTGAACAGGTGTTTGCTCTGTGTGTGTGTATGTGTACGTGCAGATTGTCACAGCAAATCCACAGTTGCAAAGAGTGAGGGATATAGTGTAAACTGCAAGTGGGACTCAGTGTACTTCTCACTTGCTCTTTATGATCCCGATTTAAGCCTTAAAAGGGCAGCTCAGTTTCACATTGGTACTTGTATGTGCATGTCCATTCTGTGTATGTACCTCTGAGCATCCAGCTGGATAACTTGGGCGTGTTCTGTTGGAAGCCTAAGCTCGTGTGACTCCACTGAAATCGCTTGACTTACAGCAGGGATGAGTGGGGCCTTATCTACAGTGTGTGTCCACTGTGAGGTGAGTGATCTGTAGAGTTGTCAATAAATACTGAGTGAGTTCTACCATCATGGAGCTAGCCTGAATTGTGTCAAAGGCAGCCTCCCCCGGTGTGGTAGATGTACAGGACTGTACTGGTCAGAGTCCAATTTCACTTTGTGACCAAGTGTAGCTGGCACCATTGCACGCAGTAGACTTGCTCTCCATTTTCAGCGTTAGACACAAGTGATGGCCCATGTTTCCATGGGAAAGTTCTAGGAGGGGTGGAGAACGTCCCTTGGATTCCTTTGGAGTCCCAATCTCCTCCTGTACATCTACAGCTCCAGAGGGAGAGGGATCCAGCCCTCCGATCCCATGGGTCCCCAGGAAACTAGGGCTGTGTGCACAAGGTGTTGGGACACACCCTGTCTACATCACAGCTACTTTGGTGACATGCTGCCACCACTCAGGCTTCTCTCAAGGAGAGGAGGTTCCCATGGCAAAGGTAATACAGCACCAGCCTCTTGCCTCTCTATGAAGGGTCTCCACTCCATCCTGTGTGGGAAACAATAGGCAGATGCATTGTCCATATAGCATAGGCCCATCTGCTGCTCAGCTGCTGCCGACCCCCCCCTCCCCGCCAAGTCAGGGCCCTCTTTGATGTGCAGTGCTGTTACTCTGCAAGCTGGAGTCTGTTCCTTGTCTGTGCTCCTACAAGAGGAGTTTGAGGGAGGGGTTTTTCAAAAAGCACTTGAAGTCGCTCAACTCTGTTACTATTGAAACTTATGGCAAAACTCCCATTGACTTTACTGGGAGCAGTGTAAGGGGGATTTCACTTAAGTTTATACAACACCCTTTAGAAAAAACATGGTTGCAAAAGGCCTCAAAGGGGCCCACAGAATCTTGTAGTGGTGAGGGTAGAACAGGGAAGAGCATTGTTTGACTATTGGGCCCTAGACTGTGTTGGCAAAGAAACACCTTTACTTAACTGAGCTCCCTTGATGATGAATCAGTCAGACAGCCAGCATGGAATCACCTGATGCCCTACGCCCAGTATCCGAGAGCAGAACTCCATTAGACAAAGGAGAGTAAAGAAAGAGACTAGGAATATACATATCACTTTATTCATTCCTAGTGGCTAGCCCTTAGCATAAGCACTTCAGGTGTAAGGCAGACAATTTATGAAGAGAAAAATAACCCCTCTCTTCCTCACCCTCAACTCCCTTTCCTGGGTGCTAGGATCACTCTGCACCTTCCCTCTGTCCACACACGAAAGCAATGATGCCCAGGGCTAGCGTTCTCTAGAGCTACAAACCTGGTCTCCTCAGCTTCACTTTCCTTAGTCAATCTGCAGCTGTCACCCAAGAATGAAATCAGGGTCTAGTTTCTTTCCAAGCTGTAGGAAACATGGCAAGGTGACATACAGGGGGAAGAGGGCTTAGGTCCAGTCGGTTGATTTTGTTTTCAGCATATAAAAGAGGCTGTGCAATTTTTTGTTGTTGCTTGCTTTACATACTACACATAGAAGTCTCACCTTATTTTCCAAGGAAGCTTCTGTGGCTGCCTGGAGAACCCAGATGTTTGATTAGAGATACCAAGAAAACACTTTAATTCAGACTATTAACAGTTGGAAGCAAAGCTCTTGAAAGATTCAAAACAACCCTAGCTCCTAATTTAGGGGGAGAGAGCGAGCTCGTGTTCCAAAGCAAAGTGCCACAATAAAGACTTAAAAATCCTGACAATAAAGTAGGGAAAACAACAAAAGGTCCCTGTCCACACGTGGTCCCCTGAGAGTTCCTTCAGGCCTTCACCACTGACCACAACCACACCAGTTCTCCTTCACCACCACCCTGGTTTAGTGTATTTTATGTTTACAGCAGCAGTAGACAAACTACAGGCCATATGCGGCCCGTCAGACCGTTTAATCTGGCTCTCAGCTCCCACGGGGGAGCGAGGTCGGGGGTTTGCCCTGCTCTGGCACTCCCACCAGAGAGTGGGGGCTTGCCCAGCACCGGGCAGCTCCCAGGACTCAGCCGACATGACCCCCCACCCCCTCCAGCTCCTACGTAGTACGTGGAGGCATGGCCAGGTGGCTCTGCACACTGCCCCGTCTGCAGGTACTGCCTCATTGCCGGAGCAGAACATGCTTCCGGGAGCTACTTGTGGTAAGCACTGCCCAGAGCCTGCACCCCTGAGGGTCCCCCAATCCCCTGCCACAGCCCAGAGCCCCCTCCTGCACCCTGAATTCCTCATTTCTTACCCCACCCCAGAGCCCTCATCCCCTCCCACACCCTTATCTCCAATTTCGTGAGCATTCATGGCCCGCCACATGGTTTCCATACCCCAATGTGGCCCTCAGGCCAAAAAGGTCCATTCCTGGTTTACAGCGAGCCTGCAGCATACCCTGACCCAGAAGCAAAGGGGGACAGGAGTAGTAGCAGCCAGTTCTGCCTTCCTCCAGGCTCCCCCTCTTCCTTCCATGGGTGTAGCTGCTGGAGATATTTCCACCCACCAAGCCCCTCAGCCTTACCCCCACTCAGTTAACTGGCCTCCTCTGCCAAGGGCCTGTCTTTCAATCCAAGCTCAATTAGTGTGAACAGAGGAGGAGATGAGGGACAGGGTGCTGAGTTAGCACACACTGTTACATCCTCCCCGCCCCCTCAAGCTCTTAAACCTGTGAGATATTCTATAGAAACGCTCAGTTCCTGTCCCCTTTGAAGGTCTCCTTTAAACAGGTGCTGCAGCCAAGGCCAGGCAGGTTAGACGAGGCAGATTCCTTGGCTGACAGGAGCCCCGGAGCACACGCCCTGTCATGGGAAAGACACTCAGCTGCTTGGCCTAGCTGATGTCACTGGTGAGAGATGCATGAGGAGAATGTGGAGTCGCAGGGAAGACAAGTCACTTCAGAGGGCAGAGCTTGTAGGAAGCTTGGTGTCACCCAGGAGCAGTTGCTCTTCAGACAGGGTATGAAAATACAGTCACGGAGAGGCTGGGGGCAGCAAAAAAACCAAAACGCTGACACCAGCCCAAGTCTGAACTGGAAGAGCTCACGTAGATTACCTCAAGCGCTATGAGCGGCCTTTTGATTCCAGAGCCCCGAGCTGGCACCTGCCCCATGGCCTCTCTACGGTGACATCCCTGGCTCAATGGTGATGCTGCTGTTTGTCACTCTGCACCCATACCATCCTGCCCAGAACTGGGTGTCCTGTCCTCCGTGTTGGAACAGGATGTGACGAACTCCAGCCTCATAGTTGTGGAAGGTGTAAGAGATCTGAGGGGAAGGAAAGGGGGGAAAAAAAAAATCTTTCATTGTGCCTCAGGAACTCAGCCCCAGTCCTGTGACTGTGAGCATGTCTGTACTGCAAAAATCTCAACAATAAGCCAAGGCAGCCAGTCTCAGAGGCAGGTCAGCCCAGCAAGAAGGTGGGTCTCAGAGCCTGGGCTCCCACCCAAGCGGGCTATTTTTAGCCCTGTAGCAGGAGCCCAGGTCAGTTGACCCAGGCTTTGAGATGTGTTGCTACAGCGTGGGGGTTGGTTTGGGGGGGTTTTAAACAGTATAGGCATCCCCTATGGTAAAGTAAGAGCTCTGACCTTGTGCAGAAATTAGCTCATGAACATCCTCTCTCAGCTGGAAGAGAGAGAAGCTTGTGTTGCTCTAGACAGAAGGCCCAAAAAGGTTAAAATAAAGTTCCACATCAAAAATCCAGGCCCTGTCTAGCCTGCAAGCCTCCTTGATGTCCATAGTAGGATACTAGAGACTCCAACTTCTCCCACATTCAGTTCATCATGGCAGGGGATAAGTGGTGCAGACGGGCCTGGGGCGTTTAACCACTGTTATCCTAGGCACAGCACTGGAAAGGACGTAAGCACCTTGCTAAATCAGGACCTTGAGCACAGACTCATGCTACTGCAGGTGAAGAATCATCACTTGATGGTTTCAAACCAGTTGCAGGGATTTTGACGCATCTTCCATGAAATCACCGCGGCCTGGTCTAGGTTACTAGGTTTAGGCTGCTGGTGTGCACCAACCACTGCCTATCCTGCTGGCCAGTACTGGCTCATTGTTCCCCTGTGCAGCCCGTCTGGATCCCTCGGTCATGTGTCTTATATTAGGTTGGCTGCTCTGTGGGGCAAGGCCTGTCTTTCTGTTCTGAGTTTACATCACACCTAACGCAATGGGTCCTGGTCCTTGACTCAGGCTCTGAGGCACTGTTGCAACCAACTAATGATGATGATTTCCCAGCAAAACTCGGCTTCTGTTGGCACAGCCGTGCACACGTCTATGCTCAAATCTGAGTCCTGCCAGCACCGCCCTGACCTCCCGCCAGTGAAGTTACACGAGTTCGAGTGACCTGAGCCCATCCACCTGGACTGCTCTACCAGCCCAGTGCCTGTGTGGATGCTGCATTACCTACACTGCAACCAAGAGTCCTCCAGCAACAGGCCCATGATGCCCCTGTCCCTGCAGCAGTGACCGCTCTGCTCCACGCGTTCAACCCCACGCTGCGGTGAGTGGAAGCTGGCCCCCCTTTAAGCCCACCTTTGCTGACAAACCATTCTAGGGTAGACAAGGCCTGAGGCTGACGTCACTGCACCAGTTACACTGGCTTCACATTTAGGAGGTTTATCCTCCCTCCCGCCGCCGCGTTGAGAAAACATTGAAATAAAGTGAGCACCCACAAAATGCCACCTCTGAGATCTACCCTCTCTCCCAGCTACGCTGCTAGGAAAAATCAATCTTCCTCCTAAGTCTAAAGTTAAGAAAAGCAAGCAGAGAAACACCCCCCACCCTCCCTACCTCTTCAGCTCTTTATCTAAGTCATACAAAGCACACACCCAATTTCTTAATCCTTTTCTGGTCACCTTTATCAAACTTCCCTTCTTTTTCTGACAGATCAGCTCCCCTTCCCCCCTCACTCAGGGCCAGCTGCTGCTTAGCAATCACTCCTCTGGCTGCTGCCTCTCCCATCTTAAGTAAGATTGAGGCCTAAGGCAGGCACTTGAAAATACTTTCAGGAAAGAGGTACATCACAGGCCTTAAAACAAAGGGTGCAGGGAACTCAGATGCAAAATTAAAGACACACTAAAGAGAAACTACTGACATTTGACTCAGCTTGGCTTTTCTATACAAATAAAAATTTGCTTTGACAAAAAACTTATAGCAATATGTTCAGAGAGGATTTGGAAATGCCAGTGGAATAGCTGGTTGTTAGCGAACAGTTCCTGGCAGCATGAGCAACCCAAACAGGAAGAACTAAGAGCCTGAAAGTGAAACTAAACTGGATTCACAGCTTACACAGTGTAGAAAACAAATGACATTACAGGAGAGGGGAACAAAGATCAATTTTCAAAGCTTTTCAATTAATATGTGATGGGTGATTTGGTGCCAGAGATAGAGAAATCTGTTTACAGTTTCAGAGTAGCAGCCGTGTTAGTCTGTATTCGCAAAAAGAAAAGGAGGACTTGTGGCACCTTAGAGACTAACCAATTTGTTAAATTGTGAAATTGGTTAGTCTCTAAGGTGCCACAAGTCCTCCTTTTCTGTTTACAGTGCGATTATTGTTAAATTCCTGTAGTGGCAGGTTTATTTGGAAGTATTTGGATTTTAAATTTTCTCCTTTAAGCCTTGCAAACCAACCAAACAAAAAGTTTTGCTAAAAGCAGGAGACAGAAGTGAAACTACACTGGTCTAGCTTCACATTCACCATGATGAAAAATAACCAAACTAGAACAGGAATAGGCACATTCAATTTTTAAAGTGCTCAGGTTTTAATAATAGGGTTAGCAACAGTCAGGACATTTGTTTAAAACATAAAATAAAAATGATTCCTCTGACAATTGCATTGTCTACACTGGGAATTACCCTGACTTCAATCAGTTGTGGCCAGCAGCCAGCCTACATGCTCAAGAGCAAACCCTCCTATACACAAGGAAAGCTGCAAAGTCAGGGCTAATACACAGAACAGACGCGGCCAGTGCCCCTTAAATTTAGGGTTTATCTACACAAGAAAGTTGTTCCAGTATAACTTAAAATACTCCGGTGTGCTCTTACTCTGGTTTCAGAGTAACAGCCGTGTTAGTCTGTATTCGCAAAAAGAAAAGGAGTACTTGTGGCACCTTAGAGACTAACCAATTTATTTGAGCATGAGCTTTCGTGAGCTACAGCTCACTTCATCGGATGCATACCGTGGAAACTGCAGCAGACTTTATATACACACAGAGATCATGAAACAATACCTCCTCCCACCCCACTGTCCTGCTGGTAATAGCTTATCTAAAGTGATCATCAAGTTGGGCCATTTCCAGCACAAATCCAGGTTTTCTCACCCTCCACCCCCCACTCTCCTGCTGGTAATAGCCCATCCAAAGTGACAGCTCTCTACACAATGTGCATGATAATCAAGGTGGGCCATGTCCAGCACAAATCCAGGCTCTCACCCCCCCCCCCTTTTTTTTCCCGGGGACACACACACACACACTCACTCTCCTGCTGGCAATAGCTCATCCAAACTGACCACTCTCCAAGTTTAAATCCAAGTTTAACCAGAACGTCGGGGGGGGGGGGGGAGTAGGAAAAAACAAGGGGAAATAGGCTACATTCATAAACCAGTCGGAGAACACTTCAATCTCTCTGGTCACGCGATCACAGACATGAAGGTCGCTATCTTAAAACAAAAAAACTTCAAATCCAGACTCCAGCGAGAAACTGCTGAATTGGAATTCATTTGCAAATTGGATACTATTAATTTAGGCTTAAATAGAGACTGGGAGTGGCTAAGTCATTATGCAAGGTAGCCGATTTCCCCTTGTTTTTTTCTACCCCCCCCCTCCGACGTTCTGGTTAAACTTGGATTTAAACTTGGAGAGTGGTCAGTTTGGATGAGCTTTTGCCAGCAGGAGAGTGAGTTTGTGTGTGTGTGTCCTCGGGAAAAAAAAGGGGGGGGTGAGAAAGCCTGGATTTGTGCTGGACATGGCCCACCTTGATTACCATGCACATTGTAGGGAGAGTGGTCACTGTGGATGAGCTATTACCAGCAGGAGAGTGAGTTTGTGTGTGTATGGGGGTGAGAAAACCTGGTTTTGTGCTGGAAATGGCCCACCTTGATTATCATGCACATTGTAGGGAAAGTGGTCACTTTGGATGAGCTATTACCAGCAGGATAGTGAGTTTGTGTGTGTGGTTTTTGGAGGGGGGTGAGGGGGTGAGAGAACCTGGATTTGTGCAGGAAATGGCCCACCTTGATTATCATGCACATTGTGTAGAGAGCTGTCACTTTGGATAGGCTATTACCAGCAGGAGAGTGGGGGGGTGGAGGGTGAGAAAACCTGGATTTGTGCTGGAAATGGCCCAACTTGATGATCACTTTAGATAAGCTATTACCAGCAGGACAGTGGGGTGGGAGGAGGTATTGTTTCATGATCTCTGTGTGTATATAAAGTCTGCTGCAGTTTCCACGGTATGCATCCGATGAAGTGAGCTGTAGCTCACGAAAGCTCATGCTCAAATAAATTGGTTAGTCTCTAAGGTGCCACAAGTACTCCTTTTCTTTCTGGTTTAAGAGTGGCTTATCTGTTTAGTTTAGTTAGATTAGGAACAGGTTTAAAACAAACCAAAATAGTGTCTACACAGTGTTTTGCCCCAGTTTAACTATAATGGTTTAAGAGCCAATTCAAAATTAAACTGGGGCAACTTTCTTGTTTAGACAAGGCCCTCGAAACCTCATGATAAAGTTGGTCGAGGTTCAAGAAGTAGTTTTGCTCCATTCTCAATCAGAAGAATGTCCACACAAAGCACGAGGGACCTGACTGGTCATGTTCTCTATTCGCTAGGCATTTATTTCACCCCTCCATGTTGAAATAAATGCGGGAAGCGCTGAGCATCTGCAATCCCTACTGAACCTAGCTCACTCTCACACAGCTGTGTGGCTTCTGCAGGGCCACTACGGAATAACTTTAGGGCTGGATGCCCACAGAGAGCAGATGTGCTGGGGAAGAAGGACCCATTGTTATCCCGCCACTGTTCAGATTAGAGTCACATGTTAGAAACACGGCACTGATTTAAAGCTGCTGCCCACACAGCTACTCCCTGGATTCCTCACCTCTCTCCACTCAGCATCACTCCATTGCTCTATGACTACTGGTTCGGGTCGGAACTCGTGAAGGACGATGTAGTCTGCAGAGAGCAGCTGCACAGAGAGTTCATAACAGCACCCACAGTCAAACCTGGCAGCATACCTGGAGAGACAGAGAGAGGTCAGGCACTGGGAAGATACACACACCTGCCGGGACAGTCACCCTTCTGGGGATGCCCATTGCCAGAGACAAGCCATCCCTGCTCTTGGCATGGCAAGGGTCAGTCATTTTATACAGGGACTCGGAAATGGAGCTGAAGCCTACCAGTGAGATGGGAAAGCCAGCGTGCGCCCCATATCTGTAATGGCATCACCAGTTCTGTAGTAACCCAAAGGTGGTATTACTATTACCTAGCATTTTTCTTCAGAGTACCTCAAAGAGCTGTACAGACCAGGGAGTATCATCATGCCCTGGAGGGGAAACTGAGGCACGGACATCATGTGAGCCAGTGACAGAATTCTGGAGTCCTGGCTCTGTGACTTTCAACACTAGATCATGACCCCTTCCAGACTTAGGAACAGAACCCAAGTCTGACTTGTTCTTTATTAAATCTTTACAGTCCCTGGAGGTAGAGTCAAAGAACTCCACTGATGTCATCCCAGCTGAAATCCAGAGTCGTCCTGGCATATGCAGAGAGCCTAGTTCTTATGCATGCACTCACCAGTCCTTGACCATAATATCAGGCCGTATTTCATCCATCAGCTGATCCCAGTAACCCTCTTTCTTTAGGTTAATGAGCTGAGACTTTAGACACTTCCTGGGAACAGATCATGTAAGTTTTTAGCATCACATGCAACTTGTATTTGAGCCTACTTCTTCGTCTCTCCACTGGAGTTTAGTGGTTCTCTTTAGTTAAAGCCCAGGGCTCATCCCCAGATTAGTAACACCCAGGTACCATGCGGTACATGCTGCTAGCCCAGACAGCACATGGTGTCATGCAGCAGACATCCTGCCCACTCAACAGCAGCTAATCCTCACTTTTGACCCCTACTCAACTGCTTTCATTGAGGGTCGCTGGACCCAGACACACACACAGAGTCCGAATCCAACTGTCCCACAGGTTTGGAACAAACTCCGTTCCATTTTACCGGCAAAGGACTGCGAGGAAAGCTTCTGTCTAGGTTATAACCCATTTCCCAAACCTTTACACAAGCTGTTTGGCCAATGCTTCTATCAGAAGAGAAACAAAAATCTGATCTGTGAGGAGCTTCCCGTCTCCACCAAAAAACCTCTACTGGTTTTATAGCCATTGGGTGCCCCTGAGACACTGCCTGGGTGGCAGTATGCCTCCACCCATTCTCAAACAAACAGCCAGGGTGCCCTCTTCCCTCCAGGCCCAGTTTCAGAGCACGAGAATCTGATTCTTACCCATAAGAGGTGACAAAATATTTGCGCACTTGTGGGCTGGGAAAGTCTCTTCCGTGATGCCCAGGCAGGTCCTCAACTTTCCATTTATCTCCCTCGTTCGGTTTCAGATTCCAGAACTCAAAGCTCTCTAGGAAGGGATCAGAAAGGGGACAGTGAGGCCACGCAACAGAGGGCTAATCCCCAAAAGGGAGAGAAGGGTCAGAGAACGTGAAGTTTTCAGCCCCCACCTCAATTTTCCGCAAGCATCTAGTTTTCACTTTAAAAAGCGAGTGGCGGGGTGGGAGGTGGCAGCTTTGTCCCCGGGATATCGCAGCAGACTGGGAATCCATTCCCAGTGATTTCGAGGTGTATTTAGTTTCTCTGCTGCAGAGTCTCCTCCAGCCTAATCTACCCATTTCTTCCATGGGCGAGCCTGGCAGTCAGCCAGCACTCCCTCTAAACAGCAGCACTCACTCACAGCCAAGTGCTGGAGCACAGACCAGGCCCCCCAGCAAACTGACGTGCTGCCGCCCCTTTACATCAGCCTCATACCAAAGGCTCCCGCTACGCACTTCCACAGGAGCGCGAGCCTGCCCAAACCCCTTCGCCTATCCTAGAGCGACCTAAGGATCAATTCCCCACTGCTCAGCTGCACTGGGGCCAACGCAGGTTGGGGGGAGTGGAAGGACCAAGGGTGCAGCAGCCGATGATTTTATCACCGTGTCATTTAAACTGGCATCCCACTTGCATGCTGTCGAGGCCCTGCCTATGCTGGAGATTTGTCCTGGTTACAGGTGCAGCTTTACCAGCCTACGCTAGTGGTTACACAGATGGCTGTAGCCAGGGCAAATCCACAGCACAGGCGAGGCCCGAAAGATTAGGCCTTGGGCAAGGCTATGAACTGACCAGCCTCCTAGCTGCTGGGGAATTCCCCTCCCACCCCCACTTTCCCATAAAAAGAAACAAACCTTCAGCACAGGGATTTTTGAGTAAGTTTTTCTTCAGGCTGCAGAGGAAGTAGAAGATCTTCCAGTCCTGGATAGTCTTGTCCCACTTCTCATGATTAAAACCCTCCCGCTGGCACTTGCGTTTCCACACAGTGGCTAAGTTGATCACATCCCGCCACAGGACACAGACAAGCCGGCAGTTACAGATCAGCTCCCGGGCGGGGACCAGGGAAAAGAGTTCCACCAGGACATCTTCGGGCAGGTCACCGATGTTTGCCATCTTTCTTTGGGCCCCAGCAGCCTGTAATGCAGGCCAGGGAGAGAGTCACCAGGCACGTTCCGCCCAGAAAGGGTGTGAACACAATAAGCAGAGCAGGTCTCCCATTGAATTGTGGTGAGAGAAGGGAAAGGCAGGAGGAGGAAAGGGAGTTAGGACATGGAAGTCAGATTTATAAAGCACTGCACTAGGCAGACATCCCAGAGTGCTGCACTGAGGCTGTGGCTACACTGGCAAAAATGGAACCTGATAGCCACCAATATCTCTCACCAAGGGTGAACTGTGGTCCCATTTATGCAAGGCTCTTAAGGCCAGATATTTAGGTGTCCAAAATGCAGATGGGGCTTAGCTGGATGCGTGAGCCCCTACAGGAGTCAGGCATCTAACCTGCATAGGTGATTCTGAAACCCCCCCACGGCATCTATGTCTTTAGGCTCTTCCATATTTCTGAACATCTGGCCCTTAGGCCACCGCTACATTGGACTTTGAGCCATGTGCTAAAGAGAAACTCCATTCAAAGGTGGGGGTGGGGGGGAGGCGAAGTTGCCCTGCGGTTGGGGCTGTGGCAGGCGTGCCTGGCGGGAAGGGGGGCGGGAAGGGGGGGGAAATCTGTTTTTGTTTTTTTGTTTTTTGCATTTCCAAGCTGGTACCATTAGTTGGCGCCTGGGAAATGTGTCAGGGTGCCCAGCACCACCCGGGGGGTGCCCAGCACCACGGGCTCCCTTCGGCCATGCAAAGCGCCCTCCCCGCCCCCGGAGCCCGACTCACCCCCGCAAGGGATCCCGGCCCCCAGCCCCATACACGGGCAGCAGCGGGGCCCCCTCGCCCCCGGCTCCTGCCCCCAGCTGCCGGGCGGAGAAACCCTGTCTCCGCCCGGCCGGGCCAGGCTGCCCCAGCCGCTTGCAGCCGAGCTCCGGGCCGCCGCCTGCGTCTCCTCCCCCGGGTTAGGGCCAGGAAGTGCGAACCGACCCCTCCCTTCGCGGGGCCCAGACCTCCCTCCACCCCGGCGGAGCGCCCGCCCCGATCCCCGGCTCCCACCCCCGCGGGGCGCCCCCGGAGCCCCGCTTCCCTCCTGCCCCGCGCCAGCTCACCGCCCGCCAGATCCCGGCGTCCAGGAGCCGGGGCCAGCTGCCGCGGCCGCCCGAGGAGAAGGAAGGTAAAACTGCCGGTGTGCCGCGATCGTCACGCCGGCCCTGAGCTCCCTCTGGCGGTCAGCCAGCCCTGGTCTCTCCTTTCTCCTCACAGTCACCTCTTCAGGGCAGGGGCTGGTCTTTGTACAGCACCGAGCGCACCGGGGTCGTGGGCCACGACTGGGGTTCCTGGGCGCTACCCCAGCCCCCCTAAACCATAAAGCTGAAGAGTGAGAAAGGGAGACGGGCTGGGTACTACAGGGACAAGGGCAGGGTACCAGCACCCAGGGCGCAGCTACGCTAGGAACTCCTGGCAGCTGGGCTAGGTCGGACGGGGTACCATGAGGCGTGACTAGTGGGGGGCCTGTCTGCCAGCGGGTGTAGACGCAGGTATACAGGCTCACTTTTGTTGATACAGGTTAGGGGGCCTGCAGGTCGGGGTGGGAGGTGACTGCAGGCCCCCTAACCTGTACCAGCAAAAGTGAGCCTGTATACCTGCGTCTACACTCGCTGGCAGACAGGCCGGACACTAGAGGCGGCTGTGCAGACAGAAGTGCAGGGACGCTGATAGAGGCGTGCTTGGCCAGTATCGCCGTACCACGCTGCAAATCACTGCTCGCGTAGACTTGGGCCAAGCTGGGTGGACAGCCGGGGGGGCACCCTGCATAGTACCCACAGCGTCTGTTATCACTTGGATCTGGCTATTCGGGTATAGGAATCTGCTTCATCTCAAGGAAAAATGTACTTTAACAGGGAGGAATTAAAGTTACAAGAGGCAGAAGAATAAAACCAAAATGAAGGGAAAAGTTTCATTATTAAAAAAGAAAAAAAACCTTCAGACAGAGGGAACCATTTTTGTGAGTTATGTACGCAAGTAATTATTGTTCTTGCCCAACCCTCTGCCATGGACTGAGAGCTCCTTGGAGCAGAAGTGTTTGGAAAGCGTCTAGCACAGAGTGGGCATTCACTCAACTAAAGAACAAGAAACATGATTTAGATAAATGAGAGTAAGGGGATGTCTAGGACCAAAAAAAAAAAAAAAAAAAAAAGTTATAAACAAACCCCTCTCCACCCCCATAGCTGCTAATCACACTTGGATGATTAGGAGTGAAATCATTTTACGAACCCAGTTTACTTTTCACCATCGATACCAAAACCAATCAAAATGCTAAGTGCCTAGGAGCTGTAAAGATTTGCTCTTAACAAAACTGAATCTCCACATCATGCTCTTACTGTAAACGCTGACCTTCCTGTGGCCCTGTGGCCCTGTGGCTAATCACTGTCACTTGGCGCTGGCTTTACTGGGCAAAGCACTGAGCACATTCCTGAGCCCTGCATGCAGAAGGACAAGAGTTACGGGGCCCATTCTCTTTCCGCCCGTCACTCGACTTGGACCAGGCAACTAGTGCAGGCTCAGCTCCTGAAAGCACTTATGCACACTAGTAATTCTATGCATGTGAGTAGGTCTCCTGCAATCACAGCTGCAGGCATTTGACCTTTCTGAAAAGGAGTCCCAAGGGGTCTCAAGTTGGGCACCCAAAAAGTGGAGGTGCCCACAAGTTCACGGCTGCTTTGGAGAATACGGCTGCTTGCCTGCCGCTGGGGAGGAGAGAGGAGCGTGAGACAGTGGGAGGAGGCGGAAACAGGAGTTGAGGCATGGTTATGCAGATCTCCAAAGGGGATGAGGAGAGCCCCAAACGGATGTAGAAGACCACAGTAAGGCAGGGGGCAGATTCGAGAAGGGAATGTCAGTTGCATTTAGAGATTGAATTTACTCATGTGGTTCATTGTTAACACAAAACAGAGTCTGTGAGGATGAGCTGCCGGGTCTTAGCCTCTCCCATTCCCTAGTAGCTGGGTATGGAAGGTGGCATTGGCCTACACCCCAGCTGGGATTTCTCTTTGCCCCTAGAGAGCCAGACCCTACGGGAGCCTCCTTCTATCTAATCTATCTAGCTGTTTATACCACCCTCAGCAGTGTGGTACATGAGAACCTGCATCTCACAGCCACCGGGTGCCCCCCAGCCAGTGCTCAAAGTGGGCAAGCACCTCCAATGCTGCAGCGCAGAGCGTCAGGGATAGATCCGGGGTACAGCTGGAGTGAGCCCTGTACAGCACGCCCTATTTGGCCCCTCACATTAACGTGCAGTTTGGTCTCCCCTTGCCCTGGGCTCTTGTATGAAACACCTAATGCCGGGGCAATACAGGGTGGCAAAGGGCACGTTCATCCTCCCAACACCCCGGGAGGTAGGTGTAAACACCCCGTCCCCCTTTGACTGGTCAGGAGGCAGAGTGACTTGCCCAAGCTCACACAGAGCCTGAATTAGAAATCAGGAGTCCCTGTCTCCCAGACTCACGCACACCCCGCTAGGTAACACTCTAGCCAGGTCAGCAATATCCCAAGAGCCAATACCCGAGAGCCTCCTGGATTGCAGCGGATGATGCGCTGCCCCTTTAAGAGAGGAACCCCTTCTGCCAGCTCCATGCTCTAGCAGAGCGAAGCCAGCATTAGTTACTTGCCTGCGACAGACCGATCCAGAACGGTGCAGCCGTCTCAGGAGCAGCAAGTGAGGTAGGAGCGTCTCAGCATCTCCTGTCCCTCTCTCCCTGCAGGGCTGCGATGCTGCTGGAGAGGCTGCAGCACCCTTGCTGTGTTACGGGCGTTGTTAGGACAGGTGCTTTAACCCTGCAGCGCTCCTGCTCTCTTTGCAAGGCAGAGAGTGCAGCTTTAAGGCTTGTGCAGATAGGGGAACAAGGCACAGCAAAGGTTTGGGCAGAGGAGACCAGGATATGCCCCCCAATAGGGAAAGAACTGGAATCGGAAGTTGTTCAGTTCATTATGGACTCAGGTTAAGTGAAGGGGAGACTCTTGGGAAGGGGACAGGGGAGGACGTGAAAGCAGGGCGGGGGCCGAGACTTGGGCAAGGCGGTGAAATTGAAGGAGAACCGATGAGTCTGGCTAGTCCGGAGACGCAGTGAGCTTGTCAGGGAGGGTGCAGCAAAGCTGCTGCAGATGATGAAGTCAGCAGGGACTGCAGCCTGCGTGATCCGAGTCTGGCTTGTTCTGCCCTTCAGGAATTTCCTTCATGTTAAACGCTGAGCTTGTAACTTGGCTGGGTGGCAGGGTGCTGATACAGCCCCTCGTAGCTGTGGAATTTTGCCATCTGATGCCAGTGCAGGGCAGACGGGAGACACCTGGAGCTCTGAGCTTTTGGGTTCAGAATACCAACAGCAATGGCCTCTGCATCCTGCCCTGCCTTACTCAAGTGACAGCACTTCGTAGGGGTGGCCTGGCTGTATAATGCTGACAAGGTTTCTCCAAATGGCATGCCAGGTTTGCCCGCTTGGTTCCATTTGCTCCCAGCAGCACTCAGAAGATGGACAGAATAGAGCCTAGCGCTAGAAGAAAGCGATGATTTGCTCCTGGCCAATCTGGTCAGGTCCTCTCCAGACTGCACCTTGCTGCAGCCTCAGCTGCTTCTCAACAGCAGGAGTCAGATGGGATAAAAGCACCGTCATGGTGCATCCCATATGAATGATGTGGTCTGGAACCCGCACACTCATCTCTGGTTACTCCGTCGCAGTTGGCTCCAAAGGCTGGGCCTGCAGGGGTGAGCTCGGCTCAGTGACAAGGAAGGTTTCCGAGTCCACACACTGAAGCAGGGCGAGTGCTAAGGGACACTTCTGACCCTGTTGTTAGGATTCCTAGGCTTTGGAGGGAGGACTGGAGAGTCAGAGGGGACTCGATTGAGATATGTGACATTACACAAAGTGCATCACTCTGTCCTGTCCTGTCACATGAGAGCAAAGGGGCCACTGTGATATGAAGGGCTTGCAAATTTCGAACGCACCCAACTAAATCTGACGCATTGTCAAGGATTTACATGGCATCCATCACCATGGTATCTTGGCACCATTACATGGCATACACCAAGACATTAGTCATCTTATGAAGGGAAACCCAACACCCGGATGCCTGCAGCTTTTCATCTGGAAGTGAATCCATTAGCAAGGCCAGGTGTCTTGCAGCTCTTGCTACAAACAGCCAGGTTCCTGCATAAGCAAATTTCTGGAAGGATTGCACTCCCGAGGCACAGGCTGGCTAGTGAAAATGCCCAACCTCAAGCACTCACAGGTTTCACCCGTGGGCTGTTACATTTTAATTTTCTGTTACTTCACTGTTGCCAGAAGTCAGAGGCTTCAATAAGAAAGTTCTTGCAGTTCTGTAAGAACTTAATATAGGAATAACCTAGTCTCATGTTTCAAGGTACAAGATGCTCAATGGTCAGGAGGAATTCATTCCCCCTTGGACACTAGTGCGTGATGACACTGCTGCAAGATGGGCTGGGTTGTCTTTTCCCCCTTCTTCTCAGGCTGCAGGCATTGGCTAATGCCAAAGGTGGGATACCAGCCCCAATGGACCAATTACCTGCTCAAGGGTATAACTCCTCTCCCCTTGTTTTCAGAGAGCTCCGCCCAGCCTGGCCGGAGGATGGACTCCCTCCCTGAAGCCGTCCTGATCCAGATCCTGGCCTCCATCCCCGCGGTGGAGCTGGTGCTGGCGTGCCGCCTGGTCTGCTGCCAGTGGAAGAACCTCGTGGACGGAGCAGCTCTCTGGACCCTGAAGTGCCAGCAGGAGGGCTTCACCGGGGCAGAGCCTAAAGAGGAGGCCGAGAACTGGCAAACATTCTACTTCCTGAGTAAGAGGAAGAGGAATTTAATCAAGAACCCCTGCGGCGAAGGCGAGTGACTGAACTTTGTAACACCCTCGCCCGGCGAGGCCCTGGGTTGGGATGAGATGCAGCAGCTGTCTCACTGCGTGTGAGACTAAATCAACAGCAGCTGGCCTGGGGGTTCCATTAACAGGGATGGTGGCCAGGTGTTGGATCCTCTTTACACAAGCACCTGCTGGGATTTCCAGGAGGGGGCACGTGCTCAGGTCCACGTGGTTAGCGGCCACTGCAGCATAACAACATCACCGCCATCTGTGGTGCTTAACCCTTACCAAGCCCTGTAAGCCACCCTCCCCGACAACCTGGGAGCTTCCACTCCAGCTTACAAAGAGGAGGGACGAGGTTCTGGTCAAGGCACAGGACTGCAGGGTCTGAGACCTGGGTGCCTTTTGGTTCTGCTTCGGATTCAGTGGCAATTCACTTACAGGGTTGGTTTCAAAGGGTCTCCATTGGGCCAGGATTCTGCATAGGGTTTGGTTACTATTGGGGTCTCAAAACAAAAACAACAAGGGGAATTTTCAAAGGAGAACATGGGCAGTGCTTGTTTGAAAAATCTGCTTTTAAATGACGTACCCAAGGCTACACGGTGAGTTTGTGGCAGAGTTTAGAGCTCAAGAACCCCTGGTTCCTGCTCTGCCTACAGACCACTGGATCACGCTGCTTCTGGCTGTATCACTCACCAACAGCTGAGCAGATCTGCTCCCAACTTTCCAATATAATTCTGAAAACGCTCAAGCCAAAAGGGTGGTGGTGGATCTTTTGGTCTGTTCTGACCACGTTAGAGGAAGGTTTAAACAAGGCTAAGCAAGGAATCCTGGCTCCAACTTTACAAAGAAAACCTCTCTCTTATGAACGCTTTAAGAAAGCTTTAAAAATTTTAATGAGCTTGTCCCTACTGATGCCAAGTGTTAGCTGTGTGCATTTGATTTCAGCTTGGAGAAGGAAACGGATCAGTCCTCTCCTGCACTAATCCACTGTGGCAGCCCTGGGAATGTTGAAATACAATAAACAGAGTTTTCATTGGACTTGTTTAAATGATCACGGAACCATTACGATCAATGTTGGGGTTTGTAAAAACTTGTTTTTTTTTTTACCAACCTGGCAATTTGGTCTAAATCTGACCCCACAAGCATCTCTCTAAGGCCTGGCCCACACACAAAGTCACAGCAATTTAACGTCACACCTGTAGTTTAATCGTTGTAATATGTACCTAGACCAGCCTGAAATGCTGGGCAGGGCTCTCTAGTGAAGGGAGGCTGCTAAGGCAATGATCAGAGCAGTGGTGCAGAGAATCGAGGGCCAGATTACAACCGTCCTACCAAACAGTACCTTGCACTGCAGATAGTCAATGGGCTCGCTTGTGGAGTAAAGCACAACACAAGTCAAACTCCTTGCCTGGATCTGTTAAAGAAATCTCCACGTAGGAAGGTGAAAGATTTTTGAAGCCACGTGACTGTAACCCAGAGCCTCTCTCTTGTTCTGCTACCTGCAGAGAATTTAGAGCACTGGGGGGAAGTGGAGAACGGAGGTGATGGCTGGAAAATTGAGGACCTGCCGGGAGACTTTGGAAAAGAATTTCCCAGTGATGGAGTCCACAAATACTTCGTCACCTCCTACGAGTAAGGCTGCCCCCTTCTCTGGCTGGGTTCTACCCGACGCTGGCATATGAGGAAACAGGGCTGCGCTCACCCGGTAACCTCTTGTCTTCCAGGTGGTGCCGCAAGTCTCAGGTCATCGACCTCAGGGCTGAGGGTTACTGGGAGGAGCTGATGGACACAACCCAGCCTAAAATTGTGGTAAAGGACTGGTAAGTAGGGGGGTTGCGGTTGTGCTGGGCTGGCAGGGAGAGAGGGGAAAGGCCAAGGGAAGCAGAGAGAGGGAGATGAGGAGAGGCCAGAGCTGTGTCTACACTGGGCTTCTTTGACCCCTATTTTCCACCATAGCTTACATGGGTATGGATCCATCAGTGGTAGCAGAGGTGGCAGGTTAGTGCTCCGTGCCTCTTGCAGACACACCGAGGAGAACACCAGCCCCGTGTCTACACCAGCGCTCCCCCACAGCGAGCAGCGGTGGGAGCCTGGAACAAGCTCACAGTAATCCAGGCAGTTGGGGCTTTGCTTTCTGGACATGGCTTGCCCCTGTCTGTGCTTGCCGTAGAACGGTGCCCAGCCCGGGCCCAGCCGCGCTACTCAGCACCGGGCCTGTTTGCGGAGCGGCCGCGAGGGGTGAGGCTGGCAGCTCGGGTCTCTTTGCAGGTACGCGGGTCGCAGTGACGCCGGCTGCCTCTACCAGCTGCACGTGAAGCTGCTGTCGGAGCACGAGGACGTCCTGGCCGAGTACCAGAGCGACACGGTCGCCATTCCGCAGGACAACGCTGCCAACTGGACCGAGGTGAGTCCCGGCGAGCGGCTGGGCAGAGCCAGGGCAACGGGACAGGGCAGTGCATGCCCGGGGCCACAAGCAAAGCCGGATGGGAAGGGGCTTCCCTTGGTGAGCTCAGCTATGAAAGGAGCAGGATGGGGTGAAGGCTGGGTGTGTGGGGGGGTCTCCCTCCTCTTGTGCAGCTGTGACCATGAGGCTGGGTTCCATGGAGCTCAGTGACCTGCCAACCCACCCACCTGAGTGAGTGGGGGAGAGGGAAGTGGCCCGGAAGGGGAAAGCTGCTGATGGCCCCAGCGTAGCAGTGGGGCCCGAAGACCCTCAGATAGTCCATCTCCCTATAGCAACTAGTGACCCCAACCCCGCAGGGCGGGGTTCAAAGCCTCACTCCACAAGGGGAGATTCAGGGGTGGTTTGTGACTTCCAGGAAGCCATTGTGTCTCGCTCTGCCCCCTCAGCTCTCCCACACCTTCTCCGACTATGGGCCCGGGGCTCGCTTTGTGCGCTTTGAACACGGAGGCCAGGACACACTCTTCTGGAAAGGATGGTACGGGGTCCGCGTGACCAACAGCAGCGTGATGGTGGAGCCCTAGCCAGGCCATGGCCCCTCAAGCTAGACCGGGTCCCGTTCACCACAGCTGACCCTTTGGGTCCTCCATGGGCTTTGGATGGTTTCTGCATGACGCTGCTTCCAGAGACGAGGCGGGAGCGCCAGGCTGAGAGTATATAACTACGTGTGTGTGTGTGTGTCCCATCTTTCCTCACTGGGTTATGCAGAGTCTGGGAGTAGCTGGTTTGGGGTCCATTAATGCACCAACCCTTAGAAAGCTTTAAAAAAACCTCACTGCTCTCCCCTGCCCCACTCGCCCGACGCCCTTTCAGCCACCCCCAGCGTCGCTTTGGAGTGGTGCCAAGGTTGGAGTAGGGGGAACGAGCGAGCTGGCTATAAATAATCCCAGGACCCTCCCTCTCCTTTGGGCTGACGTCACCTCAGACCCTAAACCTCCCTCCCCAGCAGCTGCGCTGAACAGTGACTCTCACGGTGCCACTTACCAGCATCAGATACAGTCCATTTTGAGAGGGATGCAGGCTTCATCTTTCATCAACACAGGACCAGGAAGCCCCGAGTCCCAGTTCTGCCACTGAGCCCCTCTGTGGCCTGGGGCAAGTCACTTAGCTTCTCTCCCCATCTATAACAACAACAGTTGCCTACCTCCTGGGAGAGAGAGCTCGTTAAAGTTTGCATTGCTGGGTGGCTGGTTTCTTTATTATTAATAATAATAATGCAAAGCAGCAGAGAGAGGAGGGTGCCTTTTGTCTTAGGCTGGGCTCAGGAAGAGAACATAGAGATGAAGGTGGAGACTGCCCTGGAGCCGTGTCTAGTTTGTTAAAAATGAAGCATAAGCCAAAGTCTGGAGAGAGACCAGGACCTGAGCCCAGGCAGATCAGCTGGAAATAATCCAGATGGGAGAGAGAGAAAGTGTGAATGGAACGAGATCCAGCTTCCCCAAGGGGCCTCTAGACTGGGCTAAATCCTGACCTCAGGCTCTCACTTTTTGTAGGCAGGACAGGGGGAGGTTCTTAGAGGAACCCTCCTTTCAAGAACATCTTCTGCCTCATCCCTTGGGAACCTTGGCTCTCTCTCCCAGCCTCCTCTGCGTGCTGCACCCCACGTACCAGGGAAGGGCATACATGAGAGCCGCTATCTCAGCTGACACACCAGGGATTGAACCAGGGACCACCAGAGCTCAAGGTGTGACCGGCTATCCTTGAGCTACAGCCCCAAGGCTCCTGGGTGGGAAGGGCGGTAACAGGTTCACATCCTCTGCAAATCAACTTCACTCATGTACCCCACTCTGCCCCACCTCCATCTCCCCCTGCTCTTCTCCATCCTCCTCATCTCTCCCCTCTGCTCACTCCCCTTTTCATGCTAGCCCCTGTGCCCCCCCCCCCCCAAGTGCCCTCACTCTCCTCCTCTGGGGGACGTTCTCCTGGACTCCCCCCTCTGACGCCTCTGGAATTTCTTGGGCTTGAAGCTCCTGGGGATGGTATCTGTGGGATGCAGCCCAGGCTCTGATGTCGCATGCTAGAGATAACAGGTGGAAGGGAAGGCCGGGCAATGCAGAAAGTCACATGCTCCAGAGCCTAAGAACCCACTGCAGCCTCTGAGCACTGCCCAGGGCCTGCAGCGAGTCCCGTGCTAATCAGGCTTTTGGAGCCCAGAGAAGCTGCTGCTAACCGCCATCTACCCAAGGATGAGACTTGGCTGTTTCCACGGGGCCTCTGGAAACACAGATCCACCTCGAAGGCACACGCCTATGTGCCAGGAAACACGTACGTGCATCCTCCCCCTTCCTGCCTCTTGACACAGCCTTGGGCCACGCCCACAACACCGAACAGAAAGTCCTAAACTTAGCTGAGCGGAGACTAGCCCCCCACCACCCGGCAACCAATCCTAGTGGAAGAGCCTAGGCGGCCCCTTCCCTTAAGCAGGCTGAGTGGGTGGCTGGAGAGAAAGTGTGTCCTCTTTGCCTCTGCTGTCAGGACAGTGCACCCATAACCCCTAGCACCAAACTGTGCCATTAGCCAATGCAACACGCTCGTGTTTCTTTTGCAAAAGGCAAGAGCAGTGCTTAATCTGGGACAGGGCGGCACCTCTGGGCTTGGCAGTTCAGAGCCCAGAGACGCTGGGGCAGCTCAAAGAGGGAGTTCAGAGCCCCAGCACTGCTGGCCTTGCCATGTCAGTTATGGAAGTAAAACAATTGCTTGAGCCCCGGCCCCTCTTTCATTACAAAGGAAGCCCTGGGCAAGCGCTTCTGAGCCGCCACCTCGTGTGTCCGGCCTTCTGTCAGGCTCTCTGCAAGTTGCTGCACCTGGACACGTGGGCCTCTCTTGCATCCTAGGCCCCTGTCCCAAGCGGATGGTCTCTCTGGCTGAAGACCACAAATAAAAGCACTGTGTGTATGAGCCCCGCCTGGAGGGTGTGTCTGTGTCTCTGGGCTCAGCATGCTTTCCTCCTGTGATACATGGGTGGGGCTGGGCTATGGCAGCTGCTTCCAGCCAAAGGGTGCGGGGCCAGGATGCCTGCCTCAATGCTGGATCCCCCACAGGGAGGGCCCATGCCAACATCCCAGCTATACCCGTCCCCTTAAGGAGCAGGCTATGCTTGGGCGAAGGGGCCGGGGGGCTGGGACAGCACAGCTGCCGGTCTGGGGCCAGCAAGAACTTTTCACTCAGCACGTCCCGTCCCCTCCCCTCGGCTCCAGGAGCCAAGACACAGTTCGTACAAAGGGCTCACCTCGGGCTGTGAGCTGGCCCCTGCCGAATGGGAGACTAGGCTCTGCCTGCTCAGAGTCTGAGACCTCTTGCCACCTGCCTCCCTGGCTGGGCCCCGACTCCCCTCCCTTGCTTCACAACTTTGCCCTAGTTGGGGGACTGAAGCCTGGTGTTAACTCCCTGCTTGCTGGGTAGGTCTCTGTACCCGGCCCTACTGCACACAGGGGCTCTCTCAGCTGCTCAGCACGGTGCTAGTCAATATCCAGCCCAGTTATCAGCTGCCAGCCCCCGTGGAAGAGACAAGAGCCTGGAATATCCCTAGGGAATTGATACAGGCAGCAGAGGGATCCGTGCAACCAGCCACGATACAATCCCTTGCACCTGAGCTGGTTCCTGTGGTCCCACCCCATGTAACACGGGCAGGCTTGACATTCACCTCCTCAGGCACTGGGTATCCCCATCGCTCCACTGGCTGACGGTGCATGTCTACAGAAGGGAAGTCCTGAGGTCCAAGAGTCCCTGTGGATGGGCCAGCAGGAGCCCTCGGGGAGGTTGAGGGAGGCCCAGTAGCTCAGCCTGGCCCTGTGGGGAACAACAGGATAAACAGGATCCTTGGGCAAAGGAGGAGTGGCCCTGTGCTTAGAGAGCCTGGCTGGGGATGACTCCCGCCCA
Source organism: Lepidochelys olivacea (assembly GCF_965140295.1). Classification (NCBI taxonomy): domain Eukaryota; kingdom Metazoa; phylum Chordata; order Testudines; family Cheloniidae; genus Lepidochelys; species Lepidochelys olivacea. The sequence continues at coordinate 18,381,331 of NC_140428.1, forward strand.
TTTCCAGAGGGAGTTCCCGGAAACGCCCCTGACCCGTACTCTGGGGGGATTCTCGTGCTACCACCATGCCTGCCCTGGGCCTGTATCCAAGGGTGGGGGTGACTCTGGTCCCAGTGGGGTCCTGCCTATTCTTTATGCCTGCACTTCAGAGCCCACTGCCGCCTTTAGACAGGGAGCTGGATTTCCCCCTCTCACCAGCTTGACGCCTGTGTCACTCCACTGAAGACAGAGGAGCCACTCCTGATTTACACCTGGTGTAAGAGCTCAAACAAAGGCCCAGGCTTTCCAGCTCTGAGGGACAAGGATTAGCGGAAAGGGGCCCACCTTCCATAACGGTGGCTGGCTGGCATCTCCTGTGCCCAGCAGATGGCTCTGTGGTACCACAACAGGTCCACGATGTGGATTTTCTGAGCTCGCCCCAACGCCTGAAAGCACCCCCCCCCCGCTGCTCTCCGGTATCCTTCTAGCCGCTCACGCCACGCATCCAGGCTTGGTGGGTAAGGACAGCAACTCACCCGTCAGTCTGCCAGGGCCAGGCTGCTGGGCGGGGGGTACAAAAGCACCTCTGCCAGTTAGGCCCCTAACTCCCCTGGGAAGGCAATGGAAGTTGGGTGCCTGACTCCCTTAGGCCTGGTCTATACTGAAAAATTAGGTCAACCTAGCTTCATCGCTCAGGGCCGTGAACAACTTCACGCCCTGCCTGAGGGAGCGACACCAACCTGAGCCCCGGCACAGACGCAGCGAGGCCAATGGAAGAAATCTTCCAGTGACCCAGCTCCCATCTCTCGGCGAGGTGGGTAACTGCATCAGCGGAAAAAACCCTCTTGTTGATGGAGGAGCGTCCACTCTTCCCCGGAGCAGTGCCACGGGGGGGCGCCAACATGGCCTTAGGCATTTTTGAAAATCCTGTCCCTTGTGTCTGGTCTAAATGCTTTGCATCTGCCCCCCTTTGCAGCACAGGTGCAGGGACCAGGGGTATGGGGGGGGGCTGCAGCACCCCCAGGTTTTATGCGGGGCTCCGGCTGCTGGCCCTGCAACTGGGGGCTCTCTCCCAGCCCTGCATGCGGGCTCCCAGCTGCCAGCCCCGTGCCCAGGGCTCTGCCTATGGCCCCAGCCATGGCCCCCTTACTCCTGTCCACATCCCCCCCTCCCAGAGCCATGGCCCTGCTCTTGGCCCCAGCTCTAGGTGCGGTGGGGGGGGGCACAGACAAGGCTAAGGGTGGGGTGCGGCACCCCCACTCTAAAAAGTGTTCCAGCACCCTGCTTTGCAGCCAGCCCCACATACCTGCCTCCTGCAGCCAACAATGAAATCTGCCCCAAGGACCCGCCCCCCAACCCCTCTCTTCAGAGATCCAACTGTCTCCCAGTTCACAACATACATCTACTAGGCCAACTGAGCATGGCTGGATCCTTGGGCTGCCTCATGTAACAGGCTTCAGTGTAATTCCTGGGGCTAACACTCCACCATCGGTGTCGTACTTGGGGCCCAATGGGAGTTAATGTACCCATGACAAAGAAGCAGAAGGGCCCTCCCCCTTAAACATCACTGTGCCATTGAAGTGCTGAGCCATGGACAGCTTCAGTGACCAAAGGGTTTCCTGCCCTTTCTGTAAACAGCAGCCCCACCTAGCTTTTACTTATTACTTGTATTACCATAGTGCCTAGCTCCCCCCGTCATGGACCAAGGCCCCACGGTGCAAAGTGTTATACAAATACAGCACAAAAAGACAGGCCCTGCCCCCAAAGAGTTTACAATAGCACTTTCCATCAGCAGATCTCAAAGCACGTTACAAAGCCCATTTTCCCCATTTTACAGAAGAAGAAACTGAGGCCCAGAGACATGACTTCCCCAAGGTCACCCTGGAGGTCAGTGGCCCAGCTGGAAATGGAACCCAGGTGTCCTGAGTCCCAGTCCAGTGCCCTATCAACTCAACCACACTGCTTTACCCAATGCCCGTGGCAGAGTCAGCTTTGATGAAGTTCCTTCTCACCCCAAGCGCTTATCCAATGGCAGTTACTCCCCTCAACCAGCTGGTGCAGCAGCAGCCAGCATACATCCTCCCTGGGTTCCTCTCAGCTGGATCCTTTGGTGCCTGCCCACCTCTCCCATGCTACCTACTGCTGCTTCAGCTTCCCTCCTTCCATGGTCCAAGAAACCCCCCCCCCCAGCTGCTACACTGTGCCCCTGCCTCCCAGGAAACCAACGCGACCTCCCCAGCAATTCCCTCCCACCTTCACCACTGAATAAATGGGGGGATGATTCCAAATGGAAGGGCTAAGGATGCTTCAGTTAAGGACATACACATTAAGGATGGCTGGATTAAAGGCCCCTCACTTAAGGATGTGTCTACTAAGGATGCCTAAACTGAGGTGATTGTGTTAAAGACGTCTCAGTTTTACTTCTGTTGTTCTTTCTTTCGGTCTTCTGCTTTTTTCCCCCTAAACAAACTCACCCCCCCAGTAAAACAAATACAAAACCCTGTCATTACTGGAACATCAACGCTTAGGAACATCAACGCTTAGAAACACCAAAGTCTTCCTCTCCAGGCTCAATTACACGCCACCATCTGCCATTCTGGAACAGACCTACTTTTAAATCGGGACTGGAGGAGTGAAGCACCTGCCTGTACCCGGGCCAAGAGCAGCCAGGAGAGTAATGGCAGCTCACACTTACACAGCGCCTTTGACCCCTCAAATTACACTGCAGCCACCTCTGGGGTGTACCGTGGCTGCAATCGAACAAGCCCTCAGCAACTATGTCAGGAAATGGCGAAGTCTGCTGTCTCTAGTCGGAACCTGCAGCAGAAGTAGATGAATGAGGGGGTGGTTTTATGAAAGCAGAAAAGTTACCCAAACGTGGCCAGGAAACCGGCACTGACTTTCTTGCCAGAGAAAGCAGGGTGTTAATCTTTAACGAACCTGCCAACAGCTCAGGGAGATGCCAGGAGAAAAGCGCTAGACACAGCCTGTATTCAACCCCTAGGCATCCACAACAGCTGGTGTCCCATCTCGTACGTGGCATCCGATGCACACAATGGCCAATCACCAGGCTAGAGCCCCACTGCAGGTTTCCTTTCTGAAAAGCCCTCTCCAGCCAGCCCTAGCTATAAATGCCACAAGAACTGAAAGGGTTCTTTCATGATAGCCCCTGCAGTTAGCCACTTGCGGAGGAACAGAACAGAACCGGATGGGGCCTGCCGAGGAAGCACTAACATTTGTCTCTTTGTTGGGCCTAATTGAATTTTCTACATGAAGCAGCTATTATTAGCCACAGGGGCGTTCTGTGGCAAGATGGAGGAGTTTGCTCCCCTGCCTGGATTCAGGATTGGGCGGGGGATGGAGAAACAGGAGGAGGAGAGGGGAAAATCAATCTGGTGTTTCTCTAGCTCAACTGCTTCAGTCAGTTTCCTGAGGAGCTTGATTCCCTTTAAATGAAGTGGCTTTCTGAGGCAGCAGCAGGGAGCTGGGCATCAGCACACCCAGGTAGCCAGGATATGCTTCTGCTCTGATGCCAAGTTACCCCTACCTCCGCACCCTATCCCTGACATGTCCATCCCCTGCTGTCCTTTCTGGGGATCTATCATGAAGACATTTAAGGGAGCAGTGTAGCCTGCTGGTTAGAGCAGGGTACTGGGAGTCAAGAGACCCGGATTCTGTCCCTAGTCCTGCCCCAGATTTTCCCTCAGATACTAGGCAAGTCACTTTCCCTGCTCCCTGCCTCAGTTTCCCCATTTGTGAAGTGAGGCTAATGATGCTTTCCCACCTTTGTGGAGTGCTTTAAGAATCCCAGGAAAGAAGCTGTATAAAGGCATTATTATTATTTCCATGCCCTTGATGGCTGGAATGCCGGGGGCTTTTAATCCCTGCGTTTCTCCAAAGCTGGGGGGATGAGATCCCGGCCCCATTGAAATCAAAGGCAAAACTCCCAGGGACTTCAACAGAGCCAAGATTTCAGCCGAGCTCTCGCCATTTTCTCCAGACTCCCAGTTTGGCGGTGTGTTAACAGCCGCAGGCAGAGGTCGTTATAATGCACCAGTGCCAGCAGGGGGCACTCTGGCTGTAGCTTCAGCGAAGCAGGACTCTTAGCTCTCCGGTTTTCCGGACTCTTTCCTTGGGAGCTGTTAACACTGCAGTGCAAAGTATCTGGAATAATTGAAGAGGTTTTAAATTTGATGCTGTATTTTGATTCTGGTTTCCAATTCCTGAAGCTGGTCTCCCCCCAGACGTAGCTTAGCCTCAGCAATTTCCTTTTCTTCTGCACATCCTAATTTTAAAGGAATATTCAGTCTCCATTTCCATGGCACATTTCAGCCAAAGGAATCCCAAAGCTCTTTGCTAACCGAAGGGCAATCTTGCTTTCCCTGTTCATGAATGCAGCCATCTCTGGAGTGGAACACTTCACTAACACACAGCTGTTTAGCATAGGAAGGGAAATACTATATTACATTTAGTTCAAATTACAGGGGAAGTTTAATGACAGTTAACCCAGCCAGAACTGAATCTCTGTGTCCTGGCTAACATCTCACTCTTCCAAAAACAGAGCAACGAGAGCGTGGTTGACCACAGGTCAAGACGCTCAACTCAAGGAACCCCCAGCAGCACGGCACCCTCGTCTGCTATGCTCGGGCATTGGTTTGATACCACGCAGGAATAAAAGTATGGTCTACTCAACCACCAGCATTACTTCTGCAGCACCCGGCTTTTCCCTAGAGGTCCCAACTCGTGACCCTGCTTATGAGTTGGCAAAAGTCACAGCTGGCAGTGGCCTGTCTGTGTCTTTCTCTGGATTGTACCTGTCAGTGGGAGACTGATCAGCCTATGGTGCCATGTTCATTTCTATACATGCCCTTTTTGACAGACGGCGCCTGCAGGACACATGCCTCTGGGTTTCTTCTCAGTGCCTTTGAGCAGTCTGCTCGGGACCCACAGAGGTCCCTCTCGATCCTGGATGTGCGAGCGCTCGGCTGGTTTGCGATTGCATCACGAGCTGAGGCATCAGCCGATTGCCATAGGGCTCTGCGTGGAGCCCAGACTCAGAGGTTAGCAGCACCAGTCTGACCACACACTCACCAGGACATGGATTGCACTTGTTTGATACTGCGCTTCAACCCAAAGGTCCTGGCTGTGCAGGAGGGAGACACGGACTCTGGTGTACGCTAAGGCTCAGGGTGCTGGGGGGAGAGGCAGGTGGATGCTTTATTGCCTGCCAACGCAGGCCCTTCAGACTAGCTGTCTTGGGGCCTGACGGAGGAGTGGCTCCGAGTAGCTATGCTAATACTATAGGAACGGATGGTTTTCTGGGGCACTCAGACAAATAGTTTATTCCCTGAAAAGGGCAGTTTGGGGTCGACCAACGATTTGCAAAGGTGGGTGGAATTCAGCCAACAGTTTCACCACCCCCAGGTTGTTTTTTGTCGCCTAAAAGGAGTTGAAACGTTTCCTTTGGACCTTGTGGAAACAAAACGTTTCACCTTTTCATTTTGAAACAACGTCCTGTTTCAAAGCAAATGTCATTCGGACATTTTGTTAGATTTATTTATTTTTTAAAAAGGGCAAAAAGCAGCCCAAACCTATGTGACCCCCAAATACACACAACTTTTGGCTGAAACAAAATATTTCTTTTGACCCAGGACAACATTTTGTAGTTTTCTATTTTGGAGAGAAAAAACCCAGCCCTGGCAACTCTATAGATTTGATGTGATTTTTCATTTCATGCCCTGAACTGAAAAATCAGCTGTCTGCCCATCTCTGCTCAGCAGGACGGGTGCAAAAGGGAGCTTAGCTAACGAGAGAGAGAGACGCATGCTGCTGGCTGAGTTCAACTGCAAAACTCACTCACATCCCGCCCCCATGCAGCCAGTCAAGCTGGGCCTGGCCTATTAGTGGGACGCCTGCTGGGGGCAAATGCATGCTGAAGCCCGAGTCCTGGCTACAGGACACGTGCCCTTGGAGAACCTCCTTTGCATCGTTTGAGCAGCCCAGAGTTATCCAGTCACTGCTGCTTTGCTTGCGGGAATAAAAGACCCATTAAACAGGAAAGTCACCTGTCACTCTTGAGGGGGACGACAGAAAGGGAGGGCCACGAAGAAATCAGTGCACAGAGAGTGCCGGGCCAGGCTGACGGGAGGCTGGGGACATGTTCAATCACAGTGTAGGGAAGAAGCTCAGTGATCCCGCAGTGGAGATAAGTGGGTTTCGGTAATGAGACACTTTCCCAGGTAGCACTTGGGAGCTGTGCTCCATGGAGATGCACACAACATTGTCGGGCGGGTCACCAGGGGGGAAGAGACATGCTTGTCATGCCAGATCTCTGCTGCGCTGGGACCTGAAGCAGACTGGTTGTGAGACAGAGAGAGTATGCACGCGCGCACACACAAATCTCTACAGCTGTCCCCCTGGCATGCGTGCACACACCCCAAGAACTCCTTGACTTCTGAAGCCAACCTCCCACCCCCCCTTTGGATCCCTTGCGATAGGACGACTCCAGACAACGTGAGGCTGTCCTGTCGGGAATACCTATCAGTGGCGTCTCCCCTGCTTTGAGTTGCCTTGAACCCAACCAGACCTGCCTACATTTGGAGATTTTTTTTTTCTAGGGCCACTCCACCCTGTGGGCAGGCGCCCACATCCTAAACCCCATCACGCTAACGGGGGACATCAGCTTGGGAGGGCAAAGACAGAACTCACCTCTCACCCCTAAGGGAGCTTCTCTAGCCCAGGGCAGAGGGAGGCACATTGGAGGGGCTGTTTAGTGGAAGCCAGCCCTGCCCGTGCTGTGATGAGGCAATGCAGCAGGATGCAGGGCATATCCCTGGGGATCCTTTACCAGGTAGGCAAAGTCTGTCAACTCATTTTCTTGCCTTCCACCGCTCCATCCCCAGGGCTCTCCATCCCCAGCGGACCCAGGAGATCAGAGCGGAATGTCTCTGCTGTGCTGAGCCTCTTCTCTCTGAGAAACAGATTATTCTCCCCTGGAAGCTGGCGCTTCCCAAGGGCGCTAGGAGGGAAATCTCAGAGCCACGTGAGTGGAATCCCCCCAGGGTCCTGCAGCCACTAGCAGCTCCTCTTGTTCACACTGCCATGCAGAGTATTGCAAAGCGAAGCAGATAACATCCCGATCCAGAGATGAGTAATGACTTGGCTTTTTTTTTTTTTTTTTTGTAAATTAAACCTAATCTTGTGTTGACTCTGCTGTACAAGGAGAAATAATGAAGAAGATTAAGATGAGATCTTGTTCACTCTTGCTGAACAAAAGCCAATTAATTGCCAGCAGGATGTCTGTGGAGTCTGATCTTAGACAAATACAGGCAGAGAGGGACCAGGTGGAGGTGGCCTGCTTTGGTGTCGCGATAACTCTGGCAGGACGGAGGAATTTAATGCGAAGAAGCATTTAGCCATGCGCCCCTGCCCCCCCCCGGCAGCTTTCCAGGTGTCCCTCACCATCAGGGGTTGTGCAAATGGAACAGGAGGGAGGGAGGTTTCTCACCCGCCGTGCAAAGATGGCGAGATTTAACGAGAAGGTTCCAGCCTGGCCTCTTTGGCTTTCCTGCACCCTCTCCTGTCGTGTTACCAGGTAACTGACGCGAAATAGGGGAGCAGGTCCTCTGGGACTGTAAAAGATGGAACGGAAACCACTGCTTCCCTGAGATATCACTGAAAACCATGCCATAAGAGTCAGCAGAGACCATGAGATTTGATGAAAGACACTGGCAGTGGAAGACCACGGCATGTCATGGGAGACAATGGAAGAACGTAGCGTGTGATGGAAGCAGACAGCACGTAGAGAGAGACTACGGCAATGGCAAATGGCGGCACAGGATGGCAGCCTCCAGTGGAAGCTGATGGCCCTGGAGCACCGTGGCACCAGATCGAAGCCATGGGATGACACATTTGCAAATTGCTCTAGAAGAGGTGCTCTGGCATTGGAGTCCCAGCAGGCACTGGTGGGTCGGGAGGAGAGAGGAGAACGCCCAGCTCAGAGTCACTCTCCCACGCCTGACTGCGGTAGCCAAGCAAACACCTTGTTCAGTTCATCACCGCTCCCGCTGCGTTGACAGCACCGAGTGCCTTGCCAGAGAGGGAATCCATATCCGCCAGAAATAAAAGGCGCTGAGTGAATTTGTGGCCGATTTAGTTGGCGTTAGAGGAAATACTTCTCTCTTTCACACCGGTTCAAAATAAAAAAAATGGAGTCCATCTGAGGCCCGCAGCGCTCGCACTGACAGACAAAAATGACTTAGGAGGTGAAAAATGGACAGGGAAAGTGATTTTCTTTGCTTGTGTTGCTGGGGGAATTAGATCTTGGATTTTTCGTCACCACCAAGTGGAATAATCCAATATATTAAAGCTAATGTGCTTCTTGTATTTATTGCCGTGTATTTGACCTAACAGAGTTTTATTCCTACATTAAGAATGAAACCGTTCTGGGAGGCAAGCGGCAAAGCCCTAGATCAATTACTGCCTTCTTCAAACAGCAGAAAAATGAATTATTTCCTTGTAAAAATAAATAAAAAAAACCCTTGAAAATAATAATAATAAAAAACCCCTACCGTCCTTTCTGCTCACGCCATGAATTCTGCACTGCAGATTCAGCCGAGTTAGATAAAATTGAGTTTGGTCTCCAAGCAACTTTTAAAAAGCAGGCAGTGGTTGAAGGCCAGTGCTTTGCAGAAGCGCACACAAAAACATCACACCCGCCTGCATGCCGGCTATGATCCTGGCTCAGTGGAGCCCGGGCTGGTCATAGGGCAGACAATAAGCCGGATACAGCCCACAGATTTTATGCTGTGCCCACGTTAGGTCACGTTTTATTAAAGTGGCAGAGACTATACAGGAGGGTAAAAATCGATACGAGGTGGCTGGAGTTGATAAATAAAAAACAACCCTTGCAAAGCCAGGCAAGGCAGGGTGTGAAAGCGCTGAATTTCACCTTAACTCTGCCCACTTCAGGCTTGACCCAAAGCCAACAAGGAAAGTCTTCCATTCAATTTAATGGACTTTGGCTCAGCCAGCCTCCCATGGTTATGCAGGGGGAATTTCACCAATATATGAAATTTCCTTCTTGCCTGTGAGTCTCCAGTACTAAGGACAATGCTCTTTTACAGCACTAATTGTGCCCTGGGGGATTCTCATACAAGTAGACACAAGAGCTTTAAAGCTACCACCACCTAGGATAATTAGCAACATCAGTGCTGAGCATGCCCAGACTTCACATGACAGGCCCCTAGTGAGTTGTGGGGAATGATGCCCTCAGTAGAGTGTTTGTCTCGCCTGCCTTGATTGGTTGGTATTTATACGTCGCTCATAACCAGAGTATCCGAGTGCTTCACAATTGTCAGTGGATTTAGCCTCGCAAGCTCCTCCCCGCCAGGTGGAGAAGTATTACCCGGGGCACCAGCAGCTGTATGCACGTCACTAATGGTATGTACCATGGGAGGGGCACCGATTTGAGGGCAGGGCTGCCCAGAGTGGGGGCTAAAGAGGCAGTTTGCCCCAGCGCCCCCATTTGAGAGGACCCTCAAACTGAGTGGCACCACAACCCAGCACGCAGGGTCACAATGCCACTCAGGTTTAGCCCCGCAGCCCCTCTGTCGTGATGGAGAGGGCTGCAGGGCCAAATTTCAGTGACTGCCGTTACAACCCAGGGCCAGGTCAGACCTGAGTGGCGCTAGGATCCTGTATGCTAGGTAACAATGCCACTGAAATTTGGCCCGGTGGCCCCATGCACCAGGTCACAAACATCCAGAGCAGGTTTGCAGGCCCAGCCCAGTGGGACAGGAGCCAATCCGCCATTACATGGTGAGTGTAGCTGTGCATACCCCGTGAAAAGTTGCTGGGGGTGCCCTTGGTGTTACCCCAGTTCACAGATGGAGGTCAGAGCACAGGGTAGATTAAGTGACTTGCCTAAGGTCACACAGGAAGTCTGTGGCTGAGCCAGGAATTGAACCCTGATCTATGAAGCCTTAGGACAGTGCCCTGCCCACTAGACCATCCTTCCTAACCAACCAGCCCATGCTAAACAAGACTTTGTACAGTCCATTTCCCCCACCACCTGTGGCACACGTATGGCCCTGAAGAAAGGCAAAGTTGGCCCAACTGCCATACAATGAAGAGGAAGGCATTTGAGTTTGTGACCACGGGGGAGATAAAGCTGTTTGTCACAGATGGAGAAGGTAGGCTCTGAATTTCTGATTTTTCTCAGGTCATCTCTCTACATCAGGACTGTTGCCATCCCAGTAGGGGGAGTTGGCCTGGCACATGAGTTGCCAAGCCAGCCCCCAAGCTGTCACTAGGGTTTGACAAGGCTAGCCCTGCTCCCAGGGATGCTAACAGCCTTTCACCGATAGTCACCTCTGCCACCTTGCATTCAGGGCGTGAGGCTGGGCTCGCATTGGAGAATATTTTGCTACAATGTGAAGGGGTCAGATATGGGGAGGGCTCCTGGTACAGGGATAACATTAGGGTGTAGGGCAGAATTGTGTGTTACTCCAGATAGTGTCTAAGGGTGCTGGGCTAATATTGAGGTGCAGAGGCAGAGCTGGGGTGCATGGCTGCTGTTGCACTGCAGGGCCTAGTCCTGGGAGCGTCCCTGGGTCTCTGAGGTTTATGGCCATGCTGGTGGCGGGGTCCCTTGAACGCATGGATCTCCTGTAAACATTTAACCTCTTGCCAGTTCCATCAATCCCGACGGGCTGGTGCCATCTCCCTCCTCCGCAAACACACCACCCTGCTATTGAGATGTTAACCACATCATTAAATCGCTGGGTACCTGCCAGAAAGCCGCTCGGCAGGTCTGCTTTCCAGCTCCTGCCTCCGACACAGATTCCTTTTTAACCCACTTGCCAGCTCCCTGGTTCCGGCCCTTCACATCCTGCTCTGCCTGCAGCCAACAGCTCGGGAAGAGGAACATCCATCTCTAATGACACCGACCGGAATCGATTCCGTTCTACCTGTTTAATTATGGAGATTGGGACTTAAAAGCTTATTCAGTCAGTCAGTCAAACCCACAGCTTCAGAGAAACAGAAAATAATACATGCAATGCTCGGAATACAATTCCCACCCCCAGCCCAGGAAAAGCGCTAACACCCTAGCATGGGGACACTCCATGAGTGCCATCCTCCACTACCCTGTAACGTGGGTAGCTGTAACAACCCCCGCGTGTCCTCACTGCTGCAGCACAGACCTCTGCCCCTGGAGCTCAAGGAGCGACTCCATTAGCTAGCAGTAGTAGTAGGTAATTATCCTCTACCGGACCCATCAGTAAAGGGGGATGTGATACACATTTTGCCCATATATATACACACCTCTGCAAAGCAGGTGCAAGATGCTTCCCCCACCAGAATTCTCCACTCCACAAGGGAAAGGGGTTCACACCCATTTTGCACAGGTGTAAATGGCAAGACAAAGGTGCAAGGCAGCACAGAGAATCAGGCCCCTTCTGACCCTAGTCTTCAACCGACGCAGCTTTAAATCCTGCTAACAGCCAGGACCTCATAACTAGGACGTCCTGTTGTCCACACTGTACCCATTTCAGCTGAGCTTGCTCAGCCTGTTATATCATGGCAATCACACCAACATTTTCTTGTTGCAGAGGAAGCAGTGTGGATTTCAGGTCCACTTTATTTTATTTGGCAGTATTTAATATTAGTAATAGTGTGTATTCCTAAATGGGCCCGATGAAGGGCAGGGTCCCACTGTGCCTGGTGCTGTACGAACGCATAGTAAGAGATTTCCTGCAGCACAGAGCTCACAGACTAGGTAGACCAGACTAAAGAGTGGGAGAGGAAACAGAGGCAAAGTATCACACAGCACAGCTGGGAATACAACCAGGTCTCTTGACCCGCCTCCCAGTGCCCTCCCCACTAGGCCACACTGCTGGTTTTCAGGTTCTGACCCCTCCAGAGCAATTGATGCTCTGTGATTCATTCCTCTCTACTGACTTGGGAGAGCACCTTCAAATTGACTCATTAACCCTGCAGCCCAGCTTATTCCTATGGAAGTCCTGCCTTCCTCAATACGCAGAGCGGTAATTACCTGGCTCATCCACACAGGTAATCAAGAGTCTGAAGCTGGCCTTGGAGACCACGTAGACCAATTAGCTGCTCCAGACTATCACATCCCCACCTTGCAAAATTACCAAATGTGTGTGTCTGCAAATCGCTAGATAAGGATAATTAGCTCCAATAGAAAATAACCTCCACAGAATGGTGGTAGCAGTTCATAATGGCTCTGTTTGCTCAAACCATTGGGGCTGGAATGAGATGTAGAAAGGAGGAGGAAGAGAGAAGGAGAAAGGCCAGGTCAAAGAATAGACTGACTTTGCTGCCAGCATGCGTGTACGCCCATGACTGCCTGCACACATGTACACATGTACAGACTTAACCACTTCATTGGGACAGACAACCAAGCGTTAGACCCTTGCTCACAACAGGCAGTGTAGCTAGCCCATGCCAAGGTGCCCTGCAAGAAATTCTGAGTACTGGAAGCAGATGCTGTAAGACAGGAATCCAGATTTTGTACTGCATGAATGTGAAACAACACCGAAGGAGGAAACCAAAAGGAGGACACAAATCCCACTATTTCCATGAAACACCGGGCTTTGACCACGAAAATCCCAGAGTTTCTTATACCAAGACCCCTGACCCTCAGTTAATCAGGAACATAGACCGTCTCACCAACATTAACCAGAGCAATCTTCTCCCTGGCTGCCAGACGACACCAACATTTCAGCCTATGTCCACTCTTTTTCATATGTGCCTTTCCCAGCATGCTCTCTGCAGCTATTATGGACACTACCTCCTTCCCTTCCCCTTTGAGTTGAGTCTATCCACTATCAGTCAATCAAGTCACGAGCTAACCAACATGGTGGATCTCCAGATGAGCACGTTTACCACCCAAGCTGCTTTTAGCCACAGCAGACCCAGCACACTATGCTCCCTAAAGGCTGGGGCCTTTTCTTTTAACTGCCTTCCTTGTAAATCAATTCCAGCAGCCTCATTATGAGGAATCAGTAATGCAACTGCAGGTGCCAAGCAACTCTCCTAGTCAAGCTCCAGAGGGAGAAACTTCTCCTGCTCCTAAAGGGAGCCTTCCATAAAGCGCTTAAAGCGTCTGACAGGATTAGTAAATAACGAACCGGAAACCCTTTGCCCAGTGCTGGGTCAGAGGAGAATCATTAATAATGTACAGTTGCTAATGGGAGAAATTAATACCAAACGCCCTGTCGGCTGCTGCTTCCAGGAAAAGCTCTGTTCAGCTGGGCGCCCTTCTTCCGGAAACTCCAGATCTCAGGCCCACCAAAAGGCACTCTGGAATAGAAAGGGCAGTCGAGTAGCCCAAGAGAAGCGAGAGGCACATGTAGACCTGTGCTGGGCTCCGAGGGAGAACGGCTGGACCATCCCACTCGGTTCTCAAGACTGACCTCAGGTCCAGGATAGGTAAGTGTCCTGGAGCGCCCGAATGCCTCTGTGCTTCCATGACAGCATCCTGGGTCCAGCAATCGTCCCCAGGCTAGATCCCCACGCTGGGCCATTCCAAGTTTAGGAGGAGGACAATGACGGACATCAGGGCACCTGGACTGACCCACTTGTTAGGATTTCAGTTGGGAATGGAAGAGCTCACTAGTGTAGGACTCAGAGCGCATGGATCCTCCCCTGCTTCCTTATGGGCTTGTGCCCACCCTCGCTATGGTGAGCAGTGCTTTACAAATGCCAGAGATGAATCACTTGCCCCTTCTACTTCATGTCAGTGGAGAGCCCAGATCTCTGGAGGTGGGTGAGCTGTTCCCAACCTGCCAGCTAGGGCATGGTGCAAGGGGTACAGACCTTCCTGAACTAGGGGAGCTGGTCTGGGGTAGCTTATGGAGACTTCCCCCATCCTGGATGCCGTGCCACTTCCCCCTCTGCACACAGAAATGTGTTTCCCAAGGAGCCCAGACCTTGAGTCTCTGTCCCCTAATCTCCATCGCTCCTTCATTTCCTCATTCTCAGTCTGCCCTTTCAGTCTTCATCTCCCCCACCCCCCCGGTCATTCTCTCTTCACCTCCATCTCTCTCCGATTCCCTGTTGGATTTCTTGCCACTCTTTCTCTACCTTCCTTGTTCTTGGTTTTTATACCCACCCCCCTTTATTCCTCCTCTCCCTCCCGCTTTGTCTCTCTGCCCCTTTGCCTCCTGCATTGAGGGAACCGGCCCCCGCCCCCTGATAAGAGGGAGGTTCTGACAGCTGCCACCATTCACTCTACTCCTGGAGCCATATGCACCGAGCGGGCTTTGGACAGAGAGACTCTAAACACTGAAGGGTTTTGCTGACAAAGCCCGTGGAATCAGAGGGCTAGATTGTGCTGCCACTCGCCCCAGGGCAGGCCCAGGGATTTGACTGCTTCGTGGGACAGGAAGTGTGCATCAGCCTTTAAGGAGTCCCACCAGGCAGCCAGACCTGCCCCATCACAGCCCTCGCTCTGCAGACAGCTGCTCTGCACTGATCACAATCATGACCATGCTGCTTGGGAGCTCTTCTCTTGCTGGCTTGGTCCTGGCCAGCTAAATACGATCCCCTCTCAGATGTTTGGTATCTGAGTAGGTGCTTGACACCACAGACGTCCCTTGGCTCATGTCTCAGTGCCTCACAAGGGGTCTTGGGAAGAGAACTTCAGGGAGAGCTCAGGCCATGCTGGAGGTTGCTTTTCACTTGGGGAGGAAGGTATCTGGAAGTCCTTCCTCCACTCACCCAGATAAGGGGAATTCCAGATGGGTGCATGCAGAGATGGTTGTGTATCCTCCCCTCACTGCCAGCCCCATGCGGGAGGGGTCGGCACCCAGGAGATGGCTAGTGGGGGGTGGGGGGGAGGGAGCTTTCTCTGTCACTACAGCTCAGAGCACTCCAGAGGCACATGCATCCCCAGGAGGGACTCGGGATCCTGGTATTTGATGGGTCCGAGTCCAAAAGGTCCTTCCATCCCGCTACCTTTCACTCCTCTCCCAATTAATCCCCAAGTGCCGTCGTCAGCTGTCTGCATGTATGGCGCCTTCCTTCTTCAGTTTCCTCCTGCAAAGGAAAGGCACAGCAGGAAGTGACAGGGGGAGTGGAAGGATGATCCAGGGGAGCTAGCGGAGGACTCAGGACACCTGGGTTCAGTTCCCTGCTTTGCCACCAACTCCCGGTGTATCCTTGGGCCAGTCATTTAGTCTATGTCTCAGCTGCCCCCTGTACAATGGGCATCATAGCACTGGCATGCCTCAGAGAACGGTTGTGAGGATGCTCAAGTATTACAGTAGTGTGTGTGTTTGGGGCGGGGGGGGATATAAATACTCAGCTAGATGGAGGGGAATGGATGAACAGGTGTGTGTTCAGGTGTGTGAACAGAGCATGCGACTCTGTGCCAGTCTGCTAGTCTCTCCTCCGCCTCCCTGCCCCAGTACCACCTTCCCCATCACAGTGCTCTGAAACGAGGCCGGGGCTGGAAGAACTTACTGAGCTGAGTCACATCATCGTGGTGTTCATTTCTGACGAACAACGCCACGCACTTCGTTAACACCTTTCATCCCAGCACCTCAAATTGCTGTAAGTCTCACATCAAGCATAAGTGAAGTCATGAAGCCCACAACACTGCTTTGAAGTCAGCAAGGATATAACAAGATCACTTCATAGGCTGTGGAATTGCAGCCACCTCTGGGGTGGAGAGAAAGAGCTGGGAGAAAAATGCAGAACAAATGCATTTATTTAAATTAATTTTGCCTTCCACCCCTGTTTGTGAATCATCAAAAATCAGGGTTTGGGGGTTTTGTGTGTGTGTGTGTGTGTGTGTGTGTGTGTGCAAATTGTTATTCACAATTATTTGCTGAATAATTTCCGTGAAGGATTCTTGGCCTGCGCTTTCTTATATATGAAATCCAGGCCAATTTGATCGAACATGTAGGTCAGCTGGTAGGTTTCCAGACCCTTGATTGGATCAGAGGAACTCTTTGGATCCCCAGTTTCCAGTGCTGTCATTTGCAATGATGAATTTGGCATTTGCATTCTGTGAATATTCAGAAGCATTCGCTTAAAATTCCGTTTCACCACGTGTTCCTATGAGTCAACTCCTTTGCAGGATTTGAATGCTAAAGGGCATGGATACAGGTGAAGTAAAGTTGTTGCAAAGTTCAAATATCACTCACAAGCATCCCTTTCCCACACTTGGCTCGTTCCAGGTGAAAACAGCTGCTCATATGTGGAGCTACAAAGCATGTAGGGGCATTGCGAGCAGATCGAGGGACGTGATCGTTCCCCTCTATTCAACATTGGTGAGGCCTCATCTGGAGTACGGTGTCCAGTTTTGGGCCCCACACTACAAGAAGGATGAGGAAAAATTGGAAAAAGAGTCCAGCGGAGGGCAACAAAAATGACTAGGGGACTGGAACACATGACTTATGAGGAGAGGCTGAGGGAACTGGGATTGTTTAGTCGGCGGAAGAGAAGAATGAGGGGGAATTTGATAGCTGCTTTCAACAACCTGAGAGGTGGTTCCAAAGAGGATGGATCTAGACTGTTCTCAGTGGTAGCAGTTGACAGAACAAGGAGTAATGGTCTCAAGTTGCAGTGGGGGAGGTTTAGGTTAGATATTAGGAAAAACTTTTTCACTAGGAGGGTGGTGAAACACTGGAATGCGTTGCCTAGGGAGGTGGTGGAATCTCCTTCCTTAGAGGTTTTTAAGGTCAGGCTTGACAAAGCCCTGGCTGGGATGATTTAGTTGGGGATTGGTCCTGCTTTGAGCAGGGGGTTGGACTAGATGTCCTCCTGAGGTCCCTTCCAACCCTGATATTCTAGGATTCTATGAGTTTGAGACAGGACGTGAAGAAAAATAAAGTATCCAGTCGAAACTGCAGGAGTCATTTAAATGGACAGGATGTTCAACCTGAGTTGAAATTTGGCCAGGATACTGACGGTAACACGCCACCTCTTGTGAAAAATGCCATGGGCTCTTTAATGATTTTGTCCCTTGGCCCAAGCGGTTAGCCAATATTCGGAGCCTTGCTGTGTTGTTTCCATTAGGAGAATACATTGAGGCAGGTATATTCTTGATGCAATATTGTTTATTGACAAAGAATGTACACAAAGTCTTGTTTCTCTGAACACAGTAGGAACAAAACAGGAACAGTGCCCTTGCTCACACATCCAAGCTTGCCGTTCCAACCAGTCCTGTGTCCAAAAGAAGCTCTCTCCCTCTAGGCTTCTTCCTACAGCCACACTCTCCAGTGCTGCCCAGGCCTTTTCAGGTGCTGTTTGCTTCTTACAGACTCAGGTCTAACCCCTGTGCTGGTAATCAGTCCAGGGAAACCCTTCTTATTCTTCCTGAGTTAGTTCTTGCTCAAGTTTTCCCATGCAGTCCATAACCTTGGGCAGTGGCTTCTATTGTTTCAGCTCTCTCTAAACAAAAGGGCATTTAATTGCTCCATCAATTAACCTGAATGCAGGTGACTAGCACCCTCACAGCTTCAGTGAGGCCTATTACCACCCACGGATCAAAAGACACACTGGTTGGCAGCCACCAAACACCCTCCAGCTTAACAGAACTACATATGGTCAGACTCAAGGGTTTAGGTCTCATCCAAAAGACCTCAGCAGTACAGGAAGAGAGCCCGCTACTGAATCACCAGCACCAGCACCCAATCAACCCTGGAACATCTCCTATCCACTGATTGAGGCGGCCTGCGCCTGCCGAGCATGCAGTCATGGTACAAGGTGACCCGGCTGCACAACCAGTCTGCAAGAAGCAATAGGGCCCTGCCAACCTAGCTCTTCAATTAGCTGCTGAAAGCTGGGGCAGCTCTAGGCCACCAGCCAGCTGCGAGAACGAAGCTGGAGAAGAATGTTACTTCTTCTCTGGCTCCCCCCAAAGGAGAGGCTCATCCCATCCTCTTTCCATTTACACAGGCCCTTAAAGGAGAGACTGGTACCAGCCAAGGTTCTTGGCGCTCAACCAAATAATTCCCCAAAGCCCTGAAATGCCAATTGCCTCCATCAGTCACATCCATCCTCACACCTCTCTCGTTTGCAATTACAGGATCGATTTTCTGCCTGGCTTTGTTTTCCTGGCATTGCACCAGCATGAGGCAGACACCAGCTCAGTCCTCTCCGTTGACTGGGGCAGTAGGGGGCATGGTCCCCGAGAGACACGGGAGTTGCCATGGGGGACATTTGATTCACCAAGGCTGGTGACCTGCCTCCAGCCCCTGCCCCAGCCCAAGGACAAGGAAGGCACCAAGGCTTCCAGCGCACGTGGCCAGCTGTGCAAAGCTGCGGCACAGAGGAAGGGGGAAAGAAATTCCTTCCTGATCCCCCGCAGGAGCTCGGCTTATCCCCGAAGCATGAGATTCAATTACCCTTATCATTATCTTAGCTTGTATAGCTAGGAATGTTATTAGCGGTGATGAAATTATCGAACCCTGTTTTACAGCAGAGAGAAAGGGGGAGGCTGCTTGTGACAGCTGCTGTAAAACAATCTTCTCATTCTGCTCTGGGTCTCTCCCGGGCTCCCCTAATGCGCTGCAGTCTCCTTATTCCACATTAGTCCTCTCCCGCATTGATCACCACCCTGACACAGAGGTAGCACCTTTCCCCAGATGTTGGGTTAAGTACATGGAGGACAGCATCCTGCTGAGCCATGCCCCAAGCAATCCAGGAATCCCTCCGGGCCAGCGTGGGGAGAAGCTGAGGACTGAATGACCTGGCTATGGATGGGTAGAAATTGGCTTATGCCCTGAAGCATGCGAATCTTTCATTAATGGAAGTCAGGAGGCAATTTTCCCTAGGGGCATCTTCTCCTATAGCTGTGCACTGCAGGGCTCGGAAGCTGGTAATCCCTATATTCCGAGAAGGACCCTCCAAATCAGGGCTGAGGGGCCCAAGGCTGAATTAATGTAACAACGAGCAGAGTGGGGCCATGGGGAGGGGCCTAAGGCTCTTTCCTGAGGCCCCGCTCCAGGTACCAGAACTGCGGCTTTGAGCACCTAGGGAGGAGAGGCACCGGTTCAGCTTCTCCTTGTGGCAGGACAGTGTCCTTCCCTCGGAGCGCCGCTCGCAGAGCCAGTGGAGAGTCCCACACACTTTGCACCGGGCAAGTGGCAGCCCAGGGCACCCAGCAGGGCAGAACTGGGCCTGCAGGAGAGGGTTTCCATTAGCAGATTTAACCCTAGCCAAAGAAATTTAACCCTAGCCACCAGTGCCCTTCCTCCGCTCCCACCAGTAGTCCTGGGCTCGCCACCCTCAGCCTCCCTTGGGGAACAGCCCCCCAGGGGATTAGGAGCAAAGCTACAGCTTCTAGGGACTGTAGAAACTTACAAAGCTGCCTCAACAGGTCACCAGCCAACAACTAACAAAGAGCAAAGCACAGGCATCGGGAAGCCCAGGAAGTGTTAATGAATAATTCCCACCAATTCCCTTCTGGTCCCCTCTGGCTGCTTTCTCTGTTTGCAGAGCTGGCCACAACTTCGCTCTTGTCTGGGAGGCCCCAGGCCCAACAGGGCGGGGTTTAGAGGGGAACATGTGTGTGTGTGGCTGGGGGCTAAACGCAGCTGAATAACTGCAAAGGGGTGTGTGTGTGTGTGTGTGTGTGTGTGTGTGAGAGAGTGTGAGAGAGTGTGAGAGACTGCATACTGTACACATGATGGGAACTGTGGGTGTCCGTGTGATTAACCCCGTCACATGCCATACCAGAGCTCCTGCTAGGAGCACAGTGCTTGAAAGAGGGCGTTTGGTTTGTGCAGAGTAGCTAATGACAACGGGGGTGGGGGGTGTATAAGTGTTCCTGTCGGGGGGTTGTATTTGGGAAAGAGGAGCGTGGGCTGTGTTTCGAGGAGTAGTGAGTCAGAGGATGTGAGCACACAGGGGTGTACGCACGCACAGGGGGCGGCTGCACGGGAATGGCGTGCAAGGGACAGAGCATCAGCGCCGGGAAGACGGCAGAGTGTGTCATGCACACACATGTACAGCCACTTACCGCGAGTGTCTTGGAGGCAGCTGGGTGTGCGAGGGGCTTTGCGAACAAGTCGATATTGGACAGTAGCTGTCGCATCCCACCCCGGCCGTGGGTCCCTCTCCAGTGGCTGGCTCCGCCCCCTCACAGCCCCCCGCTCCCACTGTTGGAACACGTTTGAAATTCATCACTGTTTGTAAGAAAGCACTTAAAGAACAGAGCAGAACTGATAGCTAAATTAAACCTGCTGAGAGCGCCTGTTTAATTGAAAATGCCATCTGTAATTTAAATGTCAGAGCCAGGATGGTTATTAAAACCCTCCTTGATTACTGCGCCTCATTTCACAGTTTCAAAACAGACAAGGAAAAGCTGCAAATGGGCCATGTAACATGGCAGTGCCGAGCAATTAATAACTTCCCCCGTCTGCCTCTGCACCTGACCCGCGCTCGCTCCCGGCTTCGGGGACCCAGCCCCAGCTCAGTCGCTCTGCAGGGCCTGGCTAGCAGCACCGCTTGGGCTCCTGCTGCTTTGCTCCCCTCGGCAGGCCGGCCTTATGCTTTGCACGGCCCTGACCCGCTGGGAGGGAACGTCTGGTTGCCCCATTCAGTCCTGCGGCTGGGTGGGCGAGAGGACCAGGCAGTGACGGTCTCTCTCCTGACGACGGAAACAGGGCCACTCAGTTGCAGAGCGCGGATGGGATGCTGGGGCCCCGAGAAAGGGTGGCCTCTTGCTGTGGCTGCGCATAAGGGCAGCTCGGGCCCTGCTTTGACTCTTCCCGGCTGGCAGCACGTGCCACCCCCACCCTCTACTCCTCAGACTCATCCAACGCTCCCCATGCGCAGCCCTAGTGGAGCCAGAACTCTGAGCCCTTCGTGGTTACCTGGAACGACCCTGCAAGATCAGGGCCTAACTCTGGCGGCCATCGAACTTAATGGCCTAACTCCCACTGACTAGATTGGGGCGGGGGAGTGGGAACAGGACCCTTTGGTCCCCTGCATACCAGTGAGGGTGTTGGAGGGGGAACAGCAGAGTGCAGAGCCCCCCCGCCTGGGTAGACAGACTTGCACTGGCAGGGCTGGTGGTAGCTTGCTAAAATTAGCTGTGTGAACACTACATCACCAGCAGAAGCTCAGACAACCCCCCCCTCAGACCCATCCTACCGCCCAACACTGCCCCTTGGGAGCAGGCTGACCTCCCACTCATTAACCACTCCCACAGCTCTCATAATAAATCTGAATGGCGGGAGGGGTTGAGGAGGCGGGAAGGGAAACTGCTTAGGATGATTTGTTGGAAGCCTACAGTGACTTTCCAAACAGTTGCAGCATAATTCTTTCAAGGTCACTTTCCAGGAGCGTTTGTGCTTTCCTAGCGCCACTACTTCTGACAGCTCAAATATTCACCAGGAGCAAGTTTCCAGTCACTGTGAAATGCATCGTGTGTACTGTGTACGTGAGCCATCCATTGGGGAGCAGAGACACCACCAGATACAGGGCCGTAACGTTTGAGGGCTAGTAACGTATTAAAAATAAAAGCTGAGATGATGGGGTATTCACATGACTCCAGGGGCTGGGGCTTTATGAAAAACAACAGATGAAATTGCTGGAGTTGGCAACAACAGCCGGGTAAACTCTTTGTTGCAAATCATTAGGGCACCAAGTCAAATCCTCAAAGCAAAATGATCAGCGTCCGTAGCAGTTTCCAAGCAGCTGCGGGAGGAGCCTATTTGTGCCCCCATCTCTTTCAGCCCATAAAACGCGAGACCTCCGCCAGCGGCACGGCTGGAGTGGGGCTGCCCTCCCTTTCCCAGCCACTGCTTCATGGGGGAAGCCAAGGCACAGCGGTGTTTTCACCCGGAACTAGCTGCGCGGCCTGCTCTGAACTACCACCTACCCTGATCTGACCTGCCACGCAGGCGACCGCATCCCTGCTCCTAATATCACGCTGCACCCCCAGCGCCCGCCTCTGCTTACGCTTCCTACACACTGACACACCAGCCTCTCCTGCCATGCATGCTGCAGTGTCTCTGCACTGCCCGTCTGTGCAGCCCACTGTGCCCTGCTCCCTATTCTGATTGGGCCTATTATCACAAACCCACCACTGCTGTTTATCCCCCTGCATCCCACTTGGATCTGCTGTGAGCCCAGCTGCACCCCACCCCGACCATGATCTGACCAACGGTGGCCCCGCTGTGCCCCACTCCAACCTGCAGCCACTCCACGCTCCCCTGCTACGCCCCCAGCGTTTCTCATCTAAATGGAGGAGATGAAGTTGGAGAGAAATTCACTTGGAATTAGGTCAGTGTCTGACTGAGGAGGTCATTTCAACCTGCGAGTGTGAAGCTACGAGAGGCATATGTATTGACAGGGGTATTGATCTGCATAAATTAGGTACAATTAGGTGAAGGCCTCCTGCGGTATCACTGAGCTGCAGCTGGAGCCCCTGGGCTGGGATTCCTGGAGGCAGAGCATGAGGTGCCCCGGTACAGAAATGCAACCCTAGCTCAGCTGGGTGAGGCATGGCAGGGTGCAGTGGGGAGAGGTCAAGCTGGACCACTCTCCTCTCACCTCCACCATCTTCCTTGCCACGGATTCTGCTTCCCCTGCCCTTGGAGAGCTCCTGGCCTGGAGCCCTCCTGGCTCTTCTCTGGCTCCTCCTCTCTCAACTCAGGAGCTCACCAGGGCAAACTTCTCCAGCCTCTCCTTCCCTGCCCTCTCCCGGCCTCATCTCAGCCTCCAGGGCTTCTCCACCTCAAACCCAACAGCCATCTCCATTCCCTTCCCCCTTCCATCTCCCTCCTTCCATCCTATCCTCAGTCTCTGTTGGCCCCTGCCCAGCCATCTCCTCTCCATCCTGCTCCCTGCCTCACTCTCCACCAGCCATTCGCATGCAGGTGCCAGTCCCTGCCCCTCACCAGGAGAGCAAGAAACCCTGAAGCAAGGCCACCCAAAGAAACAAACCCCGCTGGAGGTCCTCTCCCTGCACCATCCCCCTTCTCTGGGCTCCCAGTATGGCCCCTCTCCAC
Source organism: Lepidochelys olivacea (assembly GCF_965140295.1). Classification (NCBI taxonomy): domain Eukaryota; kingdom Metazoa; phylum Chordata; order Testudines; family Cheloniidae; genus Lepidochelys; species Lepidochelys olivacea. The sequence continues at coordinate 18,404,307 of NC_140428.1, forward strand.
CCTGTCCTTGGGGCTTATCTGTCTACCATAGAGCGAGAGGTGTGAACCAGGCCAGATTTGGCCCTTCGATTGGAAGGGCTGGGTCTAGTCTCTGTGTGTAACAGATGGTGCACACAAATGGGGTTGTTAATAAGGCTATGAGGAGAGAGGGGAGGAGATGGGGGGGGGAAGCAGGTAGAGGAAGTGTAGCAGTAGAAGGGCCAGCCAGAGAGCAGGGAAAAGGACAACTTGGGGGAGCCAGGCAGACCAGGGCAAAGCAAGGAGAACAGGGAGCGGGGGGTAGGGACACGCAGAGCAGCCAGCAGAGGAGAGCAGGGATGGGCTGTGGCCCAAACCAGCCCTTATTCCCACCCCAGCGACACAGTCAGCTCAGCTGCCCACGCCCCTCCCTGCAGGGCCAAGGAAAGAGCAAGATCAGCAGCAGCGGGAGAGGGATTGTTTGCATTAAACAAGAGAGTCATTAATCATCTGCGGGCTGCAGTTAATAAGCTGCAGGGCCCCAGTAAATTACAAGCAGGCATCTGAGGGGCCTCAGGGTCACAGAGCTATCTCCACCAGTCAGCTCCTATCTGCCCGCCCAGCTCCAGACTCCTCCTGCCCCCCGTACGCCTTGGCACCACCGAGAGCCGGACAGTCCATCCCTCCCCCTCAAGGGCGGGAAGAGATACTGGGGCCTCCCTCTCTTCCCCCTTGTTCATTTCACCATTATGTCCCACTGCTCGGGAGAATCAGCCACTCCTTTAAGGCAACACAACATTGCTCAGCATCGGTTAGTGTCTGGGAGACGTACTGTGCGTTCGCTGGACAGGATTGGTCCAGAGAAAGTGGCAGGTGGGGCGGGGGTGGAAAGAAGGGGACGGTCCTCAGAAACGGGAGCGAATTGTCACATGAACCACCAGAGCCCCAGCTGTTGGGGAATTCTCTCTCTTTGCCCTGCACACGTCACCTTAAAAAACTACTCCAGCCATGTTGGGTGGACAAATACGCCACCTCCTTCTAGCAGCACGGGACACTACCTGCTGTGTCCAGCTGGCAGCAGGACATTTCATCTGGGAGGAGCTGTGTCCACAGCAAAGCATTCAGAGAGGGCAACTGGTTAGAAAACGGTTGGACCTAGAGGTGCCTGCAGCCCCCAGTTCCGCTCCCTCTTGGTCTGAGGGATCCAGAGGCTGAAATACGAACCCGGTGCCAGACCTATTTGAACGCCGACCCAGCGGCTGGTTAAACTTCTGAACGGAGCGAATCCTGGAAAGAAGAGGGACAAGCAGGGCAACACAAGAGCGTGGTCTGTAAGAACAACCAGGAAGCCTCCAGTGTTACAAAGGGAGCTGAGGCCAGCTGCGTGCCACACAAGTGAAGCCCTAGGACCCAGCCCTGGCCCTGAGTGTCACAGTTACAAGCAGCCAGTATCCTGTTTCTTTAGGCAATTCTATAAAAGGCCCATGGATTTACTCGTTCCCAATATCCCTGCTCCTGACTAACAAGAATCTGCACCTGGCTCTGGATGGGTACTGGAAACAGCACTGTAATTATGTTTGATTTATCTGGCTTTGGCCATGATGAATGGCAAAGTCATACAACAGCTCAATAGCCAATGCGTTTCCCCAGCACCCCTACCCCGACTTTCTCAGCTCACACCAATATCTGCAGGTAGAGGAGAAATGGGCCTTACATTATGTCTGCTGAGCTGGAAGGATCTATTTCTCCCCACTCCCTCAACAGTGGCAGTGTGGGCTAGTGGTTAGGGTGGAGATTGCCAGCCAGGACTCGTGTGTTCTATTCCCGACTCTGCCATGGGCTCTCCGCACCGCAATGCTTACAACTTACATTTCCAGAAGTGCCGAGCGCTCGACTTCAGCTGAAGCCAACGGGGGCTGCAGGGTGCTCAGCACTTCTGAACAGCAGGCCCTTAACCCTTTGTGCCTCATTTAGGCTATTGGTCTAACGAGGAGACTAGTTACCTACCTTCCCCGGGGGATTGCAAGGCTCAATTCACAAACAGCTTGTAAAAGCACTGTAATGCCCCTGACAAAGGGTGAACTGTTGGTGAATTCCCATTGACAGGCCCCCTCCTGGAAGAGGTTGTGGTCATGTGCTTTGAAGGACCCAGTGACCTGTTCAACGCGAGTGGTGTGGGAATATTAAAGCACCCATCACCCCACAGAGAGTTCAGGACCGGTGTCTTGTACAAGATGGCGAAAGCTCTAGACACAAGGATGTGACCAAATCACGACAAAACAAAGAGCACCAGGGACAGAGAAGTGAATGCCCGCTGGCCCGGAAGGCTAGGGTATGTGTTACTCCGATGGGGTCAGGAAATATGAGCCCTTTCCCCATGCATCAGATACACTCCTTTCCCCCTGTGAAATGGGTGTATTTCCCGCCCACAAAGAAATGGCTCAAATCTCTCTTCTAATGAGTGTGAACCCCGCTCACCCTACAGAAAACCTTCCTTTAGAGAGGTTAGCCTTGCTTTGTAACAGAGCCCTGGCAGTGTTTCCCATGCTACCACTTCCCCTTGCTATCTACTTCTCCCATTCTTGCCCTCACACCTCCTTCTGCGCTGCCCCTTTTGTAGCATGGAACCTGGCAGAAAGAGCTCAGGTTACAGGAGGGAAGAGTTTGGAGAAGGCACCCGGCACTCAGTCTGTGTACACATGGCTGGAATGCTGCCTGCAGTTGCACCATCTCTATAAATGGTTCTCTTAATAAAGAGCCAGTCTAGTTTTAGACACATGGAGTCCTCTCGTATTATTACCCAGCACATGATACATGCTTGGCGCTGCTGCTTCTCAAGAATCCCCCTTCAAACCCTCCTCAAAAGCTACTTCCCGGGCCAACCCACGTGAGGCCACCGCTATTCTGGAGCTTTAGGCTGCCAATGAAAATCAATTTCTCAAGTATCGGGAAATCTTCCAACAAGCCTGGTGTGAGTTTACGGCTGATCATGAAACACGCCGCCAGTCACGTATGACATGGGCTCCTTGTGACTGTTTCCACAGGGCTCATCTTATCGTGCAACCCCCGTTTTGAAATTCTCCTGATTTGTCACACTTTGCTCGTGTCCCTACGGTAAGGTGCATCCTCAACAACGTCAAGATAGCATATTCTAATCTGACTGGAAGGAAGGATTGTTGTGCAGTTAAGGCATTGGTCTGGCTCTCAGGAGATCTGGGTTCAGTTGCCAGCTCTGACACAGACTCAGTGTGTGACCTTGAGCAAATCACTTCAACTCTCTGGGTCCCAATTCCCAGCTGTAAAGCAGGGACAATAACCCTTCCTTTCTTCTACCATTTCTTTGTCTTGCCTATCTAGACCGTAAGCTCTTCCTGACATATGTACAGCACCTAACGCAATGGGACATCAGTCTCAGTTGATAGCCTATAGGTGCTATAATACAGATAATAATCCATTTTTAGACAATATTGTATTTAAGACACTTTCCTTACATTTATTTTTAATGATGGTCCAGAACTAAAAAGTCTTTTGGAGAATCACCCTTGCCCCCTGAACTTTGACGATCCAGATCAAATGGGACTCAGATCTTAACAGTCCCTAGTTTGGGGCTATGATGCCAAAAGCCACTGAGGAGGTTTTGTAAAAAAGCCACCCTGACCTTCTCAGATGATTTTAATTTGGTTCCTTAACTTCACAGGGCAAGGACATGAAAAGAAATAATTACAAAATTAGAAAAGCCACCCAGAGACGAGCAAGGGCAGAGTGTAATTAATCCTGTCCCTCAGCTAAGGCTGTAAAGTCCACTGTAATTAGATTGTAAAGTACATTTACCAAAAGAGAACAAACAGATTTATGCTACAGAAATCAAGCCCATATTAAAAAAGCTTTAATCAAAACCATAAAAAGCTACAACAATTCATGAAACCCTTCCTAACACCACCTTTGGGTTGCAACATTACAAAACAGCCCTGTTCTTAGATAATATCAACACGGGAGAAAGTATACTAGGGAAGGTGAAAGCTGGGGGAACCCATGGCAGTCAGTTCCAGTTTGCTTCAATGCACATCTGATCCGCCAATGGAAAGGCTCCCATCAACTGCAACCAGTGCTGGTTCAAGTCTGTAAGGCTCAGTCTTGTATTCCTTGCCCGGGTTCTTCAAAGGGAGCTTCGGATAGGCAAGATCAAGCCCTAAAATGGGGATTTTCAAAGAACCTCAGGGAGCTAGGCTGCCAAATACCACTGAAATGAGCCCCTAACTCCCTTCAGTTCCTTTGCATATCACACCCGAACCTAGGGTGACCGGGTGTCTGGTTTTTGACCGGAACACCCAGTCAAAAAGGGACCCTGGAGGCTCTGGTCAGCATCGCCGACTGGGCCATTAGAAGTCCAGTCAGCGGTGCCGCAGAGCGAAGGCAGGCTAGTCCCTACTTGTCCTGGCTCTGTGCTGCGCCCTGGAAATGTCCAGCAGGCCTGGCTCCTGGGGGGCCAGGGGAACATGGAGCTCTGTGTGCTGCCCCCACCCTGATCATCAGCTTCGCACTCCCATTGGCTAGGAACCGCAGCCAATGAGAGTTGCGGGGGCGGTGCCTGTGAGCAAGAATAGCACCACCCGCAGAGACACATGCCGTGCCTCCACCTAGAAGGCAAATCTGCTGGCCGCTTCTGGGGTGCAGCACAGAGACAGGACAGGCAAGAAGCCTGCCTTAGGCCCCCCGCTGCGTTGCTGACCGGGAGCCACAGCAGCTCAGCTGCCGGAGGTAAGCCCGTGCTCCAACCCCGAGCTCCAACCCTCCGCCCCAGCCCTGAGCCCCCCTAAACCTGGAGCCCCCTCCTACACCCCAAATCCCTCATCCCTGGTCCCAGCCCAGAGCCTGCACCCCCAGATGGAGCCCTCATCTCGTCCCGCACCCTGAACCCCTGTGCCCCACCCCCCAGCCTGGAGCCCCATCCTGCACCCAAAACCCCTCATCCATGACCCCACCCCAGAACCTCAACCCCAGGTAGAGCCTTGACCCCTCCCGCACCCCAGCCTAGTGAAAGTGAGTGAGGGTGGGGGAGAGCAAGCTACCGAGGGAGGGGGAATGTAGTGAGCGGGGGGCCTCGGGGAAGGGGTGGGGTTAGGGTGTTCGGTTTTATGAGATTAGAAAGTTGGCAACCCTACCCAAACCTAGCCACTAGATCAGCAGATCTCAGACTTTCCAGGCTGGCCACCGTTCAACTGAAGTCAACAATTTTCACTCTCCTCCCCTTTAGGGTGACCAGACAGCAAGTGAGAAAAATCGGCATGGTGGGGGGGTGGGGGGACAGGAGGGGAAGGGGTAATAGGAACCTATATAAGAAAAAGCCCAAAATATTGGGACTGTCCCTATAAAATCAGGACATCTGGTCACTCTACTCTTCTTACATTTAGCATAGAAGAAATAAAATAAATGCACTGATCTTAACAACAAGACTAGCGCCAGAGAGGGTCTTTTCCAAGTGGTTGAGAGAGAATACTTGACCTTGAAAGGTAAGGGTGTACAGGCAGTGGGGGAAGAGAGATTTTCTTTGCTTTAGATCACGAACATTTTCGGTGCCTCATGACCCCTCCACGCTGACTGCCTTTCGCAACCCCCCTGGGAGACGCAGCCCACCAGTGGAGAAACACCAAACTAGATCAAAGAACATTATACAGGTGACTTCATTTTAGCCGGAAAAGTACAGACTTCCTAGAGCTCAATCAGAGAAACCTGCTTTCAATGAGAAGAGGGTTCCTCACGTCAGGTCTGCACAGACCAGGCTATCCACGTGTCAAGGCAGAGATAACAAAACACCACCCCCTTTACCCAAACTGCTGACACTGTTGGAACTTTGGGATGTTCAAAATCTGCACCAGAATCACGCAGCTTGAGGGGGGAATTTTCAAAGCTGCCTTAGGGGATTTTGATGCCTAATTCCCCTTCAAATTAACAGTACTCAAATCCCTTTGGCAGCTTGGAAAACCTCAGCCTATATGGTTTCTATTCTCTTCTGCTCCCTTACTCTCCAGCTGAGAGTGGCATCAACACAGAACAGCCCATCCATCCGAAAGAGGGTACTTCACTGATTCATCCATTCTTGCAGGGACACGGGACTGTAGCCTTCACTTTCAGGGCCAGCCTAGTTCTCAGTGGGGTTGAGTAGAATGCTGGCCATGTGGACCAGAAACACATGCAGGGATTATGTATTCCATATCCTCCTGCCGGGCTGCTGAAGGTTCATTCAGGTCTCTATTAAATAGGGTTAGATTTAGGGCCTGATCTTGACTTGTTCCGGTACGTCTTGGTTGGTATGGAGTAATGGTCAGTTTCAGTAGCTCTTACTTACATGCAAAGGTTTAGCTGCTCATCACATTTGCGATGAGGAAAATTTCCCCCACCCCTCATGATATTGGGCAAGAATTATGGTTCTTTTCAATGTCCACTGGGCAAATCTTAATGGACATCAAGTGCAAGTACCCCAGGCAGTAAGGAGATGGACACTGGTGGACCTCAGACTTCCCCCTCTTCTATTTATCGCCTAGCATGGGGTTTGTAAAATGCCCTCTCACTTCTCTGGCTAAAGATAATCCTTTCCCTTTTAACACCCAGAGCCTGGAGAACTGTACAGACCAAATAGGCTTCTGGATTCCCTTCTGCACCATCAGTTATGAACATTAAACCTGGCTTCAGGATACTGTTAACATCCAAAAATAGCATTCTCCTTTATAAATAAGCTAATTAACAGCATGCTATGAAGGTAAAATGGATTCAATTAATTAGCATCATAATAGGAATCAGCAATTATTCCTAGCTTGGTTTGGAAACTTATAAAGGTGCCTCATAGGTGCAAGCCAGACAGTGTGATGGAGAGGCATCATGAGATTAGAGGGTCAATCTGGGGATTTGTTTGGAACCAGCAAGTTCCACCTGGCAGAGAGCCAGAGGGATTAAGGAGACAAGAGCCTCTCTCTCACTTAGGGCTCGATCCCGCAAGCAGCTGAGCTCTCTGGCCCCAATCCAGCAAAGCACTTACATTAGGTGCCTAATTTAATCACAGGTGTAGTTGTCCCACTGACACTTAACCCTAATCTTATTTTAGGTTTTAATAAGAATAAGCTGCATATTGAATGTTCAATGCACAGTACAGAGATGAACTAACCCTCATGACCTCCTGTGAGGTGGGTATAATTATCCTCATTGTGCAAATGGGGAGACTGAGGTACAGAAGGTAAAATGAAGCTACTTGCCACATAGTGAGTCAGTGGCAGAGCCAAGAATTAGTACACAGGGTCACCCAGCTCCCAACCTGGTGCTAAATCTCCCAGACCCCACCGCCTTCCTGAAAGAGAGCACTGAATGGATCAAAAGTCTTTTGCCCACTGTGACCTCTGCACCTGGGGAACCAGATGCAAAAGTGCAACTGCGGCACCAAGGAGGTTTCCTTCCTGCTCAGTTTTGCAGAAAGCAGGAGGTTCGACTGTCTCAGCTGTGCATCCAAAGCAATGCCAATCTCTGAACCTGCAGGGTTCCTCCATCACTGCTATGAAATGGGACTATTTAACCATCGCCACAAGCAACTGCCCTAACTGCACCCCACCCAGCAGCCTAGTGACCCATTAACCCCTCCGCCGTCTCTAAGTACGCCTTCCCTACAGCACAAGAACCCGGTCAGTTGCAATGGGAAGAGGGTTGATGTTCAGGGTATTTCATCCTACAAGTGAGGAAGCCAGTAGAAAGTGATCGCCCCTGCGACAGAGTTCCCCATGGTACCAAGAACAAAAGAAGAGGGATCCTTTGTACTCACCAGAGTTTATAAACTAGCACTGTTGAACGTGCGGTGCTTTCAATGAAACAGGTGCTATTTTAATGGCTCATTGTCCTAAGGCAGCAACTGCATAGCACACGTACTGAGCAAATATTACACTTTTCAATCACAGATCTCACAGCTTCATACACAAGGTGAGAAAGGGCCCATATCCCTATTTTACAGGTATGGAAACCAAGACACAGAAAGGCTAAGTGACTTGCCCAATGCCAGGCAGTAAATCACTGGCAGAGCTAGTGCTGGAATCCAGGTCCCCTCATCCCCAACCCTATGTTCAATCCTCCAGACCACAGTTGCCCTCTGGCCCGCTTTTCCACTGGTACTTGGCTGGCCAACCTACATAAGGATACACAGCGCCAAAGTCAAGCTCCAATCCTGCAACTGACGGGTGCGTGGGCAGATTGCTGGGCTGCGCAGCTCCCCACGGAAGACAACGGAGCATTGAGCAGGCCCAGTGCTACCAGCCAACTTCTGCCCCAGCACTCAGCTTTGGAGGGTTGACCGGCAAGCCCTCGGGAGTGCCACAAGAATCCCTGGGCTTTCAAGAACCCAGGAGTGGCGAGGCTGCTGCTCCAAGCTCCGTAGCCACTAAATATTTCAGAGGCCAAAGAGGAAGAGAGCTTCTAATTGGCCACCTTGAGCTGCACCTTGATTCTCAGAGTCTTCACCCCAGGAAGAGACTGCTTCCTGGATCAGCCAATGAACTCATTTTCGCTTTGGAACTAGCTGCCACCAGATTCAGAGGGGCCTGATGGCACCTACCTCGTGACACTCCATTGGAGTGATTCCTGCACCTGGTGTAAATGCAGTTCCCCCTGGGTTACAAGGAGAGCAGAAACAGACTCTATTTGTCCATCTGACACCAGGATGCTCTTGATAAGAGAAAGAGATGCTAAGTGATTTGAGTGTGGGATAGTTAAATCCTTCTTATTGTCATTATTGCTTTTAGTTTAAAAAGCAGCCAAGATCTCAAAGGTTTAATACAAAAAAAATCTATTAATAATCTTAAGAAATGCCCTAAAGATTTTTATTCTGCACCTGAGCATGTATTTACATGATGGATTCATTATACTCCATTGAGCAAAGGATGGCGCATTTTTAAAAACTTATAAATATGTATTCACTTGATAGACTGGAGGAAATAATCCTCGTTTGAAAAGGTCCATAATTATGAATGTACAAGCTATTCCCTAATTGTCCCAGAGGGATGGGCTGGGGAGAGACAAGAGGCTAAGGAGCTGGAGTGACAGAATAATGATGTGCCGAGTTGGAGACGGTTCCGGTTCCTGGAGGATCGCTGTACATGCCACGCTCTAAATGAGCGGAGGGGAGAGCAGAGCTAATAAGCAAGCACACCGCTACTGCGGTCGCAAAAGAAAAATGCAACATCCAGGGATATGACTGACACCAAAAAGGGAACAAGAGTCTTCAAGGCCCAACCGCCAGGCACCTTGCGCCAACTTTAAAATCCGCTCACCCCCGCACAAACCTGGATCTTCTGCCAGGTTTAAATAATTAAACTATTTAATTAATTAGCAGAACAGTCCTAAAGCTCCCATTCTTTACTCTCTCTCTCTCAGTTTTGTTTTAATTAGGGATTCTATTGATGGAGGTCTCCGCTTGACAGCCCTGCAAGCCCAAGTCCTGCAGTTCCCCACAGATCAAGTGCCTCTCCTAGGCTGCCTGTGTCTCGCTCCTGGGCTGGCAGGACCACATCTAAGAGGGTGAGGGGGTCATTCACTCTCTATAGCCCATCAACCCTCAGCTCCTCTGCTGAGGCCAAGCGGGTGCTTGTCCATTAGGAAGCAAACAAACCTCCAGCCCAGCCTGTGCGTCACCAAGCTGCCGTCAGGTGGTAACTTCTCTCTGCCAACCTGGCCTGCATTTTAAACAGGCAAAGAGGCTGCCACAGGATGCCTGGGACATCATTCTGAATTGGGAGGACTTTGCACATGGCTCAGTGGCAAGCTGATCCCCTTTCACAGCGCCCGAAAGGGGTTACAGCCTCGGCTGGAAGGAAGCCAGTTTCCAGGAGATGCGCGTTTTCACCCGTGTCCTGGGCGCAGGTCTCTTTGCTCTTGTGCTCTTCACTCACAGGAATCCACACAGCACAGCACCTCTAGTACCCAGAGCACTTGCCAGGCCTCATCAAATCCCCGCAGACAGAGGACTTGCACTGCAAACGCCAACCCTCAGGCACCAGCTCGATCGCCAGGGCTCTAGGTTCTTTTGTGGGGCACAGAGCCACCCTGCCCATGTGGCAGAACTTGGGGCAGGATTCTGCATTTACACCAGTTTTACACCACTTGACTTCAGTGGAGTTACTCCCAATTTAAACCAGTCTGGAGCATGGGGGGAGGGGGAGAGTCAGACCTTCCTTCCTGGCGTGCAGCTTACAAAAGCCAGTGCTCCTGCAAAAGCCACCCGATGGCCTTCACGGCACCCAGGCTTTGCCCAAGAACCATATTGCAGCTTGCTGGGGATGGTGGGGAAGGGATGCAACTAATTTTCCATGCAGTGGGGCTGACTGCAGCTACCCTGCTCTTTATTAATACCCAACCGTACCCCGGGCAGTCTTCCAGGCAGGTTGTCTCACGGAGCACTGCATGCTGGAAACCGTGATCTCTGCCGGCCACGTATCCATAGCAAAGCGGAGGGAGGACCACAAACTGCTTTGAAGGCAATCCTGCCCTGACTTGGCCCATCCAGGGTTAAGGCAAGGGACTGGCCCAGAAACAGGAATGCAGTACATGTACTAACCTGCCCCCCACCATGGTTTCATCTTTCAGTTCAATCCCGTTTACTTTTCCTAATGATGCACTGCCGAGCGCTGCATTCACGTAGGCAAAACCGATAAAGCGCCATTCTCTCCTCTCCTGCTGATCAGGTTCTATGGCTCTTTGATCACCTTAAAGTGAAGCCCTGCAGAGCCCCAGCACAAACAAGCAGTGGTGGGATGGCAGAAGGGCCAGAGCTGGCTGGCTTTAATGCACAGGGATTGGCTCAGCAAAGGGTCTAAAGCCACAGCCAGCTCTATAGGGCAGTCGGTGTGGTAAAGGCAGAGGATCACAGGCCACCAGCGGATTGCAGCTGAGCTGTTGGCTTTATTGCCTGGACTTGATTGCAACACAAACAACAAACATAAGAGGAACAGAGGATTTCCAAGCTCACAGCCCTCCCCCCCTCCCCCCACCTTTCAGCCCATAGAATGGCCTGAGCGAAAGCAGCACTTGACTGACCCCCCAACTAGGTTTAACAGAGAGGGGCACAACACAGCCTAGCTCACGAATGTATCCCAGAAGAGGGGGACTCTACGGAGAAGAAGGTCCAATTGCTGATAGCAGGCATGCCGCAGTCCCACGGTCCTTGCACAAGGATGTAATGGGAAGGAGAAACCAGCCCCAGATACAAGGAAAGGGTCCAAACGTCACTGCAATGGCCTAGCATAGGGCAGGGCGTCAAACAAGGTGGAATCATGCAAGCCTAGCAGAATCAGACACGAAGCAAAGGGCCTCTGCCACCCAAAGCAGTGCCCCGTGGACTTTAGGGAAAAAGAGCACTAGCAGCTGTCAAACTCTGTGGGTTCAAAACCACGAGCTGGGCCCCCAAACATCATGAGGCTGGCTAAAAAACCATAAGATCTTAAAAAAGAACCCCAAAGTATGTGTTTTGTTTTTTATTTTGCCTTCTGCTTTCCAAGTTATTCGGGGTCACATTTTCCAGCCTCTCTTTACAACCATCAGGTAGAAAGTCACTTTGTTCTTTTTAAACAAACGACCAGAGTCTCACCTGATTCACGTGACTCCAAGAGCTGCAGCTATCAAAACCCCCTCCAAATATCATGTGAGTTGCCACCTGGTACCTCAGGCTGCACACAGGAGAGGTTCAGAGGGACAGGCATACTGGGGAGCTCTGGCTGCTTTTCCTGGGCTTGCAGAAGCTCTTCCTCTCCCCGTAGCCACATGCCAACAGGTCAGAGAAGAAGTGACCAGACACAAATCCTGGCACTGCTTGGAGAACGTAGGGTGAGCAGATGTCCCAATTTTAGAGGGACAGTCCTGATATTTGGGGCTCTGTCTTCTATAGGCACCTATTATACCCTCCCCCAGCCCCCTCTCGGTCCCTATTTTTCACACTTGCTCTCTGGTCACCCTAGGAGAACGTCAAAGTTTACCCTGATCTGCTCTTGTCCCTGGAGAGACATACATGCACATCTGGACTGCCTAGGACAGACTAACCTCTGCTAACAACCTGCCACAATTCCCCTCCCAGTTCCTCTCATCCAAAGAGGCGTCAGTCTCCGGTGGTGTGTTCCAGCAGTGGGTTTAATCAGAACAGTCTTTATTTATGTTGATTTATAGCATACTAAAAAGATGCCTATCCAAAGCCCTAATACACCATTAATTATACAATGAAAGGTCAACAGCATTAAACGAATCAGTTCAGCAGGAACTTAGTCAGTCACCAAAAGACTCCTTGCCCCCACTCCATTGCTCTGGGAGATCCACCCTCTACCTTCTCCAAAACCCCACTTTCAGAACAGATGTTCACAGCATGTTGCGGCCACGAGGAATGTGGCTTGCTTATGCTATAGAGAAATGTCTTGAAATGTAAGAAGGCCCAAAACTTTATTTCCTAAAAATAGGCTTGACAATAGTCAAGTGAGGCCTGGTAAAACAGGAGTCAAGTGAAGTGAGACAGCTCAGAGGAAAGCTGGAAATAAGGCAGGACATAACCCCAGGTAATGTCATAAAGGTGGTTGACTTGACCTGGTTTAATAAGAGTTTTAGATGAAATGTGAATAGTTTGGACACAGTCTACAGTGATATTTGCAGTGTTCGTGTAGCCGTGTTGGTCGCAGAATATTAGAAAGATGGTGGGTCAGGTCATATCTTTTATTGGACCAACTTGTGTTGGTGCAAGAGACACGCTTTTGAGCTTACACCGACCTGAAGAAGAGCTCTGGCGTAATCCTAATTAATTGTGGGGTGTTACTGTGAGCGTTTAAAATCAGCATACCTCCCTTTTTGTAGGCAGACGGTACCATTAGAAAAAGGATGACACCAGTTTTCTTACCCATGGACTGATGACCAGGGACAGATGCATCGTTCCATCTCAGACCGTGGGTATCAATGCGATGTACTGTTATATTGGGATGTCTGTTTGCTTTAACTAACTTTTATTTAAAATAAAAGTCTTTAATTTTAATCACTCATGTCATTCACAGTCCTCCACTAAATTAAATCTGTGAGTGCCCTGGAAGCTCAAACCTTAAAGAATTCAGTTTGGCTTTATTCCTTATTTTTCAGCTACTAGTTGGGAACACAACTCAGCAGTTGCACATGCCCAGAAGGTCACCAAATTCAGGCTATTTTGGACCAGGGGGTGGAGGAGAGCAAGTCCCAGACCACTAAAAAAGGGGATCGGGCTTGGCATCCCTGCTTATCGCAGCTGTGGCAGTGTGAGACAGGGAGAGAGGTAGTCCTTCAAGTAGGGTGCTTCCAATCTATTGCGGGCTTTGTAGGTACCTGAAACTCCACCTGGACACCAACCAAAGAAGCTAGGAGTCAAAACTGCTGCATAAGGCTCTGAGAAGAGCGACCACAAGCCTCTGTGCCCGCGAATACAGCATGCCAGGCAGCTGCGTGATTTAAGAACTCTGCCTCACGTCTCTTGCAAGCCATCATGTGCCACCTGAGCCTCCCTCCCCGGGACTTCCCAGTGCACACAGGCCAGAGCAGCATGGGTCAGAACGTCCAGAGACTGCTATGGAGCACCAGCACCTTCTCCCAAAGTCTTACTCTCAGCAACCGCTCCCTCTCCATCTCCACCAACTCTCTGGCCCCCATCATCACTCAGTCATCCTCTTGATTGGTCATCCTCTTCTCAATCTCCTGAGTGAGACCAGCCCATGGGAAGTAGGGGGAATCCCCACATTGGGCATGTGGCGATCACAGCTTGGAGACAGCTCCTTGCACTCCAGCCCTGTTCTCCCCAGGTGGCTGGAGTCCCGCATTACGGGAAAGCCAGGCCCTTAAGATCATACATTTGAAAGTACACTCTCATAGGTGTAAGTTATGTTTTCTTTCCTTTGGATCTGCATTTTATATCCACCCCCCCTCTCCAGCTTGTGCTGGGATTTCTTCTTTCCTTCCCAGAGATGCTCAGGTTTCTAATTAACTGGAAAGGCTTTTTAGTCCCTACAATTCTCCATTAATAATAATGATACCAGCTCATAAATGAAAATTGCTTTTCCATTTAAATTCTGATTTAAAAAGAAATTTTTTTTGGTGGGTAAAGGGAAGAAAAGGAGGTAAGAAGCAGCAGCCCTTGGGTCATTTGCAACTTATTAATTTCCAGCAGAGCTCTTAGCTAGCTTATTAACATTGAGCGTATTACAGCCAAATTTAATGGCTGGGATATTAATTACCTTGCAGGCTCTTTGGTATAGAAAATGATTTATTTTGATGTTACAAAGCAGTGGCGGGGGGTGGGGGAGAATCATGCGCTGTGCTCCTAGCAGAGTTACTAAGGGGGCTATTTAGACCCTGAGCATGGCACACGCTGGTGACACAGAGATGGCAGATGCTGCCCCACCACTACCAGAGAGAGAAGATGGAAATTGGGCTTTAGCCACAGGCATTGCAGGCTCCTGTTTCTCACCTTCTAATTTGGCCTGAGTTTGAAGGACCCGCCCCCGGGCCTGTTTTTTTTTTTTTTTGCTGAGCAACTGCAGCCTCTGTGGGTTTCCTCTGGAGCTGCGGATGACTGAGCGCTGCTGAAGATCAGGCCCACCAAACGGGTTCCTGTGGCCTAAGCAGCACTTAATGCCCAGTGACAAGTGGGGGACAGGTGTATCCTGATTCTGGTAGGCGCATTCTGGTTCATCAAAGACTGTGATGGGAGGCCTTAAATTAAAAGCTAAAAAGGGGTGAAGCCTCTGAAATTAGTGGACTCTTTGGAAAGTTTTGGCCCATGTGTCTTTCCATAGTACGAGTTGGGAGTCAAACTCAAGAGTCCTGGATCACAGCCCCTTGCCCTGAAAGTACAATAACCCAAGGTGGCATTTTACTTACCATGGCTTTGGCATTCTCCTGCCTCCCCTCTCTCTCTGCCTCACGAGCAGCGCGTCCCTTTAGAGTTCTTCTCTGCAATGCAGGAGAGCTGCCCAGCAAGGTAAGGAGTGGGACCGCTGTGATGCAAAACCGAGGGCTCTGCTGACTTGAGGATGTATGTTTACGCAGCCTAAGAGGCGCAGTCCATTGACAATTCTGTACAGCCAATATATTGTCTGTATGTGGCCAACACATCTCTTGAGTGGTGGGCAGCCCCAATACACCACCATCCTGCTCTTGGGGGCTCACTTTGCCCCCTACCTTGCCTAGAGGCCTGATCCAAAGCCTAATCCAATGGGCGTTTCCCTCCCATTGATTTCAATGGGCTTTGGAGCAGGTTCTAATTGTGTGTCCCCACCCTATGCTGGAACTCTGCATAATCCTGGAGGGGCAGAATACATGGTTGCTGCGGGGTGGGGGCAGGAAGCCCAGTTTACACCTCCATGTGGGCTCTGTGGGACACAGTTTCCTATCTGGGATGCCCAGGTGACTTTACTAACCCCCTTGACACATGGCTGCAGTTCAGCTCCCCACCCCTCACCTTGATGGGAGACTGCCCCTGGGAATTATAGTGCAGCACCGATGGGGTGCAGGAGGTCTTGAGAAAGCGGAGACATTTACAGGGAACAAGGTGAGGAGTGTCACAGAGCTGTTCAGGTGGGAAAAGGCAGTACACAACAGACACTGAGTACAAAGGAGAGCCATCACTGCCGTTCCTGCAAGCAACCCCCGCCCAGAACAGTCCTGCACTAAGGACAGTCTGGAATCTGGAGCCCTGCAGAAACAACCAAAGCTGGGATCTACCTAGCTCACCTCCTAATACCAGGTGCTGACCAGAGCACGAATGCAGCAGTGCCCTGGATTAAAGGGCCAGTTCTGGAGCCTCCACAAACACTAAAGCCTTCCTCAGGGCTCTGACAACCCAAAAACCAGCCTCATTTTCCTTGGTAATGGCGACTCGAGCTTTGCCTTTGAGAGCAAGCAGCACCAGTAAAGGAGACCCTCCCACTGACTCCAGCTCACGCTGACACGGATGGATATCCTGCAGCCACAGTTCAGTACCTGTGATTGAGCCCCAAGGGATTATGGGAAGAGGCCCTGTGGGCATGGTTTCCTGACCACCATTGAGTGTTTGTCCCAGGATCACAGTCACATTGGGGTTTCCTCTGATCTGGATAAAAATCTTACTCCAGCTAAACTCTCCTGCCCTATACTGCCCTGCACAACCCTATATGCCCCTCAATGACCCCCTTCACTGTCCCTTAACAACCCACCATGCTCCTCTGAAACTATCAACAGCATATTGCCTACCCCCACAGTTACATATTACAGTCTGAGGTCCCATTCTGCCCCACTCCTCTGCCTTAGAGTGTGGACAATAGAGGTTAATCAGAGTTAGTCTCGCCCCACAGGTAGGGGATGAGGACCAGGGAAGGAGGCAGAACATTTGACATCAGACATCATGATGGGCAGATAAGCCTAGAGCAGGAGAGACTTTGGGTTAGACCCCTACTGGTGTTTAAATTCTGCCCTCCGTGCCTTGCGCACCCCATGCAACCCCACTGAGATCCCTTCAGCGCTCTTAGCTCATGCAGAAATACACCCCATGGTTCAGAGACACATTCTCTCCTAATGGGGTAGCTAGAGCCTATGCCTACTGCCCACACGCTGCAGGGCAGTGGCTTTCAACCTTTTTTCATTTGCAGACCCCTAAAAAGTTTCAAACAGAGGTACGGACCCCTTTGGAAAACTTAGTCTGCAGACCCCCAGGGGTCCACAGACCACAGGTTGAAAGCCACTGGGGTAGGGGTGTTGGAGCTAAAGCACAACAGGAAGATAGGCCCATAGAGACCATAGATGGTTAAACCTAGAGCAGCCTCTAGGGTGCTCTTAAATGGATGGGTCAGAGCAGGCAAATTCACTAGGAGAAGTGCAACTTACTCCCTAATGCTACCTCCTCCCATCTTGTAGGAGCAGATCTTAGCCCAGGAGAGACTCTGGGTCATGTGTGTGCGTGTAAGACAATCTCACAAATCACACAGCCTTCATATTTTTAAACCGTAATTTATTTTAAATAGATGGTCCTGTCAATTTTAGTGAAACATAATTCATAAACCACATAAATGAGCCTCTCTGTCACACACGCCTAGAGGAGCCAGCTGCCTCTGTCCTCAATGCCACTAACTCGTTCAACCAGAATCCTACAGCTGCCTCTACGCAGGATGCAGGTCAGTCAATTAAACTTTATAAATGGAAAATAATAAAATACGACAGCCTTTTACAGCCCCTGCCCATAGCCCTGCAGCTCAGATGCCTAGTGCTGGGGTTTTCTTTTACAGAAGAACTTCATTCCAAACAGGGGCTTCGGTGCAACCAGAAATGCCATTTACACGTGTTGAAGGAACCTGGCGGTTCCGTTCCACCTGGCTCCCGTGACACACACCCCTTTCATAGCAGAGTTCGCTATACTCCAGCCCCAATCCTCTCCTGCATGATGTCGTTCGAGAGCCTGATCTCCCACTGACTCCAATAGGCTTTAGAGCAGACTGCAAAGGTAACACGCTGCAGGCTCTCACTAGCCGGTAGTAATTATAGGTACTAGGAATGGGCCTTCACCAAACCCTCAGATACAAACACCCCCAAACTTTGAGCAAGGTCTCAGCTGAAGATGGGGTTCATCTCTACTCATTCCAATGCCTTATTCATAGTGCTCCCTCAGTGTCAGGGTTGGAGGGCAGAAGCGCTCCCCAAATCTGATCTCCTGCCTATCACAACCCACTAACCCAGCCAACCCCATGCCCACCAGAATTAGGCCAAAGTCTTACAGCCTTCAGGAGACTAGATTAGTAGGTGCCATAGACTGAGCAGGAAGGACCGAGGTGCGCCAATGCCCAAGCCCCCGGCAACGTCAGGGAATTGATTAAGTGAGCTATGCCCGGACGATTCCAGCAAATGACTCCCTGCAGCATGGGCAGCAGAAGTATCCATGGAATATATGGGGAGAGAGAGTCCCTGCCCCAAACAGCTCAGACTAACTCAGACACAGCTGACTTGCGACAACAGTTCAGGAACAAGTAGGCGTTGAGGTCACGCTGCGCAGACCAGCAGAGAGGGGCTTTAGGGAAGGCATAAAGAGGGGATCTGGTGCCTGAGGAGGGCACGTTGCCCAGGGGAAGTGGGAGGCTCTTCCAGGCGTAAGGAGATGACACTGGGAGGAAACATCCCAGGGGATGATGCAGGAGAAGAGAGTCACAGCAGAGGTGAATATTGCCCATTGCAGCAGCCTCTGCATCAGTGCTGCCCTGTTCCGAGGGCTCAAGCAGGATCAAAATGGCACCTAGCCCTTGCAGTGCCCTTCCGCCCTGGGCCCAAGGGCACCCGACATGAAGGGCATTGCCACCTCTCACAATTTTGGGTGTGTTTTTTACAGCTGCAGCTCCAGGACACCAGTGATTCAGTGAGCCTCTGGGCTCAGTTTTTAAGTAAGTTTCCAGCTCTGACAGTTTGAATATGTGACCCCGAGTGTATCCTAAAGGCTCGGAGAGCCGAGAGAGCCCAACATTCATCCCCAGGATTTTCACACCAACCTCATGATGATTTTCTTTCTTTTTTTTTTTTTTTTTTGAGACCCAACTCCTAGTGTTTGAATGCTCGGGACATTGGGAGCGAGGAAGGGCACGAGACGGAGCACAGGAGGCCATGACGCAGAGATGTGGGTGGGGGTGCAGGAGCAGAGGCCTGATAATCTGGAGAAGGAGCCCGTCATACCAGAGGAGAGAGAGGAGGGGGACTGTTTTGTTTGGTTCTCCATTTAGACAGAAAGCAGGCAACAGGCTGTCACCATAACCAACAAATTGACTTGGCACCAGTAACCCTCTGCAGCTTGTGAAGCCGTGACCCTGTGAGACAGAGTCAAGGGCTCCAAGGCAGGGCAACAGCAGGGGAATTCGAAAAAAAGAAAAAGGAGGACTTGTCGCACCTTAGAGACTAACCAATTTATTTGAGCATCAGCTTTCGTGAGCTACAGCTCACTTCATCGGATGCATACCGTAGAAACTGCAGCAGACTTTATATATACACAGAGAATATGAAACAATACCTCCTCCCACCCCACTGTCCTGCTGGTAATAGCTTATCTAAAGTGATCATCAGGTGGGCCATTTCCAGCACAAATCCAGGTTTTCTCACCCTCCACCCCCCCACACAAATTCACTCTCCTGCTGGTGATAGCCCATCCAAAGTGACAACTCTTTACACAATGTGCATGATAATCAAGTCTGGCTATTTCCTGCACAAATCCAGGTTTTCTCACATCCCCCCCACCCCCATACACACACAAACTCACTATCCTGCTGGTAATAGCTCATCCAAACTGACCACTCTCCAAGTTTAAATCCAAGGTAAACCAGAACATCTGGGGGGGGGGGGGTAGGAAAAAACAAGAGGAAACAGGCTACCTTGCATAATGACTTAGCCACTCCCAGTCTCTATTTAAGCCAAAATTAATAGTATCCAATTTACAAATGAATTCCAATTCAGCAGTTTCTCGCTGGAGTCTGGATTTGAAGTTTTTTTGTTTTAAGATAGCGACCTTCATGTCTGTGATTGCGTGACCAGAGAGATTGAAGTGTTTTCCAACTGGTTTATGAATGTTATAATTCTTGACATCTGATTTGTGTCCATTTATTCTTTTACGTAGAGACTGTCCAGTTTGCCCAATGTACATGGCAGAGGGGCATTGCTGGCACATGATGGCATATATCACATTGGTGGATGTGCAGGTGAACGAGCCTCTGATAGGCTATCACCAGCAGGAGAGTGAATTTGTGTGGGGGGGTGGAGGGTGAGAAAACCTGGATTTGTGCTGGAAATGGCCCACCTGATGATCACTTTAGATAAGCTATTACCAGCAGGACAGTGGGGTGGGAGGGGGTATTGTTTCATGGTCTCTGTGTATATATAAAGTCTGCTGCAGTTTCCACAGCATGCATCCGATGAAGTGAGCTGTAGCTCACGAAAGCTCATGCTCAAATAAATTGGTTCATCTCTAAGGTGCCACAAGTACTCCTTTTCTTTTTGCGAATACAGACTAACACGGCTGTTACTCTGAAACCAGCAGGGGAATTGTTTCACATCTTCACCTTTGACAGAGCCTGGAAAGCCCACAGAGCATGCTAGGAACATATAACTGGGCCTCTGAGCCCATCCATGTGGTTCTAAAGCTCCCTTCGGTCGATGCAAACTCCCCGGCTGTTGTTATTTCGCTAGAAGCACATTTTCTGGCAATCACAATCCCCAGGGTTCAATATTCATATTAAATCAAGGCAGCCCATGTGCTGAAGGTAGGCTTGGAGCTGACCTGGGAAGGACCATGGGCTGCAGCGCACGGTTGTACCTCTCCGTACCCCTCAACACAGGTTCCCAGGCAGCTGCTGCTGTCAGGAGGCTGGTTGCAGGCAAAATACTGCTGGCTTTTCCCCTCCCTCCTTTTCTCTCTCCCTTGGACTGAAAATGGGAAGGTCATAAATGTGGCAGGTTCATTAACTAGAAAATACATTTCATACCATACAAATAAAATCCAACTGACTGGCACAATAACGAGGCTTTTATTGCTTTGCTCTTCATAGGTGAAAGAGGAATTTAGCCCAGATTCATCCCTATTCAGGATACCACTTAAGCACCGGCTTAAAGTCCCAATGAATTCAATAGGGATTTAAGCACATGCTTGAAGTTAAACACATAGTTGAGTGCTGTCCTGTACAGGGATGCTTGAAGGCCCTGATTTAGGAAAGCACTTGTCTCCCTCGTTCCAACATGATGTTCCTCAAAGGGACCCCAACCCTCATCCTGGGGGAAAACAGGACAACCAAGCCCCATGTTCGTTGGACAGTCTGTTCTTCAACCTGGCATCTCCTCAACATGGCTTGAGAGAGAGAGAGAGGATGGTGCAGTGGTTGGGGTGCTAGCCTGGACCTCAAGAGACAAATTCAATTCCCGGCTCCATCACAGACTTCCGGTGGGACCTTTGGAAGATCATTTAGACTCTCTGTGCCTCAGTTTCCCCTCTGTCTGATGGCTATAACAGCCCTGCCCTACCACAGAGGCGCATGGGATGATAAATACATTAAAGATTATGAGACGTTCAGATACAACAGTAATGGGCACCATATAAATACCAACAATAGGAGACTTTTACACATTGAATTGGGGTTCCTCACTTTTCATCTCCCCCCACTCTATTTTTTCTTAAATTCCAAAAACTTTTATATATGAAAAAAAAAGATCCTTTTCACACTCTCATCTCTTCAAACAAAGGCAGATTCTCTGCCTCTCTCTCTTTTTGTTACTCGTGCAGACGCAGCTGCTGAATATGGAGGAGTGTTCCTTTTATATTCCACACTCAAAAGGATCAAAACCAGTATTGCGGGACTGTTTTACCAGTTATTAGATTAGGACCTAGAAAGAAAAAGAAAGATAGAAAGATAGATGCTGATCTGAATCTTCCTAAATTCACCCTCGGATACCTCACAACTCGGCCTTCATCCAGTATTTGTCCTCATCTCTCCAATTTCATGTTCCAGCAGCAACCGGAGCTGGATGAAGATTTTTTCCCCATCAATTTTTTCAACCCAGTAGAAGAGGACACGGATGTAGCAACCTTTCACAGAAAAAAAATAATCCAGTTTTGTACAAATAAATTCAGATATTTGTTGGGGGAAGTTGGTTGTGGGGTTTTTTTTTTTTTATGTATATAAAAATCTGAAACACTTTATAGAAAAATTTTCAATTACAGTTTTCCATTTGTGTCAATATTTCACAGGTAAAAGAGATATGACCCAACCAGCTCTCATTGAAAGTCTCCATGCCCTACTACAGATACTACCGACTTATTTTTGAAGGTCTCTTCTTACACTAGGATCCTTTGTCCAAGCTCTGTGAAAACGACCTCCTCCCATTGTTTCAGCATCGGATTTGCCTTTGTCTGATTGGCTGGCTGAAACATCGGTGGAAGGAGTTGCTAGAGGATGCTCCAACTTGGGGGCGAAAGTGGGGAAGCAAGAGCAGTATCCTCCTCCTCCCTACAGTCAGCTGGGATTTGAGGTGATAGTTTTCTCGGTTTAGTGAAAGGTCATTAATTGCTCCATTTATTGGACCAACTTCTGTTGGGGAGAGACAAGCTTTTGATCATACACAGCGCTCCGGTCTGAAGAAGAGCTCTGTGTAAGCTCGAAAGTTTGTCTCACTCACCAACAGAAGTTGATCCAATAAAAGATATGACCTCACTCACCTGGTCTCTCTACTATCCTGGGACCCACACGGCTACAACAGCCCTGCAACCATAATTCCTCCAGGCAGATATTCCACAGACAATGACAGCCCAAGGGTCAAAGAATTTTCCACATTGAAAACAATCAAAGCAGGACCATGCCACTGAGACTTCCCCTGTTTTAATGTCTGCTCGGAGGGCATTTCAGGAGTGTCTTTGTTGTGTGACAGCTGGAAATTATGGGCAGTTCTTCTAGAAAGACTCTTTATGGTACAGATAGATGCTGTAATCTGTTTTAATAGGTTTTCCAGCAAAGCCTTTGACACAATTCTCATTACAGTAAGGCTTTAATGAAGAGAGCATTTGTATGGTTAGGGTAACGTCTTCAAGAGCTCCTCTTCATAGAGAGCTTTTTATTTCTATGCCGATTGTCAACGTGCACAGCTGGATCCCCATTAAAAAGCCGCCTGGTACAACAAAATTAGGCCCATTCCAGCCTCTTTGCACAAGCAACTGCTAGTGACTAGGCCAGAGCCACCGCCGGTGTAAATTGGTGTCACACCTCCAAGGTCAACATGCAGTGGTTCAGCTGAGATCAGCAGTGCTCTGCCAGTTTACACCGACGGAGGATCTGGCCCATTATATGGTGCCCACAAGACGTGTGGCAACACTGTACAATGCTCCCTCCCACCCCTGCCCCTCCCCGTGAGTTTCTCTCACACACACACACACACGGGTTCTAAGCCATTTCCACACTGGCTCTTCCCTCCCATTCAGCAATATGGGAAAGGGCAGGGCAGTCATGACCCTAATACCAGTACATGGTAAGTCACAAACACCCCCCCTCCCCCATGTGAAGACCCCTGCACTGAGCTGCCCCCTCCTTTGGCTTTCCCTTGTCCTGGCTTCTAGGGTTCCAGTCAATAGGATTTAGACTAAGCGCCTAAATCCCTTTTGAAGAGATTTAGGCTCCAAATCAGTTAAGCGTTGTGACACTGAGCACAGCAATGCCTCAAATGCTTTAAAAATCGGAGCCCAAGCCCCCTGGGGCAGGGTCTGTCTTTGGTTCTGCACGCTGTAGAGTGCAGAGCACATCATCAGCACGCAACCGACGGCACGAACGGCCTTTGGCTGGTGCTGTTGGAGGGAGGAAAGACTCAAACAGCTATTCCAAAAGCAGGTGGAGAGCAACAAGCAATCAGGGCCTGACCGTACCCCGGCTTAGCAGGAGCTGGGTGGGGTGTCAGCCTCAGTGAGGGGAACAGCGATTATGCGGGCGCAGCTGGCGTAGCCTGGGGAAGCCGCGATCACGTGTGTGTTGTCTCTCCTCTCGTGTCAGAGTAAAGCTAAGGCCTCCATCCAGTCAAAGGGGCCAGGGCCAGCCTATTGGAGGTGGCGGCAGGACACCGGATAGTGCTTATATTACCAGAATAAGCTACTGAAACGTCTGCTCCAACCAGCTGTGGTTTATGGCGCTTTAAATACAGCCATGCCTGCAACTGGTTGCTACAGATTCAGAATTTAGTGGGATGCACAGATCGAGGGAGTGGCCAGTTGGAGATGGAGTTGGTTTAAGGCTGAAGTCAGAGTGGATGCAGCTTATGGACAAGAAACCCACTCCCTGTGCTAACTTGCTTGTCTTGTAGTTACTTTGTTTCCTCGTTATTGGCCAAGGAGTTTGACTGGGTCGGACGGCAGCTTTCCAACCTCCAGGACTACAGTTAGGCACCGAATTTGGAACGGGGAGGGAAGAGCAGCTGTAGCTAGAGTGCTGGATGCCCAGCACCTCTGAAAATCAAATCACTTCGTTAGACGGCTAAATCTCAGTTTGAGATGCCCAGCTAATCTCCCAGATTTGAACACGTGGGCCACTATAGTTGGATTAAAGAGACAGGATGGGGTGGTGCATCTCGGGATACTGAACAGCAACAGCGCATTGTACCAGAGCTCCCGCTGGACAGCGGTACATCTTTGGGCCAGAGGACGGTTTTTTCATTCTAGGTTTGTACAGCCCCTAGCACAGTGAGGCCCTTCGGAGCAGTAAATATTTATAGTGGAGTAAGGGCCAGAAGGAAGGTGAGGCAGTGGCTGTTCCGATTTTATCGAGGGTTTTCTACGTGCACTAGGGGCAGCGTGTGAAGGCGTGGAGACGTGTGAGAGAGAATCCAAGTGATGGGTGAGAGAGAGAGTGCGAGAGCACGCACATGCAGCTCTTCAGAAGTTAATATGCGGCTCCTTGTACAGGCACCGACTCTGGGGCTGGAGCGACAGGCGCCAACTTTCCAATGTGCCGGGGGGTGCTCACTGCTCACCCCCTGGCTCTGCCACAGGCCCTGCCCCCAGTCCACCCCTTCCCACCCCCTCCTCTGAGCCTGCCATGCCTTCGTGCCTCCCCCAATCCGCCCAGAGCCTCCTGCATGCTACAAAACAGCTGATTGGGAGGTGCGGGAAGGGAGGGGGAGGTGCTGATTGGTGGGACAGCCGGTGGGCAGGAGGCGCTGGGAGCAGGGGGTTGGAGCTGATGGGGGGGTTGCTGACGTATTACTGGGGCACTTTGGCAATGTACATTGGTAAATTCTGGCTCCTTCTCAGGCTCAGGTTGGCCGCCCCTGCTCTAATTCTTGCCCTTGTCAGGAAGCCCTGGTGCTGTTTTTCCAATACACATTCAAACCTTAAGCAGAGAACACCACGTTCGCTGCACATGTGGCCTGCGATCAAACAGTCTGCCCTGCATGGGAGGGCAGCAAAGACCTGTGCTGAATGTTTGCTCTGGGCAGCACCTGCCTTTCATTTTCATTTAGATTTGTCTCAGCTTGGGGAGAAAAAGCCAGGCTGTTTCTTTGTGGAGACCCCGCTGCCTTAGTGTGGCTCCGGCCGGTCAGTCGGAAAGCAGAGGGCTCTCTGCAGAGCAGCGCCAGACTGTGAGAGATGTATTTACATCTCCAGGCTCTATTACTCTTTCCCTTCCCCTAGAAAGGAGACAGGCCCAGAGAACAGAAGGAAGCAGATTCCCCTTCGGAGAGGCTCAGAGGAAGCTTTCAGCTTGCTGTCAGGGAGAGCTAAAAATAAAGGCACCAGTTCCTTGGGGTTAAGTCAGTTACTTTTGAGAGGTCCCCAAGTTTTACATGGCTCTGTGCTGCAGTGAGTCTTGTGATAAACTAGCCAGGCTCCTGGTCATTTATCCTGCTGCTTCCGGATGCATTGCACAGGACGGACCCAACCAGCTTTGTACTGAGCTAGCTGAATTCTAGAAAGGATCCCCCAGCACCATCATTCCCTTCCCCAGTTTGTATGTGTTGATTGACAAGCCCTGGGGCTGTAAGCCTTTTATTAATCCATGGCACAGTTGCAGCCTGGGCAGAGCACACAAGTGAGTTTCTCTCATGTCCCCGTGCTGCGAGCAGGACCCAAATGGCCCCCACAGAGCTCAGTGTAGCCCGTCGTCCAACGCTGGCCACTCATGCTGGAGCGGGTAGATGTGTCTGGATTAGCCGGCCAACCTCTGACACTGGGGTTTTCAACCCCGCTGATCACTTCGACCATGAGCAGAAAGAGCCGTAAAAAACTTGTCAACATTCCCCTCCCCCACAACGAAATGCACTAATTGCTTTTGAAATCCCAACCATCTTCCACTTATTAAATTCTAGTACAGCAGCAACTGGATCCCCCAAGCATGGTCAGGGCCTCACTGTGCTAGGCGCTGCAGGTGCACGCATAGACCTGCCCACACCCACCCTGTAAGAGACGGACAGTCCCTGTCCAAGACCTTGCAAACAAACTAAACCAGACAGAAGGGGGCAGGGGAAATGAGGCACAGGGAGACGCAGTAACTAGCTGAGTGTCACACCACGGGTCAGTAGCAGACCAAGGAGCAAAACCCCAGTCTCCAACTCCCAGTCCCGTGACCCATCCACCAGGCAAGGCTGCCCCAATCAGACCTTTTCCTACAACTCCCAGCATAACAGGGACAGGCTGAATGTGAAGAAGTGACCGTCAGCTACCACCGTGAGTGAATTCCTATCCCCACTGATGTCCATGGCAAGGCTCCCATTGGCTTCAGTGGGGCCAGGATTTCACCCCCAGGGTTTTAAATTCAGCTGAGTAATGGCCTAGAGAGAGTTCCCAAGCAGAGCCCCGGTGCAACCCAACCTAAGCCCCCTTCCCCCACTGGAGTATTCAGCTCATGTTTTACACTGACCCCACTGCTGCTGGGACCACCCAGGCAGAGCAGACAAGATCAATGCCCTGAACTAAGGAGCTCTGGGTACCCAGACCTGGTACCTGGGTACCAGAGAGGCAACCCTGACCTCTTAATGGATCAAAGCCTCAGAATGAGGTCAGCACTGGTCCTCAGTCCTGTCCCAAGCAGCTGGGAGAAGAGTGTGGAGAACAGGCAGAGGTCAGAGGTGCTAGAGGAATGCAAGTGATGGGGAGAACACACACAAATGCCCACCAACCTGTGAAAGAAGATTAAAACGCTTTCTCCGGTGCTGCCAGGATGAAGACAGCCATGAGTTCCCTCCCCTGAAGACAGGTTTCAGAGTAGCAGCCGTGTTAGTTTGTATCCGCAAAAAGAAAAGGGGGACTCGTGGCACCTTAGAGACTAACAAATTTATTTGAGCATAAGCTTTTGTGGGCTAAAACCCACTTCATTGGATGCATGCAGTGGAAAATACAGTAGCAAGATATACACACACACCCCACAATTTTTTCATTGTGTGTGTGTGTGTGGGGGGGGGTGTTGACAGGGTCGGGCCAGATGGCTATAGGAGAGTAATAGAAGGCAGATATATTAGCCCCAGGCTAAATAGGTCCCTTTTCCCTGGGTAAGGTAACAGGGAAGGTTCCAGAACAATCAGGAACCTTCTGGAGACAACTAAGACAGGCTGATTAGAGCACCTGCAGCCAATCAAGAAGCTGCTAGAATCAATTAAGGCAGGCTAATCAGGGCACCTGGGTTTTAAAAAGGAGCTCACTTCAGTTTGTGGTGTGCGTGTGAGGAGCTGGGAGCAAGAGGCACTAGGAGCTGAGAGTGAGAACGCGGACTGTTGGAGGACTGAGGTGTACAAGCATCATCAGACACCAGGAGGAAGGTCCTATGGTGAGGATAAAGACGACGTTGGGAGGAGGCCATGGGGAAGTAGCTCAGGGAGTTGTAGCTGTTGCACAGCTGTTCCAGGAGACACTCTAGACAGCTGCATTCCACAGGGCCCTGGGCTGGAACCCGGAGTAGAGGGTGGGCCTGGGTTCCCCCCAAATCCTCCCAACTCCTGGTCGGACACAGGAGTCGACCTGGACTGTGGGTTCAGAAAAATGGCCAAGCTAAGGGCTGCCGTGAAGCTCCAAGGCGAGCAAAATCCACCAATAATCATAGAATATCAGGGTTGGAAGGGACCTCAGGAGGTCATCTAGTCCAACCCCCTGCTCAAAGCAGGACCAATCCCCAATTTTTGCCCCAAATCCCTAAATGGCCCCCTCAAGGGTTGAACTCACAACCCTGGGTTTAGCAGGCCAATGCTCAAACCACTGAGCTATCCCTCCCCTCCAATAAGCACAAGACCCACCAAGGTAGAACAGGAACTTTGTCAAAATATCTTTCTACTGTATTTTCCACGGCATGCATCCAATGAAGTGGGTTTTAGCCCAGCCTCTAAGGTGCCGCAAGTCCTCCTCGTTCTTTTTCTCCCCTGAAGAGTGACAGTTTGCAGAAACTTACAGGTTGTTTGGCTTGAAGAGACACTCTGCAGGATGGCAGCTGTGACGGAATAGAAGGAGCCCCACAGACAGCAACAGCAGAGATGGAGCACGGGGAGGAACAAGTGGGGCACTCTTGTCCTTTGCTCCTTCCATCCTAGGAAGGTTTCAAGGTAACAGGGAAAGCCCAGTGGAAAACCACAGGAGACCTTTGAACCAAAGGCACTGGCTCTATTCTACAGCCTGGAAAGGAGTCCCCGAGCGGCCTTTGCAGAGCTCTCCCTTGCCAACGGGACGTAGAGAACATACCCGTCTTGCAAAAGGAGGCTGCGCCCACTGGGATCATGGAAAGCGCCGGAGAGAAAGGCATGGGCATAAGATCTGCAATGTCTCGTGAAGAATTGGGCCGGTGCCAGGGGGCCACAGCGAGAAAGGATATTAATTCCCCAGCCTGACCAAGGGCGGCCCAAGGACTGTGAAAATTGCTGAATAATCTCACTCATTTTTCACACAAAGGAAGTGATCTGCTGCCAGGCATTCCGGGAAGAGCAGCAAAACACCGGATAATAGTAAAGAAGGGATACTAAAGTAAGTAGGACACCATGGGGGGCGGAAGGCAGTCAGGGAGACATGAAATCAGCCATTTGAGACCAAAATGATCACAGAGGATAGTAAGGGGATGGATGGATCAATCAATGCTGAAGCTGTTTCAAAGAGGCAGGCGCATAAGATTTGCCAGACACGAAGTTCTCCGGCCTGTTTTGCTGGAAGGGAACTTTTCTCTGCATGTTTGGTGCCAGTGTTCCTCACGGCATCTGTTGAGACCCAACGGGGGGAGAGAGAAGCAAGGACAGCAAGAGGCAATGCCCAAGGATTTAAACCCAGGGAAGGAGGCCAGCAAAGGTGCACATGACACTGCACTGGCTTGCTTTCCTCCCTCCCTCCATCATACAAGTGAGTACCACTCTGATCCTTCGGTCGCCACAGCAGGATTCAGAGCGGAAGGGAAGCAAGTGCCGTCTCTCGAGCTCTGCTAACGACGTGGTCTCCGTTCCGCAGAGGCAGCTCGAGGTGGAGCAGGAGGCTGGCCTTGCTCTTGGACCACCCGAGAACAGGAAGAGGACGACTTTTCAGTGGGGAAGCGGCAGACTCCACGAGACAAAAGACAGGACAAAAAGTGGAGGGCTTTCTGCTCCCCACAGCAAGCAGGGGCCAGGGCCAACAAGTTAGCACCAGGCCACTGGGCAGGTCTAGCTCATCCTGCTGGGAACCCGGGTCCAAGGGACAGTCGGGAAGTTGGTTGCTATTTTTTAATTAGTTCAGCAACACAAAGCCAGCTCTTTGGAGCCGGTGGGACAACACAGGCTCGGTCTCAGGGAGGAATCAAACAGGGGATTTATTATTTGGGTTGTGGGTGCGCTTAGGGGCACCCATCAAGGATCTGCTGTACTAGGCACTGGACGAGACCATCTTCTCGCCCCAAGAAGTTCAAATCCGTTTAAAAAGTCTGGTGGGATTCCAGGTTAAGAGCCAGATTCACTCAGGTTGATGCAGGAAGGCGGAAGGAGCGCTGTCCCAGCGAGGCAAGGGGCATTGACACCCTGGGGGGATAGGCAGGGTCACCACCCATCCCTGAGGTTTCTGCTAGGATATGGGGCAGATTTAGCTTCACAGCCAGAGCTCCATGGGAGCTGAACTGGTGGAGGATGGGGACACACCACATTTCTTGGCTACACTCTTTTTCCAGTTACGCTTGCCCACTTCCTAGGTTACCTTCCCCCTTCAAGCACGTTTGCAGACATCTCCTCAGTGCACTTCTCCGCACGAGGTCCCCTCCACCAGGCATTAGGCCAGCATCATTAACCCAGTAACTAGCACTACCTGGTGCTTAGTGACCGAATACTTTTTGCTTTTAGAAGTTTTCGCAGAGCGGCAGGCCAGAAAACTGTTGCACATTTCAATGAGAAAATGGAGCTTTGTCTAAATGACATTTCCAATATTGGATGTGTCAAGGGGTTTTACTAAATCAAATCATTTTTGAATACGGTCCCATTTTCGGAGGGACATGGCGACACTTCAGGGATCTCTTAGGAGGTTGGACCCTGTTTGAAACAATCAGAACAAAGAGGCCAACCCCCACCCCGCTTACCACCTATTCTCAGGGTTTCAAATTTTACTGCAGAGTGTCTTAATACTAGATTGCAGCCAGCTGTGATGTCACAACGGGAACAAGGGGCAAGATTTTCAGAATTGCCTCAGTGAGTTAGCAGCTTAAGTCCCATTTTCAAAAGGTGCTCGGGAGCCCAAGTGTCACTGAAAGTCAATGGGACTTTGGTGCTTTTGAAAATGTTGCCCAAGGCCAAAAAGTGGCACATCAGCTGCCATTATAGCATGGAGCTATAATCCATATTCACCTGGAAAAGGCATTTTGCTCCTGCTGATTTCCTGATTCGGGCTATCGTGTGTGATACAGCATGGCCAGAAGGCAGCAGGAGAGTAACACAGGAGAGAGATGTAAGTCCCAGGAGAAGGAGAAGCCTTTTTCCCTGTCGAGGGAAGAAAGGTTTCTATAAATTAAAAGCACCTGAAGCCAATTAGAGCACCTGAAGCTAGTCACTTGATTAAAAACCCCCTGCCTCAATCAGCCAGGGGAAGGAGTTGGAGCAGAGTGCAGTTTGAAGGAGGGCCGTGGCTGGCTAGAAGACCAAAGACCCTAGGTAAAGAGACACCCAGCTTGTAGGGGGAGGGGGGGGGAGGGAGGAAGCCCCACAAGCTGAAGAGCAGGAGAGGGAAGTAGCCCAGGGGAAGGACGCACTAGTTCAAGTAGTTTACCATTATCCCTAGGGCCCCTGGGCTGGGACCCAGAGTAGAGGGCGGGCCTGGGTCCCTCCCTCTCCACTACCCTTCTCTGGGTTACCAGTGGGACAGGGCAGGAAACTGCGCCCGACCCCCCCCAGAAGAGGAAGCGCGGGACCCATCATAATCGTACCGGCAATTTGCCATAACGAGCTCTATCCCGAAAAGTGCTCAACACCCTCATCTTGGAATGGCCTTGTTCTAGAAGTACGTACTGGGCCTTTCACACGACCACACAGCACGGATCACATGCCTAACACTTACATAGCCCCGGGCCTTTCACACGACCACACAGCACGGATCACATGCCTAACACTTACATAGCCCCGGGCCTTTCACACGACCACACAGCACGGATCACATGCCTAACACTTACATAGCCCCAGGCATATTCAATTTGCTGTATGGATATCAACTGATTGAGCCATTTATTATTCCATGGTTTTCTAGCTGTCAGAATCGCTCCCAAGGGCCTGCAAGCCTGCATTCAGGAGGACTCCTTACAGACTTATCCTGTGCAGGGAAAGGGAAACCAAGGAAATCAAATCCTGAAAGCTGAGATGGGTCTGGCCCAGAACCCCTGAGGCACATCCCCTGAATGTTGGGAAATTCCAATTGGGATTGGAATAGAGATTTGATCTCTGCAGGTCTGACCATCTAATCAAGTGTTAGAATACTGCACCACGCAGGACAGACAAGAGATTGGATCTACTAAGGACCTTATCCTGGGAGCTGATGGGTGTATTCTGGAAAGTGTCGAGTGCCCCCCTCTGGCAACTAGCTTCAAGGAGGATTTGAGACCATTTGGTACCTTAGGAACCCCAGGAATCTTTACTTTGTCTGCACTGGCTTTGGACCTGGACCCCCAACAGATTCTGTCTCAGGGACAGTTCTCACTGGGGTCTGGGTCAGTGTCTCTTCAGCAATCAAGACTGTAGTTACAGGTTATGCTTCTGAGAGAGAAAAGCTCACTACCGGCAACTCTGTGGGATGCACAGATGCTGACGCTTAGAGGGCAGTGTGGAACTGTCGCATACACAAATAATTAGCAGCAACATTAAAAAAACCCTAAGAGGGAAAAATAAATAAATCAAAAACCAAAAAACAAATTAGGCAAAAGGCGCAGCCGGCATTTGCAAGGAGCCCTGCCCACGAGCCATCAGCATGAGCCATTGCTCCCCTCTCATCGTGTTTATTGCTCAGCGAGTACATAACAGGCTCATCAACGGCAATCTCTGCCATCTGCACGTACCGGTCTTTTATCACGGGTGACTCAATGGACTTCCAGCGCCTCACAATTAAACGCTTAGCGCACAGTAAATGCCGCTGTTAGCCACTTACAGTTAGGATTAGAGAAATTCATCTCTCCGCCCCCCCCCCCGCACCCTCCCTCTCCAGGATGGCGCAGCATCACCATCTGGGGTGCCCATGCAGCTTCCCAGCACGGAATAGCTGAGAACACATTTGTCAGTCTCTGCCAAACGTTATGACGCTTGTAACGTGATAGGGAGAGGCGCTGAGACCTCAACAACTGCAGTGCTGGTCCTCATCTGGAAATGCCCTGGCTCAGGCATTGAACTCCCCCATCCCCCCCATTGCACCCCACTGCCATAGGCCATCCCAGGCTCCTGCCCAACGGAGCCAACATTTCCAAGTGAATTAACAACAAAAAACAAAGTATCAGCTGGTCACAAAAAGCAATTCAGGAACAAGCCAAACAGGGGCTGTCCAGTTAGTTAATGAGCAATCTGTCGCCTGAAATGTCACCACTGATGGTGTAATGATTAAATCCTGGCTGAGGTCCCCAGCCCACATCTTACTGACTGACTCAAGTGCCCAACATTGACAGCAACCTGTATAAAATGCGAAGACAGAAATCGATACATTATTAGACTACTTGCGCTGGGGAGATACAATTGAAGAGGTTGTTGATGGAACTGGGGTTGGCAAGAATCTCTCCTTCCTCCCCTCAACCCCAAACCTCTCACAATGGGCCAACGACTGTAGATCCAACCAGCTATGAACAAGAGGTGAGAAGACAATCTAGGAGTCAATTCACTGCCAATCCTTCATCCACATTCTTGCAGCTGCTTGAAATCTGCTCCGGTGCCAGCATCCCTCCCAGAGCAGTATCTGCTGCTGGGGTCTCTCTAGAGACGTTCATTGACCAAAGGGAAGGAGATTAATTCTTCTTCTAAGCAACTATATCCCTTGGGACTTCACTGAGATGTAACGCTGTGGGGCTGGTACAAAGGAGCTACCAGCAAAAGCAAGTTTTGCAAGCCAAGCTCCACCAACAGAGACACTTGGGTCTCCCTGTTAAGTGTAGATGGTGCCTTCATCGCTTGGGTCATGGCTTAAATTCCTTAGTGGGACAGTAGGCACAGGGACGCTCAGCCCAAGATGGTAAAGGAGACAGTCTTGTCCACACACTCCATTATGGGGTGATCCCTCCCGATCTGGGTTTAGAAGCATTCCAAGAATAGGGGGAGAGAGTAAAAAGGCCCAGTAAAAAGTATATTTTGGTTAATTCAGCACTGTTGGAGAATGGCCTAGTGATTAGAGAAAGGGACCGGGAGGCAGGTTGCCTTGGTTCAAGACCCAGCTCTACCATAGACACCCTGAGTGACCTTAGGTGAGTCCCTTAGGCCCCAAGTGCCCATTCCCTGGAGGTGCCTCCATTTTTGGGTACCCAACTTGAGACACCGAGGGGTCGGATTGTCAGAGGTCAGAGCACCTACAACTCTAGTTGAAGTCCATGGGAATTCGGAGGGCTCTGTACCTCTGATAATTGAGTGCAAGATGTTTGTGGGGAGGCTGAAAATGGAGGCTCCTAAAGTGAATGGACAGTTGTGAAGATTTTGGCCTGAATATCATAGGTTGCCTTTTGTAAAATGAGAACAATACCACCTATCGGGGCTGGTTCAAGGCTTAATCAGTGAGCACCTGCAAAGGGCTTTGGATGAAAGATGCTATTCAAGTACAAAACCTGAATATTTTGCAACCACCATCATGAATGCACTTTGGTAGCACAACCAATTCCTCGACACCAAACTCCCTCTGGTTAAATAGCATGCAATAGATTTTATGTCAATTTCCACAAAAGTGCATCGTCCACTGGCACTAAAGAAAGTTTCTTCGCTCCCTTGAAAAATGACTGAAGCTTTCCTCCACATCTTACCAGTGAAGGGAGAGGTTGCAAGGTTCTCTATTTTCTACCCGGCGCGCTCAGTGAGAAGCTGGTTCATGTAGCTCCAGCAAGAATGGGAATTGTTGAGAGACAAGCAGGAACGTGGAGCTTCGTATTTCAAACGTGCTCCTTTTCTCTAGTGTGTGGCCGGTTAAAATTGGCAACAGGCACGAATGATGAGAGTTAGTGTTGCCAAGCACACCTCCCCCAGAGCTGGATTCTCCATTGCCCTGCGCCTGTGCAAGGAGTGCAAACAGAGGCACTATTCTACCATCTCAGACGGGTAGGGCATTCACTCAGCTGGACTCCTGGGAGAGGGGCAGGGGGAAGCTATACAAGAGCTGGGTCTTATTGTTGTCCCAAGGTTGTAGGCTGTGGAGAATCAGGCCTCAAGAGTCTGAAGGAGATTTAAATATCCTGGGTTAGATCTTCAGGTGCACCTGAGCTGGACTTGGCACATCTGGAGACAGGCACAGCTGGCTTCTTCCCACCTTTCGGACCTCCTGATCTTGACGGTACCTGGGTGTGTTTGTATGGCCACTGGTTACAGCAGCCTCAAGGCTCAAGAGAATTCAGCATGCTCTGGCCTTACCCCAGTACACCCCCGGTGCCAGAAGTGGGTGGTATCGAGCCGGCTCTGGTGGATTTACACAACCTAGGGATTCCCCTGCCTTGTGTTCATACCTCTCCACCCAGGGCATGCAGGGATCGTAGCGGGGCCTGCAAGCCAGTGCCTGTATTGGGGAGGCGGGGAGCACGAGAAAGAGCTGCAGCGTGCTGGAGGTCGGCATTCACCATGGCAGAGCTGTGGGCCGCTGGACTGAAATACCTGTCTTAAGTCACCAGATTGCGGCTGAGCGAGGAGTTTAAAACCTCCAGGTTCACTCAACCCCAAACTTCCCCCACCCCTAAACCCTCTTCCAGCAAGAGATCCCACCCAAAGCCCAACCTCTGCATTTAGCCAAGATGTTGTCAGTGTGAACGCCCTGTCTGCTATGAGAGATGGTTATTGAATCGCTGTGCCATTAACTGCTTGTTAATGGATAATGGTGTATTTGCTGGAATAAGCCTCTATTTATCATCCCTTTAGCCCTTGCTTGTGATAAAGGTGAGCCAGGAATACCCAGTGGGCCTCCGGCTTAGCTTTTCTAGCCAGGGATGACAGGCGACTCGTGTTGCCAAACACCCTCTTGCCCTTCTACTATTTTCTCTTTCCCTACTCAGTGACTGAAAGGAGACAGTTACTGAACAAGCGTTACAGGGCTGCCGAGCAGGGGCGAGAGGCTCATGTAGGTAGCCAGAACCGGGGGCGGGGAGGGAGCAGCTCTTTGTTCAGTTGCTTCCACCATGAGTCTCTGGTTATCCACAACGGGCTAGTGCCCCTGAGGCTTGGCAGAGAAATCACAGCCCGTCTCCCTTGGTCTGCTCATGCCCAGCCGCAGATGGGCCGGAAGCTGCCTCTTCCCTCATTAGGGCCGATCCAGCAGAGGAGCTCCTGGGGAAGGTGTAAATAAGCAGCTGTGTTAAATCAGAAGCCAAGCCACCTTTGGGCGTGTACACACACACACACACACACACACCCTGCACCTGTCTTCCAAGGACCTCAGATCACACTGGGACATAGTTGCTGGAGCTAGGTATGCCGCTGTCCCCCCGGCTCAAAGTGGTTTCCACCCTATACAGGGTTTACAGTTTGGTTCAATGGCTCTCAGCACCCCCCTTGTACAAATTGTTCCAGCCCCCCTGCATTGGGATTACAGCTCCTGCATTGGAGGCAGCTGACAGACGCCAGCAAGGGTCTCAGCTTCCTCCCGCCACCCCTTGAAATCCAGACCCCTCCAAGCTATGGGGTCTGAACTGTGCAGCATGCGCCCTTCTCTAAGACGTTACACCACAAACAGGCTGCTCCAGAGGGCTGGATCATGAAGCTGGCAACCTAGCCTGAGGAAGGGGTTGTGCACAGCTGCCCTGCCCCGGGGAGCAGGGCAGGCATTGACCTGTACTCTAAGGGTAGGTCTGCGCAGCAACCATGGGGCGTGACTACAGCTCGTGCAGGCATGGCTGAGCTAGCTTTCATCTGGCCAGCTCAGGCATTGGAGCCGCAAAGCCGCATGGATTCTCAGGCGGGTTAGACACTGGAGCAAGGACTCGGGCTTCCAGGCAGCTGAGGTCCATGCTGCTGTGACTTTGCTGTTCTGGTACCCGAGTGAGGGAGGGGAAGCTAACGTGGGTTTGGCTACCTGCGCGGCAGTGACAGCCTGTGGTTGCAGGATCGAGACCCACTTAGAATCTCAGGCTGGTCCCCGCTTCCCCAGTGCTCCATGGGGTGAAGTAACCAGAGCCAGCCCTACTCCTGGCCAGGCTTGCATCCCCTTCTGGCAGCTCAGCAGCACTGGGCAGCATATGGGGGTGAGGTTTCCCTTCCCACCCATGCAGGAAGGGGGACTAGGAGTCAGGCAATAGCTGCTCTTCTATCACTAGGGTCTTGTGATGCAGGCAGCCCATGCAGGGAAGCGAAAGGGTTCCTTATGCCTCCTTACTCTCCAGCATGGGCACTCAATGCTGAGCCCCAAATGTTGGTGGGGGTCGAATCCTGCAAGGGCTGGAATCCTGCAGATCATAGGGAGGAGAAGGAGTTGGGCATTGATTAAGTGACTCTTAAAAGATTCACCTAAGCTGGTGCCACCAGTGTACGTCTACACAGCCGATGTCAGTGAGGCTCAGAATACCCGTGTAGACGTTGCGGCTTGGGTTAGCGCTCAGGCTCCAAAGCCTAGACTGGGGTGGGTGAGCAACGGGGATGCTGAAATCAAGGTGGAGGGCAAGCCAGAAATATTGCTGGGCTCCTCCCTGCTGTTTGCCAGGGCTGCACAAGACATATGCGGACGATCCGTTTCCCTTTTTGGGATGCACAAACACCGTTTTTCCCCAATTAATCTCCAATTAAGCACGAACATGGATGAATCAGAGGAGATCATTAAGGAAAATGCCAGGACACACATTCAGTTAGAGCTGAGTCAAAAGTATATTAGGTCCAAAAATAAATAAGTCTGACAACAGGTTGGGGAAACAAGGTTTGTGAAGAGATTGTTCACCAAGAACCACAAACGCTCAGCGTGTGGCCGGGTCTCTGGTGCTCGCAGTAAACGACGGGAAATAGCGTTCCCCCAGTTCGCAGCCAACAGAGAAATTGGGCTTCCAAAAGAGAAGCTGAAGAGGAAAGCCCAGCACAAAGATCACAGCTCTGGGAAGCTGCAAAGTTTCCAGGACTGGAGATGCTCTGCAGGGTCCCTTGTGTTGCAGGAATGGCCCAGAAGCCCCAGCCATAGCCCAGAACCCCATGGTGCCAGGCACTGTACACACACAGAACACAAAGAGCTGACAATCGAAAGCATAAGACAAGAGACAACAGCTGGAGACAGCCATGGGGAGAACAAGGCAACAAGGAGGCAGCATGGGTCAGCATGACAGGCAGTGCACCAGCCGCTGAGCACATGGCACCTGTCTCAGTGCACCAGCCGCCGAGCACTTGGCAGGAGAGTTTTAAAGAGGGCAAGGAGGCAGATTCGCAGATGTTTACAGGGAGCTCCTTGAAACGCAAGGGGCAGCATGGGCGAGAAGACAAAGGGGCTTGACTGAAAATGTAACGAGTTGGCGAGAAAGTCAAGTGTTGGGGCGGACCAGATGGCCTTAAAGGCCCACTCGTGCCCTGGTGCTTACTGAATCAAGCCGACTTGTACCTAGTGCCTATTGCTGTTCCCCTTCCCCTAATGCTGCATGGCAGATGGTGGGCCCTGCAAGAGTCC
This sequence comes from Lepidochelys olivacea, assembly GCF_965140295.1. NCBI lineage: Eukaryota > Metazoa > Chordata > Testudines > Cheloniidae > Lepidochelys > Lepidochelys olivacea. Next base: position 18,442,018 of record NC_140428.1, read on the forward strand.
CCAGAACATTGGTGAAGTTACCGTAAGCCACACGCCCAGGTTCCCTCCCCCTTTCATTGAGGGGGTGCTGTCAAGATAAAACTTACTGTAGGAACCATTACGGTCTTTATGAGTTGCTGATCTCCTCGGAACATCAAGAGCCATGAGGGGGTTGGAAGGAACGATTCACAAGGGAAAATACCGACATACATTGCATAATCCATCTTGCCTAAGCCACAGATAAGTAGGGTATGGGGGAGCATTCAAAGTGTAAACACAGAGAAACAAAATGTTGGGGACAGACTTGTGTTGCAGGTAGAATCACAGAACACGCTTCGTGCCACGTCCCTCTAGCGAGAATACCACATTCAGCTAAACAGCAGAGGAAGTTCAGGGTGGTGGGATAGTCAGCAAAAGTTGCAATGAGATCAGTACATAGGATGTCCCTTAGTCTTAAAAAAAAAAAAAAAAAGTGTCATGGGAACTCTAGTGACAGAGAGGAAGCATGGTCCAGGGGTTAGAAGACCTGGATTCAAGTCCCTGCAGACTCCCTGTGTGGCCTTGGGCTAGTCAGTTAGCCCGTGCCTCAGTTTCCCACCTGTCCAATGCGCATAACACTACCCTGCATTCACAGGGGTGTTGTGAGAATAAATACATTAAAGATTGTGAAATGCTCTGACACGGCAGTGAGGGGGTCCAGGTAAGTACTTAAGTTATTACTATTAATTTTATCATGGCACCCAGGAGCCAGAGTCATGGGCCAGGCGCTGTACAAACACGGAACACAAAAGGCAGCCCCTGCCCCAAAGAACTTACCACCTAGATAGTCTGTCAAAGTCTCATTATGCCTCATGTGAAAAACAACCCTGCCAGCCGCACAGGGCCCCAGGGCCATGCCAGGGCACCAGTTCAGTACTGAGAGCCCCACCTTTCCTCTCCAGTCACTCACACTGCTTCCAGGAGTGCTGGCAAGCCCCTTGAAGGTCTCTCATTGAACCATTGGCCTGGCCCTGCCCCGCTTAGCTTGAGAGCGTTAACAAGGAGGCTCAGACAAGGGGAATTGGTTTCCTACTGGGATGCTGTGCGGGTTCTGCAACGTGATCTTAATCCACTGGGCTCTTTGTTGTGGCTCTTTGTCCCACTGCAAAGTGGGGGAGGGGAACACCTGGGAGGGAGGACAAATCTGCCCCCCTCTTAGAGTCTCTTCTGCCAGGTAGTTTAATTGGAAATGGCTGGCAATAAGTCAGCCTAGCAAACAGGAGTAATTTGATACTGCTGAGCTCAAAGTGAACAAAACAGAAAATCAATGAGATGCTTTGGATTTGTGTCAAAGCAGCAGGGAGAGTATCAAGCACGACAGACCCAGTGGGTTTTGCGCACTTGGCTCTCGCTGAGTGGAGAGCAGTGCTCGGCTTCTTTTCCACCCAGAAATGAGCCTGAAGATTGAATCCCCTCTTCACGTCCTGCAAATTTCTCACTATTGCTCTCGCTCTCTCTAGTGCCTGCCTGCATCTGGCCTCTTGTGAATTTCCTTAACAAAACAGTCTCTTCAGCTCTGAAGAGCTGATCCAGCAAGCTAATAAGGGGGCAAGGCTCAGGACCCAGGGGTCCGAGTTGCACAGAGGACAGTGGACACAGACTCAAGGAGCAGAGAGCTGGATTGGCAGATAAAAAGATCATCCCCATAGAAAACTGGTTTTTCAACAATATTGCACTGGCTGGGGAGGGTGGAGCTCCGGGAGATGGAAGAAGTCTCATGGTAAAAAGAGGACGGGTGCTCAAATCAGTGAGGAGGATGATACAAGTATCTAGTAGTGCGACACAGGGAGAGATAAGAATGTGACCCAATTAATAAGGGGGGCCAGGAGCTGTGGGCTTCTCGGAAACACAGGAATTGCATTGCTGGATCAGATCAGCAAAGGTTCCAACAGGTGTTTCAGAGGACAAGGCAAGAAACCCTGCAGTAGGCAGCTGCTGGACAACCTATGCAAAAGGAAAATTTCACTCTAATCCCCTTAGTTGGAGGTAGGATGTCGACAAATTTAAATCCCTGCCAATGTTTTTTTAAAATCCTTGCTATACTGTCACTCTGGATGTGCTTGTTACACACAAGCCTCCAGTCCTGGTTAGGAATCCTGCTAAGCTGTTATCCTCCTTGATGTCCAGTGGCAATGAGTTCCACAGGTGAATTGCACTTTTTATTGTTGTTGTTGGGGGAGGGGGTGTCAGGGGAAGCATATCGTCTACCATTGTAACGTTTGCTGCCTTGAGCGCCCCAGCAGCCATGTTAGCCAGCTCTCTCTAAATCGACTTTTGACTGCAGCTTCCAAAGAAGAGATCCCAGGGCAGCAGCTCAGGGTCTGCCACATAGAGCCAGATTGTGCCACTCTTGTTCATGCTGGGCAATACTTCGCTCTGCTTGAAGGCTGCTTGCAAAGCAAGGCAGTGTCGAGTGCAAGCGTGGCCCAATCTGGCTCCGTAGCCCGGCAAGGCGTGGCCGAGTGAAGCAGCTCATTCTAAGCTGAGCAGCGGCAGGGAAAGGCTGAGACACCAAGTCCTAATGGAACACACAGGAGGGCAGGAGGGAGGGCGGGAGGAAGAGTGTCTCTGGGCTTTTCTGTGGGGCAGGTCTCTTGGTTCTGGAGGTGAACAATCCAGAGATGGACCTAGATTAACCTGTGCGAGGGAGGAGCGCGCCAGGGCTCATTTTCAACTGGTCAGGCTCAGCAATTTACAATTACACATGAAACCCCCAGAATGGCAGAATAAGCAGCGATTCCTTTGAAACGTAAAAGAAATCGGTAGCTCTCTGGTGAGGAGGAAGGATAAATGACATTTGGTAATTAAATTAAACAGCAATGAGCTGGAGAGTAATATGCTGTGGCATTGAATTTTAGAGGACAATTTTCTCATGGGCTGGAGGGTGCTAAGGAAGGCGGGGGAGAGTTAAAAATAGCCACATGCTAAAAATGTAACATGCACCCGCACCCAATAAACCCCCACCCCTTTCCCAGCCCACCAAACCCAGCCTTCCCTCTGTCACAATTCATGCCAACTGCATCTGTGCTTCCCCTCTATGGTCCAGCAAGGGCAGCCACTCTAGACTCCAGGATCTCTGGCCATCGCCTCTCAAGTGGAGACGTGCATCTCACTCCCTTCTGAGCAGGGTATGTCCGGGTTGCACAGGGCCCTGACTATCCTGGGATATCCCAGCAAGAGACGCTGCCTAAGCAGGCCTGCTTACTTTCTGTGGCCCGAGGGGAGGGGGAACAAGGCAAGAAGGGGGAAACTGTTCATCACGTCTGAATCCTAATGGTAATACCGAGCACTCTTCATCCACAGATCTCAAAGTGCTTCGTAAAGGAGGCTGTGTCATTACCCACATTTTACGGATGGAGGCACAGATAAGATCAGGCTCTGTAGATGGACCCTGGGCTAATGTCTCATGAGAAGCCAGGGTCCCCATCGGCCCTGAATGCTGGAAGCATCCCAGCCTCGTAAGTGGCCCATCATGCCCTGAGGGACCAGTGGATAGTCTGATAACCCTCTGAACCATTGGGAAGCTGGGACTCCCAATGTCTCATAGCAGGTGTTTCTAACACTAGTGACTCATGAGTTATTTCCTGGCTTTGCTGGTTAATGAGAGATTTGATGCCACAAATCATATTATTCAGCTTACATCTGCTGCATGCACATTGGTGGAACAGCAGCCTGGCCTGTAACAGATTTTCAGGGAAGTAGCTAGAAAGACTGTTCCCAGCACCGCAGGCCAGACGAAAAGAAGCAGTAGGCCCCATCCAGCCCACGGGCCTGCAGGGCTCCCCTTAGCCCGAGACCCAGGGCTGCAGCCTCTAAAGCCCCTGCGTTAATCCAGCCCTGCCAGCCCAGGGGTCACTGCTGATTTCCAGTCACCACCCTTGCCAAGCAGATCAGCATGGTCCTTTTGAAATGGCTCCTTTTCAGGGGAGAGGAAAGTTTTCTAACACACACAGAACCAGTGCAGCCAGCCAGCCCATGGAGCGGACCCATAGAGTGCTCTGTGCATCTCCTTTGTTGGACAAGGCGACAAAATGTGGGATTCAGCAGGGAAGGGAGACGCCAACTCAAAATGTGACCCCAAACCACCACAGTGAGTCAGAACCAGAACTAGCCTCCTCATTTCAGGGATTCACTTTTGGAGCATTCCCCACCCCCATCCCAAAACTCTGATTCCGGACATCTCTCCAGCCATCAATTGGGACATTCACTCCTTGAACCTCTTCTCTCCCACCTCCCCCTGTTCAGAGCTCCAATTTCCCTGCTCCCCCTTTCTCCCAACAGCTGCTAGTATGATGTTGGTATTACTAGAAGATTATGTTATCAGGCTTTCCAGGGTAAGGACAGCTGCTGTTTCTTGACCTGCAGTTCTGAGCTTGTTCTTTCACTGATCAGTTACAGACAGAGCGGTCACTGACCTCCGCGGTTATTACCAGCCAACACCAGCTGTGTCCCAAGACACCCTGATCTCATGCTCCACAACCACCACTGAAGCCTGCCGGCCACCCTTCTGAAAAGCAGATTGCTGGAACTGGTGCTGCTGGACTTAGCTGGGGTGAAGTGTGGGCCCCTCCCTGCACCAGTCCCCATAGAACTTGCCCAAGGTAAAGGGCTCTCCTACCCCAGAGAACCTCAGCAATTAACCTCGATTTTCCGGGGACCTGTGTAATACCTAAGACTCGAGTGATCCACCTCCTTTCTTGTATTTAGACCACCGTGCAATGTCACCGAGACAACAAAAGCCATAAGAACCTGGCTGCGTAAAGTTCTTCGCACCAGAAAGTAGTGAACAAAGTGCGGTCGTGGCAGAGAACAGCTGTGAAGCTGACTATGCTCTGGAGGAGCAGAGTCTGAGAAGGTTCGGAGAGCTAAATATGTCGAGCTTGGTCCCATTCTTATCTGCCATGTGGTAGTGCTCAGAAGCCCCAACAGATCGAGGCCCCTAATGCGCTAGGTGCTGTATGCATAGTAAGATACTTCCTGCCATAAAGAACTTATAGTCGAAATAGACCAGCCAGACAAAGGGTGGGAAAGTTAATGCATTGTTATCCCACTAGTAACGGGGACACTGGGCAGTAAGGGCCAGAATATGAGCCTCTTAGTTCTATTGAGTAAATCAGTAGTATTTCATTGACACCAATGGGACCATAGGGGCCACACAACCTGGCCCTACATGACTTACCCAAAGGTCATGCAGGGAGCCTGGGGCAGAGCCAGGAATTGAATCCAGCTCTCCTGAGCCCCAGTCAGGTGCTTAGCCCCAAGACCATCCGTCCTCTCTCAGATACTAACCCTCAGAGAGACACTCATCTAAAGAGGGAGGGAGCGGGGGTAGTCGGCGGAGTAAAGGGGAATATAAATAACCCAGGGCATCAGGAAAAAAAATGTCTGTAACACTGGGGAATCTTCTCCTGTAAGAAGTATGGGATCCCCAAGCCCTGAATTAATTTAAGCCTGGACCACTCAAAACATAGGGGAAAATATACTGTAGGGAGCGGAGACAAGCTAGCTGGCCTAATAATTCTTTCCCATCTAGTATTAGAAGCCAAGCGGAAATGTTACCACGGGCTGATATACTCTACAACACTCAGTGTCACTCAAGATTTATGGAGACAGAATTTTTAAATAAAGCCAAGTCAATTAAGAGAAAATATATATGGGGGGGGGGGGACCTTAAAAAGATAAGTAGCTGTAATAAATTTATAACAGAAATTGATTCGTTTTTTAGTGTTTCTGCTACGCTCAAACACCATTGTATTTCTATTGTACGTGAGGGCCCTCAGTCTGCACTGCTGAACGGAACCCAATATATGGCCACTGATTTCAATGGAGCTCTTCCGTCACTGATGCTCTTCTGGTCCATTCTCCTCTCGCTCACCAGTGTCAGTCAGGAGTAAGTCCATAAGGTCAGTGGGGTGCAAGCGGGGTTTGAGCACAGGATTAGAGCACCTTTTAAAGGCACAGAGCTGGTAATCAGCAGGCCCGGGTTCTATTTCTGGTTGTTCTCCAAGTTTCCTATGTGACCTGGGGCGAATGAAGGCCCAGAGACTGAAGTGAACGGGGGTTGTGAGTGCTCAGCACCTATTAAAACAATTATCAGACCCTACGTAACTCAAGCTGGGCATCCTAAAAGTTTCATAGACACTTGTGAAAGCTCTGACCTGAGCCTCAGTGTCGTATCTCCCTCCTCTGTGAGCTGGGGGTTATGTTACTCTGCAGGGACGTGTGGGATTCAGGTCATTAACGTTTGTCAAGTGCTTTGAGACACCGATGAAAGAGGCTGCATAGATGCAAAGGGTCATCTTTGCTGCAGTTACAATATTTTGTTTGTTCGGCGCAGACACACCATACACTTCAGTCATCAGCTGGGGTCTGATTTAGCTCTGGGTAATTCCATTGACTTTGATGGCATTACTACTGGTTTACACTGGCATAAGAGAAAGGAGAATCAGGCCTCTCACAATGATGAATCCCTTCCCATCCTGAAGGATTCCAAAGCACTTTGAATCTTTCCATAGAATCATAGAAGATTAGGGTTGGAAGAGACCTCAGGAGGTCATCTAGTCCAATCTCCTGCTCAGAGCAGGACCAACACCAACTAAATCAGGCCACCTATACAAGAATTAGCTCACCCACTACTAAAATGCAGCCACTTCTGGGCCAGGACAGGGCAGCTGTTCAACACCACAGAAACAAGGATGTGAAAGGGGTTTGGTTTCATTTGCAGACTGAGCCTTCCACTTAAAAGCACTGCTGTCCAGAACCTACCTGCAGTATTTTTATCCAATACATCTTAACCCTATTGAGAACTAAACAGCATTTTAAAAATCCCTCCTAATTATCCAGCATGTTATCCCAGTTCTTTATGTATCTGCTTTCTCCAGACAACACTATCACTCACTCCTTTCCAGATCAGACAGACTCCCTTTCCACAGCTTTTTAAATAGTCTTTCTAGTGTAAAGAGAGGCTACCTGCCCTGCTTGGCTGACTCGCTTAATGAGACTCAGCTGCATCTCCTCAGACCCAGACCAGCTCGGCAGGAGGCATTTGTAAAGCCTGGCCAAGACCATGGGACTTCAGAACAAGTTCCCAGGCAAAACACCCTGTGCCATGTAGCTGCTAGCAGCCTACAGTCAACCCCACAGCTAGGGTCCCGGGGATGGACACGTACCCTGTGGTGGCCGAAGAAGAGCACTAGAGGCGTCTGTTTCAAAGGGATCCCACAGGAGGTTTTATGTGGTTCCTCACATCTATACAATTTGGATACTAGAGAACAAAGGCAATGGGCCAAAACGTGCTCACAAAGCACCCCACTGGCTTTGCACTCGTATAACTGGAAGCAGGGGATTTTGATGCTAAAAGAATCCTGACAAGCATTTATTCGGCAGGAGGGCCTGCAACATACAGCAGCGCTTCGGGCCCTTGCTCTCCTTGCCTGAATATGCTGGGCTAGAGCTGGCTCTGACCGAAGCAGCAGTAACATGACAGGACCAGAGGTACGTCTGCAAAGCAGCAGAAGGGGATTTAGCGACAATTCCCCACAAAGCTAAATTGTGGCAACACTCATTGCAATGCCAAAGCTGGCCGTGCAGCTGGATCCCAGGGCATCTCCGTAAAGCCGGGCTGATGAAAAGGCCCCATGGGTCTCTCAGGAAAGCCGCAACACAACGCGCTGGGCAGAAAGCAAAAACACAAGGCACATGGCGAACTCCTCTGAGTGTTTTGTGACTCTCCTGCTGGCAGATCCAAAGCTTTTGCTGGTTATTATCCAATAAGCACTATGACAGCTATTCCCCAGAGGCAGCTAGATCTCACTGCACAGCTGGACTTCTGCAGGACAGAATGGAAAGCCCTCCCCCACTCTGCAGGAGTGGGGCATCCAACAGCCTTCAGGCAGGTGGGGGTTCCTTCTCCCTTCCCTCCCCTTCATTTGACCTCCTAGGGTCAGCACTGTGCAATGCCATCCACCAGCAAGAGGTCTCCCTAGGAGATACAGATGCACCAAATAACTTTTGGGCCAATGGATAGAATCCCAGTCAGCCCAGGGTGGGAAATAACTGGATGAGGAGGTAGAACCACTAGGTCTTTCCCCCAGGATTTCTTCTGAGGCTGGCTTGAGAGAGCAGGACACAAAACACAAATCAGTATCATCCCATTACACATGGTCATGCACACACACACACAGACTCCCCATTGTACTCCGCCCCTCCTCCCTCACCTGCCTGCCACCTTCTTCATTCACTCTGTCAGGCTTCTTTCTTTCTCTCCCCCATCCCCAAACCTCCCACCAAACTCTTCCAGCCTCTGAGTGTCTCTCTGCACTGGTACAATATGGTTTCCCAGCCCAGCCAATTAACAGCACTCACAAGAAGCATCTCTCATCATGAGGCGTTAACAACAAAAACAAAAACACAAGCCAACTTTTATCCATCCCACAGAACGATGGATTTAAAATAAAGAGATGTTAAGGCTGGATTCTAAATCCCAGGCTTTATCCCTTTGAAAGGGGAGCTCCCAGGAGACCTGGCTGCTTTCTCATTTAGCAGCTAGTCCCTGCGGTAACAGCTGAAGAGTCAATAGCTAAAGAGCACCTGGACTGATGCACACTCTGTTTGGTGGGGGTTGCAGATCCGAGCACACGAGAGCCGGGAGGCTGGTTCCTGTCCCATTGGCTGGATGCCCAATGCCAGAGTCCCATGCACCAGCAAAGGTTATGAGCAGAGAATGCTTTCCGCAAGCTTCCTAGCAAAAGGCCGGTGAGTTCTGAATCATGAGCAGCCTGACAACAAATAATCATCCTAATAAAATAAAAAGGCTAAAAAACACCTGAACCAACATCTAGCGGGGAAGGGAAATTTCACTGGAAATGCAGTCTACAATTTAAATGTCAAAGGAGACATCATTTCCGCACTTCCTGCTGTTAGCAGCTATAAACGGGCAATTTCAGAGGCTGAGGAGAGGTGACAAGGAAGCGTCAAGGAGCCGCTTTGCATATCGGCTCCCTTTCACCTCTGATCCCAGCTCCCCGAAGTGGGGAGACACCCTGCTCAGGACTGGTTGGTGGGACGAGACGGGTGTGTGTGAGAAAGAGTGAGTGAGATAGCTGAAGCAGGGATCTGTGCCCCTCTGCCAGCTCCAATTTGGGCAGGTTTACATGTGAATATGGTGGTGCATCCCCCAATCCTTCATTCTACCTGCCTGCTTCATTCTAGCAAGCAGGAAAGAGACTCACACTTGCAAGCATCCAGGGGCAGGGGAGGGTGAAACGGATGGTTCAAGGGAGCAGATCCCATCACCCATACATCACCAGTTCAAATCCAGCTGGGTGGGTCACGGCACAGAGCTGCTGCTATTCATCAGTGCACTGTGAAACGAGTTTGACAGGTCTCAGGCCTGTTCCTAGTGCCGAGGCATTTACACCGTAGCAAGAGGGTGGTGTCTCTCAGCAGAGGGGCCAGAGATCCAGAATTCCCCATTCATCCCCACAGATGGCCAGGGCTGAGGCCCAGTGGTATGGGGGCCAAGCGGGGTCAGTTGCTCTGCTTGGATTGGACACACCAATGACATTGTCAGGCTCCAGGGCAGACAACACCTTTCTCAGCAACAAAAAATTCCTTGTTTCTTTCCACACACACACACCCCCCCTCAGCCACCCCCAAGCAATCCTGCTCTCTGCCGTTGCACTCTCCAACCTGCCCACAAGTGGCAGTGCAGAAGAGCCAAGCCTGAGAGAACAATTCCCAGCAAGTCATGCCAGATGGATTTCGCCTCTATCTGCTCACGGAACATCCCCAAGCAGATTGCAAATTTAGATGTTCAGAATTATTCAGCCACTAGATTATCCCCTCAATTGACCACAAATAGCAGACATTTGAGTTGTGCTGCTTAGTTATGACTGGCCAAGTGAGCCATACGGTATCGTTGGGGTTCCCTGATTTCTGCCACAAATATGCGTGTGAATCGGATACTGCAACGCAGACGAGTAAAACCCAACGGCCTGGGTAGCTGCGGGAAATGCCCGCACCCAAGGAGGTGACAAAGCACCATCACAGCAAACTCCTTCAAACAGTCGGATTACCAGGAAGGGGGAGGAAAAATGCTTGGGGGCTGGGTTTAGCCATTAGCCCTGCACTGGATGCTGCACAGAGGAGGCTGCACTGCAGACAAACACAGTGTTCCCAGAGCACAGGATCTCATGCAATTCTCCCTCTTCCAGCACACTCTATGCTCTGCAAGCCCGTCTTGGAGGGGGGCAGGGCAGCGATTGCCCCACCTTAACCTTGCCCCCTTTTGACTTACCCCTCCCTGGGGAGAGTAGGGCTTGCAGAGCAACACACTGTCTGGCCCTTCACACCATTAGCCCAGCTTTAGTAAGTGGCAGCCACAACCCACTAAGCAGCAAAAATTTCAGTCCCACCTGTTCCAGCAGGGGCCCTTTAATAAGAGCCACCATTCTTCTGCCCGTGAGACCCCACGGCAGTCCGTGGAATCGCACAGGCCATGAGTCAGCACAGACACCAGCCCTGAGCCTTGCTAAAGCGACGGCTAAAAAGCTAAATGAAGCAGTAAATAAAAACACGATCATGCCGCGATAGAAGTGTCACATCCTGAGAGGTTTTTTATTTACTCGTCAGTGCATTGCTGGGTATTTAGACAGAGGCTGACAATTTGTTTCCAGGGGTGGAAAAAGAGGAGCTTCCTCTTTTGAATGCTAACGACAATTACATTAAACCTCATTTCTTTGATTGCCTCCCTCTTGCTTCGTATAGAGTGTCTGGAATTTGTTCCAGAAACACAGAGGCAGGTTTATTCCAGTGAATTCTATTTTGTGATCTTGGTAAAGGAGAGGAAGCACATGTGTACCCATAACCCACCCACATATTCTGCCATCATGGGATAAACTTGATGAATCAAGGCCTCAACAGTTCAGCCAAGCACTTAAGCATGTGCTTACAGGCACTTATTCCAGGATTATCATGGCCATGTGGGTGGGTGGGCACTTATCAAGGTCACAAAACCAAGTTCATTTAACTTGGATCTATTTGTACTGATTGACTTCATTAAGTCAATGGGACTTAAGCACGCACTTGACATTAAGCATATATTTAAATATGCTTTGGAGAACTGGGGACACTGTGTGCAAAGGCCAAACTTTCTCTCACCCACTGCCCACTAAGGGCTGGACTACACTTTAAGAGTTTTATTGGCATAATTAGGTCAATGAGGGATGTGATTTTTAACCAACAAAGTTATGCCAGTAAAAACCCTCATGTGGGCACAGTGATATCAGTACAAGGCACTTGATAGGGTTACAGCATATTTCTCTTTGACAAACCAGAGTAAACTATACTGGCATAAACAGTTTTATGCTGGTGTAATGGCTTCTACCATGCCAGACAGAGTCGTTTTCAAAACCAGCCAGTAATTCTCTCCTGCCTCCTCCCCAACCAGCCCATCAAGGAAAAGCTGAGAATGAAGTCTGCACCAGTGTAAGCAGCAGGATTAGACATATTCAATCCTGCATTAGGGGCAGATTGAAGAGCCATATCTGGTATGTCACTAGGTCTGGGAACACCTGATTTGATTTGGATGGTTTTGCTTTGGGTTTTAATCATACAAATGTAGGGCTGGAAGGGACCTTCAGAGGTCACCACACATGTCTATACACAAACACCCAGCAGCTGTTTCCAGTGTTTTTTTACATATAAAAATAATTGAGCTGGTTGACGTATGTACCAATTTGGGATATTTTGATTTTTTTAAATCAAAAGTTGCTGCTGCTGCTTTTAAGCACCTCAGAGTGATTCAAGTTTTTCCAAAATTACAATAAATTGTTTTCAAAACAAGCTCTAATTACAGAGTGAGTGTGTGTGTGGCCCTCTCCCCCACTTCATACATGTATACATGCGTGCGTGCACACTGCTGAGAAGCTGAAATGCCCTGCTGTACGGTGCTACGCCCCGGGAGCTTGCAAGATAGCAGAGCTCAACCCTGCTGCCAAGAGGGGATTATATTTTTCTAGCACTAACTTTTGCTACTCCAAATGACCCACCTCGTTCGTAAAAAAGGGAATCTGGCGTTGGAGGCGGAGGAACAGGGAAAGTAGCACCAAGCCAAGACTGTTAACGTTATACATTTTAAAAAAATAACGTCCCCTTAACATGCTGCACAAAGACAAGACATGATGTTGCTGCGCGGGCTAAAGATTTTATTAGTATTCGTTTGCAATCAACTGCAACCCTCACCGAGCGTGTCTACACTGCAACAGAACACCCCCACTGCTGCCTGGGTCAGCTGGCTCAGGATGCAGGGCTCGAACCTGCAGCGTAGGCATTCGGGCTCAGAGACCCTAGTGCCAGCCTGAGCCCGGAGGTCTACACTGCAATGTTACAGCCCTGGGTGTTTTAGTGTAGTGTAGGCATCCAAGCAGTAAAATGCTGCCGGTAAGTAATGCAGTCCTAACGAACTCATGCCACACGAACGACAGCTCACATGAGCAGTAAGCTACTTACACAGCACTGCCCAATCAGAGGTGGGTAAATATCAGCCTCATTGTAACCCAGGGACACCGGCAGTACAGAATAGAAGCCGGGGTTTCAGACTCCCACACTGACACCGGACTGGACACGACTCACGTTACTCATAAGTGACAAGGCCCGAGGGTTACAGAATAGTCAGGCTGCGTGAAAGGGGAGTTTCATTCTTAGGTCGGTTGGGCAGAAGCCTGGGTTCTAAGTTGTCCAAGGTTAGAGAGAATTGTTTGGAAAATTCAGCAAAACCAGCTTCATTCATTCCAGTCTAAACTGAAGGATCTGGGCTAAGGGCTCTTCAGGGCTCCCAGTATGCAGGCCTGGAGAGCACAGTAACGAGCAGAGAGATGCCAGAAGGTAGGAAATGATTATGGCTGAAATCACTAGAATGTGTTTTGATGGGTGAATGTTAACGGGATGAGGCCAACACTCCTTTTGGGGCATTGTTTAATTGGGGTGGGGGAAGAGAACATGTCACCAAACGGAGCAGTGGGAGGGATAGACTGGAAGCAGTGAGCTTTAAACCATCAAGGCTGCCACTCCCACCATCTTCCAGGACCCACACTGCCACCGTCTTGATCCCAGGACAGCCAGCCCACAGCAAGCCAGAGAGAGGTGATCTCACCCGGCTCCCATCTCCATGGTTTTTCCTCCCCCCCCGCACTTTTAAACAGTGATGGTTCCAATGGGAGTCTCCAGCAATAACTTGACACTAAACCCCAACCGCTCTGAACTGCTGGGCTTTGCAACCGTGACCAATGGATTTAACAACATCTTATTCCACACCAGGTCACAGACACCCCCTTAGCAGCCCAGTAGGCCCCAATTCAGCCATCCATCACTATTCAGCAAAGCACTTATGCACACGCTTAGGTTTCTTGACTTCAGTGGAAATTAAGCATGTATTTGAGGGGTTGGCTGAAGTGGAGCCTTAAGGATTAGGATATTCATGATGGCTGCGTATTTATTTACTACAAGGTCATGCATCTGGATTACGTTCTTCTCCTTGCCCTTCAGATTTTACTTCTTTCCTGGGGCCTCCATCTAGAAAACAGCTTCAGAAGGATTACTGACATGCTTCCAGTTAAGCATGTGCCTAAGGGACATTGCTTACCAGATCTTTGAGGCAGGGACAATGTAGAACATTTTCATACAATCATAGAACTGGAAGGGACCTTGAGAGGTCATCTAGTCCAGTCCCTTGCACTCAATGCAGGGCTAAGTATTTTCAAAAGCCTTTAAGTGATTTAAGAGCTTCAGTATCCACATCCCTTTTGAAAATGGAATTTAGACCCAGGGTAACATTTTCAAGAGAATCCTCTTGTGTTAGGCACTCTCCAAACACACTGGGGGCAGAGCGGGCAGGAATCCTAGCACTCACTCCCCTACTCCATACAAGTGGTTCTAACATGCTCTGAACACAAATCAGTGGCTAAGCGCTAAGCTTTATTATTACTAATTATTAAAGTGTCATATTTAGTCCTCTAGGACATTTTCTTACATTATTTTCTCTCCAGGCAAGTTCTTAGGCATCTCTCACTCTGCAATCCAAGCCCCCACTTACCACCCCTCCTTTTCAGAGCCATATTTGCTGACTTCACGGTCAGCCCATCACCCACGCGCAAAGCGATGCCAGAGGCTACTGAACCGAAGCAAAGCCAAAACCCAAACAGTATATCAAGCTCAGCCAGCACCAACCTTTCCAGCTCTTGTAATGTGGAAATAAATCGTGCACACTCAGCAGAAGCTATGCTCACGGTGAAGATTTGTTATTAAAATGCACATTCGCTGCCTATTTAAAATCCGGAGGAAACCCACAGCCTCAAAAGGTCTGATATACACGGCCAGATCCTGAGCTCAGTTACGCCAGGGTCAAATCAAGAGCAGTTCCATCAGCTCTGGTGGAATTATTCCTCCAATTTGCACTGGAGTAACCGAGATCAGAGCCTGGCCACGAGAGAGTATAAAATACAGGAGTTCTATTTATAAACTGTCCTGTCAAGTAAAAACAGAATTAAAATGCAGTCATAAAAAGTCACTCCTCTTAAAATTCAAGAGAGCAAGCCAATCGAATGCAGGGAATCCAGGTAGGGGGAAAAAAAAAAAAAAAGGAGGAGGGAAGGTGATAAATAGGGGACCCAGAGAGGCTGCACCAAACATGCCTTTTAAATGATCTGATCTCACGATGAAGAGAGGGAGAGATCCCGAAGGTGGGGAGGGAGGAGATGGGATTCCCATGCCCTGCAGCAGAGTCCTCCTCACGGAAAATGTTGAGACTCCAAAACGTCGAGTGATGTGAGTGCTGGTAGCTGTCAAGAGGCGGCTAGCAGAGAAGGACTAAAATCTCCCTTTGGAGGGTTACAGAGGTGGATACACCACCATTGAAATCGATGGGGGCTTTATTGGTTGCTTCCATGAATGTGGGACGAAGCCCTTGTAGGGGAAGGATTGTCTAGTGCTTAAGGCACTAGACTGGGACTCTGGAGATATGGGCTCAAGTCCTGGCTCTGCCACCGATTCCCCTGTGCGACCCTAAGCCAGTCACCTAGGGCCAGAGTAGAATACACTGACTCATGCTCACAGATACTTTACACACCTTTCCACATCTGTACCCTGGAGGACCACCACACTCCCTTCACCCATCTCATCTATTTGCAAGCTCTTCGGAGCAGGAATCTGTCACAATGCAGGTGTATCGTACCTAACCCAGCCAGGCCCCATTCTCAGCTGGTGCCTCTGAGCACTACCGTCACATAAACAACAACAGCGCAATTCACAAAGCCTGCGGCGTTCGGTGGTCTGCTGGAAGTGCTCAGCTGTGTTGTATTCTAACGCTGAATGGGTCTTCAGCAGGTTCTTCCCAAAGTGCTCTTCAGAAGTTAATTACACCCACCCCCTTTTCCTGGCTTTGGCAGGATTTCCCCTCCCACCCTGTATAAATTGCCTTTTGCTCAACAAGGTATCGGAGTGTTTATAGATTAAAAGAAAAAAATACCATCTACTCTATAAAACAATTAGTTGTGCTCCAAATTTATGAGTGTAATTTGCAGTGCCGTTAAAGCACGAGCGCCGTGGCTTGCACACAACAGTTGTCGTTTGCATCTCTCTAAGTGAGCCAGGACAGGACACGTTGCTGGGTTGTGAAGATTTTCTGGGGGGGGGGGGGAGTACTGTTGTCCTTCATCTTCCATCTGGAAGAGTCTCTTCAATTGGAGAGTGCATTATTGGCCTTTACCAGAGGGCAAACACTGGAGCAGCAACAAGGACGCTGAAATCTTAGCTGTGGCAACCAAGAACTCTTCGTAAAAATGGTACTGGAATCATGCAACCTTAGCCAGTGCAAATCACCAAGCTCCCATCAGTCATGATTTGAAGTCAACACCATGAGATTCATTTCCACCAGCTGAGGATCTGCTCCATGATAGGTCAGTGCCAACACAGGGGACCTTCTGACTGTGACCAGTGGACAGCAGCCAGGCAGGGCCAGAGCTCCAACCCGGGGCCTTCACTTTAGCAGCTGCACACAGAACAGTTGCATGTCTCCAGTCATAGAGATCAGACAGGCGCTGCCAGTTATTCAGATAAGGAGGCCACCAAAACCAGGCAGAACGTGCACAATGCATGCATGGCTGACCATGAAAGGGCTGCAGATAGTAAATCAGATTAAAGGAACAGTGCACTGAAAACAAGGCACCTAACAGTTGCCTAGCAAAATGTGCCACATGAGCTTCATCCACTGGACGCCCACCCTCTAGGTGTGCCCTGCACAAGGAGGACACGGGTGTGAGAGTTCTGCATTTGGGGGTGTAAGGGATGGGGCACGAGCGCGTTACGCGGGGAAGAGCCAGATTTGTGCTTGCTGCACAAAGCTTCTCAAAATGTAGAAGCTTCTCCCTTTCCCTTTACAACCGCAGCAGACAGGCCAAGGCTCCCTTTCCTCTGGGAGCGTGACGTAAAGCTCATCCAGACAGCTCCAGGCAGCATGCCCTGCCCTCTGACAGCAGCCTTAGCCAGGACACCTGCCTTCGACCAGGGCCATCTTTCACCCGTTGTCCCAGCAGCATCCGGTCTTCTGTCCAGAGCTCGAACAGATCCAGCCGGGCCCAATGCCTCCGGCGAGGGAGGGAGGGCTGCAGAGATGGCGGCCCTGGCAGCATGCCCTGCTAGGACTGCAGCAGAGATGCTAACGTCAAGCTCGCTCTCCCGGAGCAGCAGAGCAGGAAGGAGGAAGCAGCAGCAGTTCGTTCTGTTTCTGTATGGAGTCCGAGCCATACAAGGGTGGGAGAGGGGGGCCCTTTGTTTAGGGAGAAGGTCCTTCTAGGTCAGTGGTTCTCAACCTATTTCCCACTGTGGGCTGCATATGCAGCTCTGTATGTTATATGGGCCGCATCCACACAACATAGATACTCTCTATATGGACCTGAGGATGTCACATGGGCCAGAGCTGTGTGCTGACCGGGCCGCAAGTGGCCCGTGGGCTGAGAACCACAGTTCTCGGTGGCACCAGAACTGCCCTCAGGCCAAGGGAGAGAGCAGGGGGCAAAGGTCAATTTAAGAAGAGGCCAACAGGGCCACAAGAAGCTATTTAGCGACAATGGCTCCAGCCAAGGCGCCCCCTCCCCCTTTAAAACACAAAAACAAAACTTTGTTCCAGTACCCGGCTTTCTAATGGGATCTTTGCTGCAGTCCCCCAGGTTACAGCCATACAATAACATAGACACTCCCGGACAGTTACATCTGCTACTGTCCCATCCAGAAAGGGGCTTTCTGGATGGGACAGTAGCAGAGGTGCCGAGGTCAGATTCCCTTGCGGACCTCTCCTGTCCCGACCTCCACCAAGTGTGCAGAGCCCCAGCAGAAGTATCACTGGGAGGGGGCACAGAATTTGTTGGGGCTCCAGAGAGAGCAGGCAGCCCCCATGCAGTGCAGGGCCGTGCTGCAGTGTGCAGGGACCATCTGGGGGCACAGAAGGGGCTGGTGGAGCCGCTGCTATACGGATCTTCTGGTCTTTCCCCTGGTACCCGCAGGGCTGGTGGCCACAGCGCTTCCCCAGTGATTAGACTGAAGTTGGTCATAGAGAGAAGATTCCTTCCAGTGACCAGCAGAGATGCTGGTGCTAGAGAGAGACCTGCCTCTCCGGGACATTTCCTAAGGTTTCCCCAGGAGCATACCTGCGCCCCCTCCCAGGGTTTGGAGCAGTGGCAGGAGCCAGGGCTCAGTAGGGAGGAGGCTAGAGGCCTCTGGAGGGATGGAGAAGATATTTCAGAGAGATTCTCTTCCTCTTTTCTCCCTTCCTCCCCTTTTCTTCACCCTCTTTCCTCCTCCCCACCTCCTCCTCCTCTCCCCATGCACGTCTTCCTCTTCCACCACTCACCAAGGCTCCCTCCCTTCACGGTGTCTGGGCTTCTCCTCTGCCCACATTTCCTCTGTCGCAAGCTCTACCCTTCCCACACCCTCTCCCCCGCTCTCCCTCCCTCTCGTGAAGGGCACCACAGCTATAAAAAGGAATGAGGCTGCAAATTGTCTAATTAGATCTCTTCCCTTTGTTCCAAGGGGACCAGCCATTCCCGCCGCTCCCTCCTCCAATCCTCAGGTAAAAACTATTGTTCCAGGAAAGCCATTCATCACCTTTACGGCTGATTCAGAAGACAGCTCTGGCCTAGCTCAAGGTTTCCATGAAACAAACCAACTCACTGCAAGCTCAAGCACATGATCCTCCCATGGGCTGGAGCCAATCAGCAGAGGTCCATTGAAGACAATGGCCAATAGTAATCCCTAGCTCTTACGTAGCAATTTTTGCCCATAGATCCCAAAGTGCTTTACAAAGGAGGTATTATCTCCATTTCACAGAAGGGGAAACTGAGGCACAGACAAGTTGCAACTTGCCCAAGGTCACCTAGCAGGCAGTGGCAGAAATGGCACCCAGGTCTCCCATTGCCCTACTCACTAGCCCACACTGCCTCCATCCTGCAGATTTGCACCATCTGACAGCTGGCCCATGGAACCTGATTCTATGCACCACTACACTCATGCAGACCCATTGAATTTCAGCGAGAGGAGGGCGGGGACCGGGAATGAGACTCTCACCTTGTATTTTCACTGCTGTGTTAATCAGTCTGGGTTATATTAGCATGAACTGAGAGAGGCGGCTGCAGGCCAGGAGCACAGCAGAAGTGAAAGCTATTCATTTAGAAGGGGGAAGAGAAAAAAAAGTGACAGATTTTAATTTGGAAATAAAAGAAAATGGTTTGGAAATTGTCCCCCCAAGCACAGTTCTTAAGGAAAAGTCACTGGAGTCTTATAAGAAACGATTAGCTATTCTCCAGAGAGGAGCCAGGTGTTAAAAGAGATGAGCCTTGATGGCGTTAATGATTTTTTCTTGTTACCAAGATCCCCGATGAAAATAAGAGTTCATTTACATATCCAACCACTCAGCACCAGCCCTGCATCAACTAACCATCAGTCCTGATGTGAGAGAGAGACGGAGAAACAGACAGAAAGAAAGAGCTGAAGTAAAATAAAGTTTCCTTCCCATTTTCCCTGCTTTCTGCCTCCCAGTTTTACCATCGGCACTACTGCACACTGTTCCTGGAGCAATACAGTGTGGGTATGCATGTGGTACTTCAAACAACGCACTGTCAACCTGTGGAACTCATTGCCAGAGGACACTGTGAAGGTCAAAAGTGTAACTGGGTTAAAAAAAAATTAGAAGAGTTCATGGAGAATCGGTCCATTGATGGCTAACAGCCAAGATGGCTGAGCCTCTGACTGCCAAAGGCAGGGACCGGACAACAGGGGATGGACCACGCGATAATTTCCCTGTTCTGTTCATTCCCTCAGAAGCACCTGGCACTGGCCACTGTCAGAAGACAAAAGATACTGGGCTAGATGGACCATAGGTTTGGCCCAGTATGGTGGTTCTTATGTATTAAATCTGATGCTTAAACACTTTGGTTTGAGTACTGAAAGATGCAGTTTTAAAATCAGCTGGAAAAGGTGGTGAAACCAAGGGGAGGTTGTTTAAGGCATATGAGCTCTCTGCCTTTGTCTTGTTCACAGTTGCAAGGTATTTACCTTAATGCTAAATGACAATTGCTTGCAAGACTCTCCTATAGCAGTAGCTACCCAGAGGTCCTAGCCACTGGACCATGCTTCCCCTCTTCTACCTTCCTGTAGAGTCAACTCTTTGGAATGAGTCAGTGGGAGTCTTTCCATGTGTTTTTAATAGGTTTTGGATCAGGCCTCAATACACACAAAATGAAAAACCTTGATTACCTAACGAAGGCTTTTTGACGCTCAAGCACGTCTGACGCAGCTTTTGAAATTGGTCCTTCTCCCAACCTTCCCCACCCCAGAGGAGAAATCAATAGCGTTAGCTACCCTGGCTAATCCCGAGAGACAGTCTTTATACATTAAGAAAGCAAATAAATTTCAGCAACGGTAGCCTACAGAAACTGCAATTCCTCTCTCTCTGCATACAGACACACATCGTACCTGCCAGAGAACTGCATTGTGCTGAAGACAGATAGTCCCATCAGGTCACAATTCCTGTGGACTCGGAATATATGTCTGAAGCCAAAAAGGCAGAAATAAATCAAATGCATTTTAACGGGAGAAGGAATCTACATAGAGAACAAAATATCGGCATGACCGGAGAAACCACTCGGTCACCTGCTAGGGCGTGCGGGAGGCCCTGGCACAATTTCACGAAGAAACTCAGCCACTTACATCTGGAACATAGGGCAAATTCTCCTCCCTGCTACATCAGGCCAGCCCCACTGACTGCTGCACCCAGTGAAGTCAGTGGGCATTATGTCATTGGCTTCTCCAGGGACAGGACTAATCCATTAGGAAGCCTATGGAAGCCAACAGGAAGACTCCAGTTGTGGTCAAGGGCCTGCTCCAAAGCCCATCACATGCTCACCTATGCAGGGTGAGAACTGCTGCAGCTGGAGCACTCAGGCTGCGCGAAATGGAAGAACGAAGCGGATACACCGACTTCTTACCCGGCTTCAGAAAGGGATCAAAACCCATACTGCACAGGCTCCATCATGCCCCTCTGAACTCGGATGCAGCTACTAGCCTCAGAACCAACCCTGATCCCAGACCCAGCGGCTAAGTGAAAACACCGCAACTCCCCCTACCCACCCACTCTGTGGAAAATCCACCCTTGTGCAGAGCACCAGCATGTGGCCTACGGGCCACTTAGGCAGTGCCTAGCTAGGTTTTGTGCTGATCCTCCAGTCTGGGGTTAGTTCCATCTCCTGCTCTTCACAACTCGCTCTCCTGCCTGCCCCTCTCCTCTGGGCTCTCTGCAGCTTGGGGTGCTCCTGCTCCCCCATCTTATCTACAAAGCCCATGTCTTCCCCCAGCACCATGCCACTTCTCTTGAATTTCTTCACCATAATTCCGCCCTCCCCCGCAATTCTCCATGTTGCTTTAATTGACTCACTGTAAAGCATGTCGTTATATTTCACACAAAGGAAGAGATATCTATATAAAAATAAATTGTATTGCATGGTGCAGAGATGGGGCTTTAAATCATTAAGCTCCTCTTCATACACATCTTATGGCATCCTTTTTAAATGGTAGGAGCATGTCTCCAGATTTATGTGCATCGTTAAGGTCTAATTTACATTAAAAAAACCAAGTGCAGAGCATTCCTTATGCCCTGAAGGTACAACAGACACAAAGAGGACGCCTAATACATTAAGAATGTTTGGATAAAATTTATATAAAAACTCTTACATATGCTAATAAGATGAAAGACTATAATTATGAGCTGAATAGTGTACTCACAGCAGTGGCTCTGTGCAATAAGCGATAGACTGTTTCAGTGTCCTTGAAGCTCAAACATATTGTGAGGAGATACTCGCTCAAATCTATCCCTGCAAATCGTTTGCAACACTTGTGGAGAGAAGGAGATGCTAAGGGGCGCTTTTCTCCTAGTTTGTATGCATTTCATCTTTAGCGGGATCACCCCGATTTGAAGGCATCTTTCTCACCTTGTGAACAGCACTGATGGAAACTAATCATAAGAACTGTGGGTCGGATCTCTCTGGTAGCTTTTATGGGAACGATATGCCTGAAAGGGGAAGGGGAGCACAACATTCTCTCCAACTTCCTCCCCCGCCCTACCTGATCTTTTCATCCAATATCAATTTTTAATACAGGAGGAATTTAATTGTGTTATACAAAGCTTGGAAGCAATAGAGTTTGTGTAAACAGCAAGCCAACGGGAGATTGCACTTCACAAATATGTACTGCCAACAAAATCCATTTCCATAGCTGTTTAATTCACAAGTCACTGTCCATGGTGCTAAAAGTACAATCCTCCATAACTCTAAATTAAACCTAAGTCTCCATCCATGGTGCTGAATAATAATAGCCCAACACTGCTCAGGCTGTTCCCAACTTATACCACAATTCATAGTCCCACTGAGGAGAAGGTTGGGCTTGTGATTACAGCACTTGACTCAAGGGATAGGAGTCTGTTCCCAGCTCTGCCACAAACTTCATGTTGTAACCTTGGCCAAGTCAGTTAGGCCCACACCTTCAAAAGGTAGTCAGGTGCCTAATTCCCACTAATTTCAATAGGAGTTAGGAGCCTAAACACCTTTGAGGATCTGGGCCTTCTTCTCCCTACTCCTCAGCTCTGTGAAATGAGGATGATCATTTCTTACTTCCCAGAGGATCAATTCTTTAATGGACACCATATATAACCACATGGCAAGGGTGCCCAGATTTTAGTTTTGCCTGTGTGAACCAGGAGTAAGGCGATTTAAGGCAATGAAGTTACTCTGCATTTACACTAGCAGGACCAGTAAGTGTCCCATAATAACTGGCCAAACTGAGAGATTCATTATTTGCATCACAGCGGCACCTAGATTAACCAAGTGTCTGTCATTGTATAAGCACTTGGTCTTTGCTCCAGAAGGCTTACAACTTAGACAAGATGGAACAAAGGGGCAGGGGGGAGAGAAAGAGAGGCATGTAGAGGTGAAGTGATTTACCCAAGCTCACTTGCAGACCTGAGAATAGAACCCAGGTGTCATCTCCCAGCCCAGGGCCCACTCCACCAGACCATGCTGTTTTTGCAGCATTAAATTTAGTTTCTCAGACTTTAGATGACAAAATAATGCATGGCCCCACAAAAGAACTGACCTAGTTTCTGCTTGTGGCCTTCTAATCGGTCTTCTAAATGTTATAGCCTTGGGCTGATCTCTTATTCCTAAGAGCTTGGAAACCATGTGACAACCACTGAATTATTGTAATGCTGTTGGGGAGTATTGTCCCCTTATAGCTAGGATTGCTGTGTTGCTGAATAACTTTTAATAGTGCTATAAATTGCAAGGTTATTTAACAATATCAAATCAATCGGATGCATTAGCCCATTTCCTGGAGTTAAAGCAAAAGTAAGTTATTTTCTAAAACAGAAAATATGCCACGGTTGCAGTATTGTCACGAGTTCCTCCCCACCCCCTCTTGGTCCTACCAATAGAGACAGTCAGCAGTTTCTCCTGACGCAGATCAATGCAGCTTTCGAATGTGACCATCAGTCCAATTATTGCTTCAATTACAGAATGAAGAGTTGGGTATTGCAACCTGCCCCTTTATTAAAAAACACCACGCCTGTTGCCCATTTTAAATGATACCTGGGGAAAATCATTAACCCACTAATTTGAAATCAATTTAAAGTACATTTGCCTAATGACATGAGAATTGTAAATTATCTATAAATTGTTAATTTAGGAGAATGCCACGCCAAGTTTGTGTGTTTTGTTTTGTTTTATTTTATTAATTGGCTTTTCCAGATGCGTGTTATTTTAAAGCTTCATAACCCATGCCTCTTGGTGAGAGAACATTAAACCCCCTTAAGAAGAGGCCTCCTAAGAAGAAGTGTAAAACAAATGTAAACCCACTCTCATGAACATTATAATGGGAGGTTTTCTGTAGCCAGCCTGCTAATTAGAGCAGGGGAAATCATGGTAAGAAAAGGGACTGTTCTGAAAAATCTCTGTGCGTGTTTTTAACTGAAGTTGGTTTCAGCCACATTCGCACCGTTTTCTTTTTTTTAAATGCACTTCACCCCTGTGCGAAAAGCCAACGTGAGGCCTGTATACAGCATATTTCTCACTCAGGCAAAGACCTCTGCACAGGGGGGAATTCCATCCCCTGTAAACATGAATGACAGATTTTCACTGGCCAGAAGCATTCTTAGAAAGTGAATTTCAAAGTTTTGATCTAGGGTCCAGATTGCAACTTCTCGATTGCCAATGGGAAGCAGTTATTCACAGGCATATTGCCAACAACTTCAATAGATCTGTTCCGGTCAGTAAGGTCCACAGAGCCCGGCCCTACATTACTGTACCATGGTGTGGTGTCCCAGTGTCTCACGCACCGTATTCACTCACTCGCTTTCTGTCACACACATCCGAATTGCTTGCACACTCTTCCAAGCTGTGCAGTCGCAACTAACCAACATAGCTCAGATTTGGAATATTTATATCAATATGCAAAGCAGAAAATAAAAAAGTGAAAAGCGGTTGATTGAATAAGTCTGAACAGCAAATAAATCCGAGGAAACCGCGATGCACTCTCAGATAGTCCACAAGCTGAAAGAGAGGCAGCAGCCACTGAATAAATTATTTGTTGCGAATTGTTTGCTTGGCTCAACTTTCGGTAACCATATGCGAGCAGTCAGGAATGAGATCTGAAGCTTCCAATATTCTGGAAGGGAGGCACAATAATTTAATTTTTGCTGTAATTAGAAACATTCAGCACATTATTAAACACTGGATTCTCTGGCTATTTATTCTGTCTCTTTACAGATTTTCAAAAGGGGAAAGAGAACCTCAGAAGCAAGCCAGCCAGCTGCCATGTTGATGATCAGCAGACCCAGCTGGGCCTCTTTGGGGTGAATATAGAGGAAAGGCAGCTGTGTGGCTAAGGTGCCTGAAGTTAGAAGCCTAAATCCATGATTAGGTGTCTGATTAAGCGGGTGGATTTTCAGGAGTGGCGAGTACTCTGCAGCTCCCTCTGAAGTTAAGCTCATC
This sequence comes from Lepidochelys olivacea, assembly GCF_965140295.1. Lineage (NCBI taxonomy): Eukaryota > Metazoa > Chordata > Testudines > Cheloniidae > Lepidochelys > Lepidochelys olivacea. The sequence continues at coordinate 18,466,620 of NC_140428.1, forward strand.
ACCTCTGAACTCCTGGACTTAGGCATCTACCTTGGGGCACCCATTATTTCTATTCCACAGAGGTTCTTCCAGCAGCGCAATGAGCAAAGTGGCTAATATATTTGTCACACGTGGTCTGTTCTCGCTCATCTCTCCAACAGGGAGAATCGGGTGTACAGGGCAGGGTTTTCGTTTGCTTTTTAACTAAAACAAAAACAAAAAACCTTCCATGCTGCTTTGTGTTTATGCTGGAAAATGCAACGTCAAAGAAGCGCACCTTGCACTTGTGAGGAAAGTGGGGAGGTTTGTGATGGGCAGTAGTTCCCGGAGGAGTTCATGCCCTAGACCAGCCACCGAGAAAACACTCTCCTACACAGACAAGCTTTACCCTGATGGTGAGAAGGCCCATTGTGCCAGAGGAGCAGAACGGTCAACAAGAGCACATATCCCCAGGCAATTATTGAATTTTGCAGCCTAAAAATGCAAGATTGCTGTCAATGGTCAATGCTTCTTTGTTCCTCTTCACACCCTCTCTCCAGCTTCTCCCTCCCTGGCAAGTTTTGGATCCATACCATAGGGAAAGAAATAGGGACAGATATGCATGGCCCAAAAGCCTGTGCTAAACAGGTCTTGCTTGTGAGAAAAAAAAAATCAAGCCCTTTCCTGCATTGTGTTATCCAAATGATCCAAGTTTGCTGTTCCCAGCGGTTCATTCAATAGGTCAGACTCTGCGCTCAACTCCCCTGGTAGAAATCCAGAGTCACTCATGAGGATGCTCCAGATTCACTCCAGTGTCCTGGTGCTATGGTGGGCAAGTCAGCTCTCCATGTGTGACATGGGATTATCATGCTCCCACCTGTTTTGCCAGATGGTCTGTGTAAGACCTGATTCAAACCCCATTGAAGTCAATGGAAAGACTCCCATTAATTTCAGTGAGGTCTGGATCAGAGCTTTAGATTGCAAGCTCTTTGGGGCAGGAATGGTCTTTCCCTGTGTGTTTGTACAGCACCCTGTATGTGGGCCCAAACTTGGTTAGCACCTCTGGGCACCCCTTGGAATATTCACACCTGTAATCTGAATCCACCCTCTCCAATTTATGCTCCATTCAGACTCTATTCGCTGTCTGACTGACAAGGCCACTCAGGAGTGAGCGCATCTCCCAGAAAAACACTTAGCAGTTTCACCCGAAGAGATGCGAAGTTTAAATATGTGCTGGGCATGGCACGCAGAGAAGGAAGGTTCTGCAGGGTGGGTTGGAAAGCTCTTTTTACACATGGTAGAACAGGGGCTGTTTCTTTTCCCAGCTCCCGAGTAGAACGCCAGATCCTTGGCTACTTGAAATCAGCGCAGCCTCATCAACTTCCACAGCATGACACCAGTTTTGCACCCGCTGAAGGTCTAGCCCTTAGCTTTCTTTTCTCTAGCAGCTCCCGACGATGCTCCGGCAGGTCGGATGATGGAGGTAATTTAGTTAAAAGAAAAATTGCCAGCTGAATACTGGCCCTGGTCCCCTAGTGAAACCAATCCAACTGGAAAAAAACTCCTGCCTGCTGATATGCTAATATTTTAAGTAAGCTTTAATTGGCCTCCCGACACTGTGTATATAGTGCAGCTCCTCTGTGGGCTGCATGCCGAATTCCATCTCCCCATCCCAATCTGACAGCACTGTTCTGTGCTTCCTCTCCAGGCTCTCCGGACTGAAGGAAGGGAAAGCTGGTTTCCTCGCCCCCAGCGTCATTCCAACCCATATTTAGTTGGTGTGAAATCACAGCACCACCTGTTCTGAGCACGTCAGTCTCAATTTAGGAGGAAACATGCTCACAGGAAAAAAAAAAAAATCCAATCACCCCCATGCCAGCTGCTCTCAAAAACAGCAGGAGGCGCAGTGCGTGCGGCGAACAGTCGTGAGTCACCTCCTGAAGTTAGCTAACCCCAAAACGCCTCCTACTTTCACGGGATTCCTGTGGGGCCACACCCCAAAGTCCGCTGACGGGCCTGCACTGTTCTTAGATAAGCTTTGGGTCTGACCCCTTGTTAACATACCAGAACAGGCCTGTATCTAGTTGTGGCTGTTCAGAAGCAGAGGCTTCGGATCTCAGTCAAACCCATTTAAATCCAAACTAATTCCAGTGACACTATGCAGAGTTACCCCAGATTTACACAGGTGTGAATGAAAATAGTCTGGCCCTCGCTGATTCCATGGGGAGCTTACCAGCTAAAACTCCATGCAGACAAAGAATTTAAAGTGATGCAAACCATGAAACCCATATGGCTCAAGGACTGATCATGCCTCCCTGAATCCCTTCCCTCCTCTCCCCACCATACAATATGGCTTCATGTTGGACTTGGGGTCTTAAATCCAGCATTAATCGAATCTTCCTCCCGCTTGAGGTCAGTAGTGTAACCCCCATTCAGTGGCATAGGATCAAGCACCTAATAAATATCAAAGCCAGCAGAGAAGTTGGATACTGTCCTCGCACTGACCCAACCCCAGACAGACAACAAGCAGAGGCCTTCCAAGCCACCCAGAACTAAGGAGGCACGGGAACCATGAGGCCCACTCGTAATGTCAGTGACGGGCTCCTGTCTGTATTGAGGGGGAAAAGCATCTCAGAGTCACAGCCCCTCCACAGACATGGCCCTGCTTTCCACCTCCCATGATTGTACCATGGGCCTGTCAGCAGCTTCAGCCTGCCACAGGGAAGCCTGCAACTCCTCCAGCCGGCTGGTCCTATCTTGCCAGCTTCCCCGCTCAGACAGGGTGAGGCTGCGTGGATTGTTGTGCCCTGTGGTTTCACAGCTTTCCGAGTTCAGAGTGATGGGGACGTCCCCTCTGACTGAGGGCCCAGTTATACGGCGTAGAACCCACCCAGCTCTGGGGTGATGTCAACAGGCCCTGACTCTCCTCTGACTCCCACTGTTTTTTTAAGCTGAGTCCAGTGAAGCTCCTCCTGGTGCAAGTGAGAGGAGAGTCTGGCCCACTGGACTTACACCAAGACTATATTTGGCTCTGTGCAGCTAGCTGAGAACTTTTCAAGGGGAGAGAATGGAAATGGCCAACAAGTCATCCCTCCAGTCTCTTTACATCTCTCCTGTATCTGCTCCCCTGCCTCCACCCCCTCTCCTCTCATTCCTTCCTCCCTTCATTTCCAGGCCCCACAGCAACGGGTCTCGGAGAGAAGACAGCGTAATGAATATCCTGCCGCAGAACTTTCCACGGCTGGCACCAGGTCTTCCAAAGTGGTGTCCCCTTGGTGGAGCGAATGGCCTTTGCTCAGTCTCCAGGAACAACTGGTGGTTTGATGTTTATTTTTCCGTGTGATCATTGAGAGGGAGAGAGAAAGAAGAGACTCATCACCATCCATCATGTGCTTCATTGTTTAGTAATAAGATGTATTACTCCCTTGCAGCAAAACCACATTCCAGCCAGCGGTCCAATTTGTTATGAGCGAGCTGACTGGGACAGCTGTTCGTGTCAGCTCTGTAAATACTCCATTGGGAGGCCAGACAGCGCCTTTTAAAGCTCTAATAAATAGGACGGCAGACTCCTGCGCACATTGGGGGTTAGCAACTTTGGTCATCATGGGGCGGGCTGGATTCCTCAAGGAGTCCAAAGTGCTCGGCGGAAATATTTGCCTGGAGGAGGAGGAGACGGGCAACCGTACGACTGACTAGGCCACTCACTGGTTAGGAGTCACCTTTAACCTAGCCTGTGGTGGCCCTCAGCTAGGGGAGGGCTGTCACGAGATCAGAGCAGAGCTTGGAGAGCCTAGGATTAAAGCTGCTATTTACAAACAGAGGATTTGTCTCCCCAGGCCAGGATCCACAAGCCAACTGTGGCAGCTAGAGTGTATATTGCAGGGAAATCAAGACTCCCATCCATTTGGGGACTGGAGACAGGCTGGTCTCACTTACTTTCCATTCAGAAAGCAGGAGGCAGGTATTTTGGTTCCACTGGCTCCTCCCTCCGGAGAGGGAGGCCTGAACTAAAGTAATGGTCAAAACTTGGCTAACAAAAAGCAAAGTTAAGCTCTGAGCCATAGGCAGGCCCTGCTCACAGAAGCTGGCAAGAAGGCAGCTGATAATTGTACGTATACACATAGGCAACAGGGCAAATTTAGACCCAGAGCAAGAGGGTCTGACTCCATGCACCTTAATACACTCAGTCAGACCAGGCCGGTATTTGGCCCTTTCATCCCTTCTGTAACAGCGCTGATGTCAATGACTTCACCCCAGGAACAAGTCTAGTGTCAAAATGAGCTGGATGCGAAGCATCCTGCCCTGCTTACCCAGGGAGGACACGGTGCCGTGGGTTAAAGGGAGCTGCATTTGTTCTACGGAGGTGTAGCAGATCAAATGGTGGGGAGCATAAGCTATTCAAAAGCCAATGATACAATTCTCAGGGAGCAGAGGATTCAGCCCAAGGGAGGAAAGGACTACCTGCTTAGCTGGCTGGTGCTCATGAAGCGCCCTCTCCGGATCCGTGGGCTCACCCTGTGAGCCGAGGGCTCTGAGCTGCAGGTTGAGAACAAGCTGCATGGACAGCTTAGCCTGGATGCTTCAGGGAAATGGGCCCAATCCTCCACCGCTGAAATCAGTGGGAATTTTTCTATTGACTGCAGTGGGAGCAGGATGAAACCCCAAATACATGCTGGGGCGGGGGTGTGCGTGTGGGAATTGCTATGTAACAAGATATTGCATTGCTTACCGGGGTTCTTTTTAATGTGCCCACCTAGCACTGGGAAAAGGCACATGGAACAAACGGGCTGATGGTTGTATAAACTTGCCTGCAGTTGGCAATACAAATAGGTCCCCGCCCACTCCACTGGCCCCAATCAGCTACAATACAAATCAATGAAGCTAGAGGTCTGGGTACAGTCAACAAAGGTCCAATCCCTGCTGATGACAAGGACCTTGGGGGCCAAAAGCTCAAGCCTTTGAACTAGGGTCCTGACACAACATCTACTGAAGGGAGGGGAATTTCTGCCATTGACTTCAAGGAGAGCAGGCTCTAGTCCTGTAGGATTTCCTGCACTGGTTCTCAGTGACCAGCAGGCTCTGAGTTTCCATACAAGATACAGCTGCACGAATTGCAATCGAATTGCACTTGCCCCTCATGTGGACGTTCAGCAAACAGCCTGCAGGGCAGAGTATCATGGCTGGGTACCCATCTCAGAAAACCCCCACCCAGTCCCAGCACAGATCATACAGGGAGAGGGCAGACCCAGTTCAGAAGACAGCACGCTGGTTCCCTCCCCACTCCCCTCAAAAAAGTCTCGCTGACATTCCCGAATAGACTAAACCCAAGAATCTGAAATGCCTCATTAACATCCTAGCCCATCTTAGCAGCTCTTCTGCTTTCAGCCCTGTGCCAGAGTCCGTCTTCATGGGAGTTCCAGCCAGGAGCAGAAGCGCTGGGATTCTGGCAAGGAAATCTGTGCACACGCGACTCCCCAGCCCGATGCTACAGAATGGAAGGTCAGCTAGTCCAGAGAGCACAGGATGCTCCAAGCATCTGGAGGCCTGCCTCCAGTGCAGAGGAGATGTGCTGCAATGTAAGAAGGGCCCTCCAGTGAATTGCACGAAGATCCCTTCTCCCAGGAGCAAATAGCCAATGACACACAGCGCCATCCCTGCAGATTCAACACAGGTTTCATTTGTTTCCCGGCTAGACAAAAGCCACAAGCCGCAGAAAGTCCTGGCCTTGCACTTAAAGACGAACTAACAGGATTTATTGTTGCTGCTGCTCTGCCCTTTCACAATGGGCAACAAATTGCGCTTTCGTCTCCTCACGCTGCTAGCGGGTGCTCAGAGAGGGCTGGATCCTGCTCTCAGGCCCGTCTCCGGAGAAGAGCTGGAGCACCGGCCCCACCAGCGCCTGCCTAAGAGCTTATGGCCTCTTCCAGCGCCTCAGCCAAGCTCCAGCCCCAGCAACGTGCTACCAGCCGCGCTGCTGCTCTCTCATGAGATCAGCACACTGGCCATCAAAAGCAGACTCCAGAGGCAGAGCATAGCAGGCAGCTGCAGAGCCATGCTGCTGACCATTACCAAGAGGCAACTCTTGCCTCCCTGTGATCACCCCCCCCCCCCGCAACCCCCACTACAGAATCAAACTAGCCCTGCTCCGGCAGCTGTGCTGACCGTTGCAGAGACCAAGTGTGGTCAAGGCTCAGGTTGGCATTTGTGATCCGTTCATTCAGACACCGATCGCTCCCTCTCAGCCCCCCGCCTGCTGTGTGCTCGGGTGGTAGGTGGGTGTGTGTTACTGGACTTGGATTTCAGTAGCACGGTTTGCAGAGCAAGCCACGGCTTCTTGGGAGGAAGGATGTCAGAGAATTCATGGAGGATAGGTCCATCAATGGCTATTAGCCAGGATGGGCAGGGATGGTGTCCCTAGCCTCTGTTTGCCAGAAGCTGGGAATGGGCGATGGGATGGATCACTTGATGACCTGTTCTGTTCATTCCCTGTGGGGCACCTGGCATTGGCCACTGTCGGAAGATGGGACACTGTGCTAGACGGACCTTTGGTCTGACCCAGTCTGGCCATTCTGATGTTTTTAGAGGCATTGTGTCTGTGGAGATAGTGAGGGACTAGACACAGAAGAACTGGGGTTTTTCCCCTCTAGACAAAACTACAGACAACCTTCTCTGCCACTGTGTTCCCTCCCTATTTCCTTTTCCAGTTGCAGAACCTTCCTCCGACAGTTATGACATGGGGTTTGTACCCAGACCAATTCTACCTCCTGCCTCAATTCCAGCCTCTATTTTCAACAGGAGGCAACATCCTCCATGTCCGGTCTTCAACCGTGGTTTAGCACTGCTGTCAGACAGCTGATGCATTTCAGACCAGCAACAGCTGCATTTTACTGGTAGATTACACACTGATCCCCCTCCCATGTATCACTGTGGGTCACTTTGGGATCCTTTCTGGGAAGCATGCTATGCAAGTCCTCTCCAAAACCAAGAGCAAAACTTGCTCCATTGCGAACATTCCCCATCCCAACTCACGGTTTGGAATTTGAATCCTCTGATGATCCCACAGCCCAAGTCAGAGGCCCAGCAGATCCATCCCAGCCAGACTTCACTGGGTCTACTTTTTATCCCCCGTCTCTTTGATTGCCTTCCCCCGGCAAGATGACAGCTTAGCGGCTAATATTTCAGCATCTGGCCTCCCTGGCCCTTTCCCACTGCCTGTTGTGTGTAGCGCTACACACCATATGTGTGTGCCTGGCTGGAAGGACAATACGCAGTCCTGTAACTCGAGACAAACATAAAGAAAGGCATTCTGGCCTGACCCTCAAATACTTGTTGCAAACCTTCCAAGTGTCCTTGCATTGCCCTGACAACTAAACTCCCAAATCCATGTCCTTCACCCTTTCCTATCCAAAGGGTTCAGTGCTTGCATCATAGCTGGAAAACAAACCTGAACTCCTCCAGAGAGGGATGAAACTGAGAGTTACAAGCCAAGGTGCCCTGAAAGTACTCCTGAGCCCCATCGTTCTTCATTCAAAAGCTGTTTGGGCCACTGAGATGTGTCATCTAGGCGGTGACAAATTGCCAGGGAAAGAAAGTGAATCATCCTCTTTGACTGACCTTCCTGCTGATCAAAGGGAGAAGGCCCTTCCTGACTTACTCAGATGCTGATAATGAGCCACTCAGGACTGTCTGGGAACCAATGACTGACTGAACTCAATAACTCCTTGATGCAATTGTCTGCCACCCTACCCACCAACTCCCCACCACCACTATCTCCCCCCCCCCCCGCCTTCTGCTGGTGCACAGGGAGGGGCTGTATTTACAGCCGAGAAGTGCACACCCGCACACGCACACACATATAACGGTTGCTGCATGTAGGTTTGTGACCAAGGGGGTGTTGATGAAAAAATGGGCAAGTGAAAAAGGGATAGAGTGTAGAAGGGAAAAAGTCATTGCATCTGTTCGAGTTTGGGCCCAGCGCTCATCGGTAGCATGCGAGGCAGAGAGACCACGTTGTAGTGTCAGTGGAAGATTTCATCGCTCTGTATTTCTCTGCGAGAGGGGCCGAGTGGGGGATTCAAAAATGAAGAGCTGGGAGAGGTTGGGCCCGATTCTGTCTACAGGCACATTGTTGTCAATCTAGATTAAATGCCACCAGAGTGAAACTCTGGCTTAACAGTGGGGGAATCCAGAGTGGAATTTGCTCCTAAATGTAGCACTGTCTCTCCACCCCAAGGGTACTTTAATCCCTTCCACAGTGAGTCAAGGTTCCTTCCCCACTCTGAACTCTAGGGTACAGATGTGGGGACCTGCATGAAAACCCCCTAAGCTTATTTTTGCCAGCTTAGGTTAAAACTTCCCCAAGGTACAAACTATTTTACCTTTTTCCCTTGGACTTTATTGCTGCCACCACCAAGCATCTAACAGGGAAAGAGCCCGCTTGGAAACGTCTTTCCTCCCCAAATCCCCCCAAGCCCTACACTCCCTTTCCTGGGGAAGGCTTGATAAAAATCCTCACCAATTTGCATGGGTGAACACAGACCCAAACCCTTGGATCTTAAGAACAATGAAAAAGCAATCAGGTTCTTAAAAGAAGAATTTTAATAGAAGTAAAAGAATCACCTCTGTAAAATCAGGATGGTCAATACCTTACAGGGTAATCAGATTCAAAACAGAGAATCCCTCTAGGCAAAACCTTAAGTTACAAAAAGACACAAAAACAGGAATATACATTCCATTCAGCACAGCTTATTTTATCAGCCATTTAAACAAAACAGAATCTAACGCATATCTAGCTAGATTACTTACTAAGTTTTAAGACTCCATTCCTGTTCTGTTCCTGGCAAAAACACACAGACAGAGAGAGCCTTTGTTTCTCCTCCCCCCCCCCCGCCAGCTTTGAAAGTATCTTGTCTCCTCATTGGTCATTTTGGTCAGGTGCTAGCGAGGTTATCCTAGCTTCTTAACCCTTTATAGGTGAAAGGGTTTTTCCTCCGGCCAGGAGGGATTTTAAAGGTGTTTACCCTTCCCTTTATATTTATGACAGTGAGCATACCCCTGGGGTCATACATTGTCCAGCTGGAGGTTCCCAGAAGCACTCCACGTTGGCCAAGCTCTGCTCCCACCCTACTCAGTGCAGGTTTGACCATCAACTGCAGTGAGGGCAGCATAGGGCCACCATCGAGGGCTTTTGGAAATCTGCCCCGAGGCCTGATCCAAAGCTCCTCAGCAAGAACCATCCCTTTCACACCCATTGGCTTCAGCTGGGGCCCTCTGCACACAGCCCCATCTCACACCTCCCTCCATAACACCTTCTACAAGCCAGGGCCTGCTCTGATTTACACCCGTGTAACTCACTCTCCCCAGTGGCACCACTCCAGATTTATACCCGCATCAGCAAGATCAGAGGCAGGCGCTGTAAACATGGGTTGTGCAGTGAGAGATCAGGAGCCACCAGGGACACTTAAACATGTCACTGCCATCCTCCTAATAATCCATTCCCAATCTGCTCTAGCAGACAGCATGCTGAGCTAATCCCCTCTTGGGACAGCAAAGCAGTTCCCTGCTAACAGCCCCGCTACTGGTTACAAGGAGGATCTGATCAAGGCTGGATGAAAATTAATTAAATGGTTGATTCCTATCCAGAGTGCCGGGTCCTAGACAAAAATGAAGCATTTCAAGTTGGTTCTGAGGAAGCATTTCAAAGAGGACAGACTCCTCCTCTCCCCCTCTGTATGGTGGATGCATTGGGCTGGATCAGGCATGGTCTAACAGATTATTCGAGGCCACAGGAGCAGCAGCCCTGGGCATTTGTTGGTTTTTAGCCTGGTGCTGGGGTCAGAATTAACTCTAGTTTTACAGCACGCTGTAAGTTTCTAAACAGAGAGCTGCCAGCGGGGCTTGTGAGTCCAGCATGTTTAAAGATCCAGGCGTAAATCCCAAGGCGATACTGCTTAGGCTCATGTAATAGGAATCCTCTAGCCCTGACAAAGGCAAGAGATAGCTGAGAATGCTGCCGCCATCCACTCGCCACAGATTCTAAAGACCTGGCAGGCCCTGGCAAAGGACAAGCTCCCCAGCTTCTCTGCAAGCCAGCGGGTTCAGCCGAGATTCCCCTTCCCCATCCCCGTTACCCAAGTGCTTCAGACTGGCCGTTCCCTACTCTCCAGCTCCCATTCAGTATGGGCCAGAGGTTAGAAGAGCAGTCTGGGACTTGGAGACCTGGATTCTACTTCTAGCTTGCCACTGGCCTGCTGGGTGACTTGGACAAGTCACTGTCCTTCCTTGTGCCTCAGTTGTCTCCAGCTGAAAAATGGGGATAAAGATACTTACTCTCTTTTGTGAAGCGCTGTGAGAGCTATGGCTGAAGAGTGCTATGAAGCGAGACAAGTGTTATTTGTATTTACTGTCACTCTCAGAGGATGCCCAGTCTCCCAGTGTACGTCTCCACTGCAATTAAAAACTCATGGCTGGCCTGCGGCAGCCGACTCAGGCTAAAGGGGCTGTTTAATTGCAGGGTAGATGTTGAGGCTCTAGGACCTTGCAAAGTGGGAGGGTCTTGGAGCCTGGGATCCAGCTCGAGCCCAAACATCTACACTCCAACTAAACAGCCCCTAAGCCCAAGCCCTCCATGACCTGGGCCAGCTGTGGGCATACCCTGGAGGTCCGGACGCTAGGACGCCTAGAACAACTTGCTCTTAACCCTTTGTCTCCTCTAGAATCCAGCACCCCGTGCCTCTGCCCTCAGCGAGTTGCCAGGTGCTCCGTTTTAGTTTAATGGCATCAGGAGCTTTGATTAATGCAATAGCCACAACTGTGAGAGGCTTGGAGAGACTGCTCAGCCCAGCAGGCCCTGTTGGCTGAATTAATAACTGCCTTTCACTAAGGGAATCACATTAAAGCTACAGAGGAGAACACCGAGCACCTGTCTCTGTGCGTTACACTTGAGGGCCTCATGCTGTGCAGCACGCAGGCTCTAAATCAGCAGCTCTCAATCTTTCCAGGCTACTGTACCCCTGTCAGGAGGCTGATTTATCTTGCGTACCCTCAAAATCCACCTCACTTAAGCTATTTGCTTCTACAATGAGACATAAAAATACAAAACAGTGTCCCAGCACACTGTTACTGAACAATTGCTCTCTTCCTCATTTTTTTACCATATAATTATAAAATAAATCAATTGGAACATAAATATTGCACTTACATTTCAGTGTATAGAACATAGAGAACAGTATCAACCAGTCACTGTCTGTAGGAAATTGTAGTTTGTACGGACTTCACTAGCGCTGTTTACATAGCCTGTTGTAAAACCAGGCGAACATCTAGAGGAGTTGATGTACCCCCTGGAAGACCTCCGAGTACCCCCAGGGGTACACATACCCCTGGTTGAGAACCACTGCTCTATATCCTGCAGCACGCCCAAGAGTCAGTGGCAGCTTCTTACCCGTTTTAAGGAGACAGAGGGTTTTATTGAATTAAACAGGAGAACGAATAACTCAACCAGCACCCCTCTGCCTGCTGGTATTTAACGTTGTTCAATGCTGTTTATCCTACACTGCTCTCTACATTTTTAATTTTCTGCCTGCTGCAGAATTCACAGGTTTGTTTTAAGCAAGTTGTCAGGGAGGAAGCCAGAGGGTTTAAACTTGAGGAGGGGGCAGTTGGGGCTGAGGGCACCCAGGAAGGCGGGGAAGCCAGTTTGGGGTTGCAAAGGACAAAGGGAGGACAATCATGGGATGCTAAAATAAATCAGTGAAATGGCTAACAACGCAGACAGTGAAACCTGCGCCACTGGATTTCACTCGTGGAGCCATTGTTTTCAAGCCACCTGCAGACTCAGGCAGGCCTCAGTCACACACAATTCATATCATAGAAGGTTAGGGTTGGAAGGGACCTCAGGAGGTCATCTAGTCCAACCCCCTGCTTGAAGCAGGGCCAATCCCCAATTTTTGCCCCAGATCCCTAAATGGCCCCCTTGAACTCACAACCCTGGGCTTAGCAGGCCAATGCTCAAACCATATGTGGAAGCTCTTCTGAATGACCATTGGGGATAGAAAGCTTAGGTTCTGGAGTGCAATCCTTCAGCAAAAGGTAGATTTTGCACCTTTAAAACCACGAGTCAAAGGGGCCCGGATTCTGTTTTCGTATACAGAAAGCAGCTATGCTATTGGCATGGCAGGAATACGGCAGAACCTCAGAGTTACGAGCACCAGAGTTACAAACCGACCACACACCTCCTTCGGAACCGACAGTGCGCCGTCAGGCAGCAGCAGAGACACCCCACCCCCCAAAAGCAAGTGCAGTACAGTGTTAAACATAAACTACTAAGAAACCAAAGGGGAAGCAGCATTTTTCTTCTGCAAAGTTTCAAAGCTGTAGTAAGTCAATGCTCAGCTGTAAACTTTTGAAAGAACCAGACCATTTTGTTCAGCATTATGAACATTTCAGAGTCATGAACAACCTCGATTCCCCAGGGGCTCGTCTCTCGGAGGTTCGACTGTACCAAGAACTAAGCAGAAGCCCCATGAGAGAGACGCAGCAGCTAGGAGAGTAAAACAGCTGCTGTCTGTTCACAGAGGCGAAGGCCTCAGAAACCTGAAGGTGCAGGAGAGGGCAGACAGAGACAACACGGTTTCCTAGCACACTAAGAAGGTCCCGACTGACCCAGCACTCGCTACCCTTGCCCTCAGGAGGAGGGAAGGAGAGGGTCAGACAGGCAAGGAGCTGCTGCCCAGTCGTGCTCAGCAGGTGCCAATACTTGCTGATCTTCACTATTAACACGGGGGCAAAACCCTGAAGCCCCCTCTCAGCCCTTGCTTGGGCAGAGCACCCATTGACATAAAAGCCATGTCCCTCCCCCAGCTACCACCCTTCTTCCCTCACACAAATCTGAGTTCACTGTCCAGCAAGACACAGCCACACAGCCGCCTCCCTTCCCACCCGCCCTGCCATGCCACGCCACTCTGCAAAGGAGACTCAGCTCCGGGTCACTTCAGGCACCAGCCCAGCTCACCCACGTGCCTTTCTCCCCCCACCTGCCCCGTGGTTAGACCCACGGCCAGGGAGTCACTGCACCTGAGCAGGTCTCACCAAAGCGAGGGGCAATCCAGGAGCTACTCACAGACTCGAAGCAGCAGCGTGTGCTTCCCTCCTGGGGCCTCGCAGGCCCCATCTCCCTGCAGCTTCCCCCCCAGCTCAGCACATCCCACCTGCTTCCTTCAGAAGGGTGGAGCTATAACCATACCTCTAGTCCCCAAGGGTTTGGCTCCTTCCACCACCTGCAACAAGACAGGCCACCTCCTTATAGGCCCCAGGCCCTTACTCAGCAGGGCAGAGCCACATTCCTTCGCCTCTTATCATAAATCCGCCTCCCATTTAAGTCACTGGGACTTTCCTCCAGGGCCTCAGTGGGAGGGAGCAGGCAGGTTTCCCCCACAGGAGCCAATGACTTCAGGGCACCGTCCTGTGTGCAGAATTGAGACATTTCTCCTGCATGGGGCTTTTGGCACCGTGGGCTCCTCAGGATGACACTGCCGTGTCCATGGGCCTCCGGCTCTGTTACAAGCACTTCCCTGCTGCAGGACAGCGTGTTGGAAGAGAAAGGCTGTAGCGGAAGGGGGCTGGGTTCACCCAGGTCTTTGGCACTGTGCCTCATTAAAGCTAGTTAGTCTTCCTGGCCCGACAATGACTGAATCACCCACACCAGCACTAGGGCTCATTATGCCCGTGACACCCGGGACAGCCGGTCACTAGGTGAAGGAGTGACCTGCCCTCCAAGACTCCCATCCCAATGCAGTCCTCCTCCTGGTCAGAGTATACCCAGGGGAGCCGGCTGTCCTGGTCTGTTGGCATTTCCTGCCCTGAAGGGCTTGCTTCTCATAGTCAGGAAGGCATCAGGGGCAGACAGCTGAGTGAACTATCTGGTTCTCTTCTGTGCTACGCTCCCCTGCCCAACGCCCACCCCCAGGACTACGGCTATGCTGCACAGCGAACTCAGGTGATTGCAGCCTAGCCAGGTGTGGGAACAGCCCCCCTGCAAAGCTCTACCCCCATCTCTGGGTCCTCTCAGGTTCTCTGCTCACATGTGCCTGCCTGGGGGCATTTCCCACAGTGCTTTGTGCTGAGACACGCTAGGATTCGTTCTCTGTCAAGCGTAAGAGATGTTATTTTTCCATCTGGGGCCTGTGGGGGTGCTTTGGAGGACTATTAGCACTGGAGTTAGTTAGCCTGTGTCCCCACTGCAAAATTGGGGGAGGGGAAAGCACCAGACAAAGTTAAAGCAGAGCCTAGGCTCTAACCCCCCACCCCCAAAGCTGGGTAAACTACCCTGGGCATAAAGCACCTCCAAACCCAGGTACAAGGTTTCTGTGTGTCAACAGTGCGGGGAGTTCTCTTATGCTCATAAACCCCGGTAAGAGCTCAGGGTAACTCGGCAGTGCAGCCGTGTCCTATTCTCATCCTGCCAGGGAAAGGGGCATTGCTGAGTTCACTGGATACAGAGCCTGGGGGTTTCAGTACCACACTGAAAGTCAGCAGATCTGGGCTGTGGGCCAAGCTCTGGCACGTCAGACAAGTCACTTGAGCTCTTTGTGTGCCTCAGTTTCCCCCTTTGAAAGGGGAAGAACATCTACTTCCCAGAGGGGGCTGTGAAGCTGTACTGAGGTTCAGACAGTGCTTGGAGATTGTTGGATGAATCTCGTGGCCGTTGTTGAGCTCCGTGTTATATTGTTATGAGCTGGGTGAAACCTTGTAACGGGCTGTTAAAACCTCATCCAAACTGAGGGTCCTCCACTTAAGAGAGTTGTGAGAGACAGTTAAGGGGCCACACCTAAAATGAAGCCTAGCAGGGTATGTCTACGCAGCAATTGGACACCTGCAGCTGGCCTGCGCCAGCCAACTTGGACTCACGGGGCTCAGGCTCTGGGGTTGCTTCATTGCTGTGCAGACTTCCAAACGTTGGCTTGACCCCGGGGCTCGAGGACCCTGTGAGGGGGGAGGGTCCCAGCGCTCAGACTCCAGCCCGAGCCCAGAAGTCTACACAGCAATGAAACAGCCCTGCAAGGGCCAGACATGGGTTTTCTTTGCTGTGTAGACATACCCCCGGAGTCTGCCCAGAAACTAGCACCAGGTGGGCAAAGGGGTCGAGTGGGTATTGGGGCCACAGGTGGGTGGGTGTATGAGAGAACTCACAGAAACTAGAAACGAGAAGACGAGAGGCAGAGGCAGGGGCTGTGACCCTGGGAAAAACAAGGGCGAGCGCTTTGGAGTCTGGCGTTGACTGGAGAGGCTTGGGGGCTGTACGCAGAGACACTGCTCTTCTTGATGTTGGTGTTTTCTCCATGCAGAGAGACGGGACTTTTGTATAGTCCTTGAAACTAAAGAAGATTGCATCAAAGAAAATACCAGACGCCATCAATTCCTCCTTCCCACCGGAACATCCCCAGGGCCCTGAACTTTGACGAGCTGCTCATGTCAAAAAGGAGTGACAATCTTTTACTTCCTTTTGAGGAGATGGACGATTTGGGGATGGACGTGAATGTTAAGGAGAGAAGAGGCCAAGGCTGCACCACGTGCTTGTGACCAGCAGTTCTTCACCAGGTAACTGGGTAATAAAACACGGTGGACAGCAGCAGACAAGCTCACTGCTATCATCCTATGAGAAGATGCCCCTCACTGTATAAGATGGTCATCAGCCACCACCATTAAGGATTGAGGAGGCCTGTCTTTTCTTACCAAGATCCTCAACTGCGGTTAAATACTCTCCACCCAGCCAGCACAATCCGTAGGGAATTATAGCCAGCTATGGAGCATGGCAACCAATATCAGGCCCCGATCCACAAACTTTAAGGCCAGAAGGGACCATCATGATCAGCTAATCTGATGACCTGCACACCACAGGGTACAGAACCACACCCACCCACTCCTGTAATGGGCTCAGAACCTCGGGCTGAGACACTGAAGGCCTCAGATCTAGATCTTGTGCTGACACTCATGGAACCACTCACACCAGTACAATGGCAGCACCGCGTAGGTGTGAAACACTAGTAAATCAGAGGGCACTCTGGCATGCACGTCACACTGGTGTAAATGGTGACACAACGGGCAGGGCACTGGAGAATCTGGTCCAGAGTCTTCTGAAGTTTTCGGAGAGCTTTCAAAAGGTCCCAAGCGATCTCCAAACGGTGGTGCAAGCCCTGAGACAGACCAACGGAGGCACCAGTGTGAATGTCAAAATCTTTTATTTACAACAGTCTCCAAAAGTCAAGGAACACCAAAAGTAGTGTGGGCAGGAGAGGACTTACAAAAGTAACGTGGGTACATGACATCAGGGATTGTGCTACGGCCCTCGGAGAGCCAGCGCGCTCACGTCTGCACACAAGATGAAACGCACCGTGGCCCAGCCCTCTGCCCTCGCTACCCTCCGCTCTCAGCCCACCCCCTCCCACTAGCTTGCTCCTCACTCTTCTGTTTCCCAGAGCCATCCCTTCCCTCAGTCTCTGCCCACCCACCTCCAAGGTGTCTGAACTCCCTGCCTAGCCCTCACCCTCCCACCTCCGTGCCCCCTCCCCCCTCCACCGGCCCAGCTTGCATGGCCTCCCACTCCCATCTCTTTGCCCTCCCAGCAGCCCTCCTACCAGGATGGAATTGCCACACTGCCCAGGTGCAGCAGAGGGGGAGATTGGGACCCTATGCAGGTCAGCTGCCTGCTCACAATAGAGAGAGGAGACTGGATCTTGACGGACACTTGCCCCCAGGCAGAGGCAGCTCTGAACCTAACCCAGGGCAGATGGGGAGTTAGCTGAGGTATCCTCTCCCCCTACTACTGCATTAGCAAGGGCCCTAGCTCTGTGGCGTTCAGGCTCCATGCTCCACACTGATTAAAACGTGTGAGCTGAGCTGTAAACGCTACCCACTGGGAGGAGTGATTTTGAAAGGAATAGGCTTTGAGTTTGCCCTGCTTGGCTGTAAATCAATTGGCAAGGCTAAGCTGCAGGAGAGGGCGGGACGATTTATGTCAGTTGCTGTGATAAATAACAGGCCTTTTATAGCCTTCCAGGAGAGCAGGATTCTCCAGCAAGAAAATAAAGGGCCAGAAAAGTCTCTTTGAAGACTGGGAAACCAACTATTCCAATCTGGCTCCAGTAGAGCCAAGGTCAGGGCCCCCCAAAAGTGACCGTCTCGTCCTTCCCCCTCTTGGCTGTTGGCCTGTCCCCCTCTCCCCCACCCAGCAAATGCTGCTAGTTTTTTTCCATTCCTTTTTCCCCACACTTAATTTTCAAGCTGGCTTCATGGCATCTGATGTGCCCTATGCCCCACAGGACAGGGCCAGCACTATGGGGCAGGCCTCACTGACCGGCCAGGGGACCCCTCTCGAAGAGAGAGTTCGGGCTCCATGCCCCAGGCAGCTGACAGGCTGCACCTGCCACAAAAGGAGGCCAACTTTGATATGGGTACTTCTCACCTAGATCCGGGCTGAGACTATCAGCTCATTGCATAGATCACCGTGTAACTCAAGGGAGGCAGTGTAGGCCGAGGAGTGAGCTCAGGGTCCGATTCTCAGCTTTGCCACTCACCTAGTGTAGAACCTGGAGTAAGTCACTTGCCCTCGATTTTCCCAACCCCAACCCCATTCAACATAGACTGTAAGCTCTTTGAGGTAGGGACTGCCTCCTACTGTGTGTCTGTACAGTGCCTAGCACAATGGGGTCCTGACCTGACTCGGGGCCTCTTGGTAGCACAAACAACAGTTACATTTGTACTGTACACAGGACAGTCGTGCCGCTGTAATACAAATAACAACAAATAGCAACACCCTTCGATCCCCACCTACGGCCAAGTGGTGGGAGGCTGCTGCTTACAGCTGGGGAGGAACCGGGTTTTCCTTGCTTTTGGAAGTGTTTTCTAGGCCGAAACGTAATGAAAACACCCAATTTTGAAATTTTCCCCGCAAAATAAAATTCTGAAAAAAATTTCATTTTGGGTCGATTGACACATTTCACTTTGGGAAAGTCTAAACATTTTGTTCCAATTATGACTTTTTAAGGTTCTTTTGGATTACATCATATAAAATTTTTAAAAATTGTTTTGAAACGGAAAAATCAAAACGGCCTGGGCTGCAACGGTTGAAACAGAGCATGTGCGCCGGGGCAGAACGCTCCCTTGAGATTTTTTTTAAAAAACACAAATTTGTCAAAAACAAACCCCACAACCATCTTTCTGGGAAACATTTCTCCTTGGGCAAATCAGCATTTTCCAGTGAAAATCATTCCACCAGCAAATTTCCAACCAGTTCTACCACCGATCCCCTGAACCAGCTCATCCCCAGCTCCCCAGCAACTGGACCAGAACTCACAAGTCCATGCAACGCAGGTAATGCTGCATGGCAAATCTTTCAGTCTCAGGCTTCCGAGGGTGTAGTGCAGGAATCAAGTGGTTTAAAAGCCATGACAGAATTAATGAGCCTGCAGCGTCAGCTTACCCCCCAGAAAGCCAGGCTTTGCCTGCACACTGATGTTGTGTGTGTCCTGCACTAGTTTTCATTTTTCTGTGCACTGTGGCTCTTCAGTAATGGTTTGGGTTCAAACGTTGTGTGTGGGTGTAGATGTTGTGTGTGATCCCTTGAGTCAGATTGACCTGTTGGAACCCTTCCGAGCAGGGATTTGGGTCTTCCTGTGTGTTAGTACAGTGCCTTGCACATGCAGCCCGTAGCCTGACTAGGTCGGGCAATATCAACAGGAACTACACTTGATCTTAGCCTTTCCAGTCTTTTGACACCACAGTGCTGTTAAATACAGGTCCCCTCCTTTGCCCTGCTACTCCATGGAGACTCGCAGGGTTTGTCACCACCAGCCTTGCTTGCATTGTGCAGTGACCTACGCCAAGAGCTTGCCTATCGCTTTTAGAGCCGGGCAGGAATTTTTTGGACAAAACGGCTTTGCATCAGAAAAAATGCCCATTTGGCAAAACCTAAAGTTTTTGTAGGAACAAGCCAGTTTCACCAGGAAAGATTTCCCAGGTCCAGGAGGGAATTTCTGGTGAGAGATGGAGTGAGCAAGACCCTCCCTGCACCCAGAATAGCTAATCAGCTGGTGGTCAGGACATTCTCCTGGGAGACCCTTGTTCAAGTCCCCAAGCTTTCTCAAGCGCTCATGTTGGAGCTGTTCCACTTTGTAAATAATTCAGTATCCCTGGGGCCCCTGAGAGAGACTGACCCTGTAGCCCAGTGGCTTTGGCACTCACCTGGGATGTGGGAGATCTCAAAGTTTTGCAGGATGGGAAAACCATTTCCTGCCCAGCTCTATAGATTTCAACGGGACTCCTCATTCAGGTGGCAGTCCATGACTAGTCTAGCAGTGTGCATTCTCTAGGAGAGAGAGAGATGAACCCATACTCCTTTCCCAGCCAGGAGATTGCAGGGACAGGAACCCAACAGAGCCTCTTCTCAGATGCAGGCTGCAGAGGAGCCATTAGGGGAGGGAGACAGGTGAAGGTTTGGAGGGGCTGATTTAGACACAGCATCTGCTGAAGGGCTGGCACCATGCCAGCCAGTTCTTGATTCCCAGTGCTATGAGCAGCTGTTTCAGGGCTCCAATTCCCACTATGGCAGCATCAGACCCACCTTTGTATTTGCTCAAGCAAATGGGCCATTTTCTAATCTGGAGACTGTGGGGTTGTTCCAGGAAATAAGGCCAAAGCAAACCTTGGCCCCCTGGGGCCAAGCATACACATTTGCCAGTGAGGGGCCCTCTCCTCAGACTCTTGGGGAGAGGTGGAGGGTCTGAAGCACCTTTAGGGCGGTTTGGTCCCATTCCATTATACATTTAGGGTGGTATTTGCTAAAGGAGGCATAAGCCCAGGGACCTATGCATCCTAAAGGCAGCCAGCAGGCAGGGTCATCAACAGGGGAGAGCCACCGACAGCTATTTACAGGTAGCCCTGGGAGGAGACACAGCCGGGGTGCTGCTAGGAGACAGCAAGCTTTGAAACTCAGGTCCTCTCACCGGCTGAACTGAACCTGCTGTGCTCTCCTTTCGGGTACATTGATGGTCAGCGGGGTTGCTGGATAAAAGCGAGAGGGGGCCGGGATGTTTCAGCTGGGCCCTTAAGGCAAGAGCTGTTAAAACCAGGTTGATATGTGAAGTTAAATGTTCATATCACCAAGTTTCAGGGGGTTGGGGGCGGAATTAGAGGATACGAGCTGTGTGCTCTAGTGGATAGACTGGCCTGGGAGTCAGGAGACCTGCATTCTATTCCTGGCTCTGCCGCTGGCCGGTTGGGTGATCTTGGGCAAGTCGCTTTCACCTCTTTGTGCCTCAGTTTCCCCCCGCCCCGCCCCCGCTTGGTCTTGCCCCATAGATGGATCTCTCTGTGGTAGGTTTTGCCTCTCACTGTGCATTTATACAGCACCTGGCACAATGAGGCCTCAGTCTCCCCACTTCCTAACTTAGTCTGCTATTTGCTCTCACTCCCCCTCCCTGTCTCACACCTTCCAAAGCTACAAGCTGAACATCACATCCTGCGCCTGACACTAGCCAAACCCCCTTCTCCTACTAAAGCTGGGATGGGGAGAGAGAGAAACAATGGGAACCTCTCTGCAGTCAGGCCCCAGCACTCAGGGTGAGAGCCCCAAGGGGCTGTCCATAAATTAATTACACACATTTTGTTTCAGAGTAGCAGCCGTGTTAGTCTGTATTCGCAAAAAGAAAAAGAGTACTTGTGGCACCTTAGAGACTAACCAATTTATTAGAGCATAAGCTTTCGTGAGCTACAGCTCACTTCCTCAGATGCATATCGTGGAAAATAAAGCCTGCTGCAGTTTCCACGATATGCATCTGAGGAAGTGAGCTGTAGCTCACGAAAGCTTATGCTCTAATAAATTGGTTAGTCTCTAAGGTGCCACAAGTACTCTTTTTCTTTTTACACATTTTGTTGGTGATTTTCAAGACCTGCCCACCCCTTGTGACACTGAAACAAACCCATAAGGTTAAGCGCCTTCCCACCCACCCATCCCTAATGCATTGCATAATTTATGGACAGCCCCTAATCCTGCTAGGTCCTGAGTGCCCTCCAACTCCCAAACTACAGTGGCAACCCCACCCCCAGGGAAACCCAGCACCTCACCAGATTGGACCCAAGAGATAGAAAAGGTTTCCAGCTGCTTTGTTACACCTCCCAGGAGTGGCTGAGCTGGCAATCCCAGCATGCAGTTCTCAGCCCCATCCGGAGGGGGAAAGACTTACATCAGAAGTCTTTGTATATGCGGGGAGGGGAAACAAAACAAAAAAAAAACCCACCTCCTGGGCTCGCATTTGCTCTAATGAGCAGTTTGCAGGGCTAGACACAGATCTGTGTCCTTACCCCAGACACTCCAATCCCTCCCTTCACACACAGCGAGAGTGACTTTCTCCAGGGGCTGTCTCTGTTTCTCTCTCTCTCTCTCACACACACACATAGGCCCCTTCTCCTCTTGTCTGTCTGTTGACCTGGAAACAAACAAACAGTGGCTTTAATCAGTCTCAGGAGGCTGAAGCATTTGCTCAGTTCAAGTCCTGCTGTCAGACCCGCCATTGCTTTGGTGATGCTGATCAGGTCCATCTCCTTGCACTCACCCTCTCCCTGTGTCACATGCACACACCCGGTACCCCAGCCACGCTGCCACTGATGCTCCGTGCAACCAAGTGCCACTCCGGGGCGCTAGTTAATTGATCTTGAGGTTGGAACGTCAGAGCAAGCTGGTGCCTGGAAAGCAGCGCTGGAAATCAGGGGACATAGGGCTCTGCAGGCCCATGGAGAAGCACAGGTCAGAGACACAGAAACCTGCCCCTGCTGGAGTCTGAGCTAATGGGGAATGACTAAAGGGCCCAGGATTCATTGAATGCCAAAGCAGCTGTGGCAGGAACTCAGCTGCAACACGGTAATGAAAACCCTGGGCCTGATTCTGCTCGCACACCAGCGTGACTTCTCTGCCAGCAGTAGAGTTGCTCCTAATTTCCCCCGGCCTCAGGACCACTGACAGGCTGCGTCCAGAGCTGGGCTAATTCTGAGCATGCAGGTCCCTTCTGAGCCACACAGGAGACAATCTGGTAGCTGAATTTGCAGGGGGTGAAAGGGATGAAGGGCCCAGTCCTGCAAGGAGAGGAGTGCTGAGCCCTCCCCCAGCTCCTGTTCAAGCCAACGGAAGCTGAGCACCCTCGTAAGGTCTGGTCCTAAATCCAGTTTCCCAGGGAAAATCCTGCACCTCAAAAGGCACCAATAAATGCATGAAATTAATTTATCATGGACTCTGCCAGGGACCTGAGCTGGGGACACGAACCCGAGCAGAAGGAGCTGCTGAGCTCAGCAGAGTGGTCACCGGCCCGGCAACGAATGGGGTACGGAGAGATCTAATCCCACTGGGCGCTTACATTTTTTAAAAGGGGCCATTCAATCCAGAGAGCAAATACGAATCCACCAGGGATTCAGTATCTGCAAACAAATGATAAGCCCAGCCCCACTCCTGCTGCCGCGTCTCCTGGTAAATAATGTTTAATGCAGCTCTCATTGGGCCTGACCCGCGCCCCTTCTGCCGGGGAACAGATGTGCCGCATATCAATGCGCACACTTAGTTATTTCCACTTTAAGAATATGATGGAATCAGTGATGCCTAAAAATGTACTTGTTAATGGTGCCACTTTGCAATTTCATTCTACTTTAATATAAACCATCTGTTCCAAGCAGGCAGCTGCCGGGGGCTGCATCAAAACTGCCACATAGGATGAGCCCCGCCCTTTAGCAATGGGACAGGGGCTACGTGCATCATTGCTCCCAGTGGGAGAGGCCTGTGTGGTGGGTTGAAGGCCCACGATTCTCTCCCCAGTGGCGGTGACAGGGGGAGATGTTACCCACGCCGAGCGGCACAGGTGATGAGTGGGAGGAAACGTTGGTGCTGGCTGCTGTCACTGTCTTAGCCCGACGGCTGGGCCTGGAGAGAGACAGAGTAGGGAACTGCATTCCTGCTCCCTGCATTGCTGACTGTAACTACGCCCATGAGCTAACTGCACAATGCTATGGAGGGTCCCTGCCCCGGGAGGGAGATAGGATCCCCGGCCCATCCGTTAGAGCTGGTGTTTAGAATAGCGGGGGCGAGCTCTGCAGTGCCCCCGGTGAAGAGGAGAAGATGCTACCTGCAGACAATCTAGCTGTTGACGACCCAAAGCCAGTGCCCCATGAAGCGGCTCACTTGACAAAATGAACCTGGGGCACAGAGGTGGGAATGCGTCAGAGTGGCCATCATGGGCTAAGTGGGGAGGCAAAGAGAGGGGGTGGGGGCAGGTCGACAAGCAGATGACCCTGTGGGCTTCACCTTAGCGCCAGGACAGGGGTATGTGCCCATAAAGTATCCGGCAAACTCATCCCCAGCACACAACACACGCTCAGGAAAAGGGACCCCTAAACCCCGCTGCGCTCTTGGCTCTGGGACTCCACCTGAAAAGGACACACCAGCAGCTGCGTCCAGCCAAACCAAACAGACAGATAACCCCAAAGCGACATGTGAGCTCAGCCAACAAGAACTCCCACGATAGCCAACCCGGCTGGTGCACACACTAGATCCCCGTAGGCTGGGGCACGGACCAGTGGCAGCAGGAGCTTCCTTGGGAATCACTGACCCTTGGACAACCTCAATGGACTTTCCCCAACGCCCCCAAAACCTCCTCATCTCAGAAGGCCGGACTCTCTGCAGGTGTAAATCAGCAGAAGTAGATTACCCGAGTCAAGGATCGAGCCCAGGGGATGAAACTCACAAGGCCTCTCTCTCACTTAAGTCCTATTTTGAAGGCCTAAGTGGAACATCTGTGATGGCACATACATCAGGGGGGTGTCATACAGGGGGTGGGGTGCCAGGATCTCCAAACCCTCCATTCATTAACAAACAAGAAAAAGAAGGAGGAGGAGGCGGCTGAGAGTTACTGTGGCCCTGGTGCACTGTCAGTCCGTCCATCTGCCACCACCAAAATAAATACGAGTTTAGAGCAAAACCCAGTAGAAAATAAAGTGCCTCTGGAGTTGAAAAAACATCCAGAAAAAGGGATTTTTTTTTTCATTTTTACAAAAAATATCCTTTAAAAAAAACAGGGCGAAAGAGAGACAGAGGCAGCCCGGTGTGGGGACTACAGGGACGTCCCGCTGGGGAGGGGGATCTTCACGCCACTCTGCAGCAGGGCCAGGCAAACGCAGAGCCCCAAGACGCCCGCCAGGAGAACCCCCACCAGAGCCTTGAGGAAGGAAGTCCTGCTGCGGGTGAAGGTGCTGGGCCCCAGGACGCCCAGCAGGGCCGTGCTCACAGTCAGGGTGTACAGGATGGAGACGGCCGTGTTGAGGGCCACGATCTTCCCGAATTTGGCAAAGGGGGCGATGATGCAGAAGAAGAGCGGGACGGTGGCGATCACCGTGGTGACTGCGCTGGAGACGATGGCCACGCCCACATGCCGGACGGCTTCGATCGTCCTCCACTGGCGGCAGGAAGTGGGGTCCTGGCGGGGCAGACGGCAGCATTAGAAGGCACCCAGAAGGCACAGGAGGGCCGGGGCCTCGTCTGTATGGGGTTTTTAGCCCCTGGCGCAGCTGCAAGCAGTAGAAGCCGCTCGTGCGGAGGTGCTCTCAGCCCAGGATAAGTGGCACCAGTACAGATCGCACGGGACTGGTGCGAGTCAGAGGCTGCCAGCCTGCACCCGGGGTTACAATCCCAGCAGAGGCAAGACCTGTAAAGCAGCGTCTGGTGCCCACTACCCCAGTGTCAATGTGGAGGGATTCCCCTGAAGCCAGCGGAGTTACTCCAGTTTGAGGGATGTAACTCTGACCCTTGCATTGTAGATTCCCCGAAGCCTAGCCCCAGTCATCCCCCTGGAGCGGGAAAAGTGTGCACGGGGCCAAAGATGCATTAGAGGCACCTCCTGGCCCTTCATCTGTCCTGCCCCGAAAAAGCATGGCCAAGTGCAGCGAGGCACAGCATTCAGGGTGTGTCTGCACTGCAAATACAAGACCCACAGCAGCAAGCCTCAGAGCCCTGGCCAACTGCCTTGGGCTCGCAAGGCTAAAACCAGCAGCGTAGAGCCCAGGCTGAGACCCCGCTCCTTGCAAGGCGAGCCCAAACAGCTAGGCTGCTGTTTCTAGACCCACCTGAGCCAGTCGTCTTGGCCTCTGAGCCTTGGTGCTGCAGTGTTTTGGTTGCGCTGTAGACGTACCCGTAGCAGGAGGGGAAGAGAAGGGTGCCCCTGGACGCCAGTGACTGCCCCAGCACGGGGACTGTCTTCATAAGGGCAAAGTACTAGGGAGGGGCCAATCCCGGGGTCACAGGCCCCAGCTCAGAACCACCACTCTGCCAGTCGTAGCGCAGCTGAGTCCTGTGTCAAAGCCCGGGGGCGTAGCCTGGGCACCAGGGAGCTCCTCTGGGGCTGATGGGGGGAGGAATCCCCGCAGGGAGGAGGTAGCCTCCTTGCAGCTTGCCCCCTCCGCCCCAGCTCCATGCGAGAGAGGCCCTGCCGTGGCCCAGCTCCACATGCCCTCACATCAGCATGAGGAAGAGGCTGGGGCGGAACTCACCTCTGCCTGGTGAAGGGGCAAGTTCTCTCCCGCCAGCAGGTAGCCCTCCACCAGGTGCACGCAGTAATCGACGGAGGAGCCGACGAGGATGGAGAGAGAAATCGCCTCCACAGCCCCCATTTCCCAGCCAGACCAGTACATGATGGTCACCACCAGGCAGACAACCCCTGCACAAAGAGGGGGGAACAGCAAGCCAAGTTGGGCTTCGGGCTAGATCAAGCCTGGGCTCCTTGGACAAGGGGCATCAATCCGAGCTGCTTCACTGAAGGCAATGAAGCAGCTACGGCCCTGTGCTACTGTCTAGCACAGAGCATCCCAGCCAGTCTCATTCCGACCAGCCAACCCCTTCCTCCCGGCATCAGACAGAGAGAGACCCCGACTAGAACTGGGCACGCTGCCCTCCTCCCATAGCACTGATGTTTTCCGAGCGTCTGAACATTCTTACCGTTGGGATGGAAAGTCAACAGCTCGAAAACATTCATGTCTCAAAAAGGCCCAGACCTTTCCCATTTCAGCTGATTGACAGGTTTTATTTTGATTTGGACCTTTAAACAAAAAATTTTTTTTTGTTTCAGTCTAATTAGTTTAAATTGCAAAACAAAAAATCCTTTCGAACCAGAAAACTGGAAATGTCTCCTTTTTTACGACTTTTTTCAAGTCGGGAGAGTCTCCAACACGGACCTGGTTCCACAAACAATTTCTGTTTCTAAGAATCTCTATTTGTTCGGTGAAAAACAATTTGCTGAAAAATTCCCAAGCAGCTCATCTGAGAATCCAAATTACACTCTCAGATTGTGAGGTGCTCAGATACTAGAGTGATGGGGGACCGTATGAGAGAGACAGACCGACTGACTCTGTATGGGGATATTCAGACTGACCGACCACTGATAGTGGTTCTGAACCTTCCAGGAGGCTGATTTGTCTTTCATACCCCCAAGTTTCCCCTCACTTCAAAATCACTTGCTTACAAAAATCAGACATAAAAATAGAAAAGTGTCTAAGCACACTGTTACTGAACAATTGCTCACATTCTCATTTTTACCATAGAATTATCAAATAAATCAATGGGAATATAAATATTGTACTTACATTTCAGCACATAATATAGAGAACAGTATAAACCAGTCATTGTCTGTATGGAATTTTAGTTTGTACTGACTTCACTAGCGCTGTTTATGTAGCCCGTTGTAAAACTAGGCAAATATCTAGATGAGTTGATGTACCCCCAGAAGACCTCAGAGTACCCCCAGGGGTACGTGTACCCCTAGGGGTACGTGTACCCCTGTTTGAGAACCACTGATCTACAAAAAGAAAAGGAGTACTTGTGGCACCTTAGAGACTAACAAATTTATTTGAGCATAAGCTTTCGTGAGCTACAGCTCACTACAGTAACCTTTGGCAATGAGGCACAGCCCAAACGGGAAGGGGTGGAGCACTCATGTTACAAAACCCCCTTGATTAACACGTGAGTTATGCACGTGTTTGGTTTCTAGAAGAAAGTGATGTTTATTTGTGAGTCATGAGTGGGAGACTAAGTCATTTTCAAATGATAGATTTGCTTTTTAAAAAGGGAAGTTTAGCAACATGCTCGGTCCATAATATGGTCAAATCACCAACCAGGCTATTTACAAATGTGTTTAAAACACTAACAAACCCACTAAAATATTCCGTGTTTATAATCCCATCTTTGGAAAGGAGAGTGACTGTTATTCAGAGCACATGGGCCTCAATCACATTATTATACACCAGAGGCAGGGCTGGAGTTTGGGTAGCTAAAACCCTTATTTAAATCAATAGAGGAGATTGTGTAGAGAAAACGCTCCAGAAACTAGACAGGAAAATTCTACTTTCAAGATGGGGACCCTTTGCAAACACGGATCCTGAGTCCCTTCCCACTCACTCCCAGTGCAATCAGGAGTGAGGCCGGTGCAGTTACACTGGCGAAAGCCAGATCAGAATCAGGCCCCCTGGAGTCACTCTGCTGTAAATGAGCAGTGACTCCAGTGCCGTGAATAGGAGCACAGCAGTGTAAACGAGAGGAGAATCAAGCCCGGTATAGCGATTCCTGCTGGCAAGCTGAAGTGGAAGACATCAGGGGGTGTCTTACCTAGAATGCTGAGCAGCACCGGCAGCAGGAGGAGAAGGTGCGTGGTGAACACAGCAACTGCAGCCACGCAGATAACCAGCGAGAGGATGAGACCGTACAGGGCACTCTGCACACCTGGAAGAGAGCAAGCAGCCTGGTTCCAGCCCCAGACTGCAGCCACAGCTGCGCTCCCAGCTGAGCTGAGCAGGGCCTTGCTGTGGGGCAGGTCGCCCACCTGGGAACTAACTCGAGCTGGGGCAAACGTGAAGGGGAGGATGAAGGGGATGGGGCAATGGAGTGGGAGTCAGGGGAGCCAAGTTCTACCCCTGCTCTGCCACTGACGGGCTGGGTGACCGTGGGCAAATCGCTTCTCCCTCCAGGCCTCGGTTTCCCCTCCCAGCCTGGCTCTGTCTGGTCTCTTTAGCCTGTGAGCTCCTTGGGGCAGTGAGCATCTGGACAGGTGTTCATACAGCACCCAACACGATGGCCGCCTGATCTTGGCTGGGGCCTGGGGGTGCTCCTGCACCACACGAGAATAAGAAGGAAATTGGGGTGAAGATCTGTGACCGAGCCAGGTGACGGGAGGGCAGGGTGCTGGGGAGGGAGAGGGATAGGTGCTGAAGCCCCCTGCCTATGATCTCCATGAAGATTTGCTTCCAGTGCTCGCAGGTCTGGAATCCGTGCCGGAGAGCGGAGCTGTCAGGGAAGAGCTGGAGCTGCTGCTGCAAGAAAGTCTCCCACTTCAGATAGTCGGAGTAGGTCTGGAAGGAAGACTTGCCCTGGTAGGTCGTCTGCAAGGAAGCGCATGGGACGGTCCTTAGAGTCGCCAACACAAGCCCAACATCTCCCATTCACACCTACCCACCTACCCCACTCATCCGGGGTGGAAGAGCTGGCAGCAGGTAGCTGCGCTGCTCTGGAGCCCAGCAAGAGTAGCGGGTGAATTGGTCTGCAGACCCCAACAGGAGGTGGGGGCGAGAAAAGTGACCGTGCCAAATGGCACCTTCTGACGCAGCACGCCTGCTCCATGCACACCCGACAGCCAAACCACGGGCGTGGCGCCCTGGCTGCCACAAAGCCAGTGCCAGCCAGCTCGTCTGATGGGCCAAAACCAGGGATCACAACCGCCGGGGCAGGCTCTTTAGGGCTGGAGAAGAGGCAGCTGGGTTTGCAGCTCCCAGGTGGAGTCCACAGCCCTGGCAGCTGAGAAAAACCTTGGGGACCTGCAGCCTGCTCTCAGCCTGGCCCCTTTGTCCAGGCCATTTTGTAGGCGCGAATGGAAGCAATAGGATGTCTCCGTCACTTGCAGCCCCAAGCAGGTTGACTCCCACCTGCAGCGGGAGCACAGATATTGGCAAGTGCAAAATGACTCCTGCAGATAAAGCCGGGCTGGTGCTGCAAAGCCGAGCCCTGGAGAGAGCAGGGTTAACACATGGACATCTGGGAGAATCGGTGCGGAAGCCAATGATGCCATCTGGACAGCCCCTTAAAAGCGGCTGCTTGCTTTCCTCCTGCCCCCGCCCCGCCCCACATGCCGGGGGAGCTGGTAGCAGGAGACTTGACCCGGGGAACATGGAAGTGCCCTCACCGATTCAAAAGCCATGGAGATCCACTGCACCTTGCCATCCTTCACCCCCACCGCCCCGTGGGAGAGCTGCCCGGGGAGCAGGTTCGGCTCTGGGAGGTTCTTACACTCAGGATGCAGCATCTGCAGAAAGGAGGAGATGCTGTAGCCTGGAGAGAGAGAGAGGGGAAGATGGGGGAGGGACACACAGGAGCGAAGGGACAGAGAAGACAGAGTTGCAGTTCTTGTCCATGAACAGCTGCTTCTCCTGTCACCTGCTCTGCCCTGGCTACAGATTTGGATTCTTGGCACCCCAGGGCCTGTCCCTACCAGGGGTTGAGAGCCCTCAGCTCCTGCTGGCTTCGAAGGGAGCAGAGGGCATTTGGTACCTCCCAGGACACCCTAGTCTCCCAGCAGGATGGGGTGGTAGGCCAGTGACCCCCTGTGTTCTCTGCGCCATGCCCTCAGCTGATGTGTGTTGACACAGCTCGCCGGAGTCAACGCAGTGGCATCACGTTATGCCAGCTCAGGATCTGCCTTGCTAGCTTTTCACCTCTCTTCCCCAGCTGCGAGAGGGTGGGGCTGGCCCTTGGGGATCCCTCCTCCCCCGAGAGGCAGCTCCTGAACTCTCGGTGGCATTTACATTGGGGCAGAAAAACGTGGCATCGGTTTGCAAAGCTGCAAGGTCAGGAGACAACACAGACACCCCAAATCAACAGAAGAGTTTTGCTGACAGGTGACAGGTGTTTGCCGGCAGGGGTGGCCGGCTCCAGGAACACTGCTGACCTTGCTGTCGGTGATTGCGGTGCCCTTCCCTACCCATGTCTAAAACTGGCCCCGGGCTCCTCTCGATACGGGTTAACTTGCAGCTCCCTCCAAACCCAATACAGAAGTTTGCCCTCCTTGCACAGGGGGACACCTCCTCGGGGTGTGACATGCCGGGTAAGTGACTACGAAGCAGTGCCACGTACCCAGGAGGGGTTACCGGTTCACTAGCTGAAGTCTCTGCTCTGTGGAGACTGTGGGCCAGATCCTGCTCTCCCTTGCACTGGGGAAAAGTGGAGGAACTCCACTCACATCATGGAGCCACCATGACGGGAACAGATCATCCAGTCCATTCCATCTCTAAGCTCCGTGATGGAGCTTCTAGGAGCAAGCCCACAAAGATACACAGCCCTGGGAGATGGAGGAAGCGGAAAGATACCTTGAGGCCGCAATCCCTTCTGCAGCTTGTCTGGCTAGGGCCACGTCTTGATCAAACCCAGTTCTGAGCACAGCAAAAGGTTAGCAGCACGGTTAGGGTAGCAGCTCCACTGGGCCCAGTGTCTGTTGTTTAACTACTCCCCAAAGCATGAGACAGAGCGACGGAGCCAAGGGTCAAAGCCCTTGGGACTCGGGCGCGATGATTTCAGCTAAGATTTGCAGCAAGATGGAGAGCAGGACAGGATGGTGCAATTTCTATGGCTCTTACCAACCCCACCCGCAGCGCGGGCTCAGCCTCTACATGGGGACCTGTCATTGTCAGGCACTTGTCCCCAGGATCAGGCCGGCTGGCCTTTGTCCTACATACCTGACGGCAGGCACTGGGCCCCTCCCGGCTTCACCAGTTCAGCATTGCCGGCAATGGCCTTGCAGATGAGGCACAGGTTGCCAATCTCTTTGAAGAGGTCAAAGCTGTCATCGTAGATAACGCTGCCCTTTCACAAGGAGACACAACAGCGAGAGCCGAACACGTGAGGCACACGCCCAGCACCTGGCGGGGTGGGGCAGGACCCGGGCGTATGACTGACCACACAACGCCAACTGCCCATTCTCCACCTCCCCCAGCTGGGCATGCGGTCCAGAGCCCCAGCTTTGGGCACAGAGAACAACTGGCACCAACAATCCTAGCTCCCGGAGCTGGAGTCCTGCCTTGGACCCCAGGAGCAGTGGCACAAAGAGGCAACGTGGGTTGCTCAGCAGGTTAGCCTGGGGTGCCCCTGCACCCATAACCCTGCCCAGCTCGCAACAGCACCCAGACAAGTCTGGCGAGCCAACCAGAGCTCCAGAGGTGTTACAGCTATGCCCCAAGGGCTTTTCTACATGCAAGATACAAGCCCTGTCTACACCCTTTAACGAGCCCAGTATAGTTAGAGTGGCACACCCCCTGCTGGTATAACGGCGCTTACAGCTGTATCATTTATTCCTGCAAGGAAGAGGCACCATTACACCGATATAACTGCGTCCAGACTAGGGGTTGGACTGATTTAAAACTACCCAACATCATTAGACTGGTACAAACCCAGGGCAGAGCGGGCCCTAGCCAATCAAACCCCCAGGTTAGATGAGGGGAGTGTGGGCAAGTGACAGCAAGGGCATTCACAGCATGGCTGATTGGATGCTGAATAAGCAAACGGACCCCCTGCCACTCCTGTAGGAGCAGCCCAGACAGCTCCTTATCTGACCTGCAGCTCTATCCCCTGGCTGCGTTCCCAAGTGGCAAAGGTTAATTATTCCCATGCTGCTCTGGTACTGCACTATGGGAAGTAACTGCAGTTACCTGGAAACAAAGGTAAGCGGGAGTTTGTTGGGAAAGCAGCACCCATGTGTCCGGCTAGCAGATTTGGGAACTAAGCTGCACATGGACACTCAGATTTTCCCAGAGTAACTGAATCGTCTTTATTTAATCTAATACCTCGCCACAGGCCAGACAATAATTATGCAGCAATGGCTGGTGCTCCATAATCAAGCTTTCAGCCAAGTGTTCCACTCTAAGCCTGATTTGGGGCCCCCTCTAAAATCCACAACGAGTCCCAGAGGGTCTCAAACGTAAGTGGTTAGATCCTGGGCTCAGGTGGGGTTTTCTGGAAAGTTGGAAACAATTCGAACCAGGGGATCCTGATTTACATCTGTAGTAAGCTCACAAACAACGAATGTGCTCTATTAGGTGCCTCATCGCAGCACCGCTGCCTCTGCTGTTTTAGCTGGTCAGAGGTGGGGAGGGATTGCTGGAGAGTCAGGGGTGCGCGCGAGAATTCGGGGAGGCAGGCATTAGCGCAACCTAACTCGGGAACAGTCCTCCTGCATCAGCCACCCCAGGGCTTGCCGGGCCTGCATGCAGGAAAGCACGTGTACCATGTCTCCGATGACGTGGTTATCCGGGTGTCGGGTGTGATTCACCCCGCGGATGCCAAACACCACAAACACCATGGCCCCCGTGTCCACCAGCGGCCGCACTGCTGGCTTTCCACAGCCGGTGTTCCCACACGGGTTAAAGCCTGAGGTGGCCGAGAGCTTCATCTTGGGGGACCCTGTCAAGCAAAGAGGGGAGGGTTACAAGCCGAGAAAGTGAGGAACTGAGCCAACACTCCACCTGGCGAGTCCTTCCAGTGCAGCCATGGCCACGTGCCCTCTGCCGCTCTCTCCAGCTTACCCTTCTCGCTGGGCACATAGAGGAAGCCTTTGTTGGGTCCGTCCGGGCTAGAGCTGAGAAGACAGCCAGGGGGCGCTATGCACACTCGGCCGTGGTAAGGGGGCTTGTGCGACTGGGCGAAATACAGCTTCCTGCAGGGCAAAGAGAGGGCATGATGGAGCGTCCAGCCCAGCAGCAAGGCGGGCACGAGATGTTAACACAAAGCAGCTCCATGCTGCCGGGCCCTTAGGAAGCAGGCTTAGGGGTTTGGCAACAGATAGTGCACCAGGGGGAGGAGAGGGAAAGAGAGGGCAGGTGAGGGAAGGAAGCTCTGGAGAAGCAGTGAAAAGAATTAGGGGAGAAAGCGACTCAGAGGTGTCATGAGTTTGTGCCCATGGGAGCGGTGTATCTGCGCTGCCCAAGGCCACACATTAGCCAAGAGTGGGATTTCTCTCTATCACATAAAGAATCCACTAACAACCCTCTATTCATTACACTAACAGCATCGATAATCCCACACTCCTGGACAGCACCTGCCACCCTGGGACCCCGGTGGCCTCTGCAAAGGTGGGAGAGTATCACAACAAGCTTATGACTTCACCGAGCTTCCTAGGCAGGGCGCCGCGGCCGCATGCCAAACTCAGAACCTCCTGTTCTAAGCACACAGGCCTCTGCCACTTGAGTTAGACTCTCCATTAGCCATAAGGGGCTATGGTGCATAGCTGAGTAATTCAAATTCTACCCAGAAGAGGGCAGCAGTGCACAATACGTAGCAGAATTAGACCCATTTTGCAGATGAGGAAACTGAGGTGCAGCAAAACGAAGCCTCTTGCCCAAGGTCACACAGCGAGTCTGTGGCAGAGCTGAGGAGAGACCTGGGCATCCTGACTTCCCCACTCCTTGCACTGACCACAAGGCAGCAGCACTCCCTGGCTGCTGAGCGTTTACCCGCTTGGGACGGTTACCGCGTTCGCTGCTGTTCCTTGGCCGCGACGTAGAAACTGAAGTCGAACTTCCAGCCTCTCTTGGCGTCGCAGGATAAAGTGGTCATCATCCATTTCCGGGGGCTCGTCTGCTGAAGCAGCCCTACTGTGGACACACAAGCTGTCAGCTTCTTGGTGAAGTTACCGAAAGGAACTCTATACACCTAAGCAATGGATTAACGAAAACAGACACTTAACCGCACAGTGCTGCAGAGCAGGCAAAGGTCAAAGAGACGTTAGCATCAGACACCCCTCGCCCCTGCTTTACCCTGAGCCCTCACAGGGCCAGAGAGAAAAGGTTCTGCAGGGAGGAGCTAATCCATTGCCACCCAGACCTGGCCCTCCCACGCCTTTGCCTCCTTCCCGAGTATGGGGAGCTGGATACAACTAGAGCCTGGCTGTCGCGGGAGCTGAGCCCCCCCCAGACTGCAGCTGGAGCTGTGGTTGTTCAGTCCTGCTGCAGATCGAATGCTGGGGGATCTCCGCTGGACAGCCATCAGGCGCCCTGTGCAGGCCTGGCTCAGCCCCTTAGGCTGGAATTGATCCGTTCGGCTGCCCTGCCTGTGCATGGACAGACGGACAAAGCAAGAATTCAGCCCGCGGGACCCCAGAACGGCTCAGAAACCTTCTGTGGGTCAGCTCAGCTGAGGAACCCAGGCCAGTTCTTATCCCTTGCCACCTCCCGCCTGCTCTCCAGCCGTGGCTCTGGGATGAACAGTGACACAACAGCAGCCCAGTATCAACACCTGGCATCCTAGCAGCACCGGGTAGGACACAAGCAGTGTTCCTGCCCATGCCAGCTGGGAAGCCAGCAGTGCGAGCTTCCTCACAGCAGTGCCCTGTTGATCCCATCTCTGAGCTCCTGCTGTCTGCCTGCGGAGCAGGAGGCTTTGCAGTGCAAGCATGCCATAGAAGAGTCTAATGCACACACTTAACTTACCTGGAATGAGGGCACTTCCCCATCTCCCGGGGACACCATCTGCCACGAGGCAGGAACACTGGCATTGAGGGAGAACCTGTAGATGGGTGGCCTGCCCTGGCCTTTGGACTTGGAGACATACACAGTCCCCTGGGGATCTAGAAAACACACCACAGTCAGCCGGGCGGTGGTGAAAGACATTGATCGGTCAGCTAACGCTACAAACCAGGGGAGCGAACACAGAGGGCGTCTGGTCTATCCTCTCCCCAGCACTAGCCGAACACAACCCTCTGCCTCTCCACAGGATGGTGCCATTTCCAACGTGCTCTATGAACACAGGGCGAGATCCTGAGCTGGTGCAAGCCCTACTGACCCCCTTGGGGCTATGAAGCTTGGGATCTGACCCATCCTCCAATCCCTTGGGGTGCAGGTTGAGGAAACTAGCAGGTTTAATGACTTCCCAAAGCCCGGGAGCAAGTCAGTGGCAGAGGGGGGGAACTAGGAGGCAGCTGTTCCTGGCTCCCAGTCCCATGCTCAGACCACTAGACCACACCGCCACTCTGTTAAGCTGCTCTTCCCAAGTGCCTGTCTGCTGTGCAGCTCTGATGAGTTGAAGTGCCGGGAGCAATGAGCAATGATAATTTGGGGGCAGAGGGAAGGAAAATGTTCTCAGCAGCTCGTCACTCCCTGAACCATACGATGCCCAGCATCAAATCAGGGCTTGGTAGGGAGGTGTCTGCAGCCATGTCCCTTTTCTCTGTCTGTTCAGAGCCCACCTTTGCTATCTTCCTTCCCAGACAGGATCTCGGGCCCAGCCGGAAATCAGCGACAGGTTAGAATGACCGACGGCCAGTCCCCTTGTGCACTCACCCTGCTGCACAGCATCAGCCACGCCCCCTCTGCTCCCCCAAGGGGGCCCCGAGCCCCGTTTCCTCTTCTCCAAGGAGGTTCGGATGTTGCTCTGCAGATTGTGGGGCTTTTCCTGAAACAAACCTGTCCCACAAGGTTAGTCAGGGAGGAAAAGGAGAATGGCATTGTCAGAGCTCGGTGTGCCAGGAACACACTGGGACCTCCATCAGCTCGGCCCCACACCCAGAGTTCCTGCTCCTGGCTGGTCACACCAGGATTTCCATCAGCTCGGCCCCACACCCAGAGTTCCTGCTCCTGGCTGGTCACACCAGGATTTCCATCAGCTCGGCCCCACACCCAGAGTTCCTGCTCCTGGCTGGTCACACCAGGATTTCCATCAGCTCGGCCCCACACCCAGAGTTCCTGCTCCTGGCTGGTCACACCAGGATTTCCATCAGCTCGGCCCTACACCTAGCGCTCTTGGGCCAGTAACACACCAGACCCTGTCAGCTCAGCCCCAGCCCAGCACAGGTAGAACGGGGCACTGCCCTCAGCCGGCCGGACAATGTTCCCTTAGAGGGGCGCACGGGAGGGGGAGGAGGCGGCCAGCTTTCACAGCAACGTAGGTGGACACGAGAGGGTTGAGCTCAACCTCCATATCAACCCCCGCGGGGCTCTGCACAGGGCTAACGTCTCCGTCAGCTCCAGCTGCAGTGCGGCTGCCCTGGCATCAGTGGAAGGGAGTTCCCATGGAGTTGCCCCTGTCCTGAGCACTTGCATTTGTGCTTTCCCTCCCCAAGCCCCCGGGGCTGGCAGGCTGCCACCCCTGCCCTACACGGCTGGCTTAGAGACAGAAGTTCAGAGCACCGGCCTTTGCCCACTGCCAGCCAGTATACATGGATTTCACAGTGACAAAACCCACCTTCCTGGGCAACAGGCAATTCCCTGGGCAACCCCAGCTGTCCAGAAAGGGGCAGGTCTTGCTCACAAGCACGGGGCTAACACTGATCACCATGGCGGGAAGGGAACATTTGCTCCCTAATCCCTGGGTTTTTCCTTCCAATGCCTCTGAGCTGAGAACACCAGAGAGCGTGGGGAAAAGGGGTCCAACGCAGCAGGAATCACTCTCCCGCCTGAATTGTCTTGGGCATGTCTAGTGGGCCAGGGAGGCCAGCAGTACAGAGGGGGAAGGGAGGGCAGCCAAGGAGGGCTCAGAAGAAGGCTAGAGACATTAGCATTGATGGGAGGCAGGGTTTGCAAGGGGAGCGCTGATGCCCTGGGGGTATTCACCCCATCCGTGCCGCGCAGGAGCTGCCCTCAGGCTGCCCCCATCCGACCCTTAGGAACTCTCACCTGAACAGGTGACGCAGGAGATGCCCTCGGCGCTCAGGTTGTACTTGAGGTCCAGGAGCACCTGGATGTTGGTGTCGGGCCGGAACAGGAGAGGAGCGCGGCTAGCTGGGCGGAGGCGGCTAGCGAAGAATATGGACAGGATCAGGACCATGACAAAGAGCCCTGCAATGAGAGGTGCGACCAGCATATGGGACTCTGCACACACAGAGCTCTCATCTGCACGGTGCCCCTGGGGCTGGCCATCCAGCAGCACCCAGGGGAGCAGGGTGCTGGGGGATTCCCCAGGCGAGCAGGGAAGCGACAGGTGCTGGATGCCCAGGCGCAGAGAGAGAGAGCCTAATGCCATTCCGAACACTGCAGCAGCATGTCTTCCCTAAATGTAAAGTGGCCGGCAAAGCCCAGAGGGGAGCACTGTGCCAGCGGGGAAAGGGCAGAGTTATCTGCCATATACAGAGCTATGCAAGTAGCAGAGACAGAGCAGGGTCTCAGGACACTGTCATTCCCCTGGGAGAGCAGGAGGAGGGAAGATCTATGTCCCATGTGCCTGTCGGAGGGGCAGGGCAGCGACGCTGTGTCCAACCTCGGCCTCCCCTCACCGTTAAGGCTGAGGAATTCTGGGAGCGCTGCCCAATTAGAGTCTGTGAGACGCACCATAGGGGAGGGCATCCCTCTGGCCATCCTTACCCACAATCACCCATCTGCTCTTCCCCGCAGACCACAGCGCCCAGTGCTGGAGGAGCTCCTGCAGATGGGCGATCAAGTGACCTTTCCTGATCTTCTCGGCCGGGAGCTGCAAGTTCTCCGGCAGCGCAGACACCAAGGGCACATCCCCCATTTCCAGAGCCACTAGGGGAGAAAGAGACCAAAGGCAGGCTCAGAGCTTGGCTCGGCTCCCAAGCCCCTCGCAGGGGCACAGAGCAAGGAGCCAAAGAGAATGAGAAAGGCAAGTTCTCCTGCAGCCCAGAGTAGCCAGGCAGATGGACAGACTAGAGGACACTCTTAGAACTTCCTCAGCCCTGTGCCCTTCAGTGCATCAAACCCACTGGCCAGGCTGGAGCAGGAGCCAGAGCTGAGCAAGGCAGCGACTTAAAGCTCCTCTTACGACTAGACGTATGTGCCCAGCAAGGCTCTCAACCTGCTGCTCCCATCTATACTGTGGTAACCCCTATAGGCGCCGGCGTGCTACGTGCTCCACAAACTCTTACAAGCCAAGCTGACGGAGCGTGGGAGGGGCACAGAGGCGCAGGGAGATGGAGGGGCTGCCTAAAGGCATGGGGCAGGTCAAGGACAGGAAACGAAGCCCTTTTCCAAGTCCTAGTCTAGTGCCCTCTTCACTCGGGCACATACCACACTGCTAGGAAGAGCAGCCAGCAGCCCTCCAAGAGGCTTGGTTTGGAGAAAAACCCAACAACAGCTGGGCTGCTGATCTGAACTATCCAAACCTCTGGAGACTTCAGAGCAGCGCTGAAGGATTTCTGTTCCGGCTTGGGATGCCCTGATAACACCCTGTCTCTCTTGGGGTTTAGCATTTCCACAGTTACTACCAGTCGGAACCAAGAAATGGGGGGAAAATGTTACATTTTTTTTCAAACCTCCTAATATATTTGGCATCAGTGTAGGCCCTGGGTGAAGGTTTGGGGGCATTCTTAAATGCCAATAAATAACTCAGCAGGTCTCTAGGATCTCCAAGCCCTTTAACAGCATTGCAATTGAGTCTCGCAGCACCCTCGCGAGATAGGGAAGCACCATTATCCTCTTTTTTCAGATGGGGAAACTGAGGCACAAAGAGGGGCTGGAACTTACCCAAGATCACACATTTAAACCAGAGGCAAACTGGGAACAGACCCCAGCTGCCCTGAGTCCCCATACTATGCTTTAGGCACAAGTTCATTCTTTCCCCCACTTTGCTCTGAACTCTGCCATCAATACAGCACACATGTGGATCCAGGCAGAATCTGACCCTTTGCCTGACCTGGTGTGTCCATGCGTAGCAGGGAACTTACCAACCTATGTGTCTGCCTGTTATGGGAATCACCCCCACGGAAACCCATGGCCGCAAACGACCAAGTCAGAAATGAGTCCCCATCCTGCAAACGTCCTGACACCCTCTGTTCCCATTGCCTGTGCGGGGGTGTGGGTTCGCTCAGCGTGTGGCAGCATACAGCCCTCTAGAAAGCAAAGCAATCTGCGATGCAGGATGTTGGGGATCAGTAGGAACCCCATCACAATCCCTAGCACCTTTACAAGGAAACAGTGATCCCTCCACCCCTCTTCCCCCAATACAACCGGGTCCCCCCTGTACCCTCACCCCCCAGGCTGCAACCCCCAGGGCTTTGCTGGGGCAGCAGGCACTCCAGTCTCTTTAACGTGGCAGGAGAATGGCTGCATCCAATTTCCATCCGATGGCCACGTGCCACCTCTGTCTCACCAAGAATCAACCTCTCATTTGCAATTGGCAAGATGGCGCTTTCTCCGGTGGGGTTGGCGAGGGCACCAGGTGCCTTCCGGCAGCCCCAGCACGCCACACGGGGCCTCCACACAGAGCCACATCCTTGCCTCATTCACAAGTTGCCCAGGGGCTCTACCGGAAACTGTCCTTCTGTTTAGTACGGTCCAGGGATGTGGAGGACGAGCTATTTCCATAAATTACCATCCTGTGCGGCTCTGGCATATTGAGGAGGCTCAGCACTTGCAGCAGGAGCCCGGCAGCATGTTAAGAGCAGCCTGACCTCTGCTTGTTCTGGGACTGGTGAATTCACTAGCACAGGGCTGGGGGGAGGTATTCCCAGGTGGAGGAGGGTTAAACCTGCCCTAAGGAGACAGCTGCATCTTAGCTCCCATCTCCCCGGTCACCAGGCCGAGCCTGCTGCTATCCCCGAGGGTTTGTGTCTAACAAGGACTCTCCAGAGCTCGGGGCTGCAGTTTCAACCAGGCAGCACTAACAGCCAGCTTTAAAATCCAAGGATGAGAGGCCCTTCCCAGCGAAATACCCTTCACTCCAGCCAGGGCTAATTGGACGGTCTGGTGATTAAGGCATAGCAATGCCACCAGGACTCGTAAGTTCTCTTCCCAGTTCTGAGCTCACGCAAGTCACTGCCCCGCACTGTGCCTCAGTTTCCCCACCTAGAAAGTAGGGATAATTGAAATGACCTGCCTCATGGGAAGCTGTGAGGCCCAGCTCCCTATGCGTGTGAAGTGCTCCGAGGCCTCAGGCACTGGGCACTGTAGAAGGACGAAGTACCTTTGCTCACATGTGCTCACCCAATGTTACACTAAAGACTACAGAGGGGACTGGGATTTTAATTGAGTATTGCCTTCCATCTCGGGAGGATTGTAGTGCCCAGGTGCTCTAGACCAGATGTTTCCTGGGTCCCTTCATAGGGTAGCTAGGTATTCTGGCCAAACCTGGATCCTAATTGGACTCCTGAGGAATAATAATGTCATGCCTCAAGTAACATCCAGCCAAGGGATGCACACACAGCAAATGCAGATCCACGGCATCCCAGGAGGTAGCTAAGGATCATTAGCTCCAGTTCACACATGGGGAAACCGAGGCACAGAGCAGCCCAGTGGTCACCTGGCAGGCCAGTGGCAGAGCCAGGAGGAGAACCCAGGACTGCCACTCCCTCAGGGGAGGCTCCTTGTCCCCAGAATGGGCTGACAGGATTCTGAACACCTACCCGGCTCCTCCTCCACGCTGAGCAGTGGGATGTCATCATCAAGGTACGGGAGTGACCCCTGGCCTGGACCGGCTGCATCCTCCGAGGCGAGTAACAGGTCATCGGCAATGGGCAAAGTGCTCGTCTTCCCGCACTTCTGACTGCAGCTGGATGGGGAGGGGGGAGCCAAAGTCAGCAGCTCTGGGCTACGTACTGTGTGAACAGCTGCTGCCTCGTCTCCGTCTGAGAGGAGAGCGACTGTTCCAGTGACCTGCTACGCACTCAACTGCCAAAACCAAACCAGCCACTTCCACTGCTAATGCGCCGGGGCATATCAGGAGCTCGGCTGCTGCTAGCAAATCATCAGAGACTGGGCTAGATGTGTGTGGGGGTGGGAGGGGAGGCGGGGTATTCCCAGGTGCTTCTGCTCTTCATCACCCAGCTAAGGAATTAAACCCAGCCGGCTGCTGTGCCACACCTGAGAGGGAGGAAGGGGAAGGCGCACTGATTTACCCAGATACAAATCTGCATCCCCGTGCCCCCAGGGGCTGGGCTGTCCGTCTGTCTGCAGGGCTTGCATGCCTCCAGTTCCCAGATTAGATCCTGGGACAAGTTCTCTGCAGGTGTAAGTGGGGGAAGCTCCCTGGAAGTCAATGGGGCTGCACCCACTGATGCCAGCAGGGAACCTGGCTCCTCTGGTTATACGTCTGGAGTCACTCTGCGGCAGCCACCCTGGGTCTACACCAGCAGAAACGAGATCCAAATCCGGCCTTGACTCCCGGCCTGATCCCGAAGGTGGAGAATAAACCTCCCCTCCCGTAAGGGCGGAATCCTGCCGGCAGCAGAGTTCTGAGGCCAGAGCGTGCCCCTCCACTGCCCGGGGGGCTGGAGGCGTGGGGGGCGAAGGGCGTTGCTAGGGGGGAGGGGTGTGTTTACACTAGGCACACGACCGGCTGGGATGCATGGTGCTTGCAGTGCTGGACAGGGCCTGCTGCCCACACGCAACGGTACTTCTGATGCATTGGTTGCAACACCTGCAGCTCAGGTCTGGAAAGGACACCTGACGAGGTTGCAGCTGCTTTGAGGCAGCCGGTTGTGAACTCGATCCCGCAGTGCACTGTGGGCAGTTCCGAATTCCCAGGATACAGTGGCATGACCACAGCCGCAAGGCGCACCGTGTCTGGATGCACCACGACAGCTCTGCCATGTGGACGCACTAACCCATGGCTAGGACAACCCAAGCGACCAGCTGCTCCCTGGAGTCAATGCCCAGGCTGTGGTTTCCTTGCCTGGCATGGGCAGGCTCCTGTGGGGGAGACTGATCAGCGGCAGGATGTGGACTCTTCCTAACAGCCCCGCGAGGACTCTCACCTGGCCTGACAGGAGCTCTCCAGGGGGGACATGTAGAGGGTCCATATTCCAAGAGCAGCCGGCATGGTGAACAGCACGGCCACCCAGCAGCAGGACACAATGAGCGACATGAAGAGACCAAAGTCATGCACGGCAGGGATCTGCAGAGAGAACGCTCAGCTAGGACAGAGGAGGTGGATCCCAGAGACCTTCCAGCAAGAGACCCCGCTAAGGCAACACAGGGAAGCGAACTCAAGAGGAGCCCGGGGGTAGGAACACTGGCCAGTCCATGCTGCCCAAAAGCCATGGAGCCAGCTGCCCCTGGTGAAAGCTGGTAGTCTAGGGCTCAGCTGATGAGTGGCACTTGATCATTTGGCATGGCAGACACTGCCCAGCGGTTGAGGTGCTCGCAGGGTGGGTGCCTACTGCATTGCTACCAGGCTAGGGGAGCTCTCTCGTGTATCTGGCCCTGGGCACATGCAGGGGAGAGGGGCAGAGCTCTCGCCAGTGGCTCAGGGGAAGGCCTAATCAGATTCCCTCCTTGTGTTTGATGAGCACAGTGCTCCCAGGGACAGCAGCACCAGCGTGCCCAAAGCGGAGGGAAAACCTGGGGTGGAATATGCTGGGATTCCTCCCTCTGCAGTTCAGGCCCCAGAGCTCCCCTGTTTGGCTGATGGGACTGGAGTCTGGAAGGGACTCCAAAAAGTTCCCGATCTGTTTGTGGAGGGACGCTGTGATCCTTAGACATGCCAGCTCTGCTTCCCATTGAGCCTCTCTTCCCAGCTTGGGCTGGGGGAGCCAGACCAGGAGAGCCAGGCATAGATGACAACGTTAGCAACGTGCCCCATTTGCCTGCCAGGTCCAGCACATTGCACCTGCCACAGGCCTTGGGAACAGGAGTCCCAAGGACATCACTTGAGCTCCAGCTTCCTGCAAAGCTGTATGGCTCAAAGCCCCAGGAGAGCTGGCTTTGCCACAGGCCCAGGGCAACAGAGCTGGCCTGGAGGGAGTCAGTCTCAAGCGGGAAGAGCACACAAGGAGTATCTACATGATGCATCCGATGAAGTGAGCTGCAGCTCACGAAAGCTTATGCTCAAATAAATTGGTTAGTCTCTAAGGTGCCACAAGTCCTCCTGTTCTTTTTGCGGATACAGACTAACACAGCTGCTACTCTGAAACCTACATGAGCCTGAGAGCTCAGGGAAAGTCCCCCTCCAGAGCAGGCCCATGGTTGTCCTCTTGTGGGCCAGGGAACTGCTGAAAGGCCGGGGGTGATGTTTTCTAGCAGGCAGCCGTGACCTCAGGGGGGCCACTGCGAAGCCCTGGCGCACCTGTGAGAAGATGTTGGCAGCGTACGCC
This sequence comes from Lepidochelys olivacea, assembly GCF_965140295.1. NCBI lineage: Eukaryota > Metazoa > Chordata > Testudines > Cheloniidae > Lepidochelys > Lepidochelys olivacea. The sequence continues at coordinate 18,509,666 of NC_140428.1, forward strand.
GCAGCTGTGGTCAAGGAGGTGAAGAAGGTGGCCTTCCCTGCCGTCTGGATGGTGTGGATCATGCGCAGCTGCAGGTCCTTCAGGTGGGTGGCTTGGCGGTACGTGTTTATGAAGACAAAGACGTCATCGACACCTGGGGAGGAGGAAAGGTGGGGCAGAAATGCCGCTCGCACTGGGGAGAGATGCATGGGGCCAGATCCTCAGTGGGCGCAAGGCGTCACAGCTCTGTTGAAGTCAGTGAGGCTAGACAAACTCACACCGGCTGTGGACCTGGCCCACCAAAGCTAAGCTCACTGTCAAGCCTGCGCCTCCTGCCACGCAGCGAGGCAAGGGCAGACCATTCTGCAGGCTGGCGCGGGTATGGCAGGGCCTTTGGGTGGGGAGCAGCTGGGGCAGAGCAAAGGAAGGAGGCTAGGAAAGACTTACCGATCCCCACAATGACAAAGGCGGCCACGCCATTGAGGATGCCCAGGTACTGGACCCCGAACACCACGTGGTACAGGAACAGCGCCACCAGGCAGCTCAGCCCGATGCTGGCCAGGCCAAAGAAAGACAGGAACACTGCGGGAGGAGAGCGATGCTAGGAATCTCGGTACTGGAACTGCATGGGCTGCAATCCCTGTACTGCCCATGGGGTGTGGGCACCTGGCCTGCTCCTGCCCCGGGAAGAGCTTTGACCTGACAGGGGGTATGTTGGTCAGGAGGGAGGGATTCCAGCTGGGGCAAGGCATGGTGATGTTTCCAAAGGCGAGTGGTGGTTTTGAGGCATCATGGGCCTGATATCCAGAGGAGCTGAGCACTCAACTCTCCTGCGGGCATCAATGGGTGCTGCGGGCATTCAGCACCTCTGGAAATTAAATGCATGGAGTCTCAATTTGGGCACCCAAAGTCAGAGGCTGTTCTTGACCGGGTTGGCCTAAGTGGCCCCTAAGCAGTGGGGACGGTCTAGGACCCCACAATGGGACATGGAGCCTTCCACTTCCCACCAGTTCAACTCTCGTCCAGGTCAATAGGGAAACAGGCCCCGAGCTGGATCTCCGTTACATTGGGGTAAATATATACGGGCTCAGTTGAAGTGAGTGGAGTTATTCCAGATTTACACCAGAGTTAGCGAGAGGAGAAGTTGCTTCTCAGTTGGCCAAATCCCCTCAAGGGAGCCCTTCGACTGCCCCCACCCCCCAATCTCTGCCTTGGACAATTCGGGTTGTGTCTCTGTGGCCATGGGAGGCCCTGCTACTCTGCCTAACATCAAAGCTCCAGGCAGTGCATTCCTGAGCAGGCTGGAGAATGACCTGCCCAGGGACTCTCCTGGGGCCTGAGGCAGGGACTCCCATCAGGCTGCTCACTGCAGCCCTTGCTCTGCTTTAGAGCAGGGACGGAGAGTTTGAATGCAACCTACCCGAGCAAGAGGTGAGGATATAGACCAAGACTGCGATGCAGCTACTGCTGATGAAGGCCAGCAGCATGTCGTTACTGAAGGTCCTCCTCACTTCATAGTCAAACAAATCTGTCCCACCATACAGCACCTGCACTTTGCTGGGGTGGAGAGAGAGGCGGGAGAGAAGGCACAGAGGAGAATATACAGTGAGTGGGGCTGGAGGATCGAACCACATGCATCTCCTCCAAAACCAGAGGGAGGTCATGTGCGCAGATCAGGTCAGATTGCAAGGAGTGGTGGCCGAGGTTTGCATCAGGAGAGCAGGCAATAACAAAGAGCGGGTCTCAGATTTTTAAAATTCCTCCAGTGCATTGCAGTCAAAGGTGTTAATAGAGTTCTCGCTGTCAACAAACAGCTCTGGAAGCTTCCAAAGCCAATCCCATCTGGCATCTTAAATCATTGCTTATTATATTAAGCGCAGATGTAATAACTAGCTGGGTGCAGGCAGAGCCCGGGCCTGTGAACCACTGCATGATTTACCAGCCTCTGCTGCTGGAAGCTGGTTCTGAGCAGAGGTAATCCGAGATAATTAAAACCAGGAATACAATAGCCCTGCATCACAGGAGCGTGCCTGTAATCCAGTCTTTTTGGGGGCTTATACACCCCCCCCTTCCCTATTCCCCTCCCTGCTCCCCATAATTGCAATCCTTCCCCAGGCCCGTACTGAGAGGACTTTCCCACGGCTGTAATTTCAGAGTTGACCCACACTGGCTGTATTTCACTTGGCTGATGAAGATCAGAGTCCCTGCAGGTCAGGGGTACTGAGATCCAGAGCAGCAGATGGCCAGAGATGGCTGAAAGCACTCTTCCAAGCTGCTGCCTGACCATCTGGGTCCCCGCGACCACGCCCCTGTACTGACCAGATGCATCCCCTCCTCAAGCTGTAGTGAGGTTCCCCCTGCAAATGCTGGAGCAGGTACAGAACAAAGCCCAGATCTGACCAGCTGGTTCCCAGCAGCACAGAACCCCAGGGAGACAAGCTCATGTTTACCGGGGCAAATCCTGCTCCAGGTAACACTCACTGGCTCTGTTAGGCTTAGTGGTGTTCCTCCAGCCTGACACGAGGAGCAAGAGGAGAGTCAGGCCCTTTAATTAGACTCATCCGCCCCTTTTACAGGCCAGTACATCATCAAGGGCCAAATTCAGACCCGGTGTGAACAGAAGCAACTCTGCTGAAGCCAGTGGAATTAGACTGGTGCAGAATGGATGCAAGTGACACCAAGATTAGCCCGATGTATCTGTATACACCTCCACCGAACTGAACTGCGCCCTGCAAGGACAGCCTCACCTAGCACCAGGTTCTGCCGACAGCCGCATCTGTGCATACCCCCAGGAACCCCCCAGACTCAGGTCTTGCCCCCCCACCCCCACAAGTTGTCCCATGGTAACCGTACCGGTATAGTTAAAACCGTACAAGCGCCCTAGTGTGGATGCAGTTATAGCCGTATAAAGATGCTTATCCTGTTCGAGCAACTCCAATATGGGACGGGGACTAAGGTGTACTGATGTGAGGCACCTTTATACTGGTATACCACACCATCCATTGCAGCTACTCCTGATTGAGCCCCTGGCAGATGAGAGCAGAATCTGGCCCTCTGGACTGGGGCACCCTTTGTGTGGGGGAGTAATTCTGCATGGCTCTTTGCAGGAACGGCTGCCCTGGGCTCACAAGCCAAACCCCATGCCAACTAGCACTGGCCTGAGGCATTAGGTCCTTGCACTGTCTCATGCACGTTGCTGGGGCCATGCAGTATTAAAGCAAACAGGAACTGTGTGAACCATTCATTGCCACATGCTCCAGCACCCGTGGCAAGGGTGTTCTGGAGGCCTGCTTTCTTTCCTTCCTTGTGCTGGCCACTGCCCAAGGGAGGAGACTACCCAGGCTGGCCAGTGGTCCGATCCTCTCTGCCAAATCCTGCACTCCTCATTCCAACGCTGAGAAGAGCCTCCTAATCGGACTTACCCTGGCAGGGTTCGTGGGAGCGTGGCTGCCTGGCACCTCCTGCATTAACCTCAGAGCCTCGCCCCCCAGCATCAGCGCAAAGAGTAACAGCTGAAGGTAGCTGGATTAACCCCTCGTGCACCTGACACGCCAGCGGCTCCTCTAATGTAAGTGACAGACAATCTCCCACCTCCTCTCCAGTCCCCTCCCTTCCCTGCCAACTGGATACTAAGTCACCCAGTCCGTACATGGTCCTCCCGCCTCACCTGGTGGACTGCTTGGCCAGCATGGCCACGTAGGTGACCACGAAGCTCTGGAACTTGCTGCGCTGCTCGTCCCACCTATCCTCCACCGAGTAATAATTGGGCAGGGGGGCCCCGAAAAGGATCTCGCTGCGGAGGAGGGAGCTCTTCATGTTCTCTGCCGAAAGCCCCTCATCCACATACCAGTAGAACTCCGGGTGGGTCATGGCCAACTCCAGGGACCCTGCAGGAGAGACCAGCACAGAACCCTTTAGGTCAAGCTCTGCCAGCTGGGCGTGGCACATGGGGCCAGCCTGACGCTGCGGAGCCCCGCATGCTCTCGTCCTCTCTCTCATGAGACAGCAGCCGGCTCAGGGGGATCTCTCCCATCCCATCCATCTCCAGCCTCTGCTCACCCGGCCTGAGAAGGGGATAGGCTGACAAGAAGGCTCACGGCTGTGACAGCCAGCTTTGCTCCCCATGTCACCTGTGCTCGGTGCTACAGGGCAGCCACACCGCTATCAATCACAGCTGCTCTGAACAGGCGGCCTGGAGCTCAGAAACCCCCGGCCCTGTTACCCAGAAAGATGATCATAGGAGAGGCTCCTGAGGGCAGCGACCCCCATCTGAGAAGCCCACAAGGAGAAGATGGAGCCAAACATTCCCAATGGGAGATGGGGGGGCATTATGGAATCCTGCTTCTGCTGCTGTCCCACGGCAATACTCTGCAGCCCCACGGGATCAGGATAGGGAAGCCGGGAGTGGCATCCTATAGGGTGGGCTGCACTAGCAAGAGTGGGACCCTACGCAGCATCATATATCACGCAGGCCAAAGGCCAGCGCTGATCGTAGGGTTGCCGTGGCCAATACTGTAAAGCATGAGGCTCCTGCTCCACCCAACTCAGGTGAGGAGCTGGGATTCCCGTGCATGCTGAAAACACGGTCCTACAGAATGGAGCGTCAGTGCACATTTCTTCTAGGGCACTGCAACGAACTAAGCCGGGTGGCTCTGAGTCACAAATCTGTGAATTCCAGGCTGCAAGGAGTCCACAAGGCGGGCTCCGGCAGCAAGGCCCCAGGGCCTATTTTGGAGCAGGTACCAGGTAGCAGAGCTGCTGCTTGCAATGGAGCAGATGGAGTAAATCACTTGCCTGCTGCCCATACGCCGCTCTGGCTGGCTTTCAATCGGCAGCATATGCCTGGGAGACAGATGGAAGCTGCTTCCCACAACCACATCCCTCCCACAGACTATCCATGATTCACCTCCAGCTCCCCTGAAACCCGCCCCTGCAGGAGGGGTGGCATTAGCCCTGCAGAGCTGCTGAGCGGAGTCAGTACTAGTCTCCCTCGCCCCCAGCACCCGCCTCCTGGTGGCGACTCACCGGGAGCATTTCACCCCACAGCAGCAGCAGATCTGTATCGGCCCAGATAGGCGAGATCTACACTCGGAGCTAGGGGGGGCGATCCCAGCTGGTGTAGGCAGTGGGGCTGCGGTCACACAGGTAGCAGGCATGGGCTAGCTGGCCCAAGTACATACCTAGGGGGTCCAGGCGGGTTGGTACTCGGGGTAGATAGCCCTTGCTCCCCAGGCTCTTGCAGCTACACTAGTATTTGTAACAGGCTAGCTTGATGAGAGCCAGTACGAGCACATCTACATGAGCTGGGAATCACCCCCGCCCCCAGCTCCAAGTGTAGACGTAGTCATAGACAGGAGGCTCTCCAAGGCAAAAAGATTGTACAGGGCCTAGCACTGAGGGACCTGACCACTGACTGGGATTCCTAGGTGCTACAATAATCACCAGCAGCAGGTCCAGGGCTCACTATCTGACTTGGGGATCGGGCAGATGATGGAGGGGAGAAAGGGCCTGATTCCCCATCGCTCTGCACCTCGCACTGTCATTGCAGAAGGGCACCCACTTTGCACTGGCGTTCGTGACAATACGAGGGGCAGGGCGGCAGAGGGGCAAGCTGAAAGGACTCAGACCCAGGGTCCTTGCCCAGCAGTGCAGGGCTTCTGCCAGGTCCCCATCTCAGTGGCATGACGACTGGTACTAAGTCTTGAAACAGTGACGAGAGGCCAAATTCAGAGTCGGATTCACTGATGCACTGACAAACCCACAAGGCCAGGGTGGGAAAACTCCAGGGGCATAACCACAGAGACTGGCTGGAAAAGCAAAAGGTGAGCCCCTTGTCCTAAAATCCTGAGCTCCCCATTCCACAGTCAGGCCAAGCCTCCCCCAGGGCAGATGGAGATCAGCACTACTCTATCTAATCTAACCGGGCCCACAACATAGGTGCTGACCAACCATACAAGGAGACCCAGACCCGGGACACGCCTCAGTTCAAGTCCACCCAACTCCCTGGGCTCACCTTGGATGTCGGCCAGGTCTTGCCCCATGCCGTCGTAGTAGATCTTGCCTCCCCGTTCGGTGGGGAAGAAGTAGGTCATGAGGGAGCTGGGAGGGGAGCAGTATGAATAGGAGCCCAGAGGAAGATCCTTCAGGACCTCGTGGGGCTTCCAGCAGAACTCCCGGAAGTGGGGGTGGTCCATGATCTTCCGCTCTATCTCGTGGATGGTGAGCAGGCGCTCGGAGGTGAAGATGTTGTTCTCGGCGTCCCCTCGGGCCAGGAAAATGAGTTCGATGCGCCAGTGGGCATGCGTCTGGGTGTTGGCACTGACGTAGGTGCTGGAGTAGTCCCAGTGCGGAGCACCCCGGGCGAGGCGGGAGGTTTGGTTCACCAGACTCCGCCGGGCCTCGGGCCCAGCAGGGCTGGTCCTCCCTCCGCCCACGGGAAGCGCCGCGCTGCGCCTTGGCCTGGCCCCACCGCCCAGCCGAGAGGCGTTGGGGTGGAGCTGCTGCAGCTGCTCGAAGATCAGCCTCTGCAGGGTCTCCGAGGTGAAATCAGCCAGGTCCCGGCGGTTCCGGCCCCACGAGCCGAACTGGGACTTGAGGGCCAGGGTGAGCGCATCGAAGCGCTGCGAGGACTCGTGGTTCCTGATCTCGAAGGCGTTGTAGGAGATGTCGATATCCAGGGTTGGGTAGTGGAGGAACATGACGACAGCCAGCGCAGCGGGGATGGCACAGCCCAGGAAGAGGATAATGCTGGCGCAGCATGGGTTGGTGAAGACCCAGCCAAGCACGCTCCAAAAGCCGGACGCCGGCAGCATGGTCGGCAGTGGCCTGGGATTCCACTGGCATTTGCCACACAGCTGGGGACCCTTGCTCCTCTTCCGGGGGCCAAAGGCAACCTCCTCCTCCTCCTCCTCGAGCCAAGCATCTTGCAACAAGGGGTCATCCTCAGTGTCCATGTCCAGCACCTGCAGCGAAGGGGGAGAGAAATAGGAGTGAGCGGGGCACCCGCAGGGTGGAGAGAGAGCGGCAGGGAGCTGTGGGTGGGCCCACAGCACCGCAGAGGGGCTGGGGGTGGCAGAGGAATTGTCCCAGACAGCACAGAGTTAGCATCACAGCAATGACCTAGGCATGCCTCGGTGGGGGAGGGATGGAGTCCCATGCTCCCAGCTCAGTCAGGCAGCAGAGAGCCTCTCTATTTTGATGCCCCGGCCTAGACCTTGCTGCTCTGTGGCTACCGCCGTGCCAACCCTGCCTCCTTGCTAAGCTCCCATAACAACCAAACGCTGGGACCCTGCCCAGCTCCATCCACACCAGGCACTTCAGACACAGATTGAAAGCGGCCGGCATCGCTGTCCCAACTTCCGGGGCTTTGTCAGAGGGGCTCTGCCTAACTCCAACGGCCTCGGACACAGACCAGGGGGAATCCTCTGGGCATGCAGCCCTCACCTGCATTGCAGCAGCTGGGCCATTTCAGTTAGCCAGCTCCACTTCGTGCCCGGGAATAGTTTATGCCGTCAGATGAACATTCCCAAGGCCTCCTCGCACTAAGGCTGAGAACCCAGATATTTATAGCCGGGTTATGTATCTTTCCTGACAGCGCACACATGCACAAATTCATCCTGGTCCTTGGTATCAGTCTCCAGACCTTGCCGGCGTGGGGAACAGGCAGCCAGGCAGGAATCTCCTGGGCAACACACAAGAAATGCTTCTAATTTCCAGGAGATAATTGCAACACCGTGGTCTCGGAGGGCAAAAGCATTGGGTTTGTTTACCAGCAGTTACATCAACACTTCAGCCTAGAACTGCCCAGCTTCAGGGCCCCCCAACTCCTAGCCGTGGGAGTCCGTCACCAGGGTTTACTGCATGAATTTGCATCCCTTGCTATGGAACAACTGGAAGCTACAAGCAATCCCCACGGCTAGGGCTCTCTGGGGAGGGTGGGGCCTGCTCATGGTGGGGGCGGCGGGGAAGACAAGGAGAACACACCCTGGAGATGGACGGACACCTCAGGGCAAAGCTCGAGCAGGGGGACTTCTTTCCATAAGGAAACTATTAGCATGGTGGTCCTTGGCCTCGCCCATCCTGGATCCCGGGTTAAAGAGAAGTGTGTTGGGACCCCCCTCTCCAGCCAGCCAGGGAACCCTGGACACCTGGTAGAGAAGCCCAACTTGAGACCCTGCAGTCTAGCTATTTCCTTGCCCTTCCTTTCGGCAGCAAAGTGGACTCCTCCCCCTCCCTGCAAAGTCCCGGTCCAGAGCCACAAGCAATCTACCCCCAGGGGAGAAACAGCATCAGGCTTCTGCTTTAATGGGGCTCCAAACACCCGGGGGACTAACGGAAGCCCCCCCAGCTCCCCCCCCCCCCAGTGCCCTCGTACTGCTGGAGCCATGCCCAGAAATATACAAGTGTAGCAGCTGGGAGGCCAGAGGAGAGCTAGCTGTGGTCAGAGCAGATAGGAGCGCTGGGAGCGCAGCGGGGCTCGCAGGCTGTGGGAGTGCAGCAGGGATCCGGGCTGCAGGTGGCGGGGGCGTAGTGGGGCTCCTGGGTTGGCCTCGCCAGCTCCTACAGGATTTAAGCTCCCATTTTTAAAGTACAAATTAAGGCCCCAAACTCACAAACCTACTCAGCACCTGCATCTCCAGCCGAAGCTTATGGCAGCGGCGGGTGCTTGGCCCCTCTGGAGCACCCACCAAACACGGCACTCAGTCAGCAGCCACTTTCGAGAACGGTCAGTCCCCGGGTCTGTGAAGATCTCACTGTGCGGGACTGAGCCTGCATTCAGGCCATACATGACAGCAGCTCTCCACTGGGCAATGCCAAGGGTTTCCCTAGTTCTGCTCACCGGGGCAGTCTGTGCAAAGGGATTCCAGCCAGAGCAGCTGTGTGGCATGGCAGGGGAGGGCTCAGTGCACGCCCCATGGTTTGGATTACAGGGCTAAGAGGGCCCCCAGCTGCTGCTACTGCCCAGTGCAAGGGGAGGAGAGGCACAAAGTCAAGAGGAGGAGAAAGGAGGAAAGGAGAGGATGGCGCGGAGCATCACTCTGAGTCCCGCAGCTCCCGCCCAGCAGCGGCTGCAAAGGGGGCTCTGCACATCCGTTCAGCTGGGGCAGCAGGTACCGACAAGGCCCCGGGCATACAGAACAGGCCCCTCATCCCCTGTGCAGCCTGCATCCCGTTCCCTGCTGCTGTGTCCGCAAGCTGTGGGGCATGTCCTGGGGAAGGAGCTGGAGAGCTGCAGGGCACAGGGATCAGCAGGGGCGGGGGTCTTTGCTTCCAGGAGGAGAAAGCTCTAGAGCTGAGGCCATGCATCCCCTCCCCCATCCCACCCGGGAGATACAGAGGGACACGTGCTGCTTTCAGCCACACAAGCGTCCAGCCAAAGAAGCCTTCTCAGAGGAGTTGCCCCAGATTTACGGCAGTGTAACCTACAGGAGAATTTGGCCCACAGTCCAGTTTTACAGGGACCTTCCCATAATGCTCAGCACCTCCCCGGACACACAGGTCGCGACTGCCTGGCCATTCCCCTGTAGCACACGATCCTACCCAGTTGGCCAGTAGCCCTGTACACTAGCCCACGCTCACATCACTGTGGGAGAAGCTACCCTGAGTCACTGTCCCAACTCCACTCCGGGCTCGCTCGAATCCTCCGTGAGGAGCTCCTGTCTCCCCCAACCTCTCCCCCCCACCACTCCAGCCCAGCCAAAGAAGCCACCAGCGACACTGGGAATTGTCACAACACATTAAATCCCATCTCGTCAGCCCCAGACGCCGGGATTGTTCCGCCCACCTGCCGCGTCTGCAGAGGGAAGAGTCTGCTCAGCAGCAACTCCCACGAGTACGCTCCCGGCCTGCCTGCCTCCACCAGCCTGCAGGGCCCAGCTCCCACCCTTGCCCCTCACTCTGCTCCGCTCTCCAAGGGTGCGGGAGCAGGGGACATGGCTGATGTCCGGACAGCCACAGAGTGTCCCTTTCCCCAGACTCTTAGTGCATATCTGAGGGTGCAGGGGGACTCGGGCCAAAAAGGGGGTCTGGAGTCTGCCTGTCCACACTCTGCTCCATTTCCTCACCCTAAAAATCAGAATGCTAGTACTATCCCCAGGGGAAGGCAGCAAAGGGGTGTCTCGTTAGAGCATTCAGGAAGATCCTGGACGGGACCGAGGGAGTGGGTCTGGGTTCAGGATCAGCTAAGGGGTTATTCAATTTCCAGTGTGCACATTCCAAAAACAGGCACCCTTTGGGTTTCACTGCACATCCGTGCGGGGCTGCACGGGATTGAGGCCCTGGGGCAAAGCCAAAAGCAGATTAACAACGCTGAGCAGAGAGGCTAGCGTTGCTCAACATGATCAATTTCAAGCCAGGCCCCACCCAGCCAGTATTTGCGTACGGGTCCTGGAGATCTTGGGTCCAAATCCTGCTGATGACCCATGTGGAGACGATGCTGCTGATGACCCATGTGGAGACGATGCTAAAGACATGCAATTACCTACCACCCCATTCCTTTGACCTCCCTTCCCACTGCCCAGACACCCACCAGGGCCCCCATTTCCCTCCCAAGGGATGGAAGTTCCGCAGGACCCAGCCAAGGGCAGGTACATAATTTTTTCAAAATAATCTTCATGAGAAAGGGAGGTAAAGAGCTATAATCATTCCGCATTTATTTGAGCTTCTGAGGAGAGGCGGGGAAAGCCAGTAATCCTAAACAAGAGTGCCTGTGCGTGACAAGAAAGGAAGAGGGAACACAGAGAGAACCTGAGATGGTAACAGTGCAGGAGGAAAAATAATCACACCTTCTTCTTTTCTGACCAGAGCCCAGTAAGCTGCAATTGGAGGCCACGTCTACACTACAATATTCGGTCAACTCACGTTGCATCAGTGTGCAGCCACTGACTGTCTATTTCTCGGGTGCATGAACGCTTGGCTGCTTACATCAGTGCCGTGGGTACTCACAAGCGGTTGTGTCCATGTAAAAAGCTGTGTACCATGGGTAGGTTTTCCAGCGTGCCCCATGCCGCTGGCTGGCACAAGCCTAGTGGGACACTTCCACAGGGCTTTGTGAGATGCCAGCAATTCGCCCAGAGATTTGCTAGGAACTGGGGGTCAAGTATGCACAATGCCACCTCTTCCATCCCATGATGCAGGGCATTGTGAGACAGCTGCTGGAAGACTGTTAGGGCGGACACTGGTACTGCAGCATCTACTCTTGCACCGTGTTGACGGAAGGAGGCTGACCATGCCCCAGTGTCATTCAGACAGGTGGTGTTATTTCCTCACTGTAATAGGGGCTTATGTCAGCAGGAAACCAGTTTAGGCGGAAACACATGCACCACGAGCTAAGACAAGTCAATTTAGGTCGACCTACCTTCGTAGTGCAGATCGGGCCTGAGGCAGGATATCAGAAGTCAAGATCCCCACCCTACCTGTTGCTTCTAGCCCAAGTGGGGCTGGGAAGCTGCTTATAACTGGGGAGCTATGTTGTATCCCTGTCTCGGGACACCTCCTCTTTCCAGAGGTTTGGGGCCTTTATTAATGTAAATCCAGAGTCACTCCACTAAAGCCAATGGAGTTTCGGCTCCAGGATGGCACACCCCAGTGTAAATGACATCGGAGTCTGGCCCCTGGGTGGGATCTGAAGGGAGTTGCCTCCGGGAGGTGGAGTGGAGGGGAGGGGAAAGGGCAGGAGGAAATAGGCGGGGCAGGGGCAGGATCTTTGGGGCCTAGCCTCTGCTCTCAGGGAAAAGGAAGGACCTGGAGGAGGGCCTGGTTGACAACAGAACAGGGTTGTTCAGTCTGACAATTCCTGCTCCTCTCTGCAGGTGGAGGGGCCAGCCATCGGGAGCGTTTCCCCCTCACTCAGCTCTGCACCTCCTCCCTGCTCTGAACTCCCTTCAAAGGAGACTTCACCACAGGAGCAGCTGCAGAGCCAGACGCAGCCCAGCCTCACCCCTGGGACTCGGCTCTCACACAGCCCCTCATTGGGTCACGCCTGGGTCGAAAGCTGCTCTAACCCCCGGCACTGCTCCAAAGAAGACGGGGAGCGTGGCTCCAAGAGCGGACAAACCCTGGGACAAGCCACGAGCAGAGAGTTCTGAGAGAACAGCATTTCCTCTGCTCATTACCATGCAGGGGCAAGCTCGCCTTCCCTCTGCTGGCTGCTGTGTTGTCTAGGGACTCCCAGTGCTCACATACGGCCGTGTTACCTTTCCTTTAGCATCAGCGTCAAGCCAGCAGGCCCTAATCTCGCAGCCCTAGTCAAAGCTGCCTCCTCCGGGGACTTTGCCTGCATCACGATTCCAGGATCAGAGAACAAGGCCAGCTCTGACTGCCGACGCTGTGCAGAGAAAGGGCTGGCTTTCTCCCCCAGCCTTGCCCGGCACTCCCTGGCCAGCCATAGATCACGCGTCATGCAAGTCGTCACTCGCCATCCAAAGAGCCACTTGCTGGCTGCAGTTACGCAGCTGCTGAGACGCACATGCGTCTCCTAAAGAGCGGGCAGCACCCCGAGGCGGCACAAGTGGGACGGCAGCTCTGGGACCTAGGCAGCACTGGGAACAGCCAAGTGAGGCTGGCCGGCAGCTTTCCACGTGTTAGAAGGAAGGATGAAGAGGCACCAGCCAAACACGCCCAGACTAGGTCCATGTCTCTGGAGGAGATGAGGCACGGACACTGCCCACCCCTCGCGGAATGAAAAGGGGAATCTCAGGGGGACTCTCTCTGCCACGGCTGGCACCAGCAGGGATCTTCTTGGGAGGGCTGCACTAGAGACGGAACAAATGGGTGCCGTTGGGACCTTGATCATATTTGGGCTTGGATTAGAGGCCAAACCAGGGCTAGGGTTAGGTTAGGCTTCAATGGCAGGGGGCTCTCCTGGGCTGTCACTCCCCCTTCCAGCTTTGGAACAATCCTGGATCCCAAAGGGTGGCTGAACCCCCTGAAACGAGGAGAGGCAGCCAAGATTTGAGGACCCCCCTGCAGGCTCAGCTCCAGCTTGTCCTGTAGGATGGGGGGGGGGGGAACGAGGAGACACGTGGAAAAATAAGTCGAATCCAAAAGCATGAAAGAAATGCCCAGACGCCAAACATCTGCCCAAGTTGCATGCTCCACTCTTGACCACGTAGCCAGGGCTTCTCTGCGCAGCTTGCGCGGCCTCAATAGACTGCAAGCTTTTCCAGACAGGGACCAGTCCCCTCTGCAATGGCACAGCCCAGACCCTTGTTTCCAGGCTGCATGTGGGAGTGGAGAGCTCTGGTGCCCTTCCCCAGGTTACACCATCCTGATTCTCCAGTGGGTTTTACACCAGGAATGTCCGAGTGCAGAGAGAAGCTCAGGAGGAATCGGAGTTGGGGGCCTTGTAGCCACGCACCCATCCCCTTTTCTACAGGGGGCAGGGGAATCCCTGAAAACTAAACGGTCCTACCATTGCTACTTGGCACCAAGACACGAGGGATCACAGCTGCTGCCTGTAAAAACAGACACAAGCCGTCGCAAAGCAAATGCTAGTTCAATCTGCGGAGGAGGAAAATGCTTTTGTTCCCCTGGCACAGCGACCTCATTTGCAGGCCCGGATCTGCCTGTGAGCACGCCCTGCCCCACACCAGATGACCCCTGGGTGAAAAAAATCTGGTTTTCAAGCAGCTGCTAATCTGCTGAGCTGTTCTGCCACAACTCGCTCTTCCATCCCTCCCTCCCACAGCCCGCCCGGCACAGTCCTCCTCTGCGGCTGCCACTCACTGCACTCCCACGCAAAGGCACACTGCACAGGCCATGCCCTGGCTTTCAGATCGCCACTCCCACCGCTGATGCCCATTCTGGGCAGTAATTGGGAACCGGAAAAGGCAGCATGGAAAGGGACATGTCCAGCAAGGGGACACAGGCAGAGGGGCCGACACAGAGCGTAGCGTTATTTGCTGTTGCTGAGTGGGGTCTCTTTGTACTTGTGATCTGAGCAACGTGATGGCCATTCTAGTCAGCCCCTGCCACTTGCACTGACTTTATCCAGACCCCCAGCTGGAGAGCATGCAGAGTGTCAATTTCTGCTAACCCTCCGCTCCCAGATCCACCCTGCGGGACTGCACCATGGCAGAACCCCCTCACAAGTGCCAAGGCGGTGCAAGTCACTAGTAGAGGGGTCTAGCGCCCACTTGGACCCAGCAAAGCAGCCCGGGCAGAGCGCCACACAGTGGAGAGTTGAGCCGTGTGCCTAACACACTGGTCTGAACAGTGGCTGCTTCCCCGCGCATTGCACCAGCTCCCCGGGAAATCACTGGGTGGAGATCTCGCTTTGCTTCTGCTGAGCGGGGACTATGCGTCTAACGTGCAGCCAACCTCACCCACCCCAGTCTCACCCAGACATGTGCTCATCTGCCGTGCCTTCCTCCTTCTGCCAGCTAAGGGCCATTTGAGGATGGCGAGAGAGGGAGAAAGACGCAGGTTCAGCAGCACAGCTGAGCTCGGAGCGACGACGGTGCAGAAAACGATCTGCCCCAGGGAGCGGGTGGGGCGGGGACGAGTCCCTAATCAAGCAAATAAAAAGCCTTTGTGGTTCCTCAGCATCCAGTCCTATGGACCAGAGCCAGCCACGATTCAGTTCCATTCATCCTCCTGGGATGCCTGCCAAGGCTGCCAACATCAGGGAGCTCAGCCTGCCCCCTAGGAGGGGCTGGGACAGGCACATGATCCTGAAAGGATCAAGAGCCTGAGCTGGTGTAAAAGGGCCCAGCGCTCCTGAAGATGGTGGAGTCAATCATGCAAACGGGCATCGGCTGAGGATCTGGGCCTGCACCTCACACGAGAGCACAATAAGCTCAGGGGACGTGTGTGGCCTGGGTTTGTGCTAGGCGCTGCACAGGAGGGTGCCGGTTCATGACTGGGGGTACGAGGCACTACAGTAATGCTAATGTCAATTTGAAAGGGGGCCGGGAGAGAAGTCATGGTTACTGCTTGGACTCGATCTCCAGTTTTGCAGACAAATGGGCACCACAACAGGAGAAGCCAAGCCCGCACCATTGCGCTGCGCCCCATTCTCCCCTGCCTCGCCCCCAGGGCTCATCACCTGCACCTGAGCAGAGTGGGCCACGTCAAATGCTACCAGGGGGGTCTCACGCCCCCGCAGCATGGGCGTATGTGATGGCACAAGGGGCAAGGCCAGGTAGAACCCCGCCCACAGGTCCCTTGGGACCCGAATCCACTCGGATTGTAAAACCCAAACCTTACCGTTCTACCTGGGAGCAAGTCAACCTGGCATCTTGTTACCATTTACCAGGCTGACTAATGGGTTAATTAGTCATTTAAAGGGCTGCGGAGCAGGGAAGCACCAAGCCCTGGGTCATTTTTCCTATAGCTCTTGAAATCATATCCAACTCCCAGCATACAAGAAGAGGTTGGGCCAAACTGGAATCAGAAGAGTTTTAACAGTCACTGGAACGGGCAGAATCTGACCCTACAGCTCATGCCCCCAAACATCTGCAAGCACTTCCATTAATTCACACCCAGGCCCAGTAAAACCTCCACGATAAAGGATGATTTCCATTTGGCAAACTCTGGGACAAAAAGCAAGCCATCACCAAGTCAGGGAGAGGCAGTGACAGACAAGGAAGCTAATTATACCTGACCTGACTAATTAATGCCAACTTTCAGATTAAAAAAATCCTTGCTAATGTTCCATTTCAATTACTCGGTTGTTCCTTTTACAGGAAAAAGGGAACCGTGTGTACCAGCGAGACAAAAAGAAACGGAGACAGAGAAAAAGAAATGGGAGGGAAAGACAATTTCTGTGAAATTCGAGCTCCTGATGGACAAAATAATTAAACTTCACATTCCCGGACCCCCTGGGCAAAGCTTCCAGAGCCCAGCTAACCATTCTGCGGCTGAATTTGTATTCCTGAAACTTCACAGAGTTGCTACAGGAGTCAGCTTTCGGCCTCTTCGTCATCTAAATAAAGTCTCTATGGGGGGGCTTTGTGCCTTCTCACACAGCTTGCAAAATCAGTTGATCAGGTTCCAGCTCAGAGGAGCAGCCTCATCGCCATGCGAAACAGCCAGCAAAACCCTGCGTTGATGAGGTCCAGGGTCATCTCTGGTCTCCACTTCCCCACGCCAACACGACCATGGCTTGGTTAATTCATTAAGCCTCACAACGCCCTGTGAAGTAGGGCGGTGTCACCCCTATTTCACCCATGGGGGAAACGCGACACACAGAGGGGAAGGCCACCTTTTGAGAGCGTCCCTAACAGGAGATACCAAGCATTGGATTTTCGGAAATGCAGAGACCCCCCTGGCATTGTGGGGCTCGGCATGGGTGCTAGCTGGGACATCCCCTGTTGTCGTTAATGGGGATACTCGCAAGCTTAAAGTCAGGCATGTGCTTAAGTAACTTGCTGAATCAGGGCCCAGGCCTCCTGTCTTGAATTCCTGTGCTGGTGCCACCCATCCATCCTTCCCCCTGGTGTTGCAAGCCAGCCAGATTCGCTCCTTGTACCATACATAGGTGCTAACTTTTGGTTTTGCTGGTGGGTGCCCCACACCAGCTCCGCCCCCTCCCCCCGAGTGCCTCCTGCCCACTGCTCACTCCTTTCTGCCCCCTCCTGCCTTCATGGCAGTGAGAGGGGGAGGAGCAGAGAGGAGCGAGTGGCAGGGCAGCCCCACTCAGCGGCTGATGGGGGCGCAGGGCCAGCCGCTGACCAGCCGATTGGCAGCCAGCCCCCAGGCCACCAGAGCAGCAGCCCCAGCCGTTTTTTTTCCCCATGGGTGCTTCACCCCCTGAGCACCCCCAGAGTCGGCGCCTTTGGTACTGAATCACGCAGATCAGTGACACGGCATTTATCAATGGTCTTTCTGGCTCTTTGCCTTTCCCTTTCCGTTCGCTCCAGATACTTTGGAAAGATGCACACAGGCCCCCTGGACACTTTACAGATCAGAATGACATCAGGACGCCCCGGCAGCACGCTGGTGTCGGAACTGCCATGCGAGGATGCGAACATGGGTTTGCAGGAAGAGAAGTCAGAGGAAATTAATTCCCCTGGATTTTTCTTCTTCTTTTTCTTTTAAAGGGGCCATCCTCTGCCATCTGAAGACCCCGGGAGGGGAGGGGGGCAAGACTTCACAATGGGCCATATGCAAGAGGGAAAGCTGACTAAACTCCCAGCCCTTCTTCAAAGAATGAAGCATACTCACACTCCTAATTAAGGCCTTCTCTTTCACACCAATGACCATCTCTGTCTCACCTTTGCCCTCACTTTCATTTCCAGCATGCCTGGCACGCTGCATGGAAAGTTTTCATCCTGGTTAAAATCAGCACAGTTAGAGACAGACGAGGCCAGTTAGATCTAAGGTCTTGTCTCCACCAGGTAGAAAGGCCGGCTAGAGCATTTGTAGTTTGCAACACCTGTGATACACATGCAACTGCCATCCCAGTTGTCTTACAAGTGGTGATTGGACCTATTTGAAATTACACACAAAAATCCTACACTGAAAGAACAATAGGGTTGCCAAGTCAAAGCCTCAGAAGTTAGGAAATGCCAGAATTAAGGTTGCTTGTGTAACCTTAATTCATCCCCCTTGTGTGTACGCTTTGATAAAGTCTTTAATGCCATGATCACGTACTATTTTTTCTACGGGTTCTCTCCCTCAGTCAGGGTATTGGACGGATGGTGCTCACGGAATGAGCAGCAATTCAATATTTTGTTTTTCCACTGTGTGGTCCCAGGCCTTATTTCCTGCACGCTATTCAAACGCTGCTCTGGAGACAGAATTGTTAGTGTCTTCCCAGACTTTCCTTGGAGCTCATCACTGTAACATCTGAGTGCTTTGCAAACATGAATGGATTCATTTTCACAGTGCCCCTCTGAGGTGAGGGGTGGTATTATCCTCGTTTTACTGCTGGGGAACCGAGACCCACACCAATTAAGGTCAAAAGTATCCACTAATTTTGGGGTGACTAAATTGGGACACTTTGGACCTGATTTTTTCAGAGTACTTAGCGTGACATTTTAGAGGTATATCTGTGCCAATGAACCTCAGCCAAGCATGGCCTATGGCATCCCAGAGCTGCGATTGCAGGGAAAGTCCTGTCGCCCCGGGCTGGAACATGCCCAGTGCAGATGGAATCTTCAGGGCAAATCTAAGGAATCTGTACTGAGCATGTGAGAACTGGGATTTTTCCCCTCCCCACAGATTTTATAACAGCCAAATGTGGGTGGATTTTCACAGGGACAGCAAAAGACACATGCATGACACAAAGCACCCGCCTACCAAGTGTCGAGTCGCTGCTCCAAAGCGTGACGTTGTGAAAGCTCTCCAGAGAAACAGTCACCAGAGGGTTTTTTTTTAAAAAAGATGCATTTTTCCCCTCATTCTCAAGAACAGCTGAACCATTTGGACAGAAATTAAAAACGAAACAATAAATAATGATCCGCCTGAGGCAGACACTCGGCATGGAAAATTTCAGCCCAAATTATTAAAATCTCGCAGTTATAAAAAAATGAAAACAGGGTCTTACCATGGGAAGCATCAGACAACCTTAACAGGCAGTGCTATCAGCCCCACCTAGAATATCCTGCTCCAGCAGATCATTCACTGGACTACGAGTCAGGAGATTTGGCTTCTGTTCCCAGCTCAGGCACTGATCTGCTGTGTGACCCTTGGGCAAGTCATTTCACCTCTCCTTGCCTGTCTTGTCTATTTCTGTGTCTGTACAGCTCCTAGCACTGGGGGGCCCTGATCTCCATTGGAGCCTCTGGGCACTACCACAACACAAAGAATAAAATAAAGGGCAGACTAGAATCCCACCCCCAGAGAGCATTTTACACCTTAAATGACACTTGATCTTTGGAAATCAGAGGGAGGCTGGCAAAGAAAATTAATCATGTGTCTCTCTGGGTTATTGCACCTAATTATTGGGGGTGCTGAAACATAGCACCTTGGTTTTAATCATACAAACCCCCTTCTGCCGTGTTCGCTACGGGAGTTATTTATGTATCGTTTAATGCTAAAGCCCCAGTGTGACTCAGGCTTGTGGCACATGGCGTAAGTCTACCCTGTGAGCCTCCCAGCTTGGGGAGACAGCCGTGAGTTAGGGGGGCTTGCGCTAGTGCCAGCTGCGTGGACCCCGTGGCATTGGCGGAGGCTCTGGCTAGCCGCACAAGTTCCGAGCTGGGGGTTATGCTGGGGCAGAGCTATTTTTAGCACACTGACACAAGCCCCGCTAGCCCAAGGCTGTCTACCCCAGCTGAGAGGCTTGCTCCCAGCGATAGCGTCGACAGCCTTACAGGCTTCCACCCGGCAGCACCAAGCAAACGGAGCCGCCAAGGTGCTTCAGAAGTAACAAGCTTGGTTAAAAAGTTGCTGGGATTTGTGTCTGAGCCAGAACCCCTCACTGGGGCTGAGCAAAATGCTCAGCCATGTGTGCGGGGGGCCCGCAAGAACAAGCTTGTTAAGGGTGGGTGGATTTCAGTGCTCCGGTTTCTACCCCTCACGTTCCTGCGTTTAGAGCCACACCTTGGTACACCATTAAAGGAACATCTGCTACATGAAAGCTGTGCATGATTATAGCGAGGTGTGTCACTCCAGGAAGGAATCTCACACACCAAGACCCTCATTGGATCCCCAATTCCCCACAGCTCGCCCTCCACCCCCACCCTTGACAAGGCGGTGTGCTGTTGTCAGCCCCTCTGGTCCATTTATTATTCCAACCCATGCTCGCCGGCTCCCCAGTTTACGTCACCGTGGGCAGCAATGCCGTTCTTCGCTCAGCTGCCTCCTCGGGCATGCTTCTAAGCTCTGACCTAGCTCCCTGGCACCTGCTTCGCTCAGGGCTGGCGAGGGAGTACTGACAAGGGGGAGGGTGGCTGGGCATTGGCCTCTGTCTGCAGCTCCCCTGCAATAACATGCTCTTTAGTGCATGGTGACGCTGACAAGCATGTACTGATTAACCCCCATGTTCCCCTTTTGAGAGTCCCCCCGTAACCTGACAGTAGGGAGAGCAGCCTCCCTTCCCCCCCTCCAATATACCAACCACTTGCCTACCAACACAGAGGGTAAAGAGGAAAATCTGTGGGCCTGATCCTTGGGCATAGACCATTGCTTTCCACTGTATCACCAGAATAATCAGCCCTTACACCTAGCTCAACCCGCCAGGAAGAATCACCCCAGTGTCAGGGACTGAGATGCAAACTAGGTGCCCTTTTGCCACTCAACCACTCTACTCCAGGCAAATGGAGGCACAGCAGGAGAACATGGGTATTCCTGGAGAAGGGGGGGCCTGGCCACGATACCCCTCCACCAAACCTGTGTTTTCACCCTGTTTTCCTTTTCACGCTGTAACACAGAGCTGGAGTAACGGCCACAGTGTTGCTGACACTCCTGGTTTTATGGCGAGGTTTGCTGTAGTCGGGGCTTTTCTTAAAGCCCCAGCTCCTGGATTCATGTGTGACTCTCAGCTTTCTTTTACACTTCATGGATGCAGAGAAAAAGCTGGGAAAACGTGACTGCTAAAAAGCTCAGAAACCAAAGGGCAAGAAGAGAGTGACCCTAAAATTTGTCACCAGCTGAAAAATCACGATTTGTAAAATCATACAATTTGGGGGGCCCCACTCCTGCTATTTGAATGCAAAGGAGAGCATTGAGCCCATTTTGAGCATTGAGCCCACCTCCTGATCAGCTCTCTGTACTAGTGGGAGGAAGCCCAGGATTTAGCTCACCAAAGTCTTCAGTAATCCAGGGCCACTGGGGGCCAGCCTGCACGGGGGCTATTTGTACCGGCATAGCCACACCGCGGTGCAAATCCCTACCGTAGGCCTTGTCTACGCTATGGGCCTGACCGCAGCGGTACTGCAAAGCGGCATGGTGCAGGCCCTTCCTACCTCGATGTGAGAGGGTTTTCTGCTGCCGTAGGTAATCCACATCCCAGAGCAGCAGCAGCTAGGTCAACGGAAGACTTCTTTTGTAAGCATAGCCACATCTGCACCAAGGCTGGGGTCAGTTTAACGATGGCACACAGGGGTGTAGACTCACGGCACAGGTGTAATTCAAGGCTTGCAATGGAACCGCTTAGCCTGGCATGACACATTTACACATCTGTGTAGCTACACTGGTACAACAACCCCCAGAACAGGCCTGCCCTTCGACTTCAGCCATTGCCTCAGTGGAGCAGCAACCCAGCCTCACACACATCAAGGGTTTCTTCTTTCCATTTGAGACAGCTAGCCTCTACCAGTTCCACGTGCCCCCTTTGCTTCCCAGGCCTGGAAGGCATGAGAAAACAGTAACCTGTGGAGGGAGGTGCATACGAGCCACACACATCAGCCATCCCTCATTCCAGACACAATTTAACCTCCATTCCACATGGACTAGAAGGTCTCACTTTTATTGCTATAATTTACTGACACCAGAAATGCCAGACTCAGACATCGAGGTTAGAGGGAACGTTATCTGTGCTAGAAAATTGATCCCAATGGCACTTGAACAGCACTCAGCTCTTCCATGGTATTTTCCACCCCTAGATCCCAAAGTGCTTTGCAAAATGGTGTAAGTGTTGTCATAGCCATTTTACAGATGACAAAATGGAGGCACAAAGAGGGAGCAGTGAGTTTTTTGAGTCTCATAAGGCGAATCTGTCTGTGGTAGTTATCTGCTCCCCCAACTGTAGCATCTGAGCACCCCACAGTCTTCAATGTAGTTATCCTCACTGTACTCCTGAGAAGTATAGAAATGCTACTACCCTCTTTTTACAGAGGGGAAACTGAGGCACCAAGTGGCTGAGCTGCTTGCCCAAGGTCACACAGGAAGTCTGTGGCAGAACAGGAACTGAATGCAGTTCTCCGAAGTCCAGGACTAGAGCCCTAAACCCTGGCCCATCCTTCCTCTCAACTGCCCCAATAATTCTCGTGTCCCTGTGTAACCCACTATTCAGTGCATGTCTGTGGTACCACCTTCTACTGGCTGGTCCACAGAGGATAAGAGTTTCCTACATCTACCAGGTGGTGGAGTTATCCCTTGAAGTCAAGTGAAGAAGACTCATGCTTTTAGTGCTGAATGCATTCCTGGATTCATTCCCCAGTGACCCCTTATCATAACAAATCACTACAGCTGGTTTGGGGATCACTGGGACAAAGCCTGCTCTCACTGAAATCAATGGGAATGCTCCCTTTGGACCCAGGAGGGTTCACAGAAGCCCTTTGGGCCCAGGAGGCTTCACATCATTTAGGTCCTCGCAGCCTGAAGGGCAGGATCTAAGTAGGCACACGTATCCCCTGCCGGGTTGTCCTCCCCCTTAGAAATGTATTCAGCCAGCTGCTACTCTCGCATGGAAACCTGACACTTCCAGAATTAGATTAATTAGCACTAATTTCTCATTTTCCCAGGATCAGTGAGAAATCTGGAAGCAGAGGCATAAAGCCCAGAGACTGGAATGTCTCCGCCACCACAACTCTGGCCAAGCGCGGGAGGGAAGCAGCATCATGACTCACCGAAAACTTCCCCAGGGATGGGCGGGGTGCAGGGGGAAGAGGGTGCTTCGGTGCTTAAACAGCACAGCTGCAGCTGCCCTGCCAAGACAAGGGCTTAGAGTTCCAGCCCACTGTGCCAGCCATGCAGAAACTCACATCAAGAGCTCCCACAGCTCAACGGCCACATCCCTTCAGACCGTTCGCACGGGGCCGACGGAGGGGATAGACTGGTAGAATGAGCAAACACGCGTTAGTGGGGCCTTAATCTCATTTAGAGCCCAGGATCCTTCCAATGCAAACAGGGGCCACTGCAAAGAGGTATTCCCCAGCCTTGGCCTGGCTGGCAGCCGAGAGAGGGTGACCTGCGGCCGGGTGGGGTGGGTCCTGGGCTGCAGCACTGTGGAGGGTGCTCCATAGGGTGCGGGAGCTGCCGGCAAGGAGGGCTGGGCTGGGCAGGCAGATGGAGAAACAGGATTATGCTCCCCCTCCTATGCCTCCCACCCCCGATTTACACCCAGTATCTGTTGCTGATAAGTTTGTATCGATTCCCATTAGCATTGTGTCACATGCTTTCCCCCTCCATCCTGTTGGGGTGCTGTGTGGAAGGGGAAATCATCCCGCAGGGAGCACAGATTCTACAAGAACTGTGCTGACCACAGGCCAGACTGTGGTAGAAAAACGCCCCTACCTGGATGGGATGGGACTCCGCTGATCTGAGATCAGCCCGGATCTCCCTGTCAGGGCAGTTCTGCAGGGGACAGATAACCTCCCAGCCTCCCTTTCTCCCCTACCACACACACACACACAGGATTCAAGGGAAGTCTCCTAAGTCCAGCCTCATGGAGTTTTCCCCTAGCCCCTATGAAGTGCAATGACCCAGCCCAAGGGAAATAAACAGAATATACCACATGGTCCCCGAGGGGCTCTGCCCATAGGATGCATCCCACACACACCCTCACAGAGCCCTTCATAGGCTGAGATGCTGCTTCCCCTTCTTATTTAAGGCCAGAGGCAAATACTGCAGTTCTCCAGGGGATGGCCTTGTGGCTAAGGCAGAGGAGTGAGAGTCCAGGCAGATCTGTGTTCTCTTCCTGACTCTGCCACAGGTTCTCTCACAAGGCCTTGGACAAGTCATTTAAGTGAATGTGCTGCAATTTCCACCATCTGTCAAGCCTGACATACTTGTGGCTCTTTAAATTCTATCTGTTCAGGGCCGGCTCCCAGCTGGTGTTGGCCCAAGGCAGCAAGGAAACCAGCTGGCTGTGCAAGGTTCAGACATGGACAACCTGAGCTCCTCCAATTCCTACTGGAGCCAATGTGAGCTGTGGATGTCAGGTCCCTCGGGAAGTCAGGCAGATGTCAGGTCCCCCGGTTTGTCTCAGCAGACTCACTGGAGCCAGCCCGCAGCTGGGACAGAGGAGTGGAATGGACAGAGGCAGCACTGGTGGGCATGGGCCTGACCCAGAGCACACTGAAGTTGATGGGATATATGGGGCCAAACTCATCCTGCTGGAACTCTATTGACTTCACTGGAGTTGTCAGGGGTGAATTTGTGCCAAAGATTTTAGGTCAGTAGGGATGTCTTAACCCAGCAAGTTATGAACCACAGGAGACAAAACAAAGAGAGGCTTTTCCAATGGAAAGGTCATCCCGGGTTTACTATCAGTGCTATTCCAAGCCTAGTTCTCAGGTACCAGGATCTAAACAAGGTCCAACTCTTCGCTGCGCCAGGTACATGGCGAACTGCTCTGTGAACTCCAGAGTAACTACACAGTGACTTTCACAGAGGAATTCACTCTGTGTAGTAGCATCAGATTTACAAGACGGTAGCTTCTTATCTACAGATTAAGCAGTTCCATCGGGAATAAAACGTTTACCTGCTGATGTATCGTGCTCCTGAACAGTGTTTTATTGCTGTGTATGATGCTGCAGAATTTTTATCTCACTCTGTGCCTGGGTGTATAGACACTAGTGACCAAAAAGAAAGAGCAACACCAAAGACCACAGCCTCTCTCCAAGAAACACGCATGACCCACTAGAGCTGAGATGCGGACTGGTAATTAGGGGTCGGGGGTGGCTGATCTCAGAACTTTGAATTCGACTGTGTAAAAATGATGGATGTCAACCCACATTGCTGACGCCAAAGACACTTCAGTGGAGGGAGTAGAACTCCCAGAAATCTCTATTTAAACGCATGCATGGATCCCCATACAAGTCTGAAACTAGCTAGAGTACAAGCCACTGCAAAAAAGCCCAGTGGGTCTGGAGACCCAAGCGTCTCTCTCTTCCACAGGCCCAGTACCAGGGCGTTCTGAGCCTGCAGCAGTTGGCAGCAAGCACCAGAAAGAGCAGCGTTCTGCCTGCTTTAAGCAATTGCACAAGCTCTACAGAAAAATGGATTTGGCTTTCGAAACAAGCTTCGGCCTGGGTTGTCCAGATTCTCAGACCCCAGTTGAAATGGAGTCCACTGAGTCCCTTTCATGCTCTTGTGGGCCTGTCTCCGCCTTTCCATTTCAACTCACCCAGAAAAATCGGCTTGGAGATTAAACTCTGGCATGAGTTGTAGGTGGGAGAAAGACTGGGGGAGTGGGAGGGAGAGGGAGGAGAAGAAAGTTTCAAGAAAAGTTGTTTGGGTTGGTTTTGATTTATGAGCAGGAGGGAGGCTTGCGCTTCACTTCAAGCCTTTTAACCCTTCCCACAGGGTAGGGTTCAATGGCAAGTCTGCAGCTCCCTCTTCCCAGGGAGGTTGTTTGACTTGTTTAAATAAAGAGAACAAAAAGCCCTTCCTTTGACTCAGGGAGGTGGGGGCTGCACATGTGGCTGTCCCCTGAGTAAGGGGGAGAATCAGGATTTGTCCAACTCTCTCCATAGATTCTAACCCAGCACTCCAAAGCAGGTCACTCAACGCCAGGTTACGACAGACGAGGACCAGCCAGCACATCGCAGCTCTCTCTCAGAGCAGCCAACACTTCACATTTCGAGATCACATCCTCTTTTACCAGAGGCTGTGCAAACCTTTCACTAACACCTATTACATTTCGCAGCTCCCTGGGGAGGTTGTGAAGATTACACCCGACTTTACACATTAATAAATGAACGCACGAGGGACTTGCTCCTGCTCTCCCTGAATTCAGCCAAAGCTTCCATCGACTTTAGTGAGAGCAAGATGAGGCCCAGCAGCCTATGGCTCAAATTATCAAGTAGCCCCAGATCCCACCTGCCTCAGTTTTAGGGTACCCAATTCAGGACCTCGGGCCTGATTTTCAAAAGCAATGGCATCCATCGCTCCAGTGAAGGGAGGCCCAAATTGGGTACTCCACCAAAAATCGGAAGCCATTTTTGATATATTGACCTACGTGATCGGCTTGAGGTCACACAAGTTGGTGGCAGACCCTAAACAGCAGCCAGGGATCCTGACTCCCCTCCAAAGCCCAAGCACAACAGAGAGTAAAGCAGTAATTAAGCAAAACCTTGTGATGCCTAGACCCAGATTTCCTTCTTTGTCGTCATTCTGCAAACCTAAGGGTCTTTTCGGTACAGTTTGAGGGGAGCTGGCACAACTCCAGCTATGTATTTCTGTAGCTAGACTGTGAAAGAAAAATGATCCTCAGATTGAAAGTGCCATGAAAATGCAACGTGTTATTATTTATTAAAGTCGCAGCTGGCATAAGCAGGTGAAACTCCATTGAAGTCGATGGAACTGTGCCCACTTGTGCCTATATCCAAGCTGGGCCGTAGCATCGATGGAGACTTCCATTCAGAGGGAGGGAGAAAACAGAACGGGAAGAGAAGAGCCCATGCAAAGGACACGACGCAGTCACATGACAGTCAGCAGCTGATCAGATCATTCTACAGGTATCGTTAGGGCCGGTAATCCTGATGAGCATCCTGGCTGGGAGAGACAGTCGCTCAAAAGGAACACCCAGCATCCCACCTCTCAGCAGCTGCACAGAGCCTCCATGGGCAGCCTGGGATAAGTCCAACCAGAATTCCTTCGCCCACAGGTGGCAGGCTGTGAGAGACACAAGGCCTGGTCCCTCATGTTAATCCTTCAACACAGCAGCAGTATGGCCAGTCAGTACTCTCCTGATATGTCTCCTCTTCCTCCACTACAAACACCCTGCTGACGCAGCAAGGAGGAAGCAAAGGCAGAGGATGGTCCTGATTCTGATAGGACAGACAGCCCATGTGCTGTCCCCTCACTCCCATGTATGAACGGTGGTGTGATGTGGATCATGACCACCCTCTTCCTTTAACAGCACTGAGCACTGTACAAACCATTTCTCTGATTAATTCCCGTCAGCAAAAAGTATCATTACCCACCTTTGCAGGCAGGGCAGGAGTCTCAGGCAGGGTTGGTAGGTGGCTTGCCCAAGGTCAGTCAGGAGAGCTGGGATTTGAACTCTAGACCCGTGAACTTAATTAACAGTACAGAGGGCTCTTCTACTAACTACACAAGTGCCAGGCAAAGCCATGCTGGGAAGGAAGAGAGTGGGCAACCGCAAGCAGACGTCACTGACACCCACAACTCAGGACTCTGCTACACAGTGATCCACCAGCTGGATCCTGAGCTCACATATCCCACGTAAATCCAGAGTGACTCCACTGACGTCACCAGATCTACACTGGAGCGAGTGAGATCAGCATCTGGCCCCAGGTGCAGTAACGTCCAAGCCCTCGAGGCCAGAGTGTGCAAATAAACGATTCTCACCTCTGACTCCCCTGCATGAGGAAGCGGCTATTCGGAGTGACCAGCAACTTAAAAAAAACCAGACAACTGTCGGAGCCTCTCTTTTCGTTCCCTGCACGAACAGCTGCCTCCCCAGCGTCTATGGAACGTGAACTGCCTTCAGTTCAGCAGGAATGTTCTCTATTAACAAGGTTTGGCAGAGATCAGAAATGAACAGTGCCAACTCACAAGTCTGATGCCTTAAGGCAGATGGTGGGGAAAGTATTCCAGCCCCGCTTCCCCCACCTCCTCTCCCAGCAAACAGAGAACTCTAGGCAAGAATAAAGGGGGCAGGTGTCCAAGGTTACAGCCCTCTGTGGAATCCTAATGTCCGTACCCAACATCGAACATACGCGGGGCCCCCGGTCTGCGCCATGCACCCTCTGCTCTGCGCCTCGGGGCCCATAAAACCTGGCCTCTCTCGACTCCTGCCAGGCCTTTGGGCTGACTGCAAGGGCACGGGACCGCTTAGAGGCCTTTGCTGGGTGCCTTATTCACCCTCAGCTCAGGAGGGCAAGGCCCTACTCCTCTCAGAACAGACGGCAAGGATGCAAGTCTGCTCCCACCGAAGGCAGTGGGGTGATGCCAGTGACCAGGGGGACCGAGTCCTGCATTTGGGGAAGGAAGACAAATCAGGCAGCACCCAAGCTCCTGCTTTCTTCTTTGTCCAGCTCCTGATAATCCCAGCAGGACGAGGACACACGCTGACCCCTCACGGGGGGGACGGTGGAGGGGGCAGGATGCGCAGCACCTTCAGCTTCCGCCAACTAAAAACGCTGCTAGCCAACAGCCAGGAACTGCGGGATCCAGCGGGAGCAGAGCACGCTGCGCTCCCAGCACAAAGTGGGTCTGATCCTGCTCCCGTCCAGTCAGCTGGATCTTGGCTACTGACATCAGGAAAGGCAGGTGGGGGTCCCTCAACTACATCCTGCTCTGTCTAGGAGGTGCTGAGCACCCGGTGACATACAGAGGAGTTGGGAGTGCTCAGCACCTCAGGGATCGAGTCTGTCATTCTACATTAATCTGGTCGCAGAATGTCTGGCTCTCTTGGGGGGTTGACTAAGGTATTTCAAAGGCACTGTGGGATCCAAGCTCAGACCCCCTTCCTGACTGTACAGCGCTGTCAAGGGGAGGTATTCTCTGCTGACAGCCGAAGGTGGCTAGGGAGGAGTGGGTGAAGCTGCCTCCGAGATTAGAGATGCACAGAGCAGTGCCGCCTACCGTTACAGCTTAAGGACGCAGAGCTCCAAGGTCAGGAAGGTATAAACTCCAATCAACGGCTCTTAAATCCTAACTCTGCTGCTTGTCCCAGCTGCTGTCTGGGTAGGACCATTTACTCCAGAGACCTACGGAAAATAAAGCTAATCCACACGCCTTAATAGACAGAAGCACAGGCTGGCGAATGCAATATAAATAGCTCATACTCAGTAATAACCGTAGCCTGCGGATTGTCATCTTCCCATCCCATGTAATTCTACTCAGCTGGCCACTCTCTCACTCACCCAAGGACCAAATTAATATCACAATGGAAAAGCTGGATGTTTCTACATAACCAGGCCAGAAATGAAGCAAGGTTCAACTCTTTCATCTTTGATGAACAGTAAATCACAAAGCTACAGCTGTCTGTGGTGCACGGAAGCCAGAGTTTCTTCCCAAATAGGGACGGGCAGGAGGAGATGTGGTACCTGTTTGCTCTGCCAGTTCCCAGAACAGCACCATCACACGCCAGCTGCAAAGCCATAAAGCCAGAATCACACCTACACACCATGTTCCTTTCCCCAAAACCACTGACAGCCCCATCAAGTGATGAGCCTCTGTCATACATATAAAGGGAAGGGTAACTACCTTTCTGTATACAGTGCCAGAAAATCCCTCCTGGCCAGAGGCAAAACCCTTTCACCTGTAAAGGGTTAAGAAGCTAAGGTAACCTCACTGGCACCTGACCCAAAATGACCAATGAGGGGACAAGATACTTTCAAAGCTGGAGGGCGGGGGAAACAAAGGGTTGTCTGTCTGTCTGTGTGATGCTTTTGCCAGGAACAGATCAGAAATGCAAGCCTCCCAACTCCTGTTAAGTTAGTAAGTAATCTAGCTAGAAAATGCGTTAGATTTTCTTTTGTTGAATGGCTGGTAAAATAAGCTGTGCTGGAGGGAATGTATATTCCTGTTTTTGTGTCTTTTCATAATTTAAGGTTTTGCCTAGAGGGATTCTCTATGTTTTGAATCTGATTACCCTGTAGGGTATTGACCATCCTGATTTTACAGAGGTGATTCTTTTACCTTTTCTTTCATTAAAATTCTTCTTTTAAGACCTGATTGATTTTTCATTGTTCTTAAGATCCAAAGGTTTGGGTCTCTATTCACCTGAACCAATTGGTGAGGATTATTATCAAGCCTTCCTCAGGAAAGGGGGTGTAGGGCTTGGGGGGATATTTTGGGGGAAGATGTCTCCAAGTGGGCTCTTTCCCTGTTCTTTGGTTAAAAACACTTGGTGGTGGCAGCATACTGTTCAAGGACAAGGCAAAGTTTGTACCTTGGGGAAGTTTTTAACCTAAGCTGGTAAGAATAAGCTTAGGGGGTCTTTCATGCAGGTCCCCACATTTGTACCCTAGAGTTCAGAGTGGGGAAGGAACCTTGACAGCCTCTTGCATCTGATCTATGGGGCCATCATGAACCCCCGAAAGGGACGGCACCAGTGTTATCCAGAGCCACCTCTATACCCTACCATCCCTCCCAAAAAAATAAACCTGTGTGCTACCACCAGGTGCTTTTTCTCCCCACTTCTGAGCTAAAAAGCAACTACTTCCTCATTCCTCCTCCCGCCTCCCTCCCCCCAGCTCTGGAATGCTGTTCTCACAAGTGAAATGGACATGCTGGATCTCTGTCATGAGCCTTCTAGGCAGACATCCAGGCAGTTTTGCTGCCCATTAGGGTTTCAGTCTCCAGCCCTTTCCATTCCACCCTCATCACCTTGAAACAGTGGGACAAACCCTGACCCCTCAAAGTCTGCAGGGGGAAAAAAATCCCACAGTTCAGCCTGATAGTGAATCAAAATCATCATAGCTCTCCTATGGGGCCTGAAATGTGTGTGTCAACGTTGCTCACCACGGAGACAATGAGCCATAGGGCAAAACGGGCCATTACTCACAGGAGAAGCAAGACCCTGGATGTACTCAGACAAGCAGGTATCTAGCTGCCTTCATTAGCAGATCCCACTCCGGTCACAACAGGTTTCCAATTAATGAAACTGTTGCATTGCTTTTGAACAAAGCCACCCCCTGCCATCACCAACTCAATTAGCTATCTGCAGAGAGCTGGCACCTGGCCAGAAATGGGGCCCAGGAAGGGACTGGACTATGGACTCCAAGCCTGCTGGACAAGCCACAGAGTTCAAGGCCTGTGTCTTGTGGACCTCCAGGACGGAAGCCTGAATGGGTCAGACCATAGCGTTCAGAGATAGTGTCCGATGGGCTCTTCTATCCCCAGACCACCCAATCCCACTGAAATCAATGGCCAAACCAGCTTCAATGAGAGCAGGAAGAGGCTCACAGACAGGCGTCTTAGCAAAAAGGCCAAGAGAAGCCAGCCTTGCATTGTGAATGGACTTCCTCCACAGACAACCCCACCGCCTTCCAGCTGGATGGAACATCTGTTCAAGGCAGTGCGACTAAACTGTCAAACCACCTGAGAGTCACCGTTCTCAATAGCTAACGCTCCCACTCAGGGACCAGATCCTGCTGTCTTCACTCAGGCCTAACTATTGGAATCACTGGAAGTTTTGCCTGAGCAAGGGATGGCAGACTCAGGCCCCAAATTGTTCGTTTTGATCCATGCACAGATGAATGGCTTCATTGTTACTCTATTTTCTCTCTTTCTGAAGCAATTCCAAATGCAGGGGGATTAAGGACCCTGGAAGTCTCTATACTGCTCATCTGAGAGCACATTTCCTCCAACAACCCCACAGGAGCTCCGGGAGCCTGCCAGCACAAAACAAGCTAAGAGGCTGGACAGCTTGGATTATACAATATACTGAGCGACAATCCAGTAGAGATTTGTTAAACAAGTAAAGGAATATTGGGAAGCAAACCAGGTCCACAGGTGAGCCCCTTTCGAAAGGGTTGGCTCTTCTATTCAAGAGGAGACACAGAAAACGTATCCAGCCCAAACCAGGTCTATGTCTTCTCCCAGATCAAATAAGATGGTCAGGTAGGAACTAAGAATTCTAGGTTTCTACATCCGGGGGGCTCTGGTTTAAAGAATGGAAAACAGTCGGTTAAAAACAGTCTATTCTTTTGGATCCTTTTCCAAACCCCGTTGGGCTCCCTAAGAGTCATTCCACGGCCTTGGATTCTGATTGCTATTATTGCAGCACTGACACACCCCAACCAAAGTTAGGATCCCAGTGGGCCAGGCCCTGGGCTCACAAACACTCACACGCAGTAAGAGACAGTCCCTGGACCAACAAGTTCACAATCCAATTGCCTTCAGAAGGGTCCCTTACTTGGCACTACTTTAAAGGGGCAGAATGTACATATTTTACGCCCCAGTGCAACAAAGCCTCTAAGCACATGCTTGAATCCATTCTTATTCATTAATGCACATGCTTAACTTCAAGCCCCAAGCATGTGCCTAAAGTTAAGCATGCACTTACGTGCTCTGCTGAACTGGAATGGAGTGCAGAGGACCAGGGGCTTCACTTCCAGCGACAAAAACAGGCATAATCCAGCACTGAAAAAGTATGCAGCTACAAAGAAGCAATCATGTTTTCTTGCGACAACCTAATATTTCACCCACTCAGATGCATTCTTTTTTCAGCCTTTATCCAGTGGCTGGAGCAAGAATCTGATCTGCTTTTCCCCCCTCAATGCGAGTTTTTAACTCCTCTGAAGGGATGCTCCAAAGGACTAGACTGCTTCTATTTTTGTCGCTGGTTTAGCATTTTTATTTATTTCCCCCCCCCATAGAAAAGGCCCCGCAGATCTTAAGCAGCCAAAATTATATATTTGTGGCTTGTTTTGACAGATTTTTTTTTAAAAGATCTGTATCCCCCCCCTCCCCCCGTTTCTGGTATAGCACTCTGGTTACTCATCGGTCTTTATATCTTATTCTGCATGACTCAGTGTGAAGCAGAGAGCTCAAAAAAAAAAAAAACACACACCTTACCTCACAGTGCTGCAGAGGTGTATTCATGACCGCCCCATGTACCGTATCATCACCAATGATCTTACAGTAACCACCAGCTCCCAGGTCAGAAAGGTATCTAGCCACATCTAGATCTTTAACACATTGCCTTCAATACGATGACTCCATGCTCATAGTTAAGCACATGCTTATGTATATTCAGAATCAGTACTGTAGACCCCAGCCCAGCTCCCCCGGAAGTCACTGGGAGCCGGATTGGGCTTTTAGTGCCTACAGTCATCTTCATGTTCTCCAGTCATTAATTTAGGGCCAGATTCCGCCACCCTGACTTGCACTGGGATTGATTCACAGTCCTTTGAAAGCAATGGCACTTCAATGAATGCGGAGTCACATCCACAGTGTAGTTCCTTACTCCTGGAGTAACCCCTGCCCTGAAGTCAGGAGTACGGTGCTGCCCAACGTGAGTAAGGTAGGCCGAATTCAGCCCTCGGAAAAGATGGTCATGAGAACTGTGACCAGAATTCACCCTGGTGTGCAACTCCACAGAGATGAATGAACTTTTGCATCTATGCACAAAATCAAACCTTTAAAGAGAGAGTATTAGGGTACCGTGTCAGGGATGGAAGGAAACCACAGCATCTAAAGTTTCATTGCTCAGCCTCATTACAGGGTCTGGACACACAATTTCCTTGCCTCTGCCCACACATATAGACAGGCATACTCCTGGTGATGACTACGTTCTCTCTCAGCACTGGGGAAAAATGAGGGCACTGCCTGCTCCTCTTGATAGAAATAAAGGAGACAAGAAGTAAATGGAAAAGGAGTACTTGTGGCACCTTAGAGACTAACCAATTTATTTGAGCATGAGCTTTCGTGAGCTACAGCTCACTTCATCGGATGCAAGTACTCCTTTTCTTTTTGCGAATACAGACTAACTCGGCTGTTACTCTGAAAGAAGTAAATGGGAATTCTCCTCACTGAGGGGCCTGATCCCAAGACCCTCAACTCCCACTGTCTCCTTCATCTGCCAAACCAGCAACAGTGCCAGATTCTCGACAGATGGGGGGATGCCAGGCGGATCTCTCTCATTCGAACTTTGCTGGCCTTAGCTCTGAAAACAACTTCCATGAATACTAGATGAGCCTATAGAAGAGGAGAGTTAATTACTGGGTACCTTTCACCACCAATCCTGTATCTATAGTTAGAGGCTTTTAAACAAACAATGGATAATAAAATAAGCCTATAAAGCAAATGAAAGGAGAAATCATATGCTCTACAGACAAACATAACAGGGTTTGATTTTTTTTAAATGAATTAAACTGTTGAGTTCTAATTTATGTCCTCGCTTGATAAGATTAGAGGATTAAACCAACTTTATGCTAAATGCTCCCTGTTAAGAGAGCCATGCCAGGGCTTATTGTGCATTGGCATGCACAGAGATCACAGCAATATCACCCCGAGATGTGGGGACTCATGGTATGACCAGCTGTAACTTCAGAAATAAAAATCACGGCTTATCCAGATATTCCATATGCAGCCAGGGCAAGAACTCCAATCCCACTTCGCTTTCAGGGAAGGTTATTCGCTGAGCACTTGTACACAACAGGCAAGTTTTTGTATAAGCAGTGGGCTTTTTATCTTGGATCATTGGCATCATAAGATGATTTTGGAGTAGGGGGTGGGAGAAGGAGGTGAACTGACTGACACACACCCACAGTCTCCGCCCCAATCCACACCAACAAATTAACAGCCCAACATAATCTCTCACAATACCACACACACGCAGCCTACCCCTACATACTCATACCATACAAAGTATGAAACGAAATGCTCACCCTCCTGATCTGCAGTCGATGAATGAGAAACACCCAACTGTTCAAAGTTCTCCCCTAACCGCTCATCTCTTCTCACCTGCCTCACAGGGGTGTTTGTGGGGCTTAACGTTCATAAAGCATGAAAGCTTTGAATGGAATCAACCATGGATGCTAAAGGGCGAAGTATTATTTTTAAAAACAGGTACCAAAACCTGTGACCAGCTCTAGACAAACCAAGTTGAGGCTTTGTCCACATTAAATCAGTCATTTAATTCTGCAATACTCCTAAAAACTAAATATACATGCCCCGGTTCCCCTGCCCTTACATACTGTGAGTAGTACCTTCGGGCACTCAGATCAAAGGGACTATTCGCAGGGTAAGGTATCTCTCACTGTAGGTAAGAATGGCAGAATCCAGCCCAGAGAGCTAAATCTAGCCATCGTGTAATGAGTGACTTTAGGTTTGTTACACCTGGGATGAATTTGGCCCAATATACTGCAGAAACAGAACACTTTTTTTTAATCGCAGTGGATGACTGGAACAATACGGATACTATTTTCCAGGCCCCAGTCAGGATCGCGCATATTGCGCCCTTATACATTGCTTTGGGCCATTGGACCCTTAGCTTTTCCCAGTGTGTATCTAGGGGAAACAGTCAAAAATACTGATGACTAGTTTCCCCTTGAACGATTTTTCTATCAGATATGAATTGCCCCTCCCCAGTGAAGTGTTCCCCTCATAGGAACAGCAGTCTTTGCAGGGAGAGTGATGGGGAGCAGATCTTTTACCATATTGAAGAGACTTGTTCCATCTGTTGTCTCTCTCACCAGCCCACGTCTCTATTATTCCAGGCTCTGAGCCTATCAACTTACAAGCCTCTGCAAGGTGCTAGAGAAGCTGGCTTGATGATTCTAACCTCTGAAGATGTTCTGAGTATGATAAAAGAAATCCAGCTATTGAAACGTTTCCCCACAATACAGCTACTGTGTTGCTCGATTTCCATCCAGACACAGCCTAAAAGAGCAATCAGAGAGAGAGAGGCGCTGTTGCTGTGGATATCTTTATCAGTACTTGACGGGGTGGGTGGGATGGAGTGGCCCTGAATAAAGTTTGGTTTCATAAGAAAGAACAGAATCCAGGTCCAAGATCTATTCCCAATTTTGGCTAGACTTTTTTTTTTCTTTTTCTTTAATTGAGTTTGGTAGGGTGGTGAATTACATGTGTGTGTGTTTATTCCGTCATCTGCAGCACATTCAGATTCAAGCACAACAGCAGCAAATTGACAGACTCATCCCCCTAACACACACCTACTCACCCTATTGCATTGATCCTGCATCCTCCAGAGGCAAAACCGGGCATGCACCAGCCTGGTTTTAAAAGGCTCTGATTTGCTGATATATTACATTAAACCTTAACGGACTTCGTTCAGCTGTCAAAATGCTACCCCAGTAATTGCAGACGTAGAAGCAACATAATTGGCATGCTACTGCCCGGAGAGTACAAGGGTCGCTTTGCGTGGGAAACAAATGGAACAGGACCGAGCCTGGGCTCCGTGCAGGACATGTGTAGCATCCTGCACCTGTCCCAATGGAGGGCTGATTTTCTCTTATTCCCATCTGCCCCACTTCACCAAAAGCCTCTTTCCTAGCCACCCTAGAGGCAGATTTTCAAAAGAGCCCAGCTCAGAGTAGCTCCCTTTGTTTTGGTGGATGCTCAGCACTTTGGAAAGTCTGATCCCTACAGCCCAGCCCCTTGCACTTTAATAATAAACCAGAACAAGCAGTAAAACCCTTGGGGGCAGGAGCTCTCTCTGCTGAATGCATCCAACGAAGTGAGCTGTAGCTCACGAAAGCTCACGCTCAGATACATTTGTTCATCTCTAAGGTGCCACAAGTCCTCCTGTTCTTTTTCCTCTGTTCTGTGTTTCTGCAGCAACTAGCATGTGGGGTTCTGGTCCCTACCCAGGCTCCCCGGAGCTGCAGCAATACAAACAAACAATACACAATGATCCTCAGAAACTGGTCTAGTTTGGTGCGCACATTACTATCCTGATGAAGTCACTGCAATGTAAGCCCAGGGTTAGTAGAACTCATGGTAACAGCCCCTGGGTTTGTTAACCTAGGGTTTGGGGGTCTACCCTCATTTGTAACTCTGCTTGGAGCTGTCGAACCCTGGGCCCCAGCCTGGGGCTCCGGCATCTGCACTGCATTATGCAGGCCGGGGTCCAACCACCCACATCCCAGACTTCCCACAATGTGGCCACTCTAGCCCTTTGTTCACGGTGCCCTGTGGGAAAACTTCACTGTCCACCAAACCGGACTGTCCAGAGGACAAAGGAAGTCAGTCCCTGGCCACTCTGGGAGCCTGCCCAAAGTATGAGTCCACGGAGGTTGCCTCTTCATTGCAAAGCAATAGGGCTTGAACCCTGGGTCCCAGCTTGCCTCAGGCTCAGACCCTCCACTTTCATGGGGTCTTGGGTTCAAGCCTAGGTTAGCAGGATGTGTGTGTTGAGGGAAGGTGGTGGGGGGAGGATTTAGCCGGAGTTCAAACCCTGGACTTACATTGCAGCGTACCCATGTCCAGATCTCTGTTAGGGTAAGACCTAATGAGGGAAGCAGATTGACCCACAACTGCTGCTGTGTGGTTCTTACGCCATCCTCGGACACATTGCTGAGGGCCACTGTCCAAGACAGGACCCTGTCCTAGCTGCACCTCAGGAATTGCCAATCTGGATCAGACCTCCGTCTTCACACACACACACACCGCACGCACTCTGTGCGCTCCCCGGACCCTCTCCACCCCGCTGGGACTCAGGACCGGCGCCAAGCCTCCCGCACAGCCTGGGACACAGCGCGGCTCCCTCCTGACGCTCCGCCTGGGGCGAACAGAAGGATCTCGCCGCAGCCGCTAGCGCAATCGGTGCATGACAGAGAGTCAGCGCCCGGGGGAACTCTCCTTGGTGCCCGTTCGGGACCTCTCCAAAGCCCGCCTGGAGAGCGCGCCGCACGCACCCCCCAGGGACTGATCCGCTGTAGCCATCGCAAGCCCCTGCCTGCCCTCTGCCCTGCCCCACGGGGCACAGGCAGAACCAGCTGGGAGGAGGTGAAGGGCTGGAGGAAAGTGACCTGTCCCAGAGGGGCCTAAAGGGCCGGCTGCGGCTTGGAGCTGGGACAGGAGGGATCCTGTCCCCGATCGTAAGCAGCTGGGTGCCGAGCTCCTGGGTTCGCCCCGTCAGCCGGGACACCCCCTGCTGCTACCGCAGCCTCTGCCGCCTCCCTCTTCTCCCTCCCCGCAGCCGCAGCCTTCTCCCCGGCACCCCCGGACTGGCATCCCCCCCTGCGCGGCGTGGGGGCAGCGCTTACCTCAGCCCAGCCGGTGGGAGCAGCCGTGCGGGGGGCCGATGGCAGGAACACAGCGGTGGGCAGGGGGCGAGGCGCTCTTCCCAGCGAGCGCCCGGCCAGCGGGCTGCTGGATCCCCCCGGGGAGCGCTGCGGTGCCCAAGGACCGGGGCGCCCCTTCCTGCCGCAGGACCGGAGCGCGCTTGCTCCCCACCGCCTCGCAGGGCACCGCTCCCGCCTGGCACAGCCCGGCCCCCTTCGCTCCCAGGACGGACTGGGGCCACCCGGAGCGCACCGGCTCCTCCGGCCCTGACCCAAGGCACCGGGAGCGCACCGGCTCCCCGGCCGCCGCACGGACCCCGCAGCCCCCGGAGCGCACCGGCTCCCCGGCCGCCGCACGGACCCCGCAGCCCCACCAGCGAGGAGCGTCTCCCCCGCACCCAGCCCAGCGAGCAGCCGCCGCCGCCTTTTATTGCCGCCCCGCTTTGTTTTGGTCTCGGCTCCTACCATCGCTCGCCGCGCCGTCGGGGGGGAGGCTGCAGTCAGGCCCCCGCGCGCCCCATCCGCTGGCAGCCCCGCTCTGCCCGCGGGGTGACAGCCGTGCCGGGGCTCAGCCAGCGCTGCGCCGCGCCCGCGGCTTCCTGTGCTCCGGCTTGGCTTTCCTCTCCCCCTGCACGGACGGCAGCGTTGGTTCGGCCGAGCTATATATTCCGCCGGCAGAGGCTGGCGCTGGGCAGTCGCGAGTTGAGGCTTCGAGGGGAGGGTGCTTTGCCTGGTGCGTTCCCGAACCTAGCCTGCGCTTCCTGGTCTGCTCCTTACCCGGCCTGCCTGGCCCACCCTCCTGTGCAGGGCAGCTGGGCTACACTGCTCGTGTTGTGTGCCTGCATGCATCAGGATGAGATGGGGGAAGCCTTCCTCTGCTCCAGCACTGGCAGTCACAGCATCGCACCAGTAACTGCCCTGCAGAGTGTTTCAGGCCTTCCTCACGAAGCAGCTGGCTATGGCCACCTGAAGGGGTGCTGTACATTACCAGACCCTCAGTTCTGCTCCTGGCTCCCCCACTTGCACTTTGCACCAGTCACTTAGTGCTTAATTTGTGCCAGGACTGAGCCCTGGTACCTCTACGCTTGCTCCATGGCTGTTCATAGCCCTGGCCCCTCTGGGCTTGCTCCACCAGTTATGAATGCAAAAAAAAAAAAAAATTTTGCTTGAGCCCTGGCACCTCTTTCATTACAAACGAAGCACTGCTTAGCCTCTGGCTCGGCTACCTCCCCTGTAAGTGAGGGGGAGCTTTCTACTTCTGCCTTTCCTTTGAGACTCACCATTTCCACACTGATGAAGGAAGCTTCACAAACACCACATAAAAACAGGGCCATACTGGGTCAGACCAAAGGTCCATCTAGCCCAGTGTCCTGTCTTCCAACAGTGGCCAATGCCAGGTGCCCCACAGGGAATGAACAGAACAGGTCCTCATCAAGTGATCCAGCCCCTGTCACCCATTCCCAGCCTCTGGCAATCAGAGGCTAGGGACACCATCCCTGCCCACAAGGCAGCTCAATAATATTGTGAATCTTTCCTGACCCATCAAACGTGGCTTTGAGGCACAAAGAAGGGCCAGCATGGTTTCCAGAACTTCATTTTTTCCCTCTCTCTTTTTTTTAAAAGGAGGAGAAGTTATTGGCTTATTGCTCAACCCCAACCTGGAGGGCCAAAAGACTGCTTTTCATCTGGTCCCCACCCTTTGCCCTGTTCAGCCTGAGAGGACCTATGATAAGCTGTCAGGAGTTTTAACTATCATTGGAACACAAGAGCCTCCATACCACATCCCCAGGGAAGGCAATAATATTACCCCCATTTTATAGATGTGGAGACGGAGGCACAGAGAGGCTATGTGACTGGC
Source organism: Lepidochelys olivacea (assembly GCF_965140295.1). Classification (NCBI taxonomy): domain Eukaryota; kingdom Metazoa; phylum Chordata; order Testudines; family Cheloniidae; genus Lepidochelys; species Lepidochelys olivacea. Next base: position 18,549,005 of record NC_140428.1, read on the forward strand.
CCAAGCTCACACCAAAATTCCTAGCTCTGACACAGGCTGGAACCCAGATCTGCTGGGCTTTAGCCACAAGACTCTTCTGCTGAATATTGTGAGGATTTGCTTGTTAATGTTGCGTAGAAAGGGTTAAGTGTTTCTATTATTGGCCTCTGGTGGCAGGCAAGCCACTGGCAGAGTGGAGGGACCACCCACCTGTCCTATAGGGCAGCTCTTATTTACACAGCCTCTAATTCTGTTGCAACCTCTTCTCTCCCAAAGGGTGTGGATGGCAGGAGAAGCAATTGGGAGCACCCGCTGCTGGATTAGGAGCCCCAGTTGCACTCTGCAGCTCTGGTATGATGAGTGCCCTTTCCCTGTACCTCACTGCTGCCAGTCAGATTCCCTCTATCTCAGAGGATGGCAGAGAGAACAGAACTTTAAGGACAGAGATTTCTAGAGCAGTGAACAGTTAGTGGGCATGGAAGTCTAGTTATTGTTGGTGCAAGTGAATCTCTCCAGCATCATGCTGACCTATCCTTATCCAATTTGGGATTTAATAAAACAACCTTAGAACAAACCTATGACAGAATTCTGCAGTCATGCCTTAGCACTGCGGTAGAGTAGCATTGGGATCCATCACTCTAGAGTTATTAGAATTGTTTTTTTAAGCCACAAGCCAAGTACCCCTGCCTCTGAAAATGCTCCATATATAGGAGTTATCTAGAACACTTTTTTCTATAAGACTGTCATGTGAGGATTACCCATTGACAAAGGCCAAACAAAACATTTAGCAGAGAGGTGGGAGACTGTGGTTATTAGCTCAAGTGATGGAGAGTCCTCCTTATGCTCTTGTCCCTCACTAGCACAGCTAACCAGCCTGCAGAGCTTCTCCTATAACTGGAGCAACAGTCACTCACCTTGGGTTTCTGGAATCTAATGAGTCATGTTTATAACACAGACATTTTTCAGTGTTGGAGGGGATGTAGTTGACAGGTGGTGCTGTAGGGAGAGCACCAGAAACTGGAGTCATGCATTTATCTACAGCACAACCAGGAGCAATGGCATGTGCCAGTATCACTTAGACCTGGTCTACACTACGAAATTAGGTTCATATAACTATGTAGCTCAGGCATGTGAAAAATCCACTCCCCAGAGCAGTGCAGTTAAACTGACCTAAGCCCCAGTGTAGACAGTGCTGGGGCAACTGGGGCTTTCTCCCATCAACCTAGCTATCGCTTGTTCGGGAGGTGGATTACCTACACCAATGGGAGATGGCCATTCAACCTTCTCTCCCCATTCAGTTCCTGGCCTGTCTGCTGGGACTGCCAATAATGCTCCCAGTTATAGTGGTGTGGACACCTGCAGAGCGGAGATTGCTTCACACAGGCTACCACACGGCCACTGGATGGTGATAACGTTTAAGCAGTTCCAGCCTACGCCAGACTGAAGTGTAAAGCTCCATCTTATGTCCAGTCAGAGACTCCCTGAGCCTACCAGGGGCTCTGACGCTTTCCACACAAAGACACCCCACCCTTAACCGATCACACAGAGGTGTCAATCAGCAAAATCCAGAGAGCAGCAGAGAAAACAGGGAACAGACCTGAGTCACCATCTCCAAGCAGGTGGTCCATACGGGAGGTATTGATCTTTTTCCAGTGTGTTACCCACAGGGATTAAGAAGTTGTGCAGGCAAAACCAGACCAACCCTTGGCTTGCGGAGGCTCCAGTGAATGGGGATTTAATGAGGCTCCTGAATAAAGAAAAAAAAATTACACCCCACCAGCTTTGAGCCTGTCTGCCAGTGATGGAAGTTTCTGCAAAGAGGGCGGCAGTCGGGGGTAGGGCTTCTGTTGAAAGTGAAGAGTGTGCTGTAAATGAGAAGAAAAGTCATTTTTTCTAACTTTCAGTAATGCGAGCTGAGCCCACGCTGATGCGAGGGACAGTATTCAGTCACACAGCAGAGCCCAAGAAACAGCCGTGAGCTATCATTCAGTGCTGCACACAGGCGTTCAGCCAAGCACAATCTTCCTCAGCACAATCTCTGCCAGCACAAGTAGGCACATACCTGCAAACCCATCCTCACACAGACATTCCTTTAGCCACCTGGCTGAGCACACACACACCAGCCAACAGATGTAAACCCATCCTCATAGGGCAGCTCACACTCACATGCACAAGTTGTATCACCATCCTCCACATCACAACACACAAACTTTGTACACTCAGACATTAGATTTGTGTTCTAGTTTCCACAAGACAAACATGTACAATATATGCAAACGCCTCCCTCCCAGCACACTGGTATTAGAATTGATCACACCCACGAGATGTACACACAGGTGAAACACCTTACCCTACCATACACCCAGACATGGGTACTGTACCACAGTTCCCAGTGACCTCAGCTACTCCTTAGTGCACATGTTAACACATACATCTTCAGACATTCAAACTCGAGCCATAAACTGCACGACAGATACACAAATGGTATCACATGTAATCTGCTCCATATTTAGCTACCCACTGGTATTAGAAATGCATTGTAAACCTAGTAATATTAGAACTGCACACCCACACACCTAGGTAATAGAACTGTATTTTAAACATAGTGCCATTAGACATACTGTACCCACACATTAGAACTGTATCCCAACCAGCATTCGCACACACTATCCTACAGACATTCACAACACATATACACTGGAAGAGCTATTAGCACTGTATTGAAATCTTTATTGAGAACACACACAACACACACAGAGAAACAAGAAAAGAGAATTGTCAATGGATTAAAAACCCACTGAAACTTTGCTAAAGAATGTCTTTAGGGTTAGGGAGGAGGGAGCTTAAGGCTTCTAACTGGAAGCATTTCTCAGCTGGAAACCTTTCCTTCCTCCAGGTTTTCTGACCCTCCCCATCCAGGCCAGCATCCATGCTGAAATGAAACACTGCTGGGTATTGGGCACGCTTATATTTATGACTTCTTTTTGAAATTCTGTCTGCTCATCTATGCAGAATGAAACTACCCAAGCAATCTCGTCTGCTCAGGTGCTCATTACCAAAGCACTTGACACCGCCAGGCAGGCTCACTCAGGCCTTGTAAATTTTATCTTGGGGACATTCTGCTTCCCCTAGCTCTATTACTGCCCGATTGCCTGAAAGGCTTGTACCCAGCCAGCCAGCCATACAGAAAGCTGGGTAACATCCAAGAACCGAACATTATTCAACAGCCTCGGTGGCGTGGGAGCCAGACATTGATGGGTGCGTGTGCACATGGAGCCCGCCTGCGTGCTCCTGAAGTGTACATGGGCCTACAAGGGTTTGCATGGTGATGTGTGCAGTGCCTGCTGATTGCAAGGAGACATCCAGAGAGGAAGGTGATGGTCCGCATGACCGAATGTGAGATTGCATGCGTGGGAGCGTGAAAAGGGGCAGGCCGTGTTTGCGGACCAGATTCTGGGCTCAGCTAGGCTAGCACCAATCCGGAGTCGCTCCAGTGAAGTCAGGAGAGTCACTCTGGGTTTACGCCACAGGAACTGAGGGCAGAGTCAGACCCTGGGAGTCTACAGTGCTGCTATTTGAATAGCTTTAGCCATCTGCCAATCAAATAGGTAATGCTTGAAGTTCCTTATAACTGCAGCTAGGGCTGAAAGCAAGGGGAAGTGAGGGGGAATGAGGCTGTTTGTTTGAGTAAAACGGTGAGCTTAAGCCAAGGATGAGGTCCTGGAGAAAAACAAAGACATCCAGTCCACCACTCACAGGACAAGGAGAAAGGGCCCTGTCCACAAACAAAGGGAGGTTCTGCTTCACAAGCAGCTGGCAAAGGGTCCATGGATCCTATGCAGGTGTCTCTAGCAGAGGTTGGGGGCTGCTGCAAAAAGGCACATGCAAAACAATCCCAAACCAAGCACATGTTTAGCAGACAACAAAGTCTGTTGAAACTGGGACACTTTGAGAAGGGGCAGAATCTCTGGTCAGAAACCTGCTTCTGGTGCACATTTCAGTCCCCAGTGCAAACTCAGGCATGATATGATGGGGGTTTTCTTTGCCTCCTAGCATCTCCCCTGCCAGAGCATTCCTCCCCTGGCCACTCGTCTTTCTAAGAGTGAATTTCCTTTTAGGTGGACCAATATGGAGGGTTTCAGAGTAGCAGCCGTGTTAGTCTGTATTCACAAAAAGAGTACTTATGGCACCTTAGAGACTAACCAATTTATTTGAGCATAAGCTTTCGTGATGCATCCGATGAAGTGAGCTGTAGCTCTCGAAAGCTTATGCTCAAATAAATTGGTTAGTCTCTAAGGTGCCACAAGTCCTCCTTTTCTTAATATGGAGGGTGACATTCTCTCTATGCACAGAACAGAGCTGCAGTGCAGGCTTCCCTGCATGCTGTCTGTGAGCCTCCGCCCTGACTGCCGGGACCCACATCCAGCAGGACCGGGGCGCTCAGTCTCCATGGCTTGCTCAATCTCTGGACCCTGCTGAGTGTCTCAACATGGCCACTGGTGATGGTTGTACTGTGGACATCCATGCCCTGGGAACTGCACTCAGTCCAGGAACCGATTTCTCACCCAACAACCATCAAGTGGGAACCACTCCTACTACAGACTCAGATAGGGATTCAAACTGCCAGCCTATTATTTAGAAACCAGGAGCACCCAGTGTGTGCTGGGGGCTCCCAAAACACAGACACAGCCCCTTTCCCAGAGGGCACAAAGGTGAAAGCCTTGAGCTGGCAAGTTCCCATCCTTAATAGATTAATATGCTTCCTCTATTTCATAAGAGCCAGATGGCACCACCTGAAAGGCAGCAAGCCTGCATCCTCTCCACAACACATGATCCAGACCTGCATGTGCACACAGCACCAGTTTCAGCTCACAGGTGGAATATAGACCTTAGCTTGCCCTCTAAGGTGGGACAGTGACCATTGAGCAGGTCTGAAAAAAGCCCCAGGCAGCAGAGAGGGTTGCCCTTATTTGAGTAACATCTGCAGCTAGGGAGTGGGGTTTACTACTCACCACTCCTTGGGGCCACATCTACGGATTAGCTCTCAACCAGTCTGACAATCCCACCTTCGGCTGCTCCCTCTGAACTCTACTGCTGCCTCTTCAGGGCTCAGGGGGCTCCTTCTTTGGGGCTCCAGCCAGAACACTGTCGTTCTCTCCCTCTGGGGTATCAAAGTCCCACTGGATGATCCACCTCAGGCAGTCTTCCCTTCCACGGTCCAGACTGTCCCACTACCCCACTGGCTGGGGAGGGAACCTGGGTCCATCCACTGCTCAGGGTTCTAGGGACCCTGTGCCCAGCAATTACAGTCTACCCAGCCTCAGACCCTGTTGTCGTTTCCTCTGACTCTCTCCTACCTTCCTTTCTCTGTCTTCTGGCCCACCCCTGGAGGCGCCTCTGCTGCCTGTGGATACTCCACCCTCTCTCAGGTTCTTGCCAGAGTCTATATTCGCAGGCAGGATCCCAGGGCTTATGCCCCTTAGACTAGACTAGACCCAGCTTTCTCTGGGAAGTGACTAGAGAGCTCCTTCCTGCAGTCCTCTCTCTTACTGGCAACATCCTCTTTTTATGCCTGTCCCAGGTCCGCCACCAGCTGGGCTTCATCAGCCCTTTGGCCTAGGGTGACCAGATGTCCTGATTTTATAGGGACAGTCTTACTATTTGGGGCTTTTGCTTATATAGGCACCTCTTATGCCCCACTCCCATCCTGATTTTTCACACTTACGAGCTGGTCACCCTAATTAGGCCCAATCAGCCCTGACACTCCTCCAGGTGCAGCCTGTCACAGGGTTAACTGTGCAGGACTTGTGTGGGGTAGATGCCCCAGCACAGGGTTGTCTGACAATCCAGTAAAGCCTTCCCAGTGGGGACTAGTCTGACCCTATAAGTTTGGTCAATGGGAGAATCTCCTGTGGCCTGGGGAGCCTGGGACAGGGATACCCCCCAAAGAGAGCATCAGAGAAAGAAAGAAAACAAGACAGAGAGCGAGACAAAGTATGTTCAGAACCCCAGCTGAGTGCAGGGCTTTTTCCTTGCAATTAAGTCAGTTTAATGGTTTTCTTTGAGTTGTTTGTTTAAAAGGCCTTCACTGCGCTGCTTAATGGAGTTTCACCAGCGCTCCCCGAAGACTCCAAGATGCCATTAGTATCCCACAGCTCCCATCCTATCCAAACAAGTTCCCCCTCCCCGATGTGTTTACCCTCCCCGAAGAGCAGAGCACAGCGGCGTGCAGAGTCGCCACACCGCCTGCACTTGCTTTTCCGCTGGAGTCTCGAGGCCCCAGGCCGCAATGAATATTCATGGCCCAGATATTAGCAATAACTATTGTGCAATTTGGCCCCAAATATATTTGAGACAGAAGAACCGAGAGCAAGAGAGGTAATTTTTATTCCTGAGCTCTGGGAACAGCTGAATAGCATTTTCCTGCGAGGGACCTGGTGTTTTTTTAAATGCAAATCAGACTCTGGGTTTTGAAAGATGCTGTAAAAAAAAAGGCAGATACAGCAAAGCTTTATCGCCTCGTAACAAACACTGAGCCCAGCGCGTTCCAGTCCATAGAACGCACGCTGGGGAGTCAGGAGATCCCACTTCCACCGGCTCCTTGGCAACCGGGGGCGAGCCCCTGCCCCACTCTGTGCCTCAGTTTCCCCAGCGGTACAAAAAGGGTGTGTGTGTGCGTGGGGGGGGGTAATGCTGCATGTTATTGAGGTTACCTGTTACAGGTTATGATGACATTGGAGCCAGTGGAAGAGCTTAACTAGGACTGACCGACAACGATAATACTTTCTACAGGTTTGACTAGCCTTTCTCTGCCCACCCCTGGGGTGATGGGCTGTTGGCTCCAACCCCCATCTTGTCCACCCTCAAGTCTTTTCACCTCAGCCCCAACATGCTCCTCCCCTTTATAGCCTCCTGCCCTCCTTCTTCTCCTCACCTGTTCTGTCCCCATTGCCCTTTTCCCTCCCCTTGTGTTTCCGTTTAGCTGATCCCCTTCCCAAACCCCACTCCGCAAACCAAATCTTGATATTAAGTCACCATCACCATCTGCTTGTGAGTTAGACCCTTCCCCTCCCCTGGGCTGTCTTGTCTGTTTAGATGGTAAGCCCTTTGAGGCGGGGCCTGTCTGCTGTTCTGCGTCTGTAAAGCACCTCTCACAATGGGGCTCTGATCTTGGTTGCTTCCAAGTCACGACTGTAATTAACATGACTGCTAATAATATACACTCACCCACCAGGGAAAATTTTCACCAAGCAGTGAAACCTACACTAAGGACCATCTCCTACAGGCATACCCTTCTCCTATGCCCCCACTTGGAAGTACCAACCACTTTATTTGCCCTTTAGTTAAAAACCTGCCTCTAACTATTGAGAGGCACTGGGGTCTGCTGGAAGGAGCACGGGAGTGTGGGCCTCCTCTACCACTGACTCGCTTATCCTCTTGGGCAAGTCACAGCCCCTCTCCGGGACTCAGTTTCCCCATCTGTCGGATGAGGATAATAATCAGAGCTTAGCACATAATTCATAACAAATAATCTCTTTGATGCAGCTGCTGGGCTGGGCATGAGAAGCTCCATCATACTAATGGCAAAGGGAATTGATCCCAGAAGGGGCACGAAGTTGGATGTCCCAAATACAGCTTTCAATTCAAATATTTTCTTAATTATTCCTCTGCTTATAAAATAAAATCAATAATAATCAGAGATTTTAGCCAGGCAGCACAGTCCAGTGGGCAGGGCATTGAACTGGAAGCCAGGAGACCTAGGATCTCCTCCCAGATCATCCCTCCAGCTGCTGTGAGACTTTGGGCTACTTCCCCACGCGGTGCCTCTGCTCTCCCTCCCATCCTTTGCCTGTCTTGTCTATTTAGATAGTGAGCTCTTTGGGGCAGGTCTGTCTCGTACTATGTGTCTGTATAGCGCCCAGCACAACAATGCAGCACGCTGCCCAAGTGTGGGGCAGATCCCGAGCTGGCGAGAGAGGCCTGGGTGCTTTTTATTGTGGCACAGTTGTCTTCCGTTCCTTCATCTGAGGCTTTCTCTGTACCCCACCCCTGTAGCTGCTTGGAGAGGAGCACAGACTCAGCGGCCTCTCTGCCCACAAGAGCTCACTTGTGACCCCCACACCTGCGTGCCATACCCAGGATCCAATCAAGACTAGTGAGTAGCTATGTCATCCCGCCCTCTCACCTGGGGTGTCCTTTACACTGCTTTGCTGTTGTAGCCTCCACTCCTGGACTGCTCACAAACAGTAAATCATTCCCAGCTATGTCTTTGGGCACTTGCAACCTGCCAGTCACCCGCAGGCTTTTACCAGCCTGAATGATATCAGCACACTCCCGCTCCCAGACTCTTCCCCAGAAACGTGCTGTCCAGGCCCCTCCTGGACAATACAAGCTCATCTAAAGTCCATCATTTTATTAATAGAAATGATATGCACAAATCCTGTTAACCCAAATGGAGTTTGAATGAAGTGTTTGGGAAACACGCTGGTGTGGATAAAACAATACAACAAATTTATCAGCTACAAAGAGATAGATTGTAAGTGGATACAAGTAGCGAGACATAAAAGTCGGAAATGATTACATGAGAAATGAAGATAAAACCGCAACTAACGCCTATGTTAAATTCAAATCAAGTTTCTCTCACCAAGTGCTCTCAATAGTCTTACTGGCAAAACTTCTGGGTCAGGATCCCTACTTCCGTGTAACGACTGCTTCCTTCATTCTTTCCGGAGCAGTCCATCAATGGACAGAGCGTGAGAGAGGAGAAGAGAAGGTGCCGTGGGGTGTTTGTCCCTCACTTTTATAGTGTCAGTCCCCCTCTTAGAAAACATTTCCAGCTGAGCCTTGGTCTACATTACAAAATTACTTTGGTATAACTACATCACCCAGGCGTGTGAATAATCCACACCCCTGAGCAACACATTTATACCAATCTAAGTGACAGTGTAGTCATAGGCACCGACTCCATGGCTGAGCACCCACCAGCAGCCCCTCTATCAGAGATTCCCCCTCTCCCAGCGCCTCCCGCCCACCGCGAACAGCTGTTTCGCGGCACGCAGGAGGCTCGAGGGCTGGGGAAGGAGCAAGGAAGCAGCGTGCTTGAGGGAAGGGTGGAAGGGAGTGGGAAGAGGCGGGGCGGGAAGAGGCAGGTGGGGGTGGCGCCTTGGGGGAAGGAGTGGAGTGGGGGTGGGACCTGGGGCAGAGCCAGGGGTCGTGTAAAGTTGGCGCCTCTGAATGTAGGTGACAGCGCTATGTCAGTGGGAGAGCTTCTCCTGCTGCCACAGCTACCACCTCTCCTGGAGGTGGATTAACTCAGCCGACAGGAGACTCTCTCTCCCAGCTGTGTAGAGCATCTTCATTAAAGCATTACAGTGGCGCAGCTGCATTGATGCAGCTGTGCCAATGCAGAGTTTTAAATGTAGACCTGCCCTCGGGTTGAGGAGACAAAAAGTCTCCAGGGGAGGAGATCTCCTGCTGGAACTTCCTTTGTCCTTGAGACTCTGCTTACTGCTTAAAATGCAAAGTAAGCAGAGCACACTTTTGTTTGAGACAGACCTGTCTGCCAACTCCTGATTGGGGAGGGCTGTGGCTTGGAACAGGTGTTATTAATACCATAGAGTGGAATCTTATAACTTTCCATACAATGTTGCCATATGTATTTTATCAGGACAATACTGATCAGCAAATTATGAGTTTTCAAATGATACCTCACGAGGCAGACTTTGCAGAAAGGTTACCACAGTCGTGTGCAAGGGGTGAATACAAGGGTTCAGACCTTCACAGCTGTCACTTCAGGGCTGTATTCTTCCACCCTTCCTGGGCATGGTATTTCAATCCCACTGATCTCTGGCCTTTAAGAACTAGGCTGAGAGTCAGGAGCAGCGGAAGTTCCCTAAAAGTGGCGGGAGGAGCCATCGGCATCTGAACCGTGGCCCTACCCCTGTGCTTGCTCCTCTCTGTCCCCTCCCCCCATTACTTGCCCATCACCCTCCTACTCTTAAAGGTGATAGAGCCAGGGCCCCCCCTGTTCTGGCACCCCTGCTGAGAGTTCAGCACCAAGTTCATTCCACAGAGGCTGCTGAACAAGCTCTCAGCTGATAATAGCTTTCAGTCATTACCCACCAGAGATGGATGTGAACTTGAGACCCAGAGCTCTTTATTCCATGACCAATCCCTCAAGCCACCCAGTCACGCCAGAGGGTGAGCTGTTAACTGAGCTCCTCAACTGCATTTTCGCTGACAGTAACGTCCGAGCAGCTGCCTGACCTAGATACATATATTAAAGGCAAAAATCCCATAAGAGTAATCCAGCGTTAGAGAAAGAAATCAAACCCTCAGAAGTCAGGACAGTCCAGAATTTAAGGGACATTTTCAGACCAAGATATTTAAAGTTAGGTTCCCAAATCCAGATTTAAACACCAAAATATAAGCAGCCTGCAGCTCCCATTGATTTCAACATTATTTGTGGGGGTTCAGCCCCCATCTGAAAATCAGGCCACTTATATGTAGGTACCTAAATTCGAAAGTGGGAGCTTGAACTGGCTGGAAAGTGTTTTATTTCCATTTGACTCCTCAAAAATTGTGGTTGAAAATCTAAATATGTCAGTTCTGGGCTGAAATATTTTGAGTGTTCACATTTTTTGGGGACAAAAACTAATCAAAATTTTCCGCAAAAAGAAGACACTTTTTTTTTGGCGGGGGAGGGGGGGGTCAGCAGATAGGGCTAAAAACCTAACTTTTTGGAATGTTCTGACTGCTGTGTTTCTCAACCTTAATGCTCCTGTAACAATAGGTTTTGTATTTCCTTAGGGGTTTTGTGAAAGAAAAGAAAAGAAAACTTTAATACAATCACACCTGATTTAGGCATCTTTAAAGGAAACATCCTTAAATGAGATTCCCTTAATCCAACCATCCTTAACTTGGATCTCCTTAACTGAAGCATCTTTAACTCCTCCTGAGAGGGTGTTGCTGGAGGGGGTGCCTTGGAGGAGGAAGGGAGCACTGGGTGCAGGAGGCTCAAATGGCAGACTCAGAAAACAGAGGGAGTAGTGGGCAGAGGAAGTACTGGGGGAGAAGGTGCAGCAAGACAGAAGTGGGTGGGTAGAGGGAAGCAGGAGCAGGTGGGGGAGAGACAGGCAGGCAGTGGAGAACAGGAGGTGACGCTGTGAAATGGAAGAGGAAGCAGGAGGCAGGATAAGGAGAAGTGGGTGCAGATTGAGCAGATGAATCAAGTAGAAGCCAGCCAGATTCAAGGGACTAAGAGGTGCTTGGGGCGGGGGCAGGGTGCAGAACCCCCTGGCTGCCCCTACATGTAGGAGCTGGAGAGGGGACATGCCGCTGTTTCCGGGAGCTGTGTGGAGCCATGGCACGCATGGAGCGGGGCAAGCCCCGGACCCCGCTCCCTAGCTGGAGCTTGAGGGCCAGATTAAAACATCTGAAGGGCTGGATGTGGCTCCCGGACCATAGTTTGCCCACCCCTGTGTTAGTTACACCTGTGCAACTCTGTTGCCTTTAATGTAACAGGGTAGGAGTTAGCTCATTAGGTGATGATACACCTACGCCCTTCAGAGTAGGGACTCTATGCCCAGGTCTCCATTGCTCTCCGCCTTGCTGTCGTGTAGTCATTTATACCAGTGCAAAGTGAGTGAGCGGGTGCAGAAAGCTACCAAATCACAATGGCTGCATTTCACATACACTTTGCACTGGTATAAACTACTACACACAATGCAGGGCAATGAAATATCAAGAGATCAGTGCTCACAGTCTGGGCCAGGTTTGCAAACCAGCTTGGCATGCTGGGTGCACACTGGGGGCTAAGCGCTCGAAAACCTGGCCCTGAGCTCTTTGGAAAATCAGACCCCACGTCTTCCTATCTGTCTTTACAGCACCTATCCCATTCTGCGTGCTACTGCTCTATAACTTCTACAGCATAACAACAATGATCCTGATTTTCAGCGCTGCTGAGTGCCACATCCCCCGTGGAAGTCAGTGGGACCTGCGGGTGTGCAGAACATATGCAAACCAGGCTCACTAACCCAGCCATAAGTTAGTAGTGCCCTCGGTATTCCTGAATGGCGCTGTCCCCCCAGCGAGGCTGTGCAAGCTCCACCTTAGTGCCCCAGGAGAAGAGGGTTTTGCATTGCTCATCATCCCTCTTCAAACGCCACTCGTTTGTGTTGTGCGTCTATTTCATTCTCGTGGGAGAATTTCAAATGAAAAAGACCATGGGCCAAGTTCACATCTGGTGTAAAGCAACCTGGCTCCATTGACTTCAGCAAAGTTAGGCCAATTTACATCCGCTGAAGCTGAAGCTGTGGCCCGCCTACAGAAATATGGGGCGGGAAGCATTTTGCATGGTAACTGTGTGGCTAATAAACCTTTTGTCCCCAGTCTGCAATAGCTGAGACAGAGTTATCTCAGCCACAGCTATTTATACATTGGGACGCTAAGCAGCTAAGTGCTCCTTTCATCTCCAGGTCCTTCAACCGAACCAAGAAAAACAGCCTGCCTTAGAAGGTGAAATGGAATAAAAACCCATACTGTTTTCTTACCCAGCGCAAGCAGGAAATACTTCTGCTTATGCACAGCCAAAGCCTTGTTTCATTTAATGCAAACATTGCAGCTCACAGGGAGGCTTCAGCCCTTGCTCGAAGCACAGTGCTGGGGAAGGGACCTCTCTGTGCTACAGGGGAGGAAACCAAGGAGCGCTCACTGGTTCCCTAGACACTATGGCGATTGGTAGTATATAAATACCATGGATGAGAGATGAACTAGACTGATAGATAAGAGACAGATAAACAAGTTAGATATAGGAAAGAGATGGATTAGACAAGAGATCAATTCAATGTAGCTAGCTAACTAGATAAAGAGACAAGATATAAATAGAAATCATGTGTAGATACATAGATAAGACAAGTCATCAAGTTAGATAGAGATGAGAGAGAGAATCTATAGATAGGAAACAGATTAGATACACTGATCGATGAAACATGGCCACATAGAGTTAGAACTAGATTAGACACTTGTGAGGTTCAAACGTGTGTTAGTTTCTCACAGGGATAGCTCAGTGGTTTGAGCATTGGCCTGCTAAACTAAACCCAGGGTTGTAAATTCAATCCTTGAGGGGGGCCATTTAGGGATCTGGGGCAAAAATTGGAGATTGGTTCTGATTTGAGCAGGGGGTTGGACTAGATGATCTCCTGAGGTCCCTTCCAACCCTGATATTCTATGAGTACAGGAGCTCTGGGCTGCTGCCTGGCTTTGGATTTGTTGGTTAATTTTATTCCCCTGGCCAGCCTGGAAGCAGGCACTAGAATGACTTGTTTCAGAGACAATTCAGGGGGGCAATTTCCTACATTCAGTGCCCCCTTTGGAAGAGCAATGGTTTAAAGGGGAAACTGCTTCAGAAAACTCCAGAAAAATTTGGCAAACCCCCCAAAAAAGTTACAGAACGCCAGCAGAGCCCCACCGCAGAGGTTCTGCCATCCCCGGTGAAAGGTCAGCTTTATAGCCAGAAGATCATACAGAAGAAATGCAGCCCCATGACTGCCTCTTGCTGCAAGAAAGGGGAAAGGGACCTTTCCATTCAGTCATGTTTCCTATAGTGGAGCTTTGGGAGGCTGACAGGCAGGTTAGGAGCAAGACGTCATCTCCTGATTGAACATCTGGGATCTAGATGCCAGCAGCTGGCTGACAGATCACCCACCAGCTTTTCAAACAGAGACGGGGTGGGGTGGGGGTGTGTGGAAAGGAGAGGAGTGAAGAGGAGAGACTAGGGGAAACAGAGGGAAAGAAACAGTGTGGGAGAGAAAGAGGAGGGTCAGAGAAAGACAATAAAGGAAAGCCCAGTACGAATCCGGTACCTAGATACTATGCTGAAGGGTATACAAAAGACACACGGGAAGACATATAGACAGGGGTGCTTGGCTCATGTTCAGAATGAATACCTAGGGAAACTTTCCTGTGTGGGAAAAAGGAAAAGCAAATAAAGGGAATGAGAAGGTACAAAGACTAGCTGGGGCCATGCTGTTAAAAGCCCAGCAAGCTCAGGCTGCTGGATGCTCAGGCTGCCATGAGAATCCAGGGCTGATGCTGCTGATGGGCTGAAAGAGGGGGGGAACCGATGGCTGCTTGTTCAAATGCCATGAAAAATCAGTAGCTGCCAGGCCTCGTGCTTCAGCCTCCAAGCGCCATCCATGTCCCAGGCTCTCCAGGCTGACTGAGCCATGCTCTCCCCAGTGCTGTTTACATTTGAGGAACGCTGCAGTGACACAGAATTAAGCCTGGGGAAAGGGGACTTTATTAGAGTCTGCAAAGCAGGGCCTGTCGCTGTTCAAACCACTTCACAGATAAAACCGTCAGGCTCGTGCTTCTACAGAAGCACCGCCAGCACCGGCAGGAGTCCCCACCACCAGCACAAGTGAGCCTGCCAGGAGATTGGGAGCTTCAGCTGGTTGTAGAGGGAGAGTTTGGAATATGCCTCACCCTTCTTCCTTCTGTCTGGTCTCTTAGCTCTGGGCCTACGATGGGGAGTGGAGGGCAGGGTGTGGACACGGGAGAACAAAGGGTGCGGAGCATGAAGGGCTGAAGTGTGGAGTCACAAAACATCCAGATATACTGTCTGGTTGCAGCCCGGCTGTTTTCCACACCAGCCTCTTTGGAGGGAGGGTCCCAGCCATTGGGAAGTAAAGAATAGCACCAGGAAACAGCCAGAGCCCATCTGACCACAGAGGGCCCAGCCCAGCCTGGATGGAGCATGACAGAATTGTAGCCTTTCTAGCACGAGGGACTCAAAGCATCACAAGATGGAGCCACCCTGACAGCTTTGTGGTGGTTGGTCAGTCCCAAATGGACTTGGAACGTGCGGGTTAGCCTGAGTGCGGGTATAATTAGATCCCTCTCACTTCTTTGTGATTTTGGCACATTCTACCGGCCTGCAAAGAGGATCAGAGCCTTGCTGCTACTGAGAGGTGATGGACTGTCTCCATACAGCCTCGCAATCTCCTGTCAGGTAGGGAAATCACATTATCCCCATTTTGCTGGCAGGGAAACTGAGGCACACAGACATTCTGGGATAGTGAGCCAGTGGCAGAGCCAGGACTAAAACCCAAGTCCTCTCCCTTAATCACTGGGCCCTGCTTCCTTCCTCTGCAGCTGGAGTGGGAGAGGAGTCGGCAGCCTGACCCCATACAGACACCCTGTGCACATGCTCAGTTTGGCTGGGGGCGGGCGGTCGAGCTGGGTGAAATTCCAGAACTCTTTTTTTCCACTGAAAAAACCCCACAGATTCAGCAGCAATGAAACGTTCTGTGAATCTGCGTCAGCGCGAATTGCACCAAGAGCCCCCAGCCCCTAGAAAACATTCAGGGGAAAATCAAAACGTTTCATCTGGACATTTCTCAAAACAAAATGCTTGGTCCAACACTTCCTGTCATTTCATTTACAAATTCAAAAAAAGCTGAGAAAGGATCAGCGTCGAAACAACGTTGCAGTTGCTGCTTCAGCTCCCCGAAAAGTTCAACATTTGTTGATTTCAGTCCGACCTGAAGTGCTTTTTCGGTTTGCTTTTCAAAATTGCCACCGCACCACAGAATCTGTTCCTTGCCCAGCTTTGACGGTAGCCCCGCTCTGAGCCCATGGACCCATTCCCAGGCTCCTGCCTGCAGGGGCCCGTGCGCCAGGGCGAGGTGCAGCCGCACAGCCCAGACAGCGAATAAGAGACAGGTGCAGGGACGGCGAGAGGGCAGGGGAGTCTGGGCTGCCTTAGCAATGACTTGCAGGCTGGGAACAGGGCCTGCCTCGCTATGACCTGCCATTCCACCGAGCCTGGAAACAAAACCTCCTTGACTCCAGGCAGCTCACAGAGGTTCCCGCCGCCTGCTCCTCGAATGAATTGCACAGCACGATATGGAATTAACAAAATCCAAGTTATTAATTGTCTACAACAATTAGCCAGGATGCCTGGGCCTTCAGGCACCTTGGTTACGTGTGGGAGCCAATTAGAGCCTCATACATATTCATGTTGTTTAATCCAAGAGCACTGCTCCCCCATCCCTCCCCCCGTCCCGGGAAGGATGGGAAGTTTCCTTTCCTTTCACATTAGACTGAAATCAAATATTTGATGTGGCCATAATTAAAGGGCTGCGCACATCTGAGAGAGCAGGATTGGAATGCTCTGCGGATCCCCGAAACTGGGTGCCTGAATGAGTTTTGCAAGGCCTTTTGCTGGACTCCTCTCTGCAGTCCCCAGGCTCAGCTGCCCAGCTCAGAGAAGCAGCAGGCAACCAAGTGGTGGATTCTCAGGCAGCCTTGCCTCTCTCTACAGATCTCAAGGAGCAGGAGACCCTGTTGCGGCTTGCAGCATGCCATGGATTCAACTGCAAGGGGATCAGGCCTTCCAGTCACCTAACTAGCAACACCAGGGTTTGATCCTCCCATGGGTGTAAGTCACCGCAGCTCCGATGAATCACATGGAGTGACGCCAGTTTCCACCAGCAGAGCCCTGGCCCGTAATTACTGTAGTGTTAGCACCTTCCCACGAGGGAGGCATTAAGGATTGATCGGGCCCAACCAGCCAACTCCAAATGGCCTTTAAATATGCGATGGAGTGTGCAGAAGAGCAGCCTGCAGGGGATGAGGCTCGGGTGCTGGCGGGTATGTGATGACAGTGCTGTATCACAAGGGCAGGTGGTTACAACCCTCAATGGGGAAGAGCATAGCTGCGGGCAATCCCCAGGCTGCGTGTGGAACGCTGCTCCAGAGGCCGTGGGCATGCTGCTCAGGCCAAGGCTCACACTCAGAGCTGCCTAGCACAGAGGGCCCTCTAGGGAAGGGGGTTACGGTGCCACTTCTGAGCCCTACACCCTAGCCAGTAATTAACCATCTCTGTTCTAGAGATGGATGGGAAGCTCCCCGAGCACAGGCCCACAGGGCTTGCTGCTATTAGTCAATGCTGATGCTAGCTTTATTAGTCCTTCACTTTAATGAGCCCTAAAGACACTGATAAATTATTGAGGAAATCAAACGCGAGGCACTCCCGGGAGCCATGTGGCAGGAGGCCAGCAGCAGGCCAGAGCACCCAACTCCAGGAGAATCTTCTCAGCCCCATGGCATTCCCAGAGTCCTCAGAGCCCTCTCTGGGACAATGCTCTGTATGAAACGCGGCTGCCAGGCACGGTTTGTTTGGGCTGTCTTGCTGATGCGCCCATGGACGCATCTGGCAGATGTGCAAGGTGGAGGCAGTAGGCATGCAGAGCTAGTTTTAGTGAGAACAATGGGAGAAATCGGACCCCGGAGCCAGCTAATCCCAGAGCTGGAGAATACTCTGTGCTTTGACCTCTGCCTCTGCAACACAAGCCTCCCGTTGATCTCTGTCTCATCCTCCCCCTTGCTCTCTCCCTGTAATGATCCTCACTTGGGGCTTGGTTGGGAGGCATAGCCTAGTGGTCAGAGCTACGACCTGTGACCGGCACAGGGGTTGTTGGTGGGGGAACCCGAGCCCTCCCAGCCCAGGGCCCTTTGCGGCTATCAGCAACTGATGCTGCTCATTCTGCTCTCCCTGGGGTGCTCACTCTGCCCTTTCCCGCTCAGTCCAAGGCTTTGCTCTGCTGGGGTAGTCCAAACCAAGAGAATTAAAAGGGAATCCCAATGTCCAGGGTCCATACATGGGGGAGAGGGGAACGCTTCCCTCTCTGACAGTTTCTGGGGTGGGTCCTCCCTTCCCTCAGGGAGGGGCCTTTGGGGAAGCGATCTTAGCAATTTCAGCCTTCCCTCTGCTCTGCTGAGGTGGCAGGTCTGCTCTCTTCCAAGTCTGCCCCCAAAGGAGCTGTTTCCCTGTCTTTTAATTCCTCCTCCAGATGGAGCTTTTGCTGCAGGTGTAGCAGGGTGAGGCTGTCTGGGCCCAAAGTAATTTGTTAACCCCTTGCTGCCCCGTGTGGGGTTTGTATACCCCATCACACCCCCGCATGGGGTTCAGCTTCCTGGCTGAGACATGTCTGATTCTACCCTAAAGGCTGTACACACAGTTGTATGGGCATACGCTTGCCTTCCTCTTTCATTGGGGGGGGTCTCTTTGCATGTCTCCCTTTGCCACAATGACCCCCCCCCCCGCCAGCCTGCTCCCTAATATTGTCCTTTGCAGAGGCCCCATCCAGCCCTCCTCTCCCAAACGAGCTCCTATCACAGCTCAGCTGGGCTGCTCCTAGTTCCAGAGGGTTAGGAAATACAATTCTTTGTGGCCCTTGTCAGAGAACAGGCTGCTAGACCCTGAGGGCTATCTGACCTCTGCTTTGGTTAGCTGGGACACACAGCTGCTGTTTCGTGTTTACACAGGTGAATTGAGGAGGTAGAAATCAAAACATTCTGAACAGGCTGCCCACCTAGTACAGGCTCGGCCAGGGTCCATTTGATTTGGTGTGGTTTACTGTTGATTTAGTTGTAAGAGTTTCCCATTTAGAGCCCTGATTCCAAAGCATGTTACCCTTCAGGAATATTAAGCCCCGCCCGAAGCCTGCCAAGTGGCTACTTTGGGGCAACCTAGCTAGCAGTAAGCAGACAGAAGGTATCTATGAATTGGGCCTGTGGCATCATTAACACCCATGCACAGCGGCCATCAAATGCTCCCAGAGCAAAATGGTAGAGTTTCCCTCTCCCTTTGCACAGCTGTAAATGACATGAGGTGCAAGGCGACGGAGTCTATCAGGCCTGACAGCTTTACGTCTTGCTCTGAATCCTTATGGAGCATTGCTGTATGCAGTTTCAAAGGTGCTACGTCCTACCCAGTAAGCAGCTGCATTCTAGTGTGGGTGAAGCGTTTCCTGAACACGTCTGGAGTCTGTGAAGCATTTTAGAATGAAAGGAACTATAAAAAAAGCAAGATATTGTTATGGGATTCTACTCCTAGTCAAGCTAAATAACAGAGGCATCTCGTTCTAAATCTGCTGCATAATGAGAAGAAAATGGAAAAGTTCCCTGTCGCACTTAATTGTTTATATACACACTTCTGAAAGGTCTGAGAAGCCTGGTTTTCTTCATATTCCACGCCAAGATCTTGCAGTCCAAATTATTTTAAAAAAAAAAATCTTAATTTGAGCTAAGTGGAGAGACAGTTCCAAAATATAGTGCATGAATCATGTTTCATGATGAACACAATATGTCTATCAGGATATTTTGATCCTTTTCAATGTAGGATTGGGTCATTTTTACCATTAGGATCATTATTAATGTTTTCTGACATTTGCAAGAATGTGTGGTTTTCCATTTCATTCTTAACTAGGAGGTGAGCTGCTGTCTTTTGTTTCCCTCCTGAAAGGAAACTGAACCAATGAAGTATCCCAAGATGAGGTGAGACTGGCAGTTTGTTTCAATATGACAAGAATAAGGAAAGGCGTTTCCTCATTGTATACGTATGTTAAAAATTGGAACAAAGATACACTTAGGAGATCACAGATCTATGCAATGATCACATCCTGTAGGTTCCCTGCTTAGAACTCCTCTTGTTCCTTCCCTGCTTCTTTCCCTTTCTTGGGTCCAATGTTAAATCCATAATCTGCTCCAGAGATGTATTCTCCCGTTGACCATTAGGATTTCTCTGGGCTGTGGTGTGCACAATGATGTTACAAACACGTTATTTATCGAGCACACCAGAGTGACTCCTGCTCAGTCAGCGCTGGCTGCTGGGTAAATAAATCCCTGGCTTGTGTTTAGGAAACAAAGCTCTTTTTGTCATACAAGGGCCCAGCTGAAGCTTTTGAAACCATCAATTTTTCACGTCACTAATGTCTGCCTTTGTCTTCTGCACCCAACAGCTTCCAGAACGGGCCTGATTGATTTTGTCTTTCAAATTGTTTGAACTATTCCATCAGTTGGGTCAGGAACATACTGGCCCAGTGGTTCAAGAGCAGCTAGTGATTGGGTAGGTGACTCAGGTTTGGCAGGGGATGCCAGAAAGGTGGGTTCTCAGGAAGGGCTGAGTACTTCCCTCTGGAAACCAGGCTCCGCTAAGGCATCTCAAACCGGGTGCCCAAAATCACTTTTGGGAATCATGGCCAAAGTATTTGTCCTTCCAAATTTGTCCACACTTGGCATGTTTCCCACTGTCCTTTTGCTCTGTGTTTGTACTGACGTAGCCCCTATCGGCATGAGTTAAGGATCAGGGCCCCATTGTGCCAGGCGCTGTACAAATAAATAATCCAGTAATAATAAAATGCTATTATAGCAACTCTTGGCTGGGAAAGGGAAAGTATTTAATGTTTTAAAAAAATAAAACACCAATTAAAAGAAGATAATTGAGCTGTAAAGCTTTGGCTAGGAGTGACCACCCCAATGCACTAACATACGGGTAGTTCTCCAGGCCCCAGCACCATAGGTAGTCTCTGCCCTGAGCTTTTCCTTAATATTTGCCATGAGTGCAGCTCCACTGATGATGGTAGAAGTCTAGCATCAACAGGGCACAGGTGTTTTACCGTCTTCAGTGTGCTGAGGCTTAGCCAGTAAGGTGGCCAAAATGCTAGCAACCTGGGCTACTCTGTTGTTGGAGCAAGGAACAAAAAGGCACACAACCGGGGCCGGATTATTCACTGTTAATCCTGATTTATGCCATGTGACTCCATGAACCTCAATGGAGTCAGTCCTGATTTACACCAGTAAAAGTGAGATCAGAATCAGGCTTCACATTTCAAGAGTGAGAATAACTTTCCACCCAGAAGGTCCTGCCCTTTATCCAGAATCCTATACAAACACCTCCCGGCTTTCTCTAGGTCCTGGGGGAGCAGAAGCTTGATTATTCCACTGCTGCTACCGTGGAGGAGCGGTGCTGGTGGCAGGGCAAAGTTCAGAAACTTTAAGGGAAAAGGTCAGTGCAGACAACCCCAGACAGTCTCCTGGCCAGTGCCTGGGCAGCAAGGTAACAGGAGTGCATACCAGGATGGGGATGCCTGCACTGAAAGCTAGCTCCACACAGTCCTACGTGGTTACACAGTCATTTGCTATATTTGTTCCAGTGCAGATAGGCTCTGCAAAGGAGGTAAGGCCATGGCCTGGCCTTGCCCTGCTCCCCTAGCTGGTGTATAAGGCCTTTGGTGCATGCTGTATCCTGTCAGAGAGTGAAACAGGGGCTGCTCTGGGCTTCACTCCCACAGTGATTTGATCCAAAGCCAGTGGAAAGGGGGCTACCTGAAAGGGGGTTCCGAAGAGGATGGCTCTAGACTGTTCTCAATGGTAGCAGATGACAGAACGAGGAGTAATGGTCTCAAGTTGCAGTGGGGGAGGTTTAGATTGGATATTAGGAAAAACTTTTTCACTAAGAGGGTGGTGAAACACTGGAATGCGTTACCTAGGGAGGTGGTAGAATCTCCTTCCTTAGAGGTTTTTAAGGTCAGGCTTGACAAAGCCCTGGCTGGGATGATTTAACTGGGAATTGGCCCTGCTTCGAGCAGGGGGTTGGACTAGATGACCTTCTGGGGTCCCTTCCAACCCTGATATTCTATGATTCTATGAAAGATTCCCATTCACTCCAATGGACCAGGCTCCTAGTGCTCCTCAGTGCCTGCCCTGGGTACCAGTGCCCTGACCCACAGCACACTCCTGCCCAACACAAGCAGAGTGGTCAACGGCCTCGTCTTGCCCATACAGGCTCAGAGGCTGCTTAGCTCAGTGATTAGCTCATAGGTTGGGGTTTTCCAGCAGTTCCAATTATGTTGTAATCCCCAGCCAGTAAACAGCTTCATTTGATCTCTCATCAATTTCATTTCACTTCCCCAACTGTCTTCTCCTCTCCCTCCGCTTCCTGGTTTATATATAAATATATTTCCTTTTATCACTGGGTTTCTGCCTATTAGGGGGACTGTACAGAAGGGAAAATAAACAGACCATTATTTGATGTTGCATTTTCTGTTTAGAAGTTTGTTTCCCTTTCTTCTTCCCTTGCATCAATATTAACATGTTGATTCATAAGCAAAAAAAACCCCACTACAAATACGTTTTTTTTATTTAAATCAGGAAATTCAAAGTTTTGGTTCCCACAGCAACTGAAACTTGGCCACATTTATTACAGCCTGGGAATTTATTGCCAAAGGCAGCAATCAACTGTGCATGAGGGGGCAGAGTTACCCAGCCGTGGGAGGGCAACATAACTTTGAAATCGTTGCAGGGCATGGAAACTCTCACGCAGAACTCTGTGTTAGCATTTAATCCCCAGAGATCATGGGCTGTCGGGACACAAATGGGTCCAGCACAGACACACACAGAACCACTTGGTTGGGACCAGAGAGAGGTCACCCACAGCGCAGAACCACTGGAGAAGTGGAGTCACAGCACATTGTACTCGCAGACCCTAAGCCATTCTACAACCGGAAGAGCCGTCACAGAACCTGGAAGCGTGAGCCCTACACCTATACACACAGCCAGCGAGAGAGTCCCAGGCCTGATAGATTCAAGCGTCATACTTTCAGCTGTACACAGGTACAGTGAGCGGTCACAAGACTCCATTAATCCTGCAGATCCCCAGTGTGAGCCCTTCGCCTGAGCCAGCCAGGTGGGATCACAGACCCCACCATAGCACTGAAGCGTGGCTGTGCACCAGTCACCTGTCTGCAACACCAGGGGAAGCATCACAGACTCTGTGATGCTCACAAA
The DNA here is from genome assembly GCF_965140295.1 of Lepidochelys olivacea. Classification (NCBI taxonomy): domain Eukaryota; kingdom Metazoa; phylum Chordata; order Testudines; family Cheloniidae; genus Lepidochelys; species Lepidochelys olivacea. The sequence goes on from NC_140428.1 coordinate 18,571,616, forward strand.
CCCTGGCCGCACTCCATCCCCCCATTCCCAAGCTGGCGTGTCATGTTAACTTTCAGGCCTGACTCAGCCCGACTCCTTGGAAAGGACTGGAGCCCTCTGGGGCACAGAGACAATGCAAGAAGCCTCTGAAAGCAGAAGCCCTCAAACACTCTCCGCAATCAGCTTTTCTACGGTGGGGAGGCCAGTGTCGCCAGCCAGTGAAGAGAACTGCTTTAAGCCAGCTCTGCATCCCAAAGGGCCTGGGTTGAATTATTCTAATTTATACCATGAGATGAAAGACCAACAGGCTCATTTCTAATGTCAGTTTCCTCAGACAGAGTGGGTCAGGTGCTCAGGCTCTTTCCAAGAGCTGGGAACTAATTAGTCCTAAATTCTACCCCTGACAAACCCACACCCAGTAAACATGAAAGGCGAACACACTGCAAATGGCTCCGTACTGGGGCCCTTTCCAAGGGCAGATCTGCCGGGTGCCACCACTTCAGAGGGCTGGAGCACCCTGGTCACATTTACACGGGACAGCGAGGCGGAGGAGGAGGAAGAGGAAGAGGGAACCTTGCTCTACAGGTCCAGAGGAGGAAGGGAAGACAAATGCAATAGTGCTACTCTGCCTGGGAAGATGGCTCCCCTGCATGGGGGCCTTGGCAAGGCCAGGAGTAACGAGGAACACCCAACAGAATGGGGGTCTGCACAATGGGCTTTGGGGACCTTTGCTGGCATTTACCAATGGGTAGGCTGACCAGGCGTCAGGGCCAGCTCTCTTCACTAAAACGCTGCAGTCCTAGCCCGCAACTGAACAGTTAGAACTGACAGTGCACAGTTCCCGATCTATTGCATTATGTAGGAGACCGTGTGCGCTCATGGCCGAGTGACAGCGTGCGCACAGAGCGGGGAAGAGTTAAAGCTCTTCATATAACTTTCCCTTTCATGGTTCCTGACTGTACAGTGCTGCAGCAGCAGCTGTCCTCTTTGCTCCACTGTCCCAAATTCTCACACACTGGTTGCGGGAGTGGAGAACCCTCCTATAACCCTTGGGGAGGCAGGAATTCACCCAGGAATCATTATAACACAAGGCTGTATTCCAACACTTTATCAGCCACCCTCACGTGTCTCAGAACCAGTGCCAATGAAAGGAGCAAGGTACAGCAGTTACACACATGGTTAACTAACCAGAGCAATTATACACTGACAGCCCAGTGCAAACGACCTCAGGCGGTTCATGTAGGAACTGACTGGACCTGTTGGCAGTGCTTGAAGAACCTTCCCTGCTGGATGTTAGCCTCATGCAAGCCAGTGTCCCACAGGGCAGCTATTCCCATGCTGTTGCAGAGGACAGAGATGCTTGGGGACTTCCCCATGAATGCAGACCATTCCCAGCCAGGTGCTAGGCCGCCTTGTTTTCTGTTCAGAGCTCTGCCCTATGCCCTGAGAACTCCACTCAGCATAGCTGGCTTCCCCACACCACTTGCAAATGGGTCCACCTGTCTGGTCGAATTGGTCGCTGGCCTCCTCCCAGACCTTCTCTTGGCTACTTGTCTTCCCCCTCACCACCACGCTTGGCCCCAAGTGAGCATCTCCATTCTGCTACACCCCTCATCAACAAGGCAGTTGGACCATTCAGCCACCAACTCCGGGGCTGCAGAGACCTTGGGCAGAAGGCAGAATTTGGCCTTGGGACCCAAGGCAGAATTTGGCCTTGGGACCTGGACCACTTGTTTCCAAGCTGACTCTGTATCAGCAAGGGTGATGTTGTGTGTTCTTCCACTGACTGGAAAGCTCCAGTCCACCCCCAGCCAAGCCCCAAATACTGAGTGGAAGCAGTCTGCCTCCAAGGCTTTTGGGAACAGGATGTGGGAGGTGGACCAGTTCTGATTTTCCTGTGCTCCACCAGGCACCTGTTGCCCAATCAGCCTGAAGTCCAAGTCCAGGTACTGGGTCTTCTTGTTTCACAACTGCTAAGTAACAAGGACATAGGCCCTTTCTGTCAGTCACCCTGCCAACTGTCTGTTCAGAACAGGTGCCAGTGTAGGATCCATGCACTCAGCACACTGCAGGGCCAGCTGGAGACCGATAGCAAACTCCTAGTATCTCAGTGGGTTTTTGACTCTTTTCACCTGTGTCCTTTTGCCTCATTATATCCCAGACAGCTCCTCCCCGGCGGCCATGCAGAACCCCAGCTCTGATGCTCAGGTAGGTGATACATTTGGAATGCAACCTCCAGGATCTCTCAGGAAACCACCAAGCTTGTCTGGTCATTTTCCCATAAACCAGTCACCAGTGGGCCCGGGCCCCTTTGTGGTATGTCATCATCTCTGGCGTGATGTCTGCTGCCAGTGGAGGATTAGCCAATCCCGTTCTACCTCAGGTGATGGTTGGGATTCAACTGGAGCTAGCGAGGGTGGTGATGCCACCTGGATCCCTCTCTCTGGTCAGAGCATCAGACTGACAAAGGCCCCGGGTTCCAGGAAACAGTGGGGGTGGCGGCCATGACAGAGCAGCTCTCCCCAGTAGCCTCCATCTCTTTTTGCCCTCACAAAAAGAAAAGGAGGACTTGTGGCACCTTAGAGACAAACCAATTTATTTGAGCATAAGCTTTCGTGAGCTACAGCTCACTTCATCGGATGCATACTGCAGAATGTCTTCTGCAGTTTCCACAGTATGCATCCGATGAAGTGAGCTGTAGCTCACGAAAGCTTATGCTCAAATAAATTGGTTAGTCTCTAAGGTGCCACAAGTCCTCCTTGCCCTCACAAAGTCTTTCTTTAAGGATCCACAAAGGGGTGGATGGGTGGAGTAGCCCATCCCCTTATTATTTCATCCACCAAATAGGCCTAACATCTGACACTCCAGTTTTGGTTCATTAACCTCTGGTTCCATGTCTTCTGTTTACCCTAGGCATGATTTTGGCTAGTCCTTGAACCATACCAATAGGCCATTTTGTTTAGACTAATTCAATCGGCCTGTCTCCCTTTTGTACCTTTTCCTATCACTGTTTGTTATTACAGGTTATTGTGACATCAGAACTGTCACATACTTTTACAGTTCAGCTCACAATTAGAGCAACTTTGTCGGCCCCATTATCCAAACAGGTGTCCTCGACAGAGAGGGGGTGGGAATGAGCAGCTGTAGGACAAGGTGCCACCCCACTCCCCACAGAGGACAAGGGCCTGGCTTAACAACCCTCAGTCTCCACCATCCTGTCTAGTGACAGCCCAGCTCTTCCCCCATGTCTGCAAAACACCCCAGTTCCCAGCCCCCTTTCTGACTCTGATCCTACCCCACTGCCTCACCCCGTGTCCTTCCACACCGCTCAGCTCCCTCCACCATCTCCTGGCCTTCCTGCTACTCCCTGCCTGCCTTTGCCCCACTACCTGACTAGAATCATTATTGAAGTGGGCGTTTAGATCATTACTGTAGCAATTCTTACTGGAGAATGCATTTGTCTGATGAAGACCGTGCAGCATGTTTTATGCTGCCCTCTGAAGCACTGAGAATTGGCGACTGCCAGAGCTAGAATACTGAACTAGACAGACAGTTGGGAATTCCTTGGGGCCCAAGCCTGATCTCAGTTACGCTTGTGTAAATTCAGAGCGACTCCACTGACGTCAATTGAGTTACTCCCAATTTACAGTGGTGTAAATGAGAACTGGACATCGCCGTCCGCTCCTAAGATTCCCACATGGAGAACTCCCCCTCCCCCCAGAAATGATCAAAACAGGTCCCCCTTCAGGGTCAGCCTGCAACATGGCGGAGTTCTGACCCTGGGTCAATCAACTCCAACAAGACGTTTCTTCAGCAATTGCTGAGGCTGAGTCACACTTGGGTCTAATTCTGCCCCGAGATCATTGCTGTCACTGGGAGCTGCCCTCAGGGGCCATGAGGGCAGCGCTGGGTCCAGGGCTGTGCTGGCAGGTCTTTACTGCCCCACTCAGTAGGTGGGGGTCATTCTCCTTCTTCCTCCCCACACCTGGGCTTCATTCATCACTGTCATCTGCTTCTCCCAGCTGGACAATTCTCCACTAAAAGGCAAGTGTCAGGCACACTGGACTAGCATGTTAATAGCCTGTAAGTCTTTCTACTGCCCTTTCAGAGCTGCCTGAGGCACTGTGGTTTAGGGGATGGCACTATATTGAGTAGATTCCAGCTCAGGGTCTGAGACTCAGCTGCGGGAGCGCAAGGCGCTTAGCGAAGGTCCCACCAGCCTCATGTATTATTTATTCATTGTATTATCGTAGCACCTAGGAGTCCTACTCATGGACCAGAGCCCAGAACAAAAGGCCGAATTGTCAGAGGTATGTAAGCACCAAGAGATGCAGATAGGCACCCAGGGGAGTTAGGCACTTCGCCTGGTGTACACTTAAAATTTAAATCAACCTTTGTCATTCAAGGGCTGTGAACAATTTCGCACCCTGAGTGCCTTATTTAAGACAGGCCAACCTCCAGTGTAGACACTGCTAGGTCAACAGAAGCATTCTTCCGTTAACCTAGCTCCCGTCTCTCGAAGCGGATTAACTACACCGACAGAAGCGCCTCTTCCATCGATGTAGGACGCACCCACACTATGGTGCTACAGGAGCACAGCTGCGCCGCCGGAGGTGTGCTGCTGTAGCGAATGCAGTGTAGACACAGCCTTTGTAGCTCCCACTAGTCACCTAGCTGCACCTGTAGGCACCTACACACACCTTTGAAAAGCTGGCCCAAACTATCCATGCAGGAAGACTGTAGATTCCCTGTTTGCTATTGCTCAGTCTGTTATTTCACAGCATTTTCAAAATAGACAGGACAATACATGTTAGAAAGCACCCAGCTCCCCTCCTGCCAGCCACTCCAGCCAGTAGTGGGGTGGCTCTCTGTAGTGGGGTGGCTGCCCCACTCCCTTACTAGAGGGGGCTTCAGCAGGCCAGGGAAGTGGTGCATGTGGGCGGCCAATCAGAGAAGGCCTGCTAGGGAGCCAATCAGAGGCTGAGTTAGAGACAGCCAGACTCAGCCATATATAAAGGCTGCCCAGGAAGGGAGCAGGGAATCTCTCCTTGGGGGTCAAGGGAGGAGGACTGACTCCTGAGCTGGAAGGTAGCACCTTGGACAGAGCAGTGCTGTGGAAGGGCAGAAGGAGCTGGGGAGCCCGGGCCAAGGAAAACCCAGGCTGCTGGCCTAGGCCAGGCAGGTGCATAGGGTCGAAGGGGAAGTGGCCCAGGGACAATAGCAGGGCAAGAGGAGAGAAGGAGGACAGAGAGGCTGCTGCTAGAGGGTCCCTGGGTCGGGACCCAGAGTTGCGGGTGGGCCTGGGTCCCCCCCTTCCCCTTGTGCTACACCTGGCTGAAGAGGAGTGTGGCCTGATCCAGGCTGTGGCTGGTCCCTGCCATAAGGGGCTAGACTTAGAGGCTGCAGCCAGCCACTACAACAGGTGCAGATCGTGGACTGCTGATAACACTAAACCCCCAGAAGGGGGTGAGAGCGGAGCAGTGGGCACTGCCAGAGGGCAGTGTCCTGAAGAGGATGCTGCCGAGCGGGGAGCAACGAGGGTCCCCAAAGCAGTAGAGCAGATGAAGGGCAGGGCACCACACGCTAAAGGTGCTCCATGACTGGACAGAGCTAATTCCCAGAGCAACCAGCGGGAGGTGCCAGCAGTGGTGAGTCCTAACCCCGTCACACTCTCCCTACAGCTCAGCTCCTCCAGTCTCCTCTTCCCTTGGAAAAGCCTTAGTTACATTCTCTTCGCTAATATCCCCTGACTGTCCTGTCTTGTCCAAGCCCTTTCCCTGATGTAAAGCAAAGCTCCCAGGGCTAAATGCCACTGAGGCATGAATCATGTTTATGATAAACAAGAAACAAAGGAAGGAAGAGAACAAAGGAAGGAGGAAAGAGGGGAGGAAACAAGAAAGGGAAAGAAACACAATAGCGAAAAGGAGGGGTATAGCTAGACCCATTAATTTCCCTCTGTTTGCTCTGGGATTTTAACAACAAGCTGCTATGTCGAGGGTTTATCTTGGTTCCTCAGCTGTGAAACATGGTGTGCGCCAGCATCTTCTGAGCTTTAGAGATTTGCCAAGGAGCCGAGAATGAAGCAGGAGGCTCGGCAAACAGAGATAGCAGGAGCAGCTTCATACATCACACGCAGAGGAAATTCATTCCTTTCAGCGCTGCCCATGGGTGAAATTACATTATATCCTCTTCGGATAATTGGATGTCATATACCACCCGACTTGTGATAGGATGGCATTGCCTTCCCTATCCAGGCTGTTCGCAATGTCCCAGGGTGCAAGGCAGAGGTTTCATACAGTATGGGGGAAAGGAGGAAGGGGAAAAGGAGGTGTGGATAGACAGGCCCTGACCACTCACAACGCCCACTGACTTTCAAAGGAGGTGGGAATGCAAAGGATCAGGCAAACATGGGGAGAGAAGGAAATATCAGACAGAGGCAAAGCAGGCAAAGAGAGAATGAAAAGGGAAGAGAGACAAACATAAGAGATCAGAGAAGAGGGCGAGAGAAAGAGGGAGCTGGAGAAAGTGGGTAAAGAGACTGCGAGGGTCTCATTTTCAAAGCACAGCTTCTGTTTTGTGCACATACCGTTTTGTGCATGTCATCACATGCAATTTTTGCACATTTATCATTTGCGAGCCACAAAATGGACCCGCCAGTCTTCTGTGTGCGTGCAACCCGCCGGCTAACGCAGTCGGCGCATGTACAGTCTGACAGGTGGGTGTGCACACAGGCAGCAGCCTGAGGACTTTTGGAAAATGTGGCCAATGGTGAGCAATGGAATGAAAAGCAAGAGGAAGTAAATGAAAAGACAGACGCGGCTAGAAGGGAGCCGTTCACACATCTCCCTCCTAAGAGATGGCATCGAAGCAGGGCCATGGAGTCCTAACGTAAGCGAGGCCAATAGAATCCGGTGGTTTGGTTGGCTCAACGTTTAGGTGCCCAAATTCAGACACCTCAGAGCAGGCTGATTTTGTGCAGCCTTTCTGAGGATCAGACCCTTTCAAGGTGTCTCAGGTTGGCCACTGAAATCACCAGCCATTTTTTAAAAGCTTGACCCCCAGAGTCTAAGCTGTCTAATAGTGACCCCTGCCTGGGGATGGATGAAGAGTCAGTGCTAAAAATATCAGCACATGTGATGTTGAGCAGGAGGCATTGCTGACTCACCTGTGAGCCACGCCAGGGTGGATGGGGTAGCTGCGGTCTTTTCTTGCTGAGCAGCCTTCCGGGGGGAGGTCTGAGAACTGCTTTTCAGCACTGGGGCAGGGATTAGAGCAAGCCGGCTGAGATTTGCTCCATAGGAGGTGGAAATAATGTTCGCTGGCTGGCTGACGAAACCAGAAGATACAGAGAGATTTGCATCTGCCCCTTGGAGTCAGGGGGTTTCTCTGCCATTTGTTACTCTAGTTCTCAATCTAGGAATTGAATCTTAAATTGTCTCAAATCTGGCACTGGAAAAATATGGTACCTCAGACCAGGCCCCTTTTGGAAATGTTGGCCAAGGTGACTTGCCCAAGGTCACGCACTGAGTCCGTGGCAGAGCTGGGAACTGACCCTAACTGTCCTAAGTCGCAGACCAGTGCCTTCACCACAAGGCCATCCTTCTTCCCCAGCACGCCTGCAGAAGTAGCAGCTGAGACAAAACAGGGAAACTGGAAGCTGGTGACAGCTGAAAGGTGGCAGTTGCCCTAGCACAATGGGGTTCTGGCCTAGGTCTCTAGGCACTACACTAATACAGGTAATAATGAGAGGTAAAAAAGTGCCATGGATGTGCGCCCTATTTTTTGTCTGAAATCCCCTGAATTTCCCCCTCATTCTCATGGTCTCCCTTCTTACAAGCCCTAACACTGGTTTCTTGGATGGCTTTTTAATAGCGCGGTTAGAGTCGCCAACGCAAGCCAGAGGACAATCTCATGTATCATTCTCCCAGCGCACCCCGGGAATGCCATTTGGCTCGGGAGGACTTATTTTATTAAAATGATCTCTGCTCAGTTCCACTAGTTATTGAATCGTCTTGGCTCAATGGCCTCGCTCAATATCAGCTTTTCATGTGTAATAATTAGCTCTGGGGAAGAGAGTTTCATTGAATAAGCGTTTGATGTCACACATTAGGAGACCCAGAGATGACCTAACTCGGCAATTCAATCTGGGGATGGAACTGCTCTGATGAGGGACAATTAGGGACATAGTCTGCCCTCTGGATATAAACCAGTCATTAACCGTGAAATAACTTCTCGCCCCCATTCCTGCCCCCCCATCCCAGACTGGTTTAAAGCACTCTGACCAGCTGCACATACTGCTCTCCCCGTGAAGTGCCCCTTCACCCCCATCCAGTCAGGCTGCTTAGAAATTGAGTGGTAGAGGCACGTCCTGCTGGTCTTTATACCACTTAAGGTATTAACCGATGGCTATAGTGATTTCCAATGTACTCCCTATGCGTTAAATCCTGGGTCTCATTGAATCCCGCAGGAATTCGGGCCCGATGAAACCTGTAAGGCACAAGGAGAGGCAGAACCATCACATATGTCTGTCTCTGGCCCCCATCACCAGGGCATCATAACGGTGGCTGTACTGATCATCACAATGCCCTTGTGAGGTTGGGCCGGGCTATTATCCTCATCATACAGATGGGAAACTGAGGCAGAGAGCGGCTAAGGGCTCGTTTCACAAAGGCACCTAGGCGCCCAGCAAATCACAGAAACACATGGTGATTCACAAAGCCTGAGCTTGGCGTCTAGGCTCCCTCTACACTGAATGAGGGGGCTGAGACGGCGACTCATGAAAGCCAGCACACTAGGCGGGGCACCACCTAAGCCAGCCAATAGGGGATGCCGACGTCAGAGACGTGTGCTAAGCCCAGTCCATCTCTGACATAGGTGCTTAAATCCAGGCTGCAGGGAGGGGCCTAGCTTTGCTGGCGATCCATGAACAGGAGCCATCTGTTAGGCATGTAAGATGTGTTGTTTTTTGTGGTTTTTTTTTTTTGGCAACAAGCTGCGGGGAGATAGAGGTGGAGCCCCCCCATGACTTTTAGCCCTCCGGTTAGGGTACTCACCTAGCATGCAGGAGACCCCAAGTACAATGGTCCACTGGGAGCAGCTGCGACCTCTCCAGTGAGTCCCCTAGCCTAGGGCTACGGAATATTCTGTTGGGGGCGTGTGACAGTGTGGCCTCACCACTGTGGCGCCTCCTGCTGGCTGTCCGGGGAATTAGCTTAGTTCACCAGTGCGCCTTCATCTGGGGATGTCTTGCTACCGTCACTTCTGTCCCAGGACCCATGTCGCTCCCAGGACCGCAGTGTCCTCTTCCAGACATAGCCCTCCGGCTGTGCCCCACTTGGTTCTCCCCGCTTCCAGGGGACCGGCAATCCACTATCCAGCCACTTCCTTCTCAGTGGTGAGTGGCGGCAAAAGGTGAAGGGGACTCAATAGCTGGCAGTCACGTGCTGCGTCCCCTCCAACCCCGCAGTCTACCTCCCTGGGTCACTTCCCCGCAGCCCTAGCATCTTCTCCGCCCTTGTCTCAGGGCCTCAGTCTGTCAGCAGGTAGCCGGGAGCGAGCGCCCACGCCCCGATCCTGCCCAGCACTGCTCTGTCCCAGGTCCTTTCTCTCTTTCTTTCTTTCTCTCTTTCTTTCTTTCTCTCTTTCTTTCTTTCTTTCTCTCTTTCTTCTGCAAGGCCGCCAGTCCTCCCTCCGTGAGCTCCCGGGAGCGACTCCAGCTGCTCTACCCAGCAGCCCTTCTTATATGGCACAGCCTGGTCCTGATTGGCTGCCTCCTGCACTCCTATAAGCTCTCTCCTGATTGGCTGCCTCCTGTGCAGCCTCCCAAGGGTTGCACTAATCCCTTATGGGCCAGTGTAGGGCAGACATCCCCTCACAGTGCTCCTCCAGCCTCGTCTGTCGATGCTGTTCCACTATAATCAATGTCACTGGAGTAGTGGGACTGGATCGTGGGTCTTCTGCAGCCTAGGGGAGTGCTCTAACCACCAGGCCACAGAGTCATTCCCTTCTGATGCTCTGCTTCTCTCTGGCCCAGATGACTCAGTATTTAACCAGAGTGAAACAGCTTCAACTGGAGAGATTGAGGGAGCCCCACATTAGCATCCCCAATGGCTAGAGCACTCCCCTGAGAGGTGGTAGATCCCAGTTTAATCCCTTCTCCTCATCAGGTGGAGGGGGGACTTGAACTGGGGATCTCCTGCATGCCGGGTGAGTACCCTAACACACTGGGCTAAAAGTCACAAGGGAGGTCCAGCCCAACAGTCTTGCATGAAATCGCCTGAGGGGCCCAATCCAATGGGTTGTCTCTGAGCTCGCCTACCAGATTGGGCCCGACCCGCTATTTAGGTTTTCCCCTGGTTTGCGAATCACTTGGGGCTCAGGCAGGAGCCAGGCATCCAGGCATGAGAGGGAGGCAGCCGTGCACTTGCTCCGAGAGAGACATTGATGCTTAGGAAAACCTTAGGCAACGAGTGAATTTAGGTCCCTACAGGGTTCAGTGGTGAATTGCAATGAAGCCTAAAACTAGGACTTAGGTGCCTAAGTGACTTGGCTGAGGTCACACACAGAGCAGGGACTTGAAGTCAGGTCTCCTAGCTGCTAGCCCATCCTTCCTCTCTGTAAGTAAACGATCATGTAATTAACCAGTGATGATAACATTACAAAATAAATGTTACTACCCATACTTATTGCTCTTGTACAAGGCTGCCATATATGAACTGCAAGTCACACATCATTTATCACTAGTGACAGGAAAACAACCTCCTAGGTGAAACCTAAATGCATTCCTTTCTCAAACTCCCTGATCTCTCATCACACAAACTCCCACCCCTGTGCCCCTACCTCTTGGTGCACCATTTTTTAACACAATTTGGAAAGCATTTGGTCGCAGCTGTCTCCCCCTTTAATCTTTAATACAGCTCTCCCCTATCCTTCCCCCCATCAGCGAGAACATTGAGCTGCCCTGCACGTGGTGTATTTCATTTGTCTGAGACATCAGGGCCACCTCTTGGTTGCAGAAGTAAAAAAGTGGCTAGATGAGAAACCTGCTCCTTGTTTATGGCAATGTTTTACATGTGAGAAATTGATTTGCTGGGAGAGCCACCAACTAACTTCCTGCCCTGCTAACCCTGTAGTGCCACTCTCCTGCCCCCAACGCTGTGGGGCCGGGAGAGCACTCTGCACAAAGGACAGCTGCAAATACAGAGCACCATTCCACCCCACGGGACAGACAGACTACAGGCAACTCTCTGCCTACTTGTCGGCTGCGCAAGAGAACGGTTTCCATCCCCTGGGCAGAGGAGGGGGAGCCTGAGAGCAGCCTTTGACTGTATGGAGGAGAGCACTGCATGGAGGCGAGTGCTGCAAGCCTCTCCCAGGAGGCAGAGTGGAGCCAAGGGAATTGTAGCCTCCCTGTCCTACTGCCGCTGACAGTGCTGCCCTTTCAAGGCAGTGCAGCAGGCGAGGTCCCTCGAGCTCCAGGAACTGCTGACGCAATCCCTCCCACGGGGGCAATGCACCCTACACCAGGCTGTGTGCTAGGGGCCGAGACAAAGCTCACTGCAGTGAGTGGAAGCGTCCATTGGCTTTGGCTCAGGCCCTACAGGCACAAGATTGCCCTATATGCTGTACACAGGGTGACCAGACAGCAAATGTGAAAAATCGAGACACGGGGTGAGGGAGTAACAGGAGCCTACATAAGAAAAAGACCCAAAAATGGGGACTCTCCCTATAAAATGGGGACATCTGGTCACCCTAGCTGTACATAGGAATCATTACACTCACTCCTGAAAGGCAGCCACATCTGGGATGGACACAACAGCTGTTTAAGCCGCGCACGGCAATGCTACACACAATGGGGTAGGGGAGTGAGGGTCTGATCCTGTTCCACTGACTTTAGGGGATGGGAGTCAAGCCATAGCCTGTTGAAAGTGCAGGGGGGAGGGGGGCAGGCAGGAGGCACTGACTCCCAGCAGGATCAGGCCAGTACACTATTTAATAACCGACTCCTGCAAAAGCAATGCCAAGAGCTCTTCAAGGTGTGCCTGCTAGCAGGCAGGACGCTTGGTGTTCTGTGTAGAATTGCTCAGCAGAGCCCCATGTTCGCTTTGGGGGGAAAGCCCGTCCTGTTGAACCACCAGTACCTTTTCCTAGCAGGCCTGGAGCTGCAGATCAGTGTGTGATCTATTGAAATACATCAATGGATTTCCCTACAGCACCCTGGAGGGCTCCCTTCCAAGGCCTGGCCCTGCTTAGCTTATAGGAGCCAACCCGATCACAGCCCAAGGTGGCATGTCTGCAAATAAGAGTGCTCACATTTAACCCCAGGAACCTCGTCTAAAAGCAGCTGTGACCAGCCTTCCCAGAGAGCAGTCTCCACGCTAACAGAGCCTGATCCAAAGCTTGTTCAAGTCAATGGTAAAACTGCCATTGATTGCAGTGGGCTTTGGATCAGGCCCCGAGCAGCAATAGGGCTCACCACCAATGAGAAGCCCATTTACACCCATGGAGCCACTCACAAAAAACCTAGTAACTGGGAGCAAGTGTTTGCAGGCTCCAGCCCAACCAAGGCAGCCACCTTGTCTTCTGGGATCCATGTCTTGTCAGTCTCACAGAGCACCGAGCTCGCACCCAGAGCAGGGAAGGGGAAACGTGCCCCTCACCGAGCCAGAGTTCTCAATTGCCAATTACAGAATAAGGAGTCTCAAATGAGTGGAAGTTTTCCACCGGAAAGCTGGAATCGGAGATTGTTTCCCTCAGGGCAATGTCAGCCAATTTAGCCTGCACCAGCTGGCCCTCAGCCTAATAGGCTACTCCGGTATTGTTCAGGCAGCCCATTCTCATGCTGCACGAGGACTGCGAAGGGTGCCCCCCTTCAATAAGATAGGGGGGATTTGGGCAGCCAGCACCATCCTCCATTACCATTAATATTTAATTTTTAATTAAACAAAGGAGGAAGTCTTCTATTTTGTTAATTTCCTCCTAGTCCCAAAGCTGCAGCAGAGGAAGGGGCCAGCGGGAAGCACATCAGGGCTGTCGATCAAATGCCACCGGAGGGCGATCCGCCTTCCTGAGAAGCGGCACTCATGAGTTTTCCTAGAAACAAATCTTTCCTCTGTCCCACCTGCTAAAGGCCCATGGCCAGAACCTCAGCTGGGGAGAATCATTGGCTCCAATGGGATTAGGCCAAATTTACACCAGTGAAGAATCCAGCCCCATGCAGAAAACACATTCTTCCAGGATTTGCATGATAATGCATCTTGGCTTTTCATACCTCCCCTGTCATCCTGTGATCTTTGGAGACGAGCAGTCAATAATTATGCGCGCACGCACGCACGCACACAAAGAAGAAAAAGAAACCCGCTTTCAGCTCAATCGAGGCATTTATTTCATTATTTATTCGCACGGCTGGGAACCTGTCACCAGATCAGGCTGCATCGTGCATGGAGATGAAACACAATTACCTATAGCTCTCAACCTTAAACAGGGGGAAATCTTGAAAGACCTTGGGTGGGGGAGAAGAAAAAGAAAAACGGTGGTTCAGGACCAAGACAGGAAATGTCCTTTGAAAGCAACATGAGAACTTCATTTTTTAAAAAAAAATCTGAGATTTTTATAGACATAAATTGGGCATTAGCTCAGAGGTTTTCAGTTTAAACAGATATTTTAATGAAATTAAGGTCAGGACTTGCTGATAAATATTCGCTTATGCTACGGGGTGGGGGATGGATGATGGAGCCAAACATACCTTGAATTTTATGGGCAAATAAATCATGAAAGCAAGACGCCACAATTATTTAGATCCAGGGAAAATCACCTTGCAACACTGTGACATATTGTCCCCCAAAGTAGCACCCTGTAACCCCCACATTCACCACTTGTATGTGGCTATGATATTTTGTACCAAGAATGCCTTGTAAAATGTCCTATGAAGTCATAATTTGCTGAAACTCATTGTTCTGTCAAAATATGCCATCATTGTATATGGAGTTATGAGATACTGTTATATGGTTATTGAAATAGGGTGAGACTGGGAGATGCCAACAGCTAACTCCCCTCTGGCAACAAAGGGGGTGACCCACACTCAGCTGGGTGGTAAGTGACCATCACCAGCCATTGACCAGCAAGGGAGCTGTAAACAAGAGATTTACAATTCACTAGCTCTACACAGTGAGGGCTGCCTAACTCCATGACTCAGCAAGGTATCAGGACATGTGATGCTTGATTCCATGTTTGAGCCAGTATTTTTCTAGGCATGTGAACTGAGAGAATAAAATAAGGGACAGGGGCATCATGAGTCTCCCATTCTCCTCCCCCACCTACTTTGAAGGCATTTAGAAGAAAAGACTTTGAATTGGGGATATTGGTCCTAGGCTGAGTTGGGAATTCAGCCTCTGTATTAAAAATTGAACTGCTTACAACACCTAGTGGGGTGAGAAAAACTGCTTAATTCAAATCTTGCTTAGTCTGATAAAGTTTAGGATTTAGACCGCTATTTTACCTTTTATTTCTTATGCAACCAACTCTGACCTCTTTGCATAACACTTATAATCATTTAAAATCTCTTTCTGTAGTAGTTAAACTTATTTTAATGTTTTATCTTTACCAGTGAGTTTGTCTAAAGTGTTTGGGGAATCTGCTCATATCACAAAGGCTGGTGAACATCCACTCTCCTTTGATGAAATGGCAAACTAATTAATGAGTTTGCCTTGTTCGTGAGAAGGTCTGGAGCAGTGTCAGATGGTACATTTCTGGGGTGCTAGGCTGTCGGGGGGATTTGCTGGTGTGTCCCTGTGTATAGTTCATGAGAGGCTGAGGAAGCCTGCATTTAACTTTGGGTGGGCCTCACGTGCTAATGGCTGAGTGAGAACAAACCCTGAAGGGGCTGCTTGTCACTAGCAGAGCGGTGCACAGGATACCCGGATCCAGAGAGTGAAAGGGGATGCAGCGGTCCCACAGTCCAGGTTGTACCCTGGGGGGTGTCCCAAACAGAGAGTTTCCAAAGTATAGGACTCAAAGGATTCCTCTGCTAGTCCCCAAGTCCTTAAGTATTAAGCCCCAGGGTCGTCGATGTAGCATTAGCAGGTTCTACCTGCAATCTTCACAACACTGGAGTCAGAGGCCTCGTGTTTTGGCCATTTCCTGATTCCACAACCTGCAGCACAAAGGCTGAGGGTTTCAAAAGTCAGGAGTGTGTCTGGATGCTTTTGGTTTTGGGGTGCCCTACTTGAGAAACCTTAAAGGGGCCTTTCTCAGCAAATGCTGGGGATAAAGATTGTCACCCTCTGAAAAAACAAACACACTTTTTCAAAGTGTCTTCAACCCTGATCCTGCAAACAGTGATGCACCTACCTAGGGGCATGGTGGGTTCTCCATCCCCTGCAGTCTTTAAGTCTAGACTGGATGTCTTCCTAAAAGACATGTCCTAGCCCACATTGGAGTCATGGGCTGGATTCAGGGTTTACAGGGTGAGGTTATCTGGCCTATGTTATGCAGGAGGTAAGATTAGATGATCACAGTGGTCTCTTCTGGCTTTAAAAGGGTGTGACTTTAGGGCTCTGCGCTGAGCTAGGCCCTCGTGAGTAGCACTCATGGTAGTAAAGTTAAGGTGACCAGATGAAATGGAGAAAATATCGGGACACATGGGAGAAGTTGCCAAAGCAAAAAAACAAAAAAAAAAACCACCAGAGCGGCCAAAGCCGCAATATCGGGACAAAATGGCGTCCCAACCGTGCATCAGTCGGGACATGGGACAAAGACCTAAAAATCGGGACGTCTGGTCACCCTAAGTAAAGTTGAGCTTGTGCATAAGTGTTTGCAGGACTGGGGCTTTAACTGTCATCCATAAACATCACTAGTCTATTCCAAATCTTTTAGCCAACCGGTGTGTTTCCAAACAATCTGCCCCGGGTCGACTTAATTAGCCAAATAAGCCATTTAAGAACCACAAGAACCTCCATGCTGGGTTAGACCAATGGTCCATCTCGCCCAGTATCCTGTCTTCCAACAATGGCCAAACTGACCTGAATTTAAGCCAATCAGGTTACACCAGGGATTAGTTTGGCCCATTAACTCTTCTTACCGATCTCTGATTTCTCTAATACTGTCAGTGAAGGGACCTTGTAGGAGTTGGTCAGGCCAGCTATAGGGGCTCTGGTGGTTTAATCCAACTGGAAAATGTCTGCCTTTCAGCTCCAAGTCATTTGCGTAGCAAGCAACTATTAAACCCTTTGCTGCCCTAGGCGACCCCTTGCATGGCAGAGCCAGGCCCAGGGCCCAACCCTTTCATAGGCTGCAAGTACCAGCCTTAGTATGGGAATAAGAATAGCATGTGCAATTAAACTGGAGAAGCTGCAAGCAGATTACAAGGGCTATCAATTCCCATGCTTCAGGGCATAATCTGCTCACCAGCTGAGGTCAGGAAGAAATGTCTCCCCTTGGGCTAGAACTGCACAATGGGGTGCATTACACCTTCTTCTGCTGTGCCAATCAGTGGTCACTGTTCACAAACAGAGGACAAGATGGACCACAGGCTTGTTCTTTTGTGACAATCTCTGGGGCGCTGGGGCTGTGCAGTCAACACTTCAGCAGCACGGCACTCCTCTCTGTGCCAACTGTGCAAAGGGGTGGGGTAAACAGGGAATCGAGTGGCTTTTCAAGCCACCGCAAGTGGCTGCAGGTTAGAGTCTGATAGACTGAGAGGCCACACTGAGGAGACAGTTAATAAAGGCAGGACTAGAAGAATCAATGTGTTCTGACACAGCAGTGACAGATTGGTGAGAGGGACAGATTTAATATCCCAGCATTATCCTCTCCCAGCCTAGGGGCCCTGAAATTGATTGAATAAATTAAAGCATTGCAGTGCATGATACTACAGTTAAGGTCATCTCAACACTTCCATCTTAACACCCTTTTCTCCCCCAGCTTCTCTTTCTCATGGCCTGGCACAGAAATTTTAATTCCATGCCACAACTTGGCCCAGAATCTCTCAGCTCACGTGCAATGTTACCAGTTTTCAGAAAGAAAGAAAGAAACAAACACCTTGGTGAACAAGATAAGTGGCTCTCCGCTGTATTCCACTGAGTGATGCAGCGTGGCCTGTATATCCAGTGATTTCAATCTGCCGAGAGATTGCACCACAGCATGGAATAATCTCCATTTGGAAATACTGAACCAAAAAAATAAATGTAAAGAGATCAATATATTTAAAATGTAAAGAGACAGTGGAAAGATTAAAACCACAGGCCAAATTCATCTATGTAACTTTACTCACACATAAAATTATTCTTTCCTATGTTACTAAACAAAGCTCAGATTGTTGGAAATGAAGAAATTTTTTTAATCCAAATTTATTTTTCACCATTTTTACTTTAATTCTTTTCAGTTTGCTTAAGGCCAGATTTAATCCCCTTTACTCATAGCGAGCAGTGTTTTACTCCACAAGACATCCAGTTCATTTCAGCGGGATTTCTCTGTGAGTGAGCAAGTGCCTCAGAATCTGGCCCTCAATTGAGATAATCTAATCTGCTGTAGGTATTTGTAAGACACCCATCACCTTGCCATCGAAGGGATGAATCCTGCAAAATGCCCAACACTTCCTTTGAATCGCCAAGCCCCCTCAGCTGAGCGGTAAAGCCACCCCAGCATCTCAGGGTAGGTGGGGCACCCCCCTCAGGAACGGGCCCTAACCTGTTCAGCAATGCTTTCCATTTTATAGCCCATGTCTCTCCCCAGTTCTCCTGCACTAGCCTAATGCCCTGGGGTTGGAGTCCCGGGTGTTACAAGAGTGCTCTATGAGAGAGATGCCGATGTATGTGCAGAGAGTCCATTGATAGATTAGGTGCCCGTAGAAGGCGCTCCAGAAGAGACAATATCGTTCACAATAGAACTTGCAGTGCACTGCAAACGGCTTCCTTTGCACAGCAAGACAGGGGAGAGTTTACATCTAAACCCCACCACCGGTTCCTCGGATTTTTTAAAATTTCATGGAACTGCCTGCGCAGAACCCCAGTCCTGAGAGACCAAGCACCTCTCTGGATTTGCCTCTACTTTACAGGCAACCCACTTAAGCTGCACCTCCCCTCATCCGCTCAACCAAGTTGACAGCAGCAGCAGCTTTCCTTTCTCCCCTTGCAAAGAAGCTGGTCCCCAGCAGCTTTCTGCCGCACCGTGTTTCGTCAGGAAACACAGCATGGACAGTGACCGCCCACACAAGCTTGGCGAATGCAGAATGGCTCCCACTAGTCACATCCCATGACGCTCTGACAGACAGTTACAAGCGAGGTTAGCCATGTGGCTGCCATTGTTTGAATGGGAGTCACGTGACTAAGCCCCATATGAGCTACTTGGCCAATGGAGAGGGTTGCTGTTCAAATTCCAGAGAAACACACATCCACCGCCTCTGCTCAGCTCAGCACAGACCCAATGCAACGAAGCTAGGGCATTTGCATGTAACATACTACCATGCCCCCCACCTCTTCCCCAGCAAACCAGCATGGGTTAAAGTCAGAGTCCGATTCACTTCTGTGTCGCTCCAGTTTTATGCTCGTGTAATTCCACTGATTTACTGGAGTAAACATGTTGGTGAATCAAGCCCATGGCATCAACCTCACTGGGAACCTCACCAATTTTGTCATTTTGTGTCTCTCCCCACATGCTATTTGCCCATAAATTTAAATACAGATCAAGCTTCAATCCACAAATCAAGCTCTCTCGTTGAAAACAGAACACAAGTGCACGTTAAATAGGAACTAATTAGACACTCAAAGGGAGGACAAATCTATTTTGAATAGTGGGATATGGAGAAAATTCATGCAGTGCTAGGGCATGATAGAAGGGAGCATTGTACAGGGATTGAAGTGGTGGGGGCGCGGGGAAAGGACTGGACTCCTGGGTTCTATTGCTGGTTCTGTCACTGATTCCCTTGGGTGAGTAACTTAAACTCTTGGTGCAAGGCAATGAAGAATGAGGCCCAAGCATTTACACCAGCGCACAGGGATGTCAGCCACTAACCATTCTGAGGTGGTCATGTTTTACACCCATTTGTCACTGGTATAAGTGGCCACACAACGTGAAGGATAACAGAACCAAGCCCCTTAGTGCTATTTTTAAAAAAAAGCCCTCTGCCAGGTGGGTGAGCGTGCTTCTACCACACTCACACAAGGCTTCAGAAATGCCAGCTAATCACTTTGAGCTCCTCACCTGGAGGTGCTCTCCATGGAAACGATTTGCTTAATCTGCCCTCACACAGCTCTCACCCCAAGGAAAACCGTGAGCTCTTCTGTGAGTCATGGAGCCTTCTGATGGGTGTCTCCAAACATAATAGAGTGCAGCTGGCCAAAGTCATCTTTGCAGGCTACTCTTTGAACATCCCCAGGTCAGAATCCTCAGGTCACAGAAGCTAATGAATCTCTCTTTGGACGTTAATGCGCTCATTAGTTCTAGGCTGATGGAGCAGATGGGATCAGTCTTGCCTTCCCTTGGATGTAGGTGGTAAAGTTGGTGCTGCCCTCCATTAAGAGCTTTGTAACTATTCAAGAAGCCTGTAGTTGATCTGAAGAGTCGTGTCTGAGGATTTCTCACCTACAATGGGGCTTAGATTTCACACCACACACGACACCATTTCGGCTCCAAAGGGCGGGGGAGGGGCGGGGGGGAGAAGAGAGAACTCAGCTTCCCGCATTCATTTTAATTAGACCCATGCAAAGCAGAGATGATGAAATCTCAGACCAGGCAAAGCTCACTTGCTAATCTGGCCACAAGACTGAAGCTCTGCCCAGGCTCAGACAGAGGTTTACTAAAGCCTGTGAACCTTTCAAGCAAGCCTGAGCCCAACATCAAGATCATCTGAGACCCATTTCTATGCAAACCTCAGTCCAGCTTCACGCTGAGTCCAATTTTAATCAAACTTCATAGAATTCATGAGTTCCCCTCCAAACTACAGGAAACAGGCAGTTTCTCTATACAAAACACGGTGGAATTTCCCTTTTCAGGTGGGTTTCACTGGGAATATTTCCACTCAGAACACAAAGCAAAACTTAGGAGGCACTAACCTAAATGCACCCGAACCAGAACCACAGAAGAGGTCCCTGAATAGAAACTAACAAGCTCTGCAGAGCTCTTCTTTTAACCCATCCATATTCACTTGGACAATATACAATTTAACCAGACTCTCCTCTCATTCCAGTCTTACACTGGTGTAATTTCATTGAATCCCGATTTATACCAGCAAAATTGAGAACAGAATCTGACCCCAATATACCAGTGTAAAATCATAAAGTGGACCCAATTCTGCTCTGATTTGATGTCTGAACCAAAGCTCATTGAAGACCAGAAGAATTAACCCCAGTGGGCATTGGATCAGGCATTTCCATCCCATGAAACTTTTTTACACCAGTAGGGCTGTCAACACAGATTTTGATGCTGTAGGGCTGGAGCCCAAGTCATCTTATGCCCAAAACAGTGCGCAATTCCAATCCAGCCAGCAGTGCCCTGTGTAATTACGTTAGGCCCTTCTACCCTCCCGTCACCGTATTATCTGGGAGCTGGTGCCTGCACAGGAAGGAGCACGCTAGGAAGTCTTCCTCCCTGCTCCGGAAAGAATGCGATGCTGCCACCCAGGGTGCAGCCACGAGCTCATGGGCATGAAACGTTCAGAAAAGTAACCGAGCACTGAAGGATCAACACAAAGATACTGGGACAAATTCTCTACCCACATAAATCCATTGGTGCCAGCAGAGAATCTGGCTTTATTTATTTCAGGTGTTTCTATAACAGATCAGCTGGGAAAATTCACTTGCCTATATTTCCCTTAAGCAGAGTGGCCACAATGGATGCTGGCTTTTTCAGCAATTTTTGCATTGCAGGCTATTGATGACTAAATGTATCTTCACTTCAAACTTAAAAGGGACTCCCCCCCCCCGACTCCCCAGCACCACCTGGCTTCCTTCACCTCAGACATGCTCATGGGGGGCCCAGATCTGCATTCAGGAATCATCTTCAGGTCAATGGGAAATTTTCCACATGGAACTGGAAGCTAGGACCAGGTAAATGCCTTGGGAAAATAGGCATTGGGGCAGATTCTACACTGCCAGGGCCCCCATCGATTGGATCAAGTTAATCTGTGATGTGAACTTCACTGAAGACAATGGAGTGACACCTGGACTGAAACTGGCTCATATTCTTTACCTGGTGAAGTTGGAGATGACTCACTCTGGGAGAAATCCACTTCTGAGAGGCCAAAGCAAGATATAGGCACCGCTTCAGTCCCACTTAAGACTTATCATTAGGGCTGCCAATTTTGGTTGGACGTATTCATGGAGGTTTCATCACATGACAATTTTTAATTTCTAGAGATTCCAGGACAATCCTGGAGGGTTGGCAAAGCTACTTATCCTTAGGACTTAGGTGGTGTAAACTCCTTATATTGGTTCCTCTGCACAGAGGAGCTATCCTCTAAACTGGACCCTCTATAGGAAGCTGTCCATTCAGATTCAAAAGGATTGAAGTTCCACCCACAAAAGACTATCCATAAAACTCTTCCAGTCAAAGGGCAGTTTAAATTCACATTGACTTTTGCAGTGGATGTGGCAAGTTCAGCGGGATTTTGGCCAGGAGGTTATTAATGAAATTTCAGCAGTTTAAATGGGGCAGGATAGAATTTTTGGCATTAATTCTCAGTACAATTGATGGTGTTTGCAGATTTGGTCAAACTGCAGAGTAACACAAGTTTTGCAGGATTCCCAGGGTTTTCTGCTGAGGCTCTGGGTTCTGGTTTGGCTATTGAAGGGAAGAGAGGCTGCATGGGAAGAAGGAGACAGAGATCTGTCTTAACAGTAGTTGGATTTCTCAGTAAGATACATTTCACTTTTGCAGTCCAGGTACTGACGTTAAGAGTCACCAATCCAGAACCCACCCAACAAGTGAGAGTAAGGAGGGTTGGGCTCTCAATTCCTTTGGCCCTGCATGAATGCCCTCAGCATGTCTATCTGGAGAAGGACAAGGAGTCAATACAATCCCCATCAGCAAGCATTAGGGCCCAGAGCCTTAGTCCTGATCTGTGCAAAGCAGTCCTAAAGCCAACTTAACCAGCCCTTTGAGGATTCCCCCCATGTGCCAGTCTCAGGGGTCTACCCCACCCCATCGCAACTACAAAGCAATCTTGCCCCACACTTCCTCCCATCTTGTGCTGATCAAACCTTCACTAGGCCAAAGAATCTGATCCTGGGATTTTCACCTGATGGTGAAGTGAAACCCCAGTGGGCATGGACTGGTGACTCTAAACACCAGAAAATGATCAGAAGATTGGGTCCTCTGTTAATTACTGCAGCATCCCACAGTAGCAGCACCAGAGGCTACGGTGTCGCCGGGGTAAGTTGCCATGTTTGGCACTATTGGGATGCAGTGTGGTCTAGTAGATCCAGCGCTAGACTGGAACTCTGGAGACCTGAGTTTTGCTCCTGTCTCTGCCGCTGGTCTGCTAAGTGACCTTGGGCAAGACACTTCACCACCACCCCCAAACTGTGTCTCACTTTCCCTATCTGTAGAGTGACCTTCTTTGTAGACGGCCTGGAGATCTAAGGATGAAGCGTGCTACATAAGAACCAGGTATTATTGTAGAACACAGTGGTACTTTAAAAAAAAAAAA
This sequence comes from Lepidochelys olivacea, assembly GCF_965140295.1. Lineage (NCBI taxonomy): Eukaryota > Metazoa > Chordata > Testudines > Cheloniidae > Lepidochelys > Lepidochelys olivacea. The sequence continues at coordinate 18,594,237 of NC_140428.1, forward strand.
AAGAGGTAAATCATCCAGAATGGCTGAGATGCACCACTTCATATTTTTTCTATTGATCAGTCATTGGGACTATGATATCGTTAATAGAGATGTGTGGAGCAAAAATAGATCAGAAGTAAATTTATATGGCATTTGCAGAAGCCAATTTGTAAACAATAAAGCAATAATTCAGACAGTTTATTATACACACACACATACACGTGCACACACCATTGAATTGCAAATAAAACACTGTTGTTCAGAATGCCAAAGAGCATGTAAAATGATATGCTGGTTCTGTGATGTCCCTGTAATTTAACTGTGGTTGTACAGATTGATAAAATGTATGATCTTGGGCTGAATTCTTATATACAGCCTGCCAGGAGGCTGTACCGCAGGGATGGGTTAAAGGATAGTTAGGAGGGAGGTCCAGGAGACCTGGAGTCTATTCCCAGCTCTCCTACTGATTTACTGGGTAAGCTTGGGTAAGACACTTAAATTCCTTCTGCCTCTGTTTCCCCATCTGTAAAATAGGAGCAATGCCATTTTAGTTTTTCCCAGGGCTCTTGTGAGGCTGTATTAATTGAGGACTGTAAAGAACATTGAGACCCTTGTATGGAGAGTGCTAAGCAAAGTATTCTAAATATGCCCTAAAAATGGGGCTTCATATACGCGTCAGTGATAACATGAATGGTAACCACCCACCCAGGAGCTCCTCATATGTTCTGCCCTTACCCCACAGCTCCAATGATCAAGGGAAAGTTCCATCTTCATTCTTGATCTTTCTTGCCTTTTAGGAGTCATCGCTGACAATAATTAAGTCTCATAAGGATCAAACTTAAATGAGCGATAGCCTTCAGGGATGATATTAGAGTGTTAACTCTGTTTGTGGTTTAAATATTAATGACAAAGCATAATTACCATCCACTAAGTTTCAGGCTGGTGTTTGAAAACTCATTTAGCAGGAGGAACAAACCCACACTCTTGGAGACATATGTATAGAACAGGGGACTGGAGGAACATCTCAACCAGAATAGAGCTCAGGGGGAAATAGGGTGGGTGTTCCTGGTGCGAACTTGTGTGTTGCTCAGAAAACCCAGGGGCCCTCCAGCTGCAGTTTGACTCAAGGCGGAACGCTCAACCCCTAGGGTAGGGTCATATCGATCAATGTCCCTTTGAGCGTGCATTGTCATATTAGGTGTGGTTTATCTACCTTGCCCTCATAACATTATTTGTGCCTAATTCCCAAAGAAAACGCTTAAGAATGAGTCTAGTCTAATTCCTATACTCACAGCCTGTTGGCTCTTCTGTAGGAATTGGCAGCGGGGTGAGGGGGCAGATTCTGTTGTGCCCTGGGTCACTCCTGTTTGCTCCTTGGATTCAATGGAGGGACATAACTACCCGCTCTACTGATCATGTCTGTACTGCCTGGGTGTCTACACAGCAGGCACAGCCTAACTGCCCCCCCATACACACACATCTCCTCTCCCAGCCCCCACTGGGCTCACTGTAAAACCTGGGCAGGATTCTTGGGCGTTACCTTTCCTTTGGTTGTTCCAAAGTTGTGATGAGAGATAGGGAGGGGACCTCGCTAGAAGCCAGGGCTCAGGATAGATTAGCCCGTCTATTGAATTGGGCTTAAAATGGAGGCATCGCTCCACAGCCCACTCCACCAAAGGGCAGAAAGTAAGAGCCTGCTGTGACAGCTCAGGGGACTAGTGCCACATCCCGCAAGCCAAACACTAAGGGTGGATGAGCATGCGCCAGGGGACTAAGAGCAAATACTCGCATCCAGCAGAGGTCTGATGACTCTGAATCACACAGTCCTAGGGCTCACCCATGCCAGGTGCTGAGCACCCTCAGGGCCTGCTCCAAAGTCCAGCGATGTCAATGGGCCTCTTTTCCTGGACTTCAACAAGCTCTGGATCAGGCCCTCAACGGGAACTCCTAGAACCTGCTCAGCACCTGGCAGGATCAAGTCCTGTGTGACTTAAAACACCATCCTTAGGAGGGGAGAAGGGACTAGGGGGGAGAGGAGAGAGGGGAAGCAGGGAGAAGGAGGGGAGTGGGTGCAGATCAGAGGATTAAAATGGGAGAGGAGGAGACACTTCTTAGGAAGCAGCTACCTGGCAGTGAAGGAGTCACAGGCTGTGAGTCAGCTGCGGCTGGCACTTAGCTCTCCCTCCCCACTGCTCTAGGTCCTGAGAGAGAGAATAATTCATTTCACTTCATCTCTGTTCATTTCAGACAAATAGAGCAGAAAAGTCAAGCCAGGGGAAATGGAAACAGGACATGAAATGGAGCTTTGGCTTTGCTCTGGCTTGGTTAGCCTGGGAACTAGTTACTGTTATGAATAACATAAGCTCTTCCTAGTGTCCTAGACACATAGGGGTGATTGAAAATTGGGGGGAGAAGGGGGTGACTAGTTAAAGTGACAGATCTGCAATGCTGGGACTAATAAATATCACACAATGCTGCCTTAGCGTCATCTGCCCTCCCTTCCCTGCATTCCACCACCCTTTGTGACTGCTGCACCCAACGGCTCCTGGGGTTCATTTGACACACACAGAGAGCCCCCCTCTGAGAGAGCCTGGGGCATCCCTGGCTTGTCATCCTTCTATTCCATGTCTCTGGGGTGGGATCAGACAGCCCCTAGCCCTTTGAACAATAGCCAAGTGATTAAGGAGGATTCCTCCAACGTTGTCTCACAGCCTTGGGGACAGGGGGCTCTGGGGAAAGGTCTGGCTGGCCTTTTTATTTTATATCCCAGGGTGTTTAAAGAGATTTGGTGAATTAATCCAGCCAGGATTTAGATGATCAAAAGAATTTATTCAAGTCAGCAGCATTTACAATGAAATCTAGCCAAACCCCTAAAATACAGACCCTCAGCAGGGCAAAGCCTTTCTTCTTTCTTTTTGGGTTTATGTATCTTTATTTTATCCTCTCTTTAGGAAAGGGGGTGCGGGGGAAGAGAGAGAAGTGTAAACGTGCAGATAAATTCTGCCTTGCTCAGGATCTGCCCTTAGACATTGCTGGCTCCGGTGACACATTAACCTTCACAAGACTTGATCAATAGCTGGAGAGCTGGAAATGAGTCAAAGCCAGTTCTCTAACTACAAAAACAAAGAGAAAATCTGCCAGCAGAACTGTAAAATTAACTCTGGTTCTAAATAATTAAGGGTAGATGAATATTCTTCCCTGTTACTATCCACTGGCTGCACAATCACCGAGTCCTCCCTCACGTAGCTGTAGGGCTCTTCCTTTTGACTGTTTCTTGGATCTTTGTGTCATGCTCCTGGAGGAAATGATCCAAGCAAGGGACTAGCAGCCTAGACTCCTGGGTTCCATCCCTGACTCTGCTGCTAACAAAATCTGCAACCTTGGTCAAACCAGCTAGGTGGCTAAGGTTGAAATGAAGACTCCCAAAATCAGGGCTCATTTCTGGAAATCGGAGCCTTCCTCTCTTGACCCTCAGTTTCCTCTGCTGTAAAATGGGGTTAATACTACTTGCCTGCCCAAGAAGGGTGCTGTAGGACTTCAGTTGTGTTTGGAATGAGCTCAGAGACCTTGGGAGGACAGGAGCTGTCACATTCGCAGCACACAGAAGTTGGATGAAAACCGTAAAATACTCTTGCTGGAAGGTTGCAACATAACACACACACTTATATCTCTCTATGTACATAGTTTTTAGATGCCAAAATTCTCATATACAAGGACCCAAAAACAGAGGGACACAAAGCAGGCTGCTTGCTGAAGCTGAGCGGCATAATTCACCCCACCGTGCACTAGGCTGGCTCTCTGGACAGACTGCTGTGAGGCCCAGATCACAGGCTTCCCTACAGAGCCTCGTAGCCTGGGAGCAGGCCCAGGAAATCCCTTACCAACTTAAAAGGGATAGTTTTCTCTACTCCACATGCTAGAATAACTCCCTTTCCTGTTCCCTGAGCCGACTTTTGCTTTTCTCTGTCATTTTGGGTTTGATCCTGCCAGGCACTGACATGCTCAGCTCCCATCCCATTTGTAACTATGGCAAAGGGCTAAGAGAGAGATTGATACATACATACAAGACACCTTCCACAGAGATCACCTAGCCCCTCCCAGGAGGGGCCCAGCACCAGGCAGGATCAGGCCTTCATTTGCCTTTCGGTCTCTCACTCTCATGCTAGTTCTTTCTTGCTTTCTTCCCTGCCAGTCCCTCTCTGCCTTTGCATGGCTCCTCCGACAGTTCCCTTTCCCCTCACTCCGCACTTCCCTGTCTCTGAAGTTTCCAACTCTCCCAGCTGACATGAAAACTCTCCCGATTGACGGGTCTTGTTGCCAGACAGCTTCTCCTCACCGTGCTCCTGAATCTCTCCCCCAGTCTGGCTGCACAACGGTACACGCTGTCCAGGCGCAATACATGGCCTCTTTCCCCACAGACTAAAACACCACAACATCCTTCCTCAACGTCACTGCTCCAAGAGGGGGCAATGGGGACAGGGACAAATGAAGCAGCAGCAAAAGGCTGGTGCCCCGGTGACCTGCTCCAGACGCAGCAGGATATGTCTGCACTGCAGTAAAACACTGGTCCTCGCAGGGCTCAGGCTGAAAGGCTATACAACAGCAGGGCAGATGTTTGGAGTGGCACTGGTGCCCAGGTTCTGCGTCCCTGTGAGGTGGGAGGATCCCAGAGCCCAGGCTCCAGCCCAAGCCCAAATAGCGACACCGCAATTAAACAGCCCCACAGCCCGAGCCCCAGCCAGCTGACACAGCCCAGCCATGTGTGCTTTATTGCAGTGTAAACATGCCCTCACTCCCCAAGCTGGCTGCTATCCGTTGGCAAAGCCACCCACTCCCAAAGACTCCCTGATGGCCGAACACCACATGGAACCCACATGTGCAGGGAAGGAAGTGGCTAGGCAGCTGAACACATGGAATGAAGACTCTGCAGTTGGCATAGGGGGAGAAGGGACTCTCTCATGCCAGAGGGTTGCAGGGATATTTTTTAATAGTGGCACAGAATAGGAGTGGTTTGATGCAGCAGTGACATATGCATGCTTTATGAATCTGATTATAATTGGAAATCAACCCTTGATCAGGCTCAAGGCAGGAGAAGGAGGAGAGATACACAGACTCCGAAAAATCCCCGGGCAATTCTGACACTGAGTAATTCTGCCCTCAGTTATACTATCAAGCTAAGCTATTCGCCCACTCACCCCCATAACCACAGCATCTGAGAGCCTCACAGTCTTTAGTGTATTTATCCTCACAACACTGCGGTGAGGCAGGGCCGTGCTGTTATCTCTGTTTCACAGATGGGGAATGGAGGCACAGAGAAGCTAAGTGAGGTGCCCACGGTCACCTAGGGAGTTTCTAACAAAGCAAGGACTCCAACCCAGCTCTGACAAGTTCCCTAAGCACACAAGCCCACTGATGTCAGAGGTTACACCGATATCATCAAGGGGACAGTTTGCCATTGTTTCTCTTTCACTGTCGCAAACCCACAGCAACTTCACTGACATCACTGGAATTAGGGCCAAATCAGGGTCCCACTGATGTGAACAGCAAAACTTCCATGACACCATGACTTGGCCTTATCCTAGATTTTGATCTCCAACTGAGATCAGAATCTGGACCAACATCTGGCTGACTCAGGAGAGCAGAAAAAAGTAATGCGTCATTACCAAAAAAAAAAATAAATTCCCCACTCCATAGTAAGAGCAATTCATCTCTGTCAACGCAGTGATAATCCATCATACAATCATCCGCATTGACAGCTGCTGCCTCTCCAGCAAACAGTATTTCCTGGGATGTTCTCTCCATGTCCCTTCTTGTGCTCATGTCCCAGCCACCACTTCTAAAGTCTCTCACCAGCTGTGATCTGCATTTGATATTCAAGTCACTTCCTCATCTAGGCCTTTCCACGTCACCTCTGACAATGCCTGGTGCTGCCAGTATTCACCTGTGTGATGGCTGGGCTCGGCTGACAAATTTTTAATGTAAGAGTAAAGTGGGGAGGGGGAGGTAACAATAAGCCACATCCTCATTGGACAATAAATTGGCCTAGCGCCGTTGAAATCAATGCCGATTTACATCAGCTGATGACCTGGTCCTGTCTCTTCAATTCCCTCCTCCCCTTCTGCTCACCACCCGCCTTGCCGCCCCCTCACCATCCCAGCGTGGCTCTACCATTCTCTGCCCCTTCCAAGTTCTCCTTACGAAAAGCAATTGCTTCACTCCCAGCAGTAGCTGAGGATTCCGGGCAAGAGACAAAAGCCTTTAGGTTAGAAACAGTTGTGGACGAACAGAGCCAGTGGAGTTGCACCCCACAAACCAGGCCTGAACATAACCCCAAGAAGGAAGGCAGCTTTCTTCTCTGGGGAAGAGGAGAGCATTCGCCGTTGGGTCGTAATGCAGCGTTATTTTAGGCATTTGTCACAGAGAACATATTAGACAAAACGGGCCAGGTTGTGCTCTGTGACACCAGTGTAAATCTGGAATCATTCAATTGACTCCATGCCAGAGTGATGTCAGAATCTGGCCCCAACCACTCCACCACGAGACGCATCCTGTCTCCTTAGCTCCTAATGGGAAAAGATGTATTGATCAGAGCACTGACAGGCTGTGGGCTGTTCTTTTACCTTGCTGTCTGTCTCCCTCCCAGGCCTCATTTGCCGCCAACGGAAGAAGAAAACCAGCATCAGCAATTTCTGCCCACAATGAAATACAAACTCACTCTCCAGATCCCATTTGTGAAACAAGCCTTGGTCAACTCGGAGCTCACTCCCTTTTCCTGTGTGACACAGGAGAGGAACGACTCCCTGGCCAGTGCATTAGAAAGAGATATAAACCCTTCAGAGACTAGCAGTGCGGTACATTATCTCAGGCGCACTCAAAACACTGCAGCTCATGACAGAAATTCAGTCCCTTCAGTGAGGCCTGAACTCTCTTTGCATAGAAGCTCTTTCCAGTGTCCTCTTGAAACAGACACAATTACTATAGAATTGTGGGAGTAGGGCCTGGAACACTGGTCTTGTAGCTCCAACAACACAGTCCTCTGACACTTAAGCTAAAGCGAGACTTCCCTAAGTAGTACTGGTCCAAGGTCCTTCAGCCTGCCTGTAAGCTAGACACTGGAGAGTCTCACACACATCTTGCTGAAAGATAAATCTTTTGGACTTGGGCTCTCCTGAATAGGAGGCTTGCGTCGTCCTATTGCCTGGTGTACCAGATGAAAAAACAGTGCCCTCCTTGGCTGTTCATCTCATATTATTGCACTTTCCATTTGTGGGCCTGATCCCCAGCTGCAGCGTCAATGGACCGAGCCCGCTTTACACCAGCCTAGGATCTGTCCTGGGAACCCAAAGCACTTTGCAAACATTAAATCATTCTCTCAGCATTAGGTAAGAAACGTTTCATATGCATTGCCTTTGTTGAATCTTTGGAATCTCCTGGAGGGACAGAGTCACCAACACTGAGGTGCTCAAACGGGCCAGCATACCCAGCATGCAAACACTCCTCAAACAGAGATGCCTCCACTGGCCTGGGCCTGTGTGCCGAATGAATGACGGGTGCATCCAAAAGGACATTCTCTACAGCAAATTGGCATCTGGAAAAAGACCCAGAGGACACTCAAAATTGCGTTTCAGGGATATGTGCAAGTGAGACCTCAAAGAAATGGACGTGGATGTGAACAAATGGGAGAATCACACTCAAGACGCAGCCTTTGGAAACAAGAGTTTAACAAAGGTCTCCAGAGTTCCAAGAGGAAGCTGTCCAGCTTAGTAGAAGAGAAAAGAGCTCGCAGAAGGCAGAGCCCAAAAGGGCCGAAACATCCTCTTTAAATGTGACAGATGCAGCAGAGATTGTCTCTCTTGAGTGGGTCTCTTCAGCCATGTTCGTGGCTGCCATAAAACCGAAGGAGTCAATTCGCTCTTAAGGGGTGCATACCCATGGTCTCGAGAGACTGAAGGATGCCTACATTCAGGTAAGAAACACATCACACTGGGCAGCTGAGGCTAAACATGCCCGAGGTCATAGGGCAAGTTAGTGGCAAATCTGGGAAGAGTGCCCAGAAGTGCCGATTCTCGGTTGCACTTTATTCGGACTACTTTTTCCTTCACATAGTGTGGGGCTCAGAGATACCCAATATAATCTACTGAGCACAGATAGGTACAACATTAATTGGTATTTATTCTACAAACACCTTGTAACTACATGGTCATTCACAAGTTCCCTTAGATCACTCTAATAAGGATATTTGATGTTGTCAAGATATTACAACCATAACTGCTACACAGTTCACAGTGTACAGATCTCATGATGAGCAAGCAACCCAGAAGACATGAACAGCCCTGCATTCCCCTTGTCACTAATCAGCTGTTCCAATGCACTTCCCCAGTTGGTTGTGCTTCCTATGGAATTCTGCGGTCACTCGTGTTACAAAAATGGCAACTAATTTTACCTTATTATCTTTGTCTTGCATAGGGCCATCAGTTTAACAGCTCCTCAGTGCAAGCATCCCCCTCTAGGTTTAGCTCTAGCTAAGCATTTGTGGGGCAGGAGACTGGATTCAACAGACAGTTACAATGGTGCAAATGGGCTGATGAGAAGAGGCAATTAATTCCCTCACACCCACCCACCCCTTGATGCAGGTATGCTACTCCTTCAGCTCTGTGCTTACAATAAATTGGCCACCATGTTGTTTCTTTCATTACCACCCTCTCTCTGCCTTGGTGACATCTAAGGATATGCCTTAAACCCTCAGCACTCAAGTACAGCGATATTGCATCCTCTCTGCTAACTGCCCCTGCCAGCTCTTCCCATATTTGTCTCATCTGTAAAATGAGATGAGTGGCTGCCTATGCATTAAATCGCTTCATGTCTGTGACTGCTGCCATCACTTTAGGGATAATGAGAATACCGGGTCCCTGGGGAAACGGGGAAGGGAAACTTTGTTAGAACAAGGTAGCATCTGTTTTGTTTTGTTGCTCCTTACTCTCCTTCATTCCAGGATTGAGAAGATGTCTTTGGGGAGTTGTTTCACCATTTTTCAGGCCTGCAGTACATTTGCACAGTCACACTGGGGACTTGAATGCAATTATCAGCATCCAATGGACATGACTTAATGCCTTAGAGAGAGCTCAGTGCAACGCTTAGAACCAGTCTGGCTGCTGGCCATGGTGCTGAAAGGATTAAAAAAATAGGCAATGTGCTAACTACAGGACTGCAGATCTAGGAAATCAAAATGCTATTGATCCTTGGCCCATCCTGGTCTTATTACAGTCTGCCCTGCTAGTAGCATCAGCAGCTTTGATGAAATCCATCATCACTAGCAGTGTAAAAATGCACCAGCTGAGCTATGCTGATCTACCCCAGTTGAGGATCTGGCCCACTTAGTCGTTAATCATGTGCAGGAAAATCGCATGCAGGGTCAACCCAGAGAGCAACACAGCACAGTAATGCAGAGCATTTGTATACATCATCTGTTTTAGTGTGCAATCAATGTCAACTTTTCCTCCTCTAAACAGCCACAGACAAAAAAAAATTGCTAAATGCTAATGCAGCAGATTTTGGCAAATCACTGACTTTAAAAGAAAACCTGCTACAAACAAACCTCACCGGCTGGTTATGGATTATTTGGTGTGCCGTTTGAACAAATCACCTTTGGCTAATTGGGTAAATATAAAACTCTTTAGAGTCGCAACACAATAAAGCAGCCAACAAAACCCAGCACTTCCAGAAAGAGGAATTCCCCAAGAAACAGCTCAGAGACAAAAGGAGGACAGGGGTTGAGGGAAAATGATGAATTAATCATTTCTCTCAATTCCTCCGGATGTTAGAGGCAGCTACAGATTTTTTTAAATAAATCTTTAATTAATAAAACGGAAGGAAGGAGACAAGGGTATAAGGGAGGGAGTTGTTTGGAGACATTTCACCCTGGGGTCCTCAGGAAAAGGTAAACAAACTGGCAGACCATTTCCCAATCATTTCTACAGTGCACCAGTGGTTTGAGTTTAAAGACAAATCTGAGCACTGCTACATTTTAAAGCAGACTCAAAGCACTAGCAGGCTCCTGGAGAAGCTAATGCTGAAACAGGCGAGGAGGATGAACCAGATGTGACCTGACTGGTCTTTTCTGTGCTGCGCCCATTTTACAGACAGGGAAATGGACCCACACAACGGCATCACAACTCACTCTGGGTCATGCAGCGGAGTCCATGGCAGAGCTGGCCATAGAACCCAGGTCTTCTGCCTGTAAAGCTGGTGCTTAGCTACTAGGAAACACTGCCTCCTCTTTCCACCTCCAAGTCCTGTACGTCCTGTGATACTGGACTGAACAACCCTAGTCAGACTGAGTTGAGCTCGTGAAGCTGAGAAAGGGGCAAAGGTCTCTTCCTCCCCACCCAACCCCCCTCTTTGTGGAATTGTTTCTATTGGTTTAACATCCCTCCATGGTCTTTATTAGCAAGCAAAACGTGAAGCACTTCACATGCTCTGTTTGAATGCTTATGAAGGAGGAGAACAGCCGCGCAAGATGGATGTGTCAGCTGGGAGGCCGGGGAGCTCGGCTGTAAGAATTTTAAGGAGCTAATTTCAAGAAAACAGTAATCAAGGGATGCTTAAAGGTTGGGGGAGGCTCACAAAAAGCAAGCAAGCTGTCTCTCTCAGCTAGAGGCACTGGGCTGGCACAAGCCTCTGTGGGTCCTGGATCGCCCACTCCAGTCCTGTAAATGTCAGTATTCCAGCAGGCAGGCCATGGGAAGTGGTGCGTTAGAGATTATGCGTAGCTCCAGATTAAGTACCCATGTAAATCCTGTCAGCAGGAAAATGGGTTGTTTTTTAAAGCCAATGATGGAAACCACAAACATCCAATTTTTCTCCTCCCTCCACCCTTGCTTTGTACTGATGAATCGCAACCACATTTTGAGGAGAGCGAAATGGAGAGGACACAGTGCTGAAGTGCTGGTAACACTAAAAGCCACGGAGGAGGCAACTGATCCACAGATCAGCTTATCTCTGGCCAAGCCCGCGAGTACTCCCTAGCTGCTTCATTTGGGGCAGGTGGGATTATCCCTGTGCGAAGCAGCACGGTCTCCCAAAGAGCTTGTCTTCACTGCAAAGTTAACGCCTTTTTCAAAGTGAGCCAGTGTGGGGGAGGTGCCCAGAGGCGGGCAAGCATGGGAATGCTGCCACTGGGAGTGCAGGGCAGAGCTGGAGTTGGGGAGGGGGTTGTCCTCAAAAGAGCCTCCAGTGAGGAGCAGGATGGAGCAGCTGACACCCAGGGGGCCAAATGGAAGGAGCTCATGGGCCGGATCTGGCTTTCAGGGGATCCCCTGCTGCCTTGGGGGCTCCTATGGTTGCAAGGGCTGCAGTGCCTATCACGGCCACTGTTCCTGTTAACTCAACCCCATCTGCACACAAACCGCCAGTAGTCATGTTGTGCGGCATTAGTGACTCAAGCTGGCCGGCACGACTGGGACCTGGGCGAAAGCGGGAGCGAGCACAGCTTGTTTTAAGCAAGGGCGTAAGTGGGCACTGAGTGGTGCAGAAGCCTGACAGTGGCAGGAATGTCACCTTTCAGCTAGAAACAATGATCCTCTCTGGAACTTCTTGGCGTTCCGAGGGAGGGTGGGGTTGGGAATCAAAAACCCAAATTCAAACAAAGAGATAGATACAGTCAGAGAGAGATCAAGATCCATCTATTTCTTCCCCTCTGTGTAAACAGCAATAGAGTACAGGCCAGATTCTGCTTTCACTTATACTGCTGCAAACTCCATGAAACGAATGGGGCTGATCTGATGTAAATGGAGGAACTGGAGGTCTTTGGTGTTAGGGTCAGATGTCATAGGTTTTAAGGGGGAACATTGTGATCATCTAGTCTAACTTCCTGGATAGCATAAGCCACAGCATCTGGCAACAGCTGCATTCAGCCCAGCTGCTTGTGCTTGAATAGACTGTGCCTTCAAGAAAGGCATCCAGGGTGAAATCCTGGTTCCCATGAAGTCATTGGCAAAACTCCCTTTAACTTCAGTGGAACCAGGATTTCCCCTCTAGTCTTGACTTAAATGGAGTCTCTTACTTGGAGCCTTTGACTTTTTTTAAACTTAACTAAGGCTGTGACTCAGTCCTGCAGCCCTTACTCTGGCAGCAGCCAATGGATCGACTCAGGTGCCAGAGGGAGAGCCCACCTGGGTAAGGGTTTGCAAGACCCTGCTGCGTTTGGCTCCAGCATGGAAGCAGTTGCCTCTGTGAAGGAGCTCGGAGGCAGACGCAGTTCTGGGCATGGCCCATCCCATTCATTTTTCTTCCTGCCTGCAAAAAAGGGGTAACTCTCCCTTGGCAAGTGAGCCATTCCTCTGAGTACGTCGTCAAACAGGTCTCCTCTGTTCCCCTCGACTGCCAGAGAGGAGCCCAAGCACCGTACCGCTCAAATCCTCAAGGCACCTTCACAATTGCGGAGCAGCCAGAAGCAGGAACATAATGCCAGACAGTGGGGAAATGAAAGCATAGGAAATTGTTCCTTTTGCTGCTTTATTTTCTCCGCTTCCTCCCTGAATCCTCCTTGTTCATCCATCAATCTGTATCTCTTCCTGCCTTGCGAGCCCTGTCTGTGCATACAGGTTTTCGCTCAGATGACAAAAACCCATGTTCCTCCTCCAATGTCTGGAATGAAAGTCAATAAAAAACAGCTTCTTATCTCCAGCTTCACCTTTTTATACCTTCAGGGGTCTTTATTTCAATCCATTAGCAAATTTTAACTGACAATTACAGCCATTGGCTTGCATGCAAGGTCCTTAAAACCCACCCTATCTCTGCATTAATACAGGCAGAGATGTGAAGCCGCAAAGCTAGACAGAAGCTTCCAAAGGAGACTCCTGTCAATGTATTCAAAGGAGAGGAGGGGACCCAGGCACAAACATTGGCCCTTTTCTGCAAAAACCCATATCCCTTTTCACTTCCTTCATCCCTTTCCAGAGCTCCGGAATTTCTCACAGCCGTAGGATAGGAGAACCAAATACAGGATTTAGAGCAAGAAAGAGCTAGGGCAGAGGCTAAACCTATCAGGATTGTGACCTGCAACAGCGCTGGCTTTTACAAAGAGGACAGGATTAGCAGCTGAGAAGAAATATTGGGTATTAAAGTAGGAAAAAACAGCCTGGCTTCCTGATGGGCTGCGTGAAAACAAATGGAGGAGGGGGCAAGAGAGTTCCGCTAGCAGGTTTGCCAAGCTACACAGTTTGGAAACACAGATCGCAGTGGCTTTGTTGTGAGACGTGGCTGTTAACGAGGGGAAAACAGGAGGGGGCAGGAAGAATGCTCAGTGCCTCAAGGGGGAAGATTCACTGATGATCTCCAAGACTATTCTCCCCACACTCAGCATCCTCAAGCAGCGAAGATCTCTGGAGGCTCACTGGATGGAGCAGGGGAAAGCCTCTCTCTTCTAGTCAACACTTACACCAGAGTAGTAGTGACCACTGGCCAGAAGTGATTGCCAGCTGACTGATCTCAGGAGCCATGAGCTTGCAATCTCAGTCTAGTTCCTCTATTCCCAAGCTCCACTGACATGAGGTAGGCCGCCTCCCACGCCCCCTCATGGCCTCAGGACAGCCCTGCAAGAGACCCCGGCCTCAGTTTCTTCCTTCACAGGTTCTGGTTTATTAAATTAAGAAACAGTCAAAATAACATTCTCAGGTCACTCCTCAAGTCCATCCATTTAGCACCTTATCAGGTGACTCCCAGGCCTTCCCTGCCTGTAGTCTCACTCCCCACATCCCAGGTGTCTCTGCTGGAGCGTACTCGATCCTAGCAGCCTCCATGTTCTCCCCATCCCCACTTAAATCTCCCTGGGGATCCTTCCTCTGCAGCTTCCCACTACTTTTTATAATGAAGTTAGCAGACTCCTGCTCAGCTGTACCTCCTTAGCAACTCAGGTTGGCTGGCTGCAGGCCTCAAGCCCTTAAAGCCACCCTGTTACAGACCCCATCACAAAACTTGCATCCCCGCTGGCAATGTTGGCAGAGAAATCGAAGGCTCAGTGGGCTCTGGAGGCTGGCACTTGCTGCAGGCTGCGTAGGAGGCTGCGTGCGGGGGAAAAGTTGGCACTGCCCCTGCCCATGCTGAGCCTGGTCTGTGGCCACACGGGGCCAAACGGAAGAGTTGTCTGAAACGTGGCCACATGGTTGCAAACACAGAGCCTGGTTCTCCTCCCATAATGGCTTTGTACAGAATGAACTATGCTGGCTTCAGTGGAGATACACCTGGATTTACACCCCTCTGAGAGCATGAATCCAGCCCCCGGCTTGCAGAGAATGCCACCCACACTGCATATCCTTTCCCGCTGGCCCCAGGGTATTTATAGTAAACTGATTCAAATAGGAGAGTACAGGACAACGTGTCCATCTATTGTGTGTAGGTCTCTCTCTGACAGCTTTGGGGTGCAGTGACACCTGTCCTAAGTTTCTTCACACACAGAGCAATCAGACTAAGTCCCCGCCTCCTGGATTCGCTGTATCAGCACCGCCAGCCTGAATTAGCCATATGCTGGCACCATCATTCTAATTGTTTTCAAATACTCATTGTAATAAAAGTCTATTAATTAGCGCAGGACTCTAAATGGGAGCAGATAGCATGGAGGAAGGGTTTGTGTCTGTGACACAAGTAATGAAGGATTACACACGTCCTCCAGCTACCTCTGGGACCCCTTTTCTCACCAAGTGTTTTGTCTGACATTGTAGAGGTTTTAAACAAATGCACAAAAACAAGGAGTGAAAGAGCAGGCTGACAAACTGCATGCAAGATGATATGTAGATTGGACCCTCGGGAACGCAATCCAAGAGAGAACATTTAAATAAAGCACAGTGGCAAGGTAACAAAGTGAACCCGACCCCCACGCGCTAACAAACAGCATGCAGTCACTCGCACACCGACCAGCGTGGCTGCATACACACGGCTATGCACACACGCACTGGTGACACAGGCATGCATACATATGCACAAATGTCCACGTAAATATACCCGCAGTAACACAGCAATACGCAGACACACCCCATGTACACAGTCACACGCATGCTGTAACAGACATGCCCTCATCCACAAACCACAATACTCAGCCATAAATATGGACCTCTACACATAAAAATATACAGCCGCTTCCAGATGTGCGCTCACACACAAAAACAATCACACATATCCACCACAAAACCACACTCCCTAACACTTGCTGCTCATCAAGATTTGGCGAAAGTTTAGTGTTCATGCTACAGCTGCAAACACAGAGGTAGCTACAATGTCTAAGATTCCCAAACTAACAAGAACAGCTGCTGGAAAGTTTGACGCAAAGAGCCCATTCCCCAAGGCCCTCAGCTCATGTTAGTGTCTCAGTAGTCTGGAATGGCTCTGAGGTGAATACAACGAAGGCTTCCATCATCCCTCCTTTTATCTGTGCCCCTGGATCTTAGAAAAAGTTATTTTTGATCTCAGGAAAGGATTTAAAAAAAAATACTACTCAGGTTGCAAGAACTCCTTGCAGCTTCTGCCAGAGCTCAGCCTGGCTCGCTAACCCTGTTCCCAGGCTCCATGAACTCCTCTGTCCTGATGGATCAGCCAGCCTCAGTCTCCCGAGCAGGGAAAGGGTAAACGCACAGGAGGGACAGGCCAGCCTATGGCCATCCTTGCCCAGCCCTGCAGGAAGAGCAGGGATCAGCCAGGCACATGACACAGGGATGATTTGATAGATGGGATTTGATAGCTGCTTTCAACTACCTGAAAGGGGGTTCCAAAGAGGATGGATCTAGACTGTTCTCAGTGGTAGCTGATGACAGAACGAGGAGTAATGGTCAGCAGTGGGGGAGGTTTAGGTTGGATATTAGGAAAAACTTTTTCACTAGGAGGGTGGTGAAACACTGGAATGCGTTACCTAGGGAGGTGGTGGAATCTCCTTTCTTAGATATTTTTAAGGTCAGGCTTGACAAAGCCCTGGCTGGGATGATTTAGTTGGGGATTAGTCCTGCTTTGAGCAGGGGGTTGGACTAGATGACCTCCTGAGGTCCCTTCCAACCCTTATATTCTATGATTCTGTGATGGTTAGAACCATTCCAGACCTGGACAGAGGCTGGCTAGCAGATCTCCCTCACCACACAGGAGCACTCAGCAGGTGGATTGTTCTTCTCCTTGTGCCCACTATCCAGCTACTGAGAAACAGCTTGGAGAGCTGAGGACCACTGCCCACACCCACCCCACCGATCTCCTCCCAGGATGAAAAACACTGTCCACAGTGACAGAGAGAGGATCTGTCCAGAGCAGGTCTGGCTTTACTGAAGGTGGGACTCCACGTTGCCGAGGGGCAGCAAGAGGTCAGGTCCTGTGTTCCTTCTCCTTCCAGCCTTGCTAGCCCAGTTGGAGACCAAGCCAGGCAGTGAACCCCTGAACTCTCAGTGGCCATAGCACATGCTTTCTCTGCATAGGCCAAAGTCAGCATGAGAGCCCAGAGCTAAGAGAACACAGCTATGGAATAATTTGCCCTCGGGCCAGCAACCTGATGTCCCAAAGACTAAATAACTTGTGTGCATATCCACCTCAGGTGACATAAGCGGTGCAGCGCCCACCGGGGCACCTGTCTCCGCCTCGCCCGGGGATCTGATGCATTACCACACAGGCAAATACAGCAGAGGTGCTCCCCTCTCCCGTCACCATGTTTGTCTGAGCCAGTCGGATCTATGTAAACAGAAGGGAGCCAATTAGTGGCTGATGTGAATGGTTCAGCAGGAAGTTATTATTTAAAAGCTAGTTAAGATAATTGGGGGCCAGTTTAATTAAAACATCAACTTAAATACAAAATTAATGCCAGAGATTTCTAGCCCAGCGATACAGGCAGCCGGCGCCGTCCCTGGGGAGGATGCTAATTGGGCACCAGCAGTGACTGCAAAGTGCAGAGAAGGAGCCGTCAGTTTCAGGACAGCGACCTGGAGCCTGCCTCCAAGGACACGCCTCCCACCTGTGTATTCTAGCAGGGCCCACCTCAGGGTGGTGGAGAACGGCAGGAACCCAGAACAATTCAGGAAGAGATTTTCAAAAGCCATTGAAGGGATTGGAGGCCCCATTCCCCATCCACTTTAATGGGAACTGGGCGTCTAAATCCCCTGGGAGGCTTTGAACAACCTTTGCCTTGACATCAAACACCAATTCCAATAAACACCTTGGTGCATCCCAGCCCTGGGAGAGATCTGCTGGGGGCTTCTGCCAGGAACCGCCCCCCAGGAGCCACATGAAGCCTGGCAGAAGCCAGGGTGCCTCTGGGCCCTCTTCAGCGCTGCCAGCAGCCCATGGTGTATGTGGGTCTGGTCAGGGCTGAGTGGTGAAGTTGAATGGAGCCTTCAGGGGCATTCAGTGGATGGCAGGAGGGTGAGTTGCAGCAGGAAGAGCAGCTAAGAGGGCCTGAGGTACCACAAGCAGGCGGCCAGCTTGACCTTACACCTTTCAATAAGCGGTGTTGCCTGGTTTCAGAGTAGCAGCCGTGTTAGTCTGTATCCACAAAAAGAACAGGAGGACTTGTGGCACCTTAGAGACTAACCCATTTATTTGAGCGTAAGCTTTCGTGAGCTACAGCTCACTTCATCCGACTCACCCCTCCCTGCGGTTTCCTCTCAAGCACAGCAAGCTTCCCCTAGAGTTGCATGGAACTGGGGCATTCAACTAGCCCGTGCTGTGTTTCTGCTCGTTTTCCACCAGCTCACTGAGTGTCACCAAGGGACCCGCCCCTGGGAAGTGACTGTTTTTGAGGAAGAGTCCAGCAAAAGCCTCAATTCCTCTCTGCTCTCAAGTCAGCCAACTCAGGAACAGGCTGTGTCCAGGGACAGACATACAGAGCCTGGCTGGGGGCATGAGGAAGAGAGGCAGGTTTCTTGGGTCACGATGCTTTACAGAGACACAGCATCACCTCGTAGTTATAGAAGGGGACTGAGCATCTGCAGACCTGGCTCCAGCTCCTGACTCCGGGTAAATGTAGGATCAGATCAGCTATGCTGATTTACACGAACTGAGGACTTGGCCCAGCCTCTCTGCACCTCCGATTCCCCTTCTGTTAAATGGGAATGACAGAACTTGTCCCCCTTTGTCAAAGCAGGGCCCTTGGGTGAGAGGCACCATATCATTGCTAAGGGCCCAATTCAGATCTCAGTTACACTGGTGTGAATCAGGAGCAACTCTGGTCATTTCACACTGCTCAGTGGAGAGGTGTGGCCTGGCCTATGGGGCTGAACAGGACAAACACAGAATGCCTAGGGCACTGGGGGCAAGAGCCATTAAACAAAGCATCGAATAAGATAGGGGATGAGCAACCACGCTCCCTGCCAGAGACGGGGCCTAAGGCCCATGGCATGGGAGGAGAAGATCTCTCCAGCCAAAGAGGTAACAGAAGAGAGTAACCCCCAGCGATGCAGGCACCCAACCCTCCCTCAGCCCCTCGGGAAATGTGAGTGCTGAAGTCCCCCCTTGTTGTAGAGAGGAGCCGTTTTATCTCCTTCCTGAGCTATAGATCCTGAGCTGCCCTAGGGAAGGGGAATGCTTTAATTACTTATGAATCAATTGATCTGCTGCTGTTTCAGGGACATCTATCTAATGGCTCTATAACAGACGATTCCCAGCCAGTGGCTTCACTGTTTAACACATTCACCTCGCTGCAGAAGGGCGGGGGGGCAGGACCTACAAGCGCAGGTGGCTTTAAGGTCACAGGGATAAACTCTCCCCAGCAGATACTGGGGGCCTGATTCTTGGTTGCCCTGCAGCTTTTGTCACCATTTACACCGGTGCAGAGTGGAATTAAAACCAGCCTTCCTGGCCCCGGGGAGGATCATCTACTGCAAGGGCAATCCTCTGCTAGGGCAGAGCCTGTGTAGACCTCAGTGCCAACCTCATCCCTGCTGCTGGCATAGCCTGAGGAAAGGGGCATGGGCAGGGCACCTCCACACTGGTAACAGCACAAGTCAGAGAAGCCTCCAGGGTTTTTCCTCACTTACCCTAACAGCCCAGCACAGACCAGCCCCCTCAACAGGGGAGTGCAGAGGGCATCCACAATGCCCACCCTTGTGTTCTGAACCACAGCCCTGCTCACAAGCTTAGCCACACCCCAGGATCCGGCCCTTTAATTTTAAAATTGGCATGTTTGTGTTTCAAAATGAATGAACCAGCTGTTTTCCCACTGACTTACCCTGCAGCTTTCCCCCCAGTCTCATCTGCCACGTCAGCCTTACATGTATTAAGGTGTCGGGATTAAAAAGTATACAAGATACTTTGTATACATGAAATGCTTAGTGAACATGACCTTTGATTTTGCTCAGTAACGTGGCCAGATCACAGCCACGGGGGGCCGAGTACAGAATCGCTCCCTCATTTTTTCCATACTTATTCTCAGCTGTAGGTGATGCCACAGCTGAGATTTGGCTGTCGCCGGCCTTTCCACACTGACAGAGTGCCTTATAAAAATAAAAGCCCAGTATCTATCTGCCCTACATTTTTTATAGTGCTTGTCAGCACAGGGCCAGTTCTTTGCTGTTACACACAGCACAGCTCCATCAAGAGCAATGGTGTGATGCCAGCTTACAGCAGGTGAGGAGGATGTAGCCCATAGTAGAGAAGCGCTGAGAGCAGTAATAGCCCTCTGTGTGACGTGCAGTGTGAGGTGCAGTGGTTGGGTCTATGACTGTAGAAATTGTTTGTTTCAGAGTATTCACTGCCTGCCAGCAGGGTGTAGTGTAGATTGCACAAGTTAGACTGTAAACTCCTTGGAGAAGGGGCTGTCTTTTCACTATGCAGCACCTAGCACAATGGAGCACAATCCCTGACTGGGGGCTCAAGGCACGACCACAATGCCAATATTAGATAATAAGCCTTAGCACCATCCCCTCTAATAGCGTTGTTATTCCAAACAGATAGAATCATAGAATATCAGGGTTGGAAGGGACCTCAGGAGGTCATCTAGTCCAACCCCCTGCTCAAAGCAGGACCAATCCCCAATTTTTCCCCCAGATCCCCAAATGGCCCCCTCAAGGATTGAACTCACAACCCTGGGTTTAGCAGGCCAATGCTCAAACCACTGAGCTATCCCTCCCCCTGCTCTTTGACTGAATCTTACCCCAGTCTCTGCTACTCTGTGCAGTTCTATCCCTCCTCCTCCTCCTCCTCCCCCAAGTCTGCTCAGTAACTAGATTCTTGCTCTTCAAAGAGTTTGATCCTGCTCCCATTGAAGTAATTGGCAACGCCCCCATTAAATGCCTCTAGGGGGAGGATCAGTGTAAACTTCTAACGTGTGCTGCTGGACTGGAGCTTTGGCCCAGATCTGCAAAAGGAGATAGGTGCCTAAATACCTGTGACAATCTGGGCCCTTCTGCCTGTAACCCCACTGCATTCAGTTTGCACCTGGGACCCATCAGGAATTTAATCAGCAATGAATTCAAAGCTATTTGAATGTTCCTCGAGAGCCAAAAGTTGTACAACCCATCCCCCATTCCTGACACTAATTTTGTGGTAAAGGCTTTGAGCGTTCCCTTGGGTCCCTCCCAAAGGGAAACATTGCTCTTTCCCTCATATCACTAGTCTATTTCCAAGGGAACACAGAGAGTCAAACTCCCTAGACAAGATACAGGGAATTACACTTGTCAAAGTCTTCTTGCTTATTCTATAGAATTGGAGCTCAGTTATCAACCCAGTCTCACAGCCCCGTCTTCAGCTACATTCCTAAATAAATTAAAGTTCTTCATTAGCCCTCTGAACGCCCACAACATAAATGTGGGTGAAATACAAAGGCTTGCTAAGGAGAAGATTTAAGGCTTAACTTGCAGACAGAAATTTGTCCATGATGTTTAAAGTCTTCAGGGACTGTTTTCCTGGGTCACTTGTAACAGGCTGTGTCCTTTGCTCCTATCTAACTTGCATCTAATCATCATCTTTTTAGATAACACCTTTTATCTTGAAGGACTCCTAAAGTGCAATACAAGCTAGAGACTGCGTTATACAGAAGGATTGGCTCACTTGTCAATGAAACGCAGCCCCTCTGGGGTGGAACAGAATAAGTAGCTAACAGCACATAGCAACACTAAGTCACAATTTAGGACAGGAAGTAAATTCCCTGTCCAAGATGCTTTCTCCAGTTCACACTACATGGGAATTTAAGTCAGCAGAACGTCTGCTAAGCACTTGAATTTGTGTTTGGCCAGGACAATTGGATTAACACCTCTGCAATTCAGCAGCCCCAGCCAGGGCTGTATGAACCAAGCCCTACACTTGGGGGAAAGTCCAGCTTGAAGAGGCTGGCAGGACAGCACCAGCCAGCTAGCACACATTTAAGAGCTGTGGCTTCCAGCCTAGGGGAGGAACTGCAGCTGCATGCTGGCTGTGCACAGAGACAACCAAGTGCTGGTTAGCAAGACATAGGGGAGCAAAGGAGGCAGGTGTTGGGAGGAGCAGCAGAACGAGCTACAAGGGGCCAGCGGAGAAAAGAAAAGGCTGCAAGCCACTGCTCTCTGGGCTGTGTGAAGCGCCCCAAAGGGACGCATCAGGACCATCAGGACTTATGTTCACACAAAGCTGCATGGCCAATGGATGCTCACTGGCTTGACCCAGCTCTCTCCGTAGCCCCTTGCTGGGAGCCAATCTGCCTCAGCCCATCGCATAGCTGGGACACTAGTGCAACAGCGACCCGGAGGGCAGGGTGCCAGCTACTGCTTAGCAACAGCCATAGCCCTGCTTGGAGGGGAGGGGAAGGAGCTCCTGACACGGGAACTAAATGAATACAGATTGTATTTGCATTTCATTTAGATTTAATAAGATAGTTATTATGTGCTAATTACATGGCAATTGATTACTGCAGCAACATATTTACTGAAGAGGAATAATTGAATAGGAGCCAGGGCAGGGCTGACGTTCAGGATGCTGGAAGCCCATGCATGGGTCTGCAGCTCCAGAAAGCCATGGAGCTGTGCACTTCAAAAGGCTCCCTGCCGACGCTTTACTTCAGCTTCTCGTCTCCCTGACTGGTGGCACGAGACCGAAGGGACATTCAATGAAGTTAAAAGGGGCAGATTCAAACTGGCTTGAAGGAAATTTCTTTTAACACCCAATAGAATAAGACTGGGAACTTTTTGCCACAGGATGTTATTAGGGCCAGAAATTCATGAGATTCAAAACTGGATTCAAAATCTATCAACTGCATGAAAAAACTTGTACAGACACAGACAGACATCATCTTCCTTTCCAAATGCAAACAGATGGACATCGTACCAAAAGGACTGAAGGTAAAAAATCCATTACAATCTACATACCACACAGACTATGCTGACAGCTTGTGCCACACGCTCTCAAAGAAACTGCGGAATCACCTGATCAACATCCTCTACAGCAAACAGGGAAAGATTAAGAATGAGCTCTCAAAAATGGATACTCTCATAAAAAACCAACCTTCCACACAAACTTCCTCGTGGCTGGATTTTACTAAAACTAGACAAGCCATTTACAACGCACACTTTGCTTCTCTACAAAAGAAAAAGGACACTAAATTTTCTAAACTACTACATGCTACAAGGGGCCACAGCAATGGTTCCCTCAACCCACCTAGCAATATTGTTAACCTATCCAACTATACTCTCAGCCCAGCAGAAGCAGCTGTTCTATCTCGGGGCCTCTCCTTCTGCCCCTCCACCCCCACGAACATGATACAGTTCTGTGGTGACCTAGAATCCTATTTTCGACGTCTCCGACTCAAGGAATATTTCCAAAATACCTCTGAACAGCATACTAATCCACAGAGGTCTCCCTACCAACACTACAGAAAGAGGGATTCTAGGTGGACTCCTCCTGAAGGTCGAAACAGCAGACTGGACTTCTACATAGAGTGCTTCCGCCGACGTGCACGGGCTGAAATTGTGGAAAAGCAGCATCACTTGCCCCATAACCTCAGCCATGCGGAACGCAATGCCATCCACAGCCTCAGAAACAACTCTGACATCATAATCAAAAAGGCTGACAAAGGAGGTGCTGTTGTCGTCATGAATAGGTCGGAATATGAACAAGAGGCTGCTCGGCAGCTCTCCAACACGAGTTTCTACAAGCCATTACCCTCTGATCCCACTGAGAGTTACCAAAAGCAATTACAGCATTTGCTCAAGAAACTTCCTGAAAAAGCACAAGATCAAATCCGCACAGACACACCCCTGGAACCCCGACCTGGGATATTCTATCTACTACCCAAGATCCATAAACCTGGAAATCCTGGGCGCCCCATCATCTCAGGCATTGGCACCCTGACAGCAGGATTGTCTGGCTATGTAGACTCCCTCCTCAGGCCCTACGCTACCAGCACTCCCAGCTACCTTCGAGACACCACTGACTTCCTGAGGAAACTACAATCCATCGGTGATCTTCCTGATAACACCATCCTGGCCACTATGGATGTAGAAGCCCTCTACACCAACATTCCACACAAAGATGGACTACAAGCCGTCAAGAACACTATCCCCGATAATGTCACGGCTAACCTGGTGGCTGAACTTTGTGACTTTGTCCTTACCCATAACTACTTCACATTTGGGGACAATGTATACCTTCAGATCAGCGGCACTGCTATGGGTACCCGCATGGCCCCACAGTATGCCAACATTTTTATGGCTGATTTAGAACAACGCTTCCTCAGCTCTCGTCCCCTAAAGCCCCTACTCTACTTGCGCTATATTGATGACATCTTCATCATCTGGACCCATGGAAAAGAAGCCCTTGAGGAATTCCACCATGATTTCAACAATTTCCATCCCACCACCAACCTCAGCCTGGTCCAGTCCACACAAGAGATCCACTTCCTGGACACTACAGTGCTAATAAACAATGGTCACATAAACACCAGCCTATACCGGAAACCTACTGACCGCTATTCCTACCTGCATGCCTCCAGCTTTCACCCTGACCACACCACACGATCCATCATCTACAGCCAAGCTCTGCGATACAACCGCATTTGCTCCAACCCCTCAGACAGAGACAAACACCTACAAGATCTCTGTCAAGCTTTCTTACAACTACAATACCCACCTGCAGAAGTAAAGAAACAGATTGATAGAGCCAGAAGAGTTCCCAGAAGTTACCTACTACAGGACAGGCCTAACAAAGAAAATAACAGAACGCCACTAGCCGTCACCTTCAGCCCCCAACTGAAACCCCTCCAACGCATTATTAAGGATCTACAACCTATCCTAAAGGATGACCCAACACTCTCACAAATCTTGGGAGACAGGCCAGTCCTTGCCTACAGACAGCCCCGCAACCTGAAGCAAATACTCACCAACAACCACATACCACACAACAGAACCACTAACCCAGGAACTTATCCTTGCAACAAAGCCCGTTGCCAACTGTGCCCACATATCTATTCAGGGGACACCATCACAGGGCCTAATAACATCAGCCACACTATCAGAGGCTCGTTCACCTGCACATCCACCAATGTGATATATGCCATCATGTGCCAGCAATGCCCCTCTGCCATGTACATTGGTCAAACTGGACAGTCTCTACGTAAAAGAATAAATGGACACAAATCAGATGTCAAGAATTATAACATTCATAAACCAGTCGGAGAACACTTCAATCTCTCTGGTCACGCGATCACAGACATGAAGGTCGCTATCTTAAAACAAAAAAACTTCAAATCCAGACTCCAGCGAGAAACTGCTGAATTGGAATTCATTTGCAAATTGGATACTATTAATTTAGGCTTAAATAGAGACTTGGAGTGGCTAAGTCATTATGCAAGGTAGCCTGTTTCCTCTTGTTTTTTCCTACCCCCCCCCCCCCCGATGTTCTGGTTTAACTTGGATTTTAACTTGAAGAGTGGTCAGTTTGGATGAGCTATTACCAGCAGGAGAGTGAGTTTGTGTGTGTATGGGGGTGGGGGGGATGTGAGAACCTGGATTTATGCAGGAAATAGCCCAGCTTGATTGTCATGCACATTGTGTAAAGAGTTGTCACTTTGGATGGGCTATCACCAGCAGGAGAGTGAATTTGTGTGGGGGGGTGGAGGGTGAGAAAACCTTGATTTGTGCTGGAAATCACTTTAGATAAGCTATTACCAGCAGGACAGTGGGGTGGGAATAGGTATTGTTTCATATTCTCTGTGTATATATAAAGCCTGCTGCAGTTTCCACGATATGCATCTGAGGAAGTGAGCTGTAGCTCACGAAAGCTCATGCTCTAATAAATTGGTTAGTCTCTAAGGTGCCACAAGTCCTCCTTTTCTTTTTGCGAATACAGACTAACACGGCTGTTACTCTGAAAACTGGATTGGACACTTATCAGGCCAACAAGAACAGCCAGCATTATCCTACTCATTAACATCAATTCCAGAAGGGATATTAAACATCCTGCCACCACAATCTCTATTCAAGATCAGGATCAGACCTATGTGGAAGGCAGACTATTCCACATTTGATCACAGTGGGGCTCCTACACCTTCTTCTGAAGCATCTGGTGCAGGCTGCTGTTTGGGACAAAGTCCTGTGCTAGGTGGACCTAGGGATCTGATCCAGTCAGGGCCAGTTCTGAGTGCGGGCAAGCAGGGCAGTCATCATCTTCCCAGGGGCACCAGACTGCTCAGCTCCCCTCCCTTTTGCTTGCTGATTGGCTGGCCAGTTTTGCTCTGCTGATTCCCCTCCTCCCCATCCAGCCTCCCAGACCCCATTCTGGTAGAGGGGCACCAAAAACATTTTCTGCTCTCATGAGCAAGAAAGCCTAGGGCCACGTCTGGATCTCCAGTGTGGAGTTCCTATGCAAGATTAACTCAAACCAGAATTTGGCCCCTGCTGAGATATTTTCCAGTTTCTATTTTTATTTTTTTTAATTCCATCCTTTCTAAGGAATAAATAGAGGCCACCATTTTCATTGACCCACAGAAACCAATGTTGGAGCTCCCTCTGCTCGCTGCTCGGTAGCACCGAGCTCACCACAAATCTGTGCATTCATTTCTGACAGCAGCAGCGATGCTGGAACCCGCACAAGTGAAGAAGAGGAGCCGTTTATTTCCTCTTCATAGGAAATATGGGATGGGGGGGATAATATGGGGCAAAAAGACAGCAGGACACCATTGGAGAAGAGTTGTTTTTCAGCTTCAAATAAAAGGAGAAATAATGGGAATTAAGAATAAAAATGTTAAAGCTATACAAAATAGCTGTCAGTGAGCATTTAACAAGCAAGTTAGTGTCTGGAATTGATAACACTAACACGTATATGTGGGAGCAGCCTTGTATTCATTTAAACCACTATGCACACATACCCATGCCTTCACACACACACACAAACACACGTTCAGTCACACAATTTCACAGAACTCTGTGAACACACGGATTCACAAGGCACATATATGTTTCCACACACCAGGCACGCACACATTAGGGCGCATGAGAGAAGAGTCTGAAGGTTCTCTCAGGAGCACTAGACATGTAATTCTCCAAAACCTGACTCAGGCAAGTAGTCTTCACTCACAGACAGTCCAATTGCAGTCAATGGAGCAACTCACTGGGATACGGGTTCCAAGATAGAGCCCTACCTCATGCCCTGGGCGGCAGATAGGCTTGGTAACCTGAAAAGGCCTTTACCATCTACATTTATGATGATCCTCAGTGCCCTTTTCTGTTTGAACTGAATTCCCAGGGGATGCAGTGCAACTGACAGGCCTCTTTTGTAGTAACTCCTACTCTATTTGCAAAGATTGCCTGACTGGTCCCTACAATACAATATAGGCACGCAGTCAGCCTTAACCCAAGCCAGCCATGAGACTATTGGGTCTCTGTGTCATAAGGAACTCTGCAAGGGCTCAGAAATGCACAATCCAGCTTTCTCCAGCTCTATCCCAACCACTTTGTACTGGGACAGAAACAGAAAGCAAACAGGGCCCAGTTTCTCCCTCAGGAGCAGCAGGACCGAAGGGAAAGCCAACTCATCTCCACCCCTGATAGTGGGACCAAAGGATCAAGCCAGTCAGAACCTCACAGAAAAAAAACCTAAGAATTTCATAGAATATGATTATCTGGATGCTTCTGGACCACCTGTAGAGCACACCTGACAATTCTCTCTCTGCTAAAGGATTCTATAAGGTGGTTCCAAACTTGAAAGCAGGTCGTTCTCCGATCCGTGCTGTGGGATTTCATAGTTATTGCTCTCAAACACTGTTACCTTGCCTCAAGAACTCCTTCGGTTTCACCCCTACTGAATCCTGCAGGACTTTTCTCTAAACCCCACCCCGGGCCCTTAGGTAGTTTGGGGGCTGTAGGCCAGTTTCTCCAAGCCCAGGATGGACTAACACACCACACCCAAGTCCGTGTCAGGCCCTTCCCTTGAGGTACTATTTGTTAATTCTCACATACAAAGAGTCTCACAGAGTAACACAAAACAAATCTATTCCCCTACCCAACACCAGCTGCAGGTACCTATCAGCCTTGTACTCAGCTCCAGGGTCAGTCACAGGAACCAACCTCCTTCCAGCTAAGTGCTCGCAACCCATTATGGCATAGCCCCTTCCTAGCTGGATCTAATAAGCCTTTATGGTGCAGACTACCCTGCACCTCTTGCTTGGAGTTTTTCAGACAGGTCCTCAGTTAGTATCAGGTGACATAGCTTCACTGATCTCAATGATGCTATGGTGATTTGCACCAGTTGAGGATCTGGGCCTTTATGACCAGGCCGAGCTATTCAAGCTCAGGGGAGCCTTGTGGTAAGAAGAGCCAAGGGAATCCTAAAAAAGCACCAGTGTGGGGCCTGGCTCTGTGTATGATTCCTGGCTTGACAGCCTTGACTAAGGGGGATATAGTTCTAATATGCTGCGGGGGACAGTTGTATATGCAGCAGGTACCATCAAAGCAAGATGAAAGTGTCTGTCCAGGATACAGCAAGGCATTGGAGAGAAGAGGGTGGGGATTTCAGAACAGCAACAGTCCAATACACACACACACACTCTCTCAGCTGTTTTTTATTATTCCCCTCCTAAAACTGAACTTCAAAACCTTCCAGTCCTGGGGCAATTTGATTTTATTAAGCACTGGAGATGTCAGCAGGAAACAGAGAGAGACCCAAAGACGATGCTTTTCCCATGTCCTTGCGGAGAGCACATGGCCTACAGAACACAGCAGATGAGAAGGCGCAGCTCACGCTGCACCCAGAGTGCACAGCTCACCCCATATGTGCAAGGGGATGACAGAGCCCTACAGCTACATCTCTCATCTCACTTTAGTTTTCTATTTGTACCTGTCATTTTCCCTCTTTCTTCTTCCTCCTCCCTTCCAGAGGCTGCAGCAGTAGCGTTCTTCCCGTCCCCGCCAATCTACCTGAAATCAGAGCACTGTAGCCTAGGTTTCACTAACAAAGCACAGGGGGAGATGCTCTGCAAAAAGTTTACACATCCTGGTGCACAGATGAAATTAACAATAGACAGAACTGGATCAGCAGAGACTGGACACTCCTTTTCTCATGTAGATGAAGTCTCCATCTGGGACCTGCCTGGTCTTGGTACAGACCAACTGAAATTCAGGCCTTGTCCACCTGGTTTGATTTAAAATATATCCTCTAGTTTAACCAGGGTAAGCCCACTACTAGAGACACACTTAACCCAGTTTAACCCTGCCTTGAATCAGCTGTGTTGGTAAATCACCAAAATAAGCTTCACTGATTTAAGCAAGGGTTAAACCAGTTTTAGTATGTCTACATTAGAGGTTTGCACCAATTTAACTAGATTGATTTAAGGTGGGTTTAGTTAAACCAGTCTCATAGAGGGTATGTCTACAGTGCAAGTGAAGGTGTGAGTGTAGCATGTAGGCATACCCAGGCTAGTTTTATGGAGCTAGCACAGATAACACTACTATAAAAAAGAAAAGGAGGACCTGTGGCACCTTAGAGACTAACCAATTTATTTGAGCTACAGCTCACGAAAGCTCATGCTCAGATAAATTGGTTAGTCTCTAAGGTGCCACAAGTCCTCCTTTTCTTTTTGTGGATTCAGACTGACAGGGCTGCTACTCTGAAACACTGCTATAGATGTTGTGGCACAGACTAGCAACCAGAGCACACACCCAGGCTTCCTGTCAGGTTTGTAGATTGCTAGATTGTGTTGAAGCCTGTGCCACTGTGTCTCTGGTACTATATTTACCTGTGCTGCTAGCTAAATTGAAGCTACGTAGCATTGTGGTTATGCCAACCCATGCTACAACCACACCTTCATTGGCAGTGTAGACGTTCCCATAGAGAAAGCCTTTGACTTGGGCCTTGTGGAGGGCAGGAAGGAAGGGGGCTGCCCAGGCCTTGCTGAGAGCAGGAGGAGGTGCCGATTAGACACTACCTCCTCCCAAGACCCTCGGGCCCTGCTTTGTAAGGGAACCATATCCCAGCCTTGCAATGAAGGAGTTTTCCGAAGGCAGCATTTACTCTGGCTCTCACCCCCGCGCTGTGTGTTTTACAGCCTTGTCAAACATAATGATTCTTACCCTGGCGAGAAATTGGGTCCCGTTTTATATTTTATTGCTTCGAAAAGGATATTTTTTACCTTCCATGGTCCAGGAAGAGCCCTGTAAATCTTGGCAAATGCTTTGTGTTGATATAGTGTCCAGCAAGAAGTCTATGGTGCTCACAGCAGCACGGAGTGAACAAGTTAATGGCCCCGATCCATGTCCAAAGAGGGGAAGTAGCTCGGGGGGGGGCGAGACAGAGAAGCATCCGCAGCCAAAGACCAGCAGCTGGGGAGTGAGTGATGCAGCCAGGGCTGTTTGATCCCAGCACTTCACTTAACCCAACGTGCAAGTGCCAAAGCTGCTTCTTGGCATCCAGGCTATGCATCAAAGGTGGGCTTTGTGCCATTGTGGACAGCTGACTCATCTATGGACGGCATTTGCCTCAGGAGTCACAGCTGGTGCTGACGTGGCACTGCTAAGCGGAAGATCACAGCACTGGAGTCATGGCTGGGCAATGACAGGGCACTGCCAAGAGGAAGCTCACAGCACTAGAGTCCCAGCTGACACCAAGAGGACATTGCTGTGAGGAAGCCCTGCCAGACACATTAAGAGAGGATTAGTGGAATGTGCTGTCTAGGACACACACACACACACCCCCACCCACCAGCAGTGGCAACACATTCCCACCCCCACCCCAACATGACACTGATGCTTCAGGGGGTTGCATCTGCCTCAGATGCTGGGGTAGGAGGAGGCCCTTTGAGTTACATGTGTTTTATTCCAATTGCCAGAGGGAGAAATGACAAAGTGGGAGGCTGGCCAGGGAAATGGACTCAGAGCCCTCGAATTTCCTTCCCGTTGGGCCGTCTCTCAGGGGGTTGCGGTGGGTGTGCAGAGACCCTCTAACGCCATGCCCAGAATTTCAGCCCTCCTGCCACGCTCCCCTCACTTCTGAGCCCTTCGGTGGCCCAGGGAAGGTACTGAGAGGCGAGTGCTCACTGCTGTGCAGACCCAGAGGACAGCCTGATCCCCGGGCTCTTGATTTGTCCTGGCTGATGTTGGAGGCCATTTTATGGCCGTGACTGGAGAAAGCACAGGGGGGGGGGTGTACACACATGTGGGGAGGTTGTGATGTGGTCACCTGCCCATGAGGAGCTAGACTGAGATCTACAGGCCACCGAACAGCCGCAACCTGTAAGTATGCTCAGCCACCACCAACCTTGGCCGGACTCAGACCTACATGCTAGAAAGGAAGTGTTCCTATCCCTTTATCAATCCCCTCAGATACCGAGCTCCCACCAAGGGCCAATCTCACATGACAGAGTGTGGACAGGGGGCTCCACACCTACCTGCCCCCTTGCTCCAGATGTATGGGCCAGCTGGGGGCGCCATCTCTCACAGAGCACGCGGCATATCCTGAGACCTGGCGCAGCCCAGCCAGTCTCAACTGGGGAACCCTGGCAGTCTGTTCTCAACACCAAGGGGGGACTGGTCAGGGTGGGGTGTGCAAGAAGGTGTGAGCCGTGTGTGCAGGTTAAAGGGATACACTTGAGGCACTGTAGGTGCAAGGGTTGGAGCTTGTTGATGCTGGGAGTGTATGGATACGTGCAGGTGTGTGCGTACAGGGGTAGGTTCATGAGTGGAGGGAGGGGCGTATGTCGGAGTGGGGTAGAGTGCGCACAGGGTGTGTGTACAGCTGGGGTGTATCGTCAGACTAATTGCACGCAGATGTACTCGTGTGTGTGTGGTTGGGAGTATGCGCAGAGGTGTGGTGAACTTGTGTAGAGGTAACTGTGTGCTGTACATTGTTGTCAGCAGATCGGATGGCAGAGCTGGAGGTGTCTCTTGGGATGAGAGTAGGTTGGGAGGAGCTTGTAGGGTTAGGGTAGGCGTGCGTGAAGGGGAGGCTTGGGGATGCGTGTTTGTTCTTGCAGGGCATGAGGGAGTAGGGGGTCGGTGTGTGTGCAGCTGAGGTCCTGTGCTTGTGCTCTCAGACACATCCCTGACACACACGTGTGCACTTCCGAACCCACCTCTACTTTCTAACAAACACTGCCCTTTGCAGCAGCACCTGACCCGACCCCCCGCCCATGCAGCGACAGCAGCGTTCCCTGATAGCCGGGATGCAAGCAGCTAATGAGTCAATTCCCCTCCCCACCGGCTCTGGTCCTGTCTCTCCTCCCTGTGCTCCGGCAGCAGCTCTCAGGGTAGTGAAGAGATAATGCCATAATGACTCGATACATTACACTTGGCCCCTGCACAATGCCTTGGAACAACCACCTGCCACCTCTTAAGGGCCCCGTCCGTGCACCAGCATCCGTGCACCAGCGGCGCCCTGCATCTATCTGGCTGCCACGGCAACCGGGGAGAGCTGCTGCAAGAACCAGCCCTCCTCAAGGTGCCTTCTCTGCATCTCTCCATCCAGGGAGCCAAGGGCCTGAGCTTTACCCTCTCTCCTCCCGCAGCTGGGGGGGATAGGATGAATGATCACGCAGCCCTGTCCCACCCCAGCCACCTTTGCCAGTTCCAGTTCCTTGTGAGCCAGAACCTCCCCCAGTGCCTTGGGAATGAAAGTGTCACCAACCCTGGCTGGAGGGCTAATGAAGAGGGCGAGAGACTGACTGTGACAGCTGTAATTAACTGAGAGACCTCCATGGCCTCGTAAACCTCAAGAGCCAAAGCAGAGCCCACGACGGAATCACAGAGGCATAGCCTCCCCTTCCAGGCCCGGCCCCCTTCCCTGGCAGGGTTGGGGCCATCAGGATTCTGAGCATGGAGCAGACCTACTCCGGCCCTCGCAGGCTTAGAAGCATTTTATGCAGGGGACTTGAGAGGGGCAGGCAATGAGCATCCCACAGACTGGTGACAGGAGGCTGCAGAATCCAAAGTGGGAGGGAGCCGGAGCCAACGCACTGATTGCCAGAGAGGTCTCGTCTCAGCCCCTGCTTTGCCCCAAAGTGTCTCTATGCACTCAGCATACTTGGTTGTACCCATCTGTAGGCTTTAAACAGCACCTCGGCGACAGGCGGGGCCGGGGGAGGAGGAAGGAAGAATTATCTGCCCAGGACTCAGAGCCAATAAGTTTTATGCTCCTGCTCAACCATAAACATTGCAGAGATCTCTGGAGAAAACTAGACACGTCACTCTGTGCTGAGTCAAATGCTCCCCACCAGTGCACAGCGGCTCGGGCCCAACCATCTCCAGAGCCAGTCCATTCCCACATTGCACAAAGCTCTTTCAATCCCCCTCCCCCCACACATAGAGCGAGTTCTTCATTGCAAATACTAGGGCTGATTTTACAACGTCCTATAAAACCCTGTTGGAGAGGAGGCCCAGGTAGTTATTACCTTGCTGCTGTTCCTAGTCGAGGTCAATCCCGTACTTTATGCAGTGCTGACATAGCCACAGGCTCCTTTAGTCAGACCCTGGCACAATACACACCCACCCACTCTCGTCCCCTTCTCCTGCCAGAGCCCCCGTTTTCGAACGACTGCCTCAGTGCTACTGCAGCCATGCGCTGGAGGAGAAAGCCGGGATTCCCTCCCTCCAGTCACACAAATAACAATCCCCATGACCCTTTGCAAAACTCCTTCTGCCACAACATCCTCCCCTTTGTGAGGGTCTCTGTCATAACACACCCCTTCTGATCCCAACCCTCACTCCCCGCTGTAACGCTCCCTCACTAGGAGGCCCCCCCCTGTTACAGGCTATAACACACGCATTCACAGGAAGAAACCTGTGCCAGCCCCTGGAGGATGGACTGAAGTAGCCTAGCGAGTCTCAAGCACGGCCATCATAGCTGCATGAGGCCACCACCAACTTCCTGTGAGGCCACCGTGACTTTTGGTGGGACCCGCCCGAGCATGCAGTTCACGACAAAGAACAAGCATGTGTGGCTACAGTGACTCCAGCAGAGTTTCCAACTACAGCTCGATGGGAGCGTGCGTTCAGCGTGCTTCACTTTCTGATGAGCCAGCTCAGAAACAAGCTTACCGACCAAAAACCTGGAGGCTGCATTCCACCGTGCTCTGGAAGAGAGAAGTGTTGAACAATTCCCTTTCAAGAGTCTTTTGAAATAATAATTAAAAAAAAAAAAGAAGAAGGTTTCAGAGGAGCAGCCATGTTAGTCTGTATCTGCAAAAAGAACAGGAGGACTTGTGGCACTTAGCTTTTTAAAAAAAAAAAAAAAAAGGCGTACTTCTGTCCCCTTAGAGACTAATTGATATTTACAACATATTTTGCTACAAAAAACGTATGAGAAATTTGGTTACCCACTTTGTTTAAAAATGATATAGTCAGTAATAACTGTAAGTTGTGTGGTGGTATTAATGGCACAGGTTATTCTTTACAAGAAAAAGATTTGCTATTTTATTGATATGACTGATATAACCACGTGTCAAGGTTCCTTCCCCACTCTGAACTCTAGGGTACAGATGTGGGGACCTGCATGAAAACCTCCTAAGCTTACTTTTAACAGCTTAGGTTAAAACTTCCCCAAGGTACAAATTAATTTTACCCTTTTCCCTTGGAATTTCCACTGCCACCACGAAACTTTAACTGGGTTTACTGGGAAACATAGTTTGGACACATCTTTCCCCCCCAAAATCCTCCCAACCCTTGCACCCCACTTCCTGGGGAAGGTTGGGTAAAAATCCTCACCAATTTGCATAGGTGACCACAGACCCAAAGCCTTGGATCTTAGAACAATGAAAAAGCATTCAGTTTTCTTACAAGAAGACTTTTAATAGAAGTAAAGGAATCACCTCTGTAAAATCAGGATGGTAGATACCTTACAGGGTAATTAGATTCAAAACATAGAGAATCCCTCTAGGCAAAACCTTAAGTTACAAAAAAGACACACAGACAAGGATAGTCATTCTATTCAGCACAGTTCTTTTCTCAGCCATTTAAAGAAATCATAATCTAACACATACCTAGCTAGATTACTTACTAAAAGTTCTAAAACTCTATTCCTGTTCTGTCCCTGGCAAAAGCAGCATACAGATAGCCACAGACCCTTTGTTTCTCTCCCTCCTCCCAGCTTTTGAAAGTATCTTGTCTCCTCATTGGTCATTTTGGTCAGGTGCCAGCGAGGTTACCTTTAGCTTCTTAACCCTTTACAGGTGAGAGGATTTTTCCTCTGGCCAGGAGGGATTTTAAAGGGGTTTACCCTTCCCTTTATATTTATGACACCACGTGATTAGAGTGTCACTAGTATATTTTAGCTGTCAAAATGTTGGCCACTGTGAATTTGCTGTGGTGGCCGCACATGTGACCACAGCAAAAATTTGTTTGAGAACCACTGTGCCTTCCCATCACCATGTCTGTCCTAACCTCAACACTGCACCAGAGACACCTCCCACCTCATTACCAGACTCGCTGTCCAGTAACTCAATTCCACCCAGCAAGAGAACACAGTCCCTAGCCTTAGCTACCAGCCTCTCTCAGCACAAGGCTCCTTTCCCCTGCTCAGATCCTCATCTCACACTCCCCCTCACTAGCAGACCCTCTATCATAGAAGGGACTGAAGCTGCACTTACAGCTCTGAACTTCTTTGGAGCTCAGTGGGAAGGGGATGGGGCAGATCTGGCATTTCACATCATGCCCAACCACAAGCAGACACAGCTGCTTGCAGAATGTTTTCTTTGGCTCTTGTTCACGAGGTTCATGCAGCCTGTGACTTTCACTGTGAGCTTGGGGGTTCAAAATCTTCATTGAACCCAAAGGTAGCCCCACAATTTTGTGCCCAAGCCAGGAATACAGAAGGATTTCAATCCCCATAAGTCACCTCGGGCTCCCTTGAACAACCGATGAGCCACAGTGAAGCTGCTAACACACCTAGCCCTGGCTTTGAGCTTGCAATGGACAACGAGCCTGCTGAAAACCTTTTGCACAGCTCTGGCCCTCTGCAATTAGGAGATCCCAAAAGCTGCATGATAACCTGCAGACGTCTATGGTGTCAAAGATTCAGGGAAATTTATAGGTTGTTCCCTTAGTAAATGGCCCATCTACTTCATTGGAACAGTTACCAGGGAACAGATTCACTGCTTTCCAATAGCTCACAACATGGGACAAGTAAGTGGCATTTAAGTGACACATGTGATATTGTCTTTGCAGTCAGGCTAGTAGCTGCTATGTCTTTACTCCTAACTAACTCCTTGCTAAATTAGAAGTACACCAGGCCTGTAAGACCTTGCTCACCTAGCCTTTTAGCTCAAACATAGCCTTTTAGCTATGTCATATTCCTCCCAGGCCTGGTAGCAAGACCCTACAGAGTCCAGTCCTCCACTAGCTTACGGAATACAGGGGAAGGGGTACCTGCTTAGGGCATCCACTCCCTCACCCCAGCCATCAGGGGTTTCGGGTTCTGCTCCTTGGCAGTCATTCTGCTGCTGATTCAGGGTAGGTCTCGGCCTCTCTGGCAGCCAGCCAGCCAGCCCCATCTGTCTGGGCGGCAGCCTCTTGACCCAGCTGTTGCTGGTCAACCAATTAGTCCCAGCTGGGGAGGGAGGGAGCTATTCTGTGCCTTTACCCCTTAGCCGCTGTGGGACAGTGAGGTCTATATAGCCCACCGCAGAACTCCTGGGCTCTGCCACTACCACCCTGTGGGACTTTGGCTAAGTTGCTTCATTGCCCCGTGCCTCAGTTTCCCCCTCTGGATCTGCCTTACAGAGGATGTTGGGAGGCTGAATGAGCTGATGCAAGAGCCTCGGCTGAAACGGACTAGTGAAGAGCACAGTCACATTATTCTACCATCCCTTTGAGCCTCTTGGTAACCAGGGTGATGGCTTAACTAGCAGGGTGCTGTTCTAACCTATGTCTGAGCCAATGTCTGAGTTGGGAGCATTCTGCTGTATCATCTCAACCTGAACCTGCTCTTCACTGTGCATTGTGTCCTCCAGCCTTGACCTCTGAATGTCTGGCTCACACACACATGCCCCTGCCATCTTCGTCCCTCACGCTTGTTGGCCCTGAAACTCTGAGAGCCATGGGCAACAGACACATCCGGAGAACGACAAGCTGTCAGAGTCCGCAGAATGCAGCCTGTTGCCATGGAAATCCAAGCCCCCTTTTTGAGCATCTTTGCAGCTCAAGGGAACGTGGCCAGCTCTGACTGTGAAAAATCTTTGCAAACAGTTCCATTGAGAGTTGGTTTTGTGTCCCACAATTGCTTCCCGGGCCAATTATGAGTTCTACCGGGAGGTGATGGATCTCAGCTTGGCTCAGGATGTGTGACGTCAAGGTGCATTGTCTAATGGACGAGCCTGCAACCAAGGAGATGATTTTCTATCACAAAATCTCTGTGTGAAAAAGTTCAGCTGGTTTTTAATATTTGAAATGATCCATTTTCACTGCAACATTACCGAGAGTCACCAGATGGCACCACAGAAAATAGCCTTGCATGGTCCATTTATCTGAATTCATAGGAGTTAGGGTCTGTCTACACTACTGCAGCTACATTGGCACAGCTGCAGCTGTGTCACTTTAGCACAGTAGTGTAGAGGCTTCCTACATTGATGGAAGGGGTTTCTTCCACTACTGTAGTTAATCCACCTCTCCAAGATGCCGTAACTAGATGGATGGAAGAATTCTGCGTCTACAGGGGGGTTAGGAGGTTGACCTAACTACGTCACACAGGGCACAAAATTTTCCACAGGCCTGAGCATGTAGCTAGGTTGATCCAATATTTAGGTGCAGTCCAGGTCTTAGATCTTGGAGAAATGCTTGTTTGTCCACTGTGGTACAATCCGCTTTGGATACTGAGAAAATCACTAAGAAAGATCTGTATAAATCTTTTGCTGACTAAATCATTTTATTAGGTATAACCACTGTCTCAAGGTTATGCCCACGCAAGGAAACAAAACATGTTGTCAAAACACCTTATTCTCTAGTGTGCCCTTCTACAAAGGCTCAAGGAGAACAAGCTGTACAGCTGGAAAATGCACTCTTAGCAACCTGAACTCTTCATCATTTTTGTGTGTAGCTTGACTTGCAGCTGCAGAAAATGCAAACAGAGCATGCCAGATATTTAAATGCAAACAAAGCATGCCGATATTTATCATTTTACCATTCTTCAGCTACTGTGGCGTCTGCATATCCATGCACGTGTACATGCATTTCTATATGTGCAGGCATGTGTTCATGTCTGTGATTATGTATCTTCATGCATGTATATATCCATATGCGCGTGCAAGCTAATGAAGGAAAATGTGCATGTGTTCAAAACTTCATGAGTTGAGTGTGTGCTGCACACGTTTGTGTGTGCTCCCAAGTATACACAGATATATGCATGCAAGGGCGTGCACGTACACAGATGTATTCACGTGAAGGTGGATGTGTGCATGTACGTAGTGGATGTGGAAGGTGCACAAAGCTGCATTTTGCTACTTTAGGCCACTCCCATGGTGCAACTGGTTATTACCAGAAGCTAAGCCGTGTATAATTACCTGCCCAGTTTGCCCCGTGAAAAGTTTTTGTGGCTCCAGACCCTGGGGTATTCCCCATTGAGCTGTTCCCTTTGCTTCTCACAGAATCACAGGTGTTTAAATGGCTCTTTGGTGCTGGCAGAGGCACCTCCTACAGGAACCACTTAATGAGTGCCAGCAGCATGCTAGTGCTTTCAAAACCGTAGACGGCTTCATTAGCCAAGCAAAGGCCACTTGGCCACAGCTGTAAGAAAAGGCAGTGGGTGGCAGACAGGAGGGCTTTCATCTGAGATTGAAAACAACAGCTCCTCAATTTACAGGGAGCCCGTCGGGAGATGCCAGTTGTGGAAGGAGATGTGATAATAAGCTCTCCAAGGAGTCTGGCTTGCAATTTGCAAGGCTCAGACTTCAGAGGTAATTCCACAGAAATAAAACCCCTTTTTGCTTTCAGGCATCACTACAGAAGCCTTTGTTTCCTGGGAAGCATTTAGGCCCAATTCACCACCGACCTGCCCCTCCTGCAGTCAGGCCAGTGCCAAATGGGCATCAAATGCTATCGCTCCAGGCTGGCAGCATTTTCACCTACGTGGCATTAGAGTCAATGATGACACAAGGTGCAGGAGAGCAACAATCAGGCACTCAGAGCCCCTGTCTGTGCAGAGATGAGGCTCAGACATAGACATGCCAACCCATCTATTTATCAAGGGTAGGCTCTTTCCCCCCTGCCCCTTTCACTCTATAAATCATTCCATGGCCTGTGTTATGCAGATGCTCAGACTGGATGCTTCAAACAGTCCCTTCTAGCATTGAAATCAATGAAGATCTCTCCATGCCCCAAGTATTTCCATAGCACTGAAAGGGGTTTGTTCGGTCCCTGCTTTTCTTCCCTGATGTCCTTCCTCACCAGGTTCAAGAGAAGGTGGACATGGAGGGGAGAAGAAAACCCAACAAACACCCCCTCCTCCTCCCATCCCCAGTGTAACTGTCAGCACACGTTCTGGGAAACAAGAGTTTTCATTGTTAGCTGGTAAATCCATTCCAGGTGTAAGTGCTCACGAAAGAAAGAAAGAAAGAAAGAAAGAAAGAAAGAAAGAAAGAAAGAAAGAAAGAAAGAAAGAAAGAAAGAAAGAAGACTGTCATATTAATCTTTGCCCCTGCATGGAATCCAG
The DNA here is from genome assembly GCF_965140295.1 of Lepidochelys olivacea. NCBI lineage: Eukaryota > Metazoa > Chordata > Testudines > Cheloniidae > Lepidochelys > Lepidochelys olivacea. Next base: position 18,633,264 of record NC_140428.1, read on the forward strand.
TGCGCAATTATCAGTGACAAGTCTGAGGATCACCCCAAGGCGATTTCCTTCTCTCTCCCAGTCTTGATCATCTCTTCAGATGTGGAGGGCTGCAACTCCCGGGAGAACACTTCCTTCAATCTCCTCCCCCTTTTTCCCACCGCAGAGCTTGTCTGGGCAAACTCAGGGAAAATAGATCTGGAAAGGAGGCTAGAAATTTAATCAAAGCAGCAGCGATGAGCAATCTGCCTTGCTGGGAGCTGGGATAAGACTCAGGTGGATGAGAATGAAAACAGGGATGGGGAGCCAAGGGAGAATCAGTGCCCAAGGGAGCACTCGGGACTCAGAGGGAAGCGGTCCTGGATGCACACAGCTCCTTAGTAAGTGTATGGGGCTCACTGCTTGCTGTATGAACTGGTATCAGAGGGGTAGCCTTGTTAGTCTGGATCTGTAAAAGCGGCAAAGAGTCCTGTGGCACCTTATAGCCTAACAGACAGATTGGAGCATAAGCTTTTGTGGGTGATTCACCCACAAAAGCTTATCCTCCAATCTGTCTGTTAGGCTATAAGGTGCCACAGGACGCTTTGTCGCTGTATGAGCTGGGGGGCCCAGCCCTCCACCCCCATCAGTAACTGCTGAGGTGGAGCACAGGGTGGCATCACCGCTCTGGCTAGCAGCTGTTCTGAGGACAGAGATGGCAGCAGCGCCCCACACAGGTTGGTAAGAGTGGCTCTCATGGCACCACTGCCCAAGATTGCTCTGGAGAACATGAGCAGGGGGCCCATAAAGCAACAGAGTCAAACATGGAGGCAACATCCAGTGAGAGACGGAGCCCTGCTGCTCAGTATCTAATGCCAGCCACAGCAAAATGGGGATCCCTGCTCCACACAGAGCCCTCACTCTGGCAGGTTACCAACGGGCAGACAGACTCTTACCAAATACAGATCAGCTAGGCTCAGCCACTGGGCAACACAGCTCTGCGTGGAAACTTAGAGATCTCAGGGCCAGTCTTTCAAGTGCTCAGGACTTGCTGTGCTGAGCTGTTTGGAAAATGTGGCCCGCCGAGAGAAGTGACGGTGCAGCCTACGTGACAGAGGAGGGATCAGAGCCAAGAGAGGTTTATGCTCCCACTCTCCAAAGTACCAAGGGGCCTGAGAGGAGAGAGAGAGAGAGACTCCTCTACTGAGACTTCTGTTAGAGACCATGGCAGGAAAGCAATGCAGGAGAGAGGGCATGGCTAGCTGCAGATATGACAGCCTGCTCTCACATCACAAACGGATGCTGGGCTCAAGCCCCAACGATTCCTGTGAAGCCCCATCTAGGGCAGACACTTGACTTGTTGTCTCAGTCCCTGACAGCTCCTCAGTGTTTTCTCTTGGAGGCGCTGGCAATGCCCGTGCAGCTCATTGTGCCAATAAAGATTTTTTTGGCCTGAGCTGAATTGCAGCGGTGGGAGTGGATTTGCACTGAGACAAAAGCCTGATGTGCCCATCTGGGACATGGTGCCAGTGTGAGCCGGAAGCCAGAGGATATCAGCTTCGAACTCAGCAAACAACACTGCCACTCCGAGGGGGAAGGAGACTGCATGACTCCTGCTGCCAGGGTTGCCAACTTTCTAATTACAGAAAACCGAACACCATTGCCCCACCCACTGCCCTGCCCCTTCCCTGAGGCCCCGCCCCTTCCCCACCCATCCCCTGCTCACTCCATTCCCCCTCTCTCCATCGCTTCTCTTCCCCAACATTGCTCACTTGCTTACTTCACTGCAAGGCCCAAACAGGCATATTTATTGTTTTGACAGATGTATTATGCTAATTTCAGGTTTTATTTGTTACATGACGCTAGAGCTGGCAGCAAAATAGTCAAAAACGGTGATTTTTTTTAAATGAAATTTCACAAAGGGTTTCACGATTCTTTTCCTCCCCTTCCCAGTTTTCGTAACCAGCTCCATGGTTTTGGTTGACTAAATTATTGTAATTTTACGTGTGGAATTAGAACCACACATTATCACAGCTGCACTGGGTTCATTATAGGCCCACTCCTGAAGCCCAAATCCAAATCCACAGAGCACAACCACAGAAATGCACACCTGTCCAGATACCTGTACAGATATCTGTAGAAACTGACTCCTACATCTACATGCAGACACAAACGTGTATTCATGTGTACACCTCTAACATGCACTAACACATATACGTCCACATTATTTATTATTACAATTGTTGTTTAGTGCCTAGAGACCCCAACTAAGATCAGGGCTCCAGGGTGGTAGATGCTGGACATACACATAAAAAGAGAGAGTCTGCAACAAAGAGTTTATAATGTAGCTAGACAAAGGTGGGGAGAAATGTATGATACATTGGCTCTTCTGCAATTACTAGTCAACAACACTCACTTTTAAAGAAATAATATGTTTCTTCTAGAGTTCCCTTTTCTTTTAAAAACTTGTTATGAAACGAATACACACATTTTATTTCATCAATTTTTTTGTGCGCAAGCCAGCAAAAGGAATAAAAGTCAAAGAGTTAGGCTGCAAATTTTATTCACACAGGTATTCACACATTGGCAATACACGCACCTCCCTACACAAAGACACACAGCCTCTTACACACATACAATACATATATGCACACACTTGCCTACACAGAGACACCCAGCCAGGAATGGAGGTGGGTGGGCTGGAGGGGAAAAAATGGAGTGGGGGTGGAGGAGAGAGGATGGGGAAGGAAAGAGGCCAAGGACAAGAGCAGGGTGGGGGTGAGAGGGGGCAGTGAAGGAGAGAGGAGGGGGCGTATGTGGGGTGGATGGGGATGCAGGGGGAGGCAGAAGGCTACAGGTGCATGAGGATGTGTGGGGCACAGGGATGTTTAGGGACATAATGGGAGTGCAGCAGTGTATGGAGGTGAATCGGGTGCAGGGGGGGTGAGGGACATGGGGTGGTGGCTCTGGGATGTGGAGAGGGTGGGTGGGAGAGCGCTGTAAGGGGTACAGGGCTGGGATGGGTAGGTGTGGGAGGCAGGATGGGATGAGACGGATGCAGTGAGGGGTGTGGGGATTCGGGGGGGTTGGGATGGGGAGGGATGCAGTAGGGGGGATTGGGGTGTGGGGCGGTTGGGACAGGGAGGGATGCAGTGACGGGGAGTAGGGGTGCAGCACTGGGATACTGGGATACACAGCCGGAGATGGGGCAACAGACCGTGGTTCACCACAGGACACATGCCGCAGCTCGAGCCCAGCCACAGGAAGAGCCTGAGGAGGAGAAAAGGGCTGGCAGCAGCGGGAGAGGTGCCTGCTAGGCACGCTAGTTTGTCCCCTGCCCTGCTCCAGCCAATGGGAGCTGTGCCTGCAGGCGAGGGGCAGGAAGTATGTGGACCCCCCTGGCCACCCCTAAGCCTAGGAGCCGGACATGTCGGCTGCTTCCTGGGAGCCGTGTGCTGTGGCAGCTAGCAGGGACCCTGCCAGCCCCTCTGCACAGCACTGCCAACCAGACAGTCAACAGTCTGGTCAATGGTGCTGACTGGAGCTGCCAGGATCCCTTTTCGACTGGGTTTTCTGGTCAAAAACCAGACACCCAGTCACCCTACCTGCTAGCACCCATCACAACGTACAGTTACATGCCACCCAAGCACGCAACGCAGGACCCAATGGGCACCGTGCGTCCGTCCCATGCTGCCCCCATTTGTCCTTCAGTCATCCATCAGGGGCCGCCTTCCCTTTGGGCTCATGCTGATTCTCCTGTGCAGACTCACCAGGGTCACACACCCAGGCTGTTCTCTGGACCGGTTCCCCAGCCCAGAGCTGGCTCACCGCTACAGATAAATGAGAGAGGGTTTTTCCCACCCAAAAACATATCTGAGATTTCAAAAAATGCTGGTGTCCCAAATCAAGGCAAAAAGTCACAATCTCAAAAATTTTCACAATCAAAAAATAAAAATAATAAGTTGGGATCGGGTCAGTGAGTGCATTTTATTTTGATTTCATCATTTCTAATTTTTTTAAAACATTTTTCCTACAAAATATCTGAAATTTCTCAATGAAAAGTCGCTTTGAACCAAAAAATGGAACTTTTAGTTTTGAAAATATCAAAATGGGACGTTTCAATGCCTTTGAAACTTTTTTCTCCCCAGAAACTGTTTGAAACGGGAAATGGATCGACCACCAACCCTTCCCCATGAAATGTTTTGGCTCTGACACATCGGCATCATCTGACACAAGAACATTTCACTGAAGAATTCCCAACCAGCTCTAGCCTCAGCCTGCTCTGCACCTGCCATGGCTCTCCCCACCCCACTGCTGCCCCAGATACCCTCTTCCTCCCAACAGAGCCTGCCCCAGGGAACCGGGGCAGGATTTCATACCATCTCTCTACCTTATCAGAACTCTGGGGGGAGGCCAGTTTCTCCTATTTGCTCATCTCCCAGCCAGTCAGAGTCCAAGGGGCACAGCTAATTTTCACAGCGCTATGGCTGTTCTGTGAAGTGGGATTTCACACCTCTGCAGTACCACTTCACACCTCCACATGGCTCCAGCTGCAAACCCCCTGGGGCTTGGGCCCATCCACAGTGCCTTGACAAACACACAGGCACACGGAGAGTCCAGAGTCGCTTTGAACTGACAATGCCAGAGAGGGCTCTCGATTGAATCCCATCCCTCCCTTTCCCCAGGCAGCGTGGAGCAAACACAGGGCTCTGCCTGGTGGTTTTCACATTGTTTGGGCATAGGCACCTTCCCCTTTCTCTCTAAAGCACTGCACTGTGCTATCCAGGGCCACTCTCCTACTGCACGGAGCCTCCAGACCGTGATCCCGACCCCTGCCTCTTCCCGCTGGCGTCCCTGCTGCCCACCCAAACACGTGCGGCTTGATGAGATTGCCTCCAAATTACCAGACCTGGCCTCCAGCCTGCCTTTCCATGGGCTTTTCTGATTGCGGGACCTTGCCAGCCTGACAGCTTCATTACAGGGGACCTTCAGCGCTGGCTTAGTCGAGGAAGTGATTTAGAACCAAATTACGTCTAGATTTCCCCCTACTCCCCGCCTCGCTGCGTGCTGCAATAATAACACCAAAGAGGCCCTCCGAGCAATGCGTGTCCTGGACACAGCCGAGAAGCATTTGTCTGTAAAGAAATCATTCTAGATGCATATAAGAGCCAGGTGTGTGGGGACAAGATCCTGTTAACTGTGATTAGTGCCTGTGACTGACTATCCTGGCTAGAGGGAACTAGCAAACGTCCCCTTCCTATCCATGGAGGGTTTGCGCACACACCTCCCCTCCCCACTCAGCTGCTGAGTGTTTCTACATTGGATGGACCCCCCACATCTGCCTCCCCAGGAGATGAGGGAGGCTGCAGAGGGAAAGGGTGATTATCTACCCCTCCCCACTGAGGACACCACCAGCAGGGTAGGAGGGGGAACTGGGCGATCCACCAGCATCTTCACTCCACTACTATGGGATGAAAGAATGAGGGAATCATCCACATACGCCCTTCACGGGGACAACAGGAAGTGGCAATTGGGACGGGGAGCCTAAAAATCAAACCCCAAATGTCTGGAAAACCAGGCCCAGTTCTGAAGCTCTGACTCAGTTTCTCCTCAGGCCCTACTTAGGCCAACCTCCCCCTGGCATCAGTGGGAACTGGCAGTCTCCTGAGCGAGAAACAGGAACCAATTGGACAGCCACAGTGAGATTGAAGCTTACTGCCTGGGCAAGAGCGAAGCCCAATCTAAGGCGCTGACCTCCATAACCCCCTTCAGCACTCAGCACCTCCAGGAGTGGCTCAGCACTTTGCAGGATTGAGCCCTCAGCCTTCAGGGTCACACGTGGTTCCCAGGGCCTCAGTCGGGTCTCTCTCAGAGTATCCGCGTGGTTCTCAACCTGCCAAGGCCCAGAGGATATGCAGACACACAGCCATACAGGGAATGAAGCTGAGCCTGTTACCAAGCAGGTTTCCTTAGTCAGTTCAGCAATTGGGAGTGCACAGGAAGGATTTCATTTACAGTCAGAAAACACGGGAGGACAGCCAGGGCCCTAGGTAGAATGATGGTGGACAGGCCTGGAACCGAGAGGCCAGGAATGCCTGAAGAAAGCCCCTGGGCAGCATGTATGCTAAGGAGCAGTGAGAAGCAGCCACAGGGAAAGAACAGAAAGAGAGAAACTGCCTGTTTCCATCTGACATATCTATCCACCTTGGAATCCCCATCTGGAGAACAGGCAACAACAAACGGGAATTTGCACTGGCTACTTTATGCAAATCTGACCTTTCTGTACCTGCCAGCTACAGAGACTTTATTTACTACCCCACCACCTGGCTAAATTGGAAGAGGCAGCCAATTAAAACAGAGTGCTGAGCAGGGCAAAGGGCCACAGCTCCCGACTGTAATTCCAGAGAGCGTGACAGCTTTAACCTGGCAGGGAACATGTACTGACGATATTCAAATGAACTGACAAGTAAGTATTTGGGGGGGCACTGCTCTCTAATAGATAGGCTCAGAACAGCTCAGCTATGTGTCCTAGCCCTGTTATGGTTCACAGGGAAGGGGAATGCTCCATTAGCTTATGTACGAGGAGTGATTCCTTTCAGGGCAGGTGGCTCTGCGTTCAGTCTCCTTTATCAGCATCAGCAGAGTGATAACTGTCCCAGTTGTGTGTGGGTTTATCACTAAGGATAGAACAATAGTGCACATGCACGCACGCACCACCAAATGTTATCCAATTCATCTCCTCGTGCACCAATCTAGTGAGTGACCCCAGGAGACCCATGTAGCATGGTGGGCTCCTACCATCCTAGAATGAGCCTGCCAATCTTACTGCATCCTCAATAAATACCTTGTGCATGGGGCCCACAGACTATGTCCAAGCTTTCCAAAGGGGTCCGCACCTCCATTCGAACGTTTTAGGGGTCGGCAAAGGAAAAAAGGTTGAAAACCACCGTGTTAGATGCAAGGGTTCTCAAACTGGGGGTCGTGCCCCTTAGGGGGTGGCAAGGTTATTACGTGGGGCGTCGGGAGCTGTCAGCCTCCACCCCCAAACCCCACTTCACCTCCAGCATTTATAATAGTGATAAATATTTTAAAAGTGTGTTTTTAATTTATAAGGGGGGATCACACTCAGACACACTCAGAGCGTGAGGAGGAGAAGAGGGCCGGCAGCAGTGGGAGAGGCGCACGCCAGGACCCCTCAACTGCCAGCTGCTGAGCATGCACGAGTCACGTTAGTCCATCCCCTGCCCTGACCCAGCCAAGGGGAGCTGCGCCTGCAGGCAGAGGGCGGGGGAAGCACGCGGACCCCCTGGCTGCCCCTAAGCCTAAGAGCCGGACATGCCGGCTGCTTCTCAGGAGCTGCGCGGCGCAGAGGCTAGCAGGGAGCCTGCCAGCCCCGCTGTGCAACACCGCAAACTGGACTTTCAACGGCCCAGTCAGCAGTGCTGACCGGAGCCGCCAGGATCCCCTTTCGACTGGGTGTTTCAGCTGAAAACCGGACACCTGACAACCCTAATCAAGGCAGCTTCACCACTACACGCAAAAGTGGTAGCACTAGGCCCAGCATCTCTTTGTCAGGCAGTTTTATCTCTCAAACCTAGGCAACCCCCGCCCCACAACAATTCCTCAGCCCACCCTGGGGTATAGATCCCAGGGGATCGTCCCCTTCACCTCTCTCAATTCCAGCTACTTCAGGGCCTATGGCAGGATTCTCTTCCTGGAGACTCTTCTCCCCTAGCAGGTTCCCAGTGCCTCCTCTCACAGGGAACTTTCTGCTGCTCATGCTCCCCAGCTTGTAGCCTGTCTCCCTATTCCCAGGGAGCAAGAACAAGAGCCCCATGTCTGCTTTCTCTGCTCTTTTCCTGACTGACCCTCAAGCCAGGCTTCTCTCTAGGGCCAAAGTGCTCTTTCTTACAGCCCAACTGGGGGCAGTGCCACCCACTCACAGGGGCCCTGCTGAAGACACAATAAAGAGGCCTGGTTTCCAGAGGGTGGGTGCTCAGCACTTCCTGGAAATCAGACCCCTTTAAGGTTTCTCTGGCTGGGCCTCCAAAATCACTGGTTATATTTGAAAGTCTTGGCCTTAGTGTAGCCAAGGCCCGAGTAGCCTCTGGTGTTTTTACCACTGTGGTTTTCAGCCCTGCTCTAGGTGAGGCTAAGCATCGCCAGTATTGCCAGCCCCGCAGCATTCCAAAATCTTTGATTCGGGCCTGAACAATCACGTGACTGGCTTAAAAATCTTGAGATTTTTTAAAAATAATACATTTTGGGCTCTTTTCCTTTATTCTCTGGTTTCTCAGCCTTCAGGCTGCACTTGGGTCACATTTCCAAGCTCGTGGGCTGGACATTTATTTTTTTCTTTTAAATAAAAGCAGAGCTTTTCACTTAATCACAGGACTCCAAGCCCTGGGGATTTAAGAATAACATCAAATATTGCAAAAATCATGAAAAAGTCATGACAGCTGGCCATGCTTCAACTTGGTGGCAAAAACACAGGTTTCTCTGGCAGCCCTTTCCACTCTCCCCATCCCATAGTTGGAACTGGGTAGCAATAGATGTGAAAATGAAGAGGAGAAAATGCCCACTACAGACATAGTTAGCTAGTTCCCAACGCTACTTCCCACAACACACCGGTTTCCTTTGGAGCCTTTCAGCCCGTCCTAGGCTTGCTTAGCTTCCAAGATCTGACAAGATGACAGCCTGAGGGGATCTGGCTGCAGGGAATGCTGGAGGCCGCTCTTCTGAACCCAGCATGCCCTCATTGCTCCTGCCCTAACTAGCCAGCTGGCTACTGTTATGCAGGAAGAGAAAAGAGAAGGGATAAAGGAAAAAGAAAGGCTCCCCATTGAATAGAGAGGTGAGAAACTTAGAGTAGTTTTAAAGCAGTTAGGAAAGTTAAGAGCTGAAACTGACCAGAAGTCATGGAGGGGAAGGTACATGAACTTTGAAAGACTTAGGTTGAGATTATCAAAGCTGTTGAGGCAACCTGGGTGCTCATTTTCCATTCCTCTTTAATGGGAAGTTGGCATCAAAGCAGTTCTGAAACCCCTGGCCTCAAGGCCTTGATTCTCCTCTTACTGACTCCCAGTTTACTCCAGCATAACCCCACTGCCTTTCCCTGGTGCTGGCGAGAGGAGAATCTAGCCCTTGATTCTTTTTGATCAGACTTAAAAAAAAAAAGTTATCTGCTAAAACAATAATTATTCCCTTTATAAAGGTGAGCCTGGCAAGCAATGAGTTTTCAGCTTTTAACACCAAGGGACCAAGGGAAGGAACAGAAGCAAGTTCCAAACAGACTCCAGCCCTGGAGGGGCAGACTTTCTGTTCTCAGCCAAGGTCTTGTCTAAACACAAACATTGAACTGCTTTAATCACACTGGCTTAGTTCTGTCAGGCCAACCCCTAGAACGGACACAGTCATACCAGGACAACAGTGCTTACAGCAGTATTGCTGTTCCAATAAGGAAAGGGGACTACGCTGTATTGGTATAAGGGCGCAGTTACACCAGTATAACTGTGTCCACACCAGAGGTTGAACTCATTTAACTACTTCAATAGGAAATCACACCCTACCTGACATAGTTAAATTTGGGCAAAATCTGAGTGTAGACCTGGCCTAACTTTTCCCCAGCCATCTAAAGGCAGCCGATCAGCTCTCTGCAGGTGCATTGTAAGTAGCTCCAAAGAAGGAAGACCAGGTAAGGGTGATAGAAATGTCTGAGTGATGCTGCCTGCCCGACACATCAGGTCTCAGCACATCCTCCTCCCAACCTTGACTTTCCTCAGTCCTGCCGAGCTCGCAAGGTAACACTCATGCATTTTCACTCCCCCCTGCTAAGATTTTGCTCTGAGGTTGCCCCTTTGCCTGCAGGATGCCATCAGCTGATATGGCTGGGATCTCCATCTGAAACACTAAACCCGGTTGTGTGGAAGAGCAGCGCTATTATCCCTGTTTTACAGATGGGGAAACTGAGGCACCAAGAGGCTAAGTGATTTGCCCCAGGAGTCTGTGGCAGAACAGGTAATTGAACCCACATCTCTGGCTAGCGCCCTAACCATTGGACCAGATGTCCTATTATAGGGGCTTTTGGTGCAGCTCCAACACTTGTGGCTTTCCAACCAGACTGGTGAGACACCATTGCTGACAGCAGTTCAGCACTGCCCCAGCTAAGGGCCAGGTTGCAAACAACACTGGAAAAACACCTGGGATGACTGTTGCAGGGTGTCATAAGCTCACGGTGCTCCAAACAGCAGTCGTTTGCCATGCTTTTTTGTTTAGTATAGACAGGGCCTAGGGCCCTGCATAGTCACTGCAAAGTCAGCTGTGTAGGTGGCTTTCCCCTAGCTTACCTGGGTCTCTGCAGGATCAGTTAGGAGCTCAAGAGGGCCATACCTACCTCAGAGGATCTGATATCGTATCTGCCTCCTATGTGGCTGTTCCGTCACCAGACAATGACACACAATACAGGGTATCACAGGATGGGACCTGCAGCCCCACAGTGCGGCAGGAGCTGATTGCACTCTGGGAGGCTCTTGGCCTGTTTTTTGTGAGGCTACCCAACTGGCACAGTTCCCTGGGCTTGCCAAGCCCTGGTGCCCAAGTCCATGAGCCCTCTCTCTGCTTGCCGCTAGTCATGGAGCAGTGGGGGGTGGGGGGGAGATTTCCCTTTCCAGCAGACAGGGGCCCACACTAGACAACAGTTTCCGTCGCTTCCAACGCCCACAAGCTGCTTGCGATGAGAAGGCTCAGAGCCTCCGCACTGCTAATCTACAGAGTGCTCAAGAGGCAAAGAAAGAAATAAGTGGACGGTAATCAATGGCAGTAGTTAGTTTCAATAGGTTCCTTAATCAATACAATTTATAGCAGAGATAGCTCCAAACACTAAGGCAGGGAAGCCCAGCATCGAGTGTTTATAACGTTTCTTTTTGTTTATTTCTCCTCCTTTTCTTCCTTTGGCAGCATCCCATAGAGAACTAATTTGTCCAGGGACATAACAAGCTCATGCTTCATTCACGGACATCTTACAAATGTCCTGTAAATTGAATTACCTCTTTGGGCCATTCTCTGGGAGAGACACATGGCCAGGTCCCAGTGGAATGGATCAGAGATTTACAAAGTAATTTAATTTCTCTGTGTTATTGGATTTAAACTGACAATAAACAACTGGAAAGCAAACCAAAAAAAGAGAGAGAGAGAGAGGGAGAGAATGGAGGTGGCTGCTGTAACAAAGACCTTTCATCATTAACTGGTCCCCTAACATGCTGTTTCTGGAGTGGGGAGAACTGGCTTGTGTTTAAAGCACAGATCTAAGACCTTGGAGATTGGGGTTTTATTCCTGGCTTTGTTACAAACTTCCTGTGTGATCTTTTGTGCCTCAGTTTATCCACTGGTAAAACAGGGATAAAATAATAATACTCCCTACCTCGCTGGGAGATTAATTTGCACACAGCACTGAGATCCTCAGGTAGGAGGCACTATGAAAGACAAAGTGTTCATCAGAAATGTTCCAGATGGTGGCGTGAAGTAGACCCACAGTAACCCATGCAGCTATGGGTGGCAAGTCATAACTGGATACAGCATAGAGGAAGACTTGAGGGCTCTCTGATGAATCCAAACGTAGGCAATGTACTATTCAGGTCTAATAACTTCCGAGAAAGCCATCCCAAAGTCACACCAGCCAGCCTGCCCCTCCTCTTGCTGCTATCTCTAGCCACTGACTTTTCAACTAGCATGATAAACAGAGCCCTGAGACAGTGGATTTGAAGGTCAGATTGACTAGGACAGCTCCAGGAGCAATAGTAAGGGCTTTCCAATGCATCTGCTCAGACAGATCAGGAGCCAGGAATCCAGTGAACAGGTGGCTGATGTCTTCTCGAGGCCCTGCCACACATTGCAAAACAAAGAGCTGTGGAATCGCGGAACCGGGGAAAGAGCAGGTGTGCACGTTGAATCCCCTATCTGCAGCCCATTAGATTGTCAAGGGCTCCTTCAGCACGTCTGCTTCCATCTTGCTTGCTGATCGTCTGGAAACAGAAGCCTTCTCCCTTCTCAATATCATCTCTTTCCTAACGTGACCCACCTGGAAAAGCGCCAGCATTCATTCAGTGATGGGGGTGGGGAGCCTGCTTGGATCGAGCAGCCCCCACTGCCCCAAACCATCACCCCAAATGCAAAGACAAACCAGACTTCTTTCTTTGAGGTGAAAAAAATAACTAGGAAGCGTGAAAGGTTTTGTTTTAAGCGACATGTCATTATTAGAGTATTTTTACTCTTCTTTGTTGCATCTGGAATGGGAAGTGCCCAGATACCAGAGCCAATCAGAAAATGAAAAGAAAAAAAAACCTACATGAAACATTTCTAAATTGTTTCTGCTTTGCAGGGTTCAAGGCAAAGCTATCTTTAATTTTTTCCAAAATGTTTTGCAAAACCCTTATCAACATTTTTCATTTACCAAACACCAAGTTTTGCAGGAAACAAGCAACCAAAAACTTGCTTTAACCTGAAAAGCCTAGGTTTGGGTAAATGCAAATGTCAATCACCATTCCAAATATCGATGCAGGGAATGGGGTTGATAAAAAGTCACGAAGAAAGAAAAGTTTCTAAAAAGAGTTAATAATTTTCAGGAAAATTTTGTTTTATGTTTTTTTAAAAGGTCTTTTTTCCGTGGAGAAAAAAAACTTTTCAACCAGATTTAAGAGAAACCATGAGAAAAGGGGCTTGGGGGAAAGGCAAACCCCAAGAGAAGGCCTGTTCTGTGAGCCATCTCCAGGCCCATTCTGCTGACCCAAGAGATTCAGACGAGCATCTAACCTTCTAGATGCTCATCCAGGCTCAACGTCAAGCCTATTGCTCTTCACTCATCATTTACCATATAATAAGCGCAGCTTGAGAAAAAATAGCCTGGGATTCATGCAGATTTTACTGGGGAATCCAAAACAGGGATGTGAGATTCCAGGATTTCCGGAGCCCATTATCATTTGCATAGATCTCCTTGGCTGATTAACAAACAGGATGGAGACAACCTCAAGACAGCTGCATTCCCCATTCTTCCAGCAAAGAGGCATTGTGGTGGCCAGTGAAGACAGGTCAGCTGCCCCCATCATCCTCTGGTGGAGGACAAGCAACCTCAACCTTCGCCCCATGAAAATCACGGTTGCAACAGCTTCCTCTTGCTCATCAGTAAGAGACTTGCTTGCGGGATTATTTCCTTTGGGGAGGAGGACAGGTTCTGAAGGAGTGACTTCTCCCAGGGAAGAGAACCTTCAAGAGTAGCATTGGGAAGATAGGAAGAATAGTCCCAGAAGGAACACTGGCTATCAGACACCCAACCTTGAAAGCTTCCCTCGCTTCAGTGCTGGTCCGCTGCATGGGGGTGTTCTTCACCCAAGGAGTGGCTGCAGGGTGGGTATCTCAGCAAAGAGAACACACCAGAGGGATGCTGGGTCCCATTCTGGATTTGTCTGTGTTGTAACACCAGAGCGGTGCTGCCAGCAGAAACCCCTGTAGCACTGCCTGCTCCAGACATTGAACCAAGAAGACAAGCTCCTTCTTTTAAGACATTTTAACCCAATAAATTATTCATCATAAATGATTTTGAGACTAGGCGACTCTCTATGTCACCACCTGATTAGATGTTCCATAAAAAGAAATGGCAGCAATTTATCGCTTTTCTCTTCCAGGGTGGGCTGCGGGGGGAGGACGACGACGACACGGACAAATACACCGCCACCAAGCTGGAGTTATGAATCATCCCTCTCAGCTGTCAGACCACAGCCAGTGACACTTTTACTGATTTGCAATTTAGTGCTTCCCACCGGGAGCTGCAAGGAGAGGGCCTCAGGTTACTCTTTTGGTAAAGGAGGGGAGCGTGTGGATGGTGGAGGTCTCTGGTCTCTCTTTGCTCATTTCCATGCGTTTCCTTGTTGCTGAGTTCTGGATCGTAACTAGCAATGGCACTGGACAGGTGACCCCCGGAGCTGCACAGGGTGGAGCCTTGCAACAAGGCCAGCTGCACTTGCAAGCTTTCTAGAGTGTAGGGAGGTGGCTGTGACCTCTCTCCCCCATTCTATTATTCATTAAGCGGTGGGGCCGGCCTGGAGGAGGGGAACTCAGTAACTTGTTTCTCAGAAAAAGTAAAAGGAGTACTTGTGGCACCTTAGAGACTAACAAATGTATTTGAGCATAAGCTTTCGTGAGCTACAGCTCACTTCATTGGATGCATTCAGATTGCATCAGTCCCAGGGGCACCAAGGATAACAAGCAATGCGATGCAGGCAAGCCAAGAGCGCTGAGGCTGGTAAACGGGAGCTGGATGGTTCACACTGAGATATCAGCAAAGGGCTCCCCTCAGACAGAGAGGGAAATGCAAGAGGGGGTAGCTCTGGGCATGTCCTGCTCCATGTCACCTTTACCCAGGCCCACTCAGGTCTGTTAGCTGTGCTTCCATGGGGTTCTTGTGATAGGGATGTACTGAAACCACCAAGCTTGGTTCATTTAGTGTCCTGCCCTGAGAGGGGAAAGGTGAAAACTTGATTTCCTGACCCCCAAACCTCTTCTACTACTGGGATTTGGGTGGGATTCTGTGTGGGACATTACACAGGCCATGCCCAGACACACTTTCACACACAGGGAATCCTGCCCACAGAGAACAGGTCACGCTCACAGGAATCCCCCATCCCTTCACGGGCACATTTCCATACACCGGCACAGAAACACGTAGTGACACAGGCAAACTCTTTGCACAAGTGTACCCCTGTAGGCACACCTTCATATGTACACTTGAAGGACACAGGTACACCTTAATGCACACGTACACACACACGCATATACCACATTTCCCATGCACATATTGTGTTAGGCACTCCCACTCCCCCGTTGCCCCTCAGACCTTCACCCACCACTTTGCATTATCCTCTCCCTCCTTCCAACCTCTTAGCTGCTGGCATGCAATGGGTAGATACAGCTTGGAAATGTGCTAGGGAAGCACAGTTTCCCCACCCTCGCACAGGCTGAGAGGAACATAAAACACAGAGGAGATTGCAGCTGTTTTATTATTTATGAAGCTTTGGTGATGTCGCGTATAAATAATCCATGACTGTAAAGCGTTGCTGGCACTCTCGTTGAATATTCATGAGATATTTTTGTTGGGAACTTTCACCACCAATTCAAATCCAGACACAAAAATAAAAATCATCATCATAAAGATTTCATCTGTCACTTTGCAGCTTCAACCTCTCTCTCTCTCTCACACACATACACACATACAATTGAGGCTGGATTTTACAAAAAAGCCCCGTGGCCAACGTACATCCAATGTGCTGAGCTCGTTGGAAAACCTGGTCCTAAATAGTTCATAGGCCTGGTGAGCAGCATCTCACCCAGAATGTCTTATTTTTGTCTGTCTCCCCTTGAACCTCCTTCCCCCCTCCCCGTCTTTTTGCACATCACAGCCACTTTGGCAAGGACCTGCAACATAGACTATCCCCAACCAGCACTAAAGCCCTGGCTGTTTTCACACTGTCATTGATGTGAAATGTGTAATTGAATTATAGAAGGTGCTTTCAGTGCCAGGCAAAGGAGGAACTGTGAGCAGGGAGTGTAAAGAGAATGCAAAAAAAAAAAAAGGAGGGAAAAACACTTAGGGCATCAGTTTCCTATTTAAGCAAAAAAAAATGATTGTATAGAAAATCCCTCTCCCCTGCCCCCCTTTTTATCAGCTCCCAGTGTTCTATCTCTCTCTCCTATCTGGATCCTGCACAGCATTTGTTCTGACTATGAAAGCTTGTCATGACTGGGTTTAATGAAGTTTAATTATCTTCTGCGATTCAATGAATAATTATAAATCTTTTCAAGATGCAATCACAAGCACTTCATGGTTCATTAATGGTGGAAAATCAATTGTAATTTGTGTAATTCCCCTCTCCTGGCTACCCTATGCTCGTCTTCCCACACCCCTGCCTTGCATCCCCTTGTCTCGACAATGGGGAACAGTCCCTGTTTTCTTTTTGGAATTAATGAGGGTTTAGCGGAGTGCCATGCGAGGGGTAGGGGAATATGGAGAACACCATTAGGAAATGTTAGCAAGAGAGGGATGAAAGATACTAGGTAGAAAAGATGGCCAAGGTTTTGATGTTGCTTCCATACACTGGCTGCAACTATCTCATCCCATCAGCCTTGGAGACACCATGAGTTCTGGATCATAAATCTCCTTAGCCTGGAGGTGCTTATTTCTCCCTCTTGCTGTTGTATTAAAAAATCCAGTTGGTTCCACTTCAGGGAATTATTTTTAAACATGCTGTCTCTTTTTCTTCTGTTGATCTGGGCCTTAACTTCTCCCTCCTTTGGACACGCGTTGCAAATTTCCATGCTGCAAAGCTTCCAAGGGCTCAGAGCCCATGGGCAGTTTGAAAAATAACGACCACCAGTTTATTTTTGGAATGTTTGGAAGGACTGGAGCCATCACTCTTGGCATAGGAGGCTAGTTAGCGCCATCTTCTCTCTTTAAACTGCAGGTAATGTGCAAAACTGTCTGCAAAACGATTTCCAAACTGACCTTTCTAATTGAAGCTCTTTAACCTTTTCGCACAATTACGGCTTCAAATTTTTACTGAATGCAAAAAGGGTGGCTGGTTTCACATTGATTTTTTTTTAAGGTTAAAAGATTAAAAAACATAATAGAGAGAGAAAGAGAGATGAAAATTAATGTAGTTGAGTTTGCAGTTTCCAGCAGCCCCAGGAGAGCTCTGTGACAAAGATGACATTTCCATGCAATTGACATTTCCCCAGTTGGAGCAATCCCTCCGATCTGTGGTTGCTTGTGTGTGGAGTCAGTTGTGAAGAGGATCATTTAGTTTCTTATTTCCATCTAACAGGGTCTAATTTCTCTCCCTCCCTGCTTATTCCCCCTTTTCAAATCTGACACACAAGTCTCAAGCTCTCTAACTCAGCTCCACTCTTCGCATGGGGTGGCCTTCGCTGGAGTTCCGGCTTTTTCAGCGCATCGTGAAGTTGCAGAGGAAATGAATGCTTCTGTTTTATTAAGAGAGGGATGAGGCTATTGGAAGTAATGATCCTCACGATCTGAGCCTCCAGCTGGCCCCAGGAAGCATGTGTCTATGTGCATGACTGCATATGTGTTGGGGCATGTGTCCGTGTGCATGTGTGTTGGGTCTGTTCTTGCTCCTATTTAAGTCAATGCCTTCAGTAGCAGCCAGGCTTGTCGACATGCATCCATGTTTTTATGTGTGTGCACACGTTTCTATATATGTACACAGGCACACATCTTTGCATGTGTCTATGTATGTGCGTTCATGGGAGTGTATGTACATTCATGTTTGTATGAGCATTCAGACATTTGTACCGTGTGCATGAATGCTTGTGTAAAAAATCACATGTATCTTGTGAATCTGTGATTACATACAGTTACATGAATTGGTGTGCGTACATGTGTGTATGTGCATAGGTGTTCGTGTGAATGTGTGAAATGTGTCCGTATGTTGCTTGCTTGCTTACACATGTATAGTATGTGTGAGGATCCTTGTGTCTAGAATCCTTGTGTGTGGAACTGAGAATACTAAATGGCTTGTTAAATGGTCACTGACAGCTACTTTGTATAGTTTTAACCTTTATTTTTAATTCCCATTATTTCTCTTCTTCTTTGAAGCTGAAAAACTATTTGATTTTCCCAATGTTGACCTCTCTCTTTTTTTACGCTATATTATACAACATGCAGCATACAAAAGCCTGCTGTTGTCAATGACCAATAAGCGTACAAGTCACAGCGCCCCATAGCACACTATGATTAAATCCTCCTCTATGGCATAGACAGGATGGATGGTCAGGAGGACCTCTGGCAACCTCCACAACCACAGTGTCTCCTAACATCATACTGGGATATTGGCTCAGTATTGGTCAGGGTGCTACTTACTATTCCTATGTATCCAATTAACCATTGGAACATTTTACCAAGGGCCAGGGTGGATTCTCCATCCCTGGCAATTTTTACATCAGGATGGGATGTTATCCTAAACGAACTGCTCTAGTGCAACACAGCCATTGGACTCAAGGTAGGAATTAGTACCGGGAAGTCCTATGGCCTGTGTTATGCAGGACAGTCTGCCCAATCATAGTGCCAAGAAGGGAAGCTGAAGGTGCTGCCAATAGGGTGGGAGCACGGAGGCTGAGCAGAGGCACATGAAGGTGGGTGACTGCTGGACAGGGGCCAGAGCACAGGTAGTTGGTGAGCTAGGTGCCCAGGGGGTGGATGGAAAGGAATTGACAGACCGCGATCTATTGATTGTTGTGACTGGCTGTGGCTGCGCATTTTCATTGCAAAAAGTAAGACAAGCTGACTCGTGCTCTGCCCTACACCCAGAGTGGGCCAGCCGCCTCCTGGTGGGGCCCAACGATGGCTCCACTGAGGGGTGCTGGAGGCTGGACAGGAAGCGTGTTACGAAGAAAACTCATAATTCACGAGTTAAACCTCCAGAGTAGACCAAACCTGAATCAACCATCCTCCTCCTACAGCCATTCCTCTCATCCAGGGACTGAGCTGACCCAGCATTGCTCAGCAGGTGTGATCTAACAAGATCTCAGCTCGGCCCAAGCCCAGCAGGAGCCCCTGAAATGAAGGGGTGGAAAGGCCAAGTCTCCTGACATCCTGGGGTCGGGAAGGTGTACGCGACCTCACTCAGCTCACTCGGAGATTGCTCACTCTGACCCTGCTGCCAATCACAGACCTTTTTCCTCTCCCTCCATCTCTCCTGGGTGCACTCAGGGTAAATCTGCACTTGGAGCTGATTCCCAGCTTGAGGAGGCATACCCCATCTTGCTCTGATCCAGCCGGCACGCTAAAAGAGAGTGCAGCCCCGGCGGCACGGGGAGCAGGAGGGGCCACCCGCCTCGAATATGCACCCAACCTCTTGGAGAGGATCGTCCTCAGGGCGGCTAGCCCCTCCCACCACCACAGCTATATCCTAGTTTTGGTGCACTAGCTTGATCAGAGCAGGTATCTCACCTCAAGCTGTGAATCACCCCTCCAAGTGCAGACGTACCCATTGACTCTTTGCTGCCGAGGCACGGGTCCTGAAGGGTCTGCCAGCAGATGGGCTGTGGATGCACCCACGAAAGTAAGATGCAGCTGGGCTTACACCAGAAGAGCTCCTAACATAAGGCAGATTTCAGAGACGGGCTGTCATAAATATAAAGGGAAGGGTAACCACCTTTCTGTATACAGTGCTATAAATTCCCTCCTGGCCAGAGGCAAAATCCAGTTACCTGTAAAGGGTTAAGAAGCTCAGCTAACCCGGCTGGCACCTGACCCAAGGACCAATAAGGGAACAAGATACTTTCAAATCTTGTGGGGGGGAAAGGCTTTTGTTTGTGCTCTTTGTTTACGTGTTTGTTTTCTCTTGGAACTGAGAGAGGCCAGACGGAAATCCATCTTCTCCAACCCATCCTAATCCAAGTCTCCAATATTGCAACCAGAAGAGGTAAGCCAGGCAAGGCGGATTAGTTTATCTTTTATGTGAATTTTCCCTGTGTTAACAGGGAGGTTTATTCCTGTTTTCTGTAACATTAAGGTTTTGCCCAGAAGGGGATCCTCTGTGTTTTGAATCTGAACACCCTGTAAAGTATTGACCATCCTGATTTTACAGAGGATGTAAAATCGTAAAATCTTCTTTTACCTTTTCTTTCATTAAAATTCTTCTTTTAAGAACCTGATTGATTTTTCATTGTTCTTAAGATCCAAGGGTTTGGGTCTGGGTTCACCTGTACAAATTGGTGAGGATTATTATCAAGCCTTCCCCAGGAAAGGGGGCGTAGGGCTTGGGGGGATATTTTGGGGAGAAGACATCTCCAAGTGGTCTCTTTCCCTGTTCTTTGGTTAAAACGCTTGGTGGTGGCAGCATACTGTTCAAGGACAAGGCAAAGTTTGTACCTTGGGGAAGTTTTTAACCTAAGCTGGTAAGAATAAGCTTAGGGGGTCTTTCATGCAGGTCCCCACATCTGTACCCTAGAGTTCAGAGTGGGGAAGGAACCCTGATAGGGGCCCTGCTGGGGACATGATATAAGAAGAACCCCCCTCACTGGCAGTACTGGCTGAGCGAGCCAGGGTATAGCACTGATCCGGGTGAACTAGGGACCAGACCAGCCAAGAGCCAGCAGCACACGTCCCTTTCCCCTGCCACCCCAAGTTCAGCCTCCTCTGTCCAGCATGGCTCCACCCCAGCAGTCTCACTCCCTTCTGCTCCCCACTCTCGCCCTTTGCTTCTCCCAGCAAGCCTCCTTCCTCTCTGCATCCTTTGTCTCCTTCTCCACCGGAGGTAGGGCCCAGAAATCCGCTGCTGGCTTGGAGCCCTGTGGCCCAAGCCCATTGCTAATGACGATCAGGACAGAGTCAGCAAAGCCCCATTTCCCTTTCTGTCCCCATTGGGCTTACATTCCTCAGCCTCACCTTCCAGGCTCTGCAGAACGCTGTCCCTGCCTACCAATCCCGCCCCTCTGGCTCCTCCATTGCTCTCTCCAACTTCTTCTACCACTCTCCTGCCTGCTTCCCAGTTTCTCCCCATCCCCATCCCGGGTTTGGCACAGCCTCTCCCATTGCACACACTCTCCCTCCCCCTCCTCAGCATCCTCACATCGGAGCAGCCATCCCGTCTCTCCCATGAGTCAGGCTGTGAGCTCTTTGAGACAGGGCCCTGCTCTGTAAGGCTCTCTGTGCTAGATAAATAATAAAAGAGACGTTGAACTCCCCATCCCTCCTACCCCAGCCTCCTTTAATCAGTGAGGTGATAAGAGGCCAGCAGCTGGATTCAGTATCCCTGCCTCCTCCCAAACCCGCCACAGTGCACCCTGCTGCCAGCAAGGCTTGTGGTGCATCAGCGCCGTGCAGACAGGGCTGGCATGCTCCAAGCGCTTTGCCTTCCAGGGTGATTTATGGGCCCTGTCAATCCAGCAGACTGAACGGCAGAGACAGCTGGAGCATACAGCGAGCGGGAGTAGCAATCCATCAGCACGGGGTGGGAGTCACCCAGGAATCCATCAAGAGCTCCATCATGCAAAGGCAGAAGAGAAACAGAGGGGAGAGCTGAGATTTCTCGGTGCCTGGGTGCTTCCGAGATATAAAAATAAAACAAGATGACAGACACTGAACAACATTTCCGGTGTTTGTAGCTGACTCTGGTAGACCAGCTTTAAAACCAGACACAAATTACAGTGTCTCACACAGCCGGGCATGGCTCTCTGGTGTCCGAGCAACCAGCAGCAATCACAAAGCTCTCTCCCTCTGCTAGCCACAGAGCCTTGTGGCGGGTATTAATTGCCTCTGGGTACAACAACGGACAGTTTTGATTGTTAGGCCATTTTAATTGCTAGGAAGCCAGCCCTAGCTCCTTCGTTCCAGGCTGTCCACGGCAGAGGAGAAAGATGATGCCCTGCACTTTGAAGAAACAATGCAGAGCAACCTGCAGCTTCCTTTAATGTGCCATGAATTTTGTATTCCAACCCAGTGCTGACTCCTCAACAGGCCCTCACAGCCCCCCCCCGGCACACATGTGTGCAAGCACGTACACACGCAAAGATGCACAGCCCCAACCACAAGCAAGTACACAGAGAGGCACGCACAAGCAGATACAAAGACACAAACAAACACACATACCAGTGCAGGCATGCACACAGGCCCAGAGACACACAAACTCACATCAACAGGCTCTCACACGTAAGTCTGCGCACCATCTACAAGCACAGGAAGGGACACACAAAAGGAACACAACCATCCAACCCCCCCCCACACACAAACACATACACGTATTCGTGCTCTGTGCAATCAGAATCACACTCACTGCGTGCCCCATTCTACAATTCCATAGACAGATGTGGAATGTTCCCCAGCAACAAAAGCGCCTTTCACCCCAGACTCCATCAGCAAACAAGAGACTGATTCTTTCCGAACCTGCTCTGGACACATGGGAGAGAGATGGGGAAAAGAAAGGAGTGTCTGATGTGGAGGAAAGAAAAGCAATTTCACTTGCAAGAGCAAACAGCAGAACAAAGCACATTATGTCTTTTTGCTCCAAGGGCAGATACTGATGTTGCGGTGAGTCACGCTGATTACAGGTTAAGTGTGTGTTCCCACAGCTGGGGAAAGATGGAGGATGCACTGAGACAGGTAGGAAGAGGATAAACCAGCTCCAAAGTTGGTGAAGAAAAATAATCCAGAGAGCAAAAGGATTCAGGATCCAGGGGGGTGCAGGACATGATAGGGTGAGTAGGAGACAGAGGATGGGCATGAGGGGGCAAGGGTTAGGAACATGTGGATGCTAGGGGCTGGGGTGGAGAGGAGGGGCTAGAGCAGGTGGAAGGAGCGGGAGGTAAGGGCTGAGGGTAGGTGCATGCAGAAGAACAGCAGGCGTGGTGAGTCAGTGCAGCTGAGACAAGGAGGTTCAGACGGGTTCTGATCCAGGCTTCTCTCCAGCCTGTGTTGCCTTGCCCCCAGTGCTCAGCCGTTCCCAGTCAGCTCAGCAGCCTCCGTGCTGACCTCGTTTATTCCCCCGCCCCCACCAGACGCAAAAACATCAAGACAACTTTCAGGAGCTGCTTTCACAGCCTGAAGCAGGGCCGGGCTGCGTCTGTCTCACCTTGGGCAGAGCCTCTGGTGCTGGCAGCATCACAGACAGGACGTGGTGCCATTCTGGTTTATGATCCTTTTATCTCCCTGGCCAGGGGATCATATCCAGCTTCCCCCACCAAGGGCAATGAAGCCTCAGACATTACACATCACCCAAAGGACTGCATGCCCCTTAATCTCAGGGGAGGATTCTCCTCCAGGCTTCAGCCTTTTATTAGCCATTTGTTGCTCCAGCTGCAGCCCAGAGCATAAAGGAATCTTTTATTTTTTAAGTCAGCCTTTAAGTTGGGCCTCATTAAGGCCTCAGACGGTGCCCCAGGCCACACACGGCACTGAGAGAAGGCAAGAGAGAATGGCTTTCGAGCCTGGATGGCTTTGTCTGCGCTGCTAAATGCACACAGCAAGGGCACAGAGCATCCAGCTGCTTCTGGAAAAGATGAGCCAAAATCTCCAGGCCTTCCCCCTCCCACACGGACATTGGATGGCTCTGATAAACAGGAATGTCTATCTGACCCAGACCTGGCTTGGGTTTTGCAAGTTATTTACTTGGATTGCAGTAGCATCTCAGAGCCCCAGGCATGGGCCGGGGCCCCGTTGTGCTAGGCGCCGAACAGACACACAGCAAGGACAGGCCCCACACCAAAGAGCAAATCCAGCTTCTTCAGACCCACTCCAACTGATACCAAGAATTGCTATTCAATGCAGGGTATGTGTAGCCTAGTGATTTACAGCAGGAAACTGGGAGCTGGCTCTGACACTGACTCACCATGTGATCCGATGAAGTGAGCTGTAGCTCACGAAAGCTTACGCTCAAATAAATTTATTAGTCTCTAAGGTGCCACAAGTACTCCTTTTCTTTTTGCGGATACAGACTAACACGGCTGCTACTCTGAAACCTAATAGAATGTTAGGAACCATTAGGAAAGGGATGAGACAAAAAATGTCATAATGCCACTATATAAATCCATGGGACGCTCCATCCCAAAAAAGATATATTGGAACTGGAAAAAGTCCAGAGAAGGGCAACAAAAATGATGAGGGGTCTGGAACAGCTTCCATACGAGGAGAGATTTAAAAGACTGGGACTGTTCATTTTAGAAAAGAGACGACTGAGGGGGGATATGACAGAGGTCTATAAAATCATGAATTGTGTGGAGAAAATAAATAGGAAGGTGTTATTTACCCCTCCACATAACACAAGAACTAGGGATCACACAATGAAATTAATAGGCAGCATATTGAAAACAAACAAAAGGAAGTACTTCTTCACACAACTCGCTGTCATCCTGTGGAACTCCTTGCCAGCGGATGTTTTGAAGGCCAAAAGTATAAGTATAAAGGGGTCAAAAAAGAATTAGGTAAATTCATAGAGGAAAGGTCTATCAGTGGCTGTTAGCCAAGATGGTCAGGGTTGCAATCCCTTGCTCTGGGGGTCCCTAAGCTTCTGACTGCTAGAAGCTGGGACTAGAGAACGGGGATGGATCACTTGATGATTGCCATGTTCTGTTCATCCCCTCTGAAGCACCTGGCACTGGCCACTGTCAGAAGACAGGATAATGGGCTATGGACCATTGGTCTGACTCAGTAGGGCCATTCTTATGTTCTTAAGAAATTTCACCCCTTTGTGCCCGTTTCCCCTTCTGTAAATGGAGACAGTAATGCCTCCATCACTGCAGTGTTGTGAAGCTTCTCTAATTCTTTGTGAAGGGCTTGGAGATCCGCCAGTGAAAGGGGGTAGGAGTGTTAGCTTACTACGTAGGCAGGCAATGGGGCACAGGCTGCTTAGAGGGCTGCACAAGACATTCTTCCTCCCTACCAGCTGTGCGGCTGCTAGTGGCGCGGCATCCCGGATTTCAGTGGATCCTTCTCATCCCCAGGAGGAAGGTGCCCCCTGACTCCTTTGTTCATTGTGTACAGGCAGCTGCCTAATAAAACACTGCTGCCTCTGCTTTTTTCACCCCCCTGCTGTTCCCCTCACCGGCCTGGTAACTGACATGGTGCTGGAGGTAATTTCTTTTCATTTTAAAGAAATAATCTTTCAACAACTCAGGCAGCTGAGTTCATTCTTGATCTTGCATCAAAGGGGAGAGGACTGCCCTTCCCGGGCCGAAAAGAAGAGCAGGACTTGGGTCTGTAATTACATTTGCTTTCCCTGTGTTTTGAAAATAAGATGCACACAGAGAGCCTCGTGTCATGGGCCCAGAGTAACAAAGAAAGCTGCCTCTTGATTGTCTCCTAGATCTGCTCCCACAGAACAACATGATCTCGACCACATGGATAACGCAGGTGCAGGGGCCTGGTTAGTTCTCCCTGGATGCCCTGGCTCTAGCAGCCTGGAGGGAAAGAGTAAAACCACCTCACTGGCTGCCGGGGATAAGAGCAGAGTGAGCCCCAGGAGGTGCTAGGCCCATTCTCTGACATTTTACACAAGAACTATGCTCCTGGGGCATTGCTCACCCGCGGCAGGGTCAGACCATCGCTGGGAAGGATGCTGGAGAGAGGTGGATCAGTGTCTCTACGATTTCTAGGCAAGTCACCCGCTAGTTGTGGTAAAGGTGCAGCTGGCACTGGGTCCCTTCGCTTCCTCCCCATTGCGTGGGCTCAAGTTTCTCCATCAGGCTTGACAGGAAGCTCCACATACCCGGACCTCAATGTTACATCCCAGCTGACCAGGAGTTCCTTCAACCAAGGCACTGAGTGAGCTTCAGTGCTAGCAACTGTATGGGTCATAGCTGCACTGCATGGGCAACCCGGCAGCATGGCCCCAATTCCTGAAGTCCTGTCCCAGCATGCACTGGGTTCCATGTAAAACCTGGGATGAATTCTAGGGAGGCCAGTGTGTCCTTTGCTGATTGCCAAGTCCCTGCTGGAGGCGGTGTCCTGGGGGCTGGGATTACACTCGGAGAAGCTCCTCTCATAGGGGGATAGAACGAAAGGCTCTTGTTATCTCAATGCAAAAGGAGCACACTGCAGTTTCCTTCCCAATGCACCTCTGCTCAGAGCTGTCCTTTTCAATGGAAAAATAAAGGACTTCTGTAGCTGAGGGCTTTGTCGAATGGGCTGTGTAAATGCTGTCTGAGGAAAGGAGTTTAATAGAAGAAGAGCCACTGGCCTTTGCTGTTGCCCAGGTTAACCCCTTCAGACCCATTCTAGATCCTTGGCCAGCGGGTTCTCTTTTCCATTATTAGCTCTGTCCAACAAAGACTAACATACTTGGGGCCAAATCCATCTGTGTGGTCACTCTAGTTAATTCAGGACTGACTCAGGTAAAGCCCCATTGATATCAATGGGAGCTCAGTGAGACTTTGGCCTTTGGTCCAGGCATTGCATGAACTAAAAGAACCTCTCCTATCTCTCCCACCCTCTTTCTCCCTTTCCACAGGGCACAATTCCTCCTTCCACCTTTCCCAGCCAGTCTGACTTGGGAGGGTGACAGAAAATCAGCCTTCCTTGCCATCTGCATCCCAATTGCTCTGCAGGGATTGGGGTTGCATCGTAGCTGTTCCACTCCAGTGGCTGTGGGGTTGGGGGGAGGGCAGGACAAGTGTGGCATGTCTGGATAGACCAGGCTCCAGCTCCGCTTTTGTCTGGAAATCTTGCTGGGCCTGCCTGCTCCAGCCGTCTGGGGCCACTGTGCATTCTCCTCCATGCAGCCCCACAACGTATCTGCTGATCTGCAGCCCGATGCACCTGGCCTATTAAAAACTAGTGAATGGTAATAAAAGAAAATGACATTGTGGGGGCATTATAAAAGAATGAAATTGTTTGTGCAATTTGTTTCTGCCCCAGATAGTTCAGATGATCAACATTTTACAAAAAAATGCTCCCTCCACTTCCTGGCATATATGATTATGGTTATTAATAGCAAGGGACAGCTCTTTGCACAAGTATATTTATTTCCTCCACAGCACTGTCACCGCCTTGCTGGTGTCCCACACCCCTGCAACGTGCCCTGCCACATGGCGCAGGAGGCAAACTGGAAGGCAGGGACCACAGTTCGCTCTGCAGCTTCCCAGTCAAAAATCCTCCCCATTCCGTCGCCCAGGAGGGGCTGAAAGGTTAGATTCTATCACTGGAATTGCATTACCCGAGTCTCATTGCTCTATTAGTTCCTGTTCCTACCCAATGAATTGAGGCTGCCCTTTAGGAGACATAAATACGCTAGCATTTACCTCCTCCCCCATGAGCCAATGGGAACGTGGGCTGCCACATAGCTGCTGCTCAGTAATGAGGGAGACTTTCTCCCAAGCTTCTTTTATTAGTGCCAGCCAAGCCCTGGGCATCACCCTGGATACCCTGAGCCTTGAAACTGCACAAGCCCCTGCTGTTCCCACCATGGGATGAGGAGAGGCACCAGGGGTTTCTTCACGTGTCCCTATCATGGGATCATAATAAGCCCCCTGTGGTTTTCCAGGTGTGCTAATCACAGAGCTGTGAGAGGCCTCAGGTGTGTCCAAAGTGACCCTATCTCTGCACCATGGTAAGCCTCAGGTGGTCCCCATCACTAATCCACAACAAGCCTTAGGGACCCCCATTCTTGAACCACAACAAGTCCTGCGCATTCCCCCAAATGTTTCCCCTCACTAGACACAGCTGTTTCTCCAGGTTCCTCATCACTGAACCACAATGGGCCTCAGATGTTTGCCCAGGTGTCCCATATCATGGCACCAAGACAAAGAATTTGTTGAGCCATTATGTCAACGAAACCCTCCTTTAAAACAAACACATCCCAGCCGGAGTACTGGCCGGCTAATGGTCAAGGCGCTACCCTGGGACTTGGGAGATCCAGGCTCTAGTCTTAGCTCTGCCACTGTGCTGCTGGGTGCCTTTGAATGAGTCACTTGTGACTCTGTTTCCCTTCCCACCCTTTATCCATCTTGTCTGTCTACACCATAACCTGGGTGGGGGAAGTGACTGTGTCTGTACAGTGCCAGGCACAGGGCTTGACTGGGGCCTCTGTGTGCTACCATAATAGAGGATAATGATTTTCCAGCATTGGTGCAGGCAGGAGAAGAGCCAGGAGTGTCTGGAGAGCTACTTAACCCTAAGATTCTCCTACCTACAGCACGGCCTGGAATCCTGTCCACAAGGTGGACTGTTGATTTTTTCCTGGGACAGACACAGTGCAAAATTCCCTTCTTCCATGCAGCTCATAGGACGTGGCTGCTTCTCTATTTCCCACGGCTCTTTTGCATTGGGAACATACTCCAGGCTGTCACTCTGGCTCCCATCCATCCACCGCCCATGGAACCCAGGCAATCATGAACGTCAGAGACTTTGAGACACTGGTGGAGTGCACCTCCTCCCTCCCCGCCTCATATACTTGTCACAGGCACAAGGTAACATTGTACAGACATTTAATAACACAGCTCCTTAAGCTGCAGACAATAGGAGATGGTGGAACTAAGGCCCCTCAAAATGAGGAGCCTCGTGAGTCTATTTACTTCTGCAGGGTTCGGGCGGGATCTGTAGAAACTTCCCAGCACAACAAGGATGCCCGTCCTGGGAGAGAAAGGCCTAGAGGCAAGCTGCCTGCCTGAGGAAATCTAGTAATTCTCAGGTGGGAAATGCCAGGCACAGTGATTTTGTTCATTGCTCAGATGAGCAATGACATTTCCTTCTTTCGTTCTTGGCTTCAGTTCCGCTGTGCTGCAGCAATGAAGACACATTAGAGACTGGTCTTTGGGCTTGGGGGAGTCTGTGAAAATTCAGGCCCCTGGCGCAGCTGTACACAAAGCCCTGCCATCTCTCTCAGCACCACAGAAATGCAGCCAAACACCCCACAACTTGAGGGTTCTGGAAAGCTGGATCCAGCCATTATGACCTGAGCCCATGTATAGTCAGGGGCAGGGGTTGAGTACAATGGCCCATCGTTCCTGTTCTCTAGCACAGCTCAAGTTTCTACTGCCCCATGCTCTCCAAGGGAGACCTGCTCTCTCTGCCCTTCACTGTTCAAGAGACACCGCCCTTTGTCCCTTCTTGAGCCTACCTACCTACAGTCCTAACCCCAGCATCTCTTCGGGACCCCGCACTCTGGATGTCCTCATTGTCCATTCATTCCTCCCTCCTGACCAAACCCATCAATGCCCCCCAGACCCTCACTACGAAGGCTCCTTTCTGCACTAGGTATCTGTTGTGCTGTTTGGGGGGGAAAAGCAGCAGCAGCCAAGGAAACTCCCAGGATTTGCAGACCAGTGAACTTCATCTTGGTTCCAAGGAAATCACCTGAGAGGAATTGAGGCTAGAATTGTACAATACTTGGGGCAAGGAGACAGTGATCGGGTCAGCCCAACATTGCTGTTGTAAGGGAAATGAATCCCTCCCTGGCTTAGTGGACATAATACAATAGTAAATAGAGGTGACCTGATAATTTACTTGGCCTCTCAAAGGCAAGGGGCCAGACTGATTTTAGTAATGCTGGGGTAAATCCAAAGTGATGCCAGAAGCTTCAGTGGAGTTCCTCCAGATTTACACTTGTCTGAGATTAGGTTCAGGCCCCAGGCTGCATCGTTATCTCAGACGTTGGTATGCAATGGGAAACAAAAAGGCATGGCAAGCAGCCGCTCTGTTGGGTGCAGAGAGGTTAATAGTGAACTGCTGCAGGGGTCAGAGTTACAGGAATCAGAGTTATTTCGTATAAAAGGGCCCATGTACTAAGCAGAATTTCACTGGATTCAGCCTCAGCCATGGACTCTTTGCTGGCGAAGGAAAGTCTGGGTCTGTCAGCAGGACAGGCATGGAGCAGGACAGACAGCGCAGCCATTGAGGTGAAACTGCACCCACCATGAACTGAGCGTAGAGACATGGACGAACCAAGCCCAACAGTGCCCCTCCCCAACCAGCGTTCTAGTAAAACAGACATGGGGTAAAATCCTGGCCCCATTGAAGTCAATGGCAAAACTCCCATAGGCTTCACTGGGGCCCAGATTTTACTCCCTCAGCTCTAACTATCATTATCCAAGATGTGGGCATTTATGAATATAATATTTCCAAGTTCTCTCCTCTTGGCTGGGACATGGCTGAATGAAGCAAGAGAGAGATACATGTACATGGGGATACCTCACAAGGTATTGCAAGGAGGAAGAATTTTCTTAAGATTATTAATTATTCAGAACTGTTCACTGAATTCTGTAGATTGGCCACAAACCTTTGATAAAACTTCCCTGGATAGAGCTGAGTTGCTTCTTTGCAATTGGCCAGCCAAGTCACACGGAACAATTTCTGATTGGATGAGCATGCAAGTCCCCAGCATGAATACTCACATGTGCAAATGTAAACGTTGATTTCCATCAGTGCTTGTGCACATGACTTTGGACCCTGATTTCCAGGAGGTCTGTGCTGGTAAAATGCAATCGCTCGAATGTCTGTGGAAAGCAAACACAAAAGGAGAATGAACCTGGTGGCAGTGAATTGTTACAAATTCAGAAGTCCATAGACTTTGATTTTTGCAGTATTTGTCCAGTTCCAGCAGAGGGGGCTGATACATGTTGGCCAGAATTTTCAGGTGGGCTCAGCAATCACTACCGACCGGGTCAAGTTTTCCAAAGAGCTCTGTAGCACCTTGGTGAATTAGAAAATCTGGACATTAGCAAGTTAGCTGAAGTCGAGTACCTGGTTTAATCATATTGGCCAACATACTGCAGACTGCCTCCTTCTACCATCCCAGGCTGCATTACATGTTGGGTTTTATTATTTACATGTTTCACACTCATCTTTCTTTAGGAATTGTAGCTATCCACTTCACCTCTTCCTCTGCCCCACAAGAGCTCCTTCAAGCAGCATCATGGGCAAAATTCTACAGGGCTTTAACAAGGGGTCACAGTGCAACTGTGACACTTTTCGGGCTTAACCGAGGTGTCTAGGGTGAATCGTTACCACCTGCTTTCAGCAGGAGGGACCTTCATCTGTGCGACTGGCAGCACAAAACTACCTGGCAACACAAGTGCTCTGCTCCAGGCTCCACAAGCCCTGTTCTTTCCCAGCGCAGGCTAGCTCTTTACACACCCCACTTTGTTACACACGAGTGCCTAGTCCCTTGTCTTCTGGACATCCACAATGCACACGGATCTGCTGCCTCTTCTGGAAGCAATGCACGCATTTACTGGTTTCACCTTAGTTTAATACTCTCCTTAGCACAAGGCACTACAGCCATCTCTATAGGAAACCCAAACTGAAGTTCATTTAACAGAGCTTGAGGTAAAGGTTCAAATAAAAGCAAAGCAAGAGAATGTGGAAACAAAAGGTTACAGGTCTAAGACAAACTTAAAACCCAAGCTATAGCCTGTACTTATTAACAAGTTCCTTTCCTATCTAATAATGACTCGTTTGAGTTCTGCCTCAGCCCTTGCTTTTCCATTCTCCGCGCACACGTTTTTGTCTCCAGCTTTCAATTACCATTCCTTTTAAATGTTCACACTCTTATTTCTCACCCAAC
Source organism: Lepidochelys olivacea (assembly GCF_965140295.1). Lineage (NCBI taxonomy): Eukaryota > Metazoa > Chordata > Testudines > Cheloniidae > Lepidochelys > Lepidochelys olivacea. The sequence goes on from NC_140428.1 coordinate 18,664,280, forward strand.
CATCAGCCCTTACAGGGCTTGACCAGTCCAGTGCGGGGGACCCGCTTGTCATGAGACACTCCTGCTGGTAGAATGTTGCCTCCATAATGGATAATATCTGTGCACTCTTTCCTTCTCTTATACAGTCCCAGACCTTTGTCTTTATCAAATCAAGTCTGCATCTACTCCAGACTGTAAACTCTGGGCTGGGCCACCAGATGTCAATTCTTCTCAATTTTGCCTGAGTTCAGCTCTGAGACCTCCTCTGCCTTACAGGACAAGTTTCACCTACACCAGTTTTAGAAACCAATATTCTACGTATTACATAACTCTGGAAATGTTTCCTGTACAAACATCCCACAATGTCCTTTGGTGAAATATCCGGAAGGTAGTCGGACACAGATGTAATATACTTGCCAGGGCATGCCTGGACGTATCCATATCACAGCACCCTAAACAGAGGAAATGACTCGTTTGAGTTCCTGCCTGCCCAATTCTCAGCCCTTGCTTTTTGATTCTCCGTGTGTACATTTTTCTCTCCAGCTTGAAATTAGCATTCCTTTAAAATGTTTTCACACTCTCAAATTGTTTCCTAAATGTGCATATTAGCCAGCGAAACAGCTTGGCTTAGTTATTTCACACTCACTAACATCCATCTCAACAAAAGTCTATTACACTTAGTATGCCTTCCCCTCACTTCTCAGGCTCATAAAATTCAGGGGCACTAATGAAACCAGCTCTGTGGCTCTTTACACTGGTGCTAGAGAGTTCAGAGTGTCAAGCACTGGGAGAAGTGACACTGTTTTGCTTTGGGAGCAGACGTTTGCAAAAGACCGAGAGAGCTGGATGTTGGCGTGAGGGTTTAACAAGCGTCCATGAACACTACCCAGGGCAACATTCAGTCATGTCCATAAGCAAGCACACTCGTCACTGGCACCAATGGTAAAACGGCACCTCTCTGGCAAAGGAATGCATTTTGGTGACATTAGCCCCGATGCCATTTCTGTATGGCTCTTTGTGGTCCAATAACTCTTGGAAGGAATACTGTGAAAACAGCCTTTTATCTTGATGGAAAATTGGAACTGAAGACAAAAAATGATCATTTGAGGGGAGATGAAACCACACCAAAAAAGTGATTCTATTGATTTTGGTTGCCTGCAGTGAAGACATTTGTTTTTCACTCAGCTTCAGTGGAGTCAAGGCTCTGGCCAAAGTAATCCTGGATCTATGCAGTAGGACATGTGAGACAATCAGCTTTCCCCAAGACATATCAGTGAATTTGGCACAGAGGCTCTGACTTTGTGATGGGTGAGACAGTATCCAACTGGAGCAGCCCTGCTCCCCTCCCTGCTCAGCTGACAGAGAGAAAATATGCACCGATATGCATTTGTGCAGAGGACTTCTCTTTTTAATTGTGCAGGTCACAGACAAGCTTGCACTGACCTCTTAGGAACATGCACGCTAAATATCGAGCCCGGGAGTTCCCCATTTCATTGCACTGCATTCTCTATCACCACAAAGTTCTCATTTTCCCTGCCAGACACCAGTGCTGCATTCTCTTATTACCCTGTAGGTACAGGTGCCTTTGTCTAGGATGGGCACCACATTCTCTGCTGGTCTGAAACTGCCCCTTGCTGATCCTCACACGCACAGGGCCTGATTCTGATCTCACACACATCAGGATAAATGAGGTGGACTCCAATGGAGCTACATGGAATATCTCCAGTGTAACACCAAAGAGGTCAGAAGAGTCTAGAAGCAAGAAATCGGGAGCTGGCAGAGAGCGCAGTTTGACAGCCTTCTCGATTTTGTACATATCAAAAAGGCCCTAGAGCCAACAGAGAAATCCCCCTTCACTGCCTTGAACCAGCCTGATCTTTATGGCCAGCCCACTCTGAGGGCCACCACGCACAGGGCAAGAAGCCCCCTGCAGGGGTCATGATTCCAAGAGAGACTTGGACAGATGGGGGCTGATCCTCCATCTCATGCTGCTTTTACACCAACATGGCCCCAACTTCACTAGTTCCTGCTCATGTGCAGTAGAGTTACACACAAGGTCAGATTCAGGCCCATGGGCAGCTCTTACACAGGACTTTCCAAACCGGAACTAACCTAATTTCACAAGCTCACCTCCCTCCCGCCGAGAGGGTCAGTCAGACAGCATTAGCACGGCCATTCAACAGAGGCACTGAGGCTTGTGGTGGGCGCAAGTCAGAATGGGGAGTGGAACACGGAACGTCCTCTCGCCTAGCTCTTTGCTCAGTCCACTAGACCATGCTGCTGTCAGTCAGGGTGCTGCCATCAAGCAGGAAGACCAGAAGCAAGGCTGTGCTATGCGATGCTAAGTGTTGGAGAGGTGTTGGCCTAGGGGGAGGTTTGGTTAGGGGGGCTTTTCATTGTGAAATGAAAAGCCCCCCTTTTCATTCATTCCATTGTGAGCCCCTTCATTGCCTCTATTTTAAAGACAAGCTCCGGGCCCCTCGTGCTCAGCTTGGGCAACCCATCCCCAATGAACTGTCACACCCTTGTCTTAGGGACATCTCAGACTTCATACACGCCTCTCAGCACACCTGCAGATTGTAGGTGATCCCCAGGAGATTCAGATGCTAACCCACCAAAATGGCTAACCACCCCCAGCTGCAGCTGGCCATCCCACGGGCTCCCAAACAAAGGTCGCAAGAGCTAATCATGGCTGCAGGGGGTGCTGCAGGCATACAACCAGCCGGCCAGCACCAAAACCTGGCTCCTATAAGTGGCTGGGCTGAGAAGATGAGAACCAGGCCAGGGTTAAGAGTTCAGGTTCAAGGCTGCATAGAATTCCGCTGTGAATTTAACTGCACCAAAATTGCACAGTCTCTGCCATCTTGGGCCTCATCTACGTTGGGCCCAGAACACAGGCCTCCTTCCAGCTGTGGATCTGTCATGGAAGCAGAGCTGTGGGGGGCTCAGGGGCATTGGGAGATCCAGATCCGAAACCAGCCAACTATGAAATGTCTGGATGGAAGGCTCCAGTCTGGTCGCATTTCTAGCTGTAATAGAATCAGAGCAGAATCCTGGAATGATGATAGGAGTTGGCGTGGATAACTGCTCTACATCGTGCCTGGGGAGGCGTAACCCCTGCACTTCCACCCTACATGTGCTCATCGCTGTGGGAGCTTCTCCTGGGAGGGGATGCTGCAGAGGGGAGGTGTTGGGTGCTACGGGGGTCTGTGTGGGGGCGGCAGGGTGCCCACTCTGTAGGGGAAGGGGCATCTCTGCTTTGGTGGCTGGGCGAGGGAAGAGTCCAGGATGGCTGGCAGCTGGAAGGGTGGAAGGCATTCGGGCTGTCCGTATCTTGATCAGATCACTGCTATACTGTGTCCAGGAGAGTGGGGCTGAGGGGAGGCTTCTCGCCAGGCAGCTGCAATGCAGTAAATGTGCAGAAAGCCCCAGCACCCTGAAGAAGTGGAATGAGCCAGTGCTGCCCTCCCTGCTCTCAGGCTCCTACCCCTTTAAACCACAGCTCGGAAACTCAGCCTGCCATCAAGTCTCCTTCTTCCCCCTCCTCACATCTACCTGTCTGCGGGGGGGAGGAGGGGAGAGGAGGTGCCTGTGAGCGGAGTATAAATCAGGGGCTATATCAGAACATTTCATCCCTGACTGTGTAAAGAGCAGCTTTTGTGACTTCCTGATGTGATTTACCATACAGTGACAACCTTTAATGTCCGCTGGTGTTATAATCTACTTTATCTTAATACAATCTTTCCCTGCTGAACCCTCCGGAGTCTTAACAGCTATTTTCAATGGAGCTTTTTTTATTATTATGACTTGATACTGTGATTACTGTCGCACTCCTGCTCTTTGTAGAAGGGGAAATTAATAAGTTTTTTCTTAAGCACTTTGCACCAGAACTGAATACCAATCAGCCCCCAAGGCGGGCTCCCGCGCCCGCCGGATTCAATTACCAACCTTTGCTCTGACTTTCCAAGACACAGCAGTTTTCAGATCAACAGCATATCAGCACAAAAAGGCCACGCTCCGCTCGAGCACCCAGCAGCCACGGCCCGTGGGTTGGGTAATGGAGGGAGGGGATCAGGGTGTGTGGCTTTATTCTCCACCCCACGCTGCACTACTCCTGTTGAGTCCCACATAAATATCCACCTAACTAACCCTCAAGGAGTCACCTCACCAGCCTCTACTGCACCTTGATACTAGGGGGTCACAACACTGCCCTCCACCCCCACCCTTCTCACAGAGCCACTGCACAGGCCTCCCCAGCCTCCCTCCCCCTCAAGGAGCCACTGAGCCGACCTCCCCTTCTCCCTCGCCCTCCAGAAGCCACTGCACAGGCCTCCCCAGCCCCCCTCATGGAGCCACTGCACAGGCCTCCCCAGCCTCCCTCCCCCTCAGGGAGCCACTGCACAGGCCTCCCCTCCTCCCCAGAGAAACACTACACTGGCCTCCCCAGCCTCCCTCCCCCTCAGGGAGCCACTGCCCTGGTCTCAGGCTCACAGGGTTTGGCAGGGCTATACCATTGCAGTGTAGACATTCAGGCTCAGGTTGAAGCCCACGTTCTGAAACCACCCCCCCCCCCACACACACACACACTCATGGGGTCTCAGAGCCTGGGCTCCAGCCTGAGCCCAAACATCTACATTGCAATGTTAGTGTCCCATCACCTGAGCCATACAAGCCCAAGTCAGCTGACCTGAGCCAGGTGTGGCAATGCCTTTTGCTTCTGCTGCCCAGGCTGCACCTGCTGCTGGGGAAAATAGATTACTTCATTCTCCTGAGGGGGCTGTCGGACACCTTTCCCCAGTGGCGAGATGACTTGGTGACTGTGAACAGAAAAGATAGCTGAGAGCAGGGTGCTCGTCAACCTCGCTGACAAAGGCACAGCAAGAGGCAAAGGCTGGAAGTTGAAGTTAGATAAATTCAGCCTTGAAATAAGATGTAAATTCCTAGCTGCCAGGGTAATTAAACATTAGCACAGCTCACCAGGGGAGGTGGTGGACTCACCACCCCTCGGAGTCTTTACAATGAGATTAGATTTCTTTCTAAAAGTTGCGCTTCAATCCATCTTGTAGGAGACGTGCGGGGACCTGTGCGTGCAGAGGGCCAGGCTGCCTGGTTGTGGATGTCCCTTCTGGCCTTAGATTCACAGACTCCATGAGTCCCCCAGTTCATTCCCTTCCTTCATCAGCCATGAGCAGAACAGGATTGCCTCCATTGCCCTCAACATGCTCAGAACGCTTGCAGCTCTGCGTTAAGACCATGACTATACTAAAATTGCAGGGCTTCAGCTGGTTGCCTGCATGGGTCGGGAGCGATCTGTTTCCTCCAAAGTACAGCTGGTCAGATGTATTCAGGGGCGGCTTTTTTCCGCCTTCCTCTAAAGTGTCAGAGATTGACCACAGCTGGAGACAGGACATGGACAGCATGGGACCAGTGCCCTGAAGGGGTACAGAATCCACTTACTAGGTGCCTGGCTGGTAGGTCTTGCCCACATGCTCAGGGTCATGCTGATCACCAGATTTGGAGTCAGGGAAGAATTTTCCCACAGGGCAGACTGGCAGGGGCCTCGTGGTTTTTCACCTTCCTCTGCAGCATGGGGTGGATTCACCTGCTGAGATCATCCGGGCATAGGTCACCAAATCAATTCCCTGCCATTGCAAGGGCCTTGGTATTGGCGGCACCTTGGTCTTTCCTGTTCTCTCGCTGTGGCACACAGGTTCACCTCCCAAGCACTGAAATGCTTTAGTCTGACTAAAACCCTTGGGCTTAACAGAGGGGTATCTGGGTAGAATGTGATGGGCTGTGAGATGCAGGAGATCAGACAAGATGATCTGATGCTCCCTCCTGGCCTTAAAATCTATGAAAATATAATTACTCTGCATTCTCTAAATCAAGTATTTGAGGGGCGGGGCATTGCTCTTGCACTTTGTCAGGCCTGATTCTCCCCTGTTCTGCACCTTGTTTCACCACTTCCACCAGTGCCAAGTGAATGTCAAATGCTTCCATTCTGATTGGTAGCATCCCTCACCCAATCTGCATGGGCATATGTGACAACATGAGGGGCAAGGGAGCAGAGAATGTCACTGGGATAAATCTGGCCTTTGGTTTTCAAGACTCTCTCTAAGATGCTGCCAGCAGCGCTCATCTGCCCCCCTTGCAAATTCTCTCCACAGTGCCCTCCATCCAGACACAAGCCAACAGGGCAGGGGGATACGCACTGCCTGGGTCAGGCAGCCAGGCACAGAGCCCAAGCTGCAGAGCCAATGCCACTATCAATCAGATAAACTGCAAAAAGTAAACAAAGTCACTGTGATTAGTCAAGTGGATGGATGCCAGTTAGTTTGTCTGTTTCCTGAAAAGAGGCCAAGAGCCTGATGGCGCAAACATTGAGCCATTCTATAATAAAAGTATGCAGGTCATTAAAAATCTTCCGGTAAGCCTGCAAAAAGAGTATCCTCTATTAACTGTTTCAATGGAGCAAGTGGATGTGGATGCCAGGGATTCAGTTTCACCCACGGGGTGGGGGTAGGGGAGGTAAGGGATGCTCGGCATTAGCGCTGAGTCACTAATTCCTGCTAAATCACATATGCTTCGAATGCAGCCTCTTTTTCTGCCCAGGAAATATTCACCATCACGTTGCAATTTCATCACATTTTTTCAAATAGTTTTTTTTAATTATTATTTATATTACGGTAGTGCCTAGAGACCTCAATGGAGATCAGGGCCCTATCAGGCCTGGTGCTGTTCAAACCCATAATAAGAGACAATCCCTGCCTTAAAGAGCTGACAGTCTAAAACAGACCAGACAGACAAAGAACGGGAGAAAGGAAGGATTATTATTCCTGTTTTACAGATGAGGAACTGAGAGGTTAAATGACTTACCCCAGGTCACAGAATGACCTGAGACCAGAACCCAGCTCTCCTAACTTCCACGGACGTGCTCTTGCCATTAGGCCAGCCTGCCTCACATGAGCACTTTGGTCACTAGCTGCCCACTCATGATACATCTTGCTTTGACATCAATGAGACCTTTTCAGCTGACTTCAAAGGGAGTGGGATCAGACCTGCAGAGCCCACCTTTAAACAAATTCCTGTGGACTGCATCCGTGCCCAGTTTCAAACGCTGGTTGCTTTTGCTGTAGCCCTGTTCAAAGACAGAGCACTTACAATCTCTCGATAGTTTACAACAGGAAAGTGTACTTTGTTTGTGCTCCCACAGCTCAAACACAGCTGCAGGCATTTCGCTCAAACTGTCCACAGCAATTCATCTCCATTCAGAGACCAAGCCTGGAAAACTTCTACCCCAAAGGTGACATTTTCAGGAAGTAATAAGGGTGTGAAAGCAGGGAAGCAGTAATAGAAAACATTTTGCGGTGTTATAGAAAAGCACCATAGGTATGCATAGAGCACTGTGCAATGGGTAACTTCGGCTGAACAAACACCAGGGTCCCTGCCCAAAAGGGTGCACATCCCAGCAGGTGTTGACTACCTGCATCTCCCCAAGGAGTCAATGGGAGTGGAGGATGTTCTTGCACAAGCAGGGGGTCAACTTTCAGAGCTGGAAAGCTTCCCAAAACAGCTGCATCTCCAGATATGGGTTGCGGAAGGAAGCGCAGGAAGGAGCTTGGCTAGCATTAGCTAGGAGGCCGTGAGGATGAAACTTTCTCCTCAGGCCATTAACTTCAGATGGACCTGAACCTGCTTACACCAGCCATCCCTAGTGTTAAAGGCCCCAGACAGCGGGGCCCCACCCCACCAGGGAAAGGCTGCTTGCCACTCATGTCCTACTGCTACCTGCTGCTTGTTCTGGCAGGGCTTGGCACAGGTAATTTTAGTCCCCCAGGGAAAAATCCATGCATGTTAGTTCTGGGCACATTTCCTATCTGCCTGTTCCTCCCCCATCAGAGCTGCTGGAAGGAGGGGAAGGAAACAATTCACTGAATCTTGAGCCTTGAAGATGTGGGTCCCAAATTAACAGCCTTGCCGGGGGCCCCCAGAATGGTTAGAATTGGACTTGGAGGGGAGGCAGGGGAGGAGCTGTGATGGGTTAAACTGTCCAATAAAACAGTGGAGTGAGAGTCTTAAACCCTGGCTCTCTTACTGTGTGGGTAGGAATCACAAGGTCTTTCAAAAGCAGGGAGAGAAACTAGAGAGAGGAGGGTGAAGGCATGCATGTGCTCCTAGAAGACAGCATGCTGGCTAGATGGACTGCTGCAAACAGACAAGTTCCCTGGAACAAGGGGCTCTGGGTTTCAGCATCCTGTTTCCTGGCGAGAGCAAGCCGCTTCAGAGCCAGCTGAAGATTTAACTGAGCTCTGAGCCGGACCTGCATCTCATTGGGTACGTGAGGCCAACAGCGTAAGAGAAGGCAGGTTAGTGCAGGACAGCAGCATAGCCTGGCACAGCCAGACTCCCACACTCCTGCCTCCCTGGGGTGCAGGGCACAAAGCCTGCTCTACAGCGGCCAAGAGCACTTTTTAGAGCACTGCAGCAACGCAGCTGAGACAGGCTGTGAAGAGCTTGGGGAGAGCAATGTCAGGACTGCCTGGAGTACAGTTATTAATCGGTCACAGCAGGAGCAATAGCCTTCCTTTCCAGAAGGCCCAGACCCCCCACTGGCCCCTCTGCTGACCTGCAGCCACCTTGTAGCTGCTGCCTCTGTAGAACTTGCAACGCTTCTAGGTCTGTTAAGACAGGAAAGGAAGAGTAACATACCCAATTTAAATGCATTTAGCACCTCACCCAACCAGTGTCTGGCAGCATAGTAGGGGTCTAATACAACTTTCCATTGGCTTCAATGGGAATGGGATCTGGCCCTAAAATCTTAATCTTCCTCACAGCTCCTGCCTAAATCATCTACAGCTCTCAGATTCCGTGCATCTAGAGTAGCTGAGGAGTGGTCCTTTCCATAAGAAGCAGCAGCCCAGCAATGTCTAGGGATTACTACTCTGGTCACAGAGTAACAGCCGTGTTAGTCTGTATTCGCAAAAAGAAAAGGAGGACTTGTGGCACCTTAGAGACTAACCAATTTATTTGAGCATAAGCTTTCGTGAGCTACAGCTCACTTCATCGGATGCAAACTGTAGAAAATACATAAGATGTTTTTATACACACACACCATGAAAAAATGGGTGTTTATCACTACAAAAAGTTTTCTCTCCCCCCACCCCACTCTCCTGCTGGTAATAGTGTAACGCTTCTGCCCGTCAGAGTTGGCAGCAACAAGGGCCAGGTTCAATATCTAGGGGATCCATTCCAATAACACAGTGCAAACTGGCTCGAGCCCCCACCCAGTGACCTGGGACAAATATATACCACCCCCGCTGGGCGCCTCCAAGAGGCAATACTTCCCCTCTCGCAAGCACATAGTCTGAGTGTAGCAAAAAGCTTTTTAATAACAGAGAGAAACAGTGTGGCATTCTGTTGGGGAAACACCACCAACAGGATTCATAACACAACCCATGAGCAAAAAAACCCACCCCAAGCAAATTGGGGCATGCCCCTTTCCCTTTGGTTCTTGAGTCCAGCAACCCCAAATCACCCAAAGTCCCAAAAGTCCAATGACCCAAAAGTCTCTGTCCCTGGTCAGGGCAGCCCCAGAGTTTGAAAGTTTATCTGCGGAGCTTTACCTCCCAACCTCGGTGGAGATGGGACGGGGGTAAGAGGCACCTTACATGATTTGAAGCTGACCGCCCCACAGCTCCATAGGCCTTCGCTTCGCTCCGCCAGCCACCCCACGAACTCCTTCGCTTCGCTCCGCTCCGCGGCCCACAAGCAGCTCCCGCTGTCCCACAAACTGCTCCACCAGCCGGTCCACAAACTGCTCCGCATCCCACCAGCAGCTCCCGCCGTCCTATGAACTGCTCCACCAGCCTGTCCACAAGGCACTCCAGCCGTCCCACAAACTGCTCCAGAATATATCGTCAGGCTCCCCCACTACTTAACACAACGCTCAGTGATTTCAGCTCTTAGTCAGTTCAGCTCTTTGGTGAATTCAGCTTGTAGTAGGGGAGCCTCAGTGCTGGTGCACCATTAGCCCAAAGTGAGCTCAGCAGCCTGTAACTAGACTCCTAAGGGAATCAAAATTAGCTCCGATATTCCACAGTGGAGAGAGGAGGAAGTGCAATTAACATGTAAGGCCCTCACCCAGGGGCCCATACCACCAAGTATTAATACTTATCCCCAGCCTCTCTCAATTCACAGGCAGAGTTTTAAAACCCATGACCCTTGCCTAGCGAGTGCTACTTAGTTGATGGCGAGTCCCTCCATCATAACAAAAGGCCAAGTACAGTTCCAAGCACAGTTCCCATAATCAGGGTAACAACAATTTATTCTTCCTGCCCCAATAACAGAGACACTGGGGATCCCACAGCAGCCAGAGTGACCATTTGGGCAGCTATGGCCTCATTCTAGATGGGGTGGGTGTGCCTATGCAAATGAGATCGGCCCCTGAAGTTCTTTCCCACAACTTGCCACACCTCACCACCAGATATCAGGGTGGAGCTCATCCTGACGCTGCTTACATCAGCTTATCTAAAGTGATCACTCTCCTTACAATGTGTATGATAATCAAGGTGAGCCATTTCCAGCACAAATCCAGGGTTTAACAACGTCTGAGGAACAGTGAGGGGGGGCGGGGGGGAGGAATAAACAAGGGGAGATAGGCTTGAATACAGACTGGGAATGGTTGATTCATTATAAAAAGTAACCTAAGTTAATTGTATCCAATTAGCAAATTAATTCCAATTCAGCAGTCTCTCGTTGGAGTCTGTTTTCGAAGTTTTTTTGTTGAAGGATAGTCACTTTGAGATGAGAAATCGAGTGACCGGAGAGATTGAAGTGTTCTCCGACTGGTTTATGAATGTTATAATTCTTCACATCTGATTTGTGTCCATTTATTCTTTTACGTAGAGACTGTCCAGTTTGCCCAATGTACATAGCAGAGGGGCATTGCTGGCACATGATGGCATATATCACATTGGTAGATGTGCAGGTGAACGAGCCTCTGATAGTGTGGCTGATGTTATTAGGCCCTGTGATGGTGTCTCCTGAATAGATATGTGGGCACAGTTGGCAACGGGCTTTGTTGCAAGGATAGGTTCCTGGGTTAGTGGTTCTGTTCTGTGGTATGTGGTTGCTGGTGAGTATTCGCTTCAGGTTGGGGGGCTGTCTGTAGGCAAGGGCTGGCCTGTCTCCCAAGATTTGTGAGAGTGTTGGGTCGTCCTTCAGGATAGGTTGTAGATCCTTGATAATGCGTTGGAGGGGTTTTAGTTGGGGGCTGAAGGTGACGGCTAGTGGCGTTCTGTTATTTTCTTTGTTAGGTCTGTCCTGTAGTAGGTGACTTCTGGTTAGTGACTTAATTGTTGAAAGAGGACAGCACAACTGCGCTGTTTGGCACTGCTGGCTTAGATTAAGGAGGCAGTGTGGTTCAGTGATTAAGGTGGAGGCCTGAGTTCTATACCTGGCTCTGCTGGTGATCTTATGCAAGTTTCCATGCCTCAGTTTCCCCTTCTGAAAATGAGGGGTGATATTCACTGACCCACAGACTAATTAAATCATTAATATTTCTGCAGCACTACAGCTGCCAGAGGGGTCCATGCGATTTTATTTAGCAAGCACAGACACAGTCCCTCCCCCTCAAAGAGTAATTCGTTCATGAGACAGGATGCTGGAGAGAGAAGAACAGGAAAAGGAGCTAGAGGAAAGAATACACAGAATAAGGTTGTGTAGGTTGGATGACACAGTTGGATCATGCTAGCTGCTTGGGTTTTGATTACCTTGTATTATACTTGTGGTAAGCCCAGAGTGGCTAGACCTCAGAACATCAGCTGAGAAGATCTGTGGAGTATTTCATGTCTAGAGGAAAGGCACCCGAGGCCATATCTACACTAAAGGCACTACAGGATACTGCACCTATGCCATTGTAGCACCGTAGTGTAAATGCTTCCTACAGCGACAGCAGGCGTTCTCCCGTGGCTGCAATTAATCCTTCTCCCCGACAGGTGGAGGTGCTAGGAAGAATTCTTCCATCGACCAACCACATCTACACCTGGGGTTAGCGTGGCATAGCTAAAGCTCTCAAGGGTGTGAATTCACACCCTTAAGCATCATAGCCATGTCAACCTAACTGCATAGACCAGGCCTACGACATGGAGATGTAACGTAAGAAAGGCACTGGCTGGGCAGCTTTTCTTATTCCCTGGAAAAATATCATTAAATCAAGGACTAAAGTTACAAAAGACCCTGAACCACAATCGAGAATGTGTCACATCTGACCTTTTCTACTATGCTTTACAAAACACATCTCAGAGGTGATCAATCAGCATTAAGTGTCTGACACTGAAAAGGTAAAGCCGACAAGAGAGAGGCAAGTGGAGAGTCTCTGGGAAAAGCCAGGCTGGCCTGAGGGGATGGAGCACAAGCAGATCAGCACAGGGATTATGTCTCACCAGCACCTAGCGCAACAGGGGTGCCAATCTGATTACAAATAAGAGTAATAAATTCTCAGGCAACATGCTGACAGGCGTAGCTGTGAACTGCTATGCAGTGAGTCATCAGGCCCTCCCATGACTGTTTATGCCAGGCCAAGTCACAGCGAGGCCCTGGGTGGTGAAACGCAGCACTGGCTGTGTTAAGAACTCTGGGAACCAGGGAACCACAGGGCCCCATCTGTGCGTGCAGTCTCAGTCAAGAATCCCCTTTATAGTCATGATAACTGACTGCTGCCTCTTCTCTGTAAATAGAATAAGAGCAGATCTCGCGGTGTCTCTCATCTGCAAAAGGACATACAGTTTGTACGGTTTTAAAATGACAGCTTTATGAAAATACCATTAAAGAAAATATTATTAAGAGGAAAAAAATCCAATAGTTTCAATGGAGGAAGTGAAGCCCAATTGCTCCCAGGAGATGTAGATGCCCCTCCAGCAGTGAAGCAGCTTTGCGAATGGATGGAAAAGTCCAACAGCGGCCCGTATTCTAACGCTGGTAACAGCAGTGCTGACAGGGTACCAACTGGAACTCCAGATTGTCAGCTTTGACAACAGAATTATTGCACATCATTCTTTCTAAGTAAATTAAACCCATTAATCATCATAATCAGTAATGCTCCGTGTCAGTGATATGGGAACGCAGCTAGTCATTATATTGTGCTATCAAGAAATTAACAAATGATACTGCAGCCACTACATGCCGCTGCTGTCGCTGGCTGACAGTGGAGGAGTACGTTAATACCCAAGGCTTAGGAGAGACCCCGCTTCCGAGAGAAGTGAGGGCATTTAGAGATGACAACCCTTCCTCATGGGGAGTTACAGCACCTGGGACTCAGATTGATCAGAGGAGGCCAAATCCATTCCTGGTGTATCTCCATGCGTGGCCATGAATCTGGCCCATAAAGTTCATTCCTTTACTTGTAGTTGGTGGGGTCAGGAACATTCCATCCTTATGTCGGACAGCAGAGACTGGCTGAATGCAGAATCTGTCAGTACTTTGCGTTTTGGTTCAATGCTGTAGCACTGAGCTCATCGAAAGCCTGGCGTGCGTTGCCCTCCACGAGCCCATATCACTTGCAGCTCTGCATCAAGATAATAATTATAATCAAATCTCATGCTTCAGGCAGTCACCTGCACAGCACAGGAAGGAATTTTTTTCCCTGGTTCTCAATTAACTAGATGTATTCTGGGGCTTTTTTTTCACCTCCATCTGAAGCATCAGAGACCGGCCACAGCTGGGATATGGGTCACCAGATGGGACAGACCAGTGACTTGTGCCTGGCTGGTGGTGTGTCTTGCTCACAAGCTCAGGGTCATAACGATCCTGACCATTTGTGGTCAGGAAGGAACTTTCCCCCTGGGCAGATTGATGAGGACCTTGGAGGTTTTTGCCTTTTTCTGCAGCATGGGGGGTGATTTGCCTGCTGAGATCACGTGGGCATGTCTCACCTAATCAATTCCCTGCCATTGCAGGGGCCTCAGTTTTTGGTGGCACCTTGGTCTCTCCTGTCCCTGGCCTGTGGGTCACAGTTTAGTCTCCTGAGGTCTGAAATGCTTTAGTCTAAGGCCATGTCTACACATACAGTGCTGCAGCTGCATCACTGCAGCACATCTAGTGCAGATGCTGTCTCTCATCAGCATAATAAAACCACCTCTGCAAGCCCCAGAAGCCATGTTGCCAGGAGAAGCTCTCCTGCTGACATAGCACTGTCCACACCAGCACTTATGTTGGTGTAACTTACATCACTTGGAGGAGGGGAGGTATTCACACCTCTGAGTGATATAAGCTCTGCCAACATAAGCTGTAGTGTAGACATAGCCTTACTAAAGTCTCTGGGTTTAATAGAAGGGTTTAATGGCCTGTGATATACAGGAGCTCACACTAGCTGATCTAATGGTCCCTTCCAGCCTCTCTCTCTCTCCACCATTTTAAAGTGTGCATTTGTACTAGAGCTGAGTTAACAGTTATCACTATTATAGTCATGCTTTATATTAAGATACATTGATCAATAGTTCATAAAATGGCTAATAAATGATTAATAGAAGCTTTAATAAACTCTTAATAATCAGGTCAACAGCTGGCTCGTAACTATCTTAACACCTTCTCCTGGGGTGTATAATCATACATAACACGTACTATTCTGGCCTGCAACTGATTGTTAGCACAGCTCATGGTCAGTTGTTAGCCTTTCCTGAGCTTTTTATAAGTGCACCTTTAATATTAAGTGTGAATCATTATTTATTTGCGTTGTGGCAGCAACTAGAGGCTTCAACCGAGGTTGGGGTCCCATTGTGCTAGCTGCTACACAAACACAAGGAAAAGGAGGTCGCTGGCCCCAAACAGGTTATAATCCATGTAGTTCCCAGCAAATAATTTACTCAACAAGTTTTGCCTCCTTCTCTTTACAAAATATCTGCGTGCAGAGTGAGACTTTTTCTCACCAATGCATTATCTGAAATTACTCAGCAAAATTTTTCATTAGTTTCATTCTCTGTATTGCTTGCTAGTTGAGCTGGGGTTGCTTAGTTACAACTGTCGTATGGCATTGTTTTGGTTCCCTGATTGATTCTGATGGGAATGCTCACAGAAAGTGAAATTAAAACCTCTCTTCCCTCCTGTAAGATTTGATTGTGTGAACGTTCATAGAAGGTGAACACAAAAAGACAGCTCGCACAAGCTTGCTCACGTGGAGTAGTACCTTCCTCCCACTGACTTCAATGGGACGACTCACCAGGGCTGTGAGAGTGGCTGAAACAAATTCATACCGATGGGTGAATACTCACTGTCTTATTTTGCGTGCGGGTGTGTGTACACACCATGTAGCTTTGTTTAGAAGCTAACCTGAATAGGATAGTAACTATCCTTACTAGCCACTTCTTTACCGCATGCTTTTTGAACAGTAGCTATTTCATTTAGCAGCTGCAGCTTCAGCAAGCAAGTCTCAGGGCATGATCAATACATCTTGTAGATACCTTCCATTTAAATGTGCAATACGAAGCCATTGTACTTCATAGATGCCAAAGCTTCTAGATTAGGGTGACCAGACAGCAAATGTGAAAAATCGGGACATGAGGTGGGGGGTAATAGGAGTATATATAAGAAAAAGACCCAAAAATCAGGACAGTCCCTATAAAATCAAGACATCTGGTCACCCTATTCTAGATAGACAGCAAAACATCTTATTGACCAGGAGTCTGAGCTGTGGTTCCACACCCCTGCCTGCACCCATGACAACAAACACACCATGCCCAGTGTTTAATGTGGGGAGCTTACGGGAGGTCACATCAAGCTAAGTCATTGAGGGGCCCACTTTAAGCACTATCCTGCCAAAGCTGCTGTTCCCAGATGATGATAGACCCCCCCACACACACACACACGTGCACACACACACTTTTTTTCAGACCATTTTAAGCACTACTCATACCTCCCATAGCCCCTCTTACATCTCCTGCATCCCTCATTTCACCCCTGTCTTTAACACCTGCCCCCATGAGAATAATTTATCCCATTCTCCCTGAATTAAATTCCTGCCCCAGCATGTTACCAGCCACCCTGTCCCTACACCCACCCTCTGAAGCAAACAGCTCAGTCCAGACAACACAACATTCATGTCTGCCCAGAGAAATATATCCTAACGTTGTGAGCTTGGTTCCCCCTCGTGGTATAACTGACCTCTCTCGTTACTGGGCATGGTCAGAGCTACATTGCAAGATACTGAGTTGGACACAGAGGGCCTGGGGGTTGGTAATGGGATAAAGAGCCAGTCTGCATGAGGTCACTGGCTGCAGTTACTCTCAGGTCATTAGTAACTAACATGTGTTAGCATTTGATAGCTGTTCGGTGGCCTGTGTTAAAAGATCTGAGGGTTGTCGTGCTGTCAGCAGTTTGTGCCCTGGCTGCTCAGGTCCAGCTCAGGAAGGCAGTACAGGCTGAAAGTCAGTCAAGGAGCTAGAAAACCAGAGAAAAACCATGGGGTCAGTCTATGTCCAGCTGCAAAATAAAGAAACCCCCTTATATTGATCACAGACAGGTCCTGGCTCTTCTCTGCAATGAGAGACATTACGCGGCCCTCAGACCCATTCCTAGTATACTTGGCACCAGCTAAGCTTTTGTTGGCAGTGTCTGTGCAAGGGCTGCTGGGGAGTGAGCTCCTAGCTCTAGAGAAAAGTCCTTGCATGTTAGGATGAAACACAGTGGCAGGCAAGTTTTCATTGCTACTGCCCTCATTCTGTAGGCACACCAAGAAATTTGATTTCCCATGCTGTCAGCACACCTTCCATCTGCCAGTAGAAACAGATGCCAGGAGAAAGATGCCTGATAAGAATAAAGCAGCTTCTTTTCTCCAGTCTCTGACTGCTTCTGTAGCTTCATATCACACTGAGGTTTGAAGCAGAGCATCTTGGATCAAAAGGTAAATTCCAGGGAGACCAGGATTTGACGGAAGCTTTCCCATACTGCGCCGGGTACCTTTCCGTTCTCCTCCAGGGTAAGTGCAACGTCTACTCTACATCTGAACACCGACAGACTTTCTATTTGTTTAAAGGCACAGGCACCTTCAGCTGGAAGCTGTCTACTCCAGGATGGTCTATACCAGTGTTTCTCCCCTCAACTCCAGTCCAAGTCAATGAGAATGCAGGTGCTCAGCACCTCTGGAAATGAGGCCCGTGAAGTGCCCAGCACATTTCTCTCCTGCAGTCTTTGCAGGAGGCATTCATTGCCTCACCCAACTGTGCTCTGATTGGTTACCTTTTGCCCCTGCACGCTGCTAATAAGCTAGCACTGAGGCCGATGCACTCTTGGAATCACGGGCAAAGCTCGGAGAGATCAAGGAGGATGAGAGTCCTGGCAGGGGAAGAAATGCAGCTACTTGGGAAAAAAAAGACAGGAACCTACTTGTAAGCCTGGAAATCCCCCAACTCCCTCCTTTCCCCAATGGCCTTGCTCATCTAAACCCTCAGCAGGCGGCTCCCCTTTCCTCTCAGCTGATCCACAACATATCGTCTCCTCTCACTTTGAGCCTGATCCAAAGGCAGTTATGATCTGTGGGAGCCTTTCCGCCCATTTCAGTGGGATTTGGATCAGGTCCTTTACCCTCAGAAAGACAGGAGGAAGGAAATGCCGCTATAAAGAGAGAAATGTGCTGCTGCTCTCCCCATGAGCCCCATTCCTACCCCACCCCCCACAAGGAGACTGGCATATTTAGTTTCCCTGTGGCATTTTATTGGGCCATCTGCAGGAAGTCAGGGGTGCAAATAAGGATATGTACCGTAAGCTAAAATTTCACAGGTTCCATATAAACTAGAGTGCAATTTTGTTTACCTTCCTTATCCCACTCCTGCGCTCAGGTAATGATTTTACAGTAAATTCTTCCATTTAATATGCTCTTCCTTCCCATCTCTTCTGTTGAGGGGGATCTGGACACTCAAGACAAAATGTTCAACAGTTTCCCACACTGTAGAGAAAGAACCTACACTATATTTCCCCAATTTTGAGAGGAAATGATTTATAGGGACATTCCCAGGACAAAAAAAAAAAAACAAAACAAAAAAAACAAACCTCTTAGGACTTCATCCCTCATGTTTGGAAAGTTAGTAAAAGGTTTATGAGTTACTGAGCTACTCTGAATATTATTGATAAACCCTTCTCTTCTTCCCATTGTTACATCTCATCAGCCCCTCAGCCATTATGGACTTCTGAAGCATAGAGAGATTCTCTTTGCTGCACCATTTTAATAACAGCCTCCCTAAGATTAACACCGAGTTTTGCTACCCCATGAAATAAATCATTTTCCACTCTCCCATTATGACATGGAAACCAGGCAGACAACGCATTAATCCCTCGTTAAGATAGGAGCAGAGTAAGATGGAGGGAATCTAATGGATGGAACCAGATAATAAGTCTCCAGAAATGCACAACCCTTAGAACTGAGCAAAGGCAGATTTCACTGAACGCAAATTTAAGGCGAACATTATCATCACAAGGGAGAGGGTGAAATATTGCCAGTGTCTAACTTTGAAATGTCTAACGGTGTCAAACTCTGATGAAGGAAAGTCTCCAAGACTTTTGGGGCCCCATCCAAATTTGACGCTCCACCAGCATAGATCATCCCAACATTCCAGCTCTGTGGACCACTCCATCAGAGAAGGCTCTTCCACAGTCAGTGCGCGGTTCCCTACATGCCACCAAGAAAGTCTGTGTAGATGGCCAGCGGGCCATAGAGCACTGTTTGAGAAGCGCTGCCCTACATCCTTCACGTTCTCTCTTCTGCTGACCCTCACACGCAGGCGAAAGGCTAAACTTAGTACAAATGCTACTCACTGTGCAGAGTAACACAGCAAAAAGGCTGCCATGTATAATCAGTAACCAGAACCACTCGTGATCAATGCACAGAGTTTAACACATCTGCAAAAGAGTTAGTCAAATGACAAATTGGAGGAAATCAAGATCTGCTCATAGATATTCTGCAAGAGGGAAAAAGAGAAGCTATTTATTATCTATGTAAGGTACACCTCACAATCTTCAATGTATTTGTTCTCACAACACACCAATGAGACAGGGCAGTGTTTTTAATCCCATTTTGCAGATGGGGAAATGAGGCCCAGAGAGGCTAAGGCCATGCCTACATTACAGACTTCTGCCAGCATCGCTAGGTCAGTGAGGGGCATAAAGAAGTGTGATCTCTGACCAACACGGCCAAGTCGGCAGAAGCCCCTAGTATGGACACAGCTAAACCAGTCAAGCTGCACATTCGCAAGCTGGAATAAACTATACTGCCAAAAGCAGAGTTTTGCCAGTAGGGGATACTGGTCTACCTCTACTGCCAAAGCCCTCCTACTACAGGAACCCTCTATGGTTGCCCAAGGTCACACAGGAAGCTTGCGGTACAAGTGAGACTTGGACCCAGGTCTTCCAAATCCGAGGCTAATATGCTGACCATTCTTCCTCTCTACTGATTATGAAATACTCAGCTCTACTCATCAGTCTTCATGTTTCACAGCAAGAGAAACTTAAGCACCGAGAAACTAAGCAACTTGTCTAAGGTCACCAAGAAAGTTAGTGGCAGAACCATGAATATAACCCACATTCTTAACCTGGGTCCTCTGATCTATCCCAAAGACTTTGCGTCCTCTAGGAGGAGGATCCCAGTCCTACTCGTTCATTCTTGTATTTTGAATGTAGTTTTCTATTGTCAGCTCTTGAGGACGGGGACTGTCTTTTTGTCCTGTGTTCGTCCAGCACCCGGCACCCAGGGCCTTGGACTCCTAGGCCCTACTGTAGTTCATCACGGACCCATTCCCAGGGCCTCAGAGCATGTTACATAATATCAGAAACAAACCATCAACCAGTTCTGGTCACTCTGGACAGCACTAATAACCACCCAACCCACAAGATGGGAATATCCTCCAGACCCCCAGCCCACAGTTAACCAAATACCAGGCTGAAGAGCTAAGCTTTGCACCATGGGCTGAAGGCCAAGAAGCTGGGGGGACTGACAGGGAAAGTTGGCCCCACTCTAGGGGAAATCTCCATCACGAACAACATTTAGTTCTCAGTGGCAAAAGGAGCTGATCTCAGCCAGCACAAAAGTGCCCAGAGTTAGAGGCAAGCATTCAGGGCTCAATCCAATACCCACGAAGGCAATGGGAGTGCAACCATTAACTTCAGCGGGACCAAGATCAAACCCTTAGGGGAAAGCTCCCAAGTCACATAGGGCTTTAGAGATTAAAGCCACTCACCTGGTTGCACCAAGAAGCAGCTGGGAAGCTGTATGTCTACACTGCAATTAGAAACCCACAGATGGCCCATGCCAGCTGCCTCAGGCTTGGGGGACTTGGGCTAAGGGGCTGTTTAATTGCAGTGTAGACGTTCGGGCTTGGGCTGCAGACCAAGGTCTGGGACCCTCCCACCTTGCAGGGTCCTAGAACTCAGGGTCCATCCTGAGCCCGATGAGCTCAGCTCCATGCTGCATGAACTGATGTGGCCAGGAGTCCTTCAAAGATATTATTGTACTAGTTTTATTTGTGTTACAGTAGAACTGAGGTCCCATTGTGCTAGGTGCTGTACAGACACATCGAGACAGTCCATGCCCCAAAGAACTTACAATCTGACCAGAGCAGACAGGCAAAGGGAGCATTATGGTCCCCATTTGACAGATGAGGAACTGAGGCACACAGAGATGAAGTCATTTGCCCAAGGTCACACAGAGTGTCTGCAGCAGAGTCAGAAACTGAAGCCCAAAGTCCCTGTCTAGTCCCTTATCCACCTGGCCATCCCGCTCAAAACACATTGCTGTGGTTAGCCCTGCATCAAGAGCCCCATTTCTGTGAGGTTCCAAAGGACTCACCTGCTTGCATGGGCTCCTCTCATGTGAAATGGCCACTTCACTGCACCCCAGACACATCCTGACATCTTGCCCTGCCGGCCTGATGTTTCGCTCGGACTTTCCTGTGATGAGGAATTGCATGAGACGGGGATTCAGGCAGGTGCCCTTCCCATCCAGGAATACAGCTGCTCAGCCTGAGTAATAAGAGACCCTCTCTTTGTCAGTGCTAATACAGAGATACACAGACAGCCTCTCTGAGAGGCTTCAGTCTGAACAGGCTCTCCAGAGCACAGGGCACATGAGACCTTTAGATTTTAATCCTTTCATTCTTTAATCTTTTTTGCTCATAGTTTTATTGTGCACTGCAGGGTTTCAGGCTATAAGCCCACAACAGAAGGAGGTAAATCTCGCCTGTAGATAAGAGCGGATTCGGAATCTTCCCAAGCAAGGGAGAGAAATTCTTGGCTCTTCTTCATGGGAACTGAACTGACAGAAACAGCAATCATTTCCTGAGAGACAGGCTCCTCACAGGGGAATCACTCAGGGAGGCAAAGAAATAGGGACTGGTAGTCCTATGGCGCCCATCCCTGCAGTATCTGAGCACCTCACAACCTTGCGTGTATTTAATCTTCCAGCACCCCTGTGAGGCAGGGCAGTGCTATTATCCCCATTGTACAGATGGAGAACTGAGGCAGAGCGAGGCTAAGGCCCAGATCCACAAAGGTATTTGGATTCAAGCTGCCAACCTAGAGGCAAACAGCTCTGCAGCAATCCCATGAGTTCTTCCATCGCTCAACCTCGTCATGTTTCAACGGTGAAGGACACCGAGCCTTGCATCTTTGTGTGAAAACTCTCACAGTCACATTACAGGGACTTTCCCTGTCCCTGCATATCCACAGTCTCTGAGTCACCTCGGGAAAAAGTCCACTCCCTGTCTAAGGGGGGGGGTGTTGCTTTCAGGGACCCAATTGCACCCAGGCCTGAGAATGAGCTGGAGAATTGTAGGTCACTGGTTGAGATCTGGGCTGGTGTGTGACCATCAGTCATTCCCATCTGGATGGGTTTGGGCTCTAGCCCCACTGCCCAGTGTACTATGCCAACCTTCCCTGGAAATCTCAGCAAGCAAGTCAACAAGCGAACAGACCCAGGAAACTGAGCTCTCTGTCCCTCCAGGGCAAGCTTGAGGGTCCTGGGGAGGGAGGGCAGGGGCAGCTGTCTGTCCTGTGGATTACTGGAAAAGTGTCTGGTGCCTACAAGGCCATAACCTTTTGCAGCACTAACTTTCCTTTAAACAAAAGAGGGATGAAATGTTCTTCTGCGGCTACGGAAGCTCCAGCATTGCATCTCCTTCCAGGTAGCAGGGAGCTGCTCCTGTGGCCCCCAGCAGACATTCCTTTCCCTTTAATCTAAACCCATCACATCTCTCCAGCTCTGCTTCCCGACAGCTCAGAAAAGAGAGAGACAGACCAGGGGCAATACCCATGTACACAGGTCCCTCTTGCTCATACACGATAGTTTTGCAATGGAGCAGCCTGTGGCCAGACAGGGTCCCCCTTTCATTCACAAATCACAGCAGGTGGGAATCATTTGATGGCTTCACTGGAAGGTGCAAAAGAGCAAAGGCATTTGCACTAGTGTGGCACCTGCTTAGAGTGAATGAATCTGGGGAGAAGGAAGCTGCCTATACTGGAATGCAAGGGAGTTATGGATATCTTCAATGCATTTTCAGCTCACTAACAGGATCACATCCCAGCCAGAGTAGACATGCTTTGCACAGTGATTTTTATGGGGTTTGGGGAGGGCTTTGTCTGCCCTGTCCTGAGGGGAGTTGGGCAAAACTTTTCAGCCAAAAATTTTTTCAGCGAAATACGCAGTTGGGTCAACTGAAACGTTTCAGAAATTCATGTCTATTTTGACAAATTGTTTTTGGTCAGAAAAAAAAAACTAAAAATAAATTCCAGAGAAATCAAAATGTTTCATTTCCACATTTTCTAAATAAAACATTTCATTTTTTTTAAACTGGAAACAACTTTTCATTTTGAAATTTCCTTCAATCTTGCTTTTAAAAAATTTAGAACGTTTAAAAAAAGCTGAAAACCAAACCAAACCATTTCAGTTTGGGTCGAACAACAGGGTTCATTCAGCCCAAAATGATTTAAAAAAAAAAACAAAAAACAAAAACCCAAACAAAACACTGGAACTGAAGCAAACTGAAAAATCAGTAATACGCACAGCTCTAAACATGGATACGGCCCAACGCGGGGTCTCAGCATGCCCATGTGTGTGTCAGTTACACCTGCCTGTTTTCAGGCAATAGCACCAGTTGTGCGTGTCCGTGTGCACGTGCCTATACAAACGTATGTTTCTGGGCACATCTATTACAGACGGGCCCAAAACCCCACATCCTTCAAACTATGGGAAAGTTTTGATCCAGATCTGGGCTCTGGGTCTTGAGGCCCTCCCACTCTCTCTTTCTCGGGGAAGGGTGGGGGGCAGAAGGTGTGCCTGCATGTTAGGACGTATGTGCATAGCGCTGTCTGCTCATCGATCTTCCCGTTCAATGTCTGTGTGAGAGTGAGCGGAGCAGTAGGAGTCCATGAAACAGAGGGGATTCCAGTTGTATCGCTGCCTGCGTTTTAAGGAGCCAACTTTATACAAACCTATCAGAAATTCAGAGTATTAGGGACACCTGGGATTTCTCTCTCTTTTTACTCAGGGAGCATTTTGTTCTTAATTACAACTGACAATAGTAGCAACCGCTTTGACACAGGTGAACTTGATTATATTCAAGGGGGGGGTGGGATGCTCTTTTCGTATAAAAATCCTATCAATCTGGCTGTACAGAACGGAGCCCCAGCAGCTCTGGGTAGTCACTTCTTCTGTGGGGGGGATCCTAAGGGAAAGGGAGTAAGGTCATGGCAAATTTCTCCCTCTCTCCCAACTCAGAGGCTTCTTGGGAAATCTGAGTGAAAGGGGAATCCCTTACACATTCTCCTGCCTCTTCCCCGGTGGTAACCCCTCCCCCCATCCCCCAAGAATAAAACAATCAGGAGACAGCCTCACCTCCTGGGTTCTACATCTGCTCTGCCACTGATTCACTGGGCAATGACCACCCCATGCCTCAGTTTCCCCATCTTTAAAATGGAGAAAATAATATAACGAGTGTTTACGCAAACCACTGCCCTCTGCTGGAGAGAATCATAACCGATCAACAGCATCTCATAGGCCCCATTCCAGTGAAAGCTAACAGAGCCCAAGTAGTAGGGGGGCTGAGCTGGGCTAGGCTTGGCTTGGCTTATGGAGCAGGAAAAACTGAGTTCCATTCCTACAGTCAGAGGAATTCTGAATGTCCCTTGTGTGTGACACAGCAGCAGCCCTAAAATCGTCAGTAGCCACCAATTGTTTTCAGAGCATTATCTCAGTTTCACAGCCGGAGCACCAGACCCAGGAGGAGAAGTAACCTACAAAAGGAAGCACCAGCAGAATCCTCAGGAGTTCTCGGCTCCTGCTCCTACTCAGACCACAGAGCTCCCTCTCCTGTGCACAAGCCAGTGGCGTTCTGGGCAGGGCCCTGACTCCAGAATGCCACTAGTGGGCAGGGGTGAAATGGATGGAATAAAATAATGAAAACCTTGAATCTTGGCAAAGCCCAATCCTTTTCTGTGCTTCAGAAAAATTCATCTCACTACGTTTTATCCTGCTGATTATTTTCCCTTTCCATGGCAGCCTCTACATTTTAAGGCTCCGGAAAGTCTATTCCCTAGCACAACCCAGCCCAGTCTCTCAGACCCCTGGTGTACGACTAAGCATCAGGACGATCAGGTTCTTATCAGAACAGCACCACCCTCCTACACTGGGTTTTTAGTTCCCATCAGCCATTCCTCTGCCTGGGCATCTCATTATGCATCTCCCTTGCTTTGCTAAACCCAGTGCTGCCAGAGCAGCCATTGTACTTGTGGCTTTGCCCCGTATTTCGTTCCTGAGTTAATCATCTTTTCCCTAGGACGCTTTATTTTCACTTCCCACTCAACCCTCCAGGCTGCGTCTCTGAAGCAACCAACATCTGATGTGATGCACTGAAAAGCACAGCTGGGCTGGATGCAGCAGGAAACTCAAGCGCTGTCAAAGGCTGGAAGAACCGGGGACAGGCTGGTGAGGTTTGGCACGGTAGCGTGGAGGCACTGACAGTTCTAGGTCCCTCGCCTCTGAGCAGGATTGAGGAGAAAGGGGCACCTTATGTCACTCACTAGCAACATCCTGAGGCTGATCTAAGGAATGGCACCAGAGGGAGCTGTCTGCAGGCCTCTGCTCCTGGAGGACTGCAACAATGGCTTGTGGGGAAGAAGAGGGGTATCAGCCTCAGGAGATGATCCCCTGAGAGAGCTCAGAAGACCCCCACCATCATCACCGCCATAGTGTTCATTTTTTCTAGTGTAGGTAAATGAAGACATTGGATTGGTTTGTTAATTTTAAATAAGCAAGAGACAATTTCAAATTAAATAAATGAGCATCGCTGGCCAGGCTCCTGTAGAGCCCTGCTTCATTCACTGTGCAGCTGGCTGGAGGTGCATGGTTACTTAGAGTTAGCTGTTCCGTGCACAGCCCGCCTTGCTGCATTCTGCACCTTAACACTCAAAACTCAGACCTGAGAGTAGAAGACAGGCCTCTTGATTTCACAGCTAGCACCTCCCTGCCAAGTCACTGAACCTCCAGGAGCCTCAACTCCCACTCTGCAAAGAGCGGCTAAGATTAATGCGTTGCACTTCCTGTGCTGCTGAGGCTACTACACTGGACCCATCTTGAGTGCCATCCAGAAGTGCTGGAGGGGCCCGATCTCACAGCCTGGAAGTCAATGGGAGCATTGCCATTGATTTAAATGGACACAGGATTGAACTCTGATATGATACACACATGATGTGCGGTCCTTCTTTCCTTCCTCTCTCCAGGGCAAAACTGCATGTGGCTTTTTTGAAAAATGCTTTTTCCATCAACAGATCTCAAAGCACTTTACATCCCACATAGGGGATCTCTTGAGCTGCAAAACCCAGACCCAAATTCAGATTTGTGGATTTGGCCCATTCAGCTGTAAAATCCAGATAAATCCAGATTTTTCCCAGAATACAGCAGTGCTCAGTTTCAAGTGGGAGGAAAGTGGGGGCAATTGGGTTCTGGCCCATCTCTCTAATTACATCCTGTCACTCTAAACCCTATCACTGGCCTGAAATAACTCCCATCCAGCACCTTTAAATCATTCCCTCTCACAATTGTCCAGCCAAGCTCTGTCCTTGGGCAAAAGCTCTTTAAAAAATTAAGGCAGAGAGGAGAATTTGCACCAAATCTTTGGGGAGAAAAACCTACCAAAACAGAATTTTCTGCAGTATCACTCACCCCTCCCCTCCCCGCAGCTTTAACTTTAAAGTGCTCAGCCCCTTAAAACACAGACTGAAAGGTGGGGGTGGGAGGGAATGCTAGAAGAACATGATTCACAACAAAAAGGAGAACAGGACATGGCCATAAGCACACCGGAGATGCAGGTGTTCTGAGCACAGAGGGTTTATAAATGACTTGAACTGTAACACTTCATCAATTATACTGACACTGCCTCAGCTGTGTGAACTCCTCATGGATGGGAAAAGGTTTGGGCGTTGGAATTGGTCTCCCATCAGTCATGATCAACAGCAGCCTTTCAGCCAAGGCAGGCCGTAGCGTTGATCCTGCTACAGAGGGGTTAAGAGACTCTCACAATTCTGCAGGAGGTGGTCAAGCAGCACAGGGCTGGCTCCTTTATTTCTCTTGGCAAGCTTAGGGTAAGGAATCCTCAATCCACTGGTGGCATGGCTTTAATACTATTGATGATCTGGCCCAAATTAAGGACAACTGTGTCCTCACCTCCCAACCCATTGGACCTAGGCAGGGGAGGAAGGATAGTCTTGTGGGTGGCTCCACAGAGACAAGGAATCAGGAGCTGTGATGTAATGTTGATGTTCACATTGATGTAAATCAGGAACAACTCCAGGGAAGGCAATGGAGTTAGACCGATGAAAGGTCAGCATGAGAATAATTCCGGGGTCATGCAATCAACGCCTGGCTCAGCCAAAGACAGACCTTGGACAAGTCACGAACAGTCTACTGGTCAGAGTTGCTTAGCACCCATGACTTCAGCTGAAGTCAGTGGGAGGTTCAGCACACCTGAAAAAAATCAGGCTTTTGATCTCGATGTGCTTCTGCTTTCTAATCATCAACAATAATCGTTACTAACAACTCCCTGCTTCACCGGGGAGTTCTGCGGCTTGAGCCTCTCAGATCCATTAAGCAGGCAGCCAGTCTCCACTGTGGTGAGAGACAGAACTCACCGCTGCCTGTGGAAATGCTTGGAGATGGACACAGGAGGGCATAGCGTTGGTGGCAGGTACTGCAGCATACATGGTATGAAATGTCGGGCACAAGTTCCCAGCCCTGCAATCAACAGCAGGTCCTGCCGTGTGGAGAGCGGAGGGTGGCGCTTGTCTGTTTTTTCTCAACCCTCGTGGCTTGTTGTTGGTCAGTGACATTGCTTGCTTGCTGTTTGCTAAGGGAGTTTTTGTGCTTCTAGATCTGCATCTTTGCCTCTGGATCTGCAATCATCCTGTGATTGTGTTGCCAAGTGGCACCCCAAGACAATTTTATCACACTCTGTATAATGTGTAAATACCATTAAGTTAGACAGATTTCCTCATTAATTTTCCATCCCAGTGACGGGCCAGGAATTAACACAATTGATTTTCTAGTCCCTGCTCATTATCAATCATCCAAGAACTTAGTCACATTTCATCTGTTCCACCTGATCCCCAGCATTTATTTGGAGGCTTCAACCTATATTAAACTAATCAAGAACAATGGGTGTAGCAACCTTGGTGTTCAAAACGCATGCAGGAGCACAGAGAGTACATACCTAATTCCCTCCGTGCGAAATGCTCTCCCGCTTGCCAGCGCAGCAACGCAGGACAAATGATGTGGAGACTTAAACAGCCACACGAAATCACATCCAGGGCTCTGGCACTTTCCAGACTGCCCATCCAAATGGGCACCCAGGCGCATGTGTCTGCATGCCTCTCCAAAGGGTTAATGACACTGCAGCACTCAGAGGGCTTTACCAGATAGTGGAGGGTGCTGAGTGCCATGCCTGGGGCAGCCAGCAGGATCAGGCCTGGATTCAGATTCCCTTACTCTCACTGAATAGGCCATACTCCGTCAAGAGTCCCATTGCTGGAGAGAAAGGATGGCCCAGTGGTTAGGGCACTAGCTTAAGGCTTAAGACACCCAGGTTCAATGCCCTGCTCTGCCACTGATGTTGTATGTGGCCTTGGGCAAGTCACTTAGCCTCTCTGTACCTTAGTTCCCCCTCTGTGCAATAGGGACGATAGCGCTGCCCTATCGCATGGGGATGTGTAGATAAATACATTAAAGATTGTGAAGTGCTAAGATACTAAGGTGATGGGGGGGCATATAAGATGAAATTCAATAAAGTGCAAAGTACTTCACTTCAGAAGATAAATCAAATGCACAGCTACAAAATGGGGAATAACTGGCTAGGTGGTAGTACTGCTGAAAAGGATCTAGGGGTCACAGTGGATCACAAATTGAATGTGATGCAACAGCAAAAATTATTCTGGGGTGTATTAACAGGGGTGTCATATCTAGCACATGGGAGATAATTGTCCCACTCTAGTTAGCACTGGTGAGGCCTCAACTGGAATACTGTGTCCAATTCTTTGCACCACACTTCAGGAAAGAGATAGATAAATTGCAGAGTCCAGAGAAGAGTAACAACAATGATAAAAGGTTTAGAAAACTTGACCTACGTGGAAGATTTTAAAAAACTGAGTATGTTTAGTTTTGAGAAAAGAATTTTGGGGGAGGGGACCTGATAACAGTCTCCACACATGTTAAGGACTGTTATAAAGAGGACAGTGATCAGCTGTTCTTGTCCTACCTTCAGCAGGCACGGAGAAGTAATGGGCTTAATCAGCAGCAAGGGATATTTAGGTTAGATATTAGGAAAAACTTTCTAACTCTGAGGGTAGGTAAGCTCTGGAATAGGCTTCCAAGGGAGTCTGTGGAATCCCCATCACTGGAGGTTTTTAAGAACAGGTTGGACAAACACCTGTGAGGGATGGTCTAGATTTACTTGGTCCTGCCTCAGTGCATGGGGCTGGGCTTGACCTCTGGAGGTCCCTTTCTACCCTACTTTTCTATGATTCTGTAAGCACCTTAGATAGATACATGGTTCTCCTCCCCTGAATAACTACTCACGGTGGGATGTTGGGGCTCATGATCTGTTCCAATGGCCTGGGCAGGCTGAGGAGAGAATGAGAATCTGGGAGAAGTGTCCCAGGCCAAAGTGCAGAAGGAGGAAATATAAAGTAAGGTGCTTGTTAACTCTTTGGCATGGATTCCTGGTGCAAGGTTTGGAAGCAGCCAGTGAGGAGCAATAATGCTGACAGCAAGGGAAAGAGCTTGCTTAGGAGGCAGACAATTTCCGTGTTTTACCCTCACAGTGGGAATCACGGGTGCAGGAGAGGCAGCTCTGCCCCTCTGTCCTGTTGCCAGGCTAAACTGCTTTCTGAGCTGGAGGAACCAGCTGCTCCTAGGAATTGTGTGTCTAGGTTCATAGATCTTTGAGCTTTCCTGTCCTGGAGAGACCATCCTGTCCTGGGGCAAGAAGGAAGCTCTGGCTCACACACAGTTCTCTCCACAAGCCTAGAGGGGGAGGGGCTCCACAAATATTGACACAGATGACGTCATCTGCCTCGACGTCCATTCCTAGTAAGTATGGCCGATATCCTTTCCTGATCACCCTCTAACCCTCACCCTTCACATCACTTGCATTCTCCTACTGCTAGCAGTTCTAATGGTCTCATACCCTGTATTGTATTTTCTGCAAATCCAGTTTTTTTATCTGCAGTGCTCTCTGAAATCTAGGGAGCCACGTTCTTTCTGGGAATGGAGACAAGCAGGTTATTTTGGACAATACATTCATCTGCGGCTATCTTGTTGAGGACATCTGTTCTTTTGGCCCAAGTAGTAAGAGAGGACTTATGACCAAAACTATCTCTCACACTCACACATTTAACCATGCTGTAATAGACTAATGGTCTCTTCTCTAATAGCCAATGCTGAATGCTTCACAAAACCATAGAGGGAAATTTCTTCCTGACTTGGTGATCATTTTAAACTTTGAAATGTGAGCCCTTATTTTGATCTTCACTAACGGCACCGCACTGAGGATGATTACTCCTATCCTTTATCTGAATCTTGCTGGGGTAGTGATCCTATAGTATCCTGCTGATGTGAGTTCCACAGGTCAATCATACATAGCATGTTAAAAAAAAAGTTTCCAATTGAGGCTTTTGAAATGCACTGATTTCTCATCTGAATGCCCCCCTTTTGCTCCTGTCCAAAAGGACAGGATAAATTTTCCTCTTGGTGCCGCCATCAGCTCTCTTCTATTCATTGGGATTCAGGCATTATTCAAGTCAGGTTTGCAGTTGGAATTATCACCAGATAATACTAATCTTTATGGAAGCTATTTAAGAGGAATTCTAATCTGCTTTTATTAGGTGACTTTTGGCAGTTCCAGTGCAGGGAGACAGCGTGGGTGTGGAATACTAAGCAACGGGAGGTTAGAAGGGACACTTCAATCTGGTGGCTGTTTCTTCAGCTAATTGGATTCATAATCCCCTTAAGGTTATGATCGGAGTTTAGTCAGATGGGACATTAGGAAGGTGCCCAATTAGTTTGAGATCACACAATTCAAACACAGCCTGCAAGAGACAAACAAGTAGTCCATCCGAAAATCATCACAGGACGGGAGACTAAGGATGTCGCAGATATGGCTGTGGGGGATCAGCTCTCAGCAGTTCACATGCATCCTTGGAAGGGGCACTGGAATATGTGTCTTTCTCCCAACAGTTTCAGAACAGGAGCCCATGCCATCTCCAAACTCAAAGGATGAGAGGTGCCAGCCTCTGGAGGGAGCCTGAATGCCAGCCCCTTCTCACAGCCCCCTGCTCCTATGTAAGTGGAGAGGAATGAACCTCGGAATTCCAGTGCCCCCCTTAAAAGTGCTCAGAAGGCAGGTCCTCTTGGTTACATTCATGCTGTGCTTGCCGTTTCTCAAGGTTACTGCACTGAAAGGCTGCAGCATTAGCAAAAAGCATGGCAGTTTAAACATTTTACACAAAATCCATATTAAAATCACAAAAGTCTCTCTCAAGGAGCGTGAAAGCGTCTGATGGCAGCACAAAGAAGCTGGTAAATACAGTGGAACCCAGCCTGCTCTTGTACATTATCTTTCACGCCTTGCGGGAACAAAGCATAGGAAACAAGCCTAACCGAAGGTCCCTGTCCAGGCGCAGAAAACACGGAGAGCTTAAACCCACTCTTAGACAGCAAAGATTTGGGCCCAAATTCAGCGTTGAGGGTGTAACTTCAGTGCAGTCATGAGAAAAACATTGATCAGTGAAATATATTTAGGTCCAATGCTGCCCTCTCTAGTTACCTGGATCCCACTGACACCAGTGAACTTTCCATGCAGAGCACAGACTGTGTCTCTATCAATGAGCATGAAGAGACGAGACAGCTCTGAAAAAGGTGTCTTCAAGGTACGGCCCGTTTCAGAGTGACTCTGAAGGCACTGCTGATGGTGGACACTGGTGCAGGTGGAATGAACCAGCATGTCAGCTGGGGAGGGAATAAAGAATGTGGATCATCACCAGCCAGAGTTAAAAGGTGAACTCTTGACCTGTTACTTTTCAAGTATCTGAGGATGAGGAGGTTGTGCAAAGAGCAGGAAGAAAAAAGAAACCCAACCCCTACACATCCTGTTAGCATAGACAGGGATGAATCAGCCAGACCTACTGGGCTTGTTAAAATGGGGAAGATTTACTACGCAGAGCAGACAATTTTGCAGCCTTGGGTAACTTCCTTGACAGCATGTTAACTGCACCCTTGGAGTGGCCTGCGATCTGCAACACGGAGACTTCACCACGAGACCAAGTACATAGGGAACACCAAGCACAAGAGTCCTCACACAAGCCTAGCAGCGAGTTCTCAACCAGAAACAATATCAGAAAGGGTCCAGGATGCAGACTTGGGGCTGGTCTACATTTAAAACACTACAGCAGCACAGCTGCGCTACTGTAGCACTTTAGTGTAGATGCTACCTACACCAAGGGAAGGGGTTCCCCTGTCAGTGTAGGTAATCCACCTCCCCGAGAGGTGGTGGCTAGGTCAGAATTCTTCCATCGACCTATCGCTGTCTGCACAGGGACTTAGGTCACCTTAACAATGTCGATCAGCTGTGTGGATGTTTCACGCCCTTCACCAATGTAGTTAAACAGACCTAATTGTCTAGGACAGGTGGTTGTATCACTTGGCCTCAGTGGTCACCCTGTTTCTTTTTTTTTTTTTTAAGCCAGGAAGACAATGGAAAGAATGAGAGCCTGGGGGAATGACAGTCAGAGCAGGAGCCTCCTGCTACACCCAGGGAGGATGGGGTAAGTGGCATCACCAGTAGATTATTATTGATTTGTATTCCAATATCACCCAGCAGCCCCAACTTCTTGTTGTGTTCTCCCAAGCCTAAGTCACTGCACAGCAAACAGGCATGCCTTGCCAACGGTGCAAGGAAACAAACAGATTAACAGCCTGCAAGGGGAAAAGGTATTTTAAGGTTATGAGCATAACAAAAAAAATCTGTCAGAAACCAACACTCTCCCCCTTCTCAATGGCTGAGCTCATTCTCCCCTTGCAGTCTGGTAAATACATTCAGCCGGGTGTGACTAGGTTTACAGCAGGCTTCGGGCTTGAGGGGATTTTTACAGCCTAGTCGTGAACTCAGGCAAATATAGAATCACAACTGGTGATGCTATCAATGAACCTGCACCTCCAGCCATGCAGCCCCCATCGGGCAGAGAGAGCTGGGCCCTAGCCTCAGGCAATGCAGGGATGAAGTCAGACAGCAGACACTGGTTGGGTACAACTGATTGCTGCCATGCAACTCCTCTTGAGCCTCCAGCCCTGAAAAACCTCCTGCTTCTCTAGTCCTGGACTCCCCATGCGTCTCTGCTGATCCATCTTAAACCTGACCTGCAGCAATTCCAGGTCTGGGCCTATATGCATGTCTGCCAGTTCACCTCGTTCCCATCCAACAGCCACACGCGCGCACACACACACTGCTCCCCTCCTGGGTATCTTGAGAGTGCTGAGTGAAATTATATTCATGAGCTAGACACGGAGCCAGGGGACTCTCTTTATTGTCATTCACTTGGCAGGGATTGGTACAGTTTATAGCAGATTGAAGTGTAAGGACCGGATAATGAAACAGTTTCATTTCCATCCCTGATTCAGCTACCACCTGTAATGGTACAGCCAGGAAAAGGCTCTGGAAAGGCGTTGCAACCTTCCTGAAGTCCCACTAGGCACAGCCTTCTCCTCTACACATCACCATTCATCTTTCTATACAACTCCCCTTCCAGCTGGGCCCTGAAGTGATCCAGGCCCCAGGACAGACCTGTTACTTGCAGGGACACAAACAGTGCAGCTGCCTGGATGTTTAATACACAGGTACAGCTCGTAGAGGCTACAGGTCCCAGCACTCAGATGCTATTTCTTGACCCAAGTGAGCCTCCACTCCACTCAAGATGGAGTGTTGCGTGCTGGGATTTGTAGTCT
Source organism: Lepidochelys olivacea (assembly GCF_965140295.1). Lineage (NCBI taxonomy): Eukaryota > Metazoa > Chordata > Testudines > Cheloniidae > Lepidochelys > Lepidochelys olivacea. Next base: position 18,697,779 of record NC_140428.1, read on the forward strand.
CCACAGGCTGCTCTTCCACATTAAGGATGAAGAGGACCCTAGACTGCCTTTGGCCAGTGCCCTTTTGGGAATCCTTGCCATAGTGAACTTGAACAGATGCCCTGCCGCAGGAGGTTGTCCTGGGGATAAGTCTTCATTTGCCATGTGCCCGTTTTGTGGACCCTTGGGAAAACTCAATGACCCCTTCTAATCAACTCCAGTCCGATTCCCTATATTAATGCTCGAGACAAACTATTCAGACAAACACCATCAACTAGCCCAGACTCAAAATGTGGCCTTACTTAAAAGTCATCAAAACGTGGCATGCAGATTCCATTTTTACCTTGAAATCCACTGTTTTGGAGATGCAAACTGAAACTAAAGGCCACCACACCATTGTGGTGGGACACACCAAAAATGAGTGAGCTCTCCCTGCTGGCTTTTTGTTCTGCACAGCCATGAACATTCCTGCTGGCATCACCCCTATTGCTAGCACATAAACAATGCAGTAGCTTTTGTGCTCCACTAGAAAAACAGAAGGGAGGGACATTCAATAAAAAGGGAGCAAATTGGAAAAAAAGACATTATTTTCCAGCTTCTGTGAGTATATTTGGTCTATTTCCAAATGTGCTCATCACCGGGTAGTCAAACCCCTCTATGGAACTGGCCCTGGCTCCCTGAGACAGCATCTCTCCCATCTGCAACCATGGCCTCTTATATCAGCTGCCTTCCACCAAAACAAACTGCTGACCAGTAGCAGAAGGAGGTTCAGGCACACTGGAGACAGAACTTTCATAGAGGCTATATTTAGACTATGGACCCTACTGCCACAAGAGATCAAAAGGACCACAGATCCCCTAGGCTGAGAACTAAATGTTTTCCCTTGATAAGCTCGTCACACTCAGCGATACACACAAACAAAACAAAACAAAACAAACAACCCTATAATCAGCTGCTTTTCTTACAGGTAGGCGTGGGAGAGAGATCGTTATTGTCTGTCTATTTTTAAATCATTGGGAAGCACTCAGATAACCCGGGAATGGGGCCCCATAATTACCTCGATTCATTAATCGGTGACAAGGGGATGGGGATAATTCCAGATGTGAAAAATCGCATCATTTGCTATTTGTAGTCATACTTATGCATCCCACTCCCTAGCTCAGAGAGGAAAATGGCCACTGCCACATGGTTCCATCCACAGATCCCTCCCACCCTCTCCCCTGTCCAGCTGACAGCAGAAAGGGAGACAGTGGTTTGAGGCTTGGTTATGCCCAGCCCTGTGTGGTGTGCAAGGCTGGGGCAGGGAGGCATACAGCTTTCCCTCTACACCTTCCATGCCAGCACATGGTGAGCCAGGTACCATGGCAGGGCAAAGGAGGCCATACTTTCCCCACTGTACCAGTCAACAGAAATGTGGGGAGAGGGGGTGTTTGAGCTCCTGGTTGGCAGGTCCAGCGATGACCATTGTGGCCTAGCTGGCCATTACTGACACACACAGTGCTCCCAGACTGTGTTTCTAGGTTTCGTATTGTATTATTACAGTCTAGAGAGTTATTTAGATGTAAGCAGTGTCAGGATGAGCTCCACCCTGACATCTGGTGGTGAGGTGTGGCAAGTTGTGGAAAAGAACTTCAGGGGCCGATCTCATTTGCATAGGCACACCCACCACGCCTAGAATGAGACCATAGCTGCCCAAATGGTCACTTTGGCTGCTGTGGGATCCCCAGTGTCTCTGTTATTGGGGCAGGAAGAATAAATTGTTATTACCCTGATTATGGGAACTGTGCTTGGAACTGTACGTGGCCTTTTGTTACGATGGAGGGATTCACCATCATCTAAGTAGCACTCGCTAGGCAAGGGTCATGGGTTCCAAAACTGTGTGAATGGAGAGAGGCTGGGGACAAGTATTAATACTTGGTGGCATGGGCCCCTTGGTGAGGGCCTTACATGCTGATTGCACTTCCTCCTCTCTCCACTGTAGAATATCAGAGCTAATTTTCATTTCATTAGAAGTCTAGTTATAGGCTGCTGAGCTCACTTTGGGCTGACAGTGCACCAGCACTGGGGCTCCCCTACTATAAGCTGAATTCACCTAAGAGCTGAAATCACTGAGTGTTGTGTTAAGTAGTGGGGGAGCCTGAAGATATATTGTGGAGCAGTTTGCGGGACGGCTGGTGAAGCAGTTCGACGCGGAGCAGTGTGTGGATGGCAGGAGCTGCTTGTGGGCCGTGGAGCTGAGTGAAGGAGTTCGTGGGGCGGCTGGCGGAGCGGAGGACAGCTGAGCGAAGGAGTTCGTGGGGCGGCTGGCGGAGCGGAGCGCAGCTGAGCGAAGGAGTTCGTGGGGCGGCTGGCGGAGCGGAGCGCAGCTGAGCGAAGGAGTTCGTGGGGCGGCTGGCGGAGCGGAGCGCAGCTGAGCGAAGGAGTTCGTGGGGCGGCTGGCGGAGCGGAGCGCAGCTGAGCGAAGGAGTTCGTGGGGCGGCTGGCGGAGCGGAGCGCAGCTGAGCGAAGGAGTTCGTGGGGCGGCTGGCGGAGCGGAGCGCAGCTGAGCGAAGGAGTTCGTGGGGCGGCTGGCGGAGCGGAGGACAGCTGAGCGAAGGAGTTCGTGGGGCGGCTGGCGGAGCGGAGTGCAGCTGCGCGAAGGAGTTTTGTGGGGCGGCTGGCGGAGCGGAGCGGAGCGCCGCTATGGAGCTATGGGGCGGTCAGCTTCAGATCACATAAGGTGCCTCTTACCCCCGTCCCATTTCCACCCAGGTTGGGAGGTAAAGCTCCGTCGATAAACTTTCGAACTCTGGGGCTGCCCTGACCAGGGACAGAGACTTTGGGGGCATTGGACTTTTGGGGTTGCTGGACTCAAGAACCAAAGGGAAAAGGGCATGCCCCAATTTGCCTGGGGTGGGGTTGTTTTTGCTCATGGGTTGTGTTATGAATCCGGTTGGTGGTGTTTCCCCAACATAATGCCACATTGTTTCTCTCGGTTATTAAAAGACTTTTGCTACACTCAGACTATGTGCTTGCGAGAGGGGAAGTATTGCCTCTTGGAGGCGCCCAGAGGGGGTGGTATATATTTGTCCCAGGTCACTGGGTGGGGGCTCGAGCCGGTTTGCATTGTGTTATTGGAATGGAACCCCTAGATATTGAACCCGGCCCTTGTTGCTGCCAACTCTGACGGGCAGAAGGGTTACATAAGCTCTAAATTGTAAAGTCGGTAGCTCTGTGAAACTTTAGGATGAATGCAAATGGAGCAACTGATTGTTACCCAGGCATACAGCCCTGCTGACTCCACATAAGCCATCCTGCAACACTGCTCCAGCCACATTGCTGATGAAGTCAGGATCAGAAATAGCCCCAGCTCTCCCTCAAAGTTCTTGGGCTCTCATTTATTTACTACAGGCTCCTTCACTCTTGGCAAAGAGGAGGATGGCAGTTTCCCTCCTAGCAATTTGCCAGCGGACAGCTCAGAAGCAGAGACCAGGTAGCCCCGTGGGCAAGTACAAAGAGCAGGTTAAGAGGGGGGTTCGATTCCTTTTGCTGGTGTACATCACTTCCCATCTCTGATCCAGAGATTTTTCACCTGTAAAATGGAGATAATATTGAGCCTCCTTTGTAGAGCACGCTGATATCTCTGGATGAGGCAGCTGTGTGAAATGCTGGCTGCTCCCCATGCCCATGGGAGTGGAGATATTCCTTGCAGAGGGAAAAGCACTCTTCTCTAAAACAGTAGGACTCAACCGCAGCTACCGCTTCTGGGTTTTTTTTTTGGTTGATACAGAGCCAAACCAACAGAGAAAGGCTAAGCTGGAACCTCCCCAAAATTTGGGGGGTAGTTTAGCTTTGGATCCAAGCTTCCCAAGTGTTCCCCTCTCTGCAGTGGAATGAGCCAAACCAAGACCCAATGACCCCTTAAATGGGGGCAATGTGGATATAGATTGATTCCAACTTTCCAGCTCAGGTCTGTTGCTGACGAAGAGAAAACTGAGCCATGGAGGTACAGCACTGATCCCTTTATTGCTGATGGAGCAACCTGAGATTCCTGCCTTGTCACTGCATGAAAAGAAACACGAGGACACATCTTCAGACAGAAAGAAATAAAACAGAATTCCAGCCTCTGAAGTTCAGTGGCACAGACCTCTCCTCCCCACCCCTCTTCTTCATCAATCACCATCATCATCATGATGATCTTTCCTCTTAATCCTCCTGATCTCCTCCCAGGCACCCACTTCTGGCCTCGGGGCAGCCCTGGACATGGTACATCACTTCAATTTCCCTTTCGGGTTCCCAGTAAATCCATATGAGCTTATTCTCCATTCCATCAACAGTTGATTAACAAAAGCACAGTGCAAACAACCCAGTGCAAAAATCCCCACAACATAGTTCACGTCAACCCCATGCAAGGAATCTTTAAAAGCCCAGCTCCATGCTTGCCATCCTGGACTTTCACCAACCTGGACCCTTTCAGTCCTCTGTCTTTCTACCAAGACGGCCACTCCAGACCTTCCTTCTAAGGTGCAACCTTGCTCTTCCCAGTGGGAGCTTCCAAAAACACTCTGCTGGTTCCTCTGGGAGCCAGTTAGACGCGAGTGGGCAAGCCCCTCCACTGCTTTCCTTCCTTCTGCCCTCTCTGGCCCTTGGCTCCGGCTCAAAACCAGCAGTCATCAGCCTCGGCAAACCCTTTGCTGCTCTGCTGCTTTCAGCCCCCTCCCAGGAACCATCTTTCCTGTGCGACAGCTCTCACCTCCCAGTCTTCCTGATTAAACCAGTCTGCTCTGACTCCCCAGCAGCCTCTTCTCACCAGGCCTGTGATAGCCCTCAGGTCCGGCCACACCCTCTTAATTAGCCCAACTGGCCACCCCTGGACTGGATCAGGAGAGCTGAGCCCTGGTTCATTAAATGGGCCAGCTGCCCTGTAACATCTCCTCCCACTGCTCCTGCCAGAATAGCTCCCCCTCTTCCTGTAACCCTGACCTGCAAAGTTCCAAAGGAGCAGGGCAAAGAAAACAGTCTAGGTAGGAGATTCTAGCACTGTGGGGTGATTAATCCTTTGGAGAGCCCAGGGCAGATCACATGGGGAGAAATCAACTCAGCCTTGCCTTAATTTTCATTGTGGGTAATTAACGGCTGAGTTAAAAACTAATTTAAGGGAGGAGAAAGGTCAGCTGGAGAAAAGTATGGCTTTTTTAGGGCTTTATTGAGCTCCATAACATAAAACAGCCAGTGAATCTATAGCAGGGTCATTCCCAGCCTCTGCTTTATTTATACTGAATAGAGCTGAAGTTTATCCAGTATTAGAAATCTACTGCCCATGGGTTGAAATATGACTTCACTGTGGCATAAAATGGCTAAAGTGCCATAGTGAGGGTAATTTATTATCCACTGGAAGTCACTACATCAGCCATAGGGACAATAGCTAACCGTGTTCAGGGACATGGTTTATTAGACCCTCTTCCTGATCAGCCTGAATTTGAAAAACCTCCTATTAGCGTCGAGCGCGACGGTGCCTCGTGGCCTTATTGGCAAACAGAGACCACCGAGCATGCAGTTAATTGGCTGTTTGCCTGCTCCACAAAATAGGCAGTAAGTTTGTCTGTTTTACAAATACGTTAACAAGTTTTTGGGCAAATATAGCTTGTACAAACCTAAATAAACACGTACAGTTTATTTCAGAAACAGGCCATTACCCATGGCACAGATCAAGCTGCTGGCAGGAAGATTTCTCCCTTTCTTGGGAGATGGCTTTGCAGATTTACCAGCATCAGGATTGCAAAACCGGCTGGGTTATTTGGCTTTTCCTGGCAAATGCACAAAGGACCAGATTTCCCAGTGCTCCACAGCAAGAGGTTTCCCCAAGAGCTCTGGATCCAGCATGAGGAGTGCTTTTGCACAGCTAGCCTCTTTTAGTGCCTAAAGAAGAACTGAGCTCTGGTATCTAAAGCAAGTAGCATTAGCAGATTTATGAATGGCAGCCAATCTTATGAGAGAGGCAAAAAGACTGAAATAGGGTAAAATTCTGCCTTCCCCCAAAAGCCTGAGCAAATGGGCTTTGTGCACGAATCAATCATTTGGGGTGACAGAGGAGAAAGAATTCTTCCCACTCCCCAAGCCCAGCCAAGAAGCAGGACACCTAAGCAGTCCCGAGCTGCCACTACTGCCTATAATATCAGCTATGGTCCACTACAAACTTCCCTGTCTCTTCTACATAGGGTTGTGGCCACTGGGTTTTCACTTGCACACTAGTTAACCCTCTCACTCCCCTTGGGCAGTTTGCTTTCAACTGTAACTGTTTAAGCCCCTTTGCCTAGAAGATTTGCAACCTTCCCCCTTCTGCCAGCCCTGCCAAAAACGTTTTCCTTAGTCATATGCCCTGGTCAATTCACATGCCGGGTGATAGCTTCTTTGCTATTTAAGCAGTGAATCACCATTTTGCTGTACAAAGCAGGCAATCAGTGCTGTTGGCTATAACCTATATGAAGTATTATTTCTCTTCTCCATTTTCTGCCACCAAAACAAAGGCACTGCTTGCTCATTTGCTTTCAGCCAGGGCCTGTGTTAGGAGAAATATGGATTCCTGTGTCAAGACAGAATAACTGATTTGTAAGTTCACATGAAAGGGACTAGTCACTTTCCTTTGCTTGTTCTCAGGCACCAGCACAATGGTGCAATATCAGGCTGCAAACACTGCAGGGAAAGATTTAAGTCAAACTGTTTTCACTGATTTTTTTTTCAGTCTCATGACAACATTCCCTCCATACTATCTGATTTTAGACCCTTTTTGTGATAAAAAGAACAAAACCAAACCCATAGCTTTTCAACCTAAACTACCTGACAAAGTCAGTTCCATTAAGTGTCTAAGGAAGCGAGGCTGGGAAAGTGTTTCAAGGAATGCTGGAGAGAAGGAATAGAAACACATTGACATGGGGAGGGAGAAAGAGCGAGCGCAGTATACAACTGCGTTTTTTTTTTTTTTGGGGTGGGGTGTTTGTCTTATAGACTCAGGTTAGGAGTTCTGCCTTATTGGGAAACTAGCATGCAGCAAATCCAAATGCAGCATGACCCGCAGTGAGAGCACTTCACCCTCACACACCAACTTCATGGCAAGCCAAGTTCCACTTCAATAGGAAAGAGGCCTCGTCTACACTGGCGCCTCTCAGCATTACTGTGCTGGCAGACCTGCACCAGCCCTACCCTGCCAATGGAAGAGTTCTCAGTGGAAATACAGACTTCATGACAGACCCTCCTCGTCGCTTCAAACCTGATGCTGCTCTGGCCAGTCGCTAGGCTCTTGTCACTTTCAAACCCATGCAGGGTACCCGGCTCTTTTTCAGTTCTCAAGTTAAAGAAAAGCCTCTGCATTTTGCGAGGGCTTCAGCATTCACTTTCCTACTTGACAAACTGCCTGCCCAATGCGTTGCTCCGTCAGGGCATTCATCTTTATTCATTATCAGCAAGTCCATCTGATTAACAAGCAACACAGGGGGAAGCAACACAATGGTGTTGTGGATTTTTAACTTTTCAAACCACTTTGGCCTCAGCAGGAAGGACAGCATGTCTGGACAGAGCAGATGGGTGCCAGGATGGGTTTGGGGTTTTTTTTTTAAAAGTGAAAACATTTGGGTCTGAGCAAAGGCTGCAAACTTCCCTTCGGAAACCTCAGCTGATTTTTTGCCCCAGGGGCCAAGGACAGCGTGGAATCCGGGACAGATTGCCACATGCAGGGCTGTTTCCAAGGGAACAGATGAACTTGGTTTGTAACTGGCTTTGTGTTTGCTGTTTAACAATCCTTCAGTGCTGGAGGCCAGCCATGCTTCCTCGGAGGATTCCAGGTTCAGATTCAGAAGCTCTCTGTATCCAAAGGCTCAGAAGCCTTCTCTAGCCCCCTCTCAAGACCTGATCCAATGCCTTTTGAAGACAATGGGACCTTTTCAACAGACTTCAGTGGGGTGCTGGATCGCACCCCAGACACTCCTCCATCAGGGAGCACCCTGTTGGTTGCTGAAATGTCCGGATTTGGACATGGACAGTCATAGGATTCAGAAGGGGCAAGTATACACAAAGGAGATGCAGTGCCAGTTTTTAGAGATTGCACTGGAAGATTGGAAAGAAAACCCAATAAACAGGTTCACTTTGGATCTTACTCAGTTACACACAGGAGCAAAAGGCTTATTTCAGACAGTAAAGCACGGCTGTTACTCTAGGCAGAGCTGATCTCTATTTTTCCTTCAGACATACAGCTGCAATAAGCCAGCTGTACTAGAGTTTTATTAAGCCTTATGAATTTTTTAGCAGTTCTGGGAGCTATAGATTTTAACCTGGGTGGATATTTAGCTCCACCTTAAAATGAAAAATCTCAAAAAGTTAGAGCAGCATTTCATCCCTTAAATATGTAATTCCAGCTGGAGCAAAACTCCAAGAACAAAGCAGCCAAAGGTGAGTGAATTAAAAGTGATCTGAAGGCAAACTACCAGGAGAGGGGATAGGGTAGTGATTAAAACAACGGACTGGAGAGTAGGATTCTTGTGTTTTGATCCCCTATTGCACACATGCTCCTACGATGAAGGGACAGCAGCTCAGTTTACCCAACCACGAAATGGGGACAACACAGACTAAGCTCCTAGGAGCACTGTCAGAGTTAACTGATATTTGGAAGGGTGCTTTGAGATTGGAGGGTTAAGGCAGCTCTATAAACACAAACATTTTACAGCATCTACACAAAACCTGTGCAGACACTGCACAATTTTCCCCACACAGGCAGATAGTGCACATGATACACTGCTTGCCCACACTCCTTTGTGAGCTTATTCCTCAGAGTCTGACTAGAATAAGCTTATTAAGCCATCAGTGGTGAAAGATTTAAGAATGCAGGGTGGGGCTGGATGGCTCTCTTCAAAGGTAAATTTCCACCATCACCTGCCAGGGCATGAAAAGTCTGTCAATACTTAATCCTTACATTAGAAATTAATCCGCAGCCATTTAGCTGTGTCAATTGTTTACCCCAGAGGAGACTCATGGCTTTCTGCATTGAGACAAGGCTCAAATCAGCAGCTGTTTTCTGACCCCTCACTTTCAGGGCCTGAATTTCTTTGAAGAAAAAAAGCACAGCCATGCTAAAGCGCATGCACGGGTCTCCATCCACCGGGGCCCTGCATCCTCTGCAATCTGTCAGCTGCAGAACTGTGCTCCAGAATTCAAGCTTTTATTTTCTAGCTGCAAAGAGAATCTTCCCACTCTGAAGGGAGAGCTAACGGAGGCACTGAGCCGAGTCTGCAGACAGCCTGGAACAATGGCTCTGAGAGGGGTGAACCACCTCATTCATCTGACAATGATGCAGACCAGCTTTGCAAAGCACTGAGATCTATCGATGAAAAGTGCTGTATAAGTTAAGTCTGAAGACTGATGTGTCAGAACTGATAACTACAACATTGTTGGTCATTGAACACCCAACTAATATCCCTGTCCCACAAGCCCAAACTTCCTTCCACCCCTTCCCAGGGTCCCACAACCCTAGCTGTCCCCTCCTCAAAGGCCAAAGCCTCCAGCTCTCTCCTGGACAGCCTCTGCGATACAGCCCTGCATTTCCAACACCAAGGTCTGCAGCACACTGAAAATTAAATGCTATGGGGCCAGTTAAGATAAACTGAATAGAATATCATAAACGGGGGGGGGCGGGGGGGAGGGTACACAGTGCTGACTATTATTCATTCTAATATTTAATTTCATTAAAAATCAGTTAATTCAGCCAACGCTGCAACAGGATATCCAGCCCTCCTGTGCTGGGGTTGCCTCCGGATGCAGGAGTCTTGTTGTAGAATTTGTCTTGCATTTGCGGTGGAGTACTTAAGGCCTTGCCTTTCATGAATCCTCCCAATGGCACAGTCCTTGGAATTACATCCTCCACAAGGTACAGTCCATGCGTGCATTCTCACCTATTGTCCCACACTCAATGACACCAGTGGGGCGCCACTCAAGGTCCTCCCCATATGGGCCAGGGCATCCTGTAGTAAACATCTCGGAGCCAAGACCTCACCTTGCAGGGGTTCGCAAAGTGCTGTAAATTGGGTGACAACACTGTGTGAATGATGCATTGGAGGATTCTACAGAGACCTGCTGCTGTCCATGAGCACCCCTTCAAGGTGCATGACCCAGGGAGTCCCTTTGCACTTGCAGATCCACATTGCTGATTTGAAAATGATCCTCCTGCCATGCACAAGTTCAGCCTGGGAGCCTTAGTTGTGGATTAGCTGCTCTGTCATGTTCTCTCCACCTCCGGATGAAAGCAACGAGGCCCAGCAAGCCTTACAGTCAGTGGCTTCTACATAAGCGGCTTCCCTGCATCCAGCGTTGGTTTCCCAAGCCCCATAGCTCTCATCTGGATCCAGATCTCACATACAGCAAAACTGTGCAAGGTGTTTGGAGCTGGTATTCTGGGTCGGCCTGGGAAAAAGATATAGGGGGATTCTGAACCTTCCCAGCCTTCCTATTTTGGTCTGGGTCATCTCATCCCCTATACGTAACACCAGGCTACACTCCATCCCAGCTCCCCTGATTGTACTGGTGCAGGAGCAGCTCAGCCTGGTCTTCCAGCTTTTAGACTAGGAGGCCTACGTTCTGGTAAACTGGGGATGCCCCACTGGTCTGTATCCACTTCCTTTTCCCAAAGGGAGCTTGAGCAGATGGAGGAGGGGGTGGGTTCTGCTCTTGGCACTCCTGAGCCAGCAGTTTTCCCTCAAGACACTAATGTCATTAAGGCTTTTCAGTTACAGGCAACTTTACTACCGCTATCCAAGAATGGAGATTCCAAAGTGCAATGTACGTCCGATCCACTGAGCATTCTCACCTCTCTCCAACCTACAGAGAAATTCTCGCAATTAAGGAGACAAAAGTAGGTTCAGTTGGGTTAGGAGTCCAGGATGCCCTCTCAAGTGACCCTATTCTAGGCAGTGATGAACTGGCATGGTCAGTCCCGATCAAAAATTGCAGCCATTCTGGTGCTGAACGGAACCAGTTCACTAGGGAGAAGAGCAGCTTCTCCAGACATCCCCCTCTCTGCCCACTGTAGAAAGAGCTGTGACGAGTAATTCAGAGGGAACTCTGTCCGGTTCATTTTGTGCACGGAGATCGCAGCTGGCAGGATAACACCGTATCGTCTAGATTTCTTAGATGCTTATATGGCCCCATTACCGTAGAACAGTGATACTCAGACTGAGGCTTGCAAGCTGCAAGTGGCTCTTTGCAACACATGATATTAAAACACTGCGTGATGTAATTATTAACTATTCTAAGTTATTAATCAATCAGCATGCTTTTACTTTATTATCTAATTGTAGTTGATAAAAATACTTGGTCAGTCATTTTGCTGTGAGAATTTTTATTATACACACACACAAAATATTTCCCCTGCCATGCTGCTTAAATATGAATATATAGTACTATAGTAAATGAAACCATGGATTCACATTACTGAGACTCTTTTAGGTAATGCTGATCGCCAATTTGGCTCCTGAAGCATTGAGGTCTGAGTATCACTGAATACAGACTAACAGGGCTGTTACTCCGAAACCTGCCACAGAATATAGTTATTCCACCCTACCCCAGTGATGACAGTACACCTCTGCCATCTTCAGGCAATTTGCAGAAATGCAGCCCCTACTCAGCTGAAAACCTGAACACAAATGGCACAATCTAGAAAGAGGCTGAAGGGTCCCAAGATACTGGAGAGGAGGGGAAAAAGCTGGACCATGTGTCTCTCTCTGTTCCAGCTGCCAGGGCAGAAGCTGGAGTGGACCAGGAGTTGCTGAGTACATTTTGGAGGACAACACAAACTAATCTCAAATGTCTAAGATGAGGGGTTTGACTTAAGATATGCATCACAGAAAGGGTGGCAGGTATTTCCTATGCTTCACTAGCTCAGTAGTTTCCTGTCCTGGAGACATGTTACCCGAAACACTGCTGCAAGGACACGAAGCATCAGCTTCAGATCCAAGAGCCTTGGAGTTAAGGCTTAAATTCCTCCCTAAATTCATTGGAATAAGCCTAGCTCGTGTAGCTCATACAATGTGCTAAAGCATCCCCACCATCTCAGTGCAGAGGTGCTAACAGGAGTCAGTGCTGGTAGAGCTGGCAGCTTGGGCAGTTAGCACAGAGTTTGGGCGCAGGCATCAGACCCTTCAAATGAATTGAGATTTCTGTGATCTGCTTAAAATAAAGGGGAAAACATCTGACACCTGTTCAAACACACAGAGATGCATCTCTTCAAACCACCAGCCACTAACAGCTCCCAAAGATTTAGACTTTGACTAGATCTATACTGCAAACATTTGCTGGCACAGCTATGTAACTCGGGTGTGATGAGGCATGATCTGCTGTATCGGCAAAAGGCACAGTGAGTGTAGATGAGGTTATACCAGCAAGGATGTCCTTCTGCTTGCTGGAATAAGCTATACTACCAAAAGCTTAACTGCGTCTGCACTCTGAGCTCTTGACCAGTATAGCACACCAGTACTGCTAGATCAGCAAAGCCCTCCTTGTGAAGAGCTGGTCTGCATTAGAGTTGACTTCTACTCAATGCTCCTAAAGTAGAGTCCATCCACACTTCATTTGAACCTTATGGACACAGCAAATTCTAAGTAAAGGGTTTATCTATGCTAGAGGTTTTTAGTGCAAGTTAACTGATAGCCAATGGGTTTGTACATGCTAATCTGGACTCCACAAATGCGTGTGTCTGGGAACAAATGTTTGTGGAGTGCACAGACCTAGCACATACAAACGTGTTAGCACACTTGAGTTCACCAGCAATCAGTGAACTCAATTTAAAAAAGACTTTAGTGTAAATGAACCCCTAGTGGCAAAAGTAGTGCAAACCCTATTCCTGAATTCCTGTTCTCTTCAGCCATCTCCTTACAGCCATTGCATGGTTAGCCTGCCCGGTGGCACATTTGATTTTTCTGGCCCCTCCCAATACTTAAGTCATGCCTTTATGGGGGCTGTTTCTCCAGATGCCCATGAAATTAATGAGAAGATTCAAGCCACTAATATTGTTTTTTAAAAAATGCTTCCTATCTCCATTCCTTTCGCTTTGTATAGTTTAGTTGGCATCCATATTCACTTCTTGCATTCTGTAGCTGACCTAGTCATAACAGCAATGACCGGTGCAGAATCCAGCTACTGTGGGGATGGTGGCCATATAGTTACCTAGACAGTTCAAGGAAAAAGAAACCAAATATGCTCTCTGCTTGCTTCCCATCAGTCTTGGGCCTAGTAAGGTTCTGTTTTATAAGTCATTTAAACCTCTCCCAATAGGAATTATTGTATTGCACATACAGTGATTAATACACAGTAAGAAGATGTTCTGTAAATGGTATTACAGCAGAAGTTCTATTAAACTTGGTCTTTCACCAACCCTTCTCTGGAAAAAAGCAAAGTCATTGGTGAGAGACAGGAGCAGAAAGGTCCCGATCCTGACCCCAATGAAAGGGCTCATCTGTATGATGCAGTTAGATTGGTTTAACTTAAGGTGTGATCTTAAACCCTGTGCAAGAGGCTGTGTAGACAGTCTTCAGTTTAAACTAGGATTTTTTCAGTTTATCTTAAATCCATTAGGAATGGGTTTAAGCCCACTGTAGTAGTAGAATTGTAGCAAGCCCCCAGTTTAACTAAACCCATGCAAGTCGAATGTAGATGAGGCCTTAGTCCGTGACAAAACTCCCAGTAACTTTCAAGACAGCAGTATCAGGCCCATATTCACAAGCAGGTGGATGGACAGATAAGTAAGCTTGGACAAGTTAGATTTTTATCAGTAAATGTTGGTAAAAGTCGATTTCACCATACACAGACAAACCGACAATACGTATTTCCATAGATGATCACCTAAATTTACAGATAGGCAAAGAACGAAAAATACTGTTTGAGAATTTCTTAGAGAGTTATTTGAGGGTATATGTTTTGTATATTTTACATGTGATGTTGATAATGTGTGTTTTACTGGTTTTTGAATTTCAATGGCTGCTATCATTAAATAATTATTGTGCGGCTCCCTACCATTGTCTTACCCCCCATAATTTCCTGCAACCATGAACATTTAAATCAGTAAAAATTAAAGAGTGCTTAAAACCCATAATGTTGCACAACTGGATATCAGTCAAAATTATTAAAAAAAAATAGAAATCTGCCAAGCCTAATAGATAAGGTACGCACACATTTTTTGCTGTCTTAGGAGCAACGTGGACAAAAATCTAGCCCCCCATGCTTAGAAGCGTGTAAAATGTCACGGGCTCAGACTTTGCTAAGTTCAACCTCAGGCACACAGTCACATCTGCCTGAGGAGCAAAGACCTTCTAACGAAAAGGATGACAAGCCACCACTGATGGAGGAAGGTGCCTGACAGCTCTTTATTACAGAGCAGAGCAGTCTCATTTCAAGGCCATTAGAGGATTAAATAACCTTGCAGGGAGGCGGGGGGAGGAACTCAGTCAGCAATCTAGCTATTAAAAACAAAAGAATTAGGAAGAAGAGCCTTCTTCTACCTGCTTAGTGACTCCATAGGTCAGGCCTACACTACAGACCTATATCAGTTAGCTAAGTTGCTTAGAGGTGTGAAAATCCACACCTCTGAGCGACAGTTATACCAACCTAACCCCCCCATATAGACAGTGCTCTGTCAACGGGAGAGCTTTTCCTGTCGACATAGCTACTGCCTTTTGGGGAGGTGGATTAACTACACCAACCCATCTCCCATCGGCATAGGAGCATCTTCACTTAAGCGTTACAATGGTGCGGCTGCACTGATGCAGCGTTTTAAGTGTAGACCTGCCCACAGGGAGTACTATTTCCTCCAAGACAGAGCTGAGCTGCAAGCCCCAGCATGGGCTGAGAAGGATATGATGCCACAACCTTCTTGTAAAAAAATTAGGTTTGCCCACACATGATCATTAAAGACCCAGAAAGGGGTGAATTCACAATTCAGAGGCAGATCAAATGGTGTCAGAGATAAGTCAGTGTATGTGGGTGAAACTTTAACCGAGCTAGCGAAAGTGAGTGTGATACCATGGGGCTGTCACCAGGCTAAGAGGGCTGGAGATCAGGGGTGAAGTAGAGACAGTAGCCAACAGGAGAAAAAACAGTCTCCACCCCAGCTACAAATCTGCCTTCTGCCCCAGGCAGGTAAATTACACCCTGATCCCCACTGTTTAGAAACACCTTTTCATTTGGCCCAGCATCCACAAAGCACTTCATGATCCCTCACAATGACAGAGGCAATAGTAAAGCTTAGCATTAATAGTGCTTTGCATCTTCCTAGTGCTGTACACAGAGCAAGCCTCCAAACAGCCCTTTGAAAGACATCAGGCAGATTAGCCCCTTTTCATATCTAAGGGAAGCAACTGCAAAGAGTTGTGCCTAGAATTACACAGCAAATCAGCACCAGTATGCAGTTCTTACTCTTCGTCCCAAACTCCTTCTACACCATGCTGTCTCTTGAGGCCTAAATAAGGGATCAGCCCGCGCCTTTTATAATCTGCTAAAACAGTTATTTATAGGCTGCGAAGTCAGACTGTGAATCACTCCAAAGCATTTAACAGTGGCATTATGCTGCAGGTAAAAACGTTAGTCCCTTGGGGCAGTTTTCCCTGCCACAAGGGTTTATAGCTCCTGGGCTCTGCTGCAGATACATGTAACAAAGGATGGAACTTGGAGGCACTTTAAACCAGAATCCACAAAAGGAAAAATATAAAATATAAATGAACAAATTCCCCCTATCCCACAGACCTCCCATTCTGGCCATAGCCCTGCATCCCAATAGCTTCAGCCCTGTGTAAATGAGAGAGCAAGGCAACCAGGCAGGAGAAATATGATTTGAGTGGCAAAATAAGACTGAAGAGGCTCAAACTTTCCTGTGCACTAGGCAGGCATTAGTGACCACAGCTACTCCAGAAAGCTTCCCAATAATCCTTTACCCTGGTTTATGGCCCAGATGAAACACCGGTGGGGGCAGCATGCTGCCAAGGACCTGCGGCGCAAATGCAACCATCTAAAAAGTTGCAAGGAAGTCAGGAGTCTGGACTCTGACACAGGAAAAGCAGGAGAACACCCATGTATTGATAATCAAGTTTATCTTTATTAAAAAGACAAAGTTCAATTGAAGTATGTCTCAGAATTACAAATGCTCAGGCTCAACAGTGCCCTGCATAGAAAGGTGTATTCCAAAGAAGACTCTGATAGATTAGATCACCAAAACCTATTAACGTCTGCCCTAAAACATACGTTTGCCCTTTCAATTGAACGGATTATCCCTCGACATACAAGGACAGGGCTGCCTGGTTCACAAGAGGGCTCTTACGGTCAAAGGAGCCTACCGCATGCATACCTAGGGTGTGTGCTTTCCAGTGCTTCCACTCCAAAGCTGTGCAGAGGAGTGTCCATAGGAAACATGTTCTCCCAGAAGACCACTCTGATCCAAGCCCAGAAACACAACACGGAGCCATATAAAATGATTAACCATGGCTTGTTAAAAATGGAACGTTTATAGACACTTCACTGAACCACTACCTGGGCAAGAGGAGAGGTCAGGAGGCCATTTAATATATAAGATGGCCAGATGTGCTACAGGTCTGCTCAGCTCCCAGCAGAGACTCAGCATGCAGCAATACAGCTTATTGCAAGTGGCCTGATCAAAACTGAAAAGGCCTATGATCAGAAGAGGTGCTGGACACCCAATATCCTCAGCGCAGACCCTGTAACACAAGACAGGTTGCCTTAGGGTTTGTCTATATGGAAAGTTTTACCAGTGATGCTAGTATAAATCCCCATCTGGACATACAAGCATGGCTTTTGTTTAGCTTAGATCCTGTCCCAAGCAACATAAATAAAACCAAGAAGGGGCCTCTCATACCAGAATAAGATCATACACATGGTGCAATACTGGTATAACTTTACTGGTTTAAATTCACAACTTGTATTATACCAAAAAGATCTTCCCATATAAGTAAGGCCTGAGAAGCAGAATGCCTGAGAAAATACCCAGCACAGCACTTCTTACTTTCAAAGCTCTTTATCAAATGACATTAACCCCACAACACCCAGTGAGGTAGGCAACAGTAAGCACCATTTTATAGGTGGAAAAACCAAGGCACAGAGAAATTAAGTGGCTTGCCCAAGGCCACTGGGGGCAAACAAAGGAGATGGTTATGATTATAATCCAGGCGTTTCCAGCTCCCTTACCATCCACAGAGCACCCCACACCCCCAAGACTTCCAAAGTCTGCTGTGTATGCTTCTGGTTATGAATGGAAGCAGTCTGGACACGTTTTCTTCTAATCCCTGCATCTGTAAATCACTTCGAGCGCCCAAGGAAATTGTGCTACGAACGCATGAAACGGGTCACCTCTCACTCCAGCTCTGTAGCAATAGCACTGGTCTTTCCCACTAGCAGGCAGACTTTCTAACCAGGAGTCTTTTCCCTTTTTGTAAGGAAGGGATCAACCGTAGTGTTATGTGTTGCTGTTCCACTGAGGGCCATTTCCTAGACTCTTCACCCTCCTTCACCATAAGAGCTACAGCTCTCGAATTTCTTATTCACATTCTGCCTGTCAGAAGCAACATGGCTTAGGATACATGCATAAAAAATTGCCACATCAACCCCCATTAAACTATAGCTATGCAAGAGCTAGACATATTATCATAACAAACAAGAATAGGGCACAGGATGTATCTGCTGAGAGACCAACAAACAATACAACCCTGGGATTAATTGGATCAACCCATTCCATCTTGCAGAATGGGCTCTGTTAGGAAATAGTTCTCTCTACCACTGGGGTTGATTTCGCCATCACTTCCACTCCTCAGTCTCTGAGACAGCATGTGCTTGGCAGAAGACAGAGTTGGTTCTTTGACAAATGCTCATCACTAGCCCGCTGGAGCTCTAAGCCAGCAACCGAAAACAAGAAGTGTACATTCACCCAGAAAATCATTGCCAAGTATTGCTAGATGCTGCTCTCCCTCCAGCAGAGATCAACCTGTTCTGACTGGGTTTCTATCCAAAGCCAAGTTCTCTACTGTACAAAGCAGCAGACTGGCTGCTTAAATCAGTCTTGCCTTGTAGTTTTCCCTGGGCAGCCTGGAAAGACAGTCTAATCCAGGCATCGCCTTATTTTAATAACTGAACCTGAGCCTGGTGAAAGCTGTCACCTGCCTGCTGAGATTGCTTCTGAGTAACCGAGTACAGCTGTGAAGCAATCACAACGGGCAGCTAAGTCACCAGAAACCATTTGAACACTTTGTTGCCACCTAAATAACATCTCTGTGCCAGTTCCATTTTATAGTTGTCATAATCCCTCCATTACATGCAGCACTGAACAGCAGCCACCAGTCTCAGGTGAATAACCTCTCATTGTCACAACACGCCCAAGGTGGATATGCAGCACTGCACACCCTGCTGGACTTTACTGATCGTAACTAAAAGGCTCGTTGTGCCCTGGTTAACATCCTCCCCTCTGGCTCAGGAACACTGTGCTCCTGGCAGTTGGAGTTCTAGAACAAGGTCCAGATCAATTCAATCTGGACATTTCAAGGGAGTCCTGCAAAGAGCTTTTACATCAACACTTGCCATTTCACGCAGGGAACAAAAATATTTCCCAATGAAGAACAGGGTTCAGTGACCATGGGAAAATATGAGAGAGCCAAATTCACCCTGTTGTGCCCTAATGGAGTCAATGGAGTATCCCCATAGCTGTGTTTGGCTCTGCGTGTTTCACACCACTATCTGTTGTGAGGAACAGCACTCATCCAGAAGGCTATATTAGTATCCTTACAGGAGAGCAGGAATTGGAGTGGAAGGATATGCAGGAAGAATATCCAGTATCAATGAGGATATCATCCTGAGGAGTGATCTAGAACATCAAAACTGACCATTGCATCACAGGAGTCATCAAAACCTTGGTCCCCACTGGAAATGGGAATAGGAACCTATCAGCGAGAAGAAGAATTCACTATCCTGATGTCTGTGCAAAGTCATGGCAGAAATTCAGACTCCTTTTTACAATGCCCCCATCTTTCTCCCTTGCTGCCACCAGCTTTCCTTACAATAGGGTGACAAGTGACTTTAAGTAGACAACAGATATGGAGGATGACAATTAGAAAATGCTTCGCTATTAGAGACTTGGCTACCACAGCGTCTGTTAGTCAATATCCATCTGTCTACAGAGCTTTGTCACCCTGCCTGACAGCTTCTTTTAACACCAAGAGCCTTTCGTCTCAGGTAGACGGGTCTGGGCATGAGAAAATTTTAACAAGAACAGAACTTTTCATCCTACCAAGTCTTGTGAGCTTCTTAGCTGTACAACTTGCAGTTCTGGCCCCCAGCTACTTAAAGAGGGAGGAGTGGAAGTTCACTGTTTTTGGCTTAAAGCTCAGTGCAATGGACCAGCTGTGTTCCATTTCAGCACCTATATACCACTGCAATGGGTGCTTTAGAAATGCCTAGGTAGAGAGGAACTAGCAGTGGGAGCATCAGAAGCTGCTGTCTTCCATAACTCAGCAGTTCTTAATGGACACCCCATGCCCCATTTCATATAGCCAGGACATCTGGAAGTGTATACTCAAGATTTGGCAAAGGGGTGGGAGGGGGAGGAACCAGACCAGGTGGTGAAGATGAAGTTGAACAGGAGAGGAGGGAAGTAGCAGCATCTGTTTTACTGTGCTGCTGACAAAAATAAAGCATTCAGTGGTAACTTGCACATGCTACAGCATAGGAGTGGAGCTGCTGAATCCCCTTCATGTTGCGTGGGGATGATTCACAGATCAGGGGAAGGGAGAGTTCAAATTTAAGGTTCAACCCTACTCCTATTGAAGTTAATAGCGAAAGTCCCTTTGAATTCAATGGCAGTAGCATCAAGTCCTTGAAATGTCTGTCTGCTCACATGATGAATTGCAATAAGCACCGAGAGAACACCAGAGCCACATGGTCAATTCAACCCTCTTCCCAGAGAAGAGCTTCCTAAGACACCATCGGAAGTCTCTAGTACAAGAGAAACCGCTTATCTCAACAAGACCAAAGCCCATAAAATTCACATGGGGTCACTGGCTCGAGTCAGCCTTCTTGCTTTGGCCACCATCCATAACAAACCTCCCACTTGCACCCTGAGCTCAGGCACTAACACTCAAGTCATGGGGCTACAGCAGCTCTCGCCATTACAGTTTGGGCAGCGTGCCTGCTGGTGCCAGTATAATACCAAAAACATAGAAGAGCCCCAGCAGGAGGTTGAGCTTGGCTGTCCGCTGGGGAATTTTGCTGAAGCTCTGGCTCCGGAACTGCCTCTCCAGTGAAAAGGCCATAGGAATGGTGAGTAGTGGCAGCGCCATGCTGATGGTGTAACGTGTGGCCAAGACGCAGAAAATCAGGTAGGGCAGGAAGAGCAGTGTGTTGTAGAGCATGTAGGAAAACGTGGGGCCGATGAGGATAGCCAGGGTGACAATGCCTGCCTGCCGGTCAGACTCCATGTCCCGTGTGTTGTTGCTGTGCAGGATGGCCTCAGTGCTGAGGGCTAGTGGGACAGCATAGAGCAGGGGTGAGACAGACAGATAGCCAACCTGCACTGCATGGGCAAACATGACAGCCAGGGGCCCAAACGTGATGAGGATCACCAAGTCGCCAAGTGCAACATATTTAAATCCAATTCCTGTGGCAAGAAACAAGAGGAAAACAAGTGTTACCAAGTGAAATTCACTTTATGGAGGACAATAGATGTTACTCAAACAGATCAGCAGCACCTAAAAAATGCTGTAAAACAGCCAACACAAAACACAGCTAGGGCAGGGCTACACACATGCTCTTTTATTGCCCCAGAACTGATTATTATTCTCCCTTTCCAAAGATAATAAAGCAAACATGTCTGCAATTCTCCAGTCTCAACCAGTGAGCAAAGATTAAGGGGCAGATTCATTACCCATCTGGAATACCTTATTCCACAAGCAGTCACACTGAAGTCCATGGGATTACACATGCAGTAAAGTGCTACCCAATGGCAAAAAACAGTGAGGTGGCAAAATTTGCAGATGATACAAAATTACTAAAGATAGTTAAGACCCAGGCAGACTGTGAAGAGCTACAAAAGGATCTCTCAAAACTGGGTGATTGGGCAACAAAATGGCAGATTTCAGAGTAGCAGCCATGTTAGTCTGTATCCGCAAAAAGAAAAGGTGTACTTGTGGCACCTTAAAGACTAACAAATTTGAAATTTAATGTTGATAAATACAAAGTAATGCACACTGGAAAGCATAATCCCAACTATACATATAAAATGATGGGGTCTAAATTAGCTGTTACCACTCAAGAGAGAGATCTTGGAATCATTGGATAGTTGTCGGAAAACATCCACTCAATATGCAGCGGCAGTCAAAAAAGTGAACAGAATGCTGGGAATAATTAAGAAACGGACAGATAATAGGAAGAAAATATCATGTTGTCTCTATATAAATCCATGGTATGCTCACATCTTGAATACTGCATGCAGATGTGGTTGCCCCATCTCAAAAAAAGATATATTGGAATTAGAAAAGGTTCAGAAAAGGGCAACAAAAATGATTAGGGGTATGGAATGGCTTCCGTCTGAGGAGAGATTAATAAAACTGGGACTTTTCAGCTTGGAAAAGAGACAGCTAAAGGGAGATATGATTGAGGTCTATAAAAATCATGACTGGTGTGGAGAAAGTAGGTATGAGAAGTAGTAAACAACACTTCCTTAACACAAAAAGTAGGGTTCACCAAATGAAATTAATAGGCAGCAGGTTTAAAACAAATAAAAGGAAGTATTTCTTCACACAATGCACAGTCAACCTGTGGAACTCCTTGCCAGAGGATGTTGTGAAGGCCAAGACCCCATAACAGGGTTCAAAAAAGAACTAGATGAATTCATGGAGGATAGGCCCATCAATGGCTATTAACCAGGATGGGCAGGAATGGTGTCCCTAGCCTCTGTTTGCCAAGAAGCTGGGAATGAGCGACAGGGGATGGATCACTTGATGATTACCTGTTCTGTTCATTCCCTCTGGGACACCTGGCATTGGCCACTGTCGGAAGACAGGATACTGGGCTAGATGGACCTTTGGTCTGACCCAGTAGGCCCATTCTTATGTTCCTATGAGTACAGATGTTAGAATCTGGCCCTGAACAGATGCAACCATCAGGTTAAACTATCAGCTGCTACATCTTTCAAATGATATCCTCCAAGCCCTAGAAATTGCTTAATCTTATCTATAGCAACACACTGGGTGTTTCTTGAACCACCCAGCAGCAGAACTGAAGAAGCAAAACACATTTTATCTTCATAAGTCCCATAAAAAAATTTCACGTTCCTACTCTACATCAGTGTTACTCATTAATTTTGGGTGCATTTCTTAAAACACCTCTTTAGTTTACTTTTCAGTTTAAACTAGATCTGGCTAATAACAAATGAGGAACTGTTCAGATAATACAAACTCAGCTCCATCCATGGAGAAGAGAACACAGATAATGAACCAAAGCAGCTGACATACACCAGATGTACATTTCACACACAATTCCTGCCTCAGAGTATGAAGTACAGTCCTTACCTCCAGTATAAAGGAAGGAGCTGGAAAGTCCCCCAAAGTAGATCAGGGCCAGGTGCTCCAGCTTGAGAGTGGAGAGACAGTAGAGGCAGGCAGCACAGATACAGCCCAGGGTATAGAGGAAGACCCCAAACCGGACCACATCCTGAGGCTCCAAGATCTGGTCCACCAATGTCCGGTCATCACTCTTCTTGTGGTCAATGCCCTTGGAGAAGTCATAGTAGGTATTAACCAAGTTACCTGCTCCATGCACAGCCAGCACAGCCACTGCACTGCCCACTAGCAGCCCTGGGTCTAGGGATCCATGGGACCGATAGGCTAGGGCACTGCCCAGGGCTACTGGGGTCAGAGAGGCGCTGAAGCTCCAGGGCCGCAGGGCCAGAACGTAGGCGGCACATTTCTGCCTCCAGGTGCCTGGGCGGCTCTTGGCAGAGCTGGGCAGCCCGATGCCCAGCTCCCCCACGTCACCGCCTCTGGGGCTCTCAGCGCTGATGCTGATCTTCTCACTCCGAGCCTCAGACTCCATGCTCCTCACGCGGCTGACTCAGGAGAAGGCGCCGGTGGCAGACCTGGGAAAGGAGGGGGAGTTTGCATCAGGAAAGGGAAAGCCCCGGGGGCCTCGCCAGGGACACACCCAGCCCCGGGGAGAGCCGCCGGCGACACCCGCGACGCGATCCGCGGCAGCGGCGACCCCCCAGCGAAGGGGCCCCACGGCGCGGAGAGCGAGGGGCGGGTCC
The DNA here is from genome assembly GCF_965140295.1 of Lepidochelys olivacea. Taxonomy (NCBI): domain Eukaryota; kingdom Metazoa; phylum Chordata; order Testudines; family Cheloniidae; genus Lepidochelys; species Lepidochelys olivacea. The sequence continues at coordinate 18,721,063 of NC_140428.1, forward strand.
CCTCCCATGCCGGGCACCGGCGGAGAAGCGGGGTCCTTCCCCGGCTTCCTCCTCCCCGTGCGGCGCCTCAGCCCCCGCGACCTCCGCATCCCCTGATGGAGGGAAAGGCCCCCGGGTAGGGGGAGCACCCCGGGCGGGGCGCGGCGGCGGCTCCCAGCCCCGGGCGGGGCGGACTCTGCTCTCCCGTCGCATGGGGCGGCTCCGGGGCCCCCTCACCTGCTGCGGAGCCGGGTCCCGGGGAGGCCTCTCCGGCTCCGCTCACGAGCGAGCCGGCTCTCGCGGGACCCCGGCCGCCAGCCCGCGTGGGCCCCAGCCAGGGCCGGCCCCTCCGGAAACAAGGGCGCTGCTCGCCAAGGTTCCGCTTGCTGAGGGGAGCCCTGGGCCGGGGCGGGGGAGCAGCCGGGTGGGGCCCAGGGGGAAGGATAGGGAAGAGCCCCAGAATACGAGTAATACCCGGAGGGGGGGGGGTGCCTTCCCGTAGGGTCACTCAGCCAGTCCGTGGCAGAGCTGTGGATTGAACCCAGGAGTCCTGAGCCCCATCCCCCTTCTTCAACCCCAGAGAATAGACTCCCCTGTCCCCAGCCCTGCGACCCTGGCGTTCGGGGTGCTGCATGCACACGCCGCCCCATAGACTCCTGCAAACGGACGAGCCTATCCCTGCCACGGCTTGCAAGGTCAGAGCCTGACCCGCTCTGAGCCTCCGTTTCCCCAATCTGCAAAATGGGGATAACAATCCACAGGGATTAATATGTGGGGGCGACTCAGATCATCTGGTAAGAAGTGCCACAGGGAAAGCCTGGAAAGTTAATCTGAGCCACTGTTATTAAATTATCAATTAATATTTAACTATTAGTGAATATTAACATCTAATCATTAGTATCAATAACAAGTCTGCTTATATGAACCCTTAACCATTCATATTACCGGTAAATCATAGACGTTGAATGTTTTGTGTCGATTATCATCGCTAATAGCTATTTTCCACTGTTAGGCAAAGTAGGGGTCACAGAAGTGGCTAGCTTCTATACGTACCATTACGGTAACAGAGCCTTTCTTCTGCCCTTGGTGCTCTTCAGGACAGGCTGCACCCAGAGCAGTCGAGAAGCTGGAGGGGATAGAAGGACCAAGCGTTCACGCGGCGAAAAATTCCTACCGTCTTAATAGTTTTTTTTAAAAAAAAAAAAAATCAATTTCCGCATGCGCACAACGCCGTGCAGCTTCAGAGAGGGCGGAAGCAATGTGGCTTTCCAAAGGCGGGGCAAGCTCTGAATTCTAAGCAATCGTGCAGCGCCCAACTTCTCATTGGCGCAGCTATGTGTCAGTAAATCACCATATGTCCTTTGATTGGTCAATACCGACCGCACCCGCCCCCGGCAGTTATTTGGGGGTGGGGACACGCTCCTCTAGGAACCCCTCCTCACTCCTAAAGCTATTGGCTGCCCCACCCGCTGGTCACATTCCCCTCAGCGCCGATTGGTTAGCGCGTCTTCGCCGGCCCGGCGACAGCAGTGGGGGAGGGGAAACGCGGGGGCCCAAGCTGGGGAGCCGGTCGTAAGGGGGCCGGCGCGGCTGGGCCGGCCGGAGGCGGTGAGTGCTGGGGCCCCGATCCGGCGCCGGGAGGGGATCCCCCCCTCCCCCTCAGTAGGGACACCCCGGCCTGGCTCCCCAGTGCGGGGCCTATGGAGGCTGCGTCCCCTTCCCCGCGCCTTCGCCGGCCGGGCTGGCTCAGGCCCCCCGGCAGCCTCAGCCCCGGCAGCGGGGATGGGGGCTGCCCTGGGGGCTTGCCCGGTGAGCCGAGCCGCGCTGGCAGGGGGCCTCCCGCGGGTCCCTCCCCCGGCCACCCCCCCGGCCGCAGCACGGGAGGTGCCCGACTCCCCTCGGGCTAGCGCCCGCCGCTGCCCCCTCCCTTCCCGTGCCCCAGGCGGAGCGGTGCCCGGAGCTGTCAGCCAGGCCGGCGGCCGCCGCTCCACCCCCGGGGCCTCCCCGCCCTGGGCCGGGCAGTGGGTGGCGGGGACCCTGGCCTTGGGTCTGCCCCGGCTTTCCCAGCGCGGCTCGTTGAATCTGTGCCCCCCACTGATGCAGGCAAGGCCTCTGCCCTGGGCGGTGCGCGCAGGCCCTGCTTGCCCTGGATAGACAGGCTGCGATCGCCCCTTTGCCCGGCTCCTTGCGAACGCGTTTCCCTCACCAGGGCAGAAGAGGCCTGTTTAGGCTACTCTTCCAGCCTGGGGAGCTGATCCTGGCTTCTCCGGGAGATGCTGGTAGCAGGAAAGATCCCACACTATCTCCTGATTCCTCAGGGGCATCCGCTGTACCCCTGGATTTTAATGAGGCGGAGTAGTGGCAAGTGAGGAATAGGAACCCAGGACTCCTCGGGTTCTAGGCCTAGTTCCGCCCCTCACCTGCTGTTTGCCTTGCAGCAACGTACTTGAAGACCCCTGCGTCGGTTTCCTCCTTTCTAAAATGGTTATTTTTAAACTTTAAAAAAAAAAAGTGCACCCATCAAGATGGTCTCTACACATGTACAACATTAAATATCCCATTACAATGGCTGTTGCTGGCACAAATACGCATTGGAGGTTATAGCGCTTACCAGCCCCTAGGAGCGTTGAGGCTTGTAAAGAACTTTGAGGTTCTTGGATGAAAGGGGTTGTAGAGGAGCAAACTGAAGTAACGACATCGACATGCACACCAAGCGGTCCTTACCCTCCTTGTCACTTTGCTTGACTGGGAACGCCTCTGAAGCACAAGCCCGTCTTGGTATTTGGGCATGGATTTGATTTGGGCATGTCACATGTGCCCATGAACGCTTTGTGCTGAGAGTGCAGGAGTCAGGAGGCTGAGCTGGGGCTGGTTTGTTTAGGGTGCGCTGAAGGACCGTGCGAGCCAGAACTCTTGAAAGCTGCCTAGGTCTGTGGAATCCAAGGAGCCTGTACCCCTGTCATATATCTGATGGGGTTCTGTAGCTATTATGCCATCTGAAAGCCCTCTGTTTCTCATGAGATGTATATTTGGGAGCAGTAAATTGGAGCCATGTGGTGGATGGAGCTGTGATTGGCTTCTGTACTAGCTAAAAGCCATAAACAGGTTTTCTGTCTAAAGGATCCACTGGACTTGATGCCCCAAGTCCTGACTCGCCGCCATCATGTCCAGCACCGTGTCCATCCTTCAGCAATTTGCCAGCGGGCTGAAGAGCCGCAATGAAGAAATCAGGGCAAAAGCCGCCAAGGACTTGCAGCATTATGTCACCATGGAGCTCCGTGAGGTGAGTGCTGCAGATATGGGAGCAGCAGCTTTTAGCTGGGGAGACACGTTTGTGCCATTTGGCTAGGGAGTGAGGTGTGTCGCTAGGATGCTTGGGGCGGTAGAGATTTGGGATGCTGAGGTAGGTACTAGAGTGGGATGGGCACAAGCAGGCACCAGAAAGGGGCTGGGTTAACCGGGCAGGGGCACAGGCAGCAGATGTAATTGCTTCCTCTGGGTTTGGATCCCACAGTTAATTTACTGCCTTTGAGTTTGGGAGCCCTGAAAAGTGGTGTTGCCCTTCTTTATCTGGGGCATATGTAGTGGAGGAGAGGTGGTAAATTGATCTGAATTTGTTACCTGTGCAGATGAGCCAGGAGGAATCTACCCGCTTCTACGATCAGCTGAATCACCACATATTTGAACTGGTCTCTAGCTCTGATGCAAATGAGAGGAAAGGAGGCATTCTGGCTATAGGTGAGTGAAGGACTTCAGCCCCTCTGGTGAACTTCCCCTTCACATTGCTGTTCTATCGGGACAGATTGGCAAGAGAACTCTGTGCTCACAAGAGATGCGCGGTATATTTAAGAGAGTTCAGTGCACTGAGTGTGTATGGAATATAGAGCTCTTTTGAAATTCTGACCGTAGGTGTCATAATGGGAGCTGCTGGATGCTGAGCACTTCTGAAAATCTGGCCCTTTTGGTGCCTCCTTGGAAACTGAGCACTTGAAAATCTGACCCCAATGTGTGTGCTGAGCACTTGAAAATCTGGCCCTGAGCTCTTCTGAAAATACTTCTCATCGTGTCCAGTTTTACTGGTGGTCACAAGAGGCAAAGCCTCTGGACTCCCTGTTGCCTGAGAACATTCATTCTTTTTTGTTTAAAGTCACCTGGCTCAAGGGCAGCAGCCCCCATCCCTGTGGAGGGATCTAAATGGCTTTTGCCTTCATTTTGTTTAGCGTCTCCCTCATTTGCCCTGTTGTGCTTTCATTCTTACATGGCAAAGCTTCCCAAATGCTGTGACGCACAAGGATGCAGGTAACTTGTATAAAAACACACCCTTCCAACAAAATACCCCGTATCCTTAGCATTTGCCTTTTGTTAACGACGCAGAAACTGCTTGTGGGTTGATTTCACCAGCCATAACCAAACCAACCCCAAGGTGTCTGGAGGTGGTGGAAGTAACTTAGGAAAAGAAATCTTTGTTGACCGCATCTGATTTCGAAGCCGACAGTATCACTTTAAAATTGTTTCTGTGAATTTAGTGCTGTTGAAAGGTGCCGGATTGACAACCCTGGACACTGATGGCCTCTTTATCTACAGAGCAGGCACAACCCAGGCACCAGCAGGGCAAACTTCAGCCACACTGCCCTCTGTCAGTGTGCCTCAACTTTGACCTGGAGGGACAATCGCGAGGGGTGAAGGAGCATTCAGTCTCTTTAGTCCGTTCAGTCCTTGGCGCCTCTACTGAGACTCTCAAGAAGGGGGCCAGTTGTAGTGGTTGCATGTGGATGCCTGTCGATTGGGAATGGGCCCACGATCCCAGGGTGGAAAAGCTGTGACCTGTGGAAAGGACTTGATAAACTTCCCTGTTTACTAAACAAATTCTGACTTTAAAAGGCTGGTGACCCTTTCCTACTGCTTGATTTCTCTGGTGGATTTTTGGTTTAGGAAGAGAGAATGGGAGTCTCTAAAGAATGGATAGGGAATGCTAACTCTTCTCCAGGGACTACCCTACTGTCGGGTAAGCTGACTCAGTGGCAGAGCTTTCACTCCTGTTCTCCCTCTCCCCAGCGAGCCTTATCGGCGTTGAGGGAGGCAATGCCACCCGCATCGGCAGGTTTGCCAATTACCTTCGGAACCTCCTCCCCTCCAATGACCCTGTTGTCATGGAGATGGCGTCCAAGGCCATCGGGCGCCTTGCTCTGGCAGGTGATACCTTCACGGCGGAATATGTGGAGTTCGAGGTGAAACGGGCTCTGGAGTGGCTGGGAGCTGATAGGAATGAAGGTCGAAGACACGCGGCTGTACGTACTCCTCTTCAGCCTTCCTGGGAAAGGGCTGGCTGCTCATGAGTAGTGGTGATGGGAGCGATGTATATAGATGGGCAGATGCAGTGAATGAGAGCTGCCAGGGACTGGAATGGCTACAATTGTATATCTGAGAAGCTGTGATGCTGGCTAGCTGGTCTGCCATAAACCGTGTTCATTATGAAAGTCTTTTGGGACCAACCAAGAATGAGGCCCCATTATGCTAGGCATTGTACAAATGCAGAGCAGATAGTCCTTGCCCCCCAAACGCTTACAGTCTAAACAGACACAGGGAAGGGGTCAGTCTCTGAATTCCAATCTGTGCCTAACGCCACCATCTCTCTCCCTCTCTCCAGGTTCTGGTCCTACGTGAGCTGGCGATCAGCGTGCCCACCTTCTTCTTCCAGCAGGTGCAGCCGTTCTTCGATAACATCTTTGTTGCTGTGTGGGATCCCAAGCAGGCCATCCGAGAGGGAGCCGTGTCTGCCTTACGAGCCTGCCTTATCCTCACCACCCAGCGGGAGCCAAAAGAGATGCAGAAGCCACAGTGGTACAGAGTAAGGAAATAATCCCTTAATCTTGGAACAGCTTTCCTCCAGAGTTCAGAAAAGCTTCAGCGTCCACGCCAAAAGCCAAGAGACTGATCCCCATATGTCAGTAGGTGTTGGCCTCTCTCAATCAGGATTGAAAATGGTTTGGCCTCTAGAGCATGCTGAACCAAACTGTTTACACTACCCTCTACAAAAGTGTGTGAGACACTCCATTCCACCAGGGATCTACTGTACTTTCTGTAACTTGTTGCCAAGAGTAGAACAGAATGCTCAGTAGTTAGGACACATGCAGATTTTCTAGGTTCTGCTACCTCAAAGTATCTTCAGCATCAGTGATCAAAGAGCCCGTCAGCAATGGCAAGGTTACAACACTGCAGCCAGGGGTTGTTCTTATTTGACAGTGTGGAGTTCTAAATCCACAGGTGAGGCTTGAACAATGCGATCAAACTACTTTGACACAGTGAGACCTGAGCACACGTTATACTGGCAACATGACCAGGGTGCTAAGTACTGAAAGGCCTCAACACACATTTCACATAATCCCCATGTGCACTGGGGTAATGGTGTGCTTTTAAGAGAGGATGGAAGATGCAGGTCTCCTTGTCCACTCCTTCTGTTGAAAACAGGTTGGTTGCCAGAGTAGACTGGGTCAGAACTATCCAGCGCTCCATTCTAGTGTCGATCAGCTGAGGTTTTAGCCGTTCCTGGGACTTATGGGCTCCCAGTAACTACTGACTTGCTGTATTCCCTTGTTCTACATTGGTGGGGGACTTGGTCTCTGTTAAGGCTGCTATTATCTATCTTCAGCACACATACGAAGAGGCAGAGAGAGGTTTTGATGAGACTTTGGCCAAGGAGAAGGGTATGAATCGTGACGACCGAATCCATGGTGCCTTACTGATCCTCAATGAATTAGTGAGAATCAGCAGCATGGAGGGCGAGGTGAGTAACTTATCAAGATGGCAACCAGTCTGGTGCTATGGTTGGCTGAACGGAGGTGTCTCCTCATTCAGTTTAATAAAGTGGGGCAGATGCGACTAATCCACTTGGGTTGGAAATGGGTTGATCGAGCTGGAGAAGTTCACAAGCAACTGGGGTCTAGGGCATTTCATTGTCACAAACACAGTGGCAAAGTGAAGGGAATTAGTCGAACAGTAACAAATGTTTAGGGACAGGAGGGTTCATTCATGATGGAAAGTGACATTAAATAGCTTTAAGAGACAACTGGATGTGTGGGGCAGCAAGTACAGATATTTGTGGGATATAAGCACAAAGGAAAGAGAGGAATTGTGCAGGGTGTTATAGGAGGGTATAGCCAGAGAAAGTGGGAACACTTCCTGGCAGTAAATTAAATGAGAGGTTGGGCAGTCTCCCAAGGGAAAAGAAAGGGTGAAAACCCAATTGCTTGGGACTTTTAAAATTAGATTAGAAAAAGCACTAGAGAATGTCCTTCAGGGAACAATTCTGCCTCCGTCCCTTGGGATGGACAAGGTGCGTGAATAGGTCTCTCTCCCTCTTTAGTTTCAATTACTCCTCCACAATCTTTTCCCAGTTGTAGCTTCAAACCTTTCTTGCGTTATGCTGTGCCCTGTGACCGTATGTTGTAGGACAGATACCTCACTATCTGTTCTATGTGTGTGCTATAGGATGGTCGCCTGATAGGTTCTAACCTTATATGGAGTGTTTAATTTAAGCAGTAACTTGGCACCAATTAAATTTGAAATGAAGGTGTTTTTGTAGGGACTGGTGGGTTCATAGGAAGTGGTTGAATGTGTTGGAAGTGAGGGTCAGGTTAGTGCCCAGTACTGTTTAATCGTGTGAAACTCAGCACACTCCTGCTAGACTGTGAATTCACAGAATTACAGAACTGTAGGGCTAGAAGGGACCTCGAGACATCATCTAGGCTATCCCCACCACTTCCAACCCTGCATCCACTGTCTTCTCAACCAAAGGGAACAGCATTTCCCACGAGAGTTAGGGCCACTGCCATACCTAGCCTGCCTTGTTCAGTGACTTTCACTGCGTGACCCTGATTCTTTCCCACTCTGAAGCCAAAAAGAGAATTCTTTGCCCATGCTGCGTCACTGCTGGCCACTTGGCAGGAAAATCTATTGCATGGAAGGTCCCTGGATGTCACGTCTGGTTTGCAGTTCAGTCCGTGCTAGACAGCCCCCTTGGTGTGGGGTCCATGAGTTTGTTTGTTGTGTGTGTCCTCTTCTGTTTAACTGCCTTTGAAAGTGTTTTTTTTCTGTGCCCAGCGCCTTAGAGAGGAGATGGAGGAGATCACGCAGCAGCAGATGGTGCATGACAAATACTGCAAAGACCTGCTGGGCTTCGGTACAAAGCCTCGGCACATCACCCCTTTCACCAGCTTCCAGTCTGTACAGCCCCCACAGTCGAACGCCTTGGTGGGGCTCCTGGGGTACAGCCCCCATCAAGGAATCATGGGGTTTGGAGCCTCGCCTGTCCCAGCAAAGTCAACGTTGGTTGAGAGTCGATGTTGTCGGGATCTGATGGAGGAGAAGTTTGATCAGGTGAGCTGTGGGCTTTTCTCTAGCGGCCTCCCCAAATCCCCTGCAGAGAGGCCAGACTCTTAGTGTGACTTCCTTCCATTCCCTTTGCTGGGAGGCAATATGGCCCAATAGTTGGTTCATGGTTACAACCCATTAACTATATTCCTGGCTCTGATGCTGGTTTCCTGTGTGTCCTGGAGTGATCTACTTAACTTCTCTGTGCCTCAGTGTAGTCCTCTGTGGCACAGGTATAATTATAACCCTTCCTGAGGAGTGATGCAGCAGAATGACAGTGGAAAACCTTGCGATCTCCACATGGCAAGGATGACAGGGCACCCTTTAAAGCCCAACCCCTCTGGTTTCAGGTGTGCCTCTGGGTTTTGAAGTGCAGAACCAGCAAGAACTCTTTGATCCAGATGACAATCCTCAATTTACTGCCACGGCTGGCTGCTTTCCGGCCTTCTGCCTTCACAGGTGAGGGGTCTTGCAGCTGGGCTTTAGCTGGGGGTGCAGCTGAAGGTGAGTTGGGGAGGTTCTAGCTCACGTGGTCCCGTTGACCTATGTACAGGTAATGCAGCAGCAGAAATCCTGGTGTTTGGCATTGTACAGACAGGCACTTTGATTCCTACTTTAAGTAGTGAGAGTTACTGTCCTCTGGATAGTAGTCCTTGGTATCCGGTGGGAGCTTGCTGCTTTGTAAAGCTGGCAGAGTGAAAGCCCTTGCCTGGACTCCATGTTGAGGGCCTTAATCAAAACAGTACCTCATTTTCATGCACCCTCAGCATGCCATGTTCCGTGCTGATCTGTACCCTCTTCCTCCCTTCACTTATATCCCAGTTACCAGCCACGTCCAATCTGGATTTCCCATCTGTGGATGACAGAAAATCCCAGCTGGCCTTTCAAAAGTTGAATCACTCAAAGTGCTGAGAACAACCAAAGTAGTTGGAGTTGGAGGAGCACTGTCAATATGGCTCTAACTGGACTTACCTTAAAGCTTTATTAGTGTCTCTCTTCACCTCCAAATCCTAGTCGGTCACTGCAGTAACAAGTAATAAACTCCTTGGAATCTTGCTTACGGGAAGCGTCTTTTAATGACTATTGCCAGGTTCTCTCTTACACTGTTTCTGTAGTGGGGACCGTATGAAAGGGACGACTGAGCTTTTAGCCACACAGGCCACTAGGAATTTGGTTTCTCATAATCTCAAAGTTTGCTTCCCTCTATGAGGCCAAATGAACTCATTGATTGTCTTGTTCTGCTCCTGTGATCAGCTGATCAATACCTTCCGGACACAATGAACCACATCCTGAGCTGTGTGAAGAAGGAGAAGGAACGAACAGCAGCCTTCCAAGCCTTGGGATTGCTTTCTGTGGCCGTGAGGTCTGAGTTCCAGGCCTACTTGTCCAAGGTCCTTGAAATCATCAAAGCAGCACTCCCACCAAAAGATTTTGCCCACAAGTGAGTGTGTGAAGGTTAGAGAGGATCTTGGATAGACACCTGCTGATCATGCAATTTTGGGTGTGACAGCTTATTAAACTGATAGGTGTTCCCATGAGACTTTGATAAGTGAGAGGGTTGAAGAGATACGCAGGATTGCACTCTGAGATAAATAGCTCTTATGGTGTCTGTTTTCAGGAGGCAGAAGTCCATGCAGGTGGATGCTACAGTCTTCACCTGCATCAGCATGCTGGCACGAGCTATGGGACCCTGCATCCAGCAGGACATCAAAGAGCTTCTGGAACCCATGTTGGCCGTGGGACTGAGGTAGATATAAGATATGTTAGGGAGTTTTTCCATTAGCCACTGGGTGGCATTGTTGGCCATGAGCAACAGTGATCACTGTATGTATAAAAGTGAGTTATGAAACTCCAGCAGGCAGATTTCTTAATCAGCCTCAGAGAAAAGCCTGTCAAATGCTTTCCCTTAGCAAACACTATATTGTTGTCTGCCTTCCTGAGTTGCAGGAAATAGTTCCCTGAGTGTCCTGCTTTAGGGAAATTCCTAAGACATTCCACCCATGCCATTGAGAAGCCAAATACCAGGATGAAAATAACACTGGGGTGTTACTAATTTAATTCTTTTTGAGATAAGGGGTGAGAACTAATCTTTAGATCCAAGGAGCCAAAAAACCAACTTCTTATGGAGTATAAATACGCCAGAAGCTATTCCCTTTTCTTGAGAAGGAATCCTTCAGCTCTTGGGATGGCAGCTGGGGTGAGGGTGTGCATTCGAGTCAGCTAATTCGCACACTCCCCTCAAAAGTGAAACATACCAGAAAAGACACGATTTTCAAACACGGGTAATTTTATCCCGTGACCAAATCCAGCCATGGTTACACTTAGGTGTGTAAAATGGATATATGTGTCTTTCTGCTGCTCTGGTTATTCAAGCTCAGCACTTACCCATGTCTGGAAGTCAGGGCCAGCATTTGAAATTCAGCATGTGCGTGCATTGCTGTGCTGAGCTTCCCATGCCATGCCTGGAGCTGCCAGCTCGACTCCTCCACCACTGTCAGTGCGTACACATTCTGCTGGGAGGAGGTTACTCCTCTGAGAAGGCAACAAGCCACAATTTGTCTTCAGTGTGAGATGTCTCTTGGGTTCTGAGAACGTGTCATCATGTAAAGAATTGCTCTATAAAATAACTAGTCCAAGCAAAGTCAAGAGCAGACTCCCCTGCTTCCCAGCACTCACACTCCTTTTAGGCAAAAACGTGGGCAAACAGGAAAACCTTGAAGGCCAACGCATTCCAGCTGTGTCAGACCCACAGGGGAAGTGAATTCGACGTCTGACTATCCTACCTCTAGCCTTCCCCCACCTTCAGAGTTCATATCTGGGGACTCCTAACACAAGTGTCCCAGCTTATCTCCCCTCAGCCAGGATGGCGGATACGGATAAAAGCAGTCTTTCAAACAGCTAGCTCCCAGGTTGCACAGTGCTTCATAGACTAAAGTGAACTCCTGGACGTGAATTGGTAGCCTTTGCCTACAGAGTATAGGAATGAGGCACCCAACACAGCAGGTGCTACTAAAATAAACCTGCAGCTGCATTCTGCTCTCTGTGAAACATCAGAGCAGTGTTCAAAGGTAGCCCAATGCAGAGTGCCTTGCACGACTCTCCTCTAGAGTTTCACCATGCAGATAATTCCTGGTACCGCCTAACACAACAGTGTGGGCTAGAATCCAAGCAGTTGGTTTGTTAGCTCTGGTGTTAGCACGAAGGCAGCTGTGCTGCGATAGTTGGTGTTGCTGTGACATTATAAACACCCCAGGTGATGCTTTCATGGGCAAAGTTACAGTCATGAATGAGAAGCCAAAACATGAAACTATTCTTGTTCCTGTCCTAATGAGTGTCTGCCTGCTTATCACCCTCAGCCCTGCTCTGACCGCTGTGCTCTATGACTTGAGTCGCCAGATCCCCCAGCTGAAGAAGGACATCCAGGACGGACTGCTGAAAATGCTCTCTCTCGTTCTAATGCACAAACCTCTCCGGCACCCAGGCATGCCCAAGGGCCTTGCCCATCAGCTGGCCTCTCCCAGCCTCACCAACATCCCTGAGGCCAGCGACGTGGGCAGCATCACCCTCGCCCTGCGCACACTGGGCAGCTTCGAGTTTGAAGGTAAGGTGTGAAGCAAGCAGCAGGGTGGATGTGAGAGGCGTTAGGGCTCTCCCAGAAAGCGTGCATGTCAGTATTGTCGCTGCAGGCTACGGACGCTGTAATTAAGGTTGCAGAACAATATCCATGGCCTGCGTATGTTCCCACACCTGAATTCACTGCAGAGTTTTGGGAGTCTTCTGGAAAGCGTCACCTGTTGAGGGTGTGCAGTAACAAAAATATGTATATACTGTAATTAGAATTACAATCCAGAAATGGATTTAAAAGCATCTAAGGAAGGACTTGCCTTTTCCCTAGCTGGCACAGAAGAGAAGAGCTGACCTAGCTCATGCTCTGGCTGACTCCATCTACACAGCTGCTTCTGTTACAGGAGGAGAGACTTTAAACCCAACAGTAACTGTGTCCCTCACACTCAGTCTGCAGCTCCATGTTTGTATCCCTGGAAAGTCCAATCTCTGAGGTGTAAACCTGTGTGAGAACCAATCTCTCTTTTCCCCACTCCCATCCAGGCCATTCTCTGACCCAGTTTGTCCGGCACTGTGCGGATCACTTCCTGAACAGTGAGCACAAGGAGATCCGGATGGAGGCGGCCCGCACCTGCTCTCGCCTTCTCACGCCCTCCATCCACTTGATCAGTGGTCATGCCCATGTGGTCAGCCAGACTGCAGTGCAGGTGGTGGCAGACGTTCTCAGCAAACTGCTCGTGGTTGGGATAACAGACCCAGGTAATGTGTTGGGTTAGCCACTATACAGCTGTCTGAGCCTGGACAGAGGGTTGTGGTAGTGTTCAGGCTTGTTTTCCGATAACCCAGGCAATCGCTTTTTCTAAATAAAATGGATTCCAGACCTCTGAATCCATCCCCAGATTTGGGAGTATTAGCAGAGAGCAAGTGCAGAGTGATGTAACCCCAGAGATTCTCTGTTCTAGGTGGAGGCCTCAGAATTTCACTCCCGCCTCTTGCCTTGTTGTATGAGCCTGTCCCACATCACAGTCTCAATTGTTATTACTCAGGAGGGACCAGCTCCTTTTGTTGAACCTCACTCTCTTTTTCCCCTTTTACTGGGTGGATTCTGTTAATGGCTGAATGGTCACCTGAGTGGTCACCTGGGGCTGCTTTGCCCTTTCTCCATGGTGCTTCCAGTCACACTAGCTTTAGGAGCAACAGACTGTCTTGGACATGAAACCTGGGTGTCTTGTTTGGCAGCACAGAGTAATAGTGAGACACCATTGGGTAGATTCTTCAGGGGTCTCGCTCATTGGGGTCCTTGTACACATGCTCCAAGGTTTTGGCAGGATTGTTCATTAACAGTAGCTCTCCGGTGAAAGAAGGTGGTATGTAATTTAGTGTGTCTGTCAAGATTGTGTCAGAACAGCAGTTGAACATGAGCGAAGACAAGTGATCATGCTCTTGCAGACCCCGATATCCGTTACTGTGTGTTGGCCTCCTTGGATGAGAGGTTTGATGCCCATCTTGCCCAGGCAGAAAATCTGCAGGCTCTCTTTGTGGCCCTGAACGATCAGGTGTTTGAAATCCGAGAGCTGGCTATCTGCACCGTGGGCCGGCTGAGCAGCATGAACCCTGCCTTTGTCATGCCTTTCCTGCGCAAGATGTTAATACAGGTAACAGAGACAGGGAGCTAAGGATGGGGATGGAGTCCTTATTAACTGAGGTGGGGATGGTGGCATTAAAGAATTCAGACTGTCCAGCTCTAGAACAGCTGCAGTGCAGTGTCGGTCTCCCTTTCTGGAAGGCCATTAATAACCCAGCTTGATACTTCTAAGACAATGCTTTCCTAGTGAGTGTTGACATCTTCATTTTATTTATTTGCACCAGCGGCCCTCAGAATTCTATGCGGTTTGCAGTCACCAACTTCCATGTTAGGGTGGAGAGGACAGTAGTAACTTCAGGTCCCAGCATGGGCAACGCTTTTTGCCTTGAGTGGAGGGGCCTTCTGTTCGGACTGAGGTGTAGTATCACATGCCCAAGAGTATAATCCCACAGGCTTTCCCTCCCCATTAGGGTTGGGTCTGGTTGCACTCCATTCCATTTTATGCAAATTAGCCATGGCCTCATTTGGGCACCTTTGGCTGATCCCGTGTATACAGCTTCTGAGATTGCTTTCTCATTTGACACTTGAGTTGTGAGTTGCGGAGGAGGATGGGATCAGTCTTGTTATTTTGCTCTCTTCCGTTGTTTGCTGCCTTATGTGGAAACGCTGGCTCTCCAGCCTTCGCTCTGCTTGAATGCATCTGGTTTGTCCTTTGTGCAGATCCTGACGGAGCTGGAACACAGTGGTGTTGGCAGAATAAAGGAGCAGAGCGCCAGGATGTTGGGTCACTTGGTTTCCAATGCCCCACGACTCATTCGTCCGTATATGGAGCCCATCCTTAAGGTAGGGCCTTCTTCAAATTCCTGCTGACTTTAGGTGGAGGAGATCTTTTGGCACACAGGTGTATCACACAATAACTGTGACCATGAGCAGCACCATTTTCATTGCTCTGTAATGGCATAATAACCAGACTGGAGTGTGGTCCCTACTACAACCCGGAGTGTGGTCCCTACTACAATCCTGAGTGTGTGCAGCTGCTTGATCTGGATAGACATTGGATGTGCAGAAACCCGAAAGGTGTAATAGAAATATGTTGTAAATCTTTGAAACATACGTTGGCACCGATGAGCATCTGTTAAGGGCTTTGTCTTACTGGCATTTCCAGTGCAGGAGTCAGGGAAGAGATTGCTCAGTGCAGGGCAGGGGGGAGAAGTTTCTCAGAGGAGTCTAACTTTTTGTATGTCATCAAACAGGCATTGATTGTGAAACTGAAAGATCCTGACCCAGATCCAAATCCAGGGGTGATTAATAATGTCTTGGCCACCATAGGGGAGCTGGCACAGGTAAGGGTATTGCAGCTTTATGTGGAGGCATTATCATTGCTGCCTAATCCTGTAACCGTTCTAGATGAGAGCCCTTCCTTCCTCTGTCTACAGGTCAGTGGGCTGGAGATGAGGAAGTGGGTGGATGAGCTCTTCATCATAATCATGGACATGCTCCAGGACTCCTCCTTGCTGGCGAAAAGACAGGTGCGTATATGACACCTGCCCTAAGCCATGCTGTCCTCTGTGACCAGAAGCATACAGTAAAATGTCAGTGCGCGCAATGAGAGCTACTAAAAACCGTTCGCTCAGAATGTCAGTCTCTCATGGAGCGCCGAGTCCGTTCTTGATGGAAATTGTAGTGCCACTCTGTCTCGTGACCAGGGTGTTCTGCCCCATGGCTGGAGAACCCAGCGTAGGTCAGTAGTTTTTGTGGAAGACACTGGCATCAGGCTCAGTGCTGCAGAGACGTTTCCAACACTGACTGAAGGAGATGGAGAAAAACGTCATATCTCCAAGTGGTGTGGTGTGTGTTGTATAAGCCTGAGGTTTGTAGGTTGCCAGGTGTTAATTGACTTTTCACCTTCCCTTAACAAAGAGACCCTGTTTGTGGAGGCTTCCAGTGTCAAGGCCTATGGAAGGCAATCAGAAGTTGAGATGTTTTAAAAGAAGAAAAATGACTCTGGTGTGACAGGACAACTAGTAACTTGCTGCTTGGCCTGGTCATAACTAACCATTTGGGGCTATATTTGTTCCAGGTGGCTCTGTGGACGCTGGGACAACTGGTGGCCAGCACGGGTTATGTGGTGGAGCCGTACAGGAAATACCCAACCTTGCTGGATGTGCTGCTGAATTTCTTGAAGACCGAGCAGAACCAGGGCACTCGGAGAGAGGTAGGAACTCAAAGCTCACTTCCCAGTGGCAGCTTCTTCTGCATACTTCCATGAGAAGGCGAGGTCAGTCATGCTAACCTTCTGAACGAACGACTGATTTGTTGTTGGGGTTGATTGAGGAATAGTTTGGCATAATGGGCAGGACTCTAAAGGGGCTGTGAATGGAAGCTAGTTAAGTTGCTCACTTCAGTGGATGGGAAGAATCAGTACACTCTATTTGGAATATGATGGGACTGTCTCTCCCACCACCTGATCTTCTTCCCCTTCCCTCCTCCAGCTACCCAGAGCCCTGGGTTCAGGCTTCATTTAATGTTTTGATCTTAGCATGGGTGATATGCCTTGACATGCCTTCTCTTTTTTGATTTTTCTCCCTTGCTAGGCTATCCGTGTACTGGGACTGTTGGGGGCTTTGGACCCTTACAAGCACAAAGTGAATATTGGCATGATTGACCAGTCACGAGACGCTTCGGCTGTCAGCCTGTCGGAGTCTAAATCCAGCCAGGATTCTTGTAAGCAGAGGGAGACTGGGGAAAGAGTGTGCACCCTGCACTGTTTAGTTTGAAAGGGGCCTTGGTTTTTACATCCCGCACAGGAACTAAAGATGAAAGTGACGTAATACAGCATCTTGGTGGTTTCCTCAGTACTGAGAGGTGGGCTAGATGGATACTAACCAATAGTGTTTCCCAAAAACTCCATGGGCTTTACACATAACCAGGATTTTCACTCAAAAATGAAATGACTTAAGCTACGAAAAGGCAGCATTATCTGTAGCCAGGGCATAGGACAGAGTGTCAAGAGACCTTAGTTTTTTCCACAGCTCTGCCTTTGAGACTTCAGGTGAGTCACATCTCAATACCTCTTTCATCATTTGTTAAAAAAGAGCTAATGATACTGACCTGCATTTGTGACATGCGTAGAGATCTATGGATGGAAAGCACACAGTATTAGCATTCGTATGCATGAAACAGAAAATACTTTGAGGGTTCCATGCCAAGCTCCTTTTTTTAACTGTTGTTGATACTAGAGGGTTCCTGTTGACTAGAATTAGAGGTGAAAGTCAAATTCACCTGTCACATATCTCCCTGCCAATTTTTGAGGTTTTACAATTGCACCTTCCTGTCTTATAAAATGTCTTTCTCTTCCCTGTTGCTGTGTGAAAGGCTAACGGAAATGGGAGACTGCCTATATAGGGGAAATCTGAATACACATGATGTGGTCAAATGTGCAATAAAATGACCAATAGAGAAAAATCTCCTCTAATTTTTTATCTGTAATGATCTTGGGTGCTACTTGCAGCAATAGTCTATAAATTTCAGGCAAATGTGTGGGGAATTGTTTAAGCTGATGGTGTCCCCTTAAAAATGTTACATTTAGTTGACAGGGTTTACCTAGGACTGCTTGTCTACAAGGTCACAGCACCACTCCCCAAGAACTGTTTGACTCCTTTGAAAGTTCTCCCCGTTCCCCTTCTCTCCTTTTCATGGGAATGCAGAATACAGTGGTTTTATTCTGAGAATGAAGATCAACCAGAAAGACTTTTTAAACAATGACCAGCTTAAACCTAGTTTTTCTCTCTCAAAGTACCTTCTAACCTGTTCCATTACGTATTCTTGCACTAGAATGAGCTTTGTTTCAGGAGCACAGGCTTTACTGTCCATTGCACAGTTCAGTGCTTTAGGCCTTTATTTCTGTAACTCCCTGGGGGTGCATGGTGTCTGACAGACAAATTACACAGCCCTCTGCCCTGCGGAGCTTGCAATCAAAATAAAACGCTGAAACCATCTAACCAAAACACTTTCCAAGTAGGTGTCCATGGAGGATGTCAAACTCCTACAACTGAGGATATCAGTAGTTTTACCCCCTTACTTTTATCATTGAATTTTGGTGCTAACGTAAGTAGAAGTTCATGTGGTTGCTTCAGCACAAAGTTCTGCCCACGTCCCTCGCTCCCTGTCTGCAGTTACCCATGTTGTGTACCCATTTCCTGAACAGAGAGCAATTATCCTGAATTGCCTGGCGATGGTGCGGGGACATAGACAGGCAGCTGTTTGCCAGGTGTTTGCTTAAATGAAACCATCAAACTGGCGTCACAGTACTTTGGTTTTAGTAGGAATTTTTATTGGCACTTTCAACTGTTACAATAAAAAATATAATACCAGATGGAGCGTGATAAACTGTCCCTGAATTCAAATAGATTTCTAAGCACTTTCAATATAGCATCTTGTAAGGCAGTAAAAAGCTCCCTGGGTTCAGCTGTGAAACTGATTTGTGTGTGTGTGCATGAATTTCACTATAAACAAAATAAGAGAACAGAACAAAAATAAGTAGCCAGATTATGAGCATCTCCAGATGTGAAATTCACTATAACTGACTTTACATTAAGTTACAGGTAAAAAATAAACACCCGGGATGGAAATAGTTCTATTGACATGTCCACTCAGCCATTGGCAAGGTTTTCTTTTATGAAATCCAAAGAATTCAGTGGCGCTCTGCTGGATTTCCACTAGTGTGAATGAAGTCTAGGTATGGAATAAAAAATACCATTTAAATTCGTTTCCAAATACTAATACAAACAGAGAGGGATGAGAGTGCAAACGGAATGTGGTTTCTTTGTAGTAGAGCGATATATGGTGATACAGACGTTTGAGTAAATTTTCAAAAGGCCCTTAGGGTTTGTCTACACTTGGAAATTTACCAAAGTACTTATTCCAGAGTAACTCTGTGTGGATACGCTCATATTCCAGAATAGTTCTCTTGGTAAATTTCCAAGTGTAGACAAGTCCCAAATGACTTATGAGCCTAAATCCCTCTGAATGTTAATGCCACATTTGAAAATGGGACTGAGGCACTTGAGAAAATTTTACCCGATAGCTACAAATTAGCATACTGCTTACCATATTTTAAATACCTGATTAGATGGGAAAAGAAGGAAGGGAATGTTTCATCTTTAAAGAGAGAGAGGAAGAGGCAATCAATCAAATGTAGCTTATTCCCAGGAGAGGTTTGTATTGCAGAATATTATATAAATGGGATGTGAGAGCCAGTGTCTGTCATGCTCCAGCTATTTAAAAGTGATTTACAAAGTCAGACGGTCAGTCACTGCAGTGCATCCAGCCATGGAGGCAAACGTCTTAGGTGACATGTGCTAGGCTCTGGCGCACTCACACCTTTGGGCATGAGTAAGTGTGTCCCTAGGAGAGGAACGTTGGCCAAAATGGCAGAGTTGTCCCTTCATTTTTTTACAAAAGCAGAGTGGGATCATGAATTTTCCTCTTAGGTGGCCACCAGGGACGAGCAGTGGTGTAACGAGCAATCAAAGGGCAGATCGTGTTATTGTTGAGACACTAGTCTTAGCTCTTGTTGTTGTGTTGAAGAACTGCAGCTGAGAAAGATGACCGGTAGCTAGGCCAGAACCACGAGTGTTAAAGCTGTATGGTTAGTGATAGCTTTTAGTTTTCTGGGGGCAGACTCCCCTCTCCTGCACAAAGAGCATGGGAGGGGAGCAGGAAAACTCTGCTCATTTCACCTGTTTCCCCCAAGCTCTTGTGACAGAAGAAATTTTGGAGAGAGGGGACTGTTAATCTTGGAGCTGTGCCTCTACCCAACCCCATAAATCCTGGTGACCTGACAGAATCCTGGGGATTTCTTCTGCAGTGAGCCAAGTCGGTGTTGCTATACCGTTCTGTCTTCCTCAGTAGCACGTCTGCAATACCATTGCCTGGGTTCCCCTCTGACTGTTTAGCAACATTACCCCATGCATGGAAGAAGTGTCCAGGCTCTGTAGGGGCCAATACTCTGGAGATCATACCTCTCCTCTTCCACCTGTTCCTACCCTGAAAGCTTCTGGGCTCTTTCTATAAACAGAGTCTCAGCAAAGAAGCAAGTGCAGTGGGCAGATTGGGGCGCAATGTCTTAAAGATGCCCCTCCCCTTCTCTTATTCTTTTGGTGCAAAAATTGAGATATCCATGCAGCCAAGTTTTTTTCTGTCCTCTAAATTTAGGAATACAACTTTCAGGGTCTCAGGGCTTTGGTTTAAGTTCCCACGGACTGGTCATCTCCTCTGAGCATGTTGTTAATGTAAATTCCTCTTTTCCCCCCCATTAGCCAGCTGTGTCTGAAGTGCAGCATTGGTGTGTATTGTGTGTACACATGTAAGTGACTCTTCCTTACCTTTTCCCAGCTGATTACAGCACCAGTGAGATGTTAGTGAACATGGGAAACCTCCCTCTGGATGAGTTCTACCCTGCTGTCTCCATGGTAGCCCTGATGAGAATCTTCCGAGACCAGTCCTTGTCCCACCATCACACTATGGTCGTCCAAGCCATCACCTTTATTTTCAAATCCCTCGGGCTGAAGTGTGTGCAGTTCCTGCCCCAGGTCATGCCAACGTTTCTCAATGTAATTCGGGTTTGTGATGGTGCCATCCGAGAGGTGAGTGCTAGGAATTTGCTCCCCCTTCCCAAAACAAGAATCCATTGTAAAGAGAATGTGACTGGCTTTGGGTGCTCCTGCACTGAGTGTTGCTGCCAAGCATGCTGCGAAAGTGAGCTACCAGCTTTGCTTTCTCTCTCCTCTGGGCATTGATCAGAACATTCTCCCTCTCCATTGAAACATCTGCTACCAAACATTCCACCACCCCCCCAAAAATGGCCAGCTCTCAGTTCTGCTTCTTTCTTAAGCCATCCTGTGCAAGTCCCACAGCTTTCAGTGGCCTCTGCAGTTTTATGCCCTGCTGCATAGTGTGTCTTTACATGTTGCATGTAGCGTCTTAAACCTCTAGCAAAGCGGTGTGCTTTCATCCTCCTGTGCAGGGAATTTGACTTGCTGCAGTCACTTGACATTCACAGCTGAGTGGACAGTGATTCCACAGCACCTCACTTCTTTCTCATTTAACTAGCAATTTTCACTTAAATGTAAAATTGAATCAGAAGAATGGGCCTCAGCTGCATCTGACCTAAAATGGCTGGCTCCTCCTCAAGAGTGTATGTAATGGGGAACTTGCATGAGATACTGGAACTGTGTTTTACATGTGGGATGGGAGCAACAGAATTACCCCCATTCCTGCTACAGAACCACAGTCACCACTGGCAGTCCTCTACCAGACTGAATTACTGCTCAGATTGGAATGAAAAACCCTAGCGCTCTGGGGTTGCCGAGTGCCTAGACATGACTGACCTAACTTGCTTGAAAGCTCTGCAGTTTTGCACACTCTCTTTAAAAATTTTCAGGTAAAAGAAGATGGTGAAAGTGTACTGGGGAGAAGAGCTGAGGTGGGTACAAAGCACAAACAAGGCAGTTCCCTGCACTGTATGTAAACATCCTCTTGCAACTCTACAAGACCTCTGGGTTATTTTTCAGTAAACATGTATGTGTTGCCCTAGCCAAAGAGGCTGGTTTTTATCCCTTGTCCACTTACCTGATTTTCATTAAACCCCATAATCTATTCTTCTGAGCTCCACTTGTGATTTGGAGCACATTGACCTGTATTTGCTACGAACACCAATTACAATCTACGCCACAAGTTTTACGTTGTGAAACGTAATAGAAAATGATACAAATGTTATTGGTTTTTTTGTTTTGGTTTTAAATAAGCATTTGTGGACCAGGGGTGCTCACCCAAATTGTTACGTTATTTCACACCAAACTCAAAAGTAAAATCGTTACAGTGGATAGTTGCGCATGATTTTGTTTTGCTTGATCAAAGTGAATCATGAACCAGACACAGCAAATGTACCATAGAATGGTCTAGGTCACAATACTCCCAGGATACAATTAGCCATCTTTCTAATGAACTGTTAACCTGGCAAGTGCAGCAATCTGTCCTGTAATATTCCACCAATATGCCTCTGAGGGGAGAGAGAGAGAATATAGAGCAAAGTATCTTAAAATGTGGGTGAGTTTGGCCAGTAGTCAGGGGCAAGAGATTGGGGCTACATTTTCGGAAGCAGCCTCCAGATCTGAATGTATGAAGCGATGTGATATTTCAGACTCTGGGTTCAGACTTGCGAGTCTGTTGTTTAAACACCTAATCAATTTGCATGCGTAGAATCCCTTTGGTGCATGCGTATCCAAAGTTTTAAATACTCACAGCAGTGGATAAAAATACCAACTCTGGGTTGAGGCTGAGAGAGAGAATTTGGCCCCAGACTTCCAGCATTCATAGATGTGCATGTTGTTTAGTTTTTAAAGGTGCTTGCGATTAGCCTTTGAAATCAGATTTGCCCTGATTTGTGAGGGCATTTGGACAGCAGCATTGAGCACTTATCTGTCTCTTCCTTTCAGTTCCTGTTCCAGCAGCTAGGAATGTTGGTGTCTTTTGTGAGGAGCCATATTCGACCCTATATGGATGAAATTGTCACCCTTATGAGAGTGAGTACAACCCTTAGCCTGAACCCCAGTATCCTGGAAGGTGGTTAATTCTGCTTTCCTTTATTGAGCAGGTGGGGTCATTCTTGAGGGAATATCACAGTCACAATGTACCTATCCACCTAGAAAGAGAGATCAGGGGAGATTAACGAACCTTTGCAGCTGTGAAAGGCAGGGAAATTATTAATGAATGGAGAAAAATATTGATTAATAAAATCTCACTTAATATTACAATAATAGTTTCTTCTTCTAATCCAGCCTCAGAGGTGTTACTCCAGTGGAGGGTACGTGCCATCCTCTTCTTTGGTAGGATTGAGCCTGGGCTTTGCCAACTACTGCTGAACAGCGTGGGATGGAAGCTGGAGCATTGTGATTGTAACCAATGATTCGCCTGTTGCCCTAAAGCTGGTGTAATAACCAGTGTTAAATAGGTGGCTTGGGTGTTTAGTTTTTTATTAAGTTGCTTAAATCAGGGGGTTGCCTAATGGAGGAGAAATTCTCTCTGCAAGTTTCACTGTATCTAGCATTAGCCTTATGCTGTCTCCTGGTCCCGTACTGCATGCAGCTCAGCTATAGAGAACCTTTTTTATCTTTCTCCTCCAGGACTTCTGGGTCATGAACAATTCTATACAGAGCACAATTATCCTACTTATTGAGCAAATTGTGGTGGCTCTTGGGGGCGAGTTCAAGCTCTATCTGCCTCAGCTCATTCCTCACATGTTACGGGTCTTCATGCATGACAGTAGCCCAGGACGCAACGTCTCTGTCAAGGTGAGTGATCCAGCCTGTGAGGTGACATGTTGGGTACTGCCTGTCCAGGAGCATAGTCCCATGGGCACCACGTCTGGCTACACTGAAGCAGGAGGGGTGGAATAGCCCTACTGCAGTAATAGCGTGGGATAAAGTGGTTCAGTCAATGCTCAGGTGAATGCTCTGTGCCAGAGCAGCTTCTAACTGGAGATAGGGTTACTTTAAAATGTTGCTGTTTCATGACTTTATTAAGCTGGGTGGTATTGGATCATCTTTCCCTCCAGCTGTTGAATGCGATCCAGCTGTTTGGAGCTAACTTGGATGACTACCTGCATTTGTTACTACCTCCCATTGTAAAGCTGTTTGATGCCCCAGACGTCCCACTGGTGGCTCGCAAGTAAGTATCTGCCAACTCTGTCCTCTCTCCTCCACTCTGCCTCCATTCGTCTGTGTTCCTCAGTAGCTGCTGTGGTCCTACATGGCACAGATTGCTGATTAGTCCCTCTACAGGCTAGGTTTTCGATAATCAGATGCACGTAGTACTTGTTACTTTATTTAGTTGACTGCCTCAGTGCTAGTGCTCTGTTTCTCAGATGCACTGATAAATCCTAGCTTTCACCTGCCATTGTCTAAGTCGTTGCCATATTCAAGCAGTCTTGCAAGTGTTGTCACCAAAAGCCCACTAAACTGCCATGTCTATTTCTATTGTTGCTGATGGCTGAGACATATGTACATAGATCAGTTGTATCTTTATAATCAGCCTTCTCCTCCTATCCTGTGCCATCAATGAAACAGTCCTCCCCTCTTTCTGCTCTGGTTTCAGAGCTGCTTTGGAGACTGTGGACCGCCTGACAGAATCCCTGGATTTCACTGATTATGCTTCACGGATTATTCACCCCATCGTGCGGACCCTAGATCTAAGCCCTGAGCTACGGCCAACTGCCATGGATACATTGTCCTCTCTGGTCTTCCAGCTAGGGAAGAAGGTAATTTCCTTTTTAAGTGTGACAGCTCCCAGAGAGGAGGGAATTTCTTTCATGGCTTTAAAATGGGAGAGTTTAACATGTAGTCAACCTCGATTTTAGAGAGACAATGCCCAGTTTTGCAGTCTTTCCAGTCAACAATTGTGTATTGCAGTGGGTTTGCCCCTTACAGTGTCTCCCCTTCCTGCCCCACCAATAGCTTTTGGTAGCATGTGTTTTTCAAATCAAGCTCTTTCAGATTCTGCTTCTAGCTGCTCAATGAATTGAAGATGAAATCAGTGGGTATATTTTAGTCTTGGTGAGACTGACTAACTGGCTTTTGACTCCTTCTCCCATATAGTACCAGATTTTTATCCCAATGGTGAACAAGGTCCTGGTGCGTCATCGAATAAATCACCAGCGGTATGATGTTCTCATCTGCAGGATTGTGAAGGTGAGCTGGCTTGTATGAATGCAGCCATGTGTGTAGAGTTGGATTCAGGTGGGTTCTGTACTGAAGCTACTGCAGCAGAAGACACCGTATAGGCTTCTCGCTGTTGCATGCAGAGTAACTGTTTCCATGTTCTGTATAGCAGACATAATACAGTTGGGTATTTTGAGACTGAAACTGGAAAACTTATCTGCCGTGTAAAACTTGGGCTCCCCATAGAAAAGTCTCTGAAATGTCTAGGAGGGATCTACCATAGTAGTTGGTGTCTTTCCTTCTCTCTCATGTATCTTCTTCATCATTTCCACCCTAGGACCAAGGAAGGATTCTCCCGCCCAATCCCAGTTTACTACAGTAGGTCCCATGGTTCATAAGTCAGGAACTGCTCCATATTTCTCAACATAATTCCATTATTATGCCCTCTTCTGTCACTAGCACAATGTCTTTCTGCAGCTCTCACTGAGACAACTGGAAGACAGTGGGAAAAGAGGCTGGGTTTGTGGTGTATTATTTCACAATGATATGACTGAGTTTAGCTTCTCCACCCTCGAGTGTTGGGAGCCAAGATTTCTTGGCAGCTAGTGCTTATGGGATTGGGATGACCTGAGCTCACAGATGCCGAAGATGTAATATATTATTCTGAAAGATCATCCCCCTACCCCAAATGTAGCTTAACAGTTGGGAACTTCTTGAGTTTCCTTTCACGCAGACTGGTAGCCTTGAGCAGAAAGTGGGAGGGGAGAGATGGAGAGGGAAGGACTGTGCACATTAAAGGAGGTCTTAATAGTGGTACACCTGGCCTTCATTCTGAGCCATTGATTGCAGGGCTACACCCTTGCTGATGAAGAGGAGGATCCCCTGATTTATCAGCACCGAATGCTGAGAAGCAGCCAGGGAGAGATGCTGACCAGTGGCCCTGTGGAAACAGGGCCTATGAAGAAATTACATGTCAGCACCATCAACCTGCAGAAGGTAAGTTATGGATTTCCCACAGTAGCTTGCTGCAGAAGGTTGGGGGCTGTCGGTTCCTTGATCAAAGAGTTATGTCTGGAACATCTGAACATTTTCAGGGCTCTCTTCCATTGCCAGCTGTCAGCCACAAGAGTAGACTTGTCTGGTGTCAGGGGGCTTCCTTTAGAATTGTGAGCTTATAAGCAACTTTGAGGTTCTCTCTTGGTTTTAGAGGATGTCTTGCGAGCAGTTCAGATGCTGGATTGAAAGGGGCCTTGTAGTAATACTAAGGGCTCTTTCCCTGTCTCTGAAGTGTTCACAAGACTCCTTGATTCTAAGGAGTGAGCCTTGGAATGGTCTACCATTTACTTCTGGATTTAACTACTTCAGCTCCATTGTAATGTTTTTTTCTACCCTCACTGTCCTTCGGAATAGCCCATTATTAAAGGCAACTGTGTAAAGTGCTCTCTGTTCCATGTTAGAGTTAGTCTTGTTCAAATGAACTCCCTGTGGTGCTTTCCAGTTCTGTGCATGGATGCGTGTGTAGGTATTTGTACATGTGAGACTATTTAGACCAAAGCTAAATAGTGACTGGTTCAGAGGGAAATAGCAGGAAAGTATTGGCCAAGAATGACCATAATGATTTTGATATGTAGCCCTTTGCTTAAAGCAGTAAGTGCAATGAAGGAACTGGGTTTTACTTACTACAAGTTCATGGCTACCGCTCCACTAATCATCGTGCTTATCCTTGGCACCTCTTCCCAACAGGAGGCATTGGAGCACTTTGGCCAGCCTCTGGGTGTTTGCACTGGGTGTTCTCCAGCTGCCCTTAGGAGGGCAATAGCACAATTATGATTGGTCACGTGAGCAGTGTTTGATCATGAGGCTAGATTCAAAAGGGTGTATTTGTGGCACTCCCTCTCCTCAGCAGGATGAGGGGCTAAGCTGACCCTGCTGTTCTAATTCTAGACACACGCTAGTAGGTATTTCAAAGCTGATGCTTCACATTGACATGTGACATTGGGTGTGTTTTGCAAAGGAGAGAGAATGGCTGCAGGTCTTGCTTGTTAAACATTTATCATGAGCGATGGGAACATGCTTTGGGTGGGTTGCTTAGAAGTGAGGCTGGATTGTTGCAAATGGCCCTGTGGAAGGAGAACCCCAGCAGGGAATGGAAGAACAGATCGTACCAGATGAGATGTAGAGCTATGGAGTAGAAACCTCTCTTGCTGAAGCCTCTTATCCTCTACTTCGGGCTCACGTCCTGGCACCGCACTCAGCAGCTGAGCTGTCTTGCTTTGTGTTTCAGGCCTGGGGAGCAGCAAGAAGAGTCTCCAAAGATGACTGGTTGGAATGGCTGCGGCGATTGAGCTTGGAGTTACTGAAAGATTCCTCGTCGCCATCCCTGCGCTCTTGCTGGGCCTTGGCTCAGGCCTATAACCCTATGGCCAGGTACAGTCATTCTGTATTTCCTGCCTCTCCTTAATATGCTTGCAGCAGCAGGCACAAGCCAAATAAATGGTGAGGGAATGGAAACTCATATAAAAGCGGCTGAATTTTACATAGAATTGCCTATTGCTGGGGGAAGGGGAATAAAATGGTTGGCATTCCTGACTGGCAGCTCCTCAAGGGGCGATCTTGAGTGGGAGGAGAATTTTCAATATGATTCTGCCTGCTGCTCTTTCCAGAATAATAGAAGGAAAATAAAAGTGAAGCTGGAAAAACAGGAAAGTAGAAAATAGTTTGTAGAGCCCAGCATCTCAGGTAAGGTGGAATAAACTGCTGTGATTTAATAGCATTGTAACCAGTCGGTCTAGGGCGACTTGGTTTTCGTGAGCAGCCGCCCGTTCGTCTCTTCCCTGTGGCACATAATTGTCACTTCACTGGGCGGGAACCTGATACTGTTGTCACAAGAGTGCCACTCGTTTCTAGTTTTGCTTTTGTGATAGAAGTGAATCGTAGCACGCATGTAATGGAAAGGCTGATAGCATGGCAAAAGTTTGGGGCTTGCTGTGTGGGCAAATGTTGTGCAGGTGTCCTTTACAGCTCTGCAAATGCATTTCAGGTCTGTCCTTTTGTATTTCCCTGCTATTCTAGCCCCACTCACAGAGTGCCCCCATCTTCCCTCCCACCCCATGTGCACACAGAGCTCTGCCCGTGCACTTAATCCTCCCTGCAGCAACCCCTGCTATGCCCCAGTTCCATTCTGTAGTGAGCACAGCCTATGGGATAACTTCATGATGTCAATACATGTCCAGTAAAAATACTAAGGGACATTCTCCCTGCCTCACTAGTTCAGGCTGGAGCCCAGATACAGTATTCAGAGCAGAAAGGATAGACACACCCCTGCTATTCCAGTCCACTATAATCATATTGCTTTAAAAGATTTTATTTTTTAAATTTAATCTTGTTGGGTATTTTGTGCTGAAGAAATAAACACAAGAATTTCTCATTCCTGTGCATACCAGCATGAATTGCAGGACTCTGCACAGAAGGAAAATAAAGTGTTTCAAAGCCAGTGCTTAAGCCATTAAGATCTCTTGTGGTTCTGAGGTCTAAGCATAGTGTTTGGAATAACAAGACTCCTTGCAACCGCATGTTTTAATCCTGTCTGCATTTATTCAGCCCTTTGTCCCACTCAGGTAGGTAAAGTAAATTCTCTGCAACTTGTGTGTGAGCCTCTTGAGTTAGATCTTCAAAGCAGAGGTTCTGTGTCAAACATCCTGTCATGCTTTTTCAAAGATCAGGAATCCCTCCGCTTGGCCAAAAACCTCCCACCCCTCACTGTTGTGCAGCAGGCTGCGTAGTAGCTGGCTGCCAGGTTACTGTCCTCCACCCCCAGTGATAACTGCAATGACTTTTCTACATGTGGTTCGTAAAGCAGGTTGGAAACCTTTGTGCTGAAAGGCACTGTGTAAATGTAAGGTAATATTTAATATAGATAATACCAGGAATTTCAAGATAAACTTATTTATATTCATTTTATATCCTATTTTCTCTGCATTAAAAATGAATAAAGCAGCTAATTGTGGGAAGGGTACTAAGACAGTGAAAGCCCGAGCCTCCCCAGTTATGCATTTTAGTCTTTTATTTAAGGTTTAATATGTTCTTGTAGTGTGTCCCCACATAACCGCACTTAGAATCAACTACAGAAAGAAGGCTGAGGTTGCATTTGTCAGTGCTTTAATCATCTGTTCTCTTGTGAGTCTGGTTTCTGATTTCTAGTACCTCAGCAAGATTCTTCTAGCTTTTAAGCTTCATAATGATCCAAGAAATACTTTGGTTCTCTACAGAACCTCTGATATAGTTTCAGCAGCAGGCAGAATGCTGAGGCAGCAAGTGATAAGCCTCATATTGGAGAGCCAGTTTTATGTGGAACTCTATCCTAGGATGGTGCAAAGGGTTGGTAAAACCTCTTGTTGGGCCATGGCCTGAGGCTCAATCTGCTGAACTAGAAAGGACTCCATCCTCATTTTCACTCCTCATCTAAAGACAAAAGTAAAATTACTTAAAATATTCTGGTCCACTCATAATAATAATTGTCTCCAAATATATCTCCAGAGCACATATGAGCATCCTAACTCCCTCCTGTGAAGGGAGACTGAGGAAGAGGTGACTTGTCCAAGGCCACAGAAAGAAACTGCCAGAGCTGGGATTTGAACTGAAGAGCTGTGTTCTAAGTGTTAGACTGAAATCCTGTTCCCAAATGACCTTATATTTGTACAGTATCTCTCACCCACATGGTTCTGAAGGTGCATTACAGACAGATCGCTCAGCCTATATACAGTATGGAAATCACTGAGTGTAGTACTGAAATGTCATTACATCTGGGGTGGAACAGAGTAGATATTTAGTGCCTGGAAGTACTACACAATGACTTAGGAAAGGCAGTGAAGAATTCCGTATCTATCAAACTTCAAAGGGAATCGAAAGAGGCATAGTGCAGTTATCTGTGTTTGGAATTTGGCCGGGTTAAAATCTCTTATTTAAAAAAAGCCAGGGCATCTTCAGTGACCACAAGTGGCCAGGACCTCAGTTTTGTTGTCATGTTGGCTTCCACATAGCAGAACACAGGAGCTCAGCCCACAGCAGGAGAACAGAAGTTGGTTTTACAGTTAATGGTTAATTCCTACCTCTAATCCTGTTTTCCCTCCATCCTCAGAGATCTCTTCAATGCTGCCTTCGTTTCCTGCTGGTCTGAGCTGAATGAAGACCAACAGGATGAGCTGATCCGAAGCATTGAGTTGGCCCTCACTTCTCAGGATATTGCAGAGGTGACTCAGACCCTGCTGAACCTGGCAGAATTCATGGAGCACAGTGACAAGGTAAAAGAGAGCCCCTTGTTGTGGGGCGGGGGTGGTTATCCTTACATGCTGTCCTCCTCTCCTGCACACCCACTTGATTTCTGATTCTGACCTGTTCCTCTCCAGGGTCCGTTGCCATTAAGAGATGATAATGGAATTGTCCTGTTGGGGGAACGAGCTGCCAAATGCCGTGCCTATGCTAAGGCCCTGCACTACAAAGAGCTGGAGTTTCAGAAGGGCCCTACCCCAGCTATTCTGGAGTCTCTTATCAGGTAGCGTGACTCTCATCAGTTCTGGTTGTGCCTGACTTCCATCAAATTTCCCCTGCCCGCTGTTGTCATTTACAGTAGACCCACTCCGTTCTCAGGCAGCAAAAAAAAAGCCCTTTGGTGATCCAGAGTGTCAGCTGTGGGGTCTGATGTGTAGATTCACAGATTGTTTGCTTTCAAGGGGGCATTTGTAGCTTGCAGACTGTGCACATTCACACCTGTCAAGTTCATTTCTCTTTCTGTGCAGTAAAAATTCTGGTGTGAGCCAGCATCCTGGAGTTGCTTATTTCCCTCTCTCAATGAGCTGTAATCTGCTGAAGTTTTGCAGGACACAGTTACAGAAGCAGATCAGTCAGAGTCCTTTGATGTTCCCTGGTTAGGTCGAGTCCCCAGGGAGTGGCTGAAACTTAGATGAAAAGTGTTTCTGTACCTTAAAGGAAACACAGTCAGTGAACCTGAAGCTCAGCAGCTGAGCAGAAAGCTTTTGGGAAATGAACTTGGCCTTTATTTGTATCTATTGTTGTAGCTGAGTATTTCAAATTGTGCTAAATTGGTGTTTATCAGTGAGATGGCAGGAATTACTGGGTTTAAGGAAAAGGCAGGAATTATGGTGTGTCTCCCCCACAACAAGGGATTTTCAACCCTTCTGATTCTGAAGGGTTTTGATCATGAAATCAAGTGCTGTTGTGCAAGTTTGCAGCCAGTCAAAGTGAAATATGCCACAGAAAAGTCTGAATTCCCACCAGTTCATCCAGCCATCACAATGGATGGTACCTTTTGTGGTCTTACTATTGTTACTTAAGTGCCAACATTAACAATTTCATTTGTGATTGTCCTACTGGAATAACCAAGCACTGCATTTTGCAGTGTGGCTGGAGTAATGTTGCTGCACCTTTGGTTTTACAGGATCGTGCCCTGCAAGCCTAGCTTGTGGAGTCCATGTGTGACATCCTGTTTTGTGATGATGTAAGGGTCACTCTGGGGGAACATGCCACGGCAGCGTCATCACGGTGGAAGCATCAAAATGCCGTGATGCAAAAGTTTCTCTCTAGACTAGATGTACCTGCTTTACTCAAACCTCCCATTCACTTGAAAGAAAGGCTCCACATAAATAATGTTGCTGTGTTTGCAAACAGTTAATAGAATATTCTTTATATGGGGACATGATACCTTTGCTCGTGTTTTTGAAAAGACATATTAGGAGGAAAGTAAATGGCCATATCCATTAATGAACTGCATGGACTCCAGTAGTGTTGTGTTTGGGATGAGCACATTTTCTGTATAACTTGGCCTGGTTGTAGCCGCAAAAGACAATTCAGTATAACAAGGTAATAAATATCTTTGTAATTGACCCTCCTTGCATCTTAAAATACCATCTGCTGTTGAAATGCCTGAGGTCAAGTACAATATAAATTCCACAGATCTTGCCAAAGTTTTCTGCAGACTTGCTGGTTTTGCTCATATCTCACCCAAAGCTGCTATTGTAACAGAACATGTAACACCCATACCCTGCTGAATTTTTCTTCTGCACTCTTAAGCTTGAATAATTAGAGGTACTGTTTAAACTGTTCGTTGGTGAGGAATTTTCCAGAGCACATGTTCGTTAGTGGAGGGCGGGGGGGGGGGAATCTGCCACGGCATGACTTATGACACTTGTTCTGCTGTTTTAGAGGCAGCCAATGAAAAGGGAATTTATCAGTCACCTTTACTCTGCTGTAGTACTTGACCTTCCTGTGGTATTTTGTGTCCTACATTTAGGAAATGCTGCGGTAAAGTTAACCGAATGCGAGGCCAACACAGATGGCCTATTAAAGAGATGCGTACTCTCATGGTGAGCAGAGGACTGGGAACCAGGAGCTTTTGTGTATAGCTGACTTGGGTTGGATTTGAACTGGGAAATTAGATTATATTGAGCAAAAATATTACTAAGGCTTTTGACTCTTTGGCTGCAAAGGGCAGTTTCAGGCTGCAGCCCCAGGGGATGTGCTCAGCTGTGCAGGACTGCATTTCTGTTCACTGTCTGGAAAGGTTCAGAGCTGGGCTTGGCTCAGCTTTTCAAAATTCTGCTTGTCCAGCACAAATAACTTCTGTTTTTTGGATGGGCAAATAAAATATCATATCACATGGGTGGCAGAAAAGATTTTGTGTCTAGGCTAGTAAAATTTCATGAGAGCTCTGGCTAAACTATGTTAGCTTGGCAGGGCCAGGCTACCTTTGAAGTGTTGTCTTGAGAATGCACAGCTCTAGGAAGCACCTCCCTGATTTTTCTCATTTCATATCCGCCCAGACAGCAATAATTTCTAGGTAATATTGTCAAATGCTTTTATTCCCCAAGGTCCTATTAGTGTCTCATGATTGACTTATTTTTCAGTAGATTTTAGCCATTATGCCTAGGATCGGTTGTCTAATTTATAACTACCTGGCTTGCTTTATGTGCTGGAATTGGGGTGGGGTGCAATCTTTTGGCCCTCTCTGTTCTGGTTCCAGCTTTGTACTGGCTGCAGTTCAGTCGTTGCCAGCTGGCAACAAATTGTCAGCTTGAAAACTGTCAGAAATGAAACGTCTAAAATGCTAGTGACAAAACCAGAGAGGCTGCAGCTTTTATTGCTGTAGTAGGAAGGCCCGGCAATGGGCAGCCTTGACTGTCTGTGATTTCCATTCTCATAGCACGGGCACATCTCTCTCCATTAGGACTCTAAAGGCTGACTCCGGAGGACTGGTACAGAGAGGGCAGATGAAGTGTTGTTCACTCTCAGGGCACACCCTCCAGAGCTGTCTGAAAGTCCTGACATGGTTAAACGTGGCTTTTTTTTTAAGATTGAAACTGAAGTTGCAGGGCCCTAGATAAATACAGAGGGGAGATGTCTGGAATTCCCCAAATAAGCACCACTTCTCCCCCTGTGTACCACCATGCCTGCTGTAGCACGTGTCCTGGCTCTATAACCAAAGAGGCTGGATCAGGGATCGACCTATCTTGCTTGAAATCGAAACTCCTTGAAATCACAGCTTCAGATCCTGGATGGGTTAGCTTGGTCCATCTACCTTGTGAGGGGGATAAGTTAATGTGGGTTGGGCAAAGGGAGAGTCTCTTAAACAGGATCTTGCAAGCAGACCTCTTGTCTGCACTGCAGGAATATTAAAAGTCCATGGCACTGGTTGTAAGAGGTATAACTTGGAGGCCAAAATCTGTCTGTTCTCACCTCCCAGAAAATTGCTGTGCCATGTGCTGTCCACTGGTTGGTGCCACCTTCCACAGATGGCTGTATTTCTGCAGCGCTGTTTGACTCTAGCTTGTGAAGTACTTTGGGAGCATTCAGGCTCAAAGGCACTGTAACTGTAGGGGGTTATAAAACACCTAGGGATTTATTTCAGGTTTCAGAGTAGCAGCCGTGTTCGTCTCTATTCACAAAAAGAAAAGGAGGACTTGTGGCACCGTAGAGACTAACCAATTTATTTGAGCATTTATGGCTCTTGAGCAGGGTTTGGTGAGGTGCCAATGGCAGGCCCTTTGTGATGAGGATGGAAGAAATAGCTGTACTATAGTGGTGAATATCTGGAGATGTCTCTATCAGGCTCTGGTAGAGGTGTAAGGGAAAAGAGGGACAGGTGAAAAGCTGGTGCAAATTCTTTCAAATGCAAATTGGTCGATGCCATTGCAACACCCGGTTTGCAGGCGTTGTGGCCATCTTGCTCTGCAGTGGTGATCATGGCACATCCAAGAGGAGGTCACCTAAAAACCCCAGCTTCTTTTTGCCTTTCAGAACCATTCCTGAAGCAGCAAAGAGTTCCCCTGGCATGTCCACTCAGTTTATCCCTCTCCACTCTTAGAGATGTTAGCGTGATCGGTGTCTTCTCCTGCATTCAGACCCCACTCCTTGTTTGTTTGTTAATGTGACTTTGCTTGGCCTTCTAATATGTCTGTTCTACATGTTCATTAGATTTGAACCCTCTGTCCAGTGCCTTGAGTGATGCTTTGGGAGTGGGAGGGTGAAGACTTCCTAAACATTTCAGGAGTCAAGGCTCTTTTGGTGAAGAAATAACCAGAGTTGGACAAGGCTTGGAGGTGCAGCTTTGGGGTGAACATCCTGGCTCTTGCCCTCCAGGTGGAAAATGCTGTTGTGGCAGATCGGGGTGGGCAGAGCGATGCAGCAACTCTCCGGGCTCGAGCTGCAAACTGAAGGTTTTGTTGCCTTGCTGCAAAATGGAAGGCAAAGTAGAATAAGAGCATAATGCAAAACCATTTGCACCAGCCTTCTGTTCCCAATTGTGAAGTAGTGGGACAGCGAGCCTTCCAGCCTCCCTACCTGCTGTGTACACCTGGCTGTGTGTTCTACTGTAAGTTACTTCCCAGAGAATGGCCAGGATTTGAGTCACAACTTAGCAGCACGTCCTTCTCTCTATTAGCTTCCATATTTTTCCTTCCTAGCTTGTGTAGAGCTTGATTCAGCTGTTGAGAGTTTCAGATTACTGAACTTGTCAAGTATACTGCTCCGAGCCAGCCAAACAATCATTTCAATGTGAGATGTGGACATTCCTGTGAAAGGATCTTTCCCTGGGGATACATAACTCTTTGTTAATCAGTGAATGCTAGTTCCTTCCCTGCCTGCCTCACTGAAATCGATAACTAATTTTATTCACTTGGTTCCTATTCTTTGTGCTGAGGCTGCGTCCTAACAACTAGAGTCTTGGGTTTAAAGGCTCCGGCACTCGTGAAGAGCAGTATCTGCCTTTGCAACCGTGTTCAGATCATTGTCGGAAACAAGGAGCTGAGCTCTTTTATTCCCTGGGGAGAATCAGAGACAAGGACACAAGCATGAGCAGGTTTCTTACTGAACTCTGTTAAATCTGCCTTCAAGAGATCACTCAAGGGTGGGGAGATGAGGGAAATGGATTGTTGTAGGGCTTTCAGTGGGACAGAAGGGTACAAGTCTGCAATATGCTATTAAACAATTATTCATTTAAAGGAACTTACTGTTTTCCTATATGGGCGAGCAATATATAGCACATTGTGAATGCTACTGTCATCACAAGGATAAAGGATAGCAAGGAATCTGTAGCTTTGAGTCGTGTATGTTAGAATTCCACATTGGCTTGGACTAGGAGGAATGTTTCCCATTGAATTGGTATATACCTCTCTCTCTCTCTCTCTCTCTCTCTTCAATCAATGTATGAAGTTCTCTGTGGTGTGAGGAAGGGCACAGCCTCTTGAACAAGTTGTTTTGGTCTTTATACGGTGGAATTTTAAGCTCTCTGAAGATGCTTGCTTTTAGATTTATGCTTTCACCTTTGTTTACCTTACAGATATTTGCTTCTATGCATCATGCTGGGCTATTTTTGCCCTCTCTGCAATCTGCTTTCATCCCTTCGCCTCTCTTGCATCCCCTAGGATGCTTCAGAACTTCAGTTCCCCTTTCCTGACCTTAATCCCTCTGTCTGTAAGAGTGTTTGTATCAAACAGCAAGTTAAAGAGCAAGACTTGAAGAAAACAGGTTTAAAAATGAGAGTCTATTACAGATATGGAAAATTTGGTATAAAAAAAATCCATTACACAGACTGCATATTTGTATACAATGCTGTTCCAATGTGCAGTATGAATAGTCAACATATATAAGGCATTTCCCAGGAAACCTTTATCTCCTGTTCCGCATAAAACAGAAAATTTTAAATTAGGCTCAAGCTCTGTTTTTTTAAAGTGAATAAAAATAGATATATTAACTATAACCATCTTTTTCTACATATTCAAGCAATGGTGTGGCTGCCCTTTTTTAACCATCTTTTTCAAGACACTCTTAGGTAAGCAAATGGAATGTGCTGATTTTCAATGTGGAACTTTTAGGCAGTGCTTACAAAAAAATAACCCTACAAAACACACCTGGAAATTCCCGGGTATGGCATCCCACCAGCAAGTGAGGGGTTTTGTACATTTCTAATTTCCCTTGGCACTTGAGGATTCTCTGGCTTCCCTTAGAGCTCTGCTCCCAGATGCATTCCTTTGAACTTTCATAGAATCATAGAATATCGGGGTTGGAAGGGACCTCAGGAGGTCATCTAGCCTAACCCCCTGCTGAAAGCAGGACCAATCCCCAATTTTTGCCCCAGTTCCCTAAATGGCCCCCTCAAGGATTGAACTCACAACCCTGGGTTTAGCAGGCCAATGCTCAAACCACTGAGCTATCCCTCCCCCGCACTGTAATTCAATACTGTAATGAAAGGAATAATGTGCTCCTTCTCTCCCACCCCACCCCTGACATGTGGGCAGCGCTGTAAATTTTACTAGGTGCCTCTTCTGGTGTATTTTGCCTTTCTCTAAAGCATCGAATACTGGTCAAAGCTAGTGGCAATACTGTGTTCTTCATGGACTAGCAGTCTGATCTAAGGTGAATAATCCTATGCTTGTAAACCATAAAGCAGAGTGTTAAATATTTCCCACATCTGGCTTCTCTTTAAGTAAAAACAGAAAGTTAAAAGCATCTGGAGGTGCAGGATCAAGCATCATAAAATAGAGATTCGATGGAGTAAAGCTTTTAAATACAACTTGAGTCCCAGTGACAACACAAACCACTCGAGATTGCTTCTCTTAGTGCATAATATTCTCCAGGATCCTTTGCTGTGTTAGAGCCACACATAATCTCTATTATTTGATCCCTTGTTTATTAGCACTTCCATTAACATGCCTTTTTCCAATTAAACATTAAAAGACCCTTCCCCTCCCCCCCACTTGTGTTTTGGACTACAGTGTCAATGTTAAAAAGCTTCTGGCTATGTTTGCTCCCTGTTCGCTCCTGGTCTTGCTGATAGTATGATGAGGTGGCACAAAATGGCCCTTCTGTGTTCCAAGAGGAACACTAGTAAAGTTGAAAATCAGTTCATTGCAACTCAGAGAGTTGCATCCCAGTCCCTCATGTGCTTTCTAGTATAGATCTCCTACCTCCACATAGCCTAGAGCAGATGGGACTTGAGGTCTCTCCCAGAAAGCACTCTTCCTGGGAGTATAGTCTTGCATGGGTGTTTTCCTGTGACTAGTGGCCAGAAGGTGGTGATGAGACTTGAGGAAAGGGCAGGAGCAACATGCAATTGCCTAAAGCTTCAACCTAGCTTTTCCTGTATGGGGAGAACGGGGCAATTAACATGCAGTGGAGGAACATCTCATTGTGGATATTTCTACGTTGTTTGAAGGGTCTGACATAAAAGCCCCTTTCCTCTGTTTCTTGGGTCTTAATGGAAACTATCTTCCTTGGCAAGATTTGTATTCACCCTCAATGAATCTAAACGCTACAGAGATGGCAAAAAGGAGGGTAAAAGCTGCATTTTTCCTAAACTCTAACTGGTCAATCAATAAGGCACGGTAAGTCCCGGTGCTAGTGTAACCACAACATCTCCTTCCTGAAGATGCTGCTACTGCAGGATGTGCCTATTCTAACATTGCGTGAATCCTGTTGAGGAGAGAGTGCCTCAAGAGAACAGAACTGGGCTGAGCCATGGTAATGTTGGTGCCTTTCCTCTCTCCCATGTCTGCCTCAGAACTAATGTGTGATGCATAGTCAGAGTATATAGCCCTTGCATTCGCACACTTTCTAGATGAAGTAAACCATTTCAGTGGCTGGTTTTGAGATTCCAGGCTGTTTCCCCTCAGGGCAGCAGTGTCACCGTAGCTTTACAATTGAGTGTTGGTTCCCCCTAGGGTTTGAAATCCTCTGGCCGGATCTTCATCTCGACTCTTTTCAGGGAGTAGGTTGAGCCGTGCCAGCCATACCAGGTGATTCCATCCGTGTTTTTGGTATTTTCCCCTTTGCGGTAGTAAACCCCATTCAGGTTGGAGTCTGTGCAGCAGTTGTACCAGTATCCACCTTGCAGGAAACAAACAGAGAAAGCCTTTGTCCACCATTTAGTTCATGCTGGTATTCTGTGTTCATGATGTGAACAATTGTCCCTCTGCAGGGAAGGAGTGGGAGAGGGGCCAGGTGCGGAATTCATTCTGGGAGCCTGTGCCCTTGGCAGCTCTCATTACATTGGGAAAGGAGCTAAATTCAAGACACACTGACTGGTGAGCACTTCTTTGAAGAATTCAGACATGCAGTGAACAGGGCAAATCACCAAGGTGATGTAGCCAAATAAGCCCAGTGTCTCTTTGTTAAAGTTCTTATCTGAGGCACTTGATGCACCTTTGAAAGTTTCCTCTCCATTTCTTCCCTCTCTCCCTTTTTGAAAACAAAAGGTCAGCAGAGGACACTGTTCAGTGTTCTTAGCTGGTTGGCTCTGGTATGCATCTGAATGCAATTTGTCTGAGGGTTTACTTTGCAACTGAAGCAACAGTAAAGTATAACAGCTGAATTCAGAAACGTTTCCCTTAGGGGCTATAATTGCTTCACCATACAGCCTACAGAGGTGAAGCTCATCCCTCTATATATTGGGGCTGTATTAAGACATTTAAAATAAAAGAGTGAGTTGCAGTGAGTTCAAAAGCACTCAGTTACCTTGGTGATGAGCACAATATAAAAAGCTGAATAGAATATTCCATCTAGAGACTCTCATTACAACATAAACGGAGTAGAGCTCAAGGTGCATGAACCTCCAGATAAAAATAATTCTACAAGTCACTGCAGCCATATTTTATATATAATCTTACATTTATTTAGTACCTTCCATCTGTAACTGAATATAAAAAATACACAGGGATAATTTCACCCACCTCTGGGATAGCCAAGCAGATAATTGATGCACAGTACACGTAACTGTGTAGGTAGATCAAATATTGGCCAAAAACACCAGGGCAAACCCTGATTCCTGTGGAAAGTGCAATGGGACCACTAATGTCTATAACACACATTGTGGCTCTGAGTAGATCCCATTTCAATTCTCCAATTGGCCAGGTAACTGACATATGCATATTCCAGAAACAGTCATCAGTTCACTGATCTGCCATCAGAATGTTAACAACTTAAAACAATTGATTAGTCTCACTCTGTAACCATGACGCCATCCATATGTTGCATAGCGTGGTTCATTCAAACACTTGTAGAGGAGGAATCTGCGCCTTACCTTTACGGAACTTGGCACAGTGATCCACGCACTTGTCGTTGTCCTTGTCCTTGGTGCTGAAGGCTGTGTTGTTGTGGTACCTTAGGGAGTCGTGCCCTGTGTTGCCGGTGTAGTTCCCCAGGAAAAGGCGGTAGCTATTCAACTCATTGCTCAGGGTGAAGTGGTTATATTGTGCGTAGCGGATGTTGCCTTCCCAGTCCTGCCACAGGGGATTAGAGGGGTGAAGAGGAAACAGATTGTTTTTTAAAAAAAGGGTGCTAGGCAGACTTTGGCAGCTGTGTTTACCTGGGATGCATGCCTCTTCTCTGGACAGGAATGTTAGCTGAGTTTTCAACGGTAATGTCTCTCTTAAAATAGAGACTACAGACTAGACTGCAGGAACTCGACTAAGGCAAACTGGAATAAACAAATTTTCACTTAGCATAGCAGGCTGGTGAATTACCAAGGCATCATGTTTGCTAGGTGGTCTGCATTGACATTAAGTTCTATATGCAGAAATCTGATACGCTTCCCTTCTATCCAACAGCCTTATCTTAAATGTGGGCTAACTCAAGTTGGTTTTTCCTCCCTCAGGAAGTGGAGTTTAGATTCTATGGAAGCCCCACAAACCACCGTTTTGTCGATTACCCCATGCCCATCTCCCAGGGCCCTATACTTACAGCTGCCATTCTTCCAGCCATGACCTGGCCTGATTACTAACTCACCAGCCATTAATAGACAGGAGAAGTTGCTGTTGGTTAATGCAAAGCACTCCTTCCTCCCCATGTGCCGTCTCAGGAGCACTCCTGCCCAAAGGAGTGAGCTTGAGTCCCTCCAATCTGTAGTTGGATATCCCTATAAAATGGTCAGCAGCATAATCCCTGTGCCCTGGGCTATGACCCTTGTTCACCTCAGTGATGGGCAAAATTCATCTGAGAATCCTTTACAGTCTGTGGCTCACCCAAGATCCAATCTGTAGCCCCATGAAGGTTCTATTACACCAATAGTAAACACTGGGGAATATGCTTCTGTTGTGTCGGGTCTCTCTCGCATTAGTCTCTCTAATCTAAATATGCGAATCCTATAGCCCTCCATTGCTGTTAGGAGATTGTACTTTCTATCAAAGAACCACTGTGCACTAGAAGCTTTTACTGCTGGAAGTGAGAACCTGTGAATTACCTCCAGCTCTACTCGCAGCATGGTCGGGCGTCTGGAGAGCCGATAGATATTTTCATTCCCTAGCCAGAAATCTCCCCGGATGTTGCCAAATCCTTCCTTGTATTGTTTCCAATCTCTGTTGAAAGAGATCAGGCCAACTTTGCGCCTCTGGATGATGGTCCAGCCACCACCGTCTGTCTCCATGTCGCAGTGCACCTGGAGCAAGAGAGGATGCAGTGCTAACCAGTCACAAGGGTTACAGGGTCCCACTTCCAATTTCACTGTATACAAGATCACGAAGCGGGGCAGGACACTCTCTGCACCAAACCCCATCTGTCAAGGGAGTTTGTTGGCCTGTGCAAAGAGTCCCGAAAAACTGATTTGCTCTGAACCTTTCTCTCTAATATACCCTCTCCATCCCTACAATATAAGATCCTGTAGGGACTTTAAATGTAATATGCCATCTCCCTCCCTCCGACACTATAAAAACTGGACTTCAGTATAAGTGTTTTCAGAATGTACAGTATTGAAGAAGCTCTGTTAGAACCAAAGGCGTCCACTTTGTATGCATGGCATCCTCACCTCTAGGTCGGGGCTCCCCAAGAATTCATCAGGTGGCAGCTTGTAAACCCCGGAGATTCTGTAATTCTTCTGGTAAAGAGATGAGCAGTCATAGACAGCATCTGCTTGAATCAAACACAGGAAGTAAGATGCTGAACAGGAGAAGGACCACCTACTGCGGATGTGTGTCCTCAAAGGCTTTAACGCAGTTCTTGAGATAAACATTCAAAGGGGCCATTTTGTTGCATCTCCAGTGAATTGC
Source organism: Lepidochelys olivacea (assembly GCF_965140295.1). Lineage (NCBI taxonomy): Eukaryota > Metazoa > Chordata > Testudines > Cheloniidae > Lepidochelys > Lepidochelys olivacea. The sequence goes on from NC_140428.1 coordinate 18,761,826, forward strand.
GAAAGAGTGGAGAAGAATCTGCCTGGGGTGTGATGTGTGCATGGAACAGCTCAGCTCACCTATCGATGAGCTGTATGGCCTCAGTATTGGTGCTGGTCAGGTTTGCATGTGAGACAGAGAGGTGGCAGCGTTGGGACGTGAGGTGTTTTCTGTGGGATTGCTAAGCCTTTTGTCTTCAGCCCCCAAACAGAAAATACTCCTCATAGGAACTCGAAAGCCCATGAAATGAGACTGCACTTGTTAAAAATGAGAGAGATGGTCAGGCTGGTGTTGGATGGGTGGTTATGAGGCCTTGAAGCAAATTGCAAAGCCCCGTGTATAGGGCTAGGTATGGTATTAATTCTAGCACACCGGAAAGAATGCTGAATGTAATTTAGTCATCTCTGTCTTGGTTATAAAATATACAAGGAAGTGGCTTTGTGCTTGGCTCTGGGGGGCAGCGGTCACACTTTACAGCTTGCAGTCTTGCCTTTTTCTTCTCCCAACCATCAGGCAGTGGGGGTACTTTGAAAGCAGCACTTCTGAGAGGGAGGAAGTGTCAGGCGCTCAATAGCGACCCCTCTGGCCTGCCCCAAAGTGAATCGGGGGGGGGGCTCCTTGTGCCTGAAGCCCTTGCGTGGAGGCCACAGCCTCGGGGCCCAGATGATGGTAGGGTGAGGGAGACTAAAATGGGGAGCTCTGAAAAGCTCTATTATGGATCTGGGGAGGAAAGAGCTAAGCGTAAAGGACAGAGATGCTGTGCTGTACAGGAAACTAATGGCTTGTATGTGTAACTAGCAGAATCAAAACAGTATCCATTGCCTGTTACCTTCATAGTCTCCTAACCTCTTACTGTAGTACACAAAGCTCCAGCCTTCACAGCCATTTCTATTTTCTATTAAAATTACCAGTGTGTGAATAAAAGTTCCATGCTGGGGAAGGAGCGTGTACATTCGTTGCCCCCTCATACACAGGTCCCTATCTGACAGAATGGCCAGGCCAGCTGCCTGCTCTGACCATGTGATGGGGCAGATTAGCTAAGTTTGTGAATAAAACACATTGCACAATAGTTTCTGTATCACGGTTTGCGATGGGGGCGGAGGGGTGGCATTTAGCTCAATTGAATCTCAGTCTTGCCAGCCCCCCTTCCTCTCTGGATAGGAGCTGATTGAGGGCAGGTGGTGTACACAGCTGCTTTTATGGGAGGGGAGAGAAGCTAGCCGGGGTAAGGATTTTTATCCCTCCTGACAGTTTTTTCAGTATATTGCAGGGTGAATGACTTTCACCTGGTGACATGAATTCCCTGCATCTGGCTGCTCAAGTCCCTGCTTGGCTGGCTTTCTCTGTGTGCTGCTTTATTTTACAGAATCACATTGCGGCGTTACTATACCCCTGATGAGACTCATTACGGTAAAACCTTTCCGTTTATTTAAGACAATATAAATAGTGAGCAGTGTTTCCAAACAAACGACGTTAAACCTTTTCCTTAAGCAGAACTTAGTAAACGCTGATGGTTTAAGATTTTTTTTTTTTTCCCGTTGCAAAACAGACCCAGAATGAAAGTGTTTAGTACATACGATCACCCCAGGCAATAGCCGTCTTTATAGGGAAGTTTAGCCTTGTTGGAATGGTCTCCCTTTGGAGTAGACTTTCCTCAGGATATCCAAAGCAAATGTGCTGTGAAACTTTCCTGCGTCGCTATACCAGGGAAGGAGGGAAAATTTTAAGCCATTGAAATGTGTTATATCGGGGATTTTGCATAATCTACAACCTTGGATTTCTGAGAATTATTATTCAAAAGATGTCTTTTTTTTTTTTATTTGCTTCCGGCTCAGACAGGCGTAAAGATGGTATTGCATCTGCAGGGGTGGTTAAAAGTGTCTCCAGTTGTTTAACTAACCCCTAATCCCCTACCAGTGTTCTGGATGACATGGGCATATTATTGCCAGAGGCTTTCCCACACAAACTGACTGCCTGCCTGTTCAGATTGGGACTGGCGGGAGAGATGTATTAAATGAGTCCATCCCGCTGCAATTGCAGGATCTGTTCTGCTCCCCCAACCCTTGACAGAGAGCAGATCTGATATCAAACTGATAACTGGATCTGTGGATTTCTGGCCAAATAAACCTGGCATCTTTTTGCGCTGCTGTGTCTGCAGAAGCGCACTGGGTAGATTGGCAGTCAGTAGGCACAGTCGCCAGCTGTGTTAATGGGACATGCTAACATAGGTTAAAAGTTGGTGGTTAGTTGGAGTTCTGCATTAAGAGGCGCATCTGGGAGCTTAGAAGCTCCATCCTTACCAGCTGAGGTTTGTGTGACCATCTGGGCTGCCTGCAGCTGCATGATGTCTATCTGGCTGTTAATTTCGGAGTATTTGCTCTCGGCATCAATAAGCCGGGTCTCCATCTGCTTGGTGCTCCCTTCCAGCTTCATTACCTGCATAACCATATTCACCCAGTCGTCTTCCTGCTTCTTGCTCAGCGCCCCCAGCATGGTGCTCAGATTGGCTATCTGCAGCTTGAGCTCTTTCATCTCATTGCAGCAGCCCATCATTTTGAGCTGGGTGTTCCCGTTGGTCGTTCTCCTCTTGGGAGGCTTCTGCAGCCACGCTGGGTAGATGGCCAAGGACAAGGTGATAACACAGAGCCATGCCAGTTGCATAGTGACTTTCACTGGCATTTTCCCTCTCTGCAGTGAGAATTCTGGAGTTCTCTGACTGAGTCCACTGCAGAGGCTGTGAGCGCAGCAGGGACACAGAAAGTGCTGCAGCACGCTGGTGCCCTAACTCTGTTTCTCTCCCCGTCTCTCTCAGTGAAGGTGGAGTCTAAAGGGGACTTCTGCAGCCCTTTCCTGTAGGAGTCTCTGCACTCTGGAAGTCTCTATCTCTCAGCATCTTAAATATCTTTTCTCCTGTGTACCTCCACCCCCCTGCAGCTGTACACAGCATTCTAGCCCCTCCCAGCTAATCTGTTCATATCAAGTGCCTACCGGCTGAAATCAACACAGACTTAGGCCAAAAAAGAGGTTGGGGGGAGACTTCCCTCCACTCACCTCTGCCCTGTGGGGTGAGAGGGCTAGGAATTCATGGGAGTTTCCATTTGGGTTTTAGCCCTTTCGGTGACTAAGTCTGGCATGTCAGAGAACATAACAGCCTTGGAGGTCCAGGACATGAGAGGGCTTTCTAGCAGGTATGATTTTGTAGCAGTTTGAACAAGGTGACTCTCGTGGGGAATGCTCCTAGTTTGACAGTCATATTTAAAGTATTCCACATGAGCTGTATCTCTTGGGTGCGTTTCCATTTTGGTTTGGTGCAGAGACCATTTTAGCCATTTTATCCCGTAAACAGCTAATCCTCCTCTCTCCAGAGGATCTGTCATTCCTGGAGTATGTGTCTTGTAGGATTTGGAACTGTTCACTTTAGAGAGGAGATGACTAAGAGGGTGTATAGAATGATAACTGTATAGAGCAGGAAAATCATGTGCCTCTTTTTACCCTTTCTCATAATACAAGAACATGGAACATTCTGAGACATTGAAAAGCAGCAAATATAACAATGACAAAAGGAATTCCCTTTTTACCCAACATATGATTAACCCAGTGAGCTGATATTGAGGCCAGAATTCGATCAGGTTTTTGAAAAAGAATTAGACATTTATGTGGAGAAGTAGAGCATCCAAAGTTTTATATATAATATAGGATTAAAAATAATCGTATTAAACCCTCATAGTTCAGGATGTAAACCACGCATTAGCTGTTGGGATTAGGAAGAAACTTTCCCTACGACAGATTATTCCATAATTGTCGTCCACAAGGATTGTTACTCCTTCCTCTGAAGCATCTGTCCTGGCTGCTGTCGGAGGCAGGATAACGGAATAGATGGAGCACGCGGTTGATTCAGTCTGGCTGCTCCAATGGATGCCTGTTTTTTAAAAATATCAATCAATCATACAATCATAGAATATCAGGGTTGGAAGGGACCTCAGGAGGTCATCTAGTCCAACCCCCTGCTCAAAAGCAGGACCCATCCCCAATTAAATCATCCCAGCCAGGGCTTTGTCAAGCCTGACCTTAAAAACTTCTAAGGAAGGAGATTCCACCACCTCCCTAGGCAACGCGTTCCAGTGTTTCACCACCCTCCTAGTGAAAAAGTTTTTCTTAATATCCAACCTAAACCTCCCCCACTGCAACTTGAGACCATTACTCCTTGTCCTGTCCTCTTCCACCACTGAGAATAGTCTAGAACCATCCTCTCTGGAACCACCTCTCAGGTAGTTGAAAGCAGCTATCAAATCCCCCCTCATTCTTCTCTTCCGCAGACTAAACAATCCCAGTTCCCTCAGCCTCTCCTCATAAATCATGTGTTCCAGACCCCTAATCATTTTTGTTGCCCTTTGCTGGACTCTTTCCAATTTATCCACATCCTTCTTGTAGTGTGGGGCCCAAAACTGGACACAGTACTCCAGATGAGGCCTCACCAATGTCGAATAGAGGGGGACGATCACGTCCCTCGATCTGCTCGCTATGCCCCTATTTATACATCCCAAAATGCCATTGGCCTTCTTGGCAACAAGGGCACACTGCTGACCCATATCCAGCCTCTCGTCCACTGTCACCCCTAGGTCCTCTTCCGCAGAACTGCTGCCTAGCCATTCGGTCCCTAGTCTGTAGCGGTGCATTGGGTTCTTCCGTCCTAAGTGCAGGACCCTGCACTTATCCTTATTGAACCTCATCAGATTTCTTTTGGCCCAATCCTCCAATTTGTCTAGGTCCCTCTGTATCCTATCCCTACCCTCCAGCGTATCTACCACTCCTCCCAGTTTAGTATCATCCGCAAATTTGCTGAGAGTGCAATCCACACCATCCTCCAGATCATTTATGAAGATATTGAACAAAACGAGCCCCAGGACCGACCCCTGGGGCACTCCACTTGACACCGGCTGCCAACTAGACATGGAGCCATTGATCACTACCCGTTGAGCCCGACAATCTAGCCAACTTTCTACCCACCTTATAGTGCATTCATCCAGCCCGTACTTCTTTAACTTGCTGACAAGAATACTGTGGGAGACAGTGTCAAAAGCTTTGCTAAAGTCAAGATACAATACATCCACTGCTTTCCCTTCATCCACAGAACCAGTAATCTCATCATAGAAGGCGATTAGATTAGTCTCGCTTTTGCTTGGTAGGAAGAAAGTGTGAAAGACACAATTGAGCCATCTTGTCCCACGTGGAAGACACTCACTGTTAGTCTCTAAGGTGCCACAAGTACTCCTTTTCTTTTTACGGAAACAGACTAACACAGCTGCTACTCTGAAACCTGTCGCTGGTCTAAGAAAGAGCTAGGATACATGGTGATAAAGCAATTATCCTAAGTAAAACCTTACTAGTCCCTGATGCATCTTGGACCTATGGAAACGTAACTTGCTCCAGCACTCAGCTTTTACTTCTCAGCCTTGTTAAACTTACTGCTAGAGGTTTTGTTTGTAGGGATGGATGAACGTCCCAGCCAGCTAGTAACTTTTCAGCAAAGCAGCAATGGTGTCCTGGCAGGGCTCAGAAAGTGGGAAGATGAAAGCATCAGAGCGTTTGCAGAGATGAAGCATGGTGACACATTGCTGCAGACGCCCGAGAGCAGGGGTAAAGATCTCTGAGCAAGTAGCATGGGTATCTTGGTGGCTGACCCCTCTTGTGTGCTGTGCTCAGGGCACACCCCTGCCATCTGAGGCATCAGCAGGCAAGGCTCCCACATGTTTCCAGTGACCTGAGATGACACCAGACTCTGTCAGTTGGGAGTGACAGGTATTTTTCTTTGAAAGTACAGCGGCTCCCTCTCCTCATGAGTGTGTTGGCTGTTGCTTGTTTTCTGTTGCTGGCATTTCAAGAGCCTTCCATAGCAAAATTGTGTTGTATACCACAAACGAGCATGTGCCCCACATGCAGACCAAAAGCCTGACTTTTTTGTTCTGTATGTAATCCTGTCTGAGCCCTCTTCTAGCCAGAGCTTCTGTCTTTCCCCGGGGGCAAATTCTTGTCAGGCTGTGTGTGATGAGAATCGTTTTTGTCAAAAGCAGAGACCAATAGTGGAGTAAGCTGAGTTCTTGTTTCTCTCTCTCTCCCTCCACACACACAAAAAAAAAGCACACTCCCACGTGTGTCCCTGCTGTGGTCAAACCCTTGGTGTTCTTTTGGAATTCTAACAGCCTTTTATTTTTTCTAAGCAGTTTTGAAAGCTGATCGGGGTGGTCAGTCCGAAAATAGAAGTGAGGCCTGTCAGTGATGTGCTACCCTCTGACAAAGGGACATGGCCCACCTTTGCTGCTGTTCTGCCTCCCTGAAGTTCATTTTCATTTTCAAATGCTCTTAGCTCCTGACTACATCTTTATGGCCACCACAGTATATGTATCTCAAAAACTGGGGACAGGGTATAGGCAGTGGAGGGGCACTTGCAGTCCCCAAGGGACACTGAAATACATCCTCCTGCTTTCAGCATTGAAGTAATAAAAGGACCCAATGTTCGGACAAATTCTTGCCTTCAGTCAGGAGTTCTAATACAGAGGAGAAACTGATCCAGTGTGAAGGCATTAGACTAGAAGACAGGAGACCTAGGTTTATTTCTGGTCCTGCCCCAGGGCTCTCCCCTCTGTGGCAAGTTACTTCATCACTCTTTTGATTCCGTTTCCCTGTCTTTAAATGGGGGTGATACTGCGTTTGCTAAAGCACTTTGGTGTCTATGCTGTACAGGAGCTAATAAGGAACAAGTCTTGGTAGACAAGAACAGAGAAGAGGGCAATCCTAGGAAAATTGCCTTCATTACATCTGAGGGAGATTTAGACAGGAGTTGTGAGCTTTTAGGGGAGAAGCTCAGTTCTTAACTTTACTTGGGCTTGCTTTCTTAGTAAATATTTGAAAGACGAGTTTGAAAAACTGAGTAGCAATCTCTAAAGCAGCGGCAGCTGCTGCTGCTCAGTGCCAAGGGGGTATCCTGTATATTAGAGGCTGGTACCACTATCACTTATTGGAGAATCCCATAAAGAGGAGACGGTCTGTATATTGGAAGTGTGGAGTGTACTGGGTACAACTCATGAGTGAGGGGAGCTCTTCTCCAAACTCCTGGGCGGTTTCCAGATTTATTTTCTTTGTTCTGTTGCATTCTTTTCTCTTTTCCAAAATGAAAAGATTTCACACTGGAATTGAGAATCTGTTTATCTAAAACTGGGTTTTTCCCCTTTTTTCCTCCTCTTAGCAGAACGGGTCATAAAAGAACACTCCTAGCAGGATTCCTTTTCACTGCAAATGTTGGTTTGTAGAGAAGCCCTTGTGTATGGCCCTTTAATTGGTTAGATTACGGAAGGAGATAATGCACAAGCCCCATAACAGAATCAGCCATTGATTGAATGTACTTTGAATGAAAGAAAAGCACAAGTCAGGCATGTAGATCTGTGTGCTTGAGAGGTGGGGGCTTTTGGCAAATGTCTGGAGATGCAGTGAGCCTACTATGAGAATAACCAGGGTCTTGAGAACTAAACTCCCAGCTGATGGCCCCATCTCAGGAGAGTTCTACCTGGCAGTGCTTTGTGGTTAGGAATAACAGGATCGCTGTGTATTTTTTTCTCCTAAAAATATTTAGCTTCCACTATGGGAAAGTGAGGTCTTGGGCATGTTTCACTGGTGCTGCAGTGCAGTTAATAATTAGAGCATGTGACACAGGCTCAGAGCTGAGAGAGGGATATATGGGTTCTTCTCAGACATACAACTTTTCTGAGGGCGGTCTTGATGCAAACTGTGTGTATTCATCCCCTTCTTGTGCAGAAATGTTAATTTTCCCATCACTGGCTTTTTCTGCTTTCTTGACTTTTCGTGTTCTTAGTGCCTTATCACCTGGAGATTAAAGAGCCATGAAAGGAAGAAAATTACTTCAGAATTTCTGCAGAGATCTGAACAGATGGGCAAAAAAGCATTTGGCTTTTAGCATGTCTCAGGCTTTGATCTTGCTTTCCCTGAATTCTTACCTAGGACCAGAACACCTGTGATCGCTGTGATCAGAAATGTTCTAGCTACAGCTGTGCTTAAACGTAGCTGTTGCTAGCATGGTTCTTGCATGATTTCCTTGACATGTATAGACCCTGCATTGCTTGCTTGCTTGTTTTAGGGATCTTTGCTAGCCAAACCATGTTGTAAATTAACCCATCCAGTCCCCTTTCCCTGGTATTCAATACCATGATGCTGTACCATGTGCCCAGCAGATGACCAATCCCTTTCCACACCAGATAGGGAAATAACACTGGAATCCTGTTAGCCACAATTGATTCTGAATATGGTTATATCTGGCCTGGTGCCATTCCCTATGCAAACAGGGCTTATATCACTAGCTAGTGTTACATAATTAGGAGTATATTAGGGTTTTCTAATTAGAAGTAGCTATCTCCTGTACCTGGTGGGATAGATTAAATCAGTGTTGGGCTTAAGCTACTCCTTCCTCTGGGGAGCTGTTCTAGCAGGTGTACAAGTTCAGAATGGGTGAAGCTAAGACTAGAAGGCAAACTCAGTGCCCCGGGGCTAATTGGTAGTCAGTCACTGCAGAGCACATAACATGCAGCTGGTAAATGCTTTTAGGGACCTAACCCACTGTTGTTGCCTACCGTGATTGACAAGGTGCTTATTAGATTCTTCACTGCTGGCAAATTCCAGGAAATCTATCCCTAGCAAAGGATCCTTAGGGATGTGTGTATTTCCTCCAGATGTATAATAAGTCTGTATGTAGTATGCTCATGTTCATTGTTTTTAACTCAGCAGCTCACAATTAGTAACTGATTTCTTATTAAAGTCAAATAGAATTGTTGACTGTCGGAGTGATTTGGTTACGTAACTCATAATAGAGAATGTATCCAATAGAGGAGAGAATAGACTACTGCAGACCTCCAGGCTGGAGTCACAAAACTGATGGAAGAATTATTTCAGGGAGATACAAATCTATTCCCATTACTGCATCCTGATTTTACTGATGATGAGTAAGGACAGATACCTCAACAGTCTTTGTTGCTTCAGCCAGTAAATATATTCCATTATTATGGTTGCAAAAACAAAGCAGCACAATAGAAATGCAGTTCCTAAGAATAAAAACTAAGATGTGGAAAGACTTACTGCCTTTATTAGCTTTAATTACTAAAGTATGTGAGGGGAGATCTGATTTTTAAAAGATCATTGGTATAACTCCTGGAATGGCATGTGATATATATACTACCTTGGCAGTGTTCTTTCCTTGCATATCTGATGCCTAAAAACTCTGTATCTCTGGTCTTGCCTTTTTCCCCTAGATGTTTCCCCTTGCTATTTTCCTTCTCTACCTTTATTAAATCTCACTTATTAAAGGGCAGGAGATAGCGAGATGGAGACTTTCTGCAGCATATCCAACAGGGTTGGCTGAGAATTCTGTTATGGTTTCCACGGCGTCTCCCTACATCAGCAGGAAGCTGTGTGCAGGCTTTTATATCAACACTGGGAATCCAGCCAACTTCAGGGCCTGTAAGCAATGCGGTGAGACTTCACTGGAAAGATGAAGGGGGATTGGCATGGGCTCTGAACAGTCAATCACTGCAATGATTATTGAAAACAACTCTTTGCTGACATTGGTTTCCACAAACATTTTTTCCCAAGCATGGGAATAATTTTTAGTGGCTTGGTGGAGATGTTTTGTGGTGGTTTTTTTTTCAAAAGTTTGTTGAATCAAGGATTCAGGGATGTTTGAACACAAATAAACCATAGAATTGGAGAAACTGGCCAGCAAAGGCAACTCCCTGTGTCAGAAGATTATGTGTTCCCCAAAGCTTCCACAAAGCCTCAGCCCTCAGCTTCTAATCCCAGAGGAGAGCTCCCCGCACTTCTGCACAGGGAAAAATAAATTTGATTTAGATGGGTGAAACTTTCAGAACAATGAGAAAGGGAGCCTTTCAATGGGTGGGGAGAGGAGAAGAGGGCTCTGACCTCAGTATGACTCCCTAATCTTGCATAGCCTCTGAGCATCCGCATTAATGCAGCAATGTGCCTTTCCTACCAAGCTTTTGAAACCTTTTCTGGCTGATGCAAGATGGCAAGTGTGTGTTCTCCACTCACTGAGGGAGATTAATTTTTGGGCCTTCTGAAAGATTTCTGTTAAAGCAAAGCTTATGTTTTTCTTGTGAGAAGGTAAGGGAGGGATCCTGTCTGCTTTCACTTAACCTTCTGAGTTCTCAAAGGTCTTATAAATTTTGAATGACAGACAATATTGTTGGTGACCTTCAGAGAACAGGAAGCACTTGAAAGCTACCAGGGGCATATGAGAGAGAATCTTTCTATTGAGTATTAGGTATGCAGGAGAACCTAAGAGGAGAAGAAAGCCCAGCATTTGAGTGCTTTTCCTTCTGGTGGAAGCAGCTTTGTTGATAGGTTTGTTTTTTTCACTCCCAATCCTTGTCTGATTTCTTTTTGAAAAGCCTTTACAATACAGAAGTTGCTTTCTTATACCGTGTCTGTTTGATGCATTCATAACCTAACATTAGTTGCATTATCTTTTAAGGAACACTAAAAACAATTTGCTGAAGACTTGAGTATTTAGTCCTTGCTCATTGGGACAGTGAATTTGTCATGGGCATCAGTTTTTGAGACTACTGATTCTGCCCCACTGCCTCCTCCCCATAACCTCTGTCTTGTTACATTAGCTGGTCAGTTCTTGTAATAACCACCCTGGCTACTATGCACAAGTGTGAAGAAAGGGAATTGCTTTCCGGGATGCCTGGTCAAACAGGACTGGGGTGGAAGGAAGGAGTCTGCACAGTCACAATCAAGGCCAAATCAGAAACATGAATTAAAACCTAGACTTTATCAAAATGTGCCATGACTAATCCATGATTTTCTTTGCCAAACTCATTGCTCTTACCTGGCTGCTAAGGATTATGTATGCAGACCGCATAGGGTGAAATCACCTTCTGATGACACTTAGCCTCAGTTTTCATTCTTTTCTGTGATTCTAGCCGGTGCCACAAATGGATCTAAATTGTTCTGAACCGTGGTGACCGAAACACTGTTCCAGTCTGTATTTTAAAAAGCCGTGGTTTTTACTGCTGCCTTAGATTGCCATATAAAATATGAAATCAGATTGTGGAAATTAGAGAAATCAGAGCATTATTTTAAAATAACATATATCAAATCCCTTCCATTGCTATGAATTGCCAAATTGTGTTCCTGCTGCGGGCTGCCATTTTAATGATATGTATCCAGACAGGAAGACAGCAACGCTACCAGAGAGAGAACAGTGGGAGATTTCCAGAGTTCTTTTAAAGTAAGAAATAGAAGAATTCCATAGATGTTCACACTAAAACAAAATACAGAACTTACCTTAAAAGAGCTGTAGAAATTTCCTGCTGCTCCCCATGTCTGACTGCAGCTTTGATCTCCCCTCATGATGCTTGTAATCAGCTGATAATGGAGCCAGCTCCTCCTTACTTTTAAAAAAAATTGTATAGGATTAAAAATATAATTAGGAATTATTTTGTCTTGCTTTTCACTTTGGATCAAGCTATTGAAACCCTCACATAAAAAAGATAATTTGGACCTTGGCAGCATCCTTTTTCAAAGAAAACCTCAAGAAAATGTAAATGGTGGCCATTCTTCTGAAAATAAAATAATTTAAATTTGGAAACTGGAAGTTGGTAAAATGCATTGCAGATGTTATTTATTAACTTAACTGATTAATCAGCACTTTGAAAACAAAACAAAACAACTCCTGCAATACAGAGGACGTTAAGGAGGAAGGAGAAGTAGGTTTCAGTTGAGTTCAACGGGCTGAAGATTAACACAATGTATACTAGAAACTTGGCCATTGCTAATGGAGTTTTCTCTGTAATTTGAGTGAACAACACAAGACTCTGGTGGAGTCTAATTTCAGAGATCTATTTGCAAACTGTTTTACCTTGACAAGCAGTGAGTATAAGGCACTAATCTTTTGCCGATATTGAATGCACCACTGAGTCTGTCTTTATAGGCAAAGTTAACATGGGCTTGGCGTTGTCTTCACTATGAAAAAAGATGGGTCTGCCTGCTCACTGGTGTGAAAACTAGACTGTCTTATCTACCTCATGCTGAAATCCTAGTGAAGACATCTTGCATTAAGAGCGTACCTTTTTTTTTTTTTTTCCCAGAGTGAAGACATAAGAACAGCCATACTGGGCCAGACGAATGATCCGTCTAGCCCATTATCCTGTCTTCTGACACTGGCCAGCGCCAGATGCTTCAGAAAGAATGAACAGAACAGGGCAATTGAGTGATCCATCTGCTATCATCCAGTCCCAGGTTCTGGCAGCCAGAGGTTTAGGGACACCCAGAGCATAGGGTTGCATCCCTGGGCATCTAGGCTAATAGCTATCCTCCACAAAGTTATTTAATTCTTTTTTTGAACCTAGGTATACTTTTGGCTTTCCCGGTGTCCCATGGCACAAAGTTCCGCAGGTTGTCTGCATTGTGTGAAGAAACATTTCCTTATGTTTGTTTTAAACCTGCTCCCTATGAATTTATCTGGGTGACCTAGTTCTTGTGTTATGTAGAGGGGGTAAACTACACTTTTTCTCCACACCGTTCATGATTTTAAATTTCTATCATAACCTCCCTCCCCCAATCATCTCTTCTGTAAACTGCATAGTCCTGCACTTTTTAATCTGTCCGTGGAAGCTATTCCATACCTCTAATCGTTTTTTTGAGATAGGGCAATCAGAATTGCACGCAGTATTTACGGTGTGGGCGTACCATGGATTTCTATAGTGGTATTATGTTTTCATTTGACCTGTTGAGAGGAGGGCTAAATAGGGGACTTGCTTTCTGCTGAGGTTGGTCAGCAAAGCCATTTCTGCCTTCGGGCATGTTTCCCCACCTTTTTATTCTGGAAGATTTGCAGATCATCTTTCTCTGGAAACTATGAGGAAAATATCCATCTGATTCTAGTCCAGTAAATTGCTATGAATCCCAGTCACAACACTGACTAAAAGCTACTGATGGCTCTGCCTGACTGGAACATTAGTCCCTCGGGATTCTGTGTGTGCCTGAATGCTTTAGCGCTGTTCGTTCTCTGTCCAGTCCCAGGCAGCGATAACTGGAAACCAGGCTTGTCATTCCTTAAGAATGTAATAGAATTTTAGAAGATTGTGTCTGAGCAATGAATTAATGGCAAGTGCCTCAGGCCCTCTGAACCTGCCTGAAGAGGGGTAAGAGCAGTAAGTCTTTGAAATCTGAGGGGAAAGAAAATACTCCATTGGTATTAATTTTAAAATTACATTTTGAAGGTGTTGACACTGCTGCTTTTAATGTTACTGTGTGGCTTCCAGGAAAAGCACAGTCTGTCCCCCCAGCCTCAAAAGAGCTAGTCTCCAAAGAGGCGTGAGTCTGTTTTTAAATGACTCGTTTCCCTTTGAAAACACATTCCAGTCAGCTATGGTAATGGTGGTTTCATGAGCTGTCAATATGCCTTCAATAATCGGTGAGTGAAAAGCTGAATCCAACGGAGGAGAGAAGGCAGAAATCCATCTAATAAACAAGAAACTCAGACTCAAACAGGATAGGGCCGAACCCCATTTATCCCCACACACACAAGAGCATTTTCCACTCACCTACGTAAGATTTAATAGCAGAGTGCTTAGAGTTCATTGCTCTTAAGAAATAGCATATTGAATGCTCTGCAGAATAATATGAACTATAACATGTATTACTCAAACTACACCTGTCAGTTTAACAAAGGGAACACGATGATTTATGGGGATTTGTTTTACTCTTTGTCATACATAATAGGGATGAAAAAGACCAATGGGAATCATCGACTCCATTTCTCTGCCAGTGCATATAATCCCCTATTGCATGCAAAAATGAGAACAGTATGCAAACTTACAGTGCTCAGAAACTCCCCCGTGGATCCCCCTGCTCCGCCCCCCACCATTAATGTGAGTTTTTCCTGCCTCGTTGGAGGTTTTTGTGGTTAAAAGCCTCTATTTATACTTAGGTAACGTTTAACAGAAAGTCAGTAACACAGTAAGTGTGTTGCATTTTTGGGAGCTGTCCACTGAAGAGAAATGGTGGAAGCATGCAGTGGGGAATGTCTGCTTGACCAGCTTCTCTCACAAATGCCTTTGCACCTTCTTCCATGCTGCCCACTAACTTGGTTCATCCTTCCTGCATTTATCCATAAACAGCTAGCCCTTCAGCTCTCTCCTCGAGACCCACCTTGGCCATATTATCTGCAAGAAATTGATGATGATGGGTTGGGAGGCGGGCAAGACCAGGCTGCACTCTTATTTATCTAACAATTAAAATTTTGCATCTCTATTTCTATAAAAATTGTATCCCTCTATCCTACCCTTCATGAGTCACTTGTCATCTTAAATTGTAGTCTCTCTGGGACAGTGGTCATTGTGTTCATATGTCTATATGGCATCTGCCACAATGGGGTCTTGATCCTGATCCTGGCTGGGCTTTCCGACACTATTGTGATAAAATAATCAGTACATTTATATAGCTAGCATATTTCTCCAACTCCTCTGGATGCCTCTTTTGTCCCTCACTTCTACTGCAAACCTGCCCCATCAATCCTGGCACAGCTGTTCCCCTCAAAATACAAAGATATTCTGCTTTCCCCAGTCGTCAGCAAACCTGCAATTAAACCCAACCAGCTACCCATCCCTTTTCCTTTGTGCCTTCACCTCTGAATCCATCAGACATACCATTTTCAACTGTTCTTCGAATTCCTATCCATCAACTTCATCTTGAAACCCCTCCAGCCTGGCTTCTGCCCCCTTTGCTCCATCGAAGCTGCTATCTCACTGAGCTCTCCCAGTTACCTTTTCCTGGGTAAGTCTCAGGACCTTTACTATATGCTCAACTTTCTTGAACCCTCTGCTCCTTTTGATGCTCAGTGACACCTGCTTTAAGATTCTGTCCTCCCTTAGGTTTTGTGACTCAGTCCTCTCCTGGTTCTCTTCCTGTTTTTCCTTGGTCATTCCTTCAGTGCAGCATTGTCCTCCCTTTGTGATACTGCCAGGCAGCAGTGCAGAGACCACTTTATTCCCAAGAGACGCTGTATCCAAAGAGCCAGACAGCAGCTCTGGGTGAAGCCCACATCACCAGCAATGCAGCCCAGCCTCCCCACTAAGCTATGGACATTTGTTCTGTCCAATGCCCTACCAATTTCACGGCTGTGAAAAACTCATCACGGACCATGAAATAAGCCCTTCCCCATGAAATCCAATGTCCCCTTGTCCCTAGGAGTCCCTCAGCAAAGGGGGCTCCTACCTCTAGCTGGGCTGGGGAGGTACAGGACTTGTCCATCCCCTGCACAGCCCCTGGGGGCGGGGGACCACACCCACCTCCGGGTGCCTCCCCCTGCTGCAGGATGCTCTGGGGCTGGGCAGCAGCGCCAGCGGTTCCTGCAGATGGGGGAGGCTTGTGGAGTTGGATCCGATCTTCCTTGTGCTGCTGGGAGCACCCCAGCAAAGGGAGCTCCTAGCTGCTAGTTGGGCAGGGCTGGGGCAGGACAAGACTTGCTCTTTACCTGCAGGGCTGCTCTTGGGTATCTCTCCTGGCTGCAGATAGATCCGCACCCCCTCTTCCCCACTCTGTCCAGCTCTGAGGGTGGCAATCCCATTACCTCACTACAACAGGTTTGCGACACCCCTCCGCCATCTCCTTTTGGGTCGGGACCCCCACAGTTACAACACTGTGAAATTTCAGATGAAAACATCTGAAAATGTGAAATTTACCAATTTTCAAATCCTATGGCTGTGAAATTGACCATAATGGACCACGAATTTGCTAGGGCCCTACCAATGCATGCTTGGCAAGTGGGTCCCTGCCAAAGACCCACTTCTGTTTTAATTCCTACAAGATATGAGCAAACCTATGCTGGCTAGGCCGAGAGTCCGATGGGGAAGTAGATATTTTGAGACAGGATGTAATTTCATACCGATCATATTTATTTATATATAAAAATTGTATATCTGACTGCCTCCCTTTCCCCTGCTCTTTTGTTGCTTGTCAGTATCTCTTTGGGGTAGGGACTGTATCTACGTCACCTAGCACTACAGAACTTTAATCCTGATTGGGTCTTCTGGGCATTACAGTCATATAAATGACATCTGAGCTAGGCTCCTCTTTTGGGATTATTCCAAGGACATGTTACAAAGTAATATTTGACTCTTTTATTTAATGCCCAGAATTGATTTGTACTTAGTACACCTCTGAGTTCCTGTTTTGTTCTCCTGTGAATCATTCAAATAAAAATAAAATTAAAAGATATTTTTGACTTTTTTTCCTTCCCAAATGGCTAATAGTTGAAGGTATTTTTGGAAACTGAACCATTCATTCCTCTGTCGTATTTTCCTGCTTGTTCATCCAAAATAATCAGAATTGGGTCTGTCTTTGTTTTTGAACAAATGTAAGATGGCCAGGTCCTGTGACAACAGGTGTCATTACAAATAATGAGAATATCGTCTGCTGCTCTAGTAAAGAAAACATTTTGGTTAGTAGCTTTTGCCAACTGAGCACACAGGTTGGATTTAAGGAATTCTCATCGCACTAATTCTTATAGGAGAAAATGCTTGATTAAAAAAAACAAACAAATAATGAAATATTTCCTTTTTTGGAGGATGAGGAGGAGAGGTCACCTCTTAAATTTAAGAAACCCCTCTCTTCTGCAATGGATAACAAAAAGAGAGAGCACATAGAAACTCTCCACGTATGAACCTCTAGTTTTAATAGGCTTTGTGTTTTTATTTCACTGCTAATGCTCCTGGGCTGCACATGCCAGTAATCTGGATTCTGCACTGAGAGTGTTCACTCTTAGAGCCCTTTCAGTTAGAACTTCATCCTGTACTAGTGTCCATAGGAAAGTCTCACCTGGGGGAGCGGGGGATCGTCTACGTCTGGGCAGTTGTGGGAGAAGGACCCGTGGGGTTGCCTCTCTATTTCTTCCTGCCAAGTGAACCTCCAATATAGACTCGCAGGCCTGAGCACCTTCCACAGTGCGTTCCAGAACCTCCCTGGAGGATGAATAGAAAGGAGTAATCTGGGTTGACTGACAGCTTTGTTTTTAAAGACCACCCATTTTAGCCCTTGTTTCGTACGTGGGCCAGAATTTTTATCACTTCTAAAACAAGGTCTTTCCTCCCTCCCTCCCTCCCCCACCTCTCAAGCTAAGAGCAAATTGTGCCTTGTTAAGGCTTGTCTGGAATGCAGAACATTTCATTCTACTCTGGACAGCAAAGGGGAAGCGTGCACAGAAAAAAAAAAAAAAAAAAAACGTACCAAGCGCTGTCAACGAAGGAGCTATGCTAATTGCTAAAGAATAAAAGATAATGGCCAATTTGTCAGCAAGCGTTGACAAGAAAGATAAAGTTGGAAGTAATTAACTGTCTTACGTGCTGGGAGTGATGTGTCTGCCAATGGCTCTCTAAATCATCAGGCTATGAAATGTGGCAGAAATTTATCACTTTTATGATGCAGCACTGACTAGCTCCTGCTTGGGAAGTGTGGAGGCGGTATGTTCTTTGATTGTCCCCACTGAGACGTGGGTGTATTCCTAACCTGGCCTGTCTTGATGACGAACTCTGGGAAGTGTGGTCAGCTGTGCATACGGAGCCCAATAGTGTCTGATTCAGCTCAGTGCATTTTGAGCTCATCTTCACTAGGCCGGCATACCTTTTACTCCATCTGGTGTGCTCCTTAGATATCTGAAATGCATTGCGGAAGCTTGGGCTAATTTAACCAGGCTGGAAAGAGTTCAGGGTGAGAGAACTAAATCAGGAGCCCATGACAACGTTACACTAATATTTCACACTTCTGCTGGTGTCTTTTTGCAAAGCACCCACAGCATATCACAGCCATTAATTCAATAATCTGCCACACTGTTGTGTCATCAGGCTTAAGTCTCAGGATCTCAATTTTTACAGATAGCTTAAATGACACATTCTGACTTGCCCTAGGCCATAGTGGAAGTCGATGACTGTCAAGAAAAGAACCCAGGAGTCCTTTCCCAGCTATTTGTGCGTCTCTGAATTAAGTATAGGATTATATCTCCCGTCCCTTGCCTTGCACTGACTTAAATTGATAAGGGACAAGTTGAGGGTGACAGTCTCATTCATGGTACCAAAATGTCTGTCTCAAGTGCTTTACGTTGCAATGTTTCCCTTTCAAATCACTGTAGCAGGAAGGGAGGGTCTTGGACCATTTGGGCATCCAGAAGCCCCACAGGAGACTGCTTTGTAGAGGATTTAAAAAAAAAAAACAAAACAGGAGCCAACCTGCTGGTTTTCTGGTTTTCTCCTGTGCTAGGGCAGGGGATAAAGCACCGCTATTTGTTATCTCTCTGACACAGAGCTGGGTCTCTGTAGAGCAGCATGAATTAAGCTTGCACCTATTTCTCTCTGGTGCCCATTAATGGTGTTTTGGAAATGTGGGGATTAGGAAAGGGGTTCTTCCTATCTCAAGTATGCAACGGCATGAAACATTCCAGGCCCTGTCTTTTTCACGGCTCTTGTAGTGTTCCTGAGTCAGCATTACAAGGCTAGACTGTGGCATGAACAGTCTGACCAGCCTGTAGAGAAGTCCAAGGTATCCTTGTAGATGGGCTTTATGTGCTCCATAGGGTGCACAGAGTTCTCATTGTGTAGGAAACATGATACACATGATGCAGATTAAGGGTTGTGGTGTAAGTAGGCTTCATGCATGGACCTTGAAACTCTAAATTGTACATAGACCCGGGAAGGCATGTGGATATTAACTACTGAAGAGCCATTGAGAACACCTGGACTTCAATAATATACAAGAAAGGAGCTCGTCAGATCTGACAGCAGGGGGACCTGTGTTTTGATTGTGGACTTCTCTGGCAGCATTTATCTACAAAATAGATGCACTGGTTTGATTTCAGTGGCAAAAAGACGAAGGCTAGATTATGTAGGGTCCAGGATTATAGATGAAGCCAGGAAAAGCAGAGCTGGAACCCAGACCTCCGGACTCTGAGCCTGGTGGCTTAGCCACAAAAGAGATTTCCCCACAAAAGAAATTTCAATAATAAAATTATTATACCACTAAGAAGGCTACTGAAACATTTCTTTGTCACCCCATGCCTCCTTAGCTCAGCTAGTGTGAACAATGCCACTTCAGCTGAAGGCTCTCTCGGTATTCTCATTATACATCTGTATTTCATGGGGTGTTGTAATTGAAGGGAAAAAAAACAATCCTTAGTGGGAGAGGCATGGAGCACTGAGAGAGGCTGGCGATGGCTTTGGTCTTTGAAATTAGTTCTTCTGCTGGTAAAAGAGACAAAAGAAAACGTAGCTTCCCACTTTCATTATGGTCGGGTAACTGTACAACTCGTGTCTTCTAAAATGCATATTTTATTTAGAAAGATGCATTTAAAAATGTGCTGTGTCTGTACCTCGTTTTCCTGATCTGTAAAATAGATATGCCACCTCGGTTCCTGATGGTACGTGGTAAGAATTAATGCTTCTAACGGGCTTGGACACTGACTTTAAAAGCACTGCATAAATGTGTATGACATTGTACTACTTGGAGCCATCTTTACTCTGAATTGGCAATTTTAGTCATTTCCAACCACCTCCATTATGGAAGTTCAGTGAACATGTTGGTGAGATGAGTGTTTGCTGGTAAAGGTTTAAGCATGAAGAATTCTAGCTGCCAGGATTAGCTGTCAGTTGAATGACCAGAATCTCCTACTCAGGTTGGTTTTTTTTCTTCCCCTTTAGTTAGTTTGATGTGATGATGTGCCATCGGTACAATTTATGATTTGTAGCAAGCCTAGGGCCCCAGTCCATCCTCAAGACAGATGTCAGTGGAGTTGCTTTTCCTTCTAATCCCACAGCCAGAGAAGGAAGGACTGCCCCTGAGTTGCAGACTGTGGATAATAGGGCTCCAGAAGAGAAGAGACTCCAAGTGGTCACTGGCTTGGCTTATTTAGGGCCAGTGCTGTTCTTGCCACACACAAGGAAGGTCTAAGGCAGTTTTGCATTAACTAGTTTGTTTACTGTAGCGTTTAAGTGAGAGGGCTGGAGGAAGCTTGAATGTAAATTATGCTCAATGTAGGTATTATGTTCTTCTCCCCAAGCCCGATCTCGCTGAATGCTGAGACTTTGCAACTTCCTTGGCTTGCAAGAGAACCACTGCTATGGGAACTAGTGTCTGGAAACAGACTATGGCTTTTCCACTTCTCTGTATGTAACACCCACCCATTGAAAAATGGATGTCCCTTTCCATTTCTTCTTGCCCTCGTCCCCCTGCATGGGACTATTTTTCTTTATCTTCCACAGACAGCGATTTTTTTTTTTTGTCTTGTACTAGGCTGTCCTATAAACGCCTGTTCTGCCCTGCAGTGCTGTTAAATCACATCCTTTTGGGGAATTTACTATTTCATGAAGGACAGAAATAGACATTTCCGTGGAAGAAAAATCCATTTAGTTGGAAACATGTCTCTTTTCTTCTGCAGGTGTCTTTGCTCCTGCACTGCTGGGCCTATTACCTGTCTCTTAGTTTCTCTGTCCCCTCGCTGATTCAGAAAGCCTTTTAAGTGGGAAGAGGTGCCTGGCTCTGTTTTGTGGGTAATGGGTGGTGGGTGCATTTCTGAATGCTGCCTGTTGCCCATGTGTCTGAACAGAGAAGAACGTGTAGAACCTTTTAGTAGGTCTGTCTTTCTTTTGCTCTTGGCTTCTATGGTTTTCTTACATTATGCGTCTGCCATTCCAACCATGGGCTGGAATTAATATTGGTCTGGGTTGTGTTCTGTAAAATGCTCAGCTGTTGAGCCTTTGCTTTGAACAATTTGCACTTTATAAGATCTCCCACATTAATAAGAAAAGAGTAGTGATCCAGAGACCATTCATAAAATGGGCTTCATAAAATCCCAGGAGTTCCATAAAACATGAATTCCTCCTGACGGGAGTTTAAGCAAAGGCGCACACAGTGTGAGCACCAAAAGCCCATGCGCTGACTGAGCCCTCTGTCTGCAAGCTTATAAAATCAACATAATAGAAACATTTCAAAGGGCACCATGCTAGGCTGGAGAGCCAGGCTCATGAGCAGCTTTGGTTGCCCTGGCCCAGTGGCCATCAGAATACAGACACGATGCTGCTCTGTTATATGGTGCGATCATACTGCTACTACAGTATCATTGCGCTCTGTAGTGGCAGCCTCCTTAGTGAAGGCTGGTTCATACTTTTGAAAGTCTGTGAATGAAAAGACAGACAAGGGCTTACAGAAGCGATGGAGTTGAAAATAGGGTGGGCATATTTGCAATGGCAAGAGCCTATTTGACAGGCTAGCACCAAAACCCATAAGGGTGCATACATGATAAAATTATTTCTCCTCTGTTCCTATGGAGCAGATTATTCTTTGGTACATATTGCTAATCCAGTTCTTCAAAGGGATCGGTGGTCCTGGGTTTTTTTGTTTTGTTTTGTTTTTTAAAGTCAGCAATCACTCGGGAGCTCTGAATGTCTGCAGCTGGTGCTTGATGGCAAAAGGGTCTTGCATATGTGGAGGAGGATCAGAGGAAAAAGGCCAGAGAGAAAGTCCTAGCTTAAGACAGAGTGAATCAGAGGAAATTAAAATGAAGAAATAGAATATGCAAGCAGAAACATGAGTTGTGCTTAAGTCTCTTGCTGGTCACTACGCTAAATCTAATTTGAATCCCTAAATCTAGTGGCAACAGAGGGAAAAACTGGTGGTCTGGGAACTAAATGAAGCAAAAAACCAGAAGTGTCCTTTCCAGCATTCACAGCACTGATTCTTTACAGATGGAGCAGGCTTTTCCTCCACAGATATATTTGTAATCACATGCACTCAGTGATATCCTAGCCTTGCAACACCAAGCCAAGGCCACATTGATTTGCAAATGTATTTGTTATATGAAAAATGCACACAACTATATTCCTTGTGCTTCTGTCTCCCCTTGCTCATTGAATAGGGGTTTGATTGAGTTTCGCCATTAGTGAAAACACTGCAGCTGAGTAGCTGTGTCTTCGTCCAGCATCCCACATGGAGGTGGCAGCTGTGAGCATTAGCACTGGGCTTTGGGTCTCTGCAGACTTTCCTTTTGTTTCCCGCTTCAGTCAACTTTCTCTACCATGGGAAATTGGGCAATTGGTAGCTTAAAAAGCTACCAGCACCAGAATTTAAAATGTGAGCAGTTATCTTGGACAATGTGGGAGAACAAGTCATTTTAAATACACTTCCCGATTCTGAATATAGGCAGCAACAGATATTGGAAAATATGTCTTCCCCACCCCTCCCTCCTTCCTGCGGTTGCTATAATCTGCTAACTCCAATTTTATTGCAATACATTTTATGGCACAGTCGCCATGTGGTTATAGTCAGTTACACTCTGGTATTACCAACACTGCTCGGGAACACACATGCTTCTAGGAGTCTCTAACTGTGATTTGAAAATGCAAGAAGGTATGCAGTAATGTGGGGTTCCTGTGATCTGGTTCTTTTCCTACACTGAATCCAGAAGGTTAGTTACAACCACAAACACACAGTTACAACTAAAAGAGCCCTCACTGAGATGTCCTCTGATAAACCCCTACAGTAAGCTCTTGTGCACACCAGCCATCCCACAGGTCATCAGCATGTTTTCAGGTTGTGCCATATGACTCTTTAGGTATTTCCTGTCCATTTGTTTTTAGCTAATTTTGCCTATTTTAGTCAGGCCTCATATCCATTACAGAGAAATTCATTAAAAATGTCAAAATAAAATTTTAAAACATTGCTCATTACAATCTCTTGACATTTAAAAGCCAAAACAGTGGCTCATTGTTAATTGTGTGACAGTTCCACAAATGGTTCTAGTGAAGGCAGCCATGAAGACTTAAACCTGCAAGTCACAATCTTATTCAATGGGGTTCATAGGTGCCATCTGGCCTGCTGAGAACTGCCAATACCTTAGAATCATAGAATATCAGGGTTGGAAGGGACCCCAGAAGGTCATCTAGTCCAACCCCCTGCTCGAAGCAGGGCCAATTCCCAGTTAAATCATCCCAGCCAGGGCTTTGTCAAGCCTGACCTTAAAAACCTCTAAGGAAGGAGCTTCTACCACCTCCCTAGGTAACGCATTCCAGTGTTTCACCACCCTCCTAGTGAAAAAGTTTTTCCTAATATCCAATCTAAACCTCCCCCCCTTGCATGTAATCAGTGCAATTCAGAGCTCTGCAATCCAGGACCAGTCTTAAGCTCCTAGGTGATGGGGAAGTACTAGGGTCATGAGTTGTTGATTCAGCTTCCATTCTCACTTGAGGAAGGGGAGCAGTTAGTCTCCTCTCCTCCAGGCCTGCTGCTGGAGTGGGAGATAGGGTCTCAGCCTACGAGTTGTGAGCTTGTGTGGGATTCCTCTTGCATGGAGAAGCGAAAGAATGGAACTTTTGCAGAGAAAGGAGGGAGTGATGGAATTATTGCAGCCATTCTCAGTCAGTGCAGCCCCATTGTGTGGTTTAGGCGCTGAGCAAAGAGTCTGAATTCTATGGAGCTATATGGATTTCTGAGTCTTGAGAGGATGTACTTTAAGAGGAGAGGAGAAAATGTTAGCTCATGAACAGTTGCCAACTGTCCTCCTCCCCTCTATGTAGGTTGCTTTTTAGAATCAGCAGTGTTATGCAATTGCCACTTGTGTAAGGGACCTTGAGACTGTGTATATTGTTTGTGCTGTACCTATTGTCTGGCTTGTGTATGTGGTGTTAATGTGTCTCTTACACAGTCCAATACCTGTTATTTTCAGCAACTCAAGAAGCTTTTGAATTAAAAAAAATTAAATTAAAAAAGGCGGGGAAAGTGTTCCATTAGCAGTTGTAACTGACACAATTTGTTCTCAAAGTTGGGGAGAATTTTGTGCTGGTCCCCAAACATCAGTGACTATGCTAAATGTCCTTTTTCTCTCCTTTTCCTTTCTAGCATTAACAATAAGCTGCAGCAGCCCGAGGCAGCTGCTGGGGTCCTTGAGTATGCCATGAAGCACTTTGGGGAGCTGGTGAGTCTGTCTAGATACTTGGATAGTCCTGTTCCAAAGCGTCTCAATGTTTTCAGTGTTTCCCCTGTGGGCATATACCCGTTCTGTCATATTTCTGCTCTTCACTGTGAAATACCTTTAGCTCATGTCCCTGTAAATGTGACTCCTTCAATGTGCAATTTCAGGTCACTCCCTGTCCTAAATACTCATCTAGTGTTGCCATACCTTGTTAATCAGCTGCTATGTTCCGCTCCAAAGGCGGCTATATTTCAGTGGCAGGTGAAGTGATACCGTTCTGTTAAAACCTTCTTATAATGTGCCAAGCACTTTGGAACTGTAGCAATATGTTTGTGACAATGATTGGGCTCAATACAAGAACACCTGGGTGAAACTGAATGGCCTGTATTATACAGGAAGTCAGACTAGATGATCGCTGGCCTTAAACTCTATGAATCTGTGAAATTCCTAGAGCAAGAGAAGCCATATGTAAGTCTCAAAGCTCCAGACCAAGGTAAAGAACACGATTGTAATATATTTATCAAAGGATAAGGCAAGCTCCAGAAAATTATAACAAACAGGAAGGTTAGGCAGGAAACCTACTTGTAGCTGGGAACTAGGGAATGTTTACAGGGAGAATTTCCTTGGCTGCTTCCCTGTAAGAAAATCACTGTTTGAATGAAGGGTGCTATTATAAAAGCATCACATTCACTTTTCACATGTTTTGTAACCAACATAGAGTTTCGCCTGTCGTGACTACTCTGAATGATGCCGCTCACTCTTTAGTTGCTGAGGAGGGTGTGTGGGCAGGAGAACAGTCCTTCAACTCTCATGGGTTTTGCATTAAAGCATAATAAGCCTCTGAAGAGTAGCCTGAGGTTCTCTCTCTCTCTGCTTGTCCTGACACGTTTTAATGAAATGCCAGAAGTGATGAAGTAGAAAACAGAGGATATCTGCCAGGTCTGTGGGTGACTGCAGACATGATTGTCCAGCACAGAGGGAAAGGAAAGGAGAGTCAACTGCTGTCTAGTGTACTGAATTAGTGCAGTACAATCTTACTGTGAAGCTCTTAGACAGAAATCCTGGCCTATTCTGGTTCGTTTGTTTGTTTGTTTTTAATGCTCCTCATAAAAAGGAGAACGGTGGGAGTATTGTTAGCCGACGGCCAAGGATGTTTGGTGAGGTGCCAGCTATGCCCGTTTATACCATCCGTGACTTTAACCGCTAGGACGCACTGTCCCTTCGCGGCGGGCAGCCCGGGCTAGGCTGACGGATGCCCCAAGGTCCTAACCACCCGTGACTTTAACTGCTAGAGCTCAGAGCTCCTTCGCAGCGGGCAGCCAGGATTGACTGACAGGTGCCCCAAGAGTTTGCCCCGTGGAGGCGGCACAACTCAACGCTAGGCTCTTAGTACTCTCACCTAATGGCCAGGCTTTAGAGCCAAAACGGCTGAGGTTCTTTAATTGTGTTGGCTGCTTTACAGTAAACCAGAGAAAACAAGTCAGGCTTATGCATAAATGGTTACCAAAATTTATTAAGCTAGATTCTAATCATGTGGTTGCAAAATTGCTAGTGCCTACTTATTTAAATGTAGAGATGTTACACACACAAACAAGTTACAAAACTGAAGCCACAATCCCAAAGAAAGAAAACAAAGTATAGAGCTCTATTTCAAAATATGTGTACACTAAAGATAGGAGATCAGGTGTGGGTGCTTCTTACCCTCCTTGCATCTCTCGATTCCAGCGGTGCCAAGCCAGGATCGGTCACTCAATTCCACGGAAAGACGAATAAGGGACAAGGCTTAGGGACCCTCTTAGCTGCAGAAGCCTTGGGAGGCTGTCACTTATCTGACCAGCAGATAGATAGTGAAAAGCACTCAAAAATCATGGTGCTGTAGGTCCCCGACTTATACCTCTGTACTCCTTTATTCTCTTTCTCCTTTCTTATGCCAAATTGAGGCTGGTCTGTCGGGGTGACGCCAGCTTTCGCAAGAGTAGTTTACACTTGCAAGGGAGAGAAACAATAAGTTTCGACTACTGGACATTTCTTTTATCAGGGTAAATATTTTCCCACCTAGGATGTTGGTGTGTGTGCATCACGCTATTTAGTAGGGGCTAAGAGCCATGTCTGTCACAGGGCCTCTGCCTGCTGTGAGCTTAATCGTTGTATCTGTTCCCAGAGGCACATTGTAGCAGCACACCTGTGCTTTCACAGCTTCAAAGGCTGTGCTGGAATATATGTTAAGTGCCCTGTTCCGGCTTCCTCCTGTGTTTCCAGCAATGCTGGTCTGAGGGGGGGGGGGCTGGCTGTCTGGCTACAAGTATGCACATCCCACAAAGAAGGGATTCACTCTCCTAGCTGCATTTACAGTATTCCAAGTTTTTTCACAGCTATGGAGGTATGGGTGATTCAGGTGATGCTTGTGGGTATAGGTGCTTTGGGCTCAGCTGCCTGACCAGGTACCAATGGAAGTACTTACCCAGGCAAAGGCAGCAGGGGAAGCCCCCATCTGAACTAATCCCCCAAGTTTCTGTAGGTGGGCTTGATCTAATGGCTAAATGGAAGACTGCTAACCTACAGGGTGGGGGCTAAAGCCAAAGTTGTCAAACTTGTGTGCCTAAAATTAGGCACTTAAATCCACACTTAGGCACCTACATAAGTGACCTGTCTTTTAGAAGAACCCACCTCCTGTAGCTGCCATTGACATCTGTGGGAACTGTAGGTGTTCAGGAACTCTGAATGACAAGCCATTTTATTTGGATGTCTGTTCCTTTGACAGAATGGAGATAGATATATTGTTGTTTTTCCTGTTACATTTTTGGTAGGCACTCGGCTACTGCAGTGACAGGGCAACATATGTACCTAGAGAGATTTTAATAAGGGTTGTACCTCTAACCTTCCCTTCACCCAAGTGAGCACAAGAGCTTACCCAATAGCTGGTGCATCTTGGTAATGGCCCTTCAAAATGGCAGCTCAATCAGTCAGTTAGTTTGACTGACACACACACACTCTCCTCTTCACTTGCATTCAGGAATCTCCCCTCCACCCATTCTAATCTGGTACAGAGGAAGAAGTCTGAAAGGCAACTTTCTTCACAAAAGGGGAGGCGGCAGCAGAAATGCAATGGACAATGTTCCCCTTTTAAATAGACTCCTCTAGTGGGGACCATTGGGAATGGGATACAGGTCAGGTGTAAGCACAGCAGTGATGGGATTGATTTAGGTCGAACTCTTTTGGAGGCGCTATGTAAAGTTTGGCCCTAGATAGGAAAAGGGGCCCAGTGTTGGAGGAGAACTGATTTTAGAATATCCCGACAGTTGTTGTTGCTTCCTGAAGTACCTGCTTTGTGGAGGGAGCAGAGCCCCAGGTTGCCTCATTCTGTTATGTCCTTGTAACTGAAATTTCTAGAAAGAATGGGTGGGCCTGAGTGCTCAAGATTAGGGGTGGGAAGGAGTGAAGAGGACATTTCAGATGAGATCTCTTTAAACATATAAATCTAGAGAAGAGGTTCCCTCTTGCTCTTTAATGGGTCTTGAAGCAGTTGGTTGTGAGCTGGAGACCCACAGCGAACTAGGGCAAGGCACAGGCCTTAGTGTCTCACGTGGAGGGCACTGAAGTGCAGTGTCTAGTTTATCCTACCCACAGCCCACATGGATGTAAAAAAAAAATCCATTTTTGGCGTATGCCAGAGCAAGAGCTGCCAAGGGCTGAGCAGAAAAGAACATTGGCAGGGAATCCGGTGTGGAAAAAATCTCAAGGAATTCAAAGCAGACTTTTATTTCCTGAAAATTAAAATCCATAAAGAAACAAGAGGTTGAAGAAAGGTTTGTGCAGTAGAAAACGCTCAGCAGTTGGTTTGTTTCTATAGCCTGTGTAGCAAACCACAATCTTTCTCCTTAAGGGTAGGGGTTAGACCAGACCATCGCTCAAGAATCTTCCCCTGCTGCGAAATGGCCCAGCACCAACCCAACTGCATTCTGCACAGTTGTAGATTTTGTGGTTAGCTGCTTCATTCTTGGTTACAGTACTTCTCCTCTTGCTTAAATTCATCCATGTGGAATTTCTGCTTCCCCTCTGCCCACTCCCCAAACTATTCATATTAGTATTTCAGTAGAAATCAGTGGGAAGAAAATCTGGAATTCATCCCACTGACATACCGAATGCATTTAGCTCCTGTCTTGCAGGTTTGTCAGGTATACAGGATTACAGCTTTCTCACTAGCACAAAGTGAGCTTCCATCTGTCATAGCAGAGTTTGTGCTGATATTCAATATGGACAAAAGGCTGGGTGTAACGAGCAGAGCTGGACAAACAACTAATTCAACTTCCATGAGAATTAGCAAGCTTGAATCTTTAAGGGCAGAGGAAACATTTTAGGTTGGAACTTGCAAACCAGAGACTGAATGTCTTTGGTGGTCTTGTTAGGAATTCTCTATAAGCACTTTAACCACCCATAGACATGCCTATTTAGATCCCTGTGGATAAATATCCTGTATCTGGTTTCTCCTGGAACTGGTAGCAAATCTGAACTAGCCATGCTGAGATGATGGATGTACAGACATCATAGTGAGTTCCTGTGATGCAAAATTCTTAGGTATCTGGTACTGCTGCTGATGTGTATATATTCAATACCTGCACTTCTTGCCTTTCCCCTTTGCCCAGCAAGTAAGAAATCTGATCTCAATTTACCAACCACAATAAACATAATGGCGTGTAATTTCAATAATTTATGTATGCAAAATAGGTTCAGTCCAACTACCTGGGACCTGGAAACTCTCCTGTATATCCATGCATCTAAGTCAGTGATACTCAGACCTCAGTGGTTCAGGAGCCAGATTAACGATCAACATTACCCAAAAGAGCCACAGTCATGTGAATTCATTGTCTCATTTACTATAGTACTATTCATATTTAAACAGTATGATGGCAATATTTAGTTCTCACAGCAAATAAGTTGTTAATTTAATGCAAGTTGATAACTTAATCGGGTAATAACATAGTAAAAGCATCCTGATTGGTTAGTAACTTAGATTCGTTAATAATTAAATGACACGGTATTCTAATATCATGTGCTGCAAAGAGCCACAGGAAACAAATTAAAGACTCACTTGCAGCTCACGAGCCACAGTCTGAGTATCACTGATCTAAGTCCTTGAATGCTATTAAACTAACAGCACAGGTAAAGAGAGTAAAGACTAACATACATCCAGAGTCGCATTAGTTGACCTAAAAACTGAAGACTGGTTAATATCTAACCTTCTGAACAGCCTGTGTGTTACTATCAACAAGAGCTAGTACTCTTTGGGAGACAGTGTGTAGATTTCTTCAATTTCAGGTGGATAGCATGTTCCAGGAAAAGCTACGGTAGCTGTCATGGGAGGGCAGGGGAGAGGTGAGAGAGAGAAAGAGAGAAAACACTGATGCGTCTTCTGATCTTTCGCCACCCTACAGGAAATCCAAGCAACCTGGTATGAGAAGCTCCATGAGTGGGAGGATGCCCTTGTGGCCTATGACAAGAAGATGGACACAAACAAGGATGATCCTGAGCTGATGCTGGGACGTATGCGTTGCCTGGAAGCACTTGGAGAATGGTAAGAAGAGAATTCAGAATGGATCATCCAGAAAAGTCTGTTGACCTCAAACAGCTTTTCCTATTTCAGTTGATATCAGACCCAGCCTTCTCCTGTTTTGCTATTTCTCTGTTTCATTTTGCTCCAGAAATATGGCAAGCTATTTCTGAAATCTGCTTCCTATTCACCTGGTGAATTATGCCATTCGTGCTACTTGTCAGATGAAAATGTCTTCCCTGAATTCCCATTTATTTGTACTTTCCTAACATTTAGAAGATATCAAGTTGCTGCTCACCCTGCACATCAAGGCAGCATGTTGTTGCAGGTGTTAGACAACCCTGTCTGAGTCTTTTCAGATGGAGCCATCTGATTAGCCAAGTTCCACCTGAAAGGGGACGTGCAGCTGATCAGTTCTGTTCCACCCGTAGTAGCGAGAGAGAATATTAATAGAGAGGAGTTCTGCGAACACATAACTAGGCAGCATGGTTCAAAACTACCACCAAAAAGTGAGACTCTTCCATGATGACTCATTTAGCTTTACTCGCCTATTCAGCGTTATTCACATGCCTGTCTGGAGCGTGTGGACCTTTTTATGCAGATGTCAACAAAGTTTCCTACTTCCCGGTAACAATCTGAATGAGATTATGCCAGATAAATCTTTCATTTTAAACCCACTTCATCAAGTCTGCTGCAGATGTCCGAGTTTCTCATCTTGACTGTTTTTAGCATTTATTAGTTTTTGTCTTTTTTGGCATTTGCTGATGGAAACCACATTACGTCCAGGTCTTTGGCACATACATCACAACATCGGAGTTTGTTTCCACCAGAGAGAGACCCATTAATGATCTGGAATTTTCAGATTATGGTGTTTCCCATGCTCACCTTGAATCAAGAGGCTAAGCAGAGAAGACAGGCCCTGTGCGCTGTAGTGTGCAGTTCTGCCTCCAGGCACAGCAAATCTGTGCACGTCCTGCCTCTCTGCTGAGCTTCTCCTGTCACTAGGCCTGTGTGCTGATGAGTCCTGACAGGAACCCATGTAACGGCACACAGGAAGAAGATTCCTCTCCATTGAGGTCATTGCACTGCTGCATAAACTGAGCTGCCTGGAAACTGTGCTGGGCTGCCGAGAAGTCCAAAATCCAAACAGCATTTTTCTCCTCCTACGTCCTCAGTTTTTGCAGCAGGAAGAATGGAGCCTCCTGGTGGACAGTCTCTTATTTGTCCTTGCAAGGAGTAGGCAGTTCCCACCAGGGGTTGATGGGATTTCTCCCTCCTGTAAAAATCATCCTTTCTGATTAATCATCTGCTTCCCTGCATTTGGGAGAGATTTCTTCTGAAATATTTTGTTTTTCTATAGAAGCTATAAACCCCTATATCTGTTGACATATTCTGCAGGAAGGGAGGGAATCCCAGTGTTCTGACTTGCATTCAACCCTTTCCTGATGTACAAGAGACCAACCCTCTATCCAG
Source organism: Lepidochelys olivacea (assembly GCF_965140295.1). Lineage (NCBI taxonomy): Eukaryota > Metazoa > Chordata > Testudines > Cheloniidae > Lepidochelys > Lepidochelys olivacea. The sequence goes on from NC_140428.1 coordinate 18,792,863, forward strand.
ATAATGTTCGATATGTGTACTGGGTGTCCTGACAGCACAGGAAATGCCTTGCGGCCCATTGATATGCAGGCATCCCAGCCATTCTGTCCTATAGTTACATTTCACATGGCTGCTTAAGTAATTCTCCCCTTACTGTTGCTGTTTTGGCAGAGAGGTGCGGGAGGGAAGTGAGACCCAATATTTGAAGACTTTAGTGCTGGAGAGATATGGGAGGAAACAGTGTTCCTGCAGAAGATGTAATAGCAAGAGCCAGGTCATTCTATGATCTAGTTCTCCGGAATCAAAAATGATTCTCTTCTGTGTAATTGACTACACTGAAGCAAGATGCACAGAGATATGGCTGATGAATCTTGCCCATATGTTCAGGGTTTAGCTGATCGCCATATTTGGGGTCGGGAAGAAATTTTCCTCCAGGGCAGATTGGAAGAGGCCCTGGAGGTTTTTCGCCTTCCTCTATAGCATGGGGCACGGGTCACTTGCTTGAGGATTCTCTGCTCCTTGAAGTCTTTAAACCACAATTTGAGGACTTCAATAGCACAGACATAGGTGAGAGGTTTTTTGCAGGAGTGGTGGGTGAGATTCTGTGGCCTGCGTCGTGCAGGAGGTCGGACTAGATGATTATAATGGTCCCTTCTGACCTAAATATCTATGAATGGCAACACCTCCACAGTTGGTACTTTTTTAGCGTCCGATAAAAGTCTAGAGAAATTTCAGCATCATCATGTGGTTGCATTTGGCTGTGTGAGATCACTGCTTTGTTTTATTTCCTTACTAAAGAACAGTAAATAAAATCATAGTGTGTTCCTGTTCACAATTTAGAACAGCTCCTATTGCCCATCTTCTTTCCTGGCTATACACGTCTACTTCTGCTGAGTGAGATTTCTCCTAAACAATGCAGTTTGCAGCTACATTTCTTTTAACTTCGCAAGGTCTGCTGGGAAGGAAACAACAGGACACTATTTCTGCATCAGGGAGGGAGCTTTTATCCTTTTTGTCCTGATATAGCTTCCTTTAGAGAGACTTCAGCAGATGGAGCAGGGAAGAGACCAAGGAGTCTGGAGGGCTAGTCTTCCTATGGATACTATATATCGTGTCTTTCTGTAGTCCTCTTATCACCTACCTAGACATGGGATCGTAGCCGTCTGTCTGCGGGATACACGTCAAGGTGATCCGCAGGACAAGCTGGGGCCTAAGGACTTAGCAACAATCTGATTATTTTTTATTGTTGTTGAAATAAAATAAACACAGTAGGGAGCATTTTCCCACCTTTCTTGGTGTCTTATATTTGTGATAAATCAGCTGCTGCAGGATAGACACCCACTCCAGAGCTCAGATGGAATGTTGAAATTGAATGGACTCGCTCTGTGTACGATTTGAAATGTAAATATAGCTGTAGCTTGTACATTTATATCTTCGAAAGCAAAACCCTGCATCAGGACAGCACTGAGGTTCTGAATCTGAATGCAGTCACAGTGCAGAAGTTAATGATCTTATGGCAAAGAAAAAAGTAAACAGACTTTGTTCCTGTGGCAGAATATCCAGGAAGTTGGTTTCACAAGGTTGGCTGTGTATGCCACTGCAGAATTGCGCTCCTAGTTACCCAGAAGGAATGTTCCCGTATCCATGAGTGAAGTTAGCACGCTCTCTAGGTAAAACGCACCTAGGTCACTATCAAACAAAGTAAATATTTCATGTAACCCAATAGTGCCACAGTCATGTGACCACCTCCTTCCCACTGACCATAATATGTCAATCCCAAGGTTGAGAATTTAGTGCCTTAGTCAACTTGGCCTGCTGTCTGTCTTCTGCCGTAGTGTTGTACTATTTGTGTTGCTTGTTTGTGCTTGACAGTAACTGACATTTCCTCTGGAATTGGTGCTGCTGCACCATGCTGCTGTTCTCAGCATGCTGTGCAGTGGACGTTTGAAAGTGCAGCCAGGGCAGACCTAGCCACTTGTCTCCTGGTATAATTATGTCTGCGAGAGCCATGCTTCTGTGTTAGCTCATATTGGGTACTGATTCGCTGCTGCTGTTTTTTCCTGGACCATTAAGCTGTCAGTATGACTGTCCTGCCTGTGGCAGCTCATCCATTCTCGTGTTGACTAATTTATCTTCCTCACGGGGACTAGAGACTAGCAATGAGAAGGCAAGTTGGTCTCCCTCATAGTTAACAGCTGCTTTGCTGCTACAGACTTTCCAGGCTGAAAAATACTGAACTTGCAACACCCAGATTAATTGATGTGATCAACAACACATTCAAGTTTCAGAGTAGCAGCCGTGTTAGTCTGTATTCGCAAAAAGAAAAGAAGTACCTGTGGCACCTTAGAGACTAACCAATTTATTTATTGTGGGGGGAGAGAAAACCTTTTGTAGTGATAAACACCCATTTTTTCATGGTCTGTGTGTATAAAAACATCTTCTGTATTTTCCACAGTATGCATCCGATGAAGTGAGTTGTAGCTCACGAAAGCTTATGCTCAAATAAATTGGTTAGTCTCTAAGGTAACACATTCAAGGTTGATGAAAGCATCTTGGAGGTTCCTCTCTACTAGAGGTGAAGATTAGCGAATCCCCTTTAAGAACCTATTGAGACAAGTCCTCATCCTTATTTGTTGTAACTGTGACTGTGTAGCTTCATCTTTTTGAAGCATGCAGACCCCATAGTGTGTTTATCCAAAATGTTTGACAAAGCTGGGAGCCAGGAACTGTTCAGAACCCATTCATCATAGGTGTCCTTTTTACTGATGTTTCCAAAAAAGTGCTAAATGTCCCTCGCTTTAAGTATGCGGGTTATGAATTCTGGATTTAATGTAATACCCTGTTCTAGGCTGAAACTGACAGCTCCGTTTTTAAAATAATTTTTCACTGGTTTGGTTTAGATGTTCTTGAAATGTTCTGAGGCTAAATAACTCCTCATTGACCAAACCACATTATGTCTGTGGATTTGCCAAAAGGGAAGTGGTAAACCCACTTCTTCTCCTCTATGTAAAAGAGGATTGATGGGGCTAGGCCTGTAAAAAAAAAAAAATCTAGGTGTGAAATTGTTCTTATTCCCTAGAAACTATTAAACATTTAAAAAACTGAGCTGGCAGCGCCGTCCTAGAACAGGGTATTAGATTAAATCCAGAAAACACGACCCGCCTGCTTAACACAAGGGACATTTAGAACTTCTTTGATCCCTCAGTACAAGGGACACCTTGGAAGGTGGCTGTCACACACAGCGAACCCTTTGAGGAGGTTTTCACTAACCTGAAACTGTGAATTATTCCTCCCAGGGGGCAGCTTCATCAGCAATGCTGTGAAAAGTGGATGCTGGTAAATAACGAAACTCAAGCCAAGATGGCTAGGATGGCTGCTGCTGCTGCTTGGGGCTTAGGTAATGTATGTCTTCCAGCTGTGCTTGGGGGACGGTGTAAGACAGCAATTGAGGAGAGAGTTCAGGGGTGTAATTTACATCTTTTAAGAAGTCTGAATCACAAGATAAGAGAAAACACATAGAGCAAGCTTATTTATAGGGTTACATGAAATAATAAAGGTCATTTAATGTTCAAGCCCATAATGTGTAACCTTTTATGCAAAAGCTGCCAATGCACCCTTAGGTAATGAAAAGGTACCTTTTGAGGGTTGAATAATAATAAAGAGATGGATTAATATAGTACTGTTTGACCTCTGCTGACTATAACAGGGTTCAAAAAAGAACTAGATAAATTCATGGAGGATAGGTCCATCAATGGCTCTTAGCCAGGATGGGCAGGGATGGTGTCCCTAGCCTCTGTCTGCCAGAAGCTGGGAATGAGTGACAAGGAATGGATCACTTGATGATTATCTGTTCATTCCCTCTGGGGCACCTGGCATTGGCCACTGTCAGAAGACAGGATACTGGGTCTGACCCAGTATGGCCATTCTTATGTTCTTAAGTTTCAAATCTAATGTAATTTGTACATGAAATGAACTTGATGTGATTTTACTAGTTTTTCTGTTGTTCACAAACTGCAAAGCCATCCATCCCTTAACTATTTTGACAGGATGTTATCTCATGAGAAGCCCCTGAGTGGAACAGTTCTGTAAATAAGTCCTGTTTGAGATGCGTCAGTGGAAAGAGGTGGGGATAGTTTGCATAGCATATGCCTGCTGTCTGCCTAGCTCCATCCAATGAGAGTAATCTTCCCCTTTTGTGAAATACCAAAGTGCAGCCACACTTTCCAGAAAAAGTTTCCTCCACAAGAGCCCAATGTTAATGTTGCAGCTGTTTTATCACAAAGAATACGAGAACTTTGCCTACCAAAATGAAACCTTGCCTTGTAAAACCACCCACGTTACAGTTTGCTGAACCTGTAAATGAAGTTGGTTGTCCCTTCTGAAGACAGATTACCATAGTGCTTGCTTTGATGTCGGTATTTTCACTGGGGGAGAAGTGAAAAATTATCTCTGTGAAGCAACTGCACTACTTGATGCCTGTATAGAAAAACACCATGGAGCATTGTGCCACGAGTGGGTCCTCCATTTCATTAATGCTGAGCCCCTAAAGCAGTCACCTCTAGCTCTCAACAACAAATCTGCCTTCATGGAAGAGCCTGGTGGTCCATCTAATCCAGTGTCCTGTCTCTATTTGTAACCAGTGCCAGATGCTTCAGAGGAAGTCTTAGAACCCCTGTGATATCTCTATTTGTGTAATATTACACAATGGGAGAAATAGCTTCTGATCATTTCATTCCTTGAAGCAGAACTGATAGCTCTTGTAATTTTTCCTTGTTAGTCTAATATAGATGGTATTCTTATTCATATAGATGAATACATTAAAAAGTTTGCTAGGCTGATTAACAGTATCCTGGAGTAGCAGGTTCCTCGGGTTAATTGCACGATGCATTAAAAAAATCCTTTAAATCTTTTAGATTTTTTACCTTTTTAATTTCTTCAACTATTTTGTTCTTGTGTTATGGGATAGGGTAAATGACTGCCCACCTGGCCTGCTCTGTGCCACTCATTGGAATAGAATCCTCTTCATCTATATTAAAGGGGAACATCAAGTTGGTTCAAACTTTTCAATGCAAACGCTACATGGGGGCAGAGGAAATATAAGTGAGTTCTGGATAATAGGGGATTTCAGGTAATAGGGGATTTCAGGTAAGTGAGGTTTTTCTGTAGTTCCCTCAGCCATCTCAAGGCAGCTACTTTAAAGAACAGTAGATGAAACCTCACATGGTGCTTTTGGACTCCAAATTAGTCTCTTGGCCAGAATCCAATAGCACTGTGAATCTAACCACTGTACTCGTGCTTAACACTGGAGTCTAGTTCTAGCAGTGTTTCAGAGAGGGCTATGGCATCAGCAAGTGTGTCCATGTCTCTTCAGGTCAGTGGGATAGCATGGAGGAATATACTTGCATGATCCCAAGGGACACCCATGATGGTGCCTTCTACAGGGCCGTGCTGGCACTGCATCAAGACCTCTTCTCATTGGCTCAACAAGTAAGCATCTTCCTTCATGATTTTGCTTCTGTAAATCCCACGCTGAGATTGTGTGTCCTTCCTGGCAGCAATGGAGCCGATTTGAAAGCAGTTGGCCATAACTGCTAATAACTTCTCTCAAGTGGAAACTCTTATCCCTGACTGCTCAGTTTGTTGCGTGCTTCCAGGAATACTGCACTAGTTGTGTAGAGACACGTTAGCCCAAGAGTTGTCTTAGTCATACTCAGGTTTCTATTTTATTGTGTCCTCTTGGCAGCTGGAGGGAAGTCATGGGACACATCCCGTCTGGGAAATTGTTCTGCAAAAGACAGCATTCGGTGAAGGGCACTGATGGCTAGAGACGTGAACAACAGTATCTCCTTGTCAGTCTGTGCATTCTTGTGTTTGCCAAGCCTTTTCAGAGTAGTGTTAACGAATGCCAGATGCTGTAACGGACCCCATACTTTTTGGTTTAGGTGCATGGCCCATCTTTACCTTCTTGTGCATCTCCTGTACCTGATCTTCCTTGCAGCAGTGAGAAGTCTTTGTAATCCTGAGGGTACGTCTACACTGCAATTAGAGGTGTGACTGCAGCAAGTGGAGACGTACATAATCTAGTTTTGAACTAGCTAGCTCCAGTAACAATAGCAGTGAACCTGTGGGCTAGCCACTTGAGTACATAACTCTGGGTGGGGTTATACAACCCATTCTGCCACCGTGCTGCTGTGGCTTCCCTGCTATTGTTGTTTGAGCTAGCTAGATCAAAGCTAGCTTTGCTATGTCTGCACAGTCTGCAGCTGCAACTTTGATTGTCATGTACCTGTACCCTTAGATTGAGACTTGGCATAAGGGGAAGGAAAGAGTCTGCTGAACAGAGCCATGTTTGTCTGAGTGCATCTTTGACAGACATAATTCACGGGGAACGTCTTCCCTTTGCAGGTGTGAAGCATGTAGATTACTTTCCAAGGAAACTTGTGTAGTATTTCTCAGAATTCTGTGCTGACTTGCAGAATGAGATAAAGGAATGGTCCAATCTGCCTTGGCAGAACACGTACATATCTTGAGTGTTATGCACAAGAAAACGGGCCTAGTGTTTAATGGATGAAGGTTTGTAATTAACCTTTAACATTTTGAAAGGGAAAAGTTACAGATGAGAGATTATATAATTAATGGCACCAGAGCAGGGCCTTGTTTCATGCACTCAGAGTGTCTTCTTTGTACTGAGAGATTTGGGGTTTTCAGGGTCTAGAACATTCGTAAGACGTTACTGGGGCGTGTAGAGCTGTGAAGTCCATCTAAGTCCAGGTCTCCACTAGCACTTATGTCAACAAAACTTTTGTTGCTCAGGAGTGTGAAAAAAACACCTCCCTGAGTGAGACAAGTTTTGCCGGCATAAACCCTTGTGTGCACAGTGCTATGTCGGCGGGAGACGTTCTCCTGCCACTTGTCGAGCTGTTTTGTTATGTCAATGGGAGAGCTCTCTCCCGTCAGCATCATGCGGCTACACAAGTGTTCTTACAGTGGCACAGCTGTATCAGTACAGCTGTGCCGCTGGAAGCTTGTAAATGTAGACATGGCCTTAGATACCTGCACGCTATCAAAGAAACAAAGCTCCTGAGGCTTTTCTGTAACTGGTTCTTTCACACTTATTACCAAAATTCCAACTCCTCCTTCCCTTATAAATGTTATAGTTGGGCTTTGCAAGGACACTGGGGTCAAAAGCACGGCAAACACTGGTGACGCAGTCTATGTCTGAGGGGCTTTAGCAAATCCAAACTTCCATAGACAGGACACATGTTTAGATTATAAATGCAAGTCCCAATTTTTCCCCCATACTCGCCGTTGGATTCTCCAGTTTTCTGTTAGTTTCCATTTTAGAGCTAATTCTCCCTATAGGTGACACTCCTTTTCTGGTGCCTGATGGAGTTTGGGGTGGCTCCAACCTTCCTTGTGGGAAAATAGAGAGTGGACAGTTGAGCGTTAGTATGAACTGTTACTGTCTGTGGACAAGGCACACCCCTGAAGTCTCAGCTTCCGTTTCAGTGCATTGACAAGGCCAGAGACCTGCTAGATGCTGAGCTGACCGCCATGGCAGGAGAGAGTTACAGTCGGGCCTATGGGGTGAGTATCTGACCTGCAGCCTTCATGTTAGTTTAGGCTATTTATATAAGCTCAGAGCTTCCTGACTGTTTTTGTGTATCAAATACAAAGGCCTATGCAGGCCACGCGGACCCACAGACTAAATGGCTCTTGTATGTGGGGATTGTGGCTTTTTGGAAAAGGGTCTGAATCCACTGAGAAGTAGAGAGAGAAAAATGTGACTGAACACTGGGATTCAGCACCCCACTACCAACCCTTACCTCTGCCCTGGTCAAGTTTTGTGGTTAGTTCTGTCTCCGGGTGGAAAAGCTCAGCTTTCACACCCCAGTGGAAAGTCATCCTTAAGGTCAACGTTTAGAAGCATTGTGGGGGAGGCTCAGGCTCAAGTGAAGATGGAGATGAATCTTCACTTGAATCAGAATTGGGGGTTTTGTTGCAGCAGTTTGAGGAAACCTAGAAGACAGTGGATTATCAAGGTACCTGAATGGCAACTGCCTGTTCTTTCCCTCTTGGTCAGTAGATAACACCAAGGTTTTTAGGCCAAGTGCTGATCTTTAGTCCTGGATTCACTGTGCATTGATTGGGATGGAATGTGATTGTTTCGTTCAGGCTATGGTATCCTGCCAGATGCTATCAGAGCTGGAAGAGGTTATCCAGTATAAACTTGTACCAGAACGACGCGAGATCATCCGCCAGATATGGTGGGAGAGACTGCAGGTAAATCTACCAGAGACTGCTATAAACCTCTGTATACCTCCTGCCGATGGCACAGATGCTCAGGCAGTGCGCACCCACAGCTCCCATTGATGTCTGCTAGAGTTGTGAGTGCTCAGCACTTCTGACAATCAGACTCTGCGTCCCCCCACAGCATAACAATCTGCTCTCTCTCTTCTTTACAGACGTGTCCTCAGCATGTATTTAATGCCTCTGGCCACCGCCATGGTATATGTGCTCATTTTAAAGCCTGGCACAGGATCTTTCAAATTTGCCTGCTCCAAAGCAGGTTCTAAAGAGATCTGAGTGGAGTAGAGGTTTCAGTGAAACCTGCAGGGCTGCTTGTACAAACTTTCTGTCTAGCTTTCGGGTGCTAGAATATTACACTTGTCCACTCCTCTTCTTTCATTTTCATGTTTGCATGTTAAATATAAATGAATATTCTGTTTATGCCACATGATGGAATGATTGGGATGAGTAATACTGAGAAAAAAGATGCTGCATCAGTGTGCAAAGAGTCATAGAAATGTCCTGTATGCAGTGGTGTTGCAGCCGTGTTGGTCCCAGTATGTTAGATAGACAAGGTGAAGTGAGGTAATATCCGTTGCTGGGATATTACCTCACTCACCTTGTCTTGCTAATAGAAATTTCCTAGCATTTTAGGTCACCTTATCCACCCCACCTGGGCAGTGCAGGATTGTTCCTCTATTATTCTCCACTGATTTGTCCTGTCCACCTTTTTAAGTGCCCCAAGCAAGGGAACTTTCGCCAGTTCCACTGGAAAGCTAATGCGTCTTTTGCCTAGAGAGCATAAGCCCAAGACACGTGCTAGGATTTAAGACCACCTAAATATTTTGAGTGGGTATCCTTTCTGGAGGGAGCTTTTCTGTGAGAGGGTGGGCCTGTACATGAAGTAACACATACAGTACCTTCTAGCATGTCCAGAGAGATGTTCCTCTCAGGGGGGAAATTATAGTCAGAATGAAGTGTATAAACTGCATTGGACTTCAGTGTTCCTTCTGGAGGGAGAATTCTCACTGCTATATGGGCCCCCACACTGAAGGGTGTTTACCTGTTGCTACTGTGAACATTTCAACTATTTAGGGAGCTGTGACAATGCTTTTTGCTTCCAAACTGCATTCTTGTCTGGAAAAGCTGAGAACATTCCTCTGGAGAGGAGAGGCTGAGTGTGATGGGGAGAGTAATGTCTATGAGTAAAGCTGTTTATGGTCCTGAGAACAGTACATACAGTTCTTGTACATTTTATTGTGTCTTAGTAATAATTATAAAATGCCTGTTAGATGATTTGGTGGAAGGTTGATTTGGGCATTAGGGAGGGCTGCAAGGAACAGGCTTTTCTGTCTAATTTGTGTGCACCCAGTTTTGAAAAGTCAGTGGGGTACTTAGCTATTTAATCAGAGATGAGAAGACTTTCTTTTTTCCCTTGGTATGAGATTTTCCCTTCAAGATCACATGCTGATTGAGCATTTGACTTGCCTGCAAAGAAGCAGATTTGTGTTGCTGCTTCCAGATAGAATCCCTTGCTGTTACAAAATTTGTGCTTGTCTCCAGTGGGCACAGTCTACCGTAGATCTCTGGGATGGATTAAGTCTAAGTCAGTCCTGCATCCATCTAAACTTCAGAGGCTTCATAAAGACTTAGAGGCCTCTTAAAGCTTATCTATCCCACCCTTAAGAACTTGATCAACCCAGTCAGCCCAAGCCCCAGTGGGTGGCCAGTGCACTGCCACCCGCAGTTTTGCATCTGAGGCTTGGTCTACACTACAGAGTTAGGTCGGTGTAAGGCAGCTTACATCGGCCGAACTCTGTAAGTGTCTACAGTGCAACGTTGCTCCCACCGATGTAAGTCGCCCACGAGGCCAACCTAATAACTCCACCGCCACAAGAGGCATAGTGCGTAGGTCGATATAGTTAGTGCAACACAGTGCGTTACTTACGTCACCTGGTGGCTGTCAGCCTCGTGCAGGGCTCAGCTAGAGGTCCCCTTCTCACCACCCTGGGGCTCACAGCAAGAGCCTGGCAGCCCCAGGGCAAGAAGGCTCCAACTGTGAGCTGACAGAGGGAACAAAGTATGGACATGAACCACTGTGGTGGCTGTACTTGGACCTAATTTAGGTCGCCTTAATTTTGTAGTGTAGACAAGACTTAACTCTCTGGACGCATCCATGCACCCTTCAACTTCAGGGCCAGATCCTGTCTTATCTGCTCTGTTGGACTTGAAGCTATTGTGGCACTCAGCACAGGTAGACAGTAACCAGACAACGCCTGCTTTAGCAGTTGGCAATGCAATTTCTGGCAGAGTGTCGTCAAAATCACTTCAGCGTCTGTAAAAAAAAAAAAAAAAAAAAAAAAACCCAGCAGCAATTAGGGGAAGGAAAAGGTCAATAACAAAAATATCTCTTTGCAGCTTTCAGAACTTTTTTGTTTTTGTACCTTCTCATGTTGGAACTAGTCACTGTTGAAACCAAAAATAAAGTTTGAAGCTGGGTTCGGAAATGTTGTGAAATCCTTGCCTTGTTGTTTTGACAGTGCAGAAGTAACAGCTCTGCTTTTGGATCTGCTTCTACTGTAAAAGGTCTCTCCTTTTTCCATTAGAGAATGTCATTAGACTTGGAGCAACCAGCTGGCATCTAATGAGGTTGACTATTGAGTATGAGGCTCAGGGACTTATCCTCATTCACACATAGCCGTTAAGAATGCAGCCAGTTAGTGCCAGGTGTCTGTCTGCTGTGAAATATGGGTACAGCAGTCATTCTAATCTTGGGGACAGGCTCTTCAGATCTTTGGTTATGGAGGAATGGTCCCTGTGGAAAAGAGAACATTAATAGGTTCTGTCTGCACTTCTTTTCCCAGGGCTGCCAGCGGATTGTAGAGGACTGGCAGAGAATACTTATGGTCCGGTCTCTCGTTGTCAACCCTCACGAGGACATGAGAACTTGGCTCAAGTATGCCAGCCTCTGTGGCAAGAGTGGGAGACTGGTGAGTCGGAAGTCTGTGGGAAACCACTGTCATCAGGGGACAAATAGTCATCCTAAGAGAGACTTACAGCCAAGTTCTGTTCCCATGCTGGGTCTGAAAACTTTAATGTAATATAGTATTAGTATTAGTAACACGTGGCTCTTACATTGCACTTTCAGTCCTATGTAAATAGTTATGTTAGTATCCTTGTTACGCTCCTAGTTTGGGCAGTAACCTCAATACTATTTATTACCAAAAAGAAACATAAACCACAAAGAATTCCCGCTCTTTATTGGCTACTGACTTGAAAACATAACATCTAGGGCCAGGAGAAAATATATGGTCTGTTGTGGGGATGGGGCGGTTATCCTTGTAAATACAGGAAATAGTAATCCGGATGCTGGAGTGTGTATCTCTCCATAACCCTCAATACAGATAACAGCGGTACCATTTCTCTCTCATGTTTTACCAAACCACATCCCTCTCCCCTGTGTATTGATACAGTTGCTTACTACTTTCTGACAACTTGTTCCATGTCCCAGGTGGCCTTTGAGCACAGAAGCTTGTTCTAAATTGCTTCAGAGCCACTGTTCTCTGCCGCAATCCATAACCTCTAGTTTGACAGTTATTGTAAACTGGGTTCTGTACTGAGAATGTCGGTGTAAATCATGAAATACTAACACCAGGTACGGGGAGAGACTCTGTGACCTGGGGATACTTCTCCACAGTGACCATGCAGAATTGTTAAATCAGACGTTATATATTGTGACAGGGTTGGGCCAGATGGCTATAGGAGAATAACAGAAGGCAGATATATAATCCCCAGGCTAAGTAGGTCCCTTTTCCCTGGGTAAGGTAACAGGGAAGGTTCCAGAACAATCAGGAGCCTTCTGGAGACAATTAAGACAGGCTGATTAGAACACCTGCAGCCAATCAAGAACCTGCTAGAATCAATTAAGGCAGGCTAATCAGGGCACCTGGGTTTTGAAAAGGAGCTCACTTCAGTTTGTGGTGTGCGTGTGAGGAGCTGAGAGTGAGAACGTGGACTGTTGGAGGACTGAGGTGTACAAGCATCATCAGACACCAGGAGGAGTCGACCTGGACTGTGAATTCAGAAAAACAGCCAAGCTGAGGGCTGCCGTGAAGCTCCAAGGCAAGCAAATCCACCAATAAGCGCAAGACCCACGAAGGTAGAGCAGAAACTTTGTCACAATATATGAAACTCACATGGGCATACCGTGGAAGTGTAGCCTTGCACATGTTCCAGGGCACAGCTGCACTTTCTGCATGATGTGACCTGCCTATGTCTGCCTTAGTACAGAGAAGCAATGTCACTTTAAGTGGTTGTCATTAGAGACTGTTATGAACAAGGGCGTGTGGAGGTGAAAGCAAGTTTGTTGTAACCTGGTTTTTGATTTGTCATTCTTTCAAGGCTTTGGCCCACAAGACACTTGTACTGCTCCTGGGAGTAGACCCATCTCGACAGCTGGATCACCCGTTGCCAACTGTTCATCCCCAAGTGACGTATGCCTACATGAAACACATGTGGAAGAGTGCCCGCAAGGTACGTGTTCTTATTTACAGCCTCAGAATCCTTTCCACTCACCACAAGCGGCCCCGGACTCTTGGTCTGTCAGTCACACACATACCCCCATGGTGAGGGCCAGTAAAAAAAAACAAGAAAAATGGTTGCAGCCTCAATAAAGAAAAGGCAAAATAGATTTTTGTGATGGGTATGGATTAAAACATTCAACAGATGAAAACATCCAACCAAGAGACAGCTGGAAAGTACCGAGGGCTTTGTCAGGAGAATAACTTGGTTGTGAGGAGCCTGGGATGAATGTTCTAACGTTGCAACACAGAGAGTTTACATACTCAAATCCAGTAAGCTCTAGACTGGATGACTTATCTTATTTTAATATACATTAGAGCCTCTGTTTATTCTCAAATGTTCTACCACGTCTTTTTCATTTTTTCTGTCTTTGGGCTTGCCAGCTCTGGGACTGTGCCATTTGCAAGCACTTAGTCTCACCACCCTTCCGTTAAATGTAAAAAGCAGAAGGAGCTGCCTATGTATAGAACAGAGTGCAACTCACTTTTGCACCAGAGCGGTCTCCTACTCTATTCAATAAATGCCATGAGGTATTTCCATGGTATCATTCTCGGTCATACCTCCAGGTATGTCTCATGTCCACTGACTGCCTATGTAAGGGAAAGGGGACCTCTGATTAATGCTTTCAAGTCTTCTACTTGATCTGTGATGGCGAAAGAAGGTGCTTGGTAGGCACGGTGTGAGGGACAGTTGTAGAGAGCAGCATGAAAGAAGGTGTGCAGAGAGTAAAAGAAGCAGCTAGAGAAAGGATTGTGTGGCGTATGAAAGAGGGCATGAGCAGACAGGAAGAAGCTGAGACAAGATTACGCAGGGTTATGAGAGCAAGGTGCTTCAGTATGACACAATAGAAGAAGACAGTGAAGACTGAAGGAGAGGGAGGACAGGGTCAGAGATACCCCCTCCAATACCTGAACTGTTCTCTCTCTTTATTGCATTATATAGCCTCTTTGGTGCAGGGGCTATGCCTCTCTGTTTCTAGTTTGTAAAGCTCTGTGTATATTTATAGTGCTGTGTAAGCAATACCCCATCCCAAGAACAGTATTCGAACTGCATGTAAGTTTCAGCATTGGTTGTGAGCTCTGTTCTGTTTGGAGACATAGACCCATGACTATTAAATAGGCTCTTTGCACACCTTTAAATGTAAGTGCTTGATTTTTGAAATGCAGGCTACAGCTGCAGCACTGTCCTAGCAGAAGCCAGATTACAATGTGACAGGGACTGCAATCTAGAAAATTTGGATGCCTGTGTTTATCTGGACAAAACACTGAAAATGTGGGAACATTCTTGTATTGCTGGGGGATGGACTAACTGATCAAATGGTGGTGGTTGTTTTTTTGTTATGAATCTATGAAATAGAACACATGCAGACATATGGCTGTTTGTAGAATGTTATGTGGCCAGGCATGTAACCTCGATGTGGCTGTATGACTTTTAGTGCAGATCTGTAGTCGTAGACAGCTGAGTTTTCTCCTGCCACACTCAGGTTTGGAATAAGTCATAACTTGCCTGAAACTTGCTCTGTTGTTAGCTGTCTGCTTCTAACTTGACACTTCCCAAATCCACTGAAAGACAAAATGAGGTCTAGATGGTGACCTTCCACTCAGCACCTATAGACTAATATTAGCTTTTCTCTGAGAGGGGGTGTAGTGAGAGAATAAACCCCACAAAACCTCTCCTAGCAAAGACTTTTGCCAGCCACTGCAGGACAAAGAGATTCCTCCCACTACAAAACTGCACATTGATTTATAAATCCACGTGTTTAAATAAACTGCTCACTTTGATACTCTGGAGTACATTGCCTCAGAATTCATGTCAATTGAAACAGAAGAGTTTTATTCTATATGGTGACCAGGGGAAGCAGATTGCCAGGCATGGGTAGTAATGGGAGGTGGGAGCATCAGATTTTTAAAAGTATGTCTTCACCCATTTTAGATAAACCTTAATTACATTCAGCAGAAGAGTACTACCATTTTACTGGCAGATACTTGATGGGGATGGGTATCTTATTAGCCACATAAAGATCCCTCTGCTCTCCCTGTGTTCGGATTAGCAGCATGACAATTTTCCAGGTTCTGCCTCTCAGTTAAAACCCTTTTTCCTGATGGTTGATTGAATTCAGCATGCTGTAAAGTAAGGTTGACATTTGCACTGAGCTGATGAGTCATTCCAATTCAGGTGGCTCCTGTCTCATCCTCTTAAATAGCTCCGTTAATGAGAAAAATGCTCATTCCCATAGACAGAAGAGAAACAAATTGGCCTCTTAATAGCCCATTGTGCAGTTCCTGACCTGAAGAGACCTTTTAGATTTCAAGGGCTTTAGGTTTAATTGCTTCCAGTGGAGCGCAGATACCTCTTTTGACTTTTAACTTCAATTTTTCGTACTTTTAATTTTTTTTCATTGAGTTGAAAGTATTTTTTCCCAAATCTTGCTATCAGGAGTTGCTTCCGCACTAAACTCTCTCTAACCCTTCAGCAAAAGAGCCATATGCTGTTCTATGAGGCTTCCAAAACAACCTGCAGACAAGTCTGGACCTTTCAACTAGTTAAAGATCTACAATACTTCAGGACTGGCACTATGAGCCAGGCCTGGAGTCTAAGGGGAGAACAGGGAAGCCCAAAAAGATGTGAGTTTCCTTAGGCAGTTTTCCCTCAAACCAGTTTTCTCAAGCAAAGTGTGTTTTAGATGGGCTTCCCGTAATCTCTGGTACCATCAATCTGCTTGCCATTCTGACATATTTACAGATTACAAAATCCCTCCTAAATTTGGTGGGCCACCAGATTACGTAAGAATGTGTGCTCTGCATTAGCCACCTCTTTGCTTCCAAGTGAATTTCAAGGTGCTGGTTACATTCATTGACGTCCTGGATAATCTGGGATTTGCCCCAATGTCCTATGGTAAATCAGTAGAGAGGCTTTTGTTCAGTTCCTAAAATCAAATTTTCCAGGCCCAGCAGTAGACCTTCTCAGTTAAAGGTTCTCATTTGTAGAGTTGACTTTTTCAGGTCGCCAGAGTCAGGGTTTGTTGGCCTTAACAACATAGTGCTAGGGCATGTCTCTACAGCCAGGCTTTTGGCTGAATGTATGAGATGAAGGTGAGTCCCCTGAAGTTAAGTCCTGAGTAGCAGTTCAGTTGCCAAATTTGTGAGGTGGCGATTCAAGGTTCATACATGCTAAAGACTGATAGGTGCCATGAAAGAATATAGAATAAATCCATTTATACATCCATCATATAAAGCAAAGTTACTCCATATGGGTGTAAATGGTTAGAGGGCATTGAGGGGAAAATGAAGATCTGCTTTGGCTCCCATTAATACCTTTATTTCTAATGGATAGCCTTCTCCCTTGTGAAGCTGTATTTAACTCATACATTCATACTGTCGACATCCGATTGCAGATCGATGCCTTCCAGCATATGCAGCACTTTGTGCAGACAATGCAGCAACAAGCACAGCATGCCATCGCAACCGAAGACCAGCAGCACAAGCAGGAACTCCACAAACTCATGGCACGGTTAGTACCGTGTCCTTTGAGGTCCAGTTCCTGGTTATTGCCACCAGCACAGATTCTGAGGTTGCAGAATCCTTGCAGAAAATACAAGAACAGCAATTCCACTTAGAATGGGGAGGGCCAGAGTTGTCTTCATTTTGCCGATAGAGGCCAGTTGTGTTATGTCACATGCCTGTCCAGTGTGTAATTCCAGCAGCTAAACCTTCTGCGAATTCAGAGGCTCTGCTGAATGACAGAGGTTAATGACACTGAGACACCATTTAAGCAAGCTTGTGTTTGTCTCAGGCAGCTGGTTGTATATTTCCTGCAGTGTGGCTGATTGATTGAAGAAGCCAGAGGTCCCAGCATGACTAATTCTTTGTTTTTGGGGGGTTCCAGTCAGCAGTAAAGAAACACTTTCCACATGGCTGACTCAGCCTGGCCGCATCCAAGCTTTTGGCAGCTCAGGCACTCGGTGCAGCTGTGCTTCTGACTATTGGGTGCCCAGCTTGAGGTAGCCTCTTAAAAAATAGTGTTACGTTAAAAATACATCTAGTAAAAATGTCAGTTTCCCTTCTGAGTTCTTGGGGCCTGGAGATTCTATCATTTCCTGTCCGAGTAAGAAACTGAATGATCAAAAGATGATGATGTTTTACTGCTGAAGGGAACTTTAAAAAGGACCTGTATTTTTTCTTAACTGTATCTTTTTTCCAGAATGAGAGGTCTATAACAGCCATTCTCTTCCTAGACCACCTGTCATGATCTAGCTTGAAAGGCAAGTGCTGATGAGTTCAGCACTGAATTTTTCCTGTGTAACACTCACTGAAAATCGAAAGTGGTAGAAAGGACTCGGCTGCATTACTGTGACACTTAAAGCTTCCCAAGGGACCTAAGCATTAAACCTTTCAGAGCATCCCTCCTTTTGCAATGAATATATTTTAGTTCCTGTCCTCAGGGCAGGAGTGAACAGTGATTCTTGGCTCTGGCCAAGACCAGTCTCCATGCCCCCTAGTGACTGGTTTTCATAGTGCTTTCCTTCAGGGCCTGCTGGCAGTGGGTGGGTTATGTGATGCTTGTATCTGCGGCCATTCAGTACATTATGTCAGGCACCTCATATGGTGACAGTGTCCCCTGTACTGCGAGTTTCAGATGAGGCTTTCAGAACATTTTATGAACATTAATTAAGCCTCCTGATGCCCCTGTGGACACTTGCTAGCTTCATCGTATAACTGGGTATACTAAGGTGCAGAGAGTTCGTGACTTGGCCAGAATCAAAGCAAGTTAGTGGCAGAGTTTAGAAACGGAACCTTTGGAGTCTTGACCCTTGTGAGCTACTTAACTACAGTGTAGCTCTTCCCCATCTGTGTTTAACGGTGGCTTATCGAATGGGTTTCCAGATTATTCTTTTCAGAGCTTGGACTAGAATTCTGCATTTTAAACCGACAGTCTGATTTCTTAGTGCTTGTTCTGTTTTAGGGTTAATCATTTCCCTGGCTTTTTCAGGTGTTTCCTGAAACTGGGAGAGTGGCAGCTTAATCTGCAAGGCATCAATGAAAGCACTATCCCCAAAGTCCTGCAGTACTACAGTGCCTCAACTGAGCACGACCGCAACTGGTACAAGGTAGCCATGGAGAGAACTCATTACTAAACTGCGGAGGCAATATAACGAGCGCTGTATCCCAAAATACAGCGCAATGCAATACAACATTGTGCGGCCCATATAACCTTCTGCCCTCTTAAAATAGCTTAGACACTGGTATATCACTGACCCCAGTGTAAGTGACCCTGCAGCTCAGGTCAAAATGCAACTGCTGATGTTTGCAGACCAGTGGAACGGGACTGCAGTTCAACCCGTGCTGTCACATTTGGGATCTTCTCTCTTGTGGGTTAATTATGGCTCCTTAGGTAAATGACGGAAATTAATCTATGGGGAAGTGTTTAAACTTGCTCCACAAAGTGTTGTAATTCTATAGGATTTCCACTGTGAAGCCAGAAGCTCCTTTGAGGAGTTCCTATACATTTGAGACCAGATAGCCCCTTGGGCAGCCTGCTCCTCAGCACCTACCCTTCTGTCTCTCCCTCATTGTCCTCTCCTTATATTTCATTTCCTCATACTTCCCCTTGTCTTGAATTTTAGCTCTTCAGTTTGATCTTTGATGAGGTGGGGAATGGGGCATGATTTAATTCTGCTGCAGCAGGGATCCTTTAATCACTAGAAAGTGGGGCCTGCGTAGAGGCTTCATCGTTTTGGGGATTCCTATTGATATTCTGCTCTCCCATCGTCAGGCCTGGCACGCTTGGGCAGTGATGAACTTTGAGGCTGTGCTTCACTATAAGCATCAGAACCAGGCCAGAGATGAGAAGAAGAAGCTGCGTCATGTCAGTGGAACCAGCATCACCAGTGCCAACACGGAGGGCAGCAACAGCGACAGCGAGGCAGAGAGCACAGAGAACAGTCCCCTTCCATCTCCTGTGCAAAAGAAAGTCACGGAGGTACGGCCCTCCCTGCCTGCCTGCTGGGGATGAGTGGCACCACTTGATGGGTGCATTGTTTCAAAGGCATATCAAGCAACTTTCCTGTCTGGGAAGTCTCTAATGACACACATCATAGGAGGTATAATTTGAAGCACACATTATAGGACCTTTGACACACATTATAGGAAGTATAATTTGAAGCAGAAAGTTTTAGTTCTTCTTCGTGTTTTATAACTTTTGCCCATACATTCAAGTATAATAAGAACCCTAGCTGCTGTTGCACTGCAGGGGAGGTGGTGAGGAAAGAACATGGGGAACTCCATCCTTCACCCTCAGATGCTTTTGTAGAACTAAGGCAGCTATTTTCATTCCCACAGGATTTGTCCAAGACCCTCTTGCTGTATACAGTCCCTGCTGTCCAGGGTTTCTTCCGCTCTATCTCTCTGTCTCGAGGCAACAATCTACAGGATACTCTCAGGTACCTAGTAAAGCACATACCAAACAAAATCAAGCTGCTAGTGATATCCAGAACTCACTCGCTTTAGGACTCCCTGTAACATGTTCCTGCTCTTTTCACGTACAGCTAAACAAGTTGAAGACTGAACATTCAGTCCGAGCTTGTTTATAACTACATGCTCTTGGTTGGGGGGAAGAAGAGACTGCTGTGGGTTCTGAAAACAAGACACTGGAATGTCCTGTTTTTTTCTTTCTTCAGGGTTCTTACTCTATGGTTTGACTATGGTCACTGGCCTGATGTCAATGAAGCTCTGGTTGAAGGGGTCAAGGCAATCCAAATAGACACCTGGCTGCAGGTAAGGCGTGGGAGGGGTTGGGGTAGATTCCACTTCTGACCTAACTTTGTCTTACCTAGCCCTTTGGAATCTCAATGACTGTAATATCCCAAATGGCACCCTGCCGAAGGAACCTTTGTACGTGATCTGATGAGAGCAGGGTGCTCACAGCAGGAATTGTAACTCTTTTAATAAGCACCTTGGGCAGAAACTGGAGCAGCATTCCCAGGTGACTGTCTGAGCTGATTAGTGCCAGAGAGAGAGAAAGGATGAGGGATTTTAAAGTTAGAGATAACGTGCAGTGATGTGCTACTCTTCTGTGATCCAGACCCTCAGTCCATTTCAGGATGACTTTATAGACTGCACTTCATACAAGAGGCTCCACTTTTTATTTGCTTTACATTTACCCTTGTTCAAGGTGTGGGAGAAGCCTGCAACAGTTTGGAACGGGGGTATCACCCATCACTGTGTGCAAGAATTAACATCTACCACAAGGGACTGGTTGCACATGATAGTCGTCATCTCACATAGCTGTTCTGTCCCTCTGATATCACCATTTGGATCTTTGTATCTAGTTGGTAGAATGCGTGCTGGGATCTCTGGCTACTTTGCAGTGGACAAACAGAGCCTTAGAGATCTCTGAGGAGATTGGTTGGACTGAGCAGCTTGTGAACTATACATGCGAGTGTGACAGGGATTTTTATTTTCTCACCTTTGCTATCAGGTGATCCCTCAGCTCATTGCAAGAATCGATACCCCTCGGCCTTTAGTGGGGCGCCTTATTCACCAGCTCCTCACAGATATTGGAAGATATCACCCGCAGGTAAGCTGTGGCCTTGAGGAAGATTCTCAATAGAGTCTTGGTCAAGTAAAGCTTCCTTATTCTATTAGATGTTTATAATGAGAGTGACTAGGGAGTGAAGGTGTGAGGAGCAGATGCTGGCACAGGACTGGTTATAGTTTATATCAAAAGAGCTTTATTACTGCTTCCTCTCCTGAATAGCTTACTCATTCCCCGAAAGATTTATTCCCTCAGCCCCCTCACAGGAAAGATGGAAATGAGGGGCAGATGGGACATGCAGCATAGAGATCAGGCAGAATTTAAAGTCTTCTTCTCTGTCTGTTGGGACACCTGATGGTGAAAATTGCTTCCTTAAATCTAACTCCATTAAGTAATTATTACTGTTAATGAACAGTAGCTGCTGCTAACATACGAGCTGCATTTCCTACCTTGGTGTAGAGAATCTGTCCTAGCATGCTGGGGAGGAGAATTTTCTGTTCCTCTAGAAGTTTTTGGCACCAGTTCGTCACCACTGGAATTATCCTGCTACCTGATCGGTGAAAATCCAAGCGTTTCAGATAATGTTACTTTCTGTTGGAAAAACAAATATGTTTAATCCTTCAGTTATCCATTTCAATAAATGAGTTACTTTTTCTGCCGCAAAACTGTCATTTCTTAGTAGAATGATATTGAACCAGGCTTGTCACCTGGTTTCTATGTACTTGGACTTGTTTTGTTTTAGTCTTGTTAGTCTCTTGATCTATGCCGCCCCTGTTATGTGTGTGCAGTTATAAATTATTACTGTGTGATGTGTGTCATAGGCTTTGATCTATCCCTTGACTGTGGCCTCTAAATCCACCACAACTGCACGCCACAATGCTGCCAATAAGATTCTGAAAAACATGTGTGAGCACAGTAACACTCTGGTACAGCAGGCAATGATGGTGAGTGCTCTGTGTATGGTCAATAAAGAATCATTCCATGGACTGATGTACCAGCCATATTAAGGGGTTTTTTGGTCTGTTCTTGTAGCAGTATTTTCTCCCATTAAACCAAAGAAAAATGTTAGTTTTTAAAAATGTTAGATTAGTTGATTCTGAGTGTGATTAATTTGTTGGGAAGGAATGATAGTGTTAGAGTACACAGTCTCAAGGAGACTTTCTAGTGTGATGGGACCATAACCTTTAAATATTGGGGTTGTGATGTTTGTCACAGATGAACCTGAGGAGGTGAGGAGAATGGGGAAAGGGAATCATTGACCCCAAAAAGAGAAACTTTAATTTAATGAGAAAGGGAAACAGGACATCCCAAGTCTGACTTGTTTTGGGGGAAGGGGCCGGTTTATCTTGATTTGCTAAATTCTTAATGAATAACTGAAAGGCAGGAATATATTATGAGGCAAACTTCATGTGATTGCAAACATATTGGCAGGTGGGCAAATCAGTTTATAGTAGTCCAGTGGGGTACTCACAGGAGAAAGTTTATCAAGTAGACAATTGGGAAAAATTCGTGTGGCTTCCTCTAGCCACTAGCAGGGAGTAGGTGAAACCATTCTCAAGGTGAAAGTAGTCTAATACTTTTAAGCCTCTCTGCGTTCATGCAGTTTTTTTCCCCCATAGGAATTTATTATCTTCCCTATCCTAATCCAGGTGAGTGAAGAGCTGATCCGTGTAGCCATCCTCTGGCATGAGATGTGGCATGAAGGGCTGGAAGAGGCATCCCGTCTGTACTTTGGAGAGAGGAATGTGAAGGGAATGTTTGAGGTGCTGGAGCCACTTCATGCTATGATGGAGCGTGGGCCCCAGACTCTCAAGGAAACGTCTTTCAATCAGGTAGCTGCTAGTAGAGTGCAGTCTGAGCTTCCTGTAGCCCCAAAAAACAGAACACCCTGCCTCAAAACCATTCCCAGTACCTTTTATCAAGGTAGTAGAAAAGGCAATGGATTTTTTATTATTGGATGGAAGGCTGCTGTGGATGGCGCATGTGTCTCTCTCTCTCTCAAGCTTCCTTTAACTCCAGTTTTTCACTGTGGAAGCTTGACAGAGTGACTGCTCTGCTGTACAGTAAAGCCGACCTCCAAAGAGTCCCAATTCTAGGCCCCTGGGAGGAGTTTTGACAGTCTCACTGTTTGTTTGCATCCTTTCAATCAGATTGAGGAGCATGTTGAGAATGAAGAGTGCTTCAGGGAGTGAACATGCTTCAAACCCAGTTCTAGACTCTGAAACAGAGGTGGGGGGTTATCCCACCAATTGAGCTAAGGGTGAGGCTCTTGAGATAATTTATACTAGCTTCGTTCCACGACACTTATTTCTGCATTCTTGATCTTTGGGGACTCTAATTCTACCTGGGCGTAATCTGATCAAACAAATGGCACTTGGAGTCTAGTGTCTAACAGATGTTACGTGGGCTTTGTAAAATATACCCACCAAAGGCATCTATGAGAGTGAGTGCCTCCTCCTTTGAAGTGATTTCCTCTGTCTCAGTTACACTGCTTCACCGTCCGCGTCAATGCTGCCACCGGTCAGCATAGCAGCTTATTTGAATTTGTGACTGTTGCTTTAGCCCCACAGCTCCACCATTAAAGGGTATTTCTGCCTTTTCTGGTTTCTTTTGGGGGTGAAATCTGTGTGGGGCAGCATTGTCTAATAGAGTCAACACAGCCAGAAATACTTGCATTCTAATCTTGGTCCTGCCACTGATTTGCCTTGTAACCTTGGGAACGGTTAATGATTGTACAGGATTTTGAGATTAAATAAATGAAGCTCTTTGTAAGTGATAAGTATTTACTTTTCATTTGTTCCTCTGTAGACTGTAGTAAGGGTTCATTTTTCTTCTTCCTCCCCAGGCATATGGCAGAGACTTAATGGAGGCTCAGGAATGGTGCAGGAAGTACATGAAATCAGGAAATGTCAAGGACCTCACCCAGGCCTGGGATCTCTATTACCATGTGTTCAGGCGGATCTCTAAGCAGCTGCCTCAGGTGAGGGGGGAGGTACAGTTCAGGGTTTTACAGTGTAAGCTGTCAATACCCATATGTGTTTATCCAAAATACTCAACAAGGGTATTCCAGAAATACCTGCTGCTGGCTTACACCTTTATGCAGTGCTTTTTGCAAGTAACTGAAATATTGATGGTTGCCTGTGAACTGTTCTATGCCCTCCCTAACATCAGCTTTTTTCATATTTCAGTGGTATGAAATAGACAGACACATAGACGTATATAAAACTTTGGCTTTGTTTGTTTTTTTCTTGCTGGCAGCTCACTTCCTTAGAACTACAGTATGTGTCACCAAAACTCCTCATGTGCCGGGATTTGGAATTAGCGGTGCCAGGAACATATGATCCCAACCAGCCAATCATCCGCATTCAATCCATTGCACCATCACTGCAGGTCATCACGTCCAAGCAGAGGCCCAGGAAATTGACATTAATGGGTGAGAAATGCAAGTTGAGTTTAGCTCAGACTGTATACCTTTTCAGGAAAGTCTTCACTAAAGTCCCTTTAGAAAGTGGATTTTTCACTTTCTGTAAATGATTTTCAGGACAAGCCAGCTGCTCAGATTGCCCTACTTTCCTATTTCTGGAAATATCAATATGTGCTCTCTCCCTAGCTCCTCATCATCAAGAAGCAAGCATGGAACTGGAAGATAAGGGAAATACTTTTATAGAGTGTCTTTCATCCCAGAGTGCTTCAGTTACGTAGCTAAAGTAACACTGAGCCATAGCCATCTCTGGGATGGAGGCTGTCAGCCAACTGGCCCATGGCATGCTACGCAAAAGTGGAAAGGAAGGGAAATTATATAATGAGCATAATATCTTCGATTTTATGTTCCAAACAAACAGGCCCTTGGATTTTTATGTTCTCTCTGAAAAAACATTTAGTAAAATGCATTGTACTCAACTCCTTTAACCCAGCAGAGTGAAAGGCTCTATCGACCTTAACAGGAGTCAAACCCATGGCTGCAGGGAGTAATGTTGTTATAAGACTGATGTTTAAGCCACCAGTTTAGTTCCTTTGGCTACACAGTTTGGAAGAGCAAAAAGAACTTAAAGGAAGAGGGGTATACAGACCAAGAAAGCGGGTGGAGGACTGGATTAGGGTTTGATTTACAGTGTATATGAAGGGCTGAACACAGTGATGTGGAGCTTGTGTGTGTGAGTGTGGAGAGAGATGCAAAAGGTGACAGCAAAAATGCGCGAAAGCAGTAGAGTTTTTGTCATTTTGTCATGTCAGTGTCCTGTTGTCTTATTTATCTTAGCATTGCATCTCCTTCTAAAGAGTGGAGTCTTGGTGACCTTTCTTTAATGAATACCAAGAAATCAAGCCTTGTTTTGTTGCATAATTCCTTAACAAGCAAATTTCCACTTGCAGAAGGAAGTTTATAAAATATATCTACCCAACATTCTGAATCTTGCTGTCATTCTGTCCATTTAAATGTGATTCAGACTTCATCTGATTGTTCATGTAAGATACTGCACTCCACCTCACCACCCCCCTGTATCTTCTCTTGCAGGAAGCAATGGGCATGAGTTTGTATTCCTTTTGAAGGGCCATGAGGACCTTCGCCAGGATGAGAGAGTGATGCAGCTCTTTGGACTAGTCAACACTCTGCTGGCCAATGACCCGACATCTCTGCGTAAAAACCTCAGGTATTTGGTAGGATCTTCTTATTCATTAATGCCGATGCACCTAACACCACTACACTTTCTGCTAGCTGATGAAGAAATGGAAAATCCAGTAACACAACACAAAATGCAACATTTAGGTAACAAATAGCTGGAGATAATGTCTGTCGAAAGGAGGGTTTTTTTATGTTTGTTTTTGTTTTAAATAAACCCCTTTCGTTGGAGTTTCATCATCTTCAAGATGATTGCAATTCAAGGCATTTCTGTTATTGGCTCTGGAGCCTGAGAGCCTTAATAACCTTGCTCGCTTAGGAGAGTCCAGTGACTGTTCTGTTCATATTGTAATGTGGTTTATAATCCTACTTTGGGAGGTACATATAATCTTGTGAAATGGTGGATTCTGGGCAAGAAGATTTTAAAATACCCAGTGCATACTCTCACTGGTGCTCAATTTAAGTAGCCACTGACTGTAGTTCTGCACCCTTGTTTTTCACATGTTAACACACATCGAGCAGAATGCCTTCTGCAATTAATAGATTGTTGTGGGTCATTTACCACAAAGCTTCAGAAAGTGAGCTCTCAGTGAGCTTAACATAAACTGCTTAAAATTATTCTTAAGAATAAACAGTAGTACTCTATCAAGAAGTGTTCGCCAGTTAATTTGAAAAAAGACTGGGTGATAAAGTAATGAATTGGATACATCACATTCCCCAGATTTAGGTGGTGGGTTGCTCTAGATTGGTAGATTTTGAACATCATGAAAATACACCAATTCCTAATGTCCAGCAATTTGAGCCGTGATTTTTTTTTCCTCTCTCTCCCCCTCCCCCTAGCATCCAGAGATATGCCGTTATTCCACTGTCTACAAACTCTGGCCTGATAGGCTGGGTTCCCCACTGTGACACTCTGCACGCGCTCATCCGAGACTACAGGGAAAAGAAAAAGATCCTTCTCAATATCGAACATCGCATCATGCTGCGGGTAAAGGGCGCGACAGCACACAATTAGCTGCTCTGTTAGATCGCTAATATCCCTCTGAGTAGTGAAAGTAATGGGACAAGCTCTCTTGTTCCCATTTATTTACCTGTCTTTTGATCCCTTTTCATATTAAAATTACTCTAACTATGCACTAATATAAAATAAAAATGCTAGAATATTCAAAAGCACGCATAAATTAGTGACAGACTTTGGAGTTATTCGTCTCTCACTTCCCATGTTGATAGTGACCACAAGTTCTTGCAGCTAAAATGAGGTTGGTAGAGATTAGTCTGGCTCCCAGCAGATGTGTCCATATCACAAACAGTCCCACTGCAGCTGATATTTACGAGCATAGGCAGAGCCTGAAAATTGCACATTGGTGGGGGAGGTATAGGGAAGCTTGTACTGTTGGCTCTGTCAGTAAACAGAGTGGGTATCATAACCCAGAAGACTTAATCTTTTTCCAGAACTAAAATTCTCTCTCAGCTCTTTTCTTAACAATAAAAGTAGCTGTTGGAATGTTTGTGGCCACACCGTGGGGTATTGCATTTCAAATGACTTCTGGCTGAGTTTCCTGAAAATGAATTGGTTTGTGCTGCAGAGCAATTAATGGTCATTTAATCACTTTCTCATCGTTTTACTCTGTAAACTAGTAGAGATTGACACATTCCTCATACTGCGGTTGTTTCAGAATTGTTATGAAAAACTTGGTGGCTGCTGAATGACATTTCTCTATTTTAGATGGCTCCAGACTACGACCATCTGACTTTGATGCAGAAGGTGGAGGTGTTTGAACATGCTGTCAATAATACTGCTGGTGATGATCTGGCCAAACTGCTGTGGCTAAAAAGTCCCAGCTCTGAGGTATGTTCACCTTCAGTCACGACTAATGACTCTTGCAGACAGCTAAATATGTTGCCCTCTCTGTGAATGGAGTACCCACAGCATGTAAATGCATGTCTTTGTTTATAGGTATACAACTGAATGCATATTATTCCCTTGATCCCTAAGGGTTGCATCTGATATATTTTTTTGTATATGATGATAAAAAATTCATGGGTGAAAGACTAAGATTTAATTTACTGTTAGCGAAATTAAAATGGTGAAATGTAAACTGAATTAGCATAATTAACCAGCTCCAGTGCCTGTGCCCTTGTATGCATTTTCTGAATTTGTTTGAGGCACACCCAGTTCAATCAGAACTGTTTAATTTCATCTCTTATTTTTCAGGTGTGGTTTGACAGAAGAACTAATTACACCCGCTCGCTAGCTGTGATGTCAATGGTTGGGTACATTTTGGGCCTTGGGGACAGGTAAGTGAAATTGGAATAGTTTCTTTGAAATAAGTGCAGATTACAAGGATTTATAGATTCCATTCTGAAATAGTTGTCATGCTCCCATCAGCTCATTCTGGATATTCTCTTGTGATAACCACTTTCATTTTGGCTATTCCAAACTCCAAATTATATCACCTTTCAGGGCCTGCTGCTATTCCCATTTACTTCAGTGTTCCAGGATCAGGCCCTAGGGTTTGTACGTCTCTTGAGTGCATGACAGGAGTGTCTTCTCTTTCAAGAGGCAGTGTGGTTGAGAGGAATACGCACACAACTAAGGAGCTGAGTGTTCTAATTCCAGACCTACCACACGCTCACTGAGTGGCCTTGAATAAATCACTTAACCAGTTTACCCCATCTGTCAAAAAGAGGTAACCTCCCAGTGTTGTTACTCCGAGAGGATAAATGACTGTTTGTGCAGTGCTTGGTAGATTGTGAGCATTCATACTGACAGCACTCAATATTTCCTTTTTAAAGAGGAATACTTTTTAAACCTAAGTATATCTTGTATCACAGCTGCTACAGGAAGTGTAGCTCACTGCTGCCATCACAACTTTCACACAGCATCAATCTAGTGTGCCTCTTTCCCTTGAGGCATCGTATCTGGGGGGAAAACAGGTGCTTCATATTAATGGATTTTTAGCAAGGTCTTTAATACAGTTTCCTTTGTGTCACTTAATTCTGATTTTCTTGTCCATAAATACTACCTAGGAAGTATATGATTAAATATGTATGTAGATAATATTTAAAACATAAATTATTTTCCTCATACTAACTACTCCTAGTCTGTTGTTCAAACGTATATTGGGGTGTCACTTAAATATGTATGTCAACTGAAGACTACAATGAACCAGTCAAAGATAATCTAAACTTCCTCTTTAGTATGTGGATTACTGTCCCAGTAGGCCCGAATAACTCCTTTAAAAATCCATCTGAAACTGGTATTTTTATACTAGAGGTCTGTAACATAACAACTAAACCTTTCTGCAACATTTTTGTAATAAAATCAATTGCTCTTGCGCTTAGAACTTTTGATAATTAAATTATAAACCCGTGAAACGTGGGGGTTAAAATAAAAACTGGAATACAACAGCATAAAGGACAGTACTATAATACCCAGCATCTTCCTAGTCTAAGATTGCCTCTGATAACAGCCTGAGTTCCTCTCTTTACTTGCAATACGCTCATTAAATTTCCCTATGCTGTAAAAATGTAAAGTCGTTATAAAATGAGTGGAATATCAACCCTAAATATAAAAGGAATGTAACCAAAATGTGCATATCCAAAAATATAGTGATATAGTGTCTGGTCTAATAGGACATTTATCTTCAAAATCAAGAGGATTTCTGAAAACTCCTGAGTTGTAATTACAGAAGCTAATCACACCATGATGGAAGTGCTTCAGGAAAGCTATTTATCATGAGATAGCTTCCCTATCAGAAGTCTCCAATCACTGGCTGTCTTCTGACTTGCAAAGATAAATGTCGTCCTAGACCAAAGCCATGATTTATTTTTTGATACATTTTTCTGTAACTCTCTAATGATCTGTCACTCTGGCTTCTCTCCTGTTCCTTTCACAAAGACACCCTTCCAACCTGATGCTAGACAGGCTGAGTGGAAAGATCCTGCATATTGACTTTGGGGACTGTTTTGAGGTGAGCTTTTGTACTAAAAATGTGTTGTTTAAAAAAAATGTTTATTTTTATATTTCAGAAAGACCCTGTTATCTAGTACAGCAAAGGCAGAACTAGGATTCAGGAACTCCTGAGTTGTTATTTTAGCTCTGACACTGACTTTCAGCGTGGTCTTGTGGCACATCACATAACTACTCTGTGCCTCACTTTACCTGTCAGTAAAATGGAGAGAATGCACACCTACCTCACCAGAATGTTGAGATTAGTTATACAGTTGTTTTACAGACATTGAGTGCTAAGTATCAGTGGTGGTTTTCACACAAATCCTTACACCAATTTGTGATTGAAATATGGAGTACATTACTCTATACCAACAGCACAGACACAGACTCTTTGTTTGATTCTTACATTCTTTTATCTAGTAATGTTTACAGCTTCCCTCAAAAAAAATTCCAACAACTAGAGAATCTTAGAAAAGTAGGGCTGGAAGAGACCTTGAGAAGTCATCAAGTCCAGCCCTCTGTACAGAGACAGGACCAAATAAACCTAGACCATACCTGACCCGTATTTGTCCAACCTGTTCTTAGAAACCTCCGAAGATTGGGATTCCACAGACCTCCTTGAAAGCCTGTTCTAGTGCTAACTACCCTTATGGCTAGAAAGGTTTTCCTAATATCTAACCTAAATCTCCCTTGTGTCAGATTAAGCCCATTAACTTCTTGTCTTACATTCAGATGATATGGAGAACAATTGATCACAGTTATCTTTATAAGAATCCTTAACATATGTGAAGACTGTTATCAGGTCCCCCTCAGTTGTCTTTCCTCAAGACTAAACATAGCCAGTTTTTGTTTTTTTAACATTTCCTCATAGGTCAGGTTTTCTAAACCTTTTATCGTTTTGGTTCCTCCACACACTTTCTTTCCTTTTTATAACCACAACATTCAGAGTTATAGCAGGCAAGTTAGTCCCTTACTTATTAACAAACTGCTTTTTCAAGGAGGAGGAGAAGGAAATATCTGCAAAGTTAGTATATTAGTTAACTGATTCTCTTCTTTTGCATATTCAGGTTGCAATGACAAGAGAGAAGTTCCCTGAAAAGATTCCATTTAGACTTACAAGGATGTTGACAAATGCTATGGAGGTAGGTGGTAGTTAGCAGCCACCTTTCTAATAGGACAGAAAGGGGACTGTTCCGAAGAAGATGTCAGCGGTTTTCCAGCTATCCATGTGTGTGCTACTGTAGTTGAATCTCTCCAGTTCCATAAGGAGCCGAGGTGCTAATATTTCAGCTGCATTTTCCTTTAAATAGATTTCCCATGTGACCTTTACAATATGGAAACAACTCTTCATTGATTAAAAGGAAACACGGTCCTGCAATTTCCCAGGCCTCTCCATATTTCCTCATCCCAAATATTGGCCATGAACCAAACCACAGCCCAGTAGCACAGTGCTTCAAGATGAGTGTTACCTGGACCTCATTTCCATGTCACCAGCGGGCAGTAAATCAGAATAATGGGGCCTCTTAAACTTGTAATGAACCTGTATCTTCTTTTAATAAATGGAAAATGGTGTAAGGGGATTCTGGTCAAGATAAGGCATGTCCTGCCATGGGAGTGATTAGGGCTGGAGTCAGAAGGTAAAAGGAGCCCCACTGTTGATTCAGTTCTTTCTGTTCTGAAGGTGACGGGCCTAGATGGTAATTACAGAATCACTTGTCACACTGTGATGGAAGTCCTGCGAGAACATAAAGATAGTGTCATGGCTGTGCTAGAGGCTTTTGTGTATGACCCCTTACTGAACTGGAGGCTGATGGACAGTAAGTTATCTGGGGAAACAGAACTGGAGAGAGAAGTAAATCAGAGTAAACTGTATAAATGTAAGACATTCAGGAGCACAAAATCAAATGTCTGTTCAAACTCAGGCCTTGGTGGTTTAAATCTGCAGTCTATGCACACACAGTAATGTTAACAGGACTGTGTTCAAGAGCCCTAATATAAAGAAACACAGAGATGAAATCCCATTTGCCCTTAAAACTCAATTAAAAGCAAAATTATTGGAGTCCTTTTGAATTATTTTTCAACATCTTTATTTTGAAAAGCCACACACAGATGTTCATTTGCCTGAAGCAATTGGACACTTAACCCTGTGTCATTCAGAGAAAGACTGATTCACTTTGAGAAGCTGATCTTTCCAAAGTCTATAGTTCAAAGATAAAAACTCTTAAGCATTTTATTTTCTTTGCAGCAAATACAAAAGGCAATAAACGATCACGAACAAGGACAGACTCCTATTCAGCTAGTCAGTCAGTAGGTGTGTATAACGTTTTACTGTATTTCATTTAATTCATTTGGATCATTTTTAATTGGAGTTGTTTTTTTTTTGTTTTGTTTTTTTTTCCCCAAAAGCACAGTGGAAAAACTGCTTATTGAAACTAGGTTTCAAGGCACCAAGTATTAGTTTTGACTGGTGCCTCTTACTCTCATAATTACATATGTATATAATTTACCGCTGAGCTACCTCAGCTTGAATAGCAGCCACTGCTTTGTAGTCATATTCACATTGTAATGTGGCATCAGGATTTTTGTGGAATACCTAAAAGTTGATGCAACCCACAGAGTAATTATGACCTGTGATGTGTACTGTACTTGGTTTTGCATAGTAATGCTGCAGTAAGCTCAGTGACGTTTCACATAGCAACATAGTGGTACAAATGTTACACAAAATCCTAGCAGCTCATTGCTAATGGACCTGTAGGAGAAATGTTAAAGGAAAGCATCTACTATAATGTTTAAAATAGTAGGGTTTCAATAACTTAGTTACTTGGCTACTATTTTAAGTTAATTGTGCGTCTTTTTAAAATATCTTTCAACAAGCAAAATGTACGGAAGGGTACTTTAAGGTTAACTGCAGCTTTCAGCACATAAGATTGAAACATACTTTTCCTGTTTGAGTTATAATCCCTTTAATCAGAGCAATGGGGGCATTCAGCACACTTTGCCCCAATTTAGTAAGCTCTTCAAAAATAAGTCAGTTAATCCAAGTCACCAATAAGACTGTGAGGGAGGGAGGGTTATTGGTAAATGCTATATAGAGTATGATATTCTGAGTCTCGTGCAATACTGAAGTACAGTGGCCAATTTAATGCTCCATTTCCTTGTGTGTCAGTTTTAATGAAAACTTAAATATTTTAGCATAGTCCTAAAAAGGCATTTTGCTCAACATGTTATATTTAATCTCATGATGCTCCTAGCTCTCATTCAAACACACATACACCAACAAGTGCTTTAAATAAATTCACTTGCATGTTGGCAATTGAAGAATTTATTTTCTGTAATCTTAGAAGTTCTCCAATAGCATCTTTCTTTTGTACAGTCTAGACCAGTTGAAGTACTGTTTTCTGCAAATGTTGTAGCAGTGACCTGGCATAAAAAAAAGTTTAAAAGTGCAGTTGCCCATCACATAACTTCCTGGTGGTAAGAACTGCACGTAAACCAGAAGCTTTACACAACATACTTGAGCTTGAGTGTAAGGTTTTTTTGTGCTACAAACTGAACCTTAAAAAATGTTACTTTATCTGCCTTTGGGCTTCATATTTATACTGCCATAATTTTCCTTTAAAATCAACGTTTTTACACTGTTCAAAGTGCTGTGCAGGAGAATCTCCTGAAAAGCAAACAAATGTCAATCTTCTTTGTATTTGATGACTGTATTGATATTCTCCCCTCTCTCATTAGAAATGTTGGATAATGTGGAGCTGGGTGAGACAGCCCATAAGAAAACTGGGACCACAGTGCCTGAATCTATTCATTCCTTCAGTAAGTTCCTGTGCAAAGTTCATACATTTTACATTATGGGCAACTAGTTCCTCAATCAGCACGTTCAGTGTTCTACAGATGAGAGCTATGCCAGGTGGGGCAAAAAGGGTTCTCTGTCAGCATAGATAAGAACTTGTTAACTGTCTTTGCTCTCTTCTCTAATTAAACCCAGTAGCTA
Source organism: Lepidochelys olivacea (assembly GCF_965140295.1). Classification (NCBI taxonomy): domain Eukaryota; kingdom Metazoa; phylum Chordata; order Testudines; family Cheloniidae; genus Lepidochelys; species Lepidochelys olivacea. The sequence goes on from NC_140428.1 coordinate 18,825,812, forward strand.
ACAGCAGTTTGCGTGTCAACTATTCATGGCAAAAAAGTAACTGCATCACAAAGTGTTCTGATCATTGTTGTCTAAATAAAGTCTAAATGTTGTTTGCACTTCTGTCTTCTAGTAGGGGATGGGTTAGTGAAGCCAGAGGCTCTCAATAAGAAGGCTATTCAAATTATTAACAGGGTTCGAGATAAACTCACTGGTAAGTGTATACTTTCTAAAATAAAATATTGTAAAAGTAATACAGATATTAGAATTATGTTCAGGTTTAAGTGCTTGCCTGGCACTATCCTATTTCAGTTTTGTGCTAGTTCTTCATCAATTTTATTTCAAATTATCCTGTTTCTTAATTGGGCAGAGCCATTTAATATATTTGGGCTTTGTAAGTTGTATTCTGGAAGGCAATCTTATTTGGAAAATGTAGAGGTAATTTTAATTAATGTGGATCAGATTTGATCAGTTCATCTTTTAGGTGATGATTCTAAATCAAATCTCCAGCAACCGGATTCCTTTTTACTGGCTTCACAACTGGAAAAATTTAGATGTGACATTTTACACTCTTAATGATGTATATAAGAACCACTCAAATTAGGTACTTAATGTAGCTAGGCAGTGGATTCCTTCGACTAGGTACAGTACACTGGAGTACAGTACATTACTTTTGTCTGTTGTTTGAAGGAGGGGGTGGGGATAGAGAAGACGTTGATGGGTCATCGAAAACACTTGTGTCCTAAAGGATTCAAAATAGACTCAGTGTGGCTTTTGAGGTTTTCTCTTTGAACAGTTCTGTGTTAAATATATATTATAAGAGGAGAGAGAGTCATCTTCACATTGCTCCATAACTTGCCAACCAAACCAAGCTATGTAATTTGGCTTACGGCCTTGCTCATTGTTTCTTTCACTTGAATTGTAAAGGTCGAGACTTCTCTCATGATGAAACTTTGGATGTACCCACACAAGTAGAATTGCTTATTAAGCAAGCTACTTCCCATGAGAATCTCTGCCAGTGCTACATTGGATGGTGAGTTTGTCTTTAAACTAGCCTTCCAAATGGAGAACAGTCAAGTAAAATATCATTACTCTTACCTCAGGAAGCATGCTGAGGATGCCTGAGTAGACATTGTGTCTAAGCTTGTAATTTTGTGACCATTTTGTTTGCTTGCTTACAGGGCAGTGCCTAAGGTAACCTATCTGTTATAACTAGAAAAGGGGATTATTTAAATCAGGATCAACTCAGAGGTTTTACTCATTTGAAATAAGATGCTCCAATTGTATGTATATCAGTAATTGATAGTTATGATAGGGAAATTACATACTCTGTCAACAAGCACACTTTTATAATGCCTTCATCTTTTTAAGACTTCTTAACTGCAGATTGTATTCAAGGAACCAGAAGATTTGGGGGCGGGGTTCAGACATTAGGAGTGTTGATCAGGGATCAAGAAGTAGGCTCAGGCATGGGTCTTTCCCATCCTTGTGATTATAGAAAGGCTTCTGGACATTAGGGGACCTCAGTCCTTCTTAACATAGTCTGTTTTTATGAAGCGATGGGTAAGACTGCACTATTGAAGTATTGCTTTTGCCATCTTTAGGTGTCCTTTTTGGTAACGGAAGATTCCAGAGTATCCACAGCCTTTATTGGAGGCTTTTGCGCTCCAGATATATTCTTCTACAAACTGAAATCTTGGACTGAAATACAGCCTGTCAAATATTTTGAAATGTAAATTAAGAGTTATTGTATATTAAAAGTTGGTTTAAGCCAATTCATAGCTGCTGTTGAAAAACACAAGTTGTCTGAAACATAAGACTTGATTTGGGTTTCCAGAACAATGAAGACTGACTAGACCACAAATACATGGTTCACTTGGTCTTTGGGGAACTGGTGACCCATTACAAATAACAAAATACGGGTTTTGACATAACTTACAATGTAACTATACCAAACTATATGCAGATGAATCATTGCCCTGGTCAGTCCTGTTGGTGTGGGTGCAGTGAACGCAGTGCACTCATGCAAGAATCCTCATTTAAGTGTGGGGACAGAGCTGGAGGGTAGAGAGCAAGAAGAAAGAAGCAGAGTTTTTCTGCCTGTATCTCACCTGTCCCAAACCTCTGTACACTCACCCAAAATCAGAGGGAGGGGATTGTAGTTGAAAGGTTTGTGTCTGACTCCAGTGGAGATGTAACTAGCACATTTCAGACTAGATCTGGATATAGGCGTAGATCCAGGATCAAAGACTCTGAGCCAGTCAAAGCAGAGCCTCTCAAAGAGGGTTGATCTATGGCAAGGAGGATGCAGGGTAAACTCAGAATACCACTTGGAAGCTTCCCACACTGACGGACCGAAGAGCAGTATTGGGAAATAATTAGGGAAACCTGAATACTCAGCACAAAAAGCGGAAGGGAGGAGAACTGATTATACCTGGAAATGGAGAATAATGGATATTAAACATGAGGGTAAAGGTAAATAAAGTTATGATTTATTAATAAAAGAAAATGCACAAAATACGAAGTGTAGCCATGTTTAGATGCCATGTTGTATTTGAATATTTTTGTGCCAATAAATTACACCAAAATGTAAAACGATTTTGACTGGATTCTTATTTATTCCAAAGCATTCCTTATGGAGAGCAGAATTGAGGCACAGCAGCATTACACTAGCACAGTGGAAATATGGGTCAGGACCCCAAAGTGGGTCACGAACCCTTTTTAATGTGGTCGCCAGAGCTGGTGTTAGACTTGCTGGGGCCAAACCCCAAGCCTCACTGCCCGGGGCCAAAGCCTAAGGACTTCAGCCCTGAATGGCAGGGCTCAGGTTACAGGCATCCTGTCTGGGGCTGAAGCCCTTGAGCTTTGTCTTTAGCCTACCCACCTGGGGCGGTGGGGCTCTGGCTTTGGGGTTGTGTAGTAACTTTTGTTGTCAGAAGGAGGATCACATTGCAATGAAGTTTGAGAACCCCTAGCAGAAACCCACAGAAGGCACAAACACTGTTGGTAGTGGATTGGACATCTCTAAGAAACTTGTTTTTTTGTTATGGATTTGACTGTCTTCTATATCAGTCCAGATGGTTGGCTATAGCTCCTTCATGACAGCAAGAGGAGAAAAGCAGTCAAGATTGACTACCTATATCAAAGGAGTTTGCCTGTTCATAAACCTTTTTGTTTTAAGAAAAGGAGTACATGCGGCACCTTAGAGACTAACCAATTTATTTGAGCATAAGCTTTCGTGCGATGAAGTGAGCTGTAGCTCACAAAAGCTTATGCTCAAATAAATTGGTTAGTCTCTAAGGTGCCACAAGTCCTCCTTTTCTTTTTGCGAATACGGACTAACATGGCTGCCACTCTGAAACCTTTTTGTTTTAGTTTCCAGCAATTGCAATTATATCCTTAAGGGGACTGCAATTTGGTAAGAACATGAACTTTCTTTATTCCAGATTTTGGGGCATTTTTCTTCTCTTAGCACAAGAACTGATTCTGTGAGACCGAAGAAATAGAATTTTAATCTGATCGCTGTGGTGTGTACATGGAGGGATGATGGTTTAGATGATGTCTCTTCCTAGCAAATGTTTTGTATTGATATAGATTCAAAGATGTTAAGGTTAGAAGGGCCCATTATCATCATTTTGCCTCCTGTATAACCATAGGCCACAGAAACGTATTATCCTGATTATCACTACAAAAGTTTTTTTTCTTCTACTGATAATAGCCCACCTTAATTGATTGGTCTCGTTAAGAGTTGGTATGGCAAGCCCCATTTTTTCATGTTCTCTGTGTGTGTATGCATATATATATATATATAATATATATATTCCTACTGTATTTTCCACTGCATGCATCTGATGAAATGGGCTTTAGCCGACAAAAGCTTATGCTCAAACAAATTTGTTAGTCTCTAAGGTGCCACAAGTCCTCCTCGCTCTTTCTGCTGATACAGACTAACACAGCTGCCACTCAAACATATAGGAAATCCAAAGCATCTGGACAGGGATAGGAGAAAAAAGGTTTTACCTGTTTTGATTTTGATTATTCCTGCTTTGAAATAATCAACCCCCCACGATTGTATGCTGGTGGAGGCATAGCAGCAGAGAGACCTGTGGCACTTTGTAGACTAACAGACGTATTGGAGCAAAAGCTTTCATGGGTGAATACCCACTTCGTCGGATGCATGTAGTGGAAATTTCCAGAGGCAGGTATAAATATGCAAGCGAGAATCAGGCTATGGATAACGAGTTTAGTTCAATCAGGGAGGATGAGGCCCTCTTCTAGCAGCTGAGGTGTGAACACCAAGAGTGAAGAAACTGCTTTTGTAGTTGGCGAGCCATTCGCAGTCTTTGTTTAATCCTGAGCTGATGGTGTCAAATTTGCAAATGAACTGAAGCTCAGCAGTTTCTCTTTGAAGTCTGGTCCTGACGTTTTTTTGCTGCAGGATGGCTACCTTTAAATCTGCCGTTGTGTGTCCAGGAAGGTTGAAATGTTCTCCTACAGCAGGGGTCGGCAACCTTTCAGAAGTGGCGTGCCGAGGCTTAATTTATTCACTCTAATTTAAGATTGTGTGCCAATAATACATTAACGTTTTTAGAAGGTCTCTTTCTATAAGTCTTTAACATATAACTAAACTATTGTTGTAGGTGAAGTAAATAAGGTTTTTAAAATGTTTAAGAGGCTTCATTTAAAATTAAATTTAAAATGCAGAGTCCCCTGGACTGCTGGCCAGGACACGGGCAGTGTGAGGGCCCCTGGAAATGTGCCCTAGGTTGCCTACCCATCCTACAGGTTTGCGTATATAAACTTGAGCTGTCGTCTCCATCTGCTGGCAGATGGAAATTTAGGCCGCTAATCCCTGAACGGGTGTAGAACAAACTCCAAGCTAGCTATCAATGGTGACCCTTGTTACCTCGGGCTGTAGTCTAGTCAAAATTAGACGAGGCTTTCCAAGGAAATGTCCATTTAAAACGTGGCTTAATCTAATGCTACAGCAAGCACAAGGGCTAGCAGAGAGCGAATAACCTCTCCCCAGCTGCCCTCAAGCCCCTGGCTGGAGGGCTGAGGCGGGGGGGCTCAGGCCCCTTGCCCTACTGCAGCGAGGGCAGGGGGTTGGCGGGACAGCCCGTCGGCTGCAGCTAGGGGGCCGGGGACCTTGGCAGGAAGATTGCCCCGCTCCCAGGGACAGCGGCAGGCTGTGGCCCAGGGCGAGAGGGGGGCTGAGGTTGAAACGGGGGACGGGGGGCGGTCAGGGCTGGGATGAGCGCCCTCAGAGCACGCCGCCGGCAGCCGTGCGGGAAGCTCCGGGCCCGTAAGGCGGACACGCAAAGCCCCCCACTCCGCTCGCTCGGCCTCTCTGAGGTAAAAAGAAGGAAAGACCCAGAACGTTATCGGGCCCGCCGGCTCTCAACCCGTGCGCATGCGTCTTGCAGCACTTCCGCCTTCCCTGCGATTCCGTTATCGCGCGAGACTACGCTATTGTCGCGTCACGTGGGTGCGTGTCGAAGATGGCGGCTGCTGGCGGAGGGGGGAGTCGCAGTGCAGCAGTTAAGACGGGCCAGATAATGGAGACAGGGAGCGGCGGCAGCGGCGCCACGGAGGAGCCGCTGGGAGGCTGCTCAGACACTGTGCTGCCGGGGTTCAGGGATGCCGACTCCTTCGTCAAGGTACGTGAGGGAGCCGCCGCAGACTACGACTCCCAGCGTGCCCTGCGGCGCACCGCCCCTCCCCTCAGCGGGGCCTGCTGGGGACTGTAGTTCCGGCTCGCGGCCTCGGCTTCCGCTGGGAAGCTGTCGAGACTGCATTTCCCAGCATTCTCTGGGCCCGCCGCGGTGGCGTTTGGGCGGCCGAGAGCAAGGCGGAGTGTTGCATGCCGGGCGTTGTAGTGTGGGCCTCGCGCCCCTGTTGCCGCGGGGCCTGGGAGCAGTGACCCTGGGCCTATCTCCTCCTGCCCAGGGCTGGTCGCCATGGGATGTGTGGCGCTTGAGCGAGCCGGCGTGGGCACCGCGTGGGGGTGCGGCACAGCTGCTCCAGCGCCTGGAGCTGGGGGGAGGGGATGCTGCCCCCCCATGCGGCCTGCGCCCTCTCTGCCCCCCGCCCAGCACGAGACGCCAGAGCTCGCCACTGCAGCCTCCCAGCGCCAGGGCGCCCAGGCTTTCACGCCTCTCGCCCCGGGAGAGTCGGGGGACGAGCTGCATCTCGTTGGCATGAAGTGAGTCAGTCTTTTCAGCTCTGTTAAATGGAGAGGTGTAGGCTATGGGACCCGAAACTAGAGGTATAGAAGTAGCTTTGCCTCTCCTGGAATTGACACCTTCTCATCTATTGTTGGGAGTGGACCCCATCCACCCTGATCAAATTGGCCCTGTCAACACTGGCTCTCCACTTGTGCGGTAAGTCCCTTCTCTTCATGTGTCGTTATATAATGCCTGCATCTGTAATTTTTCACTCCATGCATCTGAAGAAGTGGCTTTTTTACCCACGAAAGCTTATGCCCAAATAAATCTGTTAGTCTTTAAGGTGTCACCGGACTCCTTGTTGTTTTTGTGGATACAGACTAACATGGCTACCCCCCTCCCTGCCCCCGAAACTAGGACCTGTTGTCTCCATGGGCACTGGAGGCATTCTCCTTTTTTCCTAATTTCATGCAGTCTTCCTATTCCTGGCAAGTTGTCAGCATAACCCCTCAAATGAGTTAGGGCATTCCCTGCAGTGGAGTCTGGAGAACTAGAATCATGGTGGTGAGATAAATTGAAGCTAAACAGCCGGTACTAGCTCATGCATGGGCCCTGGTAGCGAAAGCAGCCCTAAATTTAGTTATCTGTTATCTTAACAGGGAAAAAATTCAGAGGAAACCCACAGATTTGGCAACACTGAAGTGGTGAAAAGAAAAGGAGTACTTGTGGCACCTTAGAGACTAACCAATTTATTTGAGCATAAGCTTTCATGAGCTACAGCTCACTTCATCAGCTGCATACTGTGGAAAGTGTAGAAGATCTTTTTATACACACAAAGCATGAAAAGATACCTCCTCCCACCCCACTCTCCTGCTGGTAATAGCTTATCTAAAGTGATCACTCTCCTTACAATGTGTATGATGATCAAGTTGGGCCATTTCCAGCACAAATTCAGGTTTTCTCCCCCACACACACACAAACCCACTCTCCTGTTGGTAATAGCTTATCTAAAGTGACCCCTCTCCTTACAATGTGTATGATAATCAAGGTGGGCCATTTCCAGCACAAATCCAGGGTTTAACAAGAACGTCTGGGGGGTGGGAAAAAACAAGGGGAAATAGGTTACCTTGCATAATGACTTAGCCACTCCCAGTCTCTATTCAAGCCTGAGTTAATTGTATCCAATTTGCAAATGAATTCCAATTCAGCAGTCTCTCCCTGGAGTCTGGATTTGAAGTTTTTTTGTTGTAATATCGCAACTTTCATGTCTGTAATCACGTGACCAGAGAGATTGAAGTGTTCTCCGACTGGTTTATGAATGTTATAATTCTTGACATCTGATTTGTGTCCATTTATTCTTTTACGTAGAGACTGTCCAGTTTGACCAATGTAAATGGCAGAGGGGCATTGCTGGCACATATCACATTGGTGGATGTGCAGGTAAACGAGCCTCTGATAGTGTGGCTGATGTTATTAGGCCCTGTGATGGTGTCCCCTGAATAGATATGTGGGCAGAGCTGGCAACGGGCTTTGTTGCAAGGGTAGGTTCCTGGGTTAGTGGTTCTGTTTTGTGGTATGTGGTTGTTGGTGAGTATTTGCTTCAGGTTGGGGGGCTGTCTGTAGGCAAGGACTGGCCTGTCTCCCAAGATTTGTGAGAGTGTTGGGTCATCCTTCAGGATAGGTTGTAGATCCTTAAGAATGCGTTGGAGGGGTTTTAGTTGGGGGCTGAAGGTGACGGCTAGTGGCGTTCTGTTATTTTCTTTGTTAGGCCTGTCCTGTAGTAGGTGACTTCTGGGAACTCTTCTGGCTCTATCAGTCTGTTTCTTCACTTCCGCAGGTGGGTATTGTAGTTGTAAGAAAGCTTGATAGAGATCTTGTAGGTGTTTGTTTCTGTCCGAGGGGTTGGAGCAAATGCGGTTGTATCGCAGAGCTTGGCTGTAGACGATGGATCGTGTGGTGTGGTCAGGGTGAAAGCTGGAGGCATGTAGGTTGGAATAGCGGAAAGTAGGTTTCCGGTATAGGGTGGTGTTTATGTGACCATCGTTTATTAGCACTATAGTGTCCAGGAAGTAGATCTCTTGCGTGGACTGGACCAGGCTGAGGTTGATGGTGGGATGGAAATTGTTGAAATCATGGTGGAATTCCTCAAGGGCTTCTTTTCCATGGGTCCAGTTGATGATGTCATCAATATAGCGCAAGTAGAGTAGAGGCATTAGGGAACGAGAGCTGAGGAAGCGTTGTTCTAAGTCGGCCATAAAAATGTTGGCATACTGTGGGTCCATGCAGGTACCCATAGCAGTGCCGCTGATTTGAAGGTATACATTGTCCCCAAATGTAAAATAGTTATGGGTAAGGACAAAGTCACAAAGTTCAGCCACCAGGTTAGCCGTGACATTATCAGGGATAGTGTTCTTGACGGCTTGTAGTCCATCTTTTCTACACTTTCCACAGTATGCATCCGGTGAAGTGAGCTGTAGCTCAGGAAAGCTTATGCTCAAATAAATTGGTTAGTCTCTAAGGTGCCACAAGTACTCCTTTTCTTTTTGTGAATACAGACTAACATGGCTGTTACTCTGAAAACTGAAGTGGTGGGATTCTCTATTCTTAAATTTTCATCAGGGTAGGTGCAAGAGAAGCAGCCTCCTTTGTTATGCTCTCCCTACTGCAAGAAGAGTTTTCAATATGCGTTTAGCAGCTAGGTCTTGATTTTTGGGATATAGATGGACGTTTATATGGGACTGTTAATTCAAGCATGACAAAGCATTCTGCGGACTGATTTACAAACCACAGTATTGCCATCTCTACAAACTTAATTCCTACACATTCCCTCACCTAGGGACCTTTTCGTAGGCCTGGTCTACACTACAGAGTTAGGTTGATGTAAGCTGCCTTGCTTCGACCTAACGATGGAAGTGTCTACACTTAAAATTTCGCTCCTGCCAACTTAACAACTCCATCTCCATGAGCGGCATAGAATCAAAAATCAATGTAGTTAGGTCGACGCAGTGTCAGTCTAGACATGACGTTACTTGCATAGACGGTTACTGGCTTTCAGGAACCTTCCCACAATGCCCCACACTGACAGTAAAATCCATACAAGTGTTCCTGGTGAGGACACGCACCACTGATGCAAGGAGCAAAGTGTAGACACGCATAAACGATGCAATTACTGCTGTGGCTGTATGCGGATGTAAGTTAAGTGGACTTAATTTTATAGTGTGGACATGGCTCTAGAGAGACAGCATTTCCTAGTTCTGAAGTTGGAGCTAGTGTGCCCGTAATATTTCCATTAAACCAAAACATCTTCAGTTTAAGGTTTTTCTTTTTTTTTTAGTATTAGTTTCATTAACTCAGAATGAAATGGTTGTAAACTCTCGTTTAAAAAGGCCTAGTTGTGTCTTGGTTTAGGAATAGTAATGTAATGCAAAGAATGGGATTACTGTGTGCTCATCTGGCAGTGTCAGAAAAATAAATTGTGGAATTATATTTTAATGATCTGATGCTTTTTAACAGCATGCACTTGGCACTGTGGTGGCTGCTACTAAGGCATCTAATGGGCTCCCTCAGCCTGGAGATGAATATGACTTCTATCGCAGTTTTCCTGGATTTCGGGCATACTGTGAAACGCAAGGTGACAGGCTGCTTCACTGGTAAGGACATTCTGGCTTCCTTGTGTCAGTGGTGAAAACCTAGTGATAGGGTACAGAGTGAGGGGCAGAGAATTCTCTTCTTTGCAAATTTCAAAATAAAACAATATATGAACATTTTTTTATTTGGTATATTTCAGCTGTTTTTTAAAAATGTGTGTCAGCTGCTTTTCTGATACATGAAATTTAAATGGTAATGATAAAAATTGAGTCATTGAATTTACCACTGTAAAGTAGCTGTAACAATTTAGATGAAGAACTGAGCAGGTGAGGTCTGATGGAAAAGTGACTTCCTAACCAGATGGCACAATCTAAGTTCCATAGACCCAGTGGAAATGAATAGCACTTTCTCAGAGCTTCTCATGTTCAAGGCTCTTACAACAGTATCTAAAGGGTCTGTATTTGATTTTGCAAACCTTAAAGTAGCCAGAGCTCAGAAAGGATCTTAATACATAGGTCCAGTCTTTAGCATACCTGCTTTTGATGTCATTTAAAGAGTAACTGGACTATTCTCTTGTTAGTATGAGCAAGGTGATGCAGTATCATGGCTGTCGCAGTCACATCAAGGATCGCAGCAAAGCAACAGAGCTGGAAGATAAATTTGATTTGCTGGTTGACTCCAATGATGTAATTCTTGAAAGAGTGGTGAGTAAACTTTCCCTGTATTTTTTCGCTTGTAACCATTCAACGGATCACTCTTTCTACAGGAATTGCTACATATTTAGCAATTACACTTTGTTCCTCGCTCTCAGACCTCTTTCATTTTAAACATTTATTCCCTTATGGGCACTATTTCTTAGGTATCTCTTGTTTTTTAAAAAAAAAATTTACAGCCCATTGGGAGGCCATTTTTCTGAGGTGTCTGTCGCTTTTCTATATTTCAGGTCACAGCAGTCGGTTGGAACTGAGCCTGTAAAGACGAGAATGATTACTTGTATGACAGCAGCACCTAAAGACTTCAACTGAGATAGGGACCCATTGTATTAGGTGCTGTACATACACATAAGCTGTCCCTTGGCTGAAGAGCTTGCAGTCTAAACAGAATAGACAACAGGTGGAAGGGATAGCAGAGACACAGAAAGGTGACATGATTTCCCCTAGGTCACACAGCAGAAGGAATGGAAACCAGGGCTCCAACTGTTCCTGAAAACCAGAGACAGTCGATCAAACGTTTCCATTGCAAACAAGGAAGAGAAGGCTGCCTGTGTGGGTGCCAGAGCAGATGTATCATGTACTACCCCAGGAGAGCAAGGGAGATGGAATAATTACCCCAGCCATAAAGAAAACAGGCTGGCAACTGATTAAACTGACATGCAGCTGAGAGCAGAGATCTTAGTACCACTCACATTCAAAAGTAGTCTCTTAAACCGGTCATTTAAATCAGTCCTTCCAGGGCCCCAATAATGGCACATTGGGCTTTGGTGCTGTAGCCTCCAATAGCTTTATTCTCTACTGCCTGGAACCTCATACAGTCATTTACGATTGTGCAAAGTGAGTGTGAAACATGCCTAAGAAAGGCCATGTGATCTGGAGTTGAGAATCTGGAGCTCCAGGTTCTGTTCCTGGCTCTGCCATTGACCTGTGGTGTGACCTTGCTCAAGTCTCACCACCTCTCTGGGCTTCAGCTTTCCTTCCAAACCTTTCTCTATTTAGACTGTCAGCTCTTTGGGTCAGGGACTGTCTTACTATTTCCCTGTACTGTGCCTAGCATGATATGTCCCTGATCTCAGTTAGGGCCTCTAGATGGTGCCATAATGCTCTTATGGCCTTGGTTACTTATCATGCTGTGCCAAGCAAATTAGACGCAAGACTAACTCTGTATTGGCCCATCTCAAAACTGGGCAGAGTGGAGGATAAGATGTGAGAGGAGAGTGTAGGACTAGGATGATCTGCACATGAATATCTCTGAAGAAACTCTCCTTTGATTCCTTGGCAATTGTTTCTCCTAATCCTTAACATTAGAATTTCATACCTAGCCTTTGGCCACTCTTTCCCTTTACAAAATTCAGAGTTGATGAGCATGGAAGCAGCTGCATATTTCTCTCCTTTCAGTCAGGCTAGACTGCCAAGTACAGGATGTTTCATACAGTTTTGCTTAAGCTTCTTTTCCCGAATTTCAGGGTATTTTACTGGATGAAGCAGCAGGAGTGAACAAGAACCAGCAGCCTATCCTCCCTGCAGGGATGCAGCTCCCAAAGACCATAGTTTCCAGCTGGAACCGTAAGGTGAGACTTCTACAGTCAGCTGATTTTAATTATCTTGAGCTTTTTGCTTAGGCTTGAGTTGTAGTGATGGTGGTTGGGCGTTCAGTAACCCAAAATCCTTTTAGATTTCTGGTTGTGCTGCTTCTCCCTTTACTCCAGATTCAGGATCCCTGGGTTTCTGCTATAGATTTCATGCACACAGATCTCTCTCTAACCTGAATTCAGGGCACCTTATTTAGATGCTGTTGTATGGACCTTAGATATTGTGCTCTTAATTTCAGGGGAGTTTTTCGTTACTGTTTCTGGAGTTTAATATTCAAATGCATATAGGGAAAGTCTTAATAGTATATCTCAAAATCCATTCAAATGTGTTTTTTAAACAGAGTGGAGAATCCCACAGAACAAAGTCTGAAACCTTCCGATTGCTACATGCCAAGAATATCACTCGACCACAGCTCAAATTTCGAGAGAAGATTGACAATTCCAACACTCCCTTTGTACCTAAGCTTTTTGTCAAACCCAACGCTCTGAAACCACTGCCTGAAGGTAAGAAGGCCAGGGCGAGAGGGCTTCATTTGCTTTGGGTAGCATATAATAATAATAATCTGAGCTAGGTGGTGGTGGTATTAGGGCTGTCAAGTGATTTAAAAAATTAATCACGATTAATCGCGCAATTTAAAAAATTACGATTAATCGCCCTGCTAAACAATAATAGAATTCCATTTATTTACATATTTTTGGATGTTTTCTACATTTTCAAATGTATTGATTTCAATTACAACAGAATACAAAGTATACAGTGCTCACTTTACATTTATTTTTGATTACAAGTATTTGCACTGTAAAAAAAAAAAAAAAAGAAATATTGTTTTTCAATTCACCAATACAAGTATTATAGTGTAGTCTCTTTATCATGAAAGTTGAACATACAAATGTAGAATTATATATAAAAAAAACTGCATTCAAAAATAAAACAATCTAAAATTTTAGAGCCTGCAAGTGCATTCAGTCCTATTTCTTGTTCAAACGGGTTCTGCTCAATAACAGTACAAAGCAGTGCGGACCGACACATGTTCATTTTCATCCTCTGAGTCAGATGTCACCAGCAGAAGGTTGATTTTCTTTTTTGGTGGTTCGGGCTCTGTAGTTTCTGCATCGATGTATTGCTCTTTTAAATTTCTGAAAGCATGCTCCACACCTCATCCCTCTGATTTTGAAAGGCACTTAAGATTCTTAAACCTTGGGTCGAGTACAGTAGCTATCTTTAGAAATCTCACATTGGTACTTTCTTTGCGCTTTGTCAAATCTGTAGTGAAAGTGTTCTTAAAATGAACATGTGCTGGTTCACCATCGGAGACTGCTATAACACAAAATATATGGCAGAATGCAGGTAAAACAGAGCAGGGGACATACAATTCTCCCCTGTCACAAATTTAACTAACACTTTTTTTTTTAATGAGTGTCATCAGCATGGAAGCATGTCCTCTGGAATGGTGGCCGAAGCACGAAGGGGTATACGAATGTTTTTAGCATAACTGTCACATAAATACCTTGCAGTGTCGGCTACAGAAGTGCCATGCAAATGCCTGTTCTCGCTTTCTGGTGATGTAAATAAGAAGAGGGCTGCATTATCTCCTGTAAATGTAAACAAGCTTATTTGTCTTAGCGACTGGCTGAACAAGAAGTAGAACTGAGTGGACTTGTAGGCATTGAAGTGTTACATTGTTTTGGTTTTGAGTGCAGTTATGTACCAAAAAAATCTACCTTTGTAAGTTGCACTTTCACAACAAAAAGAAAAGGAGTACTTGTGGCACCTTAGAGACTAACCAATTTATTTGAGCATGAGCTTTCGTGAGCTACAGCTCACTTCATCGGATGCATACCGTGGAAACTGCAGTAGACATTATATACACACAGAGACCATGAAACAATACCCCCTCCCACCCCACTCTCCTGCTGGTAATAGCTTATCTAAAGTGATCATCAAGTTGGGCCATTTCCAGCACAAATCCAGGTTTTCTCACCCTCTGCCCCCGCACACACAAACTCACTCTCCTGCTGGTAATAGCCCATCCAAAGTGACCACTCTCTTCACAATGTGTATGATAATCAAGGTGGGCCATTTCCTGCACAAATCCAGGTTCTCTCACCCCCCTCCAAAAACCACACACACAAACTCAATCTCCTGCTGGTAATAGCTTATCCAAAGTGACCGCTCTCCCTACAATGTGCATGATAATCAAGGTGGGCCATTTCCAGCATAAATCCAGGTTTTCTCACCCCCCCACCCCCATACACACACAAACTCACTCTCCTGCTGGTAGTAGCTCATCCAAAGTGACCACTCTCCCTACAATGTGCATGGTAATCAAGGTGGGTCATTTCCAGCACAGATCCAGGCTCTCACCCCCCGCCCCCCAGGAACACACACACACACACACACACACACAAACTCACTCTCCTGCTGGCAATAGCTCATCCAAACTGACCACTCTCCAAGTTTAACCAGAACGTCTGGGGGAGTGGGGGGGGTAGGAAAAAGCAAGGGGAAATAGACTACCTTGCATAATGACTTAGCCACTCCCAGTCTCTATTTAAGCCTAAATTAATAGTATCCAATTTGCAAACTAATTCCAATTCAGCAGTTTCTCGCTGGAGTCTGGATTTGAAGTTTTTTTTGTTGTAAGATAGTGACCGATAATGTCAGTTAACCTGGTAACCAGCTAACCACAGCTAACCTGGTGGCTGAACTTTGTGACTTTGTCCTTACCCATAACTATTTTACATTTGGGGACAATGTATACCTTCAGATCAGCGGCACTGCTATGGGTACCCGCATGGCCCCACAGTATGCCAACATTTTTATGGCTGATTTAGAACAACGCTTCCTCAGCTCTCGTCCCCTAAAGCCCCTACTCTACTTGCGCTATATTGATGACATCATCATCTGGACCCATGGAAAAGAAGCCCTTGAGGAATTCCACCATGATTTCAACAATTTACATCCCACCATCAACCTCAGCCTGGTCCAGTCCACACAAGAGATCCACTTCCTGGACACTACAGTGCTAATAAACAATGGTCACATAAACACCACCCTATACTGGAAACCTACTGACCGCTATTCCTACCTGCATGCCTCCAGCTTTCACCCTGACCACACCACGCGATCCATCATCTACAGCCAAGCTCTGTGATACAACCGCATTTGCTCCAACCCCTCGGACAGAGATAAACACCTACAAGATCTCTATCAAGCTTTCTTACAACTACAATACCCACCTGCGGAAGTGAAGAAACAGATTGATAGAGCCAGAAGAGTTCCCAGAAGTCACCTACTACAGGACAGGCCTAACAAAGAAAATAACAGAACGCCACTAGCCGTCACCTTCAGCCCCCAACTAAAACCCCTCCAACGCATTCTTAAGGATCTACAACCTATCCTGAAGGATGACCCAACACTCTCACAAATCTTGGGAGACAGGCCAGTCCTTGCCTACAGACAGCCCCCCAACCTGAAGCAAATACTCACCAACAACCACATACCACAAAACAGAACCACTAGCCCAGGAACCAATCCTTGCAACAAAGCCTGTTGCCAACTGTGCCCACATATCTATCCGTGGGACACCATCACAGGGCCTAATAACATCAGCCACACTATCAGAGGCTCGTTCACCTGCACATCCACCAATGTGATATGTGCCAGCAATGCCCCTCTGCCATTTACATTGGTCAAACTGGACAGTCTCTACGTAAAAGAATAAATGGACACAAATCAGATGTCAAGAATTATAACATTCATAAACCAGTTGGAGAACACTTCAATCTCTCTGGTCACGCAATCACCGACATGAAGGTCACTATCTTACAATAAAAAAACTTCAAATCCAGACTCCAGCGAGAAACTGCTGAATTGGAATTCATTTACAAATTGGATACTATTAATATAGGCTTAAATAGAGACTGGGAGTGGCTAAGTCATTATGCAAGGTAGCCTATTTCCCCTTGCTTTTTCCTACCCTCCCCCAGACGTTCTGGTTAAACTTGGATTTAAACTTGGAGAGTGGTCAGTTTGGATGAGCTATTGCCAGCAGGAGAGTGAGTTTATATGTGTGTGTTTCCGGGGGGGGTGAGAAAGCAGTTTCCACGGTATGCATCCGATGAAATGAGCTGTAGCTCACGAAAGCTCATGCTCAAATAAATTGGTTAGTCTCTAAGGTGCCACAAGTACTCCTTTTCTTTTTGCAAAGACAGACTAACACAGCTGTTACTCTGAAACTTTTCACAACAAAGAGATTGTACTACAGTACTTGTATGTGGTGAATTGAAAAATACTATTTCTTTTGTTTACAAATATTTTCACAGTAAAAATTATAATAATAATATACACTTTGGTTTAAATTACAACACCAAATACAATATATATGAAAATGTAGAAAAACATCTAAAATATTTAATACATTTCAATTGGTATTCTATTGTTTAACAGTGCGATTAAAACTGCGATTCATCGGGATTAATTTTTTTGAGTTAATCGCATGAGTTAAATGCAATTAATCGACAGCCCTACTTATTATTTTTATAATGGAATTCAAACAGAAACCATCCCTCACAAGCCAAAAGAAATCATTGAATCTTAAAAATGTGTACCTCAGGAGGAGACTAAAACCCTTTGGAAGTAGTAGGCATGCCATTATGATGATGATGATCTTATTACAGTCAAGTCTATATAAAATGTCTTGCTGTGGATGCACATGTAACAATCTGTAACACAGACTGTATTTTGCAGCTAATCCTGCTCCCGCTAAAATCAGGGATCAGGCTCTTACTGATGTCAAGAAGTACCAGGTCCTGCATAAATGCAGTTGAGCTTAGAAGAAATAATGGGATTTTTTATTAGTATAGTGAAAAAAAGATTAGATGTGAGCTTCTTTTCTTTGGCTTCCTTAGCCAAATAGTTGACACAAGGCAACCAAAAGCTTCAGTAGTTCTCAGACCCCCACCCCCGATAACTTCCCAAGTCTTTGTGATCTGTCATTCTGTTGTAGTTGAATCAGCATTTTTCCATTAAAATGCAGTTGCAGTTCTAGCTACTAACAGTTGATTTGACTTTTGTTTTATTATATTTCATCACTTTCTAATAGCACATATAATGGAGGTAGAGCTGCTAGTTGCCTTTCCATTGCAGAGCAGTGTTTGGCAGCCAGAATTATTCATCTTTGGGATGCTCATGCCATGTGATTAAATTTTAAAAATTTCTTGTTCTATTACCACCTCTTCAGCAGAGGTCTGGCAAAGTATTTATTGCTCATCTTACTTAATCTTTGCGGGGTGACATTTGTCCTTGTTATACCTCCTACTGAGTCATAAAATGAGGCACAGATAGAAATCTTGTATTTAAAAGCAGCAGGCCAGGAGCATTCAGGATTTTATAGTACTTAATGGGTTTTAGGTTAGGCATTGGGGAGAGAAACTTGAGTTAGGAATACACATTATTTGTACAGCTTTGTCTAATTTTTCCATCTTGGTCATTCAGCACTTGCAAAAAGCAGGCAGGAGCGAAAGGAGCGTCCTGAGGACTTGGATGTACCAGCTGCTCTGGCAGATTTCCTCCATCAACAGAGAACTCAGCAGACTGAACAAGACATGTAAGAAATTAAATCGGCAACAGGGTGCTGGAAATACAATAGATTTATATGCATTTTGTATGCAGTCTCTTTATGTATGTACCTGTCACATACAGCACCTCATGTGGTTCTTCTCTGTGTCTATGCACATGCATGCTGCATCACTTGTAGCTGCTTCCATATATGTTCATAATTTTTTAAACCGAGGCATAACAAATCTGCCCTGTGCTAAGATTTCTGGTCAATACTAGGCAAATTGCGGTGCTATCTCTCGGTAACTACTTCCTTTGGCTCAGTGAAGTTGATTGGAATGATGCATATTTCTTTTTTGTTATTTGCGCAGGTTTGCTCACCCTTACCAATATGAACTGGAACACTTTGTTCCACCAGATGAAACTCTCAAGAAACCACAACTCCAGGTTAGTGCCCAGATTAAATTAGTAATCAAATCTAGAAAAAATGTTGAAGTAGATGATGATCAGTTTGTGGTAGGCCCTGCTTGTAGCCTAGTTACAATTGGGGGTGGGGGGGGAGCAGTTACAGCTGTGATAGCAGTGTTTAATTCAGAAATTTTTGGATATTGTGGGAGGAGAGCACTATGTCCCCACAAGGGGGTATCTAATAACTTGCTTTGTCAGATGTACAGGCCTGTTGAGGACGCACCCTGCCATTTTATCTCCACTTTGGATGAGTTGGTAGAACTGAATGAAAAGCTTGTAAGATGCAAAGAATTTGCTGTGGATTTGGAGGTGAGTATGTTGCTCTTTGTTTTAAATTACGTATGTTGAGTTAGCACTCAGCAGGTCATATTATAGTATTCTTCTTCTAGTTTTCATCATCTTTTGCTTTGTGTACCATATCCTTTTTATGTTGAGTTAGGTAATATGTCCCAGGTCTGATGTGGGAAGGCTGCTACATTTTATTATCCTGTATGGGATTTTGGCTGTCATTTTAATTTCTCAAACTTTATTCTATTGTAATAAGATTTATATTGAATTTAGACTGTTTTGAATTTTTCCTATGATCCTCTGGGTTATGTTGAGATCCCTGGAAAGGACCAATTTCAAAATTAATTTGGATGACGTATTAAGACAGCAGCAATGATTGCAAAGGCCTGAAATCTGTTCATGTCATTAACTTTTGCCTAGAGGAACCCTTCCTTCTTTTATTGTCATCTTTTCCTCTGCCTTTGGTTATTCTGTGTTTCATAGTACCACTCCTGCAGGGGCTCTGAGTTAACTTCTGTCCTTTGTCTGATAGCACCATTCCTACAGGAGTTTCCTGGGCTTGACATGTCTGATGCAGATTTCCACCCGGATGGAAGATTTCATTATTGACACCCTGGAGCTACGTAGTGACATGTACATTCTGAATGAGGCCTTCACGGACCCTGCTATTGTAAAGGTCAGTAGACGCTTCCAACCTATTCAGAATTACACCTGGTGAACTTAATTTTGGCTTAACTCTGTCTGTCTGAAAGCATGCTTTATCCTCCTGCCCTGGCCACTCCCTGCTTCCGGGGAAGGGTTGGGACAAGTGGGAGAGCCACGGTATGGGCCTGATCCAATACCCATTGAAATCATTGGAAAGATTCCCCTTGACTTCAGTGAGCACTGAATCAGCCTGTATGACCTCAGGCCATGATAAGATGCTAGTAACATCTAAGTCACTGTTGTGAGAGTGAGCACTGCTTAGTTGGCAATGGCCCAAAAATGAATCTGACCACCCATCAGGAGGTATTAGGCAGGACTGTATCCATCAGACTGTGCTGAACACAGACCAGGTACCATTTTGATTGTAGTTGATTGTAAGTGCTTTACTGACAAGTATGAAGACAAGGTCCCTGTCCCAAAGACCTTGCCCACTAGATAAAAATGTGTAAACACAGGAGGGAATGGATGGGGAGCACTATAAACAATGTGACTGAACAGTTAGCTGGCATCTTCTCAGCTCCAAAGCTCTTGAGTTTTACAATATATTTTGGGAGAGGGGAGAAATAAATTTTCAGTAGTCTACCAGTTGTCTTTTGAGAGGGCTGAGTGTGGAAACATGGTCTGGGTGAAACCAAGTACTTGCTGTTATGCCACTAGCAGCAAAAGGAGAAAGGCCAGGAAAGAGGTCTTGGTTTAGAAACATAACTTTCTAATTCTGGTTCTTCAACGCTTCAGGTCCCTAAAAGGAATTGGTTATCCTCTCGTCCCAAGTGCTATTCTACCATCTCACATTCTTGTTTCTGATGCATTTGATTGTGTTGCCTTGCAGGTCCTTCATGGTGCCGACTCAGATGTGGAGTGGCTACAGAAAGATTTTGGTCTGTACTTAGTGAACATGTTTGATACTCACCAGGCTGCCCGTCTCCTCAACCTTGGCAGGCACTCCCTGGACCACTTGCTAAAACTCTATTGCCATGTGGAAACTGACAAGCAGTATCAGCTGGCTGACTGGAGGATTCGGTAAAAGTTTTATCCTGACATTTTGGCGTTAGAGTTAAGAATCAAATTTGGGACTTGTTTGCATGTTAATGGGGGACCGTTTCACTTCTCAACCTACCCGCAACCACATAGCTCACTGGGATTTTTGGTTAATACGGTGGTGGTGGTGGTGAACTGGAATAAAAGGGACGGGCTTCAAAACAGAGCTGAAATGCATTAGCAGATTTGTGGAATTAGTATGCACAGCACCTGCCTACGGGTACGCTGTGCTTGGCTGTCTGTTTCAGCCCCTTACTTTGTTGAGCACTAAGCTCTCTCCAAATGCTGTAATATATCTGTTTTTTTAAAATCAGTGACACAAAAGACATTTGGAAGCTGACTTAACACAATAGGAACAGAGCATAACTACAGAGTAGTGTTACGACAAAAGCTGCCACCTTCTCTGCATTGCTCAGCCTAGCATTGTAAAGGTGTAGTTCTGTTGTAACAGATGCACCACTAAAAAATTCTAACTCCCAGACAAAAATGCTGTGTAAATGAGTACAGGGACTGAGTTTGAGAGCGATCTCTGCAGCGCCATCTCCCTGGCCCACGAAGAGCCCAGGTGTGGTACGTAGGCTGTGCAGGCACACAGTGGTAGCCACATTACTATACTAGGTACCCCCTGCCATCTGATTGAGTGGCTCCCCGGGGGATCCTGGTCTCCCAGATATAGACGAGGTCAGATGGAGAAAATCATCGTAATGGTGCCCACAAATGAGATTCTGGTGAGAGGAATCCTGGATTTGTTCTTGGGGGTGGACCTAGATGTAGCTTATCTTTACGTGCTGTGGCAGAGGGCACTGCAAGGATGATGGATGGGCTACTAAAACGCATTTGTGCAACAGTGATAGTTCTCTGCTTCCAGCCCTTTGCCAGAGGAAATGATCCAGTATGCCCGAGACGACACTCACTACCTGCTCTACATTTATGATAAAGTGAGAGAGGCACTGTGGGAAAGAGGAAACGGGCAGCCCACTCAGCTGCAGGTGGTCTGGCAGCGCAGCAGGGACATCTGCCTGAAGGTAAATCTTCACCTGGGGACCAATTATCTGAGTCAGAATACAGACTGTCTAGGATTGGAAGCACCCAAAGGTGTGCCTGGCCCATTCCCTACCTTCTGGCAGAATCCCTAATTTTCAGTATGTATATCTGGAAATAGGCTTACTCTCTCCCCATTCCCACCTAGTGTGGGCTTTTCCACTAGCTAAGGGACCTCTAGATCAGTGGTTCTCAACCAGGGCTCCAGGGCCCCCTGGGGGGCCACACGCAGGTTTCAGGGGGTCCGCCAATCAAGGCCAGTGTTAGACTTGCTAGGGTCCAGGGCAGAAAGCCGAAGCATGGGGCTGAAGCCTGGGACCCTGAGAACCAACATCCGGGGCTGGGGCTGAAGCCAAAGCCTGAGCAAAGTAGCTTCCCGGGGGGCCCAGGCAATTGCCCTGCTTGCTACCCCCTAATGCCAGCCCTGGCTTTTTTGTGCAGAAAACCAGTTATCGTGGACAAGTGGGCCATGGAGTTTATCTGGACAAGTGGGCCATATTGGGGGGGAGGGGAGGTGAGGTGTCTCAGAAAGAGAGGTTGAGAACCCCTGCTCTAGATATCCTAGACCTTTTGGTTGTCTTCAAAACCGGTGCTGCTGGTCCACATGAACCTGCAGGTGTTAAGGCTGAAACTTTTCAAGTGAGTCGATATTTACTCACATTTCTTTGGATATCCCTAATAAAAGCCTGAGATATTGGAGCACACTGTAACTTTAGTTTTCACTTGGCAGTGTATATTTGTCATAGTGAGACCAAGAGGTGGGTGGTTTTCTAATCTACCATGACTTAAAGATCTGGTATGTCTGTGGCTGCTCTTGGACTTGGAAACTTTCTTGCCTCGTGTATTCAAATTAAAATGAAAAAATGAGTGTGGCTGGAACTAAAACAGAAACAGTTGTCAGCCCCACATGCTTAAGGTAAAACCCTCAAGGGGTTCCTCAGTCCTGAATTCCTGAGCCGCTGTTGCAAACCATCCAGTCCTCTCTTGTGTGCTTAATTCTCTGTGCCAGAGAGAACACAGCCTGGGAAGTGCCCAAGGGAATCGGTACATGACTCTGTTTGATATCGATCCCCAATCTCTCTAATTCTTCCTGTTCAGAAATACATCAAACCCGTCTTCTCAGAGGACTCCTACCTTGAGCTCTACAGGAGGCAGAAAAAGCATCTCAACACACAGCAGCTAACAGCTTTTAAATTGCTATTTGCCTGGAGGGACAAGATGGCACGCCAAGAGGATGAGAGTACAGGGTAGGAAGTTGTTCATTAGACACAGTTTGAAATGGATCTCTGTGGAGCAATACAGCTCGTTGAATGGATCTCTGCAGAGCGGTACAGCTCGTTGAAAGAAACACTGGGTCTGCTGAGAGGGGTTGATTTGGGTGCTTCCTGTGTATCTAAGACACTGTCCAGTGAAAGGCGCAGTACTTCAGTGGCACCACTTCCTCCCATCTGTTCCTCTGACCCCCTACATCTCAGATCAGAAATCACATTGGTGGGGGGGTTGCCTCGATGGTTTTCTAGATCAGTCCTGATTTATTTCTCCTTAACTGACCCCAATGCTTAAAAACTTGGGTTCGGTGCAGAATGATACATGGGGTCGTCATCCCCCCATGAAATTTCTCTTTAAACAGGTTTGATTAACATTAACACAATTACCATGATATCAGTGCTCCTGCTCTTTATGTTGCAGGTACGTGCTACCAAATCATATGCTACTGAAGATAGCAGAGGAGCTGCCCAAGTATGTATTCGTGCCTTCTGTTTTTTGTCTGTTTTTGTACAACTCTGAATGTCATTTCCTTGTCCTCCAAGTTGATCCCAGGTCCATCAGCCAGATGGGCTATCCTCTTACGTGTGTGTTTGTTTTACTTACTGCTGCAGTTAGCTTGTTGCTCCCAGTAATTAGCATTGCTTTTACCTTTAGTTCTTCAGAGCAGAGAAATTCAGTGCACAGAAGAATTAAGATGCTAAGCTCTTCTAGCATAAGCCAGATATCTTTATACATGTGTCTTTATGTCAGGAATACACAGCCTACTAATGCAAAACTTGGGCTCACTGCTGCCAGTCATTGCATCTCCCTTCTTTTTGAGCTCTCCACCAGTACGCTAGGAGGAAATTAATTTCACTAACACCTAGGTATTGATTTAGTTTTCAAAGGAAAATGTATAGGTGCCAGACCACTCTCATGTCACCCACAACATTCTCCTGTAAACAAGATTTTTTTGGAGGACTTGGTATTTTCCATCCCACATAAAACTGCATCTGTGATTTCAAAACCCTTTATACTCCTGCTATAAGAAAAATATATATTGGATAAGGAGAGAAATTAAAGCTGGATGCAGAAAGAACACGGGGGTGCTGAGCTAATGGGCTTTCCTTATGTGCCCAAACGTAGTACGGACACATTTGTAGTTGTACTGGATAAACAGTGATGGCTAATCTGATTTGCCTTATTCAGTGAAGCGAGGGCCTCTGATTACATGTGGTTGACTCTTCTTTGCATGTGGATGTTTGATTTATCAGCTGAGAATACAGCAAACTGGTTTTTTTCGTTATGTCTTTAGAGAACCCCAGGGCATCATTGCTTGTTGCAACCCGATCCCACCACTAGTCCGCCAACAGATCAACGAAATGCATCTCCTCATCCAACAGGCCCGAGAGATGCCTCTGCTCAAGGTACAAAGATCTTCTACCAACACATAACAAAACCCAAAAGATGTGGACTTATTGTGGAATATCTCTTGCACCTTGTCCTCCAGAGGTTCCTGTTGATCTCATAAGTATTAAAATCTAGAAATAGTCTACATGCAAGGCTATAGTACAAGACTGCTGCCGGGGTTGCCGTTTGTGTGTGAGACAGTAACCTCACTTTGAAGCCTGAGTACTGCACAGTATGCTATAATACAGACAGAAGCACTGCCTGTAGGCATTTCTTCCTACCCCCGTAATGAAATCTCACTGCAGACTTCAAAGCAGTTCGGGCCCTTAAGGGAACTTGAGGAGTAACCAGGTAGAAATATTCACTATTGAGCAAAGCAATCAACTTCGAGGTTTCTGGGTATAACCCTATTCTGCCTTTATACACACATCACATTTACCTACAAAGGGAATAAGAGCTTGTTGGATGCACATAAGAAATCACCAGTGACAAATCCCACACAACTGGCAAAGCAGAAACATACACGCAACCTAGAGGCTTGGAATGAGGTTTAATATAGGTCAGCACACTTCTGCTGTTACTACAGTGGAGTGCATTCTCCTACAGTGAAATTAAGCCATTCGTGAGCACAAACACAGCCCTGCTATGTGAACAGCTTCGTAATTTTACCTATCCTCACACAGACACACACCCCTGGGAGGGAAATGTAGAACTGTTCTTCTGCTAGCTGCATTGAAAATATTGATAAGAGGAAGCTTGTGTCTGCTTAGCTAGATGCTTCAAAGTTAACCATTAGTAATTCTCTTATTTATTTTTTCTCCTCTTAGTCTGAAACTGCAACCACGGTGAAGAAGAAAGGGTCTCTGCCCAACCCAGAGGTACTATCTGTATCTGCTTGGCATGCTAATGTGTTAAACCCTAAACTCGTAGAAACTGCCATAGCAGAGGTCCATATCTTGAAGCATGAAGACTGTAATTTTATTCTAACTAGTCCACTAACTAGTTCTTTTTCCATTTGACAAACATGTCCCTGTGTTAACCCAGTTTTATCCTTGTGCTATAATGCTTGTAAAAGTACCAGTCATGAGTCAATATTTTAAAAGCTCCAAACAAGACTATAGTAAATAAGTCTTCCATCAGTAACCACTACAGTTGCTGGACAAAGTTTTGTGTATGTTTGTTATAATCTGTATTGACTGATTTTTAAGAAGGAACATTTCAGATGAATTACTACAGCTGTCCCAGTTATCTACCTTGTGTCTACGAAGTAAAGCATTCTTGCTAGCCAGTAGCCATTTGCACAGCCATCCCTTTGGAGTCAGATTCACTGTGCAATTGCAGATGAGCTATATTAGAAATACTTAGCCTTAGAATATCACCCATACATTTTAATTGTGATTAGCATGTCATTTTCCACTCTGTAAATTCCCCTAAAACATCTCGGAGCAAGGTTCTGTATTGATCACATATGTAATTTGAATTTGTTTGCAGAGGCTGGAGAATCATTTGTTTGGACCTCATGACAATTCTCGTGTTCCTCTGGATGATATTCAGAACCTCTCAGCCTTAGGTAATTTGGGAAGGATGGGAGCCAGCCTCTGACTTCTGCTAATATGGAAAAAATTCAAGTAGTTTTTTTTTTTTTTCTTTGACACCTTAAAATAAGCATATCGCCTTCAGTGGAAGCTCATTTGTGGAGCCAGGGAGATCACAGCAGAACACAAATCCAGTAGGAATGGAGTGTTCAAAACCAGAAACTTTTTCCTTTCTCTGCAGAACCGGCACCAGTTCTGGAATGTGGGAGCCTCTTTTCGGACAGCGATGGGGAGATGGACAGCACAAGGGTATTACCTAATTCCACATGTCTTGTTGCTACTGCAACCATCAGTATATTCAGTGTAAGCTCCAGTAATATGAAGGGGTTGGCCTTAGGGTAGCTGCAGAGGAATAGGATATTCATGGAGATACTGCTGTGCTCCCTGTCAGGTGTTCAGCAAGTAGGAAGCTGGCAAGTGGATTAGCTCTTCTTACAGTTCCAGAGTCACTGCCCTTACTGGGCCTTTAGGTGAATTAGGAAATGATATGGTGATAAGCCGAGGAGCCCAGAAATACAACTGAAAATTCACCTACTACTAAAACAAGCAGCAGGTGTGAAATGGGTACTGTTACAGAACAGAACTTTCTGGGCTTGTCAAGTAGAGAAGTAAAATTCAGCACTGCCTCAGTTCCCTATCTCACTTCCCTCCATCTCTCTCCTCCTCCCCCTCCCCCCCCCCTCCCCACACACACACAAGTAAGCAAAGCCTAGTTGATGATGTATCAGCTTTAGCACTAGGGGATGTCGTAAATGTCTTTTGGCTTTTACTAACCCTACTAGCCCTTAAAAGCCTCAGGTCACACATCATGTGTTCCAAACAATGCTGGAGCTATTCTCTATATACAGTCTGTATGTAACTTATGTATTTTATATGCTAATGGTTTTTCTGCATTCCTTAAGGAGCCTGATGTGGATGAAGGGAATGAGAAGAACTTAACAGTAGCACAGCAGAAGGCTCAACGCATAATGGAGTCCTTTGAAAATCCGTTCAGAATGGTAAAGGGCACTGTATATATTTTGTAATGGCAGCTGGTAAACTGAGCAATGTAGTAGGTCCCATAAGAGCAGGAATTTTCACAAGGCAGGGTTAGTAGAGCCTAGCATGACAGCTACTGCTCATTTATTGGAATCACAGGGTTATATGCTAGATGTATTTTGCAAGGAAAATCATGGGATTTGGTTTTGAAACTTGTACAGAAATGGATGTTAGGGAGGCACTTCAACAGGTTAAAAAAATCATGTTTTTTAAAACTTAACTTTTGTTAGATACCTTCAATTAAAACCATTTTTTAAATCTAGTTTTTCATCTTTGACTGTATTTTACATCTCTCAGCTTGAAGATGAAAATAAACTAGTTGGTTCGCTCTTGGTTTTGAATCTTTCATTTCTGGTTTGCCATGTCTTAAAATGTATTTTATCAGTGTGTTTGGACTTGCAAACTGGAGGATAATGTTATCAAAAAGTGTTCCCATTGGATTTACTTTTAATAGAAATATTTCTATTGGCCTCAAGTTTTGTAATTTTGGACGGGGTAAGCTGACGTTCTTTTGAACCATTAACTTTCCGTAGGATTGATGTTAAATTTGACCTTTTTTTCAGTTAGCACCTACTAAGTGTGCATCTCAGCTGTCTGTGACTTCCACTGTAATTTATGCTGTCTGCACCCTGTAGCATGCTGTATTTTAAAGACATTTTTCTTTTCCTTTTTCTAGTATCTGCCTTCAGAACAGAACCCTGCCCACATCTCACAATCAGCAAAGTTTGACCCATCATCAAAAATTTATGAAGTGAGTGTCTACTGGCCAAATTTTCTGAAAACTGCTCAGCTCCTTGTGAAAGAACCAGGTGACAACAAATGAATTCCGGGTTTCTTTTGGAAGTTTCTGAGGGGCATGAGATTACTTGGATTTATTTTTTTCCGTTTTGCTTCCCTTTCATCTCAGAAAAGGGGAGACATTTTCAGACTTCTATAGCATTCCTCTTCTCCAAAGAACAAGGGAAATGCCCACTCATATCTCCCACATTGCAAAACATTGAATTAAAAGGAGACACCATACCTGGCCTGGATCCTTTGGTGCTAATTCATGTGGCTCAAGACTCTCTACAAAATAAAAAAAGTCATCTCCAGTGTAGTCAAATTTGGTGTTCTGTAGTCCAAAATGAATGCTGGTGCAGGTCTGTAAACTCCTCCCCCATTCTGTCTGACTTCACAGTGAGTGATCCTGACTAATTTTCTTTTGATGTAGATCAGCAATCGGTGGAAGTTGGTGAGTCAGGCACAACTGCAGAAGGAGGCAAAAGAAGAAGCCAAAAAGAAAGCAGTACAGCAGAGAGGTAACACCCACTTTTTTTGGACTGAGACTGAGGAGAGGGCTGGGGGAGGAAGGTGGATCTTCCAAACCCCTGATTGTCCCTTTCCCTGTAACACCACTATCCAGGCCCTGCATCTTAACTACAGCCTTTTCAACCAAGACACTCTGAGCAAGAGTCCTTTCAGAGCCAGTCAAACAAATTTTAGCTGATTTGAGTGGTTTGCAGTGAATGACATGAGGTCTTCCTCTCTCTTCCTTCCTTACCAGCAGTACACCCATAGGACTCCTTACCTTTACAGGGAGCAAAAGATCAGGACTGGAAGTCAGGTGCAGATCTGATTGCTTGGTAGTTCAGAGTACTTCCATTAAAACTACCATCATCATAACCCATAGGTTTTAACTAGAAAGTCTCCTTTCAGCATGGCAGGCCACCACTTTCCTCTGTCTGATCCTTGTATATTTGTAATGGGCTAAAACATACTGCTGTTTGAAACTGAGGGACTGATATAGTCAGTAGAACAAGGCCCACTGTAGACTAGTGCTTTGAAACTTCCACACGCAGAGCTCTCCCAGTGTGTTTCTGTGCTAACATGCAGTATCCCTTTTGTTTGTGTATTAGCCATTCACTGACCAGAGACTGCAAATAGTGCTTAACTGAATGTATTCCAGGCTGAATTCTCTAAATTCACTTCCTCTGTAACCCCTGCCACAAAGAATGCAGGTATCCAGTTTTTAAAGGCTGGCACGTTAATCTGCACAGCTATTACCAAAAAACCCTTAACTCTTCACATTTTTGTTAAGCACCTTCTCTACCTGAGGAATAAGACTTTGTCAGAACAGTGATTAGTCAGTCGTCTTGGGGTTACCCAAAACCTTTTCTAGGGAGTCAACCCTGCAGGATGCCTTAGTTTGCTGATTGATGACCTCAATTATTCAGCAGGTGGGAGTGTTTCAGGAAGAGGTGGCTAGAGAGAGCTAGGGTGGAGTGAGAGTTGAAATAAACCATTCCCCACCACCCAACAGACTACTGAGGAATTGGCCAGATGGCTTCCCCATAATCTAGATATGGTATGGTCCTGTCCTATCATGACCCCTTTTTAGGTCAAGAGTTTTCTGATGAATGAGGTTCACATCATGAAGATTGTCTATATGTGGCATCTGGGGTAAGAGGATTGCCATTGCAAAGCAAGCTCCTCATTCTTTCTTGAGAGCGATTTTGCATGTCTCTTGGGTGAATCTCATGCGCTGTTTTGTTCTTTTCACAGCCGCTCGTGAACAGGTGCAGAAGGAGTGCAAAGCAACAGCAGAAAATATTGTCTCAGTCCGTCAGCAAGCTGTGGTATGTAAAAATGTTTGAGTGTGAAGGACAAAACAGGTTTTAGAGTAGGACAAAACAAGTATCTCTAAAGCTACCCCTTTAGCCTTCACAAATATAAACTCTCTGCCCTCAATCCAGGGCACTTAACATCTCTCGGGCCCTCTGAATCTATGGATGGAATCTTTCCTGTGCTTCTGACCATGTACACAGCAACAGGCCTTGTTTCAGACCTCAACGAATCTGTGCTGGGCCTTGCCCTACTCCAGTTTCAACTCTCCTCTATCCTGGAGAATACTTGCCATTGCCTTATCTCTGTCTTCCTCTTTCTCGGTTCCCCCTGAAATGTGTACATAGAGCAACAACAGCTTCAGGCCTCTAGTCTTGTGATTGTCAGATTTCTAATCTGAGAAGTCTCTGCTATGGGAGCAAGGCAGCTTAGACCTTGGATCCCAGAACAGAAACAACGTTTCCCTCAACCCCCATTATGATATCCATGGCAGCTGCCTTCTGAGCCCAGTGTGACCAGGCAGAGAGGTTATTGCATTTCCTTCCTGGGGTGTGTTGCTTTTACAGCAGGAACAGGCCAGCAAGAAGAGGGAGAGAATCACCAGTGAACCAGGAACAGAGACACCAAAACAAGAGAAGAAACGGCCAAAAGCCTCCCAGCAGCCAGAGGAGCAGGAAATGCCAAAGCAGTTCACCCCCTTTGATTACAGCAAGTCTAACTTCAAAGTGTTCTCTGGTAAGAACTGGACTCCCCACCTACGAGGCTGCAGGCTGTGGAGACTATTGCCTGGCTGAGCCATAGAAAGGCTGTGTGGGTTCGTAGAGCTCTGTGATGTCCAAACAGTAATGTCTTTGCCCTGTACTAATGGAAGAATTGGGAACGATTTAAAGGAATCAGCCTGGTGAAGTGGATTGCTCACCATCCATCCATGTAATTAGAAAACCAGTTGAAATGTTCTTGGAATTACCAAAGGCAGTGGCTCCTTTTCCTGCACAATAGAGTAATGTATTTCATTAAACCCTGCAGCAGTAGAAAATAGGAGAGACTTGAATCAGGTGTAATGAGGATCCATTTAAAAGCTTATTCTCTCCTCAGCAGTACACTCTGTTTCATAGTGAGGGAAAGACAGCGCTGTATATTTCATTACAGCCAAAGAGCACTTGCTATTGGTGTGAATTTACTGTTCATTTAAAAGAACCTTTCTAATAGCAATTATTCTCCACTCCGTGTCTGTCTCAGGAAACGGCAAATCCAAGCAGTCATCCCAGTTTGATCCAGCCAAGCAGGCCCACACAGGCAAGGTAAGGGAACACTCGGAAATGAGGAACAGAAATAAAGGTGATACGAGGTGGCCCTAGACATGCCAAACCTCCCCTAATAGCCACTTGATGCTGAGATGAGACTTTCAATCAATAATCCATAAGGCTTGTTACAAGCCCTCTTCCAATGTGCATCCTCTTCCTGCCACTCTGACTGATGTGCAGATGGTACCCACAAGCTTCTCTTTCAGATCATTAAAACTATGTGTAGAGTTTAACAGGTAATCAGTTTACATGTGACACTGTGGGAAATGCAGCTTCCTGTGCAGCTACTTCAATGCCAGTCCAGACTTGTTCTACAGAGAGAGAGAGAGAGATGAGATGCAGAATAAAGTGAAGCACAGTGGTGGGGATGAATCAGAGAAGAAAAGGGGATAGGTCCTGTTCAGGATCCCTCTCTACTAACCTCTCAAATTGTAGAAATTTAATCTCAATGGAATCTGTAGACAGAAATGTCAAGCAGAAGCTCCTAGTCAGGAATGCTCATTTCAGGTGAATGAGAGAATATGTTGTACTCCAAAACTCACAACTTAAATGAGCAAAAAGTGTTCCTTGAAGGTATGGTAGACAAGACAGGGTTGGAGACAAGTAGAAGTATCACGTGAAATATATTTTGTTGGGTCATTTTTCCTTTCATATAGAAATTCTCTGGAGCCAACAAACTTCAACACCCAGCTGGAAATAAAAGCATGTCCTACCTGGCTGGGAAAAGTGATCGGTATGTAGTTGAACGGTTCTCTGCAAAGTGATGGAGTGTTCCCCACTCAAGTCCCCTGGAGTCATAGGCAAAGCCATTATTATACTAGTCCACACAGCAGTATCTGGACACGCT
Source organism: Lepidochelys olivacea (assembly GCF_965140295.1). NCBI lineage: Eukaryota > Metazoa > Chordata > Testudines > Cheloniidae > Lepidochelys > Lepidochelys olivacea. The sequence continues at coordinate 18,856,994 of NC_140428.1, forward strand.
TAGCATGAGAGCTGCACAACACCTACAGGTGTCCATTGACATCAGCCTCAGAGAAATCTAGTCCAAGATTAATGTGAATAAAGACAACCATAGCAGAGGGTCTGAAATCCTGAGCTCACAGTGGTGCTAGCCTTATAGGAGATGCAGCCCTGGACCAAAGGTCAGGCTGTGTGGAGGGAGCACACGTCTAACCAGCAAGTTAGAAAGGAAAGCAATGGTGTCGGCTCATGTGAGAATTCCGTAGAGGCTAATTCCCAAGATACTTAGTTTGCCGTTCCCAGGCATAACTCTTCTGGGAGAGGGGGGCAGCATTGTGGCCCATAAATCCCCTGTAGCTGCAGAAGAGCAACATTACTTTGATTCTCTGTTGAGGTGGGGATAGCGCGAGAGGTTGTTTCACCACCTCTCAATACAGCCTTGCACACATTTCATAGGCTTTAAATCGTGAGTGAACTTCGAACCAAAGCTATTTTAAATTCTTTCTGTAACTGTTTTTGCAGGGGCTCCAGGCACAGCTGGCCAAAAAGATAGTGTTTGTAAGAGATCCTGTGGGAACTGCCAATGAACAAAGTCTCTGTCAAGCTGTGGAAGGGCAAATATCAATCACTGCTGCAGTTTTTTGTACAGAAATCTTTTAAAAATAATTAAAACGCTTTTTCCAAAGGGGAAAACCAATTTTAATTGTTTTGTCTTTGGCCTTTATTATATTTACACTTTCAAAAATGGTTGGAAAATGTATTTGGTGTCCTCAAATGCTGAGTTAGGCTGAACCTGGAAGAGCAGAATTCGACATGTCAGTTGGATGTAGGATTAACCTGGTTCGTATTTCCAAAGCCAGCACAGAAATCAAGAGATTCAACAAATGTGCAAATATTTGTGACTTGAACTAGGTATAGGGGAATAAATCCGAAACAAATGTAACAGCAAAGGAACTAGAGCCAGACTGTCCCTATGAGGCCAAACTGCCTGTTTGTTTTGCAAGCAACGGTAATGTAGAAAATGCATTTGCTTCCCAAGCAGTAATAAGCACTGAAATTATAAGAGAAGAGCGCAGGTACTTCTGAACTGAATGAAAACCAACAGTTACTGCTTTGCTTGACTGTTACAGAAATGAACAGAAGGACTGAAAGCCATGTAAATAGGTTGAAGGTTAAAACACAACTGGAGAAGACTGAAGGGATCTATTTGACATTGCTCACTTCTGGGATACTCTGTACTTTAATGTCTGAGAATCTCAAAGCTTGTTCCACGTGTTGGCAAATGAAGGCTTGTTAGTGCCACTGTGAGACAGGTAAGCGGTATCCCCATTTTGCAGATGAAGAAGCACCAAATTGAAATGACTTGGCAAAGTCCATACACTGAGTGAGTGGCAGAGCAAATACTAGAACTCTGGACTCCTGGTTATCTGCGCTGACCCCTGGGTGCTGCTCCCTCTCCTATTGTCCTTGTCCTTTCTTTCCTCAGACCTGCATCACTGCATAATGCTGCTCTGTTTTTTAATCCTCCTGTTTGAGCCTAATCTGTTAAAATAGGCCTGGTGACAAGCAGCAGGTGGGAGAATGCCAAAAGGTCCTTTCTGTTTTCGGAGGCTACCAATCTGAGAACTTTATTTCACAGAAAAAATTAGCGACGTGTAAGGTGGGTTTTGTTCATTTGGGAGTCTTTTGCCATGAATAGTGTCAGGCAAATTACATCTGAGAGTGGCAGAGCTGGGTCCATTCCTGCTCAGGAAAGCCATTTGCACGGCTGCATATTACACCTGCAGAATGTCTTTGAAGAGAGGCAATTGAACAGCAGTGTTCTTTGTGAACATGTGCCATTCCACAGCCCACTCCACATTTGCTGCCAGTTGCAATTCCCTTTCAGCTTTGCCACCTCTGCTACTTTTTTAATTGATGTATCTGTGAAAGACCCTTTGACTGTGGGGATTAAATAATCTTCTGGTTTCTATGGGCTCCTTTTCCTCATTTTAGAAGTATGTGCAGTGTAACATTTTCAAAGGTTGGCTTAATTTTCATCTTGATTTTTTTCCCCCCATTTTGAATTAAGGTTTTTCATAGGTTTTAAAAATGCCCTTAATGAATATGACTGGCAAAGGTATGCATGTTTTGTCCACCTAAGTGAGATTATAGCTATAATTCAGATGCAGTCCTCATGCTACACTTTTATGTTGCGGGGATTTTTTTTTTCTACCAATAGCCGAGGAAACCTTTTTGCTTAAAAACCAGTTTTGATAACTTCTTAGTATAATTCTTGTGGGGGTTTTTCCTAAGGTCTGCTCTTGAAAATATGTGCCATGTGTCTTGTACTATTTCTGGATGTATCCCTAGGCACAATAATATACTCTCATAGCATCTAATCAGTTTTTAAAAATCCAGCTAAGATTTTTCAAAAGTGACCAGTGATTTTGGTTTGGCTCAGTTCTTGGGGGTCACAGGTGCACAGGACCTAATTGTCAGAGGATAGGTGCTGAGCACTTTCTGAAACTCAGGCCCCTTTCAGATGTTTGTAGATGGGCACCCAAAATCAGTTGTCATTTATTAGTATCTTAACCCATATGTTACTTACTGTACAGTAATCAACTAACATAAAAGTGTAATGCTTGGCTGCTTAGAAGTCACTTGGTACTTTAGTAAAAAGAACGGACATCCTTTAATGCCCCTTGTATAAATCGGCACCTCAGATCCGTAATATGCCCATCATTTTTCATATTGAATTATGATTGAAAGTTGCTTTACTAAAATATCTAATTGCTTTACAGAAAGCACTAGAAAATAAACATACACCAGTAACTTTAAATATTATTGTATGGAAGTGGTGTTTGCATTGTCCCTTAGGGGTTCTGCCCTCAGGTACAGTATTCTTGATAAAGAATCTGATTTTGCAGTCCTTCTAATGTTGAATAGCACTTACATGAGTAGACTTTTTTTTATAGGACTGCTCACATGAATAAGTACTACTCACTGTAAGTAACACTTTAAAATAGAGGGCTCAGTTTTGCAACTATTTGTGGGGGGAGGCATTCTGGATATCCTGTATACATTAAAAGCTCTTCCAATATCTATTCTAGTCATAGAGCGTGGATTGTACCGTTGAACGTAACAGTGCCCTGAGATCTCAAACTAAGCACATAGCAAGATGTTAAACACCTTGGAGTTATTCTTACCTTGCAGTTAGTTAAATATTTTATTCAGCAATATTGTAGTGTCAGTCCTGTGTTCACACATGCCTTAGAGAAAGTAGAGAGATCAGTGATGTGTTAGTGGATATGAACAGAGAGCCATTTAAGTAGCCAGATTGTATGGTGGAGCTTTCATGTTCATTGTATGGCTCTAATCAGTGGGGAATATAGAGTGGGTTATACTCAACTTTTGCAGTTGATTGTATTTAACCATTCTTCTAAAGATGTGTATATCTCATTTCATCTTGACTCTTAAGTAATACATCCCTATGCCTCTGAAAGGCCAGAGGCCAAAGATGAATAATAGGCCTGAGCAAGTAGTAACTTCTCCAGATCTAAAACTGTCTTAGGTTTAAGTTCCACTCTATTCCAGTATCCTGCAGGGCAATGACAGGAACTCTACACCATTAGGAAAGAGAGAATGCTTATTCCCAGTGGAACCTAGTAAAAGCTTCTATTCCTGCCAACAGATGCTGGCTTTTAAAAACATGACATTTTAGGTCTAGAAGATTATTAGAAAGGGAATATTTTTTCCTCCTGTCTGCTACATACATGCACTCCTGTAGAACCAGGTGCCTTCTTTCACAGATGCTAGGAGAAAGAAGATGTCCCACTAATCTTTTTAAAACTACTACAACGTTGCTAAAATAGTATATCTGGGCCATGTACAGAACACGCAAAGGTGTGCAGGGATAGGATTTTATCTGCTCTTATTTTGGGTTACTTTGTATAAATCTCTTGTCTTCACTAATGCAGCCACACCAGACTCACTGATATTTCTGTTGTACACCTAAATATGTTAATCCCTGTGTATACAATAGTGTAAAACAGTATTTGTGAATATTTCACACTTTTGATAAACCGTGCTAAAAATCAATAAAAATGAAAGAAAAATGACTTGCAATTTCTCTCATTCAGGAGTGGCATCATACAGGGAGCTACTATCCATATGTCCTTTCCCTGGGCTCATGTCTTTCTCCCTCCTCCCTTATTATTTTGTTTGAATTAGAAAATAGAAAGAGGCTATGCACTCAGCTCCAAGGAGCTCCCCTGTGGTGCAGGGAGAAAGGATGGAATCAGCTGCTCAGTGGTTTGAGCATTGGCCTGCTAAACCCAGGGTTGTGAGTTCAATCCTTGAGGGGGCCATTTAGGGATCTGGGGGCAAAAATTGGGGACTGGTCCTGCTTTGAGCAGGCGGTTGGACTAGATGACCTCCTGAGGTCCCTTCTAACCCTGATATTCTATGACTTTACTAGCTGGGGGAGAGAAGGTTGTATGTTCAAAAGTCAGTTTCCTCTTCTGCAGGGAGGGGTCTTGCACCCCCATCCCTCTAGGCACATATGCCCCATTGATCCATCTGTCACAAGCCCGCCTGCCCCGTAGTCGCACATGGAGCAGACTGGGTCACCTCCCCATCTACCTCCTAGCCATAGCCCTACACTGAAATGGGAGGATCGCACATCCGTCCACCCAGAGCTGGTCAAACCCCACACACTGGGCAGGGGGACACATCCCCATCCACTGCCCCCACCCACACCCTGGGGGGGTGGGGGGAGAGATCACTTTCCCCACCCATCCACACCCTGGGGGGAGGAGCAATGCCCCCCTCACCCGGGGGGTCGCTGCTCCCCCCCGATACACACGCGGCGGAGGGGGGGGCACATCCCCTCCCCCGTTTTCTGCTGTGCAGGGTCAGGGTCTCTTTCCCGTCCGTAACCCCCACGTGGCCCCCGTGGAGCCGGCCACACTAACCTGCTAGCTCTATTCGCTGTACCGCCAGACTCACCCGCCGGAGCCGCCAATAGAGGCTGCGCGCTGAGAAAGCGAACCAATAGCAACCTTCAAGGTCACGAAAGGGGCGGGCGCTGGGTCCCGACTGGCGGCCGGTCCCCGCCCCGTCCCCACCCCCCCGCGCGCTATCAGGTTAGGCTGCGGCGGGCGGGCGGGCGGCAGGTGGCTGGCGCGGCCTGTGGGGCCCGGCCGGGATGGAGCCCGGGGCGGCGGCCGGGGCCATCCGCGAGGGCTGGTTCCGGGAGACCTGCAGCCTCTGGCCCGGCCAGGCCCTGTCCCTGCAGGTGGAGGAGCTGCTGCATCAGCAGCGCTCCCGCTACCAGGAGATCCTGGTCTTCCGGAGGTGCCGGGCGGGGAGCGGGGGCCGGGCGGGGAGCGGGCTGGACGGGGTGACCCGCCTCCCCACCACCTCTCCCGGGACGGGGGCCGGGCCGACCGGCTGTCACCGCAGTGGAGCAGCCGCTGCCGCTCGGGGACCCGGCTCCGCTTCCTCGCCGCCGGCGCGGCGCGGGGGGGGATCCGCGATCCCGGGGCCCGGCGCGGCGCGGGGGGGGATCCGCGATCCCGGGGCCCGGCGCGGCGCGGGGGGGGATCCGCGATCCCGGGGCCCGGCGCGGCGCGGGGGGGGATCCGCGATCCCGGGGCCCGGCGCGGCGCGGGGGGGGATCCGCGATCCCGGGGCCCGGCGGGAAGCCTGCACCCCCCCTCCCCGGGGGTCTGGACCGCGGCCGCCTTCCCCGCGGGGTGCCGGCAGGTGGATCCCAGCCCTGCCCCTGGGGCCGCACGGGACCTGGGCACCGGCGGGCAGGGAGTCGGGGAGGGGGCGATTCTTTGCACCTGCCCCAGGCGCCGGGGAGGGGGGCCGGCCCCACGCTTCGTGGGGGGCGGAGGCAGCGTGGCGCCGGAGAGGGACCGGCTGCCGCTCCGAGGGCGCTGCCCTGAGGCCCCTTCGTTTCTCTTGCCTTGGCAGCAAGACCTACGGCAACGTGCTGGTGCTGGACGGGGTGATCCAGTGCACGGAGAGAGATGAGTTCTCCTACCAGGAGATGATCGCCAACCTACCTCTCTGCAGCCACCCAGATCCCCGCAAGGTAGTCCATGGCCCGTGGCCGGGTCGCTTGTGCCAACGGTTTTAGGAGTCGGGCTTAAAGGACAATTTGTCCTAATTCGCGTTTTTACAGATTGAACCCAAGGGCCAAGCATGTGGCCTATGGATGCCAATACAGCGCTTTACGCTTCTGTAGCGCTTTCGCCTGGGGCCTGCAAAGCACATCGCAAGCAGCCCTTGTAACTTGGGAGATAGGTTAATATCCCTGCCTTACAGGAGGGGCATGCATCCCTGGCAAAGCTGTAGAGGTATCCTGACTGGATTTTCAGGGCTGACTTTCTTGGTATGACCCTTCCAGCCTGGCTGGACCAAGCTGACTCTTCTGGTTTTTGGCCTCTCTCCTGTCTCAGGTGCTAATTATTGGTGGTGGCGATGGGGGAGTGTTACGAGAAGTGGTCAAGCACCCCTCTGTGGACTCTGTGGTGCAGTGTGAAATTGACGAGGTAGGTAATGCGGGAGGTGATGCTGCTGTGTCCTTGGTTTCAATGGGCTGTGAGGCTGCAGAGTGAGTGGGAGAGCAGCTTCAAAATATCAGCTTAGTGCTGCAACTTCGTCCGCTGCTGCTGGCCCTGAAGACGGCGCTTTCGTTCCTTGCCCTGTTGACATGGCAGTGACCGCCCCAGCTCTCCAAGCAACAGCCTGATTCTTTCTTGCGGCTTCTTCCACGTGCACAGCTGGGGCTAATCCAGTCCGGGTGCAGGATCTGAAGGCTGAGCTCCAGAAAAGAGAAGTTCTTCTGACTTTGTGAAGCACCCTTTTGCTTCCCCTGACGGGGACAGCACTCATCCTCCAACGAAAGGGACCTTGTCCCTCTGTTAGGTCATTGCTGAGTTGGTGTCCTGCTGCTGAATGCAGGAACGGGGTCTCTTTCTACAGGGCCTTCTGCTGGTAGGTGGGTCTGTCCTTCCTCCACTGGTCGGTTCATATTGGCGTTAGTTTCAGAAACTGTCACCATTGTGCTGGGACATAGGAGCTGTGTGAGGAATGAGAACTAAGACCAGAGTCTATTCCTAATCTCTCTACTAAATCAAAGATGCTGCTGGTTGGTTTGAATAGGGAGGCTCAGAACAACTGACACTAGTGTCTTGTCACATCTCTGCCAGCCATAAGGATTCTAGTGTTTAGGGAATACACCGTGATTTCTCACCCGAAAGAAAGTGCTCCTCTACTAGGGATGAGGTGTTCTCCTCAGCCTGGGGCAGAGAGGCCTACACAAGGAAGTTTGCACAGGGAAAGGAGGGCTCAGGGCAGGGATGGGAATGTCTTTCCTTGAAAACCACATTGTCAATTTTCAGGGTTTAAAAGAAAATCGCCATGTTGGTTGGGATCTGCCTCTGCAGATGGTGTATCCCCAAGGGAGAGGGGAGCAGGCAGGTCTGTGTAATCAGATCCTTTCAGTTCTTCAGGGCACCTTTGAAAATTGCAAGCTCTTTGGGTTTGGCACTTACTGTGCAAGAGTGTTGCTGAACTCAGGGGCCATAGGACAGGGCTGAGCGTTGTGTGCTCACTTAAGATGCTGGAAACAGACTGCTCTCAAACTGCTGGTGAAGTGGGTCTGAGCTGAGAGTATGGAAGGAAATGACTCAACCACTGATCAGCTTGGCTGCATGGCACTCTATGTACTCACCTGCTTGTGCTGTCTGTTACAGGATGTGATTCAGGTATCAAAGAAATACCTCCCAGGGATGGCGGTGGGCTATTCCAGCCCCAAGCTGACCCTGCACGTCGGGGACGGCTTTGAGTTCATGAAACAGAACCAAGAAGCCTTTGATGTGATTATCACAGACTCCTCCGACCCCATGGGTGAGAACCCAAAGGAAAGGGGAGGGTGGGGTGGGTCCCATCCACCCACGCTCTCCCTGCCTCCAGACTGCCCATCCTCTCCATTCTAAACACCTCACTGAGGCAGTGCAGAGCTGGGCAGGGCTCCTTTGAAGAATAAAGAGAGAATCTTCTCTCCCAGCCCAGAGAACTCACTCCCTTCCTTTCACTTCAGTTCCTTTGATGGGGAGTGATCTGGGTGGGGCTCCAGATGCAAATCATGGCGCTGCTGGAACATCTCTTTCCTTGCCTCTCTGGCCCCTGAGGGGTGAAAATGCATCTGAAAATTGTTTCTTTGCCAGCATAGGAGCAAGGCTGCCAGCCAGCCATCTTGCTTCCCTTTTCAGGGCTCTGTGCCCCAGTCCTGTGAGGTGATCTAATTACTCCTTCTAGTAACTAGTTAATCCTGGAGTCTGAAAAGAACTCCTAATTGCCAACCCTCCCTGCCTACTCACCCTATGTCTACACATAAATCATTACAGATGCAGGGCCGCAGCTGCACAGCTGTAGCCATTTAAGGGCATGTCTACACTACAAAATCATGTTGACCTAAGTTATGTCAGCATCCAGCCGCTGCAGTCATTAAATCGCTTTTGCTTGTCCACTTTTCGCTCTTTGTGTCAACCTAACTCCATTGACAGTGACTCTGCACCTCTTGTGGAGGTGGAGGTAAGTCGGCAGAGCCGGGAAATTACGTTGGAGGGAGCAAAATTTTAGTGTAGATGCTTCCATAGTTAGGGCAACGTAAGCTGCCTGGCATCAACATCACTCTGTCGTGTAGACACTACCTATGCCAGCGGGAGGGGTTCTCCTGTCAGTATAGGTAATCCACCTCCCCAAGATGTGGCAGCCAACTCGATGAAAGAGTTCTTCCATCAGCCTAGTGCTGTGTGCACCTGGGTTAGGTCGGAATAGCCACTTCTCTCAGGAGTGTGGATTTGTCACGCTCCATGGAGACAGCTATAGTGATGTAAGATTCCACAGTCTTCTCTCTTCCTACCTGTAGTGAGCTGCTGTCCGCGCCTCGCCACCCCCTCGAGATCCTAAGGGAGCTAGCTACCTTCCTAACTTACTCCCAGGCCCCATTACAATATTAGCTGAGAGCCACGTGGTCTTTAAAAATCTGGCCTGTCGTGGCTGGGTCTTGGTTACCCATCTGTAAAACGGGGATAACAGCGCTTCCCTGCCTCTCACAGTTGCTGGGCAGAGAATACATTAAAGGTATTTGGGCATCTAGCTGCCATGGAAATCAATGGGAATTAGGCACTGAAATCATTCTAAAAATCTGGCCCCAGAGTGACTCGCTGAAGGCGCACCAGGAGTTTGTGGCAGAATTGAATTGGATTGAACCTGGGTCCCAAGCTAGCACCCTAGCTCCTTGACCACCTTTCCTCTCTTCAACAGAGTATACAATGTTGCCTTGGGTTTTACCATTTAATTGTTTTCTGCTCCCGTTTGCAACACTATTACACTTTTGTGGGGGTGGAGAGGTGGAGGACACATGCTTCAGGGGATGTTCCCCTCTCCTGATTCCCTTAGCAAGAGGTTCCTTCAGCTATTACTGTCAGATTTTGATAGACAAACTAGCCTAACCTCAGTGCCCTTTGCTGATATCTTCTTCCTTTTAATCTGCCACGCAGTGGGGTGAGATCATGCGATTTTTATTTTTGTGAGGAGTATTATGTTTGCTGATTAGCAAAGAGAAAATTGGGTTGGTTCTACTGTGCTGGAGGTGGGCCAAACCAGAACCCCAGATCCAAACTGCCCACCCCCAGCTCACCTTCAGTCGTTGTGTGCAATACATTAAAAAGCGATTCAGAACCTTCTTTTCTAAAACAATTGAGTTTTGCCTGGTATCAAACCTGAGTATCTAGACCCCCAGGTGGAGCAAAGCTCTGGTCTCTTCTGGAGCCCAGCAAAGGCATGCCTTAGATGCACAAAGGGATTTTCATGGACCCTGAGCCATCTCTGTGACATCCGACCCCCAGGTCCTGCGGAGAGCTTGTTCAAAGAATCCTACTACCAGCTGATGAAGACGGCTCTGCGAGAGGATGGGATTCTCTGCTGCCAAGGTGAGACCAGACAGGGTACAGTTGGCCAACTGAGGCACAGAAAGGCGAAGTGACTTGCCCAAGGTCACAGGAAGTCTGATGAAGCAGGGAATTGAGCCCAGGTGTCCCAAGTCCCAGACTAGAGTTGAAGGTAACTATGTAAATAGGGAAGTTCAGGTGAGGCTGGGTGTACCAGGATCCTATTGTAACAGAGGGTTGTAACAAACAGGTAATGTGGGTCTGAGGGTCTTTTCCCCTCGTGCCTGCTGTTCTGGATCTCGTGTAAATGGGCACAGATGACAGAGGCAGCAAAAAGCCAAAGTTGGGATCTGTGGTACGGTATCTAATGTTTAAAAATCTCGCTTCCCAGAGCTGTGTCTGAGTCTGGCCTTAGTCTTCCTGTGCATTTCCAGTAATCTTTGCACTGTGTCTACACTGGGGCTCTTACCAGCAAAGGTATCCCAGTGTTAAAAAATCCCAGCCCATCCCCATGTAGCTATGCCAGTAAGACTTGGATGTAGACCAGGCCTTAGTCTTCAGATTTAAAATCAGCCTTTACCTGAAACCTCTCTGCTCAGAGTGCTAAAGGTGGCCATTGTCTATTCTAACCTCCCTTCTGTCCTTGTTACCTGCACAGGTGAATGCCAGTGGCTGCACCTGGATCTCATTAAGGAGATGCGTCAGTTCTGCAAGTCTCTGTTCCCTGTGGTGGAATACGCTTACTGCACCATCCCTACCTATCCCAGCGGGCAGATCGGCTTCATGCTGTGCAGTAAGAACCCAGTGAGTGTCGGGTGTCCCGCTGGCTGCAGGGAGCTGGGGTCGTGGGGGGGAGGGCGACACGGAACAGACTCGTCTCCATTAGCAGCGTCCGCCACTTCTTAGTGTCTGAAAGACCAGGAAGCCTGCTCGCGTGCGGTATCTGCCTCTGGCTGACGCCGAAGGATCTCCATGCGGCACCTAGACCCATCTTCCCAGGAACCAGGGCCCCCTCTGGGTCCGTGCTGTGCTCGGCCGTTGCTAGTCAGGGGCTAGCAGCCACGGTCCGGCTTGCCCAGCCCGTGTGTCGTTGGGACAGAACTGACTGGCTGCTGTGCACGTGTGAGAGGTCGGGAGATAGAGGGCGGCTCCCACTGAGCAGGTGCTGCGGCAGTGCAGGCTCCCCCTCAAAGAGCCCCAGGCCCGGCCTGGAGGGGTCCCGCCAAGGAATGAGGGAGGAGGTCAGTTTCGACAGCCTCTGGCGGTTCTGTTTTTGAGATGAGGGCAGCTATCCGCTGGGAACCGGGTGGAGACCCACCAAACGCAGGGCCGCACTGAATACCAGTGCGGATTCTGCCCTGCAGAGTGAAGGGTTTGATCTTCAGTCATGGTGTGAAAGCTTTGGTTGGCACAGGGCTCAAACAGTCGTTCCCTAGTTGTGCGAGTTAATCTCGCTGACTTCGGCCTGTGGAAAAGGGCTAGTCACGTGAGCCGGGGTTTGCAGATTCCAGAGGCTGTTGCCATGCAGGGCTTGTGATCCCAGGGTGGAAAAATGCCATAAAAAAAAATCCCCATTTCTGTGCGTTCTCACTGTCTGCTTCCAGCAGCCAGGTACAGGGCCCCTCTAGACGATTCTATACACTCACTCGGTGTTTGTGTTTCCTCTTTGCAGAGCACAAAGTTCCGGGAGCCTGTGCAGCAGCTATCGCAGCAGCAAGTGGAAACGATGAACCTGAAATACTACAACTCTGACATCCATCAGGCAGCTTTCATCCTGCCTGAGTTTGCACGGAAGGTAAGTGAGGCTGCAGCCCCTCGCTCCCCCCAAAGGCTGGTGAGACCCCACCAGTCTGTGGAGTGGAACCGCTGATCTGGGACCGAGGGTTCCCACTCGGAGCTCTGCTGCTGTTGCCATGACTTCCTTAGAAGTACGCGGCTCCTTCTTGGGTCAGGCTCCTGCTTGACCTCGAGCTAAGGACGGTCCCTGATTAATTCCCGGGAGCATGGGAGTTGGTGTGGGACTTCAAGGTCTGCAGAGCTAGCAGCATGGAGATCTGTGTGCTGGCTGCTCTGGGTGAGGTATGGTGAAGCCAGGGCACGCCAGTATCAGGAGGTGACTGAACACACAGCTGGTCAGTACACACATGGATAGGAGTAGACTACTACAGAGGACTAACCTGAATCAAACCCCGAAGAGGCTTTAGATCCACCAGTGGGCCCTGAGAGTCACTAGAATAGACCAGTCTTCATTAGAGAAGCCACACAAAGGGCCTGGGTAATGCAGGCATGGGCTGTGGATCCTGCTGCAAACCAGAGGACTAGAGAACAGCAGTGGTGATGGTCTACGATGGGCATGCAGTTCATTGTGCATTGCTGAAGGATTTGTCCAGGTTTTACATCACCCTCTTTGAACCATCCCTGTTCCAGTCAGGCCTAAGCCCAGGCTGTGAAAGGTGCACCAGCAGAAGGGAGACTTCCTCAGCATGTTGGAGGAATTGCCTGAGCTAGTGGCATTGTAATGTGAAAGGAGCATGCCCAGAAATACACTTCCCAGCCCCTGTCTAAGCAGGTTTGTCATTTCTCTGGACGATTAACTGAATTCCTCTCTCTTGGGTGTCTCCAGGCCTTGAGTGACGTGTGAGAGCCTGTGAAGCTGCTTTCCCCCCCACCCTGAGTTGGACCCTGAGATCTTCAGCGCTGCAGCATGGGGGGACTCTCAGCAGGCTGCCAACTCTTCCTCCTGGCTGGGGATTTGACCCTTTGCCAGCCAACATTCCGTCTGATAACACTTTAAAGATGGCAGGGCATAAGCCAGATGAGACTTTCTGAGCTCCTCGTTGCTTGGGGTCAAAACTGTTCTTTCCAGTATTGGGAATGTAAGATATTTCTCCTTTTCTCCCCCCTCCTGCCCCCAACTCACTTGGTGTATTTATAACTGACATGTGTCTGCGTAGCAATCTTCTGGAATTTGGGAAGAGTCCAGAAGGTTCATTAACTCAGTCTTAAGCACAGGGAAGGGAGTAGTATGCAGGGAGGTAGCCTGCTCTCCTCCGCAGAGAGCTCCCTGCTGCTGAGCTATTGTAACTGGTAACAGGCTTGAACTCCAGCTCCACTGTGTCCTTGGAGAGGTCACAATTCATATCCTCTGTTGTTATTCACAGTAGGTTTCTAGTCCTGCTGGAGCAGCTGTGTTACAGGCTCATCGGCTGGCAGCAAAGTCTAGTAGCTCTTTTTTTTTAAATTGGTTGGAAACGAAGTGCTGAGGCACTAACAGGGCGGCTCCTGTTTTTTTTAATCCTCGCTTTCGGATCGGTTCCAAGGCATGCTCCTCAGTACAGAGGTCGGTGCTTTATATCCATCCGTTGCCTGGTGGATAGGAGCAAGTATGGATCTCCAGGGAGCTAGTCTCTCCTGAAGGCTTCCGCAGAAGGCTCAGGCCGGGTATTGGCTGGCCCATGGGAGGCGGATCATGATTTGTATTCTTGCTCCCGAGTTCAATGGATGTGTAATCTGTTCTCTGCGTGTACTGGGCCCTGAGGCTCAGACTCCACCTCTCCATTACTCATTAAAAGAACTCCATGCTGCCTCTGGGCTGTTGGTGTCCTCTCGGTGTAGCCCCCAGGCAGCTGTCACTCCCTTGTGACCAAGAAAACAATCCCTTCTGGTGGTTAAGGTGACGCTGGAGTTGGTGCATTTCCTTGATAGCAAGGGAAGCTCTCAAACTCCTGTGCTCGTGCTAATGCCTCTTACCAGAGGATCTCAGGGAACCATCCGATCATCCAGGCTTCTCCTCCCCCTGCCCTGCAGGATGTATAAAAGGCACATGTTGTAAACCGTGACCTGGTGCATGTTCTCCATTGCAGCCCCTCCGCCGTCCCATGTGTGCTGCACAAGTCAGCACCCCTTGGCCTCAGCTACTCTCTAGTCTAAACAGGAGGCTCCCAGCTGCTCCCCCCTGCTTGCTTGTCAAACTAAGGAAGCTTCCCATTTCCCTCAAGTGTGGCTCAATCCCTGACTCCTCCCAGCTAGTCGCTGTTTCTTATTGCCCTCTGCAAAACTGCTGCAGGTCCCTAAGGCTGACAGCTCTTCAGTCCTGCAGTGGGCTGTAGCTGTACAAACCATGAATGTCCGCTAGGGGACATCTCGAGAACCCCAATCAAAGGGCTCATGCTGCCAAGGAAGAGCGTCCCCCGGCGGGCTCTGTCATGGTAACAGTGGAGGAGCAATGTTCTGCTCATGTTGGGACTAGGCTGTGTCCCAGCCGCTGCCCAGCAGGGCCTGCAGCTCATGTAGCCAGCCACTGTCTGTCACGTCTGCCTCCTCTGTTGGAGTCTCCCCTCCTGCTTTATCTATAGTTATTGGCTCAGCGTGTGGCCCCACTCCTCAGATTCCCATCAGCACAGTTCCTTCACGGGCCTGAGGCATTGCCAAGCTCCAGTGCAGGAGTGGAGCCTGGCTCCCCTTCAGTGTGTCAGGGGCAGGCTGGCCAGATTTCACCCTGGGGTCTGGGCTTGAACTAGCTTGTTTAAGTGGGTGTGACAGCTTTTTGTCCTTCCCTTCGCTTGGGGCCCCTGGGCCTTGTTCGATCTACCCCTCCAAGGAGTTTGGCCTATTGCCCTATATACACGTTCTTCCAGCCCCAGCTATTGTGTCTCACAGTGTGGTGCCCAGAACAGAGCCTGTTCTTATCCACTAGGGGTCGCCCTAGTGCCCTACACTCTGGTTTGAACCCCCCAAGCTACCCGCACGTGATCTGATCCCAACTCATCCCTTCCTTCTGCTGGGGCAGCTGACCGGAGTTCCATGCAGTTCGCTGCACGTGGTTCTCTTGGTGGAAATGGAGTTGCTGGTGGGAGATCAGGCCCCTGGCGTTCTGGATTGATTTTGGCCAAACGCCATCTCTCCATCCCTCACACGGCTGGGTTGTTCCCTTCCCTCATGGTGTTTCAGTAAGGCTGCCAAAGCACTTTGGGCCCAGTGTCTCTAGGAGGGTCAGCAGTCGTCTTCTGATGAGTTACAAGTATGAAAACAGCGTGATGGGTGAGTGAGGAAAGAAGTAATCCTGGGTCAAAGCCTCTAGGGGAGGCTGGGGAGATGATCACTCAAAGGGAATGGATAAGGATTGGGGGAGGGGAGAGCTATAAAGATGTTTTGTACCTGCCAAGCCTGGGGCTATGGGATCTGTTCCTCTGGCCTCTGTTGATAACATCCTCCTAAAGCCCAGCAGGGAGCTGCATTCCATCCAGGGCACGAGGTGTCCCTGGCGTCAGCAGAACCCCGGGCCCTTGCACGAAGGTGCTGTGCTAAGTACAGGGGGAGGTGATTTCCAGCGCTGCAATTTCGCCTCCTGCTCACTCTTGTGGTTCTTGTTGAATTTGTTGAATTTTCTCTTATTTTAGAAGCTTTTCTGTTCACCTTGAAGCTTTGCCCCTCCGCTCTGTTATAGGGCTCCAGGGCACAACCCTTCATGCTTCCCAACTGTTGATTATTTGTATTGCTGTAGGACCCAGGAGCCCTACTCAGGGACCCTGGGTGCTGTACAAACAGAACACACAGCCAGGCCCTGCCCTTAGGAGCTTACAGTCTAAATTGGTGCTGTGGAAAGGTGCTGGATTGCCACCTCTTCAAATCCCTTTGTCCATAGATCAGGTACAGACTGGGCTGGGGCAATGCAAGCTTCCCCCATGCTGTCCTGTTAACATGCCTCACACCCATCCAGTGAGGTGAGCTTTAGCTCCCAAAAGCTTATGCTCAAATAAATTGGTTAGTCTCTAAGGTGCCATGAGTACTCCTTTTCTTTTTGCGAATACAGACTACCACGGCTGCTACTCTGAAACCCCCCTTGGAGTTACCCCACACACCCCATGGCAGAGAGGATGGTTCAGTCCCTATAACCTATTCAATCCTTCACATCTCTGCCCAGAATGCCAATGATGAGGCTTTTCCTATATATGGGGGAAGGGGACTGAGTCTGACAGTTCAGTCAAGAAAGGCTCTTGATCAGCCACCATTTGGTGATGTGTAAGATTACTGCCCCATGCTGGATATGCATAGTGCCCTAGAGCTGAAAGCCTCCAGGCACCTCCCTGCAGCTGGTCCCAATTGCCTTTTTCCTTAGCTCTTTGCAGAGATTTAATCTCACTAGGTTTCAGAGTAGCAGCCGTGTTAGTCTGTATCCGTAAAAAGAAAAGGAATGCTTGTGGCACCTTAGAGACTAACAAATTTATTAGAGTATAAGCTTTCGTGAGCTGCAGCCCACTTCATGGGGTGGCCTAATTTACAAGTCAGTTACCGTAGTGGCAGGATAGGGCCATCTGCAATCCAAGCTGCCCATGATTTACTGGTAGAGCCCTACATATAACTCCACAGTAATGGCCAGACCTTTGGGGGGTTTTGGGTTTTTTGTTTTTTTTAAATTCTTGAACTTTTTATTAAAGAATTTCAAATAATAAGTATTAAGAGATGGATTGTCACTTTTTGTAACTAATGGGTTAAGCACTTTTATACATATCAAAAAAACCATCATATTTGCAAGTCTGCCATAGAGTTCAGAGCATGGCTATTTTCTGTGCTTTGGCGTGGTAGCCTACTCCAGTTTATGGAAACTCCACCAGAAACCTTTTATAGGCAGTTTCAAATGCTTCAGTACTCTGCAATGAGAGCTACAGCTTCCTGCCTGAAGCTGGCATTCATTAACAATGCAGCCAGGGAATGGAAGGATAGTTTGCACAGTAGCTAGTGCCATCTGAGCAGCTCCAAGCACTTTGACTGTTCGGGTGCAAGTCGCCCCAGCGTAGACAGCTGACAAGAGTTCTGTGCACTACTCAAACCCTTACAATGGGACTTGCATGGTATATAGAGTTTCAGCAAGGCAGATGAAATCCATGTGCAGCAATGATTATCCCTTCCACACCTGGGGCTGCAGCTGTTAACCCTGATCTACAGATTGGGAAACACGGGTACAAGAGAAGAAGGTTTTCAAAAGTGACAAGGGATCTCGGGTGCTAAACTTGAGAAGCCTTAAAGGGCTGAGTGTCTGCTGTCATTTGAAAACTGGGCTGGCTTAAGGTGTCTCCAGCTGGGCCCTGAAAATCACTAGTCACTTGGGATAATCTTGGCCAGCCAAACTCAGTGATTTGCACAAGGCTAAGAAAATTGGCAGAGTCAAGAATTGAGTCTATTGGTCTTCTCCATTTGTACTGCGGTACCATCCAGGCCCACCACAGTCATGGAACAGGACCCCCGTTGTGCGAGGCGCTGTATGAGCACAGGCCCTGCCCCAAAGGGCTCACAGTGTAAGAATATGACCGGAAACAACAGGTGGAGATGGACAGAGGAACACAATGAGAGGGTCTTGGTAGGCAGCAGCCTCAGTGCGCCAGAGGCCTGTTGTCAAGTCTGCTGGCCCGGGGCTGACTCCTAGCCCTGTACTTTGCCACTGGAACTTCTTCAGTTCCCAAAAAGTTTCAGAAGTTTTTCTGGGGGGAAAAAACTCATTATGAAAAATATCTTGCCCGTGTCCTTTCAGCCACTTAATTGGTATGAGTACCTCATTCAGCCTGTGCTGATGTTCTCAGGACCTGGCTGGATCATTGATGGAGTCCAGACAGAGCGTGAGACTGCCAAACTGAGGACAATTTGACTTTCCTAAGGGAACACGAGCCTCCACAGGCAAACAATCTACAAGTGATAACAACTGCCCCCAAGGTGCTGGGCGAAGCAGTTTCCTTTGCAAGGGTGCGAGAGAGGAGGGGAAAGTCTGAGCAACCAGCCAGGCCCAGACAAAGAGACTCAGGCAAAATGTCATTAAAAAGTAAAATGAGAAAATTTCCCGGAGTTAAATGCTGGGCACTTTGGGCGAAGCTCTTTTCTGACTGTCTGCATAGGAGGGAGTTAAATGCTTTTAAAATATGCAAAAGGTGGGGAATTAGAAACTGGGATCTCAATTATAGGACAGTGATGTGTGAAGCAGATAAACAGGGCGGGGGTGGGGGGAGAGAAATGATCACAAATGCTGTGAAAGTAGGTGGCCCATCTTTCAAGGCTGCCAGCTGCACGGTGAATAGAACTTTAGTAGCCTCTTGCTGCTGCAAATGATAAGCGCTCGCTTCCCTCCAGCAGGAGACTTCCTTGGCAAGAGCGAGGCTGCCCTCTCCATGGTACTGAAAGGCTCTGTGTGACGTGTACACAGCCGCCGAAGACTCATCTTCTTGGGGACTCCTTTATGTGGGATTTGCTGATCTATCTGTAGACACTGGGGTACAGTACCACCGCACGTGTCCCTGTTCTTAACTCCCTTCAACTCCAAGAGAGCAGCCAGGGGAGTAAGTTGGACTCTCCCTGGGAGCAGACGGTGTGAACTCATTAGGGAAAGGCCTTGGGCTGGTGGGCTCTTGTGCTGATACAACTAGTCTGATCTCTGGGATTAAACTTTAACTAAGGGGTTGTGGGTACCATGATCTGCTGTGTGAAGGAGCCACTCGCAAATCTCACAGCACAAGAGGTCATTCCCCAGTGTCTCTGGCCATCTCTGAGATGAGTCTGGCAGTCTCAGCCCCAGCGAGAGTCAGTTCATATTGCCAAGCTGCCTCCTAATTAGAACTCACCCGTGAGTTTCCAAAGGCAGATGCTGTGTAGTTTAAATTGAAATTGTTTCATGGGAACATGTCAATTTTGGTGACATTTTCTATGGAAAAGTGTTTGAAATGTTTTGTCTTCTCTTGGACTTTTATCTCATATAACTGAACAAAAGACTTGGAACTGAACACGTCATTACTCTGAACTGGTAAAGCTGACACAGCCCCAGCGGTGGGTGGGCGCCCGCTCCCCCACAACGCACCATATGGATATCGCTGAGGTTATGACACTGTTGAAATTAAATGTTGCGATGTTTTCAAACGTTCCTTTGCAAGCAGCCCCCACACCTACCTCCCCATTCAGCCTCTCTCAGTCCCAGCTGGGTTTTTGGAGCAGCGGCCCGAGGATGTAGGACCTGTCTCCCAGCTCAGCCTCCCTGGAGAACTACAAAAGACTCAATCATTCATCCCCTGACATCCACGTTCTGGTGATATTCCTTCTGCTCTGTGCACCTGCTCTGAGACTTGACTCAGACATGAGCAGGGACTTCAGGCTCCAACCCACACTCAGATACCGTCTCTTCCTGGGCTTGTTGTATTAGTGCTAATGAAAGCTGTGACTGAACCATCCATCTGGTGTGTGGCCATGCTGCACCGAGGTGCCTCAGGGACGGGGGCTGCTCATGTTAGGGGACCAGTCTGAAACTGCCTTGATCAATGAGTTACAATTTCAGGCCTGAGAGCAAATTACCAGTTGGTTTCCCCTCTCAAGGAGAATTGCTGCCATCAGCTGACTGTTGCTTTGTTTATTGTGTTGCTCTTTGGCACTCAGGCCCTGCGGAGATGTCGGGGAGGCATCTGGCTACCAAGGAAAGCTAAGGCCTCTGAACCCTTTCCTTTAGATGCAACTGAGTTTCTTTGGGAGCCAAATCCAATTCCATTTTGTGCAGCAAGAAAATCCTGTGATCTGGTCTAAGGCCAGGCAAGAAATAGGCCGGAGACCATGAGCATCCAACCAACAGAGTAAAGCAGCTGGGAGAGACACATCACCCCTCAACGTGACAATCTGCCCCCATGATGCTCTATTACTGTTCTTATAGCAGCACGGGGGGGAGGGGCTCTGCTGTGCAAGGTGCTGCACATACCCATAGGAAGAGAGGGTCCCTGCCTCAAAGAGCTTACAGGCTAAATAGACAAAGGAAGGCTCATTATCCCCTTTTTACAGAATGGGAAACTGAGGTACAGAGCCATGAAATGACTTGCCCAAGGCCACACAGAGAGCCTCTGGCACAGGCAGTAACCCAAAGCCAGTCTCCTGAGTCCCCTTCCAGAGCGGGGCCATCTGTACTAGTCCCATGTCCAACAGCACTTGCAGTCCTAATTGATTATGTACTTTTAACCTCAAACAAGAAGTGGAAGGAACGCATTCTCCAGCGAGGCCTGTCATTGCCACAGGATGAGCACCAGTGCCTGCGAGCGACATGCCAGCCAAGGAACAGCCCCTGCCTTGAGGCGGTCAGTCGAGAGGCACCAGCAAGGCAGATAGCAGTGTTATGGAGGTGCTACCATCGCCAGGCTTCCAAGAGGAGTTGAGTCCTGGGGAGACAGCGAGAGGAGCACAAGGAGATGGAGCCTCACTGGGAGGCTGAGCAGTAGCACCAGATAGGGAATAGGAGGAGGAGATGGTGGAAGCAGAAAGGAGAAGACCCCAACAGGGGATGGGGTGGTGCTGGGGACTGGAGCCATGCAGGACTCAGAAGCTGGGGAGAAGCACGACCTTGATGTGACCCCAGTGGGGAAGCCCAGGCAGGGATTTGAGAAGCCAGTGGGTAGGGTCAGGGCTGTGGGAGATGAAGTGATGCGGCAAAATGGAGGGGCCATGTTAATCCCTCACAGAGAAGTTCTTGACTTCCCCTGTACAGGTGCTTAGGGGGTTAGGAGGAGGGGGGTGCCTCAGAGGTCAGCTGGGGCTGGGGTCAGCAAGATCACAGAGCAAAGGTCTGAGCTGGCACCTGGCCTGGGCTCGTATGGGCAAATCCCCACCTCAGAGTTGATGAGACTGAAGCCACACAGAGTTATTTCGTGGGGAGGGCAGTGGAGGAGTTGGCTGGGGAGTCTGTGGTGGAGAAGGGAAGGACACTGATCAGTAATGTGGGAGAGGGGCATTTCTGCAGGCAAAGGAAGCTATAGTGTGGCCCATCAGCACCTCTCAGGCAGCTGGCTTGGATCCCGCTGCCCAGCCAGGCTCACTGCCTCTCATGCACAGGGAGCCCGAGACAAAAGGCCAGCAGCTTTAGTACCAGCAGCTAATTCCATCACTTCCTGCATGGCCCATAGCAGCTGCCTGTATGAGCCATTCAGAGCCAGGGCCCAGTGGGTTTGGACCCATCCTGTGGGTGTGAGCAATAGGAGGTGCCCGCTGGCCATGTCCCCTCAGGTCACACAGCAGCAGGGACACCAAGCTGAGCTCTTGGGAGAAACATCGTAGAATGTTCCAGCTGGAGCCTGCCTGGCAGCTGGGAGTGGGGACAGGGACTCTGCCGTCACGTCTGGGCAGACGCTGTCTCCCAGACCTGCTCCCTGAGGCGTGTGCTAATCCCGCCTGGCGTTCCTGCCCTTTAAGCCTCTCTTGCTGCAGCCTGAGCCAACCCTACAGACCTGCTCAACGTCTGCACCTTTCAGGCTGCTCTCCATGCTGGTCATTGTCCCAGCATGTCTGGCCCTTGGTGGTGGAAAAGCCATCTCCACAGCTCCTGCCATCTGGAACTGCCTCCCTGGACATCCCCCTGCCTCGCCAGCTCTTTTCTGACATCGCCGTTTATCCCCCTCACCTCCCGCTTTGCTGCCGGCTTGTGACTCCATTCACTCTGCCGTGGTGCCTCAGGGAACAGCCCATACGTAAGACACAGCCCCACACAGAGCTGTATCCATGCGAACAAACAGCCTGGTTTGCCTAGATAGCCCCCAGAGTGCTGGCTGTCTGCCTCCACTGCTGTCTGAAGAGCCTTTGGGCTAATGTGCCCTTTGGGTTAGTCCCGTCTCGTAAGTGACTGTCTTGGGTTCACCTCCTGCCTGTCTGTTACCTCAGCCCCATCTCAGACTGCAATGGGATGAGGCCCCCAGTTCCTCTTGAGGCCCCATGTGCAATCCCCTAGTTTTGCTCCCACCACCAAGCAGTTCAGTCATGGGTCAGCTGGCAGGTCCCCATGCCATGCTCAGGTCAGTGCCCTCTGCATCCTGCACCCCAGCAGCTCTCACCAGGCTGGAGGAGTTTGATGGACTGCATTAGGGAGGGCAGCAGGGCGGGTTCGAGTAAATTGGCCCCATCGTTCCTGAAGGGAGCAGGTGACGTTTCATCCTGGATCAGGGCACACAAGCTGGCAATGACCTTAACTCCCCAGCTATCCCAGGGCATGGTGGGAAAGGCACTCAGGGCACATAGGTGCTGGAACTAGGAGGACAGGGGGTGCTGCAGCAGCCCCCTGGCTTGAAGTGTTTTCCACTCTATACAGGGTTTACAGTTTGGTTTCATGGCGCTCAGATGCCCACTATACAAATTGCTCCAGCCCCCCTGTTCGGGTGCTGTATTTCCTGATTAGAATTCAGGCCTTGGAATCTCCCAGGGGGAATCCGTTAGGCACAGAATAGTTCCTTTCCTTTGTGTCTTTTAGCGAGGGGATCAGAGGTTTCTTCTAGCCCCCTTGTGTGGATATTTAGGCATCAGGTACTCGGGGCAGGCCCCACTGCCAAGTGATCTGGGTCTCTGTGCATTCAAAGGACAGTGGAGGGGCTTGGAATGTCAGCAGCTGGAGAGGGTGGGGTGGGAACAGACTTCTGGGTTCTATCCTGAGCTCTGCCATTCACTCACTGTTTCCCCTTGGCCACATCCCCGCTCTGTCCCTCCACATCTGAAAAGTGAGAACTTACCTGCTCTACAGGGGTGCTGGCAGGAGAGAGACCGGAGCTGCAGAAGCTGGGCCTCCCCTTAGGAGTGTGCCCAGGGGAGAAGGGTGGTGGGTTCAAGGGTGAGAAGAGATGTGAACTTTGGGTCCTCGGATCCCAGGAGGCAGATGACACCATGGTGACAGGGGAGTGGGAGGTAGGCTGCAATGTCCTTACAGAATCTTCTGCTGGGCCACAGCCTCTTGCTACAAGGACATCAGTCTGGGCAGGAGGAACCTTCTGAACGGCTGCTTGAAAAGGGGCTGTGCAGGGCAGAGCCGGGGAGAAAGGGGGACACAGAAGGAACCTAAAGCAGGGGTCATTGTGCCATGAGCTAGGCACAGCTGCTCCAAGTCTGCCCAACCCAGCTAAGCCTCTGCTTTTCTCTTTAGCACTGTGAAACCCAAGTCCAGTGGGGCTGGGATCCATTCTGCCAGGCTACAGTCTGGAACTGGGGGACTTCTCCAGACACCTGGAACCCACAGGTGCTAGAATGGGGGTGGGGAGCAGCTCAGCATCACCCAGTGAGCGGCACTGTGGGGAGACACAGGGCTGAGCTGCAGAGATCCAAACCCCAATATCTCGAGGTTGTTTGGATTCAGGTCCAGGCCCATCTGTAACTATGGGAGAGGGGGCTTTGACCCCTTCCTCTGCAGCATCCCACATTGGCCACAGGCTACAGGACTGGAGGGGCCATTGGCCTGCAGGGTCTAGGACACCAGGAGTAGCCCACCTAGACAGGGCAGCTGCAGACCTGAGGGTGGGTTACTTTGGTCCCAGCCCCCTGCTCCCTCCCCTTCCCCCCACACAAGTCTTTGCAGCAGGGGCACCTGGAGAGCCCCGGGGCGCTGAAGGGCCCCGCTCCAGCAGCCAAGTGTTGACACCCCTCCAAAGTCTAATTCGCCTTGGATAGGGACTGGATTGTTTGCGTCACCTGCAGGGCTCCAGAGCGGGCTATAAAAGGGGCTGCAGCCATTGCCTGTGGCAGAGCCGAGCCCAGAGACAGCTCCCCCCGCCCAGCCGTGCCCGATCCACCGCTGCAGCCCCCGCGGATCCATCATGCAGCTGGTGGCCAGCCTGGTGTCCGTGCTGCTGGTGGTGTGGAGCGTGAGAGCCAGCGCCTTGCCCGGAGAGGAGAGAGCCGCCGTGGCGAGCAGCAGGGTGAGTATCGCGCACCCCGGGGCGGGAGGCAGGGCAGAGGGGACCGCGGGGGCCACCCCGGTGGCGCTCTGTGCTCCTGGACCCTCCGGAGCTGCGGCGCGTGGGGCTGGGCGCCTGATTAGCGGGGAGTGGGGCAGGGCTGAGGGCAGACCGCAGAGGGGTCGGTGAAAGCAGAGTCCGTGCTAGCCGCAAACTAGAACGGGAGAGAGGGAAAGGAGGGGAGGGGAAACGCGGCTGGCTGGGGGAGTCCGGCGAGAAGGAGTCGGGCAGGAGAAGAAGGGGCGTGTAGGAGAACAGAAGGCTAGAGTGGGCTCCTGTCCCTGCTCCAGAAAGGCCCCCCGGGGGGGGAGAATGCTGGAAGGACCCGGTGCAATAGGAAAGAAGGAGGGTAACCGAGAAATAAGAAGCGGAGTAATCACGCCAGAATAAAGTCGCTTTGATCCGGAATAGAGTGTCCACATGGGAGATACGCCAGCATAGCTGGAGCAGTGTAATGGTACCGCTAGTCCCTCCCCCGGTCAGTTCCCGCGGTAGACAACCACCGCGACACAGCCTCTGCCCTGTGCTCCCAGCCTGTGTCCACGGCTCTGCCCCCGCCCTGCGCTCCGCCAGCCTGCACCTGTGAGTGCCGGAGTGGGAGCTGCGCAGCTCTCACTCCGGTGCGCGTCCATCCCCGCAGCGCGGCTCGCAGGTTCGCCTCCCAGCCTGGGAACTGGGGAGCAGCCCAAAAGAGGAAGGAAGGGACCCAGAGAACCCCGTAAAGGCACCAACTCCTCTTGCGCCTGTGTCTAGTTCCCGGTGGCGCTTTTTCAGCCTCAGAGGTGGTTCCCCATCAGTGTCCGATGTTAATGCTTCGGAGAGGGGCTCTGGGGCGCTTTGGAGAGGGGCGCGCGTTCCAGGAGTAAGCGAACGAGGAGACCGAAGAAGAGACAGACGCACACAGTGAGATGCTGGGGACAGCATCCCATCAGGGAGCGGCCCTTAGATCGGCCTTAACCCTTTGTGTGTGTGTGGGGGGGGAGACACAGTCTCTTTCCTCTGCGGATTCTCACCACAACGACAGGTTAACCCTCTCTGTGACCGACACGTTTTTATCCGAAGTCTAAGCCGCAGGGAGAAGGGAAAAGCGCGGCGTTAGGCGGCTAAGCCCACTCACCAGCCGCTCAGTGGAAATGAGTGCGAGGAAGGGTTCTCCGCGGCAGGTCCAATGCCGCTGCTGGAAGGGAGCTGAAGACTTATTAACTTTCCAAAGTCCCTTCGAGAGTAGATCGCGGTAGGAGGGACGGGTTGGTGGCTGGAGGAGAGAGATGGGGATCCCTTTCTCAGGCTAAACACCTCCGGGTTTGAGGCATGAGCTGTTATGAAATACACCCCCAAATGCACAGGAAGACACCGACCGGGGTATCTCCATGTCCCGGTGGAAGCGGTGCAGAGAAGCCAGCAGCCGCAGGGGCGCGAACAATAACCAGCTCTAGCGGCCCGGAGCTCTCCAGCGGGACATCGGTGGGAACAAGGGGCGAGCGCACCGGGCTGGAGAAGGTGGCTTTGAGGACCCTTCCCCCTGGCACCGGAGCCTCGCTGGGGCCAGTGGCCACCGGCTTCCAGCGCAGTCTGGTTCCGCTAGTACCCAGGGAGCCAGGGCTTTGTCTCGCCCGGCTCCCGGATAAGGCGGGCACCCCGTGCCCAGGTAACAGGGACACCCAGCAGGCGGCTGGAGCGCTGGCTTCCCAACTCAGGGCTGGAGGGAGCGGCGACCCAGGTGTTGCCAGATGGGCAGGGTTTGGGAAATCGGCCTCCCCCACACCTCTGTGGCTGGGGCTAAGTCAGGACACCCGGCTTCTGGCCTTGCTACGACTGCAGGCAGTTATGTGCCTCAGTTTCCCGGACTGTCTAAAGGGCAAATAATTAGAACCCTGTCAATACCCACAAAGGTTTCTTTCAAGAATCAGGGGGATTAATGTGGCCGCTCCTTGGGAACAGCCTTGCCCAGGGGTCCGGAGCATCAGTGGGGAGCAACCGCTGAGATTCTTCTGGGGGTAAAGAAACCGAGCTGGGTTACTCCAGATCAAGGCTGGTGTAACTGAGATCAGAATCTGGCCCTAAGCTATTTGAAAGCAGGCAATGTGGGTTGTTTCATGTCTCCATGGTCCAAGTAGCTTTTCCAGCCATTTGGGGCTACAGCCCCCACCCACTGCTGCCTTCTTCCTTCACCCTTAATTCTGGCCTCCTGGAAATGGTTGGCTAGAGAAGTCTCAGCATGAAGTTTCCCCATGTTAATAATACTTCTCAGCACTGTGTATCCCTCCATAGCCCTTCCCAAGTAGGTGCTGGGACTGCCAGGCAATGGAGACAGTAACCCGGGAGGGGGGGGGGGGGATTTATAGCTAGCTGGGTTTTGGGCGGGTGGGAGGAGCAGGGGATATTGTAACTGGGTGAACCAGTTTGTTCACTGGTATAATGACACACACCTGCTGCTGTCTCCACCCAGCTGGCCAAGTTGATCAGGCGGGGTCTGGGAGCCAGAAATTCCTGAGCTCTAATCTCAGCTCTGTCACTGACTTGCTGGGTGACCTTGAGCAAGTCATTCCCCCTTGTGCCTCGGTTTCCTCTCCTGTGTGGTGGTGGTAATGACTGTTTCCTGTTACCCTGGGAACAGGGTGGGGATTAACTAGCGCCTGTCTGCAGATCAAGTGCTGTACAGGTGCTGAGAGCCCTCAGGCCAGGAGCCTCTGGTGAGGGAGAGGGAACCGGGATCCTGGCTCTATCCCTCTCTTCCACCTCCCCTGTCTCTGATGAGACCCTGGCTTTCTGACCACTGAGCAGAGAACCAGAGGCATATTAGGGATTTGTGGGGCCCTGGGCCAGAGCAAATGGGGAGCCCCTCCCCACCCCTTTCACTTGCAGTCCCGTACTCCCCCCGTCGTGTTCTTGCTGAGGAAATGGGGTCAGGGTACAGGGGCAGAAGCAGCGCTGGGTGGGTGGAACGGATTGGGGCACGGGGTTGCCCATTTTTCCAGGGCTCCCCAGTTGGCCAGAGCCCCTGGGCTTGGGCCCCATTGGCCCAGTGGCTAATCTGCCACTTCAATGAACCATCCAGGGCTCCATGCCAGAGTCTCTGTGCTAGGCTTCCCTCCTGTGTATGCTGTCCCCCTCCCTTCTGCTGGCTCACAGGCCAAGAGATGTGAACCAGGGAAGAGGAGGAGGCCAACTGGGGCTGGCAAATGTCCCCACCTTTCTGCCTCAACCCACCCCTATCATGATGACCCCAGTGACTCCCATTCAGCACTATGAAATTGGCCAGTCTGAGGTGATTAGCACTGCAGGATGGCCTCGTGTCCTAAGGGTTAGAGCTGGGGTCTGTGATGAGGAATGGAGAGCATTAGGCCAGTACCTGCAGAGGGACTTAAGGAGATGGCATTATCTCTCTTGTGCTTTCCACTTGCAGGAGCAGACCAAGGCCCGGAAGGACATGATCCTGAAGATGCTGGTGGGTCTCCTGGATGGGATGGACACGGGGCGTGAGGCAGCTTCCACTGACTTTGAAGAGCCCCTGGAGAGCAAATTGGAAGAGGAGCGGCTGGCTTTGGGGCGGCTATCACAGCGAGACCGCAAAGCCCCCTGTAAAAACTTCTTCTGGAAAACCTTCACTTCCTGCTAACCCCCAAGCCTCACTATCAGCCCTGGATTCAGGCCCCCTCAGATTTTCCCTGGCCCCTTTAGAATACAAGAACTGTACTTGCATTGTAAATAACATCCACATGTCAATGGTTTCTGTTTTCCTCAAATGATTTGAGCTCTATTTGTTTGTTACTCCATTCACAAATAAAGCATGGCTGAGAGGCACCTTGGGAACATGTGTCTGCTTCTTTGTGCCTGCTGCAGCTAAATGCACACACGCACATCTGGACCTTCTGACAAACTCGGTGGGTGGTGAGCAAAGGTAAAGGGCTGGCCCAAAAGGTGTTGGGGGAAAAGGAAATGCTGACTAATATACACAGGCTAGCATACACATATATTATGCTGATAATACTACCCATAATACATATTTCAAGCATTTAAGTATACATTTTATTAAGCATTAATATAGCAATTATATAGCCCATATTGGCCTATACTTTTGTTATAATCCTGTTGACTTGTGCTAAGTATCCCATAACACCTTGCATTAGCAGAAGAAAATTTTGGCTTAAGTAGATAGGAAAACTGGCAGTATCAGGAGAGATAAATGTTTTCTAACAGCAACAGAAAGGGGTTTACCCTCCTCACAAACCTATTTACCCTGGTACAAGCCCAGGGGATGGCTCCATGCCTTTGGTACCTGGAGTGCTCAGAACAAAGATAAGGTTGCATCATGACCTGGGTTCAGCACAGAAGATAAAGGGGCGCATCAGGGTACCAGCAACCAACAAGGTAAAAACCTGATGTCTTGAATCCAGTTTCAGACACCATATATAGTATCTTTTACTGATACAAAAAGGGATGTAACTTCAGAGAGCATGCCTTCTGTGTAAGGTGAATGTCACAGGACGGCTCTTTGGAGACGAGGATCGTATAGTGCATCATAGTAATAAACCAGACTGACGCTGGTTAGTTGATCTCTTGAGTATATTTCATAACAAACCAAAGTGTGCTCAAGCAACTGACTATACAGTTTATCAACAGGCATAAAAGAGAACAGGTGTCTCACACATGAGGAAGCCCAGAGCTCAGCCTGCTGGAGCCTTGGCTGGGGGGAAAGTTCATACCACTGGAGGCCAGTTCAGGCAAGACAGTGTGCTGAGGTATAATGGTCTAGGGAAATCCCCCTCTATACTCCTAACCATGATTTTGGAGCAACCAGAGACAGGCTTCTCCCCAGACACTCCATGCGAAGTTTTACATTAAGTCCAGTGGACGCTGGAGCAGGGTTACTATGCTGGCCATGTGCCCTGCAGAGGCACAAGTGGTCTGGGAGCTTCTGGTTGCTGGAAGGGAGTGCGGGGAAGCACACAGTGCCTCTGCCCTAACGAGGCACTAATGGGACACAGCTGTGACCAGACTCAGCCAGGCCCTGCCCAGGTGGGCATTTACCCTGCCCAGTCTGGCTGCCTTTCCAAGAGCAAGAGAAAGAGCGGAAATACCAAGGTAGGAGGCATGACTCTTAATTGCCCCATCAGTGAGACTCAGTAGATCTGGCCCTGCTGGAGAGGGGAAGCTGGCGGTGGGAGGGAGAGCTGGGCCGAGCCGGGCCCCTGACCTGTGTGGGACCTGACCTTGGCTGGCCCAGAAAAGGGAAAATTCCCTCTGCAACCCAGGTGCCTGCAAGAAACACCAGCAGTCCCTCTTGAGGGCACCACAATAGCCCTGTTACCCACTAAAGCATCAGGTGGGGTCGCTTGGGGTTTGTCCTGGAGGAGGCCAGTGAGTCTAGCTATTCCTCCCCCAGGCAGGAATGGTGGGGTGAGGCGAGGCTTAGGCTCCATGATTCTCTTCCCCTGGCCTTTTGCCATGCCCTTGGGGCATAATGGGTGTTATGCCACAGTATCGAGAGCGTCCCCATTATAATTGGGGACGGGTCTGTTGATGTTAGAGATTCATGCACCCCAGCTATGGGCTAGGGGGCAGCAACCAGTGTATGGCTTTAGAAGGATATCCTGCTCCTCCCTCCCTTGTGTGCTCGGTGAAGACGATACCTCCAGGGGTCAGGGCAGGACCTGCAGGTAGCCCATGCTGTCTCCAGTCGCCTTGATCCAGGAGGAAAGTGACCAGCTTAGCAGAGTGATTTTTTTACCTTTCATCCTCCCCACTCTGTGCTCTGACACCTGGGCAGAACTGCCTACCCCTCATACTCTCATCATGAGCCCAGAGTTCCTTTGGCGGGGAGGGGGGGAGAGAAATGGCTGTAACCCCGCAGGAGGAATGTCCGAGGAGAGAGCTATGTGCAGTGTGGTTGTAGCCCTGTGAGTCCCAGGATATTAGGTGAGAGGTAAGACCTTTACTGGATCAACTTCTGTTGGTGAGAGACAAGCCACTCAGAGCTCTTCTTCAGGTCTGGGAAAGGTACCATAGAGGTGGAACTGATTGTTTAGCATAAGTAGTTAGCACATATTGTAAGGTGGGGTAATCAATTATTTTTTTGTCAAGGTCCAAATTTCTTGGTCAAGGTACAGTCCAGGTCCAGACTCCAGAGAAAATAATTAAAGACAACATAACAATGATGATAAGATTTTGGGGTCTGTTCAAAGCATATGGGGATCTAGATTTGGACCGTGCTCTGCCTGTTGACTACCCCTCTTGTAAGGGACCATTCAAGGTAGAGTGACCTGTTAACACCAGCAGCCATAGGACAAAAAGAGGGGGTGAGTGGGTGACAGATTGTTGTAATAGGCCATAAAGGGAGCCTCTTTGCGCTCTGTGATCCGCCCATCTGCTGGCTAACCAGACAGGCTCCTGCTCCTGTTCTGAGCAACTGTGCTAATTCACCAGGCTGAGACCGTGAGGCCTGCTGCCTGGGCTCATGCTCGCCTGCCGAGGAGCTGGGTTAGCTTTGATCCTCCCTCTTGTGATTGGAAGGTGGGTTAGAGAATGCATGCAGCTGAATGGTGGGTAGGCCCTAGTGGCGGAGGTAAGTCCAGCATGGATGCTGGTCCCTAAAGCAGACAGTGGGGACCTGATTCTCCCCTGCCTTCTACCTGGGCAGTAACTGACACAGGTGCAGAATGGCTATAAAATGCTGTTGTTCAGATTTGCGGTTATTCTCAGTAGTAGCATTAAGCGAAAGCTTAGAGGATCCAACTGAGAGCAGGGATGCCCTGTGCTAGGTGCTGCATGAGCACCCAGTGACAGTCCCAGCCACAAAGAACTAACAGGCTAAATAGATGAGATGCACAATGTTTGGGAAAGGGAATAGAGACTGAAAGAGGGGAAGTGACTTGCCCAAGGTCCCATAGCAAGTCAGTGGCAGAGACATAAATAGAGCCCAGGTCTCCTGACTCCCAGTTCACTAGGCCACACTGCCTGTCCGGTGGTAGAACTTCACACCCTCTTTGCACAGGTCTGAATGATGGGACCAAGAAAACCAAGCACTGGGAGGTGACAGCACCCAAGTCAGAGAGGCCATCATCGGAAGCCAGGAAGCACTGAATTAGATGGGTTGTTTCAATAAGAATCTTTGCTTTGGTTTTTGAACATGAGTGGCACTGAGGATTCTGCTCTCAGCAGCATTTCAGTCAAATCAGCCCCCGGCCTGTTTTCTTCTTCCAGACGTGGTAATGCTTCCAACTCCCCCGCTCTCCTGGAGTAATGAGTGATACAGCCACTCTGGCATCCAGATGGGCAGGCTCATCTCTGCCTTTTCACTCTCTGTCAGGCTGAATTTTCCACCTCGTTTGCCATGGAAGTTTCTGGCTGTGTTTGTCTGGCTTCTGGGAGCGGTTGGAGTCTTGGAGCTTGTTTTATTCTTCATGCCCTAAAGAAAAAAATCAAATCCGTAGTAGGAAACTCAGCAATGGGATCTGGAGCCTTCCTACCCTTGCTTACCGGTATGAGTCCAGCCCAACTTAGTAGGGGTCACAAGGTGTAACCATCGAATCTTCTTTCTGGCAGTGGTCAGCACTAGGTGCTTTAAAGGATGGTGCAAGAAGCCGGCTGGCAGATGTGGGAGAATCTGTCTCATTCTAACCCCTAAGAGAGATTGTCTCAAGCCCTGCAACATACTACTGTTCAGTGGCCTATAGGTTAATATGTTTACAGGTCACAGCCTAATCCTGTAGTGGAGCTGAGGACAGGAGGCTGAGCTCCCTCCCTCTCTGCTGCTGATGGGCCTTTCTGGGCAGGGTTGAGGCACTCCGGCTGAGTGCTGAGGAGGGAGCTTGCACTGCCTCTGCTGTGGCTAGAAAAGTGGTTCTCGACTATTGTGGGCCACATATGCAGCTCTCTGTGTGTTATGTGGGCCACATCCACACAGTACGTATACTACCTGTATGGCCCTGAGGCTGTCGCCTCACCCGGGCTGCAGCTGTGTGCTGATTGGGCCACGGGTTGAGAACCACTGGGCTACAGGCTACCAGTCTCCAGGATTGTGAAGCCAGAACCGAAATCTGAGCTTGCAGTGTGGATGTAGTGTTTGTTCTTGCATTTTCCTCAGGGTAGGTCAAGAGATCCGGGAGGGGCAGTGTCCTTGGGTCCCGGGTGGAGATGGTAGGGGTGGTATGAGCTAGTTATCGATGAATGGGGAGGTCTGTGAGTGGTTCTAAGTGGGTTTTTACTTTACATGTTGTCTATGTGGCTGATTGGCTTTTGTTTGTTGGGTTTTTTTAAGTGAAAAGTGCCCAGACTCCTAGATGGGCGCTGGGAGCCTTCTGTGGGTATGTCAACCCCTAGGAAAAAAGTGCCTTGAAAACACGATAGCGACCACATTTATAGCCACAGATCTTGTCTTCACTGCTAAAGATAGGTTTCAGAGTAACAGCTGTGTTAGTCTGTATTCGCAAAAAAGAAAAGGAGTACTTGTGGCACCTTAGAGACTAACCAATTTATTTGAGCATAAGCTTTCGTGAGCTACAGCCGATGAAGTGAGCAGTAGCTCACGAAAGCTTATGCTCAAATAAATTGGTTAGTCTCTAAGGTGCCACAAGTACTCCTTTTCTTTACTGCTAAAGATGTATTTTTACCTCTGGGTAACTGAAGTGCATGAGCTACTGTGAGGTAAAAACCCCAGTGAAGACAAGGCACTGTTGTTTTACCTTGAGGCGAACTAGGCAGCTCTATGTTATACCAATAAAATAAAAACCAGCAGGATCTTATTAAAGGGGAAAAGGCAAAATGCCACATTTATTGTGAATACAGAAAGAATCATAGTAAGCAGTTAGTTATAGCTATAACATTCCATTCAATCTCATATTTATTCACACACACACACACACACACACAGGTTCTGCAAGGTTGTGATCATAGTTACCAGCCTTAGAGTTGCTCATGCCAAGCCACTGGCCAGGTGGCCTGGACATGAGGAGGGAGCAGGGCCTTGTCAGATGCTCATCTGACGCTCCTGGAAGTTGGTTTGCGGAATCAGACCCCAAAGTTCTCACTTTCTAGAGTCTATTTTTATAGGAATTTCTTCCTATGCCAGTCTATGGGAATTGCTTCATCATGCTGTTGCTGAATCAATCGGCAGATGACACATTCCTGATGTGTCCGTGCTGCCAGATGTTATCTTGTTCTTTGGTTCTCCCATTCTTGAGGCTGTTGGGTAGATTCCAGTCTGCCCTCAGGGGGTCCTCTGGTTATTTCCACTTGACGCCTTCTTCAGCCGATGGACACTGGATTCTTAGGCTGGCACCTCCCTGATCATTCAGTTATTATCCACACCAAGCATCCATCCACATACATCCTCTATCTCTATTTTAATCACAATTGTTAACAAAGCGAGATGAATACAACAAAAGGGTGGGGAGTCTCTGGGTGCTGTTTCTATTGTTACAGAGTATTGCTTTGAGTCTCTCTCTATGTGAGTAGTAGTTGTTACAAAGAATTGCTTTGAGAACAGACTACGAGGTGCCGATGGATGTCCTGATCGTCGGAGCCCTGGGCACTTGGGACCCCTGCAACGAGTGTGTGCTGCAGACCTGTGGGATCGGTCGACGCTACGCACGGCTCATGCAGTGCCACATGGTCTCGGACACCATCCGATGGTCCAGGGACATCTACATCGAACACATCACCGGCCACCGACAGCACCAGGAGGGGTGAGCCGTCACGACATCATGCATCCACTATGGGAAAGGGACTGAGAGACTTTTTCCATTGGACCATATGAACTGGAACCATAACATTAAATCCCTCACTGAACATTAAATCCCACCAAATGCGGGTAGATCCATCCTCATCATCATATCCTCTCATTATACTCCACACGTGAACATAGCCATTATATGGACAACATACCCCCATAGCTCAATGTCTGTACTTTGACCCATTAAACTTTTACCCCCAATGGGGGAGATTGCAGATTATGTATTCCTTACGCCACCCGCTCCTAAACCGAATTTCGCACCCCTCAATAATCTGTACCTTATTCCCTGATAACCAGAAATTTCTATGCCTAAACTCTGTACCGTTTTCTTTTTACTTCAATATCATCTTACTAAAATTATTAAATCTGTACTAATTAGCAGCTTGCAAGTTTCACACACAGAGAGGGAGAAACAGTACCAAAAACCAAGAGACCTCTTAATTAGTAATACCCTGGAATTTAAACTATGGGGAATCAAACTCATTTGTGATTTTAATACAGAACTTCTTTAATATGATCCAACATCTATACCCCTGCCTGGGGTTGACCGTGTCTCGTTTACTGTGAGGTAAAACAAGAGAGCCTTGTCTCACCAGGGTTTTTATCTCAGGCTAGCTCATGCACATTAGTTTCTCTGAGGTGAAAAAAATACCATCGTTTAGCAGTGAAGATAAGGCCCTAGTATCGGAAGGATAAGTCATTGTTTTTACATGTGGTGGATGCTAGCAGGGAGTCTATGCTAAGCTACACACAACTGTACCTGGGCACCATGGTTTGAGGCCTGTCTAGACTAACCTTTGCCAACTAACTAAGGTTTAAAAAAAAAAGTCTAGTGGAGACCAGCGAGTGCTTTCTAGTCCAATGCCTTAACTATAGGTCAGAGTTCTGGGATCTGCTGCTGAATCTGCTACAGATTTGTGCATTTGACCTTGGGCAAGTCACTTAGGGTCAGCTTTTCAGAAGTGGCCACTGTGTATTTTTCCCCATCCTCCTACCCCCATCACCAAAGGCACTGGGCACCTGCAGCTCTCAGTGATTCCAATGGGAGCTGTGGGTGCTCATTCCCTCTGAAAAGCAAGCCCAAAAGTTTCTTGAGCTGCTCACCAAAATCAATGGCCACTCTTGAAACCTGAGGCTTTTACAGGGGGCTGTAGATCTAAATTCATCAGTGGTGGCAAAGCCCCTTGAGAATCATGGATAGAAAGTGCCATAGAAGTGCCAAGTATATTGATGAGTCCATCTCCCCTGGGCAATGCAGAACTGATACTCACTCTGTTCTCTAGTCCTAGATGGCTCAGGTGACTGGGCTTCTAGCACTTCCTTTGCTACATCTGCAGGTGAGCTTTGGTATTGTGTGGAGCGGCTCACCTGCGTACTAAGGACATGGCTTTCAGAACTGCCATACCATGAATAAATAACTTCCCACTCCCCTAGGATATTAGAATGACCATGTGGTAGAGAGAGCCCTGGCTGGCTGGTAGTGAATAGGAACAAGAGTGAGGGGATATGTTCAGCCAGAGAGAAGTGGGCGAGGACCTGGCGTGAACAAGGACAGCCAGCTATACAACACCCATGGATTCCATTTTTGAACTCCGTGAGCGGTGTCACTTCCCAAGGGTACCCACGGCTTTGAGGCACCTCACCACCACCTGCTCTTAGCGTGAGGAAGTCATGTCTGTGCCTGCCGTTGGTAAGTTCCCTGACTGCACCAACCTCTGGCCACAAAAGCCCTGCCTTCCAGGCCTCCTCAGGCCTCACTCTTCTGCACAGGTTGGTGATAGCCAACCCCCTGACACCCGAGTCCTTGGAGCGTTCCCTGTTGTGTCCAGCCCTTTATCCCCTGAGCACTCACAGAATTACTGGGCCTGCTGTTCCCAAAGACACAGTACGCCACAGTTTACTAGTAATTCTGTAGAATGCAGCTTCCGTGAACACATGGCACTTAGGTATATGTACAGCAAAAACAAGAATACATTTATTATCAAAGAACAGGGAGTCAAGTGATAGTGAGTGAGAATATTGGAGACAACTGGTTACATAGAAAACAAAATTAGAACATGGTTTTTAGAGACTAAACTTAACTAACCAAGTATTCCTGTCTCCGACAGGATGCTTCCCCCCACCCTTCGGTCTTTCCTCAGCCTTTTCAGCCAGTTTGATTGCGACCCTTCTCATAAGAGCAAGCCTGCTGACAGCGTCTCATCACAGATTGAAGGAATACCTACGGGTTCATCTTTACTCCAGATAGAAAAGGAGTACTTGTGGCACCTTAGAGACTAACAAATTTATTTGAGCATAAGCTTTCGTGAGCTACAGCTCACTTCATCGGATGTAGTTTCAAGAGTTCATTGTCTTACCCCTACCCAAGATAACTCCTGCTGTTTACTTCTTCCTGTTAATTTCCTCTCTCTGAAGATTTCACAATCCTTCATTAGCATTTGGCTCAGACTTGTGAGTGGATGCCCATTGTGAGCCATAGAATACTTCATTTACATGTAATCAGATATTTAAACTGGTTTCAGAGTAGCAGCCGTGTTAGTCAGCATCCGCAAAAAGAACAGGAGTACTTATGGCACCTTAGAGACTAACAAATTTATTAGAGCATAAGCTTTTGTGGGCTATAGCCCACTTCATCGGATGCATAGAATGGAACATATAGTAAGATATAGATAAAAACATTTCTTCCTTTGTGGCTTTTCACCTTTGCTGCTGACACACACCTGAAGAAGATATTTTTTGTAGAGATACATAACTCCTTAAATATCATCTGTACATACATCTCACAATGATCAAGAGGATCAGCATGACACAGTCTTTTATTAGAGACTTTGCAATGACCCCTGGGATACCTGTGCCCTCTGTCAGTTGGCATCAAGAGGTCTTTGGGTCACACTCACCAACTGGATTTATAAATGAGACACCTGCATCTGGCACCCTTCATCTGAGGATTTCAAGGCACTTTACAGGCAATAATGAATTTAGCTTCACAACATCCCGTGGTTCATTCATACCATTGTCCCTTACAGATGATCTTACAGATGGAGTTGAAGTGACTTGCCTAAAGTCACAAGGCTTGTTACTGGCAGAGCTGGGAATAGATCCCTCAAGTCCTCACGCCCAGTCTCCTGCTCTAACCACGAGGCTGTGTTTGCTTCTTCTCATGACCTTAGTGAATTTTCTGCCTCACTCAGTCTCATTTAAGTGGAAATGTAACACGGTCAAATAACCCATTTGTTCACTCACTTTATTACTCACTCTCTAGCTAGGTAGATATGTGTTGAGTTTCTCAGTTTTCTGACCTCATATCTGAGCTGTGAAGGCTTTCATTTGGGAAGTGGGCTCCTCAGCTGTGTCTTCACTTACTCCTTGGAGCAACTTTATTCACCAGACCCCCAGCAACAGCAGACTGTGAATACATCCTTATACCCGACAGAGGGCTTTAAATGAAAGAAAGATATTGTCTTGACTATAAAGGTAGCATAGCAGATTCAGGTAAGAAGCATACAGCACAGGAGACTCCTGAAAGCAAATGACCCTTTGGCAACTTCAAAGAACATCTGAAACAATAGCTTCTCCACAGCCTTGCCTAGCCCTGATAAAATTCTCAGGGATGTAAGTGGGCCGGGCAGATTGTGCCTTGTACTGTGCTTTCAGTTAAACTGCAGTGCGAAATACTATACACTGCAAGCACTTGAGAGAGGAGGAACGATAATGGGACTCTGCATGGCTCTAGCATCTCAAAGAACCTTACAGAGGTGGACATGGCTTATTCTCCATTCCATGCTTGGGGAAGCTAGAGTGCATGAGAATGGCCATACTGGGTCAGACCAAAGATCCATCTAGCCCAGTATCCCATCTTCCGACACTGGCCCAATGCCAGGTGCCCCAGAGGGAATGAACAGAACAGGTCATCATTAAGTGATCCATTCCTTGTTGCCCATTTCCAGCTTCTGGCAAACAGAGACTAGGGACACCATCCCTGCCCGTCCTGGCTAATAGCCATTGATGGACCTATCCTCCATGAATTTATCTAGTTCTTTTTTGAACCCTGTTAAAGTCTTGCCTTCACAACATCCTCTGGTAAGGAGTTCCACAGGTTGGCTGTGCTTTGTGTGAAAAAAATACTTCATTTTGTTTGTTTTAAACCTGCTTTCCATTAATTTCATTTGGTGATCCCTAGTTCTTGTATTATGAGAAGGAGTAAATAACACTTCCTTATTTACTTTCTCCACACCAGTCATGATTTTTATGGACCTCAATCATATCCCCCCTTAATAGTCTCTTTTCCAAGCTGAAAAGTCCCAGTCTTATTAATTTCTCCTCATATGGCAGCCGTTCCATACCCCTGATCATTTTTGTTGCCCTTTTCTGAACCTTTTCCAATTCCAATATATATTTTTTTAAGATGGGGCAACCACATCTGCATGCAGTATTCCAGATGTGGGCGTACCATGGATTTATATAGAGGCAATATGATATTTTCTTTTTTGACAGAAAGTTGGGAATCATAAAGAAAGGGATAGATAATAAGAGCACAGAGAGGTGAAATGACTCGCCCAGGGTCACACAGCAAGTTAGGGCTTGTCTGCATGGGGAAATTGACTGGAATAGCTTTTCTAGAATAACTCCCCATGTGGATATGCTATTTCAGAAAAATTCCAGAAAAAGTCACTTGTATTCCAGAATGGCATGCTTCCAAAGTGGAGTAATTATTCCAGAATAAAGTGTCCACTTGGGGAGCTCTCCGGCATTAGCTGTTCCAGTCAGTTCTCCTAGGTAGACACACCCTTTGTGACAGAGATGGAAATAGAACCCAGGTCTCTGGGCAGTCAGCCCACTAAATCATGCATCTCTTTAGAGGGCAGACCCGTGCATTCCTAAAGAGTTGGTTTTGCTACCTGTGCAGATCTTTCCTTGCTTGGGTCACCTGAAGCTTAGCTAGAGGCAAGTCCTGTTTGCCAGCTGCACGTTATTTCTGCTTTCCTCTCTGCAGGCTCCCACAGCACTGGAGCTGCCTCGGGTCTTGTTTCCCTGTTCATATCTCCTTTCATAGCCTTGAAAGGGTGCTGGCTTGTCCCAGGATGGGAGCTCTGCAGAGACCTATGCGGACCAGATG
Source organism: Lepidochelys olivacea (assembly GCF_965140295.1). NCBI lineage: Eukaryota > Metazoa > Chordata > Testudines > Cheloniidae > Lepidochelys > Lepidochelys olivacea. Next base: position 18,895,492 of record NC_140428.1, read on the forward strand.
AATATCTTCAAACGTGTCCTCCTCCTGCCTCTTAAAACTGTGTTGGAGGCTGACAGAACATTTCAGACTCACATGGCCTGACCCAAGGAGACAAAGCCACTTAGGAACTGACAGAAATACAGACAATTCTCATCGTATTTATTTACTTAGATAATCCCCGAACCTTGCACGCAAACACATGAAATATTGGATTGCAAACTTCCACAGTGTGGGGTGGCTGAGTTATTGGACCCAAACTTGGTACGAATTGTTCATCGTTCTTCCTGTGATAAAGGACTTTGGCTCTGAAAGTGGCAAGTTCAGGAAAGAGGATCGAAGGGGTCAATGCCTTCTTGCTTCTAGTTCCGGTACAGTGGCTGATTACAACATGATGGTGGCAGGGAGAGGCCAGATGGACTCGATGGCTCAGGGACTTGGTATTGAAATAGGACGCACTTCACTTTGAGATGACTAGTTCCAACCTTGCTCAGGGTGGTCATGGCATAAAAGTTGGCCATTGTGTAGAATGAATTTGTTGGTCTCAATCCAGCTCAATAAATGGATACCTGAATCACAAAGTCCTCTCAGCTGGTACTAATAAGCAGGCCTGACCGAGAGAGAGGCCAAGGATGAGTGGCCATGAAAGCTGACTGCTCCTGGCACGTAATATCTAGATATGGTCCGCGAACTTCTTGGTTGCCTGAAGGAGGGGTTTAGAACTTGTTTTTCTGGGCACTGGTCCCCTCTGTTTTGGCAGGCTGCGGCCCCTAGGTTACATGAGGATAGCAGGGTTGGTAGGTTTAGCTGTGGCTGAGATTTTAAACTTTAATGGGAGCTGAAGGTCCAAATTCCCTAGGTGGCTTTGAACACCTCAGTCTGCACTTGTCGGTGGGCCTGGCAGAGGCTAAGGGCATCCGCTGGGGTGATGGAATGCAAAGGGGAGGAAGAGGGGCTAGCATGTTGTTTCCTTCTCCTGCAGGTTGCGCTGCCCCGCCCCCTTTTAGGACAAGTTTCTGCACAGGGAGTCCCTGCGGAAACCACCAGGGCAAAGAAACACTCACAAACAAGCCTGCGGTGCTAAGAAAACTTTCCCTCTTCCCTGTTCTGCTGCTGCTAATCTATTCACTGAAGTAAATCAGCTCCCGGGGGAAAGCTAGCCAGCCAGAAGCTTACATGCAGGTGTGCGTGCGGGAAGCTGCAGCTGCCTAAAGGGCATGGGGACACGGAATTAGTGGCCCAACACTGCAGGGAGTGAGTGTCTATCTCTTGGTTTGAAATCACTGCTTCCAGGTGGTATTTGGCTCAGTCTGTGAAATGAAGAATTCACCCACGGCTGGGAGCCAGCAGGCTGGAAAGTGCCTCCTGATTGCTCTTCCGAGAAGGATAACACAAATCTGTTCAGTGCCAGTGAGCGGCCTAGCATGCTGTAGGGTGAGGGTGTGTGGGGCGGTGGGAGAAAACAAGTGAGCAGAAAGGCCAGCAGTAGCATGGAGAGGAGAGGGGACTGTCACTTTATTGCCAAGTTTCAGAGTAGCAGCTGTGTTAGTCTGTATTCGCAAAAAGAAAAGGAGGACTTGTGGTACCTTCGAGACTAACCAATTTATTTGAGCATAAGCTTTCGTGAGCTACAGCTCACTTCATCGGAAATGAAGGTGGAAATGGCCCACCTTGATTATCATGCACATTGTAAGGAGAGTGGTTAGTTTGGATGAGCTATTGCCAGCAGAAGAGTGAGTTTGTGTGTGTATGGGGGTGGGGGGGGTGAGAAAACCTGTATTTGTGCTGGAAATGGCCCCCCTTGATTATCATGCACATTGTAGGGGGAGTGGTCGCTTTGGATGAGCTATTACCAGCAGGAGAGTGAGTTTGTGTGGGGGGGGGGGGGGAGAGGGTGAGAAAACCTGGATTTGTGTTGGAAATGGCCCAACTTGATGATCACTTTAGATAAGCTATTACCAGCAGGAGAGTGGGGTGGGAGGAGGTATTGTTTCATGGTCTCTGTGTATATAATGTCTTCTGTAGTTTCCACAGTATGCATCCGATGAAGTGAGCTGTAGCTCACGAAAGCTCATGCTCAAATAAATTGGTTAGTCTCTAAGGTGGCACAAGTACTCCTTTTCTTTTTGCGAATACAGACTAACACGGCTGTTACTCTGAAACCTGTTACTTTGTGTAATGACACATCCACTCCCAGTCTTTATTCAAGCCTAAGTTAACTGTACCCAGTTTGCAAATTAATTCCAATTCAGCAGTCTCTCGTTGGAGTCTGTTTTTGAAGTTTTTTTGTTGAAGAATTGCCACTTTTAGGTCAAAAGAAAAGGAGGACTTGTGGCACTTTAGAGACTAACAAATTTATTTGAGCATAAACTTTCATGAGCTACAGCTCATTTCATTGGATGCATTCAGTGGAAAATACAGTGGGGAGATTGATATACATAGAGAACATGAAACAATGGGTGTTACCATACACACTGTAACCGAGAGTGATCAGTGGATAGTGTATTTGGCAAAGGTTTCCAGGAGGCGTCCTTAAGACAGGGATTTCAATGGAAGTTAGGAGCTTAAATGCCCCAGTGAGGAGCCGGCCCTAAATGCTTCTTAAATACCAAGAAGACTGCGAGTTAGCCACAAGAGTCAGTGGCACCTAAGTGATCACTTAAGGTGAGCTATTACCAGCAGGAGAGGGGGGCGGGTGTGGGGGGGAAACTTTTGTAGTGATAATCAAGGTGGGCCGTTTCCAGCAGTTGACAAGAACGTCTGAGGAACAGTGGGGGGGTAATCGAGTGACCAAAGAGATTGAAGTGTTCTCCGACTGGTTTTTGAATGTTATAATTCCTGACGTCTGATTTGTGTCCATTTATTCTTTTACGTAGAGACTGTCCGGTTTGGCCAATATACATGGCAGAGGGGCATTGCTGGCACATGATGGCATATATCACATTGGTAGATGCGCAGGTGAACGAGCCTCTGATAGTGTGGCTGATGTGATTAGGCCCTATGATGGTGTCCCCTGAATAGATATGTGGACACAGTTGGCAACCGGCTTTGTTGCGAGGACAGGTTCCTGGGTTAGTGTTTTTGTTGTGTGGTTGCTGGTGAGTATTTGCTTCAGGCTGGGGGGCTGTCTGTAAGCGAGGACTGGTCTGTCTCCCAAGATCTGTGAGAAAGTGATGGGTCGTCCTTCAGGATAGGTTGTAGATCCTTGATGATGCGCTGGAGAGGTTTTAGTTGGGGGCTGAAGGTGATGGCTAGTGGCGTTCTGTTATTTTCTTTGTTGGGCCTGTCCTGTAGTAGGTGACTTCTGGGTACTCTTCTGGCTCTGTCAATCTGTTTCTTCACTTCAGCAGGTGGGTATTGTAGTTGTAAGAGGTAACACCCATTGTTTCATGTTCTCTGTGTATATAAAATCTCCCCACTATATTTTCCACTGTATGTATCCAATGAAGTGAGCTGTAGCTCACGAAAGCTCATGCTCTAATAAATTTGTTAGTCTCTAAGGTGCCACAAGTATTCCTTTTATTGCCAAGGAATCTGAATGGGGAGTGACCCATAGATGTGTGCTGCAATGCATGAGGATCTGTCTACACTGCAACTGAGAGGTGTGATTGCAGCACCTCTAGGCATACACAAGCTAGTTTTGCTGCAGATCAAGCCAGCTCTGTCTGTTTGGGACCCTGGGTACATACTCAAACAGCCCATCCCCCATGCCATTGCAGCTTCATTGCAATTGGTACTTGAGCTAGCTTTGATCTTTGATTGTTACACAGCCGGCTAGGGTACGTCTACATGGGCTGCAATCACATCTCTGATTGCAGTGTAGACATCCACAGAGCGTGGCACACTCTGAGATTACCCTGCGTGTGTGTGTTGTCGCATGTGACTGCTTGGGGGGGCCTGGGGATTACCAGATGCGTGTCTGTCTTGTTTTATAGCATAGGAATTTATAACAATATTTTTTTCACTTCTGTCATATGAATAGCACCTTTCATGCAGTGATCTTGGGGGAGCGCTATAGACTTTGATTAATTCAGCCTTGCAGTGCCCCTTTGTGACAGGCAAGTTTGATTATCCCCATTTTATAGCTGGCTAAACAACATGAGAGAGATGAAGTGACTTATCCAAGTTCACGCAGCCATGGAGTGGTTACGTTCAGGAATAGGCCCTGAGAAGTCTTGGTGCCTAGTCCCCTGCTCTGAACACAAGGCAAGACTGCCTGCAAGTTAATGCCCCTTTGCAGTCTTCAGACAGAGACAGGGCAGCTCAGGTTTAAACACCTGCACCACCCGCAAGTGGCTACAGCACAATTGTCTGCTCATGTGTGGAGCAGCCCAGCCCTGGGATCTCTTTCAATGCCCAGGATCTGGAAAGATTGAAGTGTGGGTTAATAAGTTTCATGCTTCTGTCAGTCCTGCTTTGGCAGCTGGTGAGATCTGACTGCAGGCCATCGTGGGCTGTAAATCAGAGCTGGCGTTTTTAAGGAGAACTGTAATGAAAGATGAAAGATTTGAGAGGAATTGTTTTCCCGAGTCCCTTACCTCCATTGTTCAGAGACATATAATTACCACTGAACACCTTCAGGAAGGGAGACTTCCTAGTAAATGAGATCTCACAGACAGAAACAAGGCAACCCTGATTCTGGCCCCTAATGACACCCTTAACTCCATACCCTTTTTGAGGCCTCTAGTGGGCCCCATTGGTGAACAGCGAAATTATGGTTTCCATATTTTAAGGTTTAATGCAAAGCTGGATTCCATAAATACAAAGGAGCTGCCAGCCCTTTGAAGAGACGGGAGCATCTTCCAAGACATGTCTGGTACATCCTTCTTTCAAATGAAGCAGTAAGATTGTGGTAACACCCAAGAGCTGCAGGCATGGACCAGAAAGAACCCTATTGTGCCAGGCACTGAACAAACTCAGAACAAAAAGTCCCTTCCTGGAAGAGCTTACACCAGGTTTGGGCAAACTTTTTGGCTTGAGGGCCCCATTTGGGTATAGAAATTGTATGGCGGGCCATGAATGCTCATGAAATTGGGGGTTGGGGTGTGGCGGGGGGTGAGGGCTCCAGCTAGAGGAGCGGGCTCTAGGGTGGGGCTGGGGATGAGGGATTTGGGGTGCAGAAGGGTGCTCCGGGCTGAGACTGAGCGGTTTGGAGGGCAGGAGGAGGATCAGGGTTGGGGCTGGGGCGCAGAGGGGGTTGAGGGCTCCGGCTGGGGGTGCAGGCTCTGGGGTGGGGCTGGGGATGAGGGGTTTGGGGTGTAGGAGTGTGCTCCAGGCTGGGACTGAGGGGTTTGGAGGGCGGGAGGGGGATCAGCACTGGGGCAGGGGGTTGGAGCGTGGGGGTGGGCTCATGGGTGCAGGCTTTGGGCAGCGCTTACCTCAAGCAGCTCTCGGAAGCTGTGGCATGTGCCCCCTCAGGCTTTTGCGCAGCCAGGCAGCTCTGTGCACTGCCCTTTCCACAGGCGCCACTCCCGAAAGCAGCAGCATGCCCCCCTCCAGCTCCTATGCGGTGGTGCAGGGCCGGCCAGGCACTACCCTATCCATAGGCGCTGCCCCTGCAGCTCCCATTGGCCGTGGTTCCTGCCCAATAGGAGCTGTGGGGGCAGCGCTTGGGGCGGGGGCAGCGTGTGAAACCCCCTGGCTGCCCTTACGCGTAGGAGCCAGAGAGGGGACATGCTGCTGCTTCCGGGCTCCCTGGCTGGAGCCCCGGAGCGGGGCAAGCCCCTGACCCTGCTACCCGGCGGAAGCTCAAGGGCCAGATTAAAAGTTCCGACAGGCCGGACACGGCCCATGGGCCGTAGTTTGCCCACCCCAGCTTACACTCTAATGATAAGACACGTGGATACAGACAGATGAACAAACGGAGCACAAGGAAGCAATGAGAAAAACCCCATGCCCTTAGGTTTCTGTGGCAGAGGATGGTTACATACATCTCCCTTTTAAGCCAAACTCCCTCCTGTGCTGCTGTCAGTTCTGGGGTGGCACAAGAAGTATGCCAGGAACTCTCTTCTACCCAAAGAGGCTATATGCATTTGGGTGATGCAGGATATGTATGAGGCTCCAATCTATCTGGTCAGCATGGTAAGCATATGAGATGCCTCTTCCCCTCCCATTTGAACCTGCCCGCTTGCGCAGAAACCAGCTGCCTGTGTGTCAGAGTTTTGAATAAGGGAGAGGAGAGGATGAGCCGCGATACAAGTGCACTGGAAAAGCAGCCTGGACAAGCATAGGACTGAGTGCACGTGGAAAATGCAATGAGAAGGCCAGGCAGGGAGTTCCTGGCTTTTGGCAGGGTTGAGAGCTAAGGTTTAAAAAGACAGAAAACAGTCAAACTTTGGATCATGCCCTGGTTTAGCTGAAAATGCTGGACTCATTCCAGAGTGCCAGGCTAGGGCTTGCTCTCCCTCCATAGGCGTCAATGGGGGCTCGGTCCAAATGAGCACTTGAGATGAGACCATTATAAAAGACATCCCCAGCCCTCCCTGTAAATTACAGGGAAGGAGATGCATCTCCCTCTTCCTGTGTGTTTGGACAGTGCCTAGTGCATTTATGGCTCCTCTTGGAATACAAATAATTCCTAGGATAAAGAGCCTGTGTTAACCTTGCTGGGGTTTGAACCTGTAATGCTGCAGAGCCTCGCTATGCCAAACCTGCTGCTTAGACCCCTCAGTTACTGGCTACTGCATGCAGCTGCGAGGTTGTCTTCTTCTTTCAGGGCTCCCCTTTTGTCCTACCCACACCAGACTTTAACTCCAGTGATCCATTTGTTTAATTCATTATTATTTGTATTCTGGCAGTGTCTAGAGACCACAGTGGAGATCGGGGGATCATTGTGTTTGTACAGCACCTAGCACAATGGGGTTCTGGGCTCTGACTAAGGCTACAGAACTATAAGTAACACTAGTAATTGGACTAGAGGCTGTACAAACCCATAGTAAATGACAGCCTCTGCCCTGAAGAGTTTACAGTAGGCAAGACTGGCGAAGAGTGGGAAGGAAAACAGAAGCACAGAAAAGGGGAGTGACTTGCCCAAAGCCACCCAGTGGCAGAGCTGGAACTAGACCCCCAGGTCTCCTGACTCTTAGTTCAGTGCCCAATCCATTCTAATAAAAAGTCTGCAGCCCTCTCAAAGATTTTGCCTATCCGACGAGTCCATTATCAATTTAGAAAACAAAAAATTACAGCACCAAAGATTAGGAGGGTTTATTTTTGTATGAGAATTTCTAAGATGGAAAATATGTTTCAAAGTAGAAAAGTGAAAAGCCATTTGGACCATCTGTGTCCCATTACTGAGCTGGGGCTGTCATCCATCCTCATTAGGCAGGGCCTGAGAGCGTGGGTGGGGGAAGAGACCTGGGCAGCTGCCCTGGGCACCAGGCTAAAAAGCACCATATGGAAAAGCCTAATGTATGTTAACAGGCATCAGAGACCTAAATTGAAAGAATAATGGCCCATCCTCGCGTGGCAGCCGTGATGAGACAAACCCTCAGCACCGATTTATCAGTTGCAATTTCAGGTCATTACAATGCTGTTAAGCAGAGGGTAACAGACAAGTGCGAAAGATTAATCTGACTTCAGCAAGAGTGATTTTTCCAGCCCCTCTATCACTCTGGCTCCCTCTCATCCTCGCTAATGTAGAGCCAGTGAAATAGCCTCCTCTTTTCCCCGCCCTCCAGAAAAAAAAAAAGATTCTTCTTGTTGGCCCTTGCCTTGGAGATCCCATCAAAACAGTAAGATCTTGTCATTTACTAGCTTCTGGGGGCCTGTCTTGTCCGTGCTACTCCAAATGACCTCGTGCAATATAAGGACCTGAATAGTGTAAGTATTCCCCTTCCTGCCAATCCCGTGGTGGTGCACCTACACCATGAGTTATCTGCGCACAGCCTGGAGCTAGAACCAGCTCTTTGGGGGAGGTTTGAATTGTTCCATCTCCGCAGCCTTCCTCAAGGAAGGGAAGAAACAGAATTCTGATGCCCTCTGTTTTGCTTTTTGCATAGCCAATTGATTTTGACTGCACTTGCAGTTCCGTTAAAAATGTTTGAAACAGTATACTACAGGAGAGAGAGAGAGTTAATACATCGCCAGTCCCCCCGGGGGGGGGGGCGGGTTCTCGCAGTGTGTTCAGGTCGCCTGACGCAGTAGGCGCACTCCCCCCAAACTACCTGTATTTATAATAACGTTGTACACAAGCTAAGACCTGCTATACGTCATCTAAGATTCCACTCACCAATTTCAACTTGTTTTTCTGGTACCACGGTGTACCCCCTCTTACCTTTTGCTTTGGACACAGCATTCCAGGTACTAACAGGTGTGAAGGCACCTCCTGAGCTTGTACCCAGGGCACAATATTAACACAACTTGTCTTTGACAGGTTTCCTATTTTCTAATGCCAAAACTGACTTCAGCTTTGCAGCGTGTTGTGGGATCCTTGATGTGGGTGAACTGAACTGGGGAAAAATCATAATACATTCAGTTAACATAACTCCCCAATACCTATATAGATAGCGAGATATGCACATAATCCCTATTAGTGTATACCACACCTAACATATGAGTATTGGCTAACATAGTATTGGCACCACGCTTTGCATTTTGACCTACCAGATGTTCCAATGTCCTGCCTGTAGCCAGGAGTCCCCCAAGACTTGGATGAATCAGTTTGGCAGGAAGCCCTTCCAGTGCCCTGGCATCCAGGACCAGAGCTTGGGAGCAGTTTGGTACTATGCATTCTGTTTTGCATTGCTGGAGACAGAGCCCCGATCTGAACTCTGGGTTGGGAGCCAAGTTCACTTCTCCAATCTCTCTCTCTAATAGGCCAAATTGTTCTCTCTTCCAGAAAGGTCTGGCTTTGTTGCAGCAGACTAGGCTGATGTGACTGTCTGACACTGCCAGCACCAGTCCTTGGAAGAGAGTTTCACCAGGAGCACTTTGGGACAGAGTCTAACAGACTCCAGGCCTAATTCAGAATTAAATGGCTTGAATGCCTGTATTACATCCACCAGACCTCTCTGCGTGTGCCGAGGGACATAAAGACTCCAGGAGAAGTCAACAATCTGTAGTAGCGTTTTGTCGATAAGGGTCCTAGCAGTTTCAGACGTAGCCTTGACAAATTGTCAGCCAGATTTCAAATGAGGCCACGCCAACTGCACTAGCAGAATGTGTGTGTGAATGCACCAACTGCATATGCCAATCCCACATGCAGATCTGCTTTTGTCCATGTAAACCTAATGAGCACATAAGCAGAAGGGTACCCACATGTGAAAATGTGGTCTTATTTGGCAGGATTACTTCTCCCACCCCTGAGATGCAGCCATCTCTCAGAAGGAATGCATCAGCTATGTAATGTTACTGTGTGTGGTTAAACAATTTAGGGCAAGTAGTGAAGAATACCTGAATACAGAAGAAAAGGAGGACTTGTGGCACCTTAGAGACTAACAAATTTATTTGAGCATAAGCTTTCGTGAGCTACAGCATCCGATGAAGTGAGCTGTAGCTCACGAAAGCTTATGCTCAAATAAATTTGTTAGTCTCTAAGGTGCCACAAGTCCTCCTTTTCTTTTTGCAGATACAGACTAACAGGGCTGCTACTCTGAAACCTGAATACAGAAGTTCACTCCTCATTCAAGATGCTTCTGATTAAGTCACATTCTACTGAGCCCCATTATGGGGCTGTTGTTTTTTATTTGCTGCATCTCTCTACTGCTAAGGCAGTATGTTTGGATTTGCCAAGAAAAGTAATATATCCCACACTGGGTATGGGTTGGAGATGTACTTTCTCTCCATTATTCTTTCCACGGCTGGCTGGCTGGCTGCCTGGCTGCCTGGTAGATAAATTCTTTCTGGAATGCTGCAGATTTTGGTTCATGCTGCCAGTGGTTATGGTGCCGTCTTCAATCCACTTTCTCTGCAGCCGGAACTGAACTACACATATTCAGTAAGGGTTTCAGCCATAGGAAGGTCTGTCCATTCCAGTGTCTCTGTCCCCACCCTTTGGACTTTTCTGTAGCTCCCATTATTACAGTATCTGAGTAAAAAGAAAAGGAGGACTTGTGGCACCTTAGAGACTAACCAATTTATTTGAGCATATCTGAGTAATAGTTTTTTGGAAGCACTTTAGGCTGGATCTGCTGGTTATTCTGGATCAATGGGCTAACAACTCCTCTTTTCCACAACACAGAGACAATCATGGCCAGTTCTGGAAGAAGAGGAGTGTTGAGGAGGGCCTTTTGGTGTTGAGCCAAGGTGTGGGAGCAATGCATTTGGCTGCATAAGGTTATAAGGAAGTCCAGTGCAGGCTGGAGGTCACTAGGTTACTGGGACATGGTAGCTCTTCAGCAAGAGTCGCAGCTCACTGAATAGTGGAGAGGATCCAGTTAATTCTGCATTTTCTCTGATCTGTAGCTAGCCAGCGATTCATTTGGAAGGGGAAGAAGGTACTTTGCAGAGTGTTTACTTTTCCATGGAGGGAGAGAAGTGATGAAGTTTATAAGATCTGGAAGAAAGGGTGGAATTGGAAGGAGATGGAGATCTGCAGCCATATTCCCAGGCTGACCCACAATCTCGGCAGGTTCCAGGTCCCTTTGCTGCGTTTTCAAATTGGAAGATGCGACAGAGATCAGTAATGCAGGCGTTTCCACCCAAGGACAATTCGAACCTGTAAGCTAGAGGGTGCTGTAGCTTCACTCTGCAGAGCTTTGGATGGGAAGGGGAGGGGGCTGAAGACGGGTAAGAACTATGGCTCATATGGATGGTAATAGAGCCTTATCTAAGGAGGCCTGGAGCAGGGGCAGAGAAATGAAACCTTGGATGGGAGAGGGATTTGAGCCCTGTTGCAAAGCTGTTCATCTGTTATCCCCCAGACACCAGCCTCCATGGGGAGAGATGCTTCTGCACAGGAGATGGGGGTCTTTCACTGGAGGCTTAACCATGCTGCAGGGGGCCACCTCCTAGCAGGTAAGCCACCATCCAGCCCACCCAGTCACCATGGAAAGTGTACAAACCCGAACCACTATTGCAGCGGGAGTTGCTCCCGGTTCCTGGGGGCTGTTCCAGGAGTGGCAGATGCTAAGAATGACTTGGCTTGTTCAGGTTGCTTGTTAAACAAGACTGCAGTGACCTTATAACAGCACCAGAGTGCTGATCCAAATGAGGCTGGCATGGTGAGGAATCACTGTTGCATCCCCTTTTCTGGGGTCTTTGTTTGCTAGTCTCCAGTTCTTCTGCTGTGGAGCTGTGTCCTGCCCTGGTCACTCCCCCGTATCGTTAACCACGTGTTCCCTTCACTGTTCTAGGATTTTGTCCTGGGAGTATGAATAACATGAACTTTTCCTTAGTTCCTATCCATTGCTTTGAGCCATAATTATCTAGGAAACAGGCTGTTTGTGCCTGTAACGTGCATATCTCCTCTGATCTGAGAGAGGAAGGCAGAGGACAGCATTACAACACAGGCCTGGCTCCAACTTTATCTGAATTTGAACCAAACTCTCTCTGCAGAGAGAAACAGCTGTTCCACTGCAGCGGCAGACTCCGAGCCAACGTGGCAGACACAGCGTAGCTGCCTATGGCCTGGGGCCCTGTCAGTGATTTCCTTCTTTGAGAGACAGGAGATGGGAAGACAGGCGGACAGGCAAGAGGAAAGAGAGATTCTGTTCTCTATGGGTTCTTACTGCGATGCGAGCGGGACATCTGAGTGTCTTCCAGCAGTGCTTTCAGCAACGTGACTGCCATCTGTCATGTTTGTCCTCTCCTCTGCGGGAGGGAGAAGTGTGTGCAGTGGAGTGTTCTGTTCTAGTGAGTGCATGTGTGTAGGGTTATGTTAGAGAAGGCAGGTCAAAGAAATGTGCCTGGCACCTGGAGTGAAGGTGATGGTCCTTGGTTCTTGGGGGTAGTTCATTCCATGGTCTCGGACCAGCCCCCAAGGAACGTTCTGTCTCCTTCACAGAAGAGCTTTACACTTATTACAGAGAGCTCCACTGCGGTGGAGTGGTTGACCATGGTCTTCATCCCTGGGCCCAGGCCACAGAGTGCCTTGAAGATCAAGCTGAGACCTTGAACTTGGCTTACTTTTCTATCTACGGAAGCCAGTGTAGGGAGCAGACAATAGGTGTGACATGTTCTCGTGGCAGGAAGTGTTGCTGCAGAGACACACTGCAGCATCCTGCATTAGTTGGAAGGAGAGACCATTGCCACGGAAAATAGTGACTGGACGGTGACGGGGAGGGCAAATGCTAATTGAAGGGAGAAACCGTCTTGAAGCATGACATCAATTTACCCTGTTTGCTCACCTCCCCTTGGAGCAAGGAGAGGCTTGGGGCTTGTGGAAATGGGTGGAGAGGTTTATATTTGGGGAAAGCGGGTGCCCCCCAAATCAGCAGGGGGCAGAGCTTAGGGAACAAACAGACCTCAGCAAGTCAAACCTACAGCCTGTGTCTCCCATGCATCCCCCACTCGCTTCCCTCCAGTACAGCCTTGGTCTCTGCTCTCCAGCACCACCTTCCTCCCACGCCCTGCTTCCTGGCCTTCCCGGGATACTCCAGATGGGGCCTGTGGCTGGTAGACGTCCCAGCTGGCAAGCCATGTTAGCTGGGCCCCCACTGAACAGCTCTGCTCGCACTGACTTATTGATGGGCATGGCTCAGCTGCCTCTATCCAAGCTGCTGGAGACCTTTTCTTGACAGGCCACGCTGCAGTGGGAGGTAGGGGGAGCAGGAAAACAAGCACTGGAGGGATCTGGGGAAGGTGATGGACTGCTGCAGTCCCCACATGGGGTCTCCCAGGCATTCTCACATCACACCATGTCTCTGCTGCTGTGCAAATGGATTTGAAGGCAGAGCCCCTTCCCTGAACCTTGGCTTTCACACACACTTTCCTCTTGAAAGTGACTTCTTCCGTCTGGGCTACCTCAGTCCCTCAAGCGTGGATGGGGCTGGGAGTGGGGAGACAGCTGTGCAGAATTCACAATGGGCTCCTGTCACGTAGAATAACCCAAACCTTCCTAAAGTGGGTCAGTAATTAGGCAACTAGCAAATAGCTGCTTCTCACAGGGACAGGGGGTGGGTGCGCCCAGCCTTCAGGCTTGCTTGGGACTGGGTGGAGAAGGAGGATGGGTGTTAGGAGACATTTTGTAGGGCCTGCAGTTACTCAGCATGATGCTGTTAAGCTAGGGCTGCAAATGGCTGGCTGATGCCACAAGACATGCTGAAATGAGAAGGGCTCTTTGCAAGAAAACAGGCAAAACAGTGGGTCAGGATTTCATCCCAGGCACTTAGTTCTAAAAGGTTTTCCCCAGCTCTGGCTAGCAGCCTGACTTCTCCAAAGGCCATGGAGGTGGGAGCCTAGTATTTGCACCAAGAATTCAACACCTTCCCTGGTCTCTTGCCAGGTCAGCTTCCATGTTCTGATGCACAGCCATTCTGAGGGCCCTGTGACTGGTTAGAATCCAAGCATCAGACAGGAGGACCTGGGGCTGACAGGGATGGAAGAGCTTGGTCAGACTCTCAATACACTGGAGACATTTCAGAACCATCTTAGAGCTGATACTTTCATTCTGGGACTGACCCCTGCAGCTTGGGACCCAATGCCGCTAAAACGCGCGAGAGCAGGGACTGTTGTGTTTTGTGTTTGTGCAGTGCCTCGCACAATGGGGTTTCGGTCTGTGACCGAGGCTCTAAGGCGCTCTGGTCATGCGAAGGAAAAGAGCAGCCTGCTGTTGCAGGGAGACAGTTTGGAGTTGGATGACGATAGAAGAATTCATGTCCAATCACAGAGAGGGCACACTGCAGGATAGGAGAAATATTGGCCGTGGGACATGGAAGTTAACCAAAACAGATTTGCACTCTGGGATCCGATTGCTTAATTCAGACATGTACAAACAATTGCCTGATCACTGTATGTGTATGTAGATGCACACACTCACTCTCACTGCATGGACAGTAGCCTGACGACTGTAGGTATACGCACACACTCAGCACCCATGTATGTACCTAGACACAAACATAGCTGAAATCACAAGTGGTGACATTGCCGAGCAAACAGCCAGCATTCAGCTTGACACTTACTGATTTCCCAAAGTTTTCTGTCTGTGGCCTGTGTAAAGTCCATGACCTGTGAGGGCTCAGTGGGGGCTGTTTACCAATCAGAGAGCCCAGAAAGCATCTAGTCCTCTCTAGCACCTGTGTGGTCTTGCCATTAACCTCATTTACTGCTGCTGTTGCACGGACTGCCCCTTCCCCTCTGTGAAATGGTGTTTTCTGGTTGTGGTTTGGTAGGGGTCCCTCCCTGGCTTTGGTTTTATTTGGTGGAAAATGCCCACGTAGGCTGCAGGTGACTGGCAGCTTTGATGGCTGGAGGAGCAGACCCCTGGGAGAAGGAGCACGGGGTGTGGTAAAAGGGTAGCAGGATGTCCTGACACAACTCCTCTTCACACACCACACAGGAGCCTGTGGTTCTCATTGCAAGTCGGCTTCCCTTGTCTCCTTCCCTTCTGGGTGATGGGTGCGGGAGAGAGACGGCACCTATGCAATCTATATGGAGCTCGCTTGCTCCTCTTTGATGCTTGTCTGCTGTGGCCTGTATGCAGGGGAGCTGGGGTAGGGATGTTTCTAGAAAATCTTTAACTTAAAAAAAAAATCTAACAAAATATAAGGAGGGCCCCAATTCTGATCTCCAGTACAGCCTGAATAGCTCCAGAATCTGGCCCTGTGTTGGGAGTTAATGGCCCAAATCCTTGTCCCGGGGACTTCAGTATGAGTCTTTCAGAGTAGCAGCCGTGTTAGTCTGTATCCGCAAAAAGAAAAGGAGGACTTGTGGCACCTTAGAGAGAAATAAATTTGTTAGTCTCTATGGTGCCACAAGTCCTCCTTTTCTTTTTTTAGTATGAGTCTTGCCATTGACTTCAAGGGGAATGAGGATCTGACCTATGAGCCAGATCCTCAGCTGGCGAGACACTGACAGAGCCACGCTGACTTGCACCATAGCAGACAGACATCACCCGTTTGGTTCAGTGGAGACCGTGTTATACATGGACTGGGATTTCTCCCCAGCATCAGCAGGCTGTTGTGTAGCTGAATGCGTAGTGCTTGTAAAGTGTGTGGGAATCTGTGCCTTGGCTGGTGCTACGGGTGAGCAGGAACTGGCCCTGCCTGTGCCATCTGTGGTCTGAAAAGAGAGGATCCCAAGCTGCTGGTCACTGCAGGGTCCCATTTGGAGCTCTCTCCTCTACGCTATTTCCCAGGACGCTGGTGATAAATGCTGGACAAAGAGAAACTCCCTCTACTCTCCTGCTATGCCCCTTCCCCACCACACCACTTCCCTCAGCCTGGCTTTCTGCATCTGTGTGCTGGTGGGAGGGAGCTTCTCTCATGCAGCTCCTGCCTCCCTGCATCGCTCTTCATGGCCAACTCTCCATCTTTCCTCTTACTCCCCCTCTCCCTTTGCTGCTTGGTATGGCACGCTGCATGGGGCAGCTGGATTCTTAACCCAGCTCCAGCATGGAGGTAAAATGGCAAAGGCTGGATGTGCACATAAGGCACAGAACAACAGATTTGGGCTGGATTAGAACCAGCAGCTGGGAGCTTAAAGGCTCTGTGCCCCATTAACAAATCCCCAGCCATAGGTGTGTGTACCCCCAGTACTCTCATAGCCCTCATCACCGTAGTACCTCAGCGCCTCCTGTCTGGTTGCAGCGTTCTGTACGGCTAGTGCCCTAAAGTGTTCTGTGATCGTCCTCTGTCAGAGATGTTGGTAAAATGGATCAGCAAAGAGACCTGGGTTCCCATGCGGTTCCTTCTTGGCTCTGTGGGCTCAGGCTGTGAAAGAGACCAGGGTTCGAGTAATGTACTTATTGGGTAATAGTAACTGAAGAGCTGGCAACAGGGGGATGATGTTCCCAAACACCCTGACCACGCCCTAGCACACACAATCTTGAACTACCCTATACCTGCCCCCATGCATCCTCTCCCCTTCCCCGGCTTCTCAGCACAAATGCCAGGCCCATTGCTCATCCCTCCAGAGAGGTGGGGGCTGAAATATTTGGAATCCAGGTGCACTTTCAGCTCCTCTTTGTACTTTGAGCCAGGGTTGACTCGGGTCCTGTACATTGAGCTCGGGCCCGCTCTGCTGTAACCACTGTTCCCAGAACTCAGCCAGTTGAGGGGGGAAAGGGAGATAAACATCAGAGTTCAAGAGCCAGACAAACATAGCAAAGCAAACTTGCCCTCAGAGGCAAGCGCACCAGGAGAAGCTGCTGCGGGCTCCGACAGTGGAAGGATGAGGTGAGTCCGGTCAAGGAGGCTCTTCTCAGGTAGCCTGGGTTCTCTAGCTCTTTGTCCTGTTTTTATGTAAGGAGATGCAGCCCATCTCCTCTCCTGGGTCTTATGTCAGCAGCACTCATTTGACTCCCAGGGCATTTACAGAGGAGAGGAGCATCAGGTGCAGAGATCTTGACTAATGTCCTAGTGCCCTCGGTGTGTAGCGAACGTGATCTCTGAGCTAACGTTCACCCCCCTGGTTACTGTCTGTGTTCCATTTGGGGCAGGCTGTACCTCCTCTTGGCAGCCCTTTGCCATGGAGTGGGTAGCAACATCCAGCTGCAGAAAATGTATGGGAGGATCACATCCCCAGACTTCCCAAACGTCTACCCCAACAACAAGCAGAGAAGCTGGAATATCAGCGTCCCCAAGGGATACGCCATCCGGATCTACTTCACCCACTTTAACATGGAGCTGTCCTACCTGTGTGAATACGATTATGTGAAGGTACGCTGAGCCTCGGGGCAAAGAGGGTGTCCATGGTTATGCATGAGGCGTATGTATTAATATAGAACTTTGCGTCTGTGCACGTTGATGGCAGGCTGTATATGAGACCTATGAGAGGTGTCTGTTTGTACTTACAATATGGCATGGCATGTGCACTTCTGTAGAGACACATGTATTACTCTGGGTAATTTGCTTTATACTGTCTGTGTCTCCTGGAGCTGCATATCCCCTTCCGCACTCAGAATGAAATGTGTATACCGATATATGGCACAACCAGCTCCGGCTGGGGTCGCAGGTTTCAAGGAACCAGTTTCTCTTATGGTCAGATTTCCTTGTAATGTTTGGGTCAGCTGATTTGCAAGTGATGCATTCACATCGGCCCACAGGATCAGGAAGCATCGTTGGAAGAAAACTAGAGCTGGTGGAAATGCTGAAGTTCTGTTCCCTGGACAGATCGGACTTGTTGAAATTTTCTTTCATCCCACATGGAAACAAGAGGTCAGAATTTCTCACAAAATAATAGTGCTCCAATTCCATTTTGGAAATACTGAAACGAGCTTACAGAAGTGCGTCACTTCTCCTATTATATTATAAATTATAATCTCAGACTTTTATCTATCATCATACAATATCCTAGAAGCAAAACACTTCAATCTTATTAAAATGAAGCCATTCAGTAATTTTTCACCAAAAACTGTGACAAAGTGATACAGTCCCAGGAAACGTTTCAATTTTCTTGAATCAACATTTTCTGTCCTGTCTGAAATTTTTTGACCGGCTCTACAAAATACTTGTATCTCATGAGAGCTGTGCTGATGGGACATGGGTCAAAAGTGAGACACAGCCCAAGCAGCAGCATCAGGATGTTCATATATAGTGGTGAAGAGCTTGCGAAAAGAAAGTGGCCAATGGACTATTTGGGGGAAGTGTGAAAAAGCCTGAAAGGAGACGCTGCTGATATCCGGATCAGGGCCTGTTGTGCTAGGCGCTGTACATACATCTAATAAAAAGATAGGCCTTGCCCCAGAGAATTTACAAGCTTAGTGTATGATGAGTGGCCAGAGGAATGGGGGAAGAGGGCAGCAAACTCAGCACACCAGCTGTCCAGCCATGTGTTCATACTGATATCGGTAGGGGCATACTTGAAGGTCAGTTTGTGGTTGGGGGAGCCGTATCCACAGGAGACATGCAGGAGGCAGGTGGTGTGCTCACACTGGCAATCGTTGTTTTAACCTCAGTAGAACCAGATCAAGCATTTTAAGTAAAATCTTAATCCCTGAGTTACTCGGGCGAGATGTTCATGTTCCTCTAAGGCCATAGTGCTTTTCACCACGTCTTCCTCTGAGGCTGTACCCTGTTGGTCAGACTGCTTAGCCTCTTACCTGCTGCTAGAACTTGTGTGCATGAGCTCTCATCCCCCTCCATCCCCAGGGGCAGCACAAATCCTGTTTATCAAAAATGGCCTAGTAATGACCTCCAAAACTTTCGGGGACATGGGGCTAGGGGACTGGGATACTTGGGGAATCCAGTGGATGTTTCCCACCAAGGAACATTGCATCTGAGAGAATGTGGAAATGGAGAGACCCAGCTTCGCGGGCTTTACTGTAAATTCAAAGCTGTGTGTGTTTTAACCTGCGTTTAACACTAATACCTCCTTTCGCCTGTGACTGGCCATAGCCCAGTGGATTGCTCCCTCATAGGATCAAAGGGGAAAGCAAACAGGAACAAAACCCACAGCAAACAAAACCCTGGGCTGGTGGCCCAAGCTGGCCTTGGGGCTTTGTGTGTGTTGGGGGGAAGGGAGGGTTCAGGAAATGAGCTTTACAGCCAAGGATTTAGGGAAGGGGAGGAGAATGGGGGGCAAGTCAAAGCATGGGGAAATTGCTGTCCACTGTGTAAAATGACAGCCGCGATTGTATAACCGAATCCAGAAGGATGGTCTTCGTCACAAATGTACCCCTGAGAATGCTGTAATCTCTAAACCCCCTGATTGTCCCACTGGGGGACAAACTTCCTGGTGGTGGAAAGTCTGCCAGGAGCAGGGGACCTTCAGACTCAGCTCTGCCAGCAGAGCGGAGAGCACGTGGCTAGGGCACATGACAGATGCGCTGATTCATTCAGGGTTCTGTGGAACCCTGGCTACAAGTTAAAGCTGCTCTTGCTAGTGCCTGTCTTGGTTCTTCCTTCCTTTTCTTGCCTCTCCAGCTATCTCCAGTCCCTCTATTCCTGCTTGGTCATGCTCCAGAGGGGTGTCCAGAGGCTGCAGAGGGGGAGATGCCACAGCTGAAAGGTGGCGGGGGGGGGGTGGGGGAGAATCAAGGAAAGCTGGAAGCAGGCAGGGTGGTGATAGTTATATGGAGCTGGCAATGTGGCATACCATGGTTAGGGAGGGAACTGGGTGTGGCCCTGCACAAGGACCTACTCCTGGTCCCCCTGATTTCAGGGTTGCAGGATTGGGCTCCATATACTGGGTGGGGGGCAGGCGTGGAAATAGAAGCTGCAGCTGAGTGTAGACGTGACTAACTCCTCCATCCCCTATACAGATCAGCTCCAATGGGAAGCCGGTGGCCACACTGTGTGGACATGAGAGCACAGACACCGAGGAGGCTCCAGGCAACAGGACGTACCACTCCATCGACAACACCCTCACTGTGATTTTCCGATCCGACTACTCCAACGAGAACCAGTTCACTGGCTTCGAGGCCTTCTACTCAGCTGAAGGTGAGAGATGGGCCCCTCACTGAGGAGGAAGGGGTAGAGAAACCAACCCAGCTACGCTAGAGCCAGCTCCCCTCCTGGCCTCACGCAGACTCTGGCTGCTAGCACCAGGGGCTGGCCGAAGGAGACAGCTGTGCTTCTCAGGTGGCTGGAGACTGCCTGCTGCTACTAGTGAATGGATTAGGATCAGCTGTATTCATTACGGGTAGTGACTCGAGTAGGTGACTACAACTCAGAACATCTATCCCCAACTCTGCCACTGTCTCATTGTGTGACCTTGGGCAAGTCACTTCCTGTCTCTGAACCTGCTCTTCCCCCATGGACAAAATGGGGCGACTCCCATTTACCATCCAGGGCTTCTGCGATGGTTAATTAACGTCTGTAAAAGATTGGACAGTGCTGGAGGAGAGCAAAGCGTTAGGAGGTAGATTCCTCCTAGGACAATGGAGTACGACAGGAATCTGTGTGAGAACAGAATACAAAGCCAGCGTTAGTAATCGCTGTGCAAGACGGCACTGTCACAGCAGGCCAGGCAGAGCTGGTGTCTGGGGAAGGGGGAATCCCCTGTATGCTCCTTCACCAGCTGTCAGATTGTGCTGGGTGTTTGGCTTTGAGTTTCATATGGTGCCTAGAGCAGGGGATCTTCCAACTGTACAAGCTAAGGGGAGGCAGTGGGGGGAGAAGTGTGTTTGAAAAGCTCCAGAGTGATTCAGAAGCACCAGGCCCGTTCGCTTCCTGGGGGAACTGTACCTCTGCCTAGCTTAGGTTCCTCTGAAAGCCCCACCTTTATGTTTTACAAAGAATACTAAGGAAAACCAGCCTGGCACAGACACATGTTAAAGGGTACAGAGTCAATTTACTAAAACATGTCCCTGCTCTGTTCCCACCTCCCCGCCAGTTCCCATTACATTCCTGCACAGAGCTCCGAGAGCCCACCAACCAGTGCAGTCAAGTTAATGCTGCTGTGTTTCAACCCGCTAGATGTTGACGAGTGTGAGCAGCTGATTGACGACGAACCACTTTGTGACCATCACTGTCATAATTACTTGGGCGGCTTCTACTGCAGCTGCAGGGTTGGCTACGTCCTCCATGAAAACAAGAGGACCTGCGTAGGTGAGTCTGCCCCTCTACCCATGCGCAGGGTCAGCTGCCCCCACCCCGTTAGAACAGGAGTTCCTCTCCCCCTCTAGGCGACCAGGTCAGTAAGCAATCCATGCTGCAGCCAAGTTCAGAGCTGGCCTATGGCCCCTGCAGGCCAGCTGAAGTCACCCTGATGGGGCAGGGCATGAGTCAGTGCATGCACTCCTCAGCTGATGGCAGAGTGTCTAGCTCCTGCAGGTCAGGCATCCGACCCCTGGCATTCACCAGCCCTGGTGTCAGCAGTCTCAGAAGAGAGGCCACTGCTTGGCTAGGCATGGAGGTTAGAACATTCCAGTCGCTGCCAGAAATCATCCCTCCAGGCCAGGTTTTCAGCATGTTGGCTAGAGGAAGGAAGCCTGCCCCGTGGCTGCTCATATCGGAGATCTTCAGTCTGCAGGGCTCCCAGCCCAGCCCCTCCGGCCAGCACTCCTGCCTTCCGAGTGCTGCGATGGATAATACTTTTGAGTCTTCTGGCGCTTCAGGATCTGAGCTCGGGGCTGCTTTGAGGAGGAACAATCTGCTGCCGAGTGACAGTGGATACCCAGTTCAGACAGAGAACAGCCCTGCTATTACCTGACGGCTAGGAGAGTCCTCATGCTATTGACACCGGCCATAATAACCCACCCTGAAATAGGTGAGGGGGCCAGCCAGAGCTCTCCCTCCCCTAGCCGGCACACAGCCGGGCTGCTGGCTGTCTCTGCTGCTCTGCACATGCTGCTGAAGGAAGGTTTATGATCTGACAATAAGGAGTGAATGTCTGTCTGAATCAGTGCAACGATCAACACCTCGGGCTTGGTTCTGCCTGCTGCAAAACATGTGTAGATTCCTGGCGCCAGATTCCTCCCTGCCACATGCAGCTTCGCTGACCAGGAGCTGGCTCCTGTGCCTGGGGAGAACCAGGGCCATTTTGTACTTGGCCGAGGCTGGTGTGGAATGACATGGCAAGCCCAGCTTTTCCACCACTTTGCTATGGATTTAGATCTAAACTCTGAAGTTCGAGCCTGTCTCTGGATCTAGCATTTCAGTGCAGCCCATTGCAAACACACACAAATTGGGGGGATGTTTGGGTCCGATTTGGGAGCCAGACTCCAAGACTCGGGCATATCTCTAGTGCCTTGGGAACTTCTGCCAGCTGCCCCAGTTCCTTTTCCTCTTCCCATCACTGGGGCTTGTAACAACAGGGGGGCTGGGTTTGTTGTTTTAAAGCAAATCTCCCATCTTGATTTAAGATGGCAAGCGCTGAGCTCATTCCATCCTTCAGACTCCAAAGATCTGTTTGGAAAGATGCTGACTTCTGAAGCTGCCCCTTTGAGTTTTTGGCCCCGCTCTGGGAAGGCTGCGACTGGCTGCCCTCTTACTTATTTACTCTCTTTCTCCTTTATTTTCCAGTGTGAGATCATTAAGCTTCTCCTTGCATAGGCAGAGATCAAGACAGATGTGCTGGGAAGAGCTGGCTCATCCTTCTTCCTGACCTGCCCATAGCTGCATGTCACAGGGCCACCAGCTCCGCTTGTTTGTTTGATTAGTGACTTGCGCATGTCTCAGTTTCCTTCCTTCCAGACCTGCCTCCTGCAGACAATAAAATGGCCTTTCCTGTTCCTAAAGTCAACTGCAGCCTCCTCCTTATTTCTTTGCATTGCCATGTGCTGCTGAGGAAAGGAGAAGGCAGATAAGGCAGAGGCTGATAAGAGAGAGCCCTGCTGTTGGCAGTAAAGCTACCTAGAGATAGGACTGCCTCTGGTCTTAAGCCCATTGCTTTTCTTGCTTGACTGATCAAAGTGCTTAAACTAGAACAGGACCTGAATCCCTCCAACCCTTTGAACACTCGGTAAGTTCGATCTATTCAGACTCCAAGAGAGAACCTCGTGTCTGTGTTCAGACAAGCCAGAAGCCCCAGTTCTGAGCATGCTGACACTGTGGAAAAATCGGGATCTGGACCCAAACTTTATGACTTTAGCCACATCTCCCACTGGAAACCCAACCCTGTTCTAATGGTGCGATCTGGTGAACCCTCTGCAAAGTCTCTGGGCTCCAGGTGCTTTGCTAAAGAAAATAATGAAGATAGGCCCTGGCCCAGCGAATTTACGAGCTTAGCGTATGATGAGTGGCCAAAGGAATGGGGGAAGAGGGCAGGACAAGGCAATTAGTGTAAGCAAAGCAGCCAGCTTTTGGGGGAGCGGTGTCTTTCCGCTGAGTGTAGAAAGGAAGTCCCATCTCTTGCCTGATAGATCCAGAGCGCCCATTGTAGCCACAAGGCAGCTCAGCTGAGCTCATATGCTGCCATGTGTCCTCTGTCTGCCACTGACAAAGATAGTATCCTGGAAACAGAGGTGGATTTAAATAAGTGGCTCCATCCAGTGCCTGGTTCCTTCTTTATAAGTGGCACTGTAGCTGGCCAGGTTAACTCCTGTGGTGCAGTCTCCACTAATGTCCCCATAGCATTGATCCATGCCTCCCTCTTCTATTTCAAAGTAACACAGGAGCTGGCTAGGTAACCTCAATGGGGTGTTCACTAGCCATGTTCCAGGACCTGTTTTCTGGCTGCAAGTGGGATATTCACTAGTGGAACTGAGAAGCTCCAGGAAAATCCCCCTGAAGATAAAGCCAGGTTTTATATTAAAAAAACTAAGCAAGTTCATGAGGCCGTGGAGCCTCTTCATTGCTGAAGTTAAAAAAAGGGCAGGGGGCACTTAAAACAAGCCTCAGAAGCTCAGTCTCTCTACTCCAATCTCTGCTTTTCTATGCTCAGTTCATGCATACCCCAAATCCCTGTTCCAAGGGAAGACTGGGAGGAAGGATGGTCTAATAGGTAGAGCATCAGATGCAGGCTTGGAAGACCTGGGCTCAGTCCTGGCTTAATGACAGACTTCATGTATGACATTGGGCAAGTCATTTAATCTACGCTGTGCCTCAGTCTCCCATCTGTAAAATGGGGACAACACCACTTCCCTACCTCACAAGGATGTTGTGAGGGTAACTCCCCTCCCCTCCCCCCCCCCCCCACACACACCATGAGTGTGAAGCACTTAGATACTCTGGTGATGAAGGCTGTAGTCAAACCTAGACACCTAGAGATCACAGTGCCAATCTCAGCCTGACTAGCTCTTTCATGGGTAGGAAGGCTCTGTCCTGATGTACTTGATCTTGTCGTGAAGGCTGCTTCATGCTCGCAGTACTTCTGTTGGCTTCCATGCTTATAGCAGCTTGAGATTTTTCTGGTGGCTCAATGGCACAAATTTACGATCCACTTTTTGTTAGAAACCTAATGAGCCAGTGGCACTGAGCTCACAAGTTTAGAGGGGCTCATTTTTCAGAGTTCAAGTCTCTGGTGAACAGCTCACTGTGATTCGAATAAAAATATGGGCTAAGTATAATTGAGCACTCTCTGGGCAGCTGTAAAGGTTGGTTTGAGAAACCCAGGCTCTGCATTCCTGCTGAGAGCTGTTTGAAGATTTGATTCTTTTTTTGCTGGCTAGTTTATGAGTTTCTCACTTGCAGATCTGCGAAGTAAAAATATAGCCCTTTCAAAGGCAGCTCCCGATGGCCACATCCCGGAGATATTGAATGGAAAAGTAGAACAGGTCCTAAAGTGTTTCATCTTCAAGCTGCAAATCCCTTGGTCTGGCATGAGGTGTCTGCTCCTGTCTGGTCAGCTGGTTTTAGCTGCTGCTTGTGGCTACATATCAAGAGGGTTTATTGGTGTCTGCTCACATGTCCCCAGACTGTCTTGTTGCAAAACCACCAACCACAATGAGTCTCAATGGGCACTCTTGGCTCAAAGGAGCCAGGTTTAAGTTACGATGAAGAATGAATTAGCCTCCATCTTTGCCCTTCCTTAGTCCTCCAGAACAAGGTTAAGATTGAGGACCCATTTTCTGAATAGTGAGATGTCTGCACTTTCCTCTTCTTATTAGTATTGTGGCAGCACTGAGGGATTCCAGTCACAAACCAGGAGCCAGGTGTGCTAGGCGCTGTACGAACAGTACAAATAGACTGTTCCTGCCCCAAAGAGCTTCTCCACAAACATCTTGTTTGTGCTATGTTAGGAGATTAACACTTTTGGGGCAATTCTGGAACACAGGAATTTCCTTAATGGATCAGACCCATGGTTCATGTATTTCAGTGCCTGGTCTCTGACAGTGGTCAGTTCCAGATGCTTCAGAGAATGGTATAAATCCCTCATAATCAACAGTTCTGAAATACA
Organism: Lepidochelys olivacea; assembly: GCF_965140295.1. Lineage (NCBI taxonomy): Eukaryota > Metazoa > Chordata > Testudines > Cheloniidae > Lepidochelys > Lepidochelys olivacea. Next base: position 18,920,284 of record NC_140428.1, read on the forward strand.
CCTCTGTGAGCTGTTCCTTCCTAACTCTAATTGGTGGCTGCCTTATGTCCTGTGTTGATTCCCCTTGGACATTTTGATCCTAGTTAGGGTAACTGTAATTGTCTAGTCTGCTTTTATTCCACTAAACTCTTAGTTTTATTAACATCATGTATCAGCAAGTTCCACAGGGAACATAAGAACGGCCATACTGGGTCAGACAAATGGTCCATCTAGCCCAGGATCCTGTCTTCCAACAAAAAGAAAAGGAGGACTTGTGGCACCTTAGAGACTAACCAATTTATTTGAGCATGAGCTTTCGTGAGCTACAGCTCACTTCATCGGATGCATGCCATGGAAACTGCAGCAGACTTTATATATACACAGAGAATATGAAAAAATACCTCCTCCCACCCCATTGTCCAGCTGGTAATAGCTTATCTAAAGTGATCATCAGGTGGGCCATTTCCAGCACAAATCCAGGTTTTCTCACCCTCCACCCCCCCACACAAATTCACTCTCCTGCTGGTGATAGCCCATCCAAAGTGACAACTCTTTACACAATGTGCATGATAATAAAGTTGGGCCATTTCCTGCACAAATCCAGGTTCTCTCACCCCCTCACCCCCCTCCCAAAAACCACACACACAAACTCACTATCCTGCTGGTAATAGCTCATCCAAAGTGACCAACTTTATTATCATGCACATTGTGTAAAGAGTTGTCACTTTGGATGGGCTATCACCAGCAGGAGAGTGAATTTGTGTGGGGGGGTGGAGGGTGAGAAAACCTGGATTTGTGCTGGAAATGGCCCACCTGATGATCACTTTAGATAAGCTATTACCAGCTGGACAATGGGGTGGGAGGAGGTATTTTTTCATATTCTCTGTGTATATATAAAATCTGCTGCAGTTTCCACGGCATGCATCTGATGAAGTGAGCTGTAGCTCACGAAAGCTCATGCTCAAATAAATTGGTTAGTCGCTAAGGTGCCACAAGTACTCCTTTTCTTTTTGCGAATACAGACTAACACGGCTGTTACTCTGAAACCTGTCTTCCGACAGTGGTCAATGCCAGGTGCCTCAGAGGGAATGAACAGAACAGGTCATCATCAAGTGATCCACCCCATTACCCATTCTGTAATTATATGCAACATTTTAAAAGTATTTCCTTATATCAAACTTTAAATTTCTTGGCCTTTAATTTCATGTAAGCGTCCCATTGTTCTTGTATTGTCAGAGAAAGTAAATAGTCTTTGGATACCATGGATATGCACAAAATATGGGAACCCACCTGACCACTTCTGGAACATTCATTATCTTAGATTCCTCTATCATGTTGCCCTTTACTCTCTTCTCTAACTAATCCCAGTATTTTAAATATAAATATATATGATGATTACAATTAATATAGTATATAATTTCCCATGTATAATAAATGGAAACTAAGATCAGGTAGCCTAGCACAGAGGTCATTTAACAGAGATGGCCCTGTCCCACACTTTTGCCTCCACGGGGGTATTCCTAATTCATACAGTAGATGCAAGGCATGGGTGAAGGCTTGTGTAGGTAAGGTATTGGATCTTTGGAATGAGAACATGCACTATCTCTTTCTTTAGGCTAGAAGGGTATTGCTCCTTGGCTCCCACCTGTTTTATGACCACTCATAAGGGTGATAGGATTAGCTTAGCCTCTTGTGATACAAGGGAAATGAAGTTTCTGGAGAGCAAGCAATTTTCCACTACCTTGTTTGTGACCAGGAAGGAGTTAACGTTTTGTATTGAATTGGACTTCCTTCTTGTTCTGGCCCTGTGATGGATGAAAGTGAGGATGTGGTCATGCTACTTTCCACCAAGCTCTTAAGGGCAAAACAAAGAACTCAAAGTCTCCGAATCAATACTGTAAGCAACACCATCAATGGCTCAGGAAGGCATATCACAGAAGATTAATAGCACAATGGGGCCCTAGTTTTCTGTCTAATACTCACCAAAGGCTTCAGTACATTGAGGCACAGACCATAGAATTACAGGGCCATCCATTTAGTGGGAAAAAAATGTGGCAGTGACTTAAAGAAGAAAGCAATTTCCAATTATTCTCCTGGCGTGTGGAGTAGGAGGAAGAGATGGGTGTCAACATCTAACATAGCTCAGCTGATTCCTTTACACCAGCTACAGGAAACAAAGTGAGCAGCAGCCTGGAAGAGCAGAGTCAAAATCAGCTGCCAAACTCCTGGCACTTTAGTGCACCAAAAAACTTTCTCACTCCTGCAGGGCAAAAGCAAATGCACTCTGCAGGTGGGACGGGCACTTCGACCAGGACTTTAAAATTGAGTGTGTGTTCAGATTCCATGACAGAGGGGCCTGGTATTAAAGCGAAAAGCCTAACCATCTGTATGTTGTTCTCTGATGTTTGGGTGACAAGGTCGCTGCTTCAGGGGTTTGAAATACAATGCACTCTGATGCTTAGGTACCATGGCAATGGATAGGTTCATGTAGTTGCTCAGAGCTGCTCCAGAAGAGCCGGTCAGAGTTATGGTTCTGAAACTTCAGCTTGCTCTGGAAGGATACTACCGCTCTGCTTATGTTTCTATCAAGAAACATAAGCAGAGCCCAAAGTGCGTTACTGTTTGTATTGTGATAGCGAAAGTATGCTAGGCACTGTTCAAACACATAACAAACATATGATCTCTGCCTCAAAAAGCTTACAATGTAAATCTGAGCATCAGCACACAGGCTTGTTGTATAATTGAGGGTCAGGTGAGAATAGGTTTCATTCTCCAAAATAAGAGGAGCCCACAATTTTACCATAGGAAACCTGAGAATTATTTAAGTGGCACGAACATGCTTGGTGCCATACAATAGACAGTCCCTACCCTGAGAAGCTTTCCCTCTAACTAGACAACACAAAACATGACAGGGAACCCATAGGAAAGTTCTGTTTTAGATTGTTGAGTGTGTTTAGTAATGGGGGGTGGGGGTTGTGATGGCATTTTTGTTGTCAGGGATTAGGATTGTGGGCCTAAGGATATGTTTAAAAAGCTAAACAGTTTTCCCTTTTATAATTAATTTAGCTTTACCAATGCTGCTATAGACTGGACAATATGCCAAATTTAGCAACTGGTCCATCATTCCCTATTAATTAAAGGAAGCTGCTCATCTGACTCTTGGCAGCACATCATAAACCCTTGGTACCCAGCTAATCAAAGCACCACTTTGCAGCAATCAACAAGCAGAGAGCCTTGTGGTTGTTCCTCCCTGTCTCTCTTCAGCAGGAAGCATTGGGGCTCCAAGTTCAAGGGGCACAGCTGGTTTTGCCCAGAGAATAAAGTATCTTAAATCTCTGGCAAAGGAAGAAGGATGAGATGTATCGTGAGGTTTCTGGAAGTGAGGGACTGATAGCTTTGACTAGAACCATGCAGTGTCTGGCTACAGTAGGAAAGCCACGTGTTTAGCAGCTTACAGTGTTGCTGGGGCATCACAGACCTGACATACAGATTCTCTATTTCACTCCTGCCTGCATCCCAGCTCTGTCACATTCTAATATTTCCCAGCCAACCACTGCTGGACCGACAGAGCCCTACCATTGCCTCTTAATTCTGACCTGCAACACCCTGGCTATTAAGGTTCTGGCTCCTCCTCTTCTTCCCACTCAATCCCTGCCCTTGTCAAGGTACCATTCCTGAGACAGCACTGCTTTATGGTGCTAGGCCTCTAACTATGCCCCAAAGTCACTGATAGATCTAGTGACTTTTGCAACAGGGACAAATCCAGACTAGGGACACCTGTAAGGCTCCCCTCTGTCCCCACCCCCATACACAATTTGCTTCCCTTGTGCCCTAAGCAACTATTAGAAAGTTATTCTCCAGAAGAGAGACTAGTGTAGAAGAGGCTCTGCAATCCCTACTATGCGAGGAGATGCAGCTCTAGGGGAAATTATCACTGTTACCATTTTTGTTTTTCTTCTTCTAGCTCAGTGTCAGAACAATGCTTTTACTAAGAGATCTGGAGTGATCATCAGTCCCAATTATCCCAAGCCTTATCCCAAACTCTCCACCTGCAGCTACACTATCCGGGTGGAAGATGGCTTCATGATCATCCTGGAATTTGTGGAAACCTTTAACGTGGAAAGTCACATGGAAACAGTGTGTCCCTATGATGCCCTTAAGGTCTGTTGAGTCTCATTGTTTTTTCATCACAGTCTTGGTGGCTGAGCCTACTTTCTTGCTGCACCTTCCTCAAATCGTACCCTTTATCCCTTGCCCTTTAAGGTTTTCTTGTTTGGGAATGTCACCAAGAACAACACACTTTCATAAGATGATTGGGAAGCAAGATTCCCGGCTTCTATCCTAAGCTCTGCCCTTAACTCACTGTGTGATTTTGGGCAAGTGACTTAACCTCTTGTAGTGACAGCTTGCCTACCTGTGAAATAGACATAATATCTACCTCATGAGGATGTTGTAAGGCTTAATAATATTTCTAAAGCCCTTTGAGATGCTTTGATGAAAGATGCTCGATATGCAATTATTGATGACTTGCTATCAATCAAAATAACTATAGCTTTGTTTCTATTGAACATTTAACAAAATTTATCATCCCCTAAGAGAGCCATAGCTAGAGGTTTGCACAGTCCCTACCTGCGTGTCCTATTGAAGTCAAGTTGTATGCTCCTTAGATGATCTGAGTATCCTGGAATGGGCAAAGCACGGTTGTCTGACTCTTCTCACTGTTTCAGATTAAAACACCCAAAAAGGAATATGGCCCATTCTGTGGACAGAACATACCTCCAAAAATTGAGACAGGCAGCAATGTTGTGGATATTACTTTCACCACCGATATCTCCGGAGACCACACTGGTTGGAAGATCTCATACACTACAACAGGTGGGTAGCTCTGTTCTTGCCATTTGTAAATCTAGCTCTTCTGAAGGAGGCAGGGCTGCTGATGCTGATTCCAGAGCCAAATTTCTTTATGCTCATATTAATTCTTGCTACATTCTCAGTCTATCACCTTTTTGACTAGGATCAGTAGTAAGGGTATTTCTGTGAGATCCATTTCACTGGCAATATTGCCACGCTACTCATTTCAAATTAACCTGCACTTCCTGCCGCATCAGGAGCTTGATCATGTAATGAACCTGGTTATTGTGTAAGTGTACCACTTCTCTATACTGGATGGAATCAACTGCACTTCATAGGCTCGATGCTACTCAGCAGTGATTCTCCTTCAGCTCAAGTAGTAAGGGCTTGCGCTTTTGGAGCAGGAGAATTTCTATCCGTGTGAAGTTCCAAAAGGCCAAGGTGTACAGCATAGTAGTAACCGATGCACTGCTGTTTGCTACTGTTCTGTTACACTACCACACAGTGCATCTCTGACACTTCTCCCTACTTAATTTTCAGCTGCAGAGCACTCCCAGGACTTCATTCCAGGGACGCATACACAGCAAGCAAACCCTTCTAAACTGCTTTCATACTTAGTTTTCACTTGCTTCATTAACCAATGTAAAACCCCTTGAGGAGAGCCAGAACAACAACGCAGGGTGAGATTCTCCTTGGGTCTAGCGTCAGAATTGTCTGGCCTGGCTCTGGCTTTAAGAAACAAGCACCCAGCTTGGTAGAACTATGAACTGGTGTCTAGGCTACAGAGACGCCCTTCACTCCCAGCTTGGGGAAGACTAGTCAGTCCTGTGTGACCCAGAATCGGCGTTGCTAACTGCAGCCATTGGTCATGAGTACAACACAGCAAATTTACGCATTTCTCTATGAAATGTTTCCTTTTGGTCTTAGTTACGCTGTGAGGGGAAAACATGGTATTTGGTTTCCTAATAGCAGATTTAGAAACAAAGATTAGAATCTGCCTTAGGAGGAAGGATAATGTTTTGTTTTCCATCCCGCTACAGCTTTGCCATGCCCCAGTCCTAAAGCACCACCCCATGGTCACATCAATCCAGTGCAAGCAAAATACATCCTGAAAGACTACTATACTCTGTCCTGTGATACTGGATATGTACTGTTGGAAGTAGGTAAACCAAGGCTTCTCCTTCTCTGGTTTCCCTAGGGAGGTTAATTTGTGGAATTAAATGTGTTTCTCTCCAGTTAGCCACTGTACAAAGTAATTTAACGTCTGTACTATTCCTAGTGTAATTGTGGGTGCATCAACTATACACACACAGTTTGCATTAGTTATTTTTGCAGTTGTGGTCCTTCCGAAATTGTCCTTTCCCAAACAAGTTTTAGTGTCCAGATTTAGAAGCTTTCTGGACATCACTTACAGTTTTGTCTGTAATTGAGTTGGGAGCTAGAGAATAACTTTAAAAATGTTTACCATGTTGACTTAATGGAACAGAATGATTTTTTAAAAAATTCTTTAAATTGTTACTACATCTCTGTAGAGGGAGTTTTTAAAACTAGATGTTTGCTCTCTATTGCTGCACTAGAAGACATTTTACATTCAGTCCCATAGCATTTCAACTTCAGTGTTTATGAGGTAATTTCTGAAGATATTCCAAATACAGCACCCACTCAGAGCAAGCTTTTGAGATCACAATTTGGCTCTTATTATTTAGTTTCACACAGGCTTATCTTCATGATCAATACAAAAAGTGTACTAGCTCCACATTAATGGTCTTTCCATTTTCTACACATTCACTAAGATTCTAGAATCTATCCTGCTTTTGACAGTTTGAGGACATTGCTGTTCATGTACATACCTAGGATAACTAAATGCATCTGAGTTGTGTGAATTTAAATGAATAATCAAAATGAGATGCAATAAAGGGTCCGTTCATGTAGCGAAACAGATAAAATCCAGAAGATACACCATGCTCTTACTTGAATATTTTTATATTACTTTAGCCGTCTCCATTGTTAACCATTAGGAGCACACAGCAGGCATAAATGGGTAGAACTGCTACTCCAAAACAAATATCCAGAACTGTTAAGTTACCCTCACTTATTCCACCAAATAGTGTTAAGAAAGGTTATGTTTGTGTCCAAGATGAGTGCAGTATAGGAAATACCTTTTCCCCTCACTAAAATGATATATCTACTGTTTAAGAACAAAGTAGGACATCTGAGAATCGCATCACAAACCTGTATAAATCTGTTTTATGCATATTTTTCATTCCATATCAGTGAGCTAAAACCCTATACATTATATTTAACTGACGCATTCTCCCAGTGAGCAACATCATGATTATTAATGAAGCCGAGTAATTTTAGAGAAATAAATACATTTCCTATTTTCCTCTTGCAGAATGAACTGGTTTTAAAGTCTTTTAAAGCAGAATGTCAAAAGAGTGGTTCCTGGAACAAACCAATTGCAAAGTGCATCAGTAAGTCAACACTAATTGTTTTCAACTTTGCAGTATACCAATGTCTCAATTCTTCTGTCAAACACAGAATATAAAATTACCTTCATAAGTGCCAAGATGTAGGAGGCAATATAGGTTTGATGGGTTTTTTTTTAGTTGCGTAAAAGTCACCCCTTTTATTATTTCAAATGTATTTCATATTCAAAAATTGGAAGCTGCCTTGATTTTTTCCACCATTCTTTAAAAGCATGTTTTAAAAAGCAATGATGGTGGCAACACGAAGTTAATTTACTTGGAAACTATACTACAGGTATCCAGAAACTGATCAGAGCTATTAGCATAGAGGGAAAACTATTCCAATTGTTCAATACCTCCCCTCACAAATTACAACTACTTTGTGTTAAGTAAGTTCAAATCCTCACAACACCTAGGTGGTACTGCAGGTAGCGACATACCCATTTTGTAGGTGGGTAAATGGAGACACAGTGAGGTAAAAGGACTTGGTATAGATCAGCAAGCAAGTCACTAGCAGGTGGGAACAGAATCCTGAAGTCCTACTTCCCAGTGTCTTGCTCTAAGAACTATTAGGCATAGTCTCTTCCCTTATAAGAAATGTAGAATTCTAGATTTATCCATACTTCCTTCTGGGCTGTGTCATAACAATTACCAATATGAACGACATACTGTAGATAGTAGACTGGTCTAGATTAGAATGCAGGTTTGTTTCCTTGTAAGGCCCTGGGTGTAACTGCTTCCAGAACCCAAAAGTGCTACCTTTAACTTTAATTTTACAAAAATGTGTGTGTCTGGTTGCATTATAATTTATTCTTCAGAAGATAGTCCAATAATTCCACTTGACCCAGACTTTCCCTCATATTCACCATCCAACCTCCTCCCCCACCCCCAGGAAAAAACTTGGGTAAAACAAGTCTTGCACTGTTCCCTCCCTGTAGAGCGGCACTCAAGAGTCGATGCACAAACACTGAAAAGGGCCATTCTTTTTAAATGTCTTCTCTAGTTTTAAAAAGTTCCCTTTAAGCAGCTTTCAAAGTGCATCCTAAAGAGCTACAGAGATTATCTCCTGTCTCCGATGGCCACTATATAGTAGGACATGAAGACAGCAAACTTCCTTCCATGACACACTCTCAACAGGGGTAGGAGCGAATCAGCTCCTGCCCTCCTGGCTTGACTGTTGCAGCCCATTTTTACGTTGGTAATTAGAAGAACCTTTCACAATTCTGTCTTTCGGAACTGTTTTCAGTTGTTAACTGTGGTCGACCTGAAGACATAGACAACGGCACGATTACTTACATCACAGGACCAGAGGTGACCACCTACAAAGCTGAGATTCAGTACAAATGCGAGAGCACCTTCTACACTATGAAAGCAAGTAATAATGGTAAGGGGAGACCTTATACCTTACAGCCTGATCCTCAGACGCTGAGAACAAGCAACTCCTGACATCAGTGCTCAGCACCTCCCAGGTCCCGGCCCTGCATTAGGCAAGAACATTTAGAAATCAGGCATGGGGCACAACAAATTCAGCCAGTCACTGTGACTGAGAGGTTCAAGACAGTATTTTTCTCTGCAGCTGGTGAATGCGTGATGGTGCTGTAGCATGTACTGGCAATACTTCATTCAGATCAGTAGAACGTGGCCCTAAAAGATTATATAAAAGATTAGTTTAATGTTGATCTCTTTGATTTAAGAAACGATCCTTGGGTGAGGGCTGGCTCTGGAATGCTACAAAAGATCCGTTTCAGAGGATTTAATTAATATACCTAACACTTCATACATGTCCCTTACCCTGCAGGGTGTGGAATTTACATTCAAGTCACATCTGAGGGTGCCACTTTACAACTGGCAGTGGTGGCTTTAGGCTTAGGTAGGATACTTATGCTGCATAAGACCCTGACCACCCACATCTCACAGCCCAGTTAGAGAGAGGGATGATGCACAGAGCCACCTTCCCATAGGAATTCACAAAATCTAAGAGGGTAGTAGGACCTGAACTCTGAGAATTGAAAAACCTCTGTACTTATATAGTCAGATACAGCCACGTTCTGTAGATGCAGAGCTTTAAAAACATGCTGGCCACTTAACATGTGCAATCTTGCCTTTTCTATAACATGCAGGTAGATACCAGTGTGGTGCTGATGGATACTGGAAGAACTCCAAGAGAGAAAAAGCTCTGCCAATCTGTGAGCCAGGTAATGTATGAATTTATACAAGGAGTTTATAATTGATGTAGATTAGCAAGAACTTGATATCAGGATAAGAAGTGCAGCTTTGTTTAGTATAATTTGTCTTATGAGTGGTCTTTAAATAGTGTCGTTGCCAAAAATTACACTAGTACCTGGTCCTTACTCATTACGTTCTATACAAGGATCTGGCAGCATGTTGGGTACCCTTCAGGCATGCCTGGATTCTCTCACCTAACCCATGCCTCATCGTCTATATTGCTATTTATAATCATGCTGGTGGAGCTACCCATGTAGGTACTCCACATGCAGCTGACATATGACATATCCAGCATAGACATACCTGTAGAAGTGGTGTCATCCAAGACTCAACAGGATGGGGAACATGATATAATTACAGTAAAAGATAAAAGAAAGACACATTGATGGGTCTAAATTTTCACAATATCCAGAGTTCAGCTAGGGTTCCTTTAGTCACTAATTCTTTTACAGTGGTCCCCATTTTTAAGAATCCCTCTTTTGTCCTTCTCCTGCATTTTCCACCATTGTTAACATGGAGGCTTGAAGCTGAGCACCTCTCACGTCCCATCAGGACAGTGGAAACTGTGGATTCTCAGGACCTCTTAAGCTCATACCTGATTCTGTCTGACCCAATTTACAGTAGAGCAGATGCCTCTTTGAGCCTGGTACCAGAGGCAGGAAAAAGTTTCACAATAAAATTAGAATTTCTTAGTTTGTATAGTCAACATAGGTACAGTTTGCATGAGTATCAGGCTAAAGCAGAAAGACTTGAGTGAAAACAAGCCCATTGTCAGGTAGTTTTACTGCAGAATGTCATGATTTTGAATGTTTGGGCAATTAAATTACTGACTTTGCAACATTGCCTAATTAGCTGGTATTTAGAGAGCATTGTATGCCAGTGTGGATTATACACGTGTACCATGCACCCATAGTCAGAGAATTTGTAAGTAGCATTTACTGCTCTGTGCACGCACCCTGGCTCGCCTCCCACTTCCAACCAAGGTAATAGATTGTGGGGCAGACGTACTACCTCTTCAGTTCCTTCTCACTGCTGCACGGCCCAGGTTGAAGCCTTTAGCGACCTCCTAGATATCGGTAAAGCAGCCACATAGCGCTCCATCCACATTTGCAAGGCATTACACCCTGCTACAGGACTCGGCTGCGGATGCATCCTTTGGGATGGAGGTTCTCCATTCAACCCTACTGCCCTTATCCTCACACCTACCTCCTCCTTAGGTACTACTTGTCAATCACCCACAGTGGAATACAACAGGGACCATCACTTGAAGAGGAGGAACTTACTTACCTGTAACTGGAGTTCTTAGAGATGTGAGATCCCCCTATCCACTACCCACACTCCTTCCCCTCTGCTTCAGATCTTATCTGATTTGCAGTGGAGAAGGAACTAAAGAGGTGGTTGGCCCACTCTGTCCTTTATTACCTCAGTCAGAAGCACAAGATGAGCCAGAGCACATGCACAGACCAAACCAACACTACTTTCAAATTCTCTGACTCTGGGCACATGCATAACCCACAGTGGAATACAGATAGGGACCACACATCTCAAAGAACTTCCAGTTACAGGTAAGTAACTTTCTCATCTTCTCCTTGTGCCCAAACTTTATATGTAGCCTCTTTCTTTATTCTTAAAGTAGGATTCTTCAAGTCATGGTCCCTACATGTATTCTGCTCACAGTGCAAGAAATTAAAGGTGGGATTTTCAGAAGTGCTTAAGTGCGCTAGGAGCCCAAGTCCCCCTGAAAATCTCACCCTAAATCAATATTATCTGACAGCATCAACCCATTTGCGAACTTAAATTTGCAACTGTGCTCTTGTCTAGGTTTTCAGGCTGGTCACAGATGAGAACTAAAAATCATTTGCAAATGATTTCACTGTTCCAAAATTGATTAACTAGTTAGAAGCAATGTCTACACATGGTGACTTCAGCTGAGCCAGACTTAGTAACCAGTTGTCATACTCCAAATCTTTACTAAATATTTGTCACTTCATGTGCTTCTCTCCCATCAGTTTGTGGAATACAAACGAGGACAACCCTGGAACGTATAATTGGAGGGAAAAGGGCAAAGCCTGGACAGTTCCCCTGGCAAGTTATGCTAATTAATGAAGACGGAAGCCTAGGCGGTGGCGCCCTCTTGTATGACAATTGGGTTTTAACTGCTGCTCATGCAGTCGTCAATCAAATGGACCCATCAACTTTGACAATCAAAATGGGATTTCTGGACAAAAATTCAGCTCACTACCAACAAGCCTGGGCAGAAGGAATTTTTGTACACGAAGGTTACAGTGATGGCATGAGTTTTAACAATGACATTGCCCTGATTAAACTGAAACATAAAGTCCCAATTAATGCAAATATTACACCCATTTGCTTGCCAAGAAAAGAAGAAAGATTCCATGTGAAAACAGATGATATGGGAACTGTAGCTGGCTGGGGAAGAACTGAAAAAAGGAGGCTTTCCCCTCATCTACTGTATGTTGAATTAGTAGTTATTGACAACAGAAAGTGTAAAGATGCATTTGCAAAGCTGCCAAGTGGAAAATCTCTGCTAATAACAGAAAACATGTTGTGTGCTGGGGAGGAAGAAGGGGGAAAAGATTCTTGTCAGGGTGACAGTGGGGGACCATTAACTTTCGTAGACAGCCTGACTAAGAAATGGTTTGTTGGTGGTATTGTGTCCTGGGGCGTAGACTGTGGGGTTGCTGGCCAATATGGGGTGTACACGAAACTGATTAACTACATTTCGTGGATTGAAAACACCATTTTGAAAAATTCTTAAATAGTCTCTTATGTGCAGTGACAATGAAAAGTGAGTAAAAATAACACTCTCCCTTTTGGTACATTAAGACATTTAACAGATCAGATTCCAGTTTTGTAATATTTTTAAAGTTGATTTAATAGATTTCAGTTTGTGTCAATTAATACTTTCAGGTGTTATATCTGCCCAACTAACCTAATCAATTAGTTTTACACTCAAATCTTATTTTAAAGTTGCTTTCCATACCTGTTGATAGGTGGAAGGCTCAAAAGATCAAGGGAAACTGTGCATGTAGCAGCACCTTGTTTAGTTCATGTAAATAAACTAAAAAAAAGCAGATTACAGAAAACTCAAAATCTTAGGTGTTAAATACTTTCCATCTGAAAGTTAGTGTTAAGTCTGCAAAAAGAAAAGGAGGACTTGTGGCACCTTAGAGACTAACCAATTTATTTGAGCATGAGCTTTCGTGAGCTACAGCTCACTTCATCGTCCACTTAATGTCATGGATCCCATTCCTTTTAAAAAATACACATGTAATGAAACTATAGTAATGCCAATCTAGTTAATAGAAGAACATACTTGTTGACAGTGCGAAAGTTTAGCACTTGTTATATTAGCACAGCCATAAATATTCCCCCTCAAGTTAGAATACAAATGTCAAAATCAAAAATGTTGACTAGTTCGAGACACTTGCTGCCTCTGATAAAATGCCAACAGCTTCAGCTGGACAGCTCTGCAAGATGATGGCAGAGTATGGACCGAACGTTTCTGCTCTATTCTTAAGAGCCAGTTTAGACGTAACTAAGAACAGAGTAAACACCCTTAATAATAATTGCAGGGATCTTATTATAATAATCTGCCTCTACAAAAACAGACAGAGTAGAGAGTTAGTACAACCAAGATTCCTAAGGTGTTTTATCATTTACAGTCATCACTGAAATATAATTAATAAATTAATAAGTCATGTAGTGGTCCAGTCTCAGTACTCACTCATATTTAAAGCAGTACTGCCCAGGAAACTGTCAACATCCCATCAGTTTTAGCAGTACATTCCCACTAGTCAGATTAAAAAAGATTTAGCAGGTTACCCTAAAAAGTTTGCTCAGAACCTTTTATACTAAAATGTAATTTTTTTTATTTTTTATTGCTAAATGAGCCTGAAGAGTATACCCTAATTATATTAAAAACTGGTTGTTTCTACGATCATCTTTTGTCTATTTAATCATGTTATTGTAATACATACTTGAAATGAAAATTGTTAAAAGAACAAGACAACGCTCACAGGTGGTGACAAAAATACCTTTTATTAACTCACTTAAAACATTAGAATATAAAAAGCATTTAGAGAAAATGACCAATAAAGTCTGAAAATGGCTACAAAACTTTCAGGAATTTCTTTGAGGGTCAGGGGAGAATAAAATTCATAGTAAAGATTACCCAGTGCTGCCAACCTGTTAATACCAGATCCTCAATTTAAACAAGTTTAAACAAATTAAAGCCATGCTAATGACAAACTTACCATCAGGTTCCTTGCAGGGATGCCACCGTTTTAAGTCTTTGGAGGTCCCAGAATACCATTTTTAACTGTTACTCAGCAGCAGTAGCTGGTAATAGTGCAAGTGCTAAAATGCAAAATTCACAGATGGTACAGAGTTTGGAAATAGTATCTGATTTAGGTGCAGAAAAATTAAACTTTTTGCAAAGGGATTTGAATAGTGAAAAGATTTGGGATTACAACTTATTTCTGGAGAGATCACAACCCCCTTTGCCTTTTTTTTCCAAGTATGTAGATTGAGACTTAGTTTCCAGTTATCCCCTTGGACTGGAGTTAAAGTAATACCAGTGCAAACAGCTAACAAAAATTAGATGGTCTCCGCTTCATGAGAAACCACATTGAGATGCAAATAAATAGGATACATCCTAATTAAGATCCACTTTATGAACTTAAATATCCAAGTCAAAGCAGAAACTAAGGTAAATTGCCCTAAATCTCTGTATTCAGAAGCTGCAGAATATAAAATAACGTAATAAAAGGATCAGTGTGGTGTTGGATTTCAAGCACACACTAATCAATTTCTGAAGATCTAATACTTATGGAAATAACCTTGCTGGATGTGTTACTACTGGATACATTTCTCTTTTGGAGATAAGAAGCCTCTTATAAATTCATCAATACTTTCTTCAGGTGGACATTCTTCATCATGAGCTAATATTTTATTTTAGCCACAAGTTTACAGTTTCTTCTGTGCTGAAATTAGAGCGGGAATATTTTCCCTTTGGTTCCCAATCAGCAGGCTGATTGTAAAGCAGCCTACAATATTTATTTTGCTTTACATTCTCATCCTCAAAGGAGCTGCTTTGGAAAATACATTTAAGAGCAGCAAGTCTACTGACAGGTATAAGTGTTATCTACTTCCCCCATCACCTGTTCTCCCCAATTCCAAAAAAAATCCACCCCACTTCCTAAAAACAAGTAGGAGTTTCCTTGGTGAGGATGCAAGCTGGAGGGAATGTCTTACCATTTTAGGTGAGGGTACCCAACCTTGTGAGAACTGGATTTTAGATATGTATCACAGAACAATGCAAAAATAGACAAAGGATTACAAGTTGGGTGTCAGGTATCAATGCATGATGAGTGATGGATCCATTTGACTTGTCAACTTTTAAAGCATGCTTATCTGAAACAAACTGAATTACTGCAAAAACAACTTTACGGAAGTTCATCTCAAAGGACAAAATAAATTAACTGCTATGAATTCTTTGCATTCAGGGCTGCAAAACAAAGACACATATTACTTAAATCAGTTTTATTTAAGAATTTCCTACATTGACAAATCTTATAAAAAGCATCCAAACACAGAACTGCAGCAAACAGCATTCTTATGGATATCTTACAGACAGTGGAACTTCCACCCTTAAGAGGCACACTGAGCTCGCTAGTGAACTCTGCTACAACTACCGCAAAGCACACCACAAACTCAATGTTCTCGTCACAAACCCCATCATCTTCAATTCACATTACCACACTTACATATCATTAACAGAAAAGAACACACACCATACAACATTCACAGCAGTTGACATAAGGGAAAAAAAAAATACAGATATTCATTTCACTTAACACATTCAACTAATTGGTTAACTAGGTATAACACCCATTTAGTCTTCCAGATATGGATGTCCTTTGAATGCAAGAAACACTCGTACTTTATTTGCTATCATTGCTCTCTGCACACTCTCTCACCAAAGCCACAGGATTGAGAGACATCTCGCCAAGTAAAATAAAATCCCATAATGCACCACCAGGTCTCTGCATGCGCTCTCTCCTTTTTCTCGCACATACCAGCCCTCTCATGCCTCGGCAACACCATCAATCCCACACAAGGTTTCAAAAGTTCAAACAGCCTTCTGGTTCCATCTCACAGCCTTGCGTTCATAGCGTTGATACGACTCCATGAAATAAAGAGTAGCGGATAAAAATGGAACACCCACCGTCTAAGACGTAGCATGCGCAGTGTGATGAAGTATTCTTGGATGAGAAAGCATGTAGACAGAAGTATTCCTAAAGCAGAATATTTACAGCACTGCTTTCAATTAAGTGCTTCTTCCATACACATTGAAATGAGATGAACTGCAGAGGTTAAATGAAGCCTTCATATTGTACTTAGTATATGAGGGGAGACAGTGTTAAAAGGAAAACAAAAACAAAAACCAACAACACTGACACTGTGTTCTCCAACTGGGGCATTTGGAGAGATTCTTATGGTGGGGATCAAATTAAAACAAACAAGAGGAAAAGAAAGAATGTAGTTTCTGACCAATGGTTTCCTTTTTGAACATGCAAAGAATTCAGCTGACAAGGAAACAAGGAATAAAATATTACAGGAAAAACCCTTCCTCTCAATTGTAGTGTGTTAGTTTACCCATCAGGCAAACAGCAGTTCACTTTCAACCATTCAATATTCCAACAAATTATGTAACAAAACTTATAAAATTCCTTTAACCTTTCTTTTTACAAAAGAAAAATGTCAAAAATACTGTTGAATATACTGCACATTGAACAAATTGATCAGGAAAATTTTAGTATATATGCAATTTACAATATACTTACCATGAGTTTAGAAAAATTTGATTTCCCACCATAGAGTCAATATCAGAGCCCACCGTCTACATTCCCCAGCCTGACGATTTGGAATCCATACTTGAACCAAAGCCTCCATTAAACCCACTGCTTGATCCTGCATTTGATGCTGACCCCCAACCTATTGCTGCTCCAGAGTTAGATCCTCCGTAAGAATTACTTCCTGAACTAAAACCCTGGTTCTGCTCCCTTTGCATGTTGCCTTGAGGCTGGTTGTTTCCTGATGGCCCAGACTGGTTCTGTTGACTAGCTAACATGCCCATCATTCCCCAACTGCTCTGCAACGCTGCCTGGGCTGCCGCCATCATAGCAGGATTGATACTAAATGCTCCAAAATTCATCCCTCCACCCATATTACTGCCCTGGTTGTTTCCCAAACCACCTCCTCCCCCCCTGCTATTACCAAATCCACCCTGATTCCCAAAGCCTCCTGGATTACCACCAAATCTTCCACCTCTTTCTAACTGTCTATTGCTATTGTGCTTAGGTTCAGCATTGGATATATGTACGCTGATTCCTTTAATGATCAAGTCCTCTCCACAAAGAGACTGGGCAACCTATAAGAAATAAGGGATGTAAATAAATATACAATTAGACCATTTTTTAAAGTACTTGTTACAGCATAACAAGACAAACCACATGATTCTGAATATATTTGTAAACTGTAAAGGAAGGGTGTGTGAAGATTTGACACAAACTAAAAACAAGATCCTTTAACTTTACTGAATAAACTTAAGTTAGTCTAGTGTGAAGATCCATATACACAGTACCAGCTGAAAAGTGTGAATCTGTAGACATGAACTGTAAGCATACTAATGTAATTCAATAGAAATTCAAAGTACAACTGAAATTCTCAAATTGCAATGACAAAAACAAGCACTGTATATTCAATTCCAATAATTACATGCTAAGTGACAGTGTTTGTCAACATTTATGGTCAGAATGGTAAAGAGAGATATTTAAGACTTAGGAAACGGTTCCTAAATGTCAGGAGCTAAAATATTTTAAATAAATACCTGATCATCTGCAAATGTAACAAAGGCAAAAGCTCTGAAGGGTTTGGGGATGAAGACATCTACCACCTCTCCATACTGAGAAAAGAACTGCCGGAGCTCATCTGCAGTCATATCCTCAGTGCAGCGCCCAACGAACACCTTTCTGCTGCGCAAAGGTTCATCAGGACTTTGCTGGGTAGAATCGCAGGAAAAGAAATAATGACCAAAACACTGCAATCATCCCTCTGAATACTAAATACAACTTAGTTTCTTTTGTGATAGAGAACTTCATAAACTATTAACCGGGGTACGGGGGTGTATCACAGTTATAGGAAGATCGAAAGAAAAGCAACCCTCCAGTTGCTCTCCACTCTACCCGAGATAATGTAATTAAAAACTGTACCACCTGAGAGGAAGACTGCAGGGATGAACTTGGAATTCCTGAGTAGATGGAAGCAATCTTACCCCCTAGGGCCTTTACACTAGACATTTTAGGGAAATCTTCTATCTTTGCTCTTGTAGTGGTGCAGTATTGCTGACAATGGTGGAAACACCAGTATATACTGACCACAGCCATATCTACCACCACATAATCTAGAGCTCTTCTGATGACTGGATATTTGTTTACAACGTCTTGCTGAAGGAGCATCTCCGAGGGGTGGTGCCAGGGGCATATATGTGAAAAATAGAAAGTGGAAAGGAAATGAGACTTGAAAAGTGATGGCAAATGAGGATTGGTTAGGTAGGCAGCAGACCATTCCTTGCGCTGTAAATCCTTCAGTTGAATACGTATAGAGCGAGGAAATATGCATAGTCCAAAGTGTTGGGTTCTGTTCCCTGCTCTGCCACTGACTCAGTCTGGCCTTAGGCAAGTTATCTACCTATCCTCTGTGCCTCACTTTCCTCCCTTCCGCAAAATGAGGACAGTATCTGAAGCAGGGGCTGCTAGACATTTATGATGTCGTCAGGCTGGTTTTTGTAGTTTTCAGACTGGACATCTTCTCCCCTGTGCTTAGTTGTTTTCTCAATCCCCCATCCCACTGTTCCTTTATCTAACCTCCAGGCTCCACTCCTTCCTTTTGTTTTCTCAACCACCTCGAGGATCCCTTTAAAGTCCCCCTCTCCCTTTGTTTGTCCATATATCTAATCCCCTCTTCACTCTACAGGATTCTTTAAAGGAGTGCATGTTTTGTTTCTACAAACGCTAAAATAATTTAAGGAACGATACCTTAGAATTAGGTAGTTTACAGTCACACCATCTTCCATCTATCATGTGCCGTTGAGACATCACTTTCACCTGGGTTTCATACTCCGTAAATCGAACAAAACCAAATCCCTTTGAGTGACCAGTCTTAATGTCTTTCTTAACCTAAGGCGGAGGGGAGGGGGAGAAAGAAAAAGATGATCTAGATAGCTGAAATACTGAAGCAGTAATATGCACTGGTATTCTTAGCCTAGCTGCAACTCATGCTAATCAGCAGTCTTTTCCAAGATCAAAAGGAATGCTAGGATTACCAAAGCATGGTTAAAAGAGTGTAATGTGAAAAGTTTTGATCCTATCTTAATGAGGCTTCTATATCCCCCATGAAAAGGCCCCTGGTACTAGCAACGACAGTACACAAAAGCTTTTGACAGTTTCATACTTACGAAATCAGGCTGTGGATTACCATTACACAAACAATGTTCAAAAGAGTGTGGGTTTGATGCATCGTGGCAAAGTGCTAATCCAATATCCATATAAAACAAACCCTTAAACCTAAACTCAAACTTATTGTTAAAGTTAAGTTTCAAATTCAAACAAGAACTGCAAAAAGTAAGTCTTCACAAATGCTACAACTACCATACCAATAAACTAATATGCAAGCACAAAAACCAAACACCACACAATGGGCCATATCATGTCTCGTTTACACTAGTGTAACATCAGAATCATCCCCTTTTGAGAAATCGGTCTCGACAGGGGTCAACGACCTGAACACATACCAAGATACCTCCAAGAAAAAATATCATACTGCAAAGCAAATAGAGTAAAGCAAATTTTAATGTTACAACAGTTAAAGATGTGCTTTTAAATTTAATTGCCCTTTTTGCCTTGTACTGGCTCATGCAGGAAAAACTTCCATCTGAATTCACAGCTTTTGACTCAAGTAGAGAGTCAAATACAACAGAAATTTACCTGCACCATGAGAACTTCTCCAAATGTACTGAAATATTCCTTTAGATCTTGTTCAGTGGTTTTCCAGGGAAGACCCAAAACTATTAAATCAGATGTCTTTTGTACTGCTCGTTTTACTTTTACAGCTGATGAGGCATCTGTTTCATCCATTTTCCTCTTGTTATCTGAATGTAAAGATGTACATCAGAAACTATCATCTCCACATTACATCAAAGGAAAGGAAAGCTACTTCCATTAGTCGGAAGCAGCACAGCACAAGGATTAGATCCTTTTTTGCAGGATGTATTGCGAAAGCTAAGAACTGGGAAGACATACATACTATTTGCTGCATATATGTTATAATCTGCATCCAACTGCCCTACAGTATCGGGGAGAGGAGTGCAGAAGACGAGCAGACTCAAACTCTCATCTAAAACACACTTTAAGCTTGTTTTCCACTGAAGTACTGCCAAATAACATTCACATGCCTGACCAGAGGTTGTGTGTATTATACATAGTTTGAGACAACAGCTACTCAGTGAAAAAGGAAAAGTGCTCTCCTTACTTTTCCCTTTCCTTTTCTTCCCTCACCTTTCCCACACCCTCCCCTACAACACTGATGTCTTTGGCCTTGATCATATAATTAGCGTCACATGGGCAAACCTCAGCCCTGCACGGTACTCACTGTGGTATCGGACCTTTGGAAGTTATCTATATAAGATTGTTAAATGCCTTACAAACAGGAGGACAAAGTCCTATTTGTAAAGTACCTTGTACAATTATGGCTAAATAATAGCGAACTCTCTGAAATTCATTCTGTGGGCCAGGCACACACTTTAAGTTGCTGCTATGGTTTGACAGTAAGATAAGAGGAAAACATAAAAACTAAGGAACCCATAGATCTTGATATAAAATTCCTTGTAAATAAGAAAGTATGGTTGTACCAAAAATGCATGGAACAAAGACAAACCTTTGGGATAATTAACAACATAGACCAGATTTCCCCAGCCAGCATCTGGAGCATGCAGAATTCCTTCTACTAGCCGGACTCCTCTCATACACTGAGACACTGGGTTCCTGTAACGCAGGCCACATGCTCCCGGGAACTGGGCAGTTACTGTGGATAGCAGCACAGTGCCATCATCCTCTGAAGGGATCTCAATGGGCTCATCATTCTCATCCTCTGTAACACGGATGTATTCAGACATCTTTGCTGGATTTTACTAATGGATTAAAAAAAGAGGGCCTCAGCAATTTTTTATTCTCTTATTTTGTTCATTTTTAATCTCATAATAAATCAGTTTGTTTCTCTGTAAAACACAGACAATGCTTTTCTTCCTAGGCACTAGGAACCTACCAAAAGATGTTGCATTTTATCTTCTCTAAGCTTTAAGTTTGTTATGTTCTAACAACATACATATAAAGTGACATTTATGGGCAATGCCTGGAGAGGAGGGATCATGAACAAAGTTATTTAAAACTATGAAAGAAAGAGAATTTGTTCACAATCTGCAATGATCTCACCAATCACCCCAACTGAGGGGATGGGGCAAGAGCCAAGTTTGTGTGGGACGGGGTGCAGGGAAAGAACCCAACCAACTGGCATTGCTGGGAGAAGAAAAAAGGGGGGAAGCCAAGGACCAGACCACGCTGGAGCGGGCGGTGGAAGGCAAAGAGGGAGAAGGGCTCAGACCATTTCCAAGGGGGTGGAGGGGTGAATGTCCAGATCATCCTGGGGAGAGGGAGTCTGGGATCGGGGGAGCAGAGAGGTCAGACCATAGGGAAAGGGAAGAAGGGAGTCAGGACCAAACCATTTCCGGGAGACGGGCATGAGACCACATGCCTAGCCGATAGGCTGCGCCCAAATGAGGCCTAGCTTATAAATCACACCCCCGGCTAGGCCTCACTAGCGAGCCCAGCCTCTCTCGAGCTCCAGGCTGGGCCTAGCTCCCTGCGCCCCCCGGCCCGCTCAGGCAGAGCCCAGCCGCGGTTAAGGCCCGAAACGCCAGAGCCTCTAGCTCTCCGCCGCGGTCTGCTCACGGGGGCGGGGGCGGGGGGAAGCTTACATGGGGCGAGGGGGCTCCGGGTGCCTCCACCTTCCTCTCCTGCAGCCGCTGCTGACAAAATGGCGGCCCCCGGCGGCAGAGCCCTGCCTCGGGTTGAACCATTCCTCCCGCGGGGGGGCCCAGCTGGAAATAGACTGGAAACAGCCAACGCCAGGAACTTGGCCTGTTTGGAATCACGTAGAGCAGAGCTCACATAGGCCTTCGTGTCCTTCGCTCGAGATGTGCGGAACCGTGCCTCCGGGCAGGGACGGTAGCAAATCTGGGATCCCCCCCACATACTGCAGAGTAATGGTACGATCCGATCCGCCGGCAACGCGCATGCGTACGGCGGGGAGGGCGCAGAGATGGGAAATTGGCGGGAGGGCGTGTGAGGGAGGGCTTAGCCTTGGCCGGGGCGTTACTCCCCTTTAAGGTAGGCGAAGCTTATGGGAGCCTTAGCACTGACCCCCACCAGCAGTAGGCCTGGAGCCTTCCTCTGTAATGTTAACGCAGCTTTCTTGCATTTAATTCCCTTGGGTTTTTGCCCTTAAAGACAAAAGGACCTTTAAGGTTAAGGGAGTTGGGGAGCAGCAGGGCAGCAGCTGATGTTTTGCATTGTTTGCCTGCTGCTCAATGCAGTGGCTCCTGCATGCACCGAAAAGCCCAGTGAGCTCTGGATGGCATTGTGCATGGTTTGTGCAGCCTCTCGCATGGCACGGACAATGATGCTACTGATAATTTAAGGGGGGGGGGGTTGGCTGTACATGTGTGAAACTTGTTTCAAGTACTGATCAAAAGCTCAAACTCCCATATTATTTTACATTGCTGTGGAGTGAAGTGTGAAGGCCAGCTATTTTTTTGTTCCTTGGGCACAGAGAAATGTTTCATTTTTTAAAAATGAGGTAAGTATTTGTGTACATATGTGCGCACACGTTCTCAGACCAAAAAAAAACAAACAACCCAACAAACCCTCTTAACATGAAGTTGAGACTGAGAAATGTAAGGGTAAAAACATTAGAGATGGTGTAACAAAACAAGCATTACAACACATGAAATTCAGACTTGATATGGAAAAGCACATTTAAGGCACCCAAACCACTTTAACTCTTCCCTATAGTTAAGCCCCTTCGTTTTCAGTTTAAACCAATTTTTACCAAAATATTCCCAGGTTTTTCAAAAAATATTATTCAGGTTTTTCTGATTTTCACCCTACTTTTTTATCATTCAAACATAAAAATAACTTGTTTTATTAGGAAAATACAATACCTTGCATGAGATATATGTATTATGATAATACGTTAGTCTGTGTGTATATGCAAAGCTGCCTGTTGAAGTAAGGCTATGTATTAGTCTAGAAGATGCAGGCACACATGCAAGCTCTGAACTGTGTGCGCATCTGAACGTACTGATGAATCTCATGTACGCATTCAAGCTGTTAGATAACGGTTTAAAGATCTGACACACTAAAATGGGAAGAAAACAAAAATCTGTATCAGAATATGTTTCAGAACACTAGGAAGTATTCAAAAGTTGAAAGAAAAAACAAAAACAGGAGAAAAGGATGAAGTTGCGTGTATGCGCTACAAACGGTGTGGCCCAATTATTAAATGTAAATATTTATAGGCTAATAGTTCTAAGTCTACAACAGTAAATTGTTTATTCAAATAAAAAGTTTTATTTGATTAGAGAGATATTGTTTTCTTGAACTCAAAGGTGGCGTGTTTTGATTTCTGTTTTGGTTCTGCAGCAAACCACACTGATGAATGGAATTCAAAGCACTAATCAACTGAATACTTTTCCCCCCATCTGTCCATCTACCAAAATAAACGTCTATTTTACCCAGAAAAAATAAGTTTTTGGACTGATTTTCACCTGTTTTTGTTGCTGTGGTAATAAACACTGATAAATTCCCAGGAAAAATTAAATAAAATAAAAACTGAAAATGAAGGGCCCTACCTATAGTGATGCAATTCACACTAATATTTGTAGTCCCAGATTAAATTAAACTGACTTCTAAAGACACTTTTTTTTTTCATACTAAATCTGAGGTAAGACAAACAAATGTGACTCTTCCCTGTAATGACAAAAAATCAGTTTACTTCAATGTTGGATTGTAAGCCCAGATGCTCAGTGGTATTTAGGAGCCTAACTCCCATTGATTTCAGTAGGATTTAGGTGCCTAAATACCATTGAGGATGAGAGCCACAAACACTGAAATACATCAGTTGTAACTGCAGGGTTATTTCATGGGGATATGATGACGGAATTAAGGATGCCTTAACTGTGGA
Source organism: Lepidochelys olivacea (assembly GCF_965140295.1). Classification (NCBI taxonomy): domain Eukaryota; kingdom Metazoa; phylum Chordata; order Testudines; family Cheloniidae; genus Lepidochelys; species Lepidochelys olivacea. The sequence continues at coordinate 18,944,190 of NC_140428.1, forward strand.
TTTCTGTGCCTTAACATGTTTTCTTTTGTATTTGCTCAGTACTGTTATATTTCCCCTATGCTGATTATATTTAAAATAATGAAAACACTTCTCTTGGTATTATTACAGAGTTAAAGTTGATTACAAGGTAAAACCCAATTCTCTGAAAGTGTAAGGGGACAATCTGAAGTCCAGCTAATTGGGATCTTCAGTCATGCAGAGCTTTCCATTCAGGGCTTAACTAAGCTCCTGTGATGCTCCTAAGGGGACAAACCTGGAGTTTGTTAATCAGAGTGTGGGAAATCAATATTGTCCCTTTAATCCTTGTGGGATGTTGGCTAGTGCTAGAGCAGGGGACTTGTAGCTGGGACTCCTGAGGTCTGTTCCTATCTCTGCTACAGACTTGCTTTATGACCTTAGTCAAATTCTTTAACTTCCCAATGCTGTGCCTGCCTGTAAAATGGGAATAATAATACATAACACTAAGAGGTATTTTTTTAGCCTTAATTCATTAATATTTGTAAAGTTCTTTGACCAAGAAAGGTGCTAGAGATCTGCAGGGTTTTATTCTTATTGCCACCAAAAGATGGTCTTCCCCAGCCATTCATTTGGTTACAATACATCTTTCTCATTCACTGCTCTTCTGCTTAGGCTGTTACCACCACACCCCAACCTACCCTTGTGCTTAGACAGCCTTGCTGCATTCACCCTGCTCATGCAAGCTAATCCTTCATTTTGTAATTTAATTGAAGAAATGTTTTTTCCCTGCGCATTGTCTCTGACAATGTTGGCAGGACCTCAAAGCATGAGAGGGGGAGGGAAAGGCAAGTTAAATGCACCAAAGGAGACAAGGCTAATGAGGCCTTTTTCTGTGAATGCAATGAAGTGGACAAGTTATGCAGCTTTCAGAACGTAACAGGCTCCTTTGCTGAGTGCTCAAAAAGTTTCTGGAGATGGTTTTTTTGGATGAATGAAATGTGAGATAACTGTGCAAAACTATTAGACAAAGCGTCAGTGTATGTGACAAGTGTTATGTCAGTTTCCTGCTTAATGACAGGTTGTACTTTATGCAATGAGACAGGAGCTCAGAATTTGGTCTGAGTCTTTCTAGAGAGCCAAAGCTACTCACATGGACCCTGTCTAAATGCATGTTTCCATATGTCATCTCATTGCAGCCCAGAGAAAGAAAGATCCCACATGTTAGATTGACAATCTGCTTAAACCATAATAATTCTTACACAACGGTTGACGGATTTGAGTCTGGGGTTGATAAATGTGCTGCACAAAGCTGCATTCATAGAATAAATATTGGTTTCCTTATAGCACCTTTCATTCCCAAAGTGAATGCAGTAGTTACTGGTATTGTGGTGATTGCATAAGCAAACTGGGCAACCCCTGTTTTCTCAGCAATGACTTGCAGACAGATATGAAACAGTATCTAATGTGTATGAGAAAGGAAATGTAGATAGGAAATGTGTCGTCTTTCTTTAGATAAAATGCTGTGGGGTCTTCAGTATCACCTTAGTTTCATGTCTTATCCAAAGCCTGGTACATCTAATAGCCTAGTCATGCAGTCAGATCCCAAGCAAGAACTCCCATTGTTTTACCCTGAGCAAGATCTATTTCTCTTAGGCTTTGAGATACACGTAGTGCTGCTGTATGTAGGCATTTAACTGGGGAGCACCTTCTGTAAGGTTGTACTGTAACGTTAGCAGCACTGGTTTTGAACCTCAGGCACTTTGTCACTCATGTGGCCTCCTTCTGTATCTTGTGAGGAAGGTTCCTCTAGTCTGTTCTCTACCTGTGTTTTTACCATGGCCTTCCCTCTTAATTTTAAAAAGAATTGGCTAAACCAAACTGATTGAAATCTGGACAGGTTAATGTGCAGGTGAGTTCTTCGTGGAACCAGCAGCATGTGATTCCCCGGAGCTTTGCCAAGGTTGGGAGGTAAACTATTCTATTACTGAGTAAGAAGGAATCTCATTTGAGAACTGAATTCCCATGCACCTGTCTTCCTCATTCCCCTTTTTCGTTACTGCTATGTTGTGGGATAAGTGGTAGGGAGAGGCTAGAACTGTAGCTGCTGGTGGAGTACAACCCCTTCAGATATTGTGGTCTTTTCTACAAAAGATTGTGAGGTTCTGCTTCATGAATTTCTCTTTGTGGCAAAGGATGTTTGTAGTGACCCTTGTAGAGAAGAGACAGGACTCACTAGGAGTGAACATAGAAAGGATTTGATATTTAGGCTACTGGATGTGTATGGTCAGATTACAGGACAGGCTGCATCTCTGTCCCTCCTCCGGTCTCCCTCAGAGTGGACTCCCTCCCATGTAAGGCCTTTACCTATGCTGAGGTGGATTTTTGCAATTCACCCACTCTTAGACTGGACCCGTCCCTAGGCTAGAGTATCCTGTGTACCCACTGTGCTTACCCTACAGGTCCAACAGAGTTGGGGAACTTGTGGTTCTTCCCTTTTGGAGTCTGTGACTGGTGGTATCCAGCAACCAGGCAGCCTTCCTAAACTAATGTAATGCATTTTAGCAAGAGGAACAAAGCTTCCAGAAAAAAAAAGGATTTTAAAACAACAAACAGTCTACACTGTTTTACCATTTCCTGATGGTTTTCTAGATAGGCCTATCTTCCTCAGACCTGTGAGGTCCTGAGCCTCAATCTGGTTCTTCTTGGACAACTACACCCTCTCTTTTTAGAGAGGGTCCCCTTTAATTCTGACAGAGTTATTTTATTCTCCTGTGTTCGTGAGTCTTACCCTGTCCTGGTCAGAACCATTTGGATGGGTAGGCTGGAGAGGAGGCAAAATCATCAAAGCTAACAGTTCTGGCATTGTCCCGTAACAGCTCTTCAGTGTTTGCTGAGAGGTGGCTATCTTGAGACATTCTTTTCCTTCTGGCATGTTTTTCCAGACAGCCTCCTGTTGAGTTAAACCAATAGAATCATACAGAAAATACCCCACTACCCAGACCAATGTAGAGTATTCATAAACTATGACTAAGGCTACATTTTAGTCACGGGTATTTTTAGTAAAAGTCACGGACAGATCATGGGCAGTAAAGAAAAAGTCGCGGCCCGTGACCTGTCCATGATTTTTACTAAAAATATGCATAACTAAAACTTGCGGGGGTTGTGGGGCTGCCCAGGGGCCCTGCGGGTGCTGGGGGAGGGCAATGCATGGCCTGTGACCCCCACTGGTGCTGGGGGGGGGCAGGCGGTAGGGCCAACGGGCTCCCTACCTGGCTCTGCACCTCCCTGCCAGCAGCAGCAGAGTTTGGGTGTGGGAGGAGGCAGGGGGTTGAGGGCATGGGACAGGGTGAGGCGGGCTCCCCGGAAGCGGCAACATCCCCCTTGCTCAGCTTGTAGGTGGAGGCGTGGCCAGGCAGCTCTGTGCACTGCCTCTGCCTGCAGGCACCGCCCCTGCAACTCCCATTGGCCGCGGTTCCTAGCCAATGGGAGCTGTGAAGCAAGTGCTCTGGGCGGAGGCAGCACACAGAGCTGCCTTGTCATGCCTCTGCCTAGGAGCTGAGCGAGGGGGATGTCGCTGCTTCCAGGGAGCCCCCCAGGGCTGCATCGCATTGTTGACTCGTATTCAATTTGTGATCCCAAACCGTTTTCGGCAGTACTACCACCTAGCCAGTTATTCCCCATTTTGTAGTTGTGCATTTTCCTTCCTAAGTGAAGTGCTTTGCACTTGTCTTTTTTGAATTTTAGCTTGTTGAATTCAGACCAGTTCTCCAATTTATTAAGATCATTTTGAATTCTAATCCTGGCCTCCAAAGTGCTTGCAACCCCTCTCAGGTTGATGTCATCTGCAAAGGTGATAAGCATACTCTCCACTCCATTATCCAAGTCATTAGTGAAAATAATGAAAAGTACCTGACCCAGGACTGACACTTGCAGGACCCCACTAGATACACCTTCCTAGTTTGACAGTGAAAAATTCATAACTGCTCTTTGAGTATGGTCTTTCAACCAGTTTTGCACCTGCCTTACAATAATCTAGACCATACATTTCCCTAGTTTGTTTATAAGAATGTCATGTTGGACTGTGTCAAATGCCTTGCTAAAATCAAAGGTTCCTTACACTATTCCACCCAAGCCAGCCTCACTTGCAGGGAGAGGGTGATTCAGTTTCTAACGGCAGTCAGACTGATGCTAAACCAACACTAGATCTCCGTTCTAGAGGGATCAGTTCCTTGGAATAGTGGATTCAGTCTCTTGGCCTGATTTTTTCAGAGGTTCTAAGCACTCATGGCTCCCATTGAAATCAATAGGAGCAATAGGTGCTCAGCACCTCTAAAAACCCCAAGCAATCTATGTTAATTTAACATTAGGCTTGGCCACATCAGTTAATTGGCATATCCTGACAGTGATGTGAAAGGACCATGTTTTGTATAGTTAGGTTAAAGAACTGAATTCGCCTTCCAGGTAGCCATTATCCTGAGATTCCCACATTTTCTACCCATGCTCAACATGCATCCTAAATCCTATTTTGATGGCTCCAAGCTGGCAATGAGTCAATCAGTGTTGTTTGTACATGCTGTAAGTACTGAGCTGTGATTCCAGGCTGTCAGCATTACCAGACTGCACCATGTCAAGTGAAATGTATAGGTTAGCAGTCAGACTATTTCAAGAGGTTTCTGTGGCATTTGGCCAAAGTGACCTCTTGCTAACAAAGCATCTGGTGGTAACTTCACTAATGAGCAGAGTAAGCATCAACTGTGGACTAGATTTCACACAGGTAAGCAGCTTGGAGAGAGTGGTGAGTGAACTGTCTGATTCAGAGTCTTGCAGCTGTAAAATAGTCAGAAAAAGGGCAATTATTTGCAATAAAGACTTTTTCCCAAAGCTGGTTCCTCAGTTCTGGCAACAGACAGGCTCAGAATTAAGCAACTTCAAATCTATCTGTTAATTCTCAGTGACAGTTGTGATTTTTGCTGCACTTTCCTTGCTGTACTTTGAACTTATATTAAGTTTCAAGTAATACAATTAGCAGTAGCACTTGCTAAGTACACCGGTGGGCATGCAGATATTTAATTCACTGACTCCTCCACACCAGCAGTTCAGCATGCCCATGGGTGTAGACAAAGGCAATGCAGTCATAGTAGCCATCATGTGTGTTCAGTTAAGTGTGCCCACGGGCACAGAACATAATCCAATATAATAACTATTTGTTGCCCTAGGCTAAGTGTGCCCAGGGGTACAAGCAAACTCAGTATAATGATTAGCCACTGATCCTCATAAAGAGTGCCCACAGGTGCAAAGGAACATCTATGGGCATCTAAATATAACCTTGTGCTAAAGAATTTAGCTATGGGTACTTCAAAAACATGGAGCGTTTCAGCCTGTTTCTGATCTCAGTTGGGCCAGTATAAAGCAGGAGGATTCAGTGGAATGTTGTAGTTGGGATCAGAAGCAGGCCTGTTGTCTGTAAATATTTCATAAACTTGGCTCTTCAACGCACATCCCCACTTACCTTCTTTTAATCCTGCATTAGTCATCCTCTCACACTAAATAGCCACTGAGTCAACCTGCCACCTCATTTTAGCTCTATGGAGGGTAGCCATATTTTGGTCTCTGCAGAGCAGCCTGTAGGGGGCATTCTAGAAGCATCAGGGTCACTATGCTGCTGCCCATTATAAATAATTGTAAGAGTAATAATAGGGCATTCATTGCTGTAGGGCCATTGGGACTGCATTCGGAAGCAGCCTGCATCGCAAGTGAAATTGCCAAGCCCATGCCTGCTCTTGTATATGTCAGCACAATCTTCCTTTGCCCCATGCCTTGAGTACAGCACATGCCGAGTGTCACTAGTTAAGGGGACAAGCAGCTGCCTGGAGGCAGTTCAGTTATTCATTTCTGTTGTTTATAGATTAAAGCTGTTGGAGCTGTTATGTGCAGAGATTAGAGCCCCAGGAGCCATGTCGTTGAGAGGAAGGTGCTATTCCTTGGGGAGATGAGATCATCAGAGCTTGTTGGCTGAAGTTGAAAAACACACGTTCCAAAAATTAAGGTCAATTTTTTTTGTTATCCGTTTTCTTACCTTCCCCTTAGCAGAGCTTCCCATATCCACAGAAAGGAGAAGAGCTCAAGGTTCCGTGAAGCCCAATAGGGGCTCACTGCTGAGGTTCCCTGCACAGATCACCCACATGGCCAAACCCTGCTACTACTCCCCGTCCCAGGCAGGTGGCCAAGGAACTGTCAGGCAGGAAGGGGGCAGAGCTTTGGCTCACAGTCACAATCCAGCACAGTCCTGGTTCTGGGGTCAGTTCTGCTCTGTGATGTCCCTTCTTTAGCCTGGATAGCAAGGCACTAATCCAGCCCAAGGCTAAAGTAATTAATCAGGGAGGCCCTCAGATACCACGAGGATGGGAGCTACTATGAAACTATACAATAGATACAATTAAGGGTGTTTTTTTGCCTGAATTTTTATTTTAATTTCTGGGGAGCCCGATCTCTCATCAGCACTGGCATAATACCACTGAAGTAAGTAGGATAACCTGGGTCATTCAGTGCAGTTTGGCTTGGGGCACTTATTCTGTAAATTAATGATAGAGCAGTGTAGCAACACTTTGCTTCCTGGGAATAAATGGTACAGGAAATTTCCCTAGTTGAAATATGTTGGTCAAACTCTACACATACAAAGTACCTGACAGCAAAATTTGTCTCATTGCCCCTATATTTACATCCCTCTCAATGCCCTCATTTGGGATAGCTTCCAGTACTTGGTTAGGGACAAAATTTCAGTGGCCACTGAGGGCTTGTCTGCACTTAAAGCTAAGCCACTGTAGTGCTTCAGTAAAGACACTACCTGCCGATGGGAGGGATTCACCTTCCAGAGAGGCAGTAGCTCGGTTGATGGGAGAATTGTAGTGCTGTCTACCCTGGGGGTTAAATCAGTTTAACTGTGTTGCTCATGGATATTGTTTTCCTGGTATAGACCAGACCTGATTTTTAGGTATCTCAGGGCTGGCCTATACTGGAAACTTATATAGGCATAGCTACATCTTTCAGGGGCGTGAAAAATCCACACCACTGAGCAGCATAGTTATACTGACCGTAACCAACTGTGCAGACAGCGTTATGTTAGTGGGAGAGCTTCTCCTGGTGACATAGGGCATGGCTACACTGGAAACTTCAAAGTGCTGTCGCGGGAGTGCTCCCATAGCAGCACTTTGAAATGCAAGTGTGGTTGCGTGCGAGCGCCAGGAGACAGCTCTCCCGGCGCTCCTGGAAATCCACCTCCACAAGGGGTGCGAGCGCCAGGAGACAGCTCTCCCAGCGCTCCTGGAAATCCACCTCCACAAGGGGATTAACTCCGAGCGCTGGGAGCACGGCTCCCAGTGCTTGGAGCCTGTTTACACTAGTGCTTTAAAGCACTTTGACTTGCTGCGCTCAGGGGGGTGATTTTTCACACCCCTGAGCCAGCAAGTTAAAGCACTATAAAATATAAGTGTAGCCAAGCACATAGCTACTGCCTCTCGCAGAGGTGGAGTAACTAAACCAGCAGGAGAGCTCTCTCCCATTGGCTTAAAGCATCTTCATCAAAATGCTAGAGTGGCACAACTGCATCAGTGCAACTGCACCAATGCAGCATTTGTAGTGTAGACCGGTCCCTAACCCCTGATGTAGACTGTGCTAGATTGATGGAGGAATTCTTCCATCGACCTAGCTACCGCCTGTTGGGGAGGTAGGTTAGCTTTTGGGGAGAGGGTTAACTGGCCACTTCACCTCGAATATCCCCTTGATATTTGTGTTAACTACTTAATGTGAAACAATCTGTTCTATCTTGTATTTAGCTGTGATACTCTGAGTACCTTTCCCAGGCCTGAAGAAGAGCTCTGTGTAAGCTTGAAAACTTCTCTCTCACAAGCAGAATTTGTTCTGATAAAAGATATTACCTCACCCACTTTTTCTGTCTAGTGTCACAGAGAAACAAACAAGGGAGCCAGTGGAATTATCTGAGGGCAGGGCTGATGTGGCTGCATTTCTTTGTATGAGTGGGTTCAACCACCCATAGATCTGATGTGCTTCCAACAGCCATCCATCTGTCCAGAACCTTGCCACAATCTGCAGGGCTATTGGGCAGGGAGCTCAGTCAGGGAAGAAAACACCACAATTGGAAAATCAACACAAAATGCAGGGTCCCTTCTGATCCAGAGGAGACGACCTGAGCCCCAGGAACTCCTGACATCCACAGCTGCTGCCTGAAGTTGGACCTCACAACCTCCATCTTTGTTTGTGTGATGTGCATAAGCCTTGGAGAACAGGAGAGATCTACGAAAGCAGAGTGAGAGACATTTCCTGGTGTGTCTGTTGACACTGCAAGTCCCCAAGTGCAAATTACTTTCTTGTTTTAATGAGCAGAGAGCTGCACTGAAACAATTCTGTTATAGTCTCCTGCTGGAGTAACTGCCAGCTCTAGAACACTTAGGCAAAAATGTTTACCTGCTCTTCTTTGTGCAATTGGCTAAGGAAATGTTTCCCCCACAGCTAGTGGCCCATGCCCTGGCAAAATGCCAGCAAATGGGTGGGTGCGGCATTAACATTTAGCAGGGCTGGATATCATGTAATATCTCCGACTCCCTGTGGCCTACAGTCCTAGCAGCAGGCAAGTAGCACATTTGGAGGATTTAAACTGGTAAGTTTGTCTTTCTGTGTCTCTCTTCATACATTAGCCTTACTCATAGGAGCTGGCAATCAGGAGGCAAAGCATAGCGGGATGTAGGCTCTGAGATCTCCACCCGTTTGTTTGAGAGAGCGCCAAGTGACTGTCCAATGCTGGTGTCTTACAAGGAGAGCACATGGATCACATTCATCCCATTTTGTTTTGCAGGGTCAGCTGGAATTGCTCACAAGCCACCTCCACAGAACTGCAGGGCCATCCACAGCAGGGTGTGGGAAGAACCATCGCTGTGGTTATGTTCATCAGGGACTCATTCTGTCCGTTCCCAGAGTCGAATTCTTGGTTGGAGGGTGACATGGAGTTCCCGGTGGAATTTGCTGCCTTTCACAGTCCATTGGAGCTGGGAGTCAGAGATCTTCTTGTGTACTGCAACCCTCACCACGGACTGATAACAGGGTGTGAACCTTCACCAGAGACCTCTGTGACACAGGGTATGTCTACACTACGGAATAAGGTCGAATTTATAGAAGTCGTTTTTTTAGAAATCGGTTTTATATATTCGAGTGTGTGTGTCCCCACAGAAAATGCTCTAAGTGCATTAAGTGCATTAACTCGGCGGAGCGCTTCCACAGTACCGAGGCTAGAGTCGACTTCTGGAGCGTTGCACTGTGGGTAGCTATCCCACAGTTCCCGCAGTCTCCGCTGCCCATTGGAATTCTGGGTTGAGATCCCAATGCCTGATGGGGCTAAAACATTGTTGCGGGTGGTTCTGGGTATATATCGTCAGGCCCCCGTTCCCTCCCTCCCTCCGTGAAAGCAAGGGCAGACAATCGTTTCGCGCCTTTTTTCCTGAGTTACCTGTGCAGACGTCATACCACGGCAAGCATGGAGCCCGCTCAGGTAACCATCACCCTATGTCTCCTGGGTGCTGGCAGACGCGGTACGGCATTGCTACACAGTAGCAGCAACCCCTTGCCTTGTGGTAGCAGACGGTACAGTACGACTGGTAGCCGTCATCGTCATGTCCGAGGTGCTCCTGGTCGCCTGTGTGAGGTCGATCAGGAGCACCTGGGCAGACATGGGCGCAGGGACTAAATTTGGAGTGACTTGACCAGGTCATTCTCTTTAGTCCTGCAGTCAGTCCTATTGAACCGTCTTATGGTGAGCGGGCAGGCGATACGGACTGCTAGCAGTCGTACTGTACCATCTTCTGCTGAGCAGCCATGAGATGTGGATGGCATGCAGTCCTTCTGCACCGTCTGCTGCCAGCCAAAGATGTAAAAGATAGACGGAGTGGATCAAAACAAGAAATAGACCAGATTTGTTTTGTACTCATTTGCTTCCCCCCCTCCCCTGTCTAGGGGACTCATTCTTCTAGGTCACACTGCAGTCACTCACAGAGAAGGTGCAGCGAGGTAAATCTAGCCATGTATCAATCAGAGGCCAGGCTAACCTTCTTGTTCCAATAAGAACGATAACTTAGGTGCACCATTTCTTATTGGAACCCTCCGTGAAGTCCTGCCTGAAATACTCCTTGATGTAAAGACACCCCCTTTGTTGATTTTAGCTCCCTGAAGCCAACCCTGTAAGCCGTGTCCTCAGTCGCCCCTCCTGGCGTCAGAGCAACGGCAAACAATCGGGCATCTGAGAGTGCTGTCCAGAGCAGTCACAATGGAGCACTCTGATGGAGCTAAAACATTGTCGCGGGTGGTTCTGGGTACGTATCGTCAGGCCCCCGTTCCCTCCCTCCCTCAGTGAAAGCAAGGGCAGACAATCATTTCGCGCCTTTTTTCCTGAGTTACCTGTGCAGACGCCATACCACGGCAAGCATGGAGCCCGCTCAGGTAACCGTCACCCTATGTCTCCTGGGTGCTGGCAGACGCGGTACGGCTTTGCTACACAGAAGCAGCAACCCATTGCCTTCTGGCAGCAGACGGTGCAATACGACTGGTAGTCGTCCTCGTCGTGTCCGAGGTGCTCCTGGCCACGTCGGCTGGGAGCGCCTGGGCAGACATGGGCGCAGGGACTAAATTTGGAGTGACTTGACCAGGTCATTCTCTTTAGTCCTGCAGTCAGTCCTATTGAACCATCTTATGGTGAGCGGGCAGGCGATACGGACTGCTAGCAGTCGTACTGTACCATCTTCTGCCAGGCAGGCAAGAGATGAGGATTGCTAGTAGTCGTATTGTACCATCTTCTGCCAGGCAGGCAAGAGATGAGGATGGCTAGCAGTCGTACTGTACCATCTTCTGCCGAGCAGCCATGAGATGTGGATGGCATGCAGTCCTTCTGCACCATCTGCTGCCAGCCAAAGATGTAAAAGATAGATGGAGTGGGTCAAAACAAGAAATAGACCAGATTTGTTTTGTACTCATTTGCTTCCCCCCCTCCCCTGCCTAGGGGACCTCTAGGTCACACTGCAGTCACTCACAGAGAAGGTGCAGCGAGGTAAATCTAGCCATGTATCAATCAGAGGCCAGGCTAACCTCCTTGTTCCAATAAGAACGATAACTTAGGTGCACCATTTCTTATTGGAACCCTCCGTGAAGTCCTGCCTGAAATACTCCTTGATGTAAAGACATCCCCTTTGTTGATTTTAGCTCCCTGAAGCCAACCCTGTAAGCCGTGTCGTCAATCGCCCCTCCCTCCGTCAGAGCAACGGCAGACAATCGTTCCACGCCTTTTTTCTGTGCGGACGCCATACCAAGGCAAGCATGGAGGCCGCTCAGCTCACTTTGGCAATTAGGAGCACATTAAACACCACACGCATTATCCAGCAGTATATGCAGCACCAGAACCTGGCAAAGCGATACCGGGTGAGGAGGCGACGTCAGCGCGGTCACGTGAGTGATCAGGACATGGACACAGATTTCTCTGAAAGCATGGGCCCTGCCAATGCATGCATCATGGTGCTAATGGGGCAAGTTCATGCTGTGGAACGCCGATTCTGGGCTCGGGAAACAAGCACAGACTGGTGGGACCGCATAGTGTTGCAGGTCTGGGACGATTCCCAGTGGCTGCGAAACTTTCGCATGCGTAAGGGCACTTTCATGGAACTTTGTGACTTGCTTTCCCCTGCCCTGAGGCGCATGAATACCAAGATGAGAGCAGCCCTCACAGTTGAGAAGCGAGTGGCGATAGCCCTGTGGAAGCTTGCAACGCCAGACAGCTACTGGTCAGTTGGGAATCAATTTGGAGTGGGCAAATCTACTGTGGGGGCTGCTGTGATGCAAGTAGCCCACGCAATCAAAGATCTGCTGATATCAAGGGTAGTGACCCTGGGAAATGTGCAGGTCATAGTGGATGGCTTTGCTGCAATGGGATTCCCTAACTGTGGTGGGGCTATAGACGGAACCCATATCCCTGTCTTGGCACCGGAGCACCAAGCCGCCGAGTACATAAACCGCAAGGGGTACTTTTCGATAGTGCTGCAAGCTCTGGTGGATCACAAGGGACGTTTCACCAACATCAACGTGGGATGGCCGGGAAAGGTGCATGATGCTCGCATCTTCAGGAACTCTGGTCTGTTTCAAAGGAAGGGACTTTATTCCCAGACCAGAAAATAACTGTTGGGGATGTTGAAATGCCTATATGTATCCTTGGGGACCCAGCCTACCCCTTAATGCCATGGCTCATGAAGCCGTACACAGGCAGCCTGGACAGTAGTCAGGAGCTGTTCAACTACAGGCTGAGCAAGTGCAGAATGGTGGTAGAATGTGCATTTGGACGTTTAAAGGCGCGCTGGCGCAGTTTACTGACTCGCTTAGACCTCAGCGAAACCAATATTCCCACTGTTATTACTGCTTGCTGTGTGCTCCACAATATCTGTGAGAGTAAGGGGGAGACGTTTATGGCGGGGTGGGAGGTTGAGGCAAATCGCCTGGCTGCTGGTTACGCACAGCCAGACACCAGGGCGGTTAGAAGAGCACAGGAGGGCGCGGTACGCATCAGAGAAGCTTTGAAAACCAGTTTCATGACTGGCCAGGCTACGGTGTGAAAGTTCTGTTTGTTTCTCCTTGATGAAACCCCCCGCCCCTTGGTTCACTCTACTTCCCTGTAAGCTAACCACCCGCCCCTCCTCCCTTCAATCACCGCTTGCAGAGGCAATAAAGTCATTGTTGCTTCACATTCATGCATTCTTTATTCATTCATCACACAAATAGGGGGATGACTACCAAGGTAGCCCAGGAGGGGTGGTGGAGGAGGGAAGGAAAATGCCACACAGCACTTTAAGCACAGCACTTTAAAAGTTTACGACTTTAAAATTTATTGAATGACAGCCTTCTTTTTTTGGGGCAATCCTCTGTGGCGGAGTGGCTGGTTGGCCGGAGGCCCCCCCCACCGCGTTCTTGGGCGTCTGGGTGTGGAGGCTATGGAACTTGGGGAGGAGGGCGGTTGGTTACAGAGGGGCTGCAGTGGCAGTCTGTGCTCTAGCTGCCTTTGCTGCAGCTCAACCATACACTGGAGCATACTGGTTTGGTCCTGCAGCAGCCTCAGCATTGAATCCTGCCTCCTCTCATCACGCTGCCGCCACATTTGAGCTTCAGCCCTGTCTTCAGCCCACCACTTACTCTCTTCAGCCCGCCACTTACTCTCTTCAGCCCGCCACCTCTCCTCCCGGTCATTTTGTGCTTTCCTGCACTCTGACATTATTTGCCTCCACGCATTCGTCTGTGCTCTGTCAGTGTGGGAGGACAGCATGAGCTCGGAGAACATTTCATCGCAAGTGCGTTTTTTTTTCTTTCTAAGCTTCACTAGCTTCTGGGAAGGAGAAGATCCTGTGATCATTGAAACACATGCAGCTGGTGGAGAAAAAAAAAGGGACAGCGGTATTTAAAAAGACACATTTTATAAAACAATGGCTACACTCTTTCAGGGTAAATCTTGCTGTTAACATTACATACATAGCACATGTGCTTTCGTTACAAGGTCGCATTTTGCCTCCTCTCACCGCGTGACTACCCCCTCAACCTTCCCCCCTCCCTGTGGCTAACAGCGGGGAACATTTCTGTTTAGCCACAGGCAAACAGCCCAGCAGGAATGGGCTCCTCTGAGTGTCCCCTGAAGAAAAGCACTCTATTTCAACCAGGTGACCATGAATTATATCTCACTCTCCTGAGGATAACACAGAGAGATAAAGAACGGATGTTGTTTGAATGCCAGCAAACATACACTGCAATGCTTTGTTCTACAATGATTCCCGAGTACGTGTTACTGGCCTGGAGTGGTAAAGTGTCCTACCATGAAGGACGCAATAAGGCTGCCCTCCCCAGAAACCTTTTGCAAAGGCTTTAGGACTACATCTAGGAGAACCGCAAATGCCAGGGCAAAGTAATCCTTTCACATGCTTGCTTTTAAACCATGTATGGTATTTTAAAAGGTACACTCACCAGAGGTCCCTTCTCCGCCTGCTGGGTCCAGGAGGCAGCCTTGGGTGGGTTCGGGGGGTACTGGCTCCAGGTCTAGGGTGAGAAACAGTTCCTGGCTGTCGGGAAAACCGGTTTCTCCGCTTGCTTGCTGTGAGCTATCTACAACCTCCTCCTCCTCCTCATCTTCTTCGTCCCCAAAACCTGCTTCCGTATTGCCTCCATCTCCATTGAAGGAGTCAAACAACACGGCTGGGGTAGTGGTGGCTGAACCCCCTAAAATGGCATGCAGCTCATCATAGAAGCGGCATGTTTGGGGCTCTGACCCAGAGCGGCTGTTCGCCTCTCTGGTTTTCTGGTAGGCTTGCCTCAGCTCCTTCAGTTTCACGCGGCACTGCTTCGGGTCCCTGTTATGGCCTCTGTCCTTCATGCCCTGGGAGATTTTGACAAAGGTTTTGGCATTTCGAAAACTGGAACGGAGTTCTGATAGCACGGATTCCTCTCCCCAAACAGCGATCAGATCCCGTACCTCCCGTTCGGTCCATGCTGGAGCTCTTTTGCGATTCTGGGACTCCATCATGGTCACCTGTGCTGATGAGCTCTGCATGGTCACCTGCAGCTTGCCACGCTGGCCAAACAGGAAATGAGATTCAAAAGTTCGCGGTTCTTTTCCTGTCTACCTGGCCAGTGCATCTGAGTTGAGAGTGCTGTCCAGAGCGGTCATAATGGAGCACTCTGGGATAGCTCCCGGAGGCCAATACCATCGAATTGTGTCCACGGTACCCCAAATTCGAGCCGGCAACGTCGATTTAAGCGCTAATCCACTTGTCAGGGGTGGAGTAAGGAAATCGATTTTAAGAGCCCTTTAAGTCGAAATAAAGGGCTTCATTGTGTGGACGGGTGCAGGTTTACATCGATTTAACGCTGCTAAATTCGACCTAAAGTCCTAGTGTAGACCAGGGCTAAAGAACTAAATTCAGGAACTGGGATGAGTAGCAGGAAGTTATTCTCAGACCTCTCAATCTATCAAGGCCCAAGTATGGGACACAATATGTGACAAAGATCCCAGATGAGGAACACACACACAAATTATTAGTGCTGGAGACTTTAAATGCTGTGGGTTCCCTTCTCCTAGTGTGAATAACCCCCCTTCTGTACCCTCTGTTTCATGAGTCTTTATTTCTCATGTGAATAATGTTCTACAATGAAAGTGAGGTGCCACCATTTGGTATGGAATATAGGTCACTTTAGAACTAGAAGCAGGCATGGAAAAGCGAGACAGTGGATCAGCCCCAGAGAGAGGGCACATAACACACATTGTACAGTGGGGTCCAGCTGTAAGACATACCAATGAGTATTTAGATTGAGGGGAGCAAGCAGTCAGCTGCATAGGATGCGATGGACTCCTTATTCAGGAAAACTCATGAAAAGTGTAAGAGCTCCACCTGTCTCCTCCTGACTCTTCTCAGCACCCTTGTGTTTATATTGCATTTACTCACTCTGGCGCTGTTCAGTTAGCATTAAAGCCAACCAATGGGGAAACTGAGGCACAGAGTGGCAAAGTGATTTGCCCAGTGTCACACAGGAAGTCTCTAGCGGAGACCCATGCCTCCTGACACCCAGTCCTTAGCCTGAAGTATTGTTATTATTTATTTGTATTACCATAGTGCTTGGGAGCTCCAGTCATGGACGAATGCCCCATTGGATTAGGTGGTGTATAAGCTTC
The DNA here is from genome assembly GCF_965140295.1 of Lepidochelys olivacea. Lineage (NCBI taxonomy): Eukaryota > Metazoa > Chordata > Testudines > Cheloniidae > Lepidochelys > Lepidochelys olivacea. The sequence goes on from NC_140428.1 coordinate 18,959,899, forward strand.
CTCCCAACAGCTATAAAAATCTTGGCCTGTGAGTGATCTCGTGGGAAACAGGATAAGCCCTCATCACAGTGATGAAGTTTACACTGTATCAAGGTGGAAGACAGGAGGAATGGATGACTCAGGGTATTGCTAATGGGCAGTTGCCTCGACATCCTGACCTGACCTCTAACAGACATGCCAGTCCAGCTCTGGCAAAGTCCTCGATCCTGACCTCAGAGCAGGTGACACATATGACCTCAATGCAGTGATAAAAACACCTGAGCCTGCATGTGCCTTGTCTCCATTCCAGCATCCAATGAAGCTGCATTGGTTGAGAAATCCAGCTGAGAAGACTACTAATGCAGTCTAGAGTTATGTACAAAAATGCAGAGGAAGAGAGTGGAGGCTTTTAGCGGTTGGGAAATAAGGCCAAAGAAAGAAGAACAGGCACATCAATTACATCCTAAATAAAGAAAACTTAAATGAAAGTCCTGGCTTCTAAATTGTTTCTGGCCTGGCAGCTCTGTTCTCTTGGCAGATGTAGCCTGAAGAAGGCTAATGGGCCCATTTAGGTTTTCCCTTTACACAATGGCATTGAGACATTTCTGCCGTGGCAAAGGGGGTGTGTGCTATTTCAGTTTCTTTCTTGAAATCAGATTGCAGAATCTATGTAATATTTTAAGGGCTCTGATGATCTCTGCTTGAGGAGGATCTGCACTTCTCTGAGCATTGAGCCAGGCGCCTCCCTCCAGTGTTGGCTGAGGGAAGAAAATTGCATGTGAAGTGCAAGGCTGACACCTGGAGGGGAACTGCTGAGATGTAGCTAGCTAGGTCTTAATGAGAAAGCCAGAAACTCCATGCAAGATGCAAACTCAGCTTCGGGAATGTTGCAAGGGGAAGGAAAAGACCAGCTTCTTGGATCCTGCCTCCTTTCCTAATAAAGGTTTCAGTAGCACTAATTATTTCCCCTCTTTTCCATCATTAAGGAAACAAACCTTTTCACTCCAGATTTCCCACCTCTGTTTCTCAGGAGTGGAGATGAGTCTGAGATGAGGCAAACTCTCCATCCAATCTGGATCTGCGCTCCCTCACAGTTCAGGTGTGTTTGGATCCAGGACCCATCCCTACCTACCAGTTGTTTTACACCATCTAAGGTTAGTTTCTCTTTTTTTGTGTTTTTTGTTTTTTTAGTCTGATGCTTTCGAATAGCTGGATCTCAGATTTCTCCCTATGTGCCAGCTTCATACAGCTGCTTCTTTATTACATGGGTAATCTTGGCCTGTGACTTTCTGGGATAATGGCTTGCTGGGGGTTGCCTTTTGGAGAACCAGCACCCAGCAGGGGCAGCATTAGGTAGAACTTGTCCTGCTCGTTCCGGCTCTCCCAGGAGCCACAGAGAGGCTGCTCCTGAAGTCGTTCATGACTGGGGGCACAGGGCAGCTTCAGGGACATGGTCTGCATAGTTTTGCATGTTCAACCCCTAACCTGGTAATCACCCCATGCATTATTCCCACCAATCACTCAAGCTTTTGGGATCATTTTTACATCAAGCCAGGAATTGTCCCTATGATTATGAATGTTATTTGTGTTGGGAGTGTGTTAATAACTGAGTTATTTACTGTGCCGGTGTTACAGTATACACAGTATCTCAGGAACCCAAAGATTATATTGATATTATATGTCCTTTAATTCCATTCTATGCATTACATGCAACCTGATACTGCTACTGTGATTCATGTCTCTATAAACTCTGCTTAGCTGTAAAGTGTCATTTTTATGACACAGAGAAAATGTTAGAATTGGCTAAAGCAGGGTTCTCATACACAGCTCTACCAATGCACCTATGGTACACTACTATTACTTACTATTCCTGTCCTAGGCCTCCATACCACTCTTCTGATATACCTCAATCTTGACCCAAAGCACCCCCTGATTTTCCAGCCCTTCCAAAGCTCTGCCAATACTCCTCAGTCCTCATCAACAGCACCCCCGCTATTCCACCCTTACTCTACTCTACCCCACCCTACCCAGTTCTGCTAATGTCCCATTACCTTGACTTGCTGTAGCCCCCTGCTGGTGATGACCATGCGTCTTTATTATGGATTATCTATTGTATTGAATTATGCTGGATCATGTGGTCGTTTAGTGTTGTGGACAAATATCCACCAAGGACTAAGGTGAGCCCCTGGCCACTAAACTTTCTTCACTTGTGACTCACTCCAGATTTGAAATCTGGCTTTGTGGTGGTGCTTTGCTAAGCCAATTTGTCAACTCCTAACCCCCATTATTCCAGCCCTGGCAGATTGTTTTCCTTGAAAATGGTGCCATAGATTCTTTCCATGTGAATCCTAAATAGATTCCAGGTGCCCCAGATTCCAGAGGGAGCTGTACACATCAGATGCCTGCACTGCCCAAGTAACTTCTGTCCTGGGTTTCTTTCCTGTCATTGACAGTATCCCTGAGTAGATATTTTCTAAGGCCCAATCCTACAAGGTACTGAGCAATCTGGCCCTCATTTAGCAAAGCACTGAAGCACATATGTAACTTTAAGCATGTGAGTGGTCCCCTGGAGATCCACGAGACTATTCACATGCTTTCAGTTAAGCATGAGCTTGTGTGTTTTGCTGGTTGGGATCAGAGTTCTGAGCACCTTGGAAGACTGAGCCCATAGAACTAAATTCTTGCCCCCGAATCTTTGCATTTATCCCCCAAAACAAAGCTCCCAAGGTGAGACCCAGCCTACTACTTTATGGAGCATTCGTCATTTCCAGCTGCAGACTCAAGGAGAGAAATCCAGGAAGCATCAATAAATCCACTTTGACAGTGGATAAAGAGCTGTGAAAGAAGTAACATGTCAGGCTGATGATGTGGCTTTATTTCTCAGAGAAAGATCCATTTTATGGGGTGGAATAAAAATGCCAGCCAAGTCAAATGCCAGGAAGTATCATACTCAATTGACTGCCAGTAGGAATTAAAAAAAAAAAAAATCAGAGAAGGGGGAGACATGTGACATATAGGAAAAGCAAATACTAACATACACTGAAGCCCTGCACACCTGCTACCTGAATGTGACAAAGGTATGTGTTCTTACATTAGCGTTAATTTGTCTTGCGTGTCCCTGTTTGCTCAGACAAAGCCAGGGTTACTTGTGAGGGGCTTTAAAGACCTGGTGGGATTCACACTTTGGACATGAGGGGGCAGTGTTATCTGCTGTTTGTTGTCAGCAAAATTCATTTTGCTGTGTAATATAGAGGATGGTTCATTACAGTCAGTTCACTCCTACCTCCCAAGTTGCAGTGGCAAAATCTGGAGCGCTGCCCCTTTCCAACCAAGGGATGCAGGCTTTTTAAACTGCCTTGGTCAAAGTGGGGACACTGGCCCTTTAAAAGATCACAGCCCGCTCAGCCCAAATGGGGAACAAAGCCCAGCCTAACAATTATGAAACGCTCTCTCTCTTTTTTTTTGTTTTGAACATGCAGGTTTTAGGGGCCGCTGCCACACTCTGAGGTTAATAATCAGTTTTAATATTCACTTAGGGGGCTGTAAAAAATGAATGAAAATTTCCTAATTTGAAAATGGACTTGATTGGCAGCTTTATTATCTCTGTAAGGTGCATGGCATTCCACACAATCAAGTCGTTTTTAAAAATAATCTTGCTGCTTAAGTCGTACGCGCCACTAATTGCATTTTAATAAGTCTCTTTAAAATCTTTCCATATTTTTTAATATCCTAATATTAGATAAGTGATTGCTGGGGACACTGGAGGGCACTGAAGTTTATAGAAAGAGGAACACCGTAATGAAGCTTTATTGGGATGGCATCACCAAACAATTGCTGTGATAGCAACACTCCCAAGCTTGGAGAAGTGCCAGATATCCCCCCTGGAACTGACTCAGACACTAGGCTTTGTGGCTCAGGAGTGACTTGGAAAATGGATGCTTTTGGCTCATAAATTGCTTCTTTCTGTGGTGGAAATGATTCAGAAACTGGCCTCTTTTGGCTTTGGACACTGGCTTCTATGGGTATGTCTACAAGATTTTGAGCCTTTGTGGGTCATTTTTTCCAAATTTTCTCAGCAACCATGAAACTGAGAGAGAGCCTTACAGTAGCAGATGTGGGATGATCTGCCACCCTCGTAGGTCTCATCCTACTCTTTAGTATTGATTGGCTTACACCATGGCTTGTAAGAGGCTAGACAATGGGCTTCTTTTTGGCTAAGAAATTGACCTGTTTCTGGCTCACAAACTGGCTCTTCTCTCCTTCTCTGTGTGTGTTTTCTAAGTTGTAGCAAATCAAAAACCATCTCATTCATGAAAGAGCTTTATTTCCCTGTGACCTGCCTGGTCTAGACCTTGACAGATGTAATTAAAAGTTTGCCAGAGTGGCTCTCGCAGATGCCAGGGGTTATGAAGTGATTCAGTGAGAATGAGAGAATGATAACTTCTGAATGAGGATGGACAGATGGAGTAGATATGCTTTTACTCCTCAAAATCAGGCCATATATAGGGTGCGATTGTCTCTGGGATTACGTACCAAAGTGTGTGTGAGGGGAAATGTATGAGTGCGCACAACCCAGCATTATTACTAGCCTCCCCAAAAGGAGAAGGGCGCATAGAATGGCAACATATTGGAAATTAATCATAATGAAAAAGAGCAAATACATTTGAACTGGTGACAGAAGCTGAACCAAAACCCCGGATCCAAATCCAAACTGTGAGCTGGATCCTGCACCTGGATCCACATGGGCGAACTCCTTCACTGGTGCAGAATCAGTGGGGATCTGCATATAGACATGAGGATGCAGGGGGTGGGGGCAGCCCACAGTGTTCCAGTTGTAGGATTTGGTGCTTTGTATCTGAAGCCTATCTGCCGCTGAAACAGAGTGTTCCCCTAGTGTGTGGTTTCCAAGTAGACTCCAGGGCAGTCATGTAATTTTCAGTGCCGTGCTGTGGCATTATTATCTAAGTAAAAATCAATGAAAAAAATGTCTTTCCATTTTTTCCCCCCCTTAAAAGCAAGTTACAGTAGAATTGGCTCATAGAGAATTTGGCTATGATGAAGCAACACTTGTGTCACAGAAGAATGAACTCTGCAATTCCAGTTATATTGCAGATCATTTATATGGGACCCTCAGCACAGAATAACATTGTTCTGTGGGGAAAAAATGACTCCATAGTGTTGCCAAATCTTGCAATAATTGTTGTTTTTCTTAATGCCCCAGCTCCTGGAGTCATGGTATAGTATAGTAGACTCTCAGCTTTCATTTAAAAAAACCCCCATGTTTCTAGCAGTTTCATGGTTGCTGAGAAAATTTGGAAAAAATGACCCACAAAGGCTCAAAATCTTGAAGGCAAGTAAAAAGAATCTATAATAATTAATATGTTTTAAAAATGTTATTTTTAAGCCAATTTCATGATTTTCTGGGGGGCTTGACTAATGATTTAGCATTTTTATAATTGACTTGGAAGAAAGCATAAAATTATCACTGATAAAGTTTGCAGATGACACAAAAATTGTTAGAGTGATAAATAGTGAAGAGGACAGGTCATTGATTCAGAGTGAGCTGAATCTCTTGGTAAACTGGGTGCAAGCAATCAATATGTGTTTTAATACATCTAGGAACAAAGAATGTAGGTCAGATTTACATCAAGAAAGATGTTGATAAATTGGAGAGGGTTCAGAGAAAAGCCACAAGAATGATTAAAAGATTAGAAAACATGCCCTGTACTAATAGGCTCAAAGAGCTCAATCTATTTAGCTTAACAAAGAGAAGTCTAAGGGGTTACTTGATTATAGTCTATTAAGTATCTACAGATCACTGACAATTTTTAAATCAAGATGGGATGTTTTTCTAAATGATCTGCTCTAGGAATTATTTTGGGGAAGTTGTATGGCCTGTGTTACACAAGGGGTCAGACTAGAAGATCACAACATTCCCTCCTGGCCTTAGAATCTTATGAATCTATGAACTTTTGAATATGTGGAGTTGATGCTATTGCTATTAAAAGGTTCCTTTGAACTGGTGTGTTGAAAAAGAGCTGCTTTCTGACTGCTTGAAGAAAAAGATATCTATCTATCCATCCATCCTCATGTGCATCATCATAGAATCTTTCAACCTGCTCCTGCCCCTCAATAATATTATCTCTAGGCCTAATCCTGTTCCCACTGAAATCAATGGAAGTTTTGCCGCTGCCTCTAAAAAAAGCAGGATCAGGGTTTTTGTTTGGTACAGTGCTCATAGGGACAATATATCCATTAGTAGCCAAATGGTTATTCCTAGCTGTGTAACTTCATTGGGCCTCCAAGAATGTGAGATGCTACTGAACAGAAAGCAAAACCCTTAAAATTAGCCAAGAGCTAAAAAGGAGTTAGCAGCTTCCAAACTTCCTTTCTTCCTTCCTTCCTTTCTTTCTTGAAACAAAAGAGGAGAAGTTCCTGAAAGTCTCACTTCTTACTGAAAGGCTGGGAGGCACATGTTCAGCGAACTTATGAACAGGAAGTAAATATCCAGGTCATATTTAGCCCTTTTCATGTGGTTCTTTTAATCCCCCAGATTGGGTTTCAGAGAAGTTTTACAGTTTCAGTTTTACAAAGCAAACCTTCCTTTAATGTTGGTGTTTTAAAGAAAAAGCTTCAGTCAAAACATGTGTGTTTTACATCAGCCAGATGTGACGTGCAGAGGAATGGGCCACAATGTGGCAGCCAGCTCTGCCGTGGGAGTTGGATGTGTTGGTGCAGTTGGAATAACTGGACTGAGGGTGGGGGCTGGAGGTCCCAGTGGAAGGATCAGTATATGGACTCTCTCCTCGTGTGGTTTTCTCTCCCATCTCCTTGAACTTATACCTGCAGTCCCAAGACAGGGCTATTATTGTTTTACAGTAGCAGCTAGAGGCCTCAACTGAGATCATAGCTCTATTGTACAGGTGCTGTACATATGGACAGCAAGAGACCGTTCCTCCCCTGAAAATCTTTAAGTCTACGTAGACAAGAAACACAAAGGATGTGATGGGAAACAGTGAGGAAGTGAGTTGCCCAGGGTCACCCAAAAAGCCAGTGGCAGAGTCAGGAATAGAAGTGAGGTCTCTTGAGTCCCAGGCCAGTGCTCTATCCACTAGACTATACTGCCTCTCATATGCTGCTTTTCTATTCGATCATCCTTGACCCTTTAAAATATCTTCTATATTAATAATAATACTTTGCCCTTCTACACAACTTTTTCTCGAGGCCTTTTTCAAATCTAAATGAATTCAGCTTCAGAGCACCCCACCTCCCCCGAGGTAGGCGAGATTTGATTTTTAACTTTCTTCTCTCTCCAGCAGTTGGGATGGATGACACTGACTTCATCAAGGATCTTTGCTGTGCATGACAAGAGCAATGAGGAAAGGGCTGAGGTGGGTTTATAACATTAGTAAATATCCCAAGCTATTGTTTTTAAAGTTCACCTCATTGGTGTGAATGACCTTCATCTCCATCCCTGAGATGAGCCATTTCTGTAGCACATTCGCCTCACCAGCCTACTTGCTGCCATCTGACTCAGGAGGTTAACCCACGTTCAAGTGGAGAACAACCTTGTAGGAGGGCCTTTCAGAGGGCTTTGAAGAAACCCCTCCATGTTCCTCACCTGGAATTTGGAGCAACCAAAGAAGGGACTCTTTCCAGAAGATCCATCCCAGGTTTTATGCTAAGCCCAGTGCATGATGGGACAGGACTTTGGGAGGCTGGTCAGTGCAATGAGTATGGTCATGGTATGTAGACTTGCTCCACAAAGTGGCTAGTGCTGTATCTCACTATGGAGTCTGTGTGCCTTCATTTCTGAATCACCTGCGGCAGAAAGGAGAGAGTGCTTAGAATGATTCTCTTCCCCTTTTCCTAATTATGTGTCCACACTTATGCTCCCTTACCTAGGTCATTAAATGGTAGGGTTGGTCATGGAAACCTGTGTACAAATAACAGCCCTTGAATTAACACCATTAGTTTTTCCTTTAATAACTTTTTATTTTTATTGTGTTTTATTTTTGCCAGTATAAGGTTTTTGGCATTTGGGTCTGGGCTCTCTGGTGATCTCCTTGAAGTGACTGCACTGGATTGCCCCACTTCCCTGACTGACATTGGGTATAGGATTCCTCTTTGCTCTGGCTGGACATATTGATCAGATGGGGTATAGTGGGTTTGTGGTGCTTTTATTGGGGGTCTGTGGAAGTGGGTGGCCTCTCTGGAGAGGAGCTGATTGATTACCTCTTTAGAGAGGGTTGGTTTGGATGGGAAGTGGGTAGTAGGCCAGAACTGACTTTGGATTGTTTGGGATGGATGGTTAGTGGAGCTGGTTCAGCTGATTGTCTCTTTGCACTGGAGCTAATGAGGGGAGATAAGGGTGAGAGGTTGAGGAATGGGCTGCATGAGATGGAGAAAGACTGGGAAAGTTGTTTCTTTGGATTTTCTGAGATAGGGCTGGATTAGATCAAATTGGGCTGGGGTTGCCCTTTTGGTGGGTATTTTATTTGGTGGAATTAGATCCTCTTTTCAGGATGGAGTGGATTTGAAATTTCATGGTGTGATCATACCCTCTCCCCCAGACCTTTCTCTTTGGCTTGCGAATGTCTTGGGAAATTGTTCATAAGAATACCAGGAAAGTGGTATTTATTTTAATAGATGGGCATTGTGATCCTGACCATGACTCATCCGTACAGACCTTTCCTCTCATCCACTTTCTCTGTGGTGCCACAGCTCATCAACTGCCACCCTCAGCAAAGGGTCCTTGTCCTAGTTGTCTTTTTGTGTGCAGTGGTAGAAGTTGGGTGTGCACTGAGAAGGGAGTGGGAGCTTCTCGAAGGACTATGGGACTCTGTCAAAGAGGCTGAGCACCTGAAGCTTTCATTGACATCAGCTGGACTCACAGCTGGTCATCACATCTGAAAATCAGTCCCAATATAGGGAGCAGGTGACTAAGTTGATTTCTGGTGTCATGCCACTGAAGTCAGTGGAGTCATATCAAGGATAATTTTGGCCTATCATCTGATCAGACGCCTGGCTGAAAATTACTCTGTCAGGTCTTCAGAAGAAAAAACAGAGACTTTGGTCCAGGGTATAACCAGATTTTGGATTCTAGTGGACACCAAAAAACAGTTCCCTTTTTCAGACCTGCTCAGTCAGTGCTCTTCCCTCTGTAGCAGGAAGAATGGGACAACCTGAGTGTTTGTGTTAGACTGACCGAAACATGGAAAAGGCAGGACAACTTCCTGGGGCACCTCTTGTCTGCAAACCCAATCAGTGGGGAAGGAGAGATGGTCCAGTGGATAGGGTACCAGACTGGAACTGAAGAGCTATGGGAGCAGTAACTGGCTCTGCCACTGACTCCCTGTGTAACCTTGACCAAATCACTTAATCTACCCTGTTCCCTAGTTTCCTGCGAATCCCCCTATGAGATAGGGAAATAGTAAGAATAAAATACATATGTAGCTGTGAGACCCTCAGTTGCTGCTGTGATGAAGGCCATATAAGTACCTAGATAGCAGAAAGTCTGCTGAATATCTATTGATGACAGTACTTTACAAGGCTGTTGCACCATCTGTCAAAGCTCATGAAGTACTTCACTGATGCTGCTTACGCTATCCCTTGCCTCCAGGAGGCAGCACTTTACAATCCCCATTTACAGATGGGCAAACTGACTTTTCCGCAAGTGCCAGGGTGGCAGATCTGGGGATAGAATTTTGGATTTCCAGACCCCTGCTCTAACCATTAGACATTTGCCTCTCCATGACAGCTCTGTGCAATCCCAGGACTCATTTATTTTCTCTATTAAAACAGAAGTAAACAAATATTTTCTTTCCAAGGCCCATTGGGGCTGGGGAAAAAATGGAAGTAAAATTAAAAATAAAATGACATAAGTCCCTCTTGGCCCAGGGTTGTCCAGTCTCCTTTATATTCACACTTCTCTTTGTTATGTTTCCTTGAAGTCAAACCTCCCCGGAGAAGGGAACCTCAGAGTTTCTGGTGCTGTGGCAGAAATGCTTCAAGAAAAAGAAAAATAATCGCAGCTGCAATGTTTAAAATAAGAAGCTAATCAAAGGCAGCCCATGTGGGCGCCACTTTCATCTCTCATCTTCAAAGAGGTGCAAACAAACATTGTCGGCTTGCCAAACAGCAGCCTCAGCGGCTGACAATCCCATTACTCCTCCAGCGTCCACCCTCCCCTTCCATGCTGCCGAGCCCGTAGGCACGGGAGCCCAGGGTTGGTTCCAAAGTGAGAACCTCTAGCCAGTGGGGGGAAGCCACATATGGAATTCCTCTGTGGATCCAAATAGTTTCATAACAAACATACTTGTGCCCCGTAGGGGAAGGTCCACCTCTTGTTCTGTTGCATCCTGTCTAATAATAATAGTAATAATAATAATAATAATACCACCACTCATTCCCTGCACTACTAAAAAGCCTCTGGATCAGAGGGTTTTTCTTCCCCAAAGGGTTAGTTATTTTTTTAATAATATTCAGACCTTGATGAAATCCAGATGTAGCTAGTGCAGTTTGAGAGTGTGGACTAGCAGTCAGAGCAGCGGACCTGGAAATTTGAACTTTTGGGTTCTACTCCCAGTTCTGCTATGGACTAACTGTGGGCAAGTAATGCAACTACCCTCTCTTGTGCCTCTGTTTATGCACTGAGGTGTTGCTGATTGTTGCAAAAGTGTTTTGAATTCCTCAAAGATACAGTTTAAGAGCAAAGTGTTAATAGTGGGACTATTAGTCTGTATTTTGAGAATACAGACTAACACGGCTGTTACTCTGAAACCTGTCAATAGTGGGACTGAATCCTGACTTTTTTCTCTAGCTATGAAATAGCTAAGAGTCTCTATGGGGAAATCCAAAGGGACTAGTGCTGGAAATACCACAAAATAATGTAATTAGCCACGGTCTTACATTTATAGGAAGCAGAACTTGGGACGGGTTTCCCCTTATAGGGGATACAAACTGGGGAACAACCTAAGCAACTGCTGTGTGACACCACTTCCTGCAGACACGATGAGAAAGGAGATTTATCTGAAACTATTGTCAGGAAGGGGCAGAGCTGAGACATTGAATAGTTCTGTGTGAAGTCTGGATGCTAGCACCTGGCTGTAAAGCACCGAGCTGTATGAAATGCAGTAGCCTCTCCCATGGGTGGGGTCTGGGTATGACCTCCAAGACAAATTGCTCTATATTTCTTCCACTAGAGACTCTCCTGGAAGCACAGTTTTAGGTCTTTGATATTTGGGGAAGGGGTATTATGCTTTGGTGGATATTTCCTACCAGTGGCTTTTGATGGATATATTGATGGTTAACATTTCCACAGCAGTTTGTAAACAAAACAACCCCCAGTATCCCCCCCAAAGAGTCCTGGCAGAGAGAGCCCATGCATGAGACCTGATGCCGAATCTGGCCGGAATTCTCGACGTTGGCAGCTGCAAATATCCATCAATGTAAATATCCAAGTATCCATGGTCTTTTGGAAATCTCCAGTGGAGCTGAGGTGAGATGTCTGTGAGTGGGCTGCAGCTCTGAGTAACAGCTGTCAGCTCTGCCCCAATCCTGACCCAGCTTCACCCCTGGAGCTCTGTCTTTAATTCCAAAGACATTCCCAAGGAATCTCTCCCTGTAAAGAAGGGGAAAGACAACATGGCAACAATACCCCTGCCAGAATGATCTGTCGCAAATGGTGGCTGTTGACTGGCCCGTGTGAGGTTGCTCGGTCTCAGGTGTGCCCCAAGTGTGGCACTAATGAGAGACCAAAGGTGGAATGGACGCCTTTCGGGTCTAGAGCGGGTCAGAGTGTGAGGCTGGGCTGGAGTGAAAGAGCTTGCAGTGCTCATGCTATCCTGTACAGAATGGAAGCTGGCTTTTAGGACAATCAGTGCAGGGAATCACTGGACTGGGTTCTATTCCTGGCTATGCCACTGGTCTGCTGGGTGACCTTGGGCAAGTCACTTCACCACTCTGTGCCTCAGTTTCCCCACCTGTAAAATGGGGATAGTGGTATTGACCTCCTTTCTGAAGTGCAGTAAGGTCTGTAGATTAAAGGTGTTGGGTATTGTAATTCAGAATTGAATTGTATCTTGGTGCTTGCCAGAATTTTGACTGAGAACTCTCTCCTGCTGCCCTGTACCTGTCTGGGGCCACACTGCTCTTTGACCTCATTAGCAGCATTACAGTAGCTGTGGGAGCAGTTCACTGGTGAGGTCACCCACCCGCAGGAGCCTCCTGGGGTCTGCACTGAGTTCATAATGGGAGGGGAAGGGGGAAGCAGGATTGGATCCTTGTGCCAGCTCCTCAGTAATGAGGAAAACCTGTCCCAGCCAGGGAAGGATTCAATTAAGAGGCCAGAGGAACTCCGGTGAAGGGGGGGAGGGCACTGGGATGTCTAGGGCTGCTTGTTGGCAGGAATAAAGGTGCATGGCATAAGCACAGGCTGCAGCCATAAAGGAAGAGAAACTGACTCCCGAGTAGCCCTGATTTTCCCCTCCCCCATACAGCATACAACAAGGTAGAGATTAGACCATTACACCCATGGGAAGCCACAGAGCTGTGCTCTCTTTTTATGGACAGTAGCAGGAAATCAGCAGATTGGAACTAAATGGGAGCTCCAATTTGAACCAGATGTGACCCCAGGGTGATGAGAAACTCAGGGATGCTTTCACTCTGACATATCCACTGGTGTTGGGGGGAAGGTGGCCATAGCAGCCTGTCAGACACTGCTGGATTGTGTCATCCCAGTGGTAACAGAGTGGCTGGATGTCATAGCTGGGCTGTAGTGAGGCAACGGTAGGGTTTCCCATTGGAAATAATAGGCTGCCTCCCAAGGTTTTGGGTGTGCATCATGGGTCATCAGCATGGGACCTACACCACCCCAGCACATACCTCTCTGTTTTGAGCTAAAAGAGTGGCTCCACTAGCTAGTTGCAGTAGTAGGCTGTTATCCCTTGTGCGGACTGGCCTCTGTAGTCACTACTGATGCACAATGCCCTGTACTTCCACCCGGCCTGCCCCACAGAATATCTTGGGGCTCAATTTTTTCCCCACCTTCCCTTTGGATTAACACAAAATCTAAAAATATAATAAAATGGCTCCTATTGTGAACCAAATCCCCCTGCCCAAGCCTTGGGCTCTTTGGATCTGGGGTTTTGGTTCGAGCCTACCAACCTTTGCCTAGTAATAATTCAGTTTCAGACTCTCGGGAAAGGGTGAGGACAGTTCAGTTAAAATGTGATGTTGACAACTCATGCAATATTTAGTATTTTTCTTAAAGCCTCAACTCTTGGAGTCAAGTGATTAGGTGACAGTCTTGGCTTTCATTTTAAAAAAGTCAGTTTCTAGACCTGCAGGTTGCAGAGAAAAGCTTAAAAATGTGACCCCTAAAGGGCTAAGAATCAGAAGGTCAGTATAACAACTCAGCATTTATTCATGTTTAAATGTCATGATTTTTAAGCCAATCTCATGATTATTTGGGGCCTGATTCATGAATTTTGCCCGCTTAGGGTTGACCATGCTGAAATGAAGTGGCTAGAGGCCAATTCCTCCTCTCTTTCTCTACCCCTTTGCCCCCTTTCTAATCTAACCAATGATTTCAGAACCAGTTAAACTCTTTCAGAGTCTATTTAAGCATTCAACACACTCTGCCCTGTCTGTGCCCTTGGCCCTGAGCCAGGCCCAGGGTGATGCTGTAATGTATGATGGAGAGGCACAGACCCACCCAACTCTTGATATCCTTGGTGCTGTCTCAGGTAGGACGGTTTGCTAATGAATTATTCCAAATGAGGAGCAGCTTGTGGGGTCTCTCTACCCACTAGAAGAGAATCTCATCAGCGAATGACTAAGGACTTTCATGGCTGGAGCTGGTGCTTTTTCACTAATCTCACAGAGCCTGATCCTTAAGCCCACTGACGCTGACTGTCTTTCCATTGAGTTAGATAGGCTTTGGATCAGACCAGTAACTCAAATGGTGGCAGACTAGCAATAAACCAGTCAGCAGGGTATTGTCTAGCCTGGGAAAACATTCCCACCCTCCTGTACCTGTGCAATCAGCTAAGCAGGCTGATATTTCAGGAACAGCCTAAGGGAAGCAGCACAAAAGAGATCTGATTCTTCCCTGCCTTGTGCCATTTACAATCTATGCACCGGCGAGCGTGAAAACTGCACCATTCTGATTAAGTAGCATTTTATGCTTTCCTAGGATGGGTGTAAATGACACTCGAGTGCAAAGCAGGGGAGAATCGGGCCCAGTGGTTAATAGTGGTAACGCACGGATGGGGAAGAAGGCTGGGTCTGGATTGAGAATAAAGTAAGATGCCATAAGGGATAAGAATGGAATGTGATGAATATGGGCCTAATGATACAACTGGAGCCCATTGCCTGAGACCCTGTCAGCACGCTAACATTTTACAACCCTTATCTGAACCCTCCTGGGGGAGGTGAGGAGTGGTTAGTCTCCAACATGTTTTTGATTAAACCAGTTGAAATGTGGTGTTGACAGGGCTCTCCAAGGTTTGCTGAACAACTCTGTTAGCTGGCCCTCCCAGGCGGTCCCACAACAATGCGTGAGAGGTGGTTGCCAAATGGCTACCTTGCAAGGCAGGTCAGGGTTTGGACTGGACCAGCTGATGCTGCCAAAGCTGCAGCCTGAGGGGGCTCCTGGGTTCTTTACTGATACAGGCGTAGACCGATGAGCTGGAATCTATTCTGCCCCATGCATCTTTGTTCAGTGCTGTGAGTGCAGAATCTTTATTTCCTGGTGGTGATGAAAGAGGCAGAAAGAACCTAGCAAGGTGTTCAGATCCCAGGTGGGGTTTGTGGTGGCGACAATCAGAGGAAATATCCCATGAATTTGCAACTGGAACGACTGTCCTGCTGAGTGAGTGAGAGAATAAACAGGGAATCCCACCACGTCTCTTATGCAGAGTCACCCAGACCACAACCCCGCTGAGAGATGGGTCGGGGAGGGAAAGCAGCTCTCTGAAAACACATGAAAGCCTGAACATTGGTGCTGCATTCTGGCCTCGCACTAGCAGATTTCCAGATAAGTTCCCTGAAGTCAGCAGAGCTTCTCAGGATTGTCAGTGAAACCAGAATCTGGCCCCTAGGCTGACATTAATGGAGTGACAGGTGGGAGGAGTCTGACTTCTGAACCCCCCCACCTCCCCCCCGGCCCTTATTGCCCCTGTTACCCTGGCAGAGTTAAAGGAGTTTAAGCTGCATGGGCAGCCTACTAGTTTCTAAAGGGAGCTGGGGCTGCACGGGCAGTGCTAGACCTGGGAACAACCTCTCAGCGTGAGGCAGAGCAAGGTGCAAGGCTAAAAGGACGTTGGTTTGGAGCTTCTGGCTATTCTCCTCCAGAGCCTGCATCAGATAGCCCATTAAATGGAGCGAAACCGCACTCCTTTCCTGGAGAAAATGCAAGTGGGCTTGTCAACAAGGCACTTTCCGACCACCGTACCAAACTCCTTCATGGAAACTAAACAGAATTGACCAAGTAGTGATTTACGGCCATTTCCCTCGGTGTTTGCTTCAGTCTCTTTGCACCATTGCCATGGCAGCAAAGGAACTATTTACTCACCTCGCTACCTTGCCACATCCTGGTCTTCTGTCTGAGACAAAGCCCGGCTTGATATGAAATGGCAAGCAGAGCCACTTAGCGTTGGCAGGCTTTAGAGTCACTGGTGGCTTTGTCTCTGGCTCTCCTCCCTTCCAGAGATTATCTAGTCAGACTGCGGGGGGGGACGCCTCACCAAATAATCCTTCGCGCTTATACAGCTGCTTCATCCAAGGGCTTTGGAGTGCTTTATAACCATCAGCCTCTACCTGAGACAGAAAGGAGCTACACCAGCACTAGATTTGGTCATGTATCCCCAGGAAATAAGCTTTGTCACTTCCATTTTACAGGTGGAGAAACTGAGGCACAGAGCTGTGTAAGTGAGTTCCTCAGAAAGTCAATGGCAAAACTGGAAACAGAACCTAGCTTTCCTGACACCCAGACCCCAGCTCTAATCACTATTACCAAGTATAGTGCTTTGTGGGCCAGATTCACCATTGTCCTGCTATTCACGCGAATATTGGCACCAGTGCAGTAGTAATGTTTCACTCTGACTTTGCACCTTTTGCACAAAGTGCATGGCAATAGTGAATTGGTCAAACTCCATTGCAAAGTTAACTAATTAATCCTAAAAGCACGCCTGAGAGATAGTTTAATAAATTCATAGAGTTTAAGACCAGATGGGACCATTGGATCATCTAGTATGACATCGTGTATCACAGGCCATTAATTTTCACCCGAATATCCCTATATTGAGGCCAGACAGACTAAAGCATTTAATTCCCTAGGAAACAAAACTGTATGCCATAGGGAGAGACTGAGGTGCACCAATGCTTGAGGCCCTTGCAATTGCAGGGAATTGATTAGATGAGAGATGCCCAAATGATCTCAGTGGACAAATCATGGCCTATGCTGCAGAGGAAGGTGAAAAACCTCAAGGTCCCTGCCAATCTGCCTGTTCCTTCCTGACTGCCAATCTGGCGACCAATATATGTCCGTGAGCACGTGGGCAAGACACTAGCCAGGCACTGAAGAAGAGGATTCTAGTCTCTACCACCTCAGAGTTCTGGGCCACCCCATCTGGTGTCCCTTCTCCAGCTGTGGCCAATCTCTGATGCTTCAGAGGAAGGCAAAAAAACTACCTCAGACTACATCTAAACAGTTGTGCATCAGAGGAAAAAAATCCTTCCTGAGCTCTGCAGATAACTAGATAGGTGGGCAGTACTATTACCTGTTTATAGATTGGGCAATGGAGACAAGGGAGCTACATGGTTAAAAATCACATAGCAGATCAGTTTTCAGAGTAACAGCCGTGTTAGTCTGTATTCGCAAAAAGAAAAGGAGTACTTGTGCCACCTTAGAGACTAACCAATTTATTTGAGCATGAGCTTTCGTGAGCTACAGCTCACTTCATCGGATGCATACCGTGGAAACTGCAGCAGACATTATATACACACAGAGATCATGAAACAATACCTCCTCCCACCCCACTGTCCTGCTGGTAATAGCTTATCTAAAGTGATCATCAAGTTGGGCCATTTCCAGCACAAATCCAGGTTTTGTTTGGTTTGCAGGAAATGGCCCACCTTGATTATCATGCACATTGTGAAGAGAGTTGTCACTTTGGATGGGCTATTACCAGCAGGAGAGTGAGTTTGTGTGTGGCGGGGTGGAGGGTGAGAAAACCTGGATTTGTGCTGGAAATGGCCCAACTTGATGATCACTTTAGATAAGCTATTACCAGCAGGACAGTGGGGTGGGAGGAGGTATTGTTTCATGATCTCTGTGTGTATATAATGTCTGCTGCAGTTTCCACGGTATGCATCCGATGAAGTGAGCTGTAGCTCACGAAAGCTCATGCTCAAATAAATTGGTTAGTCTCTAAGGTGCCACAAGTACTCCTTTTCTTATAGCAGATCAGTGACAGCCTTGACTAGAATCCAGGTCCCCTGGCTGCAAATGGTCTGTGCTAGTCAGTTGGCCATACTGGTGGCATTTTAATGCAAGGTGGACAAGCAGTGGCGTGAGACAAACCTTTTCCCTCTGTATGCCATTGATGTAGGTAAAATGGATCCTTAGCCCCAGCCACCAGGGTCCAGATCTTCATAAGAGTTCAGTATGCTGAGTGCTGGGCACTGGTGAAAATTTGGTCCCATATCATTGCATAAAAGCCCTCTCTTCCCCCTCCCCTCCCTGAGACCCCCATATACAAGAGAGTATTTTTCTGATTAGTTGGTTGATTTCCCCAATTGGGATTTGGAAAGGAGGTATCAAAAGTGTTTGGGACCTCAAGCTTGTGGAATAAACTTACAGGGCGAGAGCAGTGGGTGATCCAGCACATGCTTATTTAGTTAGTGTCTTTAATGTGCTTTGAAATCCTTACCTGAAAATATCCAGTGTAAGTTGCTATATGCGCAGCTTGTGAGATTTGTGTCACATGGGGCTCCCCTGCCTGGTTATGTGTACTGAGCGAAGCAATGACTGTACCCACGAGTCCTTTTTTTAAGACTGTGGGTGCCAGAGAACTGTTGTGGGTCAAATTTTCAAATGCAGGCAACAACATTTTACCTGTGAAATGAATGAAACATTCATTTGTGCCTGTAAATAGGCTTTTGCTTGTGCATCTGAGTAACTGTGTGCATATGTGCCCGTTTGCTCGCACAATTACCTGTTTAGTGTATGTGCAAATGCAGGTTCTAAGGTATGCTTAGGACAGTAGAAGTTTGTTTAGATGTACTTTGCACAGTGTTATATTGCAGTGCAGCCACTGAAAGGTACATTGTTGCGACTAATGTTACAGCCTGAACCCTGTGTCTAATTAAGTCAGGGCACAGATTTGTGCTTAGTGTGAAGGCTTCTCAGCTGTGAGGCTTTGGAATCTCTTCTCTGTTTAATGCAAGCTAAGCATCTTGGTAAAGGACTCCACGAGGGTGCTTTGCAATGCTTCAGTACACAAAAAAACCAGGCTCCTGGAAGTCAACAGAGATGTGAGTGGATCTACAAGAGCCCATGATGACACTTGTAGGGTAAGTCAGTTTGTCAATGAGCCCAGCGGGAGTGGCAGAAAATCTCTCTCAGTCCTATTCCCCACTTCCCTTTGCTGCTACACGTTTAGGTGGGTTGTTGCAAGTTCCAGTAGTGGATGATATTGTTATGTTCTCCATTGTGTACTGGTTGGGGGACAAGAAGCAATAGCTGGATCTTCTGTATTCCCCTTTGCCCTGACTGAAGCCCAGACTGCTCTTTAGCAGGACTGTGGACCTGCCTTTCAGAGCCAGAGATTTTTCACCCCCGTCTCTCTCCGAGCTGAACAGAGTCCCTTCTTTTTCATCTCTCGCCACAAAGCTGTGGTGAAAGTTCCTAGGGTTTCTTTGGCCCGTGTGGTTGCAGTGTGATGGATTTTCTGTTTATGCACAGCCAGTAACTGTTAACTGAGCAGCACAAACCAAAGAGAGTGTAAGGGCTTGAGAAGGGGGAGTTAGTTTTGAGGAGGTGGAAGGGAGGATCTGTGTGAGGGTGGAGAAGGATCACTCTCTAAAGAGCCTGCTTTCTCTTTTTTTCTGAGCTGGGCTCTAGGGAAGACATTGGAGGGCAGGAAATGCTAAAGCATAGTAGGTCTGATATGCCTAGGTGATCTGCTTTGCACAGGCAAAATGTGAGGTAAATGAAGGGTTTACATATGCCATGAAGGGTGCAGGCATATTTTGGGGATGCACCTATGTTTGAAAACGTATCCCTCTAAAATGTGAACTCTCTTAATGGGTGGGTCTTGCTCCCTAATCATTTAGGGCCAGATTCTTACCTCGATGCGGTAGAGTTACACGTGTGTCAGGTTATGGCCAGTGACGTTCCTGGTGGTGATTGTGAAGGTCTTGTGGTCAGATTACAGCAGGATTCACTGGTAGTGAAGCTAGAGGACAGATCCTGAGTTGCTCTGGTGCGTTGCCATTGGGGTTCTAAAAAAAAAACGGAGTACTTGTGGCACCTTAGAGACTAACAGATTTATTTGAGCATGAGCTTTCGTGAGCTACAGCTCACTTCATCTCGTAAATCTCCATTCAGTGTGGTGATGGTCTGTGAAAGCAGTCGCTTTGCTATAAGAGGATTCTGCTGGCTGTGACATGCATGTTCCCTATGGCGCTGATAGACTCTTAGGCACAGCTGTGGGTCACGTCTCATACCTGTCTAGGTGCACTGTTTATTTAAGAAGTAGCAATAGGACTGGGACCAGTCATACAAGTGATGGGGAACACTCTGCATTTCAATAACGCCTTCCGTCCAAAGTGCCGTACTAACAGTCATTGAATCCTCTGAGTAAGTTTCATTATCCCAGTTTTCCAGACGAAGAATCTCCAGCACAGATTGGTTAAGGAATGGATCCAGGGTCACACAGTGTCAGTGGCTGAACCCTGAATTGAACCCAGGTATTCTGACCCCCCTCCCCCCCCAGTTCTTCACTTTAACCTCAAGGCTGCTCTAATGGTTGTGTGATAGTCTGCAAAATTTGGCTCTGCTGTTGACTGATGCTGGAGGCACTACAGAGGTCTCAGTGCCCGGGGGAAGAAGGCCGTTATATTGCTTACGAGCAGCACCTTCTGGCTGACCCATGAGCCCCTTTGTTGGGCTGCTAAGGAGGTGGTGGCCGGGAGATTGAGGTGACAATACCATGGCTGACCACACCCCTCCTTCCCTAAGGAACTTTACAAACGCTGTGCTGAGTTCTCACTTGTGTGAGGCAAAAGGCAGAAACGTCTCAATGTGCCTGAGTTCTGCTCGTCTCCTCCAAAATCCCCGGGGCAGTGGTTTCCATGGGCTTAACCCTTCAGTCCTTAGCAGCCTAAGCAACGGGCGCCCATTTCAGAATGGCCCGGATTAACTCAGAGGGTTCTACACCTTCCCGGACAGGCTGCTCTGTGGGTCAGTGATGTCAGAAAGCAAGGAAGGCTGATATACTATGTGAAACTGGCAGGCCCAGCATCCTTGGGGAAGAGCTGCTGGTGGGGGAAGGGGTGTCAGATAATTCACTATCCACGTTAATTCTTCTCTTTGGGCCAAGTACCAAGTCTGTTCAAACGTTTGTTCAATACGTTTGAGCCAGAGGTAAAACTCCATTTATTCTACTGCCTAATTTTACTGCATGACTCATTGATGCAAATACGTTTGGCTCTCTCCAAAGGGGCTGTACAGGAAAGGGAAGTGTGTGTGTGGGGTCTAGACTCCAGGTTATCAGCCAAGAATGAGATTCTTCTGTTGGTTACACCCTCATGATCCTGCTGGACTTCAGAAGGGGACCCAGATGTTGTCTCTGGTGCAGCCACGGCTTTTTAGCAGACCTGACCCAAGTTCTCACCAAGACAACGTAATTGGGACATAAGTGAATTCTAGTCAGTTCGGGAAACACATCTTTTCAGTTCCTGAAAACATGCTATTATTAATTAAAGAGCACAAATACTAAGGGGGCCGCACGCCTTTCGTTGGCTGGTCTCAGACTTGTGCCTCTCCATTTGTCTCTTCTTGCTAAATTTTTCAGTGTTTTTAACATCAGACTGATGTTACGTATAATTACCAACTTTGCACCAAAATTATATTTGACATGGCTTGTGTGGGAAATTAGAGCATTTCAGAGACTACAAATTCACCTGGGAAGATGAGCCAGGCAAGACAAGGCAGTGTGGAGTGGAAGTAATTTGAATATTACATGTGCCCTCCTGAAAATGCCAAAATCATTTAAATTGCTAGAAAGGATATTTTCTCTAATTAACTGTGTGTGCTGGAGGGTTCATAACTGCGCTTTGGAGATAGAGGCCAGGCCAGGAGAACAGAGGCTGCTTTTGCACCACAGGGGGCAGTAAAGAATGGGCAGTGGGAGGGAAAAGGCCCTCCCCCCGCAAAATCATAGCCCGTTAATTACTATCCCTGCAGCTATTTGCTCTTAAAAAGAGATGCCTGGTTCTGTCCAGGACATGCCACATCCCTCCCCCATACCTCCAGTGATACCCGTGGGGGGGGGGGGGGACAGCGATAGCCCTTGCTCCCAATCCACATCCTGCCCTAACTCCTTGTTCAGGATGCTGGAACTGCATCAATTTGGAGCTTCTTCAAGGCCATCTCTCCTTCAGCTTCTGGCCTCGCCACTCTGCCCTCGGACGCTTCCCAAACGCTCTCCTTCCAGGCTCCCCCTTTAGCCGTCTTCCAGATATCCCTGGGCCCAGCTGACGCACACTCTTACTTCCCTTCACGTGTAGAACTAGAAGCCAAGTCTGGCTTTTTTTCCTCTAAATTACCCTGATTGTTGTTGACATTTGCTCCTCGTTGTATATGAGGAGACTGAGGGAGAGATGGACACGGACAAACACACAGATGCGCACACACACGGATCCTCTCTCTTCCTGCACATCGATTGTTTAAGCACTAAACCATCCGCTGACTCTTGTGACTCTAAATGACATAGTGGTTTTTTGAGGTTTTCCTCCCTACGGCTGTGGAAACCGCACTGGCTCTTTAGTCCCTCTGATGTGAGGGCTTCCCCCTGCGACTGGGGAGTGAGGACTGGCACACACTCCATCTCTCTCTCTACCATCACCGCGCCTGTGGTTTCTGCTTCGTTACGTATTCATTTTTATAATGCAATTATTATCTTGTGGGGAGAAAAGAAAAAAAGATGCCCTAATTAGCTGCTTAAAACTCTTGAAAGGCTGTTGGTAACTAGGTTCAGCAAGACTCTTTTGGACAAGCAAGATTGAGGAGAGCTGTGTGCACTCATGTCTTCATAGGAAAGATATAGGACCAGGATTGGCCTGATCCTGTGGGGCTGAGCACTGCCTGCACCAAGCACTTTGCTTTCTCAGAACTGTCAAGGTCACACCCTTATAGATGGATCCCCTGTCAGTGACAGCCATGAGCAGTGATCATCCACACAGCAGTCCCAGGGCCTGATTCCCCACTGCTATCTTGCACCATGCAAAGGGTGTATCAAACACTCTCCCAGTGTGAGTGGAGAGTTCAGACTTCCCCCACCCCCCTGTTTTGCACAGGTGTAAATGATGGTGCAAGTTGCGAGGCAGGGGAGAACCAGGCCCACAATCTCTCCCATAGCAACCCTGGCCCTGGAAAATGGCACCCCACTGGCTCACAGCACACTTCACATCAGCAATCATCATCATCTTCATGGCACATCCCAAAGGGACATAGCCTCCTTGCAGATCGAACACCAGTCAGATCGATCCCTAGCTAGGTCCTCACCACAGCAAGGAGAGTAAATGCTGGCTAAGGACACTGAGGCACATGCCTGCTCTTCGGAGAATTGCCATGGCATCTTCAATGTCCACAGCATGGCCAATGCCTGTTGTGGTCTCCTACACAAGTCCCTCCGCTTGCCACAGCAAACAGATCCTTGGCTTACTTTCCTTGCAAAGGTGAAGGACTTGGTTGATTTGAATGTTACTCTCCAAAGGGCTAAATTGATCCCTTATGGGTTCTCCATTGGTTTCAGTAGGGTCCAGCTGGGGATGACTTGGCTCAGAAGGTCGACGTGTTTCAAACCTCCAGCCAACAGCCTGTCCCAGGTGACGAATGTCTGGGAGCTGTTTATATCAGGGTTCGGCAATGTCATGATTCAGTGTAACTTGTTGTAATTGTCCATTCCACGTTCTGGCCTGAGGGAAGGACATTGCACCTGAGCAGGAAGAGGAGGAGCTTAAGGGAAATCTGAAAATCCAGAAGGGTTATTTACATGCTGTTTGCATCAGGTAGCTTGGGCAGCTGCTCACTAATCCATGCTATACAGGAGAGGAAGGGAGTGGATGAATAATGCGCTCTGCTGTATGACTTTTCCCTTGCTCTTGAGGTGATAATTACCCCCTCTGGCATGCCTGTGCCCACCCACCTGCACAATACACATTTTTGCTATTCCCTCAGTTATTCCCTGTCCCCTTAGTGCAGCACCTGTGTTGGGGATGCACGTGCAGATTGCTGGACAGATGCAGTTTACTCAATTTACCCGACTCCTTGTCCAATCAACCATTTTATTTCCATGCCACTTGCATGGACAGCCTGTGTCACTTTCTCAGACTGTAGTCAGTGACAGCAGGTAGGATTTGAACTCCATGGTGATAAGAACACTGAAGATGAGATCTGGATGGTGAATGGATAGATGGGCAACTGTTGAATAAGGCAGTCAATTGGTCTTTGCTAGTGCCTGTTGCCAAAAATGTGGGAGAGCATGCCATACCCCAATCTTCCTAATATCGCAGCATGATACTACCCTGTCACCTCCACCAGTCTCCCTGCCACCTAGCCTCGCAACCATGGAGTCCTCTTCAGTCACTCTCAATCCTTTGTACACTGAGGCTCTGGTCAAATCCTGCCTCTTCTTCCTTTAGTGTCCCTAATGCCCACCCTTCCTCTCTTCCCCCTACTGGTTTCTGCTTTGGTTCTCTTGCCCTGCAGTGATTGTCCATACCCTCACTCCCCATTGGCCTTCCCAAAACAATATGGCTAAAATACTCTTCCTCTCCCCCTGTTCTTACCATGTCGCCCTCCTTGACCCGTTCACTGCCTTTCTGTCACTGCTCCGCCTCCATGTCTCTACACTGTCTCTACACTCATTTCATCCCACTCCCCCAATCCAGCTGCCTTGGTCTCCCTCTCCCACCAGTGATGTTACCTTCTTTGTTTTTCCTTCATGCTGCCATTATGCCTGAAAGAACTTTCCTTGTCCTATGGGCCAGACGGCCTCTCTTGCAGCCAAGGAGCATGACAGCCGCAAGGCTGTCGGTATAAGCCATGGAAGCTGTCAGCGGAGACTCCCTCCTTGCGCTGGATGGAACTGAGAACTGTGGGAGGATTCTGCAGCAAAGGAAGTAGCTTGCGCAGCCCCCCAGGAGCTGACTGCACCACCAGTGAGAGCATGGCAGGAGCCAGTACTCTCTGCTCAGGTGCCATTTTCCTTCCCCAGTGGGATGCCCCTAACCAGTGAGACCATTACGGGGGAGTATCCATCCTGTGAGTGCAATGGGGAAAGCCACCCACCTACTGCACGTCCTCCCTGCTGTTCTAGAGGAGCTGCCGGTTCCACCTGAGCAGAGGATTTGTCTAATTTCTCTCTCAGCTCTCTCCACGCTGGCAGGGATGCCGCAGTCTCCTTTCTTGGCACTAGATGGTGCCAAGAACCCTCGTGCAGTTGCAGTGAGCATTAGGCCCCTGCTCACTTTGTACCATGATGAGAAGATACCTCTGGCTTCACATGGAGGCTTTTCAGGAACTGTTCTTCGCTGGGTCCCTAAGGGGCCGTTTCCCAGATCTGCCTCTCAGTGACTGGGCTTGCAGGCCCCTGTGTATCCAGCAATCAAGGTGGAGATTTATGAAGTGGAAAGATGTCACATATACTAGTTGCTGTGTGGGAAAGGGAGGTTTATCTTCTGGGCCGTGGCTTGAGGACAGGATTTTCACAGGGTATTTGGTTCATCTGTCTCTTTCTGATTTTTTTTGTTCTTTAAATTTGGGCTGAATGTAGTACAAATGAAAGCGACAGGCTCTGAGGGCTATCCAGAGCCAGGCACACCATGGACAGGGGCAAGCGCCCCATGCTCCGCCCAGCCAGTGCCCCTCACTCCTGGTCTGCAGTAGATCTTGCCGTTCCAGTTCTGCCCCCAATAGTGCCATTTATCCAGCTCTAGCAGTGCATCTCAGCTCCGACTTGCCATCCCTGATCCTCTCCTGAACGGAGGCTTCTAACACGTAGTTGTTTCATGGCATGGACAAAGCACATCCAAAAGCAAGGTTGAGACCAGCGAACTAGTTCCACTTATGTCACCACTTGGATTTGAACAGACTCCCACAGAGCCCCCAGTAACTCTACCTCCTAACAATGAGCATCTGTAGAGCTTATCTCCTTCAGAGCTCCCGGCACCTGCTATCCGCAGAGCCCTGAAGGTTGACACTGGTGACACCCTCCCCCCAATATCTAACAACACTGTAATAACACCAGTGCTTTGCATTTATATAGGGCCTCTGATCCAAGGATCTTGATGCTCTTTGCAGGCATTAGAGGTAGGGTGATGTTTACCTGTGAGGTAGCGAAGTGTTACGGGTAAACTCAGGCCCCGAGAAATGAAGTGACTTGCCTGAGGTCACACAACCAATCAGTGGCAAAGCTGGGGATGGAACCCTGGTTCCCTGGCTCTAGCCCCTAGTCGACGGTCCTTCTCCATCTCCCAGCAGCAAATGCCCCCTGAATTGCAGAGCATCACACGTCATTGTAGGAAGTGGCGACGTGACACCCCAGCTACGGAGGGGAACAAATCCAACCTTCAGGGCACAACCTTTCAGTTTCCCAAATTAGTCCAGGTCAAGGAACTCAGCGAGCCTAATTCACCCCCTACTCTGTGCCCTGTGACCCAAGATGCAGGACAGCTGAGAATCGTCCCATTGTGTTCCCATCTCAGGGTTCTTGCGCCATTATATCATGTCTTGTTCCATTCCCAAAGCTGTGTAATCCTTGGTTTTATTTTTTCCTACGCCATTTCTGTGACTACCCCCCACCCCCACCCCAGATGAGTGCATGTTCAGGGCATCAGCTGTCACATCCTCTTGACCGCCCTCCCATCAGGTCGCTATGGCCATGCCGCATCACCGTGCATGATACAATGTGACAAAGCAGGTGCAACCATAGCGGGAAATGGGGGTGGGGAGGGAAGAACCCCTGAGGCCTGCTGAGAGTCCGCAGGGAATGAAAAGGAAAAGCTGCTTTTTCCAGGGTGGGGTGCTGGATGTAGGCAGTCTGAGGGGTACTGAATCCAGCTATCAGCTGGAATATTTAAAGTCTATGGTCTCTGTGTACAAAAAGGAAATCTACTGAAGGGGTCAGGCTGCTTTGTGGTGTCCCTTCTCCCTACCACCTTACATAAAACTGCGTTACTGATTTTTCACTTGCTAAGTCGCCAATTTCTTGGCTCTGGGATGTGGCTCTAGACCCATCTCAGGATACACCTCAGATTCTCACGCTAGCATGAGGGAGGTGTGCTGGAATTGACTGAGCTGCGTACATCCACAGCGGGAGGCGTGAAGACCCAAAGCTGCTAGACTGTCTAGAGAGACCACTGCATTTTTAGCCAGTATGCAACGGTGAGTCATCCATGTTTAGGGGGGCTGGTTTCCATGCTGCCTGCCTACCTACCGTATCAGCAGGGCCTGGGAGGTGCCCCCTGGATGTAGCTGGTACAGAAGCCAGATACTAAGGGTTGTCTGAAGGAGAGAGGGCGCTTCCTGTACCTGCACTTCAGGAGACAGACACTCTCTTTCTTCTTGGTGATGCTCTCTGAAGAGGCATGGAACATGTCTTGTCCTGTTCCTCAGCACAAGCCCACCCATAGAATCATAGAATCATAGAATATCAGGGTTGGAAGGGACCCCAAAAGGTCATCTAGTCCAACCCCCTGCTCGAAGCAGGACCAATTCCCAGTTAAATCATCCCAGCCAGGGCTTTGTCAAGCCTGACCTTAAAAACCTCTAATGAAGGAGATTCTACCACCTCCCTAGGTAACGCATTCCAGTGTTTCACCACCCTCCTAGTGAAAAGGTTTTTCCTAATATCCAACCTAAACCTCCCCCACTGCAACTTGAGACCATTACTCCTCGTTCTGTCATCTGCTACCATTGAGAACAGTCTAGAGCCATCCTCTTTGGAACCCCCTTTCAGGTAGTTGAAAGCAGCTATTAAATCCCCCCTCATTCTTCTCTTCTGCAGGCTAAACAATCCCAGCTCCCTCAGCCTCTCCTCATAAGTCATGTGTTCCAGACCCCTAATCATTTTTGTTGCCCTTCGCTGGACTCTCTCCAATTTATCCACATCCTTCTTGTAGTGTGGGGCCCAAAACTGGACACAGTACTCCAGATGAGGCCTCACCAATGTCGAATAGAGGGGAATGATCACATCCCTCGATCTGCTCGCTATGCCCCTACTTATACATCCTACTTATACTCCCATCCCTCCAGGGAGTCATTTTCTTTGGCTGCACCTCTTCCCTTCCATGTTTCTGTTGAAGTTTTTTGAGGGCTTTGGTTCTCTCCTTTGCACCTGATGCTTGATTGATTTTTGGCTATGTGCATAGCTTCAGGTGCCACCTCTGTGCTGAGGACCTCTCCACATCTGACCAGTGTCCTTTTGTACAGTGCCACGTCTGGCTCTCCTGGATGGCTCGCTGGCAACTTCAGCTCAACAGGGCAAAAACTAAGCTGCTTCTTGTCCCTCTTAACCATGTTCTGCCTCCTCTTTCCTCCACCACTGCCATCTTCTCTACCCCTCTCAGGACCAAAACGTGATTGTCCCCTGTGACTCCTGGCTCTCCTTCTCCCTACAAAGTCAGCCAGTTGCCACATCTTGCCACTCTCTCCTGCACAGCATTTCAAAAATTTGACACTTCCTTTCCATCCTAGGGACTAAAACTGGTCCAGTTACTGGTCTTCTGCCTTGAGGACTGCAATCTCCTCCTCTCTTGGGCTGCCTGATATACTATGCATCACTCCTCTTCACTCCAGCCACAATGCTGCTGTGAACGTTAGCTCCCTCCCCTGGTGCTGTGAGCTCACCACTCCCAAATGTAACCTCAGGTTGGCTGCCATATCCATTTCAGACTTCTCCAAGACCCCAGATGATGCCACCCTGGTCTAACTTCAGGTCCTGTCTCTTACGTTCTCCACTTACTTCACCCCAGACACATGCATTGCATTCTCCCCACACTCCCATCTTTGTGCCTTCTTCTATGTACCTGTCCCCTTTCATTCAGGATCCACTTCTGCCCCAGTTCACACATGCCAATCAGGGAGCCTTCTCTATCCCCAGTATGAAACAAAAGGGGAAGCTGTGAGGAAAGGGGGCAGTTTGAAAGGAAACTGCGGCACCTTCGACACATGCACATAACACACCTAATTAACCTTGTATCCTCACTGAGGCAATGGTGTGTGTGTGTGTGCGTGCGCGTGCCCAAAGCTGAGGTAACGTGGTGGGAGACTGGGGTGGAAACTGAAGTGAGTTAACAGAGGTCTCTACAGAAAACTGTGCGGAGGTAATTGAATCTATGAGGGGTGTTGGTGTGGGATAGGAGGGCTGTGATGGGTTTGACTGGTGGGGGTAGGTTCTGTGGGAAATACAAGGAAGGAGGTGGGGTCTGTGGTGAGACGTTGAGGCAGGATGGTGGAGCTGGCAGCAGGCTATAAAAGTGCAGGGACATCCTAATGTGATGGAGGATGATATGGATGGGAGGGGGGGTCAATGGTGGAATGGAGGGAGGTGGCGCTCTGTGTTGTGATGGGATTTAAGGTGGAGTAGGGTAGAAGCTGGGGTGGGTTTTTGAAGGGACTGACAGTGCCTGCATTAGAATTTAGAAGCTAAATGGGAGTGGTGGGCTTGCTCTGCAATGTAGGGTTGTGGCGAAAGCTACGTGCTGACAGGGCTGAGTGAAGAAGTCAAAGATGGAGAAAGGCTGATGCAATGGTTTACGGAAATGGGTGGTAGAACCTGGCTGATGTGGGGCAGGGAGCCTCGGGTCAGGTGTGGAGGGGAGAGTCCCTGATGGATGCTGAAGCTGCAAGGGAGGCTCTGGGAGCCGAGTAAGGTCTGAGAAGGAAATACTAGAATTGAGATGCCAGTCGGAAGAGAGAGGTCTTGGCAGGTGGAGTTGGGGGGAGGGTCAGCTTCCCCCCACTCTGTCCTTGCTCGCGTTTAGATTTTGATAGCTCTGCCTCAAAAGAAGAAAAAAAGCGTGACTGTGCATGCAGCGCTTCACTCCCCTGACTCTTCAGCTCCAAATGGTTATTGTAATAGAGCTTAGAGAGCCCCATGCAGGCAGAGGGCCCAATGGTGCTAGGCCCTGTACCGACAGGGTAAAAGCCAGCCTCAAAAAACTGATAGTCCTAAATAGGCAGAACTAGACAAAAAACAATAACTAGAGCTGGTGGAAAAACATAATGACCTTTTTTTCCCCTTGAAATTTCAGATTTTGCCACACCCCTGCCCCCAAAAATGGGCCAAAATTTTCACCAAAACACAGATCTGTTTTCCGTTCTCACTGACTCATTTTGATGTCACATCTCCAAAGTACAATGCTCGTTAATTACGCTTTCCCCCACAGAGCCCCTTTCTCCAGAGCTCAGTGCTCCCCTTTTCTCTACCAGAAAATTCCCCCCAATGGCCCCTTTAAACCACCTCTCTCTCACCTCCCCATTTCTCTGATGCCAAGCAAAGAGAAGAGCAGCACTAAACTGCTGAGGAGTCCTTTGCAATCCCCCCTTCCATCATTTGCTCTAATACCTTTTTGATTATCTTGGTGGACACAGATATAAACTGTGTGCGCCTCCGATCCCTCACTCATGAGCCATCTCCATATTATTATTATTTTTTTTGCATTTTCTTTTTAAAATAAAAATGACTGCTGATGTTTATGCCCCCGTAATACATTATGTATTATTTCGTTTTAAGCGCTGCCTTTTGCATCCTGACAGTAACAATAAAATGTGAGTATGGGATTCCTAATACAGACAGACTAATGTTTCCACTGCTAGCCTTCCCTATCTCTCCTTTTTTTTTTATTTCTTTCTGCTCGCTAAGCACTTTTGAAAAAGCTCCTTTTATATTCCTAATAAAATTAGAGCAAAATACATCGATTTACTGGAAAAGAGGGTTTGTTTGTTTGGTTTCCCCCCCCCCCCCTTGATGATAGCACTCTTTTCCCCTCCTCCCCCCGCCTCCACCTTTAAAACACTGGTGAATATTCCAGTTCAAAGTTCTCTAAATTTGTCTTGACCTTTGACTGATTCTCCCCTGTTGTAGAACGTTGATTAGTGCCCCAGTCCAGGCTCATTCTTCTGTTGGTGTCTGATGGTATAATTCTCTCTCCTCCCACCATGTGTTTTTATTTGCACCAAACACGTATTTGCAGAACCCTGGTAAATGGCCAGTCCTCCTGCACTGGCTGGGAGCTGAACTGTGCGGGGGACCTCATCAGTCCTTTTCGATCTCTAGATTCTCCAATCCAGATTCTGATCTCAATTACACTGATTTTTGCTTTGCTGTTTCCAGTCCTCCATTGCCCCTGTTCCTTGGGTTGTTCCTTATCCCAGGGCTAGGGGGCTGTAAAATGCTAGCAAGTCAGAACGGCTGGGGTTTGGCATTTGCTTTATGCTAGTGTTGATGCCCATACAAAGTGCAAGGCCATGGGGACTCAGGCTATTGACTTCAGTGGTGTTACTCTTGATTAGTACCACAGGGAAGTCAGAATCAGGCTCTCTGCCTCTGCTTGGATTCCTTTCTTGTGGAGCTCTCTTGCAGGCAGCCTGGTTGGAGCTGCTGGAAGAAGAGGGGAGGATTGGAACCTCTCGATTGGAAAGCTTTTGGAATCTGTCATTGTGCTATACTGATTTAATGAGAGTGGGGAGGAGAAAGCATCCCCCAATTTTCCTTGTAACAGTTGTGTTAAAATATTGATACAGACACTTAAGTTTTTCCATTAACTAGTAGTAATTTTTTAAAAATAGTGCCCATGCTAGAGATCTCCTTGCGAGCAGAATCTCCAAGACAGAGCACCTCTTGCTGAGCACCAATTCAACCAGTCAGGAGAACCAGGCTATAGACAAGGTGAGCTAGATTTTGGAGGTGCTGAGCATGCACAGCTTCAACGGAAGCCAGCAGAAACTGCTCGTGCTCAGCTCCTCTGAAAACAAGACTGCAACTCTGGAACTACTGCAGCCAGTCAAATCTCCAGCCTATCCAGTCCAGCATCCTATCTCTGAGACTACATCTAACACTGGCAAATATAGGACCTGTGGTTCGCCATGGGTGGTAGTGGAGGTGGAAGCCACAGTGTAGTTGGGGATGAGAACAGGGTTCGACAGCATGATGGTGACAACTCCTGATCCCTATCTGTGTTCCAGTTTCCACTATTACTACCACCAGTGGTGAACTATAGGTCCCGGTCTGAGGATGGTCTTGTAGTTAAGGCGTTGGATTGGCACTTGGGAGTTGATTCTGAGCTCTGCTGTCGTCTTGTGTAACCTTGGGGAAGTCACTTACCCTCTCTGTGCTTGAGTTCTGCATCTATAAAATGGGGCAGTAATCTTTCCTTTCTCCTGCCTTGTGCTTGCCTTGTCTCTGTAGATTGTAAGCTCTCTGGAGCAGGGACTGTCTCTTACCATGTTTGTACTGTGCCTGGTACAAGGGGGGTCCCATTCTCAGCTCCAGAGTTCTGACATCCAGTGACAAGAGTTGCTTGGGCTCTTTCTTGGACCAACGGTGTTCAGGCCCCAAAAGCACTGGCATGATCCCACAGTCTTTCTTTCTGGGGCTAGAGGGGGACTGGGATCCTCCATCTCCATGCAGTCTTGGGCTTCATCAATGGCTCCTGCCCCTTCCAGCAAGAGAGGTAGCACACTCTCCAGTCCATGTCCATTCTCCTGGTGCAGACCACGAATTGAGCCAAACCTGGGTATGCTGGTGGCTGTTAATGCAGATCTCTGTTCGCGGGGACTCAGCCCAAGCTGAATCCAAGCATTCTTTTTAAGATGAAAATGAGAAAAGAATTAATTTTAATGAGTGATGTTTTTGCTGCCGCTTGCCCCGCCATGTGCCCCCCTCCCTGCTGTGCTGCATGATCTGCCATCATGTCAGCGTTCCGTGATCAAAGCCCTTCCATGAGGGGATACCTTACAAGGGTTTCTGTGTCAGTTCCAGTCCCCAAAGAACTTTGCCAGTCCATTAAGAGCCTGGCAGGCTGTACAGGGAAATGCTAGAACAAGAGGGGAGGAGAGATGCAGGCTAGAGAATAAGGAGGCAGGAAAGAGGAAGAAAAGATTAGTTTGAGCAGAAATTCAGCATCTGAAAACGGCTTTCAGGGGGGATCGCCTTCAGCAGCCTCTTTGCTGCTGAGGGTGAGGGGAGCTGCAGAGAATTGCTCACCTTGCTGGAGGGCTCAGGCAAAGAGCCTTCTGAGCTCAGGAGTTCTACCCTGGGCTCTTGACAACATTCCCAAGGTGCCCAGTTTGCTCTGCATCCCTGACTCATGGCTCCTAGGGCAAGATTCTCAAGGACACTCAGCACATTGAGTGTACATTGGGTGCTGGGCTGCTCTGCAAATCGGGCTCAATTCAGATGACTAAGTGGGAGATGAGCCCTCTTGAGCATCTGGCCCTGACTGCAGGTGCTGAGTACCTGAAAATGTGGCCCTTAAAGCATGATCCAGTGCCTACTAAAGTCAATGGAAGCCTTTCTGCTGGCTTCAGTGAGCATTGGATCATGCCCCAATGAGGAAGTAAGGAAAAAATGGTGAGAGAGAGCGAGTCAGTCAGTCTCTCTCTCTTTCTCTTTCTCTCTCTCTCTCATGCACGCCAGACTTGTTTTGCTGCTGCATTAGCCTTGCCAGAAGGCCAGGGGCAGAGAAAGGTGGTTAAGCCATAGTGCCCATCGTTGCCCTTTATGGTGGTTACTCTTGTGATGCAGGCACTTTTGAACCGTGATCTGGACTGAGGTCCACCCAACCGGTTTCACCTTACTTTGGCATAGTCTGCAACCTAGCTCCAACCTGGGTGCAGTTTGCACACAGCAATGATAGCATGTCCCATTGAGAACAATGCCAGGATGGGTGCGGTTCCTACACTGAAGGTTGAGAGCAGGGTGAGAGATTGGCTGCCTCAGTCCACGGGCTGTAGGACAGAGTCTAGATCATGGTCGTCAATCTTTCAGAAGTGGTGTGCCGAGTCTTCATTTATTCACTCTAATTTAAGGTTTCATGTGCCAATAATACATTTTAATGTTTTTAGAAGGTCTCTTTCTATAAGTCTTTAACATATAACGAAACTATTCTTGTATGTAAAGTAAATAAGGTTTTTAAAATGTTTAAGAAGCTTCATTTAAAATTAAATTAAAATGCAGAGCCCCCCGGACTGGTGGCCAGGACCCAGGCAGGGTGAGTGCCACTGAAAATCAGCTCGCGTGCCGCCTTTGGCACGTGTGCCATAGGTTGCCTACCCCTGGTCTAGATCGTTGTGTGGTAGTCCACGTAGCAGACTCAGTCTGGCTCCTTGCAGGGCACTAACCCTTCCCCCAAACCATCCCTGTACATGGCACTAATTTCACCCCTTGTTGTCAGCCTCAGCACAGAGGCCAAGGTGTGGATGGGCACCAGAGGCTCAATTAATCCCTCGCATCTAAGAGTGGTCACTGCGAGTCAGTGGGGACAGAGGTTGGGGAGTCTGTGCCATAACTGAGTACTCCAAGGTGCAGGAAGCCCCAGAAGCTCTCACTCCAGGCTGTCCAGGTGCATAAGCAGGTACATATCCTCACCACAGTCTGTTGGGTCCAGTCTGAGCAGGGCTTCAGTCTGGACCGTCCCCCTGTATCCAAACTGAAAAATTAGAGCTTCCATTAATGAAAGCCCTGATCACATTTAATCACAGGGTGGTACTAACTCTGGCAAGGACCCACACAGGACTCACCAGGAGCAACTCTAGCAGAATGGCATTGTCTAATGATCAGAGTGGGGTGCCTAGGAATCAGGGAAGCTGAGGTCTAAGCCTAACTTTCCTACTGGAGGATCTTGGGCAAGTCACTGAGGCCCCAGCTTTCAAAAGCGGCCTCTAATTTTGGGGGCCTCCATTGCTGGGTGCCCAACATGAGACGCTAATGCCTGAAAATGAAGACACCCAAAATCAGTGGAGACCTTTGGAAAAATAAAGAGATTTCACCACTCGCTGCCTTAGTTTCCCCACCTATAAAATGGGGCTGTTCCCCCATCTTTGCTCAGTGCTTTGAGAGCCTTCAGTGAAGGCCTCAAGCTATTATTATCTTCACCTGCTCCACTGTCTGTTCCAGAGCCTGTTATGAACCTGATACTGTTCCCATGCCCCTTCCCGATATTACATGTGAGCTATGAGCTGAGGGCGTCCTGCTCACTCTACCCCCACCATCCAGCACAAAATTCCCAGTCTAACTCTCTTTATCTGTGAGATTCCCAACTGGGGCAATTTCCTCCCTAGGGTGCCAGCGCAACTGAACCCCAGCAGGAAAAGGTGGAGAGGGAGGAGGTGGTGCATTCTTGGCATGGATTTATATATATTTGGTTCCCTTCTGATAGGAATCTTGGGTACACTCCAGGCCAGGCCATGCTGTTGGCTGTGCTCCTTTTACCAGCACACTGAGGTGCCCCCAAAAACCACATGCCCAAAGGACTCTATTCAGATTCGGGTGACTCCAAGTCCCAGCTTGCTTGGTCCTCGAAGCAGGTTCTGAGAGCAATCAAAGCTGCTGCAGTGCAATTTCCGACCTGAGAATTTCCTTCCTATTTGTGTGTGTGTGTGTGTGTGTGTGTATGTATATTTACGTGTTTCAAAAAAAACCACCACATTTTGGTTTTGTGCACTAAGCACTTTTGAGGGCGATATGGGGCCCCGTAATATGGAGGTTTATAACCTCCTCTGCTAATGCTCTCTGACACTCTGTTTTGATATCATTACTACATTATACTCACAATTTTTGAGTGAAAAAATACAGTACTTAGAAAGTCGAAATTCATAAATAAATTCATGTCAAACCGCACTTAATATTGATTTTGTTAGTGTTCAGATTCAATAATAAGGTACTGCGTGCATGAATATTTAAATATAATCATCATTTCTGCATCTCCTAATGGCCTCTGCTCTTCTACACTCAATTTAAACACAATTTAAAAACTATAATGTATTGAAAAATACTAGGATTTAGCAATAAATCACCATTGGGATACTCCAAGCCTTTTATAGGATGGCTCAATATCTGCTTCCCAGGGGACAGCACAATTAGATTCATGTTTTTAAACTTCTCAATTATCCATATACCATAATTTTATGTGAAAGTTTGTTTCCCTTCCTCCCCCCAACCTCGGTTCCCCCCTCACCCCCCCCAGATCCTCTCCCTGTAGGAAGCGGAGAAATCGCTAAGTGTTCTCTGAGCTGGGTTAGTATAGTAAAAAGGAGTCAAAGGTTGCAGTCCTCAAACTGAATTAAATCCAGAGATTGCCAGGGAAAGCAGAACGCTGACTCACTTAATCACATTATTTGGGGAAAAAATCTGGGGGGGGGGGGGATGAAAGAGATAAAATGACTCAAAATGAACTCGCCAAGGAGGAAGCAGAGTTTTTATATTTATTTAAAAAGCAATATTCATCTTTATCAAATAGAGATAGGGTGGTTCAATGAGGATGGAACTGGCTGGACTTCTGCACAGTTGCAGGCAGGAGTAGGATAGCTCCGGCAGTTGTTCTCCCTCTCAAGATTGGCGATGGGATGGGAGAAGGGAAGTTCACTGTGACCTCTGGTGCCCTGGTGCCATCTCCATTTGTTTATTGATAGGCAGTTTCTGTGGTGCTCGTTGCTGTTGGATCTGAATGCCCCATGCTGTGAGGTTGAAATTCTTATCCTCATTTTGTGGATGGGGAAACTGAGGCACAGATGGGCAAAGTGACTTGCCTGAGAGTACATGGTGAGTTGGTGGTAGAGCTGGGGGCAGAACCTGTGCCCTATACCACCAGCCCCCCCTTTTTTCTTGGCATCCTGGCAACAAGAGGTTGGGAAGAGGCTCAAATGTGTCTACTGCAAAAAAATAAAATAAAATACAACAATGGTGCCAACCACTATGGAAGATAACAGCAGCTGATGGCACACTGTTATTGCTGGCTACACCGATGCAGATGGCATGTGTTACAAAATGCAGGTAGCAAACCAGTATGATTGCATAGGGATGGCACTCTCGTGTCTGATGCACATGGTAAATTAGTATTGCTAGATGATGCACAGGAAGCAATGAATGCAGAGGGTGCACTGGCAGTGTTATATGCAGAGGGCACAGTGATAGCAACCCATCACATGGGTAGGACAGTGGCAATGGATCACTGGCATGAACAGGTTGTGCAGGGAAGTGAATAAATGATGTACAGTGCACTGGTAGAGAACATCTGATGATGTGGGATGGCACAAACATTGCATTGGTGTGAACTGGCTGGCTACCTTTGCCATGAGTCAGCTATCGCGAATTGTGGCGGTGAACCCATTAGACCACATCACATCCACCTGTGCTCTGGTTATGCCACGTAGTTTGCCAAAAACAACATTAAGAATGTGTTTTAATGTTTCATCGGCACAATTTTTTCCTTCTGCAAAGCCAGGCTGCCTTAGGACCATGCATCCAACAGCACAGACCTCTGAGGGGGAGGAAATGATGATTAGTCCAGGGCAGCCAGGCTAACCATGATCTCAGGGAGCTGTTCTGCGTACAGAACCCTATTGGTTTGAAGGCCTGCTAGCTCACCTGTCTGGGAGGGCAAGAACCAGATTCTTTGAATTCTTTGGGAGAGGGGATTCTCAGCAATTCTCCCTGAAGATGAGGCTCCCACTTAGAGCCCAAATGATTTTGCAGGAAAACATGCTTGAAACCCGGTCACCCGTCCAGGAGTTGGGTATTGTACGTCTCTGCCCTGTGCCAATTGGCTGTTTGCACCAACCCTCAGCCTCTTCATGAGGGGTGAGCATATGTTTTGGTAGTGGGGTGGGATTATTTTTTAAATGTAGCTGTTTGCAAGGTATGGGAAGATAGAAGCAATACAAGCTGAGAGGGATAAATGGGGAGCATGCAGGTGAGGCGATCAAAGTGCATAGTAAATTCCATTTCCTGGAAATTTATCACATGGGCCCCACCCTCAGATGTGTGGAATCACTATGGAAAGTGCATGGACGTTGATAGATGCTAGCAGATTACTGGCATTGATAGGTGCAGATGGTACACTAACAATGACAGAAGCAGGGGTCAGCATGGCGCTGATAGATGCAGGTGGCAGATACCAAGGTCAATAGGCTGATATTCAGTGATGGAGATGGCAGATCAATAAATAGTTCCCTGAAATTGATAGATTCAGGTGAATTGGATATAAAAGAGTAGTTGTACTTTCCTGTGCCCCGGCCTCAAACCCAGCTTTCCCCGTGCGAGACACCACAATGAGATGACACTCACCATAGACCGTGCAGCTCCTCATAATATGATTGTCTCTGTCCTTTTTTGTGTGCTTCAGTCAGCAGTGAATTAGTTAATACTGATGACATGTAAATGGACTTCATTAGGTTTCAGAGTTAACCTTTTGTTGAGCTGAAGAGGGGGACAGTTCACACCTCTACCAGTTAGAGCAGTTATTCCAGGCAGTCTGCAGAGTTAGCCACACATTGCTACATCAGTTACACTTGGTTCAAATTCTGAAGATTATTATCATAACCAGAAGGGATAGAAGCTTAATTTTTTTAAATGAAGATGTAGAATCAGTAGCTCAAAAAGGGAAGACGTAAAAAAAAAAAAAAAAGACTGACTGGCAGAGCCAATGCAAAGTGACCCAACTCAAGCCCTGCAGATGGCACTGTTGGTTTGTGTAAACAGACCTTATCCAGAGGTTGAAAGGGCAGGGCTTAAGCCTCTTCCTCTGATCAGAAGAAGCACCCCAACTTGCCTGTCCTAAGCACAGGAGTTTGCATTGCCTTAAGACTGCACCAGAGAATTTACTCATTCTCCCACCCAAAGAAATTCTGATGGGTGAGGTGTATTCTGGGGGGGTGCAGGTGGCATCCTGGCACTCAGGGTGCTCATCAGGCATTGTTTATAATAGGTGAACCACCTCTGACAACTGTGGGTTGCAATGATAAATGTGAATAGCAAATGGGTATTGATAGATGCTGTCAGTGCTTTGGAGCTGGTGGATGATGCCGGTGACATATTGCTATTAGTAAATAAATGCAGATGGCACCTTGGTACTGAGAGACGTGTGTGAAGCAGTGGGATAACAAAGTGGCATTGATGGCTGAAGGCATGCACCATTGATAGATTTGTTTTGCTGCCACCCAGCTCTTTGAACCCGTCCATTGGCTCCCTGTCTCTTATGCATCACACTGAAACACCTTATCCTCATTTGCGAGCCTCTTCATAATCTTCCCCCTACTCTGCTTCCCATTCCCTGTGTTGGTCCCAATCCTTTGGTTCTGCTTCTCTCTAATGCTCTGCTCACCCTTTCATCTTTGGGCCTTGTCTCATACTGCCTCTTTGGCCTAGAGTGCTCCCTGTCACCCATCAGGGACCCTTTTCCTCTTCATCTGTCTCAGCACTTGCTCAGCACCTCGCTGTCTTAGGGGGATGTCTGTCACAGTAGGGGGTTCTGTCAAGACCAGGGAGGTTTTTTGCTGACTGTTGAGGGAAGGAGGTAGGGGTTGTGTCGGGACTGAGGACAGAAATATGGGTCCCTTTGGAGAAGCATCGAAATGTTTAGCTGCTTATCTGACCTGAGCCTTAGTTCCAAACTCTGATGTTCACTCATCACTACCTAGAAGACTGGATTTTCTAATCTTATCAGATTGTTGCTTTAGCCTTTGGAAATGGGAGACCTGTACATCTGGCATCAGCATGTAGAGGGAGAGGTTCTTGTGGATTTACATGTAAACTGGTGATAGATACACATACACGTGCACACCCCTTAACTTATAAGTGTGGTTAGGTGCACTAATAGTTATGTATACGCACTCAGACCAAAACCTTCATAGGTGGCCACTGGTTGCAGGTGCCCACCTTGGGACCTAATTTTCCAAGGTGATGAGTTCCTGCAGCTCTGCTTGAGGTCAGTGGACACCTCTGAAGATTAGGCATCTCAGGTTGAGTATGTAAACAGTGAGATGTCTACAATTGCTAGCCACATTTGAAAGTGTGTCTGTCTGTATGTACATACCCAAGTGATAAATGGGGGACCATGTGCTAACGTGCATCTATCAAGTTGGTAGGCAGAAGAGAGCATTCTGATCCCTAGAGCCCTGTGCGGATACAAAATTTGTATCCGCATCTGATCCACTATCTGCAAACATGGTCCATGGAGATCCAGCGGCAGATTTGCGTGGCTCTACCGATCGCTCTATCTAAAATATCTTCAGAAACGCCTCCCTTTCAAATGCTGATTTGATTTTTGTTCTTTTTTTCTTCCTTATTGAATGCTGAACTAATATTAGTTAGACTCTTGAATCCTGATCGGCTGACCAAAATCGCCCAGTCACTGACTCCAAGATGCCAAATGAGATTGGAAAAACCCATAGGAATATTTAATGCAGAGAAACAGACCGAGGAACATCCTGGCTTCCTTTGCTCCCAGCCAGACAAACAAGTAACTCTGGCCATTTATCTCTCTGGGGAGATCCTTGTATGTGGCCTTGTACACATTTCTGGTGGTGCTGCGAGGTCTGAGCTCAGCGAGACAAGCTGGCTGTGACATGCCCATGCCCCTTTCTTCTGGTGACCTCTGGTGAAATAAACCCTCAGTGTGAACTCTTCCTCAAAGGTGGAGGCAACGTGGTCTAGAGGCTACAGCCCAGGAATGAGAATTAAGAGACATGGATTCTGTTCCTCGTTCTGCCACTGATTTGGGGTCATCTGTAAAACGGGGCTAATACCTTTTGTGAAGTGCTTTGAGATTGCTGGATAGGGGTGCTGAAGATGATGATAGATAACACTTGTCATCTTTATGGGTCGTTGCAACATTTGCTAATTAAATCTGGAGATGGGTCTGAGCCACAAAATTCACATCCAGATTCAAATTCCCCTCAAGTTCAGATGGTTTGGATCTGGGGCTTTGGTTCAGACCCATGACAGAAATTAAGCCCATAAAGTTTGGATCTGGTTCTCCTTTTCCCCACAGCTTGTCTAGACCGGACCTGTTCTGTAATTAACTCAAATAGCATATAACTCATTGGGTACCATGGCTCCAAGTGGGCTCAGGAGGGGCCAGCTGCTTTTGATGACATGGCACTGGAGAGCTTGGTGATCTGTAGGGGACGTTCCTGGCATGATGGACTTGCTGCTGTATGTGCTAATGTATTAGAACTGCTGCATTTCTGACCCCTGACTTGTGCTGGGCCTAGATTATGTTCCAGCTCTGGATTGGCAAACACTGTATGCTGGGGAGGGATGGCTAATAATTAGGGACCAGCTAGCAAGGAGAATCAGTGGGTCTTGGTCACTAGTCGGTAGTTGGTACAACAATTGTAGCATCTGGCAGATAAAGTTATCGCAGGGCAGTTGGGAGTCTCCTCAGACTCGCTTGCTGGGAGAAAAGAACAGCTAGTGCCCAGCCCTTTTAGTGGGAGTTGTCTCCTGATATCCCCAGCACTGGCAGCTTCACCTCCTTATGGCAATCTGCTTTGCATGATTCACAGTTCCCTGGCCTTGTGCTGTGGAAGCTACAGCTCATTGCCCAGCATGAGAATCTGCCTTCAGTTGCCAACAATGGCCAGCGTGGAGCTCTTCTCACAGTGGCTTCAGTATCACCTCGGGGCCTCCAGCGTTGTCCCATGACCCCACATCTCACTAGCCACTGTCCCCACCAGCACATAACATCTTGTCACGGTGACTTGCAGTCTCTTACCCCTAATGCCCAGCAGCTGAATCTCAATGTGGTGACCTATAATGTGACACACAGACATTTCCCCCATTAAATCAGAGTGCATTGGGAGGTCATGGGAAGCATGGCTAAGGGAGTAACATAGAGTGGGCATGCTAAGACCCTCAATCTCTCAGATATCCCCCACTTTTGTCCCCACGTAAGTTTTGGGTTGAAATGGTCCATGTCACCAATAACCCCTGGCAAAGTCCAAGGCATAGCCGTGTTTTAAGAGGTCCTTTCCCTATAATGACATGGGCAGAATGTGCCTGGCCTAAGTGGCCTTGCTTTGGGACTGCCCCCCAACTTTTTACAGCCAGACTGAATGGAATTCAGTAACACAAGGGCTGCTCCAGGCTGCTACCACCAGCAGCATTAGTCCCCTCAGGGAGAGCAGGGATGGGCTGTGGCCTCACTTCAGTTCCTGGAAAAATCATGGAGCAGGTCCTCAAGGAATCAATTTTGAAGCACTTGGAGGAGAGGAAGGTGATCAGGAACAGTCAGCATGGATTCACCAAGGGTGAGTCATGCCTGACCAACCTCATTGCCTTCTATGTTGAGATAACTGGCTCTGTGGATATGGGGAAATCGGTGGACATGATATACCTTGACTTTAGCAAAGCTTTTGATATGGTCTCCCACAGTATTCTTGCCAGCAAGCTAAAGAAGTATGGATTGGATGAAACGACTATAAGGTGGATAGAAAGCTGGCTAGATTGTCAGGCTCAGTGGGTACTGATCAATGGCTTGATGTCTATTTGGCAGCCGGTATCAAGCAGAGTACCCCAGAGGTCAGTCCTGGGGCTGGTTTTGTTCAACCTCTTCATTAATGATCTGGATGATGGGATGGATTGCACCCTCAGCAAGTTTGTGAATGACACTAAACTGGGGGGAGAAGTAGATATGATGGAGGGAGGGATAGGGTCCAGAATGACTTAGACACATTAGAGGATTGGGCCAAAAGAAATCCTGATGAGGTTTGACAAGTGCAGAGTCCTGCACTTAAGATGGAAGAATCCCATGCACTGCTACAGGCTGGGGACCGACTGGCTAAGAGGCAGTTCTACAGAAAAGGACCTGGGGATTACAGTGGATGAGAAGCTGGATATGAGTCAGTAGTGTGCCCTTGTTTCCAAGAAGGCTAACAGCATATTGGGCTGCATTAGTAGGAACATTCTCAGCAGATTGAGGGGAAGTGATTTGTTCCCCTCTATTCAGCACTGGTGAGGCCACATCTGGAGTATTGCATCCAGTTTTGGTCCCCCCACTATAGAAAGGATGTGGACAAATTGGTGAGAGTCCAGCGGAGGACAACAAAAATGATTAGGGGGCTGGGGCACATGATTTATGAGGAGAGGCTGAGGGAACTAGGCTTA
Organism: Lepidochelys olivacea; assembly: GCF_965140295.1. NCBI lineage: Eukaryota > Metazoa > Chordata > Testudines > Cheloniidae > Lepidochelys > Lepidochelys olivacea. The sequence continues at coordinate 19,002,279 of NC_140428.1, forward strand.
TTTAGTCTGCAGAAGAGAAGAGTGAGGGGGCATTAGATAGCATCCTTCAACTACCTGAAGACAGGGTTCCAAAGAGGATGGAGCAGGCTGTTCTCAGTGGCAGCAGATGTCAGATCAAGGAGCAATAGTCTCAAGTTGCAGTGGGGGAGGTCTAGGTTGGATATTAGGAAAAACTATTTCACTAGGAGGGTGGTGAAGCACTGGAATGGGTTACCTAGGAGGTGGTGGAATCTCCATCCTTAGAGGTTTTTAAGGTCCAGCTTGACAAAGCTCTGGCTGGGATGATTTAGTTGGGGTTGGCACTGCTTTGAGCAGGGGGCTGGACTAGGTGACCTCCTGAGGTCTCTTCCAACCCATATCTTCTAAGATTCTATAACCCCTCCTTAGCGGCCATTGGTACTGGTCCAGCGCAGTGAAGAGCATATGCTACAGCCTGTAGAAGACATCTCAGGTGCTGCTCTGACCTGTGCTCTCCCCAGAGCTTGGATCCTCCACCCGGACTGAGCTCTGCTGGAGGAATAAATTAAGGAGCGAAGGGAATGGGAGCAGAGAGTGAAGAGGGGCTGGCTAGCGTATTTTTATCCCTGTTCTGTGAATTTCCCTTTCGTCTGGTGCAAAAGCAATTACCTTTGATTTCTGCCCTGGCTGCCACTCTCCTTGTCATCACAGTTCCCAGATTGCAGGAAATAACCTGATTCTGTGTCCGAGCCGAGATGACAACAGGTGAAATTCCTGGCCATGGCGTGGCTGGAGCAAGCCTGTTTGCAGGGACAAAAAATCTAAGCTTCTGTAGAAGCTGCAGCTGCATTTGTCCTGAGAGCTTCTTTTTTTTATTTTTTGTTTTTTTTAAAAAACACACACTCTCCCCAAACCCCCCTCAAACCAACCCTGAGGACACTGATTCTTTGAAAGCTGCAGAACTTTGAACAGGTGCGAGCGGAGACAGCTGCCTGGGCCTTGTGCGCAGATATTCCTGCTAATGCTTTCTTAGAACTTAATCTCTGAAACCATCTGCTTATGGCAAGCACATTTCCCTGAGGGTGAAACAAACCCAGCAAACCCCTGCTTTACTCTGCTGCAGCCAGAGCAAGGATTTTTAACCAAAAAAAAAAAAAAAAAATCGGTTCAAGGGGTATAACAAGGGGCCTGATTCTCCTCTCTCGTACACTAAGATGACTCTAGTGTCACTCCACTGACTTTAGGTTGGTTTCTCTAGCTTCACTGAGCTCAAGATCTGTCCCAAGGTCATAGGGACAGTGGTCACACCAGGATTTGAAACTGCTGTGAGTCAAGAGGAAGATCACAAATCCTAGAAACAAACAGGGCCAAATCTTCTTACTCAAGCTTTTAATTAGGTCCTACTCAGGCAGAACTTCCCTGGGGCCAAACCCTCCCCACTGAGGGATTGACCGACCAAGGCATTCAGGCTATGGTGTTAAGGAACCATTCTGGTGAGAGAGACAGAACCTGCTGCGCATTTACCTAGGAACTAAACAAAGTAGAGAAGCAACTGGGAAGACTATCTGGTCTCATGGCTGGAGCCCTAGGCTGGGACAGGGGAGGTCTGTGTTCTATACCCAGCTATGCTGTTGGTCTTGTGCGAGTTCCTTAGCGTCTAGTAGACAAGGAGGGTGAGAAGCAGAGAAATTTGAAATGGGAACACTCTCCCACAAGGAGGCCCCTTATCTTGGTTGGGGCTCATAGGCACTGCCTTGCTAATAGTTCAGAACAAGCCAAAGAAGCCCCAAATTAGTTCAAACCTACCCATTGCCATCAGCCATTCTACTCACTCATGACCTGTGGAAATTCAGGAGCAGAGGCTAAATCACAATCACCCAATCGGCTGCTGCTGCCGCCTGAACCATTGAGCTGCTAATGAAAAGCCAGTCTGTCAATTTCAGTCAAAAAAAAAAAAGAAAAAAGAAAGAAAGAGGAACTATTAGCCATTGCTGCCCTGTGACTGCCAGAGGCACTGCGGTGAAAGGAATGGGTCACACTTCAGTGTGTGACTGAAGGGTCCCTAGCTATAAAGAGACACTTAGGGACTTCCCCCTGCATTTGGTGCTGGCCATAAAAAATTGATCATCCTTTGTTATAGCTTCACTTCTGTCACTTTCCATCCTGGAGTCTGTTTTTTACGGAAAACAAGCTACATTCATCAAAAATGACAGAACACAGACTTAATGTAATCATGTATGGGAACATGAATTGCAAATGCAGAACACAAGCACTAAAATGTATTTTCCATTACTGCCACAAAATGAAATAATCATGAACGTTTTCCCCAAGAATGAGAACACATGTAGAGTACACCGACACCTCGAGAAACAGCACCAGGCCCTGGCTTCAGGTGCAGGTGGGCATGGGACCTACTTATGGCACAGGGCAGCACTCTGTGCTCTATCATCACTAGCAGAAATGGCTGCATCTGTGGGTCCCAGTGGAGATGCTTGTGCTGGTTATCAGCCACTGCTGCTTCATTGCTGTCTTTTTGGATGACGCTTAAAGTCCCGGCCATTTGTGCTTGTTAGAGATCCCATGGAACTTTTTACAAGAGTAGGGGTGCTAGATATAGAGGCTTTGTGGTCTAGCACTTAAAGCAGAAACTGGGGAGTCCAGGAGACCTGTGTTCTATCCCCAGCTCTCCCATTGACTTGCATGTGACCTTGGGCAAGTCACTTTAACCTCTGTACCTTAGTTTACCCAACCATGGTAATAAAATTAATAATGAAAGTTTGACATATATGGGTATTTTTGTCTCTTCAATTTGTAACTTGGTTAATTGCATTCTGTCTTCCTCTTCCAGATTCATTGGGGTGCGGCATTCCTGTGCTCTGTTAAACAGCTGCTGTTTCACAGGTATGTGAAATTATATGTATCAGTTTGTGAAGTACTTTGGTGGCAGGTTCTATATAAATGTCAGTGACTGGATTGTCTCTGCTGTTCAGGATCTCAAGAGAGAAGGAAGGCTGGTAATATTGGGGAATTATCTAACAGATTTGTAGATGGAAGAGGATTTAGTTCATGTTAGTTATTTAGATTATATGCCCCCCCCCACTATTCTTATCCAGCCTGTAGGCACACTTGCCTATTGAAAAGACAAAGCAGCTAATAGAGGAATTGGAGTTTGCCTTGCAGGAGAACAGTCAGGCATCCTACATGATGGTGTCCAGAAGAGAAGCTACTGACTTTATCAAAGCATTGCATTCAGGCAGCACTGAGTGCCGCATGGAATGATATAGAGCAGGGGTTCTCAAACTTCATTGCAGCGCGACCCCCTTTTGACAACAAAAATTATTAGGGGGACCAAAGCCTGAGCCTGTCCAAGCTCCACCACCCTCGGTGGGGGGAGGGCAAAGCCAATGCCCCGGGCCAGGGGGCGAAAGCCTAAAACCAAGGGCTTCAGCCCCAGGGACAGGGCCTGGAACTTTAGCCCTGCTGTCCAGGGCTGAAGTCCTCTGGCTTGGGCTTTGGCTTTGGCCCCGGTCCCCAGCAAGTCTAAGCCAGCCCTGGTGACCCCATTGAAATGGGGTCGTGACCCACTTTGGGGTCCCAACCCACAGTTTGAGAACTGTTGATATAGAGGGAATAAGGCGGGGAGAGAGAGGCAGGTCCAATCAGAAGAAGGTGCTGTTGGGAGTGGATTAGATGCAGAACAACATGATGTTGTTGATCTCCATTTTGGCTGCAGGCCCTGGGTTAAATGAAGGGATACACATGGGATAGACCAGGGGGTGCGGAAGAGAACGGGGAGTATTGAGATGTGTAGTGGTTACAGCAGTACATGCCTCACGTGGTATGGGGCACTGCAGAAAATGGAACCGTGTGAGAGATTTTATTCTTTGATTTAAAATTGTGTCTTTGCATGAGAGCAGTTCAGAATATAAAAAATACATAAAACAAATAGGCCCCGCAGCTGTAAAATCAGAGAGAAAATCTGTGGATCTGGAAAAGATTTTAAACTTTTTTGTACCTTATCAGTAAGGAAGAAATGTGCTGATGCTTCCTCCCATCTGCTTATGCATCTCATGCTGGCAGGCGTGTTTGCTCATCCATCTTCGTGTACATATCCATATGGACATATATATATATATATATACACACACACACACATTCACACTCATACAGCCATGTATATGTGTTGCATACTTCACGTTTGATGGATGCAGGCTCACACAAATCTATACAGCCACCCAGCTTCCTATGAATTAACATGGACTCACATGCATGTATGCTAATGCACTTCCATGTACATGTATGCACCTGTGTTCACACCGCTGAATATGCAAGAACTGATGTACAAGAGGTGAACAAAATATTCACAATGAAGCACAAAGCTTCTCCGACTTTGTGCCATTTTCCATTTCATGCCCAGTGTGAGTGTTGGGCCTATTTTATGTGAAAGGGGACAGTCCTGGGAGTCTGAAGTTCAGCATTTTAATATTTGGCATGGTTTCGACTAGCCATGCCTTAGCTCAGAAGCTCTTTGGATCAGGCACTCTGTCTACCTGTTTGTCTGTACAGCATCTAGCATGCAGGGCCTGATTGGGATCCCAGGTGCTGCTGCAAAGCAAGTAATTAATAACAATAGCAATTGTTTGATTTGATTGAAAAGTGAAATTTGAGGGGCATGAAATTGCCTCAAAAGAAACATCAAAAATGTTCGCATGAAATTCTGCAGAAACTTGGGCGTCTGATTTACGCCGCTCTGTTTCATGTACTCTGATACAGCTTTGCACATGTCCATCCATTTAAACTTGCACTTCACACGTGCATGCATATGTACACTCAGAAAGCCATGTGCACTCGTGCACTCTTGCATGAGTGTAGATGTCTACTTACACAGCTTGCATAGATGAACACACCTACAGATTTCTATGTAGCCACATGTTTGTAAGTCATATCTATGTGCCCATATGTTCTCCCAGGCAGTCACATACATACTGCATCATTATAAATGTGCATGTAGAGTATGTACAAACAAATATGTGCATATAATATGCTTTATGCATGTGGAGAGGGAGAGGGAGAATATGAATATATATTTGTGTACAGAATCAGTACACTTGTTTATCCTCCCACTATACATACCTTCCAGAAGAGAGCACTTATCTCCCGGCCCAGACAGCCTTCTGTTAGCCCACAGCCTCTTACACCTGGGCACTTAAATCTTTCTTGCCAACTAGAGGTTAATAATGCCAGCATAGAATGAAATATTCAGGCAGGCACTTGAAATTCAAAGTGTTTCTTTTAATTAATGGGTGGATGCCACAGGATGATCCAATCCAGCTCTTAAATTAATCTTAATTACATGGATTTTGTAACTTTGGCATTAGCCAGCCTAACAAAATATGTATTTCATAATCCTAGAAACGACTGAAAAAGGCTGCAGCTGAGTAGTCAGCCGCTGATGTTATCAGCCTCCGTGGCTGTGGGTGTGAGTGTCATCAGGGAGTGTCTGAGATCTTATCTGAAAGCCCAAATTAATTCACTTCTGCAAATATCAAAACAAGCTTTTTTGGCTGGCATGCGGGGAATATGCAAGACTAATTTCTGAGCTGTTACATCTTGGAGATTCTGTGCTGTCTAATGCTGATGGAATTGGGAGTCAGGATGGGTAGGAGGCAAGGGAAGGAAACCCGTCATACATCCTGCTAGACAATGAGTACCGGCTACAAAATAATACAAAAAGCCTTCTGTTGCTCATGTTCTATTTTACTTATTGGTCTTATAGTTTGGGTATAGGACAGGGAGTCAGGAGACCTGTGTTCTACTCCTGGCTCTGCTACCAACCTGCTGTGTGCCCTTGGGCAAATCACTCAACCTCTCTGTGCCTCTTTTTCTCTCCCACCTTGGTCTGCCTTGTCTGTTTTTAAATTGCAAGATTTTCTGGGTAGGGACTGTCTGTACAGTGCATAGGACAGTGGGGCCTTGAACTCGGTGGGCTTCTCTAGGTGTTCCTGTGACACTAATAATAATGGGTGGAAGGTATCGTCCTAGGATACCGTCTGATACTGGGACTCTTCATAAGGGATGCACCTATGGGGTCTCTCTAAGCAGTCGCTGTGTCAACCTTAAATAGACAACAGAGCCTGGGCTAGATCATCTGGGATGTTCATCAGAAATATACCTCACCTAACCAGCCACCAGACATCCTTTGAACAGGACGCATGGCCTTTGGTATTCACCAGGGAATAACGTAGATGCTTCTTGCAAATAAATTGGAAAGAGGATTCATTTGCCTGGAAGCGAACGCCACTGGGAGCCGCCGTTTGGCCTCCTTTTTCCAAATGCAAACCAGAGGGACAATGCAAGGGTGGGGAGTTTGTTCGTGTCCAGGAGCGACCAAATATGGGTCATTGGGGTGTCGCCACTCCCCCATTGTCATTCCAAGGCTGGATCGGGCCAGGGTTCAGCAGTGTGCCCCCAGCTCTGATGGGGAGCTGCCTGCATGAGCGTATCCCAGAGCACACGCTTTCTAATACGCATGGGCACAGCTGGCCATTCACACCTGCACATTTGATTCCTATGGCGTCACTCCCCAAATCTCCTCTTCTCATTAATCTATCTCACAAATGGCTGTAGCAGTTTTCCTTCCAGCATGGGCAGGTGGAGGCTACCTGCGAGTCTCTACATCTGGCCTGGTTTGCCCTCAATATGTGGTTGTTTGGGTGACAGCAGACTGTCCGAACATGAATTCTCCAGCATACCTGTAAGCTGTACTGTGTATTCTGGTCCCTATGATCAGAACCTCTTTGTGGTTGGCTGATCTTCTTCTGCTACTGAAGTTTTCTCTTATCCTCATTAACCATGTTTACCTGTTTGAAGCTTTTTCCTGGGAGTATTTTATCAGGGCATTTTGTTTGTATCAATTTGGCTGTTCCCTTTAACAGCATTTTCACAGGCATAACTGGAAACAATGTTAAATCTGATGTCAGTTTCCCTAATTGATGTGAAAACTTGGTTTAGGCCAGGGAGGGGTGGATTTCCTCACCTTGGTTTTAGGAATAAACTGCTCATCTGGAAAGAGGTAAAATTCAGCACATACTAACAGCCAGTAGGGTTATCTCTACAGGGCTGGATTTTCAAAGGAGTCAGGTGCTCATCTCTCATTGAAAGTTGATGGGATTTGGTGCCTGACTCCCTTAGACTACTTTGAAAAGCCAAACCATTGCGTGTATGTTTGTATTGACTGGAGTTGAGGGCTGTAGTAGGACACTGCTGTTCCATGTATTGGGGAACGGGGGAAAATGTTCAAAAGTGGGATCTAATGGAATGAGATGATCTTGGAGGCAGAGGGAGGAAGATAAGAGCAGACGCACAAGGAGCCATTCAGTCAAGACAAGGCAAGTTGCAGGATGATAAGGCAATTGGAGGCTGAGGACCAACAGCAGTGCAACCAGTAACCAAAAGGCCAGTGCAAGGGAAGTGCCAAGGAAGCAGAGGCAAGGGAGCCAAAGAAAAAGGCATCTTAAGCCCCTTTTTTACCAACAAGGAGCAACTGATCTGAGAACATGGGAGTACCAGGGAACCTGGTGTGTGTGACCCTGAGTTCCTTCAATTCAGCACACAAAGAAATTGGTTTGTATAGAATATAGTAGCACGAGGGGTTAGATCTGAAGGAAACGTATTGTTGCTCTGTCTTTAGGCAGTCTCTAACGATTGTGAGGAAACTTTCCTTGTGGGCAGGTTATCCCATAACTGCATTCCCTGTGGTCTCTTGAACCTTCCTCCAAAGCAGCTGTTCCTGGGCCAACGTTAACTCGGCTTATCTGCCCTGTAAGCTGTAGCTGATTCTCTGTTTGCTCATTGGCTGCTGTCTCCTTTTGCAGTATAGCTTCCAGTGTTTAAAGCAGCCTAAGATCTTTGAGACAGTCCCACACAAAGCTAAGGTAGCTGCTTCTTCAGAAGGACTGTCATTTGCCCAGCCTTAACTATGGCATCTTCTAGGATGCTACAGCCTCTTTACTTGCTCTGATCAGCAGGTCCAGGTGATTAGCATCCTGGAATGCTGAACTCACTGAACTGTTGGATATTTTTGAAAACTTGTAGCTTAAACAAGCAGGTCCTTGATGTTGGTTCTGTCCCTGCGGCCTGGAACCAAGACAGCTTGGTACCGATCTTCCAGAAAGGCTGAGAAGAGTGATCCTGGGCAATGACTGGCTTGTCAATCAAACTTTGATTCAGAGTAAAATAATTTGAACAAATGCAAAGGGGGGAAGATTATATAAGCGCCATTTTGATCGCAGCAGCACAGACATCATGGAGCATAGGGTTATAAAGAACAACCCAGGCCAACTTTAGTGCTCTTCTGATTCAAATGACTAGCATCACCTGTCTGAGTCCTTGTCTGTGATGGAGAGCTTTCCCTGGTGTGACTGAGGCTGGTCCAGTTGTGCCGTGCATCTCCTACTATAGATGCACTTAACTTTAAACCGGTGTAACTTAAACTGGGTGAGTGTAGTGGGGTCAACTACTGCATTCAGCTCAATCTGTTTAGAAGGGTCTGTTTTGCACCAGTGGAACTGGATGGGTTTTGGTGTAAGCTTTTGATTATTGACAATGCCTCAGATTCTCTCTTCTTCCTCTGAATGAATTTGATTTCCCACTAACTCACATGGTGCTGTCAGATGAGGGGCTGATCGGTACCTGTTGTGCCAATTTCTAAGGCCCCTTTTTGGGCTGAAGTGCTGTGGCAGCTGGCAGGCAGGGTTCCAGGGCACAGCCAAGACCAGAAAGACAACTGCCGCTCCTGGCTAGTCAGGAAGGGGCAAAGTCATTCTTTAGGAATGACAACATGTAAGATGCTATTATTTGCAGCAGGCAGGTTCTTCTAGCTGACCATGGCTACCAGGGGATAGTTTTACTCAGAGAAGCAATACCCAGTAGAAGAGCAAGACCGTTTTAATTCATGGACAAGTTCATCTGGGTCTTTACTGGTACCCTTAATGCCCTTCTCTAAAGGCTGCTGAATAAACCCTTCAGCCCTGCAGTGCTTCCCCAGGTGACATATTGTTCCTGGCGATGAGCAAATTCTCTGCTGGCTTTTCAAAGATTCCTCCAAAACACAGGTCTCTCCCGGGACATTGGCATGATATTGAAGGCTGCTGCCTGCAGTTGTCTTTATGGTCTGTTCTAACTTCTGGGGTGAGAGTGAATCTTCTCCTTTTTACCAAAGCACTGTTCCCTTTCTGATTTTCCACATTCAGCACTGGTCCTGAAAGTCCACACTTAGGGCAGACCCGTCTAATTGTCAGAGAGATGCTCCAGCGCTCGTTAGGCCTCCCACTTATGGGTGTGCCCTCTTTGATCTCCCAGATCAATAAGTGTTCAGCCAAGTTTGTGTATTTCAAGACAGCTTACTAAATACACCCACCGCTACCCTCTATGGCCTTCTCTGACATTCATATTGAGGGAGGCTCTGTGGTGATTGATGTCTTCAGGAGTATGTAGTGGAGAGAGGCAGAGGAGAATAACCCTCCCCAGGTATTTGGTAGCCCGATTGTTTAGAGTCTCCCATTTGCAACGAATATGTGGAACACATTAGCAGGGAGGCTGAGATCCTCCAGCCACTCTGTTTCAGATTCTGTCTCTTTATCTATGCCTGTACATGCCCCTCTGTCTCTACCCACAGTGATGTAGGGAGCCCAAGCTCACAATTATTCAATTGCAAAAATTATTTAATGCAAAACTTATTTTAATTTAATGGTCTGTTCTTTGCACAGGGCCCAGAGGGGCTCCCTGTCCATTATCTCTGACACTGATGCCCAGCTTCAGGCTTCTTTTCTCTGGCAGAAGCATGTGAGAGCCTACCCTCCACCCTCTTCATGTCTTATGGGGAGATCTATTGATGGAGGCCTCAGATAGATGGAACATGGCATCTGAACTCCCCACTCTCACACAAGGAGAGTGATCCCAGGCATGTGGACCATTGGAGAAGACTGGGATTAAATTAAATTTCACCACCGACTCTGCATCTCAGGCTGATTGCAGTCGGAGATGGCATCCTTGATTGTGTCCATTGATGAAGCAGTGGTAGGGTATTTATTATTTATTAACATTAGTACCTAAGGACAAGCCAGGTCAGGGTACCATTGTACTAGGCTCTCTACTAGGGCCAAACAGGGACACTCTCTTGCTTCTTCAACAGCAGAGTCCTGGTCCATGGCTGGGGCTTCCAGGTGCTATGGTAATACAGATAGCTAGTAATAATAGTAGACGAGCCAATACCTGCAAGTTAGGATGTGGTTTGTTGGAGGAAGAGTTTGTAGAATTAAGCTAAATTCCCTGATTCTCGTTTTCACCCAGGCTCTGGCTTTGCAAAGAGGCCTTAAAGCAGGGGTCACTTGCCCCCTGTTGAGTTCTGTCTCCTCCAGTTTCTCGAGAGACCCGGGATGTGGTGATAGCAGTAGAAGGTGATTGTCTAGTTCTCTAACATGGTGTCTGTCTCTCTGCTCCTGCTACAGAGTTTGAGGGCACCAAGAGCTGAGTAATCACACAGGGCCAGCTCCCCAGCTGGCATGAATCAGCATAACTCCCTAGCTGTGAGCGGATCAGTACCAACTGACGGCAGCAGAGGACCTGGCCCCGAGAATACATTACTCTCTCACTACCCCCTTTGTAAGTCAGACAAGTCCTTCGAGTGTCCTGTCCTATTGCAATGTTAGAGAAGGTCACCTCCTTTTTCCTCCCCTGCCCCTCCCCCCCGGCTGTCCCTTCTCCTCTGGATAAGCAGCATTTTCCCCCCCTCTTGCATTCACAATCCCTCACGCTTCACCAGAATTAAATTCATCATTCATTTTTTATGGTTTATACATAGCAGTAATTTATGTTTTCAAATATATTGAGGTCACACTTTAGCAGAAAAAGAGTGTTTCACATTTAAATTGAAGGCATGTTCATTCCATTAAAGAGAGATGTTTTGGACAATTTTAAAAGGCTAAAAGTAGTAGAAAGTAACATTAAAATAAAATTTGAGAGATGTAATTACACCTAATTGTACCATAAAATAATCAATACCGCATTACATTATTTCTGACTTCCCCGGTTATAGCCTTTTTTTGTTAAGCTTTTGAATATTGATGAGGTGAAAGGGGTCGCAGTCTACTCTCGGAGGTCTAATGGAGGTGGAATTAAGGTGATGTCCTCTCCTATTATATTTGCATGGAGGGGCGAGTGCTCGCCTTGCTCAAGCCAGGGAGGTAACATGGCATCAGAAGCCAATACCTCGGCAACATTTCTTGAGCCAAGATTAGACTGTCAGTAACTGCTGACTGGGAAGCTGGGAGCAGCCGCATGCTCTCCCCTTCACAGACCCACTCAATTAGACGCAGCAGAACGCAGAGGAAATGATATTCACGTCAACCGAGATCATTAACAACTGGAGACCAGGGGGGAACCAGTTCCTTCCAGTTCAACCAGCACTATTTGCTTTGTCTCCTCTTTTCGGGAGTTTGAGGAGGCTTTTTATGGTGTGTTTATATTTGTGTAAGTTTCTTCTCTCTCTTCCTCTCCTCCTCCCTCCTCCCCCCCCGACAGATCTTTGTTAAAATGAAAACCCCCTCTGGTCTAGTGGCATTCACCCTCCACCCCCTTACATACGCACATGCACACACAATAACACCAAGGAGGGTTGCTGCAGCTGTTGTGATTCGCAGCAGGTGCTCAGGTTGGAAGCTCACCTCCCTCTGGTTTTTGTCCCAGCAAGTACAGATCTGGATGAATGTTCCTCTATCACCCCAGAGTTCCCACGCTGGAAGGGGACTGTTTATGGGCCTGAAAAGTGATGTTCTTCATTTGGTGCAGCATCCCTGTTCCTGTTTAAACTCCAGAGTTCCTCCTGGCCTGTGACAGGAAGGGGTCACCTGCCAGGAGGGGACTGGCTAGACCCTTCTCCTGTCCCTGTGCAGTTTTCTCCTGAGCTGGGGATGAAGCTGTCTGTCTTTTTCCTGCCCTAGTCTGGAGTTGTCCCTGCATTTTTTGAGCAGTTTTGTCTTAGTAAAAACGGAATAAAGACCCCAGGATTGGGTCCCTAACTTCTGTGCCTCTCAGTGGTTCCAGCCGTAGAATGAGGATAATAGCCATCTGAGTAAGGGCCTGTGAGATCTGTAAGTCCCAGGTGCTACCAGGATAAACTCTGCACCCATTGAATCAATGTCAAAACTCCCACTGACTCAGTAGTGACAAATCAAACCATTTATAAGAGCAACAAAGTATTATTACTGTTCGATTTTCTTGGAATCTCTCTTTTTGTCCCCACATCTGTCTATCCCTCTTTATATTGGTTCTGTTTTAATAAATAAACAAAATCCTGTGGTACTGCTGCATTATCCATTTCACATTACATAGCATCATCAGATTACAGCGGTCCTTACAAAAGAAAAGATGAGCAGGCTCAGATCATTAACATTAATAATAAAAACGATATAATGTATTTTAAAAACTTTTCTTAATGCAACACCAGCCCATCCGCCTCAGCCGATCCTGTCTTCCAAAATTAAACAAATAAATGAATGAAAGTGGTGGGAGGGTGATATCCAAAGTACAGCTCCAATCCTGGGATCTCACTGTTCCCTGGCTGTGGTATCTTTGTAGAGGGCCTGTTCTCCTCCCCCAGGCCTCAAACATCACTGAATCCTGGGAAAGTACCTTCCCTATGGTTCCCTGCAAATTATTCCTTCTCTTACCCCTGCCCCCGTGCACCTCCGTTTATTCCCCTTGAGCCCCTTGTTGTGTACCTCTAAGCACTCCGTGTGTGCCACTCACTCTGCACTCCAAGTTATTCTTCACTGTGACCCCCAGTGTGTAACTCCCAATTATTCTTTCCCTTACATTGCCCCCAGGTATCCGAAAATTATTCCCTTGTGTCTCTCTCTGGGCACCCCAAACTTGTTCCCCTTATCCCCATGTGGCACCTAGTGTATTCTCCTTGTACCCATCAAAGTGCACCCCATTGTGTTCCCCTCTGCAGGTCAAACGTTACCACTTTTGTTAGAACACCTGGGCAGTTTATTTGCCCAAAAGCAGACTCCCAGCAGCCCCCTGCTGAATTCCGAACTCTGCACCTATGAGCAGATTGAATTTGTTTCAACTGACTAACCGAACAAGCAGCAGTTTTTTTTTTCTAATTTGGAAATGGAAGGGACAGTATTAGGAAATTTACATTTGCGAATATGATATTTAATTAGCAATATTAATAAATTAATAGAAGTAAAGAGCCTTGGTGAGACTCCAGATTAATAAAACATGCTCTAGCTGAGTAAATGAGGTGAGCTGGAGATGTTTTGCCCATAGAGCATTGAGGGTGAATCTCATTCCCAAAATAACCCTTTAACCAATGAATGAGGGGCAGTTGTGGTCATGGTCAGGGATGGCGGGGCAGTTATGCAGTCAGTTACTTCCAGAGCAGAACTGCAGAGGGCTGGATTCTGCCACATTTACTCATGCAAGTAGTCATCCCAGAGTCAACAGGGCTTCTCGCATGGGGAGTCCGCACTCCCCCACGTGAGGAAGGGATGCACAGTCTGTCCCAGGGCATGTAGAAGTTCAATTGCAAATGAAGACCCTGATCCTGCAGTCTCCACTATGACAGCAGATCCTCAGGCAGGTGTGTCTCTGGTGCTCTGCACAGGTGGAGGGAGCCTCTCTCACAGATCAGCTTGCAGGAGTGGAGCCTTGACTGCATGTTTATAGACCAGCCCCTGGGTATTCCAGCAGCACTAGAGTTAGGAGTGGAGAGGGAACCAAATCACAAGCCCCAGTCTGAATTCCTTTGGAGAAGCTTGGATCCAGATTGATCTACCTCGTTTCTAGAGGGTCCATCAGAAGAGGAGCAAACTCCTGAAGTCCATGGGGGACCTCCCAGGCAAACCTGAGTCTGCTGCAAGGGTGATGGGTGCTCTATAAATCCCATGACAAACAGAGAGGTAGATGACTGAACATCATCGCTCGGGATCTTTTCTCTGAGATGGGGCCAAACTCTCACTCTCCAATCCAGTTTTGAACCTGGGGGCCCACCCCATCTCGAGTTATGAATGAAGTGGCTTTTTCAGCTCTCAGCCCTTGTTCCCAGTCAGTGGCAGACGCTTAGGGATTGCTTCATTCCCCCTCACTTATAGTGTTAGATTCAAGATGGTCAGTTACCTTGGGCTGCCAGCTGGCTCAGAGGCAGCTCTGAGTCCATCTTGCCCTGCTGTTGTCATCACCCTTAGCTGTTTTCAGCTGCTTTATATATTTTGGTGGTGGAGGAGGGTTAGAGAATATCTTTTGGGATGAAAATCCTCTTGCTCCTTTCTATCTGTTAGTGTTTGGTTTATAGCATGCACATTTACATACTTAAAAAAACTCCATCCCCACTACACCACACAATATTTATACATCATTTGGGGGCTTATTGTATTAGTATTATTATAGCCATGTTAGAGGAAGTTGAGTGACTTGGCTATAGTGAGTCAGTGGCAGAGGTGTAAATAGAACCTGGTGTCCTGGGGCCTAGAAGAGCAGGAGGCCCAGGGAGAAAATTCCTTGAAATGTTTGGACAGATCCATAGATTTTTAAAGCCAGAAGGGACCATTATAGTCATTAGTTCTGATCTTCTGTGCAACCCAGGTGTAGAATCCCACCCAGAGGTGACTGCATCCAGCTCGGTAGCTTGTGGTTGGACAAGAGTTTGCTTTTTAGAAAGACATCCCCTCTGGATTTAAAAACTCCAAGTGGCAGAGAATTCACCGCATCCCTTCATAATCTGTTCCCCAGGCTTACTATGATCCCTGTGAAAAGTGTGCTAGTTATGCTGCAGTTGGCTGCTTTTGCACTGTTCATGTGGGGTGGGGATGGGGATAGAAAAGGGGTGCAGCTGAGCAGTGGGATGTGAACTAAACACTTAAAATCTTTTAAGACAGTTCTTTTGAGACTGAGTCACTGGGGAATGCTGTGGAGCTGTGGAGAGGGTAAAGGACCAAGGGTCAGGAGACCTGGGTTCTAAATTCAGCTCTGCTACTCGCTGCTGTAGGGCCTTGCATGAGTCATTTGGGGCTTGTCTACACAGCGAGCCAGCATATGGCAAGTCAGGGTGTGAATCTGTAGCCTGCTGCACACTAACTCACTGTGTGCACCCTGCTGCTGTGCAGTAAAAGTTCTTTGCAAACTCCTGTGTAAAGCATTAGTAGTGTTCAGTAGCTGGGCCCACATGGTCATTTAGCGTGCTATAGTTTTACACCCTGTCTGGCCACGCTCTAACACGCCATGTAGACAAGCTCTAAGCCCCTTTTTTGTGCTTCAGTTTCCCCATCTCTATAAAGGGGATAATAACATTTACCCTTTGTCAAGCACTCTACCTTGCTTGCAAGGCGTTCTACTTTCCCTTCGTTTGCGGGGTCCTCATCATTTCAAGCCCAGTCTGTGCTACAAGGAATCACAGTTGCCACTGGGCGCAGGCTCTTAGCAGTGCTGAGCGCAGTGTGCCCTTCTCTGCTCTTGCAGCTAACCCTTGTTATGCACCAGATCCGCTGACCCCCCCCAGCTGTCAGCCAAGGGACGATTCCTGTAGGGCAGACAAGACCCTGGAGCAGGGACTTTCTCTTACAAGGGGTCTGATTCTGTCAGCTTCATTCCGGCCAAGCAGCACTCCATGGACTGTCCCATTGAAATCCGGGGAGAGGTTTAGCTTGAGGCAGGGCATTGGAGTGTGACCCTGCTGGGGCTGTGGCAACAACGGAATGTGCTGTACATGTGCACTGTGTTGTTTAAAAAGGTTTCCCCTCTGAAATGCCCGCCTGATGCAGTGCCACCGTCAGAGGCCTCCAGGAGGCTGAGTGGCTCTGCCGTCTTGGGGAAGGTTTGTCCCAGGGAGAAGAAGGATGTGAGTGCATCGTTGGACGGCTCCAGCCAAACAGGCAACTCTTCTCAAGGCAGAACCAGCAGGGGCGACGGCAAAGCGATGTCAGCGCGGGCTGAGCGGAGAAGAATGGACGCATTAAGCAAAGGTCTGACACAGCAGGAGATAAACTACTGTGAGGTTCCCAAAGGCCAAGCGCAGCGAGGTGTCCCAGTTTAAATACAGATCTGTCTTGCAGCTCAGGGCAAGGGTGCCAATCCAACCTAAAGGCTGCCGTGAGAGGAACATACTGTCTGCTTCAGGCCAATCGGCTGCTTTTCACAGAGGCCCCCCAGTCAGCAAAGTACTTGAGCAGCTGCTTAAAGGAAAGCACATGCTTGAATGCTTTGCTGAATCGGGGCCAGGGCATCCGGGGTTCATCTGCACTGAACAACGTTCAATCTTTTCACGGCAAAGGAAGAGTGGGATTCGCTCTTGCCCTGGCCTCCCCCGCCCTGCTCCATCACAGCAGGCAGGGTCCTTTATGGAACTGGGGCATCAGGCAGCCTAGCTTCCATTCTGAGGCAGGCTGCTGAGTTCCTGGTGTGGTGAAATGGGATTTTTTTGTTAATATTTGTATGATTCCTGTGTGTGTCTTGATTTCCTCCTACACCCTGCATGGCTACCTGGTGTGTGTTTGTGTGTGTGTGTGTGTGTGTGTTTGTGTGTGTGTGGGGGAATGGCTAAGTCTGCTCTGAGGGCAGAACAAGAGACATAGATAGGCATGTGTCATTGAGCTGTTTGGCTGAAATGGACCCAAATCAACAGAGGATCTGGCAAGATAAAGAGACGCACAAACAACTGAACAATCCACACTCAACAGCAGGAAACCCAGTGGCCAAGACATGAACTGAGCTGGAGAACAAAGGGGGAAAGGTGGCTGGTGACGGAGAGAAGGGCTGCCCCTGGGAGAGATTCTATAAGTAGCCCTGACCTTGGTGAACGAAGGGATGAGAGGGAGACAGAGACAGAGTCCGTCACAGCTTGGCTGGCTCATAACGGTGCTGGTTTGACTAAGATAGACTATAGTTTAACTTCCTGCAGGAGTCTGGCTGGGCTAGATTCGCTGCAGGGAACCACGGAGACAGGGAACACTGGTCTCAAAGGCCCAGTCTTGAAGTCTTGGAGGCCACAGGAACTGTGCAGGAGACTGCCTGGAGACTGGTGATGAGCTGGGGCATAGACCAGTGCCTGTGACTCTGTGACAGCTGGGAAACCTTGATCATTTCACCCCTTTGTGCCCCAGCCTCTCCAGCCATAAAGCTGGGATGTGAAGGGCAGAATGAAGCTGGCTCTTGAGTCTGTCTGTGCAGAGCCCAGGTAGCGAATTGTTGTCAGAGGAACACAAGCTGAATGGAGCCTTCCTGGCCCATTCAGCACGCCCAAGCCAGTATGCAGTAACGTGGAGGATCTCACCTGGACACCTGGCTCAGGAGGGGATGAGAGGGAAGAGAAAGGGCCCCTCACCAACTGAGATTGCAGTAAAGGCAGTGGCTCTCCCAGGGCCTGTGTGACAGCCCCGCACATTGCTGTGGCTCCTCTGCAGGGCATGGGCGAGGTGATTTTTTTGTTAGTGGACAGAGCTCTGGCCCCATGCGGCTGCGCAGGGTGAGAGCCAAGGCCACGGAACACTCAAATGCTACAAACCCATGGCACCCAGCACCTGAAGGGAAGAGGCATCTGCATCATGGATTGGACATGCCAAGTGAACATCCAGTGGAGGGGCAGCTTTCCTCCAGAGAAGGCAGGAGGTTATTGATAAGAGGAGGAGATCTCTCGGCTGTTCTCCCCATCCTCAGCACTCGCGAGAGCTCTTGTGCTTGAGCTGTGGACTTAGGTGCAAGGGGCCATGTTTCCCCATTCGTTACACAAGACCCTAGGACTCCTGGGTTCTAATTTCAGCTCTGCCACTAACTGTCTCTGGGCAAAGCTCCTTGCCTCAGTTTCCCCATTGGCAAATGGGAACAGTAGTCGATGATGGGGTAGTTTGTGAGGCTTGCTTCACCCCATGCTCCTGTGAAATGCGACCAACTCAGAACCTTCCACTCATTCCAGGTAGCACTTTGCATTGCTGTAAAGGATGACACCAGGGGTCAGGCAGAAAGGGGATAGCCAGTGCATGTGGTTACTCCTTATTCCCGTGCTGGCCTGGCTGCTAAGCCTCCTAAGCAGTGTTTGACCCCAGCATGTGGCTCCCTTGCCCAAACCCTTTGTTAGCTTTGGAAAGTGTGCTGACAACCCCACAGCAACACCAGGCCCAGTTTTGAGTCAGGACATGGCCAAAGTGAGCCCAGTACCCACAGACAATGCTTTGCACATTCTCCGATGGGATGGGACATATGCCAGAGAGCCAGGGATCATGTCTTCATAGGGCTCTTCCTCATTGGTGAGCTGTGCAGTGCAGGCTGAGTACATAGCTCAGCCCAGCCTCCTGGACATCTTCATCTCTCTGACCCTCTCACTCCCTGTGCTCTGTCTGCTCTTCTCATTGGCTCTGCTCCCACCTGTGCCTTTCTTCATGCCTTTCTTCTTCTTTCATCACAGCTCCCCTGCTGCTCTGCACTGCATCGTTGCTCCCCCCCTCCCCTACTGCTGTGCACTGCATTTTTGCTTCCTGCTCCTTATCACTTTTCCCTGCACTGCATCGCTGCTCCCCACTCCCCATCTGCTCTGCATTGCATTACTGCTCCCATCATTGCTCACTGCTCCTTTACTATTATGCACTGCATCACTGCTCCCTGCTCCACTACTACTCTGGCCTGCATCACTACTCTGTACATCACTGCTCCTATGCTGGATTATTGATCTCCATTGATCCACGCCTCCTTTCTATTCCTCTGCACCACTGCTTTCTGCTGCAACACTGATCTCTCGTGCACCACTCTGGATTGCTATACAATGCATCACCCATCTGCACTGAGCCATTTGTCTCTGCTGTGCACTGTACCACTGCCTCCCTGCTCCACCTCGGTCTGCTCTCACAGTAGGTATTTTTTAAAAATATCAAACAAGTAATGGATGAAGCCAAGTCACATAGATAACACCTGTTCCCTTGAGATCCCCCGTGCTCTCTCGTGCTGTCATCTCTCTCCCTTTCCTACCCACTACATGCTGCTGCCTATATTGTCTTGTGTTATCTCTGGGAGCTCCTTGGGGCAGAGACCTTGTCTGTTTATTCAGCCATGCTGCCTCTGCACACCCATGCTGCCAGCTAGGGCTACAACGCGTGCTGCAGTAGTGCTGCAGTAGTGAAAATAGTCACTATTTACTAGTCAGGGCTACAACGCGTGCTGCAGTAGTGAAAATACACATCAAATGGTGTGTCTGATGCAAAGAGCTGAGAATCCATGGGTCTGGCCGTGCGTTCCTTGTGTGCCCCAAAGTCCCATTGGCTTCAGGAGGAGCTTGAAGATCGTAGAGCCCTAGAGAAGCTCACAATGAAGTGCTAGTAGCACAGGTAGCAGTTGGTACAATGGCATGCACGCAGGACTCCCAGGACAGGTGGGGTTTCCAGGGGAGATCTGAAGGAGGACAGAAGGGTACTAAGAGAATATAGATAATGATCCCATTTGTGGCGTAAGGGCCCACCTGGAAACGGGAGTAGGGGAAGGAGACAAAGGAGAGGAATGAGCTTGCGTGGGTGCAGGGTGTAGGAAGTGATGAGCTCATCGAGGTAGGTAGGAATGGAGCTCTGCAGCATCAGGACATGGAATATGCATTGGGATCATCCAGGGGTAAATAAAAAGCCATGGTGTAATCTCCAAGATGTGGGCCAGGATGGTATGTTGTGGGATTTGGCTTCCTTTGATGACAGCAGCACGTGCACAGGCTCTGGGACTGACACACCCATAAGGGGAGGGCAGCTGTGTTGGAATCCTTTGGTGACACTGCTGCTGGGACCATGCTAGGCAGTGAATGCCTGTTGGGGTCCTATTGGGACTGGGCCTTTAAGCAGCCAGGACACCTTGCTTAAGGTCTGAAAGGTGAGCTGCCCGGTCTGCAACAAATGATCCCCAGCTAGGCAGCAAAGCGTCAAAGGCAGCATTGTCAAATAATGCAGATCCTTCCAAGGAGCAGGCTGCAGGTGCCTGATCCTGGGGCTGTATATGCCGCTGACTCGCGGCCCTTGGGTACTGTGCTGTACCCACTGGGCCTTTGCTTTGGCTAAGAGGTGTGAGCGGAGCTCTCGGCTGGTTACGCTCACATACCGTTCCCTTATCCCCTTTGGTGTGAATGCCAGAGCATTGCATGCACAGATGCTGCAGAAAACCGAATCCCTCTGTATTTGTCCTTCCACTTCTCCTGGGCTCACTTGGCCTCCAGGAGCCAACTATGGTGTCCAGATTGCACCAGAGCTGGGCTCCTTGTGGAATTCCACTGTCTAGGTGCTGAAACGTCTTGTGAAAACCCAATAGCTTGTTCTCTCAGCCCCACCAGCAGCTCCCATAGGCCCTGAGAAGAGCCCCTGGCAAATATAGTATGGCAAAAGAAACATAAAATGATCTCCAAGCGAAATGACCTGGGCCTGGGAGGAGACGGGATCCTGGTCTCTGCATTTGAGGCCCATCCCTGGGGCATGCACAATCCTGAGAGAGAAATAGCAGTCCCTCGCACAGGGCCCTGGATGTTAGTGTGTGTCACATGGAGCGTGGGCCTGACACACGCCAGAGGCTGACAAGCATCATGCAAGTTCCTGGAGACACCCTGCTGCACCACACTGCCTCCTTCCTGCCCTAGCCTTCTAGTCCTGGCTCCCTAAGCTGAGGCTGCCAGTCAGGTCAGACTTGGGCGCTGGTATCGTGAAGAGGAGAGACCAAGTAGAAACCATGTTCATCAGAGACCCGAACCTTTTGATGTCAAGTCCCGCAGGGGAAAGTCCAGGACATTTTCCCACCCTTCTCCTAGTGGCACACGTTCCTTGGAAGCCAGATGGGGGGTTGTTGGCTGAGGTCAGTAGCCAGGGATTGGCTCTGCTCCCACTACTTGAAACAGCGCTCCATGTAAATGACTAGAGTGGTTGTCGCAGGAGACAGATGAGAGAGGGTCAGGGGCACTTCAGTGGGCAATATGATACAGACCAGAAAGGGGGTGGAGCCTGACTCCTGAAGGTACAGCCCGAGGACTTGGTTTCAGGACTGTTGCCGCCTCTGACTCAGACGAGCACAGCTGGGTTCCGGGAACCACGTTGATGATGACACAGGTGTAATCCCAGGCAGAAGGGACCAGAGCCAGCTTTGTGCTCTGCAAGCCTCAAGCAAGGGGAGATCCCGATCTGCCAAGAGCTGGGGCCAGAACTGGTTTGCGAGTTTTCCACGCTCTGGCCCCGACAGGAAGCATCATGCTTGGCTGCATCCGGAAGACCAGGGGAAGGCTAAGTGCCTGGGGAAGGGAGACTTGTTCTTCATCCCTCTGGTAACACAGGCAGAGGAGTGGGAATCTGGCAGTGGCTGGGTTTCCTTCCCCTTGTGTCCAGTTGAAGGACACAAGGAGTATCGTGCTGGCCCAGTATGAAGCCGGAATGGAGAATAAAGGCTATAACCTCCTAGGGCATAAGGCATCCCCTTGCTTTGTCTGGGCTGCAGCCCAGCTCTGCGAAGGGTTCAAAGCCCCAGGTGACACCGGCATTGCTGCCTGAGCTGGGAGTCAGGGAATTTCTGCTTCCCTCTTCTTTGCTCTGGCCCTGTAATGCAGCATCCTGAGTGGAGCAGCTCATTACTTTGTGAAATGTGGCAGGGGTCCGGCGTCTGTGCCAGGGAAGGAAGCAGGAATCTGATGCCAGTGCACAGCTCTCCTAGCAGTGTGATGCGCCCGCCCGCATGCTACTGCCAAGAGTCACACTGCCAGCCCCAGGCAGGGATAGGAGCCTCACCCTAATGCACTAGTACCTGGATTCACACTCCCAGCTATTGAGTATGGCATGTGTCCAACACACTATACACACTCCCAGCTACTGGGCACGGGACAGAGCAGTCTGCTGGCTTTATTTTCACCCACTAGAGCACCAACAAACCTAGCTTCCTGTAAAGATCCAAGGCATCTTCTATACTAGTTCATGTTCTCCAGTTGCCAGAAAATCGACTTCCGAAGCAGGTCATGTTCTCACTACTGAGACATGGCTCACGGATAAGGGGTGGGCAAAAAAAGTGCTTCAAAAACACCCTCAAAGCCAACACAAAGAAGTGCAATATTGACATAAACTCACAGGAAACCCAAGCCCTCGACCAACCAAAATGGAAAAGCACCTTGTGGCAAGGATCCCAGTATTTCGAGATCCAATGGAAACAACAGGAATTGGAGAAATGGGAAAGGAGGAAAGAATGCACCGCAGCCTGACTCAACAATCCAAATCTGCCCCTTCCCTTGGGAAATGTTTGCCCCAATTGTGATAAGATCTGTGGATCCTGGATCAGTCTCATTACCCACCTGTGGGTCCACCAGCAATAACTGACTATAATTTTATGGAAGACAATCATCCTCGAAATCCAAGGCATTGCCGACAAGGATAGTTAGGCAGAAGTATAACTAGAGCTACCACTAGAGGGCACTCAGAACTCTGCATGCATATCACTATCATTACACAGCCCAAGGTGGATTCAGACAATCCTGGCTGGAATCCTCCATTGCTTCCCAGGGGCATTACCCCAAAAGGAATTTTCAAGAAGCACTTGGGTTTTGTGATGGGGTGTTTAGAGCCCAGAGGTTGGCTGGGAAGGGGTTAATCTCTCTCTCTCTCTCTCAGCTGCACCCCTCCAGAGGCAGCAGCACAGTTTGATGGGTAGCAGGCTTAGGCCGGCTGTGGGGTCTCCTGCTCAGGATGCTCTCTGAGGGCCGAGTCTGGCAGTGAGACTCCTGTGGGGATGGAGGCATCTTCAGGGAAAGGGCTGGGGCTGAAGTGAACCACTCTCTAGACCTGTGGGTTTTGGCTGGGGGAAACCTGGTTGTGTGTTTTTGGCCCTTCAAGGGGCCACATTGGGATCCAGAGTTGGTACATGGGACCCTGCCTTTCTAATGTGCCGGACCAGAACCCTAGTGTTGCCTGCCCCATCCCCCTGCTGGGTTGACTTTGGTGATCTGAACTAAGCCCGTCCAATTTCAGTTTTAACCAAAAGGACATTTCCTGAAGCTTTCAACTTGGAATCAAATCTCCAAGGAACTTAGGGCTTCAAAGGTCCTGGTCTATATTCAGACCCACTCTGAACCCATAGGTATCCCTTGGTCCTTCGCTTTTAACAAATGTGACCATTTCTCAACAAACGCCTTATACCGTAATGCCCCACTTGGATCCTTCCAGCTGCCACCAGGGATGTACAACTGGAAAGTACAGTTTGTCCAAAGTTCTTTAACTAGGCTTGGCAGAATTCAATTATTTTTTAATTGAATTTATCAGTTTAATTTTAAGTATTTTTTTTCTGATTTTTATCAATTTAAATTTCCCCAGTTGCAAGAAATTATAGGGTGCTCAAACAATGGGGTGGGGTTCAGAAGATAATTATTTAATGCCTGTAGGCGCTGAGATTCAAAAAGTTAAAGCTTTATAACTGTTAAAACTTAAATTGTCAACATCACATGTCAAAATATACAAAGTCAGTATCTTTAAATCAAACTCTAAGTTCTCAAGTAGCATTTTTCTTACTTTGCCTGTCTGTACATTGTGATTGCTATGGATGGAAATATCTTTTCTTAGTTTGCGGGTGTACGGTGAAATTGACTTTTACCAACAAAAATCATAGAATCATAGAATATCAGGGTTGGAAGGGACCCCAGAAGGTCATCTAAATCTACCTTTAACTGTGACTGACTGTCTGTCACCTAGGCAGATCTGCCATCAGAGGGGGGAGATCTATCCCTAGTTCCACCTGGAATAGGGGCAGTAGAATATGGATATATAGGGAGCAACATCCTTTGGGGACTTGTTCAGCAGTGGCTAAAGAGTTTTCTATTTGCAACTTTGCGGAGGTTTGTAACTCGTCTAAGGACCTCTATGGCCAGTAGGGGGCGCCTTGGTTATGCATTATTCATTGCTCGGCAGTCCAAAGTGTCTCATTCATCTGAAAGAACAGTCTGCCAAGGAGATCTGGTACAAGCCATCAAAATATTTTGGCAGCTCTGCAAAGTGACAGTTTAAGTGAACACAGAGGGTGTTTAACCATTTAAGGGCTGAATAATGAGACAAGCACAAAGGAAGGATTTGTCGTTCCCCAGACTCAGCCAGCTCAGCACAGTTATTAGACAAAATTGTTGTCTTGCCACATCCGAGCTGTATCGTTCTCTCCCAGCCCCACCAGCACCCCTGTGCTTTGTAGAGCACCAGAATCCAGCAGCAGCCACACTACATCACGCTGCAGGTACCGGAGCCACTGCTGCCTACACACCACACTTTTGCAAAGCCTGGTTATATAAGGTTTAATTACAATCCTTGGCTCTTGTGTAGTGCTTTCTAGCTGAAGATTTCAAAGTGCTTTCTAAGCACTAAGCAAGCCTCAAACGCCCTCTCCCCTCCTTGTGTGGGAGGGTTTGTTACCACTTTTTTTTCCAGTTGGGGGAAACTGAGATATGGGGAGAAAGGATTTGTCCAAGGTCACACAGTGAGTCAGTGGCAGAGCCAGGAATATAATACAGGGAGTCGTCTTGACTTCTTTGCTTTTACTGCTAGGCCACACTACCCTCCCTGAGAAACCGCTGTGCATGGAATCTGCTGGGATATGGTGATCAAACTGGCCATTGTGTAGATCCAAAGTAAGATCCCCCATTGATCTGCATGTTCATGGCAGAGCAGGCTCCTTTTGGGAGCTGCTCGCCAGTCCCTTTTCAAGCAGTGCTGGGGCAAGCTTGCCTACTGCCGGAGTTGGTTTCTCTTTATTTATTTTTATGAACTGCAGGCGCAGAGGGAGCAGGTCCTCAGCTCAAGGTCTTGGCATCCAAGGCTGGGGGAGCCAGTTCGGCTGCAGCGTGTTCATGTCTTGGAAAGTGCCATGCTCCAGCACCTCCTTCTCCTCCCCCGCCCTCCACAAAAGGTCAAGGAAATGAATGGGACAGCGAGATGTGTGATCCTGGAAATATTTAGCAAGCCGTTGGTTTGTACATTGCAGATTTCACTCCATGTGCACGGCTGTTAATATCAGCAAGACATTAGCTCCGAAAAGCACCCGTCACACTAAAAGGGCTCCGTCAAACTGGCTTGCCGTGAATTACTGGGCTCAAGCTTCCTTTATTAGCCTGATATTTGCACAGCAGGAAAATCAACCTCAAGCCCCCACCAAAGACAAACCTTGTAGCAAAAAGAACTTTACCTCCAGAAGAGCTGATGGCTACTCTAGAATCTGGGATAGAGGGGAAATGAGAGATTGCTCTTAGTAGGGAAGCTTCTATCTTGAGAGACCACCCCAAAGTCACCCTAGTCTGCTCCACCTGTATTAAAATTCGCATCTCTGTGGAGCACAATTTTTTGTCATTCCTCGAACTGTCGCTTAGGACCAATTACTGTATTTAGGTAGATTTTTTTGTCTCAGGAAAGGGATGGGCTGTCTGTGTGCTTCGGGGGAGACTGAATCCCCAGATCCCAGCAGGTCTGCGGTTACGTGTTGGACTCAGGGTCACAATTTGACTCAGATTTCGTTTCATTTGCACAAAGACTCGTTGACGCCCGGGCCTAATGAACATCAATATTCTTAATGACAAGGAAAAGATCTGTTTTATGGGACTCCAGACAGGCAGCGAGTCTCCGTGCTCCTATTTTCCTGCAGAATCGCAGCAAAATAGCCCCTGTCTCTCACATGTCCGGGCTTCCGTCCTTGCAAAGTTCAGACTCTGAGCCTCAGAGAAGGCTCCCCAAAAGAGAACCCCTTCCATGGAAACAGTCTGCAAAACTTTGACAGAGATCTGCTTTGCTGTCCTCCCAGTCTTGCTTTTGTATTTCCAATAAGCAAATCCAATCACACATTCTTCCTTTATAGTGTTGATGAGACTGCTGTTTTTCCTACTATAAGATTAATAAAATAATGGTTAAATTTTGGGGGGCGTGGGTTTTAATTGTTTTTTCTTGTTTATCAAAAACTAAAAATGTAAAGAGAAGTGAGATTTAAAAAAAATAAATTGTAGCAACCCAAGTTTAAGATTCAAAGGGCTGCATTTGTCAATTTCACTTGGACTTTTTCATTTGTTTTGGGTTTGGGGGTTTTATTTATTTATTTATTTTTAAAAAATTTTCCATATAATTTTGCATTTCCACCCTCAGCCTTTTGCATCTTTGGCTACCAGATGTGTCCCACACTGAAGAATTATTTCTCCTCCCTAGAGTGAAATAAATGCAATCAATATGAGTATTGCTCTCAGGGCCTTGAAATATTACATTAATGTTCCATGTGGTGACATTTTAGCTGGAATTTTCAAATACATTATGATGGTTCAAATTAATATTTATCAGATCAGCTTTTATATTTTGCAAAAGAGAGAGAGGGAGAGAGAGAGAGAGTAAGCATTATTAAAATACAAAATGCAGATGAATTCCAAAATCGATGGTCCATTTTACCAGCACTTTCAAGGAGCTGTGTTTTGCTTTCTGGTTTTGTTTTAAAATGTATTAGTTTTACAGGCAAATCTATTTATCTTCCTTCATTTTTGTTCACCCTTTCAGTATTTTCCAGTTGTTTCTTTATTCCACCCCTCTTTATTATCCCAAAATGTAAATTATGACGTTAGCTGGAGTTTTTAAATATTTTTTCTTTTCAATGATTAAATCTGCTACATGACATCTTTGTCCTTTCTATAAATTAAATCATCTTTGCTTTCCACCTTTAGCCACTGCCAGCAGCAATACTCTGATTGCCAGCAATAAAAGTCCTCACTTTACGGTCTTTATTTCCTACACAAAGCAACCCCCGCCCCTTTCCCCCCCTGTGCTTATGGTGCCTTTTTTTTGCTTAGGGGGTGGTGGGACTTACTCCTGTTTTCAGTGTTTCTCCATAAACAAGGAATTTGCAGAAAGAGATTTTTTTGAGGGGGGCCCGAAACCATATTCCACTTTATTTCAGTTGTTCCTAACAGATTGTTCTATGAGGTGGAAAATCCAAGCAGATTAATGGTTTCATTTGTTTTGCCTTCTTTTTAAAAAAAAAATGTTTTTTTTGTTTTGGTTTGGTGAAAATGTTTGAAAATACCTTTTCTAGACTAAATGCCGCTTTAAAGATTTGCAGATTACCAGCCGATTGGCTGAATTTTTGTGTGAAACAATACTACTTGCAAAATAACCCTTCCCTCCCCCACACATGAAAAAATTTAGGAACTGTCTAAGATCTTACAGCATTGTCCTGAAAGCCTGTGTAATTCTTAGAGGAGAAATTTTGGAAGGGTTAATATTCCAGTTTAGTACCAAACAGCACTTCCAAACTTTTCCAGCTTTTTTCTCGCTTTAAGATAGTTTTGCTGTAAAAATATTTCATTGTTCGGTACACATTTGCATGGAGAAATATATATATATATGCACACAGAAACATACACGTTCTCTGAGTATATAGCTATACATATACAACACTGCCCTTCCTATTTTCCTTCAATGCTGATCTGGGCAAAAGAACGACAGGAAACTTAAAAAAGAAAAGGAGAAGGAATCGATTGTTCGACCCGCACTTGAACTCTCCTGAAAGAGATAAAGCAGAATTTTCAATAGGTCCCCTGCCCTTTTCACCAGGAGGGAAAAAGGAGAAGAAAAACAAGAGATATTTATATGACAGCAGCTGCTGAAAATAGCATTTCAGAGCAATAAAAAAAAAAGGCAAAAGAGAGTCAGTAGTAAAAAAGAAAAAGCTGAGAAACTCTTCTTTTTGTGCTCCCCAACTGCTGCATGAGTGGCTCATCCTGGAAATGCATGCATGCTTCCTATAGATCTGTTTGAAATTATAGTTGTCATTGAGAGTGAATTTATGCTTCTATTGATCTGCAAAAGGAAAATATTAAATGGTTTGGTTTTGATCTTTAGCTGACCTCGGGGTCAAGGGTAGCCTAAGATTAGTATTCATAGAATTCATCACCAAATTGTAGTCTGCATCCAGTTTATGCAAACATAGGGAAAACATCCAAAGATAAATACAAAGCAAAAAGACAAACAGTTCCTTCCCCACCTCCTCCCCCCAAAACCCCAGATAATCAAAACAGGGAAATGTATACACATGCACAAAACCAGAGAATCATTCACAACATACAAAGGGGAAAGAGGAACAAAATAGCTCGAGAAAAACACACACTCAGTGAAACACACAGGAAAAAGACACAGGACCCAGAACAAATATAAATACTTACAATAAAACATGCCCACACAACCACTGCAGCACAAGTACAAAGAAACACACAGAGAGAAACACAAATATAAAGAGATATGAACAAGAACCCTATATAGTGAAACACCCAAAGAAATAGTATACCCACTAAATCTGACACAAAGAAGAAAAACAGCAGGCCCAAACAAGGTGAACGCATATTCACAAAGTGAAACACGCTTATAATAAATGTATGTGACCTATACACAAACATTGTGAAACACACAAATAGTGTAAAACTTGCTTGTTCTCAAACATAGTGGTACCCAAAGTTAGTGGAACATATAGGCTTAGTGAAACACACTCATGTACTAGTGAAATACATGTGTATAGTTGTGAAACTCATTCATAAAGTGAAACCCACTCATTTCCAAATACGGGGAGGCATGCTCCTAAGCATAGCAGAATGCATTAAAAAAAACCTCTGACATAGTGAAACCGACTTACTCACAAAGATAGTGAAGTCCACCCACAAACACCAAGGTTCATGGCCACAGTGAAAATATTTCTGCCTCTTCACAGGCAAACACATGGCCATATACAAACCAAAATGTGCACCAAAGGATATACGCACCAGCCCGAAGAGAGATGCAAGAAACACACACTCAGGACTCACCATTCAAATGCATCTCTATCCCCAATGGCAGAAGCGTTTGGTAATGTTCACTTGCAAAAAATAAACACCAATTGCCTCATTGCAGGGGGAAGGCACCTGTGACCTGCAGAGCTCTAGATGGAATTTGGACCATGTTACAGACTTGGGTTCAAATCTGTGAGGGTGATCAAAATGTTTCCCAGACACACATCCTCTATGTCCTCAAACTCATGCACAAGGCCCCTTATAAATGAGCAAAAAATGAATGGTGCAAACCAAAAAGTAGGTAGATTATATATATATATATTATGGGGAAAGGGGATAGAAACATTTCTTCATAGAAAACCTTTTTGTATTCAACTTTTTTTCATGGAACATTTTCGTTTTGGCTGAAATGCTCTTGTTTTGTTTTGGTTGGTTAAAAAACTGAAAAAAATTCGTAGGAAAATTATTTTTTAATTTATCTTTAAAAATCATTTGGCATTTTTGACCAGCTCTAAGCTTTACCCATGCTTCATTTCTATTGGATAGTCTCTGCTATAATTGTTGTTTATATCACAGTATACAGGCCCCAACAAGATCAGGGACCCATTGTGCCATGCCCAATATGAACACATTATAAGAGGCAGTCCTTGCCCTGGGGAGCTTACAATTTAGCTAGACCAGACAGAGAAAGGGAACATTATTATCTCCATTTTACAAAGGGGAAACTGAGGCACAGAAAGATTAAATGACTTGCTCGAGATCACCTAGGGCGTCTGTGGCAAATTGAACTGAGTCCCACTCCAGTGCTTTAATCGTCAGATCATCCTTCTTTTCAAGTTAAATACTCTCCATGGATTTATATTGCTGATCATTTGTATCTGTAAGGCCCCAACATGTACAAGACACAAAGAACATAGCCCTGGTTCTGAGCAGTTTACAATCTAAACCAATGGACATAATAAACCACACCCCATATGCACTGAGGCACTCTGATGAAGATTCTGTCTTAGGTCTTGTCTACACTAGAAGGCGTTTGCCTGTATCCTAGTGGAGATGCAGCTTATACCAGCAAAGCGTGCTTTTGCCAGTGTAGTTTATACCAGTTCCTGAATGAAATAAGCTATACCGGGAAAAAGCTAATTTTTGCTTATATAACTGTGTCTACCCTAGGGCTTTTGTTGGCATAGCTATGTTGGTTAAGGTGTGTAGACTAAGCATTAGAGCATCTTTGTATGGACAGTGACCGCATTATGGACCTGCACCAGCACACTGGGTTGTAAGAGAGGAAGGCATGGGATAGGTTGGTGAATAAACAGCAAGGGAGAGAAAGCCAGAGCTGGAAGGAATTGTGAAGATGGGAGTGTGAGATGGAGATGGAGGGAGAGGTGCAGTGACATTTACTGATGCAATGGAGAGGGGAAGGAATGACTGCAGAGATGTAAATACAGTTTGTTTGAAATGGGGCTGATTCTGCGTAGGTCGTACAAACTGCATCCCCTGAACCACCTGGAGTCACTGGGGCAGTGGGTGTTGAAGGCATGCAGGACAGGTCTGTCCGTACACAAGGAGTGATCTGTCGTGTCTCCCTGATGGTAAGGAGGAACAAGGCCGCAGTTATTATGGGGATGCTTTATTGAGGCTGCGGGGGACAGAGCCTTTGGTTCTCTCCGACTCTGCAAGGCGTTTGGAGAGGACCACTATGTTTTTCCTATCTCCAGAATGCTGGGGGGATTATATATTCTATTGCAGCATTTCCAGTATCTCCTCTCCATGGTGAAAAAGGGCTGCTTTGAGGATCAGATGTCCCCAAGCTGCTCCTGGATGCTGGCTCCTTCCCTGGCATGACCTCATCAGCGTTGGTTTTAGAGATGTTGCTTCTATTCAGTCAGACACCGCGGGGGCTGGAAGGTAGATGGGGAGAACGAGAGAGGCCTGGACTTGGCATTTTTAACCTGCCTTGTGCTGGCAGGAGCCTAGAGCTCCCATTAGTCTCATTTTTTCTCCTCAGGCTTGTGCCAGGCCTGCGGGACAGGGAGATCCCTTAGGACCTGATCCACGCCCCTTGAAGCAAGTAGGAATATTCCCACTGTCTTCAGTGGGCTTTGGATCACCCTCTTAGTAAGCAGAGTTAAGTGCAGATGTGCCAGAACAGAAAGCCTTTAATTCACAAAACACAGGGATCAGAAACAGGCTAATGAGCCACACCATGGATTCAGTCCAGCTGCAGCCTGGCACTTTCAGACTAAGCTGTTCGGTGGAGCCCTCTGGAAACTGCATTCATGATGAGCATGGTGGGCTCTTGTTCCAGGAGATCTCTCTTGCTGTGAATATCTAACTCGTCTGGCTTCCTCTGGCACCACTTTATATTAGCTCTTAACAGGTCTCACCTAGGGAGATTTTCAGGTCCGTGTGGGATGGGGGTCAGGAAGGATTTCCCTGTCCTGTGCAAACCAGCCACATCAGCTGACTTCTTGCTGTGGTTGGAGCCTGCACAGATCCCCTGCCCGCAGTCCAAGGACTTGGCTGTGGCGGTGAAGTACAGCTAACACTTGCGTGCCACCCAGAGTGCGCTCAGGCCACTACAGCCCAAAGGGAGAGGGGAAGGGCAGCATTCAGAATTCCAAGAGACTGATATGTGGTCATGGCACACTGGCACCAGTGACAGCACTGGCAATTCAGTGTGTCTCTGGAGGGTGCGGGATGGTGAGGGTGCGGGGGACAGTTGAGAGAAGACAGGGTCCGTCTGTTATTATGGAGCCACCCGGTTGGCTTCTGTCAGCAGGTTCACTGCCTGTCAGTCTGCTCAAAACCAGGGATGATTGCAGGGCTGAATGGCCTGGTTAGAGACAGGAAAGGCCCACTGGGTCACTGAAACTTGTCTTGTGCAAGGGTGGGATACAAGCCTCCTGACAGGGGACAGACTGCATATTTAACTGATGTTTGCAACAGGCCAAGAAGCAGTAACACAAGGCTCTGGATTCTGCTGCTGTCTGGGCTGCTGACTCACTGTGTAGAGTTCAGTCAAGACCCTTGGCCTTTTTGTGCCTGTTGGAGAAACTGGGGAACAGGCAGGAATCTCAGTGGGTGAATCAAACGGCTCTCTGGGAGCTGAGTTTTGCTGGGGATTAGGCCTTGTGTTGCTGGGAGTGGCTTTGGCATGTTTAAAAGCGTGGGTTTCAGCGATAGCCTGGGACAGCTTTTTGGGACAGTGACCATGGCTGCCTCAGTTTGTATAGTGCCCAGCACTGGGGAGGGAGGTGAGGTTTGGCAATACTAGGATGCTAATAGGAGTAGTCTGGATTGAGTCTTTCACTACTATATTGAAAGAAGTCTCTTGCCTACTATGTTGAAAGGAGGAGGCATGTCCTGCTGCTGATCCTCCCCTGGCTGTGTCAGACCTAGGAATTCAGTCATGTTTCCACCCCTCTGGAGAAGAGGATACGGCGGAGTGTGAAAAAGGGAATGAAGATGCAAGGCACAGGGGTGGAGGAGGTGGGAGAGGCCTGCTGCTGTAGTTCCTGGTGCCCTGTTTACTGTCTATGACTTTTCATAGACCTTTTAACTCCGTGTTTTGGCAAGAGAACAGGCGGCACCACATGCCCCCTGTGGATGTCCATGACCTGTGGGGAGTTTGGCAGCACAGTTTATCTAATCTGGGGAGGGGCTGGATCTCCTCCTAGCTCCTCCTTTCCATGGGGTTTAAAGCTTCAGACATTCAGTGGAAACAACCTCCAGCGTCTGAAATACATCTCTGTGTGGGTCTTTCCTCCATTCACCAACCCACCCATCATGTTCATCCAGCTCTTCATCACTGACCCGTCCATCTATCAATCCACCCCCCCCACCAGTCGCTGAATTACTGCCCATCCATCCACCTGTTCCTCTTCCCACCAGTCCACCATGCACACATTCATCCCTGTCAACACTGGAAGAGGTGTAGGTGCTTTGCTTCCCCACGGAGTCAGTGCTAAACCTCTGCCTCCAGCAGGCTGGTAAGGGGCACTGGGCTATGGAGCACCTGTCTTTTGAACGGCATATAAATCTGTGGTCTTGTCAATATGTTATCATTAAGATCCATGGCTCTCTGCCTCAAGAGTAACAGCCCTAATGTGTGTGTCTGGACGAACTTCCAAATGGGTGACGTTCTGCTGACCAAAAAGTCCCCTGCAGTTTCAGCTGGGTATGGAGTTCTCCTTCACTTCCTGTCCTAAACGGTGGTATAGTGCCACTGTGTACTTTTAAATAGCTGCTGTGGCTGGCTGAAGTGATTTTTGTATTTATAATGGTTTGTAAAGCACTTAAGGCTATCTCTGGATGGAAAGCACTATATAAATGTTCCGTAAGATGATGTTATTTATCCATGTAATCACCCATCACTTCCACCCAACCCTTGTCCCTCCCCATCCCATCCAATCTGCCATATTATGCACTCACGCATCCAGCCATGCACTCATCAATCCACCTTTACTCATACACACAAGCACTCAGGTACTAGGAGGGTGAGGACTAGACTGATAGATTAGATTAGATAAATGCTTCCAATCCACCCACCAGCTCTATTCATCTAACCCCATCCAGTCCCTATAGACATGTGTAAGGTTTTCAAAAATACCTGCATGACTTAAGATCCTGAGCCCCATTTTTAAAAGTGACTCAGGTACTTTGGAGCCTAAATCTCGTTGAAAGTCAGCAGGGCTCAGGCTGTCAAGGGTAACATTTTCAAAAGTGCCTATGGAACAGATTTTCAAAGGTATTCAGGTACATATGGATGCAGATAGGCACCTCTTGGTATTTTCAGAAGTGCCTAAGTGGGTTAGGTACCTAAGTCCCATTGATTTCAGTGGGACTATGAACTTCTGAAAATCTTATTTGCATCTTTAAGCACTTATTTTGAAAATCTGGCTCCAAGTACCTAAATCCCTTTTGAAAATGGGACTTACGCTCTTGAGGTGGTTTTGAAAATTGTACCCCTGGCCAAAATTAGAAGAATGAGATCTCCTATTTTCTTGAAACTAAGTGGAGAAATAGCAACAAGCTGGAAGTACAATCTCCACCTGAAATGGGTGGAGGCAGTGCTGGCACACTGAAGCATGAGTCCTGCTGACATGAACTCCATTGACAGGCCACTTAGGCTGTTTTGAAAACCCCACCTGTAGGGTACAGACTTCAGAGAACCTCAGTCTGCCGTGGAAAGGCTCTTCTCTCCTCAGTGAGCACTTTCATGATGGAAGCGAGCGACAGAACCACATCCCACAAATTGTTCATGGACCATGTGATAACTTGTCAGATCATCCAGGTCCAGCCTT
Organism: Lepidochelys olivacea; assembly: GCF_965140295.1. Classification (NCBI taxonomy): domain Eukaryota; kingdom Metazoa; phylum Chordata; order Testudines; family Cheloniidae; genus Lepidochelys; species Lepidochelys olivacea. The sequence goes on from NC_140428.1 coordinate 19,036,350, forward strand.
GTGCAGGGCAGTGACACGCTCGGACGACCTTCCACTTGATAAATGTGTCTCTCTGTCAGCCTTTGTCAGTACGGGACCCATTCCTTGGATGAAACTGGGTCCCAGATGGGCAGCTGGGAAAGGGCTAGGAAGATGGGGTGCAGAAAGAAGGGGAAAACTTTATGAAAGGCAGCTGAGAGGGACTGAAAGACCTTCAACTACTGTATAAGACCATGCACTCTATTTAACAGAGTAGGGCACTTGGAGTCGGGACTACTTAGGCAAGTCCAGACCTTAGTAACCCAATGTGCAAAATCTCTCTCTCTTTCTCTCTCTCTAATAACCCTGATATCTGAGCACTGAACTCCCTTTACAAGCAGAATATTGACGCTTCATTAGTGTGGTAAAGCATTTGGAGATCCCTAGATGATGTAAGTGCATGGCATTATTATTAGAACCTCTCATTGGCTGGGGCAGGAAAGCAGCCGAGATGGGTTTCTGTAATTCCTGAGCTGCGCACGTCTCTTGAGGTCTTTGAGCATCACCGACATACCCTCGTCCTTGGCAGTAAACCAGTGCCCTGCCTTAGCATGCCTTTGGGAGAGCCAATTCAGTGTCAGGCACCATTGACTGGAGCAACGATTCTTTCTAACATCTAAGCACCCTGAATTCCTGCTTGACTGGACAGAGAGTGGCAGGGATGGGGTTGGGGGAGTCCCTGTGTTTTTTACTGACCTAAAAAAATACAGCCCCATCTGCTTCAATCATCAAGGGACATTACTGCCAAGGATGGTTTTGGACTGAGCAGCAGCAGTCCCTGGCTGGGAATGTTCCTAAGAAGGATCTCGGACAGCACTGGCCAAACAAAAATAAAGGAATTGGGGTGCTTTGGTGGACCTGATCTTTGAACAAGCCCAACACATTCAGTGAAATGAGCGTCCTGCTTCTGGGACAGCCACTGATGCCAGCCGTGGTATAACATCACTCTGCACTGGGAACTCATCTAAACCCCATGAAAAAACACCCGCCCCCCGTGAAAGATTAAGGAGAGATCCTGCCCCTGTTATAAATTATACTCACCGAGGCTGAGCGAGCAAACAAGCCTTAAACGGTGACGTTCGTTCCATTTCATGGCTAGCATTCCCAAGAGATGGGTTGTGTTCTTTTTTTTTCTTCCTAAAGGTGTTTTTTTGACTGGGGGGTGGGCAGATGCTCCATGAATTTATTTGGCTGGAAGAGGCAAGAATCTGTCAGCAGAAAAAAGGGCTGTCAGCAGGAGAAAGTGAGCTGCAAATTGTCCATTTCTAAACGGCTTGTTCATATGACACTTGTAAATTCAGAAGCCACCTGTTCGGCCATCAGTCACCAAGTGAAAATGAAGCTTTCCTGAAATCAAGATTCTGACAGATACAGAAAACTAAAAAAAAAAAAACCAAAACCCCAACCCTTAAAACGAAAAAGAAGAAGAAAAGTCCTTGTGTTTTCTCTCGTGTGAAATAAGAATTGGGACTGGTTGGATCTTTCCTGAAGCCCCAGGAAATGGGGTTTATTTCCCCTCTTCCTCCAACAAATATGATATGTACTCCTTTCCAAAAAAACAAACAAAAACAAACAAAAAACAACTCCCCAAAAAACATCATCAACAAACACCCCCTCATACACTTTTGCAAAACTCCTGGAGCGTTTCTGGGGATACAGGTTGCTAAAGCAAAAAAAAATGACAGTAGATTTGGGGAATGGATTTATTCCTGCTAAAAGATCATTCTGGATGGGAACAAGTGGCATGTCCCTTTGAAGTTGCGAAACTAAAGAGTGGATTAGCTGTGATACCAAGTGCCGTATTGGCTTTCCCCTTTCCATGCAAGGTCAAATTAAGATTGGACAAGCCAGGGACCCAAAAGTAGACTATATAAAGCAGATGATTATTTTTCGCCTCTTAGGGTGTAACGTGCTTGTTTCTCCTAGGGAGAATTGCAGGGCAGCAGCCAGCAGGGTAGGTCTTACGTGCTAGGTTTTTCTGGCTGGCCACAGAGCACATAGCCCAATGCGCCTGATCAAATAGCTTGTTAATTTCATCATTTCAGACTTTTATGGTTTTTCCAGTTGCTGCTGCTTTTATAAACAAGCATTTCGGTGACCTTCCCCTCCGGACATCAGCGCATTCAGCTCTGCAAGAATCCCAAGCTCTGAAAGTTTATAAATAAGCCTTCTATCAAGTTCCACAACAGGTGTGACCTCCCCCCCTGTCCTAAAACTGAACAGTTTCAACAAGCAAATAAAGACTGCACAGTCCTGTCTTAAAGGGGAAGCACTCCAGAAAGAAAAACACACAGGCCCTGATACTGCTAATGCCACGCCCGACCCATCCGCGGGGAGGGCTTGTGCAGTCATGGTTTTGGGTGGATAGTGTAAGTGAGAATGAGAAAAGAGCAGACAAGGGTGGCACTGCACCCCATATTCTATATCAGCACCGGAGTCAAAGGGCACCATGTTAGTGATACTGTGAACTGGCCTCAGCCAGTGACAAGGGGTTCGATCCTAAGAGGTGCTGAGCATCGTGCTTGCCGATTTTCAGGGTTTTGACCTAAGGCACAGGCTTTTATGGGACTTCCCTGACTCTCAAGATATCTCCCAAAATGTCAGAACTTTTGACAGGGCCAGTGCCAGTGGCATGGGTGGTACAACAATGAAGCTGGATGGAGGAGAAGAGGGATAGAAGGAAGGGTCCTGCTGCAGGTTGCAAAGCATTAAGACTCAAGGTTCTCGGGAGTCTCTGAAACATTGCAGGTGATGGATTGTTTCCTGATTTCCAATAATTACATTTATTTAATGTCAGGTGTTTTTCCAAAGAGAGAGAAACACTTGGGAGTTGGGCATGGACTGGGGGCATCCATCTCAGTGGGAAAGCCCAGCTTATGCAGTTCCTCATTGAAGGGTAAGTACTTTTGACTCCAGACTGAAATCAGTGAGAGCTGAGAACGCTGAGGCACCAGCACCTTCCTGATCCTCAGGACGGAGGATGTAGATAAGATGGCTTTGGTGCTTTTGATTTCTGGAAATGTTCCTGACATGCTGATGGGCCGAATGGCCACTACAAAGAGGGGACTGTCTATCTCTTAGGTACTTCTGTGTACCCACCACTGTAGTATTTGAGCACCTCGCAATCTGTGAGACAGGGCAGGGCTATTTATCCCCATGTTACAGGTGGGGGAACAAGGCTCAGAGCGGCTAAGTGACTCATGTAAGGTCACACAGGAAGTCTGTGGCAGAGCATTGGCAAGGCCTAGACCCTAACCTCTGGACCATCCTTCCTCTATTGAGATTGCCTAGTAATCCTATGCCAACTGTGAAGCAGACTGAATGGTGCATGCCACGGCCAAGCAGGTACTGTGCAGGAGACGTCTCCAAGGCACTCTGACAGAGCTGAGAGCCTCCTATCATGGGTATGTATAAATTAGGACATCTCAAAGGTGGGCAGCATGTTTGTAATCGGAGCATGCCATATACCGTATATTGAATCTTTTCATCCAGCTGGACACACTCAAGGACGTACTAGTGGATCACACATGGATCACAGATTTGAAATTGACAGGTCAGTTTCATCCACTGACTTCCATGGAGTTTATCAGGGATGACTGGTCACAACCTTCTTTAGGTCTTTATGGATACAGATAGCTGATGATATCAACCAAAGCACTGGCCAATCTGAAATCATCCATCACAGCTGTGGCCACTGAGACAAATTCTGCTCTGAACTACAACAGTTAAATCTGGAGTAAGTCCATTGCATTCACTGGCATAGACGAGAGCAGAATTTGTTCCACTGATGCTAGTTCAAAAAACAATACAAAAATTCAGACAGCTTCTCTCTAAAGATGGGGAAATCAGATGGATTAAAACTCAGATCAACTCAGTCCTTCACCCAAAACTCAACTGAACCTCTGGTGATTTCCGGGGAATAGATAGTGGTTAACTTTTTCCATTTTTCTTCATCTTCATGACAGCTGCTGTATTTCCAGTTTCTGCCTAGGATTGTGAAGCACTAAAATACTGCAAAAGAGGGTATTCCCAGCCCTGATCAGAATCAGGCAGTGCCAGAAAAGGAACCCTTTCCCCATGAGATTTCTGACCTAGATTTGCAGACCAATAGCTCAGTGAAATATCCAAACTTTTGGGTGCTTATCTGAGCCCAATTCAACCTCAGCCACCACTATGTCTCCATCAGCCTCATCGATTGCTGTCTGATTTGTTCAGATTAATCCAAGACTGCTGCTCTCACTTGACAAATCAGATGTCACCAACTTCACTGCAGAAGTTCTCACTACAAAAGAGGACATAACATATGCTTCTGTAGCCTACTGGTGAGTGTGTGTTACAGATCCCCCTCTGAGCATGGTTCACAGGGGATAGGTGCAGCCTCATGTTGGAGTCAAGAAATCAGATCCACATGAAATAACTTCCATCTTTCTCTGGTGTTGAAAACTCTACATTTTTGTTTGTCACACGTGTTGCACTGGTAAGAAATTGAGTAACTGCAGAGAGATCAGTGGGATTTTTTTATATAGATTATTGAGAGGGACATCCTATAAAATAACAATATCATGCACAGAGGAAAAGATTCTAAGAAGTCGATGGGGCACAGGCCCTAGTGGGGTCCTCTGGTCCCATGACGAACGGGACTCAAAAAGAGATCACAGAAGAGATTGGCCGTACCCAGTTGGAGAAGATGGTCTAATCAGTACAAGTGAGGGAACCAATATAACAAATGAGACAGGAGGGCCCAATGTAAATCAATACAACAGAAGGAATCAGTATGATCAGGCAGGCAGGAAAGCCCGATACAATCACGAACGCTACAGTGCTGAGATACTGTGGTGATGGGCACTGTGGAAAAACCTAAGCTAGATAAATTCAATATGATCAAGAAACTCAATGTAGTCAATGAAAGTTGGAGAGAGAGACTGGATATTATCAGTGGGACTGGAGTTGTTGACACTGATACAATCAATGTGACATCAGGACATCTCGCTTGCAAACCTCATACTGTCCATCCCAGCACTGTCTGCTGTTACAAAGGAACTCTGTTGTTCCTTATGGAATGTGCAGGACATATCCAGGTGGGTGCATGTTGCTGTGATGTAGAGACAGCACTGATGTCACCTGGAACAAACAGCTGTTGTCCATGTGGTCAAGGCAGAGGCTTGTGTGGAGGACGTACAAGCGCGGGATGGGTGAATGTTCCATCAAAGGAAGGGAGTTGGCCGCTGCTGCAGTCCCATGCTGCAGTCTCATTTCTGCTGCATTATGGAAGGATTTGGGTCTAAGAACATTCTAAGTACCCTGCTGAGAACAATAAGAGCAGCCATTTGGCTCATGGTGAGCCCGTCCCTTCTAATGCACTTACTGTCCCTCAGGGCCATGTCTAATTACTGCTGAAACACAACGGTTGCAGCGATCCTTCACACAATGGGATTTATTGTCAGTCTTTTCTTTTCTTTTCTTTTCTTTTCTTTTCTTTTGTGCCGTGCTAGTGAGGAGACTTTAACCCACCACCCCAAGCACAGAGCGAGTGTCTGCAGAACCCACATCATGCCACCAGCCCACAGATGTCCCAGGAGACCCCAGCACGTGTGGGTGTAGTGGGGAGCGATTACTTCTGGGCCCCATGTGAGAATAGGAGATAGCCTCTCTTGGAGGTGAAGGGGCAAGTTCCCTCCTGAGGCCTGAGTACAACAGATTGTGTGTGTGCACGGTGAACATGCGTATGTGTGTGTGCATTATTCTCCAGTGTCACAAGAGATCAAGCTCTGATTTTCACCTTCCCCTAATGTAAGAATTCAGGTTGGGCTTTTGATTCTAGCACTAATGCCACTGAATAATCTCATGTCTGCTTAGCAAAAAAGAAAAGAGCCCTCTCCAGCCGCAATCTCTATTGGAAGGCAGCTTTCTAACCAGTTGTTCAGTCACATGTCATAAGGACTCGTTGCTCTTCTCACTTAGCGACAACTTAATATTACTGTTGAATGTTGGATGGTTCCTTATTTTTGCTGTGTCAGCATGATCCATCCAAGATTGATGGGCCTTGGTCACACAGCTGAGTTGTATTTTTCCCTTCAAAAGTTACTGTAACTTCTCCAGGTTTTATGGTGTGTCCATTTGCAATAGATAGACACAAACACAGGCCCATGTGCGCCTGTACAGATCCATGCACACACAACTTGTAGATGCCTGCATGTTTGCAGACACGTGTGCATGTACACACATTGTCTGTGCACATACATATGAAGGTGGGTGGTTCCATACGCCAGCTGAGCCTTGTCTAGGTTCAGATTCTGCTTTCAGATATGTGCCTACCTCACTGGGAGAAATCTCACTGGTCAAACCCTGTTTACACTACCACCAATTCCCTAGAATCCTTCAGGGTTTGTGGCTGAGACCTCCCACAGAACCATGGTGGAGACCTGTCTACCCAGAGATGAAGGTGAAGAGCCCAGTGATGCTCACACCCTGCTGCTTGTTCCCTTTTGTTAATCTGTGAAAGTGCAGCGTGCTTTACTGCCTGAGCTGAGAGTGCAGTTAGCCCCTTATAGCTTTGGTGTCCCAAATGAAAAATGTAACCACTAGGGGGAAAATAATCTATCAGCAAATCACTCAGCCCAGGAGAACTTTCAAAGCACAGTGAAGTTCAACATGAGCCAGAATTTACCTCATGAGCTTAAGTCAAGAGGGCTTCCCAATAACGATCCCACATGCTTGGCTCCAGAACAATCTCAGAGGATACATGAGGCTTATCTTCAATCTCCAATGCAGGAGCAGGACCAGAACCAAAACTCCAGCTCCAGGAACTCCCAAACTATAGAGGGCTCAAAATCTGGATCCGAATCTTGTGGCTTGCGCATCTCCATGGACTGATGCTTGGGACCAAAATCAGTCCTAAGTAACTGAACCAGGTCCACTTACTGTCCAGAGTGCAGTCAAGTACTGCCTAGGGCCCTGTATTAGCCTAAAGAGAGAGCCCGTAAAGTGTGTTTGTGCACATGTGCTAGAACTCAAGGGGCCTGATCCTGAACTCAGTGATCGTTGAAGGCTCTTAGCACCTCTCAGGATCAGGCCCTTAATCTAGAGCTCTGTACGGGCCCTGTGCTGCGTTAGAGACAGAGATCTGTGTGTGTGTCTGCGCATACGCATGAAATCTAAGGACTCTGTTCTCTGCTCAGTGCACTTGCCTTGTCCCCACTAATATTAATAGGACTTAGGTGAGCACACCCACAGAGAAAATAGACCCCTAAAATAGCTCCCCTAATAGGAGCTCTGAGACAGTGCTGCACTCAGGCTAGAAAGCAAGGAGAGTGTCAGTGTGATAAATCTAAACCCAGAGCCTGGTGCTCCTAAATCTCCGGTTAGTGGTGAAAGCGTTTGAAAGCAAATATAGACACAAATTAAAATGATACCATTTTTGACAAAGTAGACAGTAGTTGAAATATAATGAGGCACTGTAGAAAAATGCCCGAGCACTTGCTGGGCGGATTAGCCAGCATTCCTTCTCCTCCATTGAGTGGTGTCACAAGCTAATAAATATTTCAGAATTGGCTGTATTCAATCCAGCCCTTGTCCCGGTTGACGTCTGTTCTCTCAGTTTTCAGAAGGAGACAGGTGCAGAAGGATGAAAAGGGATTTAATTACTCAACATCCCCAACTCCCAGTATCCAAACACATGCTGTACTGTACACACACACCTACTGTACATGCACGGCCCACGGTGTACACACACACACACACACACACACACACACAGCCACACCTACTGCGCCCACATACTTTGCAGCACACACACACTGACTGCACGCACACATTGTGCACTGGAAATGCATGCCTGCCTTTTGTACATGCATACTGGGCATTGAGAACACTTGTGCACTGACAACGAAAGTGCATTCATGTGCACTCACATTGTATACTAACAACCCAACTATACACATATAACATAGGTAAGCATGGTTCTTTTGTCCCCTCTTGGTGGACAGTCCACATAAAATAATAAAAAGAAAAGGAGTACTTGTGGCACCTTAGAGACTAACAAATTTTATTTGAGCATAAGCTTTCGTGAGCCACAGCTCACTTCATCAGATGCGTCTCACACTTCAGAGTGTGCTCTGACAAAGACACTCACCCTACTGTAAAAGCATTCATTCATGTAGGGCTAGATTTTCAAGTGCTGGGCACCCACAATTGAGGCCAGGATTTTAAGAGAGCTCAGCTCCCATTTAGGCTTCCAAATAGGGGCCACATTTTCAAATGAGCTTCAGGAAGGGGTGCTGCTGGTTCAGTGGGAGGGGAGCATCTCCCATCTGGGTCAGTGCCAACCCAATGCCTCAGGATGGTGCTAGTGGGGAGCAAATGTTGGAGGTGCCATTTTCTCTTTCAAAGCTTTGACCACTTATAGGCACTAAAGATCCTATCGCATTTTTTACCACAGTGATTGTGTTAGCCCTGGAGTCTTGGGCAAATTTCAATATGAGCAGTTGCATTCTACCTCCCTAAATTCCCTATGTAGTTTCATCTGTACACAGAATCCTCCTTCAGTTCCTGCCCTAAAGTGTTGTGTAGTGTTCCTATCTTTTGTTAAACAGCTGCTGTGTTCCACCGTAGAGGCAGCTGTACTTCAGGGGTAGAACTATAGGAGATCTGGGTTCTATTCCTAGCTCTGCCACTAGGGGACCTTGGGCAAGTCACGTTACCACTCTGTGCCTCAGTTTCCCCAACTGTAAAGTGGGGATATTGAAACTGACCTTCTTTGTAAAGTACTTAGAGATCTACTGATGAAAAGTTTATGAGAGCTAGGTATTATGGTATAGAGATTATTAGTGTCCTGGGGGATGGAAGGTATTAGAGTATATAACAATATTATTGTTATCAGGTGCTTCAGGCAGGGAAGAAACAAAGAGACTGTGTTTTCTAGCCTAATGGAGAGGACAGAAGGGAAGGTTAGGGGCCTAATCCTGCTCCCCTGGAAATTTACACTGACTCCAGCATGAGTGGGTTCGGGACCAGAGAGTTCAAAGTACATGTGATGATACTGCCTAGAAAAGCATGAGCAACAGATGAAGAAACCAGACTATTGTGTGTCTGGGCTAGAAAGGGTTTCAGGAAATTGTATTGCTTCGGTCCAGTAGAGAATACCACAGGTAATTAGTGCATCAGAAAATTGGGAGGAATTGTGTATCTTTGTAAGCTGGGCTATTAAAGGAAGCCATGAATGCTTAAGGAAGGAAGTTGGTTTTATTTAAGTTGGAAGTAGCGCTAGTGGTCTTTGGGACATGTGCTCTGTGTAATAGCACATATGGTCACAGTGATACCAGGTCCCCATTGCACTCATATACACTGAAAATACAGACTCATGTACTGTACATCCACCACCCCCTTTCATAGATGCTCGCACTGTCTCTGTGGTCATTCCTACCACATATTCACTCACAGCATGTAGGCATGTATCTCCTCACACTCATATCTTGTATTTGGAAGCTGCATGGACGCTCAATAAAAGCACTCACACCTGATATGCGCACACTCAGATTGTATACATAGGCATGCATAGTGTGCACACAAATACTTTACACAGACTCAAGATACATGGTAAACACACTCTCGTAGCTTGCACAGATGCACAGAGTTTGCACTAGCCAAAATCCTCTTGTAGACACACACACACACACACACACACACACACGTTACACAAAATCTTAGGTTTACTGTGTGTGTGCACACAAAACTTAAGCATCAAGTCTTATGGTTTATACATAAATACTTTATGCACACTCTCACACGCTTAACAAAATCCTGTACATGCTCTTATGCTATCCACACACTCACATGCAATACAGAGCACACACAAATATACTGTATAGAACTTTACTTGTCAAAACCCTGGACACACACTACTATTGTACACCTCAGGCACATTTGCCTGTGCGCTACACAACATACCATACTTACAAACACTCTGTTTAGTACAGTATTCTATCCCTCCTGTAGAAATCTGTAGGATGGTCCAAAAGTCCATAGAATTGATCTTGTCTCTGTTCAGTCCTGTAGGGTTTTAGGATAATTTCCATAGAACCCTATCTCTGTTAAAGTCTATAGAACTTTTCCATAAGGGCAAGATGAGAGGGATTGAATACTTTTAAACAAAAAAGCTTAACAGAGTTGATTTCACTGTAGCCATCCTGGTTGCCTGGCTTGGGAATCTCCCAGGCCATGGGAGTGTTGGTTGGATTTCATATACGAAATGGAGTGCATTTTGTTTGTTTTCGTAAACTGCTTTTTTAGGTCCTGATCCTTCAGACACATGTACATGGACTTAACTTTTAGCACATGAATAATTCCTCTGAGCTAGGTGGGACTAGTCATGTGCTTAAAGTTAAGTGCACGGCATTTGCAGGATGGGGGCCTTAAACTGTCCTTTTCCTTGCCCGGTGCTGAGCAACCTCAGCTCTTAATGACTCCACTGGGAGTAGAAGGAATCCACAAGTGGCACTCGGCACTTTGAAGGATTGGGCCTCCCCAGTGCTTTTGTTTGCATCGTGTCTCCCTGAGAAGCTGGAATGAAATCGGGCACCTTCCTTGGCCTTTCTGGCTCCTTTGACTCTTCTTTGAAGAAACAAATGTGATTGGCTTTGCAAGGAATTTATTGTCCACATGCAGTGAATGGTCAGTAACTGCAAAGCCAGTCCCCTACAATTCACAGGCCAGATGCATGTACTGTACAGGCGCAGGTGGATTTGTGCCAGAGGGGACACTCACCTGCATTTAGTGCACTTGGCTGTGGTGACAGGGGGGGAATTCATTCTCTCTGTTCAGTCAGTCCCTAGCTTCCCCCACACTGTGGCTGGGAGGTACCACTACCCTCCTTTGGGGTGAATTCCAGGTTTGAGAGTTTCTTTAATATTTATACCCTTTCCCTAAAATGGTCTTTCTAATGAGTCAAGGCCTTGCCATTCACTGTATGTCCTAGACTTGCCCTATGGGAAAAAACTTGCAAGTACATGAAATTACACTACTCCTGTTGGGGTTTCCAGCATTCTTCTGTCATGTTTTCTTCAGTCGGGGTCCTACTAACTAGCAAATGTCCCTGTTCAGGACAGCACTTAAATATGTGCTTAAGTCTCATTGCAGTTGATGGGACTTCAGCACGTGCTTAAAGTTAAGCATAAGCTGAAGTGATATCCTGGATGGGGATGGACTTAAGTACATGCATAACTGCTTTCCTGAGTCATTAGGCTAGGAGTGGGCTTGAACGAAATCCAGTGATGCAATAAACTCAGGTGTGTAACTACGACTAGGGTTAGCATGAAAAGAGCAAATCTTTCACTCCGTTTAGTATTTTTTTTAAAAAAAAATACTTCATTAAAAGAATTGCAGGTTTGTTCTTAGTTGGGTTTGTATGGTTTGTTGGTTGGTTTGTGGTGTTTTGGGTTGTTTTTTTGGTGGCTCCAAAATTTCTTTCTGTGAAATGTTCACATGTGGTGGTGTTATTTGTTTTTTTGCCACAGAACAGGTGGAATTTAGAAATGTCTCCTGTTCTTATGTGAAAATGGGTCAGTGTTTTCTGGGATGAAATTCTGAAATTCCAAATGGTGAACACTTTGATGATTTTGCAGAAATACTCATTTTTTAAAAGGAAAACACCCTGAGATTTGGCTCTCCATGGGCACTTAAGTACTACAGCAGTGAGCACAATAGGGATGGATGGATGGGAGGACAGATAGACAGATAGATTCCCCCCTTAACTCCAGTTAGAGTCATGGCACATTTAAATTCCAACACATTGCTTAGAAAAATGTGTCCTTTCATATCCTAATAAAACAGCTGGGTAAATTTCCTTACTTGCAGCTAAAAAAACAAACTTGAAATGAATTTTTAATACAGATTTGAGTGGGATTGCAGCAGGCGCCTCTGATCTGATAATTGCACTGGATCATCCTCAGTCGTCGCTTTTCCTGTTTGAAATGTTGTGTGGAAGTTTAGTGCTGGTGAGAGGTGCCAGATAGACAGCCCTGGAGGCCTCCTTGTAGCCAAAGAACAGAGTGGTAGGCATGGTGAACTTCCCCTCCGTTGCTCTGCTCATCTCTTCATTCCTAATCTGGAGGCCCCAGATCCAGGGAGAGAAAAGCCTCCGTAGCCCATTCAGTCCTTGGCCTCTCTGCAGAATCTGCCAACAGGGTGCCTAGTTTGTGCCTGTTGTATGGGAACGGGACCAATGCCATCCCAGCTTATTTCACACAGGCCGCCACACTGCCGCCAAGATGGGCTGGATTCAAAGTGACTACAAAGGGAGATCTGTAATGTATGGAGCCATGTAGCATAGGAATAGGTTTTCTCTCCATTTTACTGTTGCATTTCTAAGGCATCTCCCTGTCTGCAGGGGCAGCCGCTGTTTTTCACAGCAGAGCTTCCAGTGCGAGTGAGTCACCAGGCCCTCGTCTCCCTTTTATGGAGACTTTATATTGGTTCTTTCTTTCCCTCTCGCTTTCCTGAAAGGTCACCACATTGATAAGTACATCTTCGGCTCCAAGACCTCGTCTACATTAGAAAAGATTTGCTGGTCTAGCTGTGCGGGTAGAGATTATTATTAACTTTACATTAATTAGTTGAGCACCTAGGAACCCCAGTCATGGATCAGGACCCCTCTGTGCTAGATGCTGTGCAAATACAGGACAAAAAGAGGGTCCCTGCCCCAAGGACCTGGCAAACCCTCGTGGTGTAGATATAGCTTATTCTGGCAAAAGAATGCTTTTCCCAGTATACTTGGTACCAGTTCCCCATGTGAAATAAGCTATACCATCAAAAGTGATTTTATGCAGGTACAATTGGGACTATCCTGGGGGTTTTGCTGGTATAGAAATGTTCAAAACTCACCCCTCTAACCAGTATTGCAATACAGGCAGAAGTTTCTTGTTTAGACCTGGCCTAAGTGTACCAGAAAAAGGCTCCGTGTCCTATTACCAAGCCCCCTGAGCCAGTCTGCCTCAAGAGCCCTCTCAGCTTTGCTTCTGTGGCTCCACAAGATGGAGCTGACAGGAGCGGTGCAAATGCCAGATGTTGGGAACGTGGTAGTAAACACAGAAGGCAAATCTGAGCAGGAAATGCTGGTAAAGCAGCGTTGTCTTCCCTGTGATTTTCCGAGCGCTTGGTTTTCTTCTCAGTCTGCCAAAGCTTTCAACAAGACAGTTGTGCTAAGAGATGAAAGGGCAAAGATTCTCTTTGCCTCTCTCCTTTTTTTTTTTTTTTTTTGGCATTCTGGAGAGCCATTGGCTGCTGCCTGAGATATCCTGAGAGATGCGGCAATTAATTTTCTTTTAATCAAGGTCGGATGAAGTAAATTGGTGCGGCTCTGCAGCCCCTCATTTTCTGTTTTTGCAGTGATGCAAAACAAATATGATCAAATTATGCTCCTTCTCACCTTATTGAATTAGGAAGCGTGACTGATCCGGGAGAGCTGAGATGTTATATACTGTACCAATCCTCACCATCCCCCTCTTCCCTGACAAAGCCACCGGGAATCTTTTTGCAGGTTTTTATTTCAATCTGGGAGGAAGTGTGTATGTGGGGAGGGGAGGGGAGACAGATCCCTATTATTTTTCTTATACAAAAAGGTTAGGAAATATACTTCCCACTACAGTGATGTGGGAGTGACTCCAGTAACTGACTGCATTCTGTGCTCAGAGTTAAAACTAAACATCAGGTGAGAATCTGACAGTAGGTCCAGGATAAAGAAGTTATAGGGCAGCTTTGCAAAACAAAACAAAACAAAAAAATTAGAAGGCTTCATGGTCTGAGCCTACAGCAGGATCGATCTATCGATCTATCTATCTGTCTGTCATGTATTTAGATATGTAACATATGTCTTTGAGAAATGGGACTGGGAGTCAGAATTCCTGGGTTCTAGTCCCAACTTTGCCACCGACTCCCCGTGCAATCTGGGGAACGATGCTTTGCTGCTCTGTGCCTCAGTTTCCCCGCCTGTACAGTAATGATGCTTTCCTTGAGATCTGCAAATGAAAAGCACTGCATACAAGCAAAACATTATTTGCACTTTGTTAGCACTGAAAGACTATTTTGTGTTAATTTCAGTGCAGTGTGACAGAGCTCACGTGCGCGTACACGCGCTCTGTGGTGTCGTGTGGAGACTTTGCTTATTGTGAGCTTGTTCTCTTAATCTAAAATTAATGTTATTCTGACTGACAGTGTCTGTTTGCTCTTTGTATGTGGAAGTGCATTGCAGATGATAATCTTGATAATATTACCTCTTATATGCCACTTTTCATCAATAGATCTCAAAGCGCTGGACAAAGAAAGTGTCATGCTGTGATCAATACCGCAACGGCCATGTTGCTGCGCAGCCTATAGGGATTTGTAACACAGACTTGAGGGCACCCAGGTCCTTGCAGGGTTAGGCTGTTAGGGCACCCATTGATTTTAGTGGGCCTGCTCACCTTAGTCAAGGCTGCAAGATGGAGCCCTTAGAGTTAAAACTCCAGCTGTTGCTCCCCTCCAGGGTGCAAAGCTGGGGGATGCTGCAGGGGAACTGGAAGCTGAGTAGGCTGGTCTGAACATCATCTCCCTCCCTGGGAGAAGCTGCGGTGAGTGCACCTCAAAAGACTGATTTGGAGCTGTTTGTCCTGGGACAAAAATGGTCAGGGGCCCTGGGTTAAGCATGTTGCTGATTGCAGAAGGGACAATCCCAGGCACTGGTGCCACTCTGCATGAATCCACTGTGCATTGGCTGGGGTGGGTGATGACCAGCAATGGGGAGACAAGACAAAGGGTCAGTGGTGAAGAAGTTCAAACAGGTATTGATTCAGGGAAGTCCTATGGCCTGTGTTGTGTAGGAGGCCAGACTAGATGATCACAGTGGTCCCTTTTGGCCTGAGAATATGATGAGTCTATGAAGACTACAATACCCAATGAAAATGCAGCAGGAGTCTGGGGAAGGATGGTGCAGTAAGTAGGACACTAGCCTGGGACTTAGGAGACCCTGGTTCAATTCCATGCTCTGCCACAAATTTTCTTTGACAAGTCACTTAGACTCTCTGTGCCTCAGTTTCCCCTCTGTCCAATACAGATAATAGCCCTGCCCTACCACACAGGGGCTGTTGTGAGTATAAATACCTTACAGATTGTAGAATACAGGGTGTGTCTACACTGCACTGAATACCCAGGTCTGTGGGACCCTGGCTTGGGGACTCTGTGTTTCCAGGCCCACTCTTGAGCGTCCACACTGCACTGTAAACCTGGGCTTATAATTGCTGGACCCAGGTCTCATAGCTGTACTATCGCATTCACATTACACTATGCAGACTTTCTGACTTGAATCCTCAGCTTGAGCTGCATCCATGCTACAAAATAAGAGGGTTTGAACCCAAGTCACAGTAGGACAGTCGGGCTCTCACCCACCCCCTTAGCAGGGTCCTAGAACCTAGGTCCACGGTGCTTGCTGACCTGAGTCAGACTGATTTGTGTGGACAGAAAAGGGGCTTGGGCTCAAACCTGAGTGAGAGCCTGGGCTTAGGGTGCAGGTTAGACATCCCCTTTGAGGCCTGCTGATGAAAAATGCTATATAAGAAATAGGTATTATTATTATTATTTAGAGAAGCAGGATGGCATGACCAGTTAATCCTGGAATCTGGACAGGATGCTACCAGGAACATCCAACTGTAGCAAGAACACAAGGACTTTAAGGACCACAAGTGGTCAGGGCCTGGGTTTTACAGCTCATCCAACAGATACCTCCCAGTGCCCCAAGCAATGGGAGAAGACATTGGTTCAAATGTGACTCAGAGGGAAGAGCGCCACTTGCTGAATTACCAAGTACCCTTCCTGCAGCATCTCAACGCTTCCCAGAGAGTCACACGTTGACCAATCCCATCCCTACTTAGCATAGGAAAGGAGATCGCTGCTCAGCCTGGTAAGGCTGCAGACATCTATAGAGAAACTTGGGCTTCTTGACGCATCATTTCACAGACTGAAGCAAATAGCTAATATAGTTTCTCAGCGTCTCTGTGTAATATCGACAAATAAGGAGGCTCTTTAGCTTTTTTTAAAAATTACACTGGGGGGGAATGTATTTAGCCCTTAGATCTTAAATTATAGACTTAATGTGATCCATTGCCCTGACTCTTTGCCCTATTAGGTAAATCTTATTTGGACTGTACAGCTCATTTTATTTAATTAGAGTGTGTAACTAGCCCGTGCCCGAGAGGTGGGCATAAAAGGAAGGGAAGATTCCCACACTTTGGTCTCATTTATTGTGTTCTTCACTTAAGCACGAAGCATCATCTAATCTATCTATCTCTCTATCTATCTTTGTACTGTCACACATCACCAGAATCTGAGCACCTTCCACATAAAATAGATTGGCAATAGCATGATTATAATGGACATCATAGTGTCTCTGACGTGTCTCTCATTTTGGGTTATAGAAAGCTTGGCTTGGGGCAGAGATTTGTTTGTCTAGCTGTTGTGAATGTCTTTCTGGTTATGGTGGAAGAGCTTTATCTCTACCTCCGCAAAAAAACCCAAACATGTTGAGAGAATGGAGGGAAGGAAGGAAAGCAAAGCTTGGAAAGCACTGATCATCCTAGAAAAATTAAAGAGGGGCAGAAGACACAGAGAAGGTCAGAGGAAAAGAGACACCATGAGAGACATTAAGAACATGCTTTTATTGTCCCATTCTTTCTTTTTCTGTCTCTTTTCCTCTTTGCCCCCCACCCGCCTTTCTTCCAACATTTCCCTTTTAGATCATGTCGCTCTATGCGTCAGTCCTAATTAAACCCTCCCCAGCAAAAGCATGCAAATGTTGAAGGGTTACTCTGTCTCTCCATCAATCTCATTCCCTCACAAGGAGTGGATGTAAAAGTGTCTTTAAAGCAAACAATATAGATAGGGTTACAGACTAGGCTAGTGCCCTGAGAGTAATTAGTGATTGTGGCTGAGGGGGGAGGGGAGACGCTAGCCATTTCATGGTCTGAGTCAGTATCCTTCTGGAAATGAGTAAACAGAAGCAGTAAATCCCCACCTCTCCTCTACAGGAGTATCCTGTGTTAGTAGAGATTGGGGAGATCCATGAAGAGAAGCACAGGGCTGACTGACTGTAGAGGATGAGTTATCCTTTTGGCCTCCATTCCTCCTGACCTCCCACGTCCTTCAGGCCCCATAACATTCCGCATCCCTTATGCCTTCTCTCATCCACATCCCATAAGGTATCACGCAGTGGCCCATGTTCATCAGTGACCCAGATTCTTAATGATCTTTATCATCAAAAATCCCTCCTGCACTACAGTGTCGGTGCCCGATACCTCTCTGCTCCTGGTAAGCCTCCATGCCCTCTGTCTTTGATTGTCCTGTATCTCTCTCTTCTTTCCTCCATTCTCTCAGCCCCACCCCGTATTAGACACATCCAGCTCCTGCAAGAGGGGGAAAGAAAAACAACAACCCACAAACCCACCAGCTCAGCAGATTTTAGTTGGTGGGCTTTTGGCATTGGATCCTGCCCATATTTCTGTGAGTCATTGTGCCATTCGTGATCAGAGCTCCAAATGAAACTTACCAGGAATTTTTATTACTCCAGGAACAGTAGAGTAATAGTCTAACCTACCAATCACACAGGCTGGCAGGATGGCTCCCATGGGAGTGCAGGGCAGAGCAGTTTTAATTGTCCTTTTTTTTTCTTTCCCTGGCAGTAAGACAGGACTCCCACTCCCTCCCTGCCCCCCCCCCATCCAGCCTTTTCCTTCCAAAAGCTCATCACCCTTAATTTGTCTGATCCGTGTGAAGTGCAGGGACTTAGATTTGGAGGGAAACATATTTGGAATAATTCTTCCCCTGAGGCTAAGGAGACATTCTCTGCCCTTGGGTGTCTGGATGCTACAAATCATGCATGACATCCTCTCTGTTGGTTGGAGGATTATAATACCCAGCTCTTTTCATCCGTAGATCTCAAGGCGCCATACAAAGGAGGCATGATTATCCCCATTTTACGGAGGGTTCATTGGAGCTCAGGGCGGTGAAATGATTTGCCCAAGGTCACCCAGCGGGCCAATGGCAGAGCTCAGAATAGAAGCCAGGTCACCTCAGTCCCGGTTCTCTGTGCCGCACAGCTCATCTTGCAAGATGTGAGAGGGTCTTCCCAGCCTTCCCCACTGGGAATCACCACAGCTCCTCTAGGCTAGAGGACAGACTTTTCCAGCAGGGATCACTGTAGCAAATGGTCTCAAGGAGATGTCCGGTTTGGGGAACGATGGAGATGCGTTGACTTAGGGAGAGCTCACACCCATATCCATCATAAGAACATAAAAACGGCCATATTCGGTCAGACCAAAGGTCCATCTAGCCCAGTATCCTATCTTCCGACAGTGGCCAATGCCAGGTGCCCCAGAGGGAATGAACAGAACAGGTAATCATCAAATGATCCATCCCCTGTTGCTCATTCCCAGCTTCTGGCAAACAGAGGCTAGGGACACCATCCCTGCCCATCCTGGCTAATAGCCATTGATGGACCTATCCTCTATGAACTTATCTAGTTCTTTTTTGAACTCTGTTATAGTGTTGGCCTTCACAACATCCTCTGGCAAGGTGTTCCACAGGTTGACTGTGCGTTGTATGAATAAAATACTTCCTTTTGTTTGTTTGTTTTAAACCTGCTGCCTATTAATTTCATTTGGTGACCCCTAGTTCTTGTGTTATGAGAAGGAGTAAATAACACTTCCTTATTTACTTTCTCAACATCAGTCATGATTTTATGGACCTCAGTCATATCCCCCCATAGTCATCTCTTTTCCAAGATGAAAAGTCCCAATCTTATTAATCTCTCCTCTTGTGGAAGATATTCCATACCCCTAATAATTTTTGTTGCTCTTTTCCGAACCTTTTCCAGTTCTAATATATCTTTTTTGAGATGGGGTGACCACAACTGTATGCGGTATTCAAGATGTGGGTGTACCATGGATTTATATAGAGGAACATGATGTTTTCTGTCTTATTATGTATCCCTTTCTTAATGATTCCCAACATTCTTTTAGCTTTTTAGACTGCCGCTGCACATTGAACGGGTGTTTTCAGAGAATTATCCATAGTGTCTCCAAGATGTCTCTCTTAAGTGGTAGCAGCTAATTTAGACCCCATCATTTTATATGTATAGTTGGGATTATGTTTTCCAATGTGCATTACTTTGCGTCCCTGTTGGAATCACTTTAGCAGCAGTGGCTGTGGGGGAAGTTTGCATCTTTTCCAGTCTCAGCCTTGCCCAGACATGGGGTTGTAGTAGAGAAGGGAGGAGGAATGCTGGCTCGGGGAGCTGAGAGCTATCCTGCTTCTGCCATGCAGGCCACCCCATGTGGCTCCTGCATGGAATGATGCTGGAGTGCTGCCTGCGGGGAGCTTAGCCGGGGTGGGAGCAATGTCTGTACAGATGAGAGGAGGAGCTGTCCGCTACTCCAGGCCCAGCCCAGAGTCATAGTGGGAAGGTGTGAGGCATTCTGGCTGTGAGAGGGCTCATCAAATAGAAGATGAAAGAGTTAATGAAATATCACCCTCATTGGGGCACACTCTTCCTGGGTGTAACTCTGCTGAAGTCGGTACCCTTATGCCAGACCTGAAACTGGCCTGGTCTTATTTTGTTCCCATAGAATCATAGAATATCAGGGTTGGAAGGGACCTCAGGAGGTCATCTAGTCCAACCCCCTGCTCGAAGCAGGACCAATCCCCAACTAAATCATCCCAGCCAGGGCTTTGTCAAGCCTGACCTTAAAAATATCTAAGGAAGGAGATTCCACCACCTCCCTAGGTAACGCATTCCAGTGTTTCACCACCCTCCTAGTGAAAAAGTTTTTCCTAATATCCAACCTAAACCTCCCCCACTGCAACTTGAGAGCATTACTCCTCGTTCTGTCATCAGCTACCACTCAGAACAGTCTAGATCCATCCTCTTTGGAACCCCCTTTCAGGTAGTTGAAAGCAGCTATCAAATCCCCCCTCCTTCTTCTCTTCCGCAGACTAAACAATCCCAGTTCCCTCAGCCTCTCCTCATAAGTCATGTGTTCCAGTCCCCTAATAATTTTTGTTGCCCTCCACTGGACTCTTTCCAATTTTTCCACATCCTTCTTGTAGTGTGGGGCCCAAAACTGGACACAGTACTTCAGATGAGGCCTCACCAATGTCGAATAGAGGGGAACGATCACGTCCCTCGATCTGCTGGCAATGCCCCTACATATACATCCCAAAATGCCATTGGCCTTCTTGGCAACAAGGGCACACGGTTGACTCATATCCAGCTTCTCGTCCACTGTAACCCCTAGGTCCTTTTCTGCCGAGCCATTCGGTCCCTAGTCTGTAGCGGTGCATGGGGTTCTTCCATCCTAAGTGCAGGACTCTGCACTTGTCCTTGTTGAACCTCATCAGATTTCTTTTGGCCCAATCCTCTAATTTGTCTAGGGCCCTCTATCCTATCCCTACCCTCCAGTGTATCTACCTCTCCTCCTAGTTTAGTATCATCTGCAAACTTGCTGAGGGTGCAATCCACACCATCCTCCAGATCATTAATGAAGATATTGAACAAAACCGGCCCGAGGACTGACCCTTGGGGCACTCCACTTGATACCGGCTGCCAACACTGTAACCCCTAGGTCCTTTTCTGCTGAACTTCTGCTGAGCCATTCGGTCCCTAGTCTGTAGCGGTGCATGGGGTTCTTCCATCCTAAGTGCAGGACTCTGCACTTGTCCTTGTTGAACCTCATCAGATTTCTTTTGGCCCAATCCTCTAATTTGTCTAGGGCCCTCTGTATCCTATCCCTACCCTCCAGTGTATCTACCTCTCCTCCTAGTTTAGTATCATCTGCAAACTTGCTGAGGGTGCAATCCACACCATCCTCCAGATCATTAATGAAGATATTGAACAAAACCGGCCCCAGGACCGATCCTTGTGGCACTCCACTTGATACCGGCTGCCAACTAGACATGGAGCCATTGATCACGACCCGTTGAGCCCGACAATCTAGCCAACTTTCTATCCACCTTATAGTCCATTCATCCAGCCCATACTTCTTTAACTTGATGGCAAGAATACTGTGGGAGACCGTGTCAAAAGCTTTGCTAAAGTCAAGGAACAACACGTCCACCGCTTTCCCCTCATCCTCTCTGTGGGTCTGAGTTGTGGTGCTTGCAGTAGCTGGGGCCTGTTGGGAAGGCCCCAGGACCTTGACCCCGGTGGCAGCAGCCCCTTCCTCTCTCTGAGAGGCATGTCCGAAGGCACTTCCAGTGAGAAGAGGATGGTGGGGGGCGATGTGGGTGTGTGTGTGTGATACGAATTGAGACAGAGATGCCAGAGACATGTGCCCAGCCCAACAGCCCCAGGTGCAGAAGAACTTCAATACAATGGGGAGGCTGCCAGACTTCCTGAGACTTGCCTGGGACAGTGATTTCCACAGACAGGATCTCTGGCTTGTGGTGGGTGGCTGCTCTGCTGTGGGGCTCCTCTCCCCTCCTGGGAGGAATGCCCTTCACTCCACACACAGGATTTTCTCTCGTCCCATTGAGAGTGGGCTCGGTGCCACTTTATACTTTGGAGGATCATTAGCAGAAATCATTAGCTATAATACAACCTCACCCATAAATCTCCCCTGTACCTGGATCATTTGTCCATGCCTAATTTCCATCTCCCTAATTTTATGATTTGTCCCTCATTTGATGAGAGTCTTTTCCATTAATTGTGTAGTAAGTGCTTCCAGATAAAGGGCTGCAGGGCTGACCCCATCTTGGAAAGACACGGTTTGGGCTTTTTTCCTGAAGGATGGAGTCCCTCTGAAATATTCTCGCTTCCTTTGAAAGGGCAGTGCTCCAAATCTTAAAGGCACCACAGCAGTTTCAAGTAGGGGAAAAGACTTTCCCCGAGGAATTCTCATCACTAGAGGCGCTGCAGGGCTGACGAAAGCAGCTGAATCAAGCTCAAGGTGTTCCCTGCATAGATGTGGGAAATGACTTACTGGACACCACTGATGTCACAATTAAGTGCAAGCCATAGGGCAAAGCCACGCCCTGTTTATCAACCAACCACTTTGAACGCCAGAGTATCACCCTCTGCTGTCCAGAAGAGATTCCACACCCACTTGCTAAATTCTTCTCTGTCAAGCTATTCCATGTTATTGTGGGACCCTATCCTGGCATGATAAGGGGAAGGAGGGAATGGGGTGTGATGGTTAGAGCAGGGAACTGGGAGTCAGGTCTCCTGGGCTCTGTCTCCAGCTCTTCAATGGACTGGCCTGGGTCCACTGGTGGCCTGGGAGAAGGCAGTTACCTCTCCATGCCTCTGAGGCCTTGTATAAGATGGTGATAGTAGCAATGGGCTGTGGCGAGGGTCTAATTAATTAATTAGCAAAGCACCATAAGATCCTCTGATGAAAGTCACTGCATCAGCACAAAGTGGTGTTAATCTGTATTATTGCACATATGATGACCCCAAAAATGGGATGATTCCAACCATAGAGGAAAATGAACCCAAAGAGAGGGGCATTCCCACTCCACTGCCCGTCAGCAAGTGGCATCTGCACGTTCCTCACTGAGGAAGACATTTTTATGTGGCTGTCAGAGAAAATGGCCAAGTTAGGGTCTAAGCCAAAGCCCACTGCGGTCGGGGAAAGACTCCCATTGGTGTCAGTGGGCTTTGGATCAGATCCTTACAGTGCAGTACATAGAGCTTGTGGATTTTCAGCACTTCTCATGCTGCAAGGCTCTGACAGTGGCAGGGCTTGTCTTTGCAGCAAACTGTCAGTTTGGTCCGAGGGTCAGTCCCAGAGATTCCTCCCCCTTTGTCCAGTTCTTCCTGGCATTTTGTCCACTGAAGGGGCAGCAGGAGTCCCAGAGGGAGTGCTGACGAGGGGAGGTGGGAGCAGTGCTAGAAGCAGCTTGCACATTTTACAGGTAACATTATCTTTTATTGGCATCCTAAAAAGAATGTCAGGCACTAGAGCGTTTTTGTTTTTTTTTTAATTTCTGCTTCACTGCCATTCCGCTGCAGGATTTTTATCACATCCAGGACACCGACAGTGCTCTGTGACACAGCTGGCCAGTCACCAGGTTTCTGGAGCCGTTAGTGCATGCCTGAACACCATTTTTCTGTTCTGAACCAGGAACAATTCTGGGCATGAGCAAGGTACAGACTTTCCCACCAACCATCAGGGTGAATGGGGGCCTTTCCCATCAATCATCTGAATGAATGGGGGGCTTTCCCACCAACCATCCAGTCCAATGATGGCCCTTCCTACCAACTGGCTGGGCCTATGGGAGCCTTTCCCATCGACCATTCAGGCCAATGGGACCATTCCCATTGATTATCTGGGCCAACTGGGGCCATTCCCACTGACTGTTGGACCAGTGGGATCCTTTCCATTGGCTGAATGGGTCAACAAGGGCCTTCCTGATGACTATCGAGACCAGTGAGGGTCCTTCCCACCACAATCTAGGCCAATGGGGGCTCTTTTCACCAACTATTGAAGCCAATGGGGGACCTTCCAACTGACAGCCCAGGTTAACAAAGCCCTTCCTACTGACTATCCAGGCCAACGAGGGATCTTTTTCACCAACATCTGTTCAAAAGATTCTTCCTGACCCAAGAAGTGCCTCCTACTAGGCAAGGGGGCTGTGACCATCCTCACTGTGGTAGTCCACATTGCTGCCTGCTCTTCCAGACAACATGGCTCTCTCTGGTGACCCTCTTTGCTAAGGGGAAGTCCAACCTGCCCACAGCTGAGGTTCAGGTTGGTTCTAGTGTCAATGGGTTGCCCCTCCATTCTGTGTTTCTATTCCCCCTTGGTGCTTTCCTAATTGCTCTTCTACCATGGGAATGTGGCGTTTTCCCTGCAATGAGAAGAGCAAGGTGCAAAGGACATCACCCATAGGGCTATACCCAGAAACCACTGCTGGTGGGTAAAGCAATCTGTCCAAGGATTGTTCTCCTGTGGCTGCAAGATGCGTGAGCCAAGGAGGCCTGCACCAGCATCAGGCAGGTGGGAAGGGCTGGCTGGCTTTGTTCATTGACCATGAATCAGAGCAGACCCTGCATTGTGCCAGCTGGGGAAAGAACCTTAGCTGGATCACTGCTCCCACGGGCCGGTCTCCAGGGCGCTCAGCACGGCTCTAAGGGCCGGTCCTTACAGCTCCTCCAGAATTTCAGTGCCCTACTCATGGCAGAGTAGTGGAGCTTTGCAGCATCTGCCAGTCCAGCCCCAAGCCAGTTTGATTTTCCTTCTGGAGAGCACTGTCAGAGGGAGAATGCTCTGTGAGGTCATCTCTTTGGTGGATTTTTACTCGGTGACTAGCACTCCTCATCAGAGCCTCCTCAGCAGCTGCAGGGAGTCAGCAGCTGAGGCTTCTGGGTGCGGGGGTTGGGTTTGGGGTTTTCATCCTGAGTTTCACAGTTGCTGTCTGACCCTGTGAAGGCCGCTCCTCGCTTCTCGGAAGGCAGCAGCAACCGCCAGCGAAGCACCGGCTCCAGCCCTGTTTTCTCCAGCCCCCATCACTCTCTTCTCTCCAGGCCTGGAGCTGGGTGCTACCCCCCATCCTGTGCAACAGCGACAGGCCTGGAGGATTCTCCTCTGCCCCTGCACCAGCATATCCTGGCTGCTTAGCCCTGTGCAGCTCAAAGAACCACCCAGCACAGCTCTCGCATTGTCTCAGGCCAGGGATGGCAGCGTGGCAGGTGGGACTGCCTGAACAGGAAGCTTTGCCTTAGCCAGCCGAGTGGCTCTCACAGCCTGTGCTCTTCAAATGCCAGGACATGTCTTCCCTGGAGATTGATAGATTAGAGCTGCAGCTGCCTATCTCACAGCCCCACGCTTGCCCTGGGTGTCTGTCATCCACCTGCATCGCTGAGTGTGATCCTGCCAGTCTGCGTTCAACCCTTCCTGATTGCATTTGAAGGAGGGCAGATCCTCAGTGGTCATAAACTGGCCTTGCTCTGTGGAGCAGACTGATTCACACCCAGCTGAGTATCTGCTCAGAAATCAGACCCCAGGAGTGTTTCCGTCTGCTGCGGTTCTGGGAGTTCCTGCAATGAGTGGAACTGCTTTGCTGGGCCGTTTTTGCAAAAATGAAGTTAGTTTTACTAACAGCCATGAAAATGATGCTGAAATTCACACAGGGCCAGATGCTGGTATCTAGGGCAAATACGGAGTAACTCCACTGACTTCACTGCAGTTACACCAGTGTAGCTGAGATCAAGATCAAGCCCAGAATGACAGGGCAGTTCACCATGGGGTCACGTCAAAGCCCACTGACATAAATAGAAAGACTCCCACTTCCCACTGACTTTCATGAGCTTTGGAACAGGCCCCATATCCAGAAGCGCAAGTCTCATGCTTTTGTACTAAAAACATATTTGCAAAATTCAGTGAAGTTCCCCCATTTGCCTCCCTCCTTATATTTTTAGCTGTGAAAATCTGGAAAGGCAGAAATGATGGTTTTCCCTAGCAGAGAAGGAATCTGTATATTAGCCAATGACAATAGCAGGGGCCTGGGAAGCAGGACTCCTGGGTTTTGCCACTGCCTCACTGCATGGCTTTGGGCAAGTCACTGCCTCTCTCTGCTCCTCAGCTAACACAGCTGTGAAATAACACTGTCTTTTTGGTCAGAATAATTTTGTGGCTTTCAGGGCACCGTGCAGCGATACAGTGACAATGTTTTAGAAGATGGCTGGTGGGGGGTAAAAAATGCACCAATCTCTTCTTGGTACCGTTTGGGTAGTTAGTGAGGGTCTGATTTCAGCAGTGCTGAGAATCTACAGCTCCAGTTGGAGGTACTTGGCACTCCTGAATGGCAAGCCATGTAGTGTTTGAAAAGCGCTTTGAGATGCATGGATGGAAGGGGCTAGAGGAGCACAAAGCATTGTTATTAGCATTGCCAAGGGTCTGGATAGAATGTACCTGTATAGAATATGCTGAAGATGCTGAAAACGGAGCCCTCTTGGTGTAACAGCAGGATATTTATCCTCAGCTGGTTTGGCAGGGGAAGTCCAATTCGGTCTCACCCGGCATAGTGCATGGTCAGATGTTTGCTCTTTGGAATGGAGCTGTGACCTTCGAAGGAAAAGCAAGGAGATCCTCTTGGTCTTCTGGTTAATGTGCACTATGGGCCACTAGGCTCAGTCCTCTCTTTCTCATCTCTCAAGCAGCCACACATTTTAAACCTGGAGAAGGCACACAGTGCCATGCAGCATATACCAGTGAGCCAAATCAACAGCCAGCAGCAAAACCCTGGGAGCATGAGAGATGAAGCTATACAAACCTTTCCCAGAGTTCTCCCAAGTGGTCAGATCAGCGGGTTTGGTTCCACTCATTGTAGAGACAGGAACTGGCTGCAAAGTTCTGATCCAGATTTGAAATTCTCCAAATTTAGAGGGATCCCTGTGATATGACTCTGGCCCAGCATGGCTAGCAAGCTGACTTTGGAGAGCCTGGCTTTGGAGCCCAGAAAGCTAGGGACTTTGAAGGTGCCATGGCTTTGTTCTTTTAATGAGCCAGACACTCTTAGTATGGACCAATCATCTCACTCCCTTTTCCAAACCAATTCTAATCCCTGCAGCACTGAGTGAGGGGTGATTTTTCTTTTGTCTGTATTATATCAATGAATATGTGTGTGGTGGGGTGAACCTGTGTGCATGCATGGAAGCCTGCGTGCATGAGAGAGCATGTGCATGTTTGTGTGACAGCTCGTGTTCGTGTGTTTGTGTATGAGAGAGAGAGAGCATGGTAAAGTTATTTGAACCTGTTTGAAGGTCGGGTCTCCCCAAGGTTATCTGCTTTTTTTCCCTCGAATCTGTAAAGTAATGGTATTCACACTCACTACTTGAGAAGTGTTTCTTTTTATAGCCCTTCCTGATGACAAATAATGCCTGTTTTTGAAGTCCTTTTTAAGTCATAGGTCCCTGGATGCAGATACCATGTTTGGGTGCAGGAGAGAAGCAGAGCGCAGAGCTATTTCCCCTTTCTGTCTGCAGGGAGCTTTACTGGGACTAATGAAATTCCAGCAAGGATCATCCAAAGAGGCTGCTGCCCTTGCAGCATTTGAGCCAGTAGGACGCCCTTCTCCTGATACAGGAAGAGAGAAGTGAAGCCACCAGGGACTCACCCACCACTTTCTGCCCACAGCAATTCGGGGCCAAACTGGAAGTCCTTAACCTCCCATTGAAATCCGTGGGAGATTTACTGGAGTCAGCACTTCAAGATTTGGCCCACTGTGAATGAGTGAAACTCAGATTTAGGGGGTGGGCAGGTACCGGGATCTAAGCCGGTCTAACCTCATCTGGGGGGTTGGGTTTAGCAAGTGTTGCCCATGTTCAAATAGTTTGGGTGCTGTCATCCACCTATGGGCAGGAGGAACAAGTGGGGGCACATCAGGAGTTCTCTCTTGGCACAGATGCATGCTGGGAGAATCCCCAAAATGTTTACTTGCCATTACCCATAATGCCCTTACTCCAGTCAGCCTCTGGCTGCTTTGTCTGGCTCCTTTCTTGGCCTCTGTGTTATGCTGCACTGTTAGTCTTGCTGCTCAGGTTCTTGTTAGCTAAACCCCTTTGCACTTCTGGTCCTGAGAACCACATTGCCCCTTCTGAGCACACTAGCCGTACAGGCCTGCCTGAGCACACAGGGAGCATAGGAGCTGCCAGTATTCTGTGCCCCTTGGGCCTGATGCTGAGAGCTCCAGAGCAGAGCACGCAGAACCCCGGCGGAAGTCAGTAGCAGTTTTGTGTGCTTGATCCTCAGAGGGTTGATCCCCAGAGGGTAGATCCCCTTATCCCCAGATCTGAAGCCTGGCACTTGGTTTAACATCTTCCCTCTGTGCTGCATGCCAGGTTAGAAGTGCCAAGCCCTTGCTGGGGGCCAGATCCTGAGAGGTGCCAGGCACTCCCTGTTCTAATGGGAGTTGGTCTGAGTAAGGCCAGAATGTGGCATTCAAGATTTGGTCCAATGGGAGTTGCTGATGTTCAGCACCTCTTAGGATTTACCTTGGTTTGGAGCGCTCTGCATGGGCTTGATCCAATTTCCATTGAAGTCAGTGGCAAGACTCTTATTGGGTTCAGTAGGAGCTGAATCAGGGCCCCATTGGCTCAGACAAAATAGGGGAAATCAAGAGGGAGAGAAAAGGGGCAGAGGTTTGATCCTGTTGTTTTGAAAGTCCTGGGTGATGCCCAGCCTTCTTGCCTCCCCGAGTCCACTGGCACTCAGTCTTCCCCAAGAGGTGCTCAGCGCCCTGCTGGATTGGACCCAGAGGGAGGTGGATCGAGGGATAAAAATAATAACAGGAGGACAGTGGAGAAAATGGGAAGGGAAGGGTCAGAAAGGCGTGTGGCGGGCGGAGGATTTGAAAGAAGGGGAGGATGAGAAGAAGGAGTGTGGTTGAACAGAGAAATAGCCTCTGAGCAGGAAATGATATCTGACTTAATGTATTAGTCAGAAAGAAAAATTAGATGGTGTAAACTGATCCTTCCTGCATGGGGTGCCGAACTTTTTTGGTGACTTTAGAAGGCCATGTTTACCGTAACTTCAGCTCCTGACCAGGGGCTAAAGGTGAGCTCTTTGGGACAGGGAAGGAATGAGAGTTTCTCTCTGCCAGGTCCCTGCGCCCGTTGGCAGCCTGGGTTTGGAATTGTTGGTGTTTTTTTATTATAAGGTTGCACTTTGCTTTTTTACAAAGAAATGTCTAAATGTGTGTGCGTGTATCACTTATCAAAGGTGATAACATTCACTGGGAATGAAACGCAAGTCCACTTTATAGCAGTAAATTGCCTTCCCCACCCTGTTGGGCTGATTAGCTGCTGAGCTTCACCCTAGCTTTCTGAAGTTTTCCTTTGCATTTTCCACCTGCTTTCTTTTCTCCATTTTAGCTAACTAAACAGGAGAGAGGTTTTCAAAAGCACCAAAGGGGATTTGAGAACAGTGGCACCCTGAGGCTCCTGAATCTCACAGGCACTTCTGAAAATCTCCCCGTACATGTTTGTGTAAAATTATTGCAGGGTTTAATTGAATAATTGGAGGCAGGGGCTACTTTATTGTGCACTGACTTTTGGCTCATCAACATGAAAATTACATGAATTTGCACTGCCTCACACATCTGTTGAGTGGGTATGAGTGAGTAGGTTTAAGGGAATCCAAGGCTTGGTCTAAACACAAAGTTACGTCACTTTAAATAGAGGTGTGATTTTAAACCAGTTTAGTAACACTGGTGCAGCTTTGCATGTGGACACTCTCACCTTGGTCTAAACATGCCATACCTCAGTTTCGCTTGACCCTGTAAGCCCACCCATATAAACTGTTTTAAATCAATATAAATGTGTCTGCATAGGGGTTTGCACTGGTTTAACTAAATCAGTTTAATTAACCAAGTGAAAGTTTGTATGTGCCAGAGCCGTCCCTACAGACAAAATGTGCACCGGTTTAACTAAAATTGGTTTTCAGTTAATTTAATTAAAACCAGTGTGGAGATCCTCAAATTAACACCTGTTGCACATGGAGTTAGCTTAATTTGGTCATTTAGGTGAGTTTAATGGAGACTAATGGCTTTGTTCTAAATCAATTGACGTTAATGGGAAGACCCTCATTTACTCCGTGGGTATGTCTACACAGCAAAGAAAAACCTGCAGCTGGCCCATGCTGGCCGACTCGGGCTGCATCACTGCTGTGTAGACTTCTGGGCTCAGGCTGGAACCTGAGATCTGGGACCCTCCCACCCTACATGGTCCTGGAGCCCAGGCTGCAGCCCAAGCCTGGAAGTCTACACAGCAATGAAATGGCCCTGCAGCCCAAGGCGGCTGGCATGGGCCAGCCGTGGGTTTTTCTTTGCTGTGTAGACGTACCCCAGGGGGCTTTGGATAACTCTGTAAGCCCCTGACCCAGCAAAGTACTTCAGCATGTGAGTCACTCCATTGAAGTCAATGGGCTCAACAGCGAATCAAAACCAATTGGAGTCAATAGGTGCTTGAAGCTAAATGTGTGCTTAAGTGCTTGGCTGGGCTGAGGCTGTAGCCAGTGTAGGGGAATGGAACAGAGTATAAGGAGGTCCAACTTACCCTACCTTACACATCCCTTCTGAATCTGGCCCCATCTCTCCAGGCCATGTAAATCTGAGGCTATGTTGACGCTACAAGCTAAGGTGGGATTCCCCTGCTCTGACCACACACTCCCGCTAGCTCTCATTGTCCTAACGGGAGTATAAGTCGCAGTGTCACCCGGGTAGCACAGGCTGCGGCAGTGGAGACACAGCTGAGCCAAGGGTACATTCCCATCGGTTTCAGGCGGGTTTGTACTCAGCACAGCTCAGCCAGGCCTCTGCTACCATGGCCGGTACTACCATGGCTGTGCTGTTGTTCCTACTTGTGCCAGCTCTCACAGACCTTGCGCGTGTATGTGTACACAAGCCGGGGGATCCCACCCCTGATCCGTAGGGTAATTGTAGCCTGAGAGGCAAGTCCTGATCCTTTATTCAGACGAAGTCTGTACGAGCTTAATGTGAACAAGGACTCTGGGATTCAGCCTGAAACGGTTCCAAAAGAATGTGCAATGGCCTCTCGTTGGAATGGAAAGAGCCTTCTTGCTCTGGGTTTCCATGGGACTCCGCTTGAAGCTTCCACCTGAGCTACCAGTGGCTTCCCCCTACTGATGGCATCATGGTGGGAAATGTCCTGGTCCTACTGCAGCTGGCCCTTGTGTGGGCGGAGCGCTCTGCCTTCCCTCTGGGAACCAGCCCTTGCAAACACTCCCACACGTAGTGCAGTGACCTTTGTATTTCCATAGGTGTTTCGGGTACTGTGTGTTTGTACTGCCAGAGCAGGAAGGAGAGCGATCTGGAACCTACCCAAAAAGCAGAGATGGGGAAAGCCCAGAGACGCAGATTGGCGTGCATTGCATTGCTGAGGGCACACTGGGCTCTACCCGCCAGGCCTCAGTGTAGCACTGACTCCTCTTTAAGGCATCCCCAGCTGAGGCCAGGACTGGTTACTGAGATCCAAACGGGTTTTCTGTCAGTGCCCATGAAAGGAATGGGATCCCAAATGCAGACTAGCTCTGACACCTTCCCCTTATTCCCTGCTTGGTGCAGGGCTATTTCTCACCTGGGAGTTGTCCATCCACCCACTGGTTTTGCAGACAGCCCTGTGCCCTGATCAATAGCGTCAATGGACTCAGATTCCACTGGCCAGACTGGGAGCGTGTGTTGAGGTCAGAATACTGTATGTGGGGAGGAAGGGCAAGACATGGGAAGTGAGAGAGGGTAAGGATAGTCTGTAGTGTCAATATCATTCTGGAGGATGAGTACTCATTCTCCTTGGGCTACAGCCCGCAGGGTTTTACACTGTTTTCATGCTTTGTGCTGGAGAATATATGGGCCTGCATGTTTGTTTGTGCATGAAGCCAAGAGCAGAGAAAAAGTCCCTTCAGTCTTTGCTCGTGCAGATTGTTCTGTGTGGAAACCCAGCGCACAGGGTGGTGATGAGAAAATAAATAATCCTGGTGGGAAAAGTCGAATTAGAGAGAAATAAGACAATGACGAATTGTCCTTCTCCGAGCTCTCAAAGCTCTTTATGAACAGTGAGTTCGGGCTCACAGCTCCCCTGTCCCCATTTTACAGAGGGGGAAACTGAGGCATAGAGTGGTGAAGTGATTTCGCCAGGGTCTGACAGGGTCTGTTTTAACCACCAGACAATACTCCCTAGACCAGACTAGGAGAAGTCACTGGTGGAAAAGGTCTAATAAATTGTGGGGTCAGTCCTGCTACGAGGGTGGGATATAGACAGTCCTCTGATAAAGGGCAGATCAGTTATTAAACTCTGCGCCAGCCTCTGTGACGCTTTTCCTGTACTGAACTGACCCACACCTTCAAACTAAATGAATTCTTTGAGGTTCGAAATAGATGTGTTCCCCCACTCCCAATAGTTTCTCCCCTACCCAGCATTTCCCATTTCCATCAACTTCTGCACTCCTAGGTTTCATCCAGGGGAGGAAGAGGTAAAATACCAGCAGAAAGACTGGAGCAGGGAACCTGTCCTGCAGAGAATCCCAACCTAATTGGTCTGACCCAAGAAATTCAGGGGACTTGGATAAACTTTGGGCGAGGACCCAAGCACAAGCCAAATGATGATGTTCGTCCTACACTGCTTCTACAAAACTTAGACTCCATCTTGAGAAGGACTGTAGGTTTGCAACATACCCACACATCAGTCTTCCCTTCCTTGTGTCGACTCACAAATCCAACGGACTGACTCCCTCAAAGTTCAAACATGGATTCTTTGCTTTCCAGTGTCTCGGTGCAATTATTAAATGAGTTACAAATGTAGAGCTTGGCTAAGCAGTGGGTAATGGGACAAAGGATCTGATAGTAACATGCTACAGACACACCAACGGTGTTAATACTTAGGAAGGAGAAGAATCCCTTAGCATACCTAAGAGAAATGGGGTGAAATGAAGGAAGAGACCACTTAGGCTGAGTATCAGGAAAAACTCCCTAGCAGTGAGATCTATGAGGCTATGGAACAGTCACCCAGGAAAGCTGGCAGAAGCCTTATTGATTGTGACATTTAAATCTAATTGATATGTTCATAGAGTTTAAGGCCAGAGGGGACCAATGGGATCATCTTGTCTGACCTGCTACATGGTGCAGACCAGAGAATTGTATCCAGCACTTGCGCCATCCAGTCCATAGTCCTTTGCACTAGTAAATGTCTTGTAGAGAACTGTCCTGCATTGGCCAGTGGGAGAAGGACCAGAGGGGATCTATAGATTTTTATCATTCTCTATGCATTTAATCCAAATATCCCACTCTGGGTTCGTTCTTTAGTCTGGACTCTGACAGGTGATTCCTTTTTTCCCCTGCTAGGTAAAAATCAGCCCAGTCTGTTTCCTGTATGTGGTAGTAGTGCAGGGAAAAGTTGTTAAAGAAGCAGCTTTAAAATAAAGAAAACAGTGAGTGGCTCTTTCCTCCAGGGTCCCTCTTAAGCAATGCACTAACCAGCCCCTGAGGGGCACTGTTGCTGCCCAGAAACAAAACTGCCAGTGCATTTATTAGGCTACAAGGAAAGTGATGCTTAAAGGTAGCAGTTCCAAAAGGGTCATTCAGATGCTGGACTCCTTGAGAGCCATCCAGATTATTCCTTGATTGCATGAAGTTCAATGTCATCAATGAGGCTAGCACTTGGGTCCTACTAATCCAAAAGCACAGGCCTCTACCACGTGAGCTAAAAGAGAATTTATCTTAGCTACAGAAATATCGAGGTTTTGATCCTCTTTATCAGCCAGCCTTTTGTAGGCAAAATATCCACACTTGAGCTGTTCAGTATAAGGCAATGGAATATAAACTCATGGGTCTGTGCATGCACACACACATTCCTTCCTTTGATAGTCCTTGTACTAAAAAATAAACAGAAGAGTTAGGACATTTGGGGTGAAAGTACATATAAAAGGTGAAAATGTAATCAAAGAAAACACTTCCTTTGTAGCCAGTTACTGTATGCTGATATATCAGCATTAAAGGGGATAGCTGTAGACTGATCAAAACCAATTTGTGTTTAATGATACATTTTCCAATACTGCAAAAGGGAAAAACATGGTCCAGAATTTTGGGCCAATCTTGTGAGAAACAGCATCACAGGAGAAGGTTATTTTGCACACTCAAGGCCAAGCATCAGGAATTTGAGAGATAATGTTAATAACCTTACCCTCTTGCAAAGCACTTTGCAATGTGACTTGGCCTTGCAGCACTCCAGTGAGATGGATACATAGAGAGACACAGCGAGGAGGAGTGACTTGACTGAGTCCACAAAGGGGAATCACTGTGTTAGGGTCAATTACTTGGAAGTTTCTTCCATGCTTGCACACAGACCACCAGGTGATGCCGGTCTCCTGGACTCCCGCACAGAAGTAAGGAAGTTATACTCCCTCTGTGTTTGGCACTGGTGTGGCTGCTGCTGGAATACTGTGTCCAGTTCTGGTGTCCACAGTTCAGGAAAGATGTTGATAAGCTGGAATGAGTTCAGAGAAGAGTCGCAAGAGTGATTAAAGGATTGGAAATTATGCCTTATAGTGATAGGCTTTAGGAGCTCAGTCT
Organism: Lepidochelys olivacea; assembly: GCF_965140295.1. Taxonomy (NCBI): domain Eukaryota; kingdom Metazoa; phylum Chordata; order Testudines; family Cheloniidae; genus Lepidochelys; species Lepidochelys olivacea. The sequence goes on from NC_140428.1 coordinate 19,070,466, forward strand.
ATTTAGCTTAACAAAGAGAAGATTAAGGGGTGACTTGATCACAATCTATAGGAATCTACACAAGGAGCAAATATTTAATAATGGTCTATTCAGTCTAGCAGACAAATGTATAACAGGATCCAGTGGCTGGCAGTAAAAGCTAGACAAATTCAGACTGGAAATAAGGCATACGTTTTTAAGAGAGGGTAATTAGCTACTGGAACAATGTACCAAGGGCCATGGTGGATTCTCCATCCCTGGCAATTTTTAAATCAATATGGGTGTTTTTCTAAAAAGATCTGCTCTAATTCAAACAGGATCTATTTTGGGGGAGTTCTCTGGCTTGTGCTGTCCAGGAGGTCAGACTACATGATCACAGTGATCCCGTCTGTTCTTGGGTTCGATGAATCTGTGGAAAAGCTTCCTGGATTTCAAAGGGAGAGGAAGACTCCATGCATGCCCAGGAGAAGTGAGATACAAAGATCAATGTAGAGGTACAATATTTAAAGAAAGAAATGAACAACTAAGGGCTCAATCCAAAAGGCCATCAAAGGCAATGGGAGTCCTTCCAGTGGGCTTTGGATTGGGCTATCACTGTTTGATATAGACAGATGAATTTAAAGTTGTTAAGCAAGCTGACATGATGGTGAGATTGTAAACTTTTGGCATTGGTGGCTAAATAGTGTAACACCATCCTCCAAAAGGATAGATGTGTCATTAAGATGATCAGGGAATTATGTGCGTAAAATAAATCCTCGGGCTCTAAGATAAGAAGACACTGCGGTTCCTTGAAGTGTGGTTCAGACTAAACTTTCTTGCTCGCCTGGCTCAGATTTTCTTGGTTTTCCTTCCTGATACGTTCCAGCTGAATGCAGCTGTTCCTCTGCCGATTCCAATCACAATAAAAACAGGATACATCAGTGCCTACTAGGGTCCCAATCCTGCAATCTGACCCATGCTGACAGCCATGTAGAGCCCCAGCAGCTTCACTGGGATTCGGTGAGTGCCCTGGGGTCTGTCTGTGTGTACAAGGTAGCAGGGTAGGGACCTGACTCTGCTTTTAGGGTGGGACTTTGGCAAGTGCTCAGCGTTAGCCAAGCTCTGCTCCCACTGAGATCCACAGGAGCTGTGCCGTATGGGAGTTTTACTGTTGACTCAATGGAGGACAGAGTTAGGCCCAACTCTGAGCGCTTTTGGAAGTCCTGCAGGAAAGGGATGATCAGAGAAGGGTGTTACTGTAGGCCCTAGTTGGAACTGGTGATTTTGATCAAACTTGTATGAAGTCCCCAGTCCAAAGTGATTGGATTTGACATGGGAGCAAGCAAGAGCGAGCTGTTAATGTGACTGAATAATGATAAAAGAATGCAGGTGCCACTGGGTTTGCTGTTGATCTGGACATTGTATAATGCTGCAGAATTGGACCTGGCCCTTTGGCTTTGCACAGAGACGCTCAGGGAGAAGCACAAATGTAGTGCTAAAAACCAGTAAGAGGATCCCACAGCAAATCCCGTGGGGGGTGGGATGGGAGGAGCGTTGGCTGGAAGGAACACGGAGACTAAATCCTGCTTCAGTCCTATAGGAGGCAGCCAGAGTAGAGCCCATGGACTGTGATGGAAGCCCTATATTTAATGATCAGAGAAGGCCAAATGGCCCCTTCTGCTTCTGCAAGTGGAGAGAGCAATAACCAGAAGCCCCAGGATGGAGGGACTCCCTGATTCCTCATGACCGTGCAGCACTCCCACCTCCCTGGGCACCTTAGAGGAACTGGGCTGTGATGGTGGGGAGCATTCATTTACCCTAGTTCCCTCCTCACCCAGGGTGAAGCTGGGGAGTCAGGGGAAGCCAGGGTCACCTGGGTTGTGCTACCATGCAGGCCGGGCTGGGCAAGGTGGAGTGTGGTGGCCTCTCCATTAGATCCAGCCAAATTTCCCTTCAGATCCCTGCCTCCTCAAGCCGGCAATCAGCTGTGAGTGCAAACTCATGGGGCTTCCAGCTCCTTGCATGGGAAGCACCTCCATAAGAGGTTGTCCGGCTTGGGGAGTAAATTTCTGTTTCCCCCACAGGGCAATATTGGGGGAGTCCTGGGTTGCAGGAAGACAAAGAGTAACCCATGACTCTTACCCAGGGCAGGATAGGGCCAGACAGGAGTGGGGGAGGTCCGGGGAGTGTGAATTCACCCCAGGATGGGATAATCCTACATGGTTGGAATGCAGGCACTGCTAGTTGTTTAATTTAGAAACAAAGCGAGGAAGGGAGAACTGCAGAGGTTGCAAAGAAGAGCAAAGCCCTTGGCTTGCAGAAGGTCTGCGAGGTCCCGCCAGGTCTGGATTGATTAGTATTCAGTATTTATAATATCTCCATAATGGTAAAACAAAAGAAAACAAGCCCAGAGAATGCATTTTTAATCATCAATCATTGCTCTTTGTTTGTTGTGAATGAGCAGCAAGGGGAAATAGTCTCCCATAATCACCTCCCTTCACATCTCCTGCCATGCAGGCCTTGCCGGGTGCGCTAAAAGGGAAATAAACAAACAAGCAGCAGATCTCAAAATAAATCCAAGAGCCTGGGGTGCTACGTGGGTTATTGCGCCCACACTCTGCGGGCTTTTTGAAGACACAAGGTGGGGGAGGGAGATGGGAAACGGGAGAACAAAGGGAACGGGAGAGCGTGAAGAGAACACGCAGCAGAGAGCAGGGGGATATGTATTAAAGGGGGAAACTCACCGGAGAGTGAAGCATTTCTGAGCTGGACATCTCCAGCACTCTCCATCCAAAGATCTCGCTGCCCTTTGCGGAGAAACATTTTTGAAGTCCCACGAGCCTCTGGAAGGCAGAGAAGCATCATAGTCCTCCCTTTACAGACCAGGTAACTTAGGGTATGTCTACATTGCCATTAAAAACCTGCAGCTGGCCCTGCCAGCTGACTCAGGCCACGGTGCTGTTAATTGCAGTGTAGATGTTCAGTCTCAGGCTGGAGCTCTAGGACCTTGCAAGGTGGGAGGGGCAGCCCGAGCCCAAACTCTACACTGCAGCCCCGAAGCCTGAGCCCCGCAAGCCCAAGCCAGCTGGCATGGGCCAGCCGCGGGTGTCTAATTGCAGTGTAGACATACAAGTTCAGAAGCAGCCTTTGATGACTGCTCCGGTTGCCCAGAATCGAAGCTGATGAGCAGCTCCCATTGACTTTGCCAAGAGTCATGGCAAATCAGGCCCTGAGTGTGTCATGTTGGGCACCCAAAGTCAGAGGCTAATTTGGAAAATTTGAGGCTTAAGAAACTGGCTTGAGGCCACACAGGGAGGCTCTGGCTGAGCCAGGAGCAGAACCCAGCTCTGCTGATGCCCAGCCCCCAGGGCTTTAGCTCAAGATTACATTTCCTCCCTATATAGTAAAAAATTGTGGTGAAAATGGCACCGCGAATGCCAGTCTTGATGCCCAAGTTGTTTCCTTCCCCTATGTCCACCTTGGTGCCTTTTTCCATACCACTGTAAGCCCCCTCAGGGCATTTTTGTGTGCCTGCAGGACACTCTGCTGCTGAAATGCCTCCGAGAAGCGTTGCCGTTTCTTGGCGGCATTTCAACAGCAACGCCACAGTCTTCTGGGAATAGCAATATGCTATTCCCACAAGAAAGGTTCGGGACCACTGCGCTAGACCCTCCTGCAGAACCACATCTCCCATGATTGCCACAAGAAGTGAAACATTAGCAACAAATCTCTGAGCTAGTGTCTCCTCAGCACTTCCCCAGGTGTCCTGTCTTCTCTTTCTGTTCTATTCAGGCTCTTATGGCGCACCCATCACCGTGGTATCGGAGCACCTGCTTTGTGTCTGTCTAATAGACCCCCACTTGCAAATGCATAGGCATGTGCTTAGCTTGATGCCTGTGAGTAATTCCTTTACAGCCAGGGCTACTGGCCTGCATCAGTTAGATGGGTGCATAAGTGTTTGAAGGATGGTATCCTTGGCCTGTGAGCACTGTGGAGACTGGGTTCATTGTATGTCTCCTAGAGAGCTAAGAACACTGGCAGCACTTACCAGGTAACAGGCAAGTGGATGAATTAATTAATAATGTAAGAAAAACAAGAAAAAATGAAACCTCCTTCCCCGCTCCTTGGTAATTGACACCCTTAAGCAGGGACTGACTGGACAAGCTGATCTCATCAGATGTGACTCATCCAACGAAGGATCTCAAAGCACTTTACAAACATTGCTTACGCCCCTTGCTCATGTGGGTTGAAATTCATCCCTGTGCAGAGCACACTTAAATGCTAGAGCCCCTGAGCACGCTCCATCTCTCCATTGAAGCTAATGGGAGTTGGGGCCATACAGTCCCTGCAGTTGCCCATTTCTTCGCAAGATCGGGCCCATTATGGTGTCATAGGGGTGCTCGAGCCTGACTAAAGGCCTGATCCAGATTTCACAGGAAGCAATGTCTTTCCATTGTTTTCACTGGGCTTTGGAGCAGGTTCTCAGGGCCCAATCCTGTTCCTATCAAAGACAATAGTAAGCCCTGGATGATCAGAGGGGGCCTGACCCTCCCTGAGTTGGCTCACCTGCGTAGAATTTAGCCCAGACCTGTTCCAAAGTGGCAACAGCTGCATCTCAGCTTGCAGGGCTGATGATTTCACACCCTCTCGGAGCATTTAGCATCAAGCCAGTGTGTCAGTGAGATGAAAGCTTTGAGCCATCAGAATGGCTAGGCCTGTGAGGAACAGACACGCTAGATCTGAATCCTATTGAAAAATAATAAAAAGGTAATTACTTTGTCATTACTGGACACTGCTTTGTCTGGAGAGGGGGAGGGTTCTTTCTGCACTTGAGCTATAAATAACGCTTTCCATTACCCTGCTAAGTGGACATGTGCTCCCCGCTAACTCCAGCTTAACCTCAGCTTTACACATGCCCGGTTGGTGTTGCCCACTTGTTAAATGCACCACTTGCATCCTGTCAGGCTGGTACAGACCTCTTGGAGTCAGTCAAAAAGTGGGCAGGGTGAGCCAGCTTGTTTGTGAGTCCCCACTGAGCAAGGAGGGCACAGGGTAAAGCAGGTCCACAGATGGGAAAAAAGGAACCCACAGCAGAACAACCCATGTAGAAAAAGTCTGAGTCTAAAAGCTGCTGTTTTCATATGTTGCCAGATAGAAATATCCCTGGTCCTCATCAACGTGGGAAGATCCTCTCTTTCTGCTTTCTGTGTACTTATCTACATGAGTAAATTGTACTTCCACTTAAATTGGATTAGTTAAACTGGGGCTAGCCCCTGTGTGAACACCCTTAGATTATTAATGTAAAATGATTCATAACCAATTTAAGTGACACTGAAATGAGTCTGATTTAAACCCAAATCAGAGCATCCCCTGGAGTTTGCAGTGGTTTCAGATCATCTCTTTGGTTCAATAGATGCGGTTTGCCCATGTGGATAAGGCCTGTTTGGGAGAGGCATTGTGATCCAGTGACTCAGCACCTGTCCACATGAGAAAATGGGAGTGGTTTAAATTTGCGGTACAATTTTTAAACCGATTTATTGAAAAATAAGCCATCTCCCTGTGGACACTCTTATTTTGATTTAAACCAGGCCTACTGCACATTAGCTTAATTTGGTTAAGAATTGGTCTAAGCCATGCTAAACTAAGCCCCTCTTAATAAGAACTTGAATAAACTTGAACTCTTAAACAAATAAAAGTGCCCACACAGGGCTTTGCACCAGTTTAACTAAATCACTTTGAAAACTGATGTAAGTTAAACCCATGCAACTTTCTGGGGTAAACAAGTCTTTAGAGCTAAGGGTTGACAGTCAGGATGGGCCAGTTCAGTGCCTGGCTCTGCTACTGACTCACTCTGTGACCTTAAGCAAGACTGTGAGTCAGTTTTCCCATCTATAAAGTGGGGACAATAAAACATACCTGCCTCGGAAGGCTGGCGTGGGATTGATTAATTAGTGATTGCAAAGAACATTGAGTCTTGAAGGTGGTTCTGTATCAGTACAAATTAATTATTATTTTATTGTTTAGTGTGGTTCTGTTGTATTTCTTTGTATTAATTTTATTCTCACAGACAGGATACTACAAGCACAACTTCACAATCAGAGGAGCAAAAACAATCTATATTGATTTAATGCTTTGTTTACTGGTTTTATTGTTGCTGATTTATTTTATGGATGGCATCTAGAAGACTATGAGACCAGAGGCGCACAGTACTAGACAGTCTCTGCCCTGAACAGCTTACAATCTAGAGAGACAAGGTAGATAAACAGTAATAGGGAAACATATAAGCAGAATGTCAAAGGAAAGCACTTCATGATCATGGATTATTTAAACCCCATGGCCCCCTCTGGAGCAAGGAAGTAAATAGCTATGGTCTCATTTTATAGACAGGGAAACAGGGACAGAGAAGTGAAGTAATGTGTCTGAGGTCATACAGCGAGTCAGCGGTGGAGCTGGAGTTAAATCCCAGGAAATCCCGTTCCTGTCATCAGGCCTTTAGGCCTCACATGCTATCTGTAAATAAAAGCGATAGGGCCAGATCCTTACCTGGTGCAAATCAGCAAATCTCTACTCTGATGTACACCTGCCGAGAATCTGACTTACCGTTATGTGGGCCTGGAGCTTGACCTGTGTCAAGCCTGGTTACCTAGTTTTGTTTTGTTAATTTCCAATCAAATAGTCTCTAATGTTGGAAAGTGACCTAAAGTGTCAAAATAAAGAGCCATACCCTGGTGTAAACAGCCCTAGCCCCACTGGAGTCAGTGAAGTGAAGCCAATGTACGCCAGCTGAGGATCCAGCCCATCACCCAGCTGATCGGTTTAAGATTGGGGTGATTTTTTTTGTTTGGAGTTTTGTGTAAACTCACGAGAAAAAGTTGCATGTGAGAAAATGGCACTTTGCAAACTGTGGCTCTCTGATACGCTCTAATTGATTTGATATGCAGACAGTAAAAACCAAAAATGAAACCAGATAGGATGATGCTATTTACTGTTAAAAAGTGTCGGCTACTTCTGCACAGTCATTTGTTTATTTTCCGACATCCCCAGCCCTCAAAAAAAATCCCTGTCACTTTTCTTCTACATATCTCTATAGCATCCACATTCTCATGGCCGGGGTTGAGTGAGAAGAGTGGGGAATGGATGGTATCTTGGCACAGCCATAAGATATAGCCATTGTCAGTGGTGACAATCCCATGGCTATTTGGTGGCCTGTGTGAAAAGGATTGTGGGGCTGAGTCCATTTTGGTTGAGTGGTCAGAGGTCTAGAGTCCCAATGTCAAAGTCCCCTTCATTCACCACATATGCCACTAATCGGCCATATGAGAAATTCAACTCTGTTATGAGGGACTTAAAGTGACATAGGCCTCATGTGGGCCTCTTCACAGGGAGGACTGCTGTCTAGGAGAGGCAGTGTGGTGTAGTGGATAGAGCACTAGACTGGGACTCAGGAGACTTGGGTTCTATTCTCTGCTCTGCCATTGGCCTGGTAGGTGACCTGGGGCAAGTCACGCCCTCTCTTCATGCATTAGTTTCCCTGTCTGGAAGGTGGGAGTAATGATATTGATCCTTTGTAAAGTGTTTTGAGATCTGCTGATGAGAAGAGTTAGTATTATTATTAATTATTGTCCAATCTGAGCAGGTCAGGAATAAGGCTTCTTGGGCCTGATTCTCTGCAGCCTTACACCTCCTAACAAAGGGCACCCCTTATATGGGACCCCTCTTGCTCTGTTTAACTACAGCAGTAGCCAGGTCACAGCAGGGTGAGCTGAGGACAGAGAGCCTTCCGCCTGACTTTCCATGCCTTTGTCATTTTAATCCAGGCCCATCTCATGTTGTTTTTAACCTCACTTCCCTTGTGTGAATAATTTCTTAGGGGTAAGGCTGGGTGCACAGTCACAGCTCAGCCAGATGAGAGAATGTTCTGGGAAGGTCGGTATTGATGATAGGCGAGTGAGATTGGCACAGAAGGTGTGCCGTCTACTGAGTGGGAATAACAGAATCACAGCAGGAAACACTAAGGCCTTGTCTACTCTAGAAAGTTTAACTAGCAGAAGTTCTGCTCGCGTAGGGCTACCTGCAACACTGTAATGCTGCAGAGTGAATTCAGGCTTGAGCACTTGTGCAAGTACATTGTGTGCTCACAGCATTGGGATGTTTTGGCAAAATGTCTGTTGCATGGAGGCAACATCCCAATGTCATGCTGTACAAATAACTGATTTGTTGTTTCAGTGACTAACCCCAACACATTTTCCCCAAATTAATTTTTTTCAAATTGTGCTGCAAAACAAAAGTCAAAAAATCATGTTTGGGGTCAAACAAAATGTTTACTTTTGAGGGTTTGGGTTTTTCTTTTTAATGAAATGGAAGTAAAATTCTTAATGAAAAGTCGTTTTGACTTGGAAAATTAAAATGTTTGGACTTTCGGGGATTTTTTGTTTTCAGCCAAAACAAAACAAATTCGACACAGATTTTCAAAACGTTTCAGTTGACCTGAAGAAGCATTATTTGAAGAAAAATTTTGCCGAGCTCTAACCTGGTGTTCTCTGTGCTGCCTTCTGGCACACTGCGTCTTGGGAAATTCTCTGTGTGTTGTGGGGCAGCTGATTGCCGTGAAAACTGAGCACCTTCCAATAGTGCATTATTCTTTGGGCTTTCCAGACGTAAAGTACACACGTGACGAGTGCCAGCCAGTCTTGCAAGCACAAGAATTTGGTAGGGCCTGAAGGGTGTACATTGGGAAAGAGCTTGGGCTCTAAATAAAGGACTAGACATAAACTTTTGGCCAATGAGTTGCTGAAGAAGTCTTCTGCAAACTTCAGAATTATAACTAGCAAGGTCCTCATTTTACTTTGTAATCAGTGTGTTGCCAACTCTCACAATTTTATCATGAGTGTCATGAAATTTGATGGTTTTTTTAAAGCCCCAGCTCCTGGAATCCTATGATTGTATGAGAATCTCAGCTTTCTTTAAAAATAAAAGTAACTCTGTAGCCTTTAGGACTGGAAACAAAAGCTTGAAAATGTGAACCCTGAAGGCTCAAAAACCAGGAGACAAATAACCTCTCCAAGAACGTATTATTGTTTTTAAAAATCTCTTGAGTTTTAAATCTCTTACAATTTGGGGGAAGGTCCGACTCACGATGTTTGAAGACTTGTGGTTGGCAATACAGTACAGATGATTTATTGAGAGGGGGCGGGTTGGCATTGTTTTTAATTTTCAAGAAGAAAAGAAATGAAAACAAAAATCTATTAATGCAAACCAATAGTAAACATGACTAAGCCATGCTAGGAGCTCGTGTATTGTAATTCTGTGTGGCAAATCCCACTAAGCTCCTTCCTTGTATTTCCTCAACTGAGCACTGTAGCCCTGACCTTCCAAACTGTTCAGTGAGGCAGGGGGTCCACAACTACAAGGAACCCTACTGAAGTCTACATAGGCACTGAATGCCACCAGCATGGAGCAGCTTGCAGAATCAGTGCTCTGTCTGGGCTCTTACCTCTGTGTGATTAGGTTCCGGTCCTGCTGATGGCCTATATGCAACACTCTCAAGGACTTCAAAGAAAGTGCCATGTGCAGGCCCCAATTCTGCTAAGTCTTGTACACCTGCTTCACTTGACATCCTGTGATTCTGTACTTGCATTGTGTAAAATTAAGTGCGTGCGTAAGTCTCTGCAGGAGCAGGCCCATTAAAGGGACATTGTCAGGCCAAATTCATTCCCAAACTTAGATCCTGATTCTACAGTAGGATTCATGCGGGTAGAACTTTCCACCTACATGGAGCCCTGTTGACTTCAGTGGGGCTTCATGAGGGTTTTAGGGGCTGTCTCTGCAGATCCAATTGCGACCTGAGTCTTCCTAAAAGCAAGCTCTTCCAAACCCTAATGCCAGTAGAAATGTTTTTGCATGGTTAAATATGTTGATGGCAACAGTTTTAAAACAAAGTCCCAATGCCATCAGCAGGACTTAAGCAGGTACTTAACATTAAGCCTTAAGATAGATAGATAGATGTTCCACAGCTGGGCCCCTACTGTTTTATTTCAGTTATAGCTAAAGACACGCACTTTAGAAATATGTGATCACTAACCTGACAGCATCTCTCTAGCATATGAATTTAAGGTTTGGTTTTTTAAATCAACTTATAAACATTTCCCACTCAGCCCCTCCAACAATCTCTCTCAGTACTTGTGTTATTTCAATTGAGTTTAAAAGCATATCCCTATTTCTATCTCTATTTATTGCTTTCCCAGTGTTGGCAGGAAAAATTGATAGCTAAACCATAATTAATAATAATAGCTAAATAAACAAAGGCCCCGATCCTGTAAATACATATGCAAATGCTCTTCTTTACATGCTGAGACCCTGCGGAAGTGGGTCTATTCACTGTGCGTAGTGTTCATCGTGTGTATAAGTCTTTGCAAGATCAAGGCCAAAATATTTAACTAAACATACCAGTATTGCTGACTGCAACTCTTCAGTATTCGTGAGTCAGGCCCCCTAAAATCATGAGATTGCCTCAAAATTCATAAGATTTTAAAAATAATTAATTTGGGGTTTTGTCATTTGCCCTCTGGCCTCCATCTTTGGGGTGCACTTGGCCCATGTTTATGAGCTTTTCTGGGCAACCACGAGAGCTAGAAACTTACTTTTTAAAAAAAGAAAAGCTAATATTCTCATGGAATCACATGGCTCCAGGATCTGGGGGTCAAAGGAAAATGTCAAATATTTCAAGAATCACAATAAAATCACAAGAGTTGGCAACCCTTTACATACATATATACACATAAGTAACTTTTACACGCATGAGTCATCTTACTGAAATCAGTGGGATGATTGAATTATAATTATTTATTATTTATTTGTACTCTGATAGCACCTGGAAGCCTCAGTCATGGACCAGGACCCCATTGTGCTAGGTGCTCTATGGCACAACAAAAAGACAGTCCCTGCCCCAAAGAGCTTGTAGTCTAAGACCAGAGACAACAGGTCAGTACAGACAGGAGCACAAGGAATCAATGAGACAGTCCTGCAAGGAGCTCTGTATGGATGTGCCGACCTAGAACTCATTGCGTGGAATGGCCGAAATGAGTAAAGTTACTCAAGTGTTTACAGGGATGGGCCCTCGTGCCCCAAACCTACCCCCACATGCAACCCCATTGACTTTAGTGAGGCTGTAGGCAGGGGTCCCCCTGCACAGAACAACATGCAGGATTAGGGTCTAAGTCTATAGTTACACACACACACGGCTCATTCCTGCAAACATTTAAAACATGGGTGAAATTTTACTATCCCACATAGTCCCAGTGAGTGCATGAGAGCAAAGTTATTTGTGTTGGTAAGTATCTGCAGGATTGGGCCCTTAAATACAGAGCTAATGATGAAGGCCCCAATCCCTGTAGAGTGATCCACATGGATAGAAGGGCTCTGCCCATGTGGATTGCTTTGCAGGATTGGGCCCATGAAATATAAATAATTATGTATATGTAAAAAGAAAAGGAGTACTTGTGGCACCTTAGAGACTAACCAATTTATTTGAGCATAAGCTTTCGTGAGCTACAGCTCACTTCATCGGATGCATACTGTGGAGAATACAGAAGATGTTTTTATACACACAAACCATGAAAAAATGGGTGTTTTTTAGATAAGCTATTACCAGCAGGAGAGTGGGGTGGGGGGAGAGAAAACCTTTTGTAGTGATAAACACGCATTTTTTTCATGGTTTGTGTGTATAAAAACATCTTCTACACTTTCCACAGTATGCATCTGATGAAGTGAGCTGTAGCTCACGAAAGCTCATGCTCAAATAAATTGTTTAGTCTCTAAGGTGCCACAGGTACTCCTTTTCTTTTTGCGAATAAAGACTAACACGGCTGTTACTCTATGTATATATAACTTTCTATATATATTAACTGGTTTATTAAAATATAAGCTAACTCTAGAACTAAAAATCAAAGGAGTTTATTAGAATGTAAACTATGGGCCTGCTCCTGTATACACTTATACATAGGAGTAATTTTAGGCATGTGAGTGCTCCCCTGGTGGGATAATTTATCATGCTGATCTTGCAAAGCAGAGCAGACCCATCTACCTGGGCAAAGCCCTGCTAAAGGCTGTTCCCAAGTGTAGGGACCTGCTGGCATGGTGTGTATTACAGGATTGGGGCCCCTGGGTACAGAGTTACTCATGTGCATACATACTTGCCGGATTGGGGCCATAAACTATAATAAACTCTCAGAGTGGTTTGCTAATGATATCCAAGTTAAGGATATAAGCAGCCCCCCACGTTTGTCATTTAAAAGAAATAGACAATCCCATAGAAAAAGAAAGGATTTCAGCTAAATGTAGCCCAAGGAAAGTAGAGTAGCAAAGTTCACCAGGCTGCAAAAACTAGGCTCTGGTACAACTTTCAGCAAGTTGCCTAAAGTTGGGGAGTTTAGAGATTTCCAGGAGAAAGCACCCAGTGGGCTGAGGGATCCGCTTGTGACGGGGCAGAGCAAGGAAGTGCCCCGGTGACAGGAGAAGGCGGAGTTGCCCTTGTTGACTGGGAAGTGGGGACAACCCCTCCCTTTTTCTTGCCAGGGAAGCGGGATCCAGTCCAGGTTTTGCAGGTGCCACTCCCTTGTCTGGGTGCCCTGCCTGCTTGGAGCCGAGTCCATTCCATGCTCAGCTCCCTCCGCCACTCTCCCCCCCCCCCCGTTCCCTCCCTCCCGCCCCGCCCCTCCCCTCCCCAGCCCGGGGCAGAGGGTGGCCTGGATCCAGTCCGGGTTTTGCGCGCCGCCCGCCCCCCTCTTAGAAATAGGAAAATTCAATAATCAAAGCGAAGGGGAGAGAGAGGAGGGGGGAAAAAAAAAATCCGGGATCAGGGCAAGTTTGATGGCGCATGCGCGCTGCAGACTCCATCCCAAACACACACACATTTCCCTTGACTTGGAAAGTCACCCAAAGCCGCCCCAAGTGCAGGTAAGCCTGTCTGCTCTGCCCTGCCCCAGCCCCCTGGGACCCCCACCGTCCCCCAGCCCCTGCTGCCACCCAACTCTGCGGGGCAGGGGGTCGGGGCATGGCCCTGGCAGGGAAGGGGCTGGGGGGGCACATGGCAGCGGCAGGTGGGCATTGCTCTGGGCGAGGGGAGGGGTTGGTCCGTGGAGTGGGGGGCAGCGGTCTGGAAATGGAGGTGGAAGGCACTGCAGGCTGCCTGGGGCTCTGGTGCGCTCCCGGGTGCGCTCCCTCTGCGGAGGGGTTGCACTCGTTGCTCCGGCCCGGGCACTTTGGGCGGCTGTTTGCTGGGTGGGGAGGGGGTGCGGCGCTCTGCCTCCCCAGGGAGTGAACCTGAGGAGGGGGCTGTGGGGTCCAGGACTCTCACGCTCGGCTGGCCGAGGGGGGGAGGGCGCCTGTGCTCCTGTCCGCTCGGTTGGGGGTGGAGGGGGCCCGGGGGAGGCAGAGCGGTGCAGGCTCTGGAGCTGAGTTGTTGGTGTTGGGGGTGGCCGGTTTTGCCGGACAATTTCCAGGACTTTTAAAAATCGCCGTGGAAATGGGGGAGGCGGGGGACCCCCCCCACCCCCCTGCCCCGCCCCCTGCCTGGGGCGCAGGTACCCCGCGTCCCCAGTGGCTGAGAGAGGGGGTCCGGTGGGGAGCAGCTGCTGGGGGAAAGAGAAGCGCAGCGACGATGCCCCCCTTGCTTTTTGCGAACAGAAACTTGGGCGAGAAGCGAAGGGAAAACGCCGAGGGGTGGCGTGAGGCTGGTGACCGCGGCGGGCCGCGGAGACAGGCTGGGGGTCCCCGGGCGGAGGCGGCAGGAGATCGGTGCCAGGGAAGTTTCTCCAAAGTGCTGGGGCCGGTGAGCGGCGCTTCCCCCCGCTGGCTCCGGACGCTCGGGTCCCGGAACGGAGAGGGAGCCATGCGCTCTGGGACGGGGAGGTGCCCAGGCCCCCTCCGTGCGCTCCCTGGAGAGCTGCGCTGCGTTCCCGGCTCGGTGCGCCAGTGTTGGGGAGCTGGTGTGCCCGGCCCCCGGGCTCGGTGCGCGTGTGGGGGAGTCGGTGCCCGGCCCCCGGGCGAAGCCGGAGGTTATTTTTACCCGGTGGCATTTGCAGAATGCGCAGCTGATTTGCCATCCCGAGCCAGGAAGTTTCCCCCCCCCCCCCGTTTTCTTTTAATTTTCTTTCCTCTCTTCGAATCCGCTGCCGCGGCCGGGCGAGACTCAGTCTGCGCCGGTCAGGGGGCGCACAGAGGGGCGCTGTAGGGGTAAGGGGGCTAAGGTACTGCTGGGCTGGTGGGAGGGGGTTGCTTGGCTTTTGCGGGGTGGGGGCAGATATCAGCACGGGGTGGAGTGAGGAGAGCAGGGTTGAGGGCGCTGGGGGGAGAGGGGCGGGCTCTGGGATCAGTAGGGTTTTGGTGGATGCTACTCTCCATGTTTGGAGACTCGCAGGACAAGGGAACAGGTGTCCAACCCGTCAATCAAACTAGGGCCTGCCAGGAAAAGACACTTTGGGGCATTGACAAAAAAGGAGAAATAAAAAGCCTTGGAAACCCAGCGGGGCAGGGGTGTGCCTGTCCCCTGGGTAGGGAAGGGTTAATATCCCAGGGCATTGCCTGCTTCTGATCTGCCTCCCCAAATCTTTAATGGCTCCCCCGCCAGTGATGAGCCCATAAGGGTTGTCTCTGGCACAGCGGGCAAGCTTCCTCAGACTCCCCAGGAAATTGGAAAGTGAGAATTAGGTGCACTTGTTCTTGGGGTCTATAAATCCAGAGAGTCCTTTAGACTTGTACCGCCCTAGCTGGGGTGGGAAGAAGTGAACCAGCATAGTCTGGGAGTGGGGACATTGACCAGTAAGTTGGTGTTGATTTCATGGGAGATAAGTGTGTATGTACCATGACAACCTTCCTAGAATAGTGGAGAGAGAGTCCTTCCTTCTTTTTGTTTTCCGGTTGGGGTGGCAGGAGACAGGGAGGAGGAGCCATTGGGAAAGTTGGCACATTTGGTAAAGGGTGATGAAATTTGGGGTAAGGATTAGACTGGAAGGGGCTCTCTGATCCCCGCCTGGGGGCTGGCTCACTGCACCTTCTGAGCAATTTGTTTGGAAAACTTTCTGGATGGGTTGTGTCTGAGGATTGCTCTGAGTTAGATCCATCTACCTAGTTTTTTTTTTTTTTCTTTCTTGGTGGGAGAAAGGTGAAACTTTTGATATACTTCATCCATCCATGCTTAACTGCATATGCAGCCACTACAACCCTTTCCCTTGGAAAATGGTTTTCTCTCTCCTCCTGCCCCTCCTCCCCCAATTACCTAGACACATTTATTTGTGTTGTTGCTATAATAACTTTTAAGGTGAAATAATCTCTTCCTAGGGCTTTGGACTTCTGCTTCCCAGTGGTTTCCCTGCCTCCCTTCCTATACCCACTTTCTTATTTATACTTTGTTGCTACCTTGTTAGCTACCTTAGAAGCAGTTAGAAAGAGTTTATGGGGGAATATTGTTGAACTTCAGTAATCAAGTTTCCAGATCTCATGCCTCGTGTTTAATTTATTAGACTAGTTATTTATTCTGTTGATGATAATCTGTTGCTGGTTTCTATGGAGATGTTAAACTGATCTCTTTCAGAAATCAAACTCCATATGCACTAAAACGTTTAAAGGGGCAGTGTCCTCTTTTGTTTGCAGACTTTACCTTTTCAGTCGCTCTATTGGCCTCCTTTATATTTTATATATTTAAAAAAGTCTGAAGTTGAAGCTTTGTGCAAGACAGAGCTTATTATGACTAGCAGAAAGTCAGGGCTTTGATCCTTTAGTTGCATCATCATTTAAAACAGATCATTTCCCCCCCCCCACACACTTCAGACCAGATAGAAGAACCCTTTCAAGATCAAAGAGTCCAGCTAAAAACTATTGTTTAAAAAAATAAAAAAAGGGGGGAAAAGTGTTATATCAGGGTGATGTTTCCTTAATCTGCTCATTTTATTCTAAGAGATTTATTTTAGCAATAAAAACAAAAAACTTGTAGCAAGCATATTGTTGTTCTTATATTTCCCAAGCCTTTTAAATGTTAAAATAAGTTCAAAGTCAAATATCTCTTCAGATAAAGTGCATGTGAGGGTATATTTATTACTTGTTTTCTAAATGTAGAAGGTCAGAATCCAGAAGGCTATCGCATTAGAGAAGGTTTTAATAGTCTTTGTTTCAGCTTAATGAGAGCGAAATATAAAAAGCATTTTCACTGTAACATTTATTCAGTTTTTAAAGGAGAATCTCTGCAGTTTATTCAGTTTTTATTTTATAATTAAGAAAAGATCCCCTCATTTCATTATCAGTGGAGGAAAGGGAGAGTGTCTTATATTTCTGACATACTTAAAAATTGTGAACTCACCATGAGCTCGTGTATTTATCAAGCTGACAAACATGGTACGAAGCTATTGTGTTTCCTGCTCATCTTCTTGGGGGTAAAGTTGTAGGTTTTAAAAAGAAAATAATGACCCATATGATGCATTTTTAATATCCAAGTGAACTCCCCAATTTTTTCCTACCTGTGTCCTCAAAATGCTTCATGTCTCCTAAAATACTTTCCTTTTTTTCTTTCAATACACTTCTGCATTTTTATTTAAAAAAAATGCAAATAATAACTGGAACCAAAACAACCCTAAATATATGTTTAATTTCACCATATAAGATTATTTTCTCTGCAGTTGTTTGGTTTGTAATTGCTTCTCATTATTATTTTTTCTTTTGGCTCATCAATGCAGTCAATCAGTTTTTCTTTTAAAAAAATTTTTTTGTAAACCTTTTGTTTATTTGTTTGATTTGAATTGCAAACAGAATTGACTCTGACAAGTAAAAGGGGGAGGGGAGGGAAGGAAACACTATGGCTTTAAACTCAGGAGTTTGCATATTCTCCTTGTATCTTTCCCCTTTGCTAATTATTGTGTTGTTTTCAGAGCAAATATGTCATATCCATGGCGACCAGGCAGGTTTATTGTCTTTCAGAAGCAATAGCTCACATAAGTAATTAATGACTTCTTTTTTTTTTCCTCTGGCTTAGGTTAAACAGATCATTCAAGGAAAGTCATATCTCTCTCTCCCTCTTTTTTCTTTTTTTTTTAGCCCAGTGACATAAGAACATGAGTTAGAACAAGAGAATACTTTAACCAAGAAGTCAACAGCTTATTTTTTCCCGTTTCTTTTTAAAAGCTGTAAGTGTCAGCTTTCCTCACACATGACGTTGTCATTCTTGCAGTTTCAGAGCAAAGCCCTGGTGCAGGGAAAACCCATTGAAAGCTTGAGTTCAGTTGGTAGTTGTACAACTGAAGAAGGTGGTTTGGGGAGGGAAGGGGGTTATTTCTCCTTGAGGAAATCAGGGTGTGGGTGTGGGTGTGTAGGTGTAGGAGGAAGTCAATGACCAAAAAAGCCAACTCATCTGGATCTGACAGATTTCTTTCCTGAAAACTGACATTAATGACTTGATTTTATATATATATATATATATATATATATATATATATATTTACACCATCCAAAACAGTGAAGCTATTTGGAAAAACAAACTTTTGAAAAAAAATCTCAAGTCCACATAAACTTGAGTCTTACAAGAACCTATTGCAAATAGTTTGTTTCAGGTGTAAGGGTGATCCTTACCTTTTCCAGTTCTCATTCTTCCTATTAAACCAGAATCTATCCAACACAGGGACTGTGATTTACTGAAATGGTGAATTTCTGTGCACCCTCCTTGACTTGTTTTATTGTTGTTAATTTCATTTTTGGAAGGTTTTATATACTCTCCGTCTGTATAAATTCCTGAGGAGATAAAAGCACTGCTCGAGTCCCTAAAGCAAAGCTTTTTTGTGCATCATATATTTAAAAAATAAAAACAAATCCCATTTGATCGAATCAAGTACACTGCTTTGCTAGTAATGATTCCATATTCCACAACACTGCAACTTTTAAAATCTGTTTCCATTCTGCTTTGTAACACTAATCAAAGAGCCACTTCCTCCCAGGTTTTTTTTTTTTACTGACTTGTGTTAATGAGAACCACTCGGATCAGATTTTGTGTGGATGCGATTTTGGGGTTGAGAGACATGATCTCCTCAAGTTCACTTGAAGTAGGCACCTTTAGAATTCTATAATATACACTTTTTCCCCCAAATCCATATCTCCCTCATCCCTACACTCCAGAGAGGTTTGTAAGTTCAGCGATCGGAACCTACAGGCAGTAGATATTAATAACAACAATAAAAAACATGAAGAAGAGATTTTGGTATTTAGTTTCTGAAGAGCAGAAGAGAAGCCCCTAAGTATTGTAAGGCTGAGGTTTCAGCAGAGTTGATAATTGAGCCCTTAACCTTCTGATGTCTATATCAGAAAAACAGACTCTAGCAGAGGGAGACAAAGAATAAAAGCAAATACCGGGCAGGAGGGAGCTTGGGAGATTTCTGAAATATTAAAATATAGATCGGGGCACACTTATAAATAAATAAATATATAAAATTTCATTATGTTCCGTTCTTTCCCCTTGGTGAAGTGTAGCTGGCTTAAAGGTGGCTTTGGAAGAACTCTGAGGTTTCGAATGCAGCTGTGCATCAAGGCGCTTCTGTGAAGTGAACAGATCGAACTTGGGAAGACTTGTCTCTTAAAATTAAATAATGTCTACATTATTTTTTTAAATTGACCAATTTGTAGTGGATGTTTTTAAATGAAAAGTTAAATAGCTGGAAGTTGGGAGTTTTGCAGGCTGTGATTTCTTGGCTGTGCTAAAGGGAATTGAATTGAACCATTTTAGCCACCCGTCAGAGCAGTTGTTTCCGTGTTCTGTCACTGTATTTATGTTTCATCTGTATGTTTGCATCTACAAATAGGGTGCCGGGGAAGAAGGGGCAAGCGGGCACAAGAGGTGGCCCTTAAAGTTAACTTGCTTTGGGTGTAGAAGACTGGAGCTTAAAAGAGAAGCAAGAGCGCATCGTAAATTTTTCTAAAATTAATCAACCGTTTAAGAGCTCCACATTAACGAGGTTTTCAGGCAAGCAGCTTTCTTCTTCTTTTCTTGTTACAAAGTCCAAGAGGGTTGTGGGGGGTGGGGTGAAGGGGAAGGAAAGGGGTGGAATTTGAACAGAAATAATAAAAACAAAAAAGGCTGGATTTGTGGAATATAAATCCCCTGGTGTCCTTGATCCATATTGTCAGATTTTTTTTTGGTCGGATTTGTCCTGTGTGTCTTTGACGGAAAAGGCACGTAGAGAGAGAGAGCGCGAAGGGGGGGGGTAGGGGAGAGAGAGGGACGTGTGGCTGCTTTGGAGCTCATTATCATTCTTAATAAGTCTTAAGGAATAAAGAGGAGCATTGAGTGTAAATGCTGGGTAATCCTAACACTCCTCAAGGTGAGAGGAGTCTCGAGGACACAGAGAGAGAGAGAGAACGAGAAGGAGGGGACTGGCGGGGGGCAGGAGAGAAGCTGCCAACGGAAGTGGTCTCTAAGAAACCAGGCATGGGCTAACATGGGGGGTGCCCGTTGGCTGCTTCAATTTTGTTTCACCAGCCCGTGCTGGGGAAAGTTCTCTCCGAGTTTCTCTCGGAGACGGAAAGAGGAGAGCTGGCCATCATGGTCAAAGCGTTGGCCTCTGAAGGCAGCCCTTGGTGACAAACTTCAGAACTGGGGCGAGACTGCCTGTCCCCCTTCCCGGTCCCCCATTCTGTGTGTCCGCTCTACCTGAAATCATGCCGCAGTGGGTTTACACTCGCTCCCGCTGCCCCTGTGCGCATCGTGCTTTGCTTTTCAACCAGACACTTTGTAGTGGCTAAAATATTGTTCTCATCTCCCCAGGCTAGGGCATTCTCTGGCTCGTGCTTCTTCGCAGGCTCCCCCATCCCAGCCCCTTTTTGTTTCCATCTCGAAGGAACTCCCTTCTTCTCTGTATTTCCTAAGGAATCTGCCTCCAGTTGTCTTTGATTGTGAGGGGAGGACACATCCTGAACGCACAGCTTCGGACACTAGGTGGCTTAAAGTATAGGAATGGTTTGGTAAGCCAGCTGGGAGAGAGAGAGACATGTGTTCGCTCCGTCTGGTGGGCTCCTTTATTCAAACTTTAGGCTGACAGAAAAAGGCAGAGATGCCTTGGGATGGATCATAGGCTCGGGCATCCTGTCGCTCTGCAGCTGCGGGATATGTCTGCCAGTGTGTTGGAGCCTCCAAGCCTTCATGCAACTGAGAGAGAAACGAGTAAAGTGTGTTAAAGGGCTCAGCTGCCTGCACCCCCTCTGAAAGGAATCAGGAGGCCATTTGCTTCGTTAGGGCCTCCACTGTAAATTGCATGTTTACCATGCCCACCACAAAGGTGTTTCTTTCGGAAGAAGGTCTCAGGTCTGCCTGTTTGCAGGACCTTTCTCGCTATGCTATATATATGCTGTGGTGCTGGGCTCTTCAGAAATGCTCATAGCTCCCTGCCGCTTTGCCAGATCTTTGTTTCGCGCCCTGAGCCCAGTTGTAGGTGGATGGGTAGGGTATGTACTGGCACTTGCCGATGGCATCCTAGGCCTTGAGGGCTGGATAGAAGAGGCAGACACAACCCTGCATCTTTAGGTCCTCCTCTAGCTCAGCGGTTTGAGCTTTGCCCTGCTAAACCCAGGGTTGTGAGTTCAATCCTTGAGGGGGCCATTTAGGGATATGGGGCAAAAACTGGGGATTGGTCCTGCTTTGAGCAGGGGGTTGGACTAGATGACCTCCTGAGGTCCCTTCCAACCCTGATATTCTATGATTCTGTGTGGTCCTGCCAGCTGAGGGCATAGTACCTGAGAGCATCCCCGCTTTTGCGACAGCAGTGTGAACTGAACCTACCTCTGAGTGACAATATGTACTCAGAGCTAGCACGGGAGGGTCGTCCTGATGATGTGACTTTGATCAGTCTGTTTGAGAGGCCTGAAGTAATAAGGCCATACCCCGACTAAGCCCTGAGTGCCTATGTTCATGTGCTTTGTTGCAGTGCTGTTGGAATAGGTGAGCTGCAGGGCTAGACTGCACTTGGCAAAGAATAGCTCTAAACTGGGGCCGGGCAAGCAATGCTAGGGACCGAAGGTCTCCATCCGCAGAGCAGCATCGGTTTCCCCAATGCCACCCTCCCCAGGAAATCCCATCCTGAGCTGGAGGCAGCACCTAGAGGTGAGATGGGGCTTTAGTCTCCATGACTCATCCAGTCCTTGACCTGTCTGCTGAGATGCGAACTAGTGCCAGTTGCAACAAGGAGGTGGAGCCTTGTGCTCTGGGAACTGCATGGAGGCCTGTCAAACTCCTGTTTAGGCCACTGAAGAGCTGTCGGATAGTACATTTCTCTCACTACCAACCTGGGCTGGAATCGAACCAATGGCCCAGAGGTAAAAAAAGTCTTTGTATGCCAAAAACCTGAGCCATCCAGCCCCGAGCTTCCCATGTTAGAAGACATGCGGGGCTGATGTTAGATTGCAGAGCAGCGCATTGGTTTGTGCCTTTGGCCCTTTCCCTGTGCCTGCCGTTTTGCTCAATGGGGCCATGTTTTCTTTCCAGAAAGTGCCTTATTTTCATTCTCCCATCGATAATGCTGAAATGAAACAGACCACCTGGAAGCCCTAAGGCCATAGGGCACTTTGTCCTACCCTTTCTGGAGACAGTCTGCAAGCTGGGCCCAAGCCTGGGTACATACAGAGGGTGGCCCAGCCTAGCAGTTGCTAGGAGGAAGGGATGTAGACTGCATGGGTTCTCCAGGAGCTCTTAGTTCTGGAGCAGCTCTTCTGGAAGGACCATCTGGACAGGGAAAGCTTAGCAGTAGAACCCTTGGACCTTCTTGGGGCAGAGAAGATGTGGGTTATGACTGAAGCACTTTGGATTTTGTAGGGAGTCCTGATGCAGTTGTGCCCTGTTAACTAACTGGTGAGACAGAGGGTACTGTGCAGTGTCAGTCGTTGAGACCTGCGTGTGAATCCCTATTGAGCTCGGGCTCAGAGCGTGACACCTGCCACTAGTTCGTGCAAGAGGCTGGGAGGACAGTCTAGTGGTTAAAATCTGCTGGGAGGCTAAAGAGCAGGGTTGTCTTCCTGATCCTGCCACTGACTTGCTGTGTGACCTTGGGCAAGTCACTTCTCGGCTCTGACCCTCCAGTTCTCCCGCTGTAAAACAGAGCTAGAGACTCCATTCATTCACCTTTTCAAAGTGCTTGGGGATCTTCTTGAAGAAGCTGCTGTCGAAGGGCCGAGTGTCTGTAATGATGTGTGTGCTGGGGTGCTTGGCGGGGGCAGGGAACGTGCCTCCCGCCTAGGCACCCTGGGAAGCTGGTCTGCACCTCTTTAGCCCCTTATGAAGTCTCTGGGCAAAGCCTTCTGTGTCCCAGCTGCAGGCAGGCTGAGCCCAGGGTGTGGGGGACCATCCCTGGCAGCTGTTCCCTTCCACCCAGCTCAGCCCATCCCCAAGCCCACAGGAGGGAGGGCTACACAGGTTCATGCTTTTCTGGTTGTTGGGCAGTGAGGCTGGCAAAACAGCTCCCAGCCTGGCTGCCATGGTCACTGTGTCTGCAGCATGTCCTCTTGGCAGGACGGTTAGTCAGTGACAGGGATCAAGGAACCGGCCCCTCTCACCAGTGCCTCGGGTTGGGCTAGTTTTCTACCGAGGTGGCCTCCCGCTCTCCCTCCAGCAATCCAGTGAGACTCCCTTGGGTTATCATAGCCTCTCAACAGCGATTTGCAAACAGGCTTTTGGAGATAAAGTCTTGGTGCCATGCTAGGGACCGGCGGGACAGATATGAAATGCGGCAGGTTTATGAGAGAGAAGGTGTATGAAATGCAGCCTGCAGCTCCCATTTCACTGCACTATGCCAAAACACACAGTTTCTTATTTCAGTAACTGTGATCTTTCGAGGAGGTTAATTTCCATGACGAACTTCAGGCCACGTGCTCAGAGGATTTATCTAATTAGACTGACACTTTTCTTTTAAAAAAGAAAATTAAGCTGCCCCTTGGAGGACTTAAGTGTTTTAAACTGTGGGAGCAGCAGCAGGCAGTGTGATCTCTGCCCACTGAGCAAGGAGAGAGGAAATTTTCCCCCACTCCAGGCCTCGAGGTCAGACATCACCAAAGCCCCCAACTGCTTTATTTTCTTAGATGGTGGCTGGATGCTAACAGAGCATTCGATCCTGCCTGAGTGACTCCCTAAAGCCTCATCTGGCTCCTTAACTCATGAGGTTCTGGGTGATTACATGTGCAGGACAGAGTGGAAGGGAGGGGAGATGAAATTCTGTTGATACATCTCAGCTGTGTCCAGGAGGAACTGCTTTCTCTGAGGATGGGGGCTTCAATCTCCATGACTATCTGTGGCCCCCATCCCCATAGCCCTCTGTTTGCTTCACAGACCTTAAAAGTATTTAGCTACATAGCACCCCTGTGAGGTAGGGGAGTGAGGTAAACCCCATTGCACCCTTGGGGAGCTGAAGCCCAGAGAAACTAACTTGCCCAAAGTGACACAGAAAGTCTGATGGGGAGCAGGGAATTGAACCCTTGTCTCTGGAGTCCCAGGTTCGTGCCCTAACCACTGGACCAGCCTTCCTCCAAGTCTGTTCAGCCCTGGACTTCTTCATTAATAACAGCTTTTGGAGTAGAGCTGAGACTTTGGTTGTAATGAGTATCAAGGGGATTCTTGACTGAAGCTGCTGGGTGCAGCCAGACCCTGTGGTTCTCTAGTTCCAGACTGGGGAGCCATGCGTCACCATCCAGGGTCTCTGGAAGTCCCGGCCTGTACTCGGTAGCCTGGGAGTGTGCTGCTGACTGCACTATGCTACCCAACCCTGCTTTGTGGAGGAAGAGGGTGTTCAGGCTTCACATATGGTTATGTTTCAACCTGACCTGGTAGGGAAGCCTGGTGCCTGGTATGCCCCTGAGAAGCTGATTGCAGGAAGGGCTCTGGTAGATGCCGTTTTCCTGCACTGAGCCCAGCCAACTCACAGCAGAGCTGGTTGCACTGCAGGCAGGAGTAGCTGAGCACTTGCCGGGCGTGGGAGCTGGTGCCTGTGAAAGGGAACGGTGGCTACGGCTGCGGTCTGCCAACCACAG
Source organism: Lepidochelys olivacea (assembly GCF_965140295.1). Lineage (NCBI taxonomy): Eukaryota > Metazoa > Chordata > Testudines > Cheloniidae > Lepidochelys > Lepidochelys olivacea. Next base: position 19,094,463 of record NC_140428.1, read on the forward strand.
GGGCCAGATTGTGAGGCCCTCGCTCCCAATGGGTAATATCTCTCTCCACAGGTAGTCTCGCTGGTTTCCATGGGGCTACTTACACATAAAGTGCTGCATGGTGTGAGTGAGGGTCTCCCAATCCGGCCCAATGGGGTTTTTATTATATATGCTATAATCCCAGGTGACTGGCGTTCTGAAGAAGCCACAGTGGATCCAGGCTGAGAGTTTGTTTTGATGTGGCTTTGAGGAAAGATCCAGGGGAGGGGACAAAAACAGATGCACCCTTCTAATCCCCCACCCGGCTCCTCTCCTTTATGCAAAGTTAAAGAAATAATAATAACATGTAACGTGCATTCAGAGATCTAACTGCTACAAGCCCTGTTGGCTGTGGAGCGAGTGTGCTGGCTTGGTCAGCCACCCCTAACAAGTTAGGAGTTGTATAAACTCCCAGCTTACAGCTGTAAATTTACTCAATTTTGAATCCAACCACAAGCTGGCTCAGCAGGATCTGAAACCATCTGCTTCAGTAGTTGTGGTATGCTTGACATTCACAACTTCTGGGAGCCCCAGGTTTGCTGAACACACATGCTCCTGCCCCCTTCAAAGGGCCCAATCCTGGACACCCCCCCAGCACGGGTGGCTATGCTATGATTTAGGCCGGAAGAGGATCTCCCCGGCACAGGCTGTTCTAACTATTACTGCATCCTTGCCTAGCCCCTGCAACCTGTGCCCTCCCCCACGCGTGGGAATGGCTGGCTGAGCCGCACAGGCTCAGATCCACTGGCCATGCCTCCATTCCTCCCACCCCATCCTACTCTCCACAAATGCTCTCCGGTGTTGCCTGGGAGCAGAGCTGTGTATGGACCACCTTGTGCAAGGCCCCAAAATACTGCCCTCTGCCTTTACTGCATCACAGCTGTGGGCAGGCTTTGGTCAATACACAGTCTAAGGCCCACTCCTGTGGTCTTTATTCAGGCTTTTGCCCACTTGAAGTCTGTGGTCATCTGAGCACAGGTGGAGTGAAAGCTGAGCCCTGATTTCAGTGTGTGTTTGTTGCAAAAGGTACCGAGCCCTGTTAAACTGACAGCTCCATCCCCACTGGTAATTTCAAGGCAGGCTTGGCACTCCTGGGAAGCTGAGATTCTGGCCGTTCTGCTGCCGACCCCAATACAGACGGGCTTGGAGGTTATTTGCCCTGAAGCAGAACTTGGCAAAAATACACAATACAATTTTGGTGAAAGCAGATCCTGAAATAAGCAGTAATCGGCCAACTAGCTGAGCAGCATGGGGGGAGCTCGCGTTAGTGCCTGACCCTCTGGCACCCCCTCACCCCACATCCTGGCTTCCCTCTTGTTGTTTGCCTCTTATCTCTTGTTTTAAACCTGAGTGCAAGCTCTCTGGGGCAGGGGCAGTGTCTAGGGGTGGGCTCCGATCCCAATAAGGGTCATTGGGCAGTACCGCAATGCAAATAAAAATACTAATCATGAGCAGTAATGAGGTTGTGCTTTCCAGCGAGCTTGGTCAGAGTTAGCTTCAGTAGGGGACAGTCCAATGCCTTCCAGCTCTGATTGCCAGGGTGAGGCAGTGTAAGGGGATGCTAGCTCTGGTGGGTTTGTTTTGTCCTGTCAGCTGGCCCTGCGGTGGTGCTGAGAAGTGATCCCAGGCGGCATGGATCTTTAGCTGACCCAGTGTGCCTGCCTTCAGTCTCTCAGTGGCGCTGACTGCCAGGACCCGTCTGCTGTAGAAAGCCAGTGAGAAGTTAGAGGAATACTGCAAACAGCTGGGGGGTGCAGCCCCACCCCCTTCCCCCCCCAAGAATTTGAAGGATTTTGCAAAGACAGAATGAGGCTGAGCGTGGGCACATCCTCAGTGCAGCCATTAGGGGAGCTGGATGGGCTGATCTGGCTGCCTTGGCGTCCCCAAACCCTGACAGAACTTCCGAAGAGGCTGGGCAGAGGGCGGCATGAACGGAGGCTACGTGGGTGCAAGGCTGGCCCTAGGCAGACACCGAGCCTGATGCCCGTTATGCCCCACATGTTTGAACAGGGTGTGCATTGTTGTTGCTCCTTCCCAAGCTGCGCAAACCCTTCCCCACCCTCTGGCCCGTGGTGACCTCTCCTGCTGTGCATCTTGCATGATAAGCTAAGGTCCAGCGCTTTCGCAGTTGCTAATACCCCTTTTAAGTTGGTGAACAAATCTGCTCAGCCTTGACCCCAGTAACAGGTGCCCTGACCCTACTCGTTTGGGCCCTGATTCAACAAAGCACCTAAGCACGTGTCAGTGAGGTCCGTGGATGTGCTTAAAGTTGAGCATGTGTTTCAAAGCTTTGCTGAACCCAGACCTGAGTTGCTCAAACCTTCCTGCATCCCACTAACATCTCCACCATGCTCTGGCCATGCTGTGCCGCTCCTGAGTGTAGTGTGCAAGTTACAGACGTCCTGGGGCCAGGCAGTCTCCCTTGGCACAGGGCCCTTCAGAAGCTAGGTCTGTCCCTGGCTGCATGCAGGGGCTCCTGGGAAGAATGCGTCCCCCAGCATGGTTTACTCTGGGGTTGGAGGCACCTGCAGAGCTACTTTCCCAAGAGCAGATGGAGGTGGATGAATGCGAACAGAGGGATTTGAGAGAGCCTCACGCTGCCTCCTGTCACCTCCTGTGTTGTTACTGTCGCCTTGGCCCTTGAAGGGTTACGGTGACTCTCCTTGCTGGATCGAAACGTTTCATCCCTAGCCTCGAATTGGTGGTGTTTGTGCTGCACTGTCTTGCTCTGGTTTTGATGAAAGCAACTGGGAGCTCAGTGCCCAGAGGCTCCCGGCTGACAGCCACTGTGCTGCCTCCTCTGACTCACCCTCGCTGTGTAAACTCAGCAGCCAGGCTTGGCATTGGCGGGAGAGGAGAAACACAGGCTGACTCAATCCTTCAGCCCAGCACGCAGCCTCTGGCCCCACCCTTGGCCACTGACACCCGCAGTGGCCTCGCAGGACCATGGCTTTACCTGTTCTCACCCTCAGGTGATGCTGCCCCCTACATCTCATGCATGCAAACCACAGGGCAACCCAAAGCATTGGAGCCCGCTGGGTGCTTTGGAACTGGACAGAATACCTGGAGAGAGAGGGCTCCAGCTGGGCATATGGGCCCTGATCCTGCACTGAAGTCTGTGGGGCTGCTTGTGTGAGCAAGGAGTGGCAGGATCCAGTCCGGGGACCCCAAATTGTAGATGGTATACTGGGCTCCCACCTGGCCAGAGGACTCTGAAGGTCTAGTATGGAGGGAGAGAGGCTAAGCTACTTGCCCTGTAGAGTCTTATAGGGAAGATCTACTTGTTGCCTTCCCTCACCCACTTGGTGCTCTTGCACTGCAGGGAAAACTCCTGCATCTTCCATGTGAAGTGATCCCAGCAGTTCCTTGAGAGGTGGCTCCCCAGCGTAATGGGCCTCGCCATCAGGAATTCTCTCCCGATGTTAAATCCTATCGTGCCAGTGGTTGAGAAGTCACTGTATCCTCACCAAGAATGTCTCCAGAGTGGGCATGTCCAAGCTTCCCTGTTACTACGATACCAGAAACCCTAGGCATTTGCGGAGCTGAAATGGCCTCCTGGGGGAGATGGATGCTGGTTTGTCTGTGTAGCTGCAGGAAAACAAATTTGAATTTCTGCCCGAAGAGGAGATTGTGGCACGTGAGAAATTCAGCCAAGCTGATCAGGGTTGCTGTTCCAATATTTTTCCCTTTCCATCAGGATCTATGGGAATCTGTCCCAGTACCAGCAAAGAAAATCCAGATGAGAAAACATATAAACCGGAAAATCTGGATTGTCTGTTCCTGGAAAAGCTGGATTCCTTTTTTTCAGCCGCCTCCGTGCATCATAGGCTTTGTCATGAAATGATGCTGATGTTGCGTAAAGTCAGAGGCTTTGTCTACATGAATGAAATTAGCACCAATGTAACAATGCCCATGTGCAAATCCTTAAGAGACCTACTGAACCAGGCAGAGCAGGGCTTGCACAGGGGCACCTTGATCCAGTAACACAGAAAAGCAAGCTGCCCCTCTATATGCACGTCAGCACTAAGAGTTTGCCCCCATGCAACTGTGTCGCTACAGTTACAATGGCCTGAATTTCCTAATGGTACCGGGCCTGTGTTTCAGTGAGCCGAACTGAACGCAAATGTCTCATTAAAAGGAAAGCAAAGAGCCAATCCAAACTCCTCCTCCCTCCACATGGCCTGTTCTCTATTATCAGCCTGAGGAAGGAGAGTGAACAGGGCAATTAAGAGAGGCCAAAGTGCCTCATAACATAAACAGAGAGATGACCTGCGCTCCAGTTGCCCAAAATGCACCTTTGCATTGTGGGGCCTTTTCATGTGCCGTCAAATGCGCACTGTGCACCTACTCTCGTGGGGCATTGCCTAGGGTTTCGTTTGCAGCCACACACTTGATTACATAGTGGTCGTGCCTAGAGGCACCAACCCATTGTGCTCGGCACTGCGTTAACAGTAGTTAGTTCCCTTCCCCAAAGAGCTTACGATCTAATCTGGTTACCGTTCTCCTGCATAGCTAATTGTGGTGGAGGCCTAACTTGTGTGCACTTCAAACAAAAAAATCTGCCTCGTTGTCCATTGTTCCAAGTTCCAGAACTTCCCCAGTCTCCAGGGAAGAGAGACTCTAGCTTTTCCTCTCTGGATTTTCACAAGAGAAGTCGTGATTGCACACGCCCCATTGCAAAGTAGCCTCGTCTCCCCGGAGGGATTTTTTTTGCCCCTTCTGCACAGGGGGGGGTCTGCAGCTGTGATGGGCTGCTATTTGCATGTCATTAACTAAGCAGAGTCTCGGCTCCCCTGGCTATACCAGCAGCCTGCGTGGATCAAGCTGTAGCGTCTCTGTGTGACTCAGTTACTGGAATTGTGCTCAGCCAGCAATGCCTTTTGTCCTTTGCCCAAAACTTAAGGCCAGTTTAAAAAAAAAAAAAAGAGAGAGAGATAAAATTCTGCTCTTAGTTGTCCTTTCATCACAGGTGGTGCCGGTTGGTTTTTGCTTTATTTATACAGGGCGGGGAGACAAGAAAACAAGGTGGAACTCGGACAAGGCCCAAGAAATGTTCGAGTCTGACAACAAACTTCCTTTTGTTTGATGCTTGGCGAGGGGTGGAGAATAAGAGAAAGGGGGTGGGGGGGAAGGTGCAAAGAACCAGCTCAAACCAAGCCCAAACCCTCTTGCTTTTATTTGAATATTTACTTATTTTGTTCATGGGCCCTGAGGTGATTTGATACGGACCGGAGCCCAGGTAGGGCGGTGTTTCTTGAGACTGTGTGGTAGAGCCTTGCTGGGAGCAGGGTTACCATTGTGTGGGTCAGCTGGGGGGTGGGAATCTCTAGGTTTGTTTTTCTGCCATGTTGTTTGCTTGAGTGCTGGTGCCAGCCTATTAGATAACTGGGATTGGTGGGCAGAGCCCACTAAAGCAGCAAAAGGCAGGAGAGGGGGCCCACAGGGCCCAGAAATTAATATTATGGGGCACAAACATGGCAAAATCAGGGATGGGAGTGCAGATCACAGGGTCAGAATGAGGCCTAGAGCCTTGGACACCACGCACTGCTTCCAGCAGGAGTCGGTGGATGCTGCCCAAAGGAACCCGTCATGGATACATGGTTGAAGCAGTGCTAGGAAATAAGCTCCACGCTCAGAGAGAACCCCCACCCCCTGCAGCTTTCTCCTCCTGGCCAACCAGCCATGGAGACTGAAGGTTTCTATTTCACCAGGCCAGGCTGTCCTGCACCAGCTTACTTCCACCCGGACCTGAAGGGCCACTTGTAGAGCAGAGCAGGGATTTCAGTTTCTTAGCCCTTGGTCTGTCTGACTGAGACTGCCACCAAGCCTTCCAGCTGTGACCCACCTGTTGCACTGAGACATGCCCACCCCCCCAACATAGTCGTCTATGACGTCATCAGATGGTGGTGACTTTCTGCAGCATTGTCATCTCTCTCATGACAGCTAGCTTGTCTGCCTAAAGCCCCAGCTTCTGGAGTCGCGAATGCAGGGGAATCTCTGCCTTTGTTTAAAAAAAAAAAAAAAAAAGTAGTAAGTTTCTCGCCCTCTTGGTTGTAGAGAAACGCTTGCAAACATGGCTCTTAAGGGCTCAAAGCGCAGAAGGCAAATAACCGAACCCCCTATTTTTCAAAAATACCTGTATAGTTTTTTAAGCCAATCTCATGATCCTTGAATGCTTAGGGTTGGCAGTGTGTGTTTGTTGTGTTAATGCTTCAGAGCCCTAGTCATAGACTGGGACCCTACTGTGTCAGGCACTGTACAAACACAGACCAAAAAGATGGTCCCTGCTCCAGAGAGCTCACTGTCTTACCAGAGATGACAGGTGGATACAGCCAGGGGAAGCACAAGGAAGCAATGAGATAATATTGGTGGGTCGTGGTCTCAGCACCTCACTACCTCATTGTCATTTCAGGTGCGACTGACTTGAGCCAGATTTGAAACAGTAGCTTAGATGGGCTTCGCGTATCTCTTATGCCTACTCTACGCTAGGTGAATTAAGCTGACTGAAGCCCCTAGAATGTTTGTAGAACAGGAAAATGCACTGAATGGTCGAATAGCTGGTTAGAACAGAGGAGCATGTGATAGGTTTAATAACCGTAGATCCATGGTGTTTAGTGCCAGTGTGGACGCAGACAAACCGAAACAGTTCAACTAGTCCTCCTGCTACTGTTCTGCAATGCACCAGTGACCTAGCAAAATCTCCCAGAATGCACTGCTTCTGAAAGTAGAACTGGGAAGTGTGGGATAGATACCCAGAGGTCATTTGCAACTGAAATGGGGCCGAGGTGGGACAAAACTTAAATTGATTTTAGCATGAGGAGTGCAGTTGCACTGACTGGTTTGTGTTTACACAGGTTCACTAACCCATTATGTAGATGAGGCCTTAGCCATGCAGTGCTCCTTGCTTGCCTCAGTTTAGCTTACTTTGGCCATAACTCTTCCCTTAACGATAATAGGACTCTGTTTCCTATCCACACAAGCAATAAAAACTTCCCTGACAGGCAGCTGAGCTCGTTCATGGTTCTCTGTACAGCATGGAGGGGCCCTAAATGCCCACACGCATGTACCTGGAAACAAACCAAGCCCTCTGTACTCAGCTGGGAATGCTCTTCTCCATGGTGCTGTCTGCTGTCTGCCAGCCATTCTCTTTCTCCTGTGTGCGTCTGGGATACGCGTTCGGTGTTGTGATGACTTTGCTCTGCACCATCATGGCATGGTAGCTGGGTGGTGAGTGGGGTTGTTATGGGTTGCAGTGTCCTTTCCTGTCCAGGCTGGAAGGAGAGGAGATACAATGTTTTCCACTTCTGTAGCATCTCCCATCCAAAGATCTGAGTGCTGTGCGAATGTTAGTCACTGAAGCCATGCAATTCACTCTTGGGGCAGGTCATAGCCCAGTCTTACAGAGGCAGCCCAAGGGGGTTCAGTGACTTGTCCAACCCCACACAGTGAGTCGGAGGCAAGGATGGGAATTAGGATCCAAATCTTCCGATGCCCAGCCTGTGCTTTCACCACCAGACCGTGTTCCCACTCGGAATGGCCTGTGAGATGCAAGAGGTCTGTCAGCTCAGATAAGTACAGGAAAAACAGGAGGAAGGGCAGCGGATTTTGTTTAGATGGGCTGGTGTCATGGTGTGGATCCAGGATGGGGCTGAGCTTCCATGTGGGGTCCCATCCAAAATCTCCCATGTTTCAGGTGATGGCAAAGAATCATGGACACTTCCAGAGCAATAAAAAAATAAGTCCTCAGGAAAAGTTAACTTTTTCAAAGCTCTCGCCTGCTGCTGGAGAAGCAGAGTTTCTGGGGTGCACCCACATGACCTTGCTCCCTAGCATGTCCCTGGGTAAGCTCTTCTCCAGCATGGGCAAATCAGGAATGCCACAGCCCAGGAAATGCACTTTCTCAGTGTTGTCAGACAGAAAGCGTCAGATCCATCCTGTGAGGCTGTTCCTATGTCAGCCAGAGAGTCGCTGTATGATCCTGATCCAGTCACTCAGGGGCAGATTCTGAATTCAGTGAGTCCCAGTGTAAATCTGGAGTCACTCCACTTCAGTACCTGGGTTACTCCAGATTTACACTGGGGCAAGTGAGTTCAGAATCTGCTCTTCAGTCTCTCTGCACCTTAGTTTTCCCCTCTCTACATGGGGGATAATTAAGCTTACCCACTGTTAATTAACGGTTTGAGTGTCTTGGATGAAAGGCCCTGACCACAGGGAACTTCTAGGGAACAGGCTGGCTGCAAGAAGGCCTGCAGCAGGGACTGTGGTAGGGAGCGAGTGTCTTTCCTACAGTCCGTTCCAAGCGTGGGAATGACTGTAGGGAATGATTTCAAAGCCACTACTATGGAGATTAAGGGGATGAGAATGTAAATCTCAAGTAAAAAGGTAATTGAATGTAATAGCAAACACTGCTCGGGCTATGTTAATTTTAGCTCTTCCCCTGGATACAAGGCGCTGTATTAGTGTTTTATTACCATTTTGTTTGCACTAATAAAATAGTAAAATTTATTTCAAGGAAGTTGAAGGATGGTTTAACAATGCAAATTTGAAGAAATTGGACTTTTCATTTATGCTATTGCTATTTTAAACCCTAAAGGGTGTAAATTAGCTTTCCGAGTCTGGGTGAAATCCACTGCTGTGGCAGGCAGGGGGAGGATTTGATGCGGGATGTGTGGGGAGAGACCCAACCGGAACCCCAGTTCTGGGAATATTTCAGGCAGGTATCTGATGGAAGGGGAGGAAAGGCAGCCTGCCTGGGCTCCTTTGGGGGAGAGGAGGATTGGAGCAGGGTTGGGAAGGGCTGTTTGAAAAGTGGTCACTTTCTTGCTAGCTGGTTTCACCAGTTGTGATTGTCCAAAGTGGGTAGGACAGGATAGGTATGTGTAGTGTCCCCTATAGGGCTGCACAGGCTGCAGGTCAAAAGGACATGAGAAACAGGAATGAGTTAATTAGAGCTGTATCAATGCAAAGTATTTATCAGCTGTGCCAAAGTTTTGGATGGTCCCTGCTTCCCAGACCAAACAACCCTTCCTCCTAGCTCACCTGGTCTTCCTCATGCTTCTGAGTCCTTGATCTTCCTCCCCAACCCAGCCCATCTGGTGGCTGTGCACTGCCCTCCTTCTGATTCACTGGTGAGTCATGGCGCCTCCAGTGGTCAGGCGCATGTCCCAAGGATCCTGACTTAATCATTCCCGTCTGCAGTGAGGAGGCCTCCATATTATTAAACTGGAAAGGAAGGTTGGAGGGTCTGATTCTCCATGGCTCTACACATTGTGCTGTCATCTGCCCTAGGTGGTGCAAATGTCTGCCATTCCGATCTGTGTTTAGCTGCCACTTGGCGACAATGTAGATGATGCCACAAGGTACAAGGCAGCACTGAATCAGGCCAAGAGAGTGGTGTTGTGTTCCAAAGGGTGGAACTGGCTGAACGGGCTGTGGTGGTGGGTAATTCAATTTGGAGGAGCCCCCGAATCTCACCAGCTTCTCCAAACCTCTCTGGGGTTTACACCATGAGACTGGGACTCTCATAAGAATGTGTTTTCTCGCAAGTCTTCAGGGGCTTCCTGCCTCTTGTTTGGACCAGAAAGTACAGATGAGGGCAGAAACAGAGCCTTGGTGCGGGATCTACATGTAACATTCTTCGAACCTCAGAGGTTCAGTTCTGGTTCTTGGTGAAGGTTCTGAATTTTTTTTAAACCCTCACCATCTCGTGTATCCCCAGATCTTTAAGCAGCAGTAGCATGGAAGGATCATGCTGATGTTCTAGGGAGTTGGTAACTGAACGTGTTTCTTTGAATACCAGGCTAGGTTCTACCTTTTGTTCTATGGTCCAAGATCCTCTGGCTCCTTGCCTGGTGGGGCAAGCAGCTCTGCTAGAATAGATCTGTATATCTTATCTCTTGCATTCTGGTTGCTAGATTTCTGCAAAGTGACTAAGATGCTGGTTTTTGATGCCAAGTCAAGAACTTGCTGTGAAAAACTTTCCAGACCCCCAAAATGAACTGGAATGAGCCAGTGAGGGCCTGAGGCATCACTGGAATGGGAAATGGGTGTGGGAGGCCAAGAACTGCCTGTGGAGTGGCCAAAGTCCCTCTGAACCTGTTTCCTCTGGTGCCCATGGGACTGATGCACCAAAAAGTGTCCCTTGTTCCCAACCGTTTCCTGCCCGCCAGTGTTAACAGTTCTGCCACCGGCCTGGCCTTGCTGCAGTGGGCTGCTCCCGCTATGTTGTTAGTGTGTTTTGTTTGGTGTCCGGCCATCTGATCTATCTCCAAGCATGCTGCCACTGTTGGTCAAGTGGCACAGTACAGGCTTTGGAGGAAAAATGTACAGCTGGACAAATCTCCAGGCATCCCTTTGGGGCTTGAGTATTGTCAGCTCAACTGCAGACTCTTCGGGACAGAGACCATCCTTTATTCTGTTGGTACAGCAGGATGGGGCTCTGGATCCTGATTATTACTGTTATTAATCATTTGTATTCCATTAGCATCATCCCCACCTGGGGAAACTGTGGCACAGAAAGTTTTCGTGACTTTCCCAAAGGAGAGCAAGTGGCAAAGCTGTGTGTCCAGATTCTCAGCCCTGTGTTCTGACAACGTTCCCTGCTGTGTGGGTACCAGAGAGGGCAATAGAAGTTCTTAAATCTCTTTGCAGACCCAGACTGTGGCAGAAAGAAAGTTGGCAGAGCAGGGCCGGTAGTTGCAAAGGGCAGTGCGGGGTGAGAGGGGGGCTGCTATAGCGGATGTGGCAGAGGGGAAGCCAGTTTTGACAGTATTGCCAAAGAAAGCAAAGACTCTTCTTTTGGCATTGAACTGGTTTCCTATTCCGAGTGAGTCTGGGGAGCAGCGTGGCTGTGTACCCAAGGATTTACGGAGAGCATTAAGCAGAGGGGTTACACTCTGGGTGGATTTCAATCAAAAACTATAATTACATCAAATAGCAAACGGAAATAGAAAAAGAGGATTACAAAGTCTACTCTGAAGGCTGCTGAACTGCTCCATTATGCGCATCCGCACAGGGGTGGCGTGTGCACACAATAATCCCTCCTTTCCCATTTCCTTCGGCTCTTTGATGCAGCCGGGGTCTTTTGTGTTGATATTGCCACTTGGGGGAAGGATGGAATTCACGTGGTCTGGATTCAGTCCTCCTCCACAACGCCTCCTGGCCCTAGGCAGCGAGATAGGGACAGCTAGGCCAGCCAGTGACACTCCCTATCCCCTCTCACGGTCCTTCTCCTTTTCTGCTTCATTCATGGCCTAGGGTGTTGGATTCATCACTGCTCAAGCCCAAGGGATGAAATCCAAATCCATGGGGGTCTGGAAGGCTCAGGGATGGAAGGGCCTTCTCTGGTCTAGCTAAAATCCAGCCCAGGTGGATAGGGCCCATCTGATAACCTTTCTGTGGCCTATAATCAGTGAGATGGGAACACAGAAATGGGGCGCTCGGTCTAGCTCTTAGTGGAGAGATGCTGTGACACTGAGACCATAGCCATGCTCAGCACTGTTTGACCTCGTTGGCAGCTCAGCAGAAAGCCAGCTCAAGACTGAATGGGGCAGGGAGACTGAGCTCCCTTTTCTCTCCCTGAAGCCAGGGTTGAGACGCAGTGTTGGGACAGTGTGGGGGAAACACGTGCCTAGGAGAGAGGCCTGCAGTTGCTGGGGCTGCCAGACTGGCACCTTTCATCAGCATTAAATTTTCAGAAATTATAGCTTGTTTAAAATCAGAATTTATTCTCATCTCGCTGGGCCTTGGTCACCGTGGAAGATGGCATAGCGTCCTCTCCATTGGATAGCCACCATGTGCCATACGCTGTTCCTCTCGAGGGTTAGGATCTGATCTCATATTTCACAGTGCCAGAGCTGCTGCTTTCTCTTGACTCTTAAGTCGAGGCGGGTTTCCTGGACCTGCTGAAATGTGCTGTGAATTCTAACTTGTTGCTCCCACCTTCTGGCATTGGTAAACATGACAGCTGCCTCCTGGTCTTTGTCTGTCTCCGGTTCCATTTGACTCGCTCTCCCAGGCCCTTCCTGGCTCTCTCTCCCTTCCTGTCTCAGGCCCCGTGTGTGTCTACTTGCCTGTCTGCACACCTGAGGTTGGGAGGATGCTTACTCAGCGTGCTGGGATGGCTGAATGTGTTAAATCCCCTTCCTGCCTTCCCAGGCCTGCTTCCTCAGATGGCTTTCCAGACACCTAATCCCAGAATCCACAGCCCAGCTCAACCCCTGTTTGATGGGATCTTTTCCTTTACATCGGTGCTAAATTGGCGAGGCTCTGCATTGCAGCTGGATCTGGCTTTCAGCAGCTGCAAAGCACTGCGCTCTGCTTTGCTGGTAGGGGGCTCGGCTCACATCTTACCCCAGTGGCTCACACTGAGCATTGTTGGCAAGGATTTGTGGCCCATGGAGGAGATGCTTTGATGCAAGCAGTTGCAGTGGGCAGGAGGCTCGTGCAGACCCCACCTAGAGGCTGGCCACCAGGTAGCTCCGAGGTCCAGGATTGATGGCAGAACTGTGCAGGATGTGACTTTACCAGATTCCATTCACTGAATCAGACGCATTTTAAGAACCAGCCCCTGTAAGGCTGTAATCATTTAATCTTGTCTGAATCACATACCTGATAGCATCTGGTGCTGCTGAAGTGAGTGGCTTAATGGTCTGAGCAGCAGGTTGGAAATGCTCATCCTCCTAGCAAACACTGCTTTGAATCTGGGTGAGACTGGTTTTGCCTTTCGTTCTCCTGGGAGTTACCATGCTGGTTCTCCTGTGAAAGACCCACAGAATACTTTTAAAACTCCAAGGGCTTGATTTTGCCTCCTCGCATACATTGGTGTAGCTTTCTTCACTTAATGGAGTTACTCCTGGTTTGCACCGGTGTGATGTCCTGCGATCCTGCCCTGTTCTTCAAGAAAATCCCATGGTATTGTTCATGACCTATGTAGAGAGCCAGCACAAGACCTAGGTACTACATACGTCCTATTTAAATCCTACTGATGCACTTGAAATGAAGCATACACCTAGTGCTGGCTTTCTGCACCATGTGAATTTCACCCAACAATCAGAGTTTGTCCTTTTGACCTTGACCAAAACTTTCCTCCCCAGTCCATACTGCAGAGGTGGCTGCATTTCGGTGGTGCTGTATACATCTAATCGTCAAGCACTTAGGGATGAAAGTATCTTTATAAGATGATATTCTTTTCTTATAGACACTTCCTTCATTTCTCCATATGAGAATAATACAAAACAGTGAATCATAAAATACTATCCAAACCAATCTTTAAAAATATCCGTTCATTTTATACATTAAAGGGACATGGCCAAGAGAGTTTTAGACCAAAGTGAAAGTGTGTGTGTGTGTGTGTGTATGTGTAATTATATATAAGGGATGGGGGGACACACACTCTCTCTTCCCCCCCTCACCAAATCAAATTTTGCTCTGTTCTTCTGTTCTGGAGTAGCTTTTGTTTTTTTAAGAAAAGAATTTCATCCGCTACGAAAAATGTTGTCTTGTTGTTTTGGTTTTTTTCCTTGTAATCTCAATGAATTTTTAAAGCATAGGTGAAGACTTGCTCTGAAACTCAAAATGGCATCGGTGCTAATGCAGGAAAATCAGAAAGTGAAACTGACAGGTTTAGTTTCATTGTCCAAACTGGGTAGGATGGGGAAAATAAATGGCGACAGGTAAATTAGATTAAAACATACCAAACTTTGTCTTAATCTCCGCTGCTGATGGTAATAAAGGCTGGGAAATGAAAGGGCCCAAGTTCACTGCTGATATAAGCAGCTATAGAGCTGCCCCAGTTCATGCCGGCAGTGAATTTAACCCATGATTTCTGTGACACTATAAAGTCTGATTCTGCGAGCATTTATGCAGTGAAGTCAGTGGGACTCCCCGGCTCTTGTGTTTGTCTAAACTCGTTACCTTTCAGCAGGAGATACAGCCTACACATATAACAAATAAAAGGTTCTGGTTTTAAAGGGGTGTTTTGCAGGTGAGGAAAAATAGGCCAGGAGGGAGGCGTGGAGAACAGAATGTGGAGTAGTTCAGGCACTTAGATCTTGATTTTCAGAAGTGCTGAGCATCCAGAACTCCAACTGAAGTCTATGGAAGTGCTTAGAACCTTTGGAAATACCAGCTCCTTAGTGGTTTTTTAGGGTCAGGGTGTGTTTTATGGACTTATCCTGTCTCCATGGATCAGGTTCTGCTATCCATGCTCACACCAATTAGCACCTTGATTTCAATGGGACCACTGGAGGAGTGAGATACTACAGCTCAAGGAGAGTAAGGGTGTTGGAATCTCACCCCCTGAGAGCTACGGTGCTAATAGGAGGGATCTCACTTGGGGGAAGTGATCTTCATGGATTACCAGTTTTCATGGATTACCAGCAGCACAGCCTTTTTAAAAACAGGGAGGAGACACATTCCATCCGGTCCTGCTGGCTGAGCGGCGTAAAGAGGTGGAATTCACAAGGAAAATTTTGTTGACAGCACAGCCTTAATCACAGAGGTGCTCCCATTTTTGTACTCTGCTTTTTACAGTAGGCTGTTTATTAAAATATAAAATTAAGCAACAGGGTTTTTTGTTTTTTGGTTTCTGCTGTATGGTCTAATTGCATGACTTTTTATTTTGTGATGTAACTTCTGGGAACGCCTATTATGGCTCACAAAGTTGTTTGTTGGCAAAACAGTTTTTACTTTATTGAATGTAGGAATCAGGAGAATTAAGCCACTTGAAGTAATAGTCAGATACACGGATAAAAAGAAATGCAAGACATTTAGGATTGATCTCCGCTAGTAGAAAAGGAAAAGGCCCACTATGGGCCCAGATTCTTATTTATTCTTAACTCCCTTTACACCACTCTGGCAGCAGATAAGTGCCTTACAATGGGTCAAAATATAACTTATTTCCATTTTAAGGCTCCTCTATGCAGTTTGTAAAGGGGCCTTAGTAGAAATGATGACGGTTTTCACTCCAACCCTGCAAACATTCATGCTCAACTTTATTCACATGAAGAGTCAATGGAATGAATGATTCATGTAAAATAAAGTTAAGCTTGTGTGTAAGTGTTTGCTGGGATCGGGGCCTGTATCAAACAGTAGAGAATTCACATCTCTCAAGCCGTTATAGTCACATTCCTGGTCATCATCATATCATATTGGGAATAGTATTACAGTAAATTTTAAAAAAACCACCTAAGTAGTGGGGAAAAAATGGAAGAACTCTGTTAAGGGCTTTTAAATGTTGCTGCCACTATAAGTATCAATCACACAAGCTGCATCTCCTTGCTCTTGGGTGGATGAAGATTAGGAATTTCCATACAACAGTGTGTGTCTGAGAAGCAAGTAGTATCTGCAGCAACTGATCTCTCTTCATTCTAAATATGATCATTTACCCCTAAAATATTAAGATTTTTGTAAAACAAAAAAAACATGTTTACACCAAGAATGACTGGTAGAGAAGGTTACATAAAAAAAAAAAAGAGAGAGAGAGAGAGAGAGAAAATCCCAAAGGAAAATGTTGCTTTTAAATTAATTCCTGGACTGTTCGGAACCCAAATTTTGCAGCCCAGAGAACCTGGAAGTGAAATTGACTAATAAATACAAGAGAAATTGACTTCATTTATTTATTTATTTTAATTTGTACAGGAGAGAAATGCTGAAAGCAAACATGCACCATTAATATTGAAAAGTAGATAGGTTTAAAACATTTATTTTAGCTGTAAATGCAGGTGTTGTATCAATTTAACTTAAGGTGTAATTTTAAAACTGATTTTAGTTAAACTGGCACAAAAGGGTATATGAATACTCTTATTTCAGTTCAGCTTAAGTCAATCAGGGCAGGGTTCAGCTAAACCAAAAATAAGCCCCTCTTAAACCAAGATAAGATGAACAAAGATGTTTGCACTGGTTTAATTAAACATTGGTGCAAGTTTGCGTGCACACAGCCCCTTATACTCACAACTACTTGTACACACATTCTTAAGAAATTTTAGTAAAGCTGCAAATGCTGCTGATCAGGGAGAGATAATTTAAAAAAAAAAGGAAATTCAGCCAAGAAAATATTTGTGAATGAAAGTTAATATATTAGTAGAAATAATTAAAACCCCCAGACAGTGATGCTCATCTGAGCTACGATTGCCTTTGAAATAAAATTAACAAGCATCATCAAAACAACAAGCAATTCACCCAGCAAGAATTAGGTGGAGGGAACATCACTTGGCTGCTTCCCAGCAGGTGGAGGGACTGAACAGCTTTTCCCTCCACTCAGAAGGATTTTACCTAGGGATTTCCTTCCCCCTGTTGTTTTTCTGCCAAACAGTTGGAGCGGGTTTTCCCAAGAAGGGTGCAACAGGTGTGTCCCAATATTCTGAATGTGTACCAGTCTCACCTGTGGACTCAAACCCTGTGGTTGCTTCTTGGCACAGGTAAGTGCATGTTTGTGCAGGAACATGTGCTTTTTTGCATTTTTCTCTCCTTGGGAAATTGTGACCTTGAATGTTGCTTTCATTGGGGGAATTTCCCAGGTTCTGCTATTGTATGTAACTTCTGAAGAGTTTCTGTAAACTGCCCTCTAGTCCATAAGCAACAGCAGGTAGTACTGGAATTGAGCAGCCGGCAAGGCTGCCTATGAAGTGGGATCTTCCTGTGAGACCCACTGTGATGGGGGTTGTCTTAACCCCTCTGTTTCCTTTAGGATGCAGAGAGCTGTTGCTGTGTCCTTACTTAATCCCCAGGATACTGGCTATCTGGAGAGCCCGGCAGTATTTGAACTGTTGCTACTCTCAAAGGGTGATCTTCTGGCCTAAGGACTGCCCTGGGCTGCTCCCCTGCTGAGCATCTCTCCAGTTGCTGAGTGATTTAAAGAGGTCTCTGAATATAGTTTTTTTTAGAAGCCTTAACAGCCTTGTGCATATCTTTGAGAAGCAGTTGCTTAAAGGAGAGTATAGTCTAGTAGTTAGAGCACAGGCCTGCAAGTTGTCCCCCCTCCAACCTAAAGGCACAGTGTCACCCTGAGTAAGCTGCTTCATCTCCCTTGTTCCCCCTCAGCATGTCTCAGGGTGAAGTACGAGGAGATCCTCAGAGGGAAGGGTCTGGTATGTGCTGCGCACGTGTGTATATGTGCACCTGGTCATTTAATGCCAGAAACCCAATGACCTCTCTGCGCTCTCAGGCCCTGAGTCACTTTTTCAGTGAAATAACTTCTAGCTTTTAAAACTAGCAAAAGCAATTAGCCTGCTCTAGGGACCAATAGCCGGCAATGTGTCACTTTAAAAAATGGATCTGGTGGTGGGGACCTCTAAGGGTTTATATCAGGTTAGAATATTTCTGCTGTAAGTGACGTCTGCTGACAGGCCGTATTCGGGTGTTCTGAGCAAGTCAGAGCGGATAGTACTGGCTGAATGTCATGTTCATAGGGCTGTTTGTCTGATGTCACATTAACCATACTAATATATATTGTAGCATGTCTGTGTGAGTGTATATAGTGTCTCTGTGTAATTTATTTATATATCTGTGTGTCTGTATGTAATTTACTATGTCTAGCTGCGTCTGTATATAATGCATATATGGCATATTACTATCTCAAATGCCATAGACTGCTGCATATCCACTTATCAAAGAGGCTGGGTAAGCAGAAGGCTCTGAGCACTCCCTGAGGACTTGGGGAGGGACTGGATGACTGTGACATACTAGTAAAGGCCTCCGGTTCAAATCCGGTGCAAGTCAGTAGTGACTGAAAGGTGTTACTACCCGAGAGACGTTGCATGTCTCATTGTGCTCTTGCTCAGTTCCTAGTGGGTGGGTATTGTCACTGGAGCTACTTTCTCATCAGTGTCAGCAGAGAGACCAAGAAGGAAAGATGGCCTTGTGGGTACAGCACTGCGCTGGGTCTCAAGACTCCTGGGTTCTAATCTCAGCTCTGCCACAGATTTGCTGTTGGAATTTGAGCAAGTCTCTTAATCTCCCTGTGCCCCAGTTTCCCCATCTGTAAAATGAGGATAATGGCACTACCCTGCCTTCAGGGGCATTGGGAGGCTAAATCCTGAACGCTAGTGAAGCGCTTGGGTGTTAAGCGATGGGGCGGGTGTGTAAGCACCTAGATAGAAGGATGCAGTAGGCCTAGCGATTGAGTTGCGCGCTCTCCCCCGTCGGTGTCCAGGCAGGTCAGGACTGTGTTGGTAAGGTGAGGTTGGGGAACCTGGCACTGCTGCCCTGCCATACCTGCTCTGTAAATTCAGTCTCCAGGGCGGCTGCTCCTCGCCTTTCACCAGAACCAAATTCACTTTCAGCCCTCCACTGGGAGGCAGGAACGTCCCCCTTATAACTGCACAGCTTGGGGTGAGGCTGGATTGGTTACCCTCTCCTTTTAATAACCCCATTTCAAATTGAGATTGCCACCAGCACCTGTGGGTGGATGAAGGTTCCTTGGCTTTTCAGCCTTGTGCATAGGGGCATGCATCCTAGTTTGGGGGAAGGGGAAGTGCCGGCTGCAGATGTCGCTGCTTTCGAGTATGTAGAGAATTGAGGATTTCTGGCTGCCCTCCACACAGCATCCAGCCCCTCAGAAGCAGAGCAGCATGACATAGAGGGCAGCTCCTGGTCAGACCCAGTATTTTTGCTGCCTTAGCTGCTATTATAAATTCTTCATTCCCAGCCTTTCACTTCTGATATTTTACTTTAGCCAAATAAAAGCCAGTTTCGTTACCTCCGGCTCCCAGCGGACACGGCAGCTTCAGGCTGTGAAATATGCTCCTGCCCTTAAAGGGAGGATGGGGGGTCTGCTGCTGGGAATCCAAGGTGAAGAAAGGTTCCGGGAACAGGACTGAGTCTTTTGCCTGAGTTTCAGAGCTTTCTGTGTTCCTGGGTATGTGTGAGAACTAGCCGGCTAGCACCATGCTGGGAGAATAGATGGAGCGTCAGCGTTCACACTTCCAGCCACCAAACGAAATGGGTCAATGCCAGGGACTGGGTGTTGGAATTAAGCTATGCACACCCTGGGCACTAATATGGGGACAAGAGGGTGGGTTGGTGCTCTCAGCCTCTGAGTGTAGTAGAGTCCCAGGCCAACTCTTTGATTGCTGGAACCTGAATAGCACTACAGAGGAGTTTGCTGGGGTTCGAAGTATTTGGAAGTGGAGTGCAATAAGATAGGAGGTGAAAGCCCCATTGGATCCAGCCCTGGGTATGAAGGGTGGTCCCTCGTGGAATAACACGGCTGCTGTTCACAGTCACTAGAGCTCTCTGGGTCGAGTGTCCAAGCCCTGCCATAGCCTGGCATCAGTCTGAAGCGCGGCAGGCCCTAGACCTTTTCCCCTTTGGGGAGGAGCCCCAAGACCAGCCTCACTGAGGGGCAGCTCCAAGGACCAGAGGGTCATGGCAGGAAGCTTGGTGAGACCCTGCTGGCAGATCCCATACAACAGCATTCTCATCCATCCAGGGCCAGGCTGGGTCACTTGGCTCTCTCCAGGACTGGGAAGCATGAATGATGCCTTGGGGAATCCCTCTGGTGTGTCAGTCCAGCCAACCCCCCCCCCACACACACACACACTTTAAACAGCAGGTCCAAAGAGCCCTTACTGTCAAAAAAGGGGAAGGGCAGGGAAGGTTAGCTCAGTGGTTTGAACATTGACCTGCTAAACCCAGGGTTGTGAGTTCAATCCTTGAGGGGGCCATTTAGGGATCTGGGGCAAAAATTGGGGATTGGCCCTGCTTTGAGCAGGGGGTTGGACTAGATGACCTCCTGAGGTCCCTTCCAACCCTGATATTCTATGATTCTAGCTTCCCCCTTGGGTGGCCCTGCAGGGGGGAGGCCCAGCCAGCAGGCAGGTGGGTGAGAACGATGCTGCAAAGCCAGTCTTGCTGATGTGGCCCTTTCTCCTGCAGCGACTCATAAAATATGGCTCAAATTTTCATTACGGGCTCTATTGATTATCTTTTGGGATGGATGAATTACAGGGAACATTAAATTTAAAAAAAAGGCAATATTTGAATGAGTCTGGGAGGTCGATGCCAGAAAGGCTGACGCACCAAGCCTTACTGGCACTTGCCACCTCCCCTGGCCTGCTAGGCCTCAGACCTGGTACCGTCTCTCTATCCTCAGGAAAGGACCTGCTCCTCATGGAGCCTCCAAACCTTGCTCTTCGGGAGCAATGAATTATGCTGAGGCATAGGGGGGCTGTGTGGGCTAGTGGCTAGAGCCCCTGGCTGCTACTCCAGACTCCTGGCTGCTGTTGCCGTGCAACTCAGGGGAGGGCTGTGGCTAACTGGGCCTTTAGCCTCTTCAGCTGTGGTGCTGACTGGTTGGGTGGCAGGTGGGCTTGGGTTAATGGGTCTCTATCAGGCACTTTGGATGGAAGGACAAAGGAGCCATTGGGTGGGGGAGGGTAGTGGTTCATCTCAATAGAAAGCCCATGGGCCAAATGCTGATCTGGTTTAAGTGGGTGCCTGGTAGTAAATGGAGTTTCTCCTTCTTACACCAGGTTTGAACGGGTCTCCTGTTGCCTAGAGAAAACGTAACCAGGGAAATCCATGGCCTGGTAGGAAGGGGGTTGTGGGTAAAAAAACAACCCTCACTGCTAACCACCATCTTCATCCCACCGCCCACCTCACTCTGCATGGGTGTCCCCCCAGACTTCATCAGCCCTTGGTTTCCCTCTCAGCTCCTGGGCTTGGTGGCAAGTAGGTCTGTTTGTCCTCTGGCTGGAGCAGGCTGAGCTGGGTTGCGAGGGGTTAGTCTGCTGTAGTGGGTCTCCACTGCAGTGTGTCACCACATCAGAAAATGCCTCCCAGAACCTGAAACTTCTCCTCAGAAGACTGAACTGCTCCTCTCAGAATCTTGCGCTGATCTTACAGTCCTGTCCTGGCCTGATTGCAGGTTGCTTGCTGACATTGGCACAGTCCCCAGATAAAGGCTGGCACTGCCAACATCTCGGTTATGGGGCAGGCAGGGTTCAGGAGCAGGCTGGGTGGATGTGTGAGCGAGGAGATGGGCACCGATCTTTTTAAAGCATCGGGACGCTGTGTGCTCTACCTGTTCCATGCCATGTATCAAGCGATGCTGCCCAAGAATGGCTCCTGTAGGCACCTGTCAGCAGCCCCTCGTTGGTCCCATGTTGTTGGATTAAAGTGTGGCGCTGCCCCAGAGGGTGGCGGGTCGAGGATGCTGGAGTGGTACAAGGGGTTGATATGTGCAGACTCAGCTCTGCTCCCTGACCCTGTTTTAATCAGGGGATTCTCTCTTGTCCTAGGGTTTAATCAGGGGATTCTCTCTTGTTCTAGGGTTCACTGCTTCTCGGGGGTTTATTGGATGCTGGACATGATAGCACATGCTCTGGTGCGTGGGTCAGGGTGACCGTGTGGTGACCTGACCTTTGACCCCTGGCAGGAGAATGAGCAGAATTGAGGCCCCTCCCCCCAAAAATGGGGAGGAGCCCAGTAAAGCCGGCCACTGCTTGCTGCTCCCGGCTCTGAGGCCCGTTCCACACTTTGGAAGGGCCTGAAACCTTGTGTTTCTCTTCAAGTCTCTGGACGTTTCTTAAGCCCATTGTGGCCTGGTCCTCCCTCCTTAGCCCAAAGTCCCATTGAACGCTAGACCACACCCTGCATTGGCCTCAGGAATGGGCTGGGGCAGGGGTCCATTGGCTTCTCCGGCTGAACTTAGGGTGGTTTTGCGTGAAGAAGGAACAGATCGGGAGGCTGCTGGGCAACCACCAGCCCTCTGCAGAGGCCCGAGCACCACTTAATTCCTTTAATGAGCTGCCCATGGCTGAACTCCACCCCTTAGTGGCTAAACCGTATTTCAACCTTGTCAATTTTTGGCAATGTGAGCAAGTCTCTGGAGCTGAAAGGTGGGGAGCTACTGATGCCGCCACTTTGAGAATCCCAGTTTGTGGTGCTCTCCTTTCCCTAGGGGACAGATACTGAGAGGCCCAGGTAGCTTTTGAAATCCCCTCTTTTCTCTCCATTATTTTGTTGTTTTCCTGTTTTTGGTGCAATCGGGCTGGCAGCTGCTGCTTCTTAGGAATTCTCTGTTTTCTTTTGTAAGATTGTGAAGAATGCAGCCAGGGTCCCTCACCAGCCAGCCACCTTCGTATGTCCAGCATGGTCCGCCCCACAAGGAAAACATCTCCTCCACCCTCACATAGTTACCTGTGTCCAAACACACATAGCCCGCGTGCTCCTGTCTCTGTGCCACTAACTGAGCTGGCCTGGGAAGACACCAGTTCTGTTCCCCTCTGTCTTTTCTTTGCTCCCTTTTTGTTTGTTCCTTTTGTGGTCTGGAATGAAAACACAAGGCACAGTCGCTGCTCATCATCTGTAACATTTACACATGCATCGTGCTGATGTCTTGTATTTGCAAGTGCCTCTGTGTGTGTGTGTGTGTCCACGTTTGATCTTGTGGCTGTTGGCATGGCTCTTTGTTGGAATGCATTTGTATACAATATTGTGTGTGTGCACCCCTGTGTGATCATATCTCTGTGTGTGCACCCACACTTGTACTGGGCTGGGTCTGTCTCTGGTTATGGGTGTCTTCATTGGTGACTTTGTGAAGGAGTGTGTGCGCGTGTATGCTTATGCATATGTTCTTTGACTACGTGAACAAGATGTAGAGTGAACATACCTGTGTGTGTGTGAGAGAGAGAGAGAGAGACAGAGACACTTCAGAATAAAATGGGACGACTGGAAGGTGAGGGTCAAGCTTTTATGCTAGGGCGTTGCACATCTGGGTGCTAGTGCCAGGGTGCACACTCTTGGGTGCTCTGTGCATGCTATGTGTGTGCGTTGTTTCACTTGCCAGCAGATCGCTGTGGGTTTCACAAGCCATCCACAAAGCTTTGGTTTCACCTGGGCTAATGCAAAAAGGTGGTGGTTTCCATGGCTCCCCGGCCTCACTATGGCGACACACCCTTTTTTGTGTAAGCTGTTCCCTGGAGTCGATTGTTTTTTGGCAAACAGCTCTGTAAACTCCTCCAACAATTTAAAATGAAAAGGAGAAAAAAAATAATGAAACGTGGAGTGAGACGGCAAACAGGTCGGAGCAACTCACCTGGCCAGACCCATCCCCACTGGTTTGTGCAGCCAGCCCCAAACCCTGTGCCAGGCAGGGAGAAAGCCCCTCGCTCTCTTTCTTTGGACTCCACCCTGGGAAGTGCCTGGACTGCTCCAACCCCCCAAACTGCAATGAACTAACAAACACAAAGGAAAAGGTCATGTTGTTCGTTTTTGGTTTGTTTTTTTTTTTAAATGTTGCAAATGTCTCTCAGGGAGGGAAGCCACTACAGATGCCAGCTCTGATTAATTTAAATATTTACCAATCCCATGTTTTGTTTAGTTTTTAAATTGTGTATGTGTTTGCTCTGTTTGTGTCCCATAAAATACCTGGTGTTTTGGGCGTACCCCGTTTACAGGGCGCGTGAGATCACACTGGAAAAATGCTGTGAAAAACATTTTCATGCCACGACACATCAGATACAATTTTGTATTAAGATGAGGATTTTTCTGCCTTTTTTTTTAATCTCCAAAATCTGGGTAAAAGGGTTTTCCTTTGTTTTATTTTTTTTAAGATAGTTCCCTCAGTAATTTTAAAATCAACGTTAGCCCCTATCTCACTCTGCCAAGGGGTGCTGAGGAGACCCAGCTGTACCCCTCAGAGAGAAGAATGTTTGACACTTTCATGAAATCAGAGACTCTGCTAGGCTATTGCATGGTCCAGTGGGGGGGGCATTGGACTGGAATGCAGGACACCTGGGTTCTGTTGCCAGCTCTGCCACTGACCAGCTGCTTGACCTTGGGCGAGTCACTTTGCCTCTCTGTGCCACGATTTCCCCTCCTGCCCTTTGTCTCTTTGATTATAAGCTCTTTGGGGCAGGGACTCTCTTACTTTTTGTCTGTACAACGCCTATCACAGATGGGATCTCTAGGCGCTGCCATCATTTTAATAAATAACTAGTACTAGATGGATGGTGGGTGCCTGGGGCTCAAGGTGCCATTTGGGGGAGGGTAGCCTGTCTAATATGTGACCCTTTGCCCTGTTCTCCTCGTGCCAGCTGGGCACAGGAAATAGGGTGCATATAGGCCACAGCAATGAGCTTAGTATAAATGCTGAGCTATAGAGAGGAGGTCAGCATGGCGTGTTCCCCCCAGCCAGTATTTTCTGTCAGCGCTCTGTCGGCTGGATAATTTTGTGGGTTCAGTCAATGAAAGAAATACTGACATCTCCCCCACTACCCCCTTTTAATTGCTCTCCATGAGAGGCCTGCTTGGGCCTTTTTTTTTTTTTTTAAGCCTCAACCCACCCAATCTGAGCCCAACCCTTTGGCCCGATTTCTGAATCAGTGGTGCTGCTGCCCCCTGGGGTTGATACAGTGGTTGCTGTGGGCTCCGCGCCTGCCAATCACTGCCCTCTGCTGCGCTGTGGGGAGAGAGAGGCTGTGGGACTTACAGTGCAGCAAGGTTGGGGTGGCCAGCAGGAGAGGCGCATGCACCCCCTGCAGCATCGGCCCCGCAGGCAGAAAGAGAGCTGCCCCAAAGCCGACACTTATCGTCGGGTCTCATCAGCTTCGGGTCAGGTTGCTGGGATCTGCTTTCCATACCCACCGTGTGAGACTCTGATTCCAAGCAGCCCCATGGAAACCAGTGGTGCTGCACCAATGTATCTAGTACCAGGATACAGCCCCCTTGCTGCAGCCTTCCCACTGTAGCTGGTTTGCAAACGTAAGAGAAAGCATTTGGCTCAAAGGGTGAGAGCCTTGGGGCAGAGGTCTTTCTTTGTAATGTGTCCATAAAGCACTGGGCACGTGCAGTGCACCTCACTCCCTGCTTTCCATGCCCCCATCCTTCCTGTGGGCTCTAGGCAGCAGGTCTGGAGAGAAGCTGGGGAAGAGACTTCACCTGGTGGCAGCTGAGGAAGGAGGGGCAACATCGCTGGCTGTGATTGAAGCTCTTGCTGAGTGTTGGCTCTGGAATTCCATGGGCACAGTCTCACTGTTAAATGCCCCCAGGCTCTGAACTGGGGGAGGGGAGAAAGAGGGGGTGCACTGGTAGAATTTGAAACCTCCATTCCTGCTCCACCACAGCTTTCCAGGGAGGAGGGGCGGTGTGCAGGATGGGAGCCTTTGTCCGTGCCTGGGCCGCTAGCCAGAATCTGAAATTGGACCTGTTACTTTTGAGGAATGCAGGACAGTGGAAGAGTGTGTGTGTGTGCGTGCGTGCACATGCGTGTGGTGTGGGGGGTGCCATTGCTTCAGTGTCCTAGGCAATGGCCCAGAGCATAGGATGGCCGGGAATATATCAAGAATTACCCAATGGCTGCAATTCTACCACCATGCTCTTTAATCACTTATTACTTTTCTATTTCTTCTTGTTGCTGTAATTGTTACAAAATCTCTTGGCTTTGGGAGGGGCCCAGGACTCCAGGGCCCAATTGCATTTTCCCTGATTCAGAAAGTGGGTCATGCTGCTTGGATTGGGAAGGAGATATTCATCTCGCTTAATATGATATTTATTAGGAGATAGGGAAGGGAACGCAACCGTGCTGTTGCATAGAAAGTTTCTTGGGATTGGGGGGAGACTTGTGAGGGGAGCAGAGGGAGTTCTCGCATGCCCCATGTCTGCTACCTTTGTGCCGAAATCTACTGCACCTCAGTTATCTGTTTCCGCTGCTTGTGGTCTCAGCTCAGGTAGAGTCTGAGATGATGATGTGATGGGGAGAGAAGACTGGGACAGGTAAGGGATGCATAGCTGCTCTGGCAGTGCCCCCCAGCAGTTATCCTCCAACTAGGGGAGAAGAAGAATTCTCTCTTTGGACACAGTCTGCACCCTGACCTTGGCGAAACTCCTGCTACTGGAGTGAGAAAGATATTTCGCGTGAAATCTTGTCTCCACTGAAGTCAGTGGGAGCTTTGCCATTGAATTCCATGGCACCCTTAGCCTTTGTGCCTATTCAGTGGGATTTTCTAAAGGAGAGAGACTGACCACAGTGACATCCAGAAGCATTTACTGGGCCAAATTCATTGCTGACGTGAGCCCACTGAAACCAATGGCGTTATACCAGGCATGTGTATGGACCGCTGTTTCCCCCTCCAGCCTAATAGAAGTTCTGGTGGACATTGATAACTCCATTCAGGAATCCATCACCCTGTTGCCAAACTCCCTCCTCTGGGCCATGTGTGTCCATTGCTGCCTCCCTGGTCTTCTAGTCAGTTTTCTGGCACTGTGCTTTGAGGCCCTTGAAAGAGGCCAGAGGAGGGGGAGAACAATCCCTCCCAAACATTGGGCCTCACACTGGTCCTTTCAGTGGAATCCACTGTTACAAGCCGTAGATCAGTCCAGTCTGTCTCCAGAAGTAGTCCCCATAAATGTGAAGACCAAGACCCTCTTCCAGGAGAGGGTGGCTCATCCAAGAGCTAAACACACACACACTTGCCCCAGCAGAGCACTGGCTGTTGGAATCCCTTGATGGAGCAGTTAACGATTCCATTGACTTTCCTCTAGAGAAACCCCAAACTGTTACAGGAATTTTCTCCCAGCTCTCGGGTGGCCTCTGGGAGCTGCTTGAGAGGGCACAGCAACACTACACAATCATTTTGCACCAGTAGTGAAGAAGGGAATGGTATGCAATTGAAACTGCAAGGGGAAAGTCTCCAGGGCACTGGGCCCAAACTCCTTTTCCTTGGGAGAAGGGCTGTAAGATCAGTAATGCTCAGGGCCTTGGTTTTACACCTCATCACCTTCAGCAGCATGTTAGTTCAGTAGTGATATGGACTAGAACCCTCTGCCTTGCCTACACTATTTTTTGCACCCCATGAGTGCTTCTTTGAGGTTTCCCATCCAAGGACAGAACAAGCCTGAGTCTGCTTAGACTGAGACCTGTTGTTTATGTATAGTATGTTCTAGGCTTGGTGTAGAGGGAGGATCAGTTGGGGGTGTATTCCATTTCCAGCTGTGAGAAGGAAGCAGGTAAGCCTCAATTCTCTTCTCACGTGAGAGCCTTTCCTTCCATCTTGTATACTGCTGGTGGCTGGATGTTACGCTGGGCTGTGGCTCCGTTACTTGGGGTGGGGGAGGTTTCAAGGCTGCTGGCTCTCAGCCCATTCAAGCCTGAACTCACCTACACTAGGAAAGGTATGTCTCTCTCTCCTTGATGGAGCAGTGTTCTCCCGCCACTGATCCTTTCATCCCTGCCGCTGGAGATAGATGTGTAGAAGTGGTGGTTTCTCCCACCCCCAGGCAAGGAAGACCGTAAAGGCCTGGGTGTAAAAACTGGCATATAGAATTGCCAGTTTTGGTTGGCCATATTCCTGGAGGTTTCATCACACAACATCTTTAATTAAATATTAATCTTTAATTCCTAGAGACTCCAGGTCTATCCTGGAGGGTTGGCAACCCTGCATCATTAATGAACGCTCTGCTGCTGGTATGCTTTTACTGCATTGTACCTCCCCACTCCCTGCTCTCACTGTGCTGCTGATGCCCAAATGTAGGAGATCTTGATTTCTTTTCCCTCCCTCTCTTGCAGTAAAACCTGGTGATGCGTACAAGTGGGGAGGCAAAACTGGCTTGTACCCGAGGTGCCTTATCACAGTGACAAGTGAAGATCTGACCGTATCTGATTTGCCCCTGGGCAGGCAGGGCTGTCCTGCATCCCTGCCCTCCCCGGCCACAGGCAGTCCATTGTAGCTCTATGAACTCATTGCACTGTAAAGTGCAGCTCTCCAGAAGCTGACTGCTCCTGCACTAACAGTGGTTAAACCCCCTCAAGCTCTCGTAAATTTACTGTGGCTGTATCTGTCAACAGAGAGGAAGAAAGTCAACGAAGGGGCGGATTGACTGTATGTACAGCACTGCTCCAGCAGGGTCCCAGTCCTGTGCCAGGAGCTCAGCTGGTGTTCACAGGCAGTCGGGAAGCGCGGCTGACCCTGCTGGTTTGGCTGGGCCTGCGCTGCTGTTTGGTGGAAAGTCACACTTGGAATTATCAAAGAAAGAACTGGCAGCTTCAGTAACTTGGAGGGCTAGCTCCTCAGCGGGCACAAATTGGCATGGCTCCAGTGAAGTCAGGGGAGCTGCACTGATTTACACCAGCTGAGGATCTGGCCCCAGATCTTTAAAAAGTGGGAGAAAAGGAGGGAGCGGTACAAAGGCCCGACAGAGATCTATTTGTAAAGCCTTCTGGAAACTTCAGGGGGTCTTCTGCGGTCTCATGATTGTCTTCTGAGAGGGTGGAGAGGTTAGTTCTTCCCCAAGCCTGCAGAGCTCCCTCAAGGGGACTCTACGTTCTTGGGGCTGTGGGGCGAGTGGAGCGTGGTCGGCCTCTAGCACCACTCTCCCCTCCAAGCAGTTCCACATTACTCATGAGCAGCTTACACTGCTTGGTACCTCTCCCTGTGCCCATAGACACACAGGCAGCTCCTGGTGGGGTCGTCCAGGTGGGCTTTATTTAGAGGTGGGCCAAAGGATGACACGGACAAGCCTTGCCCGCTCGCTTTTCAGTGTGGCCTGCTCATGTGTCGCACAAGATGTTCTCTGACCCCTGTGTCTGGCGCATTTGTGTGTGCTTGAAACCTTACAGATATACTCAGTTGTCTGTGCTGTGTGGGATACCAGTACCCTAGGCAGCCCCTAACTGGGGCAGGCCTGTGGTAGCATTTTTAGCCTCACCCCAACAGAAGGGGTTAACCCATCCCCAGCTGCAGGATCATGGAAGGAGAGAGACTACTGCCAATTGTCAGAGAGAGGATGCCCTTCACTTCCATGGCCCCTTTCACCTGGGGGGGCCTGATGGGCTTTACAAACGCTTTTAGCCTTGCAACCTGCGGGGAGGTGGTTTGCGGTCAGTGCCATGGCATGGGGGGGCCCAGGGAGGTGAAGTGACTTGCCCAAGGTCACTGAGAGCATAGGTGTCCTAAGCCCTGGGCCGACATCTTAACAACAAGACCATCCTACCTGCTGTTGAGCTGAGCTGAACCTCTTTCAGCAGGTGGAGACGGGATGATCCCGTATCATAGAATCATAGAATATCAGGGTTGGAAGGGACCCCAGAAGGTCATCTAGTCCAACCCCCTGCTCAAAGCAGGACCAATTCCCAGTTAAATCATCCCAGCCAGGGCTTTGTCAAGCCTGACCTTAAAAACCTCTAAGGAAGGAGATTCTACCACCTCCCTAGGTAACGCATTCCAGTGTTTCACCACCCTCTTAGTGAAAAAGTTTTTCCTAATATCCAATCTAAACCTCCCCCACTGCAACTTGAGACCATTACTCCTCGTTCTGTCATCTGCTACCATTGAGAACAGTCTAGAGCCATTCTCTTTGGAACCCCCTTTCAGGTAGTTGAAAGCAGCTATCAAATCCCCCCTCATTCTTCTCTTCTGCAGGCTAAACAATCCCAGCTCCCTCAGCCTCTCCTCATAACTCAGGTATCACAGACCCTGTGTCAGCTCTGGTCTCTGTGGCTCCCCTCTTGCCCTGCTGGGCAGCTCCATGAGGACTGGAAGCTTTCCCTGGTAGGAAGCCTAAGTCTGATCTGGAGGGCAACTGCCTGGCCTGCACAACAGCTCATGTGTTGGACTTGGCTGGCATTGCATGGAGTGGGTCACCCTCCTTAGCCTCACAGTATGTCCGCAGCACTGGGCTGCCAGCTCTCTGGCTGAGCGGAGCTGCCTGGTGGGGGCTCACCTTTTGGACCCGCTCAGTCCTGTTCTGTATCTGACCAGAGGAGGGGTCCTGATTTCCCATGCACCCCACACCCTGTCCCTGCCTCAGGGACCAGGCCTCCTGCCTTGCTTGTACTCTGCTGGGGCAGGTGCATCAATCAGCTGGCTTCCCAGCGCAAAGCAGATACTTCCGTTGCTGCAAGCCGGGCTTCCCACAGGGCAGCCCATTGCATTCTCCCTGCCCAGCACTGCTCGCAGGATCCAGTGACGATCAATCACAATCCTACAGGCTCTGTATTCCTTTTCCTGCTAAATGTTTATAAAGGGCTGGTCACCATTACTGTGGCATCCAAGTGGCAGGGATCCCAAAGCACTCTGGACTATAGACTTCACTTCAGCCACCTCTGAAATGCAGCCACTTCTGAGGTGTGACTTGGCAGCTGTTTAACAGTTACCCTGCACAGCTGTTCATGACAGGGAATGAAGAAGGGATAAAATATCCAGTTGCAGGGCTTTAGGGTTACCTGAGTTGGAGTCTGGCCAGGACACTCAGGCTCATCCCTAGGATCTTGAATGAGCTGTCGGGACCGTGGAGTGACATGGGTGCAGCTGGGCTAAGTGGCCGCTCCCTTTAGTGGGTGGCCTTAGGAGCCATCCCCATCATAGCTTTGACGTCACCTTTTGTTTTTCCCCGGGGTTCTCGTGGGCACGTACTCTGGTGTCTAGAAAGCGTGCTGGCGCCACGGCAGCCTGGCGGGCGAAAGGCCCCTGTCCTCACTCTCCTCAGAACATGCTAATGTTTCCATTTAAAAAAATACCTTTTAAAAAATAAAACAAAAAGAAAAGAAAAAACCTCAGAGGAAATTGACTTCCCAAAAATTACGCTAAACTAACACTTGGGGCCTGGCACCACTCCATTGCAGCCAGGAAGCTTGTAATTAACCAGCTCACTGCCACAGTGCTGGGAGGGGCTGGAATCTCAGAGCAGAGGTGGAGCATCAGGATTTGGGTGTTTCTGAATGGGACTGGCTGGACTGGATATCTGTGGCAGGGTTGCTGTGGGCATTTTCATGCAGTATTAGGCACCTGCGGTCCTGCTGAGTGAGGCATTCCTTCCCAGATGTGTCCGGTACTCTGCATTGTGGGCAGGGTCCATGTGCTTAGATCTGACAAGTGATACTGCTCTTGTCCAGGGGACCCTTTGTCAGTGAGTGACAAGGCTGTGTGTGCTCCTGGAGACAAGGAGCCCAGAATTAGGTCTTGAATATGTGCAAACCTGCACTCAGCTTTTTTTTTGGAGACGTGAGTTCAAATCCTTACGAGAGGGTGAAGTTTGGTCTCTTCCTAGTTCCCCTTGTGCATGTTACCATGTGGCATGATTCAGTGTGATTGACAGCTTCTGCTCAGGCTAGGCCCTGGAATAGCAGGGGTGCTGCAGGTTACAAATGGAGTGCAGTGGTGAGGCTCTTTAGGGACAAAGTTCTGTGCAGTAGGGTTAGTGGAGGAGGCTGCAGGTCCTGTGTGAGCTGTACTGGATGGAGGATGCTTGCTGGCACTATGCTTGGCTCAGCACAGCGCTTTTAGCACCACATGTGTGTGAGGACTGGTTTCACTCATCAGTTTTTGTCAAAGAAAATAAACAGGCTCCTGTACCTGCTGCTGCGAACAGCCGGGCGTGACGCAGAGAGCAAGACAGAGGTCTGGCCCCAGAGCTGAAACTGCCAGCATCGGTGGGTTGGGAGCCAGGCACCAAATGTTGCTTTAACACAGCACTTGGGTGGGAATTTTCACAACTTTGGGTCATCACAAAGAGGGGACTCTGTGTCCCAGCTGTGAGCATCTCTGGTTTCAGGGGTGGGGGCTTGGTATGTGCTAAGGCTGAAAATATTTACAGGTTTGGAAGTTGAAACGCAAACAGGAAAAGCCCTTTTAAAAAATGAGTGTAGTGGATATTCAAAACAGGGATTGCCATGGAAACGCCACAATATTTGCTTAAATTGACACAAAGGTTGCTGGTTGCAGGGTTCTGACTTCTTTGGCTCCATTTTCTTTGGCCCAGCACCTATCACAAATTGATCTCAACAACCCCCCTTTGTTTTGCTGATTTTATTTTTATCTGATGGAAATAAAAAAACCTCCAGCCTAGAAATCCCACCTCCCAGATCAGCCTGATGCTCCAATCAAATATTGTGGCAGGGACTTTTTTTTTGTTTCGATTTGTTTTGGTAAAGAACGTAAAAGTTTGTTCAATTATTTTGTTCCCTCTAAAGAAGAATACGGATTGTGATTGGCTTACGTGGTTATGGTCCTGGCATGTGAGGGGAGGAGGGCAAGAAATGTAGCAGAGATGGAGTAATAGATCCAAGAGAAGCTAGAGTTGAGAAAAGATAGTGGAATGGGACTTGAGAGATCTGGTGTCTGTCCCAGGCTCTGCCACAGAGTCACTCTGTGACCTTGGACAGGTCGTTTAATTTCTGTGTGCCTCGGTTCCCCCCCGTGAACTGCAAATAATGATACAGTAGAACCTCAGAGTTACGAACACCAGAGTTATGAACTGTCCGGTCAAGCACACACTTCATTTGGAACCAGAAGAACAGAATCTGGCAGCAGTAGAGACAACCCCCCCGCCCATTTAAAAAAAAAAAAAAAAAGCAAATACAGTACTATGTTAAACATAACTACTTTTAAATAAAGAAAAAAAAAGGAAAGTTTAAAAAAAAGATTTAACAAGGTAAGGAAACTTTCTGTGCTTTCATTTAAATTAAGCTGGTTAAAAGCAGCATTTTTCTTCTGCATAGTAAAGTTTTAAAGCTGTAGTAAGTCAATGTTCAGCTGTAAACTTTTGAAAGAACAACCATGACATTTTGTTCAGAGTTATGAACATTTCAGAGTTACAAACCTCCATTCCCGAGACATTTGCAACTCTGAGGTTCTACTGCACTTTCTTTTCTGGCTAGATTGCAGGCTCTGCGGGGCTGGGGGCTCTCTGTCACTGTGTGGATGTATAGCACCCAGTACAGTAAAGCCATGCTTCTGCAGTACAAGTAATAACGAATGGCCCGTAAGTTTACGGGGGTGGAACTGCTACGTTATGGGGGCAGCAAATGCGGCTGAGGAGGTTACAGGGGAAGCCCTTCTCAGCATGTGGCATGGTAGTAGGGTCTGTATCTTTGCACCTGGTCGGTGCCCAGCTCTTCCCTGGAGTGGATGGTCTCATGGCTGTAGGAGATCTGGGGCTCAGCACCCAACTGGTGATCATGTAAAGGGTCTGTAACTTGGCCTCTTATTGGTTGTCTCACAAGATGGCTGTGCCGTGCTAGGGCTGGCCAGGTCTGTTACTTCTCCCCCAGCTGGGTTGTTGTGGCTGAGCGAGTGCTGAGTTCTGCGGGTTGCCAGTCGTACCCAGGCAGGGCACTGATTGGGCGTGTGTTATGCAGCAGCCGGATAAATAATACACTGTTCATTTCCCTTCCTCAGGGCAAAGAGACTTCACCAAGTGAAGGGAACTCATCAGACTCGTGCTGTGTCCATCAAGAACCTCCGGGAAAAAGCTCCTGATTCCCATCCCGGCTGTGTAGGTTGGAATGGACTTCGAGCCCAGTGACTTGTGGCTGCAAGGTACTGGCTCCCCTTCTGTAATCTATTCCTCTTGGTTTGAGCTATGACCAGAATCTGGGTGGGCTCTGGGTGACTTTTGAGTCTCTGCGGGCTTTGCTAGAGCCCCTGGGGTGCATTTTTGGTGTGGAGAGACTGTATTTAAGTTAAGGAGCAGGAGTGGTGGAGTCTGTTTGTGGGTCATGGATTCATCATGGCAGGGGTTTGCTTTGGAGTGGTTTACAGGCAGGACTGCAGCATCCCCAGTGCTGAGGGTACGATGCATCCCTGATGATGCAGACCATTTGTGCACAAGATGGAGGGTTTGATGGCACTTCAGACAGAGACAGGTCATTTTGAACCGCTCCTGTGTTAGGTACCAGGGCTGTTGCTGATAGGGTGGGGTATCTCCTGGGTAAGGGGCTCTAGATGATGGATTCCCTCAGTGGGGGTTAGAAGAGAGCAGGTCATGATGTTTGATTCCATGGTTCTTACACATGGTTTAAATCAACGGCTGCTGATTTTCACCTGTCAGACTCTGAAGTCTTTCTCCTGTGTGTCCAGCATTGGCTCTTGGCTGGGGGATCTGCCTGGCTGGGCTGGAAGCAGTTCCTCTGTCTGAACAGTTAGGGCATGAGGCAACCTTGGATGTAACTAGACACACCAGCTTGGGAAGGTCTGCTGGGAAGCTCCATAGTCTGTAACACCAAGAAAAAGTCCGGGGGTCGGGTGGACTGTGAGGGTGGGACTCTGCCTGTTTAAAAAACACTTTAACCTCTTCACTGCTGGCTCCGGATGCAGCTGCTCTGCTATGGCCAAACACAGTAGTGTTTTATGTGGTGCTGGTGATCCATTGGCCTGGTGATCCGTCAAAGGGCCCATGGGATAGCACTAGAGGTACTTTGGGCTGTGCCAAGTGGTGCAAACAGTGGTGTCCTTCAAGCATTTCCCTAAAAGAGAACTGGTGCAGTGTGGCCCAGGAGAGGACATATGCAGCACCTGCCACTGGCAGTGAGATAATACTTGTCTCTCTGATGATGGCCAGGACTCAGAAGGGAAGTGGAAGGGGCTGCCACATTGGGTTTGCTGCTGATGGGAGGAGATGTGAGTAGTGGCTACTCTGTGGGGATGATTTTGCTGGAGTTTACGTCCCTGAGTTGTTGCCACCCTAGTGGCAGCACTGAGAGGGGAGAATAGTGAAAAACATCTGAATGATGCTCAGTCTTAGAGGGGCTCAGTGGATTTATGCATCGTTGCATCACTCTGGTGACCCCAGGTCACGTTTCTTGTAGGCCCCCAATGAAATACTGCTCTGCCAGTATCCAGGGCTGCTGTGAGTCAGAGGAGGCTGTAGGACAGAAGAGATGGGGAGGGGAGGGTGCAATGGAAGGGCCAAGAGGGCGCCACTGGCCTGGCACAGCATGAGGAAGGATGGTCTTGAGATTGAGACACTAGCCTGGACCTTGGGGGATCAGCGTTCAAGCACGAGCTCTGATGCAGATTTCCTGTGCAGCGTGGGGGGGAGGGAGGGAGAGTTATTTATGTTCTCCATGCCTCTGTTTCATTGGCGTTACTATTTTTAAATAGCAGTAGCAATGCTTCCCTACCTCCCAGGGGTGCTGAATGTCAGGTGCTCAGCTGCTCCGGTGATGAGCACCTGAGCTAGACCCATTCGGACAAAGATGCTGCCGGTCAGGAGGTTGATGCATCAGTGTTCTTTTTTTGCATCGGTGCCTCCACACTGTTCCGGCACTAAAACTTGCCCGGTGCCTGGCATGGCTGATTCCATGTGGCTGATTTTGAGCGGTTTAGCTAGAGGGTTCTCAAGGCTTTATCCCTGGGGAGAAGGTTCCAAGCACTCTAGCATCTGTGCACCTGGTTAGAGCCCTGGCAACCCCTTGAGTCCAAGAGTCAACAGGTCTTGCCACTCAAGGCCCCAGCCTGTTGGCGAGATTTCCAGGCTCTGCTGTTGTCAGGGCTGAAGGAGTAGAGGTG
This sequence comes from Lepidochelys olivacea, assembly GCF_965140295.1. Taxonomy (NCBI): domain Eukaryota; kingdom Metazoa; phylum Chordata; order Testudines; family Cheloniidae; genus Lepidochelys; species Lepidochelys olivacea. Next base: position 19,129,709 of record NC_140428.1, read on the forward strand.
TTAGGTGGGGCACTGGGATAAGGAAGCCTTGTGGGCTTCCCAAATCAGATGCAAATACTGGGACTTGGTTGTGGCAGCTGAATCTCCAGCCACGCATCCCGGCGTCTGGCTCCACAAATGCACAAGCTCTGTGGGGCCCCAGCCATGTGTGTTTCCCCCACCCCGGTGAGAGCTGAGTGCAGGCTACTCAGTGGTCTCTGCTCTGTAACTGGTGAACAGACACATCCTGTCAGAGGGGAGAAGGAAATCGGAAATGATCACGTGACAATGGGGAATAATTATCCAGGATTAGGCTCTGTATTGACAAGCACAGCTCGTCCTGCAGGAGCTGCAGGTAAATTTAAGGGGCATGGCAAATTGGAAGGACCTGGCATATAATGACAGCTACAGGGCATCACAGTCTGGCAGAGGACTGTATGGTGCCTCTGAGGATCATCTTTTAGGATAGTTGGAGAAGAGTGAAGATGATACACATGTGAGCACCTGGTAGCATGAGCGCACATGAGCTCCATCTAGGTATAGACCATCCCAGGGATGGCACAGACCCAGAGCAGGAAGGGAATGGGCTAGAAACTGTATAAAGGGCTGAGTGTGTGTAGGAGAGGGAGACCTTTGCTTCTGCCAAAATCCAGACCCAGCCGCACAGGACAGCTCATCTGAGGAAGCAGCTTCCAAGGCTCCAGGTCAAATTCTGCAGCCAGAGGTGAGCACTGACTCCAAGAGGAGGAGGCTGGTGTAGCAGGAAAGTCCTTTGGCCCTTGGTCCGGGTTCTCTCAGATCAGCAGCCTCTTCTGAGCTTTGTCTTCTCCTGCTGGACACTTTGCACAGCACTGATTGCCCTTCAGGTGCTGTTTTCCAAGGGCTGGATCCAAAGCTCATTGAAGACAATACAAGTCTTTCTATTGACTCCAGTTTCCTTTGGAGTGGGCCCCAAGGGCATCCACCTTGGCTGCGCCAACCCATTGCAGTTTTCCGTTGTTCCCTCAGAGTTATTAGAGTCTCTGGAGTGAAAGGGGCTGCCTGTTAGCCTTTCAGAGATGTGGGTTTGTGATCCCTCTCGCTCTGGACTGGAAACCCCCTTGTTCCAAGCCTCAGCCCCAGAGCACATTTTATTCCCCCCATTTTCAAAGCAAGCTCAGTTTACTTTGGACTACAGAGGCTGCTTGTTGACTCCCTGGCACCCATCCCTCAGCCCCTGGCTATAGCTGGTCTGTTTCACTTTCTGTTTATGCTCAGTTTCAGGCTGTCAAGCCCTAGAGCACATGGGGGAGTTCTGCCTGCACAACTACTGCAGTTTGGGTTTCCAGCAATGGGAAGGAATGTTCAGATAAACACACAAAAAACTAATGGAAACACCAACAACCCCCTCACCACCCTAAGTGACACCTAAATTTGGGGCTTAAGCCAAGTTGACAGCTCCCCTTTACTGGGGCAGTGGGGGCCACTGAACACCCTCCTCCCAATGAAATCTAATGGGAGCTCTGCCTATGATAGGGTCAGACCCTGACCCACCACAACGGACCTTTCACAGCTCTTCACAGGACCCGCCCCAGATTCTGAGCTGGCTGGGAATGTAAAGGTTGTCTGGCAAAATCATTGTGGAAATTTACCAGCCTGGGTATGAAATCGACTCCCCTGCTTTTGCCAGCCGGGACTCTGAATGATGGTTGATTTGCCCATTTGAAATATATATGGACACATTACTTGCCTGGGATCAGTGAAATTTTCCCAGTCTGGACAGTGCCTCCAGGTAAACGCTATAACATGTCTATTGACTCAAGCATACAGTATCTACTAATAACATGCTATAACCTCCCTACTGGGGCTATCCGGTATCTGCTGTAATGTACTGACTTGTTATAATAACCAGGACCCACCAGTAACAAGCTATGATGTTCCGTCTTTACTGGTAACGTGCTATGACGTACTCAGCTAGGCTTCAGTATCTCTGCCAATACTGGGAGCCGTAGAACCCTCACAAAGCGAATTGGTTTGTATCTTAGTGCCTCACCCCCAGAATGAAGTGGTGTGGTCCCAGCGTACCAGCCCTGTTGATCACACTAGGTACCAGGCTAATCAGATTAATCATGCCCTTTAAAGCAAGCTCTGATTGGACCAAAGATTTAGCCTGGCTCCTGGGTGGGCTATTCTGGATTGGTCTGAGCTCTGGCCCCCTTCTGAACAAAGCAGGCCAAGCTTTGCTTGAGTGGGTGCTCTGACACCTGGCCCTATGGCCTGGCCCGGCTGGACCCAACAGAACCCTTCCGGTATGGCAAAGCAGTGGAAAGAGAGGATGTTAAAAGTGTGTTTGGGATAAGAGCAGGGTTGTCACATCCATCTGCTCAGGCCCTGACGAGCAGCAGATCCATATTGTTAACATATTGTCTGCCATATGGACTGGCTCAGCTCTCCAGGAACGCTTGGGAGACCTGACCTCTAGTGTGACAAGATGCGAGCATGAAGGACGGGTTGACAACAGCCCTTGGGTCTCAGAGTGTGAAACCGTGTTTCAGCCACTTCCACTGCCTTTCACTGTGCTCGCACGTGCTTGCTCTCGGAGGGTTTTTTCCTCCCTCCCCTGCTTTCCGCATCCCTGGTCTGCACTAGATCAATGACCTTCACTCATAACCAGACTGGACAGTTCTAACTCCCTCCCCCAGGCCTTCGATCAGATGTTTGGTTGGCGGCTGTGGAAGGCTGAATGGGGGGAAGTCAAAGGAGGGGAAAGAAGATAGTGCGTTCAGCAGGCCTGATAGCTAGTCCTGCCACATCTGGTCTCGGAGCAGGACTGGGTCCCAAAACTGAGAGGTCCTGGGCACCCCTTATTCCCAATGATACTGAGAGATGTAGGTGCTTGGTGTCACTTTGAGGATCTGGCCCTTATTGGCGACCTAAGCGGATCAGAGGGACTCAGAGGTATTCAGAGAAGGGGACTGATCCCAGGGTGGGGAGAGGGGACAGCCACCTCTCAAGTGGCACAGAGCGATTATGGAGTGAACACCATGATAAGCACAGGCCAACTCCCTTTAAAGCTGCCTGCTGTTCCAACCAGCCCGTTGGCATCACACATGCAGCCAGCTGCGTCACTGGACTGTCTCCTGCCTGATGGGGAGCCCACTGCCCCATGGGAAAAGGTTTTACTGGAAAAGGGCTTTGCAAGGCAGTAAATAGGTGGGCTGTAAGAGCTGCTCCTCCATGACTGAGTGCAGAGAGCTGTTAGGTGGGAGTAGGTCTGCTAGAACCCAGTGGGAGCACCAACATGCGCCTGCACATGCAGGTCCTCACAGGGCCTCAGAGCCCGGGCTCCAGCCCAAGCCTGAATGTCTACTCTGCTGTTTTTAGCCCTGCAGACCAACCCCCACGAGCCCAATTCAGCTGACCCGGGCTCTGAGTCTCTGTGCTGCGGGTTTTTTATTGCAGTGTAGACACACCCATTAAGACCAGAGTCCACAACATCTTGACTCCTCATCCTTCACCTTAACCACTCTAGCCTGCACTCAGTTAAGAGAGCTGGTGTGAAATCCTGACTCTAGTGAAGTCCATAGCAAAATTCCCATTGACTTCAGTGGGGTAGGATTTCACCCCTGGTACCTTTAGGGAAACCTTGTTCAGGAACTTTTATCTCCAACTGCAGAATCTTTCCTTCCCACATACATGTAATCTATGAACATTAATTGTGTGTTTTGTGCACTGAGGGCTTGTAAAATAAACAACAGTGTGATGAGTGTTAGTTTATTTACCATGGAATGAAGGATGGCCTTGTGGTTTAAGCATTTACCTACCATACCCAGAAATCCAGGTTCAATTCCTGCCTCACCCACAAAATGATCTGTGCTGAATATTTCTTAGTGAAGTTCACCTGGAAGTCTAAGTAAGTAGAACCAATGAAGTCAAAGGGGTTCTATTGATACTGTCCTCCTAAATTAAAAGCTAGAAAATAGCTACCATGACTTCTGCAAGATGGAGTCAAGACCTACTTAATCTACCACCAATCATTCGTTTCAAGGGGGGGAGGGATAGCTCAGTGGTTTGAGCATTGGCCTGCTAAACCCAGGGTTGTGAGTTCAATCCTTGAAGGGGCCATTTAGGGATCTGGGGCAAAAATTGGGGATTGGTTCTGCTTTGAGCAGGGGGTTGGACTAGATGACCTCCTTAGGTCCCTTCCAACCCTGATATTCTATGATTTACATAAACATTAGTGATGTAACAAACCTGATTTTATGCTAATAATGAGTCAGTAGCAGAGTTGGGAGGAGAACTGAGATCTTTTAGCCACTAGATTATGCTTCCTCTCTGATCTTAATAAATCCAAGGCTAGTGCTTTCTGCTGTAATAAACAGCCACGTGTGCTAACAGGTTACTGCACCTTTATTAGAAGAATAACTAGAAGCAAAGCTTAATAAAAGCCTTGTAGTCTGCAGTACAGGGTCTTGCTAACTTTAGGCTCACTTTCATCTCTGGTCTAGGGCAATCAGACGGATGCAAAAGCCATCAGCAGGGTATACTATACAGCAGGGTTATACCTCAGCTCATTTGCGTAGCATGATCTGATTGGCTAGAACATAGTCCAAAGCCACTGACCTTCTGGAGTTTGCGAGGAAAAAAAGGGTTTGAAAGGCATTTGGACCAATCAGTGCTAAGTATGCAAATGAATTTCCAGACATAACACTGTAAAAAATGTGGTTCCAAGGAATCTATTGATAAAACCAAAAATTTAAAAAATGAGCAAATAAAGTAAAGTAAACGTGACCCCTTCTGATGCATTCCTCTGTGGGGTACATTCCAGCGCTAAGGCTCCAACCATAAGCATCCAATCTGCGGGACGGCATTGGAGGTGGGGCTTATCTTACTAGTTAGGTTGAACATGCTAAAGCTGTTTTTGACATACTATCTTTGTCTACTAACTTTACATTTTAATTCTAGGGGGTTTGTTCTTCTTTTTTTGTGGGGGAGGGGGAGTTAGTTCCACTGGCTTACTAGTTAAAGTAACTTTAAAAATATTCCAGGTCATCAGACAGCGTAAATCTTTTTTATGCAATGGTGCTGTGCCAGTTTGCACCATCTAAACTGAAAGTCTGACCCACCCTATTTGTTGTGATTCTTGTTGAATTGATTATTGCGTGTCCTATCGCTTTAAATCCCAGAGAAATGGGGAGAGGTCAGAAGTAAGGTGAGCAAACAGTATTGCTAACACCAAGAGTTCAAAAATCACAAGTTGGGCCCCCAAAATCATGAGATTGTCTTAAAAATCAAGAGATGTCAAGAAATAATAAATTTGGGATTCTTTTTATTCATGCTTTGGTCTCTGTGCCTGTAGGGTGTACATGGGTCACATTTTTAGGCTTTTCCCTACAAGCACGAGGGCTGGGAATGTACCTTTTTACAAAATGAAAACCGAGGGTCTCAGATAGTCAGCTGCCACTGGGGAGCTGGGGTTTTAAGAATAACAGTAACCATTGTGAGACTCCTGGGAGTTGGCAACTGAATGTCATGCCAGTAAGCTCGGCAGGCTGGGCGAATGGACTCCCCAAGGACGCGGTAGAAGCCTCTTTCCTTGGGACTAGTGAGAGCCCTAAAGTTGAGGAATGGTTTGGACCAGGTTTATCTTTACCTGGGACCATTTGGAACTGAATGGAGTGGTGTAGAGCATAGAATGCGGGGGAGAACCCTCTCCTGGCCAGGCTTCGTAAGGCCTTTGCCAGCTTTGATGTCTTTGATGAATTGGTAGCTGAGCATCCCAGGCCCTTGCAGTGGTTGACGGTAGAGCAGGGAGATGCTGTGTTTGGGTCTCAACAGGGTGAAAAGTTGGGGTGTAGGAACAGCTCTTCTGGCATCCTCTTCTGTAGCAGTAATGACCTCCTTTGCCCCTCCCCAAATGGATGTGGCTTGACTATAACCTCGTTTATGCACGTGACCATGTGTGCATTAGGAAGGTAAGGGGCCATATCCTGAGGCCTGACTGTCCTCTCCCTTTCCCCCTAAACAGGAGACTTCCTGGCTGAACCCCCACTCTCCCAGCCAAGAGGCCTTGCAAGGGTTCCCTGGGGAGGGAACTGTCAGTGCTACTACTAGGAGGCAGCCACTGAGTGATGAAAAGTGCTTCCTTCCCTTTGCACTGGGGCTGAGGGCACTGACCCCACAGCACTCCTGCCCATGGGGGACAGGGGACGGGGAGACCTAGTCTGGGGAAAGGGCTGGCCTAGGTTCTTTTCCATGGAATTACTAGACCCAGGGATGGGCCTGAACAAGCACCCTAGGTCCAAACACCTTGAGACACGGGGAAGGTTCCGATCCAGGTCCGAACTTGGAACCGTTGAGCCACTACCTTTTTGGCCATCATTCTGAAAACCCAGGCGTTTGCAGAGCTGCCTCAGTCTCTCCCAACTCCTCCATGCTCAGCCCTGAGGAGAGATGAAAATGACCCAGGAGGGAAAGCGAGCAGATGGATGTTGTCAAGCTTCCCTCCAGGAAAGTTTCTGAAGCCCCTTCCCGTGTGGGGTGACAGGATCCCTGCCACTGGGCCCCACTTGCTGGTGCCAACTCCCAGCGGCCCATGGGCGCTGTCTTGCTGTCTAGGCTGTCCACACAGTATACTATGCTATGTGGTCAAACCCATCAACTTATGGCTCCCCTGTTTTAACCTTCCTGTGTCCTCCCCTGGCTCCTGCTATTTGTTCCCCTGAGCCACTCTTTATGGGCTCACTGGAAACCAAATGAGATTTTTCTTTCCCTTGTTTGCCTCACTTCATTGCTCCCATCAGTTCCTCTAAGTCCCTCTGTTCTTTTCTTTGCTGGAGCCCTGTGGATTTGCTGCTCTCTGCTGGCTGCCCCTCTGGACAGGGGGTGTGGGAAGGGGGTCTTGTTCATAGGCCTGAGTTGGAGGGGTGGAGAATGTGCCTCTTCAAATTAATCAGTGTTTTCTCCTCCAGAAGTGTTACTGGGGAAAGGCAATTAGAGCAGCCTGTTTTTTTATTAAATAATCTGTGGTAAGAGCTGGTAATGAAGTTTAGCGCTGTTGTGACTTGATATTTCAACCTCACCTGTTTGAGTCAAAGCAATCCAACCTGGGAGAGCCAGTCCCCAGCAGCAGTTGTGCAAAAGCTTTCTAGCTGACACAATTTCCAATTTGTAGCACAACTAAGGCCCCTCTCAGCACGACTGCTGGTCCTAGGACACTAATGGCTGTGGGGGTCAGTCTGTTTGGGGAAGGGGTACATGCTAAACAGGAGGAATGGCTTTCTCTGGCCTAAGACGCCCGTTTTATAGATGGGGAAACTGAGGCACATTGAAGTGGGGAGTGACATGTTCATGGATAGTTGGGAACAGAACCCAGCGTATGGGAAGGCTTTTCTAGAGGCTGGGCTGGCAGTCGCGCCGCCACCACCTCTTACACACACAGCCGTGGTTAGGGCACATTGGTCTGCCCTAACCACTAGACTGTATTGCCTCTTAATTGTGCTCCTCACTTCTCACGTGTAAATCAAACTTTTGCTGGAGAGGGACAGTAAGGAGGGTCAGTGGGGGAGAAGAGAGTGAGTGCCACGTGCCCCCAGCCCAATACCACATGCCCTCAGACCACATGGGGTTCTGAAGACTTTCAGACTTCTGGAAGAAATGAAAATGTTCAACTGTGAAGGGAGAAATGACACTTGCCATTCGTCCCTCCACCTCTGCAAGTGAATCACACTTTCACATGTCCATTGACATGCATGCTCACGCTCATTCATGCAGTGCACCCCTTCATCCTGTGCCAGGGTGTGTGGGGGGGAATGCAAGCAGCTGTGAAAGCTTCACACCTTCCCCTTTGAGAAGGCAAGAGAGGAAAAGGGATGTTATCACTTTAAACAGCCACATGCCAAGCTTCTGCTGTCCTGTTTTATCTGAAGTCCGACCGCATGTTGTTCCAGGGCCGATCCGCTTTAGCTAATTAATAATCTGACAGGAGCCACCCAAGGGATTAGCTGCTGAGACGAGCTAGGCCAAACCCCCGGCAAATGAGCCCCGCGCTCCCTGGGGACTGAGAGGTGACTGGGGCAGCTTGGGGGGGAGCAGAGGACTGCACCGCTCGCAGCAGGGTGACGAGGCCCTGATGGGGATTTATGGCATCTGGGAGGGTGAAGAGGATGCGAAGGGTTGTGATTTATGAGATGTAAACTAATAAATCAGTTGGGGGGGGGGAGCACCAAATTAAAAGATAACGTCTTAAAGGAGCAGCATTAATTTATTACGCTGCTCCTAATGGGGGCTGACAGCAGGCTGAGAGTATTCCCAGTTGCAACCCAGTTTCATCTTCCTCCCTGCTGGGTCTGGCTAGTGGGGAGAGAGGAAGGAGGTAGTGGCAAAAGAAATAACACCTGCTCTGTCCCAAGTTTAATGCGTGCAAGTGAGCGAGCGCTCGGCTTTTATGAGCAGCAAATCCCCCTCTTCCCTCCCCTTTTCCCCTGGAGCAGGGGCAGAGAGGGGAGCCCAGGCCTCCCTACCCCCTTTGGGTGAGGTGATCATTGAAGTTGGGGTGCTGCAGGAAGCCGCTAAAGCCCATGTGGCATATAAGGGGGTTGTGGATGGCAGGATGGCTCATTTTGCATGAGCAGCACCCCCACCCCATGATAATAGGTTCTAACCTTCCTTAGCTAATAGGCTACTATTCCAGCAATGCTGCTGGTGACCTGCCAGCTCCTATGTTTCTCCCCTCTGTGGCCGTTCCTTCCATGGATATCCATGCCAGCTCCCAGCAGGGGAGATGCACAGCCACCAGAGGATTGACTGCTCACTGGGCTGCCTAGTCTGTCCCTACTGCACAGGGGTGGCACAATGCTGGAAGCATTGGACCTCACAGCTCCCCCTACCCCTCCCATATTGCTAAGTGGGAGAAGGGTCTTGATATGGAAAATGTTGAGAGCCCCTGGTCCGGTGGCGTTCCTTTGCCTGTGCTGTGCAGACAAAAACTCTGGTCCCAGCCCTGAAGAGCTTCCAATCTCCGCTTCAGCATAGGGGGTGTGACATCAGAGGGTGCGGGAGAAAGTTCGACCAATCAGGTCATGCAGCTGCACTGGTTCATTACACACCTGTCATTGTGCAGATCCTACAGATCTCCAAGTGTGAAACCCACCTGCTTTTTGTGAGGCTTCCCCTTCTGCTGATTAACCCCACTTGGCTGGGATCAGGGGCACCTGAGTGCTGATCCTGGTTCTGACACTGACTCTCTCTGTGGCATTGGGCTAGTCACTTCAGACTTGATTTTCAGGGGGGCTGGGCACCCCCTAATGCCTGCTGATGTCAGTTGGGAGCTGTAGGTGCTCAGCACCTCTGCAGATGAGGCCCTCAAGCTCTCTGCTTTCCCCATCCGTATAATGAGGATAACAGTGTGTCCACCTGGAGCAGGGGTGGCTGAGGATTAGGTAGTTAATGTCTGAAAAGCGCTATGAAGATAGAAAGCGCTAAGTGTTGCTTCTCCCATAAGCTCACCCCTTGAAGGATCTGAAAGTCATTCAGGCAGCTACCTAGTTCTGAGCCCCCTCCAGCTTCATGCTGCTCCTGGGACTTGGAGAGGTCTGGGATTTACTGAGGGTTCAGAAGGGCCTTTTTGATCATGTCTTTTATTGCAGCTGTTAGGAGAACAACCCAGGCTGAGATGCAGCCTGACCTAATGGATGAGGCAGTGGCCTGGGAATCAAGAGACCTGGGGTCTATTCCCAGCTCTGACCGCTTCATGGGCAAGTCACGTTGCTGCTTTCTGCCTCAGTTTCCCCTCCCGATCTTTTGTCTGGTCTTGTAAGCTGTTTGAGGCAGGGGCTCTCTCTCACTGTTGGCATGGTGGCCAGGTCAGTTGGCTCTGCTGAAGCAAATAATAATACAGGGTGGCATTTTCCTAAGCCTTTCCAAGGGGACCCAAAGTCTCTTCCCCTCATGATGGTGACAGACATAAGCTAGTGCAGGAGGGCACTGAACCTGGATCAGACAGTGAAAAGCCCTTCTTCTCCACGGGGGACCCAGGAGAAGGCTTGGAGTCCTTGCCAAAGGCCCAGCTCTCAGCATTGCTCCTGCAGGGCTGGCAGGCATCCCATCCTGGTCTGAGTTAGGTGTTGGATCGTGCCGCCCTAGCAGCTCTAGTTGTAAGTGGCACCCCATCTCTGAAGGCACCTGTGGGCCTAAGAAGTTCTAACAAACCCCACCTGTCTTACAGAATCCCAGTGGGGATGTGAGCCCAGTTTGAGGCTCCCTTTGCCAGCCTGGGAGATGAGTGGTAGGTAGCTTAGTGGCTGTCCAGCGCTGAAGGTGCCTTGGTGCCAGGGGGAGCCATCCTGCAGGGCTCATGTATGGAGTCTGAAGATTGTTCCTTCCATGGCACAGATGGAGATGGCTTTGCTGACTTCCCCCAAGTGTGCACTTAAGTTGCTGGGGTCTGAGCATCCTCCATGGCTGCAGCAGGGGGCTGAGTACCATGTCCAAGCTAAAGTCAGTGGGACCTCCCTGCTTCACGTCCCCCCTCCAGCTGCTCATCCCACTGTATTGAGGCCATGTCTTGTGGTGGGAGCGTATGGGAAGGCTTTTCTAGAGGCTGGGCTGGCAGTCGTGCCGCCTCTTACACACACAGCCGTGGTTTGGCCTCCCTTCTGCGAAGCTGCCAATTGCCCACGCCGCCTCCTGACCAACATCATTAGTGCGGGTATTTATATTTCATTAACAACATTAAGCCAAAATGGTATTAAAAGCAACACCAGTGATAAATAGCTTATTAATAAACAGGGAGCCGGCTGCACCACGCACAAATTCAATCCCTTCCTTAAACGCCTCTCTTACAACTCAAGCCAGCTGTTTAACCCCTGCCATTCTGGAATAGATTAAAAGACTGTTTGGGGGAGATAGGAGCAGGTGAGAGGGGGCAGGTAAATCAAACTTGGGACCAGTACAGTAGAGCACAGCTTGTCCCACACTAAGACAGCTGATTGGGAATGGGAGGGGGTGGATGGGTGAGTATCTTTCAAATATCAGTTCAATATCTCATAGCTCCTCTATCAGGATGGGCTGTAGACTCTGCAAACAGCAGCGGAACAGGGAGCATGAAAGCAAAAATCTAGTGAAATTTAAGACCAAGGCACACATCTCTGTTTGATTTTGCACTGCTCCTTCCCCGCTGCCCATAAGAACTCTCCGGCTCGCTGCAGCGAGCTCTGAAAACAGCCGGCCCTGTCCTCCCTTCTTCACGCATGTTTATTCTGGGGATTAAGAATTTTAGAAATGTGGCTTTTCTGGTCAGGTTGTCAATCAGTTAATTATTATTTTTTGTTTTTGTTTCCCTCCCCCCACTCCTTCATTCTGCTAAATGACTCCACTTCCCCCCAAATACAAAGACTCCTTTACTGCTCTTCTGTTTCCTCCTTCCAGCAATATATTTATTTCCTTAGAAACTTGGATAACTTTGAAGTTTGGCTCCCCCAGCCCCTCGAGCCACTTCTCCTAGCTTGGTCTCTTCTCTTCAAGCACAATACCTTTGTACACACTCATCCCCATGCCCACAACACAGGCCTGCTCACACGCACACCACACACACACACATGGGAGTGCTCTGGCATGCTCACTCACACAGGCGCATGACACACTGGCATCTCGTGTGCTACATGACACCTTTTACTGTCCCTTATTCCACCCCATGCCCACTTCCTGTCACTCACCCAGCACACAAAGGCATTCTCTCACTTGCTTGGACTCAATGCAGTCTCATCCAGCTTGCACACTCATGCCACGCTCCCCATGTGTCCAGCCTTGCACATGCACTACGTGTATGATCTGGCACACAACTCATTCTTTCTCACATACTCCACAGACAACACATGCAGACACTTGTGCATGCTGAAGGGCTCCTGACATGCATCACGCAGTCATAGTCTTGCAAGCGATGCGACCATGCACCGGACCTTCATATCCAGAAGATGTGCGGACTCCATGGTTTTAGCCACCTGTTGGCTTGTATCCGCCAAGGTTCCTGGTTTTAGAGGGATGAGCAGTCTCTGCCATGGACCTAGGCTCCCTCCCTGCCTGGACCTTTCCTGAAAGTGGCAGAGGTTGGAGGGAGAGACAGTGGGACCCAGATTGTGACCAGTGCAGGATTTGGTGTCATCTTCTATATTCGTATTCCGGCTCCAGACCACAGCAATTGCCTTGAACTTCCTAATTGAGTTCAGCCAGAGTCTCTTTGGTGTTCTCTGCCTTCCTTTCCAACCTGCAGACTCTGCAATTGGGGCTGGGGGAGAGGGGCTGCAAAGAGGCTGCAGTCTGGAAGGGAAAGAGAGTGAGAAGAGATGTGGCCCCAAGGGGCTGCAGGATGGTCTTTCCTGCATAACCATCTGTCTGTGTCTAGTACAAAATGGAGAGTTAATTAACTAGAAGGGGCGGTTTGCAGTGCGTGTTTGTGTGTCATTGTGGCTAGGGCACAGATTTGTGTGTGTGCGCCATGTGTCTGTTGGTCAGTAGAGCCACGGATCGGGGGGCAGGGGGTGCGCACACCTGGGTGTACTGATAGGGACCAGTCTCTTACTGCATATTCCAGCTCCCTGGAATACAGACTGTGACAGAGACAGGAATTGATGGGGATCATGAGGGGGATAGGGTGACTGTAAAAAGAAAAAGTTTTTCTTCCTTTTGTGTTGAGAGAAACTTTTTACAGACACCTGGAGCCCAGCCAGGGTTGGAGGCCTGAACGCTTGAGGGGAGCATGGACCCTGGAGGCTGGGGACTCCCTGGTGGTAGAATTGGAACTCTCTGCCCCCCTCCCCCCCCCATATGTGATGGCAGCAAAACAAATTTGGCCCTGGGATTCAATCCTCTTTGAGTCATGAGTAAAGCTGGTTTGGCAGCTTCCTTCAAATCCCCGCCACCAATCCCCCTAGTTTGACACAACTGATCTGAGAGGTCTAGGACTGAGATAGCAATGTCAGGTTTGAGGGGCTTTGGCAGAGCGGGATGGGGAGCCAATGGCTGGAATAGCAGGGGAGGCTGAGGCTCCGGACTGAGGTGCATTGGCAGAACTGTGTAGGGGAAGAAGCTTGCTTATCCCAGCATGATCTTTCCTTCACTCTTATGAGCACGGAGACTCACAGATATTTCAAAGCAGTGGGGAGTGAAGGGGGAGAAAACAGGCATCAAGATAATCATGATTTCCCCAGAGCCGTGCAGGGAAATCGGAGGCTGGCATTCAGCAGCATCTCTTCTGTCTCGCTCTTGCCACAGCATCGAGGGTAAACAAAGAAACAGCACAGCTTCCCCAAGCCAGTCCTGCAGTCCCTGCTCCTGCATGGAATACAGAGACAGAGGGATTCTTCCTTCTGGGTCATGAGAGGACATGGACTTACGCCCACATTGGCTGCCACGTCAGGTCATTGGAAAGAGCCATGTGGGGAAGACCGAGGCCAATGTACTCGGCACGAAACTGTGAGAACGTTCTGGTTCTGCATGGCTGGAAGAGGTGTCCCTACATGGAGGGGACCCAGAAGCCTGTGGGAGAGTTGCCCAGCTCCATGCAAGAGGTTCAATGGTGGAGAGCGGGATTGAGAGAAGCAGAAGTGCCTCTGAGTGTGTGATAGCTGCACTGTGGGGGACTTCCAAGGACAGGCTTTGGAGACACACACCCTGAAGGAGTCCCTGGAAATAGCCCTGAGTGAATCCCCGAAACTCAGTCCTACCAAAGGGAGGCCACCCTCCCAACCTCACCCTGAATGGAGGCCATCGTGAGAGAGGCCTGAATTGTTGCTTCTCTAGAGATGATACAAAGTCTCCTAAAGACTCCCTCAACTGATTTATTCCCCTCACACATGCTGAAGGATCATGGGTTGCACATTGATCCCCGTTACCTTCAAGCTCTGAGGTGATGATTTTTTTTTAACCAGGTGAGGTCTTGCATCTCACCATCAAGCTGCTTTCTCCCTTTGTCTGCATGCTTCTCTGTGTCTCAGTGGCTTTTTACCAAAACCCTGAAGTACTGGGAGCTTTGGATGATGGCTTGATTCCACACTGCTAGATGTCCTCTCCTTCTGGAGGAGACTAGTCCCTGCTCTTGGGGAAAGCTTCTGCTCCCTGCCATGTTTCTGCTGAGGCTTGTTTCACAGGAAGTTTTCAGGCTTCTGTTATCCTGAGGAGCATCGCTTGGTCAGTCCGCAATGAAATCCCTGAGGACATTGTCTGGAGTCAGCTTTGTGTCAGTGTCCCACTTCACACCCTGGCAGTGTAAAGAAGAGGAGTTCCCTCACTCCCATCCCAGCCATATTACTCTGGAAGGCTGGGTTCTCCTGGGAGCTGTAGTGAGTTTTCTTCGTGACCCATGGGGGCTGATCCGAAACAGAATCCCAAAAATGTCTCTTGTGTCCAACCCCTCCCCTCCCTGCCACCCCCAGCTCTTCTGCATGCCCAGGAACTGCGTGTTCCATTGTGCTTTCATACGTTCATAGATTGTCTAGTCTGACCTCCTGTAGAGCGCAGGCCATTGAACATCCCCAAAACGATTCCTAGAGCAGATCTTTTAGAAGAACATCCCCTCTTGATGGTGCTGAGACCATTGTGACCCTCTCTCTGTAATGGAGCTTCATTCCTCGAAAGGAATTTTAATCAAACTCCACTGAGGAGTGCTGAAAAACACAAGGAAGTAATTAGAAATGTGAATTTATAGCCTCCTGAAATATCTCCCCTCCCTCTCTCGCTGCACAAAATGTGTGTGTTTACCACTCTCCCCCTCCCGGAAACCTGCATCCCAGCATAGGTCTCATTGCTCTGTCCCTTCTCTGCCACGGCCTTCCTTGTCCAAGCCTGGCTTGTCGCTCTAGCCCCCAGGGCTTCCACAGGGAAAGGAGAAGGAGCCGACCCAGTTCTGGGGGAAGCCAGCGCGATCCTTGAACCACGTCTTCTTTGGGGACTTAATAAACCAACCTGGTGACAATCCCAGTCAGCCCTTGCAGGTTTCCTGTCAGGCTGCTCGTAAGGCGGTCTTAACGAGTGTCTGTGAACCACCTACTATGTTGGCTTCATGAGGAGGGCTAGGCTGGGGAAGGTGGTCCTGGGAGGGTGAATCCAGCTGGAAATTCAGCCACAAGTTGTTGAGCTGGACTCAGCAATCCCTGGGCGCCATTCTCTGGCCTGTGCTATCCCAGAGATCAGATTAGATGGTGGATTGAAAACCTGCAAATGTTCTAGAGAGAGCCCCTTACAGAGGGTAGCTTGGCTGGGCCCCATAGCCAAATCCCAGGGAGGAGTCAGTCACCCAGACCGCAGCGCTGTATGTATTGGTCTCTGTGGTTTGGGTGTCTGGGCGTGTGAGTGTTCCACTCAGTGTGTGTGTGTGTCTTTAGGACCTCTTTGGGAGGGGTGGGGAAAAGGAGGGGAGAATCCAAACCCAGCCCAGGTGCCCCTTTGCTTTCTTTTCCAAAGAGCTGGGCTTCCCAGAGGCAAGATGAGAACTCTGTGTGGGGAGGGGCTGGGATGGCATAGGAGGTTGTGCACACAGGGACTTTTCTCCCTCGCTCAAAGCAACAGAACACATGGCTGGTGGGTGACCCAGGGGCTCTGGAACATGATTGCTGTGCAGACAGCTGCCAGCCTGGGTCAGGATTAGGGAGAGCTCTGGATTTGCTGATGGAATTTTGCAGAAGTGGGTAAATTAGACTCTTTGGCTAGATGATCCTTAGGTGGATTAAAGGCAATTTCTAACCCCTCCTTTTCCCACTCCCTCTTTTTTGGGGAGGAGCCCAAGGGTAGAATTCCCTTTCCTTGCCCCAGAGACGACTCCCAACAAAAAAGAGGGTGAGATTCTTCCCTTTTGATAGTTGGGGGGGCGGGCGGGGGGAGATCCTGAACCCTGCCAGGTGGCTGGCTTGAATCTGGATTCCACTGGGGTTGTCGGTGACAATCTGTACCCACCAGACGGGAAGTGCCCCATCTTCCCAAATCCAATGCCACATGGGCAGTTAACACTGACCTCATCCTGGGCAGGTAACTGATGAGGGCAGCAGGGAGAATGGGGGGTGGGAATCCTAGATCCTTCTCTGAGATCCACTCTTGTGCTCTCATTTTCCTATAACTGCTTTGATTTTTGGCTAATTAAAGACTCTGGTTTGCAGCCTGTGGGTTTTCTTATTTAGTTCCTCAGCAACTAACTCTTGCACTATACCAGGTTTTGGTGGAGCTGGGCGGGATCCTCAGCTCCAAACTTTTTGATCTTTTCCCTTTTAACTTGTGTCTTGCTCTCCTCTTCCCTACCTACTCACTCCCTTCGTGCCCACCCATCCCCTCTACCTGCACCCCTTATGCCCCCTCTTCTTGTGTTCCCCTGCACTCCCTCCTCTTCCTCTCACCCATCTCCTTAAGTCCTTCTCCCCTTGCCCTGATCTCTTCTCTCCCCTTGCTCCACACCCGATCCTCCTGGAAAGGAAAAGCAGGCCCAGAAGATAATTTACCCTCCTTAGGACCCTGTATGGTTTTCAGTGGGCCAGGGAGCCCAGATGACCCCACGGTTAAAGAGACCTCAAAAAGGGTTGGTCCTATCCACTGTCTTGCCCTGATGGGGGGCCCCTGGAGCTGGGGATAATGTGAGGGGCAGAGCTGGCTGGCTGACTGTCCCAGCTGTGCTCCCCAGAGCAGGGAATGGCTGGGCTCAGCTTCCTCCTCTCTTGGCATCTCTGTCCTTTCCCTGGCACATCTCCAGAGGGCTTTCCCCTCTCCTGCCCTGTTCACGCAGAACCGTGGAGTCTATTCCTCTCGTCCTGGCCCTCATGAATTTAGTGTCCTGTAACTGCTGCCCAGGGCTGAGATGACCTGTGTGTACTCTAGATTGGCAGCTCCTGGAGCAGGACTTTGGCTGGCAGGGATGCATTCCTGGAGTGACCCAGGCCATGCAGCTTCACACCCAGCAAGGGCTGCTGGAACTATCTGTCCCCACTTGGGCCCGACCCCACACTGATCTGCTTCGTGATTATATTGGCTTGGCTGAGAGGGCCAAACTAGTGCCGCCCCCTCCACTGAGATCATCTCTCCCTCCCCCCGGCAGGTAATGGTCAGAGTTCTTGTCACTTGCTTTGACTTGGAAACTTTCTGGCCAACTCTCCTGTCAGACACTCACAGGAGGTAACAAATGTTGGATGTAATTGTTGTTCTGAGGGTGGTTGTGTCGTTCCCCCCCACCCCTGCCCCCCCAGATCTGTTTCCTTTAAGGCCGTGCAGTAGTGCAGGCAGCTGTCCGTTTCAATAAGGAGTGTCACTGCACAAGCACCTCCCCATCCCCGGGCTCAATTCACTCCCTCCCCCAGCACCCCCTGCAGTACTGTCACACGCGCATCCTTTGTGCGTGTGCACACGTGGCCGCAGGATACTGCGTGCAAATGCCCATGGGAGCAGGCAGACAGACGGACGCTATACTCTCCCTCTCTCAAGCACTCTGGGCAGACACAAGCGGCGTGCAAAGCGCAGCCCCAGCCTGCACATACATTTACTTGTGGGTGCAGACACAAACCCTCAGGCTCACATCTGCACAAATTTGCTCTAATACACATGTGAACACACACACATGCCCACACAACTGCACACATCTCTCACACACACCCCCATGCTTTCTAGACAAATACATCCTTGCACACACACACTTCTCTGTGCATGGCCACTATGCACCATACACTCTCTCACCATGCAATCAGGCACCGCTCTTTGAAATGGAGAAATCTGTGAAAACTTTTTTTTTTTGAGAAGCAAAATTGATAGCTTCTAGAAAAAAACAAAAACCCCACACGTGCGCACACAAACTTCCTGTCCTCTGCAAAAAAAAATACCCAGCCCCGAAACCTGGAGGTCTGAGACGGTTGGAGTGCAGGAGGGAGGAAAAAACCCTGGTTTCCAAGGACTGATTAGATGGCATGCCAAGTGTATTAAATTTTGCAGACATTTTAACAGCAATATGCTAGATAGTTGGGTGTCCCCTGAGGCTGCTGGATTTTTTATATCCTTCACAGAAGGTCAGAGCCCTCTTCTGCCTGCCCCCCCCCCCCGCTGTCTCTCTCTCTGTCTCTCATCATCCCTCATTCCCTTTCTTTCCCTCTTTTCTGTGCACTCTCTACTTCTCTTCTCTCGCTCAGTGTGTGTAGGAAATAAAAGGCCAATTATTTGCGAGTTCCCCAGTGAGTGGAAAAACTCTCTCATTCCCTCATGGTCTTTTGGAATAGGGATGGGCATGGTGTCCCTTTCTCTCTTTCCTTATTCCCTCCGCCCCCCAAACAGCATTGCTCCCCCCTTTTATTTTTATAGCAAAAAAAAAAGGGCAGGAAAAGAATCCATCTGGCATATGAATAATTTAAATGGCTCAACTCTGTTCCTGTTGCTGCTGTTTTCTCTCAGTTCTTCCTCCCCCCACCCCCACCATAATATTCCCCCCCTCAGGATATGGTACTCAGAGGTAAGGATGTGTTGATTCATTGGAGGGGTGCAACACTGAAGCAAGGCAGTCATCATCTTTTAGCAATTTGGCTGAGGTTAGGGGATAGCTGGCCTCCCTGTAATCTCTGCAGCACAAAGCTGCTTCTGAGTTGCTTGCTACCCAGCTGACCTGAGGTGCCATCCCTACGCACAGTCAGAGCCTTCTCCGGGTGCTCTCCCACTGTAATGCTGCTGGCCTTTCCCTTGGGCTCAAGGCTTTCTTGGCAGGTGCCCTTCTCAGGCGGTTCCCCCTCACCAGGGAAGGGAGAATACATGTCCCTCGTAAGTGATTTATTCTCTAGCTTCTCCATCTCCTCTTCTTGTTGGGTCAGAGGCCTAAGAGATTTCCCTGTTGTCTCCTCTGCCTCTCAGAGCGGGGTGCCTTGTGTGCTGCCAGAGGCTGGGCTGCCTCCTTACCCATTCCCCACAGCCTCTCTCCAGCTGCTTTCCTTTTTCCTTCACATTTCCTCAAGCGTTCCCACCAGCATGCGGGAAAAGCCCGACACCACCTGCCTCCCTGGAGCATTATTACAGGGACCCTTGTGCTGTCTGCCAACCAGTAGGAGGAGTGACGGGCCAGTGCAGCTGTGGGGTTTGCTGGGACCTAGCTATAGGGAAACCTGGTGGATTTCTAGGGTGAGCAAACTACAAAGGACCTAGGCAACAGACAGACATGGCATTGCCTTTGCCCTGCCAAGGCGTGTCCTCTGCTGCTCGGGGATTCTGTGGAGACATCAGTTCACCTGCACTGCATGACAGCAGAGTGCTGTCATGTAGCCCAGCCCGACAGCTTTCCCCTTTCCCTGGCTGAAGGATGCGAGAGGAGATAGAAGGAAAAATATGTGAAACTTTTTAGCAGGAGTCAAGCAAGTCTAAAAATACTAATTAGAGCCCCCTCCCCCCAGCCAGCCCGGGACCTCGGGTCTGTCCAACCATTCGCAGTCTCTGCCCTGAAATGTAGAATCTGCTGCCTTTTCAGTTTCAAAGTGCCTGCACCAGCTGAACTAATCCCACTCCCAGCGTCCAGAGCGCAGCATTCACTGTCTCTTTAAAACCATTTAGAGGAAAAATAAAGAACTTTAGTGCATTAATTCTGGATGAAGATGGGTCTCCAGATGACAGCCTGATCCATATTCTTCCCCACAAGACAACTTCCATTCTCCTCCCCCGCTCCCCTACCTCCAAATCCCTCCTTCCTCTCTCTGTCCGTCTGTCTCTGTCAACTTCTCCACTTCCCTTAGAAATGGAAAGCTGGCATGAGGGGTTGAACATTTAAATACTGTATACACCTTGACAGAGAGACACTCTCTCTTTACTTGAGAGGGTGTATGTGGTGGGCTATATGAGGAATATATTTGGGGCGGTGTGTATTTGTGCTGTGGTTGTGCATGTTCTGGTGTGCTGTGCTGTTTTTATTTGTTGGGTGTATATGGGGTGTGTATTTGCGCTGTGCTTTTGGGGGTTGAGTGGGGTGGTGTATGTGTATATATGTTGAGGAGTTTGTGTGTGTGTTTTTGCTCTGTTTTACTATTCATATGTGTGTGTTGACTGTGTTTGTATCTAGTATGTGACACCATGTATTTGTATGTTTGTGATGTAGATTTGTGTGTGGATTTGGGTTATATGTATTTTGTGTGTATTTGTATGGTGTATTCAGTGTGGTTTTGTGCAAGTATTTGTGTGTGTGGAGTGTTTGTGGTGTGTACTTTACATGCACAGGTGTTTAATATATTTGTGTTTGTGCTGTGTACTTTATGTGTAGAGGTGTGTGTTAACGTATTTACTTGTGTATTTGGGGGGTTATTTGTACTCTGTTTTTGTTGTTGTATGTGATTGTCATGTCTACTTGTAGCATGCATTAGGCGGGTGTGTATTTACTTGCACTAGGGAGATTTTAGAAAGGTCATTGATGTGGAAAGTCTGGTGCAAAAGGCCGAGGTGTGAGTATCTCTCATTGATACCATTGTTTCAGAGTAACAGCCGTGTTAGTCTGTATTTGCAAAAAGAAAAGAAGTACTTGTGGCACCTTAGAGACTAACCAATTTATTTGAGCATAAGCTTTATCTCACGAAAGCTTATGCTCAAATAAATTGGTTAGTCTCTAAGGTGCCACAAGTACTCCTTTTCTTGATACCATTGTGTTAGGTGGCCAGGGCCAGAAGAAGTCTCGGCAGGGGTGGAGGGAAGAGAGAGCAAGAAAGAGATTTTCTGCCTCCTCTGAATTTCATTTAAAAAAATGAAAAATGATGCTCAATAAGCAAAAAATGGGGGGAAAGGCAGGGGGAGGGAAAATATTTTGACTGGCATTCAAATCAAGTTAGTAAATGTATAAAAAATGTTAGGAAAAGATCCTACACATGTTATAAAAGCTGCATGTAAAATCTCTGACAACCCAGCACTCGGTACAAATAATTAGATATTTATATCCAATAAAACTGTTTTGATGGGGAAGTCGTTCTCCTCCGCACAGATTTCCATTTGAGGATGAGTTTCGGTGCTTGAGGTTTTTTTCTGACTATAAAACCTGGGGTTTGGCACTAACAAAATATATCCCCTGAAAATATCTAAATATCTGTTCTCTGCTGTAAATGTTCAGAGATCTGCCCAATCATGTCAGAAGAGCTCATTAATCCACTTTGTACTTTTCATGTTGGTTACAGTATACTTTGTAGAGAGGAGGAAAACACACACACACACACACACACTCACACACTACAGGCAAACAGGGCAACTCCAGGGTCTGGGACTCACCAGCCATCAGTCACACAGGCCTTGGGGCACACCATCTGTCAGTCATACAAGTCAACTACAGGCCTCAGGATACAAGAAAATATTTGAGATCAAACTTTGCATAAGGTGGGTTTATTTTTCACACTGTAACCCCCACCCAAAAAACAAGGAGTACTTGTGGCACCTTAGAGACTAACAAATTTATTTGGGCATAAGCTTTCGTGGGCTAAAACCCACTTCATCGGATGCATGCAGTGGAAAATACAGTAGGAAGATATATATACACAGAGAACATGAAAAAATGGGTGTTGCCATACCAACTGTAACGAGACTGATTAATTAAGGTGGGCTATTATCAGCAGGAGGAAAAAAACCCTTTTGTAGTGATAATCAGGATGGCCCATTTCAAACAGTTGACAAGAAGGTGTGAGTAACAGTAGGGGAAAAATTAGCAGGGGGAAATAGTTTTTACTTTGTGTAATGGCCCATCCACTCCCAGTCTTTATTCAATCCTAATTTAATGGTGTCCAGTTTGCAAATTAATTCCAATTCTGCAGTTTCTCATTGGAGTCTGTTTTTGAAGGGTTTTTTTGGAAAATTGCGACTTTTAGGTCTGAAATTGAGTGACCAGGGAGGCTGAAGTGTTCTCTGACTGGTTTTTGAATGTGTTAATTCTTGATGTCTGATTTGTATCCATTTATTCTTTTGCGTAGAGATTGTCCGGTTTGGCCAGTATACATGGCAGGGGGGCATTGTTGGCCATGGGCACTGTTATATTGTTGCACCAGCCAAGTTAAAGAAGGTTTTACTTGGCTGGCCAGGTGAGCAGCAGGAAGAGCAGTGTAGTCCTGGTGATCTGATTGGCATGGGGCAGGCTGTGGTAATGGTAGCCTGGGAGCAGTTTGGAAATGGGGGACGCCTGACCAATACTGGGAAAGCTGTGGCGGATGGTTTGATCCCGCCCCCGATGCAGGGATAATTGTGTCATCCAGTCAGTCACTTGTTCTGTCTATTGATCGCCGTTAACACATTTTCACTTGAAAATGCCGTGCTTCGGGCAGTTAGAAGGACATTCAGCGAGGAGCTGAAGGGTAGGAGCTCCCTGGCTAGACAGTGGGCTGGATTCTGATCTTCTGTCACTCTGGTGTAAATCTGGAGTTGGAGCCTTATTGTCCTCAGCGGGGTTGCTCCAGTTTTACACCAGCATAACAGAGAGGAGAGTTTGGCTCGTTGCTTTGTGGAGTGGGGACAGCTGCAGCAAGTGAAGCTCTGTCAGCAAAGAGAGGCAAAGTTTATTTTATTTCAGAGCTAGCCTGGCGGGGACAGTTGTGCAAAGGGGGGTTCAGTGTGTGTGTTGGGTCAGAGTATGTTTCAGATGGAAAGGTTTTCAGTTATTAAAGAGAAAGTTTGTCTCTCATCGTTAATATGCTCAATTTTAGTTGTAAGTTATTTCATTAAATCATTTTATCTAGCATCAGCCACTGGGGCTTTTATTTTCATTATATGTATATGTGTGTGTGTGTGTGTGTGTATATATATCGGGGTTCTCAAAGTGGGGGTCAGGACCCCTAAGGGGGTCACGAGGTTATTACATGGGGGGTGGCGAGCTGTCAGCCTCTACCCCAAACCCCACTTTGACCAACAGGAGAGTGGGGTTGTGTGGGGGGGAGAAAACCTGGATTTGTGCTGGAAATGGCCCAACTTGATTATCATACACATTATAAGGAGAGTGATCACTTTAGATAAGCTATTACCAGCAGGAGAGTGGGGTGGGGGGAGAGAGAACCTTTTGTAGTGGTAAACACCCATTTTTTCATGCTTTGTGTGTATAAAAAGATCTTCTACACTTTCCACAGTATGCATCCGATGAAGTGAGCTGTAGCTCACAGAAGCTTATGCTCAAATAAATTGGTTAGTCTCTAAGGTGCCACAAGTACTCCTTCACTTTGACGCCAGCATTTATAATGGTGTTAAATATATATACATTTTTTTTTTAATTTATGGGGGGGGTTCACTCAGAGACTTGATATGTGAAAGGGCTCACTAGTACGAAAGTTAGAGACCCACCTCTGTGTGTGTGTGTGTGTGTGTGTGTGTATGTATGTATCTATCTATAGCTCGAAACTACCACATTAACAGAAGTGGAGGCCGAGCCGGGCTTATGGCAAATATTGTTGACTTTAACCATTTTGTTTAAGCTTTTAAAGTCTTTACTGCTGCACCCCACAAACTTTAATGGAGTTAATGACAGCCCCCCAAAAACCTGTTTAAAGCCATGGTTGCACCTCTGGGGGTTGCAGCTGAGGATGCTGTTAGCGTAATTGTGACATGCAAAGCTTTTTCCAGTGCCCTTCCCACCTACATCAAGGGTACTGCCCCTTGGGAAGGTATATCCAGCCCCTCATGTGATAACCCCTCTGTTATCCAGGCCTCGCTTATGTCTCCACGTGCCTCTGTTTGAAGCCGGGGAGACTTTGTGTGAGAATAGGGGACCCGTCCTGACAGCTTTAGCAGATCCTTTTTGAAAAATAAATAAATAACTTCACACTCCTCTGAGAAGAGGAGCGAGATCTCAGTAACCGACAGCTGGAAAAGCCAGTCAGATTTCCCCTCCTTGCCTCCGACACTTTTGCCAGTGTGTTTGCAGCCAGAATGTGACTTTAGCAAAAAGGGACGGGGGGGGGGGGAGTCTTCCTTCATGCATATGGAGGTTTTTTTAGAAAAAAAAAAGGTATTTTAATGCTTTCTATTAAATTGGGACTAAAAGTGGTGTCTTAATTTGCATATATTAGCATATTTGCATATAGATCACTGAAATGGTGGAAGAGGCGAAGAGCCTATAAATGAAAAATCTTTTAAAGGCACAGGCCCCCTTTTGATTGATTGATTATTTTGTTTTCAGCCTTTGCCTTTTCTCTTGGTGAAACTCCACTTGACCGCTAGCTCGTTAGGGTTTCCCACATGGGATGTGATACGAAAGGGAAGGGAGCCTGTGAGAGGCCCCGGTGAATAGGTAGGTGGCTTAGTGATGGATGGTCTGTGCCCGGGTACTTGTGGCCGGTATTGGAGCTTTGGTGAGGACAAGTTGAGGGAAACAAGCAGTCATTCCCACATTGGGACAGCTGAGAGCATGTGGAGTTATGGGTCCATTCCTGTTATCCATACATCCCCCACTCCTATCGCAAGTTCTGCCATGGGACAAGCAGAGCCGATGGTTTAGGAGTGGAAGACAAGGTGCATGTCCAGCGGATTTTTACAGGAGTTGTACATCTAGCTAATAATGCTGAAAAGCAGTACCCCCATCATGACTCTGGTGGGTTCCTCTCAGAACCATCAAGGGTGACACCCGCAATCATGCTTTTAATTCCCTCACCTCTGCTCCTCATGCACAAGTTGGTAAAGTCTCTTCTGTCCTTTAAAGAACTTTGTTAATGTAGAGACATCTCACGCCTCAGTGTGTTTTCCTTCTAGTGAATTTTAGTGCTGATGAAAGCTGCTGCTGTTGGGTGTTTCTTTTTAATTGGGGCACTGTTGTGCAAGGTGTTGTACAAACACTTATGTATGTCCACGCTAGCGATTTTCCCTGGAGCCAGTTGATTGCCAGTTAACTGGAGATGGCTAACCCCTTTGGAAAGACTAGTCTGGACATTCCCAAAAGACTTGTTCCAGGCTACAAACGATTGTAGTTTACTCTGGGTAAAAAACTCTGGTGTGAAACAGATCCTGGCTGAAGGGTTTACAATCAAAATAAATGAGAAGGATGAAGGGGGAAACTGAGGCACAGAGCAGGGAATAGAACCCAAGTCTCCTGCGTCTCGGTCCAGAGTTGCAGCATGAGTAGCAGCAGTGGAACCGTCCCCCACTCTGCCCACCAGTGTATTGCCTTGATCTGGAGCACCCACTCCATCAGGTGACTGAGAGTTTGGCCCCTATGACCCATTTGGCCCTTGGCTTCTCAGCTGAGGCTGTCCATGGGGGAATCCAGCTAGTGCAAGTTGGAATTGTGTCTTTGTAATGCTGACCTCTTTCCTCTGGGAACCGCAGTGGCTCAGAGACGCATCAGGCCAGTTTGGGAGCCTTCAGCTCACAGGCATTTCAAGACTCCACCAAGGGGAGGTGAGTGGGGTGGAGATGAAGTCTTCCCCTACATCTCACTCAGCTGGGGCCCAACTCTACCCTGCTGGCAGTCAGTGACCATGGCGGAGTAGAGCCCCTTTACACCGGGGTTAAATCCTGCCACAGAGCTTTCCCTGAATCTCGGGGGATGCTCTACGTGCATCTCCCTGAGGATCCAGCCCCCACTGTAAGGAGTAGGTGCAGCTTGGAGGGAATGAAGTGCTGCTTGCCCCAAAGGCCTTGGGAACGTGGAGGAAGAAGCGTCCCCTAGGGAGTTGTTTGCCATAGAGCACTAGCTGACTGGTGTTACACAAGATGAGGTTGGCTTGTCATTGTCCCTCCCTTCTTTTTGGGAGCAGCCTGGTTAGCGAAAGGACAGGTTTTACTCATTGTGTCTTATACCCTGAGCTCCTGTCTCTTCTCTGGCATTTATTGGCACCTGGAACTTGGCCATAGGCTTGGA
Organism: Lepidochelys olivacea; assembly: GCF_965140295.1. NCBI lineage: Eukaryota > Metazoa > Chordata > Testudines > Cheloniidae > Lepidochelys > Lepidochelys olivacea. Next base: position 19,155,462 of record NC_140428.1, read on the forward strand.
GGTGAAGGGGAGCCAGGCTCTATTCTTAGAGGCCACCAGCTATTGGTTCCTGTGGTAAAGGGATCCTTCTCCAAGGCGATTGTGTCTCTGGGCTCCTGGCCTACAAAGATATGGTGCCTGGTGGTCGGAGGAGGGTGGAGGAGGAAGGACCCTGTCTGTGGCATCCACATCAGCCTATGCTCTGGAGGGTGCTACTTGGGCTGTCCTCGACCAGCGTGGAATATGGTTGCAGGAGAAGGAGGGATGAAATTAACCTGGAGACCCTGAGGCATTGGTGTCTTGAGCTCCCATCATAAGACCATGCTAGGAAGGCTCTGCTTCCGATCTTAGCAAGCAGCATTGTCCCTCCAATCACCTTCCCAAGAGACAGGTGCATCAGATAGAAAGTGATCTGCCCTGGGGGCAGCAGCATTAAAGCTGGGATTCAGATCCCCAGGCAGGCTGAGACCACTAGACCACTCTGCCTTGTAAGCAGCTATTGCCCAATCCTGCTTTCAAAGCACTTTTAAATAAGCTCTCTGTTGATACTGCAAGGCTTAACTCAGCTGGGTGGAAGCCCGCTGGTGGGCTGGGTTTGAGCTGGCACAAGAAAGAGCACTTCTCAAAGGGGCAGGAGTTCTGGAGGGCTCTGGACAGTTGCCCTCGCTTGTGTCCCTGCTGAGAACATGCTGTAATAACAAGAAGCATCTTAAAGATAAACCAGCCCCCGAGGTGAGGGTGTTGCCACCTCCCTAACGAAGGGAAACTCCATAACTGGGGCTTGTGGCATCGGAGCACAAGGTTCCCACTGCACAGAGACTACATTCGAGGCTTGGGAATGTTTGATGGGAGCAGAAAGGGAAAAGCAGGATGGGTAGAGGCAGCTGCTCCTGCCTGCAGTTCCCACGCTTGGCCATTTCTCCGCTCTGTGCTTAAGGCAGAGGATGCCATGGGGCAGCACCGGGTTGGGGCCACAGGGGTGGCTCATGAGAATGGCTTCAGGGACTGCACCCCTGTCACCTTTGCCTCAGGGCTTACCCCTGCTAACAGCAGAGAGTATATTGGGGTTGGGGAGAGGATTTAACCCTTCTGTCCCCCTTTATGCCTCCCCCAACATATTACCCAAGAGCTTTCCAGATGGGGGCTCACTCTTATGCCTATGAGCTCCCCAAAAGTTTTAGGAGGGTTCGTGTCCTCTTCCCCATTAGCACTCAAGAGGTTTCCCTATTTGCACCTCAATGTTTTTACCGGATCACCACCTGCCCCTCCTGCCCCAGTTAGTACCAGGGTTTTCCCAGTCACTTGTGCTCTGTCACAGCTGAGCCATCTGTCTGCCCTTCTGATCTCAGTGTTTTGGGGCTGACAAGAGGACCAGCAAGGTTTCCCTAGATTTCAGCCAATCTCCCTCGTGCTGGGCAGCCCCAACGTAGCCCATGCTGCCTAGGAAGTCCATTGACCCAGGAAGGGGAGGGTAGGGTGAGGGAGGTGCCCTCCCATCAATAGGCCAAATGCCTTCTGGCTGATGGGTGCGGTTCCCTGCCCCACGTGTTGGGTGAATGAAATGGCGCAGGTGGGGGGAGCTGATGCTCCACCGCTAATGAAAATCGGAAACCGATGGAGTAGCACAAGGTGCCCAGGCAGCAAGTTGTGGAAACGAGGGAGGGAGGGGGGTGGCTAATGGAAGCTTCTGCGAAGCGGATGTCGTATTGATTGCTGTGTGTCTATATTTATATATTATCAAGTATATAAACTTCAGCAGATGTATGGCGCATAGATAAATAAAATGCATGCTGAAAAATTAATGAAATGTACATGCAAATCCACCGCCATCGATCATGCCGGCTGCCAGGACCAGAGGGCTTTTTACTTTTAGTCTTTTTCCTTCCTTTTCCCCCCCACCATCCCTAATCCTCTCCTCCTTCCCCTCTTCACACCAAAAAAAAAAAAAAAATCCTCCCCATCTCGACAAATTCCTCAGTGCAGGGCCAGGTGAAATTTGGCAGGATTTTGTGAGAATCCTGGAATTTAATCTGCGTAATGCTGTTGCTGCTAGAGACTTTCCTGGGAGGGTGTTGGGAGTGGTGAGTGAATAACAGAGGGGTATTTGAGTTGTGGGGAGAGCTGGGTTTAAGCATAACTCTTGTGCCCAGATACCTGGTAATGGACATGTTCGGGACAGCTAGGTCCATACAGGAAACCAGGCAGTGTTTTTGAGATGGGAGGAGATGCCCAACTCATGGAGGTCCCAGAACAGCTCTGCAATTCCAGGCTGTTTGTGGGTTGTCTCCAGACTCTGCTATTGGCAGGTTCAGAACAGGAAGGCAACTTGTGCCTGATTTCTCCTCCTCCAGCAGGCTGGATTCCTCCTTGGGCCTCCAAACCCCCTACATAGCCTGACTTTGGGCTGAGACCCGGCCTGCGAGAGGCTTCTTGGTGAGTGAGGAAGGCCTGTGGGTGCTTTCCTATTGCCAGTAGATCAGCTGTCTGCAGAGTTGTGGGTGGGGGGATTCTCGCCTTCCATTGGAGGCTGGGAGCAAGGCCTGTTGGCTGCAGAGGGAAGTGGGCAAAGCATTAATGGATGGATTTGGAGCCATGGAAGCCTCTGTCCTGCCTCAGGGATTTCCTACAGAAGGCATCGCCCCAGGCAGTTCTCCTCCTGCAGAGGTTAATTGCCCCCTGCAGCACCCGCACCGTGTCCCACATGGGTGCCCACCTGCAGGTCCCAACCCACTCTCCGTGTCCAGACCTTTTCAACAGGTCCTTGTCCTCTCTGGAAAGCCTGGCTGGTCCCCACATTGGAAGTGCTCAGACAGTAAGGTGGGAGGAGGAGTGACCTCTTTCGCCTCCTCTGCCCTCCTCCATATTGAAATGACTGCCAGAGTCTACTGGGTGAAGGTAGCGCCTCTCTGTACCCCCTTCGTGCTGCATGTTGTTCCCTCCAGGAGGCAGGACACCCGTGTGTAGCCCATCTTCACCACTAGCCCTGTGCTGCGGTCGTCAGTGCCACTGACCTCTTGCTCATCTGCACCAGTTGGGGGCCAGGGGGTCACTCTTTATCTATGGTGGAGATGGTGTTGTTTCCTGTATGTAGAATCCACATGCTTCCTATGCCAGATTGGGGTGGGCATGAAGAGGTGTCTGGCCCTTTAACACCATCCCCACCCTGGGGCACCACGACCAGCTGGTTCAGTGACTATGTGGGACCAAACTGAGAATTGTTCTACACCTCAGCAGGTGTCAAAATGTTTCTAACCGAAGCCATCTTCTCTGCACCCCCACCCCAGCCCTAGAGGAGCAGGTCCCCCCACCACTGTAAACTCCCAGCTCCGCAGGGGTTGCAGGGCCACACAGCACAGGCTGGGGCTGTTTATTTTAGAGTCTGTTGTTAATTGTGTCCCATTGTGAAGTGGCAACGCTCTCAGAGGGTCACAGAGAGTTTAATAGAGCAACCTAACAGCTTCTTGTTGATGCAGCCTGTACCTGCTCCCAGTTCTGTTGGGTTCACTCACCCTCCACTCCCGCATTGCTTTTCCCAAGAAGGGGCCCTCTGACGCAGCCCCCGTCCAATGCTGCTGTCATGTTTAGGGTTTACGGGAGAGCTAGGTGAACTTTGTGGGTAGAACCCTCTGGCACAGTGCCAAACAGAGACTTGGGGAGCGGGTGGCAGATAAACACTGGCGATAGTCCACTGCCTGCCCTTTGCTAGTGAAGTCACTTGCTTTCACCCACTCCCTCTGGCCTGTGATTTCAGAGCCTGTTTTTAATCTGCTCCTAGACCAGGCTGGAGCCAGTTCTCTGAGCAGAGACTGCAGGTCAGAGCTCCAGAGGTCAGCAGCCCAGCGCCAGGATTGGGTGAATAGTGTTGAATGGAGCAAGGGGATCCGAAGAACAGAGGGGCTTGAGACAGCTGGGCCGAAGCCTAGTCCAGTGGCCGCCACAGAGCAGCTGTCAGGCTGGGCTAGACCCATTCACTGTGGTTCTGTTACATGGTCTCCAGAGAGGAGTGTTCATCTAGGCTGCTCCCCCTGTCACTGCATTTCCCAAGAGCAAATTCTTTAGTTTCCAAATGCAGTGCCCCATGTGTTGGCTAGGGGCACCTCGAGTGCTGGACAATTGGGTTCCTCCTCCAAACTCAGCTTTCCCCACCCCTTCCAGAAACAACACAGGGGAGAGTAGGTGACTCAGATGGCTGGGAAAGAGTTAGGGGGCCTGTCCGCTGTGTCTTGCTCATTCAGATCTAGCTCCGGCCAATGGCACCGCCCTAAGGTGGCTGTCTAGTGGTCTCAGTAAAGCAAGTTTGGCAGGCCTCAGTCTAGTTCCCCCTGGACAAGAATCACAGCCACTTTCAGCACTAACTGGCACTGTGTTTTTGCTCAGTGAAGAGGCCATGGATTGAGCAGAGCGCAGTAGCTGAGCTGTCTGGAACCTCTGGGCTAGGGGCGAGGTCATTGGTGGGAGGGGATGCAGGGAGCTTACATTGCTGTTACCTGTGTTGTGACTAGAAGAGGCCTTTCAGCTCTGGGTACCTTTCTCCAGCACTAAAAGGGAAAACTTAAGGAGAGCTGAGATGACGACTATAAATCTAAAAAAGACCCTCACAGAAGAGGACCAGCAAAGCAGCGTGCGTGTCTCTCTTTCTTTGACACTTTTTAGCGCCCCCCCCCCCCCCCCCGGTGTTTCCAGGAGACTCTTGGCAGCTCAGAAAGCTGCATAGGCCCATGGCGGCTCAACCTTTCCCTCTCCCCGAGCCCCGGTCTAATCAACCCCTATAATTTATGCAGAAAATATGATTTATATTTAATTTCACCACACTTGCATTGTTAATTTGAGATGTAATTAACCCGTCGCTATGACAACTAATTTCATGATGCCGTAAATTACCGCCGTCTTTTCATCAAAATTCAGTTACTTTGGCTCCTGTGTGCAATGTACTGATGCAATTAGGTTGCTAAGGGCAACCCAAAAGTGTTCAGTTTCTTTTGTGTATCTGCATTGGGGTAGAAGCTGTGGTGCGTTATCCCAAAGTCCTGTTTTCTTTGGGAAAGAGCAGAGGCAGACGCATCCGTGGAGGAATGTGCGTGAGGGAGATGGAGCGGAAGAGTGTCCTATGCTTGGATTTCCCTCGTGCTAGTCTCTCCTCTCCGTGTGTTTATTTCTGTAATTGTTTTAAAACAGCCAGGCTCCTGATCGTGCGTGGTCCCCATTCATCTCAACCCAGAGCGCCCCCCGGAGCTCTCCACGACAATTCAGGGAGAAACTGGGAAGCACTTTGCTGTCACTTTCATCCTGAACGCCAGAAACAAGCCCCGGTGCTTCCCAAAGAGTTTGTGTCCCTCTGAATTTGTGTGCGCGCGCGGAGAAAACTTGTTTATATAGATCTCCCCCCCCCACCCTCTTCTTTATTTAAAACAAAAACCCTCTGTGTTGCTTTTGTCACGTTAATTCCCATTTTGCCAACACCAGGGGCCCAGGCAGACGAGTTACCAAGGAACACAAAATTTTAATTAGTGTATTTTAATCATTCAGGCTTTCCGAGCTAATCCACATACCCTAGAGAATTCCCGAGATGCAGCACTGCTCTGCTTTACCATTTATTGTTGAGTCTATTATAATTACTGTTAGCAGGTGGGGACTGGGAGATGTTTATTATGAGTTTTTCATCTTTAGTATAATTACCGAAAAAAACAAAATAAAAAGATGTCGGCGCATTTTGTTTTCCTAGAGGTTTGTGGTGGTTTTTTTGGTATTTTTCCCGCTCCTTCCAGGTAGGTGCTCACCAATTAGTGCCTCTTTCTCTTTATTTATTTATTTTGTTGAATGGCGAGTCGCTTGGTACTTTTTCAGCCTGGAAGAGAGAAGCCAGTGCCAGTGGCTGCTGGATGGAGCGTGAGCATCTAATTTCGGGCTAGAGATTGAGATGAGGCCAAGCGAGACCTGCTTAGGATCCCAGCTCCTTGTAGTTCTGGCTTTGTGGAGTGAGTTTGGAGGGATGGTCCCAGGTCAAGACAAGTTTTGTTCCTCTGTCACCCTGCCGCTCCTCTGTTCCCATTGGTGGGGTTTGGCCAATGTCACCGATAGGAGTGGTGAGGAGGTGGAAAAGAGTGTGAGTGGGTGTTTACAAATGTGTTCATGAGGACACAGCATGCGTGAGAATCCACACGTGTCTGGCTGTAAGCCTGTCCGTGCACAGGAGGGCACGGTCCCACAAGTGTTTGCGAGTGTGAGCACGAAAGGGGGAGTGTGCGAGTTTCATGTGCACCCCAGGTTGTGCCGAGAGGGCATTTGGAGCACACAGGGCAAGCGAGGACAGAAGGGGAGATGTGGAGCCTCCGTCCTGGAAGGTGCTTGAGCCAGAAGGAGTGTCTGTGTCTGTGCTGTGTAGCCTGCAGTGTGGGGAGTGCCCTCTGCCCCTGAGGGTGGACGCTTCAGCAGATGCACCGGTGCGACCCACGGCAGTTGCCAGGCCTGCTATTCTCTCCTTTCTAAACCAAACGGCTGCCTGGGATCCGAGAGCCTTGTGCAGGAATCCAGCTCACAGCCAGGTGGGGGTGTCATTGGCTCTCTTCCAAGAGCAGCTCCTGGACAGCTGCCTCTTCCCAAACCCAGGGGAAAGTCAGGTGCAGGGCAAAGCCTGGGGGTGCCCTGCCTCTGATCTTTGCAACTGCCTGGTGAAAAGGAGAGAAGGGAAGGGGCTGGGTGATCTGATGGGGTTCATCACTTATGCTCTGTTTTCTTCCCTCTCAGCCCACATGGGGGCTGCGCCCTGTCCCGCCCTGCCCCCTCCCCTTCCAGCTTTGCTCTGAGTTTGGTGTTCAAACAGACTGAAATCCCAAAGAAAAACTCAAAGGGTCGAAAATACACCACTCAGATCTACACTGTGAATTTTGCTTGGTTCCAATTCTAGTCTTACTCCGCTTCAGGCTCAAGCTTACACCGAAGCAGAGATGAACCTGAACCAGCGCCCCTGACCCAGTGTGGGAGCCTCACCCACAGCTCAACCCCTGGGATGGGCTGTATTCAAGAAGCCAGAGCTCTGGGGAAGCTCTGATTCAGATGTGGATTTTGGACTTGTTTGGATCCAGAGTTTTGGTTCATCCCAGAATAGAAGTTCTGTTCTGGATCCTGCCTTCAGACCTAGGTTGGTTCAAGGCCTGAGCCTTGTGTGTTTTAGGAAGTCCCCAAGCTAGGTGAGTTTCATGTGATTTGGGACTTAGCTGGGAAAATGTGGTGCTGTTGTGAGGCAAACGCCCTCTGAGTCCCACCACGTAACACTGTCTCTCCCACCACCAGTATTTCAGAGTCAGGAAAGCTAGTCCCTCCCCCACACTCTTCATGTCCAAGCACAAATATTTTCCCCTCCTCGGTGACTATTTTCAAGTTTTCCTGGAAAATTCCACATCTGTGCACAAGGCCCGGGCCGCAGATGAGGGGAGCCCAAGCAGAATTAATTCAGTAGTTGTGTAAGGGCCCTGCGATGTAATTATAACCTCTCCGAAAAGTGGTGCAGGGTTAGAGAGGCCTGGGAGAATTGCACCGGATTGGGAAGAATGCCTCTTTGGCCCCACACTCTTCTCTGCTCCTCTGGCTCTTTAGGGGTTTTTCCTTTTCCCCTGGGTTCAGAATTTTCTGATGGGTGGGTCCAGAAGTAGCGCCTTCGGGCTTCCACATACCTCAGTTCTCTGCTGATTAAGTTGGCCTTAGAGCTCTTGCTGTGTGTTTGCTTCTTCCCACTGTATGAGGTGGCTGCCATCTCAGCGGCACTGGGGCATTGTGTGGTTTGAAGTGCCCTGCATGGTCAATGCAGAGCCCACGCACCACACCACACAGGTGTACATGGCAGCGTTGGATAGGGTTGGACTGTGTGTGGGCTCCAATCCAGAAAGTGTGCAATTAAATGAGAAGATGCTGGCCTGCCTTGTAGCCATTCCCATGTGCTGGTAGCCCCCTCAGGGAGATTTGGCATCTTGGAATTATTTGCTAACCCAGTGGCTTCATTCCCAGGTGCCCTGAGGAGATAAGACAGCCCAAAGTGTTTGCTAGCCCCGCCATTCCATTTCTTTTCCTATTTTTAAGTCTCGTGGCAATTTAGTTCTTTGAGATTTGGAGAAAACTTTTGGAGACATCCAAGCTGATGGCAAAAAGAGGAGGGTGCATGGTGGCATCCCTTGCCATAGAGGGGGCAGTCTGCTCTCACACGTCACCAGCCCCACATTTTGTTTGCCTTAGAGTCTCTGTGCAGCCAAGTTCCCAAACCCTGGGATGATCCAACCGCCAAGCAGAGATGGGGAAATGCAACGAGGCCACTGTTTGGGTTAAGTTGGGTCTCTTATTCCCTCCTTCTCTCCCCATCTTCTCTCACTTTCTCCTCTCTCTTCCAGTCCATGGAGCAGTCTCCTTCTTCTGCAGTGTGGCCCAATCCCTAGGGAAGACCCCTTAATTCCCCTCTCCCACATCTCTCTGTAACTACCCCAGGCTCCTGCGGAAGCCACCTCCCTGGGCAGAGCAGACAGCGGAGAGGCAGAGCAAACCCCATTGAAGCGTCCGGAGCCAACCGGGATGGATCCATCCCCTGGGGAGAGAGTACTTTGAGCACTGGCCACGGTGGGAGGCTTTTCTTCTGCTTCCTCCAAACTTTCCCATCCCGGCTGTGGCTCTACAAAGAGGCCCTGTCCCCGTGTGCAGGCCCTTCCGCACGGAGGGGTCTCGCCAGCCGCTCTTTATTGAGTCTTCAAGCGCTGGCAGAGCACTCCATTAAAAAGCCATTCACCTTTGTGTCCCCAGGCCCCCAGCCGGCTCCCGCTCATGTGACACTGGCCACAGTTGTAAAACAACAACACAAATAGTTGGCAACTACTGGTTGTCATAGCAACTCCCCCAGTCAATCACGCCTCGGGGAAAGGGGTGCAGTGAGTGGCAGGGTAGGGCAGTGCAGCCAGGAGCCGAAAGGGGGGCAGTTCTCAGGGTTCCCTTTGGTGGGAGACTTGTTTTAGCCAAAGCTTCTTTTTTTCCCCTTTAAATAAATAAAATAGTGGGAAACCCACAGGAGGAGATGGTTGGTCTGAAGGGGAGGAGAGAGAGAGAGATGCCCCTGACCCTTCCCTGGGCTTGGACCTAACCCGTGGGTATCCTCTTGTGAACCCCTTCATTCTTGGTGCAGGGCCAGAGGGAGAATCCCCCAGATCCCCATTTGGGGCCAAAGGGCCATCTGAATCCCCCAGCACCTGGCACAATGCCTGGGGGATCAGAATGTGGCACAGTGCCCCTGCATCTGGCACAGAGCCAGGGCTCATCGGCAGAATCAACCACAGTTCATGTCTTGCCAGGATTATCTGGGTATGTCTCAATCACTTCCCTGCCATTGTAGGGCCTCCGACACTGATGCACCTCAGGCCCTCCTGTTCTCCACCTGTGGCCCATAATAGCCTAGTCTACTGTGGGCTGTAAGCCATTGGCCTAATATCCGTCATTGGGTTTGGTGTGCGGGTGCCAGGTGGTGATGATGGCCTGTGACAGACAGCAAGTCACATGATCTGGTGGTCCTTTCTGGCCTTAAACTCTAGGACTCTATGACTTGCAGAACGTAGGGCCTGGAAATGTGTGTTAGTGCCCTTGAAAATCCTGGGTTTGGTGAGGGGCAAATAAACTCCCCAGGTCCTTATGTTGGTGCAGAATTTGCAGGGGTGGGGGTGGCAGGAGAGAGAGATGGGACAACAAATGGGCCAGAAAGACCCATCTTAGTGGCATAGCCTTCCCTGGAGTGGACCATGCCACTGCCCCAGGGGAGGTCACGGGGTGGCAGAGACACTCCAACTTTGTACCTGCTGCAGCGAGGCTCAGAGGAGGGGAGACCCCTAATGCGGTGGCCTGATGACACAGCAGTGACCTTCCTGGGACCTGGGGTGGGGGGGAGTGTTGGACAGAGGAAGACCATGAAATTGCATGCGCCCTGAGGTCCTGTCTGAACAAGGGAGAGCCCTTAGAGAAGGGGCAGCCCATCTCAGCTGGGCTGGGTCCCTGGGGTCATGTCCATGAGCTGTGGCTAGGCCCTTGGGAGAAGTGAGGGGAAGGGGGAGACTGGTATCATCTCTGAGGCAGCTGAGTCTGAAGTGGCTGTCAGGAGAATAACAGGAGAGGGGTAGACCGAGAATTTCCTCTACGTGGGCAGTGGAACCACCCATTTGGCCTGTTGGCTGAGAGAGCAGAAGCCCCATCCCTGTCTGCATAGTCTGGCCCTAGAGCTGAGGGTTCTGGACCTCCAGGGCTTGTGGTGAAGCAGCAGCCTCTGCATGTCCCTGCATGTGTGGTGGGGCGGGTCCAGGGCTGCAAAGATGTCCCCGCTGCAGACGGTTTGCTGCGCCCTGTGTGGCAGGAGGCGCTGGGGCAGAGTATCCTCACCGAGGCTATTGGGCCCGAAATGTGCAGTCACAGCTCCCTGCCTACTGGTATAGCAGACATGGATCATGGTGGCTAGGAAGAAAGGCCACCCGGGTGCTGGCAGAGGTAGTGTCCATCTCTCCTGTCATCTCCACAGGCCCTTAGGGACATGGCAGAGTTGTGGTGTTTTAATGTCTCTTCTGCCCTTTCTCCCCCGTTTAATGGATGGAAATGGCCCATGAGGCACCTGGCCCAGTGCATGTCCGTTCTGTGTGACTTATCCGCTGAGCAGTTAGCCATGCCGGGCGGGTAGTCAGCAACCGCCCCAACGGCTGCTCCAACCTGTGCCGATGTCCCCCATGGCATGTTCTCCAATGGCCCCTTCCCTGCCATCATCTCTGCCGAGTGGCAGGATGTCTGAGCAGAGCAGGCCTGAAGTCACCACTGCTCTTGCGGCTCTGCCTTTGGCTCCCCAACCACCTCGAGAAACTCCTGGAGAGGAAGAATGTTAAAAAATCTGCACTTGTAGTAAGCTGGCAGCATCCCCAACCACTGACTGCTCGGTGCCAGAGCTTTGTAAGAATGTTGACGGGGGCCGCAGCTCTGTACCCAATGCACCTCCGTCCCTCTTTGTCTCCATTGTCCTGGTAGCTGCATGTTGGTGACATGGCTCATGGTGGCACGGAAGAAAGGCCACCCGGGTGCAGGCAGAGAGGGGCAAGGGGTTCCCAGGTGCAGCAAGGGCTGAAGGGAAGTGAAGCACTAGGCTCTGAAGAAGATTGGGTAGTTAGCTTGGGGTCCTTCCAGACACTTTCCTAACTTGCTCTCTATAAACACTAGTAAAGGATTGGTGGAGGTATCTGTGCCCCACACAGCCAAAGGGTGAGATGCCCATGGGGACTAGGCTCAAGTTGCAGGCAGGCACCAGGGTCCTCAGCTGCTAATGAAGTGAGGCTACTGCAGAGGGTTCTGCAAAGCACGGCAGGACATCAGTAGAGCACCTGGCTTTGTAAATCCTGTTCTCTGAGCTGTGGTCATATGGGGAAAGTTGTGGTCTGGGTAAGGAGGAAACTACTTCTTCTCCGCTCTTTGTGACTTTCCCTTTTCCACTTCCTTATTCTTCACTGTCTACAGGTCTCTCATTCATTTGTTCTTTCTGGGGTTCATTCTAGTTCATTTCATAGAATCATAGAATCATAGAATATCAGGGTTGGAAGGGACCCCAGAAGGTCATCTAGTCCAACCCCCTGCTCAAAGCAGGACCAATTCCCAGTTAAATCATCCCAGCCAGGGCTTTGTCAAGCCTGACCTTAAAAACCTCTAAGGAAGGAGATTCTACCACCTCCCTAGGTAACTCATTCCAGTGTTTCACCACCCTCTTAGTGAAAAAGTTTTTCCTAATATCCAATCTAAACCTCCCCCACTGCAACTTGAGACCATTACTCCTCGTTCTGTCATCTGCTACCATTGAGAACAGTCTAGAGCCATCCTCTTTGGAACCCCCTTTCAGGTAGTTGAAAGCAGCTATCAAATCCCCCCTCATTCTTCTCTTCTGCAGGCTAAACAATCCCAGCTCCCTCAGCCTCTCCTCATAACTCATGTGTTCCAGTCCCCTAATCATTTTTGTTGCCCTTCGCTGGACTCTCTCCAATTTATCCACATCCTTCTTGAAGTGTGGGGCCCAAAACTGGACACAGTACTCCAGATGAGGCCTCACCAATGTCGAATAGAGGGGAACGATCACGTCCCTCGATCTGCTCGCTATGCCCCTACTTATACATCCCAAAATGCCATTGGCCTTCTTGGCAACAAGGGCACACTGCTGACTCATATCCAGCTTCTCGTCCACTGTCACCCCTAGGTCCTTTTCCGCAGAACTGCTGCCTAGCCATTCGGTCCCTAGTCTGTAGCTGTGCATTGGGTTCTTCCGTCCTAAGTGCAGGACCCTGCACTTATCCTTATTGAACCTCATCAGATTCCTTTTGGCCCAATCTTCCAATTGGTCTAGGTCCTTCTGTATCCTATCCCTCCCCTCCAGCGTATCTACCACTCCTCCCAGTTTAGTATCATCCGCAAATTTGCTGAGAGTGCAATCCACACCATCCTCCAGATCATTTATGAAGATATTGAATAAAACCGGCCCCAGGACCGATCCTTGGGGCACTCCACTTGATACCGGCTGCCAACTAGACATGGAGCCATTGATCACTACCCGTTGAGCCCGACAATCTAGCCAGCTTTCTACCCAAATTTTAAAATTTGTTAATTTTCTTCCTGCCTGTGTTTGGTGTCTCATTTGTCCGTTCTTTTTTTTGTTCTTTCTCTCATTTGTTCTGGTTTTCTCTTGTTCTCTCCTTCCTTGGCCCATCTCCTGGAGTCCTGTCTCCTGTCACTCTCAGCATTTGTAATTTTTCTCTTCCATCAGTGCTCATCTCATGTGAACTGCTTCTCCTCAAGACTCCCCATTTGCCAATGCAGAGCCCTCAAGTTCAGTGTCTCTGTTCTGATTGGGGGGGTGCAGAGGTTCCTTTACCTGCAGGTTCTGGGTCAAAATATTGGGGTGTGGCCCCTTTCCTCATGATGAGTAAAGCGGGGTGAGATCGATCTGGAATTGAATTCCAGGCTTGGAAGCAATGTGGAGAAAAAGCAGCTATGACATCACCATACAAATACCCACTCCCTGCAGGGGGCAGCACTGGCTGGCAGTGGAAGGGTAGCTGTAGACCTACTGTTCTGTGAGTGCCCCCTTCTGGCTCATTTGTGGTCAGGTTGTGCTTACGGCCTGTCATGGCAGATGGCACTGAAAGGTCAGCCATGCTAGGTGAGCGGATGGGGAAGATACGGAAGCACGTGAAATATTGGCGCAGAAGCTCTGCCCTGTGTCTGAATTAGTCTTTGGATTGATGCTGGGATGTGGGAATGTGGGCACCCCTCCTGCCCATGCTCACCCATATATACATTCAGCCTCGTGCATGCACATGCGCAGAACTCTTCACTCGCACTTGTGTGCACACACTTGCTCACACTCCCTTGCATGCCAGCTCGGACAGACATGAATGATGGGCTGCAATTGTGCTGATATGTGCATCTGCTCACATGCATTCACACCCACTTGTGCTCACATTCTCCTTTATACCCATATGTCTGCGTGAGTATCTGCATTTGCACTCTCATGTGCACCTTTGTACACTCCCACTCCCACCAGTGAACTGAGGTTTTCATTCATGCTCAGACACATGCCTGCACTTCCCACAAGTCCATTTGCACTCGCGTGTGCACCGCATCATGAACACATGCTGTCACCCCTGCGGCCTGTGGTGCATGTTCGTATCCATTCACACTCCCCTGGAAGCACTAGGCTTTGCACTCAGAAACCCGCATCCATTCCTACGCAAACCCCTGCTCTCACACATTTTATACACGCCTTCTCACCCTGACGTGTGCACGAGGACCGGTTCTCCCACATATATGTATTCATCTGTTCCTGTGCACTCGGACACACATGCTGCTGTGCAGTAAATTACCTCCTCTGTGCCACCCCACCTCTCCTCCGCCCTCCCCCTACCCCAAGCCCTAGTCCAGCTAAAGTGCTGTAACATAGTAGCTGCGTGAACTCCGTTTCAAAGGTTAATATCAAAATCTGGAGCGGATTACCTAAAAATTACTTACAACACCATTAAAATTCTGAACTCTTTTTGTTGTGGCCGTAAATTAATTTAAAATGTCAGGTTTTTTGAGAAATCCAATAAGAAATTGAGCCAACGGAGCAATCTGTAAACTGTCTGGCACAGAGGAAAGTGTGTCTTTTCAATCGACAAGAAAAAATATGGGGCTTAACTGGAACCATATGGCAGCGCACTTGAGAGAAATCTGCTGAAGAGAAGGGAGGGGAGCATATGCAGGCAGAGGCTGCAGGAGAGCTGGCAGAGGGGAAGGGGACTGGTTTGCCTTGGGACAGGGGAGACAGGTGCACATGTGTTGGTAGGGGGAGGCAGGACAGTAGGACGGGGAGCAGAAAAGGCACATCCCTCCCCTCTTGGGAACCAGGTGCAGGGCCCCGATGCTGAGCGGGGCTGCAGCAATCTGGCATGCTGGTGTTGAGCAGAGCCCTCTGCTATTGTGGGAACAGGCTGTGAAGGCTCTGCTGGGGCATGATGAATGGTTAGCTGGCTGTGAATGAGGACAACTGGGGAGTCAGTCCACCGAGGGCATGTGGAGGTGGGAAATGGAATTCATTTTTCACCGGCGGCCCAACACCCCTTGCATTATCTCACAAGCCACCCTAGCATCCCACCAATACCTTCAGTCACCTCTAGGCTCTGGCCCGTTGGCCGATATTGCCGTGGGATGGTCCATCAGGACAGGTGTGGCCGATGTGTGGAGTTTGCAACCTCGTGCCAAACTTTGGGTGTGGATATTTTGGGGAGCTCTGAGCTTCCCCAGCCCTCATTCCCCTCTGCTCTGGCTTGCCTCTCACCAGCATTCCTCTCACTGGTGAGAAACCCTGCTTCCCCGCTGGCTCCTGCCTGCCAACATGTGTTACCCATTAGGCCGTAATTTCAGAAGATTTACAACACATTAAGTAATTTGTAGGTTATTTCAACTTTAATCTGCTGAAGTCAAGAAAATCAAAATTAAATTCAAAACACCCGTATCTTCAAAGAGCCAGGAGAGGGGGGCGGGCAGTGGGGTTGTTTAATGGCTCCCACCATCTCCCCTCCCCTCCCCTGCCACTAACTTCATATCCCACCCCCTCCCCCATGACACCAAGCTCTTGACTCACTAAGAGGGCAGGAGACAAGGTGCTGTGTGGGCAAGGGGCAGGGACCCCTGGCTTCTGGGCCAAAGAGGAGTCAGCAGTCACAGGTAGTGCCTTGCATAGATCCTCCGGCTAGAGGGACCTCTGGGATCACACAGCCTGCCCTTCATGACGCAGGCCAGAGAGCATCACCCAGCGATTTCTGCCCCTTGCCTGATAGGCTCTGCTGTCAGTTATCCTGGATTTGGACAGCCCGGGGCTGGGGTGCGTGACATGGGGGCGGTAGAGTTGCGACTGGATCCGTCCTCTAGAATTCAAACCAACACCCACCCCGTCCTCTTATTTTTTGCTTTCCCCCACTTCTGCGCTCCCCAGATCCAGAAGCCCAGCCCAGTCCCCCACACTTATTACACTGGTTCCTCCTGCTCTGTGGGGGTCTCCGATCCACTTTTGCTGGCTCAGAGATGCAGCTGCACTTCTTGATTTCCCAATCATCTCAGCTTCCCCTGCCACCGGCCTCCCAGATGGGTGGTGTGAGAATGCCACTTCTGGTTGCTGGGCTGATGTCCCAAGAGTTCAGGGCTCTCGAATGCCTAGTTCTCCCTGCCTTGGGGCCACCAGTGGAGTGGTGATTGTGTCCCATCTTCACGGAGCCTTGTGGCTCTCTGCTAATTCGGCCCCGCAAGCCAAAGGGGAGTGATCCTTATTCTAGGGAGGAGATGACTGAAGGTAGCGATCTGCCTGAGGACACTGAGGGAGCCGATGTCAGACCCAGGGTTCAGATTTACTCAATCCTAATACCCAGTCCCGTGCTCTCTCTATGAGCCCAAGCTGTCTGCCATCTGTGTCGTAAGATGGGTATCCGTGTCCTGTAACGTTGGATGCAGCCGTGACTCGTGGTAGCAGCTTCCCCACAGCTCCAGGCACAGGGTACCATCAGAAAGAAGCAAAGAGATGCCGCTTGGGATGCTGGTGAGGCAACTAACCCCGCTGCATGTCCTCCCTGTGGCCCATTGCAGGCCTGCCAGAATGCTTTTGTATAACTCAGCCTGGACATCAGCTGTTACCGTCCCTGGTGTGCAGCACTTGTGGCAGGCTAGCCACAATGATTACAGCAGGAGCTGGGGAGCCAAGCCACCTTGGTTCTAATCCCAGTTCCACCACTTCCTCACAGCATGGCTCACACCAACTCCCTTTGCCTCAGTTTCCCCATTGGTAAAATGGGATAATGATGTTTATTATGACACTGCATCCAAATCCCTTGAACTTTGCTAACAGGGGGAGACAGGTTCTGATCTGGATCCAGTCTTTGTTGCTCGGGTCCATCTCAAGTTTTTGCCTGTCTTAGGTCCTTGGCTGGGAGGCGCTTTGCAAGTGCGGTGCATTGTTCTAATGCTACAGGGCCTGGTTGTCCCTGCAGCTCCTATTGAAGACCATTAGAGGAAGGATGGTCCATCAGTTACAGTGCTTCTTGGAGCTCAAGAGCCCAAGGTTCAATCTTTGAGCAAGTCACTTAGCCTGTCTGTGTCTCAGAGTATGTCTACACTTAAACCACTACGTTGCCAGCTGTAGTGGTTTAAGTGTAGACACTAGCTAGGCTGATGGGAAGGGTTCTCCTATTGGAGTAGCTAATCCATGCCCCTGAGAGGTGGTAGCTAGGTCAACAGAAGAATTCTTCCATCAGCCCAGCATTGTCTACACCAGGGGTAGGTCAGTTTTTTCACATCCCAAGAGATGTAGCTATGCTGATGTAAGTTCCCAGTGTAGCCCAGCCCTCAGTTCCCCATCTGTACAATGGGGATAATTGCACAGTGCTATCTCCCAGGACACACATGTTGCAGATTGTGAGGCGCCCAGATACTACGGTGTTGGGGCCCATATAAGAACCTAGTTATAGGTGCATAGCACATCTGAAAAGGGGGTGCATAGTCTGGGCCCTGCATGGTGTAGGTACACCTTGTGAGCAGAGCTCCTGCTGACTGGCTGCAAAGAGATCAGGGCAGCTGATTGCCCCCTTCCCTGGTGCCATGGTCCCATGCTGTCGCTGCCACAGCCCTTGTTTGGAGAGGTTACAGATGCAAACGTTTGGCAGGATAAATGAGCCATGCTGAGGAAGGAGCGGGCTGGCTGGTGGGGCGCTGGGTTTGAACAGACTGCTTACAGCATCAGTGCACTCACCCCTGCGTTCCCTTGGAGTTTTTAATATACAGATGTGCTGGTTGAGAAGGAGGAAAACAATGGTTCAGGCACCTCGCTGGCTCAGCAGCCACTGAGCAGGGCCCCCCACAGACCCGGCCATATGTCATTGTCCATGCCTTGCTTTTGTGCTCAGCTCGTCCCGTAAAATAAGCACTGCTGGGCAATGGTACCCCCCAATGTCCTGTTCTACATATTCCAGAGGGCCTAGATCTCTCCACACTCATCCTAGAAAATGTCCAGGTTCCCAGCTCAGCTCCCAAGGCACCTCTTCCCTTTCTCCTTCCTGGTCAATAGAGCCATGTGGTTTGGGTGCTGACAGCCCATTTGGCAGGGATCCATAACTGCTGAGTATGCAGGCTAGCTAGATCTATGCATCCCTGCACTGCAAGGGTGCCAGCATGGGAGAAACTCTGTGGCACAAGCTCTCTGTGAGCCAGATCACCTAGAAGGCAATTTTATCTGTGAAATGCATCACTGATGTACAGTCCTGCAAGGCTCTGGGCACCTCTCAGGAGCAATGTCACCAGCTCTGCTCAGCATGGGATCTCCGGAGCAGGGGGAAATCTCGGGGCACTTTTCACTTCCTCCACAGCCGAATTTTCCTGCTTCATTCTTGTATCCCTGGGATACAGTGCATGGCTCTACCTTTTTTCAGCTCCTTGCCCATGCCATCCTAGGATCATCTTTTCCCTTTAACGGCCAGCTCTGCATGTTTGGTTGCACTCCTGCTGGAAGCTGATCTGTGCAGTGTTAGATGCCGTCCCACATCCCCAGGATGAGCGGAGAGCGGAAATGCTTGGTTAATCTCTGCTCTTCACTTCGGCAGTGTTTTCCCCCACTTGTATCAGATTTGGTGACTCCCATTCTAACTCTCCAGCTGCCCTAAGACCTCCGGTGGGTTTATCCTCCTGTCAGTTTAATGTGGATGAAAGATGCTGGATTGACAGCCCTGCAGACTGAGGGGGCTTGATTTACCCCCAGAGTCTCAGCAGCAGGGCCAGCTTCCCCCACACTGGCCCATCCATTGTGCCACAACCCCCTGGCCCAGTCTGTCTTTGGCCCTTCTGTAGATTCTGCCCATCAGAAAGCCAGTTACTGCTAGTTGTGCTGGTGAGCCATCTTGTGATGTGGATTGAGACTCTGTTCATTTCAAACAGGCCGCTGGGCAGCTGTGGACGGTGACAGCTATTGGCCCCTACTGACCTCAGCTGGGTTTGAACCGGCAACTCCTGAGGTTTTTTTTTTTGTTATTTTTTTTATTTATTGATAGATAGTCTCTGCAGAGTTGTTCTCTTGGTCTTTGTCTTCACAAGGAAAAAAAATGTGTGTGTAACAGCTGTTTGCTAAAATATGTTAAATCCTAGTGTAGACAAGGGTAGTTGTGGTTTTAACATGTGATGGTTGGTTGAGCTAAAACCTAGGGAGAATCTAGGGTTAACTTCAACCAGCTAACACGTTAACTTACCTTGTCTACGCTAGGGGTGAAATTCTGACTCTGCTGAAGTCAATGATAAAACTCCCAGTGACTTCAACTGGGCCAGGATTTCCCTTTAGGATTTTAGCATGTTTTAGTCAATGTATTAAAAATATACTTTCTTTCCTAGTGTAGACATGGCTTAGTGAAGTTTAATTGACAAACACTTATTCATTCAGTATTGATGGGATTCTTCTCTGTTATCCCATTCAGTAGGGAATATGGGAATGTAGCAGAGTCCTGGAGGAGTCTGTTATTAGAACTTCCTCCTTCTTTCACTCACTTTCCTGCCCCTTTGATGCAGGGAGCATTGTTCAGTGGTTACAGCACAGGTATGGGAGACAGAACTGCTGTTCTCAACTCTTCTGCTGACTCTCTGTGAGACTTTTCAGCAAGTCCTTTCAGTTCTCCCTACCTCATTTTCCTTGTGAATGGATTGGGGCAGGAACTGAGAGGCTCAGTTAATTAAAGTTTGCAGCGTGCTTTGGGATCCTCAGATGGAAGGGGCTAGAGAAGCATGAAGAACGGTTCTTGTAAAATACCGGTGCACAGTATTAATGAAAATACTTTGCCTATCTGTAGTGCCTTCCATTCAGGGACCCTAGATCACCTTGCAAGCATCAATTAATTAAGGCGCACAGATCCCCTGTGAGGCAGGCAGTGTACCTATTAGATAGTGCACTGGACTATGACCCCGAAGATCTGGGTTCTATTCCTGACACTGCTGGATGGCCTTGGGCCAGTCACCTCACTTCCCCGTGCCTCATTTTCCCATCTGTAAAATAGGGATAATGATACCTGCCTCCTTAATAAAACACTTTGAGAGCTACTGATGACAAGTGCTATATGAGAGCAAGGTATTCTATTATCCCCCTTTAACATATGAAAACTGAGGCACTGGAAAAGTTAAGTGACTCACTTAAGGGAGGTATGAACTTCTGACAGACCTAGGAATGGAAATCTGAGATCCTGCCTCTCAGTCCTGTGCCATAGCCTCTGGACCAGGCACTCCCAGACTTGTTTCAATGGATGGGCTACATCTTAACAGAGAGCTGGTCTCATGCATGGCCCCCCGCCCATTCCCAGGCCCGGAGCCATCTTGTGGCAATTGCTTACAGGAGAAGCATTTAGAGTGGAATTTTCACCAGCTGACACTGAAGCTTCTGGGGGTTTTACTATCCTCCTCCGTAGCAGAAGAGTTGGGCTGGTGCTGGGCTCTGTGGAAAATCCCACCCACCATGTCTTCTTAGCTTCTTTTAATGCAGCTGGAAACAAGCGGTGCAGCCAGCACTATGTGACCAGCCAGCTCTCCATGGGATGATCCTGCTGTGTTCAGTCCCCAGATAGACCACCAGTAGTAGGTGCCTGTCAAGGCTGATTCCCCACTCTGGCACTTTGAGTGCAGAAGGTGGGGGCCCCCAAGGATTCTAAAAATTAATACTGGCCACTCAAGGCTTGTATTAAACTCCCAAGGATACAGCTTTTCTCTAACCTTGGACTGGTAGATGCTGCCACCACCCAAGTGCAGAACCCCTTTGAAAACCCAGGAAGGCACACTTGGGAATTCCTTCCTGTGGGGTACCCTCAAGCCTTTCACCCCCGCCCCTCCGGTGAAGAGCTGAGAAAGGAGGGAGAAAAAAAAACAAAGAAAAGAAATCAGCTGTTCCCACCAGCTAATTAAACATGTGCACAAACCTCTTAAGACACAAAAATCCAATTCTCGTCTTAAAAAAAGGTAAATTTTATTAATAAAAAAAAAAGAAAGAGAATACATCTGGGAACTCAGGCTATTGCTAGATTTTAAAAGAGCAACTACAAGGATTAAGCACCAAGAATAGCTTTCTTGAGGTCCAGCTTAAAGGTTACAAGCAAAACATTCCTCTGGGGTTAGCACAGAGGAATCCACAAGCCATAACGAAATAAAAGGGATAAACCTAATCGCGTCTTCCTAGACATTTCCTGATCTACTTACATATCTGGGGTTTTAAATGAGTAGTTTCTAGGTATGATACTGATGACTTTTCATACCTAGCCCAAGCTTCTTACAGCATAGCTCTGCCCTGTCCGCCTCTCCCCGTGAGAACAACAGACAGACAGACAAAAGGGGAGTCTTTGTTTCAATTTTAAAAAGTTCTAGCCTTCCTATTGGCTGTCTTGGCCAGGTGCCCACTCACTTCCTTTTATATATGCATAGCAGTGAGACTTTTTAACCCTTTACAGGTAGAGCAATTAGAGAACAGCGACTAAGAGGGACTTATAGCTACTGGGTGTCCATAAAAGGGTGCTACCCCCCTCCCTTCATTTAGCACAGCACTGCACAGAGCAGTTCTCCCCTTCATGACGTGCTGTCTCCTCTGTCTGTGAGCATGTGGTTGGGAGGCTGCTAAAACCTTTACTTTTTGGTGACTGTACTCACCAAGTGGATACATGAGCAGGGGGAGCAGCCAATTTGGACCTATAGGGAGAGGTCACAGGCCACTGAGCATTCGGACCACCAAGAAGGGACCCTGCTGGACAGCTCCTGGGCCCGTTTCTCTCCCACTAACATACGTCCTGGGCTCCTTTCTTCTCCGTGCTTGCCCCAATGCTTTGTGCTCTCAGCATGTGTTGTGATGGGGCACAAAGGGTGGTGTTTGGCCAATTGTATAGATCATGACCAGCTGCAAAGTTTGGATCTGGACTTCCTCAGTCTGGGGGTGTTTGGATCCAGAGGCTTGGGATCTGGATCAGCTCTACATCGAACCACCGAGCCAGAGTGCGTTCATGGAGCAAGTTGGTGAGTAGGGTGCATGATGCTGGGGGTGAGATCCCAGCGGGCCACATCCTCCACGGGGCTGCCCTGCCTGGTGTGTGGACGTACTGGTGACTCCAAACCGTGGTGCAGAATGAGCATGAAGAGTGAGTTAGAGAGAGACTAGCAACTCCAGTAGCATTTTGGAAATAATGGGGCTCCATGCTCAGGCAGTAGTGCAGGAGTCAGGCAGGGCCAGGAGACGGGCGCTCCGCCCGCCAAGGTGGGGAATGGGCATGGGCAGAGAGTAGGCTGGGAACGTACCAGGAAAGGAGGCGTGGGTTCATCCGAACGTGCCAGGCAGGTAGCTGGTTGCCCTGTTTCTCCTTGGTGTTTGTTAGTCTCAGAGTCCTGGTTCACAGCTCCCTGCAAGCCAGGGATGGAGGAGATCCTATGAAAATGATGATATGTGACAATCAGTCACAGCAATTAGTGTTTTGGTTAACAGGCCTTTTTTGTTTTCTCTCACCCAGACAGAATGTCACAAATAAATCCTCGCCTGCATTTGCATATTAATTGGATCGGAGACGTCAAGCATCTTTCATTAAAGAAAATGATCTGCATATTTGGAGACATAAAATAGTTATTTTGATGGGTTTTTTTCATAAGATCAGGGGGTGGGGGAGGAAGGTGATGGGAGCAGTGGAAATTGAGGTAGAGCGAAGGCAGAGAAAGCAGCTTGTTGTGGTTAACCCCGTGCAGCCCAGAGCAAACTTGCTCCCAGGAAGAAAATAATAATATAAATAATAACTGAAGGGACTTGGAGCAGCCTGTGGGGCTTCGTGTATTTTGCTTTCCAGCTCAATTTGTGGATGGACCCCAAAGGAATCTCCAGAATGGCTCCTCTCGGCCTCACCCAGCCATTCAGCTGGGGGCGTCCTCAGCTTTTATGGCTACTCCCTGTCTGGTAGCAATCGGGGAGCAGGAATCGCACCCTGGTGAGTGGTCCAGGGGCCTGGGCCGAGTGGCATTGGCAGGGAAGCCAGCCTTTGACTGGAGGCTCTAGTGGAAGCACCTGGCAGGGTGGAGGGACTGGGCCGGTCTGGGCCCAAGCTGGTGATGGGAGCTGGAAAAGGGGAAGGGGGCAGGGAAGAGCTACGGATTTAGGTTCCAACCTCTGGGTGCTGTTGGAAGTGGGGGTTGGGGTGAGTCCTCTCCCCCTGAGCTCCTTACCATGCTATGAAGTGCAGCTAGCAAAGGAGTGGAGTGATTCCCCTTTGCTCCATTTGGCCCCTTGGAGGCAGTATCCTTGGTTGTGGGTTCTCTTCGGCTCACAGCCTCATGCTGGCCAGTGCACTGTAAATCAGGATGGTGACTCTTCCACTCCCCCCATGCCCCCACCCTTCTCCCCCATGTTCATTTGGGTAGAAGTGCTGGGAGTGTCAGCGAGTGTGCACGTGAGCACAGGAATCCATGTCTGAATATGCACGTGGAGGTGAGTGTGCAGGTGTGCTTGGGCTTCGGAGCCTGTGAGTGTGTGAACACATGGCTGTGTGATAGCAGCATGTGAAGCAGTGAGTACAGGGCTGTGTGGGTCTGTGTGTCAGTGTGCAGGTGTGGGGGCATGTCTGAGTGTGTCTACAAAAGCGTGTCTGGGGGGGCACTGTTCCTGGAGAGGCAGGGAAATAAATGTTCCCATTTCAAAGTGACTCAGGGACTGTGATTCCTTACTGACTCCCTGGCTGTTCTAGGACCAGCGCAGGCTAGAAAAGGCTGAATTTGAGGCAGAGAAAAAAACGTGTCTAGAACTTTTGCCAGAGCTCCCCGTCCAAATCAGTGCTGCACTATTGTGCATAGTGGGCCTGACCCATTAGGTCCTGTTCTGCTGCCCTGACCCCACCATTAACCACAGTCCTAATACAGTTTTCCTCCTCCTCTTCCGTCTCTCCCCTGGTGATCTCCCCTGGTGTTGGTGAGAAACACTACACAGCAGCATAGGATGGGACATGAACCTGACCCTCTCCCTTCAAGGCCCTGTGGGGAAGTTACGGAGGCAGAAGGCATTGGCCTGAGATGGAATTTGGCCAGGATGCTGGGGTGAACACTGCTACTCTTGCCAAAAGCACCATGGAATCTTTGTGCCAATGAATGGGCAGGACTTCAGCTTTAGATCTGCCCCTAATGCCGGGCTGGGCGTCTTGGTTCCATGCTTACTCACAGTAAAGGGTGCCCCATGCTGAGTCGCCAACCCTGCTTCAGATCTTCCCATCCACATGCCAGTCCAGCTCCACTCTGCTTAGCTTGTGAGTGCCACAGTAGCAGGATCCACAGCGCAAGTCTGTACAGCTGCAGGGCACCTGCCAGATTTACAAGTGAGGTGACAGTGCAGTCCATCCCCAAGCTCCCATCTAGGAGGGAGGGAAGGAGGCAAGGGGTGATGGCTTCCTAGCGTGTGGGTGTCACTGCCCTGCGGAGCCATCTGTCTGTTGCTTAATCTGGCCAGCTTGCTGCCTGGGATGGGGAGCCTGGAACCCTCCTTACCGACTGGTTACTCTGGGCGAGATGTATGGAGACTGTCCCTGGACCCACAGCAGGACAGAGTAGCCGAGGCTTTCCAGACAGAAAACTAGGCAAGAAATTCAGCCTTGGATTATTCTGTCCCGGTGCCTCATGTTCATTAAAGCCTCTGAGCGAGTCCTCAACTGGCAGGATCTGCAACACTTCTGGGGAGCCCTCCTTGTGGGAGGAGGTCACAAAGCAGGGGGTGCCATCCCGTCTCCAGTCCTCTCTTTCCATGAACCCTGCTGCGGTGCCATGGATGCATGTCCCCCTGCCCTTTCTCTTTGGTTGGCCGTCTAGAAAACACCAGCATCTGCACAACTGTTTGGTGGGGAGCTGCAGACTTTGTGCTTCAGACCTCTGACAACACGGCCCAGGTCTACTGCTGGGCCCGCATGAACAGCCCCGTACACTGAAGGCCTCGCTTTATTAGCAGCAAAGGCACAATCTGAACACCAGCAGTGCCCACCCCTGGCTCAACGTAACACCCTCCGGTGTGGGAGAGGATGGTCAGCCCCCATGGTCTATTCACTCATTTCTCCCTCTCTGCCTCTGCTTCCCCTTCCAAACGTTGTCTCATCTGTTTAGACTGAGCTGTTTGGGGCAGGGACTGTCTCTCTCTAGAGTTATGTCTGCACTGCAAAAAAAAAAGGTGTGTTCTTAACTCAGGTTAAAATAGCCATGGAGACATGGCAACTCGGGTGAGCAGCTCAAGTTAAAGCCTGGAGAGGAGCCTGGAGCTGACTAACCCAAGTGAGAAGCTGAGTTGCATGCCGTCACCGCTATTTTAACCAGGGTTCGCTACCCCGAGTTAAGAATCCCCCCTCCAGTGAAGACATACCCTAGTGTTTGTGCAGTAGCCAGCACACTAGGGCCCTGATCTCAGTCGGGCCTCTGGGTGCTGCCATAGCACAAATAATAATAACAAGATTGCTTTCTTTCCCTGGCAGAAGCTCCTGTGGTCAGTGCTGTGTCTCACCAGGAAATCTCCAAAGCACAGAAAGGTTTGACTCCCAGCTCCAGAGAGCCCTGTCCCAGCTGACACCCCGTGCCTCAGATCCCAGTGTTGCCCCATTCCTGAGAGGAGGTTTCATGGTTTGTCCTGTGATTAGCCCCCGCCCCCACTCCCCTCTCCACCCCACACATCGAGGAGGGATGTTTTTTTTCACAATCCCAATCCTCAGAAGCCGTCACTATCCAGGGAACATTATCACACACACTCGAAATAACCCAGAAAGCTGCCAGCCCCATATTAGGGAATGAATCCCCGTCGGAAAGCAAAGGGAATGCAAAATTTATTGACAGGCTAGTGTGACTGCAGGCAGCTTGCATCCCAGCCCCCTCCCCTGGCTCCCACCACCATGGATAACTGCCCGTGAACCTCTCTGGCACGGCAAGCTTTTATATTTAGTGTCTTCAAGGTACCCTTGTCTCAGCTGCTGCATTTGTACTGTATGTGAGCCTCCTTTGGGAATGAAACGTAGACTGGGGCAAGGGGGACAGGTTGGAATCAGCTTCGGCCCTACGCTGCACCCCACTGCACCCCCAGTCTGCTCTGTCATCTCCCCTTCCCATGAAGTGATGGCAAACATTTAATGTAGGAGACCAGCCAGCCTAAAAGTTCTCTTCCTCTGCTGCTTTCTTTGGAGGAGTTTTATTGTCATTGTCATTCTAAAGGGAGGCAGCATGACTCAGTGGTTAGAGCAGGGGATTGAGAGTCAGAAAATCTCACCTTCACTGTCACTGATTAGCTGTGCTATTTTGGTCAATTACATGGCCTCTCTGTGCCTCACTTCCCCCACCTGTAAATTTATAGTGCAACCTATCACCGTAGTATTTGAGCACCTTCCACACAGAATGGATACCAGTAGTGATATTCGGGAGCGGGAGTTCATGGTGTGTCTAGTAATTCTCCCTGGGTGTAAAAAATTCTGCGTGGGAGATAAGTGATTTGATTGCTTTGTCAGTGTTGGTTGGTGTTTTTGGTCAGGGACTTTCTCTGAGTCAGGATTTTGTTTTGGTTTTTTAAGTGAGTAGAATGATCATCATTCTTAGCTGGCTTCTATAAGGCAGCTCGAGCCCCTCAGATAGACGTCGCTATAGAAATGTGGAGTGCCACTATTAAATATTTGTATTGCCTTTTAATAGACAGAAACAGGGAAATACACAGGATGCGTATTATCACTTCTATGGTACCCTCCAGACATTGGCTAATTCATTCTCATGACCCCCTTTATGAGGCAGGGAAGTATCACTATCCCCTTTGTAGCCAGGCACAGAGCAGTTAAGTGACATGCCCAAGGTGGCAGAGGGAGATGGTGTTAGCAGTGTGATTAGAACTCTGGAGCAGCTGGCCCCGCTTCAGAGCCCACGTTTGTTGCTATCATAGTGTCCAGAGCAAGTCTGCCCTGGCTGCTGCAGGTTATTTGATGTGGTGCATGCTGAGCTAAAGACCAGTGCTATTGTTGTATCTGGAACCAACTATAAACCAATTTGGAGGCGGTGGGCTGTGTTAAGAGAAGTGGTATCGACCAGACAATTTTTCCTTGAAAAGCAGAGACCCCAGAAGCATCTAAGCTACTAGCCCAGTGGATGGGCATAGGAGGAATGGTGAGTAGGGGATGAGGTTAGGGAAATCACACTCTTGACACGACTTAGTACTGGGGATTGTTTGGTGTGCCCAGAAAGGGTAGCACAGCAGGGCAGGCTTTCCCCACTAAAAGGTTGCAACTAATTCTTCTTTAATTATTTCTGAATGTTGCCACCCTTGCCTTGCATGCACCAGCAGAAAATCCCGTCTCCATGACCCAGTTGGTTTTTGGCCTGCCTGCTGACGGTGCCAGTCAATGCCAGGTATGGTGTTTGGCCTCCCTGGGACTAGACCAAGACCAATCCCAGGCCCTTGATTCGTTCCACTCAGGCCACAGGATGGTCATCACTGGTACCAGCCTTTGGTCATTGTCAACCTAAGTCTGTTCTCACTTACTTGTCTTTCACACCAGCGTAACTCCGTAGAACTCAGAGGGTTTACACCTAATTGACCTTGGCATTAAGTGAGAGGAAAATCGGCCCTGGGGCCACATCGAGGCCTGGGAGCTCCACGTGAAAGGCTCTGTTGACTGCTGATTCTCAGCAGTCCCAATTAAAAGGGACGTTTTAAAATTGCATAGCCAGCTCTCTGACATCTTCTCTCTCAGTTCCAAGAAGGGAGCTCCTCACATCCTACCAGGGGATGGTAGCTGTGTGACTTCCATGGTTGTCTGTCTATTTGGCCACCTCCCCCTGGTACCTAAGCACCAAGGGCAGGGACCAACTCCGGGGCAGCCATGGAGAGGGCAGGCTGCACACTCAGGATGGGAGGTGGTCGGCTCTCAGGGCCAGGTCGCCACAGAGAGATCCATCAGTGTGAGCAGAAGTTTTTAGAGAAAAAGAGTTTAGTGATTTGTGGTGCATTCAGCTCAGCAGATGGGAGCTACAAATTCTCTCTCTTTAGTGAACACTGTCCTTTAGTGGCTGGCCGGCGCCATCAATCACACACAGACGCCATCAGGAAATGATTCCCAATCAATTATAATTGCTCTTCACCTACTTCCTGTATATCACTTATATTTTACTGCAGATCCTGAAGAAACAGGGGATCTGAGACTCTGTTCCTTAAACTTTTTCTGTCCACTGCTGGCCCACCCAGCTCGTTCCCTGGGACAGCATGGGGAGAGAAAGAATACGTGGTTGGTTTTAAACATGTAGGTGAATTTTATTGCTCCTGAAAGCCAGAGACCGATAGCTCGAAGGAGGAAGATGCTGTATATACAGTGGTGCCCAGCCCTGCCCACAGGCATCTAGAGTCTGGCCCCGTTTTACAGATGGGGAAATTGGGGCTCAGAGAAGCTGCCCACATTTTCAAATTTGGCACCTAGATAGAACCTGGCTGCATTTAAGTGAAAATGACCAGACTTCCAGAGATGCTGAGCACCTGCAGCTTCCACTGACGTCCCTGGAAACTGAGGCCTCACTCAGTGCTGTGCAGGATCAAGGCCCTAACACAGACCCTCCCCACAGCTCCAAAGGGGACTCTCTCAGACATCTCTTCTTATTTGCCACTACTCTTTCCCTGCTCTTTCATCTCCTCCTGGGCCTGATTGTTCGCATCACAAGGAGAGAAACCAGCATTTAGAGAGAGGTCTGAATCAGGGTTTAAGACCCATCTGGGTTCTGGGCTGGAGATCAAATTGGGTTTGGGTTTGGCAGTACCAAAATCTCAGGTTCTCTGCTGGAGAGATTTCAGCTGCATCTGAAGCAGAACCAAATGTCTTGGACCGGGAAGGGAGGTAGGGATCAAAGAGTCCATCTGGGCAAGGAGGACTGGAAAGAAGAGTGTGCCCAGGGAAAAGAGGACTGCGCTGGGGAAGTCTGTCCACAGGGAAGGCAATGCAGATGAAAGATTCAGGAGGCTAAGACTGTGTCTACACTGGGGTTTCAATTACTGATGTAGCTGTGCTAGTGCAAACTCCCAGTGTAGATACAATTTACACCCATGCAGATCCCTAGTGTGGACACAATTTACACCTCTGTAGATGCAATTTACTTCCTTGCAAATACCATTGTTACCAGTGCAGCTGGCCCTGGTTGGGTGTGATAGGAGGTATCTGTGCAAAAGGGAGTGAGTGGTGAGGAAGCTCTGATGGAGCGTGAGCAGGGGTGGGTGGATGCCATCCAGCTGGGCAATTATTTTATGGAGTCCTCAGAAGTCCAAAGTTATGTGTGTTTGTTAAGCGCCGTAACGCTGAGTTTATTTAATGTGGCTTTAACAGCCGCACGCTTTTATAAATCAAAATAATTAAAAATAATAAATTTGAAGGTTAAACAACAGCTTGCGCTCTGGCAGAGAGGAGAGGAGGGCATCTGAGCTGGGTCTAGGAGGGAGGGAGGGGAAGGATGGGGGGGGTCTCATGTGGCTAGCTGGGTCATTGTCATACCACTCTGGGGGGGAAAGGGGCCTAGATGGGGTGTGAATAGCGATTGCAGAGATCTGAGCATCTGCATGACAGTGCCCGTCACGCCAGCCTGGGGCCCAGGGGCAGCTTTCTGTGGCCCAGCCGGCGCCCCCTCGTGGCACCATTGATGCATACGCATTGAGCCCCACGCACTGCACCCTCTCTTCCCCACCATCTGGCTCTTGTCCCCCCACCCCCAGCCCCATGTTTAAAGCTCTCAGAGACCCCTGGGTTTCCAGCTCTCTCACAGGATTTTCCGGTTATCAATATTCCCCCTATTGCAAGGCATTTCTATTGACGCTGCCATTCATGGTATTTACACAGAGCTATCGAGTGCCGCCTCCCAGGACCCAGCCCGGCCATTCGGGAAGGAAACAGGTCAGGTCCTCTCACAACTTGGGCTTAGTGCTTGTGAAAGGGGGAGCTTTAGGCAGACCTTCCCGCACCCCTTTTTTCTCTTTGGTTTACTCCAAAAGATTACCCCAAAGTGACTGGGCAGGCAAGGGCGCGGGGGCGGGTGTGTGTCTCTTTAAATGCTCTTTGTGTCAGCACGATAAGGAATTTGATGGCTTTATCAGAAATACCAAAGCTTTATTTAGCAGGGTGAGGCGAGCGCGCCACTCGGCTCTGCACAATCTGCTGATAAATGGCGCAAAAAAAAAAAAAAAAAGGGAGTGGGGGAGGAAAGTCTAAACTTTCCTTGATTGCGTTCACGCACAGCTGGGGTTCCCAGGCCCTTGGGCACACTCCCCTCAAGGTCCCAGTGTCACTTCGCTGCCGGATCTGCACCATAGTCACCGCTACCGGGACAGCTCTTTGAAAAGAGAAAAAGCAACTTGTTCTCCCTCCTTAACTGGCCCTCATTACTTTTCACTCCGCCCCCTCACACCTCCCTCTTATCTCCTAACCCTCCATCTTCAGGCCCTTCCCCCTCAACTCTTCATACCTGCAAATTACCCCTCTACCTCTCCGGCCTCCAATCCTGCCCCCTCTTAGCCCTTCTCAGCTCTCTCCCCCCACACTCACTCCTTTCTGCCCCTCCCTTTGCCTTTGCCTCTGATCCCTGCCTACCCCAAGCCCCTCTCACCTCCGCCTGCCCCCATTCAGGCTAGGGAGGGAAACGTGACCTGCACCTTGTTATTTAAAGGCCCCAACATCCCTGTTTAATCCCTGGGGTGGCTGGGCCGCAATGAGACGCCTGGGTTTGCCTGGCTTGACCCTGTGTTCGGCAGGAGCGCTAAGCAGAACCAGCTCTCCCAACAGTCCTTCACCTGACGCTTGCTCCCATGCTCCAGCTCCCTGCACTGCACGGGTCTCCTCCCCTGTTCTGGAAAGGGGGCTTTTGCAGGGGAGAGCTGGGTTGGGGGGGGTGCAAGTAATACCTGGAAGGGGCAGAGAGAGAGAAGTCCTGGGGAGGGGTGCCATTGGCCTGGGGAGCTCTGACTCCCTCCTGATTCCAAAGAGCGGAACTGCCATGGGGGCTGAGCCAATGAATGCCAGGGGCCGAGAGCCCTAATAGAGAAAACTGGCATGGAGGGAGGGGGAGAAGACGGGTCCAAAAGTGCTGGGGCCTGCAGTTTAGGCTCTGCGCCTGCCCACTGCCTGGTAAGGAGTAGAAGCCTCCAGTGCTGATGAGTTGCTTTGGAGGGAGAGTGTTTTAGACTAGAGTGTCCCATCTGTGTAGAGATGTCGCTAGAACAAACATTGGCATTTAGAGCCAGTCCAGAGTATCCCTGGCTGCCCCACACTCTATAACAGACAGGAACCCCCAGCCCAGACACCCTGAACATTGGGAACAGTTGGATTCAGACTGGAACCTGACCATGAAGCATGAAGAGTGAACTGTGGGGTGGGGGATCTGTTCCCCGGGGGAGTTTGTCCCAGTGCCAATGCTGGTGAGGGGCAAGCCTGGGTTCAGGTGCTAATTTGAGTGAGTTCCCGATCACCCAGAGGGATAGAGACACAACCAGATTCAGGCTGTTGTGCTCAGTGATGCCCTGGGACCCTCCTGCGCTGAACAGAAAAACAAATCACCAAAAGCATCTCGTCACTCCTATCTGCATGTTTATGGGAGGCAGGTGCAGTCTGAGCAAGCTCAGGCAGGGACGGCTCTGTGTTACAAGAAATTTTCATGTTATTACTATTATTATTACTAGACATTTTGCTTTGTAGATGAGTGGAACCATGATTTGGTAGTTAGAGCACAGGACTGGGAGTCAGGGCTCTTGGGTTCTGGGCCGCGCTCTGCTACCAACTCAGTGCAGGCAAGTCAGTTAATCTCTCTGAGCGTCTCTAAAATTGGACTAATAGTGGCTACGGTAATAATAAATACACGGGATTGAAGCAGATCTAGAATTAATGGGCCTGATCCTAAGCAGGAGCAAATTGGCAGAGTTCCATTTAAGTCAGTGGAGTTACACTGACTTACCCCAATGGAGAGTCTGGCCCTATATTTCTATAGCACTTCGAGATCCTGAGATGGAAGGGGTAGAGGAGGGCAGAGTGTGTGTTCTGATTTATGTTTATCATTAATAATTTCCATCTGTTATGCAGGCAGTGCAACTGTAACTGTCCTGGCCCCTTCCTGATCTCGCACTTCCTCACTTCTTTCCATTAATTTCTACTCCTCTTTCTCTCGATCCCCCTCTCTCCTCTGCTTACACATACACGCAGACATCAACAGATCATCTTCTCTTGGCTCTCACCCACAGGCCTGTTTGATGTGGTTTCCAGGGGGTTTGAACCAAGTTCCCCATCTCTCCCCCTGTCATCAGGAAGCCTGCTGTGCTCTCTGCATCTACCCAGATCTGTTTAACTCTCTCCTAGGGACGCTCGCCACCTAGCAAGCTGTCTTTTCTGCTGTAGGCCAGACCAAAGAGAAGAGAGAGAGTGCCTGAGTCTGCTCTCAGTTACACCACTCTGCATTGCTGGTGCTGGTCTGTGCAGTTATTCCCAGTTTACACTAGTGTATCTAAGAGCAGAATCAGGCCCTGAGGTAGGGGAGGGTGAATAATCAAGGGTGAAAACTTCGTATGCTGAGCATTAGATGTTGGCTTGCTCTTGTTTCAGGATCTCTACTTCCCTAGGTCAGCTCATAAACTGTCATCTTGTTACTTGCCTCTGTTCCTACCCACAGCAGACTGCGTAGGCCTGCAGAAGGGGGCAGAGCCCTGGGACTCTGGCTGTGGGGTGGCTTATGTCTGCAAACTCCCTCTGGTGAGATTCCCATATCAATGTAGACCAAGTGCAGTCACTGTCCTGGCTGTGGTCACTCATGCTGATGGCTGCTAGGTGGCCTGTAGGAAATGACTACTTTATCTCAGCCCACTTTCTAGCAGGCCCCTCCCAAAAAGCTGCCTCAAATTTAGCACCAACTGGCCCCCTTGTTGGAGGTACCAACAGGGAGGCCTAGGGCTGAATGGGCCATGGAGAGTGTCCCCGGAGCCCTGCCTCCAGAATGGGGTCAAGGCACAATGGCAGGGCAGTGACTGGGCGAAGCTAGCACTGCTGGTACCTAGGCTGTCCGTGGGGGTGGGCTATGCAGAGGCCGTCGGGCTGCCCAGCCTGCATCCCCGGTAGTGAATTTAAAAGAGCGAGCCTCATAAAATGAGCTGTGGGCTGTCTCAGTGCAGGCAGAGGGAGCCAGGGGTGCTGGGACAGTTTAGCTCCCTCCTGAAGCTGGCTAATAAAAATCAGCCCTGATTAGGATTAGTCCAGCTGGCACTCAGCTGGCAGACTGATAATCTAATAAAAATTCCCAGGATTGGTTTACTCTGGGGAGGATTTGCTCTGGACGCGGGAGGAGCAGGATTAGCCCAGCTGTGTTGGGTATCGGAGGGGCAGGGTGGGGAAAGAGGGAGAGGGAGGGGGCAGAAAGGGGTGGGGGAATGAGACAGACAGCAAGAGTGAGTGGAAGTGACAGGGTCAGCCCAGGCCTTTGTCCTACAGCCTGATTAGAGAGTCTGTCCCCAGTTTCTTACACTTCAGGATGTTGTCGGACAAACTGGAGCTTAATTCTGTCAGAGCGTGGGAGAGATTGGACTTGACGTCCCGGGAACATATTCCTTGCTATGCGGAAATCCAGTCCCTAATGGGAAAATATAAAATGCCCATCAAAGTCCTGGTTGAGTTGGATGGCCGGGGAGGGCTGAGCTCCGGGCTGGTCCCCATCAAAGCTGTCACCCTTCTCCAGCGTGGAAGCATTCAGTGCACAGGGCCTGGCAGGCGGGGGAACTTGGGTGGGGCAGGCATGGCTCCACTTGACGTTGGGAATGAGCTAGCAGGGCTCTGTGGGAGACCCGTCAGAATCTCCTCCCGCGGCAGAGATGGGAAGCTCCAGAAGCCAGGCTGTCGCTCTTTTAACTGGAGCTATCGTCTCCCAGGCGTTGAGTGATGTGGCAGCAGCAGCAGCCAGGATACGAGAGTGAGAACTCAGCAGGAAATATCCCATTCCCCAGAGGGATCCCAGGTCTGTGCAGAGCAGCTCTCTAGCATCTGTGAAGGGGAGGGCTGCCCTCAGCTGTGAGCTGCAGGTGACTCCGATTGGCTTCCATGGGATTTGGGTAGAACAGGACCCACATCTGGTAAGGCAGGAGTAAAGGCAGGTTAGGAAATTGCAGTGGGTTTGGGCTCTCACGCTGACTTGCAATAGCGATGCATCTTTGGCCCATTGCAGTTTGGACGTATTTCTCCAGCCAGACTCTGTGCACCATCATCCACGTATCCCACTGCGCTGTGTCGCCACTATGTTGGCAGCTTGAAATACACCTATATCACACTCGCAGTAGCCTGGGGAGCTATGAATGTCCCTTGTACGCTGCATGGCTGCTGTCCCGGGGGTTGCGATCCCCCCCTCCTATTGCCTGTGTCATATACAGCCAGGCTGGTGTTTCATTGAGCTGGATTGGAAAGAAACAGCCCCAAACTACTGCCTGACACTGTTCTAGATTGTTGGTCTTCTCTATCCCCCCACCCCTCCCTGTACACACACACCCATTATGGATTAGCCTGTCTGCCCCTTCCCTAGGAAGTTCATCACAACATCCCACCCTCCTTGCACGCATGTGATGCCTTTGGGGACATTACGCTTGGATGAGGAGGGGGCACCGTGATAGGGGGCCTTTCGGAGCATTACAGGGTGAGCCTTGCCTGGAGTAGGGGTACCAGATCAGCCAAGCTAGATGTGTGTAGACACAAGGGGAGGAATAATCCAGGATGTAGACACTCTCCCAGAGCCTGAATTCAATGAAGAAATGCCCTGTCCACCTCTACGCTCTAATGATTTTTAAATAGTGGTGACGGTTGTCAATGGGCCTGGGCACTGTACCAGCTGAGAGTGCGTCTGTGGTCCAGAGGGCCTGCAGATTATACCTTGAAGCTCCAGGATGTGGCAATTACCTGGAAAGGACCTCCCCTTTCCCTCCCCAAAGCCCCTTAAATGACACAAAAATAAATAAATAACTAAAGCACTGTCCTCTCCCAGGCTTGGGGAGCTGCATTCGTGATTGTCGACTTGATGAAATCCCCCTGGATGTAATGAGCTGATTTTCTGCTGTTAATATTGCATCTGCTGATGAAGAATTCGTTAGGATAATGGAACGAAGCTAAAATATAAATGACTCACTGTCAAGAAGCAGCTTTTGCTTGTGTTCTCCTGACAGTTCTCTGTGGCAGGGGAGTTGTGGGGGGACAAGGGGCTGGCCCTGCAAGGACGAGGACACATGTCTGGGTGTGTGCCTTGGGAAGTGACTCAATTGGGAACCTGGGAGCTTGGGGCATATGCCAGTGCTGGGCTGTAGGCCATGTCACTGAGTGGATTGAAAGAGAATCAGATGAATCAAACGCTGCATGAGAAAGGGATCCGCTTATCACTGGTCTTTTATTTGGCAGTGAGCTTATCTGATCAGTATACGGGGGGCTCCCACAAGTAAACAGCCTGCTAATAAACGTTGCCTCTTTGGTAACCCTCAGGACTATTACCAGGGGTGATGGAAAACCCGCTTAAAGGAGATTATTTGCATTTTTGTTCCAGGTAATTTTTGTGACTGAAATTTTCATGCTTTGCAAAGTTGCCAATTCCACCCCCAACAGCTGAAAATAGGAATTTTTGCACATTTTGACATGAAAATGCATCTTCACCAGAATGACTTTTAGAAATGCAAAATTCTTGCTTTCACTGGAGAATAAGAATGTTTTGATGAAAGTGAGCCCATCGTCACTCAGCAGCATTCTTATGTTTGAGTGGAAAATCTCAAGATTTTTGCTTTCTTTAAAAAAAAAAATAGGGCTGTTTTCATGAGTACAGAATAAAATAAAAACGTCTGATACAGAGAATTTTTAATTTAATTGTGAATGTTTTTGCTCAGCTTTAGCTAACGTTGATTTGTTTGTCCCTTGAAAGGGTTTTGTGTGTATGTGAGAGACAGAGAGAGTGAAAGGGTTGTTTTTAAAACTTGTGGGAAAAGGACTTAAAAACGTTTTCGGGTATCCTTGCTATCATCATGGACTGTTTAGTGCACTTCATTTCAGCACTAAACTAAACACAGTGTTGTCAACTGTCATGATTTTATCACGAGCCTGGCGATATTTGGTGTTTTTCTTCAAGCCCCACATCCTGGAGTCAAGTGACTACTTGCGAATCTCAGCTTCCCTTAAAGAAAAGAAAGTTTGTAGCCCTTGTGTTTCATGAGAAAAAAGACTGAAAGTGTGCCACCCCGAAGGCCCCAAGCTCAGGAGGTGAATTAAAAGAACCCAGCATTTATTATTATATTTTTTAAAAATTATAATTATAAGCCAGTCTCATAATTTTGGGGACCTGATTCCTGATGCTTGACTGCTTGGAGTTGATAATACTAAACGTGCTGCATTTCATTAGTGCATGGCTTGTCTTGGATGGTTTTAGACACAACAAATCCAGCATCTTGGCAGGAGATTAGACTAGATGACCCTTGCAGTCCCTTCTAACCCTATGATTCTATTCTATGGGGAATCAGGCCCAGGCAGTCTATAAATCTTCTGTGTAGTTTTTAAAATGATACCTCCGTCCTAGAAGACCCTGGCTTGTGCTGTGCAGGCGCGCACAGGCTTTACAGTGCACAAGCTGCTCTTCTAGCTAAAAACATTTGTTTGACTCAATCATTCTTTGCAAAAGACCATGGATTTAAATGACCTGGGATGGGGGAATAGGGAGAAGACGACTCATGAATACAGGTGCTTAAAAAGTTTTGCATTAAAACATTTGGCAGAAAAAAACAATCTGTTTTCATCAAAAATGTTGGGTTTTTGACAAAAATACAGAACCCAGATGTTTTTGCCTTTTTGGCTGCCACCAAAAAAAAAAAGCAATTCAAAGAAAAACATTAACTGAAATTTTACAAAATTGTTGTTATTAAAATGTTTTCTTTTACTCAGGAACTTGAACTAGTTTTGCAAACTAAACAAATTACGTGAGTTTGCCCTGTAATCAGACACCTGGGCCTTTAGACTTCTTAGGTGGTGGGGAGATGGGAATGAGAGAGAGAGAGAGAGAATTATGTTTTATAGGCCTAAGTCTGCTATCATTAAATTTAGTAGCAAAATTTCCATTGATGTCAGCAGGGCTGGATCATCAGACCCTACGGCTACCCTTGTACAAGTGTGTAAGGTTATGTACATGTGTTTATTGGGAGGCCATGTGTTAGTGGACATGTGTCCATGTTTGTGTGCAAATGTCAAAGTACACTCTAGAACTTTTAGTGTATGGTAGCAGGGTTCACATGGACAGTTAGTGTATGGCAGGCTAGCATGCTGTAGGTTCACCCCCGTCTTGCTGCACACCAAGTCTGAATGTGGACAGGTGCTTAGCTGCATGTTTGTGAGCGTTGCCCAAGGGGGATATGTCTTGTGTG
Organism: Lepidochelys olivacea; assembly: GCF_965140295.1. Classification (NCBI taxonomy): domain Eukaryota; kingdom Metazoa; phylum Chordata; order Testudines; family Cheloniidae; genus Lepidochelys; species Lepidochelys olivacea. The sequence continues at coordinate 19,192,417 of NC_140428.1, forward strand.
CAATGGCAGTGTTGCCCAGGTGACCGTTTATAACTTCCCTGAGATTGAAGCACGCTCTCGGGTTATTTCACACCCTTCCACTCCCACTAAAGCACTGCCAGGCCATCCCACCCATAGCCTGACATGTACTTTCTTGGTGAACTCTGGAGTCCTCCTTTCCAACTGATCCCGCCCAGTGGTGTGGCCAACAATCCGGCAGCAGCCTGGTTCCCCTGAGAGGGAAGGAGGAAGAGGGCTCTGAAACTCCAAGTGCCCTTATCAGAAAAATGACCTCATGGGATTCCCTCTCCCTGCCTACTGCATCACATGGGCTCAGTTTACTAGTCATATGGTACCGGCCCAACCTGGGCTCTGCAAACCCAGCTGTGCCACTCTGCCTCTCACACCGTCAGCTGCAACAAGGCTCTGCAACGGCAAGTTGTCTGGTGCTTTAAGGCAGGATGTGATCCAGCCTGCTCTCCAGTAGCTGTCTTGGCTGCCCGGGGCTGATGGCAGTTAGTGTCAGTGAAGCCGGCAGGTCTGGCTCAGAGACGGCATTTCCTTGACCCTTTGCTGACCATAACAAGACTTTAAAAAGCCTCCCAGGCTCAGATGGGCCAATCCCAACAGAGATTAGAGCGTCAGGTGCAGTTGCCAAGTGCCATGTCCAGCCCTCCTTATCCCATGGAGAGTGAGGAATGCTGTAACATCATTGTGTGTGTGTGTGGGGGGGGGGGCTAAAAGTGATAATACAGAGATTCCACCCCTCTGCAACCCCCCCCCCCCCCGGCCACACACAAACCTGTGCCAGGGCAGCAGAAGTTTATGGCAAGCATGGGTCAGACCTTCAGCACATCATGCCAGTGACTTGCCTTGAGAGGCGCAACCCTCTCCTCCATCTTTGTGGACCTTGCCAGCTGTGCAGTGCAAAAAGTGGAAGGGAGGATTCCATACACAATGGCCAGTTTGTTTCCCAGAACTACCACCCCCTCGCTCCCTCCCTCGCCAGCCATACAAGTGAACAGAGGGACTCCTGCCCCTGGGATTTGCGTACTAATGGCTGATTTGCATTGGGGAGGCCAGACTTTCCACCACCCAGGCAAGTTTCCAAGCAGGAGAACTGGAAGGGAGCTCATGTCTGAGGTTTGATTTGTTTTCTGGCTGTTGGTATTGGCATTGCCAACTCCAAGGCTCCAAATAGCATGTCAGACCACATGAGATGGGCTTAAAAATCATGAAAGCTTAAGAAGCAATAAATGTTGGGTTCTTTTTTCTTTGCTTGCTGGGTTTTGAGCTTTTAGGGGTCACAGTTTCCAGCTTTTCTCAGCAACCAGGAGGGCTTGACACTGGCTTTTTAAAATAAAAGCAAAGCTGAGATTCTCATGTAACCCCATGACTCCGGGAGCTGGTGATTTTAAAAGGAAACAAATATTGAGAGACTTTCCATAAAATCCCAGGAGTTGGCAGCACTCTGACCCAGTCAGTCTAGATTTGTGTTTGATACAGGCTTGCACAGGCAGATGTCAGTGTGAAGCAGATCCAGGAAGCCCTAAGACAAGACAGAGAGAGGGGCCACATTTAGCAGGGCAGAAGGGGCGGGTTGAGACCTGCACACCCCATTGGCCAGCCATGGAGTTCTACAACCCAGCTGCACTCCTCTCTACTATGGCAACGTGGCCCATGGGGACTACCGGTCCTGTTGTGCAGTGCTCCATTTTCGGTAGGGGGGTGGCTGGGAGAAATGGAGAGTGGGATCTGCTGAGGAAACCTGAGAGAAAGGCAGCTAGAAAGAGAGAGAGGAGGCGGGAGTAAAAAAAAGAAAGGGAGGAGAGGGGGTGGGGTGGGAGAAAGCGAGAGAATGGAGTTTGGAGAAGGAGACAAGGCGACGGGTGTGGGGAGGCAGCCAGAGTAGGGAGATGAGTGTGCTAACAAAGAGACCAAAAGCAGAATTGATTTCCTCTGGACATTTTCTGAGGAGTTTTTACACCTGCCACTTAAAGCAGAGGACCAGATCCTGAGCAGACATAAATCATCACAGCCCTATTGAAGTCACTAGGGCTATGCTGATTTACACCAGCCCTTCTGTAGTCAACGGGGCTGTGCCAATTTATATCAGCTTGGGATCTGGCCCCATGGTGGTAAAAAATCTTTATAAGAAACCCAATCATGAAATTCAAATTCAAGCCCCACTTTGCTGACACAGTGGCCACTGCACTTGGCAAGTGCATCCTGTTGGCTTGGGTGGAGTCACTGTCTTTGGGCTGGTGCTGTTATCCCCTCCATCTGGGCAGCCAGCTTAAAAAAAACCAGTAACCCCCCAAAACCCCACTTTGTTTGTTTCCTCCAGTCCTGTGCCCAAATCCTCCAAAAGTCCCAACAAACCCTCTTGCCTATTCTCATCCAGCCCATCACCTGGAGTGTGTGGTGTGTGTATGTGTGCAGTTTTCTTTCTCTTGGGGTTCCCTGCCTCATCATTATCTTAATCACTGTTGTGTTAAAAGTTTCATGCTTCCTTTGACCTTTCTTTTTGGCCTGGTTATGCTGTTTAGCTGCTTCTGACACTCATCCCCTGGTGCTATTGCCAAGGAAACCCAGCACATTGGCCTCCCCCACACACACACTTGTCCCTTTCTGTTTTTTTCTTTCCTCTTTTTTTTTTTTTTTTGTCTTTTAACATGGTTTTCTTAAAAAGTTTTTTAATCAATCAAATTTGAGGCAGAAAATAGGCTTGGTCACGCCTGGTCCTTGGGTCGTGTGACACTCACTCAGGATCCTGACAGCTTCTCAAAAGGGGGACTTGGGACGGAGTGGGGAAGAACAGCATGTTTCTCCAGGAAAGGGCCCGTTTCCATGACGCTGCCCCTCTCCCCCGCCATCCACTGGGCTGACACGGACCCGAGGCTTTTCAAAAGGCCGGAGTTGGGGAGTGTGCGGGGAAGGGGAACAAAACAGAATTGGGATGGAGGTGGCGGTGGGGGGTCGGGGGGGCATGTTGGCGGCATTGACAGCTGCCCGGGTTCTTTGCAGCACTGACTCATTGGGGAGCCGGCAATATCGACAGTAATTTAGTCAGGCTGAGCGGGGCCTGCGAGGGCCCCGTCCAAATCCGCATAATCAGGGGCTTTTCATAAATGTCCCATTTTTCATCCCCCTCTGAGGCATTTGCTCTGGGGGAGCCGGTAACCCCGCCACAGAAGGAGAAAGGGGATAAGACAGAGCTACTGGGTCCTGGTACAATCCCCCTCACGCTGCTTTCCCCTTCCTGCTTGCTTTGCTCACGCTGTGCTTTCCTCCTCCTCGCTCTGTATCTGTCCAACTGCCTACAGCCAAGGGCCCTGCTGCCCTTCGCCCAAGCCATACCCGCTCGTCCCAGAGTCTCACTGACTGCACTGTGGCTGTCTAGGCAGTCAAGGGCTGCTTCGTGCCAGGAAGGGCATGGGGCGGCAGCATCCAGCTGCTGTGTGTCTATCCATGGGCTTCCACAGGGTGATGCCAGCTTACACCAGCCAAGTACCTGGCCCTCTGTTTATCGTGCTATCTCTGACAAACTGTCTAATCTGATCTATCTCAACCCATCACGGTAGCGCTCCCCACTTCCCTTTGCTTTCTGTTTCACCCTCAGTCAGTAACAGCACTAGCTCCCCCCTCCCAACCCCACATCCCTGCGCTGCTAGTTCCATTGAACAGTTCCCACCCGGAACTGAGTGCTAGATATATCAGGGTCCACCCTGTCACTTCTCATTTATTGTCTGCCTCCCCGAAAGTCTCTCTTTTCCCCCACTTTCTTTGTCATCATCTTTCTTTCCTCCCTACCCTTTCCATCTCTCCTTTCCTTCTCTTGACTTTATAATGAATGATTAGTTTTAATTGGTTTGCTTAGGCAACCTGACAGCAAATTAGCAGGAGCCAGGCCATGGCACGCCATCGCTAAGTTGGGGGTCTGCTGTGTTTTGCAGATGACAGGTAGGGGGGTTAGGGGAAGAGAGTCCCCTCCTGGACTCCCCCTTTATGCTTGTCCCTTTCCCTTCTACTCCTGTTATGCTTGACCAGTGTGGTGGGGCTTTTGTAATATGTGTTTCGTAGTCAGTGTCTATGGCCTTTCCTTGTTGATGGCATCGATGCAAAGAGCCAGGATTGATTGTGTAGGATGATGATTATCTTTGCTCTTGTTCGTTCCATGATATCCCTTTTGTGGATGTAGGCCCTGGAGAGATGGCCAGGGGTCACCTAGATAACCGAGGCGTCAGCCAGTCATGTCCCAGCTCCTCACGGCAGACTTTTCTCCCTTCCCTTCCTGTTAGCTGTTGCTGGGCCAAGCTCGCCTCCACTCAACGGGTTTCAGCAAAGAAAAAGGGCAGGGAGAGGATTGGGATTTCCCAGCTCCCCCTTTTATGGGTGTGCTTGTTGTGTACCAACTGGAGATTCTTTGGGACAGTGAGGGAGCAGCTTCTCCCCAGAGGGCAGGTGGGGGTTTGTGTGTGGACAAGAGACTGGGCGAGGGGTCTCTGCTGTTTTATGTCATTGCAATAATTTCCTCTCTCTCTCTCATGAGAAAGAAACTGCCAGAGGGAGGGGAAGGAGAGGAGTGGGGAGAACAAGCCCAGGAAGAGAGCTCTTTCTAGTTACAGAGACTGTGGGCTGAAGGATGGGACATCTTGTTTTGGGGAGCAGGACATGAGCTGTTTTTGCTGCTGGCTAGCTAGGTTTGGAGCACAGGGCTCTGCTCTTTGCAGGAGGCTGCTGGGAATTGGGAACTGGCTAACAAGTCTGATGGGCGTAGCTGCTGCTGCCATGGGGGAAACAGGAAGACAAAATGTGTTTCCCTTCCGTATCTTCCCGTTCAGCCTATTTGTTTTGCTCTGACAAAGCCAGGATCAATAGGAGGAGTGGGGAACTGGATGTAATTATCCAGAGTCAGAGCCAGAGCTTCAGGCTGGAGGCCTGATGAAGTCTTCTCTTCCTGCTAGGCCCCAGCTTGCTCTCTCTGCCATGCCTAGCTCCTCACCTCACCTTGCCAACCTCTCCCACTGCTCCCATGGGCTATGGCAGAAAAGGGGACTGTTGTCCCATGCTGCTCTCTGGCCCCGTTGCGGCTGGGTTGGACCTCCTCCATGCACTTGGAGGCTGGGCCAGGTGCTCATCCCAGTGCTTGGGGTTGGGCTGGGCTCAGTGCTTTTGGGGGCTGGGCTCTCCTCCTAGCACCTGTCCATCCTAGTGCTGCTGGGCTGGGCGCCTGTCCTGACGGTGGGGGGCTGGGCTCGGGCTGCTCTCTTTATCTTCCTTGGTTTTTATTCTAAATCATCTTTTTAGCAGATGATGAGATCGCCACCCGTGCCCCTAGACCAGGTTTAACTCTCCTTGGCTGGAGCAGTTACATGGCTTTCTTGTGTGCTCAAACACTTCTGTGTGTTTATCGAGGGGTATAGATATAGTGTGTCAGGCTGGAGAGAGCCCAGGACACTTCTTCTTGCTAATGAATCCTGGACTTTCTCAGTTGTCCCTCTTCACAGTTCCTCAGTGCATTCCCTCCCTCAGACCCGGTAAGCTGCACTAGCTCAAGGTTTATGAGCATCTGTGGAACTGAAAACAGAGGAGAGCTGATGTCTTCATGCGGGAACTGGGTCCCCTGCTGCATGGAAAACATAAACCAGTACAAAGTCTAGAGCCTGCGGATCAGCTGGTACAACTCAATGCGGATGCAGCCGTGACTGTTGTGGCAAATGCCATGATGTGTCACCTTGCCACGGCCTGGCCCCTACCCCTCCAAGTACCCGTTTGAATACATTTTTGTTGGTTTTAGAGCTTGCAAAAGTGAGAGAGGCTGTTAACTCAAGTGTGGACTGGTGCAGTGCAGGTTCCTGCCAGTGCACCTCCATTTGGACCTCCAGCACCTATTGTTCCTCCAGTAAGGCTAGTCCCTCAGCACCTCTGGCTCAGCACTTGCTCTCCTAGCCCTGCATTCCCACACAATCCAGCCATTGCACCTCCGTCCTGACCTTCAGCCCCCTCTGCTAGTCCAGTGCGAGACTCCTCACACAGCTTTGCTAGCCCTCTTACATCCTGAGCTTTTATCCCAGCCTTGGGCATCTCCAAAGCAAGGACTCTCTGTTCATTAGAAGATTTCTTTTCTTTTTTGTGAGTGATGTGGACAAGTGTCTACTAGAGGCTGGGTTGAGACCTCCCAACTTATCTCACTTGTGGCCTCAGCTGGCTCATTCTCACTGAGGTATCCCTGCAGCACACAAATATCCATGGGGAGAATATTTGTTTTGAATAGATGGAGAAAGCAAATGTCTGGTGCAGGGCTGCTGGAACAAGTTGTATAGTGGGGGTGCTGAGAGCTATTGAACCAAACTGTAAAACCTATTTATGATGGAAACTTCAAGCCAGGGAGCGTGGCAGTACCCCCAGCACCCCTAGTTCCAGCACCTATGGTCTGGTGAGCCATAAGTTCCCTTCTGCCTCTTCTGACGTGTGCTGCTGTCTGCTGGTATTTTAAGCCATTTTGGATTTTGTCATCTTTGTCCAGCCTCTTTGCAGCTCTGGTGGTGACAAGTCCTGTACATCCGTGAGCCAGAAGAATGGGGACTGGACAGCTTGCGGGTTGGGAATGGGCTTCAGAGCCTTTCGCTCCAGCAGGACTGGTTCAAATCCAGCTCAAGCTCAGCGCCATCTGACAGCCATTCATTGGGCTGTGCAGAGGACTAATCACGCCTCATCTTTCCTCCACAAGTACTCAATCCAGTCCAGACACATATCCGCATTCCAGAACTCACAGCTGGGCTTGCTGCTAAGCTGGCCCACTTGTTGGCTGTCTCAGCAGAGAGCTCAAGCGCTAAGTGGACCGTGGAAACTGAACTCCACTTTCTGTGTGTGTGGGGAAGCTCTCGGCAGGGGAGGGGCAGGGGAGAGTTTGCTCTGCCTCTTACCAAGCTGTAACTTGCCTTTAGAGTTGTTGTTGTTGTTTTAGATTGCAGTAGTACCCAAAGATGCCAGGCACCGTACACCCCTATAGGAATGCACAGCCCTTGCCCCAGTGAGCAGACAATCCATGCTCTCCTGGGCTACTAACCCTGCCCTCTCACCAGCACTCCAACTCACATGTAGAGAAGAGAACGTGTGCATGGATATGCTGCCCCTCCCTGTGCAGCCCCGTGGACTCTGTAATGATCACAATAGCTCTTTGCACTAAAATAGCCTCTTCCAGCCTAAGATCACCAACCACTTCACCAAGGTGGGTGGTGCTAGTGTGGGGAAAAGGACTCATCTTAAAGGAACCCAGGCAACGCAGCGTGGGAGTGGAACCCCTGGAGTCCTCACCTGCTCAGAGCCTACCACCAACCACTGTGCCACCCGCAAGTGAGACCCCAAAGCCTGCAAAGTTTTGCAGCACGCTGCCTCCTGCCATGCCCGCTGGTTTGCTCAGCTGCTGACAGGAGACCTTCCCCCGCAGCCTGCCCCTCAAACATACACAGTCCGCCTGCCTGGCTCAGCCAGTGTGCTGTTCCTTTAAGATGAGTGCGCCGTGGGAATTGCACGGCAGTGCCAGCTTTCATTCCAAGCGCCTCTCCCGCTGCCCCCTTCGGAAAGTTTCCTGCCCAATTGTTATGTGCGATCCGATCTGAAAGTTGCTCTCTAAGCTTCTTGTCACATTTTGACTTAATGAAGTGCAACTGGAGTGGGAATTGGGGTTCATCACGCCAGTCTCGCTGCGCTCCCTTGTTGTCAGAAAACAGGGGCGGTTGGGGACTGTAATGCAACGCTGCAAGTCGTTATCATTCCGGTCAGTCTGTTTAACACAAAATTAAACAAAGAACTAATTAGTGCCTCATGAATTAATAAATGTGCAGTTGCCGGGTAGGAAGGGGAGGAAGGAAAAAAGGTTGTTGAAAGAAAGATACTGAAAAAGTCGAATTAGGATGTTGTGTCAAGGGAAAGGGGGAGAAAAAGAATCGGAGTCCACTTTGGCAAAGAGTTAGGGATTCATTGATTTTCCTGGCACATGCTCCCTCCCTCCCCCTCTCCCCCCCAAACTTGTCCGCTCCAGAGCGGAGCTGCGCAGCCGGGCGCGGGGGAAGAGGGATGTCCGACTTGCTCCACGATGAGTCCTGTAAGCCGGGGCTGGGATCCAGAGGCTGGTAGCCAGGGATAAATATTTATAGAGAGAGGACTTTGCTGCCCAGCTGTGGGAGCTGGTGGAGATGCAGGCTGAAAGCCCCTCCTTCAGAGGGAGACAGATGGGGTAGTAGAGGGGGGCTGGCGAGTGCTCCCCTCTGCTCACCCAGAAGCTTTGGAGTCACAGATGACAATGTGCCCTGGAGCCCGGCTGCTCCGAAGTGGTTCTAAGCCACCCCCAAGAACTCCCCCTCCCTCCAGCTCTGGCTCCTCACTCTGAGGAAGGCAGCAGTCCTGGGACTCTCAAACTACTGCAGAGAGAGGAGGGTGGAGCGGGGAGAGCAGAGGAGAGGGAAAGTTGTGTAGGTGGCGAGGGACAGGACAGGGCAGGCCAAGGAGGCCTGAAGGTTGCACAGCCATGCCACTTGGAGTGTATTTTATTTGAGAATTTGAGGCTGCCACAATAACAGTTTTTAATCCCAGATTAAACATGCCCCAGAAGCACCCCCACCCCCTGGTCCTTGCTGCGCCAGACCCCTTCCCATAGCAGCGAATGAGCATAACGGGCTGAGGGATGGGGAGTGGCAGAGCCAGGGGTAGGGGTCCCTGTCAGATCCCCCGCCCAAGTATGGCGGTGCCCTGCCCCACAGGTGGTGTGCTGCTGAGCAGACTGCGCTCTGGCTGGGAAGTCAGGCAGAGCTGGGGGAGGGAAGAGTCCATCCTTAAGAGGACATGTCAAGTACAATTAGCGTTATCTGTCTAAATATGTACTGGGAACACACAATACAAGAGGAGGCCTGGCTGGCTTTAATGGAGACATATGCAAGGTCATATTGCCTCATACAATCCCCCAATCTGATTTGGGGATTACACATTCTAAGTAAATTGGCGTTATTCCTCTTGCATCACTGATAAGCCGAGGCCAAAATAAGGGGGGAAAACAATTAAAAACCCAAACCCAACAATTGGCCATACACTGGGGCGGAGGAGGCAGAGGCAGGGAGAGTAATGAACAGAGAGCGCAGGGAGGGAGAGTGAGAACAAAAGGGAGAGAACCAAAGGGAGGAAAAAGTGAGCCAGAGGGAGACGGACAGGCCGATAGGCAGAGGAAGAGGGAGTCCAAGTGGGGAGCTGTCAGTCCCTGCAGCTGCCAGAGAACGCAGCCGTGTCCCCAGCCTTGTTAGTGTGGGGTTTGATTGGGGCGGAAGGAGCCGGAATTGTTATGTATCTTCCTCACATAAGCGGCTCCTTTCACTCCACGTCCATCCATCCATCTGGGATTTCTCATCAGCTCCTTCCCACTCTGGGTCCTGGCCAAAGCCAGGCATCTTTCTCTGGCACAACGTTCGGGAACTGGCAGAGTGTAAGTGACAGGAGGAGGTTGTCTGATTGCGGAGAGCACCGGGACCCCAAAACACAAGCAGCCAATTCCTGCAGGGGTGGCTGGGCATCCCAGAGCTGAGACCCTCTCGCTTCTCCCTTTCGTGATATTCCTGGGGGGGGACTGGGTCGAGAGAGCATGCTGCCTTGTAAGGGAAATGTAGTGTGGTCTAGTGATTAGAGCAGTCAAGACTTTGGGAGTCAAGACTCCTAGGTTCTGCCATTAACTCAGCGTGTGATCTCGGTCAGGTCACTTTCACTGTGCAGTCCCTGCAGGCCCAGCTGTAAGTGGGGTAACAGCCACCTCTCCAGGGGCTATGCAGAAAGACTCATCAATGCGTGGGAAGTGCTTTGCCATCCTCAGATGGAAGGGGCTGTATAAACAGCCAAAATCTCCTCATTCCACACAGGCTCCCCGAGCCCTCTGTCACCTTCCCAGTCACCTTGAGAAGGGACCTCGTATCTGGCTGCTTTCTGAGCTGTCAGCCCTCTCCCCCTGCTCTCCTCCCATGGTGGCTGTTCAGGATAAGCCCCCTCCGGAAGTCTCACGGCACAGCTTTTATGCTCTGTCATATTTTTTGAACATATGGTTTTAAATAATTCAATTTACTTTTCATGTGTTTCGCTGGGACTTCTTATCTTTTTTCCTTGTCCCTTTGCTCCCCATTCTCTGCTTTTCCCCAATACCTTAAGCCTGCAGATGAATGGCTAGGGAGCACGGGCCTTGTGACCCCATACTGCATCCCTCGTGGCTAGCATCATGTCTGTATGCCAGGGAGGTCAGAGCTTCTTCAGCCACCGTGACATCACTGCCACAATGCTCCTGAGCCTCTGGGAGAGGCAGGGTCAGGAGGGTGAATGGGAGGAGCATGGTGTTGGGGGTGGAGTCAGATGGATGGGGGGCATGGAAGTGGAAGAGGGGTCAGGGGAGAGTGGGAGGGGCATGGAGGTAGAGGAGGGGTCAAGAGAGAGTGGGACGGGCATGGAGATGGAGTCAAATGGAGGCCAGCGGGAGGAGACTTATACATGATTTGTAGTGAGCAAGTGTGAAAGAAGCAGCAGCAGAAGAAAATCAATTCCTAGAAAATTCTACTTCATAGTTGTTATACTGTCCCTGTTACCTATAAGTGAAGCAGGGGCCAGCCAAACCCTGCCCTATAGAGGGTGCCCTCTACCCACTTAACTATCTCCATCCCAGCCCTGTAGGCATTACCCCATCCCAGAGCTCCCTAGAGCAGTGGTTCTCAACCAGGGGTACGCAGAGGTCTTCCAGGGGGTACATCAGCTCATCTAGATATTTGCCTAGTTTTACAAAAGGCTGCATAAAAAGCACTAGCGAAGTCAGTACAAACGAAAATTTCATACAGACAGTGACTTGTTTATACGGCTCTATGTACTATAAAGTGAAATGTAAGTACAATATTTATATTCCAGTTGATTTATTTTATAATTATATGGTAAAAATGAGAATGTGAGCAATTTTTCAGTAATAGTGTGGTTGTGACACTTTTGTATATTTATAGCTGATTTTGTAAGCAAGTAGCTTTTAAGGTGAAACTTGGGGGGTACGTGAGACAAATCAGACTCCTGAGAGGGGTACAGTCGTCTGGAAAGGTTGAGGGTCACTGCCCTAGAGCACCAAAGCAGGAGCACTGTGTATCTCCCAAGGTGCATGGCACACAAGCCTCATTGCAGTGCACCATATAGCTGAAAGCAAAGCAGGGCTGCTCTGTTGCCAGGCAAATACCAAGGGTCCCACACCTGCCCTTTGTGTAGTTGGGCAGGCCCCTTGCTCTGTCATGCCTCTATATCTGATCTGAGCACCTATTGTGTGTTATGGCTTCCTGGGCCAGGGGCATTAACCATCTTCCTTCTTTCCTCCTCAGGATGAAGTGACTTTACAGCTTCAAAAAAGGCGAGAAACCAGGCCTTGAAATCTCCGAAAGGTAGGAGAGACATCCAGGCTGCAATGGGTATGTCTCCAACCCTCCTGGGTTCTCTTTACCTCTGCATGTCTCTCACATTCCTTGGCCTGGTCTTTGTGGCCTTGTCTGCACTAGGGCTCCCGCTGGGGCTAAAACTGGGGAGGCTGAACTGGCGTTAGCAATAGAGGAAGAGGATAGTGGGGAGGGTCTAGCGCAGACATGGCCTGTGTGTGTCTCTAACCCTGTGTCCTTGTCTCTACCTGTCAGTCTTTGTTGGTTCCTGATCCTGCCTCGCTGTGGGGCCTCTCTTGGCCTCCTCTCTGCCTTCCCTGTCCTTGCTGATGCCAAGGCATGGATGGACACAAGGGGCCTGGCAGAGCAGGCTGTGCTACCTCCTCTCCTTAGCCCATGGGCTGGCATGGCAGGAGATGGAAGAGGGCTTTGGTCTCTCTTTGTGTCTCAGACTCCATCTTTAGAAAGTTGGGCTGGACTCAGTTTGCCCAGAAGCAAGCTGAGATGGTGATGTCTGTGCTCAGCCCTGACAGGGACATAGACTCATAGCTAGTAAAACAGCAGCATGGCTCTAATGTGGCAGGGGGTGGGTCTGTCTGTGTCCCCCACTGCATCCTGAGCTTCTCCAGACCCTCTTCTCAGGGTCCTGGGGCTGCCCTGTTACTGCAGTGGGGATTTCATGGTCTTCTGGAGCAAGAGCTGGAAAGGACTTCTGGTCCATGCCCGAGCACTCAGGAAGTTTGACTGTTCCCTACAGCATCTTCTCCAGGGCTTCCCAGTCTAGGAGTCTGTAGGAGGTAGAGGCCCTAAGCCCATGGAAAAGGTTGTTGGGTAGCTAATGGCTTTAGGCTCCTTTTAAAATCCCATACTAAATGTCCTGGGTGAGGGGGTCTTTACCCCCTTAAGAGACTGCTCCACAGCCTCTGAGATCTCACTGCAATTCCCAGGATAGGTCTCATCCTCCCTGCCCCATAGTTATGGCCCCTACAGAATCCTGAGCCTCCCTTCTGGGCACTTACACCCATTCCCAGGCTGTTTTCACTACCCTTCCTGAGGCATCGCCAACATACTGAATCTAGCTCCTCCCATCGGTCCCTCTAGGCTCTCAAGTGGTCTGGCTGTCCTGTGACCTCCCATCACCTGGGCACCATTGTGCTGGTACCAACTTGCTGGTAATGACAGGTCTCTGGAATCACTTGGGGGCGTCAGTGCTTTCTGGAAGTGGGGAGGGGGTATTTGCAGTAATGTATTGGAGTCCCCGGCGGAAGAGGTGCAAAGAGAGCTGTGGGATCAGTGAGTTAGGAGGAGAGGAGGGGTTCTCTTCTCTGGGGAGCACGGGAGCCGGATCTCAAGCTCCAATACTGTACCTGCCCATTCTGTACTGCCTTCCTCCTTAGTGTATGTCTGCCCTGCAATAAATGACCCGTGACAGCCACAGCTGGCCCAAGTGAGCTGCCTTGGGCTCATCGGTGCTGCCAGTGGGATAGCAGCAGTATGACATGGGGAGCAGCCTGGACCTTATGGTCAAGAGCATTGGAGGCCTGGGGGTTGTGGGTAACTTTCCTCCCCCCTTGACCACCATTTTGACCAAACATGTGGGTGAATCTGTGAGAGTGTTTAGGGATGGATAGACAGACATTAGTTCCCCTCTCGCTGACCACTGTGACTGTGTCAAACCCATGTGCTGCCGAGGCTGCCCAACAGAGATCCTGGCTAGCCCCACTGAATTGGTTGTGCCTTGAGAAGCAAAGGACGAAAGCAGGCCATGTCCCCTGCCTCCCAGGGCATGTGAACCCAGTGGCAGACAGGCCATTGCCCTCTGGCTCCAGGGGTATATGCCCTCCTCACCCAAAGGGCTAGGAGGAGGGGAGGCTGCTGAATGAATCCCATTGCTTAGAGGAAAACACGGTGGAGTGACCTGAGCACAGGACTGGGAGCCAGGAGTCCCACACTTCTAATCCCCACTCTGACATTGGCTCCTTCATGGCTTTGCAGGCGTCTCCATGTCCCTGGCACTCCTCTCCACCCAGCCTGGTGTTCTAGTTCTTATGCCAAGCTCCCCTGGGACTTGTGGCTGGACTGGGCAACTCTGGAGGAGCTCCCAGGCCAGGCTGTGTCAGAGGGGCCCCTGGGTTGGGCCCGGCAATGTCAGAGGTGACCGGTGGAAGGCCAGTGTTATGTAAATATTTCTGCTGTAACATAGCAGGAGTGAATGGCCCTGTGCGTCCATCCATCATTGCTGGGGAACAGAAGGCTCCCTGGGAGCTCGGGGGGTGGGCGGCGCGGGGGACGCAGACACAGGCAGCATGTGCCCTACTCATAAACTGTTTGTTTTCTTTTTGTCTCTCTCATTTCGGGGCACCCCACTGGGAACGACTCTCTGTTTTGTCCTCGCAACCTCTCTCCCCTGCCTCCTCAGTCCTCACATTTTCTCCCTCTCCCCCCAGCCCCCCCAAAAACATCCCCTGTTCACATTGCGGCTTCTTTCTCTGACTTCAAAGGCTCCCCATCATTGTTTGGGATCTGCAGGCAGTGGCCCTGAAAACGTGATCACAGCCGGGCACAGTGTAGGTCACCACTGAGCACCATGCTCCAAGTGCTGAAAGGAACAGGCAGATTCTTCCCTTTTCATTCTTCACAACCCTGGTTACAGCTCTCTCCCTTGCTGTGCTCCTTCTTCTTGCTCTTTTCTCATCCCTTTCCGCTCCCTCTCTTCTCCCTTATCCACTTCCTTCTTCCTTTGCTCTCATTCTGTTCTGCCTTTTCTGTTCTTTTCCCTTTCCCTTTTTTCTTTCTCACTCTCTTTTCTCTGGTACTATTTTGGTTTTCTCCGTCTTCTCTTTCATTCTCTCCTTCTCACTCTTTTCTCTTGTTCCCTGTTTTCCCCCTCTCCGCACTCCCCCTACAAGAGGGGTCAGGTTTGGTTTCTCCAGGCGCAGAGGCAGTTGTTCAGGGAGGTGTTTTCTCCCCATGTCTGTTCCATGGCAGGGTTAGTTTGGCACTTGGCTGGGTTTCTGTCTCGTTTTTTGTGTTCTGAGTTGCTGAGGACATGTAAGCACTGGATTAGTCCAGACCAGCCTCTAGCTGTACCTCCCCAGCAAGGCACTTGCTTGATGCCTTTGTTCAGAGCTGTTCTCTTCCTCCGTGGGCTGTGAACTGTTAGGTAGGGCCCTGTTCGGGCAGGGACTCCGGATCCTTCACTGACACAGAGCCAGCTTCTAGGCCCATGCTCTGTACTTGTCTGGTATGCCCCGATTAGGTTTAATATTGCAACAAAACTCTTAAATCCCAGACAGTTCATACGAAAATGGAGAAACAGGAGCCCCATGCAGTGTGATATTTGAGCTGGGGGTGGCGCAGAGATACTCGGGGCTTCTTCAGGCTAAAACTGGCCTGTGGTTTTGAGCAGAAATCCCAGATAATTTTTTCAATGCACTTTGGACAAAGATCACTTTGTTGCACTGAAACTTGGGGAGTCGGGAACTTGTACTCAATCCGACTCAGAACCAGCTGCTGTGGAGAGCAATGTTTCTGGTTGTGAACTGGCCTCTGGCAACACCAGGATTTCTCAGTGACCCTGCATCTTCCTGCATGGGGCAATCAGCCAGCACCTAGCTTAGGCTCCCTCCACTGCCTTCTCCTGCAGGTCCCTGGGCTGGGTGCTTAGGGTCTCTCCTATCCCCCGGGATCAGAAATCTCGGTGCTCGTGCCTTTGCAAGGCTGCTTTAAGAGTGAGGAGCCCACCAGCAATTGTCTCTGGCTAAATAGGGATATTAAGGGATGTGGCGGCAGGGGTTATGGCATAATAATTTGTCCTAACAAGCTGGTGTCACGTTCTCCAAGGCCTAGCCGTGCCGAGAGCGAGAGCAGTGGCAGGAAGCAGCTGCACTCACCGACCTGCCAGCCCAGGTTAATGAAGTGCTGCTCTGCTTAGGGGTCAGAGAGCAGGAGCTTGGCCACCCTTCGCTCTCCAACTCGGGGCAGCCAGTGGGACGGCTGTGGGCTCTTTACTGAGCTGAGGGCTCTGAGGGAAGGTGCCCCCAGTGCATTAGGGAATGACTTGGCTTTGCCCTGCAGGAGCGGTGTTATGCCATGTTGTGAGGCTGGCACCTCCATGCTGTGCAGGGCTGTGGCATGCTCTCTGCATGTGGATGGCCCATTGCTCCCTTGGGAGACTCCCTGCTAGGAGGGGTTTGCTCTGAGCTTGCAGGGTAGATCCAGCACTACCTGTTTGCTGAGAGTGACTGTGCTAAAGAGGAGGGCTCTTGACTCTCAGAGATGCAGAGACTCCCAGGCCAGGAGAAACCAACAGGATCATCCAGCCCGAGATCCTGCAGAACCCAGCCATAGAAATCTACACAGTGCCGACTTTGCCAGCCAGCGGGACTGATGTAAGCTAGTACCCAGGAAGTTAGAGCTACTGGGGCAACTGGTGTGATGCCAAGGACAGACACTGTGCTCAGATGCACAAGGATGGATGGATAGATAGAAATAGAGGTCTAGAGGTCTACTCCTCCCCTTCTCTGTCCCTCGCTCTCCTTTTCCTTCTCTTCTCCTTGGCCCTTCTCCTTCTCTTCCCTCCACGCCAGCCTTATGCCAGAGCCAGAAGTCACTTATGTCTCACAGCTTAGCATGGTCAGGTAGCAGGGACCTGGCGAGGATTTTACTGATGCCCCAATCAGATGTGTTATGGCATATGCTGTTCCCAGGTGTGGCCAGTGCCAACGCTGGACCTCCATATTCTGTGCCCCTGGGCCTGCGTGTAAGTGCCCTGGGGCAGAGCCCAACTGGCTTTGCTGTTTGGACAGCACCTGGCACCTTGTGGACGCTACGAGAAACAACTAATTTATGGTAGTGACAGCACACTGGGGACAATCCTCCATCCCAGGCTGGCAGGGTGATTGGCAGGCTCGCTGGGGTCCCTCACCCCCTCATACGGCAGGACAAGTCACACACTGAGCCTCCTCTCAACTGGTTCAGGGCCCTCAATACACAAGACCAGTCCCATCTGCCTGTCTCCTGTTCCCAGTCTCCTCTCTGTTCTCGAACCCCTGCCCTGTTCTTCCTTTCTCTTTGCTTTTCTCTCTGTCTCCATCTCCCTTCCTCTCTCTCCCTTTCGTCTACTCGGAAGGCTTTACTTTACTTCCTTGTCGCCCTAATTGATTGCATTAACCTTTCAGCGTATTGGATTTCCCCAGCACCGTGCAGAGAGTGCTGTGCAATATGCTTATAATCTGGGCTGTAACGGACAGGGAGCAGTCAACAAGCCCCTTTTCCAACAAGTTCCGCTGGCAACTTGTTCTCCAGGAGAGATGCTGATGCTGCCCCCCCCCACCCCCCGCCCCGCCCGGCACTGCAGCCCACCAAAGCCTGGCGTGTTGGCTTTGCAGCCGGAAGGATGGGGGAGAAATTATTTGGCTTCCCTGCCTTCCCCTGTTCCCTCCCCACATGAATACACATTGAATTCTCCTCTCCCTTTCCCCGTCTCCTTCCCATGCCCTACAGAATATTGGCCTGGGTGAACAGAGCCCTTCGATTCCTGCACAGGGCTAGCTGTAATCCTGCCCTTGTTTTCCCTTGAGCCTCAGTGTGTCTCACTTTTATCCTGCCTATTAAAGAGATGCTGCCCACTAGTTTACTATAGGCCCTTCAGTTAAATGTTGTTTTCAGAGGGAGGGGGCTACAGTACCTCTTGGAATCTATATGTATTTTCATACAACCATGCTGTGCTGGCGAGCTAGCAGGGGGCAAGGGCTGTGACCAGATTGGGAGTCAGGAGACCAGGGTTTTGTTGCAGGCTCTGCCACTTGCTCAGGACAAGTCACTTGGCTTCTCTGTGCCTTGGCCCTGCTATCGCACAGAGCTCTCATATTTATTCCCTTGGTGAAGTGCAGTGTGAGCTCAGGCTCGTTACCACTGAGGAGCGCGGGGGGAATGTGGAAGTGACTGTAAACAGGCAGCAGAGCTGATTGAGGTGCAGAAGGAAACCTGTGATATCACTGGGGAGAAGTACATGGCCCTGTCCGATGTCTGGCACTGTGCATCTTCCTGGAGACCGTTAGGGCGCAGGGTGGGGGTAGGGGATGCTTTCAGTGCTTGTAATGTTTTAAAAATCTAAAAAAAAAGGTAACATTGTTTTGCTCTTGCCCATGTTTCCTTCCAAGGGCCAGCACATCACCTTCCCGCTCTCCCAGTCTAGGCCTCAAATCAGAAAAGCACTTAAGCACACGCTTAACTTTCAGCACCTGTTTAAGCACCATCTAAGCCAAAGGGATGTGCTTAAATGCTGTACTGGATTGGGATACTGGATAATGCTGTACTGGATTGGGATTGTGCGTTCCTGGCCAGTCTGCAAGGGGAGAAAGGAAAGGTATGTGGAGTAGTCTGTGTTGTGTTCCCAAGGCCCGTCTCTGTATTACTGGGAGGGGCAGAGAGAGCATGAGGCAGAGAGAGAAGAAAAAACTTGATTCGAGGCAATCATTCCCAGAAGTTGGTAATCAGGAGAGGAGGTTAAGGGGCGGGACTTTTATTTTAGGGGAAATGAAGGAGGGAATGCAGAAGAGAAGCAAAGGAGGAGAAAATGCAATGATGAGAGAGAGAGAGAGAGAGGCAGCAGCACCTCCTAAATGGAAGAGTAAACAGGCACTGGGAGGCATTAACTTAATTGATTGTTCTGCAACAGGCTGAACGCTGTGTTATTCTGTCGCCGTGGCAACAACCCAAAAAAATTGTCAGCCTGTTTGGATGAAGTGAAGCGAAACATTCTCTAATTTGCGGTGATCCTGGTGTTTGTTTTCCTTCTGAAGGGGCGGGGATCCATTGATCTATTGTTTGCACAAAGCTCTTCCTTTATGGAGATTGGAGGAGAGGGGAGGGGCTGGGGATGTTTCCCCAATGCAACCTGGTTTCATCAAGAGGGTCGGGAGGTGAAGAGGGGGCCTTTTTCTTGCTGTATTTTAACCTCAATGGTGGGAACCGTAGCTATATTCCCTGGGATCTGGCCATGTTGATGACCCCACTGATCCAACTGCAACATCTGGGAGAGCAACCTTTAGTGCCGGGAAGAAATCTCAGAGGAGCAGGAACTTTGAGTTTCTTTTCCTGGTCTCTTCAGGTTTCTATACTGTGCCCATCACCATGGTGTCTGAATTGTTCCCCCTCCACCACCCCAAGCTCTGAAGTCCCTGCTTGGGGTGGGATGGAAGTGCTGGAGGGCTCTGTCATTCATGGCAGAGGGAGGAGGCAGGGTGCTGCTGGGGTGAGATCTTTGTCAAGTTGTCTCTGTGCTTTCAGGAATATTCCTGGACTCCTTTCTGTGTTGCAGCCCCTGAAGCTAGGCAATGACGTCCAAACATGCCTCTGGAGCAACAGACCCCTCCCCAGTCTCTGGCTGCTTCCACAGCTTCTGAGTGCGTGTGTGCACGTGCGCGTGCACTATCTTGAGTGTCTCTGTGCGTGTGTGTGCATGTCCCCCGTGCATGTGTAGTGGAGAGAAGAGAATAAGTTATCGTTTCAGCCCAAGACCATATATGCTGTAAGGTTAGTGAGTGAAATAGCTCTGACACCTTTCAGCTCCTTGTACTCTATAGCAAGTGGATAGATAGTTGTATGATATCCCTTCACCCACAGAAATGCAGCCACCCCTTGGGATGGAAGATGTGCCCTGTTTAACTGCCTGCAACAGCCCCATGTAGCTGCGCAGGGCAGGAAATGCAGGTGTCCAGCTGAAAGGAGAGATTGAAGTTGCTGTAGGCAAGAAGGATAAAATCACCATGAGTGGGATCTGACCTGGGCCCCAGGGAGAACAGCCTGACTCTGAAAAGGTGCCATGGGCACCTTTAGTCTCCTGTGCACCTTTCGCAACGCACTCCCCCTGGGGCCACGCAGGAACTCCTGGCAATGACACTCGCCAGCCACAACTGCTTACTTTCAAAAGGAACATCCCTGCGCCAAGAACTGACTTCTGCTGAGAAATGTTCAGTCAGCTTCTGGGAGAGGGGGAAGCCTGACAGGAGCCAGCCTGCACAGCAAGGGGAGAGTGGGCAGGGCTGGACTGCTGGGTGGGGAGGGGCAGAAGTGGCTTCATGTCACTGGTAGGAGAGCGGGCAGAGGTGGGTCTGTACCAGTGGAGGGGGGAGCGGGCAGAGGTGGGTCTGTGCCAGAGGTGGGGGGAGCGGGCAGAGGTGGGTCTGTGCCAGAGGTGGGGGAGCGGGCAGAGGTGGGTCTGTGCCAGTGGAGGCGGGAGCGGGCAGAGGTGGGTCTCTGCCAGTGGAGGCAGGAGCGGGCAGAGGTGGCTCTGTGCCAGTGGAGGGGGGTTGAAGCCAGAGGTGGCTCTGTGCCAGAGGTGGGGGGAGCGGGATGGCGCGCTTGGAGGGAGGGGGCCAGCATGCTGTCTTCCCCATCTCTCTCTGTTGCCTTGTCTTTTGTCTCATCGCCTTTCTTTCTCCTTCTCTCTTTCCCTCTCTCTCTATTCTAACTCATTTCCACAGCAGTTGTGTCTCTCGGGTTAGGTATGGCCTTTAGCTGTAGCTAGCTGGTGTGAGACGCCCCTCCGTAGCTCCCTCTTGATTAGAGGTCCATCCCCTTGGATGTGGGGCAGAGGGGCAGGCCCAGGGAGGAGGGCTGTGTGTCTCTCAGGCAAAGGCCGAGCTGCCAGTGAAAGTTTGGTGGTTACTGGCGTCAGGAGAAGCTAATAACCCTGTAACTAGTCTGAAGGAGAATTCACGGTCTACTGAGCACTGAAAATATGAGAGGGTTCTGAGACAGGCAGAGTGTGGAGAGGGGACTACAACGCATCCGCGGCTCAGGGCAGCACTGCCTCTCCAGAGAGAGGCAGGGAAGCCAAGAGCAAAGGACCAAGACATGTGCCCATCACCACCGTGCTCCAGGATCGGGGTACTGCCCTTCAGACTAGAAGGGCACTCGTTCACTTAACAAGCACTATCTAAGAAACATGTATACATAATTGTGAGGCTACACACATGAACAGTTATGCATGCTCAGCTGGACACACACAACTATACCCCCCCCCACGGCCATAATGCACACACAGACAGTCGTGCAAATATACAACCGTGCACACACATGCACAGCCCCACAAACACATGTGGTCATGCACTCTCACGTGCATAGAGACTTACGCAGAGCTACACAAACTCACAGTGCACAAATACACTCCTTTCCTCCTGCATTAGACGCACAGAGACAAGTTGAGCCCAACTCCTCGCTGGTGTAACTGCACTGGAGTGAGACAGTGGGGTTGGATTTTCCCCAGCGTATCCTGACCATCTCTGCAGCTTCCTGTTGTGAATGGGAGCAGAGACGTGGGAAACCTATTACTCTTCCAGCCGAGGGAGGCCAATGGCTGGGGATACCGGGAGCTCTGCCGAGAGGAAACCTCCCTTCAGCCTTTCACCTGAAGCTGGTAATCTCCCTGTGCTGAGTCCCTGGAACAGGGGAATTGTGTTTGAAGCGCAGCCAGTGGTGATTTAGTGGCAGACATTTGCAGAAGAGACTTTGATTAATTCGTAGTAAAATAAAGTAGCACTCAGGTGCCAATGCCACATTCCAGGGCGAGCCGGCAACCTAGGTGCGCGCTGGGCCCAGCGCCAGCTGCCTGAGCAATCCCCGCGGAGGCGGCAGCACCATCCAACCAGCAATCTCTCACTGCTTGGTCTTCTTAATTATTGATTAATATTTTTTCCCTTCCCTGGCAAAAAATATGGTATTTGGTAACAAGCTCCCATTGCAAAATGCTGATGATTTGGAGAATGTGTCACTGAGGCTGCGGGGTGATAAAGAGGAGCGGGAGCCCAACCAACAATCTGGCTCAGCCAGTTTGCCTATTTATTAAAGAAAAAGCCAAGATCATGAGCTTTTTTTGTTGTTCAGTTTGTGGGCAACTCCCCTCATGGCCACTCTTGGGCGCCCAGCAAATTAAACTTGGTATCAGCCTGGGCAGGTGGCGGAGGGAGCAGCAGCAGCTTTGTCACCTAGTTAGTGCTGCGAAACTAGCAAGAAAGTGGGATTTATTTTTGCTAGCGCTCACGTAACCCTTTAAGTGACCAGGCGGAATTGTTTTCCAGCATAGACGGCAGCTGTTAACTCATGTGAAGGGACCCCGGGTTAGCAGTACCCAGGTTAGTCTGGTGTCAATCCAGAGGAGCTCTCTTGAAGCCAGTGGTGTCACTGGTATACATGACCTGGACTTGGGTGGGCGGCATCGTTGGTGGTAACAGTTGGGGTTCCCTGGGCTCTGTTCCATGTGGGGCTGGGGCATAGCAGCCTGTTCGATTTTGTGTTTTGGGGATTTTGTCAGGGAAAAGGTCAATTACCAGGAGCTGCTCTGGGGAGTGGCAGCAGGGGTCAGTTATATAGCTGGGGAATACAGCAGCTCTCCTCTGCCCATCGCTTGAAGGCATGCTAAGTACCCCTTAGATACCATCCTCTGTACTGCATGGGCCTCCAGGGCTGTTGGATGGGGGACTTAGGATCTGCACTAAGAGGCCTTCATGCAGCTAAAACTTCCACTGACTCCCATGGCCCTGAGTGGTCATTCCCCTAGCCACCAGCAGAGCGCTGGCTGGTTACCGAATGCTGGATGAGCGAGGTGGGAGTGCATGATTTTGATGACCAAGGTCAGCTTCCATGGGGAGTTATCTCAAGTCCGGGAGCTCAAGCTGGAGAAAGGATCGAGGGTTGCGCTGGAGTTTTCTGACATAGTTTTTTAAACAGAGAGTTGGTTTAGGAAGGGGTTGGGGTCTATGTTTTAATGACAGCTGGCATCACAGCCCCTTCCCTGGGAGACAGCCATCTTCCTCATCCTCTTCTTCCTCTCCGAGACCCAGTCCATGCTATCTCCACAGTCTTCCTGTTGATAAAGGCTCCCATGACCCTCCTCATGTGGGCCATGATGGGAGCGAAGGGTATTTTTCAAGGTTTCTGCTGGGTTTTTTTCCCTCTGAAATATAAGGATGTGCAATTTTTTTAGTTTCAATTTAGCATTGGAGAATTTTATAATTTAGTAATTAAAATCTCTGATAGGCTTTAGAAATTGCAGCTAATTGAATTTAATGGGAAGATGATTTTCAATTTTATTTGATTACCCGGACCCCTGGCATTGGTATTTATGGGAAAAAAATGGGAAATGTGCTGTGTGGGCTAAGATGGCATAATTGAATTAAGGCTAATCGGATTTCTTTGTCATGAATTTCACTATAATTTTCCTATAATTTTCCATTAGATATCTAGTTTACAAATATTCACAAAGAAATGAAGCTCTTTCGGAATGGAGATTGCTGGCTAACAGGATTACAGAGACGATAGCTCGGCACTGCCAACCCGGGCTCCTTCAGTAATGCAATCGCTGTGTCTGCCTCACACTTTCCGCCTACCACTGCCTCCCCCTGCCCCCTCCTGGCCCATTGTCAGAGCCTCCTGCACGGCCATGCTTCCTTCGGGGCCTTTATTCGCTCTGCACGTTGTTGTGTCCGGCACGCACATGCACAGTGTCAGCACCCTCACACATGCAAACTCAGTGTCGGCACACGCACACATGGTGACAGCACGTGCACACGCAATGTCTGCACAGGCACATGCACACACAGTGTCAAATCACATGTACGTGTAATGTCAGCGTGCACACACACTGTCAGAACACATGTAACGTCAGCACACGCACACACTGTCAGAACACACACATGCACATGTAATGTCAGCACACACACACATCCACCCACAATGTCAGCATGTGCACACGCATAGTATTGGCACATAAACACTGTCAGCGCCCATGCACACTCGTGCACACATAGTGTCAACACATACAGACACTCTCACATACAGTATCATGAGGAGATTCTTCCCCGTCGCTTCCTGTTTGCCTGATGGGGAATCTCCCCTCGTTCAGTCCTTGCTGCATCGTGGAGCATTCTTGGCCTTCGTTTTCCACCAAACACTTTCCCAGGGCTCTGTTCTCCGTCCTTTCCCCCATTCCCTGTCCCCTTTGTCACTTGCCTTCACTCTCCCCCTATTGCCAGTCTAACCATGCCGAGTCCTGGGCCAGCCTTCCAGTGCCAGCCCCGCCTGTCTCCTCATGGGAAGGTCAGCGCTCGCTAGCTGCACTCCACTGGGCTTCCCACACAAAAGCGAGCGCAGGGACAGCTTTCAAGTGGCCAGGGCTTTTGTCCCACAGAACCAGCTGCTCTCAGCTGCATAGCGGCCCCCAGTGGTACCATGCATGCCTCCAAGCAACAGCTGTCACTGAGTGTCTGTGCTGTCCCATCCCAGCCCCCTCAGGTACCTCTCCTGCTCCATGGAGTTTCAGAGCAAGGCTCTGGCTTGCTGCGTTCTCATCAAGAGAACCTATCAACTGCAGAGGGAGCTGGGAACTTCCCAGCCTGCTTCTAGTTTCCCTCCTTTCTGCCCTGTCTCCTCTCCAATCCCAAACAGCTTAACTCCTGAAACTAATGTAACTGAAACACCCCTCACACCGTGTCCATGGAAGAATCAATGTGCAGTTGCAGTGCAGTCACCACTCCCTCCGTCCCATCCACCCTCCTCTCCCCTGCCTCCCCCTCAGTCAGGTCAGCTCTGGGCATTGGCACAAGTTCACTTTCCATCGGGGTATTGGGACTCTATCCTAAAATCCAAGCCCAAGCCTGTCTCTCTGTCATCGTGTCTCTATCATTTTAGGGGGACCAAGCCACCTGCACCATGCACCTGCTGAAGCCCCTTCCCGCCCTGAGGCCTCACATAGAGTCATTGCCCTGGGTTGGGCAGTGAGAGAGGGGGCAGTGCCGCCATGTGCTCGTCTATGCTCCATGCCAAACTCTGCTGCCTTGGCTTACGGGCAAGCCTTTAGGACCTGCCCATTCACACACTGCTCTGGGAGTGAGGCATGGGAATATGGCCCCTCCTTGGCACATGGGCTGCAACCTGGACTTAGAACGGTTTTACTGCTGATACCCACTTCCTTATCACAGCCATAATCTTAATGCCCAGGCAAGACCCGGGTTGGTGTCCTGGTATGTGCAGTATGGCGGTGTTTGCACCACAACGTGGTTACGTGTGAGTACATGAATGTGTGAATGTATGTGTGCGTGCTTTTTTGTGTCTGTGCTTGGACACATACCTTTACATGTGTGTCTTGTGCATGTATTTGCACACGAGTGTGCATGTGCGCCAGAGGGAGACAGATTCACTTAGACTGTCAATTCTTTGGAGCAGGGCCTGTCTTTTTGTTCAGTGTCTATACAGCACCAAGGACAATGGGTCCTGGTCCATGACTGGGTCTCTCAGGCGTTGCAGTAAAACAAATAATAAATAATAAAGTTAATTAATACTAATGGGCCTTCCAGTGCCTTTCAGAGGGCTCTATCTAGAGATGGAGTCTTGGGTAGTTCCAGGGCAGGGAGCTCTGGGCTAGACCAGGGTGGCATTTGCTGGTTTCATGGGCACTGTCCTTACACCTCAGGGCCATGCACATTCACTCCTGGACTCAGTTCCATGGTAAAACTACCCCCCCTTTGGCTCCATCCCAAATCCCCAGCTCCCCCAGGGCTGCCCTTTTAATTGTTATTGTTAATTGTAGCTCTTTGTGAGTTGCTTTGAACACCTTCCCCTGAGCACCCTCTGAGCCCTGAGCAGCCTGTGGCCTTCCTCAGTGTGCATTCACTGCTTCGTGGCCTGCTCCTGGTAGGGTAAGTCCCCAGGGGAAGTGGTCAGGTGCCAAGCAGCATTCGGCTGGGACACCTGCTGGAAGAGCTGGGATCGCTGGCAGAGCAGGAGGGAGGAGGCGCGGGGGGAGGGAGACTAGTGTGAAATGGCTTGAATAAAGCCCAAGGAATAGTAAGTAGCATGACCTATGCCCAGGTGCCAAGGCCCATTGGCCCTGCACAGCACCACCCTGCTCACTGATACTCGGTAGCGTCCCTTTGGCAGTGCTTGCTGGGCTTGTCATGCCAATAAAGTGACTGAAACTGAACTGAGAAGAAAGGAGTGAAAGAGCAGGAAAGGGGAAGAAAGCACGGATTGTCTGCTCCTGCCATCCAGGCCCCGAGGCCTCTGGGCACCTCCCTTGGTGAAACAGAAATCAAACAAAATTACAGAAATAGGGCAAGAGCATTTGCCTAATAAACTCCCTGAGCGAAAGGGAGTGGAGGAGCCTGGAGATGCCAGATCCCCAGCCCAAGAGCCAGAGCCCAGGTGGGTCTAGAGCTGAAGGTGCTTGGGTGAGTCCCAATAGAGGAGAGAGAGAGAGAAGGAAAGGAAAGGAAATGGAAAGTGAGAGAAATAGAAAAATGAAGGGGGAGGAGATGCGCAGAGCGTGATGTCCCATGTTTCATTGTCCCTCCGAAACGTGGCAAGTCCCCTGATCAACCCTGGTGCAGCCTTTATGGGTAAAGATTAAACTGTAATAATAATAATTAATCATCCCTCGCCCTCTCATCACAGCTTTCATCTGAGGATCTTCAAGCGCCTAGCAAACATTAATTAATTAAAGTTCTTAATGCCCCTTGGAGGCAGAGGAGGGACACACAGAGATTGCCTCGCTTGCCTCTGAAGTGCAGCCACCTCTGGGGTGGAATGTGGCAGTTGCTAGACATTGCAGGCTGATACTGCAATACAGTTCAGGACAGGATGAAGGGCACTGCCCTCTCTCCAGGCGTCTCAGGGGTCAGCATGTCCAGGAGCTAGAGTGTGGGCTAAGCCAGCTCTGACTTTGGGAGGGTCAGACCCAGTGGTGGGGAGTGGGGCAAAGCTTCTGTTTAAATGGTTTCACAAAGGGTCCCAGCAGAGCAGGAAGCCAAGTGGCCACAGTGGGAGGGAAGAGCACCCTTTTCTTGGGTAAGAGGCAGGGAGGGAGGATGGAGAAATAAAGCCTGATCCTGTGACTGGAGATCACTGAGATAGGAAATCAGCCTGCCAGTTGCGTCAGCTCCAGGGCTTGGACTTCACCTGAAACGCTCCTCAGCAGGTGGCTTCTGGAGGAGGAGCAGGAGTGATGGTGAGAAGTCCACACCAGAATCTGCAGTGGGAGTTCTGGGGCGGGAGAGAGAGAGTGTGAGTGTGGGTGTGTGGATGTGCATGCATTTGAGTGTATGTGCATGTTGTTTTATTGTAGGAGTGTGCCTGCATGCCGTGTGCATCTGTGCATGCTGTGTGTGCATATGTATTAATGTGTGACTCTTCATTTTTGTGTGTGCAGGAGCACAGGTGCATTCAGGAGGGGGGTGTGTGTCATTGTGACAGTGTGTGTACACTGTGTGTGTGCCTACTTGTTGACCCCGTGCGTGTTATTCTGTGTGTGCTCCCTTCAGCCTGGGGTCTGGAATACAGAACCCAGGGTCTCAGCGGATGACGATGATGGGTAAAAGAGCTCCTACCATTTAATTATTGTATGTTTGTAGGAAATATTAGAGTGGAGAAATCTGCGTTCATACAGGATGTTTCTCATGGTCTGGAACATAAGGGAGACTGAGGAATTTTAGGCCCTGAAAGGAGGTGCCGGGCCAAAATCTGTGATTAATAGAAATACAGGAGCAAAATATTCCCTTGCAGGGGCTTGACATTACAATGTCCTGCTGGGGCCTGGGAACCAGGAAGGAGCACTGACTAGAAATTGGCTAGGCTAGTGTCGCTCTCTGGTCTGCATGGAGTATGGAGGAGTGGTAAGCAGATTTAAAAGATGAGACCCAACAATTGTGGTGGTAGGAATCACCCAGCAGTGGGGGCTAGGCATGTTGGCTGACAGTCCTTTTAAAGTAGGAGTTTGATTTCTTCAAGCTGGAAATGAGCATCATGGCCTAATGGCTTTGGGGGTCTTTAAATAAATGAGTGAAAGAGGAAGCCGTTGAGGTATCAGGATCTGGTCCCTCTGACTTCTGCTGGTGTAAAACCTAGGTGAAGGGCTCCACGCCAGCTGGGTGCCTGGCCCTGCTCCACCAGGGAGCCCACAGGCCCGAAAGTTGACCAGGCCAGTGAGGGAGGGGTATGGCCGGGGGGGGTCCTCAGATTGGGGTCACTGCTTTTCTTCCCCAGGTGTGAACGCCACTGAGCCACAGCTTCCCCACTGATTTGAGGGCTGTTCCAACACTTGGGCAGGGCAGACAGTGCTCTCAGTCTTAGGGTATCCAGTCCACACCACCTCCCTGTGTGGCCACACCCACTTCCTGGCCAGTAAATAGAGTCTGTGGTGCACTCCCTCCTTCAGGACTTGAGCCTGGTGTCTGATTTTGTGCCAGCGGAAGCCAGGGTGGCTAGAGCCCAGCAAGACGATTCAAACCCTCTTTGGGTCACACTGGTGCTTCCCCTCCCCCCGCCCCTTGGTGTTGTCTTAAGGGGTTTTACACATGCAGATTTAGGGCCTGCCCTGATGGCACCCGCAGGGTCCCTGAGCTAAGGAATAGCACCAGCCTTGTTGGTAGTAGCTTGGAAATTCATTGGCTATTCCTAAGCACTGCCTGAGAGACCTGCTCTGCCAGAATCCACATGGCCCAATACAGGACATTTAAAAAAAAAAAAAAAAAAGCTCACAACCTTGTTCAAAATACCTATTTAATCAGGTAAATAATCTGTTCATTTGTTTTAAAGAAAGAGACGTATGTGTGTGTTTACCCAACACGCCTCTGAGAACCTCCCTAACATTCTTTTCTACTTAAAAATAAAAGCAACAAGAAATGAGGAAATTCAGGGAACAAAAACCATAACCCTGTTGGGCCCAAACATACCCCTGGTGTAATGGCACTGACTTCCTGAGGCCTGTGCTAGCAGTGGGATTGGCCCAGTGTGTTTAAATAATGTTAAAGCTTGTGACATAAACCAGTAAAACACCCACCAAGTCAGAGTGAACACTACTGCTCTGGCCTGAGTTTGTTTTGTACTGCGCGCACACACCCATGTTACACTTGTGTACACACACACACACACATATGTTACGCTGTGTGTGCACACATCCCTTATTACACTTGTGTACCCACCCATCCCACATTACATTCCTGTACACCCCCCATATTACACTTGTGTACATGCCACCTTCCTGTATTTTGCTCATCTACACGCACCCACCCCATATTACACTCATGTACATACACACCATATTACAATCATACACACACATACACTAGTGCACACTCTCTGCCTTGCCCAATACACAGTCATTCTCTCCCACACAACATTGTCACTACACACTCAGACTTCTCCGCACACAACACAGACTGTAACACAACCATTTGCTCTCTCTCACACAAATACACCTATTCATTCCCACATGCAGATATTCTCTCTCTCACACTAGCACACACTCACAGACACTCTACCTTGCACACAGCACACCCCTTCAGACTCATTCACTCCAGCCTTTCTCTCTCTAAAGCTGCAGGGATTCCTGTGACCAAATCAGTCTGGGGGAGCTGCTTGGTTCCATTGGCTCTTTATTCAGTTCAAGCTTCTCCAGGATAATATTGCTGCCCTGTTGGTGCAAAGACTCAGAACCTTTCTAGGTGACTCTTTTGGGAAGGGGATGTGGCAGCTCACCTGGGATTATTTTTATTATTTGTATTGCCGTAGCACCTAGGAGCCCCAGTCAGAGCCCAGGACCCCATTGTGCTCAATCTGGAGTCAGCAGGTCAGATCCTGATCTCAGCTGTGCCAGTGTAACACCATCCGATGGGGTTACTCCAGATTTACACCCATGTAACTGAGCTCAGAGTGTGGCCCAATAGGTACCAATTCTGGGGCGAGAGGGGACCATGTGCAGCCTTGAGGGGGCCAGTGCCGTGGAAGCATTGATCCACTGATGCCTGCCATCTGTGTGAAGCAAACCAGAGTGCAACACAAATGCAAAGGCACATTTCTGCATAATTTTTTCCTCCTCACTGGTGGGTTTTGTTCTTATTGAGAGAAACAATAAGTAACAATAAAAGCCGGAACTCCTCGCCCACTGTTCCCCCATCCTAGGGAAGGAGGGAAGAAAAATACCCAACTCCTTTCCACCCCAAAAGCCCCCCCCCAAGCGATTGCATCTTACGTTCTCCTCTGCCGAGCGATCCCTACATTAAATACTAAACAACCAACCATTAGTTCATGTTTGCTTAGCGCTTTGAAGGGCCTGGGCTGTACTCGCCTCTCATCTGCACCCACGGACTGACTTCAGACTAGGGGATGGATTCTGATCTCCTTTACACTGACATGAATCTGGAGTAATTTAAAGCGTTCCCTCAAGCTGCACCAGGTCTGATGTTGGCCCTTTGGAGCGGGTGTAATCCAGTGCAGAATTTGACCCAGGTCAGATCCTGATCCCAGCGTAAATCCAGAGTTAACTCCAGTCAAGTCAGTCGCTATTGCTAGTATCAACCCAACTTTTATTTAACATAATCTCGCCAACTGGGTGCATCCCCCTGGCACAGCACTTTGCCCAGTTAAATCAGTACATGGGGTGGGGGAGAGAGACACTGAACCTTAAATCTCTATCCCTCAAGCCCATGCCACTGAGCTCCCTGGCTGCTGGTGTTTGGTTCCCGCAAGGGCTCCCGTTCACCAGCCTCGTGTGTCTTTTCTTTTCTTTTCTTTCTTTCTTTTTTCTTTGGGCCCCGAGTCCCGCCTCTCCGCCCGGGGAGCCAAAGGTTTGGGAAAGCAGCGAGCCAATAAGGCCAGCCCCTAGCAAGCAGCCCTGATAGGGTAACGCTGCTTGGCTGGGCTTTTTTTCAGAACTGCTCAGCTCGCTGGCTGGGAGCTGGTTCCCTCAGCATCTTCCCTGGGAGGCAGTGAGCAGAGGCTGGGGAAGGCACTCTGATCTTTCACCTGCCCTCTAGCCAGTAGGGAAGGCCAGGCTGGGGGGTGTGGCCAAGCTCTGTCCTGCCAATCACCTTCACTTTTGACAACCAGCCTTCTCCTCCCCCGCATCACCCCCCCCACCAGTGAACTCTGCTGCCAAAGTGTTCTTGGGGAGGACCGTCAAAAGCAATGACATCAGTATTTTAAACCAACTTGTTATTCGGGGAGCAATCAGTTGCAATTAGGTATTAATTAAGTATTATGAAAGTTGATTATTTGAGTGAATTCGGCTTTCGTCTCTCCGACTATGGTAAGTACAGCACAATTGTTCTTTTCCTGTCCCTTGTTCTTTCAGTTTGCACACACACAAAAAGCCCCTTCTGTCCGTGTCTCTTCTTTTCCCTCCCCTTTCCCTTTCATTCTTTCATTTGTTCTTTCTCGCCCGGTGCCGCTCTCTTTTTTATTTTTCTTTTCTTTTCCTCCCTCTGCCCGTGTCTCTTCTCTTGCTCTCTTTCCTGCGGGTGCGACCGATGGGGCTGGTTCGTCTATAAATAGTTTCTCTTTTAGTTTAATAAACTACCCAGCACAGCTGATCAGCTTTGGGTGGCCTTAGAGAGAGAGAGAGAGAGCGATTTTAATTTCTGTCTGTCTTTTTCCTGTTTGGTGGGGAGAAGAAGAAACTTTTTTATGTTCCCAAAGCCGGTGCTGGGAAAGTGGAGGGTGCCAGGGGCGTGTGTGTATGGAGGGGTGACGTCATTCTGATGGGGGAGGGGTATCATTTTTGGGGGGTGGGGGTGTTCCCCCCGCTGGAGCTTTAGATGTTGTGTGGAAGCTTGTGAGAGTTTTGGGGGAGCAGCTCAGAATCAGGGTGCCTGACCCCCAGGTATAGCTCAAGGTAGGGACTCTCAGACTCTTTCACTTTTCTTTCAGTTGTTTTACGGAAGTTGCTTCCCCCCCCCCCCCAACCCAGCCTCTCTCTCTAACCAGATGAAGTAAGGGGGTGGGGGGAACTGGCTTCAAGAGGATCTCTTCCTTCTGGTTGATTTCAGATCCAGATCTGTTTGGGAAGCTGTCACTGAGAGAGACCCTGGGTTGAGAGAGGGGAGAAGGGACCGATAAATGGGATAGAGAGAGAACGATGGGGGGGGGGGGAGTTTGTGGGGATTTTGAAATGATTCTGCATTTTATATATATATAAATATATAAGTCATGTGGGTTGTTTTTTCTTTAATTGTCTTACCCCCTTCTAAGCTCTGGTAAAGGTTGGTAAAGGTTGCTTGTCAGGTTCCTGTGCTGTCTAAATGAAAAGGAATTCAATTTATTTGGGACACGGTAGTGTCAGATGAAGAGGATGCTTATTACATTTAATGAGTATTTTTTTTTCACTTGGGCACATCTGGGATGGGTTTGTTTTTGTCCTTTCCATGCGAGGTGTGTAGGCTCTGGGAGGAGGGATGGCAGGCCCCCTCCTTGCTGGTTTTGGTTTCAGATTACGGGGCCCAGTATCGGGACTGGATGCGATTTTGATAGTAGATTTTGTGGTCCAGTCTCTGGTTTTAGTTCTGGTGTTGGTCCGGCAGGGTGTGATGGGCTCTCTTGGCCTATTGTCAGGCTGGGGCACAGGTTGGGATTGAGAGACACTATCTGGGTGGGGTGAGGTTTCATGGCCCAGTATCAGGCTGGGATGTGATTTCAGCATAGGATTTGGTGGCAGGCAGGGTGTGTTGTGTTGTCAGGCCTGGGATAGGCTTTGGGCTTGGATTTCACAGCCTTTTCCGGAGGTTCAGAGCAGGTAAGTTTGGAGTTTGTCAGGAATTCCTCAGGCCCCATTTCCCGCTATATGGGGTTCCAACACCTCCTCTTTTTTGACCCAGTCCTAGTGGGAAAGTGAAACACTGTCCCTCTCAATGATTTAACTCCCCTCTCCCCTTGTTAAAAACTAAATGACAGCAGTGGGCCAAACCAGCTTGCACTGGCGATCCTGTCACTATTTGGATAATTATTGTAGTATATTTTTACAAGGGATAAGATAGTAATAAACTGGTTAATGATTGACTGGCCTGAACTTTGAACTCTGCTATTTTGCTTTAAAAGAATAAGGTGTTTTGTTGTTGTTTTTTTAAATGATACCAGGAATCAAAAAGAGCAGGAAGGACTCGCACACCTTGGTTTGAGATCTCAGTTGGCCCAGGCCTGGGCATGTGCTGTTGCCTCTCTTTAGTAGACCAAGGAGCTGGGAGGCTGAGTGGGCAGGGGCAGTGTTAAGGATGTGGTGAATTTAAGGAGTGTGGATAATTTTAAAGAGAAATAAACAATGATTTCTGCCCCCCTCCGCCCCAATCCCCATCTCCAGGAACTGTGGCAGCTCCTAGATTGGGGTTTGAATTGTAGCTGAGCCAGGTGTTTTCAGCCATGGTTGGCCTGGTTTCAGGACCTCTCTCCATTTAAACTCCCCTTCCTGGAGAGGTAATGCCTCCTGCTGGCTAGAGCTGTACCGTCAGCCAATCAATGTCAAACACTCCCTCACATGCAGAGTCAACCAGCTTCACCAGTAACCAACGCCGGGCCTCCTCCTCCCTGTCCCATCCTCATAGCAATGGAAACTTCCCTCTGGCCTGCACCGTTGGGATGTAGGAGATGGGACAATGTAGCCCCTCCTCAGTCACGCAAGTGTAACGCATGCATGGGCTTCCCTGCCATACTTGCAGGTAACATAGACCTTCCACGCTCTGGTACGGGAGCTCAGAGTGCTGATAAGCTATGGAAATCAGGATCTGGGAGATCTGTTTAGGTCAGCATTACAATCTGCGTGTGGGTGAATCCATCCACTGTGATCACGGGGTAAAGACCTGCCCCATGATCACCACCTCTAACCATTACCTTCTTGAGAGCTGGTTTACCTCCCTCGGTCATCGTGACTTGAATTCTCTCCAGTCCCTTAAGCCTTGCGTCCCCAGGGCAGTACCTGAATGGCATTTCATGAGAGAGAGAGGGAAGTCAATGGGGACCCAATGTGTAAAGTCTGGAGGCCTGGTCCTGCTAAGGCAGGGGTTCTCAAACTGGGGGTCGGGACCCCTGAGGGGGTCACAAGGTTATTACATGGAGGATCGCTAGCTGTCAGCCTCCACCCCAGGCCCCGCTTCACCTCCAGCATTTATAATAGTGTTAAATATATACAATATGTTTTTAATGTATAAGGGGGGTTGCACTCAGTGGCTTGCTATGTGAAAGGGGTCACCAGTATAAAAGTTTGAGAACCACTGCTCTAAGGGCTTTGTACACTGAGTTGATACACGTATGGGACCTCTAGGATCAGAAACTTCCACAGAAGTTAAAAGTGGGAAAGATCTCCCAGGCCAACTGATCCACCTGGGGCCAGGGTAGGATTGTTCCCTACATGGGATTGTCTAGGAGTGTGCTTCTAAATAACCTGAGCAACTGGGCTCCCATCACTTTCCCTGGGACTCTTTCATCATCTGATCAACCTCAGTCCGAGGAACTGCACTCAGACTGGGGACAAGGAGCCTAGATACCCGGGGGGGAGTGGGGGGCAATTAATACTGAGATAGTTGGATGCACCCAATTTTCCACTGAGGGATAGTTTTGTACTTTCATTGTGTTAAAATGCTGTTTTCAAATAAACCTGGAAATATCCCCTGGGGTGGGGACACCACCCTTGTTATTGGATTTTAGACAATACTTAGAACAAAAAAAATAGGGTATGTATGTACATGCAATGTACTGTATCCTTCCACTGTAAAAAAAAATAGTGCCTACTTCACTGATAGAGAAACCAGTGTGGAAGTGGGTGTGATCAATACAGATACTCAAGCTGGGAGGGAGCAAGCATTTATTATGTAATTTTTGAACCTTTAGTTTCTCTTTGTATGGTTCCCTGAGCTGTTTGCCCTTCTCCCCTGTCTGCTGTCCACCAATATGGGAAATGCCGTACACATGGGGAACTTTTCTGCAGTTTCTTTTGGTTTTGACTGAATGGGTAGAATTCTACAACAGGGCTCTCATACTCTAGTCAGCTCTCAGCAGCCTTACCGATAAACTCTCACAGATTTTTCCATAATAGCTGGGCTACCCTTGTGTCTTGGGCCTACTTTTGACTCACTTTCTACCATCAAAAAGTAAATCTGGGCTGTGGAATGGCTGCCTGTTGAGGTTTCACACTCAAAAGTTGACAGAAAGTGTCTGGAAAATATCAAGCTGGTGCAGATAGCATGGCTTGGGACTTTGGAGAGAGGGTCACTGTCTTTCCCCTCTTCTCTCCCACCTCCACCCCTTTTGCCTCTTTTCGTCCACAGGGATATTTTGTCGTCTCTATTTTTTTAGGGTGGTGGGTTTCGAACCAGGAGTCAGTTCACAGGAGTGCCATCATCAAAAAGGCCCAGACTGCTGGTTGGCCAACCAGAAGGTGGTTTGGGACAATCCATGTCCTGAGCTGTACTTTGCTAGCCAGAGAGGGGGCACAGGAGATTTTATTTGGGGAGGGATGGGACAGAACCCACACCCCAAAGTCCCACATGGTACTGTCCCCCTCGGTTTAACGCGGACTGGATCAGTTTGGACGTCTTCAGCAATAAAAAATGCCAATGTCGTCCTAATTCACCAGGCCCCGAGATGACAGCAAATTTACATTTTTTAATTAAACTAGCAGCCAGTTTTTATGAGAGGGGGCTGGGTTATGCAAATCAAATGGTTGTGTACGAAAGATTAGGAGAGTTTGGGAATAAATTCCACAAATGCTAATAAAAAGAAAGAGAGAGAGAGAATGAGAGAGGGACATTGTTCCATTAGCCCCTTTTAGACTGATTTCCCTGGAGAGAAAGGGATGTGGGAATGGGGGGAGAAGGCTTTCAGAGACAGGTAAAATCCATTTTGAGGATTGAAAGCCCCCTTCGGACCAGGACCCCACTGCTCCCTGTTTCTTTTTCCAGAGCAGCATGGCACATTGGGGGGGAGGGCACCAGAGACAGGAGAAGGAACTTATTAGCTTCTAATTCTGACTGTACAAGTTAGAAACACGAACTGGGAGCCATAGAGCTGCCAGAAATATCTGTCTTGGGTGACTGCAGCCAGGCCAGATGCACGAGGGGGCACTCTGCGGGCGGAGGATGGGGTGACACTGTATAGCGCGAGGCCCAGTCAGGTAAGGGAGTGGACCCTGGATGGGCAAAGGGCAGGGCCAGATGGAAGGGGAGAATGAGACAATACTGGATGGGCCATATGAGGACCAAGCTGAGTAGGGAAACTGGGGGCTAGATGGGTACAGGGCTGGGCTAAGGAACTATGCAGACGAACAGGAACATACACTTGCTCCACATTGGATGGGTACAGGGCTGGGCCAGCATGCTGCATGGGTACAGGGATGGGCCAGACAGGTGCAGAGCTGGGCCTACATGCTGGATGGGTGCAGGGTAGGGCGGGCGTGCCTGATGGCTGCAGGGCTGGGCCAGCATGCTGGAAGGGTAAAGGGCTGGGCCAGATGGGTGTGGATTTGGATTGGTTGGTACAGTGGGTGCTGGATGGGTATGAATATATTGTTCCCTCCCACAAAATCCAAACCCTCTCTTCCTCCCTCCTTTGGGCTTATTGGTGCTGAGTCCATAAATGAGACCCTCACAGCTCCCTCAGTCTCTGCAGCATCCCACTGGACCAGCATTACCCTTCCACCTGTTTCTCAGGAGACTCCCTTTCCACCTGGACACACAGGTACTGGAAGTATCCCTGTCCTTTGGCCCATGGGGAGAGTAGCTGACAGAGCAGCAGCAGCGGGATCTGGTGGGGTCCTTCCTCTGCCAGATGCTTCCCTGACAGCCCCATTGAAAAGTAAACGTGCAGTTCACCTGGTTTCAACATGTCCCTCTTTAAAGTTCCTGAAGTCCTTTCCTAGGTACCATTGAGGTTTCCCATCCTCATCTTCTGGCTGCATTGGAGGTTCCCTGGTGATTTGGGGGCTGGGGTCCTAGCTCAGGTGCCAGGTACAGAGCAGAGCAGCTGTCAGCCACTGAAAAACACAAACTTAAAAGTTCCTGAGGTGGGAAAGTGTTTGGAGCTTCCAGTCCTGGGGCAGTTTCAGGCTCAGAAGGAAAGCTGAGCACCACGTACAGTCTGGAAGGGCAGAGAGGATGAAAACGGGACAGAGGAAAGACATGGGAAGCATTGGGTGCAATTCACCTGCTGGCCTAAGTGCCCACAGCACCTCTGAGCAGTCATTGGCCCAGTGTGGAATTTGGATCCCCTATCCCCAGTTTTGGGTGTGAAATTATGATTTACTCATGCCCCCCTGTGAATTGTGAGAGGGGTTGTTTCAGCAAAGCCTCTTGTGAAATGAAGTAAAAAGTAAAGACCTGCACAGTTGTGTCTGGGGGCAAGTGGAACCCACAGATTTGCACATACCCCCAGCCGTGCTGCACACATACACACCTGCTCCAGACACACCTATACATTCTTGTATGCACACACCCAGCTGCGCTGCACATGCACCTCTTCTGGACACAATCCTCCACACTCTTTTACACACACACCTAGCCATGCTGTACACATACACACACACATCTGCTCTGGACACATTCTACACACTCTGCACGCAGCCATGCTGTACACATACACACACACCCATGCTCTGGACACACTCCCTCTTACATGCTATTGTACACTCACACGTACTGTGCTGAGCCCTCTCTTCGCTGATTCTGTTTCTGGAGAGGTTGGTGTCTCGGTGTTTTAGTTTGTGTGTGTTTGTGAGAATGGGGCTGGCATCAAAGCCCTGGACCCTGAAGGTGTCTCTTTACCCATAGGACAGGCCCAGCATGGCCTGTACAATGTGAGGTTCCTCTGCACTCTGCCATCTGGGCCAGTGTGTCTCAAGTCTGGCCTGATGAATAGGAGGAGCTCGGCCTTCTTGGCACATTCGCTCCTTGGCCTCTGCTGAGGTTGCTACCAGTGGAGACGGTAGTAGTGCTGGTGGCTTTTGTGATGTAGCTCCTGAGCTGCCCTGAGACTAGACACTACTGAAGCTACCAAGGAGGGGTCTGTGTAGGAGCCCTAGTCCTGGTCTTCGTCAGGACCACAAGGGTCTGCATGACATGTGAGTGTCTGGGGTGCAGCATATATGTGAGCACGGGCTGGGGGAGAGATCTTTAAAGCGCCCAGGTGCCTGGCCTGTTAAATACTTCCCCACTTCAGTTTACTTGTTCCAGTCAGCCCCTTTCTAAAGAAAGCAGGTAATCTTCCAGCCGAGGGGAGACTGGGGATCATTCAGCACAGCTGGCCCTGGAGGAGATTCAGAGCTAAGGAGCCCTGCACCCCCTTCCACCTCATCTCTGCTGCCAGCCAGTCTCATCTGCAGAGCATCAAGCACACACCGGGGTGGAGTGTCAAACTGCATGGAACAGGAGGAGGATGCGGGCAGGGAGGGGATGCGCATGCGATGGGGACCATCTTGCTGACTGCCAGAGCTGAGGCCAAAGGGCTGCTGGAATTAAGGGTCTCAGGAATGAAGTCTGAGTATGGCAGAGGGCCCTTTCCCCTGTGTTATTTTGGATCCCTTCTCTTGGCTGGGGGAGGCTGAGTAATTGCATTAGTAATTGCAGAGGAGACAGCCATATGTGACCGTGTAAACTGAGGAGGGAGAGAGACCTAGTGGTTAAGGTCTGGGGCTCAGGAGACCTGGGTTCTATTCCTGGCTTGGGCCCATCACTTCCCTTCTTTCTGTGCGCCAGTTTCCCTGTCGATAATATGGGGATAACAACACGCCACTGTGCAGCCCCAAGCCAGGGCTGGGTACTTCAGCAATGGGAATAAATGAATTAGGGCTATGGCCTGTCCATGGGCAGAGTGTAGGGCTAGGGCCAGGAATTGCTGCTTCACCCAGGCAGAGTGGATTTTACTTCTGCACCCCATCCGCACAATCCTCCTGCCTTCTTGGGTCCTCTCTGGGCTCCCTCTGTCCTGTTCCTGTTCCTTAGCATTCATGGCTTCAGCAGAAGGGTCTTTGGAAGGCCTGTGAGATCCTGGGACGAAAGGGGCAAAGTTCCAGCAGGCTGTTACTGTTGTGAATGGTGTCACTGTACCTGTTAGTAAATGGAGGTGATTCCTGGGACAGCAGCCCCCTGGCCTGGGATTCCCTGGAGAACAGCTGCCAGTGGCATAGGCAGGGCCGAGGGAAAACTAGGAAGTGGAATGTACAGCAGCTTCCCAACCTGGGAAACCATCAAAAGCCAGGCAGCTCCACTAGTCCTCATCTGGTATTTCCAGAAAAACCTGGCATCCTAGGGCGGAATTTATGATGGAAAAATAAAATAATAATAATAATAAAAAAGTCCTGATCCCTTTGAGGCCTGAGTCATAAATGCATCTTCTCATTAAAGCAGCTCCACCTCTCCACAAGGCGTTTGCCAGTGCAGTGCCTGTGCACATCCACGGGTTGGACTGTCTTACCTGTGGGAGCTCTCCTCTTCCCCTCCGGGAGTCCCTGAGCATCAGAGCTCCTCTCTCTTGCGGTCCTGCCAGTCCCCCTTTCTCTACTGAGAGCAGTCCTGGCTTCTCCATATCCCACGCCACCACCCTCTCTCAGGCCTCTTTTCTTTGGGCTGCCATTTTGTGGGCACATGCATGGTGGTTTGGTCACCCACTACCCCGGTTCTGCTGTGTAATTCTGTGGGTACATGCCCAGCTTTTCTAGAATTTCCCCCTCTCCCCCCGCCTGCTGTGTAATTCCTTGAGCACATGCCTGGCTCCCCCATCTCCTCAGGGTTGCCAACTGTCTAATCCCACAAAACCAAACACCTTAGCCCCACCCCTTCCCTGAGCCCACGACCCCTTCCCCGTGGCCTGGCCCTGCCCCCCGCTCACTACGTTTTCCCTTCCTTGGCTCGCTCTCCCCCACCCTCACTCACTTTCACTGGGCTGGGGCAGGGGCTTGGGGTGTGGGAGGGGGTGAGGGCTCTGCGATGGGGCCAGAAATGGGTTCAGGGTGTGGGAGGGGGCTCCGGTCTGGGGCAGGGGGTTGGGGTGCGGAAGAGGGTGAGGGCTCCAGCTGGGGGTGCAGGCTCTGGGGTGGGGCTGGGGATGAGGGGTTCAGGGTGCGGGAGGGGGCTGCGGGTTGAGGCAGGGGATTGGGGTACGGGGGGGGTCCAGCCTGGGGGGTGGGGCAGAGGGGTTCAGGGTATGGGAGGGGGCTCTGGGCTGGGTCAGGGTTTGGGGTGCAGGGGGTGAGGGCTCCATCTGGGGGTGCTGGCTCGTGTGGGGCTGGGGGTGAGGGGGTTGGGTTCAGGAGGGGGCTCCGGGTTTGGAGGGACTCAGGCCTGGGCAGGATGTTGAGGCACAGTGTTGGGGCACAGGATTACCTACAGTGGCTCCCCGTCAGCGGTGCAGCGTGGGGGCTAAGGCAGGCTTCCTGCCTGTCCTGACACCGCGGACCGCACTGCGCCCCGGGAGCGGCCGGCAGATTTGGCTCCTAGGTGGAGGTGCAGCAGGCAGTTCTGCACCACGCTACCCTTGCATGTAGGCACTGCCCCCCCAGCTCCCATTGTCCACAGTTCCTGGCCAATGGGAGTGCGGAGTCAGTGCTTGGGGAGGGGCAGCGCACGCAGCCCTGTGGTCCCACCGCCTAGGAGCTGGACCTGCTGGCTGCTTCCTGGATGCAGCGCGGTGCCAACCCAGGTAGGGACTAGCCTGCCTTAGCTCCATAGCACTGCTGACTGGACTTTTAACAGCCCGGTCGGCGGTGCTGACTGGAGCTACCAGGGTCCCTTTTCGACTGGAAGTTCTGGTAAAAAAATAGACACCTGGTCACCCTACTCCTTCTTCCTGCCGGATGATTCAGTGGGGGTTCAGGGCATCTTGTAGTTGTTTGACGCTCCCCTTCCCATGCTCGTTTCAAAGTGGCACCCTGCACAGCAGGCTGAGGAGGAAGGAAGCCGCTCCTGGAATAATTACTGTGTCTGTGTGTCCTGAAGGTGAGAGCAGCTGTTCGTGGGGAGCAACCAGGGTAGAAGGGAGTTGTGGGGCGTGGAGAGGGGCTGGTTTGTTCTTTCAGTTGAATATTTTGTAATGGAAACACTGTCGGGCTGGATCCTTTCCGATCGCTTTGTGGAACTCAGCAAGCTTCCGGGGAGTTCCCAGGGCTCAAGGGTCCAGGCCCCTCCAGAGCAGGAATAACACTGCTTTGCTCTCGCTTGCTGGCTGCCACTCTGTACCTCTCCTTCCTTCCTTCTTCTTTCCTGCCCTTCTAACTTGCCTCTGTTCAGATGAGCAAACTCCTCCCAGTTAGAGAACTTTGAGTTCTGTGACTTTCCCACCTAACTACTGAAATGCCACTCAAATTGATACAAAGAGGCGGGCCCGTCAAACTTTTCCTTTCTGTAAACCATGTGCCTGTTTAAGAGAATTCACCAGCCCAAACACCCCAAGCAATTGTCTCCTCATCTCCACTGCTGCAAGCTTGCGAGTGTCTGATGATGTTATTTCTGTCACTGTGAGTCTGTTCTCTGCAGCCTCTTGGCTCCTGGGAGCTCCAGGTCTGGGACAGGTAGGGGCGGGATGTAGATTTTGGCAGGATCCCAGCCTCTTTGGAGGACGGTTTGTGACATCACTTGTTTGCTTTTTGTTTGCTTTGTTTTATTTTCAAGAACATTTTGTGTTGAAAAATTTGCAGCCTCTGAGCTGGTGATTGGTGGCGGGAGCTCAGAACCAGATCTAGCTTCCTACGCTCCAGCTGAGGAAAGGGGAGGGATGGTGGGGGCAATAGAAACTCCTGTCTACTCCTAGCCCTTCTGGGGTGGACTAATGCTGGCCTGTGGGGGCGGTGACACTTTGGGGGAATGTTCTGGTTAGGCCTGGAAGCCAGCATGTGGTTGCGGGGGAGCCTTGGTTGGATTTTCTGTAACCTGCTAAATGTTGCTAGGCTGAGCGAGCTGAGTCCCTTGTGCTGGGAAGGTCTGTTGGGAATGACTTTAAGATATCCCTGGCTTGTTGGGGTTAGGGGTTGGGTCATACTTTGAACTGCTGCTATGACTAGGGTGACCAGATAGCAAGTGTAAAAAATTGGGACAGGAGGTGGGGGGTAATAGGTGCCTATATAAGAAAAAGCCCCCAAAATCAGGGCAGTCCCTATAAAATCGGGACATCTGATCACCCTAGGTATGATTGAGGCTAGGTCTAGGTCTGTAGGACTGAGTGGGGGAAGGGGCAAAAATGGGGCCACCTCTCCCCACAGTACTCTCTAGGCCTAGAACTGTGCAGAGGAGACACCTGTTTGGGGGCACTCGGACTGCTGTGGCCTTGGGGAAAGAGCCTGCAGGTTGCAGCCAGCCAGAGAGTGAGGCTGCCACAGCAGTGTGGGAGACATTTCAGCAGGGACCATGGGATGCTGCTGATGGTATCAGTATTTCCCATGGTTCTGATGGCTGTTCCCTGAGTGGCGCTGATCGGCTGTGGGCTCCAACCTGCTCCCACTCCCTCCCTCATGACCTCTTCACCTCAGCCCCACCTGCCCCTCACACTCGCCCTCTTCCCCCTGCCCTAGCCCCTCTTCCTCCCTGCCTTCCTTTGCTGTTTAGCGGATCCCCCCCACAGACCTCACCAAACACCATGGCACTAGCACGGCAATGGCAGCTGTTATGGTGTTCCCTCTGCGTGTGTCTTGCCCCTGCCTCGCCCCGCGGTTGTCTTGTCAGTTAGACTGTGCACTCCTTGGGGCAGGGGCTGTCTCTTACTCTGCCTGTGTGGCACCCAGCCCAGTTGTCTCTGATCTCAGCCAGGCCACAGCTTACTCTGCTGCCTGTGATAAACATAAATAATAATAATAATGGGGTTCAGGTCAGGACAGTGGTCATTGGTTTGGTGCTTTTTAAATTCTGAGAATATTTATTAGTTCTCCATTTTGTGGTGGCTCCCCAATGTGCTAGGCCATGTTCAGCCATATATAGGAGGCTACAGCTCCTGCGCTGAAGTGCTGGACGTGTACCCTCCATCCAGGGGTCAGGTAACTCGTAGAGTGGGGTCTAGGGCTTCACTGTTACACCCTGGTGATTTGCAGAAAGCCCCCAGGGAGATTCCTCTACCCTGTTAACTGTTGGGCCAAGATCTCCTGAGAAGATTGTCTGCTCCTAGTAAACCACACCTCCGTCAGGGTCAAGGTGACCTGGGCGACAGACTAGGACAGGGAGCTAGAAACAAGTCGAGTTCAGGCAGAGTAACTTTGCACAGAGAGAAGGATGCATGGGTGGGCAGGTGGTATTTGGCAGGCAGCTGGCATAGAATGTCCCTGATATATGTCCGAGGCTATGGCTTTGCCCCCTGCCACCTTCCTAGCATGGCTGCAGTCTGAGTGTCAGAGTCTGGGACCTGAAATCTTGTGGTCATGGCTTTATTTGTGCCCACAGAAGCTGTGGCTGACAGCCCAGATTGAAGACCAGTAACAGCCGGGAGGAAGAGGAGGTGGAAGGGGAGGAAGGGTCTAGGAAAGGATCTGCACACAAGCCTATTTCAGGGCTGGAGCTGGAGGAGGATCGATGACAGGAAAGCAGGTTCCTTTCCCAGCCATGTTCCTAGTTCATTGATGTCCAAGATTAGTGTCTGTGGCTTTGTTTGGACTTATGTGGAAAATGTTCCACTCTCTGCAGCCACTGGTCAGCTTCACCAGTAGGAGCGACACTGTGGGGGCAAGGCCTAAGGGAACCAAAAACAAGAGGCCATCAGAATCTCTGAATCTCTGGTCTCTGAATCCTGTGGGGAGATTAACATGGCGATGATGGCAGAGACTGAGGGCAAGGTGCAGGTGTAGGTCTTTTAAGGCCTTGTTCTGAACTGACCCAGACCTGGGCTTTGTTTACATTCACACCAGTCACTTCCTCTGCCGCAGGACCTGCCCAGTCCCCACTGTCTGCTCTCTTCCCAGTGAGGACATGGCCCCTCAAACCTGAGAGGTGTACAACCCCATCCTCCAGGGACAGGCAGTCCCACCCTCTAAAGCAGGAGCTCTCTAAGTCCCGTGTCCCCTGCAAGAGCAGTGTCTCTGCCTGCCAGCCCCCCGCAGCCCAGCCCTGTGTTCCCCTGGGCTGGCGCTGCATACACCGCTGGGCTCTGTGAACACAGAGTTTGTTTTGCCAGGGTGACCTGTTTAATCATCTCATTTTCTGGTGGCCGTTTATTCCTCGTTTCCACGGTTACAGCCCCATTAAGGGGAGAAGCAATAAGGCAGCAAGTCAAACA
Organism: Lepidochelys olivacea; assembly: GCF_965140295.1. Lineage (NCBI taxonomy): Eukaryota > Metazoa > Chordata > Testudines > Cheloniidae > Lepidochelys > Lepidochelys olivacea. Next base: position 19,235,829 of record NC_140428.1, read on the forward strand.
GGTAATAAAAACATTAAAGCCATGTGCGCGACTGGGTGGGGGCGAGCAGGAGCGCAATGAGACGAAACGGGCCACACCGGGGAGACAGCAGGGTGTGGAGAGCCTGCACTCAGGGCAAGCAGCACCCCAGCCAACTCCCAGCCTCAGGAAAGATCTGGCCAGGAAAAAAATACTACAGTATTCTACAACACTAACCCAAACCACTGCAGCCTAGAGCAGCGTTATTGCAGTACTGCAAGTGGCTGGGAGCGTTTCAGGGCAGAATACTGTTACTACAGTACTCTGTACTCTGAGTGGTTGGGAGCAAGTCAGATCAGAGTACTGTTCCCACAGTGCCGCAAGTGGCAGAGAGGACTCCAGATCAGAGTACTGTTCCTACAATGCTGTTTGTGGCTGAGCATTCCAGCTTAGAGCAGTTTTACTGCAGTACTGAGTGACTGAGATCACTGCAGATCAGAGTACTAATACTACAGTACTGTGAATGGCTGGTAACATTACAATTTATAATTTGATTACAGTGCGGTTAGTATAGTACCTATGGACCCAAACATTAAGTATTGCAATAGTGCTGCTGCAGTAATACCAAACACCCAAGATATTTCTGGTTTTCAGTAGTGATATTATAGCACTGTTGATGGCCCCAGTGAGTGCAACTTACAATAGTATTAGTACAGTGCAGTTCCTGCAGTAATATCAGTAGCCCAGAGCACTACAACTTGCAATAATGTCATTAATACTCTAGTAATGTATTTACTACAGTACTGCTAATGGCCTCAGTCGGCATAGTTTGGAGTGTTCCTGTAGTGGTTTGGACCATTCCTAGATAGAGCACTAGTACTTGTTTAAAGAACACTGCAACCTCAAGGAGAAGGTCAGACTCCATGGAAACAGCCAACGGAGCCCTGTTCCCCCTGCCCCATTGAGGCAATCAGGCTGCCAATCATACACCCATGAGTCTGAGTAACAGACAGACTTTAGATCATGGCTATTGAGGTAGTGATGGCTGAAAATCCAAGGGAAGCTGTGGAGTTTAGGCAGCATGGCTGGGAATGGTCTTCCTCCCTAGGCAGTATGATGGAGGGAACCTGTGGCTGACTTCTCCACCATGATCTGGAGCAGGGAAGCAGCACCCTCAGACAGCGCTAGAATGAGGGAAGGGCAAGGGCCTTCATCCCTCTGAAAGAAAGAGTGGGGGGACTTTCAGCACCAATCAAACTGTCCTGGGAGTAGCAGCCATGGACAGTTCATGTCTTAGAGGCAGTGTTTCTTATGCTTACTGGGAAGATCAGGGCTTTTGTTAACTGGCCTGTCTGTGTTAATGACCAAACAGTAGTGCCTCCCCCTTGGGAGATGGTAGGCTGGATCTGATCTCTGATTTGCTGGTGTCAATCCAAATAACTCCATTGGCTTGGTAGTTAGTCCAGATTTACATCTGTGTAAGTGGGATGAGTCTGGCCACATGGATCCCCTATAGACAGGAGCCATGGCCCAGCTGACATGTATGAATTTAAAATCACTACCAATACGCCCCATACATATGAAAAATGAATGGGAGTCTAAGCTCATGCCAACAGATGATCCCATTTCAAAGTACATAGGCCCTGTTGTTACTGTTCCTTCTCTCCATCCTTTCCTGTTGTATGTTTTACTGGGGGTAGGGAGGCCAAGGTGGGGTTATGGTGTGAGATGAAGAGGAGATAGCTAATGAATGGGCCGCTGCTGACATCCACCTCTCCCATCAGTGACAGGTGCTCGTTTTAATTGTTAGATGGAAATGATACCAGTGAGAAATTATTAAAAAAACTTTGTTGGACAATGTGAGTATTGGGACTGGGGTTCCCAAAAGCAGCACACAGCACTGGCCAAACATTGATCCCATTGAAGTCAACCTGGAGTTTATCAAACTCACAGTATCTTCTGGGAACAACAGAAGCCGAGTACTCAGTAAAATCGTACTGGGCCCTGAAATCTGTGGGAATGAGACAGGAGCTCAGTGAAATTGTGTTCTAATCCCCCATCTGGCCAAGAAGGTTCAGACTATAGAACCATATCATAGTGTGACAATAAAGCTAGAGATGGGAATGGTCCATGAGGTCATCTAGGGCCATTTCCTGCTCCCTTTATTTGTGTGAATAGCCTAGTCTCCTTTAGTAGACTTACTTGCATAAGTCGGGTGTACAGGATTTGAATTCCTTAGTCTGTTCCCAGGTCAGTGCAGGATTGCTCCATACAGTATATTCCCCATTGCCTTGTTCAGTTCATTTATGAGCAATGGTCTTGCTGTAGATTATGAGACATCTTGGAGAGCTGAGAGCTCCCCTGCTCAGTGGGGAGCTTCCCTGCTCAGTGGGGAGCTCCCCTGCTCAGTGGGGGTGTAAGTCACCCCGTGTAGAGGGACAGCCCAGAAGACCCATGCACACAGGGACTCTAAGGGTCCTTGGCCTTTGCACAGGGAATGAATTTCATCCTGTGTGTGAAGAAGTTAAACGTAATCATCTTCCAGAATCAGGGTGTGCAGCTGTAATGGCAGAATGAAAATGTTCAGAAAAACAAACAGGCAAGGGGGGGGACACCTCGGGGAAAATAACTAACTCTGGGCATGTTTCCTTTGCCAGCTGTCTCTGCTGAATTATTTTACTCTGCTGCCCGCCCTGCCTCGCCCTGCTAGAGTTTGTCTATTTCTGATCTTGTTTTGGGTTTTATAGTTTCTTTTCTCCCGACTTTATCAGAAAGCATATTTGTGGTGAGCGCCTGTGAAAGGACCCAGGCTGCTAAGTAAATATTCAACGTGCAAACGAGCAGTGTGACCTTGAGAGAAGGGGAGAGAGGGAGGGAGGGAAGCAGAGAGAAATTGGTAAAAAGCTGGAAAAGAAAAAGAATGGGGAGAAGGAAAAAAAAAAACCCAAAGATCTGGCTGGATTGGACAAAGTGACATAAAAAGCCAAAATGTTGGCCTTGATTACTAAAAGTGGGAACTGGACATCTAGCACAAGGTGTTTTAAAGGGGCCTGATTCTCAGGGAGTGGTGAGCACCCGCTCTCTGGAAATCAGGCCTCGTGGGGCACTAAAAATCAGTCGTCACTGTGAATAATCTTGGCCCACAGTCACAAAGGGTGAAATTCACCCTTGTGTAAATTCACCATTGTGCAAAATCATAAAGACTGCGCGCCATTCCAGACTCCGAGAAGGGTGTAAGTGGAACCTAGGCCTTGTGCTGGCTCCTCTGCACATGGATGAATTTCACCTGCTGTGAAATCCTCCTGTTGAGTTTCCTCCCACCTTCTCCAGCTTAAAGGGTCCCACCAATGCCCATTTCTAACACTGTACATGGTGGCCATTGCTCATGTGTATGTTTTTGCTGGTGCACCTGTTGTGCTCAGAGAAGAAAATTCAGCCCAAATTGATTGGGGAGTTATTTTACACTTTTGGGGTTGAATTTAGTACTTGGGAAAGGTGCCAGATGAACAGCTGTGGAGAGCGAAGGCCTCTGTCCACTGAACCGAGACAGCACAGGCAGCAGCAGTGCAGGCACCCCCAGCACTCTCGTGTGCCCCCGCACTGTTCCAGACAAGTCTTGGCCTCCCTGCTGAGACAGCCAGTGACGCCACCTGTGACGGCTACCTGTGGTGATGGTGGAGAGATGTGGATGTTTCTCTCCCGGGTACTAGACTGAGACCCAGCAAACCCGTTGCGAGGAGGCTACCAAAGAGCAGTCAGGTGAGACAGAGTTATGATCACTCCAGAAGTTGGGCCAAAGCTGCAAAGTTCAAATCCTCCGTGGAGTTTGGGTTCCCAGAGTTGTGGGGGTGTTTGGCTCTGGGGTTTTGGTTTGGGGTCCATTTCTAGTTATAGCTGATCTGGGCTGGAATTGGAGGTTGTGTTATGTGAACAGGTGTATATGTGTGTTGGGTTGTTGCCATTTTATTTTGTCTCTGTATTAATTTCCTCTGATTAATGTCTGAGAGCGAGAAAAATGGTGAGGAAGGGACCAGATGAGTCTCTAGAATCTGCACATGGATTTTAGGCAACGGTTCTTGTGGCCTTGATACACTGATGGCAACTGTGAACAGGAGCCCGTAGATTCCTGCAGCTGCACCCACCAAAGCGTTTCTGCCCATTAGTTAAGTCACCAAAGGGACCCAGTGGAACCAGGAGAGCAAGTGCTGTGGGAGCTCTACAACTTCTGAGCAGAGGTTTTGCCAGGTTCCAAGGGAGATTCTTCCAAGACCCTTTGTACTGGATTGTTTCTGCTAGTTTGAGGCACCTCATTTTTCATTTGACCATATTTTAAACAAATCTCTATGTGTGTTCGGGATCCATTTTTGGTTTGTCATTTAAAATTTGTCCCCGGCCTCCCTAAGTGCTGCAGTTTGACTCCTCTTCATTTCCAAGCAGGAGAACAGAACTTTCTGGTTGGTTTTTGCACAAGCTCCTTATTCTTACTCAGACCCTTCCAGACTTATTTCTCCCCTTACCTGATCATTGTTTTTTGGCGGGGAGGGTTCCTGTGATGCAGAGATAGAGGTCAAACTATTGGGAGCTCTGGGAATTCAAACTGCAGAGTCTAAGTTGAGCCCTGTGCCTTGTTTGAATGATATTGATCAAAATTCATCTGTCAGAAAAATAGTTATTTGTCTAGAGATGCTCAAGGAGGCCAGGTTCAGAGCTGGGATAGGGCTTGCCTAGGGCTAGGGTTTCAGGCTGAATCAGGGCAAGAGCATGGGTGTGACAATGCCATATTTTGTGAAGTGTTCTCTTGAGGTTTCAGTCTTGCGAGAACAGTTGCTCTGTGGTGGGTTTAGATCTAAGTTGGAACTCAAACCACAGGGGTAGAGTTGGCTTCAGGGATTCAGATCCGAACCATTCTCAAAGCATGGACTTCTTTGGGTTGGTGATTTCAGATTCGGCCCTTTGATAGAGAGAAACGGAGACTGATGGATGCAATGGCAGGGTAGCTTGTTAGACTGAGAACCTGCAGTCAGGAGCTGGCCTAGAGGAGTTCATATTCTAACCAACCAATCCCAACCTGGCACAGACACAGTCTCAGGTGCTGCCATTTTTCCATGACCCTTGCGACCCCACCAGCAAGGCCGTGATACAGGTGGACATGCTGCATTTCTGACAGAACAAGTAGAGGGAGCTGCATTGGTGCCCTTAGTAATCCTACCTCAGCCGTAAGCACAGACCACTCAGCGAGGAGCTAAGCCGTGAAGACTCCATTGTCAGTGAGTGGTTTGGGGTGGCCAGCAGCTGCAGCCGTCACTGCTGTGAATTAACTGTCCAGTGAACTCATTAGCCAGTGCGTATCCCTGGGCAAGGACGGGTGATTCTTTCTAGGGAATGAGCAAGAGGATAAGACCATTGTGGCCTGGCTGGGAAGCTGCACTTAGCCAATACCTTGTGTTACTATGTGAAAAGATGTCAGAAGGAACCTAGATTGTCATCCTGGATCAGATCAATCCAGTTGATGCCTGGCAGGAAGGTGAAAACCACCCATTAATGCACCTGGCTCAGCTATGAAACTATGGAAGTGGTGAAGCAGGAGGAGTTAAAAAAATAAATGGGCAAAAACTTTGAAACCCCTGTTCCTATGTAAATCTTCGCCACCCCCCTAAAGGAGCTCAGTCTGGGACACTCCTGCCAGCTAGCCTTACCCCTGGGAGGATTTTAGTGCATCACCGTAAGACACTTCTTGGCTGCACTCAGGCTCCTTCAGTACTGTTTGTTGTGTTCTGTGTGATTTTGGGGGGCAGGGTTGTAAATCTCTTCTGGAAAGCCCAGAAATTTAGGAACAGTTTATCCCAGTTACATGGGAGAACTTTATGGGGGAGGATCTATGCTGGCCACCCTTTAACTGGAGAGTAGAAAGGCGGGGCAGCTTGTCTTGTGATAACTTCAGAATCATTTCCGCGGTGATGCCATGCGATGGCATGGACGGAACGTTTGTGGCTGGACGGGATGTTAAGGAGAGGGGGATCCTGGGGAAAACGGGAGTCTTTGAAATAAATAAACCACTGAAGTCAAAGAGGCAGAGAGAAGCTGAAGCAAAGTCAGCAGTGCAGATGCCATGGCAGGGAACTGTGACTGTATGTGTAATGGGTTTGGATGTTTGCTTTTATCTGACCATTGCTGTTCTAGCAAACAGATTGGAGAATTCCAGACTTGCGGGGATTGGGTTTTTAAAAATTTATTTATACATATCTTAGTTCGCCTCTCAGCTCAGGAGATGAATGGGCCCGGGCCATTTCCAGATGGAAGGATGGGAAGGCGCCCTGAGCCGTCATCCCTTTCACCCATTTGCACTTGCACTCTGAGGTTGCTCACCCCTGGCTGGGCTTAGCGCTTAACCCCCCTCCATCCTGGTCCCCTCCCCTCTCTCCTATTAGCACTCACACCTTCAGGTCCCACTCCCTCCACAGCCCCTCTGACTTACCAGTGTCTGGTGTTTCTATAGCTGTCCTTGGACCTTAGGAGCATCTGTTAACTCCCCTCTGGTGTGGGGAGGTCCTGTCTCTCTTAACAGTGGCACCCCCTGGTGCTTATGCACGTTATTAACCCCGTTAACCAGTGAATTAGCCAGTGTGCAGAAGCCAATTTATTTATTTATGTTTTGAGACCTATTGCTAGAAAGCAAGTACTACTGTCGCCCCCCTGACATGCCCTGGGGCGTTTGTCCTGGGAACACAGGAGTCCTGCTGCCCCACCCCCACCCTGAGCATCCATGGTCTTCCTTTGGCTCAATTGTAACAGTCCAAAGAGAACCAGTAGGAGTGGGGCGTGTTCCCAGTTTGCACTCCAAATGGAAAGCCCGGAGGGGGTTGAGGGGCAGATTCCTTGCAGTGAAGGTGTTAACAAATAGCAGGTGATCAAACATGACAAGCAGTGACATTTCTGTTTGGGGTTCTCAGTACCAGCAATGCCAAGAATGAAGCTATAAACCCTGACATTTTGTGTTATGCACTGAGGTTTTTAATAGACATCTTTTCCTCCCTCCCTGCTGTTTATTTATTTTATTCTTTTTCTCTCTTCTGTCCCCTTCTCCCTTTCCAGAATCCTTCCTCTTTCTGTCCCTCACACTTATTTTTCAGCCCTCTCGTCCCACCTGAACTCTATTCCCTTGTTTGCTCACACCCGCTCATCCTCTGGCCCTCTCTCTCCCTTTCTTTTCTGCTGCTTATGTATCCCTCTTTTCTTGTCTTTCACTCACCCTCCCTCTTTTCTTCTTACATGTTTCCCAGGCACTTTTTCTCTCTGTGGTGTTGTCTTCCCCTTTCTCACTCTTCTCTTCCTCCTCCTTGATTCCTCTCACCTTCTCTGCTCTAGGCTCAGCCTCCCCCCACCCCATAGTCTCTCACTCTCTCGTATTCCCCCTCTCACACACGCACACTCTCTCTTTCTCACACCCACACTCCCACTCTTGCACGTTCTCACATTTTTGTACACACACAAGCGCGCGCTCTCAGAGCTTTCTCTCTCATGCACACCCCCTCTTGTATGTGCACACTCCCCTCTTTCTCTGCTCCCCCTTTCTCACTCCTTTCTTGCTGTCTCTCTTACTCCCCTCCCTCCATCTGTTCTTTTCCACTCTCTTCCCTTCTCCCTCCCTTCCCGTTCTCTTTTTGGGCCCTGATGTAATACACTAACCATCGAGGGCCAAGCCAGTTGCTTGTCTGGCAGCAGGTGTCCCACCCCTGAGTGATGTTTTTGTTAATAACATTTTCACCCTGACTCGGAAGCTGGTGTTTTGGAGATCGGTTGTGAGGGTTTTTTTAAGGGCAGGGGCTGAGGGGGCAGTGCTTTTGGGAACAGTTGCCGGGTTTATTCTAAAAGGACTGCAACAGTTGTTCTCGCTGAACGAGAAACGTCAGAACAACTGCAGATTCTTGCTCTCTCTCGACATGTCTCTCTGAAGGGCGTTTGGAGGTGACGCCCAATGCAGCGTCCCCCTCTCAGCGGGCTCTGATCGGAGCAGGCAGCCTTCCAGTGACTCTGGGCTTTAGTGAGGGGGCTCTCCAGCCACTAGGGACAGCCTCACCAGGCAGCCTTCCACAGAGCCCCCTATTCCCAACTTGATTGTGGTGCCTTCTCCCAGTGGGGCCACTGTTGGCATAAGAACTAGGGGAACAAAGCTCTCTAGTGCTTAGAACATGCGCTTGGTGCCAGGAGGCTTGGTTTGGTCCTGAACTAGCATGGAAATGTCACTATACTTCTGAGCCTGACAAAAGGATCCAGTTACTTGGTCTGAACATCAGGAGGCAGTCTCCAGGCGCAGAAATGGGGGTGGTTTGAGGACACCTTTTGAGGCAGGAGGGAGGAAGAGGGCATGTGTTTCCTGGTGCAAGCTGACAGCAGGGCCTCTGGACTTGTTCCCTCTGCCAGGGCCAGGCCTCCTGTCCTGCCTTGCCGAGCTCAGTGCTTCCCGACCAGGCTGGGACCCCCCACACATGGGCCAAAGGCTCCCATTGTCCAAAGTATTGATTTCCTTTTGTCAGGATTGGGATTGGTTGGGCTGGGGGGTGGGTGGAGGGGTGTTAGTTCCTGAGAGTATGTCTTCGCTGCAGAGTGAATCTGAGTGACTGGCACTCTGCTCTGAGCACTGAGATCAGCCTAGCCTGGGTGAGAGGAGCCACACTGCAAAGCCAGACCCAAGTTACTGGGTCTTCACTGGTGCTGCTCTCCCGTGTGTATGTCGCTAGGACTTCTGGAGGCATCTCCCTTGGTTCTTTGTGCTGCTCTAGGATTCTTTCCCAGTGAATTGTGGGAAGACTGGTCTGTTCTTTGGGAGATGGTGGGGGAGAGAATTGTGGGAACGTATTGGAGGAGTATTAGCACTTAGCCCAGTGATTCTCAAACTTTTGTACTGGTGACCCCTTTCAAATAGCAAGCCACTGAGTGCGACCCCCTCCCCTTATAAATTAAAAGCACTTTTTTGTATATTTAACACCATTATAAATGCTGGATGCAAAGCGGAGTTTGGGGTGGAGACTGACGGCTCACAACCACCCATGTAATAACCTTGCGACCCCCTGAGGGGTTCCAACCCCCTGTTTGAGAACCCCTGACTTAGCCTGTTGCCCCAGGATGGGCTAGCTAACAGGAGAGCGCTTAACGGGGATGAGAGGTTTTGTGTGTGGACAGGAGGAGTGTTAGGGGCAATACCTAGCTAATAGCTCAGGCCAACTCTTCAGGGCAGGCATACCCTCGCTGTGAGCAGCGGGTCACGTGGCCCCAGGATGAAAGGCTTGGCAGGCATTTGAAGTGGGTCCAAACTCAACCTCACTCCCAGCTTCTCTCTTCCTCTCCTCAGCAAGAGTGTTAAAAGCCAAAATACTCCTCCCAAAGGCTCTGCCTCTGCATAGAAGCACCTCTCCGCCCAGATCGTATTGATCCAGCTCCACAGATGGTGGCTGCAGATGAGTTGCCAAGTAGGGCAGATCGATACAGACTTGAGATGGGAATTTTGGCAGCGGGGCATGTCCGTTTGTCCCTTCACACACCTCCCCCAGGGAACCAGCCAGCCAGGTAATACAAAGCCCTGTCCTTAGAGTCTCCATCTCACCTTGTCCCTCCCTGTCCTCCCTGCTGCTATGACAGGTTTCCTAAGGAGGGTGCACAAGACTGGAGCCAGGAGAAGCAATGGAAAAGGAAGCCCTAGAGTGGCTCACACAAGAGCAGTGACAGGCACCAATCTATTGGGCAAATTCTGCCCTCCCCACCTGGGGTAACCTCGCAGAATTCCTTGTCTCACTGTGGTTATTGTTACTCTTATCAATGGCCAGATTCTGCTCTCTGTTACCCCCGTGCCATCCCATTGCGTTATACTGGTGTCATTAAGTGCAGAAGTTGGCCTCTGGTGTTTGCGTAGCACTCTTTATAACAGGCTCTCCTCCCATTCACTCCAGCCTGGGTCCAGGGTAACTCCATTGGTGTCACCCTGTGTTTACACCACTGTCACTAGTATCCTCATCCTGCAGATGGGGAAACTGAGGCAAAGTGAATTGAAGTGACTCGCCCAAGGGCCACCCAGGAGGTCCGTGTCAGAGCCAGGATTAGAATGCAGGAGTCCCGGCTCCTGGCTCTGTATGCGGGCCACTTGACCATGCCTGTGTGATTATGCTCTCTCCACGCCTAAGGTGCTGTCCATTCCAGGAGGGGTACAGGGCAATGGGGCATTCTCCCAGAGCTAGCTCATGTCCAGGGGGCTGGTGAGGCAGGAGGTAGCTGTGAGAAGGAGAAGGCACTGGGGAAAGGTGCAGTGAGTCTCCCGCAGCTCCAGCAGTGTGGCAGAGGAGAGTGGTCAGCACTTTAATAAGACATCTAGCAGTTAACCCTTGGAGCCCTCCTGGCTGCCTACCCTTCTGACGGGTGCCGAGCTCCGCACACAATAAAGTTAATGAAATGAGTATTTCAGGGCGGGTGAGGAGAGAGGCTCTGTACTGCACCCTGGGGCCCTAGGTTTATTAATGGTGACCCGCCATTAAAGACTAAAGTGCTAACCTGGTCATATTTAGCAGCTTTCAATGGTGTCCCGGCGGCCTCCGCCTGCAGTATCAACTGCTGTCTTCCTCCGCCTCAGCCCCAGGACGGCAGGAGCTGACTCTGACATTTCTCTACTAGGATGAGTCTGCTGGGCAGCACTAAGAAGTCTCCACATGCTGCTGCAGCTAGACAGACCCACCCCCACCCACCCACCAGCGCTGCCTGGAGCAGCTTCCCCTTCTTATTACTATCCTGGAACTGCCAGGGCCTGGAAGCAGACAGCGATTGGGGGAGTGGGCCTGATTCTGGCATTCTAGTGCACTCCTTGCTCAGGCAGAGCCCATGCAGTCACTAAGAGCAAAAGGGGGTTTTGCTGTGGGATGTGGCCTCAAAAGGAGTGATGCAAACTCAGGCCCTGCAGCCCTCCAGAGTAAGCACTGGCTAGTAATCCCTCTGGGATGTGGGGGATGGAGAGCAGACACTGTCTCGGCCAAAGCTTATAATAATGGGGACCTGGGGATGGGCGTCACCCCTTGGATTTCTCCCATTCTGCTACTCTCCGCCTTGCTCCCTTCACATGGCATAAGAGGGACTCAGCCAACTCCAGCAGGGCTAGCAGGGGACAAGGAGTGGGAGGTCACCCCCAAGGAAAGCGGAAGCTAGATAACATGGTGATGGGAGCCTTAGAGACACGGTGGTGGCGACCGCTGCTGATCCAAGCAGGAAACATTAGCAGGAGAGGATAAAACCTGAAGGAAGGCCCTTTTTGGGTTATGTCTGCACAGGGTGCCCTCACTGGGCTCCCCCGCATGCTCTCAGAGCTGGACCCCAGTGTTGAGTCTGTCAGTTCAGGTATGTTCTCCAACCCTTCTCCCAGCCCTGGTTAAAAACTCAGCATGCATAATTCTTGGATGCCTGGTGGGAGTTTTGGAAATGCTGGTGGATGGATAGATGGAGAGAGAGATTTAGTGGGAATCGCTGGAAAATGCTAATGTTAGCCCCTTATGTCATATGGGGCAGACAGGCCCAGTGATGCCCCCCTTGCTCCTCCCCCCAGCCTCTATTGTGCCCCTCGGGAGAGGACATAGAGAATGAGGCCTTTGGCCCCCAGTGATCCCTGCCCTTGGGGTTCCTAGTCCCCCCAGACTTTAGCTGAGTGAGCTTGGCTGTGTGGTCTTCAGTCCATCCCATGCCAGAGTCAGCAAGGGCAGGTGCCCAGTTGCAGCTGAGCACTCAAAGCTCCCAGCCTCCTGAAAGAATGAGCACTGGCTTGGCAGTGGGGCCGGGGGCAATCCTCGCTCTCTTGTTTGGCTCTGAGCCCTGTCTGATCCAGAGCCAGGTTTTACTGTAATCTCTACATCCTGTTGCAGGTCCTTAATCAGCTGGAGCCAGCATGCAAAAACACCCCAACAAACCTGTTGTGGTTAAAACTCCTGGTTCTCCGCTCCAAGGAGGTAGGGAAAATGTGAAGCAGAGCTTCCCCGGGCAGAGGGCAGTGAGCTGGACAAGGCAGGGTGGGCAGGGAAGAATGATGAGAGGTCATCAGCTGGCAGTGGGAGTGAACTCAGGAGGAAACGGACCAGTGTACGTTTACAGCAAGGAACTAGGCAGGGACCCACTCCCATCCCACTCCTCTGCAGTTGGGGTGAAGTTTGCTGGAATTAGGGGCAGCAGTCCCCCTGTGGCCAGCACAGTGGGAGGACACTGCGCCTGTTGTGGGCAGGCCCTGAAACTCTCTGGGTTGTGGTGGGTTGTTTTTTTCCTGTTTAATACCTAGAATAACACTGATGGGTCTGAACAGCTCCAGCCAGGCGACAAGGGGAAAGAATAACAAGCTCCTGAATGTCAGGCGAGATTATGGGCCATAGCTATTTAGGGTGAGTCTGGTGGATTTAGGGCCGCTTGTGTTCTATTGTCCTGGCCTCTCTGAGCACTGGAGCAGGCGAGACGCGAGTGGGGAATTTTGTTGTGGGTTGGTGTGCAGGGCTGGAGGGTGGGGGTGATTCTGACTCTTCCTCTTCCCAGATTTGAGTAACAAAGGGGGGTGACAGCAAACAAATAAAAAATCCTAGGAGATGCAATGCTAGGGACTGAAGTTGAAGCATGGGTTGGGATGTGACAGCATTTGGAGAGTGGTCTCCCAGCCATGAAGGTAGAGGGTTGGAGAGATGTCCCCACCCCCAGGTGCTTCCTTGTTCATTTCAGGATTCAGCTCCAAATTGCCCTCCTGGTTTATAAAACTCTCCTGATTCTCCACCACCCTGGCGCATCTGGGACTGGCCTCTGTGAGCTATCACACACAGTCTGTCCACAACATTATGTGGGAGCCTTCTCCTCTGCAGCTGCCATCTTCACTCATCTCTACCAATCTCCCCTCAGACTCATCTTTCCAGCCTCTCCACTCTTCCCACTGTCATCTGGGCAGCCTTCGGGGAGGCCGTTTGTACGGAAGCAAAATAATATGTGGGATTGGTGGAGGTTGGAGATTGCAGGCCCCTCTCTTGGAGTGCATCTGCCTGGCCTTGGGGTTGTGCACCAAGACTGGCAGCTTCTTCTGGAGGCTCAGCACCTCCATGGTCTGCATGGTAAAGTGGTGGGGGCCTGGAGTAGCAAGATGACAGAGCGTACAATGGACTGGAAGGGTGGAGTGCAGCAGGAGGCAAATGTTTTAGCTCTGGGTGTGTGAGTCCCAAGCAGGCTGTTCGTGAAACAACTCTGCTTCTGGGGAGCACTGCAGTTCCCACACTGATGTGGGGAGGTGTTGCGGGGGAGTAGAGGGCAGTCTCGCCCTGCAAGCTTTGTAAAAACAAGACTTGGAAAGTTGAATTCTTTGCTTCTTTGGGGCCCTTTTTATTTGGCGGGATTAAAAAGCCTATTTGAGTTTCTTAAACCATTTAATCTAAAATCCCCAGGTAGATGCGTTGCTGGATTCGGTTTTAAGCTTATAAACAAAATATGTCTGTGTTTGGTGATTCTTCGTTTTGTTATTAAGAAAGGAGGGCCTGACCTGGGCCCCCTGAAGTCAGGGGGAGTTGGGTTCTTACACTCTTGGATTATGTTGGGTTTTTAGGAGTGCTGGAAGGCGTGGAGCCCAGCTCACTGGTGTGACCCTCCTCTTGCTCTGAAGTGGGTGAGTATGTGGGACCAGGCAGCTAGTGGGGGCAGGGAGTTGAGGGAGAGCCATAAAGGCTTGGGTAGGTGATTGAGGAGCTTCCAAAAGAGCTCTGCATGTTGGGTGAATGCTAGGTGCTGAGCACTTGTGAAAATCTGGCCCACAGTGAAAGGACAGGGACTGTAGACCCATTCGTGCAAGCCCTCCCCACATGGAACTCCTGGTTAAATCCGTCAGATTCCTGCTCACAGCAGGCTTGGAGGGTTGAGCCCTTCAGTTGGGAGTGCTGTGGAGAGATGCGAGAGGAACAGAACACAAGCGGCTGGGGAAGAGGGGAGGAAGGGTTTCTCTGTTAGATTCTGCTGGAGAACTCTGGGTAATTCTCCCCTGTGAGCAGGAGACGATCACACACACTCCCATTGCACCTCTCAGTAGCTCTCTCCTTTTCCTGTCTCTGCTCCACTCCTCTGCGAAGCTCCTAGCTCCTTTCCATATCCTTATGGCTTCATAGCTGCCCCTTCCAGCACCATTGCTTTGGCTGCCCATGGAGATGCCATAGGCAAGAGACCATCTAGGTGCGGACCAGCCCTACATGTGGACAGAGTGTGTCTTGCCCTTGCTGATAAGTTGTCTGAGGAACATAGGAATCACCAGACTGGATCAGAGACGTGCTTCATCCAGTGCGCTAGCTTGTCTCTGAGAGTGGCCAGCTGCAAATGCTTCACGGAATGTGTAAGAACCCCACTGTAGGCAGGTGTGGGGTAATCTGCCCCCTCTTCAGGACTCAGCCTGGTCTCTAATAGTTAGAAATTGACTTAAGCCAGTGGTTTTCAACCTGTGTCCGCCGACCCCTGGAGGTCTGCAGACTATGTCTACGAATTCGAAAGGGGTCTGCACCTCCATTTGAAATTTTTCAGGGGTCTGCCAATGAAAAGAGGTTGAAAACCACTGGCTTAAGCCAGCTGCATCTCAGAGCTTGAGTGTAATGAGTTTGGTGGGTCTCAGTACATTTCCTATCAGAGAGGTATCCATATCACAGAATCCATCCCCTCCATTGGCCCTTTGTTTGCAATCCCAGTGGAGAGGCCAGTAGGGACTGAGTGAGCCCTGGGGACTCAGTGCCCCTTTGGAGCTCCAGAGAGGGTCCTTCCATATCAGGGTTGCACGGGCAGGGCTGTGGGGGGAAGTCAGCCCTGCTTGGCCACACTGTTCCCTTTCTGTGGATAGACAGAGGTTTCCAGTCTCCAGGGCTGTCAAGGCAACACCTTATAAAAAGAGGGGAGGGGACCCCCTCCCCCTTTGCCTTTGAAAGGCAGTGTAGTTGAGGACAGACAGAGGGACAGGTGTCTGTCCTACAGCAAAGGAGGGAACCCTGTTGGCTTTGTCGAGGGAGCCTCTTTCTATATGGAAATGAAGAATTTAGGCTAATGGAGCTCAACCATCTCTAATTTTGCGATGGCAGGAGGATTTTGATTGAAAGTAATTAAGCAAGCTAGCTGTAAAATTAATTAAAGCAAAAGGGGGGGATTTTTTATTGGATTGGAGAGCGATATAGCGGCTGTCAAATGGGGGACGGATGGGGGTGACCTGAATTCTCTGCCCTCCCTCCTCCCACTCGGGACGTTTATGTCACTTTAATCTCCTTACAGCGGCTGGTGTGCATTTGTTTGAAATAATCAAGGAAATATGGTCAGAAATTGTCAGCTTTCAGATCTAATTTACCTGACAGCCCTGCGCGGACCAGCAAGCCTGTGTGTGTGTGTGTGTGTGTGTGTGCACACGCACAATTGTGTGGTCGTGTGGTCATGGAGGACACCTCTCCTCCTCTCTCTCTCCCCCTCGCTCCTCTTGGTTTCCTGCAAATTAACATCCAGGACCACCCTGCGCCTTCCTGGGAAATAATGAAAGTTTGACCATTTCTGACGGTCCCTTCACTCCCCCCTTCCCCATTCTGCCTCCCCCAACCTGCTGCCTCATCCCTGCACTATAACCAGCTTTAAGGGTTTAGGGACTATAGGATTAGGGGAGGTGGCTGTAATTCTTTATTCCAGATGGCTGACAACCGCTAAACCCACTGTCACAACTACCACAGTTTTAAAAATACTTTAAATTAGTCCCTTTGTTTCGGCCCGAGTCCCCGCTGAGCGGCACTCATGATGTTATGCCAAGAGCTCTGCCTGCCTCGCAGTCATGGGGGGTGCTGAGCCAAGGGGGACAGAGAGGATGGCAGGTGTGGGGAGATGCCAATCTGTGCCCACACCTGTCTGTAGTCCCTCGCTCGCCTTCATCTCTAGAATCAACATTTAAGACCCAATCCTGCAAAGTGTGTCACTTCTGGAGTTTCAGAATTTTGAACCCAACTCCCATTTTGGAGTCTTCTAGCTGCATTTGTGGTATTCCTATAGCAGCATCGCTCCTTGTGGTGCTGAGGCAGTGCTTTCCAGGGGGTAGGACATCAGGGAAGGGGTCAGGAAACCTGTTTTGTTCCTGGTGCCGCTGCTAAGTTGGGCAAGCCCCTTTATGACTCCGTGCCTGTTTTCTCACCTGTAAAATGGGGATGATGAGATTTGTCCTCCCTTGCAAAGTGCTTTGAGATCTCTGGATGAAAAGGACTAGGTTATAAAGACATCATAGAGCGAGGAGGAAATCCAGCTCCTCTGGAGTCCCTGAATGTTTCCTCTCTGAGCAGACCCTAATAGCTGTCAAGTCTCATATCTTTTTGCTGGGCCAGCTGTTAGAGATAGTGTTTATTATTTGTGAAGTGCTGACAATGTTGGGGCTCTTGTTTGTTTTATTTGGGACTCCATTTGCAAACCTTCACTGAAGCGATCTTCTGTGCCAAGACTTAGGAGCTTTTACACTAATAGCCAGGGATCCTGTTGTATAGTTTATGTAATACCTTTCAATCCCAAGGGTTCTGGAGTGTTTCAGAGACCAGGGCACCCAGTGAGATGCATTGCACTGGGGAGAGAAGAAGGGAAAGTATTGGCCAAAGGAGCCAGGGCAGGGGATCTTTAATAGCCACACACAACAGTCAGGAGTTTAAGGTCTTAACTCCAAAAACCTACACGCCATAAACTGCAGAGAGATCAATTAATCTACCTTGCAAGGAGGAAGACATGAGTCAACTCAGGTGGGATCTGAACATGTGGTTCCAGGGCATCTCGGTGTCTCATACCTGAGTGTCTCATACCATAGTGTCTCTGTCCATCTGTCTCAAAGACAAACAGTGTGGAGTTCTTGTGCTACTGAGTGTCCTTTGGAACACTGGGGTCGTGGCCATGGTCACTGATTTTCAAAGTTAAATGGCTTGGCTCCTGTATTTAAAAAAAGCAAAAGTTGTTTTAAAAATAAAATTAGTAATGAGATGGCAGCTGGCAACAGGGACCAAGTGCTGCCAGCCCCAGCTTTGGAGAGGAACATGTTATCTTTCTGAATAGGTTTGTAAAGGTGCTTTGAAGACATCATCATAAGCAGCCAGAGGGTGAGTAGAACAACTGGGCTGATCTGTAGCCAACTGAAGAAGGTTGTGTGGGGAGCTTGGCACCACGACTCCTGGGTTCAGTGCCCAGCTCTGCCATTGATTCATATTACAACTGGGCAGGTTGCTTCATTTCTCTGTGCCTACATTTCCCCATCAGTAAAATGGGTATATTAATGCTTCCTCAGTTGAACAGAGCTCCTGAGGCTTAATTAGCATTAGCTAAATGCTTTGGTGAAAGGGTGTATAAGGCCTCTCCCTCAGTGAAAGGTTGCAAAGTGATATTTTAGCCACATGAAAATTAAAATGGCTGATTTATAAATCTCTGAAACACGCCTTCTCTGAGGGACAGGTCTGTTGTTAAACGGTGGCTTCCCCTACGCTCCTCCCATTGACTTCAACCAGAGCGGAGTTAGGCTAGGACTAAGCACTGTTGAAAATGGAAGGCTGTTGAGACTGCAGCAAGTGGAAGTTCTGATCCTAAGTGTTCCCTGCAGGTGCAATGGAATTTAGTATTTAGAATCTCATAAGCAGGTTCATGGCCCTTTAAATTGAGAGTGAGTTTGTTCTGGGATGCAGACCGGGCCACCCCAGTAGTGGTCTCCTAAGTCAGTGGTCCATAACTGGTGGTGAGTGAAGAGCTGGTTGGTCACATGGTGCCAGCTCCTCCTCCTCCTTTCTCTTCTCTAAATGGCATGGTGTGGGAGGTAATGGGACATTCACTACTTCTCTGTTCTAACATTTCCACGGCAATTGCTAGAGTTGCCAAAGGGGTGTCACTAGTGGTGGTGGTTGGGATGTGTGTGCATGAGGCAATCTCTCTGTCGAGTGGTGCTGCATTCTGTGAAAAAGTTTAAGGCCTGCTGTACTTAACAGTTTTCTGTTCTGACTTGTCTCCTGGGATGCTCAGACATGACAGATGGATAACACTTATTAGTGGGGTCCTAAGTTTTAAGGGGCAAACGCCGATATTCTGCACCTCTCTGCATCTGCCTCTGCTTGTTCGGAGTATGAAGCAAAGCTGTTTGGGTCTCTTCCTTCCAGTTAGTGCCGCTTGTTTGCAAATGTGTTTCCATCACAACCAAGAGCCGAAGGATGTTCTGTATTTGGACGAATGGCAATGAAAACCTCTGAACTGGGTTGGGGTTTTCTCTTTCTCAGTTTGGGTGGGGGGGGGGCAGAGAAGCAGTGGGACTGATTCTCCTCGCATGCATGCCGGTGTAAATCAGGAGTAACTTCACAGAGTTCAGTGTAAAACCAGTGTAATTGAGAAGAGTCAGACCCCATGCTTTTGGGATCTGAGTCAGGCACTCGCCTTGGAGTGGCCAGGACATTTGGGACAGATGGGAGGTGTACATTGGTTTTGATTCTCTGTCTGTTTAGGACAAGAGATGAGCCTGAATCATACACCCCTGGACTGTGGGGAAATTTTGATCCAGTTGCAACTCTTGCAGTACCTCAGGCCCAGGGAAGTCTCTGACGGTGCAGGCTGCTGAGGACTGGCTGGGGAGATGAGGATCTTGAGAGCATGCAAAAAGAAAAGGCTTTGGGGTTAGAGACAGCACAGGCACTGGTATTTGCCATTCCCAGAGAGCCAGTGCAGGTTGTGAAGCACCTAGCCTTTGACTACTACACAGCATCTTGCTTCAGTGTTTGCTGCCATCCTTGTTCAAATCCCCCAGCCTCTGCCCTGCAGAGCAGCCCTGGCTGGGTTAGGGAGAGGAGGGAAAGAGGTGACTGCCAAAGGCCCAGCTGAGCAGGGTGTTCCCGGCAGAAATCGCCTTGCCTGCCTTCCTGGCGATTCCGGGGCTCGCTATAGAAATAGCCTCCCGGGGCAGGTCTGAACAAGCCAGCGATTCTCTTAATTTCACACAGAGACAGAAAAGCCACCAGGAAAATATGAAATCTAGAGATAAAGGGCTGCCCGTGGGAGGTGGAGAATGGCTCTGCCGGCCAAGCAGAGTGCTTCAGTGATGTGTCTGAATGATAGCCCGCCCCTTGGCCATTATGGGGATGGAGGGAGTTAGCTCTCTTGCTCCCCATACATTGGACACTCCCACATGCTTCCCCTTTAGTCTGGTCTGATTTGGCAGCAGAGTTTGAGTGAGGTCTAGGAATAGCCCAATGGGCTATAAACAAATCCTAGGGTACCGACCCCAAGCACCACAGTCCCTCCGGCACAGGCTGTGGTACTGTGGTGCTCTGGGGTGTTACTGCAGCATACTGGAGGACAGGCCACATTTGTGTGCGGCACCCACTGGGGCCCCTTAGTTTCTATGGTGTTTGGGGTGGGAGGGGGGAAGGAGTGTTAGTGATCTCCATTTCCATTCACATTGTGGTCCTGTATTGGTGGGGAGGTGCAGCTGGTGCTTTGTGACTTGGTCTGAGGTAGGTGACTTTCCCATGGGGCTGCGTTACCCACTGCAGAAGCAGAAGTTATGCTTGGGGTGGGGATCTGTCTCTGCGAGTGGTAGGAGACTGGACAGGGCTGTGACTAATAGTATCAGACCCAGCGCCCTCCCCAGCCAGGGCTACTCCCGTACGTTTCCCTGCAGTTATGGCCCCCTGAGCAGCAGCCCAGCTGGAGTGGCTGTTTAACAGGAGTCTGTAGCACAACAGTTACTGGCCTTTCTTTCTGCCTCTTGGGCTTTTCCCCCTTTAGTACCTAGATGCCTTGGCTCCAGTGGAGGGGAAAACACTGTAGTAGAGAGGTGGCCCTTGGGGATACACAGAAAACATCCTAGAAACAAACGAGGCCACAAACTTCAGTGTTCCACCACCACCACCCCAGAGCTGTGGGGAGCAGCCTCCTGCTCTGGCACTTTGGGGCTCTCCTAATGTAGCAGTGTTTTGTGGCTGTGGGGATAAATAGGAAGGATGTTGGATTTCCCCACTACCCCCACAATTGGACACAGACTCCCAGAGCATGGCGACCTCTGCCCTGCAGAGCAGAGAACCCTGGGGAAGGGGAAGCATGGCCTTTGGGGGCTGACAGTCTGGGAATGCAGCACAGACTCCCTCGCACTGGTCTTTGAGCAAGACGGGGAGTGCCCGGTGCTACACTCACAGCTCATCCCCTAGGAATCACTTTGTTAATACACCCCTGGGGGAAAGGGGCAGCATTAGCCCCACCCCCCGTTCACCATATCCCTCATCCCCCCTGCCCCAGCTCTGATATAAGTTTAACAACCTACGTGGAAATGCAATAAAGTCATCGGGGGTTGCCGAGGTCTCGGTTTCATTAATTCCGAGCCCCCTGCAATGCCAGCCCCCCACTCTGGCGCTCATTTCCAGGGCTGTCGCTGCTAGTGTGGGCTCGCCTTGCAGCTTATTAAACCAGCACCTTTGAAACCTAGGCTGAATTCAGATTCATAACGTCTGATTCCCCCACATCTCTCACTCTCCCGGTGTCGGGAAAACAGCTTATTAAAAGTCTCATTGGTAAAGGCTGGGAATTCACGTTTTTAATGCTTTCCTCTGGGTTTCTTAAAGCTGGGCTGTTCCCTTCTCTGGCTGCGTTCAGCTGGGCACTTGGACCCAGCGAAGGGCCATTATCACTCCTCTACCTGGGCTCTTGGGAATGTTCCCCAGAGGCCCCTTGCCCACGACCACCTCGGCACAAATCCTGCTCCCATTGAAGTCACTGAATTCGATTGTTTTGGCCTGAAATGAACGAACCTTTCCCCAGGGAGTGACTTCAAGCACCTTGCTCGAGAGGTCCTGGAAGAAGCCAGGCAGTGCAATGGCTGAATGGGAGCCTCTGCCCATCACCGCTCAGGGTCTGCATCAACCACAAAGCCCTTTGCCTCTCAGTCCCCACAGAGGGGCTTGGAAGGGGGAGGGAAGAGCAATTTATTATTATTTATTATTTGTACTATTGTAGCACATAGGAGCCCCAGTCAGGGACAGGATCCCATGGTGCTAGGTGCTGTACAAACGCAGAACAAAAGACAGGCCCTGCCCTGAAGAGCGTGTTTCCCCAGTTGCAGACGGTAGGATTAGAGGCAACCAGCTTTTCCCTGTTGGGAGCTGAGACTTTGGCCTATTTTCCGTATTTCCAAAATGGTGGCAAAACAACAGGAAAATCCCTGCCTTGCTGCAATAGATCCTTCTCTAAGGCCTTCGGGGAGAGCAGGAGGAGAGAGGGAAAACCAACAAGTGGGTGACTCAGCAAACTGCCTTGCCTCAGCCTCGGGTCTCCACCAGAAGTTTCAGAATTGTGTGTCTGAGTCTGGGACATTCTGGCTTTGGAAAAAATATCTTGGACCACAGGACCAATACAGGATCTTTCCTAACGTGCATTTGAAGGCAGGGCAACTGACTAATTTGGACTAGTTAAGCTACTTGGTTAATGTCAATTGGTTAATTACTGTTGTTATATAGTTGTGGCTAAGCGACTTTGTAAAGGTGGCACCTTCTTATTCACTGGATCTGCTGCCTGTGGTATTCAGAATTGGATTTGCTGATTTTGCTGGCAAGAATGAGATCCTTCCTGCTTTTTGCTCCTGTTAGCCCTGCAGAGCCAACACAGCAATGGGAGGGCGAGCTGGCTTCTACTCTGGCTCATTTGTCATTTGCAGAATAGATTGCAGAATCCTCATCACTTGAGATGAGAAGTGAAGCAGAAAAAACCCAGCTTGACACTCAGATTCCAAGCCAAGTCTGTGGTGATGGCCCATGGGATATGTCTTCACTGCAGAGATAATTCAGGTGATCAGCACCCAGGTTAGCCGAGCCTAGGTCTGAGCAGCGGCACTGCAAAGACCTACCCAACTTATTGGATCCTCACTGGCGTTGCACTTCGTCATGGGTGTCTCTAGGACTTTTGGGGGTACATCCCATGGTTCTTAGTGCGGCAGTGAGCTGAACTGCTTGCTCTGTGATTCTTTCCCAGTGAATGGTGAGAGAACTTGCCTGTCCTTCTGTACACACAGGGGGATTGTGGGGAAGTGTTGGAGGACTGTCAGCACACTGGGTTAGCTTGTGTCCACACTGCAAAGTAGGCATGTTACCAGTCCGAGTGAAAGCCTCACTTGGGTTTAGCCTATAGCCCCCATCAAGCCAGCTAGCCTGGGTTGAAAGCACCAAACTCAGGTGAACCGGGGTGTGTGTGTGTGTATGTGGATGGGAGGGGGGCTAAGGCAATAACCGGGTAAAAGACCAGGCTAACTGCAGAGCAGACACATCCTTAGAGAAGCAGTCTTTATTTGCAAATTGAACACATTTGCACTGGAATCTAGGAGTAACTGGAAACTGAGGGACCATGTGATGCCATGTGCATGGAGTGTCATGTCAGGGTTAGAGCAAGCTGCACTCTGAGCCTGGTAAAACACCACTGAGGCAAACGTTTGAACACAGTTACAAGAGACACCAAAAAGAACCCCAAATGAGGTCTTTCTTCAGTGCTGAACATGGGCAGGGAGGCCTGACAACCTACTCCTGAAGCCCACCTGCTCACCCACGCTCTCTGGGAGCTCACCCTGCCGAGGGCCGGGCATTGGGTGTCAGGTGTGTATAAATTTTTAATATAATTCTAGGAAATATGATTTGGCTCCTATAAATGGAGCCCAGAGGACTGTTACCAGTTGTTGTTTGTGTCCACTGGCGGTGGGACAAGAAGTAATGGGCTTAATCTGCAGCCAGGGAGACTTAGGTTCGCTAGTAGGAAAAACTTTCTAACTCTAAGGATAGTTAAGCTCTGGAATAGGCTTCCATGGGAGGCTGTGAAATCCTCATCATTGGAGGTTTATAAGAACAGGTTGGGCAAACACTTGTCGGGGATGGTCTAGGTTTACTGAGTCCTGCCTCAGCCTCTCAAGGTCCCTTGCAGCCCTGCATTTCTAGGATTCTGTGATTTGTC
Source organism: Lepidochelys olivacea (assembly GCF_965140295.1). Classification (NCBI taxonomy): domain Eukaryota; kingdom Metazoa; phylum Chordata; order Testudines; family Cheloniidae; genus Lepidochelys; species Lepidochelys olivacea. Next base: position 19,258,761 of record NC_140428.1, read on the forward strand.
TATAGCACCTAGGCTAAAAAAGTTTGGATGCAGGGGAGGAGGCAAGGATTCAGCCCATCCATGTCAGATTAGGCTGTAGGATGTGATCCCGTGGTAATGGCTCTGATTGGATTACAATAGAGAACAATCCTAAAATTATTATTATACTGTTAGATCATCTGCTCAGCCCTCCCTCGCCATCCTCAGGCCAGGGCAGGATTGTTCCCTGCAGGATGTTGTGACCTGTCTAGCTGTAAAGCATCCAAGCAATGGGGCCTCTCTTAGAAGACTCCTCTGCAGTGTCATAGATCTCACTGTTGGATCGTTTTTGCTGAGATGTGCTACGGGGCAAGTATCTCTTGCCTTCTTAAAGCCCCGGGGATGATGGAGACAGATGGAGCCTCACAGCTGAGATCCAGTTCCAGAGTGCACAGACCCAAAGCACAGATTCAGGGGGTTGGTTTGGGCCCATCTCTATTTCCTTGGTGGGAAAAAGGGCTGTGGAGATGCTTCATCCTGCCACCATGTCGGCTTCCCACAGGCAGGAGAGCCTTGGGATCGGCAGGGCAGGGAGGGCGCAGGGCACTGTAATCATTAACCCTCTGTAGCAGCCAGCCACTTATTTTAAAGACCTTTCCCGGAGAGGTTCAAACTGGATAACAGGGGAACCTGGAAGCTTCTGGTGCAGGCCAGGTACAGAACAGTTTAGAGCGCTGGCTGCAGGAGGCACCAAGTCAGACTCTACATCTGTTAACTGATCACCCATCTCCCTTCCTCCCAGCACCCATGTGTCCTCCCTTCATCCATCTCCCCAGGACCCATCTCTCTGGGACCCGTCTCTCCTCCTGCCTGCACCCATCTCTCTGGGACCCATCTCTCCTCCTGCCTGCACCCATCTCTCTGGGACCCATCTCTCCTCCTGCCTGCACCCATCTCTCTGGGACCCATCTCTCCTCCTACCTGCACCCATCTCTCTGGGACCCATCTCTCCTCCTACCTGCACCCATCTCTCTGGGACCCATCTCTCCTCCTACCTGCACCCATCTCTCTGGGACCCATCTTTCTCATCCTTGCAGCCCTTCTCCTCCGTGTCTTATTCTCCTATGCGGCGGCTGTAAGGATGACACTGAACTCGGCCTTGTCTTGGCTTCCACCCTAGCTCCGGTCACACGGTCTGTCCCACTGGTTTTGCAGCCGTTTTTTGCTGCCAGCGCAGGGCACTGAAAAATGCTGGCACTGCCAAAAACCCTGTGCGCACTATGGCTCCCCAAACATCCCTTTATTTTTATTGTTCTGTTAATTACTGTTTAAACTTTAATAAGTCACTTCGTCAGGAGGGGGGACCTGCAGCGCGGTTTCTGTGCAAACACTGGGCCCGGCAGTGACTCTAGTGTAACATAACCCTTTATACAATGTGGGAATGTTTAGACTGTAACAGAAACTTGTTATTTTAATGACAGTTAAAGCAAAAAAAAAAAAAAAGAGCGAGTGAAAGAGGAAAGCGAATTTGATGGGTTGATGGCTCATCTAAATCTCCCTGACTGGCCTCTGCTTTCCTGGCTATAACCGCAGCTGGGGAGGGTGCTTCTTGGCCCCTCCTGGGGCAGTACAGGTCTCTGTGCTGGACAGAACATGGTGTTCTTCATCGCTCTGGGCATGGGGCTAGCAGCGAAAGGATGCTGGAGAAAGCAGCATGGATGGTCATAAGGATGTAGGGCCAAATTCGGCTTGACCCTGTAGCCCTGACCCAGGCAGGATCCCCGCCACCCCTGTTGGTATTGGCTGGAGTTTTCGCCACTGCTTCAGTGCTTAAATTGCTTCTGAGAAACGTGAGCTGGCACAAAGCAGATACGTGGAGCATGGCCTGTGAGAAGATGGCTCTCCCAAAGCCAAGGGAAGCTTCCTACTCTGCCTGGTAACATGTGGCTTCCTCTCGCCACCCCATTCTCCAGTTCCATAGGTCTTGCGATGCACCTGTCATCCTTCTGTATTTCTAGACTGTCTATAAACTCTCCCCTGCTCACCCTCCAGCAGGAGATGCCTCAGTAATGGGCACCGTAGAAATGCCAAGAGAAAGTTACCTCTGTTATATGTCCCTAGATGCAGGGAGGGTGGAGGGCTAGGAGCCACCGTATGTAGTGTATTGTTGTTGATGTCCACAGGCCTTTGGAGCAGTGGAAGGTACCCATGAAGTGGCTGGTGTCCCTGCACCGCAGAGCTGAAGTCACCTCCACGTTTGGCTTGGCTATTTTTAGTGCTCGCTATAGACAGACAGTATGGAGAGTGATATATACAATCTGAAGAGCCTTCAACTCCTGCTGACCTCTCTGCTGCTAAAGCAGATTTGCCCAAAACCGAGCAACCTCAAAGGGGGTGACGTGAGACCAGGAGAGGGGAGAGCTCCCATCTCCTACCACCCACCTGCCACCCTGTAACTTAGTCAGGGCAGTCTGGGTCCCAGTGCTGGATAGCTGGCAGTGTGGCCTCAGAGGCAGCCTACTCCCGCTCTGTGTGGGGAGCCGATGCTAGGGCCAACGGTGACTGAAATCTCAAAGAGGACCATGGGAACAGAGGTGGGAAGGGAGGAGGTGGGCGTGAGGGGGAGAACCAGGGGCTGTGAGGGAGAAGGGGCGTGAGGGTGAGAACTGGGGGCCGTGAGGGGGAAGGGGCATGAGGATGAGAGCTGGGGGCTGTGAGGGGGAAGGGCATGAGGGTGAGAACTGGGGGCTGTGAGGGGGAAGGGGCATGAGGATGAGAGCGGGGGGCTGTGAGGGGGAAGGGGCATGAGGGTGAGAACTGGGGTCTGTAAGGGGTGAGAGGTGGGGGCATGAAAGGGAAGGGGCGTGAGGGTGAGACCCAGGGGCTGTGATGGGTCAGCAAGGGGGAGTGCAAGGGAGGAGCTGTGGTGATGTGCAGGGCCCTCACATGCCAGGAATCCCTCTCTCTGGAGAGCCTTGTTTCCTTCTGGTCTGTTTCTGGGACAGGCAGGAGCCTGGACAAGTGGTACTCTGTGAGGGGAGGGTTTGAGGGATGGGATGTGGGAGATGAAATCTCGGTCTGTGTTGGGCTAGCAGGGTTGCTGTGTGTCCCCCAAGTGAGGGAGTGTGCAGCAAGCCATCCAGAACAGCTCACACTTTCCTTGCCTGCTGCTTGGGTTGGGACTGGTATTGATTGGTTTTGCTGTTCTCTGCACATTGTGCTTTTCCAGCTGAGCACTGGCTAGACGTTTTTTTCATTTATTTTTGCACCTCTGTTTTAGTGCAAGTGAATGAGAGTGTGCGTGAGTGGGGGTGTGAACCAGTGTTTGCACAAGCAAATGTGTGAAGTTTATTCACAGGCAGGTGTGTGCGTAAACTAGTGCAGGTGTGGCATGCACACGTGTTTGTGTATTTGCATTTTGCAGGGTGTCTGTGTGCATGGAAAACACATTTGTTCATTGGCAGGGTGCATGAGACAGAAGTGATGCCGATCCTGGCCTAAATCTCAGCAGGGAAATCAAATAGGTTTGGGTTGGTTTCCCCCAAATTCCTTCAATGAGATTGTTGTGGCTCAAGAGATAAGCTTGGTCATTGCACACTGGCTACTGATTCTAGTAACTGAGTAGCTCAGGTAAATGTTCCCCGCATTTACAATGTACAGACATGGAGTTCAGATCAAACACAGCTACCTCTCCATTTCCCTCCTCCTGAAAACCCTTATTAAAATTAATTTATTTGGTATACATGGAGGGGACTGGGAAAGGGATGGACAATCCTCTTGTTAAAACATTGACCATTTGGGAAGACAGAGCAGGCAAAGGGACCTGTATAAAGATCCTGCCTGTGCTACTGGGAGCTCTCTGGCTATGATATACCATGCAGGGCTGAGTATTGGAGGGGGCACTCCAGCTAGCTCTAGAACCCCGGGGCTTTCTGTTGTGGGCTCCCTCCACCATGTGCTTCTGGTTCAAAATGCAAAAAGTTTCATCCCAAGGGTGAAGGGACCAGAAGACCAGTAGCTGGGTGGTGGGTGTGTTTCATGTCTAACCCCATGGTCGTGACCATGGGGCAACCTTTGGTCCCAGGATACCCCAGGGCACCACACTGCCCCGTGGCTCTTGGCCATCATGTTACCCCAAAGCCCCAAGGACATAGCAGTTCATTGATCATCTCTACTCTGCACCTGCACAGGGACCTGTGTCCCCCTAAAGTCATCCAGCAGCTAAATACTATTTTCCCACACATGAAAGCTATAAATAGGAACCTTTGGGGAGGAAGAACAGGCTTCACTAAAATCCACCGGACAGACTGAATTTTACAGTGGGCAAAATAATAGGTGCTTCTGGGCTAGGGACACTTAAGACCAGCGAACTCCCAATAAAAAACACTATTAATGGGGCTCTCTGGATCAACCCTTGGGTGTGAGGGTTGCGAGATGGGCAGAGATGAGCATCTCAGCTTAGGACTGCCAGGCGTCTGTGTCTGTGAGAGCAGCCACAGCTTCTTCCCCCCTGTCATTCCCCTCTCCCCCATGGCCAGTAGGGTCACTTTGGTTGGAGAGCAAGCTGAACTCAAGGGTAGAGCCCCTTGGACAGAGCCAAGGAGCCGCTGTATAAAAAAACGCTGAGGTTTCCTTTTTCTGTACAGCGCGTTTCCCTAAATTGCCTTTGACTCTGTGCATCGCTAATGAAAGTTTATGCCCTTGTTAGAAGGACAGACAGGTCCGTTCCAGTTAGGGCTGGGTCTGTCCTTCTGCCAGCTGCCCTCCCCACACACACGCACACACATACTCTCCCCCACCCCACCCCCCAGTGAATAAGTGGAGGCTGTTATAAAAAAAAGGGTAGGGGGAGGAGGGGGAAAATTTCCATATTTGTGTAAGTTGCTTTAAAAGCATTTTATCATGTCATAAAAAAAAAGGAAAGTACTTTCAGAAATTGATCCTGCACACGAGCCATTGGACAGAAGGACGGCGGGATGTTAATGGCTATTTTGCTCCAGGGTGGCTTATTAAAAAATTTATACATAAATGCTTAAAATTGCATAAATTATTTAAAAAAAACCAACAAAGTAAGCAATTTGCAATCCCGATTCCCTTTTTCTTTTTTCTCCCTATCATCCTTTTCTGCCCTTCTTCCTTTTATTTTCTTTTATAAAAATTTTCTCCTTCCTTTTCTCTCCTTCACATCCCTTTCCTGTCTGAAAATTTGATGCGACCAAAATACTAAACAATAATTATAATAATTTTAAATGCCCCGCCGCCGAGCTGGGGATGGAGGGATTGAGGGGAAAAAAAGAAAAGAAAGAAAGAAGTTTGGATGTGATGAGTGTTTCTCGCAGGCGTGGAATGTCACCCACATATCCTGGAGATTGTACTGGGGAGGTTTATGATGGTTTTCCATTGATTTGTTTCCCCGACGCAGCTGCCGACCTCTATTGAGGGACAAACATAATCAGCACTGACGCAAATTAGATGGTTATTCGTTTTGAAAATTGACAGAAAAACAATAAAAAAGATGAAATGCTCCCAAATCAATAGATATAATGAAATTCAAATAATCCGAGAGATGAGGTCTCCATGGCAACTGATAATGTGGAAAAGAAAACAATTTAATAAAGGACAGACACACTTTGAAAACAGATTGGGCAAAGGGAAGGCGGGGGGGGGGCGAAGGAGGGAGGGGGGTTGTGGGTTGGTTGATGGGGGGGCAGTGGGGAGGAGGTGGTGGTGGTGGTGGGGAGTGGGGGGAGCCTGCTGGTTCTCCGGTTGGTTAGCGGTGCTGTAGTGAAGGATCACTGTCCATCCCAAGGACGCTTGCCATAATTAAGAGAGGCTTTCGGTCCAGAAAGTGCAGATTCAGGTTTTAATACACAAAATTATTTCAGGAGCACTGAATCGGAAAGTCGTTTGTTATGACCTTCCTGAGAGGCCTGGAGCAGGGCATGCTGGAGGCGCGGCGGCTGAGCCAGCTGAGTTATGGCATATTTGTGTTTTTATAGTGCGGAGGGGAGGGGGGAAGGGGGGGAGAAGGTTAAACAGTATTTACAGCTCAGTTGTTTTCAGAAAGGAAAGAGAAATAGAGTTCATGAAAAGATGCGAGTGGAAGAGAGAGAGAGAGAGATTCCCCTGCCCGGTGTATACACTCTGCTGGGACGCTAACTCCAAAGAGACACTCTCCGATGCTCTCTTTGCCTTAAGGTGTGAGGTGCAGAGGGATTGGGGGAAAGAGGGGCTCTTTGGTGGGATGGGAACGTGTCTGTCCCTGCGGCTAAGTCTCTCTGCAGGGTCTGTATGGGATCCCGCTAGAATCTCACTCTGAGCTGCATAATAAATTGCTCTCTGCGTGTGAGCTTGTGCTGAAAGTCTGTGTGTGTCTATTCACAAGTGTGCTTCTGTATGTGTGTGTGTGAATACATAATAAATTGCGTGTGTATGAACAAATGCGTATATGCATGGTTACGTGTGTGAGTGAATGAATGCTGCTGTGTGTGTAGGCACAAGTGTGCTTTTGCCTGTGTGTGTATGAACGCATGGTGCTGTGTGTGTATGCACAAGTGTGTATGTGCATAGTTATGTGTGCCTCTGCACATGTGTGTGAATGCATGATGTGTCTGTATGCACAAGTGTGTATATGCATGGCTACTTATGTGTATGTATGTGTGAGTACACCTCTGTGGGGGGAGTGTATGAATGCACAGCTTTATGCCTATGTACCATATATGTGTGTACATGTATCTCTGAGCATGTTTTGGTGTATATATAGGTACGTGTGCACATTTGCGTGCCTCTGCTTGTGTTTGTGCATGTTCACCTTCACGGCCTTTTGTGCCTGTGTTTGTGTGTGCTTGCATGTGTCAGTGTGCATGTCCGTGTGTGCCTCTGCATGTGTTTGGGCACCTGCATGACCATGTGTGTACACGTGTGCGCCAGTGCTGACGTGTTTGCAATTAAAGTGAGCGGCTGTTGCACATAGATCTGCTCAGGGGGCAGGGTAGATAAGAAGATGAGCCCTAATGACCAGAAGAAACATCAGCAAAAGGCGCGACAGAGAATTAGGCTGGGTCTGAGCCCAAGGGGTGCTGGTGTAAGCCCTCTCCCCCCCCCCCCCACAGCCCTGCTCACTGAGGCTTTCGCATTCACTGCTGACTTTGACAGTACTGCTGAGTTGGACAGTCCCATGGATGACCCATTTAGTTTACACCAACGGGCACTTTCCTCTTGCAAAGCTATTAACCTTTTCCACACAGGACAGACAAACATACTCATAACTCTGCTGCACTGAAGTTATGGGCACCAGAGCTGCCATACAATTCAGAGACCCCAGAGCTCCCAGTGCTGCCATGTGATTACAGGCCTTGAGGACTCCTGGGACCTCCAGGCGGTGGCAGGCCCCAAGGCTGCTACACCACAACCCCACGCTTCTCTCCCAAGGATCATGCACTGTGAGTTCTGCACCCTTGCTCCATCCCACCACTGATCTTAGCCGCCACTTGAATGTCCATGGACCAGATGCCCACGTGCCCAGGTCCCACACATGACACGCTGCAGCCTGGGATTTTGAGGAGGGATGTAAGCACAGGCTGAGCTGCAATGAATGATCTAATTTTCCCTCCATCATGCAGCTCCTATTGAGCCCCTTCTCTGGCTGTGTAGGGATAACACCCTGATTTAGGACCTCTCCCCCAGAGCCCTGAAGAGAAGACACAAGAACGAGCAATTTCTGATCCTGTGCCCAGAGATCTCTTAGTGACTTTAGTACTGGGCAAAGGGGTTGGCTTGACAGCCCAGGAACAAACTTTCCCCGTGTTACCCTGCCAACTTGCTTCAAACTTGAGCTGAGGGGATCCCCTTTTAGGGGTGAGGGGAGTGTCCATTCCCATGGCCCACTCGACCCATGGCCTCTCTATTGAACATGCCCACCCAGAGTCCAGTTTGTGCCACAGAGTGTAGAGGCTTTGGACCTGATCCAAAGCTAATTGAAGTCAGTGGGCAGCTTTCCACTGACTTTGGTGGTGGCTGGATCAGGCCTTGCGTGTGAGATAACTCATTTCACCTAGGCTGCCGACAATGGCCAGTAACAGCATGGAGCGATTCTCCACAGAGCTGAGTTCCAGAACACATTGCCAGTCCCCTGAGCCAGCTAGTCCCTGTCACAACACCTGCAGTCACACACACGCTTGCCCTGTGCCTCCCTTGCCAACGGCAGGCTGCCACACAGCTCTGTTTTATTGAAGTTCCCCTCTGCCGGAGCCCCCTCACTGCAGTCTCTGGCAGTCTTGGGGTGCAGCTTTTCACACAAAGAAGGCCCTGTAGGAATTGGGCTGGACTGGGTGTCTCCATTGGGGTTCCATGAGATGGAGGCCTGATGTGCTCCCTGGGCTTGCTCCAAAGATCTTGTGTCCTATGATGCTGGAAGTTCACATTCTCTCTACTATTTCCATGGCCCTTCTTGTTCCAAGGCAATTCCCAGTAGCTTGGCCAAGCCACCTCTGTTACAGGCCTTCCTCCTGTAGGTGTTTCCTGCCTGGGTGGATGCAGCCTGTTGGCCCTCCAGAGCCAGGCAGAGCTGCTGTGCTTTCCTGTGCCTGGGGAGCTGGCCACAGGGGAGGGAGAGCAGGGGAAGGAAATCCTCAGAGTTGAAATAGGAAAGGGAGAGGAAACCTGGCCTGAGTTTAATAGATCGAGGCTCTGTCTGCCAGAGCTCTTATCTCAGGGTCTCTGCACGTCCTTATTGCCTGGGATCCCCCACCATGGCTCCCTACTACAGCCTTTGTGTCACTTCCCCATAGTTTTTTCTGGGGGTATCCTGATCTCTTGCTATCTCTTGTGGACCGCACACCAACCCATCAGTCTTTCTCTATGTCCTCCATGCCAGATCCCTCAGTTTGTGTTAGGGTGTCCTGTCTCAGCCCTTTCTGGGCTTGTTGGGGTCCACCTGCACCGGTCCCTCAGCATTTCTCAGGCTCCCGTCCAACATCAATCCTCATCATCATCAGGGACTGTCTCCCATACTGGCCTCTTGCACCCACACTGATCCCTTGATCATACTTTGAGTCCTTTACTAGCCCCCCATCCCCTGATATTTTGGTATCTTCCCTTCGGTGTCTTCTGGGATTACAGATCTGCCCCAGCCCCTCCTTGTCTTTGCCAGGAAGCACTTCCTCCTCTGGCCCACACCTCAGCCCTGTTCTTGCTCTATCTCTTAGATGCAGCATCCTGAGGAGCTCCATCTCTGTGTGTGTGGAAAGGTGAAGTTAGATACTGTGTTTGCATTTAGTTACCCTGACAACATGCCTGCTTCCTAGAGAGCTTTCCAAGGGCCACAGCCAGGGCTCTCAGACCTGACTGTTCCTCCTTTGCTCTGCCTTCCTCTCTCTCTCTCTGTCTTTCCCCTTGTTTTCCTCAGGACCTGTGGGGAGACTGATGGCTGGATTGTGATGTAGATGTTAACAGTACTGCCTGATTTATAGAGTTACTTAGCCTAAGTGAGGCCACTTAGACTCATCTGGATAGCAAACCTTTTAACTGGACTAAAATAATAATAATAATAATTAATAATAAATAATAATAAAAAATAAGGGAAGGATGGGAACCCAGATCAGAAAAGGAGATCCTCCCAGCTTTCTGTTATTTTTTAAAAAGAAAGAAAAACTCCATAAGGCAGAAGGTGCCTCGGGACCAGCCTCCCTGCAGCCCCGGCTCAGGCAGCAGCGAAAACCTTGCTGACTGCTCACAACCAGCCCTTGCACTGGGGATTGGGTTTCCTCAAAAATGTTCCATAAAAGCCCCTGCACTGAAGGGTTAGCTGGAAAGTGGCTACAGGACAGAAAGGGCTCTCAAGCCATTTCTAAAACTGGTCTGACTTTCCCTCCTCGTATCGTTATTTGTATTCCAGTAGCACCTAGAGGCCTCGGCGATAGTGCTAGGTGCTGTCTGTACACATAGTGAGGGACAGTCTCTGCCCCAAATAGCTCACAATCTAAATAGACCCACTAGACTGACAGTGGGAGGAGAAACAGAGGCACAGCGTGGGGAAGTGGCTCCCCTCACCCAGTGTCCCACCGCAGGCAGGCGGCAGAACAAGGGATAGAACTTCCATTGCTACTTTCCCCTCTCTTCTTTCTCTCTCTGCTCCTTTTCTTCTCTCAGTGAGTACCACAGGTTAACTGCATGTTGTGAAAGGGTCCCTCTCGTGCCCTGGAAACCCAGAGCTTGTGCAGTATATGCCAGCGTAATGTGTGGGACAGAGGGGGAGAGATGGGCAGAACCGTGTGGCAAACCAGTATTCGGAGGTGAGCAGGAGAATAGTAACTGCTAACACAATGCCATGAAGCAAGACACAAATAATTCAGCACCGGGTGTAGACAGGACCAAACCACATGCAGGATTGGGCCAGTAACCTGCTCAGAGCAAGGTTTGGGCACGTTTTATTTTCAGTTGGCACTGAACGTTGTAATTAAACCACTTTCATTACCCTTTGAGCCAGTTGTTTGGGGAAAGGCTTGTGAAGAGCTAATGCAACAGAGATGGACTTATGCAATGCAAGGTGAAGGGGTCGGTGCAGTGTGAGCGAGAAGCTCAGTGCTGTGTAAGGAGGCCAAGGCAGGGTGAAGACGCAGTGCAATGATGACTGTTAACAGGTGGGTCTGCTCTGCTGCACGTCAGCCAGGTCTCTGTTCTCCGAAGGACTTTGTGTTGCAGCTCTTTGCACCATTGCAGCAAGAGTGTCTGAGTCTGGGCTGTTTTGGGGCCAGCTCCCAGTGTGAGGTCTGTGTTGCCTCTCTCTCCCTGGCCAGTGATATATGGCATAAATTAGGCCTCTGAAGGGGGATACTGCATCCTTAAGAAGAAATATGTCCTCATTTTTCTTAAACACCGTTTGCACTGAGTGAAATGTTTAGAAGGGACGCTGAGGGATAACTTTATTTCTTACCAGGGAGTTCAGAGCCGTTCAGTTAAACCCATAAAACACTGGGAGTAGGGAAGCTGACAGCCTACCCGTGCATTAGAAAAGCCATTTCTCATCCAGGGGAAATTCACCCCACACTGGGGCCTCACATTTACCAATGGAGTGGTTTGGGGGCAGATGCAGGGCCCTTTCTCTTGGCTGCCCTGGGGTTCTCCAGGCTGATCAGGTGAGGGTAGGAAATAACTCCATTTCACAACAGCAATCCTGCGCTTTGAACATGCTGCCCATCTGAGGCTCTCACAACACTGCAGCTGATTAGATAGAGCCACGTGGGTAATTATCATCATCCTCATCCTATAAGTGAGGAAACGGAGTCACAGAGGGCTGAAGTGACCTGCCCAAGGTCACACAGTGAGTGAGAGCCCAAGAGTCCTGACTCCCAGTCCCCTGCTCAAATTACTAGGCCACAGTCCTTTCCAAAGCAAGGAACAGGACTCAGGAGTCCTGGCTCCAAATTCCCTGTGTGAATCTCTAGGCCATGTTCCCTTCCAGACCCAGAGGTGGAACCTAGTATGCCTGGCTTTGAGTCCTCTGCTCTAATCACTAGATCTTTCTTCCTTAAGAAGATTCATACTCCACTGAACAATGAAGTACAGGGTCTTGAAAGTGGGGCAGAGGGTTGGGGAACCCCTGACTAGGTAGGTGTGTACAGTAGCAAGACCTGTTACAGGTGTGGGGAGGGATTGGTCCTGTCTGGGATTCTTTCTCCAGTAGCTGGTGAACAGGACACCAGGCACCCAGGTAATGCAAGATGACATGCCATCCCTGGGGCCCGCAAGTCCAAGGGCACAGGGCCACAGGTGCATGGCTGGGAGGCGCACGAGGCATCAGCGAGGGAGAGGGCGGCATTTTTATTTTATTTTTTTTTATTTTGAAGGCCTGACGCCAAAAGATTTAATATTTGTTTGAAATGAGAAACAGTTCTCAAATGAATTTGGAGAGCCTGGGAATTAATGTCACCCCCCCACACACACGCCCCTACTCACCAGCCTTCCCCCCCCATTTCAATTTCTGAAGCCTGCTGATTTGAATATTTATAAATATCAGTAAATTATTTATTGTAGCAATCTGCTGTGCCATTTCACCAATCGCCGTTAACACTTTAGGGCTCGCTCTTCAGGAGAGCACGGCTGGAGAGAATGGGTACCTGGGTGCCAGGGCAGGGAGGTGCATGCCTACAGCCAGAAGAGGAGGGCTTCTTCACTGTGTGTAGCCAGAGGGCTGCATGGGGTGGCTTGCTAGCGGGGTTTGCCTCTGTGTGTCACATGGGGCAGGGGAAGGTTGGAGGTGTTTACAGAAGGGGATAGGAACCCTTCTGTGTGTTGCCAGGAAAGATGGAGAGGACGTTGCTGGGAGCATGGGGTTGGAGAAGGTGTGTTGTCTAGGGAGAATCAGAGAGGGTGTGTTGGTGGGAGGGGAGGGCTGGAGTGGGTGTGTTGGCAGGGAGGGCAGAAGGGAAGGTTGCCTGGCTGTGTATTTCCTGAAGCAGTCCTGAGAGCTGTGCCCAGTGGTGGGGTGGGCACCTTCATTGGCAGCTCAGAGCCCAGCACTAACCCTACCTGTTTTTAATTTCCACTATCTGTGGGGAGAGGGAGGGAATTTGTCTAAGACCCCCAGTAATTAAGTTTCTCTAGTGAAAATATGCCCAATTCATATCTGATGTGGCTGCTTTGGTGGGGACAAGAAGGTTTGGGGCGTTGATCTGTTAATGAGTTGTATTGGCAGAAGGTCCTTGGCAGAAGTCAGGAGGATCAGAGTGGTCAGAGCCACTGGGGTGGTACAAGAGTGCGAACCCCCAAAATGGCTTGCACAGAAAGCTCTCGCATGTTAGAGGGGACCCCACTCTGTCTCCCTTCGTCCCTGGGCAAGGAGGGAAACTCCTCTCTCTGGGCCGGATTCTCTGTCACTCCTTCCTCTGTTTTCTGTGCCCATGGATGCCGGCTTCTGTAGAAGAGTGCCCAGGGAGTGCCACCTGCACATTGCCCCATCACTGCCACCAGCACACACCAGGTTAACTTGGCAGTGCTGAAAGGTCTGTGGCTAAGCCAGGGGAGCAGTTTGTGTACCCAGCCCTCTAGACTGTGCCCACGACCTTTCTCCCAGCCCTCTGCAGCTGGGTTGAGTCAGGCTCTCGCAGCGGGGAGTGGGAGAAAGGGTCACCGCTGCAGGCTCTAGCGCAGGGCTGAGCAGTCAGTGCCTGGCAGTGGAAGACAAGCAGCACAGGGCTGAGCCGGGCTGGATGCAGGGAGGCGCCTAAGGCAGAGCCTGGTGGCAGAGAGCTCCTCTGTCCTTAGCTCTTTTGGGGCTTTTTCCAGTTCATGTGGGGGAGCACCGAGGTTGGGGGGAAGCAGGGAGTGCAGCTGGCCACGCTGTGGGGAAGGCTTTCTGTTCTCTCTCTCTCTCTCCCTCTCTGCCCTGTACAGGGCAGACCTGGAGCCCTTTCGGTCTGATTTCCGCACCGTGGGCTTTCCCCAGCCTCTCACACGCTCATGCAGGCGGAATCCATGTTAGTAGGGCAGAGGAGACTGTTAAAAAGCCATTGTGAACTCCCCAAGGTCAGGCACAAGAGACAGCATCCACTAATCCAAGGTCATTTCCTGGGCTAAAAGCAATAAAATGTTTTATTGATAAACTGAAGAGGGGAAAATATACACACTAAATCCGCTCTCACACATCCTGGGCCATGCATGGGCCGCAGCTGCCTCCATCGTAGCCCTGCCCAGGATAATGCAGGAATTGTTGCCCTAATTGTCTGGCTGGCATTAGCAGGGCACTCCTGTGGGGGAAGCACACCATGCTGGCACTGACAGGGCACTGCGTGAGGAAGCTCACCACTCTGGAGACCCAGTTGGCACTGGCAGGGCACTGTTGTGGGGGAAGCTCGCCACACTGGAAACTCAGTTGGCACTGGCAGGGCACTGCTGTGGGGGAAGCATGCCGTGCTGGGGACCCAGCAGGAAATGGCTGTGAAGGTTTGGCTCTGTCTGAGGCATCCCTGCAGATCGCAAGTGTGAAAGGCCCCAGCGTGTAGCATCCTCGGCTGGCGCTTGGCTCGCCGCCCTCCCTGCTTAGGGCTCCTTGGTGGTGTGGATTATCTCCATTCACGCTCGTGCCACAGCCGTGAAAAAAGAAAGGGACTGTGCAGTGTTCCCCCATCCCAAATAGCACCATTAATAATTGATCGAATGAGAGCTCGCAGCTCCTGGAAAGCTGGCACCGGGGCCTCCCTCCTGAACGGAGCTGCTCAGCTGGGCTCAAAACTCTTCAATAAGAATATGAAAGCTCCATCTGTTCAACGTACATGGCCCTCGGAAGTGACAATCCTCACAGTCCCTTCCCACTGCCAGACCCCAGTTCCAAAGCCAGAGCCTCCTTTCTATCCCCTTCCCCCCAACCAGAACCCCCTCCCCACAGCCAGGAACGTCTCCTCATCCCCTCCCCAGAGCCAGAGCCCTTCCCCACAGTCAGAACCCCCTCCTTCTCCCCTTCCCCCAGCCAGAACCCCCTCCCCACAGCCAGGAGCCTCTCCTCATCCCCTCCCCAGAGCCAGAACCCTTCCACACAGTCAGAATCCCCTCCTTCTCCCCTTCCCCCAGCCAGAACCCCCTCCCCACAGCCAGGAACCTTCCTCATCCCCTTCCCCACAGCCAGAACCCCCTCCTCATCCTCTCCCCACAGCCAGAACCCCCTCCTCATCCCCTCCTCACAGCCAGGAATCGCTCTGAACCCCCTCCCCACAGTCAGGACCCACTCCTTCTCCCGTTCTCACAGCCAGAACCCCCTTCCCCACAGCCAGGAGTCGCTCCTCATCCTCTCCTCACAGACAACTCCCTCCCCACAGCCAGGACCCCCTCGTCATCCCCTCCCCAAAGCCAGAACCCTTTCCCCCCAGTCAGAACCCCCTCCTTCTCCCCTTCCCACAGACAGAACCCCATCCCCACAGTCAGGAACCTCTCCTCATCCCCTCCCCACAGACAGAACCCTCTCCTCATCCCCTTCCCAAAATCAGGACCCTCTCCTCATCCTCTCCCCACAGCCAGAATCCCCTCTTCATCCCCTCCTCACAGCCAGGAATCGCTCTGAACCCCCTCCCCACAGTCGGGACCCACTCCTTCTTCCGTTCCCCCAGCCAGAACCCCCTTCTCCACAGCCAGGAGTCGCTCCTCATCCTCTCCTCACAGACAACCCCCTCCTCACAGCCAGGAAACCTATAATCCCCTCCCCACAGTCAGGACCCCCTCCTCTTCCTCTCCCCACAGCCAGAACCCCCTTCCCACAGCCAAGAACCCTGTCATCCCCTCCCCACAGCCAGGACATCCTCCTCATTCTCTCCCCCTAGCCAAAATCTCCTCCTCACACCTAGGATGCCCTTCTCTTCCTGTCCCCACAGCCAGGACCTCCTCCCTGCCCCCTCCCCAACCACAACCTACTTACCCCACATCCAGAACTGACCCCCGCCTCTTGATTCCCTTCCTCCTCAACCAGAGACTTTTCCCACACCAGTCCCTGCCCACAGAGCTGGAATTTCTCTCCCAAGCCCAATCCTTCCCTCTCAGTGGGGATCCCCCATTTCCCAACTCATTCCCGCACCAGACTCACCTTATTCCTTTTATGCATCCACACTCCCGCTCCCCATACAGACAGAGTGCCTCCTATCTACCTCAGTCCTTCTTTATAACACCTAGGCTCCCCTTTTCCCCTACCCCCCAGACCAGGATCATAAGGGCTGGATTCTCCTCTCACTGATGTGGGAGTAACTCCATGGCACACAATGGGTTCAAAGCAGGGTGAGAGGGGGCCCAGGAGTTCTACTCTGAAGGAAGGCAGGAGGCATGTAGAGAGAGGCATGAGTGTGTGTAGTTACAGCTGTACTGGGGCAGGTGGGAGGGAGGTAGAGACTCCATTGCAGCTCCTGTGGTAGAGGATGCTTTCCCTCGGAGCTCCCTTGCTGTCCCCTTGTTTTTGCTCGCTTAGAACTCCCTATACTGTTGTCCTTTCAGCCTGACATTGTCCATTCTTGGTGGATTATTTAGAACCCCTGCTGCCCTTTCGGAGTATGGGGTGAGGGAAGTGGTTTTCCCTTCCCTCCCCAGTCTTGCTCTGTATTCGTCTAGCTCCAGGAACTCCAGCTGGCTGTCATTCAAAGCTGGAACTCAGCAGGGACCTGATGCTCAGCCTGGTGGAGGGCATGGTTGGATGTGATCTGAAAGAGTGTGGGTTTTGGTTAACAAAAGGTCCAGTCGTGAGAGACAGGGTGGCCTTGGATGGGGACTTAGAAGATCTGGGTTCTGTTTGTGGCTGTGCTACAAGCCTCCTGTGTGATTTTAGGCCAGTCACTTAATCTCTCTGTGCCTCAGTTCCCATCCATAGAACTTTGATGCATCTGTTTCAATTGTAAGCTCCTCTGAGCAGGGACTGCATCTTGCTTCATTTGTATAGCACCTAGTGCAGTGGGGCCCTGATCTCACTTGGGGCCTATAGGTGCTTCCAGAATACAAACAATAGTAGTACATCCTGGAGCCCAGACTCCACTGGGAACAGGACTGAGCCAGCTTGGCAGGGCGAGGACCATTCAGGGACCCTGTGCTGGACTCACTTGCTACGTGATGTTCACCTCAGAGACGGCAGGTTTCCAGCAGGGCCACTGGACAGGCAAGTGCCATTCTGCAAAGGCAGCTTTTGTCACCGTGAGGTTATTCTTGGGACTTCTTCCCTTTAGTCTTTCCTCCCTCCTCTCCCTCTTTGCTTTCCCTCTCTTGGCCCTCCCCTTCCTTCAAGTGAGGTGCGGCCTTCCATGCTCTCAGACAGCAGCTCACATCTTCTATCTGAGCACCCCTTTCTCCCTCCCCCCATGAGTGTGGGGCCCTCGCTGGCTAAGAGGGAACAGCTAGGCTGTTGGGTGCAATGGCAGCAGGCTGGGGATAATGGAGGGTCCTGTTAGGGTTCTGGGGGTCAGTGAACTTGAGAAGGAGGTTCCACCCGCCCTCCCGGGGTCCTATGCTCCATTTGCACCCCTTGTTCTTCAGACCGGTCCCCCTTTGTGCTGTAGGCAGTCTCAAGGCAGAGCAGGGGGTGGCTGCATCTCCTCCACCCCGGGGCTGCACTATACACTCTCTGCGGTATTGTTTTCAGAGGAAGTGCTCAGTGTAAATAGAGCATGTGGGAGAGTTTGTCCTGGGCAGAGATGAAAAGTCCCTGTGACAGGTTCGGGTTATAAATGGCTTCCTCAGATTGATGTGAAATCAAAACATTTCTGTTTGGGAGAAGAAAATAAAGGGGGATGTTTACTTAGCCAGGAATCTTTAAACAGTGCAATGGAGACGCAGGGTGATGTGGGGTGTGGGGGCACAGTTTGGAGGGGAGGGGAGACTCTGCTTAGCTCCCAGAATCTACCCACCCCTTGTGCAGAGGAGACGGGTGAGGATCCCTGGCTCAGCAGCTCAGTTCCACCCCCTCTGCTTGCATGAAGGAAGCACAGAGAGTCCGGCATCAGTGGGTTGAAGGTTACCTAAGGCGTCCGTCCCTTTTAGAAGCCAATGACCCCTAGGGAGCGCGCTCTCCTCCTGAACCCTTGGCCCAGCCTGGGCAGAGGGGGAATCAGTTGTGCTTATACAGGGCCCTTCCTCTAAGGCTGTTGAGCGGCAATGGAAGCCCACCACATTACAGATAGGGAAACAGAGGCACAAAGAGGCGAAGTAACTTGCACGGGCTCACACAGTGAGTCAGCTACAGAGCTGGGAATAGAACCCAGGAGTCCTGATTCCCAGCCTCCTGTGCTGACCATTAGACCACATATCCCACCCCATCCCCTCCGGCTGACAATGGAGCGCAGAAGTTCTGACTCCCAGTCCTTTGCTCTGACCACTGCCGCATGGAATGACACCATATGTGAGCATGGCATTTGAAAGAGTGCCCCTTCCTGGCCCCTGACAGCACATTTGAGCTCAAGGGTCTCTGACAGAACAGCTGGGGAGGGTTTTGTGGGGGTACTGAGGACAGTTACAGAGGTTCAGACGTGCCCCAGTGCTGGGCCATGAGATCCAGGACACAAACCCCACCTTCAGAATAACAGGGTTCCTGGAAACTGGGGGAAGGAGAAAAGCCTGGCAGAAAGTGTGAGTGGAGCAGGGCAAAATAGTTGGTGGAGCAGATGTGAGGGCAACATGATGGGGATTAAGGGGAGATATGATCTGCGAGAGGACCCCACAGATACAGGTGGAGAAGAGAGAGAGAGCCGTTGGATGGTGCAGAGCCACAGGGGATGATGAGGTGGGGCAGAGGCCGGCAGGGCAGAGGCACAAGGGGTGAGATGGAGAGAGGCACAGCCAGGAAGGGAAGACGAGTTGCAGGCTCCCTCGAGCTGAGACATATGCAGCAAGTGCAGCCTCGCGAACGTCTGTTCTCCTCTTCCTTTGAATAAATATTTATAGATTCATTTGTCATCTGATGCGCGCATTTGGTTGCTCACCTCCAGGCCAGAATAATGGGACCTGCCCTGACTGTAGGAATGAAGGGGAGCAGCAGAGTAGGGAGAATCTCCTTCACCCTAAACTCTGGAGTTAGGGGCTGCTGATATTCTGCTGTCCCGTTACCTCCAGCTGTGAACTTGTCTGGTCTCACTATCCGAGCGGGGTTGGGCCTCGTGAGAACTAAGGTGGGGGACTGCCAAGCATGGCTAGAGAGAGTGGTGCTGGTGAGTCATAGATGACCGAGTGCCCTGCCCCGTGCCAGGGCACCGCATGCTGCTAGAGATGCTGTCCTAACCACCTGCAGTCAATGAAGCTCCCCTGGCCCTTTTCCTGAGCACACGGGCGTAACCTCGGTTTCCTGGCCTGATTCCAGTTGGAGTGATTAGCAGTTCCGGCTGCCTCCTTAGATTCTCTCTGCAGTTTCAGTAGTACACAGGATCCTTCTTCACTTCCTGTCCTAAACGGATGGTGGACGCATGGGTGGCTGGGTAGAAGTGCACAGGTGTATGTGGTTTTGCATCCTGTCAGTTTTGGCCTATGTTCATTTGGGGATGACCCATGTTTGTGTGCGGAGGGTGAGAGTGTAAGGAGTAAGTGTGAGCAGGGTGTGCACGTGTAAGTGTATGGGTCCAGGGGGATGTATATGCCTCTCTATGTGTGTATGCATATGTGCATGTGTGTGCGTGAGAGATGAATGCATGTGTCTGCATTGGGGGATGATACGCATTTTGCTTGGGTGCGTGGCTGGGCTGGGTGCAGAAGGGGATGCACTGTTATAAGGCCACAGTGTGCATTTGTGCCTCCCTGTGTGTGTGAGGGTTGGGGAGGCTGACACATGTTTGTCACGGGGTGGGGGTGTATTTTTCTTACACTCCTTGACAGGAGAGTGTGTCTGAAGCTGTCAGGAGTTTACGCTAAGCAGCCGCTCTCTGGCTCTCGGACAGAGTCTAAAGTTTCAGTCTATTTGTATTGGGCTGTCATGTTATGGGATTAGGGGCTGTCACAATGGCTTCTGGGTGCATCGTAGGGGGTCTGATTAAGCGCTTCTGTGCAGCAGGACCTTCAGGGCTGGCCATCAGAGTTATTGGGGGAGCCTCAGCAAAAGGCACTTTTGCATGGAAAGCACCAGTCCTCTGAGATGCGGAGGAGATGGTTCTCCTCTGCCCTGCCCCTCTGATGGACATGAAGTCAAAGGGCACATTTTCCAGGGAGGGCCTGGAAATACACCCACATCTGTTGGCCTGCATGAAACCCCACGCTTATGTGGGCACCTAGCCATTTTGCGGGTGCCTTTCCCAGAGTCCCACTTAGGAGAGAAGTGTGAGTTCAAGTGAGAGTGTTGCCTATGCTTTCTGGCCTCAGGAGACCAAGGGAGAAGTCAGGTGAGTCTTTGTGTGACCCAAGGACAAGGGGCAAGGATGGAGAGTTTTTGCAGGGCTGGTTGTTACCAGAGAAGGGGGAGGAGCAGAGAGAATAAGCAGGATGAGAGAGTGAGTGTGGCTAGAGGGACAATAGGGGAAGATACAGGCCCACAGTAGAGAGGGCTCAGAGCGAGAGTGAGAATAGGGTGCAGCAGGCACACGTAGAGAACAAGGGAGTGGCAAGAGCATCAGAGCACAATGAGTGTGAAGAGGGATCAAGGGGATGGCAAGAGCACCGCATGCGTGCAGAGTGGCCACGACAGATGTGGCAAGATAGCAGCTGGGGTGCAGAAAGTGAGGGCATGCGTGACACTGGCAGAGTGAAGGCTGTATGCTCTTTTCCTGCCTTTGGACCTTTAACCCTTTCTTAGCCTGGACACTCTTAAAGGCCATCTGAGAAACAACAACTGTGTAGCCCTAATGTTCTCTTTGTGCAGTTTGCAGCTTTTAATTGGATTAAATCTTGTTAATAGTTAATAATTATACAAGTGACTTTGTGGTAGGGGCTGATCAGTTCAAGACATATTCCCTCACCTTGAAGTTAAGGTCCTTCCTTCCTTCCTTCCTGTCTCTCCGTTTCCATCCCTCCTTGACTAGTTGTCACATATGAATAAACTACGTTAAAATGACAAACCCCAACCAAGATTGTGCAAAGACGCATAAGGGTGGAATTTCCTATGTGTGTGTGTGAGGTGGAGAAGGGGTGTTACTGACTGATACTAAACCCCAGTACTGTTCCCTCCTTTCCCCTCCCATCTGATTCTCAGGATACAAGTAAATTGCACTGAGGCCAATGGAGGAGTTGCTTAAATTCCCTGGGGCTAGAATTTGGAGCCCTATCTTTCCTACAGACACCTCTGATGTAACTCCATTGGCAATTGTGACAGCTGCCATCTTGGCCAATGCACCGGGCATTGAACTGGGGACCTCCAGAGCTAAAAGTCTGAGTAACTACAGCTTAAGAGAAAGAATCCAGGCTCCCTAGGCAGGGCTGCACCCAACTTGTATCCTCTGTGGCTCAGGCACACAGGGGGATCTGTTCCACTGAATGCATCCAATGAAGTGAGCTGTAGCTCACGAAAGCTTATGCTCAAATAAATTTGTTAGTCTCTAAGGTGCCACGAGTACTGAAACCTACAATTATACGAGAGGTGAATTTTGCCTGGGACATTCAGGGACCCATTCCGCCAGATTCAGTCCTGGTGTAAGTGGCTGCACACTGAAGTCAGTGGCATTACACGCACTTACATCAGGGCTGAATGCAGCCTGATGTGTTTTAAAGGAGGCCTCTCTCTGTGGTGTTGCTGAAAGACTGTGGGTGAACTCCACATTACACTACCTGAGACACAGGTCCTCCACAAGGCATCAGGAGTTCATGGCAGTTCCTTCTTTCAGAGGGTAACACTGGCTGGCAGTGTTTTAA
The DNA here is from genome assembly GCF_965140295.1 of Lepidochelys olivacea. NCBI lineage: Eukaryota > Metazoa > Chordata > Testudines > Cheloniidae > Lepidochelys > Lepidochelys olivacea. Next base: position 19,280,001 of record NC_140428.1, read on the forward strand.
GGTAGCTGGGTGGGGTCAGATGTTTGTAAATGGGGTTTGAGTTTCTGAATGGCAGAGCTTTCCCTTTAATGCTGTTTATTTCTCCCTCTGTCTCTTTCCAGCTGAAAGAAGTATATGCACTGACGCAACCTCAGGAAAATCCAAGATGGCTGCCAAGCGCAAAGGCGGCCTGAAGCTAAATGCGATCTGTGCCAAGCTCAGCCGCCAGGTGGTCTTTGATCATGGGGGATCGGAACAGGTGCGGTTGGACAAGGGTCCCCAGAGGGAAAGCGGCAATAAGGAACCGCCCCAGCCTGAGACCAAGGAGCTGGGGGCCAAATTTTCTGATGGACTTAACCGTGTTCAGAAGATAGAGGAGGACAAGCGGAGGGAGGTGATTGAGAAGTGGGTGAACGGGGAGTACAATGACGAGACCCTGCTGGGCCGAGCAGAGGGCAAGGAATGTAAGGCCGCCGAGAGCGTGGAGGTGCCCCCTGAAGGGGTTTACATGATACAGCCCAAGGGCTGCAGCGATGAAGAAGATAATGGGGATGAGGCAGACGGCAGCTTCCCGGACGACAGGGATTCGGATGGGCCTGCCTCCAAGGATGAAAGTTACCGACCCTCCAGTGGCCAGACGGGCTCCAAGCTGGCTGGAGGAGCTGCCTCAGGTAAGTCATTGCCCCATCTACCACCCTGCACAATGGAGTCCTGAGACCAACATTTTAGGCAGGGCAGTGTGAGTCACCTCAGTTGCCCTACATCTATTGGGTAAACTTGACTACCAGAGCAGAGGAGTGAGCGACACTTTCAGAGCCCCTAAGTTCTCCACTGCAGTGGGCGGGCTGCTCTGTGATTTACAGCTGGGAGCTGCCCTTGAAGTCCCACTGCCCTGGAACCCCTTCTGGGGATTCCTTCATCTGGGTAGATCCCAAATCCCACCCCCAGATTCCTTCAACGAGTGGATTCCATATCCCACCCCCAGATTTCTTTATCTGGGTGGCTCCCACCCCACAGACCCCTTTATCTGGTTGGATCCATCTCCCGCTCCACAGATCCCTATATATAATTTAGATGAAGATAAAGGCATTTGTCACTATGTTTCATGTTCAGGTTTCCCGGTGGAGGGCAAGGCCCAAGCTGCTCTCCTAGCCGAACCTCCAGTATACTCTCAGTGTATTTATACACACACTTGCCTGCACGCTCCCCAGGATATGGCAGGCAGGTTTGTGTAAGCACACAAGTGCTCGCACGCACCCACATGCTGCATCTTCCACAATGGTAATTAATTCTAAGAACAGAGTCTAATTGCGGGAGACAAGGGCTGAGAAGAAGCTGCTATTTCTTGGAACGATATATTGCCCATCCTACCCCAGCTGGGTACAGACTCAGAGCTTCCCTGGAACACACCTCGCTGGCGCTCTCTCGTGTACCAGGCAGTGAAACTGAAGGGATGCTGTGTGTCAAGGGATGAGAGCTCATTGTGGAAAGGTGCTGCCAGTGCTAAAAGCTGTCCACCAGTCCCCCTGAAATAGACACGGAGGCCACATGTGGCACTGTGTCCTTGTTGGTGAGGTAGCAAGAGGAGAGCACAGGCCAGGGCCAGAGAGGGGAAGGGCTTGCTTTGCCTCCTTGGTTGGATTTGGTGCCTAGCTAGCTGAGCCTAAGGAAGTGGGATGAGTGCACAGGGATGTCCAGGAAACTGGAGGTGAGGTTGTTGTAGGGTGAGACAGGAAGCAGAAGAGGAGCCTACAGTGAGGGAAAGTGAGTGAAGCAGGAGGAGGAAGAGGGTGTGCAATGAGGAAGACTCAGCTGTGAGGAAGGCAATTTGCTGACTAAAGGATGAGCAGGAAAGAAGAACAGGACAGGAATATGGATGGTTAGACCACAGGCTTGGATGAACAGAAGGGCTGCCGTGTTTGTGTGTGTGTGTCTAGTTATGTGACTGTTGCCTTCACGATAATTGTGTCTGTTGCACATAAGTTTGTGTGCACGTACATGTTTGTTGCATGTGTTCACATTTATGTATATATGGTGTGTCTGTGTTTGTGTGTGAATGCTTCACATGTTTTTGTGTGTGTGCATATAGGTTGCATGTGTCCATGCAAGTGCTTGGCTACTGTGCCTGTTTGTTTATGCCTGTGTGTGCAGATTGAAGGCAGCAACTCTGGGTGTAAGAGTCCAGGTGAATGAAGGAATGGTGTGGGCAGATTAGCTGGGCGATTAGAACCGAGTGTAAGGCTGTGTCTAGACTGCCACTTTCAGCACTAAAACTTTAGTCGTTCAGGGGTGTGAAAAAACACACCCACGAGCCACAAAAGTTTTAGCGCTGAAAAGCACCAGTATAGACAGTGCTTTGTCACCAGGAGTGGGATAAAGCTATCACCACTCGTTTGGGGTGGGTTTGTTTTTTTTATCGCCGGGAGAGCTCTCAGAGAGGACTCCCTGCCCTCTCCTCCAGCGGAACAGCACTGCCGCTGGCCCAGTGACAAACAACCCTTCCGACTGGGACACCACAATCCTCCACAGCTTTGTTTAGTTCTGTAAAGAAACCATATTTCTCCTAATTTCTTTCTTTCTTTCTTTCTTTCTTTCTTTCTTTCTTTCTTTCTTTCTTTCTTTCTTTCTTTCTTTCTTTCTTTCTTTCTTTCTTTCTGTGATTGACTAATTTATTACTGTCAACATCCCCTCTATTGATATTAAATCCAGCCACATAACAGACACACTGCACATCCAGGTTCTTTCCTCGCTTCCAAGGTTATCCTAGCCAGACAGGCTGAGGGAAGTCCGGGGTTTACCCCCGGAGTGGTGATGCCGTCTTACTCCAGTCCTTTGTAAGGTGCTTTGTGAAGAGCTCTGTCCTGCTCTTTATACTCTGTTAGGGTGACCAGATGTGAAAAATTGGGACAGGGGGTGGGGGGTAATAGGCACCTGTATAAGACAAAGCCTTGAATATCGGGACTGTCCCTATAAAATCAGGACATCTGGTCACCCTGTACCCTGTGGTAACACTCGCTGCAATCAGGGAACCATACTCATGACTCAGAGAATCGATGAATTCCCAAGCCCTCAGGCTCTCCTGTCTGCCCCTAACTCCCAAGCACACTAGTGCCTGAATTCTGATTGGTGTATTACCCCTTCCAGGGGTGTTTCCCCCCCATGGTTACATGCAGTTTTAGAATTTTAGTTTACTCCTGACACAGAGAAATTCAGGGTCAGATTTGGCTCAGGCTGAATTTATCAAGAGGCACTGGTGGCCTGTATGTGTGTGCTGGGGGGAAGCCCAAGATGAATTACTTCATTACTGGGGAGGCCAGTGTCTCCGGATCAACATTCAGGGCCATTTAAGTGCAAGTGTGAATGGAAGCTCAGGGCTGATTGAATTCCCCAGTGTAGAGTGGGCCCCTCCTGCTGAGATCTAGATCTGTCACCCACTTGGGTTGAATCTCAGCACTTTGCAAATCCATCAAACTTTCCTTCTTTTGTGTGTGCCGTGTGTTTTCCTCCTCCTGCTAATAATGCAGCCCAAGCTCATCTCCGTCTGTCCATTCCCCTTCTGGAGAGGCACATTCTCTAGTCTTTGCGAGTTCAGTGGCAGCGCACATAATTATGCATATAAGATATAAACAGAGCTGTTTAATTATCCTTCGCCACATCAGTGACAGAGTAATTAACAAACATTGCAAGATCAATGAGGAAAAGTGTGACCTTCAGTTTCCTTTGATAGGAAAGCCCTTGTCGTTCCCAGACACAAGGTGATTGCGCCTGGACTCGGTTCGTAGTTTGGTTTAATTCCCCTTCTTTGCCCCTCCCCCTCACCGTTTGCAGCTCGGATTTGCAAAAAAGCCAAATGGGGTAGGGGAAAGGGAGAAAATAGAAGTATGTGGCCAACCTTTGGGAACTAAAAAGAAGCCAGTGGTAAGAAGAGAGAGGGTTGCCGGCCATGTGCCTTTTTAGGTCCAGAGCATCAAAGGATCACATTCAAATGCATGCAGTTATTGTGAGCAAGCAGGCCACGAGTGTGCAAGCTAACAGCACATACAGTGCCCGAAGGGCAGGAGCAGCCATAGGCGTTGGACACACAAACAGAGGCACATGCAGGTTTCATGCACATGTTTTGAGAGTCTTGTTGGAAATGTGCCCCTGACATCTCCCTGTAAACCACTGGGTGAGGATTTCTTTCTTTGGGAAGGACTGAGTTCTCCTCGTTTTCTCTCTTCATTTGAGCCAATCCACTTGTAAATTCTGGGCTTGTCCACACTGGTATTCAGACCTGGTGTAACCGGATGCAACTCCCATTGACTTAGATGGGGCTGCAGTTGCTGACACCAGGGAAGAATTTGGCCCTGTGGCTTGAAAAAGCAGCTGTGTGGCCTACGAGCAGGGGAATGGGAGGCAGGATTGTAGCTCCAGGGTTGTGGCTTGTCAGGGCACTCACCTAGTTTATATGGCCTCCAGATAACTACCTAGAGACCTTTCAGCAGAGCTCCTTCCTCCCTCCCTCATTCACATCTTCCACTAAACTCTCCTAGGATCTGATCCTGCAGTCTCTGCCAATTTGCACCTTAACACCTTCTGCTGCCCAGAATCAAAAACCTTATCAGAATGGATTGAGTGGAGTATGCAGAGAGCTTGCTGAGGACTGGCTTGAGCGTCAGCATTCAGGGCCAGCTTTTCAAGCCCCCAGACTCAGAAGTAAGATGGGACTCAGCCCAGGAGACACAAAGAAAGGTGGAATCCCCTGTGGAGGGACAGTCTTGTTCTCTGCCTGGTTCCCTCCTCAGACACAGGAGATTGACAAGAGCTGGTCTGAATGCGAGTCAACTTCCAGCCTCACCTTGTGTGTCTTCCCATCTCTGACAGACAGGGAGCATGTGCCAAATCTGAAAAGCGGGTGTTTGTCCGGAGAAGGGTGACAGAAACTGTCACCAACACACAAACATGCTCGCTCCTTCGTTCTCACACATCCACAATCCTTACACCCGGACTGATGCATGCTTCCCTGCACATACTTTTATACACACTCACTCAGATCTCCTACACGGTCGTACACACACCGGTCTTACAATCTGCCCCACAGTAGGACAGTAGGGATAGTCACCCAGAGCCTTTTCCTCACTGAGCTTTCAAAGTTTCTTTCATTTATCTATTTATTTGTTTGTTTGCTTTATTTATTAAGCCTGCTCCATCCATCAGAAGGTGAACGTCTCCTCTTCTTCCCCCATTCCCTCCCATAAAGGGGTTTCCTCCCCACTTATAATTTCCTGGAGAACCTCCCGCACTAAGAAGCATTTCAGGGACCTGCACCAGTGCCCAGTTTCTCGCTTCTTTACCCTGTATCCCCCAAATTGGCGTGATTTCCCCTCCTGGCCAGGACAATGGACGAAGCCCCATCTGGGACGCCCCATCCCCCGGTGTCCAGACTTTGCGCTCCATTTGGGCTGTTTTGCTTTTCCTTCCATATATAGTGTGCTGCTGCGGGCTATTTTTAGCCCCCCCCCTTTTTTTTTTTTTGCTTGCTCCGGATCCTTTGTGATACGATAGCTGCTCCGAGACACACAGATCTCTGCTCTTTGGCAATGCCCACAAATGGAGAGCAGCGGCAGTGGGAGAGGCAGACCCAGGGACCGTGCTGCCAGGGGCACAGGGGGTTCAGCAACTATCAGGGAGGAGCACAGCCTCAGTGCAATATCCTCTCTGCAAGGGTTCATTCCCCCCAGCTGCACCCGCCCCACTGTCAGGAATGGGGGACCAGGTGGCTCAGTGAATTGGGATCAGGATAATGCATCTGTTGGCCTCTAGGTCTGTAGTTCAACAAAATAGTTCCCAGCTCGTGGCTCTTTGGTGGTTTGTGTGAAATAAAGTGGGTGGGTCTCCCAGCAGGCCAGGTGTCCATGCTGCAGCCGCCACAGCGGGCTCTCACATACCTCCATCTCAGTAACCACAGCACAGAAGCCAGGGGCTTGCTGGGCTTTGGGGACTGTCTCTTGTGGGTGCACCTGCAGGTCTGGGTCGAGGCACGCCGGCTGGGCAGAGTGCAGAAGAAACCTGCCCTGCTTTGCCTGAGATCTGCCTTGTCGGGGATAAAGAGAGGCCACTAGGATGGTTGGTCTCCCAGAACCTTTAATGTGATCATCCGGTACTGATTTGATCAAAGGGGAAGCAAAGTGGAGGCCGTGGCTTGTTGGACTGGGGGTGAACAGCCAGTTCAGGTGAAATGAGACGGGGCTGCTGTAATCCTCCCTGGGACCTGAGCTCCGCCCCAGACTCTGTCAGGTTTGGAAAAGCCCTGAGAGCCCCCCTCCCAGTCATTTTGTATTTTCAGTGGGGCTGGGACCAAAGGTGATTTCCAAGTGCAGTGGTGCAATTTTCAGCAGCTCACAGGGCAGCATCTCCCAGCCTCACAGGGAAATTCTGGGTTTCCCAGATCTTTTTTAAGGCTTTGGGTGTTAATCTGTGCAGGGTCTGAGCCAGCCTGGGAGCTGCAAAGTTAACCTAGAATGTGGAATCCAAAAGTTGGGTCTCCCAGCTGCTGCTTGCTTTGCTCTGCTCGTGCTTCAGGCTGGGAATTGGGCAGCCCAGGGCAAGGAGGTGCAGCTGGGGTGGAAGGAAAGGGGGCTGTTTCTCACATCTTTGATCTCTCTATCAGTTCTGCCCTGAGATGGGGCAAAGGTTTTGTGGATTTTACCTAAACCACAACTTAGTGTCCCACCTGTGGTGGCTTCTGTAGGATTTTTCTGTGTGTGCATGTACGCATGCACACGCGGGTGATGGGCACAGCAAGGTTCTGATGAATGCAGGTCATCCCGACTCTTCAAGAGCAGGGGTAGGGACCACCTGGCCCTGCCTTCCAGGGCATCCATTAAAGCCAGCAATCACTTGCGGGTTTAATTTCCTTTCAGATCCCTTCCATGCTGCCCTTTCCCCCTTGCAGTTTGACTTGGGGTGGATGGGGTTTCACCAGGCCTGGGAGTCTGGGGGATCATGAGGGAGACCAGGGATCACTTTACAGGTCCAAAGAGAGATGAAAAGCAGAAGAGGGGAGACAGATTTAGCAGGAACAGGAAAACCTTAGACCCAGGGGGGATTTTATGGGATTAATCACTTCCATTGGGGCTATAGGGTTACACTGGGGCGGGGGTGGAGAAGAGGGAAAGGGAGCAAAAGGGTGAAAAGCGTTAAAGCAGCAGGAAATGCTTTAATGCCTCGTCATGTGTAAGTGAAAGGTGATGCCCTTGGGATCCCAGAGTGGTGAGGGGCCATGGGAGGGTGGGAAAGGGGGAAGTTAAAAGACCCCACCCCTGAGAGAGGAGCCCTAGTTTCCTGAGGGTTTTTGTCCCTTTCTTCCCTTGTGATGTATCATTTTCTGAGCATAGGTATCAAACACGGGTGCCTAAGTAAGGGGGCCCGGTTCTGCATTCAGGCACTTGCCTAGACTGACTCTGGGAAATTCACATGGCTATTTGAGGGCTGGCATGCCACTTAGGGACAGCACATAGAGGTCTGACCATCCTGCTGGAGGGAAATTGCACCCCTGGTGTGTGACTGTTTGGTCATCTGCTCTTATTCCTGGTGTCTGGGTATAGTACATGTAGGAACACGTGGTCTTTGGATCCAAGACACTGGTGCTTAGCCGTGGAAAGGAGCAGTGTGCGTGACCAACTCTGAGTGCTACTGTCCTGAATTCTATATCCTAGTTTAGCAGGCACCTCCTCAGACCTTTGCTGCAAGCATTAGCCTCATGCCCTGTGTCAGTGGGACTTTGGCAATTCCATGGCCATGTGCCGGGTACACAGGCCAGCACTGCAGCAGGGTTTATGCCCCATGTGCCTGGCTGCATTGGGCATCACTGATGTTGGCCCTGCAAAAGTTTTAAGTGCCCATTGCAGGGTCCTGTCTTCTCCGGGTGTCTCTTCCCCTGCACACCCTTGCTGAAGCAAACAGCTGGGGAGTCAAGACTGGACCTAGGAGTCTGCTTGTTGGTCAGGACAGTGTGTTCAGGAGCATTTGTGCATGTGTGTGTGGCACAGCTGTCTGTCAGATCCTTGGATCCCAGGGATCCATTTTAACCCCTGGGATCTGTCGAGCTCTCGCTCTTCCTCTCCTTCCTCTCTCAGATCTCTTCCTTTCCAGATGTCTTACAAGGCAGCACTAATTCTCTCTGCGCATCAAAACCATTGTGGCTTCTCCGTGTCAGGAACCCCCTTCCTGCTACTGCTGTACCTGCCCTCGCTGGCCCTCCCCCTCCCTATGAAAGATGGTGCTCGCCCACAAGAGTTAGAGTGAGTGATTGGGAAAGATGACGAGGGAGGTTTGAAGGACTCCTGCACACAGTAAATCTTCACTCTGCAGGAGAAAGCGAGAGGGAGAGGAGGAGGAGGAGGAACGCTGTGTCAGACTGAAGCCTAAATGAGTCCGAGCTGGCACGTCAGAGCAATCTTTATTTCCTCCTTTACACTGATATTGGGTGACCTCCAGATCCGTGTTCTTCCCCTCCTGGTGACCAGCAAAACTGCCTGAGGGAGTGAGTGGGGGAGGAAGGGAGCTCCAGGGAGAACAGCCCTCCCCACTCTCCTTAGCACACCCCCAGGGAGAACAGCCCTCACCTCCAGCCCCCACCCAGGCAGAACAGCCCTCCCCACCGCAGTCAGCCCACATCCCAGGGAGAAACAACCCTCCTCCACCCAGTTTGCGTATCCTTGGGACAGCACAGCCTGCTTCCCTAGGGCAGTGTGGGGGTTATGGGTGCTCATAGCAGGGATACAGCTCTCTTTCCTGAACTTTAATGCTTTTGGGGGTCAGTAGGGGCTCCCCTCCTGCCCATCAGGCCTCAGAGGGAAATGCATAAGAGGAGCTTCGCTGAAAAGAGACTTTAGAAAAACAATGGCAGGGGTTGGAATGGCCATGGATCAGTGGTTCACAACCTGCGGCCCAATCAGCACACAGCTGTGGCCCACATGACATCCTCAAGGCCATATGGGTAGTATATATAATGTGTGGCTGTCACCCACATAACACATAGAGAGCTGCATATGTGGCCCACAATGGTAAATAGATAGAGAATCGCTGCCATGGAGATTCACCCCCCCTCCCCACAGCCTGCTCCTCTCTCTCTTCCTTCCCAACCTTCCCTTACCCTTCTTGTCTTACCTTCACTCCCCCCCGCCCCTCTTCATTTTCTCTCTCACCCCCTCATCTCCACACCTCTGCCACTCTGCTCATGCCTCCTACCCCCTCCTTTTCCCCACTCCACCTTGCCCCTCTCCCCTTGCCCCAAACACACGCTGCCTTCCCCCCTCCCCTTACCCTCCTCCAAACATATGCTGCCCCCCCACCCACTGGGACGGAGTTGCACAACCCTGGCATATTGGCACTGGCCTCACTTTCAGTGAAATTACTTTTTCTTCATATTAGGCCAAGGCAAGAGTGCAGAGACATTTATGAAACTTTGTTTAATGTACTGAAAAGCCATCGGCTAGAACATTTAGGAAATTGATTTTCCTGGCATTGATGAACTCTTTTTATTTTACCCCAGTATTAATTACTTTTTTTTTTAAAAACAAATTAATTTAAGAGTCGTAAAACCTAACAAGTGAGCCAAACGTCAGTAGATCATATTCCCCTCTTCCCCCCCTTCCCACTGCCGACATTGATACGGGAAAAGAGGAGAATCCACCCCTTGCGTGACTCTTTGTCCCTCCGTCTCTCTGTAGGGGAAGCTTCGTCCCTGCGCGATTACGCTGCCACCACCATGAATGAATTCCTGGGCATGTTTGGCTACAACGACCAGAACATGCGGGATGAGCTGACCCGCAAGATCAGCTTTGACAAGCTGAACGCTGCTACCTCAGAGGCCTCCTCTGCCACTGCCTCCCTCCCTGGCGAGGACGCCATGAGCAAGCGAGCCCGCTTCTCCAAGTACGAGGAGTATATCCGCAAGCTCAAGGCCGGCGAGCAGCTCTCTTGGCCCATCCACCCAGCCAAGTCGGAGGAGCTGAGCTCCAAGCTGGGCAAGGAGCCTTCATCAGTGCTGACACAACCCATCCGAGCACTGCCGGGGCCAGATGCCACCCTGCTAACAGAGACCAAAGCCACCATACTGCCCTTGCCCTCTCCGAGCAGCTCCCAGATGCAGGGCCTGATGTCACGGGCCTCCAAGTACGACTTCTTCATCCAGAAGCTGAAGACGGGTGAGAGCATCAGGCCCCAGAACGGCAACACCTACAAGAAGGCCTCCAAGTATGACCTGGAGAACGTCAAGTACTTGCATCTCTTTAAGCCCGGCGAGGGCAGCCCAGACATGGGTGGGGCCATTGCCTTCAAGACAGGCAAGGTGGGCCGGCCTTCCAAGTACGATGTGAGGAACATCCAGAAGCTCACTCCAGTCAAGGCTCCAACACCCAGCCTGGCACCCAACCCTCTCGCCAGTACCCCCAGCAGCGCTCCAGTGGCTGGGCCTGAGCAGCCTGTCTCCTTGCCGTTCAACACCCCTGAGTACCTGAAGTCGACCTTCTCCAAGACGGACTCCATCACGACTGGGACGGTCTCTACAGTCAAGTAAGTTTCCTCCTATTTTTCTCTTCTTTGCACTTGTCAGGGAAACAAACTCGACTGCAGGGGGCAGTTTAAAAGGAGGTTTGCTCTCCTGTGACACTGTCCTCCCCTTGATTTCTTCAGTAGGAGCTTTTTGATTCAAATTCTGGCTAATGGCCTAAGCCAGGCATGAGCACCTTCTTGGTTCTCACAGTCCCATTCCCATCCTGAGCCTAAGCTATTGGGCCTGCATTGGACCTGGAAATACAGTAGAGAAAAGTGCTGGGGTGATCAGTTCACCAGTTCCCATAGAGCAGTGGTTTTCAGACTGGGGTATGTGAGCTCTCGTCAGGGGGTATGCAAGAAAAATCCTGTAATGGCGGATAATATCCCTTATAGACCTTTTCTTTCTGTTTTCATCAGTATATTATGATCTGATCTCAGATGGGGGTGTGCAGTAGACTACACTATTCGGAAAGGGCTATGCAACCTAAAAGTTTGAAAACCACTGCCATTGGGCAAAGCCGGCATCAGCAACTGAAGCCAGGAGCTGAGTTCTGGAACCCAGGACCTTAAAGCAAAGATGTAGGAAGCCATGAAAGCTTAGTAGAGCATGTTAGTGAGAGTTACTAGGCTGTGGAACAGTCTCCCAAGGGAAATGGTGGAAATCCTGTTGTTCGGGACTTTTAAATCTAGGAACTCAGCCTGCAATGTCTGGGATATGGATTAGTTGTCTGATTGGCCCTCCTCATTGTTAACACCTCTGATTCTAAGCAAGGAAAAGTTCAATTATGGGGGTGTGAGGAACAATCCCCAGCATTGATGGGGTTCTAGCCTTCCTGAGCCCATCAGCTCTGATAGCCATGCACAGATCCCACCGTCCCCTCAGGACGTGTCTGTGGAAACAAGATGCAGAGAGAAGAGCTGCTGTCAATACGCACAGGTCAGAATCCTGGCTGCTTTCTTTCTCTCTGTCTTCCAAATCTCCTAAACAACCAGCCCTGCCTGGATTAGGGCCCAATTCTTTTCCCATTGAAGTCAGCGATTTGATGATTAGATTAGATGTTCCTGTGCTGTATGACACATGAGGCAACCCAGTGTTTCCACCTCCATCTGTCTAATGCCACGTTTCTTGCTCTGTTGTAATCTGTTTCCAAGATAGCAACATATTTCTCAGTGGTTTTATTATAGGTCATCTCTTCTCCTCTTCTCCATCTTCCACCAAGTGGTATCCTGTCAAAGGCTTGTCTAGGAACACCGTTTTTTGACACGTTTACATGTCCAAACCACTTCAGCCTTCTTTCTTGAATCATTGTTTGCTGGTCAGTCCTTTATAACACATCAGCACTGGTTACTTTATCCCACCAGCAAACCCCAAGTATTCTCTGCAAGCATCTCTGATGGGATGTGTTAAGATTCTTGTTTTGGGCTTCTAGCATTTGCCAAGTTTTGGAAGCATATAACAATATGGATATTACAGTGACATTGTATAATCTTATCTTGGTCCTTGTGTAAATCTCTCTATTTTTCCAAACATTTGCCATTCTCAGAAAAGCTCCACTTTCCTTCCCAGTTCTTGCTTTCACCTACTTATGGGGTTGGCCATCAGCAGTCATTGTGCTTCTGAGATATACGAACTCGTTAACCATGTTGTCTTCTTCACCGTCAATCACATATACACCAGTACTGCTGGCTCTTTCAACCATCTTCCAGCGATCCTGAGGTCAGTTGCGTAACTCCCATTGACTTCACTTACATGTATCTTTTCAATCTGACCCATTTCTTACATAGATGGACATGGTTCAGTAAAACTTCTTCTCAGCTTTGGCAGGGAGATTCACGTGCCATGTCTGACAAACCCACTGCCCCAGTTGGCACCAGTAGCCACCCCCTGCCTTGTTGGCACTCTGCACAGGGGCCAGGAATTGAATGAGCTATGAAGAAATCCAAAGGCTTTGTCTGTACTAGGATTATTTTTACTTTTGCTACCACTGGTGCAGCTCCACAGGTGGTAGCACTGGGGGAGACACCAGTGTAGACAAGGTGCCCAAGCACCTTAAAACCATGTTGTGTAGACCTGCTCTGAGTAGGGTTAGGTGCCATAGCACTTAAAACACCAGAGGCTGCTTGGAGGCTTGTCTGTGCTAGGTTCCAGGCGGTGCCACTGGAATGATAGAAACAATGGTGGGGAATCCTGGTATAGACACAGCCCTAGAGGTGACCCCTCGAGGTAAGGACTGAGGTACATTGGCTGGGCATTGAGGGCGAAACTAGTACAGCTCCCACTAATCTTCTGTGCATAAACAAGCCTTGGGCTCTCCCATCAATCTGGCAATTTTCCCCAGCATTCAGTCAATGAAAAATGGCTCAACATCCACATTTGCTCCTCCTTCTCCAAGACCTCACATACAAGAACATAAGAATGGCCATACTGGGTCAGAACAAAGGTTCACTTAGTCCAGTAACCTGTCTTTCAACAATGGCCAGTGCCAGATGCTTCAGAGGGAATGAACAGAACAGGACAATTCACAAGTGATCCATCCCCTGTCATCTAGTCCAAGCTCCTGGCAGTCTGAAGTTTAGGGACTCCCAGAGCATGGGGGTGCATCCCTGACCATCTTGGCTAATAGCTATTGATGGACCCTATCCTCCATGAAATTCTCTAATTCTTTTTTGAACCCAGTTATACTTTTGGCTTTCACAATATCCCCTGGCAAGGAGTTCCACAGGTAGACTGAGTGTTGTGTGAAGTACTTTCTTATGTTTGTTTTAAACCTGTTTCCTATTAATTTCATTGGGTGACGCCTAGTTCTTGTGTTAGGTGAAGGGGGAAATAACATTTCCTTTTTCACTTTCTCCACACCATTCATGATTGTATAAACCTTTATCATATCCCCCCTTAGTCTCTTTTCTAAGATGAACAGTCCCAGTCTTTTTACTCTCTCCTCATATGGACGCTGCTCTATGCCCCTCCTCATTTTTATTGCCCTTTTCTGTACTTTTTCCGATTCTTTTTTTTTTTTTTTTGAGGTAGGCCAACAGTATTCAAGCTGTGGGCATACCATAGATTTATATCATGGTATTATAATATTTTTTCTCTTAATATCTATCCTTTTCCTAATGGTTCCTAACATTGTTAGCTTTTTTGTCTGCCGCTGCACATTGAGTGGATGTTTTCAGAGAACTATCTATGATGAGGCCACAATCTCTTTCTTGAGTGGTAACAGCTAATTTAGACCCCATTATTTTGTATGTAGAGTTGGGGTTATGTTTTCCAATGTATATTACACAACACTGAATTTCATCTGCCATTTTGTTGCCCAGTCACCCGATTTTGTGAGATCCCTTTGTAATGCTTCACAGTCAGCTTTGGACCTAGCTATCTTAAGTAATTTTGTATCATCTGCAAACTTTGCCACTGCACTGTTCACCCCTTTTTCCAGATCATTTATGAGTATGTTGAACAGCACTGGTTCCATGTGCAGATCCTTGGGGGACCCCATTATTTACCTCTCTCCACTATGAAAATTAACCATTTATTCCTACTCTTTGTTTGGTATCTTTTGACCAATTACTGATCCATGAAAGGACCTTCCCTCTTATCCCATGACTGCTTACTTTGCTTAAGAGCCTTTGGTGTGGGACATTGTCAAAAGCTCTCTGAAAGTCCAAGTACATTATATCCACCGGACCACCACCCTTGTCTAATAGATTGGTGAGACATGATTCCCCTTTACAAAAGCCATGTTGACTCTTCCCCAAAATATAGTGTTCATCTACGTGTCTGATAATCCTGTTCTTTACCACACACGAAGATCATGTGGAGAAGAGGAGCACATGATTGTGACCACGTGTAGAGTTTAGACAGGCTGTTTCTGCAATGAAAACTCTACAGCCCTGGTACATGGGGTCAGACTAGATGATCTAATGGTCCCTTCTGACCTTGAATCTCAAAATCTCTGGGTGCAAATAAGGAGGAAGGGGCGTTGTTTGCTCCATTTCCTTGTTCCTTGGTCTGGATTCTCTTGCCTCTCACTTGGCGCCTTGTTTAGGCCTGAAATATTTTTTGCGTGAGATAGCTATTGTCATCCTTTATCACGGTTGCCTGGTTTTGCTCACACATATTCACCACAGAGACCTCTGTGGCAGCTGAGGGGAGAGGTCCCTGCTTTCTGGCCCTCCTGCCTTTCCACTGGTTTAAGCACCAATAGCTTTGGGTTGTGGAACTCAGTTGGGACTTTTCTGATTGACTTTCTGATGTCAGCCCCTGTGTCTGTACAGCCTGTTCAGTGCATCGGTCTGTTTTTTGTCAGCCAGGAGTCCCCTTGGGTCATTGGTAGCAGGGCCAGCACCTACGTGCCACGTGTTGTGGGATGATAGATCCTATTGAGTCCACCCAGTTGCCTCATCCCTGTAGAGAGGAAAGCTGATCTTGTGGTCAGTGTATAGGCCTGGAGCCAGGAGACTTGAGTTGTTTCCCTGAGTATGACAAAGTTGCGCTATGCAATCTCAAGCAAGTCACCCTCCCCTATGCCTCAGTTTCCCTGTGTGTAAGGCAGGGGTAATGATATCTATCTCCTGTGTGGCACAGATTAATACATTACTGTCTGCAAACAGCTTTCGGTTCCTATGGTTTAAGTGTATGGAAAAGGGCAAAGGTTTGTTATCAGTTGCAGCTAAATTCACCCGGCCCCCAATCTGGGGAGCCCTTTAACCACCCCAAAATGGTCTGTTTTGTGGCACATTGTTTCATTAGATGATAGCATTATCCACTTTGCTGGCTGTGCTGTGGAGCCCACGGCTGCCACCGTGGTGCAAGTCTCCCAGCTGTGCCAAGAGCCTGTTGTAAATGCCTCGTTACTGAGCTCTCACTCGCTCTCTCTCTCTCCTGGGTTCATTGGTGTCTCTTGCTCCAGACAGCAGGTAGGGGTGGCTGTTGTTATGAACACTGGATTATAAATATGTATATATGCACAGCACCTTATCATGATCAATCCCCAGGTCTGCGGCTCCTTGACAGAGGAAGCCAATCAAGAGTCTCAAGGACACCCGGACACCCCTTTGATATCTCTGCTCCCACACCCATGTGTGTTGGGCATTCTGGAGCTGCACCCAGGGGCTGCTCACCAACCCTGCTTTGCTTTTGCTTCTCCTTAGAATCCCGGTTTTATTTCCTTCCTCTCACCCTCTCACTCTTTCATTTCTGTGGCGGATGGGGTTCACAATGGCTCAATGATCCTTTCTCTAACCACAGGACTTCCTGGGGCTGGGGGAGGTGGGAAATGCTGACAGGGGTGCAGCTGGCAGTGGGGTTTGCACTGAGGCTTCTTCCCAGCTGCTCTCTCTCTCACACACACGTGCCTGTGGGTGCATTTAATCCTTTGTAGCTTGGGGTGGTGTTTCCATGGGGTTGTGATTCCTCCTCCTTCAGGGCTCTAATTGGTGCCCACTAGGTACGTTCCCTGGGGAACCCACTTCCACCAGAGTAGAGGTAGTTCTCTGTCCTCTGGTCTCGACACATATGGCAGCTGAACTGGACACACACCAGTAGTAATATCAGGCTTCTCCCTCACCCATCAGCTGACCACACCTGTGGGTAACCGAGGCTTGGTGGGTGCCAGCATTCTGCCTTTCCCTGAGGCAGCCCTGTCACGTAGATGGGATGTTGACACACTCCAAATTTTGGCATGCTCTGGCTCAGTGTCCCTCGGATGCTAATACAGCCTCTATCCCCTACAACCGCAGCAGGGGACTGAGCTGCACTTCCCAGCTTGGGGACTCCCCCAAACTGTGCTGTCCCTGTGTTGGTTTGAAGGATGGCTGTGAAGCATCCAGAGCGGTCTCCCAAGGAGCTGAGAGGGGTGCAGGAGACAGAATATTAACTGAGCTAGTGAGGATGGTGCTAATTACGTGACCTGGGACCTGGCCTTCCATTCAGAATCCCCTCCAGGACCAAACGCCCTCGTAGGAATCACCCCCTCGCTGTCACATATACACACACAAGCCAAGGGGGTGAACTCTATAACCCCTAATGCTGTTAACATGGGCGAAACTCATGTACTGACTTCAAATGACTGCGGTGCAAGTTATAGGTGTCCTGGTTTAACCAAGATGCAGAGCTGCCATGCATCCATCAGGGGCCCAAGGAGGCAGGAGGAAGTCCAATTGCAGTCCACTCTCTCATCAGCCAATTCTCTAAGACCAGCCGTCATGTTTTTAGCAGGTTGGGGCCCAGGCCTGTGGGTCTGTTCTGTGACTTTTTCTCTCTGTTGCTGGAGAACATCCACCAAGATGTACTTTCTGGCCACGTTTTAAGGAAGATGCCTGTTGGAGCGAATGTGATGCCTGGGTGCAGTTTGGGTTTGATTTTTAATTACAAAGCTACATCTGCGGCCCAACTGGTGTGATTGAGTTTGGGTGCCCCATGACAAAGAGGGCTGTCAGGGCTACTGGCAGGATGTGTGGAGAATGCAGTGAAAGCCATGTTGTGGAGTCCAGGTTATAAATGCACCCTCTCAAATGGTCACAGCATGGATCCGTTCTGTAGTGCAGACCGGTGCTCGCGGTGCCCTGATCAGTGCTAGAGTCACGTGCTCTCCAGCGGTTCCGCAGTTGGAGTACGTCTTTGAGGTCTCCCTGCTTTACAAACTGGAGCCTTGTTGTAACAGAGTGGGGCGGTCCGTGTTTTGACTCAACCACTGGTTTTGTGTAGACAGAGCCAGTGGTGCCTATGTGATGTTTATAAGAGCATAATTTAAGGGTAGGTCTTCTCAGCCCCTTCAGGAAATGAAATCGAGCCCTGGGGAGAGGAGACCTGCAGGTAGGGAGGTAGGTGGGTTACATTAGCAGGAGTCCAGTGCCCCGAGAAAGAGAGGGCACACGGGCATGGGGGGAGGTTACACAGGCATATATCTCTGCTGCTTACTGTTCCCAGAGTCCTCTTCCCTGGCACACTCAGTGCTGCCTGAGAGACAAGGAGCTTGGACTGTGCCCTGACACTGCCTGCTAACCAGCTCTGCCCTGTGTGTTTCTCATTAGGAACGGATTACCCACTGACAAACCAGCTGTCACCGAAGATGTAAATATTTACCAGAAATATATTGCCAGGTAGGCAAATCCCTTGGCTTTCTTGGGGAGGAGGCTGGGTGGGAGGGGGCATGGGATGGAGGGGGTGGGGTCTCGTCTGTCTGTCCGGGTGAAATGTATAAACCAGTCATGGACACTGAGTCTTCCATTTCCCTCCGACATCCACACTGACTCTGTTCCCCCCTCTGGACAGTAGTAGCTGGGGGAGGCATGCAGGGAGCTGAGAACAAACCAAGGCTCCACCCCATGAGAGCTCTCTTCTCCCCACACTCCTTAGCTAACCCCATAGAGAGTGGAGAAGTGTTTCGGCACAGAGGTTGGGCCTTAACCCAGTGCCTTGTGTGGCAGCTTCTTCACAAGAGAAACCCAGCACTGGATGAGGGTGCAGGATGGAGCAGTGTGCCAGAGCTGTGCACAGGCTCTGGTCTGGAACAGGAAGGGGGGCTGCAGGACAGGAGTGAGGGGCATTGGCAGAGCTTTGCAGGGAAACCCAGGGCTGGAATAGCAGAGGGAGCTGGTGCAGATCAGAAGTGAATGACATTGGCAGAGCTGGAGGGAATGTTTGCACAGCACCTGCCTATGCTATCCTTGGCCCTAAACAGTGCCATCAGCCCCTGACCCAAGCCTGATGACTCGTCCCCCTCTGCTGCCAAGGAGCTAGATCTGAAAGCACAGGGCCTTGAGTGGCATAAGAATTGACATCCTTCAGGGAAAGCAGGCAAACCAACCTCACCTCAAGAAATTAAAGCAAAAAGTTTGCTCCTGTCAGTGCCAGGGTATCGAGCCTGCAGGGAGGCTCCCTGGGGTGAGCCATGGGTGTGGTTAAGCAGGAATGGGGAGCTCTCCCTTCAGCTGAGGAAGAGGGAGAGCTGTGGGGGAGGACTGCTCCCCCAGCCCTGGGAGAAGAAGGTGAGGTGTGCTCCCCCGATCTCCATTACCTTAACCCCTGGTGTAGGAGGTGAGAGGGGCAGTAGGGAAGGCGAGATGGGAAGACAGAAAAAGACAAGTCCATTACCAAGTCACAGTCCCCCAGCAGCAATGCCTCTGGCTGCTCACTTGCTCTAGGGAGAACTGGGTACCTGGTCAGAGTTTTAGGCCCAGGTTTGCCTAGATAGAGGCAGAGGGGGGCTGATGAGAGCTGAAATTGGCTCCTTCCCTGGGTACCAAACCTCCATCCTCTGTCGCTGCCAGCAGCTGTGGAGCATTGAGGGGACAGTAAGAAGCTGGAGACAGAGCTCCTCTTGGCTATGCTCCGTGGAGAACAGTGTGGTTGCACTGGTTTAGCAGAGAGAATTCATCCCTGGCTTCTCTCACAAGCAAAGGACCCCTTTAAACACCTCCCCTCCTCATCCCCTTTTTCCCCAGGCTCAGACAGTTCACCAGGGAGGCCTAGAAGACAGCTTTGGGACACCACTTCCTGCACAAAAAGCTTCGCAAGCTGCCCGTTGGCAGCCCGGCCACTTCCCTTTAATTTACACGTGGTTTTAAAAACTGTTTAAAACTTTAAAATAAGTGAGGGGGGAGGACAGTGTGTCTTTGCTGCACAATTAGCTTAATGAGTTTGCCAAAGCCATTGCCAAAAGCTGCCCAGGGATAATCCATTGTCTCACACAACAAAAGAAAACCACATACTTAGCTAGTTTGGGCTGGGTTGGTCTTTTTCCATCCTGTATATTTATAATATTTTTTCTGTGGTCTTTTCTTTCCTTTTTCTTTTCTTTTCTTTTATTTATTAGTGCCTGAGCAGATGGTACTTCTGGCAGCTCTTACTTAAATATTTATTTCTGTGGGTATCCCCCTGCCTTTTAATTGAGGTGGGGTTTTTTCCTCCTCCTGTCACATCATCGTTACAGGGTAATGAGTCTGTAAACACTCACTAAGCACACTGATGACTTTATTTATTATTTTTATTATTATTTATTTATCTTGGTGTTTCTTGCTAGCTCCTGCCAGATCTGGGACTGGCTCCCGCTGGCAAAACAAGGGAGTGAAACAAAAATGGGGAGGGGGGGAGAACATGTGTGTGCATATGTATCTGTGTGCGCAAAGTGCATCTGTTTGCAGATAGGTGTGCGTGGAATTGTGACTGTGAGTGCATACCTGTGCATATGTGTGTTTGCATGTCAGTGTGCATGGAATTGTATGCGTGTGCATGTGGATATGAGTGTGTTTTAAATGTATGTGTGCTCTTGTAAATTAGCAGGGGTTGAGTGCGTATAACTTAGCAAGTGTGTACGTGTGTGTGTGTGCATGAGTGTGCGTGTAAGTTAGTGTGTGGTGTGTAAGCTTTCCTGTTTTGAAAAACTAAACAGATGCTGTGCGTTAAAAATTAATTGCTTTGAACTGTTGCAAGTGTCAGAAAAAGCAGAGGATGAATATAACCCTTTAGGAGCCTAACCTTTTAATATTGAAACATAGCGACAGTTCTGTCCACTGTCTGTCCACTTAGCCCTCATTCCACAAAATAGAGACCCCAAAACACACTGTACCTCAGAGTGCCATGCCTCGACCTTCCCAAAAAGAGCCCAGTTATCCAATGAGTTTCCCACCCCACACTCTCCCCGTCCCTTCCCCCTATTTCAGACACCTCCATACACACACAAACACACTTCTGTAGCGTAATTAACTCCAGGGTGGAAGGAGGCCTGGAGTCTGAAGTGCCATCCCCAGTATTACTACAGCACTTGTCTGGCTCCTTCTCGTAAAGCTGAGCCCACGAGTTCCTCCTGTCGCTGCCTCTAGTTACTCGTGCCAGATGTGGGATTCCTTTAGGGCCTTGCCCTTTCCTTAGCCTTACTCAGCATCCCTGGTTGTTGCTCAAATAACCTCGTGGGCAGCTCTGTTCACTTGTGAAGTGCGTGAATCTCAGTGAGGTCCCGTCTTCATCTCCTCTCTGCCCCACAGTGCAGATTGGCTTCTCCCGGCCTGCATCTCGCTCATTATCCTTTGGTCTCCCTTTCCCGTCTCACCAACAGGGCTGGGAGGAAATCTTCCCCGTGAGCAGGGTATCCTATAACTGTGGTGTTTCCTACACCTTCCTCTGAAGCTACGGGCACTAGCCACTGTCAGAGACAGGACTCTGGACTGGATGGACCTATGGGCCTGATCTGTTGCAGCAGTTCATGTGTAATGACAAGGTGGACAGGTCTGCAGTCACCTTTCCAGTCCTAGTCTGGCAAGTCCCATTTAGATAGGGTTGGCCTCGTTTCTTCTCCTTCCTGTTCCATGCCTTTGTTTATGCAGCCCAGCATCATTGTTTGCCTTTTGGTTTGTTTCTCCACTGCTGCTAAGGTTTGTTCCAATTTCTCAATCACCTGTTCTGGCGTGATCCTGATTTTCTGCAGTATTTCTTCTCCATCCCCTGGGAAAGGCATGTCTGTTTCTAGCATCTGTCCCCATCTCCCTTTGTGAATGCTGAGGCAAGGAAGTCATTTAATTTTTTAGCAGTGTCTATCTCCTCTGTCAATTAAGTCCCCTTTCCATCTTCTGAAGGCCCTGCTGTCTCCACAATTGACCTCCTCTTCCTTATGTACTTCAGAAATGCCTTATTTATTACTCCTCTTTGCCCCGGCTCCCTTTCATCCTCCAACTCAGCTTTGCTGCATGGTCTGGCAATCTGAAACTTTTGGTTCTTTTATCCCTCCTCCTATCCTGTCCCCTTATCATTCCCTCCTGCACCCCCTCCTCCATCCTACCTATCCCTTTGTTTTATCCTTCATTCCTATCTGCCCTTTCTTGCTTCTCTCTCATGCCTTTTCTCATGTGCAGTCCTAGTCTTTTTAGTGCTGGGTGACATGTGGAACCCTTGAGCAGATGGTAATTTATCTTTGAATGTTTCCTCTCTGAGTCCCCTTCCCTCTGCTGCTTTATCCATTTCAAGCTCTCCAGCTCTTCCACGTTCCTCCACAATATGCTCAGTAAAATTCATTGTCTTGATTATCCCGTTTCCAGCTCTTCCCTTATTGCCGATTGCAGATCTTTCTTTCTTATGTGCTCAATTGTAGTCTGTGGAGCAGCTGCTGGTGGTCTGCAGAGAGCTGGCTGTGTCACTTGGTGCTGGCTGTTCCTACTTATTTCCCACTACTAACTTGCACTAAAAGACAGTCCAAAATACATGTGTACCCTCCTAATGCTACTTTTCTGTGGAAGCAATTGCTGTAGCTGCCACAGGGATGCTATGCGATTGCTAATGATAGGTAGTGATCCGTTCTGTTGTGACTGAGAGGAGACATGTCCACAGGACAATCTTTCAGCTGTCTGTGTAATTTACCTGTAGAATTACAAGTATCTTCTGTACAGGTTTGTCTACAAGTATCTTATCTGATTTATCTCAGGTATTTTTTTCTACCTGTCTACCTGTTGTATCTATATCTACCCATCAGTCTGTCCAGCTGTCTAAGGTATAGAATCATAGAATATCAGGGTTGGAAGGGACCTCAGAAGGTCATCTAGTCCAACTCCCTCCTGCTCAAAGCAGGACCAATCTCCAATTTTTGCCCCAGATCCCAAATGGACCCCTCAAGGATTGAACTCACAACCCTGGGTTTAGCAGGCCAGTGCTCAAACCACTGAGCTATCCCTCCCCCCATCTATGGTAGACATTCTCTGTACTGGTATCTATCTAATCCACTGACTCTTAACTTTTTCCATCATGTGACACTCCTCCTCCCCGTTCAATCTAGCCATACATAAAGAGAGGGTGCTTGTGACCCCCTGGATCTGATTGAGACCCACTATGGGGGTCCTGACCTCCAGATTGAGAGCCTGTGATTGATCAATATATCTATCTATCCATCAATCATATGACATTTCTTAAGCTCTCATCACTGTAATATCTAGGTTCCAGATACATAATTAGGAATATTAGGAATCATATTAATTTTTCCTCAAAGAAATATGTTCTCTTACCCTACCTAGATGCAGGCATTTTATTTAATGGGACATCCATGTTTTAGTCTCTCTCCTCCTTTCTTGTTTCCCTTCTCTGTCCATGATGGCCAGCTGTTCTTCAGCCATCATTATTGAGAGAGGCTTACTCAAAACTAGCCTTCATGGCATAACTACCCTCCATCTTATCACTTCATCACCACACGCTGAGACACTCCTGGCTTCCACACCAGCCCCAAGCAAAGGGTAATCTCCTACTTGCTAGTCATTCACAGTCTGATTTTGGGCTGTTGCCTCATCCCGTTGCCCAGCCACATCCAACGCTTCATAGTTCATTTGTGGGAACAACTGGAGCCAGAACAAATGTCGCCCACCTGGAGTCCATTCAGCATCTCTGGTCTCACTCTCCCTGACACCTCCCTTTTCCCTCCTCTAAAAACCCTTGGATTTACCCCCCAATTGATTTTCTGTCTCTGCCATGTCTCAGCTAAGCCCTGGTGCCAGAGACTCCCAGGAGAGGAGAGCACTCCCTGTCCTTTGCTTGCTTCCCAGTCTTGTTGCACTTGCAGCCTGGGGCATCTTAGCAATGTTCCCCATCCTGAGCGACTGTATTGCCCTGTGAAGTGAGGTGGGGAGAAGAAACCTCCCTAGAGGTTTCCTCCTCTCTCTTCTCTTTCCTTTAGACTTCTGCATTCCTTGTTTCATTCTGTAGATTACCTTCTCCCTGCTGACCTTGCCACATACTCAGGCTGCATCTTCCTTCTATTATTCTGGCTTCTGGAGGGGCTTCTTCCCCTCCTCAGACACCTGCCCCTTTCCTTCTGCAAGCTAGGTTTACCCACTGACAGCTCTGGCATGTGTACCCAATCCTCTGTGTCTGAAAGCCACAGCCGCCTGTGCTGTGCACCACCCCTGGTGCCCTTGGGATTCCAACAGGACACCAGTTTAAAGTGGCAGCACAGCAGTTGTGAGAGCAGAGAGGTCCACAACTCTATGCATCCCTCAGCCATTTACTCCCTTCCCTTTTGGTGTAGCCAATCCATCCTACAGCAAGTGCCCACTGGACCCAGCACCCCGTTAATACTCTGACTCCTCATCTGTTGTGACACCCAAACGGCATCTTAAGCTCATGACTATGCACCCAATTTTTTTCATATCGAGTCACTGCACCCACACCAGCAGCTCTCCCCTGTCTCCATTTTCTTCTTCCCTCCCCATGGGTGGGTTTTTCACCCTTGCTTTCCCCAGGCTCTTTGAGAGTTCCCATCTTTACCATCCCCCATGTACAAGCTCATCCTCAGCTTTTCCCTCTGACAGTGTCACTATGCAGTTCTCTCTCCCCTCCTGGGAGCCAGCTGATGCACTTGCCACCCAAAATGGACTCTGGCATCAGATTTCTCTTCCCTCACATATCACATCATGTGGCAAGTTTCCCGCCTGGGGCCATTGCCCAGGGCACCCTGGGAGAGTCCACTGAACTGCAATAAAGATAAGTGCAAAGTGTCCTGTGCTTAGGAAGGAAAAATCAAATGCACATCTACAGAATGGGGAATGACTGGCGAGGTGGTAGTACTACTGGAAAAGATCTGGGGGTTCTAGCAGATCACAAATTGATGAGTCAACAGTGTGATGCAGTTGCGAAAAAGGCTAATATTCTGAGGTGCATTAACAGGAGTATCGTGTGTAAGACACGGGAGGTAATTGTTCCACTGTACTTGGCATCACTGAGTCCAGTTCTGGGTGCCACACTTTGGGAAAGATGTGGATAAATTGGAGAGAGTCTGGGAGAGAGCCACAAAAACGATAAAAGGATAAAAGAAAACCTGATGTATGCAGAAAGGTTAAAGAAAACAAGGCATATCTAGTCTTGAGAAAAGAAGGCTGAAGGGGACCTGATAATAATCTTCAATAGGACTGTTATAAAGAGGTGATCAATTGTTCTCTGTGTCCAGTGAAGAGTAGGACAAGAAGTAATGGGGTTAATCTGCAGCCAGGGAGATTTAGGTTAGATGTTAGGAAAAACTTTCTAACTCTAAGGGTAGGTAAGCTCTGGAATAGGCTTCCAAGGGAGGTTCCAAGGAATCCCCATCACTGGAGGTTTTTAAGAACAGGTTGGACAAACACCTGTCAGGGATGGTCTAGATTTGCTTGGTCCTGTCTCAGTGCAGGCGGCTGGACTCGATGACTTCTCAAGGTACCTTCCAGTCCAACATTTCTAGGATTCTATGACTCCAGTAGGCCAGACTGGGATTGTGCCTTTAAAGCTTTGGCTAGGACCATCTCTCCTCTTATGCCCAAACAGAAACTCCAGAGTGACCAATTACCAAGGAGAGGAACAGCCTTGTTTGAGTCACAGAAGGTGGGAATGGAGGGTGTGTGGCTCAGGGCTGGTAGTCAGCTGAGCAGCCTCTCTCTGCAAAGTCACAGGTTCAAATCCTGCCCAGGTATTGACTGGGAGCTGTTGCTCTGCGACGACTGTTCTGTGACTCCTGTGATAGGAATTGGTGGGCCTTATTCCATGGCAAGTGTCACAAAACCTACACCTACCACCCCCCGCTTTGTGTTGGCAGTCTCAGCAGAGGCCAAGGACTGACTGGGCCATGGATACTTCTATCTTACCCCTGGGGAGGGCCTCCTCCAGGACAACAGACTGGAGCACAGTGCTTGGGGGAAGCTTGCAGTGCTGCTGCCCTGTTCTGTAGAGAGAGGACTTCAGTCCCCCAGACAGTTGGGCAGGGTCATTAAACACACTCAGAGCACCGGTTTCGTTTCTCCTTGGGCTCTCTGTGGGCACAGAGGAGGCAGGATTTGCCCCCTAGAGATGAGCCTGCAGAAGGAAAATCGCATGTTTCTCTCTTCCCCCTTCCAAAAGTGTAAGTAACCCCCATTTATTATCTTGTTTTGTGCCGCCGTGAGACACTCTAATTTCAAGTATGCCGCTCTTCAACTCTCAGTGAGGCAGAAGAAAAAATCACCTTTTTTTTATGGTGTAGCGGAAAAGCAGCTGCTGGCACCCTGCTTAATTGAAATGCAAATATGGCACATTACAGCTTATTCCCCATCTCTCTCCTGCTGCAACAAGTGGCCTTTGCAATCCTTTAGTCTTTCTGCTCCAAAGGAGCCGAGAACCGCACACCCATCTGCAACCTTTCTGCAGCCCTCAGGCCTTCTCCTCTGTTTTCTTTTGCACCTTATTCTGGTGTGCTGGCTTTTGCCTGAGAATACTGTGGTAGTGCTTTCTTCATGGCTCCAACTGCGGCTCCCTCGATCTGATGTCCTAGATTCTGGTCCTCGACTCAGGACGGGCAGGAATGGGACAGTGGGGGAAGGATGTTTAGCTATGGGTGGAGGGGAAATGTTGATCAGGTTCCAATGGACTTTGTGTCTGAGATCTGTGATTTCTTGGAAAATGATGTGTCAAGACTTTGCATCCCTGCATTTTGGGAGTAGCAGCAAGACGCTCACCAGACTCAGGAGTGATCCAATGGGGCGGGATGAGAATAAGGTCAATTTCAAAGAGCTGAGCAATGATATTGGCTTGGGATGTAATGATATAAAACCTGGTTAGAAATGGGGCTTCTGACTGGAAGGGGACCCTCTTTCCTTCAGCTCAGTAGCACTGAAGAATTGCATTTCCCCTGGGGGCCGAAAGAATAGGAATCTTTGTCTCCTCGGTACACTCTGGTGACGGATAAGTGTAGACCACGCTGCAGGAGGACAGGGGGAAGGCCATACTTGTTTCACTTGCACCTTGATTTGCAGTTACCATCCTCAAAGAGCATCAGTTTCATTCTTTTTCTTGCCTGTGTTGCCAGGTTCTCTGGGAGTCAGCACTGCGGACACATACACTGTGCATACCAGTACCGGGAACATTACCACTGCCTCGATCCGGAGTGCAACTATCAGGTAAACGGGGTGAACATGAACTGCCAGATCCCATTGCCTGTCCTTACTGTCAAGGGATACAGCCTACAGAACTCCATCATGAAACAGATCATCTGCTTTCTCCATGTCCTGGGAAGAGGGGGAGATACAATTTGGAACTATTGGAGTCAAATTCTGTTCCCAGTTACAATAGCCTAACCCTGCTGAACTCAGTGGTGTTATTCCAGGTACGCACCATTATAACTGAGAGCAGAATCTAGCTTAATTTAAATCAGTGGGTTTACTCCAGATTTACACCAGTGTAACCAAGAGCAGGATCTGGCTCAGCTAAAGTCAGAGGAGTTCAGATTTACACCAGCGTTGCCAAGAAGATAAATTTAGCTATGTTATAAATTTTGCCTGAAAATAGGGAATGCTGTCTGTCAGTCTGTCTCTGTCTCTGAGGTTGTCCATGCAACATGAGAGCAGTAGCAGCAACAAAACACCCAATAAGACCAGCAGCAGCCTTGGATCTATGGTTGGGGAGAGGGTGGGGGAAGGGGCATGTGCAGTAATTGCTGGGAGAATTGCCAGGATAGCAACATCAAGCCAGCTCTGAGTCACGTGCTGTGTTTGTTTACCCTCTTTCCAGGTCTGTGAGCATGGCTCTGCCCTCTCTGTGGTCAGACTGTGTGTAGGGATGGAGGGAAATCCCAGAGTTTGCCTCTACTCTGCATCCAGCCCAAGGAGGCACTTTGGTCTTGGGGGAATGAGTCTGACCACAGCAAGGGAAACCAGTTTGACTCCACTCTGTTCGACTTCAGGTTTCAGTTGATCAGACTGGGGTTTTTCCTTGGGATGTTGCTAGTGACCCAGAGAGGGATGATCAGATGGATGCATCCGATGAAGTGAGCTGTAGCTCACAAAAGCTTATGCTCAAATAAATTTGTTAGTCTCTAAGGTGCCACAAGTCCTCCTTTTCTTTTTGCGAATACAGACTAACACGGCTGCTACTCTGAAACCAATCAGATGGAGAGCTCTCAATCACAGCACAGAGGTCTCTGTGCACAGAGAGCAGGGGGGACACAAAGGATGGAAAGACAGAAAAACCTATTATTATGATTGGCCTCATGATTATTTCCCAAGGAGTCCAGGAGCTGCTTGGCTGGTCTCACGGGGGAATAAGGATTTAGGCTGCTTTTTAAAATGCAAATTATTTTATGGCTGAGATATAGTTTATAATAAGTAACGCTCTGTAATAAATGGGCACAAATGAACGGTGATTGGCAATGGGAATCCTGTACGTACACCATGGGAAATAGTACTTCTAGCCTCTGCGGGCTTCCTACTGAAATCCATATCCATATATCCCCTTGCCAATACCAATGGAATGATCAGGATTGATATTATAGGAGTACAGAGTGGAAGCAATAATCATTTGTCTCTTGTAAAGGGAGGCTGGAAAAGTTGCTAAATATTAGAATACTAGGTTTTTCAATCACTCCTCACAATAAATGGCTATTGATTTTTTTTTAAACAGATTTCCTTTCACACCTTCACCATTGAATATCAATATATGTGGGAAATAAAAATGAAAAGCTTCATTTTAAAGGCACTTTGTTTGCACTGATAATGGGGCACCAGTTCCTTAGTTTAAGCAGGCAGAGGATGAAGGGGATGGTCTGGTGGTTCTGGCATGGAACACGGAGAGTTAGGGTCAATTCTCAGCTCTGCCACTGACTTTCTGTGTGATCATGGGCAAGTCACTTCTCTCTGTATCTCCAGTTTCCCCATAAAGCTGTTTTTTCTAACAAAGCCAGCCTGTGTCCCGGGGGGTTGTGAAGCTAAAATTCAATGATGTTTGTAGAGCACTTGGAGAGCTCTAGATGGAAAAGGCACTGTAGGCGAACAAAGTACCTTTTCCCCTCTTCCTTTTGACATGAATTTAGTAGCCAATGTCTTGCAAACCCCTAACACGAATGATTTGAAAGCTGGGATTAGTCATTTATAGCAGGTATAGTTCACTGGTTTCCTTTCCAGCTGTAGCAGCTCTTCAGAGAGCAGCAGCTAAAATCATGTCAGAAGAATCATGTCCAAGGCTTCACAAAGCACATCTTGGACACAGAATCATAGAATATCAGGGTTGGAAGGGACCTCAGGAGGTCATCTAGTCCAACCCCCTGCTCAAAGCAGGACTAATCCCAAACTAAATCATCCCAGCCGGGGCTTTGTCAAGCCTGACCTTAAAAATATCTAAGGAAGGAGATTCCACCACCTCCCTAGGTAACGCATTCCAGTGTTTCACCATCCTCCTAGTGAAAAAGTTTTTCCTAATATCCAACCTAAACCTCCCCCACTGCTGACCATTACGCCTCGTTCTGTCATCAGCTACCACTGAGAACAGTCTAGATCCATCCTCTTTGGAACCCCCTTTCAGGTAGTTGAAAGCAGCTATCAAATCCCCCCTCATTCTTCTCTTCCGCAGACTAAACAATCCCAGTTCCCTCAGCCTCTCCTCATAAGTTATGTGTTCCAATCCCCTAATCATTTTTGTTGCCCTCCGCTGGACGTTTTCCAATTTTTCTACATCCTTCTTGTAGTGTGGGGGCCAAAAGTGGACACAGTATCCAGATGAGGCCTCACCAATGTCAAATAGAGGGGAACGATCACGTCGCTCGATCTGCTGGCAATGCCCCTACGTATACATCCCAAAATGCCATTGGCCTTCTTGGCAACAAGGGCACACTGTTGACTCATATCCAGCTTCTTGTCCACTGTAACCCCTAGGTCCTTTTCTGCAGAACTGCTGCCGAGCCATTCGGTCCCTAGTCTGTAGCGGTGCATGGGGTTCTTCCGTCCTAAGTGCAGGACCCTGCACTTGTCCTTGTTGAACCTCATCAGATTTCTTTTGGCCCAATCCTCTAATTTGTCTAGGGCCCTCTGTATCCTATCCCTACCGTCCAGCGTATCTACCTCTCCTCCCAGTTTAGTGTCATCTGCAAACTTGCTGAGGGTGCAATCCACACCATCCTCCAGATCATTAATGAAGATATTGAACAAAACCGGTCCGAGGACCGACCCTTGGGGCACTCCACTTGATACCGGCTGCCAACTAGACATGGAGCCATTGATCACTACCCGTTGAGCCCGACAATCTAGCCAACTTTCTATCCACCTTCTAGTCCATTCATCCAGCCCATACTTCTTTAACTTGCTGGCAAGAATACTGTGGGAGACCGTGTCAAAAGCTTTGCTAAAATCAAGGAACAACACGTCCACCGCTTTCCCCTCATCTACAGAGCCAGTTATCTCGTCACAGAAGGCAATTAGATTAGTCAGGCATGACTTGCCCTTGGTGAATCCATGCTGACTGTTCCTGATCACTTTCCTCTCCTCTAAGTGCTTCAGAATTGATTCCTTGAGGACCTGCTCCATGATTTTTCCAGGGACTGAGGTGAGGCTGACTGGCCTGTAGTTCCCAGGATCTTCCTTCTTCTCTTTTTTAAAGATGGGCACTACATTAGTCTTTTTCCAGTCGTCCGGGACTTCCCCGGATCGCCATGAGTTTTCAAAGATAATGGCCAATGGCTCTGCAATCCATTAGCACTCTCGGATGCAGCGTATCCGGCCCCATGGACTTGTGCTCGTCCAGCTTTTCTAAATAGTCCCAAACCACTTCTTTCTCCATAGAGGGCTGGTCACCTCCTCCCCATGCTGCGCTGCCCAGTGCAGTAGTCTGGGAGCTGACCTTGTTCGTGAAGACAGAGGCAAAAAAAGCATTGAGTACATTGGCTTTTTCCACATCCTCTGTCACTAGGTTGCCTCCATCATTCAGTAAGGGGCCCACACTTTCCTTGACTTTCTTCTTGTTGCTAACATACCTGAAGAAACCCTTCCTGTTACTCTTAACATCTCTTGCTAGCTGCAACTTCAGGTGTGATTTGGCCTTCTTGATTTCACTCCTGCATCCCCGAGCAATATTTTTATACTTTTCCCTGGTCATTTGTCCAATCTTCCACTTCTTGTAAGCTTCTTTTTTGTGTTCAAGATCAGCAAAGATTTCACTGTTAAGCCCAAGCTGGTCGCCTGCCATATTTACTATTCTTTCTACACATCAGGATGGTTTGTCCCTGTAACCTCAATAAGGATTCTTTAAAATACAGCCAGCTCTCCTGGACTCCTTTCCCCCTCATGTTATTCTCCCAAGGGATCCTGCCCATCAGTTCCCTGAGGGAGTCAAAGTCTGCTTTTCTGAAATCCAGGGTCCGTATTCTGCTGCTCTCCTTTCTTCCCTGTGTCAGGATCCTGAATTCAACCATCTCATGGTCACTGCCTCCCAGGTTCCTATGCACTTTAGCTTCCCCTACTAATTCTTCCCGGTTTGTGAGCAGCAGGTCAAGAAGAGCTCTGCCCCTAGTTGGTTCCTCCAGCACTTGCACCAGGAAATTGTCCCCTACCCTTTCCATAAACTTCTTGGATTGTCTGTGCACCGCTGTACTGCTCTCCCAGCAGATATCAGGGTGATTGAAGTCTCCCATGAGAACTAGGGCCTTCGATCTAGTAACTTCCGTGAGTTGCTGGAAGAAAGCTTCAGCCGCTTCATCCCCTGGTCCGGTGGTCTATAGCAGATTCCCACCACGACATCACCCTTGTTCTCACACTTCTAAACTTAATCCAGAGACACTCAGGTTTTTCTGCAATTTCATACTTGAGCTCTGAGCAGTCATTATGGCTCCCTTACATACAGTGCAACTCCCCCATCTTTTCTGCCCTGCCTGTCCTTCCTGAACAGTTTATATCCATCCATAACAGTACTCCAGTCATGTGAGTTATCCCACCAAGTCTCTGTTATTCCAATCACATCATAATTCCTTGACTGTGCCAGGACTTCCAGTTCTCCCTGCTTGTTCCCCAGGCTTCTTGCATTTGTGTATAGGCACTTGAGATAACTCGCTGATCGTCCCTCTTTCTCAGTATGAGGCAGGAGCCCTGCCCTCTTGCGTGCTCCTGCTTCCTCCCGGTATCCCACTTCCCCACTTACCTGAGGGCTTTGGTCTCCTTCCCCTGGTGAACCTAGTTTAAAGCCCTCCTCACTAGGTTAGCAAGCCTGCTTGTGAAGATGCTCTTCCCTCTCTCCGTTAGGTGGAGTCTGTCTCTGCCTAGCACTCCTCCTTCTTGGATCACCATCCCATGGTTAAAGAATCCAAAGCCTCCTCTCCGACACCACCTGCGTAGCCATTCGTTGACTTCCACGATTCGACGGTCTCTACCCAGGCCTTTTCCTTCCACGGGGAGGATGGACAAGAAGACCACTTGTGCCTCAAACTCCTTTATCCTTCTTCCCAGAGCCACGTAGTCTGCAGTGATCCGCTCAAGTTCGTTCTTGGCAGTATCATTGGTGTCCACCTGGAGACTATTGCATCTTTCACTCCTGGCTTATAGTTACTGAAACAGTTTGTGTTTGCATATATTGTCCCTTTAACAAAAAACAGACTTCTCATTTAATCTAACCTGACCCTCATGGGGTGTCAAATGCATTGTATGGCTGAACTGTAAATCCGCAGTGTACGGGGTTTATAAAGGAAGTTACCCAGGAATACTCACTTCAGCCACCCCTTTCATGTGTGTGTCTCACTTTCTCTCTGTCTCCCCAGAGATTCACTAGTAAACAGGATGTGATTCGGCATTACAACATGCACAAGAAACGTGATAACTCCCTCCAGCACGGCTTCATGCGCTTCAGCCCCTTGGATGACTGCAGTGTGTACTACCATGGCTGTCACCTGAATGGGAAAAGCACACACTACCATTGCATGCAGGTAACACAGCTGGACTGGGGAGAAGGCAGCAACGTGGCTGGGGAAAAGATGACAGGGCTGTAGGGAGAATGAAGAATCCAGAGCCAGCTGGCCTGACCTATTCCCTTTCTGTTGCAAACCTAAAGGATCCTGAAATTCTAGTAGCCCAACACTTTCCTTTTTGGGGGGACAGGAGCCTCTCCTACAGCAAACTGTTTTATGGGAGAACTTCTAAATAGCTTAAATATAGCCTCTCGTGGTCCTTTCTGGTTCAATCACCTTTATGAAGAATCTATATCCCGTTTGCATGGACTTTCTCCTGCCAAGCACAATCCTGATCTGTAAGAAGGGCAACGCTCTAGTTTTGTGGCGGGGTTCAGGATTTCTCCTCTGTTCTGTACCTGACTTATCCACACAGATGATCCCTTTCTGTGGGACTGGTAGCAGGACAAGCGGTGAAGTCTCTCTAGAGTGCCTGTGCCCAAACAGACCATCTGACCAGCCACAGCTTCCCTTGATATAAGGCCTCTCTCGGCACAGCATCTGTCCTTTAGCACTGGATTTAGTTCCTTTGTAGCCAGCTGCTAAGACAATCAAATATTAATGGTACTCACTTTGAAGTAAACCTCAGCTCTGCCTTCCTCACCAGCATTGCTAGAGGAGAAGTTCTGAGAGATATTGGGCATTACGTTGGGAATGTGGTTAAATTTCAAGAGCAAATGGTGTTTTGACCATGGTGTAACAGGAATTGGAATTACCACATAAACAAAACTTTCAGCTCTTTATCCCTTTCTAGCCCAGAGGCAGTTAGAACCCTGTTTACTTTATCCATCTCTTAGAGTGGGATCAGCTCTGAAGCAGGGTAGGAATGGGGATACACTGAATCAGCACCTAAAACATTGCTACACCAATGTGCAATGGAATTTTTAATCACACAGAAAATAATCAAACACCCTCACAAGTTTTTACTACTCTAAAATCTCAGGTCCCACTTCCTGGATTATTTTACAATCATAAGACTCCAATTCAGCAAAGCAGTTAAGCATGTGCTTAAGGCCCAGTAAAGCCAGAGAGTCTTCAATGCATGCCCAAATGCTTTATTGAATAGGGATGGACATATTTAAGTCAAGTCAGCTTTTGAAGTCAATGGGACTTAAGCACAAGCTTAATGTTAGGCAGGCACTTAAGTGCTGTCCTGAATAGGGTAGGACTTAAGCATGTGCTTAGTGTTTTGCTGAAATTGGGCTTCCATTTGGGTCTCTGCTGTGGGCATTTTAATGCTATTTCTCCTGTATTTTCCTTGCTCAGTTTCCTGCTGAATTGACTAAGATGGAAATTATTTAATTTTTAAAGGGCAATCAAGATTTCTCAGTCTGCAGCCACTCCGAGGTTCAATAAAGACCCCTATCTAGGCCTCTATATAAGGGTAATTTAGCCCTGTGACCACTCCCTTCCAGAAAGTCAATGACCATGTAAGCAGTGTCTTACAGGAAAGGTGTCAGAACATAAACTTGCAATTAAAATGAATATTGTTTAAATGGCAGGATTTGTGCCATCCGCCTCATGGTTTTTTTTTTTCTTTATGTCCATAATTGGTGTGGATAAAATTCAGTTAGTTGTTTATATAAACTGACATTTTTTAGGCTTTAACACCAAGAGCCACATTGCAAATTATTCCTAAGGAGGTTTTTGTTTAATTCTTTTTTTTAATGCTGCACAGGGTCTGTTTTTTTTCAAGGTGTCAGCGTGGAGAGAGAGAGAGGCTCTTTTATATTGGAAATAGCTGGAGATCCTTTTTTTTTTCCCCCCTGGGTATTTGTTATTGCCTGTTTGAATCAACCTGGGCTGAACCGAGAGGTGGTGTTTTCGTTCTCTTCACTTCTGAGATGGTGCAGGCGTTGGCACACACTGTGCAAAAGAAGAAAGGGAAAAAATAAAACCCGCTGTCAGCAGCTCAGCAGGGGTGATGGCGTTTTCAGATTCCACTGGTTTTTTACTCAATATGGCAAAGTTGCCCGCTTTGCCTGGGGGCAGGCAGGTTTTCAGCATTCCGTTCTCATCACACCATTCCCACTCGCTGCACAAAGTTAAAATCATTGAGCAAACGATGTTGGGGGGTGATGGGGAAAAGCCACCGGTTCCTGGTGACCAGCTGACTCAGATTTCCACTCTGGTCTGTGACTAGCTAGAGTAGAACAGGCCCTAGAGTTGTGTTCAGCTTGCTCTACACCACCCCATCTCCTGGAGAGAGAAAATGAACAGATGAGTAACCACCAGTCTCTCCAGTGCTCCACTAGTAGGTGAAGGGCTAGAGTAGAAGCCCTAAGTCTCTCCAAATCTTCCCAAGATGACAAAGGGTCATGACAGTATTTGTCAGTCTGTCCAGCTCTTTTGAGGAACAGGACCCTCCCTGCTCTGTCCCTGAGCAGTAGCCTTAATCTCTCCACATCTCCCCCAATTCTCTGCCTCCTTCTCCTGTTCTAATTGTTTCATCCCCATAGACTCGGGCTTTTCTTAGACTCTTTGCAGCATCAGTCCTTAGGTTGTCAACCAAAGCGATGACTCAATACTGAGGGGAAATGCACAAATACAATTAAAATGTCTCTGTGTTGCTTGTGTGTTTATTACTGCTGGTATTAATAATAAATCAGTAAGCTGCTGCTGGGATGGTCTGATGTCTCTTTCCCTTGGTCCTGGGCAGGTGGGCTGTAATAAGGTCTATACCAGCACCTCTGATGTGATGACCCATGAAAACTTCCACAAGAAGAACACACAGCTGATCAACGATGGGTTCCAGCGGTTCCGAGCCACAGAAGACTGTGGCACCGTGGACTGCCAGTTCTATGGGCAGAAAACCACTCACTTCCACTGCAGGTGAGATGGTGGGGGAGGGCAAAAATCCTACGTTATTGATGCACATCTGCTGGCCTCTTTCTGAAAAGTCATAAAGCTCAGGATTATACACAGTGGGGCAACCTACCAGGAAGGCCTTTCTGGATATGAACCTCCCAGGCATCTTCCTGAAAGGACATAAACTCCAGAGTGGGTATAATCTGGAGAGAGCTCTCGTGGTAGGAGACACACTGATCTCGCCCTGATGAATCAAGGCAAGTATGCCCATTGGGAAATCTATGATAGAAATCTCTCAAGAAAGAGACCACACTAGCTTTGCTTGAAAGGTCATCATTGAGGGGTACTGTTATAGTATTAATGGCACTTGCACTTCAGAGTTCTCTCTAGAGACCAGCCATCCAGCTCTCCTAGCTTAAGGTCAAACTCTGCTTTCAGTTACGTGAGTGCCCTTCCAATGACTCCATTGGACACTCAAATCATTTGGGAGAAAATCAAGGCACAGCTAGGGCCTATGTTTATGTCTAGGAATGACCCTCAGTCTGCCTTGGGCTCGTGTTCTGTTTGGGATGGCTGGTGGGTGAGGCTGGATCCCTGCCTCTGTTTTGTTGGCTAGTCTTCAGATTGGGGGCATTATCCCAGCTCTCGTACTTGGTTGCAGCGTTGCTTCCCTTGGCTGGAAAGACCCTTCTTGGCATCCCAAGCCAAGTCTAAGAGGGGCCAAGAGGCCTCTTGCTACCAGGGCTCAGTACTTTATACTGATTCCAAACCTCATCCCAGCGAGGAAGCAAGTGATGTGGCAGCCCCTTGGTGCTCCCAACTCATACAGCCTTCCACCCTCTTCTGTGCCCTTGTAGGCGACCCGGGTGTACGTTCACTTTCAAGAACAAGTGCGACATCGAGAAGCACAAGAGCTACCACATCAAGGACGACGCCTATGCCAAGGATGGCTTCAAGAAGTTCTACAAGTATGAGGAGTGCAAGTACGAGGGCTGCGTCTACAGCAAGGCCACTAACCACTTCCACTGTATTCGGGCGGGCTGTGGCTTCACCTTTACCTCTACCAGCCAGATGACCTCCCACAAGCGCAAGCATGAGCGCCGGCACATCCGCAGCTCGGGGGTGTTGGGCCTCCCCACCTCTCTCCTGGGAGCCAAGGATAATGAGCAGGAGGAGTCCAGCAACGATGACCTCATTGACTTCTCCGCCATGAGCTCTAAGAACTCCAGCCTGAGTGCCTCCCCTACCAGTCAGCAGTCTTCCGTCTCCCTGATCATCCCGGCTGCGCCTTCTTCCGCTGCTGAGCTCGCCTCCTCTCAGGCCTGTAAGCCCACCAACAACATGCCACCGGCCACCAAGATCTCCGGCTTGCTCTCCCAGGCCCTCCCCAGCAATATACCTTTGGCCCTGGCGCTCGCCAACTCAGCACTTCCTGGAACGGCCAGCTCCTACTTCCCCATCATCCCCAGCCGGGTCTCCACACCACATCCCGCCAGCTCAGCCAATCTAATGACTGCTGGTTCCTCCAGCACAAATCCAGCATCCTCTACTGCTGCCAATTCCCCCTCGCAAGCTGTCTCAGGGTCCAGTGAGCGAACAGCCACCTCTTCTCCAGGTCCAGCAGCATCCATTATGGAGAGGATCTCTGCCAGCAAAGGATTGATCTCACCTATGATGGCCAGGCTGGCAGCGGCAGCCCTCAAGCCATCCATGGCACTCGAAGCAGGTGAGTCCCCCAGCCTCCCTCCATTACACTGGAGCTAGGTAAAAGGTAGGAGAGTTGGAGATATCTGATTTGGAGATACTAGGTCTATTCAATGGGCCACCCGCTGGCAATAGGCAGGCTGTACAGGAGCATTGCTGGGAGAAGCAATTCGCCATGTCCAGTTAAAGCATCGGTGCCAACGCACAGTGTTGGCTTGGGGGGTTTCTGTGGAACCTGGATGTCTTCACATAGCTGAGAGAGCGGAAACTGCTGCCCACACAGAGCCCTGGAGGAGGAGTGTTCTCCTGTGTGGTGCCTCCCTCCCCATCTAACTGTAGGCTGGAAAGTAAGGGGCATTTTATTCAAAATGGAAATGGATAGAGAAATCACCGGAGTCCCAGGGTTACAGAGCATCCCCGGGTCATGCTTCCCATGGTCCATCTTGAGGAGCCAAGCATTGGGTCCTGACGGCAGCCTTGTCCTCCCCTCCTTCCCACAGGAGAGCGGGGTGAGTCAGACCCAGCCGATTCTCACAGCCCAACATGGAGCTCCCTCCCTACTCCCCCCTTTGTTTCTTGTACATTGGGTGGACTCATCGGTGCAGTTTCTACCGCTTATTGCCCTCTTGCCCCTCAGACTCACTCCCCTCTCTTCCCCTGCCCCCAGCTGCTGGTGCTGGATCTCTGAGGTGGGTGGACATCGAGCCCTGTCTCTGCCATTTGATTGGTGTCCCGAGTACCAGCCATGTCCCCAGAGACCTTGCTGACATGCACCCGATCAGAATCTTTTTCAGTTAATCAGGAGCATCTGGTGAGGTTGAACTTCTGCTCCTCAGGAAAACAGGGCAGGGATGAGGAGTATTAGGAGAGAAACTGGACCTGGCCTGGGGAAAAGGACAGCAGCAAGGACCTTTCATTGCTTCGTCTGTTGCTGTAGCAGGAGTAGTCAGTTATTTTTTGGCAAGGTCCAAATTTCTTGGTCAAGGTACAGTCAAGGTCCAAACGTCAGAGACAATAATAAAAAATAATGATAGTAAGTACATAACAAGATTTCGGGGTCCATTCAAAAGTGCCTGGAGGTCCAGATTTGGCCCGTGGTCTGGCTATTGACTACCCCTGCTGTACATGATTCATTAAGCATCAAGGGGGCTGTGACTGGGGGCGTTCTGCATAAGAAAGAAGGCTGCACTCCAGGGAAGGCAGGGATGGCCTGGAAAGGGGGGAAGGACTGTGAAGCCAGTGAAAGGCAGAGGGGAAATGGAGTCAGAGAGGGTTCTGTATCTTGCAGCTTTTCAGGCAAGCGTGAGAGCTGCAGGTTTTCACTGATAAGCTGAGCTGCACCGAATGACTCTCTCCCCCTCACCTTGCACCTCTACTGCAGTAATTACAGGACAAACAACAGTGATAGCACTGGATCTGTGCCAGGAGGTGTGCTCCGATGAGCTGTCCAGCCCACCCAGTGCTCTCTTCTCACTGTGGCTCGTTCTAACTCCCTCATCTCCCTTTTTCTTTTTCTCTCCTTGGCTTGGGGGAGGGGATGAGCTTCTCCTATTGAAGCATCTGGTTGATCCTCTTAGGAACCACTGTGTTGGTTCTCAGATGCGACATTTTACCTTCCTGGGTCTGACAGGCAGGTTGCTTTCCTTCCCTCCCATCCTACCCACACATAGCCCCTTGACAGTCTGCAAGGAGCAGCCTGAATCCACGGCAGAATGGATCACCCCACTGGGACTAATGAAACCTTTCTTTGCTGCCCTCTAGAACCTAAGTAGACAGTTAATTTGTAGCCATCCCTTTCAGCCAGAATATCTCAGGCCCCTTCCGATGAACAGGGCCGGACTGCTCTTGGTGACACCGCTGTAAATCCAGAGTAACCCAACTGAAAACAATCAAGTGCCTTTGGATTTACACTGATGTGATCAAGAGTAGGAGCTGGCCTGCAGGCCCCAGCGACATCAGACTCTGCCCCCACAATTCCTCTCTCCCCGCAGGGCATTGAAAACCTTTCCATTGTCTGGTGCCTGAGGCAAGCTGGTTGGGTCTGGGTGTGTCACCTCTGCCTCCTCCCCCACTTCTCAAACAAGAGTCCTCTCTGAATGAAGAAGAGATGAGAGTGACATGATCTGGTTAAAAGGAGGGAAAAACTTTGAAATATTTTTCCCCTTATTATTAAAATAATTCTTTCCTAAAACACAGAAAGGTCATTGAGAGAACTATTTTCCTTTATTTTTTAATAAAATGCCACTTGCTGTCTGTGAAACAGCTCACCGTCAGCTGTAGTGCCTGAGGGTAAATTAATATTTTAGTCACTTGGGGATTGTGGAAAAAAGCTCAGCGGCCATGTTCCTGTCAGCAACTTTTGCCCCCGTTTCTTTAGCCTCCTCTTCATTTTTTTCTTTCTTACTTCTTTCCCACCATTTTTTTCTTTTTTCCATCCTCCTTTTTTTTCATTCCCTTCATCTAAAAATTATATATTTTGTATTTTTCTCATTTAAAATATATATATATTTCCCCTTCTCGTCTGGACAACTTGATGGGAGAGAGGTCACGCAGTTTGAACCAATCTGATTGGCTGTCAGCTTCAATAGACCTGACACAGCAGATGTTCCTTCTGGGCATGCTCAGTGGAGGGCCGGAGCGGTCGCTAAGGCAACGGCGAGATTGGGGAATGGAAAGGGGGCTTGACTAGCAGTCGAAAGCTGCCACATTGCCTCAGCATTAACAGAGTCTTTAATAAACGCTTAAGAGGCAGCACCGCAAATTAGTTATGACAGTTTGTGCAGAGAATCAGGTCTCCCCCACGCTCCTTCCACTCTTCTCCTTTAAAGGGCCCGTAGCCTGGACAACTTTGACATAATTTTGCAATAATTATCACTTGAAGAATTTCCATGCTGGGGTGGACGTCAGAACCCATCAAGTCAGCCCAGCGATAAACGCTGACCAGCAACCCGCGTGCTTCCCTTCCCCCCACTTGGTTTTTTTCTTCTCTCCCATTATTTGGTGGTGGTGGTTTAATTCATTTATTTGCCTCCATCGCCTCTTTCTGACACTAATTTGTGTATTTTTCATGTTTCTCTTTGGTCTCTGTCTCCTATAGGGAATGGGCAACTAATGACGCCCGGCCGGTTCAATCCAGTTCCAGTGAAGCAGGAGCCCGTGGAGAGTGTGGTGTCCTCATCCCCGGCGACCCAGGATTCCTTGCAGGAGCACAGCCTGGACCTGAGCGTGAAAGATCATGGGTGAGAAGGAGAGGCTGGGAGACTTGGCTCCATCCATTGAGGCACTCAAAGGCTATTCTCACATCCAGTAACACAAGGGAGAACGGTTTGATTTAACTTGTTTTACCTATGGCTGCTAACTTGTGCTGAGTAAGAAAAATCTGTAAATTGCAAAGTGAAGAGCTTTAGTGTGCTCTAGATGGCTCGTTCAGCCTCCCATGGCATTATAAGGTGTCTGTCCTCGAAGGCATTTTTTGCTCTCATAAACTCCCATTGACTTCACTGGGTCCTGTTTATGGACTGAGAGCCCCTATAACTTGGAACACACTCTCCTCTAAGTTAGAACACCAACAGGCCTCTGGCCAACCTTCTTCCCCCAGCAACCACCATTAACACCATATATTTGATTGAAGACTAATGATGGGTCTCCATTAAGGGCCTGATCCAATGCCAGCTGACACCCATGAGAGTATTTCAATTGACTTCAGTGGGCATTGGATCATGGCCGAAGCAAGGAAACTGTTGGAGAAATGTCAGCTGCATGAAACAGCTGCTTGTCTTGCTCATCCTTGCAGATGTTTAGCACATCCGTACAGCCCTGCAGTTTTTGATAGCCATGTTGGTCCATTCTGGGACTCAAGAAGCACCTATCCAACAGTGCCTAGTACTGTTGCTGAGAGCAAGAGCTTTTGGATCATTTTCCAAGAAGGACTGCATTGTCGAATGAATGATCTTTGGGGGACTGGCTGAACCAGGGCAGCCTGAGACACCTGTGGTTTCCTCTCCATACTGAGGTTCATCCAGGCCTGAGCTAAAGACTTTGTCCCAGTTGTTGTAATCAGCAAAGTCCTGCTAACGCTTGTAAAATACCTGGGTTGCCCTTGTGTGTCGGTCTCAGACATTGCACCCTAGTATCCGACTTTCTTTGCAATGCCTCTTCATTTACTATAGAGAGGGCCTTTCTCAATTCATAACTGTCACCCTGTGGTTTTGTTATAGGAGCTCTGAGTGTTCTATGGCATGTGTGTTTTAACAGTCCTGCCTGGCCTGGGGCAGGACAAAGAGTAAAGCAGGGTGAGTGAAAAATGAGCTAGGTGGCAGGTGATGAGGAGGCAACTGGGCTGGACACTTGAGGTGTGAACTGGAATACTGAATGGCCAAGAGATCCATCTTAGCTCTGGAAGCTTGAGACCTTCTTCCCCTGTATCCTAGCTACCACATAGAGCTTGACCTGCCCGAGGGAGAATGGGCATCATCTCTTCCTCCAGATGCAGCAGGTGGGAAGTAGGGGAGGAGGGGGGGAAGGGGACACAATTTGAAGGGAATTAATCTCAGGGCTCACGGTCCCTGTGCACGTCTTAACTAAACCCTATTGGTTTGTGTGTTCCAGTAATGAATCAAATGGCCACACAGTCTCAGCAAATTCATCTCTTTTATCCTCGCTTATGAATAAGGTAA
Organism: Lepidochelys olivacea; assembly: GCF_965140295.1. Classification (NCBI taxonomy): domain Eukaryota; kingdom Metazoa; phylum Chordata; order Testudines; family Cheloniidae; genus Lepidochelys; species Lepidochelys olivacea. Next base: position 19,321,378 of record NC_140428.1, read on the forward strand.
GAGCCATCCATCAAACGCCTTTCATTCCCCCCACCAAGAGAAATTAAAGCCGTGATGGCAAGGGGGGGGGGGAGGATGCGTTTGTTTTTTAATGTTTTGCCTCTAATAAGATGAGTTTGTACCATTTAAATTTTGAGACCATTTGTCATTGGGTGTAATTTCAGAGCCCCTGCTTATGAATTAATTTAATGAACTGGCTGAAGAAATATATCGCAGCCCTGACACCCTTTTTTTTTTTTTTTTTATCCCTTCTAGACAGAGGAGGGCTCGAAAGAATTTTTTAAAAATTTGATTTCCAGAACCTGGCAACTTCTCTCTCTCTCTCTCTCTTTTTACAGTTATCTATTTTATTTACTGTAAAACATTTGTTTCATGGTCGGCGAGTTTGTTTTTGTAAAAGAGAGCAGAAGAAAAAGACGAAATTACAAGTTTTGAGTAAAAATCATCCATTTCCGTCTTTCTGGCATGAGTAATAGTGTCCAACTGAGCCCGTTCTACCACACTCTGGAATATTTACTTTAAATAATGCACAGTTTCTTTTTCTTTCTTCCTTAAATTATACATCATCTCAAATATATTTTTCCCTTCCACATGATAAATTTTACTATAGCGAGATTAATTTTGCTTCTGTATACAACTGCGTTAGTGATCAGGGCAGCCTCTGAGCCACACTTTAATATCCTACTGTGTGATAGGCTTTAGAGGCATAACTACTGCCATCCCCTTGGCTCTGGGCATTATATCCAGCAAGGCTATATAACCCTCAAGAAAGGGCAAAGTGACTTTGTCTAGTGCTCTCCCTCCTCCTCCCTCTTTTCTTCCATTGGCCTTTTACTCTCCATTTTTTCGTTTTCACTGTATGTTGCTTTTCTCCTCCATTTGGTTTTCAGTGGTTCCTTTGTCACTTAGTTACACATGCACGCACACACACATGCACTCTCTCTCTCTCTCTTTATACCTTCCTCCCCATAGTCTGTGGTCCTGGATCTGCGCTCTTACTTCTGAGAGTAGTCCCATTGCCTGGCATCTTGAGTCATCCTTAAGGCCCCAGCTGAGGAAAGCTTAACTTTAAGTCCTATGGAAGACAATGGGATTTAAGCACATGTTTAAAATTAAGCACTTGCTTACATGCTTTCCCAAATCAGGCATCTTACTCCTGTGCAAAATAAGTGCAGCGTGGGCGTAAAACACTAGTGAATCAGATCGGTATCATTTAACGTATACACAGGGTTAAATGGGGTCATAAAGTTCAAGGCAAAGGAGAATCTGACCTATTGACTTCAGTGGGACTACTCACAAGAGTAAGGGTTACAGCACTGTGTCTGTCTCTCTCTCCCCCTCTTTGCTCTATAATGTCTCTCTCCTTATTGAGGAATTCTTTCTTTCTTTGTGTGAATTTCTCTTTTTAAAATGCCCTTCCAGGAAATTGAACTGAGAGCTCCAAAGTTTCCAAAGAAATAAGACAAACTGAATTTCCGACTCCCAGTCTCTAAGGATATGTCTACACTGCAACCGGGAGCGAGACTCATGCTAGTGGGGCTTGAGCTAGTGTGCTAAAAATAGCAGTGTGGCCCGTTGTGGCTCCAGTGCAGACTCAGGCTGGCCACCTGGGCTCAGACCCAGTTGCAGCTTGAAATCCTGAGCCACTGCCAAAGCTGCCACATCCACAGTCGTGCAAGTCTGTCTACCTAGGTTGGGATGCTCACTCTCAGCAGCAGTGTAGACATAGGGTGAGAGTTGTAGTCTCCAATTAAGAGATGTATTGTAGCGGCAGTAGCTTCAGAATAGCCAGGGGTCCCATAATGTATGGCAGTTGTTATACAGTTTATTCAGGGTGGCTGTCAGGGTGGCTGTTAGTTAATTAATGTTTATAAAGGGTTTTGAGATCTGCAGATGGGGGAAGTGATTTCTAAATGCAAAGCTTGGGCCTGATACTGCACTTTATTTGTGCCTGGAGTTCCACTGACTTTACTGGAGCTATTCATATGAGTAGGTGAGCAGGACTGAATTGTGGTATTATATTATACATTATTAGGAGACAAAGTTTGTTGGCTAAGCATTATTAAGTAACTTCATTTTTTCAGTTTATATGTCTTTTATTGTACAGTCTATGCCTAATCCCACCAGCACTCTGTACTGGAATCAGTGAGAGTCTCTCTCGCTCTCAATACACACTCATACATCCCTGTCTGTACATAAAACACAGAGGCTGAAATCATGACTCCACTGAGGTCATTAGGAATTTTCCCCTAGATTTCAATGGAACTGGGATTTTATATATCCTTTAAATAAATATATCTTACAATCATTTTATAGGACAGAGTGCCGTCCTGTGGTTAGAGCAGGATGGTTGCGAACCAGAATTTGTGTTTCTGTTACTGACTCTGCCACTATGGGAATCAAGTCACTGAGGCTCCAATCCTGTACTGGAAACATGGAGTCAAGAGTTTTCCTTTAGGCGCAGGGGTCCATCCACCTGGTTTTCAGTGTAGGGCCCATTTCTGCCTCTATTTTCCCATCTGTAAAATGGGGATAACGCTTCCACACCTGATGTAGGGGCTGAGAGGATTTGATTAATGGTATGTACTTTGAGAGCCTCAAACAGAAGGGCGATGATGAGTTATTGATTTATCCTGGAGCAATGTGCAGCCTGTGCAAACCTCTTGCCTGATCTTTCCTTCTAATCCTGAAAATGTGGCTTTTCATGGTGTGCTTTTGAGCGGAGCCAGATTGGCCAGTGACCCGTGTCTGATGCTGTGTCTGTGTTCTTGCCACAGATGAACCAGTCCAATGCCAGCCTTGGCAGCCTGCCAAGCTTGAAGACAGAAGGAGATGGCAACCAGGCAGGGGCTGGTGAGCCAATGAAATACCTGGGCAAAGCAGTGAAGGCGCTTGTTCAGGAGAAAATCTCTGAGCCCTGGAAGATGTACTTGCGCAGGTAAGGGAAACATGGAACTGTGCAGAGGGGAGAGGGAAATTATTTCCTGCTCAAAGAGGCCAACTCCTATAGCAAGTTTTAAGACCACTTACAGTCCCACCTGGATTCAATGCAGTTAATGATATTTGAATTTGAGGTCCTGATCCAAGGAGATGCTGAGTACCCCCTGCAATGCACTGAGCCCTCTCAATTCCTTTTGACTGCAGTGGGGAGAATTAGGTACTTAATATCTTGCAGGAGGTGCTCAGCACCTTGTAGGATTGGGCCACAAGTGGCCCTTGGGTGGTATCTAACAGCACAGGCTCTCATGTGGCTTGAATGCTATGGCATGCACGTTCATTCTGAAACCCTCCTCCATATACTAGGCAGTAAATCCAAAGGATATCCTGTAGCTGTGCGCTTCAGCGGTGAACCAGTGTTAGACCATGCACAGTTAATACATGAAGATCACAGTAGCCTTGAGAGTTCTTGCTGTGGAATTAGCGCCTCTTGTCTGATTCTGTGAGTGGACTAGTGATACAAAGCAGGGAGTCTAGGGGGCACTGTGCAGACAATTGGTTCTTGCTCTGAGGGACTGTTTTTCTTGTAGACAAGGAGGCTTTCAGGGAAAATGGAACAGGCATAGAACTCATCCACACAGACACACATGCACATATGTACCCAGAATGACACATGATTTGAGCACACATGAATATGCCCAAACAGACATGTATGGGTTTGTGCTCTGATAAAAACACACTTGACTACAAGTGCCTGTGAACATATTATAAAATTGCAAACACTGAAGATGGGAAAGATCTCTGAAGTCCAGCTGCTTCTACTAGTGCAAGATCAATCCCTGCAGTCTGTTTGCTAGTGTTTTATCCTGTCTAGTTTTAACTATGCCAAGCAATGTAGTTGCCTCCACGCCTCTTAGAGGATTATTTTACTACCTAATACATTTCACTGTCAGGATATATTTTTCTCTTGATATGCTGCCTGAATTTTTCCTTTCTTTATTTTGTTGCAGTTCTCCTAATTATACCCCTTGAACCACAATAGTTAATTCCTCTTCTGGCCTGGAATTTACCCCCTTCAAATATTCACAGACTAGTCACATATCATCATTTATCCAAGCTATAGTGATTTAGTTATTTGAATCTCACTTTGTAAATCAGTCCCTCCAGGCCCCTGCTCATTTCTTTTGTTTGGTGCGGTTTGGTGGGAGGTTTTTTCCTTCTCGCTGAACTCTCAGTTGTCCAGAAATGGATCCCCTACTCCAGTGCCATGACACCACAGTGACTGTATGCAGCCTAAAACTGCACTGCCTTTTTTGTATGTCACATTGCACACTTGTATCACATTTACTGTGTCCACTGTTTCTCTGGGTCTCTTATTGCAACACTGCCTTCCAGATTCCTCTCCTATTGAATATCCCCCCCATATGTATTAGCTGCATTTTTCCAAATATGAATCTCAATTTGTGATATTTTCCCCCTAGTCTCTATAGGCCCCTTTGTATTATTTCTCTTCCCTTGCACTGGTGCTTCCAGCTCCTCCATTTAGTATCATCTGTGAATTTGTTAATGTACTGTTTACTCCTTCTCCTAGATTACTAATGAAGATGTTAAATAAAATCAGACCTAACTCGACTCATAACCTTGCAGCATTCATGAGATACCTCCTCCCAGCTCAATACATTGCCGTTTGTCATTACCCTTTGTTTATGGTCCTTCAGCCAGTTTTCAGTCCATGTGGCAGTATTCACATCCAAGCCAATTTGAATTAATTTTAAGCATATGTGAGACTTTGTATCAAAATGCTTTACTAAAGTCCAAATATATTGCAGCCCTTCATCCACTAATTGTATAATTCTATCAAAAAAAGCAATTAAATTTGTTTGGCAAGATTTATTCTTTGTAATCCCCATGCTGTTTATTGCTCATGGTTCCTTTATCCTCTAGATGTTAAATGATGTTCTTCCCTCTCTTAATATTTGTTTCATGACTTTACTGGGAAGAGACATTAAGACCAGAGGTACGATAATTGCCAGGATCACTCTTGTTTTTTCCTTAAAGAATATGTACCATATTTATTTTTGCTAGTCTTCTGGCACCTCCCCAGTTCTCTATGACTTAAAAATCAGTAGTCCAGTAAGTCTGAAAGTTAATTCCCAGCATGCTCTCAGATGAGAATCATCCAGACTGGCTGATTTGTGCATATTTACATTTTCTAAGCATTCCCGTATCTGCTTTTCTGTAAGATCTTCATTTCATCCTGTCTGCTTTGTCTTTATTTTTCATGTTAGAGGAAGATTTTAAAAGGCGGTTGAGTAGTTCATCCATTTTTGAGACATTACCCACCATCCTCATTTTTAATGGCCTTATTTTCTCCCTAAGTATGGTACCTCTTCTCCCTGATAAAATAACCCCTTTAGTTTACATTAACTTGTGCTGTTATTGCTCCTCTTATCAGGGCCTCTCTCTCTCTTATCTTCTCCCTGCAAGCTTTAAGTGACCCCATGTATTCTGGATCGCCTGCCACTTTCCTTTCCCAGTACAAGCTTTCTTTTGTTTCTTTTAATATCAGATATTTAAGGTCCCACCTGGGACCACACAGGCTGCTGCTTGTTTTGCATTCCTGCTCTTCAGAAGAACTGTAGTCTGTCACACCTTAATTATGCAGATTCCCCAGTCCTTCCACACCCAGGGAGGTTTAAATACTTCCTGCTGTTGCACCTTACTCACTAGGTTTTTTTAAGTCCCTGGAATTTTGGAATTTGCTTTCTTGAAATCTCATAACCTTATGCTGCCATTCCTCACTATGGTGAATCCAAGCAGCTCATAGTCACTGGTACTGGGCTGCCCTATTGTTCTTGCCTTCTTGATTAGTTCCACCCTGGTGGCAAGAGGCAGTTCCTGCATGGCTTCTCTGCTGGTTGGAGCCTCCCACTTTCTGCATCAGAAAGTTGTTTCTTCCTCGAGTGATTGCTCATGTCCGTTCAACTTAGGTGTGTGCTCGCCACATGCACCGGTGCCGGAAGTTTTTCCTTCAGCAGTATCCATAGGGGACTGACTCTGGTGCCCCCTGAAGTGGCACGCGTATGCCACAGCATATAGGGCACCACCGGCCCCTTCAACCCTCAGTTCCTTCTTGCCGCCAGTGATGCTGCATGGGACTGGTGCTGCTTCAGCTAGAGCTGTTGCTTTTCGTTCATTCGAACTCATTTGCCTTGCAAATATTACTGTATATAGTTTCCCACTAGTTTACTTCAACCTATTTGTTAAGTTAGAGACTTAGTAGGTCCCTAAAGGGACTTCGCCTCGGGATGGGGTATGCCTCAGTCCCTGCGATTGCTGTAAAAGGCCCATGCCCATTAGCGAGCCACATAATAGTTGTTTACAGTGCTTGGGCGAAAGTCACATTAGTGATATGTGCAAAATCTGCAAGTCCTTCAAGCACAGGACGAAGAAAGATTGTGACATTCATTTGAAGGCGCTCCTGATGGAGTCTGCGCACCAAGGTCACGGTGCTCTGGCATCGAGGTAAGGGCAGTGCCCCGCTGGTACAGTATTTGAGCCGGCACCAGTCCCCTTCCGTGGCTTCAGCCAAGAAGCCCAGGAAGATGGGACGAGGAAGGTCTCCAGCTTCCCGCAAGGGAAAGGACAAGTCTGGGGTGGACCAAGGCCCTGTCTCGGGCGCCTCCTCACCCCCTTCAGGATCACAGAATCATAGAATATCAGGGTTGGAAGGGACCTCGGGAGGTCATCTAGTCTAACCCCCTGCTCAAAGGTCGAGCGGTGTAGCCTAGCCGACTCCCCGCCAGCTACCCCGGATAGCAGCGGAGGTCTTCATCAGCTCCGGGTGCCGTCCATACCAGAGGTCCTCCAAGCGGCGCAAGGCATTATGTTCCTTCCAGTGCCACCCACTCTGGCCCCTGCAGGGTCCCAGTCCCAGGGTAAACCCACGTTGGGACCACTACAGTCTCCACCTTTCCGGCAGTGCTCCCCGTCACGGGGCATGTCCCGCCAACAGTCACCCTCTCACAGCCGACATGGTTCTGACTGCGATAGGCAGAAGCTTCATAGCCCTATCCGGTCTCCAGACCTAGGACAAGGGCAGAGAGGCTTAAGGCACAGCTTGCCAATGACCAGGTGCAGATCTCTAGAGGCATGCGCCCCCAGCAGGAGTTTCGGAGCCGGTGCCCAGAATCTCCATGGCACCAGTAGTGCTCCAGGGACAGGTTGAGGGACCGACGGTACTGTTCTCTGGACCATCGCCAATCCCCCAGGGTGGCATCACTGCATGATGCCAAGCCTGCTCTAGTTCCCGATCCCACTCCACATCCCGGTACCACTCGTTAAGCGTGAATCATAGATCGCCAGCCTGGGGCCATCACGGATCTGCTGACCGCCACTGGTCGCTGAGGCCCCAATCCAGATGCTCCTCGAGGTCAGCCAGATCCAACTCCAGGAGGGGCGACCAGTACCAATCAGCCCTGTCTTGATCACAAGGAAGTGACCACTCAGGCTCTAGCTCAGGTTCCCTAGAGGCGGGACAGGCTCCAGCACCTACAGTGCAGACTACATCGGCAGCACTGCAGCTGGGCCCATGGCCTCAGACTCGTCCAGGGACCACCTGGAGAAGGTCGTCACCATCCCCGCAATGGAACTTACATCGCTGAAATGGTGGACTAACCCCGGGAAAGTCCTGGAAGGAGTTCCCTTCATGAGCACTCCTTATTTAGTCAAGTTGGTTTTGGACGCCTCAAACCTCGGCTAGGGGTGCACCTCGGCATCCTCCAGACCCAAGGTATGTGTTCCCCAGAGGAGTCGACGCTGCACATAAAAGTCAGAGAGCTCAGGGGGGTGCACAGAGCATGCGTGGTGTTCCTACCTCACCTGCTGGGCAGACTGGTCAGAGTCCTCATAGACAACACAGCCTCAATGTTCTACATTAACAGGCAAGGTGGAGCGCGATCCTCGGCCCTTTGCCAAGAGGCACTACGTCTCTGGGACTTCTGCATTGACCACGGAATCCATCTAGAAACGAGTCACCTTCTGGGTGCCAGGAACACTCTAGCAGATCACCTAAGCAGGGACTTCTCCTCTCCCCACAAGTAGGTGCTTCACCCAGAGGTAGCCAGCATGATCTTCCAGAGGTGGGGAAGTCCCCAAGTGGATTTGTTCTCCACCAGGCAGAACAGGATGTGCCACAGGTTTTGCTCCAGACAGGGTCTGGGCAAGGGCTCCCTCTCTGACGCTTCCTCCTGCCATGGGCAGGAAGCCCGATGTACTAGTTCCCTCCAATTCCGCTCATCAGGAAGGTCCTAGCGAAAATCAAGAGGGACAAGGCGCAGGTTATCATGATCACCCCGGCGTAGCCTCGCCAGCACTGGTTTGGGACGCTATCAAGCTTGTCAATGACCCCTGCTGAACCGACCAGACCTGCTGTCACAGGATCACAGCTGACTCTTGCACCCCAACCTCGCATCCCTCCACTTCACGGCGTGGATGTTGCATGGCTGAACCCGGATGAACGGGCCTGTTTGGACGGGGTCCAGAAGATCCTCCTTGAGAGTAGAAAGCCCTCAACTAGGCAGACCTATCTGGAAAAGTGAACGACTTTCTCCCGCTAGGCATTCTTCAGTGCAGTCCATCTTGGACTACCTGCTTCATTTAAAGAACCAGGGCCTGGCGCACTCCTCTATCCAGGTGCACCTGGCGGCCATTTCGGCCTTTCATCCGCCAATCCAGGGACAGACTGTGTTCTCCCATGACATGATGGTAATGTTCCTTCGAGGCCTCAAGAGGCTCTTCCCTCAAGTCCAGTCCCCGGTCCCTCAGTGAGATCTCAGCTTGGTTCTGTCCAGGCTTATGGGTCCGCCCTTTGAGCCTCTGGCCTCATGCTCTCTATCTCACCTATCATGGAAGGTAGCTTTCCTCATGGCAGTGACGTCAGTGAGGTGAGTCTCCAAGCTGCGAGCCCTGACCTCAGAACCACCATACACAGTCTTCAGTAAGGACAAGGTCCAGCTCCGGCCCCACCTGGCCTTTCTTCCCAAGGTGGTGTCCACTTTTCACACATCTTTCTTCCGATCTTCTGCCCTAAGCCCCATGAGACCAGTGAAGAGAGTCACCTTCACACTTTGGACATAAGAAGGGCTCTGGCTTTCTACCTAGATAGGACAAAACCCTTCCATAAGTCGACTCAGTTTTTCGTCTCTACAGCTGAAAGGATGAAGGGCCTCCCAGTGTCCATGCAAAGGATTTCTAACTGGATCACCTCTTGCATTAGGACCTGCTACAAGTTAGCGGGAGTCCCTCCACCGCCAATCATCAGAGCCCACTCGACTCAGCGGCCTTCCTGGCACATGTTCCGATCCAGGACATCTGTGAAGCTGCAATGTGGTCCTCGGTGCACATGTTCATGGCCCACTATGCTATCACACAACAGGCCAAGGACGATGCTGGGTTCAGTTGAGCTGTGTTGCAATCTACATGTTTGTGAATTCCTTACCTGCCTCCAGGGGTACTGCTGGGAGTCACCTAAGTTGAACGGACATGAGCAATCACTCAAAGAAGAAAAAAGAGTTACCTTTTCCATAACTGGTGTTCTTCAAGATGTGTTGCTCATGTCCGTTCAACGAACCACCCTCCTTCCCCACTGTTGGAGTTTCCGGCAAGAAGGAACTGAGGGTGGAGGGGGCTGGTGGCATCCTATATGCTGCGGCATATGTGTGCCACTCCAGGGGGCGCCAGAGCTGGTCCCCTACGGATACTGCTGAGGGAAAAACTTCCGGCACCTGTGCATGTGGCAAGCGCACACACGTAAGATGAATGGACATGAGCAACACATCTCGAAGAACATCAGTTGCGGAAAAGGATAACTGTCTTTTCCTGTATAATTTAGGGACTTTCTGATGATGCCTGTTGGGCTGTATGTGTTACACAGTGGACACCTGAGAAGTTACAATCCCCCTCGAAGGTGCTACGCTGTGGTTTCAGTAGAGATATGGAAAAGCCAGGACATTTGGCTCTAGATTCAACTCCTTTCCATGCCCTTCAATGCCTTCTGAGTCAGAGGGTGTGGCTTTGGACCCACCTCAAGTTTCAAGTCCCACTGGAGTTGGCCAAGGAGTTACTCATTTTCTCTGTCCTCCTGTCTTGTTAGTCTTTGGTTTGTACTCCTTGTGTTCTCAAGCCCTGATCTCTGGCTCCACCCCCACATTTCTTCCTTTTTTGGTACTCCCAGTGCCATTCTAGCTGTGAGAATCATCCCATTCGGTTTGAGTGGTGCTCCCTAGGTGAGAATCCCCTTCCATCTGCATCTTCTTTCTTGCTCCCCAGGCCCACTGCTTTTGTGCACAGATGCTTTAGAATGTTACTACTTTTCATCTTTTGTTTCAGGAAAACTCCACGAGCCTGCTCCTATTGAAGTGAATGCTAGTTTTGCCATTGACTTCAACATGAGAGAGTTAAGGCTCCCAATTTGTATGTTGAGGTACATGCCAAGTTCTTGTAATTGAGCAATAGTGCCAGAGATATGCATGTGTACACGCACACACAGAGTGATATCAGAGCTGTGGCCTGTCCAGCTCCTCGGATCCAGAAAGTTAAAAACAAAAGTTTAGATGCTATGATAATATAAATAATAGATAACACTAATGTGCCATTGTTTGTTTCCCCACAACTCCCTTCAAATGATACTGCCACCATGGGGCTCTTTGTAAGCCATATGCTTGTCTCCTTTGGCCAGGTTTGGTACGAAGGATTTCTGTGATGCCCACTGCGACTTCCTCCATAAAGTGCATTTCCACTGCGTGGTGGAGGAATGTGGTGCCCTCTTCAGCACCTTGGATGGGGCCATCAAACATGCCAAGTAAGTGGAGGATCAAGAATTCAGAGACACACTCCAGGGAAACCCAAAGGTCACACAGTGTAGGCAGGCTGGGTCGGGACTGCAATGGGGGTTCATTCTGTAACTGCCTTTATGAGTGGGAATGTGGGTTTGCATGGTGGCTGAGAGGGCAGCTGTTGGAGCATCCACAGTCCTGTTTTAAACATATCCGGCTGAATTGCCTGCAGAATAGCTGGGCGTACTCTTTAATTTTCAGTGACTCACAATAAGTGTGCACCGGCATTGTGCTCAGCCTTTGGCAAATGTGTCTCTCATCTGGTTTGCAGTGTCAGCAGGGCTGAGAACTGGCCAGTCCTGTTTTCCCCTAAGCTGCCCAGGAGACTGTGCACCAGGAACACAGCTTCCCAGCATTGTAGAAATGTGCAATAAGAATTACCAACATAGGAAAGACAGATGGGAGCACCCTTTAAAAACCCACCATTCACTGCCCCTCGCACCCTTCTTGGAATGGTGTTGGCAGTGCTGCAATCACTGCAGAGTGGCAAACGTTGCATTTTTAATGGTGCCCACTGTATTTGTCTCGCCCTTGTCTCTGCAAATCCTGTTTAACAAGCACCTTCCCTGATTACCCAACATAGGAGAGAAGCTGCTTTCTAGGTCCCTATTTCCATGGCTCTGTTTGCTTTAAAGATCTTCGCTGCATGTAGGCAGGAGGCTTGGAGCTGAGGATTCAGCCAGCTCAGCCCTAACATCCCTCTCAGCATGGGCAATATAGGCCCTTCTTGTCGCCCTCAGAGTACTTTGGAGAGCAGTGGATGGCCAAGACTGAAGCAGCCAAAAAGTACTTGCATGTGGGCCAGATCCTGAAGTCTATACCGCACCCAGAACTCCAACTGACTCCAGTCTGAGTCTTGCATAAAGAAGAACTTTGGGATTTGGCCCCATTGTTGCTACAAGGAGAGCAGCGAAGGAAGGATTGGCCCCAAGTTCCATCTGCACTATCTGGAGGCAGAGAGATTAGAAAGTCTAATAGATATTATCTACCCCAGTTTCCAAGGGCCACCTCCAGCAGTCCCTACTCAAGCACAGTTCTTACTGAAGTCAATGAGAGATTTTCCCAAGTAAGGACTGAGCCAGGACTTCAGGGTGTGACCATATGACTGTGGAAGTCTGGATAGTTTTAAATGGAAGGAAACTCAGAGCAAACAGAGCTGGACTCTAGGCCATCAACTCTATCCAGAGCAGGATTGTTTCCTGTTGCATTTTCCACTGCTTTCTTCAGCCTATATACCAATGTCCCAAACAGTGGGGTTCCCATGCCTTCACAGACTGGTGGCTCTCACTGGCAGGAAGATTTTAGACCTACATAGCTCACCTCAATTTTAGTCCATTGCTCCTAGCTACACCCCCATGTGCCTCCTTAAATAATTCCTCTCCCTGTCTGCGACCAGATCTTGGGGGGGGGGAACCTAAAGTCCGTGGGAGCTGGGGCTGCTCGGCAGCTGTCCTGCACTTTTCAAAATTTGGGTCATGGTTTACACCTGTCATGTACTCTGAGCTTGTTGTCATGTTCCCCTGACCCTTGGTCACCACTTAGCCAGCCTCTCCATAATCTGCCCTTTTTTTAGTCAAGGAGTCGGCAGCGTGTGCTTGCTCTCTCTAATTAGAACGGTTGTCTCTTCTCATTGCAGTTTCCACTTCCGAACAGAGGGTGGAGCTGTGAAGGGAAACTCTGAGTCTCCTTTCCCAAGTGCTGCAGAGACCAAGAATTCCTTGGCCCCCTCGTCGCCATCCACTACTTCCGTCACTATGGCAAGCGCTCCCACCCTGGATGTGCCCACTCCGAGCCCAGCGACTGTGCCCTCTGTCCCCACATTGCTAGCTTGGAAGCAGCTGGCTTCCACCATACCCCAGATGCCTCAGATCCCAGCATTGGTGCCTAACCTGGCAACTTCACCCTTGGCAACGACTTCCCTAGAGAACGCCAAGCCTCAGGTCAAACCTGGATTCCTCCAGTTCCAGGAGAAGTGAGTTCCTTGGGCAACAAGGGGATGATTGTCTTGCCTGCCCCAAGAGCCTCCATGTGCCCTCTTCAGCCCCAAGAGAGTAGACAGAGGCTTCTCCCTCCCCACTTCACCTCTGTTCAATGCTTGATCAGCCACTCTGTGTCCACCTGAGGCTTTCTCTTTGCAGCTGGGTGAGAGACAGATCCAATGAGAGGCTATTTATTCCACGCCCCAGGGTGCTCTCAGCACTTCTGCCCTCCCCCAATCTTGCAGGAAAGCAGCTATCCCAAAGTCTAACGAATGACTTCTTGAGCACTTAGAAAACCAACCGGATGGTTGAACACATCTGGGAATCCTTTTAGATAAAGTCAGGGGCGGAGGGTAAACCTGCTGACATGTCTCAATTTTGCTGTACCTCTGGGGTGTGAAAGCAAAGGTATTGGGCTTTGCATTGTCATTGGTATGGGCCAGAGACTGCAAATCCTGCAGAAAGAAATCATGGTTGCCTGGTTCCAGGCTTTGTTGCGAAGCTAGACTTAGGCGATGTTTGCAAAATGTTTGGTGAAACTGGTCTGGGTTTGAGGCCAAGTTGGACCAGGTTTGGGATGAGTCTGGGCAAAATTAGGCCAATATGTGATGAAAACCAGGAGAAATTTAGTGAGTGATTTTTGACCTGAAACAAGGTGAAACTTGCCATGTCCAGCTATGTTTCTCTTAAAGCAAGGACTGTCATCTGCAAAGCTAACGAGAAATGGGTTTGTACAGATGCTTGGGAAGGAAATTCTTCTCGGCTCTGCCCACAGTAACACCTGCTGCCTCTTCTTTAGAACGTCAAATCTGTATCTTGGACTATGCAGCGCATCTTCCTTTTCTCACTAAAAATGATAAACTGGAAAAAAAGAAAGTGCTCACATGCTTTGATCAAACCAGGAATGGGGGAGAAGGGGAGCAGATGCATCACTTCCTGCCTTGGAAGAGCTTTGGCATCCCAGCTGGGCTGCTGTGCAAGGGTAGCAGGTCTCCTGAAGTGCTTTGCTCCCATTTGCAATGTTATTTGCTATTATTTACAAGGTAATTCAAGGGCTAAGCATTTGCCTAAGTGCAGCTGTAAAATAACACCACCACTTAGCACCTTGTTAGAGTTTTCTGCTTCAAAGCCTTTTGCAAACATTCATGAAGCTTCATAAGACTCCTGGGAAGCAGGCAAGTGTTATCTCCATTTTACAGATCGGGAAAAAGAGGCAGAGAGGTTAAGTGACTTGCCCAGGGCCAATGAAAGAGTATGGGTCACATCTGGGATTAGAACTCTGCAGCTCCTAGCTCTCCATCATGTGCTTAGGCTGTTAGGCCATGTCTCTCTGGGCCAGAAATTGACCCACTTATGTCTTCTTTCAAGCAAGCTTACTACAGGAAGCTCCTGGAGCAGGGAAGGTAGCACTGGGGACTGTGACTTGAATGCACAAGATGAGTTTTTGGCCATCTTATATACTAAGCCCTAGAAATTCCCCATAGTCTATATTTACATGGCCTCACAGTTTGAACTATGGGGGTATGAATTGCTACACAAACACACATGCTGCGTTGCAATTCCCCTGTGTGGACACTGCAGGTGCAACCTAAAAGGAACCTAGTTCGCAGTGACGTAGTCCTCTTTAAACAAGTGCCTTTTCGTTTGCGCCTGCAGCATTCACCTGGGGGAGTAACAACGCAGCTAGTGTGCACTGCAATTCACATCCCACAGTCCGAACCGTGACTTAGACAAGTCCTTAGAGTTCACAAACTGTAGCCAAAAAACAATGGAACGTGACTGCTCTGGGAGAGGCACCAAGGCAATTTAGATCATCAAATAAATCACGATTGCACAAATTTTGCTTAGCCAAGGGCTCCACTGGCAATTTGCAATGTGCAGCCCGAGTGTTTCACCTAATCTGTGCAAAAAATGGAGCCAATGACAGCTCTCTTCATCCATTAACAGGAAGGTGCAGAATGTGGGGTCAACAGGTCCCATCATGATCTGAAGGGAACCACAGAGGCTCCAGGTCCCAGCATGCAGTGCTCCATCTTCACATACTCCTGTCAAGAGCGTGCACTGCCTGCTGGGGCTGATAGTGTCTGCAGGCTGCAGCTCCATGTTAACGAGGCTGGCCATGGGAGCTCTGTGGGCCGCATGTGGCCCATAGGCTGCACTTGGGCTACCCCTCAATTAAATGAGTGAATGTTGGGAAAGAAGCCAAGGTGTGAGGAAAGAAATGAGGATGATGTCTGGATTTTGGCTGTGTTCCAGTGACCCCTGTCTGGCGACAGACTGCAAGTATGCCAACAAGTTCCACTTCCATTGTCTCTTCGGGAACTGCAAGTACGTGTGCAAAACCTCTGGCAAAGCAGAGTCCCACTGCCTGGACCACATCAACCCCAACAACAACCTGGTGAATGTGCGAGACCAGTTTGCTTACTACTCCCTCCAGTGTCTCTGTCCAAACCAGGTAAGAGTAATCCAAGAAGAGTGCCCCTAGAGGTGGGCCAGGCAGGGGCTGTGGAGAAGAGGGAAAGGATGCAGGAGAAAAGGAAAAGGTAAAAGCCTGGCAAAGACAGGAAGACAACCTGGGGCCAATTCATCCCTAATGTTGTTCTACTGAACCACTGAATGAATCTGGCCTCTGATGCACAGAGCTATTTGAAGGGTATAAATTAGAGAGAGCAAGACTTGGGAAATCAGCTCCAGACCAAAATATAGGCAGTTTGTATTTGTTCAGAGCGGGGGTGTGGGAAGGTGTTGATTTTGGGCCTATTTCTAGTGTAAACGCTAAGTAAGGCTATGAGATAAAATGAAACAGGCAAATGGAGGTTGAATATCGGCAAAGGCTGCCTGTTAGATAGTGGAATAGTTTCCCTAGGGAAATGGTGGAAGTCCTATGATTTGAAAATAGATGGCCCGCTGAAGAGCAAATGCACTGTGCCCCTTGAAGAATGGACAGTGCGTGACATGGAACTGGAGGCCTTGCCCACCTGTGACATTAATGGCTCTGTGACCTTCAAAGAGAAAGCAAGTTGCAGCAGGCAACTGAGAGCACGGTTGCTGGATAAATCTAAAACAACCTGTCTCATTGGTTCCTTACAGCACTGTGAGTTCAGGATGCGAGGACATTACCACTGTCTTCGGCCTGGCTGCTACTTTGTGACCAACATCACCACCAAACTTCCCTGGCATGTGAAGAAACATGAGAAGGCAGAGCGAAGAGCAGCCAATGGTTTCAAGTACTTCACCAAACGGGAAGAGTGTGGCAGGCTAGGTAAACCCACCTTGTTCATCCAAATCATTGGATATACTGCCTGACAGCTCCGGCTGATAGCATACTCACTCTCTGGGTCACTTTCTCAATCTAAGGGTGTAGCCATTCTCCCGATACACTAGAGACTTCAGTCATTATAAACCTTCCTTTGACAATATTTTTCATATTCTCTCTGGGCAGAGGCACCTGTAGTTTAGCTTACGGGACCATTTGACCCTATCTTATCTTGAAAGAATGTAAGTGAAATTTTCCCTCAATGTTTATAGTTGTAGTACTTCTACATCCACTATCAAGGATGTATTTAGATCACGTGACCCTGTCTTGGCCAACTTGGGGTGGGGGAGCCCAAATAGGTATAAAAATGACCCACTTGGGCTTTGTAACTGTTCATTTATATAATCCAGAACATGAGTGAGCCTCAACGCACTTGACACAAAGATGGATTAAATAAAACACAGAATTATCATCCCCATTTTACAGGTGCACAGAGGTTGATTTCGCTACAATCATTTTGTAGGTTTTAATAGCAAAATCAGGAACAGAACCCAGTGATCTTGTTTCCCAGGCCCCTGCTCTAACCATTACAGAACACTGCCTTCTGGAGCCAGGAACAGAAGCCAGGCATTATGGCACCATCTAAATTGTAGACTGCACTGCTTCACTATAGCTGAGACACAAACCGACAGAAGTCAAAGATACAAAGAGTTAAAAGGAGAAACATCAGCCCCACACATAAAGGAAAAGTTAGGGTTGTGCCCCACCGAGGTTCTCTTCGGTGCCTAAATATTGGAGTATATGAGTATATATCCATTTCTGCCCTGGCTGAACAGGCTCCAGCTTGTATCCCCAGTGTTCTGATCAGGGGCCAGGGTCCTGTGAGCTTAGCTGCTATGGCCATCTCCACACTGGCAGGAGAGGGCTGGAAGGCCTCTTCATTTCTGCTCAAAGAAGCCAGCCTGTAGGCCTTGCCCCTTTCTTCCAGATGGAATGACCAGGCTCTGGAGGAGCAGCTTCCCCCTTTGATTGTTCGAGGTCTTTTCTTGCACCATGTGCTCTGCTGAACTTGTTGCTTGTTTTGGGCTAGAGTAGGCTGGGGGGGAAATGTTTTCAGTCTGGAAGCAAACAGAGAATGGTGGAAAATGTTTCTGTTTTGATGACTGCTACTCCCTTGTGTGAGAAGGAATTTTCACACCTCCCAATTTTGCCTGATTCCAGGCAGTTTAAGATGAAACTCTTTGATGTGCATTGCCAGGGCTGCATATCAAAAGGATAAATATTCCACCCCCCTGGCCTCTGCAGTAGCTTCTTTCAGTGCGAACCTTCCACTAGAGTGTCAGCTCATCCAAATATCTGATACAAGGCGCTGTGCTGGGCTCCTAGGTTTGCCCGCTAGTTAGATTCATCAGGTAGCACCAAAGCAGTTATGAAATATCAGCGCCTAAAAGCATCCAGCAAAAAGCAGGGAAAACAATTAGAGTCCCCACAGACAGCACCCCAGAGCCTCCATCCCACTGCATGGGACTCACATGGCCATTGTTCATTTTTGGCTTAAGTAAACCAATCAGCCCTGGTCAGAGGTTTGGCCTCAGCAGCCCCAGCAGGATAGCTCAGCCTCTTTGTCGTTTCCTACAGTTCCCTGGACACAGCTTACTCTAGAAAGCAGTCAATTATTTTATGTCAAGGTCCAGATTTAAGAAAAAATATTAATAAAATAACAATAATGATAATAAATAAAAAGATTCTGGGATCCATTCAAAAGCATCTGGCGGTCCGGATTTGGCCCACGGTCCGCCTGTTGACTACCCCCAGTACGCTGTTGAGAAGCAGGAGAGGGGGAGTCAATGGCCAAAAAATACAAACCCATGACAACCAGAACAAAAATGCTCCCCTTCAGCTTTTAATTCATGAAAAATGTATGCTTGAGCGATAGGTCGTCCATGGTAATCAAGGCAATAAGTGTCAACACACCGAGGCCGGTCCTTACCTGGGGTCTCGGTTTACAAATGTCAGGAGATTGAGCAGTTGCTGTTATTTACTCAACTTTTGGTATTTCAGGTGATAGCCAGGGCTAGACAAAGCGGGGCGATGATATATGATACTCAGCCTGCCCCGCTGCCCTAGCAACGGGCAAGTCTTCACTTGCCCTTTGCTGATACTGTTTCAGTCCCGCCAGCACTGTTTGTTCTTCATCCCAAAGAACAGCACAAAAATGATGGGGAGGGCAGATGAGGTAGGAGTGTGGGGGAGGAGGGCCGGAATATCTAAACAAACACAAACTTGGCTTACACATAAAGCACCATCTCCGCCTTAAAGACAGGGCGAATGATTCAGGAGCTGTTTGGCAATGCCATGCCTACTATGTGTGTGGGCACGTACATGTAGGTATGTCTTTCCACATGACTGTAAATGAGTGTCTGTGTATGTTTCCATATAGGCATGTCTGTCGATGTGGGCAGCTAGATGTGTTCCTGCATCTGTATGCAAGTGTGTCTTTTGTTCTGTAGGTCTGTGTTGTGTGTACAGCAAGTGCCTCTGTATGCCTGTGTTGAGGTTTGTGAGTGTGTTTACATCAGGTGCGCAGCTGTAGGTCTCTGTCAGTGTGTAGACATGCCTATGGTTTTACTGCAGCAAGCTATACTTCAGCTACAGGATGTGGTCTGGGGATTGTCTGGTAATCAGCCACACAGATTCATAGTGATTTGCATGAGGCAGAATCCAGCATTTTCCCATAAAAAAAACAATAATGGGGCTGTTTAACTGAGTCTCCTTGTCTGTCTAGAGGCAGGTCCAGCATGCCAGAATCCGTGTAAGCCGTTTCCATTACCCTCGGCCTGGTACCAGCCCCTACGTCACCAAACCAGGAGTAGCAACAAACACTTCCTGGCTTCTCCACATTTGGCCTGGGACCATGCACTGGTCAGAGCTGGAAGGTTGGGGATGGGACAGAGGAGCCTCACAGCCCAGGGTGTTAAAGGGATTATCATTCTGCTTCCAGAGCACACAGATCAAAAGGAGCTGGCTGTTTCCAACATGGAACAATCCCTGATATTATTCTTACCTTCTACTTCAATTGTAAGCTCCTTGGGGCAGGGTCTGTCTTTTTGTTCTGCGTTTGTACACCACCTAGCACAATGGGGTCCTGGTCTAGGATTGGGATCTCTAGGTGCTGGCAAAATGCAAATAATCAACATTAATCATATGTTTCCCCCTTGTTCCCTCTGTCACAAGAGGGATGGGGGTGGTACTCTGTGGCTCAGGGCCACTTCCTGTGTCTAAATCAACCACATCCTTTCTCCCCATTACTCAGCTTGGGAAGGATTTCATTTTGGGTCTGGGGCTGTCATTGAAGAATCCACAGAGCACTCCAGATAATCAGGATTCAGTATGGCAGCAGTCTGGCGCTACCTCCAGTGTGTGCTGATACAACCCTTTCTCTTGCTATTTTAATGTACCAGATTTGTATCGGTTTTGTGTCTGCAGGTTGCAAGTATAACCAGGTGAACAGCCATTTCCACTGCATTCGAGAGGGCTGCCAGTTTTCCTTCCTACTCAAGCACCAAATGACGTCCCACGCCAGGAAGCACATGAGGAGAATGCTGGGGAAAAACTTTGACCGAGTTCCCACACAGGTGAATCCACTGGTTATTTAAGCAGCAGATACGTATGTAGTGATGCACCTTCGATTGCTCACTGCAGAGAGGCCCTGGGCTGAGCGCTGCTAGGTCCCCTCCCTGCAGCACTACAGCCAAGACTCACGCGCCTAATCTCTGAATGCCCCACACTCCACCTAGAGTGCAAAACGTCACACCCCCAACCTCTAAGTGTAGTAGGATACACACCTCAGGGCACCGGTGCCAGTGTACATACTCCCATCTCAATGCATAAGAATCCACATACCAGGATCCTGGTGCCAAGATTACCACTCCCAGCCTCAGTGCCGTAGGATCCACTTGCCAACATGTTCCAACTATCCCTGAAGAACAATGTCAGAGAAAACTGAACGTGTAAACAGATGGCTTTGGTCTTGACATCTTGCTTTTGGTGTGAAAAGTCCGTCTTAATTTCTTGCTGCAGGTTATTGGCCACACTTCAAGAAATGAAAATCTCCCCCATGTTGGCAGCATGGCACCCAGCCCAGCTTCATCAGGAACCCCAGCTTCCTTTCAGGGACCCCAAAGCATGATGGACATTGAAACAGATGAGTACATGGATTACACTGGCTGTAGCCCCGGGGGCATCTCCTCTGAATCCTCCAATATGGACCGCAGCTGCTCCAGCACTCCAGTGGGCAACGAAAGCACATCAGCAGGTAAGGGGCAGCAGGGGAGAAATAGATTTGCAGGTCTCTGCTGCCAAGAGCCCTAAACTCACAACCAGAGGCCAAGGAGAAACTGTGCCTTCTGACACATTGTGTCAGCCCCTGGTTCAACAGAGAATTGCCTTACGCTAGCCTAGCTCCCCTCCATCATTCACAGAGAGGGAGCCATTTCCACATAGTTCTGGGCTGTCCCTTAACTCCTGACATTCCCTTCTTTTTCTGCCTCTGAAGAGGTATTTGTCCTATCTTTCGGAGCTGGACCGGTTTGAATAATTGAATTGCTCAATATCTGTACCAGAGCCATCGAGTCATTAGGACTGTAAAGTTAATTTCCCTTGCTGTTCTGCTTCCTGCCTTCCCCCAGTATCTTTTGTGTTACACTGTGCCACATCTAGAAGTCAGAGGTTTCCCTGCACTCCTGATGCTCAATAAACTGGACAACAGAGACCTCCTGGCTTCACTCTTTCAGGAAGTGATGTGTAAGTAAATGAGAACCTCTGCCATCACTTTCTCAGGAAGTGACCTATAAAAGCAGCTCCTCTCCCCTTACAAGTTGTGATGCAGAAAAGAAAACCTCTAACGTCACTACCTCCTTATCAGAGCGATGCACAGAGGAGATCCCCTGGTGTCATGTCTGCTTTATGCATCCCTTCCTAAAAGAGAACTCTAACATCCCTTCCTGTTTTGAGGATTGAGATTTGACCCTGCCTAACTTCTGTAAATTATGGGATTCTCTCTTCAGCAGGCAGATACAGAACTCATCTCTAATACCCTGTAGCAGTAAGTAAGGCTCCCTTAATTGTCCTTACCTCTGGCTGCCTGTTAGTATTCCAGGAAAGCTTTCTGTGAACTCTCCCCAGGGCTGCTTGTCTCTGAGTCTCTTTATAACATTTATTGTCTTTTGGGACCTTAGTTTCAGACCTATTTTTTTCCTACCTTGCCTTCCAACACTGATTAAATGAAAAATCAGGTGACAACCTGAGCCCAGCATTTCCCTGCCCAGGGGGTTCAGCTCAGACCTCAGGGCTGTGGGGTGGATGTTCATCTCCGTTACTTTTAAACAGCAGTAGGAAATGAGTAATGAATGATGCCCACTGACACTGGGTGGAGGCAAGACTAAGGAAGATGTCCTGACCTCTCACGTCACAGGGGCACTAACACAACCTCTGCACGCTACCCTGACATAAACATTCCACGAGAACGACAGCTGCACGTAGTGCTAAAGCTCCTCCAGAGGGTTTGGAGGGGCAGTAGCTCCCAGGATTCTCTATTAACTAACTGCACCGTCAGAGCCATCAGTCACACCTCCCGGAAAACAACCCACTGACTAATAACCATGTTATGAGTGAATCCGAAAGCCTCTGGGATAACACCCTGCAACAGAGTCCTCTCAGCAGCAGGCCGGTGCACGCTGGTGCCACGTGGATGAACAGACAGGCTAAGAAGGGAGGAATTTCTTTTTGGAAGCCAGGTGGCTCCACCCCCTGCAATTAAGGCCACTCCTTGTTTTCTGTGGTGACAACCATTCCCCCTGCTGCTGCTGCTGTCAGTCACGCATCTTCCATCTCCTCTCTGTTACAGTTCTGTTTTGTACGTGTGTGAATGTATTTTCCATTTTCATCATATTGCTTCCACTCTTGGGTTCTCATTTCGGTTCTTTTGTTTTTCCTTTTTGTTTTGTTTTTTCTGCTATTTTTTTCTCTCCACATTCTCCAGGCTGCCTGGTTCCTCCTCCTCCTCCTACTGCTGCCGCTGCCGATGATGCTATCCACAGTGCACCACAACCTCCACCGCCACCTCTGCCTCCATCTTTCTCACAAGCCTTGCTCAGGTCTCCCCTTCCTTCCCTCCCCTACCTCTTCTCTCCATCTTGTCTCTCATACTCTCTGCTCAGTGCCACTCTTGGATCCAGCAGGGGCATTGTCATGCCTGCCACCAGCACACCTGGTTTCTCGCCCATCATTGCCACTCCAACTCCAGTAAAAAGTGACGTTCCCCTAGTTCAGGATGCAGCAGGTAATTCTTATATGCTTTATCTCTCAGTGACAGCTCCCCCTGCCCATAGTCTCTTCCCACCCCTGAGCTCTGTTAAGTCATAAATGGAAAAGACATCACTATCTCTCTCTCTGTCTTGTTTAACTCTGTCCAAGGGCTCCCCCCTACACACACATCCCCTCCCTTCCACTGATGGGATAATAATGTCATGCTGTAAAGATGCCCAAGGAAGGTATCTGAAAGCACAGTAAATCACTGTGAAAAATTCTCATGACCAGAAGCAATTCCTCATCAATCCCAACCCAAATCCAACAGCAACATTTGTAAATAAACCTGCCGTTTTTGAGCCGCCTCCTCCTCCTGTTAGGTGTCCAAAATGCAACATGTTGACCACATCGCATAACAGGACTTGGAGACTGGTTTAGAGCTCTTTGGCCATCCAGTCTAGTAGCTCCCAACCCTTGCTGCACATCAGTACAGGTCATTCCAATGTGCACCATAGAACTTGGGACTGGCTTTCTCTATCGCATGTTTTGGGGTCTCATGGGCACAGGTGATGCCACTGACATGATGCATCTCAGTGATCTCTGTTGCACCCACAGTTATTTACATCCACCAATTACAGCTGCAGAAAGTAAGGCTGGTTTTCAAACACCTCAGGCCCTCAGTGTTTCCTACATGACAGAGCTCAGGGACATCACAGACAGGGGCGTTTTATACCAGTTGAGAATGGCTTTTCAGGGCGTGCTCAGTTTTGCCCTCTTTTCCCAGCCTGGCTCCTTCTCAGTTACTTGGAAGCATATTTGTGCTGGCAAAGTTATGTTTTTAAAAAGACCCACAGCTCAGAAACCTGAGCTATCCTCTCCCTCTGCTAGCTAGGCACAGTGTAAGCATGCAGAGGTGTGAAACTCCCCAACAGTGGTCATTGCCCTGCCCAGAGCTTCATGGGGATTTTGACTGCTTAAGTGGGATTTAAATTACGCCTTCACTTGTGGTGGCCCTCTGTAGAGGGAGTGTGGTCCAACAGACAGACAGTCACAAAACTGAACTCTTCTGACAGGCAAATCAGATCACCTCATTCTGTCTCAGTTTCCTCATCTGTAAAATGAGGATAATAATACTTTTTAAAGTATTCTGATGCCGATAGGTGAAAAGTACTGTATAAAATCATCTTCTGCTGACAGCATAGGCTGACTATAAACTACTTACAGTTGAGACCTGCTTCGGCCTAAATTTGTTGAGGCATGTTTGTCTCTAATTAGTTATTAGGGAATGAGCACTGTCTAGTGGTTAGAGCAGGAGACATAGAATCACGACTGCTGGGTGGTTCTCCATCTTCACCCACCCTACGGAAGGAAGTTGAACTAGGTTAATTAAATATGTGATTTTAAACAGCTTTAGTTAAACTGATACAAAAGGTAAACACTTAGTTTAAGATGAGCTGAAATAAACCTGGCTTAACCAAACTGATTCAAAATTGTCATAAGCTAAACCAAAACAAGCCACTCTCACATCAAAGTATGTGTCCATACTGGAGGGGGGCATGGGGATCTTGCACTGGTTTAACTAAACATGCATTTCAGTGAGGACAAGGCATCAGTGTCCTTGGGCAAGTAATTTAACCTCTCTGTGCCTCACCTAGCTCATCAGTATTATGGGAATAATGATACTTACCTACCTCTTAAAGACAGTGGGAGACTCAATTAGTTACTATGTATACAGTGCTAGGGATTATTCAGTAATGTACACACCTCTTTAAAACCATTAGTGGTTTAATACTTCTTTGTAATATAGATACATGGGGCCGCATTATCTGCTGACTTACACTGGCTTTACCCCAATGCAATTCCATGACTTCTATGTTGCTGTTATTAGTTATCGTTTGTTTTACAGTGGCAGCTAGAGACCTCAAAGGAGATCAAGGTCCCATTATGCTAGGTGCTGTATACACCCAGCAAGAAACGGTCCCTGCCCAAAGAGTTTGCACTCGAAATAGAGAAAGAGGGTGAGAGAAAGGGAAACTAGCAGAAGATTTGGGAACTGAGGCAGAGAGATTACATGGTTTGCCCACGGTCACACAGTGAATCTGACAGCACCAGGAATTGAACTCAGGTCTCCCAAATTGCCATCCAGTGCCTTAACCCCAAACTACGGAATTACTCCTGGTTAATCACAATGTAAATAAGATCTAGAATCAGGCCCAGTAACTAGACTCTTGCAATCTTTTTCTTCCTCTCCAAAATAGGAGTGTAGCAAGGAACTGGCCTGGAGATCAGTGTCCTGTACCAGGACATGAGTGCAGCCTGCAGAGCACCCCTGCACCTTGCCACCTATAAGCACAGATTTGTGTCTGAAAATAAAGTGTGATTTGGGGGACCTGGACCATAATGGGATAGGGATTCTGTAACCTTGAATTCACTGGTTTGAATCTGGTTGAGCTTAATAGTGATGAAGAGTTATTATCTCTCTGGCGGCTGTTTAGAGGTGCAGATTAAATCAGTGTAAGGGGGCTTAGCCCAGTTCCTAGTGAACATCACTAAGACAGCCTTCACTGTGAATTGCCTCCTTTGTTGCCAGTGTCACCAGAGACACCATGCATACTGAATGGGCAAGTGAGACTTCTGTCCTCTGCCTCTCTCTCCTAGGCATGGGCTCACTCTAGAGGGATGTTGGCATTGTACTGGGGGGAGTACTCTGGGGGGAGTTTGGCCTACTGCCATCCATGCCGTCCCTGCTTGGTGGAGAGTTTGAACTCTTCTATCTCCAAGGTTTTCAGTCTGGTGCTGTTCCTCAGTATTCAGTGTTTCTCACCATTTTGGAGACTCCATTTGATAAGCACCATCCTAGCTTCAAGGGGCATCATCTAAGGCCCTCCCATGGCTGACACGGGAAAACCAACATCTACCACCTTGAGTACATGCTTACAGTCAGCAAAAGAACTTTAAAGCATTCAAACAAATGGTCGAGTGTGTCTTCAGACTCCTAGAGCAGGATGCAAACTGCTTTGGTGCTGGGACCCAGACACTCATGACACAGACCATGCCTCTTTTCAACAGGATGGCAGCCCCAGCATGCAGCTAAGGAAGGCCCGTTTTAATGGGAAACTGTAATTTCCAGTGAAATTCACCATTTTGCACCTGGTGAGAGAGTCTTCTTGCCTCCCCGAGTCCTGCTCTGAGCACACTGGATCTGGAGCTAGGGGTTTTTCGTCTTCCTCTGCAGCATGGGGTACCGGTCACTGCCAAGTGCAAATGGTGGATTCTCTGTAACTTTAAGTCTTTAAACCATGATTTGAGGATGTCAGTAACTCAGTCAAAGGCTAGGGGTCTATTACAGAAGTGGGTGGGTGAAGTTCTGTGGCCTGCGATATGCAGGAGGTCAGATTAGATGATCATGACTGTAAAGTCTCTGAGTCTATGATTTGACCTGAGGAATAACCAGTGGGCAGAAGAGGAAGGAAATGTGGATGTGGTCAAATTCTTGGTATCAGGTTCAGTCCTCTGGGACTCCGGCACCTATCTCCAAGGATGGGAAACTGATATTGGTCCCTTCGTGGCAAGCGGGTTGATTGTTGAGGCTCAAGGAAAGGCTTTAAAAGTGGGATTTTTCTCTTGGAGCCCAATGGATAGTCATTTGAGAATTACCCCTACTGAACATCTGTCTGTGTGTGCTCATCAGTGTAATATTTAGGCTGATTCTGGCCAAAGTGCATCCTGCTTCTAAAAATCCCCCCTTGCAGTTTTAATTAGATGCGGTGAGTCTTCTCCACTTCCTGTCCTAAATAGCTGTGCCCGATTAAACAGCAGTGAGGGAAAAGGATGCTGTGTGTAGTTTATAAAGCACTTGGGGATTGTTTGGGGTGAAAGGAGCAATCAAAGATCAATGAAAGTGCCACATTCCGTGGACTGGGATGAGCTTATTCCTGGGGAAGGAGGACTAGAAATAAAGTGACAGGAGAGGCTGGGAGATTTTTGACCCTGACAAGAAGCAACAGCTGATGCTTGGACATTATCACGTCTACAAGAGTGGCAACTATAAGGATTTCCTGGTGCCAAGCAACACAAATAGCATGGAGGTAAAGTGTGTCAGGAAATCAGGTTGACTACTGCCACAGTATTGAATGAGCACTAATCGGCACACCTTCCTCAGCCCCTGTCCAGGATACAAGGCTGGTCAGGTGACTTACTGGGCTGGGGGCTGCTTCCCCTGCAGCATCGTGCATTGTCCACGGGTCGTAGGTAGAATACGGGGTATGATCCAACCTGGCAATTACCATGTTGGTTACAGGAGGTGATAGGAGTTCCTGCTGCCCCTCTATGAGTAACACCACTTTCCTCTTCCTATTCCCAGGGAACACCATCACCATGCCAACTGCCTCGGGGGCCAAAAAGCGCTTCTGGATCATTGAGGATATGTCTCCATTTGGCAAGCGCCGCAAGACAGCCTCCTCGCGCAAGATGCTGGATGAGGGGATGATGCTGGAGGGTTTCCGGCGCTACGATCTCTACGAGGACTGCAAGGACACCAACTGCCAGTTCTCTCTCAAGGTCACCCACTACCACTGCACCCGGGAGAACTGCGGCTACAAGTTCTGCGGCCGAACCCACATGTACAAGCATGCCCAGCATCACGACCGCGTCGACAACCTGGTGCTGGACGACTTCAAGCGCTTCAAGTCCTCGCTGAGCTGCAACTTCCCCGACTGCCAGTTCTCCGGCAACAGCACGCACTTCCACTGCCTGCGCTGTGGCTTTCGCTGCACCGACAGCACCAAGGTGACCGCCCACCGCAAGCACCATGGCAAGCAGGACGTCATCAGTGCTGCCGGCTTCTGCCAGTTCAGCTCCAGTGTGGACTGCGAGGTGCCGGACTGCAAGTACAAGCTCAAGTGCTCCCACTTCCACTGCACCTACCCCGGCTGCAAACATACTGTGGTGGGCATGTCACAGATGGACTCACACAAGCGCAAGCATGAGAAACAGGAGCGGGGGGAGCTGCCAGCCATCTCTCCCGGCCCTGAGGGCCTCCATCACTCCACCCTGGAGTATGACATCCAGAACTCTTCCGTAAACCTGGACAGCTCCCTCAACCTCAGCACTGATGCCAACAGCTCCCTCTTCTTCCTGCAGAATGCAGCTGGCGTGGGCCTCAGTGACTCCTTGGACCTCAGCAAGAAGCTACCGGAGGCTGCTGCTGGCCCATCACCCAGCAGAGCAGGGACAAGCCCTCACGAGAGCAGGGTGATGGTATCCAACTCCGGCGATGTGGAGGATGAAGACGACTCATCCCAAGATGAGGACGAGGAGGAGGAGATAAATGAGGAAGAGGATGATGATGAAGAGGATGACGATGATGATGACGACGAGGAGGAGGAGGAAGAGGAGGAGGAAGACCTGAACACAGACTCTGAAGAGTCACTCCCCGACCCTGAGGGCCTGGCCACTAAAGAGGATGGGGAAACAGGGGAGGCCTCTACTTCCATAGACCATGGCGATGCTTCCAGGCCTCTGGGTGAGCCAAACCCAGACTTCACATCAGCCCCCACCCCTGCCCTGACCCCAGCCCACACCCTTGCACCGGCAGCTTCTCCTTAACCTTAGAGACAGCAGCAGGTTTGGTTTTGCTCTTAAATGAAATTATTAAGAGGACCCCTTATGAGGCGAGAACAAAGCACCGGGACGGAAAGCGACAAAACGAACTCCACACCGCACGCATGAGGCCCCACGGGACCGACAGGACAGACATGGTCGCATGGGGCCAGCGCACCATCACTTCATTCTGCGGATGACAGAAGACAGGGCAGGACGCAGAGACACGAAACCCTTCTAGATGGACACTAGCTCTGAGGGTGACATCTGCTCTCCTTTCCTCCCCCTATTGTGGGGCGTGTGCCCAGTCTCGGGACCCCTTCTTTTGGGGTGGGCTTTTCCCCCCTCTTTTATTTCTGGATTTTATTTTTCCATGGTTTTAGTTGTATGATACTAATAATAATCTCCACTCCTCGGAAGGGGGGTGTGGGGATGGCAGGTGATGAATTTTAGAATTATATGGGTTTTTTTAAGTGCGTGTAAGGAACTGGTGGCACAAAGGCAACTAGCTAAGCCTTTACCAGTGGGGGCGGGGAGGTCTTTTTCTTTTTTCCAGCATTAAATAAATGGGAGAGACTGATGCACCAGACAGCAAGGGTGGGAGGGGGTATTTATTGTCTTACAAACGAGGAAGCATTAATGAATCAGTGGGGCTGGGAATGACACTTCTCTGTTCTTCCAGATCCTCTTTATTATTATTAATAATAATAATTTTTAAATGCTATTTATATTGTTAAGCTTCCCTTTGTCTAGAACTGTCGGAACAGCTGTAGGTCACCTCCCCCAGCTCCTGCTGATCTCCTGGTAGTGATCTAGCTGCAGCCATGGTAGGGAAGGTCACCATATGGCGGTTAAAGGGTCTGTCACTCACACTGGAGGACTGGGGTTTAACCCCCACTCCCATCCCCAGGTGCTACCCTTTTTTCTCCAGATTTAGGCTCTTTCTTTTTGGTGCTTCAGAGACAGTACCCCTGTCTCAGGCAGGCTGTGAATGGAGGCAAGAGTAGAAGGTGAGATTAGCATCCTTTGCCTTGGTGCAGCTGGAGGGGAAGCACTCCTGCTGCTGGAAGAGCAATGCCTTGCTAAATGCTACTTGCCCTCTGACACAGGGCAATTGAATTTTTTAAATGATGAGCAAGCAGAGTATCTTCAGTGTTTTCCTCCTCAAGGTGAGGGTGGGCAAGTAGATTCTGTGCAAAGGCTAATGAATTTCCCGAAGGGGAGAGAGAGCATAGCCACCACCCACACAGAAAGGGTGGGGAGGATTAATGCAGACACTGGGCCAACTTGGCTCTCTCCTCAGATGCTGGATAGAGAGCTATTGCTTGCTCAGGTCCTGTACCCAAATACCCTTGTCTGCTGTCAGCCACTCCTGTGGCACGGCGAGCAGTGGAACCTGAGGGCACGGCTACCTGCACTGCAGCAGGGTGTCAAGCCTACTCCACATGGGCGAATGGCACCAAGGCCTGCAGCACAGTTTATGCAGTGCCTGCAGGCAGCACCATGGTAGTTGGACAGACCTACAGCACTCAAATGGTTACAAGCTCTCCCGCTGTTCTCTTCCCCCAACCCTGCCAGTAAAGAGTTTACACACACACACTACAGGAGACTATCCAGCATTCTCACAGATGACAGTTTCTGTTTGACCCCCAAGTCCTGAGACAGAGAGCTTGTCTACACATGTGCACTGGCCCCAGAAGGACTAAAGGTGTGAATGAAGCTTGATGTAGTGATTTCGGTGCCAGTGTGTAGACCAACTGGGCATTTTGCTCCCTTGTGTCTAAGACTTTGCCCTTGTTTATTTTGTTCTGTTTTAATTATTTTTTCTAATAACAAACCCCCTAAGCCCAAGGAATCCCTGTCATTCATTTCTACCCTACACAGAAAGAGGCCTCAAGCAGTTTGGGTTGTTTTCTTATTATTTTCCTAAGGAGCCAGCGTGGATCTGGGTCTGAATGATAGACAAGCTCCTCAGCTGTTTAAATGCAGGGAGATGTTTGGATAATGCTTAAAAAGGAAAGGGGGGGGAGAGAAAAAGGAAAAAAATAACAAAAAAAGGATTGTACAGTATTTTTCCTTTAAAGGTTATTATATATAGAACAAAGAGAAACAATGCCTGCCAGAGGGAGACGGGCCTGCCTTCTGGATAGCCCCTTAGAGCCTAGATTTGGTTACTTGTGTGCAATTTTTTTTTTCTCTTTCAGGGTTGGGGTTTTTTGTTTGTTTGTTTGTTTTTAGCATTTATTGGTAGGGGGCAGCAAAGGGGGGAGGGGCCTTAACCTCATAGTTTGAGGCTGTCTTCATACTCCTAGCACTGACTGGAGCTGCACGATTCCGAATTTTAACTTGAATTTTGTAGACAAACAAATGGCTGTTGTGAAAAGAAGTTTGTAGTTTAATTTAATATGGTGGGGGCGGTGGTTTGCTAGCGGTTATTTGTGTGGCTTCTATTTTTCATATGGTTTTATTTTTGTTTGTTACTCTTCCCCGCCCCCCACCCCGCTTCTTGTTTTCTAGTACAGTCCTCCCCTATTATTCCCCACACACACCAATATAAGGAAGCTAGCTTCCTCAGTGAGTACAGAGAGGGATGTGGGGCATGTTGTCCCAGAGGCAGGATGGGTTAGATTGGCTGTACTTAGAGCATTTAGCCGCAGGTTTTATACTGTGTTGCCCTTGTCCAAGCACTTACCTACTAGCGTGATGGGTGCTATAGAAAACCCTCTAGTCCTAACATGGCTCCAAATCTGCAAATACACACAGCAGTGCTTAATTTGCACCATTGACGTCAATGGTGTTTTGCCATTTACTTCAACGGGACTGCAAGCTTAGAACTCCATACAGTCATAAGGGTGTTCAGGATTGGGGGGGCCCTGGAAGGGGTAAGGTAATGGAGATGGATAGCTCCCTGCAGCTAGTGGTTGCTATGCAGGACAGCTAGGAGCCTGCATCTTCAGTTTTGCCTCCCCGTGTTCAGATCTCACCAGCCTCCACTGACTGAATCCTATAAGGTGGCAGCTGAAAGCAGCTGTGTAGGGCAGAGGTCTGAGAAGAGAACCACCACTCCCTCCCCCACTCTCAACCCCACAGTGCCTCAAGCAAGAGCTGCGTTTATGACTCATCCCTGCCCCCCCCCCCTCCATCCATCTCTGACCCATACATCAAACCCTCTTCTGACCTTAGACAGTTCTTATTTTCAGGAGCTGGCACTGGGAAAGGACAGGCTGGTACCAGACTCAGCCCGCCCAACAAGGGCCTGATCTGGCAACACGCTGAACTCCCCCCATAGCACTCACTGAGAGTGCCCACCACCTCAAGATGGGGCCTCAGGTTGACCCGCACTGCTCAATCTGCCTATCCCTGATTGCATTTCCTTTATTTTCTTTCTTTCCAACTGAAAACTCAAGATGGGTTAAAACCAACAAGTCTTTTTTGCCACATAAAGACCCTGATTCAGGAAAGCCTTTAAGCATAGCAAATAAATTGCGTGGTTATTTTAATGAGACATAAACATGGGCTTCTAGTTAAGCATTTCCTTAAGGGAGTTGCTGAACAGGGATGGATTTAAGTGCGTTCCTGAACTGAGGTCATGTACAGTACACAGGACTCCAGTTCAGCAAGTGGTGTATGACTTTAAGCACTGGAGTCAGTGGGGCTGCTCACATGATGAAATTTAGGCATGTGTTTAAAATAGCTTGCTGACCTGAGGACCAGGGAGTTCAACTGACTGACTTAGGAGCGGGAGAGACAAGACCGAATTAGTCTGTTCAAAACAAAATAAAAACAAACACACAAACAAAGCCCTTGAGACAAACCCTCCCAATTCTGCCACCATTCGCTGCTGAAGAGAGAAAAACAAGCAACTAGGCCATTCTAGACACACACTCAACTGGATTAATGTCTGTGTAGAAGAAATTTTATTAAAAAACAAAAAACAAAAAAAAGTTTAAAAAAACTTTTTTTCAATGTAGCAAAAAAAACAAAAAAAAAATCCCCAAGATTTAAAAAAAAAAAAAGGGAGGGAGAATTTTAGCCTTTTGTAATATCCATATTGCACACTAGGACTATAAGCCATTGCTAGCTCATTTTGAATTTTAAATGTGTAATTTTGTTTTGTTTTGTTGTTGTTTTATTTTTATTTCCGGGGGGGGAGGGGAATTAATGCTTGAACCACCAATGCTCTTTTTAATGTTTTATAAATATGTATGTGTATATATATAAATATAAAAACAATATGTATGCACATATATATGTGTGTGTGTATATATCTATATGTATATACATATATATAGATATATAGATAGATATATATAGGTTTTGAGACAAAAAAAAATGCAGAAAGTGAAAAGAAAATAAACCACCCTAAACAGGACGGTGTGCTCTGATTTACTTGAATCTGGTCTCTTCGGCACCTGCATTATTAAGAACTGAATATTTTTCCACTTGAATTTAGTGCTATTAGAAATTTAATATATGTGTTTTATTTATTTGATTTTTTTTTTTTTTGCATGACTGATGCAAGGTTTGACATTTTCACTCAATAAAAACTGGAAAAAAAACCAACCAAACAAACAAATGACGAAGTTGCCTTATTCATTGGGTTTATTGGTCTCTGGCTTGTTTATTTTTAAGGATCTCAAAGGTTTCTGACTGGTTGTGGTTTCTTAAGGCCCCCATCCCAGGGCTGCCACCAGTGCCAGGGCAAAGCCTCTCTATTAACCAGCCACGATTATATGATTGGCACCTGAGTGATGTTTTCATCTGGACTCAAAAGAGTTGAGGGGATGAGCCCTACTGACGATGCCCCCCAGCTCCTGCAAACATTTAAGCACATGAGTAATTTTACTCAGAGTATTCACTGGGGCTACTCACATGTGTAAAGTGTATCCATGTGTGTTCAGTGTTGTTTGCAGGATTGAGGTATGTCTACGCACCATAAACTGTGTACAGACTAGCCTACCCAAGTGAGAACAGGGACCTCCTGGAGTCATGAGATTGAGATGGTGTTGGGGAAAGGCAAGCACCTTTGCTGGAAGGCTACACAAGCTAGCTTCTATAAACTGCAGTGTTAAAGCCCTGTGCCATGGTCGGGCTAGTAAAGAACCCCGTTCCAGGCAGGGCAACCAACAAACAGGCAGAAGAGAGCCCAAGTCCATTCTGGCATAAATTGCTATTTACCTGGTTTTTAGCAGGGATCTGCCCACATCATGCTGCATATCTGTAGGCTGGCGTGACTGCCACCTGCGATTAGATGCACAGGCTGTTGGCTTTGGGCAGCGCTGGAATGCCCTGCCCAAGTGTGACGCGGCACCGAGCAGCAGATCCTGCAGTGCTGAGTGCTGGCTGGAGAAACAGATACTAGATTAGCGAGAGCCCCAGTGGGTGTGCAATACAGCTTGCTCATGCGCCACTGCTGGTCCCCAAACAAGAATTATTCCAGGCCTGCCCACTTGGAGAGAGGGATGTGCCATCCTTTCACCTCAGCTCACATCCACACTGTCTAATAAAGCTGTCCCCTGTTCAGCCTGTGTCTATAGATCTGCTGTACCTAGGCAAAGGAGCTTCCGCTGAATTGACATGTTGTCTACATGTCTCAACCATGCACAGTGAAACCTGCCTTAAATGGCCACCCTCAGGCCCAACACAAATCCACCTGCCTGCCAAGCAGGGCTGGGACTGATTGTCCTCAAAGCACAGACGGCCCCCAGACACTGAAGGCAGGCGCTTGACTCTCACAGCATTCATCACCTTGCAGCCTTGATCCTCAGCCCTGGCAGCGCCAGGTGAGATGCTCCTACAGACAGGCCTGGCCCAGAACCTTGCGGCTGGGCTAACCATTTCCGAGTCCCTCCCACCACGGTCCGAGCAGCTCATGTCACTCAAAGAAAGCAAAAAGAAAGACGCCCCGCTCCCCTGCCTTGCCCCTCCCCTCAGCTGCCCCTGGCAAGGTGTCTATTTGTGCCATGTTACCCTCTCTGCCACCCATCAACGGGAGCCCAGAAGCAGCAGCGCAGAGCCTGCCAAACGTTGCTGCCTTGGCAGCTGTCGCCTCCTTGTTAGCAGAGGGGATTAAGACTCCTCTCTCTTTCAAAGCCCCCTGGTTGCTCCGCTTCTGCTCCCAGCCATCCTGTTTTCAGATGTCATTATCCGAACACGCTCCTAAGCCGCCCTCGGAGCGCAGAGGTTTGTTCACGCTGGAGCTCTGCCCGCAGCACGTGGGACGTTTCCAACAGGCAGGCAGCGCGCACACACACACGCAGCTGGGAGGCTCGCGTTGGGACTTGCCTGCTCTTTGTGAGGCTCTCATTGCACTTAAATAAAAGAGTGAGTAATTTATGGGAGACAAAGCAAGTTCAACAAATGAAAGCCATTGCTGCCACACTCCCTTCAGGCCCTCCCCACTAGAGATAGGGCCTGCCAGGCTCTGGGGCCTGACACCTACAGCCTTCGGTGCGTTTCAGCACACACATGCACTGAACTGTGCGTATACACACAGAGGCCCAAATGCACAACACAAACTCAGGGATGCACTGCCTTTCCCTTTCCAAACAAGTTCACTGCCCTTCACCTGCTGGAGGTGGCTACGGTACAAGCCTGCCTGAAAGTAAATAAAGAGCATGCAGAGTAACTGAGGACACACTAATGGGGACAAGTGGGGGCCCCTTCACCATGAGGGCCAGCAAGAGAGAAATCAAGAGGTCAGGTATCAGTGTTAGCTTGAAACGGGGTACTGGACAGTGTGGCGGTACAAGACGCCGACATTTCCTTTAGCTACAGGCCAACCCCAGCCTCTGTCTCAACAGGGAAAGTAAAAAGTGTATTAGGAAAATGGTGCTTTTAGTTGTGCCTCTCCTGATGCCCCAGAATTACTAAGTCTGAGCTACAAGAATCTCTGATTTTTCTCATCAGGTACCTCTCCAGCTCAATCACCAAAAGCCAGAACCAACACTCGACCCAGCAAGGGCCACAGAGAGCCAGAAACCCAGGGAGTGAGCCAGGCAAGCAGTCACTGCTGCAGCTGGCAGAGAGCGATTAGCCACACCCTAAGGTGTGCAGAGCCATGGCTAGTGCCCGGAGAGATGCTCCTCACAGCTTGATCACCTGAGTAGAAAATGCAGTAAAACATGTTGGTTTTACATTGGTGAGGCCTCATCTGGAGTACTGTGTCCAGTTTTGGGCCCCACACTACAAGAAGGATGTGGATAAATTGGAGAGAGTCCAGCAAAGGGCAACAAAAATGATTAGGGGTCTAGAACACATGACTTATGAGGAGAGGCTGAGGGAGCTGGGATTGTTTAGCCTGCAGAAGAGAAGAATGAGGGGGGATTTGATAGCTGCTTTCAACTACCTGAAAGGGGGTTCCAAAGAGGATGGCTCTAGACTGTTCTCAATGGTAGCAGATGACAGAACGAGGAGTAATGGTCTCAAGTTGCAGTGGGGGAGGTTTAGATTGGATATTAGGAAAAACTTTTTCACTAAGAGGGTGGTGAAACACTGGAATGCGTTACCTAGGGAGGTGGTAGAATCTCCTTCCTTAGAGGTTCTTAAGGTCAGGCTTGACAAAGCCCTGGCTGGGATGATTTAACTGGGAATTGGTCCTGCTTCGAGCAGGGGGTTGGACTAGATGACCTTCAAGGGTCCCTTCCAACCCTGATATTCTATGATTCTATGTTTTATTCTGGGAGGTAATTAGCTCTGGCGGCACAATGCCTCCTACACCCAAATGGAGGCAAATTCAAGACTTTTGTAACTTCTTGGGAAAAGGGAGAAGCAGCCATCTGGGCTTCAAACAGAGCACAGTCTGCCCCAGCCTTGGACAATCACGCAGAAGCACCATGGGACTTCCAAGGCGCAGTGCACTTAAGGGAGGCCCAGTGACTTGCTGTAGACGAATCATCTTCAATTCCATAAGCCAGGCCGTCAACCGTCTTGAGAACCAAATCTGAATTGGTCCAGTCACAGTTGTGCAGGGCCCAGGCCTGGAACAGCGGGGTAGGGTCTCTAGTCAGAAATGTGGGGCATCAGTAAAGCTGGGTGGGGAGCCCAGAAGTGGAATAGCTGGGGGAGCAGTAGGTGAGGCATGAAGCACTGAGCAAGCTTCCGCCATAAACCTCCAGGCTCCTACTATTCAGGACAAAGAACAGAGTATCTCCCACAGGAGGGCAGGGATGGGGCCTGCTTGCCTCCTTGAAGGACAATGAAGAGTGACTCTAGGATGGCCTCCTGCTTGCACCATGGCCAGGGCAAGAGCTGCTCTTTCCCTCGGCAAGCTGGACACCAGAGATGGGGCAGACATAAGAGAGAAATGAATGGAGCCAGTTCCCTCCATGCTCTGGCACTGCCCTTCCCACTCAGCCTTGGGCTGGAGGCCAGCTGCTGCCACCTGACCCCTCCCCTCCCAACCATGCTACACCATGGGATTTATCTCCAAAGCTCTAGAAAAGAAGATTTTCATAGGGCACAATTATTGCGGGACCTCAGGGAGGATGAGAGTGGGGAGTCTGGGGTAATAATGCAAAATATCCCAGAGAGAGAGAGATTTGTGAGTGTCAGGTAAGAGAAAGAAAGGGGGGTTAAGATCAAACAGAAACAATAAGCTCAGAGTTTCACAATCAGGCTCTCAAATCCCCTGCACATTTTTGCATAAGCATTTCCCAGAGGTAAGATTTTACACGTGACACAAAGTGCACCAGTTGCTTGCTCTGCACTTTCCATCTATGCCCCTGATTTACACTCCCAAACCCAACGCTCTCACACACAAAAGCTCACGTCAACCACCTGCAGGCGCCATTTTGAAAGCTCAGGGGAGGCCCCTTTGAAAAGGAAGCTCTTGGGGTAGCAAACGAGTGCTTGCCTCACCATGGAGCGGAGGGAACTTGAGGCAGGAGCTTTACAAAATGACGGTAAAATCTCATTTCTTCTCCTATGAGAACATAAACTTTAAAGCTGTAGCTGAAAGTCCCTGAGGAGTTTGTACCACTCCAAATGACAGGCATCCAGACTGCAGGGATGTTATGAGAGTTTCATATCAGAAAAACTCTTTTTTTGTACAGATAAGGGTGAAACTTGCGGGCTAAGCCTAGAAAGAGTGAGAGTGTGCACATGTGTGTGTACACTACTGAATGTGTATATAAGTCTGGGCATTTGTGTATACATATAGTATGGAAGGGGGTCTCTGTGTGTATGCAAGTCTGCGTCTAAGTTTGTATGCATGTGAAACCATGTGCACACACATATGTACATACAGTACACAGGGCTTGTTGTGCCAACTTCAGAAATGGCCTGTGAGCGTGCCTGCAGTGCGTATGGGCAAGCAAGTGTGAGTGTGACACAGACCAGGCTTGTGTAAGGGAGGGTGCGTGTGAGAGAGAGGAGGTCTGGGTGTGCATGTGCACACAACAGAAAGGTGAGTGAGGGTGATTTTGAGTCTGTGTATTGTGGACACAAGTGTGTCAAAACACAACAGTCTGGCAGGAAACCCTAGCTTTCCCTCTCCGTCTCCTGACCTGACCTAGCTGTGCTGGAGCCCGGAAGCTGACAATAACTAACTCTGTAGGGGGGAGAATCCCTGGGGGGTGGGGGAGAAGGCAGGGGTTGTCTGAAAAACACTTGTTGGGGTGGTGGCTAGGATGGGGGGTCAGGGCCCCTCCACACAGGCTCTGGGGCAAGAATGGGGCTGAGATACAGTCTCTTTTCCTTTAGGGCTCCCAACTCTGCAGTCCATTTGCTGTGAAGAGCTTTGTTCTCTCCTGGGGCTGTTTTTTCACCTTACCCTAGTGGTGACTGGGTGATCTCTATCCCTGGGCTCTGCCCTGGCTCGTGGAGCATCTCCGTGGCAGAGGTAGCTTAGCTTGGCCAATGGGGTGGCTTCCCTCCTTCCTTTTGCTCTTTTTTGGCAGGGAAAATTTTAAACAAACAAATGAAGAAACACTGAAGATTTAAGTAAACAGCCAAAGATTTATCTGACAGGCCAGCTAAGCAGCCTTTCCCTGGCCCAGACCCTCCCCTTCCCACTAGCCACTACTTACTGGGGCAGTCTGGGGAGATGCTTTTCACTCTGTCTGGGAAACCAGGCCCCAACAGCATTTACTCTCAGCCCCAGCTGCCACAGGCAGGAACCCACCACCCAGGAGCTCACACCAGCACCACCTTGGGCAGGGCTCCCAGCAAGGGGCTCATTACCATCATTACCATGACCTGGGGGCTTTGAGTGGCCTCACACCCACTTTGTAATGACCTTAAACAATCACATGTGGGGGGCACTAAAGGTAAAAGAAGGACTCTAAATAACCCAGAAAGCCTCGCAAAGCAGGACACCAGCTCCACTTGCGCCACTGGAGAGACACAGACGTAGGGGACAGTAGGAATGAGAGGAACTGCTATTAGACTGACTAAATCCTGGTATGGAGCAAGAGAGTGGGAGTAACCTTCCTCCATATAGCTCCGCTCGAGTACCTCACCCACATCCACCCCTGCTCTCCCGGTGCTAGGCCCCTAACTCAGCGCCGCTCGTGTACCTCACCCACATCCACCCCTGCTCTCCCGGAGCCAGGCCCCTAACTCAGCGCCTCTCGAGTACCTCACCCACATCCACCCCTGCTCTCCCGGTGCTAGGCCCCTAACTCAGCGCCTCTCGAGTACCTCACCCACACCCACCCCTGCTCTCCCGGTGCCAGGCCCCTAACTCAGCGCCACTCGAGTACCTCACCCACATCCACCCCTGCTCTCCTGGTTCCAGGCCCCTAACTCAGCGCCGCTCGTGTACCTCACCCACATCCACCCCTGCTCTCCCGGTGCCAGGCCCCTAACTCAGCGCCACTCGAGTACCTCACCCACATCCACCCCTGCTCTCCTGGTTCCAGGCCCCTAACTCAGCGCCACTCGAGTACCTCACCCACATCCACCCCTGCTCTCCTGGTTCCAGGCCCCTAACTCAGCGCCGCTCGTGTACCTCACCCACATCCACCCCTGCTCTCCCGGTGCCAGGCCCCTAACTCCACTCTAAACGAGTACCTCACCCACATCCACCTGTATTCGCCCAGTGACGGCCCCCAACTCAGCTTCAAACAAGTACCTCACCCATATCCATCCCTGCTCTCCCGCTGCCAGGCCCCCAACTCAGCTCCACACAAGTACCTCACCCACATCCACCCGTATTCTCTCAGTGACAGCCCCCAACTCAGCTCCACACAAGTACCTCACTAACATCCGGTGCGAGGCCCCTAGCACAGGTCTGCCAGGCACTTCACTTGTAGCACCCACTCCCACTGTGAGCAGGTTATAGTCAAACCCCCATAGGCCACACTGACCAGGCTGAGTGCTCAACTCAGACCTGGGGCATTGGCAGAAGCAGAATTTTTGGCTGTCCCACATGCAGCACCTGGGCTTGTGAGGTTTCCTCAGGATTGTCTCGCCGTGGGGCAGCGCAGTGGTACGGCTGGGATTGGGGAGGGAAGTGAACCCACTGCCCCAAGAGGAAGGTACCTGAGCTGCATCCCTGACAATGCAAGACTACTGCCACTTCCTGGAGTCCCCCAGGCTGCAGATTTGCTGTGAGGGCAGCAAAGGAGAGGACAGTCTATGCCATTAATCCATGTGTTTTACACACGCGATTGAACTCAGCCTATCTACCCGCACAAAGCAGGCAGCTTTACCCCAAGCTGGTCTGGTTTATAGCTGAAGAAACTGAGGCAAAAGGGGTTGTTTACACAACTTGAGGCCCACACACTCCTAATCTAACCACTAGACTGTACTCTCCCCCACCCTCCCAAGAAACAGAAGGGGATAAAAGTTGTTAGGGAACCACAAGCTCCTCTCGTTACCAGAGCTCACTGTTCACTCCTAGGATGAATGCGGGAGCGAGGGCAGAAAGAGCCCATGTACCACGTACACTGCTGGGCTGGGGAAGGGAAAGGAGAACACAGGAGCAAGCTGGTGAACAGGCAGTGGGGGCGGGGGACACCTGTTGGTGATGGTGTAACGGGGGCAGGAGAGCAGAGCTGACAGCAGGCCCTAAACCAGGGCTTGTCTATAGGTGAAAGTTGCACCAGGTTACCTCACCTTATTCTCTGTGTGGTCAAACATACTTCAGCTTAAACCACTTTAAGCAGAACCGAAATAAACCTGGTTTAAACTGAAGTGAGAGTGTCCACACAGGGATTTGCAACAATTTAACTAAATCGGTTTAAAAAACCATTAAAGTTAAATTAGTGCTATTTTCTCTTGTAGACAAGGCCTTGGATACTAGCTTACAGCACCACGGAATAAAGCGTTACATTTCTGAATGTTGGACGAAGAGAAAGAGACAAACAGAGCAGAGAAAGAGACAGATGGACTGACTGACCAACAGAGAGATGCTGTACAAGACAGGCACAGTGACAAGAGACAGAGAGGCTTGCAAAGTCACAGATAGACAGACAAGTATACACAAAGAGAAACGTGCAGCAAGCATGCCAGTTGTACTTCTAGAGGCACCCAGTGAGCCAATCACCTGGCCTGTCAATCACAATCCTACTGAAAAGTAGGGGCTTTCTCTAAACCAGTTAAGAAAATATAAATCCCATCTCTTCTTTCTCTCTAATCCCCCCAGACGCATTCACGCCACACCCGTGTCACACCAGATCCCCCATTCTCTGGAATCCAGGGGGATGAAAGACCATTAAGGGTTAAACCCTAAAGCAGACACAGAAAAGAGAGGGTGAGGGCCCTGGGGGAGATTTCTAGTCTGAAAGACACTCTACAAAAATAAATTGTAATTGAGTTTAATAATCTTCCCCTTTCCAGAAAGGGTCTGACAGATGTTGCCTGGTGCTCACTTCTGCCCCATTTCAAATATTTTTACCTTATTTGGATGAAATATATTATTTTTCTAATTAAAGGAATTTTTTTTTCCTCCAAAGGGCTGGTTTTCTCCTCCGTCCAGCTGGTGCCTTTATTAGGTTAGTGCTCGCTCCCTTTTGGGGATGGGATTGTTTTTTTCCCTGAGCCAAGAGAGATCATGACAGCCCCTCAATCCACAAACGCACAAGCTCAGCACTCCTGCTGCACAGGGAATCGGACTGGCTTTCCTGTGCCCTGCTCTCTCTTCCCCCGATGCACCTCAGCTGTGTTTACTGTCTTATAGCAGCACAGGTAACCACCAGGGCTGGGTCTCCCTGGCGGAGCAGGTGGAGGAGGCCTTAGATGCACGTACAAAGGTCTACACCGGATGGACTCCTTGGGAAGCTGCAGTGTGGTCCAGTGGACAGGGTACCACACAGAGTCAGGAGACCCAGGATCTACTTCGATCTGTGCTGTGCGATCTGGGGCAAGTCACTTCCCCTCTCTGTGCTTCTGTCCCCCGCCCCGCTTGCTCTGGATGATCTATTTAGATTGTCAGCTCTATGAGGTAAGGTCTGTCCCTCGCCAGGTGTTTGCACAGCGCCCAGCACCATCTCGGCTGGCGGCTCTAGGCACTACGCTGATACCAATACGAAGCACGGGAGAGCATGCGGGTCAGGACCAGCTCCAGGCTTTGTAGGAGCAAGGGAGAGTAACACAGTGGGGACCTACCTCCTCTCGCTGCTTTCAAGATCTGTGTCGGGAAATAGAGCTGAAACACGGCTTAGCCAATGGGGTGCGCATCAAAGGATCCCGTGGGCTGCCAGCAGCAGGGGAAGCTGGGTTCAGAGCTCTATTCAGCCATATAGGCCCAAAGCGTACGGCAGGGTCACAGCAAGAGGCATAAGGCTGCTATGGTGCCTTTGTTCCCAAGAACCCACAGCCCTTTACTGATGTCACAAAGGAAAAATGAATAGTCAGATTTCTGACTGGACCCTGGCATCCCCTCCCACCCCCAGTCCTCCCAAACCAGACTACACAGGACAGACAAGGGGCTACTCACCTTCCAGGCCTCAGGAAGCCCTCGTGGTGCTGACGTCAGCATTCCAGCAATCCACTGCTTCTCTCGGCCATCACACACCGCGGCTCGTGACCTCTTTGGGTCACAGCAGATCTCCAGGCAGGGCTGAGAGGGCCCCCGGGAGAAGGTGCCATCACCCAGCAATAAGGGAAGGAAAACACAGCTGGAGTTAAGGGAAACCTCATAGCTGGGAGAGGGCAAGAAGCAGCCAGGTCCAACATGGCCGCCTCAGGGCTGCAGCTGCCTGGCTCAGCCACATGTAAAGGGCCAGTTCCAGAAAGGCATGCTGGGGGAAAAGTTCCTGAGACACTCCACATTTGGGAGGAGCCAGGGCCTTCTGCATGTGGCATATCACCACTTTCTCAGTCTCACTCAGGAAAGAGCCTGGGGAGGAGGTAATGCTTCTTTGTGAGCTACGTGACCTGGGGTAGAGATCTGGGCCCAACTCAAGGACAGGAAGGATGGTGCAGTGGTTAGGGTGTTAGCCTGGGACTTAGGAGACTGAGGTTCAAGCTACTCTGCCACAGAATTCCTGTGTGCCCTTGGGCAAGTCACTTAGCCTCTCTGTGCCTCAGTTCCCATCGGTACAAGGTGGATAATAGCATTGTTCTCCCTCACAGGGGTGTGGTGAGGATAATTACAGACTATGCTCAAATACTGCAGTGATGATGGGGGAGTCATCTAAGTAGCATCAGTAGTTTTGCTTTGCAGTTCTCCTTTAAGAAGGGGAAACTGAGGCACATAGAAGTAAAGTGATTCAGCCAAGGCCACACAGTGAGTCAAGACTAGAACCTAGCACACTTTCCCTTATGCCTGGAACAGACTCCAAATCTCTTTTGCAAAGTTCTCTCCCAAAAACACCATGGAACCTGCCTCTTCTAGGATGCATTCCATCTACCATCCCCTCTCAGCACTAAACTAGCTCAACTCCCAGTCTCCTTACTCCCTATCCCAAACCGCCTGGCTTACTCTGTGAGCACGCAGAGCAAAGTGCTGACAGTTCCCCACATTATCTCAAGAACTTGCCTGTCTCCAGCAGCCCATGTGGGTGGCGGGGTAGCACTCACATTGCAGTGTACACAGCAGGACTTCAACTCTGGAGTGAGACCTCCCCATGCCCGACAAAGCTGCCTGCACTTCGTGTTAGGCCAGGGGAGAGAATAGGCATTGGTTTGAACTGAGCAAGGAACACCCAACAACAGGGGATAGCCTGCTCCAGATCATGTGGAGACAGGACAAGTGAGGAAAGGGAGATGCTTACAAGTGGTGGTGGTGGGGAAGGCAGGGGAAGGCGATGTGCTTTTGAGCAGATAGAAGCACGTGGGGGGGAGGGGGGGGAATATAAGGAAAATCTAGAGCAGGGGTGGCCAAACTGTGACTTGTGAGACACATTTGGCTCTTTTAGTTAAAGTGCAGCTCTTGGAGCCCCCACACCTCCCCCCACCCCATTCTCCACCTACCAGACTGGGGGGGCGGGGGGGGAGCTCGGGACTTCTGCCTTGCAGCAGGGTGGTGAGGTAGGGGATTCTGCCCAGAGGGGAGGGGAGTCTTGGGGCTTCAGCCCCACAGGGTGCGTCTGCTGGAGCTCAGGACTTCAGCAGGAGCAAGTCTGAAACTCGAGCCCTGGCAGGGGCCTACCGAGGTCCTAAAGCCCGACTCCCAGCAGGGGTGCCCCAGCTCTTGAACTTCTGAAGATTATTGTATGCAGCTTGGCGGGTCAGTAAGTTTGGCCACCCCTGATCTAGAGCTACAATCACTCTCTCTCTCTCTCATATACTCTCACACAAGTGGGGGCTGCAGGACCGAACTGAAGTGTACCAGCAGGCAGCATTTGGGAAACCCAGGATTAAGGTGCCTGGCCAGCATTGTGCACTGGGGGAATTCGCACAATGCCTGGCTCCAGCCAGCCTCTCACTTTCCTGAACGCTAAACTCACCTGGACAATCTTGACTTTATGTTGTCTTGAGAACAGATCCTGGCTCGCTTGTCATCTGAGGTGGAGTCAGACAAAGACGATTTGGGGACATCCCTCTCCTAATCACTTCCCACTCTGGCATGCTTCCAGAGATATCCTGGCATCTGTACTGCTGCTGCTGGACACTGGAGCATGTGTTCTTTTGCCCCCATATTGTCTGACACAGCATAGGCTGTCTGCATCCACTCGGGGAGGTGGGTTGGTGGAAGTATGGTGTCTCACTGAAGTGCTTCTCAGCTGTTCATGGAGGGGGGGAAGGCGTGGATCAATGATCCTTCTTCTCTGCCAGCCTCATCTCCTTCTACCTGCTCCTCTCTCTTCATTCTGCACCAGCCTCCCTCCTTTGTGTCATTTGCCCACTCCTGACTTCATTCCTTCTTCCACTTTGTCCTTTATGCCTGGAACAGCCTCCAGATGCACTTATGCAAACCCCCCTCCTACCGACACCATGGAACCTGCCTCTTCCATGAAACATTCCAGTTACCCCCACCCACCACTCCACTCCACTCCTCCATCACGCTGCTCCAAGGTGTGTCCCCCTTGGTGCAAGGGACTTGTCAATCATTTGGCACAGTTCTCCTCTTTCTGTACAGTGGCAAGAACCCCTGCAAACACATGTAGAAAGCTATTGGTGGGGTATCTTCACCTGACAAAGGCTGCTGTCATCTCTCTTGTCCTGCAGAGAAAGGGGTCCCTTCTCAGGGATCTGTCAGCTAATGTTAAGGTGTTCCCAATGCATACTGGCCACTGTATGACTAATCAGTTCCCAGAGCAACTGATTTATGAAGCCAGGTCCCAGTAGGGGTCTGGGGTAGAAAGGAGGAGGCATTATGAACTGCAGGTCAAGCTCCACTGTTTGTCAGGACTAAA
The DNA here is from genome assembly GCF_965140295.1 of Lepidochelys olivacea. Classification (NCBI taxonomy): domain Eukaryota; kingdom Metazoa; phylum Chordata; order Testudines; family Cheloniidae; genus Lepidochelys; species Lepidochelys olivacea. Next base: position 19,366,097 of record NC_140428.1, read on the forward strand.
ATACTGGCCCAAGCATCCCAGCATCAAGCCAAGGCAATCAAGAAAGGCCCCTGACAAGAGCAGTTCCATCACCCTTGGTTAGCTTGTCAGTACTTTCATTACATGGATAGCTGGAAAGCAAAGACAAGATGTGATTGACATAGGAACTAATAGCACCCAGCACTCCTGGGAATACCTGTTGGTAAGTAGGCCTTGCTCTCCAAGAATCTCCTGTGGATGTGCTAGGTCTCCTTAGGCAACACTTGTGAGCGAATAAACACAGTATCAGCAGCAAGATGCCCAGGGTTAAGTTTTGTGACCAACAGGAGCTCTGATCCCGCTGGCAGGGGACGTACATTGGGTAGAGAACAGGCAGGCTGTGACTTAGCAAGAGAGCAAGGTTTTCAAGGCCTGGAAAATTTGGGAGGGGGAGGAGAATCACTTTGTGCCGCTGCACCACAAAGCAAAGCAAGGTTTGAAAAACCTGTAGCAAACATATCTTGTTAATGAACGGAGCATGGAGGGAAGGGAAAAAAAGCTTCGGGCTGCCTGTGCTGTAAACCTCGTAAGTCACTCCGCAAGGCGCATACCTCAGCAACATATTTTCCACATTTCACTGACTGCTCTTGTCCAGGCACTTTCTATTTTCAAACCCTTCTATGTATATAAAATGTACACGGGCAGGGCAATACTTTTTCATTACATCCCCACGTTCGCCCTGTGTTTCCATTTCACAAAGATTCTTGGCTTGGGGAAAAAGAGAGTGCCATCGCCCAAAGAAAGCCTCTGCTTTTAAACACTCTCTAATTTGCCCTGTTTTAGCTAAATGCAACGTTCTTTGTGAACGTTAAAGGAGAGAGGGGGGGGGGGGAGAGGGAGAGAGAGACTCCTGAGGGAAGATACTCGTCCATTTAAGGAATGAGAAATCATCACATTCAACAGCAGGTCTAAATACAGTAATCTGAAGGTCCCTTTCTCTCCCCCTGAGCAGGAAAATGTCACCATGTACCAGACACACAAACACTCAGGAATCAAGTAAATCCCTCATTTTTAAGAAGGAAGCCAAATACTTCAGTTGAATGAAGATGGTATGATAGCAGCTATGAGTTGCTATACGCCATGCCTTGCAGCGCCTCCTGTTGGGAGAAGGTGGGGTTAGATAGCCAAGGGATGCAACACATCACTCCCTGCAGCACCTCCTACTGGATGACAGGGGGACTGGAGTAGCTATGTGTTACCTCAGAGGTGATGCACCTACACCATCTCCTGCAGCGCCTCCTGCTAAGAAGTTTAGACGAGGGCAGTTTCAAGTTATGGCACAGCCAGACCTACTTATACTGTTCCCTGCAGTGGTTCCTGCTGGGAGAGAAGGGCCCTGGAGTAGCTGTCAGTAGCCCCAATCACAGAGCATCTCCGTCATACCTTGTGCTACCCCTTGCTGGGGGAGCCGTGTACTGCAGCAGCTGAACACAAAACCAACCTTAAACGTTTTTTCCAATTATCTTTCAAAAATGTTTTTATAGGGGCTCCATTTCTGGAGCCTGCCCTCCCTCTCTCCCTTTCATTTCCCTCCCCACTCCTCAGAAAACATGAGCAGCAGCAATCCTGGCAGCCTGGCGTTAAATAGTGGTAACCTATATTTATTACAATTATATACAATCGTATTTTATATTTGAAATCTATACATGATCACACGGACGAGCACGTTTGCTTGGTGAGGACGACAGTGAGACTCAGATGTTACAGGAATTGCTCTGCTAAGAGGCTCTTATGCAGTGAATAAGAATCAGACAGCACCATTTTACCAGTTGAGAACACAATGCTGCAAACAAGAGGTTTCAAAAGTTCTTGGTTTGTTTTTGTTTTTAGCCTGTGTAGGGCAAAGAGGGCTGAGGTGGGGAGGGGAAGGGGTGCATCTCTGCTCTGGAAGTGCTCTCCACACTGTGAACAGCACTTTGCTGAGGTGGGTGTGTATACTTTGCTCCAACACAAGTCTCGACTAACTGTTTCTGGTGGGCTCTCTCCTTATTTAGGGAGGAAGATGGGCTAAGAACTATTGCCGAGATTCAGAACTAATCAACTATGCCAGGGGCCAAGACACCTGATCCATTCAGGTAGGGCTGTCAATAGAATGGAAGATGCCAGACACGGACATGAGCTCCCCTTCTCTGCATGGGAGAGCAGCGACGAATTGAAGTGGGCAATCCAGGTGAGAATCATACTAACAGGAGAAGGCCTTTCACCTGAGAGTAATTAGTAATGAGGCTTCCTGCTCTCATGATCACAGCCATGGGTCTGGCCTCTAGCAAGAGGCTGCAGGAATGTGGAGGGGAGAGCAGGGGGCAGGAGTACTGTTCTTTGGACCCAACAAGAACTTCTCAAAGGCTGGATGGTTTCAGGAACTGGGCCTGGCCCGAGGTTTGGGGAGGGGGATGGCTGGACTGGGAAGCAGATCTGACAGAGATCTCAGAAACAGAAACAGCCTGGGGGTGGCCAGTTTGGGGATGGCACACCATCTGATTTCAGGACTAAAACCTGATGGGAAATTTCAGGGGTTGGGCAGAAGTGGTTTCAGACTGAGATTCAGTTAAAGGATTGGGGATGAGAAGGGGCAGGGGCAGGCCTGTTTCTAAGATCAGATGGAATATCTCTAGGAAGCAGCGAGGAGCTGGCTGGTTCAGGAAGGACGCTGGATACAAGGGAACTTGTTTCTCTAGCCGTGCTGCATGGTCAGGTGAGTACTCTTCTAGCCTAGGCAGCGACCCCCAGCTCAGATTCCTGCGGTGGTGCTGGGGCAGAGAGGGAAAAGAAGCCACTGCAAAGCTGCATGGCCCTGGGGTGACACAGGACCCGCCTTGCTCACTGGAGGATCAGGACGCTACTCGAGGTGAATCATGGGCGAATCACTGGGGGGTGGGGAGTGAGGGGAGAGTTCTCTCCACCGAGTGAGAGAGGCACCAGGGGCTGGGGGAAGGCTGGACAGATGCAGGGTGGCATGGGAAGAAGCCCATTCACCCTAGTCGATCTCATTCTCATTGCTGGCCCCTTCAGGTCTCCGTAGCTTCTCCACCTGCTCGTTAATCTGCCCATCCCCTCCTCGTCGGTCCTCGGTCTGGACATCCAGGCACTCCTCTTCATCCACATGGCTGACATCATCATCCTCATCGTCCTCTTCCTCCTCATTCCCTTTGTCCTCCCTCTTCTCCTCCTCGCCCTGCACTTCCATTCGCACTTGGCCCTTGACGTCCATCACCACCTCGCCCTCCTCCTCCGTACCTAGCAGGTGGCAGCTGACTGTTGCCCCTTCTGGGCTGTGGTTCTCCTTCACGGGTGACGAGGAGGTGGACTCGTTGCTGACGGGCGAGATGTCACTGCTGCTGTTGTGGTTGGTAGCAACAGGGTTGGAGGGCGAGGAAGGCTTCACCGGGATTTGCCATGATGGGATCTTGGGAGCTGAAGGGGAGGGAGGGAACTGCCTCCTTGGGGGGAGGGAAAGGAGAAAAAGGAGCTTTTATTACAAGCACTGCAAGGGGGAATCATCAGAGAAGGGATCAGCCTCCCAGACGCACGACATGCTCAGGGAGTCACAGAAGGTGGGACCGGGATCTCAAGTCTCCTCTGTAATAAATGAATAGTAACGAGGCTCCTTCCCCTCTCGTGCCAGGATGTCAAAGCACTTTACAAGCATCCAGGAATTGAGCTCGTGCATGAGAAGAAAATACCATCCCTGTTCAGAGCTGGGCAAACTGAAGCGGTGAGAGATTGAGAGCTGGCCAACTTCATACAGGGAGCTGGGACTAGAGCTTAGGGGTCCTGACTCCAAGTCCCCCCACCAAGCTGTAGCGACTAGAGAGTGCTGCCTCTGGATAGACAGGGAGGTTTCATTGTCCCTCCACAACCATTGCAGGTTGGGGAAGATCATTCCCATCTGTGTGAGGAGTCAGGAGCTTCAACCCCAACCCGTGTCTGAGCCACGGTGAAATGGCACCCTGGTTCCCCACCATCTCCCCCATGCACGTGTGTGCTCACACACGCACTAGCTCACTGAAGTCCAAGTCCAGTGTGCACTGTACCCATCTGGACTAAAGCCTCAGCAATTGTAAAGCAGTTTAGTGCCACTGACTTCCATGGAGTTATACCAATTGACACCAGCTGAGGAGCTGACTCATCTGTCCCTAGTGGCAGCCCAAGTAACCACATGGGGGAAGAGGGAAGAAGGCCTTGTGGTGGGGGGCATGCTCCATCAGGTGCCTTCGGAAACACATCTGTCACCCAGAAAGGGACTCACCAGGACCCGATCCTGTATTCCTCATGCAGCCCCAGCTCCCACTGATGAGAGTGGGAATTCAGCATGCATAGAGGTATGGGATCAGGCCCTTAAAAAGGAAGTGAGTGTGGGAAAGGGTTCACACGCTCTGCGTGTTGAGCTGGCTTGTGCCAAGGATTGCTCCAGAAGAGACCCAGGGAGGCCAGCTGCCTTTCTGCAGGGAGCATTCAAATGAGGCCAATGCAACAGATTTAATTTTCTTCGGCAGACCTAAAAACAACTGCACTCACCTCCCTCCCTCTGCCAGTGGCCTTGGAGGAGCTCTGCCGTTCTAGCCTCCATCTCGTCCGAGTGCAAACAAGCTAATGCCTGCATTATTCACCAGGATCATAAATGCTATCAAGAAATTCAATTTGGAGACTTTCTTGGCTCCAGTGTTGCCGCCGCCTGCTCACTGCAGGGAGATATGCCTTTTTTTTTTAATTTCATTTTTTTTTTCCCCAAAAGCACTTAACCCCCGGCTGCATAAAAACAATGAATTTCCCTTAATGACAGCTGTCCCCTCGCCCACCCCAGGGAGCACTATCCCACTGCTGCCCATCAACATCAGGGAGCAGGGGCCATCCAGGCCAAATACATGAACCCGGGCAGAACCCTCCTCACTGGAAAGGTGAAGGGATAAGCAGCTGTGTGAGTTGTGCTGTTCATCTGGCCTGAGACAGAAAGCCATGCCAAAGGGTGGCCAGGCTTGTGAGCTCTGTCCAAACATCTCTGAGTGACGGCACTTCTCCCCCAACCCCCGCCCTCATGGAGGGGCTTCAATAGCCAATGTCCTTGCTCCTAAAATGAGGCTAGCGTGACCCAAATGGATGGAGACAGGACCTGTGACTTCTGCCAGAGAGTGACATGACATGACCCCAGTTCCCCAAAGCTTTCTACTGTGATTCCCACTGGAGTGGGGCAAAGTCCCTCAGGTGCAGCTTAAAAGAAAATCAAGCCCAATCCAATTTCTAGGCCTCTGCACCCATTTAGTGCACCTGCTTACATCCAGCAGCTGCTTGGTCTCATCTTAAATGGTCTCATCTTAAACAAAGTCTGCCCATCATCACTACCTATGTCATAGAGCAGTGATGATGGGCAGACTTTGTTACATTTGGGCAAATAGACAAGGCAGGGTGGGAAGAACTAAGAGCCAATGACTATAAGAGATGCTTTAGGGGAAGAGGGTAATCTTGTGGTTAATTCAGAGATGTGAGCCCCATTCCTGTCTCTGCCACTCACCCGCTATGTGTCAGTCAATCTCTATCCCAAATGGAAACAATAGAAGTTACCTATCTCCCAGGGGCACCGTGAGGTTTAATGCATGTTTGTAAAGTGCTCTGAGACCCTTGGATAGAAGGCAACACTGAAGTGCAAAGTAATATTATTAAAGAGCATTGACAGAGGGGCAGGGCTAGTTCTAGTTCCTCCCGGTAATGCCCTCCTCCCTCCTGAGGGAATCCCAAGGAGTGTCGCCCCTCCTCACATTGCTATCCCGCTGACACACCCCTCCATACCGGTTTAGAAGGAGCCCCTTTAACGAGTAGATCTCAGATTTCAATTCATTGATATTCTGTGACTCCAGGATCCAGTTGGTGGAAGTGGTGGCCTAGGACACAAATGGAAGAGGCAATGGTGAGAGAGTGGATTGGGAGATAACTCAGAGCTGTTCTCCGTCCTACCCTCCCTCTCCACCCCCAGAGTCTTCAGCAATGGGCCACTGTGCCTGGGATCTGGCATTTAAAACCTCTTGATGCTGGGAAGAGGGATTTCCGCAATGTGAGCTATGTACCTGAGTGTTTCCCAAAACAGGCCAACTGTTCTATTGGCAGCCTCCTAGGAAAACTTCTTAGCTCTGATTCTAGGAGGAGTCAAAGATTTCTCTTTCATTCTTGAGAAGGGTTAACCACTTCCAACACACTGTGCACAGACTAGGATCAATGCACCAAGCCTGGCCTTTGCTAAAGCACCCCAAAGGGAGTTTTCTTCTTCTTTTTTTTTTTTTAAAAAGGGGAAGCTAATATTTCCTGGGGTGCTGAACAGAGATCCCTACAGCAAGGCGTCTGTAAGAAAACCAAGGGCAACCAGGCACAGAAGCAATGCAAGCTTCCTCACATGGCCCTGCCAACATGCTCAGCCCTGACCTGGACAGACCACTTCTAGGGAAAAGGGTATGGGATTTTGAGTAAAAATTTCAAAAGCACATGAGTGATTTAGGGTCCCACTGAAAGTTGGTGGGATTTAGGGGATTTGAAATTGTTACCTCATGTCTATAATGTAGAGTCAGTTCCTTCTCTTTTTCCTGACATTGCCCTCAGTCAAGGGAGCAGATTATAATCTGAGTATCTGCAGGCTAGACACTGGACTGAGCGCACTAACTCAATCTCTCCTAGATCACCAAAAAAAAACAACCTGCCACCAGACTGTACTCCATGGAGTTTCTAGGGGGACTGTGCAATAGGAGTTTAAAAGCCCAAAGGACTCTCCCCTAGATCAGAACAGTTAGAGCTGTGCCTGAGCTACCAGACGCTCTCTCCAGGAAGCAGCTGCACAAGACACTCTCCTCTGGACATTTCAAGGCAAAGGGCCCAGTTCGGTGGGGGAAGATGATGAGCAACTCACGGAACTCTGGTACAGCTGCTAGAGGTACCACATCAATACTGCACAGTGATGTCCGTCAGAGAGTGGATAGAAACTGGGGCAAGGCCCTGCTTTGGGAAGATTTGCTACAAATAATAACTCGGCAGTTTTTGTTTTATACATTCATGGGACTAGACGCAATATCACTGCTTCCCACGACCAGACTGATTTTGCTTTCCCGTGTAAACAAGGCTAAGGGAAGAGTGCTCAGAAAAAGAAATAATCTCCTGCATTGACATGCCCCTCATCTAATCCCCACAGTGAATACAAGAATGGCCATACTGAGTCAGACCAATGGTCCATCTAGCTCAGTAGTCTGTTTTTCAGCAGGGGCCAGTGCCAGATGCTTCTGAGGCAATAAATAGAATGGGGCAATTATCAAGCGATCCATCCCCTGTTGTCCAGTCCCATTTTATGGCAGTCAGGGACATGCAGAGTATGTGATTGTGTCCCTGACCATCTTACCTAACAGCTATGAACTTATATCCTCCCAATTTATACTTTTGGCCTTCACAACGTCCTCCGGCAATGAGTTCCACAGGTTGACTGTGCGATGTGAAGAAGTGCTTCCTTACATTTGTTTTAAACCTGCTGCCTATTAATTTCATTAGATGAACCCTGACTCTTGTATTATGTGAAGAGGTAAACAACACTTCCTTATTCACTTTCTCCACACCATTCAAGATTTTATAGACCTCTGTAATACCCCCCACTAAGTCATTTCTTTTCTATGCTGATCAGTGCCAGTCTTTTTAATCTCTCCTCATATAGAAGCTCTTCCATACCCCTAATCATTTGTGTTGCACATTTTCCAGTTCTAATATATCTTTTTTGAGACGGGGTGACCACAACTGCATGCAGCATTCAAGGTCTGAGCATATCATGGATTTATTTAGTGGCATTTTGATATTTTGTCTTATTAGCTATCTGTTTCCTAATGGTTCCTAACATTCTGTTAGCTTTATTGACTGATTCGGCACACTGAGCAGATGTTACCAGAGAACTATCCACAATGACTCCAAGATCTCTTTCTTGAGTGGTAACAGCTAATTTAGACCCCATCATTTTGTATGTATAGTTGGGATTATGTTTTCCAATGTGCATTACACAACATTGAATTTCATCTGCCATTTTGTTGCCCAGTCACCCAGTTTTTTGAGATCCCTTTGTAACTTTTTGCAATCACCTTTGGACCTAACTGTCTTGAGTAACTTAGTATCTTCTGCAAACTTTTCCACCCCACTGTTTACTGCTTTTCCCCCAATCATTTATGAATATGTTGAATAGCACTTGTCCCAGTTCAGATCCTTGGGGGACCTGGCTATTATCTCTCTCCATTGTGAAAACTATTTATTCCTACTCTTTGTTTCCTAACTTTTAACCAGTTACTGATCCATGAGAGGACATTCCCTCTTATCCAATGACTGCTTAAGAGCCTTTGGTGAGAGACCTTGTCAAAGGCTTCATGAAAGTCCAAGTACACTAGGTCAACTGGATCACCTTGTCCATATGTTTGTTGGCACCCTCAAAGAATTTTAATAGATTGGTGAGGCATGATTTCCCTTTACAAATGCCATGTTCACTCTTCCCCAGTATACTGTGTTCATTTGTGTGTCTGATAATTCTGTTCTTTACTATAGTTTCAACCAGTTTGCCTGGTACTGAAGTTAGGCTTACTGGCCTGTAATTCCCAGGATTGCCTCTGGAGCATTTTTTAAAAAATCGGTGTTATATTAGCTATTTGCCAGTCATCCGGTACAGTGGCTGATTTAAGCGATGGGTTACATACCACAACTAGTAGTTCTGCAATTTCATACTTGAGCTCCTTCAGAACTTGTAGGTGAATACCATTTGGTCGTGGAGACTTATTACTGTTCAATTTATCAAATTGTTCCAAAACGTTTTCTATTGACACCTCAATCTGGGACAGTTTCTCAGATCTGTCACCTAAAAAGAATGGCTCAGGTGTGGGAACCTCCCTCACATCCTCGGCAGTGAAGACCGATGCAAAGAATTCATTTAGCTTCTCCACAATGGCCTTTTCTTTCTTGAGTGCTCCTTTAGCACCTCAATCGTCCAGTGGCCCCACTAATTTTTTGGCAGACTTCCTGCTTCTGAAGTACTTAAAAAAATTCTTTTTGTATCTTTTTGCTCTTCAAATTCTTTTTTTGGCCTAACTATACTTTTGCACTTGACTTGTCAGAGTTTAGTTCATATGGAGTAACTGTGAATTCCCCCACAGCCAGCACTGTCTACAATGATTTCTGCTGGCAGGGATTGGGAATGGAGTGATTGTGAGCACCCCCACAGCCAGTGTTCCAATCCATTTCCCCCCTGGGAGAAGCCAGGACTGGAGTAGCTGCAAACTCCCCCATGCTAATTCCTACTGGGAGAAGTTGGGACTGTAACTCCCCCACAGCCAATGCGCCTACTCATTCCTTACATAGACTTCAGCTGGGGCTGGACAGACATGAGCACCTTCACAGCCAACATTCCCTACAATGATTCCAGCTGAGAGAGACTCAGTCTGTAGTAGCTGTGATATACACAGATGCGTTCCCTTGGGATTCACACTCCCAGCCCTCTGACAGCGAGAATCCAGGAGCCACTGTTCTGGCTCTCCAAGACTTTGAAAGCTACATCAGCACATTAACAAGGGAGTGATTTCCACTCACCGGCCTGCACAGGACTCAAATTTCCAAAACACATATGGTGCCAGATGCCTAGGATTTAGAAATAAAATCTGACATCTGGGGCTTTTTAGCTAGTCTCTTTAAAAAACAGTTGTAGAAAATTCAAGACTTGAGTTTTTATGTAGGTTTTTTAATTACTTTTAAAACCCCTCTTTTTAATTTTTTACAGCATGCCAGTAGGAGTTTGAAAAGCAGATATAAAAACTTACATTACAGCTGAGAAAACACAGCTTTTACTCTTTGGTTTGTGGTGTTGCCCAAGTCTTTCTTTGTACATATGAAGCTGAGATATCATAACAGCGTGTGCTACCATTTCAGCGCAGAAGAGGAGGGAAGGGAGGGAGAACTTTTTAAAGACTCTCTAAACCAGCAACACTCCTATGCCCTTTTCCCTTCTGAGAGCTCAACATGTGGTCTTAATCTTAACACTTACAACCTGAAAACAGTTTTCCAATTTCCGGACTGGCTCCAGGCCATTGATGGGCCACAGTTCCCAAGGAAAACTGGAGTGGATAGATGTGACCATAAATTGACTTTCATGGCTGGGTTTACAGTTGATTCCTACTGTAAGGTATATTCACTGCACAGCCAGAGGTGGCCCACCGGCTACACATTATCAAAGGGTTTACGAGAGACTGGAGCCTGGGAAAGAAGGACTGTTACTGCTGTAGATGGAGGACTGCTCTACAAACACCTAACTGTTTCAGGGATCTTGCTATATAGAGGGCTAAAGCTCCCATTCTGCAGAGGTTGTTGACAGTCAAAGGAGGGACTGACTGATCCCAGGCTTTGATAACAAGAGGAAGGCTTTCACCTGTAGGTCACCAGTTCAAATCCAGCCCAATTCAGGAATGACTGACATCTGGTGGCTGCTGGGAGGCCAAGGACAATGAAAAGCACTGTTGCTGCCACAAAGCGAACTGATTTGGGTGGGTCTCAGCTCAATTCCCAAACTCACAAGTATCCACATGGCAAAACCGCCAGCCATTATTGGCAGTAACTGGTGTCCTTGTTGGCAGTCTCAGCACAGGCACCACGGACTGCATGGGCCGTGGAGACTGCACTCCATTCTCAGCCTGAGAGATGGTCCCTCTTGTTCGGAGCTTGCACTGCTCCTGTGCTTTGGTTGTTCTGTGGAGGGTCCTTGCCCTCCTCGCTGAGAGTACCAAAGAGGCTGCCAGTTAGTGCCAAATATGGTAGTGGCACCACCTGTTGTACTAAGACCACCAAAATCATTCACGCAGGCCACCAACCAGCTATCGGATGGTGGTAACCTTCAGTCATTACCTGGCCTGGAGTGCAACCGGCGACTTAAATGCAAAAGAGTCCACAGCCCATTCCCATTCCCCTGAGTCATATAATCCAACCGATCTGTGTTTGACTACTTTGCACTGATTTGCACTGAGATACCACGGTGATGGGCATAGAATACATACATTGGTTAACAGACACTTAGACAGACAAGATGAAAATACACACAAAACATCTACCTCTACCCTTTTCCTCCTTCAGTCCATGGGGTAGCAGGAGGGCCAATCCCGCTCCCTATCGCTCCAACTGGATATACAATGAGCTCTCCTACAAGGGACACTAGTTGCACAGCTGAGAGCAATTAAGGAGATTGTGGACATGAAAGATGCAAAGAACATCATGGAACAAAGCCCTCTCGGTAGCCATATATGTTTAGCCTGAAGCACCCAGTCAGCATGCATTGCTCTATACAAACACCCTTGAGAGACAAGGCTGCATACAGAAACTGGCCAGATAGGATAAAGTTATGGGTTAGGGAAGCCATGTACACTAAAAAGGGCAAGAGAATTTCTGAAGGGTGGCCTAGCGAAGAGATGGAGGTGTGTACCTTGGCGGCAGCCAGCTCTTGGGTGAGCTCGTGGATTTTCTGCTGTTGCTGCATCAGCAGTTCCTGGACGGAGGCTAAAGTTGTCTGCAACTGAGTTACTGTGGGATGAAAAAGCAGGAGAGTTTCTGTTAAACTGAGAAATACACATACACATGTGCCCTTCCTGCTGTCTAGCTACAAGATGCCTCTATTCCTGCTATATCTAATTTATCTACAGACACCCGCTCGCTCTAGTCCATATAAATTATCTGCACTATGGGTAATCTACCTGCACTGCATCTAACCTCCAGTATTTCTAGTTTATCTTTCCATTGTATAGATGTCTATAGCCCACAGTATATCCGTCCAAAACCTCTCCCTTCTAATTATCTCAGTTTATGATTTGTACATCTCTCTGAACTTATACAATGTCTGTATCATTTATCTACCTTGGGCCTCAGACAGGCACATGATACTTGGGGTTTATCTCTAGTCTGGAAACAGACAGGTGCCTGGATCAATCCCAGGATGTAGTGAGAAAAGAAGGCAAGCCTCTTTTATCCACTTCCTCCACCAGCAGGTCCAGTTAGCACCCTCCCACCATCAGACCACCTGCCCTTTCACCCCATGATGGCAGAAACAAACTTGCCACGCTCTCTCTTCTGCCAACAGCTGGACACACATTTAGCACCCTCTCCTGGATTTCAAGAGAAATCTTCCCAGTGGAAAACTTCCCCTAGAACAGGAACTTGTGTCTGGATGGAGGGGGAACTGCCTACAGCTTTGGTGGTTTTATCTGGAGTTTCCATCCAGTAAACAAGTTGATAAAAAAAAAAAACTTTATTGGCATGACAGGTAACAGCTAATCTGGGCCATCATTAGGGCACTGGGTAATGAACAGGTGCCCTATGGAGTCAATAACAGAGAAGGTGGCTGGGGTCAGTGGAGGCACAGTAATTACAGACTCTCTTGACCTTGCTTTGGATTCTTGGAGGCAACGGGGGGGAGAAACCACCAAAAAAAAAGCCCCTGAAAACCTCAGAGAAGCAGAAATTAAAAATGAACTTTACAGCCCTCCGAAAGGCTGTCATTTTATTCCCCTTATTAATATTCTGAGGTTGGGAGCCTTTCCGTAAAAACATAATTAATTGAGGCCGCGCCGACAGTAAACAAGCAATTTCAAATTAAACCGAAATGACGGCAGCTTCATTTGCAAATGTGAACAGATTCTCAGAGCAGATAAATGAAGTCACCACATAAAGTGGAGATGGAGGGGGGGGGGGGGTCGAGGTAGGATGGAGGATGCAGGGAGAAGGGCTTTGAGGGGCAAATTGATGGAGTCATTAATCTTTACCTGTCTGTGTCACGCTGCCACTCATCTCAGAAATGTTCGCCTCAATCCTCTGAAGTTGTTTTCTGTCTTCTTTGCCTCCCATGATGAGAGGGAATAGGTACTTCTGCACAGAGCATGGAGATGTTGTTAAGAGATGAGGATATGCAAGGGGTTCCTTCTAACCCGCCCCAAGTACCTCAGAGCCGGCCAGACATCTCTACCCCAATCCCAGAAACTACCATGATCACAGATGGTGAGGAGAGGGGTCCCCTGGAAGAAGGCATTCACATATATCACAAAACAGGATGGCAGGACTTTTGTGCTCTTTTTTCCTGAGGTGCTGAGGGAGGGTCCTTGGATGTATTTAGGAAAATTCTCAGCCTACAGCCCCTTCCCTACCCCCATCCAGAAGGATTTCAATCTCACTGCACTCACCTCTCATGTGACTCTAAATGTACCCACAAGGCAGGAGATGCAGAGCAGGGAGAAGAGGGGAGCACAGATATGGAGGGGCTGGGGGGCATAAGAGTAGAGGGAAGGGGAAATGACAGAGAGTATAGAGACTGGGAGGCAGGATAGTGGCGGTAAAGAGCAGAGATCTGGGGAAATGGGAATGAGAGAGCAGAGGAGATGGAGCAAAGGTAGAGGGGATCTGAGGTAACAGGAATGGAGGCAGAAAGCCATGAAGGCAGGGGCAAGGGAGGTGCTGATACAGAGGTGTCAGGACACTAGAGGAGTGGTGGCAGCTCACTGACAGCATACCCAGTAGCGACTAAATCAAACTCAGCCTCCCCTGGTAGGAGATGGACTTGATCTAACACGTTGTAGCCATCCCTAATTACTGTGACCCCTTCTGGGGCATAGCACACTTGAACTGAGTGTGGAGCGTAACAAGAGCACATTCAGACATAGCATGATTGGGGCAAGAGGGATAAAGGAGAGAGGGGGTTAGCCAGGACACAGCAACAGCCTCAATTACAAGGGAACAGCTTGCCTAAGAGCTCCCTTGTATCCTGGCTTTTGATGTACATGCTTCCAGAGAGACATATTCAAAGATACGGTTCTGAGACAGGCCTGAGGGGTGTGGGACAGCATCCTCCTCCTCTTGAACTAAGTGCTGTTGGTTATATAGAGATCTAGCTGTCTCTGCAGATAGCTATCATATGCATACACAGTCACTCTACTTTCTTCCATCCACCATTCTGAGAAGCAAGCTGCTTCTGATGACTCCCATAGAAAACAAAGTGCAATGAACAGACGCTTCTGTTCTGAACCTCCTGGAACACTCATACCAATGTCTTGGCAAGGAGTCTTTATTTTTGAGATAAGGACCACTAACACAAGCACAAAAATCACATCGTCTGCCAAAGGAATTTATGCACCAGTTGCACTTGGGGAGCTGACCCAAGGCATCTTCGGCTCCCATAAGGGAACAGGGGCCTCTGCTCGATAACCAAGGTGTATTGTATGGTCTGGATTAGGGGTTGGCAAACTTCGGCCCACAGCCCACCAGCGGATTACCCTGATGGGCCGCGTGCCAAAGGTTGCCGACCCCTGGTCTGGATGGAGAGGTGAAGAGGGGATCCGTACACAAAGAGAATGACAGTGGGATGCAGTCTATTGTCACCATCACTGAGACTGTGTAAGAAATTTTAAATAAAAAAATTGATATTTTTGTGGTAGTTGTCATTTTACAATAGCAATAAGGCCCTCCAGGCCAGCCTGTTATGAATCATAGAATCATAGAATATCAGGGTTGGAAGGGACCCCAGAAGGTCATCTAGTCCAACCCCCTGCTCGAAGCAGGACCAATTCCCAGTTAAATCATCCCAGCCAGGGCTTTGTCAAGCCTGACCTTAAAAACCTCTAAGGAAGGAGATTCTACCACCTCCCTAGGTAACGCATTCCAGTGTTTCACCACCCTCATAGTGAAAAAGTTTTTCCTAATATCCAATCTAAACCTCCCCCACTGCAACTTGAGACCATTACTCCTCGTTCTGTCATCTGCTACCATTGAGAACAGTCTAGAGCCATCCTCTTTGGAACCCCCTTTCAGGTAGTTGAAAGCAGCTATCAAATCCCCCCTCATTCTTCTCTTCTGCAGACTAAACAATCCCAGCTCCCTCAGCCTCTCCTCATAAGTCATGTGTTCTAGACCCCTAATCATTTTTGTTGCCCTTCGCTGGACTCTCTCCAATTTATCCACATCCTTCTTGTAGTGTGGGGCCCAAAACTGGACACAGTACTCTAGATGAGGCCTCACCAATGTCGAATAGAGGGGAACGATCACGTCCCTCGATCTGCTCGCTATGCCCCTACTTATACATCCCAAAATGCCATTGGCCTTCTTGGCAACAAGGGCACACTGCTGACTCATATCCAGCTTCTCGTCCACTGTCACCCCTAGGTCCTTTTCCGCAGAACTGCTGCCTAGCCATTCGGTCCCTAGTCTGTAGCGGTGCATGGGGTTCTTCCGTCCTAAGTGCAGGACCCTGCACTTATCCTTATTGAACCTCATCAGATTTCTTTTGGCCCAATCCTCCAATTTGTCTAGGTCCTTCTGTATCCTATCCCTCCCCTCCAGCGTATCTACCACTCCTCCCAGTTTAGTATCATCCGCAAATTTGCTGAGAGTGCAATCTACACCATCCTCCAGATCATTTATGAAGATATTGAACAAAACCGGCCCCAGGACCGACCCCTGGGGCACTCCACTTGACACCGGCTGCCAATTAGACATGGAGCCATTGATCACTACCCGTTGAGCCCGACAATCTAGCCAGCTTTCTACCCACCTTATAGTGCATTCATCCAGCCCATACTTCCTTAACTTGCTGACAAGAATACTGTGGGAGACTGTGTCAAAAGCTTTGCTAAAGTCAAGAAACAATACATCCACTGCTTTCCCTTCATCCACAGAACCAGTAATCTCATCATAAAAGGCGATTAGATTAGTCAGGCATGACCTTCCCTTGGTGAATCCATGCTGGCTGTTCCTGATCACTTTCCTCTCATGCAAGTGCTTCAGGATTGATTCTTTGAGGACCTGCTCCATGATTTTTCCAGGGACTGAGGTGAGGCTGACTGGCCTGTAGTTCCCAGGATCCTCCTTCTTCCCTTTTTTAAAGATTGGCACTACATTAGCCTTTTTCCAGTAATCCGGGACTTCCCCCGTTCGCCACGAGTTTTCAAAGATAATGGCCAATGGCTCTGCAATCACAGCCGCCAATTCCTTCAGCACTCTCGGATGCAACTCGTCCGGCCCCATGGACTTGTGCACGTCCAGCTTTTCTAAATAGTCCCTAACCACTTCTATCTCCACAGAGGGCTGGCCATCTCTTCCCCATTTTGTGATGCCCAGCGCAGCAGTCTGGGAGCTGACCTTGTTAGTGAAGACAGAGGCAAAAAAAGCATTGAGTACATTAGCTTTTTCCACATCCTCTGTCACTAGGTTGCCTCCCTCATTCAGTAAGGGGCCCACACTTTCCTTGGCTTTCTTCTTGTTGCCAACATACCTGAAGAAACCCTTCTTGTTACTCTTGACATCTCTTGCTAGCTGCAGCTCCAGGTGCGATTTGGCCCTCCTGATATCATTCCTACATGCCCGAGCAATATTTTTATACTCTTCCCTGGTCATATGTCCAACCTTCCACTTCTTGTAAGCTTCTTTTTTATGTTTAAGATCCGCTAGGATTTCACCATTAAGCCAAGCTGGTCGCCTGCCATATTTACTATTCTTTCGACTCATCGGGATGGTTTGTCCCTGTAACCTCAACAGGGATTCCTTGAAATACAGCCAGCTCTTCTGGACTCCTTTCCCCTTCATGTTAGTCCCCCAGGGGATCCTGGCCATCCGTTCCCTGAGGGAGTCCAAGTCTGCTTTCCTGAAGTCCAGGGTCCGTATCCTGCTGCTTACCTTTCTTCCCTGCGTCAGGATCCTGAACTCAACCAACTCATGGTCACTGCCTCCCAGATTCCCATCCACTTTTGCTTCCCCCACTAATTCTACCCGGTTTGTGAGCAGCAGGTCAAGAAAAGCGCCCCCCCTAGTTGGCTCCTCTAGCACTTGCAGCAGGAAATTGTCCCCTACGCTTTCCAAAAACTTCCTGGATTGTCTGTGCACTGCTGTATTGCTCTCCCAGCAGATATCAGGAAAATTAAAGTCACCCATGAGAATCAGGGCATACGATTAATCCAGTAAAGACCAGTAGCTCCTTCCTCAGCATCACTCTGGGCATTTATCAACCCCCCACACCAGCCTTTACAGTCCTGAATGGACCAAGAAGGTCAGCATCATTGCTCAACATAGAGAGTCAGGAGCAAGGGGACAATCTGAACAGCTATCTAAGGAGCTACCTTGTGCAATCCTGGGACATACTCCCCATACTGACCCTCCCCAGGCCAAGGTAATTAATAAAAGGGAAAAATAAAAAGGATCAAGGGTGTTTAAAAGAACATTTAGCTTTAAAGATGGGCTTTGCCAAGCACATCAATTTGCCCAATTTAAAAAAACAACAACTCTTTAATAAACCAATTGTTACTTTCCATCTCATTCCAACCTCCCAAACACACACACTTGCAAGTGAAACATAATGTACCAGAGTGAGTGGCTGCTGCACTCCACTGGGGCTGGAGTCACTTGGCCTTTGCCCCATGCCTTGCTATACAACCAATGCTTTGGGTTCTCTCCCAACAGCCTCTATCATGTTACTCCATACAGAACTGGGGAACAGGTCTTTCGTGACGGAGAGTGAGAATATGTCCAGCCAGAAAAATGCAGGGTGGGTGTGTATGTCTACACACTTGCTGTACACATCCACTGGGAAGCTGATAGAGCTGGAGTTAAAAACCTTCCCTTCAACCTCCTGACCAGCCAAAAGAGATGTGTCTCTAGTTCATAGAGTCAATGTGATCTAGTGGTTAAAGCAATGGACTGGACTCGGGACACCTGGGTTCTATTCCTTGTTCAGCCCCTGGCCTGCTGGGTGACCTTGGGCAAGTCACTTCATCTCCCTATGCCAGTTTCCCCATTTGAAAAAAATGGGGATAATGATACTGACCTCATTTATAAAGCACTTTGAGATCTGCTGATGCAAAGCAGTAGATAAGCGCTAGGTATGATTATTATTAGTGTAAGGGTATGTCTTCACTACCTGCCGGATCAGCAGGCTGCGATCAATCCCCAAGCACTCTCCCGTCGACTCCTGTACTCCAGCGCCGTGAGAGGTGCAGGAGGAGTCGACGGGGGAGCAGCAGCAGTCAACTCACCACAGTGAAGACACCGTGATAAATTGATCTAAGTACGTCAACTTCAGCCACATTATTCACGTAGCTGAAGTTGTGTAACTTAGATCGATCCCCCACCCTAGTGTAGACCAGGGCTAAGAGACCTGCTCACCACTTACTGCATTTCCACATCAGACTGTCCATACAGCTCCACACATACACCCAAAGGAGAACTGGTAAGAGCAGCAGCTCCAAGGATTTCATCGCAACCAAGAGCCAGCATGGAACATGGGCAGCATTACCATGGTTGTTCCGGAGCACCAAGGCACCTTAGGGGAGTAGGGAGAACATCGTTTACCTTGTAGAGCTGGTGGAAGCCAAAGGCAATCCCTGCCATAATGATCGCCAAAGCACCATAGTCTCGCCATCTGGAGCCTGGAGGACCTAATGGCCAAAAGCAAGAGAGAAGCATGGTCAGAACTTGCACACAGCAAGGCCTTCAGGGATTTGCGTGCATCTCACCCAAACACTTAATTCAGGCAAAGGTGGGCAGGGTGGTGTCAACTCGTTTCCTAAAGCTTAACAAGGACTTCAGGGTAACTCCAGAGAGAGTGAGGAAGGGATCAAAATCACGCCGGCAATTAAGAGTCACATCAGCAATCTGCTCTTTTCTTGGAGAGGACCCTCAAATCTCTGCTGCATTGACCCTGGAAAAAGTGTTTGCGCTTGGTCTAGCCCACAAGAGCAAGTTCTGACTGCTTTCATAGATCACTGTTTCTGAAACTGGGGAAGGAGAAGAAATCTCAGGAAGTGGAGGTGGGATAGAGAAAGGAGCAATGTTCTCTGGAAGTGGAGGGAAACTCCTGGATTGGGGAAGGACGACTAAGTGGGTTTACAAGAAGAAGGAATACCTAAAAGTGTTCTGTGTCAGTCTTTGTGGATGGCTTCCTGAGAATACAGGCATGAATGGGGATTCCATGGCTTTCTTGGCTGAATTAAGACCAGGGGCCAAGGCATGCCAGTGGTAGCAGAGCTGGAATATGCACTAAGACAACTTTTAGAGAAGGTGGGAAGAGGAGCGTGGGATACTTAACACACAGTTTTGCACAGAAGCATAAAGATTCAACAAAGCAAAGCAAAGATTCAGTCCGCTCCTCTCCTGCAAGCAGAATCAGAAGACACCTGTAGTTTTCCACCAGCTTCACCCTTTCACCTCCCCTTGCAGCTCCCATAACACTCTTGCTAAGAATCTTGTACTGCCCCTGGTTTTCATCAATAATAAAGAGGATGTAGAGTGATCTTTCCTAAAGTTTGGTCGCAGGATGTGGGCAGACACCAAAGAGGTGAAGGTTGGCAGGCAGCCTCTAACCAGACAGATCCAAATTTGCACGTAACCTACTAGTGTTTAGGAAACGTAGTCTCCCCTCCAAACTGTCAACTGGACTTCCAGAAGAGAGAGAGGCTTAATGGGTGGAGATAACTGGAAACCTGCCTCTCCTACCTTGCTTGCTCAGTGCTAGGGCCCTACCAAACTCATGGTCCATTTTGGAGAATTTCACGGCCATAGGATTTTAAAAATCACAAATGTCATGGATTTCAGCTATTTATATCTGAAATGTCACGGTGTTGTAATTGTAGGGGTCCTGACCCAAAAAGGAGTTGGGGGGGGGGTCACAAGGTTATTATAGGGGGGTTGCCGCACGGCTACCCTTATTGCTGCACTGCTGCTGACGGGGCGCTGCCTTCAGGGCTGGGCGCCGGCCAACAGGCTCCACTCTCCAGCCGCCCAGCTCTGAAGGCAGTACAGAAGGAAGGGTGGCAATACTGCAACACCCCTAAAATAACCTTGTGACCCCCCTGCAACTCCCTTTTGGGTCAGGACCCCCAATTTGAGGGTCTCCCCCGTGAAATATGTATTGTATAGGGTAAAAGCACACAAAGGACCAAATTTCACAGGGGGGAGACCAGATTGCACAGTCTGTGATGCATTTTTCATGGTCGTGAATTTGGTACGGCCCTACTCACTGCCCATGGAGATTTCCTGCTGCCTACCCCTTCTTGTAGGTGTCTCATTGCAGGAATTCTTCCGAAACCCCAGCCCCCCAGGCACTATAGATAGAAAATGTACCCATTAAGGAGGCATAATGGGAACCTGCTACCTTTGAGGACATGGTTCCCAGCATACCCACCAAGTGGAAATCTGAGTGAATCAGAAGAAAGCCTGTGCCACTTGAACTGGTAGAATGGATGAACAACAGTAGTCTGGAGAACTAAATGAGTGGGGAACTCTAGAACTCTGCTCAAGATGCAACACCCAGTTCTTAATAACACAATTTTTCTAATCTCATTTCTCAGCCCAAATCTCATCTCATCTCATCACAGCTAAGGCTGGAGTCAAACAAAAGGAAATCTAGTGTCACACTTGGGGGTCAGTGGCTCAATTGGGATTAGAACCCTGGATCTGCTTGGATTTCCAGTTCTCTGTGCTGAACCCCAGACTAAAAACATCATTCCATGACAAAATAACTCAATCGAGGGTGAACTCCCAACCATAAAGGATTAATTAATCCCAGAGGTGCTATGGGTCCCAAATGTGCCATGTGCATGGACTCCCCTAGTTGTCCCCACCTACCCCCCCAGCTGCTCTGACCTCCGGTGGAATTAAGAGACACCTGTAAGTTCCTGTCAGCTTTGCCCTTTCACCTCTCTCATCTCTCCCTCTGTTCCTATAATGCTCGTGCTAAGAACATTTTATTGCCCCCTGGTTTTCATTATTAATGAAAAGGGACCAGAATGATCTTTCCTAAAGTTCAGAGAGTCTATAAAGACAAGAAGCTGAAATGCCATTTTACTCGTTTTAGAGATGTGTGAAACAATTCTGTCTTGTGGCAAAAAAAAAAAAAAAAAAAGAGAGAGACAGAGAGAGAGAAAGAAAGAAACTAAACTGGAAAGGGACACAGGGAGGACTCTGCATCAACCATGTGATATTACAAAGAGGGGAAGGCCACACGGAATCAGAATTGTGCTTAAGATCCCCTCTCAGGCTCTCTCTCTACCAATTGTTATCTAAGCCCAGGATTGAGACTTGGAACTCATGAGCTCTCCTACACTGACTTCCTTCTATGTTCTTGGGCACTTGCCAACTGCCTTGACTTAACCTCTGTGCCTCAGTTTCCCCATCTGTAAAATGGGAATAGTAAGACTTATGCTGTGAGGGTCAATGAGTTAATGTGAAGGAGGTGAAAAGAACTAAGTACTTCAAACCCTACTATTCAGTCAGAAACTGAGCAGTGCTTCCCTCGTTCGTCACTGGAGATACTAGACTTCCATCTGTCCCTCACCACTCAAGGTTTCCATATGCCCATATTGCACTATACCAAGACACACAGTTGTGCTGCTCTAGCTTCTATTCCGAACTAATCATGGGGAAGGAAGAAAAATAACACTTGCCACTTCCATTAAGTGTTCTATCAGAAGGTCTCAGTCCTTCACCAATGTTAAGGAATCTTCACAAGCCCCTGTGAGGCATGGAAAGGATGTTGCACCCTTTTACAGATGGGGAAACTGAGGCTCGGAAAGTTTAAGTGATCTTTTATGGTAGCTCATTTGCTACAGGCAGCTTCATCTATTGGACGGTGATAGCTTGATAAATATTTGCCCAAGGTCACACAGGAACTGTGTATAAAATCTGCATGAATGGAGTCATGGAGAGGGACGCAGACAATGTCTGGGTGATAAGCAAACAGCTTTGCACACCTATTTCAGAAACTCCCCCGAGTTTGCTTGTAATTAAGGGGACTAGAAAGGTAAAAAATATCTAAACCCAATTAATCATTTAAATATTTAAAGTCAGATTTTTGTCCTCACTCCCGGATAAGTGTATTTCATAACACCAGGAGCAGACAGCCTTTTTTTTTTTTTTTTTTAACTGGGGGTTCATTTCAGAGCATGTTTAAACTAGTCAGATTGAGTGATGCTTCCAGCAACTAATCGCATGTCAAATAAAAGATATTTTATGTAATAAATTACCGCTACAAGTAATTCAAATGTCATTTATCAGTTTTATTATCAGTCAGGCAAAGTCTTGTTTCTCTATATTAATCAAAATCAAGCTTTTTTTTTTTTTAAGCAGTTTTGACACCTCTTGGCAAAAATACAGGAAAGGAGAGATGGAATTACCCCCATGGAGAAGGGGTGAAATGGTATAGGAGGCACCAAGCTCAAAGACAATGACTGGAAACTTGAGGAATTTAATTCCCTCTGCCCCCAAAAGTTACTGTTGCTGCTCTAAAGCCAAACCAGGGATAGCTTCTACCTCTGGCAAAATCTATGCTATTTTTAAAAACTTACAAGGCTTTTTTTTTTTAAAGTACTTATATGGCTAATAGCTATTGCCAATGAAAGATCAGAATTTACTCTACTGCCTCCACTCCCAGCACAATCTGTGCAGCAGGAGGTATTTAAATCATATAATTTGTTTCCTGCATCATCTCCTTCAGAACAGACGGCATTACCAAGAGCACAGGAGCCCAAGTACAATGGAATCTGGTGAGGCTCACAGGATTTAAGTTCAGCTCTCTGACTGGCCTTTGTCTCTTGAGTACTTTTGAGCACTACCTACAGAGGCGCTCAGATACTATGGTGGTGAGGGTCATACAAGAACACAGAGTAGATAAAGAATAGAAATGGGTTATTTCCTATACAGTGCAGCACCTGATGAATCTACCAAAGATTAAGCGGCTTGGTAAACTATCATGGAAACAACTGACCTGAGACAGATTTGGGCCTTTGAAGAAATATCCATCAAGCTATCACTGTCCAATAGATAAAGCTGCCTGTAGCAAATGAGCTACCTCAAAAGATCATCGGGCCAAGTCTGCAGGGACACACTGTCCTGCAGCAGAGTGTAACCCGCCAGCCATAAGGCGATTCATAGATTATTACTTGTGCATTTCCAACAGTGTGAAAAGCGCTGTATAGGCAGATATGGAGAAAGGCCTATATCTAACTAGACAACATCCAGCAAGGGAGGGGCAAGAGGAATGGCAAAAGCAATGCAACCAAAGGGTGAGGTTAGGCATGCATCTTTTTAATTTCACTATTATTCTTTTTATAATCATACTTTGAGGCTCAGTGCAAATACAAGGGTCTTCAAAGAAGCAATGGGGGGGGAAGGACAGAGGGGTAGGACACTGCCTAAGATGGCCCCATTTGTGCTATTCCATGTGCTTTAGGATTGCTAGAGAACGTAGTGTTTGGTTCACATGTAGAAGACCCCGCACAGTTGCCAACCCCACGAAATCAAAAAGCAAAAGTCGGGTCATAAAAAAAAAAAAAAAAAATCACAAGACTGGCTTAAAACTATGAGATTTAAAAAAAAAAAAAAACCCCAACTTTTGAGTTCTTCTCATTTGCCTTCTAATTTTTGAGCCTTTAGGGGCCATGTTTTCAAGCTTGTCTCTGCAATCAGGAAAACTACAAACATACATTTTTTTAAAAAGCAGAGATTCTCACCTATTCGTAGAACTCCGAGAGCCGGGGCTCTAGAGGAATACCATATCGTTCAAAGCTTGTGATAAAGTTGTGCGGGCTGGCAACACTGGCATTGTTTTCCAGTTTACCCTATGTGCCTCCTCACTGCTTTGGTAATTTTAATGGGAATCTATGACATAAACAGAGCACAGACCCTGCCTGTACTGGATCCTGAAATGAGCTAGTTAAAACTGCACTTGGACACAGCTGTCACTAATATGGGGCTAAGTACAGTTTCCCTGACCAAGATAGAGAGGGTCTGGTTTGGGGGTTATTTTCTGTGACCATGATAGCTAGAGATTAGATCGAGACACAAAATTCATATTTCAATCCCCCTTCCCAAATGTCTGGAGGCACTGAAATTTGGATTCTTGTGCAACCCATTACAGACAGCAAAGCTCTCATTCCAAACCTTCCTCTCGCCACACAAAAGTTCAAGATATGTCAGAATGAGGGAGGTCATTTTGGACCATCTCTAGTGATAGCCACATTGTGCCATAAACTAACCACTCCCGCCCAGTGCAAGTCAGCACATGGGTTGTGGAACCATGCTCGAATTCCGCCACTGTGTTTAAACAATGTTGTACCTAGCATGAGGCCTAAATAAAGAGCCAAGTTCTGTGCAAACAATAGAAATACTTTATGCCTCCTTCGGCAATAACACGACCACTTAGCACTTACATGGCGCATTTCATCCTAAGATCTGAAACCACTTTACAAAGGAGGGTAAGTAACATTAACCCTGTTTCACAGAAAGGGTTCCTGAAGCACAGAGGTTAAGTGACTTGCCCAAGGTTACACACCTAAACCAGTGACAGAGCTAGGCAAGCAGACAAGTCACCTGACTCCCAGTTATGGGCCCTATCTGCTGGACCACAGAAAGGACATGGGTAGACGGGTGCATTACCTGCAACACCAGAGAGCATCAACATCATTGCAATAACACTGTTTTAGGAGCTACTGACTGGTAGGAACAATAACAAGCTCAGTCCTTGGTACTTGGCAGGTAAGTGAAGGAAGAAATGCTTTTCAAACTGCCAGCCACAAATATGAGCTGAATAGTTCCTCTTGATGGATTTTTAATGGTGTGCACATTTTGGTTTTTATTGTATGGAGCTTAGGTACATTTGCATTTTAAAACAAACCTAGCAAAAAGTATACGTAAATCTTAAGTCTACACAGATTCCACTGGGACTTTTAAAACGGTGTGTGTGTGTGTGTGTGTGTATTTTAATATAACAGCCATATATACATATATATACACAGTACACCCAAAAATTTTGCAGTCCTTCTTTAAGAATGGGGGTGTGATTGGATAACACTAGGTGTTTTTGAAGATAAATAAGCACCATTATTATTTATAATTATTTGTAATGCCATAGCACCCAGAGCCCCAATCACAGGTGGGGACCTGTTTTAGATTTTGCATACACGCTAGGAAGACATAGTCCATGCCCTGAAGAACTTACATTCTAGTTTGCTGAAATTCTTTATTCACCTGTCTTAAGCAACTACTCAAGGGATCAATTATAAAAATCAGTCATTTATGGGAGGTAAGTCTTCCAATTAATATGGAGCAGAATTATACTCAGTACCTTTGTGGATAGTTTGTGATGGATTCCTAAAAGCAGGAGTTTGCCTAGTAAAGGTGAACTCTTGTACAGGTTCCATTGTAAAATAAATAACTTTTGACTTTTATAGCACCTTCTATCCAAGGACCTCATTCTACTATTCAAATATTAAATAATTAAATCTCATAAATCTCCTATGAGGTAGGGAAGTACTAGCGCCCAATTATTTTTTTTTTGGGGTGGGGGGGGAAATGAGGCCTACAAAGGTTAAGGGATTTGTCCAGATCTATACAGTGAGTCAGTGGCAGAGTTGGAAACAGAAACCAGATCTCTCTACACCATGATACCTAAGCATAAGCGACAACAGACTATCATTTACCACATTAGTCTGTGGACTAATATAGCTTGTACCTCAGCTGCCTTGTGTGACACCTTGTGATTGTGTCTGCTGTGTATTTATGTCACTTGCATCAACAATTAAAAAGTGTATTTAAAGTAAGATCAGGGGTCTGATTCTGACAAGTGGGCTATTTGCTAGAAACAACCACCGCAGATTCCACTGTTTCCTGGGATTCAGCATTGCAAGCTAGTATCGTTAAAGGAGCACAGAGTTAAGGAAGCAGATAGGGAATAGGATAGCAAAATCATTGCATAAAATGATAGGACCAGGTGCTTTCAAGAGGCTACTTACTGTACGGCAAGAGGTGAAGGGGCTGCGTTGGCACCAGCTGTGTGGAAGGACCCAGAGACTGTGGCTCATCTGTGGTAGTGCCCGACTGCTGGAAAGCCAGGTCAATTTCTTCATCCGTCAGTCCTGGGGGAGAAGAGGAAACGAGATCAGTTTAGCATCTTTACTCACTTGATGCGCCTGTAATTAAATCTGCAAGCCTGGCAGAACTCTTTCAAGCTGCAGAAGGATTCTGGTAGTGATTCGAGCAGCATCGCCTCCCCGATTTTGGATTCACTAAAATCACTCCCTCTCTTCTCTCAGTTGCAATTTAACCTCAAGCGACAGAATATTAGCCTCAACGCTGCTTCCAAATGTGGCTCATTCAATTTCCTTAATTTATCCTTGAGTTTATTGCTGCTTTGGAAGTAGTTTTCTATTGCAATTCTCCATTCTTCCCCCGAAAAAAGATACCATCAACTGCAAATGTGGCTCATTTTAATCTGTAATGGTGTAAAAAAAAAAAAAAAGAGGGGAAAAAACCAACAATAATGCATGAAAACAGACAGGGAAACAAAAAACTAATTATTGGGTTAGACGACTAATTAGTCTAGATCGTTTCCAAAGACGGGAATAATTTGCTTTATTTTATGACAAATGTAGAAATAAAAAGAAAAAATCAGGACTGACTGTGATTAGTATGAATGGGACACAGAATGAAAGGAGGAAATAAAACTAACAAAACAGATCAAAACAAGGCCAAGCTCAAACTTTCAGACTAGCACTGTCCCAGCCTACTACTGTCTGATTATATTGCCCGAGGCCAGCCTGGTTTTTATTTCGCACATCGCTGTAGCCAAGCTGCACACATGGTACATTGTGGTGCAGTCTTTCCTGTCACTGGAAAATGTGAAGGTGCCCATCTGTAAGTGGCCACAACATATGGAGAGAATTTGCCCTACGAGGGGAAAGAGAACAGCAGCTGAAAGATTCATGATGACCAGCATCTGTGAAGGAAGCAAGCACAGCTGGATGGCTTTTTCAACAGGAGAAAATGTGCTCTAGCAAAAGAATGTGGTGCTAGGGTGGAGACTGTGATGTGGGGCCTGGGAGAGTGTGTACTGTCTGTGGAATGCCATACACTGCACACAGAATCAGGAAAAAGGCCAGGTTCCTGCCCTGAGGAGCTTACAATCTAGCTCAGGCACCCCCACCACCACATGGGATAGCAGTGCTTATGCAAGAAAGTGTTGAAATACTGGGAGTGAGATGATCAGAGTAGCCGGGCTTGCAAAAGAAACAAATTTCAAGGGGGCTGGGATCTGGAGGAGAAGAGAGGGGCAACTTGGCTCTCAGAAAGCAGTTCCAAGCAGACAGGACGGCAAGGAAGATGGCATGAAGCTGAGAGTGGGGGGAGAAATCAGAGGGAGCACTTTCTCTCAAGCATGAGATTAGCAGAGTACTGCCACATGGTTATTCTTGGTACTATTGGCAGATAGAATGCTTGGAACTTTCCCCCTAGAGCACTTAACATCATGGTGAGGAGTAATATAGGACACATACAGGATTCTGAGAGCATTACTCCTGCTTGGAGAAGTTAACCTAGGATCTGAAATCTGACCGCATGTTCTGCATCCACACAGAACAGACTAATCCATAACACAAACAACACTGCAAGAAGTAGGTGTTTGAGGCGACCTTTGGACAGCTACTTATTAATGCATAGCACTGACAACACTTCTGATCTTCAGAGGGTTTTATATTTATTAGCTGATCTTCATAACACTCCTATGAGTTACGTTACTTATTATCATGCCAATTTTACAATGGGAAAACCGATGCACAGAAAGGTTAAGTGACTTGTCCAAGGTCACAGAGTTGTCAGTGTCAGAAACAGGATTATAAATCTGAAGTTCCTGGCTCCCAGTCTTGTGCTTAGGCAACACACACACACTCTCTCTCTCTCTACCTGTGTTGGATGCATGCCTCATCAGGGCAGAGACTCAGAAAGAGACACATGAAAAACAAAGAGAGATGGTCTACATCAACTCAGGCTTCTATTTTAAAGTCCCAGTAGCAATATTTATGGTATCTAAACCATGTTAGAAAGCAAAGTCCTAATAAGAAAGGAACTGCTTTAACCAGTTCATAATTATCCAATAGAAGAGAGAGCATAAGCAGATGCCAGCATTGTAGATCACCAGCAACTGTGGAATTTTATAAAGCTGGAGCCAGACACACAAGCCAATATTAGCTGCTGGCTGCAAATGTGGCTCTCTCTAAAAAGGGGCATTTTGTTCTATTTCCATGCAAAGGTAGCAGATGTGATAACATTTAACATTGAAGAACATACAATTAGTTATGGAGGATACTTTGTCCTTGAGATCTTTGAGCTATGAAAAGAACAGGAAATAATGCTCATTGTTTCCCGCCCCCTCAATTCTCAGCCTGTTTGGGAAAAAAAAAAGTTTTACAGATAAAATTTCTTGCATTATTCTGGTCATGCCCACTAATGACACGATAGTGTCACTATTTCCATTACAAAATCCTGTTTTAACAGGGAAGGAAAAACTCATGTGAATGGTAATGAGATATGGAGCCTTTCATATCTAGGTTGCTGGTTTGAATCCAGCACAAGTTAGGAGTGAGTGAAAGTTGCTACCAACCAATGGCTATTCTGTGGCCTCCATGAAGTAGCCTCATTCACATTACTAGTCGACAACAAATCTCTGCATCTCAGAAAACACTACCAAATTGGTCCCCCTGTTAATAAGCAGAGGACAAGATTATAACAAGCAGAGACTGAACACTGTCAATCTGGCACTTTTCACAAACGCTAACAAAAATGTACAATATATTTGAAAAAGTCTTTTCTCAGGAGTATATAATTTAGCCATCAAAGTTCACTTTGGACTGAAATTTGCCTCACATACCCCAGTAGCAATTTTTCCAAACTCAGGTATGTCTAACTTTGTTTTCCAGGCTCGGGAATGCAAAAAATTATATCATTAATATAAGGACATGGGAATTTCTGTACCAGATCAGAACACTGGACCATCTAGCCCCCGTGTCCTGTCTTGACTTACCATGATGGCTGGTCTGCTCTTTATTAAACAAATTCAAGTAACTTGACCTCACTCCACCTATGTCTCTTCTGGCTTGCCTAAGCCAAAATGAAGCCAAGGGTCTTGGTACTACCCAGAGACAATACTTCAATAGAGCCTATCAGCTACTTAGAGAAGAGAAAGTGCTGGTGTAAGTGACACCAGGTCACTATATTCACCATGTATCATGGCAGAAGAATATTTCCACTACTTGGCTGCTCTTGGGTTGGTGCTGGTTCATGGACAACAAACCTCATCAGCTTCCACCATTCGCCTCCCACCACAACTTCCACTAAGAATTTATAGTCCTTCATCACAGCAGCATCTAAAAAGCATTCACAGTCTTGTTCATTTCTCTTATCTAGTATGAATTTAGCAACCCAAATATAACACAGTCTCTCTTGGGCACACAACAGTGCCACAAAATCTAAAGTCTTGTGCTTAATAAGATTGTCTTTGGGGACAACTGTGTCAATAGAATCATATCAGTATAATAGAAGATTCCCCCCTCCCAACCCTCGCCTCCCCCCAGTTTGAAAGGCAAACATTTTAGATCTTCTGGAGTTGCAGCAAGATCAAGACCATGCAGAATCCAAAAGGTTAAAAGGAACAATAAAGGAAACTGCCAATTGTAAGTGAATTATATTTGGCTTTGAAAGCTGAGCCACGGCTATATTATAAAAGGCATCTCTTTGCGTTGTTTACCATCACCCTGACTAATGCAGGCCTTTTTTTTTTGTTTTAAATAATCTCATGCAAATTAGACACACACTTCCTTCCAGTTGATTGCTATCTGCAAGGAATAATCTAACCACAGAGGGTACTGAGAAAGGACTGAACTGAGAAGGATGTAAGGAAACTGTCTTCACAGCCCTACAGAATGCAAACCTCCCCCACCTCCCATCTCTGGTCCATCTATCTCATACCTCCTTAGAGCCACAGCTTTTGTAAGAATTAGTCATAATTTTCATAAAGTCATAAAATTTTCTTTTTAGGTCTGAGGGTGTTGATTTGCATTATCTGACACTCAACAGTGTTTTGCATTCAGATGTTCTTGTTGCCTTTCTCTCAGGAACTTCACTATTGTTGCCATTTCCGATTTTCAGGAAAACCACCCAGCCTCTGTAAATTGTAGTTAAACACAGAATCAAAACAAATTAGAGAATGAAGCAGGGAGGTAAAAGTCCCCTTTGCGCCTGGGATATCGTGTTGGAAGCTCCATTGCTTGGGACTTTTAAAATTATACTATCTATCTACAAAAAGAAAAGGAGTACTTGTGGCACCTTAGAGACTAACAAATTTATTTGAGCGTAAGCTTTTGTGAGCTACAGCTCACTTCAGCTGTAGCTCACGAAAGCTTATGCTCAAATAAATTTGTTAGTCTCTAAGGTGCCACAAGTCCTTCTTTTCTTTTTGCGGATACAGACTAACACGGCTGCTACTCTGAAAACTCTCTACCTAGACTCTTTTATAAAATCCATTATCGTAGTACCTGAGGACTTCACACAAAATAAAACTTTTATTCTTGCAACACCTCTGTGAGGGAGGGAAGTATTGCTGTCCCCCCATTTTACAGTTGGGAAAGTGATGCACAGAGAGATTAAAGTGACTTATCCAAGATCACACAAGCTAGGTCTATTCTACAGACCTATATCGGTATAACTATGTCACACTGGGGTGTGAAAAATCCATACCCCTGAACAAAGCAGTTATAGCAACCTAATCCATACCCCCTCCCCCTAGTGTAGTCAGTGCTATGTCGACCAGAAAACTTCTCCCACCAACAGAGCTACTGCCTCTCGGGGAGGTGGATTAACTACGCTGACGGGAAAAGCTCTCCCATCAGCACAGTAGCGTCTTCACTAAAGCACTACAGCAGTTGTGCCGCTGTAGCCCTGTACATGAAGAAAAGCCCGCAGTTAGTCTGTGGGAGAGCTGGGAACTGCCCCCAATCTGCTATGTCCCAGCCCTGTGCCTTAACTACAAGGCCAGCACTTCCTGGATAAAACACGAGGATAACATAGGGTAGGGAAAAATCCTGCATTAGCTGGGAGATGGACAAAATGAGCTATTAAAACCCTTTTATCTCCAACATACGCTCCTGTTAGGGCACTTTGTTCATTCCCCATCCTGTGTGGGTATTGTTCCCTACAATAATACTCGCCAGAGCTTCACCCAGTTCAGTGACTCAAGCAACAGGATTTTCACTAGTTCTCTGAAGGTAGAATTGGTTTTGAGGAGAAAACGTCACGCTAGGAAAGGATAAGAAACTTTATCCCTGCCCCAGCAGAAAAAAATGTTGAGTAAAATTCTTTTGTCGGTTTCAAAAGCTGACTTTACTATCACTTTGTCTGATAGACTGGCCCCAGGGGCTGTTGCCACACCTACACTTCTACAGAGACAAACAAGCAGGTTTTTTCCCCTCCCCTCCCTGTTTCTGTTGAAAAGCAAACAAAATAAAACTGGCTGACTTTGTTTAATTGCCATGAATCACCTGCCTGCATGATGCCTATATCAAATCACATAACTGAAAGGAAGACCTATCAGCAGGTATCCTGAAATGACATTACAGTCCTGTTCCTGAAAGCCACTGAGTCACCTGTTCTCATAAGAACATGGTCACAGTTTAAAAGAATCACCATAGAAGCATCCTGGAATCTGATCCACATTAATGATTCTACCTGTTCAGAGTAAGTTCCATGCACTGCTACCTGGGTCCTTTTAATCCAGATGCCAGTACTGTTTTTCCTCCAACACCCAGTCCTTTGAAAAAGTTCACAGAGTTTCATACATATCACTGGGGTCAAAGGTACAATCCCTTGATCCTTCTCCTTCCATATGTCCTTGATAAAGGGCCAACATCAGGTCAATTTCAGCTTAAGGTTTTACCAAAACTCAAAGTCAATAGAAACATCTCTGTGATTTTTTTTCTTCATTTAAATGAAGTCATTTATTTGGATCTGAACACTTTCCAGATGCACTTGTAACTCCAGTATTGTACAAGCACATGTGAACCTGAATGTCAACATGAAAATGACCAGTCTAGTTTAACTGTCAAACAGAGAAAGGAAAAAAGTAAAGCAATTTTCAAACTAATTTAGAATGCTTTGAATTATTTCCACTTTAATAATCTACGGCACTGTTAATTACACAACTGAGAACTATTTATTTATTTATTTCTGTACAACTGTTTAATGTGCCAGAGGTCCCTCTAAGCAGCATTCGGACTTGACAACAGTGCCTTCCTCTCAGTTATCTTGCCCTAACTTAAGAGAAACCCTGATTGACAGCACAAGGCTAAATATTCAGCTAAGCACCTAGGAAGGAAAGGGTTAAAAATGGCATACTATTTTCCCTGGACATTAAAAAAAAACCCTGGCAGCAGTTTCTCTTCCTGGGCTTTTGGAGTCTATAATAAAATAAAGTGTAATGGAGGAGAGGAGGGCAATGTCAGAGGGTGAGGGTTTGGGAGAGAGGTTGTTAAGTATCTCCCTCTCCTCAGCCATGTTTACTCCATTTACAGGACCCTGAGTGACTGATATATGGACAGAGGGAGAATAAGCAGGCAGTTGCTGCCTCCCCAAATATCAGAGTGGTGGGGGAGACACCCTCAAATGCCTAAAACCCTCAAACTCTCTGTAAAGTGCTCAAAATTAAAAAGGCAGACGGAGAGACTCAGCCAGGGAAAGAAGAAAAAGTAAAACAGGAGGAAAATTTTTATTTATTATTAACATTTTGTTGGAACAGTGGAGTGCAATAAGGACTCTCAGAGCCGTTAAAAGTCGCTGGGTGACCTGTAGACCCCTATTTCCCAGAGCCTTGTATAAAATTGAATTTTTTAAACATAAATTACACGTAATGACGACACTGTAAAAACTAACAGTAATGGAAAGCTGTGCTGTATTTCATTAGCCTGTATTATTCCATGCCACCTGATCCAGCCGGGCCTTGTTTATGAGTTAGTGTGTTAGCAGATGCCGATGGAAGCATTTGCTTCGACCTTGCTCTTCTCATTGGGGCATGAAATTACGACGGCAGCACCTTGATATTACAGCCATAAATACAGTAAACTGCAAATTTAAGCCAACGGCTCCTATTGTCTCCGAACATAAAGCTGATCGGTATTTATTTAAAAGGAGAACGAAAAAAAATATTATATATCACCTTGTTTATGGGTCTGATCCCCTCCCCCCCTTAATCTGCCTTATTCACTTGGTTAAATACTAAACAAACAAACTAAATCCTCCCTATTTTCTACTGATTATATATTCTCATGAAATGAGTATTGTTTTCATAAAACTGGATCAAAGTATCTTCACCCTGAACAAGAAGGGTCTGGCTACTGGTTTAGTGCATCTTTAAATGAAAAACCAGGAACACATGCTGCAACTTTTCCTCTTTGTTTCTAAATGTGAGAAGTTCAAAATATACTATGAAAAAGTTGCTACTGGTCACTCAGTGGGGCGGGGCGGTGTTTGTGTGTGAGAGAGAGAGAGACACACACACATATTGTGTATGTTTTCCTCCAGTTATCTTCTGTTTTAAAATATGGTCCTTGTTAATGCTATTTCAAAAGGTGGCAGCAAAAGAACAAACACAGAAAAATAAATTTACAAAATAAAAAATAGGCACACACAAGAAAATGGTAGATCTCTCCCCTTAAGAAGCAGGAAAAGCTTGGAGCATCATCTCCCATGGGCATTTTGGGTAAATACCCATGCACTAAGATGCCCACACAATATATTAAATATAGGAGAGAAAAAAATCAACACAAAGGCAAAAGGACACTGGGTTATTGCAAAGCATATCACAGCATAAATCACAGCATTATAAGCTAGTGCAAAATGTATTTCACTGGTGGTTTAAAGGAGAGTAGACACAGTTTTGCCTGTCATAAGAGAGGTCAGGTCTTCCTCTTCTAATGCAAAGAGAGCTCTCCATTTGTATGAAGTATGTTATCTCTGTCCCACCCAGGAAAAAAGGGAGGGATAGACAAAGCAAAGGCTTCCAGTACTAAATTATACATTTCAGGGACCCAAATTAGATTAGATAAATCACTAGAAATAGAGTATAGGGAACAATCATGGAAGAGGAGGAGGAAGTGGTTTGATTATGTGATGTAATATAGGAGGTCTTATCTATTTCAAAATTCTGTGAGGCTGCCAGATGCAGCATCACGGCCTCAATAGGATTTGAACTCATCACCTTTGAATCAACAGACTGCTTGCTCAGTTTGATTGTCACAGATTTTGCACAAGATCAGACAGGATCAGAAGTGCTCATGGTCTTAGTTACAGAGCACTCAAAGTTTTGTCCCTGAATATGGTCAAATTCCTATGTCACTACTATATGCAAAACCAGATAGGGACCTGTCTCTTTCTTAGCTCCTTACAAGGAGGCACTTGTCTATTAGACGTACCAAGTCTTTCTAGGTAGTGGTAAAACCAGCAAACAAGACAGAAGTGAGCTACCCCTCTATGTAACCTATACAGAGAGGTTTCAGAGTAACAGCCGTGTTAGTCTGTATTCACAAAAAGAAAAGGAGTACTTGTGCCACCTTAGAGACTAACCAATTTATTTGAGCGTAAGCTTTCGTGAGCTACAGCTTAAGCTTATGCTCAAATAAATTGGTTAGTCTCTAAGGTGCCACAAGTACTCCTTTTCTTTTTACCAAGAATGGAAGATGATCAAGACTAAATCTTCTCAGGAACATTTGCTTGAGGGCCAGCATGTAAATCCACCCCCTAAAAATCCCAGATAATAGAGGAGGTTAGATGCTAACCTAATAAGCCTAATGTTCTCATAATGTAAACACTTACTACCACGACAACTAGGCCTCCTTGGAAATGGGGCTCTGTATTCAGAGAAATGGACTCCTGATGCACCTAGCAGCTAATTCCTGTTCAAAAACATCAGATCGCATACTGTGGTCAGAGTCCTTGCACATGGTGGCAGCTGGCAGGTCACATGGTGCTGGCTCCCCTCCTCATTACTTTATTTGTATTACAGTAGTGCCTAGAGCCCCCAACAGAGATCAGGGCCCTGTTGTGCTAGGTGTTGTCCATACACATAGTGGGGGGAACTCTCTGCCTAAGAGCTCACAGTCTAAATAGACAAGATAGAGCAAGGGTGAGGGAAGAAAGACAGGGGAGGTGACTTGGCCAAGGTCACAAAGCAGGTCAATGGCAGAGCTGGGCATAGAACCCTCTTCCCATGAGTCCTAGTCTAGTGCCCTGTCCACTGAACCATGGTGCTCCTTTTTTCTAAGCTGATACTACAGGCATCAAAAGGGTCTAGGTACCTGTAAAAGATGCTAGAACAAGGAGCGGAGGCCAACCTAGCTGCCTCCATTACGGCCCATGACTAAAATAATAGGAAGAGGAAAAGAGGAGGAAGTAACAGGAGGTGCCACTGGGGATCTTAGACAACAGTAGGACTACTAAGGCCACCACCAGGAGACGCTGGCGGGAGAAGAGCAGGGAACCAGGAAGCATGTGAAGGGGAGTCAGTGGACAGATTATCAAGGGGAGTAGGTATCTGGGCAGCACACAAAGGGAGCTGGAACAAGAGGGAAGGGTACCTAGAGACTGGGTAGCATGTTCAGGGAGTCGGAAACCAAGAGCTATAGCACACAGGCAGGGGAGAAGGGAACCAGACAGCAAAGAGGCATGTGCGTGGAGAGAGAGGACTCAGTCGATTTGTTGTATCCACCTGCTTTTTCTGGTCTTTTACTTAAGATTGTAAATTATTTGGTGCAGGGACTCTTGTTCTGTGTCTGGACAGCACTGGGCACAATAGGGCCTCGATCCATCAATGGAGCTCCTTGGTGCTATCACAATACAAAGAATATATAACAACAATGCATGGAAGGGGAAGATGACATTAAGAACAGATAAAGACACAGTGTGATCAGTTGTTTGGCTGGGTTTTTTTAAGGACAAAAAGGTAATTGCATTAAACACAATTAAATTACAACAATATTTTCCTAATCTTAATTTTTCTGGTAAGCAATTGCTATAATTGTCACAGGGATGCTGTGTG
The DNA here is from genome assembly GCF_965140295.1 of Lepidochelys olivacea. Lineage (NCBI taxonomy): Eukaryota > Metazoa > Chordata > Testudines > Cheloniidae > Lepidochelys > Lepidochelys olivacea. The sequence continues at coordinate 19,402,026 of NC_140428.1, forward strand.
ACTGGAAATGAAATTGGAAAGTAGTCCATGAAACCTATTCTTTGCTAAAGTGGGGACCATGCTAACAACTCATATTCCGAAGGATCCAGGAGGAAAAGGCTATGGGCTCGCTTCTCTGATACGTGAATAGTTTTTGGTCTACACAGCACACAAATTAGCCAGCTATTGGGGGTGGAGAGGCAGGGAAGAAAATCCTCACCAAATCTTAGTTTAAAAAAGTTAGCTATAGAAACTAGCATGGCTGCCAATCTTAACAAGAAACAGAAAGGTTGAAAAACTTTCATACAGTTCCTAAGTGTGAAACAAATGTCCATCCTTAACTCCTTAAAAGTTATTTAGTAGCAGAGAATGATGAGAATAATACTGACATTTGGCTGATGTACAGTCAGAGAGAACTTTTTCTCTGGGTGGGAGAGGAGAAAATGTCAGTATTTTGGGGGTACGGACGGAAAAGTTTGAGGTTCTCTTTCAAAATCAGGTGACACCAAAAAAAAAAAAATCAATTTCAGAAGGATTTTTTTTAAGTCTTATCTTTAGAATTAAAATATTAAACTATATTTTCAGATCATATGACCTGACCCACATCAAACAGTTGCATCTTCAAGGCACAACCTGCCATGCTGATCCCTTCAGGACCTAGGCTGACTGATATGGTGGGAGGGATAGCTCAGTAGTTTGAGCATTGGCCTGCTAAACCCAGGGTTGTGAGTTCAATCCTTGAGGGAGCCATTTAGGGATCTGGGGCAAAAATTGGGGATTGGCCCTGCTTTGAGCAGGGGGTTGGACTAGATGACGCCCTGAGGTCCCTTCCAACCCTGATATTCTATGATGAACATCACTACAGAATTCTAGCACAGAAGATGAGGGAGGCAGCGGGAACTCAAACAGTAACTTTGTTATTGCAGGGGAGCTGTAGCAAAAAAGCTTAAGTGGCTCCTTTGTTGAGGTGCTCAATGGTGACCTCTGAAGACTCTGTCTTTACAAGGTGACTTGCTCCCAGAACTGAAAACGGAAAGCACAGGCCTCCAATAGTCCAAGGTATGAGAATTGTTGGCCACATATGGACCTTTCTTCAAAGTTCCCATGTAAGATCAAATTAACTTGAAGAGGAAACATTTTGAATGGTAGAGAGGAGAGGCATCATTTTATAGACTGACAGGTTTGGTTAACTCTTTTGGTCAGGATTCCCTTGCTGGAAAGTGGTTCTGGAGTTCGCCCTCACTTTCCAATCGTCCCCAAATTTTCATAAATAAACTTTTATAAAAATTCCAGTTTCTTCTGTAGGTTTATCCACTTATGCCACATGGCTCTGCATCTCTTGATAGACTTGGAATGAATTTGGATCAGAAAATTCACATCGACCTGCAGGACTGGAAGACTAGTATGAAACTTCAGACCCAGAGTTTTTGAAGTCTGAGGTTTCGGAGTAACAAATCTTACAGAAGTACTGGTGATGCCTTGCTGGCATACTCAGGGCATATTAAAGAATCATTTAACAGGATTTGTTAGGAAGTCTGGGGTATAGCAGAATTTCTATATGAAAGAATGAGAAATATTTTCTTCAGTTGCTATTCCTGGTTCTTTATTTTACTCTAGAATTTCTGATGGCTCCACTAGCATGGGAATCTGGCATATTTTACATTAAACAATGGCTATCAGGGAGTACTCTCTACAGCCTAAGGTTGATTGGAATGTATTTGCCTTGATGTTTCTTGCTGCCTCTGTTACTATCAACATTTTAAACTTCACAAATGAACCAACTAAACAAATCAGCCTAGGCTAATGCCAAGAAAAAACATCTAAAATGTGTAGCTGTTGACCCTTTTAAGTGTGCGATAGGCAGAGACGTACCAAAGGTACATTAAGTCACATACAATTATTGCCATGTATATTATGCCTTCCTTACACAACAGGAAGTGTTGCTATAATGGGGTGAGCACAATTACCTACTACTGCCCATTCCCAAAGCCACGGGAGAATGCTCTAATGAAATGAACACAGGATGGAAGCCAGGAACTAGAGAGTTTTAAATCCTTCTCTGTCACAGATTCCCTCTTTGCATCATGCAAGTCACCTCACCTTTCTGCCTCAATTTGCCCATCTGTAATATGGGGATAATGTTGCACACCTATACACTTCATCAGGGTATTGAGGGGATTAACTTGATAAGGAAAAATCCATCTAAGTGGTAGGTATTATATGGCACCTCTGATTTGCATCTCCCTGAAAGTGAGAGACATGCCAATATATTCATATGAGGAAGCGTGGTAGCTAGTATTCATTATACATCATGCCTGGTTTCTTTATTCTTTTTTGTTTTAGATACATCTTTTAAATGTCATTAAAACAATGTTTGTTGAATGCTAGTACAAAGCTAGCCACCTGTAAAATTAAAGGCTGATGGCGCCAATAAAAGGGTTGAAATACATTCTATTTAAGAGGTTCCTGCATTGTAATTTTAAAATATATTTTTAAATTATATCTACCTGCCCTTCACAATTCTGTTGGTTACCTCATATGCATTTAGAAAACAACTATCTATGTCATCACACAGGACACTGATCTCAGGTGGGGGGTAAGACACAGCAGCAGATGAACTTTTAAGAAACAAAAATTTTGTATTTGGGTTATGTGTACTTAGTAACAAAGGAGAAAGGAAGAAAGACAGAAAATACAGGGGACATGCAAATCTAATGGAAAATGTTCCATTTAGACAAAAGAGCGTTTTTTTCCATGAGTCTTCAGCAGCTCTTCAGAGTTCTGAATAAAACTAAAGAAGTCTGGATAAATTGCCCAAAAGACGACTCATGCTAACAACAGTAAAAATAACGAAGCAGTGGAAAATATTATGGTGACTACACAAATGCACACAGCGTACTCAACTGGTAAGGTATAAAAGGAGTTTCATCATTGCTCTCTCTGGGCATACACAAAACATGGTTCTCTAGGGTTACGATTACCATGCCAAATATACCTCCGGAGTTTTCTTTCTTGTATAATAAAAAGCCTTTGGGTTCTATTAAAATCAGGTTTCTGGGGTGAACACTCAATTGTGATTTCAAGATTTGCTTTCAATGAACAGTGGTTGTTTTCTGCCAGCGAACTCATTGGCTGGAATCTTCACAGAATGCAAACAAAAGAGAGGCAACAACATGGTGGAAGTATATTCATTTAATAACTGGCGTGAATATTCAGAAACATTTGTGTGTATGTTAGTGAGCATCCGTTAGACTAGATGGTGGGGCAGCTGGAGGGTCTGGAGATTTTCCAGTATCATTTCACATTGTGCCAGGACAGGTCTTGAAGTTCTGGTGTCTGGAAATACTCTCCAGACAAATGAAACAAATATAGTAGGGGGATGAGAAGAGGCAGACAGACCCTAGATGGCACTAAACAGGAAAGCAACAGGGGGTAGCCATGTTAGTCTGTACCCACAAAAACAACAAGGAGTCCGATGGCACCTTAAAGACTAACAGATTTATTTGAGCATAAACTTTCGTGGGTAAAAACCCCACTTCTTCAGATGCGGCCGTGCCTGTGGATGGTCAACGTAAACAAACTGTCTCGCAGCGCACCAGTGGATTACCCTGACGGGGCGTGCATAGCCCGCGGGCTGCAGGTTGCCCACCTCTGCTTTACAGTCACTGCAGTGTCTGAAGTTCATCAGAATGACTCCATTCACTTCTTACCCCATTTTCTCCCTGGTTTTCTTTAATTGTTCCTCTTGCCTGTCCCAGGCGGCCTGGCATGAAGCAAGTTCTGCCTTTATGATGCAATACCTGGAACTAGGTGAGGCCCCAACTCCTCTGATAACTTAACCAACAGGCAACAGCAGCTTGTGTTCTTATTGACAGCACACAGGTGCTAGTAAATACCAACCCCCAGGGTATTCTCTGTAAACACATAGCCGCCGACGCCCCCTTCTCCCCGCAGCTCCTAACACACACATGCTCGCTTTACCGACACTGAACTCACACCTCACAAACAAATTATTTAACTACTCTGTTCCCCAAGGGATACAGTGATCATTTCAAATGCAGCTCCCTGCTCGCCTCTCACATACACGCAACAGCCTGATAGGTTAAATGCTGCCATTTAATTACCGTAATGGAAGCTGCTATTTTTTGGTTCCCCTGAACTCCTCTTCTCTCTCGCTCTTTTTAAATACACTCAGAGTCATCTTTTAAACATGTATTTTATATTTCTGGGTTTAACAGCTGCATGCTCCTGGTTACTCTAGGAGCGGGAGCAGGGATATTCTTCACTTAAGATATGAGAAACTGGTCTTTTAAATGCCCAAAGAGAGGGACTGGGGGAAATGTAGCAGAAAGGGGCATATGCCAAGCATTATAGAGACAGCCTGCCCTTTCATCTACTTACATGATTCTGTTTGGACTGTGGGGAATACAACTAGTTACAAACGAAGCTGGGGCCTGTAGAAGGAAATACATAAAAATAGTCTGAGAAATTATGCTGTCTCAATAACAACACATTGATTTATATTGGCACCTTAGCACAATATGGTGGTTTAAGCTCAGGACTGGGAGCAAGGAACTCCTCTATTCTAATTCCAGATCTGGTACACTGACTCCTTAACCTCTGTACCTCAGTTTCTTCATCTGTAAAATTGGGATAATAATACTTTCCGCCTACCTCCCAGCAGCTTCCTGAGGATTAACATTTGTAAAATGCTTTTAAAATGAAAAGGGCTAATCAGATGAGGAAGTACAATCAGAACGGAGTGTAGAAAAGGAGATAATAATGCTTCGCTTCCACACAGTGTGTTTTGAGGATTAGCTAATGTTTGTACAGTGCTTTCAACATGTAAATCGCTCTAGAAGTGCAGGATATAAATTTGTTAACTTCCTGGCCATACTGCAAAGTATCTCTTCTTGCAGGAATTTAGGGAGGGGGCTGAGGGATTATTATAGTTTATTACTGGGGAGGAGTATAATAGTGATATTATGAGACTACATCAATAATGATTTATTCTTTGTAGTGTACGGTAATTAGAAAGCACCTAAGAGCAAAATATAGGCATTTATAGTCAAAATTAATGTTTTACATGTTCTCATGCCTCAGCATTCCTAGAAAATACCAGAGCTATATATCCGCCCCCTAAATGGGAAATGCTTCCATGGCAGTACAGAATTCTGCCAACAGGCAAGATTTAGATATGCGATTTGTTCAGTGGCCTCCGGCCACAGTCCAATGTCCTATCTCTTTGTGCAAAGACACAACCCAGCCTCCCTCTGGAGTAAGGCCACCTACTGGCACCCCTACCCACCCCCCAATGGAATCTTAAAGGTGAGGCAGGGCAGCAGAGGCACAGATAAATTTAATTTTGTTTATCACCATAAAAAGGGACATTTCCACATGGACAGCAAGGACATGAATATCGTGTGTATGCAGGGGCAGGGGGGAATTATAAACGCATTTTTGGCGAAATTCAATAAAGCTGATTCCACTGCATAAGGTCAGCAATTTACTTTAAAAAATGATATGATTGCAACTTTTAATATAACCCATGTATTTGCTGCAAGATGTTCTAGAAGATTGTGTAATGTAACCATCCGACCGCTCCACAGGAGCAGAGATCACCCCATTTACCCTTTATTGTCTTGATAAAAGCAATGCACATTTGCACAATATGACAAAGTCAACAGTTTTTACTTAAGAGAGCCTCAGATTTAATAGAGAACGAATTCTCCTCTCATATCCTAGGGCTGGGGGTCTGTTCTGGGCTAGGATCCATCAGAAAGAATCAGAAAGAACAAACGCAAGACTTAACTCTCCTCCTATCCAAGGAGGGTCCTCCCCAGGTTAAAATTAGTGAGGGAGTGGTGGGAAGCAGAAAAGAATAATGTGATTATAGCAACATGAGCACTCAGTCCCCTTGTCGCTACAAAAGATGTGGTCTATTACACAACAAAACTGTGGTCCAGGAGAGCCCACAGATTAAATTAACATGGAGACAATTCATCTCCCGCATCCCACCCCGGGCAGGGCAGCACCAACATGAGTGGGATAGGTTTCATTGGAAGAGTAACATGGCATGTCCTAGATTACATTCCCCACTCCACCCCAGGGGAGAGGGCTGTCCCTCCAGAACTGGAAGAGAAAGTTCATTCATGAATGGGTTACAGACTGAATTTCCCTGGGCTGGATGGCCATGGAGACTGAACTCCTCCTTCAATCCAAAAACATATTTTTATACAAGCATACATAGATCTCTTTGGCTGTCTGAAGGTGAAGCTTGCTTCAAAGGTCAGAGCTCCAGGGCTAGATTAGGATTGCATGCAATCTGCTTGAGCCTTGGCATTCTGACAAACTTCCCCTGCCTTATACGTCCGATTGAGGTAAATTCTCTCTCTGAAAGTGCGGTTCAAAAATCACGCATTGCAGGATACACACTTGTTTAGCAACTTTGCTATGAGGATCCCAAATCCCTTTACAAATGTGAATTGATTAAAGCTCAGCATGCCTGTGAGGTGGAAGTAATCATCATTATCCCCATTTTATAGATGAGGATGCTGAGGCCCAGAGAGATTATGTTACTTGCCTCAGATCATGCAAGAAGTTCATGGCAGAGACAGGAACAGAACCTAGATCTCCTGACACCTGGTCCTGAGATTTAACCATCACACCAGCCTACCTCTAGCTGCCCTATATTTATTGTCTCACTCAAGGATATCCAGTTAAATTTGCTAAATACATACATCAAAAGATGACTTTCCTGTCACTGATGCAATCTCAACCTAGGGTCTGAAGATCTAGCTTTGTTCTCCTTGCCCAGCATCATCAATACTAAAGACTCAAAACTCAGAATTTAGCTGACAATTTGATCCAGAATGGAATCCAGCTCATGCTGCCATCGTGGTATTAGCTCTGCAGTGCTAACAGGAATGGAAACAAGGCTTTGACAGTAAACAAGGCCAGTATGACTCAAAACACACACAGGAAGCAAAAGGAGCTAATTTTGCAGAGTCACTTTTAACCACTTCTACATTACATAGTTATTGTCAGAGAGCCAAAATGAAAGTCACTGTTAAAACAGTAACACTCCATTTATTTGTTAAAATAAAGGCTACATCTGGAGCAAACACAACTTTCTAGGCACTGTCTGAGTGCGTTCTGGGCTCTGTATAAATGTATTCCAATTTACCAATACTTTGCAAACTATGAAGACACAACACAGGTGCTGATGGACCCTGCTCCACTGAAATACTGCTGAATTTCCTGGACAACAAGTGAACTGGGAGAAATGGAAATTGTGCCTGATTCTTCACTCACTGTACTGTAAATGAAATCAGCTCTCTTTTTCTGTGGAATGCACATCTAAATGGCTCAAGTGTGTCACAGGGTGAGCCTGAAGTAAGAGAGAGGCTATTACCACTAACGTGACTTGTACCCTCTGTTATGGAACAAATAAACGAGCATTTTAAGGATGTCAAATCTGTGAGTCTCTCTTCCTCAATGGATTCTTCTGCAACATCATTAAAACATCAAACGGGTGCTTCATGCAATGCACTTTCCAGAGCCTTGCACAGAAACCAGATGAAAAAGTCACCGCAATTTTCATCTTTTCGACATGAAACTGCAAAGCACTTATCAAACCCCACTGGAAATGTTACTTAAAGGGTCATACTGTCAAGGTTGGTTGGCCCTAAGTTTGCCCTTCCTTTTTTCTTCTTCTGTCTTTTTGCAGGTCCAAGTGGGGGTTCCCCCCATCAGCAAATGCTGCAGTTCAAAGCCAGCAGCCTAGCACATCATGAGCAACCCTGCAAGCATGAAACAGGGTGTGCTGCTCTGCTTCTGGGAGCAAGCCTACAAAAATAAACAATTAGATACTTATTTGGTTGCAGGAAGAACTTCCGTAAAGAAGCATTTCAGTTCCAAGTAGAGCTGGTCAAAAATTTTCCAAAAAACATTTTTCCATTAGAAAATGCTGATTCAACTAAACAGAAACATTTCACAGGAAGACCCTCAATTTCATTGACGATTTCAATGAGAAGTTATCCAAACATTCTGTTTCGATAACATCAAAATATTCTGTTTCAATTTCATCATTTTGACTTTTATATTATGTTTTATTACATCCGTCCCTTATATTATACATTATAATAGCAAGAAAATATTTTGGAATACTTCATTTTGCAAAAAATTCTGAATTTTCAATTTTTCATTCCAATTCAATACCTCAGAATTTCCAATAGGACAGAAATTTCATTTTTCAACCAGCTCTAATTTCAACCTTTTACAGTGTTATACAAAGCAACTTTTAAAAAAATTATTATGCGTCCCTTGACCACAGTGGGGTTTCAAACAAAAAGAGATCATTTCTAAAGTCTCCTGACCTGCACTAAATGTTTAGAGGCATTCACTATGCTTCCCAGTCCCATTCTTGATTCCATCCCTGATATTTCCCATCAAAAATAAAGGCTGGGTGATTTTTCAACAATTGATAACATTTCTGCTAAGCAAAGCCCATGCGTCAGAACATAAGATGATCTCTTGCAGTGATCGGGAAGGATCTCCCCTTCTTTTGTCTCCAGCATCAACAAGCAGCTATCCTAGAAGTTGCATGTTTTTTGTCATTTCTTGAATCCCAGGCACTGGCCATAATCAGAGGCAGGATGTGAATCATTCTCCCCATTAGTATGGGGGTCCAGTGGCTTGCCCCCTATCTTTCTTCCAAATCTTCCAAATATCCCTCATCCTAAAAGCTCCACCTTTTTCAAAAGCTCAGCAGCCCCAAGGAATAGCCCTATCTAATCGACTCCCCGGGATATCCTAACAGTTGATCGGTTGGTGAAGCTTTGCTGGCATTGCTGTTGCACATTTCCTCTTGGCACAAAGCTGAGAAAATCTGTAGAGTTCATGACAAGTTCAGATAACACAAGCAGTGGGAAAACTGATGGGGGAAGAAGAGTCAGCATGATGAATAGGCTGGCACAGAACACCAGATGATGGATATGCACATGCGAGACTGGCAGGATAGGGAGACATCTCTTCTTAGCAGATGGATGGAGATTCTCAATCATTTTCAGGAAAAAAAATTAAACTAACAACATAGAGCTGTGGTCCTAATCTCCAACTCATGAATGCATTTGTACTACTGGGTCATGAGCAACCTGCAGCAGGAATCTTCTGTGTATATGCTGAACATTATCAGCATTGGGCAAACATTAGCAGAGTGCCAAGAGCAGATGTGACTGCAGATAACTTGGATTCAAATGGAAACTGTTGCAAGTTTGCTAGTGCTGAAAAACACGTTCAGTCTCTCACTCTTCATTCTATGGCTCTGGATTGAGTCCCAGGGAGCTCATCAGATCTTGAAAGATAAACAGGGTCATGTTGGCTCAATACATGGTAGCGAGGACATCAAAGACCACTGTGATAAATGAAGGGGGAGGGGGGAGAGCTCCCTTTTATGGACACTCAGCCAGCCAGTAGCTCTAAAATCCCTCTTAGTAGCTGTTCTCTAATTGTTCTACCTGAAAAGGGTTAAAAAGTTTCACTGCTATGCACAGGTAAAAGGAAGTGAGTGGACACCTGGCCAGAAGAGCCAATGGAAAGGCTAGAACTTTTTAAAATTGAAAAATGACTCCCCTTTTGTCTGTCTGGGTTGTTCTCCGGGGAGAGGCGGACAGGACAGAGCTCTGCTGTAAGGGCTTGGGCCAGGAATGAAAACCCATCAGTATCATACCTAGAAACTACTCATTTGAAACCCCAGATATGTAAGTAGATCAGGAAATGTCTAAGACGACGCAATTAGGTTTATCTCTTTTATTCCTTTATGGCTTGCGGAGTCCTCTGTGCTAACCCCAGGTGCTTTTTGTTTTGCTTGTAACCTTTAAGCTGGACCTCAAGAAAGCTATTCTTGATGCTTCATCCTTGTAGGTTTTTTTTTTTAAATCTAGCAAATGCCTAAGTTCCAAGATGTATTTTCTTTCTTTTTTTTAATTAATGAAATTTACCTTTTTTAAGAAGAGAATTGGATTTTTGTGTCTTAAGAGATTTGTGCACAGGTTGTTTAATTAGCTGGTGGGAACAGCTGATTTCTTTTCTTTTTTCTCTTTCTCAGCTCTTCCCCAGAGGGCAGGTGAAAGGGCTTGATGGTACCCCACAGGAAGGAATTCCCAAGTGTGCCTTCCTGGGTTCTCAAAGGGGTTCTGCACTTGGGTGGTGGCAGCATCTACCCATCCAAGGTCAGAGAGAAGCTGTAATTTTGGGAGTTTAATACAAGCCTGGAGTGGCCAGTATTAATTTTTAGAATCCTTGCGGGCCCCCATCTTCTGCACTCGAAGTGCCACAGTGGAGAATTAGCCTTGACAACCACAACAATATTGCAGGAAGGGGTGTTGGGTATTCTTTCCTCAAACTTAATAAGGAGCCAGTGTCCCAGAATAATGTAAAAGGATACTGGGATGTGCCTTTCATATGAGACATAAAAACATAGAACCCGACTCTTTGTGGTTACTGAAGATGCCATAGTGCCTTTCAAGTATCTTAGCAAATTTTTAACTCAGGTAATTACATTCTCCATCCCTACAAGTCTCCACCTGCAAGATCACTTGGATACAGTATTCTTCATTTCCTGTCCTAAAACTCTTGCAATAGCATTAAACAGCTGCTGCATTCTACCTTCAAGGTGGCTCCATTTCAATGGTAGGTGAAGTGATCTCTCATCATAACCCTTTTATACCTCTCAAGAGGGTGTTGAGTGTCTAAATCAGCTGATGGGTGTAATGTGCTCCAAGAGCCTCAGATGAAATGCACTACAGAAATGTAGACAATTATTTACTTTGCAAATACTCCATTTCCAGGGGAAAGTGCCATCCAACCTCTCTTCAGCACTCTTGTTTTATCTGTCTACAAAGGTTTTTATCATATCTGAGCAGCTGTTCTAAACTTCTGAATCACTGTTTGGAGTAAGCATCCTCCCTGGTTTCGGCTATTCCATTCAGCTCTTTTCTCTTACTCTGGTCTGAGGTTGTTGGCTCCAGTTGTATTGCATGCATAATATACTGAGAATTCTCATGTAATTGCAAAGCAAACTAAAGTTACTAACAGCCACATTTTCAGCTCTGGCCTCTAGCTTTCCATCCCTTTTTTGTTGTCCATGCTAGTCATGGGGTCTGCACAGTCATTTGCACACACCACTTAGACAGCTGGACAGCCAGTTATCCAATCTGCATGTGCCATAAGTGATAAGCAACCACTAGCACAATCAGTTGCATGCACAGAAGTGGACACACAAAAAACAAAGGCTGGCTGAAAATCTGTCTCTTAATGCCTTCGCTCCATTTCTTGCCCCTCTCTTCCTAAATCCATATCCTGCTAAGTCAAGAGAGAATGAGTAAACTAGTCTGGATATATGACCCCTCTCTACACATCCCTGAGTCAAACTAAGTGTGTCTTCAAAAGCTGGAGGAGAGGACCTCCACAATCCTCCTGGGATGTGTGGGTCTTGGCAGCACGTTACTAACTGGATCTTTTTGCATGAGCTGTCACTGGACTCCGTTGACTTGCAGTGTGTTTTGTGCTCAAGGAAAAGCTTGGTAAAAATTGTTCAAGCTTCACTGAGACATGTTAAAGAATTAATTACAAAGTAAAGCTGAAGGAGAAAATTAATTTTAGAAACACAAGAGGTTACTTTTCTTTTCCTCCCTTTTCTGGAGGTGGGGGAGGAAAGGCCGTTATTTTCACTGGCATCCTGAGGGCAGAAGCTGGGAGCTGTCCAGTCGATAACCTGGCCATCAGAACAAGGTTTGTAATTAAAAGGTCAGTGACCTGGAAAGCTAGGGCCTCACTCTCAGGGCTTCTCAGTAATGATGGAGCTATTAAATTAAGACGTATGAAATCAATGCTAAAAGAGCTTTCATGGTAACAAGATTCCATTCAAGGACATGCAAACTGCCTCATGAAATGGACTTAAATTATAAAAAAGGAAAGTAATAAAAGAGAGTTAAACTGAAATCTGCAGAAGAATTTACTCCCCTTAAAACTCGCCAACTACAGGCTGTGGCCCCTCCTATCCCATCCTCAACGTGATCCACCACGGGTTTTCTGCAGCAGTTTGTCTTCAGCAAAGAGGCTGTTTAGTTACTGGTGGGGGTTCAACTTCCAGGAATGCAGTTGATTAAAAGGAGAAAGAGAAGGGAGCTGATTTTCTACAGCAGACTCCTGGATTGAGTACTTTTGTTTCCTAAGGAGTAAATACCTTTGGTCCTTTGTGGAGTGGGGCACGTAAAACTCCATAATTTATGTAATGCCTTTTTACCAGCATCTTAGGAGCCCTCAGCTCCAGCTGCCTTCTATCCTCCAGTCTGACAACCACCTCCCACTTCTATCATCTTCTTTACTTGAACTGCACTGAAAAAGCTGTGTGGAACCCACAGGCCACAGAGCCGTGGAAAAACTTCTGTATTTACTTGCTTCCTACAAGCCGAGGTAATGAAACAGATAAATAGACCCAACATGTTAAGGGCAAAGCTTCCCACCGACCTCCTGCTCATCTCATCAAACAGAAGTTTGACTCGGTTGGGAAGCAGGCGTATATGAACATACAAAGCACCAATCAAGGTAATAAGTGTTCTAAAGAGAGTTTCTGACCCCACACATTTCTGGATTTACTCTTCCCCAATGTAATTCAACAGCGACCGTAGTCTATCTAAGGTACTTATAAGGCCCACATCACTGTAGTACCTGAGCACCTCACAATCTTGAATGAATTTATTCTCCTTACTCCCGTGTGATCGGGCAGTGCTATGATCTCCATTTTACAAATGGGGAACAGAGGCTAAGTATCTTGCCCAAGATCACACAGGAAGTCTATGACTGAGCAGAGATTTAGACAGAGGCTCCCAAGCCAAAGGCTAGCACCCTAACCACTGGACCATCCTCCCTTTGCAGTCACATGTTACAGATTCAGAACACAATTTTAACCCGCATGAGCTACTAGATGGGTAGTTGAGCATTACAGGACATCTGAGCTGCAACAGCTCAACAACAGACATATACCCACCAGGGTTTAAACCCCACATACTGTCTAATTACTCCCCAGGCACCGATTCTCCGTGGCGTATCATCAGCAGGATCAGCTACTTGGACAAAAAACAAACAGCATCTTTGTTTCCCTTTCAGATACTCTGAAGGAAAACAGCTGCTTTTCCCCTTCATCTGAAGAAGTTCACAATAAAAAGGAGGAAATGTCATAAATTACACAAAATGCCAGTGTAAGCTTCAAAGAAAATGACAAATGATTCTAATAACTTCATGTTTCTCATTAATGCCTCTGAATTTAGAAAGTTTTAAAGTGTTCAAGACGATGCAGAAATCTCATTGAACTTTTGAAGGACCTTAAATCCAGGACACTTTCCTCACGCTCTCCATCTTCATCAGGCTTATTACCCCAGGCCTGTAATATACAACCCCCAACCTCTTAACTTCACAGAAATAGGGGCAGCCTCCCTCCACTACCACCCAGCTGCTGTTTCACAAGAAAACAAACCCAACCCAGCTGACAATTCTAAAGTAACCTTCATTTCAGACTGAACTGACATGCACCCCTGGGACCACAATTTCTATATTAAATATTAAACAATGTTTAAAAAAAACAAAATTGGATTTGCCTTTTCAAGTCAAGATTATAATTCAAGGCACTGTGTCACTGCAAGTTCCAGATGTGAAACTTCCTAAGCAAAGCTGAGACTGCAGTAGCTGGGAGTACCCCTGCTGCCAGTGCCCTGACCCCTGCTGCCAGTGCCCTGACCCCCTACATTCCCCTACATTCCACTCCTACTGGAACAGATTGCAACTAGGGTAGCTGAGAGCTCCCCCACAGCCAGGGTATCAGTCTCTTTCCTTACAGCTCTCAGAAAGCCAGTGGTCCTGCCCCATTCTCTGCAGCAAAATCTGCTGGAAGAAACTACAACCAGAACAACTGCAAAATCCCCCCAGGAGATGATGCCTCTGTATTATTCCCTACAGAGATATGTACAAAGTTATTTTTAACATAGGGGTTCATAGAAATGTTTATATGATATGACATGATAGATATGCTCTGATACATGATACAATATATGATATAAGGAAGGAGTGTTGTCTAGGGGTTTGAACAGGGGACTGCTAGTCAGGACTCCTGGGTTCTCTTCTTAACTCTGTCACTGCCTTGCTGTGTGCCCTTGGGTCAGGCAGCTTAACCCTCTCAGGGTATGTATACACTGCAATAAACCACCCATGGCTGGCTCGTGTCAGTTGACTAGGGCTCACAGGGCTCAGGTTGCAGGGCTATAAAATTGTACTGTAGATGTTTGGTTGTGGGCTGAAGCCTAGGCTCTGGGACAGGTCGGCTGAGTGGTGTCGGTGGCCTGTGATATACAGGAAGTCCAACAAGATGATCTCGTGATTCTTCCTGGCCTTAATCTCTATGATTCTCGAAGTCACGAGATCCTTGATGAAACATGCTGCAGACTTGCACAGTAATTACTAATGAATACATGGACAGGATTTTTTCTCTGAGGATAAGTCTTGAAATTTCCACTCCAGGAAGTCCTGGTAGAATACTCTTTACTAGAATTCAGGAAAAACACTGGACAGTTACTTAGAATGCCAATGGGTAGGTCTCAGGCTGTAATTGGAACTGAATACTCAACCATGTTAATTCTCCTACATATGCCCAGGGTTGAACTAGTCACATCTAGGGTTAGGAAAGAATTTTTCCTTCCCCTTAGGGCACAACTGGCATGATGCACATGTGCATCTCTTTGCTCTGGAGCACTGAGCAAAGGTAACATTATATGATCAAGTGGGCAGATCCCATATGATCAAGTTCCCAATAACTCCTGGGTGCAGGCATTGCTGGACTCTGTTCCTTCCTTTCTCCTACTGTTAAATTTCCATATGAGCAATTAGCGCAAAGGGGAGGGAGGGAATTAACAAACAGGAACAAACAGTTCTACCAAACAGTTTCTCCTCTTTGGTAATTATTAGCCAAGTAATTCACAAGAAGTATTAGTCGGGCCATAGTGTCTCTCTGCCTCCTTCTCCCCACCCCTCCTCTTCTCCCAGTCAGGGATTTATTAAAATTAAACAGATTAGATGGAGCTCCTGATACTAAAAACTGCTCAGCGAAGCCTGCGGTGGGGAAGTGCAGAGCAAACACCAGAGACATTTGTCTCTAAATTGCTCTAAATACCTTCTGCAAATGAAATTCTAACCCAGCTACGTTTAGAGAGAGAAAATGAGGAATAACTGGTCATTGTCAGCAGAGGAGAAGATCAGGCGGTTATAATATTGCACGATATACTGGGGGCTAAGAATCTCTCGGCAACAATAGATTTTGTATCAGGTTACCCCGGGTAATCAGCACAGCTTTTAGGCTCAGCTTTCCCCTGCTTCATTGCTTCGATGATAGAGTTGAAATCCCCAAGCTTTTATGATAAATTACTCCCCGTAGGTCCACATATTTCAAGGAAAAACTCACAGAGCAGAGTGGCCAACAAGCTCCAAATTTTGCCATACTGGCAAATCCAATGTCATCCTGATGGCAGAGAAGGACAAACAACGCACCTAGCAGAGTTGCATCCCCTTTCTGGGCTGCTTTGTAACTGACACTAGGGCCAGCGGGGAAAGGACCCTATTCCAAATGATGTACCTGCAGAGTACTGTTTATGGCAAAGCTGTTAGAACCCAACTCCTACCTTTGTGCTTTCTGCCCCAAGATGAGCAGGGGTGCCTGTAAGTAGATTATCTCATGCCATCGAGTATCATGGATTTCACTAACAATTCATATCTCCAGCCTGGATAATATATTCCTGGGCTTTCTTACTTTCCATAGCTCAAGGTCTTTGGCTGAAGAATTCAAATTACACTGTAATATTCACAACGCTAATGTAAAAATGGGTCCCCATTCCCCATAATTTTGGAGTTTGCACTTACACCGCCCCCACCAGCACTTAAACTACCCTTTCTAACTCTGTAAAGCATGAAATTCACTCAGGGCATGAGCCTCTTTATTACGTAAGTCCCACACTGAGGACTTAAGGATGTGGAGGGTTCTTGGCTGGGCAATCTGCACTGGAATAAACTTCACCTGAAATGTGCTGGTAAATTCCTAAATTGTTGTCTTAAAACTTCAGAACATCAAAAGAAAAAACATAGTTAGTTCCTTTATAAACAGAAGGGAAAACTATTATCAGGCTGTGGCCAAAGCAGGTTCCATTGGCTTGAGACAATATCGGATTTGTCAGGATCTGTCCTGCTCCTGCTATAGAAAGAGTCATACATGGTCAGTAATTTGCCATTTCAGGCTGAAAGTCGGGCTGACCCCAAGCTTGACCTTAACCTGACCTTGTTTACTCTTACCATGTCTCTCTTCCTTCATTCTTTTCTCTGGCTCTCTTCTAAAGCAGTTGACCTTTTAACTACAGCTGGTCATTTTAAAGCCAATGTCATTAAGGAGTTAGAATTGACCATCTAGCCTGTAACTCTAAACTGCCTAGTTTCTGAAGACCTCTACTGGTAGTTAACCCCAAAATTCCCATAACTCATTCTACAATGCTGTGTCTGGTGCCAATATTACCTCTGACTTGCCGGGAGGAAAATGAAGCTGCCTTGACTCCACACTAAAAATTTCCTGGGACAAGAGAGCTTTTTCCCCTCAATACCTAATTTTCCACAGCAATAACTCCTGGCCTACATCCCACCCCTAAACCCCCTCATTAATACTAAGAAAAGAGAATGAGACTGATGAATCTGTACCTTTCTTCTTGAGAAATGCTCTTCTGGTTGCGAGCGGACTTTGGCGGACCCGGGAGTTCTGTAGAAACTTCACTGCTGTTGCAATCTGATTAGGGTGAGAAGATTGGAGAAACAGAAGAGTGAAAAGCTCTGAGTTAAGAACATTCAAAATTCTGATTCTAAATAAATTCTGAACTACAACACCAGGCATCAAATCCAGCATCAGATGTTGATGGGCTGGACCAGACCCTGGATCTGACTTTGGGGAATCTTTGGATCCAGATCAGAATTTGTGGCTCAGGCTCATCTCTAATCAGATAGTACAGTATTAATATTTTGACTTAGAGAAGTTTTTCCTTGAACATCTTTTACCAAGCTGAAACACTGCTTAGTGTGAAACAAACGCCATTAGGATACCTGAGCCTGTTATTAGCAGGTGAGAGGTTATTTTCCTTGTTCTGGATCACACTAACCTACCAAAGACATAGAGATTAAGTTTTATTTTCTGAGTGACCCAACTGGGCAGGCAGATAAGTGGTTATATTTATGCTCTGCTGTGGTAGAAGCTATATACAGCTTTGGTCTAAGAACTTTGACTTCATTATGCTCTAGAAGATGAACCTTTAAGTGACTTAGGACTTAAAGGCCCATATTTCCACAGAGTGTAAGGACTGGGATGACATTTTTTGCACACACACAATGATTGCAGTCCCTTAAAGTGCCAGTGAAAGGTGCTGGATTCCTCTCTATGTACATTGTGTATATAACAGGGAAAGTCTCCACACACCCCTGCCCTCAGGCCTGTTCTGGAGGAATCACCATTAAGGATATGAGGGGAGTTGACTCGCCATAGCCCATTCAATCCTTTGTCTCTGCTGATATTATCTACAAGGAGGCCAATTTTGCACGAGTTGAGATAGTGCTTTTGATGCAGTGCGCAGAGTTGAGACCCACCAACTCATTTCACAGAGTCTGCTGAGCAGCCACCACATTGTGACTACTATGGGTTATACCACACAGCACTAAGGGAAAAGCTCCATATTCCAATATTAATCCGCTCAGCCATCCAGTCCTATACATGGTATACCCTGCTGCACTGTGGAAAACCATCTGATCTGCCGCTATAAAAGTCTTCTGCTTTGGATGTGGCACAGAAGGGGATAACCTACTTGAAGTTGACTTAGAAGACAGACACATCCATATTGAGGTGAGAGATTGCTCCCTCCCTGCACTTTGATGAAGCTGATCTTCCATGTACAAGGAAGAAGAGTGTGGTTTTCACCCCAAATGGTGGCATCTGCATTCCCTATAAGCTGTACTGAGTACAAGAGGAGGAGTAAGAGGATTTGCAGGTCTCAAGAAGTGCAAGCTACAATGCAGCTTCTAGAGTTAAGATTTAAAGTTGTTTTAAAAAAATTTCATGACTGAAAAAAAAAAACCCAGCATCACTATTGAAATGAACAAGTTTCACCTTGGTTTTGAATCCAGCCCTTGGAATATGCATTTCTGGTCAGAGAGCAAAGTTCTGATGGGTTTAATGGCACTTTCAATGTACTCCTCAGTGCATTCCATCAATGTGTTTTTTTTTTTAAATTGCATCTCTTATTTCTTTAAATACATTAATCAGGCTAGTGTAGGCAAAACGGATCCATTGGACAATGCAATAAACATGAATTATCATCTATCCAACATGCATAATGGCTTAAAAATACATAATAGCAGGTGTAGTTTAAATGATTAGTTATTACACCTGTGGTGGGTCTGATTCAATTGGGGAAAATCATCTTTAATAGGTTAAAAGGTTTAGATCACTAGGCTTCCCTTAAAGTGGCTGTAGAGAGGGTATGATGGAATACGCTGTCATTACTAATTCATTTAAGAAAAACGTGGGGGATACAGCAAAGAACAGCATAAACGAGCGAATCCAATTTAAACATCAGGTAAAGCAGAAAACACCTTTTAAAAAAGCATGATAAATGAATTTGGAAGGGAGATGAAATTGACATCTTTATTTTAACGGGAATTTGACAAAGTCCCGGCACACTTCAAAGTTAGGGGGGAGGGGAACTCTTGGATTTTTTAGTTTACATTCAATAATTTCAAGTCATAAAATAATACAGCAGAACACCCCACATAAAGTACATTTTGGTCTCGTTTATGTGCCGCTTGATCTGTCCCTTGGAAATGCTGGCGACAGGCAAATCACGCATTTAAATGGCTCTGATATCACTACGCCCAATGCAGAAATATAAAGCACCCAAACTAATAACTTTAGGATAATGTGCTGAATAAGAAAGATGCCCAAATAAGCAGACACATAGATGTGCGAACATATCAAAACCACTTTCCTTCTTATGTTAATTACTTGTTTCTTTGGGAACTCTTCCACATTCCCCTCCTGCTTCTAGTGAGCTAGTAAATCAGACACAAAGGACTTGTCGGAACCAGAATGTGGAAAGCTCTTGGATTCATACATTAATATTAATCAGTTTATATAAAAAAAAATTAATCTAAAACAAAACATTTTCCCTTCTGTTATTTTCTTAAGTATATCCATTTTTAATGTTCTATTGATTGCAGCCATTTATTGGGAGATATTTTTGTTTTGCAAAATGTAAACATTTCAACAAAAACATTAAAAATAATAAACCTCCACATTAAAGAACTAAATTATTCAAACTACCTCCTGTATCATTTTCCTCTGACGTCTTTTTACAAAGGTCTTGATTTTAAAACAATGAGACAAAAATAACACCTAAAAATAAAACAAGCAACAACAAACTTTACAAAAACAAAGTCCTTAACTATTACATCCCATCTCCAAAATGTCTCCTGAGCCTATGTTTCTCTAGTTTAGAAGTTTGTGCTTGCCTTTAGAGAAGAGATATATTTTTCTCTTATCCTCAACTGAATCTCCTTCATTTTCCTCATTTATCTTGTGTATAAAATGTTCATATGAAACAATTCTGGCCATGATAACATGCCCATTTTTTAAAAGAAGGGACAAGAGCGCTTTCCTACTTTCTAAGGATCATTCTGTTTGAACGAACAAGAACAACTGCAGTCCGTTAAAAAAAAAAAAAAGACTTTTCAGTCCCATGCATAGGTGAAAAACTATACAGCAAATAGAATTCTGACTCAGCTGGAAACATATTGTTCCATACTATTTCTGTAACATTTGTAACACTTGACCAAAATTTTCTAATATTAGGACATTGCCAAATAGTGTGCATAATCATATTACCAACTCCGATTCTCAGACTGCCAGCACACAGTGGCCAGCAGACCACATTTAACCGGCAGATCTCTGTCCTTTATTTTTCTTAACGAAAAATAGTGTATTCAGTTGTTAAAAGTGAATTAACATCATAAACCTGCTATCCCACCAGCCTTTTTTCTGCAATGGAATCATACGCAGACATACTTTTGATCAGAAATAGTGTGGGGGAACACTGCAGCAGATATTGGGCTATCGTTTGATTTTCTAATTAGAAGATGAACGTGACGATTCATGGGATATATTTGTGCCCACCCAAATTACATAAAATCAGGCAAATATTCCACCTCAATGTCATAGATGAAACATGGAGACAAGAACTTTACTGCAGATGTTGCGGGAGTGCAGCAAGCTTGAGAAATTCCGGGCTAAGGCACTGCACTTTGACATTGGTCCAAAGTCCCGCACCCACACCCCCAATTTCCCTCTCCTCTGGTGTTGGAGAGGAAGATGAAGTCAGCCCTCTTTACTATTATGCTCACAGCAACAGGGTTTTTACATAAGGAACCCAAGCTGCTTTATCAGCTGCTGGCATGTGAAAAATAAAACACATGGTTCAGAAGATGATTCAGGGGCAAGCAACCTCTTCCCCACCCCCTTCCAAAAATCATCCCACACACTCACAGCTATGCAGGACTTGAAAACAGAGATGAAGATGGAAAACAAAATAAAGTGCCACTGGGGGAGCAATGAGTGAGACATTTATTAGATCCCCTCATATTGGGAATCCTCTGTAGGTTATTACTGAATCGTATTTGTTCACAGAGCAAGACTTCAGGATGACTTGGGAACTAAAGGTTGGGTCTGAGATTATACATCGTGAGGGGAGGTCTGTCTCTGAACAGCTTTGTGTCTGTTTAAATGCAACCTGCCTTTTCATTGAGCAACGGAGGCACAGGCCATGAACTATGCCCAGATAGTTTACATTACATGTGCAGAAGGCAATCAACACTGGCAATATATATGACGTATGTAAAAGTATTGGGAGTTATTTTTTAAAGTGTATTAAAAATAATATGGCAGTATTAACAAAAGCTAACCTTATTTTAGCCAGAGCAGAAGGCCACGGCTGCAGGGCAAATGGAACTGATCAATACACAGCCTACTGCAATACCCCCTCTCCCCCCAGTGAGAGGCTGCAGGTTTGCAAGGCTCAGAAGATTAAATTGTCTGTGAAAGGTTTCTGTACTCCTACTCCAAAGGAGACACCCAGAATCCTGTTAACAAGCATCAGGCTAAAGCCAGCTCACATTGTAACAAGGGCTGACTTAAAAGCCTGGCACCGTGAGCAACAAGAAAACCCCTTCAAACAGAAATGCTGCATTTTAGTAAGAAATCAGTGCTCTGTCAGGACTAACTTGACAAATATGGTCATCGGTGACACAAGGAAATAGTTGCAAAGCAGCTGTTAATCAGCGAAACACATTGTAGAACGCTGATGCTAGCACTCATGAAAAAATGCAAGGGGCTAATTACGAAGCCATATATCTCACTAAAGAGGCAATGTTCCTTGAGATTCCAGGCAGAGCTCTCTAGAGTCAGGGTCCTGGGACACCACACACAGAGCTCTCTCTAATCCAAGCTTTCAGTTCCCAAGTCAAACCCCACCTTTTCTTAACGCAGGGTTCAGGGTCCCAGGACCCCCAATTTCACAAAAAGTACTTGTTCTTTCTAAGCAGAATATCTGGAGGTCACTAATGAGAGAGACATGGCTCTAAGGCTCCGAATGTACATTTCCCTGGTACACAGAGCTTTCTTTCTGGCCCCCAACCAGGACGGGACCCCCACTGCATGCTGCAGAAACACGTATTAAAAGACAGCTCCCAAAAGTTAACAGGCAAGAAAAACCTACATGAACTTTATTTTACAGTCCTAGGAAGTCAAATTTAATAGCTCTCACTCAAAATATAGAGAGAGAAATGTATGAAATAGAAAGCAAGAGTCCCAGGATCCAGAACCCGAAGGAATGAAGGTAGAAAAAAAAAACAAGCTCAGTATGAGATTTAAATCAGGGATCCTGAACTGAGAGAGCAAAACAGTAATGACAGAGGAAGAAGGTTCAATAAAAATCTAAAATCAGAAGTCTCAGGGATCCAGAAACTCAGTCTAGAAAGAGTTCTATGAATTAAATCTAACTCAAGAATGACAAGATGACAACACCCAGGAGAAAAGTAAAAAATATTATATGCCACAGACTGCCTAGCATTCAGTAATACTGGAAAGAGCAAGGCACTCTGAAATCAGATTCAAGGTTGGGCATGGAAAGATGGGGATGGGTTTCCATTCAACACTCAGAGTAAAACCACCAGGATGGCACCAGAGGCATAACCTTGGGACAGACAGAGTTGCAAGAGCTGTGTAAGCACAGAGCCAGTACTCCCCCTAGCTGAGACCTGGGGGAGGCACAGGATCTGAGCGGCTGGGTTCACCAACGAACGCAGCCCAAATTAAGTGTTTTCACTCAGTGGAAATGAAATGTTTTGCAAGATGAAACAGAAAGAAAATTGAGGTTTTAGGTAATTACTAGTTGGCATTTACATATCACAGGCTGGTTCAACACCTATTCATTTTCCCCTTTTATTTTCAATTTTTTAAAATTGCTAATTAAAATGAACATATGACAGGGATGGGGGGAAAAAATTACTCTTCCTCCTTTTCTCTGGGACGACAAAATCCAGATCTACTTTAAATACATTTATCTATAATTATCACACACAAAAAAGCCCTGCTTAATTTACATTAAGATGGTGACAGAAAAAAAATCAATAAAAGCCAGAAAAAACCAAGCTAAGGCGCCTTCATCTCACCTTGCTGTGCCTAGTTAATACCAAAGGCAGGAGACTTCCTCCACTGAGCTGAGACTCCTGGCACTCCCTTAGCACAATGGAATGAGTTAAAAGGAAGAAGTTGCAAAATCCCAAGCGTTCGTTCACTGCTATCCTATTCTCACTGATTTGAATCAAAATCTTGTAGTTATCTACCCATGTTTTGTGGGACACCTTCTCCCTTCACTTACTTTTCTTCCTCTTATTTTTTCAGTATTCTCATATCCACAGAAATAAGACCACACAAACACCCCCATTCTTAGCTCCTTCGTTTCAGGAGCCATTTCACATTTCCTCCAGCTGATTATAGGGGCCTGATTTTTCCACCCCCTTTGCTCAGGTATAACCAGCCTTCACAAAACCTCACCATTGTCTAAGAGCCTTCTCCTCTGCAACCTTCCTCTCTCTCTCTGCGCTGTGGACTCTCCATCTAGTTTTGAATCTCATCTCAAAATACCTTCTCCCTCACATATACCTCTTAATTTTTCTCCCCTTCAGCTTTTTAAATGTTAACCTTGTAACTTTTTTATTTAACTCCACAAAGCATTCCAGGATACAGTTTGTATGAAAAATGCAATAAAAAATAAAGTTTTATTGTATCATATATTAAGGACATAAAACATCCCTGATAGCAGCCTACAGGAGCTGACATGATAGACTAATATATTTTAAGGTCTATTGTGTAAATATGTATTTAGGGAATTCTAAAGCATGGTATTATTGACCCAAGTCTCTCTTAAAACACATTGATATATGAAGTAAAAGCCCTTATGAAAAGTAGCGACTTCGTCTGCGCAGTAGCCACCTTTCAAAATGAAATATGTCTGTCATCTTAAATTTTTTTGGCTCTGGTTAAAACATGATGGACAGCTTGCCAAAATTTCACTCTTAAAAGAACAAAGCTGATATTAAGTATTATACATTTGCAATAAATAAACACCAGAAAACTACACATACTTTAAAAGAAACACAAGCCTTAAAACAGCCAGACTCTACAGAGATACATACATATATGTACACATGTACACTCGCACACATCACACACACAAGGAAGAATGTGTATTTTTTTATCTCAGAAAGGAGGATGAGACATTGCAGTCCCCAGTTCAACTCAAAATAAATTGTTACCCTCAAGTAATAAATGCCTGAAAAAACAATTTATAAAGAAATCTCTAATAAAACCTGTAATTATAGCTATATTAACAAATGCTTCTATAAAATTCAAGCCAATAAGCTGCATACACCTTTATTCCTGGAGTGCACCGTCAGAGGGTTTTTTGGAGGGGACAGTAAAGAATTGTATTTCCTCCCATTCCCAGAAGAAAAATACGCATACTAAATAAATAAGTTTCTAAAAGCCTCTTTTTTTCTCATTTGTTTGCCTTTGGAAACCTTCCTACAATTGTTGATGCTACCACCAAAGGAGATTTTAGAATGGGGGGTGGGGGGCGGAGGAGAAGAGATGACATTTGCCATTTGCTTGGCTTTGAAACCAACTGTCAGGAAATTATTTGAAGTCCTGTTTACAGAAATAACTGCAGTAACCTCAGTGCTGAAAGTGCTGGATCATTATGGATATACATGGATCAGCAGGTCAGTGCCCCAGGGAAGTGGGTGAAGGGTCTGGCCTCAAAATATAGATGATGCCAGCACGCCAAGGGCAAGTAAGGGAACTGATCCAATGGGATAGGTGCTAGATGATGAGGCAAGGTGAGGAATTTTGATTTCTTGACTTCCATAGGCTCCCATTTTATAACTCTTCAGGGTAGCATCCCAGTTATGTATTAGCTCCCTTTAAATCTATCCTTTGTAAAGGAAGCTTAGAGAGCACTGAAGTTCTGTGCTGTAAAATTAATGAAGGTGTCAAGCTGTTGCACTGAATCACTCCAAAGGAATGTAATGACTCAGTGTCCAAGATGCTCACTACAGGAGAACCGTGAGCTCACCCTGTTGTCTCCAGGACGAAAAATATGCAGAATATAATAATCAGAGTTAGCTGATGGCAACACCCCCAGCCCCCTCACCCCACCCCACTGACATTCTGAAAAATCTCAGTCCTGACAGCTTTTGAAGGATTGTTCCTTTTACCCTAACTACAGTATCTTCAAATCTGCTAGGATAAAATAATAAGTAACTGTCTCATCCTTTTAAGCACAGGACAAACAGGAATTGGTAGATCTCCATTCACATGCAATTACACTGTAGGATGACTGAGGAGGGGGAGATGGGAGGCTTGTTTCCTGGCTAATGACAATATCCAAGCATTAAAATTTTAATGGAATGTTAGACTCTGGAAGGCTCATCACCCAAGAGAGATGCACCAGAACAGGGTCATTGTTCAGACCAACTTGGCTTCCTGTGATTCCACAGGCAAGAGGCTGGCTAACCAAAGTGCATAAATGATTCAGACTCCCTTGCAGAAGGCCCAATGTGTGTCCCATGTGTGGAGGTTGCTACCAAAGATGTAAGCAAGGGAAATGAATCTTGTGCACTGGAGAATCAGCACGCCACAGTTTCTTGAACTTCCTGTATAGAGAACTGCTTGATGGACCTTCCACTACTTGGGCAATGCATGGTGAAAACTGGAAACTGTGTTTTCCTTGTCATGACAGGAACCATGTGACTGGGGCTGAAATAGGGGTTTGTGGTTGGGATTCTTACACCTAATGGTTAATTTAGCCCTCACACACTTGTACCTTGGCCTGTACCTCAAAAACTTCAAACATGAGTGCATACGAGCACAGTTGGTTGGGGAGGGAGAAGGGAGCCAGGCCTGCTAGAAGAAACTGGCAAACAAAAGGTCTGATATTGGAAATGGTTGAGAAGCTGGAAATACAGACAAGTACACAATAAATCATGCAAGCCACAGCAACTGGGAAGTGGCAGAGAGAGAGGAAGGATATAGAACATTTAAGCAAATGATAATTTTACATAAACATCTTTAGATTGTCAGCTCTTTGGGACAAGGACTGTCTTTTTGTTCTTTGTTTGTACAGTGCCCAATGGGGTCCTCGTCTAGGACTGAGGCTCGCAGTTGCTACTGCACTACAAAATAACATGATGAAGCAGCCTATGCAGTTTGTAACTGTTGTTAATTGTTGCTTTAGGATAGCAACTTAGTATGGGTCAGAAAAACTGACTGGCAAGGGTTGGATGGTCCCGGGCAGGGGGTGGGGGAGGTGTTAGAGGCATACAGTTTTATTAGTTCAAATTCAGCTACGTCACTCGTCTTTGTCCAGTTTCCAACAGAGAAGACACCCACATCACAAAAATTCTCCTTCAAAAGTGGAAACCTATGTGAGCAGTTTCAGAAGAGAGTGAATGAATATGGAGACTGAACTTCATTTTCAACTCCTAGGATGCTCACAATGCAAGGGCAAGTGTGGGGAAAGCTTACACAGCTGCTGTCCATGTTATAAATATTCCAAGAACAAAGAGAAGTTTTCATTTTCCGATGGGGTCATTTTGGCAACTTTCAGAGATCTCATATTTACTATTTAAAGAAACAAAGCAGATAGGTGCAATGATATATTCAAGATAAGGCTCAACCAATACAGCAGCATATATGCACAAGGAATTCACACACCTTGTCTCCTGCCTTCTCCACCTAAAACCTCTCAGCAAATTCCCACAGTCCAAGATCAAGTTCAAATGTCCAAAAGGATTAATACCACAGAAAACTATCCTGAAGAAATCCTGCCCCTGCACAGTTTCAATGCAGAAATCTTCATCTAAACCAGGGACACTGTGAGTGAGGCACGGAAGCTACAAAACAACATTGCTTATTCCTTAAACCTTGGAGCAGTCAGCATATGTCAAGGATTATTACAATTAAACTTTTTACCTACTAAAAAATTAATAAACAATTACCCGCCTCAGGAAAAAAAACCCACCAGCCTTTACCTACAAAATGCTGCAGAGAGCATTAGCACCCACCCTGAATGTTCAGTCCATACTACTGCAAAGCATTAGCACCAACTCAATGATTGGTCCATGCCGCAGCAGAGCACTGGCACAATACTGAATGCCTGGGTCCACGCCACTGCAAAAGCATCAGCCCAATATTCAGTGCCTGGTCCAGAACAGCAATCTAACTTTTTCCCATCTTTAGAACAAAAGGAAGATGGTTTGATCTTTTCTACTTTCCTGGCCTTAGTACATTAATAGGTTCCTTATAGACTTTCCTGATTATCTAGGGGTACCAAGGTGTGTTTGTACAAAAAGGCTTCCAATTTTCCTTTAAAAAACAAAACAAAACAAAAAAACTCCATATATTTCTTCTTAAACAGACCAGTGCTACTTAGTGTCCTCCCCAGCCCAAATCAATGGTAACCCAATTGGAATGCCTTCAAGCTCTGTCTGAGAACTAGTGGAGAGATCAACGCTTTTTATCTAAAGGATTATGGATTGCTAGTTGACCACATAACACACCCAACTGGCCATTTTAAAATACCGCAAAGGGCACGATGCCTCACTCAATTTTGAGAAAGCACTGCAAAGATTTCCCCCTTTCATGCTGTGGTCCTTTGCCTGCCTGCCTGCCATTTTCCATGCTTTAAACATACAAAGATTTATTAACCTTTACAGTAAAAACAAATAAAATAATGATGAAGCAAGAACGCAGTGAGGTAAGGGCTACAGCTAGCACCATTTATCTGCGGAAATCCAATTAGCGCTCAAGTGGCAGAGATACCTGGAAAAGTGCTTGCAATCGAATCAAAAAATGATACAAAAACATTAACCTGATGGCTAAAAACTCCACATTTAAGCAACTAAAGTAATAAAGGCGCTTTTATAGAGTATTTTCTATATTTCATTAGGTCCCAAATGGACGAGGAGCCCTAGAGATGCATTTCCTGGGCTTTGGGAACCTCAAACTAAATAACCCACTTTTTTGTTTTAAAACAAAAAAGGGAACAACATTTCTTTGTAAGAATGACAGGATTAAAGCTGCTTCTCTGCAATAGCAACATGAGCAATGAATGCAAACACAGGAAGCACTGGGGCATACACAAGCCCTTTTTGGTCCATATGCATATTCATTCGGTACCCACTCCAGGTTCGCACAGAACAAGGTTGGGGTGACTCTGCCATCCAAGAGTGTCTTCTCCACTGTAGTGTTCTGGCAGAGCACAGAATGCAGGTCCCTCACATCATCCCATGAACATTACAAGCTGGGCAAACTGGCCCAGGTGATATGAGTTGCTAGGCACAGCATAGTTCTTAGCAGGACAGGTGTCCATAGCAAAACTGATCCTTTTGTTGGTAGTCTCAGGAGACAGAGTGAGGACTGAATAAACTCAGACAGAACAGACCCCAAGAGATGGTGCCCTCCAGATTAGTCAAGTCTTGTTAGCAGGAGTGTGAGCAGGGAAGCCCGCAGTGCAACAGTCCATGCTGCACTTGATCTGAGGTACTTCAATTACTTATGCTATCACTGCCTCTTTCTACCAGCATTAAGAGAGGTCAGAGAAGTGTTAAATGCCCCCATCATCAAGGGACCACTAAACCTCTATGGGAACAACCTGCACCGTCTTTAAAAACACGTCAGATGAGATAGCACTTCAAAAGTTTGATGTCCCCACATTTGGCAGAGTCTTCCCTGAAATTTGCTAGTATTAAATGTTATGGTTGTTTCCAGTATCAATTCATGAATCCTGTCCTTGAGCTTTACACTGACTATACACCTGGGGCACATTGCATTAAATGCAAAATACAATGCTCTGAAATGTAAGTGATGATCATCCATGGAAGTCATTCCAGGATGGATAAGTTCTCTCAAACGCAACAGCCTTTCCTGAAGTGCATCCATCAACAGAACCCCACAAAATCACAGAAACTAGAGAAGGAAAAGACCTAACAGGCCATCCACTCCACCCCCTGATAGTGGGGGATTGCTCCCTACAGTTTATTTTTAATGCTTTGTCTAGTCTACTTTTAACAACATCACGCCTCCACCATCCTCCTAAGGAGACTATGTCATAGCCTAATACAGGGGTTCTCAAACTGGGGATCAGGACCCCTCAGGGGGTCGTGAGGTTATTACATGGGGGGTCACGAGCTGTCAGCCTCCACCCCACACCCCGCTTTGCCTGCAGCATTTATAATGGTGTTAAATATATTAAAAAGTGTTTTTAATGTATAAGGGGCTCAGAGGCTTGCTGTGTGAAATGGGTCACCAGTACAGAAGTCTGAGAACCCCTGACCTAATACATTACACTAGTGGTGGGCAACCTGCAGGCCACACACCGCCTGTCAGGGTAATCCGCTGGCAGGCCGTGAAACAGTTTGTTTACATTTGCACGGCCGCCCGCAGCTCCCAGTGGCTCCAGTTCGTCGTTCCCAGCCAATGGGAGCTGTGGGAAGCAGCACAGGCCGCAGGGACGTGCTGGCCGCTGCTTCCTCCAGCTCCCATTGGCCGGGAACGGCAAACAGCGGCCAACGGGAGCTGTGGGCGGCTGTGCAAAAGTAAACAAACTATCTCACGGCCCGCCAGCAGATTACCCTGACGGGCCGCAGGTTGCCCACCACTGCATTACACAGTCAGGAAGTTTTATTGACACTAACCCTAAATTTCCATTTCTTAATTTCACCACAGTACTCTGAGACTTCAGAATGTGATATGAACACATTTAGTTGTAAATATCTGGAAATAGTTATTTCCTCCTCTTACTGTTCTACTCAGCAGTTACACAGACTGATATATACTGGACTGAACATCCCTATGTGTGGTATTCTCTTTCTGCAGAGTATTAATTAATTAGCTTTTGGATGTCTAGAAGCAGAGCCAGCCTTCAGAGAGCACATTCTTGTGTATTTTTATCCCTTGTGTACCAGTTTATGAGGAGGAATATGATACTGGTTTGTACTCTGAAAATCTAAAAAGTTTAAATTAAAAAAAAACCACCCCACCACCATTCCAAACAGATTGAACACAGCAACATTCATACTTTCTCTTGTACCATCAGATGGGCACTGTGTAAGAACCTCAGTAGATACAGAGACCTTCTATACCAGTTTGGAGTATAAAGTTAACTTTTATTATTCTATGTTTGCATATTGCCACAAATGTGTAAATGTTTTAATAAATATTATTATTATTAACAACCACCACCACCACCACCCACTAGCCTGGAGGGGGTGTGGAAGAGAGAAATATAAGTGGGAGAAAGAGGATAACAGGGGAGAGAAGAAAACAAGCTTTCTGGAACATGTCTGGAAACCAGAAAGCTGAAAGAGAAATCATTAGCAACTCCATAGTGCATTTACAGTGATACAGTGCGGATCAATTCATTTAACGCTGCCCTGTACATTTACAGAAAAGTACCTTTGATATAATAAAGGCTCATAAACACGCAGAAATTGGGTTAGACCTGTTTCAAATTCCTGCCAAACAATGGTTCAGAAAAATGAAGCTCTATTTTAATTAGCTGGACTCACGAGTGATTTGATAACAGCAGATGCTGTCTGGATGCTTTCAGCTTGATGGGCTCCACATACATGAACTTAAGAGTAGGTTTGATGCAATTAGGTCTTTCTCACTGCTCCAACATGTGTCAGGCTCAGGAATCACTGGCTGTGTGTACCTACATCTTGGTATATTTGGAGAGTTAAACTTATCTGGAGGAGAATGAGAAGAGTGACCATTCTAGGTTACACAGAGAGATAAAGGTTTTTTGCGAGACCCACTTCCATAGGCTATGTCTACACCTGAAGCTGGGGTGTGATGCTTAGTTCAAGTAGACATACTCCTGCCAGCTTTCATTCAACTAGTGCACTAAAAACAGTAGTATACCCACAGAAGCATGGGCTAGCCACCCTGAGTAAAAACCTGCCTACTCAAGCTGGGCATCACAACCCCAGCTTCAAGGGTAGACCTAGCCTATGTTTCAGCAGTTCTAAGGCAAAGGAAGGGGAAAGGCCACACAGCAAATTGCGAACAGTGTCTGAGCACAGCCAGACGTGATTCTGGATCTAATGAATAAGGATCTACTGATCCAAGCTGGTTCTTGGCATGTAGACTTTATAACCATACCCAATCCCAGACCAACAAAACTCTGCCCTCTTAACTGTGGTTTCAACTCACGCCATCCTCTGTGAAAGCAAGAGATACTCCTTAGCAACACCTTGCATTACTGGAGGGGTTTCTAATGTCTACTCTAGTCAGTAAGGCAACAACTTCTTCCCAGCATTGTTCCTTGTACCTTCTTCTTGACAGTTAACATTGACTGTGCTCAGAAGCATTCAGACATTTTGATATCTTGGTAAGCCCCAGCCCCTGTAAGCTGATCTAAATGCCTCACTCAATAGCCATAATGTGCAGGCTTCTGCCAAAGGACATGTGCAATGAAGGAGCCATTTCAAAGCATCAGGGATAACACTAATAGGAAGCCTTGATTTGTTAATTATCTGTCAGTTTGTCACAACTGGGCTGTAAGGAGTGGGAAAACTTTCTGCACAGCTCTATCCTTCCCTAAATGCTGAATTAGGCTGTCAAAACCTTCATCCCATTGCAAGAGGCTGAGAGGAAGGAATGCTGAGCTATCCTCTCCTCCTATTCCTCCCACTCCCAGCAGGAGACGCTGCTCTAGACATCCACCCTCCCACCACTTCTCCCGAAGCAGACAAGCCATACACAGAACGACCTCCACACCATCACCACTGTGCCCAGCTCAGGCAAGGGACATTGATAAGCCTGAGCACCGTAAATCAGGGATGAAATTCCAGTGTCAGGAGAGCAAGCAAGAGCCATTTATTCTGCCAAGAGCCCGAAAGATGCTGCCTGCTTCTGAATCAGCATTTCAGGGCAAGGTTTTGGAAGGCAGGAAGCTTGGCTCCCAGGAAAGTAGACAGACAGAGATACACAGATAGATACATAGCCAGATAGATAGATAAAGGGGTGGGGTAGTGGCGGGATTCCCTCCCTTCTTACATCTCTGCCCCATGTAATCCCCTAAGCAGGGGACAAAGGGTCCAGGCTGTGAAATGGGATAAAGCATGCGATACCCCCATGGAGACAAAGCCAGCAAAGCGGAAAGCAGGCTTTGACACAGCATTAGGATTTGCTATAAATGCTTCTGCCTCTTAAATCCAGCCAAACGTGACCAGTAAACCGTGCAAGCCTTGGGAGATCCCCAATCCCTCCTCCTCCCTGAAGACTTCATCCAGCGTAGCTCCCCACCCAGTCTTTCCTCAGTAGTCCCAACAGTACTTAACATCTACTGTAATTTGAAGCACGCTTTGCTTTGAGCATCTTCCGCCAAGGAGTCCCTTTAACATAAAAGCACTATTGTCTCCCTTTTTCAGAGAGGGAAACACAAGCACAGACAGTGACTCATCCAAGCAAGTCAGGGACATAGCTGGAATTAGAACTCAGGCCTCCTGAATCCCAGTCTCCCACTCTCACCACTAGACCAAGGGTGGGCAAACTTTTTGGCCCGAGGGCCACATCTGGGTATGGAACTTGTATGGCGGGCCATTAATGCTCACAAAATTGGGGGTTGGAGGGCAGGAGGGCTCCAGCTGGGGGTGCAGGTTATGGAGTGGGGCTGGGGATGAGGGGTTGGGGGTGCAGGAGGGTGCTCCAGGCTGGGACTGAGGGGTTCAAAGGGTGGGAGGGGGATCAGGGCTGGGGCAGGGGGTTGGGGCATGGGAGGGGTTCGGGGGGGGGGCAGGCTCCAGGTGGCGCTTACCTCAAGCAGCTCCCAGAAAGAGCGGCATGTCCCAGCTCCAGCTCCTACGTGGAGGCATGGCCAGGCACCTTTGCGCGCTGCACTGTGCACAGCCACCGCCCCTGCAGCTTCTATTGGCTGCAGTTCCTGGCCAATAGGAGCTGCGGGGGCAGTGCATGGAGCCCTCTGGCTGCCCCTACAGGTAGGAGACAGAGAGGGGACATACCCCTGCTTCTGGGAGCTGTGTGGAGTGGGGCAAGGCCCCGACCCTGCTCCCTGGCTGGAGTGCCAGAGCAGGGCAAGCACCAGACCCCGCTTCCTGGCAGGAGCTCGAAGGCCAGATTAAAATGTCTGGAGGGCCGGTTGTGGCCCGGGCCATAGTTTGCATACCACTGCACTAGACCAATGCTGACTTCCTGCACAGACAGCCCCTCTAGTCCCCAGTGTGGGACCCACCTAGAAATCTGCCTGGAGTGAAGCAACTGGATGAGCAGATGCACCTCAGGAGAGGGCTGCAGAGCTGGTCCCTGGAGGGGAAAATGCTCTATGTACACTGGAGTTTTCAACAAGAGGAGAAAAGGCATAATACACAGAGCATCTGTTTGGATCTTCCACACCCAGACCTACACAAGAGTTTAGGAGCCACCTCCCAGCTGGTTCTGGGGGCCTCAGGGCGTCCCACAAAGATCCTTCCGTGCAGTGACGTAGATATAAGGGTGCAGAGATGATAAATAGGACAAACACCCAGAGGAATCACCAACAGTACAACCAGAGGAGTAATGCGGGATCGTTAGCTCCCAACTCTTTTTCTGGGCAGGGTCTGTCTCTCCAACAGGATTTGCCTCCCAATCTCCTTGGCCTTAATAACATCACCCTTCCAGTCACAGGGTGCAACCTGCATTGTACGCAAGCGCACACATACACACACATACAGGTTCAGCTCTCTGTTAAAAGAAATGAATAAAGAGGAATTCAATAAGAAATTCTGCCAAAGCATGAGTTCCAGAATCTGGTTTTGCAGCATTCTTGCCCACAGCCCGCAGTTCTGGGTGCCTCCTTACACTTCCCCATCTGCATAGCCTATTTCAGATTCAGATTTCTCACACCTATAATTACAGCTGCCCTGTGCCAGGCTCCTTTAATTAACGAACATCTTGTCTCCCTTTAGAATCAGACTAAGCAATTTTTTTTTATTAGCACCCATCACCTTGATATCTAAGCTAAGGGGGATATCTCATACCACTCTGTGAGGAGTACCGCAGGGTGCAAATGGCCTCCAAAGCAACCGCTTGCATGCTCCCCTGTAGAGAAGGCAAGGAGAACTAGGATCTGAACCCAGGGGAGTTGCAGTGAGGGGCTGATGCAACACCTTTCAAACTTAATTACACCCAGAGAAATGACACAACTTAGTCCTGAGGAAAATGCCTGGCATGAGAACCTTGGTGTGCTAGTCAGATGCTGCTACAGTGATGAGGATGCTTCAGTCCAAACGGGAGGGCAAAAGCAAGAACAAAGAGAAGCATGCACACAGCCAGTATGCTGGAGACGGGGCAGCCTTATGACCTGCAGGAGGGCATGACTGGGCAGAGTGGTCTTCCCTGGTACATCTGCCAAAGAATGGAAGTTGGGCTGGCCAGTGAATTATGGGTCCATGCGGAGCCCCAGAAGAGCAGGATCCCCATTTCATTACTTGTACTTAAGGCTGGCTCTCAACTTGGGCCTATCTCCCAGGAGAACAGGAGATCGGATTCCAGATGTCCTCCACCCAGCTCTTCTCCCCACCATCGCAAACATAGGCCCTGTCTCCTGTCCCGCACAATGCCATTGGAATGGAGAGCCCTGAAACTTCCTCTCAACTCCCTGGCTGCAGCAGCTTCTTTAACCGTTGTTGGTGTTTTGTTTTTAGACACAACTCTCTCTTTTCTTCAAAGTTGTTGCACCTGATTTTCAGACAAATTGCAAATTAGTTGCCATGGAGAGAGAGCAGAATTCAGGATACAGGTTGGATTTTTCAAGTCAGTGGGATTTGAGTAGGGGAGAGGAAGGAGCAGATGAGATGGCGAACATCCTGGGATTTCTCAGGACAGGCGGTCATCTAGCTGCACAGCGCGACTTCCCCAGAGAGTTTTCTCAAGGGGAAACCAGCCATCGATCTTGGGACACACAACTTCCAGGACCGTTCCTTATCTCAGAACAGCCTCTGCTGCGAATTCCTGCATGCGCTTTAATGTTTAAATTATTAAATGCATTAATGTATTTACATTATTCAAGTCTTATGTGCATTTTTCTAAGATAATTTATGTATAAGAGTTTGAATGTCCATGACTGTTAATGTCTACAACCCTTCCTGTTCATTATTGATTCTGGAAGGGAAAAAAAAGTCAGTGTTTTAATGCCTTATTTTTAATGTATTAAGAGTCTGAATAAGTGCATTCTCTTTTTTCTTTTGTAATTTCATAATTTAAGTAGTGCATTTATTAAACTGACACAGTATGAATTGTGGTGAAGTCTGGCACAGGTCCATGCTGCCAACGCAGTTCGACCGACCATCACGCTACTCTGCAAATCAAGTACAAGTTCGGCTCCTCTTGTGGCAGCTTTTACTCCCTACCTGAAATCAGAGGAGGAAGGGAGGGAATGAAGGAATCTTTTTAAAATGAATTTTCTTTGCTTTTGATAGGGTTTCCTCTAATTCCTACACAGATCTTTTTATTTTATTTTTTTTAAGTAGATGAAAGCTTCCTTATCCAGTTTAGATATGTCTCTATTGTAATACAGACCTGATTTTCGCTAGATATAAGTAACAGATGTGGATGTGCCCTGTGCATGGATAGAAGAGCTACTTACATTTCTATAGCGCCTTCCAACCCAAGCAGGGCCAAAGCTTTTCACAAATATAAACTGAATGTTACTGTTTGTTGTTTCCACGGGTAATTCTGCACATCATAAGAAGTTTTATTTCTAAAAACCTCAAGTTTTAAACGGATATAAAAATTATACACAGGGGTCACGTTATCCACTGCTGAAGCGCAGCTACTTCTGGAGCAGAACGCAGCATCTGTTTAACAGTGCATGGCCATAACACACGAGAGTTTAGGACAAGCAGGCTACAATATCCAAACGAAAAGGCAAGGAATTCAGATCAGCAGAATATAATGGTTCTGCTAGATATATCCACCTGCCTCTACATACAAATGAAATCGGTATAGATATGAATATATAAATTGTACCTTAGTTGTTTACAGACAAAACTGCTGCTTTGAAAGTCCAGTTTTTATTGCCCCACAAACTCTCTGCCAGCTGCATTTAAATGGAACAATACTGACACCCAATGGTTTGTTAGCTTAACCTCTGGACACACATTCCCTGTGGATAGCCGCAGGGATGAATCCAGGGGGCACCATTTCCTATACCAATATGGTAGCCTCAACTCAAATCACCTATCAAACTGCTAATCAAGACGCTGAACTGCTGAGAGCGCAACTCACTGTACTTTGGCACCATATGTAATTATGCATGTGTGACTAAGCTACCCAGTATATTCTGCATAATTACAGCTTGCCTGGCACAGTTGCCAGCACAAGCATGAACACACACGCACACATAATGTATGCACAATATTGTACCTATGGACTTGGGAAAAGAGAGAGAGAAAGTTGCTGGCTGCTGTTTTAAGAGCTGACTCTGCCATTTCTAAGGTTAAGTTTGTGGGGTTTTTTTGCTACTCATTACCATTCTTTAACTGTTACAATTTATATCAGCATATAATGTTAAATAATTACAGGGAGCGGAGCTCACTCTAGTGAGGATATAAACGCGCTGTGGGATTCTACAGATTTAAACAAATAACACTCACAGCAGGGGGTGAGCAGATGAATTAGCATTAATATCCTGCCTGGGAGATCCCAGTGCAGTGCTACTGCTTAAATACAGATCTCTTCCGTAACAGGCAACATGACAGCTACTAGCAATACAGTCCATTGCATTTACCAGTCAATATAACAACGGCAGCTAAAAGAATGCCCTTGTAACAATCCATACCAAAGCCAGCTAAAATAAATAACTTCCCTTTAACAGTCTATATAGCAGCCAACTACATTAAAACCTTCCCTTTTAAAGTATATACAATAGTCAGCTAAATGGAAGAATTGGCATGCTTCTTTGCAGCCTCAGAAGAGAAGCCGAGCATCGAATGGGCTATGGAGACTGAACTCCCCTATCATCCCTATAGGGGTCCCTTCCATACCAAAGTGGGGGGAAGCTTGTAATGCCACTCTCATGCAGCATCTGTCCTACAAGCAGAAGGTTTTGGTTTCTGGAGCTATCAATTTGTTAAATTTCAGAAGGATTAAGTTCCCTTTTCTCAAAAATAAAACAAAACAAAACAAGCAAGAGAAATTCTTCTTCTGATCAGAACAATCAGATGAGCACAACTTTCCCTCTGATAGGGGTCTATGCATCCAAACTTCCTGATATTAGCAGCAGCCCCTTTTTTCGGTTTCTAATGGCTGTTTTGCCATTAAACCGAGAGATGCTCCATCTCAATCTAAAAGGAGACACCAACCACAAACTATTTCTTTAAAGTTAGCCACTAATTTGTCACTTTCTAATACACTGTGACAGGCTGGTAAGTGCCCCTAGGGCTACGTCACAGTTCTTTGTGTTGTGACAGGAGCTGCAACAGATCACAACATGAGCAGTGCACACAGTGGTTGTAAAGGGTGGGGGCCTGAAAACTATGGGGAAATCCATAACCACAAGTGGATTACATCAGAAATGTGCCGTTTTCACACAAAGGGCCCGATTCTGAGCTCACAAACCTGAGCCCACTGATTTGATAGAGTGGCTCTAGATTTACACTGAGTTAAAGTTCAGAATCATGCATGCAGAATTTAACAAATAAAAATGCATTTCTATTGTTTACAATTAGAAAGTACTGCAGATAAAAACAACAACAATTCATATTGAATTTATAATATATGAGCTGCTGTACAAATAGTAATGAATCACTAGAAAATAAGAGATTTCTAGATATCTTTTTTGGTTTTCCCTATTGCTATGGAATTCTGCCATGGACCTACCCTCAAGTTTGCTGGCTTCCTAGAAAGGAAATACTAGAATTTTGTTAGAAATAAGAAAGAAAAGCAGGAATGGCATGTATTCCTTAAAATTCTACAAATGAAAAACATCTGTCTGCTTTCCTTTTCAGAAACCTGTTCCTTTGGGCATATATTAAAAAACACAAAACAGGGGCCCTACAACCCCCACCAGATGTTTAGCACCTGGGGGCTTTTCAAGTAATTGATCCAGACAATATTTTTCAGGTATCAGAACAAAATGGATCCCTACATATTTTTATATTGCCAATACATGCAATTTTCAGCTCTTTAGAGAAAGCTCAGTTACAATCACTTTTAAAATCTTCCAAAAGAACCATGAACACACACACCACCTCAAACTCCAGTAATAGTGGTTTGAAGCTTTAACAGTATTTTGCAAAATGACAGTTAGTAAAACAACAAACATGCATAACAGTGAGTCATCTGGTTTCTAACTTCTGAGTCAAAGGGGGCCGATTCCACACAAACTGAAACCTGGCTCTCTGACTGCTTGCATGTTTAATGATTTGTATCTCTGCACCACAGATTCAGAACAGGATGTGGAAGAAAAGAATGAAAAGAGGATGGGGAAAGAGATTGGGGGTTGGGTGGGGGGAGAAATGCACTTCTTTACTGTCCCAGTATCATTGCAAATAAAGGCCATGTCAAGATTTAAACCATAATAATGGAAGGGCTATAAAGGTCCCTTAAAGGTTATAATGTTTCCTCTGATATTCCCTTTCATAAAATGCCCTCCTTATGTTGCATGCTTTGCAATAATACATGTAATGTTTGTGAACTAGCCCCAGTGGGGACTCTGCATTGTATGAAGCTTTACAGAACACAGTATTAAAAACTAGACCGTCCACTTCCCAGCTCCCCAACACTAGTGCCTGCTACACCCATCTCCTCACAGAAAGTACAGCAAATATGAGAAGACAAGTCACCTAAGGCAACCTACAACAAAATCTGCTCAGCTGAAAACAGAGCTGTGCGTACCTACACAGTAGTGCGCAGCACAGGGTTACCCCTTTATCCATTCCAACACCTCACAGGTTATGGATAACAGCCCTTCCCCTAGCTCCCGCTTGTATCAGCAGGACCCTTACACCTCTTAACTGCAGTGGCAGCCAGGAATGCTGCATTGTGCGCCTTCTCTTGGCCATGCCGGGTGCGTTTGTCAATTCTGTAAGCCTCAGCATGGCAGTGCCCTGCCAGTGCTGAGAGCTTCTGCACAGCAACGTACTCGCCAGGGCTTTGGAGTGGAGCCTGCTGAGCAGCTCTGGAGCAGTGGAGCTGCAGGTTTTTGCCCGGAGCTGGAGCGGAGCCGGAGCACAGCTCCAAAGCCCTGGTACTCGCAGTAGACAAACATACCAGCTGAACATTGGACACACAAGGTTCAAATGCTGGAATCTCTGTCTTTGTGTCTGTATGGCAACCCCTGCTCCTGCTCCTGGCTGGGGCAATACTTCCATGAAAATTCAAGCTTGATTTGGACTCCCAGATGGTTTAAACCTTCGATGTCACAACTGACCAGCGATGGAGATGGACCTAGTGCTTGGTGACCCTTACCAGCAACGTGAGAGACTGAGCCATTGTTGTATGGGGTCAAGGCAACCTGGTGTTGAGAAAGGCATTACCAAAAATAGGGCCCGGGGAGGGCTCATCACAATCTTGACTATAATTCTCAGTCATTGCATAGAAAGTATTTATATCCTGTTGGCAATGTGTGTAACCAATGCGGCTCTCCCTGTCAGGGCTGTCAATTACAGCCTTGACTTATGAGGAAAGAATAAATGAGCTAAATATGTAGAACTTGGCTAAGAGACCAGGATGGGGGGAAGGGGGAAAGAGGCAGAAACAACATGATAACCGTCTGCAAACATCTGAAGGGTACAGAAGCTAAAGAAGGAAAGGGCTCATTTATGGTGGCATGGGGGAATAAACAGGAGTGACGGAATGGAACTAAGGAAATTTAGGCTGAAAAAAAGGAAAACTTCCTGACAGCAAGATGTACTAGGCTGTGGAATTATTATTACTGTGGCATTTAAGTGGGAGCCACTTAAAACAAGACTCTACAAAGCACTAGTAAATGCACTGGCCAAGGAGAGATAGAACAGCTAATTGAATACAGTGCCTCTCACTGTGGCCTAGTGATGGTCCCAGCAGATCATACAATGGTGCTTCTTTTCCTTGTTCCCATTTTGTAATAATTTTTAATAAAAGCTAAATATATATCAGTATCTCCTACCATTCATTACTTTTTCATGTGAGCAACTGCAATAGGGACTGTCAGGGATGGTCTAGGCAATGCTTAGTCCTACCTTTAGTGCAAGGGACTGGACTAGAAGACCTCTCAAGGTCCCTTCCAGTCCTATGATTCTATAGCTGCCACTGCTGTGCATGTTATAGAATTGTGAATCGGAGGGAGATGGTCTATGCAGTTGTGAATGGGAGGAGAGAAGCATCCATCCATGAAGATGTTTGAGAATTCCCAAGGTAAGCAATCGCTGCAGCTGTCACAGAAATGTTCTGAGAGTGGGAGAGGGCCCACGCTATGAACCATTAAGGAACCCCTGATCTCAGGTTTTTCCCAACTCTAACCTTTTAAATTCTATTAACTTGGCTGCTGCCCTCCATCTCAGAGAACAGAAGAACATAAGAATGGCCATACTGAGTCAGACCAAAGGTCCATCCAGCCCAGTATCCTGTCTACTGACCGTGGCCAATGCCAGGTGCCCCAGAGGGAGTGAACCTAACAGGTAATGTGATCTCTCTCCTGCCATCCATCTCCACCCTCTGACAAACAGAGGCTAGGGACAGCATTCCTTACCCATCCTGGCTAATAGCCATTAATGGACTTAACCTCCATGAATTTATCCTGTTCTCTTTTAAACCCTGTTATAGTCCTAGCCTTCACAACCTCCTCAGGCAAGGAGTTCCACAGATTGACTGTGCACTGAGTGAAGAAGAACTTCCTTTTATTTGTTTTAAACCTACTACCCATTAATTTCATTTGGTGGCCCCTAGTTCTTATATTATGGGAACAAGTAAATAACTTTTCCTTATTCACTTTCTCCACACCACTCATGATTTTATATACCTCTATCATATCCCCCCTTAGTCTACTCTTTTCCAAGCTGAAAAGTCCTAGCCTCTTTAACCTCTCCTCATATGGGACCCGTTCCAAACCCCTAATCATTTTAGTTGCCCTTTTCTGAACCTTTTCTAATGCTAGTATATCTTTTTTGAGATGAGGGGACCACATCTATACACAGTATTCAAGATGTGGGCATATCATGGATTTATATAAGGCAATAAGATATTCTCCGCCTTATTCTCTATCCCTTTTTTAATGATTCCCAACATCCCATTTGCTTTTTTGACTGCTGCTGTACACTGCGTGGACACCTTCAGAGAACTATCCACGATGACTCCAAGATCTTTCTCCTGATTAGTTGTAGCTAAATTAGCCCCCATCATATTGTATGTATAGTTGGGGTTATTTTTTCCAATGTGCATTATTTTACATTTATCCACATTACATTTCATTTGTCATTTTGTTGCCCAATCACTTAGTTTTGTGAGATTTTTTTTGAAGTTCTTCACAGTCTGCTTTGGTCTTAACTATCTTGAGCAGTTTAGTATCATCTGCAAACTCTGCCACCTCATTGTTTACCCCTTTCTCCAGCTCATTTATGAATAAGTTGAATAGGATTGGTCCTAGGACTGACCCTTGGGGAACATCACTAGTTACCCCTCTCCATTCTGAAAATTTACCATTTATTCCTACCTTTTGTTCCTTGTCTTTTAACCAGTTCTCAATCCATGAAAGGATCTTCCCTCTTATGCCATGACAACTTAATTTATGTAAGATATGGCTGCATTACATTGGTGGCATGATTCCTGTATATTTATCTTGTAAAGTGCTTGGTGATCCTTGGACAAGTCATTCCATCTCTCTGTGCCTCAGTGACCCCACCTTCAACAGAGGGATAGCGCTACTAACCCACCTGCCAAGGGACCTGTTGTGAGTTTCAATGGCTTTGTAAGGTTTCAGAGTAACAGCCGTGTTAGTCTGTATTCGCAAAAAGAAAAGGAGTACTTGTGGCACCTTAGAGACTAACCAATTTATTTGAGCATAAGCCACGAAAGCTTATGCTCAAATAAATTGGTTAGTCTCTAAGGTGCCACAAGTACTCCTTTTCTAATGGCTTTGTAAAGCACTTTGAAATCTTCAGGTGGAAATTGCCATTTGTTATTACTGGACGAGAGCTCA
The DNA here is from genome assembly GCF_965140295.1 of Lepidochelys olivacea. Taxonomy (NCBI): domain Eukaryota; kingdom Metazoa; phylum Chordata; order Testudines; family Cheloniidae; genus Lepidochelys; species Lepidochelys olivacea. Next base: position 19,443,923 of record NC_140428.1, read on the forward strand.
CGTCTCTGCAACTCATTCAATCCTTGATGGTCAACAAGGGAGTCAACCATGATAATAGTTATGGCGAGGTGGACACTTGTCCATTAGGCACTGAACTAAGCCCTTTCAGGGACATGGAAGGATTCGTGTTCCCCTGAGTAAAAGCGAGAGGGGAGACAAAATCAAGGAAAGTGTGAAATATTTGCAGGTAGGTGTAGTTTGGGAGTTGAATTTTTCTCATAGTTTCTTGTCTTATTTTACCCACCAGTCATCATATTAGCCCTCTCTGATTAAGTTAAAAATTGATAAAGGCAACATGTGTCTGAGCACAGCAGCAGAGTCCAACTGCCCAGGAGCACTAGAGACAGGGGGAGAGTTAAGATTCTCAAGGGAAAGGTTTCATGGTGGGAATTAAATAATCTGGAAGCAAATGACTCCCTGAAGAGCAAGACTCCTGCATAGAGTTCTTTCAAGAGGCTGGAAAAGCAGCAGATGCGGTGAAGTTTTGAGGCTGGTGTCTCTTCCTCTAAGCAAGAGGAATCATGAGTGGATGCTGCCCTCTATAAGCCATGCTGCACACAGCACATTCTCCACACTCATGTTTGGAAAGATACCATTATCTCACCTTGATCCCACAACACGTCATTACCCAAGTGTATGCAGTGCAGGCGCCACATTGCCGCGCGCCATCACCTGTGCAGAATTAATAGATGCCCTTTTCAACAGACAGGATGCATGTTACAAAAGGCTCCCACTCTTGCTGGGCAGGCAGTGAGTGGGGCTGCCAAGCAACACAGACTCACCAGCTGGCAGCTCAACACTCCAACGGTAAGAATGCTTAGCAGGTATAGAGAACTTTACACCTCAAAAGCATCGTACAAGCATAGTGAAATTCATCATGATTAAAGGAACACTGTCAGATTGAAAATGATTGCCAAAAACTTTGAATTTGGGTGCCTAGCATGCACTCAAAAAGTGGGCTGATTATCAGAGCAGCTGAGCAACCGGAGCACCCACTGCCGTTAGTAGGAGCTATGGGGGCTCACCACCGCTGAAGGTCAAACCACTTATTTAGATGCCTTACATTCAACACCTACGTTTTGACATTTCCGGCCTGACAATTTAAAAATTAATTTCCTCACCTGTGTTTGAACACCTTTGAGTATAAAAATTATTTTAAAATAATTTTAAAAGTCTAATCAACTTTTGACCATTAATGCTGTTTGCCTGAAGAAGAAAAAGCTTAGTCAATTTCCCTCCTCAAAACTCAACTCTGCCAAAACGCATATAGAAAAGTGCAAGCTGATGACAACTAGGCAGGTGATGATTTATGACCACTGCTATTGAATGACTAAGCATTTTGCACATCCTATAATTTGTTACTGTCTCCCCCCCCCTCACCCCTCAGCCTGCTTGTTTGTCTTATCCCCCTGTTTTGAATGGTCTTTTGGATTGTAAACTCTCTGGGGCAGGGACTGTCATTGTTATATGTCTGGTTTCAGAGTAGCAGTCGTGTTAGTCTGTATCCACAAAAAGAAAAGGAGGACTTGTGGCACCTTAGAGACTAACAAATTTATCTGAGCATAAGCTTTTGTGAGCTGCAGTGAAGTGAGCTGTAGCTCACGAAAGCTTATGCTCAAATACATTTGTTAGTCTCTAAGGTGCCATAAGTCGTCCTTTTCTTTTTGTTATATGTCTGTACAGCACCTATCATGATGGGACCCCAACCTGTGTAGGCCCTTCAATACTACTACATATGTTAAAATGGCAGCAGATTTCCATGTCTGATGCACTAGCACAATGCTGCAATGTTTGGGTTATAAACACAGCAAGAGGAGGAAGATGAGTGACATTTACACAAAAATACTTACAGTAGAAACTGAGTAATGAATACCTTGGGAATAGAGGTTGTTCGTAACTCAAATGTTCGTAACTCTGAATGAAACATTAAGGTTGTTCTTTCAAAAGTTTACCACTGAACATTGACTTAATACAGCTTTGAAACGTTACTATGCAGAAGAAAAATGCTGCTTTTAACCATCTTAATTTAAATGGACAAGAACAGAAACAGTTTCCTTGTCGAATCTTTTTTTGTAATTTTCTCTTTATGGATTTTTTTTTAGCAGTTTACACTTAACACAGTGCTGTACTGTATTTGCCTTTTTTTTTTTTTGGTCTCTGATGCCTGATTGTGTACTTCCGGTTCCAAATGAGGTGTGTGGTTGACCAGTCAGTTCGTAACTCTGGTGTTCGTAACTCTGAGATTCTACTGTAATTGAGTTTTAAAATAATTTCAAGAAAACCTTCCTATTGATTGCAGATCTGGGGCCTAAAGTGACCTGACAGAGTTCTTTAACTATGCTCTGTAAGTACATTTGTGCCTGCATGTTGCATATGTATATTTGTCTAAAAACACAGTAAAAGGAATCGACAAATTAAGAGAGTACATTTTGCATGAACCAGAAAAAAAAAAAAAGTAAATGAACACTCAGCAATAAGAGACAAAACCAGGCCAAATAAAAAAAAAAAACCCTCATCCAAAGGTCAAACACAACAGAAAATTGATTGATAAATTAAAGCATTCTCTCTGCAGCAAACCAAAGGATATTGCATAATGTAGCAACACATGTCGAACTCCCCCTTCCTGGCCTGAAACCTGCACTGCTATTGCCCTCTAAGACCTGATGGAATCATCCTCCAGCATTGGAAATCCACAGCAATATACCCAGGAACTCCCCAAACAAACTGAAGCATTATCGCACCATTAGGGTTACTGCCTGTACATGAGGTCACGAAGCTGATAGTGTCTTTCTCTGGCTGACAGTGGTAAATTATCTTGACTAATGTTTCGCTGGGGGCTATAAGTTAGTTGCCTGCTGACTCTGGCTGTCTGGGAATCCCCTCTGGATAGATTTACTTGTAGAGAATCACTCAATGCAGGCTGCCACTCTGGACTGTTCAAACAAACACGTTGTGGCAGAAAGAAAATTTGTGTAGCAAATAAGCATAAATCTTGTTTTTAATTGTAAACTATAAAAGGTGTGAGGGGGAGAGAATGAGGGCACAAGGTCCTCTCCAGAATACTTTGTCTCCTAGCAGCTTTCAAAAGCTGAGAATTCCTTCCAAGAAGGCTGCGCACTATTGCTAATCCCGAAACACAGACTACGATTCTGAAACTTGAAAAAGTCTGAAGACCCTAACTGTGCATGTGTCCTGAGTGAGATTGAGTTTTAGTTAGTCAAAGCAAGAAGCTTTCCAATGGAAATCCTTTCCTTGCATTCACTCTGAAGGCCAGTTTCAGGCAGAGGAGAGACTTTCAAAAGCTCCTATCAGGGGTTCTTAATAGGACTGTCAAGCGATTAAAAAAATTAATCACAATTAATTGCACTGTTAAACAATACCATTTATCTCTTTATCATGAAAGTTGAACTTACAAATGCAGAATTATGTACAAAAAATAACTGCATTCAAAAATAGAAAAATGTAAATCTTTAGTCCTACAAGTCCACTCAGTCCTATTTCTTGTTCAGCCAATCGCTCAGACAAACAAGTTTGTTTACATTTGCAGGAGATAATGTAGCCTGCTTCTTGTTCACAATGTCACCTGAAAGTGAGAACAGGCGTTCGCATGGCACTGTTGTAGCTGATGTCGCAAGATATTTACGTGCCAGATGCACTAAAGATTCATATGTCCCTTCATGCTTCATCCACCATTCCAGAGGACATGCGTCCATGCTGATGACGGGTTCTGCTCGATAACAATCCAAAGCAGTGCAGATTGACATGTTCATTTTCATAATCTGAGTCAGAGGCGACCACCAGAAGGTTGATTTTCTTTTTTGGTGGTTCGGGTTCTGTAGTTTCTGCATTGGAATATTGCTCTTTTAACACTTTTGAAAGCATGCTCCACACCTCGTCCCTCTCAGATTTTGGAAGGCACTTCAGATTCTTAAATCTTGGGTCAAGTGCTGTAGCTATCTTTAGAAATCTCACATTGGTACCTTCTTTGTGTTTTGTCAAATCTGCAGTGAAAGTGTTCTTAAAATGAACATATGCTGAGTCATCATCCAAGACTACTATAACATGAAATATATGGCAGAATATGGGTAAAACAGAGCAGGGGGACATACAATTCTCCCCCAAGAAATTCAGTCACAAATTTAATTAACGCATTATTTTTTTAACGCCCATCATCAGATAGAAGCATGTCCTCTGGAATGGTGGCCGAAGTATGAAGGGCCATACTAATGGTTAGCATATCTGGCACATAAATACCTTGTAATGCCTGCTACAAAAGTCCCATGAGAACGCCTGTTCTCATTTTCTGGTGACATTGTAAACAAGAAGTGGGCAGCATTATCTCCCATAAATGTAAACAAACTTGTTTGTCTTACTGATTGACTGAAAAAGAAGTAGGACTGAGTGGACTTGTAGGGTCTAAAGTTTTGCATTGTTTTATTTTTGAGTGCAGTTATGTAACAAAAAAAATTATCTACATTTGTAAGTTGCACTTTCAGATAAAGAGACTGCACTACAGTACTTGTATGAGGGAAATTGAAAAATCATATTTCTTTTATCATTTTTACAGGGCAAACATTTGTAATAAAAAATAATAATATAAAGTGAGCACTGTACACTTTGTATTCTGTGTTGTAATTGAAATCAATATATTTGAAAATGTAAAAAAAATCCAAAAATATTTAATACATTTCAATTGGTAGTCTATTGTTTAACAGTGCGATTAATCGCAATTAATTTTTCTGAGTTAATTGCATGAGTTAACTGCGATTAATCGACAACCCTAGTTCTTAGGGCCATTTTTTTGGTGGCCTCAGCGTGTGGCCACTAACCCCTGCTGGTGGCCATTCTGACAATTTTTCCAAGCCCAAGCCACGCTGACCTGGGCTGAAGCCCAGAACCAGAGCCCAAGGGCTGAAGCCCGCTCAACACACACACTGGCCCCACATGTCTGCAGAGGCACTGCCCGGAGCCCCCAGGAGGCTGTGTGGTGGAGGGCACTGATCCATTGCTGGCGGTGCCAGCAAACACCAGGGCAGCCAGGAGCAACAGCTGGGCGCTGCTTGTTCCTCCCACCCCACATGTCAACCCAGGAGGCTTTCAGGGCTGCAGAAAAATCCCCTGGTGGCTGCATGCGGCCACAATGACCACGTTTGAAAAACACTGTAGAAGGCCCTTTATTCTGTATCACCTTTTAATTTTCACTTCTTGGATTTTGTATGCACTTAATGATTCATTCAGAAAAACAGCAACAAGCTTGGGCCCTGATCCTGAGAGATGCTGAATGCTCTGAACTATAATTGGCTTCACTGAAGACAGTCAAGACCTTGCAGCATCAGGGCTTTAAGCCCAATTCTGCAGCTCTTACCCATTCAATTCAATGGGCTTGTTCATGTAATTAAGGGCCCAGGACTGAATAGCCTGATCCTGTTTGGTCCCAAGTACCCACAACTTCCACTGACTTCAGTTTGAGCTGAAGGTGCTCAGACTTTGGGTTCAAGCCCTTAGCTTCTCCCACACAACTCTAATTGAAACTCTCCCTCAGCCTCATCCATAAAGGAAGGAGCTACAGGTAATGAGCAAAGCTGGGAATGGGGAGATGAAACAGGAAGGGCCTAAACACACTGTTTTGTCTGCCACTGAATGCTAGATGCTCAAATCCAGCCAACTGAGAGAGGATATAAATCATGGGGCAAGTCCAGCATCCTAGCTCCAGTTTCTGTTCCCAGAGGGTTTACCCAGCATAAATATTTACTATGCTTTTTACTGGTTTTGTTGTTCATTCACATGGCTCTGACAAAACCTTTGGCACTGGGAGCACCCAGGAATCTAACTGTCCTTCCCAGATACTCTGTGCTCACACAAAATGACCGAGATCCATCTGCACCCCAAGATGCTTTTAGAAAGAATATTTAAGGCTCATGGAAAGGCGCCAGACAGCCCAGGAGACTGAAGTCCTGTTTGCCCACAAAGCATTTACAGAATGGGTAGCGGCAGGGCAAGCTTCCTCATACACACCTCATCCATGTCCTTGAGAGCCCCTTCTCAGGGCGAGAGATCAAGTCAGTCTCCATGACCCCTTCAGCCTTTGGCACCTCTGCTCAGACTTCCAACAAAGTGACAGACAGCATAATTGCCCAGCAAACCTAAACATTTACTATAATAGAGGGAGACCGCAGGGATGAAATATGACCATGATACAGGCATCTCTCCCCTAGGAACTGGACTGAGACCACGGACTCGTTCCACACAGGACACCAGGGTATCTCTCAAATAACTTCTGATCACCACAAAGGTGGTCCAGATTAAACCAACAACCCACTAGGAAAAGGATTCACATCCCATTCTCCAATTCCTGCATTGCAAGCATCATCACATGTGCAGACCACCCTTTATGGTAACCATAGTACATCCTGGATCATCCAATACACTCCTGCCACATGGGCATCTCTGTTAACATACGGTGCCAGCACTGGTCTCTGATCTGAAAGCACAACCAGGCCTTGGCTCACACAAGTTCCTCTAAACATCCTTCCTCAAGTCAACTGTAGTGTCAGGATCCCAATATAAACATTACCGCTGTGAACTGAACCGAACCTCACTAATGGTCCAGGAAATCAAACCCAGATACAAACACCAAACTTGTTGACTGTAGCTGTGAGATCAACTTGTAGGATTAAGAGCCTGGAAAATATTGTGGATAGAACTGTTTAATTCTCCTTCCCCCCTCTCAAATTTATTTTAATTCACATGAAAACAGTGAAAAAAAGAAAAAGGAAAAATTAAAGCGGCAACCCTATAAAAACAATGAAGCCAAACTGTCCCCATGTTCTAACAGGCAGCAAAATATATTTCCCCCAGGAAATTCAGATGGTTCCAGAGTAGACTGTTTTGCAGCCTACACTCGGAAAGGCTTGGAGTACAGCAATGAATATCACTTTAAAGCACTCCCTTCCCATGTTAACTCAAAAATAGCACTGCAGATAAAGCAGCCAGAAGCTTTCCTGAACACATAGGTAAGTGCACAGTGAAGCACCTAGATGAGGATGTGGTCTAGTTATTGGAGCAGGGGACTGGGATTCTGGATTCTATTCCTAACTCTGCCACCATCTTGCTGCATGAACTTGGACAAGGCATTTAATCCGTGTCTCAGTTTGCTCTTTTGTAAAATGGAGATACCACTTATACACCTCACAGGAATGTTATGAGAATTAACAAACTAAGGTCTATGAAGTGCTTGGAGATCCTTAGATGGAAGGGGCTGTATAAGTATCATGGCAACTACTAAAGGGGAAGGAGAAGATGAAAGGATGATGAGCCAGAAGGGGTGCATGAAAGGCTTAGGACTTCAACGGGTATCAGCTAATTCTACACTCTACATTCTACAGCAATAATAACCCTCTTTACAATATACTCTGCCTGGGCCCATTAAGCAATGCCCATGCTCCAATGCCTAAGCCCATCACCTGCTACATGAAACAAAAGGGGAAACACCACAGTGACAAGAAAAAGAGAAAAGCTAAGTGATTCTGCAAACACAAGAAAAGGTGGAACTGCTAAGGGACGGGAGGAAAAATATCCTGTTCTCCATGCCAAGAGTCCTCACTAGAAACCGGTTCAGCGATTTACATTTACAAACAGTGCTTCTTCCAGACACAAAACAGCAGGTGGGGAGCAAGTACTCAAGCAACTTGTGGAAGGACCTCACTTAAGTGCTTTTAAAGACAGCAAAAAAATAATGCCTCTGGTTTTTCAGGTTCTCTCCCAACCTAGGTTCAGGTCAGGAGACTGGATATCTGTGTGCGTGTGTGAACTTTACAATCCCTACTTATGCTGCTGCTGTAGGTTTGGCAGAAACCAGATCCTGACATCAAACACACTGGAGAGCTATTGAGAAACACTTCTGGGATGGCAAGTTAGATTTAAAAGGCTACACAATGTGACTGCCGAGAGACCAAGAAAAGAAGATAGATTAAAAGAGAAAGAGGAGAAAGGAGAATGAAAAAAGGAATGAGAGAGAGAAGACTAAAGAAAAAGGAGAAGGATAGAAAAGGAACAAAAAAGAGGAAAGGAAAGTTCTGATATTTTAACCCAGAGCAGGGTTTTGTTCTCTGTAATTAGGTCTTTTACACATCCCAGGACTTCGCTTTCAGTGGCTACAAAAAGACAAACCTATTCAAATTCCACATGTACTCAGAGCATTATGGGAGATGGCTGCACAAACAAAAGCCGGGGGCAGCAAAAAGGGACCCAGCAGTGACAGTGATCAGCCGGACTCAAGGAGAGGTTGATCCCACACCAGTGATGACAAATGCAGCTGTAAACAGCAGCGGAGCGAGATGCTGACACTCTGTAACACAAGGTTACGTTTCCCACCACAGAGCTACAAGGCAAATTTTAATGGGCCAAGACGGACAGCAGGGAAATGAGTGTCCGCTCGTCGCTGCAAAAATTACAGCTTCGCCCGCCCCCTGTCCATTCCCCACTATCAATGCTCTACCACAACGACCTCTCATTAGAGAGGATTTTTTAAACGTGGACAGTTTATCATAAGAGGACTGGACAGCTCAAGGGATTAATAATGGGACAAGGAGCCCCCGGCCTCCAGTTTAGTTGTTCCAATCGCACTCAGGTCACAAGTGGCTGAAATTGGAAGTATGCAATGGCTGTAAGGAGACCAGTATGAAATCATTTGGTATGGTTCCACCTTGCAAACCCCCAATAACCCTGACAAGCTGTGTTGTAAAAGCCCATCATGCAACAGAGAGCATGCATATCCTGTTTGTCTGATCCTGCAGAATAAGGAATGCCTCCTGCAAGATACTGAGCACCAGCAGCTCCCACTGAAATCAACAAGCCTGAGCCTGCTCTCTTGCTGAAACTAGTGGGGTGAAGGGTGCTCAGCAGGTAGCATGCACCATTTAGCACCATGCGGGGTTGAGTGCTTGGCTAGCCCCATTCAAGTCACATGCAAAATGCAAGCAGGATTAGACCCTAACATGGCATTCGCTGCCTTGGCATAAGATGCCTGCCTTCTACCTTCTTACCCCACAGCTATCCATGAAAGCACTCTCCTCCCTCCATTTCAGCGAGAACCCATCCTGTGACCTGCTGAGCAGTCCCCAATGAAGTCAAAGGGATTTGGAGGTACTCAGCAGATTTTGGTGACAATTCTTTTCTCTTCTACGAGTCTATGAAAACAGGCCTCCCTCTTCTGTTGCTTTATACCAACCCTGAAGTGAGTGGGGCTAAGCCCGGATGCAGAGCTCCCTGCCCAACATACAGCCCACTTGTGGATTAGAGCCAAATTTTGTTCTGCTGTTTATGTGAACATTTTACAGTATTGTGCTGTCACAGGATGACTGGCCTGTAAGGGTGAGCTAGGACTAGTGCACCTGTGCCTTATCAGCACACCCCCAGTGTGGGACAATTAATTCAGTTTAAAAAAAGTTTCAAAAAGAGTTTGAGGGCCTTCTGGAAAGGAGTTTAATTGTAGTAATTAATTGTGTGGAGCAAAACAAATAGAGCTGGGAGCTCAGCAGTAAGGTGGGATGGCCTAGGGGTCAGCAGTGGCTGGAAAGACCCACCCAGGATCAGTGAAGGGCTGGTAGAGCAGAAGCTGAGCTCCGGAAAAGGGACTCTGAAAAGCAGTCTGGAATTGAGTGAGACTGTGACCCAGAAAGCGGTTGTGGGAATCCCCTACCCCTCTAGTGGGAAGAGGACTGGGACACAGCTGAGGAGGCTGGAGTTTATGTTTAGTGTTGAACAACCTAAGGAGATATCAGGGGAGAAGAACTGTGTTTGCCCAGATGGCGAGGCTGGGAGAGACTGAATATGTCCTGCTGAGAGGTGGGGAAAAGAGACTGTTGCTTTCTCATTAAACCAAGCCCCAAGAAGGGGGGTTTTGTTGCATGATCTCAGACTCACTTTTTTGTTGAAGTGTCCCTGGGAGAAGGGAACTATAGGATGGACCCTGTGTAGCCACTGAGGTAGTGCAGAGCACGTCCAAGCCTGTGACAGGTTCCATCTGCCTACAAGGCTGTTGCTGGGCCCAAGCCCCACCGTATACATGGGGGGAGCGGGCATTTTCATGGGGGTGCAGGAGCTGCAGAAGAGAGCGTGGGGTATGTAATCTGGCTCACAGAACTGAACTGTTCATTTAATAAGGCTTCTACAGATACTCAGCTAAGCAATAATGACTCCTAAGCAGATGTGACAGAGGCTCAGAGAGTTTAATATACAAAATTAATTAAAAAATAAGGAGAAAGGCTCCACCTTTCAACAGGGCTCTGATTACCCCAAATGCAGGATTCACCATTATGTGATCAGAGTTAATTTTGGGGTTCTTTGTTATTTATATTTTATATCTATATACACACCCACACATATATAGCTTAGAGACTAACCAATTTATTTGAGCATAAGCTTTCGTGAGCTACAGCTCACTTCATCGGATGCATATTGTGGAAAGTGTAGAAGATCTTTTTATACACACAAAGCATGAAAAAATACCTCCCCCCACCCCACTCTCCTGCTGGTAATAACTATTACCAGCAGGAGAGTGGGGTGGGGGGAGGTAATTACCAGCAGGAGAGTGGGGTGGGGGGAGGTATTTTTTCATGCTTTGTGTGTATAAAAAGATCTTCTACACTTTCCACAATATGCATCCGATGAAGTGAGCTGTAGCTCACGAAAGCTTATGCTCAAATAAATTGGTTAGTCTCTAAGGTACCACAAGTCCTCCTTTTCTTTTTGCGAATACAGACTAACATGGCTGTTACTCTGAAACATATATAGCTGTTTTCTTTCCTCTGAACACTTATATAGCTCTGTATAAAGAGGAGAAAATATATTAATTAAATAGAAGATAATGTTAGAGTTGGCCTGGAGAGAGAGTGACTTCTAGACCAGTGCCAGCTGTGAGGATTTGCAGCCTGCTCTGGGCTTCCTGGAAAAATACACTCTCAAAGAACAGGACATCAGCAAGAAACAACAGAGAGGGCAAATCTTGGCACAGGGAGCTTCAACCAATTAGGACATGCTCACAGTGGTATGAGGCAAGAGGAATGTTCATTACAAGGCTTGTGTGCTCAGATTTCCAAATTTACCAGTCCATGAGCAGCAACCCTTCTATAAGATGTGTCTTTAGCCCCACTTTCTAACTCACCGTCTCTAAAGAAATGCTTCCTTCCTTTAAAATTCAGCTCCTGGATGCTCCAGCCAAAGAATCCAAGACACAAGAGGTTTTAATGTTACCAATGCAGGGCCCTTACAGAAAGCAGTTGGGGCTTACCGTTACAGACAGAGAGCCTGGTCCCACATTCCTCATGCACCCCGAACTCCCACTGAAAACAGCACCGGGGGTAAGCTACTGAAGAGACTTAAAGAGAGGAGTGATGTGTTGTTTAGAGCAGCAGAGGGGACAATTATTTTAGCAGTGTTTTGATTGCGCTAGAGGGCCAAGGCGAGAAACCAGGAGATGGTAATATGAAGTTATTGCAGCCCAGGAGAGAAAAATGGTGGCTCAATTCCCAACCCACCGCACTGTAAGAAGATGAAGTTTCTCATGGTTATCATCACACACACAAATCCCAGAGCCCTTTCCAAAACAGTACAAGTCAAAACATTGGCTCACATGCAATACCTTCTGCCAGCAACTTCTGAGTTCACTCCTGGCTTATTTGAGCATACAGTCAACTTGGGATGAGGTTTCTGAACAGGGAGGTTAGTTTTATTGGACAGTAACCTTCAGGACCCAAGCTCAAATCATGTCTCAGAGGTTTTTCTTCAATGGGTTCAGACTCCTCACTAATACACACTGATCAACAGCACACACTACGCACATTTAAGACAGCCCAGGGCTCAGATAAGCAAGGAGGACTGACTGACCCACAACTAACCCCTGAAAAAGCAGGAGGTGATGGGCAAAGGTCATAATTCAGAGGTCACCAGCAGGGCAGCATGGGATGGTTTAGACTTTTTCTCTCAGCACAACACGTGCGCCTAAGAAGAGAGAAAGTACTCATGCAAAATGGTTCAACTAAGGGAATAATTTGTAAAACTCAGTTTAATAGTTTGAAAGGAAATTATATTCTGCATCTCGATGAACTCACCAGTGGCTCCCGAGACACGACATTCTCAGTTCCAGGAGAAGAGCCAGTCTGCAAAGAAGAGGGAAAAGAAGAGTGATGTTACAGTGCCACCTGATGGACACATCTAAAAATGCTTGTATGTTAAGGCCCCACAGCACCGGACCAGGATCAGGCACTCACAGCCATTGACATGAATGGCAGCTCTGTCATGAACCAAAGATCACATATGACCCAAAAGGCCTGGACATCAGAGATGCTAAGCTCCTGCAACTTCCATTTAATCCAATGGAAGCTGCAAGCGCTCAGCACCTCTGAGGAGTCATTAGTTACCATGAGTCAAAGAAATCACTGACAGACAGATCAGTCATGCCATTTTGAAAGAAACATACCTGATAATTACACTTCAGAATTCAATAGCAAGGTGACCTAGTGGACAGAACTTGAGACTGGAAATCAGTATGCCTAAATTCCTAGCTGCACCACTGGACTCACTGTGTGATCCTGGGCAGGCCATTTCCCCTTTCTGTGTGTGCCTCAGTTTTTCCACGTATAAACTGAAGATAACATTTCATCCACCTCCCAGGGCTTAATGTTTGCAAAGTGCTTTGCGTTCCACGGGGGGTGGGGTGGGGGGTGTTGCTATAGAAGTCCAAAGTATTGTTATTAAATTGAGTACAAAGGTACATCTCTCTGGTCCAGTGTTTTATTATCCTGTGTAGAAAGACTGAATTTAGTCTAAAGTTTGGCATATCCCATCTCTGGAATAGAACAATGTTTTGCATTTCTTTAGCATCATTCATCCAAGGATTTCAAACCAAATTCATGTTAATTAATTAGACCTCACAGCAACTTTGTGACTTCGACTAGCCACATAGGAAAAGGGAGATGGATTTTTTTTAAACAGTGAAAAAATATTAGGAAATTTAATCATTAAGTTCCAAAAACCAAACACTATCTATTCCACATCCCATTTATCAATATGGGGCTGAATTTATGAATGATATTTAACACTTGCATGGGAGTTTCTATTTCCAAAGAGCTTTACACTTAACCAAGATACCAAGGTAACAGGCACCTTAGAAATATAGTCAAGTTCATGACTCCCCAGTGAGCTTAGAATTGTCACTCTTGTGTTACAGATGTGGAAACAGAAACACAGAGAGGTGAAGAGAGTTGACAGCTATGTGACCTGAAGCAATGGTCAAGCTGAACTTAGAACTCAGGAGATTCTAGCTTTCAGGCTCAGATCATACTTTAACCTTGTTGACTGCCTCCACAGTCCAAAAGCAGAAATAACTTTATCAAAGACCCATGTTTCACCAGCACAAAACACAGAGGCAAGTTTAGAGCACAGAGGCCCCTTTCCCTAGCACAAGCTGGAGTTTTGTGTGCATGCAAGACCCTCAGCTTAAACCATCAAGTAACACCACAAAGTCTCATCCCATATCTACATTATAAAATTATGTCGACCTAACTGACGTTGACATACAGCCACCACACCGCTTGTGTGTGCACACTTGACTCCTTGCGTCAGCGGTGTGCGCCCTCATCAGGCGCGCTTGTATAGATTGTATTGTCAGGGTGGGGCATTGTGGGATGGCTCCTGAAAGCCAGGAACAGTTGTGCGCACTGATACTGCGTTGACCCAATTACATCACCAGTGACTCTATGCTGCTCCGGGAGGTGGTGTTACTAAATCGGCGCAGAGAGACACTTACATCGGTGAGAGCGTAATTTAACTGAATACACTTCCAAAGCTAGATCAACACAAGGCAGCTTATGTCAACCTAACCATGTAGTGTAGACCAGGCCTCAGAGACCTTCTCCCCCATTCTGTCTGATTCACTCTTATACAACATATCACACCTACTAAGCATCTCAGGTGTTTCCCACGTTAAAAAATAAGGCACTGCCTGTTAGGAACAAGCATTTACCACAAGAGGGTGCCAATAATTCACTTCACTGCAACCTCATTGTTCTTGATCGTACTTGCAGCAGTACCAGGATTCAGATATATCCTCTAGGTCCCCATATTGCAGGCCCCATTACCCTTCTATTTCAGTGCAGGAGACAGTATTACATGGCACCAAGACAAGGGTGTCCAAGTGCTAAAGTGTATGACCCCATCTCCAAGCTACTAAGAGGGACACTATCTCCCCAGCTACAAGCTCTTCCACTGGCCTCACATTCAGTCTCTCTTGTATATGCACCCGTGCTTTTGAGATTTTATAGCAGGATCAGGGCAAGCCACCAAGTGAGCTTAAAGTCTTGCCTACAAAAAAGTGGGGAAAATCTAGAGATTAAAACAAAAATACACTTGGTGTGGTTTATTTAGAGATCAGGGCTAAGTTAACCCCTTGGAGACTGCGGACAGCTGCATACCTCATAGTAAATACTCCGTAGTCTGGCTGGTTTTCTGGAAAATGCTGGTGTCCAAAGGGTTAAGATCAGGAGGAGGCTTTCAGGAAAGGGAACCCACAGAGTAGAATATCAAAGTGTGGTGGGGCCACCTTTCTTCAGGACATTGTGGGAATTTGGTCGAGTGTTTAAGATGGGAGCTCAGGTGTAAGGATCCTGAGTCCTCCCTGCTCATTTTTGTCACTCTAGGAGCCTTGGGAGTGGCCTTGTGGTTATCTGGTCTGGGGAGCTAAGCAGAGTTCAGTTAACAGCAGTTATGAACAATCTGCAGAGAACGATGCTGGAAAAAAACCGGGTTCACCCTCTGTCAGCATCACCCCTTCTGAGAGATGAAACTGATAACCCTGCAGTCTCCCCCACCTTTAGCAGGTGGCAAACTAGAATTTCCGCATTGCTAAGCACACAACACCAAATCCAACCTCTAACGCAATTCCCAACAGTTTGGACAGCTAAGATTTCACTCTTCCAAATCTAGAAACAATGTGGCAAGCTCCCACTGTGCATCATCTGGAGGATGGACATTGAAACATCCATTTACCTATTTACTACCAGTGAGTGTGAAGTTCTCTCTAGTGAGTTTGAGGATATAAGCAGCCAATTTCTGCAGATTTTAAGCTTTTGGGTTTTTTTTAAATTAAGTTTATGGCCCTTATGATTGCAGAGAAAACCTACCAAACATGAAGTGTAACTTACGTAATCGTGACTGCTCAAGTCTGCAGTAAGTCAGCTCCAGTGCCTCTGCAGCTGCTCATTTCTGATGCTTGGGAAAGCTGAGTGAACTGACACAACATTAGTCTGTTTTTCTGCTGTTCTTTGGAACCCAAGGGTTAAGTGTGAAACTTACAAGAATCAGGTCAGGTTTACCATGTTGATGTTTGGGAAAGCACTAGAAAAAAATAATGGAGGTGTTACCTCCAGATGTAGCTTGTGGCCCTCCCCAAAATCTTTCCTTTTGTCCTCTGGCTAACAGGTATCTGGTGTGCCTTTCAAATCCTGGTGAAGAACAGTAGGAGTCTGTGTGTGATATAGGTCTCCCTTCTACAATCCTGAGGGACTACACATTAACAAAAGCCTATATTAGAGCAGATAGATCCTATGACAGCGGAACACAGCCTTGCACAGCTGGTGAGCTACTTAGTCAAAGGGAGTCTATAAACTACAAAATAACTAGGGCATAGAGTCCTGAGGCCATTTCACCACATATTGACACAATGCCACAGCACCAAGGCCACAAGATCCTCCAGGACTTACTTTGACACACTGGTACCTCTTCTCCCCATGCTCTCACCCCAATACTTAATGTACTTAGGCGCCATTTTGGGAGCCCTCTTGCGGTTAACACTTGTGCTGTCTCTGGTGCTGACTGAAAGCCCACTGAAGTCAATGGAAAGACTCCCATTGACTTCAATGGGGTTTGGATCAGAATTTCTGAGAACAGGCAGAGCAAAAGGCACACTGAAAAACCCTTGATGAAACCCTAAAAGCTACATGTGGCTATGGAGCCATTTGTGGAGCATTACTCCTCTATGCCACTATTCCACAGATATTCTGCTTACAAAAACTGGTTATTCAGAATAAGTATGTCTGGCCCTTCTGTAGCTCTTTCCAAGGAATTCAAAGCAATTTTGCGAGTACTAATTAAGTCTCACACATCTAATGTGAGGTTTAGTTATTCCTATTTTGCAGATATGGAAACTGAGGCAACAAGAGGCTAAGCGATTTGCCTAAGATCACAGAGCAAGTCAGTAGCAAAACATAGAAAAGAACCTACTTCCCTGACTTAACTACTGCAGATTGTACAACTGTAGGACATTCCACTAGTGCCCTGAATATGCCCATATGCACTTTCTTCTGGAGTCTAACCAATATTTGCTGTAAACTCACTCAGCACATGTGGAACATTTGGTTATTCCTGGACTTTGTCTGATGCTGGATGATTAACTCCTCCATAGAAAGCGCAGGTTACTATGGGAAACCATACATTACACTTATCAATAGGAATTTGAATTCTGAATACTCATAGGACAAATACTGAAGCACTCTGAGAGCTGCCTTTAAACAGACTGACCATATGCATCTGACTTACAAGTTATTTATGGTATTTCGATTGTATCAGCCATGTTTACTATTGTTTTTAATGGAGATGGTGATGGTGCATTTCCCTTGCAGCAAAGCTTTCAAACACAAGAAACTCAAGGGACAA
The DNA here is from genome assembly GCF_965140295.1 of Lepidochelys olivacea. Lineage (NCBI taxonomy): Eukaryota > Metazoa > Chordata > Testudines > Cheloniidae > Lepidochelys > Lepidochelys olivacea. Next base: position 19,460,633 of record NC_140428.1, read on the forward strand.
TTCAAAGTTTAAGGAGCTAGTTTCATATGACATGGAGCATTTCTCCTCCAGTTCACTGGCTGAGACACTATATTACTGCCATGTGATGTGGCTGGATGTAGAGCTCAGGTGTCTACATTACAGAACACCCCGTCCCTTGTTGCAGCCTCAGCAGAAAGGCCAGAAGATAAACAGGCAAGAGACATTGGCAGATTTGGGGTAAGCTTGCCTTGATATTGCCTCTGAAACAATTAGAGGAATTAAGACTCTGCAGCCGTAAAAGCACTACATTTGCTTTGATCACCTCCTCCCCCAAAACAAAACAAAAAACAGCTGGGCACTGGGACCACCCCAGGCCAGATTAATGTGGCTTTAAAAGTGTTTTTAGCCACACATGTAACATTTTAAACTTTAGGTCCTGGTAGTCTCCTTTATCTCCAAGCTTAATCATAGGTATTGCATTGGTAAGTATGAAAGGTGTAGACCACCAGTGCCTTCCATCTACATCACCATCTCTCCTGTTTCTGTCTCTGACATTAAAATTAGATTCCGCCTGTCTTTAGCCCACTCTGCTCTGCGGCATTATACTGCAGAAAAGAAAAACCTTGTACACTGCAAGCATTGTGCTTATGGGTTATCCTACCCTAGTGGATGCAGCAACCATATTAGTACCAAGTCCCATGTGATGGTCTATACTATTATGGTCACCACTTTTATTAGACTATGATAAATTTTGTATAAAGTGTGCCTTGGGAGATATTAATTGAAGACTCATAATCTGCTGAATATTATTGTCTTGGTAAAATGTGTGTATCAACATTGTATGAGAACATATTTGATTCTACTAAGTATCTTTGTTATAACATGCTCCAAGGTTAAGACAAGCAGGCACAAACCAGATTTTCCAGAGACAAAGACACACTGGCACCCCCAGACAGTTATCAACGAAGTCAAGAGGGTTATCACTTACTTAAGTGGCTATTCTCCACCAATGGGAAGGTGTAAATAAGAAATTTACATTGCATCACAGGAACGTTTCAAACATCACATCCACAACAGACTACACGTCACCGTGACTCAGCAAGGATGTTTCTAGCACAAGAAATTGAGTTATAAAGCGGGGCGGGGAGAGAACGACTTGATTTTACCTCTCCTCCTCCTCCCACCTCTACGCACATTACATCAATGACTCTCAAAGAACTAAACTAAGTGGGGAGTGGTCCCAGGCTGGAAGGAGACCCAGCCTGTGAAATGTACAACAGTGTATGCTGAGGCAAAACCTTTGCTTCTACGTTCACTTAGCTTGTTAAGTCATGTATTAGCTTGCCTATTACTCTTTTATTTCTTTTGTAAACAATCTTGACTTTTATGCATTATCACTTGTAATCACTTAAAATATTTCTGTAGTTAATAAACTTACCTAATTGTTTTATCTTAACCGGCGCGTTTGGATTAAAGTGTGTGGGAAGCTCCATTTGGGATAACCAAGACTGGTGCATATATCATTTTCCTTTGATGAAATGACAGACTTTCTATGAGCTTGCATTGTTCAGTAGTGTGCTGCACAGTACAAGACACACATTTTGGTGGGTGTGGGGGGGAGACAAGGCTGGGACTAAGAATTTGCAGGTATCCCCCTGTATGTAATTCATGAGTGACTGGTCATAATGCTCATGTACAGTAACTCCTCACTTAACGTTGCAGTTATGTTCCTGAAAAATGTGACTTTAAGTGATATGATGTTAAGCGAATCCAATTTCCCCATAAGAATGAATGTAAATGGGGGGGTTAGGTTCCAGGAAAAATTTTTTTGGCCAGACAAAAAGACTCAGCGCCACCCCCCCCCCCGCCTCCTGCCCGTGGCAATCAGATGGCTTGCGGCGTTTTGGAGGCAGGAGGGAGGAGCGAGGACTTGGCACGCAGGCTCCCCCTCTCTCCCCTCCCTTCTAAACGCCGCAAGCCAGCTGATTGCCAAGGGCAGGAGGCGGGGGGGAGGAGGGGGAAGGCACTGATCCACGGGGTCTGCTGGCAGGCGGGAGGCACTGGAGTGGGGGCAGCATAGGGAGGCTGCCAGCTGTGGAGAAAGCAGGCAGCCAAACAATGTAAGAGTGGAGCATTGCACAACTTTAAATGAGCATGTTCCCTAATTGATCAGCAACGTAACAACGAAACAACATTAACCGGGATGACTTTAAGTGAGGAGTTACTGTATTTAATTGGAAAAAGAAAAGGAGTACTTGTGGCACCTTAGAGACTAACCAATTTATTAGAGCATAAGCTTTCGTGAGCTACAGCTCACTTCTCGAAAGCTTATGCTCTAATAAATTGGTTAGTCTCTAAGGTGCCACAAGTACTCCTTTTCTTTTTGCGAATACAGACTAACACGGCTGTTACTCTGAAACCTGAATTTAATTGGGAGTGAATTTGCATGCTGAAGGCTGTCTGAGCAGGCCAGGTGAAGAAGTTCTGACAGCATAGCAGTGTAAAAGGCACCCCATGCTAGAGAATTAAGGAGACACAGTTGTTCAGTGGTCCAGATTGTACCCTGGGGGAATGCCACACCCACTCAGGCAGCAGCTCCATATTTTTAGTCCTTTTCTCACTCACACAGACATACTACATGCTAACTTCTGGGTGACAAGAGTCTCAGCTTGTGTGTGTGATTATACAGCCAATTAGGTGTCATTTGTATCCCAAACCAAGTGGCTTGGAAATTTAGAACATTGTTATCTAAGCAACAGCATCATTGCCAAATGTTTTAAAAGAAATTTTAGGTTTTCCAGTGGTATAGGGATTCATTGTTTGTTAGAAAAATCAGAGGCCAGGGCTGGTGGCTTGCTGAGTTTGAGTCATCAAGTCTATTGCCATAGAGTTTAGAGTTAACAGAAAAGCTGATGCCCGAAGGAAAATTGGAAAACTGATTTTTAAAAACAGTCCTGCTCATCTCTTTGCACTGTCTCTCTACTCTTCCCCTGATTTTATTATTAGGGACATTCACAGAAAAGAAGGATCTTTGTTGTTATTTGATTTATTAAAGGAGGCACTGTCACCGTCCATGAGTCTAAGAGGGCACCAAAAGTATATTTAGTAAACAAAAAATAAATCTTTTACAAACCCCAATAGAAACATTTATGGCCTTTTTAAAATTTTAACAGGAATCATGCTGAGTACTAAGGGCTTGTCTACACGTACATTTTATAGCGCTCTAACTTGCTGGCTCAGAGGTGTGAAAAATCACCCCCCCCCCGAAGCGCAGCAAGTCTGAGCACTTTAAAGCGCTAATGTAGACAGGCTCCCAGCACTCGGAGCTAATCCCCTCGTGGAGGCGGATTACCAGGAGCACTCGGAGAGCTCTCTCCCAGCGCTCACGTGTGACCACACTTGCATGCTGCCGCGGGAGCACTCCCCCGACAGCGCTTTGAAGTTTCCAGTGTAGCCATGCCCTCAGTATTAACAGACCACACAGGGTGGTGATAATACTCAACACCCTCATGCTGAACTATGTGCAAACAAACAAACAGCATCAATGGGGAAAAGGTCAATTCATTTTTTAGTTCTTTCAGCTTCAATTTAAAATTCCCACTGACTTCAATGAAAGTTGGATTGGACTCTGCATTAGTCATATTGGTAAAGACATCTGTTACGACTTTTTTTAGCTCAACAATGTCTCCCTTAAGAGTCCAGCCCCCCCCTGCTGTCTATTGCTCTCTTGGAGGCTTCATTCTGTGTTTCTTCCACCCAATACTACAAGTCGCTGGGTGCTTTCAAATCCCACTGAGATCAATGGAAGGGGAGGGCACTTGGCATCTCACAGGATCAAGCCTTGCCTGAGGACTCAACTCACTGCAGTGGAAATGTTAACAATGTCACAGACAGAGGGTGAAGACTCCAGGTGGGGAAGACAGCAGCCAAAACTGATGGATGTGGAGAACAACAATGATCCTAATTAATTTCCACTCGGGTACACAGAGTAGTGAGCAGGGAAGGGGAGAAAATGTCACAAACAAGCAGGATTATTCCAAAGTAGAATATCCTTTTAAAACTACCACAGAACAGCAGCTGCTCTTTAACCACACATTGAGTGCTGCCTCACACACCTGGGGCAACACACACCTCCTGAGCTGCCCTATGTATCAGCTGGATCACTCCTGGAGTGATAACATCCCTAGGGAGTGCGACTGCCTGGAAACGAGCACTTCCACACAGGCTGCAGTTGAGTCCAGCAAGAAAGGGGTTAGCCAGCCCCTTCCACCCCCACAGACTTCAGGCAGCAAAACATTGTTATTCCAGCCCATCCAGAGAAGCAATTTCCCTCCTCCCCAATGCAATTAAACAGACAATAATTGCCCTAATGTGGAACAATTACTCTTCAGCAGCATGTGCCAGCGAAAGGAATATTCTGTCCTATCTCAAACACTTCTTGGCAGAGAGAAAGCGGACAGAGTAATAACACCATTTAGCTCTTTACAAACGCTGACACCCTATGAACTTGTTAACTATTACCATCTCCGTTTTTCACATTGGGAAACCAAGACAGGGAGAGGTGACATGTCTTGCCCAAGGTCACAGAGAAGTCAGTGTCAGAGCTGGGATTAAAACCCAGGAGGTTCTTATGAGCCAAACACTAGGTCACATTTACTAGACATACAAGAAAGAGAGGAGTTTCCATTTTCAAATATTAAACCTCCTTTTGGGGCACTGCAGCTCTGGGTAACTGTAATAAAAGGTCTCAACAGGGGGATGGGTGAAGATGACAGTGTACATAACTTCCTTGTCTCTCCAGGCAATTCATGAGAACCCTGACTACTTCTCAGGCAACCTGACTTTCCAGGTGGCACTACAGTTTATCAGACTCTTTCTAGAATGCTTAAAGCTAATAGCCCGGGAAGATTTCCCAGATGACCCACACGTCAGTTCCAATCTTTCCCAAATTTTCATCCTGCTTTCCCAAATTTTCATCCTGCTGAGATGTTCACCCAGGTGAGTGAGAATGGCACATAATGCCTGTGCCAAAAAGTACCATCAAGGATGGTTGGCCAGTGAAAAGCCGAAAGTCCAGCAAACCTGACCCTAAACCGCTAGCAAAAACAATGAGGAGTCCTTGTGGTACCTTAGAGACTAACAAATTTATTTGGGCATAAGCTTTCATGGGCTAGAACCCACTTCATCAGATGCTAGCATCACCTTACGGCTGGGTCCACAGGGAGATCTGCACTGGTTCAAGCAAAGATTTGAGTTTAAAATAATGTATCTAAACCAGTGCAAACCTCTGCATGAACAGCCTTACTTGCATTTTTATGGATTCGTAGATTGTAAGGCCAGGCGAGACCATTGCAATCATCTACTCTGACCTCCTATAGAGCACAGACCAGAGAATTTCCTCAAAATAATCCCTAGAACAGATCTTTTAGAAAAGCATCTCATCTTGGTTTAAAAATTATCAGCGATGGAAAATCCACCACAAGCCTTGGTAAGCCGTTCCAATGGTTAATTACCCTCACTTGTAAAAATTTGCACCTTATTTTCAGTCTGAATTTGTCTAGCTTCAACTTCCACCCATTGGATCATGTTATACCTTTCTCTGCTAGATTGAAGAGCCAGTTATTAAATATTTGTTCCCCACGTAGATATAGGCTGTAATCAAGTCACTCCTTAATATTCTCTCTGTTAAAATAAACAGATTGAGTGGGGTGGGGGGAGAGAAAACCTTTTGTAGTGGTAAACACCCATTTTTCCATGCTTTGTGTGTATAAAAAGATCTTCTATACTTTCCACAGAATGCATCCGATGAAGTGAGCTGTAGCTCACAAAAGCTTATGCTCAAATAAATTGGTTAGTCTCTAAGGTGCCACAAGTCCTCCTTTTCTTTTTGAGTTTCTTGAGTCTATCATTATAAGCATGTTTTCTAATCCTTTCATCATTCTCATGGCTCTTCTCCGAACTCTACAATTTATCAACATCCTTCCTGCATTAGGGACACCAGAACTGGACGCGGTATTCCGGTAGCAATTGCACCAGTGCAAATACAGAAGTAAAATCGCCTCTCTACTTCTACTTGAGATTCCCCTGTTTATTCATCCAAGGACTGCATTAGCCCTTTAGACCACAGTGTTGCCCTGGGAGCCCATGTTCAGCTGATTATTCGCCATGACCCCCAAATCTTTTTCAGAGTCACTACCTCCCAAGATAGAGTACCCCATCATGTAAGTAATGCCCCACATTCTTTGTTCCTACATTTAGCCATATAAAAAGGCATATTGTTTGCTTGAGTCTAGCTTATCAGTTGATCCACATTGCTCTTAATCATTGACCAGTCTTCATTACTTACCACACCCCCAGTTTTTGTCCCATCTGCAAACTTTATCAGTGATGATTTAATGTTTTCTTTGAGGTCATTATTAAAAACAGTGTAGGGCCAAGAACCAAGCCCTGCAGGACCCCACTAGAAACACCTGTTTGACGATTCCCCATTTGCAATTACATGTTGACACCTATCAGTTAGCCAGCTTTTAATCCACGTAAAGTGTGCCATGTTAATTTTGTAATATTCTCGTTTTTTAATCAAAATGTCATGCGGTACCAAGTCGACTGCCTTACACAAGTCTAAGTATATTACATCAATACTATTATCTTTATCAACAAACTGGTAATCTCATCCAGAAACATATTAAGTTAGTTTGATAGGATCCACTTTCCATGAACTCATGTTGATTGGCATTAATTATGTTACACTCCTTTAATTCTTTATTAATCTAATCCTATATCAGCTGCTCCATTATCTTGCCTGGAATCAATGTCAGACTGACAGATCTATAATTACCCAGGTCATTCTGTTTACCCCTTTTAAATACGGGCACAACACTTGCTTTCTTCCAGTCTCCTGGAACTTTCCTCATGTTCCAAGAAAATCAACATTAACAGTCCAGTGAGCTCCTCAGATAGCCTTTTAAAACTCTTACATGCAAGTTATCCAGACCTGCTGGTTTAAGAATGTATAACTTTAGTAGCTGCTGTTTAACATCCTCCTAAGAGACCAGTGGAACGGAAAAAGTGTTATCATATGATATGACTTCATCGTCTGTTTCTTTCCCAAATGTGGAACAGAAATATTTATTGAACATTTCTGCAATTTCTTCGTTATTATTGATCATTCTAGTATTTCCATTCAGTAATGGACCAGTACTATTGTTAGAATTCCTTTTTGTTCCCAATACTTAAAAATGCCTTCTTATTGTCCTTAACTCTGCAGGCCAAAGATTTATCCTTGTGTCCCTTTGTTTCCCGTATCAATTTTCTACAATTCCTCGCTTTTGATTTATTCATTACTATCAACTTAATAGTTTAGTTTAAACCTGTTTCCAACCAATTTAAACTAATCCAAAATAGCCACTCTCAAACCAAAATAAGAGTGTTCATCCAGGGGTTTGCATTGATTTAGTTAAACAAGTCCAAGTTCGTATGTGGACAAGGCCTAGGAGACCATGAACTCTCCTGGAGGCAGATATTAACTTCATCACATTCCTCCCTGCTGCTGAAACGTCACCCAGGCCTTCATACCTCCCTTCCCCTCTTCATTATACTTCAGCTCTCTCCTCTATCGCCTTCCCAAGTACCACCATGTGCAGAACTGCACACATACAGAGCAGCTACATCCTCCATCTCCTCTCAGGCTTCCCACATTCGCTCCAGGATCCAGTTTAAAATTGTCCTCGTAGCCTTTAATACCCTCCTAGAGCTTGCTCCAGCCAACCTCACTGGCCTTGTGTGTCCCTACCTCCCTCCCCACTCAGGGCATGTCGGTGCTACAGTGGCACAGGCGCAGTACTGCAACTATGCCACAGTACTGCCATAGTGTAGTCACTTCCTACATCAGCTGAAGAGGTTTTTCCACATCCTTCATGCTATTGTAAAAATCTTTGTACAAAATATGCCTTGTGAGATATCGTTTGAAAACTGATAACGCACTGATCAGTAATATCACGATGAAAGTATGTAGCAACATTATATGTAAAGTTATGAACATAAACTGAAATCATGACTGAAGTGTGTTTACCAGACAAGTCTGGTAGGTGGGAAAACCTGTTTCTCAAAGACAAAGGACAAGCTAATACCCCTAGCCAGGTGTCATCAAATCTCATGGGCAATCACCTATCAAGTGGCCATTCTTTGGCAAGCAATGGGGGCTAGAAAAAACAGATTTGCATCTTAGCAAACAACAGCATAGAATCTTTTTCACCACCAGACTCCTTGACTCCACCCGCACAGAGGGAATGAACTTTATCTAGAGGTAACCCTCAGGAAAATGACAGGTTTCAGAGTAGCAGCCGTGTTAGTCTGTATTCGCAAAAAGGAGTACTTGTGGCACCTTAGAGACTAATGAAGTGAGCTGTAGCTCACAAAAGCTTATACTCAAATAGATTTGTTAGTCTCTGAGGTGCCACAAGCACTCCTTTCCTCACAAAAAAGCTTTTCAAAGGGTGACTGAACTATAAAAGTGAGGGCCATAAACACCCACATTCTCTCTCCCTATCCTTCTCTCTCTTTTTCACCTAAGAACACAACAGAAACAGCCATTAGACTTTGGGAGAGATCCTGGCCTGAAAGCTGGTTAGCCCTGTTGCTGGGAGCACGTGGTAAGAATTTTATCTGGACCCAAGTCTAGTGTGTTAAGTTTAGTAATGAGAAGCATTTTATCTTTATTTCTCTCATAACCATTTCTGACTCTAATGCTTTATACTTGTACTAACTTAAAATCTAACTCCTTGTAAACTTGTTTTATTCTTTAATCAAAACTAATCCAGCACTGTGAACTGTGTGGGTAACTCCATTTATGGTAGCAAACTGTTGTATATTGATCCCCGTAGAGGGGCAACGGACCTAATATATCTGGATTGTCAAGGAGAGGGCTGGACAGTGCAGAACTCATGGGAAAGCAGGGACTGGGAGCGTATTGGAGTCATCATGCAAGTGGAAAGGAGTACTTGTGGCACCTTAGAGACTAACCAATTTATTTGAGCATAAGCTTTCATGAGCTACAGCTCATGAAAGCTTATGCTCAAATAAATTGGTTAGTCTCTAAGGTGCCACAAGTACTCCTTTTCTTTTTGCGAATACAGACTAACACGGCTGTTACTCTGAAACCTGTCATCATGCAAGTGGTAACCAAGGCTGGTAGAAGCCAGAGTGTGACTGACTGGCAGGCTGCTGATATACACAGACATCCAGGGTTTTATCTGCTTGCTGGAAGGCTGTTAGTGAGTGGCCCAGGTGGGAGCTACAATAGCACAGCATTGCAAGGCACCCAAGTTTGCAAGGCAGGGGTGACACAGTCCCTCACTGATCTGGATTGCACCCCAGAATGTCATACAGGTAATCCACCTCCCCAAGTGGCAGTAGCTAGGTCGATTGTTCTGTCGACCTAGCCACATCTCCATCAAGGGTCAGGTCGGCTTAACTACGGCACTCAGGGATGTAGCTATGTCGATCTAAACTTGACGTGTAGACCAGGGCTCAGTCTATCAAGGCATTTATGTTGTACTCATTGCAGCGATATCCTTAACACAGCTGGCGCACGAGCCTTCCTCTCTGTCACACCTGCCAACTAAAACAATAATTATCACACACTACCTCACTGACTAACTCATTCCAAATCCCAGCTGAAATGAATCATATCTCTCTTCTCTCTCTAACTGTATTTTTTCTATTTCAAAAGCTTTATCAAATTTTACCTAAAGATCCAGAAATAAAAACATTGTCTAGGGGCCTGGCCTGAATGTCTCTCCCATTCAGAACTGCATTTTGTTATTATAGCATATTGAGCCTCATAAATCAGTTCCTGCTAAAGCACAGACTAGAGAGTGGGACGAAGAGGCCCGATTCTGGAAAGTCTATGGTTAGTAGTAACGGCATCATGTATGCCCCGGGCCTATCAGACCAGATAAACAATCTGGGGAAAAAACACACCGCAGCCAAATAAGGCAACTCCCTCTCTAGTCACAACCAAGGTAGACTAAGGTTTCATATGATGGGAATGGAGTCATTTACAGAGCTTCAGCATTCCCAGTTGGAAAGAGCAACAATGCACTTTTCTAACACATGGCTGCCACAAGTACTCCTTTTCTTTTTGCACATGGCTCACAGACTCCCTTCCCTGGAGAGCAAAAGGGCACAAGTTGGGGAAGGAAGAGGGGGACTTTGATGCATACACATACACGCAAACTCCCATGGGGTGGAGGAGTATAGGCAAGGGGGATCCATGGCACACACCCCCTCTCCCTGGGGGGGTGTTACACAGAGGGCAGGGGGCACCCCCCATCCCCAGAGGAGGTTACATGGGGGGGTTTACACAAGGGGCAGGGCGCACACTCCATCCCCAGAGTTACATGGGGAGGGTTTACACAGGAGGCAGGGCGCACACCCCCATCCCCTGAGGAGGTGACATGGGGGGGTTACACAGGGGACAGGGAGCACACCCCCATCCCCAGAGGAGGTGACATGGGGGGAGTTACACAGGGGACAGGGAGCACACCCCCATCCCCAGAGGAGGTGACATGGGGGGAGTTACACAGGGGGAAGGGGCACCCCCCATCCCCGGAGGAGGTGACATGGGGGGGGTTACACAGGGGGAAGGGCGCACACCCCCATCCCCAGAGGAGGTGACATGGGGGGAGTTACACAGGGGGAAGGGGGCACCCCCCATCCCCGGAGGAGGTGACATGGGGGGGGTTACACAGGGGGAAGGGGGCACCCCCCCATCCCCAGAGGAGGTGACATGGGGGGAGTTACACAGGGGAAAGGGGGCACCCCCCATCCCCAGAGGAGGTGACATGGGGGGGTTACACAGGGGGAAGGGCGCACACCCCCATCCCCAGAGGAGGTGACATGGGGGGGTTACACAGGGGGAAGGGCGCACACCCTCATCCCCTGAGGAGGTGACATGGGGGGGTTACACAGGGGACAGGGAGCACACCCCCATCCCCAGAGGAGGTGACATGGGGGGAGTTACACAGGGGGAAGGGGCACCCCCCATCCCCAGAGGAGGTGACATGGGGGGGGTTACACAGGGGGAAGGGGCACCCCCCATCCCCAGAGGAGGTGACATGGGGGGGGTTACACAGGGGGAAGGGGCACCCCCCATCCCCAGAGGAGGTGACATGGGGGGGGTTACACAGGGGGAAGGGCGCACACCCTCATCCCCTGAGGAGGTGACATGGGGGGGTTACACAGGGGACAGGGAGCACACCCCCATCCCCAGAGGAGGTGACATGGGGGGAGTTACACAGGGGGAAGGGCGCACACCCCCATCCCCAGAGGAGGTGACATGGGGGGAGTTACACAGGGGGAAGGGGGCACCCCCCATCCCCAGAGGAGGTGACATGGGGGGGGTTACACAGGGGGAAGGGGGCACCCCCCATCCCCGGAGGTGACATGGGGGGGGTTACACAGGGGGAAGGGGGCACCCCCCATCCCCGGAGGAGGTGACATGGGGGGGTTACACAGGGGGAAGGGCGCACACCCCCATCCCCAGAGGAGGTGACATGGGGGGAGTTACACAGGGGAAAGGGGGCACCCCCCATCCCCAGAGGAGGTGACATGGGGGGAGTTACACAGGGGAAAGGGGGCACCCCCCATCCCCAGAGAAGGTGACATGGGGGGGTTACACAGAGGGAAGGGCGCACACCCCCATCCCCTGAGGAGGTGACATGGGGGGAGTTACACAGGGGAAAGGGGGCACCCCCCATCCCCAGAGGAGGTGACATGGGGGGGGTTACACAGGGGGAAGGGCGCACACCCCCATCCCCAGAGAAGGTGACATGGGGGGGTTACACAGGGGGAAGGGGGCACCCCCCCAATCCCAGAGAAGGTGACATGGGGGGGTTACACAGGGGGCAGGGGCACCCCCCATCCCCAGAGGAGGTCACGGGGGGGGGGGCTGAGGCATACTCCTCTCCCCATTTGGGGGGGTCAGACAGTGGTGCAGGGCGCTCCGCCCCTCCCCAGGGGGTGCAGGGGGCACACACCTCCCCCCCCCGGGGAGTTATGTAGGGGAGCAGGGGGCGCACACCTCCCCCCGGGTGGGGCACAAAGCCCGGCCCCGCTCCCAGCGCGCGCGGAGAAGGCTCCGGCCCCGTTTACCTGGCTGGGCTGCTCCGCCTGCTCTGAGGAGGCCATATTTCCAGACCCAGCTAATCCATCCCCTTCCCTATGGATGGAACTACCTCAACCCCGAGCTCAGGCAGAAGCAGTCACTTTCCGATAAACTGATAGGCCTCAGCCCTGGGGACTGCCTTGACCCCTACCTGCAATGAGTCTGTCCTGTCTCTGAGCTCCATCGCAGGGCACAGCTTGTGGGGCGGTGGTGAGCAGTTTCAGCTCTGACGTTATTTTTCATGTATTTGCTTATTAGCCCTGAGGTTATTTTTTTGGTCATAGCATAATTAAAAGCCACTGATTTATCCACTATTGCTTCCATATTATTTATTTATAGTTCATGGCCATATATACAGTGTGTTCCATGTTTAGTATATTATGTTATAATCGCAATGTATTTAAGATAACTTATACAATGACTGAGGCCCCATCTGCATGGATTAGCATGCAGGATTTAAAGCCCATTTACTGTCATAGCTATCAATATTAATAATAAGTGGAAATTGTACAGCAACAAATCCTCCTTAGTCTAGTTAGTTGACTTCAATGGGACTGTTTTAATGAGTAAAAACAATAAGCTTGCCAATGTGAGTGATCTTACATGATCACACCTTAAATTAGACTTCATAAAAGGGATTTAAAAGTCCACTTCTGCTTAAGTCAATGACAAAACTCTTATTGATTTCAGTGGTGTTGTATTGCCTATTATTTCATTGTTTTGGTTTACACACACAATTATTTTTCATTATTATGTTATTTTGATAGCTCCCAAAAGTGTGATAGTTACTAAACAAGACAAATAATGGGTCAGATCCTGCAAACATTTATGTAAGTGAGTAACTATATTCTTGACTTCAATGGGACTACTCACATGAGGAAAGTTAGGACCTGGTCCTATGTGCATGGAGCTCCTTAACTGGATTGGGGCTATACTGATGCACTCATATGTTCACAGAAGCATACTCCGAGCTGTACATATATTTTATTTTTATATATGTTATATTTCACAGTTGGTAAACATGTTTATAGCTGTGTTTATTAAATGCATATGAATATGTATATGCATTTAACTATGTAGTAATTTAATACTCTTTTTAATGGTACCACACTATTTTGTATATATTTACACTGTTTCCAGTTCTCACAATTTTTTTGTGAATCTCTTGCTAGTTGGGATTTTTCTGAAAGCCTGAGCTCCTGGAGTAAAGTGATTACAAGAGAATATCAGCTTTGGTTTAAAAAAGCTTTTATGGTTGTGGAGAAAAGCTTGAAAATGTGACTGAGCATACCCTATAGGTTCAGAAACCAGAAAGCAAAAAATAAAAATCCCAAATTTAATCTCTACATTTTAAAGTCAATCACATGATTTTTAAGGGATGACTCGTGATTTTGAACTATTGTGTGTTGGCAATACTGCATTTATATATTATATTGTGTTGTGTGTTTGCATATGTTTTATTGGCAACATCCTATGCTGCACACGTTCCCCTCTGTAGTTCAGTTTTATGCCCTCTATTCTTTAACCTTTAAAACTGAAAATTACCCTGGAACTATTGACAGCAAGCCACACATACACACACACACAAAAAAAGACTAAAATGCGCTCCTGCCTTTTTAACGCGGCCTGATGGGAGTTAGAGGCTGGTCTGGCGGGAAAGGACTACATCTCCCAGCATGCAGAGGGAGAGGGAGACATCGTTAGGCAGGGGGAGTGGCCGCGAGGCTGATATGTAGAACGAACTACGTGGCCCGGCGTGCACCGGGGTTGGGCCTGTGGAAGAGCCACGCTCTGGGAGCAGGACTACAAGGTCCGGCATGCAGCGGGCTGGGGCTTGTCTTTGGGCCGAGGTGCGAGGGGAGCGGCTTAGCTGCCGTTGCTCCTCAGCCCCAGGGCTAGGAGCAGGAGATGGCGGGAGAGGCTCCCGGAAGCGGGGAGTGGGTCTCTCCGCGGAGGCAGTGCCTGATCCGGCGGAAGAGCCAGCGGGAGCACCACGGGGTGGCGGCCTCCTGCCTGCGGGAGCTGCGGAGCAAGGGTGAGGGGGAGCGGGGCAGGGATCCAGGCGATGGGGGAGGGATCCTGTAGGTGGGGGGAGGGGCAGCCTGGGAGAGAGGGAGCTGGGGGGGGGGCAGGGAAACAGTAAATGGGGGCGAGTCGGGGAAGAAGGATGGGGGGCGGGGAGGTTTGTTGCAGTCCCCCTCCCCTATCATACTGTGCCGCCTGCATTACTCCAGCGAGCCTTTCCTGTTGTGGTGGCCCCTCTCTTTTCACAGCTGGGCAACCCCACATTGGCGTTGTGGGGAGGAATCGGGCATAGGAAACAGGCTGTGAGAGAGGTGCCGTGTGACTGGGAGGGTGCTGGGGTTAGATAGAGCAGTGGCTCTCAAACCTTTCCAGATTACTGTACCCCTTTCGGGAGTCTGGTTTGTCTCACGTACCCCCAAGTTTCCTCTCACGTAAAAACTACTTGCTTACAAACTCAGGCGTAAAAATGCAAAAGTGTCACAAAACATTACTGAAAAATTGCCCACGTTCTCATTTTTTTTACCATATAATTATAAATCAATTGGAATATAAATATTGTACTTTACATTTCCTTGTATATTCTATAGACCAGTATAAACAAGTCATTGTCTATGTGAAATTTTAGTTTGTACTGACTTCGCTCGTACTTTTTATGCAGCCTTTTGTAAAACAAAGCAAATATCTAGATGAGTTGATGTACCATTGAGGCAGAGATTCCCTTTGTGGACTGCGGGTAGGCTGCTGGGAAACTTTAGTTTTATTTCAGTACTGAAATTGGCACTGTGCCACGCTGGCCCATTCTGCTTCCTGCTGGGGGTCTTTCCACAAGTGGTGCTGGGCATCAGCACCTTGGCATCATGTACTACATGAGTGAAGGGCTGCACTTGGGAACTTTCCTTGGCCAGCTATCCATTCAACGCATGGCTTTAAGATTATGAATTTTAAATACTGTTGAATCCAGACTTTGCCCATGAAATGTGATCCTTGGCATTAATAGCCCCCTGGCTTATGAGTGATGTATGTGTAGAGCCCCACTGTTGGTTTCTTTAGGTTTTAGGAGGCTGGCAGAGTTAAATCTCCCACATGCCCAGAGGCACTGAGCTATCAAGTCCCACATACATCACTGTAGATGCTTCTCAGGTACAGCTCATGTCATGTTAAAGGTTAAGCCTCGTAATTGCATTAAAGATTTTTAAGCTCCATTAGAGACGAAAATTGTTTTGGCTAAATCTATACTATTCCCTTCAGAGAATACAGGCTGTGTGTACTTGTCTTGTGCTCTTCTTTAAAATGGCTATGTAGGTTTGTCTTGCATATGCAAGTATAAATGGCTAAGAGAGTATTCTGATCTCTTAAGTCTCCTTGCCTCTGTGGGTTCCCCTCAACTGCCAAGGTGCTGATAGGCACTACAATCACTTAAAACTGTTGACAAACAATGGATGTGTGTTGCTGGACAAGCCTAGATACCTAGTGCAGCTGGAAAGGCATTCTTATTTATTTGTGTTATCTGGTCTGGCTGGGGGAGCTCCCAGCCCAACCTCTCGACACCCACCTGTTTCTCCTGGATCTATCCAGCAACATTTCATGAGTCTGTCTGTCTGACCTTTCCACCTTTTATGTCGTAGACCAGCAGGATAGAGGATTAAAATTGAGGACCTCTCCTGGTGTCAAGATAGGGAGATTTGGAAAATGTGCATGTGAAAATGTAGTTTCTAGGCTGCTCAGCCACATTTGGCCTTGTAAAGGAGGATGAACTCCCAGGAAAGGAGCATTTTTTGAGCTTGTATCAGGAACAGCATTAAAAATGTGGATTGATGGAGACAAATTAGTAAACATAAACCAGAGAAGAGTTGATGTACAGAATCTGCATGTCGACAGGGGCCATTCACTTACCTATCCTAGCGGTAGCCCCAAGGGAAATTTGTGTCTGTCATATGTGCATAAAGGACAGTGTTTTTGCCTTGCCAAACTTCCTTCTGCCTCATGAAAACACTTTATCTTCTGTAGCCTGTGACATTCTGGCCATTGACAAGGCCTGGGAGCCCATCACCTTAGTTCTGGCAGAGGATGGCACCATTGTGGATGATGAAGATTACTTCCTGTGTTTACCGCCCAACACCAAGTTTGTGGCACTGGCCAGGAATGAAAAGTGGACCAGCAGCTCCACAGGTACAAGGCTGGAGGGGAACGTATTGTGATGGAGTTCCCCCGCTTCAGGGTGCCACCTGGGACTGGGGTCCCACTGAGCTTGCCACACTTATGTCTTAACTTTCCAGACACCAAGACCTCCACTGAAGATGGACTGATGACTCTGCTGGAGGCCTAGTTTAAGTTACCACCTCTGCACTCCCTCGCCTCGGGCTTGAGCGGAGCAAGTGTTACAGACATGGTGATATTGGTCCTTTGCCCTCCTATTCACTTACAGAAACTCGCTTGTGCTGAAAACTGAGGAAAGGACAGATGATGATGATGATTATGGTGATGATAATTAAGGGGTGGGAAGAATAGCAGCCAAGATTGAGAAGAGGTGTGAGGGACAATTCTTTCTTCACAGGAAGTCTTGACATAGACACCATGAAAAGAGACTTTTTTAAAAAATGTTTTAAATGTTAAACACCCCATTCTCCCTCTAATCTCACATAGACAGATCAGTGCAAGAGGCTGAGTCCAAAAGGCTAATGATTATTTCCTGGAAGCAACATTTTGAACACTCTCTAATTCTAGTGTAGATTTCATAGCTGTGATTCCAACTCTGAGGTAAGAAAACCCCTCTAGCTCAAAGCTTAGAAGCTGTTTAATTTACCACATCTATCTCCTGTTCAGCAGCTTTGTTCATATACCCCCTCAGTAAGGGCTTTTTGGATTTTGTTGTTGTGATCTTTGCAACCATGAGTTTTTCCACTCTTATGACTGTGGTCATTTCTCAAGTGTCAGATGGGGGCACAGCCTGGCTCTCAAGGGAGTCCATAGATGAAGTGGATAGCGGTGAATCGAAGTGGAAGCATCTGGCAAGACAGTTGAAGGATGACCTGTCCAGCATCATTTTGATGTCTGAGGAAGACCTCCAGGTATAGTGAGAACCCATATGTCACACTTGTCTCCTTCCTTTAGTTTCCTCATTAGAAGGGAGATGGTGAAATCTTAGGAAAGGAAAATGCATACTGTTGACTTGGCTCTGGTGCAGGAGTGAAGTTCTGCTCTTGGGGAAATGTTCTCCCAATGGAATGAATAGGCTTTTGAAAATGACACTGTGTAAATCATTCTTTTACACACACAATACACCATCTGTTCTCCATTACCTTGCTCACTTGATCCAGCATCCCTCCTCTCCATGCTGACTCTCATCTTTTCTACCTTCTCTCCCATACTGATGCTATATCCCTACAGTTTTTTGGTTCTCAGACATAGACTGATTCATCTCTCATCCCATGTGTTTTTTCATTCCTCACGAAGCTCTTAGTTCCTTCCTATAGGGTTTGTATCCTGGCCTCCAACCACACCTGTCCTTTTTGTTTGTCTTGCACTTTGGTCTATGGAGGGGTTTAGAAGACTTGATTATTGGTTCCAAGTAAATGATCAGCTGCATGCCAGAACACTTCCCGCCCCTTAACATCTGTGCATAACAGGATTTGGTCTTAATGATTGCTGCTTGTAGTACTCATTCAGCAGTCTGGATCAAAAGTTACTTTCCAAAAGCCAGTCCCTGTTGGTGTTGGCATGTCTCACTCAAACTGATCAGTGGGGCTTTTGCTGTAAAATTGTTAGAATTTCTCTGTGTTGTTTCAAAAGTAGGCGATAATTTCACACCTTTCTGAGGGACATTTGACTGTAGGTAAAGAACTTTAGCTTGTGGGAGTGCCAGTTAGAACGACTTGGAAATGCCTAATAAAACTTGCTGTATCCTTGCAAGGTTGAGACTTTTTCTCTGTATGTGTGACTTGGGAGGTATGCCATCTTTATAGCTCTGTTGTAGTCAGTCCGATAGAACAATTAAAATGTGGCTTACCTAAATCGTTCCATGTAGCAGGACTCCACTGTTTCGTTTAGGTTCTCATTGATGTACCATGTTCAGACTTGGCCCAGGAGCTTTCCCAGAATCAACCAAAAACCCAGATGTTACAGGACACCCTGCAGCAGGCGCTGGACAGACGAGAAGAAGAACGCCAATCCAGACAGCTTCTGGAACTCTACATGAAGGCCTTAAAGAATGAAGGCAGCATCTTAACCAAGGCATCAGGTAAGGAGCATGAGCAACTTTCCAGAGACATCTGAAAGGGATTAAAGGGGAGGGGAAATGAGAAAGCTGCATGAGCCATTGCTGCTGTGAAGGAGCTTGTGATGACGCTGCTGTAGTTGGTGCAAACTGATCAAACTGCATTCCCAGCCCTCCACTTGTGTTCATGCTGCTGGCTACTGTTAAACACTGTCTCCCTGCTACTTTTCAGAACCTGACGCTGCACCCAGGGAGGAGATGAATGTAGTCAACACTGATAGCAGCAGTGCAGGTGCCTCCGCCAAAAGATCACTCAGTAGCGGGATCCTTGCTGCACTGAAAGAGAAACCTGCCCCAGAACTCAGCTTAGACAGTCAGGATCTAGAGGTTGGTAACTTTTGGTCTTCACCCTGTTCTAGGCAGGCTGACTGGCATCTCCGTGTGCAGAGAAGGGATGTAGGAAAAACTGTCCTTTCACCTCTGGAGACCCAAGTGTTAACTCTAGTTTAAGGCACAAAGGTAATGAGATTTGGTCTTCTCTCTCCACTTTATTAAATCCTGGTACAGTATGGTGATCTTTTGTTCAAAATCCCAGCACTGTGGAACCTTGCCACAGCATATACTTCCTCCATGCGTGGAGCTCCCCTGTGGTATCCTGTCTTTTTCCCAAGCAGTACAATTACTCAAATTCCCTTCTCCCCAAAAGGAACCCATCATGGGAACTTCTTGTGAGCTTTGTCAACTGGTCATAGGAAATGGTCACCCAGAATTCAAACTAGGAATATTTTACAAACTAGCTCTTTGAATGCAAATCTGCATTTAGCAGTATTTTTTTTCTTTTCCTATTACCAGGCCAGCTAAAGGTCCCAGTAAAACAGAAAAACAACGTAAATAAACCCTTATCTTGGAAAGGTGAAGGTTTCTAGAATTGCCTCTCATCCTGAAGAGTTTTCATCTTGGTTGCAAGGACCTGTGACTTCCTTGTTTGTTTCTTTCTTCTGTTGACAAAAGGGAGTGTAAATGTATTGATTTTGTTTGGCTGGAGTTAAGTCATTCAGGCACCTACTGGACCTTTCCAGCTCCTAACTTCCAGATGCCAAGTAGAATTAAAAACAAATTAGGCTTGAAAGGTAGAAACTTTAAGTCAGGGAATTGTGAAGCTCAAGGATAAATATGTTAGATCCCAGTGAGTTTTTGGTCTTAATTAAATATACCAAATCATTGCTTGTGTTTCAGCAGTTCTCTCATGGATCCACCTATTTTTACTTTGGGGGGAAGGGTTCAGTTCAGGAGGAGTGTACCACTAGAAGAAATTCTGGCTGTTGTAAAAGACAAGGTGTGGGGCACTGAGGATCAGTGTGTCCAACTTTTTATTTCACAGCTGGTTTTCAAGGAAGACACAGAAGTCTTGGCTCTGGCACTGTGCTGGGATAAGCAGAAGACTGAAGCTCTCCAACAGGCCTGTGATCAGGAGCTCTCCAGGCGCTTACAGCAAGTGCAGGCTCTACGCTCCCTGAGGAGTATATCAAAGGGCAAGAAAAAGCTGCCCTGGGGAGACTGGTTGAGTTCAAAACGCAAGAAGTAAGAGACTTCGCAGCACTGCTGCTGACAGTGCTTTAAATGTGAAAGAAACATAGGTCTCTTGTGTATTAGAGCCAACACAAGCAAATGGTGTGTTAAATTCCCCAAGTACCATAGTTTTCTGGTCATACTATGCCCTGCCTCTAGAGAACTAAAAACTGGGCTTGTCTCTGCCTCTGTGTTGTTAACAGACAGGTTTAATCCCTCTAGTGAGAGTCTAGGATCTCACGTAACCAAAGGCTTTATTTTTTTCAGAGTAGTGGTACTTGTCAAATTTTCTGTAGTCCAGAAACCAGTGTCCTGCTAAATGCTGCATTAGAGAGGTATTTTTGAATGAAGAACTGGGAGCCAGGTGCTCTTGAGTTCTAATCATTATCTCTTCCCTCCCGTCTTTCAGATGCGGGGAGTTACTTACTCAGAGGGGTACTGTGAGGCTAAGCCTTGGTGTACTCTTCAAGTTTTACTGGCATACCTATGTCAGGTAGGAGGGGGGAAATCACACCCCTAACCAACATAGTTGTGCAATCAAAGGGCCTAGTGTAGGTGTATTTCTACTAGCAAAAGAATTATTTTACAGGTATAGCTTACTCCATTCAGGGAACTGGTTTAAGCAAGAGAACTTTTGCTAGCATAAGCTGTGTCTCCACGTGGGGTATCTGTGGGTTTCCTCTACCCATATACTGGTAACTCCTTTCAAGTATAGACAATGCCCAAGTTAGAGGGCACTTTAAACGCTGTGTGAGCATGAGGGTTTTCATACCAAATTCTGAGGCTGCACAGGAGAGTGCAGACCAAGCACATTCTCTTCAGATTATTTTCTAAACAGAGTGCAATAGTGAGAGATGCAGTGTTCTCAGTGCCTGTTCCTGGTGAGGTTTATTACAATTTGTTGTAGTCAGACTGCCAGTGTGCAGACTTTTTCCAGCTACCACTTTATGTGGCATTGACTGAGAACGAGTCTGGGATCCAGGGACTTGAGGTTCAAATCCTGGTTCTGATAATCTCTTGCTGTGTAACTGATCAAATCATATTTTAACTTTTGTGCCATTATTTCCACATGCTACTACCTCCCCCTGCGGGAGGAGAGTGAGAACTGATGTTAAGCATGCCGAAAATTAAAATGCTTGGTTTTTAAAGGGCTTCAGGTAGAAAACTTCATTTTTGGGCCTGTCTATATTCCTATATTTTTATACAACATAATGACACTGTTCTTATTGACTGGCCCTTTTTTTTAAAATAATTTGAAGCACTTTTAATGGAGAATTTTAATATTAAAAGCTTATTATACTATTAAGCTGTTTTATTGTGATGCTCTCACATACTGCCTGGCTTGCTATATATCTCCAAGAACATGACTGTCTAATTATTGGAAACACCCTGATATCACCCAAGCACCAAGGGGGCTTGTCGTCTCAGACTTTTTTTTTTAATTGTAGAGTTTGTGGCAGTTAGCCTTCCCAAAGGTGCCATTTGGCCTTGACCCACATTAATGTTGGTGACAGTGCATTAGCACATACATTCTCTATTGATAGTTCTGTCCTAGGAGAGCAAAAGATAAAAATGCTGAAGCATTTAAAAGGGGCGGTGAATATTTAATATACACAATTATACAGTATTTCCAACATTGCAAACCCATTAATCTAACATTAGGTTAAGCATTGGAGTAGATAAGTCACTTAATGTATAGCAAAGCTGAACATTCAGAAATGCTTCTTGTGTACAGATGTTGCAATCTAGCTTTTAATGAATGAGCCATAACTACAATGCTTACTGTAGTTATAATGAACATAACCCTGAACCAGTTCTAGTGTCTCTGATGTAACTTAAGCAAAAATCTGCTGTCTTATAGGAAAATTAAGTTTAACTTTTATTTCCTATAAAACCATGCTGAATCTTAATTAGGAGTAGGTGTGAGTTAAGGATGTCATTTACTTCTTTCTAATTGAAAGGTATTACCTAGACTTAAACAGGGGATCCTGATTGCCAAGAACCTACTGAAGTGCTGTCTTGTCTCTATGAAATAAAAGCTCACTCTTGGCCTGAACTACCCCTTTCTTTTACAATGGAACAATACGTGTCCATGAGTTGGACAGGGAAAACAATAGTTTATCACACTACTTATTTACCTTCTCACATTGTAAGCAATTTTCCTGCCACAGGGGATGGCTTTTCTCCTGTTGTAGGCTGCCATAGTAGCTGTATAGAATGTTTGTTCATGCTACTCAGGCAAAAAAACCATACCTTATTCAACTGTGTAAAGATAATTACTCGAGTACAAATTCAGCAATGAACTAGACCAGCCAGCACTATGCTTTTCAGTTTACTGATTTTCCTACTGGGCAAAGAACAGTTGAAGGCTTGCCAGCTTTTTCATTATAAAGCCTTATATTCTGAGGGGTACATTTCATGCAAAGCTGAAACTTAGTAAGCAAAAGTTCAACCCAGTATTGAAGATCCTGTTGGGCCCCCATTTATGTAAGAGAAACAGAAGTTGCATGATGTGGGACTCTATCCTGGGAAGCAGTGACAGAAAAAGATTTGGGGATTGTGGTGGATAATCAGATGAATATGAGCTCCCAATGTGATGTTGTGGCCACAAGAGCTAATGTGATAACTGGGATGCATAAACAGGGAAATCTCAGGTAAGAGTAGAGGTTATTTCACTACTGTACTTGGCACTGATGTGACTGGAATACTGTCTCAGTTCTGGTGCCCATAATTCAAGAAAGATGTTAATAAATTGGAGAGGATTCAGAGACGAGCCATGAGAATGATGAAAGGATTAGAAAACATGCCTTAAAGTGATAGACTCAAGGAGCTCAAAAAGAAAAGGAGTACTTGTGGCACCTTAGAGACTAACCAATTTATTTGAGCATGAGCTTTCGTGAGCTACAGCTCACTTCATTGGAGCTCAATTATTTAGCTTAACAAAGAAGGTTAAGGGGTGATTTAATTACAATCTATAAGTATCTACATGGGGAACAAATATTAGCTCTGCAATCTAGCAGAGAAATGTATAAAATGACCCAATGGGTGGAAGTGAAACTAGACAAATTCAGACTAGAAATAAGGTGTAAATTTTAAAAATTGAATACTTGATCATTGAAACAATTTACCAAGTGGTGGATTCTCCATCACTGACAATTTTTAGATCAAGATTGGATGTTTTTTTTCTAAAACATACGCTCTAGGAATTATTTGGGAAAATTCTATGGCCTGGGTTATAGAGGAGGTCAAACTAGGTGATCACAACACTCCTTTCTTGCCTTGGAATCTATGAAGTTTACTCTTAATTTATACTAAACAGTAATGAAAGATGTGTCTCGTGTATAGGTTAATGTTGACACAAAAAGCAAACTACTAGTAGTTGTAATAACATTAAAGATAAGGGTGCAGATATTAGAAAAAACAACACAAACTAGGTCTTCCAAAAAAAATTTAAACTAAGAGAAGTGAAGTCTTTCCCAGAGCAAGCTTTACAGTGATGTAGTATAAAGTAGGAGGTTGTACCAGATAAAGGTATGAAAAACCTAAGGAGCAAGAATAAAAAATAGCATGATCCTTGCAGCTCCACTATAGATAATGCCAATGTAACTATTTATTAAACCTGCTCCTGCAGTCCCTCCTCCCCTTAGAGAATTTTGGGGAAATGAGAACTGCAGGATCAGACCACGAGTTGTTGGGCAGTTGACATTTCAGCCTTTTACCTGAACTGTAGCCCAAATAGTAACAACTTGGTACTTTTCAAGATGCTCAGTCTCTATATTTGCACTCCATTTCAATCATAAAATTATTTCTGTCTATACATTTCTATTCAGTTTTTATTAGAGAATGAGGATGGCGAGAGAGAGTGTAATCACACTTATTACAAAGAGATAGTATTTGTTCACAGAGAAGCAGTCACTGATAATATTCATCCTGATGGAGGCAGCTGTTGCTAAAGCCACTCTAAAATAGACCTTCAGGAAGCTATTTTGTTAGCAGGAGGAGAAAGTCTTCCGGAATAAGTTCCTGCAGGGGGACTTTTCCCATGCTCGAGGTTGTTGAATGGCAGACCTCTCTTGCCGGTTGGCCAGCTCTACCTCCTCCTCCGTCAGGGATGTGTCCTCCATCTGGGATATCCAGTCAACCAGTGCAGAGAGGAAAGTGGGCAAGGTGCTTCTCTTTACCTCTGTCCGCTCCTGCAAGTACTTGTAAAAAAAGAAAGAATTATTAATCTTCGGGGGAGAAACCCTTCCTCCAAGTGAGAAAGGGAAGCCTAAAGTGTGGCTGAAAGGCACATCCTGGCACAGAGAAGGTCACCTAACATCTACGTCTGTACTTCCAGCAACAGTTGCCAACTATTTCTATCAATGTATTTCAGCAACACTGGGGCAAGCTAGCAGTGTGCAAAATCATGGTTTCCCAATTACTTTTTTTGCATGCTCTGAGTCCAGCAGTAATACATTAGGGGGATACTTAATGTTCATAAAACATTGAATTCCTCATTTGAAAAGAGCTGTTGCTGATCACAATATTATCTTTAAGTCAACACAATCATTCCATTCTCATATGGAAAGGTAGAGCTGTTCCCAGGGCCATATAATGATAGCTTAGGCATCTTAAAGAAACACCAACTGGAAATCTAGTCAGTTATTAAGAAGAACTAAAAGATATTGCACCTGCCAATTTCTTTGGTCATACAATCATCTTCCTTTTTGTTTTAAAATTATTTTATTTTCCCTATTGCTCAAGACCCAGGCAAACAAGCTGCTTATATAAAAGAAATGGAAACTGCGTACACAGTAAACTGACTTTTTCCCCCTCTAAGATTTCAATTAATAGTAGTCATAATGTTACTTGCCATAGCAGGTATAAAAGACAGAAGCATTATTTTTAATGTGTCCTTTTAAAAATTCTGTTACTGTCTTCAACATCCTTTAAAAGTCTCACCAAAAAAAATGTCAAGAGCTTTCAGCTAATAAAGTACAATGCTGTAGCTCATTCTATAATTTCAGTGAAAAATCCTTTTTTAATGGTCAAGTTTATGTACTGGTTCTTGGATCTTTTTCAAAAGAGTACAGTAAATCAAACACTTAAAGCTGAAAACTCTTTAAATGGCTAACTTAATGACATTTTTTTAGAAACTAGTAAAAGCATTCAATTATCTTTATAAATTAAGGTACTTTTTTAGTGTAGACACATATAGGCAGCTAAGTGACTAGGCCATTATGTTATTGGAGTATTCAGTTCAGAGCCAGAGTTCCCTGTCTGGGGCTGACAAATCTTTTACGGCAAGATAGGATCATTTATAATGAAAAGTGCTAACGCACTTCAACAAACTGCAGCTCCACTGAGTTGTGACCATTTCTGGGGTGGAGGAAACAGCAGCTAACTGACACAATGATTGTATGTGTATGTTGCGGGAAGGGAAAGATTTTTGGTCAGGGACAACGGGTCAAGCCATTATGCTTATTAAATTTCCCTAGGACTTTAATGTCAGGGGAGCACAGACAGGACCCCAATGTTGAAAGTCTCATCTAAATGATGTACAAATAACATGGTACAAACAAGGCAGTTGTTGAGGCAGGTCAGCCTTTTGGTACTCTGAGGAAGTACCAAATCCCCACTAAAGAAAGGACTGGGATAAACAAGAGGAAATAGAGGGCACAGAGCAGAAAAAGGGGGAACTGAAACAAACCAATACCTCAGATTCTCCTGTTATTAGATCCTGGCAATTTGAGTACCCTGTGGCCCCAGATGAGAAACTCTTGTTCACCTGGGTACAGTGCAAAGAAGAAGAGTGAATAACAAGCATTATAGATATAATGGGTTTTTATCCATTCTCCGCTTACCTGGCTGTCTTTCAATATGTGTCTTTCCTGTATTGGACATGCAGCAGCCCCCATCATCCAGGAGACAGAAGTCAGCAGAAGAAACAGGCAGAGTGGTGGATGTATGTGGAACACTGCCTGATAGAGCTCTGCAACAAGCTACTTCCCTGCCTCGCAAGTTTGTTTTTTTTTTCTCTGGGCTGGAGCAAAACGTCCAGCTCAATGATTTTTATATTACAGCAGCCCCCCTTTTCTCAGCTTATGCAGTGACGTAAAAAAACCAAAGAGCAATTAACTTCCCAACAATACACTGTTTGGATTTAACCCTTAATTAGCGCTTCTGGATTGTGCTGCTATTAAAGTGTGTATTTGCTGTTAATTTAAGCTGCATATGCATTCTGTTTGCTAAAAAAACTGCATCATTTCCTCACTATTATTCCTATATTCCAGGCAGTCTTGAGTACAAAATAGGGTGATTTAGCTGCAAATGATTCATGAGGGTGGATTTTGTGCATGGGTTTGGAGATGGGAGGAAAGGCTGCAGAGTCAATTTAAAGGCAGAAGCATTGCGCCTTACACTATCCTGAATGATCAAAGTTTAACCTCTAATATAGCAAGAATCCTCCACTGCAGCAACCCACTGAAGTCATGGGTTTCAAAAATGTAATGATTAATACATCTGAGCAAACTACATCCTGGAAGGTTTCAGAGTAACAGCCGTGTTAGTCTGTATTCGCAAAAAGAAAAGGAGTACTTGTGATTGCGTGACCAGAGAGATTGAAGTGTTCTCCGACTGGTTTATGAATGTTATAATTCTTGACATCTGATTTGTGTCCATTTATTCTTTTCTACGTAAAAGAATAAATGGACACAAATCAGATGTCAAGAATTATAACATTCATAAACCAGTCGGAGAACACTTCAATCTCTCTGGTCACGCAATCACAGACATGAAGGTCGCTATCTTAAAACAAAAAAACTTCAAATCCAGACTCCAGCGAGAAACTGCTGAATTGGAATTCATTTGCAAATTGGATACTATTAATTTAGGCTTAAATAGAGACTGGGAGTGGCTAAGTCATTATGCAAGGTAGCCTGTTTCCTCTTGTTTCCCCCCCCCCCCCCAGATGTTCTGGTTTAACTTGGATTTAAACTTCAAGAGTGGTCAGTTTGGATGAGCTATTACCAGCAGGAGAGTGAATTTGTGTGTGTATGGGGGTGGGGGGGATGTGAGAAAACCTGGATTTGTGCAGGAAATAGCCCAACTTGATTGTCATGCACATTGTGTAAAAAGTTGTCACTTTGGATGGGCTATCACCAGCAGGAGAGTGAATTTGTGGGGGGGGGGGTGGAGGGTGAGAAAACCTGGATTTGTGCTGGAAATGGCCCAACTTGATGATCACTTTAGATAAGCTATTACCAGCAGGACAGTGGGGTGGGAGGAGGTATTGTTTCATATTCTCTGTGTGTATATAAAGTCTGCTGCAGTTTCCACGGTATGCATCCGATGAAGTGAGCTGTAGCTCACGAAAGCTCATGCTCAAATAAATTAGTTTGATAGGATCCTGTCTGGCAAGAACTCACTTATCAATAGCTGGAATGTGAAATCCTCACTTCTGTATTGTTTTGTCATTATAGTTCCCACTCTGCTATTGTTTGTCCGTATAATCTCTGTCTGGTTCTGTGATTGTTTCTGTCTGCTGTATAATTAATTTTGCTGGGTGTAAACTACTTAAGGTGGTGGGATATAATTGGTTACATAATCATGTTACAGTATGTTAGGATTGGTTAGTTAAATTTCAGGAAAATGATTGGTTAAGGTATAGCTAAGCCAAACTCAAGTTTTACTATATAGTCTGCAGTCAATCAGGAAGTGGGGGTGTGTGAGTGGGGGAAATGGGAACAGGGAATGGGGGTGGGGAAATTGGAATCATGTTTGGCTAAGGGCGGGAACAGGGACACAGGTGTAAGGCTCTGTGGTGTCAGAACTGGGAAGGAGGATACTAAGGAAGGAAACTGGAATCATGCTTGCTGGAAGTTCACCCCAATAAACATCGAATTGTTTGCACCTTTGGACTTCGGGTATTGTTGCTCTCTGTTCATGCGAGAAGGACCAGGGAAGTAAGTGGGTGAAGGAATAAGCCCCCTAACATCAACCCTCTTCAAAGGGAGCAGAAACCTTGGGAATGAATACAGCTCTGCTGGAGGGTCTGTCAGAGAAGCCTTGCTTTGTTTAAAACAAGTTTGAGATCACTTACAATTAAACAACTCAGGTGTTTTTTCTCTTAGTGCTGTGAAGTGTAGCTATATCACTTTCAAAGGCTTCCATTCCCTTCACAGAAGTGAGCAGTAGCAACACAACAGTTCTTTGAAGAAGATGTTAACAGGCAGCTGGAATGAAATCTTGAAATGCTAGGGATCCACTGAGAGCATCTAAAGGGGGAAGGATGCAGTTTGGATCTGCCTGAAGTTCTTTGGGGGAGCATATGAGGCTCACTCAATTTCTTTCCTACACCCCAACACAGCAATAGTTGGAACCTTTGACAGACTGAGTATAATTTGGATTAAGGAGTCCTAGCAATAATTTGGAGCTAGAAGCAGAACTGAAGGCATACTGGTCTTTTGGTTTGTGAATGTATCCAACATATTTAAATCGTATACTTTGCATTTGAAAGAGATTTACCAATATTAACTAAATAGCTGCCACCAGTCATGAGGTGTATAGGCTCTGTCCAGCAGTTGGCAAGGAAAGGGTTAAACTTCTGCCTCAGTCGGCCCAGAGTGCAGGAGTTTGCAGGGAGGGCAGCTGTGTAGAATTAATTATTTCTCCCTCCCAGGTCATTATAAGAGGGGTATACTCTGGGGACCCAGGGCCTCTAGGGCTTTATCTACAGTAGAGAAAATGTCTGTGCTATGACTGGACCCCCAACATGTTTAATGTCATACACTAGTCCTCCAAATGGTTTACATGCCTATTAAATATAGCTGTTTTGATTAGGCTTGCCTTCAGCAGAACTAAACACCAGTTTAATCTGCACAATGTAAGTGCTAGTGTGGATGGCACTAAAATAGTACCCGTAGTCTTCCACCTACTGTCACAGAGGGCACTACAGCTTTTTCAGAATCTGTTTCTTCTGTGGGCCTTGCCAGGAACTGTGGGAGATGTACCCAGAGAACACTGCCACTGAAACTGTTTAGAAGAGTGCTAGTGTGGAATAGTTCAGAACACTAATCAGCATGGGTCTATTCTCCTCCCTCCACCTTCCCCCAAGTTAATTCTTTAATGTAGACAGGGGAGAGTAATATTAGGGAAGGAAATAATACTCAGTCATTCCTGGCTCTTAAATTCTGTGCTCATTCCTATAATGACAGATGATCATCCCCTTTCTAGATATGGTAAAACTAAAGCTGAAAAAAGTTGCACAGAATCACATGGCAAGACAATATCAGAACTGGGAATGGATTTTAGAAATCCTGAATCTGATGCCCCTCTCTAATCAATAGTCTTTGCTATGCTACTTTTAGATCCTAATTCTAAAAATATTATCCTGTCTCTGCAGTCTTGCCAACCCTGAACCTTCAAAAATCATGAGTCATGTTTATTTTTTAAAAACAGATTTGGGGTTCTTTATATTTGCCGTCTAGTTTCTGAGCCTTTAGGGTAAACTTAGTCATATTTTCAAGCTTTTTTCCAAAACCATGAGAGCTAGAAACTTTTTTTTAAATGAAAGCAGAGACTTTTATGAAATCACTTCACTCCAGGAACTCAGGTTTTATGAAAAACACCAAATATCACAGGTGTTGGCAACACTGTCTCAGTTGCTATAATGCTAAGAAGCAGTTAAAGACAACTCCATGCTGAGTGCAGTCTGAAATAGTAGTTTAAAGAGACTCACTCCTCATGGAGTCAATTCCACCCAAAAATTCAACAGCTGAAGCCTTCCACAGCTCATATAGGATCA
Organism: Lepidochelys olivacea; assembly: GCF_965140295.1. NCBI lineage: Eukaryota > Metazoa > Chordata > Testudines > Cheloniidae > Lepidochelys > Lepidochelys olivacea. The sequence goes on from NC_140428.1 coordinate 19,490,354, forward strand.
AATTCACACAGCACCAGAAATTCTGTGGAGCAGACCGTATCAAAAGGCAGATCAACCTCAACATTAGATACTTCTCTGGACTTTATTTTATAGCCTCTTCCCCAGAATGGCTAAATAAGTAATCTGATTAAAAAAGTGAATAAATTAAATATCACATGGAGTAGCATGAGGGCCCAAATGATGAAAAGACTGAACAACGTCAATGGCACAAATGTTCTTAAGGATATAACACCAGGGTTTTGGGGTCATAATCAGCCCAGTCAGCCACATGTTTCAGAATTCCAAATATTTCTGATCTGGTTGGCTGGTGTAGTGGGTAGTGCTCTGCACCATCATGACTCCAGAGACTCCAGTTTAATTTTCAGACATAACCCCCATTTCCCAGCCCCTCTGAAGGTGACAATGCTATGGAGGTGTCACACTCAGCTAGATAACGATCCCCTGCTGGTTGCTTTGGAAGCAGCACTGAAGCTCAGAAGAGCTGCTATTTCAAAGTTCACTGGGGACTGTAGGGACCTTTGAGGAACAAAACTTGTATGGAAGCTCCACACTCAGTCTTAGCTAGAGCAGAGGGGCACAGAGTGTGGCACGCAGAATTAGACAAGTTATCCAGCTGAGGCCTCACCAGGGGTAAGCAGAATGGGACAATTACCTCCCAGGTCTTACATATGACATTCATCTTAATATGCCCCAGAATGATATTAATCTTTTTTGCAACTGCATCACATGTTCAAATAGACACAGGTTCATTGAGCTGAGAAAGTCCATAAGGCAGAGTGCTAACTGGAACAGCTCAGGATGAGTGAGCGGCACAAGTCTAAGTTCAGGAAAGGGCAAAAAAGAAGCTACTAAAGAGGCCAGTCTCATCCCCCTATATATAAGGATCAGAATAATTATTTAGAAATGACCCTGAATCATAGGTGCACCAGTAAAGAAGGTTGAGGACACATCCAATAGTAATCCAATGCTACATTTGACTTTAGCCAGAAGGTCTGGCAGCAGCAGAGGAGATAAACTAATCTTAGGATATGTTGTCAGTATCTTCTGTTTCATCTAAACACAAGGGCTTGAAGTACAGCTTGTTCATTCTAATTAAAATAAGAGTGTTGCACACAAGTAATTTCACTTGGGAAAATGATGCAGGAAAATCTACTTTAATAGCCAAAAAGAATGACAAGCACGAGTTATGGCTGAAAAATGTTTATACACTTCAACAAAGTAGCAACCAACAAGTGTGGAGTATCACAATTCGGACTGGCAATTTGAAGAAGCCAACCACAAATGACATGGAGGATTGCCAGAAAGCGTCCTTCACACTCTAGATTCTTTTATGTGGCTAGGCAAAGGATACCTTGCTTTAGAGTTTCAAGCACTCAATAATAAATTCTCTTTTGGGAAATATAAATAGAAAAACATGAAAATATGGCAATACTTGTCTTTGTAAGCCTTCCTTTGATGACCTCTAAAAAGCTTTTGGTGTTGATGCCTGTTTTTGCAGATGGAACTAAAACATTAATCGTGTTCACCTAAAACCTAAGGACTCAATGCTGTAGCTACCCCACAAAGGCAACTCCCAATGGAGTTCCCATACAAATAGGCTGCAGTTGTTTCCCTAGGATAGTATTGGATCCTTACTGCTCCATGTTTCAAAGCAGATTGCAAGCAAAGAAGTGGTTTGAGAGGAAGATCATGCCATGTTGGAATCCTCACTCTCAGCCATAGCAGCCTCCACCTGCTCATCAGAGGTTCGTCTTCCTTTTGCTGCGCTGGACTTCTTTTTCTTCCTCTCCTTTTGTTCCAGATTATTCAATGCAAGCTCTTCACTCTTCTGGGTGATATACCTTAGCTAACAACAGAGAATTATTAATCAGTCATCTGCTGGGGATTAGCTAACAACAGAGAATTAATCAGTGATCTGCCTGTTCACGCACCCTAAGAAAAAAAAGCTGGCCAACTTCCTGTCTACAGACAGAAACATTCCACTCACCAGTAGGGCCAGGCACCAGCTGTCCTATTTTTTGACTAAAACCTTCATTTTTATTTGGATTTTCTGTAGAAACATCCTAGAGAACTGAGATCCCAGTGCTGGATCAGTGCCTTGGCTTCGATGCTGTACCCTGTTCCCTTACTAGCTATGTTTACACAGATTTGTAGCTAGCACAGTTGTGGTTCCAGTATGGAGACAGCACAGTAATCTTGTTCAGACACTCCACATCCAATTAAGTTATACTGCATCTGGTAGTTAGGATATAAAATAAAGGTCCAGTCCTCACCAATTCTTCTGAGATGGGCTTGTGTCACATGTCCCACATGGAAAGAAACAATTACCCAGATAAGGCTAAAATTAGCAGCTGAGGCACATTTGCAGAGAAGTGTACAAGGTTGCACAGAAGTATCTGTTTAGATAGTAAACTCTTCAGAACAAGGTCTCTGGTTTCTGTGCAGTGCCAAACACAATGTTGGTGCTTAACACTTGTTCCAATGTGCAGGATCTATGTTCTCTTCCTGATGACGTTTAGATGCTTACCAGGATAGCTGTTACATGTAACAGCTAAATTATGCGGAATGCACATCGGATCTCATATAGGCCATCATATGACAGAATATTTACAGAAATCTGGGAAGAATAATCTCCACTTTACTGATGTGTTAGGTCATTTAGCAGCTTTGATGAGATTTCCCTGACCCGAAACTCAACCTCCAATGAACATGTTACAATATCTTCAGACTTGGAAAGAGATTCTTTTGTTTTTCCTGTCATGTTTTTATGTTCTGCACCAGGAGCCTCAGCAGCTTTGCTGTATCTAGAACACGGCTGCTGCTCCAGCTGTAATCAGATCTGTGCTACTATACTGAGGAAGAAATGTCAAACACTAGAGCAGGATACAAAAACAATCAAACTGATCACCAAGGATGCTGGTTCAGAGATTGGTCTTGCCACCCCACTATCCATATTTTTTTCTGGGTTATAATTTAAAAGCAGGTGTTAATAATTTCACCACCTGTTTTTATGCAGATGCTCTTGGGAATGCTCGTGTAATTTATTAGGAATAAAATGGAGGGAGGGAAATGTGTTAATCTCACCAAAGAGTTGCTCCTCCTGGCCAAAAGCTTCACATCTTCTGAATTGATTACAGTTCGTTTTCCATGCCTGCATGAAATTAAAAAAACAACCAGTTTGCAGTATGTTTGCTGAGATCTGTAGCAAAGGGATGTTAAAAAACACTAAGTAAAAAAGTCTGTACACCTAACCATGAGCTCTCTCACCTGTATCTGACCATCTTAGAATGAGATGGATCAGCAAGAGTCCCCAGCCACTCTTATTTATGATAATAAGTGATAATTTAGACAGCACCTTTCTTTTTATCCAAGGGTCTCAATGCTCTTTACAAATATGGATATTATCCCAATTTTGCAACACCCCTTAGGGTGCTAAGCATTTCACAGAAGACTTAAAAAGAAACAGTCCCTGCCACACAAGATCTTACAAGTTAAACTGATGAGGAAAACAGGCATGAAGCGTTCCAGCCACTTGTCTAAAACTCACATAGTGAATCAATTTCAGAATTGGGAACAAACGCAAGTGGTCCGGACTCACAGATCCTGCTCTAAGCCACAGTTGTTTGAACCCAAGCAGTCTCCTAAAGCTCTGCTGTTCTTGAGATAAACTCCCATGTCCCCACCTGAAAAAGGTGGCAGTGTCCATGGAACATGTTAAAATGGTTTTAAAGTCCTTCCTTGAGGAACATATCCAAAAAATAGTGATGGAAAACTGTACCTCTGAACCAGATCCCTCATGTGCAGAATTCCACAAGGATCAATTATGTTGCCAGACCTATTCACCTTTTAGCCATAATGAGAACTGGTAAGATGACAGACTCCTGCACCAGCAATACGCAGATGACACATGGCTCTACTTCTCCTTCACCACATGTGACTGTACCACCACTGCTAAGATGGCCCAGGGCTTTGATTAAATCAGCTCATGGACGAACAGAAGCTGGTTCAAGCTGAACCCAAGCAAGACTAAGGTGATGCTGGTGGAAAGAGGAAAACACTTTGAGGAATTTGCAGTTATGGTGCAGTCTCCTTTGGTTGAAGGTACACAACCCATAACTGGACAATTCAGTCCATTGTTTAGAATGGCTCTTGAGTCCTCGCTGATGCTAAGCTCTCACAAAACAGCATCTATGAGAAACATTTTCTACCATTTCCAGTTGCCTATGTCTGGGTCCTAGCTAGTCACTATTTCTAACTCTGGGTCTATAGGTCTGAGTTTAGGGGTGTGACCTGCTGACATCCTTCCTTGGGATGTGGGATGCTATAATACAGCTGCCTAGACCCTGAAACCAGTGGCTTAGATTTCCTAAGCCTCCCAGTCACTCACACATGCACCCTGAGAGTTCCTGTGGGAATTCTGGCTTTCAGTTTACCCCCTTTGGAGACAACATAGTTGGAAAGCAAGGAACACAGATTCAGAAAGGAAGTTCTTAACCACAGAAATTTTTCTCTTAAGGCACTCGAGAGTCCCAGATCCTGGAAAACAACAAAAAGTGCTGAGACACACCCTCCCATGCTCTGATCTCACTCTTCCTGCAAGTCTTTGTTACACACTGTGACAGTCGGCCCCCCTGCACAGAGAAGGACCTTGCTCTTAAATAGCACCTTCATCTCTCTGCCACATACTCGCACTGAGAAGCTCCAGATCTGGGAGTCAACTTTGCTCCTTTCTTGTGGGCCCCTATGTAGAGAGACCACTGTTCCATGGGGGTGTGCCAGTAGTTGAGACAATGAAAATCGGCAGCCTTAGATCGCAGTCTTGATGGCTTTTCAGTCCTTCAATGAGATATTAAACACCTTTCCCAGGCAGTGAGCATTTCCAGGATTGTGCAGTCACAGTGCCCAATATTTCCACACATAATGTGAAATAAGTTCATAATCTGACAGACATCCCATCCTGTCACACTCACCACCATCCACTTCAAGAGCAAGGCACATTTCTTCAGCTAGCCTTCTCTAGCACAGAGTAGCAAAAAAAAAAAAAAAAAAATCTACCCAAACATTACACATAATTTCCTCTCTAGGAAGAGAATTAGAGAGAAAATGAACCACACATGACAGATGTTAGTCACACATCTTAATGGTTTAATGGAAGGTGCTCAGATTCTATGGTGATGACGGCCATAGAAGAACCTATATAGAACATGATTTTGGCAATTAATTGATCTTTAAATGGTAAATAAGCCCGATGGGATGTTAGATAGGGTGGGATCTGAGTTACCACAGAAAATTCTTTCCTGGGTATCTGGCAGGTGAACCTTGCCCATATGCTCAGGGTGGGGCACGGGTCACTTGCTGGAGGATTCTTCGCTCCTTGAAGTCTTTAAACCATGATTTGAGGACTTCAGTAGCTCAGACATAGATGAGATGTTTTTCATAGGAGTGGGTGGGTGAGATTCTGTGGCCTGCATCGTGCAGGTCAGACTAGATGATCATAATGGTCCTTTCTGACCTTAATATCTATGAATAACTGAAAACTGGCACCTCAAACAACGCAGCTCCCTCTGACACCATCTTAGGTTACTGGGTCAGTTTTGACTCAGAGTGCCACCTACTGAATCCCCAGCACTACTTTAAGCTCTCTAGTTCAGCCGGATAAGACACCCCCATACTGCTAAGCGTTCAGAGCTTGTGAGTCATCTAGTCCCACTCATTTAGATGATAATGCATTTCCCTGTCATCTAAAGACACTGATTTAAAGCTATCACTTGAAAAAAAATAAACCCTTCCAGTGACCCAGAGGAAGAAATGTGCTGGCAGGCAGCCACACAAGCAGATGATGTAACACTGGGAGGGGAAGGCCTCTTGAGAGGAAAGAGAGGCCAGGAGAAAGCAATACTGAAAGAGATGTCCCAAGTAGCACAGAACAAGGTGTAAGACAAGAGTGAGGAGGCTGCAGGGGGTGTTTAGGAAAGAAGCGTTGGAAGAGCAATGAGAGTAAAGATGTAGATGGGGTGAAGTTGTGCAGGGTCTTGATGCAGGGGACAACAAGCTTGAACTTGATTTCAAAGATGTGGGATTCAAAGAGGGGAATGACACAGTCCCAAGAACTGGGAAAGGAAGGCAATTTTAGCAGTAGGGCTTTGTACAAGCGGACGAGTGGCAATAAATGAAGGGATGTTGAGAGAGCAGAGATACAAGGATGCTTGGGCACTTCACGTTATAAGAGTAAAGTTAGATACCCATCCATTTAAAGCAAATACACAGATGACCCAAAACAGAGATTTTAAATCCACAGGGGTTTTGCATACAGAAATAATACAATGGGGAGGAAGGACTGTTGGCATCAAACCTGACTTGTTGGTACACTGAAAAGCTTCAGCCTCTACAGTCCTCAGTCATTCAAGTGGTTTCATAAAAACTTTCAATAACAATAATTTTCTGTTACCCACAGTTCTAATTGAACAGATGAGTACAAATCACAGGCACATCACACAACAGAAGTTTTACAAGTGTAAAACCAACTACTATTAATCCGTTCTTCGAGAAGCACGACTAATGCTAACAAGCACAGCAAAATGATAACCTCTGACTGTGGTTACTGTGCTGTATTTATCCAGACATCTGCATGCAATTACATTAGAGAGAACACAATTCACACACAAGACTACACTCAGGAAGCAAGTTTCAATACAAGGGCTTTATAATTCTCTAGGTAATTTATTTATTTTGTATTGTGTATGTTTTTTTTCTTTCCTTGGTACAAACTGACAAAGCAATTCTGAGACAAACGGATAGGAGGGGGAAACACAAGCCACAGTACTATCCAGAGTCCTTAAGACACGACTCACATCCATTAAACAGTTTCTGAGTCAAGCAGGAAAATGCCTTGACAGTTTTGAATCAACATTACCAATACAGACAGTCCACTCAGATGAAAAAAATATGACACTCTTGACCCCAACCAAACAATGAGCACTGAATAAAAGCTACATTCTAATTCAGAATGGCTTCAGTATCTGTTACCTAACCTCACAATCACCCACCAAATGAAAAACAGGCTGGGCCCCTTGAAAAATGCAGAAAGTACAGGCACTCTCAAATACAATGGGATAGGGGGAAAAGGAAAGAGAGGTCATTCTGTATCCAAATATATCACCGAGTGAGAGCAAAAAACCAAGACTTTGTAAGGATTAAGTGTTCTTGGTGTACATACCTTGCAAACATTTCAAGGTCTTTTGCAAAATTTTCTGAAAGAAAAATTTTAAAAATACATTTCATACAGTTAAAACACTTCCTAAAGTCAACAAGATTAAATCTATTTCATTTCTACAGCAATTATTGTGGCCAATAATGTCTCATGTACAAAACACCATTTGACTCAAAGCATTTCAGAAAATACATTTAGCATTGTTGCTTGTAAGGTCACCATCCTTAGATATAAAGGGCAGCACCCATGCAAACAGCAGTGTAAAATATGATGCACAACGGTGCGGGGAGGTGATGGATATTTTTGGATAGGGACACCAGGGCAAGTTTCTGTGTATGATTATATAATAACAATAAACTTCTGCTCTTACAGACATTGCCCTGGGACCTTTTACATCCATGCAGAGCAAAAAGGACCTCACATTTTTAAGGCCTCAGTCTGAAAGACACAAACAGCATTATACTCAACTTATCTACCTTGGAAGTATGATGGGTTGCGTTGTTCTGCTAGAATTTGAAACTGTGGTCCCATGAGTTCAAGGATTACATACTTGAATATTAGACCCGTAAGCCATCTACATTGGCCAAACACCTCTGGCTAATCTCAAGTGGTTAATGTTTATAAACCTCTATCAGTGCTAAACATTATTATGATTTCATGTGACACGGCTGAAGAGGCCCAGTCCACATTGTGGCTCTATGGCAGAAGTTGTACCTAGGGAGAAAATGACACCTTTTGGGGCTAATACCCAACTGTTACAAGAAGTACCGTGCATACAAAGTAGCCATGGCCTTGTTTTAAAAAAACAAACAAACAAAAACAACACATTTCATTAATTGCATTTATTTATTTCAAAGACTAGATATAAAATAGCAGTGAAGGCTTCTGGACCATTATACATGATAATTTGTAGTTAAGGGGAGATTATGAACAATAAGCTGACTTGGTAAGTAAACCCAGGTCAGAGAAATGCTAAGCAAGCATAAGCTCCTCCGATGGCCCAAGAGTTTATATAGCAGTTATCATGCAGAAACATCTGAAGCATTTTCAATTTACAAAAAAAAAAAAAAAAAAATGAAGTGCAGAAAACACTATTTCAAGAGATTGAATAGCTGCATATACAATAAGAAAGGCAAGCCTCAACCCTGCAGTCCGAAAAGGCTCTCTCTGCTTTGCACTATCAGGCATCAGCCAAAACAACCATGTTATCTGGAACCATTATCAATACACATTCTTGAGACCAGTTTCTAAATGTGGGCCAATTTCTTGCATAGATGAGACCATATCTGAGGTTTCATAAACCTTGTGTTAAGTACCCCTTCATACCAGGAAAATAAAGTTAATATTTCTTGTACTCTTTAAAAGTGACCCAAGACACAGTCTAATTCCAGTTCTATTTTTTAAAAAGCACTTAATCTCCACTGATTGTTCCTGTGTACAAATATAGATATGTATGGACATACCACATTGCCTGAAGGTGATCTCTGAAATAGCTGCAATGGTTTGTTTGCTGAACTGAATGCCTTTGTCTTCTGCAACTTCTTGGCACAGACAACCAACAGTGTAGTGAACTGCAGCCTTTAGCCTCTGAAACAATCCAAAACAATTACACAGTTGACTTTACATACCAATACACCACCTCTCAAGTAAATTATAAAGAAACATTCACTGACTGAAAAGATAAAACATACATCATTGTTTAACAATACAGAACAAAATTATTGCGACAGCACATTTATGAAGCGTGTAGGTCCATAAGTGGATATGATGCTTTAAAATACAGACAAAAATGGATTCCCTTACCCTTAAGGGTTACAGTCTAAATTAAATTGGAAAAAAACAAGATGGGAAAGGACAACAGAGTCAATATAAAATATATTGGGAAAGGTCTATGTCCCTTAAGGATATCAAAGACTTTAAAACAAATTATTAATATTTATTATTAAAATATTAAAGTAATGAATGTTTGATCAAATCACAGCATCAATGATACCTTGCCCTTTGCTTTTCCGTTACAAATTACCTACGATGGTTTCTGTTTACTTAGGTTTGAAACCAACACTTTTTTTTTTTAGTTTACAATGAGCTCAGACCACCTTTGTACAATTGATCTCATTTGTACGGTGCGTGTGTATACAAAAGTAAATCCTATTTATGGGCCTGATCCAGGGAGATGCTTAGCATCTTTATCTCCCATTAACTTCAGAAGGACGTCCTTAAAGCCTGATCCATCTGACAAATACTTAGGCCTAGATCCTCAAAGGTATTTAGGCTCCTAACTTTCAGTTACTTCAATTGATGTTAGGAGCCTAAATACCTCTGAGGATCTGGGCCTTATATGCTTATGTAGAGCTTGCTACTCTAAAGAATCTATGAGATTACCCTCAATACTAAGCACTGCAGCAGGTGGCAAGTGGCTGAAGAATCAAGATTTGAGTGGAGATGTATACTCTGTCCAATATCCACAACTTAATTTTGTGAGAGAGAGCCAGAAAAAGCACAATAAAAATATTAAAAACATAAATTAAAGGACAGCATCTTTGGTGCTCTGAGGCCTTCTCATATTGTTGAGATGTACTTATATTTAAATGCTGGACTTTTTTTGTTTCCTCTGGACAATTTGACTCTAATTTGATTCTTCCATTACGAAACTGACAATTTAGCGACTTGATTTACGTTTAGGGTCTTCCAGAAATATACTGTGAATTATATAACATAGAACCATTTACTGCATTATAGCACAAAAGAGGCTAGTCATGTATCAGTTCAGATACTGGCATAACATTATTGGACATACCCAGTCCAGCATAGAAACACATGGGAAGACAATAAAAAAGCAATATCCCACACTGGAAGTGGGTGGGAAAGAACTGGAGGGAACACCATAGCTCTAGAAGGGGATTAATGACACTTTATAGGGCAGAGATTTTCAAAGGCACAAATGGGAATCCTCCGCCCATATAAAATACCCTCCGCCAGGGGAATCTCCATTCTCTAAACAGGGGTGGGAATAGCATCCATGGGGATGGATGGGGAGGGGAAAAACAGACAGAGCTATTCCTAAAAGCAGGTTGTGGAGTGGGGGAGAAATAGTTAGGGAGAGGGAGCAGAGTTAGGGCATTGGGTGTGGAGGAACATGACCCAAGGAATGAGCTGGGAGAGGCCACCCCGAAGTGATGGGAAATGGGGGCGGGGGGCTCCTATCCCAAGGGGTTTGGGCGAGGAAGGGAGGCAGGAGCGCCCCAGGGTGACTGGGGGAAGGGACAGCACCCTCAGGGGCTGTGTATATACGGGGGTGGGGGTTGGGGGGGAAGACACGGGATAAAAGAGAGGGGCGCGGCCATTCCCCTCCGCTCCCGACAGCGAGAGGCGGCCTGGCGCCCCCGGGACGGGGACGGGGCCGGGGCCGGGCGTCACCTCACCCCGTACCTGGGTGTGTAAGAGGCGCTCGCGCTCCCGCTCTTCCTCCGGCTCCATGGCGCGCCCGGCCTGCTCTCGCGCGAGCGCCACCGGCGGAGCCCAAATCTCCCGCCCAGCGCCCACGGGGGGCGGGGCCGCCCGTGGGCGGGATACGGCGCTGACCCGGCGTGGAGGAGAAAGGTGGGAGGGGAGCTGAGGGGGGAGCAGAGGGGGAGCCGGGCCATGGAGCTGTGGGGGCGGATGGGAAGGGGAAGAGAAGGGAGCATAGGAAGCATTTTTTTAAAAGTCCTCGAGGCCTCTCTCTGGCTGTCTAAGCCTTTAAAATATCTACAGGGCGCTTGGCCTCAATAATAGCCAATGGCAGTCGATCCCTCAGGTTCATTCAGCTGCATCAAAATAATTCAGTTTTATAGTGGTTGCTTGTAACCGTTTCATTGAATGTCACCTCGTTCTTATATTGACGGAGGAAAAAGGAGCACTCAATTTACCTTCTCTGCCCCATTTATTATGCTGCATATTTCTGTTCTGTCCCCCCCTTTTCATCGAATCCCTTCAACCTTTAGCCATTTCCATTGCCAGGGTCTTTCCATGTTTGTCTCCCCCTCTTTTTCCACTGTAAAACTGTCTTGGTTCAGATACTCCTTAACTAGCCACTAGATGTCGTCATTTTCCTATACAATAAATTTTGATAAAATGAATATTAAGGAGTAAGAGGAGAATAATTCATGGTGTGAAATTAAGAAAGCATAAAGGGTATAATGCTGTAGCACCAGGAAGAGCCATGCCTTAATCTTGTCCTGAGATGCATAGAACTTCTAGCAATAATGTTCAACATACGTAAAATCAGAAATTACAACTCTTCAGGATTGTCCTGGAGTCTCCAGGAATTAAAGATTAATCTTTAATTAAAGATTGTCATGTGATGAAAGCTCCAGGAATACAAAATTGACAACCCTAAATTACAACCCCAAAAACAAGCCAAAAGCAGCAGTTTTCAACTGTAAACCCTTTGCGTTTTCTGGTGTTCATCAGATTGAAAAGTTTGACAGCAACGTTGCCATGCTTAGCTAGGTTGTGAGACATGGCTCTATCTGTCACATCACATTGGCTGTCTGCAAGCTGAGGACATTTATTTGTGATGGCAGTTATCTGGGATACTTATGTAAACACCATGTGCTCAGGTAAAAATGCAAGTAATTGTACTAACTATGGAAGTTTATAAATATTTTTTAAAATTGTTGGTGCTGAAATAATGTATCTAATTTCTAAACTAGAAATATACAGCTCTGTCAAATACTAGAGTCTGATTGGATTAGGAATGGGATATATCAGGGTGGGCAAACCTTTTGGCCTGAGGGTCACATCTGGGTATGGAAATTGTATAGTGGGCCTTGAATGCTCATGAAATTGGGGGTTGGGGTGCGGTGAGGGCTCTGGATGGGGGTAGCTCTGGGATGGCACTGGGCATGAGGGGTAGGGGGTGCAGGAGGGTGCTCTGGGCTGGGACCGAGGGGTTCGGAGGGCGGGAGGGGGATTAGGGCTTGGGCAGGGGGTTGGGCCACGGGAGGGAGTCAGGGGTGCAGGCTCTCGGGGGCGCTTACCTGAAGCAGCTCCCAAAAGCAGCGGCACGTCCCCTCTCCGGCTCCTACACAGCGGCATGGCCAGGCAGCTCTGTGTGCTGCCCCATCCACAGGCACCACCCCTTCAGCTCCCATTGAGTGTGGTTCCCAGCCAATGGGAGCTGCAGGGGCAGCGACTGGGGCGAGGGCAGTGTGCGGAGCCCCCTGGCTGCCCCTATGCATAGGAGCCGGAATGGGACATGCTTCTGCTTCCAGGAGCCATGTGGAGCGGCGCAACCCCCCAATCCCGCTCCCTGGCGGGAGCTTGAGAACCACAATAAAACATCCAGAGGGCCGGATGTGGCTCCCGGGCTATAGTTTGCCCACCCCTGAGATATATTGTTGTATCTCAATCTAACAGTGGTTATGAAATGATAGACACAACAAATCCTATATACAGTATCTTGGCAGATGGTGAGATGAGATGACGCTTGCGGTCTCCTCTAACCCTATGAGTCTATGAATCCCTTTGCCTCTAGGTCACAGTATTATTATTTGTGGCACCTTAGAGACTAACCAATTTATTTGAGCATAAGCTTTCGTGCGCTACAGCTCACTTAATCAGATGCATACTGTGGAAAGTGTAGAAGATCTTTTTATATACACACAAAGCATGAAAAAATACCTCCTCCCACCCCACTCTCCTGCTGGTAATAGCTTATCTAAAGTGATTACTCTCCTGTGATGGTGGGTATTGTAGTTGTATGTCCTGCGGAAGTGAAGAAACAGATTGATAGAGCCAGAAGAGTTCCCAGAAGTCACCTACTACAGGACAGGCCTAACAAAGAAAATAACAGAACACCACTAGCCATCACCTTCAGCCCCCAACTAAAACCCCTCCAACGCATTATTAAGGATCTACAACCTATCCTGAAGGATGACCCAACACTCTCACAAATCTTGGGAGACAGGCCAGTCTTTGCCTACAGACAGCCCCCCAACCTGAAGCAAATACTCACCAGCAACCACATACCACACAACAGAACCATTAACCCAGGAACCTATCCTTGCAACAAAGCCCGTTGCCAACTGTGCCCACATATCTATTCAGGGACACCATCACAGGGCCTAATAACATCAGCCACACTATCAGAGGCTCGTTCACCTGCACATCCACCAATGTGATATATGCCATCATATGCCAGCAATGCCCCTCTGCCATGTACATTGGTCAAACTGGACAGTCTCTACGTAAAAGAATAAATGGACACAAATCAGATGTCAAGAATTATAACATTCATAAACCAGTCGGAGAACACTTCAATCTCTCTGGTCACACGATTACAGACATGAAAGTTGCTATATTACAACAAAAAAACTTCAAATCCAGACTCCAGCGAGAAACTGTTGAATTGGAATTCATTTGCAAATTGGATACAATTAACTTAGGCTTGAATAGAGACTGGGAGTGGCTAAGTCATTATGCAAGGTAACCTATTTCCCCTTGTTTTTTCCTACCCCCCGCCCCCCTCCAGACGTTCTTGTTAAACCCTGGATTTGTGCTGGAAATGGCCCACCTTGATTATCATACACATTGTAAAGAGAGTGGTCACTTTAGATAAGCTATTACCAGCAGGAGAGTGGGTTTGTGGTGGGGGGTGGGGGTGAGAAAACCTGGATTTGTGCTGGAAATGGCCCAACTTGATTATCACGCACATTGTAAGGAGAGTGTTCACTTTAGATAAGCTATTACCAGCAGGAGAGTGGGGTGGTAGGAGGTATTTTTTCATGCTTTGTGTGTATATAAAAAGATCTTCTACACTTTCCACAGTATGCATCCGATGAAGAGAGCTGTAGCTCACGAAAGCTTATGCTCAAATAAATTGGTTAGTCTCTAAGGTGCCACAAGTACTCCTTTTCTTTTTGCGAATACAGACTAACACGGCTGTTACTCTGAAACCTAGTATTATTATTTAACATGTTTATTATGATAGTGCTTAACAGCCAACCAAGAGTGGTGCCCTATTGTGTCCCAAAGAGTCTAAATAGACAAGACATACATAGTATGGGAAGAGGTATAACACAAGTAGAGCGAACAATAGGATGGCTGCAAACATCATAGTAGTTCCATGTTTGTGTGTTTGTTTATTTGGTGGGGAGGTTGGGTTTAGTTAGGAGGGGAAGTGAGGGACACAGAGCTAGGAATGGACACTTGCTACACCCTCTGATCTGGTGTCTCTTGTAAATTTGATCCTGATTGGATTTACACCTAAGAAACACAAGGCAAAGAAAGGTTTCAGAGTAACAGCCGTGTTAGTCTGTATTCGCAAAAAGAAAAGGAGGACTTGTGGCACCTTAGAGACTAACCAATTTATTAGAGCATAAGCTTTCGTGAGCTACAGCTCACTTCCTCAGATGCATATCGTGGAAACTGCAGCAGGCTTTATATATACACAGAGAATATGAAACAATACCTATTCCCACCCCACTGTCCTGCTGGTAATAGCTTATCTAAAGTGATTTCCAGCACAAATCCAGGTTTTCTCACCCTCCATCCCCCCACACAAATTCACTCAAGAAAAGGAGGGCTTGTGGCACCTTAGAGACTAACCAATTTATTAGAGTGAATTTGTGTGGGGGGGTGGAGGGTGAGAAAACCTGGATTTGTGCTGGAAATCACTTTAGATAAGCTATTACCAGCAGGACAGTGGGGTGGGAATAGGTATTGTTTCATATTCTCTGTGTATATATAAAGCCTGCTGCAGTTTCCACGATATGCATCTGAGGAAGTGAGCTGTAGCTCACGAAAGCTTATGCTCTAATAAATTGGTTAGTCTCTAAGGTGCCACAAGTCCTCCTTTTCTTTTTAAGGCAAAGAAAGACATGAAGTAGCCACAGCCATGCAGGTTGCAGAGAAATATGTAGTTGGTCAAGGAAGCCTCTGCAAAAATCTACAGCAAGTCCTGGCTACACACTAGCAGGAAGTATCACCGCTTGAAGATGTTTCATCACTGTGACAGAAGCAACAGCAGATGAGTCATCAAACTATAGTGATGGGTGCCATAAAAGAACCTAGATAAATAGCTGGAGCACAAGGAAGAGATCCGCAGAGCAAGTTAAGAACCACTACCTTAGGTATAAAGAAAAGGAGTACTTGTGGCACCTTAGAGACTAACCAATTTATTTGAGCATGAGCTTTCGTGAGCTACAGCTCACTTCATAAAGCTCATGCTCAAATAAATTGGTTAGTCTCTAAGGTGCCACAAGTACTCCTTTTCTTTTTGCGAATACAGACTAACACGGCTGTTACTCTGATACCTTAGGTATGTGTCTCCAATCATTCACCAGTCTAGTTTCTAACAATGATTACACTGGGTGTTACATACCCCAAATACGACGTATAACCTGGGTACAGACACAAGTATTCAACAACAGATGATCAAATAGGAAGATGGAGGAGCACTTCCCCCCATCCCCCAAAGATTGTTATGGCTCAACAGAGCTATAATGAGATTACAAACAACGAGCCAAATCCTGCTCACCCTGTTCATGTTATAAACATACAACTGGAGCAGAGATTGTTTCTCACTGTGTTCATACAGTGCCCAGCACAATGGGACTCCAAATCTTGAATAAAGCATCTAGGTGCTACTAAGTACTAAGAATAGATGGGTAAGATTAGGGGAATTTCAGATAAAAATTGAAAAAGCCCTGTCCACGCAGAAAATATTCTAGTGTTGGAAAACGGTTCCCTGGCAGAACTATGCTTGACAACCATTTTCCAAGATGGTTGTGGCTAGCACAGTTCAAGCTGCAGGGCATAGTGGTGGGGCTAATAAGTCACCTGCAGGTGAGTGCAACAGATGGGATTTTCTCATGCCAACTCAGTTAATGCCACTTCCTGCAACTCATCTGGCAAGATCTTGTTTTGTACAATTGACTTCTTCAAACTTAAAATGCAGACTGCTATTCCCAAGAGGATGCTTTCACTTGACACTAATCTTTTGATAGTCATAGTGACAGTTAATTGATAGTTGCCTTTGTCTGAAAGCCATTAACATAAATAACCAACAAGGGCAAGGTATGCCTGTAAGAACTCTGCACAAAGCTTCGCAAAAAGAAAAGGAGTACTTCTGGCACCTTAGAGACTAACCAATTTATTTGAAAGCTCATGCTCAAATAAATTGGTTAGTCTCTAAGGTGCCAGAAGTACTCCTTTTCTTTTTGCGAAGACAGACTAACACGGCTGTTACTCTGAAACCTGCACAAAGCTTGACACTTAGCAGGGTTTAGAGTGAAGAAAGGGTCGTGATGACATGAACTGAGCACCACCAACAGCCTGCAGGCTCAGTTCTGTTGAGTTCTCAGGAGTCTTACGGATACGGGTTTGAAGAATATGTAGCAGTGAGAAGCGAATAGGGAGAGGCAAGCTTTGCACATTAATATGATCATTTTAAAAACCAAATTGTGAAAAAGCATTATCTTAAACCTCCAGCATAGCAGGGGAGCTAAAGCCAGAGGTGATGGCTTAGTGACTTTAGTATCAGTCTTGAAATATTTAGAATCCTTGGAACCGCTGGTTTGAATCTGTCCTAGATCAACTCAGCCCTTTATCTTTCCAAGGAAGATATATGGAGCTTGAGATGGTCAAGTCAGAGAAAGAGTGAGTGCTTTAAAATAAGACCTTTAGAGCCAAGATCTTGCCTGTTCTGAATGGACATTAAAAATTTCATAGCACTTTAATTACCTCCCTCCACCATTGTGCAGTGTTGCTTTGCATTCATGGTTTACCACCCTCTACTTATGAGGTGGCTGCATTTCAGTTGTTCTTTATCTATGTGGTTAGTGAAGCTCTTAAGGCTTGTGAACAATAAGAATACAAAATATGAATGGGGAATTAAATGTGTTCCATGAACCAGTATGTGTTTCTGGCCATCTGACTTGAGAGAGGGGAAAGCAGGAAGAGAAGAAAACACCCCACAATACATTTATAAGTGAGTTTATTTGCCTTTCTTATAAGACACATACATACAAGTTATTATAAAAGTACCCAGACAAACTCTAGCCAAATGCAGTATAAGCAAAGTGTTGCCATCAAGAGGAATGTCTCAGATCTACAGTATCTTGGCTTCCAGATGAAATATTTCCACTAGGCATTGTAGGATGAAGAGGACACATTTCCTCCATGACCTGTCCAGTTAGTATGGATGAATTCCCCTGGTTTCGATAACAGTTCATAGGTATGAGCACCAAAGTAATCACGCTGTGCCTAGATGATGAAACACACAGGAACACCACAATCAAATACCAACATCACCGAGATATTGCACCTTACATCCCACCTCTGTATGTAGGTATCTATTTAGGTTCTCAAACCAAGTCCATTGCCATGGTGTCTGAGTGACACCCATTTTAAAAGAAATATATGAGATTTGGGGCAAATCTTACAAAGTGAACATGTCTAGAATGTGTACGTGTAATCTGTTATACGATAGCAAAACCTTCAGGAAAGCAGATTCAGACTGGAGAACACAAGCAGGATAAGGGGTGGGGGGAAGGAGAGAAGTAACCTGACTGCACAACATTTTATTGCTATCGAAGTGTGAGGTAATTTAAGATTATAGGGTCTGAACCCAGGAATAACGCATAGAAGAGGTGGCAATATGGAAGAAAGGCTTTTGGCAGGTGATCCTTCACACACTGATGTGCTGTTTTGGTTTTTTTCTTCCTTGGGCTTAAATTTCAGCCTCACAGGTCTCAATGTGGCGTCTTGGGTGCTTACCTGAATCAGGTTAGCTGGCAGCATCTCATGCCTATACCCATCATAAAAGGAAAGTGCCGTAGTGAAGCAGGGCATAGGGATGCCAATCTGGACTCCAGTGCTGATCACACGTCGCCAGGAGTCCTGATGGAGAATAAAGAGAAAGAAGGAAACAGACTACTTAGCCAGCAGCATTCAGGACTACAGCAGAGGTTACTGTTCTCTAGTCTAATGGCATGTTCCTATTGGCAATCACCACCCTGGATCAAGTGAGCAGATTTTCCAATCAGTATTCATAAACAAAAGCAGTCCAGAGTGCTGTCCAGCAAGACAGAATTAAACAAGACACACACAATAAAAGCAGTACCCTATACTGTATACACAATCAGATCTAAAACTCAGGCAGGAACTCTGCTCTTTTACATATGCAGGGAGAACAAATTCCAAAGAGAAGAATATAATAAGCAGAACACTGAGCAAATAAGGCGTTTTCAGTAATCCTAATGAAAAAGAGCACAATGACTCCCCAAGGACATAAGAGACTAGTACATCGCTTCAGAATGGTATGTGGACAATCTTTTGTCTGAAAGTTAAATCTGATTTAGTAACATGCATAGGATACTCGGCTTTAGTGAATGGAATTAAGTCATAATAAAATGACTCAATTGGCCATACAGACACTGTTTATAGTTCTAACTGGACTTGTCTCCTGCCCAGATCAGAACACTTTATTTGGACAGTCCTAGGTCTAGTGAACTGAGAGCCTAGTACATTGCTGATACTATGCTACTGCATACACTAACAGCAGAATTTTTTAGCTACAAAATTGTAATCCAAACTCTGCACAGCAGGCCCCTTCCAAGGCAAAAGGCATGGTCAGTGATGAGAATGAGGTTTCACCTTGTTAGTCAAAAGAAAGAAGAAAAAAATAATAGTTTCTAGGACCACAGTTCTTCCAAACTACTGCACTCCTGTCTGATGATTTCACATGAAAATGGAGTGGCAAACTTAAGAGTTTATGGTTGCTACTAATAGAACTGCCAGGATGAGCAACTGGTTGAATGGATGTCAGTAAATTACATTGTAGAAACTGATGAGTCATGGTAGCTGAGGATGAATTAATGTGAATTAAGGGCAAAGAACTGAACATTTGTTTGCCTGTATATTACTTCTGGGGAGATCATATTAATACTTTGTGACACTCAAGGAGGTGTGTGTTACATTTGACACTATGGCAAGTCTAGGAAGAGTTACCCTTGCAGTACATCATCACCTCCAAATCCTATAGTCTAGGAAGAGTTCCGTTCAGCTCTTGATTCATTTGGATGCCAAAATTATAGGGTAGTACTTTACCCATTACAGTCAAACTCTCTCCCTTTTTTCCTTTATTTAGACATAATACCTCCATCTTTCTGATGAGATGGAAATGAAAGGTCTTGACTTCATGTGGGTATTTTTACAAAAGTGTGGGTGTTAACTTTGGTGTCCAGACCAAATTCTAATTTGGATAATTACATTTTGCCTCACCACGGTTACGATGGTGCAGTTTCAACTGGTTATGATTATGTTTCACTTCCTGTTCTTCGCTGTACACAGTAGTAGTGCTAAACAGCTGGCATGTCCCACCATGGAGATGCTGCATTTCAATGGTGGATGAGTGATTCCTAGATGCATACATTGTATTCACACACACACATGCAATCCCGAAGCGCTTTAGGATTACTTTAAAGCTCTTTGGGATTAAGGGTGTTATATAAAAGATATTTTAGAGACGTTTTTCTCTGCCCTCTCTCTTCTTGGACCTAACCACACTGCAGAAGGGGTGTTTTGGGGCATGTACTGTTTGTAAATTGTTGCCTTTGTGCTCTCCCTTCTTCAGACACACACCTGACAGTCCTCCACAGCCTTCTTAAAGAAGTCATCCAATAGCAGGTTCTGGAGATCGGGGTTTCGGTCAAAAGCATCTCTGATCTTCCCCAGGAATGCACTAAACAGGACAGACACAAAGCTGGAATTAGGTATCAGTGGTGGGAGCTGTGAATTGCCTAGAATCCAAAGGGCTAAGGGCTGGGATTTGACAGGCAGCCAGTAAGGCACAGTGTTTACAGAACTCAGCCAATCAACAGATTCCAAACACCAACACCTAGGGGAAAATGACAAAGTGAAAAAATGAAAAGATCAGCAGTGGCGGAGTAACATATAAACTTGATATCAGGTTGCATGAGCTCCAGTGTTGACATAGGCAGCAGCATCCCAGTATTAGCAGATAAAATATAGGAGATCTTCCACAGAGATCTCTGAGTGGGCCAGTCCAGCACAAGGCAAACCAAACTGCTCTCTGGTCAGCATTCCCTGCCCCAATTGCTCTCTTACCTTCTGATGATGCAGCCTCCCCTCCACATCAATGCAATGCCACCATAGTTAATTGTCCAGCCAAATTCTTTGGCTGCCTGTCTCAGCAGCATGAAGCCTTGAGCGTAGGAGATAATCTTGGAGGCATAGAGTGCCTAGAGAGAGACAAATCATATTTAGGGAAGCAGCCCACAAACTCTGATAGAAGAACTTTAGAATCTGACTCACAAGCAGAGCACACAAGTCACACCAAGGTCCATCTCAGGGGCAACACTCTAGTTATATGTAAGAAACCCACTTACTGAATTCCAAACGCTCCTAACTACTATCTCTGATGGTCAAAGCCTTTTCAATCTCACACTTCAAAAGAATATAGTTGATCCAGGTCAATAGGTACTGAGAGGTACTAAATCTCTCCCCTATGCAGTTCGGACAACTAACATCAAAATATCACCATTTTCTTGCGTTGGTGCTACCCTCATCTATTACTTGAACATGAAGAAAAAGATACAGTCAAATTCTACTTAGTTTTAGTCAGGGTTATGGTTTTGCTTGTTTTTCTTTTTTTTTGGTGCATCTATTCCAGTAGTTTTCTCCAGACTGTATGGGTACCACAGAAAGGGAGACTGCTAAAAGAGCAAGTAAGCACTCTTCACTTAATCTGGATCATGCACAGGAACACACACATACATCTCTTTGTCTCCTTTTATTCCCCAAGCCTTTTGCCAGGCAGATTTTCCTACAATAATAAATTTTTGGCACTTCTCTAGCACATTCCATCTGAGAAGTTCAATGTGCTTTCTAAGTGTTAATAAATGTAGCCTCTCCAATGGACAGAAAGTGAAATACCATCTCCATTGCACAGAGAGGGAAATGGAGACACAGAAAGGTGATGTGAATTGCCCAAGGTCACACATTGAGTTAGTGACTTGACTAGGAATAGCAACTGGTTCCCAGTCTTGTGCCTGTATCACCCTTCATCCCAACTGGGATCTTTCTCTGGTCCATGAACAAGTTCCCCATTAACCATATTTTATTGCATCTCAGTTGGCACACACCGAGAGAAATGGGCATGACAGGAGGCGGTCCAGGGCAGGCTCTAATGGCTGGAAACAAGGACAGCACAAGAGCACAGCCAACACATGTCCCATTCAGAGTCCCGGACTCACAGCATACAAGCTCACTTTGTCCCCGCAGTTCTAATGCAGAGCTCTGTCTAGAAGCCCTGACTCACCTTCCGAATATCTTCCAGAAATGCCTTCTTGTTCCCACTGAACTGAGTCATTTTGGGCCCATCCAACCGTTTGCTGGCCTGTACCCTCTCATCCTTGAGGGAAGACAAGCACCGTGCAAAGACAGCCTCACCTTTACTCAGAGAAGGAAAGAGAAGACATTTAGCAAGCACAAGCCAAACAATGAGGCCTTTCTAGCCTACTGCATGCAGAGCCAAGGCATGGGGACAGGTGTTTATAGAGATGGGATGACAGCAGCAAGCCACACTGCCATGCAAGGAAGGTCAGGTTTAGGAATGGCAGAGGACTCCCATTGGCCACACCAAAGGGAATTTCCTCTGTCTACAGGAAGAGGACCTTTTATTGAGCACCCCATGACAGCTGACTCACAGTGTGGGGCTGAGTCTCCACAATCTAATCTAGTCAGAGAACTCATATTCAATAGAGGATCATCAGAAATGGAGAAGGGAGAATCTAAAACTAGCAGAAAGTGAGGGGTGGAGGAGGAGAGAAAGGGATTAAGTGAGGAATAGCCCACACTCTGAGATCTAGAGAGTCTAACGAAAGAAAGGTGGCTTCCAACCATTGACTTAGGTTTTTGGATGAATTATCAGAATATCAGCCAGAAACACAGCCACTGGGCTAGAGCAGTTTTGGGCAGCATTGCTTTGCCTGACATACTTCTTAAAACAACATAAAGCATCTACTATATGACAAGAGTCCTGGACAAACATAATCAATGTTTCCTTATTTGTGAAAGGAACTTCAATCTTTTGGTCTCTGTTTCCTTCATCCATAAAATACAGACAATTTTGTATCACAGTATATCTTAGGGAGAGGTGGGCTTAGGAAACTAAATAAATACTTGCACAGTGCTTTGAAGCTGAGAAGCATTTACACAAATACCAAGTATGATGCACATTAATTGGAGATGCTTTTCTAGGAAACCTCAGCACACACAAAAATGCTGTAGACAAACATTACAAATAAATCGACTTCATAGGGGAAGTGAAAATTTTTATCTGTTAAGAACTTAGTTCTGGCAGTCAGGGGCCCATGCAAGATTTGTACACATCACTAAGCAAGGTAGGGAGCTGCATTCCTTGGAGAGCTGTAGAAGCAAGCAATATCATCAACTCTTGCATGGAAGCCAAAACCCTGAATTCTTGTCCTGGCAGATAAGTAAAGGCAAAACTAACTCACAGATATGTTATTTTAAAGTGTATTCATTTTAATTTAAGACTGTACAGATATTCAGGGAAAGAACTGGGAATTTAAACAGTTTCCTTTACTTTTTAGCATTTGAGGTCACCTTTCAGGGGACTGACAGAAATATGAAAGCATACAAGACTTTCCTTCTTCCTTTACAATGAATCTCCGGTTATTAAAAAGTCTTTCTTTCATACACCTGTGAATGAGTCATAGGTTTACACAGGACTTCCCAGTCATAGGTCATTATACTTTATCATAATCAGAACAAACCACTCCTTTTCATTCTTGCCCAACCCGTTTCCTTCTGCTTTATTGTGGAGGGAGCATGACTCTGCTATTGCAGGGAGGAAGTTGCAAGTCACCCTGATGCAAGGAGAAAGATGTAGCAACTGCACTAAGAATTTCCAGTATTTGCACAGGGGTTGTGAGGCACTAACTCCATAAGCCACTTCTGCAGCACAGAATTATACTTGGGAAATGCCTCCACCCTTGATCCTTGCAAAAGAAGGAGCCCAAGCAAGGGAACTTTACCAACCAAATGGAGGACACAACAATTTAAAAGTAAACAAAGCTCTGAGAGATTTAAAGCTCTGGTATAATATTTAAATTATTCAGCAAATGGCAGCCTCAGCCCTACTTTGTAAAAATGTTTTTTGTTGCAGTGCAGCCAAGCTTCTCCAATAAACTGGATTCAGCTGGCCACAGAGGGAGTGATCAATACAATTTATCTTCTAAAACAAGGGGGCTTAGCAAAACTACAGGGGAGAGAAGAGGTGGGAAAAAGAGCAGGAAAAATAAAGCAAACTCTGACAACAGATGGAACTTCCCGAAGTTAAAGTCCACACTAGAGCTTGTACCATGAATTTAAACACATCTGTAACATAGTTTGGGTGTCTACCCCTAACACACCTGTAATTTCAAAGCTATGTTCAGAAACTATGCTAGAGACAACAATCAGTGGTAGGTGGGTAATTATGTGGGTGGCTACTTTTCAGGCACACTTTAGGGGCCTGACCCAAAGCCTACTGAAGTCAATGAAAAGATTCCCACTGACTTCAATGGGCTTTGGGTCAGACCATAAGCTAACCAAAGCAGTTTAAAAAAAAAATCTGTTCACATTGCATAGAGAAACCATGCAAACAACCATCATGTTGGAACATAGATAGCAACTATGCTTCTTACAGATAAATGCTCAAAATCCATTTTCAAAGACAGCTGGGGGGGTTAGTGCTGTTCAAGCCACAGTGCGGATAAGGCCTAAGTGTCCCTATCTAGTCAGATCGACACTGTGTCACTCGAGCTCTGCTAAAACTATCACATGGAAATGGGGGAGGAGAAAGGTACAGGGATGGTGGAAAAATAATTCCTACATCTTCAGGAAGATGCAAGTTCTTATAAAACTATAGCAGAAATAGGAGTTTCTTATTCCACACATTTTCAAGGCTGTGATTTGACTCAGCATCGGGCACCAGGGGAGGATAGATTACTGAGAACAGGGCTGAACCAAACTAGAGTAGTAAATATTAAAAACCCTCTCTCGCGTCTTGGTCTGGCATTGGGTCACCACCAGCTAAGGAACTACCAAATACCATGATGGGGGCAAAGAGGTGTTGACTGTACAAGTGGGACAGATGATTAGGGAGAATTCCCATAGAAGATAAGCAAAAAGCAGGGAGCAGTACTGTCAAAGGGCAAAAAGGCCTTAACTGTTAGACCAGGGATAACAGAGACAGAAGCACCTTCATCATGGGCTTATCCCCTCTACTGTGAAGCGTTTCATGGCTAACATGCTGTTAGACCGGTAGAACAAGAGACAGTGATATCAGTCAGATTGACAAGTCAGTTACCGATGAGCGTGACAGGAACTCCATATTCCAGGGCTGAGATGGCTGTCCACTTCCCAGTGCCTTTTTGACCTGCGCTGTCCTTGATCTTTGGGAGCAGGTGTTTGCCATCAGAGTCCCTGAACTTGAGGATGTTGGCTGTGATTTCAATCAGGAAAGAGTCCAGCTCTGTCTTATTCCATTCTCCGAACACCTTGATGGAGAAACCAACAATGGGATTCCAAGAGGGATACTTACCCGAGCTCAAATTACTGGCACCCCTTCAAACCACTGACGATCTTAGCCCATTTGCCAGGCATCTTCTCAACAGCTCAGAAGAGGAACTAGCATGTCCCCATGTCAGAGGTACCGTAGGTGCATGGAGCTGCAAAGCAGCCATCTCCAAACAGAAACATACAGACATATTCTGGCCTGATACTACAAGAGCCATATGGGGAGTGGAAACGCCTCATTCCATGACACCATACTCTTGGCACTTTGACTATTTATGGCTCATCCCAAGATTAATCAGGTCTCTATAAGGATTATCTATCCACACTATTGAATCCTATCCTGCTTTAAGGGATCTCTGTGACCTACATTATTGGCTCATATGGAAGAGGTTCATTAGCTTCTTCAGCCCAAGTCAAGGAACAAGGGAGCAACAAGTGGAAACACTTCAGATCCGACCAAGACAGATTCTTTCCCAGGGCAGGAGGCACATGGGGAATGAAAGATCTGAGGCAATGGTCTAAAAGTGTTCAAGGTTTAGGACCTACCTCAGTTGGTGCCCATGCACATTTCCCCACTGGCCCTAGCAGATGATTTGATAGAGGATTCTACTACAGACATTAGCTGTGCTCCATGGAGCACATGGCCTATGGAGAGGAATGATATAACTAACTGCCTTCAAAGCAGAGCAGTCACCTGCTAGGTCTCAGGGCAGAGGTGAAATAGATGGGGGGGGGGGGGAGAAGGGGGCAGGCTGCGGCTCACCGTTGCCATCTCATCATGTTCCATTCCCAGTACATCCTTCATCAGGTGGTAGGCCTCACAGATCAGCTGCATGTCTCCATATTCAATCCCATTGTGCACCATCTTCACAAAGTGCCCAGCACCTTCTTCTCCTACCTACCAAAGAGACATCACAGGATGCCTTCAGACACACTGCTGCCACCGCTACTAAATACCTGCCCATAGTTTCCCTTTGCTTAGTACGGCTTTGTGAGTTTAGTACTGGGGAAAGGCACCCTGGACACACCAAACCGCTGTTTGTGTGTAGACACTGCATAGCAGCTTCCCTCACATTGCCCCAGCAATGTGCCCCACCTGGGATGAGAGGGGAGTTCATTCTCTACAACCAAGTCCTTCCTTGGTCTCTGCTGAGACTGTTAAAAAGGGAAATATCTGTGATAGTGGCTTCACTGCTGTGGACATGGGTCCATGTGGACAGAGAGCATGGGAAGGGTGAAGTACCACACAACAGAAATTCTGTACTGGGTGCAGCAGACTGAAGGATCAATGCAAAAAGCAGCCCTGCTTTGTTAAAGAATACATTTGTAGCATTTGTGACACGCGCATGCACACAGAGATTCCAGTGGCCTAAACAACCAAGCGATGGATCTAATCATATTCCAAGGTCTATCAATGTCTGTCAGTACTTGCCCAGTCACAACAGGGTTCCCCAGTGTTCACTTTAGCAGCGATGCTTTGAAATATCTTCTTGATGTGAGGCCTATGGAGAGGAATGATATAACTCAGCAGCTGGACACAAACATTACAAGAGAAAATTTATCGATGTCGTACTGCCACTGTAACTCACCCCCAGGCCAAATGGGGAGAGAGGACTTGGCTACCAGACATCTCCATCAAAACCAAGATAAAGGCAAAATGCCTCAAGGATTAGCCACTCTATGCAGGAAATAGCAAACCGCACAAGCTGTGCATTTATACAGCACCTTGTAGAGGAGGCCGTCAATGCACTTCACAAAGGTGACAACTATTATCCCCT
The DNA here is from genome assembly GCF_965140295.1 of Lepidochelys olivacea. Taxonomy (NCBI): domain Eukaryota; kingdom Metazoa; phylum Chordata; order Testudines; family Cheloniidae; genus Lepidochelys; species Lepidochelys olivacea. The sequence goes on from NC_140428.1 coordinate 19,516,934, forward strand.
CCATTTTTCAGATGGGGAAGCTGAGGCAGAGAAAGATTAAATGTCACGCCCAAGGTCATATAGCGAGTCAGTGGAAGAGCCTGAACAGAACCCAGATTCTCTGGCTTGCAGCCCTACATATTAACCACATCATCAGTCTTAGCTAATTTGGAAGGGGAGAAGGAGGAGGCTTAATGAATGTTAACTGGGAGGTTGTGCCAAGCAGATGATATGGTATAAAAGAACACTGAGTCAGAAGTGGGCGAAAGGAGCCACCTGAGAGGAGCATGAACATAGAACGGGGTGCAGGAAGAGAGGAGGATAGAATTCTAGGTGGGGATGGAAGAAACAAGCAGCCTTTATCCACGTGTTTAAGATGAAAAGAAAAGCAGAGATTACTCTTGTAGTTGCCCACTTGGCACCATCAAGTTGGAACAAGCTGATCTAAGAGGTAAAGCTGGTGTGAAGCGACAGAACTTTTCAGTTTCTAAAGCTGTCTTTTCCTTGAGCCAAGAATAGGCCCAGAAAAAATCTCTCTCCAGACACACAGGAAAAAAATCACCACGGTCACTGTTGCACCGTCCCTTCCAGGGACATGGGGGTGGGAGAAGGAGCTGGATCGAGAGCCATGTTTGTGTGCAAGAATTCATGCATCCTATTAACAGTTCAGAGACACTGAAGAGCAAACTAAGCCTCCTTTGAGCTATGAGTCACTGCAGCAGCTCCTGTTGCTGCCCATGTTATAACTAGCAATTTCTCAGCTGGCACGGAGTCCCAAAAGAGTCAAATAAAGGTCTCTGGTATATCTGGTCAGGTTCCCCGTTCTCCTCTCCCCTGAAAAGTTGGTACCTCCACCTGCACACTACTGAGAAGAAAACTGGGTGAGCCTGGACTGCCATGAACAGCCAAGACTGCCTGTGACCTCAGCTGGGCTGAGAAGTCCTGAGCCCCCAAGAAACATCAATTTTCTCTTGATATAGACACATCCCACCCTCACCAGTACCCTCTGCTCCCAACATCCAGAGACGACTTTGTTACTACATGACCAGTCTACAAGAGGAGCTGGTGGGAATGGGAGGGCTGATACTTACCAAGCCTCTTTGTCTCCTCCTGGCATGAGTGAGGGTCCGTACCTGGCACCCTCCTCTCCCCCACTAACACCACTTCCTACGAACAAGATGCCCTTTTCCTGGAGTTCTTTACAACGTCTCTGAATGGGAGAGAGAGAAACAGTATTCAACAAAAGCTTTTCTGAAACAGAGGAGGGGGAATCCTGCATTTTACTTCAAACACTCATGGGGTCAGGATAGAGCCAAGACAGAGATGGCACCATCTGGGCCCAAAAATAGTTTTTTCAGTTCTGCTTTGGTCGTGGCAATATATGGAATCAAAGAGGAACATACACACAGGCTGCACTTTGAACATTAGGAAACTTCCCCTTGCTCCCCCACTGACATGGGTCCTTGCAAAGAGAAGATAAGCCCGAAATTGCAAGCCCATTAGCAAGAATTTTTAATGAATCTGTAAACTCAGGAGTTGTACCGTATGATTGGAGAATTGCTAACACAGTTCCTATTTTTAAGAAAGGGAAAAAAAGTGATCCGGGTAACTAGCAGGCCTGTTAGTTTAACATTTGTAGTATGCAAGGTCTTGGAAAAAATTCTGAAGGAGAAAGTAGTTAAGGACATTGAAGTCAATGATAAATGGGACAAAATACAACATGGTTTTACGAAAGGTGGATAGTGCCAAACCAACATGATCTCCTTCTTTGAGAAAGTAACAGATTTTTTAGACAAAGAAAACGCAGTGCATCTAATTTACCTAGATTTCAGTAAGGCGTTTGATACCGTGCCACATGGGGAATTATTAATTAAATTGGAAAAGATGGGGATCAATATGAACATTGAAAGGTGGATAAGGAATTGGTTAAAGGGGAGACTACAACGGGTCCTACTGAAAGGTGAACTGTCAGGCTGGAGGGAGGTTACCAGTGGAGTTCCTCAAGGATCAGTTTTGGGACCAATCTTATTTAATCTTTTTATTACTGACCTCGGCACCAAAAGTGGGAGTGTGTTAATAAAGTTTGCGGATAATACAAAGCTGGGAGGTATTGCCAATTTAGAGAAGGAGCAGGATATCATACAGGAGGATCTGGATGACCTTGTAAACTGGAGTAATAGTAATAGGATGAAATTTAATAGTGAGAAGTGTAAGGTTATGCATTTAGGGATTAATAACAAGAATTGTAGTTATAAGCTGGGGATGCATCAATTAGAAGTAACAGAGGAGGAGAAGGACCTTGGAGTATTGGTTGATCATAGGATGACAATGAGCTCCCAATGTGATATCGCCGTGAAAAAAGCTAATGCAGTCTTGGGATGCATCAGGAGAGGTATTTCCAGTAGGGATAAGGAGGTTTTAGTACCTTTATACAAGGCACTGGTGAGACCTCACCTGGAATACTGTGTGCAGTTCAGGTCTCCCATGTTTAAGAAGGATGAATTCAAACTGGAACAGGTACAGAGAAGGGCTAGTAGGATGATCCGAGGAATGGAAAACTTGTCTTATGAAAGGAGACTCAAGGAGCTTGGCTTGTTTAGCCTAACTAAAAGAAGGTTGAGGGGAGATATGATTGCTCTCTATAAATATATCAGAGGGATAAATACCGGAGAGGGAGAGGAATTATTTAAGCTCAGTACCAATGTGGACACAAGAACAAATGGCTATAAACTGGCCACCAGGAAGTTTAGACTTGAAATTAGACGAAGGTTTCTAACCATCAGAGGAGTGAAGTTTTGGAATAGCCTTCCAAGGGAAGCAGTGGGGGCAAAAGATCTATCTGGCTTTAAGATTAAACTCGATAAGTTTATGGAGGAGATGGTATGATGGGATAACATGATTTTGGTAATGAATTAATCTTTAAATATTCATGGTAAATAGGCCTAATGGCCTGTGATAGGATGTTAGATGGGGTGGGATCCGAGTTACCCAGGAAAGAATTTTCTGTAGTATCCAGCTGGTGAATCTTCCCCATATGCTCAGGGTTTAGCTGATCGCCATATCTGGGGTCGGGAAGGAATTTTCCTCCAGGGCAGATTGGAAGAGGCCCTGGAGGTTTTTCGCCTTCCTCTGTAGCACGGGGCATGGGTCACCTGCTGGAGGACTCTCTGCTCATTGAAGTCTTTAAACCACGATTTGAGGACTTCAATAGCTCAGACATAGGTGAGATTTTTCGCAGGAGTGGGTGGGTGAGATTCTGTGGCCTGCGTTGTGCAGAAGGTCAGACTAGATGATCATAATGGTCCCTTCTGACCTTAGTATCTATGAATCTATGAAAAAAAAAAACATCTCTTGGCACACGGCAGTTTTATCCAAGTGAATTATTCCTGTACCATTTCCATGCTCATGGGATACATGGTCAGTGGAATGACACCAATATTGCCCATTAGCATATATTCTATGACCTCGTGTTCCTCTCAGGCAATAGTTCTGCTATAAGCATCCTGGCTTCCAGAGATTAGAACAGATGCATTTTCAAAGGGGCTTTATTCTAATGAGGCCAGTGTTTTTATTGCAATATTTCTGGACACAAACATACACCTGTCACAGGTCTGGTCCTACTATAAGGATCTAGCAACTCTAACATAGTTCTTTAACAGGTTTGTCAGTAAGGGGGCTCCACTGCAGACAGAATTTGGTGTGGTTCCCCCCAAACAGGAGACTAAAAGACATCCATGTATACAGCAGTTCTGGTTCACCCATTTCTGGGAGGAAAGAAACACTGTCAGGGCATTCTCAGCCCATTCACCAAGAGGAAGGGGTCTAGAAGGCAGCATCAGGCTTACCGTGGTGTCCCTGTACTCTGAATTCCCTCCGTCAATTATGATGTCTCCAGCTTCCAGCAATGGCACCTGCAACCAGAAAAGAAAAAATAAAATCAATCAGCATTATTATTTGGTCCATATAGGAAAAACTTAGAACTGACCTGCAGCTGAGATCCCCGAAAGGTCAGAGTGAACTCATCAGAACCTGTTCCGGATGGTATTGCCTTAATCACAAGCAACCCTCCTTTTAGGGGCCAGATTTATTAAGGGCTCATCACTAGACTGGGCTCCTCAACAACAGAATCCAAAGGCTAAAACAAGGGGAGGGTTGTGTGTGTGTGTTTTCCCCATCTATAAATCAGAGACATCACCTTATCTACTTGGGCGTAATTAGTGTCTGTAAAGTTCTAACAACCAAACCTTTATTTTAAGGCAGTCTTCTAACTGATTTTAATCCCCACGAGTTCTCATATGCAAGTGACTTTAAGCAATGCCAAGTTAGCAGCCTGTGAGATTGTCTCTGCAACAATGGGAAGGTGGACCTGGCATGGCGGCAGCAAAGAACAAGGGGCCAGTAGCAGCTAGGAAGGAAACTATCCTCACCAGACTTTTGATGAAGTCATCCACTGCACTTCCAGCTTTCACCAGCAAGATGATCCGACGTGGCTTTTTCAGCTTGGAGACCATCTCCTGTAGACTGTGAGCCCCAATCACTTTGGTTCCCTTGGCCTCATTGGCCAGAAAGGCATCCACTTTGGACACCGTCCTGTTAAATGCACAAACCTGGGAAAGCAAAAAATGTGATGTTGTCCATATCAATCAACAGTCGGCTAGCTCCAGCATTATACACTTCTCTCCTGCTTCCGCCCTCCAAGAAGCCACATGTCAGTGATACTCTTGCAGCTTTTCTGTATGTCTTTCCATTAGGTTCAATCGCTAACAGGATGTTCCAAGTGCAATTGCAACCCCCAAAGGATGAATTGATGTCTAACAAATCCACATGTGATCACAATTCCTGGCTAGACACAGATGAGTACAGCCCTTTTCTCCAATCCCTTCCTTTTTGAGCAGCAACAAAGGCTGTGATAAAAGGGAAAGAATCTGAACTCAGGACACTGTTCACGTACACCACCTCCCACACAAATTAAAATGCCCACCTGCTGCTCTTGGACACTAGGGATTCAGCCCTTGGAAATGACATATAATTCCCCAAATTCCTTCACTCACCACAAAGCCATGGTCATTCATGTTTAAAACCAGGTTCTGACCCATTACAGCCAGTCCAATCAAAGCAATGTCAGCTCTGAAAAGTAGAACAACAACACACCAATATCAGAAAGATTCCAACTGTCATTAACAATGATCCTTTCATGATCTACCAGGCTATTTTGGTCTGAACTGTTCAGTGAACCTGTGCTGGTGAGATCGTACATATATGCTCCCTGATCTTACATGCGCTATAGAGGACTCTATATAAACAGTGTGAGCCCACATGATTAACAGATTCTGGTCTTAGGCAGAGACAGTAGAGAGGTGAACACAGCAGAGCTCTCCACAGTGCATACCAAGTGATCTTGAGCTGCCAGGATCCCGTCCCAACTATCAAGGCAAACAAGCCCTGGAAGGAAGAGAGAAGGAAAATACCCCACCAGCAACTAGAGGGGAGGTGAAAGGAGGAGCAAGAGGTGATACTGTGCCAAATGGAGTCAGAGTGAGCAGCACAATACCCCAACACAGCTCTGGAGTGCTCACACTGTGGCAGTGCAGCCCCAACCAACGACACTGTGTCAGACACAACATCTGGACATCACTTTGCATTTCTGTACTTTGCTGCATCTTCAACAGGTGCCAAGGCGGCGCTCCAAGGCTGGTATCAGTGCCCCAGCAGGGGTGGAGGAGGGAATGAAGTAGTGCTGGAGACTGATTTAAAGAGAGCTAATGGGGACATAAGGGGCTGTTTCAGGATGACAGGGCAATCAATACCAGCGATGTCATTTTCACAAGGTCAGGGCTCCACGCCCAGCAGCACCTGAATTTTGCCTCAGGCCTCTGACAAAGCAGTCCACTTCAACTGGCAGAAATCCAGTTCATGGAGCCACTTGGTTATCATGTCCTCTCTTCCCAGCGTCCTATGGTTTACTGCACAGGACACTGCAGAAAGAAGTTGGGAGGAACTACCAGGGCCACCAACTTCCCCAAGCTCCGCAAGGAAGAGATGAGCTACCTTATGCAAAGAGAGACTTCTGTGTAGAAGTCTTTATATGAATAACGTCTGCCCTGTCCCCTCTTCACTCTGCCAGGAATCTTCTCTTCCACATCAGCTTGATGGTTCACCTGATTATCCATTTGTTTTGGGAGTCATCCTGCCCCCGACCCCTGAGGCAGATAATTAAAGGCTGTACTGTATATTCTAGAGAAAGATCAACGAGGGAGGACATTTGTCTCCAAGCTCAGGACCCTGAAATTCCGAACAGGTCAGACAGGAGAGTGTATTGCCCCAGCACATTCACAACCTGTCTTTTCCCCTTCTGTTCATGCTCTTGAATTCCTTTGCCCTGTACAAGTCCATCTGTAACCTGACAATTTCCAGTAGGAGTTATCAATAGGACAATATATTTGGCAACACTTTTCTGGTGAGTAATGTTTCTCAACTTATTAAGTCAATAAGAAAAAAGAAAAGTGAAATAATTGACGAGAATTTCAGCCAGAGGCTTCAAAGCATCCGCATATTTTCTGACTCTATTTGCATATGCAGCAGGATGACAAACTGAATTAGTAACTGACTATTGCTTTAGCATGCAGCTTGAGGGCCATTAAGGAAGTCACTGAAGGCAACAATCCAGCTCTCATCGAATTCTGATGCCTTCTCATCTGAGAGTGCTGAGCAGAACTCTTCACTGTCACCCCCCTCAATCCTATCCGAGAGTGGCCCATGTCAGTAGTCCCTGTGCATCATCGTGGGATGGGCAAAATGAGCCCCGCAAGGCTCGGGTCAAAGTTTGAGCAAGGTGGTTCCAGTCTCCTGGGGGTGCGGGGCAGACGGGAGAGCCTCCTCTCAGCCCCAAGAAAAAAACCCTGACTCACAGGCTTTAAGACCAGAAGGGACCGTCTGTGATCCCCTAGTCCAGTGGTTTTCAACCTGTGATCCATGGACCCCTGGGGGTCTGCGACTGTGTCCAACCCCAAAGGGGTCCGCACCTCCGTTTGGAGTTTTTTAGGGGTCTGCAAACGAAACAGTTGAAAACCACTAACCTGGTCTAACCTCCTGCACACGCACCTCCCAACCCCCCCCCCAACTTCAACCATCCGGTTCCCCACTTCTGAGCCAGCCAGGAAAACAACCGTGCACGGACGGCATCCTCGTACTCGGCCCGCCCGGTCATTCCCAGGGGCCGGGGCCTCGCCGCCGCGGGTCCCAGCCAGCCCAGCGCGCTTCAGGTCGAGGCCACGCACTGCCCCGGACCGAGCGCCCCCGCCCCCGCCCCCGCCCGCCTGGGTGGCAGGCGGCTCCAGCGCCAGGCCTGGGACCGCCCGCGGGACTCACTGTGCCATGGCGGCGGCGGCGGCGGCGGCGGCGACTCCCCTCGCTGGGCCGGTAGGGGACTGGGCAAGCGGCGGCGCGGCCGGGCCAGCTGTACTCGCCCAGCTCCGCTCCCATTGGCCCAAGGCCGCTTCCGCCTCTCGGGAGGGCGGGACTTAGGGGCTCGTCCTCGCCTAGTTCCGCCCCATCTGTGGGCTGATGGCTCAGACGGGCCCAGCCGAGCGCCGATCTCATCGTCCTTTAGAGGGGCGGGGTCCGCCTTCAAGGCCTTGCAGCAAGGGGGGTGGCAGGCAGTAGCCGGGGAGTCCAGGCTGCTGGGCAGGTCTCCCTCATGCAAAATGAGGCACAGCCTAACCCCAGAGCGTGGCTGTGGGTATCAATGCTAAATCCAGAGGGTTGCCATCTTTCTAATTGCACAAACCCAAACACCTTTGCCCCCCCCCTTCTGAGATCCCTCCCTCCAGCCTCCCACTTCTATCACGGGCTTTTCCCCACCCTCACTCATTTTCACTGGGCAAGGGGTTGGGGTGTGGGAGTGGGCTCAGGGCTGGGGTGCAGCCTCCAGGGTAGAGCTAGAAATAAGGAGCTAAGGGCATGGGAAGGGACGCGGCTGGGACTTGAGGTATGGGGGGAGGTGAGGGCTCCAACCGGGGCATAGGGGGATGCAGCTGGTGAGGAGGGGTTTGTGGTGCATGGGGGAACGTAGGGATGAGGGCCAAGGGGTTTGAAGTGTAGGAGAGGGCTCAGGGCTGGGGTGCAGGCACCAGTGAGGGGTGTGGGCAGGGACTCAGGGCTGTGGGGTTTAGAGTGCAGGAAGGGGCTTAGGTCTGGGGTAGGGGTGCAGGAGGGGGTGTGAGCTCTGGGTGGGAGTTTGGATGCAGGGGAGTTCCAGCCTGGGACAGGGGATTTAGGAGCAAGTTAAACGTGCAGGAGGGGGCTCCAACCTGGGTAGGGGGCTCGGAGTGTGGGCTCTGGCCAGGCAGCACTTAGCCCTGCTCCACCATGGACCGGGAGCTGCCTGAGGTAAGGCAGGCTCCCTGCCTGCCCTGGTTCCATGCTGCTCCAAAGGAAGCGGCCGGCATGTCCAGGCTCTAAGTGGAGGTGTGCCCAGGCAGCTCCGCATGGTGCCCACCCCTGCACGTTCCCCACCAATAGGAGCTGCAGACCCAGCTGCCGGTGGGGGCAGCATGCAGAGCTTCCCTGATCACCCCTGTGCTTAGGGGGCAGATATGTCGGCCGCTTCCAAGGTGCTGCTCAGAGCCAGGGCAGGTAAGGAGCCTACCTTAGCCCCGCTGCACCACTGACTGGACCTTTAACAGCCCGGTCAATGGTGCTGACCAGAGCTGCCAGGGTCCCTTTTTGACGGGGCATTCCGCTCAAAAACTGGATGCCTGGCAACTCTACTTGTGGGACTTCAGGAGCTGTAATATTTTAAGGACCTCACTGCAGTTTTGAACAGTCAGAATTTTTGTAAGGTTTTACACCTACTCGGACAGGGCCTTGGGAGTTTGACCTGTGGGGAAGTCCATGTACCGCAGTCATGTTTAAAACAGCTAGTAACCTCAGGGTCAAATTTCAGTGGCCTCTGTTTAAGGAGCTCCTAGTCACCTGTGACAACCACCACCAGGCCTACTATAGTTAGCAGCTTTTACAGTGAAAGTGACTGAATAATTAGAACTGCCAGTTGATTGTGTTTGAGGGGAATGGTGATAGAAAAGCTGGAGAAGGGTCTCTGACAAACACCCAGAATTAGGCAGAGAGGAATGTCTGTACTCTCTGAATGAGCTTGTTCAGATCAGAGTTCAACAGCTCTCAGGGATCAAGCCAAGAAACTAATGGTAAAAAATAGTAAGTGAAGAAAGCAGCGCACACAATGCCTGCTAATGCACTGGTTGTACCTTTATTGTTTCACCTCGTTCACTAACAGTTCTGTGGTGCAAGGTTACCATACACAGTTAGATATCTGCATTGCACACCTAAGCCTATACAGCAAATGGATCAGAATTAGTACAAATACATGAACTATATTTACATTTTGTATACTCAAGCTCCAAACATCAGATATATTTACAAAATAAAACATGAGAATGAAAATCAAATTAATAATGTACAGTGTTGCTGATGCACTCCTTTGCTGGGATGAGATCAGTTTGCAAAGAGATTTGTTCAAGAAGGCTACTTATGCTATAGTGTCTACCATGTGTGGAGGACTTGAATAGGGAGATGGAAACATTAGTTAAAAAAATAGGTATTTCAGTGCAACAGCATTTCTAATGTCCAAAGTCAAGAACATTAACAGACTGCACATGGAGAATGTGCTCTGAACAAGCAGAGTGAAAATTAAGGCCTCATCCTGAGAAGTGCTAAGCATCCATAACTTCCCCAGTTCCCAACCCTTGGTTTCAACAGGAGATAGGGGTAGCTCAATACCTCAGGTCAGGCCACTAATTTGGCAACATTAAAAATAGGAGGTCCTATAACCCTCCAGACCCACAAGTTGGAGTGCACAGCTTCTCTCACTGATTGAAGCAAATTTAAAACTAATATTGACACAAGGTTAAGTAATCTGTTTAGTGTTAAACTGTTTTTAGGCCTCCAATACTTAGAACTCATAAATGGCCTTCTGAACAAAACTCTCATTTCTGTTCTCGAACAGCTGATGTTTCTGTTTAACAAGGAAGCTCAAAATTAATACATTCCTGCTACGTACAGTACAGTTCAGACCACATATGGGGTAATCAGCTACAACGGAGAGATGCAACACACACAAGTTAGAGTCCCATTTAAATACATTCTGCAAACCTTCCAAGAGCAGCAGCATTAGTATCCTTCTTTTAAGTAGCAGGTAAACAACTGCATCTTTAACAAAAGAGAAAAAAATCCAGAACAATACAACTAACACAAACTGATGCAGCGTAAGTACCAGAGTGATGCATAGGCAATATTAATTGCAGAGTACCAGCGGGTTCTATACCCAGGATAATGCTCTCTTCCTTATCTAATGTGCAATTAGAGATGTATAAATATACAATACATTACATAAAAAATTAAATATCCCTGTAAATTAGATAACAAGCAGCAGAAAGTAAAGTCTTTGCTTTGAAACACCTCACCAAGCAGTCAAAGATTTTCGACAGAGGAATGACAAACCTTCCCAATGGTTTGGAAATCCTCTCCCTTCTCTTCCGCATCCCAGGATAAAGGATTTTGTTTTAAAAACTTAAAGTGCATCTCTAAAATACAGTATCAATTCTTTTTAAAATAAAATGGCTTGTGGAACTTACACAATAGTGTCATATTTTCATGGGCCTTTGGGTAATTTCTTCCCTTCCATTAATTGATTAAATTAAAAACCCAAACTAGAGGTGTGCCTGCAATCTTAACTTTTTCCAAGGGACATCCTTTAGGATCAGTGTCCATGCTCAAAAGGTTGGCTGGCCCATGGCATGGTGCCCACTTTCCAGCAGCAAGTCCCAAGAGCTGGCTAACTCCAGGGCAGCCTGCATGCAGCTAAACCAGCACACCAGCTCAGTTGGATTTTTAAACTTCAGGAGGGGCGACAGTTTTCCCTGCCTCTTGTATTTTTTCCATGTTAAACTCTTTGGGGTAGAACAGGAAGCCTGTACAAAAATATGAATTAAAATTAATTAAAAAAAATATTTTTCTACTTCCTACTTTAAGGACCAAGGAACACTGCCATTCCAGAGCAGAGCTCCATTACCAGTGAGAGACTCTAGGAGATTCAACATCTCTCTTACATCAGACTGGAAGGTGGTACTGCCTCCTCTGAACTCTCTACAGATTATGGGGCTTTAAGAAATGTAGAAACTTAAAAATAGAATTTTACACTTCCAGTGACCTTTGTTCCACATACAGATCAGGCCACCAGAAGCTGCCTGCAGTTCTCAAATATAGGAGGGTGAAATTTATGCAACACATTTGTAACATTTCCAGTTCTGCGGTAATAAGATACCCATCTGCCACCTCCTGTTTCCTAAGGAGGGTTCCTTAATCATGTTTATATATAATACCTATATTTATAAATACAATTTAGCTAATTTTCCAGCTTCTGGCCTATCCAAAGCAAAGACTTTGCTAACTAGTTTTGTTCTAGTTAAAAAAAAATAAAAAAAATGTTCTCAGTGCGTCACATAATACCACCATCTAATCAACACCATCCCTCCCCTTCTCAGACAGGAACCACCTTCGTTACCGATGGTGGCAGCAGCAGCAGTGACTTAGTGCTTAAAATTAACCTCTAGTTCATTCTTAGAACAGTCTTGAAATCTGCTTAACTCCAGCACAGGGAGCCTCTTCCTGCTCTAGCAGTCTTGGTTTGTGCACACACTGGAAGTGCATATTGTGTCTGTTACATAACAAAGAACATTCTCACTGTGTTAGGGTCACACAATTAAAGAACAAAATGCTACAAACAAACAAACGCAAACAAATGCTTTCTGTGTGATGCTCTTGGATCCTTATAACACTCCCCCATTGCAGATTCCTGTTCTGGAAGGAGTTAGGGGACTGCAGGAGAAGAGGTGGCTCACAGCTCAGCTTGATTACCATCATGTAAGGTATAAAGATATGTCCTAGCAAGCATCAGACTTCATCTTCCTGCTCCGTTTTTAACTAAGCTTTTAGGAGGTCCCACTATGCATTACGCTTTGCGGCAGAAGCAAAGCAGTGCATGAAGCTGAAATAAAGTTGCTCTATTGAGAACCCCTCATGCTTCTGGCCACAGAAACTCAAGTGGGCGGCATGATTAGGTGTCAAGGAGTGATCTAAATGAAAACTACCTTCCTGAGGTGGAGTGATCCGAGGACTTTTTCTTGCATGTGCCTAGGATAGTGAAATAAACCCCCTTTGCCACTCCCAAGAGCTATAAACTTAATGAGAGGTCTGTACATCCTGACCCCACTCCTCCCCCCGGCATTCCACTCCCCAGAGTGAGCCGCTGAAGTATAATGAAGGGGTTTTGATGGATGCTAAAAATAACTCCCCTGCAGTGACCAAGAAACCTAAACTGGAAATTCACCTCCCAGAGAAAGGAAGCTTCCTGTGTCTTTGGTGGAAGGCCTGAAGGGGCAGAGGGTCAAGGTTTGTCTAAGAGACCTTATATCAAATTAGCAATAGCTGCTGCTGCTGTCCAGGGGGATCTTACAACAGGCACTTGTTACACATTGGTGATCAGGAATAGGAGTCTGCTTGGTCTCTCTTCAGAAGGGACTATCTTCCTGCCCACAGGATTTAGGGGGAAGGGTTGGAGGCAGATGAAGAAGAAGAGGAGGAGGAGGAGGAGGAGAAGGTGGTGGTGATACAAGCAGCGATGTGATCTTTTTTCCAAAGAGAAGCCAAAGCTCCCTCCCATCCTGGCGCATTCAGTGGCTGGAGAGTGCTGCAAGCACTAGGTTTTAAAAGGAGACAGTGGAGAGAAGATACTTTCCCATCATCAGATTGGATATCGTTCGAATTGAAGAAAGGAGGGTATGATGCACAAGGTGGGAGCAGGGAGGCCCCCATTTCAGAGGTACTCCAAGAGTATATGCCAGATGCATTTTTCAGAGTAGCTTTTCAGGTCACGCTCGTTTCTGTTTTAAAGCTAATCAGACAGGGAAGGGAAGTCACTGATACAATAACTCTCGAGACCAAAGAAAGGTAGAGAGAAAAGGGAAGCATCTCCCCAGCCTTCTGGTTAATTCCTGCATATGCTCCAGAGAACTACCACACAGGGATTTTTCCACTTCCCTTCATTAGCATCACCTCAAAGAAAAGGCTGAGCCCTTCGAATTTCAGGATTTTCAACCAATGCTTCAGTGACAACCTCCTCTCTCTATCAGGAGGGACACGGCCACATTGCCTGCACAGAGTTACCGCAAACTCCACCTGCTCTGCTCTGCTCAGGTTTTGGGGAACTTTATAAATAAACAGTGCCACTCTAGACCCCTATGGCAAGAGCCCATGGGGCAGTTTCTTCCAGCCCGCTGCTACATCACTCAGGGTCTGCTCCTGTTCTCCTCCCCTCAGTCTCGACAGCAGCAGACCTTGCTCTGACCTGCTGAACACTAACAACACCTCCATTTCCAGAATTAACTCAAATTCCGGGATATCTGGGGTCTGAGATTCAAGTCCAACCTGGATGGGTTAACTTATCTTATGTGTCAGCTCTCACAGGGGGTTAAATGACAGGCAAGACTAAGGAAGCCTCAAGAGCAGCGGCAGCTTCTCGCTGGGTAACGCCACGTTTAGACGCTTAGAAGGAACCATTTTTCCCTAGCCTAAGAATCTTGTCCTGAGGGCAGCATTGTGGTTACCGCAAAGTCATAAAAGAAAGAAAAACCTAAAGCATTTCAGACAGATAACAACAAGGACAGTGGTACAGACATCAAAGAGTCAGTTGGAATGGGAAACCAATAGTCTTAAGGAAAAAACAAAAAAATAAGTAACTTTTCTTTTTAAAGTCGTGCAATATTCACTGGATCCTTTTTTTGTTTTTTCCTTTTGTTTTGGCCACATGCTACTAATAGGATTCTCAACACAGATGAAAAGAAAAAGGGGTAGGGTTAGAATAGCTAGAAAAAGTGCTGAAGGAGATGGGGAGGGAAGGGAAGTTAAGCCACAGGATTACATACAAGAGAAACCATCAAGAATTACACAAAGAAATGAGAGGTAACACTTTATCTATCAGAAGGCGAGTTAGAACAGATGAGAATGACACATGGACTCAGTACTTCAGCAGGCCTGTGCGTCTTCGGGCCAGTTTTGACCTGCACAAAACAAAAGGAAAAAGGATTAGCTAGCTTGGCATTACCTCCTGAGCCTCATTCTTCAACCTTCTTTTTTGCCACATCTTGATGTTATTTGATCTACGCTTATTTTGCATTTTTTTACAAAGGAAAATATGTAACAGTGATAACTTGGATGCTGTACTTGCTGCCCCAGTGTCCTTGTGAGGGAGATGGGATCAGTAGGAACTGTAGTTTAAGAGCTCCTCTCTCTATGCCGATAACACAGTTGGGTTTTCAATGAACTTATTAGTAAAATGAAGACTGAGTTTTATCTAGCAGTACTGTGTTACTGTGCCTTCCAGGGAGAGCCAGGAACCTCTGTAGCCCAGCTGACAAGATGGCACTTTTGGTGTGGGCTAGAATGCAGGAACTCTTGGGAGAAAGCCAGCAAGGGGAAGGAGGAGGGAGAGTTCTTCAGTGTCACCCTACAACCTGGCCAAACAGAGAAGCAGCCCAGACCTACCAGCAGCTAGGCAGTGAAAAGTCTAATATATTTGTAAAAAAGGGAGAAAGTCCAGGAGGCCAAAGGCCATTTTAAGCTCTTCATATCTACATCGCACACAGCATCCTGCATATATTTAAATGTGATTTGTCTGGTAAGAAGCTGGTGAACAGATAGCATCCACTGCACTTTTTAGGCTTTAGGGCTGGCTTTTTTTCCACACCAGTAGACTGAGTGCTCACTGGAATCGGCTCCCCCATCCCCTCAGAGCAAATCTGCTAACCAATGTGACAGGCTGCCTGCCCACATTACACTAACCACATCTCTGCTCTGCAGTGTCTGCTCACTCAGACACAGCTGCCTCTTACCGTATTGTGCCAGCAAGAAGAGGGTTGAAGGCGTATAACCAGTCGTTCATATCTTTGTCGTTGATGGCTTGGAGCAGGACCCCACGGTGCTTTGTGCACACAGCAAAGGTATTGGGGGTCTGAAATATTTAAACAGACAGTTCTCAAGTAACCAAGCCTGTAGATGCAGAGATTAGTTACACATGGGGTTAACACTCCTTCATTGCTACTGGAATGTGCCGGTCCCAGCAGTAGTTTCCTAGGAGACATTCAGACAACCGACATGCTTTTCTTTCCTCCAGGATGCATTAGATGTGTCCAGTATATTGTTCAGCCCCAAAGCTATTAACAAGAGCATATTTCACACACTACTCGTGGACCCGGATCCTTTGGTAAAATCTTTGGGGCGGGAACAATCTTTTTATGTTCTGTGTACACTGCACCGAACACAAGGGGCCCATTATGTGGACTCCTAGGTGCTACAATAATGCAAATAAAGCTATTGAAGTCAATCAGTTTGCTGTAGTCATATAATGCATATGTGAGGGACTAGAGGAATCAGGGGACTGGTAAAGGGAACAGCCATAAACCTCTCAATCCGAATCCTTCCCAGACTGATGGTGACTGATAGTGGACCAATAGTCTCAGTCCAGCTCCCTGTGGGTTTGCATGCACATCACAAAAACCACCACTGCACTAACTGGGAACCTTGTTGGCAGCCTCAGCAGAGGCGTCAATGGCTGAACTACCACTGAGCCTGATCTCACTAAATCCTAGAAGTGGTTACTCCAGACCAGAGATCAGTCAGATTAGCAGGGCAGCATGGGGCAAGCTTGCATCAGCATTCTGCCCCTGTTCTGTGAATAAACAGAGGACTTCAGTTTCCAGGCACTTAGACTGACCTTCACCATTGCCTGCTGATCCTCGCTGTACTCCACCTGAGCTGTGGACAGGTTTATGATCCCCCTCTCCACAGGGTCTTTGTCACTGTTGTAAATAAAGACGTATGGACGGCGGACTATCACAAAGTGCTTGGCCCAGGAGCTGGAGAGTGGCTCCTTGAAGTGGAGGTACCCCTTCTTTGAGACCACAGAGCTGAAGAAACAGACAATGGAGAAAATATATTTATCCAAGAAAGTATGAAGTGAATTAGCCCCTGCTAGGATGGCCCAATAACAGAGTGAAATGGCAATAAGGCTATAAGAACAGACCAGTGGGTCTATAGTCCTGTCTTCCATCCCAGCCAATGTCAATTTCTTCAGAGGAAACCTTAACCCCATCTCCCATTCCAAAAGGACACCTAGCTGTGCACACGGGACAAGTGATGCACAGACAGCTATGCTGCAGTAACATGGATAAAACAGGTCAGATTCAGGTCAGTAGCAGAACTAGTTCTGTGCATGAAGTGTTTGCAGGATTGAGCACTATGGAAGACAGATCAACAACTCTCCCCTACCCTTCTACTAGCCTCTGAGTGTCTCTTGCAGGCTGCTGCTTTAGTACTGCCAGCAGAAATCTTGGTAGCTATTGTGTTCATCTTCCTCAGATGAGGCAGGACTACTGGAAACCTAAGAAAGCCCCTGCTTTAGAGAGCGCAGGAAATTCTGACACCGCAGCAATTGACTTACCCAGGTCTGATTTCCTCAATATCTGGAACAAGGTTCAGGAATTCATTCTTTCCAGCTCTGGCCAGGAAGGAGGTTTCCACTGTTGGAACCAGCTGGAATTGTTCCAACTCCGGGCAGGGGCTGGAGGCACGGGAATTTGCTTCTGGAGTCCTTTTAAAAAAAATGAAGGGGGAGAAAAGTAATCACTACAAAGCAACTGGTTGTGACGGCAGAACTGAAAGCATTTCTGAAGCCTGTCTTCTCCCATAAGATGCTCTTCTGTTCTGCAATGAGCCTGAGCCACCAGTTTCAGAGTGACTATATGCCATACCATGACCCATGGAAGCCTTTTGTACAACTCCTGAACAGCATTTACCACAAGCTTGAGGCCCTCAACTCAGAACATAAGTGATCTGCCCACCCGTCAGTTGCTTCAGACCATTTCTTCCTTGCATCCCTCTCCAAGCACAGTCCACAACACTGAGGGGCTGTGCCCAAATTACAGCTGAGTTGATACTAGGAGGGCACTTCCTGGTCAGCACTGCTCTCAATGAGGACTAAAGAATGAGGAAGGTACCAAACTGTCCTTCAATGAGAAGTGAGCCCCAATTTTATCTAAAACATCCTTCATAACTATGAGAAACCAAGCAACAGAGGTCACTCGCCAAATTGGCCTATCATGATCTGTTCTCTTGACAGAGTCCCCAGAACCACAATGGGTTTTACATGCTAAAAACGCAGTGGTGTCCATAACACACAGTGTGTTCACCTGAAGGGGAAAGAGAATAAATGCAGAGAAGAGACAGCAGGAAACAGAATGAGGAAGCATATGCGGAAAGGAGAAGAAGCAGAGAGAAAAAATGAATGAGAAATCAAATGCAGAGAAGGGAGCAGGAAACAGAATGAGGAAGCATATGCGGAAAGGAGAAGAAGCAGAGAGAAAAAATGAATGAGAAATCAAAGGAGAAGATCAAGAGAAGCAGCAGAGTGGAAGTGTTTGTTTAGAATCCCCCCACCCCATCTCTACTTACTTCTGATCCACTGAATTGCACCTTGAATCTGCCAGAGAGGGACAGGTGGATGAAGGTGTGAGGGTGGCACTACTGAAACTGGACACTGATGGGTCCCGCCCGATTGGAGAGATATCAGATAGCTACAAGAACACACAAAACACTGCAGCATAAGATTTTTGTAGTTGGTGTCTGTCACCTTGGTAAGATAACACTGCACTCAGAGTATCCATAATGAGGAGTGCTCAGTGGACTATTTCTACCAATACTAATTACTCTATTAGATAAATACCACAACAGCCATATTTTTGCACCTCATCCCTCTTTGTAGAAATCTCCTTGTTTGAAAAGCAGATATGGTAGCACTTCTGTGGGCACTGTCTGACAGTGTGCTAGACATCTGATGATCTGCATACAGAATCCATCAATACAACATTGGGTGGCCGGTTTTATAACATCAGATTCCTTTCTTTATTGTCATTTGTATCTAAAGTCAGTTCTCAAATGAGTTCAGTTTATCCTTTGTTGCTGAGAAGCTGAGGAACATGATGATAATGAGCACCCCATGCCACAAGGTGAACTATAATACAAGCCGGAGCACTAGTACTAAACCCAGAAGAGACTTCTCCTGCACCATTCAAACTGCCTTCCCTACACTTTGGAACTTGGGGGGGGGGGGTGGCCACTGAACAACACCCCAATAGACTGAAGTGAAACAAAATGGTTTGAATCCAATATCAGTTGTATCATATTCAGGTGCAACTCTCTCGTGTTTTCACCATGATGGCATGAGAATCTTTACTTTACACAAACAGGCAGCCTTTCAATACACAATTGTACAGTATCTATACATCATACTTCAACTTAGAGAATATGTAGTATTCTAAGACTCCATCAGATTAAATAGAGGGCAGAAAATGTACTGTAGGAAAAAAAACAGGCCTATTGTATGTTTGGCTGCTTGTCACAGCAGCTACAGCAAGCACCTTACCTTACAATCACTGATGCTGTTGTACACCTGGTTAAACTCCCGGTTGAAAGTATGGGTAAGAAGCTGCAGGCACTGAGAAAAAAGCAAAAAAACCAGGTGTTTTCAATTACATTTTATAGCAACAGAGCACTCATAACAGATAGCAACAGAGCACTCATAACAGGCAATCTACCAAGATCCACTCAAGAATTAGTGAACTACAGTCTGCCCAAGACTAACTGATGACACCAACAAGAAAAACAGATGTCAGTCATACAATTCCTATGATTACACTACCCAACACTTCCATATGCAGGAGCACCAAGGCAAGTGCTGGGTATGGCATTAACAACACAACCCGTCATCTCTTTAAATTTCACTGAAGGGAGACATCTTCTGGCTGATTTGAGAGGAGAACTTTGGTTATGTAGCTTATTTAAAAAAGGCTCTGTATAGAACATAGCACATTCACCATGTAATATAAGGGGCGGAGTATGGAAAAGCAAAAGAAAAGGACATGAGACAACAGAAGACTTGTTTCTGGTCCTAAAGTGCACTTGTAAGTCAAGTATCCCCTGAACTGGAGAAGATCTAGCAGAAGGATTTCATACATCTAATGTATAAAACCAAAAAGGTACCAGCTAAAAAACAAGAGCATGTCAGCTCATTGTCCCTCTTCCCCATCTGATCATTTGCCCCAGTTGGGAATGATACAGAGGTCCATTAGATATTTTATGTATGGCCCAAGTAGTGCAGGTGAAAGGCTTTTGTGGTTCCTTCAATGATTAAGCCCTAGATATTTTAACTCTTTCTTGTTACAACATCTTTATTGCATCTTCAGTGTCACAACCTGGACCTGTTCTGTTCTCTGGGCAGCATGTACCTTGGTTGCCAGCTCTTTCTCCCTATCCACCAGGCTCTCGATGTCTGCAGAGTCATAGCCACTGCTTTCACTGGGCGTGACAGCACTCTCAAAAGTGGTAGTGGAAATTTGGGAAGAGATGCTGGTGGAGGTGCTGAGGGTCCCACTGCTCAGACTGGGGGACAGCGAGTCACTCAAGGATTTGGGGATGCTATCGCCAAGTTTCTCACGCAGTAGCAGGAAGTGACGAGTCTTTTCCACCTGAGAATCAGCAGAATTAAGCATCAATTCTAGGACATTCTTCACCCTCAAGAGCATGGGAATCCCTCTCTCACTCAACAGGATATCTACCAGAGAGTCATGAAGCTGGGGAGCAGAAATAACTGGCAACATTGCTAAAAAATTAATCATTGCTTTTGCTGAATGCATTGAGAGCTGAAGGCTGTTTTCACTGGCATGAACAGCCTCTCTGTACCCATGTAGTGGGGAACCTACCCAAGGCCTAGCCTTGCTGAAAATTCCCTTGCAAGGCCCTCCCAATTTGGAGGTTACAGTCAGCATAAAAGGCTGCTGGAAGATTTAATTCTGTCTTGCTCTTTCCCCCTTCCTTTGTGTACCTCATGCAGCAGCTCCAGCTTCTCCAGTTCCCACTGGTGCTCTAGAATGAGGCTGTCACCACGGGGCCTCCAACCTGCCAGATTCTCTTCCCCACGGACATATGCCACAGACGTATCCAGGACTTTCCTTCTCCTCCTCTGCATTCCTGAGGAGTCAAGTACAGAGTAGTGGCATAGGTTAAAAACAGTAGATTGGGAAAAGATACAATATAGACTTAATGTACAGCAACTGGCAGGGAACCCACACCCCCCAACTCAACTTGGTGTAGATAAAATAACCAGGATTACATCAGTGGCAATGCCTCCATCAGTCACACACCACACTCCAAACGGGGGGAGGAGGGGCGGGTGCGACAGCATCATTTTAGTTTCGCTTTCTGCCCTAGCCCAGAAATATCTTTCCCGTACCTCCATAACTGCCTGAACCCTGTTCAGTCCAATTCAACAGAAACATTAAAATGCATTTTTCTCCAAGGCCTGGTGATATTATGGGAGCTTCAAGATAAATAGCTGTGAATGATTGTATCAGGTATTTGCAAGCTCTGAATTTCAGTCCTTAGGAAAGGGTGGGAGGAAAAATCATTGAGAATTCCCCCTCATCCCCTGATACTGCTCCCCCAAGTCCCAACTACACTAAATTGAAGATGCTATCTATGGTGCCCTTCCTCCCTGGGCCCTGACACACAACCTCTAGTTAATTGGAGCTGTCCTCACTGAACTATAAACGAGCACAGGTGGCATAGATTAGGCCCCAATTCACAGGGGGACGAGTGCTGTCGGGCCATTATTACACCATATCCATTCATCATAGGTGTTCTCTCATTTAAATCTTTCCTCTCCTCCCTTTTGGTTAGGATTATACTGGGAATTTCTATCATTCCTGACACAAGGAAGAAAGGAAAGCAGCAGAATACAGACCCTGGACTTCAGAAAAGCAGACTGACTCCCTCAGGGAACTGATGGGCAAGATCCCTTGGGAGAATAACATGAGGGGGAAAGGAGTCCAGGAGAGCTGGCTGTATTTTAAAGAATCCTTATTGAGGTTACAGGGACAAACCATCCCGATGTGTAGAAAGAATAGTAAATATGGCAGGCAACCAGCTTAGCTTAACAGTGAAATCCTTGCTGATCTTAAATACAAAAAAGAAGCTTACAAGAAGTGGAAGATTGGACAAATGACCAGGGATGAGTATAAAAATATTGCTCGGGCATGCAGGAGTGAAATCAGGAAGGCCAAATCACACCTGGAGTTGCAGCTAGCAAGAGATGTTAAGAGTAACAAGAAGGGTTTCTTCAAGTATGTTAGCAACAAGAAGAAAGTCAAGGAAAGTGTGGGCCCCTTACTGAATGAGGGAGGCAACCTAGTGACAGAGGATGTGGAAAAAGCTAATGTACTCAATGCTTTTTTTGCCTCTGTCTTCACGAACAAGGTCAGCTCCCAGACTACTGCACTGGGCAGCACAGCATGGGGAGGAGGTGACCAGCCCTCTGTGGAGAAAGAAGTGGTTCGGGACTATTTAGAAAAGCTGGACGAGCACAAGTCCATGGGGCCGGACGCATTACATCCGAGAGTGCTAAAGGAGTTGACAGATGTGATTGCAGAGCCATTGGCCATTATCTTTGAAAACTCATGGCGATCAGGGGAAGTCCCGGACAACTGGAAAAAGGTTAACGTAGTGCCCATCTTTAAAAAAGGGAAGGAGGAGGATCCTGGGAACTACAGGCCAGTCAGCCTCACCTCAGTCCCTGGAAAAATCATGGAGCAGGTCCTCAAGGAATCAATTCTGAAGCACTTAGAGGAGAGGAAAGTGATCAGGAACAGTCAGCATGGATTCACCAAGGGCAAGTCATGCCTGACTAATCTAATTGCCTTCTATGATGAGATAACTGGTTCTGTGGATGAAGGGAAAGTGGTGGACGCGTTGTTCCTTGACTTTAGCAAAGCTTTTGACACTGTCTCCCACAGTATTCTTGCCAGCAAGTTGAAGTATGGGCTGAATGAATGGACTATAAGGTGGATAGAAAGCTGGCTAGATCGTCGGGCTCAACGGGTAGTGATCAATGGCTCCATGTCTAGTTGGCAGCCGGTATCAAGTGGAGTGCCCAGAGGGTCGGTCCTGGGGCCGGTTTTGTTCAATATCTTCATAAATGATCTGGAGGATGGTGTGGATTGCACCCTCAGCAAGTTTGCAGATGACACTAAACTGGGAGGAGAGGTAGATACGCTGGAGGGTAGGGATAGGATACAGAGGAACCTAGACAAATTGGAGGATTGGGCCAAAAGAAATCTGATGAGGTTCAACAAGGACAAGTGCAGAGTCCTGCCCTTAGGACAGAAGAATCCAATGCATCGCTACAGACTAGGGACCGAATGGCTCGGCAGCAGTTCTGCAGAAAAGGACCTAGGGGTGACAGTGGACGAGAAGCTGGATATGAGTCAGCAGTGTGCCCTTGTTGCCAAGAAGGCCAATGGCATTTTGGGATGTATACGTAGGGGCATTGCCAGCAGATCGAGTGACGTGATCGTTCTCCTCTATTCGACATCGGTGAGGCCTCATCTGGAGTACTATGTCCAGTTTTGGGCCCCACATTACAAGAAGGATGTGGAAAAATTGGAAAGAGTCCAGCGGAGGGCAAAAAAAATGATTAGGGGACTGGAACACATGAGTTATGAGGAGAGGCTGAAGGACCTGGGGATGTTTAATCTATGGAAGAGAAGAATGAAGGGGATTTGATAGCTGCTTTCAACTACCTGAAAGGGGGTTCCAAAGAGGACGGCTCTAGACTGTTCTCAGTGGTAGCAGATGACAGAACGAGGAGTAATGGTCTCAAGTTGCAGTGGGGGAGGTTTAGATTGGATATTAGGAAAAACTTTTTCACTAAGAGGGTGGTGAAACACTGGAATGCGTTACCTAGGGAGGTGGTGGAATCTCCTTCCTTAGATATTTTTAAGGTCAGGCTTGACAAAGCCCTGGCTGCGATGATTTAATTGGGGATCGGTCCTGCTCTGAGCAGGGGGTTGGACTAGATGACCTCCTGAGGTCCCTTCCAACCCTGATATTCTATGATTCTATGATTAAATGCTAAAAAATCCACTCCATTTCTCAAAGTAACCAACTGAATAATCCTCCAAACGTCTGAACAACAGACTGTGCCTGGAGGGACATAGGTATTCCCAGCATACAGGGATATGGATAAACACAGTCCTGCAGGCAGGAAGACAAGACCCCTCCAGAGAGAAGCAGCTCAACGGTGACCTGAACTGCGAACACTAAACTTTATTTATATCTATAAACTGAACTCGTAGGATAAGGCTCAGTGCCTCATCAGCTACATTGCCCAATTTCTTCTAACACTTCTAAGAGAGAAAGTGTAAGGGAGTTTAAAATGTTTCGATGCAGGGACTGACAGTGCCCTGAATATACATCTAAATCAGAAGTAAGAGGCAGTTTAAGGTTTCCACAAAACAGCAATGCTTGCTCCAAAGCTATGGAAGAACTTCTGCACCACATAGAAGCTACTTCTCCTCAATATGGCAATTTATTCCCTCTTGTCCACACATCTGTTATTTGCAGTCTCTCCATCTGCCATAATCACTCTTACCAACTTACACACCGCTACATTTGAATGCACATGCTGATCCTGCTTACCTGGGCTTCCAGTGTCTGCCATTTTGCATAAACTCAGCTCATAGATTCCAGTTACTCGATTGCTGTTTACAAAACACCCACAGAGAGGAAATTTGTTATATCTCAAGAAATAAATCAAGATAAAGTACACGGTCTCTGAAAAGGTTTACATCTTAAAGATTCAGAGGACCCTTCGCCCCCAAAATAGAAATAAACTTGTATTTGAAAAGCAGAGACCCTTGTCCACTGTAAGCTTGACAGATAAACCAGCCAGGCGGCCAGTTCCCCAAATATGGCACCTCCACTCTGTCTCCGGTCCTTCCCTGTTTCTAGGGCATTATCCTTAGGAAGCTGCTGATTAAGCAAATTACAGTTAAGGACTAATGTCCTCCATAGGCCACCTGGAAAATGTGCTTCCCCTCCATTAAAACATCCAAATATCTTTGCAAGGGCTGGTTACAGAGGCAAGTCTGGAAGACAGAAAATCTGAGGAATAGTCCGTTTGGTTTTTACTGAGGTAAACCTGACAAAGGAGGAACATTTAATGCCCTCCAATAGAGCTGGGAACTGCAGCTAAGCAGGCTTTCAATTAAGACCCTTCCAAACTACCATGTTGCATTCTCTCTTTCAGTCTGTATATGAAAAATGAGAGATTACTTACCTGTATAGTAACTTGAGTTCAAGAGGTTTTGTCTCCACTGTAGGACATGAATGTGCCTGTGCACTCTTGACTGGAGATTGTAAAGCAGTGCAGCTCCTAATACTCCCCTATGAGGACATTCAGAGAGGTGTGGACTCACCACCACTCAGTACCTCCTTGACCGCAAAGCCAGAGACTCCGCAGCAGAGGGGAAGGACAACAGGAGCTGGCGCACTCATAGGAACAAAACACCCCAAAGAACTCAAGTTACTGTACAGGTCAGTAACCTCTCATACTTCGAGTATATGTCCCTGTGGGTGCTCCACTGTAAGAGACTCCCAAGGTAACTTAAAATGGACATAGGTGCTGAGGAAGCAGGTCTAAGACAGCTCAGAGGACTGTCACCAAACATCATGTCAAAGCAGGTAAGATAGTATAATGCTTGGTGAACGTATGGATGGAGGACCAAGTTGCAATTCTGCAGATTTCTGCAATGCGTCCATCTTTCAAGAGGGCTATAGATGTGGAGTGCGCCCTAGGGGAGTGTGCTGTCACTCTATGAAAGGATGACACCCTGGCAGTCTCCTAGCATATTACTATGCAACCTGAGGCCCACTTTGACAGTCTCTACCTGGAAATGGGCTGTCCCTTCATCGTGTCTATAAAAGATACAAATAGGCTGTGTTAGGATATAGATATTCGGGTCTGTCTGTAAAGACCTATACTCTAAGAATTTAGGTGTATTCTTATCACTTAGCTAGTTATAGAGGTATAAAAATCAAAATCACTGTCTGCCGGTGTAAAAGCCTTCTCTTACTGTGACAGTCCGAGGCCCTGTTCTTAGGCTAACGCCTTTGGCTAAGCAGCAGAGACAGCCATAAGCTGGGATGCGAACAGACAGATCCTCACATTCCAAACTAGTCACATTGAAATAAGGTGCTATTGGGCTGTTAGAAATACAATCCTGTCCTGATGATGCCTATCGCCTCCAGAGAAAGGGAAGTGCCTAGAAGATGTAAAAGGAAACTTAGTTTGATAGCATCCTGTCTGGCAAGAACTCACTTATCAATAGCTGGGATGTGAAATACTCATTTCTTTGTTGTTCTATCACTGTAGTCCCCATTTCCCTATTGTTTGTCTGTATAATCTCTGTCTGGTTCTGTGATTGTTTCTGTCTGCTGTATAATTAATTTTACTGGGTGTAAACTAATTAAGGTGGTGGGATATAATTGGTTACATAATTATGTTACAATAGGTTAGGATTGGTTAGTTAAATTTCAGTAAAATGATTGGTTAAGGTATAGCTAAGCAGAACTCAAGTTTTACTATATAGTCTGCAGTCAATCAGGAAGCGTGGGGGGGGGGGGACAAATGGGAACAGGGAATGGGGGTGGGGAAATTGGAATCATGTTTTGCTAAGGGGGTAAATGGGAACAGGGAATGGGGGTGGGGAAATTGGAATCATATTTTGCTAAGGGCAGGAATGGGAACAGGGACACAGGTGTAAGGCTCTGTGGTGTCAGAGCTGGGAAGGGGGACACTAAGGAAGGAAACTGGAATCATGCTTGCTGGAAGTTCACCCCAATAAACATCAAATTGTTTGCGCCTTTGGACTTCGGGTATTGTTGCTCTCTGTTCATGCGAGGAGGACCAGGGAAATAAGTGGGTGAAGGAATAAGCCCCCTAACAGGCTGGGAGAGGCCTTGAATATCTTAGTCCAGTCAAGGAAGAAGCCAAAAGCCATCCTGACATCTAGCATATGTTAGCTGGTTCCCTCCTTGGAGACATGAGGCTTTGGATGGAACACCAGTAGACTGATTTCCTGCTTAATACGGTATTCCAAAGAGACCATAGGGAGGAAGAGAGGATGGGAGGTTGTGTAACCTTATCTCTGTAGAAGACAGTAAAAGCTGGGTTCTCCCATTCATCTAACCTAAGTGATGGCTTTAAGGAATGAAGTCTTGAGGGAGAAGTGGAGGAGAGAGCAGACAGCAATTGGTTCAAAGGGAGGTTTCCTCAGGGCACTGAGAACCAAATTAAGATTCCATTGTGGGGCCAGGTTCTGTACAGGACTAAAGTTGTGTAATCCCTTAAGGAATTTAGTCACAGTAGAGTGGGCAAAAACTGAGACGCACTCAGTGAGTGGAAGGCAGTGATAGCAGCCAAATGTACCCTGACTGAGCTTACACACAGACCCAGTGTCTAAGTCCAACAGGTAGTCTAGTATCTTGGAGAGCAGCATTTCTGATGTTTGACAGGAGTGAAGAGAAAACCAGGAATGAAAGCATTTCCACTTTTGAAGTAAGTTTTGCAAGTAGTAGATCTCCTGCTAGATCGGATAAGGTCCTGTCAGTTCTTCTGCATCTCTCTCAGGAGTCCAGAAGACTGGAGCCAAAATGTTCTTTGCATAACCACAGCAGTAGCTCTAGATCTACAAGTTGTGGCAACAGCAGTGAGAGTAGCCTGCAGGAACGCTTTCACAATTAACTGACCCTCTGGGATGAGAGACTGAAACTGGTCTCTTAGGTCTGATGGCAAGTGTTCAATAAAGCATGTCAAAGTAGAATAATGGTTAAAATCATATTTTGCTATAAAGGCAGGGTAAGTTTGAGACTTGAAACTGAAAAGCCACTGATGAGTAGCTCTTTCTGCCCAGTAGGACCAGTTGCTTGGACTTGTCCAAGGCAGAGAGTCTAAAATGGGCCTGGCAATTCCTTTCATTGACTGCATCCACCACTAGAGAGTAAGGGGTGGGGTGGGAGAAGTGTTTATTTCTTTTGCTGGAATATAATATTTATGATCTGCCCGCTTGCAGGTGGGTGGAATTGTGGCAGGTGTTTGGCATAGAGTGCATATAGGAGATAACAGTGCCTCATTAGTTGGTAGGGCAATTTTCCCCTGGGGGTGATATTTAAAATGTCCACTAGGGAGTGCTGAGACTCCTGGACCTCTTCTAGAGGACTCTGGAGGGAGTCCTCCAGGCATTTAATGAGGTCTTGGAAAGCCCGAAAGTCATCCGCATAAGAAGCTGGTGATGGCATCATCATCTCATCCAGGGAGGACGATGACTTGGCTGAAGGAAGTAACAGTCTGTGCCTCTTGTTCCTCTTCCAGTACTGAGGAGGCATATGATACCGGAGGATGGTCCATTGGTGCCTGTGGATGATGTGGTACAGGTGATGCTGGGATTTCTTCCCAGCTCGTACTCTGTAGAACTGTTCAGCGAAGTGCCCCCTGGAGTTCCAGTAAGCACATTCAGTTGGGGAATGGGTCCCCAAGGGTACATACACCCCTGAGGTCTAAGACGCCTGGTGGGCTCTAGAAGGTCCTCTTCAGTAAACGGATTCATGGCAGTGTGACGGTACAGCACCACACTGGAGCCCTGTTCTGAGATTTCAGTGTCTGAAGTATCTTCTGGGCTAAGGGGGCCCCCGCACAGGTATTGTTGCTGGTAAAGGAATAGAAGCCCATCTGACTGTCAGGTTGCAGCTGTTGGGGCAGGGGCTCTAGTAGACCTCCTTGATAAAGGGAACTCTGGTTTGTGTGAAACAAGGTCTTGCACGGAAGGGAATCTGGAAGGTGGTGGAGGGCTATGACAGTCTATGGCCAAAGACTGAATCAGTACCTGTGTTGGGAATACAGATTGGTGAGGAGAAGGTGAATGCTGTACTGGAGAATTCAACAAGGGAGCTTCTCTGACCTTATAGCTGTAAGAAGGCGATGGCATGAGAGTAGTCTTATGTACATCACGGTGCTGAGAGATGTTTGACAGGACTGATGTAGGAGCTGCCCAGGAGCAGAAAACTTCTCTGCACATGGCTTTTTATGCAGTACCAACGACTCAGTACCGGAGTTGGGTGGAGCATAAGTAGTATCTCTTACAGGATGCAAGGTCTCCCAGAAGTGGGATTTATGTAGTGACCTACCTACCTCTCTTCTTTGTTTCCCAGGTAGATGAAAGAGGCTTCTTTTTCCTGGAAGTCTTGGTCCCTGGGCCTCCTGCCAAGGCTCCAGCAATCACTGAAGCAGCCTGAGATGTTGGGGCTCATGTACAGGAGGGGTGCGGACACCTCATGAGCTAGGGAGCACTTCATTAAGAGTAGTATCAACATAGCCTTGCTGTCCTTTCTATATCTGCCTTTAAACCCTGAGACCACCTTGCACTTTGACAAGATGTGCATGTCTCCTAAGCACTGGAGACAGGTACAGTGCCTATCACCGTGAGAAAAAAAAAATCTCTGGCAGGGCTTAAACCCCAAGGTCTTAGGCACAATCCAGTGTGCCAAAGCACTGAAGTCTTGAAAAAGAGATGGGGGTGATGGTGGGGAACTCACCTGAAAGCACAATGGTGCTGCAATTAAATAAAAATAAATTTAAATTGACAAAAACAAAGTAGATAACTAAATAAGAAGTTTCACAATATGTGAAAAACGCGGGACGCTGTAAAATATTGCTCCATCTCACTACATCTCAAGCTACTGAGAAGGCGGCTGAGAAGTAATTGATGGCGGCGAGTTCATGTCTCCCTATATGCCTTCATGGGGAGCATGAGGAGCTGCTCCGCACACAAAGCCCGGTCAAAAAGGGAACCTGGCAGTGTCCAGTCAGCAGTGCTGTCCAGACACTGAAGTCCGATTGCCTGCAGTAACTGGCCTCCATCACCAGGGGGCAGGAAGAGTAGCAGCTGGTGCTGGAGGAGCAGGCAAGCACTCAGCAACAGCTCCAGCGGAGAGGTACCCGTCAGCTCCCATCCTTCCCCGAGTGCAGCTCTCCCTCCCCTGCCCTACTCACCCCCACCCTCGAAGTGCAGCTCTCCCTCCCCCATCTTGCCCAAGTTACTCACCCCCGGAGCCTGGCTCTCTCCATTCACTCCTCTACCCCTAGAGCCCTGCTCAGCGGGCAGGGGGAGGGTGGTGGAGAGAGCAGCAAGCAGGGGATGGAGGGGAAAAGAGGCAGAGCAGGGGGCGGGGCCTTAGGGGAAGAGGTGGAGAAAGGAGCAGGGGAGGTTCCAGCACTCAGTGTCCTGTTTTCACAAATTAGAAAGTTGGCCACCCTATGGACACCACTTTACGATCTCCAGTTGAGAGCACACAAGCGCATGCACATCCTATGGTGGAGCACCTATAGGATCATATAATAGAAGAACTACACTCTGCTGTTAATCAAAAGCAACTGAAATTGCCGATTAAACTTACGAGTCTGGGGATTTGGAGTAGCCACTGCCAAAGAGATTGCGCAGCGAGCGCGGTGGTGAGATCTTGGCATCTCGTGAGTAGAAGACCATACAGACATCCTTGGTAATCACAGCTGGTTGGATGCAGTGGTCAAGCTAGAACAAAGAAACAAATGGCTCTCAAACACCAAGCAAATGATGTCTGCGGGCCTACATCCATACATACCAAAACATTCAGTTTCACTGTCTTGGTCGTGACATTGTTTATTCTTCTTTATTAAGGCCCTACTTGAATTGTGGGATGACTGTCAAATAATTGTGGCTGAGTTGCGGACACGATAGGGAAAATCAGAGAAAAGTAGCAATGGACCTTGATTATTTGCAACAACTTGGAAAACCCACTCCCACTGTCAGCCAGGTGGCTGACAAAATTGCAGTGGAAGCTTAATATTGTGGGATTCACAATTTCCACGATATCTCAAATTAAGTAGTGCATTACTCATCAGGTTTGGGGTTTTTTGTTTTTTGTTTTTTTCCCAAAAAAACAAAACAAAACACATTGCTAGCTAGATTTCTAGCTGCATCCTCTGGAATGATCACATTGTATTAAGCACAATTTTATCTAGGACACATATTACCTACTATACTGGCTGCTTCCTTCCATCCAATTCCATACATGAGCTGTGGGGCACAGTATACTCACCTCCAGATATGCAGACAAAGTCATATAGATCTTCTCTCCATAGGGTGTCACTCGATTGAGGAGAAGGGAGTTATGCAAGGAGCTATCCCAAACAGCCTCAAAACGATAGAAAGTCCTGAAGAAAGTAAAACAAAAGCTTAATAGTAAAAGCACCTCTGTCTCCACTGCAAATGAGAGCGAAGTGCCTCCTCCTGGACTCCATCTAACGATGCGTTTTTTATTAAGCAGGATTGGTTAGACAGCGAACACCTGTAGTAAAGCCCCATCTTTACCAACATTTGAAGAGCTCCAGGATGTCCTTACCCACCAGCTTCCTGAAGCATCCAAGACTATCCATCTACATTTAAATTAACTTGGAGTTGAATGTGCCCTGGCCTGTTATGAGATGAAGACTCCTCTTAAAGCTCAGAGGAAGGGGTTGAATTGAGAGACTGTAGAAGAAAAGACAAGGGAAAAAAAAGCACCATAAAACCATAGGGGAAGTTGGGATGAGAGGACAGTTTAAAAATGGATTCAGCTCTTTCCAAGTGCCTAGGATAGGATTCCAAGACACATGGAAGGATTCTTTCTGTAACCATTGTCCTTAGTCTGAGGTATGTTTTGGGGTGGCATACAGGAATACACCATAGTGCTGATCAGGCTCACAAAACAGGAGAGAAGCCGGTAGCACTAAGCAATAAAACACAATAGCTTCTTCAGGCGATCAGAATAACTCCAAAACTGGTCTAAGTCTTTAATTAAGGCAACAAGGATATCTTCTCCTGTAAGCCTATAAGGAAACACAAGCTGTTTATTCCCAAACTATTCTCATACCCACTCCAACCTATCCCTCAGGTGAAGCTTTGCAGACTAATTACAAGCTGAAATAAGAAAGATTTTTCAACTGGGTGTGCAGGGAGAAGGGCAGCTGTGGCCTGCTGCACAAAGGTCTCTTGTAATCTCACTTTGATCATCCCCCCCCCACACTCCCGAGTGCCCCCTCCCCAAACATCAGTAGCTGAGAAGTGGTCTAGGTATGACAGCCCCCTCCATTAACAAATTGTGAGTACGGGCTGCAAGGAAGAGGTATACTCATGTGTTATGAGCCTAGTAAAGTTGCATTCTATAAGCCAGCTCCACCTGTAAAGAACTCCTGTGCTGGTGCCCAGAGCTACTCCAGAAAGATGGGAAAAGAAACTAGAGGCAAAATTAGAGAGAAAACAAAATAAAGAAACAGACAAAAAAAGGCAGGATGAGAAATAACTTGAGAGCAGACAGGGCAGAGACAGGAGTGCCAGACTTAAAACTAGCATCCTATAAATCCCCCCTCTCCCTAGATGGATTACATAGGTCCACAGAGCTCAAAGGGGATTCAGTAGCCCATGAGGGCGATACAATCAGCCAATCCAATCCAGTGGTGCTCAATACCATTACATTCTATCTTTAAAAAAAAAAATGCTGCCTGGCTTGCCTTAACTAAAGGAAGAAAAACAGTGCCCCGGAAGAGCCCTGTGCCAAAGGAGCAGGGGCTGAAGCCTAGAGAAGCGGAGATCTGAGGGGCACTACAGTGTAAGGGGACCTCACTTCTCAGCCAGGACAAGAGATCAGGGACAGAAAGCAGCTTGTCTTCTAATCCTTTACAGAGTGGTGTTAATTGAACCCTTGTATTTTAATCTTTTGTCCCACCCCCATTTTGATGGAGACTTTTGCACTTCTGCTTCTGTAGCTGAAGGGTAACTCTTCTGAGCCAAAGTACGTGCTGCTCTGGATTGCTTGACAGAGAAAATTCAGACTGGGTCCCCCTTACCCATACTCTGATGCTCTTATCCCTCACTTCTCAGCCGAAAGTGCAGCATGGTAATTACTGCACTCAGCTTGGTGTAGAGCTTCTTCCTGCTGGGCCCTCAAATGGTCAGTTACTCGGCGGTCCATATAATGTCTAAGAAGTTGGTGCCAAAACGTGCAATCCACATTAATGCAGTCAGACAACGTGCACTAATCAGTGCTATGGTCAGTCAGTGCCTTGCCCCAGAGGAGAATTATAACTCCATAATGGAGACCCTGGGTACCTCGGACTAGCAAAGGTGAATTTTCATTTTCATGAAGCAGATGTAGCATTGATGGAAGAGGGCAGAGTGCAGGCAAGTGTTGCATGGGCTTCACTCACAAAGTGCCACTCAATCAGCAACTGCAATACCCCCTCTTCCATGTGAGTCAAGAACCACTTCTGAATATGGACCATCAGGTGCACACATTGTTTGTCATGGGAGTAAAAACAGGGACTGGATCAAGCTCACTAAACTCCTCAGGCTGAGAACTCAAATGTAAATCAGGTCTCCAGAGATGGACGGCAAGTGCACTAAAACTCCCCCACAAGCTTTGTGGTCTGTGCTGGTCAATAGAACTGACTCCACAGCTTTATTAAGACCCAAAGAATAGAGACAGGAGTAATCATTGCTCAGTAGGGCAAAGCTACATCAGCAAAGTGAGGAAATGTGGGTGAACAAGTCAGTGCAATCCCAATCGCCAAGTGAAAGTGAGACTTCAACAGTCACGCTACTACATTTGTTCTGGTCGTGGGATGAATACATATACGCCTACCTCATCCAAACCAGATCTTGCTAAAACAAATAAGGAGGCAAACAAACAAAAACTCAAAGTGAGCAAACCTCTTGTGCTTTCAATACAGAGAGCAGGTGACAAGTGATACCTGGGAGCAAGAGGAGGGCAGAACAAGGCAAAGCAAGGAAGAAGGTAGAAGCTGAAATGGGAATCTAAGGCTGATTTAGATTCCATTTTAAAGTGAACTTTAGTGTTAGAGTATAGGCAGCAGCAGTGCAAGTTCCCTCACACTGCTCAGCCAGCAAGCCTTAGCCATGAACTGGAGAAGCACTTGTCAGAGGGGAGACTAGTCAGTGTCTCCTTTCAATTCTTGGCTTCTCAGCCCCTAGGCAGGCCAATTAATAGCCACTGCAATGAGAATTTCAGGATGCAACAACAAATTAAGAATTGAATGCCATCAAACCATCACCTGATGGCAACAGGCTTTGTTCACTATCATCTTGGGCTAGATTTGAACCAGTAACCTGGCCATTCAGCCCCGGTCCTGGGACTTCCAATGTAGCAAATATGTTACAAGTAGTCAGAGATACTAAATGCTGGCCATGGTTGTCTGCTGACGGACAAAGGAGGAGAAGGGGGGAGGAGTTATGTTCTGTTTATACCTTTGAAAGAATGAAGCAAGGACCATTGTAAGCTCTGTCTGTTGAACAATGAAGGAAATTTGTCTTCATGTGTTCACCTACTGAACTGTACATGCACTAATTCCCAGCACACAAGGGAGGAGGAAATGTGCCACTCCCAGAAGAGCCAAGAGGTTTGCTGACAAAATCCACTAAAAACTAAAAAGGCAGCAACACAAGTGAGACATAAAGCATTCTATTCCACAAGAACCTTTATGTGCAAAAGGAAACAAACAGAAAATACCTAGGCATATCCTTATCAAGAAAGAGCCTGTAAAAACATAGAAAGAGCTTTTGTTAGTGCAGCAAAAGGCAGAACAGAGAAGCAACAGCTGAAAGGAGAAGAACAAGCAGACAAAAAACAGCAACCAGAAAACAAGTCTGCAGACGGTGAGCAAACAGAACACACATCCCTGACTGTGGCATTGGCCCCTCCTTGCTCCCCACCCCTCCACACACCTAGAAACCAAACTCTGGCATTTGGAGACAGACAGGGTATCAACTATACACAAGTGCTACTGGAGCCCTCACTCACCCCCATCCCACTTCCAAGAACCTAGATAGAGATTTTTGGGGCCATACTGCAATTTATTTGGAAGTAAGGAGCAAGGGAGGAGATGTGAAAATCTACCGCAAGTCAAGTAGATCAGATGGGAATGAAGCAACTGTTCCCTCCCAGTCCAGTTATGCTGAAAGGTCAATGCCAAGATGCTAAAAATTAAATCACATTAAAATGTATAAACAACAACTATCAGTGGGGTTATACGAATCCCTCCATCAGAGCTATGAAATGATTTTAAGGTGCCTTTCCATCTCTCCTGAAGCTTTATTCCCTTTTGACTGACAGCTGTGCACGTTCTAAAGCTTTCCAAGGCCCACATTAATAGTCATGCTCACTGCTGCCTGTTTTTAAGAAATAGTCAGCATAAAATACCTAGGCTGACTACCAGGAGAATTTAGAGACTTATTCTATGACTATCAGAGAGAAAGAATTCAGTGGTGAACACTGGCAGCAGATGTCAGCCGTGAATGTCAGCCCACACAGAGCAATTTTTCTATTACAGAGTGCCCTTCAGATTTCTTACAAGACAAGAGGTAAAATCTCCATGTAAGCCCTGTTTCTTCTCCCCACTTCCCTCCTCCTTTATAGAAAGGATTTACTCCCCCTAGAAAAAGTTACTCAATATTTTGGAGTTTTATTTTCACCTTGCACGAGATGAGACATTAGATAGTAATAGCCAAAATACCAGAGTTACAAAATTCAGTACTCACTGACACTAGGGGACAGCACCAAACCCAGTTAGTGACAACACAAAGTCCAGAGTAATCTGGAATTACTTTCTCCACCTAGACTATTGAAAACTGATGGCAGGCAGGCTGCAAATCATGTCCTCCCCCACCCCCTGCCTTAAAATCGGATGCAGAATCTGATTTTTCAGAAAGGTGTGTGTTTTCCTCCCGATTTCCCAGAAATTGACAGAAATAGAGAGGGAGTCAGTGACTTGGCTGATGTTCTGGAAGGGAGGGGCTCTGCCCACAATACAGAATTCTGCTTTGCAGCCCTTCATTGCAGACCCTGAAGCACAGGACTATACAGTTCATGAAATCTCATTAACAATGCACCCCACAAGGACACCCTGAGCCACAAATCCTCCCTGGAAAGACTGCCCCGTCCCACAGTGAAGAATATTCACTTGGGGAGGATACCTCTGTCCCTGATAAGTGATGCTCAGAGCAACTGTTGAGAGTTAGAGCCTCACTGGATGTAAGAATGAAGATTGCAGGTCGCCAGAGCTCCAATGAAACATTGCTTAAAGGCTGCTCTGATATCACAATACACAAGTACATTAGAGGAGCCAATTTGTGACATCTGCATAAATACACTTCACCCCCCGCCTCTCACCCCCGTGACTCACCAGTGGCACTGAAAAGCACAGACTAAGAGTTTATCAGAGCAGGAGTAATGTTTTAACACAACAGGCTTTGTTAGATCGCTGTATGCTTGTTCCCACTGTAATGTAGGGATGTGCATGGCTGCCTGATTCACCCACGGGATTGTCCTTGTATTTTAAATTTCAATTTTTCAACTCCCAGGTGAAATGCTGTTCTTCCTCCTTTCATGGTGCTTATCAATGGAGAGAAGTAATGTAAATAGCCCCAAAAGGACTTTACATCTGCCTACCTGTTGGAGCTGTGAGAAGACTTCAGGTACTTTGCAGAGATTATATTCAAAGACAGAATGGCATCCACAGCAGCTTCATCTACCTCGGCTTTGTTTCTGATGCGTCCTGAAGATAAATGAATTTCAGTACCAATTAAACCTAACCGGAAAGGCTCTCAGAAGGAATTCTCATTGCCAAATGGCATTTTATACCGGAGGTTAAGACCTATAGCTCTAACAGTCAGTCTCAAACCAAGAGCTTTTCCCTCTGGATCCCCCTCAATAGGTGACACTACCCAACCTCTAGTCAGTAATTCATGATGATGATGGAAGGAACAACAGGGGGATACTCACCAACAACCAGCTCTCGCACATCTTTCCAGTGCAATTCACTGCCTCTCTCATGGATAATGGTGACTGTGATCCTACGCTGGATTCCCTGGTGGAGTTAAAAAGGCACAGCTTAGACTTTCTCTTTTTTTTTTTTTTAATTAAATAAATCACTCCATTAAGTCATTTCCATAGGGAAACCATGGCTGAGAGATAAACATGTAAATCTCACCTGTCAGCAGGCTCATAATGGGAAACAAACTTGCATGCCCTTCTGGGCCCTGAATATAACCTAATACAGGAAGAATCTTTTCATATTACAGAGCAGAACTCATCTTGTTCTCTTCACATACCACAAGGGGAAGTTTATTTCACCCAAAATACTCCTAGAACAGTCTCTCTAAACTTCCAGGGAAGGTACATGTACCTTGAGGGTATATAGGAGTCAGTCTCACAAACCCTAGGAAATAATCAGATGTGTGCACATGACCACTTTGTATGCATATTCTTGAGATGGTGCTGGAGTTCCAGTACTGTGCAACCTCAGAGCTCCAGTGGTACCCATCTTGGGCCATGGAGTCTCCTTAAAGTGGGAGTGGACCTCTTTTTACTGGGTATTCCCAATGGGGACCTGCCCCAAAGGAGATATTCCCTTTTCTCCAAAGATCTGTTTTTTGTCCGATATGAGTCCACACCGGGACAGTTTCTGAAGATGGGGCCTGGGAGACAGTGGATATAGAATTTACAGGGGTACTTCTGAACTGAAATGGAACTAGTCTAAGGGGGCTCCCTGTCCAAATCAGAAGCAGGTTGCATGGAGCAGCCTAACAAAGAAAGGTTAAGGCATGCCTCTCACCTTCCAACTTCTTTTAGAAAAGGATTTATTTGTACAGCATTTGTTGGGGAGACAAAAATGGCATCTGGTGTGCCCAGCATTAATGGGTGTTACTGCCTCAAAGGAGGGACAATACGTAAGCCCCAATACCAGGAAGAACTTCACAACAAAAGAAAATCAAATAAGGTAGGTAAACATCCCAAGCATGCTAACGGGAAACCATGCTAAATAAGCCATCGCTAACACACTAATATACACAAATATCTTCAAGTTTCTCTGGAAGAGTGCATCAAGATGCAAACACTGCTGAGCTCCATCTCGCAGCCAGAGGCAGTGAAAAGGAACGAAGTGGTGTCTGAGCCTGCACCACTCTATGCCTAGATACAGGAGCATGAGGACATTAAAGGTGCATGTGCAGCCCCACAGGGCACTGCTGGTCAAAAGATTCCAATCTTGAATGAGTACTAGGAGTGGAATATATATATGACTAAACACTTGAAAGAGCAGAATTTAGACGCCAAACTTCCTACCAACAAGACCCAAGAGCTATAGTAAGAGAGACAGACAGGTATGTGGTAACATAGAACTAAAAGATAAAATGAATGTGAAATTCAGTACGTGAGACATCTCCCCACTCCACACAAAAGGAGATAAGTATTTTAGCTGCCCCCTTCTAGCCTCTGTTAGTACCTGGTGAAGCAAGAACGTCCCCTGGCAGGGTAGACCTCCAGTGTGGTCAACAATAGCAGGGATGTATCTGTGTGAAACAAGAATGAACATCCTGGGTTAGAGAAGGTGCGTTTAACAGAGCAGGACACTAGATAATGCTGCTGCTTTGCTCTACCACCAACACACTCTTCTGTAGAATATCCTAATAAAAATAAGGCTGCTTCCAGTGACTCCAAAATCAGCCTCTCTACTGGACTTTAAATCATCATTAAGTATCACATCACATATTAACATTGCTTTGTAAAACTGCAAAATGACCCTATAATGTAGTTCCCAAAGGTCTGTTGGGGAACTCCCTCTATGTTGCAGGGTTAAACTCAATATAGTTCTTGTTAGAACAGGTTCAAAAAAGAACTAGATAAGTTCATGGAAGATAGGTCCATCAATGGCTATTAACCAGGATGGGCAGGGATGGTATCCCTAACCTCTGTTTGCCAGAAGCTAGGAATGGGCGACAGGGGATGGATCACTTGATCATGACCTGTTCTGTTCATTCCCTCTGGGGCACCTGGCATTGGCCACTGTCAGAAGACAGGATACTAGGCTAAATGGACCTTTGGTCTGACCTGGTATGGCCGTTCTTATGTTCTTGTTGGACTGACCTCTGGAGACTGAACTCTTTAGTTAACAAGAGACCAGGTCACATAATCTGTAGCTGCACAAGCTTCCCCTGGGCACTGCTCTGCCAGCGTACCCAGCCGCTGACCTGAAGGGATTGCATCTAGGAGTGAGAAGGAAGGTCACTCTCCATACTTCTTCAGTCTTCGGCCACTCTGATTAGACTGCGAACAATGGGGCCAACTAATGCCAGTTGTGTCGCTGATACCTATTCACTGGGAACTGGATTGGGACCACTTTATTCCATACAAAACCAGGCATCTTACAGATGAGAATAGCCAAACGTTATAAACCTGGGCTGATCTAAATCAAAGACCTAAAGATGAAGGGATTCCCTCCCACAAGCCATTTTCCTTCTTTATTCAAAAGAAAGATAAAAGTTGAACTCACTCTCCTGTTGGCTCCAGCTCGCTGATCTCAAACCAGACAAGGAGGTCGTATTTGCTCATGCTCTGGCCCAGGTTAGTTTTGCTCATAGTGTTTAGCTTTGTGGCTGGCACTTAAAAGAATACAAAAATTGTTCACAAAAACTGCACACAGGTAATGCTATTACAGTACTTTGGTTCCACAATGTAATTTCAGTGCTTCTTATCACATCAAAGCAGTGTAATATTTCTACCTATGTATGTGCAGGTCATATGGCAAAGACACCTGCAGTCAAAAAGGCAGGAAGAAAACTTCAGTCACAGGCTTGTCTATGGAACCAAGGTGTCTAGTTTTAAACCCACAGTGCTCCCCCAATCCAAGTGACTTTACAAGCAGTTAGGAGACTGACTGGCAATTATGAAGCACTATTTGTTTGAGAGATTTCACTACTCCAGCAAAAACTGAGAAAGGATTACTAAATTCCCTACATGTAAATACAAGGAAGTGTAATCCTTCCACCACCCCTATACTGCTCAAATACTGCACCAGACCCTGCAAGATAGGTGGTCATTACCTAGTGCAGTAAGGGACATGTTTTATATAATCTGTAGAGGCTCTAACAAACCTGATCCCATTAGGCCATTCACACCATGAAGGAAAGGTGGGCATTCATAGCACTTTCCCCCAAACTACTGCTTGGCAAAATGTTGGCACTTGACAGGTTACAAAGAAAGAAATGAACTCTAACTAGGAGAGAGTTGTGAAAACAGGCAACCTCTGCAGATTCATACATGGGAGAATCCTAAGCCACCTCAAAGATCCATTTTTGGAACAGGTTAACCTAAAGCATAGTTTAGAATCATTAAATGTGGCAGGGAAGCCAGATGCTTCAGAGTGTTCTCAAAACGACATCCCAACACGTAGGTCCTTTCTGACCTATACTGAGACCAGTTTTTAAAGAGTTCCAACATGCACGTGTGGAATTCAGGGGAGTCTAGATCTGTTCATATGTACTCCTGCATCACAGTTCTGAATCTCTGAATGAAAGGAGCAAGTCAAGATCCCAAGGATTCCTGCAGAAATTTAAGGTTGATGCACTTTCTACTGGACCTGTCGGTATTTTAGATGATTCTTGCTGTTAGTGACTTCACTTTACTGCACACAGTAGTACACGCAGCTGGGATTGCTAACATACAGTATGGGCATATGCACATAAGGGAATTTAACAGGAGTTATTCCTGAGCAAAAGTCCTGAAAGCCTTGGCTTCCTATATTTCAGTATTACTAGTAAATTAGTGCTTCAAGACTCACTAGCTTTACAGGGATACCTTAACTCCTCAAATACTGAATGGACAAATAGTGCTTCTAGTAACTGGTAATCACAGGAAATGGACAGGTTCTAGCAATACTCCAGTCTTCCCCTCTTTGAGGCCATGTCTACACAGCCCTGCAGTTCAAACTACGGGGGTGTGAACTGCAGTGCACACTAGTGTGCTGTGCTCTAACTATCCCATCTAGATACTGTGGAATTAAAAGGTACCTCATTTGCATTAATTTAGTCCTATTTAAAACAGGACTATGGGCTTGTTTACACTGGAAACACTACAGCTGCAGCGCTTCAATGTAAACGCTACCTATGCTGATGGAAGGAGTTCTCCCATCAGCACAGGTAATCCTTCTCCCTGAGAGGAAGTAGCTAGGTCAACCGAATTCTTTCGTCAATCTAGTGCTGTCTATACCAGGAGTTAGTTTGTCTTACCTACATCATTCCAGAGTGTGGATTTTTCACATCTCTGAGCGACACTGCTGGGCCGGTTGAACTTTTTAGTGTAGACTAGGCCTTGGTTAACGCCACCTAGATACCTTTTATTCTGTACCCATAGCAT
Organism: Lepidochelys olivacea; assembly: GCF_965140295.1. Taxonomy (NCBI): domain Eukaryota; kingdom Metazoa; phylum Chordata; order Testudines; family Cheloniidae; genus Lepidochelys; species Lepidochelys olivacea. Next base: position 19,557,212 of record NC_140428.1, read on the forward strand.
CCCCATGGGTGAGCGACAGTGCAGTACACTGGTGCAACCCTGTAATTCACCTGGCTGTAGTCTGAACTGCAGGGCTATGTAGACAAGCCCTACGTTTACACAATTTCTTTTTACCATTTCCCCTACCTCCACTTTGCCTCCCTACTCTATTCTTGGGAGCGGACAAGGTACTTATGCAGGTTCTGTTCCTCCGCACCCTAAATACAGGAGAGTGTTCAACTTTGCAACTTTCTCCCCATTCCCTTGGTTTTAATGTTTATTTAGTTGTTTTAATAAATACAGTCAATGTTTTCTGTAGCCTCTCAAGGCTCCATCCCACCATTTATTGAAGATAAGCCTTAATTTAGTGTTCTTTAGGTTCTCCCATTCCTGCCTCAGCCTCTCTTCATTTTCATAATATCTCAATTACAACCCACTGATAAGAGACAAAAATCCAGCTTTACAGGTGGCACTTAGTCAGTTGAGATGCCTGTGTATGCACGCAAGATAGGTAATCTCTTTCAGAATATGAGATTTGTGTTCTGTCTACTCCTTGTTCAGATAACCGAATAGTTAACACAAAGGTGCAGAAAGACTTTACTACAAGAATGAAAGAAGTACACAGCAGGCCAAGACTGTCATGCTAGGTAGTGCGCTCCAGTGACATCACTTGCTCTCCCTCATTCATGCCTTAAGTAGCTGACATCACCCTCTTACACCCCCACCATACCACCAAAACAACAGCTGCAGCTGTGCTCATAGCATCCATGAGCTCATGACAGCTGGACTCAGAGCTGTTGATGCTAGTCAGGAGGAAGGTCAGGGACACAGACCACTGAAGTTTGAACCAAGCAGAAGAATTCAGCTGCACCAGAAAAGAAAACCCAACACACTAAGTCAGGTTTGAAAATTTATGCGCAGGCCTGTTCTAAAAATATTCATGGGCTGGGTCAGCAAGATAAAGATTGGGTCTACTCCAACCCAAACAGCTGACTTTTAGGTAGGGGGGAAATGAAGCTAGATAATGGTAAGCAGGAAGGAGAATTTTTACAGAACCTCAAAAGAAAATGCCCTCTACCCCTCAATTTTATAACTTACTATGTAATACTTTGCACCTAATGATCTCAAAGCACTTTACAAAGGGCAAGGGGTAAATATTCCTATTTTACAGATGGGACAACTGAGACTAAGCAGTTAGGTGACAAAGTCACAATAAATCAGTGGCAGAGCTGGGAGTGGCATACAAATTCAGACTCCCCATATTCTGCTGTAGACACTAGATGTTGCTTATTCTAGAAGCTTCATCACTCCACAACGACCACAGAACCCAAGGTAGTTTCTGATACTCAGCCCACCACAGGGTAAAAGTGTGGACAAACTGCTTTGGGGTCAAGATTAGGAGTTATTTCTACATCTACCGTAGATCGAATTTGACTACTAACCATCTCTTTTGGGAACCCGCTCGCTTTGACAGCTGGGAACAGGCAGAAAAAGAAAAGGTGGCAGCTGGTCAGCCCCATCCTGGAATGCAGCCACAGCCGAGGATGCAAGCACATTGGCGTGCTCAGACAGCGTGTTCAGCACATGCACATTTACATAGCCAGACATGAGATACCTAATCAACTCAATTTTTCTCTCATGGTCTGAAAAGGGAATGGAGAACAAAAATGGGAGTGATGGAGATAAGCAGGTGATGGGAACAAGGGAAAGGAGATAAAAGGACAGAGGGGAAAAAAAGAAAAAAGTTCAACATGCACAGTTAAATTAAAGAAAATTGAGGGATCATTTCAGCAAGGTTGGCTTAGTGCATGAAAGTGCAAGCAACATTAGAAAAAGCAGAGCAGAATGATTCATAGATGCACCTCTCTCCCCGACTGCCCTCAGAAACGCTTTTGCTTTGAGATGAGGTTGAACACCTGGGAAGGAACACAGCCAGCGAGGATGTTCCAATGCCCTTTGCACTGATTATTCATTTAATTTCTCAGTTTCAAAATGACTGCGGTTCTGAATATTTCACACCCTAGTTCTACGTGATGAGTTTACAGACACCTACATAGAACATGTTTGTTCTCACCTGGCTTTGAGAGAGGCATGGGAGGTGGAAAGAATCGTCGGGATGGCTGAGGAGGGCTGCAGAGAAAGGGGAGCAGTTACTTCTGGTGTTTCTCACCTGTTTCTCACCCAGGGATCTCTGAACACTCTACAAAAAAACAGTGAGCCTCACAACCCTATGAGGCAGATACATACAACCCTCCATTCTACAAAGAAGGTAACAAGTACAGATGTGCCTAATCTCACATGGGACATGTCTGGAACATACATAAGCCAGGACTCATTGCACTGCTCCAACACACACACACACACACCCCCCTTTTTCCATTCCAGCTCAATTTTGCACAGCTTTAAGCAAAGATGGATTACCTTTTAATATTTTCAACTGCCCTTTCCCTAGTCTCTACTCAAGGGAAAACAGGAAGAGAGATGCATTTCCTGAAAATGACTTTATACAAGGATACAAACCTCGGCTGGTTCTTCCCTTTAACACCAGCATATGGTTCCTCTTTGCAGCTACTGTCTCCACCAATCCAAGCCAAACCCAGGAATCCATGCATCATCCTTTCCCCTCACACCAAAGAGCAAGAGGACTAGGAAACCCTTCCCTGACTCAGAACATTTAAGGTGCTCAGCAACCTTGGCTGCTGTGCTTCTGGAAGTCATGAGGAGTTTGAAGCAAGTTTCATTTTGCACAGGGTTCTTTTTGGCTTTAAATATGTATTCTTATCACCTACGTGGCACGCATTATGCGGGTGAGCGGGGCTGTCACTTGTCTAGTATTAGAATCTGCTTAGGGCACACTTGGGACAAATGCTAAGTAGCAAGACTTCCATGCGAGGCATGGAATTCAGGAAGCAAAGGGATGGGGTATGTGGTGTCTACTTCCCATTCAAGATTTATTCCTTCCGCTGAGAAGTATGAGGGGGAAGGACACTTGTACTTCTGAACTGGTCAATACCTATTGAGATCCTGTCCCTGCAGATGGAGAGGGTGCTGCTGATAGTGCCCAAAGACTTCAAACACAATAGGCTTAGTTTTGATGTACTCCACGAAAGATTCTGTCACTTCCACAGCAATCTAGCAAAAAAGGAAAGGAAAGGAGTCAGGGCAGAGATCAAATGAAAACCTTACAACTGCCAAGATTAGAGTCCAGGGTTCTACATTTCTTATCCATTGGCTGATAGCTTGACTAGAGCCAATCCCAGCAAAGGGAGCCACATACTCAGTGACAGGTTTCAGAGGAGCAGCCGTGTTAGTCTGTATTCGCAAAAATAAGAGGAGTACTAGTGGCACCTTAGAGACTAACCAATTTATTTGAGCATAAGCTTTCATGAGCTACAGCTCACTTCATCAGATGCATAAAAGTGGAAAATGCAGTGAGGATATTTTTATACACACAGACCATGAAAAAATGGGTGTTTATCACTTCAAAAGGTTTTCTCTTCCCCCACCCCACTCTCCTGCTGGTAATAGCTTATCTAAAGTGATCACTCTCCTTACAATGTGTATGATAAGGAAGGTGGGCCATTTCCAGCACAAATCCAGGTTCTCTCCCCCCACCCCACTCTCCTGCTGGTAATAGTAAGGAGAGTGACCACTTTAGATAAGCTTAAAATTGAAGACCTTTTAGAACCGGTGGAGGGACAACCGGTTCTAAAAGGGCTTCTAAATTTGACCGGCCAAAAGTGGCACCTTAGGCACCAACTCCACAGGTGCTCCAGCCCTGGAGCACCCAGGGGAAAATTTGGTGGGTGCAGAGCACCCACCAGCAGCTCCCCGGCCCCAGCTCACCTCCGCTCAGCCTCCACCTCCTCCCCTGAACACACTGGCCCGCTCTGCTTCTCCCCCCTCCCGGCTTCCCACAAATCAGCTGTTCGCACGGGAAGCCAGGGCAGGCTGAGAAGCAAGCGGCTCCCGCTCAGGCCCAGGGAGGCGGAGGTGAGCTGGGGTGGGGGAGAGGGGGTGCGTGCAGGGGAACTGCTCCCCACCCCGGCTCACCTCCACCACCCTCGGCTTGAGTGGGAAGCCGTGGCCTGCTTCTCAGCCCTCCCTGGCTTCCCGCCGAACAGCTGATTCGCAAGAAGCCGCGCGGGGGGGGGGAGGGGGCGGCATGGAGAAGCAGAGCAGGGCGGCGCATTCAGGGGAAGAGGCAGAGCAGAGGTGAGGTGAGCTGGGGCCAGGCGCGGAGTGGGGAGCTGCCGGTGGGGGCTCTGCACCCACCAATTTTCCCTGTGGGTGCTCCAGCCCCGGAACACCCAGGGAGTCGGCGCCTAAGGCGCCACTTTTGATGTGATCGGAGGGGGAGCGGCCGCTCCCTCTGCTTCCCGCCTAGCTACGCTCCCCCACCCATAGGAGCCAGAGGGACCTGCCAGATCTTCCTGGGAACTGCCCTAGGTAAGCACCGCCTGGACTCCCCACCTCACCCCCCAGCAGGTGCCTCTGGCTCTTAGGGGTGGGGTGGGCACCCACTACGGTGGCCCATGAGACCCTCCTGCCCGGTTCTGGGAGCAGTCAGGGGACTGGGGGGGTGTGGAGGTGGATGGGGCAGGGGTCCCACGGGGTGGGCAATGACCCCCTCGTGGGGTGAGGAGGGAACCAGTTTTTAAGATTTTGGCAGCTCATCACTGCACATACTTAACACCTGAAATGAAGTAAGGTATGACAATTAACAGTTACAGGAGAAAAATCCCCTGGACCTAAGCACTCGTCAGTTAAGAAAAAGTAGGAAACTATTTGTAACAAGATGGTTGCCCTACATGTAAGACTACACACTATCAATTTGGAAGCCTGAACATGGCTTTTCCCATTTACACTTTCTATTCCCCTGTAATGCAAACTCTAGAGAGGTTTTTATTGCACTTCCCAATATTCTGATGGGTGAAATGGAAGCACAAGGAATTCAGAACTAAAGGAAGGGAGAAGATTCATATAGCCTCTACACACACTTCCTTAAATGCTCTGTAATTTACTAATAGGCATTATGCTCTACACAAAGAATTATATCACTCATTTGATCACTCCCCCTCTGTTTATTCATCTGTATTCCCCACCGCTTTCCTGCACATGCCTCACTGAGGAGGCTGACAGGAAGGCTACAAGCATTCCCCAGCACTGAAATCAGCCTAAAATAGCACTGTATTATGGACACTCACTCACGCTTCATACAGAATCACTAAGCTTCACTTACATTCTGAACATGGTAAAACCCAAGAGGACTCCCCCGGCCATTGTTTTTGAGAGGTTCAGTAGAGAAAGCTTCATCGTGTCGATGTAAAAAACTAAAAGAAACCAAAACAGATCAAATTAGTGAAAACTGCTCAGCTATGAGCTCCACCCCTTAGAGAAACCTGCACATCTCTGCTCTGCTGACCACCTTTTAGGCCTTGACCAATCTTATTTAGGCCGGTTTATTCTAGAAAACTTTGGGGCTCCCTCTACTGTTTTACTGGTTTGTATGTTTGCTAACTCCTCTTCTCATCCTTATTCTTTGGAATCTAAATGGGGACAGAGCTCTCATTTGAGAGCGGCTGAATTTGCCCTAATTCCAGACCATTTGATTCAAGCTGGGTGTATACATGGGATGGTTTTAATTTTAAAGTTATACATAGGTATCATTATCTGGTGCTTAAATGCCCACTGATTTGGACCTTATAAATGTAATAAATATAAACCAATTTACTGAGTATTAGGACTTTAGACTTCTATAACACTTTTCATTAGAGGACCTCAAAGACTCTTCTACAAAAGACCTTGGGATGCCTAGGACAAGAGGCATTGGATGTGTGGCTTTTAAAAGTTGATTCTTATTCCCTTTCTACAAAGCTTTACTCCCTGATGCCATGTTAACACAAAGCAGATGTTTGGTCAGGGCACATGATCTGATGGCTACACAGATTTCTGGCTCCCCTCCCACAGGACACTGCCACACTGACTCCTAAAAATCACTCCAGTTTTATCTCCATTTTCCCAGTATCTAGCATCAGTTACCCCTCTTCACTGCAGAAGTCTTCCCCACCCTGTACTACCAAGGAGAGATTCTTACTTGAACTGACAGAAGATATCTGCATATTCTGGGAGGATGCCACTGGCCTGCAGCACTGTCACACGGAAGGTGAACACACTACCCAGTTTCAGGTGGTCGCCAGCCTCCTCGGTAAACCCTTCCATCACCATCTTCCCATCCAACAAAGTGCCTGACTTCAGGTCTTAAAGAGACACAAAGACCTCCCGTCAAATATTCAGATTTACTACATCTACAGATACTTGACCCAGCAAAGGAGGAATTTAATCCCTCACCCCCAAACACCTGCTCTCCGGTAGTTTATCTACCAAAGGATTTTTCAAAGCCTTAATTCACAGTACATGCAGCTTCACTAGTGGTAGCACTGATAAAAGTGGTAGGGTAGTCAAGGCTCAAGTGTTGTTCCAAAGCGTCTAACAACTCAGAGCAGGGTTAGGTGACAGTGGTAAAAGTGCCTGGGTTCTTCTGAACCTTGTCTACACTATAGTCATCAGCAAGGCTACCACCTACCAAGCTGCACCTGAAAAATTAATTATAAAAAAAATCCTGGTGTAGACAAGACACAGTGATCCCAACAAAGTGCAGAGTTCGCTTCTCACCCAAGGTGGGGACACTAGAGTTGCAAGAGAGGGGTGCACAGTAATTACCAGTTAGATAGTCACATAAATAAAGAGGCGGGCCACTTCTGAAACCTTCTAGTGGATTGACAATGATCAAAAACTCTGAACTACTGCAACCTATAAGCTTCTTCTGTGTGCTACATCGGAGTCAGTATTTTGTAAATCAAAACTCTCACAAGGGAGCAGTCACAATTATGTACCCTAGCACTCTAAGGACAACATTCCTTCACCTGTAGCACACTTCCGAATAAAGCCCAGAGCCCCTTTTCATAAAGAATCAGAACAGCCCCAAGTTTGTCCCTTCAAGTCCCAGAAGCTGTGGCCACTTACCCAGGTCATTCATTCTGTTAATTTCTTCTGGGGGAGTGATGACCTCTGAACTCTGACCTTCCCCTTCCACAATTCTCAGCTCTTCTAGTGACAGTCCAGAACGAGTCATGGCAACTGAAGAAAAGTCACTCTGAGGAACACAAGACAGGGGCTGCAGATGAGAGCCCTGCAGCTTCCAATTTGCCCCCTGTACTTTTTAACCCACCCTAACTGATCTGTATCTAGAACAAGACATTGTTCCCCTCCCTTCACAAACCTCTCCAACCCAATTAATGTTTCTTACCTTATTAAAGTATTCATCATCAAAAGAAATTTTAGCTGTGCCAGATTGCCGAATGCCAGATCCATAATCTGGGGCTTCTTCATCAGCTAGAAAGGCAAAGAAAATATAATATTGGAAACAAATTCCAATGGCAAGAATGACTCGATGGGATACTAGTCTCCCAAGTGGTGGATACCCCATCACTTGGGTCATTTACACTGGAACAAGTTGCTAGATAAAATACAGTAAAGAACTACCTAGCACTGGCTTTTGGGAAGGGAATGGAGAAAACCAGCAAAACAGGTTAGTGATACCCAGAAGATTCAAAGTTAATATGCTGGAGTTTGAGAATTCCTGGGTTAAAAATTTATTTCCATATTTACTGTTTAATTGCTTGGTTTCTAAATAGGTTACATCCAAAATGAATGGGCAAAAGTGTACAACATGATGAGTGAAAAGACCAACAATCAGAGATGAGAATGTCTTAGAGATTTTTCCAACTGGAAACATGTGAAACATTAAAAATAACCCTAATCAGGAAGGATCCATGGCTTGATTAGCAGAGAACAGGTTTTCAATTCCTGTCCCCACACTAGTTCCAATGCAACCACTGACCTTGTCACACCTCAAGATCCTTATCTATAGGGGATTCTTGCTACACAGTGAAGAATATATCAATAATGAAGGTAGTTTACAGCCATTTTCATTTCTTTACCTTATTCATCTAGATAGTCATGCCCAGTTCACTAGGGGTAATAGCTTTATAACCCTTTCCTGCCATGACACAAGATGTACATTAATGACAGTTTGGCCATGACAAAACACCCAATGCAATAAGAAGCTTTACAGAAAGGGATAAAAAGCAATCCAAGGCTTTTTACAGAGAGAGTTCAGTAATTATGAACATTGCCAGATTAGTCAGCAATCCCTCGGACCGGTCTTTCAAGAAACAACAAACGGCCAGGTTTACAGTCCTGAAAACTAAAATCCTCTACCCACAGAGTGAGCACCCACAATGGCACAGCTTCCATGTGCCATATTGATCCAGAGGGACTCTCAAAGCAAGAGACTACTTTGGTCTCTATGGCCCACTCAGCCCAGTCTCTGCCGAGACTGACAATAAGAGAGGAGGGGGTGCCCAGATAGGGCTGAGGTATTTTCTAATAGGACACACATACTTACAGAAGTGATCCCAAAATTAAGAATGCCATCTTGAAATATCACTTGGACTAAATAAAGCCATGACATATTTCAAAGAGATGTTGCAAAATCAATTTGTAATAGCCATGGTTTGCTCTTTCATATCATCCATTTGACTATAGGTATTAAAGTGTCAATGCCAAGGAAAGCAAACCAGGCTAGAAGTAAAACTTGAATGTATTCAAATGTTTCATCTGCCATTTGAGCCTCGGCCAGAGTGAATTCCACAGCCTCAGTGTCTGAGACTTCATTACATGTTCCCATGGAGAATAAGACCTGTAGGGTTGCCTTCCAATACAAGAGACAATGGTTGGAAGTTAGCCATTGCTAGAAAGAGCAGATAAATTACAAGAAGTATCTGAGCTCTCACCAGGATGAATGGTGCATGATCAAATACCAGGCACAAACCTTGACTAGTTCATTTCAGTGTGGGGAAAAAAGGACAAAATACCACCAACTGGTTGGCGGATCGAAGACCTAGTCAAAGGAAATTTATTACCTCCTCCTCTCTTTCTCAAAATCAGCAAAGAGAAGGGTCATCTTAGCTAGATATTCCGCCCCTCCTCCCCCTTTAAATCAAGTTTTCCCTGAAAAGAAATAGGAATTTTTTGTCCTTACCCAATAGCCCCAACTAGTCAAACCAACACTGTCACATGAAAAATTGAACAGGGTGCGGCTAGTATGTAGTTCTCTACAATACCTGCTATAAGGGTAAGGGAAACCACCCTAGAGGAGGGAGAAAAAAAAAAACCCTCAGCCACTATACAAAGACAGAGGTTAACTCTTTTCTTTGGATGCTGAGAGACACTGATCTAGCCTATGAGTAACTGAGGAATTAATGCTAACTCTACTCCTTCCCCAGTCCCTGGAGGTGCCTTTATCCACAGAGAAGAGAATATAATATAAAGATGCTAGAGCACTTTATACGTGATTTATAAAGACAGGAAAGACTGAAAAGTCAGGGTGAATATATGGTACGTAATGAAGTAAAGGTTTTATGGGTGTTTATTTGGGACAAGCACATGAGACTCAAGACGTTAGAGCCACAAGCTAGTTCTGCGGGTCATCCAAAAATAGTGCCATTCAAGCCTTTATACTCTCACATGCAGTCACATGCACCATCACTTCTTATGTTTATGCCATACTGTAGAGGAAAGACATTTTTTAAAAAAGTGTTTTAAAATATCTATCGATATGATCTTTCCTCTCTCCCCTCCCCTGTCTCTACACCTCAGGTTGTCTTAGTTACCACATACAAATCTCACAGTGGTAGACAGTGAACATTTCAAAACCTCTAACAGAGAGGATACATTTTCTACACATCAATTGGTCAAATTCGCTAATCGGCCTTGGCCAAAAGCTTTATATCAGTGGAAAGAATACAACCCCGTCTTTCTAACGTGACAGAGTAAGTGTCCTGGGAGGCTTGCAAGTACCAGATCTTAAAGCTGGTCCAGAACCGAATGCAGCAAAAAAGCAAACCTTCTGAAGCCAGCGCCCCCGCCCCATTTTATTTTATTTTATTTTATTTTTAAAATACAGCTGTTCAAAAGCCACCCAAAAGCTTGCACTGCAAGAGCAATCCCAGACTCTCTTACCTGCTATTGCTTGCACAGCCACACGCAGAAATCCTCGAACCTCCCCCTTCTCACTGACAACTGCCACTCTGTGGATAAGGGGCACTGGGTACAGTAGGTTGCTCAGGTATACGAATGCCCTGGTAATAGGGAGTGAAAAACAACATGAGACCACCACGCGTAGAGAGAACTTTGTATTTCATTGGCTGACAGGACACAAATGCCTTCATATAGCCTAGTGTCTGCAGTTCTGCTATAACACATTATCTTGTACTATGTACTGCTATTTTCACACTGCCCTTAAAGAACTCCTGCAGTATTTTCAAGCTAAATTGTGTGAAAACACAGACACACTTTAAACCAGAGCTGGCTGGAGCCAACAGGTCTACATTAGTGAGTTATAAAGTATATAGAGGAGACATTTAAGATGTTGGTTATGAAAGATGACTTTTGATGCAATACAGTTGTAAACAGCATTGTTAGAAAGACGTTAAAAACTCAAGAGGCTCTACTGCATACAAAGCATCATTAGGAACCTTCCATCCTGTGATTGTAGTTTAAAGATAATTAGAGATGACAAATTAAAAGGAAAGTGACTGTTTAGCAATCTAACAAATGTTTAACTTGAATATATACAAGCATTTAAAACAGATTTTTGATTAAGCATTTTCTCTCCTCTATGCATATTTTATAATACACTATATATATATGAAGTAATTATCAAAATTCCCCAGTGAATTATAAAACATCTTTCAGGCTTCTAAAAAGAACAGTTACTGAGTATTGGGGGAGCTACAGTATTCTCTTCAGATAAGTAGCTTGGAATATATTAGATTTCCCACTCCCATATAACAAGCCACCTTGAAATTCTAAAGCAACAGTCCAAAACACTGCAGCTTACAACAGAGTGAATGCAGCATTTTGGGCCAGTACTGGAAGATATTAAAATTTTTAGTTCTAATAAGTATTGTAACACCAAGTGGGGAAGGAGGGGTCTTATTTTGGATTAGTAGTTTGACCAATTTATTGTTCACAACTTTCAAATTATACTTTAAGCTAAGCATGCTTTATACTTCTGAGTTATATTAGAAAGCTCATTCATTTTTTCTTTTAAATGGCAGAACTTAAAATTGTAAAGGGATCTTAAAATGGCAAGTTTAAGTGTGGAAAGAGTACCTCCCCAATCAAAGTAAATATCTAAATGCAGAGAAGCCTAAAAGATCAGTCCATGGATAGCTCTCAACAAGGAAGGCAGGAGAAGGGGTTTTAATGAGTTGAGAAAGACAGTATTATGAGAGGTTTCAGAATTCAATGGATGAAGGCAGGGAGGGTACGTAATACTCCCAGGTACAATTTCCTTACACTTCATTAACTAGAAATCTACATGACGACTGTTTCATTCAGATGGTTCTAGCTGAGCTGACAGTAAATTATACTACAGCACTGAACACGTGTTTAGCTGGATTTCCTTTCACATACACTCCGTTTTCCTCTTGGCCTTTATATCCAGTACAATCAAAAATAAAGCTTGTATCAATTATTATTCTGGGTGTACAGGGTAAGCAACATGGATCCCTGCTGCCTCTGACCAGTGCCCTCAAATGTACAGGGTGTTCACCAGACACAGGAAAACAGATGAAAAAAGAGGTGAACTCAGTGCCTTTTGCCCCATAGTCAAGAACCCAAGTTAGATAAAATAAGAGGCTATTCTTCCCTGGGCCTCACCTCCTCAACATAAGGGTGTTTTTGAAATGAGGAGGGGGTAGGCATTTGTCAATTACAAACTAAAGAGACTAAAATAATTCTGCTAAAATAAAGCGATGACAAAATGCAGTATAGAAGAAAAGGATTAATAAAGCTGTAAGAGCAAAAAAAGAGACATGAAGAGAAATATATAACAAAAACAATCATAACTCAGCACATGAATAAATAAAATTAGGATCTACTTCCTTTTCAGTCTGCTCCAAAGTGAGGTAAACACTGATAAATAGGGCCCTACCAAATTCATGGTCTGTTTTGGTCAATTTCATGGTTTTAGGATTTTTTTAAATCACGAATTTCATGATTTCAGCTATTTAAATCTGAAATTTCAGTGTTGTAATTGTAGGGGTCCTGACCCAAAAAGGAATTGGGGAGGAGGGGGGTTTGCAAGGTTATTGTAGGGAGGGTGTGGTACTGCTAACCTTACCTCTGTGCTGCTACTGGGGGCGGTGCTGCCTTCAGAGCTGGGCAGCTGGAGAGCAGCAGCTGCTGGCCAGAAGTCCAGCTCTGAAGGCAGAGGGATCGCCACCCTTACTTCTGGGCTGCTGCCTGCAGAGATGGGCCCTCAGTCAGCAGCCACCACTCTCAGATCGCTCAGCTCTGAAGGCAGCAGCCTAGAAGTAAGGGTGGCATGGTATGGTACTGCCACCTGTACTTCTGCGCTGCCTGCAGAACTGGCTGCCCAGCCAACAGCTGCTGCTCTCTGGCCACCCAGTTCTGAAGGTATTGCTACCCTTACTTCTGCACTGCTGTGACCCCCCCTAAAATAACCTTGCAACTCCCTTTTGGGTCAGGACCCCCAGTTTGAGAAACCTGGTCTTCCCTGTGAAATCTGTATAGTATAGGATAAAAGCACACGAAAGACCAGATGGGGGGGGGAAGGGGGAGGGAGAGAGAGAGACCAGATTTCACAGTCCGTGATGCATTTTCATGGCCATGAATTTGGTAGGGCCCTCCTAATAAAACAGGGTGAGGAGGGGTAAGTCAGAAAAAGAAATGGTTTACAAAATAATGTTGACTTTAAACCCAAAATTTTCAGGTAGTGCTAATTTGAAGGGAAAGAAGCCAAACAAAACACTAATGAACTCAAATCATTTACACTGGCTGGACCAGGGTAGGAGTTCAGGGAGGTATAATATCACCATCATTACCAATAATACATGCAGTTTAAAAAAGATTAAGTCCAGGGAAAGTAGACACACACACCCCGTTCTCCTCATCTCTCCACCAGGCAGGAATCTAGCTAGCCTCATATCTGTGTGCATATACAATAAAAGACAGTCTCACAGGCAGTCTCTACAAAAAGCCTTCCCACTCTAAAGCTAGGGCTACCTGAACATTCTATCCCAAGATGGCAAATGAAAATATATTTACACACATGACCCAGGTTTTGAAGTTATGATCCAACAGATAAGATATCAAATGCATTCAGTTTTAGAAGGTCAGCTGCAATTTGAGAGTCACCTTGATAAAATGATAACCCCAGAGGACAAAACACACACACACACACCCCTTTCATCTTCCACTTCCTTCTATCCAGTTACCAGCTATAGGCAATTGTTTTAAATCAGGGAAAGCAATTTATGTATACAAAGAATCTTTTAGGGTTCCCATCTGGTGTAAGAAATGCTGGATCCTGTGTGGCTGAACAGCAATGGCACATTGGCTGCTGTGGCTGTACAGAGAAAAGCTGTCTTTATCCAGCAATACCGCCTTCCTCCACCTGTTACACCACAGGAGTATGCCAAGCTGGGAGTGGACGAAAGGTTAAGGTTATCTTTCACCTCTCCCTCACACACTGGAGAATTGTCCCACTCTCCCTCAATCATCCCCATCTTCAAGTATCCCCCTGCACTTTAGCCCAGCAGACTGAAAGAGGGGGAACTGTATTAGCAGAAAGATTGGTGAGGTAAAATGGCATATTCACAACAAAACTAGAAATGAAAATTTACAAACAGAAATTTTTACCAAACATAAAAACAACAGAACTCAGAATGATCATGGAATTTTTCTCTTTAAATATACAAAACATCAATTCAGGATTTGAAGAAAATACATCATAACCCTCTTCCGCCTCCCTCAAAACAAAACAAATGTTTTGATATTTCACCCCATTAAATAGTCAGACTTAACATCCCAGCATGCCAGAAGAGACGGCTAAAGGGACCAGCTCTTTGAAAAAGAAAAGACTACAGTTCAGATAGAAGGCAGACAATGCACAGTATAAAATATTGTCGTTTGATTTTAAGAAGGACTGGGTAATTGAATGACTAAACCTCAGTATTTTAACTCTCCCTTTCAGGACAAATTCATCACTGTTGAGGTCAGGAAGGAATGCTACTCTGTCCCACTGTGTCCCTTTTACACAGCAATGCACAGCTAATTAAGTGTACTATGGGGTTTTGTCTCAATCTGTATCACGCAATCACCACTGTGGGAGACAATATCTGCCTAAATGGTAGGCCCAGTTATTTGTCCGTATGCAAAGTTTACAGAACAGGACACACGCTGGAAAATACTAAGGAATGGAAATCAGTTGAACTCTGGTGGTGTCCAATCTCCAGCCATAGTCTAGTCAAAGAACAGCAGCAGGTTACTGCTGTTACAACCAGCATAAGGTTATACAAACTGATAAAACTAAACCTATAGTTAAGGGGATAGCTTCAAATTCAATTGCAGTCAGAGGACAGATGGAAACTCATGAAAAACTATTAATTCAGTTTCATTAAAATCCTGTATGATCAAAAGTGGAGTTATATAATAGAGGCAATTTACAGGAGATCAGATTGACTTATATACATCTAGAGATTCAGAGATCTGGATTCTTTTTATATGTGGATATAGGGTGTAAGTTACCTAACTGCAAAGAAGCACAAGTGTTCTTTTCATACACTGCATTTGCTCAGCCTGTATACAGTGCTTCCTGTGGAGTCTGGACGTTAGGACTGTGAAATGAAGATGAATAGTTCAACATTTTCCCAAGCACTCCACACACTGAATGAATATACACAATAGCATAATACACTCAGCATGCTGGCACTATTGTGAGAGCGTGGTTCCTGCTAGTGCAAGCAGTTACTGCACATACATGACAATTAAGAAAACTCCACACCAAAACTGACAAATCTGTGCATTAGATTAACCTGAAATAGTCGTGCTTTCAAATGTGACTTTCAGGTGTTGAGTGGTAGGAGACAATATTTCTCAGGGAACAGGAATTTTCTGCTTCCTTGCATCTTTAAGAACTAAAGTTTTTATTCCTCAGGGTTTAAGGGGGGTTTAAGAACTTCTGAGCTCCAATCACAATTCCAATCACTTACGAGCTCTCTCTATAGCCAAAGCAAGTCACTCAACAACCCTGTTCTCAATTTCCCCATCAGTAAAATCTGGCTAACCTGCCTACTGGATATTTCACAGAAATTATTTGTGAATACTTTTTGTGATCAACACACAAGTATTATCCGTGTAACATGCTGTAAGTGGCTGTGTCTACACGAGAGTCTTTAAGACTCCCTAGAGCATATCTAGGCTATGAAAATAGTTGATGTTCTAAAAACATGTTTTTAAACTCCACATAGCATATAGAGTAGACAGGGTTTAACACATTTAAAACATGCAGAAAACTAGCTAACATGTTTTAAAGGTGTGAAACCCGGTCTACACAACATGGTATGTGGTATTTAAAAACTATGTTAAACAGTTAACGGAGATGTTTTTAAAATTCCAATTATTTCCCCTAGTCCAGACAGGAACCTTGGGATGAGCTATTTTTCAGACCTTCAACTTTCCTCCCATTCTACCCCAGTCACAAAGAGGATGTTAAATGAGTTTTCTAAAGGGGGATTTATTAGATTAGATGTTACCGTTTCCTTCATATTTGTTGGAACGCTCCTTTAGAGAAAAGAAGAGTCAGAGCAATACTACCATAATCTCTGCAAATCAAGCACGGTGTCCAGGTAAACAACACCCTAATTACTACAAGCAAGGGAAAAGGAATTGGTTTTATGTATTGATGGGTAAAGCTTGTATTCTCAAGGGCTCCTTGGGCCCTTTAATGTGGAAGATTTGCATTATAATCTTAAAACTGACAGACTGCCTGAGTAGGTCTGAGGAGTTCCATTTCTAGATATGGCTGGGCTTGATTAATGTTCTCCATTCTGAAAGGCAAAGCCTCTGCAGCCTATGTCAAGAGCTGGTCCCTTTTGGCTATTCTCACAGTAACCTCACCAACCTTCCCACTAAAATGAACCAAGGGGACCGGTCGTAAAACGGGTCGTGCCCATCACTGAAGAGGTCGGATCCCTCCTCTGTTCCAGCGTCGGAGCCAGTATCATCCACAAAGGCCTCATCATCAAAGTCTTCCATCTCATCCTGCTGCTCATCGGCCAGTTCGGTTATGTCGGAGTCAGCCGTGGAGAAAGTGGGGGAGGGCGTGCGGTCAGCAAGGCGCTCATTCACGCAGCCATGGAAAATGGGGGAGCTAGATATCAGTTAACGGAACACTTTGATTAACAAAGCAAGGGGAGAGAGGAATGCTTCATAACACAGATCATACTGCTGCAGTCAGCACAGAGCCCACCATAACAGCAAGCAAAAGCTTTAGACCATCTGGATTGGGATGAGATGGGAGGAAGGGGATTGCTGACATAGTTAGGGAAAGACGGAATCCTTGGACTGAGCAAAAAGCAAAGGAAACATGAAGACAAACAAGGCTAATCA
Source organism: Lepidochelys olivacea (assembly GCF_965140295.1). Taxonomy (NCBI): domain Eukaryota; kingdom Metazoa; phylum Chordata; order Testudines; family Cheloniidae; genus Lepidochelys; species Lepidochelys olivacea. The sequence continues at coordinate 19,573,736 of NC_140428.1, forward strand.
TGTATGGTTATTTACATTGTTCTTATTAGCTCACTTAGCGTATCTACAATCTGTATATCCACCATAAGGCACTTTAAAAATAAAGGAGTGGCTCAGCAATCAGACACTTAATGAATCTTTGTCTCCTCTCACTAGGTGTTTAAATCCTTCCAGAAAAAAGCAACAAAACTGCTTTAGTGTCACACCCACACAAAGCCCTCAAGCTCTGGACCAGTTTTCCCTTGGTATTTCCGTAAGTCTTCAGTCTCTCTCACAGCAGTACTCCAACAACTTCAGACAACACTTAACTGGTTATTTCAATCCCTTCCTTTTAGAAATAAATCTTAAGTTTGATTAAGGGTGAATTCAAACACTTACCCTCTGAAAGGTTAAATCTGTATCAAGAAAGTTTTAGGCAGCATTTCCTGCTTCTTACCAGCGTTTTGGTGATGCAAGACGATCAATAAGATCCAGAAGTTGGATCATCAATCCTGAGACCCCACATACATGGCTGATATGACTACACAGCCTAAAACTCTATTCAAAGTCACAGCTTTCTCCCCGCAATGAGTAGGTGAAGTGCCAGGAGATAGAATTGTCATCACGTACCTACCAACCAGTTTGAACCAATGGAATCGATCGTAGAAGGGGTCACTACCAGTCATTGTGCTCTCATTCTCATCCTGGGCATTGGACGCCATTTCTCCAGCCCTGTCATACATCTCCCGCATCAGCTCCAACCTCTGCCTACACAGCAAAAAGTCCCAAAAAAATTAATGTTGAAAGAAACAATAAGAATTTGCTTCTACCGTATGATGAATGAGGACATTAGTACAGAGATGCTGTGGTCATTTTTCTAAAAGAGCATGCATACCACAGGGACAGAATAAAGTATCGTCCTAAAACAGGCAAGGGGAAAGGGGGGTACAAAGAGGTAAGGGGCCAGTTCATCTCTACTGTACTAATGCTCTACCATAATGTTAGGGGTCACTGTGCTGTGGGAGATGCCATCTTTTGGAAGAAATGCAGAACACATGCCAGTCAAGGTCAATAAATATCCCATGGCTCTTTTCATAAGAGCAGGTTAAGCCCTGAGGCTCTGGTCAAATTTAAGCTTCAGTCATTACATTCTGCCTCCCCAAATTCCTCCTGCAGTTTCATCTAGGCACATTCGTTGCTTTCTGCACTGAACCAATGTATCGTGTTGGTGTGCACTACTGAACAGCTGTCACATGCCACCCAAAAAAGTGGCTGCATTTCAGTACTTGGCAAAATGACCCCACTATAAACCACAAGCACGTAGAGGATTATTTAAGGTTTATGTTTCAAAATCCTTGGATTACACTCCAGAAGTGCAAAATTAAAAATTGAAGAATCCGTAGTCATACAAACAAGTAGGAAACCCTGGCCTATCTTGTGCACATTGCACAAGAATGATGGAAACCACCACCTCAGACTTGAGATGGTTAAAATTTGGGAGGGTTTTCTAAGGGCAGATCTCCATTACTGAAGTTTTACTTTTTAATTTTGTTTATCAGTAGTAGGGTTATGTGAAGCAGAAGAGAAGGAATGAGTACCAGACAAGTGCAGGAAACATATATATTAAGGCAGTGAGATGAACTGGGACAAGTCTAAAGAGACCTTAATAAAAAAAACCCTACTAATTTTGAACTAGACCCTACTTGAGTTTCTCCAGGGACCAGTAATGTGTTGCTCCATTCTTCACATCCTGGACTTCCACAGCCACTACTGTCCGAGGGAAAGGTCTGTTGTTCCGAGTCTTCTCTGACTCATTGGGCAGCAGCTCAGGGGGCAGAGGGGAATAGAGAGTGTTGGTCAGCAGGACAAACTGAAACTGCACCTGAATGGAGAAAAACAAATATATTCATAGAAATCAGGCACAAGGGGGCTTCTATTTAACAAGTAGCAAGAACACTCCCCAAAAGCCTCATTAAAATGAGACTGGGACCCACCTAAACGAAAGAAGGAATCAACTTGATTTTTATCTCTGAGAGCAGCACCAATTTTTTAAGTTCAAAACATTTAAGGAACAGCCTGGTAGTCTAACAGCATATAATACTGCCATGTTGGGCATCTAGATCTAGCATTCACTTTTTGATAAAAATGAATGACCCAACATGAAGTTAGAGAGAAGATCCCTTTTCTTTTCCATCTTAACAAGGCTTTAAAGGATAACTGGAATGGGGACTGGGGAGACAATGTAGGGGACATGAAATATACAAAAATAGATTGAAAGAAATACAAATTCAGTATGGAATCTGAATCATGGCAGTCAAGCCTCAAAGCACTTCACATACCAAAATAAAAACCACGAGGTATGGTGGGTTAAAGGCAAGAAAAATAAGTATAATACATCAAAGCAGGATCAGTATACAGACAATATCTAGGAGTTTGGTGGTCCGTACAATCTTACCTTCTTCTTTAATTCCACGCTGATTGCATTGGCCTCTTTCAGATAGACTGCATTGCCCCAGAGCTGGTCCCTTAATGAAGTGAACTGGTGAAACTTCCATTTCCTGAACGCCCACTGGGCCAGTTCATATTCATGCTGAGTCCAGGGCACTGAGGAAAGCAAGGAAATAGCCTAGTCAAATGTAATGGTTTTCCCTCCAACACACCCATTCAGAGGTTATTTACTTCTCTTCATTTTCTTGTAAAATACTTAATGTTGTCACTGAAAAGAGAGCATGGAAAGGAGATAGGTTGTACTCATTGCTCAATGGGTAACTAGCTCTGATCTTCCACTACAAGCACTGGAAGCTTAACCTATAAAGCAGGGGTCGGCAACCTATGGCACACGAGCCAATTGGACCCGGGAAGACAGCAGGGTGCCACTAAAAATCCTGCCCGGCCCGGCCTGCTCTTTTCTGCCCCCCAGTCCACCGCTCTCTCCTTGCAGGGCAGGCAAGCTTCCCCCTCCCCCACCTCTTCCACCAGCATGCTAGTTCCTGCCCCTCCTTCTCTCCCGCCCTGCGGCCGATCAGCTGACAGCCCTTGCTAGGAGCAGGAGAGGTAGAAGTGGAGCTGCAGCACGCTCTCTGCTCCGGGGACCATGGGGAGGGGGGTGGAATCAGGGCATATCCCCTCCAGCCCCCTGCCAGGAGCTGCTCAGGGCAGGGGGCTGGGAGCACCCCCACGACTCCAGCCCACACACCCCAGCCCTCTGCCCTGACCCCTGCACCAGCCCCACACACCCTCAGCCCCATGCCCTGACCCCTGCACCCCCCCACAACCCCAGCCCTGATTCCGGCACCCCCACACATACTCAGCCCCCCCATGCCCTGACTCTTGCAACCCCCATATCCCCACTCCCACCAAACAGGAGCTCCTGCACACACCCCACATTCCCACCTGCACCCCTCGCACCAAATGGAAGCTGCCCAGGTAAGCGCTCCACACCCAAACCTCCTGCCACAACCCTGAGCCCCCTCCCTCATTCCAGCTCCTGGCCAGACCCTGCACCCCAACCTGCTCCTTCACCCCCAGCCCTGTTCTCAGTGCACTCCCACCCTCAGCTCAGTGCAGAGAGAGAGGAAGAGAATGGGCTAGAACCAGGGAGAAGGTAGGTATCTACTCTATGTGGACAGGGCCGGGACTCCAGACCGGCAGCAGGCTGAGCGGGGCCGGCAGCCGGGACCCTGGCTGGCAGGAGCTGGTGGACAGAACCCCAGACCAACAGCGGGCTGAGCTGCTCAGCCCACTGCCGGTCTGGGGTCCCGGCCACAGGCCCCGCTCAGCCTGCTGCCAGCCTAGGTGAACGGAACCCCAGGCCGGCAACGGGCTGAGCGGGCCAGCGGCGTAAGATCAGCATTTTAATTTAATTTTAAATGAAGCTTCTTAAACATTTTGAAAACCTTGTTTATATACGACAATAGTTCAGTTATATAATATATAGACTGAAAGAGAGAGACCTTCTAAAAAACATTAAAATTCATTACTGGCACACGAAACCTTAAATTAAACAGAATAATTGAAGACTCGGCACACCACTTCTAAAAGGTTGCCGACCCCTGCTATAAAGCATTTGGAGTAGCTAGACCGAAAGAAAAACTAAGCAAGCTCTGGTTACTTGATTTGTAGAAATCCAGAAGGCTAAAACGCTAATAAAAAAGAGAAAGCAAATACCCAGGGAGAAGATGGTTAAGCTCTACATCTGTTGAATCACTCCTCCCTTCCTGGGTGTTCTGTAGCACAGAGAGGAGTTAGCTGCATAAGATGCTCTCACTTACACTAGACCCAATCAGGAGTTTTTTTTCCACAAGGCAAGTCTACACTACAGCGCTACACTACCACTGTAGCATGTCTGGCGAAGACGCGCTATGCCAATGGGAGAGTGCTCTCCCGTTGGCATAATTATTCCACCTCTGCAAGAGGCAGAAGCTGTGTCAGTGGGAGAGCGTCTCTTGCCAACATAGCGCTGGTGTGGACAGTGTTTAGGTCGATGTAATTTACATCGCTCAGGAAACGTCTTTTTTACACCCCTGAGCAATGTAAGTTAGATCGACTTTCACGGAAGTGTAGACCAGCCCACAGATTAGAGAATCCTAGCGCAAACTCACGAATAATCTCTGTTTAGGACACGAGAGCTCTGTGGACTGGCACCAGAATATGAAGCCCAAAGCTCATTCCCATCTAATGGCTGCTGGGTGGCTTAAATGAATTTGAGGGTCCTGGTCCAGTTCCTTTGTTCAATGCTCATTCAGAACCTGTTCTGTGAATACAGAATTTCAGTCTATATGGCTGTCAAATTTGCTCTTTAAGAGGCCATCACTTTTTCACAAGTTCCAAAGTTGGTTTTCCAACTTATGACAAATATCTCTGTAGTACAACTTCCTTTGCACCAAAGATTTGGAAACAGCCAGAACTGTTTCCAGTCTCAAACTCACCTTCCTCCTCTTCCTCTTCCTCCTCTGTCATCTCAGCAGCTAGGGATCGCGTCTCAACCTGCTTCTGCAAGGCCTGCAGTTTACTCTCATAGTCCTGTGGGAAGACAGGAGATACCGTGTAGGAAAAAGACAGACATGAAAGTGAAGAGGAGACAGCCAGAGAGAGATAAACACTTCAGGAGTGACAGACACACAAGAGGAGAGGAGATATGCACAAATATTTCCATTTAACTCTCAAAGAGATCAGACTCCTCTGAAATAGAATTCAATAACATACTAGACATCTTTGGAACTTTTCCTTCTAGAAGAGTGGACAGGAGAAGATGAGGGTGTCTGTAAGATATGCTGGTATGTCTGCCATGTGTTTTCCTTATTGTAAGACCCCCATACACACAATGGCCATAGACTGTGGAGGGCTTTTTTTTTCCCCCAGTGGGAAAGAACTCAAAACTGGAATGTCAAGAGGGCATCGGTAAATTTGTCGGTATAATTTACCTAGTTTTGAAAGTACTTCTGGTGACAGTGCACATTTTGCATAAAAAGTGCGCAGGACCAATGGATCCATGCCCCACTATTCCATCCCTCACACACCATAAAAGTCATTAAAATGGAAAACTCACTGCTGATACAAACTAAATAGTGGAATAATGACCAAAGTAGGATTATAAAACATGGAAAAGCTGAAGATCAGTGCTTAGAAATTGAGGTTAAGTGCCTCAAAGATTAAAATGTTTGTGAAACAGTTTTATGCAGTTAACATTTTTGCACTGTTCTCTATATTATTTAGTTAGGCTACATGGAGATGGACTGGAGAGATGGTGTATCTTCATTGAACCAAGACCGTGAAGAGTTAGATATTCTATTGAGTTTTGTCTTTTGGTGCAATGGAATTAATTTTATGCTTTAAATGAAGTTTATTCCTTTATCAAGTTCTCACCACCTAGGGTGTGAGTGCAACACACCATTATGTATATTTAATTTCACACAGGAAGAAAACAGTTTTATGTTTATACAGATAAGACTAACTGTGCCTAGGCCAAAGCAGGTTTGGTTCTGAGCATACTATGGTCCCACTGGTAAGGACGTGCAGGGGGTGAAAAATTTATCCCCATCATGTGAAGTGGAGGAATGGACCAGTGGTATTTTTCTGACTCTTAAGTGTTTGGAAAAGAATCAGACCCATCCTAGTAGAAAAATGTTTAGGATGTTGTATCTTGCAAAAGTAATTGCCTGGACAAAGTGAGATAAAGTGTCCTGTCACCACCACCAAGTTCCTTCTCCCAGTGGGTGGAGAGAAGGAGGACAGCACAGGAAAACAATTTCTCTTGGAGCTCCCCTATGAGCAGCGTTAGAAGTGAAAGTTAGTATATCCTGCTAATCTGCAGAGGACTCTGCAAAGGCTTACTCAAATAAACGAAAGAAAATACTGATATTCATGGAAATACAGAAAAAAACAAACAATAAGACATATGGGCATTTACTCAAAGGTGCATCTCAGGCTCTAGATCAGATGGCAACTTGGGTACAGGAGAAGACAGAAGCTTAACAGAATATCATACACTTGTTTTTAAATATACTGACATCCTAAATGTCAATAAGAAAGTTACTAATTGTGAAAGGCCGAGTACCTGGGTGTGGAGATGCATGTGAGACAAAGGGTTTGGACCAGAGAATTTCATCCTGCCTAAGAGGTAGGGAAGATGCTATGGGCCAGATTTTCAGGAGTACTCAGCACCTTGTAGCTCCCACTTTTGAATGTCTGTACGCTTACTTAGATGTCTAAATTGGTGTTTGCTGGATGCTCTTAAAACTGGCCCCTCTGTAAAACTACCTAAAACTCACTTTGGTAATAAAAGTTGCAAACCTCTCCAATTTAACATGGATCAGGAGACCTTTCCACCACAGAGCACCACGGCAGTGCTATAGTCCTAGTAGCCAGGGTGTTCTTTTGAAAGGATAAAATAAACATAGCACTAGACTGCTGGACAGAGTAAAAAGGGGAGAAAAGATCTGTGTTGGGATTGCAAAGTGAGAGGAAGAGGATTACTTGTGCTTAATACTCAAAGACAGTCTCATCTCTCGGAGGGAATTCTCATGTTTTAGATTGCCTCCCCTTATTTCACGGTTTGATTGGTTTTACCAGTGAGATGATGGGCTCTTTCAGTAGCGAGCCCTTGTAACATACAAGACCATGGAATCCCCTAGCTAGTTAATTCGCCATGTGTCGAAAAGTCCCTGCACTTGGCCATTTCTATCCCCACTGAAAGTTCTGTCACTAGCTGTCATTAAAACAATACTCTCTTGAGAAGTCAAGGAAATCTATGGACTCTAGCTTCTGGGTATTAACGGGCTTAGTTATGACTGAGTCAGGTGGGTGCTTTGGGGAATGCAAAGGAGATAAAACTGCCAAGAGCCTCTGTCAAACCATCTGATACTCCACAAGCAGGCATTTCTCTTTTCATAGAATATCAGGGTTGGAAGGGACCTCAGGAGGTCATCTAGTCCCACCCCCTGCTCAAAGCAGGACCAATCCCCAATTTTTGCCCCAGATCCCAAATGGCCCCTTCAAGGATTGAACTCACAACCCTGGGTTTAGCAGGCCAATGCTCAAACCACTGAGCTATCCCTTCCCATTTGTGGACACTTATTTTCCTTGAACATACACAGTTCAGCCTTACTGTACTAGATTGTCTTATGACATGTGAGGGCTTGACACATACATACGCACCTTTCCCACTTGTAAGCGTGTATCCTTACTGGGGAAAATAGCCCCCCCCCCTTTTTTTTTAAGAGAAGCTTTGAAGAGTGTTTACTTTAGAAACATGCAGTAATTACTACTTTCCTTTCTAAACTGGTGTAGGTTTTGTAAAAGAGGAGGAAAGTGGTAAGAAATTGGGTGATTTATAGGAGCTTGGTCAAGACATCTGCAGTGTTAAACCTGATCTGAATGGATAGTTCTGCTTTGGAACCAACAAGACATTCTTGGTGGAGAAGCATACAGGAGATGAAGGGAAAGTCTTTTCACAGTCAAAGGTAAGTTGATTTTATAACCTCGTAACAGAAAGGGTGGCAAAGGCAAAGAGGTCCCGTATCTAACTAAAAGCAGCAACCCTATTAATATGTTTTCAGCACTGGAACATACTTTCAGCCTCACGCTGTACCAAAACGAGGATGCTTAAGGGATTACACACCTTACTTTAACACATTATATACAGTATAAATATACACACACACCCTAGCACTCACAGAATTTCAGTCTTATTGTGAGCCTGGGAGAAAAAGAGGAGCAGAACCCAGAACAGTGTTTCATCAGAAGAAAATTTCACAGATTATGAATTTGTTGGTTCCTCACATGACAAGCTTTTAATCTTTCTGCCTTCATCCTCCCTCCTCCAGCACTCTTGGCCACCCCCTGCTCCCCAAAAAAGTTTTGGGAACTAAGTCCCCATAACACTGAATACATCAATATGAGAGAATGAAGAGGCGTGCTTTATGAGGCTCTAGTTGTACATGAACTGAAATGGACTTCAAGACCTTAGGTACTTGCATTGCATGAATGGGGCCCACACTGGATCATTTGTGGATCTCCTTGACGCTGAAGATCATCACTTATTACCCACCAAGGCATGGTGATCCTTTATTTTTTAGTTGGTGGTATGTGCCTTTCCCACAGGCATGAGCTTTGCACTTCAATCATCCCCTATTTCAAGATCTTTGAAGATTCCAGCTTGTCTCATCTCAGCTCCAGATCTCAGAACTCACTTGTCTTTTTTTAAAGACACTTTCAAGCATATAAATGCAACATGAATTTAATTCTTAGAATTTTTATGTGGGGATCAAGGGGCAAATACACACCAATACTTCAGAAAGTGCAGAGGGTGTTGCTGGATTCTTTGGAAGAATTTATGCAGATATTTAGGTTGCATTTCAAACCTCTTTGCTAGTCCATGATCCAAAACCCTAGAACTCATTCTTTCCCTTAATGCATTTCTTCCAATGCCACATTCTAAAGTCGAATTGTTATGAAAGTGTCAGCACTGCATCGTTCCTCATTCCAATGAAGTGCCCAAACTTCAGTGTTACATTGTTTTAAGCCCTACTTAAACAAAATTCTTCAGGCTTATTTACATAGGGACAGCCAGGAAACTTAATCCACATTAACTAAACATGTGAATGATCTTTGAGTGTCCCTGTGTAGACAAGCCCCTAGTTAAGCTAAACACCTCGTGCACCCACAGTATATCTTATCACACCAGTTCAGTACTTTGATGGAAGAATGAAGGAGCACGCAGAAGCAGAAGGAATGAACTTTAGAATTCCAGCAGGTGGCACCCTTCCCACAAGGTGATGGCATTAGGGAGGTGACTGCTGTCTTATTCTAAAGACACTTTCCACAGGATGCATCCGATGAAGTGAGTTGTAGCTCATGAAAGCTCATGCTCAAATAAATTGGTTAGTCTCTAAGGTGCCACAAGTACTCCTTTTTGCGAATACAGACTAACACGGCTGTTACTCTGAAATCTAAAGACATTGAAACAGAAGTCCTGACCACTTGAGGTCATTAAAGCCCCCCTGGCCTTTAAAAAAAAAAAAAAAAAAAAGACTAAGGGCATTTCTTTTTTGTATCTGGGCCATGTTTCAACTCCTTGTTTTTCCTTGAACTTTCAGTTGAAGAAAATTCACTTATCCTAAGCTGTAGTTGCTACATTCTCTCCACAAGGGGTTGCATTTCAGTGGAGGATGAAGGGATTCCTCTGTACAGTTGATAAATCTGTTTATTAATTATCCCTTTGGAATAAGAGCCATAGGTAAAACAGATTTTTTTTAAAACATTGTGTCCCTTGCTGAAGTTCTTAATGATTTCTGCTCTGTAAGGAAGGGATTCTTTTTGTTTGCCTGGTGGGTGAGGTGGTAGAGAGAGATGAAGGCTTCAAGCTGCAACAAGTTTGACAGTGACATAGAATACCTAGAACTCTAAAATGCATTTCAATATAAAAGGCAACTGTCTTCTAGAGATCAGTTTTTCCCCCCTAAATGACTATACCACTGTCGCTTGAAACTCAGAAAGCAAGCAGTGGGGAGAGGGATGGGAGAATAAACAACAAACAAGTCAAATAGTCAAACATGAAGGGTAGGATTCATTTTCTTGGAGTTGGTCTGGAGCTTTCGGAGACATGCTATTAATATGAAGATGACATTTTAGCGGTCTCCTGACTTATTGTTTACAGAGACAGAGGTGCTGTGGGAGAAGCAGAATCTAAGGAATATGCATTTCAAGCAGTGCTTACATTAGTGGTGCATTACCCACCAACTCCTTCAGCATCCCTGAAAAGTAGAATCTTTGTTCTGGCTCTTTCAGAGAAGCTGAAAGATTGACAGAAAGAAGGGTTGCAGCATCGGAAAATGTTCCATCACAACCCCTTGTTTCTGTTAGTACTTGAGTACAGACATATTATTTGGGTACGATAAGGACACAGTAACTCATCCTTTGTCTCTCCTTTTTTGTAGTGATCCTCTTTTTTTTTTTTTATGTGGACTCAAACCAAAAAATCAAATATAGACAGATATCTAAAGATATGAACATGTTCACAGTATGTAATTTTTCCCCCCTTTATCCTCATCTTACAAAAAGAAACAGGTTTGTTTATTTTTAAGTACACTAGGTCAGGTATATTTTCCCAGAATAAGGGAACATTTCACCAGTGAAATAAATATTCTTGTAAGATAGGACTGTTTCCCGGCAACAGGCAGTACTCTAGTGTTTAAGCTATCAGGCAGCTTGGCTTTCAATACTGAATAAAAGGATGAACAGTCATCTTGATTCACAGACCGTGTGATGGAACTGCTGGGCTTTGATACTGGTCATTGACTTTTTTTTTTTTTAAACCCACACAATGGAAAGAGATTCAGGCTAAGTGTTGGATACTTTATCTGAGTGGTAGCTTTCAACTGAAAAACTGTGGTATAACAGAAAAAAAAAAACTGTACAGAGAAAACAAGACCACTTAGAAAATCCTTAAAGCTTTTTATTTGCAAACGTGTGGTAGGATTTTTATTTTTTTTTAAATGCCTGACTGGGGTCTGCTGCTCCAAGAACACATCATGGTACAGACATGTCTCTTCTAAATTTCTGTTCCTCATTCTTTGGGAATAGCAAGATGGTAAAGATGGACTTTCCTATTCCTTAGTCTATAAAGGAAATTATGAATTCCCTGCTGTGCTTCCTTAGAATTTAAACTAATGTAAGCAACAAGATTACAGCCCATATCCTTCCTGCACTGTAAATGAAGTTTCATAACATGTGGTGGTAGAAGCAAATGGGGCCCCTGCTATATCTGTCTCAAGAGTAATTTAATTTTACATGGGCCAATTTGAGGAACAACTGAAGGAGGAAGAAATTTTAAACTTAACTCAACTAGAATGGGTCACAAGACAAAAAAATTTTTTTTTAAAAATATCAGAAAGGCTAAAGTTTTGTGCTACTGAATATACCAGAGATAAGTCAAGACGCTTACAAGAGTATTTCATAGTTTATTGAAAAAGCACTTGTTACAATACAAACCAGCTTTGCTTTTCATGAGGAAAGCATTTGCTCTCAAGACAATCAAACTTTTTTTTGAAAAACGTGAACTGGACAGATCTGAAAATCCCATAATTTCATTGGAAGGAGACTTACTACCTCCTTTAGAGTAACAATGGGTAAACATGGATTTCTCATCTGGCAGTTCTTAAAGTGGTTCAGAGGCAAGTATCTGGGTTTTAAAACACACAGCTTACAAGAATGAATGGAGAAAGATACTGAAAATATGTTCATAACACTTATTATACAAAGCTCTCCCCCTAATCTGATAGATTTCTTAAATCAGATAGCCTGAAAAAGTACACTGAAGTGAAAAAATAAGAAGCATTTCCCTCCGGTCCCAAGTCCCCAGTGAGATTTCTTTAAGGATAAGAAAACCCCTCACGCTAAGGCACTGTTGCATGCAAGTCAGCTGCCAACAAAGCAAACAGAAAATCAGCCCTTGGCAATTAACTTCCTGAAAAGGCACCTGCATCATGGATGCTGCATTTTTCCATTAGCATGAAAGCCTTTTCACACTTATATAGGAAATTGACTGTTTTAGTGCTGGTTAATTCCATCTGCATTATAGAAAGGGATAATTTAATAGTTTTTAGGTTTCACCCTACATGGTTTGTAATAGCCTCTTAAAAGATTGAAAGAAAGCCAGCTTCCCCTGCCCAATTTTGGCTCCATTTGGCAGTTACTGTATTTTGCTCTTTTTTCAAGTCATGCAGGAAAATTAAGAAGCAATTTATGTGGACAGCTTCAGAACAGCATTTGCTAGGTAACTGATGCAGAATTCAAACAAACTGGGTGGTTTTTTAGTGCTGCACCAAAAAACACTGACAGTCTTGGGTAACAGAGTGATGGTTTAAAACCCATTCCCCATCAGATACTTAGAGCTAAGGAGAACATTTCTTTCAAGGTAGTTTTAAGCCAACACACATTGACAAGACTTTTATTTAAAGTCTGGGATTTAAAAATCAAATTAGTATATGATTTTATCCCATTTCAAAATACATACTTGAACGGATTTCAAAAAAACGGCATGCAAACATGTTCCTTTTGCATACCTCAGCCATGTGCTGGTTTTGCATAGGTTATTGCTATATTGCGCAAACAGAATGGGGACACACAAAATAGACTTATTGGGTCTTTCCCTTGTGCCTGGCTCCTATCCAGGATAATCTCTGCTTGGCTGGAATGTTCCATATGAAGGCACATGGGAATTTCTGCAGATACTCATTGTTTTCATCTCTCCCTGCTTGACACAAAACAGAGCAGGTCGTAAGACATTTGAAAAGGATGGCAGAGGGACAAATCATATCACTCGTTATTGCCAAATAGTAGGAATGGGACAAACTATTTACACAGAGTTCTATAGTAAAGCTAACAGCACAAGGTTATTTGCAGCCCAAAAATAAAATCAGAGTGCTGACTCAAGCTGAAAGAAAAGTGCTGTCTTTGTACCAGGGCTTCCTTTCTTTGAAGGATAAGGGATTTCAGTGTTTCCATTGTTCACAGAGACTGAAATATGGAACAGATGCAACTGGCATCACCATTTTGGACAGAAAATTAACCGTGTCATCAGTTTAGAGCCATCTGGGAAGCAACGCTATTGAACCTCCTAAATCCCAGCGATCATAATGTGTCAGGAAACATTCATGTGACTGGACTGCAGTGTTGAGACCTGAGTGACTCATACCAAAGTAGTAAGTCTCCGGTTGCAATTTAACCATGGAGTTACAACCAGCTCCTCTGTAATAATATAGTTCAGAAGGGAAGAAAATATGTAGGCAGGAAATAATAAAGGGGAGGTAAGTTGCAGGCAATTTCTGCTCATTTATAGCTATGCTGAAACATGCAAAAGTGAAACTGTTACCAGTAGGGCTTATGTTTAACACAAGGAAAATGACCTCAAGTAGTAAAATCAAGGATATTTGTGCAACACAGCACAAGTCATTTAACTGTACAAACGTAACACAGAACGTGACTCAACCACACTAAATCAGCCATAAATACTCAAGTTCATTTTAAAAATTGCGTTCATGTTAAACCTTACAGTAAACCAAGTTTCCCTCCAAAGATTCAGATTTGTCCTAAAAATTCAAGTCCAAAAACAACTTAAGTAAATAAAAATTAATGAAAAGACTACATTTTCAAAAGCAAAGAAACAAGTCCTACAGTTAAAAGTAGCACTTTCCAATCAAGATAAAAAACTCCAAAAACCCATAAGCCTAGTTCTTAGTCAAACAGCATCTACTTTTTTGTCCACTATTTTTAGTGTCATTTGTTCTGAAAGATTTGAAGTAGGATCACAGGGTTTGCAAGTGTTTATGTTGTTTTCATTTGTAAATTTAGGTACCTTTGTTTATGGTATAAGTTAAAATACTGCGTCTAAACTGTACTTTTCTGGGGGAGGAGGGGTAAATGACAACAAATGTTCCCCTTAAAGTGACAGATTTGTTCAACAAGACTTGAAACAGAGAGCAATCTGAAACCAGAAGGCACTAGAATGAGGTATTATGTAAAATGAATCAGTTCTCTAGCCCTCCTTTCTCTGCCCCCTCCAATTCACGGTAGTATTCTAAATCCTCACCAGTAATACATCTGAGACCCAAAGCCTAACCACTGCAGTGGAAGAAATCAGCTCAGAGTGTCTTTACTGCACCATTAAAGAACAAAAAGTGCAGTGCACGTTTATCATCTCAGTATAGTAAGTTATAACTAAAAACCATTATAATAGAGACAGGATGGGAATGAGAAAAAGCTTATTTCCATAACATGGCTCTGGCCATGTGCACAGTCCCCCATAAAACCCCATTCAGAGGCAGATTTCTACAGTCATGGCAATTTCATACTGATGTTGATGAAACTAGGCAGGAGGACAAAAAGGCATGGTACTCTCTAAAGGGGTGGGGGTGGGGGGCAAGTGTCCAAGTAGCTCTCAAATTTCTGTAAAGGAGACAGCACATCTACAAAAAGCCACGTATTGTCTTGCCAGCTGACAGCTTTTGGTTTACCAATTATTTAAAAACATGGGTTAGGAGGTGAAAAGTGAATTGAATGGAAGAGCCAGAGCTAAGCTTACAATATAAAATGATCGGTTTCTTCATTTCTAACCAAAAGGTCACAAGAGACATTCAACACTATAAACTAGATTCCCCTTTTGATTGTCTACATAAAAAGATGGAGGGAGGCAGCTCTTTATATATTCCAGACAGTATTTTCAGCTTTAGAAAAATACTCCAAGATAAAAAATAAGGAAGGTACACTAGCTAATAGGGTACCCTCTTTTCCACAGTCTTCTAATCTATAAAGGGGTCTCAACATTTTTCACAATATTTCTCCGAAGTCTTGAAAATTGCACCATGATTCATAAGCAAAAAGGATGTGTTGAAATACCAATATCTTGTGCTTTGTACATCAAGTCACTCAAGTTCTAATTGGCCAACTGAAACCCAAGGTAGATGGTGATCAAAACTGTCCCATTGCAATGCTTCTGAATGATAAGCCAGCACTGACCCCTTCTCCCATTTGTCCAGTGAATCATACTGTAGTTTCTCTGCCAGCTTTGAGGTTAGGTGCAGAGAATTGTCGTCTCATCCGTGGAGGTGTCACAAACTGGTCGTAACGGCTGTGCCCATTAATCTGTTTTGGGTGGATGTTAACTGCATTGCTCTCTGTATTGCCTCCACTGTTGTGATTGCAATAGGATTGGTGGTGCTGGTGAATGTGGCGTTTCTGCTGGAACTTCTGGAGGTCTGGGTTCTGGTGCCCACTGTGGGACTGCAGTGATTCAGATGAGCCAGATGTCTGACGGCACAAGCTTTTCTGGTAGCCATTGTTGAGAGAATTGCTTCTCCAGCGTAACTGAGGTGGTGTCTGTTGCTGATTGCTAGGCTGTGGCTGAGTGTTCAGCTGTTGCCAGTTAATCTGGATATGATCTTGACTCCTTTGTGGGTCATGTAGGTTCCACAGTTGCTGAGGATCCTGGGAGACAGCACTGCCACCTTTTTCTCTGTTCTCTTCTTTGTTCTCTTTCTCTTCCTCCTTTGGAATTCGGACCTCAATAACCTCATCCTCTGTGATAATTATGTGAGTACCTGGACTCCACGAGTTTCTGTGTTTGGGGTTGCTCTTAAATGGAAACCGGGGCTTACGGTTTTCAGGTGGGATAAATCGGTGAGGCATGTTTTGTCGACGGAGCTGTTTGGCGATTTCCTGCTGTTGCAAGTTCTTAAACCGAATTTGCTCTTGCCTCATCCAGTGCAACCGCCCACGCCTGAAGGCTGGGTCATCCTCCATTAATTGGGAAACACGCTCCTCTTTATCAAGCTCATCATTCTCATCTTTTTTCAAAGCGTTCGCATACTTCTTGTCAGCATCCACCACACTCACAGAGTTTGGATTTTTAACATTAGCAGCATTAGCTGTGGTCGACTGGGCTCTCAGCTCCTGTGACCCTATCAGTGGTAAAACCCTCTCCATTTTTAGCATCTTATTTCGGAGAACTTTTATTTCCTCATCCTTCATGTTGTTCTGCCTTTTCACTTCCTGCAAAATATCTTCCAATTTGTCTATATGTACCTTAAGGTCATCCACATCAGTTACTCCCTTCCCACTGGCCATGACATCTTCAATCCTCTCATCTCCAACTCCCACAGTATCCCAGACATCCCGGGCAACAGCTCGCCATGAGTCACGCTCATTGGGATCTTTCTTTCCGTACATGGCACAAAGCTCTTTCATTTTAACAATGGCCAGTGCCTCAATCTCCTGCCTAGTATGCCTGAAGTCATTGAGGGCTACCTCATAGCAGATCTCCTTCACAGCCTGTATCTTTAAGTCTGAGATGGTGACCCATTTTGAGTCTTTGCTAAGGCGCCGGCGTTGTGGTATCTGGTACATTTTAATAGGCTCTCGCTTCTTCCCACTGCTGGGGAGACCACACTTTTTTACAATGGTCTGCAGCTTGCTGGGGGGCAGCTTCTCTCTCAGGGAGGTGATCAGTCTCCAGCTCTCCTCACACGATCTCTTGTCCGAATCATCCCCACTATCAGAGTCTGCATCCTTTGGAAAAACAAAAATCAAGAAGTGGCCCCAAAACAACCAAAATTAAAATTGAAAAAAAAAAATGGAAAAACTAAATAAAAACAGGCAAAGAAAACTAAAACAAATAAAAATTAAACAGAACAAATCATATGGATGTCTCTCACGACTGAGTGTAAGGACATGAACATTTCTGTCAGCCTCCCAGCATTGTTTCCTTTAAAATATAAGTTCTCCAGTCTACTAAAATTTACATTTAAATATAACTTTAAAATACTACATCTAACCTAAGTTCATCCCCTCCCAGCCCCCCTCCAAAACCTTTAAACAGAACTAAAGTCCTTGACAAAAACAAGGTGTAAACTGCACCCCACATATGTTACGAAGACATGCAATTCCATGCCACACACATGTGCCTTGGTTACTGCTGTTGCTTCTTTCAGAAAATCCTCCCTCAGTGAGTGAACACAATAGCCATCGTAGAATGATGGGATGAGCAGCCAGAGTAAGTCAGGTTAACACTGGTTAGTAATGTTGTATACGGTGCTGGGATGCTTGAGTTTAGAATCCACTTTACTACAAGAGCAGCCAGAGAAGTGTTAAGAGGATAAGAAATAATAAAAATAGAAGCAGCCAATAGGGTCAATGTTAAAAGTACCGTAAGTGCTACTATGACAGGTGAAGATGTTTCATAATCCAAGGAAGACTTGCTACTAGCTAAGCGGATATCAAGAATCAGAGTTTCAAAGGGTTTTTCCATTTGCCACCTTGCTGTGTATTTTAAAAACATTGACAGACTTGCACGTCTGAAGAGTCAGCATCAGAAGAATGTTATAGTAACTTTTAAAAATTGTTTTAACCAATAAAAATGCTATTCGATACCCAGTTTTCTTCCAATCTTCTCAAACCTTAGTAAACATTTAACAAATTCGCACCTGCAGCTCCCATACATTTGCTAAGGATTGCACTTGTTTTGCTTCATTGTTCCAAGTTTTCCAACAGGATTTCTGAAGAGGTCACTCTTATTAAATCATTTTATTGAGAAACTCTTCAGGTTTCTATAAACTATGAATGGTTACTTGAGAGATAAATACTATCAAAAACTAAGTGTATTCATTACTGATAACTGCAAACTGGAATTAAGTCAGCCTATTTTTAAAAAGGTGGGGTTTTTATACTTTGAGATCACTCTTCAATATATAGTCCATTTCTGGTTGTTAATCTGATTCTCTAGAGCTTGTATCCCCTTCAAATACTGCAAGAGTCAATCTCTGTTGAAGTAACTGCAACTCGCAAGTTTTTCAGACAAAAGAATTACAGAACACATGAAAAATCAAGAACAGCAATAGTCAATTATATGCTAGGGAAATATGCATCTCTGGTTCTAAACCACTAATTGACAGACAATTTAAAAGACCCTATAGGCAATAGTTGAGCAATAAAGAACAGGGTATATGCAATACAATATATTCTGCTTCTGGGAATGATGAGATGGATTTTAGAGAAAGTTCTGTTCTCTAGGGTCAGTAACTTTTTTTTGTGTTAACATTATGTGTACTGCTTGTGAACTTATATTATCTTAAGATTTGTAATAAAAATAATTTAGACCATATTCCCCGTTTAGGCCAGAACAGATGAGTAAAATAATGGTGAATTATTAAATAAATAAAAAAAAAATTAGAATCTGACAATCACTCATTATGAGTTTATGGCAAGCTAAATCTGGAGCCCCAAAAAAGTAGTGTTACTAGCATACTGCATCGTGCAGTGGAAATGGAAGACACCCAACAGAAAGCTTTATCCAGAAAGAAAAAGTCATTCATCATTCTTGATGTCACCAATATTACTCATACATTTAATAATAGCACAGAATGATACACTATGTGGTCATTCTCCTACATGAACTCAAAAATTAACTCTAATCCATTTGGCACAGCTACCAATGTCAAAATTCCCAGGGGTCGCTTCATGGGCATTGCCACCTAGGGGCAGCAAGTCAGATGGGAAGATTATCTGAGAAGTACATATTCATTTTCACTCCAAATTTGAAAGGAAGTTTGGCAAGCCTCGCCCCTGGTCATGCCAACAAGACATCCAAATATACAGTTATAAGATTTGGGGTCAGGAATTGTAATTTGCTATATGTTTGTGAAGCTTCTATCACAACAGTGGCACAACCTGGTTGACATCTAAGCCTGCCACAAAATAAGTTGTTAACAGCAGCAAGGGTCTCCCAATCAAGATTAGTGCCAAGTTAAGAACAAACAGAAAAAAATACCATTTCACAATTACCAAATGTTGAATTCACTATGGCAGTAGGTCAGAGTCTGATACTGTGGTTGGATCATACTGTGACAATTATAAACATTTGCCAGTTACAGAAGCTAAAGTTAATCAGTGCCCATGCTTTAAAACATTAACCAATTGTTTTTAAGGGTCAGGAAGGTATTTACCCTATGCACGCCCCCAACCCCACATACAATACTGCAGAAATGGCCAAATGCACTGTGGGGGCATTTCTGAAGCACTGGGTATTGGCCACTGCCAAAAGCAGCATACTGTCCAGATAGACCAGTGATCTGATTTATTATAATTTCTCAACCTTAGGTAAACAATTTTTAAAGAATCTCATCACTGATAATTTAGAATGACATCTTCCAACCTTGTCCCCTTAAGATAAGCAAAAAAACCTGAGTTTATAGAAATTACTTTTATTACAGTATTAAATATTCTTCCATAGGAATATACACAGAACAGGGAAATGAACCCTGCTTTACAGAACTTTTACAAATGCAGCCTTGTTTTAAACAGGCCTCAAAATAATTTAACAGTTTTGGCATGTGTATTTCACACAATTTGTTAACTACACATGTGCTTTTCAGGGATAAAATGCTGCCCCATCTTGAAGCTATATCGTTGTCTTTCTAAGCTAAGTTTTAAGGAGGAAACACCACTTCTCATCTCCTGTGGCTCCAAACACACAATGGCTACTCTTTACCTAGACTATTTCCTTATCTCATGCATTCAATTCACTCCTTCCCAGTTTTACTTTCAATACAAAGTCGCCAAGATCAAACACTAGTGACTAGTCCCATCAAACTCTGTTCTGGCTCAATTTGCCGTTGCGCCTCTCCATTCTCAAAGTGATCCCTTTTGAGGAAAAACTCTGGGTGGGAGTTATAAGGCCACTTGATATTGTAGTTAATGAAAAATAATGTTAACTCTCACACAGCTTGTCTAGCAAGGAATGGATGCCACAGGAGTCCTAGCTCCTTGGGGAAAGAGCCTTGTGACAAATCCAGAAATTTATTCAACTCTTCCAGAGCTTCTAGGGGCTCCCAGGTTCTCAGATTCTTCTTAACAGCAAGCTGCAACCCCTAAAGTTCTTTTCACCAAGGTTAACATTGTCCTGTGGCTAACAAAAATAATAAAGAGCAGATATAACTGACCCAGTGTTACTCAGGAAGATCAGACTTGATTGCTGGGCTCACACTTGCTCTTCTGATTGACAGGAGACCTGGATTCTGCATGTATCTGTATTGCACTTTAAAAGCTACGTTCCATTAGAACATATCTGACTGTATAAGCAAGAAATTCCTACCCCCAATTATTACACAATGAACACTCAAGTTGAAACATTAGACTATTTATTGGACTTCCTAGCTATATAGGTGGTGTTTTTCCCATGGGTTTGGAAGAATGAAAACTCCTTTACTATACACCTGCCCTCAATCAGTGTTATGCCATGAAGACCCTTGCAAGGGATTCAGACTCCATGCAGAGGGAGGGAGCAGGGTTAAAACATGCACAGTGCAGCAACATTTTCAGACATTATTTGTAACACCTAGCACATGAACATAGTCTAGGTGTTTTGGCAGCACAAAATTAGTACTTTCTGGTGATCCAAGACAAACATTCAGAGTTCTAACATTCACAACAACTAATCAGACTATTGAAAAGTAACTTCAAAGCAACGACAATGAAGAAACATCCTCCTGTTGACCCAAGTTACAAGTCAGCAAACTTGACCAGTCCTCCCAAGCACTGCTTAGTGCCCACAGGTGGGTGAATATAATCTCCACATTAATAAGAGTAAAGCATGAGATGTGTCCACTTAGCCACTCTAATTTTCACTACTGTAGATAGTGTGTAAAGGGGGGGAGGGGGAGAGGGAGATTGTGCTTTATGCAGACAGCCCAAGCAAGTTTCCTGGACTTTAGGGGCAATAAAGGCAGCAGTTAACCTTTGCCAACAATACAAGCAACCAGAAGAATTGACACCTACCAGCCTCTGCTGCTCCAGCAAGAGATCTGCTTCCTCTTTCTCCTTCTTGTACAAAATCTCCATTTCTTGTAACCTGGAGAGAAAAATCACAAGGGAAGCAGAAGCAGCCATGTAGACCATTATTTGTGTTAGTGTTACTCTGTGCACAGACTCTGTTAAGTAACAGAGACAAGGGCAAGTCTGGGGTGTATGAGTGTCAATACACTAGCATGAAAGATACTATACTTCCTGCCTCCTTCAAACTAGACACTTTTCAGTTCACTTGGAATGAGAATTACCTTAGATCTGTGTGACCAAGAATTTGACCTATTCTGTTCCACTACTGCTTGTGTTAGTGACTGTACTCTCTGAAGTATACAAAAAGCCTTATTTAAGCAAATGATCCACAAGGAGGAAAACATCAGTTCTGTAACTGAACTAAAATAAAGGATTAAATACAATTAGACATGTCACAGCATACAATTAAGGCTGCAAAGTGTAACTCTTACTGTGTGTGAGGAGTCAAGTACTATTGCTAGTTTGTATATTTAATAGTTTGATTTATTAGCAACCCAGGAGTTTAGTTTCCTCCAAATACAAGGCAAGGAGAAGTCTCAGTCAGCAGAGCACCATATCCGAATAATTTCTGGTCCTCTTAACCCTTATGAGCAGACAGCCTTCTGGAGGCAAAAACTCAGGGAAGTCCCAGATTGCATAATTTTCCAGCATTCCTTCTTTGTCAGTTTAAGAACAGATGTGTCAAAAGACCATCCCATTCCTCCCCCTGTACTCCCTGCATTGGCCATAAATTTGACACTTAGGGGGCATTAGTGGAATTTTAAAGAAGCAGACTCATAAAATAAAGAGATAGGGACAAATATGAGCAAGTAGCCTGATCCTCTCAACTTTGGGAGCAGAGGGCCCCCTTGGCAGATCCAGCTTTAGATCACAGAAAGGTGTGGGCAAATCTCTCTCAGACACACTCTACAATACAAAATAGGAGTATGTTTGTGTTAATCTAGCTTTGTCTGGATTTTTTTTTTTTTTAATTTTTTTGAAGTGGGGGGCAAAGTCTGGCTCTGGTGCCCTCATTTCACAGGGAGGTAGGAATGAACCAGCCTTTCCTAGAGAAAAGCAGGCATTTATTTAACTTCAGACTGATGTAAGAGTTGACGCAACCCTAAACAGGTCTAACAAAATATATCAGACATGCCAAGTAAAATAACGGAGTTAGTTTAGTCCACTTACCTCTTCTCCATCTCCTGCTTCATATCAATGCCCTGTTTCTCCAAGAGTTCTCTCTGAGCAAATGTCCAGTCTACTGGTTCAGAGGGAGTTTCAGCGGATGGAGTCTTCTCCCTCTCTGCTCGTGCTTGCTCAGGGTGGTTGAATCGGAAAACGTGATTTTTACCCATGATGATACGATTTCCTAAAACAAAAAAAAATTAACTCTTTAGCATAAGAACACCAGAACCAGTGAGAGATGAAGTTTAGTATCCAGTGAAGTTTACTCTAAGCTGTTTAGGTAACCTGAGGATCAGAAGACAGGATTTCCCAATGAGAATTTGGACAATATTTAAACATTTAGTAGTAGGTGGCCAAATGGACAAAAGCAACACCCTACTCAGTGCAGAGGAGGTTAAACTGTACATCCCATTGCCTGCCCCAGAAAATGCTCACATAAGAAAACCTGTCTATAGAGCCAGATTTAAACCCCTACAGAAACGTACCACAAAATAAAGAATGTCTTGCTGATGGACTGACAGCTGCAACAAGTCAGCTAGTCAACTAATTTTTTAAAAGAGGTGCGGAAATCATGGGTAAAAGCCACCCTACAAACATTTCTGTTTTAGATAATCTAACCTCAACCATCTGAAGAATGGATGCTTTACATTTTTTAGTAGAGATCTGCCCAATACATCACTTAAGTTTCTACTCAAGTCCTAATTCGTGGAATTTCTGGGGAGGCATTTACTACTTCATTCTCCATAGTGTAAGTAAGAGCCACAGTAAAGTGGTACGGTAAGAATTGCATCTAAGTGCTACTGGAATCAGATGTACAGGAAACTTAAAACAAGTGCCTAATATAATTGATAAAATACTTCTGCTCTCTGCATGCAACATAAATGAACCTCCAGAGCAATCAAGACCGTCACTGTGAACCTACTAGTAACACAACTGCCTTCTAACGAGGTTAATGATTTTTAATCAATAGTTTTAGTGATGTAATTGTCAAGAAATAAGCACTGAAGAGATGTATAGAAAGCTATTTTTTAAGTTAGCTTGCAAGAGAACATGAGTAGCAGTTCCCCTTCTGCAGAACATGCCCAGCTTGCACCAATATTTTTTAAAAGAGTGGGATGATTGGGAGAGAGAGAGAGAGACTGGAAACCAACTTCCTTCCCCACATCCAGCATTTTGCTGAAGTTGATGCACTTAATTCCTTGCAAGCACCCACTTACAGTCCAGAATCCATTGCACTAGATTGCATTTCAGGACAAGAAGAACATATGCTCATGATTTAAAAGAAACTGAACTCTGGTGGTCTCAAGCTTACAATTTATGAAAGCCATTTTCCTTGGCCCCTGAGACATGAGGGACATGTGGAGATCTAACCAGGTTACTGAGTACACAGAGTTAAAAAAAAGAAGGACACGCTGTTGTGCTCCTGCATGGGGTCACATCTTAGCTGTGCCAGAGAAGCTAGGGATTTTCCATCAGCAGCTGGCAGTCTGCTCTCTCACATCGCAACTGCCAAAGGCAGTAGTCTTGGCTAAGTACATACTGAATGAATATCAGAGTAAGTAGGGAGAGAGACACAAGCAGAGAGTGCCCTGTGTTGCAGCGAATATTTAAATCCAGCTTTCAACTGCTACAATGTGAAGGGCCTGAGAAAATAAGAAAGGCAGGAACAGTCACTAATGGAGATATAAATGAGATTAACTCCAATATGGTACCTCCACTACAAAAAAGAACACATCCCTTATCTTTAACAGCATCCAATTTTCCTCACTAGTCCCACAGGAAATATCCTCTATGGACAATTCCTGAGGAACAATCTGTCAAAAAAAATCAAACTTCTGAAGTCTCTTACCTGAGCGCAATTGCACAGGCTGCACAACCCTCTTGCCATTGACATAGGTTTCCGACCGTTCACAAGGCTCCAGAGTAACAATAACTAGAAGAAACAACAGTATTAATGCCACAGAACTCAGTTTATTTAGTGGGTGTTCCATAGTGAGAAAATGCAGAAAGCCCAGAGATCTTCCCATCCCCTGCCTACCAGCACATTGCATATAAGCAGACAATGCACTGCTCCCTACAGTGGGAGAGGTTATTCTTTGATATTACATCCTGGTTAGGAATGGATAGCAGCACATGACAAAGTGGTGATTCAGCCAGTATTTCTGACCACCCAGGTAGTACAGGTATCCATCTAACTCATTTGCTAGGGTTGTTTTGTTTTTTCTCCTCATTTTTTCATGGTGTAATAACTGTGCTGTCATACTGGATATTTGCACTGCCTAAACCTTGGTCAGTCACACAGACGCCTTGTTATAAGGTTTAAATAATGAACTTAGTACATTTCACACATCAGCCCTTTGATTTCTTTGTAATGGATTTCAGCACTGTAATTATTGTAGGCAGATGTGACAGGCATTATGGGCCTGATCCTGAGACGTACTAAGCACACACTGTTCCTACTGAAATAACTGGGAGTCACAGGGGCTCAGCATCTCATTATTAGATTATATCTGCCTCAGTAACACCACAGGCAGCTAGAGGGAACATTGGCTAAGACTCCAGAGTTGTAGCAAGTAAAAATTAAATACTTCTATAGCAATAACTAAATAACCCCTTATAAACACTAAATCCTCAATATCCAAGATAAGCAAGTATTATCCCTGTATTATAGGTGAGAAAACTAAAGCTGAGGGGTAAGTGATTTGTCTCAGGCCACTGAGGGATTCAGTTAAAGCCAGGATTAAAAAACTCGGGTGTTCCTGAACTCCCACTGTTATCCTCTGACTACCCCAATCATGGATTCAGTTCCACTTTTCAAGAGGCAACCCGGACACCCAGAGCAGAACAAAAGGAAACACCATTTATAGCTTCATCCAAAGAAGAATTGTCTAAACTGTACTACTGACTCCACCTGGTCAGAGCACAAAGGATCAAGACTGGATATAAATGGTAGCACTCCTGCTTTGGGCCAGCATCTGAGCCAAAGGATGCAGTACAAAAATGTAAAATCTTAGTACTGCATTATTATAGTTATAGCTTTATCTCCAATAACTAAGTCTCATCAAACCCACAAAAAAAATAACTTCACTTATCTGATGCACAAGGGCTATTCAGATCCCATCTAGCCTCTCAGCTCTTCTCCCCTCCACACTTCGAACACATATTTCGGACCACAGCTGCTAGTACACAGATCAGTTTTTTGAAAGACCCAAAAACTATCCAATGCTGAAGACCACTTTCATGGAGAAAATAGCGCTTACTCCATATGTAGGAATTATAAGTGCCATCTCACCATCACCATTGTGGTTCCTTTCACTTCGGAAGAGACAGTGTTCCTCTTTAATGTGAGCCCCACTCAGCACAATGTCTTGTCGCCGCTCGGCATCTGCCTGTCCAACCCTGCACCCAATAGAAAGCATTTCAGTCACAACTCAAACATTGTCTACTTTATAGCCCATACAGCAGATACATTTCTCTGGCTATTGTGGGAATAAAATACTACAGACTATTATCCCTTACCTTTTAAGGGCTGAGAAAATGCATCCCTGTGCCAGCAGGATATTATGCTTAACATTGGCTTTTGAATGGTTCACCAGATGATGCACACTTTTTTGGGGGTGGGGAGGCAAGGTGTGGAGGGGCACTGTGCAGGGAAGAGGATCTATATAATGGCATACTTTAGTTCTGTATTACTCTGCATCTGTTGCAGGACGACTGTGCCCACCTAGCAGCTGAACACTGCTCTGTGTTCTAGAGAAAGATCAACCCCTCCTTCTCCTCTTCCCCCAGCTCTCCTGCCAATACACTATGGAAAAAAATGCCTTCTGGACTCCAAATCCAGCAACTAAATTTAACCCTGCACACATGAACAAGGACTGATGTCAAGTGTGTGTCTACACTGCTATTCAAGAAAATAACATACCTGGGTTTGGGTGATGTGCTTACAAAGGGGGAAAGTGGGAAAAACAAGAATGGAGAACTATTTTCAGTTTAACTTAAGGTGACACTAGAAATCTAACCAGCTTTACAGAGCTGAGCAGTTTTGAGTACTCCACTTACCCAAGTCCCCCAGCCATTTTATGCAGTTTTACTATAAATTACACTGTCCTATATTTTCAAAGCAGTTTCTCTTTCTTGTTGCTCTGTGAAAGACCCAGTGGAAAACATCTAGGGAAGCTGAGTGACAATACACTGTACTATTAAAGTATAAACTAAACAAAACATATTTCTCTACTCTGTAATTGATGGTAATCTTAGGTGTTATTTGCAACAGCAGGTAAACCAGTTCAACAGAGAAGAGTAATTTAAACTGATGTGCCTTTAACAAGAAGTCTCTTAAGTGTAGTAGAGCCAAATCTCACCTAGTGATGCCATCTTTGATATAGTAAAGCAGACATTCTGACATGAGTGGATCTTCATTGAGGTTCACAAGATGAGGTGTCTGCAACAAAATACAGAACATGTTAATTGAGAGTGGAGTACCTTCAACGGCTCTGCCTGCTGTGGAGACTGTAAAGGAACCCAACCGCTTCATCACATACATCAGTGAAACTCCAGATTTATCCAAAAAACCCTGCATTTGTAAATGAAATGCAAACTTTTTCACACAGGCAGAGACCCATCTCAGGACAGGGGACAAATATCAGCCAGTAGAATCACAGCTCCAGTTGGCTGATGTTCTAGGTAAAGAATGCAGGGAAGAAAATATTTTATACTGAAGAATTATGGATTCCCTGTCTCAGTAAGTTTTGATAAAGGTGAGAGGAAGGGAAAGTTCAACAGCAGCATTCTTCCATATGCTTTGGTGTGAAAATCTAGACTGTTGTGGAACTTGGAGGTTTTTTTTTTTGTTTTGTTTTTGTTTTAATATAAAGAACAGACCCTCCTTATACTCCATCTCCAGAGCTTGTAAACCTGGAAAGGATATCTAAACTACTGACACTTCCTCATACAAGCAGCTAAGAATCTCTTCACCTACAGTGCTACTCAACTTAGTCTCTACAATTATTAAACCAACCTTCTTTGGTGAAAACACCCCACTGGAATCAGCAAACAAGTCACATGGCCTTGGTGTGAAAATCTGGCCAATGAGATAGCAGCAAATGACAGTTTAAAGAACACAAAAGAAGGGTAAGAAACAAGAGTCAACCACACAGCAAAGAATCAGATCAAAGGACAATGAAAATATTAACAAGCCAGTTTCTTTTAACCTACAACTATCAATAAGCAGATCTGTTTGGATCATTCCCTTAAGAATGTCTAGCTCCATCAGCTTGTAGTAACTCTAAAAGGAGTTTACTTGTTAAATGTGTAGTAGCATTCAATTCATGGAAGCTCAAAGGATATTTACATATGAGACAAGACAGCTGAGCTGGTGCATGCTGTCTGAGAGACAAAGCAATAACTTTCACCTAGAAATTAAAGTATACTATTTACATAGCACCCGTGCACTAGCAATGGGAACTAAAGCCCCTCCAATGTTTGCTCCCACATGTCAGCCCACGGGACAGGCCTTGTCAAATTAAAACTGCTCCCATTCGCCACCATTGAGAAAAGTATTCTGCAGCACAAACAAGGCCTTCATATTGTCCGTGGTGAAGTGTGGACTGAGCACCGTGTCTGAAACTAATCATGTTTGGCTCACTCTTTGCACCAAATGGGATTACAGACTACAGATTCAGTCAAACCATTTTAGAGAAAAAAATCCTTTGATGTCTAAGAAAGTTAAAAAATGCTCAGGCAGCTATATCATCCAACCATAAACGGTCCCTGGGCTTCAAAATTTTGGGGGAGTTAGCTGAACAAATATGGGAGGTCAGTTCAGTGCAGACAGTGACCTTCTTGAAGACATGTAAATACCCACGTACCAATTTACTAATTCACTTTGAATGGGGGTTATTTATGAAATGATAAATGGAAATAAAGGTGAAGTGTAATGACAGCACTTCCTATTAAATAAATATTCATACACTGAAAAAGTTTTACTGCACTCAGAAATCCAGGATTTCTTTATGACAGAATAAATGATCGGAGTACACATTAGGGTGAAATCTGCATAGTCATGCAAAGAAAGAAATACAAAGTTGGCAGGATGTATTATTTTTGTTTTATAGTACCTTACATGTTAGAATTATTTGTATAAATTTTTCATAAAGGAGATACTCTTTTTGCTTCTGTTTTCTAGATTTTAGATCTAAACAATTCTAACCTATTGACACTTCCTGCTACAGGCAGCTAGAGAGCTCAGTTTAGAACTTCACAAAAATCTAAACTGATTAAAACAAACCTCCTTTGGCAAAAATGTCCCATTGGAATCAAACAAGTCCTGTGGCCTTGGTGTGAAAATCTAGCCAAGGCAAGGCACCATGCGGGTTAGAGAATAAAGTTAAGGAAAGTCAATAGGAGAGCAGAGAGGCTGAGCATCAACACACAAAAAAAAAAAACACATACCAACCAGCAACAGATCAGAGAGGAGCAAGTGAGATAATTCGGGAATAGGTCTGTACAATTTATGAATTGTACGTGAGATTATGAAGAGAGAGACCGAGAGAGTGTGTGTGTGTGGGGGGCAAGCTGCAAACTCCATTTTGAATGTGCAGTCTTTTGCCCTCTCTATGGCTTGTTTGCCTTCATGTGGCAAATCTTCTAAATCGGGGTTCTCAATTATGGGGGGAGGTCACAAGCCATCAGCCCCAAACCATGCTTCGCCTCCAGTATTTATAATAGTGTTAAATATAAAAAAAAGTGTTTTTAATTTATGGGGGGGGGGTCGCACTCAGAGGTTTGCTGTGTGAAAGGGGTCACCAATGCAACCGTTTGAGAACCACTGTTCTAAATAGTTCTCGGGTTTGTGGGACTTTCCCCACTTTGACCTACAAATCCCTTTGTCCAACTTGAAGTAGCTCTAGTCCCACAATGCTGGCAGGACTCAGCTCCCTGCTCTAAGTGTCGCAATCTTGCCTCTGGTACATAACACTGCTCTGGGTTGGCCCAGCCGGCCTAAAGGGGCAGCTGCGGGACTCAATTTGAATGAGTGCCACCCTGCCTGCCTGCCTTCCTGGACCCAGATCGTTCTCCAAGGGCGCTTTAAGGAAGGGAGAGATAGAAAGTGAGGGATATCATGGCTTCAAATGTTTTTTGTTTTGTATGATCTGTATCTCCTGTGCTTTACATGACTAAGGATAAGAGCACAAAAGCGTTAGACTGAGCAAAAAGCCTACATGGGTATTGACTGCTTCACAACTACTGCATGCCACAGAGAATTTAAATGTAACCAGAAGTGTCATACCTTTATGGTGGAGTTCTGGGGGAGAGGGGAGTTTAAACACCACAGAATCTAAAGAGTCAGCACTGGGGGTTAGGTGGCTGGACACTGGGTTCCAACACGTGGCGGAGGTGCCAGATAGAAAGTCTGAGCCCTGAGATTGTGGCTAGAGACCCCAAAATTGGGGCAGTAGCTGGACTCGGTTCAGCCTCCGGTCCTCTATGCTTTGGATTCCCCTCCCAGCAGTCCTAGTGGGTGTTCAGACTGAAGTGACTCCTCTCACCAGAAACCCATAATGGAATAGTCTAGCTCAGAAGGGAGCCTCTGTGGCCCAATGACAGAGTTAGAGGGGGCACAGATAAATAAAACAGAACTCTTCCTCATCCCAAAAAAGATAAAGATAACCAAAGACAACAAGAGAAGATATGCCACACACTGCATTACCGCTGCTCAGTGAGCAAAAGGAAGGCATTTAGAGTTGTAGAAGAGTTAGAAACTGCTTCTGTAATCTACTGAAAGAAGCCAAATCCTACATGAAGGCTCAGCTACTACAAATAGCATTAAGGGATTAACACCGTATGGACATTTAGAAAAAAGTGCCCCGTGGTTTAGACGTGTGTATTTTGGTGCACTGCTTCAAACAGGCAGTCCTCGGACTTATGACACAATTTGTTCCTGAAAATTGTGTCGTGAGTCGAAGCGTCATAACTCGGAACCACAATCCACTCCATTGCGGGACCAAGCGTTGGAAAGTCAAAACCGATTGTCAGAAGTTGAATCAGGGTGTCAATTCAGAAACATCAAAAGTGCCATTTGTCGTAAGTCAAACATGGTAAAGTCGAGGACTGCCTGTACTAGTTTTTAATGAAAGTCAAACTGCCCTGTCACTGGGTAACCCTAAATCAGGGCACTTTGTAATCCAGAAAATTTGGCAATTTGAAAGATGTTTGGTACTGGTAAAATGGGCAATTCGACCATCTTGAAGTCCACTGTTTTTCTGCACAATAGATATGCCCATCAACATCCGTGCAAGCATTCCACGCCCAGTGTTCCTCATGGATCTAGAAGGATCTCCCCTGCTCCCACCCCTCCAGGGTTGATAGTATAGTTCAGTTTCCACAGCTCATTTCAAACAGTACCCTGCCACCAAGAGAACAAATTGTGGAGATGGTTATGTTTGTGATGTGGATACCTTTCCATTCAGGAACTAGACAGACAATTCATTTTATGTCGTTTGATTTGTAAAAGCTGATACAGATACTATGGAAGTACTCCATACTACAGAGATGGCACCAATACGAACGATCATAGATTCATACTAGTGACTCATAAATAAAAAGCTTTATAAAACATTCTAGTTTTCTATCTAGAGCGCTAATACTTCCGCAGCTACAGCTACCAATTACCACAGGAAGAACTATAAAAACTAATCGAAGTGGGTAGTAAGGAACAGGAGCAGAGGGAACTAGTAACAGATCAGTGGTTTAATGGGCTTATTTTCTCTAGTACATGTTTCCACAGGTAGAACTTGCTAACTTCTATTGAAGCAACTACACATCCCTAATAGCTTTCATAAACAAACCTGGTCAGCTGAAAATGCATCAAAAGAGTCATTAAACAGAGCTGATGGCCTCTCAGGGAAAATCTACATGGTGATACAATCCACAACGTGAGAGAAGAGAAAAAACTCAAGGAAATGTGTCATGAGAATCAAGAAACATTATGAACCTTAGATGCTTTGGTAGTAAGTTACAAAAGACAAACCAAAAACCATTTGTAAGTGAAATACGTTCATTTAAACACATCAGGAAAAACAACAGCTATCCTTTCAGCTAAAGGCAAATCAATAAATCTCCCTCCTGGGCTTCTGTGCAAAGTCTTCAGAAGGGTCCTAGTTAACACAGCAACACTGGGGGTTCTCAAATTTATTATTTTATTATGCACTTAGGTAATGATGCCCAGGTCTCAATCTAAAAGTGAGGCTAAGGTTTGTTTTGAGGGGGTAGAAAGGTCTTGTTTCAGATCTTGTAACTAATAATTACTGTGTTTACTGCATGGATAACTCCTCCCACAGCTCCCTCTTCCCATGCAGAAGTTCAGGTGGCATTAGATTTATCACACTTCCATAGTTGTGCCTCTTTAGTTCCACTTAAATGTTAGTGAAAGGTGACTGATATGGACTAAAGGAACACTGCACCCTCCCACCCACCCCCATGCCTATAAATGCTCAGTGACAAATTAATGGAAGTTTTATAAAGAAAATGGAACCAGAACATCTTGGGATGTGATTTAATGGCAGCATTACTAAGCAACAGTTGTTGCAGGAAGGGGTATTGGCAAGCTAGTTAGTAGCACATCTGAGTCAATACTGAATCAGTGGCCTAGCACAGAGCAAGAGATACTGCTCTCAGAAGTGTTCTCTTTCTAAAGGAACATTAGATCTCTCAGCCGCTCTTGGACATTATAGTCTTACAGTACTTCTCATACTGCTCCAGTTTCTTTTCTAAATTGAGGCTAGCATGTATAATACATTCTGCCTACCCTAATAATCAGCAGAAGGCACTGTGGACATAATTCTTTACTTTGCCTCCTAAGAGCACTAACTCCTGTGTAGTGTTGCTGGTGTCAAGTGATAGTTTTCACTTCTTAGGTGAGTGTATTTCAGCAGTGCGGGAGGAAATCCCTGCATACAGAGTACTGAGGTCCTTCAAGACTGAAGAGTTGCAGAAATTTAAAGTAGTATAAATCATGAAAGGTAGCTTTTACCAACAACTGATGGTTATCCAAAAACTCTCTGTGAAAGGTATCCATGACTTGGGGGCCAAAGACCACTAGAGTGTCTCTGTAGCTTACAAAGAAACCAGCCTCCACATCAGGGGTGGGCAAACTACGGACCGTGGGCCACATCTGGCCCATCAAGCCATTTAATCTGGCCCTCAGCTCCTGCTCTATGTGACTTGGGGCTTGCCCCGCTCTGCGCGGCTCCCAGGAAGGAGTCGGCATGACCCCCCCTCCAGCTGCTATATAGTACACAGAGGTATGGCCAGGTGGCTCTGCGCACTGCCCCTGCCTGCACCCCCAGCCAGAACACTCTCTCTCTCACACACACACACACACACACACACCCCGCCCTCTGAACCCATTGGTCCCAGCCCAGAGCATCCTCCTGCACTCCAAACCCCTCATCCCCAGCCCCACCCCAGAGCCCACGCCCTCCAGCTGGAGCCCTCACATCCCTCCCCTGTACCCCAACCCTCTGCCCCAGCCCCGATCCCCCTGAACCTCTCGGTCCCAGTGTGGAGCTCCCTCCTACACCCCAAACCTCTCACCCCCACCCCAACCCAACCTGGAGCCCCTTCCCACACCCTGAACTCCTCATTTCTGGCCCCATCCCAGAGCCTGCACCCTCAGCCAGAGCCCTCACCCCCTCCCGCATCCCTCCCAATTTCGTGGGCACTCATGGCCTGCCATACAGTTTCCATAACCCAACATGGCCCTCAGGCCAAAAAGTTGGCCCACTCCTGCTCTATGTGAATGGTGGTCCCACCTGGCTGACCAGCCTCTTCCAGAATTGACTCAACATTTATCATCAATATTCTGTACCTTTTTAGGGGAGAAGACTCCCAGTGTTCCTCCATCTTCCCGAATGGCAACTCCCATCTCGGCCAGCAAGGCTTCCCTACAAAGAGAGGAAAGCAAGAAGTGATGGAGGTGCTTTGTAGCCCAACTGGTGCAAATCTGATCCAAATGAAAGTTTCAACTTACCAGTCATTGTTAGGGCCCTTCCAAATTCACGAGTCATGGACTGTGAAATCTGGTCTCCCCCATGAAATCTGGTCTTTTGTGTACTTTTACCCTATAGTATACAGATTTCACGGGGGAGATCAGTGTTTCTCCAACTGGGGGTCCTGACCTACAAGGGGGTCGCAGGTGAGTTGGACAGGGGGTGGAGGAGAGAGATAGGGAGAGAGAGATATATCTCTATATATCTGGGCCAGGCGCCCAGCTCTGAAGGCAGCGCGGCTGGATAGCAGCAGCAGCTGCAAGCAACAGCACAGAAGTAAGGGTGGCAATATCATACCCTGCCATCTTTACTTCTGCACTGCTGCTGGTAGCAGCTCTGCCTTCAGAGTTGGGCTCCCAGCCAGCAGCTGCTGCTCTCCAGCTGCCCAGCTTTGAAGGCAGCACTCCCACCAGCAGCAGCGCAGAAGTAAGGATGGCAATACCACAGCACCCCTACAATAACCTTGTAACCCACCACCACCACCCCACCACCCTTTTGGGTCAGGACCTCTACAGTTACAACCATGAAATTTCAGACCTAAATATCTGAAATCATGAAATTTATTATTTTTTAAATCCTACGACTGTTAAATTGATCAAAATGGACTGTGAATTTGGTAGGGCTCTAGTCAATGTATAATGTACTGTGCTACCAACAAGTCCGCATCCTGACTGGCCACCAGCCAAGGGTGGTATCTT
Source organism: Lepidochelys olivacea (assembly GCF_965140295.1). Lineage (NCBI taxonomy): Eukaryota > Metazoa > Chordata > Testudines > Cheloniidae > Lepidochelys > Lepidochelys olivacea. The sequence goes on from NC_140428.1 coordinate 19,607,490, forward strand.
ACATATGCAACAGGATTAACTCCTATCTTTTAGCTCCATAACACAGAGAGCTGCAGAACTGAAGAAGCAGAACTTATGTAGGTCTGACACTTCAGTTTAGGGCAGGCAAAGATACATCACAAGAGTGAGCAGCTTTTACAATATTTATTCCACAAATCTGCCTATCCCTCCGGAAAAAGCTAAGATCTGTTCTAAATGGCAACATTTATTCATGGTAAACAAGTATGTAAGCTAGACAAGTTACAAAAGCTTGAGTTTATTTTTCTGGTTCATTCTATAACTAGTCTACTCCCTCCACTAGATTAAATCACCCTAAAAATTCAAAGACAGTTAAGATGCTAATGACCAATCCTCTTTTCTGTGCCGTCCTGGATTGAAACCCCAGAAGGCTGATGCAGCAACTCTAGCTGCTGCTTCAGTCCCACCCTTACCCAACAGGAGTATCTTCCATGACAATTCTAAGCAGTGTCCTTGAGGTATGGTATTGAAATACTGCTTCTGTCCATATTACCCACTCACCTGCCATAGTGGAATACAAAGAGCAGATGGCATGCCACCAAGAAGTGTGCTAGCTGATTCAATACTTTGGTTTTCTAGGGCAAGTTCAGCTTGACTATACTCTCTTCTTCTTCCCTCCTTCCCCTCCCTCACCCCCGAGGACATCCACAGCATTTCTTGCTCCTGACCTCTCCATCCTAATGGCCTCAGTCTTCCGCAGCTTCTCCTCCCATGTCTCATTCAGCTCTGCAATGATCTTCTCTGATTCCTGTGTAAAACCCCAGTATAGAATTAACAGACTGAAGGGGAATGATATGAAGCCCCCTGATTTAACACCACATCTCAAAAAACCAGGGCTAAACAAGTATTTCAGACCTAAATGTGATCTGAATTATTAGGACCCAGCAGCAAATGCTCAAGTGCTAATTTTAAGCCTCATTATCAATGCAAAGTTATTAAACAAATTATCTCTGGGCAACCCAGACTCCTCCTACAATACCCATTTCTGCAAGAACCTACAATAACTAAGAACCTCTACATTTGAAGTCTATTGTTATTCCCAAAGCTCAATACATTCGTACTGGCCAGGGCCTGACCAGCCTAGTGATTAGCTACAAAAAACCCTACAAACAGCTCCAATTCTGAGACACTGGGCTATAAGCGTGCAGAAGATTATATGGTCAAGACATAATGGGTGCTGTTTAAGTCTCCAGGAAAGGAATCTTGCTAGACAAAGCAAGAACAGCTCCTGTCTGCTGAGAATTTTTTGCCTGTAGCAGTCTCGATATCATAATAGCTAGTAAGTCTCGGATTTTAGTATCTCGTCCTATAAATTAGTTTGTAATGCATTCTGGAGCCTTCTGGATGAAAATTGTTATATAAATGGGTGTCATAACATTTGTCATTTGTTCTTGCATATTCCTAGAGCTATATGTATAGAACTTGAGTGCCGAAGACAATACACAACAGGGTGTGGTTAAGGATGCCACATACCCAAAAATCAGCTTCATCATAATGGACAAGGTGACAAGTCAAATGCCTTCAGCATATGATACATATCAGGCTGTGTGGTTTGTACTTGCTGCACTTAGGAAGGGGCTATTTTTACCAGTTTCACCTTGGAATCTGCTCTGCATTCTCAGGCAGTCAGATTGACATACTAGTCCAAGCTATTCCATAATAAACTTCAGCCCTTAACCTACACTTTCTCAGCAAAGCTACATTCAAGGACAAATGTGCAAATAAGCAAAGAGCATATTTCAAATGTATTGTGAAAAGCTGGCTGCAAAAGGCTGTGGCCAACTGTTTACCAAAAGTAGCCTTTTGTGGGCTTGCACCAACCACATTGCTGTGCAACAGGCTGAACCACTGATGGTGGTGGAGGTGATGAGAAAATTAGGAAGCTTATTAGCCTCCCCTTTCCTATTTTTTAATCACCCTCCATGCTCCTCTAGCAATGTAATCCTTCAGGAATGCAGCTCCCTCTCTCCCTGCGTGCGTGTGCACACACGCATGCACACACTCATTATGGAAATATTAGAGAACACATCTGAAAGCTACAGCATAGAAGACTGAAAATTTATCTAAAAGCAGGATTAAAAATGAACAGGTCTGCCCCAGAGGAATTCTCTCCATTCATAAAAGAAAAAGCAGAGTTAAAGCATTTATGCTTCAGTGGACTGCACTGCTGCATTAGGGACACACAGGAATGAATGCAAAAAGTCATACAGAGACTCTTCTCCCCTGAATAAAGCTGGAGGAAGGGAAAAATCTCTCTCAATTCAGCCTAAAGTTGTATTAAAAGAACACCTTTTAAATCATAAAACATCTTCAAGGACTCTGAGCCCTTGTACAGGGACAAATATTCAGATCAAAAGCTTATCATAATATATGCAGGCCAACATTAAAGTGATCCTTGGCTACTGTCACCATTAAAGCCAAGTACAGGCAACATAACCCTCATACCATAGACACTCCCTATGAGGGAGGCATGGCAATTAAAACTGAATTCCCTCAGCCCCATAAATTATCACTTCCTAAATCACCTTCCAGACTTCATTCCATTTTTGACACCCCCCGCCCCCAAAATGGGCATCCATTTCAAGGAATTCTGAGGGCCTGCTGTCCTTAGTCCAGCCCTTCTACCAAAATCAATGGGCTAGCGCTCTCAGAGAAAGTTTGGGATAAGAGCTCCAGCAGCACTGGGCAATAGGTTGTCAAGTCTCCAAGAATTTTAGTAAATGAGGCTGTGAGCATCAAGCTGAATGGGGGCTCAATTCTCTCTCGCTCTGGTACTGAGGACTGAGCAGGATATTAGTAGCTCCCCATCCCCACAATAATCAGTATGATTCAGTGTGGCATTTACTACCACTGTAAGAGGGTTTCATCACCATCTTACAAACCTGAAGCTGTCAGCATTTTTTCCCAAGAAGCTTTTCACAGGGGCCTTTTCAATAGCTATAGCATTTACAAAGCTTTAGCACAAGAGACCATTTCTTTTCTCTAGACAGAGATAAAGGGGAATGTTTCTTCCCCTCTCCACTCCATCCAATGTTTTGAATTGAGAAACAGTTATTTCTCTACTCTCTGAAGCAGCTTAAGACTAAAGAATAATGTATGACAATGGAGCAAAGCGGAAGATATCAAAAATCTCACCCAAACAGGGAAATCACATCTCTGTAAGAAAATCCCCAACTCATTTTACAGGCACACCTCCCCCCTCCCCATTTATCCTTTCTTCCAGAAAAGCTAGTCTGCCCAAATCCCACAGGGAAGCAAAAATAAAAGGTATCCACAAGTTTAATTCTGTTTCCATTTGTTTTTGGCTCTAAAACCCCTCAATACTTGTAGTTATTAAGTTGTCAAATTGTGTTGCCCTTCCCATTGGTGTTTTACAAGGAGAAGTTGCCTTGAATATTGATGGGAAAGGAAAAAGACTTTTCCCTGGCAGCCTCACTCAGATTTCAAACCACCTTATGAGTGTTGTTTTTTTTTAATCTGGTGTATAGACGTCATTCAGTGACTGGGTGTCAAGGGACTGCAGAGACAGCGCCATTATCTCCATGGCAACAGCAGGTTTCTATTGGAAGGAGGATGTGCATGTATTCCAGCCCATCCAAACCCCCTCCCACCAGGCAGTGTCTCATGGAAAAGACATGAGAATGCAGCACTCACATTCAACATAGCCAGCTTCCCCCACTCACTCACCCATGAGGGCTTGGAGCTTTGGTAAAAATGAAAGAAACCCTTCACTGTAATGCACTTTTGATGCTGTTCAATTCACACACATTTAGGACAAGGCTTCTATTGTCTGGATAAGGCAAGCTATTCTGTGTGCTTCACATTTTAATCTGTGGGGGTAGGGTGAAGACAACAGTGACAGGGTTATGCTGTTCTTTTTTTAGTTTGGGTACATTTAGGTTTTTTTAAAAGCTCATTGCATTGGCCGGTTCAGGGAGATGCTGAACAGGTCTCCCAAAACTCCCATAGGCTACTCTGCTATTCAGTCCTCTGCTGTTACCACATAAGATTGTCAGCAAGTGTGCACTTGGATTATACAGTTGGTTCTTGCCAAGTTTATTTCATTGTGGCTAAAGGCAAAATCAAGCCCAGATCTTCATGAATGAAAAGCTTATACATGAACCCACTCCCCAACTTGTTCAACCCAGCTGCACTTTCTGGGGTGCAAGGTCAGAAATAGAAAGGCACAGGTTATGTTTTCATAGGAAGACAGCTTCCCAGGCAGCTAAAATTACATTCTGCTCAGTCAGCAATGGTACATACCTTCAAACGTTCAATGGCTTCCTCTCCTCCAGGTGTAGACATGATCCTCTCCTGTATACTGGACACAGATGTTAAGCCCACCTGACTATTGAGAGAGCAGGAAGATGGAGATGCACTGAGGGACCCCATGGAGGCTGTGGAAAAATTGCCAGGGCGTTGATTCTCGGAGGCTAGCAAGTACCTATGTTTATTGTTCTGAAAATCTTTCAGATCTGGGAGACAGACAGAAGGGAAGGCAGAAAGGAAGAGACAAGGAGCAGAGAAAAGGGAAAAAGGAAGACAGGAAGGAAACACTAGTGTAAGAGGAAAGCATTTAAGCTGCAACACAGACAAGATTAATAGTTTTAGATGGCAGTTCTGAAACAAATCCTTTAAAACAAATATCCCTGAGATATAAAAAGTTCCATTCAGTCCTTGAGAACTGTAAACAAGAACTCGAGTGTAAACTAATGTTACCAGTAAACTCCTGCCAAAACAAAGTCAAACAGTCAACAAGACACTGTAAACCAGAAGGATCCCCCTGATCTAGGTAACAGCTGTGCCCTGCCCTATTCCTATGATACCTTCAGCCTTCTAACAACAACTGGGCATTGTCACAGTGATGAGCAATGTGGGGCTGAAGGCTGGCAACAGAGACGGCCAGTTATCAGGAAGTGTACTACTGGGCCAAAAAGTCTAAGCCGCTAAATTCAATCAAATTCATACCTAAGGAATCTGAAAGGAAAACAGTAATAAAAATCATGATTTGCTGAATCAGTCTCCAAAAGGTAATATTCCTGCTGAGATGCTACACAGAGCACAAGAGTAACTATAACTGCCTGTAGGTCAAGATCCCTAATGACAGGGTGCTATAACCACCTATCCAGTCCTTGACAGGGTGAGTGATAGGAGCATGGGCTCATGTTTATACCATCACGTATCATAACCTGTTGTGGAAAAAAGAATCCACAATAGAGAATAGGTTACCCTTTTGCTCAGATACCTGTGCAAAAGGCTTGAAGAGGCGGCACTTTTAAGTCTCTTGATCAGGACTTAGAATGCACACAGGGAAGCATTTCAAGAGATGCCTGAAGTTTGAGGCAGCTCCTATAGTCTAAATACTGAAAACCCAGGAGGCCTGAAGATGTCTATGAAAGTGGAAGATACAGGTCATTTGTGTACCTTTCCTTCCATTAAAAGTTATCCAGAGACCTTCTACTCTGATCTGAATCCACGCCAAATACAGCTCACAAAAACCTTCACTCACGTGTCAAAAACTGCTAACATGCAGATGTTAGACAATTAAGTAGCTCAGGCCTCACTGAGCCCCCTCACTCCTTCTCTCTTCCCACCCAGAACTATCCTGCCGACGACATAAACCTTCTGTCCTATTTCACACCAATTTAGCCTGTAGTTAGTAGTTGCTTCAACTCAGTTTGAAAACCGCCATCTGCAGATATAGGAAGCGGAAAAATACAGAAGAGGGAGAGCCGCCAGGTAGAGGCAAGCAGGTAGGACAGAGCAGGAAGGATTGGGTCTTGAAAGGCCAATGGGCACATGCACTCCCAAGGGACAAAGGAGGTAGCATTTGCAATCACTTTGGCTGTTGCAGAGTCCATACAGAACCTATCCCTCAACATCATGCACATTTTTCTGGGTGATGCTGCAGCTGCTCACGGAGATGACAGATTTTTAGGCAACAAGCTTTAAGCAGCACCAAAAAAGGAAGGCCAGACTGAGTCTTTACACCACCAGTATCTGAGTTCAGGAAATTTCAGACAGATCTCTTCCATTCAGTATTGTTTTGGGGTGAGCAAGGGCTTTTGAAAAGGGCATAAGCAAGGTCCAAAACAAAAAGTCTGCTTGAGACTTGCCTCCCCCATTCACAGAAGCAAGACATTTCTCTGAAGGTGGATTATAAAGGAAGTACATTCCCTTTCATAGAAATAGTTGGTGAGGTCAGAAAGAAAAAGTGCTGTTTTACTGAATGTTATTCTCTGAGCCTACTACCTAATCTTTATCAGTTTCCTCACATTAAGATTCCTTCCTCCAGAGGAAAACAAATCTCTGTTCTAGACAGCAGCTATACTGATACCAAAGACAAATAAGAGTTCAAACAAAGAGATTGCTATCAGCACAGAGCACCCAACACCACACATGTGCAGAGGCTATCAAAGAAACATTCTCTCGGAGGAAATTGTTATGGTTTCATTTTACTTTAGTTTAAATAATCAATTCTCAAATATAAAATATTAAAACACATTCTGGGTAAGAAAATATGTCCAGGGGGAAGGGAACCGGTTTAACTTATGAACTTGAAAAAAATATTCTAAAAGTTCAAATCAGAACCATGATTTGTAACAAAAAAAATAGGTTGAAGTATTTCCATCCTCAGTCTCCCCAAAACAAGGAAGCAATAGACATATTAAAGAGTGGTTTCAACTTTGTGCTTTTACCAAAGGATGGCTCAGTAAGGAAGATGGAGATGGATTTCATTTTCAGGAAATCTTAGATTCTGCAATAACTGCTCTGTCTGGGATTTCCCTGTGAGGAATGCTGGCATGCAAAGCTCAGTTAAAAGCTGGCCCAGCAGAAGCAGATTAGCAAGTAGAGCTATAGAACCACACAATACACACATTTGCCTCCACTTCCAGAGTAATCATCTCCCATTGGATCAACTGAAGGGAAGCAAGAGGGAAATACAAGAAGGATCAAACTTCAGGATCAACAGTGACACAGGAAGGGAAGAGAATACTTGGCATTTGAAAAAACAAAAACAGTTTTCAATTTCACATCAAAATTTTTGTTTTGATTTGTTCCAATACAGTAGAAAGTTCTGTTTTTGAACCTAAAACAAAGACTGCATCAAATGTGAACACTTCTGAATTTGAGCTGAGTTTTTTTCCTTAATCCATTCTCTTGAACAAATAACGACAGAAGATACATACAAGTTACACACTTCACATTGCCTGTGATTAAATCAGGGTCTTCCCTTCACAGGAAAATAAGCACCGAAAGTCAGATAAACAAATGCAACATTCACTCTTTAAATATATTTTCATAGAGATTTTTCTACTATGAACTAAAGGAAAAAACCAGTTTGCCAGAAAAATTAACACTCATCTTAACGGCAGCTCCTGTAAAAGGAATTAAGTCACAGCCCAAATTCTCGAAGAATTTAGCATGGAAGATTTTAACTTGTTTTCTGTGTTGGAGGTGAAGGTCAGAAAAACAGCTGCTACTCTGAAACCTGTCTTTTGTCTTAGTATCCTGAGACGTGGTATTAGCATTGGCAAAGCTAGGGAAATGACAGCACATAACGTGCAAGCTCCCACTATACAGTTCTTCCAACATTCCTCAAAATTTTGCCCTTCAAGAAGCTATTATTCCAATTGCAGAGCAAATTATGTGGTGGTTTTGTCTTACAGCGGTTAACTATCATCCTCCTTGGGACTAAACAGTATCTGAACTAAAGGTAACAAGACGGGAGTTATTCTTAAAAAAAGGGATAGGGAAGAGGTTCTCAAACTGGAGGTTGCAAGCTTATTACATAGGGGGCGGGAGGGGTCACGAGCTGCCACCCTCCACCCCAACGCTTTGCCTCCAGCATTTATAATGGTATTAAATATGTTAAAAAGTGTTTTTAATGTATGGGGGGGGTCACACTCAGAGGCTTGCTTTGTGAAAGGGGTCACCAATACAAAAGTCTGAGAACCCCTGGTTTCTGTCCCCCTTATGAAGTTTTTTCCCTTTGTCACAGCTACCATCGTTTTCACAGAGAATGGGCCAACGTCTTTCAGAGCCCACCCAAGGCTGCTCCTTAATCAGGAAGGGTCATCACCACTGATTAGTGCAAAAGGGATTTCACAACCCCATCTCTTCAGCATCCTCAAGCTTTTCTTTGCAAGCAAGAGATAGAGGAGCAGAGTTTGAATCTGATGTAGCAGTAACATAAAAAGGTACTAGGACTTGTTATTTACAGAAGGGGATAGAGATGACTCACCAAAGCAAAGTGAAAAATTAAATTAAATTGTGAAGTACTGAAATTTAATGGCTACACCCTCTTCCCACACAAGCCCAGCTTTCTCCAGTTCCAGGGCCTTGGTAATTTGTTTATTTCCTGCAGCAGAGCACAGCGCCATGATGGAAAGGCCTGGACTGCTTAATCCACTTACTATCAATAATATCTCCTAGCCCTTGGGCACGCAGGAGATCCTTGAGCCTCGTCACCTCCTCCTTCAGCTCACGCACCAGCTTGGCATTGGGGTCCTCGTTGATAACAGCATTGCATTTGATCTGCTTTGCACGATCTGCATATCTGGAAGCAGCCAAAAGACATATGTGTTTGGTTTTACATGGGACATATGCATCACTCTCTACAGTCCTATACAAGGCCCTGCCTTTTTTTCAGGCTCCAACAATATACTGAATCAAGCAGCTCTACCTCAGAAGTGTGTAGAGTAAGGAGCAGGGGCCACACTGAAAGATTTTAAGCTCCAGCTACTCCTTAAAACTTCAGTGGAGTCTAGGTACTCAAATATTTTTGAAAAAATCAGGCCTAGGACTTACCAGTGAAGCCATTTTAAACTGGGTTCTCTTCATGCATAAGATTATTTCTCTTTTGCACCATTAGACAGAAATTTCATCCTCATCTATAAGTACAGATAACTTGGAACTGGTCAAACTGAACTTACCTGATTAAGTGAAGCAACTACACCCTCTGCCACAGGATTGGGGTTCACTTTAGAATGATGGATTTTACAGTACACAGTGTAGTCCCCTGGAATGCTCTCAGTTTTGCCTAACGCATATTTCACAATAGGAAGGATGTGCACCTAGATACCTTAGCTGAAAGCCAAACATTTCCACTCCAGATGAGAGGCTAAAGTACCTTAAAGTGCTCAACGTTTCATCATAGTTGATATCTGCCGGACTCAGAGCAGCAACCATGGCAGTTCTGGAGTTTCCACCTGTAATGCACAAGCAAGGTCCTAAATGAAGCTGCACTGGCACCTTGTAATAAGTATATTCTTGAGTGTCAGTATTTCCCAGCCTAAACAATATCCATATTACAGAGTGTTCAACAAAATTACACAAAGCAGTAATTACACAAAGAGTAAACCCAGAAACAGCTGTAACAATAACAGTATGACTTAAAAACAGATACTTCCATATTTAATACCAATATCATACAACGGATTGAGGCAGAAAATGGCTATGAAACACACAAAAATGGAGGGAAAAATTCCCCTTGAATATTGGCATAGTCAGAATAGTCATACCTAGATTTTCCCGAAGTAGCCACGTTAGCACAGAATCCCTGTATGGAATAAAGTCTGTCTTCTTCTTTTTTTTACTCTACAAAAAAGACGACACACTTATTACTGAGTAGTAGTATCTGGAAAATGAAAAATTGAGTTTAGGCAAAAGGTAGAAATCATAATTGAACAGATCTCTTAGATGCTTTAATCTTTCAAGAAGATGGAAAAGTATATGCAGTTTATTGTAGGAAGTTGAATGCAATTAGAACAAGGTTGGAAGAAGAAGTGGAACTTAATCTGTCGCAGGCTGCAAATTGCTGATTAGACTAAGAATCTGGGGTGATCATGTCAATGTCTGGCAGCAGTTGAAGGGGGCTGCTATGCACACAAGAGAATCAGAGCACACATCAGAAGAGAAAATTATTAAGATGCTGGACAACAGGGCTGGTAAAGCCATATATCAGATTCCATACACAATATTACAGGAGGGATACCGTACTGACCTTTGCAAAAAGGTATATAAACAGACTATGAAGATGATAAAGGAACTTTAGGGTCAGAGAAAGGAGAGGTTGGGGAAATGTAATTAGAAGAGTAGCTCAAGAGGGAAAATGAGAAATGAAAGAGCTATAAACTCTAAAGGGATAGAAGACAGAGGATGCTACATAGGGTGACCAGATGTCCCAATGTTATCAGGACCATTCAGATGTTAGGGGCTTTGCCTTATATACACAAGTACACCTCCACCCCCCATACCACCCCCAAAAAAAGAGTGTCTTGATTTTTCACATTTGCTATCTGGTCATCCTAACGCTATGAGCCAAACAAAGGACTAGAAAATTGAACACTACCAACAGCATCATCATAAACTGAACCACACACAACTGTAAATGTAGTTCCTCCATTTCCTTACTTTTGATATTTCTGCCCAACTACTTTACTTTCTCCGATTTTTATTTGAGTATAAGCTTTCGTGAGCTACAGCTCTTTTCATCAGATGCATGCAGTGGAAAATACAGTGGGGAGATTTTATTTACACAGAGAACATGAAACAATGGGTGTTACCATACACACTGTAACTAGAGTGATCAGGTATTGGTGCCACAAGTACTCCTTTTCTTTTTGCGGATACAGACTAACATGGCTGCTACTCTGAAACCTGTCAAGTAAGGTGAGCTATTACCAGCAGGAGAGGGGAAAAAAACCTTTTGTAGTGATAATCAAGGTGGGCCATTTCCAGCAGTTGACAAGAGCATCTGAGGAACAGTGGGGGGGGGGGGGGGAACAAACATGGGGAAATAGTTTTCCTTTGTGTAATGACACATCCACTCCCAGTCTTTATCCAAACCTAAATAAACGGTGTTCGGTTTGCAAATTAATTTCAATTCAGCAGTCTCTCATTGGAGTCTGTTTTCGAAAGTTTTTTGTTGAAGAATTGCCACTTGTAGGTCTGTAATCGAGTGACCAGAGAGATTGAAGTGTTCTCTGACTGGTTTTTGAATGTTATAATTCTGATGGACACAAATCAGAGGTCAAGAATATATCTGTGTATATAAAATCTCCCCACTGTATTTTCCACTGCATGCTTCCGATGAAGTGAGCTGTAGCTCACAAAAGCTTATGCTCAAATATATTTGTTAGTCTCTAAGGTGCCACAAGTACTCCTTTTCTTTTGGCGGATACAGACTAACACGGCTGCTATTCTGTAATCTCTCTGGTTTTGTTTCAGAGTAACAGCCGTGTTAGTCTGTATTCGCAAAAAGAAAAGGAGTACTTGTGGCACCTTAGAGACTAACCAATTTATTTGAGCATGAGCTTTCGTGAGCTAAAGCTCATGCTCAAATAAATTGGTTAGTCTCTAAGGTGCCACAAGTACTCCTTTTCTGGTTTTGTTATTTCCTTCATTCATAAATTGCAATATAAGTGCTTTGGCTGCATTATCCGTCCTCCACCAGAGACAGAGCAGGCCACAAATAGTGATCCATCTAGGCAGTGTTTTCAAACGCTACTTTTTAAAATCAAATTTGAAGTACAATCAGAAACTAACTGGAAAGCATAAGATAAATATTTATATAAATGGACAGGTGAAGGAACTAAACAGGATAAACAGCCCTGCTTCCACATAGAAACATTACTGACTTTTAGATCATTAACAAAAATTCCACGTAACCTGTACTTGGACACAGAACTAAAGTTTCCTTTGGATGTTAAATGCCATTGCAATTAACACTCCATGAGCCAGGATAAATATTTTATTTGTTGCAATTTTAACCTCTCCTGACAGTCTCACAGTGGGAATGCAAAGGATAATGAGCCCACGTCTTACTCAGAATACTCCTTAAAGGAAGAGTTATTATACAGTGGTTAAATTCTCCAGCACTAGTATCAGGATTTTTAAATTTAGATAATAATAAATCTTAATACACAAGAAAAAGGCTCTCAAGCTAAAACTCACTTTCTCTTTCAGGTTGTAGGGCTTTATGCTTTCTGGAAAGCCAGAGAAGCAATTTGGAAAAGACAGGGCTGGAGGGACACAGATAGAAGGACATTTAATAAGCGACTCAGGAAAATGCAAAGATTATTAGGAAACATGAGGATAACGGAGAGGTCAAAAAGGACACTAAGACTGAGCCAATGAAATTAGAAACAAAAGGTGTTTTGTTTTATTGTTTGATTTTTAAGTAGCCTTGTACCTGGCTACAGGTTAGCAGGATTTGGGGACTGTTCAAACAAAAAACACAAGCTCACAATGCAGATAGCTCCCCAAGTCTTCAAGCATTCTGTCAATCAAAATCTTCATAAAAGGTTATAAGAAGGATTCCTTTGTGGGCAAGCAACAGACTTCCCTACAAATTCCACTGTAAATATTTTCCATCCCCACCCTTCTTAGCTCCCCAACTTGATTTTGATATATGAGCAGCAATTAGGGGTCACCCATGAAAGAGCTCTGCAGAACAGGGTACTTTGTCATCTGCTGACATGTGCAAGACAGCAGGGAGGGAGATTAGCATATATATACCTAATTGCAAGTACTGCCAAAAGTTTAATTCTACAAGACACTAATACAAGATTTGATTGTGCAATAGTAGTTTTGAATAGATGTTATGTAAAAGTCACCTTACTAACACTCAAAAGGTAATGATTACTACACAAAAGGAGTGAGTACCAGCCTTATAAAAAATTTGTTCCCCTACTTGCCTCAGGTGAGTAACCTTTTGATGGACAAGAAAAATGAGTAAAAACTGCATATCAAGGCTTGTAATTTTCCATGGCAATTTTATTAGGTTAGCATAAACAGCAACTTGTGAGGCATCCTTTGGTGTGAAGGAAAGAAGTCTGGGAGATCACATGTAGTAAGCAAAGACATTAAGATATTAAGTATTCCTAAGAAAAATGTCACCCACAAATCAGGAGCAGGGATGTGCTATAAAATTTTACTTATTCTTAAACATTCATTACACCTGCATTTTTCTCTTTCTTCCCCAACTCTAAAAAAACATTTTTATTTTGAGTTTTAGTACTGATATTCCTCATTACTTCATGGTCACGCCAATAAGCCTCTTCACTAAGTAAAGTTCAGTCTACAACTCAAATCAATTTGTCTTGAAAGCTCTTGACAGATCCCTGCTCTTGGTTTCCTAGGTGAAGCACATCTGGCTCTACATCACTCTACTAGGACTTAACATTCATGGTTACTCAGCCCCACCATACCTTATTGGTGCAGTTATCCTAAAGTTGAAAGCATTAAAGGAAGAGGAAGGAAGAACACAAGATGAGTGTCTGAACAAGACAGAATAGACCATTCAAATTGTTAGGCTGGAGGATATGCATTGAATATTGCTTTTCTGAAGAACCAAATGAATGAGAATTGAATCTCCCAGAAAACATTTAAATTAATTAGAAAGCACTTAAGTCCAGACAGACTGTCCCAAAGGTTAAATCTTCTGTAACTTAAGTGCACAGCAGCAGGTTTTCCCAACATGCTGTTCCATTGCAACTGCAATGGAAGAAGTAAAAAGAAAACATTTTTATACTATATTGTGATTATCTGTTTAGATTATAGGATACTTTCCTGCAGTTTAGACATCAGGATAAAAATTTCAGTTTTACAGTAGAATAACCCAGAGACCAAATGACTGCATACGACCCCTTATCATTCAAATCAAGGAAACTCTTAACGGGATGTATAAAGTTGTTCTTTTAATTAAAAAAAATTATTTTTTTTTGCTTCTTTTTAAAAAAAAATAAAATCACAAAATTCAGTATGTAAACATGTACTCTGTTTGCTTTATTTCTTACAAATTTTATGCAAAAGCCTACAAACATTTGTACTTCAAGGTTTCTTCCCGGCTAAGTAAATCAATGCTCCTGTCTTACTGTGAGCAAGTCCTGCACTAGAACCTATGAGATTAGTAGATATTAACAACCTTGCATGTAACTATCAAAAAATAAATAAATAAAATAAAAAGGCTCAGCTAGGCCAAATACTGAGGTTAGCAAAGTAGATGGAAGGGCCTTGCTGGACTATAGGGTCTCTTGCAGTTCCAGATTACCACCAAGCACTGAAAGGTTTGTAAAGACGACAACTTCCTCTAGATAGATGCAATACTGTACTTACCACCTCTGCCAAGGCTGAAATTACTTTGCCCAGTGTTGTGAGAGACTTGTTGATATTTGCTCCTTCCTGGAAAGACAATCATTTGATGTGGTGATTCACACTACTCAAACAGGAACTCTGGTCCAGACTAAAAGGAGCTGGAGATCATGGCAGGTGTCATTGTGAAAGTAGATGTCTTAGATTCACAGTAAAGTTAGTTTTACTGTGACCACACTGCCATGATTATCTGGGGCTTAACACACATTTCTCACACAGGTACCTCCACTAATTTTATCATCACCTAAAGCTTGACCAAAACATGGGTTACCAGTGTAAAACAAGCTACTTCATGAAGAAATAACCCTTACACCCACCATATAAAAATCACACATACTAGTGAAGGCAAAGTTAGATATTTTAAAATATCAGAATTAAAACCAAACCCACAACCATTTTCATGCAGTGTGTTATGTTTTTCTTTTAAGTATCCCAATATGAGAATAATCACACAACTGAATAAACAATCAGTCTCTGAAAATAGGGGGCCTCTTTGGTTCTTGACAGCATACCGAAGAGATCTCATTTTCACACAATAGCTAATGTGTTCAAGAACAAAGGACTATTGTAACATACCCATTACACCAGCCACAGAAAGACTAAACAAAAATCAAATTCTTACTATTCCACAGCATCAATGATCAACGGGGCTGAAGTTCTGGATATTTGATGGGACTGAATTTTTTATATTTTTATTTTAGTTATTTTCTCCTCTGTTCATTACTTAATAAGCAGAAGAGCATCCTCAGACATCAGACTGATAATACACCATTTCTCCTTCCTCCCCCATACAACAGTAGCCCAAGGCAATCCCACTACCTTTAATCGAGTCCCTTTGGCACCAGTTGAGTCTGCTCTCTCACTCCCAGCTAGATCCACAAGGCTAATCTTGCTAACCTAAAGAGGAAACACAGCAATAGTCAGAACTAATTCTGGTGGAATTAGAGCAAGAGAAAAATAATTCTGATGCCACATGATTCATGAAGTAATCTACTGTCCAAAATCACTATAGCCTGCTACAGATTCTACAGCTGTACTGTTTTCATTGGCAATCAATTTCAGAGAAACAAAGTTGTTTCTGCATTAGTATAAATACATTCTGTTTTAAAGTGCAGCTACACTCTGAAAAATAACTAAAAGAAAGAATATTGTTTAAGCATTTAAGGACTTCCAGAGCAAACTGAGTCAAAAGATAATTTAACTGCTAGTGCTGCAAATAACCTAGGATCTAGAAAGAAAAAGGCATGCTATATTTTATCCATATTTATATGTGGTCAATCAGTAATAAAGAACTGGGACAATTGCAGAATAGAATGCAGGTCACTATCTCATAACCCTGAAGAGCCAAAACAATTCAGGAGAGAAAGCTTGGGTTTTATCAGCACAGGCAACAGACCTGACCCAGAATACACACTGGGAACAGATATGTGAAGATGGCTCGTTTTTTATATAGTCACTTTTGCATACAGAGCCTCTTTGCTCTTCCAGTACCCAAAGGAACAGGCCAAACATCTCCACTCATACACAATGTACTTACTTTTCACATGCAAATTCCACCTGTTTTGTTTTGCCTGAGTATCACTACATCCCTACTAAAGCAGGCTTATGCCTGACAGAGACTGCAAAGGATACTTAATGAGGCAAGAATTAGTTGGGCCCGGCCAAGCAGAAACACTGAAGCTTCTGTATACAAGCAGGAGGAAATTTTACTTCCCAGCTCATTCCATCTTTCCTCTTGCTTGGTCTATTTTCCTTCCCCCTCTCCACCCCGCCACCTCTATATCTTCGCCATTCCTGCTTCCCACATCTCAGCCACTACTTCAAACACAGTTTAGGAACAGAGCCCAGCAAAAAAACAGCAATACAAGGGCTCTGACAGGGTTAATATGGCTTATAAGCAAATTCTCCCCCACTGATAGTACATCAGGATGAGAGAACTCCTACTTCCACCCCCAGGAAAATGAGATAATTGAAAGCAGAATTAAGGTGATGGTCAGTTTTCCTCACTCCTCTACCTTCTCCGTGCAAAGGTCAGTTTCTGTGTCATGTCTCTTCTGAGTAAAGACAATCGTAAACACAGCGTGAGAGCGGCTACTCGTTTCATTCATGTTTGTAGCTGCCACGGTCCTAAAAAATAAAGTCAGACATTCATTTTTTTAAATGATCAGTAGGCTCCATGCTGCAACTAGTTCTCAACAGTTTATACTGAGTACTGTCAATCTACACAATTACCTGTGCTTCCCTAATGCTACCCCCACTCCTCCCTCTGTACCAGCCTCCAGTTACATCACCCTTCCTCTCCTCACAGCCTGCTATATGGACTAACCAACCAGAGTATGGCTGACAGGCCAACTTTCTTGTTCGCCACCTTGTGGGGGGCTAGAAGTAGATTTTATTTTAACCGATTTATCACTGTATTTTTGTATACAGAGAAAGCTAGAATTAAAAGGCATGTTACCAGAAGGAACTGTAACTACTAGTGTATTTTACCACAAGCTACTGCAAGCATAAGACATCAATAAAATGACATGTGAAACCATTTCATAATACAAATTAGTGTTTACCTCTAAATTGCATTAATGCACCAAAGTGTATTTTCACACTAGGTTTAATTATTTTAGCAATTTTTAAAGCAAGTTCTCGCTCCACATATGACAAGAGCTAGAGGGGACTCCAAAACTGGCACTATATGTCATGGTGCCAGATGTGGCGCAAAAACCCTCCCCCCCAACTGGTACTGAGTGCACATCCACATCATAACCAACCTGGCTTTGTTCCCAGCATCCATGAGGTCTGCAATGTCTGTATAAGAGGTGACTGCTAACTTGGACAGGTCCTCCACATAGGGTCCGAGCAGAGGGTGCTCTCGCACTCGCAAGTTCCCCTTGTTCTTCGGGTTTAATAAGTCTCTGACTCTCTCACAATAAATCTCCATGTAACTGACCTGTGAATAGATTTGCATGGATAATTTACAGGTCTTGAAGGCCTCATTTTCTGTTGAGAGAAGTGCTGCAGAATTTTAGAGCACCACCATTAGGAAGGAGTCCTTCAGTTATATCACAATTATGATATGTGGCAGCTTGACACACTCATGGGGAGGTGGTGAGAGCAAGCCCACATTAGGTCTACAATGTAAGCTTCACACTATCCACAGCAGTTTCTCTCCTCAACTTTTTCCTTTGACTTTCCTTCACACAACCACACCCAATCTGGTTGGTCCAAACTAGTATCTGTGCTGCGGATCTTACTTTCCAGAAACTGTGCCACCTAATTAAAATCCACTACTTTTGTAGGTTCCATGATGAAATGGAGAGTTAGTAAAATATCTTTGAGATACAGCAGAATATGGAGCTTAATGTCCAATCATGTTTGTTAACTGGAGGGGAGGGAAAGCAATTTGCTTTCAGGGAACCTCCCTTCTGGACCCAGAACAAAAAGTTTAAATTAATATTCCTTTTAATTGAGGAGCCGCTTTTGGCTCTCTAGTATTTATAGCAACACACTCTGCAGGCCAGATAATCCCAAAACTCCAATGCAGATAACAATGCCAACAATAATTACATGTCAGACCTGCATACTAACTCCAGCACAATTACAAAGCTAAAATTCTTTTTAAGGCATACATTTTAATTGGCACGTTTCTCAGGGCACCAAGCTTATCCCATGTTAACAGATACTTAGTGACTTCAACATCCAAGATATTAAATGAAACGGTAAATTATTCACTTTCATTCGGTGGGAAGAATTCAGATGGAAGCAACAGTTTTAGAAATACAAAAAGGAACCCAAAATATCTAAACCAGGACAAAAAACAGACAAAAGAACTTAAAATATCAAGTGGGTCACTGTTGCACAAGTAAACGTTTATTTTAACGTTTACAGAATAATTTCTGTAACCCAGTTCTAGCCTTTCCCCCACCCAGTTTGTCCCATGTCCACTCTCAGAGCCTTCCATCACAATGAAGATCATTTTTCTGGCTTCCTTGCACAGCTCTCTGGACTCATCATCCACTCTTGCATCAAATAGCGAAAACAGTTTGAAAGTATGTTCACAAGTATTAAGCATGCTGTCCCAGTGACATTCCCACCCTCTGATTAAGCTCAAGTTCCAAAATGACCCAATGCCTTAAAACCTATTAAACTGACCAACCTTCCTGACTGTAAATCAGTAACCTTTTCACAGTTCTAGAGTTCACTAAAAACTAATAATTGGAGTCATCGGCTTACTTAAAATAAATGGATACAAAACCAAGACAATTAAGTTGGATTTGATTTATTTCCGTGCTTGCAGCACATTATTCTGTTTTATTTTAACTGGTCCATTAAAATCAGTGCAAATATTTTTCCTTTTAGAGTTTTTACATTTTTCCCCAATTGCATACTCTGACCCCAAATGAGAAAGATGGGTTGAGAAAGTTACTAAAAAGGATTTCAGGAACCTATATGAAAAGACGAGACCTGAAGAAGAGCCCTATATGAGCTCAAAAGCTCGTCTTTCTTAGCAACAGAAGTTGGTCCAAAAAATATATTACCCTAGCCCACCTTGCTTCTGAAAAGAAGAGGGCATTCTAAACATTCTGGACCAAGTCAGATGAAGACAGTCATCTCAAAGTTCTGACACTTTCAACCAAATTCCTTGTGCAAACAGATTCTAAATTATTTTTATGAGTAACAACCTGTAACTGACTTTTTTGAACTGACTATCTTAAAATGGGGTCTGCTCTGAAAACTAACTAAAAATGGATTTGAGTTCTACAAATGTGGTCTCAATGACTAGCTGTTAAATTTGTTTAGTTTACACATTTAAAGATCATTTTACTAAATGCCCTGCAATCTCACTCTGGGAGCTGAGACTCAAACTGCACTCTGATTTACCCCATCATCACCAGTCTGAAAAGATTCTGCAGTCAGAACTTGGTTACAAAAATCTTGTGTGACCCAGAAGAGAATCCAGCTGATGATCTCTTAACTGTGCTGACTTGGGGACTAACAGGAATACACTTACTTGTCTGGAAAGTGAGCAGTTATATCTAAACACACAGAGCAGATCTGCCAACCAAAGTGCTATTTTTACAGTCCACATTTTAATCCTTTGCCAACTACGAACGTACAGATCTTCCTGCACATTCACTTGGCTAGTAGCCTGGAAATTGCCTTTGTTCTAGGACTTAACACAGAGGGCTAGTTTGGCCAGTTGGGGCTCAGGCTATAACATTCTCTTCCTGTCATTTTTCCCCCTAGTATATATTCTGCATCAACTGTGTCCCCATTCCACTTATGAAAGAGAATGGCACCCCCCAGTAGCAGGCTAACAGAAGATTCCTGCGTAAGATTGAAACATCAGATATTCTAAACTAGGCCTACATTTAAATAATAACTGAAATAATGACTAAAGGCAATTAAGAGAGAAAACACTGAATAGGTTTCCCAACCAACAGTGGTAAAATGTTTGCAAGTTCATTAAGGTTTTTCAGGCCCAGAATCCAAGAAAGCGGCTATAAGGCTAGCTTTTATAATTCACACCTTTTACTCACCACCCAAAGAGTTCAGGGAAGGTGCATTAACATTCATACAAGACTAGTTTAGCTTAGAAAGGCTTTGTTCATACATTTGTGTCAGGTGAGAAAGGGGAAGAGTTGAGTGTTCATGAACATATGAAGTAGAAAACAATACCAACGATGTAGCAGCTTCTTCAGATCAGCAGCCTCATACCCACTAATAGGAACGTGCCTCAGTTCACCAGTGTACTCACCTCCACAGAATAGGACATCTCCTCATTACTGTTGTCATTGATTTGCTCAAACAGTTCTTCACACAGCTAGAGAGAGATTAAGCCTGAGTCAGACAGCAGTCATGAGTGAGCAATGGCAAATATCAGACTGTGACTCAATCTGTTCTCCTTCTACCCTTCCCATCTCCAAAAGCCACTTTCATGACAACCACCGAACAGTGTCCAGTAAAAATGCAGTTAAACCCCATCCCCAATCACTAGTATTCAATCCTTTTGTTTTTCTCTCATCAACTATTCCTCAGTTTAACATTAATCTGCAATACAAAAACAGAATTACTTAACATAAGAAATAGAAAGACAAGGTCCGTAAGACAAGAGGTAATATCTTCTATTAGTCTATTGGACCAACTTCTGTTGGTGAAAAATGAACTTTTTGAGCTTACACTGAGCTTTTCTTTGGGTCTGGGAAAGGCGTTCTGTGTCAGAACTAAATAAAAGATGGAAGAGATAAGTAGTTAACATGTGGCAAGAGATCTTTCAAGGTCAAGTGGATGGGATCTCTGTTGAGTAGGAGTTATAATTGTTTAATGATGCCCCATAAGGGTTCTATTATGGGGTGGTAGATGACAACTAGGAGTCATCCCCCCACCTCCATTGAAGCAGGTTCTTGAATAGGTCTTTTGCAACCTGTTAACTCTAACTGTTCCACTTTGTATTTAGCAAAAAGAAAAGGAGTACTTGTGGCACCTTAGAGACTAACCAATTTATTTAGTCTCTAAGATGCCACAAGTACTCCTTTTCTTTTTACGAATACAGACTAACACGGCTGTTACTTTGAAACCTTTGTATTTAGCAGTGACACTGAGAACCTTTCCCAGACTGAAGAAAAAGCTCTGTAATTCATCTTTTTCGATCAACAGAAGTTGGTCCAATAGTATTACCTCACCCACCTTGTCTCTAATATCTTGGGATCAACACAGCAACAGCACCACAATACAAAAATGACAGTCTAACAACTGAAATAAGAAAAACAGATTATAAATTCCAGAGAATGAGATGATTAAAAATATGAAATCTTCTCCCATCTGGCTATATTATATATATGGTTATTTTTAGGAGAATAATCCTCAAAGTCCATTGGTTTGACAAAGTTCCAGGAATCAGATTTGAGGCAACTAGTAGATGCTTAAAATCAGCTAGTAACTTCATATGAAGGATGCTGAAGCTACCCAGACAGACTCTATAGGAGAGTTTCTGCTGTGTTTGAGGCTTGTATTTTGCTTACTTAAAATTAAGGTAACAAATGAAGCTACCAATAGTGGAGCAGCATATGTTGTACCTGGAAATGCATTAGAAGAATTGGGACTGCATGGGGGGGAAGCATGAGTATGGAAAAGGATAGAGGGTAGAAGTAGGCCTCACAGGCATCAGTACCTAAACAAGCCATTGCATGCAAGATATGTGGCAGTGTGGACAGAGTACCAGGAGATTTTAGGAGCACACACTCTGAACAGTTAAGTCAGTGCATGGTTTTAAGAGATCACTATTTTAGACCTCCACATAGATGTGTCAGAGGTTGGCTGGTAGGGGAATCTAGTGAACATGAGAAAGTGGAAGATGACAGACTACAATTGGAGGGATAGCTCAGTGGTTTGAGCATTGGCCTGCTAAACCCAGGGTTGTGAGTTCAATCCTCCAGGGGGCCACTTCGGGATATGGGGTAAAAATTGGGGATTGGTCCTGCTTTGAGCAGGGGGTTGGACTAGATGACCTCCTGAGGTCCCTTCCAACCCTGATATTCTATGATTCTATAATTGTTCATGTCTCCCGTGCAATCCACCCCCTGCACTAATGCATTCTCACTCCTGGTTCAACCCTCCCCCCCCAGTTTTTTGGGGGGGGAGGGATAGCTCAGTGGTTTGAGCATTGGCCTGCTAAACCCAGGGTTGTGAGTTCAATCCTTGAGGGGGCCATTTAGGGATCTGGGGCAAAAATTGGGGATTGGTCCTGCTTTGAGCAGGGGGTTGGACTAGATGACCTCCTGAGGTCCCTTCCAACCCTGATATTCTATGATTCTATGATTTGTGCATGGAGGACAATTTTGCTCCCCCGCGTATTTTTTTGTGCAGGGAAGGCAGAGGAACCAGTGAGTAAATTTCATACAGAAATAATGCTTTCCCTTCTATGTAGTTAATTGGTTTTATTCTTCTGTGGTATAATCTCTCAACAAGATGCAACTGGAGGTAGGGGAGGAGAGGGTTGTAAGAACCTAAAGTAGATAACAGGAGCAATATTCTGGTTAGCTAGTTTTTAACATGGCTTTTGATTTGCATAACCTTAGGGAGCTAGAAAGATGAATGTAGCATCCCCAAATTTACAGTGGAAAAAGCAAATGAAGAAACATCAAGTTGCTGTGTAAAGGCTTTGGACCCATTTCAGGTGTTATGCTCAAAAAGATGTTAAATTCACAGAAGAAAAACAAGGTGTTAGATGTATGAACAACATTCCTTATTAACTATGCTCAGCACACATCTATGAGTAACGGTTTCCCAAGCATGTGGTTGACATTTACATCTAACCTACGTGCCGCCACCGCTAGTGGCAACAGAACACTTGTTATGCATTTGACTGCACAGGTTTGAGCCATTAGCAGAGAGCAACGCTTTCCGTTGTCCATTTCATACCTGGGGCATAGAGCCAGTAACTCCTGCTGCTGATCCTATAGCAGGACGATGACAGACTATTCAGCAAATTTATTTATTGAGGCTGAAACCCAATCTCCACTTTCCACTTTAATGGGAAAACTCCTTCCAAAACATGCACACAACATATCAGTAATGCTAGGACAACATGAGAGAGGAGCTGAGGTGTGGCAAAAGCACCATGCAGCCAACAGCTATATCATCTTGAACATTAGACACACCTGGTACAGCCTTAATGAAATATTATCAGCCATAAATTTCCCAGAGCATTCTTTTAGGCTCTTTATGTTGCCATGGACTAAAACTTGTCTCAAAATAAATGCTTTTTTGGGGATAGGGTTAATTTAGTGTGTTTATACAAATCAGTATCTCAACATTCCTACCTATTTTATTTCTCACTTGGTAATCTATATGTAAATATATACACACACACCGCTAAGACAATGAGACATTCATTTCCCACGGTGGAAAGACAAGACAGATTCTCCAGACCCCTGTCTCTATTGAGAGTTTCATCAGTGACACCACCTCTTGGATTCTTACTGAATAAGTATTCCTGTACTGTCCTGTCAACCATCAGGGCAAAAGTCAGGAAACTCAGTGGAATCAGACATTTATATTACTTTACTGAGTTGTTTTTGTTTTAGGAAGAATTACAAAGGGCAGAGTATTTTGTTCTTGGTTTTAAATTCCGTAGAACTGTTCTCTTTGGAATAATTTCTCTACTTTTCTACTACATGTATTTTCTACTACATGCATCCGATGAACTGAGCTGTAGCTCACAAAAGCTTATGCTCAAATAAATTTGTTAGTCTCCAAGTACTCCTTTTCTTTCTACTTCTCTTAAATTTGAGTCACTCATTCTTACATTTCTTTTTAATTGCCTTAGGTAGAGGTTAAACATAAAAGAAGTTATATATCCTCTGAACAATCTACACTCAAGATATAAGCCCCATTTATTCTACAGAAACAGCTAAGTTTAAACAGTTGAGAAGTATGTTTGCAACCAAGCTGTGCTGTATCATGTTGGTTTCTTGCAAGTATGGACAGAAAACATGATTTTAGAGTCACGTTAGACAGCAGTGGTAGCCTATGTCAAGTCTGACTGCACCAGATCCAAGGTTGATGCTTTCCCTCCTGGAAAGTAAGATTTGGTTCTTTGTGAACCATTACTGCAAGGTAACAAATCATACATTAGCAAACATTTAAATATGTTTTGTAAAGTAAATACCCAGCCCAGGCTTTGTTACCTGTGGGATGATGCCTGCCTGGCTTTCCTCCTGTTTGCCCATCATGGTATAGGATTTCCCAGCTCCAGTCTGCCCATAGGCGAAGATACACACATTGTAGCCCTCAAAGGCATGTAACAGCATCTCCTTCCCAATATCATTGTAGACACGGTTTTGAGATGCAAAGCAGGGATCTTCAGGCTGCAAAGATGAAAAGAGAATAAATACTGCCCTCTACTCCCACCCCTAAGGTCTAAATTCAGAAAGGTATTAAGAGTTATTCCACACTTAAAGAAACCTTGTGGATCAACCCCCAGTGGAAGGTAATGTTGGTGTTTCTCTTACAGACCGGTTTTCCAAAGACACTACCTGTTGAAGCAGAATGAAAACAACTATTTTAGGCAATGTCAATCTGCTGGTGGGGAAGCAATCTATTACCACTGCTGATACTGATGAAGAAGTTCTGTGCAAAATCCCAGAGACAGTATTTTGAGTGTATAAGAAAGGAGAACAAGCACAGAGTTAAAAAGAGGATCAAAGTGAACAAAGAAGAGATGGGGCAGAAAATCTCAGATGGGTTAAGGCTGGACAGGGACCTAGAGGGAAAAAACCCAGCATTTTCGGGCGGGGGGGAGGGGGGAGGAGGAGGAGGAGGAGAGTGAAAATTGCATTTGAGTTCCAGTTACCACTCAACAAGCCATGAAAATGAATTAACCTGTTTTGCATCTGTCAGATTCCATTTTCTAAATCCCAATCTAAATTTATAATTACAGTACAACTTAAAATTTGTATTAATGACTACAAACCCACTGTGAATTGATACACATTTCCAAGTTAGCAAATAGGTGAACAAAGCAAGAGTCAGGACAATGTAACAAAACGATTTCATTTTGGCAACGATAGTTTAGTATTGATAACACTTTACTATCTGATGTATATTTTGCCTCTCTAGGCACTTGTATTGTGCTTATCTAAAATTCAGCATGATGTAAAACAATGAAGCCCTATTAACAGAAGAACTTACTACAGTCTCATCTATTACTAAAGCTGTGCAGAGACGGGAGGCCACTGTTTGTGTGTGCACAAATTAGCAAATTTTTACACTATTTTAAAAGGTCTTAGAATTTCTAAAATATAAGTGTGTGGCGTTAATGTACTTGGGAGGGAAAATATCAAGAGCTCTGCTTGAGAGTCAAGTGGAAGCATGAACAATCTTGTTCCTGTTAAATCAATGTGAGAAGTTTGATTTTTGTTTATTTTACTGAATGACAGAAAGCAAATATAGCCTCAAAATCCTTATGCTGAATATGGAGATCCCAGCCATGACCACTAAAAATAATCAAGACTTCTTTCAGTCTAAGGCCTCTTTCACAGCACCAGCTGATAGAGCATTTTCCAGTCTAAGCAATAGTGGAGCAGATCAATTCCAAAGTTATTTGCTCTGCCAACTCCTCTATGGAAAACATTCAGGGGATTTTTAATAAATTGACTAAACTGGAAACCAACATAGAGACACACTGTGGAAAAGTACAGCACCTGGACAACAGGATTAAGTTCTCTGAAACCATGATGCTGAACAAAGAGGGGCTAATGACAAAACTAGCAGAGGGCAGTATGGTTACAGACAATCAAATCAAGATCCCAAAATAAAGCAGCTGTTCCCCCTCTCAGGCCTGTTTTCTTCTCTGGAAAGTACGATGCCAAAAGGCCTGAATCCAAGGGTAAAAGATTTGACTTTGAAAAAAGCCTACTACACTCCTACAACAGGAAGCCAACAAAAGGCCCTAGAGAGGAAGCACCATAACTGTCTAATCAGAAGGATCAAGATAGAGTTTTGCTTGCTGAATGTACTATAAAAAGTGCAATTTAAATGGGGTCAAACTGGTGTATTACCCAGATTGGAATGCAACCTCAGAGGCTATTCTAAGACTTTTTCTGAACAAAGAACTGAATCCTCCATTTTGTAGCTGGTGAAGTTCTGTCACTTGCAATGAGAAATCATTGTATTTTGGGATCAGACATCGGCATCCAATTACTTGACTCTACCCAAGACCATGCACAAGGTCTAGGACACAAAAAGACGACTAACAGAATTCACCGTGTATATTAACATCCCCTTTTGTTGACATGCTCCCCTTCTCCCTTGGCCAGCCGGAGAAGCCCTTGTTCAATTATTTGGCAACTGTTTTCTTTACGCAACATATTATACAAGTGAGACTAAGTGTTTTCTGCTGCATCAATTAGAAAAGATTACATTGATGGTGTAAAATCAGAACACTTTTCGTAGGAATATACTTTTAGCGATAAGAAAAGGAGTACTTGTGGCACCTTAGAGACTAACCAATTTATTTGAGCATAAACTTTCGTGAGCTACAGCTCACTTCATCGGATGCATACTGTGGAAAGTCCACAGTATGCATCCGATGAAGTGAACTGTAGCTCACGAAAGCTTATGCTCAAATAAATTGGTTAGTCTCTAAGGTGCCACAAGTACTCCTTTTCTTTTTGCGAATACAGACTAACATGGCTGTTACTCTGAAACTTTTAGTGATTACTCAAATATTCTCTCTCCCCTCATAGCAGTGGGCACTGACAGCATTTGTTTTTGTTTTTTTGAAGAATGGTCATGATGTAATAGTGCTGGTTGATTTTAATGTTAGACTGCAACTTTTATAATAGCAAGTTCTTCTTGAAGATGTGCATGACCTAAAATGACAGCAAAAGCTGTGGATATAAAAGTCATGTTTTCATCTATTAGGGTTTAGTCTACATAGTGCTTATGGTGTTTTTGCCTCTCTGCTTGATCAATGTAATATAATTGTATGGTTTCTTCACAACTGCTTTATTCAGTAAGAGGTTTCATTAAAAGCTCTGTAGATATAAGTTTAAGCTTTGGTCAAGAACACATTATCTGAGGGTGTCAACCAGTGCAAAAAATGTCAAAATTCCCTTCCCCTCAGCCAGACTAAATACTGATGTTTAGCTGATGAGAGAGAAAAAAAAAGGATAATCTTCTTCTCCACCTTTCAAGAAAACAGGGGAGGGGACCTAATGCAGAACTGTAGAGCTCTGCTATAAAACAATCACTGGAAGTCAACAAGACTTCAGATCTAGCTCTCTGGAGAGGTGGGGCAGAATGCTTAGAGGACAAAAATGTATTGCTTTTACAGTTACAGGAAATATGGATCACTACTCTGCCTCTTCCTGATAAACCACTGGAATCCAGCTCACTTCACCCCCCACCGTGCCACAGATTCTCCCCTCCCCCCAAGTCTGCACTTTGTCCAACAGAAATTAGAACTGATGAAGTGAGCTGTAGCTCATGAAAGCTTATGCTTAAATAAATTGGTTAGTCTCTAACGTGCCACAAGTCCCCCTTTTCTTTTTGCGAATACAAACTAACACGGCTGCTACTCTAGAACTGAAAAGTTACTTTTGTGGCTCAAATTCCACTCTGCAGCTGCTTGAACACACACATTTCTCTATGTCTTTCCCCTCCTTCCTCTTTCAAACACACACCCAGACTATGTTCTCAGACCCCCAGACCTTACTCGTTCACATTCCCAGGATGGAAAAAAGCTAGAACATAGAGACAGAGCTCTGAACTTGTATCACTCAAAATACAATAAAATCATAATAGGAGCAGCTGGTTGAAATGGGGTGTCAGGAGACAATCCAAGCCAGTCTGACTGGTAAACAGTAGTTTTTGCTACAGTGCATTCAGAAACTTACTGAGGTGTGAGACCAGTAGGAGTAGTCAAAGCTGAAGGACTTTGGTGCTTCCTTGGGGTTCTTTGGGTTGATAATACCTAGAAGAAATAAAAATCATATTCAGCTATCCAAAGCATTTAGGGACATAAAATGAAAACCAAGAGAGTCAGATCATGAGCTGCAGCAAGAAATGTTATGAAAATTGACCCTCAGACCCAGTCAATATGGATGTCTTTGCACAGCCAGAGTGTTCATAAATTACATTGAAGGACATAAGATCAGGATGGGTGTTCATATCACCACCTCACAAAAAATAATACATCTGTAGGGCCTCCGTGAAGCAGGTCAGGAAAAGGCAGATACAGTCATAAGGGAACACACCTACTAAATAAAGTTCATAATAAGCAGCGATGCAAGAGACTTAAGTGGAGGGAGGGGTGCAAGGAGGAATATTAAAGGAAGAGCCAAAACCCACAAAAGCTCAGGGCACTTCAATAACGAAAAGCTCAAGAGCCCCGGGATTTCACAGCAGGATGACTCTTCAAAGCTTATTTGGAAATTCATGTTACAGTATAAGGATAAAAGCCCTTGGCCTACGGATTTTCTTTCAGAGGCTCAGGATTCTACATGACATCGTGGGAGGCAATGAAAGGAGGTGGAGGAGGATCTACAGACATTTCAGGGATTACACTGATAAGACATATTACAATATTCTTCTACAAATAAAATATGTGCTGAGCCCACATGAAGATTTTAATAGGACTGACATTAAATGAACTAAGCCAAACTATTTGTAAACCTTGCCTTCTGCATATGGCTATTCAATCCCATAGAAACCCAAACCAAACCTTGCTTTTATTCCCAGATCACAGCAACAAGGCAACATTTTACCCTTTGAAAGGATCAATATAATTTACTTTTTAAGGTGACCCCATTCCTGGTTTGATTTGTAAACTTTATGTCAGCAGACAATAAAAGAATATCACATCTATAATTTGTGACAGCCTTCTGGAGGACCTCTCTACAAGTTTAAACCCCAAACAGTCTTAATGAACAGAGCTATAGTCTCCTTACTATAATCTCACTAAGGTACTGAAAATAAGAACTTAAGACAGGGGTGGCCAAACTTATTGGCCCTCTGAACCACATACAACAATCTTCAGAAGTTCAAGAGCTGAGGCACACCTGCCGGGGGCCAGGACTTGGGGCTTCAGCCCCACTCCTGCTGAAGCCCCAAGCCCTGGCAGGTGCGCCCCGTGGGACTGAAGACCCCAAGACCCTCCTCCCTGCTGGGCAGACGCTACTACCCCACCACCTTGCTGCAAGACAGAGTCCCAAGCTCTTCTCTTCCACCTCAATCTGGTAGGTGGAGAATGGTGGGGCAAGGGGATTCTGCAAGCCGCAATTTAATGGTAAGAGGACCATATATGGCTCGCAAGCCACAGTTTGGCCTCCCCAGACTTAAGATATGACAAAGGATCAAACCATTAGTTCATCTAATATGGAGTCTTGCAGTGATGTGCCAATATTTTTAAAATGGACTTTTAAATGTTTTGCTTCAGTCAGTGATACTCATATGTAGGCTTAGAGGATCAGATTTTTATTGGTAAATGCTTATTTCACCGTACACTGAGAAAGTATTTCCATGATAATAGAAACTTACAGATGTCCAAAGAAAAATGCTCCTTGAGAAATTGTTTGATTTAAAGTTATTTACTTTGTATATCTGATGTGTTAACAATTTGTGTTTAACGCTTTAACTTTTTGAATCTCAATGTCTACTGCGATTAAATTGTCTGAGCTGCCCCCCCTTAATTTTCCACAATTACGAAAATGTAAATACATACAAATCTAAAAAAGTGTTTTTAAATAGATTTGTGAAATTATGAAAAATAAAAATCAAATTCTACTAAGCCTACACGTAGTATTCCTCTCCCCTCCAGGCACACATCAAAACACTCATCAATTCCACACTCTTTCCCTTTCCCCAAATCCATCCATCCACACTTCCCCCCAGACCCTTCTCAATCCACCAGATTGACCACTCCCCAGAAATTCAGTTATCCTGGGAGGCTCCTCTACCTGGCAGCTTTTTGCAGCAATAGGTAGGTGTCATATCGCCTCTGATGGGGAGGATGAGGGTCGATTGTGGAATGAGCCCTAAATGAGTTGTAGGCTGCAATACTCTTTGGTTCTTAAGATGAGAAAGGCCTTCCCGAGTTGATGTGTGATCAAGTCTTCCCTGGTAAGTTTGAGAGACAGATAGAACAAGATTCCAGTGTTCAAACTGCAGGCTGAGGTTGGGCAAGCAAGTACTGATGGGAAGAATTGAGCAACAGGATTGCCACACAGTGAAACAGCAACTTAGCCTCGCCTCTCCCCCTAGTGTCCTGCTGGAAAGACAGACAGGAGGGGAAAGAGGATGTAGAATATCCCATGTGCACTCCAAGTAGCCTTAGTGGAGAATGCAGAGGAAAGGATCCCTTTGCAAGAGAGAAAACAGATATATCAGCAGTCTGGCAGCTACCAGAGGACTGACTATGACGCAGCCTAAGGCAGCCATGCAGGTAAGTAAGCAGTCCCTCTGACAGTCCCCTGGGCAGGCTTATCAGGATGAGGAGTCCAGGCACTGGGGGGAGGGGGGGGGAGGGAGGAAGACAAGTAAGTTTTATGGGGCTGCTAATTTATGAAGTGAGCTGTAGCTCACTAAAGCTTATGCTCAAATAAATTGGTTAGTCTCTAAGGTGCCACAAGTACTCCTTTTCTTTTTGCGAATACAGACTAAAAAGGCTGCTACTCTGAAACCTGTAATTTATCTCTGTGAGCAGTAAGATGGGATGAGAGAGTGCTGGCCATGGTTCTGCTCCCCTCCTCCAAAGTACCAGCCAGAGGAGCAGACTGGACATTGAGGGGGCATGCAGCAACTGGCAATGGGTCAATGCAACGTACTCTCCCCACTTTGTAGAACATGGAAATACCTGATTCAGAGGGATGCATCTGTGGTCACAATTGTTTTTGGAGTTGTTCTGGGACTGATGCATCTGCATGCTGCCCTACACTCAGGGCTATGAGTACAGTCTGAATCCAGGCCTGAGTAAGCAGCTGCTAAATCAACCTCAAAGTCCGAGGGGCTGAAGTTTACACAAATCTTTGGTTTTAGGGAAGGCCTGTGGATTGTGTCTTTCAAATGGGACGATCTTTAACTACAGCCTCCTGCTACAGCGGTTGAGTTCACTTGCTTCCTCCTTTCAACAATAGTGACTGGCTTACTTTGATTTCACATTGCTTGGTAGCAAGTTACATGCTTTCAAGGCCATCTCCACAAGGCGAAGGGTTAGACATCTATTTTTAAAAATAAAAGATTATTCTTTTGGGTCCCAAAAGTCAGCTTTGATAGGTGGAGAGGGGACATGTAAACCACACTCAGTGGCATCCTGCCTCTGGCAATGACCCATAACCAGTATGAAAGAATGCAAAACCCACCAAGGACCTAACCAGTTGTGCAGGGATAGACAGGGGTGGAAGTGGGAGTTCTTCCTGCTCCTACAGACAGTTTATACCCTGAAGCCAAACTTTGATCTTCCTCACTAAAGGCCATTTGTTTCTCAAATATTTAGCCTAGGTACTCTATACTTGTAGGAAAGCTTAACCCTTTTTCCTATAGGCGTGTCCTATTCCACAACACCCTAATCTCTTATCTCAGTCATTACAAAACTAAATTCCAAGGGGAACCGAGCCCTTTGAAAACATATAACCTCAGAATTCCCTTCCAAGATTTAACAGCTATACCAGATGCTGCATCCCTAAGCAAGACCACTATCCAAGGCTATGGGATAGGAAGGGGATCTCTGCCCCAGACTGCTGTTTCGGCCACAAATAGCAACAGTTGCTACTGTATTTCTACTGGCCAATTCCACTTTGCTTAGATTTGCCATGCTGACATTCCTGCCTTATAAAAGCTGACAGACAGGCAAAGCCAAGGATTAATATGCCTTACACCAATATGCTGTCACATTGCAAAGACATGTTGCTTTGGATAGCAACGTGGCATCATAACATTAGTAACAAAAAACAAACTGGTAACCTAAGCAATCAAATGTGGCTTCAGTCTCCCTTTGTCTCAGCCAAGCTGTAATAATTCTACAGCACACACATTTCAGCCATTTCTAGTAATCAGAAAAACCCCAAACCAATCCCTTTGGTTCAGTTTTCTAGGGTTCCATTCCTATGATGCTGTCCTTGCTCTTATTATTCCCTTCCCACATCCCACTCATTCATAGCCATCACCATCCACAGCACTGAAAGGTGATGAAAGGCTGTACTTCCTTGCAAGGAACAGAAAATTTTGTGCTCACAAGAAAGGATTACTAAAACTAGTTACCAAATGAGTTCAAAGTAACATCCTTATGAGTGAGTAGGTTATTTGACTGATTTCAAAGGCTAAGTTTATAAGTGAAAATAATTTTCACCATTAAGTGCAGAAATTGATAGAATCCATTCCCATCTCTCTCAAGTACACCTTAGCTCAGTGGTTCTTAACCCTGGGGGTGTGAGATGCCATTTCTGGGGGTGCAAGACATGCCAGGTTTTTTTAGAAGGTAAATCAAAAACACAAATCAATCACAGGCATGTAAATACAACTACATTGTTTTATCAAACCTATGTATTTAACGATTACTGTAATATACAAACAAAATATACCTAGGTTTAAAGAACTGAACTACTTCAATGATTTTTGATAAGGGGTGCAAGAACATATTTTGAGAACCAAAGGGGTGCTGGCTGCTGTAAAGGTTAAGAACCACTGCCTGAGCTTGATAGCAACTCCAAGCAGATAGAGAGGCAGATGCAATAATGCTAACTGTCCTAACAATTATATTTCACTATGTCACTTAATAATCCCAATACCATGCTACTGCCATCCCAAACTCTACAGTTACTACAAATGCAAGAGGAGTAAAGGCTGATGGAAAGAAGCCGCTATCCCCTCTTCCACATCTGGCACTCTGACACATTCCATATAGCTCCTCCTGACATGCGAAGCCTGAATGGACTAGCAGTAAGCAACAGAAACGTGGCAATATCTTCACTGACAATGGTATGTGTGCTTTTACTGAAGGATAAAAAATGTTAGCTATCCTGCTATAAAACATAATGAAGACAAGGCACTGTAGTTTTCCCAGTAGGTCATCTAGGCAAGGTCCTCTATGGGTGGACAGTATTGTGCAGACCTGACTTAGCTACCTCAGTGTAAAAATTTGCCCGTGCCTTGTCGCCATTTAGGATTTTAGAGACAATCGTCGTGTATTAGTTATCTCACTATAAACACACCTTTCTGTCCGTGAAGGCAACACCTACACTTGCACAAGAGTTAACATTGCATTTTAAGACTCTTCTGTGTCTTAGGACATAGCTACACTGGAAACTTCAAAGCGCTGTTGCAAGAACGCTCCCACGGCAGCGCTTTGAAGTGCGAGTGTGGTCGCACTCGAGTACTGGGAGAGACCCCTCTCAGCGCTCCTGGTAATCCACCTCCACAAGGGGATTAGCTCCCAGCGCTCGGAGCCTGTCTATGTTAGCGCTTTAAAG
Organism: Lepidochelys olivacea; assembly: GCF_965140295.1. Lineage (NCBI taxonomy): Eukaryota > Metazoa > Chordata > Testudines > Cheloniidae > Lepidochelys > Lepidochelys olivacea. Next base: position 19,640,627 of record NC_140428.1, read on the forward strand.
GGCTCAGACTTGCTACACTCAGGGGGGTGATTTTTCACACCCCTGAGCCAGCAAATTAGAGAGCTATAAAAGGTAAGTGTACACAAGCCCTCAGTAACACTGAAAAGAGAACAAGCAGCAGGAACTGTTTAGGGTTACTCAAAGACAAGTTTGTTGAGAAAGTGAACTGTGAATTGTAAGAGCATTAACCTTGAGGACATCTCCAAAAAGATTCTCGATTGCCAACAGACAGATAGAAAGCATTTATCTAATGCACTAAGAGCTTTGTTCAAACAGGTGATGAAAGATTATGGAACATGAAGAAATCCATGAGAAGGTTAACTTCTTTTAAGCAATTAGGTAACAGTGACTTATTTTAAACACCCTTATTTCCCCAAACAATTATTCTCATAAAGGAGTAGAACGTGTGCACAAGAAGCCAAGAATTTTAAGAAAGCTATATAATTTATCATCCAGGGAATGATGACCTTTCACAAGTCAGAGTTTAAATTTGCCTCAGATTAGCATTTGATAATCAACACTAACTAGCACGGTTAACAGTCTCAGAGAAGTCAAAGAATCAACTACCCTTTTGGTCCCAGAGGCATTCCTTCCATGATAAAGTTGAGGTACACAAATACCACATGGGGGAAGTCTTGATTACTGTTGCCCATGTTGCATCTTGAAGACAAAGAAATGGTTATCCAGAATTGTCACCTTTCAAAAAAAACACAAAATCTAGTTTCTCCTAGTCACATATCTGATATATATGGGATTTAGCAGTATACAGACAGACAATGATGAAATTAGCTTTTCAACATATCCAAGGAACCAGGGTGGATAAAAATCAATGATTTAAAAATATATATCAGATTTTTTATTTAAATTGGATTTTTTTGATAAATGCTTTTTGAGGAAAACACTCAAAAAGATAGTTTTAAGTAAGATACATTATAGCTCAGATATTTCATCATGGAATAGGAATTATAAATTCTAATTCTATAGTATGAGAATATATTCATGGAATGTTTAAGAAAAGTTTTGTAAATGAGTTCCAATAGTTCATGGATTAGGGACCCAATCTTATGGGGTTCCAGGGGCTTCTGTATAGATTATTTAGGATAATGTTTCTATCTACCCAAAGGGACTCAGTGCTCAGTCTAGAAGATACCATCAGAGAGGCCTAGTTTTGCAATTCTCAAACTGTGGATTTGTGTCTCCAGAGATAACATGCTTGTTAACAGCAAAAATGTTTTAAAATAAATAAATATATAGAGGTGAGAAACAGACCTCAAACCTACTGTCCCTCTGCAAATTTGTGTACAGAGTCAATCCCTTACCTCTCTCAAAGTGCAAAGCTTCAATAAGTTCACTGAATATAAGATTGTTGGGGACGAAATAGAACTGGACAAGGAGAAGTAGTCTGGAGATAAATGTGAGAAGGGAGGGACAGGCAGTAGAAACAAAAGTGAAACTGTTAGAGTAGCATATTCCAGAAGTCTTGAGGTCTTTTGTGAGTGTAGCCTTCACTGATTTGAGATCTACCATACCATTCTTTCACTAAAAGGGAAAACCTATAATGGCAGCAGGCTGTAAAAGAGACCCAGTTTGGGAATATTTTAATGACCTTCCTCTACCTGTAGAGAAGTCAGGCATGCGTGCAAAATGCAAACAGCGCAACAAAGAAATACAAGGCCTGGTTTCCTGAATGAAACAACATCATGAGAAGTGTTCCTTCTCAGAAGAAAGCTGTGTTGAAGGTGACATGTCTGAACATGCAGGATCTTCAGGATGGTAAACTTTTTTATTTCATACTTCTTTCTTAAGGACTGCCTGTCTTCCTTCTGGACTACTTGTGAATTCTCATGTCTGAGCAAAAAATATAGTTGTTACTCTATGGTACTATTATTTTAGATGCAGTTGTGATAAAAAATAAATAGCCAAAATAGGCAGATCTTCCTTTTACAATTTCACCTTTAAAGCAGTATGGAGTGTCAGAGAATACAATGAGTAATACTAAATGAGCAGTATGGTAATAATAAATTAAATAACTGCATTGACTTATTTTGTTTAGAAGAATCCATCCTCAACATACAGGATTCTGAAGACTATCCACCTTCAAGATCACCATCATTTTCTATAGTTTCAGAGTTATCTGCAAATGATAGTGTTTCAGTCACATCATGTATGTCACACAGCCACAGTATATCACCTGTAGCAAAAAGAAAAAAAAATATCTCCCATCATCCAGAAACAACCATAGATAAGTTTGTGATAAAAACCAGCAGATTACAAAAAGAGGTAAAACATTGATGAAAACATTGCCCAGTTTGTTTATGCAACAAACTCTCCTTTCCGTAGCATTGAGAACCTACACTTCATTAACACCAGGATACAGTCCACCCAACAGAGCAGATGTTGCAGAAAAATTCCTAGACAAAGTTTATGAAAGAGAAATTGAGCAGTGTGCAAAAGGTCTACAGGGCAAAATTGTTAACCTGAGTCTTGATGGGTGGAGCAATGTCCACAATGATCCTGTTGTATGTGCTTGTGTGACAACAGAAGAAAGGAATGTCTTCCTTACAGAAACAATTGATACATCAGGAAGTGTACACACAGCAGAATACTAACAAGTAGGAGCAATAAAAGCTATAATAAACTGCAGGGGGGAAAAAAACCAAATGTCTAGTACACAGCTTGGTCACAGACAATGAGGAAAAAGTATCCAAGATAAGAAGAAATTTAGAAGAGAGTCCCAAGCTAATAATGTATGGTTGCAGTGCTCATTTGATGCACCTCCTAGCCAAAGGCTTCAGTGTTCCAGAAATAAAGGCTAATGTTGTTGAAACTGCAAAATACTTCCGTAACAACCACTTTGCAGCAGCTGCTCTGAAAAAGTGGAAGGAACAAAGTTAACTCTCCCACAAGGAGTGCGATGGAACTCAGTAGTGGACTGTTTTGAGCACTGTATCAAGAACTGGCCTAATCGGATGACAGTTTGTGAACAAAATAGTGAAAAAATAGACGGCCCTGTCACAGCCAAAGTTCTCAACATTGGGCTTAAGAGAAATGTTGAACACCGGCTGAGTACCCTGAAGCCTATTTCTGTAGCCTTGCAAAATGCAGGGAAATAGATGTTTTATTGCTGACACTCTTGAAATTTGGAAGGAACTGAGTGAGATCTTAAAAAGAGAGAAATATGCAATGACAGAGTTAAATTACAAGCATTTAAAAAAAATAAAGACACAAGCACCATCTCCAGCTCATTTTCTTGCAAATATTCTCAATACTCGGTACCAGGGTCAAACCTTAACTGCTGAAGAAGAGGAGCCGGCTGTGACATGGACATCCAGCAATCATCCCTCTGTAACGCCAACCATCAAACTTCAGAGCGAAGGGTGAACCATTCAAGAAATGTGTTTGCTGATGAGGTTTTAAAGTAAGTCACACCAGTGAACTGGTGGAAGTCACTAAAGCACTTGGATTCAGAGACTGTTGAAGTGATGATCTCACTTTTAACAGCAGTAGCTTCTTCTGCCAGTGTAGAAAGAATTTTTTTTCCTTTGGACTAATTCATTCCAAATTGAGAAATCATTTGGAGCCTGAAAAAGCAGGAAAGCTTGTTTTTCTTTTCCAGATTATGAACAAACAGGAAAATGAAGGTGAAGACAACTGAGATAGCTGCAGAAGCCAGTATTTAAAAAAGTTTCTCATGTTGATCTGGCTGACAATTTAATTTTTGTTTTGTTTTTATTTAAATTTCATGTAACTATTTTAGTTAAAACAATTTTAACAAAAACAAAACCGGATTTTAAAAAAACTTGAATGTTTAACTAAATTCAAAAATTCATATGCTTGTTTTGTTAAAATATTATGTGTTTGCTGTTGAGGAAAAAAATCCAGAATACACAACGTTGTTTTAATTAAATAAAACAATTTAAATGTCTATCTGGTAATGTTCTCTTAATACAGCATGGCAAGAAAATCCTCCAAATATTAATGATTAACCTATTGAACCGGAGACAGTTCACCTCCCAATGACTTCATAAATATCTGCTTCAATTACCTTTGGTTAATGAAATAACCAATCATTCATTTTCTGATATAGCTGTAAAACTAATCTGAAAAGTTTTCAAAATAAATCTCTTTAAAAATGTATAGTGTGTACCGTCTAAAAATGAAACCTACATCTATCTCTGGGTTGTGAAGAATATGTATTAAGGTTATAACAACCAACAAGAATGCACTTATGTCAAAATCCATGATTAAATCAAGTCTTCCTGACCAGTGATTTAAATCAAATCCAAGCAAGCAACAACATAAAAGAGTCCTATAAACCTCATAAATAGGTTTAGCATTTCCCAGCTTGTTCTGGCACTTGCAACAGAACTCCTTAAAACCTAGGCAGATGAAAATACCAATCTCCATGGCAGATGCAAGTCCTAAAATAATCACTCTAGTATTCCCCAAAGCTAATTTTGCCATATTAACTGCTGAGATAAAGCCATCTAAAATTTATCATAAGGCATCTCACTTAATGCATCTCTTTAAAAGATATTTAATGACAGCCAACTGCTGTCACAAAGACAAGAAAGCAGGTGCTAGTGTCCTTCTTAATGAAGAGGCTTCAAAACTCCCATATTTAAAAACATACGGATATTGAGGTTAGGACTGTTGCTGCAATGGCACTAGATATAACATGAAAAAATCCCTGTCCTAAATATTTTATAAGTAACCATCTCAAGCCTTATACTAAAAGGTACTGCACTCACGCCACCCACCTTTTAGGGATCTTGCTGTTGTGAGTATGACTCGAAGTTTGGGTGGGCCCTTTGCTGTGGGACACAGAACACAATTACACCGGACCCTTGCTAGAACGCGGGATTTGGGATCCATGCATGGTACCGTGTTATAACGGGGAACACATTAAAATTATTTGCAATTAAATTTGGGATCCATGGCTGCAATCACATTATATGTGAATTCACGCTATATGGACATGTTTTAGTGAGGGTCTGGTGTATATCTACACCTTGACATCAGCCTGTGCCCCCTTCCTCCCTACTTTTAAATAACAAGACTTACTTTCAACAGGTTTGTTTAAAAACACTATGATCATCATCAACTGTATTACATTTCACACACTACAAAAAGCTCATGGAATAATGAATAACGATACCAAATAGGCTGCCCCATTTATGGACCTGTCTACATTATAAAAATCTACCGTCTGGGGAGACTGTTCTAGGGAGTTAGCACAATTTGGTTTAATCTACATTGCACGATTGAACCGCATGGTGAATTTCTGGCTGAGTTTTAGTAGTTAAGCACCCCCACATCAGAGCTGTGTCTAGGCAACACTGACTGTGCAGTAGCCAGACTGGGGGGAGGAGGGAACAGGGGGGCGCGAGAGTAGAGTACTAGGGCAAGACTGAGTTGTTCTTGCTATTCTGTTCCATACAAAGAGGAGAAAATTGCTTTTGCTAGTGAAACTAATAGCTAGTCTCCTTTCAGAGGGTTAAATACTTAACCCCAAAAGGAATGTTTACTCTGGATTCTGTAGGAGACATTAAATCTACCTACCTCACCTCCCCCCAATACAAGATATTTTGCTGTGAGACAAGCAGCACCACACCACTACTGATCATTTAAAAGCAACAGGAGCATTTCTTGATGTATGTTAGACAATGCAAATAGGACCATCTCCTGAAGCTGCAACCCGACTCATCTCCAAGCCTACTAAGGACCTTGGTAACTAAAGATTTTCACCTCAGTATTTCTATGGCAACAGGCTAGAGCATTTTGCTAAAGAAACCAAATCAAAAGGTTAAGTGTTTGAAGCAGCAACTAGAAAAGGAGTACTTGTGGCACCTTAGAGACTAACCAATTTATTAGAGCATAAGCTTTCGTGAGCTACAGCTCACTTCATCAGATGCATATTGTGGAAACTGCAGCAGACTTTATATATACACAGAGAATATGAAACAATACCTCCTCCCACCCCACTGTCCGGCTGGTAATAGCTTATCTAAAGTGATCATCAGGTGGGCCATTTCCAGCACAAATCCAGGTTTTCTCACCCTCCACCCCCCCCACACAAATTCACTCTCCTGCTGGTGATAGCCCATCCAAAGTGACAACTCTTTACACAATGTGCATGACAATCAAGTTGGGCTATTTCCTGCACAAATCCAGGTTTTCTCACATCCCCCCCACCCCCATACACACACAAACTCACTCTCCTGCTGGTAATAGCTCATCCAAACTGACCACTCTCCAAGTTTAAATCCAAGTTAAACCAGAACATCTGGGGGGGGGGGGGGTAGGAAAAAACAAGAGGAAACAGACTACCTTGCATAATGACTTAGCCACTCCCAGTCTCTATTTAAGCCTAAATTAATAGTATCCAATTTGCAAATGAATTCCAATTCAGCAGTTTCTCGCTGGAGTCTGGATTTGAAGTTTTTTTGTTTTAAGATAGCGACCTTCATGTCTGTGATTGCGTGACCAGAGAGATTGAAGTGTTCTCCGACTGGTTTATGAATGTTATAATTCTTGACATCTGATTTGTGTCCATTTATTCTTTTACGTAGAGACTGTCCAGTTTGACCAATGTACATGGCAGAGGGGCATTGCTGGCACATGATGGCATATATCACATTGGTGGATGTGCAGGTGAACGAGCCTCTGACGTACTGCCCTCAATACTGCATCCTGAGGTGCTGAATACATTAGGGCCCCATGTGGATCCTTTAGCCCCAGGATGGCACAGCAAGAAATTTTGGTTGAAACAATGTCCAACAACATTAAAATGAATACAGAACACTTACAGGGAAGTTCAGTACAGCTGAAGTCTATTAATGATGGAAAATGAAAGCTGAGTGTTTCAATTCACAGAACAGTAAAAGTATTTTGAAAAAGAACAGGAGTACTTTGGCACCTTAGAGACTAACAAATTTATTAGAGCATAAGCTTTTGTGGTCTACAGCCCACATGCATCCGATGAAGTGGGCTGTAGCCCACGAAAGCTTATGCTCTAATAAATTTGTTAGTCTCTAAGGTGCCACAAGTCCTCTTATTCTTTTTGTGGATACAGACTAACACAGCTGCTACTCTGAAACAAAGTATTTTGACTCAATTCTCTGCTCATTAAGGGTGTCATTATTTATAGTTCAGGAAATTGAAGGCTTCCACCCAGAGAACAAGTATGGTACCTGCAGATATAGTGCAAACTTCTGACATAGTTCCATCTGTTTGTTTCAAACTTGCACTTGATGTACTGTCTCCAAGGATAAGAGTGGAATTCAGTCACTATTAGCTAGTCAATCCTCAATCTCTCTACTAAGGCTGGAAACAAGAGGGCCCCAACTGTAAAAGCAATTTTGTGGGATGTGAACATCAGCTCATTAGAACTGAACTGACACCAACTTCATGTAAGACAGCAAGCAGTCATTAGATGACAACTTTCAGTCATGACTGATGCAGGTAAGAGGTTTTCTGAAGTCAAACACCTGACAAGAGACAGCAAGGCAGCTAAGAATTAGGAATATTGTTTTAAGAACTACTTAGGCATCATACAGCACACACCAACTGATACTTTTACGGGATAGGTAGATGGGTGGAATCTGGCCATTTCTGAAGGACGCTGGCTAGGGCTTCTGGAGAAAATAAGTAATATTTCTTTGAACAGATAAATCTCAGTCTAGAATCTGATAGTGCAGACAACTGCACAACAGTAAGAACCAACCTAAAAGAATCCATGATCATGCAGTAATGTGACACTGTTGGCAACACTTGACATTTTTGTGAATAACTGGAAAGCTGTACTTTCACTGGAAAAAATGAAAAAACATGCTAGAATTAAAAAACTGGAGAATCAACTCCAACCTCTCCCCCCGCCCCAAAAAAAATCCCACTCAACATTAAAAGCCTTTTATTTATTTATTTTTTGCAATCCATGTAAAGTCAGGAGGAGACATTAGTGAGTCATGATCTATGCAACTGTCCCATTTCCTACCCATGACTTACTGCTCCAGTGCTGCTTCACTACATCCTACACAGATTAACGGTTTAAGAACAAAGACCTAGGAAATTGGAATGGCAATAAGGCAGACAATCACATCAGGGCCCACATTACTGGCCTTGTTATTTACAGAATAAACTTGTTTTTCTGCTATTTCAAAGGCCCAGTGTGGCAATTATCTATTCTGTTTGCAAACAGACACAAAGATTTTTGTGTTGCAGCTATATTTAGTTTTCATGAGAGTGGCACTGCAGTAACTTTGAACACTGAGTTAACCTAAACAGCCAGTTTGAGAAACACAATCCCTTTTCCAGGACCCTTTCTGAAGCTAAAGTCAATTTCTTATCATGTCATGTAGAACCTTTCTGCTACCTTCAGTGTAATTTTCACCTGTTCCAGATCCTAGATTTTAAGTAGGGGTAACTAAAGGGATACTTAAAAACACAGCATCTCTTATAAAGCCAATATTACAATTTTAAAGGACACTAATAGAGAAGTACTCTAGAAGTAGAAAGTAGGGGAAAAGCAGTTTTAACTTCCAAAAAGACTGTTACAGATACTTCTGTGATCACTGAAGAAACCCCAACTAAAACTTATGGGGATATGGTCATGTTAGAAACCATTTAACAAATGCCCTTACTTGTGTATTGAGACCACACTGTAAGGTCCACCTCTTTTCTCGGGAATTAAAAGGTGGAGAGCGAGGCATGGGAAGTGTGGGATATTAAGTTTATGCTCTGTCCAGCTTGATGACTTGCACTGGGGTCCTTTTTGGTTCTTTTAAATGAATTGTGTATTTTAATTTTACAAACTCCAATATTGGATAAATACTTCTGTTAAAAGACTTAAGCTACACATTTTCAGTTTTTCAGCTTGGAGAATGAATTTTTAATTCCTTATGAAACTTAAATAATGTTATACAGTTTGGATTTCAAAAAACTGGAGGGCAGGGGTGTAGAACCTCCCATTGCACTTGAGGTGTCTCACCCCAGGTAGATTCAGATTCTGTAGAAAGTCAACTTTCATTTAAAAAGTTTCTATTCCTTATGGTTGTGAAGATGAGCCATAAAGTGCTGTCTTAGTCTGAAACAGCTCCAGGAAGTGTTACCTGCACACTCTATTTTTCTGCATGCTTTGAAACCTATAGGACCAGATTTTCAAATAAATGGGAGCACATAATTGTATGCCTGCTTTGTGTAGTCCCTACTGCATCCATGTACACAAATTACTTACATATGCCAATAACCAAAGGGGAAGACAAACTGTCCTAAAATATTATTCCACCTAATAAGTGATAATGAATGCAACATTTTAATGGGAAGTTTAGTTATAACAAAGGCCATATGTTACCCTTGACCTTTGTTCAAACCCTCCCATTTCACAGTGGATCATTCTCTGAAAATGATGCAAGTGTTCAGCCCTCCTCTTGTTTTTTTTCCCCACAAACCAGAATTAAAAGCATAACTGGTCCCCATTCATAGAATGGGTTTGTTACACCTTCTATAAAGAAATGTCAAAAGCTGAACTAAATACTGTACACTGAAATTAAAGTATGGGAACATTATGTTTTGTATTTTTTTCCTGGAGGAAGGAAGGTTATTAAATATTTAAGACTCCCAATGTGTGGTCCAAAAACCAAATGCAGTCAGAGTCCTAAAATGCAGCTCATAGCCATGGTCCCTGTAATAGCAGTCTGACTCTCAAAAGTCAGAAGTGGGCACCCTGGCTTTAGAAAAGTTAGTTTCACATTCTTAGGGTCCATTCTAAAAAGAAAAGTATGTGATTATGCAACTGGAGAGCTCCCGGGGCAAGAACAAGCTAGAAAATGACCTACAGATCATTAGCCATGAACACAGGATAATAGTTATATAACCTTTGTTTCCACAATCACCTACAAAACAAAAGAGCAATACCAGCCTTGCTCCCCAGTCCAGCTGATGACTGACACAGCCAGCTAATGCAATACAACTGACAAAACGTTTTTCTCCTCACCATTTCTTTGCTTTGAGATGCAGCAAAAGTGTACTGATAACTACAGAAGAGGACTTAATTCATAATAGGACAGAGGGTCCACAAAGCAGCCTTGGCTTACAAAGGGATGAAAACCCACACACAGTTTGACCTGTCAGTCTTTGTGCAGGAAAAGCCAGTGTCAAGTATAATGAGGGATGCCTGACTAGAACCGAGGTGCAGCAGCTGCAGCAGCAGATCAAGGGGTGGGGAGGAATTAGCTTGGATGTGCTAGGGAAGCACTGGCAGCCTTATTTGTTTGGAAGATGCTTAACTGTAACTATTCTTGCGCACTTCAACAGGTAACTCCTGTTCCTTGGAATCAGACACTTTTACAGACCATCCTCTGCAGCACTACTCAATCCCCACAACAGTTTTCTTACTATCCCCATCTACCCAGTCTGCTCCATCATTTTGGTGTAGGAAGTAGATAAAGTTGCAGCCTTTCAAAGTTAGTGGACCAACTTAATCCCTGGATATTCTGAATTTAAGAAACCAAGTAGCTATTGCATCTGAACAGCAATCACATATACCTGAATTTTTCATTGTGTATTTTAATAAAATATATATTTATCTTCTACTTCACATAACCCTTGCAGAACCTCATGTTCAAAGAGTAAAAATTTTCTCTCATAAACATGTACTCATCCCTAGAGCCCTGCAAATCTGTGGGGAGGGGATAGCTCAGTGGTTTGAGCATTAGCCTGCTGAACCCATGGTTGTGAGTTCAATCCTTGAGGGGGCCATTTAGGGATCTGGGGGCAAAAGAAAAAGAAAAAAAGAAATTGGGGATTGTGCCTGCTTTGAGCAGGGGGTTGGACTTGATGATCTCCTGAGGTCCCTTCCAACCCTGATATTCTATGATTCTATGATATCTGCAGACCACATTTGCGGATAGGGCTCTACTCATTGCTACAGTCACCACTGGATGAAGGAGCACAAGAGATAGCTGACATGAATCTCGCTTATTTTGAAGTCAGACAGCCACAGTCCTCAGAGTCTGGGGTAGCCCATTGTGTGGGCCTATGAATAGCTCTCACTGAAAAAAAAAAGATCTCCGGAATGCTGTACAAAGAAGGGATGTTTTCACAGGAAGACTGACTGACTGAGGGGTGGGGGCAGCACATAAAAGAAGAGAAGCCAACACTTACTATGTTCCTCATCTCATTTGAAGTACACACACCACATTTGGCATCCTCACCCCCCATTAGTGATCAGACAGGTTACAGGGCATCATACCAAGAGACATGCTGTTCACTCTATATATTCACTCCAGTGACGAATCAGCTAACTCCAGTTTGCCCTTCAAATAAGAACCAGCAGATGGAACTAACTGGGGCTCAATCCCTGGATTATGAGACATACATTTGGGGGGGGGGGTGAGGGGGAAATGGATTGAGAGATTAAAAATCCAGCAGGGACTCCATCAATTGCTGGATTTTTTTTTTTTTTTAAAGGCTTGTAAGAGGCAAAAAGCATATGTGCAGTTTGGGAAGTTGATTTTCTATCTTTTGTGCCATTCAGTAAGCCTCCTGTCATCTACCTGATTCCAGGCAGGTTACTTTTGTAATTAATGGATTAAAATAAATTCAGACATTCATGCTGCTGCTCCTTCCATATCTACCAGAACTGGAAGCACACACATTCTTAGGGAAATTCTAAGAGCTTTGCTCCGAGTTCCTACTTCACCAATCAGTCCTCACACAGGCTAAGTCTCCCACTGGTGGGAGAGTAATGGTGTGAGCACTAGCCTAGACAAAAGCACAGGTATTTTTACCACTGCCATTTATATTTACTTAGGGTTAACTGACATTTTTAATAACCTCAAGTGAACTGCATCATGGGTAGAGCAATGTTTACAGATTTTGTTTGGGGTGGGGGGGCAGGGAAGAGAGAATGCTAGTGTTGACAATCTTTTAGGAAAATGATGTTACCAGCAGGTTTAAAATTCAGATACACTTAAGGAAATGGAATCTGAATGAGCCTTGTCCACTCCACCTCGCCCCATATTAAAAGAGGATTGCTGAAGTAAAACATAGTATTGTTCACCTGCCTATGTAGCCAATGTAATTGGGACAGATTAGGGAGAGATTTGGGGGCCCTCAGCATCAGACCAAGAAGACTAAACCAGTGTTAGAGACAAAATGCAAGTCTGTTTGGAAAATGTAGATTCACACCGTCAGAGCAGATAGCAACAATGGAAACAAGTTTCTTACTCAGAGCAGGGTGGAATGAGACTCATATGAATTGGAAAATGAGTAAGACCACACACACTCCTGTTTAGTACAGACTCTCTCTTACAGATACAATGCAACATCAATTAAAGAGATTTGGCTACCTCGTTTTTAATGAGAGAGAAAGGCTTGAAAAACCAGAGTTAATATTACAAGAGTCAAATGCAGGGACATGGACACTTCCAGCCTGTAAAATAAAGTTTGCTTTCAATCAAGACATTGTTTGCATTTTTCAACCCATCAGAAAGAAAGAAAACCAAATACAGACTGGTTTCAGAGTAGCAGCCATTTTAGTCTGTATCTGCAAAAAGAAAATGAGTACTTGTGGCACCTTAGAGACTAACCGATTTATTTGAGCATATGATTTGTTAGTCTCTAAGGTGCCACAAGTACTCCTTTTCTTTTTGCAAATACAGACTAAGAACAGCTCCAACTAGAATTCAACAAGATTCACTCCCCACATGAGGAATTCCATCCCTGCATTGTGAGGAAGGCTGGGTAGGGGAGGGAGTGATGCAGGATAGTATCAATGCTAGGCAAATGCTTGCCCACAGAAGCTGCTGGAAAGCAGTCTCATCCTCAGCTGCTCTTGCAGATCCAGTTGCTATAAATACCATTTCTGCAGCTGGCGTTCTGGGAAGACACCATGCCAGCAGACTTTGCCTCCAGTGGGAGCTCGTTACTTGAACCATATCATCCTAACTGTTCAGCAATCTTGATTAAATCCCTGTCCAGATCTCCAGTTTTGTCCCTTGAACACTTCACATGTACTAATATCTTAGAAGCTAAATACATATTTTATGTACTTAGCTACCTCCAAACATCTGTAAGACATACAATAAAATCATTAGCCAGCTATTAAGGAAATCATTTTTACCTTTCACTTTTGATTCCATCTCCCCAAAAGATATTGTAGTCTTTAGAAATGGATAAAGGCTGAGCTAACAGGACATAATGGGTAGACTGATTTCAATCACCAATTTTAAATCATTTAAATCAGCAAGTAGGAAACCTTAAGTTAATTAATAAATTTCAATCCTGTTTTGCATTTGTACTTATTTTCCTAAAGAAAGGTGGCTTCTCACTGGTTGGTAACCGTTAAAAATGTTAATTTTAAACTAAATATAACCTTTACATTAAATTTGGTACTTTTGCTAACCAGGAGGATAAATATGTTTAGATATAATGTAACCAATCTACAGATTACCATACATTTTTTCAGATTCTTAATTTTTATATTTTTGCATTACATTAGGAAACTCAACAAATTCATTTACTAGAGATTAATTTTTGACTCATGATTTGTGTCAAGTTGCATTTGGAAACTGGAATTCAATTAAAAAATAACAAAAACAGCATTTTAAAATTATGTTAAAGTGACATTAAAAGTGCTGGATACACAAGACATCTGCTTTTCTGATAACTTCCCCCTCCCCAACCACAGTCATTATACAATAACTTAAAATAAAATGAGACTGATTCATCATCTAGCATCAATCAAAGAGGACTCCCTCTTTTTACATGTCAATTACTGACTGTTCCTTGTTTGAGGCCAGCTTGTGCTGCTTTCTTGCTGATGCATTTTCAACAAAGCTGTAGGTGGTGACTGGTGAGTCATTCCCTGATCTTTGGGACACTTAGTTTTGCTATAATTTTGTCCTATTTACTGATTCAAGATGCTTTCAAAAGTTGAAGACACCTATGTATCCCAAAACAGGAGAATCAATTTATCTTCCCCCCCCCCCCCACACACAATTCTGATAACATTTCTATAATGCCTTTCATGGGAGCATCACAACACATTTTAGAAACATCTACATAATTACAAGATATTCAAATATTAATTTTACAGATTGAGAAGGCCAGGAGAGAAATCAGGTGACTTCACCAGGTCTGCCTCTCAGTCCAGTGCTTTTACAGAAAGTCAAGCGATTTGGGAATCCTTAAAAGCTCACCTAAGAATTATTCTTATGCAAAGAATTTCCTCTCACCTTCCAATAAAACAGACAAGAGGGCTTTAAAGAAAAGACAGGGGTTTTTTTTAAACAAACTAGCAAAGGATTTTGGCTCAGCCCATAATACAAGCTTTTTTTTTTTTTTTTTTTTTTTTTTTTAACAACTTCCTTTAAAACCCTATTCTATGCCTCTTTCCCTGACATGGACCACGTAGGTGTATGCCATTGAACTGTGACAGCACAAAACAGAAATGAAAATAGTGTATTAACCCCGGAAGTTCCTTGTTTGCCCCACTGTAAAGTACAGAAGAAAGAGGGGACATCAGTTCCTCAGCCAGCAAAATATTTCTGGATTTCACTAAACCTCATTACAGAGTTATTTGCTAAAAAAAGTTGAGACAAACAAGCATTAAACCTCAAAACAAGCTTTTGAGGTAGAAGTATTACACCCATTTTATAGGTAACTATCCACTTGTTTAAGTGACTTGCCCAAGGTCATAGAGCAACACATCTGCAGCACTGGGAACAAAACAAGGATTCCAGAATCTCAGTATATGTTCTAACCACAGAGAATGCTTGAGCACTGTAAAGTTACACAGAAGAATGAAGTTGGCACATCAGAGCCCAATTGACTCCTAGTATTATTATTCACAACGATCTAAATGTAACCTTCACATCTCAAGCAGGGAGATGAGTTCCTAGGTACAGCTACTATGTGCCACACTTTGAGCTATTCCCTTGCCAAACTGGCCAATGGTTCAAGGAAATGCCATCCTAAGGCATCGCCAGGTTTCAATGCTCTGAAGTTTTCTGATAACCATATTTACAGTTCATTACACCAAGGTCCACCAAAGTAGTACAAATATTTAAAAAAATCAGTGGAAGTAGAAAAAATAATCAACTTGAGATTCAGATTGCCCAAAAGAAAAAACAAAGAGGAAAAATGTCTTGAGCGCCAACATTTCCTGACAGGCACGTCATGCATTTCATGTCACACTGATGGGATACTGCCAGCTTTACTACTGACATCCACAAATTGTACATTTCAGAAAAGAGCAGTCATCAAGAATGGTATTAGTTTATAAAAGTGGACACTTCCACCTATTCTAGTCTCTCCTGGCTGCCAAAACCACACAATTCTTTTAAGAGAAAAAGCAGGAAATGTTGATTGCAAAGCTTGGGCTCATGGGATTATTGGGACAGACAGGTTACAATCAAGGCCTGATCTACACTAGGAAATTAGGTCGTCATAACTCCGTCACTCACAGGCATGAAAAAGCCACACCCCTGAATGAAGCAGTTAGAACTACCCAATGTCTAGTGCAGACAGCACGAGGTTGGTGGGAGAATTCCATCAATCTAGCTACCCCCTCTCAAGCGAGAAGATTACCTACACCCGTGCAAGAAGCTCAAGCCCATCAGTATAAGTAGTGTCTTCACTGAAACACAGTGGCACCACTGCGGCTTTAACTGTAGACAAGCCCCAAGTATTTTGTTTCTTCTTTCTGCCCCTCCCAAGACCAGAGAGAGGACAAGCAGCAGTTATATAAACTCCCCTATGTCCCTCCTACCTAAGTGACCTTGATCCTAGTGTAGATAAAAGCCAGTCTCTGCCAAGCAGCTCTGGTCTCACCACAAATTCAGACCCAGCTATTTCAACTAGACTAAGGGCTTGGCTACACTAACATTTTATAGTGCTCTAACTTGCTGGCTCAGGGCAGTGAAAAAATCACCCCCCTGAGCGCAGCAAGTCAGAGTGCTTTAAAGCACTAACGTAAACAGATTCCGAGCGCTGGGAGCCATGTTCCCAGCGCTTGGAGCTAATTCCTTCCTGGAGGTGGGTTACCAGGAGCGTTCGCGAGTGACCACACTCGCACTTCAAAGCGCTGCTGCAGGAGCGTTCCCACAACAGTACTTTGAAGTTTCCAGTGTAGCCATGCCCTAACTCTTAAATAAAACCATACAAAGTAGCTTGGGAGAGCCTAAATTTATTAGACTTTGGCATCAGGTCACTCATATCCAACCTCAGGTTTTATAATGCTATTAGGGAGGAAGAATACTATCTGATTTTTAGGTTTAGTTGGTTAGGTTTTTGTGGCTTTTTAAAAAAAAAAATCACTCCACTAAATATATTGTAGTTTTCTCTATTTCTCTATTTAAAAAAACAGACCTAAATTCAGATCACTGTCACAATAAGGGAGAAGAAGCTAACAAACATCTTCAGAGCTACTAGTAAAATATTTTTATTTGCAACTAAATTACTACGGTGGAGGATACTATTTTCCACAACCATAAGATGTAACAAATCAACAGTGGGCAGAATTTAAAAGACATCCCAGTCAATTTATCTAGTGTAGCTATTGGGAGAATTATTGATCAGATTCCTTTATTCTACCAATCTTTCAATGAATACCAATCCCAACTCCTCAGCCCCACACTCCAAATAGGAGCTACTTAAACCATAGTCAATGCCACAAGTCATATCCCTGGGGCTACATGCTTTAGTTCGCCTCATGCCGACTCATCACAGTACCCATTGCCTATCCCAAAGCAGCACTCTGCTAAGCAACAGATGCACCTAACTCAAAAAATGAAAATCCACTAACTCCATTATGTTTCCTGAAGCGTTTGTTTGGAGGGCTTATCGAAATCACATGACAGTGTGCCATACAGCATGCTACCAATACAGCAGAAATGTTTACACTTAAAGGAATGTTAGTTACTTCAGGTTCGTGGTAAACTTGTTATACCATTTTAAAACATTTTGGTGTAGAAATAGATTTTAAGAGCACATGGTAGAATGACAGAGGGAGGGAATGAAAATATAGAAAATGCAAGCAGAAGGCTAACTGAAGATGATGCCCCATATGGAGAAAACACTATCTCAATACAAATGATCACCAGGCTGAATGGTTATAGAACAGCCAAGTTTTCATGACCACAGTCCAACTCTGTGAAAGAAAAAACTGCAGAATGAACCCAAGGGGTTAAGCCTTGAAGCCTAAAGCAGAGATTTGTGGAATGTGACCATTTCAAGGGGGTGGTCAACTATGCAAGCAGTAGTCAACGGTTAGGGAATGTCCAGATCAGCGGGTAGTGATCAATAAATTGATCCCCGAATCAACGCCGGTACTCCATCTTGGCAGGAGGACTAAGCAGAGTCGATGGGGAGCTACCACGGTTGACGGGCTTCCGTGAGGATGGCCAGGTAAGTCGAACTAAGATACTTCGAATTCAGCTACGCGAATAGCGCAGCTGAAGTTGCGTATCTTAGTTCGAACCCCTCCCTCATGTAGCCCAGGCCTGAGCGTTACATGTTGTCAGTTTCCTTCTCATCTAGCTGAACAATCAGGTGTGCTGTGCATGTGTACCTAACTGTACCCATCCAAAAAAAAAAAAAAAAAAAATTCCAAGGAGTTGTAAAAAGCTGCTGTATGTCAGCCAGGAAAGCTGCAAAAAAAAAAAAAAAAAAAAAAATCAATGATTGTTTAGTTTTTGTTCAATTTTTTAATCCCAGAAAACCATCTTTTTGGTGGTGTTTTTTTTTTTTTAATGAATCTGATACTAAATGACAACAAAGGTGTCTAAAACTCCTTAAAAAAAAAACTGCTGCTATTCCAGCCAGCTGCTAATTTGGGAGTGGAGTTCTTTGTGGTTCTTTCACTTCCAGGTATTTGACTAACATTCTCTTCATATTGACTTAAGAAAAGGGATGTGTTGGTGTATTAATATTTACAAGCTGAATAACTAGAATTTTAAAAGCAATAATTGCATTCTTTGCTAGCTGAATGTGTATTTAAATGGGGTCTTCTCTCTTCCAGCTTCAGCCACTGCTCAAACCTGGCTTTAACCATATTCTTTTGTTATTCAGAAACCTGGCCTTATGTCTCTCTCAAGTGTCTGGACAGAGAGATTACCCTATCATTTCCACTGAAGTAGAGCAACACTGAGCTTCTTAAATACATAAGAGTTGAGCTTGCAAATCCAATAAACCAAGAAGAAAAATCTCAATATATTTACGTTTGACAGATCTCTATAACCACTGTAAAAATAATGACTATTACATGTAGAGCATGCCTTTCTTTCCATGCATTACATGCAGGGGTCATTTCACATACTCATCACTAAAATGTAGCAATTTCTGAAGTAGAATGCAGCAGGCTTCAAATCAACTTTCCATACTAAGATGGTTTTTGCAAATATTTCAAAGTCTTCATTTTCATTCAATAACAACACCAAATCTTCATCAGACCCAAGGAAGAAGTTAGAACTTCCTTGGCTGGAATGAGCCTGGAACTCAGTGAATTAAAGGAAGTTCCAAGCACCAAAGACAAAACAAAACAAACAAACAAAAAAACCAAAAAAACAAAAACACACTATTTTGGCCCTGACCTGAACCCCTCCTGTTTTTTTTAAATTAAGTGCCTAAACAGTACTGTTTTGTAACTTCTCAGTACTCCATGCCTATGAACATCTCCAACAATTTCTCTATTCTCCTCTTCCATTTCCAAAGACCTTATGGCAGTAACTTTCAGCTGCATACCATCTGCAATCAACTATGATCTCAACAAGCAGCTCAGGCTTGCTGCCAATGTTCCAATCCCTTAATGTAGTGAGCACATGACTTCAGCTGGACTGCAGGATTTCAGTCTTTCTAGAACATATTTCAGTTCTGAAAAGATGATTCGTTCACACAACTCCTTAAATACCCAGTATTATACTTGTGTTGACTGCTATTCCTGCAGTCTCTGTGCATCACCAGGGCCAAACAAAATTTACACTATAGGCTAGCATATTAAGAGAGAAAACTCAATACACAGCTACAGAAAATGCATTTAATAAATATGTTCACAGAATTGATTTGAAAATTCCCATGGTACTTTCTACCTACCCTTTTCAGAACTCAAAATCTTGGCTACTCATGATACTCTTGCAGAAAGTGTTGAGGGATTTTAAGTAAGTACATCATCCTCAGCATCTTACAGCTTTAGGTGGATATAGTATTCTTTGTCTGTACCTATTGCATAGTTTTGCTATGTGCTGTTAAGTAATTGCCATGGAATCGTTCTTTCACTGGTTGGTGAAGTGATTTCTATAAATACACATAACATTTGTAGGTATACTAGGAGTTATTATCCACCTTTATAATTATAATGGAAATACTTAATATCAGATTTCCAATGGTTTAACATACTGCTCCAACAGTGACCCTAGAACAGAACTTACTAGACAAGGTCTCAGGTCCAAAGTTTATTTAAGTTGCTCAGAAGTTTCTAGAAAGCGAAATAGAAACCAGTTTACTCATTTGAAAATTAAAAAAAAGCATTCCCCTGCCCTCAATTATTTGAATTTCTTTAATTAAACATCATAGGTTCAAGTCCCTAGAATGAAACAAGCTATTTTGGCATTTTAAAATACACGTTTGAAGGGACCAGTTGGTATGACTACCAGCATTTATTATTATTTAAACCTATAAGCCCTAACCAAGGTTGACTGGGGTACTATTAAGCGAATCACTGTACAAACACACAGGACAGTAAAACAATTTCTACCCCCAAGTGTTTGCAATCTTAATTAACACCACAAAAGAGGCACAGAGTTAAAGTGACTTACCTAGAGTCACAGCAGGTCAGTGGCTGAACTGAGAATAGAATCCAAGCCTGAGCCCCAGATAGTGCCCTACCAAGTGAAGCATGCTTCCTCTACAGTTTCATATTTGTGTCATTTGTACTATGAATGCGTATCACAAGCCTTTTAAAATTGGAGACTCAGTTACCTCTATAAATTAGAGGGCAGTATTTTTTTTAAAAGGTCTGTTACTTGTGTTTTAGCAACTTTAAAGAAACATTTTACAAATAGTTTGTTTTTCCACTATTTATGCTATTTACTTAAATTCACTCAGCCTGAACTGTGAAACTCAACTGAAACTAAAACAAGAGAACCCGTTTTTTGTTTTACATGTATTAGCACAGTGTAATTGCATTCCCAACACTGAATCAAGAACAGAATAAATACCAAATACTTTCATTGACATTTTAAAATATTTTGTGAACATATTTGCGCATGCTGTATTTTGTAAAGACTTATTGTATGAATTAATTTTGGGGTCTGAACTATTAGCATCCCCTTTCTAAAAAAATTTTGGATGCTTTTGAAATGATATTTTCAAGCAGGCATTCAAGCTATCACATCTAAAACTTGACTTTTCATAGTTGGAATTTTTTCTTATTTCCAGTGCTTTTGTTTGCCTCTTACACCAAGATCACTGACTTGTGACAAGCTCCTTCACGCCACCCTACATGACTCAAATTCATATTAAGAGAAACATACGACAAGCCATATGTTCTAAAGAACTCGGTCAAGAAACACCACATCATATGTTCTCCCAATCCACTACTTGAAGATTTATTATAACTTTCAAATAGAGTGTGATATTTTGGGGGTGGGAGAGGAGAGGGTACTAAGATAGTTATACTAATACAACTCCTACTGTGGATCTAAATTCCCCCTAAGCTGCCCGGCCACGCAGCTGCCTATTACGCCCCACACAGGGGCTCAGGGCCACGGCCAGGGAAGAAGGTTGCCTCCCCGCCGGCTCCAGCATGGACCTGCTGCAGCCGGCCAAGAGAGAGGGGCCACTCCTGGCCCCGGGAGGGTTGGAGGCGGGGGACTGGCTGCTGTGACCAGTGGGGAACTCTGTGCTCCTGCAGCAGGGGTGGGGCTTCGAGCAGAAGAGATGGTCTGGGCAAGGGGCTAGCCTCCCTGAGCCTGGGGTTCACCCGCTGCCCATGAGGTTACACTTAATCTCACTGGGATTCTCTCGCTCGATAGCAACCCCAACAACGCTGCTGGGCACTGACTGGCAGAAAGTTTAACAGCCAAAGAAGCCAGCCTACAAACCCTGCAGATACAAAGGCACTATAGCAAAGAACAATCCTGGTTGCAATTACAACGTTTTGGGCATGGCTACACTTGAAACTTCAAAGTGCTGCCGTGGGAGCGCTCCCGCTGCAACGCTTTGAAGCGTGAGTGTAGTCATGTGCCAGCACTAGGAGAGAGCTCTCCCAGCGTTCCTCGTATCCACCTCCACGAGGGGATTAGCTTAGAGCACTAGGAGCGCGGCTCCCAGCACTGGGGCACTGTTTACACTGGCGCTTTACAGCACTGTAACTTGCTGTGCTCAGGGGGGTGTTTTTTCACACCCCTGAGTGAGAAAGTTGCAGCGCTGTAAAGTGCCAGTGTAGCCACAGTCTTAAAAGAGGTTTTAAGAAATGTGGGGTAGAGCTTTTCTGAACTTTTTCCACTTGCCTAAAAAGCAGATAATGATTGTCATTGGTCCAGCCTCCACGAGGGGGATAGCTCCCAGCACTGGTGCACTGTCTACAATGGCACTTTACAGCGCTGAAACTTGCAGCGCTCGGAGTATGTTTTTTCACACCCCTGAGTGAGAAAGTTGCAGAGCCGTAAAGTATCAGTGTAAACAAGCCCTTAGATAGACTCCTGTCTGCACCATTTAATGAGATGTTTAAAAATCAAGCTTGAACACAATTTAAATTGTACAGCTTAGCACTGGCTTGCCCAAGTAGCATAAGTAGGGAGGGACCATGTGAGAAATACAGGAGAACCTCAGAGTTACGAACTGACCAGTCAATAACACATCACATCTGAAACTGGAAGAATGCAATTTGGCAGCAGCAGAGACAAAAAAAAGCAAATACAGTACAGTACTGTGTTAAGTGTAAACTACTAAAAAAATAAAAGGAAAGTTTAAAAAAAGATTTGACAAGTATGGAAACTGTTCCTGTGCTTGTTTCATTTAAATAAAGATGGTTAAAAACAGCATTCTTCTTCTGCATAATAAAATTTCAGAGCTGTATTAAGAACCACCATAACGTTTTGTTCCGAGTTACAAACAATTCAGAGTTACAAACAACCTGCATTCCTAAAGTGTTCGTTACTGAGGTTCTACTACTGTATGTTCAAAAATCAGGTACCAGGAGAGATTCTTACCAAAACTACAGGACTTGTATGACATTCTTCGGTCCCTAGAGAGACAAGATGTGTGGGGTAGTAGTTTTTATTGGACCAACTCCTGCTGGTGAGAGAGAAGCTTTCAAGCTTACACAGGGCTCTTCTTTAGATACTAGCCAGAGAGAAATTGGAGTTTAAACTAAGCTTATGCCCTTTTTTGAATTCATTTTTGAAGACAGTACAGGCCAAGCCTAACTTTTACAATTATTTTTGTCAGTGTAAGCAGTCTTGGACAGGTTAAGTGACTTGCACAAAGTCAAAATGAGTCAATGACAGCCAGAAATAGAACCCAGAAGTCCTAAATCTGTGTCCACAGATCTAATGTCTAGGCCATCTGCACACAAGAGGAAAATCCTAACTTTAAAATGGATACGGTCAGACCAAAGCCTCCTATAGACTCTTTAGTGAGTAAACGCAGCAAGACATGTCATTCCTCCCTCCCATTTCTTTTCCCCACATTTTATCATCTTGAAAACCTGTTCTTTTCATTTAAGAAAACTCCTTTTCCCCCACCCCTCTAGATTCCTGACATATTTTCCTTCCACTGTGAAGAATGAAAGCTAATTCTCTTTCCCCCCCACCCCCGATTCAAACTGCAATGATTCCAGGGCCATTGCAATTTAAGACTCCCTTCCCCCAGTCTTTAAATGTCCTTGGTCATTTAAACCTGATCATCTCAGCCAACTTGTATGAGACCCAGGGCAAATCTACACTACAATGCTACATCAGCACTTCTGTGGCACTTCTGGTGAAGACATGCTGGAAGACCGCTTTCCTGTTGGCATAATTACTCCACCACAGCGAGAAGCGGAAGCTATATCAGTGGGAGAGCATCTCCTGCCAACGTAGTGCTGGTGTGGACAGTGCAAAATTTGTGTTGTTTGGGGGAACGGGGGGGGGGGGGGATTTTTCACACCCCTGAGCAATGTAAGTTATATCAACTTAGGCTGGAGCCCAGACACTCTTGTCACTGGACCATAAGCAAGACATTTCCACACAGACCTAGAGTTGGAAGATCTTAACTCAAGCCTGTCCTTTAACTTGAAAATTACTGCTGTCAAGATACCAACCCAGCAAGAAGGGAGGGAAAACAACAAGACAAAAAAACCCACACAGACCTCATTTCAGGGTTAAAAGAAAGGCTTGAGTTAAGGTCTTCTAACTCTATTCCTGTGTAGCATTCCCATTATAAATGCCATCTGATAGGGCTTTTAGTTCTCCCATTCTAAATTGCACTGAGCTGTAATCTGGCAGGCAATCTTCAGATAAAGTATGTATTTAAACATTAAAACACTTATTGGGAAGAAAACTGCATCTACAATATTTTAAGTCCCAGTTTTCATTTTATTTTTAGGGGGAATTTCAAATCTACTAGACAGAAAACTTGAATTTCATCTTTCCAAGATCTTCCATCATGCCAGTAGTTAGAAGTATTTGTGCTGAGATTAAGGCGGTCTTGTGCATGGCCCATCTCTTTTGGTGATGTCACAACCTTTACCGTAAGAATAGACAGATGTCACAAACAGATTTAACATGTCAATGCAGGATCAGTCTGAAGGAGAAGCTCAGCTCAAAAGGAGAAAGAGCCCCAGTTACTGAATATTACCAGTTACCTAAACACAAGCAAATAACATCCAAGTAAATGGTGTATATTTACTTCTGGTTACCCAATAATGTAGTGTTGGGCTGTCTGCCCCAAGGAATAGGAAAGCAGTCAGTATCAGAGGAAGTTGGCTGAAAATTAAAAGCTACATAAAAAAGGGTGGGTTTAGGTTTTTGTTTTAGTTAACATTTTGTGAAAAGCTCCCGCTTTGTCTACCAACTACCTGTCCTGCCAACTCTGGGGCTCCTCAGTCAACGGACCATGAAGGAGAACCCCAGGGGAAAGATGGTCCCAGAGGCTAAAACTATCTCAACTCCAAGTAACACCTCATTTGATTAAATGACTCAAACAGTACTATGTTAAAGCACACTAAGGAACCTTTAATGTAGGCCCTGGTGGTGCACACGAACCAATTAATGACAAACATTAGGGCACTTTAAGTAATTTGTGCTATGGGAGTGTGATTTCTAATCATGTGGACAAGCCCTAACATTCACTTCAACATCATATTCCTCCCCCAGAGCTCTCAGTTCACCACCAGCTAACGTTACTTGCCGCAAAAATCAAGATACCCAGGATTCAGACTTCTCTAATCAAATAGAAAAATAATGAAGTCATCCATAAGAGCCTTGCAAGAGGAAGAAGCTTCCCTAAAAGGGTAATTCCAGATGCTGTAATGTTCACCGTAGTCAGTTTACTTTGATCAAAGGAGGGGAACAGGGCAAGGTAGATTTCATTAGGAGGTCAGAATGAACTTACTGGTTGAGTTGCCTTGCATCTGGATGATGCATTTGGATTCTTTGCTGGTCTCTCTGGAATTGAAGGGCCTGACCCGGACAGCCACCTTCACAGAAGCTCCCGACATTTTGATGTCCTATAGTGTTGAGTCCAGAAATCAGATGCAAAGGTTTTTTTTCCTTTTTATGATCTCTTGGAGTTTTCTAAAGAGAAAGTGAGATTCAGTTACTTTAAAAATACATTCAAGACAGATTACATTAATCTGTAATCTTGCCTCAGATTAACACATAACACATTACAAATTTTTATGTCTATTCAGAGAATCCAAAGCTAGAGATATCCCCATCATGCTCTTAGTCAATGCCCATGTCACCCAATGCATACTGCTCTTGAAGTGAACAAATAAGTGTTTTTACTCCTTGCCTCCCTTCCCAGAAAGGAGTGGAGACTAGAACTACTGGCATCTCTTGCTCTGCCCATAGCATCAGAGAAAAGGACCCCAGGTCTTTGTGCTGTTTGCTCTTTTCACTGGCACACAGAAGCTTACAGAACATCGCGAACACCCAGGGATTTTCTCCTTTCAAAGTAAATTAAAATCTTAGGTTACTGCTTGTACATCTATCAGAGTAACAGCTGTGTTAGTCTGTATTCGCAAAAAGAAAAGGAGTATTTGTGGCACCTTAGAGACTAACCAATTTATTTGAGCATAAGCTTTTGTGAGCTACAGCTCACTGTAACTCACGAAAACTTATGCTCAAATAAATTGGTTACTCTCTAAGGTGCCACAAGTACTCCTTTTCTTCTTGTACATCTAGTGTCCTTCAAGCAGACACTACAGAGAGACAAAGCGACTTGCCTTTCAAAGGGATTTCCACCTAAAATTTCTACCTCATCAGACGTTAACCAATATATTCATCTGCTCAAATCACAATAAAAATATTTATGGCTCAAGTCCCGTCACATCCAAATGATCGAGCATTTTTAGTGTACAAAACAGTGCACTGCATCCAGTTCTAAACCAGGAGGCAAGTCCACTCCAGATAACTGTGCAGGCCGGAACCAGTACACCCTGGAACCTTCGACATCTCTCCTTAAATACTATTTTATTAAACAGGTAAAGTCCAAATGCCTTCTGCCAAAGCTGGGTCTGTGCTGGACATAGCTCTGTAAGTGTGGATATATGCGTCAGAGCACCCAGAAATTGATTCCATAGTTAACTAAACTCTGAATCTCAATGAAAGAGAGCATTTTTATTCCAGGCTTGGACTGGGAAGTACAAAAGTGATTCACCAGCTGGTTTAAAAAAAAAGAAAAGTCTTAGGCATAGCCTAATTCATTCTATGATTTTTACATGGCAGACAGACAGATTTAATTAAAATTGCATTACTTCACCTCACTAATTGCATCACAGAGAGGGAAAGGTTGTTTCATCCCAGAAAACAGGACAAGTTATTTAACAAGGATGCAAAAAGAAAAGGAGTACTTGTGGCACCTTAGAGACTAACCAATTTATTTGAGCATAAGCTTTCATGAGCTAAGGTGCCACAAGTACTCCTTTTCTTTTTGCAAATACAGACTAACACGGCTGTTACTCTGAAACTTAACAAGGATGGTTTCACAGTAGCATCCGATGAAGTGAGCTGTAGCTCACGAAAGCTCATGCTCAAATAAATTGGTTAGTCTCTAAGGTGCTACAAGTACTCCTTTTCTTTTAACAAGGATGTTCCTCCTCTCAAGAGTTTATCAAGGTAGCTAACCAGGCGACTGATTACAGTAGACAACTAAAATAGTAACAATGACATGCAACTGCATAACAATGTAACTAAGGTGACAGAACTAAGGTATGCACAGGGTTGATATAAGGTATGCACTTCCTTCTCAATTGCTGCTAAGACAAACAGAATTTAAACCAAGTCTCAGGAAAAGCTCTTCCACAGAGTAAAGGCCAATCCAACCAGAGCAACTCCGAATGGCCTATGATGATCTGCAGAGTGATGCAGATTCTGTATTTCATATATAGATTACCCTCCCCAGATGGTTATTCACTGCAGGCCAACACTACAGAACATTCCCTGCATGGCAGGTAGCAACAAACACAGGACTTCATCACCATTCCTTACCCTTATCAGATGACTTAAAAAAAAAAAAAAAAAAACACACACACACACCCCCCTTCACCTCCTAAAATGATATGATCCCCGCAGACACCAATATACTCTAAGGAAAAATACATTGTGTCAAACTAATGTTCAAATGAAGCTGCATATTGCTGCTGAAGATAGCAACTTGCCTGAATAGAAGCAATTTGCTGAATTGGTCATGAAATCCAATTTAGGGAAAGATTCAGCACTCCCTAGATTAACCTGATACAAACTTAATAGACAATGGATCCATGTGGCCCGATAGAGGAGAAAGTCATATGGTACATTCTCACACAAAAGAACTAGATTTCACAAAGCGGACAGAAAGCTTTTTGCTGGGAATATGCTATCTGAAATTTTACGAGATACTTTGCTGAGTGGTTCTTTTCTTTCTACTCCCCCCCACGCATCCTGATAAAGAACTTGAAATATTTTTGACATTTTGTTAAGCAGCTACCTACAAGTCCTAGCAAATCCGGAGTAAGTAAGTAGGGCCATCAGTTAAGAGGATTTTTTTAGAAGGTAAATTCCCTAAACTTTTGAAGTTGTTTAATTTCACAAAAATCCTTGGTTTGCATTATTGCTTATTTTTCCTTCCGACCGTGTTACTGAAGCAGTCAGTTAACTGTCCCTTCTCTTATCCCTGGAACTTCAGAGCCCTGCATAAGACTGAATTTTAGTAGACATTTTGCAGCTACGTGTAAAATTTTAGTTGAAAGTACTCTTTGCAAATTATTGCCCATTGAGATGCAGCTGGTTAAAGCATAAATAAGTCAGGCATTTGCCAACCGTGGTATAGCTTCACTTTCTTCCATGTTAATTATTGAGTCACAGTCTGTGAAACAGGAACTAAGAGCAAACGTATTGAAAGCTATTCCAGTGTCAGAAAAGTTACATGTCCTACTATTAGGCTGCAAAAAGTACTTTTGTATCCTCTACTTAAATGCTATTTTGTAACTTTCTACAGCATAAGAGATCTCCCTGCAGCAGGCATAGGGATATGAGTGAGGCACCATTTAGTCACACCTCTCCAGTGTTTTGTTTTGTTTGTTTTTTAAACTTGAAACAAGTCACTTTATTGAATGTAAAGTGTTACAAATACAAAGAAACAAAGATGTGATTTTTTGGTACAGATTGACATTATTGAACTGTAGATGCATGCACTGCTGGGCAGCAAGCTAGGAGACCTACTGAAACCCATGGGTGGCCTATGCTGAAGAGCTGTAGCTCACGAAAGCTTATGCTCAAATAAATTGGTTAGTCTCTAAGCCCTGGTCTACACTAGGACTTTAGGTCGAATTTAGCAGTGTTAAATCGATATAAACCTGCACCCGTCCACACGATGAAGCCCTTTATTTCGACTTAAAGGACGCTTAAAAATCGATTTCCTTACTCCACCCTGACAAGTGGATTAGCGCTTAAATCGGCCTTGCCTGGTCGAATTTGGGGTACTGTGGACCCAATTCGACGGTATTGGCCTCCGGGAGCTATCCCAGAGTGCTCCATTGTGACTGCTCTGGACAGCACTCTCAACTCAGATGCACGATTGTTTGCAGTTGCTCTGACGCAGGGAGGGGCGACTGATGACACAGCTTACAGGGTTGGCTTACAGGGAGTTAAAATCAACAAAGGGGGTGGCTTTACATCAAGGAGTATTTCAGGCAGGACTTCACGGAGGGTTCCAATAAGAAATCGTGCACCTAAGTTATTGTTCTTATTGGAACAAGGAGGTTAGTCTGGCCTCTGATTGATACATGGCTAGATTTACCTCGCTACATCTTCTCTGTGAGTGACTGCAGTGTGACCTAGAGGAATGAGTCCCCTAGACAGGGGGCGGGAGGGGTTTGCAAATGAGTACAAAACAAATCTGGTCTATTTGTTGTTTTGATCCACTCCATCTATCTTTTACATCTTTGGCTGGCAGCAGACGGTGCAGAAGGACTGCATGCTATCCACATCTCATGGCTGCTCGGCAGAAGATGGTACAATAGGACTGCTAGCCATCCTCATCTCTTGCCTGCCCGGCAGAAGATGATGCAATAGGACTGCTAGCAATCCGTATCGCCTGCCTACTCACCATAAGATGGTTCAATAGGACTGACTGCAGGACTAAAGAGAATGACCTGATCAAGTCACTCCAAATTTAGTCCCTGCGCCCATGTCTGCCCAGGCGCTCCTGATCGACCTCACACAGGCGACCAGGAGCACCTCGGACATGACGATGACAGCTACTAGTCCTGTTGCACCGTCTGCTGCCACAAGGCAATGGGTTGCTGCTGCGTAGCAATGCAGTACCGCGTCTGCCAGCACCCGGGAGACATACGGTGACAGTGAGCTGAGCGGGCTCCATGCTTGCCGTGGTATGGCGTCTGCACAGGTAACTCAGGAAAAAAGGCGCGAAACAATTGTCTGCCCTTGCTTTCACGGAGGGAGGGAGGGAACGGGGGCCTGACGATATGTACCCAGAACCACCCGCGACAATGTTTTAGCTCCATCAGGCATTGGGATCTCAACCCAGAATTCCAATGGGCAACGGAGACTGCGGGAACTGTGGGATAGCTACCCACAGTGCAACGCTCCAGAAGTCGACTCTAGCCTCGGTACTGTGGAAGCACTCCGCCGAGTTAATGCACTTAGAGCATTTTCTGTGGGGACACACACACTCGAATATATAAAACCGATTTCTAAAAAAACGACTTCTATAAATTCGACCTAATTTCATAGTGTAGACATACCCTAAGGTGCCACAAGTACTCCTTTTCTTTTTAGTTCTCACTGTCACTGTCCCCAAGGGAGTGCTTGTGATAGAAGCACACCTGGATGGTAAGAGGCTGTATTGCATCATCAGGAATCTTGATTTACACAAAGACCAATGGATTCTTCACTAAAATTGGGTTTAAATGGGGGAAGTGACAATTATAAAAAAACCAGCCCTCTCTCCCAAATAAAAATGGTAAAGAAGATCAAAAGACTGCAAAATGTGCAAGCTTTAACTTTATGAAGTGTGGGATGTGCAGTTCCAGAAGTGAGGACAATGCTACCACTCACAATACTATTCATTTAGAACCTTCCTTGGTACAGAATCTGGCTGCCAGACTGGCCTGCTTTTCTCCCTTTGTGACACATTTACAAGCATCACAACAGCAGAATGGTGTAATGGAAGTTCTAGAAGCCCTCACTTGTACTGCAGGGCAAGTATTTTACTTCATTTGAACTTTTCCACTCATTAATTCTTTAAAACAAAATGATTTGGGTCATGTTTCTTTCCTCCCACCCCCAAGTACCTAATTCTATCAAAACCTCAAGAAAACAGTTCAACCATTTATCTAAAAGTCTCAGTCATCTGCTGGCCCTTTTACAGAAAAAACAAAAACAAAAAAACAAAAAAACCACAAGGACAAAACGCTTTCTGACAAGTTTCTCTTTAGTAATGACATTGCTTATTGGTGGATCAGAATTTTTTTTTAATAAGGAAGTTTCCTGCTGGAGTGTCTAAGAGAAATCAATTCCCTTCCTCCAAAACCCAGGTTAATCACTATCAAGCCAGCTTTGCATGCTCCAAGCCGAACATACAAAATACATTTCATACTCTGTTCTTTTCAATAACACCCCCCATAAGAATGAGTTCTCTCTATACTTCCAGCAGCAATGCTGCAGACAACAAAATTAATGAAAAATG
Source organism: Lepidochelys olivacea (assembly GCF_965140295.1). NCBI lineage: Eukaryota > Metazoa > Chordata > Testudines > Cheloniidae > Lepidochelys > Lepidochelys olivacea. Next base: position 19,671,020 of record NC_140428.1, read on the forward strand.
GAAGCAGCTGGATAACTCTGAACCTCTGGAGATCCCACATGAGATGATTTGATGGAGTATGGGGAGTGAGGCCCGATCAGCACGCAACCATCCACAACTGGAATACAAAAAGCCAGGTACTGCTCGCTCCCGAGCGTACTTTTGCAATGCTGTCTCCAACAGCAGCAGATGAGTTTAATCACAGCTTTTCAGGGACACCAAAGGGCCTCAAAACAATATTGGGTTTTTCATTCTTACTAGTCAAGCCATATTTTCAGATAACACATTCAACTATAGTCAACTAATTTTATAAATAGATACACCTTATTCATGTTAAAAGACTCTACACACTGACAGGATGCCTGTCATATGCAGGACATCATGACTGAACTATAGGCTGAAAGTTCAGACACAACTGGATCACTAAAATAACAAAACAGTCCATAGGACACACCAATGAGCTGTTTTTGATGATAAATTTTCCACATTTTCAGATTCTCTTTTCCTACAGTTGTAGTTACACTGCACCTCATTTTACCTCTGTCTCAGCTCTGCTACTTTTCACAGCTAAAAAAACAAATTTAAGTTGTTTGCATAGGGTTACAAGTGGATTCCATACACCTTCATTACTGTCTCACTGAACAAGGTCGCTTTCCAATACATTGATACAGCATGTAGTCTAAGACTCCATTAGCTTCAAATTTTGCTGAAATTAGAGTCAATTGTTTGTACTTATACAACAATTTTAATCAGACCTAATCAGACCTAAAAGCATTTAAGATGGGTTCATCCCTTTCTAACATACTGAAGCATAGCGAGGTTAAGTTACTTACCCATGGTATCACATTGCTGCCAGCAGTGAATTAGAAATAGACCCGATACTCTAGCTCCTGATACTCTTACCACTACAGAACACAGCCTCCGTACGGAGTTGTCACAAGACATGCATCTTGCAAGAAAACAGCAGCCGGAGTTCATAGACTTTGATAGGTGTTTAAGCCAATAAGATTCACAAGCTCAAATTTTGTTCCTTATACTGCATAGAAAGTTACCAATAGATTCATCCCAGAATGAATCCTTTTCCTAATGACTTGGAAAGAGTTTGTTAATGGTCTATTCTTAGGCATTTGTTCTGCATGGTTTCAAACGGGGACAAAAGTGAAGTAAAAGACTGAATGCTTTCATAAGAAAATAAGAATATGGCTATACTTGGTCAGACCCATGGTCCATCTAGCCCAGAATCCAGTCTTGCAATAGTGGCCAGATGCTTTAGAGGAAATGAACAGAACAGAGCAATTTCTGAGTGATCCATCTTCCCCTGTTATCGAGTTCTAGTTTATGGCTGTCAGAGACTGAGGGATACCCAAAGCATAGGGTTGCATCCCTGACCATCTTGGCTAATAGCTATTGATGAACCTATCCTCCACAAACTTCTCCACTTTTGTCTTTAAACCCAGTTATACTTGTGGCCTTCACAACATCCCACTATTTCCACAGGTTGACTGTGCGTTGTGTGACGTTTCCAAGCAGTTTGCAGGTGTGTTTCAATCTTGTGACTCTTCCTTTTTAGTTTCTGTTTAACTAGCTTCACATTTTTGTGTAGTTCCCCTTTTTGGAGTTAAATGCTACTGAGATGGGCATCTTTGGTATTTGCCCTGTTAGAAGGATGTTAAATTTAATTACATTATGTTCGCTATTATTAAGCATTTCAGTCATATTCACCTCTTGGACCAGATCCTGTGAGCCACTTAGAACTAATTCAACAATTGCCTTTCCCCTAAATCATGAATTGCACTGTCAATGCTTTTATTATGTCTTTAAGATGAACCATCACCTGGTTCTCAAACTTAAAGGTGAGCAACACCTGAGCATCTAACTAGGTATTTGTCAAGAAAGAAATAAACCTGATTGCTGCCTCCTATCATATTCATATTAACATATTTCAAACTACTACTAATTCCACCCCCAATCATTTAAATATCTAAATTTGTCATTAACAAGCAACTTTTGGAAGTATTTACTTTTTACCATTTTTCACATTACGCAAGGTGACAAATACAATACACTGGTCAGTGTCCTCTGGGCTTCTAATACACTGTTACTAGTACAATGTTTGGGTTAAAAACATGAGCGCATTTAAATTTTTCTTCTTTTTTGCTAAAGCTTAAAGACTCAAAAAAATTCTATATATTCTGGGGTTTTGTACAACCACTTAAAAATACAAGATCTAGACGTGAGGCCTATAACTAGTTGAGAGTTTCCCTTTAAATGAAGTTTTCAGCTATCTAAAGCTATTTTGTAAGTTACTAGTCACAATACTACCTTCAGGAACACAAGGATTCAGGCTTTGGTTGCGGTCACCAATTTTTATTTTGTCCCCAAAAAAGAACATCTATTTTAATTAAATGGAAACTAAGGGCAGAATGGAACTTGAGAACAACGATATTAGGGACTTGGGTGAATAAATAAATAGTGACAAGCTGAAAAACCAGTTACACGGCATAAAACCAAGTTGATGGTCTTATAGCCAGACCTTCATCTTCAAGTAGCAAATGGAGCTTAGGATCTCCATACAGGATAGATATTTGAGAAATGATGAACTATTGTATCACCTCTGATTAAGCCAACTGGCAATTACAAAATAACTGAAAAAAATTCTGAGTCCTACATCTCTTAGGATTTTACCAGCACAGTGTGTTACTTTTTAAATTAAAAATGGGCTCCTAGGTAACTGTAACCTAATCACTGCACCATCATCAAAAAGATAACAGGGGCAAGCAGAGAGATTAGCCTGTGGAAAGTTAGCACAGCAGCTGTTCAAAGCAATAAGACTCCATGAACAAGAGAACCATAAGGACTCCAATTTTGGGTACTCCACCAACTATCAGACAAAAATAACAGCCTGAGACATCAGCTGGATTGCTGCAGTGCAGGCTGCCAAATTACTTTGATTTTTTTTTCCAGTTTAAATGAAAGCGCTGAAGCCAGCTAAAATACTGAATACAGGCACCTGGATACAGTGTCAAAAGCCTTGTCATTAGGAAGACTTCCCACACACAGGAATGAAAAAGGAAATAAATAAAGGATTGCAATCAACTGATCAGCACACAGCACTAAAGGGAAGAACTATTAGTTGAAACACACTGAACAATGGACTATGAACATAACTTTACTCCTAAGCTTGATTCTGCATTTTGAAAAAAAAAAAAAAGAGAAAAAAAAGGTAAAATTCAACCCGACACCAGTGACTGGCAGTACTAATCCGCACCCTGGATTTAGCGGCTGTATTCAGTCAGTGACCCCACAGCTGCCAAGCCTCTGCATTCTCTGTCTCCTGCCCCCTCCCTCCCGATTTAGTTCCTAGAGGATTGTTCGTTCATCATCCCAATATGGCTGCCCTGGTAATTACGCTGTTCTGAATGCAGACGATGCAAGCACTATGGATGGGTCCCAAAACGCAGTAAATCCCCTTCCCTTCTGGTCTTCTCCCCCACCCCCACCCCCTTCCTCAGCAGATGCTCTGGGACCTTCCTTCACTCACAACCCTGGGGGGAGCAAATCCAGCCTCCCCCCAGGCAGCCTGGAAGATGAGGATGCAGAGTTGCGGCTCGAGCCGCACTTTGGGGGAGAAGAGGGGATCTGGGGACCGGGGAGACAGCAGAGACTCTGGCACCGAGCGTCTCCCGGGGGAAAGGGGAGACTGGGGCGCCGGGTCTGGCCGGCGCAGCAGGGAGGAGGAACGGCTGCAAGCGAGCTCCACGCCCTTGGGCCGCTGCACTGACAGCTCCGCGGAATCTCCCCTGCCAGCAAAGCTCCAGGACCAGCGTCCCCTGCCAGAGCCGCCGGGGTGGGGGCTCCCCCGAACTCCGGCCAACGCTACCAGCGGCCCCCGCCCCCGGGGAAACAAGCGGCCCCCGCCCATCCCCGCCGCATTATGGCGCCTACTTCCCCCCCGCACCTAGACTCTCTCTCCCCCCCCCGCCGCCTAGCGACCCCCCCCCCCGGGCGGCTTCCCGGTCCCCGGGCTGTTCCCCCCGGCCACGGGCGGCTTCCCCATCGCCCCCAGGGGCTCCCCTCGGCGCTCACCTCGGGGCGGGGCCGCAGGCCGCGGACAATGGGGGTCCAGCGGGGTCCGCGGCGCGGTCAGCAGGAGGAGGCGGCGCCGGCGGAGACGCGCAGAAGCAGGGGAAGGAGGAGAAGAAAAGGTCCGCCCAGCCCCATCACGGTGCCCCGGGACAGGCACGGAGCCCAGGGCACCCCCGGATCGGGAGGGAGAAGGAACCCCCGAGAGGAGACAGCAGCAGCTGCGCGGCCTCGGAGCACCGCTGGCGAACTGACGGCGGCGATCCCTCAGCCGAGCAGCGCCCCGCCCCGCCCCCATCACCGAGCAACGCCACCCGTCGCCAATCCCAGCGCGGCGACGCCCCTTCCCCCAATCCCAGCGCGGTGACGTAGGCTGAGCGCCCAATCACATCGCGCCACTCCTCCAATCACAGCCCGAAACAGAAGAATGGGCTCGTCCAACTCATGGGGGGGGGAGAGAGGAGCTGCCTCCTTGACCAATCCCACTGCGAAACGGCGTTAAGAGTCCGCCCCTTCTTGTCTTTGGCCAATCAGCGTTCGAAAGAAATTATTCCCCTTTCTCCCCTCGCCTGTGAAGATAAGCGAGGGGGCGTTTGCTCGTCCTCTCTCCCGCCCGGCTGCGGAAGTACACCGGCCCGGGCCTACGCCCTCTTGCGGCTGAGGCGGCGGTCGGTAGCAGTGGAGAACCGCCGCAGAGCCCAGGGCTAGGGAAGACCGAGGGAAAGAAGGGGGGTCGGCCGCGGTGGGGGAGAGGGAGCTGGGGGAGGGTCGGACGGCTGTCCCGGGGGAGGGAGCTGGGGAAGGGGGTGGGCGGCTATCCCGGGGGGGCGGGGGGCGGCTGTCCTGGGAGAGGGAGCTGGGAAAGGGGGGGAGGGTCGGGCGGCTGTCCCGGGGGAGGGAGCTGGGGAAGGGGTGGGCGGCTATCCCGGGGGGGCGGGGGGCGGCTGTCCCGGGGGAGGGAGCTGGGGAAGGGGGGGGTGGGAGGGTCGGGCGGCTGTCGCGGGGGGGCGGGGAGGGAGCTGGGGAAGGGGGGGGGGTGGGAGGGTCGGGCGGCTGTCTCGGGGGGGAGGGGGACAGGGGAAGGGGATTCAGGTCTGGGACCCTGCCTGGTAGAGCTGTGGCTTGAGGCCTAGTTCTGCCATGACATCTGGTTGCAACACAACCCGCTGCCACCCCTAATTTAGGGTGCCTGCCCCATGAGAAGGGTAATGAACTAGGGGGGCAGGCCACTTCCCCTGGGGGGAAGTTCTCCTTCCCTGTCCCAGCCGCTGAGACTAACTCAGATTGTCTGGCAGCAGGCCCATCTCCATCACTCCAGGCCACAGCCCCAGTTTTTGCAGTCCCAGACAAAGCCCCGTCTCAAGGCAAGATCAGGGTTTCTAATTGCACACTGGAGTAATGTTTTCTTGATCAGCTTCCTTGCTGAAGGGAAAAGAGCAGTCATAAAATCCTACATGATAGTTTGGGGGTTGCTGGTTGGCTCTTAAAAAGGAGGTACCACTCTGGCTGTGCTGGGCAAGGAGAAGGAAGAACTGCTCCCAGGCCAGCAAGAGAAGTATAGCTTCAATTCTGCTGTTAGCAAAGGAAGGGGAGCTGTTCTCCATCTCCTCTCCCCCACAAGCCCTTCTACCTTAACCCAAATCCTGGAAGAGTTATATGGAGAGAGGAGCTGTATTTTTAGGCCAGCTATTCATGACCCAGTCTCTTAGATATACCTATTGCCATCAGCATGGCCAACTCATGAGTCAGGTCCCCAAAAGACTTGCTTGGCTCAAACTCATGAGATTTTAAAACCTAATACACTTTGGGTTCTTTGTATATGCCTTCTGGTTTTTGAGTCCTTAGGGTTCACATTTTCAGGCTTTTTTCTGTAACTATGAAGACTATAAATTTACTTTTAAAATTAAAGCTGAGAGTCTCACTTAGTCACATGACTCCAGAAGTTGTAGCTTTAATAAAAATATCAGCTATCCCAAGACTCACTAAAATCATGAGTTTACAAAACTTTAACATACTCTTTAGTGAGTCAAATAAATTACTAGTGTAACAGCATCTCCAAACTTATTTTAATGTAATTCCACATCAAGATTTAATTTGTTCAGTATGTTTACATACCGTATCTTCTTACATAGGTCAGTAATTTTACTCACAAATATGTATGTTACTCTGGACCCTGGGTAATCCTTAACATTTCATTTGTGTAAAAACTATAGATAAATGGAAAGAGGATACTTTTTTTTTTTTAACTGTAAGAAAGCAACATAAAAGGAGCTATGCACTTATTAGGTAGAACGGAGAGAAGGGCTAGCTATAGTAGGCAGAGGCAAAATAATTGCTTTAGCACTGCAGCTGATTGTTTCTTCCAAATTTAAAGGGGCAGTTACCACACAGGCATGCTGGGAGAAGCTATAAAAGGATAAACGCAGTGATTCCTAGGCAGTCAGGCCCTTTGGAAGGTTTTTAACCTACAGCAGTGTGTGCGGGATTAGGCCCAATTAAAGTAAATTTCACGTACAGAAATATATTGTAGTCTTCTCTTTAGAAGGGCATTTTTGGGTACGAGACAGCTTGAGTTGTCTAGAGCTACAAACTGGCATCTTCTTTACACATTCTCATGGCCATTTGTTTTCCTGTGAATGTTTAAATATTTTTTATAAATTTGTTGTGTAATCTAAAGTTATATTTGAGTGCTTTAAATATTCATGGTGTATGTCTTACTGCTTCATGCTAAAAATTGATCTGTAGTGACAATCTGCTCAAAAACTCTTTCTAGCTCTATATAGATTGGCCTATGCTACTTTAGGAAAAAATGAATTGGAAGGAGGAGAAAGCTCAACATACGCCCTTGAGCAAATGCAATGAGTGAATTAATAAGAGGGAGGTAAAAACTCACAGTTCTTCCTTTGAGGGAAAGTACAGCGTTATGGATGGGAGAAATGGCACTTTTCTTGGCCCACCGAAATTGTCATTTAATCAACACTTTTAAAGAGCTGGTGTGAGGTTTTTAAACTAGTCCAAATTTCCAGTCTGTAGTCCTGCTAAAGCTACATAGTTTTGAAGTATTAGGACAATGAAATCAGATCAGCCCAGGATACATTTGGTTGTCTGATTTGGCTTAAAATACAACTATCTTCATAGTCTGCTAATAAGGGCTTTCAGTGCAGTGCACTCCTTTCTTCCTGATACTTGGATAGACACCGACATATAAGTTATGTGGTTAATTGCCAGATATTTGCAATGTAAGTGAATGCATGTATACCTATATCAAAATATAGAGAAAAATCTTGCATGCATGAATAAATTCTGGTTTTCTACCTGTTCCACAAAACTCCATTTACTAATTTAGTAAGCAAAGTGTCAAGATTTTGAATCCTAGCAGACCATGTCAAGTTCAATTTTTTCAGATCCGCTGTTGTCTGAGGTCATCCAATAATAAAGAATGATGAAGTCACAGATCTTTTTTTTTGGAACTGTCAGTAGGGAAGCCTGTGCTGTGCTGCGTGTGGCCATGAGGCTTTCTCTTGCTTCTGGTCCTCAGAGTGATTAACATGTAATACTCTGTTGTGTCAGAGGTGGCAGCATTTTGCACAAATAAGGCCAAAATATTCAAAAGTGGCAATTAGTTCTGGGTGCCTCAACTTTTGGTGCTCCATTTGAGACATGTTAGGTTCTGATATAAGGGCTAAGCACCTACAACTTCAAAAGGAGACATGGATTCTCATTACCCCTGAAAATCAGGCCCAAAGTGGCACATAAATCAGGGGGCACTCCTGAAAATGTTGATGTTAGTGTCTCTTCTGTTCAGTGTTGTATTCCTTGTTTTAGTTAGCGTTCTCCCCAGCCTGAGCTTGCTCCAGGCTTCCTTCAGGGTAGAAAAATAGTAGCTGCAGAATAAAATTCTCATTCATGAACTGATAAAAACAATCATGTCAGATTCTACCACGAAAATAATAGGGAGGTCTGGAGCAATGTTAACTATGCAGGTCATCAATGTAAAACAAATGCATCCTGAAGGCAACTAAATTCAGTGAAAATGATTATTTGTACTTCCGATGAGTGAACTAGATGATATGCAAATGTCTGCTTCTTGCCTGTTTATCAGAGGTGAAAAATAATTTTGCTGTATCTTTAACTCACTCTCTCTCTCTCCTTATTAATTGAAAAGGAAGAATTCACAATTGTGAAATACCTTCAGCCATAGAAATTATTTCCAGCTTCAACCTATGGCTTGTTATTTAGCACATGTGCAACGATACATATATGGCCTTCATTTTTTGGTGGCCATCAGGCTTTATTGTTCATCAAGGTAACTGTTTATTTACTAAGGTAAAACTAAGGTCAATATTTACCTATCGCATCAATAGGTCTTGATGTTCATTTTAGCAGACCTCAGAGTCTGCATATTGCTTTTGATAGTCTGTTCATCTTTCACAGATATTCTGATCACATTCCAATCCTTCAGCTTTCCAACTGCAAAATTTCATACCCCTTCCACAACTAAAACTTGAGTGGTTCTAGAGATTGAAATCCAGTCTCTCAGCATCATCCTAACACCGCAAATCTTCCTGCTGTCTTTGTATTTAAATCTTAGTTTTTGAAACTATATTTTAAATTAAGATTAAAGATTAAATCTCTTGTGTGGAGTGATTTTACTCTGTATATCTGCTGGAGCTCTGAGGCTGCCTGCTTGTATTTCTCCAGGCCTTTGCTTGCAGCACTGTCTTTTTGGCAGAGATGAAATGGATGGGACTCCCTTGAGAACTGGATTTTCCTCCTGAGTTAACGGGAGGGGTTGCTGTTGAATGTTGCAAGGCAGTGTCTCTCACCACAATATCGTAGACTTAAACTGAGCATTCCAGAACATAAACCAACAAACTGAAGAGTTGTACTATCGGGCTAGTCCTTTAGTAAGCACAGTTTCTTTTGCAGATGTTTGATACCCAAGATTTCTATATCCAGTACAAGATTTATTTTTGTTCCTCTCAATCAGTGTTCAATATTTATTTGTATTAATCTGAATTCCTTCTGACACCTTCTAAGAAGCTTGAAAATGGGGTGGGGGATTTTATTATTTAAGCCCTTTTCTATTTGGCAAACATTTATTTCCCTTCCCCCCCCCCCATGTGTTTTTGGATGAAGTTGACATGAACATGTGTTTTTGTTTAGCAGCTACAATTTTAACTTGCATTCATAGTGATTCTTTGCATGGTAGCATGATAGTCAGTACAGATGTGGAAACCTTACTTGCTAGTTAAACATTGCTGCAGAACCTGCAAAGCAAGAACAAAAGGTGGTTTTATAGGTCTTATAAAATACCATTGTTATGGTTTTCAAGTTCTTGTTGATGAGAGTATTAGATTTAGAAGTAAACAAAGAATCTGGATAAATTATCCAGATTGTAAGCAAGATTGAATCTGGTGCTTAAAAAGTTTGACATTGCCTTCTTAAAAATCTTATCTTTAAAAGCCTACTATAAATTGTAAATGTTAGATATCTGTTTTGTTGTCACCGTATCCCACAGCTTTCCCTGGCAACAGCTGGAGGTGTTTAATTTCACTCAAAGATCCTGTGAACCATTTCTCTCTCCTGAATTGCAGTTCATGCATCATTTTTCTATAACAGACTTTTTTAATAATTAGGAACAACCTCATATCAGTTAATTTAGGTCTTAAAACCATGATTTAAAAAAATCCCAAGTTGTCATTTATAGGAATTTCTGTGCAGTGACAGATGGTCTCCAAACACATGGGCAGAAGAAGAAAGGGTCTTCAGGAGGCTCACCACCAAATTTCATACAAGTCTGTAAACTGAACAAATATAACCGTACCTAAGGATTGATTGCAGAAAGGAATAGCACAGTGTGCTCCTTGAGTGGGTGTTGGGCTAATCGCTTTTCTGTAAAGGATAAAAAGGATATTAGGAGGAGATACCTTGAGGCTTAAACTGTCTCCATATGGACTGGCATTACATGCAGGTTCTTAAGTGTTTGTTTTTTCCTTTGTCAGTTACAAGGTATATAAAATACACTCTTTGTGTGAACTAAGTATGAGCTAGTTCACCTGATGGGTGAAACTGAATGGGCCAAAGTGGTCCCTGGTATAACTCCATTGAAGTAACTGAAGTTACGTCATGAATAAATTTCCCCCAACACTAACAAGCAAATTTTTTCTTTATTGCTTTAAACTTATAATTAGAAATGGATCTGAACAGAAACCCAGATCCAAATCACCTTGAAATTTAGGAGAGTCCAGAGCCAAACTTCATGACTAGCTCCTGTTCAACTAATGGAATGAACCAGAATTGCAGATTGACATATCCCCTTACTCCAAGCATGTTTTACTGTCTGTTTCAACACTGCAGCTTGACCCCATGTCAACTTGTAGGTAATTAGTGATTTTATGTTCTGACTGATATAATGTGGAGCAGTTATAGACAATACATAGTTAACGTAACTGACTCACACAGTGTCCATTCAAAATAACCCAGAACTTCCTAAACTACAAAACAACCATCCACACACCAGCTCTTTAAATGCTCTATGTAGGAACAGTCCTGAATACAAATGCAACAGAGTGACCTCAATGGATGCAGGTGAAATTTCTTACAATGCTCAGTAAAGTTGCATATCTAGGTGCAAGTGACCTGGAATCTGTTGGTCTAATAATTTGTCTCTGACCCTAAATCCCCATGCAATGTCATCTAAATTATCTGTGTAGTGCAGGAAATATACAAAATACTTTACAAAACAAACAACATTAGCAATATCACTCCCAAAAACATATGCAGTCTTCTGATTCCAGTGTCCATCCCTTCTTTCACTCAGAGCACAAAACTCACTGTGGATAAAATTTACCCCTGTGTAAGGGGTCAGCATTAAGTATATGCATATGTCACCTGAACTCATGGCCTATGCACTAGATGAGTCCTACCGTCTCTTCTGAAGGACCCCATCTTTTGAAGGTTTAAGTGGGATTGAAGTGATGCATATGTATTGTGGTATCCCCCACATACAGGGATGAATTTCATCTGATTTGAATAGCAGAAGAGAAGGAAATTATCACTCTACTATGTCATCGCTGGAGACAGTTTGGTACAATAACATCGGCAAAAGCAGATTCAGCAATTACAGCAACGTGACTGGAAACAGGTAGAAAATAATGGAAGAGCTGTTGTAACAATCATTTCAAAGACACTAAACATTGCATGCTCCCAAGGCAGTAAAACAATGACAGTAAAAAGCATCCAAACTGGGACTGCCAAAAATGTCTTGGCATAACACATTTCCAAGATGCCCTTAAAAATTAAAATCAGGAAAAACTGCTCTTTTTGGTGTATGTGACGCAGCATGAATCATCAGCCCTTCCTCTGTGTGTAAAAAAATTTAGATGAAAATGCAGCATGAAGGAATAAAATAAAAAGCTCTGAGTACAGGAGAGAAAACATGTGTCCCCCATTCTGAGGATTTTGAGAGAGGTAAGTATTATTTCAGGGTGGTTTGTTTTTTTTTTGTTTGTTTGTTTTTAATATCTTAGGTATAACTTCTCCATTTTCTACTATTTTTTCTCCTCTGATCTCTTCTTCCAGTGTATCAGTCTCTGTCAGCAACAATAACTTCCTCCAGACACACACGCGGTAAGAGGAGTCCAGTAACATGAGCCCTTTCAAAAGGTACTGGATTGATCCCATATTTTGTTTGAGGGCTGTATCTTGGTTGTTTTGGACAGTAATTGACTGAAGAATGTGTTAGTTTCTGTATTTTTTTCAAAGAGATCAATTTTTCTGTTTTATGAATCCTATAATGACTGACCTGAGGAATTTTTTTTTTTGTGTGTCTTTTCTTCTATTAAGGGAGGCAAATAGAGGTTTCTTTAAATGAAAGGATGTATTTTAACATATGGGATTACAGTGTGTCCAAAATGTATACTAACTTCTTAAGATAGTATCTACACTACAGTTAAGACATTTGTCCCCTAACCTGACTACAACACAGATTCGTTGTATAGTAGAGAGACAATGCATCCAAAGCTTGAGCTTGATTACAGAACATCCCCATTACAAATTGTGATGGTTAACATATTTCTTTAATATCCAATTAAGTGTATATGGTGTGTGACATAATTCCTGTTCAGAGGAACTTTGGGAGAGAGGGAGAAGCAGGGGAGAGGAGGGAAAGGAGGAGGAATATGTAGAATAAGGCTGAGGTTGTTTGCATAGTACAGTTACAGTACCCTAGTTCTTAAGTTTTGGTTTATTTAGAATAACTTTTAAAATTGTTTAAAGAGATATAATTAGAGAATCAGTTTAGAGATTGTGGGGGGGAAAAGGTGAATATTGAGGCGGGAGGTTGAATGGCATACAGGAGCGAGGTGGTTGTTCTTTCTACATATAGGTAGCAACCTGACAGAAGACATGGGGATTCTTAAATCTCAAAATAGTGATTGTGTCTTTGCGTTTGGGAAGTGCTTAAATGTTAAATTCTTTGTGCGTCCTTTGGCAACCTCTGCTAAATACAGGACACTGCCTGTATTTAGGCATTGTACCTTGTCATCTAACTCTTCCGTTATATTAGAATCATCTTCATTTTGGCAGTCCTTCTCCAACAGCCCAAAAAGACTAGCTCCTAAAATGTCATAATGGAGGATTAACCCAATACCCCATGCACAGCTGGATTGACACTGAGAACAGAGCTGCTCATTTGCACACTCCCCCATGCACAAGTTGCCCATGACCCCAGCAGGCAGAGTGGAACCCTATTGGATCACTGTACCTCCATGGCCTTGTGAAACATTTTAGTCTTAAGCCTTCACTTCTGTAAGGTGCTGGAACCCCTCTATGCTGCTATTTGAGATACTTCTGACCAAATGAAGGGGAAATGCTGCTGGAGTCCAGATAATCCAGACTCTGATGCTGGGATGGTTGATCACTACAATACAGAGCTTTTTGAATAGGTGTGGATTTAAAGAGGAAAATGTAATAGAAAAGAAGCTTTCAGGGCTCCGACAATAACTTGCAGAACCCCAAACCCCCTGATTAAAAATTTACAATCATACAGTCTTGTTACATAACATTTCCTCATTTTTCTTGTAACGATTGCATACATCCACACTAGTTTAATACATACAAGTATAGTTAAGTGCCACCAAAACATTAATTTGATGTGCTCCCTAAAAAGTTAGAGAGAGGTAAGGGTTTGTTTTTATATTCCTGTGCTTAAATGAGTTGGAGAAACTATTTTTTAATATGAAGCCCTATAAGAGGAGCAGAAGGGGCTCCTTCAGTGGCTGAAGCAGCAATGCCCTTTGATGACAAGATGAGGATGTTCTGAATCCCAACAGTGAATGGTTAACAGTAGCAAGCCATTGACTGGATGACACATCCTTAACTAATCATAAATGGGGAAATCATCTTCCAGTGAGGCACCCCCACATTAATCTGTTTTTGGTCCAATCCTGTTTAATCTCTCTATCAACAGAACTTGGAAGAACACTTATCATTCCTGGTAAAACAGACAAACAGTGGAGGAGTAAATGACAGTTCAGTTCTACAGCATAGTCTGTTGAACAACATGCACTTTAATACAATTAAATGTAAGGTTTATGTATAGTAGAAACCAAAATGTAGGTCGCACAAGGTGGAGGAGAGTATTTTGGAAGGCAGTGAGACCACAGAGCTTTGTGTTATGTGGATAACGAGTTGAACATGAGCTGACAGTATGATGCAACTGGTTAAGAGAGCAAAGGCAATAAACTTATCTGTATAAGTAGGGGAATACTGAGTAGAAGTAGGGAGATGTTACCACCACTGCATGCATCAGTGCTGAGACAGTTACTGGAAGACTGTCCACTTCTCATGTCTGCACTTTAGAGAAGTTTACTCCTAGAGAAGGGCTCACAATCTAATTAGCTTGACAAAGAAAAGGTTAAAGAGGTGACTTGATCATGATCGAAGGCTATATCTACACTACCACCTATGTCGGCAAAATGTATGTCACTCGGGGGTGAATATTTCACCCCCCTGAGTGACAGAAGTTACACTAACGTAAGTGCTAATGTACATAGCGCTATGTTGGTGGGAGAGCTTCTCTTACTGACATAATTTATGCCACTCCCAGGGGTGGTTTTTTTATGCTGATCAGAGAGCTCTCTTTAATTGTCGTAGAATGTCTTCACCACATGTTGTACAGCTGCACTGCTGTAGCATTAAGTGTAGACCTGGCCTAGGTATCTACATGGGTGGGAAAGATTGACAGTAAGAGATTTCTTTAATCTAGCAGACAAATATCTAAAATGCAGCAACTGGATCTGAAACTAGATAAGTTCATACTAGAAATCAGACTTCTTATAGGAGAGTAATTAAACATTGGAACAACTTAGAAGAAGAGGATGGCTTCTCCATCACATGATGTCTTTCTAAAAGATATGCTCTAGCTCATCCAGAAGTTATGGACTTAATACAGGAATCATTTGGTGATGGATTTGTCATGCAGGAGTCAGACAACATTGTTATGGTCTCTTCTGGCCTTAATCTTTGTTACCTGGAGAATGAGAAGGCAGTAGTAAAAAGATAGTGATGTATCATACTGCCATATAATAGCCCAATCTGACCCTTTGACTATAGTAGCCTGTATTACTATGAAGTCATTATATAGTGTGGGAAAGTTTACATGGTGTTCTAGAAATGCACTAAGATAGCCCTTTCCATGAAGATGCTATATTCTGTCATACAAGAAACCTGTCCAGGGAGAGGAGAATGGATGGCTATTTGGTGCAAGTAGGCTAGTGGCTCTCAACGTTTCCAGACTACTGTACCCCTTTCAAGAGTCTGATTTATCTTGTGTACCGCCAGGTTACACCTCACTTAAACTACTTGCTTACACAATCAGACATAAAAATACAAAAGTGTCATAGCATAATATTAGTGAAGAAGTACTTGCTTTTTCATTTTTACCATATAATTATAAAATAAATGGATTGGAACAAATATTTTACTTACATTTCAGTGTATGCTATATAGAGCAGTCAAAACAAGTCATCGTCTGCATGGAATTTTAGTTTATACTGCCTTCGCTAGTGCTTTTTATGTGGCCTGTTGTAAAACTAGGCAAATATCTAGATGAGTTGATGAATCCCCTGGAAGACCTCTGTGTACCCACAGGGATACATGTATTCCTGGTTGAGAACCGCTGATATAGGCCATAGAATTTCCCCAAAATAATTCCTAGACCAGATCTTTTAGAAAAACATCCAATCTTGATTTAAAAAGTCAGTGATGGAGAATCCACCATAACCCTTGGTAAGTTGTTCCAATGATGAATTACTCTCCCTGTTAAAAACTTATGCCTTATTTCCATGCATAATGCTATGAATCATGCAGGTCATCGGTATTATTAGATTCCTGCTATAAATCCAGTTTGATGATCTCTAACTAATCCCTCAGAAAGAATGGGATGCTTTCCAAACAGCACTAATGTTACAATCACAGTACTGCTTTTCAGTTGACAAGTATGCAAATATCAAAGTCTGCCTTGGATTGGAAGCCATGAATTGGATTGCTGTGAAAAACCAAGTGACTAGGACATTCATAATTTTTTCATATGGGGGGGCAGGGGAAGTTAAATTTTATTTCATAGAATATCAGGGTTGGAAGTGACTTCAGGAGGTCATCTAGTCCAACCCCCTGCTCAAAGCAGGACCAAGCCCCGTTTTTGCCCCAGCTCCCTAAATGGACTCCTCAAGGATTGAGCTCACAACCCTGGGTTTAGCAGGCCAATGCTCAAACCAGTGTGCTATCCCTCTGCAGAGCAGGTTGGAAAGTACCATTGCTTTCTGTTGCCACTTTGAAAACCAAAATCTCTCTCTTATTTGGGCTTCAGTTCTCCTCTGACTGAGGCCAGGGTTGCTGTGGAGGTGGCCTCTTGAACATTTAAGGAAACTTTCCGAGGAGCCTTAACTCAGGCTCTAGCTTCACACATGCAGATCAGCAAGTTTAATAAACTCATTTGCAGACATCTTTTTGAAATGCCCAGCCATAATATTACAGCAAGCGTCAAACTGATTCCTGCTTTTATTCACTAAAACATAGTTTGGGCTATCTGCTCTACAATATGTAGGGGAGGCTGCTTCTCTAAGTTTTAGCCACCTATTTCCCCCATATTTCAGCTCCAGCTGTATGTAGCAAAGGTGGGACCAGCTGCTTTTATTCAACTGAATTGTTGTTCCTCATTTGAAGACTGTTTACTTGAGATTTTAATTTATATTATTTCCCTTACATGTTCGTTAAGATACTTATTAGCCTTCAACTGCACATGCTCATCAGAGGTTCCTGAATCCATCCCAGATGAAGATGGCACTGTTTCAAATGGTAATGACATTTATGCTAAATTTCATATAATTTTCTTACCTTCTTAGGTCTAGCACACTATGAATGCTGAACTTTCAAAAAGCTATTATGCTTGATTTGATGACTTCCTTAATTCTATGCCTTTCTGAAACATTTGGTCTTGTTTTCTCAAAACACAGTTATTTCCTTTGTCTGCCTTTCCTTGATGAGTTATAACTGATGTCCATGGTAGTTCTACAGCATAGTGCAGCACTTCAGATGTTCCAGGTCAAATTCTGATCTTGATTACACTAGTAAAAAGCCAAATCAACCACAGTAAATTACTTCATCTGGAGGCTTGTAAATCCTGCAACAAGTATACATACCACACACCCTTCTCCTGCATAAGCCTAATGAAACTTCCTAAAGGTGTGACAACACGCGAAATGCTACAGCAGCACAGCTGCTGCAGAGGTGCCATCGTGTAGACACCTACTACAGGAATGGAAGGGGTTCTTGTGTCCCTAGTAAATCCATGGCTCAGAGGTAGCTAAGTAGGTAGCTCTTGGTGTCTGCTTGACCAGGGCTTTGTTCTCCTTCAGCACCTTACACTGAGGTTCTGGCTGCACTTCTTCCCACACCTCCTCATTTTACACACTGCATCTGTGGCCATATGGAGTTGCAAGATCTCTTTGTCAACCCCCTGCTGGCCAAGATAGCCCTCCATCACACTAGGAGGAGGAAAGCTGGGGAGCAGGCATGTTCTGTGACTGTGGGGTCTATTTCTTGTCCCTTATCCCAGTGGTTCTCAACCTTTCCAGACTACTGTACCCCTTTCAGGAGTCTGATGTGTTTTGTGTACCCCCAAGTTTCACTTCACTTAAAAATTACTTACAAAATCAGAACTAAAAATAAAAAATCTCAGCACACTATTACTGAAAAATTGCTTATTTTCTCATTTTTACCATATAATTATAATAAATAAATTGGGGTGTAAATATTGTACTTACATTTCAGTGTATACCATATAGAGCAGTATAAACAAGTTATATGAAATTTTACTTGATATTGACTTCACTAGTGCTTTTTATGTAGCCTGCTGTAAAACTAGGCAAATATCTAGATGAGTTGATGCAACCCCAGAAAGACCTCTGTGTACCTGCAGAGGTGTACCACTGGCAGGAGTTCTTTGCTCTGTGTCCTCTGGATCCCTGATTTTCAAGCTTTGACATCACTCCTGTTGAATGTGATGTGAGCTGTAGCTCAGGAAAGCTTATGCTCAAATAAATTGGTTAGTCTTTAAGGTGCCACAAGTACTCCTGTTTTTTTTGCAAATATAGACTAACACGGCTGCTACTCTGAAACCTGTTCTTCATTTGTTGTCCCCAGTTTTCAGTTGCAGCATGGGTCCAATGGCTGCCCCACTTTGGTTGCAGGGGGGGGAGCTAGACATGCCTGTTCCATTACCCACAAATAGTACCAGGGCTTAGGTCAACTTAACTTAATCACATAGGGTGTGAAATTTTTCACAGCCCTGAGCACTGTTAGTTAAACCAACCTAATTTTGTAGTATAAACCAGCCCTGAGTTCATTCTAATGAGTCATTCTGTTGATGCTTGGATGGGAAGAAGTGGAAGAAAATGCACATGTGTCATAACTACTATTTATATAGACTAAAGAGTGAGGTTTCTATTGGGCTTTCCCATTGAAAAGGGTGGTCAAACAATAACCCTTCTGCATAAGATTCCACTGTGGATCAGTCTTTTGTATTGAATACTGTCAATGTTTAATTGGTAATGAAGAGGTGCCAGGGCTCAACCAATTGTTTTACATTCCTAACTGATGCAGCAAGCCCAGAGGTGCCAGGACTATGAACTGTCAAACCTAGAGGTGTCAGGAATCAGCCCTGGCAAAAATTAAGCACTGAATACAGTACTCAAAGAGAAATAGCAGTGAGAGATTTCTGCCCACTTAGACAAAAGGAGCCCTCAGGGCCGAGACAAGATATACTTGTAATTAGTGAGGAATGTATTTGACTTAGTCTCAGTTTCAATCAATGAAGGATGGATCCTCTGTCTTCAGTTTGCACTTTTCACATTTTAATCATCAGTCCTAGATCTGCATGAGATTGCTTATAGTTTCAGGCATCCTTAGCCCAGGAAGGAGGTGAGCCACAAGAGAGAAGAGACAAATCTATCAATGCAAATATCTAATTTGGAACAGCTGAATGGGAACTAAGAATTTTTCCATCTCTCCTTTCTCCAAACACACGTTCAGAGCCTGTCAAGGTGAAACCATGACAATTTGAAGATCATGCATTAAAAACAAACAAGCACATTACTGAATATGCCTCTTCCAGCAAACTAATGATGAATTCATAACTCTTGCAGAGCTTTTCTAATGGTTTTAAGCAATAAACCTTTGATAATTAGATGTCTTCCCTATTGGAAGTAGTTAGATGAATCAGTGTTTACACACAGAAAATTAATTAGGCCTTATCTTTACAAAAATTGAGTTTGTGAAAGGAACATTCCTTATTGGACATCACACAGTTATAGCAGAACCCAAAAGCCATGACCAAGTGTGATGGTAAGTGCTCCTTCAAGGGTAGCTTTTTTGTGGGGGTTTGTTTTGTTTTTAAAGCCCTCAGTGTCAAGAGTTATGGATAAATCAGCCAAGAAGTGATAGAAAAGACTTCATCCACATGCCCCAGGATTCTCCATCTCACTAGCAATGCAGAGAAATACTCCTCCCTTCACATTTTTTCCTCTTCTCATTTATTCCACATCTCTCAAGGATCTACATTGTAGCTGGCTGAAGAGGCTGAACAAGCCTCTGTTCTGGAGCCTGTCCACCTCACTCCCTGCTCAGCTATGGAATGGATGTGAAGTAGCGTGAGGCTCTCCCAGCTGGGAAAAAGAGCCTTAGCTTGCAGGTCCCACAAGAGGAGAATGGGCATTTATGTTTACGCAGCTTTTCACGTCTAATTGCTTTTCCTTTGGAACCCTAAACTGATTATCAGCAAGATTTCCAGCAGCAAAATAGCCATTCCCACCTAACCATTCCATCCTTTCCCCTCCTTCAACAAGCCACTGAAAGATGGGGAGACAGAAGGTTCCTTGCGAATGTGTATCACCATTTATTTTAGTTCAAGAGTCAGGAACTGAACAGAGGACACTGTCAGCAAAAAACAAAAGAAACAACTTTTTTTTTTTTACAGGCTTAATTTTAAAACACTGCGGTTTCAAATCCTTTTTAAAAAGGAAATTCAAGTATCTTAAGCAGGGGGCAGTAATACAAAAATCTTTTTTTTTTGTTGGTTTTTTAGTTTTTCTAAAAAAATTCTACATTTCCTGCACCCTTTTTGCTTTGGTAAGGCCAAGCCATGGATACAAACTGGTACGCAACATAAAAATGACCCCCACTCCAAATTACAGGCTCCAAGAATAAAAGGATCCACTCTCCGGAGACAAAGTGTCACGGCTCAGAACTGTCACTTAGCATACTATGTCTCCGGCTTTAAAAGAATTTATTTATTTCTTTATTTTAAGTCACTGAAGTCCTGGCATTCCCAAACACCTCCTTGGTAGCAGCTGTTTCAATATGTTCTATCATAAGGCTTTTCAAAAATACCAGAGCATCAAGATTTTCTCTATTCAACACAAAGAAAAGGGACATCTCAAAGAACAACTTAAAATCCGTGTGTCAAAAAATTTTTAAATTATTATTCTTGTGTGTCAGCTAACACCAATTAAAAAACAAATATGCGAATATGTATAATATAAAAATACGATCCCAAGATTAACACTTTGTTGCAGGCACAATTATCTCACAGAATATGTTCTCCTGGGGGCAGGGGAAGGACTATTTTCACTGTGGAGTTTTGTTTTTGTTTGCATTACAAAAAAAAAAAAAAGACAGCAGTGCAGGTTTTGGGGGGAAAGGGGAGGGAAAAATGTTATTTTAGCAGCAAAGTGTCCAAGGTTCTAACCACAATCAAATTAATGAATATCTGGCTGTAAAAAATAAAGTTGAAGGGATGCTGCCCTGATCCATTCATTTTTGCTAAAATAATTCAGCTGTAAAACCCCCAAATCGTGACATATTGAAGGACTTTGTTTTGTAACATTAGAAACTTCCTAATTTGTCCTCCACACTATTGACCATTGTTACCATTTAAATATATGTACAAGAATTAAGCTGCTTTTCTTCTCGTCCACATGCTTCTGGTCATTATTACAAGTCAGTGGTGGTGGGCACCCTGAACGTTAATTCCGTCTTCAGCTTCCAATGGATTATATGCATCATCACTGCATCAATCCATGCCCTGCTCTTCTCATTGACCTTGGCGTGCACTGCAAGGGAGTTTTTAATGATCAGTGTTCTGCTTGTCTCTCATCCAGGCTTGGATTTGCTCTTTCAGTTCTGGCACTTGGAATGAAGAGAGAAAAGAATTTAAATAGTTAATGTGAAATTTGTGAAGTTATAGAAACATTAAACTGTGAAACAACTATGGGACAAATAGTGCTGTCCTTTGGTTAGGACAGAGAATGAAGAGGGAACCCCAGAGCTCTATTTTCTGCGCTGGTAATGAATTTGCTATGTGGCTTCAGGCAAATCACTTAATCTCTCTCTGCCTCACTTTATCTATCGACGAAGCAAATGTAATATTTACCTACCACTAGAAGATGCATTAGCCTAAATGGTGGGAGCTCTGGACTCATTCAGATAAAGAAGGGAAAAATACAAAGACTGACCACAAAGAATAAAACTTAGAAATTTTCTGAGAGACGCGGGGCCAAAGCTGAGAGTGGGGAGGGCAGAACTGGACTGCTGCTCTATCCAGGCTATGACACTACCCTACAGAAGTCTGAGACATACCCAAGGGTACAACCCTCCATCAATAAAAGGCAGAGCTACCTGGTTCTAGCATGTTTTCTGTCAGTGTCTGCCGATTGAAGGGGTCAGTGGAGGAGTTCAGCAGGTGTCGCAGGATGATTGATCTGTCCATGATCGTTCCAGACGGCAGCCTCACAGGGTCGGTCATAAGAGTGTCCATGAGTGGATCTGAAGGGGCAGATGAAGCTTATGTAATTAAATTAAAGAAACAGAGGGGAAAAAAAATAAGTGATTTCCTGATGCCTCACAGCGCAGAAGTGACCTGGAGAATCTCTCTGGATCATTGAGGACCAGATACATTATTGAAGTGACACAGGGTACCCCAAAGGGAGGAAAAGCAGCGTTCTTAGGTGTCTCCTGCCAACGGATCCAGAACTGGAGTGAAGATACCATCAGATTAGAGCTCATAGAGGTGGGCAACTGCTGCTGGAAATGGGGAATTGCTGGGATGAAGGCTACCCTAGAATGCAGAGCTGTCCATTCACATAAACTTCGGAAGGAGAACAAAGTGTAAAGTGCGAGCATTTCACTGGGCTCTCAGAGATCTTGTACTGTTTTATGACCCATGTTTGCAAAGCTGGTCTAAGCACATGGCTAGGTATGAATAATGCAGTCCCTGAACAACTTTGCTCTCTTCACTCAAACCTGAACTGTTATCACTGAATTGGTGGAAGATTCAGGACTACAGAGAACAGTAGGCTGTTTCCATTAGAAATCACAGGTCTAAATTATACTTACCTTATATATACTTTAAGCAACTGCACTCCCCCCAAAAGGTTATTAAAAAAATCAACCTGCCTCTGAATTCATCTGGCGCATCGCTATAATCGATTTCTGCACGGGCATTCTTGGCAACAATTTCCTCCACTTTCTCTGCCAGCAGTTTGAATTTTTCTATTGCTATCGTGGACTTGATTCCAGCCTTCCTCATCTTTGAAATAACCTCCTCAAATAGCTCTTTGCTGTAGGACCTCTGCAAACAAGCAGCATAAAGAGAAAATGTGAACTTGTGACATCTTTGCTCAGTTACAGCATCTAACGATCTTAAAACACTTTGTAAAAATAAACTAATTAAGCCTTAACATGAATGTGAGGTAGGCAAGAGGTATATAGGGATCACTTCACTGAGCACTGAAACGTAGCCACCTCTGGGATGGAGTGCAGCTTCTGGACCACTGTGTATCTATGTAGGATAGAAAATGAAGAGTACTATATCCAATTGGAGTTGTAGAGCAGTTTATGGAGGCCAAACTTAATTGTCAGAGTTGGTGTTTACTCAGAACCCCTGGGTTACCACCCTTTCTTTTGTGACACATACTATGAACACAAGTGGTATATTTTCTCTTTCATCTAAAAGGATAGCAGCTTCAGCTACACAGGCTTTCAGAAGGAAGAGTGTCATCGACTGAATCACCACCACTCTCACCCAATCATTTCTTTTAGGTATTCTTCCAATAATGGATTCATCCCAACCCTGATTTGCTTGTGAGATGATCATGGCACAAGGTGATGCAGTAAGGAGGAATAGCAGTGCGCCCAAATCTCCCACCCTGCCTTGCAACAGTGGGATAAATGATTAGAATAGTGTCATCTTTTTCCACAAGGCACAATACGAACACAAATGAATTCGCACATGTTGGTGGAAACATCACCTATAGTTTGGTTTTTCTGAATTATTAACTGCTATAATTATTGCCAAGGGTAGTTACATGCCATGCAAGTGTTGGGATGTGGGAATCAGTATGACACTGGAGAAATCTCGAAAACAAGGATGAAAGCACAGAGTATCTAGCCCACCCACCAGGATGATACTGGTAATCAGGTGCACTGGGAAGAAAAATATCAGATTCACCAGCTAAAAATGGGCATGCAGTTGCTATAGGGGATAGGCTGATGATCTGTTTATCTCTGTGACGAAGTGGAAGACAATTCTGGGAAGGGACAGAAGAGGAATGATCCTTAAAAATCCTGCTGCAAAAATCAGCAAGAAGTCTCAGTGAGGGAGTTGGTACCTGCTGGGAGCCTGCCAGTTCGATGCACCATGCAGCACACTGCAGGAACAGCAGCACACTGCTTCTAGAACTGCGCAGCTACACCGGCCACAGGCAGAACACATACTTTACAGCTTCAACTGACTTACGGATCAGTTTAATCAACAACTAAGAATAAAGCTATATACAAGAACTTTTGCAAACTGCTCATGTTCTGGAGACTATAAAGCCACCTACATGTACCTTCAGAGTGCTGGGCTTTGAAATAAGCCTTTTAAAATTTATTTTCATAGTTTCAAAAGCCCTCTTTTAACCAACACCTATTTAAACTACACCGTATGAGACTGAGTTAAGCAACAAACACGATTTAACATACTGGGTTTTAGGAGTTGCTGTTTTCTTTGGGAATTTGTTCTAAACACAGTGGTAATTCTCTACTCTGCATTATAGATCTCACTGAAACATTGTATTCAATGCTCAGGACACAGTGTGCCCACCCAAACTCCATGCCAACCTGGAGCGGAGAACATAATTATGGCACTGTGCCTGGGGGCTGGCAAAGCTCTTCAAATTTCTTCTACGTACTAGGACTGCAAATCAGAGATCCATCAAAATGCTTTAGAACATCTCTGCCACATACAGGCAACCTTTTAGAACATACTTTTTACCCAATCGCTATTACAGCATCAAGTGTTTTCTTGGATTTTCCTTCCTGTTATTGCCAAGACACTAGTCACTCCCCCCACTTTTTTTTTTTTTAAATGAGAAGCCACTTTATGTTATCCAACATTAACTCATTTGTACTAGTTACAACTCAAATGCACAGCAACAAGGTGGGGACAAACTAAAATAAAGCATATTGGTGCAGGAACTGGAATAGTGTTAAAGGGACACTGTCAATTTAGAAGTTATAGATAGCTAACAAAAGGCATCTTTTTAGGTACATTACTGACACCATGTGAGATCATCAGAATGGAAAAAGCTTACAATTTACTTTTCTCTATTTATGCTGTTTGCTTCCTGTATTTCTCAGCCGGGGGGGGGGGTGGATTAATCAAGCCACTTGCACAGTTCTGCTGCTTGGAGGTGCACACTCGAAGGGGAATATTTACTTATTTTAAAACCATTTCCATCAGAAGTCTAAGCAGCCCTAGAAACATTTCTATTGGTCTTTGGATTCTGAAAAGCTTGGCTTTGTACAAAACAAAACCCTGGACCAACATTTGTCCTTTCAAATCTCAAACAGGACACAAGGTTACAGATGAGCCATAGTTTACCTATATGATCAATCACACACACAACACTATTTTATAAACATAGAGGTGTCACTCTAATGATTATTGTTGCAAGGAAATATGTTCTAGAGGAATGAGCCTAGATTTGTGAGAAAAGGCCCTTAGATCACAGTTCCAGTTCTGCCAGAGACCATCTGTGTGGTCATGACCTCGGGCATGATCAGAATCACCCTTGTGCCTTTGTTTCCCCTCTAAAGTGGAGGCAATACTACTATTACTCCTACCTCATAGGGGAGGCTAAGCAGGTAACAGTTAATGTTTGTAAAATGCTCTGCATATGTAAAGTGCTACATATATTCTATGAACAACTATGTATTATTTATATAGCACTATAGGTTTGCAAAGCACGTTATAAACATACCTATCTCAAAGGAGAAGAGAGTGCCCATGCAGAGATTAATCATGGAAAGTAAATTGAAGGAGGTTGGTTGGCAGTGCACAGGTAGTGGGCAAGCTCTTCCAGAAGTGATTCTGGAAAGCTCTGCCAGTTCTGTTTGCCCATACCACCACCATACCCACCTCTCTTTCTGGAGCTCACCTGGTCGTCGGCAATTGCTTTAGCGAAGCGAGCACAATCTAACTGCAGGTAAATATCAGTCAGTTGGTCCAACAGCTTCTTTGGTTCAAACCCATATTTTTCAGGGTTTTCAACTTTCAGGTCACGGCACTTGGGGCCACACAATTGCTGAAGGTTAAAGTTCAGCATAGCAGCCAATCGTGGACCAAGTTCCTAGAAGGTCAAAATAAAGTACAAATGAAAACGAGGAGGCACTGGGGAAGGGACACCACCTTAAGGCCCACATGCATCTGGCTCAGGAATTCAAGACTATGATTTCTCTTCAGGAAGACTGCCACCGATTTCATAAGTTTCACACGGTGAGCCTTTCCTCATTGCTATCTCCAAACAGTTATACTTATATCCAAACTCAAGTATTCATCATATGAAGTAGAAAACAATGCAACTTTTACTGAACATCTGCCCAAAAATACACATTTAAAAAAACAACGTGTAGGTAATATAATTCCAGGTGGTGTTTCTGCTGGTGACAAGATGAAAACATCACATGCCTACATCCCTCTTCAGAGTGCAACAATCATGATGACTTTTCTCAGGCCGGAAGGACAGAAACCGTCTCCACAAACATAAACCCTAGAATGCCCTTCCTACCATCCCATCTTGGCATCATTGTAACATGCTTGTTATAATCCAAACACAGAGGGAATCTGTGACTTGTCTAAAAGCACCATTAACATCTCAGGGACTAAGGAAATGCATTTTATAGCACCAAATCATTGCTACCAATAATACATATGCTTAGAATTAGATTTCAGTGCACTGTGGATAACATTACAGCTTATCTCCAGGATTTTATCCAGTAAAGAAAAAGAGCCAACCCACATATTAAAGAAGCTGGAAACCAGCCAGGCAATGAGGAATACTAGAGCAGAACAGTTTATACTTACAGGTCTGAGGAAAGGCTTCTGAACCTGCTTGGTAAGGATATGGAACATATCAACAGTTTCTGTTGCCAGGGCAAGATACGAGCGAGACACACGCTCATCCTGAGCAAGCTGAGACTGCCGAGCCTGTTGCTGGTCCTAGAAAATAAACATGCCACAATTACAAGTCCTTATAACTCCCTACTCAATAGCTAAACAGACATGATCTAACATCCTTTTGGCCGGAAGCAGAGTGACAGACTGTGGTTCAAGTTGTATTAAGACGCTGCTCCTTTATTTAAGGTACAGCTCCCCTTCAATAGCATGTCCTAGACAAAAATCTGGGGTGGTGGAGGGGTATAAAAGTGGATAGTATCAAGGCTGTAAAGTGCTGTATCACTCCAAAAAATGACTGTACAAATGGTATTGTGGTGGGGTCCCATGTTTAGCGAGTCTCACTGATTCCATATCCAATTTGCTCAACATACAATTAAAAGGGTGGGTTGGGTTTCTCCCCCATCCCAAATACCAGCACTGCAGAGTCAGTGTTGGAACTGAGAGTCAGGCTGGGTTTTTTCTGGCTTGTTCATTAATACAGGTAATAAAGCTTCTAAAATTGGGACAATTCTTTAGATGTGCCAATTCACTCCTTCACCTAGTAATGGCTCTGCCATACTAACAGGAGTAAACTGTCATAAAGGCTTCAGAAGAGCAAACCTGATTCTGACTGAACACATGAAGCAGAAGCCGTGAAGGTGATTTTTTAGAGAGTCATTTTGCTGACCCAGAACTTCACTTTGAATTTTCTTTCTTAATTACTTTTATAGGAAAGAGATAAGGGCTCTCAGATCCACACATCTTTGAAACGTAATTCAGAGAGAGTCACGTGGATGAGTTATTGCACAACTTTCAGCTCTGAACAATTAGCAGCAAGCTCCTACAGGACTGTCAGGAGTTGAGGTCATGCTGTTTGACACTTGAAAGGTACAGGTTTCAGAGTAGCAGCCGTGTTAGTCTGTATTCGCAAAAAGAAAAGGAGTACTTGTGGCACCTTGGAGACTAACCCATTTATTTGAGCATGAGCTTTCGTGAGCTACAGCTCACTTCATCGGATGCATACCGTGGAAACTGCAGCAGACTTTATATACACACAGAGAATATGAAACAATACCTCCTCCCACCCCACTGTCCTGCTGGTAATAGCTTATCTAAAGTGATCATCAAGTTGGGCCATTTCCAGCACAAATCCAGGTTTTCTCACCCTCCACCCCCCACACAAATTCACTCTCCTGCTGGTGATAGCCCATCCAAAGTGACAACTCTCTACACAATGTGCATGATAATCAAGTTGGGCCATTTCCTGCACAAATCCAGGTTCTCTCACCCCCCTCCCAAAAACCACACACACAAACTCACTATCCTGCTGGTAATAGCTCATCCAAAGTGACCACTCTCCCTACAATGTGCATGATAATCAAGGTGGGCCATTTCCAGCACAAATCCAGGTTTTCTCACCCCCCCCCCACCCCCATACACACACAAACTCACTCTCCTGCTGGTAATAGCTCATCCAAACTGACCACTCTCCAAGTTTAAATCCAAGTTAAACCAGAACATCTGGGGGGGGGGGGGGGGAGAGTAGGAAAAAACAAGGGGAAATAGGCTACCTTGCATAACAACTTAGCCACTACCAGTCTCTATTTAAGCCTAAATTAATAGTATCCAATTTGCAAATGAATTCCAATTCAGCAGTTTCTCGCTGGAGTCTGGATTTGAAGTTTTTTTGTTTTAAGATAGCGACCTTCATGTCTGTGATCGCGTGACCAGAGAGATTGAAGTGTTCTCCGACTGGTTTATGAATGTTATAATTCTTGACATCTGATTTGTGTCCATTTATTCTTTTACGTAGAGACTGTCCAGTTTGACCAATGTAAATGGCAGAGGGGCATTGCTGGCACATGATGGCATATATCACATTGGTGGATGTGCAGGTGAACGAGCCTCTGATAGTGTGGCTGATGTTATTAGGGCCTATTATGCAAGGTAGCCTATTTCCCCTTGTTTTTTCCTACCCCCCCCCCCCGATGTTCTGGTTTAACTTGGATTTAAACTTGGAGAGTGGTCAGTTTGGATGAGCTATTACCAGCAGGAGAGTGAGTTTGTGAGTGTATGGGGGTGGGGGGGGGGGGTGAGAAAACCTGGATTTGTGCTGGAAATGGCCCACCTTGATTATCATGCACATTGTAGGGAGAGTGGTCACTTTGGATGAGCTATTACCAGCAGGATAGTGAGTTTGTGTGTGTGGTTTTTGGGAGGGGGGTGAGAGAACCTGGATTTGTGCAGGAAATGGCCCAACTTGATTATCATGCACATTGTGTAGAGAGTTGTCACTTTGGATGGGCTATCACCAGCAGGAGAGTGAATTTGTGTGGGGGGGTGGAGGGTGAGAAAACCTGGATTTGTGCTGGAAATGGCCCAACTTGATGATCACTTTAGATAAGCTATTACCAGCAGGACAGTGGGGTGGGAGGAGGTATTGTTTCATATTCTCTGTGTGTATATAAAGTCTGCTGCAGTTTCCACGGTATGCATCCGATGAAGTGAGCTGTAGCTCACGAAAGCTCATGCTCAAATAAATTGGTTAGTCTCTAAGGTGCCACAAGTACTCCTTTTCTTTTTGAAAGGTACAGTTTCTCTAGATTTGAAACATGACTCATGACCTATATGTCACAACCTATTAATGATCTCCAAATCTTCTATTAAAACTACTTGACAAAAGTGCTGGAGAATACATTACAGTGAACTATTCTACCCTAGCTGTGGGCTGGACTGGAGGACAAACAGAACTGTTCCAACTCTAATTCCATACAAGTTGTATGGAAGAACATTATTTACAATCGTACACTCAGTCAGTATGACTTCAATTATCAACATGGAATATAGATGTTCCTCATATAAGGAGTTCCACTAGGTGACAACAACAAATGTGAGAACAACACTAAGTAAGTGAAGTCCAGAAGGAAAGTTAGATCTAAAGTGAGGAACAGTAAGAATTGGACCTTTGAGAACTTCATCAGCCAGGGAGCTATCCCCCCACCTGCCAAGGGCTAGATCAGCCTCTGCTGATCCAAAATCCCAAGAGAGAGTTCTAAATGCTAATTCCATACAGGGTGCTGTGTTGGAGCCACTTCTAGATTGAAACAAAGACAAAGTAGTTTTAATCAATACAAATGTTATAAAAATAGTACAAGAGCTGACCAAGAAATGGTCTTCATTTCCAGACCCATCAGCTTTTACACTATCCTTATAATATTTACATACTAAAGCATCACTCTTTACAGTCCCTTTGTATAGCATTATTCATATTTTACAGCTATTGCTGCAATATGAAAAGAAGACAGTGTTGCTGACTATAGCCAAGTGCAGTTCCCAGTTTAATATTTGATAAATCTTCTGTCAGGGGATTATATCCTGCACTTGTCAATGGACTGGACTCTAATCTAAAAGGTCGTTTCTATCTCTAACTTTTAACACACTACAGTAATTTGTATTCTTCCCACTGTGACAAACACCACAGACATCAACATGTCTGCAACTAGATAATCCATTGGAACTACAAAGTGGAACTTGAGTCTTCTCCTTCACACATACACATGCAGACACCTAAGCACCAAAGATTACAACCATGCAGAATATTTCCACCACTGTATGCTAAGTGAATCCCAGGACAACTGCATACAGTCATTTACTATCCTAGTAAATGTTAAGTTTATCCAAGACTATTTAAGAACAGAATAATCCAGCTGCCTACTTTACATTGGGCTTTAATGCTCTATTTTTTGCCACCACTGTTTGCACTGTAAGGATTACCCACTTCCAAGATTTGCACTCATGTGCTCTATCTGAGGCAGCTGTCCACATTCTTGTTGTATAAAAGTTTTAGGATAACTAACGCTTATCTGTATCAAAAGGAGGAAGTAACACTGCAGGGAAAATACAGACTTTAGAACATTCTTATCTGAAAGGAACTCTGCAAAATGGATCTTCCCTTTCTATATATCTTTTTTATTTCAGATTATTTTTGAAATCAATAACCTCAGTATAAAAATATCTGACATTGGTGGGTGAATGCATACAAATATTGTATAATGACATTGAATCCTGAAATTTATTCTCTTCCTTTCCATCCCAAAGCCTGCTTTGAGCTCAATACATTAGAAGAAAAAAAGCTCTTAGCTGGAACAGTTCTTTGAAGTGAACTCAGCTGGTGGGCATCTTCCAGAACTTCCTTTGAAAAAGGATTATAAGCCTCAATTTCCCCATTTAGCATTTTAAATACACCATCTCTTAAAAGTCTCATATCCCCTCCCCCGCAATGCCAGCCCTGATGTAACTCTGCAGCCTGGATTCTCTTTCAGGAAGCAGTGCCCAAAGTGACCCTGGCCATGGTAGCAGCAAGCAATGCCACCTCCAAGGGCAGCTCTGCAAGAGCAGCTCTTTGGTGCTACCCTTAGCCGAAGAAATCCTAGCATAAGAAAGAAAGGGGCACTGGGGAAAAAAAACCAACATGCTCACCCTAGGCAGCAGGTCCCACTGTTCTTTGTTCTTCATCTCCTCTTGAACTTCATGGATCCGTTTTAGGGACTCCAGACTCTCGTCCAGCAAGAAAGTGGTGTCGTTTATCAGCATGTTGATATAGCGAACAAACTGCTTCCCAGAGCTGGAAAACATTGAAATGCCTTTGTCGCTGCACGGTACAACAGGAGCATTCAATCCAGAACGCATCTCTCAGTCTGGAGCACTAGCAACATTCTTTCTTCATACCACAGTTTGAATAATTAATGCCCCCACTCTACAGGCCAGATGAACCAAAGTCCAGAGGCACCCTATATTCCTCTGTGTTTAGAATGGCCATAGTGGAAAGGCCTAATCATGTAAGCTGGGACTGATCAAACGAGGTATCCTTCCCCTTCCTGACCCTAATAGCAAAGTAAGAGCAAGAGAGAGCCTAAACAAGAATAAAGCAGGAGGAGGGAAAATCCGTCTTCAATGGACAAAATAGCTCTTGTTGGCCAGTGACAGAAACATTGTCAAATATCTAGGAACTCACAAGAGAGGCCCAAATAAACATCACCACTGTCTGGAAATGGAATCTGGGACAGACCAGCAGGGGGAATAAAAGAATGGAAGGGATAATCCCTGTCTCTGCACATTTGTACTATAACAGGATGACAGACATTAACAACTGGAAACGAAGTTAAGTATGCTCAGAAAAATACACAGGGGTTCCCAACTGGGATCACCACCATGAGCTCAGGAAAACACTGAGAAGAAGCATAAAGTAGCAGCTAAGAAAGACTAAAAGAAAAGCATTTTCCAGGTATTTGTGGCAAAACATGACCAAGGCACGGGGAGAGTGCAGAAGATGTGCCCTCCAACATGACAGAGAAGCAAGCATTATGCACATCAGCATAGGGAGGCACATTTGAAAATAAATACTGGGGGGAAGTTTTCCTCTTGCACCTACGGATCTTATATATTTTTTTCATGTTCTGAAGCTAAATATCTTTGAGTAATCTGGCTCTTCAGCTACATATCCTAGTTGGAGGGATCAGCCTCAGATCCTTACTCCAGTGGTCTCCACACTTCAGAAATCCAAGGCAAGTGTCTAAGCAGTTATCTCTGGCATTTACAACATTTTACTCACTTGAACTCTTCCATGAAGGTGCCATGATGAGCTATGTTCTGCCAAAGGCTTTTGAAAATGGTGCTGATATGGTAGCGGATTGTAAATTTGTCATAGAACTCGCTGGTAGCTCCAGTGTGCTCAACATCTGAGAAGAAAATAGAAGACACCAGTATTAAAACTAGAACCCCATCATCAAAATTTCCCTCCAGTATCCTGTGCTGATTACTAGGTATCCATATACCACACTTCCCACCCCCTCAATCTAACTGGTCAGGTACAGCTGAAAGCTGCAAAAAAATAAATCACATCTGTAAAACTCCAACTTGGTCCCCATTTTAAAGGGGCATCATTCACTTTATTTCTCAGAATCAACCTTCCTTTCAAAGGAAAGCAAGTTTCATGATGTAGCATTTTTGGAGGAGCATACCTTACATACTACTTTTATTCCATGTTTAACAAAAACCCCCATTGTTTGGGCTCTCCAATGTGTGAGATGGTAAAGACAAATAATTAAAGTGAATATAGAGAGCCATAAAAAAACTGGATTACTGAATACAAAAATAAAAAATCTCTACCTCAACATTATGTTGAGTATTTAATCACCCTGCCCCCCCCCCCCAAAAAATCAGGAAATAGAGTTGTTTCTGCATCAACTGTAGACCCCTTTCAAATGTATAGTAATCTGATTTAAGAATATCCATGTCTCTCAGGGTTTAATATTTCTGCTCATCACCACAGCATCTGACCACTTTCCATGTAAAATCAATAGCAATAATGAAATCTCTAGTGTACCTCCTGGGGTAGATGGTTCTTCTCCCTTTTTGGGGTACTGCTTTTGGTTTTGATTTTTTAGATTTTACTAATTTACTTGGGGTTTTTTTTTGTTTAGATTGGTTGATGTTTTTCAGGGAAAATAAAATGGTTATTAGCGGCTGAAAACATGCGCAGTGTAGTCGACATATGCTTACTAGAGAGAGAACTTTGAACTGTGGGGAGATTATACTATACACTTATTCTGCTGTAGTGACCATCCCAGAGTAAGTAGCACTGTACAAAAGTTAAGGTCACATTAACATACAACAGAATAGGGCAGAAGGATGTAGCCAAATTATGAAATTAAGCAAGAAAAAAGAACTGAAAAAAAAGGTGAAGCCAGAACACTCAAATGAATTAACTTTTGTGCATTTAAAATATCAGCATATTGTATTAGTGTAGGTTTTTTCTTTGTTTTTATTTATTTCTTTTTTAGAAAAAGAAAAATAGCATGTGTGTAGGACTATAAGATTCCTTTTCTACCCAACTGTTATATGTTCTATGACTCTGTGCTCCACAGTGCAATAAAGCTGGCAGATCACGGTAGATTTGAAGCCGAGATAGCTGAAAGGCCACTTAGACTCACTGGATCCCTGGGATGTATGTTTGAAAAGCAAAAGGCGGCTAGGAGAGATGGGACATCAGAGGGAATTGCAGGGGACTGATGACTTCCCAGAGGCAGAGCCCGCAAGGGCTGTCCAAGGTTTATATGGCTATCAGGGTACTTACAATCTCATGCACAAAAAAATTTTAGTTCCAAGCACCCCCTCCCACTCCCCAAACGTGGGAAAAAACAAAAAACAAAAAACCACCTTTCCTGCCTTGGAATTCAAGTGCCAGGGCAGCACTGCTAGTGTCAGGCTACAATAAAGCCACACAAAGACGGTCAGAAAGCAATAGAACAAGGCATCATCTAAAGATGTTCCAAAGGACTGACCTTGATTTTTTTTTGAGAGCCTAAGCCGACTGACAGAACCTCTTGCCTTACCAGGCTTTCATCCCTCACCGTGTTGATCAATACCCTGCAAACACAACATCTTACCTGTATAAAACTTCATCAGCGAGGGAACTAACAATTTAGTGGAGAGAGGATGATTCTCAATCATTTCGAAGAACTTCTGTGTCCGTGGCTGAACAGCTGGGTTGGTCATGAACATCACCTCCACCAGCTTTGCTACCAGATACGGGTTTCGGATGTAGTTCTGGTTGCACAGCATCACAACAAGGAACATCACAATGTCCTGAGTGCAGGGCTCATAAAGCACCTGCGGAGAGTATCTGAAGAGAGGTAAGAGGGAGGGGAAAAAAGCAAAACCTGTAAAGGATTCAGCTACATACTTGTCTCAGGCAACTCAGGTCAGACTACCTGTTAGCCCGAGCAAAAGCACAAGTCATTATGGAAACTACATTCTGATGAAGTTACATTAGGCGCCCTTGCCAATAATAGTTTCCTGGGACCGCCTCTGAATTACAGCCACAATCAGTTGTTACATTTCATATGGCGTCAACACTACTTTGAAGTGCCACTTTAATGCTACCTCCTCGGCATGCAGGGACAACTGCTGCCTCTTTTTGAAGCACTGCGAGAAAAAGACAGGGGCTGGACATGGAGCTGAAGAAGGAAAATGACTGAGATCTCTTGAATTCTATGAACACCAGTGGACCCACAAGTCTGAGGGAACAACCATATTCAGCTTTAATGAGGTAAATCTTAGAAGTTAATATGATTCTGGCAAATCTACAAATTAAAGGGCATTTGTTTATTAGAGTGTCATTGCTTATCTTTAATACTGCTCTAGACATGGTGAATACCTCAGACCTTATTAAGATATCAAAGAGAAATTGCCTTTTTAACATGTGGTACTACATTCAATTTATAATAGTCTAGGAAAGCATTTCCCATTCTGGAGGGCAGAGTCACTGGTGATCCCCCTACAGACTATTCTAAGAGAGACACTGGCAGCAAAGGACATTGGGGCAGACCTAGAGCAAGGCAATCTCCTTTGCAAAAATGCTCCTATGCCTGTGAGTAAAGCAGAAACTGGCTCTTTGAAAGCCATGTCCTCAGCCCCATTCCTCTTTCTGCAATGACTCTGAAGGCAGCCAGCAACAAAAGCAGCTAACACGTAGAGGGCTGCATGCAACTGCAACAGCCCACTGCCGCAAGCTTCTCTTCTTGGCTCTCATGGCGCACAGCTTTGTCCAACAGGAAACCAGCCTAGCCCTATGGAGTCCCCAACAGATGCTTAGTCCATCTGCCCAGGCAGCATGCAGCCTTCTAGTGAGCTGGAAAGAGGGAGAGAGACTCACAAAAGCAAGAAAAAAAAATTGAGAAATGAAAGACAATTAGATAAAAAGCCCAAAGTAGTAAGAAAAGACCAGAGAGAGTGGAAAAAAGCACAGCTAAAGCAAACCCTGGATCTACCCTCTCAGAATATGCATTCAGGGGAGCCTGCAAGGTCTAAGCAACTGATATTCACCACAGTTTGCTTCCCCTCATTCTTCTTTTTCTGCTTTTTTCCCCTCCAGAGAATCACTGATCACTGAACATTTTCTTATTAGTCCTTCCCTTTCTGCTGGAACTGACTTAGCTCAGAGTTCTGACTGGTTTTCAGTTGTAGAGAGGGGAGCCCACAGACAATTACAAGAACACCATCTGTGATGTGGGAAGCATAATAGTTTGCCTCAAACATGACTTTACTTACTGTACAATAAAAAATAAAAATTCAGCAACATCTTCCACATAAAACTCAGGCAGTGCTGCAAACATCTTCGGGACATCAGGATTTAAAGGCAGTATTATGCTGTGGAATAGAAAAGACAATGACAGGGTTAAAAGGAGGACAGCAGAATCCCATGGTCAAATAATATCTTCTGCACTCTTCTACAGAATTGCCGAATAGCCCTTTACAGATATCCTCATAAATATTTGAAGTTTTAAAATTCAATCTCAGCACTTCCGATTAGCAAAACATAACTCAGGATTTTACAGCGGTGACTGAAATAACTACATAAAATCAGACTTACAGTCTAAAAACAGTCATTCATTGACAAGAAGCAATCACAAATTTAGGAATCCCAGGAGGTGGTAATGTTGAGGTAGAGACAGCCAGTATCAGATATTTGAGATAGTGATTTACACACCCAGCCCTGAAACTCACTTGGGGTAGGCAGGGTCGAGGATTCGAAGCAACAGCTGAATCACCATACCATAAAAATTCAGACACCGCCTCAGAAAGTTCTCATCTAGCAAACCAGCATCTGCACAAGCCTTGCACCGCACCAGTTTCTGCAGGAGGAGGGAAGATGCACACAAAAGGCTAATCAAGAGCAATATACAAGAAACACAGTATAAAGATCAAATCCATCCACTCCACTCAACACTCCCAATAATTAAGACAGTTCTGCCCCTCCCTCCACACACAATATTTTATCATTGCCCAAAGAACAGGACACTTCAAAAAATCCCCCAATATATCAACAAAGACAGATGAGTACAACTCAACTAGATCCACAAGGAGAAAACCTTCACTGACTTGTAGTTAAGGAGCAAACACTCCAACAGTAAGAACAGGAGAGTTAAGAAGATAGAAGATCTGAGAAATTGTCAGAAAAAGCTGTCTAGATGGTACAGAGTAGAAAACTGCTATCCATGTACAGTTGCAACAATTGAACAGGGTACTGAAATTCATAATGAAGGATTCCAGTGCATCCACTTTGGAAAGAGCTCAGGACTGAGAGCCAGGAGCTCTGGACTTCTAAATCCAGTTTAAATAGAAATTGTCTGAAGCCATGAGCAAGTCACTCACCCTCTTTGCCGTTATTTATCTATCCAAGAAATGGCAACAGCAACATCATCGTTTCTCAGAAGCGTGTTGCAAGAACTGACCTGTAATCTGCTTTTACATTTTGAATTGCTCTATAAGTGCTAAGCAGTCTCATCCTGAATTGTACTGTGCATATTCTATAGTGTTATTAAGTCAACAGGTATCATACAACAGTGTAATATATTGAAAACAATCCTCCTATGCACCTAAGATATTTTGAAACATCAATGAAAACATGGTTGCTAGCACACCTCTTCCGTTGGAAAAACACAAAAACAAAAAAAACCCACTACTACTACCATCACCACCACCACACCACACAGGTTGACAGGGCCAGTTAATTGTCATCCTAACTAGTTACAAACCTTAAGTTGTGTTTTACAGCGTTTCAGCATTTCTCGATGTCTGGTAGCTAGAGGAGACTCCTTCCATTGACTTTCATTGTTTTTCAAATCTTCCACAGTCCTGTAAACCACATGAAATCGCTAGTGGTGACAGTAAAGGGGGCATATGTTGACAGCAGGTAAAACATTTACTCTACCTAATTTCAAGTTACAAAGGAAAGAAATTTGGGAAGAAAAAAAAATGAGATTACAAAAATTCATCACCTTAGTAGAAACTATCCCTCACATTCACCAGGACAGCAAGTTGCTCTTGCATCTTTTGAAAGGGAAAACAAAAATCTTGGGATACACTAAGTACACTAGTTCCACAACTGAGGACTCCGTTAAGTAAACAAGAACCACAGCAAAAAAATATTACTGGGGAGACAGTGGGGAAAAGGATTTCTCCTCCAGACACATTCATCATTTTATCACATTTCAAATACTTGGTTTATACCAAATTCACAATCTCTACAAAAAGCAGAGTTAAAATCATGTAATTAAGAACAGTAACCCTATATTAGAGCAAGGCTGATCCAGAACATCTGACAGGCAGGCAAGCAAAGGCCATATCTCATTCACCCCCCCCCAAGTACGAGCAGAGAGATGAAAAGCAGAAGCTACTAGAGGAAGATGGGAAGGTTGGTATCAGGAACAGTTCAAAATACCTTCCTCTCCTTTGTAGGACAGATACAAATGCACTCCCAGCACCTCTCTCTCAACCTCCTTCTAGAAAAGGATTTCTCTTGGCAGACCCCTTCCCCATGCACAACCCCCATTACAATTCAAGCCTGTGGGGAAAGAGCACAAGCAATGGGAAAATTTTTCATGCTCTCCCCTTCAGTGCAAGGCCCATCATTATAACAAAGATTAAGTTTTGCCCCCTCCACCATGGTCACAGTCAGCCTAGATCTAACACGGGATAAAAGTGAAGTGCAATGACTATGTCACATCATCCACACGAAGCTATTCAAGTCTCAGCATTTGGACCTAATTCATTTAAAGTAGCAGCTGATTAATATTTTGTGTATGTTGTATTAATCTTAAAGTATTTTAGATTTTATATTCTACACTGTTATGATTCTATTTCCTACCACACCTGGATGTAAACTAGTCTCTCTCCATACCCCAGCCTCCATCTGCTGCAGATTATTATCTGACCTTAATTCTTTCATTAGTGACATCAAAATATATGGCCTGAATTTACAGAGGGCTAAGCGTTTCCTGATAAGTGTTGAGCATGCATGGAAATAACTCATGATTGACAACACTACATTCCAAAGAAGGAAAAAGAGGAGTGATTTCTTTTTTAAATCCAGGGTCTGGTTTATTTGAAAACACTTGTTTGTGTAAAACATGTGTTGACTGTTCACACACAGATATCTACAGCTTTTCTAGCCTTTTGTAGGTCTACACTGTAAATAAAGTTCAAAAATCCTCCAACAAACCTGCCATCTTAATATCAAGGGACTTTTACTAAGTGAATGCAATTATAAATAGTGGAAAACACTGATACTGTGCAATCTGCTCTTATTTATTTTAACTGAGAAAGTTCCTTGAGGTTTAGAGATCCAGCAGCTATAAAAAGTTTATTTGGATTCATGTCAAGAAAAAGGAAAAACAAAAGCATCTTCATGTCAGCGTCAGAACTTAAGCAATTTTTTTAAAATGACAAACCAGTAGTTGAATTACATATGCAGTTACCATAGAATTCACTGTGAAAGCTTTTATACAATGAAGGAGATCATCTGATAGCCACAAGGAACAGATAAAAATCTGTTCTGCAGGCAGATATACAACATCACAGACATAGGAGATAAGCTGCTTGTCAAGCAACCTCTACAGTGACCTGCATGTCACAGGTACATGTGCATTCACCTCCACAGCAATGCAAAAGGCTTAAAGCACTGACATCCCCAAACAAACCACTGACTGTTCAACAAAGTTTAAACTATCAAAACATTGCAACTCTGTACACCCTACGATGCTTTCAAGAACTGTCCAGTGCTCTCTAGGACTACCCCTAGGAGTTTGCGATCCTATCTAGAAACCGCATTCACGATCGATGCCATTGCACATTAGCACAGCCAGAACCTGCAGACACAAAATACTCTGCAAGAGCTATCAAAGCAGCAGACTGACCAATCGATAAAACTCCCCAATACTCCATAGCATGGATTTACTTAAGTTGTAGTTTTAATTTCCATCAAATTTGCAAGAACCATAATCATACATAGGAAAGCACTTACGATTCAAGGTGGCGGGGAAAACTGTAGAACACATGCTAGGTAACTAACACAATTTCTAACCTGTTGAGCTCCCTGATGGCCCGCAGTCTACGGATATAGCGGCGGCAGCTTGGCAGGATGGAGAGGTGATGGGCATGCAAGGTTAGGAAGAAGCATTCTGTTGGGAATTTCGGTTCAGAACATGGAGACTGATCCCTGTCTACAAAAAAAAGAACAAAACAGGATGAAGAAGAGTAAGAAAAAAGCTACATGAATTAGTGCAGGGGTGGCCAACCTTAGCCTGAGAAGGAGCCAGAATTCACCAATGTACATTGCCAAAGAGCCACAGTAATACGTCAGCAGCTCCAGCTCCTCCCATCCACCGGCGCCTCACGATCGGCTGTTTCCTGGCATGTAGGAGGCTCTGGGGGGGAAGGGGTGAGGAGTGAGGGCACAGCAGGCTCAGGGGAGGGGGCGGGAAGGGGTGGAGTGGGGGCAGGGCCTGTGGCAGAGCCATGGATTGAGCAATGAGCACGCCCCAGCACATTGGAAAGTTGGCACCTGCAGCTCCAGCCTGGGAGTCGGTGGCTATACAAGGAGCCGCATATTAACTTCTGAAGAGTTGCATGGGGCTCTGGAGCCACAGGTTGGCCACCCCTGAATTAGTCCTCAG
Organism: Lepidochelys olivacea; assembly: GCF_965140295.1. Classification (NCBI taxonomy): domain Eukaryota; kingdom Metazoa; phylum Chordata; order Testudines; family Cheloniidae; genus Lepidochelys; species Lepidochelys olivacea. Next base: position 19,710,638 of record NC_140428.1, read on the forward strand.
ACTTCGAATAACTCACTTCTGTGCAGTCTTAAAACAAGCTATAAAAGCAACAGACAGTCCCAAGCAAAACATTTACAGTAGTGAATATTTTGGAATATCCCTAATACCAGAAGAAAAGGTAGAAAATGCATGCTCTTTACTCACAAAGCTCAGCCATCCAGCCTGTAACATCCTCCATTGTTGCTTTTACTCTTGTCTCATCCATTGGGACGGTGATGCGACACCTGGGGTGGAATATATAGGTGGGATCAACTGTTTCTAGCTTTATCTTCGTGCTAAGCTGCTGCAGCACCCACAGGAAGTTGAGCATAAAACCGTCCGTAGACACCATCCGATCATCAGTCTGCAAGACAAGGGAGAGAAAGTGAATGCTAGAAGATGCCAGCTTAGAAGAAAGCAGCAGGCAACAGACCATTGCAGTTGGCAGGCCTGGAACTTCAGCATCCATCACTAATGCACAATGCATGGTTAAACAAAACAAAACTAGGATCAGGACCTCTAAGGCTAACTAGAATTTGAGCAGCTGTAACTGTTAACAGCATTTCCCTGCCCTGTTTATGTCCAACACCAGTCATTTTTATAAGTACTAAACGCACACACTTAGGGGAGAGAAAAGAGGGGGAAAGAGTCTCAAAGAGGGTTCTTAAAAATTTTTAGCATAGGGACAGCCAGGAACAGGAAAGATTCATAAAGTAGCAAAGCTTCAGTTCTTAAATTTTACCATACAAGCAACATTTCCAGTAGTTTTGTTTCAACTTGAAGAAAACAGTTCTGCAGATAGTTTCAAAATGTTTGCATCTATGGAAAATGGGGACTTCAAGACACTGACGCCTCAAATTGCACACATTTAGGATACACAACCAGGTTATACCAAGGCAAAAATCAACCAACCAATGACAAAAAAAAATCAGCCCTGTTGCTTCAGTGGAATTGTGCCAATTCTCACTAGGGATTACTCAAATTTACAAGAGCCACAAATAAAGTGAGTGCTTGGCAGTTTGTTAACTGGGGGAGAAAACAGGTTTTCATTGCAATCAGTTGGTGGAAGCAGCCAGGAAGAGCATATATCAACAAAAAGGCACAAACTTGTATACTAACAAATTTAGGTATTTCAGTACTCAGAGAGGAGTGAGCAAACTAGATTCATTTAAAAAAAGAACAATGTACGGAAAAATAATATTGAAAGAATTACCTAGATGGAATTCCTGGTTGCTTCAGGCCCTAGAATGTCTGTTGTCTTCTGTTAAAACTACCACCACATCAATCACTTAGAACTATTTGTGCTAACTACAGCTGTGAATCAGAGGAAGAAAGTTCAGTCTTTACCTGCATCTGTGCCTTCTTCATGTTGGCATCAACAACAGCTGCCATGTAACTGAGAGCTGCCTCTCGAGTTTCACCATTCAGCAAAATACTATGTAGAATCTTAAACAGTTCTTGCTGAAATTTTAAATGAAAATTATGTCACTGAACAGCAAGATCATGAAAACAGCAGCACGGAGACACATGTGCATATTCCAAGTATTATACAGAATCTAGTATTTTGTTGTAGTCTTCTTGTAAAGAACACAGCTATCCCAGGTACGAAAAATATTTATTTACAGAAGAATGTTATCTACACAAGATTATAGCTTAAAAATCATGGCAACTTAATCACTATGGAAATGTACCAGGTCTTGTTTACTCATTCACCCACAAGAACTGAAGTTTGTGAATGATCAATAGTTGGTGATAACAGTACCGATATTCCTTGGGTTTGGGTAGGGGGCTCACAGAAAGATCTCCAGTTTTGTGGCTCTCTGGTTAAACTCTTCTTGCTGAGTTTTCACTCCCCCTCCTCTTAACTAATTTATTGTTTAGTGGATGGACTATATTTTGTAAAACACTTTTCACCCATGTTATGGAAACCAAAATTTAAAAAAAAAATAAAATAAAATAAAAAATCCTCTGGCAGCAATTAAGTATCAGGACACTTACCCTTGCAGATTCCAGGTAATGCTGCAATGACTGGCTAACAACCCGCGTGTTTTCAAGAGTAATGGCAGGCCCTGAGAAATATTTTTCAACCACTTTAGTCTGAAAAAAAAAAAAAATTGCAAGGAGTACAAACATCTTTTGGGTTCTTTTCCAGACGAGAGACTGCAAACAGCATAGTACTTACATCATCTTCAGCAAAGACAGACAGACTGAAGAAAGCTCCAAGATAAGAAAGTCTTTGCAACTCTCGTCCTGCACCTGGGCTTACAGGTTTAGGCAACCACAAGGGCAAAGAAACAACCTACCAAAAAAAAAAAAAAAAAACGGAACAGGAAGACATTGATAGCGCAGCCAAATCACTGACATTTTTCAATCTGCACTGCCTTCTTTCCTTATTTGCATTTGACTCTGTTGATTCTTCATCATCCCATCATACTAGTAGCAAAATGGTGAAGTCTGTAGTGTTTCAGAAAGCTAAGAAAAGCAATCTTTGTTTTATGTCTCTCTGAACTTCAGTTATTTCTCTTCTCAAGGGGAGGCAAATCAATTTATTGATGTTCTTCTTCCTTGGACAGATCTTAAATTATTGCTTACTATTAAATACCGTAGCTCCCGAGGGCCCCCAATGAGGGTCCAATCGTGCAAGATGCTACACAACCATGTAACAAGAGTCTCTGGCCCAAATAACTTATTGAAGAAATTTGGATGGTCCATCATCTAATGGATGCAATTCTCAACTAGATTGGTATTGCTAAAGAATATAAAGAATAAACCATGCCATCAGCAAGAAATGCATGCAAATTAGTGATGAGGTAGGCCTAACGGATTGGATATGAGGATGGAAACCATGAGTTCATGGCCTCCAGTCCTGGAAGCCACTGACTTTTTGTCTGGCTTTGGAGCAAGAGACTTCTGTGTGCCTCAGTTTCCTAACTGTAAAACAGGAATACCACCTACCTAACTTTTAAGGGTGTTGTGAGAATAACTAATGTTTCCAGAATGTTTTGAAAACAAAAATGCTATGCAGAAGTTAAGTATTATGTAGCAGAAATTGTTACATTTAGGTGTGCGGACACTTACCAAACTGCATATAGGGTGCGTTTTCCCAAACTTGATTTCACACAGTTCACCTAATGCCTGTAAAAAAAACAAAACAAAAAACAACAACAACAGTTCATTCAGGTGCATTTCCCCGAGCACCCTGGCTATCAGTGAAAAGATAAACATGTTAGAATGCTTAAAAGGCCAGATCCTGCTCCAGTTAAGTCAATGGTAAAACATTAATTGTCTACAAAGGAAACAGGATCTAAATATGCTGATGCACACCTTGCAACTATCTCAGTTTTTGTGTCTTTTCAGGTTGCCTCAAGAAAGCCAAATATACTTTTTTAAAAATTAGCGGGGCAAGTTATTTGCTTGTTCGGTACATAATGATCCTGTTGGTGAACTCCTAAACTGCCATACAAGAGTCAGTAAGAGTAATAAACAAGGCTATTGTCCTACACACACGAAGGCCTTTGTCTTCCGACCCAAAGTGGAACATCGTCAGATGAATGCTGAGGCCTGAAACAAAGAATCCTATCTACAGTCTCTAACTCAAGCTAAACTGCAGAGGAGAAGGAAATAAAGAGGCTATAAAGGAGGATTCTGAAAATGCAAAAATAACGTAAGCTTGTACATGTTCCACTCCTTGTATTATATGTTTTCATACTTCTATTACAGTGTATCAAGTAAACTACTATTCCACCCTTTCCCACTTCAAGGCTCTGCAGAAGAGACTCCAACAAGTGTTGTTAGCCTATGCTGAAGCTGACAGCTGAATTTCACAAGGGGTTCAAATTATTTAAGGTTGGGTAGCCTGAAACTAGGGGAACATGGAACAAGCAGAGAAAGCTTTTTTTAAAATGTGAATCATTGACATCAAATTTGCTTAGTTTGCAAAGTCCCAAAGTGGTTTAAGCTAATTGGCAGAACTGCAAACTCAACCCAAATCTGAAGCAGTCCTCTTTCTGGTTCAAAAAATCATCAGTAAGAGATCCTACAATCTGATTTTATCTACAATAAATGGGAGAGAGGAGAATCCTGCTTGCTGTTTTGTATGTGTACTTGGCTCAGCAACGTTGCCTACAAGAATAAAAGTTTGGTTGTGTCAATAAATCAGCAGTTCTGCCTCAAAGATGCATTGGGAGTTGATCTATTGAGTAAAATAAAGTCACTTTTCAGCGGTCAGACTGCCATGAGTTTCCTACAGCAGACAGCCATGGGTTTGATTCATTTTGTTTACAGAATAATGGACATTAATTGGCTAGGCTGAGAGCAATACAAAAAACAAACAGAAGTAAATAGTGGAAAGTATATTACATTTTTTTTTTCTATTTCTGATCACTTAGGGTTTTTAATAACAAGTAAGGGATTTATTTAGTTTTTAAAACACGTGGCATGTGCACTAATGGGCGAGACCTCATCTCTCATCTGCATCACCAGGATATAAACATTTGAATAGACTTTGCATAAAGTCTACTGTACATTAAGCCTGAGACACTATGAGCGCCACAGATTCCAGCTGGTCATTACTCACCTCATAACACTTGAAATTTCCAACATGAGGTCAATGTTCAATAAGACATTTGAAGCGAGCCAAACAGGGTTAATTAAAGTTACTTTGAACAGAGTCTGCATCAAATATTGGGTACCTTAAAGCAAGAGCTGCTAAAAAGGAATAGTCCTTACCATAAGGGGATATTTAAAATTGTCACTATCAAGGGAGCACTCTTTGGAAGCAAGAGCCAGGCCTTGTAAGATAGGGATAAAGATCTGTAAAAACAGAAATACATTACTTATACACTTCAGAATGGGACATAGGTGAAGCCACAGCCCCGGGCAGCATAAAACCCCTGCTCACATCTCAAATACTAATATGTCCACAGAAGGAAACAAAATATAAAGTCTGTTCTGTCAGTTTACGTAAGTTATTTCAAAATAAATAGTAATGTTTAAATGTAAAAAGAGTAGCAAACCTAGAAGTACAACCTGAATCCAGTTCCTTTATGCTTAAGACAATGAAGTTCAGCCCATGAGACCACATCTTTTTGGTTACATTTTGAGAAGGGCATCTGGCACGCATCTTCAACACATCCAAATACAGTGTAAATGATAGATCAACTTGATGTCTGTACACGAGAACTCACTTGTACAAAACAATTAAAATATTCCAAATGTGTGAGCACTTGAAAAGTTTTCCTGGTCAGTGCCAAGAACCTACATTATAGTCTAAAAAATTCTAGCAATGCAAACACGCTAATCTGGACTTGGTCATAGAGCTAGTGCAACATACAGAGAGACACTACAGCTGAGCGACAATGGTAAAGCCACAACAACATTAGGGACTTGATCTAGCAAACTCTCCACAGGTGGAAATCATGTAATATAAAAATAAAAAAAATACAAGAGAGATTATTGCCAAGAAGAAAGGGTTTGGGGCTTCCTTAACAGCTTGATAGCCCAGCCTTGCAGTACTCTATTGACCCATTAACTTGGAGTTAATAGTGATTATATACAACAGAATAGTATTTTTCAGGGCAAGTAGATTTTATGCCTGTGTCAATAAATTTTAATACTGTGATAGGCATAAACAAAACAGCAGCAGTCACTGAGACTGCAAGGGAGGAAGGAAGAAGGGAGAAAATGATGAACCAAGAAGTAACACCAACCAGTTACAAGGGCCCAATCACATATTGAATTTTTCCTTCTGGAATAAAAATCAAATATTTGTTTTACAAAATACAGGAGTGACCACTGGAACCCAAATAGAACTGTACTGGGTCTCTTGGATAAAGATATAAAAATCATCATCAAATCATGTTAGGGAGCCTGGTTCCAACAAGGCTGTTCCCTAATCCAGTTAGGGGCATGGTTCCAATCTTGATCTTAACCATGTTCCATAGCCAATCCCTGACAGGGTATGTCTACACTGCAGCTGGAGTGTGCCTCCCAATCTGGGCAGACAGATACATGATAGCTCTGCTCGAGCAAGCAGGCTATACTCCTGGGGAAATTCTGTGCTACTGCGCACGCACATAATTAATGAGCTGTGCATATTTTTAATTTTTTGCACAGAAAAAAGCTTCAGCTGGAATCTTGCTGCAGTTCCACCTTTTGCCCACCAGCGGGCGCTGTTGCGATAAACCACAACAGCCACTCCCAGCCAGCGAGGGAAGAGAGAAAGGATGCAGAGCCTTCTTCGCAGCGAGCCAGGTTGGGAGACAGAGTGTGGGGCTGCTGGGGGGCCACACAGGGGCTCATAAGGGCTAATGGAAGAGGACAGACTGGGGCAGGGGCTGAATGAGAGTGGAGGCACAGCATCACAGGCGGAGGAAGGTGCAGGGTCACATGGGCAAAGGTGGAGGGGAGTACAGCGCTACAGGGGGAAGGGGTGGCGGGACACAGGGACAGGGGAGTTGAGTGGGAGCACACAGACAAATGGGGACAGGGGAAGGGGTGGAGGGACACGTGGATGGGGGTTGCAAAGACACATAGGGGTGCACAGGCACATGGGGACAGGACAGATGTGCTTGACTGAATGGGAAAGGCTAGGAGTCAGCCAGGGTCTGCATGGGGGAAGCTTCCTAACTGTCCCTCCCCACCCCCGCAAAGAAACAGTTCCATATTTTTCTCACCCATACCCAACAACCCTCTAAATTCACACCCAGGCTCCTTTCAAACAATTACTTCCCTCTCCCTCAGCGCCTCCTTTACCCTTGACTCCCCCAAGGATTGCACTGCTTCTGAGCAGTGTGGGAAATACGGTTCTGTATTGTAATTTAAATGAATTATTACTCTGAGTTCTGTATTAATATGCCTAGTAAGGAATCTATTTCTCAAAAAACTCTGACTCTTTTTTGTTGTCTGTATTGTTACAGACATACTTGCTGACAGGTATTTTGAAATAAATAACCAAAAATAATTGAAATTGGTGTGATTATATTGTGTCATTCTGACAAATAAAATATGCAGAATTTTGCAGAATTTGAAAATTGTGTACAGAATTTTTTATTTTTTGGTGCAGAATTTCCCCAGAGTAATCCTAAAAATAGCATGGGCTAGCCACCTGAGTACAACCCCGCCCAACACTGCGGATCTGAACTTGAGTGGCGAGCCTGAGTACAGCTAACACGTGAGAGGATCCCAGCTGCAATGTATACATACCCACAGTATCTTAGACACACTCCAGGTCAAAGCACGCTTTGATAAGAGCCCAAATAAGAGTTAACACGTAAATTAAGTGACCTTTTATCTCTGCAAATTGATATTTAATTCCAGATAGGAACGATAATATTTCTTCTGGACTCTCATTCACATGAGCATATTAATTAAAAGCAGAGGAGTTCGTAGTGATCAAATACTTTTCCAAAAGCCAGTTCCTACTGGTGTTGATGCATTTGCTCCTCACTCATATCAGTATAATTTTCAGGAGTTAATACAATGTAAGAATTTCTGTCTATTTTCTAAAGCAGTGGTGCTCAAACTTTTCCAGTCATGTCCCCCCTTACTAGTATACAATCTGTCCATGCCCCACCTCTGTTACTGCACAGCCAAGGCTTCCTCAGCAGTGGAGCTGTGGGGGCAGAAATGGGGATGGGGAGTAGCTGGGCCTTGAGGCGAAGCGGGGCTGGAGGCAGAGTGGGGCTGGAAGTGTGGCACGCGCGCTCCCTCCCCGCCCCCCCCATGAGGACTGGCCCCAGCCCTGCTGTGTACCTCTCCAAAATGTTCTTCTCTGCACTTTGACAACCGTGTTCTAAAGATACTAGAGATTTTATACCATTCTGAGTGCCGCTTTGCTGTGAGTAAATCATGTCATGGCATGTGGGTGTGCTAATTAGAGCCAGTAACAACCTGACTGACCTACTTTGGCATTAAATTGTGAAGTAGAAGTGTGAACTAGTAATTAAAGCACAGGACTAGGAATCAGGAGAACTGGATTCCAATTTCTGGCTCTCCATTGACCCACCCTGACATCTAGGGCAAGTTGTTTACTCTCTGTCTCAGCATTTTCATTTCTAACAGGGGATAATAATGGTTCCCTATCTTAGAGGGGTGTTGTGAGGCATTAATTAATTAATTTTCATGAAGTGCTTATAAATCCTTGGGGTGAAAGTGTTGTAGATGCAAACTATTATATTATTAATTCATTCTGTCCTTGGCAAGATGAACAAAAACTAACATTTCTAAGTGTGTGATTTGGGAAGTTCGCCATTTTATGGATCAGGGAAATTTGGATAGAATGATCTGAAAAGTGACAGTCCAAGACAAAGCCTTACAATGGGATACTACCATATGCAAAAAAATTTCTGGTAGTATGCTTCAATGTTTCATTAAAAAAGTGCTGCTTATTAAGGAATCTTCTTTACACAACAAATCTATAGATTTATAGATTTGCTTACTTTGAGTAAAACTTCATACAGAGCTCAGTCATTCTTTCTGAATCCCTTTAACAAGTGAATCAAGAGAGACAGCAAACTCCCCCAATTACTTAATTACTTGCCAGTCCAGGGAGCAATGGTTCTCAAACTGTGGTCTCAGAATGTGATCTGCAGAACGAAGAGTTGGACAGCCACTCCCTTGGATAGTTCATGCACTAAGTTGTAGAGTATGCTAATACTTGCAAGTTGAACTAGCCTCTTACCTGTTTAAACATCTCTTCATCCTGGTGAGTTGTTCTCACCAATTCTTGGATGAAGCCAAATGGAAGATTCCTACACAGCATGTATGGTACCAACAAAGACTGCTGCTGCAAAGACCTTTATTCATATTAAAAAAAAAAAAAAGTGGAAAGGAAGGGAGAGACATCTTTCAGAAAAAACTGGCTTCACATTTACTGATACACCCAGATAATGGAATGTCATACCTGAGACAATTACTTCTTTCAGAAGCAAATAACCAAGTCTCCCCAAGTCCTTGTACAAAGATAATCCTGCAGGGGATGCTGCTGCCAAAACCCTACTTTGGTCTAATGTGGTTAGAAGAAAACTATGGCCTATATAAATGAATTGGTTCTCCCCTCTACCCATCTCTACTGAAAAGACCCTTTGTTAGGTTCATCTTAGTGAAGCAACAGCATTAGGTTTGTTCCACTAATCTCAACCTGTTCATTTTTCCAACTTTAAGGAAAGGATGAAGTCACAGTATTTTCCAAATTAACACTTACTTTTTGTAAGCACATCCTATGAAACCGAATGTTGCCTTTTTCTCTATTACACACAAAAACACAGTTGTTACTCTAGGGTTGTTCACCTATATAAGTGGGTGGCTCGCATTATTTTTGAGAAGTTTATTGAAGAATTTGTTTTGAACAGATACACGTAAATTACTTGTATTTTAGCAAATAGGAAAAAAAGTCAGGTCAGTGTTCTCGTTTGACTCTGCCCCTTTAAATACTTACGGCTTGTCTATACCAGAAGTGCTACCAATATAAATCCCCATGTGGACACACTTACTCCAGAGTAAATGTGACTTTTTTGGTTTAGCTTAAACTGCTTTCCAAAGTGACAAACTGAACGGGATAAAGGCACTCCTATACTGGAATAAGAGCATCCACATGAGGGTTATATTGGTAGAATTACAGCAGTTTAAATTCACACCTTAGTTTATACTGGTACATCTTCACATATAGACAAACCCTGAGCCACTGTAATCATAGAACTGGAAGGGACCTCGAGGGGTCATCTAGTCCAGTCCCCTGCACTCATGGCAGGACTACATATTATGTAGACCATTCCTGACAGGCATTTGTCTAACCTGCTCTTAAAAATCTCCAACGATGGAGATTCCACCACCTCCCTAAGCAATTTATTCCAGTGCATAACCACCCTGACAGTTAGGAAGTTTTTCCGAATGTCCAGCCTAAACCTCCCTTGCTGCAATTTAAGCCCATTGCGTCTTGTCCTATCCTCAGAGGTTAAGAACAACAATTTTCTCCCTCCTCCTTGTAACAACATTTTATGTTCTTGAAACTTATGTCCCTTCTCAGTCTTCTCTTTTCCAGATTAAACAAACCCAATTTTTTCAATCTTCCCTCATAGGTCATGTTTTCTAGACCTTTAATCATTTTTGTTGCTCTTCTCTGGACTTTCTTCAATTTGTCCACCTCTTTCCTGAAATGTGGCACCCAGAACTGGACACAATATTCCAGTTGAGGCCTAATCAGCAGTAGAGCAGAAGAATTATTTTCTCATCTTGCTTACTACACTCCTGCTAATACATCCCAGAATGATGTTCGTTTTGCAACAGTGTTACACTGTTGACTCATATTTACCTTGTGATCCCACTATGACCCCCAGATCCCTTTCCGCAGTACTCCTTCCTAGGCAATCATTTCCCATTTTGTATGTATGTCATGATACATACTATACATACTGACTGAAAAGATGTCCCATTTCTGTCGCTGATTTTACTCAATTTTTATCTACTTCTGTAGACAGACACACATCGAACACAGAATTTGTATATTTCATGACCAACATCAACTTTACTCACCTTGGTTGTGTTAAGGATCCCTGTAGTACCAAAGCAGCATGGGAAATGCACTGTGATCGGATGTTGCTCAGTAACTGGCTAACCGCTAGCTGGCTACACATCTAAGAAGAAGAAAGAAACCATTTTAATGCAGAATGAAAACATTCATAGATAAGACACATAGGAAATGCAGTGAACAACTTCTGCATTCATGCAGTCTAAGCAAACAGATGGCATATTTCCAGCTAAAGATTCTTCAGATTACATTTAATGAGCTGAACTAACTATTTTCCATTCCACTGCTGTCTACAAGGGAGAAGTTTAGGTTTACGTTAACAGCAAAGGCTGATGGTCTTAGAGATGTGGTTCTATGTGGAATAAACAATTTAAAGCAAATGCAAGGGAATAGATAGATGCATCTCAGTCCCCAAAACAATGTCAATTTTACTGATATCAAACTAACACAGATGGGGATTCTGAACACAAACATTAAAAGGCCAAATAGGAATTGAAGTAATGAGACTTACAAAACAAAACTTCTCACAAAATTTTTATAGAGCTATCATCTGCTGCAAACCATCTTTCCCCTCTGGGCAATGTAGAGTAAGCGAAGACAGTTTGAGCTTCAGTGCTGTTGCCAATATGGCTTTACTTTTCTCTACAATACCTTTGGTGCTTTTCTCTCCTCTATTCCAACTCTGTCAAAACACTCAATGAGGTAGTTCAGCATCTCTGTCTCCTTACAAGTTTCAATGCTGAAATGGTCACTGCAGGAATCACAAGCACTTGCTCCAGCAGAGCCTCCCACACTTTAAAAAAAAAGGAGAAAAAGAAAATCAAGATGTATATCCCTCTTCTACCAATGTCTTGCATGCTCCCAACTTTCTCTGGCAAACAACTTCTTTGTAGCAGAAAACCCCATCCCAACACACCACACTCATGCAGATAAGACCTGTAAAAGTAGGTTTGTTTGTGTGACCTGAGCAGAAGCTGCTAAAATGTTTTTGTCCAGATCTTGGGATTGGACCATATTCTCACACGATTCACTCTCCCTGCTTGCACAGCAAGTAGCATAATGCAATTCCTAAAAGGGGATCAAGACCGACCAGATGTCTGACAGATGGTAAAAGGCATGTAATGATAACGGGCCTTTATAAAAGTGATTCTCAAACTGTGGATTACAGAGGTGAAGCAGACACCAGTCTTCAAGCAGTAATGCTTCTAGCTAGTTGTACCCTATCCTGCACTCTTTTTTATGGTTTCCAACTTATCTGACCAACAACACTGGAAAAAGTAACAAAACCCCTCCACACAGCTGCTTCACGTTCTCTCTTGGGCATCTACTGTAAATTCAACCACAATCACACTTTTTTTTGTCTAATTTTTTATTCAGATTTTTTGAGCACACACATTTAGTTAGTATAATCAGTCACAGAAGCCATGCTAGTTTCTTCCTATTATATCATGCAACAGAATTCTATTTTTAAGTTACAATTTCACATAGTTTGGCTGGGACTGAAGCGACGTTTACTGGGCTGTAATCCTCCAAATCACAGAAATGTGAATCACAGAAGTGTAAGTCGTTTCCTCCTCCCCATAAGTAAATTTGTACTAAGTAATGTAAGTTTATGTCAATAGACTGGCTTCTGGTAGGTGCATGTTCTGTTTTTTTAAGATAGGTTCCCCATTTGTTTCCCTCCAGGTCTCCAATACAGCAGCTCACTTTTACGAGACTTGTTGTTTTCATTAGCAGCTCAGCCACTGCATTCTTTTGTTCTGTCAGAATTCTTGGATATACCACCTGGTCCTGACAACATGTGGTGCTTTTAGTTATCAACTAATACCAGCACCTCCCTTTTGATACCTCAGTCTCTGGCAATATCTCATATTTATTCCCTTGGGATAGGCAGTCATCACCATCCTCTATTTTACAGACATGAAAAATGAGAGATGAAGTGACTTGCCGAAGGTTACACAGGAAATCCATGGCAGACACAGGAACAGAACCCATTTCTCCTGGATCCTCGATCCTGAGTCTCTTTCTCTCCAATTTAAACTTGGCAACTTTATGTAACATGCAAATCCCAGTTTATAAAAGTGGTTTACAACTATATAGTCACTACATGTAACAAGTTTAAAAAAAACAAAAACTGTCATTATGGGTGGTCAAACAGCTATTCTTCACAAGGCCATTTTTAAGGGTCTCTGGGTATGTCTACACAGCAAACAAAAACCTGTAGCTGGCCCCTACCAGCCGACTTGGGCTCATGGGATTCGGGCTGCATGGCTGTTTCACTGCTGTGTAGACATACCCAGGGTTTGGGCTGGAGCCCAGGCTCCAGGACCCTGTGGGGTGCAAGGGTCTCAGAGCTCAGGCTCCAGCGCAGAAGTCTACACAGCAAAGAAACAGCCCCACAAGCCTAAGTCAGCTGGCATGGGCCAGCCGTGGTGTTTATTTGCTGAGTAGACCTACCATCTGTCTCTCATTACTAACATCTCCACCCCAATCACCAGTTTAACCCTACTGACATGGTATTGGTTCAAGCTTTAATCCAGTGTAAAACTACACATACATATGAGTTTCTCCGTGTACTCTCTTTCTTGTACCTTGAATTTCTCACCTCCAGCCTGAAGATCACCACCTTTATTTGTACAATATCAATTTATTTGTAAAAAAGATTTTTCACGCCAAGGTTAGTTACTTTGTAGGCAACTTCATTTTAGCAATGGCTGAAATTATTCCGATACACAGCTGTATATGTTTATTACATAGGCAAAGTGCTTTAAAACCTTCAAAATGAAAGTTGTTGCATAAACGTTAGATTAAAGTATGAACATGACAAACTGATATTCCACTGCAGTCAGTCAGAACGTCAGGACATAATACATCAGCAAAGTCACCTGAAGTGTGGTAGTCCCATAAGATATTACACTGCATGAATTGTGTTAACTAACATCTGGGCTACGTTTTCAATAGCACAGGTGTAAGATTTGAAATTAAAGCAAAGGGTGAAAACAACACAGAATTTCTTGTACACAAAATGCAAAACTTCAATCTGCATAAAATATTTCTCCTGAAATTACTCAGTGTGGATTGGAAGATGGGAGTTTATTAAACTCACCTCCCTGAGAATCTTCCAACAGTTTTTTATAAAATCTACAGATTTTAACTTTGTCACAATAGTTATGTTCTAATGTTCCACCGCGGACAACCACAGACGTAAGAGCTGGAAAGGTCTTCTAGGACTTTCCTCCACTCCTGTGCAGCACTGCATTTCCCCTACATGGCACTTTCCAGTTCTTTGTCTAATCTAGTTTTAGAAGTCCCAAGCAATGGTGCTTCCACACACTTCTCTTGGGAGGATATTTCAAATCCTAATTAGATTTTCCTAATTTAGGAATTTTTAAAAATTAATATTCAGACTAAATTCTCCTTTTAAAAAGTCTCATTGCTATACTCAAGATATAAACACTCTACGTGGAATACATGAGACAATAAGCACAAATTTGCAAGCATCATGAGTAGATTTGTATTGCTATGAAGGAGCCGTTATAGTATCCTAAGACAGATCAGTGGCTGGCCGCCATCAGCCTGGGACAGGAAACTGAAGATGGGTGTAAAGTATTCAGTATGCTAGAAACATTATAGAGCTACTGTTTTCCAAAGGGCATGCTTCCCATATACTATTCCTATACCCATCTCCTAATTTGGCTATGTGCAAAAGAAAAGAATAGATACCGAACATGTTTCTTGTAGATATTATTTAATGGGGATAATGGAACCAATATCACCAGGGCCAGACCAGGAACACAGATCACCTAGAACTGAGCAACACGCATTCGGGAGTTGTTTATTTTTTCATTTCAGAAGCTGCATCCTACAGCAAAAATGTTTCAAAGGAGGTTGAGACACACTGATAACCCATTCAGCCATTTGCCGTTATTCTTCTCCAGCTACACATATCATTATAGAAGATCCTGCCCTTCACTGTCATTCCTAGAAGCATCTCCCTGCCTGGCCCATTCAGTATTCAGCAAATTGTATTATATTTGCAAGGCTAATGGGTAACCTCCACATGCAGTGAACATATCCAATTCTCATCTTGTTGTCATGTATTTCAGTGCCATGTAAACTGAAGAACTTCACAGTATGTCTTTGATTCACAATAAGCTATCTTTCTCCCCAACTCAGTGTCCCAAATGTATCAGTCTTCACCACCCGTCTCCACTGGCTGCTGATTTCTACTTGTGCATTTGAGAATCAGGTAACATGTGCTTCGCAGATTAGAGGAAAGATGCTCAGCTGGAGTAAATTGCTGTAGCTCCATTAACTCCAATGGAACTGCACCAATTTACATCAGTTGAGGATCTGGCTCTGTCTTTTACTCCCCACTAACCTCTGCCCTCATTTTCAAGTATGCAGAAGAAGTGCTTGTGCAGGAGGTAGCACTGACCTTGGAAGGTATAGTTTTTGATGAGCAATATTCCTCATATCATGCATTCAAGAAGGAGTTCCACTTACATGGGCATTTCAGACTTTGTGGTCATTAAACCTGAAGGGCAACATGACTAACATTTCCTTTATTCTGAGTCATCTCTTTTTAAAAAAAGGAGAACTGGCTAACTCAGACTTAGTATGCACGTTTATCCTTCATCTCCCATTAAGACCTGTAAAGTTATCTCCTTCTTTACTTGTTTCCGAAGTTCCACTGAAGAACGCTTAAAGCTCCACAAACTGTTAGTTCCTAGAGCACCCAAACATGCAAGTTACATTCTATTTCTCCAATACCTGGACCCAAACTGGACACAAGAAAAATCACCATCTTCGTTTTCTTCATCACTACTGTCCCCAGACACATCAGAAACGGCAAGGAAGAGGAGGGAGAAAGGGTTGTCGTATATACTACCGCAACAAAAGCGACAAAGGCCATCAGAGAACAAAACAGATTTTAAAATGAAAAGACAGCAAGTAAAACTGCTATAATTTTCCTTTATAAATTATCTGTCAAAAATCTTCTTCCTAAACATGCAGCAAACAATGGTTAATACAATCCATGACATTAGAAAAAACAAAATTAAGCTAACATGCTCCATGATGCTACTGACTATGAGTTATTCACATATCAAAATAAAAACACACACACACATCTAATGAAGTAAACAAGGAAAGTCTTTAGAAAAATTACTGCATAAATGGAAGCCCTTCAATCTCACTGAATACTAAAAATCAGAGCTCTGAGCTGCTCAACTGAACCACAGCATTTGCAGAGTAAAATGAGAGCACCAGAAAGACTGTTTGTTGGTTTCTCCCTCCTGCAGAGGATGGGGGATCCTGGAAGCAGCTGGCAGAGGGCCAGGATAGTAGTACCTGTCTTTGCTGACAAAGAGGAGCTAATCATTTAAGTCTATACACTAATGGAGTCAAATCTGACATAGTCCAGCAAGCAAGAGCATTCAACAAACCAATTGAAGATCTACACCAAGTTAATTACAAACCAGGAGACCTCTTTGATAGACTATCCAGCATGAGTGACTGAACTGCAATTTAAACCAAAGGAAGATAGTTTACCAGTGAGGAGGGGTGGAAAGAAGAATAAAAGGAAGGGGAAATGTATAACGATATTGCTACCTTTATGCCAATTATGTTAAATATCAAACACCGACAGAAAAAGGTTTAGTACTTTGGCAGCCAGGGCTTGTTAGCAAGTCAACGTATTAGCTCAACACAAACAGAAAAATCAATGCTTGGTAAGTAGAGTGAGCTCAGTACAGAGACAAGTTCTTCCAAACGGCATAAATGCACCACACCCTGCACTGCATATGTAATAGACACTGTTTGTGCTTGTGAATTACCTAGAAGGAATCCTGTTTAGGAAAGAAGAACGCCTGCTCAAGGTACCGGGCAAAGCAGTGGACAAAGGTGGACCCACTGTTGTGGACCTCTGTCTGGACGAGCTGAGTGGCACAGCTTGAGGACTGGTAGCCATGACTGGAGGACTTGGTGAGCTAGCTGGGATGGAGATACTCAAGGAGCGTGGGATATGAGAAGCTGAAAAGCCCCAGGGGTGGGTGATGGTATACGGGTGGTACCTCGGAGAGGATGGCTGGACTCCAGAAGGACTTGCTGCTGTGAGATGAGGGCTGACAGAAATGGAAGGCACAGATGTGGTGGCAAGTGAACTGGCTGGTGGGGTAACAGATGAACCAGTCATTGGCACGTGGCTTGAGAAATTGTTACTAGAAGCTGGAATAGTCCCATAGAGACTAAATCAATTAAGGGAGGGGAGGAGGAAAAAAAGCAGCCATTTAGGATACACAGAAGAAGGGCAAGAGAGACAAAATTAACAACAGAAACACCTCACTACTATTAACCATTCAGTATATGTATATTCCACGTAACACATCACATACAATGCTTTTACCTACTGAATCTCATTTTAGGCTATTTGCAATATTTAAACAATGTATCAATTTCATTGCTTGGATTATACATTTAGAAGTTAATTCGTCTGAGGATCAGGCTCTTAAGTCAGTGAGGCTCCAGTTACGTCATAGACTCTGATTCTAAAAGTCAGAAGGGACTATCATGATCATCTAGTCTGACCTCCTGCACGTTCCAGTCCATAGAACCTTGGCTACCCTTTCCTGTAATAGACCCCTAACCTCTGGCTGAGTTACTGAAGTCCTCAAATCATGATTTAAAGACTTCAAGTTACAGAGAATCCACCATTTACACTAGTTTAAACCAGAAAGTGATCGTGCCCCATGCTGCAGAGGAAGGTGAAAAAATCCCAGGGTCTCTGCCAATCTGACACGGGGGAAATTCCTTCCTGACCCCACATACGGGGATCGGTTGGACCCTGAACACGTGTGCAAGGCCTACCAACTAGACAGCTGCAAAAGAATTCTCTGCAACTCAGAGTCCTTCTCATACAGTGTCCCATGACCGGCTGTTGGAAATATTTGCTGCCACAGATCAGCTACATGCCATTGTACACTGCCCCATCATACCTCCCCTCCACACACTTATCAAGTTCAGTCTTGAAGCCAGTTAGATTCTTTTGTCCCCACTACTCCCCTTGGAAGGCTGTTCCAGAACTTCATTTCTCTGATGGTTAGAAACCTTTGTCTAATTTCAAGCCTAAACTTGTTGATGGCTAGTTTATATCTATTTGTCTTCAATGGAACTATATCAATTTACATCCGCTGAGGATCTGGCCCTAATGACCAAATGTGCATTTAACCATGGGCGTCCAGTCAAAAGCAGGAAGAACCTGCTGGTGCAGCAGGATGAAACATTTTTTTTAAATCCTCTATACCAAGGGTAGGCAACCTATGGCACGCGGGCCAAAGGCAGCACGCGAGCTGATTTGCAGTGGCACTCACACCGCCCAGGTCCTGGCCACCAGTCCGGGAGGGCTCTGCATTTTAATTTAAATTTAAATGAAGCTTCTTAAACATTTTAAAAACCTTATTTACTTTACATACATTTAGTTATATATTATAGACTTATAGAAAGAGACCTAAAAATGTTAAAATGTATTACTGGTACGCGAAACCTTAAATTAGAGTGAATAAATGAAGTCTCGGCACACCACTTCTGAAAGGCTGCCAATCCCTGCTCTATACTTATTGCTTTTGTGCCATTTCGAGGCCCATATGAAGCAGAAGACATTAAATGTGAGAACTCAGGATTTGTTTACACTACAGCAGCATAACTATGGCACTGTAGCTATGCTGCTGTAACCCCATCGTTTAGACACTACAGCAAAGGAAGAAGTTGTTCTGTCACAGTAGTAACTCCACCTCTTTGCGGTAGTGAAGTTGACAGAAGCATTATTCTGTTGAGCTAAAATATCTACACCAGGGGTTAAGTCAGAATGGCTACGTAAGGGGAGTGTCATTTTTCACACTCCTTGAGCTACATAGTTATATCAATCTACCTTTTAAGTGTAGACCAGGCCTAAGGCTCCCCTTACCCACGCTTACAAAACCAACATTCTAGTGTACCCAAAGTTACCTGGATAAGGAGCTGGAACCAAAGGAGCCCACATTACAGAATATAGGACTTGTTCCTGGGTTGGAGCCAGTGTTTAGAATCAGATTTCTGTCAGGTGACCGGGCAGCTGCTGCAATTGGCTGGGATGTGGCTGTCAGGCTGGCAAATGGGTTTTCATCCCTCGACTGGGTGGACATCATCAGAACTTCCATTAAAATCTGGCCAATCAAGTCCTTAAAATCTGAGAACACTGAAGAGGACAGCAAGAAAATTAGGGACCGCTGTGGTGATGAGGATTCTCCTGAGGGACCTCGGTGGTTAACCCAACCAAAACATTTTCTTCTATTTCCATAAATTAAATGCTATTGTTGCCAATAGCAATAGACTGGGTTACTTTATTTTAACAAAAAATTATCATTTGGTCTCTATCATCTCGGGTTTTGAGAATACAGCAACATGCAAGCTCAAGGTTTGTGGAGAATGTAAAGAACTGTACATGGTCTAATGTCATTATTGTGGACATTACAGATAATTTTCTTTTTAAGCTCTCTTGTATTTTCCTTCCTTTTCTCAAATAAGGTCACAGAATGTCAAGGGAAAACACAAGTTTAAATTAGCAATGAAGTGTTTTGGTATCTAGTAATCGGTCATTTAAATCTGACAAAATGGTGATCAATCTAATAAATAGACAGCAGACTTCCTTAGTTTTATTAAATGAACAGCAGCCATATCTATTATGAGGCAATATTGAATACTTCAATTTAAAAGGGTTTTTGAAAGATTCAGAAGCATGGCAACGCTTGCACAATAGTTTCCCAACAACAGATTGATCAATTTTTTAAAGGCAGTTGACTTCAATGGGAGCTGCTGGTGCTCAGCACCTTGAAGGATCTTGCCTTTGTCCATGTACTGTGGCCCCATTGTAATTGGCACCTGCTGATGACAAATGTATTTTGTGCTCAATAACGTCTACATCAAGCAAAAAACGCAGCTAGAAAAGCTCAAGCATCACTGCAGCATCAGTTATATGACTGCAGCCGAACAAAAACCTAGAGATGAAGCTGGACAACAAGCCAGCCACACCATCTTAATGTTTGAAAACGAAGACATGACTCCTCCAATCTGTTCTTTCATACCCTAACTAGCACAATGCGAACGACTGAAGTTCCTACCTTCTTTTGGGTTCTGCTTAAATTGCTCAGAGAACGAAGTGAGGAAGATGACGTCTCTGTCTCGGTCCTTCCAGGATACTCTGAAGATCTTACAGACCAGCTGTAAGGCCTGCTCCTCAGATACTTCCGATCCTGATGGAGGCTCCTTGTTGAGGGAAAAGGGAAACATTTTTTGCATTCATTTTGGTTTGGCTAATGCAAGTCAAAGTTTTAACAGGGACAATATGACACCTTAAATCAGCTCTGGTGGCCAAAAGGAAACAGGACAAACAAAACCCACTACTTATTATCCATTGATTCTGTAAAGAAAATGTTCTGAAAGACTTCTTGCCTGTCAGTTTGAAAGCCACAACTAGACTCTGGTAGCAGATTCTGAGTGCTTATGAAAGGACAGTCATACAAGTATCAGAAGATATTTCAAAAAGTAAAATTATACAAAGAAGAATTATAGGAGAAATGAAATAATACCACACAACAATATGGTGCTAAGCAACTGGCATACATCATATTAGAAAATAATGTGGGAGGAAGAAAAATTTTAGCCTGGATACTGGCACAACTCTCTACTCTTACAAGGAGTTGTATGTTCATTTTAATTTTACTTAACATCCACCCAGAGCAGACAGGACCTCCACTTTTTAAGATTTCATCTCAAAACAAAAACCTAAAGATTTTCCCCTCTTTTTAATCTTTGTTTTACCAAAGAAAGACCAACAAAAATAATTGTGTCCATACAACAGTTAAAAACCATTTCCAGTTAGCTGGCTTGCTGAATGTTAAATACAGAGGAATGCTCTGTATTCATGGCCCGATCCCAGCTCTTTGAAGTCAGTGGGAGTACTTCCATTGACTTCAATGGGAGTAGGAGCAGTCTCACGGCACAAGTCAGTCTCTCTTAAAAAAACTTAATTCTACATGGAAGTTCCACTGTAAATGAAACTGCAGTTTGCACACTGTGATGCCTGGAAGCAACTGGGAATTTCCAGTTGCTAGATGAGACCTGAATGAATGTTAACAGGTCTCAGCATATTTAATAAGTACTTTGTCAAACAGAGAATACAAAAAAAAAATAAACTGAGAAAATTAATCCTGATACCAAGTGAAAACTTTTGGTCATAACACTTGGGGAGAACTGTTACAAACTGCTGCTTGCTCAATCTAGCTTTTGTTCCACGCAGTCTCAAAGCTTTGCCTCTCTTTAGAAAGAGGAAAGAGCAGGACAAAGTACTCAAGGGCCTGCTTCATTCGTCTCCTCCCTTCACTTAGTAAAGCCATGTTAACTGTATTCAATTCCAAGGCAAAAGAAGCTTCTCTGCCGTTACTCCCATCAAAAAGTTGTCACAATAAATAATTGCTAACACAAAGAATGAATTACGGTGGTTTTACAAAGGTGATGCCAGATTTTGGGGGGCATAGGTGGAAAAGTAGCTCGAGAAATAAGGGAAGCAAGTTTCAGATAATCATCATCTGCAAAGAGGGAGGAATTAATAGTGTTTAAAACTCTTTCCAGAACATATATCTAACCAGGTTTCAGAGTAACAGCCATGTTAGTCTGTATTCGCAAAAAGAAAAGGAGCACGAAAGCTTATGCTCAAATAAATTAGTTAGTCTCTAAGGTGCCACAAGTACTCCTTTTCTTTTTGCATATATGTAACCAGCAACCTTTGTTCTCCATCATGGCTGGCAAGGCTAACTGTAATTAGACACAAGAATCACTCAAGAACATTGAAAATACTTGTTGCATAAAGGTCACTGATTTCTGCCTAAAATTATTTCTTCTTTTTCTCTTTAGCACTTCCCAGCAAGAACCCTGCACTTGGAGCTCTATGATGTAGGGCACGTTCCACCAGTTCCCAAACACTTTTTGTTAGGACACACTGGTTACTGGATTGGTGACTGGACCGTCCTCACCCCACTCTCCCTAATTCCATCACACCAAAACCCAACACACTTGCCATCTTTTCTATTCTCTTTCCTTCTCATCAGCAAATGCTGACTTTCTAATGGCAACAACTGCAGCTACTGACTTAAGCAATACAATTCACCTGATGTGGTCTGCATTGGAATAGCCTGAACCCATATGCCTTTGTTCTCATTTTACCAAACATCAGTTTCCAATGCATGCTAAAGTTGTCAATTACACAAAGTAAACGGGCCACATCACAATGGCAAAATACCAGCAAATGCGATTTTAAGCCACAACAGTTAAGAGATGGAAAAAGACTGTTGGATCAAAGCCCATTCTCCTGGAAGAGTATGGCATAGTTATCAGATAGAACACATCAGGTATTCAGCTGATATTGAGCTTTTTTAAAAGTATCAGGATAAGTCAGTATCTTTTGAAGAAGTTACTCTCTTTAAAAAAGAAAGGTTGGCAGGGGAGGGAGAAAATTCAACAAACTGGAAAAAACTGAAATATAAAATAAAAATCTGATTCAGGTTAGCACTCAAGATCCAGCAGAGATTGCCTCAGTTTCCTTACCACTCCCACAAAAGTTATCCACCACTATTGTTTCACATTTTTCCATCCCTCCTCTGCAGCCAAGAAACAATACACATGCCTACAGACCTCAAATAACCTAAAAGCTTGGGCAGGATATGGTAACTTAGTGTGAATTCAATTAACAACTGTAAGGTATGTAAAATTAAACTGGTACTATTTTATTTCACACAACACAAGAACCTATAGGGAATTAAACCCCAAACTCTTCTGCTTCCTTTTCATGCAAACAAAAAGGCTTCAATACTGACATTATCAAAATATCAAAGTTATTCTAAAATAATGCCCACATTTTCCATGTAGAAGGAAGGGAAGGAAATTTCCTACTTATAAAATGGTTTTGGTGTGCCTCCTTTCCAATTCATTCACTCAGAGGAGTCAGAAGGCTAAAGAGGAATCAAGCCAAGTTTTCAAAGCTTCTTCGTACTCTCCACTGAGCCCCCTATTCAAGCCACCCTTGATTTGAAACTACTTATTTCACAGCAGCACAATGAAAGCTGTCTGACTGCCTGGCTTGCAACTAGAGACTGCTCAGAAAAATTAGTTCTGCATCAGGGTTATTGCAACATGGCTCAAAGCCAGACTTTCACCAACTGAGTTTATTAATGACAGTACAGAGGTAAACAAAGGCTTAGAAGGAGCACTGCGAAAATTGTTGGTGGAAGCTTCTCCACACCCACGTTAAGGCCACATTTCTAGCATTGGACCCAAAAGTCAAGTGATAACTTTGGAATGAATCTGACCTTTGGGTCTGGTTCCCCCCGTTCTGCTCTTCAGGGTCCCATCCCTTTCCTAGATGTGTGGGAGAGCTAGCTGCTCTTCTTTCTCTCTTTTGTAATAAATAATAATACCTAACTCATATAATGCTTTTCATTAGGAGATCTGACAGTGTTTTACAAAGGAGAACATGGTCTTCAAAATTATATCAGTTATTTCCTGTAACAAGTGTTTGCTTTGATCTAATCCCATCACAGAAAAACCAGATTTTGAGGGTTAAACTAATTTTATTTCAAGGTATAATATCCCTCCCAAGGTCTCGAGAGCATTTTTCCCAGAGTCCATTCACTGGATTGCTGAAGCTATTGTGCAGAAAACACTCTGAGACCATCCAGTTGCTTGCTACAAAAGTTCATTATCTCATGAGTTCTGTCTTTTTTAGGTTTGACCAGGGAATTTGAGGACGGGAGTGTAGTCAGATGATGCCTGAAGATTGGGTACTTCCCCTCAAAAACATCTATATGGCACAAAGGTGAGTGATCCAATGAAAGACAGATTAAGAGCAATACTGTATATTGCTCTTCCACCAATCTGACTATTGTTCCACATCCTTTGGGGGGGCCTACCAAAGATTGATTCTGATTAGGGACATTTCTCTAAGTCTGATTTAAAACTGCTAGCGGTAAAAGGGAAAGCAAGACATCTGCACGGGAAAAATTGAGAGCAAAGCCAGTATCATAATGCTCATCTATTAGTCCATCTGCCTCACTAATACAAGTGAAAGGCAGTAGACTGAGTCTAAGCCAAAGTCTTCGTAAAACAAATCTAATACTTTATGAAACAGTAGCATTCATTACGTTAAACAAAAAACAGTCATGCTTTAAATTTAAACGTTAAGTTGCATAATCCAAGTAAGCTCGCTTATAAAATGTGAGAGCTAAAGGTCACAATACAGAGTTTCTACAACTGGGCTAAAATGAAACAGACTCTGGGACTAGCCAACCTTATCAATCAGGCTCCTTTTCTCTCTGCGATCATTCTCATCGACCTCCATGTTCTCTATTCCTGAATCTACATCCACCTGGGACATACTGTAAGAGGAAAGAACAGAAGAGCCCATTAATTGCTGGAAACCCGAAGATAGTTCTTTATGAAGATGCTGACTAAAGGAGCATTCTCTTAAATGGAAACTGCTCAGGAAAAAGGACGGATGCATGGGAATAGCCAGATCCATAAATGTGGCAATTAAGTTACTAGTCAGTAAAGGGGTCTGCCTCTCACATTATGTTTGCTTTAAATACAAGAAATATGACAATGAATTTCTTAAGCAGGGAAAGAAAAATGTACAGCCATTCCATCCTACAATTTATTTTGAATACAGTTAAGTCACACCTATCAACATGCTGGTCACTTGTGATGTCTAGGATGACCCTCTGTATTGTAACAGTTTAGGAGAAAGTGACTCCATTAAAAAGACAGGACAAAGCACAAGGTTACACACTGTAGGAAATAATACAACATTTTAAACTTGACCTTTAACATGGTTGGGAAGGGAAGATAAAGAGTATTTTCTTTGTACATATTTAGATGGCCTGTAGTGCAATATCTGCCTGGTAGTATAAGCAGCATTCTTTACCTTTTCTCACAGGTGACACTATCAATATCCATGCTCTGGGACCGGGAGAGAGACTGAGATTGTGTTTCAAGGCTGTTAGATGGGGAACTGCTGAGCGAACTCACTCCTTCACTGCTCTGGCTTCGGTGGGCTACTCCTAAAGAAAAGCAACAACCAGATTAGTGCTGCAGAGAGGCAAAGCCACCACTTAATTATCCCGTGAGATCCATGTAGTTTTTTGCAATCATTTCTCAATCCAGCTATTAAGGATTCCAGATAATGCATTACAATATTGTTGCCACTGAATTACTGTATGGCCTCAGGCAAGTTTGTCTGTCTGTATTTCCTCTTCCCTGTCTGTAGAAGTAGAGGGAAGAATGCTTACCTGCAGCATGAACTAGAGAATGGAAGCTTAATTCATGTCTGTGAAATGCTCAGGGTTCCCTCTAAGAAAAGCACTGTTTGATTTTAAATAAACTCTTTGTGTTCTGTACATCTGAGCGATATGTGAAGCTGTGGTAATTCTATGTTTTAACTGTACCAAGGTTTACATATTCGCAAGATTTACATGTTGGCAGTGATTTATACCAGAGCTCAAAAAGAGGACTACAGGAATTTTTCCTCATTTCCAACCTGCTCAGGTAAGAAATATGGGAACGTCAAATACACTTACCCAGCTCAATAACAGCCTTCTCCCATCCCTCCTCCTTCCAAAAAATTGCACTGAATGCAAATGCCTGAAGGGATCAATGTGAGAGCACGGTAATCCATACTGATGCTTTGATACAATTTCCCTACAGGTTTGTGAGGTCAGCCAGTTTTTAAAAATTAATTCTAAAGTAAATAATGTACATGCTGTTAACAGACAAAACAAAAACAGCCCTCGGGCTGTAGAAAGCGACTGACCAAATCAGAAGAAGTGTCTCACAGCAAATTGTTGCAAGTTTTCAAGTTCATGGAGTCATTTATAGATATATTATTAGATATGTGTAGGTATCACTGTGTGTCCATCCATCTGACCCCATCCCTCATGTGGATAGATCACCCTCAGAGATGCACTCACACAAGCTAATAGTTTGCACCAAAAGCAGTTTATATGCAAATCCATTTTTGCCTTTGTGGGTTGGGCAGGAAGAAATAAGGAATTTCCCTCTCTAGGCCTCTCTTCTGCAGAGACCAAACTCTCCTGTCTGAGGCAGGTTGGATACGGTTACCTCTGGGTCCCACCAGTGCAACCCCAGTCCACCTTCCCAAGCAAGGAAGAGAGGAACTAAGCTCACTATCAAACTCTGATCACTTGTAAGACAGTGCTATACGATGTCAAAAGACTGCCAAGTCATCCCAACCCCGTCTGTTTATCTATCTTCAAATGAACACAAAAGTTTTAGTCTTTACTGCAGAGTTAACCTCAGCTGTGACCTGAGTGTTCCCCATAAGCTGGTTCTCCTCCACACACTAAAACCTCCAACCTGAGTTCAGTGATGCTTTCAACCCAAGCTAGCTGGCCAGTCATGGAGTACAGTCTCAACCCCAAGTGAGGCTTTCGCTTGGGTGGCATCCTGCCCACTTAGCAGTGAGGATGCAGGCTAAGACCATTCGAATGCTGGTTGTTTTCTCATGATTCCTTCCATGTGCCCAGAAGGGGAAACAAGTTCTCCCACAACTCAGTGGGAAAGAACCAGTGTGGCTCAACTTACTAAAGCACAAAGAACCACGGGATATGCCCCAGATATCCTAGAAATGCAAACAGATGAGCGCAGCACCAGCGAGGATAAAATAATTGAAGTGCAGCTATGCAATATGGCTAGGCTAACCTGGGTGCCAGTCAGCCAGGTTATCTCTGATGTGAAGGCATGCACACCACCATCCTAGGGTGTAGGGAGAAATACACATATAAAATTTGTATTAATGCAGAATAAACCTTGGATTCAAACTACTGAAAGCAGACTGAGCGCTACTGACATCCATATAGAGGTCAACGCTTAACTGCGGCACGCTCCTAAAATTCCTGTCTGGTGATGCTGGGTCAGGGAGAGGGGTGTTAGGTTAAGTCTTGCCTACTAATAAATTATTAAATTACAAACTGTTACTGTAGCAGTTCTGTGGTATTATACTTGTGTGCTGATAACTGGGCTCTTTGAAGACCAAGCAAAGAAAAAGGTATTAGCCTGCTTGTTTAATATGAAAGCAGCAGTGAATTCCACTCCTGTAGGGTTTTCCATCTGTTATTTACAAGACATTCCTCGAACAGTATTAGGTTTCAGGTTAAAAGCATAAAACCAGATTGACAATCTACTTTTAAATTCTAGCACTGGGTCTGTTCCAGCACTACTACTAAAATCTGCAGTAGCTTCTCCATGCTCATGGCAGTATCACATTTTCAAGTTAACAATGTGGAGAGTGAAGTAGAACAGATCCAGGATTAGGCCATTTTTTCTGCAAGTGGTTTGTTTTAGCAGTTTCTTCACAAAATATTTCAAAGCCTTGACACAAATTTCAACTTCACGAGAAAATCTAAACCGCAAAAATAAGGCCAGCCTGCAGAAGAATACAATTTGAAAAAAAAACAAAAACCATTTTGTTTCATTTGGTCAAAATGAAGAAAAAGTTAAGTAAAACACTTCTCAAAACTTTAAAAACCAAGCATCTGGTTGTATCCACACTTTATAACAAAATGTTAGCAATAGCGATTTAAATGGGGTTGGGCCAGATTCTCTTTCTACACACGAGTGTACATCTGGAGTAATTCCATTGACTTCAATGGAGTTACACTAGTATAAATTAGTTAAGTAAGAAGTTGTCAGATGTCCTTGTTTCTAGCAGTTTCTTCGTCCAATATGGAAAAGGACTTTTGTATTTTTAAATCCATGTTATAAACATGGTATGGAAGACAGTACGCACTGTGGCATAATTTGGCTAAATTGTCAAAAAAAATCCCTATTCAACTTGGTCAGGGACCTACACTAGAAACAACCATATGGTTATTGTTAGAAAAGTTTCAGCTGCAATGCAGAGAGGGTGTCAATAAATCAGCTCCACACCTACACACTCAAAAAGTACCGTGTTGGGGGAATCATGTTATAATACAGCATGGTCCCATCTATCAGAATTTGAGGGGATACTATTGTATCTTAACATGATTCCGATATACACAGTAAATCTATACATTGAAACAAGTAGCCAAAAATAGGGCATATTTTGAAAAGGGTCACAGTTGTAAGAAAAGGGGGACTTCTGGCAACTTAAAGACTAACAAATTTATTTGAGCATAAGCTTTCATGAGCTACAGCTCACTTCATTGGATGCATTCAGTGGAAAATACAGTGGGGAGATTTGTATACACAGAGAACATGAAACAATGGGTGTTAACATACACACTGGAACAAGAGTGATCAGGTAAGGTGACCTATTATCGGGGGATGGGGGGTGGGACGGGATGACACCTTTTGTAGTGATAATCAAGGTGGGCCATTTCCAGCAGTTGACAAGAATGTCTGAGGAACAGTGGGGGGCAGGGGGGATAAACATGGGAAATATGCACTATAAGGTGGGTAGAAAGCTGGCTAGATTGTCGGGCTCAACGGGTAGTGATCAATGGCTCCATGTCTAGTTGGCAGCCGGTATCAAGTGGAGTGCCCCAGGGGTCAGTCCTGGGGCCAGTTTTGTTCAATATCTTCATAAATGATCTGGAGGATGGTGTGGATTGCACTCTCAGCAAATTTGCGGATGATACTAAACTGGGAGGAGTGGTAGATACGCTGGAGGGGAGGGATAGGATACAGAAGGACCTAGACAAATTGGAGGATTGGGCCAAAAGAAATCTGATGAGGTTCAATAAGGATAAGTGCAGGGTCCTGCACTTAGGACGGAAGAACCCAATGCACAGCTACAGACTAGGGACCGAATGGCTAGGCAGCAGTTCTGCGGAAAAGGACCTAGGGGTGACAGTGGACGAGAAGCTGGATATGAGTCAGCAGTGTGCCCTTGTTGCCAAGAAGGCCAATGGCATTTTGGGATGTATAAGTAGGGGTATAGCGAGCAGATCGAGGGACGTGATTGTCCCCCTCTATTCGACATTGGTGAGGCCTCATCTGGAGTACTGTGTCCAGTTTTGGGCCCCACACTACAAGAAGGATGTGGATAAATTGGAGAGAGTCCAGCGAAGGGCAACAAAAATGATTAAGGGTCTGGAACACATGAGTTATGAGGAGAGGCTGAGGGAGCTGGGATTGTTTAGCCTGCAGAAGAGAAGAATGAGAGGGGATTTGATAGCTGCTTTCAACTACCTGAAAGGGGGTTCCAAAGAGGATGGCTCTAGACTGTTCTCAATGGTAGCAGATGACAGAACGAGGAGTAATGGTCTCAAGTTGCAGTGGGGGAGGTTTAGATTGGATATTAGGAAAAACTTTTTCACTAAGAGGGTGGTGAAACACTGGAATGCGTTACCTAGGGAGGTGGTGGAATCTCCTTCCTTAGAGGTTTTTAAGGTCAGGCTTGACAAAGCCCTGGCTGGGATGATTTAACTGGGAATTGGTCCTGCTTCGAGCAGGGGGTTGGACTAGATGACCTTCTGGGGTCCCTTCCAACCCTGATATTCTATGATTCTATGAAATAGTTTTACTGTGTGTAAAAAGAAAAGGAGTACTTGTGGCACCTTAGAGACTAACCAATGGCTGTTACTGTGTGCAATGATCCATCCACTCCCAGTCTTTATTCAAGCCTAAGTTAATTGTACCCAGTTTGCAAATTAATTCCAATTCAGCAGTCTCTCATTGGAGTCTGTTTTTGAAGTTTTTTTGTTGAAGAATTGCCACTTTTAGGTCTGTAATGTCACAGTTATGTCTCCATAACACCCCTTAAAAAGTGTTAGCTTTTTCTGTGGGTTTGCTGGGGTCTTAGTTCTCAGAACACTTCTGATAACAAGTACAGATTTAGCTTCCAAAAAGAACTGAACTATTGACAAAGTGTAATGATGGCCCAGTAACTTGATGGGGATGGAGCAACCCTAAATTAGGGTGCACTCCTTAAAGCTTTGCCGTGCTAAGGGCAGATGAAGAGACACCAGCTGACAATTAAGTTCACCAACTGGTTACTCTCAAAGCCATCTTCTACATCAAAAATAGATTTTGTAATGTTAATGTATAACTGGAATTTTGAGACGCTTTCTTTGGATGATTTGAAATACATATTGCAGAGCTCAGTTTTTAAATCTTCTAATTTATTTATGGAAGCTAGTGGGGATGTTTATTTGCTCTTACTGCTAAACTATGTCAGTCTCCCAATTCCCCAGGTTAGGTGGCTTGAAAGTAATCATCCGATGAAGTGAGCTGCAGCTCACGAAAGCTTATGCTCAAATAAATTGGTTAGTCTCTAAGGTGCCACAAGTACTACTTTTCTTTTTGCGCATACAGACTAACACAGCTGCTACTCTGAAACTAGTTATCAATGGAAATCAACTCTTCTGTTAAAAAAAAAAAGTAGATAAATAATTAGAGTGAACCCAGCCAACCCTCCCCATTTCAGCATGGAAGCAGAAGCTTTTGGGCAAAATCTGTGTGTGGGCAGAATTTTATAGTCACTATATGTTTGTGCATTTCTTTTTATTTCACTGTATAAGTTAAAAGCCACATGTAATGTAATCATACCTTCTCAATGTTAGTTAACTAGTTAACGTCTGCGCAGCTTTTTGAAGATTTAAAGTTCCACGTAAATGCTAGGTATTAACAGAGGTACCAGTAGGTTCAGATTTGCAGGAGACAGATATTAGAGCTCTAACTGCTCTCTTCTGAAAAGTATGGCAGATTCATGCAGCAGGGTAGAGCTGGAATAGCCACTGTTCTGTAAATTCAACGACCATTTTGGATTCCATCCACTTACAGGGTAATCCCAAAGCAAACTAATAGTTTTAAAATTACAAACTAAAATAAGACAAGATAAGAAGGAACAGAACAAGCACTCTGCTTTAATGAGTACGATTTGAAAACCATCACCTGCCAAGCCTGATCAGGCAGTGTGTCCAAACCCTGCTTAGCTGGAGTACTGTGGCCTCGAAATGGGGCCTTAAAAAAAAAGGAGAGTTCATAGAAGAGGGGGTGATAACCGCTCTCTCTTGAGAAGGAGAAAAAGCAAACCTCCATATCTCCAGGAATAGGGCATAAGCCTTTAACCTCTGAATCAAATGGGGTTGGAATGCAGCCTAGTGGCCAGAGCATAGCACCAGAAGCCCAGACTATTCCTGACTCCACTTCCCTTTGTGCAAAGTGCATATAATACTTAACTTCCTCAGACAGGTTGTGTGTCTGAAGTGTACTCTGAGATCATTAGAAGAAAGGCATAATAGATGTGCAAGGTATTATTAATTAGCATGTATACCAGAAATACAGTTAAACTAAGATTAACAAAACATCCCAGTTCTGTGGCTGAAAAGACAAGTATGTTCTATAGAGTGGTATGAAAACACAGAAGGAATATGTAACTCACTCCTGTTAAATTTACCATGTAAATCGTGGCAGTTGTGAACAAAAACAAAAGAATAAGAAAGTGTGGGTTAACAATCTATGTTGGGCTGAAGCTGACAATTAGCATGTCATTTTTAACAGCATTCTCAGCCAATTAAGCAAAAAGAAAAGGAGTATTTGTGGCACCTTAGAAACTAACAAATTTATTTGAGCATAAGCTTTCATGAGCTACAGCTCACTTCATCAGATGCATTCAGTGGGAAATACAGTGGGGAGATTTATATACATAGAGAACATGTAGCACTGCTAAGGGATTCCTGCAAACTGTATAGCTTTAAATGAGCCTTTGCTGATGTGAATACAGTGGATGCTCAGCATTGAGCAACACTCTCAATAACCACCATCAATTTTCTAGTTTATCTAACCCCCCATCTGATCTGAAAAAAAAAATTGAACATTGTTTCAGTAATCAGTACTATGGAAAGTGAACACTGTACTTTAACTAGTGATTTTATGCTTTTGGCCATGACAAACCAACAGCTCATGCATCCCTAGGCTCTGGGTGTCTAGAACAGACTAATAAATTTGCCAGACTGACCTCCCCAGGTAAACAAACTGTGACCCATGAATCTCTCAATGCCAACTGGTAAGAGGGTTACAAGAATATCCTGATTCTGGTTCACCAAAGAAGGTCATGTGAGTTCTTAAATGAAAAACAGGGTCACACTGGTCATTAATATAATTGAGAAATCTAGGTACAGATACTATGTAAAGAGTTATGTACGTATACTGAAAATATGTTTTAAAGTCTGTATCAAGGCAGAGTTACAAAGGCAGACAAGAGATATTTATTCACCTGTCTCTCTGACATACAAATTAAGCATTGCAAGATAACACAATGGGGAATCATTTACACAGATAGTTAAGGGGAGGGAAGGGGAGTGTGTGTGAAATCAACAAGGAGGCAGCACACTGAGAATAAGACATGGCTGGTGATCCTGACTCTGGGTACAGAAAGTAAACTTTGTACGATACAAAGAGAAAGTAAGACAGATACCTAGGAAGTAGGTGTACCTTTATTCTTCACCTAGGAAATAAAGGACAGCGCATTTAAAGTGATTAAAATGGGATCTCTGCCTACCATACTGGAAGGCACTGCAAAAGACTTTGGGTGAGTTAAGAACTCTTTAGACAGGCGGTTAGCTTGGTAAATTAAGATTAGTCTCTAGGATGATTATTATGATTTTATTTTATATGTAACCCCCTTGTTTCCATTATCCTTATGGTCTCTTGAAACTTTGATAATACACTTATCGTTTTTGCTATAAGTATATCTCAGTTCTGTGGTGTGAAGCTAGATGCTGATTCCTAGTTCAATCAGGCAAGCTGTTGTATACACTGCTCTCTTGGGGACCACAAACCTGGTATTTCTGTGAGCATTCAGTAAATAAAGGACTGGACACTACAAGGGAACGCTTCAAAATAATTCAGGGACTGAGTTATATTTATTGTTAACCTCCAAGGCAAAGCAAGGGCTGGAATAGCCCAGAGTAGATTGTCTGTCTGGCTAACAGCAGGCTGGTGATGTCAAGGAGCCAATAGTCAGTAAAACACAAGCAAGTCTCTCTCTCTCTCTCTCGCTAGAGGCAGGGGGTAATAAGGTGACTCTCAGTCCTCCTGGGTATCCCAAGAACCATCACACAAACTACATGGACTCTGCACCATACCTACTGACTTACTTATAGGACTATCAGGTTGTTTCTTTGTTTTTTTTTAAATCATCTTTGCTTCTGTGTCATTTCTTTGTTATCACAAGGCCAGTGTACTGTTTTAAATTGTAACTATAATTAGCTTTTCGCTGGAAATGCTTTTAATAACTACTCTCAGTCATGACTGAAATGCAGAGAAATGGGCGGTAGAAAGAATAGGTAAGAAACAATCCATTATGACAAGTCAACACTATAACAAGGAGTCAGAGTTCTAACCAGTCCTGAGACAGGACTGTATGTAATAAAAGGAGGAGGTTTCCAGCCTTCTAGGTTGACTTTACTGAATGTATGTTCCAAAGGACATAACCATAAACCCAGCGCATTAGACAAAGGCTCACAATGCAAATAAGTCATGTGCTAGCTTGATCTGCACAGGCATAGAAAAATATTTTTCATTACCCCCCAACTATTTAACGTCTCTGATCTTTTAGTAGGAGTTTGCTAAAAATAGCAAACCACCACCTTTGAAATACTGAACATTTAAAAAAAAAAATCTCAGTTCAGTGCCTCTAATTTCATAAAACTATGAACATGAAATATAATTTGTGATTACAGATGAAGTTTATAACATTTGGCATGTGTGCCAAGTTTAGATCAAAACCCAGATTATAAATAAAAATTGCATAATTAACTGTCTCAGCAAAAGAACATCCCTCTTCCCATTCTCACCTGCTCATTTTAAAATAAATAAATAAATAAAAAGGAATTAGTCTGGTTCGGACATTTTCCAAGCCTTCTGACTCCTAGATTCACAAGAGTTGTAACTGAAAGTGATTCTACCTTTACCCTCCAAAAATGTTAGAAGACTGTTTTTCCCTTTGTTTATTGACTTCACACACTTTGCTCCTATAAACAATATGTAGAGACACCACATGCATCATTCAAATGCACCAAACACTACTAATGCATGATCTGAAACAAAACTGGACTTTGGGACTGAGTGTTGAAGTCCAGCTAGAAACCAAAACAAACGAAAAAAAAAAAGTTATTTAAAATCTTAGATAATCTAAAAGGCAGATGGGAAAAAAATGCTCTCTCTTATTCAGAATACTCAGAAGACGTAAGCATTGTGAACTATCATC
This sequence comes from Lepidochelys olivacea, assembly GCF_965140295.1. Lineage (NCBI taxonomy): Eukaryota > Metazoa > Chordata > Testudines > Cheloniidae > Lepidochelys > Lepidochelys olivacea. The sequence goes on from NC_140428.1 coordinate 19,744,438, forward strand.
TAAATTACATACTTCACTCTACACCATGTTTTAATTCTGAGTAAACTTTGTTTTAGAAGCATTTGTAATTCCCTCCCTCCAAAAAAAATTGTACAGAAGAGCTCTCTCCTTTACTGGTTTACTCCTTTAAAATATGTTAATGCATTCACCTAAACAATTGTATATAGTTTACCAGAAAATAATTAAATATATAAATCAAAAAGTGTCCATTTTCCTCAACTCCTTTCAAATTATACCAGAAACAACTGTAGCACTTATATCATAGGTTTAAAATCTTCAATAGAATAATCACAAAAACCACCACAAAATAATTCTTCAGTGATTAAGTTGCAACCTACCTGATGCACCAATTGGAGAGGTAGCTGGGGTCATACTATGGACATTCAGGCCAAAACTGGGGGATGGACCTGGGGCTGGCACTACTACAGGTGGTCCGGGTGGGTTCTCTCTTTGTGGAGAGGTAAGAGGGGTGGTGGGCTGGGAAGATGGTCCACCTGCAAGCCGAGCAAGGCGCCTTCGACGGATCTGTACAAAGGAAATAAGTAAATAAAGTACACACACACACACACACACACACAGAATTTCACAAACATTGCACCAATGGTCCTTCCAAGCAATATGCATATCAACCTCTACCAAAAGGCATCACCAAAAACAAGAATATAATGTATGACCCTTGATATAAAGGGAAACCTGCATTGAAGATCACCTCCAATAAGCAATCCCCCTGTCTTATGTGACCATTTTAAAATACCCCTAGAGTTTCCAGTACAGTTTTGATATCTTTGAAGACCATCTCTACTGGCCAACCCAATTTGTGTTAGTCCCTTGAGTGGTCATTTAAGACAGGTTTCACTTCCTATTGCATAGCAATGTGAACACATATAACAATTCCCTTCCTCTAATTTAGCAATTGATGGAATCAACTATGTTCTTCTGTTAAAGGAACCTTATCAACATAAATGTTGCCCAAATTTCATAACATCTAAGACCAAGAGAAATGTTTGTATTTAAAAAAATGTCTTGTGAAAACAGATATCTTTAATCAAAAGATCATTACCCAACAGTGTTTGAAACCCAAACATGAAGACTCTATAAGTGACATTTTTCAGCCAAACAGAGAAATACAGAAAGTAAATGAAGAGATGAGCATCCTGCATCTAGGAGCAGTAAATGAGCATAAACTGACAGGTTAATTGGATTTTTAAAATTCTATCCCTTAATGTGTTATTAATAACACAAGTAAAGAAGTGTGTTTGCTTGCAACATGTGACAGGTTGCTAGTGTTCTTTATAATTTCTAAAATTTAGTACCACCACAAGCAGATTGGCTTGATACATAGGGTATAGACAAAGCAAAAATAATATCTACAGAATTTTTAGAACCAGAAAACTAAAAAAAAATTAAAAACTCAGAAAGTTAAATATTACCAAGAATCACTTCTCTAGCACTAAATCAGTGTTCAATCAACTGCACCATTTCTTACTTTTGCCCATAATACCCAAGAGTTGCCAAGCAGGTGAAAGAGGTGCAAGAAAAGATGTGTCAAGTGACTTACACCATGTTACTACAGCCATTTAATAGGCTGCCAAACCTTCCTCAATAGAGAAAGATGAACTGATCAAATTAAACCAGACTTGAAAAACTTTGGGGAAACATAGCTTCTGGAGCATCTCTTCCTTGACTCTAATGTCACGACATGAATATGGAAGGTGGAAACAAAATAAATCTTTTTTTAAAAAAAAAACAAAAAAGGGCTTTGAATAGAATATCTTAATCCTACTCTTTACAAAGTGAAGTTGCAGTGTTTCTATCACAGCAAGACAAAGCAGCATCCACTCATGCAGCTAAAAACTGTTCTTACTGGGCTCTCTACAGAAAAATATTTAAGAAATAGAACTCACATTTTCCCCCAAATCTGTTTTGCAGAGTGACGAAAGCTGAAGATTTTATATCCTACATACCCACTTACTTGCAACTTTTCTGTAGTGTAACGTTGCTCTAACCATTAGCCAGTTACTACATTTCACCCAAGAGGTAGACATATTTTGGTAGTAGTTCAAGTAATCCCTATATATATATATATATATATATATATATATATATATATATATATCACACACACACAAACCTTGTAAATGAGCTGTAACTCAGAGTATCCTCTACTGTTAACCTATATCAGGGTTCGGCAACCTTCGGCACACAGCCCTTCAGGGTAATCCACTGGCGGGCTGCGAGACATTTTGTTTACATTGATCATCCACAGGCATGGCCCCCCGCAGCTCTCAGTGGCCGTGGTTCACCATTTCCAGCCAATGGGAGCTGCGGGAAGTGGCATGGGTGGCCGCCACTACCCGCAGCTCCCATTAGCCAGAAATGGTGAACTGAGGCCACTGGGAGCTGCAGGGGATGGTCAACGTAAACAAAACGTTTCGTGGCCTGCCTGCGGATTACCCTGATGGGCCATCATGCTATTTATACTATATAAAATAGAGAACAATTAATGTGAGAGAAAAGTACCCCGAGGGTTTTCTTTCACACTGTGTCAATGACTGGATGTTGTTATTGTAAACTAATTCCTCTGCAAGAAAAAAATATCACTTTAAGATTCCAGTCCCAAAAAAAACTTATGAAAGTGCTGAACATGACACACAAGTAGCCCCATAAACTACAATGGGGTTACTCACATGTGTAATGTCTGCAGGACAAAGGCCCAAATCTCCATATCTGCATTAAAAAAAAAAAAGTATAATTTTTGTGTGTGTCTGTAAATGGACTGGGGGTGGTCTAAAGCTAGAGTCATCACCACAGATGTCACAAGGAGACAGGAATATTTACTTGTCTCTTAATATTCATCCATGCAGCAATATAAAGGTGAATAAAACACAGCAAGAACTAAGTCCTAAGGTTTTGGATCCAAGTTCCAAAATTAGAACATAAACTAAAGCAAAGCCAAATTTACATCAGTTTTCAATTAGCTGGAAAGTTTCTAGACAATATAGTGAAAACTCAGCTTGGTCTCAAGTTGATTTGGTCACAAATCTCTGAAAATTAATTTGGCCACATTTAAGTCAGTGTATCAAATCAACTTACATAAGAACATAAGAATGGCTACACTGGGTCAGACCAAGGGTCCATGTAGCTCAGTATCCTGTCTTCTGAAAGTGGCCGATGAAAGATGCCACAGAGGGAATGAATAGAACAGGGCAATTATCAAGTGATCCACCGTGTCATCCAGTCCCACTTTATGGCAGTCAGAGGCTCGTTTACCTGCACATCTACCAATGTGATATGTGCCAGCAATGCCCCTCTGGCATGTACATTGGCCAAACTCGACAGTTTCTACATAAAAGAATAAATGGACACAAATCAGACATTCAAAAACCAGTCACAGAACACTTCAATCTCTCTGGTCACTCTATTACAAACCTAAAAGTGGCAATTCTTCAGCAAAAAACTTCAAAAACAGACTCCAACAAGAGTCTGCTGAATTCGAATTAATTTGCAAACTTGACACCATTTACTTAGGCTTGAATAAAGACTGCGAGTTGATGTGTCATTACACAAAGTAAAACTATTTCCCCATGTTTATTTTCACTCCACTACTGTTCCTCACACGTTCTTGTCAACTGCTGGAAATGTCCCACCTTGATTATCACTACAAAAGGTTTTTTTGTTGTTTTTTCTTCTCTCCCGCTGGTAATAGCTCACCTTACCTGATCACTCTCGTTACAGTGTGTATGGTAACACCCATTGTTTCATGTTCTCTGTGTATATAAGATCTCCCCACTGTATTTTCCACTACATGCATCCAATAAAGTGAGCTATAGCTCACAAAAGCTTATGCTCAGATAAATGTGTTAGTCTCTAAGGTGCCACACATACTCCTTTTCTTTTTGCAGATACAGACTAACACGGCTGCTACTCTGAAACCAGAAGTTTATGGACTCCCAGAGCATGGGGTTGCGTTCCTCACCATCTTGGCTAATAGCCATTGACGGACCTACCATCCATGAACTTCTCTAATTCTCCCTTGAATCCAATTATACTTTCGGCCTTCATAACATCCCTGGGCAAGGAGTTCCTCAGGTTGACTGTGCATTGTGTGAAGAAGTACTTTCTTATGTTTGTTTTAAATCTGCTGCCTATTAATATCATTGGGTGATCCCTGTTCTTGTGTTATGTGAAGGGGTAAATAACACATTCACTTTCTCCACAGAATACACTTTATAGACCACTATCGTATCCCCGCATAGTCATCTCTTTTCTAAACTGAACAGTCCCAATCTTTTTCACCTCTCCTCATATTAAATTTGTTCCATGCCCTTAAACATTTTTGTTGCCCTCTCTATACTTTTTCCAGTTCTAATGTATCTTTTTTAAGATGGAGAGACCAGAACTGCATGCAGTATTCCAGGTGTGGGTGTACCGTGGATTTATATAGTGGCACTATGATACTTTGTCTTATTATCTATTGTTTTCCTCATGGTTCCTAACATTGTTAGCTTTTGACTGCTGCTGCACATTGAGCAGATGTTTTCATGGAACTAGCCACGATGATGCCACAATCTCTTTCTTGAGTGTTAACAGCTAATTTAGACCCCATCATTTTGTATGTATTGTTGGGATTATGTTTTCTAATGTGCATTACACAACACTGAATTTCATCTGCCATTTTATTGCCCAGTCATCCAGTTTTGTGAGATCCTTTTGTAACTCTTCACAGAGTATATTTAAAGAAAGACAAACCTGGGCTCTAGGACTCTGTGAGGTGGGAAGGTCCCAGAACCTAGGCTCCAGCCTGAACCTAGAAATCTACACAGCAGTGAAACTTCACCACAGCCAGAGCCCCATGAGCCCAAGTCAGCTGGTACAAGGCAGCTGTGGGTTTTTCTTTGCTGTGTAGACATACCCAGTCAGCTTTGCACTTAACTATCTTTAGTAATTTCGTATCATCTGCACACTTTGCCAGTTCAGTTTACCTCCTTGTCCAGATCATTTATGAATATGTTGAACAACTCCGGTCCCAGTACAGATCCTTGGGGAAACCCTGCTATTTACCTGTCTCCACTGTGGAAACTGACCATTTATTCCAACCACTGTTCCCTCTAAGCTGTGCCCGCGCACACGGCGAAACTGAAACACCGTGTGCACAAAAATTTTCACAGAAGCACAACAATTTGCACAGAACAAATTTTTTGCACACACGGCCTGTCAAAAATTAGAGGGAACATTGATTCCTACCCTTTGTTTCCTTCCTTTTAACCACTTACTGATCCATGATAGGCCCTTCCCCCTCTTATCCCATGGCTGCTTACTTTGCTGAAGTGCCTTTGGTGTGGGATCTTATCAAAGGCTTCCTGAAAGTCCAGATTCACTCTGTCCACTAGAGATCACCCATGTCCACATGCTTGTTGACCCATGATTCCCCTTTACAAATGTAGTGAGACTCTCCCCCAACATATTGTGTTCATCTATGTGTCTGATAATTCTATTCTTTACTACAGTTTCAACCAATTTGACTGGTACTGAAGTTAGGCTTACTGGCCTATAAGCGCCAGGATCGCCTCTGTAGCATATTATAGAATTTGGCTTAGATATTCAGAAGAAAAGATTATTGGACACAAGAAGCCAATTCTCAGTCACACTATGGAACAGTATGAAATGAGAATTACTGTATCAGCCCATTTATCCAAAAGGTCTTCAAGACACCCTAGATAAACATGGGAGCAATGCATGGCAATATTATTTAACTGGAATGTATGTGCATCATGATTTTTGTACTTGCACTGCGGAAAGGTTATTCTTGATCTCCCTACTATATGAGAGCATTTTGGATTTCCATCTTCTTTTTCCCTTCTCTTAACAGCAAATCCACTCTGAAGCAGCAGCACTAACAGTCTCATTCATACTACTGTTGACGCTATACTAGTAACAATTCTGCTTAAACATAATTATTGCTAGTACAGTTTGCTTGACCAGTGGTTGGTACAATGGCTTAGCTACAGCCAAGTTTAAGGCCCAGTCTATTCCATAGAAATCTATTTTGTTTAAGTGTCCTCAAACACTCTAGTAATCCAGTCACATTAAAATGTGACTGGATTACTAGAGTGTTTAAGGAGGACACTTAAACATAGTAGATTTTAATGTGACTTGGTCTTCCCTGTGCTGATTGGCCCAGAGGATGTCATAACCATCTTAAGACATCCTGATAAAGCTCTCTTCTTGTGCCCTGATACTTAAACATGGTACATTTTGGAGATGACAGGGCATAAACAGCATTAAAATGGGGTTTCAACAGTGCTGTACACAGGCCAACACAGAGAAGTTCTACCTCAGGATATTTACAGTTTGTTTAGCATGTCTCCCTGGGGGGGGGCGGGGGGGATCCTATACCAACAGGTCAGGAAAGCCATGCTAGCTAATGACCATGTTTAAACACAGTTGTCAATAGTAGATTTTGACAGTAGCGTGAGTGGCATCCACAAGACCCCACTCTACACTACGATAAAAAACAAACAATCTGAGATGCCCATATTAGAGTGTGTATTTCTAACAATTAAAATGTACATCTCCCCTTTTGCCTGTTCCTCATGTTTTACAGCAGCGATCAATATTAGTCGAGCAATGACAATGGTACTCAGACATACAAGGTGGGTGTGGTAGTATCTTTTATTGGCCCAACTTCTGTTGGTGAACTAGACAAGCTTTCAAGTTCCACAGAGCTCTTCTTCAGAGCTCTAGAATGTTTAGGGTTGTCTGTATTATAACATTTTCCCCTTGCTTTTGTGGACACACAAATCTACATCAGTGTTCAGGAGCACTGCTTTAATATATGTCAAGACCTTCAAAATGTCAGTTTTGACCTAGATTAAAGCTTTGTTCCTCAACACAGAGAGTCTTTTTTGGGTGTCAATAGGCAAAAAGTGCTGCAAGGTGGACAACTCTAGCCCTGTCATACCACCATGCACTAACACAGTTCTTTAAGCAGCGTAAACCAACTATATCAGTTCTAGTGCTATAAACCCAGCAGAGTGGTGGTGTTGTTGCCCTGCTAATATCAAGAGTTACAGCAAGACAAGGGAAATAAGCAAAAGGGAATACATAAAGTCTAACTGTCATTACAAACTCTCATTCAAATTAATGGAAGCGAAAAAAACAAAAACACAATCTTTATTAGCCAGATCTGATGGGTTTGAAGGCTAACCAATCCATTCAAAATAATTCCCAGCAGAAAATATGAAAAAACGATTGAAAAGTCACAGACAAGTAGAGTGTTGATGAAATGTCACACAATTCAGCTCATGTTATCTGAAAAATGAAAAGTCATCCCCTGACACTCTGATGCATAGCTGAGGAAATATCAACGACATGTCCTCACTTTTGTTTTTCCATTTGTCAAGTCCACCTGTACCAACACTGCTAGAAACAAACAAAAATATAACCAAAGTAAGTGTGCCTTGCTCACAAACAGAAGTTGTGCCAAGGAGGATAATTAGTAAAACAAAACTGCTGAATTTATAATCTAATTGGAAGTTACATTAGGGCTTAAAAATAATCTGTTTCCCCATCATTCAATTCATATATTTACAGAATGCTTTTCAAATAAAGAAGTGGTATGCAGGATGGAAAAAAAACAGAGGTGGGTGGAAATGGGAAGGAGAAACACAGTGATTCAGTTAGTGGTGTGACTGGGAGGAAAGGAATATAGAGGGGGAAAACAAGGAGAAAGGGAAGGCAACAAACATATAAAAGAAAAATCATTCAAGTGTCATTGGAAATTAAGACTACAGGTTTGATGTCACTTTTCCACATTATTCAAGCACATTTTCCGCCTTGCTAGCTTTTATCTTCACAGCAGGCCAACAAATTTGGGATCAAGTGGGAGAGAATGATAAGAGAGAGGAGAGGAAAAGGCACAGATGCTGAAACAGTAACACTGGATCAGCACGTTTACCAATTTATTCTCAAATACAGTCAAACCTCGATTATCCAAAACAAGGTCACGTCTTGCACAACTTGTATTAATTGCACAGGAAATCCCACTCTGTTATCCATTATTTATTTCCCCTCATCCCCTAGTTTCAAGAGGATAATCAAGATTTGATTGCACCCTGTGTCACTTCGTATCCCCCCACCTACAGAAAGTGACAGGCCAAACCAAGTTAACTCAGAAGTTCTACTGAGAACAGTCACAATTACTACTTGCAACAAAGAGGGCACTATTACTACATGTAACATGAACAATTTCTTCCCAGAAAGCTTCCCCTCATCATTTAGCTGAGGTCTGTTGGGAGTATGGCATTTAGGCGCTTTTGAAAATCCTATCAGGCATCCATCTGCATCTTTAGGCCCTAAATACCTTTAAAGATCTGGCCCTAGGCTCTTTAGGGCAGGGACTGACACTTTTTTGCAGTGCCTAGCACGAGGCCCCAGACTCCAGAGTCACAAATGTATTAAGACAGTGCTTAAACCCCCACAATTCTTCTCAAACTGGTCACCACTTTACTAGTTCAGTCTGAAAGGCAAACTTACTTACCAAAGAATGAAGAAACAACGTAGTATTTTGAAACATTTTACTAAGAAAGGATGACTATTTACCATACAGTAACCCTACACTATACAGGTCTTGGTTTCAACAGTATCTCGTATATAAAGGGCAAGTTATTTTGTGCCATTCTTTATATGGGGCCTTGAACCATCAAGAGCTACCTTTCCTATATAACCTTTTATACAATATTAACAAATTAAGTTAACACAAAAATCTAAGCAGCCCAATGGAACAGCTGCATTAGTTCTTATTAGTTCACTTAGCACTAGATGTATCTAGGCTCTTTCTGGAAACTAGCTTTCAGAACACTTTTCATCTTAATGGACTTCTACAAAGCTGTCAGCTGGATACTCAACAACACAAAAGATGAAAATAGCTCGATCACTAAAAATAGCAAATTCAGGACTTTATTTATACAACAGACCAATAAAGATACAACCACAGCAACTAGTCTTTCATCCTCATATACTTTTGACCACAAAAATTGAAGTGATTTTTATTTGTATCTATTTTGGAGCAATGGTACTAGATCAGCTGAGATTCTAAGCAAACAACCTTTATTCTTCCATGAAAGAGCGGTTTCAAAACTGCACAATGCCAAGAGAAGAACTGACATTAACTCCAGACCCTAATACATCATAGGGAAATAAAAACAATATACCAGCAACAGCATGTCAAGCAAGTTTAAGAAATATTTCATCTTTTCAATGCACTGTTCATTGAAGAACTTGATGGAGGTTATTTAGCCCATTTAAAAATGAGGACATTTTAAGAAATGACAGGTCACTAAATTGTCTCTACTTCAAGCCACATTTTTCTGTCGCCAATTTCCGTTCCTGTTTTCACATGCAATTGTTAGCTTTGCCTCATTTGTAACTCAAAATATTCATTCAATTCTGGCCTTGTTCCTCCGACCTAACTCTCATACTCTCCTGATGCTTCTGCCCCATCTTCCTCTTTCATGTCTCCATGCTCTTGTAGACCCTCTTCCCACATAATATTCTTTAGGTGCTACAGGCCCTGTTTTTTGCAATAGAGCTTTATTATAGCACCATGAAAAGTTGCATCAGCATGCAGCTTTAGTGTTGTAACTGAACATTTTCCTACACAATTAGTGAACTGTGCCAAACAGATGTTAGCCCCTGCCCTGAAAAGCGAGCAATATAAAGGCTCAGGCATTGATAATAGTCACTTTAAAATTATTGTGGACCATTGGTCCTTATGGTTTCCAAATAAACATGCACTGAAGTGAATGGAAGGCCATTGACTCCAATGGAAGTTTAATCTGTCACAAAGGGTGAAAACCTGAAGCCTTAATTGAACAGAGGGTTAAGAGTTCTTAAGAGAGAATCTAAATCAGAGTCTATTAACATCCTTCTTTAAAAGACTAGCCACATTTTCACATCATGTAGACACAAATTAAGACAAAAAACAAAAATATTCAGAATAAAACTACAAGAGATTTTACAAAGGAGGAAAGGGATGCATAAGATATCCCAAAATATTTTCCATACCAAGAACACACTAATAATTCACCAAGACCATTATTCTCCCATATTTCTTTCAGTTTCAGTTTGTCAAGCTCACTCATATTTGTGACAGACAAATCCATCCATTTATCTTACTAAATATTGTGATTATATTTCTGTGTGGCAATATCCCATTCTATTTCCATGAATGTGGAAGACCTTACAATATTCAGCAGAACCTTGCTAGCTTTCCCTTTGCTATGCCACACACCTCAGATTTAATACTGAGCAGTAGTGAGATCTCACTTTACTTTCAGTGCTTTTACAAAATATACTACAGAACATTTATTACTATATAGAATCACTTGTCAATGCCTTAATCTTTCTTCTTTTGAAATAAATTCTACATATCCCTTTACCTTTAAGGGAATTCAAGCCTTAACATATATATTGTAATGTTTCAGTCTTGCACTTTTAAAAGTTGTGTTTCTTTATTCACCCACTAATCTGTAAAATCCAGTAACGTGTGAGGATCTCCCAGACATTAGTAGAAATCAGCAAAGTTCTACTGTACTTAAACTATATTTTGAAATTAGAAGAAGCATCCAACCCATGTCACTACCTTCAACCACTGGCAATGCTCAGCATATTAAGTTTCCACCAAAAAAGAGTTTTCTTCTCAGCTCCATCCAATTTAGAGACAAAGGAAATCTAGTAATCTTTAAAACAGCTATATTTTCCAATAATGGCCACCTAAGAAACAGGACTTGCTGCAAACAGCAGCAGCAAAAAGGGGAACTTGGAGGAAATAAAATTGATTTGGTTCTGAAGAAGGTCTTTTCCGGTTAAAAGGGTGTGTATATGTTAACCACAAAAATTGATGACATTACTCCCTTAAAAAAAAACCATACGGTAAAGCTTACCTCAAGCAACCACCCAAAGGACCAACCAGCCGAGATCTTTAGCTAAAATTTTACTAGAAAACTTGGGGAAGACTTTAAGAAGCTACTTAAGAAAGTCAGAGATTTTCCTTAATGAAGGTGGAATCCTTAGTGGAGGACTCTGTAGTTTCTGCAATCTCAGTTCCATGATACTGCAGTTCTGATGTCAGTAATTTACGGTATCAGTGACATAACCAGGTTTCTATGGGATGAACGGTCTAAAAATCTAACAAAATGCTTCATAATCAGACACAGTTGGGAAGTACGATCAAAAGAATTAGATATAAAAATATTACTCATGAAACATACCTACTAAATTATAGGCTGTTCCCAATACTAGGAACTACGTTACTAGCATCTCCCACCCAATGTCACATGGGAAATGTAGTCTCTATACCACCACAACATATGAAGACCATCCCCAGCCACATACCTATGAGGCACTTTTTCCTAGCTTCTATTGCGACACAGTAGGACTGCTAAATCATGACTTACAACATGATCAAAAATATCCCAGTATTTTGTAATACAAACCTGAACAACAACAGCAGCAGCCGCCTTGTTCTACAAGCTGGTCACCAAGTATGGCACAGAATAAAAGCCATTTCTCCCTGCTACCTCTACATTCTAACCACAGAGAGTAAGTCTGCAGTTAACCTAGTAGTAAACCAGCTGAATCTGAGGCCCTGAACAATTATGTTGCAGCTGATCAGTCATTGTTTACAGTATAGTTTCCTATGAAAATGTGTTTAAGGGAAGGGGTAGGGAGAGAATGTAGGTTTGAAGGGGTACATGAAGTGGACACTCGGGTAGATGGAGGTTACCAGAAGCAGGAAAATTCCTATGTCAGATCGAAGTAATCTAATCTTTCTCTAAAATATAAACGCAACAGCAGATCCTGAGAGTACATCGGGTTGCATTTAAAAAAGAAGAAACAGAAATAGTTTGCAAATGATTTGCCCCACTTATTGCCCACCATAAGAAACAAACCTACAACTTTATCTGGAAGAATAAAGAGAAGGAAAAAATTAAGGAAATTGAAGTCAGCCACAGAAAACAGGTTGACCTGTTCTAACATGAGCTAACCTGAGTTCTTCATAGAGCTGTGAAAAAAAAAGAAACCCTGTTAAATATGAAACCACACATATATCTCAACTGTCTCAAGTATTGACAAAGGGAAGACTCTTGAAGGAGATTTTAAAATGTCTCGTTCAAAAACAAGATAAAAATCCCAAGAGAGATTTTTTTAAAAAATTCCTAAAAATTAACCCAAAATGAAACAGTCATCCCATAAGTGAACAGGCAGGTACAAACATACAAATAAACAATAAACCGAAAGAAAAGGAATTCAACCTCCACCCTCAAACAAGATAATTACAAGCCAGAAAAACCATGTTGAGGTGCTACAAAGAGACTGGAGTGAAAAAAACCAAACTCTAGACAGAGAAAAAGTCACATTATTGTACTTTTCTTTATCAAAGTTTCCCCTTTGGATCAGCAAGACATACATGAACATCCCCAGAACAAGTGCCCCCTCCTCCTTCTCCAAATCAGAAAAATGAATGGCTTTACCCAGTAGCCCAGGTGTAACCCTAGAGTTCAAAATACACACTCAATCCCATCCTCCTCTCCTAAAGAGCACCAATACCCCTCAGATCCACCCTAATGCTAAGACTCCGTTCTTCGACTCACCCTTCTCCCTCCCAGCATCCAGCCTTTTCCCCCACCCCAAGACCCTCAAACTCACCTCATCAGCGCTCAGCTCCTCCATCGCTTTCCTCTTAATGGTGAAAGTAGTTTGGGGGCTCTTTGCTTCTCTAGGGGACGAGAGCTTCGGGGGAATTCGGTCCTGCTGCCTCTTGCCCCAGGGGTGTCTCAGAATTGCATAGTCAGAGGTGAAGCACAACAATACAGAATTCACCCTCTCTCTGCTTGCCACTCAGGCTAGGAGCAGCAAACCACTCCGCCAACTGCAGCTCAGGTCCTCTCAGTGGCGGCTGCCTCCCTGCGCCCCAGCTGTAACTGCTGCACCCTGCCCCAGCTCCAGGCGCCCAGCTCTTGTTCCCCGTTCTGCTGTGCCCTCGCTCAGATGCCCTCAGCTCCTGCTTCCCCCCCCACCCCCCCCGCTTCTCCAGGTGCCTCCTTCCCCTGTTGCCCCCAGCTCCTGCTGCCCCCTGTACTGCAGGAAGGGCGACACCAGTTCCTGCCTGCCTCAGCCCTGCCCGCTCAGTGCCCCGCCCGGCTGCCCCCTCGGCCGCTTGCCCGGCTCGCTGCCCCTGCCCCACACAGAGATTATTCATCAAAACAAGAAGGCACGGCGGCCATCTTGGGGAGAGATCACGTGAGCCCGCCCGGGTGCTCCGACGGAGCTGAGCACGCCGTGCCCCGCTCCGAAGCAGCCAATAGCAGCAGGAGGAGGCGGCTGCGGGGGGGAGCGCTCCGGCCGCGGGCACGGTGAGGGGAGGGTCCGGCCGCTGCGCCATAGCAACAGGGGCGGGGCAGTAGGGGGCGGGAAATGGGAGAAACTGGCATTTGGGCGGGGGAGGAGAGAGAGGCAGCGGGAGAGCGACTGGGAGGGGCACAGCCCGGGGGGTGTTGAGGCGGGATATGATGGAGACGGAAGGGGAGAGGTGGGATGGAAGGTGGGAAGGAGGGAGGGGAGGATGGAAGGGGCAGAGGTGGGGTGGCAGGTGGGAGAGGTGGGAGGAAGAAGACGGAAGGGGGAGAGGTGGGGAGGATGGAGGTGGAAGGGGGAGAAGTGAGATGGGAGGATGGAGATGGAAGGGGAGAGGTGGGGAGGATGGAGGTGGAAGGGGGAGAAGTGAGATGGGAGGATGGAGGATGGAAGGGGAGAGGTGGGGAGGATGGAGATGGAAGGGGGAGAGGTGGGAAGGAGGGAGATGGACGGGGAGAGGTGGGGAGGAGGGAGGATGGAAGGGGAGAGGTGGGGAGGAGGGAGGATGGAGACAGAAAGGGGGGAGGTGGGAAGGAGGGAGGATGGAAACGGAAGGGGGCGAGGTGGGAAGGAGGGAGATGGACGGGGAGAGGTGGGGAGGAGGGAGGATGGAAGGGGGAGAGGTGCAGAGGATGGAGATGGAAGGGGGAGAGGTGGGAAGGAGGGAGGATGGAAGGGGGAGAGATGGGGTGGAAGGTGGGAGAAGTGGGAGGATGGAGATGGAAGGGGGAGAGGTAGCATGGAATGTGGGAGGATGGAAGGGGGAGAGGTGGGTGAAAGGTGGAACAGGTGGGGAGGATGGAGACAGAAGTGGGAGTGGGGTGGAAGGGTGACCAGATGTCCTGATTTTATAGGGACAGTCCCAATATTTGGGGCTTTTTTTTATATGGGCTCCTATTATCCCCCACCCCCATCCCAATTTTTCACACTTGCTATCTGGTCACCCTAGAGGGTGGAGATGGAAGGGGGAGAGGTGGGAAGGATGGAGACAGAAGAGGGAGAGGTGGAAAGTGGGGAGGATGGAGACGGAAGGGGGAAGGAGGATAGGTGGGGTGGAAGGTGAGAGAGGTGGGGGGATGGAGACAGAAGGGGGAGAGGTGGGAAGGATGGAGACGAAAGGGGGTGAGGTGGAAGGTGGGGAGGATGGAAGGGGGAGAGGTGGAAGGTGGGGAGGATGGAGATGGAAGGGGGAAGGAGGAGAGGTGGGGTGGATGGAGACGGAAGGGGGAGAGGTGGAAGATGGGGAGGATGGAGACAGAAGGGGGAAGGGGGAGAGGTGGGGTGGAAGAGGTAGGAGGATGGAAATGGAAGGGGATGCAAAGGGGAGGGGAAGGAAAGGAGAAAGAGAAAGAAGTGTGAAAGAAGGAAACGAGGAAAAGCAAAGAGGTCTGAAGAATATTTTAAACTGCCTCCTGATATGTCTGCAATTGGAAGTAACAAGTATGAAAAACTCAAGCTTTTATTTAAGGGAGGGAGGGGGAGAGTTTCCCTTTTACTTTTGTTTAACCTGTGAGACAACAATGTTATTGTCATTCTAACAAGAATTGTTTGTAGGTGGTGAGGTAAGTTCTCCAAACCGCTGAAGTGCTTGTTCCCTGACTCTAAACATTCAGTAACTTCCAAAACCCAGGCCATATTTCACACCCTTCCCTATTTTGGGTGACCTGCTGTGTCAGTTGCTGAATACATCTTTCCTGTGACAGTAACCACTCGTGTCATGTTTAATTTACCTTGGTCTGCCGCAGCTTTGTTGCTTTTGTGTGGCTTTCCCTCCAGCCTTTGTGTTTATCAGAAAAATTCACATTCCTTATGGGGGTCAATAAAACTATGCTACAACCTCACTAGAAACAAATCTGTTGAATGGCGTGTATCTGATTTCAGCATGGTCAGATATCATGGGGTGCAAATCCAGTGCTTGGAAAATCAATGGAAGTTTTGCCATTGACTTCTTGGGAGCAGGACCTCATACCTCAGTGTATGGTAGCAGTGGGCAATGGCGTTCAGGTTAATCTGTCAACAATAAGTGTTACTACCATGCCATAATCCGGTTTCCAGAGTTTGTATGAAGGCCTTTCAAACATTTATTGCCATTTAAATGGCCCCCCACTTATCTAGCCTGCTTTATGGTGTGAACAAAGGGAGGAAAAAAAGGATTCAGTATTGCTCACTTTCTGTTCCATTATCTCAGTGTTTTTCTATTAACTAATTATATAAGTCTTATGACACCCCAGTTGGGTAGGTGAATTATCCCCATTGTACAGAGGGGATAAACTAAGGCACAGATAAGAAACCGACTTGTCCTCAATCATGCAGCGATTTAATAGTGGAGCCAGAATAGAACCCTTGCTCTAACTTCTGAGGAAAAGTGATGGGGCAGATACAATATTTAGAGGCCCCCTAGTCATGACGCATTCTAGCCCAGAGTTGCTCCAAAGAGATGGTCATGTTGAGCCAAACAATGGTATTGGTCTCTTGGGGTTAAATCCCAGCAGGAGTTTCCACAGCGCATCTGAGAGAGGGCCTCCCACAGTTGAGGTATCAAGTGCAGTTGAGCTAACTTAGGCTCAGAACCTTAAATGAGACTGGGTCTCTTTTATGAGAGAAAAGAAAAAAGGGATTGCTATCTAAAAACCAGGATAGTGTGGCAGAAAACCTGCTTTGTTTATATATGGCTTATTTTGGAGTATACAGATTTAAACTGCATAAAAAGAATATAAACTTATGATTTATAAATTTTTGATTGCATAAAAAATGTAAAATAAACCTGAAACGTTAGTGTGGGTTTTTCCTCTGCTTTATGTGAAATGCATGCAAAGTTTCTATTGAATAGCATGGATCATGGTCTTGCCATGTCTATGCAGCCTCTCTTTTATATGAAATCAAAATAATCCCCATTCTATGGCCACTAACCATTCTGTTTGGGATTCTTCTTTAGAGGCATACCCAGGCCCGCCAATGGATGGGGGGGCCAAAGGGGGCAATTGCCCAGGGGTCTGGGCAATTTAAAAGGGCCCGGGGGCCCCCAGCCACCACCACTGCCGCTGGCAGAGCAGCAGAGCCAAGGTAGGCTTCCTGCCTGCTCTCACTCTGCGCTGCTCCCGGAAGTGGCCAGAACAGCCATACAGCCCTGGGGGAGGGCAGGGGGTCTCCGCACGCTGCCCCCGCCCCAAGCGCCCACTCTGCAGCTCCGATTGACCAGGAACTGTGGCCAATGGGAGCTGTGGAGGCTGTGGGCAGCAGCATGCAGAGACCCTCTGGGCCCCCCCCCCCCGCCTAGGAGCTGCTGCCAGAGGGATGTGCCAGTCGCTTTTGGGAGCCACCCAAGGTAAGCACCACACCCCCTGATCCCCTTCTGCCCCCAAACCCAGCCTGAAGCCCACACCCCACACCCAAGCTCCCTCCCAGAGCCCGACTCCTCACCCCCTCCCGCACCCAAACTCCTTCCCAGAGCCTGCACCCCGCACCCTCTCCCACATCCAAACTCCCTCTCAGAGCCCGACCCCTCGCCCCCCCACACCCAAACTCCAGCCCAGAACCTGCACCGTGCACCTCCTCATGCACCCCAACCTCCTGTCTCAGCCTGATGAAAGTGAGTGAGGGTGGAGGAGAGTGAGTGACAGAGGGAGGGGGGATGGAGTGAGCAGGGGGCGGGGCCTTGGAGAAGCAGTGGGGCAGGGAGGGGGCCTTGGAGAAGGGGCAGGGCAAGGGTCTTTGGGTTTGCACAGTTAGACAGTTGGCAACCCTACCAGGCAGGGCGTGTGGAAGGCTTGGGCCGTGCCGGAAGAGCGCACCCAGCAGCTCACTGAGCACCAGTCAATGCAGTCGCAGCGCCACCTAAATGTCAGGTGGACTTTGTCCACATGGGCACGCCTTGTGCGTGCCTGGGGGCCCACTGATTGTTCTGCCTTGGGGCCTGAAATTGCTGTTGGTGGGCCTGGCCATACCATAAATGTACTTCTAGCTTTCTGATAAGTGGCCTTTGTTTCAAATTAACATATCCGTGAGTTATATGTATAGGCCCACATTGATATTAAAATGATATAGTATTTAAATTTGAGATGTTTTACAAACATAGTAAAATAGATACGTGCACACAATCCTCTCCACCTCTACCTTGTCATGTTGCTGGAAACAGCAATCCCCATCTGTCAAGGGGCCCTCAGTTGTTTCCTAGTAATCCCCTTTCAGTTTTCCTTCTTAAATATGGGCTAGTCTACACTACAAGTGCTACATAAGTGTAGCTGCACCAGTGTAGCACATCTGGTGAAGACGTGCTATGCCAACGGGAGAGAGCTCTCCCGTCAGCATAATAAATCCACCTCCGTGAAAGGCAGTAGCTATGTGGGCAGGAGAAGCTGTGTCATAGCACTGTCCACACCAGCGCTTATGCGCTTACGTCACTCTGGGGGATGGCTTATTCACATCCTTGAGCGACCTAAGTTAAACCGAAGTAAGTTGTAATGTAGACCTGGCCCAAATAGACCTTTCAGTGGTTGTCCCTGATCTTTTTCCCTTGTGTAAGAATAAAAATTTACATATTCTCATCTACTTGTAGCTAGTCTCTCCATTCAGTCCTTTAATGGCTTTTAGTATCACCATAGAAGACATCCCCATTTTCCCCAATCTTTTTTATTTTTCCTGGCTTTGCATTTGAATAATCATGAATTATAATGAGAACAAACCACTCAAGGTCTGTCTCTGCACAGGGAGACTGTGTTCATCTTCAGCTCTATACCTAAGATCAATCATTACTTTCCTAATCTATATGGGTGGAAAAGAGGATTTTTTTAAAAAAAAAAGAAAGAAACCCAGCTCTTTTTGAAGAGGACAGAAGACAGGGAGTTTGTATCTTTGCACTGACATTGTCTGCAGGTTGAACAGTCACTGTTACCAAGGCTCTTAATAGAAAACTGCTTGTAGCAGCCTAGCCTGAGTCAACTGATGACAGAAGCTTATAAAAGGAGGACAACAGGAACCTCCTGAGACAAAAGCAAGTTGGGCTACGTGGACATAAAATAGAATTTAGCAAGAGTGCATATTACATGAGCGCAATAAATACATTTAAAAACAACAACAAGTTGCAGAAAATTGAAAGAAGTCCTAGAATTTTTTTCAGATATTGTGCCATACCAATGCTGTACCTGCAGTCCAATTCCATCATTCCCTAACTTGACTTATTTTAAGAATGTTTAAGAAAAGTGTTTCTCCATGGAAAGTGCTTTTGTTAGGAAATGTCTAGATCCTCTTTTATGAGCCACCACTGACAACCTGAAGACTAAACTCAGAAAGCCAGTCAACGACTGGGTTATGACAAAGCTATGGTTAAAGCAAAGCAGGATCTCAGTCTCTAGTCTTTATGTATATAATCTGATTAGCGACTACATCATCATAATATCTAAGTGACATTTATTATCTTAATAACTTTATAATATAGATTGACATACTTTCTAGAGTTGGAATTTGCTTTTGATATCCAGGGTTTGATATCCAGTGGTTATGTTCAAGAGTGTATTACTAACTATGGTAGGAAAAGGGATGATGTATGCCAGTGGAAGTCGAGTGCTAATGCCCAATAGTGTAATATCGGGGGTTACCTTGAAACAGAGAACCTTACAGTTGTAAGGTTGGGTCTGTAACTCAATTAGTATATTGTATTATATCTCCTTCAGAATTGGTTTATTGGTCTTTATTCAGCATTTATTTTTTTAGAAAGGAATATCTATTTATTGTATTTTCTGCTGCCCTTTTTGTAGGATCTTTGTGCCAATCATTATCTTCATGCAGTTATTGGTCATGGATGCTGCTTAATCCTGTATCCCCTTTTCTCTTTTGGATTATGTTTTTCATGCTGCCTTTTGTATTTTTCCTCCAGGAAAAATCTTAATCTTTCAAATGTTCCTTTTAGGTATGTTTTTTTGAAGAACTGCAGTCAGACCTCTAGTTGTTTTACCTGATTTCACTTGACAGTTCATATGCTGGTCTGTAATGGCTACCTCAATGTTAGCAACATTTTACATAATAGTACATAGAGCATGTCAGAAAATGAGTAAGGGGAATGGATAACCCCATCTCTGCACAAATTTGACATTGCTGGTTGTAATTCTGATAGCTGTTTTTGAAGACATACAGTATTAAGTAAGAATTAACCCAAAGGTCACTCCTAAAAATGGCAGGGAAAAAAGTTTCTTCTTTGGTTTGCTTGTAAAAATATCATTTGAAGCAAACTGAGTCCAGTGAAGAAGACTTTCTACTGTTCTGTATGCCATGCTCAACGTTGCTTCCTTTCTGCACATCCTCATCCTAGGAAGGGTTTACAAAGCTTATGAACCCTAGCCGTCTGCACAGTGAAGTGTTAAATTACTTTTCCTTTGTTTTTAGGTGGTCTGTTTTCATTGCAAACTCTGATGGGCAGGGACCTTATCTTTATATATCCGTATGTGATTGGTGTATGTGGAAATCATACAGTGGTCAGATACGGCACTAGCTTAGAAGCTGTCTCTGACTTGGGGCTGGTGTGAAAATGTTGTATCCACTTTGCAATTATTTTTGAATGACTGCTGCAAAAAGAGAAAAATTTCATCACCAAAATGGCAGTCAGAAAATCTAAATGATCTATAGTGCCTACAAAAGAGACTTTTCTAATATTTTCACAATGGAGAGAGGTAAATAGGAGGGTCCACCAAAATTGTGTACTGCGACCTGTGCTGTTCAACATATCCATAAATGATCTGGAACAGAGGGTGAACAGTGAGGTGGCAAAATTTGCAGACTATACAAAATTATTCAAAATAGTTAAATCCAAAGCTGACTGCAAAGAGTTACAAAGAGATCTCACAAAACTGGGTGACAAAATCACAGATGAAATTCAGTGCTGATAAGTGCAAAGTAATACACATTGGGAAAAAATAATCCCAACTATACATTCAAAATGATGGGTTCTAAATTAACTGTTACAACTCAAGAAAGGGATTGTGGATAGTTCTCTGAAAATATCTGCTCAATGTCCAGCGGCAGTCAAAAAAGCTAACAGAATGTTAGGAACCATTAGGAAAGGAATATATAAAACAGAAAATATCATCATGCCGTTATATAAATCAGTAGTACCCCCACACTTTGAATTGTGTGTGCAGTTCTGGTCACCACATCTTAAAAAAAATATATTAGAATCAGAAAAGGTGCAGAGAGGGCAACAAAAATGATTAAGGGTATGGAACAAATTCAGTACGAGCAGAGATGAAAAAGATTGAGACTGTTCAGCTTAAAAAAGAGATGATTATGGGGGGGTATGATAGCGGTCTATAAAATAATGAATGGTGTGGAGAAAGTGAATAAGGAAATGTTATTTACCCCTTCACATAACACAAGAACAGGGATCACCCAATGATATTAATAGGCAGCAGATCTAAAACAAACATAAGCAAGTACTTCTTCACTCAACGTACTGTCAACCTGTGGAACACCTTGCCAGGGGATGTTGTGAAAGTCAAAAATATAACTAGGTTCAAAAGAGAATTAGAGAAGTTCATGGAGGATAGGTCCATCAATGGTTGTTAGCCAAGATAGTCAGGGATGCAACCTCATGCTCTGGGTGGCCCTCGAATTGTCAAACATCTGACACTATGCATTGTCAGAGACAGGATATAGGGCTAGATGGAGGATTGGTCTGACCCAGTATGGTCGTTCTAATGTTCTGTGTTCCTTTGGGATTTTACTCCTGTCCTTGGCTCCTAGAGCTCAACAACACACATCTCCCATTGCAAAGAAAACAGGTATGAACAGTGTAGACTAGTTTATAGTATCTTAATTTATTTACAGTTTATCTCTTTCCTAGTCTGTTTGAGAGTAAAACTATTTCCTTTCTCTTTTCACATTGTGTCTCAAGCTGCTGAATTTTGTATCCTCTGAAGGCTCTTCAGTCAGATGGCATGTTGCTGAAAAGGTACAATCTGGTTAGGCAGTTCTGTTTTTGTTGTTAACCAATAATTTTCTAATGTCTAGGATGTGCACGTGAGAGCTCTCAGTCCTCTCATGAGTATCCCAGTTTAGCACTGGCTAAATAATATTAAGTAAGGCTGTAGTAATGGGAGCGCCCTTAGCTCTCCTGGATGAGGGCTCTTTGGTATATTCAATAATACCAGCTTCCCAGCAATGGTGCTTCACCGCAAAAGGCCTGATTCTGCCAATATGAGCTTTCTGATAGTAGTGCTTTGCCACCTGGGAATCTTATGGGGGTGAGGAGATCTGTGCACCAAAAATATTCTCAAGAATGCAATATCAGAATCCTCTTACATTATGACGACTTTGAAGCTGACAGCCTGTGGGGTTTATTATTAGTACTATGTTGCTTTAAAAAAAAATCCTAATGCAAACCAAAGTATTTCAAAGAAGATGCAGCATGTTGCAAAGATGCCACCTAGTGGAGTAGGGAATCTAGGGTGACTTGCAACCTCTTATTTCCCCGCATGTGAGTTGCTTACTGGATGTGACAGAGCTAGTTCACTGCTTTGAAGTTTAACCCCCACTGAATTAGGGTAACAGTGACTTATCTTCACTCTGAATCAGTGTCTTTTTTTAATCAAATTAAAGCATACATTGCTCTGAGCTAAAACAATAGGAAGGTGTATCAGGTTTAGTCAGCTACATGGCAGGAATTTTATTATACTTGTTTTTCCGCTTGAGAGATGGGTTTAGGCAGATCCTTTTGGGAAACAAATCTACACTAAAGTTAATCACATTAACCTAACTAAAATGGGAAGGAGAGTTTTGTCTTGTGTATCCAACACTATCAATAAAATCTCAGACTTCCTCCTACTCTGTGCTGCATCAGTTGAGTAATTTTGCTGTCTTTTCCTTGTTTTGAGTGCCAGTTTAAAAGGACCATCCTCAACAGGAAACAATTCCATGTAATTGTGTCTGTTTCAAACTACATCATACACACTGTAACAAACTTTTATGTCTGTCATTGTAAAAAGGAAAATCTCAAGGTCTTCAAGAACAGTTTTGCCCATCATGCTTTAGCGCGCGCAAAGTGTAGATGTTTGAAAAGGTGACCAAGAAAATGGTTTTCTACTATGTATGTTCTCGCTCAAGGATGCCAGATCCTAAATTTGCTGATTTTACATGTAAACAATTTTTTTCTATCTACTCTACTCAGCCTAGAGTGGTAGTTCCTTTCTGCTCCTGTGGCAGCACAAGGAATAAGAACTCTACAAACTAAATTATGTCATAAGTGATGCCTCTGCAACCCATTTTTCCTGCTCCATCTGTAACCTAGGGAACAAGTTAGCCCTCCACTTCTGATTTAGTTAACAATTCTGTTGGTGCATGAGCCAGAACAGAATCAAGCTTACTCTGCAGTAGCTGTTTTGTCTCTGTGCTCCTAAAAGAAATAGTCTTTTGTTAGTAGAGTGAGCTAAGACAACTCTGAAAACACATCAGGAGCAGATCTGTTGAATCAGAAAATGTCAAGTGTAGTTCTCGCCTGAAAACTATCACTTTCAATTACTTTGTAAGCTGAACACAGTTCAGTTGTTCATTAGACCCATCTTCATAGTAACAATCAGAGTAGTTCACCTGTTGTAAAATACCCTTTCCAGTTCCACTATTTGGAGAATGGAGAAACTGCATTGCAAATATAGAATTTAACTCCCTGGACCGTTGGTTGGTTTAGTCTAAAGCTCCTTCTTCAGAGTTCTTAGTCATGTTGATCAAATAATCAGCTCCTTTGTAGAAAGATTGGGATCTTTGGATAGGTCTGGATTCAGACAGAATGTCTTAACTATTTGAGTCAAAAAGTAATATGAGCAGAAATCCCATGCAATATATGCTGTTGCTTTATCACTTGTAATTATGTACACCCACCATTAGCTAGTTATAAATATTTACGAGGGCTGTCAAGTGATTAAAACAATAAATCCTGATTAATCATGCAATTAAACAATGGAATACTATTTAAATAAATATTTTGGATGTTTTCTACATTTTCAAATATTGATTTCAATTATAACAGAATACAAAGTGTACAATGCTCACTTTATATTTATTTTTTATTACAAGTATTTGCACTGTAAAAAAAGAAATAGTATTTTTCAATTCACCTAATATAAGTACTGTAGTGCAATCTCTTTATCATGAAAGTTGAACTTACAAATGTAGAATTATGTACAAAAAAATACTGCATTCAAAAATAGAACAATGTAGAATTTTATAGCCTGGAAGTCCACTCAGTCCTACTTCTTGTTCAGCCAATCCCTCAGACAAAAGTTTGTTTACATTTGCAGGAGATAATGCTGCCTGCTTCTTGTTTAAAATGTCACCTGAAAGTGAGAACAGGCATTCTCATGGCACTGTTGTAGCTGGCGTTGCAAGACATTTACGTGCCAGATGTGCTCAAGATTCACATGTCCCTTTGTGCTTCAGCCACCCTTCTAGGGGACATGCGTCCATGCTGATGATGGGTTCTGCTCAACAACAATCAAAGCAGTGCGGACTGACGCATGTTCATTTTCATTATCTGAGTCAGCTGCCACCAGCAGGAGGTTGATCTTTTTTTGGTGGTTTGGGTTCTGTAGTTTCCACATTGGAGTGTTGCTCTTTTAAGACTTCTGAAAGCATGCTCCACACTTTGTCCCTGTCAGATTTTTGAAGGCACTTCAGATTCTTAAACCTTGGGTCAAGTGCTGTAACTATCTCTAGAAATCTTACATTGGTATCTTCTTTGCATTTTGTCAAATCTGCAGCGAACGTGTTCTGAAAATGAGCAACATGTGCTAGGTCATCATCCAAGACTACTATAACATGAAATATATGGAAGAATCTGGGGAAAACAAAGCAAGGGATATTGAGCTCCTTGTGGGAGAATTGCATCACATTTTTTTAACAAGCGTCATCAGCATGGAAGCATGTCCCCTGAAATGGTGGCTGAAGCATGAAGGGGCATACAAATGTTTAGTATATCTGACACAAATATCTTGCAATGCCTGTTCTCACTGTTCTGTGACATTGTAAATAAGAAGAGAACAACATTATCTCCTGTAAATGTAAACAAACTTGTTTCTCTTAGTGATTGGCTGAAAAAGTAGGAGTGGGTGGATTTGTAGGCTCTGAAGTTTTACATTGTTTTGTTTTTGAGAACAGTTATGTAACAAACGAAAAATCTACATTTGTAAGTTGCACTTTCACACCAAAGAGATTGCAGTACAGTACCTGTGGGGTGAATTGAAAAATGCTATTTCTTTTATCATTGTTACAGTGCATTATTTATAATTCAAAATATACACTTTGATTTCAATTATAACACAATACTATATGAAAATGTAGAAAACAACCAAAATTTTAATACGTCAGTTGGTATTCTGTTTAACAGTGTGATTAAAACTGATTAATTGCAGTTAACTCATGCATTTAACTTAAAAAGATTGACAGCCCAAATATTTACTTTAATCTTAGATCTTCCACATTAGTCAACTAGAACTAATACTCTTAAAATACCTATTCCTAATTAAGTCTCCATGTAGTCTGTGGCTACAAAATCCATCCCATCACTGGGCAGCAGAATTTATGCTCTTGAAATTTATGTCTAACTGTAGTGGTCGTAAGGGCAACCCTTCAAGAACTGACTAAACTTTGCTGTATTTTCTTCCTCAATCTACCACTCATGTCTCCCCAGGTGGCACACACCCTCAACCCTCTTCCTAATTGCCAAAACCTGCAGCTTTCCATTGTTGACAGAAAAAAAAAATATTTACAATGCAATGGTGTTTTCAGTATAATTAATTCAATATACAGTAGTAATTTTACTCCTGCAATCTGATATTAATTTACTGTACTGATTGCATTGATTGGAACATGAAAGTGTTGGGATCTTCCTTTTAAAAATTTGCATTGAAGGATGCTGGAGAAACCCTGCAGTCCTTAAAGATCAAAGCTTTAGTTAACCTTTACCACAGCTATTTTTGTTTCCATTATTCAAATGAGATTTCAGAGTCCTGAATAGCTGTTAACACTACCTGCAACAAGTGATAACGACATTTCCTCCTGCCATAGATTTATTAGCAGAAAGTTATTTCATGACATCACAATTGTTAAGAGTGTGTCAGATGAGGAAAGAGTTTGTTCTTAAGCCTATTTTTAATAATAGGCAAGACTGCCAATAGAGTAAGGGGAGTTTAAGTATTATAGCATCAATGTTGTAGGAGGTCCATAATGTTCCTGAAGAGAGTGCAAGTTGTAGTAAGATATAGCTTGGAGTTTAAGCTGTTGGTTTCTATATAATATTTGAAACTATATTAGTGTCTAATACCACCAGAAAGAAACTACCTGCTGTCACTGCCAAATGACAAGCTCACTTATTTTTGTTGAGCAAGTCAAAGGGGAGGTTTGTCCTGCCCCTGGGAATGGGGGGAATCCTCATGTGCTGAGGTTTTTTTTACTAAAATAAAGAGTCTGTGCTGCTTTTAATGAGAAGGTGGATGAACTTCTATTACTTAAGAGATTCTGATATCCTGGGGCCAACATAGCAAGTCAAAAGTAGTAGTTTGTTCATTTGGATTCTGTTCCTCATTGTCTCACCTGGAAGGATGCAAATAAGAGCCTCAATGAATAGGCTATTATTGAGTCAAAACCTTAGAGAATGAGAGCCTGTGTTACTTGTATGAAGGTATGCTAATCCAGACATGGCTCTGCATCAGTGTGAGGACAGTTAGTAAGTAAAAGTGGAACCTAGTCCCCTTCCCTCCATGTCAGTAGTTTTCTATCAAGACACTAAGATTCTATTCCAAATATTGTTTGATGAGCCAAGAAGATGATTACTTTAGTTTACCACTAATGCATACTACTAAGTACTTTTATTCCTTTCAGGTAATCATTATGCTCCTCAGAAAGGTGGTTGAAGTACTTAGTTCATGTAGTTGAGGCAGCCATTTAAGTGGTTTTTTGGACCCTCTGCACTGCTACAGGTGGTATAAGGCCATGGAAATTAGGCCTTCCCAGTATCATAACTGGTGATTTGATATTATATTGACCCTTTGAATCCATAGCAGACTCTTCTAGATGGCTGTGGGGATGCTGGCCTAGTTCTGATGGTTAGATGGGGCTGAGTTACCTAACAGTCTCCCCTTTCTTACAGCCCCAAATAACAGCAGTGCAAGTCAGACAGGATTGTTTTCAAGTGTTTATTAACAAGAGCAGAACTGCAACACTAGTTCAAACAGTTACATCTTCTCCTGATCAGAAGTACAACAAAAACCAGACATGCCTGATCAAGAAATGCTTAGTGTTAACCTAGAGATCATGTAGAAACCCATGTACATAAAGAAATAAGTTTCAGGAGGTCTGCTCTGTACAGGTATGCTTTTCAAGGGTCAGTCAAGACTGGATTAAGTCAAGCTCTCTTGTAAATCTGTGTGCATACTTGTTCCTCACAGCACAGCTCCTAACAAGAAGGGAGAACAAATGTTATTTAACTTGTGTAACAGTCAACCTGACAGTTAGGTACTTGTGAAGTTGAATTGGTTTACAGCAAGTCATTTACAACAGTGAGCATCTTGGAGAGCTTTTGCCTTTGCTGCCAGTCTGCAACTAGTACCCACACAAGTTATACCTTACCCTGTGCTTGGCAGCAAGTTGTGGCAGGCTGGATTCCAGAACAAGAGCATGCCAGCTACTTTTGAATTGCAGTGTAAGTGCAAGATGCCCCACGTGCAGCTATTCATGCTCATTGCTATCATGCCCACTTCATCCTGCACCATGAAGCATTAATGACATTGAAGAGCATGAACAAAGTCATGCAGATGTGGTATGAATATTCTGTTCTGACTTATCTTACAAGTCTTTATCTCACCCATGCAGTCCAGGCCACTGAACAAGGTCAATGCTGGCATGAACAAGCCAGTTCTGGCTGTTGCCAGCCCTGATCTCCTTTCTACCCAGCTTTACTAGTCAGGGCTATCCAACAGGTGTTTTGCCCCCTAAGGAGTGGGGGGGTCTCTGTGCTTGGTTAGATCTCATGCTAATATTTTATACCATTTATTCCTGTATAGTTGCAATAGAAAATCCAATAAGAATGCCTAGCCTGCTCCCTAAATTCATACAGATTAGCTTTCACCAAAATTCTGAGTGATGGTGTAGGTGCATTAGCCACACTTAGTTCCCTGATGTGAATTTAGAGAATCAGCAGAACTCCTTTTTGGAGGGACATGTCCTGAAGTTCACCAAAGAATGGTTTTAGTGCTACAGATATTAAGTACGTTCCCCTCTGAAGCTTGTTCTTTCCATTTCTCAGTTACAGCAATTTGTTCAACTACATTAAAGTCTCCTCCAGGGGCACCATTTCAGATTGAGGGGAGGGGGACAACTGTAACAATTATTCCAGATGCTACTTGAGCACCTTGGAGAAAAAAAAAGTTTTTCCCCCAGATAACTTAGATACAGTGCTTCTGTCAGATAATTCCTAATTCCTATGTAAAGAAATAAAGTAAAAAATTAGAGACTCACTCAACTAATACTAACATGTTCTGACATCTTGTGTCAATTCTCTTAAGGAAGACTGGTTAGGTTTAAAGTTTTAATGTGTGTTCTTACTTAGTTACTAAATCTTGAATAGAACTGAAACGATTGTAGAAAAATCTAGATAATTTTATAGCTTTTTTTTTGTAGTTCATCAAGTTTGGAATAAATAATTTAACTTTTGGAAACATCCCACTAGGGCAGGGATGGGCAAACTTTGTGGCCCAAGGGCCACATTCAGGAATATAAGTTGTATGGTGGGCCATGAATGCTCGCAAAATTTGGGTTGGGGTGCAAGCTCTGGTTAGGGGTGGGGGCTCTAGAGTGGGGCTGGGACACGCAGGCTCTGGGGTGGGGAAATAATGGGTTTTGAGTGCAGGAGGGTGCTCCGGGCTGGGATCTAAGGGCTTGGAGGGCAGGGGGAGGGAAGATTGAGGCTGGGGCACAGGGGGAGGCTCCGGGGTGCAGGCTCTGGTTAGCCTTTACCTCAAGTGGCTCCTGGAAATCAACAGCATGGCCCCCTTCTGGCTCCTACGTGGAGGCACAGCCAGGCAGCTCTGTGCACTGCCCTGTCCACAGGCACCACCACTCCCTCAGCTCCTACTGGCCACGGTTCCCAGCCAATGGGAGCTGAGGGGGTGGCACTTGGGGCAGGGGCAGCATGCAGAGTGGAGTCCTCTTGCTGCCCCTTTGTGTAGGAACTGGAGAGGGGCCCTGCTGCTGCTTCCAGGAGCCATGTGGAGCAGCCCCTGACCCTGTTCCCTTGCTGGAACAGGACAAGCCCTAGACGCTGCTCCCCAGCAGGAGCTTGAGGGCCAGATTACCGCCCATGGGCAGTAGTTTCCCCACCCCTGTAGTAGGGCAAGGGCCCATGAGTTTATGCTGCAGCTGCTTGAAGCTCTAGGGTTGTGTTACCCACTACAAAGAGAACCAGAAACTGACTTTAAACAGGAGTGAAACTGACACTGTCTAGTCGCTTTCATGTTTGTTTTTAAATGCTTGGGGTTGGCAATACTATTAATCAGCCTCACCAAAAATCATGATTGGCTTTAAAAAAATTACATGAAATAGATTTGGTGTTTTTAATTTATATTCTGCTTTGAGCCTTTAGAGTGCACTAGGGTCATATTTTGAAGCTCTCGCACACCCATAAGGGCTAGAAACTTCATTTCTCTTTAAGAAAAAAAAAAAAAAAAAGATCACTTATCCACTTGACCCCAGGAGCTGGAGCTTTAAGGAGAACAATGATCATGAGACATGACAAAAATCATGAGTTGGCAACACTGCCTTCTGTTTAGAGGCTAGTTACTTCCCAGAAGGGTCTTAACAGCAACTCCAGTACTGTAGTGTTTTTTCTACAGGACAATGTGTAAAACTGAACACCAAGAACATTCCACATTTTAAATTTGAGGGGGGGTGGGATTGAGACTGAGGTATCTCAGGGCTACAAAACAGTACAGGAGCTCTGGGCAGCCCTTCCTCTTGAAAGGAAGTTGGAGGGTCAAATCTTCTAGACATCAAATAAGAGTATTGCCATGGGTGCCTCCACTCAGATATCAATACCACAGTGAACAGGGGATGTCAACAACTATCCACTTTGTACTTCGATATCTGAGCCATCTTATCCAGAGTTACACATCATACATGCACTGGCTCAGGGACAACAACGTCTCCACCCCCACCAGTGCCTTTGAAAATCTGGCCCTGTGTGTATCTGGGGGTGGGGGGGAGGAGAAAATGGAGAAGAGAGACCAGACATTAAGTTAATAGGCGCCTATACAAGACAAAGCCCAAAATATTGGGATGGTCCCTATAAAAATTGGGGCATCTGGTCACACTAGTGTGCCCTCAATGCCCCATCTATACAATGGGCATAACAGCACTGCTCTACCTGATGTGAGGCACTCCAATACCATGGTGATGGGACCATCTAAGTACCACTAGTAGAGTGAGAATTTCTCTATATCACTGCTATCCCTTCCCTGGGTTTTGGTCCACTCTTCACCTACTCCTCCCCTGCCCTTCTCTGAATGGGAACTTGGCTCAGAGGGCTTGGCTCTATTTCTTCTGAATCCCCTGCATTCTTTTCAATGCCTGCCCACCCCCTGCAGAGGGATTCCTGTTTTACACGGTCATTTAACGCAGGGGTGGCCAACCTGTGGCTCTTCAGAAGTTAATATGCATCTCCTTGTATAGGCACCGATCCAAGACTGGAGCTGCAGGCACCAACTTTCCAATGTGCCAGGGGGTGCTCACTGTTCAACCTCTGGCTCTGCCACAGAGCCTGCCCCCACTCTACCCCTTCCCACTCCCTTCCTGAGCCTGCTGTGCCCTCCCTCCCTCCCCACCTCCTGCACACCACAAGCCAGCTGATCAGGAGGTATGGGGAGGGAGGGGAAGGTGCTGATTGGCAGGGCTGCTGGTGGGTGGGAGGCTCTAGGAGCAGGGGCAAAGCCGATTCGGAGGGTACTACTGATGTATTACTGTGTCTCTTTTGGCAATGTACTTTGGTAAATTCTGGCTCCTTCTCAGGCTGGCCACCCCATGCCAGACAATTCTCATGTTGCAGAGGTCACTTGGTCTTTTGAGGACCAAGGCGGGGCAGGGGGGAAGCTACCCTGAGAACTAATGGAGCAAGTGAAGAGGGTCAAGTTGATATACATCTTTCTTCCAAGACTCATGTAATCCTTTTTGCAATGTTTAAGAGCAACTAAACTCCCTGCTTTAATATTTAGTGTTATGTTCTAAGTAGTCTTTTGTCCCTGTTGCAATACCCAGAGATAGACACCCTAACAATAGGGTTGATAGACAAAAGTACTAACTCTAGAAGAGAAAGTTCAGGAATGCCAAGCCAAGGTACAAGATTGAGACAGAAAGTCAGATATCTTGATACTGAAATGCTTCCAAGTCACTTCAGCAATCTACTGAAGAGAAGTATCTTCTCCCAAAGATATTAGAGTCCTTGCCCTCTGTACCAAACACATGTATGTAGATTCTCCATTTTCTGGACATGTTGATGTTAGTAGCCCTAGAATCCACTGCACAGAGAATTGCATGGGAACATACCAGTAACCCAAACCACAGCAGCAGTGTAGATCCCAGTAGCCCTCATGCAGAGCCATGCAGTTAATTCAAAATCAGAATCTAGCTGAATACCAGATATAGCTGATCTCCTTCAATCCAATGAGTCCAGCCCCTGTTCTTCTTGTCTCCAGTCTGGACACAAACAAGCTTGTCATTGTCCCAGGTAACCACAGTCTGCATTTGAGAGACAGACAGACAAGTCTTAATTTTAGTCATACACCACATTCTTGTAGCCCCTCTCCCTTTCTAGGGTAAGCTGCTTCCCTGAGTTAGTGCTTCTACATCATGCTCTGTAGAAAGTGAGTTACCTTAAATCTCACATGTATACCATGGAGAGAACAAGCAGTCCCTACCCCAACCTCCCAAGAAACTTGAGGACAGTTTGAGGACAAAATTTAGGTCCCCACACTAGCATTGATCAGTTGAAGCAGTTTGGTGGATTGCCTTGTGATTTGAGCAGGTACAGCCCCCCCGTCCCTTTTTTTTTTTAACCTTGCATTTTCTATGATCTAGGCCTTTATTGTCTTCCTCAAACTCCTCTCCAATTTTGAACTGGACAAAGTAACTTCTGAAAGCGCTGGTGGTTTGGATGGAGAATGAATCGCCTTCCTGTTCAATCACCTTCTGTGGCTTCAGCCTTTTTGCTATCTTGCGAGTTGCAAAGTCAATACCTTAGGAGAGAGAGATTTAACATCATGGATTTTTTTTTTTTTTTTGGGTACCTGCCAACCTACAAGACCCAGGCTACCCTCTTAATAATGGTGCCCACAAGAGTGCTTCCCAGAGCCAGTCCAGGTTTGGGTGCTGCTCATATGGCTCTAGGTCAGAGGTACAGGAAAGCTCTCCCCCCCCCTCCCCGGACAGTTGAAGGAAACTGTGTTTCTACCTAGTATTTTACTCTTTCACAAGCATGGGACTGCATAGTGTAGCGCAACTCCCAAGCTAGGTCGCTGGTATTTGATTAGACTGGTACAGGAGAGTTTCTCAACTAGTGGGTCACCTTACACTACTGGCAAGTCAGTGTGCCACTGCTGGCACGGGTTGTTTATTATATTGACTTTGGCTGTATTAGTACAACCTGATGGATGCTACTGCTATGGTGGAAGCTAAGGTAAAGTTTGGCCTGTACTTAGTTGTGCTGACCCAGCTGAAACGGACATCAGATGATATCTGCATGTGTAATCAAAGTCAGAATTTGGTCCTATAGAGCTTCCTAACTGGGGTACAGAGCTCTCTGTTATTGGTTTTTCTTTTGTTACAAGCAACTTCATGTCTCCCTGTCCAACAGAGTATGCAACATGGACCCACTGTTGCTTAGACACCTATTATGTAGTGTTATTTGCTCCATTAAGGACCTGTTCATCTTTTGGATGATTACCAGCATGATGATGTTTTCTCCATGCATGGAGTATTTATAATCAGTCATTAGAGGGCATGGGGCTGTCAAAACAGACACTTATGGTTTTGACAGCCAAGCCACTTAACCATTTGGTTGAGTAGTTCAAAGAATAACCTTGCATTTTTAAGGTAAACTCTGTCTGTCCTTGCCCCCTAAGCAGAGAGGGCACTATGGCTGCACATGAAGCCTTATGTTTCTTTCCCTAAGTAGTTTTAACTGTTCACATGCCAGGATCATCAGCAGGGTGATGGTTTGAGTTTAAACAATTTCCAGGGACTGCCAATTGTCGTGCAACAGCTGCTGCTAAGTAGCGAGTCTGCAAGATCTAACTCATCTCATAAGGAGCATGCGACAACTACTCAGTGGCAATTGTCACGGGCAAGGCCCTGTATCCCTGAGCTGTTAGTTCAGGACACTACACACATTAGTGTTTAAGTGCACTGGCAACGGAGACATTCAGCTCAAGGCAACACCCCAGAGAAAGTTTCTTCACATGATTTTGAAGTTAGACAAATGTTTCTACACATGACATATGGTCTGGGAGTCAAGACACAGCCTCCCAATTTCATGCTCAGAATACAAACTTAAGGGGAGAGCCACAATAAGGCTTCCATTTCCACCCTAAGTGGTGGATCTCTGCTGCCTAGGAATAGTGCAATTGGCATGGGTCACATGAAGCTCAGATAGCTTCACGTATCTGACCCACTGCTTTGGTTATATTCACCCATCACAGGCTAAAGACATGGTCCATCACCACATCTGAGATGATAAACAAAAAAAACACACACAAACCCAGTAAGTCCATTAGACAGTTATGTTTATACACACCACCACTTGACAGCATAGTTGTCCCTAAGTAGCAAGAAGGGTTAACTCTGTACTAGCAGCATATATTGCTGATCACTATGCTGCTGCATTTGGTCATGTAACCTTAGATATTAGAAGCAATTTTGTTGAGAAGGAAAGAAAAATTGCAGTTTACCTTTAGCTATTTCATGGTTAAAGTTGAACTAGTGTGCTAGTATCCAGGCTTTCCTCAGCAATGTCATTCAAATTATTTTTGTGAAGGGATGTCTCATCATCCACCCTAGTCCTCGTGCTATGCTCTGGTAAACTTGCTGTTTCTAATTTTGTCACTTAATTTTTTCCAGGGTCATCCCCCCAGAAATCACAGTTGACCTTGTTTTCTTCCCCTCTCCTTGTAACCCATACTACTCAACCACTAGAAAGAGCAAACTACAGTAAAAAAAGTGAAGGAAACATCTGTTTGCAATAAAGGCAGAGAATCCTGATAAGATTACTATGCTGCAACAACTTTCTGGAGCCATTTATTGCAAGGGTGATTTCAACAGAGTGCGAAAACCACAAACTCACTTCAGCACAACTTGGTTTTAATAAGTTTTTTGGGAGCAGCCATGATATTTAAGTCAGCTGCTCCTCAATATTCTCTCTTCAGAGAGAGAGGACAAACTCCCATTCATCAAGAGGGATTCATGCAAGTTTCTACACCCCTATTTAGGCAGGTGAGCATTTATTGGAAGTTTCCCTGTAGGATAGGAAACATGTCAATAATAATATTTAATAGGCAACATGGTATTCCCACTCTGAGCTACTGAACTTCAATACAGTCTTCTTTGTGCTAGAGAGAGATCGAGGTAAGATAGAAGATAAACCTTCTCATTGCATAATTTGTGTCCATCAAGCTTTATCTAAAAAAGGATATTTTAAAATTGATTAGACTCCCAGCCATGTGGAGAAGCAAGCAATAAAAGACACTTCTCAGTCTTCCTATGGTCATATTTTTGAGCTAATTGACTCTGGTGTAGTTTTTTATGCTGTAGAGGCTGAAAAGTCTCAGCATAGTTTATCTTGTTACCTGCAGCATATGGATTTGCATGTGGAATGATTAAGACTTGGAGAGAAGGACCATTTAATGAAGACAAGTCCGAGTCTATTAATCCTCAGAGGGGATTCAAGAACATTAGCCTCAGACCCAGGATGTGGTACTACTACAGCTAGAAGGGGATCTTTCAATATATTACCAATATTGGATAAAAACGTTTAAAGCCATTTACAACACTAAACATCCAAAACAGTCAACCAACTGTTGACCAACACCAAGCAATATATTTGGGTGCGTAACTGTTGGCAAGAGTCAGGGCTATTCCCTACACTTCTGACGCCTTAGGAGCTTACAAAAAACCAAGTTGCTTAGTTTTGTTACAGGTTCCAAAGGGACAGCCTCCACTGGCTGTTACATTACGAAAGTATTACAGCACTGAGGCCCTTTCTAGTTCCTCTCCCACATACTCCTCGTTATTGCATATAATTGGTCTGTCCCCATTCCTATCAGCAGTTCAGATGCTAGTTTCAGAAGTTAAAAAGGTTGAAAACCTCTGCTCTAGGTTCTTTCTGAGGCCCTCCCCCAACATGCTATGAAAACCTCCATGGCCCACCTGTGCCACAACAGCTGGTTTTCTGCATATAAAAGCTCAGGCTACCATAAGGGGGTAGCAAGCTGGGCAATTGCCTGGGGCCCCATGCCACAGGGGCCCCTAAAAAGCTACATTGCTCAGGCTTCAGCCCTGGGTAGCGGGGCTCAGGACTTCAGCCCCATGCAGTGGGGCTGCAGCTTTCTACCCTGAACCCCAGTGAGTTGAATGCTGGCCCTGCTTGGAGGCCTCCCTAAAACCTGCTCACAGCCCCCCAGTTGAGAATCACTGACCTAGATCATTCCAGAGGAAAGAACCACTGAAGAGGGTATGCTCATCATCCTATTCAGGGTCACCACCCTGAAAGTGATTTTGCAGCAGTGGTCTGCTAGACAGGGCTTTTGCCATATTAGAGGACTGGCATTTAAACAGTCAGATGTTTAGCAACAGGGAAGGTCAAGGACATTGTCACTGACAGAGAGAGATTACCTCATAGCTTCCTTGTGGCCCTAGTAAGGATATTAAACTTAAGTGTATACTAAAAAGAGTGAGTAGACACAGCTGAAAAAAATCCCTCCCTCACACTAGCAAGGGCCCATACACAAATACAGCAGCACTGTTAATTCCCGATGAGAAAGGCACCAGCTAAGGACAGATATCAAACTTCACTACAGGGAGCAAGGACACCTGAAAGTAACAGCATACTAGCTATTAGTTACATTGTATCCCCCCCCCCCCCCATAAACTGATCAGGCAAGCAAATGAGGGTTAGTCCCTTTCTTGATGGGGGGGGGGTGGAAATCAGGTCCTCCTCTAAAGGAGAGGATAATTGCTCCCCCCAAGAAGGAAAACTTCAACCACCTCTAGATTTTAGCACAGTTCAAACCCCTGGGCATAGATTTCTATAATTTTCACCTACCCAAAGCCAGCATGTAACCTTCAAAGTTGTCACTGCACACAAGGTTCCAGGTACCACTAAAATCCACAGGCATGACCAGGGTATTAGAGCAAGAACCCCAAAGGGAAATGAGCACTGACCAGAGAGAAAGGACTGAGACTGTACCTATCAGCTAGGCCCCTATATGAGGGGAATTGTAGGAGAGGTTACAGCTGGCAGCCTTGCAAGTGGGGATGTGCCACTGGCCAACCAAGCGGTGGGAGAGGGGGTGGAAGTACAATTAGCTTCAGCTGGAATTGGAGGGGAACGTTCATGTTATCTGAAATCTTTGTGTGGAGCAAATGTTACTGGCCCATGAGTCACATTGGGGAAAGAGTGAATAGTTTAACCTCTTCATGGTCACTCCCTGTTTCCATCAGTTTAAGAGGGGAATCAGGGACAGATTTCATAGTTAGTAAGTGAGGGCCAGTACAGGTGCATCAGATCCAGGTTCTTGGATTGGAAACTTACATGAGTCTGGGGAAAGTTAATCTCCTTATTACAAATATGACATATGCTAACAGAGGTGCAAAGGACTGATCCTTATGCTATGCATTACCTTATATCAGGGGGAGGAAGGTGACCTCCATGCCACAGTATTAGAAACTACAGTGCACATTCCTCTTATTTCTGAATCATGACAAAAGAATTATATTAACGTCTTTCGTGGATGTCTGGATGGGAATAGAAGGCAGTATAGTGTAGTCATAGAATCATAGAATATCAGGGTTGGAAGGGACCTCAGGAGGTCATCTAGTCCAACCCCCTGCTCAAAAGCAGGACCCATACCCAATTAAATCATCCCAGCCAGGGCTTTGTCAAGCCTGACCTTAAAAACTTCTAAGGAAGGAGATTCCACCACCTCCCTAGGCAACGCATTCCAGTGTTTCACCACCCTCCTAGTGAAAAAGTTTTTCCTAATATCCAACCTGAACCTCCCCCACTGCATCTTGAGACCATTACTCCTTGTCCTGTCCTCTTCCACCACTGAGAATAGTCTAGAACCATCCTCTCTGGAACTACCTCTCAGGTAGTTGAAAGCAGCTATCAAATCCCCCCTCATTCTTCTCTTCTGCAGACTAAACAATCCCAGTTCCCTCAGCCTCTCCTCATAACTCATGTGTTCCAGACCCCTAATCATTTTTGTTGCCCTTCGCTGGACTCTTTCCAATTTATCCACATCCTTCTTGTAGTGTGGGGCCCAAAACTGGACACAGTACTCCAGATGAGGCCTCACCAATGTCGAATAGAGGGGGACGATCACGTCCCTCGATCTGCTCGCTATGCCCCTAGTTATACATCCCAAAATGCCATTGGCCTTCTTGGCAACAAGGGCACACTGCTGGCTCATATCCAGCTTCTTGTCCACTGTCACCCCTAGGTCCTTTTCCTCAGGTCCTTTCCCACTTTTTCTAGTGGTTAGAGCAAAACACTGGAAGACAGAACTTCTGATTCTGGTTCCTTGCTCTACAGTGAATGACCTTGATCACGTAACCTCTGTGTTTCTCACTTTCCTCTTCTGTGTTCTGAGGTCTTTTTTATGCTGTGAATTATGTCCAAGACAACTTGGAATCCAGGTGTGTTGCCAGTGTGCACAGTGATTGCAGTAGCTTTGATCACTACTTTTCTTGCTCAGATCCTTTCCCTGTCCTCAGTCTGGGAACATTGTCAGATGAGTAGTATGTCTACTAGTCAGAGCAAGAGACCTAGATTTAATTCACAACTCTGTCACTGAATTTCTTTGTGACCGTGCCTCAGTTTCTCCATA
Organism: Lepidochelys olivacea; assembly: GCF_965140295.1. Taxonomy (NCBI): domain Eukaryota; kingdom Metazoa; phylum Chordata; order Testudines; family Cheloniidae; genus Lepidochelys; species Lepidochelys olivacea. Next base: position 19,781,979 of record NC_140428.1, read on the forward strand.
TGTGAAATGTGGATAGTAATGTCCATATCTGAAAATCACTTTAAAACTCTCAGAAATAATAACAATAATTAATAATAAAAGTACAAAGTGCTGTCTTGTATATAGATAGAAGACATGACCTGCTAGTTCTTTTATACATACAAAGCTTGATCAAGTAAAGGAAATGCACAGGGTAACATAGATATGTTGAACAATTCATTCTTGTGATCCTACATCAAATGCCACGTATGGAGGTACAGAACATAAGATCAGAGCAGAGGGTGATTTCAGTGGAGAATTTCCTCTCTTCAGTTGGAGGAAGAGGGGTAGAGTGCAAGGAATCCTTTCTCCTTATGTAGTGGGACTGTACCTTTTTCAGTAGCTAAAATAATCAGTATTCTGTGAAGCAAGTCTTTCTGCATGGAAAGGGAAATGTGAGTCCAGGCCTGTAGTAATTGACTGACCTTGGGAGAATGACAATGCTGGAAGCCCTTCAAATATTTTAATTCCTTTATTTTTCTATTGTGAAGTGACCTTTCTCCACTGTGTATATAAATAAAAGCCAGGAGGCAGTATGGTCTAGCACAGTGTTTCTTTTCAAGCTATCAACTTCTTACTCAAAACAAAATGTTCATGACCACCTTATATTTACTATAGGTATAAAACATATGAATGATAATAATAAACCTGTACTATTTGTGCATGTTTTGAGACTGCTTGACCTTGCAGAATAGGGCTGTATGGGGAGCAAGATTTTCTTTATTTTAGATTGAAATTTTTATTACATCTTGCAACTCTCCTACTTCCCCCTGAGGGTCGCAGCCTATTGGTTGAGAAACTCTAGTCTAATAATCACTAGTGGATTAAGTATGAGGCTAGGAGCCCCAGAGTTCGCCAAAGATGTGTGTATGGGAAAGTCAGATCATTTTAACTGTTCTGCCTCAGTTTCCTCATCTGTAAAATGGGGATAACAATATTTTCCCTATCCCAGAGATGTGTTCTGAGGATAATTTTAGTCATGGGTGTGAGGTATTCAGATGCTACAGTGATGAGCGCCACGGAGGAACGTATAAATATCTGAAAGAAGAAAAATGATGTGGCTTTTAAACTTTAACCCAGACTATGCTGCTGTTGTAGCAAAAAATAATGGTGAAATTGACATTTATATTAATCAGAATCTTGAATGAGGAAACAGTCTCAACTACTATATTTATTTAGCTGCTGCTGAATCAATGAGTTCAGGTCAGGCTGAATTAAGAGCCAGGATTTCACAGACCTGGTTTCCACACTCTGACCACATTTCTGGACCTAACAGTTGTGCCTACTTGACCCATGTGACCATGGAAATAGAATACTGGGATGCCAAGTCATGCTTCATGTTCTCTAGCTTATAGTGTAACTGGGAATGACACAGACAAACAATTTGTAGTTTATAAAATAGCATTTCCCGCCAGTCAAAGAGTTAAATTCTACATATAATTTATTAAGTGGTCAACGTAGGAACCAAAAAGGGCTCTGTTCTTGCTTCTTAGAAAAATAAATGTTGCATAGATGGAAGGGTTATTTTGGCATAATCCTTCCAGGCATCTCTCCCACAGTAAGGAGGATTGCATAGAAGTCATACAAAAGGCTGGATTCACATACTGAGAGGAAGAATGTGTTCATTTTACATAACAGAATGGAAATTATAAAGATATTGGTGAACTACCCAGCCATCTATACTACACACTATTGGATTGGAAGGGCATAAGGCCCAGATCCTCACTGGTATTTAGGCTCCTAACTTCCATTGATTTCCATGGAAGTTAGGAGCCTAAATACCTTAAAGGATCTGGGCCTAAAATGATATGGTGATGGGTGCTGCATAAGAACATAGACAGAAAGTTATGCTAATAGTTCAGTAGGTGGAGCTCTTCCCTTTAAATCAGTACCAAACTATCAGCCTAGGTAGCCTATTTCTCCTTGTTTTTTCCTCCCCCCCCCCCCCCGACATTCTGGTTAAACTTGGATTTAAACTTGGAAAGTGGTCAGTTTGGATGAGCTATTGCCAGCAGGAGAGTGAGTTTGTGTGTGTGTCCCCGGGAAAAAAAAAAGAAAAGAGGGGGGTGAGAAAGCCTGGATTTGTGCTGGACATGGCCCACCTTGATTACCATGCACATTGTAGGGAGAGTGGTCACTTTGGATGAGCTATTACCAACAGAATAGTGAGTTTGTGTGTGTGGTTTTTGGAGGGGGGTGAGGGGGTGAGAGAACCTGGATTTGTGCAGGAAATGGCCCACCTTGATTATCATGCACATTGTGAAGAGAGTTGTCACTTTGGATGGGCTATTACCAGCAGGAGAGTGAGTTTGTGTGTGGGGGGGGTGGGGGGTGAGAAAACCTGGATTTGTGCTGGAAATGGCCCAACTTGATGATCACTTTAGATAAGCTATTACCAGCAGGACAGTGGGGTGGGAGGAGGTATTGTTTCATGATCTCTGTACGTATATAATGTCTGCTGCAGTTTCCACGGTATGCATCCGATGAAGTGAGCTGGAGCTCACGAAAGCTCATGCTCAAATAAATTGGTTAGCCTCCAAGGTGCCACAAGTACTCCTTTTCTTTTAGCCTAGGTACAGAGGCTATACTGCTTGAATTGCCAGCTTTAAGATGAGACATAAAAAGTATCCTTTACAGTTGTGCTCATTAAGGATCCCATGGAACTTTTTGTAAGTATAACCCAGAGTGCTGGCCAAATTTCAATACGGGTAATTTCATTCTGCACCCTAAATTTCCCTGTAGTTTCAAAGTTCTGTACTGTTGCTGTTTCATTCCACCGCGGAGATGGTAGCATTTCAGTATTAGATAAAGTGATTTTTTTTTGAAGCAGAAAAGAATTTTATTTGCATAACACTTACAAAGAATAACCAAAAAGGAATTAAGCAGATATATTGTTTGTAAACTACTTTAAGCTTCTTCTGGATGGATGTAATGTGTAGTATAAATATAATATTCTCATAATACAGTATAGCTGAGCGCAATGAATAATTAATCTGACAAATTTAGTCTTTTTATCCCACTTGCAGCACATCTGTGAGCAGATTAGAATTCCTGTAAATGTATTTGTTATTTGAATTTATTCAGTGAACTGGATTATTTGCGTGAATACTAGATTTTCAGTATTTTGGGGGTCTTTTTGGGCTGGTCAGCATTTGAAAATTTTACTGATATAACTTTTTAGGTTGGGGAGCGATGTTTTTATTTAAATTGTTATATACTTGTATAACTCCATGTGGACACAGAGTCATGTATAGAAGTGACTTTTACTGGTGGAGTAGTTATTGCCCTGCCTGTACAGGAATAGCTTTACTGCTATAAAGTGTTTTCTAGCAAAACAGCTCTCAATTTGGCAACTCCTCTGATAGATGACATCTTTAATAGTTCAACACAACAGTGTCACATTTGGTCTGAAATCATGTTTTAACGTGGGGTCATTTTGCCCGGAGGCAAGAATGCAACCCACTGACCCATACCCACTAGCTATGAAGTGAGCTGTAGCTCACGAAAGCTTATGCTCAAATAAATTGGTTAGTCTCTAAGGTGCCACAAGTCCTCCTTTTCTTTTTAGCTACATAGCTGTTATTGTGGGGAAGGTAGCTATTCCAAAACACCCTCATGGCTAGGAAATTAATTATAAAAATGCTGCATCCTAGTCTCATTGAAGTCAACAGGAGTTTTGCCATTGATTTTATTGGGACCAAGACTGGTTAAGCAAAAGTAGAAATTGATGCTGTGTTGGTTTGTGGGTCCTAGTGGTACAATAGAAAGGAATGATCAATATTCACAATAGAACTATGACTCCAGTCCAACAAGGTGCTCTGCATACGCAGACTGTTTCACCCATGCAGAATCCCATTGCTTTAGGTGATACTCTGTGCTGGGTTAAGGATTGTCCCTGAGAAAAGCTTCTAAGATTTAGGCTATCAAACTTTGATTAATTTTATCAATGCTAAACAAATTAACAGACTTGCTTATCACCAAAATTTTTATTGAAACGCCTATTACACATAACTGCACTAAAGACCAGCAAAATATAACATGTGTAGGCCACTACAGAAAATCCTGGTTAGTGCACAATCCTTCTCTTGAATTATACAAATGAAGTATAACAAAACACACCAGCATCATGATTCACAAAGTAAATCTCAGACTTAATAAAGTGCAATTCTACTCTGAAAAGTAACTATATAAACAGCACTCTCTCACAGAAAAGATCTGTTCTGCTAGTGTATTCAGGGTCACATCAGATAACTTTAATTACTAAAGTAAATCTTTATTGCTTTTTACTCCTGCCAGCCCTGTAGAACCAACATAGCTGAGAGAGAGAGAGAGAGAGAGATGAATTCTGTTCTTTCCTGGGCATTATCAGTAGAATTGTTTACTAAAGTTCCAATCTGTTAGCCCATTTAAGGCAGTGGGACTGCCCAGATGTCACTGATTTGGCCTACAGTATCTTTATTACCAATGATGATGTGTGAGCTAGAAAGAACCTAGCTTGACTGTCAAAATCCAAGGTGAGTCCAAGCTGCCAGTGAGAAAAAACATTTTTAATTACAAACAGATTACATTTGATCTGGAAATCACTGAGAAGAAATAAACATGGAACATCTTAGTGCCAATTTCAGTCACTTTTCAGAGCCAGAAGTGTACTTTAAGGTAATGGCCTCACCTTATAACAAAGATTTTTTTTAAATACAGATGCTCTGAAGAAACCAATGGTTGCAAACTGGTACTAGCAACACACAGAGGCTCTAAAGCATACATTAATTCCAGCATTTTTGTGCACATGTGGAGATGCCATGCATTGCTCACCTTGTCCAGAGCACTGAGAATCTCATGTTCTGATAGCATATCTGATCTGGTCAGTATGACAGACCACTGTGTGGAGGATGCAGTTCAACAGTTTTCTCATACTATCTGAATAATAGCTCTTCGAGCCCTGGAACTTTTGATAAGGCACTTAATTCACACACAAAATGAAGAGAGAGGAGTGTAGAATTCACCAGCATGACATTTATAGTGTTGTTCTAACTTACACACCCAATTTGCTGTGCTCACTTCAGAACCAGACTTCTAAGAAAGAAAAATGACATATCTAGACTACATTGGAACCCTAGTCTCTCCTTACCCCTTCTCCCCTCCAGTCACAGAAATTCTGTCTCAGAAATCAAATGTCTCACAAATCTTATTCCTCATTCCGAAGAAAGGGCCCAGTTGAATAAGAATCACAATGACACTGTTCTTAACCTTTAGCCATTAAACCAGTGGCTGGGCCCAGTTTCTGAAGCTGATCTGTCCTTTCATGAAGAATAATGTTGACCTTAGAGTAAGGCAATTATTATATCATTTCCTGCTCCTGATTAACATCAAGTATTTTTCAAAGCCCAAGACCCCTAGCAGGGAAACAGAAATAAAGTTATTCACTGCATTTATATATAAACCCAACCCAGCCTCGTCCTGCTCCTCATTTAAACGACTCAGCTGTGACTATGCTGCTGGTGCTAAAATGTAAAATTATTCTAGCATGTGATTTGCATCTTTCTTACTGTTCTTTGCTTTATGCTGTAGTTACAGCAGGAACAATATAGTATTTAAAATGAATCAGACTATTATATACTCCAAATTTTGGAGTACGCTAGTTACTATGTATCAGTGATAGAAGAACTGTAACAATTTTTTTTTCATTTTCATGAGCAGACATTCCCAAGCTTTCGGTTAAAACACAACAGTGGAAGAAAGTGTAACTTTGCCTTGAAATGACCTTGTCTTTTGTTATAACACAATGAAGTGTTCAAAACATTTGTGTTGTTTATCACTTTACAGGTCATTCAGTTTGAACAGCAAAACTAAATAGGTCAATTTTGCTTTCTGTTTCTAGTCAATTTCACTTTCTGGTTCTAATGCACTAGTTCCTGGCCTATAGGTACACTAAATCTTAAATTGACATAAATTGGGTCATTCAGGGGTCTGAATTAGCTACTCCTCGAGTGACACAACTTATGCCAACTTAAGCGCCAGTGTGGACAGTGCTATGTCGATGGGAAAGCTTCTCCCACTGACATAGCTACTGCTGTTCGTGGGGGCTGGAGTAATTATCCCAATGGAAGAGCTCTCTCCCGTCGGCTAAGAGCAGCTACACTAGAGAGCTTACAGGAGCACAGCTAGATTGCTGCTTTAAGTTCTCTAGTGTAGCCAGAGCCCTACTGTTGTATTTGGAGGTTTCAGAGTAACAGCCGTGTTAGTCTGTATTCGCAAAAAGAAAAGGAGTACTTGTGGCACCTTTGAGACTAACCAATTTATTAGAGCATAAGCTTTCGTGAGCTACAGCTCACTTCATCAGATGTGATGAATTATAAATTGGTTAGTCTCTAAGGTGCCACAAGTACTCCTTTTCTTGTTGTATTTGGGTTCACACCAATGTAGGGACATGTTCAAAACAAAAACTTTTGATTTTTTTTTTAAAGTCAAGGATATCTGTAACATCAGAGTTTGTAAAACCCATTTTTGTTTCATTTCATTATGCTCAGTTTTGGATATGAAACTGTAGTACTTGATGGTTTCCCTTTAAAATGCATAATTGTATGGCTTGCTTCTCCACTGCCTAGCATCTTTTGTTGCTGTTCATATGCAAAGTGAGTGTAAAACAGCAGCATGGCTGATTGGCAGCACTTTGCACCCACTTTACTCTCAGTTTGCACAGTTGTAAATGACAAGGTAAAGGACAGTGGAGGAATCAAGCTCCTAAGGCCTTGTCTTCACTGCTAAAAAAGGTGTATTCTTAAACTTCAGGATAACAAATGAGTTTCAGCTATCCTTTACGTAAAAAAAGTTACTTTAGGCCTTGTCTCCACTGCCACTTATAGCGCTGAAACTTTCTTCGCTCAGGGGGGTGAAAAAACACACCCCTGAGCGATGCAAGTTTCAGCACTGTAAAGTGGCAGCGTAGAAAGTGCTACAGCGCTGGGAGCGGGGAGCTATTCCCCTCACAGAGGTGGTTTTATTACAGCGCTGGAAGAGCTCTCTCCCAGTGCTGGAGCCTTGACTACAGACCACTTTAAAGCACTTCTGCGGCAGCGCTTTAATGTCGGCTGTGTAGACATACCCTTAGTTTTACTGTGAGATAGACTAGGGCTGTGTCTGCATTGCCCCTTTCAGAGCTAAAACTTTAGTTGTTCATGGGTGTGAAAAAAAAAACTCCTGAGTGACAAAAGTTTTGGCGCTGAAAAGTACCAGTATAGACAGCACTTTATCGCCAGGAGCCACACTCTGGGCGATAAAGCTACCACCTCGTTTGGGGTGGGTTGTTTGTTTGTTTTTTTTAATCACCAGGAGAGCTCTCCCCCAGCGATAAAGCATGACTACACTGGCCACATCACAGTGCTGCTGCAGCCGCGCTGTAACGTGGGCAGTGTAGACATACCCTTAGTAAGGTCAACAGAGCTGACCTTTCCTAGTTTATCTTATGGTAAAACTAAGTGCCTTGTCCTCACTGTGCCTTTACCTCAGGATAGCTCACACATGTTAGTTAACCTGAGGTAAAAAATACTTCCTTTTTTTAAAAGACAAGGCTTGTGCGGTAAAAGCTCAATCTCCATACGCGCAAAACTCCCATTGAATTCAATGGTACTTACTTACATACAAGGGCTACAGAATCAGACCTGATTTACTGGAACAGATTAAACATCTTTCCACATTAAAACATAGGGTTTTTACAGCATAACAACAGGCTAGATTACAGTGTCTGTTCCTGCTTACATCCCCTAGCATATTTCTGTAAAGGGGCCAGAATAACTCCAGCATTCCTATCTTCACTTTCTGGACTATACAGGTTGTGTTTTTCAATGTAAGCCCGGACTGCATCAGGGACCAGGTAACGGACGCTCTGGCCTCTCCTCAGTGCTCTTCGGATCTTGGTGGAAGAGATGTCATTGGTGATCCACTCTTCTACCAGGTGAATGTTATTCTTGTGTTGCCATAGCGTGTCAGATTCATAGATAAATTTCTGTGCATTGTTTCCAGCTCTGGTTATGCAGACAAGGCCATGGTTTGCCACAATTTCAGTGATGTCTTCCAGCTTCCACAAGTTGGGGATTCCAAAGGACTCCAAGATGTCAGCTCCGCAGAGCAACTTCAGCTGTGGGACACCTAAAAAAAGGGAATGGACGAAGATTGAGTTTTAGCTGCTGGTATTTGCTGACTTAGCAATGATACGCTACCTCTCCATATCCTGGGTATACTGAGGTAATGGGATGAAATTAACATGAAAAGGAACATTCAGGCAGTGTATTAGAAAAAACATCCTGATAATAAGATTTATTAGGCTATCCACAGGAGTCTCCAAAGGGAGCAAAAAGTACTAGAAAATATAGTAACTCCCCACTTAACATCCTCTTGCTTAATGTTGTTTCGATGTTACGTCCCTGCTCCATTACAGAACATGCTTGTTTAAAGTTGTGCAATGCTCCCCTACAACATCATTTGGCCGCCTGTTTTGTCCACAGCTGGCAGCCCCCCTATCAGATCCCTACCCCCCCTCCCCCCCAGCGCCTCTGTGGACCTCAAAAGCTTATCTCTTTCACCAACAGAAGTTTGTTTGGCTTGATAGGTGTCTGCCCTTCCTGGGTGGATGGTGTTAGTAAACTCTGGCCAGGAAAGACTAAGATATCAAATTATTTTTAAGGGATCAAAAAAACACACTGGGGGAAAAAAAATCCATCGTGGAAAGTTGGAAGGGGCTTATTGGCTGAAACCAAAAGGTGTGGGTGGGCCCAAGGTACTAAGAAACTGGCAAGCTTGTTAGGTCTTAGTTCATGCAGGTGCTCAGGTTAAATAGAGATGAATAATAAAATTACATCTTTGTAAGAAGTAATAATCAATCTGGACGTTAGCTGGAATTTCTAAATCATGCTACTCCACTTTCATGGGGTTTTAAATTACAACCCCTTCCTCCATTTCTGGATACACAAGGGACTTCTGACTTATTGTTCTTCCTTCCCTCATTGAATAAAAAGAGCCTATGATCCACAATTTCTTAACTTCAGCTGTAGTGTGACAAATCTCAGTAAACTAAATGTTTTTTTTCCAGTTCATATTTCTGTTATCTTAAGGATTAGTCTAAGACCTGATTACTTCACCCTGATAGTCTACTATTATGAAGGAGACTACTGATTCACGCCATAAAATCTAGGTGCTTTATTTTCTTTACATTGTTCAGTAGGGAGGTCAGAACTGAGATTGAATATCAGAAAAATGCTTCTCAATGGCAGATCACCATGGCCTGGAAATAAGTGTGGGTTGCTATGGGGATTTATTTCGCAAACATACTCAACCTTTTGTTTCTGGACTCAGTTGATTCTTTTTAACAGGAATGTATCTATTTGCTTCCTGTTTTCTCTTTCGACCTGGCTTTATTAGAGGTACAGCACTCTGGAGACTGTTATCAGGATTAGAAGATGCAAGTTTCTGATGATGGTATCTACAAAATAAATAATTTTTGAAAGAGTATTAGAGTTGTGTGATAACATAGGGAAGAGAACCACCTACTGAATCATATTTCATCACTTTCTCCTGCAGCAGTACCCTGAGTTTTTCACAGAGGTCTCTTGAGAACTGCCCCAACCATGGGCTGTGAGATCAGAGTCCTATGACTGCCACTGTGCTGGAGCTAGAAGCATCAGCAATTAAGTAAGTTTATTTTTTCAAAGGAAGAAATTGGACGGAGTTAGAGTAATACACAAACCATATGGAGAAGAAGGGCAAACACAGAAGCATTATGGGGGTGAAGGAAGATTGAAAAATAGGCATTCCTTTAAGGTTCTCACATTACTTTTAAAAGTACGGAAGAGCAGCATTGTACATCAGCAGAACTCAGTGAGGGAAGCTTGGGCAGCATGGGCCCACTCTACTCTCAGCTCTAGTCACCGTTATGAATCCCTCACTTTCTTCAGTGTTAAAAAGGCATAAAAAATAAGGATGTAAGTGATATGCCCTTAGAAATTTTAAACTGTTCAGAGTCTCAGCGTATAGGCATGGAGGGGGGGGGAGGGCTAATCCCACAACCCTTATTTATGTGAAAAACTCTTGCTCATATGAATAGTCCCTTTGACTTCCATGGGACTATTCATGTGATTAAGAGTTGCAGAATTGACCCTTAGCCATTTAAACCATTCCTGTCCTGATCCTACTATAGGAATACGTGTCTTTTCAGTGTATGGCTACGCAATACCTTAGAACTTTGAGTGTCTCCAGCCACTCATTCTGGCTGCTTTCCCAGTCATCAACTTCCACCCAGTCTGAGCTTTCTGTAGCAAGCTGTGCCATGGTTACTCGGTGATTGGCACTGATCAAACTTTTCTTCTTATATGCATCACCCACTGGGGAAATGATTCCTTTGATTACTTTGTATTTTCCTGCATGACAAGCACACCCACACAAAAACATAAGGAGTGACTGAGCAGATGTCAACTTCACTGTATTGTACATAAAGTACTTCATATGCATGGTCATTATGGTCTTTAAAAGAAAATAGATGCCATTTCCCCACAGAGCCCTGTTAGCCAATCCCCTGGAACCGGAAAAGTGTTGTGCCCTGTGACTGATGTATGGAGCACAGCTGTGAAAGAGAATTTGAATCATGCTGCCAAGGGTAGGTGACACAGACTACAAAAAGCTGGTGTGATAGTCCCAGGATTTGGGGAGAGGAGGCTGTGACAGATTAACAATATGTCTGAGTCAAACTGTGAACTCCTTTTTGTTTTGTGGACCCCATTTTGTTTCTGGGTCTCTCTTTTGTATTGTAATCTTTATTCTGAAGTGTGACCTTCATGTTGTATTGCAGTCTTTGTGGATTGGAGCATCCATTTTGTAGCAGGGGCTTGACACCTAGTGGAACAACTATGTCTGAGAAGCAATGACAGAGCAATCAAGGGTTATCAACATTGAATGACTCTTCCCTAGTACAATAATGTTTTTTTTCTATTGTTAGGGTAATTGACTCTGAATGACAAGGGAGAAGCTTCAGAGTAACAGCCGTGTTAGTCTGTCCCAAACTTACCCAGCTGAAGCACATAGACAACATGGAGACAGAGATTGTTTTAAAAGAGGAAAGGAGTACTTGTGGCACCTTAGACACTAACAAATTTATTTGAGCATAAGCTTTTGTGAGCTAAGGTGCCACAAGTACTCCTTTTCTTTTTGCGAATACAGACGAACATGGCTGTTACTCTGAAACCTTTGGCACATGCAAAATGACCAGCCAAAAGAAGGCAGCAAAAGATGCATAGTTTAAGGATGCTGACCAAACCCAGGACTCACAGGAGGGATGAGATTAGATTTAGGGCGGCGGAAGGGGGTGTGCATTCAGGATGTTGTTGTTTTTCAAAGATCTGTTACTCTTGAAAAGGCTAGAGAGTTAAGTGTCTGTGATTACGATGTTTCTCTGATAAGTCTGTGTTCCTTGACTACCTCCTGCCACACTGACCCTGAAGGTTTTAATTAGAAACTGGGCTACAACAACCAGGTGGACTCTGGGGGAATATATCCTAGCAACTGAGGGCTCAGGAAGGTTGAGGCATTGGTTCCAGAATGTGGGATCCTACTGACCGAATAGGGAGTCAGACCCAGAGTCTATCTCTGGGAGCTTGTGTGAAATACCCAGAAGTAGGAACAATGACCAGTGACTATCCAGACCCAGGGAGGCTTAGAAACACATTGACGTAGGAGTTGGGTTGCTTACAACAGACTGGTCCACAAGAGGGGACAGGGATACAGAGGCCACTGCCACAGATATGACCGATTACTGTGCTATATTCCCGGCAACTCTGGACATTCTTCTATGTCTTAGGTTACTTATTATCATGCATACACTCATACCCATCTCTACATCTTGTGAATCGGAATCCGAATATAGACACTGTCATAGCAAAACAATCGCAGATACTCACACAAATGCACTCACCTAAACACACAACCACACACATCTCAGAGCTCTACATTTTGCATTAGCTAAGCTATTACTCCCACCTGTTTCATGCAAGTAGTCTTTAGCCAGCTCAAACAGCCTCAGATGCATGTTGGTGATTGGATTGAAAGAACCACAGGCCAGCAGAACAACCTCTCTCTTGTTATCTGGATTCTCCATATGATTTCCCTGAAGCCACAGGTCCAAATGGAGAACTTCAGAGTCACAGCCAAAAACTACAGTAAGGGGAGAGGACAAAAAAGTTGTTTTCTGCTCCTTTAGAGTTACCAAATAAAGCAGAAGATGGTTTGATTAGAAATGAACAACCCGTCATGCTAACATCAATATTTGCTCTACAATCTCTTACATGATGCTCCATTTTTGATATTAGGAGGTTAATACCAGATGCAATTCTGCTACCTCCAGAAGGTGTAACAGAGAAGGTGCAACCAGAGAGATTGGATGGGGCAAAGGTGGCTATATGCCACAAGAAGGATGATGAGGACTCTTGTGTGGGCCTTAAGTATGGGAAACATACAGTTGAGAATACTCAGGGCTTCAAAGGATGTAGAACGAAGAGAGTGGGGGAAGGCAGCATGAGATTTGTGTGTAATAGATAGCAATGTGACAGTACTAAGGGAGCTTTAGTAAAGAGTACAGTGTATATGGTGAATAATAGCAGCACTGCCATCCCAGCATTCAAAAATCATAGATCAGGCCCCTCAAAAATGATGAGATTTATTCTTTTGCAATGTTGGTCCTTTTATTTGCATTTGGCTTTCTGAGCCATTAGGGTGCAGTCAATTAATGTTTTCAATACACTTTTCTCCATAACCCGAAGGGCTAGAAAACATACTTTATAATGACAGAGGGAGACCCACTAACTTCCTCATTTTCCTCTCAGCATTAGCTTGCATCATAATCACTAAAAGAAAAGGAGTACTTGTGGCACCTTAGAGACTAACCAATTTATTTGAGCATAAGCTTTCGTGAGCTACAGCTCACTTCATCAGATGAAGTAAGCTGTAGCTCACGAAAGCTTATGCTCAAATAAATTGGTTAGTCTCTAAGGTGCCACAAGTACTCCTTTTCTTTTTGCAAATATAGACTAACACGGCTGTTACTCAGAAACCTATCATAATCACTGTGAAGATAATACGTTCTGTGGGTGGCCAAGGTTCAAAAAACAGTGATGTATGGTATAATTAAGGTTTAAAGGTCCCAGTGTTTATTTTTTGGCAGAATTGCTAGTAAATATTAGTCTAATCAAGAAAAAACACAAGCACTGGGTGTTTTAAACACATTCATTAAATATTGGCTTCAGTCCACAATTACCAGTATATAGTATTTTAGGCTGTAATTCTTTTCTATCAAAAACTACTACTCTAAATTAGTACTCTCAAGAAACTTAGGTACAGATTCTTCACTCCATTATTCTGATTTTACACCTATCAATCATAGATCTGGCCAGGGTGATCCATTCATTAATGATCTATGAACTAGATTATTGCAATTCATAGTTAGGAGTGGAACCACACATCCTGAAAAAAGCTCTTACTGGTATAAAATGCCTGCTTAGCTGCGCAAGCTGCCATGAATGCATCACTCCAGCATTCACTTTTCCAGTCTTCCCAGTGAATACAGAAACTGCTTCAGATTGTGTCCTGATTTTCAAAATCCTCCATAGGACTGGTTTAGGTATTGAGAGATCACTTCTCTCTCTGTGACTGAGACTGTGAATTCCTATGACAGCTATATTCAGGTGAAACAATTAAACTATTGATCAACAGGAAGAGGTTCATGAGTGTGGGAAACAGAACTTTGGTAAAAAGAAAAGGAGTACTTGTGGCACCTTAGAGACTAACAAATTTATTTGAGCATAAGCTTTGTTAGTCTCTAAGGTGCCACAAGTCCTCCTTTTCTTTTTGTGGATACAGACTAACATGGCTGTTACTCAGAAACCTATCATAATCACTGTGAAGATAATACGTTCTGTGGGTGGCCAAGGTTCAAAAAACAGTGATGTATGGTATAATTAAGGTTTAAAGGTCCCAGTGTTTATTTTTTGGCAGAATTGCTAGTAAATATTAGTCTAATCAAGAAAAAACACAAGCACTGGGTGTTTTAAACACATTCATTAAATATTGGCTTCAGTCCACAATTACCAGTATATAGTATTTTAGGCTGTAATTCTTTTCTATCAAAAACTACTACTCTAAATTAGTACTCTCAAGAAACTTAGGTACAGATTCTTCACTCCATTATTCTGATTTTACACCTATCAATCATAGATCTGGCCAGGGTGATCCATTCATTAATGATCTATGAACTAGATTATTGCAACTCATAGTTAGGAGTGGAACCACACATCCTGAAAAAAGCTCTTACTGGTATAAAATGCCTGCTTAGCTGCGCAAGCTGCCATGAATGCATCACTCCAGCATTCACTTTTCCAGTCTTCCCAATGAATACAGAAACTGCTTCAGATTGTGTCCTGATTTTCAAAATCCTCCATAGGACTGGTTTAGGTATTGAGAGATCACTTCTCTCTCTGTGACTGAGACTGTGAATTCCTATGACAGCTATATTCAGGTGAAACAATTAAACTATTGATCAACAGGAAGAGGTTCATGAGTGTGGGAAACAGAACTTTGGTAAAAAGAAAAGGAGTACTTGTGGCACCTTAGAGACTAACAAATTTATTTGAGCATAAGCTTTGTTAGTCTCTAAGGTGCCACAAGTCCTCCTTTTCTTTTTGTGGATACAGACTAACACGGCTGCTACTCTGAGAACTTTTGTAGGAATTGGACCTCGACTATGAATCCTTCTGCAAGAGATGAGAACAAACACATCCAGACCTAAATGCAAAATTCATTTCTTTAGGTTAGCTTTTCTCCAAAAAGTTATTCACACAGAAAGATACACAACACAGCACACATACAAACAGGCAAACTATAAGCTATTATTCTATTACACACTGTGAAGGAAGAGAGAGATATTGTTATTTTGAAATATTTGGGAGGCATTCAGATACTACAATAATGGAGGCCCATGTAAGTATAAAAATACCGAATCACCACTTGTTTAATACAGAAGGCAGCTCAAACATTACTACATTTGGACAGACAAATATAGCATCTAGTGAACGATCCAATTTACCTGAACCTAGTGACAATGATGTCTATTAATTGTATCATGAGGAACAGAATCTTTTCAAGTCACCTTTATCAGCTCTTCCTACCAAGACTGAGAGCAGACAACATTCCTCAGCTGGCAGCTTTGCGATTTGACCACAGGAAGCAGAAGAGCTACTCTGAAACCTCTTAGCTCTGAAGGTGAAGTTATCACCAGTTTACTTGTTCTCTTTGCTACTGTTCCGTTCAGACTGATCTATCTATCTGTACTGATCATGGTTAGCATGTCAGTACAAGTTAAGATTTTTATTGTGTTCTTTTGAGATGGGCTTTTTAAAGTTTTTTTAAAACCTTTACTAAAATATTAAGGGGTGGGGAGACTGGGGCATTATATTACCCCCAAGCCCATTACAAATTAGCTATTCTGCACTAATCCTGCCAATTCTCATTACGATAAAGGGACTTTGTGCTTATGGTGACCTCAGGGAAGTAAGCTCCTTTCAGGGGAATGCTGAGCTTTTGAAATCCAACGGCAATTGATAGCAGAAAAGAATTACAGGGCATAACAGAATTTTGTCACTCATACCAGCCATGTATTACTGGAATAAAAACCTCTCTTAAATGGCACTTCTCCCAGATTCTTGAGCATCCGATCAGACCAGCTATGATTCATTCCTGCCTGACTCACATGGCCTACCACCTGAGCTGATGAGTGCCCAAACACCATTAATTCGGATTGTAAACACAGTTTTGTTTTAGGGCTATTTAATAGGGGTGTGTGTATCCATGGCAGAAACCAGGGAAAGAGTTTAGAATCTCTTAAATCCAGTAAAGCAGCAAAAATAATTAAAGCTCGAATCCTTTATCAAAAGGGTAGATAGTTGTGTACAGGGTAGAGTTAATGTAAGTTGAGATATTGTTTATTAGCTTTTAATTATTATTTCTGAAAGGTGAATTTAGTGCTTTTGAACTAATAAAACTAATAGCACTGACTATAGCCACACAATGCTCCGCAATCCCGACTCACAACATCCTTGTCTTCTGAGCTGAGATTTATAACAATGTGGTACTTTTGTTAATATTTCTAAAGACTAGGATGAGACCATTAAACTACTTCTACTTATGAGCCAAATTAAGATTCTAATCCAGTTCTCCAGAGGTGAAACTTCAATGTTTAATTCACTGAAACGCTTAGCCTCCATTGCAACTGAAAAGAGCTACTAATATTTAAGGGCAAACATTGATATCTACAAGATATACAGTAGTGCATACCACATATCACAGGGTAGAATGGTGCTCTCTACATATATAATATAAAATACCTGTTTCCAGATACAGTAGCAAATTTAGCATACACATCAATAGAGATTGACTTTCGAGTGGGAAAGGAATAGAAGCTTCTGAAGAGAGGGCTGCAAAATATAAAAATGGTCCAAATCAGGTTGGGACTAAAATACTAAAAAGCTTTGAATGCTCATAGGAGAGTACCTGGTAGGGTTAGTCCATGCTTAGGCAAACAGATGATGGAATTAAATTTGCTATTATAACAGCACATTGTCAGGAGACAAAGGCTTTGTCTACATTGAGAAGATCTGGATGATACAGTGGTAAAAATTCATGCAGCAATATGCCCTTCTGCTTGTACCATTGCTTGCAAAAGCGGAGCTGTGTTGGTGCTACACGGCAATGGGAGAACTCCTTAAAATTCGCAGTGCAGTTAAGGCCTTTGTCTCCATATTAAGGTTTGCTGCTGCAACATCATGTAAAATACAAATTCAGTTAATCTAGAGGCATCATCTAATAGTACCATGTCCCTTCCTATGAGCATGGTCCCCTCAAATCTTTGAATTTTGGACTTTCTAAGTTATTCCCAAACTGATTGGGAATTGTTGGGTGCTCAGTACCTTTGAAATGTGTCTACAAGTCCTTTGCCAGCTTTAAATATGGGATCAAGAGTTGAATGCCTCAAGTAACTACGTAACAGAGTTGTGTATTGGTGGAATATTTTACTGTGTAGTAAGTAATGAATAATAATATGTCTCATGTCATTTTCTTCTCAGTAAGTTATAGTGTTTGTTTTTGGAATCATTATTCTGATCCTTCAGCTCTACATCCTACAGAGGTACAAAGAGGTTTAATTAGTAAAACTTGTAGAGGTTAATTTAATGCATGCATGATGAATTCTGAGATTACAGAGGGAGAAATGAAGCAGGTGTCTTACCTAAAGTGCTGATTTGAGTATTCTGAGATGTTCTTGAGAAGAGCGAAATCATAGCCTGTCCCATAGTTTCTGTTCCCTTTAGACAAGGAGACTGGCAGCTGTTTTCACTCCCCTGAAGATCTGACAGCACAAACCTGAAGGACTGAAAACTCCAATAAAGGACCTGGCAGAAAAGGCCTGCTGACGTTTTAACTAGGTGGTACCATTTTCAATTCCTGTTTCTGTATCAGCAGTCTGCTCATTTAAAGTAAAGTCGTGATGGCAGGGTGGTCCTGCAGCCTGTATTTCGGAAATCAGCAGCAGTCCAGTGTCACCAAAAGTGCCTGATAAATATCTCTATGGTGGCAGGGTGACAACTGAGATAAGTCAGGCTATAAATGCAAAAAGAAAAGGAGTACTTGTGGCACCTTAGAGACTAACAAATTTATTGGAGCATAAACTTTTGTGGGCTACAGCCCACTTCATTGGCTGCATAAAATGAAACATATAGTAAGAATATATATATATATATATATACACACACACACATACAGAGAAGGTGGAAGTTGCCATACAAACTGTAAAAGACTAATTAATTAAGATGAGCTATTATTGGCAGGGGAAAAAAAACTTGTGTAGTGATAATCAAGATGGCCCATTTAGACAGTTGACAAGAAGGTGTGAGGATACTTAACTTAGGGAAATAGGTTCAATATGTGCAATGACCCAGCCACTCCCAGTCTCTATTCAAACCCAAATTAATGGTATCTAGTTTGCATATTAATTCAAGCTCAGCAGTTTCTCGTTGGAGTCTGTTTTTGAAGCTTTTCTGTTGCAAAATTGCCACCCTTAAATCTTTTACTGAGTGGCCAGACAGGTTGAAGTATTCTCCTACCGGTTTTTGAATGTTATGATTCCTGATGTCAGATTTGTGTCCATTTATTCTTTTGCGTAGAGATTGTCCAGTTTGGCCAATGTACATGGCAGAGGACCATTGCTGACACATATGGTAAAATGGTATAAATGATACATGTAACAGGAGGAAGAACATCCTGCTATTTCTTTCAAGCACATCTTCTGTTAAGAAACCTTTACTGAAGTTTTTCTGTGTTAGTTGGTGTGACAGAGATCTTTCTATTGAATAAATATAGGAGGATGAGATGATGGATATAATTTGGTACAGTGAAATTTCTACTAAGGTCCTCCTGCCCAATAGATAACTCCTTGTATTAAGCCATTCAATTATTCCCGAGGTTTTCAATACGGTTTTGTTCAACTTGCAGTTAAAAAAACCTCTACTGACAATTGATTTTACTAGTCCATTGGGTGGCTACCTGATGTAGCTTTCATTGTATATTTAAAGGTTGCTGGGAATAATACCATTCCAGGTTGAGCCTGGAGTTGCTGCTCTAATATTTCGCAGGCTTAAACCTAAAATTCCTCCCATTCTTTGGTTTGTATCAAAACCTTAATGCTATTTTAGAATAATGTTATCCAACAAGAGACTAATGTATACATCTGAAATGTGCAAACACAGACATTTGGAAACCCAATATTAGCTTTGTCTAGTAAAAATAAAAATTAAAAAAGGATATTAATTCAGTGAATGTTTAACTGATTTCTTGGGGTTGCTTTTCAGTCCGAGCTTGTCCCAGTACTGCAGCCAGTCACTTTTGAACAAGTTGATGGTAGTATCTTTACTTTCTTCACCATTGGAGTTCTGCAGGCATCTGGGTTTTACAGAGAGATATGTGGGACAGCAAAGAAACAGGGCTTGATTCTCCTGTAACATTGGTGTAAACCAAGAGTGATGCCACTGAAGCAGGAGCATGCAGAGGAATTTAAATTTGACCCCTTTAGAGGGAGTGGGGGGAGGCACAGAAGCTCACTCTCCCCCCTCCCCACCTGGCCCCTGGGGAGAGAGGACTCCCCTAGCTCTGGGGCTGTGGCTCTCTCCCCGCTGCAGCCCCGGGGCAGGGAGAGTACTGTGTCCCTCGCTGATTATTGGGGGTGCCCCTACTTGCCCCCACATTGTGCATGCCCTGCACTGAAGTCAGTGGAGATATCAGTGTAAAGAAATTTGAGGGGAGAATCAGGCCTGTGATACTCCCCTGATTCTCTCACAGGCAGTATACTCAAATATGTAATTCAGGTGTCATGAAACAGCACTGAGATGCTAGGACTGAGAAGCAGGCTGAGAAAAATCTACACCCATTGTCAAAAAGACAGGTTTCAGAGTAGCAGCGTGTTAGTCTGTGTTCACATAAAGAATAGGAGTACTTGTGGCACCTTAGAGACTAACCAATTTATTTGACAGGTTTCAGAGTAACAGCCGTGTTAGTCTGTATTCGCAAAAAGAAAAGGAGTACTTGTGGCACCTTAGAGACTAACCAATTTATTTGAGCATGAGCTTTCGTGAGCTGTAGCTCACGAAAGCTCATGCTCAAATAAATTGGTTAGTCTCTAAGGTGCCACAAGTACTCCTTTTCTTTTTGCAATTTATTTGAGCGTAAGCTTTCGTAAGCTACAGCTCACTTCATCCACTGAATGCATCCGATGAAGTGAGCTGTAGCTCTCGAAAGCTTATGTTCAAATAAATTTGGTTTGTCTCTAAGGTGTCAAAAAGAATTAATGTATCTG
Source organism: Lepidochelys olivacea (assembly GCF_965140295.1). Taxonomy (NCBI): domain Eukaryota; kingdom Metazoa; phylum Chordata; order Testudines; family Cheloniidae; genus Lepidochelys; species Lepidochelys olivacea. Next base: position 19,801,930 of record NC_140428.1, read on the forward strand.
ACTTATCTGTGATACAACTGCTATGTTTATTACCACTTCTGTCCTTCGATCATTCACACATACTTGGATTACATCAGATATCTGGCTGTTTTGGACCCAGCAGGAACACATCGATTATCTGGGAGAGATGCACTGGTGTTATGAAGATAGCGTAGGAAGAGAAAATGAGGGTGAACAATATGTGGCTGATGAACTTAGTGGCTTTTTAACTTTTCAACATATTTTATGTAGTTAGTTCTGTGTGTCAAGAATAGTGACAAAATAATTTGCCTCTAGCTATGCTTTTTAGAAGGCAAAGGTCATATAGACTGATTCTGCAACACAATAGACAAGATAATGATTTTTCAAAAGGGGGAAGCTTATCTTCTTGAAAGGTTTCAGAGTAGCAGCCGTGTTAGTCTGTATTCACAAAAAGAAAAGGAGTACTTGTGGCACCTTAGAGACTAACAATTTATTTGACCATAAGCTTTTGTAAGCTACAGCTTACTTAATTGGATGCATCCGATGAAGTGAGCTGTAGCTCACGAAAGCTTATGCTCAGATAAATTTGTTAGTCTCTAAGGTGCCACAAGTACTCCTTTTCTTTTTATCTTCTTGAAGTCTCTCATTGGGAAGGACTTTAATGAAGTGTTATCTTGATCACTCTCCTCTCTTTCCAGGGCGGGCTTTGGTGCTTATTCTTGTGGAGCCAGTTCCTAGGAGCTCAAGGTGATCTTCTGTGTATTCAGGAGTATAGGATGTTTAACTGAAGGAGTCTGCACTGTTGTATTAACTGCCGTGGCTACACAGTATGTATGTTTGCATTCAAGGCTACATTCCACTTCTGATTTTATGTTTTCTAAAGCAAAGCTAGTTTTCACTTCATTTTAATGGGACCCTTTGGTTTCTAACAGCTCTTAAATGAAGGGATCTGAGTATTTTAACAAACTCATTGTCTCAGCAGTGCCATAATAAAGTTAGTTACAACTGGTATACTTAGTTGAATAATTTTGTTTCACTGTTATCTTTTATAATTAATTGCAGGCTCTCTGCATTTTTCAGTTAGAGGATGGATTGCTGGGCATATAAAATGGAACAGAATAATCAAAAACTAGGAAAATATTAGCCTAATTTTGAAATTAGTGAGCTGGATTAAAAAGGTAGAATCATGTTTTCTGCACCTTCAGACTACTTCTAGTCATAATGTCAAAAAGAAGTATTGCTACTCCTTTCATTTATCAATTTTAAACACTGACAAACATTGCTACAATGATAACAAGAAGTCTCTCTCACAGTTGCTTTCTTACACAGGCCAAAACTAGCCCAAACTTTATGATCTGTCTGTGATGCTGTCAGTGAGCACTGTGACTTCAGCAGGTACTTTTAAAGTTTATTTAAATGAGAAATTAAACCTTTTCTCCTTCACAGAATTAGCTTTACACATTTCCCTGAAATACTGATCTACCTGACAATTTAAAGATATGGGTATCTAAATTAATTAAAGGGCACTGTCAAGCAGTTAGACCCAACATTTAGATTTTGTTTAAGTGAAACCTAAAAAGAATATGTTCTATTATATTCCTTTAAAATGTAAGTGAAATCATAGAATATCAAGATTGGACAGGACCTCAGGAGGTCATCTAGTCCAACTCCCTGCTCAAAGCAGGACCAATCCCCAATTTTTGCCCCAGCTCCCTAAATGGCCCCCACAAGGATTGAACTCACAACCCTGGGTTTAGCAGGCCAATGCTCAAACCACTGAGCTATCCCTTCCCTTGTTTATTTAAATATTCTGCAGAAGTCCTGGAAACCGAAACAGGGCAGCATGGTGTTAGCATGTAAGAAGAAAAGCTGATTATAATTACAAGTAAAATTGACCAATCTATTTTTGTTGTGGAAGCTGAATGAAGTGAAAATAATAAATCAGTAGCCCTGATTAAGAGTGATTTAGATTTCTTAAATGTTCAGTTTTAATCTAAGGTGTGGTGGGTAAAACAAGTAAATAATTTTCTTTTTATAAGTGACAGAAATATGTCATGTATTTGCACTGCTTCCATTTGGAGTCTGGCTTTTGTGACAAAGTACTTAATAGGGTGGGTGAAATTAAAAGAAACTATGAATGACCATAACTGTTGAGTAAATCCTTTTTCTACTAATTTAATTTTTCACTTCTCTTCCTATCCTCCCCTTACCCTAAATATGTCTGAGTGTTATTCTTCATGGCAATCTGACTTGCCAGTATGGCTTCTCCTGGACTGATTCTGAACAGACTAAAACTGGAATGTGTTAGAATTATAACATTCAAAAACCAGTCGAAGAACACTTCAATCTCTTTGGTCACTCGATTACAGACCTAAAAGTGGCAATTCTTCAACAAAAAAACTTCAAAAACAGACTCCAAGGAGAGACTGGTGAATTGGAATTAATTGGCAAACTGGATACAATTAACTTAGGCTTGAATAAAGACTGGGAGTGGATGTGTCATTACACAAAGTAAAACTATTCTCCCCCCCCACTGTTCCTCCCACGTTCTTTCAACTGCTGGAAATGGCCCACCTTGATTATCACTACAAAAGGTTTTTTTTCCCCCACCACCCGCTCTCCTGCTGGTAATAGCTTACCTTACCTGATCACTCTGGTTCCAGTGTGTATGGTAACACCCATTGTTTCATGTTCTCTGTGTATATAAATCTCCCCACTGTATTTTCCACTGCATGCATCCGATGAAGTGAGCTGTAGCTCACGAAAGCTTATGCTCAAATAAATTGGTTAGTCTCTAAGGTGCCACAAGTCCTCCTGTTCTTTATACTGATCCTTGTAACAGTCACAGTGAGGAGAATTTCAAAACAAGAGAGATTCCCAGCAAAGTCTTTAACTATCAATATATACAAACATCAGGGGGCTCTTGAATGGAAACGGCAGTGCTTTGGTACTCTTATGAGGTTCACTCTGTGTCAGTACTTTTCAGTGCTTTCAAGAGTTTTTACACAGAATTTTTCAAATCCTCTTCCTTATTAGCACAAAACAGTTAGCAGGCAAGGACATGAAGGGTTTGGTGCCACTTTGAGTGCAGCCCTTGCACTGGCATCAGCTGGAAGAGTTGCTATGGAAACAGTTATGGAACAGGAGAAGGAAGGAGCTGGACTTGCCTTTGTAATGCATAAAGCTCCAGTTTCAAAGAAGAAAGTGACTCAGACTGCAGACCTGAATAGGTCTGCTCCTAAAAAAAGGGGAAAATAATCGGAAATTTAAAGATGAAAATATATGGTGCCTTTTCAGCAATGGGATCAAATGTCCTTTTGCATCATGGCAGCTAATTTTACAGTCTAGAAAATCAGGCAGCTATTAAACTGCATCATAAACTTGCCTTCTAACTCGTGTCTCTTTACAAATTGAGGTATTTATAGGCAAGATCTGATTATTCACACATACTCTCAATTTCTTAATTCATGCTGACATCTGCAGCTTAGCAACATTTCTCCAGGAAACACATGTGTTGTGCTGGCTCAGGGACCAGAAGGGCTGAAATCTAATACCATTGTGTAATATGCATTTTCTGATAGTGTAATTCTTAAAACTATTGGCACTTTCAGAACCAGGGTCCACTGACTATGGAGTGACCCTCACCTTCATACTCTGGCAACATTCTGATCTACTTCGTTGAAAAGTGGTGCCTTGTACAAAGGGAAATTAATTAGCTTTTCCCAGCAGAGAACAGTAATGTAGGACTCCAGGAATGCTTACAGCCCATCTACTGTCAGACTGTCACATTCAACTCTTCACTCTAAGTTGAAACTATTTAAGAAATTAATGTGTTGTTGAATTATGGACTTCTTATTCCTTAAGCTTTTTAGAGACATCAACAAAATGGATACAAGTTATTCACTGAAGTAACTCCATTGGCCTCAGGGTTGAATTTGGCCCAAAGGCTTTTGAGATTAAAAAGTCATTCTTATAAAGAGAAGTTAAAAAATTTCAGAAACTCCTGTGCTAACTAAAGTAAATTATTTCATTTCAGACAACTTTTAGAGTACCTCACAGTTACTCTCATTCATCACAATTGTACAGGTCTTTCCTCTAATTGTGAAAAACTGCTCACTGCCCTGGAATAATCAGGAACAACTCAATTAATTTCAGTGTTCTTTTACAAAAGGACTTATTTGAAGCCTTTACTGTTGCAGATTTCAAAGCCCCTTATTTCTACTACAAAACTGTGGAAATGCTATTGCCTAATTTAGATTGAGTAGGCATTCAGGGTGACACTTAAAATGTAACTTGAGATCAATATGTCTATTGTCTTGGAAATATTTTTTCCTAAAGACTTGTTAAAGAAAGTGAGCTAATACCTACACCTATCTTGTTTACATAAGTAAATCTCAAATGTGTACTGTTTTGTAACTCTCCAGAAAACTTGTGCTGGATGAGGAGATAACTTCTGTAGAATATTGGTTTTATGTACAGTATTGTAAGAATAATCCTTTGAATCTGTTGCACAAAAATAATGAATCCATTTCTCCTGATGTTTACTTTAACTGTTTTCTTACTAGGGCTGCCTTAAGAAAATTTGGCTAAAACTCTATATTGTGATTTTAGGAACAGTTGATAATTTAAAAAATTAATTGTATGATTCTGTCCCAGAACACGCGAAATAACGTCTTCAATATTTCTCTCTAAAATAACTTTGATTTAATCTTTTTTACTCCAACATTAAGTGGGCCAATCCTGTTCAGTAACTTACAGCTCATGCTTAAAGGAAGACACTGAGATTTTTAAAATGTATTCTATACTGTTTCTAAATAGTAAAGAAGCAGTGTCTGGCACTTAGATCAGGCAACTGGATATGAAGACTCCTTGATGCTACTGCCAGTTCTTACTTGCTTTACGACCTTGGACAACTCACTTAAACTTCCTTTACCTCAAGTTTAGTCCTCTGTCAAAAGGAGATAGCAATACTTACTGAACTCAGAGGGGTTGTGAGGCTTCATTAGTGCATTAGCACCATGTGAGGGACAGCTGGAAGATACTATAGCAGTGCAAAGTATCCTTAAGAGACTAAAGCAGGCCTGTACTTATCCACTGATCTATTGTGCCCCTCTTGTAAATCCTTGTAACACTCAAGAAACTTGCCTCTCAAGCAAGAAGTTGTTATAATGATTAAAGATAACTTATGAAATTTAGGTTTCAGAGTAGCAGCCGTGTTAGTCTGTATTCGCAAAAAGAAAAGGAGGACTTGTGGCACCTTAGAAATTAACAAATTTATTTGAGCATAAGCTTTCGAGAGCTACAGCTACAATGCATCTGATGAAGTGAGCTGTAGCTCACGAAAGCTTATGCTCAAATAAATTGGTTAGTCTCTAAGGTGCCACTAGTACTCCTTTTCTTTTAATGAAATTTGGGTTTCAGAGTAGCAGCCGTGTTAGTCTGTATCCGCAAAAAGAAAAGGAGTACTTGTGGCACCTTAGAGACTAACCAATTTATTTGAGCATAAGCTGTAGCTCACGAAAGCTTATGCTCAAATAAATGTGTTCGTCTTTAAGGTGCCACAAGTACTCCTTTTCTTTTTAATGAAATGTAGTATCATGTAGAAAGCTTACAATGCTTTCTGAGGACGGGCCAGTGACACCAAGAATAACAATATAGATGCACATAACTATTAATTATTCACTGTGAAATATTGTACAGTATATTAAGCTTCTTTCTCTCTTGGGAGCGATGAGAAGAGACGCTGCTGTCCCCATTCTTCAAAGTCCACCCTGTCTTCCTGGATATGAAATATGTACATTGCTACCTTTGGAGCCTAGAAAAGCCACTCCTGGATCATTCAGACTGATACAACGTGCTTTCCTCTTCCAAGGGCTGTATGTGCCACCTCTGAGCAGTTCCAAATAAAGTTACCTTTTAAACTATCTTGAACTATTTTGCACTCAGGGATGAGAGGACAGGTATATGACCTGATTGTTTTCACTTTCCCCCTTCATTTTAGTTTGTTTGCACTGCAGCACAAAACTGAATATTTGTTCCGTTAAATGCAATTTAAGGGATTGGAACCCCTGAAAATACAGTAACCTGATGTAGCTGCAGACTGTCTGGATAACATATAACATAAATTCCACTCAGCCATTTTTACCCCATTTTTTTCTGTCAGTTTAAATAATATGAAGTATCTCTTTAATGAACTAGGAGAAGTGGCTTGCCCAGCAGATGAAGTCTAAAAGTCTAATGAAATGGTACTGGCTATCCTGGGGATAGTTTATAGCAGCCTCTTAAGCCAGGGAATTTCCTATAGGGGTGGTCTTCAAAGCATTATATTTCATAGTAAGTGACCCCCATTTTGGCCCAGAAAGTTAGTCTCTTCTCTATAAACAAGAATTCCAATAAATTCTCCAGTTTTTGGTTTTTTTTGTCTATGTGAAAGAGTGAAATCATCACTAAAAAGTGTGTGAGTCTTCCCCAAAATGACAAATGGTCCTCCACTCCACCAAGCTGGCCCACTGCTTGGATTACATCGGCTCAGGGTTGAAGAACAGCTGTTTAAAGCTGGAACTGAGCAAAATGGAACAGAGGAAAACACTATGGGAGTCTGCAGTCTCCTTTAGTTGGAGGAACGCACTCACAATTGGTCAGTTTGATCTGTAGTTTAGGATTCTTCTCTGACTTGTAAGCTCTCACAGTGCTATGATAAACAATGTTCTCTATCAACTCTGGTTGCTAATGAGACTCCATTTCATCCAGACCAGATGATATGACCTGCATGCCTTTATTACCCATTGGCAGGATTACAGCAATACAATATATCTGGGCATAAAGCTCTTGGACTATAGGAAACTTCACATGGGTAGACATACATGCACTAGCTTTGCTTGAGCTAGTGTTCTAAAAAATAGCACTGTGGTCACGGTGGCACAGACAGCAGGTCAGGGTAGCCTCCCCCAATACAATCTTACTTGACCCCCCACTCAGTAGGTACATGGACTGCTAGCCCAAGCTGTTACTCTTGCCACATTGCTATTTTTAGGTGCCAGTTTGAACATAACTAACATGTGTACATCTACCCAAGCTGGGAATCGCACCTTCCAATTGCTGAGTAAATGTGCCCACAATTTTCTTCCCTGGGAAGAAGAAGAAAGAGAAAAAATAAACTATACGTGACAGATGTTAATCACATAATTTAATGCAGTACTGGAAGTCAGATGCTACAGTGATGAGAGTGCTACAAGAACCTCTATAGAACAAGAGAGCCTCCTGCTCTGAATGTCCTTAGAAAGGTAAATCACTATACCAACTCAAGTAATTTTTTTCCTCATAATAAAAGTTTCGTTAAATTATGTATTATCATTTAGGACTGGTAGGTACTGAATTAACACTATCAAAATTATTCCAATGTGACCACAAACAATATTTAAACACTCATACCAGTAAACAATAGTTCTTTGTTTTTTATCCACTTTCTCTCATTCATGTCTCCAAACGCCAAATCCTTGGTATGTACTGATGAAAAAGCTCCTCATGCATTTCTATGTACTTAGTTTAACAAAGCTGAGGTGAGTTATACCACATCCAACTATTTTCATGCCCACTACTAAATAAGACATTGAAAATCTCTCTCTAAGGATTTCTGAGAAGGGTAAACAAAATGACTTAAATAAAATTAGTTCCCATAGGCATTCTTTGTAAATTGACAGGTTTCAGAGTAGCAGCCGTTTTAGTCTGTATCCACAAAAAGAAAAGGAGTACTCGTGGCACCTTAGAGACTAACAAATTTATTTGAGCATAAGCTTTCGTGAGCTACAGCTCACTTCATCGGATGCGTGCAGTGGAAAATACAGTAGGGGGATTTTATATACACAGAGAACGTGAAGCAATGGGTGTTACCATACACACTGTAAGGAGAGTGATCAGGTAAGGTGAGCTATTACTAGCAGGAGAGAAAAAAACAAACAAACAAAAACCTTTTGTAGAGATAATCAAAGTGGGCCATTTCCACCAGTTTGACAAGAACGTGTGAGGAACAGTGGGGGGGGGGGGGTGGAAATAAACATGGGGAAATAGTTTTACTTTGTGTAATGACACATCCACACAAAGATGGACTACAAGCCGTAAGGAACAGTATCCCCAATAATGTCATGGCAAACCTGGTGGCTTAACTTTGTGACTTTGTCCTGACCCATAACTATTTCACATTTGGGGACAAATCAGCAGCACTGCTATGGGTACCTGCATGGCCCCAAGGTATGCCAACATTTTTATGGCTTACTTAGAACAACGCTTCCTCAGCTCTCGTCCCCTAATGCCCCTACTCGTGCTACACTGATCACATCTTCATCATCTGGACCCATCGAAAAGAAGCCCTTGAGGAATTCCACCATGATTTCAACAATTTCCATCCCACCATCAACCTTAGCCTGGACCAGTCCACATAAGAGATCCACTTCCTGGACACTACAGTGCTAATAAGCAATGGTCACATAAACACCACCCTATACCGGAAACCTGCTGACCACTATACTTACCTACTTAGCCTCCAGCTTTCATCCAGACCACACCACACGATCCATTGTCTACAGCCAAGTTCTACGATACAACCGCATTTGCTCCAACCCCTCAGACAGAGACAAACACCTACAAGATCTCTGTCAAGCATTCTTACAACTACAATACCCACCTGCTGAAGTGAAGAAACAGATTGACAGAGCCAGAAGAGTATCCAGAAGTTACCTACAACAGGACAGGCCCAACAAAGAAAATAACAGAACGCCACTAGCCGTCACATTCAGGCCCCAACCAAAACCTCTCCAGCGCATCATCAGGCATCTACAACCTATCCTGAAGGACGACCCATCACTCTCACAGATCTTGGGAGACAGGCCAGTCCTTGGTTACAGACAGCCCCCCAACCTGAAGCAAATACTCACCAGCAACCACACAACAAAAACACTAACCCAGGAACCTATCCTTGCAACAAAGTCCGTTGCCAACTGTGTCCACATATCTATCCAGGGGACACCATCATAGGGCCTAATCACATCAGCCACACTATCAGAGGCTCGTTCACCTGCACATCTACCAATGTGATATATGCCATCATGTGCCAAAAATGCCCCTCTGCCATGTACATTGGGCAAGCCGGACAGTCTCTACATAAAAGAATAAATGGACACAAATCAAATGTCAAGAATTATAACATTAATAAACCAGTTGGAGGACACTTCAATCTCTCTGGTCACTAGATTACAGACCTACAAGTGGCAATATTACAATAAAAAAACTTCAGAAACAAGACTCCAACGAGAGACTGCTGAATTGGAATTAATTTGCAAACTGGACACCATTAAATTAGGCTTGAATAAAGACTGGGAGTGGATGTATCATTACACAAAGTAAAACTATATCCCCCTGCCCCTACTGTTCCTCACAGGTTCTTGTCAACTGCTGGAAATGGCCCACCTTGATTAACACTACAAAAGGTTTGTCTGTTTTTTGTTGTTGTTTTTTTCTCCTGCTGGTAAGCTCACCTTACCTGATCACTCTCCTTACAGTGTGTATGGTAACACCCATTGCTTCATGTTCTCTGTGTATATAAAATCCCTCTACTGCATTTTCCACTGCATGCATCCGATGAAGTGAGCTGTAGCTCACGAAAGCTTATGCTCAGATAAATTTGTTAGTCTCTAAGGTGCCACAAGTACTCCTTTTCTTTTGTAAATTGACATTGTTAAGATAGATGTTCAAAAATTCATTGGGGCAAGCAATAAAAAGTTATATATAGTATTAATACATTCTAATTTTAATTTAAAAAACCACCTTGTTTTGTTAATACCAACAAGAACTTGTTTTCGTTGCCACTTTCTTTTACCAAGGATTTTGTATTTGGTTTCAGTTGGTGAAACTGACACAAAATATACTGTACAAACATACATGCTATATACGTGACATTTTCAATAAGTGCAACACATACTGGTAAAAGTCCAGGGCTGTTGTATAGTGATGCTATGCATTGTTAAACAGCTACCGCCTTCCATCCCAGAGGTGGAGTACTTCAGCGTGGGATGAAGTGATACGGAGAACAGCCAGACTAATTTAGGGCCCAGTCCCACAAAATCTTATTCCTGCATGTAGTCTTTGCTCATGCAAGCAAAGTTCCACTGATGGGATTTACTTGTGTGCGTAAGGACTGCAGGAGTAACATATAATCATTTCTAAATGCCTTTGGCAAGACAGGCTGCATTTCCCTACCCTGTGGCAGCGCTTGTTTTCGTTTCAGTCATACAGAGGTAAGCGGAACTGACTGAAAAATTGGCTGCGCGCTGGGAGGCAAGTCCCTGGCCAGCGACAAGGCCCCCCGCCTGCAGCCAGAGCTCCCCATGGGGCCGCCCTGCTCCCTTCCCCACGCAGGGTAACCCAGGCGCGGCCCCTGGGCGCCTCGCCCCACAGAGGCACCCCTCAAGCTGCTTACCCGGCTGACAGGCGGCGCCACAGCTCCACAGAGAACGGCCCAGGGTGGGGCGGACCCACTGTGGCCCGGGGTACCAGGCGCCGACGGGACCGCCGGGTACAGCGCACAAGCAGGAGTGCTTCGATTGGCTACTCGGCGACGGAAGTGGACATGGGTCCGTTGCCTAGCGATGTCCCCCTTTCCGGAAGTGGGTGGGGTTGGATCTCCCTGCCACCCTAGAGCCTGAGGGATGGGTATGGAGTGAGGGAGAACCCCCGCCGGCTCCGCACGTCCTGAGGTGAGGCCGGTCCGAGCCTCCAGGGGAAGGGATGCTTGTGAGTAAGGGGCTGGGGGCTTGTGGGGTTAGGCTGGCCCAGGGGCTCGGAAGGGTTAGGGGCGGGGCTGCCGCTTTCGTTGTGGGGGCGGGTTAGCTGAGGGGTGTGAGTCAGGGGCTGTTTGTGGAGTCAGGGTGCATAGGCGCTGAGGCTTGTGAGTAGGGCTGTTTGTGGGGTCAGGATGCACAGAGGCCCTGAGGAATACAGGAAGCTGGGAATGGGGTTAGCTGGGTGGTGGTCATCACTTGTCACTCCAAAACAGTAGTCAAGATGTGGTTTGTCACTTAAGTGTGAGTAAAGGGCTGGTGCTTATGCCTTGAGTGCTAGGGGTAGGGGGTGTGTCTGTGGGAGGGTTACAAGTAAAAGGCTAGGGTAAACTTGTGGGTCTTGTGGAGGTGTGGGGGGTAGGGCAGCCCAAAGGTACATGGGGACTAAGGGTGAGTGGTATGAGTGAAGTTTGTGGAGGGTAGTAAGTAGGAAAATAGGGACAGTCATAGTGGTGGTATTCACAAAAAGAAGAGGAGTACTTGTGGTACATTAGAGACTAACCAATTTATTTGAGCATAAGCTTTCGAGAGCTATAGCTCACTTCAGTGGTGGTATTGGCTTTTACTGTTTTCAGTATAGTTGTGGTTATTTGGTGGTGTTTGCTATTTCTTTACCAGTTAGTGAAAAGGGGGTGGGTGGGAGCTAGATAAAAATGTATATGCTCGCACCCATTTGGAGGGGGTCAGTTTTCTTTCCCCCCCTAATATTTAAAGCCCCCTTCTCCCTCTCCAAAACCAAAATACTCTCCTCCCCCCCCCCATTACTTTTAGTGTTTAATAACTTTCTAGCTGGTGCCTGGGATATTTTTCGGTTTCTTGTCAAGTATATCACAAAGGGCAATTGACCTCAGTTCAAAATTGACCTCTGGTTTTGGGCCTAAACTATATTTCAATCAACAAGTTATCCAAGAACGCAAGTGTTTTTTCATAACCCAGATAACTTCTCTAAATAATCTCCACTTCTCTAACAAGAAGTGGAGGTTTGATTTGGAACACCACAAGTTTTTAAGGTTGATAGTTGTAATAATGTTGTGTGGAAGCCTCAGGCATCCAAGCCTAGGCTTTCTCTAGTTTATCTAATTTCCAAAAGAATATGTAAACAATGCATTCCATTTCATAATGTAGGGACTAAGGATTTTAGTAATTGCTTCTTGGTTTCAGTCATGTTTCCATTTTGATGTGCTGTGGCTGTTCAACTTCTTTACTCTATTGACAACTTTAAGGGAAAAGTTATCCCATAGAGCCACCTGTTCCTGCCCAGCCTACCAAATCCGCTACTGTTAGGATCTCAAAATATTTTTATTTGGGTATTCTCAGGCAAGACACTGCAGATTACAGGTAGTTCATGGGTCATCTCTTAAGAAACATTTCTAGGGCACGTTGGTCTTTATTGTAGTGTAGAGTCCTTGGTTGCCAGGACACCTTTTAAATTCAGGTGGTACATATCTGGATATCAGTAAAATGTGTTCTGTCTTATAGGTCTGCACTTTCCATATAAAGATTTAAAATGGCTTCAAGAGGAGCAATAGAGACCAGTAAACTAAAACAGAACTTGGAAGAGCAATTGGACAGGTTAATGCAGCAGCTGCAAGACCTGGAGGAGTGCAGGTATGGAAAGGCAGGGTCTCCCTTTTAAATGTAAATATTTTTCTGGCAACAGCTGGCAGAAGAAATTGCTGCACCTTTCAGTATTCCTGTCACAGTTCTTTGAGGCTTTGTTTTTAAATCAGCCTAAGGATGCTTGGATTAAGCAGTGCAGGACAAATTCAATGAACTTTTTCTACTCTTTCCATGTTTAAGAATGGCCCCTACAGGAAAAAACAGAGTTCAGGAAAACTTGTTGCAGGTTTCTTGGAGATTTGAAATTCTTAGGTGGAGTGTGACACTGTACTACTTTTGTGAACAATGGAATCATCACCTGTTCACAGAATTCAAAATTCATTCTTCACTATCTTAAAAAAAAAGAAAAAGCTATTCTTGATTTTGTACCTATTTTTCATTATAGTTACTTTGTTTTTGTATGTAGCTTGGAAAACACAATCAAATGGAAAGGAGTACTTGTGGCACCTTAGAGACTAACCAATTTATTTGAGCATGAGCTTTCGTGAGCTACAGCTCACTTCATCGGATAAAGTGAGCTGTAGCTCACGAAAACTCATGCTCAAATAAATTGGTTAGTCTCTAAGGTGCCACAAGTACTCCTTTTCTTTTTGCGAATACAGACTAACACGGCTGTTACTCTGAAAACAATCAAATGGATCAGTGATGTCCTTGAATATTAACTCTTAAGGGATTAATAAAAAACAGAGATGGAAAACACTTTTAGCCCACCTCCATGCCACTGCAGAAATGTTCTCTACAGTGAATTTTCTGATGTCTTTGTCCAATCTAGTTTTAAATGTTCCTCGCAACAGGGCTTTACCACTTTCTTTCAGGAATCATTCAACAAAGTAATAGAGTTCACTGTCAGAAGGTTCCTTATGGTAAAATTTTCCTTTTCTTCATTTCATCCCATTGCTCTTAATGTAATATTCCATTCTATCACCCTAAGCAGTTGCCTCCCACCTTTGCGTTTACAACCTTTATATAGCTATAGATGGCTAGCTTGTCTACCCTCCCTTAACTATTGCTTAGTCAACCTACACATAGTATTTGTTCTTTCCTCATCAGTGAATTATCCCAACCCCCGACGCATTTTTGTTCCTCTTCTCAAATTTGTCAGTGACTTTGTGGTAATGAGGCACCCAGAATTGCATGCAGTATTTTAGATTTCAGAGTAACAGCCGTGTTAGTCTGTATTCGCAAAAAAGAAAAGGAGTACTTGTGGCACCTTAGAGACTAACCAATTTATTTGAGCATGAGCTTTTGTGAGCTACAGCTCACTTCATCGGATGCATACTGTGGAAACTGCAGAAGACATTATATGCACAGAGTATTTTAGATGTGGTCTCTGCAGAATTCTATAGAGTGGGACTACCCTGCTCCATACTACTGTATTTTTAACAAAGCTGCACAAAATTCTAAGCCTTCTGGTAATCTATAGGCCATTTCCACATAGGTATCTAAGGTCAGAACTTGGTCCTGAATTTCCAGCTTGGCAGGAGATAGAAACCTGCCAAGCCAATGTACTTTTCACCTGAGGCAGTACAATAGAATCTCAAAGATACGAACACCAGAGTTATGGACTTACCAGTCAACCAGACACCCTCTGGAACCTGAAGTAATCAGGTAGCAGCGGAGCCACGCGCACACAAATACTTTACTCCTTTGGGGCTTCAGCCTGGCCGTGGGGGGATGTAGGGCTTCAGCTACAGGGTGAGGGGGGTCAGGGCTTCTGACTCTCAGGAGCACCGGTGCTCAGGTCTTCAGCACTGTGGCTCTGTTCCCAGCTTCAGCCCTGTGCAGGGCACTGGTCTCAACCTCAGCGCTCCCCGTGTAGCTAAAGCCCTGAGGTCCAGTGCCCCCCACCCCCAGGCTGAAATCGGGAACTGAGCTGTGGGGCTGAAGCCTGGAGACCCAGCACTTCCCACCCCCAACCCTCCACGGCTCCAGCCCCTCCCCAGTGGCTGAGGTCCACAACGTCTAGTTCAGAGTTACAGACGTTTCAGAGTTATGGACAACCTCCATCCCGAGGTGTTCTTAATTCTGAGGTTCTACTGTATGTTTCAAGTTGCTCCTCTAGTGCCTCCTTGGGCAACTCAAGAAATGATACCGACTGGCCATAGGCCTTGAGGAAGTGTTCAGCCCTCTTGAGCCACAGAGAAGGTTACTGTAACACAGAGTATGAGAAGAGGAAGTAAGAATATAGATAATGGGGCAAACTTTGGGTTCAGGAGTACAACTCTTTTGGGAAAGGGAAATAATTAGTAGTATCATTCTCTGGAGTCCTCAGCTAAGATTATGGCCTGTTGCGTTAGGCGTTGGGACTCACTATGTATATGTGCTTCTCCAAACAGCTTATAATCTAAATCGACAAATGGTGGGAGAAAGGAACAATTATTATTAAGAAAGTATGATTGTTAACAAGCTACTTCTTTAAGGAAGCTATTTCATGTTCATGACTGAGCTTTAGGTATGTTTTAAAAAAGTAGTTCCCATTGGAACTGCACAAATGTTCCCTCATCGTACCAAGGTTCAAAGCCTCAGCTCCGTCCTTAACATGGCTAGCTATGGGCGTGGGGACCTTTACTCCACACATAGGTATTACTTTACTTTTATTTTTAATTTTACCTTGTATTACCTCATCTAGCACAATATTAAGGTTAAAAAATATGTGTTTCTGTGTTTAATCCTGTGAGTTGATGTGGCTTGTTGAATTTCCTTTAGAGAGGAACTGGATGCAGATGAATATGAAGAAACGAAAAAAGAAACTCTAGAACAGTTAAATGAGTTCAATGACTCACTGAAGAAGATCATGTCTGGAAATATGACTTTGATAGATGAACTCAGTGGGATGCAGCTGGTAAGGACGATTCATACTTGGAAGTCTCCTCTGTGGTATCTTTCTAAAGATAGCATATGTTATACCTATAGTTTGTGAAAAAGAAGGTGAAAATACATACTGGGGTGTGTGTGTGTGTATGTATGTGTGTACATGATTTACACCTTTGTATTTGTCTGTTCTACACACACACACACATACATATGAATATTCCACATTAATCGAGTATATGTTGATTTAATCTGTAATCTTTTAAAGTAAAGCTATATTTAAGAATCAGGGTAATTAAACATGTAGAAATAGAGTTGTGTATCTCCAGGGCAGGGCTTAAATATAGCGGACACCTTACTAAGTGGAGTCTAATATGAAAGATGGTGGGGGAGACCCCACCAACTAGGTTTAGGGCAACATGTTGTGAGACGTTCCTACCCCATCTGCTGGGTGGCATAGCAAGGCTCCAGAGGATCCTGGTGCAAGAATAGATTAGAGACCCCTTTCTGATTCCAAAATCTGCCCTTCTCCAGCTCCCCCATAACGGTAGTCGAGCCCCTCCCCATCACCTAGCTCCCCCATCACCTAGCTCCTCTCCAGACCCCCGCAGTTCCTGCCTGGCTCCCTCACAGTCCCAATACAGAACCCTGTTCCCTAGCTCCTTTCTTCTCCTCCCGTCTAGCTATACCATAGTGCCAATCCAGCCCTCCTGTCTCAGTTTCTTATTAGCTTTAAATGATTTAAATGGAGTTTCAGGATGAGGGGGAGAAAAGAATTTCAAACTGAAATGCTAAGTTAGTTATTCAAATAAGATCAAAGTGTTACAGAAACAGAAGAGACACTTTTACTGTGCCTCCTAATCCCATAAGTGGAGTAGAATACGTAATAAAGCAAAAAAGCCCAAAAGTTAAGGAGGAATGTTTACAAAGGGTAGTGTTTGTTCCCATCCCCAGTATATGGTTTGGAAATTTAAGGATCTGAACTAGACGAAGAACAATTCTGAAAAAGAAAAAGGTGTTTTTTAAATGGAAAATTTTTCTTATGTTCGCTCCCCCCACGATTGTTACAGCCTCTGGTCAAGAGTATCATCACCCTTGGTTTCTTTTGCCTGAGACCTGCTTTCTGTCCCTAATACAGTACTAGGTGTAAATACCTTGGGTATCCCGAGCGGCGGTAATTCGGCACACCTAAAGAAAATTCGGCTAGGATGCAAGTCAGAGGGAAGGGGCTTGCCCACCTCCAGCTTGGCAGTCTGGACCCTTCTAATCTTTAACAGAATGGCAGTCCTGTCTCCACTACCCCCAGAGCCATCATTCTCGTTCATGCCCCACTTCCCTGGTGTGTCCTGCCACAACCCTGTGCTGCACTTCCTGTTCCACTTTGCCCACCAACGGCACATGATGCTCTGCTCCCTAAGCTCTTCCAGCCGCTATAGCCCTGGCCCACACCACTGCTCTGCCAGCCTCCTCACCTATGACCTGGACCCTGCTCCCTTCATTATCCCCCAGCCTCCCATTGGGTTTGCCTCACATCAGCTCCTCTCACACTCCATTCCTGGCCACCCCCACCTGCCTGTCTCCAGGCATAGGTGCCCTGGCCCGTCAACATAATTAAACCACCCGCAATGAGCATCGGTAGCTATGTCGGCGGGAGAAGCTCTCCTGCCGACATAGCGCTGTGCACACTACCACTTGTGCCGGCAAAACGTATGTTGCTCTTGGGTATGTGTTTTTTACACATACCCTGAGTGACACAAGTTTTGCCGACATAAGTGATAGTGTGGACATGGCCTTGAGTGTCTCTTACCAACTGAGGCAGAGGGTGCTGTTCAGCATTTGTGAATCTGGTGTAATGTGGTTGTATTTCATGATGTTTGCTATTGGGTATACTCATTCTTTTAGCTTGTTCTTTTTCTTGCAGGCTATACAAGCAGCCATCAGCCAGGCTTTTAAAACTCCAGAAGTCATTAGAATGTTTGCAAAGAAACAGCCAGGGCAGTTACGGACAAGGTTGGCAGAGGTAAAGATTCCTGTAGACAGAATCTAACTCTAATAGATTTATTTCAGCTGGCCTGATTTTTGTCCTTCCAGTCTCCACAAATTAAGGGTCAGTGTGAATTTTGTGGTGACAGAGAATCTTCTTATGCCTTTCAGAATCTGGTCAGCTTCAAATAGCTATCTCACTGTTGGGCATGGGAGCTGAAAATGTTACTTGTGTTCATTCCTTCCCCCCTCAGTTTCCTAGTACAGACCAAAAAATCTGGTAACCAATAGTAAACTGAGCACCAGAAATACTTCCATTATCACAAATATAAATTCAGAAGAAGAGCCATGATCCTGGAACTCAGGTTGAGAGACTGGCTGGCACACTAGCCTTTCATCTCCAGAGATTTGGATTCCAATTCTGGATAGGATACAAGTGAAATGTAGTGTGGTGGCCTTATCCTAGTGGATGTTGGTCCTCAGAATATTACCACACAACTGGACATAAATAGCAACCTCTGTTCAAAACTGGTCCAAGATTGAAATAGCCAAACATGCTGAAGTTAGGATTAAAAGGCACTTGCAGAGCTCGGGGTGGGTGTTTCACAGCTCTTTACCATACCATGGGTGCCTCTGTTAGGCCCTCACTTTCACAATTGTCATATTCATTCACAGGATTATTTTAAAAGGAATCTAAATGTAGGCTGTAAGGGTGGTTAGGTTGTTAATTTTCTGCTAGTTTCATGTGAAATTTTTCACATTTGAAAAAAATATTCTTTCTTGTTCAGATGGACCGAGATCTGATGGTTGGGAAACTGGGACGGGACCTATACACGCAGCAGAAGGGGGAAATCCTAACTGCCCTCAGGAAGCTTGGAGAGAAGGTAACGATCTGAGCATTGATATCTGTCATTCATTGAGCTATGATTATGATGGTCTCTTCTGACCTTAAAGTCTATGAGAAAGGAATTGAAGTTCTTTCTTGCTAAACACTTGTTTTGTTTTTGTGTGCATTTAAATATGTGTGGAGAGAATGCAGTTATATTATGTAATACAAAAACAAGCCTCATGGCAGAAGCATCCCTATGGCTACATCTACCCGACAAGCTAGGGGATGTCCGTCCCCTGCTTGTGCACACATATTTGCACTAGCTCTCATTGAGCTAGCAAGAGCATAAATAGCTGTGTGGCTGCCGTGGCAGTGGAAGCATAGTTGAGCTGTGCCGAATGCAAACCCTCCTGAGACCCAGCTGTGCCTCTATTGCCTATGCTACTGTGGCTATATTGCGCTTTATACTTGCGCGAGCTTGGTGAGAGCAGGGGAATCAGACTCCTAACTCATAGTTTAGATATAACCTACATCTCGGTGGCACTCAGCCTCCCTGAAGAGTATGCTATGGATAGAGTAGAGAACAATACTGAGCATTTGTATAAACCCTTTCATGGATGGCTGATCACAACCTTAATTTAAAGTGGACTCACTGATTGTCATCTGAGTGAATGACATATAACTCACATCGATTTGTACCTGCTTAAAACAAGCTGCACTACTACTCGTTGCCTAATGAACCACCCAGCCATGGAAAGAAAATATCAAAGGCTTACAATAATACAGTGTCTTACTTCCCCCCTGAAAGGTAGGTATTATCCGCACTATGCAGGTGAATAAACTGAATTAGGGACCCTAAGTGACATGCTACATGTATGGAATTACTGGGAATAGAACCCAGGAATCCTGACTCTTAATTCTTGTCTCTAACCACTAGAGGGATGAGGGGAACAGTTATATTTTCCTATTGCCAGTCTGTGAAGGAAATGGTCCCCATGTGTGTTAGCTTTAAAAAGGAAACAGTTTCCATTGAGGAAGGTCCTGATTTTGTGATGTCAGATTCACATTAGCTTTCCAGTGTCTTGGTGCTGCTGAGTTACTTGAATAATATTTCATTAGTTGTTTTCTTTTGATAGTGCCTGGGGTTTGGATATTTCGTGTGGAAGACATGACTTGTATTTTATGCTCTTGTGTCCCAGTTATGGTATTAATTTTAATCAATACCTTCTTCCAAAAGATTTTTATTCCTGGACTTTCCCAAAAGATGCTGATGCTTAAAATGGCTTGGAAGAAATAACTGCAAAAAGTTACTTAAGATCTTAAATCATTAAGAGACTACTTGGATAGACTTAGTTAATTGTAGTTTAAATAGAAGACTTTTTTTAAGCTGCCAAAGTCTGAGTTCAAGTATCAGTGTTTCTCTTGTGAGAGTTAATAACATCACTAACTACTAAAGCAAGGCAAGGAGCTGCACTCTTTACAATATTTTCGATATTGCGCCCCATCTACACTGTAAATACAAGTCTAGCACATGAATTTGAACCATTAATGCAGTTGTGTACACAAAGTTGTGAGAAAAGCTGCACAGTCCTTTGTTAGCTTTTTTGTGTGTACATCTACCACACTGCCTATCTGTGTTTATATGAATAGATTATAAGAGAACGTAATTAGGCGGGCGGAGGGTGAGAAAACCTGGATTTGTGCTGGAGATGGCCCAACTTGATGATCACTTTAGATGAGCTATTACCAGCAGGACAGTGGGGTGGGAGGAGGTATTGTTTCATGGTCTCTGTGTGTATATAATGTCTTCTGCAGTTTCCACGGTATGCATCCGATGAAGTTAGCTGTAGCTCACGAAAGCTCATGCTCAAATAAATTGGTTAGTCTCTAAGGTGCCACAAGTACTCCTTTTCTTTTTGTGTATATTGCGAAAGTGTTACTCCTGGGGGAATTCTGCGCCACTGTGCAATGCAGAATTTTGAAGAAATTAACATGTGCGCAGAATTTCCTTCTTCCACAGACATGGACTGCAGTGCTGCTGGCCGCCACTGGACCCAGCAGAGCACAGCTCTCACATAGAAGACGCTGCCAGGGGGAGGGAGAGGGAGCTAGAGGGTTCCTGGTAGCTGCAGTTCCCCACACTCCCTGGGGGAAGGAGAGGGCAGTGCAGGAAACTGTGCAAGCGTGGGACTGAGTATCAGACTGTTTCTCCCTCTGGATCCCTGGGTTCTGTGGGGGTAGAGGGCGGGTGTCTGGGCTGAGGGGGGACCACGGCTGGGCTCTGGTGGGGGGAGAGGGGGCAGGTGTCTGAGCTTTGGGGGTGGGGAGGGGTTGTGGGTATCTGGGCAAGGGGGGTGCCTGCAGCTGGGTTCTGAGGGAAGGGAGTGTGGGTATCTGGGCAAGGGGGGGCCCTGGGTCTGGGCTCGGGGTTGGAGGGGATGCAGGTATCTGGTCAAGGGGAGGCCTCGTGGCTGTGCTCTGGAGGGGGGAGGGGTTTAGGTGTATTGGCTCGGGGGGCGCCGCAGTTGGATTCGGAGAGAGGGGTTGTGGGTGTCTGGCCCTCCGGTCTAGCTCTGGGGAGGGAAGGGGGCAGAGAAACAGGACCTGGGTTGTCATAGGGGTTTCTTTAACTCTCTACTTCTGGAGGAATTTTTGTGTGTGTCTGTATTGTTACAGACATACTTGCTGACCGGTATTTTGAAATAAATTACCAAAATAATTGAAACTGGCGTGATTATGTAGTGCCATTTTGACAAATAAAATTTGCAGAATTTTGAAATATTGTGTGTAGAATTTTTAATTTTTTTGCCACAGAAGGCCCCCAGAATTAAAAGTGTGCTGAACATGTGGCTGATTTTCAAAGTGCTAGCCATATATTACCATGTTTTGTGTGGGCTCAAACCATGCTGAGTTGGCTCTAAGAGGCTAATTGGTTACAGTACTGATTTAAATTACAGTGTAGACAGGACCTCTGATTTCATCAGGTCTTAAAGGAAACAACACAAACTTGAACTGGGATTTGGGTGGTTGAGGAAGGATGAAGGAGGACATGATTTTCAAATACTTTGGTTTGAAAGGCATTTATTTGTAATTTAAGTGTTTCCATCTAATCTGTTGTTAATTTAGGATGTCGTGTTGAAATGCATTTCAGTACATCTCTAAGTGTACAGCACTTTCCATGAGAGGCTGTGTGGCATAGTATATTGGACAGGAAGATAAGAGTCAGGAACTCTTGGGTTCTAATCCCAACTGGTACTCTGTATTTTGAGCATGATACTTCACCTGTATTTCTTATTTTTAAAATTAAGATTAACCTACCTCACAGAATTGTGAAGGTTAATTTGATATCTGTACAACACATTGAAGTGATAAAATGCTATGTAAGGGCTAAAGAGCATGAAGATCTGTTCCAATGAAAAGGTCCTCTAAAGCATTTGCATTGCAACAGGTTGCTAAATGAGTAATTATGCAGCAGAGCTAAGTTATGTAATTTATTTATAATTTTTCTCCAGTTTTCCAGTTACTTTACAATGTTGACCTCCTTTACCTGATGGCTATAGTATATCTTATATTTTCAAGAACTAAAGCCTGGAAAGGAGTCTATAATGTTTAAAGGGAACTCATGCTCTCCATTATTCTGATATGTATTCAGTTCTTTCCTTCATCTAAATAATTATTTCACAAGTGTTCAATTTTTGCCATTGGTACAGGGCAGTAAACTAGCCTTATCAGTATGTTAGAGCTACGCTAGTTTTATCTTTTGAAAGTTTTTTTTTTTTTTTTTTTAAATAGGGTATTTCCAGAATAGCAGTTATCAGGTGCAAACTCGCACTCCATGAGTAGCCAGGACCTGGGAGTGCTTCAAAGACAGGGCACCCAAAGATTGGGAAAGGAATCCTGTACAGTCCTTCTCTTCCAAGAGAATTGGGTCCTTGAAGATGGTGGGTGTGAGGTGACAAAACAGGCAGGAGGCTCAGGGCTCCTAAAGGAATGCAGCAGGCTTTACCCACAGGAATTTGCCATATTACCGACACCGACACTTTGGAAGGCTTGTATCAGGCACATCAATTTCTGTCTTGCTTTAATAATCAGAATACAGTCTTGATGGGTTTCTAAGTAATAAGCTGATCTTACCTCTGAATTTCCCGGCTTTTCCAACTTTGTGATACTAATTCATTATTGTATATACATAAATGTCACTTGTCACAAAGCATTGGAGTTTCACACGATAAAAACCAAAATACGTGTGCACGTGACCAGATGGTTCAGCACTGTAATGAAATGGACTGTCATCTCTAAGGCATTGGCTTTAATATGGCCAAGGTGGGTAGTGGCTGAAAGCTGTTAGACTGTTCGTTGGCCTATGTGAAATAACTTTGGACTGGTATCCATTTCCTCATGGCTAAGTGTCCAGATTACAAAAGCATCATTGTGGCTCGCATCCTTGTTGACAGCCTCAGCACAAAGATGAAGGCTGGCCTCCTCTCCTAAAAGTAGTCTCTTTTGCAGTTTGGCATTGAGGTTCAATGATACAATTGGCTGAAGCTTGCAGCAATGGTGCTTTTGCTCTTCCTTTTCTGTTGATTGACAGCCCTGGAGACAAAAATTCTTTATCTGGCACCTTTCACCAGCGCTTAATTTGCATTTGCGCCAGTCAGATAATGCCATCACTTTAAAAGCATATCAGATTCACAGGTTCTATAGGCTGAAGTATTTCATATATACACAGATACATATCCTTACAAAGTGAAAAAAATTATGCAGTTAAGGTGTTCATTTCATATATACGTATATGGTTTTTTTGGTTCAGCTGACTCCAGATGATGAGACTTTCCTGTCAGCAAATGCAGGTGCAGCCCTCAGCCAGTTTGAGAGAGTCTCTAGTAACCTTGGTAAGTTTCTTCATACCCCTAATATCAAAGCTTCTCAGCATCCCAATGCACTAGTGGAAAGAAATGGCTGCATGACTCGTGATCTAAAAGGGAAAAATCTGAACAAAAATATCCATGCCACTTAAAAATATATGTCCTAGTATAATGCTGGTAAAATTTGGATACACTGCTCTATGAAAAAATAAGTACTATGTGGAAGAAACCTAATGTGGACTAAACCATTAAGTGTCCCACGTAATGGGGAGGCCTTGAGAGTTATGCCTAGTAAATAGGGACAACATTTTTAGGGTTAAACATGATTTCTGCTCAAATTTGTTGTCCTCTTCCAGCTCTCCTGAAAAAAAGCCTTTTCCCTTCTTGGCCCTGAGAGCTCTGCAGTTTCTTGCCACAGCAACAAACGGTATAGGGGTGAAACGCATCTTCTCCCACCACTGTCATAACCAGACCCCCTACCAAAGTGGCAAGACTGAACGTGCATTCAGTATGCAATTAATTTCACATATCAACACGTTCCAATATTAAATCTAGATTCTTCTGGGCCAGATTTCTGTCCAATTGCTTCTCAAACTGGGGAGATAGCAGTGCTTACTGTGAGCTTCTATTCTGTCTACTCCTTGTTGCCCCGTGCATGCTTCCAGTGAAGCAGGGGTAATTGTTGTGGGATAGCATGTGAAGGGCCAGGTCAGTGTGTGAACTTGCTGAACTTGAGGCCTTACCCTGGAATGCATCGTCTCATGGCTTAAAGGTCCTGGGAAGCTTGGATCTCGTTAGGTTTGTAAGGGGGTTAGAATTGGGTGGATGCCATCAGCCTTGCAGCTCCTTTCCTGGCCACAGCTTTTCAGGCATGCATGTAATATAGCTGAAGCCAGAACATGGCCCCATTTTTTGACAAGTTATACCTGAAATGTTTTTGTTTTCAAAATGTAGGTTTGACTTCTTGCCCCAAAAGTACTCTTGTGTTGTTTTGTCTGATTTAAGGTATCAAAAATGAACCCCTCCAAAACACAGTCCCTGCTAATAACTTACTGTTTCTCTAAACTGGGATGGTGGTGATGGGATAAAGACAATTTTTATTTCTGTTTTCCCTCCATAGGATCTGGAGACAAAGTCTTTGCTCTGGCCAGTGTTGAAGTAGAAAAATCAAAGCAATGAAGAGGTGTATGGGACTAGAGTCTCTGCTGTTGTCAACAACATTGGACTTCTATCATATTGTAACTGGGTTTTTTGCTCATTTGATTTTTTTTGTAAACTGTTGTGGGGGAAGGAGGAAGGACTTCAATCTTAGTCAGAAGACAACGTAAAGTGAACAGTCTTAAAGTGCACTTTGGGACCTCAGTGTCTGTACCCCATAGCAATGTATGCTCTGAGGCTAAACACTAAGTGGTATTTCAAAAACACAAAATCAAACTGGCTATGATTGTCTTCTTTGAAAGGGATCAACTATTTTCCACTTTTCTGAATGTGTATTTCTCTATTAAAATATCCTCTTTTTCAGTGTGATGGGCAGTGAGTAGATCTTTTCAGAAACACATTCAGAGTCCCAGCAAATGGGTCAGTTTTCAGGGCTATTCCTTAGGTTGCCTGTAAAATTCAATCTTGTCTGGAGTTAGTCCCTACTGACTAGCTTAAGCATAAAAACCACATTGTAACTTTTTTTTTTTTTTTTTTTTTAAAAAGACTGTTTGTAGAAAGACAGGATTTCAGACAAACTGTTCCCAAAAAATCCAAAATGAGAGTACACATACCAACATTCGCTGCCTGCATGTTTGCTCTGGACATGAATGAATGCCATTGTATCTCTGAGTGTTGATTGGCAGACAATGGAAGCTCTGTTGGGAGTCTTCTGGAGTAATTTAACCTAGTGTATTGAAAAGACAGGGAAGCACTAGGAAATGGCAGTGAGAGGCCCACTCTGTGACCTCTTGCTGTTGGCCAGGATGTATCGGCTACAAGCTACCATTATTTCTCCAGATTTCTGGGGCAGCATGAAATAGGTTGTAAGTAGAAACAAACAGCCCCAATCATAATCCTGGTCTATGCTATAACTGAATCAGAGGTGTCAGTTGCAACACTGTTGTCTCGTGACCTGCTTACCACATGGTTAAAAGCTGAAGTGCAAATGGGGCCTGTGTGGCCAGAATTAGGTTAAAATCCAGGACAAACTCAGAGTTTAGGTGGAGCTAAAACCTCATACTGTCCAGGGTCTTAGCCTGGTTCTGGAAGACAATTTGGTCCTGTGCGCACTACAGCTTTTTACTGTGTGGCAATCAGGCCTCTGACTCAGTTGGTATAGTACTAAATAGGGCTTACAGCATTTGCTTTTGTAGATGGGTAGTGGTTGCTTCTCAGTCCAAATGGAAGAACTGTACTTGGCGCTTTAGATGTGTGTTCCATTCATTGTTCTTGTAACTGTAAAATATCAGTGCACACTGGTTCTGTACATTCAATAGTGGGGATCATTCAAATAGTTACAATACTGGCAGTATTACTTTCTAGCTCGGTATCTGTAAATACTTCATGCCAGTTTGAGCAGGAAGTCTTTTTTTCACTGGTGAGTTTTGCTTGACTACTTATTGAAGGCATATGTGCCAGGTCTTCCTCTCAGTTTAAATTTGGATGTTGACCTAATGATACCAGGAGCTGTAGATGTTTCTCTAACAGCCTTTCGTGCAATCTTCCTTCTCCTTTTAGCACCGCTTATGTCTGAACCTTTTCTCCAGCCATAAGAACATTTCTCAGATGCACATTTTACAGCTCTGTATCAGCTAGGATTTCTTTTCCTTTCTACAGAAGAAAATAAGCTTGTCCAACTCCTTATCAGGTTCAGTCTGCCCTGCACCTAGATGCCAGAAATCCTAAGGTTCCTTATCACAGTACATCTGGAGGGATTGTGTTTCCACTGACACACTTTTATTACTTCTAGCTCATACAGAGAATTAATTTCACTTTAATCCTGCACAACTTAAATTCGGACATTTGATGAAGATTGTTATATTTTCTCCCTTTTGACTAGCTGTTTTAGATACGAACTGTCCCTTCCTCCTTTTTTTTCTTAAAGCTTTAAATGTGGAGGAAGTGTATGAAATATCATTGACAAATGGAGCAGCTGGCTGAGAGTAGAGTGACATACTATTATTATACAGCACCCCACAGAGAAAGCGTGACTGTGGAAATCTGATGTGTTCATGAGTCACAGACACAGTCAGTCCCCATTCTAACAAGCTTTTGATAGAGACAGAAATCTGGTAAGAGACAAAATCCACCCTTTATTTCTTAGAAATTCTATGTATACTGAAATTATTTTTTTGATAGATATTTAATGAGGGAATTCATTTTGAAATTAAAGCTATGGAGTGGAACGGAATGATTAAATGCAGAGATTTAGCATTGTAGTAGGTAAATTATAAAGTAAGAAGGAATAAAGATTTTCCACTGTATAGTTAAGGAGGCGAGTGTGTGTCTAAGAGCTTTCAGCACCAGATAATATTCTGATGTTCCTAGGAGGTGGTACTTCATTTTTTGGTGACTCTTCAAACTGTTTGTTACTCTAGATGCAGTGTCCTCTGTGTGTTCAGAGTTGTTGCTGTGTGAGTGAAAGCAACTTTCTAAAAGCCTAACGTCTTTAATTTTGGTTAGTTACTGCAGCCTCATGGGAAATCTTGACAATTTGCAAGTTTTCCTGAACATTGTTTATCTCCTTGCTCCTTACCTGAAATATATGATTCCTATAGCAAGCAGTTGTGCTGTCAAAGAAAGAATGGTGACTTAAGATGGGCAAAGATCAGACAGAATTTTAAAAAAGATAGATCCTGTTTTCATGTAAATGCCCTTAATTATAAAAATTAAGGAAGGCAAATACTGAAAAAAAGATAGTATTTAGGATGGTTTCTAAAATAATAATGGTTCATGGGTATCAGATGCTTTCAATCCAGAGAGTGTGATTATGAAACTTTGGGACAAATTAACTTAAAGTATAAGCAGGTATAATTCTGTTGACATCAGTAGAGTTGTGCCTGTTTAACCAGCACTGAAATTGAATCCACAGTTTTCAGGACATCCTTCTCTGATACACTCTGTGGAACTTTAGAGTTTTACTTTTAAAAAAGGGGATGATTTTTTTAGTAGGTTTCTACCAAACAATATTTTTTTCAATTTAATGAAGTGTGTTTTTCTTACTCAATTTACACAAATAATCCACTACAGTGTTGAAAACCCAAATGCTATACAGTAGAGCTATCTAATGGTAGTAGACAGTGACATTGACTATAAATAGTAAGTAAAACTGGACCAGACCAGTTTGTTTGAATAGTGTAGAAAGTGTAATAAATAAATCCTAAACAAACATCATGAAGGATGAAAAGGTAAATGAGGCTTTGTCTAATTCCTTTAGTTGTAAACTAAGGTTGCAATAAATAACCAGGAAGGGATTTCGAAAATAATTTTATTTTGATAGACATGTTTCTAAAAGCCACTACTTTATGAAAAAAACCCACATAAATCAATAGAGGCAAAACAATCCTCTCTTTTAGGTGGGATCCTTAGTCCATAATATCACAGCTTTTTGTTTCGCTATCTGGGACAGTATTATCTTCACTCACACAAAGGCTGCTGTAGCTTCACAACTGAGAAAGCAGCTTATTAAAGGGCATTATAGACAGTCTAAAATTATTGAAAACAAAACAGTCCATGGGGACTTTAACCTTCCTCTCCTCTGTATTTTACTCTGCTCATTATTGGGGCTAAATAACTCTCAGCTTCCCCTCCCGAAATTCTTGCAGCATTAATATGTAAATGAAATCTTTCAGAGTTCCCACAGATCCCAGTGAGCTTACTGTATGATGACATGGAAATTGCTTCCCTTCTCTCCAGTACTAGAAAGGAGGTGTTAACTGCTAAAAGAAATGCTATTTTATATTTTAATTGCTTTGCAAATACTTGTGGGTTTTTTAAAGCCTCCATTCTATAGGAAGTTGCAAGATTGCTATCAAAATGGCTCCCTTACTCAGTATTTTTGTGTGTTAGGTTTGTGGGAGCAAGAGTGGATTTTTAATAAACACTAGTCATAGATTATTTTATAATACAAGAGAGGTTCCCTACAGAAGAGGTCAGTGATATTCCAGTGAATTTAGTGATAAAATGTTTGAAACATGATTAGGAAGGACATGAACGTTGAATTTGTTGAGTGGAAGCTTCCTCTTTGTGTTTGTCTCAAAGCATTCTGAATTCTCTGTTTGGAAAAAAAAACTTTCCCCACTCCACAAACAATCAAATGTGAATTGCTGCAACAGAATTATTTACTGTGATGGAAAGTAGAGAAGGAGGTAGATGGGCCTACCTTTTGTTTTTTTTCCCCCTCAGAAGTTCCCCGATTTCGGAAGGTAAAGGTGAGATGGGACGCATGCCAAAAGAGACTCCAAGATTAACTGTCAAAATCGTTGCAGAGTACTGTGGGCTAAGCAGATGTGCCTGGTCACAGTTTGGGTGGGGTAAAAAATGTGTATCTTAACCCTAGGGTTGGGGACTTCCCACAGAATGCCTTAGCCATCGATGTAATTTACAAAGGGAGACAATGACATTATGTGCTACTTACATGTTGGCTTCACAAAATATTTCTCTAAGATAACCAGTTTTTAAATGGCTACAGTAATATCGGAGAGACATCACAAAGTAATCCTGTTACTTGGGAGTGTGCTATATTAAACATTATTGTCCGTAGTGATCTTGGTATCATGACTCCACCAGTACCCTATCCCTGATGCTTCTGTAGATGGTAAAGATAAACGCTTTGTCAAGAGTTCGCTAGAGCCAGGTGCCCCATAGACCAGGCTTATCTCAGGTTTTATGGAATACAAATTAACATTGAACTAAGACTAGCTAGCTGGGCATTAAAGTCCACAACATAAACAGTAGTCCTTTCACAGAGATACAACGCATACACTGCCCTGGGTAGGCCTTGACCAGGCCAGGTTACTTGGGTTATGGTAGACACAACCTTGTTTCACCCAGAACTGGCCCCTAGTAGAATCAGCCAACTTTTTATCTGAACTGCTGGGCCCTGATTGGCCTCTGCCTGTTCCTGGCCCTCCTAGGTGTAGTAGGACCAAGTCTCACTCGTTTTTCCTGTGGCTGATGGTATGAGGCCTCTCTAGGCAATCTGGGGGGCTGGATGATGGTCTGAACTCACTGCTTTTCCTTTTTCAGCATTACTACTACTTTGGGTGGGGCGTGCCATGGTAGAAGGGCCTCCAGTAGGAAGCAGCAAGTGCCTGGAACTCCCCATAACATCCATGTTCTATTATTATGGTGGTAATTTGCTCAGCTAGGAAAGCATTAGACTGAACATCTAAACATTTTTTCTTCAATCCTGCGTTTTAGCAAGTTTTTCCTCTTCACATCATCCTCTTTTAGCAAAAAAACAACTTCTGGAGGAAAGGATGGTCTTGTAGTTAATAATTCACAGGCCTTGGACTCAGGAAATCTGGGTTCTATTCTTGGCTCTGCAGTAGACTCAATGTGTGACCTCCAGGCAAATCACTCATTCTCTGTCTCATTTTTCACCATCTGTAAAATGTGGATTTTAATACTTACATGCCTCATAGTGTGAGTGGAGGTTAAATCATTGTTTGTAAAGTGCTTTGAAGATGAAAAGCATTATATATGTTGTTTATCATTTTACTTCTAAAGCCAGAATTATAAAATGCAAACAGCTGTAAACTTGGCAGTGCAGCTGCCCAAAGTTCATTTTGGTCATATATAATTTTTCATTTTTGAATCTTTTTTTCTTTGTAGGGCTAGTGCGGTGATTGTAGGATCAGAAAAAAAAGGGACAGGGGAAAATTTGCTTTTGTGAATACTTTTGTGTGCATCTTCCTCCCCCTGTTGTTTTCCTCTTATTCATGGGTAATCTTGAATGGAGAAGTAACAAATTGTCATTTGTATTACCATTAAAGGAAAAATATAAGATTCATCGGAGTGATCTCTTAAGAGCCCATCATGTTATCTCAGCTGAGGAAAATCTAGTTCAATTGGGTAGGGAATTTTGTGTTCGTGTTACAGCCTATTTAGCTGCTGCCTTAGTAGGATGTCACTAGTGGTAGAAATAGTAGGCAAATTAAAGCTTATCCCTTTATCTTTTTCTGCAAACCCTTTACCACACTGATTTTATGTTTCTCCCCATCCTGTCCAGAGAAAAATAATTGCCTATTGAAAATTAAAAAGGCTGTAAATGTCATCTAGATGCTGTTCCCTACTTTCCTGCCTTCCCTCTCTTCTGTATCTCTCGCCCTTCCCTCTCTTCTGTATCTCATCGCCCTGGCGAAAACCTCTCTGCTTATTAGGGAATAAATGTCCCTTTCTGTTTTACGTCTACTTAGCCACCAATTATTAAGATAAGCAGGAATGCTCCCATGCTGAGCTCTTTAGTAGGATCCATGGAGGAAGCTGACATTTTTGTCTTGGTACAAGCTGCTCAAGCTTCCCTCTGTCCTAGAAGTTCTTCACACAGTTGGTCTAGTCGTGCCTGGGGTCTGCAACTGTTTAATCATAATAGCAAGTTCTGGGCAGTGCTGTGGCCTTTTGGTTAGAGGAGTGAATATCTTCTTGTGAATCCAACTAGCCCCCATCTTCCACACCCTCAGTTTCTCCTCTGGCAGACCCTGCCCCTTTCCATAAATATGGATATAGTAAAAGGTCAC
Organism: Lepidochelys olivacea; assembly: GCF_965140295.1. Lineage (NCBI taxonomy): Eukaryota > Metazoa > Chordata > Testudines > Cheloniidae > Lepidochelys > Lepidochelys olivacea. The sequence continues at coordinate 19,832,552 of NC_140428.1, forward strand.
AGGGAGCAATGAACTTGTCTAAGTAATTTCTTTGTGATGACTTTTTTGTTTCTTGAGATATTACCAGTTCCATGACCTGTGTGAGATAGCAGTAGGCCTCCTTGGGATAGAAACAAGACCTGTTCTCAGTGGAGAGGGAACTCTAGTAGTCTTGATATGTTAGGAAGCAAAATCAATCCCAAACATAAGTAAATTGAGAATTCCCTTCTCCCCTTCTCCTCTTCCAAACTAACAGCCTGATACACAGAAAAGTTGTCTGGCTCTATGTTGCCTCAGATCTCTCTTTCTTAAGAAGCTTTATGCCATAATTATTTAAGACTTTAAAGAGATAACCAGGGAAATGTTGGACTGGATCACAGCATCCCTAGGAGAAACAAATTTGTTATTAACAAATAACAGCCAAAGCAGAGAGGGAAAGAATGACAGTCGATTCACCTCTGGAGCAGTAAGAAAGCTGTGTCTCTGTAAACTGTATCTTATGTCTCATTAACTCAAGTAAAAACTTCCAGAGCTGCTATTGTCTTGTGGAAGAGAATGTCTAAGTATTATAATACTTTTCATAGCTATGCTTTCTTCCATGAAAGGATCTAAAAGTGTAAGCATTTAATTAAACCGCACAAGTGAGGTAGGTAAGATAATGAAACAGAGAATGAAAGTGACATGCCGATAACTGTGTGGTGACTCACATACGTGGGAACAGAACCCAAGACACTCGATTCCATGCTCTAACCACTAGATTTTACTACCTATATAAATGCAACATTTGACATCTGTTATAAATGACCTTACCATCAAAGACGGTAGCAATCTTCTTAGTCCTCATGAGAGGTTCTTTCTGGCATCCGCAGGAGGAAGGCTTTACCACAGTTCCACCAAAAATGCTTAGCTTGAGTCAAATGCTGTAATCACATAGGCTTTAGCTCAGCCAACTTAGCCCATATACTCTGCCTTGTCTGCCCTAGACTTTTACAACATGTTAGTTAGAATAAGTAAGCTAACATGTTTTAACATACCTTTAAATCCTAGTATAAACAAAACCCTTGACAGGTGATTATATTTTCCTCTTTCATGAAAATTTCCTTCAATGTAAAACACAACCTTACACAAACAAGGTCACATTTTTCAAGAGGGGACCCATAATTTTTGGTGCCTGAGTTTTTGTCTTCCTAATTTGAGACATTTTGGGCCTGATTTTCAGAAGCACTAAGCATCTAAAATCCCAACTGCAGTCAATGGGAACTCTGAAAATCAGTCCCAAAGTGTCTAATGTTGGTTATCAAAAATGTGAGTATCCAAAACAATATGCTACTTTTGAAAATATAGCTACAAATAAGTAGGTTTGGAAATGCAGTTTTAAGGCTAATAGGTATAGTAACATACATGATATACAATATCATGTGCTTTGCTGAATTCCCTATGCTATGCTGGAACCATGGGGTAAATTAAGGATGGAGTTTTAATCAGCTCAGAATGTTTTGATTTTGAGAGTTTGAGTTCTAGTCATGAAAATTTCTTTCCATCATGCCAGAAGACTGGTTTAACCTCTTTACTAATAAAACAAAATATTCAAGACCCAGTTTCCAAAAATGGGTCTGTAATGATTGCAAGTGCTTTGCTGTGCCTGAGGTTTTCTCCTTGCAAATTTTGTTGGCACACAGTCCTTAATATATAAGTAATAAAGCTTTTCTTCTGATTGTCAAACTGGCATCCTAACAAGATAGAGACCATTTGCAGTGCCTGATATTAAATCCCTGTGCTGTTGGTAAGTCAGTATCAAGCAAGATAATGACTACATTCAGGAGGGTTGTAAATACAAAATTTTATCTGGAAACAACATTTTATTTTCAAATACAATTAACAGATGAGACTGAGGGGAAAAGAGGATGCCCAGCCTCTGAACTTTAAGCACAGATTTCATAACAAAATGGGATTTTAAGCCCTACCCTTGTACTAAATGGCTAGTGGTGCATGTCTTTTTTTGCCCACCTCATAGAATCATAGAATCATAGAATATCAGGGTTGGAAGGGACCCCAGAAGGTCATCTAGTCCAACCCCCTGCTCAAAGCAGGACCAATTCCCAGTTAAATCATCCCAGCCAGGGCTTTGTCAAGCCTGACCTTAAAAACCTCTCAGGAAGGAGATTCTACCACCTCCCTAGGTAACGCATTCCAGTGTTTCACCACCCTCTTAGTGAAAAAGTTTTTCCTAATATCCAATCTAAACCTCCCCCACTGCAACTTGAGACCATTACTCCTCGTTCTGTCATCTGCTACCATTGAGAACAGTCTAGAGCCATCCTCTTTGGAACCCCCTTTCAGGTAGTTGAAAGCAGCTATCAAATCCCCCCTCATTCTTCTCTTCTGCAGGCTAAACAATCCCAGCTCCCTCAGCCTCTCCTCATAACTCATGTGTTCCAGTCCCCTAATCATTTTTGTTGCCCTTCGCTGGACTCTCTCCAATTTATCCACATCCTTCTTGAAGTGTGGGGCCCAAAACTGGACACAGTACTCCAGATGAGGCCTCACCAATGTCGAATAGAGGGGAATGATCACGTCCCTCGATCTGCTCGCTATGCCCCTACTTATACATCCCAAAATGCCATTGGCCCTCTTGGCAACAAGGGCACACTGCTGACTCATATCCAGCTTCTCGTCCACTGTCACCCCTAGGTCCTTTTCCGCAGAACTGCTGCCTAGCCATTCGGTCCCTAGTCTGTAGCTGTGCATTGGGTTCTTCCGTCCTAAGTGCAGGACCCTGCACTTATCCTTATTGAACCTCATCAGATTTCTTTTGGCCCAATCCTCCAATTTGTCTAGGTCTTTCTGTATCCTATCCCTCCCCTCCAGCGTATCTACCACTCCTCCCAGTTTAGTATCATCCGCAAATTTGCTGAGAGTGCAATCCACACCATCCTCCAGATCATTTATGAAGATATTGAACAAAACCGGCCCCAGGACCGACCCTTGGGGTACTCCACTTGATACCGGCTGCCAACTACCTCCATCTGATCTTTCTGGGAATTTCTAGTGCACCCATCACAGTGGAATCTAAGCACTAAGTAGTTCAGCGAAGGCTGCTGAATTATTTAATTTCAGATATTTGTAACATTATTCTGACATAGTATAGACGCAATGCCAGAACTCTGCTAGCCACTGGTCATGAAAAATTCTGAGATCACTCTTGATCCCAGCTTGGCTACAATAATGTCCCCAAAGAAGGAAATGAAAATTTATTAATTAACTACATGATTTTCAGGAAGCACTGGACTATGTTTTACATCAGAGGCTAAAATTAAACAGCTGAAATATTGTTAGACTAAATCTCAAACATAAGCAATGGTCATAAGTAAAAGGTTTCAGATTTAAAATAGGTTCCTAGTAGGGTACCATAGGAATATTTGAAAGAAGCCTAGTTTTCTATTATTGTTATACATTGCTTAGTCAGGGTGATAATGAAAGCAGGATTCATTTGTGTACAGACGCTGAAGGAGCTCATAATGAGGGGAAATGCCAACAGACACAGAGGGGCCTGGAGTGTAGAGGCAGCTGGACTATGAAGGAATCATAAATGAATTTTAAAGCAGATTAAGGTAGAATTGGAAGTCTGAAAAGAGCTGATTGAAGCAGAGACTATTTGTTCCATATCAGGCAGGGGGACAGAGGGGCTACACTGTCGGAAGAAGCCATAGCTCCCTCGAACCCAACAGCAGCTGTGTCTAAACAGAAACCATCATCGTCAAGCTGAGCAGTAAAGAGAAGAGACTTGGAGGTATTCTGAAAAATCCATATAATCTACAGCTTGATATGCTATAACAACAACTAAGGCCATATCTACACTTACACGCTTACAGTAGCACCGATTCAGTTGTGCTGGTGGAATAGCGCTAACGTAGCTGTATTATGGTGATGGGAGAGAGCTCTCCTGTTGACATCATAAAACGAGTTCAGTGAGTGCCCCTTATCTAAGACCCCGCCCCCTGCTCACTCCATCCCCCCTCCCTCCGTCGCTTGCTCTCCTCCACCCTCACTCACTTTCACCAGGCTGGGGCAGGAGGCTAGGGTGCAGGTGGGGGTGTGGGCTCCGGGAGGGAGTTTGAGTGTGGTCTGTGGGAGAGAGTCTGGCTGGGCAGTGCTTACCTTGGGCAGCTCCTGAAAGTGACCAGCACATCCATCTGGCGGGAGGACAGGGGGTCTCCATGCGTTGCCCCTGCCCACAGGCACCGCCTCCACAGCTCCCATTGGGTGCAGTTCACAGCGAATGGGAGCTGCAGGGTCAGCATACAGAGACTCCCCTAACCCCCCACAAGGGCCGCAGGGACATGCAGGCCACTTCAAGGAGCAGTGCAAAACCTATAGGGCAGGTAGGAAGCCTGCCTTAGCCCCACTGCATCAGACTTTTAGCACCTAAAATCTCCCTGTTTGGCGCTGGGAGGCAGGGAGGAGTTGATCAGCTTGGCGTGTGGACCCCCTGGAATACCCTCAGGGACCCCCAGGGGTCTGTGGACCCCAGTTTGAGAAATGCTGCTTTAGAGAATTAAGCATCACAACATCCTTCCAATATTGATAAACTTTATTATCCCCATTTTGTGGATGGAGAAACCAAGGCAACCATTCAGACTGGTTTTCAGAGGCACAGAGCATCCATATCTTCCATAGTCTGGGTGGAGTTGTAGGTGCTTTGCACTTCTGAAAATCAGGCCCTAAATGGCTTGCCAAAGTGAGTGGCAGAGCTGGCAAGAGAAACCTGGTCTCCTGATTGTCTGTCTTGTGCTTTACAAATAATAGGATGGTAAATTGGCAAGTTGCCTAGTAGCAAAAGTCTGTAAGATATTAAAACCTATAAAACAAAGAGATCCCAAAACTCAAAATTGTTGTGGGAGATAGTAGGGGAGAAGGGACTGAATTGTTTTGAACCCCTCATTTTAAGAAGAGGACCTCGAGAATTCCCAAAAGATCCCCAAAATACTACAGATCCCTCACTAAAAAGCTTTCTAGAGGTATGCATTTCAACCTGTGTGCTACAATGATACTATATAAAATTGCTATAGGATATGTTACACAACCAAGCAATCAAAAGAGGATAGGAGAGCTAGAGCCTGTACAGTATTTTATTTTTAAATTACACTTTTCCCATAATGCCTTCAGAAGCAAATCCATCCTATTACAAATGAGAAAATTGTTTCCTTGTGGAGCTTCCAACTCCTCACTACTATAAAGTACTTTTGGATCTTTCCCTCAGACTCATGTATTGGGCTAATTAACATTATTCTAACTGGAGGATCCCAGAGCGCTGCTTCCGCATTTTTCTTTCCAGCTTTTGCTGGTGCTCTCATGTTCTTTTGTTAAATAATTAATAATCATTACTGTCTGCTGTGCAGTGTGTATGTGCTGGTAATAATCTCAGAACCCATCATGTTTTCACCACTCCTGTTCCTGTCTGCAGCTTGGGTTTGCTCTTTGGAAGAGCTTTCATGTTAAGACCTTCATTAACTGGCAGTGGGGTACAGATTTCAGTAGCATTAGGCTTTGATGTCATTAAATAAACTACCAAAGGATGGGCCACTCATTTCATTGCTCTGACTATTTTTATGTAATTGAGATAAAATATAAAATAGAATAAAGATATATTTACGAAGTAATACTTAACCCTTTTCATCTCAATGATTTTATAAATGCTTAGACCCAGATCCTCAATTATTTCAATGGGAATTGGGCACCTAAATACCTTTGAGCACTGAGCCTTAACTCATTGTTCCCCCAACTCCTTTGTGTGGAAGGTAAGTAAGCAACTTGACCACAAAAGAAATCCATGTCAGAGCCAGTCTCAGAGTGTTAGAACTCAGATTTTTGTGTTCCAGTTTTGTGCTAATTTCTCTCATCAGTCAAAATCTTCATCCTACTTTTATTGAAAAAATATCAGTTAACAATTTTCATTAAACTATGCATCCCAGTGATAGACACCTTTTGTAGCGCTAAAGGATTCTGTCATTCTGGCTGCATGAACAGTTGCACATGAACTCCTACAGTAGTCTGTTAGTAGTTTAAGCTTGTGCCATATTTATTTGGAAACATAATTTTCCCAAGGCATGAGATTTGACTTTTGACTTTATGTCGTAGCTGCTTCAGAATGTCTCAAGGGCCATATGTGACTTCTTCCTAAAATTATAGGAGTTGAAGGTTGTGGCATCTGTGCTCATAAAAGCAATTTCTCATAGATTTGCAAAAAAGACCTATTACTTGAATGTCACAATAATCTGGGCATTCTTAATATATCAGCTCCTTGGCAGGGTTAGAACATAGCTGGTTAGGGTGTCTGTAATTTAGTCTTAGTGGAATGTGTTTTAATACTGGGCTGGAGATACTCTAATAGCTAAGGCCCCACCAGATTCATGGCCATGAAAACATGCATGGACCATGAAATCTGGTCTTTTGTATGCTTTTACCCTATACTATACAGATTTTATGAGGGAGACCAGCATTTCTCAGTTGGGGGTTCTGACCCAAAAGGGAGTTGCAGGGGGGTGGCAAGGTTATTTTAGGGGGGTCACAGTATAGCCACCTTTACTTTTACGCTGCCATTAGAGCTGGGTGGCTGGAGAGCAGTGACTGGTGCCAGCTCTGAAGGCAATGCGCCCAGCTCTGAGGACAATGCCCCACCCGCAGCAGCACCGAAGTAAGCATGGCAATACCATGCCACCCTTACTGCTGCGCTGCTGCCTTCAGAGCTGGGTGGCTGGAGAGTGGCTGCTGCTGACTGAGGGCCCAGCTGTGCAGGCAGCAGGGCAGAAGTAAAGGTGGCAATCCCATGCCATGCCATGCCATCCTTACTTCTGTGCTGCTGCTGGCGGCAGCTCTGCCTTCAGAGCTGACCTACCAGCCATCAGCCACTGGCGTCCAGCTCTGAAGGCAACGCCGTTGCCAGCAGCAGCAGTGCAGAAGTCAGGGTAGCAGCACTGCAACCTCTCCCGCTACAATAACCTTGCGACCCCCGCACACACAACTCCTTTTGGGGTCACAACTCCCTATAATTAGAACACTGAAATTTCATATTTAAATAGCCGAAATAATGAAGTTAACAATTTTTAAAATCCCCTGATGGTGAAACTGACCAAAACGGACTGTGAATTTGGTAGGGCCCTCCTAATAGCACAGCCACATCCAGCTGCGTAGGATGGCTAGAGGGAAGGCGAGGATGAGTTCACCACATCGCCTGGCACTGCTTTATAATGTCAGAGTCTGATTCATAATATCTGTCCTAACAAGGTGGGCATCTAACTTCATACCAGGACTTGGACTTAGAGCCAACTCTGCTAACGGTACTAACCTTTCAGCAAGAAGCGTAAATGACAGTATCAGTGGATTCCCCACTGTGCTAGCAGCCTTGCAATGGGCCTGTGTTTAGTCCACTCCTGTTCTTCCTCCCCTAAGCCCCAGTTCTTACCCTTCTCCTCCCCACCGCTTTTGCCTCCCTTCCCTTTCTCAGAGGGACTCTTCCCTAGGTTTGTTGGCCACACCTCCTTCTCGCTGGCTCCTCCTGCTGAATCACTGACCACGCCCTTTGTCCTCCTTCGAGCCCCCCACCCCCTTCTCCGCCAGCTAGCCACCCCCCTACCTTTTAACTCCTCCCACTGGTTATTGGGCCGCTCTCACCCCCACTCCTTTCTGCCCTCTCCTCTTCGTTTTAATCCCACTTCTCGTCCTCTGGCTATTCCCTATGCTGCGCTCCCCCTTCCCCCGGGTTTAAACTCATTTTGCCCCCCCCCCGCCGCCCGTTACTTGGCCCCGCCCCTTGACTGTAGCTCCACCCCAAACGTGGCCACACCCCTTTCCACCTCTCTGGCCCCTCCCTTCCCTATGGCTCTAACTCCTCCTCCTATGGCCCCATGGCCCCACCCCCAGGTTCGGAGGCCGCCCTCTGCCCCGCCCCCTCGGGTTGTGCCTGAGGCGCCGCCGCTGCCCTGGGCGCTGGGACGCGGCGGGTCCCTCCCCCGGAGCCGCCCAGGCGCCTCCCTCGCTGGGCCGCCGCGGTGAGTCACGACGGAGGAGGCGGCCGCTCGCGCTCGCTTTCTCTCTGCCGCGGCTCCGGATCAGGCCCCCGCGCCTGCCGCCGCCGCCCGTCCCGCCGGGAGCCCGCCGCCCCTTCGCCTGCCCCGGGCCGCTCTGGCCCCGCACCCAGGTGAGCACCGCGGGCCCGGGGCCCCGCTCCCGCCCGCCCTTTGTTCCCGGGGCTCGGGCTGCTGTAACAAAGGGAGCTGGGCCGGGAGCCGCTTGGTGTGAGGGAGCCTGGGGGCCAGCCCCCCTGTCCCGGGCCTCTCTGCCAGACCCGTCAGCCCCCACCCGGGTCCCGCTCCGCCTGGCCTCCTCAGCTCCAGCCCCCCGCACTGCCTCCCCCCCTTCCTGGGGCCTTCTCGCTGCCCCAGGGCTGCCCCAGGCCCCCTCCTGGGGCTGCTCCGCTCCTCACCCAGGGCGCCTCTCCGCTTCCCCGCTCGCTGCCTCCTGCTCTAGGGCTCTCCCGGGTCCCTCCACCCCTTTCTCGGGGCTCCCCGCTAGGCTCCAGGCCCTCCCCAGCGGGGCCCCGAATCCCCCCTGCGCTCTGCTCTCGGGGCACCCGGACCCGCCCTTCCCGAGGCTGGTCTCAGCGCCGGTCCCAAGGACATTGCTCTGCAGAGTGCCCCCGTCCGCTTGGTCCTGCCTTACCTGCTCTGAATCCCTGCCCTCCTCCATCCCCTCGCCTCGCTACTCTGCCCCACGCAACCCTTCCCCCCTGAAGATGCTGATTTCAGACTGGTTTCAGAGTAGCAGCCGTGTTAGTCTGTATTCGCAAAAAGAAAAGGAGGACTTGTGGCACCTTAGAGACTAACCAATTTATTAGAGCATAAGCTTTCGTGAGCTACAGCTCACTTCCTCAGATGCATCTGAGGAAGTGAGCTGTAGCTCACGAAAGCTTATGCTCTAATAAATTGGTTAGTCTCTAAGGTGCCACAAGTCCTCCTTTTCTTTTTGATTTCAGACTGACTCCTCACGGGTTCCGCCCCTAGCCAGAGCTGCCTGCCGAGGTAGTCACAGTCCTAAACTAATGGTGAAGATGACACTTCGCTTTCGGTCAGGTCGTATAGCCGATAGCTACTGTCTTCAGCGTGCTCTGTAGCCTTTTACTTCCCCTTCTCTCTCTCCTTCTGCTGGTGGTGCAAAAAATCTCAACTCCTGCTGTGGAAGTTGGGTAACAGTATGTGATTTCTGTCTGCCTTGAGTCCAAGTGGTTTTAGGCATTCATGGCTTTTAAACCCCCGGCTAGTAATGGATACTTAGTCACTGCAGTCTTTTAAAATAGGTATGGTATTTTGCTTCACTTCCTGACTGCTATGTTGTGTTTCTGTGCACTATTAAACAGCTGTTAGGTCCTACCCCAGACTGCATTTCTGTGGCAGGTGAGGTAATTCCCACATAAAGCTGATTAATGTGCTTTAAAATCTTCAGATGACAGGTGAGGAATACAATTTTAATAAACAGAGCGCTTAAGCTCACAGCAATGTATTCCATGCAATCTGTTCATGTGTACAGTATGCCTTATAAAAGTTACACCCAGCTTCATAGCTGTTAGAGACAAATACAGGTAATTTAGATTGAATGGCATACAGGTAGAAGAAATGTGAAGAGCCTCATTATGAGGCTCCAGGAAGTATTTAATAGAGATGGAGATGGAATTTAGTTGTAGATAATGTCTGTATAACCTTGAATCTAAATAGATGTGCTCTTGATCATTTCTGTTAAAGTAACATATAATTGCAGGGTGCACAATGTCAGGGCAGCATTAGGCCTGAGCCAGTGATGCAGTTGCAGTAGGGTTCTGTGCGTCCAGGGGCGTCTGTTAATGTACCACATGCATACAACTGGACTCCCAGCACCATCTATTCTGCTTCCACTCTTCAGCAGATACGTCGTTCCCCAGTTTCCAGCTCCCCAGTTGAATACTGAGAATAAAGGTGGACATCTGTTGGCTCACAATATACTTTTTTTCTTCACTTTGATGGCAGACAGCTGCTTGTGACAGGAACAATGAATGATACTCCGTAGAGCAAATCATTGTCAGAGGCCAGGGAGAGAGGTATGTCAGTAGCTGAAATACTGTTTCTGCCCTGGGAAATGGATAAGAAATTAGTTTGGGCTCTGCTTACCATCTAAACGTACTTTATAAATATGCTTCTGGTACACTCTGAGGAGAGGTAAAAGCCATGTCATTTTGTGGTCTGTATAGGTACTCTCTTGTGGGGGAGAAGAATAGAATAGTTTGCTCTTTTGTGGAGGGTCTTTTTGAGGATTTCTGAGCTCTTGACAAACTCATTAAGTTTTATAGCTCTCATATGAGGCGAGGTAAGGCATCTCTTTCTTACAAATGGAGTAAGTGTGCAAAAACTAAGGCACAAAGAAGTTGAGCTAATCAGGCTAAATCAGAGGTTCAAAAATCTGCAGGATAACTGGCTTTGAATCCAGTACTGTAGAAAGTTAGACAGCTACTGTCCTGTTATACCCAAACAGCTATCTTTTCTGATAAATATTGAGGGGAGCACAATTGTGTGTGTAAAGTAAAAATTACCTTTAGGTAGCCTACTAAACTACTATGTTGTGCATTAATTTCCCTAGCTTTGGTATTTTATTGCCAGTGTCTGACATGAAGTGTATATTGTCAAGTATTGGATGTGCATCACTATATTTTAGTGTAAATCCACATACTTTAAAAATAGAAATATTGAGAGATGTGTATGTATAAAACTTTTTAATACTATACCTTTACATAAACAGACTTAACCTGTTATCAGCCACAAAGCTAGCGCCCTATTCTCATCCTGTCTTTTGCCTCTGCCACATGGGCATAGATGGAACACAGTAACGGATGTGCTGTAGAAACACTAGAATGACTTCATGATGCTATTAGCAGGAAAAAGTGTTTGCTCTTTGATATTATTTGCAGCATTTTTGTAAAAATTAGTAGATTCCACAGTATAACTGTAGCGTTTGTATGTGTGGATTTATGCGCTCTTTCAGTTGATGTAAGCACATGTTAGTTGGATAAATCTAAGCAGAGCTTTCAAGAATTAAAAAATAGATCATAAAGTGGCAATGAGAGAGAGGGAGCTGTAAGTGAGTTAACTGAATATATATAAGTTGGCCATTTGAAGTGCTTCAGTCCTCATAACAACTATTGTGAAATAAACTACTTACAAATGTAGTGCAATTAAAATACAAATTTTGGCAAAATCCTGAAAATGCCTCAAAGTGAGCAGAGACTGAGATTTCCAATGGAAACCCATTCAATATTCTGGGGATGGCCCCTACAACATTAACATGAATCATGTTTGTCATCTTCCTGGACACGTAATTATTATTTGTTATTGAAGTTGCACTGAGAAGCCCTAGTCATAGACCAGGAATCCATTGTGCTAGGAGCTGTACAAACACAGAATAAAAAATACAGTCCCTGCTGCCAAAAAGGAGAATGGAGCAATTCTACCTGATAGTGATGCGTGTGCTTTTTGACCTCACCCAGAAGGGAGAGGAGTATATAATGGCAAATATAATGTCCATCGGGGTTTGCAAATACACAGTTATTCATATAAAATATTAAAGAATGTTAGGTGCATAGGGAACAACTTGTGTAAAATAAATTGGTCGTGGCTATTTGCTATGAAATGCTGTTGAGTTGCTAACCTCTCTAAAAAGAAAAGGAGTACTTGTGGCACCTTAGAGACTAACCAGTTTATTTGAGTATAAGCTTTCGTGAGCTGTAGCTCACGAAAGCTTATGCTCAAATAAACTGGTTAGTCTCTAAGGTGCCACAAGTACTCCTTTTCTTTTTGCGAATACAGGCTAACAAGGCTGCTACTCTGTAACCTCTCTAAAGTTTCATTATTATCTGGAATTAGAACCTTTCTGTAAAATGTAAATCTATTCAATTTTTTAAAATGTTTTAATTTATACATCCAGTATTTTAACAGAAAGCAGCCATCTTCATAGACTGACCTAGTTTGCGATGCCAGAAATACAGTTCAGCATTGAGTGCATATGGGAGGCAAGAACTTTCAAAAACCACTGTTGAATTTATTGAGAAAAAAATTCATTACAGCTTTCCTCATAACAACCTTGATATCTCCTGAAAATTTCCCATTCATTCAGATGCTGACTTGCAATTCCTCTGTTGCAAACTGTTATCAGATTGGATTTCCAGCTGAGAGGTATCAGTAAAATAGCAGCTATCACTGACACACCAGCACCAGTCATGTAGTTGAAATGCTGAAACAGTGACTGGTCCTTGTATAATTATTTTGAAAAACATTTTAAAAATAGTAGAATCCTTATGGTTATCCTGAATATTTATATAATGGGGAGTCAATAGAACAGGGAGATGTGCAGGAAATTGGTTAGAAATAGGGGTTTGGACAGTGAAAGTGTTGGGTAATGGAGATATTTCTGTATTTACAAATGTAATATTTTAAATACTAAAACTAATCAGTGATGATTTTAATTTTGAAGTATCGTCCGCTATGGCATGCTCCTCTGGAATGCTATCTGTGGCTGAATAGGCCTACCATAAACCACAAAGACTGAAACACATAATAAATAGAGGCTTACAAGAGATGAAAACAATATTTAACATTTAATAGTTTCTTCCTGTCTCTTGCCACCCCCCCCACAAGATAAATAAACTAATCAAGATCCATCCTTTGACCCCAAGTATCATGCAGAGTGCGCCTTACAAAGAAATATATATATAAAGATTTTGTACTGTTTAAGATATTATCTAATAATCTTATACCTTAATTTACATATTACATGAGAACTATACATTCTTCATATTTAAGGAACCAATTTTGGAAACCCATTATAAATGGCCTTGTCTGTGTCTCTTACAAAACTTTGAGACTATGCTCTATTTTCTGTCTTTTCAGTTTAAGAATTTTGATTTGCTGAGATATGAAGTGTGTTCATTAATTTCAGCCCTGATCCAAGAAAACATGTTTAACTTTAAGTATGTGCATAGTATCATTTAAGCTAACTGAGATACTTGTGTGCTTAAGTTAACCACCTGCTTAGGGTTTATGTAGTATTTACAGGTTAAGAGAAAGCAAGGACCAGAAACAATTCTCCTCGGTAATTTTATCAAGCAAGAACTGCTGAGGAGCTGGGATTAACTCTGGGTCTGTGTTGGCCAAAGAAATATCAGATAGTGTTGCATATTGCGTACTGCAGAGAATTAAAAATGAAGATTCCCTTTGTTCTGTTCCTTGCTCTGCATTTGACTTCCGATGTGAAGAGTTGGACAAATGCTGAAAATACTTTGAATATCAGTTTGAATTTTTAAGCTAGTTTAAGTATTTGATTTTTTTGTGCCTCATCTGCATTCACTTTCTGTGAATATTCTAGAAAAAATGTCATGAACATGAATGCTAGCAAAAAACTGATTTTAAAACTAATGACTGGAAGCAGATTTTATATTGAAAAACTAATGCATAGTATAAATTGTGAATTTCAGATTTTCATTTGACTATTTAAAATTCTCTTGGGTTGTTACATAAGTCACCAGTCAGAAAAGAAATAATAAAACTTGTCTTGTGTAAGTAGCCAACATCACTAAACATTAAAAATTTGCATGGGCTCTTTGCAGATTTGCAGTCCAAGAGTTACTTTTAAGAAAGTCTTCATTTTCTCAATTTGTTAGAGGATAATTAATGGAAAATGAAAAATCTGACATTTTTTTTCTGTTTATCTGCTGAGCTCTGTTTGTGACCATAGGTAAGTCAAGCAGAGTCACACAGAGCTTTCTTCTCTTTCTATAAAATAATAAACTACCCTGTAAGAATGTTGTGAGATTTAATTAGTTTTAATACTGCCTCTGCACTCATAAGGCCTGATTCAAAGTCCACTGAAATACTTGAGTCTTTCCATTAACTTTATGGGCCTGATCCAAAGCTCACTAGTGTTTTTCGTTAGAGTACATGAGCCTTGTGTACAGTACGCTATGGAAACATGACCTAAATTTTTTTCAGTAAGCTCTCTCCAGTGCTGCAAACTGAAAATACTGCAACAGCATCAAGTAAACAATAAGTGGAGGTCTTTAATTAAAATATGAAAGAATAATACCACCAGCACAATATTCTTTGGTATTTAATATATAAATTTAATTTTAGGTGGTCCCTCAATTATCAATGAGACAAATTTTGTCTTGAATGCTGATAACTTAATCGCAAATTGCGGAGGAGTGGGGGTGGGGTTGTACAGCTAGTCATGGGAGGCTGTTTGAGACTCTGTGATTAAATACTATAGTTGGATGCTTCTGCTAAAATGTCTTTTAGTGATACAGATTCTAAAAATATATTCATTGTCTTATAAGTATTGACACAGATTTAGATGAGTTGCGAGTGTTCATATCTCTGAGCTGCTTTTTTTTGCTGTCAGCAGATTCTGGAAACTACTCATCAGTCTATGTAGGATTCACATTTGGAAGATTTTCCTTCTGTCATGGAAGCTAGAGATTTTTTTATTTTTTTTAAATGAAAACTTAACCAGTGCCCCAAAACTTACAGTAATGTATTGATTTAGCATTAAATTTCACAGCAACTGAAATGCATGGGGCCCTGATTGCACATTAGTTTACTCTGAACTGTAGCAGATTTTTCTTGTATAATAGTACTTGTAATTACTCTCTCCACCAAAAACAAAACAGTATGTGTTATCTAACCATTATGCATAGGGTTTTAAATTCTACCTAAAATATTGAACCTGTAATGGTGAAAAAACTTAGCTTTTGACCCTAACTATATCATTTCTGAGGGACAGATTATAAAGTTGATAACTTTCTTAATGGTTATAACTAATGCAGTAACATCCATCTAGTTTTTCCCTTCAGCTGGGAATTTCACTTCTAGAGATGGTTTGTAATTATGCTAAATTGTTTGGGATATGCAAAAAGCCTGCTAGAATCTCATTGGATTTTCCCCCTTATGTGATATAGTTACACTGTAACAGTTGATCAGTAAAACCTCTTAAACAATACCTAATTTTAGAGCTCAAAACAAATCTTATTAAACAGTTGCAAAAATATCTGCCTTATATCAAGTGTGTTGGTTAATGGTCCCAGGGTTTCTGAAACACTTATAATTACTGATATATAATGGCATTTTGGTTAAGCTGCTTACGTTGGTTAATCAGGGTATGTACTCTAGGGTCTGTATCCCTCTTCTTTGCTGTGGATTAGGGATGCAATCTATCTGGTAAATGCTCTGGGCCTCTGATATATAGAGGCATCTGAAGCCATCAGTCTTCTTGAAAAGTGTTTAGTGTTAATACCTGAATAAATCAAACTTTCAGGACAGTGGAGCATGGAGTCCCATATGCAGCACAGTCTAGTTATTTTCTTTACTGCTGTGAGTATATTCTCAGCGTTTTACTGGCCTGTCTTTCTCCCACTCTCCACTGACTGAAAGTTTGTAGGAGTTATTTCTTTACAGCCCATATGTTAATAGGTTTTTCTGCTTAGGGGAAAATTCTGTTGTCAAATTAATGAGTTCATTGAGATTATTTCACAGTTTAGTGCTAAATATAACTAACTTTTCACATACAAGACCGTGTCAAGGAAGGAAATTGCATCCCTGCTTCCTGAGAAACAGGGAGCCCCTTGAGGGCAAGATTTCCTTCCCTGCAATCCCACCTTCTATTAGAAACTCTTATATTGCATAACATTACAACAAGTGAAAAACTACAGCTGGTAAAACATCTGCATCAAAACCAATATGTAATTAAGTGTTTGTGTTTTGAATTTGTGGATGGTAGAAGTCCTACTTGTGAAAAGGATGACAAGGAATCAAATCCCTTTCTTCTCCACCTCTTCCCTTCCCCCCACAAAATCCCTTTGAAAACTGGGCTAGTTCATTTTATGATCTAATAAACAAAATGGAAAGTCTGAGGCTGTTTCTGCTGCTTTTTTAACAGAAGCTTCAAAGAGAGTAAGAAGGCAGGAAAATTGCTTGCATAAACTAACTGGCATTAACAGAGACCAATTTATAACATGCAGGAAGAATATTTCATATGGAGTACATTCTTGGTAAGATCCTTGGAGCAGGGAACTGTTTTGCATAGAGCAAAGTGTGATGTTAGTGCTATCCAAATAACAAGGCGGTATAATTGGTCTATGCTGCAACTGGCTACAACACATTCCCCTGTAATATAAATGGGCTAAGGAAATCATTAAATTGTTGTAGATTTTGGTTTTAAGCAAAAACAACTGAAAAACACACTTTACGTTTAGTTGGCTTTAAAAATATACATTGATGAAAACAAAAAGTAGTCCTTTCTGAAGGGATTTTAACCTTCATTCACTTCCTGGCCATGTACGGGAAGCAGCACAGGAAGCATTGTGTATATTGTACATGTGCTCCAAACATACTGATTGGGCAGGAGTGAATAAGTAATGCCTACATCATTACTGTAAGCCGACTTCGTCACCCTTTGAGGCCAGAAAACTGTTAATTGTTTTTGTCCATTGTTAAACACCCAATTTCCACAAAGAGCATTTGTTAGCATTTGAGACACACACTAAAACTTATATAGTATTGCTCATAAAACAGGAAATTGATCACCTGTCTAATGGTTATCCAATTGTAATAACTAGCTGTTATATACAGAAATAACGATTATAGGTAAATAGGCCAGTTATCTCCTCTAAAAGACGTGTTGTACCTTAAACATAAACAGCTTTCTCAGTAAAAGTATATGTTCTAGAACAGGGGTTCTCAAATTTCATTGCATCGTGACCCCTTCTGACAACAAAAAGTACTACATGACCTCATGACGGGGGACCAAAGCTTGAGCCCAGCCGAGCCCTACCAGCTTGGGCAGGAGGGATGGGGGGCAAAGCCCAAGCCCTGGGGTGCGGAAGGCCAAGTCCAAAGGTTTCAGCGCCAGGTGTGGGGCCTGTAAACTGAGCCCTGCCACCCATGGCTGAAGCCCTCTAACTTTGGCCTCGGACAGTGGGGCTCAGTCTTTGGCCCCAGGTGATAGGGCTTGGGCTTCATCTTCAGCCCCAGGCCCTAGCAAGTCTAACACCAGTGCTGGTGACCCCATTAAAAAGGGGTTGTGACCCACTTTGGGGTCCCAACCCACAGTTTGAGAACCCCTTTTCTAGAATTACCATTGTTACCCATCAGCGTAAATTGCAGGGCAGCACAGGTCATATTTTTCCATTAAAAATATCTTCAATATGCTGAGCATCTGCAGAAAGATACTTTGGTGACTAGCACCACAGAAATACCGATAAGTAAAAGGGTGCTTCAGTAAGTGATATAGACTAGGAGATAAGTATTTCCAGTACACGTTAATTATAGTGTCTCTAGTTAAATATAACAGTAGTGTGCACTCAAAATGGGGAGAAGAAAGTTTGATCACCATCCAAAGGCAGTTTGACTCCAAATATAGTTGTTACAATTTTGGGGTTTTAGTCCCATTCTTGCAAATATTTGTACAATTACAAATTACTGCTGCTCTAATTGCCCACAGGAACTTATTGGATTTCTGCCTGTTCTGTTTTTTCAGATTGTTCTGCAATGGTTTGTCATTTGAACTGTGTTGTTTTTAGTGTAATTTATGTTTTAGATTTTGTCTTCATTTCAATATAAAATAAAATACCATTTCAGCCACCAGTAAGACTGAGTCAGAACAATATGCAATCATTTTTAAATCTAAATAAAAATGTAATTGTGAATAATGTCCACTTGGCTTGAAATCTGGAACTGAACATACAAAATAATACTAGACTAGTTTTCCATTAGGGCAGTCTTGTGTGCTGATGATTTCTTCCTAGTTCCCCTTCTGGCCAGTAAAGAATAGCCTAATGGAGCTGGAAATCACCATTCATACATATCTATTTCAAGTCCTGTAGTATACTTTGACACACATGTGTGGTAGGCTTGTTTTGATTAAACTCATTGTGAAAAAACTTACATTTTACTTCTTACTCAATAAGTCTGTAGAGTGGTCTAGCAAATTCTCAATTTGTCCATTGCCACAATGGGCCAATTCTTTATCACTAGGTCTACTGTGTGGAGTTTAAGTATTGACATCATGTGAATGGTGGTTGCTATTGCCTGGTGCTCTGGCTTCTATATAATAAATAGCAGCCTCATGCATATAGACTGGATTTTTCTGAAGAAAAGGTTCATAAGCCTTTAGGCATAAGATCCTGGGTTGTTTTTTACTGCTTTGAGTCTCGCACTTACTAGCTCTTGTAAAGCCTCAAGTGAAAGATCCTCTCCTTGAAATGTGAGAGAATTCAGTCACAAAGATGACTAAGTCCATCATGAGTTATGTGACCACAGTAGTCAGTTTTGATCTCCGTATGAAAATTCTTCCTTTAGCACCTGAATCAGTTCCTGAAATATGTTCCCTAAGATGACTGCCAAATAATTAGTACCCCAAAATACATGAGTGGATACATCCAGAGGAGCTTACAGTTGCCTCAAGGGCATCAGCAAGAACTTGAAGTAGGTGTCCTCTTTTGGGACTTGAGTAATAAAGTTGTGAAAAAATTATTTCACATTAAAGTCAAACTTTAAAGACCGGGATCTTTGAGATCCTGAAAAGCCAGCACAAGGTTCTTTGATGGAGTGCACAACAACTGTGGAGTGACTTGTGGTTTGCAGTTTGAAACCTTTTTTCTCAAAGAGCAGTGGGAAATTATGGGGGTTGAAGTGGGTCACACAAGGAAATTTAGTTTTATCAACCTTTTTTGAAGAATGAAACAATAAGAAAACTGGATTTCAAGAGTTTACAAGAGTAAGGTAACTATGGGCTTCAATATGTTAAGTCTGGTCCCTTGAGAAATAAAGAGAAGGGGCATCTTAACTGGATACAACCAAAGTTCTGGGGTACTTCTCATTTTTTGTACATTCTGTATCGTTTCTGCTAGGTATCTGTCTTCCTATCCTACATCTTTGTACTGTTTCATATAAAACCATGAATCATCTAACGTTCTTGCAAGAAGTTCTGTTATTTGGCAGAGATGAAGGTTCTTTCCAGCTTCTTACAAACAATTACTAAATTGTCATGAGAAATGAGTCCTAACGACATCTTATTTTTCAGTCTTTCATAGAATCATAGCCCTGGTCTATACTAGGACTTTAGGTCGAATTTAGCAGCGTTAAATCGATGTAAACCTGCACCCGTCCACACGATGAAGCCCTTTATTTCGACTTAAAGGGCTCTTAAAATCCATTTCCTTACTCCACCCTGACAAGTGGATTAGCGCTTAAATCGGCCTTGCTGGGTCGAATTTGGGGTACTGTGGACCCAATTCGACGGTATTGACCTCCGGGAGCTATCCCAGAGTGCTCCATTGTGACTGCTCTGGACAGCACTCTCAGCTCAGATGCACGATTGTTTGCCGTTGCTCTGACGCAGGGGCGACTGACGACACAGCTTACAGGGTTGGCTTACAGGGAGTTAAAATCAACAAAGGGGGTGGCTTTACATCAAGGAGTATTTCAGGCAGGACTTCACGGAGGGTTCCAATAAGAAATGGTGCACCTAAGTTATTGTTCTTATTGGAACAAGGAGGTTAGTCTGGCCTCTGATTGATACATGGCTAGATTTACCTCACTACATCTTCTCTGTGAGTGACTGCAGTGTGACCTAGAGGAATGAGTCCCCTAGACAGGGGGCGGGGGGGGGTTTGCAAATGAGTACAAAACAAATCTGGTCTATTTCTTGTTTTGATCCACTCCATCTATCTTTTACATCTTTGGCTGGCAGCAGACGGTGCAGAAGGACTGCATGCCGTCCACATCTCATGGCTGCTCGGCAGAAGATGGTACAATAGGACTGCTAGCCATCCTCATCTCTTGCCTGCCCCGCAGAAGATGATGCAATAGGACTGCTAGCAATCCGTATTGCCTGCCTACTCACCATAAGATGGTTCAATAGGACTGACTGCAGGACTAAAGAGAATGACCTGATCAAGTCACTCCAAATTTAGTCCCTGCGCCCATGTCTGCCCAGGCGCTCCTGATCGACCTCACACAGGCGACCAGGAGCACCTCGGACATGACGATGACGGCTACTAGTCCTGTTGCACTGTCTGCTGCCACAAGGCAATGGGTTGCTGCTGCTGTGTAGCAATGCAGTACTGCGTCTGCCAGCGCCCAGGAGACATATGGTGACAGTGAGCTGAGCGGGCTCCATGCTTGCCGTGGTATGGCGTCTGCACAGGTAACTCAGGAAAAAAGGCGCGAAACGATTGTCTGCCCTTGCTTTCATGGAGGGAGGGAGGGAACGGGGGCCTGATGATATGTACCCAGAACCACCCGCGACAATGTTTTAGCTCCATCAGGCATTGGGATCTCAACCCAGAATTCCAATGGGCAGCGGAGACTGCGGGAACTGTGGGATAGCTACCCACAGTGCAAGGCTCCGGAAGTCGACTCTAGCCTCGGTACTGTGGAAGCACTCGGCCGAGTTAATGCACTTAATGCACTTAGAGCATTTTCTGTGGGGACACACAAACTCAAATACATAAAACCGATTTCTAAAAAAACGACTTCTATAAATTCGACCTAATTTCGTAGGGTAGACCTACCCACAGAGATGTAGGGCTGGAAGGGACCTTGAGAATGCGTCATGCCTGCCTGCCTGCCGTGCCCCCCCCCCCATGGTGTGGCAGGGCCAAATAAACCTAGACCATCCCTGACAGGTGTTTAATCCGTTTTTTAAAATCTCCAATGATGGGGATTCTTCCATCTCCCCTGGAAGCCTTATACTCTTATAGTTAAATTTTTTCCTAACATCTAACATAAATCTTCTGTGCTGCAGATTACGCCCCTTACTTGTCCTACATGGGCATGGAGAGCAATTGATCGCTGTCCTCTTTTATAACAGCCCTTAACATATTTAAAGACTGAGCAGGGATCTGATAGGTCGTCTTTTCTCAAGATTAAACATGCCCAGTTTTTTTATCTTTCCTCAGAGGTCAAGTTTTCTAAATCTTTTATCATTTTTGTTGTGTCATGTGGACTCTCCAATTTGTCCATGTTTCCTAAAGTGTGGCACCCGGAACTGGACACAGTACTCCAGCTGAGGTCTAACTAGTGCCGAGTAGAGTGGGACAATCAGCTCGTGTCTTACATATGACAATCCTGTTAACATATTCCAGAATATTAGCTTTCTGAGGTACTAGTTTTATAGACTTCTTATTTCTAAATTAGTATGTCTTGGTTTGTTTCATTTTGAGTTAATATGATGATAGTATCTGTTAACTTGGGCATTAGTTGAAAAATGTAAATCTACTTTAATGCTTGTACAAAATGCTTGTACTTTAATTCACTCCCAGAATACATGCTTTTAAGTGCCTAATTCTTTTTGTTATTTTCAGCATACCTTTAGAGATCCTACCAAGACTTGGCTAGTGTGTAGTAAAAAAGAATAAATAATTTGCTTTCTTACAGTGCAGAAATGTTTATATACATATTGACAGGAAAATGTATATAATCCTAAATACAGATAAATGCATAATATTTTTGCAACCACTGTCCCCCCTTCCATCCTATTGTTTGCTGTCACTTCCTTCATCTTTTCTAAAATTGTTTTGCTTGTACATTTTTCAAGGGGGCTACTATCTCTCTTTTCTAATCTGTCTGTAAAGCCGCTAGTTCACTTGATGATGTAAAAAGAATTATAATATTAAGTGGAGTTATATAACAGGTATATCTTATTTACTCACTAAAGCTTTAAATGCTGTGGTCACCAAGGGCAGGCCTACACTAGAAGGGCTACATTGGTGCAGCTGCAGCGCGTCTGGTGAAGACGCTCTGGGCCGACAGGAGAGCGCTCTCCCATCAGAATAATAACTCCACCTCCACGAGAGGTGGAAGCTACGTCTGCGAGAGAATGCTCTCCCTCTGACGCTTAGTGCCAGTGTGGATGGTGTTTAAGTCACTCAGAGAGGTGTCTTTTTCTAACGTAAGTTAGATTGACTTAAGTGGTAGTGTAGATCTGCCCTGAGACTGGCGAATCTCATGTAACTGCCCATTCTTTTGTGTACTCTGATTCCTATACTTTTATCCTAGGAACTTGTTTTTCCCCCTTTCTTAAGGGATTGAGGATATTTACGAAGTGATCCACAGAAAGGACCCCCCATAGAATGTTCTTTTGCTGCTTAATGTATAATAACTTTTACAGATGTAACTCTTTCTCCAATGTGCTACTGGTCATTAAGATGAGCAGCTTTCCATTATTGTATTTTTGGACAATTTCCTGTTTTGAAGGTTTGTAGCTTTGTTATAGATATGTGGTTGAGTGTTTGACGATCTGTAGAAGACACTAGCTGTTGAAATGGCTGATATAATATTCCATTATCAGCTGTTAAAGGTCAGCTTGACTACAGTAATGTCTTCTATTTTATATTATTTCTTCAGAATTGCATTGGTTTGGTGACTCTAGGATTCTATAGTCTTTCTTGCATCTTTTTCAGTTATGTTTTTTTTTTTTCAGTTGGTTATCTTTTAAGAGGTAAATGTGGTTTAGGTCTGGTGTACATTACAGACCTATAACTGCGTTTCTCAGGGATGTGAAAAATCCACACCCCTGAGCGACATAATTATTCCAACGGAATCATAGGATATCAGGGTTGGAAGGGATCTCAGAAGGTCATCTAGTCCAACCCCCTGCTCGAAGCAAGACCAATCCCCTTTTTTTATTTTTTTGCCCCAGATCCCTAAATGGCCCCCTCAAGGATTGAACTCTCAACCCTGAGTTGAGCAGGCCAGTGCTCAAACCAGTGAGCTACCCCTCCCCTACACTGCCAAAGTGTAGACAGCACTATGTTTAAAGGACAGCTTCTCTGATAGATGTAGCTACCACTAATTGGGGAGGTAGATTAACTAATCCGACAGGAGAGCTCTCACTCGTGGGCATAGAGCATCTTCGTTAAAGAGCTACAGCAGTGCAGATGCGCCGATGCAGCATTTTAAGTGTAGATTTGCTCCTAAATGTGAATATTTTGTTTTGAATGTGTATGAAAATAAGCTTTCGCTAAAGGTTTTAAAAAACATTTTAAATTAGGGACGTTATCAAACTTGTAGAGAGATTTGAATATCATTTCAGATATGTAATGTTGTAACTTTAAGGCACAACAAGGCTGAGTACTTTTTCTGGAATTAAAAGTTGCCTTAAAAAAAAAAAGAATTATCTAAAAATATATGCTGTCTCATTTACCTTTATGAGGCATACAAGATACTCTACTTCATATGTTGTTAGTGTGATATTCTAAAAATCTAATCCAAAACATGGTTTATGTATGCCTACATCATCAGACAATGAAGTGTAGCTGTAGCTCTCAAAAGCTTATGCTCAAATAAATTTGTTAGTCTCTAAGGTGCCACAAGTCCTCCTGTTCTTTTTATAGTGATATAGATATACAGATAAGTTGGAAGTTACCATACAAAGTGTGAGAGGCTAATTAGTTAAGATGAGCTATTATCAGCAGGAGAAAAAAACTTTTGTAGTGATAATCAAGATGGCCCATTTAGACAGTTGACAAGAAGGTGTGAGGATACTTAACTTAAGGAAATAGAAAAGGAGTACTTGTGGCACCTTAGAGACTCATGAAAGCTTATGCTCAAATAAATTGGTCTCTGAGGTGCCACAAGTACTTCTTTTCTTTTTGCGAATACAGACTAACACGGCTGCTACTCTGAAACTTAAGGAAATAGATTCAATATGTGTAATAACCCAGCCACTCCCAGTCTCCGTTCAAACCCAAGTTAATGGTATCTAGTTTGCATATTAATTCAAGCTCAGCAGTTTCTCATTGGAGTCTGTTTTTGAAGCTTTTCTGTTGCAAAATGTCCACCCTTAAATCTTTTACTGAGTGGCCAGAGAGGTTGAAGTGTTCTCCTACCGGTTTTTGAATGTTGTTATTCCTGATGTCAGATTTGTGTCCATTTATTCTTTTGTGTAGAGACTGTCCGGTTTGGCCAACGTACATGGCAGATGGGCATTGCTGACAAATGATAGCATATATCACATTGGTAGACGTGCAGGTGAAGAAGCCCCTGATGGCGTGGCTAATGTGATTAGGTCCTATGATGGTGTCACTTGAATAAATACGTGGACAGAGTTGGCATCGGGCTTTGTTGCAAGGATAGGTTCCTGGGTTAGTGTTTTTGTTTTGTGGTGTGTGGTTGCTGGTGAGTATTTGCTTCAGGTTGGGGAGCTGTCTGTAAGCGAGGACTGGTCTGTCTCCCAAGATCTGTGAGAGTGATGGGTCGTCCTTCATGATAGGTTGTAGATCATTGATGATGCGCTGGAGAGGTTTTAGTTGGGGGCTGAAGGTGATGGCTAGTGTCATTCTGTTATTTTCTTCGTTGGGCCTGTCCTGTAGTAGGTGACTTCTGGGTACTCTTCTGGGTCTGTCAATCTGTTTTTTCACTTCAGCAGGTGGGTATTGTAGTTTTAAGTGTGCTTGATAGAGATCTTGTAGGTGTTTCTCTGTCTGAGAGAGTGGAGCAAAGGTTAAAGGGACTTCATGTTGGTTGGTAACTTATATTTGCATAATTCATGTGAAACCTGCGGAAGCGAGGTTTGTTGAAGATACCTCGTCATTTGAACTTTTATTGTCCTCTTCCTTTAATTTAGGTCATTAGATTGAAAGATGTCTTCATATAGATCCAGCAAGGATCGAAGAGAGAAATACTTTTTGTAACTGAACAAGCTCCCTTTGGGTTTTTATTTGTTGGAAACTATTGGAAAAATGCAACCGTCTAAAGGAAACTGTGAATCTACAACTTAAGTTTCAGAGGTTTCAGAGTAACAGATGAAGTGAGCTGTAGCTCAAGAAAGCTTATGCTCAAATAAATTGGTTAGTCTCTAAGGTGCCACAAGTACTCCTTTTCTTTAAGTTTTAGAGATTCCCATATGACTGACATTAATACTTTACATTATTAAAACTGAACAGGTAAAACTTACTTTAGACCATTATTTTTGTGGGCAGTTTACTCCTTGCCTTTTGGTCAGCCTGCACTATTCTAATAGTGAAATTGAACAAACTTTTACTCTTATGCATAAGTACAATGTTGGTGTTTGGATATACATCATTGCATTGGAATACTTCTCTGAAAGAAGAATGGGGGAAAAAAGAACCTTAGACTTCTATTAAGATTTGTATTAAAAACAAATATGCTTTTCAATCTAAAATTTTGTGGGTTTTAGTTGGGTGTCACATTCATGCAGAACCTAGAAATGAATTGGAGGGTAGTAGTTTTGATTCTTTTCTTGGATACAAAGTAGCTGTTTATTAATGTACCTGTTTGTGACACAGAACTATAGTGTTACTGAAGACAGAACCAGAATGCTCTTGAACCCTGCATGTGATATTACCCAGTAGAGAAGCACCCTCCAGGGTTTGTGATGAGAATGACTTCCCTACCCCACTCTGAATTTTGAGGTAGAATGGGCAGAGTTGACGGAATCATGATACAAAGGAAAAGCTTTCAGTAACTGTTGTAATTGCTCTTTAATTTGAG
The DNA here is from genome assembly GCF_965140295.1 of Lepidochelys olivacea. NCBI lineage: Eukaryota > Metazoa > Chordata > Testudines > Cheloniidae > Lepidochelys > Lepidochelys olivacea. The sequence goes on from NC_140428.1 coordinate 19,858,114, forward strand.
GCAAGACCACTCTCAGTGGCAAGATTCACTTTACCTGAGGGGTTGTTCTTGTAGGTTTAGAGATGAAAAAAATATTTTAATAAACTAAGTTTGTGTCTGGGCAGCCTGATTCTTCCCTTCTCCCCCAACAACTCAGGATCAAAGACTTGCTTCTGAGTAGCACAGGGGCTTCAGGAGTTACTCTGCAATTGACTGCCTTCCGTCTCCACTCTGTGGAGCACCAGCAACAAAAGGGAGTTAATGCTGCTTGCTGCAGTATACTGTCCTTCCAAGCAGGAGCATGCTATGGAGAACAGTTGCTCCCCCACCTGTTGCTCCTGTTTTAGCCCCCAAAACCAGTATGGCGTAACTCTCATGGAGCTCCAGCAGAAAAGGTTCTGTGGTGTTGCTAGGAGGGAGAGCATGTTGTGGAGCCAGTATTTGCTGCTTTCCATGGCTCCTTTTTGGCCTCCCTTGCATTTGGAAGTGAACGAGCGACTGTAATGTTTAATTTCTTCCCTGTACTTCCAGGATAGGGTCTCCTTTTTTTTATTAGCTGTTTCTACGCTAGCAAATTCTGAAAACGTTGTATTTTCACTACTGTAGATCTGCTGGTGATAGCAACCATGGGATCACTAGTGTAGATAGTAAAGATATCTTTATAATTGCAGAGAGGGGTTTCTTTACATGGTAGTTAACAATGCCTAATTCCAGTCTACATTAGCATCTCAGTGATACTGCTTAAGAAGGATAGTAACTTTTTACTGTTTAGGTGCACCCTCTATAGTCAAGACTTCAGTTCGGTCCTGCTCACTCCCACCTCAAATTTACAGGCTGCTAGACTGGGTCCAGTAGCTTTACTCTGTCACTTTCTTCCCCTCTTTGGGTGGTTGAGGAAGGTACTTTTTTCTTTCTCTTGGGACAGAGACAGCACATGCACATAGATTGGTTTGGTATGGAGACAGGAGGGATCAGAACTTGGATGGCAGGCTGCCTCTGCTCTGCCCAGTGTACATGTTGGGCCTTGCAGGACAGAAAGCGTTCCTGTGATCCTCACTCTGCCTCATGTATTCACTCTGTACTTCAGGCAGAATGAGGAATGTAGTACTGAAGTGAAGGGCAGTTATGCATTTGTCCACTGGTCAACTTTATTTGCCATTTGGGAGAGGGTGAGAACATTTTCAAGCTTGAAACTGTTGCTTTGGCAAAACTGTGCAGGCGGCCTTAGATGTAGCCTTCAGATCTTCCTCGTTTATTATTCTGTTTTGTGCATCATATTAAAAATAAATGAGAAGTAACTGTCACTCCCTGCGAGTGTCAAACAAGCTTTATGCTTTCCAGAAGAAATTAGATGCACAGCTTTGTGAAAGTGTTCACTGTGTTTCAGACTAAAATTGCTATTGAAATAATTGGACTTAGTTTCCTTCTTGTAAGAGGTACTGGCTGATGGCATTGGAGAATGAAGACCTTTGTTTAGCCACAGAGTAGATACAACATGGGCATTGGAAATGAAAGTTTTTCCATTTGCCTTGGGAGCCTCTCACCCTGACCTAGAGAGAACACCTCCAGGTGTGACAAGGCAGTTCATTCTTGATGGCCCATCCAGTTCTTGGCACCTCAGCTGTGACTGCTACTGAGGATTTCAGTGGCGGTCATTTCTGGGATGTGGACACTTGATCACTAGGAACTGGGTTGAGAATCCAGTCTAACTTCACGTAGGCCAGCGAACATGTCAGGTCCTCGCTGTGATTGCATATAACTCTGGATTCAGTTCTAACCTAGATGTCAAAGGCTCAATCTAGGCTTGGAAGGTTTAGATTTTTATCTTTGTGAAATTAATTGAAAAAGACAATTTTCAATTATCTTGTACATTTTTATATTTATTATTTCACTAGCAGGGAAAAATATTTTGTTGAAGATATCATTTTAATAAAAAGCAGTCAAGAACAATAACTGATTAAGAAGTGTAGATTTGATTTTCATCACATTTTGTATACAGAAAACAATCCCCCCTTATTAACCTTTCCACCCCCAAAATAGTTTAGAATGTTTTCTATTTTTTTTCTTTGCTTTTGGGGTGAAGGGGGATATGGGCAATTACCCCCACTAATTAGATATTAATCCTTCCAAATCTATCTTTATCCCATTCAATCCTTTGAGCTGCCTAGTCCCCAGTTAAGTTTGATTAGACATCAGGACTCCTGTGGTACAATATACGACACAGTCCATGTTTATCTGTCTGCATGTCTTCCGAAGAGATGTTGGAAACCCTGCTTAAAATATTAACTTTACAGAGTACTGTTTTTGATGTGTGGTATGAAAATATCTGGCAAAAATAAGAAAAGCAAACTAAGCTACTGTGTTTAACCAATAAATATTCGGGTCCAGAAGTGCAGTGACCAAAGTTTAATTGTGATTAGTGGGGTGTGAACTTATTGTTGGTGTGTGTGTTTTTGATGCTGATAAAGTATCAGCACTGCTACTAAACTCCCAAGCTGCTGCAACCTGGTGGATAATATCTCAGACTCCTGATTTCAATTTGCAGTTTTTATTATGTTGTCATAATTCAGTGATATTGCTAATGTTTTTCTGGTTTAAAATGTGTTTCTCCTTTCAACCAGTGTGATTTTGTTGTTCAGTTGAAAACTTTATTTGATCTAGCTTTATTTACTGGGAAGTATTATGATCCAGCTAATAGGGTGTGAGCGAGACAATTGGTACTATTTCCAGTTCTGCTGTGGACTTGGGCTGTGACCTCAGGTGCATCATTTTGCTTTACTTTTGTTTTACTAACTGTAAAACAAATTGCTCACCTGTGTGGAAAATCACTTGAGATTTATGGGTGTAAAGCACTTTATGAAAGTGGCATTATTTGATAGAGAACTGTCCTCTGGAGAGGACAATAAAGGGATGGGATGAATTCCAGATGCCTAGAAAATGTTGGCATGGGAAGAGTTTCCATTCTGTCATCTGGTCCTGCTAACCAACCTGAACTCTGCATTGTGGAATCTGTCAGACATGAAGTGTAGAATAAAAGGCCCAGCATAACCTTAACTGTTAAGTCTTTTTGGAAACATATGAGTAAGCTTGGGGGTAGAGGAATTTTGAGTGTAAACCAGAAAAATGGCTGTATGCTCTTCCACATTCTATCGGCAATGAAATTCAATGCATTTGGTTACTCTTATCCACACCTGCAGTAGCATAAAGTAAGAATGAGGCTTTGGATAGATCTTTCAGCCAAAGAGAAATTAGAAGCTTGCCTTAAAAGTGATGTTGACTGGCAAGAGAAGCTCTGAACAGCTGTTTTCAGTACCTGTGAAATCGCAGAGATGCTTCTGTGGAGGGGGATGAACCTAGATGAACCCCCACAGTATGTAATCTGTTAACTGAAGCAGTTGTCATATGATTATAGACCTACCCATAGGGTCAAGTAATTAGAATGGACTTTGAGCAAAATGCACAGCCTTCTGACCTTTCCTAGTCTGCACGTCTGCTGACCCACAACTCCCACAAAAAACGTAAAATAGCATAGTTCTGAGCTAGTATTCTTAATTGAACCAGATAATTACCCAACCTCAAGAATGCCCCTGGGATAGATCATTGTGGAGCAGATGGATCTACTGGGACATTTAAGATGGTGAGCAAAGCTACGTGCCCTGATGGTAGCTCAGCTGTTCCTCAGCTGTTTTGCTGAGCGTGTTCTCTCATATTTTGGACCTCAGTTGTCATCTTCCCTCCCACCCCCAAAATATCCTGTTGCAGAATATTTTTAGATCATATTTCTTAGGGTCCATTAAAGATGAACATTCGGGATTCTTAGTTTAAAAAATGTGAGAGGCAGCATTGCCCAGTGGTTAGAGCAGGGACTTAGGGTATCCTGGTTCTATTTGTGGCTCTACCATGAGTTGCTATGTGATCTTGGACCAGTCAGTGGACGTCTTGGGACTTAGTGTCTTCACCCCACCTCTTAAAGGACAGTGAAATCCCAGTTTGTTTATTCCAGTTACCCTGTGCCCTTTGTAGCAGAAGTAGTGATTATTTACAGAGTACTTACCCCAGCCTTTCTAGCTCAGCGGTTCTCAGTCTGTGGGTCAGGACCCCATTTAAATGGGGTCACCAGGGCTGGCATTAGACTTACTAGGGACCGAAGCATGAATCCCACTGCCTCGGGCCGAAGCCTGAGCCCCACCGTCTGGGGCTGAAGCTCAAGGGCTTCAGGGATTCAGCTTCAATCCTGCATGGAGGCTACAGGCCCCCTACTTGGGACTGAAGCCTTTGGGTTTAAACTTTGGACCCCCCTCCCCCCCACCTGGTGCACCTTGGGTTTTGGCTTTGGCTCCTCTGCTCCCCCGCCCAGGGTGGTGGGGTCAGCAGGCTCAGCCTTTTGTCCCCTCTCCTGGGATCATGTAGTAATTTTTGTTGCCAGAAGGCGTTCAGGGTGCAACAAAGTTTGAGAACCCCTGTGGGGAGTGGAAAAATGGAACTAACCAGGATTGCATCGCTTGCACAGTGCTGCTGCTTCTGAGTACACTTGTTCTGAAAGCTGGTCTCCATGGTTAAACTCTTCTGTCTAACTGTGCTGTAATTTTTATCCAGACCAAATTCCAATCTGCAGTTAAGTTCAGGTGGGATTTGTAGTTTGTGAGATACAACATTTTCCTGGCCAGGAAAATGTTGTATGTCTTTTCTCTGAGTTACTTGATAATGGATTATTTGATAAATGGAGCTTATATGCATAGACAGATTGCCATTACTTATAGCTTTTTGGAAGGGTCTGGCATTTTAATGGTAAGTGTGAGAGTGCTATTGTTGGCTGTTAATAGAAATTAGTGCACTTCAGAAGTGGTTAGTTCCTGTGCTTTCATCTTTTTTTGAAGGAAGGAGTTCCCACAGTTCCATGTGTATGTAATGATGGAGGGTGTGATGCCTTTGAAGTCTATAAAAATGAAAAGAGCAATTAGTTACTGTAAATGGTTCTGTTGTCAGTGCTGTAGGTGATCGGTCATTGGGCTGTATTGCATTTTAGGGGGTTAGAAAAGTGGGAACTAATGAGTGAAGGAGAAAGGTAAGGCTTAAATAGTCCTTTCATAACAGACATTTTTTCTCTTCTGGAGAGGCGCAATGAATGTCTTTTAAAGCAGTTGGTATAGCTCTTCCTAGGAGGGGCCACTGTAGAGTGCTGTGGGTGAAGCTTGCAGTTATTGCAGCCCTGGTCTCTCTTGGACAAAGTTGGTGTAATTGTTCAGGAGATCTCAGGCATTCCAGGCGTAACCCTCTCCCAGCATGGAATGGTGCAGGGCACTGACAGGGAGAAACTCTGAGCTACTCCAATTTTGCCTTCACCTCCTGATTGAAAATAACAAGTGTGTATCTCTACACTTAACCAAGAACCCTGGTCTCCATGCTGGAGGTTTCATTTCAGTGGGTAGTGCAGGTGTGTACAAATTGGCTCTTCTAATCAGAGGGTTTGAATTAAAACCTGGCCCTTTGTATGGTAATGATGATTGAGATGCTTCAAGTTGTGGAGCTGTCCTGAACAGAAGCTGTTCACACTGTTTTGCCATATTATGTGAAAGGTTCGATGACCAGTAATCTCACTTGAGCTAGCCCTGATGTGTTTGAACTCTGGTGACCAGCGATTGTCGCTTAGGGAACCTACTCAACCTCTAGTTCCTAATGGTAATTATAAAATAGGTTTAGAAATACCCACATCTTGATCAATCAAATAATGTAATCCATATGTGACAAGCCAATGTTTAAAGTTTCTTTTTGAAACATTAATTACGCTGCAAAAGAAGCAAGCATTTTTAATTAATCATTCAAATGCCATATGCATAATTGAAAACATAAATTTTGGCCATAAGCACTATATTTTCTACCCCACCTTGAATTTTTAAGTGATGAATCATGCTTGTTTTTACCCAGAGGAGGTTACACCTGGTTATTCTGCTGCACTGTTACTGGCTTGTTCAAAGAGACGGGTCTTGGGTTGAAACCTCCCCCAACTCCCCAAGAAAACAAGACTTAAGTGTATCCTGATCACCAGGAATGTACTTAGTGATTCATTTTTATCCTTAATCGCTTACTGAAATAAGTATATAAGCAGTATTATACAGATTTCTGCTTCACGTAGCTTGTCTTCAGTTTTACAAATGTTGGCTAGATGCAGTGGTATAAGACTCTGAAAAAAAATTTAATTGTCTTTCTGTTTTTCAGTTTATATATTTCTCTTTAATATTTTATCTTCACAGGGTACTTTCATCTCACTTTTTCCCAGTTGTGATCATTAATCAGGACTGAGCGCTTGGGTTATCTAATCCTGTGTGGTTTATTTTTTTTAGAAGCAGGTAAGTTGTATTGTGTTGTATGTAATATGCTTACATCTTTAAAAAGGGAACCTGGGGTGAGGGGCAGAATTCCATCATGTTGAACCCTATTGACTCTCACATGGTTCATGAGTAAGTTTGGGATCTTTAGACCCACAGCACAGCCCTCTGCCTGTCTGCCACTTGAGCTAACAGAATAACTGATGGTAGTAAAAAGCTGTTATTCACTTTAGACCAGCCACTAGAATAAGATGAGACACAGATGGCCAGTTGGATTCACAACTTATTTATTAGAAAGCAAAGGAATCCTGACTTGGGAAACATGGGTTTGATTCCGGGCTCTTAAGGGGAGTGTGCTCTAGTTATAAAAAGAAAAGGAGTACTTGTGACACCTTACAGACTAACCAATTTATTTGAGCATAAGCTTTCGTGAGCTACAGCTCACTTCATCCGATGAAATAGTCTCTAAGGTGCCACAAGTACTCCTTTTCTTTTTGCGACTACAGACTAACACGGCTGCGACTCTGAAATCTAGTTGTTATAAACTCTCTGCTCCTGTGAACGTGCGTACCCCCTACCTTTCTAGCTCTTGCTCTGTTTCCCTTTTGTTTCTAATTTTCCTGCATTCAAGTCAGGCAGCTTCTTCCTTCACCACACTGCATAGGCAGCAGCTGGGGAGGGTGGACAGGGAAGAGAGCACAGTGACTGTCTTCCTGGTCTTAGTTCCAGTGCCCAGCACCAAAGCAGGCCCTAGCAGCCAGGAGGGAACAGATCCAGGAAAAAATCTGCTCAGCCCCTGCAGCCCTAGAATGGAGAATACTTTATTACTCTGGGTAGAGGGGGTGGAGTAGTGCTTGCGCAATTTGGTTGATGCCTAAGAGCTGTGTGGGGATGGAGCATGCTCAGTGAAGACAAAAATCTTAAGAAAACTTAGCTGCCAAACTCTTAACAAGCCGCTCTGAGCATTTGCACGCTGTGATTTTTAGGAGCTTATAACTTGGTCCAAGTTTGGCCAGATTTCATGGGGACAACAAAAGGCACATACCCCTAACGCTATGGGCAATCCCCTGCCAAATTTCAAGTCACTGCTCCAATGCTTGGAGGCACTACAACTTCTTGATGAAACAGTTGTAAGAATTTTAATAGGCAAAACAACATATTTTCTTTTAACCTCATTCTTGGAAATGGCTCAACAATTTTAGCTGATACTTAAAAAAAAAAAATGAATCAGACTTAGGCAAATAGCTGGCATGGAAGACTTTGGCATGAATGTCTAAAATTTTACAGACCTATAAGCAACTGAAAAAAGGGTCTTACAATGGAAAGTGTTAGGTATGGCTGTAGTTAAGATTCATCCAGGCAGGGTTGTTAGGCAGAGTCAGAATTGCTTCCTATTGTTAAATATAAAGTCAGTTGTACTACTAGAGAAATAGCTTATTTTTTATTTAAAAGAACAACCACACAATTACTTTATGAACATAAAAAAAAAAAAACCTAAGAGGGCTAATATCTAAAATATTGGACTAACCGAATTGCTGAAATTTCTTTAGTAGAAGTTCAGTTATGGAGTCCCAAACTTGCCTCTCCACAGAAAATCAGTCCATTGAAGACCAATGAATAACATGAGAGCTAACATTTTGTAAAATTCTAATTTAGGTGTCTTAGCCAACTACATCAAGGTAAAATCCTAGTGTCCTGCCTACACTAGACTTTTACAACATTACCTGTCTTGTAAAAATGCATCTTTTTTTCTCAGTGTTGTCATGGCCTAATAGATATCACTGTTAAGGAATTGTTTTTGATACTCAGCTTAAATTTTCCTTTGCTCAGTTTCATCCCATGACTCTTCAACATGCCCTCGTGGTTCACCTCAAACAATTCCTCTCTTGGCTTAGATAAAATGGATATTGTGTTCTGGCACCATTCTCCCCCATGCTTATTTGTTGCTAAACCAGGCTCTGTTTAGTTTTTCCCTTTTATCACTTTTGATGCTTTTTAAATTCTATATATATTTTTTTACCGTTTGAGGCAAGTTAAGTGACATGCTCTACTGTGTAAATGGTCTCTCAAGTGCAGAACAAATCTAGAGATAACACTGTTAGATTGTTTACCTTTGATTCAGTTCTGAATTTTGGGAGTCTTAAAACTTGGGGTGTGATTGTTTATAATTACTCCAGCACAACCACTTGTGAACAGGAAAACTCATTTATGGCATTGGGTTGGAAGTGTTTTTGCTACACTTCTTTTTAATCCTTAATATCAAACCATCTCAATTTCTCTGCTTCAAACGTATAGAATGGTTTCAGAGTAACAGCCATGTTAGTCTGTATTCGCAAAAAGAAAAGGAGTACTTGTGGCACCTTAGAGACTAACCAATTTATTTGAGCATAAGCTTTCAATCCGATGAAGTGAGCTGTAGTTCACGAAAGCTTATGCTCAAATAAATTGGTTAGTCTCTAAGGTGCCACAAGTACTCCTTGTCTTTAAACGTATAGAATGTTTGTTTGAATTCTAAATTTAGACGTTTGAAATGGTGTATTCCTAACAATTCTTTTGGTTTTCGTCCTTGATCTTAGTATGTTTTTCTCCTCATTTCCCTCAATCTTCTTCCTGTTCCTTTTCATCCTATTCTATTTTTTCTCCCTGTTTTGTTTCCTTTGTCCTCTCTCAGGTTGGGGTAAAGTAAAGAGGAGTTGTCACCCGTCCACGGTTAAAGATAAACTGAAGTGTGGGGGATTTCTCTAGGTGGGAGAGTGGGGCAGAAGTGGCATCTCCCTGATGTTTGTCTATGGTGCCACCTACTGGTAGATAATTTATGTAATTTTCTACAAATTTAATATGCTTGAGTGTTAGCATTTGTTGGCATTTTTTGGCTTTTGTGGGGAGATTAAACTCCTTTAATTTTTGGAAGATTTCTTGCTTTCTCCCCCAGTGAAACATCTGATTTACCCATTCATGGGTTCAGATTATGAAGGGACACTTGATAACCTGGGGAGATGAAGCCTCTTTCTGTGCTGACATGCTACAAGCTTGCTCTGTCGTCGTCTTCCAGGTTATTGGTATATGAAGTGAATGAAATTGGCCCCATGTTGATCCTTTGAAGGTCTTGCTTGTTTTTCTCTTCTCAAACTACTGACCCACATTAGGTCTCTGGATTCTGAACCAGTCAATCTATTGATGCTTGTTCCTGTACTTGCTGCACTGGTAGATGGGTGTTTGATAGCCCTTTAAAGTAACGTAGCATCCATAAAGCCAAGCACAATATTCTGAAATCTAACCTGCTGAGAATCTGAGTGGTTCAAATGTCAAAGTGCAGAATAAAGCCTTTTACAAAAAGGGTCCAAAATCAGTAACCGGAGAAGAGAAAAGAAATGTGGGTGTGTGACATGTTTCCAGAATGTTTTTTAAAAAGTGAATTAATATAAAGGTACAGCAGTTAAGATGGCATTTGGTTCTGGATCTCATCCTAGCCAGTTAAGATGTCATCCATGAATTTCCAAAGATATCCGATATCTGTACTTTTTAAGATCAATGATGTGAAGATCAGACTTGTTTCAAAATCATGTTAGTTTGTAGGATCAAGTATTGTGGTCTCTCCTATGATTATAGCAGGTGGGCTTTCCAGTCCGCAAATTATTGCATTTCTGTCATTTATTTATTTATTAATTACTTGTAACTGAATCCGAATGGCTTGAATTTATTAGTTAGGCAGCAGGTATGTTGATTCTTAATTTGTGCCATTGCTCAGCTGCACTGCTGTTAGCTCCTGTGGCCTTACAGTATGACTGACTTGTGTAGTTTGGAGAAGCTGAGACAGCAAAAATGAGTGTCAGCTGGCTCACCCACACAGCAGTGCAATGCTCATGCTATTCTACAACTTCAACTCTCTGCAAAACCCTTCCTTTTAATAGAGCTTTCCAACCATAAATACAAAATGAAGGCGAAAGGAATGGGGCAAAAAAATTTCAAAGTGAGGCTCTTCGAGTTCTAGAAGTATGAAGAGCAGAAGACTGTGTGAAGCCCATTATGGGTCTTGTAGTACAAATCTTACCTGTGCAGTGCTTTGATGCACACTGCAGATAACTGTCCATCCAGATTAGGCATCTAGGTGGGATAAAGTGGGAGAAACTTGTGCTGCTGCTATCTGCTTTTTCACAGGATAAATAGGATTGAATCTCCTTGGCTGCCAATCCAGCGCCTTTCACTAGTGTTAAAATCACCTCTTTGCACTGTTATGCAGTGGAGAGTGATTCAGAACTACTTGCACACTTTTTTCACAGTGTCATATGGATCGGTTAATTAGTATAAATGCTTTAATTAGATTGTTGCCTGTCTCATCACATGCTTATTTAGTCTCCATTGCTCACTTTCTTTTCACAGTTCAGAACAGTGGAATGTGTGGCATTTCACTATAAAGTTACTCACATTTTTAGTGGAAAAACTATTCTACCTTTTTAAGAGAAGAAATTATAATTTTTTTATGTTATTGGATTGTGTTTGTTTTTCTGCACTCTCCGAAAGCATCTGTTGACTCCATTATAAACGAAGTCAAGATTGCATATTTACCAGTTACTGGCTGTCAAACATAGCCATCTACATCAAAATTAGCACAATGCAGAACCTCCCACTGGGAACTTTTTCAAGTAGTGTTGGTGAAATTTTAGCTAAATATCAGGCCTGCATTTTACTAGCACCTTGGCAGTACTGAAATAAAGTGGGTGGTGAGGTTTCTCTGTTACAGCTACTGCTTAAGTTTGAGTAATTACTGAAAGAAAAGGAGTACTTGTGGCACCTTAGAGACTAACCAATTTATTTGAGCATAAGCTTTCGTGAGCTACAGCTCACTTCATCGGATGCATACTGTGGAAACTGCAGAAGACATTATATACACAGAGACCATGAAACAATACCTCCTCCCACCCCACTCTCCTGCTGGTAATAGCTTATCTAAAGTGATCACTCTCCTTACAATGTGTATGATAATCAAGTTGGGCCATTTCCAGCACAAATCCAGGTTTTCTCACCCTCCCCCGCCTTCCAAAAACCACACACACAAACTCACTCTCCTGCTGGTAATAGCTTATCCAAAGTGACCACTCTCTTTCCAATGTGTATGATAATCAAGGTGGGCCATTTCCAGCACAAATCCAGGTTTTCTCACCACCACCCCCCCCTTCCAAAAACCACACACACAAACTCACTCCCCTGCTGGTAATAGCTTATCCAAAGTGACCACTCTCCTTACAATGTGTATGAAAATCAAGGTGGGCCATTTCCAGCATAAATCCAGGTCTTCTCACCCCCCCCCCCCCCCACAAACTCACTCCAATGAAGTGAGCTGTAGCTCACGAAAGCTTATGCTCAAATAAATTGGTTAGTCTCTAAGGTGCCACAAGTACTCCTTTTCTTTTTGCGAATACAGACTAACATGGCTGTTACTCTGAAACCAATAATTACTGAGTCATCCAGGAATGCCAATATGTAACCTGAACTCTTTCCATGTCCTAATTACTTTTCCTCTTTAAAAGTTATAATCAAGGAGAATAGGAGAAGTCTGACTTGCTTAAAATAAATAAATAAATAAAAAAGCTTGTCTAAACCTGGTGCTCCAAAGTCTTTAGCAGTAGTGCCTTGATGAGTCTGATGTGTTCCCTGGATTACTGAAACCTGCCAGGAATCATAAGGCTGACAACTCAGCACAGGGCTGAATTTGGAGCGTGAAAACTAACTGCAGAAGGTAGGACTGAGGACGTCTGCTAGATATGCAGTGTGGAGCAATACCAGGCTTGCATTTCCATGAAGGAATTCCCTGGAGGGGATTAAGTTTCTGTGGTGCACAGGTCTGGAGCTGGTGCACAGTAGCTGTTAGTTTCCTAGTCTATTTTGTGAGTGAATATTGTGTGAAGCATCTTAATTTTCAGAACATCTTGTAGTTAAGAATTTACTGAACCTTGACTCTGAATGAACTGACATGCAGTGTGTGTATTCATAGTAGTTGTGGATTATAATTGAAAACATTTAGTCTGTGGGTTGATAAAAATGCCAGATTATGGAATTTAAGCAATTTCCACCTACTCCTGCAACAAAATGGAGGGCTACTGTGAGCACACACACACTGGATGTAAATCTCCAACTGCTATTTCCATAAAACGCTTCCTTGCCCTCAGTCATGAGGTCAGTAGATGAGCTTTTTTCTATCATGGTATCTCTGCCCGTATAATTTAATCCCACATACTTGGTGTGAGGGGATACCTAGCTACTCTGTGCCCTTCCCCAACCACAGTCAGTGGTGCAAGTATTATGGGGGTGCAAACTCTGCTCAGCCAGCTCCTGCTGCCAGATTTGTGATGGGTTTATTTTCCAAATCCACTGTCTGGTTTGCTTTTTACAATGGAATGACTTGGGCCTCTTCCTGCCTGTCAGAAGTTAGATTACCAAACCATCCCAGCCTAGTTGTCAAACCAACTTATGAAGTATTTTGACCTATGGTGAAAAATAGGTGTTTTGGAAATAGAACTCTCCAGTTATGCATATCAAACCATAACTATCAGTTCACTTCATTCTGGTTTTGTTACATCTGCAGGAGTCCCAGGAGCTGGGAGGAGGGGAATGAACCGTGAGGGCGTCCCCGGGAAGAGTCCGGAGGAGATGTACATCCAACAGAAAGTGAGAGTTCTGCTCATGCTTAGGAAGATGGGATCAAATGTAAGTTTAATGGAGTTCTGAAAAAGTATCAGAACTTAACCGCCACCTTCTTCCACCCCGTCATGGAATTTGTGGCCAACTGGGATGTTCCCATTCCCTGTCGCCAGGGTTAAACGCCGTCAAATTCTTTTAAGATGTGTGGAGGGGCCACTTGCTCTGGAATTCACTCTTGCAGCACACATTTTGGTCATGCCTATAGTACAGGGAGTACAGCAGCATAGCTATGGCATTGTAACTATGCCAGCATAACCCCCTAGTGGAGACACAGTTTATAGCAGCAGAAGGGGTTTTTCATCATTGTAGGAACAATGCCTATCTGAGCAATGGCTGCTAGGTCAACAGAAGCATTCTTCCATCAGTGTGGCTGCATCGACTTAGAGCATTAGGTCAGCATAGCTAGGCTGCTCAAGGTGTGGACTTTTCACACTCCGAGTATCGTAGCTATGTCGATTTAAATTTGAGCAGGCCACAGTGGCCTTCAGTGCATGAGGGCTTGTCTACATGGTGCTTTAGCTCGAACCAGAGGGGTGTTCATTTTAGTGTGAACTAGCATTTTGTTCACTAACTGGCCTATGTGGATCCTGTTGGTGTGCACAAAAAGTTTCCCTAGTGCGAGTTAATGTAGTACTGTTTGAAATGGGACTACATTAATGCACACTAGGGAACTTGTAGTGCACAGCAGCAGGGCAGGGTCCATACAGGCCAATTACTCTGCACTGGCATATCACAGACTAAAAGTGACACTTCTCTAGTGGGGAATAAAGCACCATGTAGACAAGCCCTAACTTTCTTTTATTTCTGAAATAACGTTAATTGGCATGGGCAGGGGATGGTCTGTTTTTTTGCCAAATTGTTTTGGCCACTGTTGATTTATCCAGAGATGAAGCTTAGGCCAAAAATAAATTGTGAAGTGTGCAGTGGTTGAAATCGGGCCTGAACTTTTGCTGTCTTTTTTTTGTACACACCAAGTTTTCTAAATACTGTAATAAACTAGAAAATTAAAGGAAGTAATTATTGATGGTAGCTCTGAAGCCAATCTGCAAGTGGATGGATTCGTGCATCGGCCACTGTTGCTCTATGGCATTATATGAGCTGGGATTGGATGAGATTCTAGGGGTACTGCTAACTGACCCAAGGTCTAAGTGCATGTAGAGATCACTGATTCTAGCACTAGAAGAGCAGGGCTGCTGTGAATATAGACATGGCTCATGCACCCAAGTTTGTATAAATAGGTTTATAGTTTTCATAATTTTTTAGGGAATTCATATAGTATTTGTAAAATTAAAAATTGTAGATGAAGTGGGTCTGATTTAAAAAAAAGATCTGGATTGTGGGATTCTGTATTGATTGGGTCCCACTGATTTCTATGTACAATTCACTCAGTTAACAAATAAAAAGAAGTCCCTTCTAAGAGCAGCACCACAAATTTGCTGTGGGCTCTAATGTTCAAGTTAAGTTCTTTCCATCTTGCATGTCATCAGCAGTAGTAGGGTACTCATATTAGAGGTCAGAAAATGCCTTCAGGTATACTGTACAATTAACCTCAATTAGGTTTGCGCAGTGAGGATATAAATCTGAAGACGTAGAGGAAAGGAAAAGTCACTCCATCCATCCTTGTGATAGTTCACTTTTCAAGTGAGTATGGGTTGTGGGATTGTACTCTCTGCTTTTGAAGTGTAAGAGTCTGAAAAATCAGAATATGGTAGCAAGGAAGGAGTTGGGTCCAATTGGAGTTAGATGCTTTAAATGAATTAAAATTGTACATGGACTGATATGGAGAAGGCACTGGTATTTGTCAATAGTCTGTTTCCTGCTATTCATCCTTTCATTTTTTGCACATTTCCCAGTTGACTGCCAGTGAAGAGGAATTCTTGCGGACGTATGCAGGTGTAGTGAATAGCCAACTTAGCCAGCTTCCTCAGCACTCTATTGATCAGGGTGAGTACCAGCAAAGGGGAAGATTTACCAGTGCTTTCAATCTGTACAGCAGTTTTTCCTGTTTGAAAAGGGCTTTCACACAGCAACACTGGAAAGAAAAAAATGTCTTTAAAAAGAGAAAAATGACTAAGTCCCCCCTGACACCCCCACACCCCAATTGGCAAAACTACTTTATAGAGGGGAGGTATAGTACCTGAAACTAGTTTTAACTCATTTCCAGCTAATGCTGTTCCTGAGGCATTTTGGTCTGATGCATATTTTTGGATGTTGTACATGTTGAACAAAAAGGAAACCTTAATTCAGATACAATGATCGACCATCAGAAAGAGCATGCATCTGTCTCTCCATGTCTCTCTGTCAATGGCTAGATAAGTGATCTGACCTTGTCTCAAATAAGGGAGACGTCACTTGAATTGATAAGAACTGCAGAAGGGTTTGCAGCCCACAGAAAACTGGCCATTGTCATAATTTGGTGCATCTTCATTCTCTGAAGAGGCAAAAGCTGAATGATCTTTGCTGCATGGAAAGAACTGTCACATTTTGCTTGTCGTTCATGACACTGCATATTCTGGTGGATTCATTTGCCCTGTGCCTGCCAGGCTTCTAATGTCGACTTAATCTTTGAGCATAATCTCGGTAAGCATTGAGTTAGGTACCTGTATTTGGGTAATTACATTCCACCTACATAAATCCTTCCTGTAGGCTGAGAGATACACAGTTCATTTTTTGACGTAAACTGTGGAGGAGTGTTGCCGTGCACTGTTAAACAGATGGCTGCATCTCAGTGATGAGTGAAGTGAATCCTGGATGTATTTGGTATCTTTTAGGATGAGCAGTTTTATAATAAATAGTATTGTTCTTTGCAGTGTTGTGATAGCCTTGTTGGTCCCAGGATATGAGAGAGACACACAAGGTGAGACCTGTCAGAGAGCTCTATAGATCTCTCAAGCTTGTCTCTTTTGCCCACAGAAGTTGGCTCAATAAAAGATATTACCTCACCCACCTTGTCTCTGTCAATATTATTCATGACTACTTAGAACACTGAAAGCCAAATTCTCCCAATTGACTGTAGGCCATGACCGCCCAATACTTTCTATTCATTCATATAACTGTATTTGTTTTTCTTCTTTTGGGGCTGTAGTTGAATTTCAGGCATGTGTGGGGCACCCAACATCTCTGAACCTGCATTTACCATACATGCTGTGGCTCATCTGCCTGCGCTAGCTGTGGTCTGAATTTTGTCACTATCTCTCTAGCTGGGAATGATCTGTGGACTATGTTATATGTGTTAAAGTGCACAAACTGCAGTCCTCCTTTCTGGAAAGATAGAAAGGAGATATCTTACCAGAACATGAGCTCAACGCTTCTTTGTTCATCCCCATTCCTAAGGAAGTGCTAGCACATCGTGAGTTGCCTTCTCTCACTGACCATTTTACCTTTCTCAAAGTCGTGTGCAAGGCTTCTCTGGTTGTAATAATCTTGCAGAAAGATTTTCCCTTTAAATTGACAGTGTCAAGTAGTGTATGCCCAGAATGGTAGTGCTTCTCTTCTCCAGCCTACTCCAGAAAAAAGGGGTGAAAGATGTTCACAGAACAATAATGAATGGAAATACTTCATGACTTTTTAATTAAAAACTTCTTTAGTGGGGAATTTAAATATTTTCTCTAGTGATGCAAACTCAAACGCAGCAGTATGGCACTTGTGCAAGAATATCAGCAGGAAAGTGATTAAACAAAGTCAAACAATAAAGTGTGTAAAAAGTAAATGAGTCTATAATTTTCAGTTTTGGGTAAGCTAAGGTGTGACTAGAAGAATAGGTAAATTGTTTGGAATGTGGACCCTCTTTTAGTTGTGTTTATCTAATAACTAACACAGAGGTCTTAGATTACAGCGGTACATATAAATATAAAAACAGGTATAGGAAATGCTTTAGAAGGGGTACTAGGAAGATGTATAATTTAATGTTGAGGTTTATTCTTAAATATAACAGTGCTTTTATGTAATTTTGTAGTTAGAGGAACGTGGGATTCCATAGTTTTCTCTGTTCTCCAAACTGTTTGGCTGTTGTACAGCTGAAAATAAAATGGGAAAAGTAGAAATAGATTTCTAACCCACACAATGAATTCCTGGTACTTGTGATGTTTTGTTTAATGTAGCTGCAAGCAGCTGTTTGATCACACTGAAGTGAGGGCTCACACAGAATAAACTGGAGTCATTTAGCATCCACTCTGTCCTTCTCATTTACCTGAATATGTGAGCAGAGTGAAATGTTTGTCAATACAGGAGTCCATTATAAGACTGTTCAGGTAACTCAGAGCCAGCAGAGTTAGGTTGAATGCTGAGCAGTATGAGAAATCTCCTTATCTGATTGGATTCCATATTGTATTTCTGTAATTCTGTGAGGCAAAACAGTCTTAAATTTAAGAGCTAGGATAGCCTATTGCACAGTATCTCTTATGCAATAGAGAGATCTGGCTATTAGTTTTGAGGGCCCAGGCAGGTAAAATGGTCCCCATGCTTCATGTCAGAGCCGTTTTAATGTATATTGCACATTATGGTTCAATAAGTTTCTAGATTACATTACACTATTTCCCTGTTTCCATAAAGAACTGTGAAACATGATGATGATGATGGAGAGGGACACATTGCAGTAAAACTTCCATATTTATTTTGATATATGCTAAACTATTTCTTGTGGTGTTTTCATTTGGTGATGCACTGTGTGTAATCTTATTTGGATGGTAAGGTTGCCTTATTTTTTTTGTTTACTCACTGAGTATGGGACTGGCTCTTGGTCTTTTGAATCTTTATCAGTTTTGGCGGGAGGGAAATTGTTTGGCACTGGTGTAGTTGTCTAATTCCAGTCCATAAATCTGTTCTGTACCTCACTGCCTCATTCTCCAGCACTTGTTTTGAAGGGTTCTGCACTGGCTCAACTAAATTCATATTATGAAATTTGGGTTTGATGGGGAAGTTGTTGATGAGCCCTGTTACCAGAAAGCCCATATTTTAATATAGAATCAGACATTTAGTATAGCTAAATCATTTAGAGAACAATTCCAAACACAACCTTCATAAACTTGGTCTTCAGTTTTAAATCTGGATGTTCATTCTTTAACACCCCCCCCCCCCCCAAAAAAAAGACCATCAGTTACTTCATGGCCTTCCTCTAAGAATAACATATACTCAATGCAGGTAATAAGCTTTCATGAGCTTCAGCTCACTTCAGCTTATGCTCAAATAAATTTGTTAGTCTCTAAGGTGCCACAAGTCCTCCTTTTCTTTTTGCGGATACAGACTAACATGGCTGCTACTCTGAAACAATGCAGGTATTGTAACTCTAGCAACTTCATACGTCTTTCAATGCATTAAACCTCTGTCGGAACAGATAACTACTGACTTCTTTGCAGCTAATCTCCTTTATACTTCCTGCTCAGTCCAAGGAATCTCTGGCCATATCCCTTCTCTCGTGGAAGTAAATTCCTCCCCATTGGTACTCACTGTGATCAAATGAGAGCCAGTTCTATCTTTGAAGACCAAATCCGCCTGACCAGTTTTCCCCTTTAACTTTTGGAAACATGACCACAGCCAGAGAAATCCACCTTTTGAGAGGAGAAAACAAAATAAAGCGAGAGATAATGGCTCGCTAGCCAGAGAGTCAGGTGGCAAATTTGAACATGATGAGGTTAAGTAAAAGTGAGTAGTATGGAGAATAGGAGTTAAGTAAATCACGAGTCCTAACCAACTCTCATTTGCTTTGAGGAACGAAGAGGGAGCTCTGATTTGTCATATTGGCATGAGTGTTGTAAAATTTATTGGTCTAGACTTTGACCATCCCAGGATTAATTTCTACAGATAAACTATTGCACTTAAGTATGTTACCACAATATTGCCCTTTGTTTCTTCTGTGGTATCATTTTAAGCGTACATGTCAGTTGTGATGGATTTGCCAGAAGTCACATCAGACATCTTTATCTCATGTCATGTTTAATGTTGCTGGAAAAAGGAAGAGTTCACTATGGCTTCAAAAATAAATTGATACAAATCCCAAAGACTCTCATGTAGGGGTGGGCAAACTTCTTGGCCCGAGGGCCACATTGGGGTTGCAAAATTGTGTGGAGGGCCAGGTAGGGAAGGCTGTGCTCCCCTCAGAATCCCCAATCCATCCAACCCCCCCTGCTCCTTGTCCCCTGACCCCCCCGCCCCCCGGGATCCCACCCCTTATCCAACCCCACCTGCTCCCTGTCCCCTGACTGCCCCGACCCCTATCCACAACCCCGACCCCTGACAGGACCCCTGGGACTCCCACGCCTTTCCAACTCCCCGTCACCTGACCCCCCCCCGCAGAATCATCGCCCCATCCAACCGCCCCCTGACAGGCCCCCCAGGACTCCCACACCTATCCAACTGCCCCGTGCTCCCTATCCCCTGACTGCCCCCCAGGATCCCCTGGCCCCATTATCATGCCCCTCAGAGCAGTATGTCTGGTAGCCATGCCCCCCAGCCGGAGCCAGACATGTTGCCGCGCTGCCCTGCAGGAGCATACAGCCCCGCTGCCCAGAGTGCCGCCCATGTGGCTGTCTGGCTGTGGGGGAGAGGGGACAGCAGGGATGGGGCCAGACTAGCCTTGCTGGTGGGGAGCTCAAGGGCCGGCCAGGACAGTCCCACGGGCTGGATTTGGCCTGTGGGCCATAGTTTGCCCACCTCTGCTCTAATGGCTTACTTAAAATCTAGTATCTTAAGGGAGGCTCCCTCTCCACTAGATGGCAGTATCTCTTGCTGAAAACTTCTATTCTAGACACACAGTGAGGTACTTAAATTGTAATTTATTCTTGAAAACTTCTTAAAGGAATTTCTTTCTTCTGTTCTCTTCCTCCTCTTTTCTTTTATGGGATCTTCCTTGTCATAGGTTTATTCAGCCTTTGCAAAGCAAAAGCAAAAAGTTTTTATTTAGGAAAAGGTATGTACGTTTTTGGGCCCACCTACAAAGATTTGGCAGCCAAGGGGAAATCCTGATCTTTTCTTCCAGCAATGGGACAGAAGAAAGGTAACTCTCAACCTGAATTGTCCTATACCATCTGTACTATCTCATTCTCCCAACAGACAGACCAGAAGGGGTTGGAATTCATGGCCCAACTTCTCCCCAGCGTATGGAGCAATGTGTTAAAGCCAACAGGAATCTTAGCATTCTAGATGATGCAATAGAACCAGAGAGACTTTTAGTGTTATACAAAGCTATTTGCATCTCTAATCTAAGCATGCTGTAGAATAATTATGTACCATACTTGGAATTTGTGAGAGCTGAACTTGCCAACAGAGGTTTCTCCTGTTTTTTCCTCCCTTTTGCCTATTTCCCTTGGAGATACCACTCTTCAAATGGTGTACAGACATTAACAAAATCACTTCACGCTTGTGAAGCAGGGAAAATAGTATCCCCATTTTAGCTGTCATGCAGTGGAGGCAGAGAGGTAAGTAATTCTCCCGAGGTCAACAGAGGATATTAAGATTAGAAGTTCTTAGGTCCTGAATGATACTTTTTTAAAAAAAAAGACAAGTTAATATCTATCCTAATATCTAATTTGTGTACAGTATAAACCAGTAATAAAAAATGGAATAAACTGTTCAACTGTACTTGTATACTGCCTTACTTGTATACTGCCTTTCATGTGACGATCTTAAAACACTTTTTGTCCTCTCAAATCAAGAAGAGCTAAGAGGACTGTGGTCAACCATTGTTGTAACAAGCATGGTTCTGGTGTGATGTGGTCAAGCCTTGCTTAATTGGAAAGGGCATTGATGCATATATCATATGTACTTTGCTGCCAGTACTGCATGCAGAACCAATACAGCTACATAATGAACTGCATTCTGTTCCGTCACCTCATACTCCACAAATTGCCAACTGAAGTCTCTTTCCTTCCAGGATCTTGGTGGTGGTGATATCAAGCAGAAAGAAAAGATCATGATACATATTATGCTGGCAGTTAAAACCTTCTTGCTTGAGCTTGTAAACTAAGCACACTTATCATTAGACATTCAGGGAGAATAAATATGGGATCCTATGGCTTAATTTTGTTCATTCTTAGACTTGTAACTATGTTAACAATAAAAGATTTTGATCAACTTCCCACACCGTTCTAATGCCAATGAAAGTGGAGGCACCCAACGACAATCCTGGAGCCTTAAATTTTCCCCTGTCAAGTGAGTATCTTTTACAGCAAACAGAGATTATGCAATGGAATTTACTCTGCAGAGCAAGAAAATCTCTCTTCAACAAATGTAATGCAGTGAGAGAGAGAACTTCATGGCCAAACCCTTTATGAAAGGGGTCCAGCCTCTGCTTGAGGATGGCTGCTCACTCCAGGATGCAAGACTATCAAGCATGCCCAAGAGGAGATCTCTCCCCATCCAAGGAAGACAGAAAAACCTTGTGAAGGATCTATGCTAAGAAGATTGGGAAGAACTGGCTTCAGATGATAACTTGTAAATTAGATTACTTCAGAAAACTCAGAAGGATGCTGAAGGAGTGGAAAGTCCAAGTGATCTTCTTAGAAGTCCTCCTTGTCCCACAAGTGAAGACAGAAGATTCTGGAAGTGAACCTTTGGCTGTGTAAATGGTGTGAAGGTAGAGGGTGTCAGTTTTATGGAATGTTAGTTGTCCTATGGGAGGAGAGGGCTGTATAGCTTGAATGTCCTTCATCTCAGTAGAAGGGGAACCAGTTTGCTAGGGCAACAGGCTGGCTAGATTAATCAGGAAGGCATTAAAACAAAAGGGATGGATGAGAAGGGGAACAAATGAGCACTCATTTAGCACAAAATCAAGATGTCAAGAACAAAATTAGGGCACCAAGGGACATGAAAAGAGGGGAGGGATAGCTCAGTGGTTTGAGCATTGACCTGCTAAACCCAGGGTTGTGAGTTCAATCCTTGAGGGGGCCATTTAGGGATCTGGGACAAAAATTGGGGATTGTTCCTGCTTTGAGCTGGGGGTTTGGACTAGATGACCTCCTGAGGTCCCTTCTAACCCTGATATTCCATGAAAAGAAGAAATTTTTTAATTGTCTATAAACCAATGCCAGGAGCTTAGGTAATAAACAAGAGGCATTGGGATTTCTCATTGAGCATAAATTTGATTTAATTGATATTACTGTAACCTGGTAGGAAGATATGCATGATGGAAATGTTTAAGTCACTGGTTCTGAACTCTTTAGGCAGGATCCAGTGGGCAAAGGGGGAATGGGAGAGGCACTCTGTCAAAAGTGTCTACCTATTTTTGAATCACTGACAAGCAAATGATCTTAAATGCTTATGGATCAGTGTGTTCTAATACATAAAGCACGAGACGTTGCAAACTTTTAACAGTGAGGGTAATTAATCATTGGAACAATTTACCAAAAGTTGTGATGGATTATCACAATGGTCCCTTTTGGTCTTAAAATGTATGTATTTTGACACAGCAGTGAGTTGGGAGTCTGTATCAGTTGTGAAATAACTGTTCTTATACAATTTTGGAGATGCTTTATTCCAGTTAATTGTAAACTAAGGTTTGTAGATGGCAGAGGTACTTAATTAGGGCTTCCTGTAGCTGCACTAGATAAAGACCGCAGAGGAGATGTCCACAATCTTGTAAGTAGGTCATACAGCCTCAGTCATGTTGCAGTTTGTGTTAGTCTGTGTTTGAAGCAGTCTGTACCCATGAAATGCTCTCCTAGGACAGCTAGCTGGGTTGCCATACGTTCACCTGAGACAAGACCACTGAGGTCTTCCTTTTGTTGTGTTCCTTGGTAGCTTTCGTAATAAGTACCTGTCAGCCCATTTGAGCAAGACTATTTTTGTGTCTGCTGGAAATCACTCTGCAACAGGGGTTCTCAAACTGGGGGTCTGGACCCATCAGGGGGTTGTGAGGTTATTATATGGGGGGTCGTGAGCTGTCAGCCTTCACCCCGAGCCCCGCCTTTCCTCCAGTATTTATAATGGTGTTAAATTAAAAACACTTGTTTATATATTATAAGCGGAGGGTGTCGCACTCAGGCTTGCTATGTGAAAGGGGTCACCAGTATAATCGTTTGAGAACCACTGCTCTACAACCAGGGTATCTAGTCTTGTACAATGTCTACTTGCAGCAACAAGACGGTACTTCAGAGGGAGTGAGTTTATCGTAAGCCCTGCTGAATACAAAACTGTTCCAGTCATAAACCTTCAATGAGCCACTATTAATAAAACCTGAAGTTTAAATTACAACCTTGATAGTCGGCAAAAGGCTTTAGGGGATTACAAGATCTGTCAGAAATAGACACTAATAATCTCTAACTGTAATCAAGAAACACCTTAAAATTCCCATAATATATGTATTTAAAAGATAGCCCCGAAGGAATAGACTCAGAATTTTTTCTGCAGTTTGCTCTTATATTCCAAGGGGAAAAAACAGATCAAAATCTGGTGCTCTTACATCGCTCACTCTGCTTTCCAAAAACTATCAATTTACAAAACTTACAAACTCCTGTTCTAGGCTTAGTCATGTACCTCATTTTACATTTGTGATTGCTGCTCCCCTGAGAGGCATCTCATAGTGTGTGCTATAAGGGTGAATTTTGCTTTCTTGACAGGCAATTGTACAAGCTTCAAGTTTAGTTTGATTCCATGTTGTATTTCTCTGTGCAAATCAGGCAATGAACTTGTTCCAGTGATCTGTGATATACCACCCTTGTTGCTCTAGCAAATGTCAAACCAAATACCATGCAACTGACAATAGTGACTTGATTGTTCATAATTTTACTGTAATAAATGCTGTGAACAAATAAAACGTGTCTGAGTATAGCAAACAGTTTTATGAAGCTAGCTGTGGGTGTGATTGAATTCTAGCAATCAGATTTGAGTTCCTCATTTCAGTCCCTGTGCTGGAGTGAGAGTCATCAAGGGCTGGCTCACCACTCTGTGCACTTTGACAAGCACCCCCACATGGCCAAAATTGGGAGATAATTTATTAGAACCAGGTGATTAACTAGTTAACAAGGGGATTTGGCTTGTCAGCTGGGGAGGGTTAAAAGGGAGACAAGATGCGAGAGGGGGAGGCTGGAAGGAAGGGCAAAGAAGCCCAGGATCGCAGATGTGAGACCTCTCTCCCCACCCTCTCATCTTGTGCCTCGGGGGTGCATTGAAGCTTGGTGATGGGACATGAAGTTGCATAAGACGTAAATAAAGGACACTGCAGTGAACTGACATAAGTGTGGGGACCACTTGCAAAGAGAATGTAGGGTGAGGGAGCAAACCCTGAGACAGTCCCCTACAAGACAAGGGTCATAGAGGAGGCTACTTCCTGCAAACTCCTCATCAAAATCTTGACTATAATTGCAGCACATCTCTCCAGGTGCCGTTTCCTTAGCACGGACCAGTGGCTATTACTGGTCAGAGTACAGGACTGAGAGTCCACACACATCTGGGTTCTAGCCTCAGCTCTACCACGGACTGCTCTGACCCTTGGGCAGGTTCCTTAAAATCATTCTGCCTATCTGTAAAATATGATAATTCTTCCTTATTTCACAGATGTGTTGGGAGGTATAACTAATGTTTGTGAAGTATTTTTGAAAGGTGCTAGAGAGAGATGAAGTACTAGTGGAAGGGATTGAACTACGGGATGAGATGCCTCTTATCAGGAAAACAAGAATGACCGTATGAAAGCGCCAGACTTCTCTACTCCCTGACTTGGTGAAAGAGACTAAACTTTTTTGAGCTTCATGTCTCCCCCTCCCCACCCCTCACCATTTACATTAATGAGAAAAAAAGACTGCAGTATTCTACAGTTAAGATACTAAATGCAGTCGTAACCGTGTTATAACCATATAATGTTGAGGCCATTAGTGTAGTGTTTTTATAAGTGTAAATTATTCCTCTTTCCCCACTCCAAAACATTTTGTTACTAAGACTCAAGGTTTTTCTTCACGGGCTCAGAAGTCCTGAAAGATCTAAGGAACTAAGCAATTTCCATCTGTTCCACACTAGTCCCGCTCCCCTCACTGCAGCAAATACTAAAGAGATTCAGACTGTAAGCTTCTTGTGTTTGAATTTGTGAATTGATGGCTTTCCACCAAATCTCCATCACTCTTCAGATGTATCTTGCACTGAAGTATTCAGCTAAACATATCCTTGTAAAAAATACAGTATTTTTGTTTTTAAATTGTGCTTGGCTACATAACTCACTGCTGTGTGGTTGAACTGGAAAACAGAAGCTATATAGCTAGAAAGTACAGTACCTGGGTTTCACTTTTAAGGCCTTGGGGACTACAGCACTGTTCCTACAGCAAGAGGAATGTCATGCTGTTTTTTAAAGAAAGCATGTCCCTTGGGGAGGACAGAGCTGAGCTGCAAACACACTGGCTGGGTTAGAGACTCTAGCTGTGTGTTAGAGTGTTAAAAATAAGCCCACAGTGTAAACTGAGGAGAAGAGATTATTGCTGTGAGATTTGGGGTAGTTATTGAGGAGGGATGGAGTTATTGGCTAGAGCATCTCTTCAACTTTTCTCTTTGAGAGAGTACTTTTCTCTTTCTATACACACATTGCTTGTCTGAGTCTAGTACTTCTATAAAGTTGCATATTACATTTTTAGGGTGCCAAACCTGAGATTTAGGGAAAGGGCTAATCGTTGAAAGGTGTTTGAGAGTAGGTGGCAGAGACAGGAGAAGAGGATGTGTAAAGGGTTTGAGCAAAAGAGAAATACTTCTTTTTCCAGTTCTGCATCCTTCAAGTAAGCTGCTTGAGATGTTTAACCCTTTAATCCCTAAAAGCTACTTAGGTGGCTTAGTTTGCTTGTGGTTGCAAAGCATTCAGGGGAAAGGGGATAGATTTGTTACTGAAAAGATACTTGAAATAGCTCATTAGATGTTCTAAAGTGTTAAATACACTTTTGTATCACTTTTTAAAACACAAGCTTCATATTTCTGACTCAACTGAATGTCTGAACAGTGTTTAGCTTCTGTTATTCGCAGGGCTGAACCACATTACACAACACATGATAGTGTATGGTTGACTCATGCTGAAGAGGTCTGTGCCAGCAGCCTAATCATATTCATGATTTATAGGGCCGGAGGAGTGTCATATTGAGTGGACTTCCTAGGAGAGCTTCCTTTCTAATGTAGACACAGCTTGTGTCTCACTATCCCAATTTACAATGCATCACTTAGGAGTCACACAGCAAAGATGAACAACTCAGGTAAACCTTGCTAAGGTGGAGTTTCCTGTGCTGAAGGACAGCTCACTTAACTACGTTCTTTGTCTGTCTTTTTGCAATCACTCCTTTGAAACTGATTCCCACTGATTAGCAGATGAACTTGCTGGAGAGTGCTGAGCTCAGTGGCTGCCTGCAGCTGTCCCTACTGTTCAGCTCCATTCACTAGTTGCTTGACCTTCAAGTAATTTTATTTGTGTTTTTAGGGCATGTTTTGCCTGCCTTTTAAAGAGCCAAATGGCTAGACTACATGAATAAATTCATATAATCAAAGCAGTGATGTTTCCATATTCAGCTGAACAAGCTGAGGTTCCAGAGTCCTGGGAAAAGATACTGTCACAGATGACTGGCCCACAAGGTGCCAAATTTCCTCTTGTCCTAAATTAGATATTGTTTCTTTAAGAAATTACTCCTTCCCACCTGCTAGTAATCTTCCAAATTAAGTGCTGCAATGGTGTTAAATCGAAGTACTATCACTGAGTGAGAACCTGCAAACTGTGCAAGATGCTGGAGATGGTACCCAACCACACATGTAGACAGGCTATTTTGTCATTCTGGTTCCATCCGTTCTCTCTCCCTGATGCTTCTATTCTTATGTGTCAGCAGTCTGAGTGAACATGACAAGCTCCTGTCTCTTTACTGATGTGGCTGGGAAAGCAGAGGCTGCCATAATAGGCACGTATCTGCAATTGCAATAACGCCTGCCAGTCACCAGGAGTATCTTTCTTTGGGTTCAGTTTTGAAACTGGGATTCTAATGCTATTGCAGCAATCTATTTGGAAAGTTAATAAGGGGGAGACCATCATTAGTCCATCTTAACATAGAATATATGCTATTTAGGGGTGGTGTTTAAATATTAGGGCTATCAGCCAATGTGTATAAGGTAACATTTTAAAAATAAAGTAATGGGGAGTGCATACACCTACCTAGGCCCTGAAAAATGTTGTTGTTAAAGGTTCTGAATGTCCAGTCTTGTTTGAGGGGGTGGTTTTGGGAGAGGAAGGATGGAACATGGAACAGGGCTCTGGAGCTTATATTTCTACCCTCAAATACAGACTCATAATACAAGTTTGTATTTGAAGGCAGGAACAAGTGCCCAAGGACTCTGAAGGGTCTTGAAGAGAGGGGTTGCATGTGCAGGAATTGGAAGGTCTAGTCTGAGTATGCACCTTTTCATTGTTTGATATACCTTAATTACTGCAAGTGTAAATGCTTGGTGAAGGATGTGCTCAATGTAAATATGGTTCAGGACCCTATTATCTGGATCCCAGGCTTTTGGCAAAGGTCCATCTTAACTTTGGAAACTTTGTGCTGTTTTTTTTTTTTTTTCATGTCAAAGAAAACGTCCCTTGTGAGAGGCAAGTTAGTTTGGGGCTGAGCCCCTGTTCACTAAGACCTCTGAGCCTTGTTGTCCTCTCACCAGATGAAAGCCCCTGCTCCGTTCTCTAGAGATACTTGTCGTGGTATGTGATCACAGGCTGCTTAGCAAACTTGTTGTGTTGTGGGTTTTATTTAGTTCTGGATAGCTGGGATCATTGGAGTGGACTTCTAAGAATGATCCCAGCTACAGGTATGGTATGAACTTTCCCTGGGAAAGTGTGCCCAAACTTTCTGCTGTCGTATTTTCATGCAGTCTAACGCTCCCTAAGCAGGTTGTGAAGGATGAAAGATTTCATGACAGGGTCCACTCCAGTTCTATTGCATATATGCTAGCTGTCCCTGTTTAGCAAGGATGTGTTCTTCTTCAAATGCTGGTCCCAATATGTACTTCACACATGGGTATGCATGTGTGCCATTAGAGTCAAGAGATTATTAACCTGTGGTGTCCTTTGGCCCACACAAGTGCAGTTGCTCTCCTCATGCTCCAGACAGAGGGTGTAAGAGATGGTGCAGGCCGATACCCCTCCAGTTCCTTTTTACCACTGCAAGGCCTAAGTTGGAATTGTCTGTGGCCAGATTTCTGCAGCTTCTTTCTTCTAGCCTGTAAGTAGATATTGTAAATAGTTTTTACATTAGCAGAAAGAAAAGGAGTACTTGTGGCACCTTCGAGACTAACAAATTTTTAGAGCATAAGCTTTCATGAGCTACAGCTCACTTCATCTTTAGCAGAGTTATTTTTTATAGTATAGTTAGTATAGCTTGTTCCCCCCTCTTTTCCCCTCCTACCTTGATGGGGAACCCCTTCTCACAGTCTGAGACTATGCTCAGTCGCAGGGTTCAAGAATTGTGTCTTGCCCTTGCTCCTTCTCTGAGTGACACCACCAATGCTGCCTCTGTGTGGGTGAGATGCATATCTCTGTGAAGTGCAGCATCTGCTGCTCATTTCCACTGCGAACATGTGAAGGCTGTGAGCATCTGTTGAGGAAACAGATCTAGTACTTGACACTTCAGTACTGCCTTCTATCCAAGGAACTTAAAGTGGTTGGCACACACACACCTCCCCCAGGAAGTAGGTCTCTGTTTCAGAGGGGTAAACCTAGGGCATAGGATGTTGAAGTGAATTTCCATAGGGGACCACGGCAGTCTGGCACAACTAGGACCTAGAAGTCCGAATTCTTCATTCCTAGATTAACTACCAGACTCAGTCTAAGGACAAATCTAAATGATTTACAAAACATGCATAGAGATGCAGTTTTACATATGTTTTTTCCTTCTTTCATTGTTGCTGCTTCCCTTTCCCTCTAGCTCCACAACTGTGGGTTGATTCTGGGGAGATCACCACCTTTTAATAGGCTTCCTCCAGTATGGGTATCTTGTGCTTACTTCTGAGCATAATTTGGGTCTGGTTCTGTCAGGTCTCTGATAAGGTCTTGCTGATGAACAAGGTCTGCCCCCTGCACCTCGGTGCCTTACCATGCTTTTACTATTGTTTGTGGTGTTGTAGCTGTGCTGGTCCCAGAATATTGCAGAGGCAATAATACCTGTTGTTGGACCCACTTCGTTGTGAAAAGAGACAAGCTTTTGAGCTTACACAGAGCTCTTCTTCAGGTCTGGACTAGAAAAAGCTCTGAAAGCTTGAAAGCTTGTCTCTTTCCATAACAGAAGTTGGTCCAGTAAAAGATATTACCTCATTTGCCTTGTCTCCCTGTTTTGACAGCTCATGCAGGGCCTCAGGCCTGCATTACGCCATAAACTCCATTAAACCCAGTGGCAGAATACGTAGACAGAGTTGAATGAAACTGAAATGAGAACTGTGTGGGATTGAACAGTATTTTGCCACTTACAGTTACTTTAAAACATGGATCTCAAAGTGCTTATAAATGCTCATTAAGCCTCAAACCCCTCTGAGTTCTTCCCATATTACAGACTGAGAAACTGAGGCAGAGAGGTTAAGGCCATATAGCAGTTTTTGGAATCGAAACCTAGGCTTTGAAGAGTCCTCTGAGTCCATTTGAATCATTACTGAAGGCAATAAACTATGAAGTTCTATATGAATGTCAAACCAGCATATGAAATGCAGCAGCCAGAGGGCACAATTGTGTGTTGGAGTTGACTCGGCCTGAGGCTGTCTAGAAACCTGAACCCATTGTGAGAAACAGTCAGTTTCAAAGTAAGGTGGGATAGTTGCGGGGTTTAAGTTCAGCCACAGGTGTCCAGAGCAGAGCTCCAGTAAATATTTTCAAACTTGTGGTAGCCCCGGCACACCCTGCCAGGCTGAAGCCCCAAGCCCCAGCACCCCCTGTTCCCTATGGGGCTGAAGCTCTGAGATCCCTGCCCTGCAGCTGAAGCCTGGAGCCCCTAATGGGGGTGGGGCATCGGGGGCTCCAAGAAATACTCTGAGAATTTAAGCCCTGGATAGTTGTGTGCTCATGGCCGAACATGGACATACAACTTCAGATTTCACAGCCTGTCAGATAAGTTATTCATGGCTACTGCAGTTTGGACAAACAGTGGCTCTCTGTAATAATGTATCTCCTCCTCCCTTAGACACACAATTTATTAGATTTCATAGTTGGGAGCACTGGAATACAGCTGAGGCTTGCTTCTGTTGCAGGATGGGAATGTTCTGTTTTGTTTTCACCCTCCGGGCCTGCTACCTGTGAATCAGTATTACATGTCTGTAAATTTCTTTGTGCTATATGTTATGTTTCTGGGTGTCATGTGGTGCCTTCTGCTTACTCAGCCATCCACCTGGCTGCTCTGGGGGGTGTTACCTGTTTTTTGATGGATTCTTGTTATGTTTAAATACAGTTGCTTGAGGCTCTTGCAAACAGTGGTTTGGATGCAACTACCACATGAATACCTCACCCCCTGAATCAAAAAGGGATGGGAGGAGGAAATAAAGCTGTTAAAGTTTATGTAAAAAATCCAGTGTTGATTAACTTTATCAAAAACTGTACTGCAAGGGTGAGAGCAATAGGGACGGCATATGCACTACCATGCTGGAAAAACACCTCATGATAAGATGAGATCCATGGAAGGACCTTGAAGGCTGCCTCTTCTCACTCTTCCTTTCCCCTCCCCTCCCCCCCCCCCCCCCCCAAAACACCCCTCAGCTCCTCATTCCAGCTCTGCAACAGGCTTCCTGTGTGACTTTGATA
Organism: Lepidochelys olivacea; assembly: GCF_965140295.1. Taxonomy (NCBI): domain Eukaryota; kingdom Metazoa; phylum Chordata; order Testudines; family Cheloniidae; genus Lepidochelys; species Lepidochelys olivacea. Next base: position 19,888,825 of record NC_140428.1, read on the forward strand.
GTCATTTATTCTCTCTGCTTCACTTTCCTAGGTGTTGAAAATGGGGACAGTTTCATTTTGTAAAGTTCCTTTTACAAATGTATAACCAAAGAATATTACAATTGGTAACTTACACAAATGTGATTTTTTTTCATGCGCACAAACTGCACTTTACAAAAATGTAACTTAAAATAATAGGATAAGATTTAGTCAGCATAAAATTTTTAAACCTTATTTTAAAGGGAAAGTGGGTAAACAAATGAAACAGGAGTTAGAATTACATGGGTAGGGGACTGGTATTTACAATTATTGTAGATTATTAGCACTGTAGGAAACAGCTAGATTGGAAAGATCCCAAATTATAGCAGGTGCATGAAAACATTTTCAAGCTTAAATTTAATTTGCAGATAAAAAGGGACAGATATTGAAAGTGCTCAATGAGCCACATACAACTGATCCAGTTGCAGCTAGAACTGGAAAACTGCAATATAATACAAAAGATGCTCCTACATCTAATTACAAAGAGTAAATCAGTCAAATTATATAGAATGTATTAATATAAAAAAGGCAGCCACACTCTTGATGGCTAATGTAATAATAAAACCTGTATGTACTTACTGTGTTTCATCCAAGGATCTCAAAGAATTTTACAAAGGTGGTTATTTTGTTTATTTTACAGTTAAGGAAACAGAAGTTGAGTGACTTGGCCAATAGATAAGTCAATGGAATCCAGATTTTTTTGACTTAAAGGCCCCTGCTGTTGTCACTATACATACTGCCTCTTCAGGTCAGGCCACAAGAAATGCAGCTTTAATGAAATTAATAGCAATTGAGGATTTTCAGCATGGTTATAAAGTGGTGGTTGTTTTTTTCAAAATAGAACTTACCTTATGACTTTCTTAATGTTCAATTTTTGTTTGTATGTTCCCATATATTCCAGTGATGAGGTGCATTTCCTGTGCCCCAATCTGTTTCCAAGTAGGAGGTTCAAGTAAATGGCAGGGTAACACACAAGCTACTAGAGCAAGAGAGACCTGCACAATTCACTGGGTGGGGCTGCTGAAACCATGATGTGTATTTCCCAAAACTGTCTTGAATATTTATTTTTACTGAAGCTGTTTAGAACAGGAGCTAGTAAGCTGTGAACATACTATTCAGAGAGCTGATTTGACTGAGAAAGCCAATGTGAACTGCAAAACTCCCGGCATCTGCTGTGTGGTTAGAGATATTTATTGCTCCTGTCGTGCTTTGCATACTGCTCTATGCTAGTCACAGTGAGCAGTGCAATGGAACAGCATAAAAGTTAGGACTGTTGGGTTGTAGAGAGAAATCAGCAGAGGGACTTAAAATTGCTGGTGGATTATCTTGAAATAAGTCTCTCTACTTATATAAAACCCACCACAAGAATTTTTTAAATTTTCAAAAGAGAAGAAATAAAGAAAACAATCAAGAACTGTTAGCCAACCTAGCTTGTCTGCTGTGCTGGGTGTGATATCATCTGTGATATTACTGTTGCTAGGAGACCTTGCTTGCTCTGGAACTACATAGCAAAGGCATCTTTAGTTTAAAGGGGGATGTATATTCAGGGAATAGGAAAGTTGGGGCAGATACCAAGACATGGGATGCCAAGATCAAGCAATGTCCTGCCCATTCTGTTTAACTGTTTCAATGATGCACCAACTATCAGGAGCTCTCTGCATTTAAATTTCTCATATTATGCTTATTAGAATCCTTACTAGTCAATACCTATTTAATATGGAGGGTAATAGTTGAAAGATGCACCTCTTTATTTTTAAAAAGGAAAACACAAACATGCCAAAATGGCTCCTTAGCCCTTGGTTTTAATTCCCTTCTTGGATATATAACTTAAACAAATTGCCCTAGAGTATAAGAATTACTGAACATAAATATCATAAGTAGTGCTTTTGTTTTTTGAATTACATTAGCAGGAGGAATTGTGGTCTAGAGGTTTAAGCATGAACATGGGAGTCTGGACTCCCAGGTTCTGTACCAGGCTTTGCTATTGACTGTGTGTGGTCTTGGGTAATTCCATTTGTACCTCAGTTTCCCCAGTTATAAAATGGCGATAAAATGTACTGTGCAAGCCTCCAATAAAACTAGTACAGGACAAACTGTATTTTAAAGAAGTCTTAATAAACTTGGTTGTCATCCTGTCTTTGTGTTTTCTTTCCTTACCCTTTTCCAGCTCTCTGAACAGAATTTTGTCTTAAAGCAGTTAGCCTCTCTTGTTCTTCATTGTCTATTCATTAAACAGTTAGCACAGAGACCAGCTGATTCAGCTTCAATTGAGATGTAAGAGGTTTTTTTTACCAGCCAAGCCGAGCTGAGGTATCTCAAGGGTGAGAGAGTGGGACCCTTGTTCAGCATAACACAGCTATTAAAAAAAATAAAAAAATGCCACGGTACAGAAGCTGTAATATACAACTTCTGTCCCCAGTTCAGCATCCCTAAGCTGCTGTGGATAGACTCACAGCAATATGACACCTCATTTTATGTTGTGTCAATTATGTTTTGCTACAATGGGTACTGAACTTGGAGCTGGTCCATATCAACTGAATGACCAGTTTTGATATGGGGCTAGGAGGACTGTCTTATTTGGTACCCTATGTCAAATACTGTAGTTTCTCTCATATAAATGCAGCCTGAATGTATGGCTGTATTTTCATTCCACAACCTCAGCTGCTGTTTGTCAGTGCCACTTGCATCTTCTGTTGCTTTGCTTTGCTTCTCTGTGTAAATCCTTCAGAAGTTATTCTCCTAACTTCAAATACCTTGGGAAGCAACAGAGCAACTTTTTGGTTGGTTTTTGGTTTGGTTGGGAGTGGTAGCTATGTTGCCTTCTAAGACCAAAATAAAGAATGAATTAAACCAGCTTATTCGAAGGTAAAATTTTGGCTGAGAATTAATTTACAAAGCACAGTAGTCATCCTTTCCCTCCCAACCGATGTATCAGCCTCTAAAATTGCCCAAGTTACAAACTTGAGATCCACACCCGCACCTTCTCAAAGTTCAGGATAACAATATTAAAGAATATTAAACTATCCTGAGAATGGGAAGCAAGTAAGAGGCTGATATGACTGCATCAGCAGCTCTTTAATGAGCTGAAAATCAAAAGAAGCTACAAATAGTGGAAACATGGACAGTTTGCTACAGCTGAGTACAAAAGAATAGCACAAGCATAAAGGGACAAAATCATAGGAATATAGGGCTGGAAGGGAGCTCGAGAGATCATTTGGTCTAGCTCCCTGGGGTGAGGCAGGATCAGGAATATGTAGAGCATCCTTGTTCATCTAACCTGTTCTTAAAAACCTCCAATTAATGGGGACTCCACAGCCTCCCTTGGAAAACTTTTCTAACTAGAAGGATAATTGAAGTTTTTCTTAATATCTAACCTAACTCTCCCTTGCTGTAGATTGTCTATTCTTGTCCTACCACTGGTGAACATGGAGAACAATTGATCCCCGTCGTCTTCATAACAGCCCTTAATGTATTTGAAGACTGTTGTCGGGTCCCTGCTCAGTCATCTTTTCTCATGACTAAGCATGACCATAGGTCAGGTTTTCTGCACCTTTTTTCACTTTTGTTGGTCTCTAGCCTCTTTCCAATTTGTCCACATCTTTCAGAAAGTGTGGCACCCAGAACTGGACATAATATTGAAGCTGAAGTCTCACAAGGGCTGAGTAGAGTGAGACAATTACTTGTTCTGTTGTATAATGACACTCCTATTAATACACCCCAGCCTTAAATTAGCCTTTTTCACAACTCCATGACATCGTTGGCTTCATTCACTTTGTGATCCACTATAACTGCTAGATCCTTTGCCTAGCCTTGAGGGAGGGGCCAACACTTTTAGCATTTCCTTGTCCTTGTTTAGATCCGCAGTAGTTGGGATCCAGTAGACTCAGTTCACTGGTTATAAATACCATCTCACTAAAATAACTCAGAAGATCGAGAGCAGAAATGCTCTCCCGAACAAATGGGTAGGGTCCACCTGGGGAACTAATGCATAAACACTTCATAGTTCGGGGCTCACTCTCTGCTACTCAGTTGGCAAATACTGTGTCTCAGTTTGGTTAACCCTTCCCCACACTAGACTAGTAGACACATAGATTAATCATACCATGAGAATTACAGGCAACATTGAAGCCAACAAAGCTTGCATGGTTACCAGTCTTAGCCAGTATTCCTCCACCTAACATCCAGTGGTCAGAATGCAACCAACAAACTGATTACCAAGGTACAGCAAATCCCACACTTGCCACTGTTCAAGGATGTATGGGATCCACCTCACCACAAACTGCCTAACAGAAAGCCTACCTGGACAGTGCTACACACTTTCCATCCAGCTGACGACATCACTCCTTCACTGTGGCAGACACAATGGGAGACCTCTGGCATTACCAGGAACTCTTACATCACCATCAGGCTGGATGAACAGCTACCTGGTTTTGGGATTCCACACCACCTTTGGAGCCCACTTAGCAGGTTCATAGATTCATAGATACTAAGGTCAGAAGGGACCACTATGATCATCTAGTCCAACCTCTTGCACAATGCAGGCCACAGAATCTCTCACCCCCCCCCCCACTCCTGTGAAAAACCTCTCACGTATGTCTGAGCTGTTGAAGTCCTCAAATCGTGGTTTAAAGACTTTGAGGAGCAGAGAATCCTCGAGCAAGTGACCCGTGCCCCATGCTACAGAGCAAGGCGAGAAACCTCCAGGGCCTCTTCAGAAGTAGCATGGTTAGCTGTGCTAAGGTCAGCTATTCTTGGAGCATTCAGGACAACCCTGTGCTGCTGTGGAGGATGTTGCAGACATGCTGGATGATTGCATTTTTCACGTTGGGCTCCCCAGAGGTCTTCTCAAGCTGAACACTGATTCAGAGGCCATTGATTGGCTCAAGACAATTCAGATTGTTTTTTTTAAACCTTGCCTTGCTTGTTTTACTCGTATGCAATTGCTATGTATATACTGCCTAGCCAGTTATAGCCTATTTTGTATTTGTGCATTTGATTTTTTTCCTTCCTAAGTGCCTTACTAAAATCCTCTAGGTGCTTACAAACTGATTTTTTAGTAATTTAAACAGGGGAACAAAAAGGACCCGGGAAAGTATATACCATTCAGTCTGATACCTGGAGGGATACTGGAACAATTATTAAACAATCAGTTTGTAAACACCTATAGGATAATGGCATTATAAGTAGTAGTCAACATGGATTTGTTAAGAACAAATCATGCCAAACTAACCTAATTTCCTTATTTGGCAAGTTTTCTGGCCTAGTGAATGGGGGGAAGCAGTAGATATGATATAGCTTGATTTCAATAAGGCTACACATTCCCCTATTACATCCTCATAAGCAAACTAGAGAAATGTGTTCTAGATTAAATGGATCCACAACTGGTTGAAAAACTATAGTCAGAGTAGGTATCAGTGATTCAATATTAAACTGGGAGGGTGTGTGTTAGTGGGATCCCATAGGGCTCTATCCAGGGTCCAGTACTATTTGCTATTTTCATTAATGATTTGGATAATGAAATGGAGAGTATGCTTATAAAATTTGTAGATGACACCAAGATGGGGGTTTGCAAGCACTTTGGAAGATAGGATTAGAGTCCAAAAGGATCTTGACAAATTAGAGAATCGTTCTGAAATCAACAAGATGAAATTTCAGTAAAGATAAGTGCAAACATTCTTATGTTCTTAAGTACTACACTTAAGAAGTTGTATTACAACTACGAAATGGGGAATAACTGGCTAGGTGGTAGTACTGCTGAAAAGGATCTGGGGGTCATAGTGGATCACAAATTGAATATGAGCCAGCAATGTGGTGCAGTTGAGAAAAAGTCTAATATTATTCTGTGGTGTGTTAACAGGAGTGTTGTATGTAAGACAAAAGAGGTAATTGTTTCACTTGGCTCAGCACTGATGGGGCCTCAGCTGAAGTATTATGTTCTGTTTTGAGCACTATAATTTTTCCACGTCTTTCTGAAAGTGGAGAGAATCCAGAGGAGAGCAATGATAAAATGTTTAGAAAACCTGACCTATGAGGAATGATTAAAAAAACTGGTCGTGTTTAGTTTTGAGTAAAGAAGACTGAGTGAGATCCTGAATAACAGTCTACAAATACATAAGGACTATTTTAAAGAGAACAGTGATCAGTTGTTCTCTATGTCTACTGGCGGTAGGAAAAGAAATAAAGGCCTTAATCTGCAGCAAGGGAGATTTAAGTTGGATGTTCGGGAAAAACCTTCTAGCTATAAGGATAGTTAACTCCTGGAATAAGGTTCCAAGAAGGCTGTGGAATCCCTGTCCTTGGAGGTTTTTAAGAACAGGTTAGATAAACACCTGTCAGGGATGGTCTAGGTATACTTGGTTCTGCCTCACCATAAGGGCATAAACTAAATGGCCCCTTCAAGGCCCTTCCAGCCCTATATTTCTACGATTTTATTATAAGATTCTGGTATTGGGTTGTGTTATGTATGGAGGCTGCCCATGCACCTCTAATCCAAACTTCCCTAATATTTAATTTCACAAAGGGAACTACATAAAAATGAGGAGTTTAGTTAAACAGAAATTAAAAGGTACAGCACCAAAAGCAAAATTCCTGCAAGCTGCATGGAAACTTTAAGATGCCATAATAGAGGCTCATCTTAAATGAATACCCCAATTTAAAAAACATAGTAAGAGAACCAAAAAAGAAACACCATGGCTAAACAACAAAGTAAAAGAAGCAGTGAGAGGCAAAAAGGCATCCTTTAAAAAGTGGAAGTTAAATCCTAGTGCGGAAAATAGAAAGGAGCATAAAGTGTGGCAAATGAAATGTAAAAATATAATTAGGAAGGCCAAAAAGAATTTGAACAGCTAGCCAAAGACTCAAAAAGTAATAGCAAAATTTTTTTAAGTACATCAGAAGCAGGAAGCCTGCTAAACAACCAGTGGAGCCACTGGACGTTCGAGATACTAAAGGAGACTCAAGGACGATAAGGCCATTGCAGAGAAACTAAATGAATTCTTTGCATCAGTCTTCACAGTTGAGGATGTGAGGGAGATTCCCAAACCTGAGCCATTCTTTTTAGGTGACAAATCTGAGTAACTGTCCCAGATTGAGGTGATGTTAGAGGAGGTTTTGGAACTATAACAGGGTTCAAAAAAGAACTAGATAAATTCATGGAGGATAGGTCCATCAATGGCTATTGGGCAGAAGCTGGGAATGGGCAATGGGATGGATCACTTGATGATTACCTGTTCTGTTCATTTCTTCTGGGGCACCTGGCACTGGCCATTGTCAGAAGACAGGATGCTGGGCTAGATGGGCCTTTGGTCTGACCCAGTATGGCCGTTCTTATTTTGTGGTCTTCTGATATAGCATTTTGGTTCACATTCATCTCTAGTAAGAACACTGAAGAGCTGCCTCTCTGAGTCTTCTTTAAGTTAGGGAGGGGAGTGAGAACAATCAGTGAGAAGATTGCACTCAAAGCTTCCTCCTTTGCAGTCTAGTCCTTTAGTTAGAAGCTTCAAAGGAAACCTAAATAAAGGAAATAATTAGCTCATTCAGGCCTAATTAGTTCATGAAGGAAAAAAATACTGTGCCTGTAATCTGTTACACTTAAATGGCAAGGATCAGTTTAATGGTTGGTCAAATATCAGAAATTGTGTGGGTAGTAGCTGTTAGAGTATGTTCTTTAGAAAAAACAAAGTTTGTGATTTTGATAGTTGGCACTATGGGATCCTGAGATGAAAGTAGCATTTGCTTTTATTTGAGTCTCTGGGGGCTGGAAGTTCTGAAACAGATTAAAAATATTGCACAGTTAACCCCTAGATCGCTTTTTTTATGGCCTTATCTAAAGAGATTTATTTATAGCACTGCCGTATGACCAGTTCACATACTCTCATTTCCCCAACATTCTGAAGACATTTAACTTTACATGTCACCTTGTGCTCGTCTCTGAATATTTGAGTCCAGAGAGCAGATTGGTTTGTGGATGGCCCAAGAGGAACTGTCATTTGAAGAATGAAAATAATTTAAAATGGAATGTTTTCCATGGGACTGGATAGCTCCTGTGGGTAATAGTTAACTATAGATTCTTTTGCCTGTAAATCACAAGTTCAAATCCCACCCAAGTCAGTAGTGAATGAGGCTATTCATAGTTTATGTGAAATGAGCTAGGTAGGTCTCAGTTCAGTTCTCCCCTCATGTTAGGCATGAGTTAGGTGATCATCCACAACTGACGGCCTCGGCCAAGGATTGAATAGGTCATGGAGACCAAACCTTGCAGGTGGCTCCTTCAGGTCTTGGTTGAGGCATTTTGGAAGCGCAGTGTGAGGACCTTGTACCGCATGGCAAGCCTATTTTGTGGGTTAATAGAGGCCTTCGGTTTCAAAAAGAGTGCTCTGTGTACTGTTAGGGGTGTAACAAAAATATTTGTCTCTTAATATACTTAGGGATGTTCACAGATCAGTGATGTCCAGTGCTATCTAACTCTACAAAATTAAGAGGAAAGCTAAACGTGGCTCACAACTTACATTCCGTAGAAGGTAGCAAAGTTTGCAGAGGATACAAAATTACTCAAGGTAGTTAAATCCAGAGCTGACTTGGAAGAGTTATGAAGGAATCTCACAAAACTGGGCAACAAAATGGCAGATGAAATTCAATGTCGATAATGCAAAGTAGTGCACATTGGAAAACATTACCCCAACCATACATGTAAAATGATGGGGTCTAAATTAGCTGTTACCACTCCAGAAAGAGATCTTGGCGGCGTCATGGATAGTTTTCTGAAAACATCTGCTCAATGTGCAGCAGCACTCAAAAAAGCTAGCAGCATGTTAAGAACCATGAGGAAAGAGATAATAAGGCAGAAAAATTCATAATGCCGCTATATAAATCCATGGTATGCACACACCTTGAATGCTACGTGCAGTTCTGGTCACCACATCTCAAAAAAGATATATTAGAACTGGAAAAATGCAACTAAAATGATGAGGGGTATGGAACAGCTTCTGTAAGAGGAGAGATTAGAAAAGACTGAGACTGTTCATCTTAGGAAAGAGAAGACTGAGGGAGAATATGATAGAAGTCTGTAAAATCATGACTGGGGTGGAGAAAGTGAATAAGGAAGTGTTATTTATCCCTTCACATAACACAAGAACAAAGAGTCACCTAATGAAATTAATTGACAGCAGGTTTAAAACAAACACAATGAAGCACTACTTCACACAACCTACAGTGAACCTCTGGAACTCATTGTCAGGGGATGTTGTGAAGGCCAAAAGTATAACTGGGTTCAAAAAAGAAATAGGTAAGTTCATGGACAATGGCTGTTAGCCAAGATGGTCAGGAATGCAACCCCATGGTCTGAGTGTCTCTAAACCTCTGACTTCCATAAACTGGGACTTGACAACAGGGGCTGCTGGATCACTCGATAATTGATGTGTTCTGTTCATTCCCTCTGAAGCAACTGGCATCTGCCACTGTCGGAAGACAGGATCCTGGGCTAAATAGACCATTGGTCTGACCCAGTATGACCATTTTTATGTTCCTCAGTTATACACCTTACCAGGTGAGAATCTAATGTGTCTTGAGTTTTGGAGCAAGTCTGTTTGGCAACACTTGGGCTTGTGAGCCAGTGGATGCACATATATGATACATATCCCCCACTGTTTCTGCTAATATAAACAACTTCTCAGTGAAAGGACATAAGATATTGACAACTATAACTGCGCTTATCAGCCGCACCATATAGCAAAACTGAATTTGCTCAGCTGACTAGCATTAATATCCACAACCAGCCAGAGTGAAGTGAGAGAAAAGCGGTCTTCAGAAATAAGTTTGAGAGAACGTCAGGATGGTGTCTGGGACTATCTCTAAAATAAACAAGGAGTGGTTTACGTGAATGCCGGGGGGGAGGGGGTGAAAAACAATAGATCTGGGTTCTGCTCTGTTCTATGACACATTTGGGAGGTTTTGGTACATGAGACTCTAAGCAAGCTATTGAACCTCCGTGCTTCAGTTTCTCTATCTTTAAAATGAGAAGAATAATTACCTTCCTTACACATGTTGAGGCCGAATTAATGTTGAGAAAGCACTCTGATTCCCTTGAATGGAAGGTGCCGTACATGCTCACATTATAACCACGGACAATGAAAAGCCTCTCAACAGGCCTAACAAAATAGTGTAGTCCTAGTGTGAAGGAAATTCCTGTTAAGAATAATGAAGGCAGGCTGCAAAGAGTAACCAAAATATCCCGTTAAAGGAGAAAACGATACATAGGGCAGCAACTCCCAAAAATCTTTTTATTGAACAGCCCCTTTCTTCATGCTCTAGGATAGTTCAGCAAGGTCCTTTTGCAGTGCAGGGATCTGAAGGATGATGAGACCAGCAAAGAATTTGCAAATTCCAGTGCTTCCAACTCTTGCAATATTTGGTGGGTTTTTTTAAAAGTTCCAGCTCCTGGAGGTATGTGAAAACTGGAGACCGTCTGCAGTCATTTTTTTTAAAAAATGAACAAAAATTCTAATCCTTGCGATTGCAGAGAAAAGCTTGAAAACATGAAGCCTAAATCTTCCAACACCAGAAGGCAAATAGGAACCTAAAATGTATTATTTTTAAAATCCTCATGACTTTTTTGGGATCCTGACTCATGACTTTTGAATTTTTGGGGTTGACAGTACTGAAATTCAATCCACGCCCTATTCTCTGAATGCAGAACTCTTAGCTCCCATTTTTTTTATATGTACTTACAGGTGCTGAGGACGTGGTGATGGCATTTTCCAGATCAGAGACGGAAGACAGAAGGCAGTAATTTAAAGAGTGTCTGAGCAACATAGAGCTGGAGAGGGCAAGGAGATTCCTGAAGACAGAGGATGGCAGAGCATTAACAAGTTCCTTTGCCCACCCCTAATTTTCCATGGCAGCCCTTGCCCTTTTCCTTTTAATTTTGCTTCCCTTTGCCAACTCTCTGAACACATCTGACAGCCATCTGTTCCTATACACTGTTGCTACTCATCTAGGCTGTGTTATCAAGGAGGAAGCTAGCGATGCATTTACAATTGGTTCAAAGGGACTGACTCTGTTTGTGATTGGCTAAAGGAAGACAACTTTTTAAACTTGACCAATGGAAATCTTTTCTTTTAGTTCTGATATTTTATATTTTAAAATAAGTCTCTTGACATCCTTCTTCTAAAGAGGCTTTTCAAGCTCTGGTGCTTATTTAGGTCATATTTGTGAATTTTAACAGGGTTTGGTTGGCTGCCTAGAACTGGAATTGAATTGTGATTGGCTGATAATGCTAATGCTTTCTCTAGATTGCTTGCAGGTATTTTGCTGACATCAACAATTTCATTGCAGAAAGTTGATTTTTTTGGTGCATTGGTTATTACTTTTCACTTATTGACCTGAGGGGAAAAAAGACAAATGTTCTTTGCAATATTTATTACACACCTAACACACTCTTGCGAACGCGCACACTCTTGCTTTTTTTGATTGGCTTAAGAACTGTGTTTTTAATTTCCTATTAGCTTCAAGGTCTCCCATGCAATCAGTTTTTCCATACTTATCTGCTCTATGGCCTCTGGCTCTCTTGGGAGCATGTGTCAAAAACATATTTACTTTAATAAGTCTACCTGTTGCAGCTGGAATGTAGAGGTCTGCAGCCCTGCTTCTGCTTTGCTAGGGGCTGTATCAATGAACTGCTGAAAAAACTTGGCATTCGGGTTGCTTTTCTCTTTGCTTCTGACAGAGGAGCTGTAGATTTACAGGAATTGCAAAAAGATGAGATCTGTGGCTGAGACATTAAATTGCCAAATCTGTATAGCATATACATGAATTGTGTAAAATAGTACATACAGCTCCACTTTAACCCTTTAATTGCTGCACAGGATTTAGCTCTCAGATAGGGGAACATTACCACCCATGGTCTTACATCCATGTTGCACTGGAATACAATAAGCAAAGTTTATCACCTGCAGTATTATGTGCAGTATGGCTCTAGTACCTGCAACAATTCAGTGAGATGGAAGTCATCTGTCTCCAGGATTAATCAGTTTTTCAGTGGCCATTCCTCTATTGGTGGCAGTGGGAATGCACTAAACTGCCCAAACATGAGTGTACATGTGACATGCACAGATTCACAGTGCTGGGAGAAGAAGTAGGGCCTTCGTCTCCAATGAAATTTTAAAAACATGCACTCATTCTTCAGGAATCTGCACAGTGAATATTAAAATCCTGAGGTACCTAGTGCTGCTGCCTAAAACCAAGCACTTCATTCTCTATTATGTGCAGTAAATTTTTACACTTCTAGATTTTGTTGTGGGTTGCACTGATTTAAGATATTTCAAACTGTATTTAAATAGAAATCCGTTCACCTGTACCTAGTTTGTTTCATACGATTGTTAATTATTTGGAGTAACAGCTCAGGATCCTGGCTGTGACTACTTGACTGTTCTCATGACATGCAATTATGATGATACAGATGTTATTAAAATCTCAAAAGTGAACAAACAGGAGAAACCATTTGAATATGTGTGGGAGAGAGAAGTGGGGACTTTATTTTGAACAAATAACCATTGTGTAAATGGGAACATGAAAAAATCTATGAAAAAGATCCTTTTGATTCAATTGCATCTTTGTAAAGTTTCAATGTGAAAGTTAATCTCTTACCTCAGTTTATTGAGGCTGGATAAGATTTCCCTGTATTAAAATGAAACCAGCAATGAGCCCAGTCGGTTCTTGTGATCTGAACTAAGAGGCACTTTGATTTTAACTTTGGTGCAAAGGGGGCAGCCCTTAAAGGGTTAATTTAAGGTGATATGTGTTTCTGGCCGCTGGCTGGAATGAGGAGGCTGGACTGTAGTGGCCTGTCATTGTCAAAGCTAACATGCATACTCCATGTGTATCTATGGCATTTCTGAGCTGTTACATCTTTTTAAGAAAAGTGAAGTGTTTCTGTGGTTTAATCTTTTGACTAAAAATGTAACTGTTTGGGGGGAAAATACAGTTTTTAATAGCTACTCTTGTTTCTTATTGATTTATTATTATTGGGAACTCACAAAATGCCAAGTATCCATGTTGCTCTTGTGAAAGATTTACCTGTGAAATCCAAACTTGGAAGGGTTCAGTAGGCATCTCTGATGCAGATACGCTGAAAACAGGATAATGTGGAGTTCAGATGCCTGAACAAATATATTCACATCAGGATATTGCTGTCATCTCTTGTATCTGTATATTGAACCTAAGTTGCCTGGCATCCTTATTATACCATCCTCCCTCCCCCTCCCACCTCAATCTTACTAATTTCCATTGGCTACAGGTTTTAGAACAGTGGTTTCTTACATTGAAATGGGGCCAGAGGATTTTGGGGGAGGGATAGCTCAGTGGTTTGAGCATTGGCCTAAACCCAGGGTTGTGAGTTCAATCCTTGAGGGGGCCATTTAGGGATCTGGGGCAAAAATTGGGGGTTGGTCCTGCTTTGAGCAGGGGGTTGGACTAGATGACCTTACAACCCTGATATTCTATGATTTGTGATAAATTACTTTCGTATGTTGGGGGGAGGCAGAGTATGGTAGAACACTGGAAACCCTCTTAACCCCCTATGGTCAAGTCCAAAGTGCTCCTGTTGTACCTCTTCTGGAAACCAGATTTGCCTGTTAACCCTGGAGTTGTGAGGGGTGGAAGAAAGGGCACAGAGCAGTGGGAACTGATTTTTTTTAGTGTACAGATCACTTTCTATAGCTTCCCTTTCATGCTTCAGTCTTTCTTGTGTAACCAATTTCTAATTAACGGTTGAGAACTCTAGCTTCATGTGGGCCAGAGGTGGGTATGAATCTAAACTGAAAGACATCACTCATGGGCCAGGATTGCCAACCCCAAATGTTCAAAAATCATGAGTCAGGCTCAGCAAAAATCATAGGATTGGCTTTAAAATCATGAGATTATGTAAAAATAATAGATTTGGTTGTTCGTTTCATTTAGCTTCTTTTTGAGTCTTTAGGGTGCACTGGGGTCACATTTTGAAGCTTTCTCCACAGCCACAAGGGTTAGAAACTTACTTTTTTCAGTAAGAATGAAAGCTGAAAACATCACACATTCACTTAACTCCAGGATCTGGGGCTTTAAGGAAAACTATAATTATCATGAGACTCATGACAAAATCACGAGAGTCGGCAACACTGAGTAGAACACACAAGTTGACGTCAGAGAGCCCACAAAAGATGCACTTAAGGCATTATGTAAAGTGGCAGCAGGGGTCTCTAGGTGACTTGTTGAATAGAGCAGATCTGAAATCCTTGGGTGGAAATCTTTGGGAGAGCCCCTCATGATACCCCATATACTTTAGGGGTTTTGTCCTCTTTCAAGAGCTCATAACTTACCCCAACAATGTAGACAAACCCAACTAAGAAGGAAATAGATTGAAACCTGCGGTAATGCTAATTCAGCATCCTCTGAGAGCCTGGCTGAGCATGAAGGACAATGGTTGAGAGAGAGAGAAACAGATTCTGCCTTTCACTTCAGAGTTCAGGGTTGCTGCTTGTATATGCAGCAGGAGTAGAACAGATTAAAGACCTCTCCTTACCCAGTTTAAGCACAATGTGCACTGGAGTTTTACAGACCAGGGCAAGGGAGGGAGTTTAGGAACGGAAGGAAACACTCCTCCTGTCTCTTTAGGTGGGTAGCAATTGCTGTAGTTTTTGCTGAGGTCATCGCATCTGTGAGCATTGCCCATTGTAACAGAAGAAAATGAGACTTATCATCTTTTATGTCCGCCTTTAGGCTGATTCTTTTAGGTCCCTAAATAAACCCTATAGTAAGAGAGCATATGAGCTGTTGGGAGGCATAGATGTCAACCTGTGAAGATTTAGTAATAGGGATTCTTGGAGGGAATGGTTAGTTGATATAGTGAGGACTGATAATGGGATATAGAGCCTTTCCCCTTGCTTATTCCAATCTATCCCAGGTAAATAGTGATCAAAAGTTGTCACTCTGATGGCTGTTCAGTGGCCTGCATGAAAGGAGTTACGGAGTCTCAGTGGCAGTGCACTGCCCACCTTCCCAGGTGCCCATACTGCTAAAATGCCCACCTTAACAGTCTTGGGAGAAACCAAGGAAATAGCTTATGAAAACCTACCTTCCTTGGTCACTGCTGGTCAGGGTTAGGGTACATTTATGGGGTCTAGGGTGGGGTAAATTTTTACAACCACTGATGATCCTGTTCTGATGATAGAGAAATTCAGACTTTAGGGCTGTCAATATTTTAACTTTTTTTCAGTCATTAAATTCTAATGACAAATTAAGCAGAGAAAAATAAGGGCCATTAAATGGGAGGTTGCAAGTCAATGTGTCTTGCACATCTGACTTACAAAACAAATATCTTGCATAACATTTGTATGAGGGTTACTGAATAATTTTTGAGGAAACATTTACACCTTTGGAATATTTTAATATTAAGACTCTAGTTTTCTTCCTTTTGTATTGCTTGCCTCCTCTTTAAGGACCGTGTGGTATGGCTGACCACAAATAAAAGTTGTGGCACCAGGGCCAGCACAATGCAATATATGACTACTGGAATAACTGCCTCTCAAATCCAAGGTGGTTTGTTGTGTACTCTGGTGGTTAGCAGTTAGAAATTCTGGGTTTTATCCTAGCCTCTGCCAAAGATCCACTGGATAACCTTAAGCAAGTTTTTTCGGCATGTCTGTCTCATTTTTATCCTACAGAGAAAAGGGTATATTAATACCTATGCAGAAGTGTTGCAAAGCTTAATTGTTTGTAAGGCGCTTTTAAGAACCTCTGCTAAAAGGTGTTGTTGAAATGCAAAGAAGTAGTATTAGACAGAGGAATGACTGGAAGACCAAAGCATTGCTATGTAGCACATGTAGTATGTCCTGCACTAGTGGGATTTTTACTGTGTACAGTTGAGCTTCGTGTTGGATTTGGACCAGTGCTGTTGGCTAACCCAGAGACCCACCTGTTCAAACACCTGTATGAAATGATCACCTGTTAATATAGGCAATGCTGAAATCAACGGTGGGGTTGGAATAAAGGTAGAAGTTAGAAGTGTAAAAGAAAAAGAGCCCTTTAAATAGTTTTCTCCTGACCTATTGCATTTGAGTTGGTGGCTGCTGCTTTAAAAACACACATCAAGCTTTTGCCTTTCAGAAAATTTAAGGAAACAAGATTTATTTTTAAACTCATTTAAATAAAATGTGTTGGTGCTTTCATTCTGGCCTTTTCGTCTTTCTCAGTAATTTGCCTCACATGTCGTCTGTTCATTAGTGTGAAAATTCCCATCAGCTGGGCCTGTTGCTTCAGTAAACCTGGTGCTGTACCATGCAACTATAGTTAAAGTTGCATTTTAAATCATTGTATGGGATTGAATTTCGTGCTTGCGCAAGTGAATTGTCCTGAGTTGAACCAGGCACAGTGCTGGTAAGTGTGTCTACTGGGCTAACTTCTTCTCTATAGCCTCCCATCCACTAACACTATAAGTTTTTAGTACCTTATTTGAATACTGAAAATTTTGCTCTCCCCTGCATATATGCAACCCCTTCATAGTAAATTGCATGCTGATGTGCACCTCCTGAAGTTCCATTCACTTTAGTATTCATTTTACGTTGCACATGTCCCAAGTGTACCTCCAGGGTCATGCAACTGAATTGACAGCCGCAGTTCTGGATGATGAAGATTACACTCTTATCAACAGCACAGTGTCACTGAAGCTAATTTGGTTAACCCCATCAATGAGGTAAAAGGCACTGAATTTGACCAATTGCTTTCGGTGTGATTGCACAGGGATAACTGAAAGAATGTGGTGTTGGAAGGGCAAGAATAGAATAGGTGGGCATCAGGGGAAGGGAAAAAGCAGAAACCATGTTCCAGATTGCAACATGTGGATTAATTTTTGACTTTAGCATTATTCAGGGTATCCCTTTTAGCAAATAGGTAGCCAGTCCCAGTGGATAAGGCACTGGACTGGCAGACAGGAGAGCTGGTTTCTATCTCTAGATCTGTTTTTGATTTGCTGTGTAACCCTGGGCAAGTCACATAATAACTCTGTAACTCACTTTTCCCCTTTCTCCCTCACCCCTTGGACAACACCAAAACCTAGGGATAACAAGTGTTACAGAAGGGTTACATATTGTTACAGACATTATCAGGGCAAGGAGATGGCCTAGCTGCTCCAATCCATGTTAGAGCCTTCTAGTTTCTGCAGTTGATATCATCTGGTGAGCGAAGGCTTCTTTGTTACCTTGTTATCTCTTCTGGCCTTTCTTCCATTTTCTTTTCAGCTGATTTGCTCCAGACAGAATTCTTGCAACATGTAATAGAACAAACTGGCTAGTTTCCCACTATAACCTGGATCACCTCAATTTTATGGATTGTGTTTGGGGAACGAGAATCCTGTTTTGTTCCTTAAAGCTTTAGCATTTGGTTGCTTACAAGCTGCATCGTGTATGGGCATGGAAGAGCTGTATGTGCAGAGCTTCTTCCTGCCTCACCGTTTCCCCACATTGAGCCTCCTAGGTGCCAACTGTGATTGAGATCAGTAGCCCCATGAAACCCAGAGAATGAGCTCTCCACTTACATTACTCTTTAACTTGCCTTTCCCCAATGTAAAGGCCATTCCAAGTGTGGACTGATGCATCTGCTCCTTCGGTTGCTTTTTCACTTTGCTCAATTATTCTCTCTCTTCTTTTGATGCAAGCATAAATGCATGCAACCCCCACTGGGACAGACACCGCAGCCTCTTCTCTATTGTTTGTGGGAGCAGCTGGAGGCACTTATCTAGTGCAGAGTAGACATTCTCTCTCCACATGCTATGCTTGTCACATTGCACCTGAGCACTATTGGCCCAAGGAAGCAAGGCGCTGTTCACACTGTGCTGGAACCAAGTTTAAAAAATGTTTAAACAAGCTTTGAAAACAGTTTCAATTAAATTTGTTACTTGCAGTTTGGCTGGGCTGGGTCCCTGAGGCTTAACTGTGTTTTAGCAGAGCTGAGGTAAGACTGGTTATGTTTCATGCTCCTCACTCAAACCACATGAGAAACCAATTTTGCTGGATCTTTGTTTAGACAGATCCTTAACGCTGTTCCTGGCTCAAGTATATAGGGCCTTACGACACCGTAAGTCTGCATCCAGGGTCAATTGCTCTGCACACTGCTGCACAGGTATTCCGTCAGGTTTTGAGCTACAAGTCCCATCTAAAGGACACAAATATGATGGGGGGAAATTAATAACACCACTGTAGTCCCCTTGCCATGGTTAATGTTTCTCTCTAACAATGTAGTTGAACTGAACTGTCTTTTAATAGTTCTTCTCAAATCAGGCTAAAGTCCAGGGCACAATTCGACACTCTGCTTCAGCACCTTTACAGTGGCTCATCTGGTGTAAAGGGGCTGCAAAGATGGTTTAACTAGCCCCCAAAGTTTAGAGGGCTTTGCTGGGTGTATCCCCTGATGTAGGGCTGTGTGGGGAACATGGGAAGTTGCCAAAGTGTCCTGTGCTTTGCTTATTCTGGACTAGAAGGGTCTGTTCAAAGCAGTCATAAGAGCTTGAAACTACCTTTGCTCCCACTTCCGAGACTGCTCTTCCTGAGAAGCAACATACAGAATTCAGCTACAAGGCTGCAGTGCAACTTGGGAACATGGCTAAAATATAGCTTGATCATGTCTAGTCTTCACTCTGGAGGCCTGCGTTAGTTACACTGGTGTAGGATTACAGTATTATAACTAAATCTTTGGCCTTTGCTGTATAGACAGGACCACTGCTATATTGTTTGTAGACTCTTAAAGTATGACTTTGTAAGAAAGGACTCTACAACGCAAGTACAGCGTTACCGTATTCAGCAGTGGCTTTTATAAACACAGATGTACACCAGGAGGAGGGAGGGTGCATGGAGTCATTTAATGATGGAATGAAATGGAAACCTGTGTCACTGCTGACTATGCACTGTAATCCATTTTCAGCTTTACTAGGGACCTCCTAATTGAGGGCACTAAGGAAATTGCCTTGAAGGTGATTGGAATAGACAGTTGTAGGCAGGCATTGTCCCCCATTCCCTTGTCTTGTATCTTTCCAAATGCCTGGAGCAGACAGCCATAGCAAAGCTTTTCCTGACCAAGGGTCCTGCTCAATGCCTGGAGCCTGATGCTCAACCACAGCTAAGCACTGTGGTTTTCTGCTGCAAGCAACGAATGCATTATGTACTCCATGCTGTGTAATTAGAAGTAAATGTAAATAGAGACCATAGTGAACCTCTGTAGTAAATATAAAATGGGTGAATCCCTTTAGTTGGAAGGGTAAGGAGAGAATTCTTTCCCACTGCTGTGTTCTCGTAAGCTTCTTTGAGCCTGGAGAAAGATTTTAATTAAACTGGACAGAGCCTTAAGCTTCCTAATAGCCTGCCCTAGCCAGCAGCAGCACCAAGTCCTAAAGTGCCTTTCTGAAAGGGATTGTTCAGCATGCTGGTTCGGTAGCATGATGAGCTGTTTGCACCATATGAGTTTATGGTAGAGTCCTTTTGTGTTTCAAGCAATAACACTCTGTCCTCTTGGCCTTGCACTGACCTGTGGTCACACCCTGCTGAGAATGAAAGAAGGGCTTGGGTTCTCTCCTTCTGGTGGTTGTTTCTATGTAAGTATTTGCCATAAGAAAATGGGGCAAGCATTTGCCATACAAAAAATTGTTTTTATTTGACTTTTCAAAATGTCGTCCATGTAGGAAAGTCTACAGGGCGCATAATCAGAGCAGCACAGAGAAATTAAACAAAATGCCTTCAGTCCCAATGCAGTTATCAAGTGCAAGGAGGCAGGATCTAGAGGTTAAACTAGTCCCTTCTCACTGATCTAACAGCATGCCACTAAGAGATGGGAAAGGCTTTCAGAGGTACTTTAATACATCAGAATCAATGCACAAACGGATTGGTCTTGTACCAATCTCTGATGACCAGCAAACTCAACCATAGTACAGCTACTATGGGCGCTATGCTGCACAACTGAGGGCCCTTCATAGCAAATGCCCTTCCTCACATCCATAAAAGTTTGGCTATAGGGTTGGTCAGGTTTGTACTGGCAAGATAGATAGAGAATGAGGTTTTTGATTTAGTCAGGTCCCAGACCATGTAGGGCTTTATAGATTACAATAACACCTTCAGGTGAACTCACAACAGATGTGACATTACATTCAGCCCCATCTGGTGATGGGCTTCTTGTCGTGCAAGTTGCACAAATGTGCTTAATGCACAAAGCCAAAGCTGCACACACATTCTCAAATTTCCCTAGATGTATACTGACTGGGACCATGGGCCAAATTCAATCACTGGGTAACGCAGCTGACGTCAGTGGAGTTGCACTCATGATTATTTTGACCATATGTGTTTAGAATTATGAAGATTGACGTTCCTGTAGGAAAGGCCCTGCTGCTTTTTGGGATGGTGCAACCTGCTTTCCAGGCTGGAAGAAGACCCTACTTTTTGTAGCCTCATACCTTGGAAGGGTGCCTTGAGTTGGCTCCTGTCCAGGGCTGAATAAATCTCTATGGAGGCAGTTACATTTCATATTACCCATCTCACTTGAAGCTGCAAAGAGAAGGGGGAATGAGATCAAGGGGGGAACCCTATGGATATTAACATACTTTCCATCTTCTCCTGTGGGTTAAACAGCACCTGATGCATTAAAGTGGGAGATGGTGTTTGGGAAACTGTCAAAGGGTATGAGAGTTAGGCAGCTCAGGGGCACAGATGTCCATGGAGAGAAGGGTATAAAGAAGCTCTAATCCTGAGTTCTTACGAGCATGTCTGGTGGATGATGTACCTCTTTCTATCCTTTTCACTGCAAAGTGGCTCAACTCAACCAATGCTCTCTACTGCTCCATGGATCTTCTTCCTCTGGGGTGTCTCCCTGTTAGCATCAACACTACTTTTTAATAAATACAGCACTCCAGTGGCTAGGACTATTGCTGTTGAATACAATAGAATTATTTCATAAATGAACCATGGATGTAGATCTGGCTCTATTTCTCCTTCTATTTACTTTCTGATCCCTTCCCAAGAAAGGCTACTTCCAGTCCTTCTGGCTCAGCTGAGGTCTTGTCCTGGTCAGTGGTGGCCTGATTTTCAGAAGTGCTGCACACTTCTTTTCCTTGGTAATGCCAATGGAAGCTGTGGGCACAGCACCTTTTGAGAATAATGTACTTAAATGTTTGACTCTGGACTGAGTTCTGTTTTAACCCAAAAGTGAAATCCACTTCCTGTTGGTGTGGAATAAACCCTAGTCTAGGCTATCCCCTCTGTACCAATTTTCACTTATCCCATTTGTTCACTTTCTGGTATCCAGAAATTTGCTGACACTTCTTTATGACCATTCGGCTCTGATTTTCTTAATTATCTAACGTTGTGCAGATACCAGTCGTTCCCAGAGGCTGTTCTCACTGCTGCAGGAAGTAGCCTGTGTAAGATGAGCTCCAAACAGGATGATGGGCATGTCTCATCTCATAAGTATTTTACTTACACTAGGTGGGTAATTTGTCTCTGGAGCAGCAGTGAGCAGGCAGACACATGTATGCTGCTGGGGCAGAGTGAGAGGCACTGAATTTCAATCATTTAGCAATGCTTGGGATCTGCAACCTCTTAGGTTTTCATACAGTAAGCACAAAAAACACCTTTCCATTGACCAGGTACTGAAAGAGGCTGGCTTTGCTCGTCAACTTTGGATTAATGTCAGCAATGGGGGTGAGGGGAGAACCAACCGGTGTCCAGGAATAAATGAATCCTTTGATGAATGCAGAAATGGCAAAGGTGAGAAGTGCTATGTCAGAGGATCCCCTGGCATGGCACAGGGAGAGCAGGAGATCCTGGGATGTCAGTCTTGGCATCTTTTACACAGCAGCTCAATACTGGCATTTTTTCCTCTTCTTCACTGAGTAAAGGCAAACATGAAGGAGTTAAAAGACTAAAGAGTATCTTAAAATGAAGCATGTGAAGAGGAGTCTCATTTTTCTGAGTTACCTCTGGTTCAGTTATACAACCTAGGTTCTGTTAAGGAGAGAATCTCACCCTGAGATCTGAAGCCTTTTTACAGAAGTTGCTTTCTTGCACTCTCCTGCCTTTTGTTGGGTGTTTCCCACTTACCACTATTGTGAGCTCTGTAGAGGCCGGGGCAGGCCTATCCTGATTTATAATCAAATATGACATGATCTTTCCCTTCTATTTCAAGTGGCTCTGAAGGCACTTTGGGGCTCTAACTTCACCTGTCCATTTTTTCAGCAGCCTCCCTGTCAATGCCTTGTCTTGAGAAGGGGCAAAACTATTATGGTCCTTTTCCCCAAGTTGGTTCCTTGTAGTATTCCATATATTGCCCTCTTTCAGGTGAACTTGGGCAAGTCACCTTCTCTCCCTGTGCCCCTGATTCCCCTCCCACCCACCATCTGCCGTGTCTGCTGCGACTGTAAGCTCTCTGGGGCAGGGACTGTCTCCTACAATGCATGTGTACAGTGTCTAGCACAACTGAGGCCTCTAGGTGCTACTGTAATACAATTAATGATCATCTTGGGGTGTATTTTAATCCTACTTTTGGGTGTGTCTTTTTTCTGGTCCATTGATCTGATGTAGCTTTTGCTTCTGGTCCATTGATCTGATGTAGCTTTTGCTTCTTCTCCAACCTTCAGAAAAAGGCACCTTCCTAGTGTGTGTTTAGCCCAGAGAAAAGCCTCTGAACAAAATTCTGTTCCATTTTTTCTATTGGTGGTAAATTTTGGGTCAGTGTATGGAGAGCAACTGGCTGAGTCAGTGATAGAAAGCTGTGTGTGTGTGTAGGTTGGGAACAATGTTCCACTGAAAACTGTATTATCATCCCTCGAGGGTTTGCTTTTGATGAAGAAAAGGGGTTGATATTTAACCCCCTTCTCTACTGCTGAGCAGCAGTTTGAATTAAACAAAAAAGAGACGTGTCCTTGGTGGGGGAGACTGTCTGCCTTGGAGCTCCCCATAGGGAGGCAATCAGTCCTCACACTCAGCAAGGTGCACTGGCTGAGTCTGCAGCATTAATCAGGGTTGACTGTGCCTCTTAATCCCCCGATCCCTTCCATAAGGATGAGGGCATGAGTGCTGCATCCACATGTAATGCTCGTCCTCACTGCAAATAGGCCCAGCTCTGTGGTTTGCTGCAGACAGTGATTAGTTGGCTGGGAGATCAAAACATAATTAGCAAATCTGCAATTAGAGTGAAGGCCAGGAGGGCAGTGGCTTAATGAAGGGAGGAGTCACAAATGGTGTCTGAAGGAAGAAAATACATTAAATATGGAAGGATTTAACTGCTCTCCTGTTTAATGGGATTGTAACATATGTCGCCAGGGCACTGCCAGAAAGAAGCTGGCAGCTCTGGAGTTCTTAAAGGCAAAATGATTATTATTTTATTTGTTACCTTAGTGCCTAGGAGTTTTAGACATAGACCAGGATCTCATTGTGATAGATGCTGTACAAATACAGAACAAAAAGACTATCCCTACCCCTAAGTAAGATGAGGGGTAGTCTTAAAAGGGAGCTCTCACTGCTATCAAGGTAGGATGGCTTTGTGGTTAAAGCACTGGACTTTGAGTCAGGTTGCCTGCATTTGACTTCCGACTCTTTCATACTCCCTGCATGACCTTGGGCAAGTCTTTGATTCTCTCTGCACCTCAGGTTTTCCCATCTGTAAAACTGTGGTAATACTGACCCAACCTCATAGAGCTATTGTGGGGCTTAATATGTGAATGGGTTAAAAAATGCTTTCAGATCCCCTGAAGGAAGGTCCTTTATAGCTGCAAAACATTATTTTTGTCTGTGTTGAATTTAAGCAGGGCCCCACGGGAAGAGAGTTCACGTTACAGAAATTATAAAAATTGTTTCTCTTGCATGGCTAGATTAAGCATGAACAGCAGAGCAAGGAATTTCACTGGTTGTATCTTAACCAGGGCAGTTCTAAAGCAATAAGAAGAGACATAAGGAGAGTAAAAACAACTAGTTTTAAACTGAAAAACAACTAGTTTTAAACTGATTGAGACAACTAATGATTTATATATTTAACAAACATTTGTATTGTCCTTACAATGCCAGTTGCGCAGACTGTGTGATATAGAAAATAAGAGCCAGCCTTCCCATAGATTAGAACCATCCAATGGGCCTGATCCTGCTGTCATGCACCTCAGTGGCATAGTTCATGTGGACTTCAGTAGCAGCAGGACTGGGCCCAGGTATAGTGTCTCACAGAACGTATCAACAGTTGTTTCAGGATGCGAGCATGCAGTGGATGAAGTGGCATGGAAGATAATGTTATTTTTTTAAACTCAGATACCACTTTTCACTCTCATGGAGGTCACAGATGTTTACAAGCTATGGGCCAGATCTTGCAATTGAATTCATTTGGGAGGACCCAGTCAGCTGGGCTCTGTGCAGATGCAGGAATCCCCCCAGATAGATACAGTTGCAGGACTGGAGCTGACATATACACAATCGCCTCCAGCAACTACCCAGCATGCTGCACAGTGATGGGGATGGTTTGGCTAAGGAATCTGGGACAAAATGTGGAGTGCTATTTAATGTTCAACCAGAGCAGATAAGACCTTGGTTCTTATGTAGCTCTGAGCTGAGTGACCCCAGGTATTACCCTGCATAGGTCTACCTTTATCTGCTGCAGGAGGACAAAGGGCTGATTTAATCCTGTCAGGATTCAAATCTGTGCTTTCAGTGGGTCAACCTGGAATCTGACCCTTAGGCCATCCATCACATCTGGCTGAGATGCAAACCCAACAAGCCACCTGAAAATGTATATGGTTTATGTGATTTAATTATTTTACATGCCCTTTGCATTACATCAATTAAATGCACAGGACATTGGGTCAAATTAGGTTTTGATGTAACTGTTGGTCACTGGAATTATACCAGGACTGATTACATCCCTGTAACTTAAACTGCTCACGTATAGGCAGCGAAACAACTCTCCTTCCTGGACAGTCCCAATCACCCATAGTAAAAAAGCCAGTGGTGAGCAAATGCATGTCTAAAAACAACATCTTCAAAAGGTATGCTCTGAAGAAAACTCAGGAAGGTAGGGGAGAGAGAAATGCATTCTCTGAATCTGGGCTTCGTGACCTGATAAACCCTTTTATCCGTTGCACCATCTGTTTTTTGTGTCTTCCAGTTGCTGCAGAGGGGAATAGTTATATTTCAGTTTCCTGTAAGCAATTAGCTCTGACAGGCCCCTTGTCTTTGTCTTTCACAAACCACCTTCCATGCTGATCTTTCTTCCAGTCTCCCCCAAGAAGATTGGCAGCATATGTTTTGGCAATAGGCGGGCCAGGGCCAATTCTCGATCCTGTGATTCTGTTATACATGCTCCTTTTCTGCTTTATTAGATTGTGTCTGCTAATGTTCCTCGCAGGAGTGGAAGGGAGCCAGTTTTTCCTATTTCAACTGACTTGTGGTGTAGTAGCAGTTGTGCGGTTTGTCAGCTAATGTGGAAGAAGAAAATACTATCCCTTTCAGAGGTTAATGCCCAGAAGCCCTGCCTTGTTTCACAAACTATTGTTTTAAGATTCAAATTGTGGTGGTATTGGAGTAGTTACACCAAAAGTTGTGGAAAGGAGCAGCACTGAGGATAAACCAAGAGTTCAACCAACTGTGCATCTGGACCACAATAGGTGTGGAGCAACTGACACTGACATAGCTCCTTATCTTTGTGTCTACTTTACATCAGCAGCAATCTGAGCTGCCTCTGCTACTGATGCTCAGGGCACCAAGTCGGTCAGGCTTCAGTGAAGGTCCCAGCTCAAATGCTGTCAGGTCCAGCTGCACATCTTTCCTGGAGAAAAAACTGGGTTCCAAAGCTGGTCTTCAGCACAGGTCTAAAGATCAAAATCCTGATCCAGATGACTGACTTAAAGTGTTGCACTTCAAGAAAACATCAGAAAGTGCTGCAAAAAAACAACCACCACCCCAAAATGTGGTTCTTTAAGTCAGTGTTTCTCCACCTTTTTGATACCAGGGACCAGCTTGCTGTCAGGGAGATCTCCAAGACTCCACAGACTGGTCGTTGAGAAACACTGCTTTAAATCATCTGTTCAGGCTGCAGAATGTGCACCTTCAGTTAGTTTTGTTTTCTTTCATAATTTATAAATATGAGCCCATCACACAAGCCTCTGGGAATAGTTACATGTGGAAAAAATGCATATATCAAAAACAATCCATGGTCTACTGCAGGCAGTGCAGCTAAACAGACTCCTTATTCTTCCCCACTGTACCATGACTTAAAAAAAAAAAAAAAGTCTTCCACCAAACCTAACTCACTTTCAGGCTAATACAGGATTGAACGGATGAGCCTTGTACCCTTATTCTAAAGGTCAATAGTGGATTGATAGGTGCTTCTCTATCCTCTTGCAAAATATTCTTGGTTTAATATCCTTGCACATAGAGCAGTGTATATTTAAAATAAAAGCAGACTGTAAACATCTCAGTGTGTTTGAAAATTAATCGCTGTCAGTTTAAAAGATCTGAGTGGTCATTTAACAGCGGTCTCGGGGGTCATCTAATCAGGCTGCCAGTTTAATGAAAATAATAATACTCTGAATTTCTAGAGAATCTTTCATCCTAGGATCTTAAAAGTGCTTTACAAGCATTAGTTAATGATGTCTCACAATATCCCTATGGGATAGGCAAGTGGCAATATGTGGAGAGGATAAGTGAGGAATGGAGAGATGAAGTGACTTGCCCAAGGTTACAGGGTGAATCAGTGGAGGTGCCAGGAATAGAACACAGGAGCCAGGATTCCCAGTCCCCTGCTCTAATCACTAGATAACACTACCTTTCCTTTATGCACTTGTAGACTGTGAGGTCTGTGGGACAGAAATTATGGAATTCTCATCCCTGTTTGGGGTTCCTTGGCATTACTATGATAGATAATTTAATATAAGCTCAGTGTCTTTTCTATCCCTTTATCTTAGCTAGCCATGGTTTCATAGTCAATTATTCAAATTAAAAAATATTCCAGATGGGGTTTTCTGGAAAAGGCAATGCAAACTCTTTCTTCATATTGACAGTTACCTACTTGGGTTTCATTTCTCTTCTTCCCGAGGGGACTCATGGGCACTGGAATGCAATCAGCAAAACAAGAAGTCCCCAGTAAAGGATTGGAAATGGGCCTGGTTAAAGGCTATCTGCCAGTGTAAACAGTCCTCTGTCTTTAATGGCAAAGTCTATGCCACATCCTGTAAGATGCTGTGGTCACTGGGGAGTTGGCATGACCTGCACCTTGCAGGACTGGCCTTCTACTTCCACTACTCACAAGCATCACAGCAGGACCCAGAGGATGTCTGGCATTGCTTTTTTGTTTGTTCATTTTTTAATAATCTTGGAGTTCAGTGGGACTTTTTGTTTTAATGCAGGTTGGTGCTAACGGTACAGCAGATGTGAAGTTGCTAGGGCTTTCCCTCCTTTCTCCCTTGTTCTCTTGATTTTTATCTTCTGATGTAATTTCCTTTACCATAGATTTTCATTCCTTCTGTTCCCTCTCTCCCGTCTTTTGATTTAAAAGCCATGGGAAAATGTTGCCCTTGCTCCTCAGAGCTGTGTTGGGTTGTGGGGCGTAACTAGGCAGTGGCTTCCTGAGTCATTTTGCCTGTGCTCCTTAGTGCTGAGCTCCTTACTATTGCTCAAAAAAATCAACTTCACTTCTTACTGTTTCCCCCTAAAAGGACCAGCATGTGCCCCTGCCAGTGTCTGCTTCTGGATGACAGAAGTTGTATCGAAGGGAGCTGGACACGTGGCATTGCCCCCATATCAGCTGGTCACCTACCGTCATGGGACCATACAACACTCCCTAGTTCATTTGTTAAACCTCAGTTTAGTACTTGATGCAGTACCAGGTTCCTATCCTGCCCTGTTTCTGCAAGGATGTGCGAAAGGGAGAAGCAATGGCCTACATCCTCTTCCACCCACACCAAACACACCCATGTAAAGCACCTATGATAAGTGCTAATTGCAGGTCTCTCTTCCCCATCTGGAACTATCTTTACCTTGCACAGCAGGTAAAATCTGATAGTGTCACAGTATAAGGTGGTCACATGGTTGTAGGCACATGATTAAAAAAAGATTGCTCACTTTAAGAAAGAAGAGCAGAAGGTACCTTTGAGGCATACCTTGTCTACTTCATCTGCTGAAAGAAAGCTAAATACAACGTGACATTCTATTCTAGAAAGGTTCTTATACCTCAGTCCTCACTGTAGTATCTGAGCACCTTCCAGCAATGCAGTAAGTGACAGGACTCGTGGAATGTAGTACTTGCTCTGTGTCCTTTCACGACACAAAGCAAAAAAGGGAGTGAGGCTTTGTCTACACTGGCACTTTTGTTGCTAAAACTTTTGTTGCTGAGGGTGTGAAAGAACGCTCCCCTGAATGACAAAAGTTTTCACGATGAAAAGCGCCACTGGGGACAGTGCTTCACCGGCAGGAGCCACACTCCTGGCAACCAAGCTACTGCCCCTCATTGGAGGTGGTTTTATTTTGTCACCGGGAGACCTCTTTCCCGGTGACAAAGAGCGGCTACACTGTGCACCTTACAACAGCACGGCTGCAGCGGCATAGCCGTGCCGTTGTAAGGTGTGCAGTGTAGACATAGCCTTACAGTGCTGCCATGAAGACTTCTGCACGTGGTGAGCTCTCAGGCCTGGGATTTAAATTGCTTCAGAGCTATTCATCAGCGTGTCTAGTAAAAATATTAACAAGCTCCAACACCTGTTCGTTTGGAGTTAATCTACCCTGGTAAACAACTCTTGTTGGTTCATAGGTACGCTCTTGCAAGGTACCGAGCGTCCTCATTTCTCACTGACTGATGGGAGTTGGGAGCTCTTGATGGTTGGCAGGAGTGGGTCCTTAAATAGTTATAGCATTCCTGGTATGGCCATGTGTGGCAGAACCAGCATAGTCTCCCTCCTCTAGCCACTGATTAAAATGCCAGATGCACAGAAGGAGGCTTATAATTTGGTTTCACATTAGAAGTCTTCTAGATAGACTGCAACCCAATGGGAGAGAGCCACCAGCTTTTATTTTTGCTGAAGAATATTTGTGGCACTTCTCAGTTATAGCTCTAACTCAGGGCTCTGTTGATTTAGTTGATTTCACTATTTTTATTATATTAATAATAAATCATGAGCCTTCTTATAGCTACTGAAAACAGCTTGTCTGAATAAAATGCAAGTCTTCATGGCCTACTGAAGGGGGCGGGGGGAAGAGTATAATTGTGTTAATTATCAGAATACCAGACATGCAATTAATATGCCACAGGAACAAAGAGCAAATGCACTAATAGCATATAATTGGACTTAAACTACACCCTTAGTTGAAGGGAGCTCTCATGTTTAGGCTCCTTTTTGAATTAGCAGTAAAGAATAAATTAACATCCATTTTCTTCAGCCTAAAAAGGAAGAACCTTGTTGCAGGGCAGGGCAATGATATGGAGAATGCCTTTACATTCCAGCATGTGTCTTGGGGAGGGAGTTCTCATGCCATGGCTCTCTTCTCCCTGCTCCCGTCCCCACCCCTGCACCCATGCAGACAGTCGGGCACAAAATGGAAAGCCTATAGCACATAGCTACTTTGTACCATGACACTGAAGAATAAATAAAAAGCATCAGCAGGTGGTATGTTCTCAACAGTGAACCTATGCTTTGCAGCTCTCTAGCACCCTACACCGACTGATCTCCAGAACTTTATTAGCACTAATAAATTAAGCTTCACATCCTTACCCATGATACAGAGAAGTACTATAATCCTAATTTTAAGAAATAAGGAAGTTGTGGCACAGAGAGAGTTTAAGGGCTCAGTCCTGCACCCATAAACCTCAGTGGGAGTAGGCCCTAAGGCCCAGATCCTGAAAAGTATTATTAGGCACCTAACTCCCTTTGATTTTAATGGGAATTAGGCACCTAAATACCTTTCAAGATCTGTGTCTAACTACTTGCTAAAGTCATAGAGGAAATCTATGGTAGAGATGGGAATAGGGCCCAAATACCCTGGCCTTAATCACAAAATTATCCTTCTTCCCACTCATACAATACCACTTCGTATAGATGACTCCTATTATTTCTAAAGCATCACCCATGTGTATGTTTTTGGTTGTTTTTTTCTGCATGATCTCTGGAAAGCTCATTAGCATGCATGTAGGTTCTTTTATTGTTTTAATATGTTTTCTTTGTAATGCTTTTACTTTAAGAATAAATGTGCTTGCTTAGAAAGGGCTGGGTGGTATCTTATACCCATGGGTAATTGCACTGCTTATTGCCTCTGAGGAAGGAAGGCAAAGCAGGCCTGCTTAGGCTCTCTGCATTGCTGGAGAATTCACAATGTAGGCAGGGAACTGTGCAGCCTGGAAAAACCCTGATCAGGAGGGAGAGAGATGATGGCTGGGGAGCTGGAAGCCTGAGAGTAGGTGACCTTGTTGGACCATAAAGGGGGTATACATGTGCAGTTACCCTGAACTGTAACACCACCCACTAGTTGGGGTCAATCCAGGGCCCAAAATTCAAAGAGTTCCCAGTGCCTTTGAATGATGGCTTAATTCTTTGACAGGAAATCTAGTTTAGTTGTCACACTGTAACATTCTAGGTTCTATTCCTGTCTTCCCTACAGATTTTCAATGTGACCCTGGGCAAGTCACTTAACTTCTCTGTGCCCGTGTCCCCAATATGTAAAATGGCAATAATATTAATTGTCTCTCTCACTCATTTATAATGCCCCTAACAGCCATTATAGGTGCCTCTCTACTTCCGAAGGGTGTTGTGAGAAGGTTAATTCCATTAATGATTGTAAAATGCCTGGAGATTTTAGGATAAGAGGTGCTAATGAACTGTAAAATATTATGATTATGTTGTGGAATATTCAGTCCACTCCTTTGTACGGAAGGGGACTTGTATTTCACCTTTGTTGTTTTCATGTTTCTGTTTGCATATTTTGGTATACGTTGGTATAA
The DNA here is from genome assembly GCF_965140295.1 of Lepidochelys olivacea. NCBI lineage: Eukaryota > Metazoa > Chordata > Testudines > Cheloniidae > Lepidochelys > Lepidochelys olivacea. Next base: position 19,919,815 of record NC_140428.1, read on the forward strand.
CTCAGAAGAGAAATAAACAAGGCGGAAGAGGTTTGAAGGTGCTGCTAGCTTTTTGTGGAGAATGCTGGTTGTTTTTCTGTACTTTCCTTTCCCTGCCTTATTGAATTTTCCTCCTTTTTCTTTTTCTGATAAGCCAGTAGTTCAATGGCTTATTGAGAATTCTCTGAACGCTCTCAGAAATGTCAGGGGAGAAGATTTTCATCTTCAGATTGCCACGGTCTTCATTTGCATCCCCTAAATCAATCCTCAGAGATGATCAAAGAGCACACTGGAAAGTTTCAAACGGGGGTGGGGGAACAATCCTCTTATTCCCTCCCCCAACACGTACAATCAACATCCAAGACTAAAAAAGAGTCTGTAAAAATGATCATCCAAAGGATCGGAAGACATTTTAATTTTCACAGGTTTCAGAGTAATAGCCGTGTTAGTCTGTATTCGCAAATAGAAAAGGAGTACTTGTGGCACCTTAGAGACTAACCAATTTATTTGAGCATAAGCTTTTGTGAGCTACAGCTCACTTCATCGGATGCATAAAGTGGAAAATACAATGAGGATGTTTTTATACACACAGACCATGAAAAAACACATCTGTGTGTATAAAAACATCCTCGTATTTTCCACTTTATGCATCCGATGAAGTGAGCTGTAGCTCACGAAAGCTTATGCTCAAATAAATTGGTTAGTCTCTAAGGTGCCACAAGTACTCCTTTAATTTTCACAGCATCTTTTTGTTCACACAGTGCTGGAACAATGTGAATCATGGAAGGCAGGGAGGAAGACCTGGTAAGTCATCTAGTCCATTTTCCACTTCAGGCAATGCGGGGCTGCTCTCTTCAATATAGTTTCTAGTGCTTTGTTGTTGGGTCTTGTTTTAAATGTCCCAAGAGATGGAGCTTCCACCATTCCTTTGGGAGACTGCTACAGTTTTACAGATCTCATTGTCTGGAAACAATTCCTGTTATTCACCCCAATTTTTGTTTTCTTAATTTCATCCCAGTTTATTCTGTTCCTATTCTCATCCCCACCCACCATGGTGAAGTGGTGTCAGTCCCATTAAATACTGGAAGCCAATTTAAATAACATAATATCCTGGAGCATCTCCTACAGATTTATCCAGTGAAAAAAGAGAATAATGATGAGATGGGAATGGGCCAGCTCTTGAGAAGCAGCACAACAGACTGCAACTCCCACAACCCTCCAGCTGTTTGCTACATTATGCGGCCATTTATATGAGACATGGACTGTTAACTTCCCAACAGACTCCCTCCATGCTAGGACGCCTCCTTTCAGATGTGGCCTCAGGAGGAGATGTGGGCAAGTGAGTTTCTGGTAGTGTGATTCCAATGGAATCTCACTGTCTGAGAGCCAGAGGGGATGGAGCCTGGAGTTTCTGGGGAGGCACATGACCTCCACATGGTTAGTTTTGTGTATCATCAAATCCTCCAAGATTCACCTGGATTTCATGGGGTATCTATGGGGTTTGAGTACCAAACCCTTTCTTCTACCACATGCTCTCAAATCCCCTGCCCATGATGAAGAATTCAAAGGAAACTCAATGAAGGAAGTTTCATCTCTTATTCCCTTCCCTGCGTTTTTCTGCCAGAGGGATTAGGCTGTCGCTAATTTACCATTGACAGCATAAACTTTACCCAGAGCCAGATTTAAACAATATGGAACTGTTAGAATTCAGATCAGAGCCTTGCCTTCCCGCATTAGGGTTCCTATCGGTAGGGGTCCCTGCCCTAGGGTGAGGGTTCCTATGGGTAGTGGACTTAGGACTAAGGTTAGGGTTCCTATGGGTAGGGGTTCTCACCCTAGAGTTAGCGTTTCTATGGTAGAGGACTTGTGGCTAGGGTTAGGGTTTCTATGGGTAGGGATCCCTGCACTAGGGTTAGGGTCCCAATGGGTAGGGATCCCCGCCCTAGGGTTAGGGTTCCTCTGGATAGCTGTGATGGAGCGTGCATACCCCACACTAGATAAGAAAGGGTTAACCCCACACTGTGGGTGGTGGAAGTCCTGTCCCTCACACCATGCTGGGCATGCTCCAACTGCTGCCTCAGTATAAAAGGGAGCAGCTCAGCTCATTCTATTGAGGGAGGGAGGACACTTGGTGGAGGTGCCAGGCCAGGAACAACTTCAGTCAGTACCTGACTGCAGGAGCCAGCGATCCCGAGGACCAGACCGGAGACTTGTTGCCTACGAGCGGCCAGCTGGAGTTGGAATACCGGGTAGCTACCTGCACTGAGGACCTCGGAGATCCCGGCGGAGTATGGACTCTGGCTTCAGGAAACACGATAGGAAGTGGCCCAGGAAGGTGATGTGACTGGTATCTTCCACCCGAGGAAGGTCAGTGTGTTGTGATAGGATCCCTATTGACTGGGTAGTGACCACACTTGCCACTGACAGGGCCTTGGGCTGGGACCCAGTGGAGCAGGGAGGGCTTGGGTCCCCCTACCCTGGCTATCATCCCCCGGGTGGCAACCCAACTCCACCCATTAGGCCATGTAGCCTTGATCCCAAGGGCAGTCATATTGACTTTGGCTGTACTGCCTTGCGTCCAAGGACAGTCTGGTAGACTGTAACCGCAGTGTAACCCTCACCCACAACCCACCCCAATGGGGAAAGGGGTGTGTGCATACACCAGGACAATAGGTAACTTGGGGGTGCAGTTAGGTTTTTTATGGGTAGGGATCCCTGCCCTAGGGTTGAGGTTCTTGTGGGTAGGGGATTTGGAGCTAGAGTTAGGGGACTGGTGGGTAGGGTTAGTGGTACTATGGGTAGGGGACGTGGGGCAAGGGTTAGGGTTCCTATGGGTAGGGGACGTGGGGCAAGGGTTAGGGTTATTATGGGTAGGGGTCCCCACCCTCAGGTTAGGGTTCCTTTGATTAGGGGACTTGGAGCGATGGCTAGGGTTCCTCCGGGTAGGAAACTTGTTGCTAGGGTTAGGGTTCCAAAAGGTAGGGGTCCCCACCCTAGAGTTAGGGGTCCTATGGGTAGGGGAGTTGGGGCTAGGGTTAGGATTGCTATGGGTAGGGTCCCCGCCCTAGGGTTAGGGTTCCTATGGGTAGGGGACTGGGGCTAGGATCAGGGTTCCTATTAGTACGAGACTTGGGGGTAGGGTTAGGGTTCCTATGTGTAGGGGTCCCTGCCATGGGGTTAGGGTTCCTATGGGTAAGGTTCCCCGCCCTAGGTTAGGATTCCTATTAGAAGAGGACTTGGGGATAGGGTTAGGATTCCTATTAGTAGAGGACTTGGGGATAGGGTTAGGGTTGCCATGGGTAGGTCTCTGTACCATAGGCGCTGACTCCATGGGTTCTCCAGAGTTCCAGCACGCATTGAAAAAATAGGGGGTGCTCAGCACCAAAAAGCCACCAGTAGGTGAGAGGAGTAGGCATGTCGCGCCCAGTAAATTTGGAAGGCACCCATCTGCAAAAACAAAAGTCAACCCCTGTGCCCCTGGTCCCTTTTTCTATAAGGGTCTCAGCGTAACCCCTGTAACTGAACACCACTTTGCTCTCTGCGCATCTTCAAAGCTGGTTCTGGATCTGAGCTTTGTGGTTCAGGCTCATCCCTATTATAGACTGAGTTTGCTGGTCAAGAACCCCAACTCTCCAGGTATGATACACACCTCTCCTTGAAGTAAGAAGCAGTGCAGGGCATTCATTTTTACCCATCGTCTTAGCTCTTCATTTCTGGCTGCTCAGCTCCATTCTGACAAGTGCAAGAAATATGTGTGCTCCTAGATCCTTGTAAACCAAGCATTAGTCATGCTGTGTGTTTCAAGGACACCAGTCCACTAGTTTGTCAGCTGTAACAGAAAATGTGTTCTGCCAAGAGGCCTTTGTCCCAGTTTTATCGGTTACTAGTAAAAACAAAATTGAATATTTATGGCGATGAAGAGGCAGGCCAAGGTGTAGGAGGAAGACTAGTGGAAAAGATTATGAAGTCTACGTTAGTTCTGTATGGGGTTCCTATGAAAATAATAGCATCTTGTATTTTTATAGAGAGGAGAGGGATCTCTTGCTCCACCAATGAAAGTCATAAAGCACAGCAGCTGTTTAACAGCAAACAGCACTACCCAAGTTTAGGACAGGAACCAATTTCCATTTCATGCTGAAATTGCAGGGTGAATTTAGGTTGGTAGAATGCAAGGCTTTTGGTTAGGACTCAGTCTTTAACAATCTTAGGAAAGTGCCCAGGGATCTTTAAGGTCCTAATCCCTCATAATCATTATTTTTATGCCTCATACAGAACTGGCATTTCCAACACCACAACACTCTCTGTCAATGTGCTGGGCTGTAGGGGCCCCAGTACAGCAAAACACTTAAAAACGTTCTTAACTTTATACTTAAATTTCATTGACTTTACTGACTCAGGGCCTTAGTCAGCACTGACTGTTAAGGAAGAATTTTAGTTATTGAGATACTGGCAGCACCTCCCTGTTCCTTGGAAATCTCTCAGCTCCATGCTGACCCAGCCCAACCTAGGCTAATTAATGAGAGCTGGTCTACACTATGCGGGGGGGATCAATCTAAGTTCCGCAACTTCAGCTACATGAATAACGTAGCTGAAGTTGACGTACTTAGATCTACTTATCTTTACTAAAAAGAACAGGAGTACTTGTGGCACCTTAGAAACTAACAAATTTATTAGAGCATAAGCTTTCGTGGGCTACAGCCCACTTCATCGGATGCATAGAATGGATCATATAGTAAGATATATTTTTAGAGACAGAGATAAGTTGAAAGTTACCATACAAACTGTGAGAGGCTAATTAGTTAAGATGTGCTATTATCAGCAGGAGAAAAAAACTTTTGTAGTGATAATCAAGATGGCCCATTTAGAAAGTTGACAAGAAGGTGTGAGGATACTTAACTCACCAAGGCGATACCAAGGTGTTTATCAAGCATTCTTAAAACTACAGTACCCACCTGCCGAAGTGAAAAAACGGACTGACAGAGCCAGAAGAGTACCCAGAAGTCACCTACTACAGGACAGGCCCAACAAGGAAAATAACAGAACGCCACTAGCCATCACCTTCAGCCCTCAACGAAAACCTCTCCAGTGCATCATCAAGGATCTACAACCTATCCTGAAGGACGACCCATCACTCTCACAGATCTTGGGAGACAGACCAGTCCTCGCTTACAGACAGCCCCTCAACCTGAAGCAAATACTCACCAGCGACCACACAACAAAAACACTAACCCAGGAACCTATTCTTGCAACAAAGCCTGATGCCAATTCTGTGCACATATTTATTCAAGTGACACCATCATAGGACCTAATCACATTAGCCACGCCATCAGGGGCTCATTCACCTGCACATCATGTGATATATGCCATCATGTGCCAGCAATGCCCCTCTGCCATGTACATTGGCCAAACCGGACAGTCTCTACGCAAAAGAATAAATGGACACAAATCTGACGTCGGGAATCATAACATTCAAAAGCCGGTAGGAGAACACTTCAACCTCTCTGGCCACTCAGTAAAGGGTGGCAATTTTGCAACAGAAAAGCTTCAAAAACAGACTCTAATGAGAGACCGCTGAGCTTGAATTAATATGCAAACTAGATACCATTAACTTGGGTTTGACTAGAGACTGGGAGTGGCTGGGTCATTACACATATTGAATCCATTTCCTTAAGTTAAGTATCCTCGCACCTTCTTGTCAACTGTCTAAATAGGCCATCTTGATTATCACTACAAAAGTGTGTTTTTCCTGCTGATAATAGCTCATCTTAACTAATTAGCCTCTCACAGTTTGTATGGTTTCAGAGTAACAGCCGTGTTAGTCTGTATTCGCAAAAAGAAAAGGAGTACTTGTGGCACCTTAGAGACTAACCCATTTATTAGAGCATAAGCTTTCGTGAGCTACAGCTCACTTCCTCAGAGCTGTAGCTCACGAAAGCTTATGCTCTAATAAATGGGTTAGTCTCTAAGGTGCCACAAGTACTCCTTTACAGTTTGTATGGTAACTTTCAACTTATCTGTATGTGTATATCTATCCATCTTACTATATGTTCCATTCTATGCATCCGATGAAGTGGGCTATAGCCCATGAAAGCTTATGCTCTAATAAATTTGTTAGTCTCTAAGGTGCCACAAGTACTCCTGTTCTTTTTGCTGATACAGACTAACATGGCTGCTACTCTGAAACTTATCTATACTAGACACGATAAATCGACCCCTGCTAAATTGATCACTGCCTGTTGATCCGGCCAGTAGTGTAGACAAGCCCTGAGATCTGGTAGTGTCATAGCACAAAGTGACATAATTGCAGATTAATTCTATTTTTTTTTTAATTAAGGTAATTTGGGAAAGTATCTATATCTACATAAAGGGGCCCTGACATATTCTCTCCGCAGTGTCTCGCCTTCATAGGTTTTGGAGGATCAGAACTATTTAGATAAGCGCTGCAATATTTTTCCTTCTGATAAACTGTTTGAGATGACACTCAAGTTGGAAAAGAGATGTTAGGAGCACATGTTTTAGTAGAACTCAAGTTAAATAATTTACCATCGTACCTGGGATGGTAATGTTATTTAATGTTGTTTTCACCATTTTAAGACACAGTAATAGCCATGTCATTCTGGATTATGCTTTTTGAATATGATTTTTTCTGATGTATATAAGAAGATCAGGTTGTTTGATTATTTACATTTGAAAAATGTATTACTTTGCAGAGAGTACTGTCTTGTATGTATATGCCAACTGTCCAGACTGCTGTGAATCGATTCCAAATACATTTACAGTTCCCATGCAGAGTCAATGCACAATTCTGTTTCGGACATAGACTCCCAAGCATGAAGAATTTAGCAGATCTGTACCTTATCACACATGCATCAGCGGCTGTCTTTTAATTGCCCTGCAAACCTTTACTTGTGTGTATGTGGTCCTTAATTGTGCATTGAGTCAATAAGATTACTCCTGTGAGTAAGGATTTGTTGGGTTGGGCTCCTACTTACCAAAAGAAAAATATACATTATAACACACTCTCAGCTGGTGAAACATTGATAGAATGTCAGGATTCAGCTATACACTGCAACAGCTGGGCTAGAGGCTTCTATTGATATGATGTGCTATCTAGCGTATATTGGTGTCGCACATCCTAGCAAGTCCCCCTTCCTAGCCCAGTTGGACTGCTACAAGGGGAATCCAAGCCTGTGTTGCTTTGTCTCCCTGGGGTGTTTCAAGCTGTTGGGGCCTGACTGGAATCCAGCCATGGCCCCAATCTCTGAGTCTCTAGCCATACTCTCTCAGCTCAGACCTTCTATCTAGCACCCCCCTCTGAGTGTTGTAACCCACTGTCCAGCTGTCTAGCCCCTCTGCATGCAGCACTGAGCCTTCAGCTCCCTTGTACTTAAGCATACCCTTCTCCTAGAACCCACCCAAAAGGTGTGAAGCTTCTGGTTTACAGTTTCTCTCTTTCAGGGCCAATGTGGTAGTTGTGAGCGCTTAAACACTAAGGGCAAGTCTACACTATAAAACTAAATCGACCTACGTTACGTTGACTTACAGTCACTGGAGTAATTAAATCGCTTTTCCATATCTGCACTAAGCTCCTTGTGTTGTTGGTGCGTGTCCTCACCAGGAGCGCTTGCACAGATTCAATTGTCAATGTTGGGTATTGTGGGATGGCTTCTGAATGGCAGTAGCAGTCAATGTAAGCAATGCAGTGTCTACACTGACACTGTGTCAACCGAACATCAACCTAAACGCTACGTCTCTCACAGAGGTGGAGTTATTAAGTAGTCGTAGTGGGTAAGTTACATCAGTGGGAGTGACATTTTCATGTAGACGCTTGCACTGTAGTGTAGTGTATTTTCATGTAGACAATGTAAGCTGCCTTATGTCGACTTAGGGTGACCAGACAGGAAGTGTGAAAAATTGGGACGGGGGTGGGGGGTAATAGGAGCCTATATAAGACACAGCTCCAAATATCGGGTCTGTCCCTATAAAATTGGGACATCTGGTCACCCTATGTTGATCTAACCTTGCAGTGTAGACCAAACCATACTGGTAGATAGGCTTAGCACCGATTCTAGCACCGCTGTTCTTTACTTAACAAAACACATAGAATACAGATCATACAGAAAACCATAAAATATCCTAAACGTAATGTCCCTCAGTAGCTCACCTTTCCCTTGGGAGCTCATCTGTGTTCCATCAGGCAGGCAGGGTTCTTTGCCCCCTTGCCTATCCTGCCCCCGCTGCAGGCTCCCTCATCTTAATCTGGTATAAAATGGCTCCCTCCCCCATGTCCCCTCTGTGTGTCCCTTTATAATTTCCTGCCGGGGAGTGGGGGTGACCTGCTGCTTTTGTTCTGCTTTTTGGTAACTTTCCATTGCTCCCAAGGCACCCCCCCCACCCCTTCAGACAAGAGGAGGAAGTGTCTTATCCCAGCTAGAGCAAATCCATTGTCCAAAGGTATTTTACTTTGAATAGGCTATTGTCTGCTTTGTCACCCACCATTGTCTCTGGCCTGGCAAAAATGTGAAACAACTCTAACTCGCGGTGGTTCTACAAACATATAGGCTTTCCAAGACACGGTAATGTCATGATACAATTTCATAACCTCATCCACAACTCAGAATTGGTACAGACAGAACCTCCAAATCGTCACAGTTGAGCAGATTGTTAAATCAAGACATTTTTATGGGAAGCTTGAATAAGAAATGCAGATTGACTTTCTAGCTGCTGATAAAGCAAGTGGTCTGGGTCATCGTCCAGCCCCCAAAATAAATAGCTGTGAGGTAAACTGGTCACTTTGCCAAGGGATGGTTACACAGCAAAGTTAGAAGCAGCACTGCCCAACTGGCAAACAGGGAGCATAACACTGAGTGTCTTCCCTCAGGGTATTATCCTGTAGTTTCCTGCTCTTTTCAGAACATGGTGGTTCTAGCAAAGGTGTTGTAATGTGTGGGTAGAATGAACGGGGGTTTGCTCTTCTGGATGCAAATTAATTTTATGGGACTACTTTGGTTTGCTTTCTGATTTTCAAACTCTTGGTTTTTTCAATCTTTCTATGTGCTGGTGAGCAACGTGCCAGATTCGGGTTGTCCTGATGCTCTGGGTCCATCTCTGGTCGATGTAGTCACACCAGCCGTATTTGATTGCCAAGTCAGACATTAGTATCTATGCTGCTGCTTATACCTAAAATAAAATAATAAAAATCCACCCTCTTGCTCTCCACCAAGGAAGTAATAACATCATAAATGTGTTTATACAAGCTGTCCAAACCCTACTATTTTGTTATGAACTAACAAAATTCTATTGTCAGGTAATGATAGACTTGGCACATCTTGGAGATCATATTAAGCTCTAATAAAACTCTTTGAACAATGCATCATATGGCATTTCTCCAGCTACCGAATAGCACCTTGGAAATTCAAAGAGCAATCTGAGTAGTGGAAGCTGTTCCCTCAGGATGGAGCCTCACAGAAAAAGATCCCTGAAGGGTTTCAATTTTTTTGAGCATCAGTTTAAAGAGGAAATGATGCATCTGTAAGGGAACTGTGTAAAGAAAGTAGGCCTATCCTGACCTGCCCTCTGGCTGAGCCCAAGAGATGCTCACCACCCACAACTCCCACTGGTGTTACGGGAAGTTGTGGATGCTCAGCACCTCCTTGGATCAGGCCCCAGGGCTTGGGAAAATAAATTAGTTTACTTACATTTTTGTAGACAGTCTATAATCCTCTCTGTTATCTTCTAATGGGACAGTCTGTTTTAATAATAATACAGTGCATATCCATAGCACCTTAAATGTGAGAATCACACATTACTTTACAAAAAGAAAAGGAGTACTCGTGGCACCTTAGAGACTAACTAATTTATTTGAGCATGAGCTTTCGTGAGCTACAGCTCACTTCATCGGATGCATACCGTGGAAACTGCAGAAGACATTATATACACAGAGACCATGAAACAATACCTCCTCCCACCCCACTGTCTCCTTTTCTTTTTGCGAATACAGACTAACAGGGCTGTTACTCTGAAACCTGACATTACTTTACAAACACAAGTTTCAAATGACCTCTATAAGGAAGTATTATTATTACCATTTTATAGATTGGTCAGCTGAGGCACAGAAAGATTAAGTAACTTGCTTTAAAGAAATGATTGGCACTGCTAGGAATAGCACTCAAGAATTCTGTCTCAGAGCGTCCTGCTCCCAGCACTAGACTCCCCAAGCTCCTTTTAATGATGTGGGACATTCAGTTGTTTCTTTCCCTACTTTTCTCTGATGTTCAGTGGGATACATGCTCACAAGATGTTGCCTCCATGTTGAGGAAGCAGTCATATTTCAACAACATAGAATATATAGCTGCTAAACTAAAATAAGCATCCTGGAGGTGGGATGAATAATGTAGGGGACTGGTAATGCATGAAAATCTTCACCTGCAGGATCCAGTTTAAATCCAGCCCAGGATGCTAGGGAGTGAAAGTTGCTTCTGATGGCTCTTTGGTGGCCTTTGTCCAATTCCCAGTGGTGAAGTGTCCATAAGAGTAAGAAAAACAGCACAATAATTGTTACTAGTTGTCTTTTAGTAGAGTAGAGCAAGGACCGACTGGTGTGGTGAATAAATTATCCTCTCGGCTCTGGAAGGCTGGTGTCCCCTACATCTGGAGTTTGCTTTGCTGGTATACTGGTGGGGCAACGTGGCAGGAGCTGTTACTGGGACTGCCTGTTCTATAGATAAACAGAGCTGTCTGTCATGCCAGCACTAAAGGCACATGATGAGTTTAAATATATAAAAAAAGATGGAAATAAAAACCATATCAGGGATGTCAAAACAGTCTGTTTTATTTTACTGTGGGCGTGAAATGGCGAATAGGTGCAAAACAGTCATCTCTGTAATGATAAAATCAGTCTGTCTCACTTTGGCTTTTATGAAGCTCTATACATCTGGGAAGGTAGATTTTCCTCTTTTGAAATTGGCTCTCTGATTGAATTTTTTGATCAAAGAGCAATAATAACAAAGGAACCTGAGACCATCATCCTTCTGCTGCTGAACAGGTTCTGTGCAACTGAATTATTCACATGCAGGCTTTTTCCACATGAGGCACCTGCACGTTTTCCCAGATAGAACTTAATGCTGTGTCTTAATAAAAAAGAATCAATGTACATAAAAATGCATCTGACTAATCTGAATGTCTGCATGCTTCTTAGGTACTTGAAAAACAGTTTAGCTACTCTATGCAGAAACGTTTATACTACTCAATTATGAGAAAGGCATTTTGTGCTTCAGTTTCTCCATCTGTAAAATTGGGCTAATAATTCTTAAAAGGACACCAACTCAAAAATCACCTATAGACCTGATCCTATAAAGACTTATGCATGTACTTAAAGTTAAGCATATAGATAAGTCTTTGCAGCATTGTGGCCTTAGATTACTTTAAAAAACAAACAAACCCTTGCCATATTTTTCTCTATTTTCTTCACGTTGTGCATTTGACAGTACTTTATGCAGGTCTCTTTTACCATTTCCCTGGTAAGCTACCAGCCTACAATGTGATATTTGTGGGCAGACCTCTACGCCTGTCATTGAAGAATCAGGCTCTAAGGGCTTGATCCTACTCCCCTATAGCAGGATCAGGGCCCTGAATCAATTCCAGCCTTGCTGGAAATATCTTTACAAATATTAACATGGGAGCAGGCCAATCCCTTATAAAAATGTAAAGGAATGTTTAGAAAGTCAGGATATACTATTTAAAAGCTGATGTATCAGGAACTGGAATTTTTAAAAAGTAATTTTTAAAAGAATGACTTGATAGTGACCCACTATTGAGTCATGAAGTTTTAATTAGTTAATGTTTGTAAAGTAACTCCAGATCCTCACGTGGAAGGAGCTATACAAGAGCAAAATATTATTTTTGTATTAGCAAGATACAGAGCAATCTTGTAACACAGTTAATTTCAATGGCAGGAATGCAAACAATTATTCTTTGGAGAAAATCAGGAAAAATTAACAACACAACCATGGAAATAGAGTACACAATAATAGAAAGAAGACAACAATCCTACATAGTTTGGAGAGACATCTAGGCTCCTGAAAATAACTGTTGCATTAGGCCAGTTATGCTGCAAACTGTTCCTTATGTAAATCCTACAATCTTTCATCAGTTCTTACCTAGGAAAAATGTCCTTGATTTCAGCTAGGCTTCTGGCTGAGTAAAGACTGAAGGATTTGGTTTCTGGATAGATTTCATTGCATTGCAGTTTGTGAATTTTAATACTGTACAATACAAAAAGGAGAAAGCATTGCGAGTGATATAGCATTTTACATTCCCACCATCCACCCACTCCCTATGCACCCATTAAATAAGTAACAGGGCGCCACTGTTTTAACTCCTCCGCCTCTGCCTCATCCAGTGGAAAACCACGCGAGTTTGCAGTGGAATATGAAGTTTAATGCGACACAAAAGGAACTGAGCATCTGTACCTTCCCTCCCTGCATCCAAGGGAGTCTGCATTGCAGTGTAAAGCAAACTGAATAACGCATCTGTCTTTAGCTCTGCCTTCCACTCCAGCCAACACAGACCACGGTAGTATGCATTGCAATGTTATTTATTTTTATCCTGGTAGCGCCCACGGTGTGGTGCTTAACACAGGGCACGACTGACTGAGCAGCAGCATCTGCATTCTGCCCCCTTTTCAATGCAAGCGATGGGAGCTTGCAAGGCAATACAAAATGGATGGTGCGCCAGCATCTACATACCTCCCGCCTGCGCTCCTACCTCTACAGAGCAAATCATGTGAGATGGCATTGCCATGTGTGATGTTTAATACAGTGCAAACGGGCAGGCCCATGAGCACCCGCATCCTCCCCCTCCCGTGCTAAAGGAATGGAGCCATCCCCACGCTGGAGGAGGAAGCCCCGGGCTCTGCAGAGGGAGAGCAGGGGCCCAACCAGCCCTGGCTGTGACAGGAGTCCAGAGGAGAGGGCGGGGTAGTTTTGGTTTCTTCCAGGTAGAGCGTGAAAACAACCTTCCCCCCACAGAGATGAGATGGTTTTTTCCCCATCTGTCTACCGCCCCAGATGGTACTTTCCTTCTCTCAACCCCCGCCCCCCAACATTTCCCGCAGAAATGTTATCCACCCCCATGAGGTGGTCTCTCCCCTCCATGAACACCCCCCCCCCCGCAACAGGTTTGATTTCTCTCCTCCCTCTAATCCACCCCAAGAAATAAGGTGTGGGTGTCCCCCCCCCATAAATGGTTCTACCCTCTTGCCCCAGGTGAGTTCTCTCCTTTTGCCCCTCTCCCCCTGCGAAGATTAAGTGGTTTGTTCCCCTCCTCCATAGGAATGAGGTGGTTTCTCCCATCCCGTATATCCCATCCCTCTCCCTCTCGCTGAGTTGGTTTCTCCCCGGCTCCCCCTCCCCCGCCTGGTAACCGCTGCGGGAGAGAATGAACCTAAGCATCAGCCGCCGCCATCTTGATCTTAGCGGCCGCTGGCGGAGTGCTGGGCTCTGAGGAAGGGAGCGGAGCTTCCTCAGCGCCCCGGACCCTCCGCCGCGCGGCGCGGGACGCAGCCCGGCCCGCTGGGGGCGCCCCCTGTCCTGTCTCTTAGGGGTCAACCCCCCCACCCGCTCTGAGCGGGGAGAGAGCGAGCGATGCTGCGCCCCGGGATGCTCTGCCCTCTCCTGACGCCCGCCTGGCTCCTCACCGCTGGGCTGCTCTGCGCTGGGGTCTGGGCTGCTAGAGGTGAGTGAGCCCCAGGGGGGGGGGGTGAACCCGCCGCACTGAACCCTCCCTGGGAGACTGCGTGTGAGGGGGCGCCTCTAACCCCTGCCCCGTGACACCCCGCCCGTCCTCTGCGGGGCTTGAGCCGCCCCCCCCCATTCCCCGTGACACCCCGCCCGTCCTCTGCGGGGCTTGAGCCGCCCCCCTCCCCAATTCCCCGTGACATCCCGCCCGTCCTCTGCGGGGCTTGAGCCGCCCCCCCCCCAATTCCCCGTGACACCCCGCCCGTCCTCTGCGGGGCTTGAGCCGCCCCCCCCCCAATTCCCCGTGACACCCCGCCCGTCCTCTGCGGGGCTTGAGCCGCCCCCCCCCAATTCCCCGTGACACCCCGCCCGTCCTCTGCGGGGCTTGAGCCGCGCCCCCCCCCAATTCCCCGTGACACCCCGCCCGTCCTCTGCGGGGCTTGAGCCGCCCCCCCCCCCAATTCCCCGTGACACCCCGCCCGTCCTCTGCGGGGCTTGAGCCGCCCCCCCCCCAATTCCCCGTGACACCCCGCCCGTCCTCTGCGGGGCTTGAGCCGCCCCCCCCCAATTCCCCGTGACACCCCGCCCGTCCTCTGCGGGGCTTGAGCCGCCCCCCCCCAATTCCCCGTGACACCCCGCCCGTCCTCTGCGGGGCTTGAGCCGCCCCCCCCCCAATTCCCCGTGACACCCCGCCCGTCCTCTGCGGGGCTTGAGCCGCCCCCCCACCCCCAATTCCCCGTGACACCCCGCCCGTCCTCTGCGGGGCTTGAGCCGCCCCCCCCCCAATTCCCCGTGACACCCCGCCCGTCCTCTGCGGGGCTTGAGCCGCCCCCCCCCCAATTCCCCGTGACACCCCGCCCGTCCTCTGCGGGGCTTGAGCCGCCCCCCCCCCCCCAATTCCCCGTGACACCCCGCCCGTCCTCTGCGGGGCTTGAGCCGCCCCCCCCCCCCAATTCCCCGTGACACCCCGCCCGTCCTCTGCGGGGCTTGAGCCGCCCCCCTCCTCAATTCCCCGTGACACCCCGCCCGTCCTCTGCGGGGCTTGAGCCGCCCCCCTCCTCAATTCCCCGTGACACCCCGCCCGTCCTCTGCGGGGCTTGAGCCGCCCCCCCCCAATTCCCCGTGACACCCCGCCCGTCCTCTGCGGGGCTTGAGCCGCCCCCCTCCTCAATTCCCCGTGACACCCCGCCCGTCCTCTGCGGGGCTTGAGCCGCGGGCCCCCCCCCCAATTCCCCGTGACACCCCGCCCGTCCTCTGCGGGGCTTGAGCCGCGGGCCCCCCCCCCAATTCCCCGTGACACCCCGCCCGTCCTCTGCGGGGCTTGAGCCGCCCCCCCCCTCAATTCCCCGTGACACCCCGCCCGTCCTCTGCGGGGCTTGAGCCGCCCCCCCCCCCAATTCCCCGTGACACCCCGCCCGTCCTCTGCGGGGCTTGAGCCGCCCCCCCCCCCCAATTCCCCGTGACACCCCGCCCGTCCTCTGCGGGGCTTGAGCCGCCCCCCCCCCCCAATTCCCCGTGACACCCCGCCCGTCCTCTGCGGGGCTTGAGCCGCCCCCCCCCCAATTCCCCGTGACACCCCGCCCGTCCTCTGCGGGGCTTGAGCCGCCCCCCCCCCCCAATTCCCCGTGACACCCCGCCCGTCCTCTGCGGGGCTTGAGCCGCCCCCCCCCCCCAATTCCCCGTGACACCCCGCCCGTCCTCTGCGGGGCTTGAGCCGCCCCCCTCCTCAATTCCCCGTGACACCCCGCCCGTCCTCTGCGGGGCTTGAGCCGCCCCCCTCCTCAATTCCCCGTGACACCCCGCCCGTCCTCTGCGGGGCTTGAGCCGCCCCCCCCCAATTCCCCGTGACACCCCGCCCGTCCTCTGCGGGGCTTGAGCCGCCCCCCTCCTCAATTCCCCGTGACACCCCGCCCGTCCTCTGCGGGGCTTGAGCCGCGGGCCCCCCCCCCAATTCCCCGTGACACCCCGCCCGTCCTCTGCGGGGCTTGAGCCGCGGGCCCCCCCCCCAATTCCCCGTGACACCCCGCCCGTCCTCTGCGGGGCTTGAGCCGCCCCCCCCCTCAATTCCCCGTGACACCCCGCCCGTCCTCTGCGGGGCTTGAGCCGCCCCCCCCCCCCAATTCCCCGTGACACCCCGCCCGTCCTCTGCGGGGCTTGAGCCGCCCCCCCCCCCCAATTCCCCGTGACACCCCGCCCGTCCTCTGCGGGGCTTGAGCCGCCCCCCCCCCCCAATTCCCCGTGACACCCCGCCCGTCCTCTGCGGGGCTTGAGCCGCCCCCCTCCTCAATTCCCCGTGACACCCCGCCCGTCCTCTGCGGGGCTTGAGCCGCCCCCCTCCTCAATTCCCCGTGACACCCCGCCCGTCCTCTGCGGGGCTTGAGCCGCCCCCCTCCTCAATTCCCCGTGACACCCCGCCCGTCCTCTGCGGGGCTTGAGCCGCCCCCCTCCTCAATTCCCCGTGACACCCCGCCCGTCCTCTGCGGGGCTTGAGCCGCCCCCCCCCAATTCCCCGTGACACCCCGCCCGTCCTCTGCGGGGCTTGAGCCGCCCCCCTCCTCAATTCCCCGTGACACCCCGCCCGTCCTCTGCGGGGCTTGAGCCGCCCCCCTCCTCAATTCCCCGTGACACCCCGCCCGTCCTCTGCGGGGCTTGAGCCGCGGGCCCCCCCCCAATTCCCCGTGACACCCCGCCCGTCCTCTGCGGGGCTTGAGCCGCCCCCCCCCTCAATTCCCCGTGACACCCCGCCCGTCCTCTGCGGGGCTTGAGCCGCGCCCCCCCCCCAATTCCCCGTGACACCCCGCCCGTCCTCTGCGGGGCTTGAGCCGCGCCCCCCCCAATTCCCCGTGACACCCCGCCCGTCCTCTGCGGGGCTTGAGCCGCGCCCCCCCCCAATTCCCCGTGACACCCCGCCCGTCCTCTGCGGGGCTTGAGCCGCGCCCCCCCCAATTCCCCGTGACACCCCGCCCGTCCTCTGCGGGGCTTGAGCCGCGCCCCCCCCCCAATTCCCCGTGACACCCCGCCCGTCCTCTGCGGGGCTTGAGCCGCGCCCCCCCCCAATTCCCCGTGACACCCCGCCCGTCCTCTGCGGGGCTTGAGCCGCGCCCCCCCCCAATTCCCCGTGACACCCCGCCCGTCCTCTGCGGGGCTTGAGCCGCGCCCCCCCCCAATTCCCCGTGACACCCCGCCCGTCCTCTGCGGGGCTTGAGCCGCGCCCCCCCCCCAATTCCCCGTGACACCCCGCCCGTCCTCTGCGGGGCTTGAGCCGCGCCCCCCCCCCAATTCCCCGTGACACCCCGCCCGTCCTCTGCGGGGCTTGAGCCGCGCCCCCCCCCCAATTCCCCGTGACACCCCGCCCGTCCTCTGCGGGGCTTGAGCCGCGCCCCCCCCCCAATTCCCCGTGACACCCCGCCCGTCCTCTGCGGGGCTTGAGCCGCCCCCCCCCCCCAATTCCCCGTGACACCCCGCCCGTCCTCTGCGGGGCTTGAGCCGCCCCCCCCCCCCAATTCCCCGTGACACCCCGCCCGTCCTCTGTGGGGCTTGAGCCGCCCCCCCCCAATTCCCCGTGACACCCCGCCCGTCCTCTGTGGGGCTTGAGCCGCCCCCCCCCAATTCCCCGTGACACCCCGCCCGTCCTCTGTGGGGCTTGAGCCGCCCCCCCCCAATTCCCCGTGACACCCCGCCCGTCCTCTGCGGGGCTTGAGCCGCCGACCCCCCCCCCAATTCCCCGTGACAGCCCCGCCTGTCCTCTGCGGGGCTTGAGCCCCTCCCTCCCCCCCAATTCCCCGTGACACCCTATCTATAGATTTAACCCTATGGCACCCTAGCTGTTCCCTCTGGGAGGTTTGGACCCCTGTTCCCCTTTTTGGAGGTGAAGTTTACTCTATTTACGATGACATCTCATGCATCCCATCTATAATCTCTATGGCATTTAACCCCCAGTTCCCCTCTTTGATGGGGTCTAACCGCATTCTCTTTGGGGCACCCAATTTACCTACCTGTCTGTGTGGTTTGAGCCCCCTGCCCCTCTCCTTGAGGGGGGGAATCTAACCCGTTTTCCCCATGGTAATATCCCCTTTACCTCTCTCGCGGTGGAATTTAACCCTCTCTTATTTCATATGGGAATTAATCCCTTTACCTTGAGTAAAACCACCTTTTATGCGAGGGCTGAGTTGGGGTTGGAGGCAAGGTCGGCTTCCTTCGTTCTTTGGGGGATGATGGGTACTGCTGGATGATGATGCCTCTCTCCAGGGTGCTGGGGATGAAAGGGGGTTACTCACTCTCCTCCATGGTGCTGGGTTAGGGGGTGCAAGAGGTACGATGGGGAGTTACCCCCCTATACACAGCGTGCAACACATGATCCTAATCATAGATCAAAGGATGATGGAGGAGGGAGGAGAGAGTTGTCCTAGTGAGGGAGACTTCCCGACAGCTGGATGGGGATGGTTTATCGTGTGTGTGTTTGTGGTTGGGAAAGTTTAACCCCCCAAAAACTAGGGAGGGGAGTTGCCACCCGCACTTCTCTTTAATGCTGAGCCGGGCGTGATGATGGGTTGTAGTGGTGGGTTATTCCCGGTAAGGGGAGACTTGCCCACCTTGGGTTAGGGTGGCTGTTCTCTTCCTTCTGAGAGATGTAGCTCGAGGCTCGACTGCTTAGGTCACCGGGAGTGGCTGGGGAGGCAATGGCTCTGCTAATGACTTTGTTTTAAGATGTATGTTGGTAGGAAGGAGAGGAATGCGGGAAGCATAATGCTTCTGACTCTGTTTTGGTTTGATAGTTGCGTTGATGGAGTCTGCAGCAAGGGGTGTGTGTGTTACATAATTCCCCCCCCACACGCACACAAAAAAATCTTGGATTTTACATCGTGAATATTTTCTTCGTTCTCTTAAAGGTAGTTTGCTCTGAAATTAATAGAGAAATAGAGGTCGTAACTCGTTTCAAAGAAAGGCTAAAGTCGTGAAATGTGATGAGACTACCCGCCCAATCCTAGACTGGTTGCGTATTGTAAATACAGCTTCTCCCCTGGTTCTTGAAAGGCAGGTGTGTGTGTGTGTGTGTGTGTGTGCAGTTTTAAAACCCTGATGGTATTTTGGTTAGTAGAAGAGCTTTGATCGTTAACTGTGAAAAGAAATGGGAAATCTAACACCTTATAGAGCCCCTTGGAACGTAATCTTCATGATTTTATAGAGAACATTGTCTTGTTCCTAAAGTAAACACGTAGTTTTATTGCGTCTTTTGCTATATACCCTTCTTAAACGTTAGCTGTTTGGATATTGATTGATCTTGCAAACTGAAAGCATACGCATTGCAGGTCTGCTTTTGAACAGATTTCATTAGAGTACTGTATTGCAAACTATTCTTTACCAGAATGTGAACCTATGTATTTGAAAGGCATACAAGATACTTTAATTGATCTGATGGTGGTATTTGTGGACTTTAAATTTATAATTTAAAGGTGGAGCATCAAAAATGAGAATATTTGAAGAGATACTAAAATGCAACTGACTTCTTGCGATGGAAACATTTTATTTGTTTAATCTGTAAAAATGTTTGCTTCTATAAATTCACCGGAGTGAAATGCAATCTCTTGCTGCATTTTCTTTTCATAGCATCAAGACTTGATAAGTAATTGAAAGTCTACAGGACTTTATAGATAGTGGCTATGATTAAAAGTGCACAAGCTCTTTTCAGGTACTCTGACCAGTTATTATGAGTCTAAAGACCAAAATGTAACTATATTTTATACATGTAATATTTATGAAATCATCTCATTTTAACCCTGTGTATCTGCAGAACATGAATACTTGGTTGCTTTGTTGAAGTATTGGTAGAAATATCCGAAGGAAGATCGGAATACACGCTTACCTTTGTTCTATTTCTTTGAAAAGTTGGCTGCAGAAACTTAATTTTCCACTTGCTATTTTTATTTACTGCTAAGATTTCTGCAGAAGACTGTACATAAATGGTAGTTGTTTTAATCCACTAGAATTTCATCTACAGTTTCTTGTCAGAGCTCAGTCTGTTCTTATTTTCCAGCCTAAAGCTGCTTTTACTGGAGTAGAATCCTGAGCTGCTAGATTCTAAAGATTAGTTTTTAACTAACTTGTTGTTGTGAATTGTGGGTTATGAGGCCTTGTTTGGCTTTGGTACATCCACAGATAGAGGCTGCTACGCTTGAACACTTTAATTACTATAGATAGCACATACTAGAATGTTTATCTGAGGGTACATTTATCTGAAGCTACAAACTGTCTATAAGTAAATTATAGAATCGTGACTAGTGAAAGCTAGCAAAGCTTTTCATGGTGGTGTAATTTATAATGTGTATATAGCATTCTGTTACTATGCATAAAACTGAATAAACACACTTAAATTCTTACATTAAAAATACTATTTCCTTATATATGCTACTAATACATTAATAGTTTTAAAAAAGCAGACAGTGAAAATTGAATACTTGTATGTCATTCATCTTTGACAGTGAAAACCGACTAATCAATTAGTTGTTTTGTTTGTAATCAGTTTCACTTTCCAGTCCTCCTAACACAATGCAAACACTGCAGGAAAATGTCTTTGGGATGGGAAGCTGGTTCTCTTGTGGTAATTTAAAATAAATAACTACAACATGACAAAACATGGAAACATTTCAAGTGGGGCTAGGGTGTGTGTGTGTGCACGTGCGTGTACGTACACACACACACACACACACACACACAAAGCTGTTGTCTGAATTTGACCTGACTGTGTCCTTTTAATACTTTATTTGTGATTTCTTCCTACTGTTTCTGTCCTTCAAAGAAATTATATATATATAAGCTTAAATGGCAGTTTTCAGTTTTTGTTTAATCGGTGCTTTCAGGTATTATAAAGAACTAGAATATAAATGTTAAAAGTACAAACTATGTTGTTTAATGTCCATAGTATAAAAAGCAATTTTTATGAAATTATTTCTTTAGTGTTTATCTTGTAATCAGTTATGTTGCACTAAGAATGAGTATAATACCAGAGTTGTTAAACCTTTTAATATCAATTATAAGAAAAGTGTAGCGTTAGTATTGAGAAATACTCAATGCTTTGGTTAAATACTTCACTCTGATAAATAGAACTGAAAGGGAAATTGAATTGCAAAAGGGAAGAGTGCTTTCTTTCTGTCTTTTAAATGAGAAAGCAGTACATTTAATGACTAGTTTTCAGCAGTCATTTACTGATCAGGTACAACATTAAGGTACCCCTGCTTCACCTCAATCCTTAAGTCCTGTCTTTTAACTGAGTGATACAGATCACAGAAAGGAACAGTAAAAATCAAAACAGTAGTAATACCCAGGAAATCATAACTGATTTTGAGCAATTCAAGAGGTTTCCTGTGTTCTTAAGAATTTCTCAAACCTAACCACAAACAACTTTCTCACAAGTAGCATATGGTTTTTCAGATTGTTTATTCAAGATATTACAGTGGCCAGTCTTCTTGATACAGAGTGGTATATTTGGTTCCTTTTTTCCCTTTAGAAAAGTCAGAGTTTCAGATTTTCTTAAAAGATGGCTAAATCGAAAGGGACTTCCTTGTACCCTTGTAAATAAAAGAAGTCCTTTATGGGTCTA
Source organism: Lepidochelys olivacea (assembly GCF_965140295.1). Lineage (NCBI taxonomy): Eukaryota > Metazoa > Chordata > Testudines > Cheloniidae > Lepidochelys > Lepidochelys olivacea. The sequence continues at coordinate 19,941,127 of NC_140428.1, forward strand.
AAAGAGAAAATATGAAGGAGAAATTTATAAGTTACTGATAGAAAAACCTTTCTATTAATGCATGTATAATGTTGGGTAAGGCGTGGTGTAATGGCCACCCTGTAAGTTGGATGAGACAATGCTAAGTGGTTTTTCCATCCATAGTACGAATGAGATGACGTGCATCTGCAGGGATTAAAGTGGAAGAAAAATGATTCTGTTTAAACAAGTATCCGTTGTTATGCCTATGTTTCCAGCATTCCACTACCTACTTTTTCTTCTCTCGCAGAAATAGCGTGCAGGTCACATGTCTTCCCCCCCTTAAAGCCAACAAAGTAACATGAGCCGTAAGTTACACTGATCGAAATCTCTGGTGTTATAGGAATAGCCTTTTTTTAGTTACCTTGTAATAAAAATTGAATGTGACCATGTAAGCTTTCATTCTGCTTTCTGAACTATCCATGAAACACTCACTGTAAATTTCTTTGCCCACTGCCTATGCCCGTCTGTCTATCTGGTTTTTAACTTCAAAATCACAGGCTACAGACTCCTTAACCTACATTTTTATTAACTTCATTTGTAATTTGTGTCAGTCTGTCGGGCTGTGCATGAGACCTCTGAGGTCTGGTCTATACCTTAAATTTAGGTTGACCTAGGTACATCCCTGTGTGATGTACAAGAGGGATGTAGTTAAGCCAACCTATCCCCAGTGACAACACGGTTAGGTTGATGGAAGAATTCTTCTGTTGACCTAGCTACCACCTATGAGAGGTGGATTTACTACAGCAATGAAAAAGCCCCTTCCCTTAGCAGGTGTCCACACTGTATTCCCACAGTGGCACAGTTGTAGTGCTGATAGCTATGCTGCTGTAGTGTCTATAATACAGACCTAGGCTAAGTTTGATTTCTAGTCCAGATCCGCTACTTCTGCCTGGGAGTGAGAAACTGGAAATAATCTGATTTGGGTCTACCACATGACAATGCAGGCTGCCTTTAAACAAAAGTGTTTATCATTTGTTTAGTGAGAGTGTTAGAAATTCATGGGGATGGAGTTTTTTTTCCCATTTTTGTTTTGGTTACATTGGAGAAGACATCCAGGGACTGTCAGCATTTCCTTCAGGATTGTTTAAAAAAAAATTGATGTAGATGAGACACCATGATGGATGGTTTCAGAGTAGCAGCCATGTTAGTCAGTATTCGCAGAAAGAAAAGGAGTACTTGTGGCACCTTAGAGACTAACCAATTTATCTGAGCATAAGCTTTCGTGAGCTACAGTTCACTTCATCGGATGTATAAAAACATAAATTGGTTAGTCTCTAAGGTGCCACAAGTACGCCTTTTCTTTTTGTGAAGAGATAGTAACATCAACTTGTATTCACGTGTATTTTAAAAGGCATCTGTGACTTGGACTATTCAGCCTGAGCAGTGATATATCTGCTGTGTACAATGAAGGTGAGAGTCCTCGTTAAATCTTGCTCACAGAGCTACTTAACTTCATCACAGGAATTCATTGCTCCCAAAATGGTTGAATCAATTATTGTACTGCTTTGCTAATTCAAGCTTTGCAGCATTAAAGTTTGCTGTTCTGTTGTGTGTTTAGTCTTGTTTAATTATAGCTGAAAAATGACAAGCTGGAGTTGAGAGAATATACAAAAGCTATTGTGGGAAGTTACTATATTGCGCCTTGCTAAACTGTTTAAAAAGAATTGTATCTTCAGTCATCTGGAATGAGTTAGTATTTCTCAAAGTAAAGAAGCCTGTTTTTAGCTTTCGTTGATGGGCATAATGGATATATCCATAGTGGTATCTGGGTAGTTAGGGTATCCTAACCTCTGAGTAGTTTTGTTTCCTGTTATGATTGCTTGCATATATGGAAACTAGGCAGTTTCTCAGTCAAATTTTGTACTCAACTGCAAGGAAGCAGTTTTCCTAATCAATAGAAAGGCTTGGCTGAATTAGATTTGTTTTAAAAATAATTTTGACAGATGATGATTGTTTGTTTGTTTGTTTTTTTTTCCTGTTTTTTTTTTCAACTTTAAATTTTCACAGTTGCAGGAAATTATGGGGTGAGGTCATAACAATTATTTAATGACGGACATTGAGATTCAAAAAGTTAAAGCTTTATAACAGCTAAAACACAAACTCTCAACAACCCATGTCAAAATATACAAAGTAAATATCTGTAAATCAAACTCTAAGTTGAAAAGAAGCATTTTTGTACTTAGCCTGTCAATTTCGATTATGGATAGAAATATTTTTGTCAGTTTGTTTTATGTATGGTGAAATCAACGTTTACCAGTCAAAAAAAATTCTAATCCTTCCAAGCCTGCCAATAGATAACAAGGTTAATATATGAAGCCCAGTAATACCAAAAAAAAAAAAAAAAACTTAGTGATAGCGCTTTTGGACCTGGTAACATACATTCTTTTAAATGAAAGGGAAATTATTATTCACCAATTCTGCTAAAATGTACAGTATTCATTTAATTTGAAAAAATAAAGCAATACAATAGACATTATGATCTTGTTTTTAGTATTTAAGGATACTTAAACTTCATTGACCAGTGTTTGTGTGAGTTTGATGTTAATCCTCATTGTTAAATTCAGTTGGCCAGATCTGATTTCAGGGCTTGAAAAATGATCAGATACCTGCTGAATCACTTGATTACCTGTTCTGTTCATTCCCTCTGAAGCACCTGGCACTGGCCACTTACGGAAGACAGGATACTGGGCTAGATGGACCTTTGGTCTGACCCGTCTGGCTATTCTTGTCTTCTTACCTGTTAGCAGATTTAAAAGGTATTGGGGCCAACCCTCAATGCTCTTAGATTCCTAGCTTCCCAGACACACCCCACTGCTGGCAAGTGAGAAGGTGATGACATTTTGGCACGAGTGCTGAACATGACTTTGCTTGCTAACTTTGTACTGCTGCTGTTGCTTGGTAAAGCTGTGAGCAGCTGCAGAAGTGCTGAAACAGTGTTTGGAGGCTCATGAGAATCATATTTTTAGCTAGTAGCTAATGTTTAGATCATTGTTGGGCAACCTGCGGCCTATGGGCTGCATGCGGCCCATCAGAGTAATCTGATTGTAGGCCGCAAGACATTTTGCTGACGTTGACTGTCCACAGGCACCGCCCCCCGCAGCTCCCAGAAGCTGTGGTTCTCTGTTCCCGGCCAATGGGAGCGTTGGGAAGCAGCGCCTGCAGGCAAAGGGGCCACAGCGACATGCTGGCCATTGCTTCCCACTGGTCCCATTGGCTAGGAACAGAGGATGGTGTCTGCGGACAGTCAACGTCCGCAAAATGTCTCACGGCCCGCAATCAGATTACTCTGATGGGCTGCAGGTTGTCCACCACTGGTTTAGATGGTTTTCCTTCCATCATAAGGAATGAAAACTTTCTGCAGAATGTAAGCTTTCAGTTAAAAGAAATGTCCACCTCAGTTACTGAGAGAGCTACCCACTTTAGAGTGGATTTTTCATACTGGGTAATAATAATTATATTTTACTCTTTTCTAATATCTTTTGTTAAAAGGCCTCAAAATTCATCCAATTTTTCCAGACATGAATTCATTCAACTCTTTTCGCATCTTTGGGTCTAAAGAATCATCACTCCCCTATTTTATAGATGGAAATAAAGTGAGGCTGTATGACTCGTCCATGGTCACATAGTAAATCTGTGGAAAAGCTGGCAATTAGACCCTTGAGTCAGTCCTGTGGTTTAATGGCAAGATCACTTTTTGTCTCCTAAATTATTATACACTTATTCAGTCTTCAGGTCTGTCTTCCAAGCTTGAGTAATGCAAGGCACTGACCAGGAGATAAAGATCGAGGTCTTTGGGGGGAAAAAAACCTCTATACAGTTCAGCATGTTGTAACCAGTCTGCTAAGTAACAACAGTAGCCTGTGTCCTCTTGTTCCCCCCCCCCCCCCCAGATGTTCTGGTTTAACTTGGATTTAAACTTGGAGAGTGGTCAGTTTGGATGAGCTATTACCAGCAGGAGAGTGAGTTTGTGTGTGTATGGGGGTGGGGGAGATGTGGGAAAACCTGGATTTGTGCAGGAAATAGCCCAACTTGATTGTCATGCACATTGTGTAAAAAGTTGTCACTTTGGATGGGCTATCACCAGCAGGAGAGTGAATTTGTGTGTGGGGGGGTGGAGGGTGAGAAAACCTGGATTTGTGCTGGAAATGGCCCACCTGATGATCACTTTAGATAAGCTATTACCAGCCGGACAGTGGGGTGGGAGGAGGTATTGTTTCATATTCTCTGTGTATATATAAAGTCTGCTGCAGTTTCCACAGTATGCATCCGATGAAGTGAGCTGTAGCTCACGAAAGCTTATGCTCAAATAAATTGGTTAGTCTCTAAGGTGCCACAAGTACTCCTTTTCTTTTTGCGAATACGGACTAACACGGCTGTTACTCTGAAACAGTAGATGTGAGCACTTTATGCCATAGTTGGGACCCTCCTTCTAGATGATGTCCTGGTATCCTTTCGCACTGAGGATACTTCTCTGGGGCAGGGAACTCCACTTATTAGGAAGAGACAGGTTATAATGATGGGCAATTTGATTCTTAGAAATATAGGTAGTTGAGTTTGTGATGATTGGGAGAACTACTAAATAAATTGTGTGCTGGGCAGGAAGGTTGCGAACCTTTTGATCCATCTAGATGGACTTGTGTGCAGTGCTGAGGAGGAGTTGGTGGTCGTAGTACATGTAGGTACTAATGACATAGGGAAAGGTAGGACAGAGGCTGTGGAGGCCAAATTTAGGCTGCTACGTAAGAGATTGAAGTCCAGGACCTCAATGGAAGCATTTTCTGAAGTGCTTCTAGTTCCACATTCAGGGCCAGTTAGATGAGCAGAACTGCCGGGTCTCATGAATGAAATGATGGTGTTGGGAGGAGGGATTTCGTTTTATTAGGGAATGGGAAACCTTTTGGGTAAGGAGGAGCCAGTACAGGAAGGATGGGCTCCATCTAAACCAAAATGGAACCAGATTGGTGGCATGTAAAATTAAAAAGATTGTAGAGGAGTTCTTAAACTAAGAGCTGGGAGAAAGCTGACAGGTGTGGAGGAGCACACAGTTTGGACAAAGATGTCCCTTAGGGGAGGATTTATTAAAAAGGTTACTCTATAATCTAGCAAAGAAGAGAGGATAGAAGTTGATGAAGTACAGGTAGATACTGAAGAGAAACAGTCAAATGATGTATTCATTACATCACATGAAGGCAGACAGCTAAATATTGACAGATTTTACAAGTGCTTGTATACAAATTCTAGAAACCTAAATACTAAGATGGGTGAATCTGAGGGTCTGGTATTAAATGAGTATATTGATATAATAGGCATCACAGAAACTTGGTGGAACAATGGTAATCAGTGGGACATGAAAATACCAGGATACAAAATATATACAAATCACAGAGTAGGTCATGCTGGCATGGGAGTGGGACTATATATGAAAGAGAGCATAGAATCAAATATAGTAAAAATCTTACATGAATCAAACCCTACCATAGAATCTCTGATAGAAATTTCATGCTTGAATAATAAGACTGTAGCTGTAGGCATATACTGCTGACAGGATCGTGATGGTGATCGTGAAATGTTCAGGAGAATAGAGTGGCTACATAAATAGAAACCCCAATTATAATGTGGGAGTTCAACTCTCCCCATATTGACTGTGTATATGTCATCTCAGGACAGGATAGTGAGAGAAAATTTCTAAACACCATTATTGCCTGCTTGTTGGAGGAGTTAGTCTTGTAACCCACAAGGAGTAAGGCAATTCTTGATTTAATCCTAAATGGAGTGCAGCATCTAGTCAAAGAGGTGGTTATAGCTGAACTGCTTGGTAATAGTGACCATAATGTGGTCATAATAGTGACCATCCCATAATTAAGTATAAACATCCTTGTGAGGGTGAAGATACCAAAGAAACACATCACAATTGTATTTAACATAAAAAAGGGGAGCTATACAAAAATGAAGAAGCTAGTTAAATAGAAATTTAAAGGAAGAATCACAAGGATGAAAAGCCTGCAAGCTATATGAAAACTGTTTAAAAACACCCTAATAGAGGCTCAAATTAAATGTACATCCCAAATAAAAAACAAACACAAAAATGTCACCATGGCTAAATATCAGAGTAAAAGAGGTGGTTAGAGACAAAAAGGCATCCTTTTAAAAATTGGAAGTCAAATCTGACTGAGGAAAATAGAAAGGAGCATAAACTCTGGCAAGTCAAGTGTAAAAGAAAAACTTGGCAAGTCAAAAAAGAATATGAAGAGAAACTAGTTAAGGATAGTTAAGAAAGTAACAGCAAAATATTGTTAAGTACATTCAGAAGCAGGAAGCCTGCCAAACAGTTAGTGGTTCTACTGGAAGATCAAGATCCTAAAGAAGCACTCAAGGAAGGCAAGGCCATAGCAGAGACAGTAATAAAAGGAGTACTTGTGGCACTTTAGAGACTAACAAATTTATTTGAGCTACAGCTCGCTTCATCGGATGCATTCAGACAGTAATGAATTCTTTGCATCAGTCTTCACCACAGAGGAAGCGAGGGAGATACCTGCACCACTCTTCTTAGATGACAGATCTGAGGAACTGTCTCAGACTGGTGTGTCAGTAGAGGAGATTTTGGAACTAATTGATAAATTCAACAATAAGAAGTCACGAAGGCCAGATAGTATTCACCCAAGAGTTCTGAAGAAACTCAAATAGGAAATTGCAGAGCTACTAACTGTGGTAAGTAACTTGTCGCTTAAATCAGCCTCTGTACCAGATAACTGCTGAAGATTTTTTTTTTTTTTTTTTTTTTTAAAGCTTGGAACATAAGGAAGTACTTTTTCACTCAATGCAGAGTCTGCCTGTGAAATTCATTGCTAGGGGATGTTGTGAGGGCCAAAAGTATAACTAGGTTCAAAAAAGAATTAGATAAGTTCTTGAAGGATAGGTCTATCAGTGGCTGTTCGCCAAGATGGTCAGGGATGCAACCACATGCTCTGGGTGTCCCTAAACCTCTGACTGCCATAAATGGCAACTGGACAACAGGGAACGGATTACTCTGTAACTGCCTGTTTTGTTCATTCTCTCTGAAGCATCTGGCACTAGGGAAGATGGACCTTTGGTATGTCCCAGAATGGCCATTCTTATGTTCAGTTTTCTGCACTGGCTCCTTATTGTATACTGGGTCAAATAGAAGGAATGGTCTTAATCTTCAAAACCTTTGATGGGTTGGACCCAGGTTACCTCAGAGTGCGCCCTTCTACATGACTGCAAAATTATATTTTTCCAGAAACAATAGAACCACTCAATCCAAACTGTTTGTGAACTCTGGAGACAGAATTCTTGCTGGTTGGCTTATGGCTTTGGAACTTCCTTCTGCAGGACATGAGAATGACCACAAAGCTCACTGACATTTGGACAAAATACAGGACTTATCTTTAATTTTCCCATGGTTATGGGGGGAAAAGGAACTTCCCCTCACAATTTTACTGGATTGCTATGGAGTCAGGAAATCAAAGTACAAGTTACTTATTTATTTTTTAGGGAGATCTGATATCATAGTGTGGTGCAGGGTATAAATACTTAAACGGTACAGATGGGTGAAAGTTGTATTTGACTTGGGCATGAATTCATTAAAGTAATTCTAAACTATATGTTACAATTTAAATGAACAAAATCACTAAACCCAGCATAATAGAATATTTTTAAAATGAAAATAAATGTTCTATAAATTTATTAAAATCAATACAATTACATCAAATAAAATTAGGTTGTTATATTAATGGAGTATCTTATTCCAGTGGACTTAATGGACAATGTCCATGTAGGGGTCATTAACCCCCACTGAAATTTAGCTATCTCTAGGGTGGGAAGTAGCATCCATCTTGCACCAGCAATATAACATATTTTTAAAGTAGTTAATGTGTTTTTAAAGGAAGAGTACAAGTGGTATTGGACAGTATATTATTACCTAAATTGAAATTAGGTGAGAATACTACAGTTAACACTCTTGCTTTTGTGAAAAGTTCTACTATATAGAGAGGGGGCTTAAACCAATACCTCTGATCTTAATACCACAATTTAAGTTCAAATGTAAGCTTTGCAGCTCTGGCCCATTTCTGCAACTACGACATGAGCATTTCTGCACTTGTTAATCAATTATACCAGTCATTACCAATTTCAGGGCTGGAGAAGAACCATTTCAGATATATCAAGGATATCTTCTTTGGACTAGTAAATTCAAATTTGAGAAACTGATTAGATGCAGAGAAAACAGGGAACTAGTCCTCCTCTTTCAAGCAGTGAATAAGTAGGCAGCAGAGAGATTTCAGTTTCATGGGAAACATGCTGGGCTCAGTAAATTATATAGTTTTGTTAATTTCCAGAGTAGTTATTCACCTGAAGGTTATGGAGGTTTGGAAGCTATCCGTATTCATACTTCAGCTCAGGCTATGAACACTTTCTCTCCAACTTTATATGGTCTCTAATAATAGAACTAGACCTAGTAGAGAATTAATGTAGGTAACAAGCCTGCACTGGGAGAGAGACTAGATAACTTCAGCTTCCTTACTTTCTGCAGTTTTAATGTCTCAAGCATTAAGCATTATGTTATTCCCTTGTAAAACTGTTCCAGAATCAAATAGAGTAAATTCAAATCAAATTTCTCACTGTGGGAAAGTTTCCTCATACTTAGCTGTAATTTTCATTTCATTACTTCATCCCATTCCTAGAATATCCACGTTGGGAGGGACCTCAGGAGGTCATCTAGTCCAACCCCCTGCTCAAAGCAGGACCAATCACCAATTTTTGCCCCAGATCCCTAAATGGCCCCCTCAAGCATTGAACTCACAACGCTGGGTTTAGCAGGCCAATGCTCAAACCACTGAGCTGTGCCTCCCCACACTGAGCTGTGCCTCCCCCCATTGCTTAAACCTATCCAAGGATTGCTTTAAAAATTGTCTGCAGCAGCCAGACTATGTCAGGTACGTGTACCTTTGGTGAGGTTATCTGTACGAAGAGTTCTATAAAGCCTTTATCTCAATAATTAATAGGCATTTCATTTCCATCATTATAATCTGTGTCATTTTCAAAGCTGCAGCTAAAATTCAAGAGGAAGTAATGTCTAGTATTCAAGAATCTCAGAACTTCATAAGGACTGAAATAGGTATTGTTATACCAGATTGTGTGAGGGAGAGTAGAGGCACAGAAACTGTGAACTGCAACCAAAGTTCAATAGTAAGTCTGTAGCAGAACAAGGAATAGAACCCACTCTTCAACCTACAGACCATGCTTCTCTCTTTTTCTCCAAAGTTTAGTGTGAATACATAGGTTCTATAAGACTGTATTCTTTAACTAACTCAAAGGGAACTGGAGTCTAATCTGGTTGACTTTTCCGTTTCCTCAGTTCTATGATACTTGTATATTTACTACATTAAAATCCACCTGGAGTCTTGCACGTGAAAAGAAATTGTTTTAATATAAAGATTATACGTTTATTTTTCCTGGGAATATGAAAGTGGTAGAAGGCTTTAAAATTACAGCTCTCTCACTGTTTAACACTGTATCACAGCAAGCAAAACAGAAGTGTTTGATCCAAGAGGAAGGCAGTGGGCTAAAGTTGCATGATATAATCAACAAAATTTGAATCTCTTGACCTTCAAGGCAAGAATCTTCTATTTATTCAAACCATTGAGGAGAGTAGTGACATTTTCAGAGGAGTTCATTTACACTCACATTGGTCACCATTATCTTGTAATGTGCTTATACTATACTTAATGATGTGTATATATTTTTATAGATTTTTGAACTAAATAAAGACTCTTAAGGAAATAATTTGTCTGAATAGTTTGTCATTGTATTAGACACCTAATTGACTGAGCTTGTGAAGCTCAATGATATTTAATTAGGCAATAATAGTGTACTTTAAATAATAATTCACTGATTTATTTCTCAAAGGAGTTGTTTTGACTTCAGTCTTTCTAACCTAGCTGTGAAGAATATTCCAGATGATGTGATCTTGTTTAACAGCCGCACCTCAAGCATGTCATTAAATGTTATTACACAAATTATCTGGAGGCCATGAAATGGTTTTTCTTCACACATCCTAGTCCTAGCTAGGTAGACTACCTAAAGCTGCAGTATCCCAGCTGCCACATCACATTTATAGAGATAAGATGCCCAAGGTGAGTGAGGTAATAGCTTGTATTGGACCAGCTTTTGTTGGTGAGAGAGATAAGCTTTTGAGTTTTCGCAGAGCTCTTCTTTAGGTCTGGGAATCCTACTCAGGGTGCCACTGTTAAATACAAGGTGGAGCAGATTGTTTAGCATAAATAGTTAACAAACATTTAAAGGGACCATTCCCTTATGCTAAACAATCTGTTTCACCTTGTATTTAACTGTGATACTCCAAGTACGTTTCTCAGACCTGCAGAAGAGCTTTGTGTAAGCTCAAAAGCTGCTTTCTCTCACCAGGAGAAGTTGGTGCAATAAAAGATATTCCCTCATCTCCTTGTCTCTCTAATAGTCTGGGACTGACATGGCCCAACTCTGTATACATCACATTTCTGACAGGTTCATTATCACCTCTCAAGGAAACAAACAATGCCTGTTATATTGATGAATGCACTATAAGGTGGGTAGAAAGCTGGCTAGATTGTCGGGCTCAACGGGTAGTGATCAATGGCTCCATGTCTAGTTGGCAGCCGGTATCAAGTGGAGTGCCCCAAGGGTCGGTCCTGGGGCCGGTTTTGTTCAATATCTTCATAAACGATCTGGAGGATGGTGTGGATTGCACTCTCAGCAAATTTGCGGATGATACTGAACTGGGAGGAGTGGTAGATACGCTGGAAGGGAGGGATAGGATACAGAAGGACCTAGACAAATTGGAGGATTGGGCCAAAAGGAATCTGATGAGGTTCAAGAAGGATAAGTGCAGGGTCCTGCACTTAGGACGGAAGAACCCAATGCACAGCTACAGACTAGGGACCGAATGGCTAGGCAGCAGTTCTGCGGAAAAGGACCTAGGGGTGACAGTGGACGAGAAGCTGGATATGAGTCAGCAGTGTGCCCTTGTTGCCAAGAAGGCCAATGGCATTTTGGGATGTATAAGTAGGGACACTGCCAGTAGATCAAGGGATGTGATCGTTCCCCTCTATTCGACATTGGTGAGGCCTCCTCTGGAGTACTGTGTCCAGTTTTGGGCCCCACACTTCAAGAAGGATGTGGATAAATTGGAGAGAGTCCAGCGAAGGGCAACAAAAATGATTAGGGGACTGGAACACATGAGTTATGAGGAGAGGCTGAGGGAGCTGGGATTGTTTAGCCTGCAGAAGAGAAGAATGAGGGGGGATTTGATAGCTGCTTTCAACTACCTGAAAGGGGGTTCCAAAGAGGATGGCTCTAGACTGTTCTCAATGGTAGCAGATGACAGAACGAGGAGTAGTGGTCTCAAGTTGCAGTGGGGGAGGTTTAGATTGGATATTAGGAAAAACTTTTTCACTAAGAGGGTGGTGAAACACTGGAATGCGTTACCTAGGGAGGTGGTAGAATCTCCTTCCTTAGAGGTTTTTAAGGTCAGGCTTGACAAAGCCCTGGCTGGGATGATTTAACTGGGAATTGGTCCTGCTTCGAGCAGGGGGTTGGACTAGATGACCTTCTGGGGTCCCTTCCAACCCTGATATTCTATGATTCTATTAGGTTAATTTGCCCCACAACATGTTAGAAAAGACTTGCAATAGGAAAGAACAGGGCATCCACAGTGGGAAAAAGTAACATGTACAGACCTAATTGAACATGCATGAGCAGTTCTAAAAAAAAGTCACTGGGATTAAGCTTTTTTAATTCTTCTCCTGCTTCTTCTTTTTTTAAATTTAAAGGGGTGTGTGCTAAATGCAATGCTGATGTAATTATAACTCACTCAACGCATTTACACCTCTCAATGCCAGGACTCAATCTGGTACTCTTTTCTTAACGTTAATTACTATTAAAAAGTCAGGAAATCCTCATTTGAGGTTCCCATACCAACCTTAACACTCCCCACTTGCACATATACATTAGGTTTTTTTTCATCCTTTTGTGCGTCTGTAAGAAATAGCAGAAATTTCTGCCTATCGCTTGATCTGACAAGTCACACCCTTTACTGTAAGCTGCTGCTGTTAGAGAAGCAAAATGCCTAGAGTACCACACTTTCTCAGATTATCCTGCAGAACTATCTGTAGCAATATGAATTAGCATTAGCAGAAACTTGGGTGCTCCATTTCTCATTGTATGAGAAACTGGACATAGTCTACAGTGAGGGTATGTCTACACTGCAGCTGGTATAGTGGTACAGCTGTGGCAGTGCAGCTGTGCCACTGTACCACCATAGTGTAGATGTGTTTTACAATGATGGAAGGGGTTTCTCCACTGATGTAGTTAATCTACCTCTTTGAGAGGCAGTAGCTAATTTGACAGAAGAGTTACTCCATCAACCTACCTCTCTCTGCACTGGGGGTTTGGCTAACCTAACCATGGAATTTTGTGCGAAATTTAAGTGTAGACTAGGCCTCAATGAATTTTTTTAAAACTTGTGTTCAGCAAAGCAGATAGCATATCAGGCATTGATGCTCCCCACTCCCCATTGCTTAATAGCAATTGCCATTAGACAGATTAAGAATTTGACAGGTGCTTGGACTGACCTTGCAAAACAGAGCATGTTGCTGGCTCATGTGTGAATGTTAGCGGCTCTAACCTGACATTTAAATTTTCCTTTTATATTACCAACATCAGGACAAAGGAGGCTGTTTAGCTACTGCTTTCTTAATTTTGTTGGTGGGAGTTTTATATTTAAAATTCCATCTTAATAGGTAAATGAGTGCTATTTTAAAGCAGTGTGGATAAAAATCAGTGTTTTTTATTTTAAAAAAAGAACTGGATTTAAGCCTGTTTAAAAGGAAATATGAGTTAAATACAAAATACATTAAGGCCTAAACTTCTTATCTCTTGAAACAATTAAATAAAAAATAAATATGCTGAATCCAGGCGCTTCTGTCAAAAACTTTCAATTAAAGGCTGTTTTTCTATATAAAGAGAGATTTCCCCCCTCCGATTCTCACTTCTGAGATCAAGCTTTATAAATATGGCACAATAGTAGTAAATAGCAATATATCATTCACCATTTTGTAACATACTAAAAATGAATAAGAATCTGAAAATATTAAGTTATGTAGTTGCTTAAATAATTTTATATAGTTATAGTGTACCCTACTGAGTAGCAAAAGATGTATCAAGTCTAGTGGTAAGATTCTTTTATAAGTAAATCAACGTGTTTTAATGGTTATATCAACCAATGAGAATGCACCTTTCTTTAGAAAATAACTGAAGTGCAAATGGAAAAGTTGATTAAATGATTTAAATCAAGGCTTTCCACTTGGTGATTTAAATCAATGCACACTATTTTAACGATGACTAGCAGAGTTAAAGTAAAATTCAGTCTGCAGTCATTCGTGTGTCCAGGAAGTTTCTCTTATTCAACTGAATTAAATGTGAGCTAGGATATAATGTTGTCACATATTCATCATGGGATTTACAGCAGATTCCAGCAGGGGCTGATAAAGTTAGGATGAATATTGTGTTTCAGAGAAACCAGTGTAACTTAACCTGTTTATGTGACAGGAGATTAACAGCAGATTATGCATGTTGTGAATGTCAGAGCTAAAGTGGGCTGCCTCTGTTTTATTTTGAACTGAATATTTCAAGGGCCTTTGGAAAGAGTTTAACCTTGTTTTGTTTTTTTGGACAGGCTTTTGGAATCCTTCTAGTTTTCTGACAAACTGAAGGAAAATCAGACTGACAAAACCATTGTTCGTTATCTAACAAACTGTCATTGGACTCTAGTAGTGTTCAGAGCATATAATGTTATATAAACCAATTGTGATTTGTCAAAGGTGAAATAAGTAACTATTAAGCATTATGTAAATACTTGATGTTTAATGAAACCTATTTAGTAAAGTATTGTACATAGGCCATGTCCAATACTCAGAAAATGCTGGCTTAAGAATTTTTGGCAGTGCTAGAAGGGTCTGACTGACACACCTTTAGTTTGTAGAACTTCATTTAAAAAAAAAATGTGGGAAAGGTTGCTATTATGAGACCATTCCGTAAACTACTAATTTCAGTAGTGGGTTCTGACTAAAAATCAATGTCCGGATATGGCCTAAACTTGGTACAGAGACAGCGTTATCTGCAGAAAGGAGTTGAGTGCTTTCACCAAAGCAAACAATTTTTAAGAGAAGCATGTGGACTTTTGGGTTGGAGAGATAGCTCTTACGGTTTGGTTCAGCCTCTACTGTTTATGGACTCTGCAATCCTATAACTTAGATTCATAGATACTAAGGTCAGAAGGGACCATTATGATCATCTAGTCTGACCTCCTGCAGAATGCAGGCCACAGAATTTCACCCACCCACTCCTGCGAAAAGCCTCTCACCTATATCTGAGCTATTGAAGTCCTAAGTATAGGTGAAAATTTGTGCCTCTACTGTAGTCTCACCTTGCCTAAAGTGTGAGATTCAGACTTGGGAACTGAACCTGGATCCCTTGTATGGCAGTTAGCTAAAATCACAATTGCAGCTAGTGTTTCTGCTAAATAAGGATGTCTTAACGTTTTAACTGAATGTTTTGTCAGAACTACTAGTTTCTCTTCCAATATAAGGCAAACCAGTTTATTTATTTATTCAGAATAAAAACCAATGTATATGCTAATAAGAAAACTCTTACTATAACTAGGATTTACAGTTTTAAAAATAGAAATAAATTATCTTAAACATCTGGCTCAGGATATCCGTTAGTCACATAATTGTTTGACTAATGTATTGAAAGCCAGGCTTACTGTAGGGTCTGTTCTATACTTGAAAGTTTTTCTGGCACAGCTATGTCAATTGGGTGTGATTTTTGTTTTTATTTTTAACCTCTTCCTCCCACCCATGATGTAGCTGGGGTGGCAAAATATGGTTGGTAAAGGAAAAATTACCCATGTTGTGAAATAGCAATTGTGCAAAAATTAGTGGACCACAAGTGTATATTTTACCATGGATGTCTGATAAATCATACATCCTTGCCATTCAACAAGAACATAATTCTGCTCATTTTAAATCTGCAGTGGTGTAGTTCAGCTTTTTGTAAGCACTTAAATTAGAATAGTTAATGTGTATGGTTTTGTTACTTGTAGCAAAAGGAAATGTAATGAGTTGGCCTTCAGTTACTCAAACTTGTCTGAAGCTTCAGGACAGCTGCAACAACTGGTCAGTTTTCCGCATAAGACAAAGTATGTTCAGTTCTTCTTCGAGTGCTTGTTCATGTCGATTCCAATCAGGTGTGCACGCACTGCATGTACGGTTGTCGGAAAGTTTTCCCTTAACAGCTCCTGTTGGGTTGGCTGTGGAACTCCCTGGAGTGGCGCCTTCATGGCGCTTAATATATGACCCTGCCAACCCGACCCCCTGCTTCAGTTCCTTCTTACAACTCTGGCTAGTTGTTTAATGTACACTGACTTCAGTTTGCAGAGTCTAGCACTGTGAATGTTGAGATACTATGTAGACAAAAGCATCCTGAAGGATAAAAATCTAAATGTTTATCAGGTGTGAGGATTATAGGCAAGATTCCCTATTAAGTTTTAATAGGAGTTCAAGTCTGAACAAAAATGCCTTCCCCCTTCTCAATCAGGCTATGTTTCCTTGGTGTATGATGTAAGTTTTCCAGACCTCCATAAGGTCCTCCAAGAAAAGCATTGTGGACAAGACCCTGGAATGTGTACTGTATAAATAAGAAGAACCAAGTCCCTGCCTCTTTATTTTTGAGCAGGCAGTGAGACATCTTGGGCCTTTTTCAAACATGAAAAAGCAAGAAAGGGACAAATCCATTTTCTTTCTGTACAGGTTACTTTTATCTGCATTTGATATAATTGCACAAAGGAAAAGGAGTTGGTAGTTTTGTTGGTGGTATGGACCTTGCATATTTGAGTGTTTGTTTCAGCAACACAGTCCTTCATGGGGTGGAATTAAAATACTTTAAATAAATGTATATCACTTGTTTCTGCATTATTTGTGCATATGTGTGAGTAAAGTTGAAACTCCCTTACTTTCTTTCCAAGCTGTATATTAGATTGTTGTTAGAAATAAGTTCACTAAAATAAAAAGTGGAACTCTGTTTTTGGCCAGGAATGGCTTTAAAGAGGAGAAAAGCTACCCTCCATGTCCACTGCTCTTTGAACTTAATTCTGGTAGATCAGAAACCACTATTATGGGTTAGTACTATGGAGGAGTTCAAAATTATGCAACACTGGAGGAACTTTTTTCATAATTTAATTTGTTCATATGCAGGTATACAGAATACATAGGACATAGCTATTTTCTGAGTATCTTCAACCAGTTAAGCTGAAACTTGAGTTCTGGTAAAGAAAAAGGCAGCATTTTTAGAACTGATACTTTAGATCACTAATTGCCTGTTATATGATGATGACAAATGCAGCTAGACCCACTTTCTCACATTATTTTTTTTTTTAACTAATTGGTGCATTGTTTGCAGTTAGTATCTTGTAATTGTTTCAGTTCATGAAATCTTGGTGTATATGCTTAAGTCAGGCATGGGGGTTACTCCAAAAAAGTGCAGAGCTGAATGGTTCTGCCTTGCTTTTGAGGGGAGGAGGAGAGGAGAGACCTATTGGTGATTGTACATATTAGGACCTTAATGGACCACCAAAACAAACTACTTTTCAAAGCTGACAGGTAGCAATGTTGTATCTCTTTAGAGTATCTGTTTATGTAATTATTTAACTCTAGTACTTAGATGTACATTTGCAGTGAGAATGTTGCTCTTGAAGCTTATGTGCAAGAACCTGCAGTTTCTTACATCTGTGGTATTGGTAGATTTTCCAGTCTCCTTGAACACTTAATAGTAAAAAGGTGCTGTAAATACAAAGGTTAAGCATGTAATTGGATTGGTGTTATGCTGAGCATTAAGTGGAGCAGTAGGAAGAGCAGTGAGGTTGTGTGGAAAATAAGCAGTCCTCTCATTTTATTCCTTAAACCTGCTTTTAAATTTAAATTAATTTATCTTAGCTTTAAATAAAATATGACTTGTAATTTTTCTGTAACTTTCTTAAAAAGAGAATTTCATACACACAAAATGTGCAAGATTGACATGAGTGTAGATAGAAGTAAAAAACAAAACCAAAGCAGATGTTGCATCAGCAACAGTAGTCTCCATGAAGTGGCCTTGAAAAATCGCCATGAAAAAATTTGAGCCCTGGCACAGGCAATTCATCTTCTTTGTTCTGATGACTGGTTAATAATAAAAAAATGAATTTCACTTGCCTGTCTAAAGCAACTCTCTTCATGAGTGGGTAAACAGAACTTTGCAAAGCTGCTATAGAGAGAAATTGGTGAGCTGTTCGTATCAGTAAAAGGTTCTTGCATATGTATCTGTATACAAAAAGAAAGTATTTGCAGATGAAGGTATAGACAGAAAACTTTTTTTTTTTTTTTAAATAAAGAACACTTTGGGAAAATGGAGGCATAAATGCATGTAACATTAAGAAACCAGATTTCTTTGTTTTAATAATGTGCTGGTTCAAAATCTGAAAACTCAAAGTGGGAAAACATTTTCAGTATTTTAATAACTTTTAAAATAAAAATTAACTTTGTTTCCATAATCTTTTATTGTTCTTTATAGTTAACAAGCACAAGCCATGGATTGAAACGACATATCATGGTATAGTTACAGAAAATGACAACACAGTACTCCTGGATCCCCCCTTGATAGCCCTGGATAAAGATGCGCCTCTGCGGTTTGCAGGTACAGAATCTATCTTTATTGGTTTTTCCATTGATGTAAGTTCTTGTTTGTTAGAGATGCTGTGTGTTACTCAGCATTTTTTTTCCTAATGAACTGCAGCTTAAGAATGCTTCCTAAGGTTTTCCATAGCAAATGTTGGTTCATGATACTGGGTTTGTGTTTAAAAGATACAGCTCTTCTAAACAAGAGGTTGTTGTATCTTGCAGACTAGAGGTTTTATGCTTACACATTTCACTTCACAAGGAACATCCAGACAGACTGGTACAAGTGTAGACTTTAACCATCTCTTAAATACTTGTGCTCCAGATAACAGTTGCACCATTCAACACAGAAAACGTTCTGCGAAAGTCCGTTTTCTTATCATTCTGAAAGGACCCACCATTTATCTTCATAGTCTTCTTGGCTTGTGCTGGTTCTCAATTATAGACTGAAGGGGTTTGGTGAGGGTATGATTAATTGCTATCAGGATTAATGTTGTGTTCCTTTTGCACCATTTTTGGATTGAGGTTTTCTGCAGAAATCCAAAGGGTCAGTTTATTCAGTAATGTTGGATAATCTTTGGAAATGGATATCCTTTTCTACCTCTACAGTCACTCAGTCTAGTAGTTAATGCTATCCATATGCTTCCTCTGTGTTAGGAGATGAGAAGATATCTTATTTGTCTGTCCTGTTTTCTATATTAAAGTTAGTATTATGGAGTATCTTAAGCATCTTTTTTTTATCCCAGTAATATAGCTTGTTAGCTGAGGATCCTTTAGCCTGAAGTATAATGTTAGAAATCTGATTGCCAATCAGAGTAGCCTGGGAAGAATTCTGCATCCTCTTGGTAGGGAGACTGACTGTTCCTCTTAAGCCCTCTTAAGTGACCAACTAAAATACCTCATGGTCTGAATGCAGAATGCCTTAGTTTCTATATTGAAAGTGTCATATATAGTTTGGCCTGTTCTTGCCATAGGGCAGAAAATATATCCAGAAAATTGAGTTTTGCATCTGCATATTGATCTATTTATAAATTCATGGTACGCCCACATCTTGAAAACTGCATGCAAATCTGGTCGCCCCATCTCAAAAAAGATATCTTGGGATTGGAAAAGGTACAGAAAAGGGCAACAAAAATGATTAGGGATATGGAAGCTGTTCCATATCCCTAATGAGAAGAAATTAATAAGACTTTTCAGCTTGGAAAAGAGACAGGTGGGGGGAATATGGTAGAGGTCTATAAAATTGTAACTAGTGTGGAGAAAGTAAATAAGAAAGTCTTGTTTGTTCCTTCTCATAACACAAGAACCAGGAGTCATTTAATGAAAATAATAGGCAGCAGTTTTAAAACAAACAGAAGGAAGTATTTTTTCACATATTCACAGTCATTCTGTGGAACTCTCTGCCAGAGGATGTTGTGAAGGCCAAGACTATAACGGGGTTCAAAAAAGAACTGGATAAGTTCATAGAGGATAGGTCCATCAATGGCTATTAGCCAAGATGGGCAGGGATGCAAAACCATGCTTTGAAGTGTCTCTAGCCTCTGTTTGCCACAAGCAGGGAATGGGCTACAGGGGATGAATCACTTGGTTGCCTGTTCTGTTTGTTCCCTCTGAAGCACCTAGCATTGGCCACTGTCAGAAGACAGGATACTGACCTAGATGGACCTTTTGGTCTGACCCAGTATGGCCGTTCTTAGAGTGCTTACTTCTGGTAGCTAATCATAAATGTACATCTTATCATTTTTATATCCCTTAAAAATCCCATCAAGTTACTATGGCATTATGGTAGTACTTAAAGGCTTCAGTAGAGGTGGAGACTCATTCTAGTAGGTGCCATACAGATACATAGAGTGCCAGTCGCAGTACCAAAGAGCTTTTAATATAAATAGACCAGAAAAATAAAGGGAGATAGGTAGTATTGTTATACTTTGTTTTGCAGATAGGGAACTGAAGCACAGAGTAAGTGATTTGTCCTAGCTTGCACAAGACATCTAGGAATTGGATCCAGATCTCCTGGTCCATAAGCAGATGCCTCAGCAGCAAGACCATCCTCTTGCTAATGTGCTTCAAGTGAACACTAAAGAAAGCAGTCTCTAAGCTATTGGATAAAACGTTAGTTATTTGAAGATAGGCTGTGTTTTACTTTTTACATGGGAATAATGGCTTTCAGTTTCAGAAAGAAATTGTTGCTGATGACTATGTTTAAAGATACAGTAGCCAACAATGGGATACAGCTATCCCACAGATAGTCTCTTTGCTTGGGCTAGATATAAGAAGATTGTGTTTGAAGGACATTTCATGTTTTCAGCTCTCAGCCCGAATGAGATGTTTGTCTGCAGACACTTTCTTGTATAAGTAAAATCTTAAAGAATCTAGAGTTCCTGTAAAATAGTTGGAACTAGAGGCAATTCAACATTCTAGGCCTTATCAAGTTTAGGAATTTATCTTTTATTTGCAGCCTGGCAATAAAGACTGGAAATGATATGGAAATGAACTTACTAAATCAGCAGCCAGCTGAAATGTTGAGTATTCTAATTGTGTCAAGTGTTATGGATGTACTGGTCACAACTCCCTAGCTAAGAGTGCACTTACAGCAGGGATTTAACCTCTTTATGTATGAATATAAAGCCTATTCTGCCAAATATATAGCGCTTACACTTTAAGTACAGAACTAATTTTACAAGAATTTACAAGACAATCTACAAATTTATTTGAGCTGAAATTAATTTAAAACTGGGTCCTTTGACACAGGATGCTAAGCTTCATAGTCTTTTTCTTGTCAAGAATGATCTTAACAGGATGATACTCTTCAAACTGTCTGTATAGCTAAAAGTAACTGAAATCTTACGTATAGGCTATAATTTGAAGAAGTAGGCTGTAGCTGAGTTATAAATGACTATATCTAATTGTAGCTATGTAAACTACAGACAGGGTCAGGTCAACAGCTCAGGTAATTTTTAAGAGGAGCCATTGTCACCCTTCTTATACAGCTAATTTACATGAAACAATTACATTGGTTGTAATAAATCCACGATAGGAAGACTAGATAACTTGGGGGGAAATGTCTTTTAGAAATCAGTTTAATTTGGGACCATAAACACTTAACATTATAATGATTTTAAAAACTTATCACATGTCTTTACAGGACAGAGTTAAGATTCTTTGGTATCTTAATGTCTTTGGATTTCTTAAGTGTAACCATAACCCTGAATTTCGTGAGTTTTGTAATGATTGGTTTTGAGAAAACTGCAGCATCCTGTAATGGTTCACCCTTAAATTAATTATATTTACATTCAATCTTTAAACTAAATTAAAATGTAGTTTATCTTGGAATTGGAGACTGTTCTAATTTACCAGACCCTCTAACAGCTAACTTAGAAAGATACTTATCTGTAGCAAGAACAGACTTAATAAAGTTCTAACCATCTAATTATTGATCTCCTCACTTGTGTGCATCTGTCCCTTCTAGTACAAGGGAAAAGAAAACCATGCATAGAGAGGTGGCTCTCAATAAGAGTATGTAGATCAGTTACCAGCTTGCTCCCTCCCCAGTGATTCTTAACCATGGGTATTCTTAGAATTCCATGTTGTTCTACAGGTATGCACAGAGACTATTAAACAAAAAATAATCTAATAATGATATAGGAAGACAGACCTTCCGTCCTGTTGATTAAGAAAAGAGGATAGGACTTCTTTCTTACTGTTCAGAAATACTTCAAATGCTTGCCTTAATAGTCAATTGATGCTATGCAGTAGTTTGTAAAAGCAACAGATTAGGTATTCTGTATCTGCTGGGCAGTAAATGTTTTGGTACATTTAAAGTATAATTAAGCTTTAAGAAAACACTTGCAGGATATGTTCATATACCATATCAAATTTGTGAAGAGGAGGTTCAAGATTAGAGCATCATGTTACTTTACAAAACAACTCCTGTGTAGTGGTAGCAGTAAAAATATGTATGTAAACCTGCTTTACCTTAGCAAGTGCCTGTGACAATTGTAAGCTGACTTAATTGTGAGTTTAAATAAACATTAATACTGTGACTTCCAAGGAAACTAAAATTAGCAAAGTCCGAAGGGCAACAGTCTCAAATTGGCTAAGATCCTAGACTTTTATATGGTGTACATAAACAAAATATGCCGAGGGCTTTCCTTTATGTATTCAGAGCTGGTGGACTCGTATATTTAAATTCCTGATGACAAATACATTATGAGAATTTCTAAAAGTATTTGTCTAGCATTAAATAGGACAGTACTCTAATTTCCTTTTGAGGAGTGAAGATGTGGGCGTGGTGCTGAATCAGCATGATGACCTATTCTGGATTGGCTTATGCATATCTTAGAACAGAGAATAGTATTGTCATTGTCCAGCATCATTTTTGTGGGTGTTTAAGTGAGAAACCCTGTTAGAACAGTGACAAAATGTTGTCATAGCAAAACAAAGAGCTTCAGATTAATTGTTTTATTCTGCTTTAAGTGGTAAAGACTTAAATTGGTTAGACATGCACAATTTGTGTTGCCTAAAAGAGCTGAAGTTCTAATAAACTGCCCTTGCTTGTAGAAATTAAACCACTTCTTAAACTCTAATTTGGTTTTAAAATATTTAAAGTGAACTATTTAACCACTCTGATCATCCTCCATGTTATCCATCTTGAAACCTGTCAATGTGCTTTAATAATGCATTGAATTGTGGGACAAGGAACAGCAGTATTTTATGATTCATTAATATTGCTTTGCTCACTTGAATTGCACTATGGACGGTTCCCAATATTATGGCTTAACTATGATTACACATTCAAAGAATCCCAGGTGTTTGAAGCTAAATGTGATTATCCAAATATCTGCTTCCAAGTTAATTTGAGTGATTGGACATATGGAATATAACATATTTAAATAAAAGCAGGGATCTGAACGTGGTCCTACCAAATTGCCTTGTCTTGCTTTCTGACGTCAAAGTAGTCCCTGTGTAATAAATCTTGCTGATACCCTATTATGTATCATGGGAATGCCTGGGGAGGATGACTGACAAAGTTGTGCAGTGAATCCTGTGTGAAAGCACTTCTACACTACAAATCTAGCTGTTGGGAGAATATGGTCAAATATAACTTTTTTTTTTCCTGGGACAATCACATTTTGAGTATAAATGAGATCAAACTGTTTAAAAATCATGCTAATGCCTTAAATTCTTAGCATACAAGGAACTTCTATCTACACTTCAATAAGGAACTATGCTTTTATGGTGCTTGTGGCACTGGGTCCCTCAAAACTGTTGAATTTGCAGTGTTGATGGACTTTAAATGGGTTTAAAGTAGGACTTTGTTTGAGATGAGCCACTAGTGGAATTAAGATTCTTCGGCATGATTATAATAGAGTTTTTAAAAGGTGGTAGTTAACCACTCTTAAACCATGTTATTTAGCTTTCCCCATATTAATAAATATAAAGAGGGCCCCCACAAAAATATTTCTTGGACTAGGAATCTTTGTGTTTAGAGAGTACATGTGTATGCAACTCTGAAAAATGCTCTTGTAGGATCTCTGTTCATTCTCTTGAAAAACAAAAAACACGTCTGTTAGCCCCTTCCTGGAGATGCATGTAACTCACATTTTCCAGTTGGTGACTGCTGTTGGTTTTTCTCCACACTGTACTGCCAGCCCTTGTTTGTTTAGGGCAGGGAACTGTGCTGACGTCCTGTCTGCAGCCTGCTAATGCGTAATGCGGCAGTCAACTATATAGTGGCTCTAAATAAAGGATAGGTTGGGTAGATGAATGCACAGTTTGTATAAAGGGTGAGCTTCCAAATGACTTCCACACTTCAAAGTCCTAGTAATAGAATGATACATGTCTGGAATTTGTTAGAACATATTCATGCTTTCCCTCTTTGGAAGAAATGTTTTTCTCTTTGGAAGGGAGCTGGGATGAGATGCTGACACCAGTATTTTAAGAAGAATTTAGACATCAAACTCTTTATGCCCTCTAGTTCTAATATTTTAAAAACTAATTTTCAGTAAAGTATTTTACATCAAAGTACAGCATAATACCATGAGAGCCTAAAAAATATTACACTCATCAGAGCGTGCTGCAACAAAACAGTAAAAAGTTCCATGATAAAGAATGCCCTTAAGGAGACTGGATTATCTGTTTTCAGGCTTCAGTAAGGTGGATAAATAATCTTGTCAGTTTATACTGAACTGTATCTAAGTTTTGCTTAGCTACAGAGATGAAAATTTATCAAATGATAAACTAATATTCAACATGCTAATTGATTTCCGTTCCCTTCTGGGTGTGGCAGCGATGGAACCATGTTTCACCTCAATTCCAGAATGAGATAAGAAAGCTCTGACAAAAAGCATTGCTATATGAGGTAGATATAATGTAGCATGGTGCTTGTTCTTATTGGGCCGGTTTAGTGCTTGATGCATTATATGGAACTTAACTTTGTTGTGTCAGGATGAAGAAATTTACTAAAAAGAATTGTTTAATCATACGAAAGCTCTTGATGTACCAGGCTCCTGAGTTTTGCTGCAAAATCTCAGTTATTAGTTGTACTGATTTAAGGTGTATGTTATCCGTGCGCCATCTGCACATTGTCTTGTCCATCTTGATATATGCTCTGTAATAATACCTTTAACTTGGAGGGAGAAGAGGGAGCCTGCACCCTTGAAATATTTTGTACTTTAGGAAACTGAAATGTTCTGTTTTGCTGCTTATGTTAGAGACCATTTGGGGGGAAATAGCTGGTATTATCTGACAAGCTCTGCTCAAACTTGAAGCTGCATATGGTCTGTTAACAGCAATTTATCATAACTAACAGTTCGTTATGGGCTTCAGCTTTTTGATGCATAAGTCCCTTTCTTTGTAATGTCAGAGTTTTTGTTCCATAATGTTTTTTAAAATGGGCTTTTTATTAAAATAAGATCTCGTTACAATGAAATGGTAAAAGTTAACATATTGGGTAGATTCTTGTTCTGATAAATTGAACTGTAGTATATCTTGAGCAGAGACTTTAATACCCTTGGGAGTATCTGGAGACACATGAGTATTTATCAGGAAGATTAGTTGTGGATTACTGTAGTGGAGGGATGCCAAGGAATGTAGTACTTGAATTGCCTAGTGGCAGAGGTTGGCATTGGTGCTAGAGTTAGAGTTCAGTTCATCAAGAATTGAACAGCTTTTTTTCCTCCTAATAAAGACAACTGTCACATTAACACACTTCAAGACATTAAGCCCAATAATGTGTGTTGGGGTTATTCTGCCATATCATGGCCCTGCAGTTATGTAGTCTTCTGTAACCTTAATGCCTTGCACAGAATGCTTGACTCCCTAGGTGGGGTGTGCTCAGTACTTAAAAGCATGCAGTTGTGTTATAGTCATTTTTCTGTAGCTTTAGCCAGGAATTTAAGAAGCGTCCAGGTTTTTTTGAATAATCATGTCGTTAAAAATACCTTAAAATTCAGGATTATACTTATGTAAAATACCTTGGAATAGTTTGTACGGAAGCCCTAGGGGATCATAAACCTGGTGCATTTAAAATAAGGAGCTGATTATAAACCTGTGGTCTTCAGGGATAACTTCGTAAGAGGTGATTTCAGAAACTAGCTCCTTTATAATAAGGATCCACTATTTAAAAGTGAGGCATTCTGCAGTAATTTTTCCTTTATCCTGTAGGATACGTGTGCTTTAGTATTGAACCAATATTTTTTCTTGTACTTATAAACATAGCATTGGTCTGTTTGCTGCATAGATAATCTCTTTTTAGAGCCAATATTTAGAAGTTTACTATTGCACACTTATGTATTACTAAAATAAATGAGAATTAACACTGGTTCCACTTGACTTGCATATTAAGAGTCAGCTTTTTCTGTAACTGTATTTCAGATCAAAGATCATAGTAGTCAAAAGTGTAATGTTCAACAGTGTGTAACAAGTGCAAGTTCATAGTTTAATACTATAATTTCTATTTGGATAAAGCATACTGTCAGCTGTATCTAGTAATCATGTGTCCAGATTCAAGAAGTTAAGCGGCTGAGTGTGGCTGGGTAAGAGGAGTGGAAATTATTCCTTGTTCATTAAGTCTGGAAAATATACTTGAGGGTATGAAAAAATGGGGAGGGGGGTGGGGAAAAAGGTCTTCCCAAGTTAAAGCTTTTTTTACGTTGAGTACGCTGCTTAAGTTAACATAAATGTTCATTTTAAGTCCTGAATTAAAGAAATACTGTGAAGTTAAATTTGACATTGAACTTAATTTGCGAACACAAGTTATTATAGAACCTATACCGATAGAAATGTTTTCAGGACACATAAAAATCCGGTGGCAATGAAGAAATCTTTGCTGTCTGCAACCCCATACATTGCATCATTTAGTATGAAAACCTGGTGGTGAAACTGATGAATGTTTGCATTGTTCAAGCTGTGAGAAATGTTAACTGTAAATAAACTTCATTAATGGTGAAATGTAAATTAGATTTAAAAAAAACTTTAGAAACCTGAAGTGGGGATAATAACGTTAAGTAAAATTTTAAAAAGCCAAACCCCTATTCAGGATGTATCCCTTAAATAGAGAGACTAGTGTACACTAAGTTCAGTGAGAATTCAACTTGATGGAGTTCTGCAAAAACACAGAAGTTCACTTAGTATCTACCTGTTTAATACATGAATATCCAGTTTTATCACCAGTACCCAATAAGGGAATATGAAATCTTTTTACAATCTGAAAGCAAGTATTAATTTAACCTGAGAATTCCAGTGTATGATAAACTGAAGGCTGAGGTTAAATCACATTAGTGAATGAGGCTCTAGATTTGTAACAGTTAAGACCACTGGAATTTGTTCATACAATTTTGTCCAAAGCTTTTCTGTGTAATGTGTGCATCTTTGACTTTTTCCTTATTTGCTCCCTCTTCAGTCTTTCCTGTATTACTGACTTGGGTTTATCTTTTCTCCCTTTAGAGAGTTTTGAGGTGACAGTCACCAAAGAAGGTGATAAAGGGTTCTTTCTATCCCTTTTATGAATATTAACCCACTAACTTTGGTTATGAAATGGGGAATCAGCACCTAAACAGAAGATCCTGTCATGCTCTTTTACCCCCATTTTATTCTCCCAGTTTTTTTCTATTTTAAAATATATTGATAGAAACTGTTATGTAGCCAAACCCTTGGTTAGAAATATCTTTAAATCAGACATCCATTTGAACTGTTTGGGATTATATTTAGGATATATGAACACTGCAATTAAGCTTTGGTTAAAAAATAGTACTTTCACTTGTAGCTTACATTTTTGGGGCATCTTAGGTTTCTCCCACACATTTTTTGAAGAAGTAATATAATTGCCAAAACATAGCCACAACCTGCAATACACTTTCCTCACTATATGATTAAGTAGTAATAGTAGATCTGATTTATAATCCAGTTTATAAATAGTTTTAGACATAATGAAAGTGATTTACTTTCTAGGTTTCTTTTTTAGGTCTGTTAGAAAGAAAAGTCTGACTAGAAAGGAATATCTAGTAAATCCCTCTACATGAAATAACTGTCAAGATTTAACATAATTGGTATATTAGTAGACAGCGTTGAAATGGATGCCTGAAAAGTTGGTATTTCTACCTTTCTCATTCAGTAGTTTATTTTGATTCCCTAATTTTAGCCAGGTACATTGCACAGGAAGACTTTGTCCTTTTGACCTGTTGACAGAATTTCTGTAATTGTGGTGCTGAACCTCTACCTGAAGCTTCTTCACCTCTCAACTTGTAAATGTGCATTTTAACCTTCTGCTTTGGTCAAAGTAAACAAGCTGCTCAGCTATTCCCAGTAGCTTGGCATAGAAGATATTACCAGTGGCCTTGGCTGTATGCTCTCATAAGATCTACTCTTACCCTAGAGCTATCTCAAGTACTCCTGTGAAATGCCTGTCTACGTTTCTCTTTTGTATTCCTGCATGAATGGATGCAAAGTAAACAAGTTGCTTGGAAGGCAGACATATGCTTTTTTTACTAAATTTCTCGGAACTCACCCATTTTAAAGCACAGTGCTCTTGCTTTGTCCACAGACCCTCACAAATCCCTGGCTGCAAAATACTGAGTCATTTACATTTGAAAATGCATGGAGAGGTTTCTGACTGAAATTCTAACCTGTGCTGCTTTGAATCTCTAGGTGAGATTTGTGCATTTAAAATTCATGGGCAAAATGTCCCCTTTGATGCTGTGGTAGTGGATAAATCCACTGGTGAGGGAATAATACGCTCTAAAGAGAAACTTGATTGTGAACTACAGAAGGACTACACATTCACCATCCAGGCCTATGATTGTGGAAAAGGACCAGATGGCGCTAATGCAAAAAAATCCCACAAGTAAGTAAATCTGAGGGTGGCTGAGGGGAATTTCAGTTTAAGTAGTCTTCTGATTGATGTGGCCTATAGTCTGTATATTTGAAATGAACGTAAATCAGGTGATTCTGAAGGCTTAAAAATTATATTAATGCAAGTGGTTCAAAGCAAAACGAGAATTGCTTTGAAGTCGCTACACGTAAATTCTAGGGTGTAGTGACTTATTTGTCCTTTGACATATTGACACCTCCGGATGTTCCACAGGAAACTAATGTGCTAAATTAGGCTAAATTGGAAATACTGAGGAAAGCAGTTAGAATCCCATGAGAGCAAGGACCTCCAAGGGAAACTGAGCTGAAAGAGTAGTCCAAAGAAAATCTCTCCAATAGGTGTTAGTATTGTGGAGGGATAAAGGAACACATGTTTCTATAATTTCCAAGCAGCCTGAATAGAAAATCAAATTGTTGGTTTAAGATTCCTCTCTTTCTAGATTAAAACAACAATACCAGAGCAATCTGCTCTTTATGTAGATGGAAAGGAAATAACCACATAGTAACATCTGCTTTAAAAATAATACAGCACTTTGGAAGAAACATCTGTACAGCATGTGGCAGACTACTGGTAGTGCTCAGGGAAGAAGGGCATAAACAAGATGAGGATTGGGTCAGGAGGAGATGTCATTACTTTCCTAGCTATATATCTTACCTAAGTTAAAGGGGATACAAGCATGGGAAGCCTTTTTGTAGGGAAAGATGCTGTAGGAAAAGTGATATTTAGGTAAACAAAATATTTGATAATACAATCAACTATTGAAGAAATACTCAAAAGGAAAAGATTACAAACCACTTCAGAGACTGGGTGGAATTCTATCCTCTGTAAAGTGTGGCTTCATGTGACTCCCTCTGCACAGCAGCTGTTCATTTTGTAGTAGAATTTGCAATTTTCAGCCACTTTTCCCCATTGCTGCAGGAGATGGACCAAACACAAAATGGCAGAGTCCTGTGGCACGTTATAGTCTATAAGGTGCCACAGGACTCTTTGCCGCTTTTACAGATCCTGACTAATACTGTTACCCTTCTGATACCAAACACAAAATGTAAATGCCAGTTCCCACCAAAAGGAACATTCCCTAGATACAAAAGGGAAGACAAGCGGAGTCAACAGTTTAGAGCAAGCCCAGTGCATGGGTAAAAAAGCAACAGCACTGTGATACTTGCTTCCTAGAGCATCAATAAATGACTGCTTAAACTCACCCCCGGTGTCAAAAACTGCACTTTCACTTTGTGGGTGGCTAGGCTCTTAGTCATCAGCTCTGTATTACTTGTTCTCTTGGTGTTGAAATATGTTACTCTCATACAAATTTATTGAGAATGTACTATCCTGAATCTCCTTAACTGATGTGTGGCAATAAAGTTAATCTCTTCCTGCTGATGAAAATGTATCCTGCATTAAAGGAAATTTAAATGTCTAGTGAGTCTCTTTGCACTGCATTTGTTGGCCATATTGGCTAAAATAAGCCCCCTTTTTAAAAGAGAAACTCTTAGGTAAGCATTAGAAATATTTACTTCTGGAGGACGGAGGCATTAATAAAATGTTTCTCTCTAATGTTTTTACATTCCTGACACTTGTTCCATGATTCACACTTTGCTCTTTGTTGTTTTCTTCATTGACACATTTTTCCATTCTGTATTTACGCACACACTGTGACAAGTGCAAGAGGAAAGGCACTGTGTCCCAGACTTTCTGGGATTACTTGGCTCATGATAAAATATTTTAGATGGGTTTTCTGCTATTTTCATAATCTCTGACCTTTCACTTCCCCCTACAAAAAAAGAGCTAATTTTGTTTTAGCTGACTTACACAACTTTATATATTCTTATTGAAACAAAACTAGTCTAATGTTCTTGATTGAGCCAGTAGTCTGAAGCCTGACTTCTAATTGTCATTTTATATTTGTTTTCCATAACAAATTGTTAATTAAAACATAATATTAGGTGTAGTATAAGCTTGCTATCTGATGGTGCATGATAGCAGAAAGGGATAGTAGCGTGTTTGAAGCACACAATTAATAATCAGATATTGAGGTTTTATTCCCAGTTTGCCACAAATTTTAGTTTTTTAACCTTTCTTTGCCTCCCTTTTCCTCTGTAAAATGGCAATAACTTACTTATTGCACAGGGGTGTTAAGGACTTATTACTCCTGGGGGAATTCTGCACCACTGTGCATGTGCAGGATTTATGTCCCCTGTAGATTTCTTTGCTTCCCTACAGAAAAATTACTTTCTGATCGCTCCTTCAGCTACAGGGGGAGGAATCACTGTACACGGAGCTGCTCGCCCACCAGCCATGCATCCAGACACTTGTGCTGAGCCAGACCCTCACTCCCCCTGCTCCTGGGCCACCCAGATGAACCACAAGCACCCAGATCCCCAGCATACCCCCAGATTTCAACTGACATTCCTATGTTAGTTGAATGGCAGCTCTCTAACATTCCTATTTCACCCAGTGTTAAAAGCTGACCATTCTGTCTCTTCTCCAGAGCAACAGTACATATTCAGGTGAATGATGTTAACGAGTATGCTCCAGTGTTTAAAGAGAAGTCCTACAAAGCAACAGTTATTGAGGGGAAGAGGTATGACAACATCCTGAAAGTAGAAGCTGTGGATGCAGATTGTTCTCCCCAGTTCAGCCAGATATGCACCTATGAAATTGTAACTCCAGATGTTCCCTTTGCTGTTGACAAAGATGGTAAGAACCAAGGAGGGGGGAGAAATTGTTCTAAAGTGGTACTTTAGAATAATGTTTCAAATTTGGTCAATGTCAAAATAAAATTAGTGCTTCAGAGTATTCTATTACAAACTTAAATCACTCCATTTTATAATCTAGTTCTACAGTGTAACTGAGCAGACATGTTTTTGTGAGCATTTTAGAGTCCTATTTGAACTGTATATAATATAAGGTAGGTTGTCTTTCACCGTTAGTATGAACCTCGCTATTTCACCTGTCTAACATATCTAGCTTCCACAAGTCTACATTCAGTGCCACACTCAAATAGCAGTGACTTCAAGTGTTTGCTGCTTCTGAAATTTTATTTTGTTGGAAAGTGTTGTGTCCGTGTCCAGCGCGCCATCCATATTCCCCCCCGCCAATATTTTAGAACCCAGGGACCAAAGAGAGCAGTTTCTAAGGCATTTGCTGTTTTGGTCAGGAAGGACAGTCTTTTTCAAACTTCTGTAGCATGTTTAATTGTGGGCTTTATTGAAGAAGCTGGTGCCAAGTTCAGGTCTTATGGGATGTTAACCATGAAGTACAGAGCCTATGGTCTGCTGTTGTTTTGTCTTTTAAAAACAGCAATGTAGATATACCATGTTCTAAACCAGCTGTTAAGATGGTTTTTCTTTCTATAACTGTTCTTCCGTATTTAGGATTGGTTTTACAAATAAACTTTCTATAAAGCTTGAAAACACCATGTAAAACCTTATTTAAGACAGAGAGGGCTTGAGAGGTTACACTATGGAGTGGAGGATGCTGTGGTCAATGAAAAGTACAAATTTAACTTGCTCCCTGAACTGTGAAGGCCACATACAGTTAGAGTTCTCACTCCTCATCTGCAGACAGTTAAATCTTTGGTTTTATTGAAAGATTTACACTAACATAATGAGCTGCAAAAAGACAGTGCTAAGACTGCATCTGCTGCTGTATTTATTTGTGTTAATCTTCTGGATTTAATCTTAAAGAATTGAGTTTGCTGTTTAGGGTATTACACCCACATAAATTGAGGGAAGGGTTAATTAAAGCTTAATTACATGTTACTATCCAAGTCTTAGCACCTGGAGGGGAAAAAAGTATACTTAATGAAGCTGAGTCTAAAAGATGAACATATATTTGCTGTTAATTGGCTCTCCACTTTTGCCAGGTTATATAAAAAATACAGAAAAGTTAAACTATGGCAAGGAGCACCAATATAAGCTTACAGTGACTGCATATGACTGTGGGAAGAAAAGAGCTGCTGAGGATGTATTGGTGAAGATTAGCATTAAGCCTACATGCAAGCCTGGCTGGCAAGGTTAGTTCAATCCCCTCCTTTCACCAGCTGCTATTACTTTACTGCAGTTAAACACTGGTAAACACCAGAGATCTCTAATCTTATTTCTTTGTGTGGATATACAGGCTGGAGCAAAAGAATGGAATATGAGCCTGGGACTGGTTCTCTGGCTCTATTCCCTAATATACATTTGGAGACCTGTGATGAACCCATAACTTCTATACAAGCAACAGTTGAACTAGAGACTAATCATATTGGGAAAGGTTGTGACAGAGATACTTACTCTGAGAAATCCCTTCACAGACTCTGTGGTAAGAATGCATTGATTGGTTTGAAACTGAGTAAAAGTCAGAATAAGGAATATCAAACGAATGGGCAGACTCAATAACGAGTCAGTACAAAAGTTGCCCCAAAATCTTATCTAGCAGACCTTTATATACTTGGTGAGTCTGACTGAACTTGATGTTTTCAAATGACTATCTCATCAGAGGAAGAAGAATCATATTGTAGTCCCCTTTTAACCTCCCTATTCTCCTATTTTGGGCAGTAATTTCTCTTACTGGTGAAAAATGCTCCAGAATTGAATGACTGGGGGTGTGTGTGGATGTTCATTATTATTGAAAACTGCCTATTTTTCAAGATGCAGGACAAATGTGGGGGTGTCTTTTCAGAGGCCGTGATGAAGAGATGGATTATAAAGTGGAGAAAATAAGTCCTGGAATGAAGGACTTCACTTAAACCAGCTAAATCTATGCTCTGTTGCATAGGGGCTAGAGGGCCCTTTTGCATTCACCTATGCTCTGATTAGGAGGATTAAAATTCGTGAGCCCCTCCGATGCAAAATGAAAGGATAGAAATTATGGGCCAGTCTGTCAATGATGTTCAGCACCTTCAGTTGAAGTCACCCAAGACTGTGGGTGGTTCAGCACCTCTGGAAGTCTGGCCATATGCTTATAATATGTTGCCAAACCGTCTCATTGGGTGTGAGAAGGAAATTCTCCTCCCAAAATGTTAACTGAGGCTATGTCTACGCTACAGTTTCGTCGACAAAAGTTATGCCTCTGTTGCATGTCTGCACTGTGCTCACTGTGTCGGCAGAGCGCATCCATATTAGCAGCTCTTGCATTGACACAGAGAGCAGTGCACTGTGGGTAGCTATCCCTCTGTGTGCAACTGGCGGCAGGGTGCTTTGGGAAGGATTTGCAATGCCTCATGGGGCAGGTATAGCATCACATGATGCAGATTTCTCAATCCCATCTTCCATGTGCATCCAACTAGATTGCCAGCCACTTTTCAACTGACGTGTTGGGGGAGAGTATTTGTGGGGGAGAGACAAACTAGCATGTACTGGGGGAGTGTGTATGTGCGAGATACTGTGTGTGTGTTGGGGGGAGAGTGAGTGTGTCGGTGTGCTGTCTCTCTAAGTTCAGACAGAGGCTGGAGCAACCAGTCCTGCGGCAGGGAGAGGGGGACACTTCCCCCCCCCATATTAATCACTGCCTCCCTCCCTGGCTCTGCACAGCAGTTGTCCTTGCCCCCTCCCCCTTCCAGCCTGTAGCCTGTCTGCCCCTGTGTTCCTGTTGCCTGGGGAAAGCAGGATTTTGGGTTAATGATTTGCTATTTGCTGCCATATGCTTAGCTGTCAGAACTTCCCAGAGATTTAAAAACGGAGAGGCGCATGCCTGCGTAGCTGTATGCAGTGTGGCAGAGTTCGAAACAGTGAGCAGAGTGGTCATGGTGGGCATTGTGGGATAGTGGGGGAGGCCAATTATGGCGACATAATGAATGGCAGTGTCTACACCAGTGCTTTGTCTCTTTAACTTTGCTGCGAAAAGCTCTATGTCCCTTGTCAAGGTGGCTTTATTTTGTCGGCAAAACAAGAGTTTTGCCAACAAAAGTAGCATTATAGTATGTACATCTCTACTGTTTTGTCAGCAAAAGCTGCCTTTTGCTGACAAAACTGTGTAGTATAGATAAGGCTTAAACTTATTCTCTGTCCCTTATCATCTCTCCTCTTTACACTATTGTCTTTATAATGGTGTAAGTTTTACATGAGCAATTCTGCTTACTCAGGGGCTGAACTTGACTTGTATGTAGGTTTTAGGTGGATACGTGTGTGCAGCAGTCTTATTATCTGCTGAAACTTTAACCAATAACATCCATATTTGTGAACTTTACTTAATATTGTGGCAGTTCCTGAGCTGCTGGCACTATTAATCAATGCAGAAGTCTGGTGTGCTTCACTGTGACATCAGTTACCCTGGATTTGGAGTTCTGAGTAAACAGAATGCTGAGCTTCTTTTAGGGAGTGGATATTTTGCATGATTAAACGGCCATTCTTGTGACTGATTTGGGCTCCAAAGGGAATCTCATCCAGCCCTCTTTAACCAGAAGAAGTAAAGATCTCAAGACTGGTAAAGAGTTATAACAGGAGAAAAGTGGTGTCATCCTCATGGCTCTGGAATTCAGGAAGTAAAATGCCTTAATGTATGATATTATGACTCCTAGCATAAACAGTGACAAGGAGGCTCTAGGTAGGCAAAGCCTAGAGAGCAAACATTGTTTGCTACATTGGATGTCTACCAAGAGGTTAAATGGCTGGAACAAGTAATTCAAAGCTGTTAGGCTTGACCATGTTTAACTACATTGCAATTTAATTTAAAATTGCTTGGTGCATGACACTAATACAGGATTCTTACAGCTAATGCTGAAAGGTTAGCAATCAAAACAAACAATTTGGTTTGACACCAATTCTTAGATTCCTTCTGTGTGTTTTTAGTAATATACTTTTATTGTAGGTGTTTCCTCTGGCACAGCTGAGCTGCTTCCCCCTCCAAGTAGCACTGCTAACTGGACAATAGGACTTCCTACTGATAATGGCCATGACAGTGACCAAGTCTTTGAATTTAATGGCACTCAAGCTGTGAAGATTCCAGATGGCATTGTCACAGTCAATCTAAAAGAGCCCTTTATGATTTCGGTGTGGATGAGGCATGGGCCTAGTACCAAGGAGAAGGAGACAGTACTCTGCAATTCAGACAAAACAGGTTTGTAAATACTTCAATTGTAAACAGTCTCTCTTTGGTTTTGGTGATATATTTGTTGCAGGTCACTCAAGGCTCTTCTAGATTAGATTCACTTTGGAAGCAACAAGCCACGCTGAAAAACTCACTTTTATTCTGGAGTAATATCCAGGTAGTGAGTTATATTGGCATAGCTAGAACAGTATAATTATACAGCTGTAGTTCTACTGATCAATTTTCCTGTGTAGACAAGCCCTTAGAGTATTTAGTTTTCGTGTAGATAAAGGGAACTTGATACCAGTTTCTTTATACTGTAGAGATTTTAGCCATTGTGATATACCAATTGATCTGGCAGTACAATCTGTTTAGATTGTGTGATTTGAAAGAACCTCATTCTTGATACGTCATGACTATCATGAGGCTATATGCAGTAGGTTTAGCAATATGGATCCTCACTGTTCTGTTCTGTTTTTTTTTTTTAAAGAGGATTGAATGTGGAATATTTGCTTCTAGGGGAAAATAGCTCTCTCCCTCTCCTTCCACCCCCTCCATGGTGAAGCTGCTCTTATCCTTTGAATAGTTTCTGTGAATGCTTCAAACACCGTTTTGAAGACAGTATTTGTGATGGGTTCGGTCACAGAGACCCCCTTGGGACTGTCGCCTGTCATGCTGAATTTACCTCTGAGCCCATTTTCCCTGCCAGCTTGGGATTCCAGAACCCTGCCTTGTTGAGCCAGACATGCTAGCTTGCTGCAACACAGACCAAGGTCTGGTCCATGCCCCCAAAGCTGCAGACTTTAACCAAAAACTGCTCAGCAGGTCACCTATCTCCAGCACCCAGATCCCAATGGGATCCAAAATCCAAATAAATCCGTTTTACTCTGTATAAATCTTATACAGGTTAAACTCCTAAATTGTCCCTCCTCTATAACACTGATAGAGAGAGATTCACAGCTGTTTGCCTCCCCTGGGTATTAATCACTTACTCTGGGTATATCAATAAACAAAAGTGATTTTATTAAGTATAAAAAGTAGGAATTAAGTGGTTTCAGGTAATAACGGACAGAACAAAGTAAGTTACCAAGCAAAATCAAACAAAACACACAAGTCTAAGCTTAATACATTAAGAAACTGATTACAAATAAATCTCACTCTCAGATGTTCCAATAGGTTTCTTTCGCAGACTAGACTCCTTCCTAGTCTGGGCCCAATCCTTTCCCCTGGTACAGTCCTTGTTAGTTTCTACAGGCGTTTTGGGTGAAAAGCAGGGACTTTCTCATGACTGGGACCCCTTTTGTTTGGCACAAGGCAGGAATCTTTTGTCTCTCTGGGTTCCCACCCCTCCTTCTAAATGGAAAAGCACCAGGTTTAAGATGGATTCCAGTATCAGGTGACACATTCACTTGTCCTGTGAGACCCCCTCCATTCTTCCAGGGCTGGTCCGCACATATACAGGAAGGCTTGCAAGTAAAGAAACCATTTACAACCAATTGTCCTAGTCAGTGAGAGCCATCAAGATTCTAAACCACCATTAATGGCCCACACTTTGCATAATTACAGTAGGACCTCAGAGTTTATATTTCATATTCCTAGTTTCAGATACAAGAATGATACATGCACACAAATAAGAGGAATATATTCAGTAGGTTATATGATACTTTACAAGAGACCTTTTGCCTGAAGCATATTCCAGTTACATCATATTTATACTCATAAACATATTTTTACAAAGTATATGGTGTGCAATGTCACTGTATTGGTACAAAAGAATATCTGATAACTCTTCTTTTGTAATTGCTTGCTGATAGAGTACAAGATTCTTGCCTCTGTTAGCTAGAGCAGGGGATTTGTTCAGTGATTTTTAGGAGAAGGCTTTCTGGGTAACAAGCTGTCTGGTCTCTCAAAGGAAGCCAAGCCAAAAATACAAGCAAAGCAAAACAAAACAGGCCCCCTATCATTAACAGAATTGAATTTGATCAAAAGAGAGAGAGACATCTCTTTACATCTGATCTAAGAAATATTTTTCAACCTACTGCTGATACTGTCTACCTAGTAGCAAAGATCATTCTTTGAAACTTTTTTGTGTGTGTTTGCTTGAGAGTATCAGGATCAACAAAGAATCCTTGGAATTATTGGAATCCTTGAAGTAATTTGAATGAGAAAAAATAAACTTAGTTCAGAGTTGTGCCCTATTTTAACAGGGGAGGGAGGTGTACAGAGGTGGTATGCAGCATATCTCCAAAACAGACTGCTTTTTCTGCGCAGTTATGCATATTCCAGTATTGTTTGAGGTTGATAATTTCTGAAATTATGAATCCCTTTCATCTTCTTTTCAGCAGGATATTATACAGTTTCTTTTTTTAAAAAAACTAGGTCTCTTATGTTTAATCATAATATGTTTCTATTCATAATACATTTGTGTTGTTGGGATGGGAAACTACAAGGTTTGGGGCTTTTCCTTTCTCTCCCTCCTTGGCTGATTTATGCAAGATATGGGTAACCTGAATTAAAATTACTTCATCCTCACTCTCACTTCCTTGTATCTCCCAACATCTTCCTTTTATATTTAGTTTAGATCCACAACTGTGGGTCAGGACCCCAAAGTGGGTTGCAACCCCATTTTAATGGGGTTGCCAGAGCTGATGTTAGACTTGCTGGGGCCTGAAGCAGGAGTCCCACTGCCTAGGGCTGAAGCTGAAGCCTGAGGGCTTGAGCCCTGGGCAGCAGTAGTCAGGCTTCAGCCCTGGGTAGCGGGGGTCAGGTTACAGTCTCCCCCGACCTGGGCTGAAGCACTCAAGCTTTGGCCCCCCTCCTGGCTTTGTCCACCCACCCCCTGTGCAGCAGGGGTTGGGCTTCAGCTCTGGCCACCCCACCAAGGGCGGTGAGAGTTGGGTTTCAGTCCCCCTTCCTGGGGTCATGTAGTAATTTTTATGTCAGAAGGGGGTCACGGTGCAGTGAAGTTTGAGAAACCCTGGTTTAGATTGTTAATTCTTTAGGGCATGGACCATATGTGTTTAATATCCTCGTGAAGCATCTTTCCTACCTATAGTGCTATTATACATAGAATCATAGAATCTCAGGGTTGGAAGGGACCTCAGGAGGTCATCTAGTCCAACCCCCTGATCAAAGCAGGACCAATCCCCAATTTTTGCCCCAGATCCCTAAACGGCCCCCTCGGGGATTGAACTCGCAACTCTGGGTTTAGCAGGCCAGTGCTCAAACTACTGAGCTATCCCTCCCCCCCCAAACATGTTAAATGGTGTTAATTACCAGCAAGATATGCTGTTTAATTGGTAACAGAAGATTTTTCACTACCCACAATTTGAATTTTGTTCGATTTTCTCCTATTGGTAGGCTTACCCCTGTGATGCTTCAGTCCTAGTCCTTGGTTAGGATGGGGAAGGAAGAACATGTGTCTTATTAGCTATGATGTTATCAGTATTACTGTTGGATTGTTTAGGAATGGATGACCTAAAACTGCTTCCTGGGCACTTCTTTTCCCTTGAAGCTATAGCATGCTTGATTTATTTTAAATCTGTCTCGTGCTCTCATTTGTGAAGCTTAATACTATTCTGTAGGACGGTATTAATAGCACATTCACATATCAGTCATGTAGTTTAGGGTTACGTGAATTCTCAACTATCGTTTCCAGTTCTAGAGTTTTAGGGCACAGGGCAATGGGAAAGAGTAACATTAATGTAACCTTTTGTGCAGATATGAACCGGCACCACTACTCTCTTTATGCACACAATTGCCGACTTGTTTTCCTCTTCCGCCAAGATCCTTCAGAGGGAAAAACTTACAAACCTGCGGAATTCCACTGGAAACTGAACCAGGTGAGTATGAAAAGGGTACTTGTTAAGAAATTACAATTTAAGTATCCATAGGAGCCTAAAACAGCATGATAGTTTTACTTGTAAATTAAGTCTTTGTGGCAATCCAAACTCCTTATTCCACAGTTTACTAAAATAAACTGAACTGTGTTTTATAGTTCTAAAGTTTCAAGGCCATATTCTGCTATCCTTATTCATGTAGAGTTACATCTTGCTTCTGTAGTGTCCCTCAGGAAGTCAATGGGGATTAGTTATGGAATACAGTTCAATTCTGTATGAGTAAGGGTGGTAGAAACTAACTTTAGGTGAGTAAATTAAGTGTTTAAAAGATAGGAACCAGATTTGGTGGAACTTGTCTCCATTGAACACAATAAAAAATGAATGACCATTGTACTTGCAAGTATTCCCATGTGTTTATAACAATTAAGTACTTCTGAGCATATGACTTTTTTGTAGCCAAAGAATGTAATAAGATAAACTGTTTTTTAATTTTGCACACTGGAAGAAAAATTTTCCTGACACCATGTGCATTGCTGGTGTTAGATAAGCAAACTGACTTATTGGTAAAGCAATTTTTGTAATATTGGTAGCAGTCATGATCAGGAAGACTAACATTAGAGAGTTTAATTTTTTTTTTTATTGGACCAATAAATGTGAGCAAAATAAGTAAATTTGTGTCGTTAATAGCTCTCATATAGAGGTTCCTTTAACTGCTTCCAGCTAATGTTGAGGATCTGTTTGTTTGCTGCCAGTTATATAAGCAGTAAGACACATCTGAATTTCTGATGCTGGAATGTAACCACACAATTAGTAACTTTCTAGCATTCTTCACATACTGGCATATGCTGCTGTGATTATAAAATGGCCTTGTGCATAGGTATAGTGAGTTGACAACATTCCCATAATTGCAACCAGCTTCCATTATTAAAGATCTCTGATTTTGGCTTGGGACTCTTTTTTTTTTTTTTTTTTTTTTTTTTAGAAATTGCCATATTTATATATTACACAGAATACTTCAGCAGAACAGGATAAAAATTTTTCAAATAGTGTTTTAATATGGCAGTGTACTAAATGTACTCCAGTGAGTACTTTTCTTTTCTGATTTCGGCTGTGCTGTGTTATAGGTTTTGTAAAAATTAAATTCATTGCACAGAAATATTTGCCCATATGGTGACTTTGCAACTTTCCTTTGTTGGCAATAGAAGAAACTATTAATGGATTTAACACAGACAAGCTTCTTTGGAAACAGCTTTGCTGTCCACAACTTTATTTATATACTTAAAAAAAAAATTGTTTCTTGGACAAAAAATTTTACTTAAGAAATAAAAGGTGCTGGAACTCTGTTTTTAAACATTACCGGTCTTTCTCTTCCCAGGTGTGTGACAAGGAATGGCATCATTATGTCCTCAATGTTGAATTTCCAACAGTGACGCTCTATGTAGATGGAGTTTCATATGATCCTTTCCCAGTGACTGAGGATTACCCACTACATCCTTCCAAGATAGAAACTCAGCTGGTAGTTGGAGCATGTTGGCAAGGTAATGATTGATTTTCTCATTTCCATGAATGGTTAGTTCTCTTCAGGGCAATGTAAAAAGCAATCTTTCATCTCCTACAGATTTTTTCCTCTGGCCCACTATCCCATATTTCTTCTTTAATTTAGTCACCTTTTCTGGAGTGCCGTTGTACTCATCACACATAGGTAGATATGAAATACCAAATTTACATCTAGAAATGCCAGGCAGGGTTTCACTTAAGAAGTGATTTCTGTAATAACTATGGGAGTATAGTCAGTTTCATTTTTGGTAATATTAACAAAGGTACATTTTATTCTTAAGATTACTAGGCAGAACCTTTGTTTCAAATTAGGTTAGAAAACAGACTTTAGAAAAACCAAGCTCTCATTTTTGGCCATGTTTCTATTTGAGGATTTAATTAAGTAACAGTAATGTTTTCCCTTGAGGATTTTACCACTTGTGGTTATAAAAAGAAAAAAATAGCAGCAGTTTTATATGCCAACTAAGCTTCAATTGTGATTCTCTGCAGACTGCTTAATGCTGATTCACAGCCTATATTACTGGTGATGCTTGCTCATCAAAAGCCTGAGAAAATGGGGCAGGTGTCCTCTGAACATGGAGCATTGGAAGTAGATTACCAAGGCACTGCAGTGGGCTGCTCAGTTCAGTGCTTTTTTTTTTTTAAAAAGCATTTTGCTTACTGATGAAATTACTTACGAGTTGGAAAACTGCTGATCTAGCTAGAAAATCTTGACCTAATAGAACAATACTTTTTTAGTAGACAAGTATTAGATCATAGATATTTTACTATAGGTCTGCAAGCTTATGTCAAACTGTTGCATCTGCATACAGTACATAGGACATTCATAGAGCATGCAGTAAGGAGAGTCTTATGGTGCCTCTTTTTCTCTGAGATTTGAGGCCTTGGAAAGATAAAATGACAGTCAAGTGGTCAGAATAAGCATTACATATTGTGAGGGGCCTATTACCTTTTCAATACTTGCTCATTTGCAAAATTCATTAACTTGCATCCAGTCTCCCAATCATTAGAGTGAATTAGTGAGGTTCCAGTTCACTTCATTTATTGCTATATAGATGGATTTCAGATTATCCCTTTTTGTTTTGCTATAGTGCAGCAGCAAGTGGAGCAGTAACTAGCTTCCAGAGCGCTGCAGTGTGAAAGGGGAAACCAGAAATAATTTGCCAGCTAAATGTCTGGAATCCTCCAAGGCTTCGATATAGGCTCTTATATCCTAACACAAGCCCAATCATTTTTACCTGTTAATATTTGTGTTCCTTTGGTCTCCACATAGAGGTTCCCTGTTGTGATGTGCATTAGCACCACTATATAATCCTTTCATTCCTTCCTGCTTCCATCATGGCTGTTGCCAGTAATGGACTTGATTTGAAATGGGGATGCTAAAACTTTGGGATCGAGGACTTGTGGGTCTATCAGGAAATTCTATTGAAAACCTTATTTTAAGAGGATTATAACTCAGTCAGAGAAGAATTTATGCAAGAGTGAAACTAATGCTTAAGGTCTTGACCTGAGAGCAATATTGTTTGCTTTACCAAACTTTATATATAATCTAGATCAGCCCAATTTATTTAAAGAAGATTTTAAAACTTTTCCCTCCTTAAAGTTATGCTTTCTAAATCCTCTTTAACATTTTTAGTCTACTACTCTTCTAAAAAGCTGCAATTTCAAAAATTGGCCAATTAATATATGCAGTATTATTAAATTGGTCTGAATTATTAGTCAGTAATGGCTCCTTTTGATCTGTCCATAATACTTTTTTTCCTTAGGAGATCTGTTAACATAGACTTTAATCTCCCCATCATACCTGTGAAGATGGGAATATGAAGTATACTAGCTGCTGGGTTTGGCAATGGTTTATATAAGAAAATCCAACTCAGTGTCTAAGGCTAAAACTGATTAAATTCATACCAGTTGTGAGGAGCTGGTTGGGATATAAGCAGAATATGCTTGGTGAAAGGGTGTGTGTGTGTGTGTGTGAGAGAAATAACTTACAAGTCCCTCACTACTTGGTCCCTTCCCCATTGTCCCTATTCTTTGTCTTGCTTTTCTACAGAATATACAGGAAATGAAAATGACAATGAAACTGTGCCTGAAACATCTGCAGGTTGCTGGAGTATTTTCCACTACTTTTTTTTATTTCATTTTTAAGCCAAGACATTGCTTCATCTCACCCATAGCATGAAATGCAGGCATTGCATTTTGGCCATTGATACCCCAACATAATCTGCTTCTGGGCTGTTTCTTCATTGTACTGTTATTTCCAATGCTTCACTTCCTGATTTTATTTTTACTGCATATAAGTGCACATCCATGGACAAACTTGAAACCATTGTGATTGCAGTGAAGTGGTGTAATATGAGCCATTAATTAATGAGCCATTAATACAAAGTATTAGCTACACTTTTTTTTATCCAGTTTTATTCAAATATCATTGCATAGATCTTATATGTAACCCAAAGGACAATATGTCTTGATAACACCTAGAATTCCCAGTGGAGTACTCACTTGACCAGAAGTCTGTAAAAATGTCAGTTGGAGCCAACAGAAATACCAGCTTTTCTTCCCATTTGGCTGACGTTGCAATGTTTTATTGTTCTACATAGTTTCAGTGGTTCTCTGGGTTTCATGT
Organism: Lepidochelys olivacea; assembly: GCF_965140295.1. Lineage (NCBI taxonomy): Eukaryota > Metazoa > Chordata > Testudines > Cheloniidae > Lepidochelys > Lepidochelys olivacea. Next base: position 19,984,333 of record NC_140428.1, read on the forward strand.
CTTGGTTTGAGATTTAATTTACTACATATTTCTAAGAGAATACATTTAGGTACTTAATATTTGTGTAAGGTCTGGAACTGCCTTGAATGCCGTAGAAGTACATACATGAGAAGATTTCTGATAGCTTACTTTTAACTTGGCAAACAAAAGCATAACAAGATCCAAGGGCTGGAAGTTGGAGCTAGGCAAATTCAGTCTGGAAGTGAGGGAAACTTTTAAATGAGGGAAACTATTGGAACCACTTACTGAGGGCTGCAGTGGATTTTTCTATCACTTGGATGTCTTTCTGAAACTGCACTCTAGCTCAATCAATGATGAACTTGAAATAAGAGTTACTAAGTGAAATTCTGTGCTCTGTGTTAGGCAGACTGGATCATTGTAACAATCCCTTCTGGTTTAAAATGTATGCAACACTTCAGGTTCTTGGTTTAGCATAAATTGTACTTTGTTGCACTTTCTCCTGTCCTGATAGGTGTCTCCTGATTTTCTAGCGTTAATGACCAATAGGAGATACCATTTCAGCACTAGGGTTAAAGTCTCATCAGAGAGCTCATAAGCTCTGTCTATGGTCTTCTTTAAGTACACCACCTCGCTGTATAGGCAAAAGTAACATTTGTGATGGAAACACTAGCCTCTGCTTCACAGTTCAGGATGGCCATACATGTCTGTTTTGAGGGCCATATGCATGATGAACTGTTTAATTCTTTCATTGTGCTTGAACATGATCACAAGTTTAATACCCGGAATGGATATAAACTAACTTGCATGTGAATACATAATGGTAAAATAAAGCACATTTGATGATAAAAAGAAAAGGTTTAAGGTCTATAAAGATTTTTTCCCCCTTCTCTTTATAAAGGTGGCGAACTCCACATGGTTCAGTTTTTCCGAGGCAATCTGGCCGGATTAATGATCCGGTCTGGTAAACTGGAGAACAAGAAGGTGATAGACTGCCTCTATACCTGCAAGGAAGGATTAGATTTGCAAATTGCAGACGGCATTGGCAAAGGCATGAAGGTAAATGTGCATATGGATGAAGTGAAATGCACCTGCTGTGATTTACTAAGGGTTTGTCTATACTAGAAATGCTACAGCGGCACAGCTACGGCTCTGCAGCACCACTGCTGGAGTACAGAAGGGTTCTTCTGTTGGTGGAGTAAACCCACCTCTCCGAGAGGTTTGGTCACCAGGTCAATGGAAGAATTCTTCTGTTGACCTAGCACTGTCTTCAGTGGGGCATAGGTTGGCTTAACAACATTGCTCTGGGCTGTGAATTTTTCATACCCCTGAGTGATGTATTTGGTCAACCTAACTTTCTAGTGTAGACTAGCCCTAAGAAAGCACGTTCTTGACCTGGTAAAGATTTTCCAAATAGCTATATTATAGATGCAGCTTATAAAAGCAAGAGTGTTTTTTCTCTAGTATATCTTATACCAGTTCCTCAAATGAAATAATCTATACCAACTAAAGCATTTTTGTGCTAGGATAGCTGCCTTTCACTAAGACTGTTAGTGGTATAGAGATGCAGTTTAAAAAAAATCACACCCCTAGTGATATTAATAAACCAGCAAAAGTTTTCTAGTGTAGGCTTGGCCTCTAGTGGCCTTTGAGAATGCAAATGGATGCATAAGCGCACATGTATGGAGCCTAACAAAACAACTTAACATAATAGGTCTCATTTATGCGTAGGTATTTTATTTCAGTAGCAAGGCCTGTGAGAACAAGGCTACGTTTTCCTGACTTGTTAGCTATATCTCTTTCGGATGACTAGAGTGACAACATTGTTCCAAATTCCTGGAATTTTTCTTGGATAATGAAATACTGTAAATGTTTGACTTAAACTTTTAGGCTAATTGGGGAAGTTAAACTGAGTTGTAAAGCCAGTGACTAATGATTCTTTCTGCTTTGAATACAAATGCTAATTATCTCAGTGCTTAATAGTTTAAGCAGTGCTGAGCTTTTTGGCTTAATTATTCTAGCACATTGGTACTTGGATCTCTTTTTTTGATTTTTCTTCTGCTCTTTGGAATGGTTTCAGATTAATGTGAATCCCAGCCGGTCAACATTGACCTTGGAAGGGGATGATATTGACAGGTTTGACAAAGCCATGCAACATATTTCCTACCTGAATTCCCGCCAGTTCCCAACACCTGGAATCCGGAGGCTCAAAATCACCAGCAATGTCAAGTATGTCCTAGTGCAGAAAAATGCATCTATACATAAGGATATTGGGGACTTGGAGAAATAAACTAGAACAAAATTCTTTAGTGCAATGCCATTGACATGGTCACTAATGCAGACCTTTACTTGTGAAGGCTTTGTTCATGAGCCTTGAGTACTGAGGTGAAAGGGAATCTTCCAGTGATTAAAGAGGGCTTTGAATCAGCCCTTAGAACAGTTACCAATACCAAATTTGTTCTGTTACATAAAAATCCTGATCTGTTTCTTGGGACTGTTGATTAGATATCAGTGGTATTGTAACATTTTTGGGGGATCTGATCCAGGCATCAATAAATATTGTTCTAGATGTAAAGTAAGATATTTGATGCTGATTATGGCCAAAGTGTTCAAATTTAAGTGCCCAAATCTGTATCTAGGTACCTAAACAAGTGGTGTGACTTTTTTTTTTTTTTAAAAGAGGTGTTAGGCACCTGCAATTCCCGCTTAAGTCAAATGAAACTTCTGGAATAGTGTTTTGGGACAGAATCTTTTTGCTGTGAACAGCAGCCTTAAGTGCCTTGAGCTATTGCATATTTGTTAGCATTGCTGTCGGAACTTCTCCAGACTGGTTTCAGATGACTTTGAAGACACTGATCAGAGGGGGGGTGACCAAAGTCAGGCTGGAAAATGGTAACTTAAAAAAAAAAAAAAGGAAAAGACTATTTTGGATGTATTCTGTCATTCTTCAGGACTTTTTATGGTGACAAGAATGCACAATATTTCTGAGTATGCTGGTAATCTATAGGCCATTGATTCAGCTAGTGGCTGTCTACAAGCATCTGTATGAGATGGTTTATTGAAAGGAACTGCTATGCTGTTTGGACACTTAAACAGAGCTCTTGGCATTGGCATTGTTGCTTTACAGTAGTTCATGGGATGTTTCTCATTGGGTATGCATTTTCCTGGCTTCCTACCCAAGTTTTGGGTTTGAACGTACTCAGTATCCCAAAATAAAACTTGGAATGCTCCGGTGTAAAAAATCTTCACAAACAAAAGTTTCTCCTGGGTTTGCATCAGAGCATATGAAATTGTGAATTATGAACCATTATGTAGTTAGGCATCTAAATCCATCTGTATTTTCATGAAACAAAAAAGCATCATTTGGCCACTTTAATGACCAAAGTTCTCCAGGCCGTGTTAATAGGCATGTCACCCATCATTTCGAGTCTTATTTATATTTCTACTCAATTTATTTCTGGTTAGTTATTTCCTTAATGTCTGGTTTGATTTTTATTTTTCCTCATTGGGCAATCTTGGTTGTGATCATTGCAAGTGTGCACTGTGAGGACTTCTCCAGTATTGCAGCCTTACCTAGTGGCATAATCTGTGGATGTTAGTCATAGCCCAGAAAATGGGGCAAAATGTTCTCTATGAGCAAAAATTCATTTTAACATTGTTCCCTTTGAGGGGGTGGTAGTGGTGATCTACATTTCCAACACAATTGATGGATTTATTATAGGACCCTTGGGTCTGAGACAGAGCTTATTTATATGGGATTTAATTAAATAGTTGAAATGTTTTGTAGTATTTTAACTATTTAATTGCCACTGCAGTGCATAACTGCCTCTCCTTTAAGCCTGTCTTGCACACTTAAACAAACAGCCGTTGTATCTTTTGTAGGTGTTTCAATGAAGAAGCCTGCATTGCCATTCCCTTTGTGGATGGGTATATAATGGTCTTGCAGCCTGAGGAACCCAAGATCAGTTTGAGTGGCATCAACCATTTTGCCCGTTCTGCCTCAGAGTTTGAGAGTCCAGAGGGAGTTTCTCTCTTCCCTGAGCTTCACATAATCAGCACCATCACTCGGGAGGTGGAACCAGAGGGAGAGGGAGATGAGGATCCTACAGGTAACAAACTTGATTACTAACCTGGTTGTGGAATCTGTCCCCGTCCTGCAAATTCTCTGCAGTGTGGGGATGGCCCTCCATGTGTGTATATCCCCACTGTAGCACAGAACAGAGGGGGTAGGTGTCAAATTCTTCATGATACTGTCTTTTTGATGTAGCAGGAAGAGAGTGGGAAGGCAGGGCTGGGTGAGAGGGTGGGCATACTGTTTTTTCCCTGGGCCTGCAGAACTTCAGTCAGAAGTGAGAACAGTCTTAGACTGTTTCCTCTCCAAGGGAGAGAAGGCTTTTTGGGTGTGGTTTCTTAAATAAGAATTCAGTCTTGCACCTAGATCATTCTTCATGGTCAAATCCATCGTACCTAGTCAGAAGGGAAGAATTATAGCTGCTTATGACAGCTCCTTCCACTTTGCCTTTGGCCTTTCTGCTTATTTCTTTGGCTTCCATGTCCTCCTTCAGTCCAAGAATCTTTGGTATCAGAGGAAATCATGCACAACTTGGATACATGTGAGGTCACAGTGCTAGGAGAGGAGCTAAATCAGGAGCAGGAAAGCCTCGAGGTTGACATGACACAGTTACAGCAGAAGGGCATTGAGATGAGCAGCTCCAACCTTGGCATGATCATCACAGGTAAGGGGTTGCCACCTTTGGCCTTGTGCTGGGAAGGGTTTGAGGCAAATGAGAACAGGAACTGTGTATTTGTGTGCTTACTAAGTGAAATATTTAAGTGAATGAAAACTTTGTCCTGTCCCATCTCCTTCCCCCACCCCAAAACCCCAAGTCTATAGTTCTGACAAGTAGCTGGGTTTTTTTTATCCTCCCAGGTGTTGATACTATGGCCAGCTATGAGGAGGTTTTGCACTTGATACGCTACAGAAACTGGCACACTGTCTCCCTGTTTGACCGAAAGTTCAAGTTGGTCTGTTCTGAGCTTAATGGTCGCTATGTCAGCAATGAATTTAAAGTGGAGGTATGTGAGCTAATCTCATCCCTTTGAAAGTGGTCAGAGCCTGCATAGATGAAAGTTAATGTTCCAAGAAATTGATCAGTAAATGGTTGGATCTCTGCTTTCTAAATATTACGTCATCAGAGTAGACTAGGGTGTGTTAAGCTATGTTTTAATGGGTTGTCAATCTGAAAGTTGCCTTCACTGATTCCAACTCCAAGTGATGCACAAACCAGATCATATGGAGTTGGGACTCCGTGTGTATCCTACTATATGGAATGCAGTTAAGGGGAGTAAGTGGGGAAGAGGCTGGATGGGGAGGTGGGACACTAGAAAATGGACTGTTGGGAACAGTACTGCATTGGCCCTAAGGAAATGGACTTGAGAAGTCTTTTCCAACTCTAATTTCTGTGATTCTGTAAATTACTCTATTTTTTCTTGCAATGGGGCTTACTACTGTCTTGCTTGCATGACACAGAGGTTACCAGGAAGACTAATCCTGAGTGACAGGAGGAACTACTTGAAATAAAAATTATTATTGCCCTCCATGTTTACACTGGGAAAGAAGCTTAAAGCTACACAGTATCTATAGAAGAATATGAATTAATGAGTCCTGCTGTTGATGTGAACATCGAGGTTAACTAACCCTCAGTGTAAATATACACCAAAATTCATCAATAGGTCCTCTGAGTGATGATGATCTTGATATTTGCTGCAACATGAAGTTATTGTTGTATTGAGAGCCATTGTTGCATATCTGTATATCTGTCCATTGTAAACTTGAATTTCATAAGCTGCACTTTTAAAAATCAGCCAATGTGAGGACAGTGCAGTTAAATCTGACTAGCCAGCATTTGATAACCATCCCCCACTTCCCTTTCCCCATCGAGGAGCAGAAATTGCATGAGTAGCTAACATGGCTATGCTTCCTGAGGAAGTACTGTAAACTTTGATCCAGGATCTTTACAATTCAGCAAACTGGAAATGCCGTCCTTGGAAATGCTTCCTTGTCATTTACTATATTTCCCCTCTTCCTATTGTGCAGCTGGCCATGCACCACATCTGTCTAGTCACTACTCCCCATTACAGAGAAGGATACGCTTAGCAATGTATTGGTGGAGAGGAAAGGGAAGCTCACCAAAACATGAAATGTGCTGAACTTGTAGCTGAGCCTAACTTAATGAACCAGCTCTTCAGAACCTCTGTTAAACGTTTTTTCAAATGGTCTCTGGAGTTCCAAAGAATCTGAGTGTCTCAGTGTTTTGTCTGTGACCTGCTGTTTACCCATTGCTGTTAACTGAAGGTGATCCTACACCAGAATTGGGCAAACTACGGCCTGCGGGCCACATCCAGCCTGCAAGACTGTCCAGCCCAGCCCCTGGCCCGAGAGGCTAGCCCCTGAACCCTCCCCTGCTGTCCTCCCTCCCCCACACCCTCAGCTTGCTGCGCTGCCAGCGCTCTGGCCTGCCGCTTCTGCCAGGCAGCACGGCTGGCTCCAGCCAGGTGGTGGGGCTGCGAGCTCCTGCTGCCCTGAGCAGCATGGTAAGGGGGTGGGGAGCAGGGGGGTTGGATAGAGGGTGGGCCTGTGACAGATCTGTGCTGGTTGGTGTTGTGTTGTGTTGTATTTTGTTTTGAGGGGGATAGATACTGATACACAGGAACTGGATCCCATCTACTTGAACCAAGTGCATAAACAAGCTGCTTTATTTCCCTACCTTATTTTTTCCTTTTTGTTTTCAGGTGAATGTTATCCATACAGCTAACCCAGTTGACCATGCAAATCATATAGCTATGCAACCACAGTTTGTTCATCCAGTGCATCACACGTTTGTTGACCTCTCTGGTCACAACCTAGCTAACCCCCACCCCTTTTCAGGTAAGGATGGTCAGTCACTTAACTCCAATTGATTTTTTTTTTTTTTTTAAACTGGGGGCCTGACTGTGTGGCTTCTTGTTGCAGAGGGTTGGAGTTTCTTGGGGTGCCTTTCCAGAGACAGCCAGCAAATTAAACTAATAATCTACACAGCTATTAACTTCAATGCTCTCTAAAATGCGAAGTCCTGTTCTGCTCTCCACACAGGAGGGAACAGCCTGCTAGAGATCTAGAAAATGCCAATCTAATGACAGAAACAAAGTCCAGCCCTTCCTGACTTGGTAATTTTGGAATACAGAACACTGCAGTGGGTGCTGTATAAGGACCTACATAAAGGAACTGGGGAACGGATTTCTCTGAACAGTATGACTTTTTATTCATAGAATATCAGGGTTAGAAGGGACCTCAGGAGGTCATCTAGTCCCACCCCCTGCTCAAAGTAGGACTGATCCCCAACTAAATCATCCAAGCCAGGGCTTTGTCAAGCCTGACCTTAAAAACTTCAAAGGAAGGAGATTCCACCACCTCCCTAGGTAATGCATTCCAGTGCTTCACCACCCTCCTAGTGAAAAAGTATTTCCTAATATCCAACCTAAACCTCCCCCACTGCAACTTTGGACCACTACTCCTCGTTCTGTCATCTGCTACCACTGAGAATAGTCTAGATCCATCCTCTTTAGAACCCCCTTTCAGGTAGTTGAAAGCAGCTATCAAATCCCCCCTCATTCTTCTCTTCCACAGACTAAACAATCCCAGTTCTCTCAGCCTCTCCTCATAACTCATGTGTTCCAGTCCCCTAATCATTTTTGTTGCCCTCCGCTGGACATTTTCCAGTTTTTCCACATCCTTGTAGTGTGGGGCCCAAAACTGGACACAGTACTCCAGAGGAGGCCTCACCAGTGTCGAATAGAGGGGAACAATCACATCCCTTGATCTACTGGCAGTGTCCCTACTTATACATCCCAAAATGCCATTGGCCTTCTTGACAACAAGGGCACACTGTTGACTTATATCCAGCTTCTTGTCTACTGTAACCCCAGGTCCTTTTCTACAGAACTGCTGCAGAGCCATTCGGTCCCTAGTCTGTAGCAGTGCATGGGATTCTTCCATCCTAAGTGCAGGACTCTGCACTTGTCCTTGTTGAACCTCATCAGATTTCTTTTGGCCCAATCCTCCAATTTGTCTAGGGCCCTCTGTATCCTATCCCTACCCTCCAGCGTATCTACCTCTCCTCCCAGTTTAGTGTCATCTGCAAACTTGCTGAGGGTGCAATCCACACCATCCTCCAGATCATTAATGAAGATATTGAACAAAACCAGCCCCAGGACCGACCCTTCTGGGCACTCCACTTGATACCGGCTGCCAACTAGACATGGAGCCATTGATCACTACCCGTTGAGCCCGACGATCTAGCCAGCTCTCTATCCACCTTATAGTCCATTCATCCAGCCCATACTACTTTAACTTGTTGGCAAGAATACTGTGGGAGACTGTGTCAAAAGCTTTGCTAAAGTCAAGGAATAACATGTCCCCTGCTTTCCCCTCCTCCACAGAGCCAGTTATCTCGTTATTCCATTGAGGAAATCTGCCATTCCTCCACTGTTTTAACTTGGTGTGAATTGTTTAATGTTCCAGTGGTGCATGTGGGAGGAAAGCAATAGGCTTTGAAGAAAGGAGCCTTCATAGTAAATTTTTAATTGGTGGCTGATCTTCTTTCAGATTGATGCAATTATACTTATTCCTCATAGTCCCTGTTTGTCTGATTTCAGTATCTATATAAAAGCACCAGTTGAGCATAATAGGCCTGGTTCTGTTCTGCCATGCAGCTTGGTCCTAGGCCTTTAAGTACTGGCATGCCTCTGGCTCCTGAGCAGATGCTGCTAACCCTAGTGAAACTGCATTTATTTTGTCAACATTCCTTCATCGGACTAGATTGATAGCACCAAACTCTTCACTTCTTACCTGAGCAAGGTATGAATCCAGCCCATTGGACTGTGCCACCAATAAAGAAACTTACTAGTTTAGCAATCTCACCAGAGGACTGGGAGCCAGGACTGTCTGTTTTTGTCCTTGGTTTCCTACTGGTTTATTCTGTGATTGTGGATAAATTTGCCTCAGTTTACTCATCTGTAATATGGGGTTGATATTTGAAAAAATTGTAAGTACTGTGGTATTAGTATGATTATTGTTAAACTCCCTTTTTCTTGTCACAGTTGTTCCAAGTACTGCTACTGTTGTCATTGTCGTGTGTGTCAGTTTCCTGGTTTTCATGATTATTCTGGGTGTGTTCCGAATCCGAGCTGCGCATCAGAGAACAATGCGTGACCAGGATACTGGAAAGGAAAATGAGATGGATTGGGATGACTCTGCCTTGACGATTACTGTGAATCCTATGGAGGTAAGGCTTGTGTCCCAGGATTATGTTACATTGCAATTGATGGAGTGAGTGTATTACTGGTGGGCATACCTAGGCTAGCTTTAAGCTAGGAAGCACATGTAATAGTGTGGACATGGTTGCACAGGCTTCAGCACAGCCTAGTAATTAGAACAAAAAGCCTGCTGGGGACGTTTGTATGTAACTGTTGCTAGTCTGTGCTGAAGCCTGTGCCACTGCGTCCACGCTACGGCTGTTACCTGTGCTAGCTAGATTAAAGCTAGCCTAGGTATGCCCACTAGTATTACAATCACACCTTTTCTTGCAGAGTAGACAGAACCCTTAATCCTTTTTTACAAATAGTACTTTCCAATCTGTCAAACATGCATGACTGTCAGAGCAGTATCGACCTGGAAAGGGGGTACTGCCGCAACAAGTTTAATGCCACAGGGAAAATTTGAATCCATTCCTCAGAAAGAGAACATAAGAACTGCTATAGTGGGTCAGATCAAAGGTCCATCTAGCCCAGTATCCTGTCCTCCAACAGTGGCCAATGCCAGGTGCCCCAGAGGGAATGAACAGAACAGGTCATCATCAAGTGATCCATCCCCTGTCACCCATTCCCAGCTTCTGGCAAACAGAGGCTAGGGACACCATCCCTGCCCATTCTGGCTAATAGCCATTGATGGACTTATCCTCCATGAACTTACCTGGTTCTTTTTTGAACCCTGGTATAGTCTTGGCCTTCACAACATCCTCTAGCAGAGAGTGCCACAGGTTGACTGTACGTTGTGTAAGGAGCAGTCATATTTCTTGTGATCTGTTGGGTGTGGCTTGATGGCAATAAACTGCTCAAAAAATACCTGTGTGTTGTGCCAGACTGTAAATAAATATCACTGGCTCCTTCAGTATATTCCTTACAATAAACCCCCACCACATCAGCTTTTTCCATTGAGTTATTCTTGCTGTCGTCCTGGTTTGATGCAGTTAGTTTTTGGGATCATTTCTACTTCAGTTAACTTCTGATACTTTTTGATATTTTAAAAAAAAAAGGGGGGGTGGGGAGAGCAGGGACACTTTAAACCACTAATGCTGCTATGTTCACACCAAAGGATCCTATTTCAATAGTACTCTCTTCAAAGCACTGGATGACCTTTGGGAATGTATTTATACTAAAGAGGGACAAGACTGGCTAGTAACTTTCTGAAATCTCAGAACTACTTCAGAGCCACTTTACTTTTGACAATAGCCAGCTGAGTATTGAGCATTCACAACTCCCAATGAAGGTAGCATATAAAAGGATAGGAGCCTGTAGGCAGCTAGAAAAGTCAATGGCTAATTTGTGTCTGACAGACATATGAGGACCAGCACAGCAGTGAGGAGGAGGAGGAGGAAGAAGAAAGTGAAGATGGAGAGGAAGATGATGATATCACTAGTGCAGAGTCTGAAAGCAGTGAGGAGGAGGAAGGGGAGCGGGAAGAGGACCAACAGAATGTTAACAGACAGCAACAGCTGGAATGGGATGACTCTACACTCAGCTATTGATTCCAGCTGTTCCCTTTGTTTTTGCTCTAGAAGACTTCACTGTAACCCTCTCCATCAAGGATCCATGGTGTAAAAAAGTCATTTTGGCCAGTAGAGCCAACCAACACATCCCAATATGTGTGTTATATTGGCTAGTTCCTAATACTGTCTCTAGAACTGTAGTTAGCACCTCTCCTCCCTCACCTGTCCCTCAGTGACTGGATTTTTTACACTATGTGAGGAACCACCTTGCACTTTTTTCTTCATGTCATCTCAGCTAAGTGACTCTACAGATGTGTAGCCATTGCACATGAGTTTCTGGACACTTCCTCCCCCTCCCCCGCCGGTGAAACAACTTTGGCTTGATTCATCTTATTCTTTCTGAAAGATGCAAAGGTCACTTGTTGACAAAGGGTAAAGTTGCTTATTTCAGCTTGGTGAATTTTTTCCCCCAAACTAGTGCATGTGTAAAGTGGCAGAATGAGGTTAATATGTAGAATGACTCTCTTTGAATATTTTGTAAATATATTGAATTATGTCATTTGTGGTAGTGAAAACAGGGACTGGGGTTTAAAACACGCTAAGGTAAAAATCATGAAGCATGAAATAATACAAGTTGCGTAACTATTGCAGCAGGAGCACAGGCACAGTTATCTAGTGTAGATGTATTAATAATGCAGTGTCATTGGCCTCGACTGCTGTGTTCACTCCAGCCCTGCTGTTACTTTCTTCCCCTCCTCCCCACTTTGTTTTATGGAGAGAACAGACAAGCTTGCAACTGTAAAGGTTTTTCAGAATTTCAACTGTACAGCCTACTACAGTTTAAGTTTTGATCCTTTGCTTATTTCAGTGTAAGGATTACTAAATTGAGAGGAAGAAATACTGCCTGGATGTAGAGCAAGTAAGTTTGCTATTGATATTCTGTTAATTAGAGTGGGGCTGGTTGTAGTCCAAGGCTGATGCTTGCTGGTCGCATTGCTGGCAGGGCAAGTTATTCAGTTGTTTGTAATAATGGTAACTGAAGCGTCTGAGACCTGTGTACACATGCACCTTGGCTACCAGTCTAGATAGGGATTTTATTTTTTGGGTTGTGAACTTTTCTGATTTAGGGCATGGGTGGGCATAGTTGGCATCATTCCTATTCAACACCCCTGTAGCTCCTTGTACAGTAATCTGGACTGTTGGTGTATTTAAACCTTTTGTTTACACTTAGTAAATCTGTTTTCCTGCTGATGAAATTATGGCATATATTATCCAACCAGCAAACCTTGTAAACTGAGTTAAGATTATTGTTCCAAGACATGGCAGGCTGATTTTCTGATCAAAGACCTCTAACTTGGAAGTGCAAACGACTACTTACTTAAAGGAATGGCTGAACGGTACGAAAAGTAAGTTATGACCCCATGGTGGTGAGTGCTAGATTTTTCGTAAGGCAGGTCTTGTTCTCTATTTAATACTTTTGGTCTTATTCAGAGCCTTGTCTTATGTATATCTGCTTAGTCAATTTAACATTTGGAGGTGGGTTAAAAGGTAACTTGATTTGCTTGCAATGTGAAATTAGAACTCCATTCACTCATTATAGTAGCAGAGTTCCAGATTTTGATATTGCATGTAATCTGTTTGTGTACATGGATTAAAACAGGTTAGTGGCTCAGCTTCCACCCCAGTAGTGGCAAATGTTGAATAGTTTCCAGTTGTTCCTTGAGCAGGTATAAAGGTGGGGGTTGGGGGGAAGGGTAGAGAGCAATGGGTGTGAACAACTGAAGGGAAAGTAGACCCAGTTACTTTCTATATCTTTTCAGAGCAGACCTATTCTTACCTACTACACATCTTGCCTCCCAGGGTGTGAAACAGGACCTACGTGTGGGTTTATCTGGGGTAAAGACTTGACTCTGGAGTGCCTTTTACAATAATGGACCTGAAAGCAGGGGAGAGAACCCACACAATCTACTTACTGTTTTTTAATGTAAAATTTTAGATTTCTAAAATGGGGAAATGGGTTTGACTACTTTTATGTGGTAACATAACTATTAGTTTTAAGTAAACTGGGGAACTTTTAACTTATGTCTGACAGTTGTCCTGTGTTAATGTCAATGTGTAGAAGACTTATTCTTCCATATACTGTAGCTGCTGTATTTTAGACTAAAACTGATCATGATTGAATGCTAGTGCTGAAAGGCTGTAAACTTTCTGAGGCAGTTTGTAGCCAGTGTGGATGTAACTTTTCAGATCTGTATATTGGTAATAAGTCAGTCCAAAAAGTCTAAGCTACAATAAATTTCTGGTTCTAAAATCTGCTTGCTATGCTTTCTGAATGGTACAAAGTTGATGAGTCAAGTGATGGCTACAGTTTGACTTTAATGCCTAAAGTGAGGGAAAGATTTTGCCAGGACTAGTATACAACTTAAACATTTTATTTTTAGACTTACCAAAAGTGCACCTAAAATCAGATTGAAGGTAACTGAAAAAAATCCATCATGTAAACATACCATGGCTTAAAAAAATAAATTCATTTTTTCAGAGGGCACATACACAATAAGATCATGAATACCTTTCTAAATAAATAAGTATCAAAGTAAAAGGTAATTTCATCACTTTAAAAAGAATGCAACTTGTGTCTTGGACTTATTTACAAAAGGTAATAACCTTCATTTAAAAGAGGCTGAAACCATTGTTTGATACAATGTTTGCTTTGACTAGATTTTTGCTATACAAGATGGTATTAACAATTTTGTAGTTATTCCACAACTGAAGTGAGGGGGGAAAAACCTAAATTATTTTTATTCATGGCAGATAAGGTGAATTCTGCAAGACTGCCATGACCCCATTGTAGACTGATTAGACAGAAAGCACTTTAGTGCCTGCTTGTTTGGTGTGGTGTACACCTGCTATCTATTGCACTTTTAAAAACAAAACAGATGCAACTAACCTGCTGCATCATACCCTTACAAAACTAGAGCAGGGTCTGACCTAATGTAAACAAAAATGCTTCAGAATATTGTATCACTGCATAAACTGAAGGTGCAACTTTCCTGGTTCTATCCACTGCCATCACCCTGTATATGGACAGTGCATCTTCTACCTTCAGTGGGTGAGGTGGCACCACCCATCTTCTCTCCTTCGTCGACAAGCCAGGCTGAAGGTGGATCTAGGGTGATGTTTCCCAACTACTGTGTATTAGAGCTTGGTAACATTATCTTCCGACTGTCAATAAAGCATCACAAGATGGAATACCCATTTCTAAAAATACAGCCCTGAAAGGGGTGGGGGCAGGTGAGCTGGTGAAATCTTCAACTAGAAAAAGTATTGCCTAGCAGCACCTTCCACTGTGATTACAGAGAGAGAGAGACTGAAGTTTAGATACACCAACATGCTATTTTCACTGCTAGTGCTATTCTAGTCTGGCTTTAAAAAGCTGATATGCCACTGGCCAAATTACAGCCTCTCTGAGCACAGCTCCACATCCCTAAAACTGTGCTAGTTCAGTACATTCCTCACCTACTGCTCAACAGCCTCACCTCCACCCTTAAATGATGGGCTGCATACTTAAGAACTTACATTTGCAAGCTTCACATACACCTACCTTTCAGTGTGTACAGTAATTTTATTGCCTCATGCTGTCCCCCTTCTGCCCTAGAGATCTAGAATGGGATTGTGCAGCTGTTGGTTAGGTAGACTCTTCGCAAACACTTGATCTGTAGAGGTGCAGGTGCTGATCTTCAACATGGCAACATTCAGCAGTCTTTGTCTATTGCTGTTACATTCACCTGGACCACACAAGGGCTATTTTGGTTGCTCTACTGTCTATTATCTTTGGATACATTGTGTGCCAACCAGTTCACCTTGGTTTTCCAGCTCTCTCGCAGGGCTTCATTAAATTTGAGTCTGAAGTGCTTCAATGCCTCCTCATCTGTTTTCCCTAAAGCTAGAGAATCCTGAAGGAAAGAGGCAGAAATTAGTATAGCCCTGCCCACCCAACTGACAGAGAAACAAACAAACCCCCCACCACCTTTGTTTTAGGCAGGCTGCTCTCTCAAAGTAAACCACATCCTATTTTCATGCTGGAGCTGGGAAAACAATCCTTTAAACACTAGCTTACAGCACAACCCCATTTCATCCAGCTGCAGGAAACCAGGTTTTTAGCACTTCAAAGGCACAGTGGGAACAGAAGGTGGTAGCTGGGAGAGCCAACACACTAAATGCTATGCCTGCCTCTTTGCAGCTGATTCTTCAACTGAGCATACCTGGCTGCAACAGGGGGCAAGGAAAAGGAAGACAGGATGGCAGAAGGTAATATTGCCAACTCTTGCAAAAAGAACAGGTCTCTCAAGCAACCTATTGGTTTTTAATTGAGAGATAATGAGTTTAGTTTGAACTTTTTGTAGTCCACATTAATTGAGAATCTCATTCATTTAAATGAAATCTCCAGCAGAGTCCCATCTCCTAGAATTGAGTGAGAAACTCTAAATAGTATGAGCAGGGAGCAACAGCATGAGGTAGAGAATCAATTACCAGCTGGTGCTGGCTATCTGACAGCTGGCTCCTGCATGCTGGAATATCTACTCATTGCTTTTGAAACTTGAAAGGAGCAATTTAACTCCCACTCCTTAACCGCTTACCTTTAGTCCTACCCTCTCCCACCCCCTGCCTCACCTTGAGATACTGAATGTCTTTAGAGCAGCTGAGTTCTGGCAAGCCAGCAGCTTTCATCAGTGCAAACAAATGCAGGAAGAGAAGACCATGGCACCTCAGGATCATGTAGGCTTTTTCACAGTAATCCCTGAATCTGTACAGGAAGAGAAGGGGCAAAGAGCAAGTGAGACAAGCAGCCCAACTAAAGTAAGAGTACAGCCATGATAGCATAAAAACATGGCCAAGCTGAAGCTTCACCTCTATGTTGAACACAAGGTGTTCCAACAGCTGGCCAAATGTTTTTCGACTAGCCCATGCTTCCACGTGTTACCAAAAGAATATGCTTTAGCGAGAGCTGGAAAAGACTTAGTTCATAGTATGTATAGTCCAGTGGCACGTTGGCCCCAAATCCAGACCTGAGTCTCTCTCACATACGAACTGTGTCTGTTTATGGGGGTATGGACAGAGACTGAGTGAGGCCAATTCTTATGACATGAGTACTTGATGCTAGAGCTCCTGCAGGGGAAAGCCAGTTCTCTGCTGTGCCCTGTAACCAAATCTTCTAAAAATGCATTATCTTAGGAACAGCCACTCATACCAGTGGATAATCCCCAAGGGTTTGTCAGCTCAAGCAAGTGCTAAGGGGTAGTCTGGGTCATTTTGAACTCAAGTACATTCGCCCACCCTAAATTTAAATTGCTGGTGTGGTTGGAAGAGGAAGCGTTGTAGCAAAACAGATGCAAAAACCTGGAGATATTTCTCCACTGCTATGATGATCAATACTTCGCACACCACACCTTTCAAGGTCCATGGGCCCCGTGCATGCCTAACGCAACATGTGATGTACCTCATCCAGGGCACTAAATGCTCCAGCAACAGTTCTGTGGGTAAAACCAGACCATCACTGCACTCTCAAATGAACTCTCACTGAATAACGATAAAAGACAAAAACACCCTGTTACCTGGAAGTGAACACTTTTCACAAAACTAGCAGGCCTCATCCTCAAAGGAAACCTGCACAACACCTTCAAAAGACAAGTCTGGGAGCTTAAATTTGCTAGAGACTAAAAATCATGGACTGAATAGAGAGACTGGATTTACAGTTTAGAACAACAAATCTATACCTGCCCTCTCTTTCCCCTTCATGAATACAGAGGTGGTAACAGGCCACTTCACACTGAATGGTCCCTTGAAACCTGTGTTAACTAGTTATGCTAAACAATCTGTTCCACTTTTTGTATTTAGCTGTGACACTGAACACATTTTCCAGACCTGAGGAAGAGCTCTGTAAGCGCAAAAGCTTGTCTGTCTCCCACCAAATAAGATTACCTCACCCACCTTGTTGCTCTGTGTCCAAAACTGTTAGTGTGCATCTGGGGGCAACTGTTAGATGAAGTGATTGCTACAAACGGACACATCCACCCCAAAACATTTTACTACAGCCCAAGTCAGATCAGTGGAGCTTACCTTTCAAACTTCTCACTGTTGTTAGTTTTCCCTTGCTGGATCACATGCACAAAGTCGTAGGTTAAGATAAAAGGAACGCGTTCTCTGTTAATGCCAAATTTAGTCTTGAAGTTCCCCAAGAAATGGCCAAAATCAATGTGAAACAGCTGGAATTAAGAGAGAAAAGAATTATTAGGGGGATGTGTCTGCTTTCTGCTGATTAAACTCCCTTGCACTTCTCCGTATGAGAATGTGCTTTATCTCTCCAAGCGAAATAAAAAAAACCTACTCAGAATGATCAGGCCCCAGTGGCTGCCTGGCATCTGTACTCTACTCAGGATTCTATTCCAAAGCAATCAGACACAGTCTCATGGGAAACACTAGGCCACCTTTTGCATGTCAGTCCATCGATAGCAGGGGAAGTATTTACTTTGTAGGACACAAGTGTTACCAGTAATGCATCCATGCATAAGTTAAGTGCTGGCTGGGTCAGGAAGGATTCTTACCCCTGCAGCACTTGATACACATGGGGGATTTTTATGTTCTTCTAAAGCCTCGGGAGTAGGTCATTGCCGGAGGCAGGATAGCAAACTAGATGAGCCAATGATTCATTCCAGGAGGGCAATTCTGATTCCTGCATTATGGCTGGAGGGCTGATGCCCTGCTGGACGCAGCTGCAAAACTCTACACATGCCGATGAAGTGGTTGTTTTGGTTTTTTTTTTAGATAGCGCTCACTAGGTGAGTACAGGTTTTTCATGACCAGGTTGCAAGGCTGCTCTAAACCCTGAAATAAACAAATCAATGCTGCTGTTCAAAGGGTTCCAAGCACACTCTAGTGGCAAAAAGTGGATTGTCACAAGCTGTGCAGAATTTATATCCAAGAGCCTTGCAGATTCCCAAGCCTCCATGTCATTTCTGTCAAGCAGAAAGAAACCCTCAGCAGCTGCAGCTCTCCAGAGCTTTCATAGAATCGTAGAATATCAGGGGTGGAAGGGACCTCAGGAGGTCATCTAGTCCAACCCCCTGCTCAAAGCAGGACCAGTCCCCAATTTTTGCCCCAAATGGCCCCCTCAAGGATTGAACTCACAACCCTGGGTTTAGCAGGCCAATGGTCAAACCACTGAGCTATCCCTGCCCCCCTTTCTTGAGCCCCGTAGATGCAGAGTGCGAAGTTGGCCCCCTTCCTGCTGCATTCACAGAGCAGAGGCATCTCTAGGTTTTTATAAGGTCTTTCATCACAACAATAACTGTGCTTGTTTCCAGGACAGCACTTGTCCCACAACAGGCATCTAAAACAGTAAGGTGAAGCAGGGATCTAGGGGATGTTACATGAAGAAAGTGCAGACAGAGCCACTTATTTTCCACAGCTCTGAATTTCAGAGCTCAGCAGCTGATCGCTTGCTCACTAACATCAGACAGCAATTCAAACAGGACTATAGCACCTAGCAATCTACTGGGCCTCTTTCTAGTTCATCTCCCATAGACCAGTACATTGCTGTTTCCTATGGCTTTGGCTCATTTCAAACTAGACTGAACAAGAGATGGGACTTCCACCCCTTCCCACAAGACTGTCCCAACAGTCTAATGTGTCCTGTTGGCAAAAGGGGTTTCCCCTTCCTAGTTCTGCCTGTAGCCTCTGGAATAATGGAAGTAAAGGACACCATATAAGCTTCAAGATGAGACCTGAAACCCAATGGTCATTAAAAATCCCAGGGAAGTGAAATTACAGCACAGGTAACTAACTACCTTCTTTGGGACCTCAGCTTTCATTAAAGCCTCTAGTCTTTGTAATAGCAAAGTAAAGTTTCAAAATGGGAAGCCAGTGTAAATGACAACCTTGAACAATAGCTGCGAAGTGTGAATTGCACCCTAGCCATTACAAAGTGGGTGTTAACACTAGTCTAATAAATACTGACATTTCCACTGTCCAGAACTATTTCACAGCTCATCAAGGCACACAAGAAAGAAGGGCAAATATATTCTGAAGCTATATAATCGCCTGTAAGTCAAGTCTAGTTTTGGCCACACAAACGGGCAGAGCTAGTGAGAATTTTTTCCTTTTTCTACTGTTGGGCTGGAAGGTCTGGGGCCTTTATCTGGGCCTCAGCAGCTCCCACACTATCTGATCCGAAGATAGTGAAGAAACCAACTGGGATGTTTCCATTCCTCTCCGAGTGGCATGCACACACCTATGGCGAAAGATACAAACAGCAGCAATGAGATCTCCAGTGCCAGCGAATGCTCCATACCTGGCCAGTTTCCCGGATCATGATGTTGTCACTGTGCCGGTCCCCTATGCCCAGCACGTACGTTGCCACACAGTACCCGGCGCAGGAAAGAGTGAACTCCTCTATGGCTTGTTCTAGCGCTTCGCTGCGGGGGACACAAACAAAGATGAGTCTAAACCCAAACAGAAGATTCTACTTTGAATACAAATACTTCACCCTTGGACTCTCGCTCGCATATCCCCTCTCCCATGTAAACTTGGTGAACGTGGTGTGACATGTACACAAACTACCAATCCTGTATTTTCTGTAAGGTCTTTCACCGGGGACTCTTCTTGTCTCTCCTCCATCAGGGAAGGGTGGATGGGCCTCCTGCTCGGTCTTAACCAAATCCGTTGGCTTCACAGGACTGGAGGGGCTCTGGGGACTGAACAACCCCACTCATCCCTAGTGGTGGTTCCTACAGGTCTGGGATAGGCAGGGTGAATTTGGGGAGGAGGGAAGCACTGTTACTGCCCCACACTGTAAGTGATAGAGAACTCAAGCCTGCAGGGCCATCAATCTGTCCCTCTCATTTATATCCCTTAAGAAGTATCAGGATTCTACAAAATGGGGACGATGCAGGCCCTTATCCCTTAGTTTGCATCAAGAGTCTGATCCAATTGGTAATGAGCATCCATGACTCCCAATAAAGCTGTGGATGCTGAGCTCAGCCCCCCAGTTTGGGGGTGAACCTGAAAAAAGGCTCTCGTATCCCAAGGGAGTAGTGAGCTTTGTCCTGCCCTGGAACATTTCCAAGACCCAGCTGTACACACGGGATGCTTGCTGGTCTATCGGGGAAGGACACAGGCATGAGAATGAAGCTATAGCCCAGGGATGCAGCATGCACTCCCAACTGTTCTTGAATGGCTTGGAAATCAGAAGGAACCGAAGAGGGGAGGGGACAACAGGGCAAAGCACCAGAATGCGTCTCCAGTTGGAAGGAAGCCTGAAGCTGCAGTGAGCACAGTACCACCTACCCTGGGTTCTTGGATTTTAGCCAGTTCAGCAGCGCATCCTTGTTGAAGGCTGCAGTGGCTGCCATGTTGCTCTTGTTCAGCTGGATGTTGGCAATGGTGTCCGAGTGCATGACAACTTCGATCAGCCCCGTTTTGTCGCCTGTGGAGAGGCAGCCGTAAGGGGTCATCCTGCAGAGATGAGAGAAACCCCTTCCACTGAGACCTCACACAGCATTGGCTTGGCTTTTCTTTGGGATTCCCCATCCTCCACTTTACAAAGGGGATTTGCTGGGATAAATCCGGGGGCGGGAAGGGGGGACTTCACTTCAACTTCACACACAGCAACCAGGGACCTCTGCAAATCCCAAGGGTACTCAGCCAGTAACAAGCATCAGTGTACAAAGGTGCCAAGCGCCTCGACTTCCAATGACTCCCAAGTGAGCTGAGGGCAGGTTGCACCCTGGAGGACTGGGTGTACAGAAGAAAGAGGTGCTCACCTGAAGGCCCAGGTTAAACAATAAATATTTTGCCCTCGTCTAGCACCTTTACTCTGAGCCTCTTTAAGCACGTTACAGACATCCACTAGGCCTTGTCATAACCCTCCTGGGAGGCCGGTCAGTT
Organism: Lepidochelys olivacea; assembly: GCF_965140295.1. NCBI lineage: Eukaryota > Metazoa > Chordata > Testudines > Cheloniidae > Lepidochelys > Lepidochelys olivacea. Next base: position 20,005,038 of record NC_140428.1, read on the forward strand.
TCATTACACATGCCCCCCCTCCACAATTTTAAAGATGAGCAAGGGCAAAGGGAGGTACAAAGAAGCAGGGTGACTTGCCCAAGGCTTCACCATGACGCAGTGGCAGAGCTTCAAATAAAGCTGAGGCGGCCCAATGTTCTGTGCCCTACTCTGACCACTACTCATGCCAATGCTGAATGTCAGGGCCGATAACTGTAGTAATGATGGAAAGAGGTGATGGGACACGGAGCTGGAGGAGTTCCTTTGGCTCTTGGGGTAAGCAGGAGGGGAGCAGGAGCTGCAGTTCTTCTGCCTCCTCCATCCACCCTCCCTCATTAGCCCCCTAAATAGGGCTAGCAGCTGGTTTCATGTGTAAGAGCAGCCCCACTGGTTCCCTCTAGGCACAGCTGTGACCCAATCAGCCCACATCTACTGTGATTTCAGCTGCAATATCAGACATTTAAGTTCTTTCTCCCTCGCCCAATCATACCTCTGCTCTTACCTCCCCCTGAAACAACCCACTCCACACAGACTCCGGCACAGGGGCTGTGTCTCGGCCTTTCCCTAGTAGGGCAATATAGGACGACTGACAAAGTGATTCGGTCCAAATGCAGACTATCACTGCCACAGCACAAGTGACTCACCTCAGGTCCAAACCCTCCTGCTTCCATAGTACGTCCATCAGCTGGATCATCTGCAGAGTCAGCATGTCCTGACGGAGATCTGGTCAGACGTTACAAATGAAGACAGAGTTCTACTTCTCTCATTTTCCCCCTCCTCCTGCTCAGCTTCAGCAAATGCTTTCTTGAGAGCACAGGCATATGGAAGATGCATTTGCCATACTTCTCACTTTCTATAGCTGACCACTAGGAGGCACCTGCATTCAGCAGAGTTTCCCACTGTCACCGCAACTGGGCCTGGCAGTGTTAGATGCCTTCCCTCTCCCCGGAGCGGGACAGGTTTGTCTATTGCATTTCATTTTGCCACTGGCTCTGTTCCCATGGCTCTGTCTGGGGCATTTCAGAAAGCCTCTCTCTGAACACAGGTATCACTGAGCCTCAGTGAGCCAAAATGCACCATGGCGAGAACCCCCTTGCTACAGCAACCCCTACTGGCAGAGGCTGGGATAGGAGTACCTGAAAGCTCTTCCAGTCCCAGCACTCCTTCCCCATTCCCAGCAGTGACTCCTGCTATGAGAGCCTAGGTTCTCCCACGCAGCTCCAGCCTCATTCCTTACAGCGACTGGGGCTACAGAGCTACAAGAAAGTCTGAATGACAGAGCTGTGCCTGGTGACTATTTAGATAAAAGCCTGTTAGATCTCCATCGGAAATCCTGGTGTCAAAGCCGCAGCCTCCTTACCTAACAATGATACACGGTTCAGAGACCAAGCCCCAGCCCATTTACTGCACGTTAATGTTTTATATCTATTAATGCTCCCTGGCGATCAGAGGTACAGAACTCGTAGGACTTACCGTCTCCATTTTTGAAAATGATGCCCACTCCCCCTCCACCTTCTTCTTCGTTATTAAACACAATCCACAATGGCTTCATCTTGGAGTCCATAAAAGTACATTGATCCACACTAGAGAAAGAGAAGAAACCTTTCATCAGTCAGGGTCTCTTCCCACTCAGACATGGGGTGTGGAGCCTCATATGCAAAACCAGCTGCAAATGCTCTTAACAGACAAGTGACTAGCATGGCAGGGAGGGAGAGATCAGGAAAGCCAGTGACCTAGGCTCTTCCACCAAACAGTAATGCAAAAACCACATGGCAGTTAAGGACATGGAGCACCAATCCTCCTTACCAAACTTCAGCAAGAATAATGGTGGGGTTCAGAGGGCACTGGAGATTGGAAAGTGCCTCAAGATAGGTCTCCTGCTTCATGCACACATGCATCATCTCCTTGGCTTGTGGTTTGGTGGCCTTCTGAGAGCTCACTTTAATGAAGTCATTCAAGGCTTTCATTTTATTAAGTGCTTCCCCCTGACACAGACAGAGGAAAAAAAATAAAGTAAGAAACCCTGCTTATAGGGCCACATGGGAACGTACTGCTGGCTTCATTCTTGTTTCCCCGTAGTGAACACTGGCTACACACCGCATGTTTGGGGGTGGCTGCCCGATGGAAGTCCAGAACTTGAATAGCAGGACAGCCTGCAGGTCAGGAGTGAGCTTATGTTGGCAAAGCAGGGGAGGGACTCAGTCCTGAAATAGCGGGTTAGTGTAGAGGCCCAGGACTGCAATAAGAGAGGGGGCTGTGGGTTAGCCATGAAGTGCTCTGGCAGAGTTGTGTAGGGGTCCCAGAACTGGAACAACACATATGCTGTGGATCAAGATTGACATGCATTGGCTAGATCTGCTGACAATCCTATGGGTCCTTCTAATTTATCTCTTCCTCTTTATCTAAGGTACTTCCATGGCCCATCACCATAGTACCTGAGCACCTCACAGTCTTTAGCGTATTGATCCTCAGCACAGCCCTGGAGGGACGGCAGCGCTATTATCCCCACGTTACAGATGGGGAACTGAGGCACAGCAAAGCTAAGTGGCTTGCCCGAGGTCACTTGAATCCAGGTCTCCCAAGTCCTAGGCTTGTGCCCTGCACCCTCCTTCCTCTATCATAAGCACTAACATTTCATCCAGAATTTAAACAAACAAACAATTCCGTGTTCACCATGAACTGAACAATGCAGCTTCATCAGAGCACCAGCCAAGAGGGCAGTGCCCCATCGCTCTCTGCTGAGGGGAAGTTACCAAACCTGCTGCTGGGGGTGCGGGGGGGGGGGAATTTAACATGTCTTTATCCTGCAGTATAACTGAGGGCTTCTGGCTGTGCGCAAGCACCTCTCAGGAGCTGAAGTTTATGCCGTGGGTCACCAGAGTGGTAAGTGATTTTCAAATCACATCTTGGATTTGGCCTATGCCCTGGATATCACAGTCACATGCCCTCTCCTGGGACAGCTGTGTCTAACAGTCACAGATAATGCTTTGCACTTTTACAGCCCCTGTCAGCCAATGACTGAAACCCAGATTTCTCAAGTGCTTAAATAATCCCAACCTGGGGAAAGTGAAGCAGAGAGAGTCATGGCCCTAAATCAGACAGTGAGACAACAGCAGAACCAGGAACTGACACAGGAGATTGGACTCAGTCCTCACTAGTGAACATTGCATTGCACTGTACTGCTGGTCTGCAAAAAGTCCTATCCATTCTGGACCAACCCAGCTGGAAGAAGAGCACCTTCACTTCTAAACCTCAGATTGTGTGTGTGGTGGGGAGGGATGTGAGCAAAACTGCACATGAAGGGGAAGTCTGGGTCGAACACCCCATAAAGAAAAGAATTATCACTGTCAGTCTGATGTTAGTTAGTTATCCAGACTAAGTCCCTGGGGGCAGGGACCATCCTTTTGCTCGGTGTCTGCACAGTGCCTAATACAATGGGCTCCAGGCTGGGGATGTATCAGTGGGAAGCGACAGAGAAGGAGAAAACCTGGGTGTATTTGTTGATCACAGGATGACTATAAGCCAGAGAGCCGCCAGGGTGATGCAGCTGCGAAAAAGGCTAATGCAGTCCTAGGACACATCAGGTGAGGTATTTCCAGTGGAGACAGGGAAGTGTTAGTCCCATTATACAAGGCACTGGTGAGACCTCCGCTGGAATACTGTGTGCAGTTCTGGTGTCCCATGTTTAAGATTCATTCAAACTGGAACCAGTGCAGAGAAGGGCTCCTAGGATGATCTGAGGAACGGAAAGCCTACCTTATAAGAGGAGACAAAGAGCTTGGCTTGTTTAGCCTAACCGAACGAAGGCTGAGGGGAGATAGGATTGCTCTTTATAAATATATCAGAGGGATAAATACCAGGGAGAGAGAATTGTTAATTAAGTTAAGTGCCAATGTTAGCACAAGAACAAATGGATATAAACTGGGCATCAACAAGTTTAAGCTTCAAATTAGATGAAGGTTTCTAACCATCCTCTGAATGAAGTTTCAGAACAGCCTTCCAAGGGGAGCAGTGAGGGGCAAAACATCTAACTAACTTCAAGACTGAGCTTGATAAGTCTATCGAGGGGATGGTACGGTGGGACTGCCTATGATGGCATGTAACTGACCTGCGACTGCTAGCAGCAAATATCTCCAACGGCCGGTGATGGGACACTAGATGAGGAGGGCTCTGAATTACTAGAGGAAACGGTTTCCCAGGTGTCTGGCTGGTGGGTCTTGCCCACATGCCCAGGATCTAACTGATCGCCATATTTGGGGTCAGGAAGGAATTTCCCCCCAGGTGAGATTGGCAGAGACCGTGGGGTTTTTCGCCTTCCTCTGCAGCGTGGGGCCTGGGTCACTTGCAGATTTAAACCAGTGTAAATGGTGGATTCTCTGTAACAATGTCTTTAAATCATGATTTGAGGATTCAGTAACTCAGCCAGAGGTTAGGGGCTTATGTCAGGAGTGGGTGAGGTTCTGTGGAGGACCGCAACGTGCAGGACGACAGACTAGATGATCACAATGGTCCGTTCTGGCCTTAAAGTCTGTGACTAAGGCTCCAAGGCACTACAGCAATGCAAATAAATCTTTAAACACTAACAGATGACATGGCTGTGAGCAGGGGACGGTCGGCCTCCTGCCTCAGAGCAGCCCTTACCTGCTTCATTAGAACTTTCATATGGTAGTTGCTGCCTCTGCAATAGGCCTCCAAAATCAGGCCAAACCTGAGGGCGACTGCAGGGACGTGCATCTCTGACCTATAGAGAGAGGGAGATTAAAGCCAGCCTGACTCTCTGTAGCTAGTGACTTGTTCTCTTGTTCACACCAGCACAGGAAAAATATTATTAATGGCGCCATTTAGATTCTTTTTATGTAACAGAGAAAAAAGAAACCCAGAGGGTTCGAAAGAAAACTCCATTGTCTGAAGCCACGAGCCTTCTTACTGGAGACTGACTTGTTAAGCATTCCTCTTGAGAGCCACCTCAGTGTTCTGGCCTGGAGGAGCCTGAATCCACATTTTCAGAAGCGACTGCTGATCCCGGGTGCCTAGCCTGAGACATCTTAAAGGAGCCTGATTTTCAGAAAGTGCTGAGCACCTGCCTTCTAAAAAGCAGGCCCCTGTAGGGCACCCAGTGGAAGCATCCCCCAGTCACCAAATCTGGGCATACACTGAGATGTGTCTAAGGCTTCATGGGGAGCGGAGAGAGGAGGAAGGAAAGCGCACCCTGAAAATGCAACTTTTATATCAGGATCACCGACGTACATTACAGGTGCAAGCTAAACTGACACAAGCCAGAGTTAAACCAATGAAATTGTGTTGCACTGACTTAGTTAAACCCTGTGTGTGGAACATCATACCTCCTGTTAAACTAGTGCGACTTTGGGTGTGGATCAGGCCTGGTCTGTCCCAGAATGTTTAGAATCTCAGCAATCTGGAGTCTAAAAATATATGCCACCATCTTGCCTCTCAGATTCCAGGGTGAATTTGCCAGGCTGGCAGTTAGAAACAACAAGTAAAACTGTGAAAAGCACCTAAACTGACTTAGAAGCCTCAGTGCTCTGGGACATCAACCTGTCTTAAGCTCCCAAATCACTAAAGTACTTTTGAAAATCGTACTCAACATCTTGTTACTCGACAAATGAGTCCCATTTGATATGGAATCAGCAAGAGAAGAAACACACAGAGGACCCTGGGATGCCATTTTGACAGTCACTTTCAGAGTCAGAACTGCACTCCTGGAAGTCTCACAACCATAGAAATACTTCAACTGAAAGAGACTGGGTAAGACTTATCAAAAGCCTTTCAATACGTGTATTAAACCCAGTCTCCCCCCCTCTCTCTCACATACACACACTCCTGCGCAATCAGGATTTCAGTAAAGGCCGGTTTTACTTGGTTACCCAGGCAGAGAATGAAACAAGGTTGCTCCTTACCTGAGATGCCAAAACAGAAAGTGTCCTATTTTGCGATTGGCTAACGCTCTGTCCAATAGGAACTTGGTTAATTCACAGTCTAAGTAGGATTCATACTTGAGCACCTGGACAAGCTGCAGCAGATACTGAAACAATTCATCATCTCTGGGGAAGGAAAAGGAAGATCAAAGATGACGTCACCCTGGCTGCATCACCTGTACTTATGTCTACAGAAGAGGCTCAAGCATTTGCCCATAATCCTCCTCTGCCACCTTCCAGCCAATCAGAAAGCAGCTCAACAGCTTCCCCGCCGTGGTGTGCACTTACGTCAGCTTTTTTAACGAGTTGATCGTGAAGGAACCAACATAGCGATCCGGGAAGCTAAAATCCAGCAGCTCCAGGGCATTCAGGACAGGCAGCTCCGGCCAGGACTGGAGCAGGGAGATCATCTGCAGGGGCAAGAACGAGATGTGGAACAAGTAGTCAGAAAGGAAGAGGAGACAATGGCCACCGAGAGAGACTGATGCAAGGAGCCAGGCCTTGAGCCTGGAACACTTTGCTAACTGACAAAGGTTGCATTAGTTTTGGCCTCGGCAGCTGTGTATGCTCTGGGGGGCAAGGACAGTTTTCATCTGTGTCTTATATAGCGCCCAGAGCCTGCAAAGCCCAGAACACAGCAGAACCTTGACTTTGTCAGAGATGGTTCAGGGGAGTTCACCACAACTGTGGGGGGGACAATGTCTCATTGGACCCAACAGAACCAGGAGCCAGCTCCTCAAGTCCCAACCCAAAAGCCCTACAGCATATATTGCCTGCACCGTAACAGAAACCACAAGCTCTGGGATCTTAGGACCTGAAGGGGCTGAGGACACCCCAATGCGCCTGTGCACAGAGCAAAGGCCAATGGAAAATGGAAGACAAAAGCAGCTGCACACTGTCCCGCTTCCCAACTGGGGTCCCCGAAGTCCATTATCTGGGCTGGCTGCTTGACCCATGGCCCTCACCCACCCCAGCCTCACCTGGGCAACATCCTCATGTTTGTTCCACTTGGTGATGATGAGGAGCTTTGCCAAGGCCTCTGGGTACTGGTCCCGGATCTCGTACCTCATCTTCCACACCAGATCCTTCTCATGCTCGTAGAGTTCGGTGTGGCTCCTCCGCTCCAGGATCTCCCTCAGCTGCTGCTTCTGCTCACAGGAACATATGGGGCTCAGTCTGAATTTGAAATGGCCTCGCAGTTCGCTCCATTCCCTGGGAGATGCTGCAAGGCTGGGCCCCAGGGGGAGCTATTAGAGTGCACAACCCAAGTGGAGAAAGGAGCCAGGATGGACATGGGACAAAGCTTGTGGGGGCCCTCTCCCAGGAAAGCCAGGCCCATGCAGAGCTGAGGGCAGCTGGGTGAGGATGGGGTAGGGGGCGGGTCTCCCAGAAAAAGCACCCACAGAGTCCTATGTGTGTAGTTCCTTAGGGAGGGCCTGTCAGACCTGACAGCAGGTTGCTGGATGATGCCAGACACTTACCTCCTCTAGATCCTCTGGTATGGCACGGGTGTACTCTCCGTTCCTCCCCAACTCCAACAGCTGCAATACAAATACAGGCTAAGTGAAGCATCTGCCTTCATCTTCTTCACGGCCCACCTCCCCTTTATGCCCACCGGGGAACCCGCTCTTCAGCTACACTTCATGAGAGCCCAGCGAGTTCCCAAGCCCTCCAGAGCAGAATCAAGCCCTGCTGACAGTTCGGCAGCAGGAGTGTGTGTAGTGATCAGCCATGCAGTTCTGCTCTCACCACCAGGGGTCACTACACCAAGCAGAAAGTAGAAGGTAGAGAAATGGGCAAGAGGGCAGCAATCATGCAAGCCAAGGGTTCGAGTCCCTCTATGAGAATGGCACGCCTGTCAACAGTCGCAGAGATGTGAGGCACAGCCACGCTCAGTGATGTCCAAGATAACACAAGCCATTCCCTCCAGAGCAACAACAGTGATGGATTCTTGGAAGTGCTCCAGCCAAGCAGATGGTTTTGTACAAGCTGCCACGTGTGGTGACACAGTCGGTCATGGACATGTGTGCAGGGAATTATCAATCTCTTCCAGCAAGAGCAGAATTCCCGCTTCCTTTTCTCTCCTGAAGCTGTTTCCACTCCAGATGTCTGGTCAGTGGAGATGAGCAATAGATGTAGCTTTCTCATACCACATTTTCAGTTATCAGTGAGTGCTGGCCAGCTGGGAGCTCTCTCACAACACTCATTTTCCCTTACGTGTCTCTCCCCTCCTTTCCACAAACCTCACGCCAAGACAGGCCTTTTCAGAAACCTGCCCTTCTGTAAACACTGCAGAATTCTGGGCCCTTCACTTCTGACTTGCAACTGTCCATCTGAAATTTTACCCTCATTTGGAATCAGGCGGTTTTGCATTAACAAGCTTCCACTAGTGATAGGGAAACTCTTCCTTTTTGAACAAAGCCACTTCAGATAATCTGAGGTTGTCAAAAGAGGAAGCCCAAAGTTCTGACCCCGATGAAATGCAGGCAGAGCTCGCTTTCCACCACAGCTTGCAAAGTTCGTAAATCAGTTTGCGGACAAATGCTCATCTACGCGGAGCAGGTTTTCTGGGGCTTAGATGGGACTGACTGACAGGCTGGACCCACCCCAGTGTTTGTGGCGATAAGAACAAAGCTTTCAGTTAGTCCTTGGCAGCCTTTATTAACCAGCTACCTGCACCCAGCCCTGCTATGCTGCTCTATGGGACACTTAAGAACTTTGTGTTCTATAGACCAGGAAGCAAGGTGACCCATCCAGAGAGATGCCCTACCCTTTACCTGCTCGAAGGATGGGTAATACACAGAATGGGGTGTGACGCTGGGGAAGCAGATGACCAGGGCTGCTGCGCTCTCCGTGTTGGGGTTGCTCTGGACTGTGCCCATGGGGTTCAACAGCTCCCCTTTCTCATCTGAAAAAGTAAAAAGATCCTCAGGCTGGATTCCCAAAGCTCAGTGAAGGGAGATGGGAGGGCACCGTGTGGCACAGCAGACAGGGCACTGGACTGAGACTCAGGAGATCCAAGTTCTATTCTCAGCTCTGTCACTGACCTGCTGTCTGGCCTAGGGCATGTCTCCTCAGTTCTCGGTGCCCTGTTTCCCCTCCCAGCCTGCTGTGTCTTGTCTCTCTAGCTTGTGAGCCACTCTGGGCAGAGTCTGTCTCTCATGACATGTGCACCCAGCGCGCAGCACGAGGGGCCCTGATCTGGGTGGGGCCTCTAGGTGCTACTGTAACACAGAGACTTAATAACAGTCCCACCAGCGGGCAGACAGTGTCAGTAAAATACAAGAATTCTTGCTCCTTCTGTGCTGCTAATAGGAGATGCCGCCCTTGCCCTTCCTGTGCTCCGTCCCCACTCCGATGGAGGAGACCAGAGCTGTAGTTCCTGGTACCTGGAAATGACGACCACATATGCAGGCAGCACTCTCCTGTTTTCAGCTGGTCCTTGTAGTCAAAGAGCATGACATTCACCCAGGCTATTGGGCAGTCCTGCAAGGGGAACAGGGAGATTGAACCAGGTGTGGTGCCAGGAGCTGGCTGATGGGAAGAGGAGAGGGTTAGCAAGGGAGCAAGAGCAAAACAGCCCCCCCTCAAATATCAAGAAATAACCCCGCCCCCCAAGAGCCCTAAAAATCTCCACATCCAGCACCTGGAGCAGGTAAAATTACACCCAACACTATATAGTACCCATTGCACCCACCCCTGGGGTGGAACCAGCAGCTTTTCAACAGCAAGTAGATCATTATGCTTCAGTTAGGGCAAGAAGAGCACTGTACCCACTTGAAACTGCAGGGGGAATTTAAGAAGGCAGAATGTAGTTACTGGAGTTGGAATTTGGCCACACGGACGGGACTGAAATGCCTACACTTGTGGGAAGTGATCACACATGGCAAGGACTTTAGAGTAGGGGTTATCATAGAATATCAGGGTTGGAAGGGACCTCAGGAGGTCATCTAGTCCCACCCCCTGCTCAAAGCAGGACCAATCCCCAACTAAATCATCCCAGCCAGGGCTTTGTCAAGCCTGACCTTAAGAACTTCAAAGGAAGGAGATTCTACCACCTCCCTAGGTAACGCATTCCAGTGCTTCACCACCCTCCTAGTGAAAAAGTTTTTCCTAATATCCAACCTAAACCTCCCCCACTGCAACTTGAGACCATTACTCCTCGTTCTGTCATCAGCTACCACAGAGAACAGTCTAGAGCCATCCTCTTTGGAATGCCCTTTCAGGCAGTTGAAAGCAGCTATCAAATCCCCCCTCATTCTTCTCTTCCGCAGACTAAACAATCCCAGTTCCCTCAGCCTCTCCTCATAAGTCATGGGTTCCAGTCCCCTAATCGTTTTTGTTGCCCTCCGCTGGACGTTTTCCAATTTTTCCACATCCTTCTTGTAGTGTGGGGCCCAAAACTGGACACAGCACTCCAGATGAGGCCTCACCAATGACGAATAGAGGGGAACGATCACATCCCTTGATCTGCTGGCATGTCTTACCATTACACTTGGCTACTTTGTATATTTCTACAGTTCCCTCCAAGACACTTTAATACAGGGACCAATTCAGTAAATATGGATTCAGAAACCAAGTTGTGCAGATAAAGCCAGGTATATCTGATCAAGGGGGAGAGGGGGATTGTTATTGTTTAATAAAGGGGGAAGGGATAGATTGCTGATCCTTTAGTATAACAATTAGCACTTTCCACCCACAGATCTCAAAGCACTTTGCAAAAGGTGGCAAAGTATAAATAACCTCATTTTACCGATAGGAGAAATCAGAACAGAGATGGTGGCAGAACCAATAATAAAGCCCATCTCCCCTAGACTCGCAGTCTGCTGCTCTTCCCATTAGACTACACTGCCTTCTTGGAACTCCACTGGCAAGCGGAGTTTGTTTGCACTCAATACTTCAACAAAACAGTTTGGTCAGTGTGGCAGAACCAGCATTAAGCAAGACTTGTCAGAAGCCTCCATGGTTTAAAGAGAAAACACACACAGAAACTCATCTCCCAAGAGGGTAGCTGGGGAGAGATCTTAGATGAAATTATCAGCACAGCCTGAAAGGGACATTTCAGTGCAAATGTGCGCACACACACAAAGGGGGCATCTATCAGATTTAAAAGGAGCCATGATAAGCCCTTTACATCCTTCCACTGACACGTTCTCAAGAAAACACTAAGGCTTCTCTAGCAGTCCTGGCAAAGGGATTTTTAATTCATGGGAGCGGCGGGGAAGTCAGCTGTTTCCCTAGAGTACTAAACATGAAACACTTCTGACTGACCTCTCACAATCTCCAAGCCCCTTTGTTGATTTAGTCAGACTCTGGGTAACTTCAGCATGATCACGTTTGCAACATTAGCTTCTAGGCCACAATGAGAAGCCAAACAACAACAAAAGTCCCTATCAAAACACATGGTGGAGGCTGCCAAAGCACAAAGTGAGATACTTAGTGGATAAGGTCCAGAAAGCAATGACTCAACATCTTCTATGTAAGGGCAGAAATAGCTTTGGCATGACTCAAAGAGGAAAGAGAACAAACCAGAAAAACACTAGTAATCTGACTCATTCCTGTAAGCACGCAGGTTCGCCTCTTTTCTTGGTAGTAAGTGATTCAACCTCACCTTCCTGCTTCTGGACAGTCCAGAGAGACCAACGGCGCTCTCCAGCTAGTTCATGCATCGCATCTCAGAACAGTTACAATGCTATTAGCAAGCAAGAGGCTGACCAGGGACCATGCTAGACAACAGGAAAGATTGTGGTATAAGGCTGGGAGTTTCAAAAGAATTTAAAGAAATTGGGCATACAATTCCCACTGAATTTCAGCGATGGCCTAGCTATTACTTAGTCCTGCTATGACTGCAAGGGACTGGACTAGATGACCTCTCAAGGTCCCTTCCACTCCTACGATTCTATGAAATTTGGGCTCCTAAAGGACTTCTTTGAAAAGCCCAACCTAAATGCACAGGCAAATCTGCCTATTCAAAGCCCCATCCTCCCGATACCAGCAGTCTCTCACTAAAGTCCGGTTCCCTTCTATCACCAGGACAAGCACATGGGTAAGAGCCTCTAACAATTCAGCTCAGACTCATAGTCTTTAAGGTCAGAAGGGACCATCGTGATCATCTAGTCTGCCCTCCTGCATATCACAGGCCACAGAATCTCGCCCATCCACTTCTGTAATAGACCCCTAACCTCTGGCTGAGTTTCTGAAGTCCTCAAATCATGCTTTAAAGACTTCGAGTTACAGAGAATCCACCATTTACACTAGTATAATCCTGCATGTGACCTGTGCCCCATGCTGCAGAAGAAAGCAAAAAAAAACCTCAGGGCCTCTGCCAATCTGACCAAGGGGAAAATTCCTTCCTGACCCCAAATATGGTGATCAGTTAGAGCCTGAGCATGAGAGCAAGACTCACCAACCAGACACCTGGGAAAGAATTCTCTGCAGTAATTCAGAGCCCCCCATATCTAGTGTCCCATCACCGGCCTTTGGAGATATCTGCTGCTAGCAGTTGCAGATTAACTACATGCCATCGTACGCAGTCTCATCATCCCATCCCCTCCATAAATTTATCAAGCTCAGCCTTGAAGCCAGTTAGGCTTTTGCTCCCACTCCTCCCCTTGGAAGGCTGTTTCAGAACTTCACTCCTCTGATGGTTAGAAACCTTTGCCAATTTCAAGCCTAAACTTGTTGATGGACAGTTTATATCATTTCGTACTTGTGTCAACATTGGCACTTAACAAACCAAACTGGAGTTATTTAAGTTAACCCAACTGCCCAGATTTCTTCCCAATGGCCTTAAAGATGAATATTGCCTCTTGAACATCCACAGAACTGCAGCATTTGAATGACTCTCAGGTTTTATTTGTACTGAGGTAGCACCCAGAGGCCTCAGTCAGGGATCGGGGCTCCACTGTGCTAGGCATTGGTTCCCCCACTTAAAAAAAAACAGTCTCTCCTTCAAAGTGCTTCAGTCTCAGGCCTCCATGCAAATGGGACACCTGCACGGAACGCTGTTAGCATCAATTCATTCTGCCCACAAGAAGCCCCATCAATGCCAACATGGCTCTGTGCAAGCACAGGGGTCCCATCTGCCAGGAGGCACTTGCAGGACTGGGGCATCAGTAAGACCTTATGATCAAACAGCATCAACCCTCTGCTTTTCGATCCTCTTGCAAAGGCAGCCTGATGAACCCTGCATGCCTCTGGTTCTCAGCTTTGGGACTGTGCCTATGTTTTCAAGGAGGTTGCAAACTTTTGTACAGAATCAAAGCATTTGCGTGGAAATGAAAGTGTTTCTTGCCCTTCGGGGGTCGTTAAAAAAAACTTTCCAAAGGGAAAGAGCTGGAGGGATTAAGTTTACTGACTAGATAGTACCAGGGAATGTGCAATTCCTGGGTGCAGAGAATATGCTTTTGGATCTATAATATTATGAATTAAAATTATCGCATTCCTGTACACTGGCTGTACAATGCTACACTTGGCCTCATGTGGGACAACAGACATTACCCTGTGTCTTCTCACTTGGGGCCGAAATAGCATAATGCACCCTTGAATATGGCAGACAGAGGATTCTGAGAGATGGGATCACAGGAGGGTCATTTTGGGGTGCAGGCGATGAAGGTATGAGAACAAAAGGAGCTCGCAAAGTGAATATGAGCACCATGGGCCTTCCCTTCTGTTGCTTGCACCAAACAGCCTCCCTAAATGTGTCTGTGCTTCCCTGCCTGTCCAACCCATTTCAAATGTCACCTGAAAACACATCTTTTCTGCTCCCTGCTTATTCCTCTTGTTCTCTCCTCCGCTTGGCTGTAAAATAGCTCTGCACAGGGTTTGTTCTCACGCCCCCTGGGCTGTAAACTAGTTCCTTACAGAGTTTGTTCTCTTCCCCCACTCCCTTGGCGGTAAACTAGCTGTGCACAGGGTTTGCATGAAAGACATTACTATAGAGAAGAGCCATCATATAATGACTTTTAACCTCAGCTACAAATGAGGAAGCCCTGGAATGCAGAGAAAGGGAAATGAAAATAATTCCCCTTTCTTTGCAGTTAAATATGGAGTAAGTTACTGAATTTCCTCTCCCCTCCCTCCCCAGAGCAGTTACAATGGAACAGCTCCATCATAATGGCAGCCATTCCCCAATTTCCTGCTCCCCTTGGAGCAGTTGCAATGGGACAGCCCTTCATGGCAGCAGCTTTTCTATTGGCTGAAGTTCCCTCTTTGAACAGCAAGAGTCCTAAGTGTTTAGCTCAATGCTGCTTCCGCTGCCATACGGAGCTGGTGAGACTGGCCCAGCACCCACCCCAACCCCTCCTGGGCCTCACTTACAGCTTTCTTGGATTTCTTCTTGGTGGATCGTGCCTTCTTGGCCTTCTCGATGACAGCGTAGAGGGCGAAGCAGAGTCGTGCCATGCGGGGCAGGTCACAGATGCTAATGTCAAAATCCAGCCTCTGTTTCCACACCGGCTCCGAACACACATTCACCTCGGCGCTCGATACCATCTTGCAGAGCATCTCGTTGCCATGGTAAAGGCCTGCCTGTACCACCAACTGAGAGAGAAGAGTGCATTGGGATCACAATGTCCTGAGCTCTTCACTTGGGGACGCAGTTAGAATAGGGCCAGAACTGGGAGCCATGACTCCTGGGTGCTATTCCTATCTTTTGCCACTGTCTCTCTGCGAGCCCTTGGTCAAGTCCCTTAACTTCTCTGTGTGTCAGTGTACTGATCTATACAATTAATATGATCTCTTCCTACCTCACATGTGGGTTGTCAGATTTAATTAATGATTGCAAAGTGCTCATTTAATCCACTAGTAAGCTTGTACTACAGGTCCCTTTCTGTGCCCGATCAACAGAGATGAGTCTGTTACAGGCTTGGCTACTGAGCCTGACTATTTAGCTTAAGCTGTAGAAACTCATGTCTCTCTCTCTGGAGGTCACCAGTTCAATTCCCAGCGTGTTGGATAAGATGACTGCGATCACCCTTGCTAGAAAGCACATTCTGCCCACATATATGTAATGTTTGGAACCCTGGCGTGTCAATTCAGTGCTGGTAAAAGGCATCAGATCAACAGCCCTGGAGAATTAAATCCTGTTAATCCCAGGACAGGTACCACATGGGCAACAGTGGTACAAGCTGTCCTTTGCCAGTGTGCCTTACCCAGGACCCAGAGAGTCTCTACTCTATAGGGAAATTTAGGTTATTTTCTTAGGAGCACTGAAATTCAGTGGGAGTTGGGCACTTAATTGCCATAGGTTGGAATTTTCAGAAGCACCTGGGTAATTTAGAAACACAATTCCCAGCGCAAGTCAACAGGGAATTGTGCTCCTAAATCACTTAGACACGTCTGACTAGCCCTCCCTTGAATCTCCACGCTCCAGTGAGTCATTGGCCTTTCTGCTGAGCCTGCCAACACAGATGCAAATTGCTGTTATCGGGTTTTTTTCTGGTGTGGTCTTGCTAGGTAAAATTATCAAAAGGGCCAAGTGACTTAGGAGCCTACTTTTGAAAATGGGATTTAGGCCCTTATGAAAAGCGTACCCCTTGTCATAAGACATTACTGCCTTGACAGAGACCCAGGTGAGTGAGGTACTCTCTCTTACTGGACCAACTTCTGTCGGAGAGAGAGAGAGAGAGGGAAAGAGAGAAGCTTTAGAGCCACACAGGGCCTTCTGGGACTGTCAAGGCTACAACTATATCGTCTACATAACTGAGAGCAAGTCACTCATTTCACACCAGCCCCTAAATATGGGAATAACGCTAGAAATGACGCTGGAATTGTTCTTAGACCAAACATACAAAAATACTATAAACTAAAATCCAACAGCAGTAAAACCAATTGGTGGGAACATTTAACAAATCTTAACTGCCTAAAGGCTAGACAGGCCCAGATGAGGAAACTGGACCATGCCCCGTAGGGAAAGCAACCAACAAGAAACGGACATGAGCTTATGCCAAGGAGAAGCAAATTAATAGCACTGGGGAGGATGTGTAGAACTGGCGTGGATGCAGAACAAACTGCAAAGCACATCGCCGGTGGTTAGTTATCCCCTTTGAAATGCCTCTGCATATGAAGCTGCATTTCTGGCATTTGCAAGTCTCCATATGGGTAAATGCATCAGCCCTCACTTCTCCTCTCTCCTGCCTGGACCCTATCACAGAACAGGAAAGAGACCTCTTCCTAGCCTGTGCCACATCCCTCCTGCTGCACGTTCGTCCAGGTACTAGAAATCACCTCCAGTCAGGATCCCCTGCGTGTACTGGGAGCCACTTTCAGCGAGGCAAGAGCCTTATGAGCCCACAATGTCTACATGTGACACCTTCAGGCACCATTCTCTGCCTCCTTTATCTTCATTTGCCAAATCTCAGGGGTCCCACTCCATTTGTTGCCTGCTCCATTCTGTTAGCAAGTCCTCTGTTTCCCAGGGCCTATTTTCTCTCCATTCCCCCTATTGCTCCCCTATGCTGGGGCCACCTCCCCGTTCCTCTGCCCTTCCCCCCCCCTCACACAGCCCCAGTTCCGCCTCCTTTGCTGGTCTCCAGCACTTCTGCATCTCTGTTGAGGTGAGATCACCGCAGATGAGTAGCTAGGCTCAGTACTCAGAAACTCTTGCAGCTGAGGCTTCCAAGAATTTGCCACTCGCTCAGCAAGCTGCTGGCTAACAAGTTCCCTTCTCCTTCCTGTTGTGAAACTTTTTAGAGGTCGCCCTAAAGCTGAATGAAGGACAATGCGGTAAGGGGTCATGTGATCTTAGGTCTTTGATCCCTGCTATCTTTCACACAAGCGGTAAGCAACCAGATGCAAAAAACCAAACAACCCACACCCAGCCCGCACCTACCTTCATCCTCTCATCTGCATTCACCTTACTGCCTTGCACCAGTTCAATGTAAAAAGGCTGATGAAGGGACCAGAGAGACTCATGAGTTGGCTAGAAAGGGCAGAGAGAACAGAACTTAAGTCAGCACATGGACCAGAATGAAGACCGACCTGCATTCTCCGTGGCCAGGAGACAGGCTGGTGCCCTCCCAGCAGCAGGGCCCCTCATCGCCACTTAGCTAATCTCTATGCTCCCCTGGGATGTACTGTACCCACCTTAGAGATGGGAAACTGATTCAGGACCAAATTCAGCCAGAGTAAGTGGGTGGATCTCCCACTTTAACTGTAATACCTAGCACTTCTATAGCGCTCTTCAGAAAAGGTCTTTATGGAGATGTTCAGTATCATTTTCCCCATTGGGAACTGGGGCACAAAAAGGTGAACTGACTCACCTGGCTGGTTAGAGGCTGAGCCAGGAATAGAACCCAGTTCTCCTGCACCACAGTCCAGTGCTCTAGCCACTGTGCAAGACAGCCAGTGGACGCTGCTCATGCCAGGGCTGAATCTGGCTCAGAAAAATTATGGAATTAATCCAAAGCCAGAGTGACAGAGTGAGAGCTGGAATTAGAATGCTGGAGTTCCTGGCTCCCTGTCCTGTGCTCAAACTATTAACCCTGAGAATAGGGATGGAGAGGTGGACCTGGGGCGGGCATAGGGAGTCACTCCCATATTGACCTCAGGATCTCTGATAGGAAAGAGGAGGTTACTTACCTGTAACTAGAGGTTCTATGAGCTGTGGTAGCCCTATTTGTATTCCAAACGTGGGCGCACATGCGTGCCATACACCCGAGTTCGCAAGGTTGTCCGCTGACCCACACATTTGTCCTGCGTCCCCTCATGCTCATGGCCGAGTGTATAATAGGTTGTATGGGTCAACACCTCTCTCGTATCCCTCTTACCACTGGGTATTCCAGTCTGCATCACAACAGCTGGAGGAAGGGTACTGGAATAGAGGTAAGGGCCACACATCTCAAAGAACCTCCATTTACAGGTAAGTAACCTCCTCCTCCTCTTCTTCTTCGAGCGATGGTCCTTATATGGATTCCAAACACAGGTGAGTAGCGAGCAACGATCATCGTGGAGATGGGTGCAAAGACATGAGAGGAAGTGCAGTCCGCAGTACAACACGGCTTACAGCAGCATCCGCAGCTGCCACTTGGGTGACTGAGTAGTGGGAGGTGAACATGTGGACAGAGCGCCAGGTTGCTCCATGACAGATGTCTTGCCAGGAGACGTCCGCTAAGCAGGCTCGTGTAGAGTGTGCTGTGACTCCATCTGTTGGGTAGCGTCGTAGCATGCGCGGATGCACCCGGAGACCCATTTGGAGATTCGTTGGGAGAAGAGGGATTGGCCCTTAGATTGGTCGGCAATGGCTACAAACCGTTTTGGCGATGCGTGAGAGGCATTGGTCCTGTGGAGGTAGGACGCCAAGGCACGGCGGATGTCGACGGAGTGCAGGACCCTGTCCGCATGGGAGACGTACGGTTTGGGGCAGAACACAGAGAGGTGAATGCACTGATATAGGTGGAACTCCCACACTACCTTTGGGAGGAATTTAGAGTGTAGCCATAAGGAAACTTTATCTGTGTGGAATACGGTGTGAGGGGGAATCTGCCATCCTGGCTGCCTGTTCACTGACCCGTCTAGCTGAGGTGATGGTGACCAAGAAAATGACCTTCATGGAGAGCTGGGAGAGGGACATGTTGCCAGCGGCTTGAAGGGTGGGTTCATGAGGGCAGAGAGAACAAGATTAAGGTCCCAAAGGGGTGGGGCTTGAGTACTGGCAGGAAGGCACTGAGTAAACCCTTCATGAAAATGGACAGCGATAAGGTGTATAAACACGGAGCCGCTGTCTACGGGGAGGTGGGGAAGAAGGGGGAGGCACTGAGCACTGTCAAGTGGACTTGTATAGAACTGAGGGAAAGGCCTGACATTTTGAGATCAAGAAGGCAGTTGAGGAGGAAAGGTATAGATATCGCATTCACTGGGTGGTGATGGCAGTGAGCCCATGAGGTGAATCGTTGCCACTTAACTTAGTAGCAGGCCCTGGTGGACGCCCTCCTGCTTTGGTTAAGGATGTGTCGCACCAGAGTGGAGCAAGCCCTAACCACCCTCGTGGTCCTAATACCCGGCCATGAGGTGAAGCAGGCTTGGGTTCCGAACCCGGCCCCAATCCTGTGTGAGGAGATCCGGGAGTGTTCGGAGGCGGAGTGGTGTGCGGGTGGAAAGTCTGAGGTGGTCTGTGAATCAGAACCAGTGTGGCCAGAACAGGGCTATGCATATTACAGTAGCTCGGTCCCGTTGGATCTTGTGGGAGGAAGGGAATGAGGGGAAAGGTGTAGCAGAGGTCACCTATCCATGAGAAGAGAAGAACGTCACCCTGCAAATCCTCCCCTATGCCTCCCCTGGAACAATAAAGGGGCAGCTTTTGGGTTTCATGAGTGGCAAAGCGGTCCCACCTTGGGGTGCCCCATTGGTGGAAGAGGTATCGGAATGTGACGTTGTGTAACTCCCACTCATGGGAGAGGTAGAGAGTCCTGCTGAGTGCATCTGCTAGGACATTTTGGGTGCCTGGGAGGTATGTGGCTTGGAGCATCATGTGGTGTTTGATACACCAGTTCTGAAGGTGGATGGACTTGGAGAAGTGGGTGAGAGACCGGGCGCCATCCTGCTGGTTGATGTACAAGACTGCGGCGATGTTGCTGGAGAGCAGGACCCGATGATGGGAAGAAATGCCTGGCATGCAAAATGGACTGCCCTCAGTTCCAGCACGTTTGTACGAATCCTGGCCTCTCGTGGCATCCAGATTCCCTGTGCTGTGTGATGGTTCAGACAGGCTCCCCAACCTGCAAGGGATGGTTGCCTGCAGGGTGGGAAGGATGAAGGGGGTCCCAATCATGACCTTGGAAGGGTTGGTCCACCACGTGAGGGAGGCCACAACCGTCTTGGGGACAATGACTCTGGTGTCCAAATGGTCCTGGTTGGGTCTGCAGATAGAGAAGAGCCATAGCTGGAGGCAACGCATGTGCAGTTGTGAGTGTAGCATGATGGCGGTACAAATTGCCATATGTCCAAGGAGAGACAGACAACAGCAGATGTGCTTGTGATGCAGGTCTGCAATTATAGTCATCAGCATTATGAAGTGGTCCACCGGAAGGAAGGTTCATGCCACGATGGAGTAGAACCGTGCCCCAGTAAAGTGTATCATCTGTGTAGGTACGAGCACTGACTTCTCCTCAGTGATGCAAATACCTAGAGACATTAGGAGAGTGCAAAGGGCGAGGATGGCAGAGGTGAGTTCTTGTCAGGATAGCACAACAAGGAGCCAGTCGTCCAGGTAGGGAGACACACCAAGTAGCAGCATATTTGTGCTGTTATGACAGCGAAGACAGCTCGCAACCCCCATCGCAACACCTTGTGACCCCTTGAGGGGTCATGACCCCGCTTGAGAACCCCTGGTCTGATGGCAGTTTGTCCTAGAACTCTGCTAGCCCCGTATAATTATTAAAATCAAATTTGGCTAGCAGAGTCTGACAGTTTACTCTTCAGAACTGCAGCATCTCCAGGGAATACATTTTCCTCCCCAAGAGGTCCATGCATTTCGCCGCCCAATCTGGAGGGGTTGATTTCTGTTGGTGCTGCGGGAGGAAGGCCTCATTAATAGATGGTTTCAGAGGTTGGAGAACGTCCAGGAGCTGGTGCTACTGATCCTGAATCTCTTCCAGCAGTATTCCCAGGTCCTCTTCCACCAACTGGAGCAGGTCCTGATACTGCCGGTGATCATCTGGCGGAGACAGGGAAGGAGGAAGTGGCCATGGGGACCGGAGGAGCCGACAGTTCTAGCTCAACATCCATCTCTTCCTCTGTGTTCAAGGGTGCTGATGGAGGAGCCTGGGTGGAGTGACAGGATGTTTGGAAAGGCGGAGAGACCTAGCGGTAGGTGTTCCAGGGTGCCCCGTGCAGCCAAGGCAAAGGGCGCTGTGGGGTGTGGGGTGCCCCACAGGTACTAGTACCAGACTCTTGCTGCTGGATCATACACGGGTGGATAAGGCAGTCGGGGACGCGAATCCAAGCTGTGGTGTGACGTGGGGGGAGAACGAAGGCCCCGACACCAAAAATTCCTCTGACTCCGAGGATGGTTCCAGCAGCGGGGGAACCAGTGAAACAGGTGGGCTGCAGGGTGGCACCACCGGGGGGTCATTCCAGGAGCAGCAGGAGTGGTTTGTCCACTGGAGCAGGGACCCCCCCAGGCGAGGGGGGGCTGGAGAGGATCGAAGAGGGAGGGGAGGACAGCACCAATTCCACGGTGGAGAGGAGGGGCTCCGAGCAGCTGGGAGTCCTACAAGTGCCCATGGAAATGCTCGAGGGGCCAGGTAGCGTCTCCGGCTTGTCCAAGTGCCACAGAGGTGGCGGTGGGACAGGTGGTTCAGGAGGTTCAGGAGCTGGTGAGCACTCTGCACGGGCGGGAACTAGGGTGGCCATCTGTACTACCAGACCCCGTTTGCGCTGAGCTTTTCCCTGCCCCTGGGGAAGGTTGGGTGTCGGTGTGGTTGTCTCCACGCATAACGTCTCATCCAACCAGGCGCGGCTCAGGGAGGAAACGCTGCGTTTAGTAGCAGGCTGCTGTGGGGACCTACTTTTGTGCCCATGAGAGGGCTTCTTGCTCTCATGGCTGGGCCTGCCCTTCCCCGGTGGTATTGCTGGATCCGGGGCATGGGAAATAATGGAAGGGGCGCACACCGCCGGTGAAGGTCACTGTGTCAGCGGTTCCGATGGTCCCGGATCCGAACGAGCAAATGGCCTCATTGCTTCCTCCATGGAGGAACTTAACGGAGGCGGAGCTCCCAAGCTTCCCAGGTCCAGTGCAGGAAGGACATGCAGAGGGAACAAGGAGCCGCAACATGAGCCTCACCACAGTGATAAAGACCCCTCCGGTGCTTGCTGCTCACAGAGAATGAATGCAGGCAGGAGAGAGAGTTTTTAAACCCCAGAACGTGGGCCTGGTGCCCAAGCGAGGAGAGGGGGCAGGGAGTCCCCAAACGGGAATGACTAGCACTAACCAACCTACTACTAACTCTGCAGCTACTGTACACAACTATAGGCAAACGGACAGAAATCACTCTCTTAGCAAAAACTAAGAGCGCGAAGGACCAGGGCCGACGCAGGCCATGTGGCCGTAAGAGGGAACTAGAGAGGCTTCGACCCACACGACCTATTATACCCTCAGCTGCAAGCATGTGGGGATGCATGACACACATGTGGGTCAACAGACACTGCTAGGAAACCTTTTGGATTCAGGCACATGCGCAACCATGTTTGGAGGACATATAGGGACCATCGTTTGAAGAAGTAGAGGGTCTCTGTGCAGGTCCTTTATGTAACTGAGGGATGGGCCTCCCCAATTACCCCCTTTTGGCCTTGTTATGATTCCCGCATTAAGGAGCCAGGGTGTCACTCTGCCTGCTGGGCAGTCACTTCCAGGTGGCACTAGCATCTCAATTTGATTGTGGAAAAGACAGAGAAGGAGCAAATGGGTGTGTCAGAGTGGTGGGGGCAGGGAGAGAAGGGTGTCCAGTGCGCTAGCATGGTTACCTTTTTCTTGGGGAGCGGCGGAGGCTTGGCAACCATCTTCGGGGTGTGGGCAGTGCAGTTGGTCTGCTCATCTCGCATAGCAATGATGGAAGAGAAGTGTACCATCGTCAGGTGGGGCATCAGGCCATGGTGCAGGCAGCTGCGGATGTACTGGTGGGAGGAGGGGCAGAGAGAGAACAGAGTAATCATGGCAGAACAGACGGCCTAGAAGCCACGAGGATGTGGAGAGGGCAGCGATGGGGGTGAACCAGGGCTGGGTCAGAAAGGAGAGGAAGGGCAGCATGTGGAAGTGACCCAGCAGCCACCAAAACTAAGTTCTGCTGCCAATTCCTTTCTAAACCTACATCTTTCCCAAGAGGCGTCTCTGGCACGAAGAACCCTGAAGACTAAAGTGCAGTTGCAAGAGTGAGTGGGTCCAGGTGCCCAAACCCATCCCCCATATATGCACCGGACTGCCTGGGTTTATGGTACGATGCCGGGAAGGATTCATTGCTCCGGACAGCAGAGAGCCCACTTTTGTCACAGCACAGGAGAGGGGATGCCGTTTGGGGGACAGTGTTGCTTCCCAGTAGTGGGAGGCGCTGTTCAACCCTGACGTTCAGCAGCTACATCCTGGCTGGGGAGAGGGGATGGAGGGAGTCACCCCTCAGAACCCCCCCCCAACACACACACAAGCTCACACCCAGTGATGGGTTTGGCTCATTAGCACTCAATGCCAAATGGACTCACAATCAAGTCACACTTTCTCCACCCATCTTCCATGAGCGAGCCCAGCCTTATGATCTTCGTGGTGCCTGCTCATAGACTCCCCACCAGAGGGCCATCCATTGGGGCAGCATCCAGGTCACTTTGTTAACTGGACAACGGACTGGGTCCCTTTAGGGTGTACTTCCAGCTCAACATAAGGGACATGGACGACAATAGCATGGACCTTTTCCTGCCTCCCAGAGAGAAAAAAGTTCCTGTATGCTTGGGAAAGAGCTCACCTGTAGGTGGAGGAAAGAGACTCACCTGGAACTGGTACAGGGGGTAGTTCCCATAGAGATATTCACATTTCCCTTTCACCTGCAGAGTATAATCCTCAGGGCTCTCCACTGTCTGGTGGCGGAAAACGGTAGCTTGCTTCTTGATGGCATAGCTCATTAACGTGACAGGGAATTCCTTGGGGGAGATCTGGAAGGTGAAGCTCTCCTGCAATCCCAACAGAACAGCATGTACAGTCAAATACCAGCTGAGCAGGGGATGAAATTAGTATCGGGAGTCGCAGAGAGAGTCCCGCAGCCCCGGATGCCAGAGGGGATAGCTAGATTCCCCAAAAGCACCTAGGGATGAAGAGAAGGCTACAGATGCAATGTGATTATCCACATTACAAACAGAGGTCAGAGTGGAGAGGGACATGTCCAGTGGTGCAACACAGGACTGGGAGCCAGGAACTTCCTGAGTCCCATTTGAAGTTCTGCCGTCTACTCCCTCTGCAGCCTTCAGCACGTCATTTAAAACTTCCTGCCTCCACTTCCTCAGTCTGCACAAAAGGGGGACAATACCTGCTAATCAGGGGTGGCTGCCAGGATGAATGCTTGGCAAGTGCTATGTTTTATGGATGGTTCCATTCAGGTTGAGCGGGTGCCTCCTTAGAAATTTTGTTTAATGCCTGGGCCCAATATGCCAGGACTGGGGTTATCAGAGGGCAGCAGGAAGGAATGAGAAGTTATCAGGTGCTCCGTGGCAGAGACAGCCTAATGCCTGGAAGCAGCAGGCTGGGATCATGAGACCACTTGACTCTTATTTCGAAAGAAAAGGGGATTTGTTTCAGCAGTGCAGAATTTTGAGAGAGGATGAGGGCAAAGCCCCATTTGGGAAGGGGAGCGTTTCCATCAATCAGTTGTTTGGTGGGGAGGTGGCCGGTTTACACACAGTCCTTCCAAACATCTCAATCTCAAGGAGTCAAGATAACTCCCAAACAGATGGAACCATGGGTGGTTGATCCCACAGCTGGATGCAGAACTGAGCGCGCAAACCCTTTACACATAACAGGAAGCTCAGGTTTTACCCCGCCAGACTCAAACTTGACGTTGACAAAGATGTTCTTGTTGGGGACGCGAAGGGCGCCAGTCCTGGGGCCTTTGGCCAAGGGCTCCAGTTGCAAGGGAAAGCTGTACTCCATCCAGGCCATCCAGGTCAGCTGCTGCCGCTTCGCCGCCTTCTCCTCACACAACTGTCGCATTTTTGCACGGAAGTCATTCACCTCCGGGTCGCGCACCGAGTCAAACTCATGCAAACCTGAGCAGGGTGTTAAAATCAATAGATAGATAGATAGATAGATAAATAAAAGGAGAAGATCCACATAGCAGTAGGGTCACTGGTCCTTGATAATCAGCTGCCTCTGCTGGGCGGGGAGATCGCAGCATCTCATAACATACGGTAGAAAAAGCCAAGTCTACAGCATTAGACTATGATGGCTACACAATTACACCAGTCCCTTCTCGGGACTCTTGCTGGGACAGGCTGGGACTAGACCAGAGGAGAGATCACCCCTTTTCCTCAGTCAGTCCACAGGGACTCCTGCTAGGACTGGCATAGCCGAGAGCTCCCCTAAGTCAGCATGCACGCATCTGAAGAAGTGGGGTTTTTTACCCACGAAAGCTTATGCCCGAATAAATCTGCTAGTCTTTAAGGTGCCACCAGACTCAGTCTGTATCCACAAAAACAACACGAACACAGCTACCCCCGATACCTAACTCAGTCAGTGCATCTGTGATACTCCCTACACAGCAACCCTGGCTGAGAGAGGTTGAGCCTGAAGTAACTGAGCTCCCCCTGCAGCCAGCACTCGTGCTCTACCCTGATTAAAGCAGCTCCTCCTGGCACTAAGATGGAGACTCACCTTTCCCAATGAGCAAGCTGATCTGGGAGTTAATCAGCTTCTTGACGCGGTCACCTTCGCGAGCCACCAGCCGAAGGACAGGCAGGAAGGGCTGGATGTCGCAGAGGCGCCGCTGCTCATCCTCCAGCTCCTGCTGCTCGGCCGTCTGGTTGATACACGTGAAGACGTACGCTTCGGGGTCATTGAGCATGTGATACAATGGCTCATACTGTGCGTGACGCCAGACCACCTGGGACAAAGCGACAGCAGGGTGTATCCACCGATGTGCCAGCTGACCTATCACATCCCCTCCCTACTGCCCCACTCTCCACCCACAATCCCCCATGGCCATTACACACAGTCACAAACAACAGCAGGGCAGCTATTGACTGGGATCTTGCAGGGCCTTAATGAAAGCCCCTGGAGAAGAGTAATAGTCATTTGTATGACACCTGAGAAATGCCATCCCTTGGAAATTCACAACTGCACACCCATGGGCAGAGGCGCAGTGCACTACAATGGGAGGCAGTGCTAACCCTTTTCACTACATCCCCTGGTCTCTACGCATAGACCACATGAGTAGCTGTAACTATTACTGACCTGATTATTTCTCAATGACTGATCTCACAGAATCAACTGTGAGGACTCAATTTTCAGCCAGACTTTAACCTGGCTTCCCTTTTTGTGCTTGCAATGAGCTGCAATAAATCTCTCTAGGTATCTACAGTATCTGAGCACCTCACAATGCTTATTCTTGGGTTTTTAGCCTTGCAACACCCCTGTCTGGTAGGGAGGCATTACCCCCATTATACAGATGGGGAGCTGAGGCACAAGTCTCACATCTATGACAGACCCAGGAATTGAAGCCAGGTCTCCTGTACCCCAGTCCAGTCCAGTGCCTTCCCCACTAGACCATCCTTCCACCCCAGTGGATGCCATTTAGACAGTTAACAAATTACCTGATTGTGACCACATAGCTGGTGACTTAACAACTAAAGCACATCTATTGTGTCCACAGTTTTCTGGCCTGAAAACTGCCGGCACAGAAAGAACTTCTAATGATCTGGCACTGACTGTCTGTCTCTTGTGCTGCGTGAGTCATGTAAGCCAGGCTGCTATTGCAACGAGAACCTTTTCCACGCTGATTTTTGCCTAGTGAATTGAAAAGGTAATTTCATTTCCTCTACTATTCTGTTCAGCATTTTATGCCTCAAAGGAAACACCGAAAACTTTTCTTTTTAACCAAAGTTCCCAATCGCCACGACACAGCTTCTGCTGTGCAAAAAAATTAGGCTACGTCTACACTGCAATAAAAGACCCATGGCACGGCCGCAGCTGGCCTGAATCAGCTGCCATGGGCTTGCAGGGCTAAAAATGGCAGTGTAGACGCTTGGGCTGGACCCTGAAACCTTGCAAGAGGGGTGGGCCTCAGAGCCCAGGCTCCTGCTGGAATCAGAACGTCTAACACTGCTAGTTTTAGCCCTGCACGCCA
Source organism: Lepidochelys olivacea (assembly GCF_965140295.1). Classification (NCBI taxonomy): domain Eukaryota; kingdom Metazoa; phylum Chordata; order Testudines; family Cheloniidae; genus Lepidochelys; species Lepidochelys olivacea. The sequence goes on from NC_140428.1 coordinate 20,031,769, forward strand.
AGCCGCATGAGGCCCAAGTCAATTGACCTGGGATCTGAGACTTGGTGTCATGGATTTTTTATTGCTGTGGACACATACCCTAAAAGGGCAGTCACAGCAGAGAACAACTGCAGAACATGTGACTTAATCCAGAATTTGTATTCGGCTTGCCAGGGAGGATTTCTCTCGCTGGCCCACAGAAGACCATTGAGACTGAAAGGCTCAGGGTGAGGAGCGAGTGCTCCGGTGAGCGAGTGAGTGGCAACGGAATATGGGAATCTTTCACTCCTCAGTTGCTGATTCAAATCAGTAGTTACTCAAAAACCTATTACCATCTGAGGGCTGATGTGAACTGAGTCAAGTTCCCAGTGGACTGATGCCCATCACAGCTGGCCCTGTAACTGCCCCATATGTTGGCAGCCTCAGCAGCAACACCAAGGACTGACAAGGACTGTGGAGAGAGCGTCCCAGAGGAGGGTCCCTCTGGGTCAGGAATAAGGCATTCTATTAGCACAGTGTGGGAGAAGCCTGCATTGCTGCCAGTGTGTGGCTAAATGGGGCTGTGAATCCAACCCCTTTCCCAGGCACTGAGTTCACTTAAGAAAAATGCCCTGCACGCTTGTAAAATCGATCCCAAAGGTGACTCTTTAGCCACAGGGGTGAGGCTTGTGGTAAAGGCTGGTACCTTTTTGATGGTCCCCAAGCTGGCATTGCAGGATACAGAGAGGTTCAGGTATATGCCTGTAGGCAGCAGGAAGTCCACCTGGATAGTTTGGTTTTCCTCCTTGGACCAAAATTCCACAGGGCAATAGATGCCCGGGGGCATCCTGCTCACTTCTTAGCTACAATCTGCAACAAAGGGAGAGAAAGGACAATTATTTGTATTGCAGTAATTCCTAGAGGCCCCAACAAGACCAGGGCTTAAGCACTGCACAGACACACTGGGACACGGTCCCTGCTCTGACCAGACCAGATTATCATCCCCATTTCATGGATGGGGAAACTGAATTCAATCCGATCTCCAGAGTCCAAAACCTGTGCCTTAAATCAAGGACACCCTTGTTCGGGTCCACCCAGACCCTGCCATGCGTACACTTCAAAGCAGTTTCTACGTAGTCATTGGAAAATATGAAATACTTAGTGTTACAGCTGGGCAAATTTTTTTTTAGTGCATGTTAAATGCGCCAAAAAATGAAATTGGGCACAGAAACGGTTTACAACTTGGGGTCACATACCGTGAATAGTTTTGGTCAGAAAAAAAAACAACACACAAAACAAAAAACAACCCACCACCACCTGATATTTTTTTTTCCCCCAGAAATGTCATTTCTTCTAGTGGACGTTCTCTTTTGTTAGTCAAACTGTGTGTGTGTGTGTGTTTTGGTGAGGGGAGAAAAGGTTTATTTTGAACTGAAATGGAATTTTTTGTTTTTTACATTTTATTTTTTGGCTTGGCCCTGAACTGACCCCTCCCACCCCACCCCCACGCACACTCCCAAGCCCAATGATTTTATCAGCTCTAGCATTCGTATTAGCCTTCCCATCGACCCCCCACCCCCACCCCCGCTTCACAAAGGAGATTCCAGAATTCTCTCCCCCACAGTACAGGTGGGGAGACTGAGGCACCAAGAAGTGAAGGGGCTTCCCCACACACTCAGTCCGTGACAGAACAGCGAACAGACCCCAGGAGTCCCAACTCCCAGCCTGACATCCTGCTCCCTGTACCTCATTGTCTCAACCCCATTTCTGTCTTCCAGAGCCAAGTTCCAGGTATACTAGGAAGAGTTGGTGCGGGTCCAGATTATAATTTTTTAAGATTAAAAATTATTATTTTGTTTTTAAAAGAATAGGGGGAATAAATGCACAGAGTGGGATGGCCAGGAGTGGGGGCGGGGGGGGGCCACAGGATGGGGGCTGATTTTGGCTTTATCCCTCCTTCCTTGCGGGAATGTGTAATTTGCTCCCCACACTATGAATAGCAGGAGAGTCTGTCCCCAAACCCAAAGAGTTGTTTTCAAACTTCAGATGGCAAACACTCCAAGGACAGCAGAGGGCATTAGTCATTACCCAGAAGCCACAGACTATCCTAATCCCCTCACTTTAGGGTTGCCAACCGTCCACGATTGTCCTGGAGTCTCCCAGAATTAAAAATTAATCTTTAATTAAAGTTTATGTTATGGGATGAAACCTCCAGCAATACATCCAACCAAAACTGGCAACCCTACTGCACTTGGTTTCTTCTTTGGGGATATGTAATGCTGATCAGGAGAATTAATCAGTTTCCACCCATTTATCCAGCAGGAAACATCCACAAGAGAACATAGCTTGGATTAATTTACTCTGCTGATTATGGTCAGAAAAGCGTTGTTCCCATCTGTTGATCTGTGCAGAATGAGTTTGGAGATGTTGGGTATAGTTCCTGATGGGCAGGTGCCCACATCACATCGGGATGGTTCCAGTTAGCCCTTTAGGATACGTCTACACACCAGCTGGCAGCATACTTCCCAGCACTGTTCAAGCTAACATGCTAAAACAGTGTGGCCACAACAGCACAGGCAATGGCTCAGGCTAGCTACCCAAGTACCTACCCAGAGGGTCAGACAGGCTCATACTGGCAGTCTCAGCAAAGAAACCAAGGCCTGAATAAGCCACAGGGCTGAAGTCCCTTCTTGCTCGCAGAGGGGACCCCCTTCGCGTCGGGGTGAGGCACGAAGACTATGCAGCGTGAGGAAAGCTCACCCTATTGCTTCTCACGCCGTGGATAATCAAGGCTTTGGCTTTTATCAATCTGACCCCTTTCCCTAGCACCTAAACCCAGTCTTGCCCACACTAGGAGCAACACTATGGGGTTTCATTTATTCTCCCTCCATGAAACTTGTGTTGAATTTGCTGTTTACAACTTAAAACCCAGGCTCAGCAGCTGCCAGAAAGGGGTCGCGTTTGGGGCCGCAAGTTCTCTCCCCCTTTAATCTGAGGGGGAAACCTGGGCTGCAGAGGCCAGGCAGGATCCCCAAAGTACCTCGGGAGCTGCTTGTAAGCCAGTCTTATGCATAAGCATGACAAGAGAAGCCCAGAATCTTATCTGCCAGTGCCTAGGAGCACAACACTTCCCCATCAGCAGTGAGGTAAGGATTCCCAGAAACACGAGCCATGTTTTATCTGTCCCGCTTCCTTAAAGAACATGTTGTATCACACTGGGACCGGATGCAGAGACCACAAGCCACCCATGTGTCTTAGAGAGGGAGGGAAGGAGCAGGGTTTGTGAGTTCAAGTCAGGCACAGCAACAGAAATGATCCTGCTCTCCTGTCCACTCACTACCAGTGAGAGTAGCAAATTTCCAGGACTCCCACCCACGACCTCCACTTCCCCACTACACCAACACGGTTCCAGTACTCTCCAGGAGGGCAGCGGGGGGTTGACTCTCCAGCACAGCTAAACTGGATTTTACATCCCATGCGGCATCCTGGAGGTGTGGCTCTGTGATCCAGACAGCAGGTGTGAAATACTGTACCCAGACTCCCTAGCAGCACAGCAGGGCTAACTCAGTCCTTTCCTCGGGAGGAAGATAAATTGAAGACCATGCACTGAGCCCTGCAGGGATTCCTCAGTCCAGGCCTTGAGTAACTCTGCCTGGACTGTAACACCACCATAGCGCCTGGAAACGGTGTGTTAGGAGAAAATTCATGCATCACTCACGTCCCGTCCCGTCCCCCCAGCATGCCACAGAAGGGTGATCCTCAGGCTAGGCCCTGGCTTGTACCATGCTCACCTGTGGACACGAAGGACAACAGCGGCAGCATTTCCTTCTCCATGGAGCCGCGCTGTGGCATGCAGCTTACTCAGAGTGTAGCACCAACACTTGGGTCACCGCGTTGAGCTACCCATAGTATATGACTCTTTACCCAGGCTGCCTATAAACGGTGGAGTGGAGAACTGAAGATGCTGATTTTGGCTTTCAAAGCTCTGGCAGGCCCTGGCTCCGTTCCAGACATTACCTGGTGGGTATGCGGGCTCGCCCAGCACCCTGCCACCAGAGATCCCATCTTATGCTCTTCCTGTAGCACAAGTGATAGGGCTCTGAGCTGAAGGTCCAGGGTTCAAGGCCTGCAAATCTTTGAAAGCCACTAGGGACAGGCGTTAGCTTCTTGGCAGGCGCTCAGGTACTACAGTGATACAAGAACCAGAATTATGCCAGAAGGGACCCAGGCTTTAGCTGTGGTGTTCACAGTTCGCTCACCCTTGAGGTTCTGGTCTCTCTCTTCCCCAAACTTTTAAATAAAAGCCCACTCCCAGGTGATGTTTTAAACATGACTAATGTCCCTGTCTTAGTCATTCTTCCTCCCAACCCTGTAGCCACTTGCTCCCTCAACCTGTATTCATTTACAATGTTACAGGGTTCGTTTATTATTGTTGGATGACATTTGGCCAGGTTCTGAACACCGCCCCCCAGCACCCTGAACACACTGACCATGACATTTTGGTAAAAGCCAGGAGTTGGGACGGGTGCCTTTGGGCCAGAATCCACCGCTCCACCCCCTTGTGCAGTGTCCTCCCTGCCAGCTTGTCGCTTCTCCCCACTCCAGGAGGGGCTACACGACTGTCGCAGAGTCTGATCTTTCATCCTGGGGGATCCCAGGGCACTCCAGGGACCATGCACTGGAGGTACATGTAAAAATATTAGCAAGATCAGCCCACCAGGAAACCTTCTTCCACTTTTCTCATCTCCTACGCCCAGCCCTATGTCATCAGTGTCACCCGCTGAACAACACCTGAGAGCCAAACCTGCCGCACATGTGAAAAGGGCTGCAGGATGAGGCTATCTATGGCATTTACTTGGCTCCTATAATTTCATCTTTGGACCTCACAGTCATTAACGCATTTATCCTCACAGCATCCGGCAAGGGTGGACTGTTCTATTATCCCCATGTCACAGAGAAGGAGTAGAGCCATATAAAAGAGACTAAATAACTCCCTCAAGGTCAGACAGAAAGTCGGTGGCAGAGCAGGGAATTGAACTCATGTCTCAGGCCCCAGGCTCACACCCTAACATCTTAAACACCCTTCCTCCCTGGGTGTGTATTTTAATTCTTTGTTCTGTAGGGCCCTGACCATAGCCCTCTGCAGGGATATACATAGGTTTGTCACCACACCCATTTGCTCAAGCGGCAGAAAGAGATGCTGTGATGGATGAGTGCTACAGAAAAGCCGAAAGAGAGAAACGGGCACAAAAAAAGCACAGAGCTCCCCAGAACCTTACAGAAATAATAGTCTGTGTATAGACCACAGACACACAGCACAGCAACAAAAATATACCACGAGCACCTCCCATTAGAACACAGCCCTAAGGAGGGGCCTCACCCTCCAATGCTTCCTCATTCACCCTGAGAAAGAACCTCTTTCCTGGCCCATCTGTGCACAAAAGTCTCTTACCCCGGGGGCAGCATTTTAGCTCCCCCGTAGCTCCAAGTCTTTGCTTAACAAGAGCACCAGTGAGATGTCCTTTAAGGTAAGGTGACTATTTCCCAAAGGGAAAACAGGACACCACGTGGGGCTAGCCCTGGCCCTCCCTCCCTCCCTGCACAGGGCTGGCCCGAGCTGCTCACCTGAGGCTTCCCTGCCTCCCGTGCAAGGCTGACCCAACCTACTCGCCCCAGCCCCATGCAGGGCTGGCGTCACTGCTCACCGGAGTCCGGACTGTCCCCCCTGCGAGGCTGGGGCTGGTGTCGCTACTCGTTTCAGCCCTGCTTCCCGCCCGCGCAGGGCTAGCATCTCTGCTCACCCCCATGCATGTTCCTCTGTGCCCCACTTTCATTTGTCCTGTTTGCTCATGCCAACTGATCAAGTTGGCAAAAGCAAACAGGACAAATGCCCACTTCTGCCAAAAAAAAAAAAAAAGTCGGGACAGCCAGGACAGGGCTTAAAAAGGGACTGTCCTGGCCAAAACAGAATGTATGGTCACCTTACTCCAGGGCTCTGCTTTGGCTGACTGGGCTTTTCAAGTCCTGCAGTAGCTGCCTCTTGGAAGGGGCTGTGTACGGTCTGCAGCCCCCTTTATGGGTGCTGCAGGCATGACTGGGTGCATAGCAATAAGACGAAGGGAAATGTATTTTGCTCAGAATGTATTCTCTGATCTCCTGAGATGGGCAGGGCCCCAGCAGACTGAGGGGCAGAGTTGCCCCATCTTTACCCCTTACCCTTCTGTAAGGAACAAACCTGTCTGATGGGGACCACAATGAGGCTAGCAGGAGGATGCGTGGGAGAACCCATGCAGGGCAGGAGACAACCAGGTCATTGCTGGATTCTTGAAAGTGACCTGCATATCTGAGGAAGGTTTGGGCCATGAACACATCCTCTGCGCGGAGCCTTCCATCACCCCTAGCAGTCTTTAAGACAGACAAGCTCCTATGTGACAGAGATGACAAAGCTTGGACCTCCCAGCAGGCATGGAAGAGGAGGCATGATGCCTCAGTTCCCTAACCTCTCCTAGAAGATCAGGCCTGCGAAAGACAACTGATTTTACGAGGCGATTAAGAAAAGCCCACTGCCTCTGCGCACTGACGGCTCCTGGAGGTTTCATCACAGTGTGCTGACCACGGGAATGGCCACACTGTGGAATAATTTTTTTAGAAACGTAAACCAACTGTGGGAGACTGGGCTGGTAATGAGATATTGAGCTCTCTCCCCATGGCCCCCGTCGCCGGTTCAGAGTTAGCCCAGCAGCGACCAAGAGATGGTAACAACTAACAGTCGTTGCGTAAGTTCCTTTGTAAAATGAATGGTGTGGGTTCGGCCTAGTTCCTAGGGGACGTCACCAAAGCTATCACTACTGGCACTAACTGGCTCCCTTATGGCAGCCTCATGGCCCGCTGTTCCACACGTAGGGGCCTTGTCTTCACTAGGGGTGCTCTTACTTCCAGTTAGCTAACACGACATGAAATCCTAGGGAAGACACGGCAATCGTAGTTTAAAACACAGGCTGGAAATGGAGGTTAAACCTTAAACTCCCCCATAGCCTTCATCTTACCCTGCTAACCCACGTGAAAGCTGCAAACTGCCCTGCCTTCACTAGGCTTCTACCTCGTGTTAGTTACCATGAGATAAGAAGGTCCCCTTCTTCTTAATGCATTTGCACCGCAAGAGCATGTCAGGGCAGGGTTGAAGTACATTGGTGAGACAATGTGGAAAATACCTACAATGCAGGGTAGTCCCTGAACTGGTATATCGGGGTAGCATTTGCAAAACTACATTATTTGTTGCCATGCTAAACATATTGGTATGACATAAGTATGGGGCTTCAGTCATGTACTATGAGTTCAGAACATGCCCCGAGGACGGTGTCATCACATACAAAGCTCTTCTTTATGCAGTACATTACATAAAGAGACACTTAAAGTTATCCAGTCACTATTAAGCAAGCCAGCCCCTTGAAAAACAAAAAACCTATCTCCTCCTACAAAGCTTATCAACCACAGCTCCAGCGTGTTTACAATATGCAACCACTCAGGGGGTGAGAGAAAAAAAAAAGATCACAAACGGCACAGCATTACACAAGCCTCCACCATGCTGCACCAGGCAGATGCGAATGCTCCGACGCCTACAAATTGACAGCAGCAACATTGCTAATCCCACGACTGCAAAACTAACTTTCCAGTTTGTAAAAAGTGCCTGGTGCAGAGCTCACAGGTGATGCACGTAGAGTAGGGGACAGCAAGAAGGGACTTTCATGTTAGGCAGTGACGGGGGTGGGGAAGACGACCAAGGGAATTTATACCCAGACACACACACACACACCCTTCCCCCACCCCCCAACTTTGATGAAAATAGACCAAAGTTCCTATTTTGGCTCCATTCTTGCAATAAGTTCTGCACAGACAGAAATCACGGTGGACTCACCCACAACAAGCTCACTGCAAGAGGACGGCCTTTGTGGCTACATTTGTCCGTTAAAGTCATCTAGAACCAATTAACCTGGAAAATGTATTTATTTATTTAAAGTGAATTTCACGCTGGTGAAAGGTGCCAGAACAGCTTCCTTGGGGACTGAATTCATCTCTCTGTGGCAATGCAAGCTTCCCCTGCATCATCCCAGCAAATGCATCTACCCATACCTACAGGGCTCCATCTCGGCGCAAAAAACCCTTCAGTTCTAGGCTTCTTTATTGAATCTTGCCAGCAAGGCAGGAAGGACTCTCTGTTCTGCTACCAAGAGTACTGACACCACCAACTCATTTCACATAGGCCACTACTGAACAGCCATCAGATGGTGACTTACTGGTTGCTGTCAGCCTTGAGCAGATATAAGCCAGTAGCTATATCTAGTGGCTAGTAGAAGTTGCTGCTTCACTTCCCCCTTATGAAGCCCCTGAGGAACCCAGCCCACATCATTGTGGGAGTCACCAAAGCCTTGCTCCTGGGCTACCAAGGGCATTCTCTTTGGGGAACAGTAAGAACATTTATGCTCATCAAGTTTTGCTTATACCTTACAATTCCTATTAAGTCATTTATGAAAGGCCCAGACCCTACGGTCCAGCTCAGCTGTGCCTAAAGACATGTTTGTGCGCCCCCAATCCCTGGGACAACCAGTAGCTTGTTTGACCCTCCACATAAATAAGAGCTGCCACAGGGCTGCTCTAACTTCTGTTACCATCCATCCTATTTTACTCCCTCTTAAGGTCTTTGGTTCCCTCTCCAGTATGGTGTGGCCAGATCTGACCAATAAACTAAACACACAAGGTTATCTAACCAAAGTTAGTTTCTTATCCACACAGGTAAAACTCTCATCATCTAATGTTTTTATTACTGCAACTTCTCTCTGGCCCTGACAAATGCCATCTTGCCCTGCTCATATCCATTCAGAATGCTGCCACAAAGATCCTTTTCCTAGGCCATCACTTGGACTATAGCACTCTCTTTGAATCCCTCCACCAGCTCCCCCTCCTCCATTAAATCAAATACAAGCTGCTTGTCTTCCCTTTTAAGGTCCTTCACAGTCAATCCCCACCCTACATAACATCTCTCGTTTCCTATCAAGCTGTTGATGCTCCCCTCCAATCCGCCCACAATGCCAGCTGCCGCTGCCCACTTGTTACATTTTCAAACAAGCACCTTTGTACTTTCTCCTCTGTTGCCCCATATGCTTGGGAGGTGCTCTCAGCACAGATCTGCAACGCTACCTAATTATCCACCTTCAAATCCCTCCTTAACCCTCTCCTTTGCCATGATACCTACAGAAAAAAATTGACAACAGCGACACTGACTGTTGGCGTGCAGAGACTATTGCCTATCATGATGATGAATACTGTCTCATTGTTCACTTATGCACCCCCATCTATCTATATCTATTTGTTGTCTCATCTTATACTTCAATTGTACACTGCTTGGGGTAGGGACTTTTTGTTGTGTTCATATAGTGACCAATGGGGTCCTGGTCCGTGACTAGGTACTATGGCAATACAAATTAATAAATAATTATTAATAATAATATGAAATAAATGTTAATTTCCTCAAATCCTCATTTGTATTATCTACTCTATTTCAGACTATTTGGCCAACCATATTCTGAACTCTACTTCTATCTAAAATAAAATCAAGGAAAGGATTTCCACGTCTTCTCATGTCTAAACCAGCCTATATTTTATACATCAATCATTTATATTCTGCCAGTTAATTCACTGCATTCCTTTGCTAATAGCCTTTTTCATCCTTTTGCTGTTTATATATAATCTTATCTGCTATAATGTTTCTACAGTGTCTTTGAGTTAAAGATCTAAGCACTTGACAATTAATCTCCTTTACTCACCTTCTTCATAGGTTGGTTAAAAACACAAAACTATTAAACTGAAGCAGAGGGGTCCAATTCAACTTGTCCAAGACAGCAGAACAAGAACTAAATCAGAGTCAAGACCCACCAGTACTTTGTTCTGAACACTAGACAATGATTCCCTTCCTTGATAGCAGAAGAGCTGATGTTATCCATTGCTTGTTCGGTATCTCTTAGTGTCAAAATATCAATGAGGAACATCAGTGTAGTGACCATGGAGTCTCATTAGACACCCCACATGACGTAGATTTAATACTGCATTGCCTGACGTCTCAGTCCTGCAGATCAAACCCTTTGCTGAAGTCGAGGGAAATTTTATCTACACAAGGACCACAAGGTCAGCCCCAAAGCATTCACTTCTACCCTTTGGTTTAATCCTGCTCTTTCATATGCAGGAACTCTTGTCCCCAGAGACTTTACACTGCTCACACAAACACATACAGCCATTAGAAGCTCACAGGGGAAAATAATGGGAAGCAGAGCTCTGCTAATATAATCTGGACTGGAACTAACCTTGTTTGTGCATATGGCTAATGGGGAAGGGGCTGTCAGCAAGGGGAGACAGAAAAGAAGTCCTTATACATAACAGGCTGCTGTTCTATAGGTCTTCCTGCTCCAGAATAAATAGAAAGAAGAATATCAAACCGATCCACCCTCACTTACACTAATAGACAAGCATGGGTGAAATACCAGACCCCTGAATCTAACCACAAGCATATGCAGGGGTAAGTGGGGGATGGGGCGGTGGAGATCAGGTAAAAATCATTTAGAAGAAGAATACCAAAGCCAAACATCATGCACCATCCTGGAAGTGACACACAAATCAACGGGTTTGAGAGAGGGGGTAGAGGGAAAAGCTTGGACAAGTTAAAGAGAACAGCAGAAGAATAGTGAGGAAAATTAGCTGTCTAGAGCAGGGGTTCTCACTGCAAATTTTTTGGTGGCCACTATTACAATTTTCCCTAAAATAATTAATTTAAGAAAAACAAATAAATATGCACATATACCTGTCCAAATCAGTTATTTACAAAGGGTTTTTATTTGCACACTCAATAATAATGTACAGTTGTGTCTATTCTTTACTGGACTTAAACAGAACAGAAACACAAAAAAGGTGTTTTGCATGTTCTTGTCTTTTTTTGGCTGTGGTTTTTGGAGAGTTTTTTAGGCTTACTAGCTAGAAAGTCTGCTCCTGTGAAGTGATATTTGTATATTTTTTAATATCACTTTTCACAGCAGCAGACTGGTTACCTAGCTCTGAGGCAGTGATGAGTGATATTTACAAACATACAAATACCACTTTTCACATCAGACTTACTCAGCCCTGGCAAGCCAGGGGACATATTAAGCCCTGGATGGGGAGGTGGGTGGGGAGACAGCAGGGGCCAAGGGTGATGGGATGGATGGGTGAAGGGCTGGGGGCAGCAGCGGGGGCCAAGGGTGATGAGGGGGGTGATGAGCCCAGGGCCAGGAAAAAGGAGCCTGCCACTGCACAGCCAAAACCCAGAGCCCAAAGCCCCAAGGTTAGAGCCCGTGGCCGGAGCCTGCCGCTTGCCACCTGCCACCCACCACCCCAGGCCTGAAGCCGGAAGCCTGAACCCCACTGCCCCTGGGAAGGTGGGGAACTCACACCAGCTATCTGCTCCTCTTGGACTTGTGGCGCCAAAGGGGGGCAGGGCCCAACCCCTCCTTGCAGCCCAAGGGAAGGAACCGTTGCTTTGCCCCCACCCCCAATCACTGCCCAGGAGGTTGTGGCCACAAGAAAAGCCCCTGGTGGCCACATGTGGCCATGGTGGCTGCATTTGAGAAACACTGGTCTAGAGGGACCAAAGACCCTTTTCTGGGTAGAAAGATTTTGGGTGTCACAACGCAATAGATGCGTTCATAGTGAAGCGATTGAGTTCTCAATGTTACTTGAGGAAGCATGTCTAGGGGAAAACAGCACAGTCCAGCAGTTAACGCGGGGGCTTGGGCAATCAGGACTCCTAGATTCCATTCCCCACTCTGACTCTGTGTGCGACCATGGGCAAATTATCTAACTCCTCTGCTTATCAGTTTCCCCAGAAGTTAAACAGAAATACCAAAATCTACCTTACAGGGATGCTGTAAGTCTTAAATATTTGTAAAGCGCTTTGGGATCCTTTGATGAAAGGCACAACAGAAGTGGAAGGTATTATTATTCCTGCTCAACTGAGCTCAATTTGGAGTTTGGTGGAGCTGGTGATGAATTAAAGCATCTAATTAGAGAGAAGACGTTTCTGAAATAAATGTTTCAACCCCTGTATGGGCCATAAAGCCAGAAACCCAATACATCTCACTGGTGGAAAAGAAAGAAGCCTCCACATATTTCTAACTATACCAGACAGGAACCAACTTTCTCTGTTTTTGGCTCCCTCCCTCCCTAAACACACACACACACACACACAAGATGTACACATATCTCAGTTTTTAAAAGACCTTCTTCCTCATACCCCATCAAACCACATAATTCAAACTCCACAGCTAAGAACACAATAGGCAGCGTCTGCTGCCATTAACTGGGTATTTGGCAGCACACCCTAGTATCCAATGAGGTAAGGCTGGCTACGGTTGGCCAGCCACAAAAATAAGTGGGTGACTCCTGATAGCTGCAGGCAATCTGCTGGGTGGGTGATGAATTCTAAAGCTCAGGAACAAGGAAGAACAGGCTTAAGTATTAACAGGTCAAGTGCCTTCCACCTAGTGGTGCAGAACAGGAATCTCAGAGCAGTGGGAGATTTAAGAGTGAGCCTCATTCAGCCCTCCTTGGCCAAAAGGAAAGTCACTGCAACATGGTGTTCTCTGAGGTGTTCTCTGAGAAAGGGGTACAAAATGGGGGGGAGCAGAGAATGTGAAAGGAAATTCTTAGGGCTCTGAAAGCAACAAAGCAATCCAGGTGTTAGAGGAAAATATTTCCTAAGCACCAAACTATAGCTCATCAGACTCTTTTAAACTTGCTAAAGAAACAGCTTGTCTGGAGAATAAGACGGTCTCCTGGTGGCCCAAAAATTAATAAGGCTTCATGGCATACAGCACATACTTATACTGGATCCTCCATATGCCACAGCAACATTGAGAGTTCACCAGCTGGCAAGCTACAAAGCATTGGAACCTAATGGACAATGAGGCCTTATAATCTCTCAAAAATGGAGAGATTAAATTGAGGTTTGTCTACACTAAAGGAAGATCTGTAAAACAGCTGAAGTGTCACATGGCAACATGTAGAGCTACAAGAGTGATTAGAAAGCGTGGAGGGACTGAGATGTGAAAAGGTTAAAAGGGGTAAATATGCTAAGCAATAACTAAGGGAGGGAGCAATCTACAAATGCATGAAGGATGAAAAGAAAAACAGGGAAAGAAAGGGATTTAGTGTGTCAACAAAAAGCTATAACAAGGAATAATGACAAAAAGCTGATAATAATTAGGCTGAATATCAGGAAAAACTGCCTGATGCCAAGGTCACATCTATTGGCTCGTAGAATAGCCTCCCAAAGCAAGCGGTAGAAGCCCCATTGCTTGAGAAGCTAAGATTGACGCTAGCTGCCCATGATATGCCAAATTTTCAAACACCTCAAGTAACATTCCCCAAAAGATACTAAACCCCCTTAAATTTCTTATGCCCTATATCTCATGCCAGGATAGAATTTTGGGGGGGGGAGTTTAGAAGAGAGTTTTATTTCCTATAATGGAAATGTCTCCCCAGACTAGAAAACCAGGATTTCTTAATCACCTTGTAACCTGATCACATTTGTGATAGTCAAAAAAATGGCTTACAATAGTCTAAATGCACTAGCATCTAAAGTCCCAACCAAGATTGAGTCCCTGTTATACTAGGGACTATACAAAACACAAAAGATGCTGCCCCCAAAAAGCTTGCGAACTAATTACACAGCAAGATTAAGGCTGGGTGGGTTATGTAAATCAAGCAGGGGTAATAATGAGGATTTTAAAGCAATGGGAAACTGTCTGCATCCCTTAACTGTTTACTTCCAGACTTCTTAATGTTTGGGATTTCTTCTGAAGTTGTGGAATTTTTGTAAAGAAGATTTCTGTTGCTAGAAAACTCTTTAATCTAACAGACAAAGTCACATCAAGATCCAATGGCTGGAAGTTGAAGCTTGACAAATTCAAACTGGAAATAAGGCCCAAATTGTTATTGAGGAGGAACCATTGGAACAATTTACCAACCAATGTGGTGGATTCTCCATCACTTGAAGTCTTTAAATCAAGACAGGATATCTTTCTCTAGTCTAACCACAAGTTATTGTGCTTCATGCATGAATTACCAAGTGAAATTCTATGAGCAGACTAGATAATTACAATGTACCCTTTCTGGATTTAAAAATCTATGAAATTTTGGGAGGGTGATGACTGGATGCCATTGAAACACACTTTAGTTTTAATTTGGGAATTTAAATTAGATTGGATAAAACATTAGGAAGTGCATAACAGGGATCAATCCTGAATACGTGGGGGGAGGGGGATCAAGGAGGGAATGGGTATGAAAGGACCTAGAGGACCTTCCTCTGTAGATAGCACAAATTTATGAACAGAAAAGAGCTATAAATGGTCTAGAAGAGGGAGCAGAAAGAAGCCAGATGACATAAGAAATGGATCCAAAAACTCAACACTGGGAAGTGAAACATGTCTGGTCCTGCCAGCCCTTCCTCTTCAATGATGCCTGCCTTCCTTCCCCCCCACACCCCTACAAAAATATAATCTTACAATGGTCTGCTCTCCAAAACGCTTTGTTATAAAAAGCATTTTTCCTTTTTTCTGTTTTGTTTCTGAAGAGTATGATAAGCAAATTGTAATGTAGATTGTTTAGCAAATGTTCTTGGGCATTAAAACAGTTTAACTTGCCTAAAAGGGATGTCTCTTTTAGGGGCAAATACTTCCAATTGTTTCAACAAGTATTATAGTAAAAACCACTAACCATTCAATCCAAACAAGACCAGTCTGAAACAATTGTTGCAGTCAAAGTTGCCACACACAAAAAGACACACTGCTTCAAGCTTGTTTTTCCTCTTGCAACAAAAACCCCTCACAATCGCTTATGATGCTTTGGAAACAAACTCACCTCATTTCTTAATATCACATACTAATATCAGCACACAAAAATGACTGACTTCACGCTACTGAGACGATAAAGCACTCAAAGGAAGGAGGAGGATCTTATTGGAGACTATGTCATATCCTAGAAACAGAGCACTGTGTTGATATATTGGATGTGACAAATTATAATGAACATGCTGGGTTATAAAAATCACACAAGGCAAAAATATTAAACGGCTACTCCTAGGAGAGGGAAGGAAGCGTATTTTAAAATCAGAGTCTGACTTTAACTCCATGTCTTCTTGTTGTGTGTATAGCAAAGGCATCTTAACAACGAACACTTGGTAGGCTTGCATGTTCTCTAGGCAGGGCGACTGAATTCTTGATGAAGTAATACCATGTAGTGGCTCAGAAAAATCTCAAGCAGCAGGAGTCCGCACACAAAGAAAATGAAATATTCATTTCAGTCCAAAGAACGAGAACATCTGGCATTCAGCAGCCAAAGCGCAGCAGGAGTACATGGGTGCCCAGCTTCCCAAGACCGCTTTGCCTGAGAGGATGGGACCAGCCCACAGGAGCGGAAGGCGGCCCAGCGCTCTGCATTATGACTCAAGGAGGAAGCAGGGAAAGGGACAGCGGGCCCGGCAGCTTTACCCGCAAGGATGGAGAGAAGGGCAAAGCCGCAGGAACGCCGGCAGGGCCCACCCCCGCCCTAGGGAGCCTGGGGCGGGGAGGCCAGCGAGGGGCAAGGCCGGGGTGCTGCAGAGAGGAGTCCGGGTCGTTTCCTGCGGCTCCTTTAACGGGGTGCATGGATGGGGGCGCAGTGGGGAGCGCTCCCCCCTCCCGCAGGGGTCTGGCTGCGCCCCGCCCCTCCCCTCCTCTCCTCCTCCTCCTCCTCCTCCTCCACTGACCTGACTCGGCCGGCTCCGTGCCCATTCCTGGCCGGGCTGCTGCTCTCCCCGCCCGGCATGGACCCGCTCGCTCGCCCGCCCGCCCGCCGGTGTAGCGGCGCGGCTGCAGCCGCCGTCCCCGCCCGGGGAGGGGGAGCGGGGGGCTGGGCCCCAGCGCGCGGCTCCGCCTCTCCCCAGGGATAGGGCAGGGCAGGGAGCGGCGGCAAAGTGCCCAGCTCGGCAGCAAGGGCGTCAGGGGCCGTCTGCAAAGTGCCCGGCCCCAGGGGGCAAGGACTCCCCGGCAAAGCCCCCACCTGGCAGCTGGGGAAGGGTGGCTGGGGGCCCAGCTCCCGCAGCACGAAGTCAAGGGGTTACACTGAGCCGGGGTGAGAGCCTGGGCAAACCCAGTGACATCCCCGCCCCAGGCCAGATCTGGCCCTTGAATTCCTGCAAGACCTACCACCCCCAGGAGCATCACTATCCAGACAGACTCTGACCTGGCCAGGAATTTCCCCACAGCAAAGAGAGTCCCCCAGATTACCACAGTACTGATTGCCACAGGAGCCTTGTCAAACTCTACCAGCCTATACTTGTTACTATTGCAGCCTCCATCAGGAGTGGGGCCCTGGCCTGCCAGGTGCTCCTGCAAACACAGAGTGAGGACTATCCACCCTCCACCTTTCAGTGAGCTTGCAGCCTAATTTAAAGTAAAATACAACAAAGCAAGTGTGTCAAACAACAGAAGGGAACCAGAGAAATTATTTTGAAAGTAATACATTAATTTTTTCCATCATCGTCATCATGACGGTTGAAGGAGAAGGTTTTGTACCATGTTTGCAAGTTTGTGCTAGAAATCGAGGGCAATGACTGGCGAGTACCTCTGAGCCTTCCAAGGCCCAAATGTGAGACACAATGTAGCACAAACATCCCAAATCTCTCTCTCTCACACACACAAAATTATTCAGAGCAAACAAGCTGATATGGGATTCATTCCTCTTCTGAAAATAGCTTTCTATAATCTCAGTTACATGATTTTTCCTAATTACAATTAATTTTCAAAATTAAAAGTGAGGGGACACTAACTCTGTGTGGAAAGTAGGTAACTAAAATGAGCGCCATCCATCAAAACGAGATACATTTGAGAGCTTTGTGATAGACACATACTGTAGCTACTCTTTCATAACAGCTCGTTGCATTTAGTCAGTGCCTTCTGTTCAAGGATCTCTCAGTATAAATTGAATGAATCAAGCCCCAGAACACCCCGGGAGGTTGCCATTATCCCCATTTTACAGATAGGGAAACCGAGGCACAAAGAGTCTGCGACTTGCCTGAGTTGTCAGAGAGAGTTAATGGCTCTTAGGAGAGATTTTCAAATGCACACATGGCATTTAGGCTACTAACTCTGATGGAAAATTAATGGGAGTTAGATGGCTCACTGCCATATGTGCATTTGAAAATCTCCCGATCTTACAAGTTCAAAACGTATTTTTGACGCATGGGGTGTTAAATAATAAATAGCCAACAATAGAACCCAGATTTCCTGATTCCTGTTTCCTTGCTTAGTTCCCTAATGACTACCTCTTTATGATTTGTTTCTATTTATGTTACAATAGTCGATCAGAGTAGAAAGAGAATAATTCTATGTTATAAATGTTAGAGCATTATCCCACTCTCACTGGTATCAGCTCTTGTGATTTTACCATGAATCTCACAACACTTGATGTTTTTCTTGAAGTCCCAGACTCCTGGAACGGGATTCTTGCTCAGTCACACACAAGATATTTTTTGAAAATATCTCATCATTTTTTACATTTGGGGTTGGTAATACCAAAACCTTAGCATAAGTACAAAATGTCACTATCAATCATAGAGTTAGACAGAACACCTTGTCTTTAATATTGTTTAAATCCAGATATCACATTTTATTCTGACCTTTTTAAATTCTGAGCCTCTCAGTTTTAAACCATAGGCCCTGGCATGTGTTGAGATATTTTTGACAGACAGTTTACAGGAATTCTGGTTTCTGTTCTGCTTTTTTGTAACAGCCTTTCTATTCATTATTTTTGCCTATCACATGTGCAGCAGTACATGGCAACAACATGGGCTTGTGGCAGTATATGGTAATAACAAAACATTTGCCAGAGGGGCCCACATGACACTGGACAAAGAAAAGTGGGCTGTGGGAGACAGGGGAGTTGAAAGGAGAAAAAAAAAATAGTTACAGTCCCACACCGGTAAGACCCTAAGAACTCCAGGACAGCAAGAGAAAGGAGTGGTAAGTTTGTTTGCTCTCTATCCCATATTACTCCAGTAACTCAAGAGTTAATTCTTTTATAGAGACCAAAAGAATACTTAGGGCTTCAGAAAAAACATAGAAGACATGGTCCGTTGCCCCAGAGAATGTACAAGCTAAATTTTACAAAGATGACATAGTAAGTTAGGATAACAAATCAGTAGGAAGCGGATGTGATGTGAAAGGATCATGTTGTTACTTGGTGTATACACATGGTCTGAGCCAAGTCCATTTAGTTTCTGTGTTCCTGTTTATTAGACATTCCTGAAAACAGAATCATACATTGTTACAACTACTGTTCAAGCCTACACCCGTGTTTAACTGATTATTCTGGAGACTGAGCAAGTGTGAAGGAAGTGTGGTAGTTTCTAAACTGGGGACAAAATTTATTTTATATGCACATAGCCACAAGCGAGAACATTAAAAGCAAAACAAAAAGACCCACCTTTTTGTGAGCAACATTAAAGACACCATTTGTTTGCCTGACTGGGTTTTATGATAGAAGAAGCTACTGGTGTGGGCCAGGAAGAAAGGATTAATGAAAACCCTCCAACTCATGCTGTTGTTGGCCCATATTGCAAGATACCTTGACCCGAGTCCTTCCGGTATAAACAAGGCCCTGAGTTCAGCTCCCCCACCTACAGAAAATAAAACACAGTAAGTACGTGTGTTGGATCATGGGCTGCTGCTGCATGATCACCAAAGTCAAATCGAGAGTATATTTTCAAGGCAGGAGACACCTATCTTGTGACCACATGTGGGTATGACTATATGTATTACACCCTCCTCTTTGAATTTGTTCTCCTCTTACACCAAATCTAGTCCAAGCCTTTTGTCTTCATCATCAAGGCCTTTCACAGCTCTTTCCCTCCATATTTATCCACTAGCCTCTTTTCACATTGCTCTCTACCCTTTCTGTTCCAAACAATGATGTCAGCCATAACCACCTGCTCATTTGCTTTTCCCACAACACCCCGTATGCACAGAACATGTTCTGTGAACGGATCCATATAGCTGCTAACCTGCCTTCCTTCAAATCCCTTCTCAAGACCAATTTCTGCTGTGAAGCTTACAATAAACTCATCCAATGTTTAAAGGTCAGACAGAACAGGCAGGCAGGGGCAGCTGAAGAACATTATTACAGCTCAGCTCCAGGTACTGCTAGCAAGAGTGCTCTCAGCTACCATGGCGGAACATGGGGAGAGAAATGACATATGGGCTCCCAGGACCCAAGCCCTATAGGGCTTTATAATAGTATCACATATAATTTTATTTATAACCTGTACACAGAACTGCCAGTGTCAAAGCTCCAATAGCCAGGAGTTTAAAAAAAACAAACCCCAAAAAAAACACAAAAAAACCCACAACCACATTTAATTGCACCACAAAGCAAACAGGAAGCCATCACACTCTTTGGAGAATTACTACTATTTTCTCCATGGGGTTAACACCATTAAACAGGCAGGCAACCACATTCTGCATCAGCTGTAATTTCCAGTGGATCTGCAAGGGTAGCTGGTTCCCACTCTAATTTAAGCACGATATAAAATCTAGGTAATAAATAAATAAATCATTATTATTATTGAAGTCAAAAGAGTGGTTTTGCCACTGGATGCGTAGCAGGGTCAGGCTTGCGTAGGGTGAGCAGGAGGTCAGGCTAGATGATCATGATGGTTCCGTCTGACCTTAAAGTCTATGAGTGCATTACAATAATGCAATCTGGAAGTCACAGAGGGAAGACGTCCACGACCTCGTCAGCTCACCTCTCAGAGTACAAACACACAGAAGATAAGGTCCTTTTTTAGAGGAGCTTACAGCCGGCCAATGGACAGTATACCAGTACTGGTATTTTAAGATATGATGACCATTATTCTAGATTCTCTTTTCCCATCCTCAAGTTGAGTCTCTGCAGTGGGTTCTAGTGTCACACTGCTGCCTTTTACATCCATTCTTAATTTGGAGCAGCACACGGTCTCTCCTGGGTCAGGAACATAAATAGAGAGCAGAGCCTAAGAGAGTAGCCTGCAAATCTTAGGACTTTACAGTGTTCTTCTATACCAGATATTAGGGGGAAGGAATAGTTAGCATGTATATACGAAAAAGAAAAGCAGTACTTGTGGCACCTTAGACACTAACAAATTTATTTGAGCATCCAATGAAGTAAGCTGTAGCTCACGAAAGCTTATTCTCAAATAAATTTGTTAATCTCTAAGGTGCCACAAGTCCTCCTGTTCTTTTTATAGTGATATAGATATACAGATAAGTTGGAAGTTACCATACAAAGTGTGAGAGGCTAATTAGTTAAGATGAGCTATTATCAGCAGGAGAAAAAACTTTTGTAGTGATAATCAAGATGGCCCATTTAGACAGTTGACAAGAAGGTGTGAGGATACTTAAGGAAATAGAAAAGGAGGACTTGTGGCACCTTAGCGACTAACCAATTTATTTGAGCATAAGCTTTCATGAGCTACATGCATCCGATGAAGTGAGCTGTAGCTCACGAAAGCTTATGCTCAAATAAATTGGTTAGTCTCTAAGGTGCCACAAGTCCTCCTTTTCTTTTTGCAAATACAGATTAACACGGCTGCTACTCTGAAATCTGTCATGTATATACTGTAGCACTTTAAGTGAGCTGTAGCTCACGAAAGCTTATGCTCTAATAAATTGGTTAGTCTCTAAGGTGCCACAAGTACTCCTTTTCTTTTTTCTTCCTCAGACTGCTATGAACATTCATTCTCACATTTACAGCTTCCCTATTCTCCACCTTTAAGCACCTAAAATGCCACAGCAGAGCAGTCCAATGAGGACTTTACAGGAAGCTTCATACATGAACTTTTTTAGACAGTCCCTACAGAAAGCAGTAAGAAGGTGGAGCTAATTTAATCCCACTTCCACCTCCCAGACCAGACTATTTAATGATACAGGAAAAAATAATTATTAATGGGACTGAACTAGAACCCAGATCCATAGAATCATAGAATCCCAGGGTTGGAAGGGACCTCAGAAGGTCATCTAGTCCAACTGCCTGCTCAAAGCAGGACCAATCCCCAACTTTTGCCCCAGAACGCTAAATGGCCCCCTCAAGGATTGAACTCACAACGCTGGGTTTAGCAGGCCAAGGCTCAAACCACTGAACTATCCCTTCGCCTTTAGGGAAGTTCAGATCTGGCTCCAAAATTTGAATTTCAAGCCCATTATTATTATTATGGATATAGCATCAACAGCGGTACCACATTAGTGATAGCACACAACAAATCAGAGGCATCATCAGAACAAATGCTCATTGGCTGGTTATACCCCCAAAAGCAAGACACTTACCAACCAACTAACAAAAGCTGCTGGCTTTACAAGCTAATTTTTTCATAGGTGAGGGTGCCCATAATCTGCACTACACCAATGTGCAAAAAAACCAACACTTTTCCTTTACCGCTCTCAAAGTATTCTAAAAAGTGAGTAATCATTGTAACCTTCCCCCCACACACACACACCCTTTTTCTAAACAGAGGGGGAAATGAAGCCACAAAGAAGTGACTTGCCCCTAAAATCATAGAGGCAGACAGCAAAAGAGTGAAAAATAGAACCAAGGTCTTGAGTCCCCATCCAGTGCCCCAGCCACAGAGCTATAGCGCTTGTTTTGTTTTACAGCGGTATGAATCCCTTGTACTGCGGAGTAGCGGGAAAATTAAACAAAACCTAACAACTCATAGGATCAGGGAGGTGAGTAGTGAGCGCAGATGAGTAATTAGGGTTTTGAGGCAGCAACGGAATGAAACACATAACTGGAAGTATTTAAAAGTTGTTGGCTAATGATCCCTTAAGACATGAGTTTGAGAGCAATGAGAAGGAAGATCAGTAGTCCTGAGGGTAATGCCAGTTGCCACCTGAGAGCGTGTGGATACAGGGAGATATTTCAAAGCTCATTGTAAAGGATACCAGGGTTAGGTGATGTGAACAGACGGAAAGAAGAGAGCTGCTCTGGGAAGCATGAAAGCTGGGTGCTAATCTGCAGTACACAAAGCTTCCAATTAATTGGTATTATAAAGGATTCTCTCTTTTTGCTGAAAAATCTTTGTTCTAGTTAAAGCAATTGGGGGGCTGCGAGGGGGCAAGGGAGAGAATTCACTGTGGTACGTTATCAAAGGGAAATGACCTTCTGACCTCTGCAGATGCACCAAGGAACAAAAGGTGAGTTGAGGCAGTCAATCCAAGCACCACCAAAAAGGTATCTCTCACACTGACTACAGTCAGTGAAAGGTCAGGTGACCATGATGAACACCACAAATAGGGACATAAAGGTTACAAGCATACTCAATGGCTATTCTGCAGCTAAGAGGGCCGTAAGAACTGGCATTTAGTATTTTATTCTGGATTCCATTCTCAGCTACATTGTGTGGGTCTTCTCCGGGGTGCCAGCGGAGCTCCATTGCTACTGTTTGCTCATAGGAAGCACGTACACAGAAGCTGGTATTTAGTTCCTTCCGTTCCTCTGTGTTTACTCTTGGGTAACCTTCCCAAGAAGGAGATGTGTTGAATGTAGGTCACGATGAAAATGAAAAAAAGCAATGGTTATTGCACAAGACCAGACTTGGGGTCAGCTGGGCAGTCTCACTAGCTTCTGTGCTAGTTTATAATTTTCCCCCTGGGGAGGATGCCAGGAGCTCTAGAGAAGCATATATATGGACGATAGGGACTTGGTGGGTTTTTTGTTCATTCACTGGACAAACATCAAAATGGAAACAAAAGAAAGGAATCTTTCCGTGAACTCTGCGGAAAGTGACTGATGGAGTAGGGGAAAAAACTCAACAGCAGGCCAGCACCAGGTGCTGGTTGTAACAGAACCAAGCCTATATCCATTGGAGGTTATACAGCACCATGCCACCACACACGTACTGGGAAGGACACAGCATGAGCTTCCAATGACCTTGCCTAGATGGAGTCTCATCTAAAAGGCATCCTTGAATCAAAACATATGCTGAAACAAAACAGGATGTAGAAATGGCAGGAAGAAGGAAGGTGAAGACAAGAAAAATTACCTTCTCTGTCTCAAGGACAGAATGGCACATTTTAGTGTTTATTCCTAGGGGGAAAACACTGTTCAAGTTGTGTGGCTGGATAGTGGACACTGTGGATTTAAAAAGACTACACAATTTACCCCAGCAATATTAGCAGAAGAAAAATAAGCAGCAAGAACTGACCTGAACTAGCTGGAACAAGACAGTTGAGATTCCTATCTTATTGATCACTGATGATAGCACAAGGCTTCTAAAGAAAAAAAAGTCCCTCAAACTTGTTTGGATTAGTAAAATGAGAAAGGAACCATCAGGCCTTGCTTGATACCTCTTCGAATCTAACTTCTGAAACCCTGTTGGAGAAACCAGCTCTGTGTGCCAAAATAGAACATTAAAGGAAAAAAATAAACTGACTTCTGCATTGATTTTACAGACAGTGGAGCAGCACTTCAGAGCGCAGAGTGGAATTTATTAGCCACATGTTAAAAAAAGGGGTGGAAAAGCCACTGACCCACTTCTATTGATACATGAGGGACTAACAGCATAAGGCATAGTGTCAGTTATTCACTTATAAAACAAGAGGCAAAACAAGTTTACAAAAAAATAATTAAAAAAAAAAAAGTTAGTTTAACCTTTTCACAGAGGGAACTCGGAGTCAGGAGCTCATGAATTCTAATCCCAGGACTGACACTCTGTGACCTTGGGCAAGTCACTTTGCCTGCTTGTGTCTCAGTTTCCCCATATGCAAAATAGGGATGAAACTATTTCCAAATCTCACAGGACTTTTTGTAAGTCTTAATGTCTATACAGTATTCTGAGATCATCAAAGGGCAGCGCTGTTGAAATGAAAGCATCAGTATGTGAACACAGAAAATAACATTGTTAATTTCTTTATCCCTTTAGAAATTGTACCAATTTCCCTAGCCCTCCCCCCCAGGATAAGAAAGTCAGTAATGCTTCTCACACACACTCCTTTTTTTTTTTTTTTGCTGAGGATCTTCAAAGACACAGGTACTAAATACAACGAGCATTAACAGATGCCACAACTTTCTTTTCAGTGGTTTGCAACCCAAATTTCTTGGGAGTATTTTTGCAGAAAGTAAGTGACCCATAAAACCACAAATTTCCACCATGAGCTGCAACGGCCTGTTCAAATAAACCAAGGTATTTATTCTTAAAATTACTGTTGGAGGATTATATAGCCCTTGTCTGATATCAGCAGTGATGAGGCATTCAATCATCACGTACCCAAAACTCCAGTTGAAGTCAACAGGGTGCACAAGGAATGTAAGAGTGGTTACCCAATGTAAAGCTGGGGCTTCAGAGAAAGCTTGGCTTGTGTTTCAATATTTAAATTGCCCTTGAATCTCCTAGCTCTGGAATTTTGGGGGTCCTTATTAGCCGTTTCCATTAAGGCCCAGATCTTGGAAGCGCCTTCTGGGGTGGACGCCAATATGCACAGCGCCCTGTTAAACCCATGCAAGTGCAGCTGTCTGCCTGCACAGGACAGCTTTAGGATTGGGACTTATGGGGCCTGGAAAGGTTGCTTGCTTTGGACTGTTAATTAAAAAAACCCAATTAAAGTTCAAGGTGTTTTATGCTGAATTTTTTAAGCAAAGAACCACACCCAGTATGTAACAAACCAAACCAGAAACTATACAGAGTTATGCATGAATGGACAGTTGCTCGTGACAGAGGTTACAAGAAGTTTTCCCACCACCTGAAAAACCACTTATAAGCAGCAAAGGCCATTGCATGAGTCATTGATGCCAAAGGGCTGAGGGGAAAGAGGTAGTTATGTGAAAAGACTTTAATTTAAAAAAAAAAAAAGTGTTTTGGCAAGACAAAAATTGTTAGTTTAGCTATTAAAAGGATGAAATTTCCATTGGTGAACCAGGGGGAATTTCCACCCAAGAAATTCATGAAGAAGCAGCACATGTTCACACAGCAGCTGGGAAAACTGCAACTGTTGTCCCGGGGGGCAGTGCTGGGAAGAAAAGGAACCATCTTTGGTAACAGAAAGATTTTGTACTCAAACTTTGGTCCAAAAAAAAAAATAAATTTTTTTTTAAAGTTTGTAGTTTATTAAACATATTGTTAAAAATGACAGGTATGTTTCACAGAGGCATAGTTTAAGCAGGAGCAGGAGCAAGGACTCACAAATATTATCACTACTTATATTTATTATGACATGTTGTTTATAATGCAGTAGTGCCCAGTGGCTTTAACCAGGTCAGAGCCCCATTGTGCTAAGCACAAACATATAGTGAATTACATTCCCCATCTCAAAGACCTTTTACCAGCTCTCTTCTGACCACTTCTGTGATTGTGGACAACTCACAAACTTGTTACCTCAGTTTCTCCTTTTGTGAAGTAGGAACAACAGTATTTAACCACCTCTGAGCAGTGTTGAGAGGAATGTTGTTAATGTTTGTAAAGTGCTTTGCCCCAGTGGTGAGATGATTAGTTTGCACGGATAGAAATAAGACCTAATAGGTTTTCTTTTTTCTTGTCTTTCCACCTATGGTACCTCCACCGCCCTCACTCACCCTTTTATTTATTTTTTTTAGCCTAAAACAAAATAGTTGCGGTCTTTAGGGACAGCTTTTCTGACATCCTGGTTGTAATAATAGGGACTAATTACTGTGTTACATCTGAAATAAATATTCCCCACTCTGATCGGAGATTCTAAACTGTTTGTTGACTAGAACAAACCAAGAATAAAACCACAGACCTGTTTGTGTAACTGTCTCCATACGACTATAGTAATCAACAAACTCAATTGGCACTTTCCAAGAGCTTGGGGAAGTTACTTGAAGGCTTTCTGGTTTGGGCCCGTGACCCCTTGCTCACCACCAGATTCCAGATTGGCAGCTGACAGCCTGCTGGGCTATTAAACAAGGCAACAAGGGAGACCTGTCAACAAAACCAACCGCTTCTTAAAATGTACATGGCCTGAATATATTCCTGCAGTAATTTACTGTGGCAATGTGGTGGCAAGCTTGGGACATGGAACTTTTAACTGGCTTCTTCCCTTTGACTGCAAATGGCCACACACCCCAATACACAGGACACCTAGTGCATCCCCCACAAGAATACAGAGCTCTTCCCTATATTAGGAGCAGATTATGTAATGACGATATATAGAAAATATGTGCCTACAGGTCTTTCTCTCTCTCACACACACACATCCCTACCCCCCAGCCTGATATGGAAACCATACAAACTAAGCTATACAGGAGATGCCTGCTAGATATAAGTATTGTATCTAAAATATATCAAAAGCCATTCCCACATATGTACCTTTACTATACCCTTTTGGACCAAGTGAAATTTTTCATACCAATAGTCTGCAAATAAGTTTCTCTCTCTTTGCAATGTTGGCACTAGGTGCTATAAATAAGGCAAATTTCTCTTCTGAAAATACTGTATCACATCACCCCTTGCAGACTGCAATATGTACACAAACTTCACTTCTTTCTGTGTAGATAATATAACATATATGCCCCTTATCCAGAGATTTCCCTTCCAAGCCCAGTTTGTCAAGCCACCATCCTCTCGCCATTCAAATCACTCATTATTATTTGCCTCTTCCATGATGCCCACAAAAAGTGATTTAACAATTTTAAAAAATTCTAGCCATCTTTCTCCTCTGAGCTTTCCAGTGAGTCATGTTGTCTGTCTGTCTTTTAGGTCCCGATTTAGAAAAGCATTTATGCATATGTTTAACTTTAAGTAAAGTAGGAGCCCCATTAAAATCATTGGAACTTCACTTAAAGCATATGTTTAAGCTAGATCAAAGTTATCCACTCACACTGATGTAAGTGTTTCCACATGGGATGGTTGCACCCATAGCTAAATCAATTTTAGTGAACTGGTGCAATGTGTGTGTAGAGCAGGCCCTTAGAATGTAAACTGCTTGAGGCAGGAACGATGTTCATGTCTGTCTCTTTTACAGCATTGAGCGCACTGCTGGAACTTAAATAGTAAATAATAAATAAATATTTTTGTATTATAGCACTCACAGAGAGCAATCTTATCTAGCATGTTTACATACCAACTTCTGTTGCATAATCCCCATTTTCACCACATATAAGGACTGGATCTATGCACAAAAGTTGCACCAACATAACTAAAAGGGTTTTAATTTACTCCTTTCATTATTTCGGTGCCCATCTGTCTGTGGGTGCTCATTTCAGAATACTGTCTTACGTAAAATCAAAACAGGACACTTTTATTCTGAAAAAAAAAGTGTCTACACATAAATTTGCAGTGACATAACAAAAGCTGTGAATTAAAACCAATTTTATCATTTTGGTTCAACTTTGAGAGTAGACTGGCCCTGATCATTCTCTAATTTGCCTAGTCATCTGAAAATGTCCATGCCTGGTACCAGAGCAAGTGACTGAAGTTTGAGGAAAATGCCTTCATCTATACTTTTTTCCACTTTAAATAAAATCAACGACACAGTATAACTACCCCCAACTTGTACACCTTCACATATCCTGCTAAGCCGTCACTTGTCTGGAAAGTTGTAGTGTTTTAAGAGTTAATTTCATTCAACTTTATTTCCACTGGGTCCTCATTAGTTGATTCCTGGACAAGTATAGTGCATGGCAACTCCTGTTTCTTCTATACATATTCTTTAAACAAAAATGACATTCCAAGACTAAGTGGTTAGATGTTCTCTTTTACCTGTGACACCTGGAAGCTGCCTCTCCAGTCCATTCCTACTGGAGGTAACTTCAGTAAAGAGGTCTAAAGTTTGGCTCTGCCCAACTACTGAAAAAGAAGCAACATCTTACAGGTGCTGCAGGAAAGTGCAGGCAGGTCATGCACTAAATGCACAGCAAGTTCATAGCTGTAGACAACCTGAGCTGGCATTTCCTATTGTGTTTCCTTGGTACCTGGCAACAGGAAAAAACAACTCTTGTTCCTCTCCCACAACCCACCTCCAGCTCTGTGTTTAGAACAGATGGTGAAATCAGCTCAATGAGCTGCAGAATTTTTTGGGGGACGGGTGGGGAGGGGGGAATTACTTTTTTCCAGCGCAATATTGGGTAAAACAATGAAGGACAAAATCCTTTCCTTGCGTGGTGCTGTGTAATGGGGAAGAAGGCAGTTCCAGCTATACATGAATTACCAGAACAGCCTGAGTGCCTGGGGAATGAGGCTAACAGTGCTGTAGACACTCAAAGCACAGGATTAGGAGAGGGGAGACCTGAATTCTAGTCTCCGTTAGGCCACAGAGTTCTTGTCACTGAAAATCTCCCCTAAATGAGCTGTTCCAAAGGTGGAAATGGAAACTGTGGAGAGGGGCACCTAACTTCCTCAAGCTCCTTTGAAAATCCCAACCTCAACCTTTCTGTGCCTCAGTTTCCTTGTCTGTTAAAGGGGAATGTAATTAATACAAGGATGCCTAGCAAATGAAGCTGAAGCCCTATCGGCATAGGAGAGACAGGGAAGCTGGCAGGTAGGTCTGTGTTAGTGCTCTGCTCTTTGGAACTCACCTCCTGATTGCATCTAAGCAGCTGGATGGCCTAGTGGTAAGGCTTTTGTCTACCAGGCCAGAGATACTGAGTTCAAATAGCTGTAGTGCTGTATTTGGGTGATTGAAAAGTAAAAATGTAGACAGGCATGGCCTAGGAGATCAGGCCCTAGACACAGAATCACAAGACCTTGAGTTCAATTCCTGCCTCTACCACTGACCTGCTGTATGACTCTGGACAAGTTGCCTGCTTTTCTGTGCATAAGTTAAGTTTATGCCTATATGGCCATACTGGACAGAATGCACCCAGTCTTGGCTGATCTCAGAAGCTTACCTGTCCTGGGCCTGGCTAGTACTTGGATGGGAGACCACCTGAGGATCTCAGGTGCTGTATTTTTTCCTGAGGTACACTTTGTCCTGCCTCAGCACTGGGGGGTTGCACTGGATAACCTCTTGAGAGCCCTTCCAGCCCTATGCTTCTATGATTCTGTATCTCTGACAGCCTTCAGCGCATGCTGCAAGGACTACTTTTTCCGCCAGCCTTGCCCCTGAGAAGCTGGGTAGCGATAGTGTGGGAATTGTGTAGGGAGGATGACTGATTTTTATCATTGTTATAGCAAACTGTGCTGTTATGAGTCATGGCTGCATAAAGACTCAGGATGAAACTCCACAGAAAGAGTCAATTACCTCTTGCATTAAATGCACCCTGACAGTTGTTAAGAGGTCTGTATACTGTAATGCAGTTGGAGCGTCTCTGTAATAATTTACAAATGCTGTATATTGACCAGGTGATGGAGAGGTTTTCTGGACACATATATTGGTGTAGTTTAATAGGGGGCTATACGGAAAAACATAGAGGAAGGAAAAAGAATGGCTCCAGACAAGGATCTTCTCTGCAAACACGTGACGGTTGTTAAGACACAAAGCCAGGAAAAGGCCTGGGAGACAGAATGTCCAAAGGAGTACAGCAGTTTAAAAAGGAACACTCAGTGGGGACTTGTATGGGGGAATCTGACTGACACACAGGCATCTGCTGGGATGTCTGAAGAAGCGAGGCCAGCCCCAGTTGCTACCCAGGAATTGTAAGACTTTAGGTAAGGGAGATGTGTGCAGACTGGTGGTTGTTTTCAAATCTTTCTCTCTCTAATACTTTGTTCCTACTGTTAAAATAGACACTATTTCAGTTTTAAGAAGGCTGTCTGATCACTGGTCACAGATTCCCACAGGAAAGAACTGCAGGTGTCTGAACCCAGTTGGTCCTACTGGGTAAGTACAGTGGATACATAAAGTACTGTAGGAGAATTGTGGAATTCTGCCCCAGAATAGGTAAAGGCATGGGGCCTGGCACGGTGCATGAAAGGGGACACAGTTGCAGACAGCCCTGTAACCAGCACTCTCCTTTGCTTAAATGAGCAGCCATACCTTTTTTGAGGTTCCGTTATGTTGCAGAGCAGCCACACAAAAAGTTCAATGCTTAGGCTCACCTTTCCAGAGCACGTGGTCCAAGATGAGCTGTTTTGCACTCCCGCATTCCCCAGGTGAAATACGGGGGCAGAGGCAGGAAAAGAAAACAGAGAGGAGAGAACCCAGTACAAAAACAGTCTTGTCTACACAAGAAAATCAGACTAGTTTAATCAATTATTTTAGAAAGTGATTTAGTCATATCACTGCAACCCTCCTGCCTGAGCATACAACTGGCACTAAATACTAGAGTTGGTCAGAAAAGGCTTTCATCACCCTGCCCCGCTCCCCTCCACACACACACAGAGAAAATGCTGACTTTTCATCACAAAACCAAAACCTGAAAAACTTCCGCCAACATTTTTATCAGTTTTAGCGGATCTTGGGGGGCCGGGGGGGCAGGGAGGGGAGTTCCAAAAGTTTTTGGCTGAAAACCAAAAAGCTTGTCTGGAATAAAATTGTTTTTCCAGATTGAAACAGTTGGTTCTCAAGTTTTGGAGCATTCTGATGTTTAAAAAATAACTGTTCAGGGAAAGCAGATCCTCGCTGAGAAAACGTTTAATAAAAAATAAAAAAATTTCCAATGGGGGGAAAAATTGACAGAAATTTGCCACCACCCACACATCAGAGTAAGTAGAGATGGAGACACACCGCAAAATTCACTTGCAGATTTTGAACCACTACTGGGCTTGGCATTTTCTGGTCTAGGGTTTTGATTTGGGCTCCACTCCAAGATACTAACAAGGAGAGAAGATCACATAAGAACCGAGAGAGAATAAACTAATTGACAGGCAAGTTGGGCGCTGAGAGAGTCAATAAGAGATGGAGTTGATTGTTAGCAATCAGGTCTCAGGCTCCATGTCTTAGAAAAGATGAATATATAAAGACTTAATAATAAGGAAAAAGGAACTAGAAAAAGGAACCAGAAAAAGGAACCAGCTTCCTCTTCCCTGTACTAATACCCATGCTGATGGGAGATTGATACCCACTCCCCAACATCCCACCTCAGCTCAAATGTCTCCTCTGTGCTCAGAGATCTGGAGCTTAAGCACCCCTGCTGCAGCAGATTTAACTCCAGAGAAGAGCTCTTTGATGTGGCTTAGACAAAGTACCATGCTGGCTAGTGCCTATGGCTCACCACTGCCCTCTGCTCGATGAAATATCAGGCGAGCTCACTTCTAGGTCATAAGCCCTAATACTGCTCCAGGTAATGGAGATTCTCCCTGAGCCCAAGGGGTAAAGGCCTCTACTTCTGGAGCAGAACACCAGTTGTCACCATTAAGTGGTGCAGGACCATAGCAAGCAGAAGAGCAACATCTAGGTCCTAGGTTACGTTACAGCAGTTGAAAAAAGCAACGCGTGAGAAGTTAAACCAGCCTGAGACGCCTTAGATGTCTGCCTTTTATATGAGGCGCAGCTTAAAGGTCTCAGGGAGGCTTGTGAGTCTCTCCAGGCAGCAAACATATGACACACCACCTTGAAGGTGTCCCCAATGAGAGTGTTTCCTCTCCACTGCGCTGACCACACATTCACCCACTTACTAGTCTCTCAGGGTTACTTCAGGACGCTCTGAGGAACTGAGATATTCACCCAGCTGTGTAAAGACGAGTTTGCAAAAAACAGGCGCATTAAATAACATAGCCAGATGCTACACCTGTGATTATTATGTGGCAAAAGCAAAGAGCTTCAGAGACCCTTTGACACTAAAAATATATCCTGCCTCCTTCTCAGACTTCTCTTTTTTAAGAGAAGCACACTGCTCTCTTTGCTGTTTCCCAGCCTAATTTGTCTCTCTTGATAATTCAGAAGCATCTGCTCTGGGGCCAAATGGAGCCTCTGGCATAAAACTTCTTCTGATGCCACAGGGGTCTTTAGAGAGACAGGTGGGTCCTTCAGATCCTGAAGAAGAGCTCTGTGTTGCACAAAAGCTGGTCTCTCTCACCAATAGAAGTTGGTCCAATAAAAGACATTCCCTTATCTGTGTTGTCTCTCTAATATCCTGGGACCGACATGGCTACAACAACACTGCGTACAATATATGGGTCTTTAACACTCTGTCACTGTAGAATCTAGGTATAATATCTATGTAGAGATAATTCTGTGCTGAAGGTCCACGCTCTCTGCATTCCTCCATGTACATTATTTATTCATAGGGTTGCCTCTTCCTTTGAAATGTCATCTATTGCTGCTGATTATTCCCCACACTCTATTTGTGACATTTCTGGATTGTGCAGTTAAGAGCCTTGCCTAAGGTCACACAAGTAGTATCTAGCAGAGCATGGAACAAAGGCTACCTCTGACTCCTGGCCTTAATGCAAGACAATCCTTCCCCAGACTACATGTAAAACATCCACAGCAATAAAGAATGTCTGAACAGGGGAGACTGGGGAAAGGAGGACAGGTGGCTCAGCAAATTGGTAATCAATAGTGGGAACATTTCCGCTGCTGGATCAGATCCAGCCCAGGTCTGGAGTAACTGAAGGGTATTGACAGCTGATGGAATTTCAGACACCAACGCTGTAACAAAGGAGATGGAGAAGTACGTGCCCTACGCTCACTCTTCGCACAGCAGCAGTACCCCTCGTCTCCCACAGCTCCCCCTTTGCAGAACTGTTGCCTTCCCTCACCTCTGATTGTCCAGACTCTCTCACCCCATTTACCAGCAGGCTCCGTGCACTGGAGCAGAGGAAGGATTTCCGCAGGATGGACTGGAAGCAGCACCACATGAGCTGTTGTAGAAGGCTCAGTGCCTGGTTCCACTTGGATTGTTCAGCAAGGGAGCATCACAGCAACTCTCCCCACCCATTCTGCTGCCCCTCCTCTAGAGTCTCTGGCTAACTGGAGGGAGGAGGAGGCCAGAATCGTGTATATTTGCAAACATACTGTGCATGGCACCTGAAGCCGCCCCTCTTGCCCGCCCCCCCGTGTGCCATACTGGGGAAACCAAGGCGCTTGTCAGGTGTATTGGCAAGGGCCACATGATCCACAGAGTTCAGGGGAATGAAGCCTTCCAATCAGGTAGCAAAGCACCCACAAGCTCATGGAACACTTATCGTAGAATCATAGAAATGTCCAGCTGGAAGGGACTTTGAAGTCTTCTAGTCCATCCCCCTGTGCTGAGATAGGACCAAGGAAACCTGACAGGGGTTTTTCCAAACTGTTCTTAAAGACCTTCAAAGATGGGGATTCCACAGCATCCCTTGGAGACCTATTCCAGAGCCTAACTGCCCTGAGTTAGAAAGTTTTTCCTAATATCTAACCTAAATCTCCCATGCTACAGATTAAGCCCATTGCTTCCTGGCTTACCTTTAAATGGCCTTCTCTTGGCCCTGGCTCAATTGTGAGTAGCTTCCACTCTTGATCCTCCTCTAGGGGGGCAGCTGCTGTGGCCATGGGCCCCCGTCGGTTAAACAGAGGAAGGGGAGAACACATGTTCTCCCACCCCACCTGCTCCCTCTGGTTCCAGCAGCCTTGCCTGCATGAGGCGAGTTGGCAATCGCAGCAGCACAGTAGCTAGTGGGCAAGCCTCCTTTCACCACAAGCCCCCCGTCACACTGAATTTGGATAGAACCGAGCCGCCCTGTTGGCAGCTTCAGCAGAAAACCTAGGACTGAATGGTCAGCGACTCCTTCCCATTGCTTTGTGGTCAGTTTTAGGGCACGTGAGGAGGGGAGTGTGTGGGAAGCTTGCACTGCTCTCTCTCGTGCCACAAAGAACAAGAAATAGAGGAAGAGACCAACAGAAAACACATATCAGCAGAATCTGATTCTTAAAACACAGGTTTAAGTTTTGCATGAGGAGTCAGCAGCTGTGATTGCCATGTACAAATTCCCCAGAAGTTTCCGAGAGACTTCATGTTACCGAGAGACACGGGGCATTTCCTGTAGATAAGAACCCTCATAGGGAGGGTCACTGATACTTTGTAACTTGTTTCTATGTTCCCTGCAAGAGCCTATCAATACTAACCGAATTATCCCCAACCACCTTCATGGTGCTGACTCTCCATGGATGGAAGAATGATCGGCAGCACTTCTCTCAGTTGCAAGTGCTCAGAATTCACCTTTCGGCTACACACCTGATTTTCCACTCACGCTACTTCCCTGCTCTCATGCTGGGATACTCCCTTCAGTGGTCCTTCATCCATGCTGGGTCCCATACGCAGGGCCAGATTATCGCATGGGCTTTAGGGGCTGCAGCCCAGGGCCTCGGGCTAAGGGGGCCCAGAAAAAAAAAAACAACATAATTATATACAATTCAGTGGTCACCAACCCATCGATCTTGGAGCCTCTCCCAGTCGATCGCAAACTTCAGGCCACTAAAAGTCCAGCAGCACAGCAGGGCTCAGGCAGGCTGCCTGCATGACATGGCCCCACGCCACTCCCGGAAGTGACCGGCTGCTGGCACATCTCTGCGGTCCCTGGAGGGGGGCGGCGGAGTGGGGGGAGGTGGCTCCATGTGCTGCCCCTTCCCCCAGCACCGCCCCCGCAGCTCCCATTGCCCAGTTCCCAGCCAATGGGAGCTGCGAGGGCAGCGCTTGCAGACATGGTCAGCACACGGCGACACACGGTCTCTCTCCCCCAGGGGTACGCAGAGACGTGCCAACAGCTGGCCGCTTCCAGGAGCGGCGTGGGGCCATGGCATGCAGCATGCCTAAGCCCAGCTGCACTGCCGTCAGCCGGGAGCCACCTGTGGTAAGTGCCTCCGGGCCAGAGCCTGCACCTTGCACCCCCTCCTGCACCCCAACCCCCTGCCCCAGGTCAGAATCCCCCTCCTGCACTCAAACTCCCTCCCACAAAGAAACTAATATACCAGCTGTTCTAAAGTAAGAAGTAGGCTATTTTGAATTAACTGAACTATATTCTACATGTTTTAAGAATGAAATGTAACCACAGAACAGCTTTATGTTAATTAAAAGGCAAGTTTAGTATAGCGTTAATAGCCTTGATGCCATAATTGTGATCATTTTGTTTTAAATTAGGAAAAAGACTTGTATACAGGTGCCCCACAAAATCTAATAGCCACAGGAGAGTTAATTTGGCCCTGCCCATAGGTCAGTTGTTCTTCACTCCCTGCAAGGAGCTGCCCGTCAGAAAGCTGAGGGTTGTCAATTTGGCAGCAGTTTTCTCCAATGAATAAAGCATAGTAATAGCTTCATTGCTCTTCTGGGTTTATCACATGTCTCTTTAAAATTGATGAGGGTTATAGAGAAGGGCATTGGAAAGAGAGGGGGTTTGACTCCTGTGTACACCTAGCCAGCACAGAAAGCAGACACATGGGACTCTCTGCTAAGATCACGATAGAGCAGTAGCTAAACTCTAGACATGGGAGAACATGGGTGCCACCTGGAACTGGGGTACCACTGAGCCCTCTGACCCATCAGCCTGGGCTCTCTCTCACACTGCTGCTGTGACAAGTTGCAAAGCCCTCCAAGCTTGCACTTCTACCAGCATTCACACAGGAAGGGGCACACCAAGCTGCAGCCACATGCAGGCTCCCTAACCACCAGCCTAGGACCCCAGAGCAGTGCCGTCCTGCCCTAGTCAAATCTGGCTAATATATGGGTTTAATACACGGTCTGCCTCTCCCTCAATGTGAAGAGGACCATGCACACGTGTGGTAACCAAGCTGAGATTTTCCCCAGACACCTTAGTCAAACGCTCACTGGTTTGGATTAAAACATAAAATAAGTTTATTAATGACAAAAGGATAGATTTTAAGTGATTATAAGTGATAGCAAACAGATCAAAGCAGATTACCTAGTAAATAAACAAAACCACAAACTGAGTTTAACACACTAGATAGGTAGGATATGAATTAGGAAATTCTCACCCTGAGTAATAAACAGGTTGGCAGATTCTTAAGGCACAAGCTGCCTTGGTTTTGCAGCTTGGGTTTCCCAGGTTTTCATACACAGGCTAGAAATCTCTTTTAGCCTGGGACCATCACTTCTCCCTGTTCAGTCTTTTTTCCTCAGGTGTTTCCAAGTGTTGTTGTTGTAGGGAGAATGAGGTCCCCCCCATGATGCCATTTTCCCCCTTTTAGATCTTCTTCCCACTTGCTGGAAAGCTCTTTAGCTGTGTCCTGGGTTAAACAGTTCCCACTGTGCAGTGCTATCTCTGAGAGGTTTCTGTTGTACACAGTTCCTGGGGTAATCCTTGTGCTTGTGTGCATTTTCTCAATGAGCCATTCACATTGTTTGGCCTTTTTACTGTTGTACCTAAAAGGCTGCTTGTGGGTGTTTCCAACCTCAAACAGGTTTCAGTAACACACACAGAGCCAAACTTCATAACTTCACATATGATGATAGCACACACAATCCAACGAGATATTAATGTCTAGCAGATCAAGACTTTTAAAAGGATACCTCACAAGGCCTACTTTGCACAAAACATGTCCTAATGACATGACAGTGGTGAATATTGGGGTGCCAGGGTGTCACACAAAGAATCTAAAAGGGCACCACACAGACACTCACACCACAAGCAGTAGGGACACCTCGTTTACATTTATGACACAATAGACTCCCATTACTTGAGCCTATTAGCTATATGTCTGTATCACAGAAGACAGTTACTTCTGCCATCATATCTGAGACCACAAATAATACAGCAGCCAGGTCATTCTTGTGCCAGTGTCCTTGAATTGAACTATCCACTGTTTTGTAATCTTATGAAAAAGGAAATTGTTAATACCCACCAGAAAGCTGGCATTCAGGAACCAGGAGGTACCGATATTCTGACCAAATCCCTTTGTTACCCTGGAACTGCTTCAGGTAGAACAAAGTCACATAGCCCCTCACATACTTAGCAAGTGTTTGCATACCCTGCTCTCTCCCATCTTCACACCTGTGACATCTGAGGTCAGAAAAGGGCCAAGAAAGTGGCATTTTATTTGTAGGGGTTTAACAACTGTATAGAGGGTACCTCCACTTCCGGGATCTGCACCCACACAAATTAGAATGTTCATTTTTAGTTCCCTCCTGCTTTAGAGTAAGTTAATTTTAAAAAATTGCTCTATTATTTTCCCTCCTCTTCTGTCTCAGTTTGGATCCTTCCCCATGCCTTTGATATGGGCTCTGTATCTGGCTTTATTCCCCTCTCTGCCCCTTTGCCTGCTGCTACCTTGGCTTATTATTTTACAAGGCTCAGTAATCAATGCAATCTCTCCCCTTTTCTTCCTACAGCAGCTGCTCACAGATGACTTCCCATCCACCACCTACTGAGGTGAACCATTGCTAGAGCAAGCTCATTCCCTTTGTAGCTAACGTCCCCATTTACCTTTCTCTGAGCCCTGCTGCTGTCAGCCAAAGGGACAGCTTTTTTCAGTCAATGGGAGTCGGAGGGTGCTCAGCTACATCCAGCATCAGAGCCATACGGTATGTCTATGCATTGAGCTGGAGGGGTAAATCCTAGCTCCAGTAGACAAACCTACGCTGGCACCCTTTGGCTGACAGCAGCCGGGCTCAGAGAAAGATAAATAGAACAATTAAATAGAGCAGGGTTCCTTGGTTGCCAGAGTCAATGGTGTAGGAAAAAAAGGGGGGGAGAGACCGCATCAATCATGGGGCTTTGTAAAAATAGAGCGTAGTGCGGGTAGCCGCTCCCAGTATGTACCCATTGTCTTGGACGGGTATGCACTCGGCGTGGCTAGCCCCTCCTGCCAGTCATGCGGATGCTATTTTTAACATGCTAGCTGCTCTATAGAAAGTCCTGTCCACACTGCATCCTGAACCCACTTGGCTCCAGCCTGGACTGAACACAGTTGTTTATCTCCATTCTGCCAAAATTTTGCTTCTGAACAGTTTACTTTTTTTTGGCTCTAGCCAACACATTTGCATCACTTAGTCATGGTGGACAAGATTGTCAATTCTGTAACAACCGTGCTAGCCAAAGTTGGGCGAGACCTGCCTGCTGCAGGGCTTCCTGCACCTTCCTCTTGGCCACCATCAGAGCACGACACTGGACCAGATGGATGGTTCAGCACGGTTGTAACCACAGTGTGTATGAACCTGGGCGTGTTACAACTCTCCAAGGCTGCAACTGTGCAGGTTTGGATATGACAAGTCCTAGTATGGACCTTGTTGTAGATTTGCTATGGGCAGGACCTCAATCTTGCTCATAGCAGACCATTTCTTAACAGAGATTACCTTCTGGAAGCCTTCCTTCCTATTATGGCTGAACAACATCCATGTGACAGGTA
The DNA here is from genome assembly GCF_965140295.1 of Lepidochelys olivacea. Lineage (NCBI taxonomy): Eukaryota > Metazoa > Chordata > Testudines > Cheloniidae > Lepidochelys > Lepidochelys olivacea. Next base: position 20,069,982 of record NC_140428.1, read on the forward strand.
CTGACATCACTCACATGGAAAAGTAATACCAGGAAAGTATTTAATGGATTTTTAGCTTCTTTGAATGCTATATAGCAGCTGCAGATGACGAGGAGGAAGAACCAGCACCATTCAATCACCCACAGACTACGCACAAGTGCTCCATGGACCAGAGTTTGGGACTCACCTCTCTGAACAGTTCACTCATTTTCCAGCATTTGCACAAGTTGCTAGCACTTAGGTTAGGGCAGCCTGTAGCTTTACCACCTCAGGCTGTGAGCTTACCTGGTCTCACAAGCTAAACAAGACTGGGCCTGCTTGGTATTTGGATAGGAGACCTCAGATGCTGCTGAAAACAGTGCTGGCAATCCAGAACTTAACCCAGCGGTCCCAGGATGGCGTGTGTGTGTGGTGTGGTGGACACAGGACACTATGGGGATGCTGATAGAACTGTCGTTCAAGCTCTGGCCACTTGTGGTCCAGGATCCCATGGGACTTTCCACAAGAGGCCAGTGCCCTGGGCAAATTCCAGCTCAACAATTGCAGTCACATCTCCTGAAATATTGTTGTATCATTCCAGCTTTCCCTGCTGATAGCCCTGCTCTGAGCACTCTCCTGGGCCAGGGACACTGTGAAGGAGTGATGTTCCTTGGAGTAACATGTGCCTATGCCAGCACTCCCGTCTCGGAGATTAGGTAGCCCCTTTCACATGGGCATGGCCCCACATGCAGCTGCAGGTGCCTCTTGGGATGCATCAGTGTGGAATGCTAGGCCTGAAGGCAGAGGCGCCTCCGTGCCCACTAACCTCCTCCTGCCCCAAGCTGTCCTCTCAGTCACTTGCAGCTTGTTGTTTCAAAGAGCAATGGTGTGAAAAAACAGGAAGTCAGCCAGAGGAGAGAGACAGAAGAAAGATCAAGGCAACAAGCAGCAGCAGTTGCAGCAGCTCCCCGCTCCTTTCCCCTCCCACCCCATTACCACAGGCCCCTCTCCGTGAGACGTGCCACACCAACTCTGACGGGAAACTGGTTACGCTGCAGTGTGACCAGAGAGCCCCAGAGAGGGGAAATCCAGCAGCCTGAAGGGAAATGCTTCTTACAAACCTATATAGACTCAAGGGGTTTTTGTGTTAAAATTAAAAAGGGCGAAAAAACAAACAAACAGGGCTGCGGTACAGCAAGGGCTCACGGATCCCCGGCAGCACGGGTTATTAATACAATTCCTGGCAGACCCCAGGCCAGAAATGGACTGAATGAGCAGCAAAACTAAGAAGAGGGAGCAGAGCCCCAGAGCTTGGCATCTCACGCCCACTCCTGCGAGATCTTCATGGCTGCTCGGTCAGACCCAAGTCCTCGGACCATGCATAGTCCATGGTGGACGCTGGGAACTCCACCGGGGCAATGTGGAAGGGAACTGTGCTGCCATGACTCCACCCTCTGCTCTCCACAGATACAGGTGTCCAGTGACCCCATCCTGCATAGAGAAGAAATAACGAGCTACTGTACGAGTGTGGGGGGCCACCTGCAAAGCTGGAGCCTCTACTTCTAGGAGTCCGATGGCAGCTCCCTCCCCATTCCCTTTGAATCCCCTTGCTTTTCCCTCTTTCACTGGTAAGCGTGGTCTCTCCTGGGCTTCCTCTCTCTCCCCTTCTGTTACTAGCCTTCCCTTGGGCTGCCAGCGATTCCACTCCCACTATCATCTCCTCGCCCCCGCAGCTGTTCACTGCTCCAGATGTTCTAGGCTAGATTGTAAGAAGTGACTAAGGATTTGGGGCACCCAAAATCACCAATTGCACTCTAAAACCTTGGTCTCTGTATAGTGACCATGGGACACGGTAGCTCCTGCCATAACAAGTGCCATCCCCAGCACAGACTGTGCTGTTCCACTATGCAGCCCCCTGCTCTTCCCCCTGGTGCTGCTGCTCTTCACTGCCATTGTGTCTGTTCTTTAGTCCTTTCCATAGCTCAGCCCTCCTCCAACACTCTAGCTGGCCATTTATGGGGTTAACGGTTGGATGAGAAACTGCCAGCTACAGCCCTGTGACCCACCCCTCTCCAAGCTAGCCATAAAGGGGCAGGATCTGTCACTCAACTAGAACTTCCAAAAGTTGCATTTGCCATAGGTCACACTCCTGTGGCCATGGAGGACCTGAAATGCACTCCGCACAGAGGCTGCTCTTCTCCCTTGTCAATACTGAGCACTTTCCTTTCTCCCCAGTGTGCTGGATTTGTAGCTTCAAATGCCCACTGAGGATCTGCAGCAAATCACAACACCTTCCATGAAATCAAGTGGGGTAACAGCCTTTGGCTCCTTTTGTACAGCCATTTAATTACTGAGCGGCTCTCTCCTTCCCTCTCACCTAGTCGTGTGCACCCACCGAAGATGGAAGGCGAATCCTCTTGCCCTGCGGCCCCTCAGAATTCAGAGATCACCAGTGATTTCTGAGAGGAGGGAGAGGCCTCTATTCCGAGGAAGTCGTCATTGTTCATGGCCTTATTTCTCCATTGTACATGACACAGAGATTAAGGAGTGGGGAGAAGGGAACTGAACAGCTAGGGACAAAAAGTCAGTGTGGGTGGGAAAGCCAAACAATCCACTGCACAGACCAACAGCCAACATCAATGATCCTTAAAAATAAAAGGAGTACTTGTGGCACCTTAGAGACTAACCAGTTTATTTGAGCATAAGCTTTCGTGAGCTACAGCTCACTTCATCGGATGCATACTGTGGAAAGTATAGAAGATCTTTTTATTTATCGTGTAGCTCACAAAAGCTTATGCTCAGATCTTCTATACTTTCCACAGTATGCATCCGATGAAGTGAGCTGTAGCTCACGAAAGCTCATGTTCAAATAAATTGGTTAGTCTCTAAGGTGCCACAAGTACTCCTTTTCTTTTTGCGAATACAGACTAACACGGCTGTTACTCTGAAACCTATCAATGATCCTTATTTATACAGTTGCTCAAAGGGTTGCCAGCTTCTTCGCTTTATTGCCATGACCAGCTGCTTCTATTTTTACACTGTACAATTAACTGGATAAAGTAGGAGCAATAGAAACAATATCACAAGGAGCTCAGTGATACTGAAGGGAAACATGCTGGCCTTGTGCCTCTGCAGACCCAGGCTCCAATTCTGATAAGGTTGCAGGAAGAATGCATTCAATGATCTCAGCCTAACCTTTATTGGACAACTGGGTTCATAGCATGAAGCCACCAAACAACCTAGTACAGTTCAGAATGATTGACAGCTTCTACTCAAGACGATGATAGTTGGCAGTGTTGCAGGTCAAGACTCAGGTGCATTGGCAGAGCTAGGGGTGGGGGGGGCATCAGTGTAGCACCTCTCTGCACTATGCCTGACTTCAGTGGAAGTCACCCTGCTGGGTTTTGTGGGTTGCAAGTCTCTTGTACACACAAACGAGGGTAGAGTTGTGCAATGCAAAAGCAGAATGCTTGTAACAGTGCAGGTGTCCTCACTGCCACAATTTCTCAGGTACTCATTTTGCATGTTACTAAACTCAGCATGGGTGACAGACACTGACTGTCTGGTAGAAGAGGGAAAGAGACAAGAGAAGAGAGGCTACCAGAGCAGCACTGCAGGATCAGTTTGGATCCCAGATCCACACAGCCTTCATCAGATCTCATGAGTCATGCAAAATTGCATGCACATGTATCAGCACCTGCACTTTACGAGTGCAAATACCTGCATGCATGCTTTTAAAAAATCCAAACACCTGTATGCATAGAATTGTTGGGCTTTGCACCTGCAAAACCCCTTTGCCCTACTGGGTGTTGTGGGTAGAAAGTCTCTTACACATGCAAGTGTAGAATTGTTCAAGTGCGCACACACAGTGAGTACACTACAGCTGGGGTACATATGTGAAAACACAAATGGCAACTAGGGGACAAAACATGCCCTGAATGCAAACCTGACGCTCACACAGTTTAAACTGCTGCCAGACCTGCCATGCAAAATCCACTCTTGTTCTTCTTGCACAGAGAGCACCCCCTAGTGTAGCTAAGTGGGAAAAAAGCTGTCTGTGTCATCCTCTTCTAATCCCTAGTGGGGGAAATGCAACTAACCATTTCTGGATTTGTTTTTAAAAGGTCTTCATATTGCTCACACAGAGGGCTGTGGCTGAGGACAGACACAGCTTGGTTTATTTGCAGGACTGACAACAATAATGGCAATTATTTTATTTTCTTAAAATGATACAGACCTGAAGAGATCAGCATTTAAACAGAAACACACAGGGACACAGACGCAGGAGGAGATTTACCAACAAAAGACTCACAGCTTTAACAGGAATATAAAACCCACCGAGGATGGCCCCAAATACTCCTGAACAGCTAGACCAGCTTCAGGCCAGCCTCCCAGGCTTTGACAAAGTCAGTATTCCCATGGCAGGCATGGAGAACGACAATACTTGGCAACCCTACAAAAGACCTTGGCATAAAAGGATCTAATTGCTCACTGATGGGGCATGCCTCTTTCCTCACCACCTCGGAAGTGGGACAGACCGACTGCGGCATGAGAAACACCAGAGGAGACAGTGGAAGGTCCAGTCCTTGGCATTAACCTCTGCACAACGGAGTCCATAACCCCAGCATCATGATCGCAGGGCCCGAGTCACATAGGCCCTGATTAGGGATACAGTGAGTGCCATTTCTGTTGGCTGGTCCATACACATATCCAAGCACCTTAATTGAAATTAATTTAACCCAGCCTAGCCGAATCCATCACAAAGATCTCGGGACCAGGTCCTGAGACAGGGTCAGCAGTAGAGGATTCTCATTTATCTGTAGCTCAGTAACAACAACAGATATAGTTTCCGAGCTCTTCTCCCACAGGATGAGGGACCCACGCCCCATGATTTTCAGAACCTCCCTCTAGATAAGATTTGCTTACAACTGTAGGGTTTTATGGCCTCATTTTCAGAGGGGATGAGCAATTGTAGGTGCTTCCCCCCCCAATGACTAAAAATAAAGCAGCCACTATCCAAATAGCACAATGCAAAGGCACCATCTAGTGGAGATAGGCAGTAAAGCACCCAGGAGCTGAAGAAGTCTTCTCTCTAGTGACCATTCTCTTAGCTTAGACATGCCCAGCTGCTTTTAGCATCATCAGTGAGAGTGACAAGCACATAATGAAGAACAGACCCCGCCCCCCCTGCCCCCATCCACCTTCCCATGTTCCCTCAAGCTTGTTACCTCTGTGTATTTTGCACAGAGATGAAAATGAGCCTCAAGGGCCCACTCTGAACTTGTCCTAAATTTGGGTGTTTTGGGTGGGGTCCACCTATAATTTTGCTCCATTATTGCTGTGTCTTGATGGGTGATGGGATGTATTCATTCATTGTTTTTGAAAGGTATTGTGAACTGAGATGTAACTCACAATTTGACATTCAGACACACACTGATCAATCTGCACTACCGCCAGAATTTCCTGTCATAGAGGATTTCCATGACAAGGCCTGTCCGAAAGAACTCACACATGCCTGGTACTCAATGTATTCACCTTGGGATCGTTGAGCGGACCCTGATGGGATTCAAACCTGTGATGTTCCAGGGATTCAGGGAGTTCCAGCTCAATGAAATACAGCCACAGTAAGAGGGAGAAAAAGGGGGGGGGGGGAGGTATTTGTAAGGAGATACCAGTTAGCTTTCAACCTGCAACTATCCTGCCCTGCAACCAGTATCTCTCTCAATATCGAGCAAAAAGCATTGCACACATGGGCAGGCGTAAGTGGTTAGCAAGACTGAGAGGAGATCTCAGTTGTGTATTCAACCCAATATGCAGTTGGATGTAAGGCTGGTCAAAAATTTTCTGTTGAAACTGTTTTTTAATGGAAAATGGGAGGGGGTGGGTTGACTAAAGTAACTAGACAGTGAAAAATGTTGACTTCCTGCAAAAAAAATAAAATTGATTTTTCATTGAAAAAAACTAATTCCCAAAACCCAAAATGTTTCTATTTGGATACAAGGTCACTGTGTCTTCTGGGAGCTGTAGTTCAGTTGTCTCATATCCCCAGTCTCTTCGATGGACTTTCATTCTCTCCCAGCCAGATTACATCTCGTCATGCACATGGGCAGAGACTCCCATGATGCACCACCTGTCCTCACCAGCCAGGGCTCCCATGCACCAATCAGGAAGCCCACAGGAACATCTGAACTACAACTCCCATGAGGCACTCCGTTGGCATTTTGGTATCAAAATATTTTGGGTTAGGGTTTTCCCCCCCCCCACCGAAAAACTGAACTTTTTAGTGGAAAGACACCTCCATTTTCTGATCAGCCCTACCTGGGTGTCTGATGAATAGCTAGGGAGCTTTCATGGCAGTGTTAGTCTCCCCTTTTCAGGGTAACTGATCACCTGCAGAAAGAATGTTCCCATGCTGCTGTAAAGGCCATGACCATGCCAGTGAGATGTACTTACTAAGAGTAAAAGCCATGAACACCATGGAGGTGGAGAAGCGGGGTCCCCCTTCTATATATTTCTCCTGCTCTTTTGTCATCTGCTCACACCTCGAGTCCAGACACAAGCACTGTATCTACCCAGCGGAGGAGACTCAAAGACCATTCCTGATATACTCAACGCCTATTGCCTCCCTCTGCCCCCTCTCCCCCCAGACCACATATCAGCAGATTACAATAACCCTCACCTCACTTAACTAGAGCTTGCCTGGGTCTCCCCTGGGGTGGCTAGCTTTCCACTCTAAGCCACTGGACACCCTGTGGCACAAAGCCTAGGGCTAGATCCCATCCCTCTGATGGGAAATCCATGTGCTCAAAAGGGAAGGACGACAGGGGTCACAGGATCGGCAATACTGCCGGACCGTGGTAAAGACCCCGGGCCAGTAAAAGTTCTGTAGCAACCTCTGCCGGGTGCGCCGGATTCCCTGGTGCCCTGCGAGGGGGATGTCATGGGCCAGGTACAGGAGCTTGCGGTGATACTTCTGGGGGACCACCAGCTGCCTCCTGATCCCACAGGACTCTACTTCCCTTGTGGGAGCCCATTCTCGGTACAGGAACCCCTTCTCCCACAGGAACCTCTCCTGGCAGCCTCTCCTCATGGTCCGTACCACACTGAGGTCAGCCAGATCCCTGAGCTTCCGCAAGGAGGGATCTTTCCTCAACTCGGCCTGGAACTCAGCGGCTGGGGAAGGGACGGGGCCCGGTTCCCCCTCAGTGACCAGGTCTGAGGCCTCAGCCTCTCTTAGCCGTGCCCCTCGGCGCTCCCCCCCCACCAGGGTAGGGTCCTGCGCCTCCGGTGTGGTACCCTCCCCAAGGTCAGGGTGCAGTGCCCCTCGCCGGCTCTGGCTACGCGTCACAACCAGGGCGGTCTGGGGCTTGCTTGGCCAGTCCTCTAGGTCTCCCCCCATCAAAACCTCAGTGGGCAAATGGTGGTGTACCCCCACATCCTTGGGGCCCTCCTTGGCCCCCCATTTCAGGTGTACCCTTGCCACGGGCACCTTAAATGGGGTCCCGCCCACCCCTGTCAGGGTCAGGTAGGTGTTGGGCACCACCCGATCTGGGGCCACCACCTCAGGCCGGGCCAGCGTCACCTCCGCGCCCGTATCCCAGTATCCATTGACCTTCCTCCCATCCACCTCCAGGGGAACAAGGCACTCTCTCCGGAGGGACAGCCCCGTGCCCACCCTGTAAACCGAGCACCCTGAGTCCAGAGCCTCCAGCCCTCTGGCGGAGTTGGCCTGGGGTACTCTTCCCTCCTGAGCAGGTGGTAAACTGGCAGCCCCCCTTTCCTGGGTCGTCTGCCCCTCGTCCAGCTGGGTCCCTACCCAGTTAACCCTGGGTAGGTTGGGTCTGCTCAGTCTGTCCCTGAGCCCAGGGCACTGGGACCGTACGTGGCCTCTCTGGCCACAGTGATAGCAGCTCAGGTCACGTTGGTCCCCTCGAGCAGGTCGGAGGGGCCCGACGCTAGGCGTTCCCCGTGGGAGGGGGTTCTCCCTATTTCCCCGCTGGGAGGCCCCCTGGTGACTCTCTCTCTGCATCGGGGGGGGGCCTGTTCTTTTGGGACTCCTCCCGGCTACCCCCTGACCGACTGTTCACAAACTCGTCGGCCAGCTGCCCTGCGTGCTGGGGGTTCTCGAGCTTTTTGTCCACCAACCATAGCCTCAGGTCGGAAGGGCACTGTTCATACAGTTGCTCCAGTACAATTAGGTCAAGCAGGTCCTCTTTAGCTCGGGCCCCAGCTGTCCACTTGTGGGCATACCCCTGCATCCGGTTGACCAGTTGTAGGTAGGTGACCTCAGGCGTTTTACGCTGACTCCGGAACCTTCTCCGGTACATCTCGGGGGTCAGCCCAAACTCACGGAGCAGGGCCTGTTTGAACAGTTCATAGTCCCCTGCCTCCGGCCCTGTCATCCAGCTGTACACCTCCACGGCTTTGGGGTCCAGTAAGGGAGTGAGGAACTGGAGCCTGTCTGCAGGGTCAACCCTGTGCAGCTCACAGGCATTCTCAAAGGCCGTCAGGAAGCTATCTATGTCCTCCCCCTCCTTCCGCTGGGCCAGGAAGCACTTATCAAAGTTCCTTGCCGTCCTGGGTCCCCCCTCACTCACCGCAGCTGGCGCCCCACTGCTCCTCAGCCTGGCCAGCTCCAGTTCATGTTGTCTTTGTTTCTCCTCCTCCTCCTGCTCATGTTGACGTTGTTTCTCCTCATGTTGACGTTGTTTCTCATGATCCTCCAGCTCCCTCATTTTCATCTCCCTCTCCCATTCCAGCCGCCTCCGCTCCAGGGATGGGGAGCTCCGCCGGGAGGATCCCCTGCTGGGTGCCGGGGTCAGGGTGCCCTCGGTATTCACTGGGCTTCCCCCAACCCCTTCCCCAGGCATAGGTAGGAAGGGTCTCGGGATGTCCTCGGCAGCAGTCTGACCCCTCCCAGCCCGGTCAGGCCCCAGGGCCCATGCTGCGTCTGCCGGGCGGCTTCCCTCAGGGACAGGGATCGGGTCATCCAAGCGATCCCTCTCCTCCAACTGGGCAATCAGCTGTTCCTTGGTGGACCTCCCGATGCGCAGCCCCCTCTGCCTGCACAGCTCCACCAGGTCGCTCTTAAGGCGTTTAGCGTACATCTCTCTGCTGGCCACTCGCAGGCCGGGCAGCTTCCCACGGTTTCCAGGAAAAGCCCTTAGTGTGCCAGTCCTTCTTGAGGTCACCACCTCTTTGCCAGGGTCGAGCTGCAGACTCCTCCGCCCCTGGGACTGCTCGCTGCAATCCCCGGGGGACCCTGTTACTGCAAAAGTCCTTCTCTCTGGTCACACATTCCCAGGGGTTAACCGCCCCCCGAAACTGTCTCTCTCTGAATCTTCAGCACGCCTGGTCCCTGTCAATTCCCCTTCGTTTTACTGTTCCCCAGTCACTTACTGCAGGAAGCGCCGTTCACGGGGTGCAGTACATCCCACCGCTGCCACCAGTTGTCACGGAGTGTGGGGGAGTCCAGGCCCTGCACCCCTCTTCCTGGGATCCACTGAGACTCTCAGCCAGCCAGTAAAACAGAAGGTTTATTGGACAACAGGAACACAGTCCACAACAGAGCTTGTGGGTACACCCAGGACCCCTCAGTCGAGTCCTTCTGGGGGAGCAGGGAGCTTAGACCCCAGCCCTGGGGTTCCCTGTGTTCCTCCACCCAGCCCCAAACTGAAACTAAACCCACCCAGCAGGTTCCCTGCTGCAGCCTCTGTTCACATTCCTGGGCAGAGGTGTTACCTCCCCCTCCCCCTCCTGGCGCAGGTGACAGGCTCTCAAGTCTCCCATCCCCAGGGCACATTCCCAGGTCAACACTCCCCCCTCCCTGCTGAGTCACATCGTCACATCTCGTTACGGACTGGAAGGAGAGGGAGCACCTCATGCTGCTCCCTAGTGTCTCCCTGTGGCCAACTGTGGGAACAGCACTGTACCCAACTAAAGCTGGCCAGAAAAGAAGAATTCTGTTTTGCAAAATATTTCACGGTTTTGTCATTTGGTTCTATTCTGATGTGGAATGAAACCAAGAACGTCCAAAAATTTCATGGGGTGGGGGAGCAACACACAGAGAAAGAGATGCACACCTGGGATGTGTATGCTTTAGCCACCAGGTTACTGGCTATTCTAGAGTGGGTTTTTCTCTCTGGTTTTGACCAGAAATCCCATTCTAGACCTGAGAAACCTTCCCAAGGAAAGTTTCTTCAAGAGGGTTTAATAGGGATGCTCTGCTTGGTTCAGAGCAGGGACCTGAACCTAGCGCTTCCAGATCCCAGGTCAGTGCCCCTCTCTCTAGCCCAATGAATATTTATTCATAAAAAGTGGAACAATTCCAGTAGGTGAGAGTTAAAGAAAGAGACAGACTCTATAGCCCAGTGGTTAGGGCATTCATGAGGGATGTAGGAGACCCAAGTTCATCCTGTTCATAAAAACTGATACGTTTGTGTGAAGTTTTGGTTTCAACAAAATCAGCATTTTCAGACAAGAAAACATTTTGTCAAAAAGCTGCCAACAAGCTCTATGCTCAACCTTCCTCCGAGCGGGAAAGCTGCCTCCATGTTGGTCTTGACAGAGCGGGTGCATTGGGAGGAGGGTAAGAGGAGATCCTGCCCTTCAAAAACTCGTCCAGCAAGACAGTCTTTTGTTTTATCAGTTACTGAGGCTTGATAGACGATCAAATGTTTCCCATTGGGCTTTGAGCACCTTTTCTCTAGGGCTATTTCCAGGATAAACCCTGCAATAATGGTTAAAATTATGAGATAGTTAAGTGAAGAGGAGGAGACCAGTGCTTCCTGTCAAAGTGTTCCTTGGCCGATAAGCTGATTTACCTTGGCTTTGGGAAGCTTTAAGTACCCAAAACAAGACTTAACCCTCTGTGCAGCCACAACTCTGAGGGGTCCATTTACCATATTCTGATCCCTTCCTGCTACCTTCATTACTGGGAAATTCACACCCTTTGCCAGTTTCATTTTACGCAGCTTTGTAATTGTTCCCCTCCAGCGAGGGTCAGTATTTCACTCTTAACATCTGCTCCCTTTCATCCAATGCACAAAGGCACCAAATCGAATGACAGTGAATATAGTCCTGGGAAAGGTCCCCGAGTCTTGGCCCCGATGACTGAAATCTCCTGTTTGTCCACACAGCAGCTACAGTGCAGCCAGCAGCAGCACAAGCTTCCCCTGTACTTCCTCAATCCTGAGCCAGGATGGGTTAGAACGGATGACCTGTAGTTGCCTGTCACCAATGTTCTGATCCATTCATACATCCCTCTGCCCCCACCATACATTTAAAAGGTAGCTTTATCACGCACACCATCCCAAGGATTTTCTCTCTTCAGAGCAGCATTGCTCAGGGATAAGGAAAAAAAAACTGATGTTAAGACTTGACAGTCCACTCAGTCTCCCACTGCTGTGTTTTAGGATTTATCCTGCTCCTTAATTTTGTATTTCTTGGGCTTTTTAAAGCGATCATCATACAAACAGACTTTCTGACATTTAATTAAACACAAATATTGTCATACATGTTAAGCATGCTTAGTGCAGATGGGTCCACTGCAATCACTAAATAAAACAAAGATTGAAGCAGTATTCAAATATTTATCAGCTCACAGCTTCCTTTTCCTAGACAGAGAACACTTTGTGGAGAAAAACAACAGGACCTGGAATGTTGTCGTTGTGAAGATTATTATAGAGACAAGAATTGCTGTTTACTTATTATAATTAAATCCAGACACCTAAATTAAAAGCTAAAACTGCTCCTTGGAAAGCATGATGAGTGTTGTTTTTTTTTTTAATTATCCCTTTCAAAGCCAGAATTTACTATAAGGGACAATTCCTGAAAGAATCTCTTTCAGATGAGAGATTGGCAAATCTTTGAAAGGTGTCAGACACATGAAGAGAAGCGTGAAGGGAATGAACAATTAGCCAGGGCCCAGATTTTCAAAAATGACTGATTTTGCATACCTCACAACATTTCCAGTGGCTAAAGTGGTCCTGCCCTTGGAGGTGGGAGGTCCTGAGGTGGGGGACTGAGTGCTGTTCCCTGGAAGTAGGACACCCTGGGGGATTGGGTGCTGTCCTGCCCCCAGGCAGTGGGAGGTTTCTGGGGGTAGGGAAGTCGCAGAGTGACACCCGCCCCCCCCCACCACACACACACCTTGCAGCGGTAGCTCCTATCCCGCAGGGCTGGCTGAGCTTGGCTTCCTGCTCCGGATATCATGACCTGACTCCTGGGATTGCAGTGCTGCTCAGGTTTGGCCTGGCCCCCTCTTTAGCCACTTGAAACATTGGGAGGCATGCAAAATCATAGTCACGGGAGCTGCTACTTCAGATGAACAGAGGGTTTGGGGAGTCCAAGTGGGACAGTCCCACAAAAGCCAGGGCTGTTAGGAGATCTGGGTTTTGGGTGGCCAACTTAAACCATCTTAAAAAGAGACTGATTTTCAGAATCAGCCTCCTGTAACGTGTCTCAGGTCAGATACCCACATTCACTGGTCACTTTTGAAATCTGGGCCCAGGTCTAGCTAAACATGTATACCTTGCTCCTCACTGTAGTAGTGAAGCGTCTGAAGTTTCAAAGTCACTCTAAATTCATCTCTGGAAGCTGGAACAAGAGATATTTAAAAAAATATTCATAACTACAGTATTAGGGTCAGAAAGAGCGACTCTCTCTCTTCCTAAATGCAGGATTGTTCCATGCTTTGTCCAGCCTAAGTGTGAGTAATTTACTTGGATTATAAGGATCTTGGGACAGGGACTGATGCCTTTTTCTGTGTTTGTACAGCACCTAGCACAGTGGGGCACTGGCCCAAGACTGGAGCCCCTCGGTGCTACTGCAATACAAACAACAACCAGGTATGCAAATCTAACAGCTCCCTTTCTAAAGCCGCTGTATAGTAGTTTAACTATCGTAGAAAATATTTCTTGATGTCCAGTCTAAACTGTTTTACTTTATTCCATCCCATTATAGATTGTAGTCAGTTTCCCATTCTTGTCCTTTTTAACCAAGCTACATATATTTAATTCTTATAATGCCTCCTCCACTCTCTGCGTCTTTGTTGCTTCTCTTATTATCCTTTCTAACTGGCCTATGAGCTTGGAGTTCAAGCACAGGACTGAGACTTGGAAGATCTGGATTCTCCTCCCAGATATACCAGGCTCCTCATGTGACCATTAGCAAGTCACCTGCCATCTCCGTGGCTCAGTTTCTCCATCTGTAAAAGGGAAACCTATCTCACAGTGTTGCAGGAGGCTTAAATTGTTGATGCTTGTGCAATGTATTGAGATCCTTGGATAAAAACAACTACATAATGGCTGGATTGTAACTATAGTTAGGTGTTCCAAAATTGCAAATAAAATTCCACATAGGGGCTTAGCAACGCTGAATAGAGGAGGACTATCACCTATGGTTTTCAATTAGATGCTTCTCTGTATATAGCTCAAGGTGGCTAAAAAGCTGATTCTATTAATACTTTATGGGCTCATATCCAACGTGCTGGTCACAGTTACAAGCCTACTCTACAACAGAAAAGCTGGCCAATATAACTATGCAGGTATAGCTATACTGGCAAACTCTCCTAGTGTAGATGCAGCTTCTACTGGCAAAAGAGCGTTTTTCCTGGTGTAGCCCATACCAGGTTCCCTGGATTAAAAAGAAAAAAGCTCTACCAGCAAAGCACTCCCCCCCATATTAGGGCATCCACACTTGGGCTTTTGCCAGTATAGGAATGTCATTAAAATATCACCCCCCGCCCCCAGTGCACTATTAAACTGGCCATAATTTTGAATGTCAACCTGGCCATCCACAGGGGTCTTTCGGCATTAGTTCTAACGACTCCCTTCCATTCCCCCACCCCAGCATACTCTGGCTCCTGCCTATCAGACAGCACCTCCTCTGTATGTACCGTTGCAACTGCTGAGATCCGCTAAGGTGCTGGAGCTAAGAACCCATTGATCAAAGTCTGGGGGACAGTTGCAGAGTATTCTCAGCAGGGGGGCAGCAACTCTAGCATTCACTTATTCCACTGGTAAGACAGTCATGTTCTGTTGGCCTTACAGGAGTCATGGAAGGCCTCTCTCTTCTCAGGGTTTTTCCTTAGAAGATAATAACAAAGAGGAGGTTGGTTTCTACTGTCTTTTCTTTTTCTTTTTTTTTTTTGGGGGGGGGGGGAAGAGGAGAGAGAGAGAGTTGGTTAATCACAAAAGCTGTGTCCTCCTCCCTTTCAAATCTACAACATTTGCCTTGAGCTTGTAAAAACTGGGCCTGTTTAATCCATTAAAGTGAATCAATTCAACACCGCTGTGTGTGATTGTTTGTGGCTAAACTTAGGAAGTTACATTTTTCCAGATTAAAACTCATTTTATGAGTTTCTGCCAAATTTTTACAGTTTCTCTGAATCACCCTGTACTTCCTTCTTTGCTCCCCTTGGAGTCTGCATCACCTCCTAGCTTGAGACCATCTGTGAATTTAATTAACGTGCTAGTTACTTCCATCCACATCATTTACAATCTCACATAGATGTTCAAGCATAACACAATGCTTACCCCTAGGAGGCTCTACAAGTCACCTCACCCCAATTAGATGCAGTGCCATCTAAAAACTATCTTCATTAGGCATCAAAGATCCCTTCACCCCATTCAAATATGTAAAATGGGCGGGCATGTGTTCGTTCCAGCAAATGATTTTTTCTTTGCTCGGTCTCTCATAACAACATCTTGACACTTTGTCCCAGAAACTGGTAACTGCATGGTATTCAGTTGTCATCATCAATGTTCTGATGCTCACGCAGAGCAATACCACAAAACCCCTGAGGTTATCAACACAAAGCAGAGAAGACAGACAATGGAGCACATATTCCAGACTATACAGTCTAATTGCCTGACTAAAGAATTTCCATCTCACCCCTAGGATTTGCTGTGAGATTTCAGATATAAGGTTTATGGCCTGATTTTCAAAGTTGCAAAGCACCTGCAGTTCCCATTGACTTCACTGGGAGCTGGGTTTGTTCAGTGCCTCTAAAAACGTGGGCATTAATCATTTGGCTTTTTCTGCCTTTAAAGCCCATGAGCGTGCTCATGGCTGATCTCCCCATGCTGCCTGTTTTCTTAAATGCAGGAAGCTGGATAACTTTTTACACACAGAGCAATACTTGTGACTTGAGTTTGCATGTTTCATACTTTGTTTGATTCACTCTAGGATACTCTACTGCTGAATAGCAAAGGTCAAAGTATAAGCTCAATAGAGACAAACACCCTTTCATTTCCTTAGTAATGAACCTGAGAGCCATCACAACTCTAAAATAAGTCTGTTAGACGGTTTTCCTTACCCAACAGAAACTACCTTATGTGACTCCAGCTACAGGGTGTCAGGTTTTAAATTCGTGAAATGCAAAGGAAGCTGCATATATTGGGGTCAGTGGACATAGGTACAGCAATTCCTACATTTAGGAAAATAGAGACCCTTCCCCTCTCCACCACAGGGTAGAGCCAGGACCAAGAATGAAGGCAAGCCTAGGAATAAGACCACATCATCATACTAATGAAAACCCGCTCTCCCCTCGTAGATAGAGAATGGTGGGTGGATGACTTACAGGACTGAAAATACAAATCAGAGTCACCTCAAAGTCACAGGCTTGAATGAAAACCCATGCAAGTAGCAACTGAAAGCTGTTACTGCTTGGGTGGCTGGTCAGTTCCCTGTGTTCAAGGAGTTGATGGTCTCAGTCCAGCTACCATGTGGACTGCATAGTTAAAACCAACAGGGAAACTGGACCATTTTTTGCAGTCTTAAGAGAGAAGCTAAGGGCAACGGCAATGAACACAGGTGGAACAGTGTGGAGACACTTGCACAGCTAATGCCGTGTTTGTTTTGTGCATGGGAGGGAGGCTTTCAGTCTTCAGCACCTCCCACAAGCACCAAAATTTAAAAAAGTAGAACATTTTAGGAACCAGAGATAAACACCCTGTACTCTGCCCCACATTGATGATGCAGGAGGCGCACTGATGGAATCTAAGGAGTTCCATCTGACCCCCTTTGGCTAGCATGTGGTAATAAAACGAGGCTTTCCATAGGGTAGGAAGTGAGCCAGAGAAAAGGTCAGGGGACCCTTGAGGGACACACAAAAAATACTTCCTCCCCCCCCCCACAGGTTAGAGCTTTACTATCTAATGCTTTCATGTGCACCAAACATCTAACTACTGCCAGGAATAAAGCACTTTTTCACCATCAGCTGAAATATCCAACTGCTAGGGGTTGGTGTTATTTGGTGGCCTTCTCATACCAGCATGTCTGTGGTGACCCCATCAGTTTCTGCACAATTTTTGTTTAACACTAAAAAAACATTGTTCTCTCATTTTTTGTATTGCAGTAGCACCTAGGAGGCCCACTTATAGACCAGGACCACATTGTGCTAGGCACTGTACGAACAAAGACAGTCCTGCCCTAGAGAGCTTGCAATCTAAGACTTTCCTAGTGTGGCTGCAAAGAAAATTTTCTGCATGTGAACTAAATATGAACTGGTGTGTTTATCTTCTTGAGTCTGCAGACAGACCAAAACAATAACTATAGATGAAAGGTATGAACTATGCCTTTCATCACACTGGTGGTATTGGCTCTGAAGCCATGTGACAATATTGAAATGTCACCATTTCACTATGGTTTCTTTTAGCAGAAGCATTCCTCTTCTCTGTGATTGCATTCACATTTTGGGATTACAGGAAGAGCAGAGTAGAGTATGACTACTACTTTCCCCCTGCCCTCCCCTCCCCCAAGAATCATACCCCTGCCAACAGTTTACAAGCTCAGACCCTGACTGCCCATTCAGGCCAGATCACTGAAAAATTAAACAAAACAATTCACCACCCTATTTAAATGGAATTCATTATTTTCAAACTTCTTCTACTTAGTTTTGAAAGGCTAACGCCCATTCTGATGGGAGCTGGAATGTTATAGATGCCAACAGCAGGAGAGCTGGATCTGTCTTGTACATTTCACCTGTGGCTGCCCACCAGTAACTGCAAGTCCTGCATTGGGTTTTTCCCTCATTTGAAGACAGACATTCTGATACAAGGAAAGGAAACACACTAACAAGCCCTGACCTCTGTAATAAAGCACAAAGCTGATCAGTTGTCTCCTTTTACTATGGTAATTTTTGAAAGGTTTATTTCTCTCCCACTCGTAGACACAGTCATACATATTATGCATATATTTGATATATGTTATAAGGCAGCAAATGTTAAAAGAACATGAACTACCATTATTAACTTCTTTTTGCTTGGTGATAACTTTCTGAAAAGATCTATGGGGCTAAACTTTTCATCCCTGCTTCCAGCCTAAGGTTTTTATTTAATATATTTTATAATTCATATGTATTTCATACAGAGAGAGAGAGTATATATATAAATCTGAGGAAAGACCATTCAAAGATTTTTGAGTTATGAGAGGGGGGAAAAAAACCAAAATTTCCTTTTTCAGTTTAAAAAACACATGCGCGCACACACACACGCTCATGTATCTCACAGATAACTCAAAAGTGGCTGGGGACAAAAAATTCCACCGTGGCAGAGGCTCCAGTAACACATTGTATTTATCTCGGGTCTACAGTTTATTTTACTCCTTTGGCTACCTCTTCTATAGTCTGTCTTTTGTCTTCCATTAACTTCTAGGGGAGTCTGGTGTATACTTAAAAGCCTGGTCTATACTTAAAAATTGGATTGACCTACCTAAGCTACTCAGGGCTGTGACAATTTTGCATCCTGAGCACCGTCCGCAGTGAGGTCGACCTACCCCCCCCCCCCCCACCGGGTAAATGCAGCTAGGTCAGTAGAAGGGTTTTTCTATCTGCCTAGCTACCACATCTCAAAAAAGTAGATTAACTACAGTGAGGGAAAAGCCCCTTCCATGGAATTATCCACTGTAAAATCCCAGAATTATTTCTTCGTAGCTTTTTTTCTGCATTTAATACCCAAAGTTCAGCTATAAGCAGGTGGTCTGTTGAACAATATATTAGGGTTCACATTAAAGCAACAGTGGAAAATTACTTATTTATCTGAAAATCTTAATACTGCAACAAATGGATATTTCTTATATACACTTGCTTCACCAACGGATGGTCCCATAACTAAAATCTACTAAGGTTGCTAAAATTTTGTTTGTGTTGTATTATGGAAGTTAGTTTGAAGAACAACAACTTCAAAACTACTTTAAAGATTAAATATTAGAACTCTGGTCTAGTTTGGGTGACACATTCTTTTAAATCAAGGGGAGGGAGGAAGTCAACACAGTATTAAAAATAGTTTAAATAAAGCCATATTTTTTATAAAGTAACAAATATTTATTGAAACAAGTCTCAAAATGTAACACACCAGAAAATGCTGCTATGCATATTGATAGTATCTCAACCATTCATTTCTATAACAAACTGCGATTTCGACTAGAAATACTATTTGCGTTTAGAATCTTTTTTTGACAGGAAAAGAGCTGAAGCCACTCCTGAAATTCAAACAACAAAAGGACCGCTGCATTGCCATTATAACCCTGTTCACAATAACTATACTAACAAGGAACAGTATATAAAATGCCTCTGACTTCACTTCAACCAAAATAGTTTCTCTTTAAATATAAAAAAGTAAGGATTACAAGATTTATCCCAAAAGTCTTTGGTATTTAGCATCTTTTTAAAAAATAAAGTTATTCCTTTACATAACGCTTTTAAAAAAAAAAGTTCAGAAATTGAGTTTTGAAGGACATTTGCAAAAATATTTCACTTTTAAAAATGATAGCACATTACTTTCAGTCCCCAAAACAATTTCTCAGACTTAACAAAACTGAAATATCAGTTCATCAACTTCTCTTGCTTACAGATAACAGCCCAAGGTCAGGCATTTCCAGTTTCACTAGTACCACTGAATTTAACACAATAAAAGAAACAATGGTTATGCAGTGGAGAATTCACGTTTCTTAGGAGCCACCGGAAAGAATGAAACAAGGCAGCATACTTTAAATCCCTTCAATAATCCAAAAAAAATAAAATAAAATAGACAGGTTTTTAAATTCCTAACAGATGTACCAACCACCATTTTCAAATATATTGTCCTTGATGCTTCCTCAGTAACTGCGTATTTTAAAGCGGCTTTCACGAATAAAAGTCTCTGAAAACGTTAACACTATTCTTACTTAAACAACACATTATACCACTTCTACAATAACTATGTAACAGGAAACTAGCCTGAAACTCTTCATTCTTTCTTTGGAACAAGAAAGTTTTGACCCCAAATTCAAGTTATTTATAATACTTTGCAGACAGGGAATTTCTAAAATATTAGGGTTAGTTTTGCAGAACAAATAACGTCCTCTAGGATCCTCTGCCCGGAGAAGAATCAGTTTGGAGAGAATTAGAGCTGCAGGGCGAATCTCCGGAGCCCTGATATTGTTAGTGAAACGCACAACTCACTGTATTCATTTGGACTTCAAAGTTAATGCTTGTGTTTGCATTTATAATGTGGTACTGTCCCAGTTCCTCCCCTTTCCAAAGCAAGGGAAGTACAGGCTCACTTCCGAAGTCCATTCCGATGTGGCTCCTCTTCTCAGAACTGTGGTTCCCCTTTCAACCGAATTTGCACCCCCTTCTTTCAGCGAGGCTCCCCAAAAGCCTTTCAACGACTCCTCTTTAGAGGCGGCGCGCAACAAACCTCGCCTGCCGGTTACTGCGTTAACACGGGAGGGGTCCCCGTGATCAATCCAAGCGCTCCCCGCAACGCTCAGAGGAGAAGCGGGGAGAAGGGGAGAACACGGGGTTGTTTGGGCTCCGATCCCGATCCGCCGGGGAGAGGGAAAGGCCGGGGCACCTCTCAGGGTCCGGGCGCAGCACCCGGGGCCCTCTCCTGTCCGATGGCCAAGGAGTCAAAGGTCTATGCCGGCGGGCAAGGCGCCGTAGGGTCTCTCCTGCTCCCCCCAGTACCGCATGAAGGGCAGCTCCGGGGGCTGCTGGTAAGGGCAGCCGGACCCCGCTGCGGCAGGGCTCAGCTGCGGATGCGCCACCGCCCCGGGCAGCAGCAGCCGCGGGCAGGGGCCGTAGCCGCCCAGGGGCGCCGGGCACGGGGCGGGGCGGCCGCTGCTGAGCGGGCAGCCCGGCGGGCCTTGCCCCAGGGACGCCCAGGCGCTGCCCAGCAGGTAGGCGCCCGGGGGGCTCTGGCGGGGCAGGTAGGCGGGCGGCTGCGGGCCGGCGGGGGCCGGGCCGGGCCCAGCCAGGGCGGCCCGCTGGGGTCTCTGCACCCGCCGCCGGCGCCGGTAGTTGCCCTGCTGGAACATGTCGTGGAAAGCCGGGTCCAGGGTCCAGTCGCTGCCCTTGCGCTCGGCGCCCCGCGCCCGGGGCAGCTTGAGGAAGCAGGCGTTGAGGCTGAGGTTGTGGCGGACGCTGTTCTGCCAGCCCTTCTGGCCCAGCCGGTAGTAAGGGAAGCGCCCCGCGATGGACTGGTAGATGCCGCTCAGCGGCAGCCGCTGCCCCGGGCTCTCCCGGATGGCCATGGCGATCAGCGCCACGTACGAGTAAGGGGGCTTCTGCGGGGCGGCCTCCCCCGCGCCCTGCCCGTCTCCCGCCGGCGGGGGGCCCAGCGCTCCGGACCCCGCGCCCTCCATGGCGCCGGCGCACGGCGCTGGAGGAGGGGAGGGGGAGGGGCCGGGGGTGTCCCGGCGGCGCCGGTCGCTTCTGGGTCCCAGCCCGGGCGGGCGGCTCCCGGTCCCTGGGCTCCCTGCGCTCCCCCTCTCGGGCTCCTGTCTGCGGAGCCGGCCCCGTGCGCTCTGCCTGCCCTTGTGCCCTGGCCGGGGGGCCGCCCCCCGGCTCTCAGAGCTCCTGGCGCTTGTTTAGGGTCACGGCCAGGTCACGCCTTTGCTGTCATTAAAAACAAAAACAAACAAAAAAACCAAACCCAAATACAGCAGCCGGTCAAGAGGTTGCACCTGGACCCCGCCCTCTCCCCGCACCGGGCAGAGCCTGCAGGGCGCGTTAAAGGCGGGTAAGGAGAGCGAGTTCCCCCCCTCGCACAAACTCACCGGCTGCGAAGGGGCCCCGCCGCCTGCCTCCAGGAGAGACAGCGGGGTCGGGGCCGAAGCGGTCCTCCGCTGCGGGCAGGGTCCAGGGAGAAGGGCCGGCAGCAGGGGGGCCCCAGGGCAGCATGGCCCTGCGCCGAGACATCCCCTCTCCCCGTAGGCCCGGCCCCTGAGCTTGGCCACAGGAGCGTGAGCTAAGGCCTTGTCCACACTGGGCAGCTGCATTGTTTGTAAGGGGACTCGTTCAAGCCGCCCCGGCAGGGCTGGCGCAGCCTGGGGCGCAGCCCGCTCATCACCTTAAGTCAGGGCAGCTGCAAGGCGCTCTCGTACCTCAGCTGCCAGCCGCAGAGCATTCTGGGAGATTGCACAAGCCCAGCCCTGGCCTGAGGGAGGACTCTTGGGGGGCCCTATGGCCACTAAAACAAGTGAACCAAACAGTATCTAGCCCCCCAGCAGCACAGCCCCTTCCCAAGGGCAGGGATTGCCTTGAGCTTGGACAATGCTGGGGGTATTTCAGTCCTGCTCCAGGACACACACACTGTTCCTGGGACATTTTGTTCCAGCACGGAAAGCTGTGGGCCTAATGGTAAATTTAAAAGAATACACAGAGCAGCATCTACTTGCCTCTTTCTTGGCTGTGACTATACATTCAGCAGCAAAAAGAAAGGCCCCTTGATAAGCAGTTAAAGGGAGTTAGTTGATGGGAAAAGCCTTGAACACAGATAACCAAGACCAAGAAGAGAGTGCAAGATGGTTTAAGGTCTATCACAGTAAAGTTTAAAATTAGTGCCAACACCCCTTACGCTTATGAAAAGATAACTATTAAATAATTTAAAGTAATGACAGGTAAACCTCCTCCCGTTGAAATCACTGCTGGAAGTCAGTAGGACTTCTGCCAGTGATTTCAACCAGAGCAGACCTGTAAACAATATTTGAATTACAAAGTGTGGGTCAATGCTACCATGTGAATATAAAAGTTATTTACTTGTCAATTTATACATCTATTAATTTAAATGAGAAAATTAAATTAGCAAATTATACTATATATGTTTTGCAGAGTGTGTGAGGTAGAGAAAGGCTAGTAAGTAAAATTGGGGAATCACTATTTTTTTTTTTTTTTTAAATACTGTCAGCACATTGAGAAAGTTACCATTCACCAAGGAATCAACATATGGGTCTTGAACCCTCCATAGAAAGTGTCTGAGTTTGACTTGTGGCCTAAGTGGCCAACCAGGCTCAATCTAGCACTCTATCCAGTTTAGTAACCCCAGCAGCCTCCCTTATATCAGATAGATAGAGGATGACGTCTGCTGGATGATCCCATAAGTGAAGGCGGCATAGTGGCAGAATGCTACAGTGCTACGGCAACTCCTGCCCACGCTATGCCGTCTCATCACAGTCTGCCACATTCACAAGTACGACAATTCACCAAACACTAAAATGTAAGAGTCAATGAGAGAGGGATAGTCTAGATTCTGGTTACACAACAAGTCACATTAGATCCTTAAAGAGCCTCTGCAGCTGCTTCCAACCACTTACCTAACCTAACCAAAGCTGTCTTAATTATAAGTCAAAACCTTACCTACCTTTGCCATTAATTTAATAAAGTTATTGGTGCTTGTTTGTCTGGGCAACAGAGGCTCTGTTCTGCAGAAACAATTTTTATAAAATGAAGAAAGAGAAATGTATTTGAGTGTCATTTTGTTGCATTTAGATCCAAAGCAGCAATAGCTTGATGCTAGTGGATCACACAAAAGCCGTCATGATACGTTTAATTGATTCCTAAATCTCTTACCTTCACTCTCGGACTTAAAGTAATGAGGGTAGAAATAGCACAAAGATATTCAGGATGAAATATCCCTGCCACCAACTGATAGCTCTCCTTTGAAACAGTTTCTGTTGACGTTTCAGAGTAGCAGCCATGTTAGTCTGTAGCCTCAAAAAGAAAAGGCTTCACTAGTACTCCTTTTCTTTTTTCTGTTGAGGGTGGTTTGTAAGGAAGTATGGATGGATTATGGAGGTACATCTCCTCTGCAATGGTGTTCAAGTCTTTGCACACTGCAATGAGAATACATCACTACCACTGCTCTTAACTGTAGACCCATGACATTCCAGTAATACCTGACAGTGTTTGAAATGAGAAGTTTGCATGGTACAAGGACAATGCAGCCCTTTTAGAGAGTCCAGCAATATTCTCTTCCAGGGCTATTCTGATATCTTCCTATTGGTGCAGTTCAGTGCATTTGAAAAGGAGAAACTGAACAAAACATCACTCTTCAGCTGTATCATTATAAGCCAGGTACAGAAGTCTTCACAGATGAGGATGCAATATTATCAACTTGAAGCATTCTATCTTTAAAGAGGAGAATGAAAATGATGCAGGGAATTATTGACCATTCAGCCTAACTTTGATACCTGGAAAAATACTGGAACAAATTATTAAACAATTAATTTGTATCCACCTAGAATAATAAGGTGATAAGGAATAGCCACCATGGACTGGTCAAGAACAAATCATGCCAACCAAATTTCCTTCTCAGTGAACAGTGGGGAAGCAGTAGAGGTGATATATCTTGATTTTAGTAAGGCTTCACAATCCCACATGACATTCTCAGAAGCAAACTAGGGAAATGTGGTCTAGATGAAATTACTGTAAAGTGGGGGGGACGGGACACAGCTGTTTGAAAGACCATACCGAGTAGTTATCATTGGTTTGATGTAAAACTGAGGGGGTGGGGGAGAGAGCAAGAGTAGTAGGTGCGATAGGGGTTAGTCCTGGGAATGGTACTATTCAATATTTTCATTAATGAATAGTGGAGCGGAGAACATGCATATACAATTTGCAGATGATACCAAGCTTCAAGGGGTTGCAAGCACTTTGGAGGACAGGATTAGAATAGAAAATGACCTTGACAAATTGCAACGTTGGTCTGAATTCAACAAGATGACATTCAATGAAGACAAGTGCAAAGAACTACACTTAGGAAGAAAAAAATTAAATGCCCAGCTAGAAAGAGGGGAAATAACTGGCTCAGAGGTAGTACTGCTGGAAAGTATCTGGGGGTTCTAGCGGATCACAAGTTGAATAGGAGTCAACAATGCATTGCCATTGCGGAAAAGGCAAATATTCTGGGATGTATTAACGGGAGTGTTGTTTTTAGAACAGGGGAGGGAGTTGTCCTGCTCTACTTGGCACTGGTGAGGCCTCAGCTGGAGTACTGTGTCCAATTCTGGGCACCACACTTTATGAAAGATGTGGACAAATTGGAGAGAGTCCAGAGGAGAGCAACAAAAATGATAAAAGGTTTAGAAAACCTAACCTATGAGGAATGGGCATGTTTAGTTTAGAGAAACAAAGACTGAGGGAGGGACGACCTGATAACAGTCTTCAAATATGTTAAGGGCTGTTATAAAGGGGACAGGGGGATCAAGTGTTCTTCTCCTTGTCCACTGAATGTAGGACAAGACATAAGGGCTTAATCTGCAGCAAGGGAGATTTAGGTTAGATCAGGGGTGGGCAAACTTTTTGGCCTGAGGGCCAAATCGGGGATGTGAAACGG
The DNA here is from genome assembly GCF_965140295.1 of Lepidochelys olivacea. Taxonomy (NCBI): domain Eukaryota; kingdom Metazoa; phylum Chordata; order Testudines; family Cheloniidae; genus Lepidochelys; species Lepidochelys olivacea. The sequence goes on from NC_140428.1 coordinate 20,094,539, forward strand.
TATGGAAGGCCAGATAGGGAAGGCTGTGCCTCCGCAAACAGCCTGGTCCCTGCCCCCTGACTGCCCCCCTCTGAACTCCTGACCCACCCGACCCATACAATCCCCCCCCCCGCTCCTTGTCCCTAACTGCCCCCCCCGACCCCACCCCCTATCCAACTCCCCCACTCCCTGCCCTCCCTCCCCCCTCAAGAAGAGAAGGAATGAAAACTATCCAGTAGATTCTAGCATTAAATGGAAGGGAAAAACATACAAAATAAAGAGACTGAAGAACAAAGAAGTCTCCCACACCAGAAGAAAAAGTGTCTGGAAATTAGCACCCCCATTCCATAACAATAAATAGAAAAAATTTTCAGAGAAACTTCAGAAAGACAAAACACATTTGCTTTAATGTGTCCTGGAGGTTGCCAAACACCAGCAATAAAAGGAGGGGGGAAAAAAGTGGTAGTCTTTAAAGTCTACATTCAAACAAGAAGCTCTGATTAACCCACTCAGATCTTCCAAAATTTTAACTTCCACTACAAAATTAAAACATAAGCTTACCTGACAAGTATAAGCAAAACCCTGCCAAAGGAGAACACAAATCACAAGGCTATTGTCATAATTGGACCACCTTGATACTGAAGAGCTTGCACATATGGCGTTTGGGGGGCTGAATCTAGCAGCGCTTATGCACTCACATGACTAATCCCTACTCATGCGAAGTAATGCCATGGAAGAAAATAGCACTACTTGCATGTGTCAGGATTGCAGGATCAGGATCTAAGCATCTTCACTCTCTCTCTCTCTCTCTCACATACACACCTTTGCCTATGAAACACTGGAAGACATAATGGCAAATTACTATTTGTATAACAGTATTGCCTAGAGGTCCCCGCTGAGATCAGGCCCATTGATGCCAGGGGCTTTACCTACAAATAGCAGGAGTCCCTGCCTCAAAGGAGATTAAATGACAAAGTCTACTGAAAGAGGCAACTGAATGTGGCTAATAATTAAGAACATTAAGTTTGCTGCACGAAATGGCTTTCCTTTCACCTGGAGGGGCTCAGGCTTCCAAGCACGATCTTTCTCAATCTTCCCCATCTCTGCTCTCTAACCTGGGGCTCCTCCTTGCCTTGAATCACAGGCCTCTCCTCATCTTGCCCGGCCCCATGACAATGAGGCTCAGGACACTCCAGTAGTAATGCAAAGATACTGGCTTAGTCCATGTTGGAGTTGTAGTACTTCCATTCTGGGTTGTCATGAAGTCCCATCCTCCAAGCGACTGCTCTGAAACGGAGGTAGAGGAGGGAGGCTCATGAGGCGTGCAGTTTGGATCCCACCCAGCCAGCTGAAAGTCATCCTTCCAGAGCCCCAGCCTGCGCAGGGAGCAAGTGGCCTGATCTTACACAAATCTTGAGAATTACCATGTGGTGCTGCCACCAAGACACACATTTTTACTTACTTCCTCTAAATTAACATCAGGCTCCAAAGACATTTTAAAACGAATACATCTATGAAATCAACACATTAGGTAGTAGGATTATAAAGCAGTTTCCCATTACACCAGTGTTTATCAACTATTATGTAGTCTGCAATAGTGTCCAAAGGCTCCCATCAGTGCTGAGACCCCACTGTGCTAGGCAGTTATATCAGTATCCACCAGTCTCATTTTTCTATGCTTAAGTTGCATTGTATTTGGCACAAGGAAACCCAACGTGCATAGTGCATCCCAGCTAGCTAGCTGGAGTGTGAGACTAGCACTGGGTTCATAGGCTAGTTACTTACCACTGGGTGTCCAGACTGGCAATGGAGAATAAATAAAGGACCATACAGGGCTAGCAGGAACAAACTCTCCCCATTAAAAAGACATTCTGGTCCATTTCCCCACGGGTAGGCAGCAGGAATACCGAATAGTAAAGCAGAATTTGAAAAATGCTTCTTTGTATTCATCAATAAGAAAGCACTGAAAGGGGAAGTCCCTAATTTTTCTAGTACACCTTATCGATCACACCTTCTGTGCTAATGAATGGACCTGATATGTCCAGCAGAGATGAGTCTAGACGATTAAATGACTGATAATGGGAAACAGACCCTCTCTCTCTCTCTCTCACTACTGATGTTCTAGCAAACTAGAAATGAAAGTTACCACCAGCTCTGTGGCAGGTCAGTGGCTGACATGGTACCTGTTGGTGGGTCTCAATTTAGTTTCTAATAGATACCTGTCCACATCACAAAATTCCCATTCACAACCGACACCCTGACTGGCAGTCTCCATGGAGGAGAAAGAATCGAATGGGCAAGATTATCAAGTTTCCCACTCACCCTAAAGGCGATTCCCTCCAGGTCAGGGTTGAATTTCATTGGTGGGGCACTGCATGGGGGCAACTTGCATTGCCTTGAGTTGTCTGCTAACTCTGTGTAGCTTTGAGATCACAGCTTGATTGCAAGGTACGCATGCGCACACACCAGCGGTCTCCCCCCCACCCACATGCGCGCACGGACACACAGAAATAAAAGACACATTTAAATGAGATTTATAATTTCAAATTTTTTGGGGTATTTTTTTCTGTTGTTTTTTAAAGAAAAATAATCCTCTTTAAACACCGAGCATGAACTAAAAACCTCCTGGGGACAGATTTCCCCGTAACTGGAGCACAATATAACTAAACTGTACAGTGTCAGAGCCCAAAGCAAGCATACAGATAACATACAACATTTCTTTAGTAGGAGATAAGGTTTAGGACTCCGCTTTATCATCATTCCCCCCCTCCCCAAATACCTACTTCTACCAGCAGGTACCTCAAACCTTTCCCCACCCATCCAAGGACACGGAGGATTTGATAGTCACTTCTGGAGGCAGCGTTTGTGGAAACAGCTTCCTTGCACTGACGAAATAGGTGCTTTCTGACGTTCTTACAGACATCTGGGATAGAAGTTAAGGAAGGGTGGTTGGGAAATATAGCAGTATCCAGAGATATCCAGAGGCAGCACAGGCTCCCAGCTGCATCACTTTAGAGACCCCCAACTAGTTCGGCAATGTTTCACAATATTACTGTCACCCAGGAATAGGGAGTGGGATTTGGACGTTCACTGGCCAAAATTTGCCACTGAGTAAGCGGGCTGAACTGCAGCGAGTTCAGTCCGCTTATGTGCCAGGAATGCTTACCTCTAGGTCTGGGCTATTATAGGATATGACAACTCGTTCTCCAAACTCTCTTCACTCCCTGAACAATATACACAACACCTGCTGATACAGCTACGCTCTTGAAAAGTAGCATTGGGAATCCAAGATCCCGCCCTTAATTCAGAGCTGACATCATCATGCGAAGACTCTCCAGGGTCTTGGGACATGCATAATAAATCTGGGCACAGAGAAGAAGGATGTGTGCATCTTTAAGGGAGGATGGGGAGGAGAGAGGGTGATCATTCAGCAGCAGGGCTGAGGTTCCTTTTGGTAAGAGTTCATTTATGTCCCACCTCTCAGTCAACCTTGACCTTATTTAAATAAAGCTCAAATCTTGTTTAATGTACAGAAAGTTTACATCCATCCCCCACTCCTAAAAGGCTTTTACAGCAAAAACAATTGGAAAAATAAAATTCCATCCCTGAACAATATTGTACGAAGACCCATGCCACCAGCAATTCATGCACAAAGATTTTGACCGGGGAACCATTTTTTTGATTCCTCCAAACCAGCGTTATATAGAACAGCAGCAGGATGGACATACTGTCCAGTAGCTGGATTAGGGCTGACAATATAGTGACAAACATGGGCTCAGATCTTTCAAAATGAAGAAACTCTTCAAACATTTATACACACACATGCACACACACTAACAACAGTGAAGGCTCTGCATCAGCAATAGCATCGCTCCTGCTTTGTTCTAGCACCAGATTGAAAGGGCTTGTGAATTTCCTCTTAAGTGAGAGCATCCAAAAAGTCTTAAAACGGCTTCAGACAGGGTCACCTAAATGCCTGGCCAGGAGCCCAACCTCCTGGCAGCAGATTCAGAAATGGAATCAGGGAGTTCCTGAAACAAGAAACATGCAAGAGGAAGAAAGGAGGGGCTGGGAGTCTACAGAGCCGCGGGTGCTGGGAACAAAGAAGAAATGCTAGACAGGGGCAAATCCAGCACTGGAGTTTGGTGGGGACAAATAAAAACCATGTGAAGTGGGGCCATGTGCTAGATGTGGCGGTGGGTAAATACAGCACAGACCGTGAGGTGAGAAGTGAAACGAATTTCGTAGCATAAGCAAAGTCACAGTGCACATCTATCACAATAAGACATACAAGACCACCATACTCTACGGCATGCCAGTCTCCACTTAGGAGCATGTGAGCACGCCAAAAGTCAGGACAAGGGGCCCTGACCAGGATACCACGGGTTGCTGCGGGTCAGGAGTGAGTTACAGGGCCACAGCGGTATGGAGAATGCTTGTGGAATGCCACTACCAGTTTTTTGCCTGTATGAACACTAAATACAACCCAAAGAAACATCAGAGGGACACAAATCTCACCACTATGAGGTCGCAGACTAGCCCAAACATGGGAAACATTTAATGCAAGTTACAAAGAGTTACTAATCAGCATAGGGCATGGCCCACTATTTCTGATACAGTTGCTAGTCTGAATCTAGGCCGTGGGGAAGGAGTTGCCTGGTAGACAGCCAGGCCAGAACACCAAAGGAGGGTCCAGACAAAGCTACAGAGTCAGAGATCCTGCTTCCACAATCTCTTGATAAGAGCCCGTGGCAGTCAGTCAGTCTCCTGCATGTGACGAGAGAGAGGAGAAGGCAGTAGGAGGGCTTCGCGGACCAATAGGGGCTATAAGAAGGTTGCTAAGATAATGCAAGAATAGGTGCAGAGACACAGGGAGAGCAAGACTTGAGTCACCAGCAATAAAGGCCACTTACCTGGATGGGCAGCACATTGATTAGTGTGTTTGGTTATCACTTTGTTTGTCCTAGGAGAGGGCATGACGGCTCAATAAGCAACATGAAGGAAAAGCAGTTTCTTAAAGCACCAGATCTCTACTATGAGGTGAGATTTTCAGATTAATAGGGAAGTCTGTTATCGCCAACAGACTACCACAGTGGTTGGTTGTGGAGGAGGAGGAGGAGGAGGAATGCCCAAAGTAGCCAGTAGAAGGGCATGCAGAGGGGAAGAGACATGGCAAGCGCAATTCAGTAGATCCAAAACAGAAGAAGATGTGGAGAGGTAAGAGGATTCAAGACCAAAAGGAGAACAGGACCAGAACCACAGGAAGGTTCTGGGCAGAGTCCTGTCATGCTTCAGAGGCCTCATCCTTTGGGCCAGCCAGGTCTCCCTTTGTGCCATGTGGTTGGGATGGAGGAATTTAGACATTGGGGCCATAATTTTCAGACATGCCCATGATTTTGGGTGTCCAACTGGACACCTTAAAGGCACCTGACTTCCAAGGAGCGCTGAACACACCCTCTGGAAAAAAATTACCTGGCTCCTTTAAGGCATCTCAAGTTGGACACCCAAAAAATGGAGACTTTCAAAATTAGAAACTATTTTTGAAAGTCTTGGGCTAGCACCATGGATTTTAAGGGACATCCTGGACGTTTAGCTGGTCTGGTGCATCTCTAGCTGAGACAGACTTGCAGTTTAGCCAAGAAGGCAATACCTTAAATAATGAATGATAAAGGCCTCCACCAACCATGAGGAGCCAGGCCTCTAGAGTGGGGCATGTTATCAGACTCCTCCCTGTTAGAAGTGCTCTTCACACAGTTTCCAAAACAGTATGTTTATGTGGTTTACAGTAAGAACAAGCTGTGCAGCTCCCAATGTCAACAAACACATCAGCAGTCAGAGCTGCAGCCTGGAGCTCCTGAGGCCCGATGCAAGCGCATCAGGGCACATATTACAGTAGTATTGGCGAGGCAAAAAGCATCGGTTTGCTTTTTTAATGCAGATGTGCCCAGCTCTACAGCAGCTGTACTGGTTTGAGCAATGGACATGAATGGTTACCGGGAGCCAGAATTGCAGGAAGGCAACTGGCTAGAGACCTCAGACAGCAGATCACACACACACACACACACACACACAGAGCAAGAGAATCACAGAGCAGCTAAGGTCCCCACTATGGGTTCCGGAAACCTTAAGGAGGACATAAAACCATTCATATAGAACAGAACCGGGGAGAGTGAGAGGGAGGGAGAATAGGTGCCAACAAGGAAACCAGGCTGGGGAAGCCATTTCAATAATTGAAGACCAGGTCCTGCTTCTTGTCTCCAACTTATTGTTCAAATTCTTCTTATTCCATCGTGACCGTCCATCCAAGGTTGGTTAATAGGTGGGAAAGATGGGGTGAGACAAAGCCAACCAGGTCATTTACATCTTCTCCGGTTCATGCCGCGGACAGATTCTTTAGAAAGAAGATGCAAGGGACGTTAGCTGACCTCTCACCTTGAGCTGGGTATTACGAAGAGTCCCGCTGGCCACCTCCAGCATCACAACAGCCCTTCAATACGTTCTGCTCCGAGGTGGCAGCAGCAGCTGTCTGGCCCGGTGTCCCTGCAGCCTGGCAGGCAGTGGTTGATAAGCAGCATGCGCCTGTGGCATGGCCATAGGACACCAAAGCTGCGGTTGAATTGTTCTCGTGTCAGTCTCTTGGGAAGTAGGTGGCGTCACGAAGAGCTGGGGCGGCGCAGGTCAGCGCAGGCTCTGGTAGAGGTAGGCTGATGTGAAGATCGCATTGGCTGTCAGGCTCACGGCAAGGAGACCTCGGATAGTGGAGTTACCAAAATGACCTTTGCAGGGGCGGAGACGGGAGGGAGGGGGGGGAAAAAAAGAAAAGAAGATGCCAGTAAGAACTGGTAAGGAACTTGATGAAATAACGATGAACAGAAGTCTCCCTTTCCAGGCCCAATGTTTTTATTCGGATCAGAAGTTGGTGAACCAGGTTTCCAGCCACAATCCAGGCAGGAAAGACTCTGATGTACTTCTCCATCCAATTCTTTCCCATTCCCTTCTAATCTCACCCACCGTTTCCTGACCCAGGAGAACACTGTAGTGCTCAGTGTTTCTCTGACAATCTGAGGAATAAGGAGAGCCTTGTAGTAAAGGCACAGGACTGGCACAGAGGAGATCTGCTGCCTTCTCCTGTCTCTGCCAATTATTTTTGTTTGATTATTGCCAAGTCACTTAGACACAATGAACAGTTCGTTCTCTCTCTCTCTCTCTGAGACACACACACACAGCCTGCCACCCACCTCTCCAGCCTGCTGGGTCTTCTCCTTTGGTGGTTGTGTCCACCACACAGGTGGATGAATGTGATGAATTATCCTCTTTTTTGATGGAATTATTACTGCAAATACTCCCTCTTTCCATGACTGACCTCATATCTGCAAGAGGAGAGGAAGAGGCACCATCAGAAAAAAACAGATGCAATGGAAATTATAAGCCTGTCGCCAGAATTGGATGGTGAAACATTGCAGAGCAGTGCTGCACAAGAGGTTAGGACTGGAAGTGAAGACAAAAGACAAATCCAGGAGCTCTTTGGCATAATTCATCAGTGTGAAACAAACAATCTTACCACAACTGCAATGGCTGGATGAATTTCAGAAGTCAGAATGTAATTATTTAAGCTAGAATGTGGTCAGGACAATTGGGTTAACACCCTTAATCATGTGAAAGCACCTATGATCATCCAAATAATAAAAATAAACAACAACAATGGGATCTTAAATGGCAAGTGGAGAGGATCTTGGTTTCACCTCGAATCTGAAGGACAGGGCCTCCAGCAGTACAGTGGCCCCCTAATTTTACCCACCCCCTACAGTGGTACACAAAGGGCCACTGGACCCAATAGGGACTCTCAGCTACTGAATCATCGGTACCACTTGGGTTTTCCTTGATGGTCTCCCCTTCCTTTTACCAACTGCTTAGCTTGCAAGCTGACCGACTGTGACTGGACTGGATGCTGGGGAAGAGGTCAGGCACGTACCAGGCATTCCACGCTCGCGGAGGTTCTTTTTTGGGAACAGGGTCAGCTCAGCAGCGAAGACATTGCTGTCGGGGTGCGGAGGCTCATCCAAGCTGGTCGGCGTGTGCAGGGCGTCACTCTGGGATGGGAAAAGCAGCAGCTTCTGCCCTTTCAGGTTCAGGCGTGCAGGACTGATGAGGGGCCGGCGGTAATGCAACGAGCCGGAGCTGGAGGTGACGGAGCCAGCCACCGAAGGTGCTGGAGATGGGATGGGGGATGGGGCGCAGCTTCCAGACAGCAGGGAGTAGTACTCTGAAATGGAGACACGCCGGGGGGCAGAGAGAGGGGATTTAGGCTGGGAAATGTGGTGGATGTGTTCGCCAAACAGTCTGCGAGAGGAGGGTGTGTATGTGTCCCTATTCATTTCAAAAAGTCCTTGCTGTGCTATGAGTGACCGGAGCATCTCCTCTATGCCCGTTCTTTACTCTGAGAACACACATTGTAAGATTGGGGCGGTGGGGGGGGGGATTCAAAAGTAATTCTCTGCTGTTTCCTAGGGTCAGAGCCAAAAACTTCTATCTTTGCAAAGGAACTTGGGGAAACAAGGTATATCATAGTAGTCCTCAGTTAACTCTGTTAAGGCTATGTCTATATACAAGCGTTGCAGCAATTTGACTAAGCTGACTTATAAAATGATGCATTAGATCTGTGCAACTTGTCTTTAGAAAAGACCCAAGACTTTGCTCCATTTAAATGGAGATCGTTTAAATTCTCTGTTGCCCAACAGAACAGGAGGTTAGAAGGTCAACTCTCCTCTCCGTTCACTGAACTTTTCACCTCATGCAGCCCAGGTTCAACCCACTCTTACCCTTTCCACCCTTTAAGGTTCCCCAAGCCACAGATCAGCTACTTCTACTGCACCATCACCCCAGCATCTATCATGGAACTCAATGGAGAAAATTCAGCTGGGATTTCTGGTACTGAAACCACGATGTCACATCATGGTTCATGCTGGTGCATCACAATGGGGTAACTTTGGAGGGGAGAAGAACACTTAGAACAGGAGAGAGAAGGTAAGTTTTTAATGGCCCAACACCCGCTTTGGGTCTGGTCGCTGGGCTCCTTCAGTGGAGTTTACATTTTGCATGCAGCTTATTTTTAAAGGAGTGATTTTGGCAGATACTTTCAGACCGTTTGTTTGAAGAGTACACCAGGAAAGTGGGGGGTGGGCAGGGAATTAACCCAGACTGCAGCTGCATTCGGATTGTTAAAACACGGGCAGTACAAACTTGATGCAGAGGCAAGGGATCCAGACGGGGACAGAAGGTCTGTCTGGGGTCAGAAGTGCAACAGACAGGTCACCGGTATGATGGGGCAGCGAAGAGGCACAGCAGACAAAGAAGTTTGATAATCAGTTCCTTGGACAGGGGGAAAAAAAAACAAAACAAAACCTAAAGAAAGAGGAAAAGAGCTGCAGATGGAAAGCTTGAAATCACTCAGTGAGATCTCAGCTTTTACATGTTTTCCAATATTTCTGCAGCTATCAAAAGAACGTGAAGCCTGGGGATACCACAGAGTAGCTTTTACCCTTTACTCTTCAGTTCTTCCTCAGTGGCCCTACATAACATTCACCTCTCTCCAAGCCAGGTAACTGTAACTGCATACACTTGTTGCAGGGATAAAGCACTCCAGCCCACACATGCACCCTCTTCCTGTTCTTCTCTGCCTCGAGGCAGGATGATGCTACTTCTGCAGCATTCCCCATCCCTGTTGGCCCAAGAAATGGAGAACCTGAACTCTTCCATGGCAGCAAGCTATACTGTCACGAAGTGACTGAGCCAATTCAAGGTCCAGTTGTGCGTGTAACATCCCAAGCAATAGAAGAAGTCTCTGACCACACCCCAGTGGGCAACAAAACTGTTGCAACTGGCCAGTCTCTGGGAAGAGGCCAAGGACTGAGCGGGCATGGAGAGTAAGTTTCCCTCCTAGCTTTGAGGTGTTGCCCTCCAGATCAGGGCTGAAATGCAACATACTTGCACTGTTGCTGCCAATGCAGCTGCCTAGAGCCTACAGGGCTCTCTCTGGCACTAAATGTAGACTTTAAAAGGTGTGTGTGTGTGTGTGTGTGTGTGTGTGTGTGTGTGTGTGTGTGTGTGTGTGTGTGTGTGTGTGTGTGTGTGTGTGTGTGTGTGTGTGTGTGTGTGTGTGTGTGTGTGTGTGTGTCTCTCTCTCTCTCTCTCTCTCTCTCTCTGAAATACTAGATTTTCCAGCCCATTTTGTATTCCCATTTGCAATAAGGTTTTATAAAGGGCGATGCAGAGGACTTATAGCTGTAGCACTGTTGATGCATCAGTACACTAGCAAACCGTGATCCTGACTTTGGTGGGTGAGGGAACAGGGAAGGACTTTAGCAGTGGAGTTGCACTGCAGAGACCTTTGGAGCTGTATGATCTGGAAAAATAATAGTGTTTGGAAGTCACTCTGACCCTCACCCACTCAGAAGGCATCATGTTAAGGTCAGATCCAAATCCAAGGAAGGCTGATCTTGTGTTTAAAGCACTGCACTGGACACTAGAGATTTGGGTTCAATTCTTGATTCCACTGCAGATGCTGTAGCCCACTGGGTAAGTCACATAACTGCTCCATCCTTTCTACGTCTGTCTTGTCTACTTAATTGTAAGCTTTTGTGGGCAAGGGTTTCCTTATTGTGTGGAAGTACAGCACCTAGCGTGATGGGGATCTGAGCCTCAGTTCAGGCTACAAGGTGCTACTTGCAATCTTACTAATGATTACTCTGATCTTTCATTGGAAAGTGGGCAGGAGGGAAGAGATGGGGAAGAAATAGGGTTAACCTTCTACCACATGTTTTAGCAAGTCATTTCAACCCCTGGGAGTCTCGGCACTGAAAGTTCTTGCCCTTACCTGACGCAGGCGACTCCTTAGACTGAGATCCCTGGGATGCCGGGCGGCTTCCACTGAACAAGTAGCCAGAATCTAAAAAGCAAACCAAAGAAACTCAGCACAGGTGCTAAATACTGTAGCAAGCACCAAGAAAAGCACCTGTGTGTCCAGCCTCGCTAACACAAGTTAATGTACCAGCTCCGGCAACTTCCTCCCAGGACTGTCGTGTGCTCTGCTAAAAGGGGCTCTTCATAACCCCAAGCTGTCACACCGTGGCTAAGGGGAGACAGGCCTCAGGTGCACATGGGTTTGAGTGTTCAGTCATCCAGATCACCCCTCTGCTATAGAGCTGGCTTCCACCCCCACTGAGGGCGAGCAGAGGGCAAGCTGCTGAAGACAAACTCATCTTAATTACCTGGACCCAGGCAGCCGGGCAGCATTCAGGGACCCGGTGTAAGAGTCACCACTGCCGACGTAAAGCTGCATGGACTAAGGCTAAGCCACTTCTAGCTCTAGTTCCATAGTCAGAGTGACCCTGGCCCCATTTGTTGCTTCCCTCTCTGCGCCTCCTTTCCTCCCTTCCCTTAAATCCTCGATAAAGCCCCTCACGACTGGCTCCCATAGTGCCCCCCTCACAAGATGTGGCTCAGACCAAAAGCCCATTTAAGACCCTATAGGGTGTCACCCCAGGGTCCTGCCCACTGCCGAGTGAAGGGCCCTCCATTTCAATTCAACATTCCCCCTTCTTATTCCCTGCCCTACTGTGTAGTGTGGTGTTGAACAACTGTCACCTTTGCCCCTAGAAGTGGCTGCATTTCATTGACTGGCAAAACTAGGGTTAAACTATCTGGGATGAGGACACAGAGAGAGAAACATATGGTGTTATTACTACACCATATGTCTCAGCTTCTCAGAGAGTCTGAGCAATGGATGCATTGTGTGAGAGCGTTTCTGGCGACCAAGGCTGCTCAGTAACTATTTTGGAGTTGCATCCCCTGCCTTTTATGGTTCAGTTCTCCTGCCTGAGCTGGAAATGCTCAGTGCTGTAGAGGGAGCCAGCTCCAACTAAATGCTTGAGAAGTGCGAAGGCAAATCCAAGGACACTGAGTGCACAAGTCCTCCCTCGGGCCTTGTGTGCAGAAAGGGATCCCTTCTCTGCCTGGCTGCAGGGGAACAGAAGCAGCCAGCAAACTTCAAAAAAGTTCTTGGTAGGAGGCAGGTTGAGAGTCCCACAGCAGCGAGAGAGGAGAACTCGCCCCCTCCCCTCCCATGTTCCCCAGACAGCCTTTGCAGGCGCTGCGTGCGGCCTGCTCCTTCGTTCTATAGCTATGGACAAATCTATGACCCTTGGTGCTTCCCAAGAGGATCTTTATCCTTGTTTGAGTTGCTCTGTATTTTAAATGAACTAAGAAGCTGCTGGCCTGACAAAGAGCTGGGGAGAGGGTCTGAGAAGGCAGCAGGAGGAGAAAAAGGAAGAAGCTGGCAAGGAGACTTGTGGTTTAACCGACACCAGCAGAAGATTCTACCACTCTGTGCTGCATAGCCAGTAACTTACGGGACTTTACTGTGGTGCCCATTACTTTCAGGATCCCACCTCTACTCAAGTGACCCTTCCAGTTCTCTCTGATTGCAAAAGTACTAACTGAGCCAGGATCTTTAGGTTCTAAGCCCTGTGCTTGGCGCGTCCCCTGCTTTGGCAGGGACTTCAGCATTTCAATGGGTCTGGACCGCACAGCACCTTAAATGCGTTGCGGGCTCAGTGCTATTTTAGAAAGCATCAGTACCAGCTCCCAACAGTCGCTTGCATGTGGCTCCCTCACCAGGGAGCCAAGGGCCATTAGGTGCACATTTCCTGCCATGCATTTGCACCATGGGGTGGCTTGTCACGATCTTAAAGGATGGAAGGTAGAGAAAAGATTCCACCCTCTCCTGCATGACTGAGCATGCAACTCTCTCTCACGTTCTAGTGACAGAATCACATGAATTTCCATCTGCATCTTTGGATGTGCAGCGAGGAACCTATGGTAAAGTTCAAATAAAGCTGCAAGAACCAGAAGACCCAAGCGTTATCCCCAAAACCTCAGTCCTGACATTGTCCTTTGGGACAAAGCTATTTAAATAAATATTGCTAGAGGTGCCAAATGGGTTTGGAGACTGAAAGCCCTGTTATGCACAGAAGAGATGCGGCACAGACAGGGCAAGCTTCCATGCACTGCTCAGCCCCGGTGCCTCAGCCTGGAGCGGCAAAGCCAAGCAAAAGTATGGTGGAGTTGGGGTGGGGGGGGAGAGAATCACAGCTGCATGGCAGATTTGCACCTGCTGTCCCCAGTTGTAAAGGAATAGGAAGAAGAATGCTATGCCAAAAAGCCACCGTCCAGCTGAAAGGTTTTGCACGGCTGTTCTTTCAACTGTTCCTGATGGATCCAGGAGAGCAGCTGGTGGCACGAGTCAAACTGAACAAAAAAGGCTCGGCTGTTCTTACCACGGTGGTGTTATTCTAGAACCCATCAGTGGCTTGGCCTCTGACCCTTGATAATCACTCACTGACAGGGCAGGGCAGCGCTTCCCTTGGATGGAGAGTAGCATGTGCTTGCTGGTTTCAAGAACAAATTTAGGGCTGAGGTTTAATGCACTGGTAGGAGACAATCTTCCCTCAGGCTTATAAATCTTCCCTGCACTGCACAGACTCTAGTCAGAGGCCCTCCCAGCCAGACAGTACAAAACCAGGAGCGTGGTGGGTTGCAGCTGTGTTTGTGCACAATAAAATCAGACTTAAAAGATGGCCCAGTCCTCTGCCCCATCAGTTTGTAGTGAGAAAAAGCAGCCTTACCCGCAAGCAGATGTACTCCAGTGAGAAACAGTAAATCAGGGCTAGTTTACACGAGTTCCTGCTCAGCAAGCTGGTGCACGGCAGATTCACGCTCGCCTTGCCATGCAGTAAGTTGTCATGTAGACAAGACCTCGGTCTCAGACTAGGAGAAGCTAACTTAGTGACTCAGGCCCGTTTTGTTCAGTTACTTTAAGACAAAGACAGCTCCACTCTTCTTCCCACAACCACTATCGTAATTAGCTCACGCCCCCCCCCCCACCTGACATTGGCCCAAGAACTGAACTCTTTCACGCCTAGAAGATACCACAATAGGTGAAGGTTGAGCATGCTGGATGGGCAGCGTGCAGGGGATGTTTGCATCATTGCTGCCTGGGTTGCACTTATTTTAGATGTCTTCAAGCTCCAGAGCTGTCAAGTTTGTACCTTTGACTGACACTGAATTCACATTTAAAACCAAAAAAAAAACCCAAACAAAACAAAAAAACACCCACCAGAAAACGTTGCAGCTTTGCAGCCTGGTTCTCCCTCACATGCAGAGATTTAAACTGTAATTACTATTATTTAAACTCAACAGTTCTGTTCACCTGCCTCCTCTAAACACGTTCCTAAAAAAAAAACCCTCCAGGAAAAGAGTGGGTGTGTTGGAAGTGTATGTTTAAATTGAGACAGACCCGGATCGCGACAGTGAAATGGAGACCACAGGCTGGGGCACTTGTTAGGGTGTTTAAAAGACCTCAGAGACACTCAGAACTACTACCAGAGCAGGTCTGGAATCGGGGTATGGAATACAAGACCCTGCTGATGGCTGTAAATTCTCCCCAGACACTTCTGGCTCCAGTTACAGCACACTGGTCCAGATGACAGATTTGAGCAGTGTGTTTTACGCTTCTGTTGCTGAGGAGGACGGGAATGTCCCACTCTAAGAGTCTGACTTTTATTAAGCTTCCTATCTCCCCCTGGCCAAAAAATACTTCTAATGCACTGCACAACCACCTGTGGGTAAAATATTTGCTTTCTCTCCTCCACCCTCAAAACAAAGGCAATTTGATCTCCCATGACAGCTCATTTGGAAGAGGGCTCCCACTGAGGGCAAGGATCCACACTACATTGGTAGTCATCCTCAATGATTGATCTTTCCCTCTCTTCACAAATGTGGAGGCTAAACTTTTCCAAGCTGCCCTAAGAGACCCAGATGCCCCTTTACGAGGAATTGGAGACCAGAGTCTCTTAGGAGGCTTTGAGGACAAGATCTAGCCCACCCAGACATCTTGAGGCAGTGTTTCTATCAGAGTACTCTGCACTAGAGCTATTGCCTCTCGAGGAGGTGGATTACCCAGGCTGACGAGAGAACCCATGGTGCAGCTAGGCCACTATAGAATTTTTCATGTAGATGAGCCCTGAGTCAGGGACAGCTGGGGCTTTAAAACCAGGAGATAGTTAAGCAAGAGTCACTTTTCAAAGACAGGCTCAATCTGACAGTTGGTAACAAGTTAACATTGCAATGTTGCTCTCTGCAGCCTACCTCAAACACCCGTTGGAGGGATGGTTCAATGGTCTAAGGATCAGATCTGCAGCAAACACAATTCCCTGAGTCCACAGGTTCAAATCCCAGAAAGGTTGACACTGCCATCCTGGCCTTTGCTACTGGCCTGTTGCTGAGACAGACACTGACTATAAGGCAGGATCTTCTGTCCAAGGGAGGGTCCCAGCAATTGCGGAGGAGTTGAGAAGACTTTGACCTCCTAGGGCCCCATAAGACAGATGGGTGACTCCTGGTACGTTTAAATGTGTTTATTGTTTTTATTATGTTTTCTCAGTGACGTTTCCGCTTTAGGAATAAATGTGCTTGCTTAGAACAGCAATTAATATGACTGGTAAATCACACCGGTCATAGCCCTTGGAGAGAAAGCAAAGCATCAGCGCTGGCCATTAGGCAGTCTGGCTTGCTGGGGGTATCACAGTGCAAGGCAGGGGCTGTGCAGCCTTAAAACCCCTGGTCAGAAGGCAGTGGAAACAGGGTCTCTACCCAGAGACAGGCAATGGCAGGAGTTCTGAGTCCTGACTGGGCACGCCTGGAGTGGACCACGGAGGGAGGAATACGGGGGCAGTGATCCCTGATACTGTGACAGCTGTGCTTTGGGGCTGAGGCATTCCAGTCACTGCCTTGTGTGTCAACAGTGGGCAAAGCAAGCCCTGTGTCTGCAGCTCATGGAGAGCTTTGGGTTGAAAGGCCCTAAAGGAGACATAGTGACACACTTGAAATACAAATCTGAGTGACTGATCCTCTCCTCACATGATTTTTGTGATTACAGTTCCTGAAAACTAATAATTTTCAATCTAGTCCACTGCTGGAGAACGGAACTCTCTGGAAAACACAAAGAGAACCTCTGACTGGAAACATTAAGCGGGTCAGTCACTGGGGGCAATGCTCTTTGTTCTGGCTTCCCAGCTCCACAAACTCCAACCACAGCTACTCACCTACCAACCTAAGAGCTCCTTTGCTCTACCTAGGTGGTGACAATACCAAAGTTAGTTGTCTAGTATTAAAATCAACCGCTTGACCCATAGCCATGGAAGAGCATTGTATGGTACTCTTCTGCACCACAGGGACTGCAACCACCCAAGGATCAATGAAAAGCATTTACACGCAACTCCTATCAAGAGCTGCCACCCAGGCAATAAGAATTAGCTTATGTGCACGAGCGCCAGCTTACAGACTCTCTGTTGCCTTTGAAGAATCAGTTATACCGAACCGGCAGGCTGACCATCTTAGAAGCAAGCCCTATGCTATACATGCTGTGCCTACAGTATCTGTGAGACACCTCGTGCAAGACCTGCAAGGAGAGTGTGTGCACACCCAACTCGTCACTGCCCACCAGCGTGCAGCGACTTATTCCGAATAACTAGTACTCACCACTCAGTTTGCACTTTTACAAGCAACATCATACAGTGCACAACAATGACCTCTAACTAGACTTACTAGTCTATTAGGCAACAGGCCAGGCACATTACAGTGGGTGGGATTCCATGACTCACTCCCACTCGGGTATGAACACAGCTACACTTTCATTTCCATCAGGTGTAGAAATGTGATGCATGCCTTACCTGTCCTGGCTAGAGAAGGGATGGTGCCCAGTGAGAGGGCCCTGTTCAGACGTCCAGGGAGCGAGGAAGAGGAAGCTCTGCGTGGGGATCTGAAGAACTGCTGGTTCGTCAGCTGGAGGATGCTGGGGGGCGTTGGGATAAAAACAGACGGCAAGCCAGTGGAACAAGGAAAACCAATCCCAGAGCCACTGGGGAACAGAGTGACCGAATCCCCGGAAATAAACCTGTAAATGATATGCATGACAAATATTCAGCAAGGGATAAATTCCAGCATCAACTTTCTCACTGAGCTCTCACAGATGCACAAAAAGTGCAAAGCGACAAATCTCCACACACTCAGTAGTGCAACTAAGTATAGGTTGGTATGCTTGGTGGGGATGCCAGGATTGTGCCAATGCCTAGTCAGTCTACACAGGGAACATAGCACCAAATTAATCAGGAGTTAGCATCAAGTGGTGCCAATGTGAACAAGTGTGTCCCACAGATGTTCTATTCCAGCAATACTGAAAAAACCACCATGTCCACCTACCTCCAGTCAGTGCAGGGGCTGGCTACAAACCATTTAAAGGAGTTCACAACAAGCTAAGATGCTTGGCCTTGTTTATATGAGTCAGTTGCACCTGTTAATCTAAAGGTGTGATTTTAAACTGGTTTACTTAGAACCATTGTGGACACTTACTTCAGTTAAGCCTAAATCAATTAAAAACGGACTCAAGCAACACCCAAATAAACCACTCAAACTGAAGTAAGTGTCCACCACAGGGGTTTGCACTGGTTTTAAGTAAACCAGTTTAAAATCGCAACTTCAGTTAAACAGGTACAACCGACTCATGTGGATAAGGTCTTACTCTACAGGAAAGGATCTCACAGTAAAGCACCATTGTTGCCCGCTGCAGCAGTGTCCTGTCACCTTTGCCCGTCAGCTCTCTCCCTTGACTTCCAGCATGGATCATAGCAGTCATAGTAGGTTCAATTAGACAGCTGCCAGTTTGCTCCTCTTGTACGTACAAGTATTGCTTTTTGCTACAGTTAAACGCAGCAGCAGCCAATGTAACTAACTGGTTTATTTAGGCCTTTGCAGAATACATGCAAGTCTAGGACTATAGGGTTAACTTTCTGATGAGTAAGGGAGCTCGTATTTTTCTTCGTTCCAGGACACTGACGGGGTTACACATTTTTGGTGTGTCTACTCCTCCATCATCACGTATCTATCAATACTTAAGTTTCTCAACGTCGGAATGGAAGATCTAAAAGAGAAGTTGATGTTTAGACTCCAATGGAATAATACTCAGGGGATTCCATCAATTTACATTGAGGCCTCGGGCTCAAAGCAGTTGGTGGGCCAGATTCTCTGCTGGTATACATTGGTGTAACTCCACTGGTTTAATTATCAGCTAAGAATCTGACCAGATGTTGATAACTAGAATGCCTTATGAAGTGCATAAAAGCACAGTACCAATGGTGTGCGCTTGCGATTGCCCTGATGTTCATGGGAGCTAGGTGGTGAATAGAATAGCTTCCATCTCTAAAGTTCAGAGTTAAAAATCTCACCTCTGGTCATGCTAATACACTGAACATTAATGTGGTGGGCTCTTGTTCGCTAGCACCTCAGTTCTCTAGCTTGCTCTCTAGCCAAGTTACTTTTATGCCCCCGCCCCCACACGACTGTAGTATCTGAGCACCTCACAACATCCCCCGCAAGGCAGAGAAATGCTGCTATCCTCCTCATTCAGATGGATCAGTGAGGCACAGAGAGATGAAGGGACTTGCCTGAGGGCACACAGAGACGCTATGAAGGAGCAGGGACTTGAACTGAGACCTCCCAAGTCCTAGGCTAATGCCTGAATCATCCTTCCTCCACTCCTCCTCTAGGGGTTGCAGTTCATACAAATGTGCACTAGCAAAGCTATGCAGTGGGAACTGTGCTCCCCAGTGATGCACATTGCTTGATTGGCTCATATCGCTTTATTAGTCTCTCTTACTTTCATGGACACACACAAAATACTGGAGTTCTCGACGTGGAAAAGTTTAGAAAATTTAAAAAAGTTTGCCTATATTCCAGAACAGTGATTCTCAACCTGTTTACCAATGGGGGCTGCATATGCGGCTCTGTGTGTGTGTTAAGTGAGCTGCATCCACACAACGTATATACCACCTGTATGGCCCTGAGGATGTCACATGGGCCGCAGCTGTGTACTGATTGGACCACAGATTGAGAACCACTGATCCAGAGCAACAGCAGCCCTGGTTTCATGGGCAGTGGGTACCATAGGCTGGGGAAGGCTGTGCCTCCCCAAACAGCCAGGTGTGGCTCCGCCCATGCTCTGCCCCCAGGCTCCCCCGTCCTGCTTCTGCTCAGTGCAGTCGCTGCTCCAGTCTCCCTGTGGGGTGGCCCCAACTGGGGCTGCGCTGCCTGCCCTCACGTTGCTTCCGGTGGGGGTGTGTGTGTGGTGTTGGGCCACCCGCCGTCCCGTCACTCTGGGGCTGCGGCTGCCCCCCTGGTGCTCTGGGGCTGGGGCCGTGCTGCCCACCCTCCTGGTGCTCCAGGCGCGGAGCCTTGGGTGGAAGGGCTGGGACTGAGGACTAGCCTCCCCCAGCTGGCAGTTCAGGCACCACCCATGCCTGGTTCCCTGGACCATTTCAGAAAGCTTCCAACCAAGTCTCAGGAGGGGCTAGAGGACAGTGCCCCAGGCCTAAGAACATAAAAGAGTAGATGTAGATTTAAAGGAGGACATACCAAAAATACCAGTGTCAGATATTGTAAAATAAAGCTCTCACAACTGTATAACAGGGTTCTAGTCCATAGCTGGGACAGCCATACCACAGGGATGCGTTTTGTTTTTTTTAAAATAGGGCAAGACAAGACAACTTTCCCAGCATTTTTCTCACAGGATTACTCCATACAAATAAACTATGCAGTTAGCAAAGCTGCATTAGATGTCACAATTCTACCACCTACATTGACATTGGTTCATAGCCCTAACAAACGATATATCAAAAGATTACTCCCATTGCCGCCCTCTTCTGTTCCTCCTGGCAATTTTGAAACAATCATGGTCATCAGAGCCCCTGGACACGTACGCATAGCTCAGATGATCTACACAGCAGACAGACAGACAGTTCTGTTCTAATGACACTACAAAAAACAATGCTTACCCAGGCTCCAACATCAGAATCATGGGGCAGGCACAAGCTTAGTTTCTGGTGGCTTTTTTAAATTGTATTATTGAAAGATGTCACAGGAAAAACCTGCTTTATTTAAATTTTATACAAGATATCCCCATGTTCTATTACAGGATTTGTAAAACAGTTAAAAACTACAGGAGAGAAAAGCAAGGGGTGGTGAGAAGCAAACTGCCAATACGTGGAGGAGTAATGGGATAGACAGTGCAATGGTGTGACATCAAAGCAATCTATTTGCATACTTCAGTCCCATCACTTAGACTATCAGATGTCTAGGGACGCTCAGATTTTAAGAAAGTGACTTCAGAGAGAAGTGATGTAGTCCCGTAGTTACACTGACCGAGCATCAACTTGTTAGATAAATACTTTACATTTTTGTAGTGCCTGATAGCAGAGGACCTCAGAAAGTTGAAACATCTAACTAATCTAAGTTTTGACATCCCGGTGGAGGTAAAGTATTACTCCCACTATAGATGGGAACACAGACACAGAAAAGTGAAGTAACTTGCCCAAGGCCATACAGGAAGCAGAACAGGGAGAAGCTGCCAGAATTCCCTGACTCTGTGCTCAGATTTATGGTGATTTATGCTATATAGCATTTTGAAACAAATGAAGCACATGCCATTCTCTTTCATGGATAATGGGGTGATACAGTGACACAATGGAAGCAACAAGACAAATTTGTCTACAACAAGCAGGTTAATTTTAAAAGATCACTGCACTTTAAAGGACAGAGTCAACATCTGAAATTTTCCTCTCTTTTTAAAAGCAATCTGCAAGTATTGGAGAAACTATCCAACTAGTTTCACCTATCAGGCTAACCAAGATCTGCATCAGCCAACCTTACAGTAACGTTCTCAGTCTGGACATGTCTCGTAACAGAGGCAAGCAGCTTATCAGTAAACCAAAATCTTCCCTCTGCCTAGATTCCAGAGGGCCTAGAACAAGATGCCATGCTTCTCAAGTCTAGCTTTACCCTTTAATGTTCACACACCCAGATCCAAGCTCCGTCTGTGGAGCAGAAACGGACGTACACAGCTGGAACGGGATGGAAATGAAACAAGACTACGTGTCAGTGGAAATTGCCCATCCCAGAGAAATACCCACCATACACAAAGTGGCCAGAACAGCAAGGAACAAATCCAAGTCCTCACACGTGGTTCGTCAGGTTGCTTTCTCCTACCGCCATACCTTGCTACATTTTGGGGCAAAGGGTTTGATTTTGGACAGCTCCTCTCTGTGCCCGAACACACTGTGTCCAGCTCACGAGCTGTTGGAGCTTTCTCACTTGAGAACTTTGAAGATTTTACAGTCATTCATCACTTTCAGAGTCCATGACTGGGATTTAAGCTACTGTTTGAGTTAGATTTCTCCCTCATTTTCTTCCTGTAGACCATGCGGCTCTCCAGCCTTACTGTGCCCTAAACCTCACCTGGGCAGAGGGTCTCCTGTCTCCCAGACAGTGGAAGCAGGGAGGGAAATTATTCCCCTTGCACCATAATGATATGAGAACTCTTACAGTCAAGAAGGACAAGAGTGGCCAGGTAATCTGAGTAGAGGTCATGAGCGCAGCAGGCCCCTGGCACTGACTGACGGGGAGGAGAGTTCTGAAGGACTCTTGGTTTGACTGTAAAAAAAATTAAGTCCTCTGGCTGTTTTAAGTCAACAAGCACAGCTTAGTGTATGCAAAAGCCTGCCCCTTCTACAACACCCATCTCTTGTGGCCTGTCCAGTGGTGCCTTCTTCCCTTCAGTTATAGTGAGGAGTGAGTTCAGCACTGCTTAGGAGCTAGAGCAGAGGGCCTAGCATGGAAACGGGTTTCCATGCCTGAGCAGTAGAGCGCTCACCTAAGCAGTTTATAGAAGCAGGTGGAAAGGAAGAGGAGGAAGAACAGAGTCACTGTGCAGGAAGCAGCCACATCAGCCCCTAAAAACACAGCAATGCAGGATGGAGCTGTGACCTCTTCTCTCTGCCTCCCCAGGGGGCGAAGAACGGGCTCTGAACTGCGTTGCTCCATGTTGTGCATGTATAAACACTTGAGCAGCAGTGGCGAAGTGATGAAAAAAGGCTTTGGAGTCAAATGGGTGTTGGAAATAGTCAGGGCCACGAAGCCGTTTATTTTAAAACTCGATGTCATGAACAATAATCTAGTATCTCGAGTCATGTTTACAGTGATTCTAAAAATTACGAGACAGTCAGCCACAATTCTACTGTACAGGTACTTTAAATAGTGGTTAAGTAAAACATTGCCTGATATGGGACAGTATGCAGGACTGGAAGAGCTGCCTCCCACCAGCAGGGCCTACTCTGTGCCAAAGCCTTTCCTCAGTTCAGAACAAGGCCCACAAAGGGTGGATTTTGAATGCCATCTAAGGGAACTGAACAGGGACGACTTGTCATCCCCAGGGCAGAGAGGAGTAGTCAGCGTTAGTATGTGTCAGCAGGGCCCACATGGACCCACTCCAGTGACTGGACTAGCACGGAGGGGGAAAAAACCAAGGCAACATGCAGTCAAGACCAGATAATCTGCTTTTTCCACATATGCCTGCTCTGCCCACTGGACAGGGCCATATACAGTCAGCTTTCGGGCTCCATCTGCCCTGGCATAAGTGATCCCTACACATTTCACATCCCATCAAGGTCCACCTACAAGGATTCCTTTCTCCCAGAAGTCACCCTCCTTTAGGGGACGAGGGGCAGATGGAGCATGGCCAGAAAGCCACTTGCCCCATGTTCGTTCACGACCCTTCCTGAGCACTCACATTCAGCACGGAGAGTTCCGGCTTCCCACCTGACCAGCAGCACTGGATATTTTACAGTGTGCGCGGGAGGTGCAGTGAGTCAGTGTGTGTGTGTCGCCACCCCCTGGAATGGCCCCTTTGGGGAGGGAGGGTGCAGGTGACCTCTCCATCGGACACCTTCTCACTGCTGCTCTATAGGGGGTGCAATTTAAAGTGCACTTCAGAACTGAATACTGTCCCTTTGGAGAACTTCCGCTACTACCACGAAAGCCTCAAGCGTTAAGCCGCACATTTCACCCCAGCTATGCACGTGCTGGATGCTGGTCACAAGCAGCTCTTACAAATTAAGCCAACCCCCCACCCCCAATTTCAAAGACAGAGTCAAACAAGCTGGGGCAATGGCAGCAGCTATTATATTAATATAATTTTTTAGAATAAGAGCATAAATAATTCCTCTACATTACAGCCACATATACATCTGCTGCAGTGTCTAACATGATTATTAGCATCACACAATTTCAGCTTGCTTTAAAGTAAAGAAGAGCACAAGTTAAAACAAAAACAAAAAAAAGGTTAAATTTCCCTCCTTTCCCCGTCCATCTGGCACACCCAGCTCATGCACACCACAGACTTGTACCAGGGAGGGAAAGGAAGGGATAATAGCAAGGGAAAGATGGGATATAAATATGCTGAAGTAAAAACTGCAAGGGGGGTCAATTTACATGCAAAGACACGTTTCGGAAGGAGAGGAGCAGCAGCTGGGTGGGTTTCCCTGCTGCAAATCCTTTGCTCTCCCTCTTCCCCTGCTGGGGTCGGCAAAGCACCTTGGAAATATAAAGCACCATCCAAGTATCCTCTCAGCCCCAGCCAGCCTTGTTGGTAGGTAACAGAACAGAAGCAGTAGCTCAGCTGAAGCATGGGCTCTCTGTCCAAGCCAGCCAGCTCAGTCCCAACTAAGGCAGAGCCATTTAGTGTTGCAGAAGTTAGTGTATTCAGGGAAAGGCATGTCTCTGCCCCTTCCTTATCAGTCCACTTCTATCACTGAAGTGATTGTTCCTGCTGACAGGCAGCTGCCTCCCTCAGCCTTGGAACGGAGGGAACTGGCTCCCTGTAGAAGGAGCAGAGTTCACAGACAAAGTTTGTCAGATGGTGGCCATGTTTAGACTGATGGACAAAGCCAGCCACCATTTCTCACCACCCACTATCCCTACATGTTTGTAGCATCATGCTAATAAGGCAGAGTCCTTGCCCCAGTTTGCATCCTGCACTTGGATCTACTGGTGTGCCACCAAAACGAGGCCGATGGAAGCACAGAGTACCTGGGGCAGGATGTTTTTAATTTGGGAACATCTACACTGCTGGGTACAGGCACTCGATTTCGTTTGTATGCACAGGCCTGCAAGGCTTCGGGAATCTTCAGGCAACAGCCCTGCTTTGGTGGCTGATAAAACAGACCACAAGCTTCCTTGCTGACTGATCTCCAGTCCAGCTGAGAGGAGACACAGCAGGAAGGTTAGGGGAGCAAAGCACCTTAATTCCTGGTCTGGCACACTGTTGTGAACAGCCCAGATGGCATTCCGACTTGGGAGTTTCAAGAATGACCCTAAGAAAAGGCAGTGTTATGGTTTATTTATTAGCGCTGGTGACTGCAGTTCCAAAGACAGTCAAAGCATCTGCAAGCAGTCAGGCTGCAACAAGAGATGAGAACCTTCTACCCAGATCTAAGTGCACAAAAACACCCAACCAACGCCCCAGTATGACTGATACACCCTGTATGGATCACCCTGGGTATGGAAACAAGCATCCTACATCTGAGAGCTACAGTGAGTTAGACAAGATTGGCACAAGGAGGACAGGACAGGACAGATTAATTTAGAGTCTTCCAGTGAGTCAGTCACTGCCAGTTTGATTTCGCTGCATTGTGCGATTCCATAAAAAAAAGTTATTTCTACTGATTATTTCTAGCCACATGCAGCAGCACGCACCTGCCAAGGCACCCAGAAGCATCAAAGTAACATGACAGTGTGTTGACAAGAGCCTCTGAGGCTAAAATAAAACTGTTTCCAGTATTTTCCAGAAGGCTGTCTTGCCTTTGAATGTTCTGGTTAGAAACCTTTTAGGGATCC
Source organism: Lepidochelys olivacea (assembly GCF_965140295.1). Taxonomy (NCBI): domain Eukaryota; kingdom Metazoa; phylum Chordata; order Testudines; family Cheloniidae; genus Lepidochelys; species Lepidochelys olivacea. The sequence continues at coordinate 20,119,355 of NC_140428.1, forward strand.
AAAAAAATTGGCTAAAAGCACTCTGGGATCTATCCCTTCAGCAGTACAGCCTAGCAGGTACCCAAAATACCTCTTGCTAAACCAAGATGTTAAATTGTCAGGGAATGTATATTTCCCACTCCCCCTGCCTTGAGGTCATGAACTCCAGTTTGATTTCATGCTTCCTAGCTGCAGTAACAGACTATCCAGATCAAGGGATTCTGGCCGCCCACAGTTTAAAGATAGATTATTGTCTCGGCTGCTTATTTCTGGTGTCTAACTTCCCCTGCACCCTCACCCGCCTCCACCCGTCTGCCACAGCAGCATATCGGAGGAAAGAACAGAGCTAGAGATCAAGCACACTGGATGGAGGGTGACATAACACAGCCAGCAAACTGGCATGCGTTTCTTTAGAAAAGGTGCCAGAGACCTAATGGCTAGAGGCAGGACACATCTAAACAGTTAGAAACTAAGGCACTGTCAAAGGGAAGCGAGAGGGCAAGAAGCCTGCCATCTGACCGAGGCCCAAGCGAAACCTCAGCTGGAAAACCACCGCCGAACCTTTGGGCACCAAGAAGAAAATGGGTGAAATGGTTCTCAAAGGACTGCTGCTTGAGCTGCCGTGGAGCATCTTCTTGCCAGCTGGGGAGTCAGCCAGGCTGATCCTTGGAGTGAGACCAACAGGGACGTGGCACTGGTCAGAACAGCCTCAGCCACTTTCCCTGCTTCCACTGGCAGCGTGGCAGGCTCCTGGACAGAGGAGGAGCTTGAAGCAGCGCCGGAGAAGACAACTCCCCTAAGGGGACAGGGACGGACGGGTGGGCAAAAGAACGTCCACCCTTCAGAGAGCTGCAAGCAGCAGCGCGAAAAGGATTGCAGAAGCACTGAAGAGGCCTTTGCCCTGCAGTGGTCTGGATCAGCTGCTGTGGCTGATGGCTCAGCAATAGGTTTGATTGGCATCGCAACCCTGGGACGGGCTCAAAACAGGTAAGACTCGTCTTGTTTGAGCAAACAAGCTCCATCCCAGCACGTACTTGGTGTATCATTAGCCACGGAGCCTTTCAGCTCATGTGGGGCCAGCGTCAACTCCCACAAGGACTTTATTAGCTCTTGAACTGCATGCCCTGGGAAGAGCTCACAGCCCTCTTTCCTGGAATGGAATTGATACTTCCCCTTAGCACAAGGTTCCCCACGTCACAGCCTTTCCCCAGCACCCATGCTTCCACCTGACCCTGAGCCAGCCCCTGTGGACAGCCACACATCTACCATGCACAGCGCACCTCTGTGGTTACATAGGGATGCCAGAGAGGGACAAGCAACCTAGAGTGAAGAACTGTTAATGGCTCTGCATTCACAGCTAAGCATGCCTGGCAAAACCATAAGGGGATCAATTCCATACCAGGCGCTCACTGACACCAAGGAGAAACCTAGCTCTGTGCAGCACTCTGCCTCTTAGGAGCTGGCAGAAACACACACAAGCAAATGATCTGATCCCTGACCTGCCAGCCCTCTGCAAACCCAGGAGTCACCTGCTTACACCAGCAGAAGGGCTCTGGTACACTGTGGAGGATAAGAAGGAACTATGACACAGCAAATGAACAGGTGGGATTAGCTCTTTACCCTGCAAGCTACAGTGCTTTCCTCACTGACCACCTTGTTCTGCACTCTTCTCAAAAGGTTCCTCCCCCTTGCCCCGTTCCCCTCTGCACACACGCGTGATGGCTACCCACTATGCTGGCCTCCCCTGAGCTACAGGCCTTACTGGGATAAAGGGGAGGCCACGCACAGCGCTGACCATTTAGTCAATCCCACCTCCACCATGAACAACAGTATCTTAATGCGAGTACCATGCGCTTGTTTGGGCACGGAGCACCCATTATTCACTAGCCCTGATCGAGGTGTTCAGGTGCAAATGACCCAGAAGCTACAGACAGCTAGAGACAAGAGTGCCAGGGCAACCTCCTTTAAGTGCCTGTATAACTGGAGATGGCTGCGGGCTGAAGAACAGAAGTCTGAGTTGAACGCAAGAAGCTTTAGAGGTTAGATGAGGAGTGCACTTGCAAAGCAGCTAGAGCCTTGAGGCAAAAGTGATGCTGCTCATGCAAAGAGCTCACAGTCGGACACCTGGCAAGTCTCCCAAAACCCGCTAGTGTCATCAGAGATCCAGATGTGACCACGAGATGATAGATCTGAGCAACGAAGAGGGGAGATTATTCCCTTCGCAGCTCGTTAAAGAGGAAATCTGAGAACCCAGAAGGTCCTCTGGCTCAGAGCGGCCTCACAAGAGGAGATGAGCAAGGTCACAAGGCTAGAAGGAACCTTTCAGCAAGGCAAGGACAGAGGCTGTGGGTCTCTATCCAGCTAAGGCGGCAACACAGCAGAGTGAAAACTTGGGTCTCACACCACATAGACTTTGCTGGAGATTGAAAAACCTCCAAACAGGGAAAAGGAAAAGCAAAATACTGGATATCCAGCTCAACAGAACTTACATTTTTGTGCAGCTTAGCTGTGAATGGAGTGAACCTGAATCAGATCTGGCCCAACTGCCAGAAAATTTATTATATGGTTTTACCCAAGACAGTTCTGATGGTCAATATAGCGCCAGTTACTGATGCATTTGCAAGGATTTATTAGGCAACCCAGCTGGCCTGTAAGTGACCAGGCAATGGCACTAATTGAGAATGACCACTTCGTTAGGTGTGCATGTGGTATTAGGGGCAGTACCAGTGAGTGGACAAGTGGCCTGTTCCGTTTCTTAGATCAAATTCGCTCCTGCTACGATTCCATTTTGGAAGGAGAAGGAGCAAAGAGAAATCACCATGTCTCTGGGAATCTCCAGCCGGGGTGGGGGGGGGGGGACGACGACGACGACAAGATGGCTGCTCTGGGCAAGCTTCTTCACTCCTTTCTTCCCCTGCCAGGAGACCGTGTGATGCCTTGCAACCTTTGCTTTTAAAAAGAAGCCCTTTAATACAAAGGGTTGTGTTCCCCATCACAACTGAAGCCCTGTATGGCAATCTTAGAGCCCAAGAGTCAAACTGGTAATAGAAAGCGAGGCCCTCACCCTGGCAGGTGGCCCTATAGGTCGGGTTGAGCAAGGCTGGCAGAGCAGTGGGGAGAAGCTTGCCTTTGCAAATGCTGGGGCTACTGTGGATAAGTAGGTCTTAATTCTCCAGAGCAACACCCTTCACAAGTACCAAAGTTGTATGTGCGTGGGGAGAGTGGGTGGGGGTGTTTGTCTGAGAGCAGAGAAGGGATTTGGATAGTAAAGTTCCCTGAAGACACCAGCAAAAAATCCCAACAAGAGGGATCTTAGGGTAAAGCTCCATGGTCAGGCTCTGTGCATGGACTTCCTCGAACAGTCGCCCGACACAGTTACAGGAGTTGCTGTGACAGCTGCCTAAGTTACAGCTGCACTGCTGTTTCTATAGGAAAGAGGATGGCTGTACATCCCAGGCTGCAGCCAGCTGACTTTGTTTGCTCTTACTGGAGATTTCATCAGACCAGCTCAGCATTACAACTCCGCTGTCTTGGTGAACAGCGGTTACAAGTGGCACTGCAGTGAATAGTTAGACATGAAAAATTGTTTTAAAAAAACCTCAAGCTTTCAGATATTCCCTTCTGTTTCACCATTTCTCTCACTCGGAGTAGCACCATTGACTTCCTGGGTGGGAGAGACAGATTCTTTCTAGCAGGAGCTCCATTTTGATTTAACAAACACATGGTAAAGCAGAAGACCATTTAATCTACTGTCAGGATGGCAGCTCCCTGTGCTGTTTCATAAATATAATGCAAAAGAATAAGTAAGCAGAATCTTAAGTAATGTTGCAGTTTCCCTTTTAGAGCCCACCTTTTGCTGCAAGGCCTGTGTCCAGGCTAGAATGTCCTACACAACCAAATGCAGAACCACCCAGACCAGACCATCTAACCCATGGTGGGTGCCCAAATTGTTCCTCCTGGAAACACTCAGCCAAGAGAAAGATCCTCCCTTCCCCAACGCACCTCACCATTTGGGTCTCAAGATTTCATTTGGACCCTACTGGAAAGAATGCCGCCGATCACATTTCATGGGCTCGTTTTTTGGCATGGGTAACCCCTCCCTCACCTCCCAACTGCCACAACTCCAAAAAACCTAAGCACTTTCCTTTAGGTAACACCACGTAATCCAGATCTGTTTTCATGAAGTCCCATCTAATTAGTAACCAACCCCCTGGATTCCACCTCTCTGGCACTTCCTCCCATCAGATGTCCTGAACTCAGATGTCTTGAATACAAAAGACGACACTGAATGGAGTAAGGCTTATGGTTATGTATGCCGGAAGACTGACTATACAGCACAGCACCTCCTAGTTGTGATTTGTGGCCTAGCGTGTCCTCCTCCACTGCTAAGGCTACAGGAGCAGAGGAGAACGGTTTAATGAATACATAAATAAAAATTGTGCTTCCATTTAGATCTTCTTTACAACCTCCCCCTCAAAACACAGAAATTTGGAGATAAAATTTTAAAACAGTTGAAGATTTTGCACCAGTCAAGATACCCTGAGTTAAATAATCTTTAAAAGCACCTCTGTTTTCAAGCTATTAATAGTTCCAGTAAAAGCACCCAAGGAGCTCTTCCTATTCAGAGTAGAAGCCAGAGCACAGCAAAAGGACATGCGGTTAGGTGAGGCTACACAGTGGAGGGTGAGTGGAAGCAGGTTATTTAACAAGCGTGTCTCATCCCCCCTCCCCATTAAGGATCAGCCATGCAGTGTAAGTACAGAGAGGTTAAAAAGAATCCAGGAGTGCATTCCCGTCAGTGTAAACTAAAAATGATCAGCACCATTAGGAGACAACGTGGCATAGCCCTTGAGAGGCTCAGGGCAGAGGATCCCTCCAGGACTAGCTAGGGATGGACACGCAGTGAGTGGAGCTGGAAGGACAGAAGCAGCCAGAATCTCTTTGGCCGGAGGCGCAGAATGGGGGATGAGAGCAGTCTGTGAAGCAGCTGGTGGAAGATTTGGCTCTGGGGTCGCGCAGGGGTTGGTGTTTGCACCTCTGGCGGAGGTTTCAGGAGGAGGGAGAATGGAGGCGGCAGAAGCGGCTTCCTTGGCTAACGGAGGCGGCAGAAAGGCTATGAGCAGCTGGCTTGGTAGGAAGCGAGAGTGGAAAAAGGAGGAAGAGTCTTCACTGTGCTTCTAGGGGAAAAAAATAGAAAGAAAAAAAGAGGGAAAAAAAAAAGAGGAGAGAGAAGCACCAGTCGCACAGAGTTCGCACGGCTTTTTTCCTCCTTCCCCCAGGGTCACTGCTCTGGCTCTGACCTTCGGGGCCGGTATCTCCGTTGGCCCGTTGACTTTCGCGTGGCCACTGCTGCGGTGAAGCCCACCAGGCAGCACAGGGACGTGGTGCCGAATTTGGCCGTGTCCAGCCAGCTGGGTGTGTCCGCCTTCAGGTACTTTTCAGCCAAGTGCAAACCCATCACCAGGAGCCACAGGACCGAGGCGAAGGCATCGATTCTCCGCAGCCTGGAATGCCAAAAAAAACGAGGCTGTGCGTCAGAGCAACACGCCTACAAACTGGCCACCCAGAGCCAAGCCAGGCGTGGCCCCGGAGGGCGGCGCTGAGGAGTGAAGGAGGTGGCAGCCTGGGATGAACAGACTGAAGCAGGCTATAGGCCACCTCCCAATAAGCTGTGTCAGCTGCACGGCCCCCCCACCTGCCCTGATCAGTTACTGCTCCATTCACTAGACTGCAGGACAACAAAGAGATTTCTCCATCCTTGGTAATTCAGGCCATGGTTATAATCCAATGGGATTATCTAAGAACTCCCCCGCCCAAAATCTATATCTTTCAGAGAGTCCTTTGCAACCTCAATAGCATCCCAAGAATCTTCTCCCACAATCCGAGCACTGAATGGGAGACCGCCATAACAATATACATAGGCCTTTTAATCTGACAGGCAGGTAGGCATCACTCTAGGCACAGACGCTCACTTAGTACCCGAGATAGAGGCAGGACTAGAACCCAGGTCTCCCGATTCAGCTGGCTTGGAGGATGGCTTGTGAGCACCGCAAGGAGACAGGAGGCCAGTGCTGCCAATTGCTGCATTCTCAGCCCTGTGCAGAGAATCAGTCCCCGGTTTGGATCTCCAACAGCCCCCAGATGGACACAGAGAGCACACAGGAGACCCACCTGATCCGTCCGGCCAGAAGCATGGCTAACAGGCAGGTGAACAGCCCGAGGAGGACGACCGCAATCTGATGGTTCCTCCCGTAGGTCCAAGCGACACTCAAGTTCTTCACCGTTTGCTCTGGCAGCAGGTGGAGTAGCTCCCACCAGCCTGCAATTCCCAGGAGAGTGCGATTCTCCGAGGCCACTGCTGGGCTCGCTGCAGTCCCATTCCCAATGGCCATGGGGCCAGTTTCCATAGGAACAGGGGCCGTGACTTTGAGTGAGAAGGGGTCACCTGACCCATACAAGGCCATCAGGACAAGGAACGCACAGCTGAGGAAAGTCAGGAACCGCAGAATTATCACCTGAGTCGGGGTGCTCATGGAGGAGGAGGAAGAGCAAAAGCTCTGCAAAGAGGAAGGAGAAATATCTCTGGTCACAAGCAAAACAAGTTGGGGGGCAGGGGAGGATCCTCAGACTGGTGCCAACTAAACATTTCTACATCTACATCGTATCGACCTACTGAGCAACTTGGCCTCACTGAACAGGGGGCTGCAGGTCAAGAGTGAGGGGTATCAGCACCGCAGTGGGCTGGGGAGGGGCAGGAAGGAGGAGAGCCCAGGACTGGAACAGCAGGGGATTGTAGGAGAAGGGCCAAACCCTCAAGTTATCACTCCCGCCCCTTGCTCAGTTCCACACTTGCTCAGTCCCACACTTCATAGTTCCCCTGCGGCAGGGCGAGTTGGTTCTTCCCACCCCTGCTCCACCCTCCCTCACTCCTTCCAGTTCAATGGTGCCCCATAGATCATCCCAGCAAGATGCAAGCATCGCACAGTGAGGGGTGTTGCAATCCCCCAGCCTGGCACAAACCCAATGCCAAACATTAGAGACCAGCTCATCAGGGCCCGAGAGAGAGAATTATACTGAGAGAGATCTGGGCAGACATCTAGGGCACCATCAGCTGGACAGACAAGCTGGCAGGGGACTGTGATCACAGAAGACTCACTGTTATTCACCCCTCTGGATTTATTTACAGCTACAACATCAAATTTGGCCGAAGACCAGATGTTAGCCCTGGCCCCAATTTAAGCCAAATGTGATCCCATCATCCCACTTAACTCAAAAGCAGAATCCATCAGAGCCGCCCGGGCAGACACACTCACTTCCAGCCCCGTTCCTGGGTTGGATGCCGATGAGCCTGGGTCACTGCACCACTCTCCTTGCCACTCACCCTGCTGCCCATGGCCACGTACCTGCATATAGGGCTTGTCAGTCTCCCGGCGTTTGAAATGGTGGCTCAGCAGCAGCGCCCGGAGCTGCCGGTTCTGGTGCTTGATGTAATATTCCACAGCGGCCTGGCATGGGCGGCACAGCTTGTAGGTCTGCTCCAAGTGGTGCTTATATACCTCGATCTCCTCATCGTATTTACCCTTGGGAGAGAACAGGGAAGCAGATCAGAGGCACCGAACCCCAGCAGTCAGAGGGCACCATCGCTCTTCCACCAATGCACAGATCCCGATCTCCATACTATAGAGCAGCTGGGTACCACCTCAGAATTCTAGGTCAGCTGGGATCAAAACACCCAGCTAGCAAGTGGGAAATGTCTCTCAGCCCCACACAGTCTGGGAGAGACAGACAGTGCTGATGGAGCAGAACCAAGCCACAGCAGCCTTTGGTGGTTTATGGGATATGGAACACAGTCAGCCATGACCTTGCTGATTTTATCAGCTAAGGACCACATCTAGGGGGAGAGGTGTCCCATATCTGTAAGCAGGTACCCCAGCTGGTACCTGCCCACAGAGATTTTCACTCAGCCCAGGCAAGCCAGCCAGCCAAGCTGCTTCCTCTTTCTGGCCTAGGTTCAGCAGCAGTCACCGGCAAAACCCCCCCCGCTCAAATCAGTGCAATAAATCATCATCAATGGTTGTCAAAACAGCCTGTGCGAAGGGTGCATTTATCACTGTCACTGGAGCGGAGACGTCACTCATCATGGCAGGTCCCAGGGCTCTTTCAACGCCATCTCCATTCCCAGGCTGTTCTGGGCTCCCTGCCCCAGCCGTGGCATCGGAAGGTCAGTTCTCTCCCAAACTTGGCTCCTGTTTCACCAGGGGGGAGCCAGGATGGGCCGGCCCCTCCCCTTCCCACATGCTTTATTTAGTCTTGCAGGCTGGGCTCCTATCTGAACCCTACAGCTCAGAAGCAGCTCAGGTAGCGGGGCAGCATGGGAGAAATCTTATCCTGCCCCAAGAACAAACAGGGGCCTCCATTCCCCAGGGCTGTCTACCAGCCCCATGTGGCTCAGAACTCCTGCTTCAGTTATGATGAAACACAGGTGGCCCTGAACACCACAAGATCAGAGCCTCCAATGCCACAGCCCCTGCACTCAAGGGGAGCATCACACGGATGTTCTGCTGGCTTGAGTCTAAGCAGCCAAAGGGACAGCTCCCGAGCTTTCGACAGCACCCAGCATGGGCATCACTACCCATAGGACCCCAGGAGCAACAGTGCCTCGGAAAACAGAACAGACCCAGGTTGTTCTGATTGAACTCCGGCAGGACAACATGCCCACCCCAGCCTGTCCCTTCCTCTCCTCAACCCCTCATCTGTCCTCACTCCCAGCATGGACCTGCAGAGAGATCTCGAGGATGGGAGCGTGCAACTTTGCGTGGAGGCTGCTGAGCACTGACTCTACTGGGAGGAAAAATCCAGGCACGAGGGTCACCTCTCTGTGCAGGTCTTTTTTGGGACGGCTGGGGGGAGGAACGGGGTCAAAGAGCTGCATTTGAGAGTGCTAAAGGAGTTGGTGGATGTGATTGCAGAGCCATTGGCCGTTATCTTTGAAAACTCATGGCGATTGGGGGAGGTCCCGGACAACTGGAAAAAGGCTAATGTAGTGCCCATCTTTACAAAAGGGAAGGAGGATGATCCTGGGAACTACAGGCCAGTCAGCCTCACCAAAGGCCCTGGAAAAATCATGGAGCAGGTCCTCAAGGAATCAATTCTGAAGCACTTAAAGGAGAGTAAAGGTGATCAGGAACAGTCAGCATGGGTTCACCAAGGGCAAGTCATGCCTGACTAATCTAATTGCCTTCAATGATGAGATAACTTGCTCTGTGCATGAGGGGAAAGCAGTGGACATGTTATTCCTTGATTTTAGCAAAGTTTTTGATACGGTCTCCCACAGTATTCTTGCCAGCAAGTTGAAGAAGTATGGGCTAGATGAATGAAGTATAAGGTAGATAGAAAGCTGGCTAGATCATCGGGCTCAACGGGTAGTGATCAATGGCTCCATGTCTAGTTGGCAGCCGGTATCAAGCGGAGTGCCCCAAGGGTCGGTCCTGGGGCCGATTTTGTTCAATATCTTCGTTAATGATCTGGAGGATGGCATGGACTGCACCCTCAGCAAGTTTGCAGATGACACTAAACTGGGAGGAGTGATAGATACGCTGGAGGGTAGGGATAGGATACAAAGGGACCTAGACAAATTAGATGATTGGGCCAAAAGAAATCAACCAAAACAAGGATAAGTGCAGAGTCCTGAACTTAGGACAGAAGAACCCCATGCACCGCTACAGACTAGAGACCGAACGGCTAGGCAGCAGTTCTACAGAAAAGGACCTATGGGTTACAGTGGACGAGAAGCTGGATATGAGTCAACAGTGTACCCTTGTTGCCAAGAAGGCCAATGGCATTTTGGGATGTATAAGTAGGGGAATTGCCAGCAGATCGAGGGACGTGATCGTTCCCCTCTATTTGACATTGGTGAGGCCTCATCTGGAATACTGTGTCCAGTTTTGGGCCCCACACTACAAGAAGGATGTGGAAAAATTGGAAAATGTCCAGTGGAGGGCAACAAAAATGATTAGGGGACTGGAACACATGACTTATGAGGAGAGGCTGAGGGAGCTGGGATTGTTTAGTCTGCGGAAGAGAAGAATGAGGGGGGATTTGATAGCTGCTTTCAACTACTTGAAAGGGGGTTCCAAAGAGGATGGATCTAGACTGTTCTCTGTGGTAGCAGATGACAGAACGAGGAGTAATGGTCTCAAGTTGCAGTGGGGGAGGTTTAGGTTTGATATTAGGAAAAACTTTTTCACTAGGATGGTGGTGAAGCACTGGAATGCGTTACCTAGGGAGGTGATAGAATCTCCTTCCTTTGAAGTTTTTAAGGTCAGGCTTGACAAAGCCCTGGCTGGGATGATTTAGTTGGGGATTGGTCCTGCTTTGAGCAGGGGGTTGCACTAGATGAACTCCTGTGGTCCCTTCCAACCCTGATATTCTAATGATTCTATGAAAGGCAAAGTGATTTGCTTGACGTCAAACAAGGTTCTCGATGGCCCTGGGATTTGCCCAGGGGAGATGGGCACCTTTGTCCCAACAGTTGCAAGACACTGGGAAGGAAGCCACAAGCTGTATAGGAGAGTAGGTCTTTGAGCTGGCTACTCCTCTTAACAGCGACCCACAGCAATGGAGTGTGCGTGTGTGTGGGGTGCATGTGAAGGGCCACACCGGAGGTGACAATGCTATTATGACTTTGTATCCTGTTTGCACTTTACCACGTTCACAAGCGAGCCACAGCTCACAGCTCCAAAGATGCTCCCAAAACTTCTGCCTCATTAACGTCTTCAGCAACAACGGGAAACATTCCGGATTCCCTCCCTACCCCTATTGGATGGCTTCGTCCCCAGGCACAGCTGCCCGAGCACTAGAAACCCAGGTGCACTGAGGGCCCTGCAGACTTCACTGCAAATGGCCCATGGCCAAGATGAGGCTGCGTGGAAGGTTTAATGCTCCTTGTTCACACAGCAGCGAGGTTGCCAGCTGCTGCAGTTTACTGCTCGGTCAGGTCAGAGCAGGTGCTTATTACTGTGCCGGACAAAGGCGGCTTTATCCAGGGGGTAAGGGAGGAAAGGCCCATCTCCCTGGCTATCGCCGTGCCAAGGGCTCCCTCTGCTGGCACCCAGCTAGAATTACATAGGATAAGAGTGCTCTGCAAGCGTGGGAACCTAAGGGATGGGGCTGGGAATTTGGCAGCCACCTTTGGACCCTGCCTCTCTTCTCTAAGCTGGAAAGGAACAGTGTTCTGGAAGAGAGTCATTGCACAAGCATGAACTGTGGGAGGTCTTGAGGATTTGGGCATCAGGCTAGTGGGCACAAGAGAACTCTGCAGCTCACAATGTTACTACATTGACAAAGATCTTGGGAGGGCCAAGTGACCAGGCATCTCTACAGAAGGCAGCACCGTCCAGAAGCGCTGAGACCCAGACAGGGAGCGAAGAAACCCACATTCTCTCTGCCTCTGCCACTAACATGCTACCTGGCCTCAAGCAAGTCATTTCACCTCTCTGTCTAAAAGACAGGCAGTAACGATACCTCCATGGCCTTTGCAAAGCAATTTGTAATGGCCGGATGAAAAACACAATGGAACTGCCATGTATTATCACTGAGGGTCACAACCTTCTGGACTGAGATGCTTTGGGCTGCCACCAAGAGACACTCTGAGGAGCTGCTCAGCGGCAGCAGGCTCATCACATTACTGCACAGCCGCTCTTTGCAGGGAGTAAAGACTGAGCCAGCAGTTTATATGCTGACCCCACATGTCTAGCCAGTGTGGAACCAGCAAACGGTCAGGCAGAGGTGAATCAACCACAGAGGAAGCGAAAACTGCTGTTTCAGGAGCAAGTGGACAGAATCAGCATGAGACAGAGACACAAGAGAAACTCAAACACCATGAAACTGCCAGAAGGCATCCTCATTAATCACAATCCATGGGTTCAAATCTGCTCCCCGGGAGACATCCTGATTAAGCAGGCTCCAATTACATGGAATAGATTGGATAAGAAAAAGTCTACAGAGTAAAACTAACCCACTAGGTCCTGGGGTTGCAACCCAGGGGGCCCAGAATTTTTCTGCTATAATAAGGGGGCTCATTGCATGGCAGAGGATGAGACCTACTGCCCTAGATACTTTGCAGGAACACAGTTAAAATAAGAAGCTGGGGGAGAGAAGCCCACACCAGAGCGGACTACCATCCCGTGCTCCACTGGGTGGACAGCACTGACGTCAATCAGCAGGAGAGCTTCCTAGAGCTGCACGAGTGGCAGCCTCATTGTCCTACGCAAGCACGAAGATGAACCTACTACTCCCAGGAGAAATGTCAACTGGACTGCGTTATTCTTTTTAACCTCCGTAGCTGGATCAGAGCAGCTCAGCTGAGGCCCTGTAGAAAAGGGCAGGGCGCTTGAGAACTACCACTATGTTATTCTGCCCATCGCATCCCACAAATTTAAGCAGGGCGAGGTCCGACCAGTATCGAGATGGGAAACCTCCCACAGAAACCCAGCCTAGTGGCAAGAAGTTATGCTAGCTGCTCAGTAGGTGGCGCTCTTCCTTCCGTGACTGACATGGTGTTGTTTGGCAGGCTGGACAAAACCTTAGAAGTCCTAACTACGCTAGCGATCCCACAGCAACCTTTGCAAGGTTAGGGAGAGGTGGTTCCAGTTTCCTGGCCACATTCTAACTCCGCTAATTCAATTCTTCCCATCTATAAACCCCCTCGCCAATGCCAATCAGAATGGAGAGTCTTCTTCACTCCCCCTCCTGAACTGTTTGCACAAAGTCCCTGGGCAGCACTGAATACAGCATTCCACCCTCCAGCTGAGCGAAGAACCCCTCTCCCCCCATTACCAGCCTCCTGGGGCCTGGTGTCATTTGTAAAGCCTCACACAAAAGGCTACTCATGCAAAGTATTAAAGGGAGGGAGTTCAAAGAGCTGCAGAAATAATTGGGAGGCTGGCAGGATTCACTCAAGGAAAGATTAAAAAGAAGAATACAAACCCCCCATTTGGCTAAGGGTGAGGGGAGAGACATAACCAGCCTAGTAACATGTGCCGAAAAGGGAAAGGAACTGGCCTAATGAATGGATGGGTAAAAACTAGAGGTAATGAGCTAAAATTCAGAGACTCTGGCTGAAGATTGGGGGGGAAAATAAAGAACACCCTCCCCCCCATGTAAACAATGAAATCTATTAGGCCTAGGCGTTGCAAACACACTGCTCTTTCCATACTGCTAATTGGGTCAGTGGGGTTCTGGTCCGGGAAAGGATTAGAACCACTGTTCCAGGCTGTGGCTCAGTTTCCATAGGGAAGTGATAGAAGTATCCTGGCTTGCCTCATTTCAAACCGAACAGGACCATAGTCTGCAAAATGGACAACAGGGAACCACGCTGTATTTGCAGAGGGGACCCAACAGTCTGGACTCTGAATAATAAGGGAAGTGAAGATATAAAGTGGGGCTGAGTTTAACATCGGGGAAATTCCTCCCCAAGACAGACTGTGAGGGCTGCACTCAGGGGCTCCTTGCTCAGTGTTCATCCAGGATTCTGCCATCAGCTCAGAGGACTCAGTTTTCTTAAGGCCCTGGACAAAAAGCTCTTTGTGTAGGTGGGACAGTAATTCCCTATCTGCATCATCATGCAGTTGCCATGGCCTCCCAGATAACTGGGGCAGGCACTTCACACACAGACACATGGGCTGCGCTCACAGTTAGAATGAGCAGAGGATGAGCTACCTGCATGGCAGGGAGAAGACAAGAAACAGCCCTGCTGTCTGGAGGATGCAATCCATGGAAAAATCCAGGGCAGGGACAGCAGGAGAACAACTTGGAGGCTGCTCGCATTGCTGAATGCCCTGCTCAGGGATCAAATCAACAGATTTGCCCTCCAGCTCCGAGGCACACACCACTCTCTGGAGACATAGGAGGGGGCTGGGTGGGCAGACAGAAAGGGTCTTGGTAGTTCAGTCATCTTACAATTGCCCAGAGCTTATCAAAATGGTAGATCAGGATTAAAGGCTGTTGTTCCTCCAGCAACGTAGAGTGGGAACATAAGATGCCTTCATGGATAGATCTGGGGACACCTGGATGTTATCTTTACCCAAACAGGATAGAGAGAGAGAGTCTGTCCAAGCCAGCACCTACCTCTTCCCTGGGTGCGAAGGACGCCAGCTGCTTGATCTTCATGGTCTGGTGATTGTTGCATTTCTTGCACAGCAAGATCTGGCTGCTCACCCACTGCTGTGGCTTGGTGGGGTCGCAAAAGGTGGTGGCGCCTGACACGACGTGGTTTAGGTGCTCCATGTACTGGGCAGGAATGGGTTTGTTGTAGTCTCCATTCTGCCAAGCAGCAAAGAAAAGCATGAGCTCTTGAGTCCACCCTCTGCAAGGGTTCCACTGTCAGTGCCCTGCCTCATACGATGAGGAAGAAATAAAACCAGAATAAGATCCATTGCTCTTCCCCCCATTCTGTACGCCACTCCCAGCTGTTTTACAGGCCGCGCTGCAGAGATTCGTGCATACTCCTGGGCCATGGATTGTCTAGTGCACACACCACTAAGGGGTGCAAAATCAGCACTGTACCCTGCATTTCACTAAACTGCCCAGGAGCCACAGCAGGGGACAGACGGGCCCTATCAAAAATGTCCTTAAGCAGCTAAAGGTTACCAAGCACCCATGCCCATCAAATGCCACTGCATATCCTGTGACAAACATATTAGCCAGCACCTCTGGACCCTTCAGTCTTCAGCAGCCCAGCATCCACCAACTAACAGCTGGCAAACAACGAGGTTCAACACAGAAGATGAGTCTCCCACGGCAGAGAACAGCATCGGGCTATAACCCTGTGCATGCAGATGTGCAGGCCACAGACTAACATCTGGACAGAGTTTCTACCAAGATTTTAGGGCCAGTCAACATATAACAAAGTGTGCGCACCCCAGAAGTGGGAGAGGTTTGGAAGGAGGAGAAGATGCAGCAGAGTTGGCTTCTTTTGCCATACGTTTGATGAGCTAATTATAGGGGAATGGCTTTAAGGGAAGGGAATACATGGAAGGGCAGGAAGGGAGTCAAAGTGCCTCGAGGTCAGACTTTAAGGAAATCCTGGCTGGGGACATAAAGCCAGGGGAAAGATGGTTGTGTGGTTAGAAGCAAAGGACTGGAGATCAGGAGACTGGGATTCTATTCCTGGCTTTGTCAAAGACCCACCCTGTGACCTTGAGCAAACCCTTTGTGCCTCAATTTCCCCACCTGAAAACTGGGCACAACCCTTCTGACGGAGTGGAGGGTGGGGTTTAATCTCTCTCTGTAAAGAGAGAGACTTTGTGAATCTTGGCTAGAAAGCCCTGCAGTTAAGGCTACGATGAAGCCAATTTCTGATGCTTATTACGCCGGGTATGTCTACCCAGCAGCAGGGAGGTTAAGTCCCAGCATCGGTAGGCATATGCGCGAGCTCCTAAAACACCATCATGGCCATAGCAACACAGGCGGTCGCTTGGGCTAGCCGGTCAAGTTCAATCCTACCCAACCTCTGGGTCAGGGGTGAGCAAACTTTTTGGCCCAAGGGCCACATCGGGGTTGCGAAACTGTATGGAGGGCCAGGTAGGGAAGGCTGTTCCTCCCCAAACAGCCTGGTCCCTGCCCCCTCCCACTTGCTGCCCCCTGACTGCCTCCCTCAGAACCCCTGCTCCCTCCAACCCCCCTGCCCAACCCCTTGTCCCCTGACCGCCACCTGCCAGGACCCCCCACCCATTCCAACCCCTCCCCCGCTCCCTGTCCCCTAACTGACCCGACCCCCTATCCACACCCCCACCCCGGCCCCCCAGGACTCCCATGCCTATCCAACCTCTCCCTGTTCCCCATCCCCTGACCGCCCCCCACCCAAACCTCTGCCCCATCCAACAGCCCCTTGCTCCCTGACTGCCCCCCGGGACCCTCTGGCCCGTATCCAACCCCCCCACTCCCCACCCCCTTACCATGCTGCTTAGAGCGGCAGGACTGGCAGCCATGCCGGCCTGAGCCAGCCGCACCGCCTGCGCGGCGACATAGCCGTGGGGGAGTGGGGACAGCAGGGGCGGGGGCTAGCCTCCCCGGCCAGGAGCTCAAGGGCCAGGTAGGACGGTCCCGTGTGCCGGATGTGGCCCTCGGGCTGTAGTTTGCCCACCTTTGCCCTGGGTACATACCTGAGCAGTAGCAGCCATGCTGCTATTTTGTGTGCGCTAGCGTGTATGCGTCTGGGACTTGCACCTCCCCGCTGCTGGGCGGACAGACCCTCCTGCAAAGGCTCACCGTTCGGGCTGAAGTTTCCCATGCGGTGCCTACCAGCCCCGGCTGAATTTACTTTTTTTTTTTTTTTTTTAAAAGCTAGAATGGTTCAGCCATTTTGGAAAACAAGGTTGGGGGAAAAATACATCATTTTATCCATGTCAAAAAATTCCCACATCTGTTTTGTTGAGAAAAATCTAGTGCCTCGATGCTCTGGAGCAAGGACTTGAAATCTGACAGGGTCTCCCTTTCGCTGTTTGTGAAATTCACTCAAACTTGACCAAATGATAAATCTCAGTTTACACATGCTCAGTAGAGACTTGTTAGTGTATAGCAGCTAAATTCTCTGCAGATTTCATCTGCACAGAGCATGCTCTGTCATGTGGGATTGAGTAGGGATTTCCCTGCAACTGCTGCTCCCACAGGGCACAGCCCCTCCCAGCAGCCTTCTAGCCAGGTAGCCCCTGCGGTACCTCTTGGAAGCCATTGTATTGTTCACAGTAGGGACAGTCCCAGCAGTTGCGATTCCCATAGGGCACCACCGTGTCCTGGTTACAGAACCAGCAGTTCACAGACATGTGTGTGGGCTTCTTCCTGTTAGAAACAGAAACAGAAGGGTGTCAAACTGAGCTGGGCCAGTGAGCTAGAAGGAAACAGGGCAGCAGCCTGTTTGCTCAAATCGGAAAATACAGGTGTGTTTTACATACAAGTCTGAGAATAGTAACCAACTTTCCGCACCCCATGCAGCCTCACAGTAACATCAGGATTTGAATGATCCTTCTTAGGATGGGGCAGAAGACTGGAGAGATGAGTACAGGCAATTCCAGCACCTCCTGGCTAGTCTCCCTGGGGCTTGCACAAGGAAAGTACCAACAATGATGGCTTTGCCTGGAATCCTGCTCTGCTATTTCTGCACCCCCAGAACTGCCTCATGTGCCATCCCCGGTGTGGCTAGCATCAATGCAACTGGAGGGTGCACAACAGTACCTGCTTAGGCTACAGGGTCCTGGCACACCTTCAAGTTTGTGCTCCAGTTGCCATGGGAAAGGGAAGCCTTGGTGGTATTGAAAGCTGCCGTGACCATCACATTCTATCAGGCCATGTGTGGGGACATCAGAAATATGAGAGACTAGCTGATAATCGCTGTGTGCCCAAATGGCTCATCGCACCTCACATTAAAGGGACATGGGTAGATCAGATTTGGCCCCAAGTTCAGCCATTGTAAACTGAAGCTTTTTACATAGCACTAGACAAATGAATTGGCAAGGAGGACTGAAGGATTAATAGGTCATTTCTAATTCCTACACAGTGTTCCCATAATCTTAAAACAACAGCCAGAGAAGGCAAGTTTTGCTCAAAAGCCAGCTATTTATCAGACCTCTGTAGTTACAATCCAAACCCACTACACTGGGCTAGTGCATGAAAATCAGAGAGACTTAACAGAATGAAACTGACTGGTCTACTGTCACTGTGCAAGCAGAGAGCTGCAGCAAGGAATTCATTGTCATAAACAGGGAACAACTAATTAGACTGTCAGGCAAGGTGCTAGATTGGCAGCCCTGGAGACTAAAATCATCCACCCACAAGGCAGATCTAAAGCACTGGGCGGGGGGGCCTTCCCCCACAACGCTCCTTTGTCAACATCTCCTTTAGAGGCAACATGGGAGTTAATTCTCATGCCCTATTCAACTTGTGATCTCTCTCTGCCAATAAAAATGAAGTAGTGAGATTTTTGAAATATGGATTCCTGCCCACTGGGAACTAGACTGAGACCCAAACTCATGTCACACAAGCCACTAATTTTCAGACGGAAACAACTTCCAATCCCCATTTTTCTGTGCCTGGGTTTGAACCATCAGCCCAATCCCCTGAGCCCATCAGTCCCCCTTTTTTAAAACAATCCTGATAAAATAGGAATCTCAGCAAGTTTAGCCTCCTTCATGATGCAGCCTGACTGGAGGAGACCACAACAAAGACTTTGCTTAAAGTCTCCGCATTTGGACCTCTAGGATCTCTCAAGTAAAATTCTCTGATTTGGTCTTCCACCAGGAACCGAGCCAAGAAACAAGTTTCATCGTAGCTCAAAGAACAGAGTTAATCTGTTTGGGTTTATTAAAACCAGCCAACCAGGTCTGGGAGCGAAGGGACAGCTGTTCAAGCCAACAGCCAATCAGTGACTGTGTACAACAGCTGTCTCGAGTGACAGGGACAGCTGCTACCCAAATCAAGAATAGCAGTTTCTAGTTAAGCCACGCAATGGCCGTGTCGCCAATGGACAGCGTGTTGGAAAGGGCTGTCCATGGCGTACTGCAGTAAACACTTGTGTGACAGGTGAGTAGCTGCTACATGTTGACCCTGTGGGACAAAATAAGACTCAAACACCGGCCATCTGTACCCAGGGAGGCAGAGGGGTGGAGTTCTCCTTTGACGCTTGTCCAATACGGCTGCAGCAGCAGGGCATGCAAGCACATCACGGGCTTAGAAATCAGAAAAAACCCCACAGGAGCTCCAGCAGCTATGAGAAACTTCCCATCCTCCTGCTGTGTGGAATCTGCTCTTTGCCTCCAATCTCTGCCCTTTTCGGTATTTTATCAATAGGACTTCTGTCCTGGTGCTTAGTGGGTACTCAAATCTGCTTTGCGTTACACAGATGCCTGGCTCCTCCTATAAATATTACCTGGGTGCTTCGATCTCTCTCCTCACCACCGTATCTGTGCAGCTACAGCTAGACAGGCATGCAGGACAGGCGCTTGAATGATTAAGCTCAAGAAACATTCAATGGCCATTGGGACTATAAAACAACGTGAAGTACCTATCTGACCCTGCCCTTCTTCTGGGAGGTGGGCAAGATGGTTGGGCTAGATACTCAACTCAAAGAAAGGGGTAGAGGCTTGGTCTGCTGATAAATGCCAATCTTCCTTCTCCCCTTTGATTGCCCACCTCAGATGGCTACTTTATAAACAAATACGGAAAGCTGCAATTAAAATAAATCAATCCAATGGCTGAGTGACAGCAACAGACTTGGGGATGGAAGATTCAGAAAAACAGCTCCAAGGAAGAGCCAATGGAAAGGGGACGCAGGAGGGTCTGAGATTAACTGATCTACCCACCTCTGCGTTTACATACCCTGCACTCACTGTGAACGAAAGCTGCCTGGCCACCCCGTGCTGGGGCAAGCTGAAGCAGTAAGTAACTACTTCAGTTCTCTTGGGCAGTAGAAATGCCACTGGAAGCAAGTAGAGGGGAAAAAGGCTTCTCACTTCTCTGCACATACCCAAGGCCTCTGCAACACAACCTCATTGCAAGACACAGATACCTTAGGGCCCCCACAAAAAGCTGCCTTAAAGATGAAGCTGAAAATCTGCCCAAGCTCCGTTTGCAGCCACCCTATGCAGTCAGTCAGCTGGCCACAAAGGCCCATTTGAACTACAGCTGTTGATAAGAACAGGAGGAGAAATGCCCATCTGAAGGCATCTCATTCACACAAGCCCTCAGGACAGAGGCAGAAGCCAACCCACCCAGAGCAATGGCACTCATTCATTAGTGGACTGTGGCCAGCTCTGCTGGGACCCACATGGGCTCCCTTTGAGTCCTGGATTATCCAGCAGCCCTTGATGAGGGATCATGCTGACAACTGCAACCCAGACAGCCGGCACATAACATGCTTATAAACCCTCCCAGGGCCCTAGCATGGGGTCTATGCCAAGAGATCAGAGCTGAGAAAGTTTCTCTGAGGATACCAACTAGGTACAGATGGCAGGGCTGGGAGCTTTCCTTTTTCTTGTCCCATTTCCCACCTTCACACCCCTTTCAGTTCCAGTCCTGTGATTCCTGTCCATCTTCTCTCCACACTTCTCCCTCAGGGCCCCCAAGACTCCTTTCCCTACTCCTGCCTAAAAGACATGGCCAGGGATCAGTCACAGCAAGGAGCGCTCTGCGGCCCACCCTGGCCTTGTGTCAAAGGCAGAGCTGCTGGCATTGTTGCAGAACTAGTTCTGTTAAAGATCTTCTACATACTCTCTGCTGTCAGGGAACTGTTCCCTCCACAATCCACAAAGGACCCTGCTGCAAGGGAAGCTACCGACTGAAGGACTTGGGCGAATCTCAGAGAACCAGTGAGAAGCAGCAGCCACCGCTACCACCCGTGATGAGATTATAAATGCCAGGATACAGAATGCTAGCTGGACGGCAGGAGTTAAAGGGAGTGTGGTAGGGATGTGGGTACACCCCCTAATGCAAGACACTCCTATTTGAAACAGGAGACTTGGCAGGACCATAAATAAAGGGGTCAGCTTCAGCTCTTGAGTTTCTCCCACCCTGCCCAACAGTGCTGCTGCTCTCTACCAGTGAAGTTCAAGGTGGTGTGGAAAGTCGTACTGCTGGGATAAAAATGCTGCCCTGCACCAGAATACCCATCCCCATGGGCTCTACGGCAGGCAATAGAGTGGGTTGGGGAGAAGAAAGAAAGAGAGAGAAACACACACATATTGAAACCAACAGTCTATTGCAGGGGTGGCCAACCTCTGGCTCCAAAGCTGCATGCAGCTCTTCAGAAGTTGATATGTGTCTCCTTGCATAGGCACCAACTCTCTAATGTGCCGGGGGGGGGGTGGTAAAAGTGCGCGCATGCTCACTGCAACTCCTGACTCTGCCACAGGCCCTGCCCCTACTTCACCCCTTCCCCCAAGGCCTCCACTCCTTCCTGCCCCCTTCCCTGAGCCTGCCATGCCCTCGCTCCTCCCCCTCGAGCTTGCATGCCGCAGGAGGCATAGGAAAGGAGAGGGAGGTGCTGATCAGAAGGGCTGCTGGCAGGCGGGGGGTGGGGAGGGAGCTGATGGGGGGCTGCTGAGGTATTACTGGGGCTCTTTGGCAATGTACATAGGTAAATTCTGGCTCCTTCTCAGGCGCAGGTTGGCCACCCCTGGTCCATTGGTTAGGAGGTATGAGTGGGAGAGTCCTGGAGATTTTGGGCCAGAGAAAGATGGTGGTCTTCACTGGTGAGCATTCTGGATCAGAGAGACAGCAACGTTAACCCCAAGCGTTCCAAAAGTCACAGGTACTCTTTGTCTTCTGGTTTCTGAGTCTGTAGGGTACGCTCCGGTCACATTTTCAAGCTTTTCTTTGCAATCAAGAAGGCTGGATTTTTTAAAGATGAAAACAGATTCTCATGTAATCACAAACTTCCAGGAACTGGAACATGAAGAAATACATCAAATATCTCAGCCTTTGTGCAATGTGCCTCAGGTGGCATGCGATCAGGATTCATCACTGAATTTGGTCCACTGGTTGGCTCGTTAGCTTCCCCAGCCCGGGTACTGGCGGGGAGTGAGACACGAGCGCAGATCCACGCCTCCCACACCAAATACCGTGAAACACCTACTAAAATTGGAAGAGCTGGCTACCCTGGAGACAGTAAACAGTCAGATATTTGCTGCCTAAGTTATCACTAAATGGTCTCAGCCCAGCTCCCAGGTGCACACCTCTCAAAAACACCAGCATAACTAGTACCAACTGGTTCCCTTCATGGCAATCTCAGCAGAGCACGCAACAAGTAAGTGGGCATGAGACTTGGATCCCGAGCAGGTGGTCTCCTTACCACATCGTTAAAACATTCATGAGCAAGTGTGCCTAGCTGCTGTTGTGCTATACCTGCTTTGTGGTAAGATGAGGTCATTGGTCCCCAGGGCTGAGAACGGAGCATAAATATCGCACACACGGTGGTATTTCATGAGAGGGAAAAAGGCGTATTCTGAACTCCAGTGGAAATCCTAGAGAAGACAAGGCAGTTTGTAGTCTTCTTATGAATTAGCAGGTCCAATTAAAGACTATGAGGGAGCCTAGGGATTACCTGGACCTGCTAACTTCTGTGAAAACTATGCACTGTCTTGTCTTCCCTAGGATTTTAGCTCATGTTGGTTAATGCTAGTTCAGAGTGAATCTTCTCCCCCACAGTGAAGACAAGACCACACAGAGAAAATCTTCAGTGGTTAAGAGACCTATAGGAAAGAGAGGCCCTTCCCTCTACCCCCCTGAGAGAGTCCTAAGGCAATAAGATTTATTTTAATGCCCAACGTGCTCAATTCAAGACAGGTACTTAAAGAACACTGTTAAAATTGGGGGGGGGGGGGGAAGAGAAGAGAAGAGAGATGTCCTTCCTTTAGATTAGGTGGCCAATCCAAGTAAGCCACGGGCTACCGGCATTCACCTTTCAGCAGCCAAGCAGACCACCATACAGGAGTTTGAGGTCCATTTGAGGCACACTTCAGTCTACTTCTGGCTCCTCCAGACAGGTCTGCTAGAGGGCATGCTCACCAGCCCCTTAAGGATGATATAGTACTGGATGCCGTGGGCACAAAAGAGGGGTGGGGTCTATTGGGTCTGCCTCTGAGAAACTAGGAGAAAAGGAGTGCTTTCGTCCCGTCCAAAGGTTTGCTGGTACCAGAGACTACACAGGAGAACTAGACTAATAGGTACAAGAGCACTCTCTACTGTGGGAAGAGCATGGAAGCTCCGATTCCTACAAACATGCTTCTGTTTCTCCCCTCCAGATTTGCATCCTTATCAGGGTGGCGGAATGGCCACAAAGAATTCAATATCAACCCTTCCTTCACACAAAGGATCAGGATTTCTCCAGCTCCTCCTGCTTATTCAGGATAAGAAGCAATAATCCCCCTGGTATGACCCTGTAATCTGTTGCCATGGAAATGGGTTCAAAAATCAGAAGATCCCAACCTCATGGAGGGGAGGATGGTTTGTGGTGAGAGCATGTGAGTGGGATATTACCCATCTAATTGCAGGGCAGGAGTGAGGGACGAAAGTATGGGTACGGAGGGATTTCCCTAGGCTGGACTCCAAGGGATCTGTTCCAAGGTTCTAGAGTGACACAAAGTTGGATCAAAGTTTTAAAATGTATTTAACAAATTTACCTTTTTCAAAAAATCTTTTTGAGAGTCAATGCTCCATCTTAAATCAGTGTTCTCAATCCCTCCGACTACATCAGTCTTCCTCAGTACCCAATCCACACCAACCCCTCCCACTCCTGAAACTGCTTTGAAAAACTGTCCTTCATCAGTGGAAATATGCTCTAGAGTACCGTAACTTCACCAGAAACTCCTTAAGGGGATGTCTACACTGCAGCTAGGAACCTGTTTCCTGCTGCAGGAAGAGCAAATGTAGACATGCCCAGTGAGTGTAATCTAGGTCTGCAGACATTATAAGTGCTAATGACTCCATTCATCTCAGTGGGATGGGGTCACTCAGAAACCTAGGCTGCTCTGGGGTGGCCCATTAGTAGCAGGGGTTTCAGAGTTAACTACCCATTAATTTGTACTGGACAATTCACACTTCTTCCAGGTACTGTTGCAGGCCCCCAGCCCAGTAGAGAATTCTGTAGGGAAGTGTCACTGCCACCCCATCGTCCCTTTGCTGTTAGCAAATTATAGGAGGACTGGGAAGCGCTGGTGGAATAATTTTTAACAAAAAGAACAGGAGTACTTGTGGGCACGTTAGAGACTAACAAATTTATTTGAGCATAAGATTTTGTTTCATGTTCTCTGTGTATATAAAATCTCCCCACTGTATTTTCCACTGCATGCATCCAATGAAGTGAGCTGTAGCTCATGAAAGCATATGCTCTAATAAATTGGTTAGTCTCTAAGGTGCCACAAGTACTCCTTTTCTTTTCGCAGATACAGACTAACACGGCTGCTACTCTGAAACCTAATTTTGAACAGTACTTTGTCCCAGCAGTGCTCAGCACCACTATGTTACCCCCCAAACAGTTATGAAGACCAGTCCCTGAGAATGTTTTCAGAACAGTGGTAATTTCCCTGTACAGAAGGGGCTCAAAAAACTCTAAGATTCTCTGGATTCCACAAACACATTCCACCTGAGCCACTTAAGCAAAGCAAAGAGGCACTTTGGCTAAATCAGCACCAAGAATGGTCATGGAAGCATGGCTTATTTCATGGAAGATAGCTGCACGCCATCAGTTTCTTATCTACCCTTAATGTCAAATGGAAATGTCAGGTCCTTTACATGGAGGAACATTGACTGTTGTCCTATTTGTTCATTTATATAAAGCCTATGTGTTTTAGAAGAAACCTGAACTATTCTGCTGTAGGTGTCTTATTTCCATTTGAAAGTTCAAACTGTAAATGAACCTTACACTGGTCATGGGGACTGTCTCCTACTCCAGTGAAGCACAGTATGGGTGATAGGATGGCCCAAGTTTGCTCTGTTACACCAAGTGTGTCTTGTCAAAAAGCACATATCAAACATTGGTTTTAAGTTATGCTAGTTCTAAGCTTCTCAAATTCAACTCAGCTCCCACTGTGCAATTCAAATCCTGACTCCACCCCAGATACAAGAGGCTATAGAAAATAATGTTTCAAGGAATAAGCCTGAAAAAGGGGAAAAAATAACTAATAGAAGCGTATATAAGGTATATAAAGCTTCCTTAGGCCAGTACAACTCCATTCGATTCAGCAGGAATCACCAAAAATAACCAAAGCCTAAAGAGCACCATTAACCCCTGCTTACCTTTCTAAGTTGCTATAGTGCACCACTGTATGGCATGAGTGTACCATCTTGGCATTGCTTTCCCTAGTGGGATTCTGTTCCATTGCACTTATACACGCCTGCCTCCCCGCTAATGAACCAACCAAAAGTCTGCAAACCAAGTAAGTAGCTCTCACCTTCCCCATTATAATGCCTGTTCATTTGCTTAAAAAAATAAAAATAAAAAAAAAATATTGGAGCTGGAAAGAAAATCTCAAAGCCTGAGGCCAAACTTACTTCGGTATAAGTAGATTGCTCAGGGGGTGTGAAAAATCCACACCCCGTAGCAACACACTGACCTAACACCCAGTGTAGATAGCACTATGACATGGGAGAGTTTCTCCAATTGACATAGTTAATCCACCTTTGTGAGTGGCGGTAGCTATGCCAATGGGAGCTCTCCCATCAGCATAGTACTGTCTTCACTAAGGCCAGCTCTATACTATCACTCACTTTGATATAATTTATGCTCCTGGGTGAATTCTGTGCCAATGTGCAATGCAGAATTTGTGCAGAATTAATGTTCTTTGTAGAATTTTATTTTACCCCTGCAAAATAGGCGCTGCAAAGCTGCTGGACCTGGCAGAGTTCAGCTTACCAGCTCACAGTGTGCCTGCACGGGAGGCATGGGCAGGCTGCAGTTGCTGGCATGGCCTGAATGAAGGAAGCCTTGTGTGGGCCACAGCCTTGCAGCAAGTAGAGCTCTGAGTCCAGCAGGGATGCAGACTGCACACACGGGCTACCGAGCCTGATCCTCATCTGCCCAGGGATGGGAGCAGACCCAGCTGCGCCATCTCTCCCAAACGGTGAGGAAGGGAAGGCTGCACCGCATTCCGCAGAGGGACAGTAACGAAGCTGCACAGAAAGGAGCCTGTGGCTGGGCTCTGGGGAGGAGCGAGGGTGCGGGCATCTGGGCCTGGGGGCACCTCGCAGCTGGTCTCTGGGGGGAAGAGGTGCAAGTGTCTGGGCCAGCAACCCCCAAATACCCCCTCCCAGTGTACACACCCCTCCAGCATGCTCCAAATACCCACCCCTATTGTACGCCCCCCTTCCAACTGCCCCTCGCCCTGCCATTGTCCTCTATTTAGGAACTTGAAATATGGTACCCCTACGCGGGCAAGGCAAAAAAGTGAGAATCAACTACGAGATGTGTCCAGCTGGCATGTGTGACACACCGAGTCAGGCACTCAACAAAAGCATAGAGGTTTCTTTAATTCTCTACTCATGGGGAAATCTTTTGTTGTTGACTGTATTGTTACAGACATACTTGCTGACAGATATTTTGAAATAAATCATCAAAATAACTGAAACTGGAGGGATTATATTGTGTTATTCTAACAAATAAAACATGGAGACTTTTAAAATATAGGGTGCAGAATTTTTAATTTTTTGGCACAGAATTCTGCCAGGAGTAAAACGTTCATTGCTCAGGGGTGCAAATAAGCCACCCTCCTGAGCAATGTAAGTTACACCCACCGAAGCAGAGCTTCTCCCGCTGACATAGCTACCACCTCTCATGGAGGTGGATTTAATATGCCAACGGGAGAACTCTCTCCCATGGGCACAGAGCATCTCCACCAGACGCACTGTAGCGGAGCAGCTGCATCAGTGCAGGTGCACAGATAAATAACTTATTGTAAATAACTTATTGTAATATAGTTCACAAAAAATGCCAGCCACTGACACATCTACAGAAGGAAGGGAAGACACTTCAGATTTTATGAATTTATGCATCTCCTGTAAGAGCCAAGTGCCTGGTGTTCAGTTATGGAACACAAAGACAGGAAATAGTTTTGGGGACGGGGAAAAAAATGTATCCGGCTATCCCCCTACAAATAACTGCTCCCAAACAGCTCAAACTTTTGCCCATTTCGGAATTTTGTTTCCTAGACAGATACTGAAATTATGGAAGAAATTAAAAAAAAAACAGAAATGCCCTTCTCAGTTGCGTTCCTACCCATTCCACATATTTTAATCACACACAATTTTACCGTAAGACCCAAAAGTCCCAGTAGCAACTGAGGCATCCCCATGCTTGGTACTGAACAATCACATAAAGACGCAGTGTTTGCCGCAAAGAGCTTACAACTAGACTGGACAAAATTGGATTTTATTTTTTAAGAATTTGGACAAATACCCATTTTTAAGCATGTTTTCAACTTTTTACAGGTGTGGGAAATGAACGGGGGGGGGGGTCAGACACTAATTATTTAACGGCAGGGGACATAACTACTTGTGGACTGCCAAAGCTTTGTAACTGTTAAAACACAAGCTGTCAACATCACGTCAAAATATTCGGAGCAGGCGGCTACTAAATCAAACTAAAAAGTGCTGAAGCAGCATCTTCCTTAGCTGCAAATGTTGATAATCCAGGGAAATATATTCCCCCCCCCCCGCACACGGTTTACGGTGAAACGGACCTTTATAGCCATTTTTCGATCAAATCTCATCCTCCCAAGCCTCTTTAGAGCCTAAATACCCGGGGGGGGGGGTCAGACAGGGCCACGGCACCCGAACAGGACAGCTCCGACGGTTTATGGACCGCCTAGTCCCGTGAGCATCTGTCCTTCCTACTCCAGCCCGGTCGGGGCCAAAGCTCCCAGCGGCCGGGGTCTTTTCTCCTCTTTTGCCGCCTGTGCGCCAGTGACAAGCTCGGGGGAGAGCTACGCCTCCTCCCCTGCTTAGCAGAGGGCGCCGGGCTTCCTGCCCCTTCAGTCTCTCTCCTTCAGCCACCCGCATGGCGAGCACGGTCCCCTCCACGCGTCGTCCCCCGTCCCGCCCGGCCAGCCGGCCCCACCACGCGCCCGCAAGAGCGCCACCCGCCGCGGCGGCAGCGCCCGGGACCCCGGTCCACTTCCCGGATTCCCCCTTCGACCGCACCCCGCCTCCCGCGGCGGCAGGACCCAGGCACCCATCGCCGCCTCCGCACAAAGGGAGCCCCGCGCGGGGGGGGGGGGGAAGCGAGGCAGCAGGGAAAGCCCCGCTCCCCGGCGGAGCGCCTACGGGAGGAGCCCGGCGGCAGCGGGCCGGCCGGCGCGGTTCCGCTTCCCGCGCCCATGCGGCGGAAGAGGAGGCCGCCCCTTACCTCCGCGCGATCCTGCAGAGGAGCAGCCCGGCGGCGGCGGCGGCGCAGACGGTGACCCCCAGCCCCCCGGCCAGGCCGGCGACCGGGCAGCCGGCCAGCAGCGCGCTGGCCGCCTCCATTGCCGGAGAGCGGCCCGCGGAACGCCCGGTAACGGCCCGCCCGCCCCGAAGGCGGAGTAGCCGCGCGGAGAACGCGCCTGGGCCCCTCCGCGCGCTCCCTCGCCAGCCGATCCGCCGCCTGTGACCTTCGCCGCCGCGCTTTGTAAGCGCCGCCGGCCGCCCCTCCGCCCCGCCGCGCGCCCGCCGGTCCGCCAATCAGCGGCGGGCAGAGGGGGCGGGCGGGGATCTCGGAGGCTTGGCGGAGGGGGGAAGCGTGCAAGTGACTCATGCCTCGGAGGCGGCCCCCGGCTGCTGCGTCTGCAGCGGCTGGCCGGCGGAGGTGGGCGTAGGAGTGGAGGAGGCAGCGTGAAAGGCCAATGTCGTGCCAGGGGGGGCTGTGAATCAGGGAAGGCGGGCGTGTGTGTGATTCAAGCGCGCAGCGGCCGGCCTGGCAGGGAGGAAGAAGAGGGCAGTGGTCCGACAGCCGCACGGATTGGTCGTTGCACGCACCAGGAGGGCAGCTGGGGAGAGACGGGTTGTGAAACGTTAAGATCGTGCGGAGCCAGGGAGGCGGCGGAGAAGGTCGTGTTAGAGGGACGGGCAGGGGGCCAATCCCTCTCCAAGTCCGAGCAGGTTCCCTACCTGGGGTGCAGATGCTAGGGGAGTGAGAGTCAGAAAATGTTGAAGATCCAGGCTGCGGCTTGTACGAACTGATTCTGTGCACTGCCCTCAGCTTGGACTGTGAAGAGTGACCCTGTTCCCTTTCCTCATGGGAAATGTTTCATCTTATCTACTACCCTGGGGCTTGCAAACAATGGAAAGACCCAGCGCTGCAACCCCCTCCGGTTTTCAGACTGGCAAGGTAAATCTCGGTTTTTCAATAAGTTTCTGGTCTTTGAGAGAAAAATGACATGAAAGTATGCTAGTTTTGCTTGACAAATGCAGGTTAGTTACCGGTCTCCTCTACATCAGCCCAGCACTGGCTTTCCGAGCCTATGGCTAGAGTCAGTAATTTGATGGAAGAGTAACTGGGGCAGGGCCCTCTCTCTCCTGCCTCTGTTCAAGTCCACGTCCACCTCAGAGACCTTTCGCCTGGACGAACACTGGGTGCAGGTTGTTTACAATATTAGTTTCCACCGCCCATATACTCTACACAGCACCACTCCAACAGTCCTGGAGAACCCTCCGCTCCTGGGGCAAGCAGGAAAGAGCACTCTTCCTGTCTGCTTCCCTGCACTTCCTTCCTGTGCCTTTTGTACCATCTGTCTAATTAGCCTCGCAGTTCTCAGCCCATCAGTTAGGCACAGCTCTTCTTAATGAGGTCTGCTCTCAAGTATTGAATTAGAACTGCTGTACCCAGCAGTCTGTCACACACCTCCTTACCCCCTCCCCCACCATCCCTTACCAGAGGTGCCTCCATGTAGGAGTCTCTCTCTCTCCCTAGGGTAATCATCTGGGTCACCCTGGTGGAGTCTGCTCATTTTCCACCCACAGAAATCACACTTTGTGGGAGGAGGATACCCCCACAGCTCAGGCTTAGCCCACAAGTCTTCACAGCATGGGCACCTGGGGGAATGGCTCACAAGATTCTCTCCCTTTGTATCTAGCAACGGATCAAGGTTACTCTCTTTATCCCACTGCTCACTCGGGGCCTCGGGTTCTCCAAATCCTCAAAGCCATGCCTGGGTTTCTTCTCCTTGGGGCTGTGGAGCAGGGGACTTCATAGGTCCAACAGGCTCTACTAAGGAGTTCAGGCTATTTCCCCTGTACCTCCTTCCTTAATTCCTATCCCCGCACCCTCAGTTTCCTGAAGGACTCTCCTTTCCTTCTGACTTACGCTTTGTTGTCTAGAGGCTTCTACTGCTTTTCTTTCGGGCTCATTCTCTTCTCTTTCCTCTGGCTTCTTTTTCCCCACCCTGGGATTCCTTATACCGCCTTGTTTCCCTGTTGGGAAGGGGTTCCAGTCAGTGCCCAATACAACCAGATAGGACAGCCCGTCCACTACCCCAACCTGTTTCCAACAAAACCTCCCACTGACCTCAAGGCGCACCCAGGCCATAGGGCAGCATTTCTTATCCCCATGGACTCACTATGTTCCTAGTTGCTCCTAGAATCATCCAGTAAGACTTCACCAGCTCCCTCCAGACCAGAGAGCAAGCTGAGGCTGTATCCACAAGTCCCCTCCAGAGAGTTTCCTTCCCACCATAACTGAAGTGTGGACAGTTTGTCCATTGCTTTTCTCTAGTTTTGGCCCAGCTACAAAACTCAGCAAAACCACAGTCCATGTACAGGCAATCCCTGCGTGTGTCCCTGTCACCTGTCTCTCTATCCCCTTCCTGCTGAGGGTCTCTGGTCTGCCTCCCATGCTCCAGATCCCTATATGGTAATCCTCCCTTTGTGGGAAAGTCCACCTCTGTGCATTCCTCAGTTAATATTATGGCCGCATCCATCAGACCCCGTAGATGCTTCCTGGCCCACACTTGGTTATTCTCAGGAAGGCCCTGAAGGAACTGTTCTAGCACCAGAGCTCCCTTATTCCCCGCTCCCCAGTTTGGGTGTCTGGTCTCAGTCAGCAGATGGCCTAGTCCATCTGCCTTTGGGTGAATGCCCAGGGCCATAAACCCCCAGCCCGCCTTGCAGATCAGAACTTTCAGTGGAACTTCAGTGGGCAGCCCCACCCGCTCCAGAATGGCTCCCCTCACTGCCTTGTAATTCGTGGCTTAAGCCTCATTCAGAGCCATATAGGCCGCTTGGGCTTTCCCCACAGATAGGGAGCCAGCCTCAGGGCCCAGGTTCCCCTATCCCAACCTGCATCCATACCTACCCTCTCAAAAGTACCCAGAATGCATCAGGATCCTCAGCAGGGCCTATCTTATGTAGGCCCTAGGCCCTGTGTCTGGTTTACCATCCCCCATCACAGGACTCACCACTTTCTGTAGGAGCTGCTGTGACATGTTGGCAAGCTTTTCTGCTGTGAGGCCTGCCTCTCCATGCGATAGGCTTGTTGGAAACTTTGCAGGGTCTTCTCTGTTTCACCAGCCATTGCAGGGTCTCCTCCATCATCCAGGCCACCAAACCTTCACGCTGGCTACGATCCCAGACAAGCCCCCACGTGTGGCAACCCCCCCCCCAGCCCCCGCTCAAGTTCACAGACAGTTCAGAGGCCTTTTCAGGTAGAACACCCAGTGCTGTTTATTTGCAATATTAGTCTGCACCACCCCCATATCCTCCCTCCAACAGTCCTATGGAGCCCTCAGCTCCCAAGGCAAGCAGGGAAGACCAGTCTCTCCCATCCCACTTTCTTCCTGTGCCTTTTGTATCATCTGCCTAACAGCCTGATTAGCCTCTCAGTCCTCCTCAGCCCAGCAGTTAGGCACAGCTCCTCTTAACGAGGTCTGCTCTGTTAGAGCCGCAGTGACCAAAGTGCTGGCTCAGCTGCTATTTCCCAGCACCCCTCTGGTCCCCTGCTTTTGACCCTGTTGAATCATTCTTTGTCCCCTGCTTGACTTGAACCTTGGATTTAGTGCTTCCTCCCCTCAGGCTGGGGGAGGGGCCTTCTGATACAGGTAGGCTGGTTCCCTCCCCCTCCCCCCTGAATTTAATAGATGATGTTGCCCAGTACACAGCTGTGAAATGGAAGTGGCACCTGGGCTGCAGCTTCTGGCTGGCTGGAAGTGGAACAGCTCTTTGGCTATAAAGAGGGTCAGTTCAATAGAGAGGTGCAGCCTAGGATCAACAAGAGGGGCTGCTTTTAAGAAACCAGCACTAGTTTTACATTTCTCAACTTCTGGACACCTGTATTTGGCCTAATTTTCCAGAGGTGCTAAGTACCCACAGTTCCCACTGACATCAAAGAAAATTCCAGGTGTGAGAACTTCTGAAAACCAAAGACCAAGCTGTTTCAAAACCTGGGCCCCCAGAATCAATGGACAAATCAGAAAATTTGGCTGAGACACCTGTATTCTAATCCTAGCTCTGACACACTCCCTCCTTCTGGCATTGGTCAAGTTGCTTATAATTTCTGCCTCCTTTACTTCCAACTGTACAAGAGAGATCTACCCACTTCATAATTACGAAGCAAGGCTGCTTCCACATGAGTACTTACTAAAAATGAAACAGGACCACAAAGACAGGTGGGGATGAGGCAGAACATGAAAGAAAAGGGGAATAGAGAATGGAATGAATATACACAAACTCTTCAAAGTTGGAGGAAATCAGCTACTTTTCAGGAGGAGGAAAAAGAAGTGACAGATCAAGACTGCACCACTTTCTCTAGGCACGACCATAATATATAACCAGTCATGCAAACAGCCTTCTGAGGAGCCAGGACACTACACCTGATCCATCCTCTCACCATCAATTCCATCAGAGCTACCCCAAAAATTAGACTTACAGAAACTGGTATCCTGAACCACCGTACGGCTTGTTTTAACCATTCTCCTACAACGGGTGAAATCCTGGCCTCACTGTTGTCAATGCGAGTTTTGCCACTGACTTCAATGGGGCCAGGATATTACCCAGTATTTGCAACATGGTGTTAGGAAGCAAGAACCTGGAAGTGAAACAAGTGACATTGACTAGTATATTTTCATTACCTAAACAGAATGAATTTTTAAAAAGACCACATCAATTGTGAAAAAACACAAACATCTCATCATAAAAAGGACTCCCCTGCCTTTTTAGAGTATTTTAACATGAATGTCCCTTGAACTATTTCCAGTCCTTTCCTCCAATAATGGAGTTAGGCCTAGACTTACTGAAGCAGACTTCAGTGAGAGATTACTCACAAAGCATGACATTAAATGTGTATAAATCTTTACAGGATTAGGGTCTTAGACTTTTGAACTTTTTGGATTTTAGTGTAAGGGGAGGGAATAATTTAAACTTGAATTCATCTTCCAACAGCTGTCAATATGATACTTTCAATCACCATCAAATAATTTGCCAAGGTCATTAGTAAAAACAAAATCCAAAACACCTTATTGAACAGGCTTAGGTATTTTAAAAAACCCTGTTTGTAATCTCAAGTTTTGAGCTTCAAGCAAACCACTAGTTTCCCTTTTTCTAAAAGGGAAGCACCAGCAGCTCAGACACTTGACCAATGCTGTAAAAGGGAGCCAATGTACATGAAAAACAGGAATAATTTAAGAAAGCAGATCTCAGATTCAAGTTTTGAAGGAATAAGCAGCAAAAATCTTTTGGTTTTCAAAACTGACAGTTTAGAGTCCCACAAGGGTTTTAGAAGAGAGACAAGAAGCAAAACTATTTTAAGAGTCCTTTCACAATTTCTAGTTTATTCAACTTTCAATTTTTTTAATTTTAAATTCAAATTAAATGTTACATTCTCTCCTTGCCAATGAACCACTGTAGGATTTAATAAATTCTTCTATAGTTACATTGGGCCTCATCTATAGGGTACATATGCTTCACTTCCTCCTACCTCTGCAGTTGTCCTCAAGGGGGGCTTAACTGTTAGCATCCAGATTGGCATTCTAGTACAGAGACAGAGTGGGTCAGTAAGTACATTTCTAACCATCATGGTTATTCTCATTAGCCTTTTATAAGCAGACAGGATTCTAGAGCCCTAGCCTCACTCCTGGGCTTTTTCCTAACTATTTGTAACACACTCCGAAGTCTGGGTTTGCTTCTTGGTGAAGTTAGAGAAGTAAACACTGGTGCATGGCCAAGAATTCAACACCTGCTGAAGTCACGAGGAGCTCAGTTGTTCAGTTCCACTGTAGAAAAGACAGAAGATGATCTTTCTTGCGCTGTAGCATTTGTCTCAGCTGTCAAAGCAAATTACACTAATGGGTACAAGAACACAGTGGCCAGTCAAAAAGGCAAAACCAATTGTAACCCTTTAAGTCCCCCCAAAATAATCCAGAAACACCCAGCAATTATACCCGGACAGTGATATCTAGGCCGCTGGGTGCTACAACAATGTACGTGACTGCTTAAGTTTAAGCACCTTTCAAGAGCCCCATGAAAGGATTCGAGTTATGCAGGGTGCGTCATTTAAAATGGAAAGGCAGGAGCTATGTCACTGACTCGTGGTGAAAGATGACCAAAGTGTGTGTGTGGGTGGGGGGGAGCCATTCAATCCGGTCTCTTTGGAGCACACAAGAGATTACTGAACCTACATTAAGTGGGGGGGGGAGAACAGTCCAATAGGTTGTACTGGAGTAGGAGATCTGTCTCTCTCCATTTTTAACTTCATACATGGTTTCCTTAAAGTCTCATTACATAACTTTATATGGTTTTTACTTAGCCCAGTGAGGTAGCAAGGGTTATCAGGAGGTAAAATGTGCATGATTCCATTCCAATCCCCAAGTTTCTATTTCCCGGGGCAAATCAGATTAATAATAATTATTGATATCACCAATTAAAACTGTTTAGCTCCTAGATATTGCACCAGAAAGTGGAGCTCTAGAGTTGGCTTCATACCTCGAAGAATTTGTACTGATTCCCCCATGCCATTCAGAAAAGAAGTCACCCACTGGAGATGAGGAAAGTAATAGATTAGAGAAGACTTAAATGATGCAAACATTAAATGAGGTGCCCCTCCCAAGTATGATTTAAGTTTATCTCAGGGGAGCTATTTTGCTTAGCCTTTACAGGAATGTCTTCCAACATAGTGGCTTATCCAGGAAATTCCGGCATGAACATTTTATACTGGTCGAGTTGCAAGTTACAAAGCTGCCTCACTGTGCTCAGTACCCCATTCTGAAAGATCACAGGAATGATGAGTATTACACCCATGAATCAGCCATGAAGCACACTGAAAAGTCTCAGGCCTCAGTACTTCTGGGAAACAATAGTGTGACACACCAGTGGTAGGTCTCAATTTCAGACGCCAAACCAGTTCCTCTCCCACTTCAATACAGTTTTAATGACTATCAATCCAAGAGACATCTCAATAGCACAGGTACATATATGCCACATATACCTGTGCTTAAAGAAAAGGACAAACAAAACATACATAAATTAAATGCATGATTTAATTTAGTAGCAGTTTAATTCTGAGTCATCTCTCCTTAAGTTAAAAAGTTTAATTAACTATTAACGTTAATGAGTTGAACCCTTCCAGAAAGCATGAATCCAAAAGGAAAAAAGTGTCCAGCAGGTGATCAGAGACTCATAGCTATTCTCCATCTTCATCACCTGTATCAGTCTCTTAAATGGCTATTTGCTCAAGTCAGTTTTTATTTTCCAAAGGATGTTCCCTGGCTCTGCTACTTAGTGCGGTCTTCCAACAGGTACACAATTAGCTCATAGGTGGACAACACAATGGCTGTGTTTGGTATCTGCCTGATGAGCTGCGCAAAGAGTCCTCTATAGAAAGCCAGGTAGCCTTCCTCACGTGCTACCAGACGAGCCGTCTGAAAGAAAGTCTTGTATTTTGTGCCTTCCTCTCGCAGTCTTGTCCGTATGACCTCTGTGGGGGAACAAACAGAGCACTAGGTTAGTGTCTCCAGTCAAATCCCCCAGCGCAGAAACACATACAGGTTTCGGAAAGAGCCTGCATAGCTTAGGGCAACCAGAACCTTACCCTGGACAAGTGAGATGCCTGTTGGATAATCCGCTCACCTACAAACCCTGGAGTCCTGCAGGCACTGCTCGTCAGGCAAGGCAGGAAGTTAAAATTGGCTTTCCACTTCCATGTAAACACCAAACTGCACAAAAAATGGATGGCTTGCTCATGACAGCTGTTAGTCAGCTGACTACCTCCTCTGTTTCTGCTCACATTCCCCACACTGTGCTTTGGGAAGGGGGTACACAGTTAAGTATGTCCTGTGCTCTCCTCAAGCTGGTGTATGGTGTGAGCTGTGGCTTGGTGGCATTTACTTACGATGAAACAGAGGGAAGCCACTTCTGATTTGGCACAGCTACAGTGTTGTTCAAGGCCATAGCTGTGATCGACAGATGCATTTGGGCTGGATTCCAATTGATTGAACAAGAGAGGCGGCTTGCAGTACAGTGCTTTCTGTGAGGGGCCCACCACTCTGAAACTAGCTTCCTCCTCTGCTCCAAAATAGCCAGGCTCCATTGAACTTCAGAACATCTTGCAAGATGCATCAATTTGTGTGGGCTGCTGTGGCGGGCAGCTTTGGAAAGGAATCAGATTTGGGGTGGGGGGGATATCTGCATGGGGTGTGGGCTGTTTAGCTTTATGGCAGCGGCATCTACTGCCTTAGATAGGAGCCACTTGTAATTTGTATAAATCAAAACATTTATACAAGAATCAGGCTCTCTTTGGACAAGTCACCCTAGATTTTTTTTCTTACCTGACTCATTTGCACATAAATTTATATACTGTTCAGGTATGATGGAAGTCAAAAACAGTCTCTGTACAGTTGCAATAAAAACTGGCCTCATCTAATCTGTCTGGAGAGCTATGGCAGAGAAAGGCTTCTTATAGATTCAGAGCATTGATGGCACTATGAAATCTCTATGGAGTTGCATTCATTAAACAAGGTACTGAGGACAATTTAAAAAAGGAAGAGGAAGGCCTGGAATAGAATTAGTTTCTGACTAAAACTAAATTAGTCAATGGTTTGGTGAATCGGATTTCATGGTCTTTTCTCCCCCCTGGCTCTCTTCCATTTGTGATGTGATCTGTTGCCTAAAAGTTAGTGCCAAGAATGAGGTAAAAGCCCAGATTGGCATTTTCATGGTAGCATCTAAGGGTATCAGACTAAGAATTCAAGCCATGTTAACAGCCAGTATCTAGGGCTCTGATTTTAAAAGGAAGGAAAGAATTTGGCAGAGAGAGATGTGCAGGGAATCAGAATAATTTTTCCATAAAGCACAGCATATAGCGGAGTAAAGAAATACTGCCCGATAAGGAAGAGAATATCTTTGGCATTTTAGGACCAGCCTCATTGCCCTGTTTCCATCTCTCCCTTTAGCAGCCTTCTCCATGCTACCCCTTCTGTATGGAACTCCCATCAATTTTCATTGTCTGAGGGGATGGTGATGGCTAGGCCAAATCCCTGCTAAACCCCTCTACTGAGCTGCCTACAAGAGGTGGGATGCGGCATCTATTTAACCACAATGACAAGCATAATCCAAATGCTGCAACCTTGTCATTCCCCAGCCCCCTTCTCCCTTGATGCATCTCTTCAGGACAGAAACAATAGTCTATTTGTTCTGTAAAGCACTTACCTCCAGTCATTTATGTGGCACTCAAAGTGAGCTAATAAAAATGAAACAAACACACTCATGCTCCAAAGACCTGTGAGGAGCTGGATGAGGCTAATAGTGAAGAACAAGAGAAGGGAGGGAGAAGAGTTCGCTTTCTGTAGCCAACCTCCTTCAGGAAGTCCCAGCAATCAGCTGTTTAGCTAGCAAGGAGTAAGGGGAACAATGCTGAAGATCTGGGTACATAGACAGTCACTGCAGTAACATGGCATCTGCAGACATCCAGATTAATAAGAATATTACAGCACTGTCAGCCATAGAATAATACAGACTAAAGGCAACAGCTGTTCTACTGTACTGGTAAATGGAGAGTTTTAACATACCATGCGGATAAGCAATACAGGAGGCACAGCCCTTAGAAACAGCAGCAGCAAACATCAGTCCAAAAAAGTTTGTGGAGTTCCTCTTGGTCCCATTAGTAGGGGAAGGGGGCAGCTGGACATCCTTCAGGTGCTTCTTTAAACTTTCATAAATAGCAAAGCAGATAATGGTCTCCGAAATCCCAGCATAGGAGGCCGTCAAGCCTCTGTAAAAACCACGGACCCCTTCTGTCTGGTAAACGTATCTAGCACACTGCCAAGCATTCATCGGCTTTGAACCCCTGACTCTAAAGGGAGCAAATTAAAACAGGGTTAGAACAAGGCAAAACTCAAGAGGTTCAAAAATCTGCACAGACATTACAAATGAAAAGTGACCCAGGAGAAACAAGAACAGCTCTCTGCTAAGTGTAGCTGCAGGAATTTTCTAGGAACGCTGTGCAGAGACTTTTAATGTTCCTTTCATTGCTTTTGGCATTGTAGTCACATTTCAAATGCCAGTAGCAGGATTGTAATGCTAATTGTGCACATTTGCCTTTTCCAGTCAGCTAATACATGCCTGTGCTAATCTTTTCAGCGCCAGTCCTGGCTCCTCTGTCATAGTTTAGTGCTTTAATAACAGTACTATGGAGGGAGCATTGCTTTTTATTGAACTAGCAATTTCCTTCTTGTCTGGTTGGGGTGGGGCCAGAGACAAAGGTCTGTCTGTGGAATGATTCTTCAGGTAACAAGCAGCATTTAGGTTCAAAGGTGCCACCTAGTGAACTACTGGAGTTAGGCTTTTTAAATAATTTATAAACTGCGTAAACCAACATATTTTCAAGTACTTCTTGGTGAGTAATCTCAGTATCTTAAGGATCTTTCTGATCTATCACCAAACATATCCCTGGGAAAAAAATTGCCATTTTAAAGAGTCACATTATTAATGTAACCTTAACTATAGCTGAGCTCTCACTGTGCTAGAATCCCTCATGGCTTTCACATCCACCGGTGGATGTGAATCATTCAGCGCCAAGCTGTTACTATCAATTTTTACGTAAGACTATCCTCTGTCTCTAGAACATGTGGTTGAGAGTAATAGAGTCTTGAAGGGGGAGCCAAAGGACTTTAAACCCCTGAAGGGGACCCTTTTATTGCCATTATAGTGTTCTATGAAATTAAACAACCTCAATGATAGGATTTTTAAAAAAAACTTCACATTGTTCAGAGCGTAGCTAATGGGCAGTTACGGAGGGGCTTGTATTATTGAACTAGCCGAAGAGAATATAGAACCTACTTCTGTATGATTTAGGGCCAATATTAATGCTTTTTTTGTCGTAGAGGGGACACACATTGGATCCTCAGTCCTGACCTTTACCTCGTTGAACCCACCCTGAGCATTTCTCTTCAGTGCTTGGATAGTTCGGTAATGGGGGTCATACAAGTGCCGCACAATCTTTCATGTACTTAGGTTTGACACCACTGTGTGTGAGGTGGGAAAAATGGGGAACTGAGGCAGAGAAAAAGACTAGTGACTTGTCCAAGGCCACACAAGAAGTCTGGGGCAGAGGTGGGAACTGAACGTGGGTCTTGAATCCCAAGCTAGCACCAATTGGACCATCCTTCCCCTCCTCAGTAGTGACCCCTCTTGTCAAATTAAGGTACAAAATTGATAGGCTTAAGCTGTACCCTGGTCATCTGACAGGACAGGGACTTAAAGGGTATGGGGGTTGACTGGGACAGGGAATAGGAAAAGCGCTTTGTCAGGGATGCCAGAGCCACAGATGGAAGGGGCAAGAACGTGTGTTTTGGAGCTCCTCTCAACTAAGATGACCCGATTTCTTTCAGTCACTTACTTCCGTTCCAGCTGCATTCTGGTTTTCACCATCCATATAGGGTTCATCAGGGAATTTGTGACAAAAGCTGAAAGACAAAGAAAACAAAAAAACAGCGTAATTAAGAGGGATTGGTTGCTGCAATAACCATGACAATTGCTAAGCTTTAATGCTCTGTAGTCCCATAGGCGAGATTCTATTTAGAGATTTCAGAACAGGAAGTATAGGGAGGGACGTAGTCAGTTTGGAATCAACACACTGCTACAGAATCATAGCAAGTTCCCCTTATGAGGTATTCATTCTCTCTACCGTAGGATTTTGTTAGCACTCAGCACTGGTATTATTATGTAGCCCGGGTTGCTGTAAACAATCTTTCTATAAGATTTAATATTTACTGATTGGTTTTAGAATAATTTATTAACTTGTCCATGAACCAATCATCCATACCAGATAGTTCAAGACTCTAGGTGGTGCTGTTGAGCCATCTCCTTAACTGAACCCATCCATGCTTGAAATAATTTGAGAATGTTTTTTAATGGGCAGTTAGGTGACTTAGGTCTGAGTAAACTGGTGCAGTCATCCTGAGGTAAATTCTCCCAGAACAGCAAAGTACCATCCCAACACTGACAAAGAGAGAGACTACAAAGAATAGCTGATTTAAAAACCATTCTGATTGGGGATTGGCTGATTTCAATTAAATTGCACCTTTCCTTATTGTTCACAGGAGCATCAGCATAACCTCCTCCTCCTCCTCGTCTGCAAATGGCAAACGTATTTTCAGAAGAAATGTACACAAAGTTTTCCACATTAAAAGGGTTCCTACATAAGCAAGATGAAATACACTTGAGCACTAGCACATTCACTTGATATTGTGCTGCATGAGAGGTTAGTAACTTCACCTCTTCCCACCCCTTAAATCTTTAAGTCTCAGTTTCAAAGGCACTTATTATAACACGCAAATGGTTTCTTTCCCCAGCTGAGGGAATGACGACATATTGCTGGTCGCTGCTCAAGAACTGCAGTGCTTGGTGTATAACACAGGGTAAGATTTCTTTAAGACTAGGATTGTCAAAGGAGCCTAAGGCCCTGTCTATACTCTAATTGTACCGCTTGAATTATTCCGGTATAGTCTAGCACTACAAGCCCCCTAGTGGGATGCATTTACACCAGTACAAAAGTGTTTTGTTTTTTTTCTGGTAAATCTTATTCCTGTATGGGAAGGAGAATAAACTAGTCCAGAATAAGACACCTTTATATTGGTATAATTGTGCCAACACTAGGAGTTATAACAGTGTAAGTATTTCAGTAAATAGTTACTACTCCCCACCCCGAACCCCCCTCCCCAACATTGTTTTACTTGTGTAAAAATGTCGACAGAGCAGGCCTAAGGGACTTGTGTGCCCAACTCCCTTGGAAAGCCCCATAGTCTTATTTGAAAATCCCAGCTTAAATTCCTTGTTCCACTGGGTAATCCATCCAGTACTCTTCAGAATTTGTGACATATTGGACCCTCTGCGGTATACCAGTTGTTAGGCATTTCTTTATGTGGGGTGACTACAGCATGTACATATCTTATGTGGGTATTCACCTGGCAGGCTCCTCTAGAGTTTTATTTCTCACCTTCCAAATGCTTTACGGTGACTTTGAAAGTATCCTTGTCAGAGCGTCCCACAACTATGTTATACAACTGGTAAAAACAACCCTTGTTTGGAATTAATTCCTCCCTGGTTGAAACGGATACTCAGTTGTGTAAGTAGAGAGCTGCAGAAGTAAGCTGCATGACTAAGCCTCTGCATGAACATTAACTTCTAGTTCTGCAAAGAGGGGTTCCTTAAGAATCCATAGAGGAGCTTGCCAAGTTGCCTCCTGCCTCCCTGTTTTGAAGAGAGCTGGAAGTTTCTGGTCCAGCAGAGTTGATTTTCAACAGTCCCTGTACTTTGATTCCTGAGAGGTGCCCTTCCCAACATCATTGTTTCATGAACTCAGCCACCTCTCCTGATCTCAATCTTTTATGGAGATCATTTGCTGGATAAATGTTCCTTGGGAAAAGAATGCCCTTCTCCATGGTGAGGCCCAGCAACACAGTGGGTGTACAAACCCAGGGAGACCAAATGAACATTTTCAGGAAGATCTGGGCATTTCTGCACCATAATACACAGCTTGTGTCTTCGTGTGTATTATGGTAGCATACAGAGGTATCGATCAGATCAGGCGCCATTGTACAGGGTACTAATACAAACACAGTTCCCTGTTTTATGCTTCATTGCCAACATTTCCTGCTGCTTTAGTTGGGAAATGTGCTTTAGGCAGCCCTAGATGGTACGTGTACCATACAGAGTAGCATGTCGAAAGAATTATGGACCATCTGATAGATAAAACTTCTTCATTGCCCTCTATAAAGAGAGGTTCTTGAGAGTGGAGTGGAAAGGAAATGGTGCGTGACTGATTCTGGAGTAGGATCACCACGGATAACCCATTACTGGAAGCAGAATGGCTGGGCACCTTTGTACTATGGCAAGACAGCCTCGGAGACAAAGGGACACCCTCCATGTGATAACATACCTGCAGAGCCTGCTGAGCAAATGTGCACAATGTTGCTGTTGGGCACAAAAGTGCCATTAAATCGCTCCTTGGCTTTGGAGTAGCATGCAAAGTAGACCGCCCTGTGCCAGGAAGAAGAGAAGAAATTGCAACAGAGGATAATCTACAGACATGCAATTCAAACCAGTCACTGCTTTCCTCCCATAGTCCTGACCAACAAGGTAGATCTCAGAAGGGCCTCAACATTATTGTTTCCATCTGCAAAGGCTCAGCCTGCCAACCTGCACCGGGATGTCTGCCTTTACAGCCAGAGGATTAGAACTAGGGTGTCGTGCATTTCATAGCTTCTGTGGGCCAAGCTCAGTGTGCACATCAGGAACTCCATGCATTCCTCCATTCCACCCCACATGTTCCCATGTGCCACCCCCTCTATTTCAGGGACTCCCTGCAACTTCCTCACTGCTCCCTTACGTACAGGGCTCTAACTCCCACATCCTTCATTCACCTCCTCAATGCCAGTGGCTCTGCCTGCCCCCCATTCCTCCCTCTCAATCTCCCCCCTGCCACCAGGGGCTCTGAGGTTCCCCCACTCCTCCGTTGGCAGAAGCTATGCCCCCCATTCCTCCCACTCTCCCCCACCAGAGGTTCAGAGTGCCATCCCCCCATGGCAGGGGCTCTGTGTACACCCCTATCCCCCCAAACTAGGAACCCCCAATTTCCCCTCCACCAGGTGTTGTGTGTGCCCCATTTTCCCCATGCCAGAACTTTGTGCATGCCCACATTTGCTGCCCCCTTTCTTTTTGGTCTGTCTTAATGTAAATCTCACATTTTTTGCACCCCTTTATTTCTATTGTCCCAGTCTATGCCCAGCGAGTCACCCATTCCTGATATTCATTTAAATACATGGTTCAGTCTACATATTTAAAAAAAAAAAATAAAGGACTGGCTTGTACTAACAGAAACCCCTCTTTTTATCCAATCTCAAGTTCCCTCTCTGCAGATCAGTTACGTTAAGACAGTGTGTGAAACTGATAATGAAAAGCAAAGATCATAAGTAGCAGCCTGGATACACACACAGAGAAACAAAATGTACAGAAGCCAATAAATATGCCAGAGAAAGCCAGATTTTTAGGCGCTGTAAACAGGCACTTGCTTTCAGTCTGCTCGTACACCTTCTCCCAGGGAGAAGGAGAAGGAAACAGACAAGGAATTGAAAAGTGCTAGGCAAGTACTAAGTAAGATTAATTCACATTCAGTTTTGATTTGCACACCTCAAAAATAATGGCTCGAATTTAATATATATTTGCATCACACTTGCATGGCACTTTTTTCATCCATAGATTTGCAACTGCTTTATGACAAGGAAAGAGCTTCAGTAGCCCCATTTCACAGATGGGGTAGCTAAGGTATATAAAAGTTAAGCAACTTGTCCCAAATCACTGAGTACATCTGTGACAGAGCTGGAATTGGAATTCAGGTCTTCTGTCTACTAGGACTATGTGCTCTTACCACTGGCCAGCAGTTAGTTCATAAATGAACTGTTCGGGTGGTTTTTAGACTAGTTTAATAAAAACAGAGCATTTATAATATGCTTAGTACAATCTTTTTGCCACAGCCTTAAAATGTACTTTTTTATTATTATGGAACTGAACCCTTTAAGATCTTTACCTTGATGGTGCCACTCCAACCAAGTTTGGACCCAATCCTCGGAAGAGCGACCTTGGTCCTTCTTTTTCCAAAAT
Source organism: Lepidochelys olivacea (assembly GCF_965140295.1). NCBI lineage: Eukaryota > Metazoa > Chordata > Testudines > Cheloniidae > Lepidochelys > Lepidochelys olivacea. Next base: position 20,162,936 of record NC_140428.1, read on the forward strand.
TGACCTAAAAAAATAAAAATAAAAAACAAAAATAAAGATCACCAACTACCTCTCCTGGTAGATAATAACCATCAGTCACAGATCAGGAAAACTGTGGTAAAAGATAACACAGTATTAAACAACAAACCTATTAGCGATCAGGCTGTGCTCTTTGGTAGAAAGCTGGCTGATTTAGCTATTGACTTGAAAAAGGAAGCTAATGCAATGGAACTTAAGGGTATTACAGACAAATCTGCATTTGTGTCATATGAGAGCAGCTTAATAGCTCAATTGCTAGAAAACTATTGGGAGCTGGGTTATTAAAAAAGTTAATGGAGATCACAAGAGAAGTCAGTTCTGAAAGACAAAAAAAGCATTCATTCTATCACAGCTATTCCTTCAGGGGGAACATTTGAAGGGAAGTGGAGATTTCATTGAGAAGCAAAGGTGTATGGGGTTGAGAGGCCTTGCTAAATGGTGCACCCCTTCAAATGGGTCACCTGTGGGGGCTAACGAGCATAGGAGGTGGTGTTCCCTGCCCACTCTGCGGTGGGCGCGAGACTGAGCTTTCCTAGTCCTGAGTCAGTGACGCAGGGGCTGCCCGGACCCTATGAGAATCAGAGAACCATGCAGATTTCCCCACATGGGAGGGAGGAATGGGGAGATAAAGACTAGAGTGGAACTGCCCCACACGCTCTTTTTGGAGGACTGTGAGAGTATTTTTTGGGGAAAAGGGGGACAGGAGAACACATGGTCAGAGCATGGGGGGAGGGTGAGGACTAGTTTCCAGAAGTAGGAACCTACACATTCCTCCTTCCAAGGGGAAGCATACACTCCCTGTTACGCAGCTTGGAGTCTAGTCTGACCAGGCATTACAAATTCTGGTTTAGGCCTCCTAAGCAGAAGCACAGAACACTGCAGTTGCAGTACTGTCAATTCCGAGCATTGAAAAAAATCATGCATTTGATATAGCAGAGCCTAAGTTGGCTTTAAAACTCATGAGATTTAAAAATAAAATAATAAATAATAATGTTGGGATTCATTCTCTTTGCCTTCTGGGTTTTGAGCTTTTAGGTTACACCTGGATCACGTTTTCAAGCTTTTCTTTGCAATTATGATGGCTAGAAATGTACTCTTCTAAAATGAAAGCTGAGATTGTCACAATCACGAGACTCTAAGAGCTGGGGCTTTAAGACAGCCACCAAATATAGTGCGAGTTGGCAACACCGGTGAAGATCAGTCCAAATTCCTGACCTTGAGCGTAATTTTTTCCTTCCCATGGTTTAAACCCAAATGGGTGAGATGAGCTGGCACCAATATAAAAAAGGGAAAATGGTTTGGATGCCTCCTGGGGACCCTGCACAATTTGTACAAGTTTGGCTCAAAAGCATCCCTAGTGTAGGGTTCGATTCCAAGCAAGAAGCCTTGGCACAGAGGGACATTTACAAGTAAGAAAATAATGGTTGAGCCCTAGTAAGTATCCATGGACCATATTTCAACCATCAGCAAAAGCCACTTTTATTGCCATGGAGCTGCTTTGGATTTCAGTATGGTGGCCTGCAAGGCAGTAGCAGCCCTCCTATTTAATAAAAAAAAAAGTGCGTGTGAAAAACATGCGAGGAAATTCAAACAGCTCCTGCTTCCAAAGGTCCTTCACACGTGCCTGTTCTTTTGGTTTAAGTCTCCCATTTTGCAAAGTTTACTTTCCAGGTCATTAATGCTGCTGGCAACGTTTGCCGCAGAGCCCAAAAAACAAGCTCATTAGAAAGCTTCTGAAATGCATCCCCAAAGCAGAGCCGAATATTCTGTGTAAACTCCGAGGCTAAGTGTCTCCTAGGAAACAGATCCAGTGACTGCTTGTTCTTTGTCACTTTAATAGTCACGACTGTGGCTTCCAGCTGAGGTGACTCACCAAAATCTGGTTTACACACAAGCAGCTTGCCCTTCTGGGACCATTTTCCATTCTGAAAGGTTCCACAGGCAAGTTTAACCAGGTCCGTCCAGGGCATTTATTTTCTTTCTAGCCTTAACAGTCAGTGTTTTCATAGCCAATACACAACTCCCTGGGAGCAATCTGACAGAGGCCTCTGAAGGCTTTTCCCCTTTCAATGGAATTATTGATACCACTCAAAGCACCTAGTTCACCCACCCCCAGCTCAGCAGTTTCAGAAGAGAAGGGCAGAGGGAATTAATGCAAAAGACCCAATTTGCTCTCCATCCTGCTTTAAGGTTTCAAGTTCACAGCAGCAGGAAGGATCGCCACCAGCAGCATTATTTGAATTGTAGTGGCATTTAGGAGCTCCAATCATGGACCAGGACCCCACTGAGGTTGTTGTGTGTTTGCACAGCATCTACAACAATAAAAAGACAATCTATGCCCCAAACCCCTAGTATTCTGCAGCCTGGAACACGCTGAGACATCAGTAAGAGGAGCCCCAAAAAGTCATCACCGCTCATTACCTGCTCTAGAAGGCTTGCTTGAGTCGAAAGCTATTAATACAGCATCTTCTCTGAAGAATCAATCATGAATAAGGCTAAGATTTTGTCACGGTTATTTTTAGTAAAAAAAAGTCATGGACAGGTCACGGGCAATAAATAAAACTTCATGGAAGCCATGACCTCTGTGACTTTTGCTGCTGTGGCTCCATGGTTTCCCCCGCCACTGTAGTAGCCGGGAGCTGTGGGGAACCCCCTCTGCCTGCGGCAGCTGCAGAGCAAGCCCCCCCTTTCACCCACAGATGTTGGGAGCTGCAGGATGACCATTTCTGTCAAAGAGAAAATGGGACACCCCCAGCCACTTGCCCAAGGTGGCCCCCTCCCCTCCTCACCCCTCCACTTGAGGCTGTTGCCCATCGCTGGAACCCTGAGGAGGGCCCCCTCAGGAGGCTGTTGCCTGTTGCTGGAAACTTGCAGGGGGCCCCCGTCACTGCTGTCACCTGTTGCTGGAACCTTCCTGGGGACCCGCTGGCTGCCAGCTCCAGTCCCTCGGCCCCTGGGGCTGAAGCAGAGACGGTCACGGAGGATTCTGGAAGTCAGGGATTCCATGACCTCAATGTAGCCTTAATCATGAAGAATCAGGTTCTGAACAGTTGACTCCAACGATATAACTAAGAAAAATGCTGAACGAGTCCATGCTCCCTCTATACCCCTTCATCCAATGTTGCTATAGAGAAGGCAATTAGTCTTGGGAGGAAAGTGCACTCCTATCTATAGGGAACGCTCTACAAATGTGGTCTCTGAAAACTTTCTTTGGTGGAGGTGGCAACAAGGAAGGCGTTTACACTTTCCTTGGAGAATGTGCCCATTTACACAAAGTTGTGGTTAACTGCAGCATCAAGGGGGTCTGATTTCATCAAAATGGGAAAGGGGAGCCAGTGGCAAGTGTACACTGTCTCTTTAGGAGAGTGCACTGAGGTCCTGTGTGAAATCAATTCTAGACTCTGAAGAATTTATTGTCTGTGAAATACAAACAGTACAATCGATTCGCAAGATTGCTTCACAGACATCTGGAAAAGGAGCCAGGCAAGCGACAGACTTTGAGCAGTTGCTGAAATGAAACAAGATTAAATAAATCCAGACCACAAATGCTGACTTTAATGAGTCTATAAGGATGGTAAAAGCTCACCCAGTTTTAGCCAACTTTCTATCTCCCCACAAAGGACAACCCTGAAAATGAGAGAGTGGTGAATACTGTCACAAGAACTGGCTACCTTGAAATGGTTTTATTGGACTCCCTTTTAATCAGGATTGCTTTGTGTCGCAGGAGGGAGGGGAGTTAGATGCATCCAAAATGTACTGATTTGCTCCGGTTACCTTGGTTGTGCATCGTGTACTGCTCTAGACTCAATCTGACCAAAAAAAAATGTTATAAAGAGGAGTGCTTGGCATTTGTGGGATAGGGTGGGAGAGAAGTATTGCTTATCTATAATAAGAGATTCAAGTTGTGACGTGACGCAAGCTACACAGTCTGTAGAGGACTTGATTGCCACTGTATTGTTATCTAATTCATGCAACTTCACTGGGCAATGTGCCAAATTTATCAGTATTACATGAATCAACCAACATGTTTGGCTGGGCTTTTTTTGGGGGGGGGGAGGGGAGGGGTGCACCAAAATGCCTGATGTAAACAAAAAATCGTTGCACGAAAATAAAGTGCAAATATTTATTTGCACAGATCCACATAAACCTGGTGCAGATTAGATTTTGCCTTTGCTTTCTTCAGAAATGTAGCAGCAGAGACCTAGGCCTCAGGTTAGGCCATACAAACCCATTAGCTTGGGAGCACTGACTTGCCTTCGATCCAGTCTTCTTTTGTTGGATGTATGTCATGAAAAGATTAGGCTGAACACACTGCTGCTCCTACCTGTCTGCAGAGGCATCTGACGAGCCTTGGAGATTTTCCAACAGGGATATGCAGGGGGAGTTCAAACTCCCAGCTGAGGATTTACGGGAATGACCATATAATGTGCACTGCCTGAAACCACACATCAGTAGCAGACAGAAGGCTGCTCGTTCAGTCAGAAATAGCAAAAGAGGAGGAAAGAATAGGGCTGTCTTAGGGACTGTTCATGCTGGGTTTTCTAGCTGGACTGCTTTTGTGAAAGAGACTGTCTCCTTCCTCTTCCCTCTCCTCCCCCATGAGTTCCCATGTGGCATGTCACAATCAGCGCCTTTCATAACAGTGCAGAGAAGCCCTCATTCACACGCATTCACCAGTGCCCTACCTGTACCAGAAAGGCCTCCAAATTCAAAAGATCACCCTAGACCAGGGGTGTGCAAGCTTTTTGGGTCAAGGGCCACATCAGGGTTGCAAAATGGTATGGAGGGCTGGGTAGGGAAGGCTGTGCCTTCGCAAACTGCCTGGCCCCTGCCTCCCTCCCATTTCCCGCCCCTGAATGCCCCCCTCAGAAACCCTGATCCATTCAACTCCCCCCCCCCGCGGCTCCTTGTCCCCTGACCGACCCCTCCTGGGACCCCTGTCCCTAACTGTCCCCCAGGACCGCACGCCCTATCCAACCCCCCCGTTCCCTGTCCCCCCCTCTTCCTGGGATCCCCTAACCCGCTCCCTGTTTCCTGACCAGTGTGTGTCTCCCCCCCCCCCCCCACAAAACCTCCGCCCCGTCCAACCAATCCCTGTCCCCTGGGACCTCCTGCCCCGTATCCAACTCCCCCCGCCCCCTTACCATGCCGCTCAGAGCACTGGGACGGGCTTATTGGAAAGCCTCGGAGGTGGGCGGGCACAAGATGTGCTGCCCGCGCAGCAGCGCGCCTGCCGGGGAAGGAAAACAGCGGGGGAGGGGCCAGGGCCTAGCCTCCTTGGCTGGGAGCTCAAGGGCCGGGCAGGACGGTCCCGTGGGCTGTAGTTTGCCTGCCTCTGCCCGAGACCTTCCAACCCCAGGTACTGAGCAAAGATTACATCATGTAGATCCTGTTTGCATCAGCTCAGGTTCTTGGACAGAAACCAAGTCTCATCTAATTTGCAGCACGTAGCTGGGAATGTAAGAAGGGGGACAGCAACGAATGATGTGGCAAACATGAAAGATAGGAAGCTTGTATAAAATGGATTGTTAGTTTTATCAATCTATTGTTTCAAAGAAGCTGGGAACAGGAAACCTGGCAGCCAGATCGCCACTGGAAAAGCTCAGTCTTGAAGCTGCCAATTGTGCAGTTTTTGGCAGAATCTAAGCCTTAAAAGAAAGACATGGATAGATTGCTCTGAAAAGCAATCCCAACTGTACACCACTGCGCTACTGCCCTGCAAACCCAGAGCAGTGGCATGTTACACACCCCTTCACCCTCCAGCACAGAGTGTGTCAGAGGTTAGTTTGGACCATTCCAATATTATTAAACTACAGTCTAATACTCTAAAACACAGTGCCAGTCGAGCAATGCAAGACACCACACGCTATGGCCTTTACACTCTTCCCTTCTTCATCACTTGATGGGCTTTTGGCTCTCTCTCTTTTTTTTTTTAAAGTGAATTTTAGGCCAAGCCCCACACTATTTGATGACTGGTGTTTGTGGATTCTGCCCATCAAAGCAACTGAACACCCACCCACACAGGCGGGAGGGGGGCCCACAAAACCTTAGAAAGGTGGGTACAGCCCATCGAAACAAAAGGGACCAGGCTCCCTGAAACAGGTGGAGGGGTAGACCCCAGTTAGAGTGACAGTCTTGGAGTCCATGGTCCCCAGAACAGGTACACAGCACAGACAGCAGCAACGAAAAGTTTTTCTCCCATGCTGCTCCGACTCTGAACTAGGATCGTCATCAGCTCCAGAGATGAGAGGGAGGAGTTCTGCCTCAGTGGCTCACTCAGTCTTTCAGTCACACTGCTAAGACAGGGGCCTAGCCAGCAGGACTTGCCCATCACACTGCTCCAGTGCAAAAGACTGAGAAACATGAGAAATCCAAAAGGATGAACAGGGTGAGAATCCACATGTTCTGAGCTATAGGAAATGCTATGGAGGAAAGGCATATTTTTAAAACTTCTCCTGCAAGCAGACATACATATCACCTGTCAAGAGAATACTACCGTCTCTTGATCCTTGGGGCTTTATACTTACCAGAAAGCTTAGAGCCAATAAGTCTATTTAAAAATACTACCTCCAGACACTTATCCAAACCAATACTCTTTGGAAAGCTTCTCAGTGCAGTTTTAAATAAGTTCCTTTGAAAATTCAAAGGTGCTTCCACAAGATGTATTTTTAAAGGTTAATTCAACTTTTCAGTTGATGCTGAATACATAAGGCCCAATTCCCATCTCACACCAGTGAGAGTCCAGAAGGACACCATTCAAGTGTAAAACCAGTGCCAATGAAATCAGAGTCAAGTCCACTGGTTGCACAGAGGGCTACGAATGACAAGAGCTGTACTCACTTTAGAACCCGGAGAAGTCCGGGTGATACAGATGTCGGCCTGACCATTCCTTCCCCACTGATCGTCCCCAGCTGGACTTGAGGATAGTAGACAGTCCGGAAAGCTAGCCTTGAAGACTGGAGCCTGGTCTTTATTACTTCTAAGGGACATGTAACAATGGCACCAACTGTACCCCCGCACCTGTATGGCACAATGCAAACAGAATACGGTGTAAGCAAAAGAAGGTCATATCGAAACACCACCGTTATATAACAAGTGAAGTTCTTTCCCCTCCCTTCTCCCACTGCAAGAAAGAGTTACAACTGTGTTTATGTCAATACCAGGAGAGGGGAATTTTTGGCATGAGATAAAAGAGGAGGATTTTAAAAGAGATTCAGGAGCACTAATGCTTTCTTGTCTCAAAAAGATTTAGTGAATCATTTTCTACTCAATGCTTGCATAAGTTACCAGTGGCAGGAGGATTCTGAAGGTCAGCAAAACGCCCAAATCAATAGCAACTGATCAGTTCTTAGTCCCATGTTCTATGTTCCTGTTTGTCCAGGTCACCTGATCTTACTGTGCAAGAGAATTTAGTTTTCTTGAATGGAGTGGGGTAATTCCAGTTTTTAGTGGGTCACTAGCCCTATTACAAAGAAGGCTCTAGATTTATGTCCTTGGGGGATTCTTCCATCAAGAAAGCCTAGCTAGAGAAGGTAAAAAATAGCAATTGTAGGGGACTTGTGCCAAAAGTGATGTGACAAAGCCTTCTCTCCTTCAGTCAGTCGTTTTAAAAGCAGTTCATACGCTCTCTTCTGAGAAGTGGAAGGTGGAGGAATCTCAGACTTCCAAGTTAATTGCCCTGAAAAACTAGCTAATATTTGAGAACAAGACAGGGGGCAGGAGAGGGGGGCAAAAGGACAAGCTCTGTGGTCAAATTGGATGGGTCACTGACTCTGATATGGGAAGCTCAGGTGTAATTTACATATTACCTTTACTAACAATTTAAAAAGAAACAAACCATGAATTCCAAGCCTGTGCATTAGCCTCTACTCACAAGGGTCAAGAAAATCTTGTCCTTGACACAAACGGTTGCCACCTGATAGAATCAAAACAAAAAAGTGTAATGAAAGCATTTAGTTTTATTTCAGTTTGTCTGTTGTTTTCTCAACTGTAACACCATGTGCTATGGTTGCTGCTCTTGTTCAACTCTTAATTTCCCCACCATTATCTACATGCTGACAAAACCCAATTTAGTCTTCTTCGCCTTCCTTTTCTTGACTAATGGTTTCTTCCTGTTAGCAAATGGTATAGAGAGGACTCGTTTACTTGGGGACAAAGGAAAATTAATGTGAATTAATTTATGGTGTGAATTTAAAGTGGATTTGTTAAACTGCATGAAATCCCTGAGTGGACACACTCATTCAGAATTTAAGTGATCTTATCTCAGTTTAGTTTAATTCACTAGTGAACAAAACCGAAATAAGGCCACTTAAATTCTGAAAGAGTGTCCACCCAGGGATTAATGGGGTGTAACTAATGCACTTTTAATTCCAAATTAACTAAAAGTGTCCATTTCTTTCCTGAATGTCCCTGAGTAGACAAGCCCTTAAGGGTGTCTACACACGGCATCGTAAATCCAGGTCAGTGGGGTCCAGGCTTATGGACCGTGTTTCCAAGCCTGTGCTCAAGCATCCTCACTGTATTGGACACCTGGGTTTACAATTGCTGGACCATGGTATCACAGCCATGCTAATGTGCGTCAGTACTGCACTACACAGACATTCTGACTTGGGTCTACAGCTTGAGCTGCATCCACCGTGCAAAACGTTCGAGGGGTGGGTGAGAGCCCGAAGCCCTAGCAGGGTCCTATGACCCAGGTCCTGAGTGCTTGCTGACATGAGTTAGACTGATTCGTGTGTGCGGATGAAAGGAGGGCTTGGGCTGAACCTGAATCAGAGCCTGGGCTTAGTGTGCAGTGCAGGCATACCGTAAGTTCGGGGGTGGGGTTCTCAACATTTTCCTTTCTGAGCCCCCACCCCAACATGCTATAAAAACTCCACGTCCCACTTATGCCACAACAACAGGTTTTCTGCATACAAAAGCCAGGACCAACATTAGTGGGTAGCAAGCAGGGCAACTGCCCGGGGCCCCATGTCACAGAGGGCCCTGTGAAGCTAAGTTGCTCAGGCTTCAACTTCAGCCCCAAGGGGGCAGGGCTTGGGGCCCTGAGCTACACGTGGTGGGGCTTCAGCTTTCGGTCATGAGCCCCAGAAAGCCTAATGCAGTACCTGCTCGGCAGACCCCCTGAAACCTGCTCATGCACACCCCACCCCAAGGACTAGCAACTACTGTGTATACATTGAGCAATGAACAATGCTAACTCACACTACTGATTGGGAAACCCTCTGGAAATTAAAATAAACAAACAAACATGATTGAAAAACAAGGATAGTTGATTGCAAGATGTAGCTGGTTCATTTATTTTGACAAATGTTGTTTACAATGATTTATCCTAACAGTTCACTGCATGCTAGCAAATGTTTTTTTTCCCATAGTACATATTGTGTAAAGCTTCAGTAACACGCATAACTTTTCCAGTAAGCTTACAACACCATTCTGCTATTACATCTGTGCTGAGATGTGGGGCAAGGCTGCAGGTTAGGACAATATGCAAGTTTGTGGCTCAGAGAGGTTCTACAGTAACTCCTCACTTAACATCCTCTCGCTTAATGTTGTTTCGATCTTACGTCCCTCCTCAATTACAGAACATGCTCCATTTAAAGTTGTGCAATGCTTTGCTATAATGTCGTTTGGCTGTCTACTTTGTCCACAGCTGGCAGCCCCCGATCAGCTCCCCTACGCCGCCCCCGCCCCCCACAGCACCTCCCACCCGCTGGCAGATCCTGTGGATCAGCACTTTCCCCCTCCTTCCCCTGCCTCCTGCCCATGGCAATCAGCTGGCTTGCAGCATTCAGGAGGGAGGGGGGAGGAGTGAGGACTCGGTGCACAGGCTCCCCCTCCCTCCAATGCCCCCTAAACATCGCAAGGCGAGGCAGGGGAGAAGCAAGGATGTGGCGTGCGGAGTGAAGGGGGAGGGAGGGAGGGTAGAAGAGACGGGTCAAGGGTGGGGGCTTGGGGGAAGGGGTGGAGTGGGCAGGCTGAGGGTTCAGTGCCCTGCCCCTGGTGCTTGCAGAGTAGGGGAAGCTGCAGCTGTGCAACGTGCTTCTCCTAGCCTACAGCACCTTCAGCCTCCTTGCCTGCCTCATGGTCTCCAGTGCCAGTGGGCTGTGCCTGTGTGGGGTAAGGCGGGGGCACCTCCCAACTATAGTACAGTACTGTACGGCAAAAAAAAAAATTTCCCTGGAACCTAACCCCCCCCATTTACATCCATTCTTATGGGGAAATTGGATTCGCTTAACATCGTTTCACTTAAAGTCACATTTTTCAGGAACAGAACTACAACGTTAAGTGAGGAGTTTACTGTACTGCTACGTAAGCGGCCTCCCCACTGCAGCCCATAGAGGAGAAGCCCATATAGCCACGCTGCCGGCTCTGTCTTCTGCAGGCACCACCCCCTGCAGCTCCCATTGGCTGGGGGAGAGGGACAGAAATATCATCACTAATCATTGGGCAGAATCAGCCATGGAGGCAGCATCATTAGTTGCCAGGCAGAGTAAGCCGTGGAGGCAGTGTCACTCCCCCACCCCAAGTCAAAATACCGGCCCACAACTATCTGATGCACACCTTGCCATAATCCTGAAGGTTTCAACGGCTTTGTCACTGAGGCCAAACATCAACAAACTGACAGAACTGAAGTGTTGCCAGGTGTCTGGCAAACACTAAAAACTCTCTGGCAGGCAAAGAATTGTATAAAGTTGTATGACAGTTTTATTATTGCTAAGAAATTCAAAATAAAAAACAAAACAAACATTTTCTTTTCGGACCACCATTGTCAGTGACATTACTGGCCTGCTGGGGGGATTTGAGGACTGGCACTGGCTCTAAGGTAAATTGAGTGTGAGACCCCCTGAACTAGTGTGTTGCACCTCACCTTACATGCATGCTGCTGCTTCCTGCAATCATGCTGAAGCTCTCTGCTCCAGAATTAACCCTTGCCAGTAATGATCAACAGAGGCAGTGTGGCCAAGTGGATAGAGCTCCAAACTAAAACTCAAAAGAGCTGGGTATTATTCTCATCTCTTCCACTGCCCTGGCTGAGTGGCCTTGGTCAAAACTCTTTGCCCCTGTGTGCCTCAGTAGGATACTTCTTTTGTGAAGTGCTTTGTGATCTACTGAAGAAGTGTGCTATAAGATATTATTATAGGCGTTAGCTAGGATGTAAAATGAAAAGTTCAGTTTTCTACAACTTAAATAGGAGAGATCTTCCACAGCTCAACTCAATGGAAGGAAGCATTTTCTTTGTTTACACAAGCGTCTTAGCATTTCTTGAAGTGATAACATGCTATGAGATTCCCTTTGGAGAATACCATTTAATTCAGTGGATCTTATGGTGAAATTGCAATTTAGGTGTTGTCCATGAGAAGGAAGCAAAAAACTGCCCCTCATCTTACTCACAGGCCAAGCAGTGCCTGATAGAGTTACAAGGAACTTGCTGGAAAAACTCATACGCACCAGAGTAAAGTCTAATGCCAGGTCTACACACTAAGAACTTTTGCTGCTATAGCCAGGCTGGTTAGGGGTGATTTTCTCTGACATTTCTATGCAGGCAAATGCCCTAGTGTTAGGGGCGTGCACAAGAATAAAAGTTTGGTCGCTTTTGGAGGGGCAATCTCTGTGCTGTCCGCGGCTCAAGAGGCTGGTTCCCCCCGAAGTCAGTGGACCTTACTCATCTCTCCCCGTCCCGCCCCGGGGGCCAGTGGAGCTCGCTCTCCCTGACCCAGCACCGCAGGAGTTCTGTGCCCCTGCTGATTGGAGGTGGGCCTGTGCCACTTCTTGCCCCCTGTTACGCAAGCCCCTACCTAGCAAGGGATTTGCTGAACAACTCTTTTTGGTGGCCTCAGAGTGCGGCCACCAACCCCTGCTGGTGGCTGCTCTGACAATTTTTCCAACCCTAAGCCCCACTGCCCCAGGCTGAAGCCTGCAGCCCCCTGAGCACGCTGGCACACTGGCCCCACATGTCTGCAGAGGCGCTGTCCGGAGCCCCCAAGAGGCTCTGTGGTGAAGAGCGCTGATCCCTTGCTGGCAGTGCTAGCAAACACCAAGGCAGCCAGGAGCAACTGCTTTGCGACCCTCCACCCAATCTCCACCCAGGCCACAGAAAAATCCCCTGGTGACCGCATTTGAGAAAAGCTGGTCATAACATGTGCTTTTGGTGGTAGAGCTAATTTTGCTTGCTGAATTGATATAAACTATCAGGGCAAAAGCATTTATTTTTGCCTGTATAAGCTGCATCTATCTACCCTATAGGGGTTTTGACAGCAAAACTTTTAAGGATAGACTAGGCCTTACTGTAAAGATGATCAGAACATCCAGGACTATTTGGAAACATAGAGGGTACTTTAATTCCAGTTTCCCCATTATTGTTTGTATTTGCTGGATAGACTGCAAGATTCTTCCTCCCTTTACCATTAATAATTCTCCCCCATGCAAACAGCCCCCCTGTGAAATCTGAGAACTTTAGAGCCTTAAACTATGAGTAACAATATCAGTCAAGTGTGTTTTCCTTCGTCTTCTTGATTCTTGCTCCTTCCTATCACAAACAGAAAGAGCTTATCCTAAACCATTGGCAATCCATGCATTTTACAGTAACAGGTATTCTGAGAAACAGCTTTGCCTCCAGACATTTTAATCCACTTGATTTTGACCTTGGCTGTAGAATAAAACACCGAAGCTGCTTAGGAAGCTAGGCACACACACAGCAGCTGAAATTCTGTTGCATGGATGGAGGCTGAGCTACATTTACAGAAAAACTGACACAAAAGACTGACTGAACAAGCAGCTTGGTTGTTATCAGCACTTTGCTCACTTTGTGTACAGAACCTGGGCCTGACATTAGCTATCTGCTCTGCAAATAGAGCTTTGGAGCACAAGGCTTTAGCACATCTTCCTCAATGGACAGCATGAACTGTGCGTGCTGCCCATGTGCTTGCCTGAACACAGAGGTGGTGGAGGGGGAAGGGACTGGGGCCCTGGGCAGGGAAAACCCTTCACAACAAAACCTTTGTCCGGTCCCAGAGTACAGACTTTAAAATAGTTTGGGGTTGGAATTGCATTCTGGGCATGGATCTGACATGTACCTCAAGTCCTTCCCTCTGCTCCTGAATGCCTGGATCCAACACTGGCACAACAAACCAGATTCTATCTTCACTTATGGTAGTGTAAATCACAAGTGACTCCGCTGAAATCCATGGCGTGAGAGGAGAACTTGACTCAGCCTGTCTACACCCCCATCTTAAAGAATTTATCATCCAAGAGCAGAAACCGAAGTGATTAATGAATTCCCTTTGAAATGAAAAATTATGTAAGCACAGTAGTAGGTTTCTGCTTTCACCAAAGAAAGTCATCCTTCCCTATTTACATAAATAATGGGACAGATGCTTTAGTCATACAATCTTCTTTGCTGGCTTTCTTTTTATAGAGTGTCTTAACTGCTAGGTGCTATTACAGGGGGGAAAATTGGAGACACAAAATTATATGTAAAGCCACTCAAAAAAGGCAGAGCTTCGTAACCACCATTTTTGCAGTGTGTCACCCACATCCACATTATGTAACCAGATGCTGGTGAGACTAAATATTAAAAAAAACCCACACCCCTAAAACCAGAGTTTATATGCTCGGCAATGCCCTTAGAATTCTGGCAGGCTGCAAAGAGGGCAGAGAAAGCCCTCTCACTGCTCCTGGCAACTAACCAGCCATCAAAGAATTTCAGACCTTAATTGCTACAACAGGGTGCTAGGCAAAAGGCAATCTTGGCTACTGGGGTCCCTTTTTATTCAGGGCCGTAGGACTGTAGCCAAAACTCTGAATTGCATCTTGAAGCGAACAGGTGGCAGTGCAAAGAACATGAGCACTTGCTGCCTAATCTGTGCTTTCGTGCTGTTAGAGTTAAACATAAAGAACACAATGTTATGCTTTGATCATTTATATTACAGTAGCACTTAGACTGGGATCAGGGCCCCATCGTACAGGGACTGTAAGAAACTTTCCCTGCCTGAATCTTACAAATCTAAACATACAATACAGGTAATGGGTGTGAGAAAGGAGGCATTATCTCTGTTTCACAGATGGGGAAACCAAAGCACTGAGTGATTGAGTGACTTGCCCAAGGTCACACAGGAAGTCTGCATTAGAACCAGGAATAGCCCACACTGCACCATGCCAAACATCTAGTTACATCTTGTTTATTCCATATACATGATAAAACGAAGTTAACTACTTACAGACAATAGATTACACAATATGAAAAGGTTATCCGATTCTATGATTATTTTGTGCAGCTTGCTTCTAAAAATATACGGTCTAGGGTTTTACGTGAGTATGTGTACTAACTACCACAGCCCTCATGACTGACAGGAGAGCATTATGATTCCTACACTGAGTGACATCTCTTGTTATGCAATTTCTCCAACCTTCTCGGATACCTGGCCATTCTCCTCCAGCCACTAGCTACCTCCTCTGCCATCTTGTCCTGTTCACACACACGAACTGCCCTTCCATCCTGCAATTCAGTAACCTCCGACACGTATGCAGCCTCTACCATTTAAGTGCAAGTACCTCCTGGAATAAGTGTGTAACCTTTTCATACACAGCACGAGTTAGTATCCACATAATCAGCTTTAACCGCTCAGGGCAAATGTTACCAGCATGACTTTAAACACAACACTATCTAGCACAGCAAATCTCCGGACTTCTCTGCAGGTCAGCTCCAGTAAGTACTTCAGTATATTAACACTATGCTCTGATCAGCTGATTTTCCTCCGCATGAGGTTTCCTTGCATCATCTCTCCCTGTGATGTTTATTTCCTGGGAAGACAGCTGAAAATAGCCTGCTGCACATAAAGGAAATACTTTCTAGTATTCCCAGAGTGTCTCATACTCCCACATCTGGGAAAAGGAAAAAAACAGCAACAACCTTAAACAGCTACGCAAACAAAGCCAAACCCTTGCAGTACTGGATTATGAATAGGCAGCCAGATCAGAGTTTCCAAAGTAAAAGTTACAGCTATCGTGTCCACCAAGACTCCATATTGGTTAAAATTACTTTGAGGTACCAGCTGCAAAATTTTAGTTCTCATGACAAGATACACAGCTTTTATTGCATCGGCCTCTTGTAAAATCAAAATAAAAGGGTTTCACAATCAATTTGTTCTTCATTAGGAAAGAGAAAGCAGTCCAGAATCAGAAAGGTCTAAAGGTAGCTAAAAGTAGCGTCTACTCTCTCCACCCTCACCTAAGAATTACAGGCAGCAGAAACACGTGATCGCAACAGAAATGGATCTTTCCCATGATGTGCAAGAATTCCCATCAGTGCCAGAAGGACCACAAAGCAGCTAGTAAGCAGTTATGACAAGAACTGATGGGAAGCCCTATGTAACTACATACAGGGGGGCTGGAACAATTTGTATAGTGAGGATGCTGAGAGACATTGAACTGAACTGTAAACCCTGTATATAATTGGAAACCACTTGAAGCCAGGGGGTGCAGTAGCACCCCCCGTACCTCTCTGTACATATGATTACATAAGTATATTTGTTTATTTATTGTAGATGCAAAAGCTTTATTTAAAAATCATGTCCTGGTTGCTAGGCTCAACATTTGATTGTGCTTCTCTTTTTACCTCCCACTTTCTATATTTGCAAAGACCTTGACATTCATACTTAATGTCTGCCCCAGTACACAGTGACTTTATTCTAAAGAAGCTGTCAGCATCCCAACAACCTAGTCTATGTGCACGACTCCCAAAACTTAAAACCAAAACTCAACTAGAAAGGAAACCCGAACTCAGCATTGCTAGACCAAGCATAATTGTTGGGGAAAATTAAGAATGGTAAATGGTGTAATCCCAGAAGACACAGAATGGGTCAAAAACTGCTATGAGCCCAGCCAAGGCTATAATGAAGGATAATTTGAGAGGACCAGATTGGAAGCCCCCTTATTCACGCTGTCAAGCATTTGATAACACTTCACTCTTATATAGCACTTCTCAACAGTTGATCTCAAAGCGCTTTGCAAAGGAGGGCAGTATTATTTACCCCCCATTTTAAATATTGAGAAACTGAGGCACAGAGAAAGGAAATGACTTGCCCAGGGTCGCCCAGCAGGTCAATTCCCTTCAGTGGGACCACTCAGGTAAATAATTGCTCATTTACACAAGTAAGGGGCTCAATATCTAGCTCTTAACATTTCATTGTGCGCCCATCTTCGTCCTAGGAAAACTGGAAGCACTGAGAAGCGTCCCCAACAGCTGAATTTTGAATCATCTCAAAGTTAGGGGGTTCTGAGGTGAATGCTCTTTACAGAGCTTTTCCCCAGATTTATTTTGCGGTGGAAAGTTTCAGTCTGTTTTTCTGCAACATGCCACAATCTCCAGCAATGAATACTCAGTGGGGACTGTTAAGCAGGTCATGCCTTCAATGCTTGAGCACTGCATTAAGTGAAATAAGTGGATGCAAACTCAGGGACTGAAGCAGATTTTGTATTAAAATAAGTAATGAAATAAGGACAAGCAGACAAGCCCCTTAATTATATTAAGCATTCAATAAAGTTCCAACTAATAATTTTGTTACCAGGTACATGAATTCTTGCAAAGCATTTTCCTGTTTTCAGATCAGTGCTGTGTTTAGACACTACTCAGGAAATAGAAAGACCTTTTTCTTATCAGAGTGTACACAGACCAGTGGACTAAGCATTGGACTGGGAGCCAGGAACTCTTGAGTTCCAATCCAGATTTTGCCCATAATTTACTGTGGCCCTGCAAGTCATGTTAACCTGCATGTCTCTGTTTCCCCTATCTGTAAGGTAGATGAATTAGTATTCTCCTCCTCCCAGAGGGTGTTGTAAGGATGAGTGTTTGCACTGCACTATACAAGTATTAACCTCTGCTGGAGCAATTTATTAGGAGGCCTCCTCTGCCCTGTTCCTTATTGATTTAAGAAAACCCCACAAATCTACCTGCTACTGCAAGTGCTCTACATGGATCAATATTTTAAATCCTGAAGCTAGTGCAGAGAGTGGCAGCTTGTTTGTTAAATAGAGTCCTTCACCATTAAAACATGACACCAATGTTTTGTGACCTGCATTGGCTACCCAGTGGTCCCATGTGAAGTTTAAAGGTGTTGGTTTTGATCAATAGAGCCATAAATGGCCTGGGACTCACCTGTTTGAAACACCTCTTGCAGATGCAGTGATGCAACTTAACACATTGGCAGCGATCAAACTAGAGCAACTTTGGATGTAACTGAGAGCAGCCAGGAAGGTTCTCCATGAGGACTCCTTGTATCTTCCTCATCTTTGGAATCTACCCCACACCTTTGGTCTGAAATAGCTTGAGCTGGTTGACCTTCAGGGCATACTGCAAACCCAATCTTTTCCAGCAGGCTTTTCAAGAGGGCTTTGCTGGCTGTTTCCTTTTGGAATCTGCGAAGCAGGGGAGGTTTTGAATTGGGCCCCAATCCTTGAAACATTTAAGCATACACACAAATTAAAAATTTTATTAAAGCGAATGTTGAAAAAATTATATAATACACAGGTTGGGAAAAGAATGTCTATACATCTAGGTATAGTGCATAGAGTATCCACAAACACAAAGTTAGTTTTTAAAAGTCATATGATACAGAGAATACATAATCAGCAATAACCCAAATTTAGCTGAATAGACTGAATAATACAGTTTAGATATTAGAATCCGAATACTCAGATACACTACTCATGAAAAGTTGTATAGAGATTTGGTAATGGAAAGCACATCTCAATGAGGGGAGTTTGTCCCTCAGTAATTGAGAATTAGGTTGGTTGTCCATTTAGAAAATACAATCCATGAGGACAGTATTTGTTACTTTCCTGAATGCATCCGATGAAGCGAGCTGTAGCTCACGAAAGCTTATGCTCAAATAAATTGGTTAGTCTCTAAGGTGCCAAAAGTACTCCTTTTCTTTTTGCGAATACAGACTAACACGGCTGCTACTCTGAAACCTTTCCTGACTGTGTTTCTCATCAGCACTCCAGCTCATTCCTCCTGGTATTGCTGATGTCCAGTGACGTGTTCTATGGAGATGTCCCTCAACCACCTGATGGCATCCAACACCATGAGTTGCCGCATCAGCTGGGCGTAGTGTTGACCAATTCCGCATTCTCTCAGCACTCACTCTTACTGGGGTCCCATGAGTGTAAGGCTCCGACGATCAGCGCACATGTCTGGACCTGTTAACCCTTAGCTCTCAAGGTTTCGGCCAGAGGGGCATACTTCTTTACCTTTCGAGCTCGGGCATCGTGGAAGGCTGGGGTCCTGTTCTTGAATAGCGCTGTGATGTCCACCATGATGATCTTGTTCCAGTCCCCATTGGTGAGGACAATGTCTGGTCGCAGTTGGCTGTCAGTTCCAGGGATGGCGGAGTTTACAGCAACCTTCCCCACAGGTTGCGGAATGGCTCTGGCCAGGTGATCTTGGATGGCGTTGTGTCGCAGTCGCCAATCTCGCATGGGGCTTGCAGCTACACAGTACGTGGGGTAGCGTCTCGTTGGCATAGCTGCACTTCCTGCATCGCTTGTTCTGATTCCCGTGGTGAACAGCTCTGTTCAATGGGATGCAGTTGAGCCAGGTCTTGTGGATGAACCTCCAGTCGGCAAATCAGGGAAGAAGTGGTTGCTGGCTTCCCACTTGCACGCACATCCAGTGGCAGCTGATGCACTTCTCCAGTCATCACATAGCGTTGCGGGCATGAGTCCAGAGCAAAGCAAAGTCTCCCCATCTCTTCCAAATTCACTTTCCAGCGAGCCGCTCAGGTAGGTGCGACATCTTGTTTGGAGGGGGTCCTTGCGATTTGCTTCTTGACAGCATCCTGCAGAGCACTCTCCGCGATGTTCCTCACCGTGGTGTCCGGGCACGTCAGAAGGCGTGAGCGATCACGGTAACGTCACACAGATCACCCATTCAAGGTGTTCAAGGCGTTACCAGGTCTCATTCTTGTTTGTTGCTGATTAAATCCTTCTTGCCTCAGACTCATCTTTCCAATCCACAGCACAGGAGGATTTGCTTTGCTGTTATTAGTGTGATCCTTAACAGAAACACTCCATCTAACGAACAAGACGAAATCAGCAAGAACCACTGTGACTGCCTATAAATACACTAAAGCTAATAGGAAGCTATCTCTCTACAATTTAAAGATGCTTTCTAGTGTCAAAGTCCATTCTTTCACTCCTAGTCTGCATTAAGTGCTGGATAGCTTCAAAGCTGTAAGGTTAGGTAAACTTGCATGCTGGTTGGGGCAGGGTCCATTTTAGTTTTGTATAAGCACAGTACCTAGCACAATAGGGCCCCGCAGCCATCGCCATAATCACCAACAACATTGTTTTAAGTGATGGAGTGGCTCTTATATCAACTGCAAAATTGTCATTAAAAGGGGGTTTAAGTTCAGAATTTATCTTACAGAAACTTCATTTGTTCCCACTTTCTTAATGCTTTCTACTGGCAAAGTGGAACCTTTTCATCCTAGGCCCTGGTACTACAACCAACTCTGTGTGGGCTGACCCTTACATCTAGGGAGCCCCACTGAGTTCAGTGGATCACCATGCCAGGATCTGATTAGGTGGAGGTGCTTGCAGGACCGGAGTCCTAGTTTGCACCATCAAAGAGTCCCTGATGGGAATTATTATTATTTGTGTGTACTGAGGTAGCACCTACGAGCCTCACTCATGGACCAGGACCCCATTGTGCTAGCTGTACAAACAGAACAAAGAGACAGTCCCTACTCCACAGAGTTTACATGGAGGGGAAACAAGAAACTTTGCCCCTCACTTGAATGGAAGAGCTGAAGCAGTGACAATGGTTTACAAAAATTGCTTTGATAGTGTAATATAGTTAGCAAAATAAATATCTAATCACTGAAGTTCTCCTTTAATCAGATTTTGTCTCTCAAGGGAATGTGCTGTAAGTTTATTATACTGCTAAAAAGCAAAACCCCATAAGGATAGCAGGGTTTATAACACTTAATCCAAGGTGATGTTGGTTTCCCAAGTTTATGTATCTTGTCACTGTTCCAAAACACACCAGATTTCCTATGCATATGTGAAGAGAAAAAGAACAATTCAGTAGTTAGGGTGCTAGTCCAGGACACTGAAGATTTGATTTAAATTCCTGCTTTGCCTCAGACTTTCTATGTCGCATTGGGCAAGTATGTCTCTCTCTGTCTTAGTTCCCCATCTGCAAAAATGGGCATAAACGCATACAAATTAAGCACATGCTTAAGTGTATGCAGGATTGGGACCTTGGATTAGGAGCTCTTCCAAACAGTTTGGACAATGCCTAGCAGATAGCACAGTAGCACCCATAACTATCTACATGTCTTAGGTTTTCATACGGACTTTATCACCATAGTAACATAGCACCTAACAATCTTTAATTGTAAATATCCTCAAGCAACGAACAATGGGTGGAAGAAAGATACAGCACACAACTCAGACATATCAGCTATCCCCAACAGGCTCCCTATTGAGCTATTACAGCTGGCTAATTTCTCAGCTATCTTAGTAGAAGCAAGTCTAGAGGAAGAATTTAAGTTCAGTGCATTAAGAGTTCACATGGAAGAAAGCAGGAAGACAGAAATGAATAGGGGCAGAGGGAGCCTCCGGCACAGCAGAAGAGAAGTGGTTGGTCACATGGTTAAGAGCTGTAAATGTTAAATAGCATAACCACACTGTGACCACCTAGGCACTTCACTGTCACCACTATGCTGCATAAAACAGCTTTATGAATTTCACCTAGATCCTCTAGCCTCAGGAGTGCAGGCTATGAGCTTGAAGGAAAGACTTCACGACTACTTTGTTATTTTCATTTTTATAGACGTTTCTGTGGTGTTCATCACGATCATATATTCGCAAAACAGTGACCAAGCACAAAGCTGAGCAATTCCAGCCCAATCCAATACAGGGTAGTGGTGCACATTTGCACTAGCTTGGTTTGTTACAGTACCATTACTGCTGTTGAGTGCGAACTGTCAGTCATGAAACATGGATGACCGACAGCAAGGATGGATGGGAGACCTTCAGCATAGGGATCCTCTTCTATTAGTCTGTCTGTACAGTGCCTGATCTACCTCCCTGTGCCTTACTGCCAAACATGTGGTCTCAAGGGTGCTTGAACTAGACCCCCTCATTATAAAAGAGGGGATGGTTGGCAGGGTGTTTCCTGTGACAGCCCAAGATTGGTGACTTTCTAGGTACGCTGCAAAAGACACCTGTTCAATAGGATCTCTGGAGAAGCTGAG
The DNA here is from genome assembly GCF_965140295.1 of Lepidochelys olivacea. NCBI lineage: Eukaryota > Metazoa > Chordata > Testudines > Cheloniidae > Lepidochelys > Lepidochelys olivacea. The sequence goes on from NC_140428.1 coordinate 20,184,214, forward strand.
GTTAGGTGGTAAAGGGGATGGCTCAGGTCCTGTGGAACTGATTTTAATGCTGCTGAGGATCAATTTAATTATTATTTATTGTACAATTACATTGGGACACCTGGAACCTTGGATAAGCATCTTTATTATCTACATAAATGAACAGATAGGGCCCACATCTCAGTGGCGGGATCCAGATACTACTGTACTTAAGTCAACATGTACTACTACAAGCCAGAAGGAGAAGAGGTAGTGCCTTCAGAAAACAGCTTTGTGGGTTTTAATTTACTGGATGAATCAGTACTGCTAACTTGAAAAACAGAGTATAAAAAGCTGTAATGGTTCCTGGCATTTCTGAGTAAATAACCTTCACAGAGAGTTCTGTGCTCCACCTTTTAAAGAGTTGTAAACTTCTTTCCTATTTTTATGTGAAAGTTCAGTATACTACATGTAGGATCCTAGATATTCTAAAAGTGACTAAATGATGAAAAGGCTACACTCTCTTTTCTCCTCCTGAATAACTTCTTGCAATAACATTTAAAAATATGGTGCGTCTCTCTCATTTTATGGTTGACATTCTTAGAGAAAAATCCTGCAATGCTAGCACTAAGTAATTACATGAAGCTTGCTCAATTTCCATTATAAGCCCATCTTTTTGGATAGTTCATCTGTCTGCACTACAAAACCTTCTTCCAAAGTACTTGCCAACTGACAGGACTTCAGTAGACTATATGAAATTGATCGCTGGTCTTAATCTAGTTAATACTGGAGCCTTGCTTACCTCTCAGAACATTGGTCTGTTGCTAAATAGAGGACTTCAGTCTCCACAGTCTTCTGGCATCTTTTGAAACATTAGGTTATGCAGTTTCAAGGCCTTACTTTTTAATCGCAGCCTATGCAAGAAGTTCTAAATACGCTCTGCAAACATTCCCACCCCCACCCCCACCCCAAATTCAGTTAATTGATGCTCAGGCAAGTTGCCTAAAGACCACGGGCTGAGCTCTGCCTTTGTATGACGTCCTGCATTGACTTCAACAGGAGGCACACATAAGGGCAGGATTTAGCCTCAAGTCATTCATTTAACAAATGCAGCAAAATGTCACAGTTATATATGATTTTGTAATTACACACACTTGGATATCATAGCAAACACAACTCACTTTTCCTAAGGGCTTGTCTACACTGGCAATTAACAGCACTGCAACTTTCTTGCTCAGGGGTGTGAAAAAAACACCCCCGAGCAGAGTGCTGTAAAGCGCCAGTGTAAACAGTGCCCCAGCACTGGGAGCTACACCCCTCATTGAGGTGGGTTTTTTTAGAGGGCTGGGAGAGCTCTCTCCCAGCGCTGCGACCACACAAGGTACACAAGACCACAGCAGCACTTTAGCATTGCCAGTGTAGACTAGCCCTCAGTCCGGTCCCAAGACCCACTAAGTTAGGGTAGGTCTTCACTAGCAACATAGTCATGGCACCAGCACTGGGAGAAAGCTCTCCCAGCGCTGTTAAAAAACCCACCACCTCCATGAGGGGACTAGCTCCCAGCACTGGTGCACTGTCTACACTGCACTTTACAGCACTGAAACTTGTAGCGCTCAGGGGGGTGTTTTTTCACACCCAAGCAAGAAAGTTGCAGCACTGTAAAGTGGCAGTGTAGACAAAACCTTTGACTTCTATCTTTACTGCCTAAGAGCTGCCTTGCAAACCAGTCATAATTTGCCAGCCCTGGCACAGAATCCATTGGTTTTTATTATGAAGACAATGGGAAAAACAACACACTTTCATAATTCTGATTAGTACACACACAAAAAGGCTTTAGTGTTAATACCTAGCAGGTCAGTACAGAAACATACAACTGGGTAGATACTGCTTTTTTAAGTCTCATGTCTCAAGCAAAAGCCTCTGAACTGTGCTCTTATGTAATCAAGAAACAAAACACAAAGCCTTAAAGCTATTGAAATTCGCTTTGGACAAGACTGAATTCCAGCATGTGGTCAACCACAACTATCAACTGCCATTACCCTTCCCAAGTCATCCTCATAGATCACACACTGCTAAGATCAAGAAAAACAAAATCCTCCCCACCCGGACATCCCTGCACCTGTATATGAAAGAAACCTGAGGATTCCAGGCGTTCAATCATAGTATTAAAAGGAAATTCTTGCCCTGCCGCGTAAGTCCTCTGCACTTTTTCAGGACATGGTCTCTTCTATACTGCAGATGTGGACCTAGTGACTCCATCACAAACTGCTCTTTTCCCTTTGCCTGCCGCAGGCTGCACGAGCCTTACAGCATGAATGCATAATACAGGTCCTCAGAATGCTCCCTTCCTCTACCAGGACTAGTCAATATGCACCACAAGTGCAGGGTCTAGAAAGAATAGATTATTACACTGACCCTTCCAGGAAGGTAGTGACATTTACACAGAGTCCAAACTTCACTTTTATGGGGACGTTCTCAAGGGAGAGAAACACTTTTTGTCACTGAGGTGTGGGAGGGGGAAGAAGCACTAAACCATTCAGCCTCCGGAGGAATGAACACAGATTGCTATGTTGCTACTCCATGGCTCTTTCTGGCTTTGCAGATTAATGGCAATTGCTGCTCAGGGTATCCCTGGGATGTGGCACTCCAGTGCAGTCATGTTTCCAGCCAAGTGGCCCCAGTATCAAATGCCCACAAAGTCCATACCAAAGGCTGACCAGGGCTCTAAGAACCTCCCTAGTACCTTCTCAATTGCGAACACCATCAATACTGCACCAAAAACACCCCCATTTCCTTCTCAGTCATAAGGCTTTAGACTTGCTTGCCCCTAATAATGCAATATTTGGAAAAGATGTTTTATTTTGCTAAGATGCAATACAGTTCCACTGCAGGGAGGCAGCAGCACCACCTTACACAGCCTTATTGCAATGGCACAAACAACAAGAATACAGGGGAAGGAGGTGGATGAGACAAGGAAAGATTTAAAAGACTGAAAGGGAAAAAAACAGCAGATCAATAACAACCCAACATCTGATTCCAGGAGACAGAGAAAGCAACAATACCGTAGCATCAAATGTTTGCAATATCAATATCAAAAAATATGTATAAAAGGATGAGGAATTGCAGCCCAAAGGGAAAGTTTCCAGTGAGGTTATGAGCAGCTGAAAACAGGTTATAATGCAAAACTCAGTGCAAACCAGAACTGCAACGGTAGCAGCAGGCATGCACTGTGATCCAGAGCACTTCCAGATATCACTGCCACTTTGGCCTATGCTGTCAGCAGGTATATCCTGTGTGCCTGCACTAGAGCATGAACGTTTTGGGTCATGGATTGTGCCTTCCACGTCCACACAGCCAGGTCTTTAAAAGACAGGAAGGAGAATGAGCCAGTCTGCCCTAACCCCAGCCTTGGCTGCTGCTGAAAGGCATGTTCTACTGTGTGTGTGTGTCATGTGAACCTCATTAACCCCATCCCTGCCCGTACCACTTCCCCCCGCTCCTCAGTCGTATTTCTCTCTGAACTGAGGCACATTTGGGTGGACATGGGGGGGAGGAGGGTGGCGGCGATACTTTCCCTTCCCCCCATCCCACGTGTGAGACTATTCAAGTCTCACCCTCCCCATACAAAATCTCTTTATAACCGAAGCCTTTTAAGAGAATATCTAGAGATATCAACAGGAGAGGAAGGGAAGATGAGGCAGGAAAAATTAAGGGGGGACAGGAAAGAAGGAGAAGGGAGATATCAGCTGGTGAAGGGGGAACGAGTGCTGAGCCAGGACACCCGAGGGAGATGCAAGGAAGGAATAGGGGGGGAAGAAGAAAGGAGAGCAGGTGAAGGGGGAAGGGAAGAGGGGACTGATCCAGGGCACCCGAAGGGAAGGAAGAAAAGAATGGGGGGGGGAGGAAGCTGGGGACGTGGGGGGACCTGAGCCAGGACACCTGAGGGAGAAGGAAGGAAGGAAAGAAGGAATGGGGGGGGGAGGAGGAGGAGAGAGGCTGATCTAGGACACCCAAGGGAGACACCAGGAAGGAATGGGGGGAAGGAGGAGAGAGGGGAACAGGTGAAGGGGGAAGGAGGAGGGGGGCTGGTCCCAGGACACCCCAGGGAGGAATGGGGGGAAGGAGGAGGGGGGAAGGGGGCTGGTCCCAGGACACCCCAGGGAGGAATGGGGGGAGGGAGGAGCCCCGGGGAGGCCGGGCCCGGGCACTCACCCCCCCGCGAAGAGGTGGAGCAGCGTGTTCTCCTGCGGGGCTCCCGCCATGGCTCCGCCGCCGGCTCCTGCTACCGGCTCCGCGACTGCCTCCTCACTGCGCCTGCGCCGACCGGGCCTGGGACCAGGGCCTGGTGGGGGCGGAGCCTCGGAAATCACGTGAAGCCAGCGGGATGTGAACCCACCAACCAGGGACTGAGTGGGGCGGGACTTTCGGGGGCGGGGCGGGGGCGCTGGCACTGACGTCATAGGGGGAAACGAAAGCTCTGGTGCTACAATGCGGAGGAGGCGAGCCTGGAGCATTGCGGGATGGGGGGGTGCAGGGAGCTTGGGGGGTGCAATGGTATGGGGGTGCAGGGAGATTGGGGACGCAATGGAATAGGGGGTGCAGGGAGATTGGGGGTGCAGTGGGAGGGGGTGCAATGGGATTGGGGGTGCAATGGGATGGGGTGCAGGGAGATTGGGGGCGCAATGGGATAGGGGGTGCAATGGGATAGGGGTGCAGGGCGATTGGGGGGTGCAATGGGATGGGAGTGTAGGGAGATGGGGGGTGCAGCCCAGAGGCTGGTGCAATGGGGGTGCATTGGATGGGGGTGAAGACTTGGGGCTGGTGCAGTGAGATTGGAAGGGGTATGCAAGGGTATGGGTTTAGGGCTGGCACATTGGGGCTGGGAAGTACAGCAAAGGTAGGGCTGCAGGGGCAATCAGGTAGGGGTGCACTGGAATTAGATATGCAGCAAGAAGACTGTGCAGTGGGAATGGGGTTTCAGCAAGCAGGTAGGCAGTGCACGGAGGCTGTGTGTACACCAAGGAGGCAGCTCTTGCAGTGGGGCTTGATTACATTAAGGACGCAGCCAAATCAGTTCGTATAACAGGATTGTGAGGTTCAATGGGGCAGGCTGTTGGGACAGCTGGAACCTAGGGTGCAATAGAGCAACTGTTTGCAACTGTGCAAAGTGTCTGCAGTCTTTCAAGCAGATTGGTGCTACAATGTGGTGACCAGGTTGCAGATATTTAGGCCTTGAGATGGGTGGAGATTTGAGATCAGAGGCATAATGATAGTGTCTGATAGGACAGTTCCAGGCCATAAATTCAGAACCTTCCTGAGATAAGAAAATCTTATCTGATCCTCCCTTGTGATTGCCTTGCTGATTGGAGTTCCTGGGTATTAGAGCTGAGTGCATTATACTTCTGAAGTTGGTGGGGGGGGATGAAAGCAGTGGCACGATTTGTCCTAAAGGTATTTTGCTACTGACACATTTCAGACAAAATAAACTTAACGCTGCATCTTTTCCCTGAGTGTAATGTCAGCATATTTTGCACATCTAATATCTCCCTCACCTATCCTTCAAATCTCTCAACTAAACTGTCAGCTGACATCCCATTCCCATCATGCTCTATCCAGGTGTTTTCTATGGTCATTCACTTGCCTGACCTGGCAGGATTGAAACCCTCTACTTGGTATTGGCAGCCCAAATTTCCCCAAATTAAAAAATCATGAGTTTGGCTTAAAGATAACACATTTCATGTTCTTTCTATTTCCAGTCTGGTTTTTGAATCTTTAAAGGGCCCAAGGGTCACATTTGCCAGCTTTTCACCACAGGCATGAGGGCTAGAGGCTTTCAACTTAAAAAAAAAAAAAAAGTACACTGACTTTCTCACAATCTCTTGACTTCTGGAGTTGCGGCTTTAAGAAAAATACCAAACAAAATCACAAGAGTTGGCCACGCTGTCGCACCCCAAAAAACATGGCTATTCAAATGATTGTAACTCACACTGTGGGCATGTAAAACAAAATATGATCCTTTAAAAACTTCTCCCTTTATCCTATTAACCTCTCCAGAACAAACACACAGGTACTTGATCTGGATCCTTAATGTCTTTATTGACTGTGTTACCTGTATAAATCAGAATGTAAGCTACTCAGGGCTGGGCCCTTGCCTGCTATGATACCTACTGTGAGCCATGTGGAGCTATGGCCTTGATTCAGCAAAGTAATGGGACTATTCACTTGGTTCAAGCTAGGTGTGTGCTTAAGTATCTTGGGCATATGTAAACGGTAATTAATAATCAGATCATCCTCTGTATCCTGCCAGATACAGTTGGAGAAGCAGAGACTTGCCAAAAACACAGGCATTTCTAGACAGATGTCAAACACAGGGCACCTGGCTCAGATATCAGCTCACATCAACAGCTAACAACTCCGCCTGCATCACACATTTACTTCTTTATAGAGTCAGCATGCTTTCTAATACTGTCATTGAAACAGAACTATTTCACAAATATACCGGGAGTCTGTGGATTATTATTATAACAGGTATTTTTAAAGTGCTTATCAATGTAGCATCTGGACTGAGACTCTCAGGGGGTACAAGCCAGCAGTGCTATTAACCTCCTGCACCCACATCTTCCTTTAAGCATCTACATTGTGCCTTTTTATAACCTGACCCTTAAAGCTGGAGCTAGGAACTTGTGTCTGAATCACTTTAATGATCATTTATGTTGCACTTTTCTTCCACGGACTTCAAAGCAGCTTCCAAGGTATTCTATTCCAAGGTATCCTGTTCTGTTCTATGAAAGTTCTTATACCACGCTTATCACTGTAGTGTCTGAGCTCTTTTCACTAGTGCATAAAGCAACGTGACTACACATCTGTCATGGGTTGTTTGTTGTCTCATCCTGTCCCCAGGGGGAGAAGCACGTGCAGTGGAGTGTCTTGTTTTTGTAGGTTTTTTTACTGTTCTTATTTTTAAACATGCCTGTTGCTATGTGTTTATGTTGGCTAAGGCAGTTCCCAGAAATGTGCCTTGCAGTGGAAGGCAATAAGGTTTTTGATGGTCTTTGGTTCTTGTGGGGGAGTTCATTCCACAGTCTCAGACTGGCCCCTGAGAAAGTTCTGTCTCCTGCACAGACAAGCTTTACCCTTATTGTAGAGAGTAGTTGAGTTGTGAACCATGGTCTTCCTTCCAGAGTGTTAGGTGATCTTTTAGATGTCCTAGGCCCAGGCCATGAAGCACTTTGAAGAGGACTGAGAAGACTTTGAAACTGATTTGAAATTGAATGGGGAAGCCAGTGCAGAGAGCAGAGGACTGGTCTGAGGTGCTCACAGCAGACTGTGCTGATGAGAAGAAACACTGCAGCATTCTGTATTAGCTGGAGTTTCCCAAGTGCTGAAGGTTTCATGCCCTGAAAATTTATCACATTGCTGTAGTCCAGTTGAGAAGTGATGAAGGCATGAATAACTGAGGCCAAATCATCATCCGCCAAGATGGGACAGAGTCTCTTAGCCAGATGGATATGACAGAAAGCATTACTCGCAGATTCTGTTATGTGAGATCTTAGCATCCGCAAGGAATCCAAGAGTACTCCTAGATTATGGAACAAATTGACCACTTGTGAATGTCTACCATCAACCAAAGGAAATGGCACCCTAACTGCAAACTCTTCAAAATGCTAGGTGAAAAGAAAAGGAGTACTTGTGGCACCTTAGAGACTAACCAATTTATTTGAGCGTAAGCTTTCGTGAGCTACAGCTCACTTCATCGGATGCATTCAGTGGAAAATACAGTGAGGAGATTTATATACACACGGAACATGAAAAAATGGGTGTTATCATACACACTATAAGGAGAGTGATAACACCCATTTTTTCATGTTCCGTGTGTATATAAATCTCCTCACTGTATTTTCCACTGAATGCATCCGATGAAGTGAGCTGTAGCTCACGAAAGCTTACGCTCAGATAAATTGGTTTGTCTCTAAGGTGCCACAAGTCCTCCTTTTCTTTTTGCGAATACAGACTAACACTGCTGCTACTCTTCAAAATGCTAGGTATATCCCTAATTTGCAGATGTGGAAACTGACGAACTGAGAGTCAGCAATTTGCCCAAGTTTGCATGCTGAGTCAGTGGAAGAATCAGGAATAAAATCCAGTTCTCTTGTAGCCCAGTTATCTGATCTACCCACCAGACAATTCTGCCTCTAGTTCATTTTACCCTTTCACTGCCAAAAATATTTCAAACCACTCACCCACAGGAATGTTGTGGTTTAAAGATTAAAGTATTTCTCAGGTCAGTAACTGCATGTTTTCTCTGGAATGCCCATATGATACATTGATTTTCTTACTAGAATAATAATTAGGGTCTTTCATTACAAAGGATCAGACACACACTACATACAACCCATTGGAATGCAGCCACCTCTGGGGCAGAGGCAGGCAAATAAGTTGAACACAGGAATAAATTTTGGCTATGCACATAGGGGACAAAATCCAACTACTACCAAAAAGTGCCATCAGATTTTACCAGTACTTTTATATTTTCACTTTGGTTCAGTCCATGTCATCATAAGAAATAAGAATCCATACATGGTTAGCAATTATAAACCTAATCTATGCAGCAGAGTAAGCCTGTGTACCAATTCAACTATACTCAAGTGCTATGAAGAGGACTATGTATATGTTATTCAGGGAGTAGCTGACTGTAAATGTTTTTTGCAGAATGGAAAGGTGTAGGTGGGGAAGTTTAAAAGTCATCCTTGAAATGCCCGTACTATATGTCTGTGTTATAAAAGGTCCCATTCCAGTTCCAACCTGTGACACACTTTGCTGGCATTCTAATACCATTCAGCAGCAGGGATCTCAGTTTCATGTGTTTCAAGCCACCAACTGCAGTCCCAGAAAATCATGCCCTCTCTCACATGGTTCCCGACAGGCAGCTGTCAGTCATGGGACAAGCCTTGCACAGGGATAATTTTGGAAGTAGTGTAGTTTAAATGAGGGACCAACGTGGAGAGGGAAGGAGAAGAGGCAATACAGACACTCCAGGAAAAATGTTTCACCAGGATATTATGTTATATATAGGCAAAGACACTGCAGCTAGTAGAAACGTGTTTGTGATAGATAGATGGATAACAAGGAAAGATGACTTAGGTTCCGATTCCCAAAATGAAGGGGAGCTCCACAGAAGCCCTGTTGAGAATGATGCTATCTAGCAGTTTAATGTCAAAGGTAATGTGACATCCTTTCCTCTCCCACTCACGTTCATTATCTTACCTTGGCTCAGATGATCTGGCCCTGCTCTACTGTTCTTGCACTTTCTGGTCTGATTTTTGGGCAGCATCCTCCAGTCTGCAATTTACGAGGGCCACTTTTTCTGGGTCCAAAGTCTCTGTCCTGCCCTCCCCCACTTGCTCTGTATCTGCAGCCAACCCAAGATTTTTAAAAAGTGCATTAGCCTGAGACCTAGGGCATATCAATGCAAGCACTTACTGTGCCCCCACCAAGCTGGAGTGTACATCTACAGCACTCCAGCGTGCCACAAAGAGGGTCTATGTGGACCCTGCTGGTGTGCACTATAGGTTCCCTAGTGCAGATTGCTACAGGGTCCACATAGACACGTAGTGTGTGGCACACTGGAGCATTGTAGATTTACACCCCAGCTTGCCACACAGTAAGTGCTCATGTAGACATGTCCCAAGACTGAGGCCCTCTCTGTACTAGTGGTTCCATTGCAGAACCTGGTTACAACAGTAGTCACCTAACATGGTTAAAGGATGGCTCTGTTTTCACTATAGAATCATAGGGGTAGACTCCTGAATGGTGCTAAAGCTTTGGACTTTCCCAGGGTCTGAGGGAGGAGGGTCCCAAGCCCGAGTCCTGAACATCTACACCATAATTAAACTGCCCCTTATCCTGAGCCCTGTGAGTCTGAGTGAGCTGACATGGGCCAGCCTGGGTGTCTAATTGCAGTGTATTGAATTCCTGCAGGGGAAGCAGGGTTGCCATCTTGGTGAATTTGTCCAACAGCACAAATCCAGCTACTCTTATCTCCTGGGGCAAACCTAATGAGCTGCGACGATATTGCATCCAAACCACCAGCATAGTGCAGTGAAAACCACTTCATCACAGTGACATATTTTGGGATCCATGCAGGGCTAATACGAATGCTGCTGGAAATACGGCCTTGTGTTCACTAACTCACCCAAGTTGCACTGTCCTGTAGATGTACAGCTACATCGGTGGTAGCAATGATGGGATTGCCTAATGCAGGCAGGCCTTAGGCTCTGGACAGGGCGGGTTAGAAAACACAGTGGGGAAAATTCCAGGGCCCTGTCTACACTAGAATCCCTATCATTGCTCCTGCGGGTGGAGAGACACAGGTGGCGATGCAGGTCAAACTAGATGATTTGTAGTTCGCCCCAAAAAGTTTAGCGTTGACACAGCCAATGCGGGAGCGCCCCGACACAATCAGGAATATCCTGAGCGAATGACGGCCCTACCTGGGAGGTGTTTCCTAGTCTGCTTGGTCCTTACAGTTTAGAATCATGTGTCATTATCAGACAAAGAATCACTGGCAATATGTATTAGCGTGTTATTGTGAATTGCCAGCACTGGCCCAAATCTTACATAAAAACCACAAAAATCTCCACTTTTTTTTTTTCCTGACAAAACTGTAGTTGCCACTTGTCCTGGGGTGGAACTCCACTAAGTGGGCCCCTTCCGAACCCTTCCAGGTCCCCAGAGGACTTCAGAGATATCAGAGTCTCATGTTGCAAAGATGACTTATTGCATCTATGTACATTTTAAGAACAAGGGGAAGCATCTCAGCAATTTCAATAATTCAAGGAAGAGTCAACAGTTCTGTTTACCTATTCAAACCAGGCAGCTTTATCCCCATCCTTTGATGTGCCTGGGGAAAGCTCAGACAGCTGCATTCTGGCCACGTGAGTTAGCTGGATGTTTCTGAGAGGAATATCAACAGTGTTTAACAGTGTTTATATTTCAGGGACACATGATATTAAGCTCCAAAGTTTACATCCTACTGAATTCAACGGAGGAACTTTGTCCTTATGTTAGTGCAATGGTTTACACCCAGCTCTCCGCAGACAGACACAATATGCCATCAGTTTATATGCTGCGGGTTTACTTCACAACCAGAAGGGCTACTGCAGTGTTGCCAACTCTCATGATTTTGTCATGAGTCACATGATAATTATTGTTTTCCTTAAAGCCCCAGCTCCTAGAGTCAAGTGGAGATGTGATGCTTTCAGCCTTCATTCTTAAAGAAAAAGTAAGTTTCTTGCCCTTGTGGCTGTGGAGAAAGCTTCAAAATGTGACCCCAGTGCACCCTAAAGGCTCAAAACGCAGAAGGCAAATAAAAAGAACCCCAAATCGATTATTTTTACATAATCTTATGATTTTTGGTGAGACTGACTCATGATTTTTGAACATTTAGGGTTGGTGATACTGAGCTAGGAATGTCTGGCTTTATACATAGATGTTTTAATCCTGGGGAAAATATTAAAGTCCACAGAAAGACCCTCACTCTGCACATTTTCCATAAACACGGGTTTTCTATTATTCCTGACAATAGCTCTGAACTAATGCCCCTGCAGCCTGAATCCAGAGTTGAACTTCAGGTCGCCCTCATGGGACAAACCAAACCGCTGGCTCTGAACGCTTCCAAACTTGTGTGTTTGAGATCTGGATCTGAACTTCCCCAAATTTCAGGATTCAGCCCACTGCACAAAAAGGTTCAAGTAGTGAACTCAGAACCATTATCTGGATCCAGAGTGTGGATCAGTCCAGTATGATGGGGTTCCAAATTTGTAGCCCTGTCCCTGCCCCTCAAACTCCAAAGAGCAGTCGTGTTAGGCCATTTTGTATCTCTCTGCACTGACAATGCTGATGATGCTCACAAAAGTCAGAAGTTATTTTGGAAAAATGCTTTAGATTTTAACTACCTCGTTTGGTGGCTTGCGTGAGATGTCTTCAACACATTCATGGATTTTAAGCCTAGCAGGGACCATTGTGATCATCTAGTTTGACCTCCATAACACAAGCCATAGGATTTCCATGAATTAATTCCTGCTTCTAGTCCAATAGCTGGGCTTGAACTACAGCAGTTCTTTTAGAAAAACATCTGATCTTAATTTTAAAATGTCCAGTGATGGAGAATCCACCACAACCCTTGGTAAATTGGTCCAAGGTTTAATTATCCTCTTAGTTAAAAATTTGCACCTTATTTCTAATCTGAATTTGTCTGGCTTCAACTTCCAGCCATTGGGTTTTGTTACACTTTTGTCTGCTAGGTTGAAGAGCTCAGGCAGCCCCTGGGCCAGCAGCAGTAGTTTGGGTGTGTGGGAGGGGGCTCAGGGCTAGGGGGTTGGGGGAGTGCGGGAGGCACTTACCTCGGGGTGGGGGGTGCTCCCCGGCTCCCACTGGCATGGCCCCCCTGCAGCTCCTCTGGGCGGGGGAGGGGTCTCTGCGTTGCCCGCACCTGCAGGCCCTGCCCACGCAGCTCCCATGGACTGTGGCACCCGGTGCTTGTGGTGGGAACAGCCCCTGCCTCCGCCGCCTCGGAGCTACAGGGATGAGGAGCCGGGTGAGAAGCCTCTGCCAGCCCCGCCAAGTGCCAAGCTCTCGCGCCCACAGCGCTGTCCACACTACCGAAACGTGTGTCACTCCGGGGAGTGGTTTCTTCACAGCCCTGAGGGACATACATGTTGCCGACGTAAGCGGCAGCGTGGCCGTGGCCGTGTTTGCACTTAAACCACGGCAGTGGTGCAGCTCCAGCACTACGGCTGCGATGCTGTAGCGGGTCAGGGCCGACGCTCACTACAGAGATGGGAGCGGTTCTCCCACCGCTGCCGTTAATGCACCTCCCCACGAAGTGGGTAGCTCCACCGGCCTCGCGCTGTCTGCGCTGGGGGTTAGGATTCTTCACACCCCTGAGAGACGTAGCTATGCCAGGGTAACTTCTCAGTGTGGACCAGCCCTGTGGGTTTGCTTTGACTACAGTCAGTGGGTGTGACTGCAGCTCAGGGCCACGCACCCGACCTAGCTTTAATCTCGCTAGCTCAGGCCCAGAGCGAGCTGCAGCAGTGAAAGCTTCAGTGCAGGCTGTCCAGATTTGCACAGTACTCCTGGGGCTAGCCCATGCTGCCATGGCTCCTCTGGATTAGATTAACGCTGGCTCAGGTATGTCGGCTCGAGCAGCAATCATACCTAGGGATTGCAGTCTAGACCTACCCTAAGGATTGAACAGGGCACTGGGTGAAGGTTTGCATTGTTTTGTACCTTCTCGGTGGCTACAGGACCCATGGCTGTCACTTGGGTCCTCTGAAGCACAGTGACTCACTCCCTGCATGCGTAAATGCCTGTTTGAGGTTGCAGACAAGCGAGCACAAGGAGAGGCAACTCCCGCAGATACACACTGACGGCCTGGGCTCCATGCAACTCAGGATCCTGGGTATTCTGTCTGCTCCCACCAGACTCCATGCAGTTCCTGCATCTTCTGTGTAGCTATCTTGGGTATGTCCATGGAGCTCTGTAGATGTGCCAGTCCCAAATATATCTAAGGACCAGTGCTGGGAATGCTGAACTATGTGAATTATATCAGCTAGAACAATTGAGTGCTTTTCCCTATGAGTGACCCTGATGGGCCATGTGAATGTATGGAGATAGGAAAGTCTGGGAAAGAGGCAGCTTATTCAGCTTCAGAACTGATCTGGTGACCTTTGCAGGTTTATCAGAATGTAGGTGAACAAGCAAGCCTGATTAGTGTGTCTCTCCCTTTTGTTTGCTGACAGTATTGATCTAACCATCATGTGATCTTTGAAGATCTTCCTAGGGTCGACAGCCTCTGATCAACTAATAAACCCTTTAACTTTGATAAGACTTTTCCTAACCTGGCAGTTAACTATCAACACATAGAGAGCACGTGTCTATGCCACTTGGAAACAGCCATCTAATCACAGGGACAGTGCTCTCCTCTACATTTTGCAATTAATTCCATCTCTTGGCTCCTGGGAATGTGTGAATCCAGAGACAAGAGACTGGCTCCTAAGGAGGTGGGGACTCACTGTGAGTATGCAGCCAGAAGGGAATGACTCCCAAGGGGCATGGGTGCCTGCTGCCCAGAAAGAAGGATCCAACTTCCAGGATGGGGGTATGAGGAAGAGTGCCCATTGTCCAGTCAAGAAGGGAGGCCCAGGTGCTCATCTGGCTGCCCATGAAGTCAACAAGCAATTCTATCGAGAGAAAAACACTGAACTAAAGGTGGAGGGTGCAGGGCCATCCCTAGGCATACGCAGCATACACGGCTGCATCGGACACCCGAAAATTTGGGGCACCACCGGGACTATAGGCGCTGACTTCTCATCTTGCCAGGGGGTGCTCGACCCCCCCGCCTCTGCTCCAGGACCTACCCCCACTCTACCCCTTCTCCGAAGCCCCCACCCCGCCTCTTCCCGTGCCTGCTCCACCCCTGCCCCGCCTCTTCCCCACCTCCTCCCCCAAGTGGCTCCATCCCCACTCTTCCCCCTCCCTCCCAGAGCTTGAACGCTGTGAATCAGCTGTTCGCGGCTCTCCAGAAGCACTGTGAGTGCAGGGCCACCAGCACACGAGAGGCATGGGGGGAGAGGAGGAGCTTGGCTCTGGTGGGTGCTCTGCACCCACTAAATTTTCCCCAGGATGCTCCAGCTCCGGAGCACTCACCCACGGAGTTCGTGCCTATAACTGGGACAGCAGGAAAGAGCAGGTCGGCTCCCACACACCCAGCGCGCTCTGCGGTCTCCTTACTAGGCAGAAGCCAGGGGCCATATTCGCAGAGCTGAATGCGCCAGCATAGGGGCATCAGTTTAATAATACTGCGTAGGGCCCCATAAATCCTAAGGACAGCCCTGGGAGGGTGCACTGTACACAGCTTGTGTGAAGAGCTGCAATAAAGCTGCTTCCATATGAGAAACCTGCTACAGTGCCCTGTAGAGCTGTGTGAATCACAGATTTTTTTGTTGTGCTGGCAGAGCCAAAAAATTATGGGGCAAAAGAGTTTCGGATTGAACTGAAAATTAAATTTTTCATCTAACTGAAAAGAAAAAAAAAGAATAATTGAAATGAAAAGTTTTGTTTTGATTTTGAACTTTTTTGTTTTTACTTAAAAGTACAATAAAAGGACATTTTGAAACAAAGTCATTCTGAATTTAAAAAAATCAAAAGATTTCATTTAGAAAATGTCCAAAAAAAAAAACACATTTAAATTTTTTTTCCAAAGTGAACAATTTGGTGCAATCAACACTAATTTGCAAAACGTTTCAGTGCTGCTGAATCTGCATTTTTGACCCCCCCAAAATTTTTTTGGCAAAAAAACGTCAAGCAGCTCGAATCCCCTGGGCTCTGAAAGAGCCAGTAGGGACCAGTTTAATGGAGTTCCAACCCTCTCTTTCTGCTGGGATTACTTTTTGGGCTCTGGGCCAAGCTTAGAAAAACATCATCCCCAATGACTAAACCATCAACATCCAGGAGAACTAGATGGACATTTTCACTATCCACTGCTTGCCTGGCATTTAATTACAGCTCAGCTCAAGCTACTGCCACAGAACAAAGGCTACAGGGTGAAAAATCTAAAGGCACCAAGTTCACTGATGTGCACAGCTCTCAAATGTTCACAAATACATGCAAAAAAAACACACACTGATGCAAACAGCTGTGGAATAAGCTCTCTTCTACATAACCCTCCCTCCCACCCCTGCCCAGTACATACAAATGCACAAAGCTGACATAGCTGGGGTAGCTATTCTCCTATATACACACAACCACAGATGTGTACACAGACACACAAACATACACAGAGCAGGGCTAGTCCTTCTACATACACAACCATGTTACAAAAAAATCAGCACCTTTTAAGCCCCAATTTCAGGCACAAATGCCATCCCCTCCACCCTCAAGCACCCCGCACAAAGATGGGAAGGTCCCCCTCCCCCACACACACCAGTGTGTGCCAAGAGCAGTGCCAAGAGATTAGTTATAACCCAGAAGCTAGCTCAGGAGAGCAGCTCCTGGATGGAACCGGTTTGCTCACCTGGGGAGGTGCCAAGTAACCTTTTCACAAGCTGGAAACAGGAAATTGGATCGTCTAGCTTGAGCTGTGAGAGAGGGGGGAGAATCTGCTTCTGCCAGGTGACTGAGAGGGGAGGGAGAAGTCAGCATGCCCAGGTGATGGAGGGTGTGGCGGAGAGGAGCCACACCAAGCAGCTGACTAGGGAGTGGGGAGAGAGAGGGAGAAGTGGGGATACCCAGGTGATGGGGTGGGGATGCGGGAGAGGAGCCAGCCTTGGCAGGTCAGGGATGGGGGAGAAATGGCTGCTCCCTTGGCATGGAGGAGAAGATGGAAAAGTTTCTCCTGATAGGAAAAGGAGGGAGTTGTCAGATGGGGGAGGGGGATTACAAAGTTGCTCATGTCTAGGGATGCAGGGTGGAGTGGGGAAGCAGAAGCTGCAGGGGGGATGGGAGAAGCATGCCCAGCTTAAGGGTCCCAGTAGGGTGCGTGGATGAGATGGGCTATGGCTCAGTCTGCGGGGTCTTTCCCCCAGTTTAGTTTATTCAGTAGCCACCCCACTGCTGTATTTCTGTCCCAACCGTACGCCTGAGGGGGAGTCCACCATGGCCGTCGCTCAGTTCACTGGGCAGCAAGCTCTGCCATGATGGCAAGTGGCCAAACAGGAGCAAGAGCGACGGACAGGAATGAGGAGAACACCAGCTGCCCAGAACACCAGCTGCTCAGGAGAACGCCACAGCCCAATGCAGCAGGGCGTGAAGAAGGCGTAGGCTCAAGACAGCCACTCAGCAAGCAGCTCTAGGAAAAGCCCTTGGGCAGGGGTCCTAGCAGGCTGCAAGTGATCCTGGGACTTGGAGAGGGAGGCCCTGTCTTCACTGAGAGCTAAACTGTTCTTGGACAAAGATCTGTCATGCACGGTGTGCCTGACGAGCGTGGACAGGCTAGAAATGCTCCAGGGAGGTCTGGTTACAACACACTCAGTAAAAGCTGTAGGCTTGATTCTCAGTTTCCCCATTCCTGCACTGGGAAGGAATGCAGTGGGGCAGATAAAGGTAAGGTTTCAGAGTAGCAGCCGTGTTAGTCTGTATTCGCAAAGAAAAGGAGTACTTGTGGCACCTTAGAGACTAACCAATTTATGTGAGCATAAGCTTTCGTGAGTTTTGTGCTGATTGTATTCTGGAGTCATCCAAGACATACCCAGCTCCAAGGATAAGTTAGAATAGCCTCAGGGGATCCTGCTCCATGACTTGGGATCCTAAATACGACCCCAATACAAACAAATAGTAAGAGGTGATTTAGACACCCAGGCCACAGAACTGGGCTACTCCAACTCATTTCATATATGCCACAGCCATTTTCAGATACCAGCTGCCCAACGTGGATGTAAACACATGGCCTAGAGGGTTCAGCTATTATTAGAAAGTCTCTGAGCTGTCCTGTCCCTCTAAAGTCACCCTTTTATTCTCAACATTAACAAAAGCAAAACCAGAACCAACCAAACAAAAACAAAACCAAACCCCCAGTCCAGCTGATTCTGGAGGATTTTTGCTTTTCCCTCCATGGTTTGAAGCCTTATTTCCGGAGTTAAATCCCTAAATAGAGGGGAGAAATATACTTAACAATGGACTATAATGGGATCTTGACTGGAGCAGATATTTTGATCACTTTAATTCGTTTCACTTCAATTACTCTTTGTCACCAGCACAGGGAGGAAGTAGGGTGCTCAGGTAAGAATCACTGCCTGCTCTCTAAAGCCATATCTTACACTGGATTTCAGATCTCATTAAGGAGCCTATTTACATATGGTTCCAGCTAAGTGGTTTGTAACGTGGCTTGGCTGGTCAGTGTGAATGTAGCCAAATTGCATTGGAAGCATGTTTTGCCTGAGATCATCACCATTCTGACTTAAAAGCTAGCAGAGATTGGCAATTATATTCAGAATTACTGCAGATGTTCATGTATTTCATCCTTACCTTGGCTAGAATGTGTTTCTCAAACACAGTTCAGCCCAGTCCATGCTGGCTGGCCAAACCATACTGCAGAACAATTTAGCTGGAGCAATCTCTAAGCCAAATTTAAACACTGCTCCTTTGCTCATTTCCCAACCCAGTGTGCATGCCGATGAAGAATGTCTACCATCCAGCTGCCTTCTAGCTCACAGTCACCACCAGAGAGCACTCTAAGACCAGAGTCAGGAGCACAGACAACTCAGAGCAGTGTAGGAGTTAGAGCCAGAGGCAGGAGGATCTTTACCAGATCTTGTAAATTAGCTCTGCCTGTACATCTCTGGGTCAGTTTTATCTGCATGTTTTCAGGTCTCACCAGCCTCCATGGATTCAGAGCCCTCCTTATGCATCCTCCCTAATGGCCACTGCTCCGGTCAAGATACACGCTGGAGAGATCAGCAGAAAAATTCAGGTGATAACAGTAGTCAATCTGAAACTCAGGAGTGCAGAGCCCCCATCACTCCTCAAGCTTCTCACTCCGCTTCATTAGAGATCAGGATCCCATTACAGCCTTCCTCTGTACCCCTTTCAGATCAGTATCCTGGCCCCACACTTTCTCTTCCTAACCATGGTGAGAACAAGCTTCTGCATTTGCCTGTATTTATTGGCTTTCTGTCACTGTTCATGTCACACCCCAGAGATGCAAATATGGCTTTACCTACTGGCTCTCCTTTCTTTTCCATTCTCCTCTTTCAGGATTGCTCTGAAATTGAGGGATCTGTAAAAACTGTAGGGTCTCTTTGCAACCATAGGCATGGCATGCCCCAGACTCCTGCACTGTCCACAGTGCCCAAATCTTTCTGTTGCGCCAGCCAGACACTCTGAGTGGGTTTGGCCTATTGTGGAGTTCCCTGCTCAGGAGCATCTGGTATTCTGGCATGCTGAGTGGCACACCCAGAACTTGAAACAGGAAACATTGGGGCCCACAGGTAGCAGTTTAAGGAGTTGCAATCAAAGGTAAGAGACAGGGAACTAAGAGAGCTATTGGAGTAATCCTAGGACAGTGTCAAAGCAGCAGCATTGTGGGTCAGAACCAGCATCCATGGAAAAACACCGTATTCCAGCTGATTTTTATGGCAGGGCTGGGGGTGGTTCTAGTGAAGTTAATGCTCAGTAAAGATGCCCTGCAGAGACCTTAAAGCTTGTTTATCTAAAGAACAGGTACAGAATGTGCTGAAACCTGATCAGGAGAAACCAGGGGGAGTTCAGGCTCTCCAAGCCTATTCAGACTTCTGGTCCTTGTGCTGGAACAGGGCAGCAGTTTTGTAAAGTGGATTGGTGGGAACTACACTGAGAACTCAGCAACTCACTTCACCTCAGCTACCAGGTGGCAGCTTTTTCAATCACTACCAGCCTGGGTTAGATTCAAACCAGCCACACACAGCTGAAAGGCAGAGCAACCCCATTACAATCCCCCCATTCCACTTACTGTTTTAGGGCTAGAATCAATTCCCATTTAAGACAACTGCAGTCTTTCCATTGACTTCAATGGGAGCTGGATCTGACCTTTCCACAGCAGTCCTGTCTCAAGACCTAAGTTAGCGGAAACACAGGGATTATTGTAACAAAACACTCACACAGCAGAACAGATCAATGGCTGCAGCTCAGCTATTTGCTGGCATTCGAAGACAAATCAGCAGGGGAGCCAGGAGAGAGCAAGCGGAATGATGATGCTTCCCTGAAGACACTGAATGTCTGAGCTAAAGTAGCCAGAGTACCTGGTGAAAGGAATCTGGCCAGTGATGTGTATCATGGAGGCTGATGTGTATCTGAAGCTCTCCTTCCTTTTCCAAACTGCAGCCCTGCCAGAAGCAGCAGCAGGGAAACATCCATGGTGTGAAGAAGGAATTGATAAAGCTCAACTGTCCCAGGAATGGCTGACTGAGGTCATTCCTTGTCAGTTTGGGGGCAACTTCCACTTTTGGGGAGAGGTGCATGTCTGGGAGCATGGAAGCAGGGTGAATAGTGGGGAGTATTATGGGCAGGAAGGGGGTTGTGTGTCATCTAGAGATTCCATCAATGTATCTTTTTTAAGCCATGTTACATGGTTTAATAAAAATCACTCAGGACTTTATTTAATACAAACTATTTTAACTCCTATAGCTGCCTTTCTTCCTGGGATCTCACAGCACTTTGCAAGCTTGAATAAATCAAACTGCACAAGCCTGCCAAGCAGAGTGATTATAGACTATTCCCATTTTACACATGGGAAAGCTGAGGAAGAGAGCCAACAGGCACAAAATAAGTTAGGACAGATGAGGCTGGGGCTGGAATAACTAATCCAAAGGCCATACAAGCCTGGCTTATGCTAGCATGTTCTGCACCCATTATCAGCTGCCCTGTTGCTGATGATGGTTTAAATATGAGTGGCTCTATCTATACTTGGATGCTGTGCACTCAGTTTCCTACCATTGCTAAGATAGGTTCAGTTCCACCTGTGAAGGAAGTTCTAGTACACACAGTGGTCCAGGCAGCTGCAGGTGTTTTAAGCATTGTATCATCTAACCCTGCCTAGGAGTGGTTGATGTGACATTGGGAGCAGCACGCTGTCAGCAAGAGGGCGTTCAATTAAATTAAAAGGTGGCAAATTCAAAACTGTTAAAAGGAAATGCTTTTTCCATTAAATGTGCAATTAAGCAACGGAACTCACTGCTGCAGGAAGTTGTTAAGGCTAAGAATTTGTAAGATTCAAAAACAGGTTAATGACTTATATGGATAACTACATTTGTGTAGTACAGAGCCCAAGTGACTTGGCTTATGAGGAAAATTTCAAAGGGCTAATGCATATAGCTCAGCTATAACTAATTGGTCAGGGACATGGTGGCGGGGGGAGTTGGTCAACATGTTGCAAGGGGGTGTAACTTTGAGCAATGGGCTGAAACTGAGCCTAGGAAAAGAAAAATGTAGGGTGACGAGGAGGGATAACTGTCTAAAAGAGAGAGGGATTCGGCTGTGGAATAATCTTCCAAGGGAGTGCTGGAAACCCTATTGTTTGGGACTTGTGAAACTAGACTGGCCAAAGCTTTTTAGAATGTGCTGCAGGGAGCAATCAGACACTGACTGGATGCAGAGGGGGCACAAGAGGAAATGGCTGCATTACTTAACATTTTCCACCACTAGCTTCCACAAACAAAGGGTACCACTGTATTAAGCATATGCTCCCTGCACCTGCTCTGGGTTTCAATCCAGTTGCCCTTGGGTAACGTTCTTTTACAGGTAAAGGGCATGCTCATGTGGGTCTGTGAGAAGCACCTGAAGCCTAGCTACTATACTGAATCAAACCCCACTGAACCCGTCATCCCCCAGAGCGGGGCAGAAATGACACCCAGTTTGATCTAGAACGAGTCATTCACATACACTCCCTGGAGCAGATTTCACAAAGAAGACAGTACATTGCAAGTACAGACCCCAAAGGGCAGAGTGAATCCTGGATGAGAATGAGGGGCGGTGGCAAAGTAGAAGGGGAGCAGCATCTCCCATAGCTGCCCCACCCCATCCCCATAGTCAGCTTCTCTGCAGGCAAAGCTTGGACTAATAGAAAGTATATGGGAGGAGAGCCTGTGACCCAGGGCTTCAGGAGCTGCAGCTGAGGTACTGAGGAACAGCCTGGCACCCACTCAGGAATGTGTTCACTGATCAAATAGCTCATGAATGGGGAGTGGGGTTGGAGGGTGCGGGGGGGAGAGGGATTAAAAAGTACGTGGCTCCAGCTCCAGTGCTCCCCACGCTCCTGGTGAAATAATTAGTCATAATCCAGTCTGGAGAAAGGATTCCAAGTCCATAACAATGAAAGAGTGAGAATCACTAACAATGCCCTCCGCCCTCCCCCAGCTCTCACTGTAGACTCAGAGCAAACAGGAGGAGCCAGACTCATACCCAGTTCAGGGCTCCGATCCCCGATCCACTCTTCCCTCAAGACCTGCCATCCTCAGGGTGCTTCACTGCTGCTGTATGTGCTAGGGATGGGCCAGAAGCAAGGCCAAATGCTTCTAGCCGTGTCTGCGCGGGCGGTTAGGCTCACATAGCTGCAGCACTCAAGCGTGTGGATTTTCTCACCCCCCACCCCGACCCTGACCACCGTAGCTATGTCGACTTACCTTCGAAGTGTAGAACAGGCTAACGTACATGCACACCCAATACATGCCTCCCCCTCATCTTCCACGCCATCACTTTCTTCCTCCTCTTTGCTTTTCCTTCCAATTTCTCCCTTTCCCCATGCCATGGAGACCCAGTCCACAACAAAGCACAGTGCTATAAAAATAAATAAAATCCAGAGGGGCATCGGATGTGGCATGCAGGTGACAATGGAAGAGCTGCCACTCAATAGAACAGAACCGTTGTGGTGACATGGATATTTTGGGGGCAAGAGAAGTGGCTTGAAGTCTGATGGGCTGATCCTCAAGTGGTGTAAATCAGCAGTGAAGCGGCACTGATTTACACCAGATGAGGATCTGGCCCTGAATTACTAAATCTCAGTGGGGTGAGAGACAGAGAAAGGCCCAGACTATACGAATGTTTCCTACCTTGGGGAGAGTTTGTTTGGATCCACATCTAAACTTCATAGCTCACACCTCTTTTTACAATGGGCCCAAACCGGAATCCTAGACTCAAACATCTTTGAACTGAAATCCTAGTGCTTGACTTGGTTGAGAAAAAGGGGCTTTATCCAGCACCTGTTATGCCTAAGTCCTTGCCACACTGACAAACCAGCACAGGAGACATCTCTTTATCCAAGTTTCCCTCTCGCTGCGGGCTCTGGAATCCATGGCATTTAAGCTATTGCCTTTCCCATCTCCGTCCCAGAAAGCTGTGGTGATGGATGCGAGGGATGTTGTAATGCAGATGCAGATAATTGGCCTGACACTGCTTTCAAATGCTTGCTCACCTGAGCACTTCAGCAATGCTACTCACATGACTAAGGGTTAGATGAGGCAGTGTGGTCCGATGGTTAAAGAGCTGGCCGGGCACTCTGCAGGCCTGTGGTCTATTCCTGACTGCCACTGACCTCTGTGGAGACCTGGACAAGACACTTTGCCTCAGTTTCCCCTCCCACACTTTGTCTGTTGAGATTGTAAATTCTTTGGAGCAGAGACTGTCTCTTATTATGGGTTTGTCCAGCGGCTAGCACAAGGGGGCCCTAATCTTGGTGGGGGCTTTGAGATGCCAGTGTAATATAAATTAATCAGGCCTAATCAGGGGGACCAGATAGCAAGAGCGAAAAATCAGGACACCTTTTTTTTGTGGCGGGGGGGGAGGATAATTCCAAATATAAGACAAAGCCTCTTAATATTGAGTTGGTCCCGCTATTATCAGGATGTCTGGTCACCCTAGGCCTAAGACTTTAATAATGTGGCTTGCTCCCAATTTAAGCCATGTACAGTTCAATTAGATGTCATGGTGATTGACATCCTACAAATTCTTGTCGTCATCACACTGTAATTATAACAGCAACAAGCTGTGCAAGAGATACGTTTTTTTGATGCAACAATGATCTGAAGAGGTTTTTTTTTCCAATTGTGTCACTGCAACTTAATTAAAAAATAATGAAATCCTCCCAGACCAAAATGTGCTTCATGTTGACAGCGCCCTTCATAATGAATTTACAAACCACCACTCGATTGAAATGTTTCCTTAAAAAAAAAAAAAAAAAGAATGTTTTTTTTAAAGTGAGGAAAAAATTCATTTATAGATGGGTGTAATGTGCTAAGGGGATGACCTCAGCTACCAAGCACTCTGCTGCTTTTATTAGCTAATATCGGCAGAAAATGCTTAGTGAAATAGCTACCCATCCCATCAGATTTATTACCCTGCCCATTTGCTTTTTTATTATCATTAGCTTATCTTGAAAGGACCCTCCACCTTTCTCATCCTCTTGATTCTTTCTGCCCTGGCTCCAGCATCCAAAGTCAAAGATGGATCAGGACACATTCAGATTCCTTATTATCCAGCTGTTAGACTGATTTATTTAGGGGCTGTTTTAGTTACCCACCCTGGTGCCAGTCCTGCAATCTAACCCAGGTAGATACCCACTGAAAAATGAGGATCCAATCAGAGTACCAAAACCTGCGTTTGGCTTTATGATTTAGCCTACCAGTCCAAGATGGCTTAAAAAGCCATTCCCTAATAGTCCATGACTAGAATTAAGCTTTGTGGAAATAAGAGCTACAATAGCCACTATTAACAGACATGTTTTTGCAGGTAGGTTTTGTTTTTCTTCAGTGAATGCAGAATTTTTAAAAATTCCCCTGACACACTGCAACTTAAATACAGCAGCAATGAGTTAGCACAACTGTTCTCAGCCTTTATATCTCAAACTCCAAAGGATTTGGTGCATCACATCTATCACATCACTAGTTAAACTTACAATGGGCTCTTATCCAGATACTATGCTGAAGCTAACCTGTGTGGTCCACCTGGTTGTGGGCTACTTACCATCAGTAAAAAGAAAAGGAGTACTTGTGGCACCTTAGAGACTAACCAATTTATTTGAGCATGAGCTTTCGTGAGCTACAGCTCACTTCATCGGATGCATACCGTGGAAACTGCAGCAGACATTATATACACACAGAGATCATGAAACAATACCTCCTCCCACCCCACTGTCCTGCTGGTAATAGCTTATCTAAAGTGATCATCAAGTTGGGCCATTTCCAGCACAAATCCAGGTTTTCTCACCGAGAGTGAGTTTGTGTGTGGGGGGTGGAGGGTGAGAAAACCTGGATTTGTGCTGGAAATGGCCCAACTTGATGATCACTTTAGATAAGCTATTACCAGCAGGACAGTGGGGTGGGAGGAGGTATTGTTTCATGATCTCTGTGTGTATATAATGTCTGCTGCAGTTTCCACGGTATGCATCCGATGAAGTGAGCTGTAGCTCACGAAAGCTCATGCTCAAATAAATTGGTTAGTCTCTAAGGTGCCACAAGTACTCCTTTTCTTTTTGCGACTACAGACTAACACGGCTGTTACTCTGAAACCTGTTACCATCAGTAGTACATGCAAGTTTACAGCAAAAGGGATTGCAGGGAAGTGAAGCTCTCTGGCTCCCTCCATGGGTGAAAAGGGAAATTGAAGGGATTCTGCCTGGGGTCAAGTTTATTTGCATGTACTTTATTTATTTATTTGCAAATGCTTCAATGTTGTTTCAGAAAATCTAACTTATTTTAACTTAATTTAGACATCCCACAGCTTGAGCCCCATTGAGTCTGTATATAGGAATGAAGAAGGGAAACACATCAAGCTAGGTTCACTATCCACGCCGAGTGTGATGGGAAAAGGAAACAAAAAGCACAAATGGAGGGAAGTAAATTCTATTTTAAAAATTCTTTACTTTTCAATATTCGCAGGTGTTAAGTAATACCGGTGGAGCTGATGGAAAAGCACTAAGTTTTTGTGAACATTTTTGAAAACGGTGAAGTAACTGTTTTTCCACGGGGTTAGAAAAGGAAATATTTTTCAGTATTGCAAAATTTTTCACCAAAAAAATGTAACCAAAAATAGCCACTTAAAAAAAATTAAAACAGAACATTTGTTTTGCTTTTTTGTTCCTCCTCTGCCACCTTTTTTCCACTGAAAAAGAGGAGAAACCAAAACTCAAACTGAAAAATATTTGTTTTGAAAAAAAAAGTAGAATTCTTTTTCATATTTTGAAGTCAATTTTTCATTTTAAAAGAATTTAGAACAGAAATAAAATACTTGACCAACTCTAAACACAAGTAAGGCTAATTTTTAAAAGTCCTATCTGTGTCCCTTAAAATCCAGCCACAGCATCAAACCACCACTAAGCATCTAACCCCCTTTACTAAGCAAGCAAATTGAGATGCTAGCCAAAAAGAGGCCTTCAGGACCCGCTGCCAGTATCCTGGATTTGTTTCAGTCAATCTTCAGGCCAGGGCATGGTACAGAGGTAACACTTGCTGTTCCAGTGGATGCTAACCTTGCATGCACAGACTGGCAAGGGAAAACAACCCAGACTCATCCTGGTCCTCTGATCCTGTGCATCTGATCACTGGATATTCCCATCCTGCCTCCAGCATGCTACATATAACAGTAATAGCCAGAAACGGCTCAGATCTTTCTCCTGAAACCCAAAGGGATGTTCGTGGATGATGGTTCCACACCAACGGAGTCCCTCAAGGCTCAATCCTCTTCCTGATATTATTCAACATCTATACAAAACCACTGGGAACACTGCTGAGACAGCATGGGCTGAAGAGGCAGCAGCATACACATAACCCAGTTCTGTCTCCTTTATCAGATGGCCAATGTAAATGTCACATGATCAAAGCGGTGTGCGAGTTACAGGCCACATGGGATCTGTCTGTAGCTTCATGTTGCGGCTGCAAAGGGGCTGGCCCTGCTCCTCTCTCCTCTGAGCGTGTGTGGTTAAAGAGGAAGGGGAAAGAGATAAAGGGAGGAAACATAGACATCAGAGAACTCCAGATGAAAGCATTTGATATCATCTCCCATAAAACAATCCCTAAATCCCTGCTCTGCTGAGCAGCCTCTCGCATGTTTCCCATCTCACAGGCTGGCTGAAAAGTAGAGAACTCTACAGGGTACACAGACAGATTCTTGGTGGGAGAGGCTCCCCCACCCACACACACACACCTCCCACTCATCATCCCCCCGCCCAGTGCAAGACATTCCCTTCTGGTGAGCAATCAAACCAAGGAAGAACACAGTGCAGCCTTTATATTTGCACTTCTCCTACTCCTATATCCCTTTGTCAGATCCTCTCCGTTCTCTCTCCTCATGAGAGCAGAGCAGAGAGCATGAGAACATCAAGAGACGTTCACTTGGGGCAGAGTTCTTTGCACTCGCAGTTACCTGAGTAATTCAAAATTAACAGTAATATTTATATAATGACCCCTTGGCTGGGGCATCAGCAGGGATTAATCACAGGACCTCCAATGCACAGACCTCATTCACTTGAGCTAAAGGGTTGATGGCAGTAGCAGACGGCTCTCTCCTGTGAATCAGCTACAGACTGGGACACAGACACACTTGGCCAGTGTGTTACACTTACAAAACCTTCCCTCCAAGAATCTCAAAGCGCTTTACAAACATTAATTAACCCTCACATTCCCTGGCCCCCACTAGGGAGGAACCATTAAATCTGCTTTGAAGATTTCTGCAATGAAAACAAACAGAGAATTCAGTCTTTTGCTGCAGCACAGTGACTCTTTGAAGCAGCTGTACTGAGTATTACTTGGTTAATTTGTTTTAATTAGATAGTGCCTGGATATGCTTTGAAGATGCAAGGTGCTGCATGAATGCTGTTATTATTACAGTTGGATAAACTAAAGCACTAAGGTCTTGATCTCAGCATTTAAGTCGACAAAAGTTTTGCCATTGATTTCACTGGGAGCAGGACTGGGCCCTAAAAGGTTAAGTCATTTGCCTTAGATTGTACAGCAGGGGCAAGGCTGAGTGTAGAACCCAGGAGCCCAGCCCACTGCACACCTGCTTACCTCTCCCATCATGCACCAGTCTCCCCTAACGGTGAGTGGAGGCCCAGGCCATGGCGCACCATGGGAGATGTGGCCTGGCTGGGGAGCCAGGCTCTTAGAAGAGAATGGAGACACAAGGAAACTGAGTTGCAACTTCCATGAGACACTGGAGCAAGGACACTTGGATTTTCAGGTGTTTGATATTTTTACACTGAAAAAAAAAAAAGTCAGTATGTTCCACAGAGAGCAGGCACTTTTCGATGGGAAATTTTTAGCCAGCCCTAACTACCTATTCTGGGGGCAGAGGCCTTCAGTTTCCAGAATTGCCAGTCCAGAGCCCTTCACCAGCACTCAGAATTTCACTGGAAATCACATTGCCAGCTAGGCAGAAAATGGTTAACTTCAGAGTTTAACTTAGGTTTCTTCCTCTCCTCCCCAAAAGTAGTTCAATAGGGAGGACGCAGTAGCAGAGATCATGACCCGGTGTAATTCTGGGAGCCATCCACCCCCAGGGAGGGAGCCTGCATGATTTACACAGAAGCAGAATAGCTGTATTTTAATGAGACCTAGTAGGACAAGCTCCAGTCAGATGTTAAGAATGTCTTGTTCAGAGGCAGAGATTCACAGTGGGTTTATTCGCAGTATATGCCACCTCAATACGCCACTTCAGCTGGTACCTATTGTCTCAATCCAGCTGGGGTAAGAATCTGTCAGCCATCCACAAATCAGACTTCAGTCCCAGCCCTCCAGGGAGGAGAGTTGGGGTTTATTTCCATAGCAGTTTGGCTCAGGGCTACCCTGTTGGTGATTCTGTGTGTTTCTGTCTGTATGATTGAGAGAGAGAGACACACACACACACACACTCTCTTTCTCTCTCTCTCCAAACTAGGGCTGAGGTGCAGGTGGAGAGGAATGTGCTTTTACTCATGGCTCTGCAATCACTTTTGCATTTTCCCATTCTCCCAGCCCTACTGGTCTTCATTTCAGGCTCTGCCCCTAGCAATTTAAAGTGAATCACCCCTTCACTAGGTGATGCCAGTTACCACCCTAGCTCACCGGAATTTGCTAGGGTAGCAGCCTCACAAACCACCTCCTGCTCCCCTTCCTCCATATACCCCAGCAAAATTGCTCCATAGACTCTCTGAACTCTGGCCCCAGCTGTAAATGGATTCTGTACATGGCTTTCTAGAGTCTTTGGGCTTGTCTACATGAACACTTACCCAAGCTGGAGAGTAAATCTACACCACACAAAGTGCCTGTGTGGACCCTGCTGTCCCGCATTAGAAGTCCCATAGCATGCTTTAATCTACTCCCATTTCAAAGTGGGGAGGAGCAACGTGCACTATGGAACTTTTAGTGTGCAGCAGCAGGGTCCACACGGACACTTAATGTGCAGCAGGCTAGTGCAGGGTAGATTTACACCCCAGCTTTCTGCGAACTAAGTGTTCATGTAGACCAGCCCTCAGGGGAGTTCTAAAGCTCTAATTCAAATTAACTTGCTCTTCCTCCAGACTTGGTCACATAATGCACACTCTGTCCTCAAACTCACTCACCAAGATGTTCAATAATTAGAGGTAAGGAAATGCTGGATGGGCTCCAAATTCCATGAGTATCCTGATCCCTCGTTATTGGAATGATAATAGTCCTTAGCGGTGGCAACGGAGATCAGAGCTCCACCGTTCTAGGCATTGTACAGACAGTAAGAATCGGTCTGTGCCCCAGAGAGTTTACATTCTAAATAAGCAAGACAAGCAAAGGAAGGAGGAGCCTCATTTTACAGACAAGGAACAGAGCTATTAAATGATTTGCCCCAAGGGTGCACAGGGAGCATGTGGCAGAGCCAAGTATTGAACCCAGGTCTCCTTCGGCCCAGCCCAGTTTCTTCAATGCAAGACCACCCCTTCTATCTGAGCTGGACCTCGAGGGATCTTCTAGCCTCAGGATGCGACCCAACCGGATTTCCATCCGATGAAGTGAGCTATAGCTCACGAAAGCTTATGCTCAAATAAATTGGTTAGTCTCTAAGGTGCCACAAGTCCTCCTTTTCTTTATGGGACAGTTCTGGTATTGACAAGGATGTCCTATGCCACGCACGCTACAACCAGGGTGCAGGACATGAGAGTACCTGTAGATTCAACACAGCATCATGATGTGACAGTATCACACCAACTTGTGACCATGCAAACATCACACTCTTAGAGGTGGCCACCCTACCTGCAACCCCACCATGTGGCTCTGGAGTTGACATGAGGCCAAGAGAAGATCAGGGTGTGGGGTGGATTCTGGTTCCGCCTCTGCCTCTCACATTATTTTTTCCTCCAGTCAGTCATACAGCACCACTTGCTGGTGCTGCCTTATCCAGGAGAGCCTCTGGGGCATCCATTCTATTCTGAGGACCACTTTATCTACAATGGTTTTGCCTTTGTGTAACTAGGGAGCACTTAGCCCTGGAGACTGGAAACTGATTCAAACTGGAAAGCAACCAAACGGGAGATGGAGGGAAGGGCGGGCAGGCGGGGCTTGCAAATCTGCTTTCAGTTGGGATTTGGTTAAATTCAAACGGTGGGTGATTCGGGCCCCTCTTGTTTATTTGAACCCCAAAGTTTGGGGTCTGTAGCTCCAGCTTTGGCCTAGCTTGGGCTCACACAGGGAGGAAAAGGGCCTATCTGTGGGGACAAGGAGTCAAGCTGGAAGGGGCAGCAACGGGTGTGGATTTTTAAAGAGAAAGGAATCGCTGCATTCAGGGCAAATGGCAGCCTGCTGATACATCTCACCCAACAGGGTGGAAGGAAGGTGGGTAACTGCCTGCTACTTGTGAGCTATAGCCCAGTCCATCCCATGACTACAAACTATTGCAGCGCTGTCTGCCTGAAGGCATGACCCCCACCATACACCACACCCAGGGCCAGCTTTGCCACAAAGCAGAACAGGGCAGACAATTTGTACTGGCTATCTATTTTGACATTGACTCTGGTCAGGGAGGGACAGACTTTTTTCACTTAGCCGGGAGGAGCAAAAAGAGCCACAGTCCCCAAACGCTGGGTCCTGTGCTGCAGGGTTCACCCATGATGCAAAGTCACATGGGGCTCAGTCAGCCACAAGTATGTTACCTGGTGATACTGTTATAGTCCTTTATTATTTAGCACCTTGAAGTCCCAGCGAGGGAGCAGGACCCCACAGTGCTAGGTGCTATACGAAGAAGGAACACAGAAATGATCCCTGCCCACTCCTGCAATGACACCTCAATAATTGGTGGCCCATGATCCCACATACTAGTGTTTGGGAGGAGCTGGCTTTTGGGGGTATCACCCATAACAATCTGATCTGGGCTGACAAATCCTATCAAGCCTGGCATCATGCCTCCAGCAGCACCCCGTGCTAGAGAGGAAGGTGTAATCCATGCCCAGGGTGCACTTGAGCAATGCTGCATCTGCTGGGAACATAGCTCTCCCCATGGCCAGAGGGAAAGCATAATAAACGGCAGTCAGAGCTGCAAGAAGGCTCCACGCCATCTATCCAGGAATACATCCACAAAGGGCAAGGAGAAGACACAGCCGCATTCTCCCCAGGAAGGCTTCTCTTCCACGTCCTTGCCACCTGACTTCTGAAGACAGGCGTATCCAGGGCATACAAGCACAGGAAGAGCCTGCTGCTTCCCCACCCAGCCAGCCCTCTCTTGCCACATCACAGCGAGACAAGTGTCGGCTGAGCCGGATGTGCAACATCCAAGCTGGTTCAGCAAGGGCAGGCTTGGACTCCAGCCCACAATCACACACAGCCTCCTGGGACCAATCAGAGTGACATCTGTGCAGCCCCAGAGAAGGCAACAAAAGAGTGAACAGCTGGCAAAGCTCTTGGGGATTGCAGTGCCCCAGGTTGCTGCAGTCGGCCAGAGCCAGGCCAGAGGGCAATGGGTGCCCAGAGGCAGGTCGAAGGGTGCCCAGAGGCTGTACCATACCCAGGCTGGGGGGAAAATGAGCCAGGGTGCCAAGTGTCTCCAGAACCAGAGTGACAGGGTCCCCCCTCCTCCCCCCCCGAGTTTGGGGGATGAGAGCCAGGGCAGCCTGGTGCTTTGCCGGGTGCGCTGCACGGAGCTCTCAGAGACATGCTTCCCTCTCTACTAGTCTTTTCCCGCCCAGGAGGAGGGCTAGAGGCATAGGGCTCCGAGTCAGCTTTGAGGCTCAGACAACTTGGCTCGCACCAGTAGCTTTTCACTCAGGATTTTATGGGGCTCCCTAGAACAATAAGCCCCCTCCCCATGGCCCCAGTGCGAAGTTATTTTACAATTCTTATTTGAAGCAAATGTTTAGTTGTCACCCAGGCAACGGCTCAAACATGCCTCACCTCATGGCCTCCCTGCAGCCTCACAGGGCTGCTGGGGAGCTGGGAAGCAGAGGCAGTGCCAGGCGCCGAGGAAATGAGCTCGGCATCCTCCCCCGGACAAAGACCTGAGATGGGAAACATCCCCAGCCAGGTTCCTGGGCAGTCACCTCATTCAGCATGTCGGCCCTAACACACAATCCCCAGCACATGCACATACCCCCTCTAGCAGGCATGATCCCCCAACACACACAACCTTCCAGCCTGAATGATCCCCCAACACACACACTTCTAGCAAATGTGGACGCCACCATCCCCCTACACACACAATTCCCAGTGCACACTCCTCCAGCAAGTCTGACACCCCCCCAACACAAACACACACATGCAACACCCAAAACATATGCCTCTAGAAGGTGTGACCCCCCCAGTAGGCATGATCCCATTAACACACACCATTACACAACCCCTGTAGCACGTGACCTCCCCCAACACACACACACACAACCCACCCCCAAAGCACATCTCTTTAGCAGTCATGAACCTGCAACACTCACAAGCAAACCCCACCACACACCTTTAAGAAGCACAAACCACCCCAAGATATACGCACACCATGCGCCTCAACTTGCACTCCTCTCACATGCATGCACATGCAACCTCCAGTGCGTCCCCTTCTTCTTGACACACACCGCTAACTGGCATGAACCCAATACACAACCCTTCCGTCCACTTGAGGGGTTATCTAGCCTGGGCACAGGCTATGACCAATCCCTCAGCAATCCTGCACTCCTAACGCAGACAAGACTCCCACTGAAGTCAACAGGAGCCCTGCCTGCGTAAGGAGACTGGGGCCAGGCTCAAGGTTTCCATATCAAATATGTTCTGCTAGCAAGTCAAAACAAAGATCTTCTAGCACTGCATGCTCCGCCCGCTATCAGGAACTGAGCTCATCACATCACTGCCGATAAAGAGGAGGCAGGAGGTGATGCCATCAGAGGATAAGAACAGGGCTCGCTCTTCCGTGCCTCCAGGGTCCTGCGTGAGATACTGGCACCAGCAACACATGGGTGTTACTTTAGCCAAAGTAGGGAGACAAATCACGCCAGAATACGGGCAGAACCTGGGGGGAAGGGCAGAACCTGGGGGGAGGAGGGGGGGGGAAGGCTCTGGGATGACTGGCACACTTGGTGCTATATGGCACTTGGAGCCAAAGAATAGACCAGGCAAGGAGTACACAGGAAGAGACACAACCATCTTCTGGTCTAGGTTCTTCTGCACATACCATCATGGTATCCAAGCACCTACGGAGGGATAGCTTCTTAATATCCCTGTGCCAGGAGCTGGCTTCTGGCAGATGTCTGTAAACGGACAACTGTGGTGCATGTGAGAGAGTGTACAATTACACTTGGGTCAATTGCTGGCTGTGACCTACCTCCACCCCACACTGCTCCTCCTCCTCTTCCCTCTCCTCACCCCAAATGGGTAAACATAACGAGCATGGGAGTGGTGGTGTCAAATGAGGCACCAGGCAAATGAACAAGCCACATCCCGGCAAGTCCTTCTACAGCACTAGCCCAGCGAACACATGTAGTGGCCTCCCTGCGAGGTTACAGAGGGGCCCAAATAACATCAGCTACCTTCTGGTCCACGATCACGCTGCTGGCTATGGGTTGTCCAGCTCTGTGCTGCACTAGCCAAGATTGAGGCCTGCATCTTTAAGGTTAGACAATACATGTGAAATAGCAACTAGGCCTAGTTAGGGCAGGAGACTGCAGACAAGACATGCTCTGGTTTCAATAGTTTTAGGTGTGCAGGGAATGTAGGACAGCGCCTGTTGTATTATACACATTGAAGTCCTTCCGCTACCTACAAAAATCGTCACTGCTTGGAACTCCGTCCCTGCCTGAATGCTGAAAATCAGTCATTGGCAAAGCAAACCTGGGGAATTCGGCAATTGCTTTAGCATCCGAGTCTGGTGAGGCTTCAAAGTATTTCTTATTTGAACTATTATGCAATTCTTTTTGACTGTCCCTCTGCTGGAATCCTTGCTCTGAAGCAATGTTTAATACTATGACTGGGAGCAGCTTTGAGCAGTACCAAAGGGGCTAGCTCCAGCTCCGACTGCTGGAGCAGGCAGCAGGTGCTTGGGGACGAGCAGCATGTGGATGCAGCAATGCACTCTCATCTGCTGCAATTTTCCATGCAAAGAGAAATTCCCCTGAATGCAAGAGGAGCATCCAGTCAAGGCCTCTGGAATCCTTGCATTTCAATAACAAACAAGAAGCCAGACTCAGCCCTGCCTAAAAGCTCAACAGTCAGGGCCAGAAAGTAACTGAAACCTGCAGAACCTTCCCCTGTGCACCCTGCCAGGGCTGATCTCTCCTTTCAGCAATTCCAAGTCACTCAGCATGAGAAAGACTATGGCTCGGTCTCCTGGCAGCTGCTCTGGGAACTTTGTGGTGGGGCGGAGGTTTATACCTGAAGGAATGGCCTGTTTCCAGTATTCCCCACTGGATATCGAGATTCTAACACTGAAGGTCTCCAACTAGAGGGGGACAGGACGGAGACGGTCCTATCCTGACCCACTCCACTGCCAGATTTCCCTTCTTGGGGCCTGGCAGCTGAGAGCAGGGGCAAGGAGGAACTGGCCCTGAGGCAGCAATGATACACAGGCAGGAGAGCAGAAAGGCCAGGCAGGGCAGGGAGCAACTCTGCATCTGCTGGGAGGAGAGGGCCTCTCCTGGGAGTGGAGGGTACTGATGTCTCATTCCCCAGAAGGGAAAGGGGGCAAGCAGGAGCTGGGGAGGCGGATGCACCTCCTGCTGGGTTGGCTGAGTGGAGAGGAGACTTCTGCCAGCTTTCAGTGGGCATATACAGTAGTGACAATGGTTTGCACTTCCATAGCACTCACCATCCAATGATCTCCAAGCACCTGGCAAACATCAATCAGTGATCACAACGCCCCTCTGAGATGGGTACTAGCCCCCTTTTACAATAGGGAAACTGAGCCACAGTGAGGTTCACTGATGCATCTGAGGAAGGCTGTGGTAGTACTAGGAACAGAACCCAAAAATCGTCTTTCCCACTCCCATCTCTTAATCACAAGAACATCCTCCATCCACATCACCTAGAAGGAACTTGCTTAGAACTTTCCTGGAGAGCACAGCAACAGGATTAACTATGCCTCAGGATGCCTGCCAGCAAGCAGTGAACGCCTATGAACTGGCTGTTCAGCATGGCAGTCACCAGATAACTTCTAATTGCACGAAGGGCAGGGCATGCTGTGTAAGTATGACTGCATAAAAATGTGCTTTTGCACCTCAGTTTACAGCCCTGCTTTGGTCAGGGTGAGAGAATCATGCTGCCTTCTTAAACCCTGCCACTGTTTTTGTGAGATGGGCCAAAACCAGAACCTCCAGTCCCAACCACGCGGGAGTTTATGTGAGCACGAAAGGTTTGGGTTCAAACCTGACCCCCATTCTGTCAGATCCCAAATTAGAAGTGTGTGTGGGGCGGGAGGTCTGTTTCCTAGTTCAGATCCTGCTGAAGTCTCCCGAGAACAGTTGATCTCAGACTTCCACAACTGGAAGCTAAGATCTACTGCAAGCAGCTCACACACCATTGCTGTACCTTGGAAACATACTCCAATTCCGAACCATAACCCTGTGTGGGACTTGAACTCAGTCCCAGGTCTCAAATGATGCTGCCTTGGCCAATGCCTGCAGATGGCATCGTTTAACCACTGTTCAGCTATGTATTTTAGGTCTAATAGCCCACATTCCTTTAAAGGGATTTCTGCCACTGCGAGGATGCAGGGACAGATACAGGGGTACATCTCTACGGGTGAATATCCCCTGTTGCAGCTGGCATTCCTTATAGGTACTTGGTTAAACTTGTAGCCTCATCGCCCCCTGACGCGAACGCGCAGTTGCACCATGAACATCTGCGAGGAGCTCAGGCATGGTGGCAGTTGCGTATAACCATGAACTTCACTTGGGCCATCTCAAACTAGCGGGACTCTTCACGATTAGTGACAGGAACCCTGCATCTCACGGGTCAAAGGCGGCCTCTGGCCCATGGACAGTGTTGCCAGTTTTGGTTGGAAATATTCCTGGAGGTTTCATCCCATGATACAATCTTTGATTCCTGGAGACTCCAGGACAATCCTGGAAGATTGGCAACCTTCCCCATGGACCGTAAGCCATGCAGTGGGCTGAGGCACTAGAGGGAAGAATTAATTCTCTACCACCTTAAAAAGGTTATTCAGCTGCAGGGGGCAGAAATCACCAGCCCTCGCCATGCCGCTGAGGCCCTGTGACATTTTGCTACAGACACTAGAGGGCACCACATGCCTCCTTTAGCATTGTACATGTGCCAAGTCAGGGATGCACAGAGAGACGTTTGTAGGGAGCGGGAGCTCCCATCCCCAAGAGAGCAGCTGTGCTGGGAGCATGTCAGCTGAGGCTCTTGTGCACCTGCATGCTGAGCCACAATTATCCACCGCAGGGCGGCTGAGTGAGTCACCGACCCGCAGCGTGTCTGCGTGCATCTGGGGAGGTGTAAGTGCTTCCAGCCTGAACGCTCGTGTGCCAGGCTTTGTAACGAACTCAGCCTGAAACTCTTGCAGAGAGCAGTGCAGAGAAAACCCCCACGTTTAAAGGGGAAGAGAGTCATTTTGACTCATTGACATGCTATTCCTCTGCTCAGATGGAGGAGTCAGGGTGATTGTGATGACTGGTATGTGTGTCTTGCCTTCGTGATTATTGCTTCCTGCTCCCTGTTCTTGTTCCTGTATGTTGCCTAGTTCCTGCTCCCTGAACTCAGTCTTCCAAGTCCTCTTCCTGTGTGTGTGTGGCGGGGGGGTAGCATTGGGTGTGAGCAGTTATTCAGGGCCTGCTGCTTCCTACCTGCCATCAGGACTGCTGTTATGTTTTGTTCAGGCTGTTGATGACTTAATTGGTTCATGGTTATTACATGTTTTGATGGACCATCTACCTGTGTGTCTGGCTTCGATTTTCTTGTGTTTTGGGATTGCTGTTCTGGGGTGCATCAGAGTGTAATAGTGACTCTAGTCCAGACTCCCTCAGCAACCTAGACTAGACCCAAAAGGTGCCTGAGTGACACTCGAGCCTCTTCTGCCCATGGAGAGTTTGCCTGGGTGATTGGCACCCAGGTCAACCTACCCTGGGTAAGAGCAGCCACACTGCAAAGCCAGGCCCCAAGTTACCGTGTGTTCATTGGTGCTGCTCTCCCCTGTATGTGTCACTAGGGCTTCTGGGGGCATCTCCCAGGCGTCCTTGTGCTGCAGTAAACCCAAGATGCTCTGATTCTTTCCCAGTGAATGGCAGAAGAATGTGTCTGAGCACATGGGGAATTGTGGGAACACACTGGAGGACTATGAGCACTCCATGGTTTAGCCTGGAAAGTCAGTGTGTTACCAGCCCAGTTGAAACACTCAACTGGGTTTAAGCCTATAGTCCCTCAGCTAGCCTGGGTTGAGAACACCACTAAACACATGTCAAAGGGAGGGCTGGAGAGAGTCCTGACTAAGAGCCATGGCTAACTCTGCAGTGAAGACTTGCCCTAGGTCACAAAGGGACTTAAGCCCAGGTCTCCAGAGTCCCAGGCCAGTGCCCTAACCGCAAGAACATACCTCCACCTCAGCTGAAGCCCTTGCAGACATGGATGTCCTGCCACGTTGCCCCAGGATGAAGTGGAAATCAGGCCCTTCTCTGTTCAGGGACATCATCTGTCATGCTACTGCCCTGAGCATGGCCCAGCAGTAGCCCTGTGCAGCTGGAAAATCTCTCTACAGTTGTTTCTGAGGCTTTTCTATTTGAGTGAGTTTAACTTTGACTATTCATATCTCCCCTTTTCTGTTTCTCTGGCTCTTTCTCCACCACCCCTGCCTTTGTTGGTTTGTTTGATCCAAGCAGCGTGGCCACTTTTGGGACAGCTTCCTTTAAATGTTGTTTGTACAGCAGCCCAGCTGTATGCAAGGGGGCACTATAAACACTCCTAGCAGAACCCTCCGTGGCCCATAAATTCTTGCCTTGCATTCGGCTAGCTCATAAAAGACTAATTATGCCCCAAACACAGCAGGGCACATTGCGCTTGGATCCCCCCTGCAGAAGTTCTGTTCTGCCCCGCGCTTGTCTGGAAGCCCCAATGAATGGCTTTGCACATGGGGACTGCAGCATAAAGCAGCCAGGTTATGTTTGCCCAGTGCTGTCAGTATCCAGTATGGTTACAGTTTACTCTGGGGATGAAGGAAGACATTTTGGTGGTGGCAGGTCTTTTGTCCTCTGCAGTTAGGAGGATACAGTGAGTGGGAGCTCACCACATTAACATCACCCCTGAAAGCTGCAATCAGCTACATTTCCCGCTGTCCAGTGATGGACTCAGTGCAGTGAGATGTACAGTGGTTCCCTGCCCCCTTTCCCCTATTATTTCCCCTTTTCTGATGTTATTTTTACACTGTGCTGGTAGGAGTGAAGGGCGGACCTATTCTCGCTAATAATCGCGCGGAAGAGAAGCAGCAGAAATTTGCAGGACTCCCATCGGAAAGCTGCCAAGCTCTCTCAGTTGCAGAAATGCCTCATGTGCATGGAGTCTGGGGCGTGCTCTGCTGCTCTTCCTCCGGTGACCTCTCTTCTGCCTGCTGCAGACACCAGCTCCTGCTCATCCTCTGCCTTTCTAACTGCGTCGGGGACCGCTTGCCTTTCTTACCAGGTGGTGGGGAGGGGAGAGTTGGTAAACCAGGAAGGCCTTTGCACTAATGCTTTCTGCCAGCGCCACACTGGAGGGAAAGTAGAGCCTGCGGGGGAGGTCGGATGTGACTCTTGCTCATTTCAACATTAAGGCAGTTTCCTGTGCCCAAGCGTCTCCCCAGCATTGTGTGCAATGGGATGATTCACCTCTCCTTTGGGCTTCGTGCGCCGGGGGTATGCAATGCTAGCCAGTCAGAATAGCAAGACTCTACGCCTAGCTGTCAAGTGATCCAAAAAGCGCAGGGCAATGGAGAAGCCGGGTCCCTGCACTTGGACTTGGAGAAGGGGCAAGAGAGGCCAGTCTCAGGGAGTGGGAGAGAAAAGAGGGACCCTGCCAGTGTAGGGGCCTGGCTGGGGAGAGAGGCTGATCTCATAGTTAAAGCATTGGGGTGGGACTTGGGAGCTCAGGGTTCCATTCCCACCCACTCCCTATGACTGTGGGCTTGGGCCCTTCACCTCTGTGCCTGAGCTGCCCATCTGTAAATGGGGTCATGGTTGATGTGGGGGTTGTGGGAATCAAAGTGCATTGGCTCCTTAGAGGAAAAGCACTGCATTGACACAAGCTATGATTAAAGTTAATTATGCCTGTACAAAGTTTTTTGGAGGCTACAGGTGGGGTGTTTCATAACATACAAAGGACACGGGAGGATATTTATTGCCACGAGTCCAACCTCACACTTTTTGCACCCCCCCCCCATCACCTACAGAACCAGTTCGTCCCAGTTTGAGGCAGTAACCTAGAACTCTTTGCAGCACACTAGGGGAAGGAGAAGGAAGTACAGATGTGTCCTGTTCTTGTTGTGACACTCCTTCCTCTGCAGGGCTTCTTCCCCTCCTTCTCCTGCAGGGCTGAATCTGAGGATGGCCTCCTGCACCCTGTTAACTTTGAAGGACCCTGTTCACTCAACTGGTTCTTTCAGCCATCCTTCCTTCCTCTCATCTTTCTGAGGTTGGGGAAGGGCCAGAGCAGTAATGGCTCCCAGAGAGAACTGATCAGTGCCAAAATACAGCAGAAAGCTACTGCTTGACAAGAGGTTTGCAAAGGGTTAAAAGAAACCCAACAGATTCTTGGGACAAAGAGAAACTGGGACAGAAAGTGTCACGAGTCCATTCCAAGGATGCAGGGTGGGTAAAGAAATTGGACTGGTGGTTGAGAGATCAAACTCGGCTATAAATAATAATAATTCACTGCATTTCCATCTCATTTCATCCAAGGATTGCAAAGCAATTTACAGACATTAAGCCACAGTAGGTCAGAGTTATCTGCAATTCACAGATGGGGAAACTGAGGCAGAAAGGTTGGG
Source organism: Lepidochelys olivacea (assembly GCF_965140295.1). Taxonomy (NCBI): domain Eukaryota; kingdom Metazoa; phylum Chordata; order Testudines; family Cheloniidae; genus Lepidochelys; species Lepidochelys olivacea. The sequence goes on from NC_140428.1 coordinate 20,224,078, forward strand.
ATATTCCCATGGGAATGCAACGAGTTGCTCCCAGTCCTATGCTCTCACCACTAAACCATGTTTTCTCCCCATGCAAATAGAATTGTATGTCTCAGACCCACTTTGTCCAGTTGCTAGCACTGGGTCAGGGGCACAGCTGGCTCCCAGCCTGGTCGCTAGGCAACCCAGCAAGCTCAGCTGGACCCAGTGAGGCCCCTCCAAATGGCTGCACTCCCAGGGAGCCAGCCGTTGGCTATTTGAGCCTTGCAGCAGCTAAGCAGCTGCTCAAGGTACATTATGTCTGCAGCTGTGCTTACCCTGGTCTTACTCCCACTTCCTTCTCCAGCTCTTGCTCCAAGCCTCGTTTCTGTTCCATTCCAGTTTCTGACTCCATCTCTGATTCCGACTCCGTCTTGTCCTTTGGCTTAGGTTTTGGCTTCAGACCTTTGGCTTGGCACCTTGACCCCGCCTCCAGCTTCACACTTGGACCACTGCCAGATTCCTGGATCCGTGGACCCAAATGGCCTCCACAACCACCAGGCCAGGTCCTGCTCCATTCACTAGACAGGCTGCCCATGCCCTGGCAGGTTACTTCCTGTTGTACCTCTAGCTTTTCCTTAAGGAGGAAGAATGGTCTCCTGGCTGATACAGGACCAGGAGATCTGGGTTGTGTGTGCGATGTGGCCATCTCAGCGTCTCCCCTGAGTCAAAGGGGTGTCGTGAGGCTTAATTAATTTGTGTTTGTCCAGTGAATTGAGATCCTCAGAGGGAATGTGGCATAGAACAAAAGCCCACGCCAGTTGTTCGGAGCCATAATCTGACTCACTTTAAAATGGTGACATTGTGGAGTGCATGGGAGCAGGGAAATTACTCTCCATCCCTCTGTCTCCTAGATTAAGCCTTTTTGAGAGCCACGTAGGACAACAGCAGCCAAACTTTGCCTGACTGAAGAATGTCCCTGAGTCACATGAAAAGAAACAGATTGCAGGGATGTGGTCCACCAAGCCTGCCTGTCCCAGCATGCCACGCTCCCTCTCTCAGCTCCAGCAGCTTACAGGCTCACTGGGTTGTCCTCCTGCATTCAAGATGCAAATAATTTATACGGCACCCTCCACTTGCTTTGTGTTACTGGCATGAGTTTGTCAGATCTTAGCCTGGCAAGAGAGTTGACACGTCTATTGACTGGATGCCATGAAGCCATTAGCAGAGCCCCTGACCCTCATGGCTGTTACTGGGCATGCACACTGTCGCTGCTGCAACTTGAACCAAGACCCACCTAGGTCACAGGCAGCAGCGCACCCATGAGAGCTACCCAGGAGCTGCCTTCTGGCTGAGCCTGTAAGAGCTGGGCTTAGCCTGACTCAGCTGCTAGTCACCCTGTGTGTGTCTTGCACTCAGTGGGCCAAATTCACCCTCAGTGTGATGCCACTGGAATCAGTGGAGTTACAGCAGGGATGAGCTTGGCCCCGTGTCTCAGTACCACTCAGCTCCAGAATTAAACAGAAGTTTAACTCATGTCATCTCCTGCTCTCCCCACCACCCACCACAGCTGGAGGGGCAGCTCCTCCACATCAGCAGTGGATTCTCTGAGCTGTAAATTGCAGCCTCTGTCCCTTGAGTTGTGTGTCTCTAAATTCAACACCCCAGTGGTATAAATAGCATTGCCTCTCACCATGTTTGAATGCTGTTTATACCCCACTGGCGGCCACGTCATGGGCCAGGGTTATAAATACACAGGCTGTGTCTAGACTATGTCTAAACTTGGCCTTGGGTGCCCGTTTCATGGAAGGAACAGTTCCATCTATTAGCAAAAACAAAAGGGCAGCCCCAATGTGCTCAATACAAAGTTGAGAGAGGACTTGGCTGGAGACCCCCCTCTCCTCCTGCCATGCTAGACAGGCACTGGTATTGCTTTCTGAAGGGGCCTTGGAAACCCTCTTCCTCCCCCCTCCAAAGTTACCGGGCACCCAGCCCAGAGGAAATACCTTACCTGATCCTTTCCTGATGTGCTTCAATGCACCATTGAGTGCAAGAGGCCCAAGACGTCACAGGCTCACCTTCACTAGCCTGCTCAGAGTCGAGCCAAGGCTGGGCTTGGAGCAGCAATGCAGACTCCGGGGGGAATGCTGTAAGATCAAGCTGGAAAGGAAGAACAAACAGGCGTTAGGTTCTCCACACCACCCCCTGGGCGCCTGCACTTCAAACCAGCTTCAGCTCTGGCCACCTCTGCGCTAGAAACTTCTACTGGGGTAGCAATGTCAGTTGCAGGGGTGGAGATTTTTATGGCATTTCTGTACAAACAAATGCTCTAGTTTAGATACAGTTACACCACCATAAAAATGCTTTCTCTAGTACAGTTTATTTTGTTTGGGGAACCAGTGTAAGTTATACCAGCAAACCTTTTCTAGTGTAAACGAGGCCACAAACTTCACCAATGCATTTCCACACACACCAGTGCATGGACAGCACTTGTGTTACCTAGGGACAGCTGAACACATAGCACCAGGACAAAGAAAGAGGCTTGAACCTCTTCTGTTCCACGTAGGGGTTAGTCCTGGAGCAAGCTATGACCGCTCCCAGCAATTTGTGGGGCTACCGTGTCAGTGTCGAGTGCCCAAAAAGAGCACCCCCTAGCAAACTTCCAGAAACACTTCCTGTTGTGTTATACGGCAACCCCGCTTGGGGCACCCTTGGAGCCACAGTCCACAGATCCTTTATAGTAAAAACAATTCCTCACCAATCCCCAAGTAAAACAAGGTTACAATGCAGCCACTCTTCAATCCCATTCTAAGGTCACCATTCCCAGGTCACCCACCACAGAGTCAGCAATCACTCTGTCCTAGTCCCTTCAGCCTCTGGCGCACGACCCCACTCTCCAGGCCTTCTACCTGAGAGCTCCAAGACCTGCTTCTCTCCTGCAAGTCTTCTCCTGTTGCCCCAAGTCAAGTCTTCCCCGAAAGAGCTCCCTGCCTGTGAGTCCTACTCCTCCCACCAGGATCAACCCCTTGCTCCTGGACTCCACTTACGCTGACCAGCCTGGTTCTTCCCCTCATTCCTAGGGGCTCTGCACAAGTCTTCCTATAACTTGGCCTAGTTCCCCTGTTCTGACCAGTCCCTGCAATGGCTTGCCACAGAACTTATCACCTGCAGCTCACAGTTACTGCTCTCCTTCTGGCTTCCTGCAGCTTTTTCTCCTCAGGCTACCCTCAGTGCTCTTTCTGTCCCTCCTCTGTTCTCAGGCAGCTCTCAACTGCTTCTTTTGTCTTCCCTTTGGAATCTCCCCACTCCGGTGCCCTTTTTTTAAGCCTAACTGGATGGTTGGGGGAGACAGATCAACTGACCTGTCACAGGTACACTGGCCTCTTTCCTCTTAAAGAGCCAGTGTCACCCTGTGACATAGAATCACAGAATTGTAGGTCTGGATGGGATCCCGAGAGATCAAGTTCAGCCTCCTGTGCAGAGGCAGGAGCAAGTAAACCTTCTAGACCAGCAGTTCTCAAACTTTAGCAACCCGAGGACCAACATTTTGATTTAAAAATTTTCACGGACCCCCAAGCCCCTCGCTCAGTCCCAGGCCCCACCCCCACTCCACTGCTTCCCCCATGTCCCTACCCCCGCCCCGCCTCTCCCCCCCCCAAATGCGCCCCATCCCTGGTCCTCCCAGCGCCTCCTGCACGCCACTGAATAGCAGTTCCGCGCTGTGCAGGAGGCCCTGGGAGGGAGAGGGAGGAGTTGATTAGCAGGGCCGGCAGCCCTGGACATGACTCACAGATTCCCTGAAATACCCTGGTGGACAGTTTGAGAAACCCTGTTCTAGACTGTCCCTGACAGGGGTTTGTCTAACCTGTTCTTAAAATCTTCCAATGATGGGGATTCCACAACCTCCCTTGGAAACCTGTTCCAATGCTTAACTAATCTGAGAGTTAGAAAATTTTTCTTAATACCTAACCTAAACCTCCCTTGCTGAAGATTAAGCCCAATACATCTTGTCCACTGAAAATAGGACATGGAGAACAACGGATCCCCATCCCCAGGTTTTCTAAACCTTTTATCATTTTTGTTGTTCTCCGCTGGATTCTCTCCAATTTGTCCACATCCTTCCTAAAGTGTGGCACCCAGAATTGGACACAGTACTTCAGCGGTGGCCTCACCAGTGCTGAGTAGAGTGGGACAACTACCTCCTGTGTTTTACATACAGCTTTCCTGTTAATACACCCTAGAATATTAGCTTTTTTTGCAACTTCACCACACTGTTGACTCATATTCAATTTGTGATCTCCTCTAACCAGCAGATCCTTTTCAGCAGTACTACGACCTAGCCAGTTATTGCTCATTTTGTAGTTGTACATTTGATTTTTCCTTCCTCAGTGAAGTACTTTGTCTTTGTACTTGTCTTTATTGAATTTCATCTTGTTGATTTCAGACCAATTCTCCAATTTGTCAAGGTCGTTTTATATTCCAATCCTGTTTTCCAAAGTGCTTGCAACCCCTCCCAGCTTGATAGTGTCTGCAGCATTTATAAGCACACTCTCCACTTCATTATCCAAGCAAGTATTAAAAATATTGAATAGTACCAGACACAGGACTGAGCCCTGCAGGACTCCACTAGATACACTCTCCCAGTTTGACAGTGAACTATTGATAATTGCTCTTTGAGCTCAGTCTTTCAGCCAGTTGTGCTCCCACCTTATAGTAATTTAATATAGACCACATTTCCCTAGATTGCTTCTGAGAATGTTGTGGGACTGTATCAAAAGCCTTACTAACAACAAGGAGTCCAGTGGCACCTTAAAGACTAACACATTTATTTGGGCATAAGCTTTCTTGGGTAAAAAAACCACTTCTGCAGATTCATGGAGTGAAAATTACAGATGCAGGCATTATTATACTGACACATGAAGAGAAGGGAGTTACCTCACAAGTGGAGAGCCAGTGTTGACAGGGCCAATTCGATCCCGGTGGATGTGGTCCACTCCCAATAATTGCTGAGGAGGTGTCAATTCCAGGAGAGGCAAAGCTGCTTTTGTAGTGAGCCAGCCACTCCCAATCCCTATTCAAGCCCGAAATAATGGTGTTAAATTTGCAAATGAATTTTAATTCTGCAGGTTTCAGAGTAGCAGCCGTGTTAGTCTGTATTCGCAAAAAGAAAAGGAGGACTTGTGGCACCTTAGAGACTAACCAATTTATTTGAGCATAAGCTTTCGTGAGCTACAGCTCACTTCATCGGATGCATGCAGTGGAAAATACAGTGGGGAGATTGAAGTGAGCTGTAGCTCACGAAAGCTCATGCTCAAATAAATTGGTTAGTCTCTAAAGTGCCACAAGTCCTCCTGTTCTTTTTAGTTCTGCAGTTTCTCTTTGAAGTCAAAAGCCTTACTAAAGTCAAGACACATCACATCTACTAGTTCCCCCCATCCCCTAGGCCAGTAATTCTGTCAATGAAGAAAGTTAGGATGATTTGGCATGATTTGTTTTTGAAAAAATCCATGCTGGCTATTCCTTATAAACCTCTTATCCCCTAGGTGCTTACAAACGGACTGTGTAATCATTTGTTCCAGCAGCTTTCCAGGTGTCAAAGTTAGACTGACCAACCAATAATTCCCTAGATGCTCTTTGTTCCTTTTTTTAAAGATAGGTACTATGTTTGCCCTTCTCCAGTCCTCTGCGACCTCACTTGCCCTCCATGAATGCTCAAAGATAATTGTAGCATGTGGGTTATTCTTAGATATATCCCGTCCAAACACTGACCAGGCCCAAAGCTGTTTAGCTTGTGACAACTGATCACAGCCTAGCCTTAGGAGGTTGCCGACTACAACCTCACTGACTTCAGAGCGATGTTCAAAGCTCTGTAATTTACCCTCTCTCTAATACAGAAAGCCTGAAGCATTTCCCAGCGGCGCGTCTTAACAGAATTTACATCAGATTTGTTGCCACTGCACCGCCAGCTGTGTGAGGTCATATCTTCAGCGGGGTCCAATCCATCTGTGCCGCGATGTATGGGGGAGAGAGTGATAAATAGACTGTACTAAACACAGACATTTCTCCCAGAATAACTTCAAGCTGAGAACATAGAAAGAAAAAGAAAAAAAAATTTTCACGTCAGCTCTGTTGTACAGCAGATATTTAAAACCAATGCGGCAATACAGAAAAGGTAGATCTACAGTGGCCTAAAACTGCTAGAAAGTCAGACTCGCCTTTAACTCAGGTGGGTTGTCGTCAGTGGCCGCCTGCTGAGTAGACGCAGTGTGTCCTGGGTGGCCACAGATTTGTTACAATGGGCACATGTTTATATAGGTGCCTAGACGGGAAGGCCGGAAAAGACCATTGTGCTCATCTCGTCTGACTTCCTGCATAACACAGACCATAGCATTTCACCCTGGATAAGAGCTGTGCAGTGTAAGATGTACTATGCTAACACGAAAAGCCAGAAAAGAGGGAGGCAGGGGGGCCACAGCGGTGAGGAAGGGGACCAAGTTGCCCAAAAACTCTTTCCAAAAACCTGTACTGCCCATCTCTTCTATCCTCCTCAAACAGCTGCAGCGCCTTTCTTGGTTCAGCTTGGACTTGGCGGACACCACCAGGGCAGCAGGATATATTGCCCATTTAGATACAAGGAGTATTATTTAGTCTAGAGACTCTCAAAGGAAATATCCAATTGCACGTGAAAAATCTCTGGAATTTTGTTCACTCTCTCTAGTGTCCCTGTATCTTTGAAACCTCCAAAACACAATCGCTCCTTTATCTACCCGCCTCTGGCTCAAGACTTCACCAGCAGCTCCTGCCCTGCCCAGTGTGGTGCATTACTGCCTGCACTAGAGGGTTAAACAAGAAGGTGAGTGTCTTTGCCCCTGCTTCCCCTGCCCCAGTCAGATCCGTACATTGAAGGGTTTGCTGGTGACTGCGTGAAAGGGAAAGTTTTCAGGCTTGTAATGGAAGAGGAATCAGAGCAACCCCACAGCCAGACTAAGGTCTGCTGTCAGAGGAAGGGCTGAGACATGACCGTGACAGGTGACCTCATAAGAGTTTTCCCTTCACATTTAAATTATGAAAACAGATTGGCCACTTTCATTCTCTGTTTCTGGTCAGTTTCACTGCCTCCTTCTCCTGCACTCCCACAATCTTATTGTATTTAAGTTTTCAGTAATTCAGGAAAAGTTTATATCTGTAGGGCTTATGTATAGGGGCATTAAATTGCTGAGTAGACACTATCATTCAGAAGATGTAGTGGCCTTAATTCAGTTTAGTTTAATTCCCTTCCAAAGCAAATTAAGTTAAACTGAATTAAGGCCACTTTAATTCTGAATGACAGTGTTCACACAAGGGTTTAATGCAGTTTAACTACACCACTTTAAATTCACACCAGAGCTGTAACTGCCCCTTGTGGGTGTACCCACATGGAGGAATTAGAGCGCAGCACTTTGGTGTGCAATGCTATTTACACCCTTATAATCCGAACTGTGGGGCAGTGTAGACCTATCCTAAGTGACTTGCCCAGGGTTACACAGGAAGTCTGTGGCGGAGCAGGGAATTGATTCCCCTGTTTCCTGAGTCCCAGAGAGTAAATAACTGAAGGGGAAGGTGGGGGGCAGCTTCAAACATGAAACACATTTTCTTACTGAAGCTTTTAAAATTTCAGTTTCATTCCAACAGCAAACCTGCTTCTTTTAAAAAAGAAAAAAAACTCTAGATATTTTGTTTGAACTACTTGAGTGTCCTTTACTCCTGTAGTTCCCCTCGGTGTACACCACGTGCATTCACACCTCCCAGCCCCGAGCTGCTGGATGTTTGACACAGAGTCTCTAACCTGCGAATGGAACACACCTGATGACTTCATGCACTGACACACTTGAGCTCCATGTTCTGCACTGACAGGGAGGAATTTGGAGACTGATCTGATTGTCAGCGGTGCTGAGTAGCCAGTACAATAGTTCCAACTGAAGCTGCTGCGAGCTGAAAGAGCTAAGGGCTTTTTAAATAGCAGGTTCCTTCAATGCACAGATCAGGTTTGGAATGTGTCTTTTGTTTGTCATCGTTTTCCTTCCTCAGACTAGTGAAAAGGACCCTAAAATCACCCGGAATTTTGTGCCTTTATGCCTGAAGGAAGCCACTCAACCTAGCTAACAAAGTTACTTAACTCCTGACTAGCTGTTGAGAACAGTCTAAAGCCAGCAAGCAGAGGGTTAAGGAACAGTGACAGGGAGGATGTGGTGGGAATGCTGTAGCAGCCTCCCTCCAGGTGTCCATGACATAAAGTTTCCAGCCAGACAGTTGGCTCCGATCTATCCCTTTCCCCATGACTTGGGCATCAGTCTTCCTGAGCTTTCTCTGGAAACCCAGAGTAATGGACACCTGCTTGTACATTGCTGCCTCATTGACATCAATAGCAGCGAAGCAGCTCAATGAAAAGGAGGCCTGGGAAGTCTGACAGCATGTCCGATGCATTTCCTCCGAACGGCGAGCTGGGCGAGCTTGTAAAGAGGTAGTGCCAAGAGCACCTGTGCTCTTAAATCAAAGCAAGTGGCTGCATGTATAAATGGAGCCAGAGGCAGAACGCAGAAGAGCGGGGAGGGGCAGAGGAGAAAGGGAAGTCAGGTCGAGGAGAATGCTGGACACTAAGGGAGCTCTCCTGCTGGTAATAGCTCATCTTAAGTGATCGCTCTCCTTACAGTGTGTATGATAACACCCATTTTTTCACGTTCTGCGTGTATATAAATCTCCTCACTGTATTTTCCACTGAATGCATCCGATGAAGTGAGCTGTAGCTCAGGAAAGCTTATGCTCAAACAAATTGGTTAGTCTCTAAGGTGCCACAAGTCCTCCTTTTCTTTTTGCGAATACAGACTAACACGGCTGCTACTCTGAAACCTGTTCAAGGATAAAGTTTGCCTTATAAGGCAGCCTCCCTCTCTAGAATCACTGGGGGAAGCAGGACACGGTAGCTTTGTTTTGGGCACACACTGTAGCCCACAATGTTTTCCAGGAGTGAATAGCATAGGGAGGGAATAATTAAGAAGACAGTTGCACTCCCAGGACACCTGTTCAGGACAGGAGGCAATGCAGAGGAGGCGGCTCGCACCGTGCCAGTAGCGAGTGGTAAAAGCCCAGGCAAATTGCCGCGCAGAGGACGTCATCTGCAGGGCACAACACCAACAAGTTTTAGTGGTCCTACCGAAACCAGGAACTAAGCTACATATTCTTGAGCACCATCCCCTGGCACTTTATCTATGAACTACTTACATCTCGACAGATCTAAAGCACTCTTGTGACAGCGAGATTGTGTGAAGGGGTAGAGAAGTAACTGGTGCTAGGTGAGCTGAAGGAGCCCGAAGGGGAGTTTAGCCTAAAATCAGGTAGCAAGCCAGGAGCACTGTTACAGTGAGCAGTACGGGCAAGCAGAAGGATCACCCTTTGAAGTGCAGCTGTTGTAGAACATGGTTTCCAAGCTGGGGAGAGGGCTTTGGCTCTCATTCAGCCTGCTGTACCACATCTGAGCTGCCTGTGCCTCATTTCCCATTGTGCATGATTCCATTGTTTTTTGGGGCGGCTGGCTGGAGCTCTGACAATGCCAGTCATTATCCTTTGGCTTCCTCCTCTTGGACAGCCCCTTTCCATCTGGGCTGAGGAGGCCTGCATGTAGACAAATACGCATGCATGAGAAAAAGAGAGAGGAGGAGAAATGACTGGCACCAAGGAAACCATAGGGGAGGTCTGAATCCTCAGGATCTTGCTTGGGTTCCATTCCCTTCCAGTTTCCGTCACTCATCCATGGGGAGCAATTTGGGAGCCAACTGAAATGTGGAATCAAGAGTCCCCAGGAAATGTCTCTTCTCCCTTCCCCCCCCCAGTCTCTTGAGAGCAGCTCACTGCTGCACAAGGTCACACGGCCCCATAGGGTTCAGAAAACCCCCCTTCTAAGCAGACCTCAGCCGCCAATCCCAGCAGCTGTAGCAAGTCCATGGTACCAAGACCAGCTGTAAGTGTCAGGGGTCTCTTGGTGTCATGGTCTCCATTCAGCTCCTTCTGCAGCAATGCTTAGGTTTTTCTGTCCCCACCCACATAAACCAATGACACCCCAGCCAGCTACCTCCTGCCTGTATTAACCTCTTTTCTCTAAGCTGTGCTGACCCTCCCCCTGAGGCTTTGATGAACAACCCTGCTGGGAAGCCCTTTCACTGGCCTCATAGCCAGACCAGAGTGCAAATGGGAGCTCCGGCTGGCAGGTCCAGTGTTTGCGATGCAGGGCTGGGTGGGGTGGCATAGGTCTACCCAAGGCCATGGCTGGTGGCTTCCAGCTGAACCACACAGAGCCTCGCTTTGGCTAGTCACCAGTTTCCCTGCCGACTTTCCCCCAACCTCCGGGTCTGTTCCTGGTGCTCACCATTGGAGATCATGGCCCTTTGTATTCGCTTCTTTTGAAAATTATTGTGATTAGGGTTTTTTTTTTTCTGAGCCCACTGAGATCACCATGGTGACACACTGGCCCAGTGACATCATCACCCTCATGGTGGCTTCCAAGGCATTTTTGAGTCATCCTCCTACCACACAAGCAGAGCCACTCGGCTTAATAATAAAAACACCCTCCTCTCCTGCAGCAGCAGGGAACCAGGGGCTGGGAAGGGTTTGACTCGGAGCTGTTCCTGGCACACAAGGTTGTGTTTACCTCTTGATCACTTTGGGTTTTACAAGCTAGTCCAAGTTCATTAGCTTTTGCCCTGCAGGTAATTTTGAATCTGTGTCCCCCACAGCGATTCTATTAAAATCAGCCCCATTCCTAGCTGATTGGAAACCTGTGCTACAGATTAGCAATAGGAGAAGAATACTTGAGCTTGGCACAGGTGGGTACCATGTAGATGCTAGAGAGATGTCCTCCCCTCTCTGCTGGTCCTTTTCATCCCAGCTCACTCGATTTCTTTCTCACTCCACCCGATTGCTGCTCTCTCTCTTTTCCCTCTCCAGCTCGGCTTAATTTTTCACAGTTTCTCACTGCTTGTTTTTTCCATCTCCACCGGTCTCAGCTCCATTTTCACCCTGCATAGTCATTTCCCCCCCACCACATTTTTACCCCATTCCCCCACATTGGAGCACCCTTCCTCCTCCCTTTTCTCAGCGTCAGTCCTCAACCAAACGCAAGGCCCATTAAATCCAAGTCCAGCTTTCCAACCTACGCAGCACTGGAAATCAGTCAGGAGCAAGTTCATCCATCCCTAGCTTAAACCCACAGCTGCATGAAAGGGAAGCATCCAGGAGCCGAGCAGAGATCCAGGCTGCGGAGTCCCTGCCAACCAGGACAGGAAACTCATAGTCAAACTCCAAAGGGATACAGCTGCTCTGGGATGCGGGAGTGCTGGATGGTACATGGCTATTCTAGCTGTGTGTTAGGCAGGAGCTCAGTCCCTCTTCTATGAGTCCAGCTGTGCTGGTGGAATCACACCATCCATGAAGTGAACATGGAATCAAGCAAAGAACAGGCAAAAACCAGCTTCTATTTATTCCTTGCTGGGTGGAAACAGGCCTAGCATTTCCATGGGTCTGAAGTTGCCAGTGGGATTTTGGCTGACCAAGGATCTCTGCCTCTTATCAGAGCCAACCAATCACGGTACATGCTTAGCTTTTTCCACCGATCTAACTAGCGGCCAGTTGCTCACTTAAGGAGATTAGTTTCTTATGTGCCTGTTTAATTAATAATGAGGTTGGGAATCCACACTGACAAAAGCTAGGGAATTCAGAGTTCAGGCTGTAAGTCTAGTCCTGCGTAATAGCATAACCCATTGATGGCTATGCAGGGCTTTGGGGCTGGCAATGCGCGTCACTCCATGCTCACTTGGAAGTTCCAGGCAAGGCTTGAACATAGACGCTCCCGTTCTTAAAGCCATAGGTTCCTGCCAGTTGAGCTAAAGGAGACTCTCCATTAACTGGTTTCAGAGTAGCAGCCATGTTAGTCTGTATTCACAAAAAGAAAAGGAGTACTTGTGGCACCTTAGAGACTAACCAATTTATTTGAGCATAAGCTTTCGTGAATGCATCCGATGAAGTGAGCTGTAGCTCACGAAAGCTTATGCTCAAATAAATTGGTTAGTCTCTAAGGTGCCACAAGTACTCCTTTTCTTTTCTCCATTAACTATAATTGGTATGGGATTTATGACACACACACAAGTGAACAGCTTAGGCTCTACATGAGTTTGGAAAGTGGTTAGTTCAGTACTGCTCTTGGTATATTCACAGCATCTCTCGGCCAAGGACTTGCAACTCAGCACATTAACTACTGAAACTCCACAGTACCCTAAGAAGAAAAGGAGGACTTGTGGCACCTTAGAGACTAACAAATTTATTTGAGCATAAGCTTTCGTGAGCTACAGCTTGCTTCATCAGATGCATGCTGTGGAAAATACAGTGGGGAGATTTATATACACACAGAACATGAAACAATGGGTGTTACGATACACACTGTAACAAGAATGATCAGGTAAGGTGAGCTATTACCAGCAGGAGAGCGGGGTGAGAGTGGGGGGGGGCGGGAAAAAACCTTTTGTAGTGATAATCAAGGTGTGCCATTTCCAGCAGTTGACAAGAACGTGTGAGGAACAGTGTGTGTGTGTGTGGGGGGGGGGAAATAAACATGGGGAAATAGTTTTACTTTGTGTAATGACACATCCACTCCCAGTTTTTATTCAAGCCTAAGTTAATTGTATCCAGTTTGCAAATTAATTCCAATTCAGCAGTCTCTCGTTGGAGTCTGTTTTTGAAGTTTTTTTGTTGAAGAATTGCCACTTTTAGGTCTGTAATTGAGTTACCAAAGAGATTGAAGTGTTCTCTGACTGGTTTTTGAATGTTATAATTCTTGACGTCTGATTTGTGTCCATTTATTCTTTTAGAGACTGTCCCCTCTGCCATGGACATTGGCCAAACTGGACAGTACATAGGACGCTACCTCCAGGGTGAGGTACAGCACCTCTTTAATAGCATATCGCAACACTACGCAATGGTTAAGATCAGGAAGGAATAAAACTCTCTCATTGTACTGAATCCAACAGACTACCTATTACCAAAGATCCCCATGCAATGTTTGTATGATTTAGAGTGTTTGACCAGAAATGCAGGACTAATCCCAATTTGCATAATTACATCCCACCTCCCAAAATTCCTCCTGTAATTTTAAGTGACTCTTCCTCACTTCGTGTTCTAAAATGCTGCATGATGTTAGTATTAAACCCAGAGGTGGCTGCACTGTAGCATAAAGCACTTTGTGATGAGAGGCACTATGTAGCTGTAAGCAATTGGAGATAGGTCTGACCCAGATGTTCAGATTCTACCACCCCCTCATTTGGGACTGTCTAGATCCAGACCCAAACATTGCTTCTCAGATGCACTGTCACAGGGTAGATAGACCCTGTTAGGTCACATGTGACAAATAAGGGGCTACGGCTCAAGTGGCTAGAGTAGATACGGCTGTCCTCGCTTATAAAGCAGGGTAATGCGGCCTAGCGGCCAGAGTCCTTGAGACTGCCCTTGCTCCCAGGGCAGCACGGCCTAGTGGCCACAACCTGCAACAGGTGTGGGGCAGGGTAAGGGGGACCCAGACTCACCCTTCTCCATAGGTCCTAACCCAGGACCCTGTGAAAGCAGTAGTCCGCGGCTCCGGCTCAGTTTACTATTTTAACAGTCACATTCCCTGGGTGGCTTCCTACCCTTGGTTCCTGGTCTGTCAGTTCTCCTAGGGGTGTCGGCCTTCCGGCTCACTCTTGTCCTCTGGGATCAGCAGGGGTTCCACCATCGATTCCACTGGCTTGGCCTTCACGGTCTGTAGCCCTAGCAACTCCCTGGCAGGAACCTATAGGTCATGTCTGCTCTGCTCTTCCACCAGCCCAAGCAGAGCTAGGCCACTCCCTTTATATCCTGTCTCCAGGTTGAGCATGCCCAGCACGGCCAAGGGGACATGGCCTCTTTGTCCCACAGTGTGCGGTTAACCCCAGCTAGGTCAATGCAGGGTAGATACACTCCATCACACGCACTTACAGCCATGTTTATCATGGCATCTTTTCAGTGAGGCGTCATAGCTGAAGCTGAAGGCCCAGAGGGACAGTACGCTGTCGTATTTCGTAAGGATTTTGCTTAGCACATTGACAGGCTTCCAAACTAGCTTTTACTCACAGCACTTTGATTGGGACACAGGCTGAAATCCAAGCGCCAGTCAGGACTGCTTTTACTAGCATATTCATAGCTGGCCAGTCTCACATGGCAACACTGGCAGGTTCTTATACCATGGGCAATCAGTCTCTTTAGCTGGTGTCTTTTAGACTCATCACTATTCACACAGATCCTCATGCAAAACAGAATAGACTCCCTTTGGGATGTCAGCTGCTCCATCCCCATTCTTTACTAGGGGGCACCTCCCAAAGAGGTGGAGTTGAATTATGGGACCTATCTCCTCTTATTATAGTCTGTCCATATTTATGATGTTTCATGCCTTTGCTCCTCGCAGTATGGGAGGCAGAGAGATCTTCCTGCAATTTAATTTGGAGTGTGTGTATTCTTTGGATCATGGTGTCACGCTCCAGAAGTGGTACAGAGGGAAAGAAGAGAAGGGTTCTGACTTTGCTTTCGTCCTGAGGTGCAGTGAGGCCTTTCATTGGCTTTTCACACACACCCCACACCTCCCCAGTGTAGAGACACTGATCATGGCCTTGTAAGAAGAGAGTCATTGCTGGCACGATATAAATAAGCAGCAGACCGGGGTTACTGAGTCTGTGTCTTACTCACAGCAAATGTGTCAGCCAAAGTTCTTCAGGCAGGAAACTACGTTTCCCCCCTTTGTCTGTCTCACTGTCTACCCTTCCTAGAAGTATCTGTACAACAGGGTATTACCACATCTCTCTCTTAGTTCTCCTCCTCACCATTCCTTGTCTCTTCTCTTCCACCTGGGAGAGCCAGATATACCCATGTGTATCATAGCACGGGCATCTCCTCCAACTGGGCTCCGTTTGAGTCCTGCCATTATAGCTTAGGAAGTTTGTGTTAGGCAGAAAGAGATAGCAGGTTACAAATGTGTGCTGTGGTTTAGCAGCTTTGGAATGATCACAACGGTTTCTGCTGCAACTTCCTAGGAAAGATCCCTCTTCTAGCTCTGCATCAGGACTTTGAAACAGCCAGAGAGTGAACAGCTTTCAAAGAATTCACCCCCGGCTTTACCTGAGAACCAGCGCATTCCTGGATGTGTTGAGTCATGCCAGTTGGGGTGCCTGTGTTCAGAAAAGCAGCTTGTTTTCCACTTTCTTGAGTCTTAGAGAGAGGAGAATGGGCTAATGGTTTGAACAGGGGCCTGGGAGCCACGATCTTTGGGTTCTGAGACTAGCTGCTGTGTCACTATGATGTGTTCTGTGGCTGCTTGGCACTTCACAGCCATGGTGGGAAGAGAACCCAGCTCCAATTCCTCCAAAAGCACAATCCCCTAAGCCTTAGCAGACAGCACTACAGGGACTATGACACATTGTGACCATGTCTGATTCCCTCCAGTAGAGGCAGAAATGGAAATACTTAAGTTAGCCACTTTTGTCGCATGCTGTGAGAACCGCAGATGAAAAGTACAAGTGATTATTGGAAGTGT
This sequence comes from Lepidochelys olivacea, assembly GCF_965140295.1. Taxonomy (NCBI): domain Eukaryota; kingdom Metazoa; phylum Chordata; order Testudines; family Cheloniidae; genus Lepidochelys; species Lepidochelys olivacea. Next base: position 20,239,658 of record NC_140428.1, read on the forward strand.
AGTTGATTCAGGCCAAGTTTTTGAGAAACAGGGATTAAGGCTGGCAGGGCTGGGAGTACAAGTAAAAAGCACTATATATAAGAGCTAGGAATCATTGTATTGGCCTCCTGCCTGGAGGGGTCAATTTCCACCCCTTGGTGCAGTTTTTATTTATAAACCATATACAAGACTTTTTTCTTTCTAACGATTTCTTAATTCCAGCCATCTTTCCTTAAAATAAAGGCAAAACAAATTATAAATGAACAGCTAAACCACAGCTCTGCCAGCCAGGAAGCAAACAACCAGACAAAGAAACCCAGCTGGCTAGGTGGCATCCTGCCTGGGCACCTTCCTAAATGTTTCATGAATGGCATTGTTACTGGGCTTGAGGTGGGGGAAAACCAAGGCAAATTTTTAAAAAATCAACTTTTCCTTCAGCTGTGGGGAAGTAGAAGGGGAGGGTGGATGGTTATGGGGAGGACCACCTCCAAGGTCAGAGCCCGAGTCAGTCATCTCTCTCGGACGGAAGACTATGTCAAAGTCGAACAGCAGTTGGGTTAACCCTGGCGTCTGGCTTCTTTGGCACCACGAGGCATGTGGTTTCAAACCCCGTCTGCCTCCCTGCTGAACAACAATGCAAGCAGAGAGAGAGAAAAAACCCCAAATCTCCTTAAAGGAAGCTGAGGGCCAGATGTTCTCCGTTTCCTGTCCAATGCTGCCACAGCTGCCATAGCCTGTGGTTGTGGTTTGTCTGTCTATGGCTTGTATGTGAGAGACTGAAACAGCACTTTCTGGAAAGTCCCGCAGTTCCGGGGCTGATCAGCTGCACTGATACCTGACAGGAGCCAGATTTGCCACAGCCAGGGGGCTCTGTCTTGGCGGCAAGGGAAGTTCTGCTCTTTGTGCGCTTAAGCTTGTTGATGATTTTAGTGCCTGGGAGGGCGTTGCATTGACAGCCGTGGAGACCTACTGCTTGTCACAGAAAAACTTTCAACTTTTGCCCCAGCAAACTTTCAACAGACCAGGCCACAAAAGTTCCCCTGCTCAGATGCCCCTCCCCTGACCAGCAGGGACCATCCCCAGGACCAGGAAGATAGTTCACTTTCCATGGCCATTTACTCTTCGGCTCCTTTGCTGGCCAATCTATGATGGTGGGTTTGGTGATGTAGACACCAGGGGCCAGATCCTTGACTGGTGTAAATTAGCGTAGCTTCACTGAAGTCCATGGCGCGAGGCTGATTCACATCATCTGAGTCTCAGCCCCCAGATTCAGACAATAGGCCATGTTCAGTCTCATTGTACCTATTGACTTCAGTGGTGTTTTGACTAAGCACAGGAAACTGCCCATGCGAGTTGCAAGCATCACTTTGAATATTCTAATCATAATGGTAATAACTACAGTTGTATTTGGAAAGCCCCACAAGGCACTGAGGATGCTGCAAGGACAATTATAATGCAATAATCACTATAATTAAAACGCCATGAAACACACCACACAAACCCAAGCAATGTTTAAGAACCCAAAACTCAGCATAATAAAGCAAACAAGAGAGGGACTTAGGATAAGAGCCGCCCTAACTGAAATCCTGAAAAAGCTGATTTCTAACTTTCCAGATAACATAACCAGCAGCAGTTACAGTGTATAATAATCTTAGGCCCTTCTCCTAGAAAGGAATCTGCATAGACAGTCCCCTGTGTCTGCATGTAACCTTATTGATGGACGCTACAGAGAGCTCAGTATAGGCTCAGGGTCCTAGAGTGTAGGGTAATTATTCAACCTATACACATAATAAAATCTGAGAAAAGCTCTGTTACCCAAGACCTGGACACAGAGGCACCTTTTCTGCTGGTCAGCTACACTGGTGTAAATCCAGAGTAACTCCCCTGATCGGAATGGAGTTACTCTGAATCTCTGCTCTCCCTTACACCAGCATAGCTGGCAACCATAACGAGCTGGTTCCAGCGGGAAAGTACTCAGAAGAATGCCCGATACAGTGACAACCAATCCAATCAGCCGTAGGCTGTCATACTGCTACTTTACTGTGCACCTTTCACCCAGCTGTGGTTATTCTACATGTCAGATCATAGCTCTAAATCTTAGAGCCCAGACTGGTAAGAGTGTTGGGGTGTTTTTGCCGTTGTGCCTTTCCACCGCCTCAGCACTGATTTGGGCTTGACCCTGCTTGACCCAGGCAAAATTCAAAAGGAGGTTGGACTGAAAACAGTCTATGGGATGGGGCCCTTTAAAAGCTGCCATTTAAGGATAATAGGAAGAAATATCAAATCCAGTCTGTTTCCAACGAGAGAAGGAAATGGAATAAGGGGACCAACAGAAAAATCTGCTCGCACACCACCACTTGCCACCAGCCACAGCTTTGCTAAGGGAACCTGGCCAGGGCTAAGCTAGGCCAACAAAATGTTTTAAATTCAGGCATCTGCATGACCTGACCATTCTGGTACCTGATCTGTAAAACTAAGGCTGCTTGGGATAGCTACAGATTGTGAGCCTTTGTGTGGTATATGGGCCACCCAGCTCAGTGCAGGAGAACTTTTTTTCTACAGACAGCCCGATAGAGAGGAACGTCAGAGATTGTCTATGTGGGGAAATAATTGTGCAATAAGCGAGGGTGTGAATGTACAGCACAACAGTGACTGCGTTAACTCCCTGTGTGGACACTCTTACTCTGCCCTACTAAAGGTACGTCTGAACTGGAGCTGGAGTATAACTTACACTCGGGTAGACATACCTGCACTAGCTCTGATCAAGCTGGCCTGCTAAAAACATCTGTCCTGCCCGGAGCTAGTCAACCTGAATACGATCCCATCTGAAATCCTAGGTATGTGCTGGGGCAGCTAGCCAGCCCCACTGCTTTCATCATTGTGACTACACTGCTATTTTTAGTGCAGTAGTTCGATCAGAGCTAGCGTGGGCATGGCTACCCAAGCTGCAAATTACAGCTCCATCTGAAGAGTGCCTTTGTGTGCTTTAGCTTACTACTCTTCCAAAGATATTAACCCAACCTGCCAAAAGGCACTCTTAGTGGAGAGCAAGGGTGTCCACCCATGGAGTTAGTGCAGAGTGGTTAATACTAGTGCACACGAGCAACTCTGCCCCAGCAACCCGGGGCTTTTTCCCTGTGCAGACAAGCCCTTAGTAACAGGATTTTAAAGATGGCTAGAATGAGGCACATATTGGTTAAGCGATTTGCCCAAGGCCTTGCAGTGAGTCAGTGGCAGGGTTAAAACTAGAGCTCAGAAGTTTTTGATTTCCAGTCTCTTGTCACTCCCTTCCCATCCCCACCCTGTACAGCACACTGACTGAAAGAAGGAAAGTGCCAGACCAGTAGGATACAATGAAATCAGCAAGAGGCAGTGCTGATCACTATCAGCGTCTGTGGCAATTAACAAGCACAGTCTCCTCTGACAGTAAGTTCCAGAAAACTCTCCTAAGCAATCCAAAGATGCCTCATAAAGTGCCAGGAATGGACGTCAGCCCCATTCACTAGCATCCATCCCTGATGCCAGGACTGTGTAAGAGCTGCAGATGGAATATATCTGGCAACCATGCCAGCTGGCCAGCGCTGCACCTATTTGCAGCTATAGCGCAAGCAGCAAAGATGGCCATCGCAGGCTGTACGCTGCTCTCTGCCTCGCTGGTGCGCTGAGGAAATATGCAAGGCCTAATTCAGTGCATGTCAGGAAGAAGGATGCTTCTTTGGTAACTGGATGGATAAATGGATTCCCCCGGGAGCTGCAGCACCCCAGACATGAAAAATTCCTAGAAAAGACAGAGAAACCGGAGTCCCTTTCAGGCAATACCCATTCCATGTGTTAGCTTTTACTACACACAAAAGGCAAACCTCAGCTTTCAGCCTGCCAGACTTTCTGATTAAGGAATATCAAAGAACTAAGGCTTCTTAAGAGAATGCAGACGCCTGTGTGCCTCCTTGTAGCGTATAGGAACAGCGTAGCATCCCTTTAAATATTCTGTGAGCCCTCTAGCGGTGCTAACTGTGTTCTATGATGTAGAAGCTGCCAGAAACCAACCAGAGAAGCAGGCTGTATCTAGCTAGGCCTGCCATGTTTGTGTATATTTAGTAAACATAGTTGCCCCACCACCCCACCCGCAGGCCCATGAGGGATTGTTTTGTTGTGTGAAGAGCAAATGACACATCACTCTTCCATCTCAACTGAACCAAAAAAAAATGGCAGCTGCTTCCAGCAGGGAGCAAAAAGAATGCAAATTGTCCATACACAAAAAACAAACATACCTGTTGCATAGGAGATTCTGGCTAGTACAGTGTAGGCAGGGATTGGCCCAGGACGTGCGCATTTCAAACTACCAGCCGCACCCTATTGCCCACAATTCCTCCAGGACCCAGAGTGCAGAACCAAATTCAGAAATGGGGAGAGTCTAGGACAGTCTGCAACAAAGATAAATCAGAAGAGCGAGAGGGCAAGATTCCCCAGCATACCAAGATGCCCTTCAGCCCTTGCGGAAAGATATTGATTCTTACACTCTCCACTGGGCTGTGTCTCTTGGTGTGGCTGTGGAGGGCCGACCCAGAATGGCAGCAGTGGTCTAATGGTTCAAATCTAGGATTGGGAGTCAGGGGACCTGGGTCTGCTTCCCAGTTCTGCCACTGACTTGGTGTGTGATCTTGGGCAAGTCGCTTCACCGCCCCGTGCCTCAGTTTCTCTACCTGTAAGATTTGTATGTATTTGTTTTTAACACTATTTGCCATGGATGTTCTCAGTTCAGTCTACTCATGTTTGTAAAGTGCTTGGGGATGCTTGGGCGAAAGGCACTAGAGCAGGTTGGAGTGGGGTTATTATTTAGCACATATTAGCCCCTCGAGGACCAGGGGGACTCCCCTCCCATCCCCTTCCCTTCCCTCGGGCAGCCTCTCCGCCTCTCTGTCTTTTATTTAATCATGGTGTAATCCTGATTAGTTACAGCCTGCTCTTTTTCCTCCACAAAGCCATGTGGGCAGCACCACTCGCGCGCCGCTGTCTGCCTGAGCCCTCTGATGGTGAGCCAGAGCAGGAGGAATTAACCACTGAGCTGTCTGGCCGCATCTCCAACAGGAAGCTGTTCTGCTTATGGCCCAGACAGCGGGCTTCAAGGTGCCTGCAGGAGGATGTCATTGTCTCGACATGTGGGGTGGGGGAAGGGGGGCAGCCACGCAGGGAAGAAAGGGGTGGGAGAAAGAAAAAGCGTATAGCAAAAAAAAAAAAAAAAGGAGGGGGGGGGGCAGGAAGAACAGAGAATCCAGCCGTTGGCACTAGCAACTTCGGAAAGGCTGAAATAAACCTGCCGAAAGGAGCAGGCTCAACCCATCCATTGAGTGTAGTGGAGTCCCCCCCGGGCTGTCCCATCAGTGATCCACATTTTGTGACCATCTGAAAACCAACTCCGGCTGCAGCAGCAGCAGGGGCGTTGCCATGTTCCCTGGGCCCAGGCTGGGGGACTGAGTGACAGACGTGTGGCAGGCACGGGTAGGCTTGTCGGGGTGCCGTATCTCATGCATCCACATCTCCCGCTGAACATCCAAGCTGGGAGCACGATTCTCCACAGCCATGTGTGGGCACTTGCACTGGGGTGAAGTGGGTGTAAAATGCCACTATTGCCCTTAAGGGCTGGAGCCAAAGCCCAGTGAAGTCAATGGAGTCATGCCACTGACTTCAGGAAGTGTCAGCTGAGTCGGGGACTCCGAGGTAGTTGCCTCTTTTGCACTCAATTTAGCCCTCTGATGGTGCGCCACACAAGGTGCAAGGCGGGAGAGAATCAGGCCCACAGCTGTGTGCTGAGTGCGTGCTCCCCCGCACACGTCCATGAGCAGGTGCAAGGGAGGGCTTCGGTTTGCTGTGTGCTTGCGAGCAACGTGTATGGATGTGAGTGTGCATTACACATGCCACAAGTGGAAATCAAAGAAGGGGCTTAAAGGGGAGGTAAGACTTGAGCATGGCATTAACTGTGGTGTCAGCCTGAAGCCAAGCAGTCTGAATCCATTTTAACAGGGCCTGGGATTCCTGCCCTCTCCTAGTACCATGTTCTGTCCGGGAGCAAGCGCACCTCTGAGTGCAGAACCAGACCTTTGGTTCTGAAAGAACTATGCAGCCCTACATGGTACACAGCAATGATCCCGGCTCCCCCTCCTGCACCCTTTAGTGCTGGATTCTAAACCAAGAAAGATCACCTTTTGATGGGGAAAGCCTAATCGTGGGGAACCAGAATGTGCGTAGCCTGTGTAGTGTGCCAGGAGTTACCACCCAGGCTATCTTTGGTGGAACATGGTCTTCTAAGGGGAGAAAGAAACAAAAGGAAGACAGAGGCATAGTAACAATATAACCTCGGCCAGCTAAGCTTCTGCAGGCGGCCCAGAGCCAGCTGAGCTCTCCTGAAGTTCCCACAGCCAGCTCTGCTCTTGGGAGGGTCCTTTCACCCTCTTTTGCAGGAGTCCTGGGTCTGACCTGGTCTCTAAAGGACCTCAGAGCAGCTCTGTCCTTTGAGGGCCTTAGAGGCTCCAGCTGAACTCCTGTGAGCGTCCTACCTTTCCCATCATTGAGGACATACAGGGTAACTTACACTCGCCTGTCTATGTGATGCTGAGGAAATGATTTGCTAATGAAACATGACATTTTCAACTTATGAAGCCTACTTAATCAGAAGGAACTAGTCCACTTTCAAGTGGTTTGGGCTGCAATGAGCAGTAATTAAGGGGATTTTCCAGGCCTGTTCCTCTGCTTTTCAAGCCAGGCTGACTTCTCTCCCTCTGATGTTTAGCTTGGGTGGCATTTGGCCACCAGCTGTGAGCAGGTAACGCCTGTGCATCCAGCAGTATGTGGGCCTGTGCTGAGCTGACTGAGATGAAGGGGGAGCTGCAGGAGGTTTTAATATTTATGGTTTTCCCCCACCACCTGTGTGATTTGCCCAATGATTTACCTAAACCTACAGAAAAGCTCCTGGAGCAGATCCTGCTCTCAGTAACATCAGTATAAATCTAGAGCGACTCTCTTGCAGCATTATAACACTGTGCCTGAGAACAGAACTGGACACTGGAGCTCTCCAGGGACTACTCAGGGCCAAAATCCTGGTCAGCTGGATATACTGTGCTGAATCATGCATGCAAGCACATTGTTTTGGGCATGGGAGTGACATTGTCCTTTCCTTCAGACAAGGGGCTGGGCTAGGCATGGCTTTTAGGGACCTTGTGACAAGCCAGTCTTACCTGTGGACCTCACAAGGCCATCAAATCAAACCCAAATTGGAAGCCAGGACTTGCTAGCCCAGCTAGGGTTCCACAGAGGCATAGTAACAATACACATGTAGAAAACATAGCATTGGAGCAACTGTGGGATGCTTGGGAGAGAGGTGTATCTAAGCCTATCTCTACCAACTGATTAGGAGGCATTTGATTTCTGAACTGGAGGGTGCCAGGCTTGGGACACAGAATGGTGCTCAACAAGAAGATGACGTGGGGAGAGGATTGGAACAAAAGAGAGGGGCCTACATGGCTGCTCCTGGCCATGAACAAGGCAAATAGCCTACCGGGATCTGAATTTCCCTACATACCGACCGTTGGCCAGTCCTTTTCCAGCAAGAACTCTGGCTCCAAACCCATGCCCATACTTTGTATCCCGGGCTGAGCTTTATGCCTCTGGTCCACAAAGAGAGACAGACATGGCAGCCTGGCCTATGGTTTGCTCAGCACGGGGCACAGCTGCCACTCCACTCAAGTCCGGCCCCCGGCTGCGCCTGTGCGTTGTGAATAAAATCCCCACAACGCCTGTGAGCTCAGCACCAGCCCTGGACGAAGAGAAACAAGTGCTCAGCAGGTTTCTGATAACAACGGGCGCAAGTCCCAGCCTGAGCTGCGCCTGGCTGTTTTACATCAAAACAGAGATTTCCTCCACGCGCAGCCTGTTTCCACTTAAAGCAGGGCAGGGGCTGCCTGAAGGTCCCCCACTGCAGCACAAAGGGATTGGGGAGGGTCTGATTTGTGCTTTCACCTGGATCCAGGACTCTAACTCTCTTCAGTCCCCCAACACCACAGACTTGGGCCTGCCACCCTCCCCCAGCCTTCTGACTTCACCTGGTAGTGTGGGGCTGTTAGGCAGCCATTCGAATAGCAGCCTGGGACTCGGACTTCCTGGGGTACACATCCCAGCCGCTGACTCTGCGTGAGGTCATGGCCCTGCTCCGTGCCTCGTTTCCCTATGTGTAGAATGGATATAATTATTCTTTTGCACCTCGGCGATGTGCTTTGAGATGCTACATGTGCAAGCGATGAGATTAAGGCAGTGCTAATGTGATTTTCGGAAGGGAAAGCACCCACAGCTCTCACTGGCCTGCAAGGGGAGCTGGGCATTCTCGGCATCTCCGAGAATCAAGCCATAAACTCACTGCAGGACACCTCGTACAACTGGGTGGAAGTAGACCCCAAAAAGAGCCCAAACCCAGCTGATCTGCATGAATTTATGTGAAAGCGACTGCATCCTGTAACATAGCAGCAGCCAGTCCCTTGGGTTTACAGAGACTGCCAGCAAAACACGCAATATTAAAGACGCAGTAAATGATGGAAGTAAAGGCCCCTGCAGCTGCTCCCCATTTCTGGAAGCACGATCCACCACTGAATTTCTGGGCCACATGCACTCCTCGCCGTTACCTTCACCAAACACCCAACAGCATCGGCTCTTCCTACGTGGCCAGGATCTGTGCTCTCATCTGCTAGCGCAGCCTCCGTGTATCTCTGTCTCATCTGTCCTCATGACTTGACCACTCTCTTACATTCTTCTCTGTCCCGACCCACTATTTCACTCCTGCACAGCATCTTGCGTGGAAGTTGATGTGACAGGCTGGAGGACTCCAAGCAAAAGGGAAGTCGCACCATGGTGCCCCTCTGCTGGGTTTTCTCCTTTCCATGTTACAAGCCAGCAATGAGGTTGGGAATTCTCCATGCCATGAAACACAAGGAGGGACAGCAATGACTGTGGAGGGGAGCAGGACAGGTCTTCATCGCAAACGAGGAGTGAAGCTTCTTACAGTGGTATCTTGGACATTTCTGTGCATGGTTTGGGTCCTCATCCAAAGCCCATTGCAGCCAACAGAAAGCCTCCCAATTACTTCAGCAGGCTTTGGATCAGGCCCCTGATGAGCAGAAAAGGCTGCGTGAGGAGTATTTCTGCAGCCACACAGGACAGTTCAGTACCAGCCCCTTACCGAATGATGCTACTCGCCCCCCAGTACAAGGTGCAGGAGTACCCGTGGTTATGGAGACCTCCTGTTTGGCCCAAGGTTCCCTCTGAACACACAGAAAACAAGAGAAGAAAAGCTTGAGAGAAAATACCGTGTAAACAGTAATGAAATGAAACGACGTGAAGCAAATTGAAATGGGCCAAAGCGGTGACGTTCCAATGCAGATTTGAACTTTCTTGCGTCTGAAAGCAGGGTCCATTCCAGCAACCGAAGGGTCACACAGTTCTGACCCACAGCCGAAACGCCACCGAGTCTGGGGACAATCTGAATGCCCCAGCTCCAGCTGTAGGAAAAGGCACTTTTGATGATCAAACTTGCAAAGCAGCTAGACTGAGTCACAGGGATGAGACTCCCTGGTTCCCTCTAGCCACCAGACTGGGCTCATGTGAACCCCCTCACTCACTGGCGGAGCAAGCACAACAGCAAAAAAGCAGCAAAGGAACAAAGGGAGCAAGGATGAGGCACCAGGCTGGGAGTCAAGCACCCTGCAGCTGACTTGCTGGGTGACCTTGGGCACATCACTTACCAACTCTGTGCCTCAGTTTCCTCTCTGGAAAATGGGGATACTAGCATTTGTCTCCCACACAGGAGCTGAATTTGTTACCATTTGCCAAGTGTCTAGAAATCCTCCAAGGGATGTTGCTGCATGGCATGAGTGCAAAGTATTCTGACTGAAACACTGACAAGCTGAGGAAATGAAAGAGTAACTCGCCGAACTCAGCACCTCTCTAGAACTCGACCTGGCGAAGGAGAAGGTTTTGAAAGGGAGGTGAGAAGTGGGCCTATGCCAAGCCCAGTGAGCGAGTGCTGGCAGAGGGAGGGCTGAAGGAATCCATCCTCTCCCCCGCTTCCCTGGTGGCACACAAACGCATGCGAGGCAGCAACGATCCCGCATGGTTGGAATAACGCGGCTCCCTGTAGCCTGTCCAACAACAGCCCAGGCGGATCATAAAACAGTCTCTCACGTCCATGTGGTTTGCGCTGCTAGGAGACAAGGCACCAAACACAACCTCACGCGGGCTCAGTAAAACCTTATATCCCCTCAGACCCGGAGTTCAGCTGAAGAATTTGCATCACCTAATTAAAACCAAGCCAAGTTTGCAACAAAAAAAAAACCCAACCCCCCCCCCACCCCCACTCCCTCTCCACGATTTCAATTACACTAAAACTTGAAAGCTGCCTTCCTGGCCTCTCCCTGGGGGTTTCCTTGCAGAAGCTTTGCTGGCAGGGCTCAGCTGCTAAGAACATTTGAAGGCTAAAGTCACTTCCTTTGCCTGGTGCCCAAAAGGCAGGTGTAGCCCTTTCTCTGGCCTTCCCAGGGAGAAGAGCAAACAGAGCTCCTGGGAAACACAAGGAGGCCTTGAAACTGTTGTTCTGGGTTTGGCTGCCACAGGCGGTGACGGGGTTGTTGTTCTGCAAGGAGGAGGCGGCACTGATCTCTCCTTTACAACCCAAGATGAGGTTGTTTGGTTTATTTTGGTTCACTTTTTTTTTTTTTTTTTTTAGCAGCTAGAATAAGGGGCACTGTGGCCAAGTGCTCTGCCAGCTCCTCTTCCCCATCACCTCTGTAAAACAATCCCCGCCTTGGCTCACTCCCAGCCGGCAGCCCCCTGCTCTCCCAGTCCTGGATACCCCCACAGGTCTGCTGATGCACCTCACTGCTCCCTAGCAGCACCCCACGCTGCTTGGCCACGACCTGCGAACCTGTCACCTGCAGCAGCCTTTCCTCTCCCAGACATTCTACACTGCTCTGCCGACTCCCCCGCACCTCCCTTGGAACGGCCCCCTACTAACCCAGGCATGGGCCTCTGGTGAGCCAGACCACAAGACGTGTCAAGTGTCATGCTAGCTTTATGGCAGCTGGAGAAAACCGAGGCCAGATGAAAGCAGAACAATCCCAGCCAGAGTTCACTTCAGAGTCCCTGTGTCCAGCAGCAACTTCTCCATTTTCTGGCTTCCTAGGATTCTGTGTGTCTTGGGAAGTTCAGTGTATTAGGCTCTCATCTGGTGATTTTTTCCCTTTGCAGCAGTCAATGCGACTGTTGGGCTGGGAGGTCACCGCCAAGCAAACCTGCCTGCTGATCTGGCTCCCACATCCACTCTGCTGCAGGGTGAGAGTGAGGAGTGCAAGAGGGTGAGGATGATTTGTGCAGCTTGTGTCTCCTTTTCAGCAAATCCAGATCCTGCCCATTCGCTCCTTTCCCAGCAGCTGGCTAAGGCAGGGACCGGCACAAAAGCAAACTGTCTGTGACTCAGCTCAGAGGTGCTGCCCTTCATCTCAGGATCTGATCTCAAAGCACGCTGCAAACATTAATTAAGCTTCAAGGCCACACTCAGGTAGCCGAGCCTCCTCCTTCCCATTTTATAGAGGGGTAAACTGAGGTAGAGTGTGTCTCCCGAGCCTCCAAAGTGAGTCAGTGGCAGAGCTGGGAACAGAAGACAAGAATCCTGAATCCTCATTTCCTCCCCCCACCCTAAGCACCAGGCAACGCTGCCCATCAAACCACCTATGTGAGATCAGTGTCTAGCCATCTGATTTTGCAAAGTGCGTCACTGGATGTTTCCCATCTATCACGTTAATCAGTGACCCAGCTCCCTGGTGGGAGTTCTTCATGTTGCCAGGCCTCCTTCATCCATCACACAGCAGGACCTCCCCATCTGGTGCCGAAGAACAGAGTGGGGGAGGCCTGTCGCTAGGTAGCATGGAGCTGGTCCAGCCCGGCCCGCCTTGAGGGTGGGTAAGTACCAGGGGAAGCATTAGAGGGGCCTTTCTTCAACTGCCTGACACCTCCTGGCTTCAGGTTTCTGGCCGCTGTAAGCCTGTGTGGGGCTGGCAGTGTGTGGGCCAGGGGGCAGCGCTCTTGTGAGGTTTGGACAAATTTTTGGCGGCTCACACCCTGTGATTTCTCCTGGCCCCGGTCCCACCTCTGTTTGATGTGCCAGTCAGAGTAGAAAAATATGAACTGGCCCCGAACAGTTCCTTGAGCAAGGTCTATTTTTATTGCGGGGGGAGTGCAAGGATTACTCACCCGTTCTGAGCTGCTTTGTTGTTTGAGCCGTCAGATGGACACAGCCTGCTGGCTAATTGCTGTCCAGGCTCCCCTTGCGAGCCGCCTGGCTTGCCTTCCAACACATAGAGATGGCAGCCATTCCAGAGCAGTTAGAGTCCTCGCATTGCCCTGCGCTAAAGGGCTGATGCAGTGGAAAGCAGCTGCAGGAGGGGAGTGTGCTGCCAGGACAGGCAGCTGGCAAAATAACTCGCCCTTCCCTCCCCTTTTTGCCCTTCACATACACCAGGGAGAGGGAAAGGAAAGGTCCCTCTACCTCAAACAGCCGGAGAGAAGCGAGAAGAGCCGGGGCTGGGTTTCCAGGAGGAGTTGCCAACCCACTTGTCCTCTTCAGGTCATGGAAGATGTGAGGGGGTGGGTGCTGCATTAGCAGCTGCAGATCTACTCTTGGATTGCTACAGTGTGGCCGGGGCGGAGTCTCGGTGACCCCTGGCGCTGGCATCCAGCCTCAAGAACCGTCAGTGCCAGCCAACTCCCTGCCCGCAGCGCCAGGGACGGCCAGCTGGGTGACATGCCTCCCCGCCCACAACCCTTGCCTATGTTCAAAACCATTGGTACCAGGCTGCATTATAGTGGTACAATGCTGGTACAGTACCGGTTACATCCCCCTGGGGCACATCTAACACAGTATGTGATGCTGATGGTGCAGTGGCTACCCTACAGGTACAATATACCAGCGGGGTGCTTTTGTATGGCAGAGTAAGGCCAATACAGTACGTCCCCCATGAACTGCTATGGCACCAATAACGTGCATCAGTGTAGTGCTCTTATGACCCCAGGATAACACCACTACGGCTCCAAGATGGCATGGTGCCCTGCCTTGGCCTCAGGCTGGCACATCAGGATAGCACTGAGGCAGTACAGGCTGATACAATACAGACACTACAGTGATAAGCACAGGAGAAATATCTAGAGGGCAGGGGTGCAGCAGGTCAGCGTGCGGCCAGCGTAGCCCTGTGCCCTCGTAACATACCACTTGCTCTGCATGGGCAGCGGAGCCTGAGTCAAATCCAAGGGCTGGGGAGGGGATCTTAGTCAGGGGCATATGCTGGAATTGTGGTTTGGGCTTATAGTTTGGCTAAGTAGGCTGTGACGAATGTTCATTCCTAGTGGGTGTATCACAGCCAAGGCTTCCGGAGAAAGCAGCCAGTGGAACACAGAGACAGGTCCATGAAAGGGAGGGCCATATCCGCTGCAGTCTGTACACTCGAGAGGATGCAGCTGCATCCTCCATGCCAGACCTGTGCCTGCATTTTCCTTCTTCAGTGTTAGAGTGAGCCCCACGCTCCCCTCCTCTCCCTGTGCAAGCTGAAGATTGACCTTTGCTAGCTGCCCCCGTGCCTGCCCTCTAGAAGGCATCAAGAGTGGGCGAGAAAGGGAATTAGACTTGTCCAGATTCATGCAGCAGCCTTACCTGCCAAGATCCTTTGGTCACCTCCAGTGGGACGCTGGGGCCGCCAGGTTTAAAAGGAGAGTTGTCACAACCTTGCCTCTGCCATCAGACCCAGGTAGATTCAGTCTTTTAGCACAATGAAAAGATCCTAGTAAGGCGCGAATGTCAGGGGAGTCCCGTGGATACCAAGTGCATCACTGAGCAGAGTGAGAGGCAAGAATAATCTCAGGGAGAGAGAAAGGAAAAAAAAAAGTCCCAAGGACTTGTCCTGCCATTCACTCAGGGGATGAGAGGGGAGGAAAGTCAATCACTGAAGCTGTGGCTCCTCTCCAACCCATTGTTCTGAGGGAGACGCAGTCGCTGGGCTTTCAGCAGGTGCTACCCGGAAAGTCCCTCGCCTCTCCCATTCCTCAGCTCTGGCTGCCAGTAGGAGTGGAGACATTCCTGAGACAGCTGTAACAGCACCAGCTTCCTGGCTAGTTTTGCCTCACCTTCACAGAGGAAAATCAGCCAAGCTGACCCATTAGCAGGAGAAGGACCATGCCTAGGACTGCACAGCGCTGAGGGGGGAGATCATGCAAAAGCCAGCCGGCGGGGATTCTGAACTGTCTCTGATTTTTCCGGATGTTCCAAGCCTTCTGTGGAACCCACCTACTGCATTGATGGACGCTGTCTTGGTCCGCAGAGAGCTGCTGGGTGTTGGGCCATCAGCCACCCTGACCTGCACAGTAACAAATATCACCCATTAGAAACACAGCTCTCTTCCTCTCCTCCATTCCTGTCTACCACTGCCCTCTATGGCGCCTCCCGGAGAGGGGGCAGCCAACTTCCTAAACTCACATGAGAAAATACTGTGGAATGCAGACCTTCTCCCCGGCTTCTGGGCCAGCTCCCTGTGCATTGCTAAGGTAGGCGGGACAGAGTCCAAAGCTTCTCCAAAGAAACTACGAGCCTTCAGAGGACCCCTAAGTGACTGTAACAATAATATATGTTTCAAGGTCTTACTGATGCCAGGGGCTATACCCAGAATCCAGTTCAGCCCAGAGCTCTAGTTCAGGACTTCTACTTTCTCACCCGGACTGTAACCCAGGGAGAAGGAAGGTGAGAGACAGAGAGGCTGCTGAAGAAGAAGAAGGATGACTCAGAGGTTACAGTGCTAGCCTAAGACTTGCCAGACCTGGGTTCACTGCCACAGACTTCCCGTGAGACCCTAGGCTCAGATCCTCAAAGGTATTTAGGTTCCCAACTTCCACTGAAATTGATTTCAATGGAAACTAGGAGCCTGGGCCTCTTTGTGCCTCAGTTCCCCATCTGTACAATGGGATTAATAGCATTTCCCTCCCTCACAGGGGTGCTGCAAGGATAAATGCATTACAGATTGTGAACTGCTCAGCTGCTATGGGCCGTATGAGTACCTAAGAGACAGATGGGTGATTCTCTATCACATCCGTTACTGCCCTACTGGTACAGCAGTCCTTGAAGGGGGAAATTTATGCCAAATAGGCTCCGTTGAGTGCAGATGGAATTACCAGCCTTTTCCATAGAATGCATAATTCCAAATCGTTGAGACCCTGGCCCCCTGGAAGGGGCCCGATGGGGGATCACATTTAATGGCTTAATATGCAAGTGTTGTCCTATGGCTTAAAGTGCTCTCACTCAGGGTAGGGACACCAGGAAACCTCCCCCGCCTGTTGATTCATGAATCCTTTTTGCCTCCCATTCACCTTAGAACACCCTGAACCTACACAGAATTCTGAAGGGAGAAGCAGACAACCGCAGGATAATTAAACTATTACGACAGTCTCGATCTTCTTGAGCAGACAGTTTTAAACACATTGCCAATTCTCTCAGCATGGCACATGCACTGTGCTGGGCTGTCACAGCAGTCCGGTTCTGGCTGATGTTGCCGTCTGCCTGTGCGTCGCACAGGGACGCACAGGCAGGGACACTGGTCAACAATGGGAAAGGGGCATTTTTCCATTCAAACTTTTTTTTTAATGGAAAATTGGGGTTTTGACTAAAACAACATTTCAGGGAAAGTGCCTGGCTTTTTTGAAATTTGTTGATATTTTGTCAAAAACATAACCAAAAATCATTTTTAAAAAAGAAGTTTTCAGAGGGTTTTTTTTCCCAATGAAAAATCAAATTTTTCTGCAGGGGCTGACAGGGAGGAGAACCATTTCCTGACCAGTTCTATTGCCCACCCTCAGTTCTTGTCTACTTAGATAGTAATCCCTGCCCTGAAGAGCAGAAAAATCACAGAGCACCATGGGATATGTCCCCCGCAGCCGCAACATGGGCAAGCTAAGAAACAGCAAGGACACAATAACTCAGCTTGGGCTTTGCAGTGGAGATGCTCATGCCTGGGCTTGGCTAACCTGGCTGCCCAGACCTGGGCTAACTGTGCAGTGAAGACATATCTAGAGTGGCAAGTGACTTACCCAAAGTCATATAGTAAGTCAGCGGCAGAGGCAAGAAGGGACCCCTGATCTCCTGCTATTTGATCCAGGGCTCAGTCCACCGGACCACACTTTCTCTTTGAAATAATTATACTGAAAGAGGAAAAGGGGAAGAAGGATGCAGGGGAATGTAAGGAGAGGAAATAGAGGGAAAAGTGGGGAGAGAGAACAGCAGAAAAGGAGAGGGAGAGATCCCTCATGCACAGTGGCAGATTCTCACTGTCTCACATCCTGTCTGTCTGAGCGCTCTGTCCCTTAAGGGTAGGTTTGTCTATCTGTTTTTTATAAAGGACAAATCCTATTTCAGGCTGGAAGCAAACATGTTCTGCCCACAGGCTGAGAGCTGACAAAGAGAGAGAGCCTACATCTGCTTGAGAGCACAGCATTTTCAATTGGACGCCATTCTGACTCCAAGCCTGGTCTTCCAGCAAACTCCATCCACTGGAGTAAGCAACAAATTCCATTACTTCGATGCAAATTAGTAAAGGTAAGGGAGATGTTCCCTCAATGCAGCATCCAGCTGACTGTTCTTTCTCTTTAAAGAACCTCCTGGGTTTGAGGGCCTTGAGCTCCCCATAAGGAATTGGTGCTCAAGGGAAGAAATGGTTAGGAGACTGTAAAAGTGAGGAATATGAAGAACCAAAACACATAAGAAGAACAAATAAGGTTGGACACAGCCTTTGTGTGCAGGGCTAGAAGAGACCAATAAAAGATGAATGGGATATTATAAAGCTTAGGGTTCTTGGATGGGAACACTGGCTATGAACTTTTACTTGAGTCGTTACAGTAATGACTCAAGTTTTAGCTCTAAGTGAACTCCCAGTACTTCCTCTTGCAGGAGATCACAGACTGTACCCTGCTCTCCCGCAGTCTATAGCTCAAGAGACATCTGCTCCACCACACCTGCCTTCTACATGGCAAAGTCTTTGGCACAAAACTCAGACCATTACATCATTAGCCATCTACAGCCTTGTTTTCTGACCCTATCACTCCAGACTAAGTCAACTGGAGCTTCAGTGGCTCAGCACCTCTGGAAGTCGGACCCTGTAGTCTAATTAAGGTATTTCTAAGTGACCATCATCCTAGCATGTAACACCTATGGAAGGAATGACTCTTGCCCAGTGATTCACAAACAGTAGACCACTGGTGGCTCGAAGAGCTGGCTGGTCACATGGTGCTGGTTTCTCCTTTTTGTTTCCAGCAGCTAAGTAACTTTAGAGGCCACCAAGAATACATTAGATACTTTCCATGTAAACAGTTGCTGTATGTGACACAGGGAGGCAGGCCATGAGCAATCCACCTAATCATGAACGGGAGAGGGGGCACTACCGAGACCACCTCGCTAAGATGACGTGGTCCACAGCACGAGAAAGTCTGAGAACCCCATATCTAATGTTTGCAACTGTAGGAGTATGGACTGAATATTCCCCATCAGAATATTCGCGGTTGCCACCTGAGGTCATGTCTAGGTGCCTGGACTCCCCTCTAATGTTTCCTAACATGTTCTCAGAAGCTGAGAAAGAATTTGCCCATTGCAATCTGAAAGTCATTGTACAGTGCTCCCCACCTTGTACCGGGCACTTGTGTTCTCTATTGATTGTGTGTGTATGGGGAGGGAAGGGTTCCTCTAGGAATGCATCCTTTGATATTCCCCATGGAGTATAGGGGGCACTCTTCATGTTCTGGTTGGGTTTTGTGATGACAGGGAGGGAGTCTGCTGATCCTCCATTGATTCTTTGGGGTTCCCTTTAATATTCTGGCAGGATTCTAAGGACTCCTTTCCATTGTCTTGCTTTGAGATCCCTTTGACATTCTCCACTCATCTTCCCATTTGGAAACCACCATGGATGAAAGCCACCAGTTCACTCCTGGAGGGCACAACTGTCACTGCCTCCACCAAGGATGACCATTTAAATGAGGGTAGGAAGTTCCTATGAAAGCCATTTGGACAACGTGAGATGTCACTGATCAGCACAAACTGACTGCTTTGTTCACATACAGATGAGTTCAGATGCTTTAGGGGAGCTCTGTCTAGCAAGAAGTAGACTGGGATTCTGAATATCTTTACAAGCAATCATCTTTTTTAGAAAGTGAGGCTTCATTTTTTAAGACACCCAGGACCCATAAGAAATCTGGAGGCCAGTTGATAATGGGTAGGCCCATGGGGAAATACATAGTATGCATAGCTAATCTACTTAAAATATCCTTGTGTTATGGTTACCACATCCGCCTTCTACCCATTTGTTTCATCCACCTATTACTGCCTGTCATTAGGGCAGGAACAATCTCTTACGACATGCTTGTACAGTTCCTAGCACACTACGTCTCTGCTCCCTGCCTGGGGGGTCTAGGTGCTATTGTAATATGAACAATTACAGTACTTTAATTGATTTATCATTCCCTTATTTCTGCAAATAGAAGGGATGGTTTCCTGTTCAGAAACAGGGAAGGGGAGCCAAGAAGTGAAAGGCACATGCAACTCCCCCCTCTCCTCCTGCAACCACCACTTCAGCGCACAGACTCACAGGGATACATCCTCTCACCCGCAGACTTCTCTGCAGAGATTCTAACAGACCATAAATCAGCCCCACTGTGAAGGAGCTGGAGAATAATTAGAAAAAAAACAAAACTGAACAGCTGAGGTGTGTGAGAAAGAGAGAGAGAAAAGCAGCATACATCTCAGCAGAAGGGCCTGCAAATGCTTCTGGGATGCAAGAGGAAACGTAAGGAACTGCACATTGAATTTAGCAGAATGAGGACATGCGCAGTCCCTGGTTCGTTAACATGCAGGCAGCAGTTGAGTGGGAGCTGTTACTGGAGAGGACGGCTCTGTGATAATATTTACATACCGTGTTCTTCTGCGGGCGCAGCTCTCGCCAGCTCCAGGTCTTTGTTCCAAGCAGCCCTCCTGTGGACTGTCGGCACTGAACTCTCCGATCTGGAGTCCCGAGAACATGGGTTTTAGGAAGTTGGCCGTGATCCTTTCTTAGCAGCACAACTGCCTTGCTGCACCAAAGCCCTGCCTGATCCCTCTGGGAAACACTGACCAAAGCTTGGAACACAAGTGGAATTTCAGGCACCATTGGGGATCGCTCCAAGGGCCGTCTGTCCTTAAAAATACATAGTGCAATGTGTTTAAAAAGCAGAGGAATTTGCTCCTGTATAATAGCCTAACACTGATTGGTGGCAGCATCTGCTGTACAAGCTTCCATCTTATAGCCCTGCCAAATGCACCTCAACCTTCCCATGTAGCATCCCCTGATTTTTCAGTCCTGCATTCTTTGCTGCTGCATTTCAACCCCAGAGAGACTGAACAAGTGTCCCAAAGCCAGCTTAGAACATACAAGTGTCTCCCCTCGTAGATAATAGACTTAATGCATGCATTGCCAACAGCCCATAGGCGTACACGTGGAAAGAATGTGATTGACAGGGGCAATGCAAGTCTGGATCTGTAATCCATTCCTTCAGCCCAGAGTGCACTTGGGCATCTGCAAAACAATCAGAGAAAGGGGTGGATCTCTGAGCTGTACAGATGTCCAAGTAGCCAGGTGCCATTCTGATTTTAAATGGCATAGAAAAAGGAAAATTAGCAAGAGGACCCTAGACATATGAGAGATGATCTCTGCTCATGTAGAGGGAGCCTACCCTCATGGAGGAGAAAGTCAGGACTCCCAGGTTTTATTCTCCCTTCTAGTATTGACTCACTTTTTGAGCATAAAGAAAAGGAGTACTTGTGGCACCTTAGAGACTAACCAATTTATTTGAGCATGAGCTTTCGTGAGCTACAGCTCACTTCATCGGATGCATACCGTGGAAACTGCAGCAGACATTATATACACACAGAGATCATGAAACAATACCTCCTCCCACCCCACTGTCCTGCTGGTAATAGCTTATTATTATTATTATTATTACCAGCAGGACAGTGGGGTGGGAGGAGGTATTGTTTCATGATCTCTGTGTGTATATAATGACTGCTGCAGTTTCCACGGTATGCATCCGATGAAGTGAGCTGTAGCCCACGAAAGCTCATGCTCAAATAAATTGGTTAGTCTCTAAGGTGCCACAAGTACTCCTTTTCTTTTTGCGAATACAGACTAACACGGCTGTTACTCTGAAACCTGTCATTTTTGAGCATAGATGAGTCATTTAACGTGTCTATGTGCCTCAGTTTCCCCAGCATTCTAATATATGTCTCACTGGGTGTCAGGATTGCAAGCCAAGGTATTATCTTTAATGTGTGGGCAAAGTGCTTTCAGATCCTCCACTGAAAGGAGCTGTTAACATGCTTATGACTAGTTATCATCATTAATAAAAGGGATAAGGTTTAAGTGAGATACATAAAGGGACCAGAGAGGAAAGGCTGTTAAAAGGGTAGAAATACAGCATCCCTCCTAGCTGACTGGAGTTACTTGTATATATCGTAAACAGGCTGTCATTCCCCACAAACAGCAGGTACCTTCTTAGAACTCTGCTGATTAGATCCAACGGTAAGGCAAGGGAGCATCAGCCTTCATTAGAGACTGGAAAGGAAAGACGCAGCACTGACAAAGACCATCCATTATTGTCCATATCCCAGACAGGCAGACGTTCCCAGAAAAGAAAGATAACCCGCTGGCAAGGCCCAGCTATGTAATTAGCACAAGGCTAGGCGACGTCCAAGCAGAAGGAATAGCCATCTCTTATTGATTAATAAGGTTTGGCTGCTTAAGATTTCCATCAGCCAACTTCTGGGGTAAATGAGTTCACTCACCCCGACACAGCCAATGTTTGTACTGGACCGTTGGCCATCATGTGCACTCACAGCGAGAGACAGACTGGGACTCCCTTGCCCCCACTGATGAGCGGTTGCACACACAGACAGTCCCCCTGACGACAGCAGGACTATTTGTAACTGCTCACCAAGCTCAGTGAGAGGTTCACAATCTGGCTGTGAGTTTGCACAGATTCCCTAACCCAAATTTAGCTGCCTCTCTCTATGCAATTCTCTATAGCGAATGAGTCCCATTCATTCCTACTGTGATTACAATGAAGGTTACAGGGATTACACCAGGGATAATGGGGCCCATTTATCCCCATTTATTAAGCAAACAAGTTCCCAGAAATTCTGCAGCTCCCTTGTGGCCCCTGCACTCCTGGGAAGGGAGGAGCAGAGGCCTGAATAACTAAGCCCCTTTAGTCAGAAAAGGAGGTGGCAGCTGCTGGAAAGGGTCCAAACCACACCCCTACACTCCCTCTGCCTGGGAAGTTGTTCTTGGTACCTGGAGATTCCAGCTCCAGTGAGGTGTGTTAGCTGCCCTGGTTTCTTATAACAGAGTTGGGAGCCAGAGTCTGCATGCCTTACAAGGATGATTACCGGCCTCTTGTGCAATTCTATACTCCCCTTTAACTCAATGGCAGCCAGTGGTTTCTACTCTTCAACCAGCAGAACAGAAGAGGTGTGGCTGAAACTATCCAGCCCCACATGGTCTCCAAACATGGCAGCAATGGGACCTGCTGCTCTGGAGGCAGCACCACAAGTTCCTCTCTCATTTGCATGGGCAGGTAGAAGCCACAATTCATTGCATGTCGCTCCTTTCTTCCTCAAGTAGCTTCCCTTGGCTAACGATCAATGAGCACAGTGGTATTGTCAAGAGAAGGCTATAAACCCTTATGCATAACAAATGTGCAAGATCATGGAAGCGGGGTCCAAGGGACCTACAAGATGCATGGAATGTACAAGAGTATCCTCAGCTGGGCAGGACTCTTCCCATTCTTGCATTAAATCTTGAGTTGGTCCTTGCATCACCCATGCATGATCCTTGCACCTTTGCTGGGATAGACAGTTGGGCCACAGGGACTTTAGCGACAATCACAGCAAGTGAAAAAACAGATTCACACATAAGGAATTGTACAGGGAAGAGAACACTGGGCAGAGACGACCCCTGCACCTCCTTGAATGCCCCAAAGAAGTTACCACTTTCATGTAGTGCCCTGGTCCAGAGCAGGCCCTTCTGCCACGACTGAGATGCCTGAACTCCCTCATTCCATTGTAAGCTCAGGGAAAAATTGCTCCAGCTCTTACTTGTCTGCAGAACATACTGGAGTTCCAGCTGCGAAGATCTGCACAGAACAACTCAACGCCTCCGCTCAGCCACAACGAAGAATCGAAGTAGCTAGAACCATTGTACTTCCGAAACCATGTTAAGAGCTGACAGGAGGAGCTGCACAGAGGAAGCCATTTGCAGCACACAAGAAGTTTCATTGGTCCCACACAAAACCCAATGATACTATGTAGCCTTAAGTGCTATCTGTTGGCTCCTTATCGGTTAGTTATTTGTCTATCTACAGATACAGAGCATGCTCATGAAACCAACTACCCAACACAGTGCCATCCCACTTGTCAAGAGATGGCAAAGGAGGTAGGACCAACTCACCCTCTGTCTTCACACAGTCAGCCCCCCTGTATCCTTTTGTTTCCAGGCTGACTCTGGCAAAAGAATGAAAAAAACCCCGAAAAACCCAAGACTTTTTATTTATGGTTGTGTCAGTGGCTGCTCTGTCTAGACAGCTGGTATTAGCATCTCAAGCCGTCCTGGAATTTGAAATACCATTTATTTACCAGGAGAAATAAAAACCCTGAGATTAAACAGTTCATAAAAATAAAGTTGGGAACTGACACCAGGCCGGAGGAGACAAAAGGTAACAACGTCTAGGGCGGGCGTCTTTGTTTGTCTTGGCCACAGAGATGTTTTTACAGAAAACAAAACAAAACAAAGAAGTCAGCTTGGCTTCAGCGAAATGTCCTCTCTCTCTCCCCTCTCCGTCTTCATTCAGCTGCTCTCAACATGTCCCCACAAGGAAGCCTCTGTTCACTCAATTGAAAAGGAAGGATGGACAGAAGCAGGTGTCACCCTTCCACAAGAAGCCTGGGGACCAGTGGTCACTCTGTGTTCATGTGGAGAAAGGGAGTAGGGATGGCCGGCTAATAAGTTACATGCAAAAAGAGGGGAGAGCTGGAAGCAGGAGTCCTCAGCCTTCCTTCTCTGCTGTGGAGGTTACAGGGCAATCCATGCCTGCCCCATTTTGGAGTGGCACTTTTGCAGGACTCTGTACCTGCCTGCCTTCAGATAACACCCTGTTTTCACTCCAGTTCACAGATTTTAGGTTTCCAGTCACATAGCTTTTAAAATTCAGCATGGACAGAGCAAAATAAATTTCTGGATCCCACCCTCTCCTTGAATGAGCAGCACACAGTCTCCCAGGGGAACGTATAGAGAGAGTTTGATGGAGCCACCCTATAATTTTAACAACAGGTGCAGAACTTGAAAGAGGAACCACATGAAGGCTTGAGACCACCCCTCTTACAAAGAGCTACGGGCTCTGTGTTGAAGCTGAAAGCTCATATTAATATAAATGACTCATTAGACCAAACACACAGCAGCTTGGCTGGAAAATTACTCCAGTTCTCCAAAGACAGGAAGATTTTAATAAGTAAAGGAGAGGCCACAGGACAGAATCACAGCGCCAGGGCTGAAACTAGCAGGGCTTTGTGCGGGTCAGAGGCAAGAGTTAGCATTCCAAAATTGAAGAGGGGGTAAAAATCTGAAAAAAACTGATTGGGTAGAAGATAAGGGAGGGGAATTTTATGCAATTAATAAGTACCAAAGCCTTGAAGGTCTGGAAAGAAAGGAGAAACAACAATCTATAAAAAGAAAAGGAGTACTAGTGGCACCTTAGAAACTAATTCATTTATTTGAGCATGCATCGGATGTAGCTCACTTCATCCGATGCATGCTCAAATAAATTAGTTAGTCTCTAAGGTGCCACAAGTACTCCTTTTCTTTTTGTGAATACAGACTAACACAGCTGCTACTCAGAAAACAATCTGTAACGGATCGAACCACATGCCTGCTGCAGGCCATGTTGGTGGTATCCAAGGACAGCGAGAGCAGTAATAGCCTATAGGTGGTTTTTTTTAAGCCTTGATAATATATAGGTTTGGAATCAAATGTGGATATTTTTAATGCATCTGTCCCTGTGGTAACTGAGCACTCTGCTTCTGAATGCAGTGCACAGTACCTGAATGCTGGGTGATGAATGACACCCTGCGAGTGAAATCTGCAACCTACTGTTTCAAAGTACTCATTGATGGTTCTAACCTCCAAGGAAATTTGCCATTTAAGGCCAATACAGGCAGGGAGGCAGCACGCACCAGGTGTTGATAAAGTGAACAGTTCTCACAATTATTTATGAGAAACCAGGGCACAGTAAATAGTTTCAATATGTTTTAGTTCTATTCAGCAAAGTGACTCAAAATGAGCTTTATAAAGCCAACCACTCCAGCCATACTTCAGAGCTTGAAAGGAAGGATGGTCTTGTGGTGTACTGGGACTTGGGCAATCTGGGTTTAATTCCCAACTCTGCTACAGACTCCATGATTGGCCTGGTCAAGCCACTTATTTCCTGGGCCTCAATTCCCACCTCCACCCTCCCTGCTGTGAAATGCAGGTGAGGTCACTTTCCCAGACCCAAAGAAGCGCTTTGTGTGACTAGAAAATTTCTCTCTCTCACCAACAAAAGTGGGTCCAATCAAATAATTTACTTCACCTACCTTGTCTCCCTCCCCCTTGTCTACTTAAGAATGTAAAACGTAGACCAGGGGTTCTCAAAATTAATTGCACTGCAACCCCCTTGTGACAACAAAAATTACAGCATGACCCAGGTAGTGGCGGGGAGGGGGAGCCCGAGCGGGAGGGCAGGGGGAAAAGCTAAAGCCTGAGCTGCACCGTCCCATGTGTGGGGGCGAAAGCTGAATCCCAAGGGCTTCTGCCCCAGTCAGGGGGCCTGTAACCTGAGCCCCGCTGCCCAGGGATGAAACTCTCAGGCTTCAGCTTCAGCCCCTGGGCGGTGGGCCTCCGGCTTTGGCCCTGGGCCCCAGCAAGTCTAAGTCAGCCCAGGCGACCCCATTAAATGGGGGGTCACAACCCACTTTGGGGTCCGGACTCTCAGTTTGAGAATCGCTGCTCTAGACTTTCTCTTACAACACACACAGACAGCACCTAGCACAATAGGGTCCTGGTCTCTTTGGAGCCCTTCGGTGTTAAACACAATTCTATATAACAAATACGCTCCTTATAGTCCTCTGACTACGGGCACATGGCCACAGCAGCGCTCAGCTGTGTAGAGTTCAGGCATTTTCTGCAAAGGGTGATTGGATCCAGTATGGCCAAACCTATCTTACTATGGAAACACTAGTGAGTTCAGAGTCTGAAGAGCCAAATTCTGAAGCACCGAGAGGAAAGGATGTTTTCTTTTCTGCTGGACAAAACATCACATTACTGGCAGGCATGAGCAGGGACTGAACACTGTGTCCACTTTGGCAATATCCCGAATTCCTGGACGGACACAAGTGTGTTTTTACATGCAACACGATTGTGTAATCCATCTCCCTCCACTCCCTCTGAAGGAACTTGGCAAAAAAGCATCCACGAGGCTTTGGAAATTAAGAGTAGCCTGGAGCACGTTGAATCTCACTCCATTCCTAGTGCTCCTCGTTACGGCTGCAGAGCAAACATCACACAAATAAACCAAGCCACCTTAACACTGTACAGTCTGTAGCTTTGCTGCACCCAACTTGTCAGAGGTTCAATCATCAAAGTCCAGTTTCTCTCTCTCACTACATCCAGTAAAACTACATACTAAAAATCCAAGAGTCATGAACTATCTACTCCAGACAGCAGCAGTGAAGAACCTGGAAAACCTTGGTCTTAGTGTTGGGGTTTCCTGGCTTGCTAGCTTGTGGCCCCACTTTCTCATGGGCTCACACACAGCTCTCTGCTTGCTGCACAGGAAAAGGCCCCACACAAACGAGAACACAGTTAACTAGCTCTTATGTGTATTCAACTCACCCATGGGTCCAGGACCAGGCCATCTGAAATATACAGATTATGTTTGGAGTAACAGCCATTACTCCTCAACTTTGTCTGGCAGGCCTCACAGACTGAAGGAGGAACAGACCCTTTCAGCACTTGGGAGGAGACATCCAAAGGAAACACCCCTGGGTTATTGGGCAGTACTCAACCTCCAAGGAACAGTGAGCCACTGCCCAGCATGGTACTAGAGAATCCCATTGCAGAGGTGCTTGCTTTGGTGAAGAAATACAGCAGGACTCTGGCCTCACACTCCTTCTTTTTGCAGGGGGCAGAAAAAGTAACCCTTGGGTCCTTGTCAAATGCCAGTTTAGGCCGGCCTGTACTGTGAACTGGATAGCATATTTGCTTGTGCAGGTCCTGAACTGGGGTGAAGTCCTGCTAGGCCCCGCTAAATAGTACTCGCTGCCCAGGCAAGAGATGATTACAGTTCAGGGGCAGAAGAGATTCCCGCACGATCAGGCACTATAATGAAGCACTTTGCAGCCCTTCCGGACAAACAAAGCATTTTCTAGAAATTTATACGGCAACACCACCCCCACTCCAGCCTATACCCCTCTGCTATTAGATGCCCCAACCAGCTCCTTCCTGAGCTATCGCCATCTGTTGCCTGAACAGCTTGACTAAGAGGATGCCTTAAAAAACTCAACCCACATGTACTCTGGGGGAAAAACAGTGGTGGGCGAGTGGGGAGAAGTACTGATTCTACACATTTTTTAGAGGTACAGAAAGTCCCACTGGGCTAGCAATAGTGGACACTCAGAGCCAAGGCCTGTACCCAGTTACCCATCTATACTTACACAAATGGACTTTCACTTAGTTTGGTTTTCTTTCGAAGGCACTTGCATTGTTTTCCCCCCATTCTGTAATACTATCCCCATTTTACAAATGGGTTCCTGGAGGACGGAAGAAGTTCTAGACCTCAGGCCAAGCTCACAGCTAGTCAAGCAGAGCCGCTGCTCACAGCCAATTTCATCACAATCAAAATGTTCGGCAGGAGTATGCTGATGTCAGCAAATCTTCTGACTGAAACCAGGCAGCATTCCTGCCACGTTGCCCACCTGGCAGGCTGCTGCAGAGCTGGGACCCTGGGAGCCCCAGCTCCAGCTGGGGCTGTCAGGACTTCCAAGCTCCCAGCTTCTTGGTCACCCCTCCAGGCAAGCCGCCAGGCAGCTCAAGGAGCCTCATGAGTTTTGTTTAGAAAAAGTCAAAATGAAACATTTTGATTTTTCAAACTGGAAATGTCAGGCTGTCTCTGTTCCACAGGAAGTTCTGAAACCAGAGTTTTGTTCCAGTGCAGAATTCTTATTTTTTCAGCGATCACAGAATTTCCTGCCCACTGGGGATTCCAGGTTCTGACCAACCCTAATATTTGGTGCTAGTCTATTTAAGGAAGCATAGGCCCAGATCAGGCTGTTCCCACAGGACCCAGTTGCCTGTACAAATGGCTGTAAGCCACCTTAACATCTATATGATACTATAATGCGTGAATGGAGGAACGTGGCTGAACTGGGCGAGTCCTGTACCCCTCGAGATCAGAACAGCAAGTGAGACAGTCAGTGTGCATTACCGTAAGCTTTCGTGATGAGCTCTAGCTGGTATCTCTTAGATGCTATGTGCGTCTGTGGTTTGGGTGGGAAACAAGCATTTCGAGGCAGCAGAACAGAATGCACCAGGGCAGCTTGAACTCTGGCGGGAAGAGCATTGCTAAACAGTAAGCAAGTTGTAAACCACCAGTCAGACAAAACATCTGGCAGCTGCTTCAAATAGTTCTCTGTCTGAAGGGCGGACAAGCCTGCAACAGACTCATAAATCAAAACAGAGCCCCGGGGGGGCTTTGTACAGCCCTAGGATGAGCCTTTCTCCCTTTGGCACCACTTTCCGGGCCAAGGAAATTTTAAAAACAAAATAATTAAATAAATTTCCAAATATTTCCCTCTCCAATCAAATTCAAGCCAGCCTTTGGCGCGGGATCAAGATTATCAGTGCAGTATAAGATGGGGGAGCACACGAGGGGATCCTTTTCACTCCTAGCTTCAGAACAACTTCACTCCCTCCATAGAGAAGACCTGTTTGCAACCAAATCGGAACATTCACTGCATCAGTCAGCAGAGGAAGGCTGATTGTGGTTAAGGCATGGGGCTGGGACTCAGGAGATCTGTAGTCAGTTCTCAGCTCTGACACTGGATGTCCTCTGTGACCTTGTGCAAGTCACTGAATCTGTGCCTCAGTTCCCCATCTACAACAAGGAAATAGGGTTACTCCCTTTTGGCCAAGACCCTACCTTGGGTTGCCAACTTTCTAATTGCACAAAACCGAACACCCTTTCCCTGCCTCTTTCCTGAGCACCCGGCCCCGCTCACTCTCATCTCTCCTCCCTCCATCACTTGCTCTCCCCCCCTCACTTCCTTTCTCCAGGCTGGGGCAAGGGATTGGGGTGCAGGAGGGGGTGAGGGCTCTGGCTGGGAGTGCAGGCTCTAGGGTGGGGCCAGGAATAAGGGGTTTGGGGTGCAGAAGTGGGCTCTGGGCTGGGGCCAAGGGGTTCAGAGTGTGGAAAGGGGCTCAGGGCTGGGGGCTGCGGTGCAGGAGGGGCTGCAAGCTCTGTCTGGGGCTCTGGGGTGGGGCCAGGGATGCAGGGTTTAGGGTGCAGAAGGGGGCTCCAGGATGCGGCTGCAGGGTTCAGAGTGTGGGAGGGGGCTCAGGCTTGGGGCAGGGGTGCAGGAGGGGCTGCGGGCTCTGGGGTGGGGCTAGGGATGAGGGGTTTGGGATGCAGAAGAGGGCTCAAGGCTGGGGTAGAGGGTTGGGAATGCAGGAGGAGGTGCGGGCTCTGGGTGGGAGCTTGGGTGTGGGAGGGGGCTCAGCGCTGGGGAAGGGCGTTGGGGTGCAGGAGGGGGTTCTGACCTGGGGCAGAAGGTTGGGGTGCAGGCTCCAGTCGGGCGGCGCTTACCTCAGGTGTCTCACGGTTGGTGGGGCACCCTGCCTGCCCTGGCTCTGTGAGGCTCCTGGAAGCGGTTGGCATGTCCTTGTGGCACCTAGACGGAGATGCCAGGGGGCTCTGTGCGCTGCCCACAGGCACCACCCCCACAGCTCCCATTGGCCGTGGCTCACGCCAATGTGAGCTGCAGAGCCAGCACTCAGGGTGGGGGCAGCACACGGAGCCCCCGTGCCTATGAGCCAGACATGCTGACAGCTTCTGGGAGCTGCGCAGAGCCAGGGAGCCTGCCTTAGCCCCACTGCACTGCCAACTGGACTTTTAATGGCCCGGTCAGCAGCGCTGACCAGAGCCACCCGGGGCCCTTTTCAACCAGGCGTTCCAGTTGAAAACCAGATGCCTGGCAACCCTACCCTAGGTGTGTATGTGAAGCAGCTAACCCAGCCTGCTGCTTGCATTGCCACTAGGGTTGCCAACCCTCCAGGATTGTCTTGAAGTCTCCAGGAATTAAAGGTTAATCTTTAAGAAAAGTTTACGTCATCTGATGAAACCTCCGGGAACACATCCAACCAAATCTGGCAATCCGAAACACCACGGCTACGCTTCTAGTTCTATTGCGGCGCTCAGTCAGAGCTAGTGCGGGTATGTTTCCTCGAGCTGGAAGGGACACCTCCAGCTCGAGTGTACACGCCCGCTGCGTCCCCTTTTCAGAAGCTCCTGCGGCACTTAGAAACCTAAACCCCACTGAAAGTCGGTAGTGCTTCAGCGCCTAAGTCACTTTTGAAAATGGGATTTGGGAGCTATAGCAGCTGGGGGGCCAGGTGGTTAAAGGTATCTTAGACACCTTTGATTTCAATGCATTAGGTGCCTAAATACTTTTAAGACTCTGGCCTGTGGGCATGTTTGAAGAAACTCTAATAAAGGGAAGCAAGTTGAAATTTTTGACCCGGCTCCTATTTAACTAGGTTACTTTCTGCCCTGTGGGAATGCTGCATGGTGTAGCAGAAAGGACACTGATGGATACCCAGGCCTGGGCTGTATTCTCAACTCCACCCTGAATCACTATGACCTCAGGCAACCCACAACCCTTCTGCACCTCCTTGTGGATGAGACACAAGCTTCCTTTCTAGAGTAGCTTGGACATCAACAGCTGAAGCCCTGCATCTGTGCCATAGCCACCAAGGCAAAACACCCCCCTTGACTTGTTACTTCTGGGTTTGTTTGGGTTTCTTTTTTTGGGGGGGGGGGGAGAGGAGAAGGAGGGGGGCCAGGGGAAAGAAGTTATCATGAGGGTACCTCAGATTCTTTCAGCCATCACCACTGAACATCTATGGGGAGAGGAGCATTAGACGCCTTGGATTGTGTCACTCAGACAGCAAAGCAGGATAGACGGCAATAAAATGGAAAGGCAAAATTCCATGCAGATGAATGTGATTAGTCAGCAATAGAAGGGAGGCAAGCGATATTGTCCAGCAAGCCAGGATTGGCCTGAAAGGAGGCCCTGATGCAAGTGGAACTTGTAATTTTCACGCTCCTCAGAGGTGGGAGTAGCCTTGGCTGCTGCGGGCAAGCACCCAAGCCTATGCGACAGCAGGGGAAACAGGGCTCCACTGATTCATTAGGATTTGCTAATCCGTGACATCATTTGTTGATTCCATCAGGTCCAGGCCACATCTCATAACTTTCTGCATGGTTGCTAGGGCGATGTACATAAACACTGCAAACTCCAGGCCCCGAGCAGGTCATTTATTTCAAATATTCCCAGCAGCTGGAACATGAGCCTGTTTGGGTGTCTGGAGCAGAGCATGAACAAATTTCTCAGTCTTTGGCACCCGCCCCACCTTCTGTCCCCGCAACCCCAGCCCACTGCTGTGCTCCTCCCCATATAGTTTATGGCTCACTCGAGCTCACATTCCATAGAACATTGATGGGACAGGCTGCAAGGGAGGCAAGCTTTGCCCACATATGGTCAGAAATTAATCTCTCTCTTTGAATCCCTGTTACCTGCAGCATGAGAAAGATGCAGAGATTAATTGCTACCATGTGTGCAGGCTGCCTTCACTTAGCATCATTTCATTAGCGCTTTCCTTTAAGTATAAAGAGATGGCACTGAGGGCTCCTGCCCCTCACTTATCTTACATTTGCTCCTTGCCCAGGCCAGAAGCAGTTTCTGGTATATTGCAACCTTGATTTGAGCACAGTTTTACAGACCCTTTCTGCAGGCTGGAGTTGTCAGAGAGAGTTTTCCTCTCGCACCCACCCCACCCAGTTTGGCAGCTGGCACAAGAGGGTGCGAGGCTTGCCCCGGAGTAATACAGGTGCGCTCAAGCCCTGCCCAGTAAGTCGCATACACGCTGGTCTACCAGGGAAAAACTGCAACGTCAGCTAAGGTCACCCTGTAGCCATTATAGCATGCTACAAAGGACTAGACAGAGCAACCACCCCAACCACCACGGCATTGGCATTGCAAGATACCACTTCTGGGACCATGGAACTACCTTCTTTAGACAGGGCCTTCTTTCCAAGGCGTGAAACCTCTCCCCAAAGCCTATGTAGTGTCATTTCAAGTAGTCAGAGGGAGGGGTGGGTACTGATCATCCCAACTGCATCCCCTTTAGTGCTTCGAGCCAAAAATCAAAGAGGAACGGCTAGGACTGGTGAAAGGTGCTAGGTTAAGAGCCCTGCAGCTAAAAGGCCTCAGTGCATTGTGTGGGCAGAGGCAGTGTAAACTTCCACCCACTGCCCCTTGCAAATGCCTCAGCCTTGAGCTAGAGGACCACCAGGCTGAAGAGAGTTATTCAGATTCCTCCTCCAAATTAAGTCTTTGGCCTCCAACAGCCAACTGCAAGGACATCTGTACCAGACTGAGACCTAATGGCAAATGGTCTCCGATCATCACCACTAGGTCTGACCTAGGTAGTAGTCAGCGGCCTAGAGGGAAGAGGCTCTATGCATCCCACTACAGATTCCAGAGCCATCAGTCCCATGCATCAGGGGCATGTGCTACATTAATCTACAGGGGCAGGGTGGTGCTCTTTGGCTTTCCCACCCCATCTGAAAGACCCTCATTTAAGTGAATGAGGAGAAACAGGAATCTCAATACTTCATGTAACCCCAAAACAGCCTGGCTGGAATAGGCCATGATCTTCTCTATTTATCCAGTTCCCTTCCCTCATTCCATTTCCTCCTCTGTGCCTCTCCACTTTTTCTTTACAACTTTCAAGAACCCACTCAAGTAACCCAAGGGAAAAAAAAAAAGTTCCCATATTTATGGTGTATTGCCCATCACATTTTGCTCATATACACTGTGATTCTTTACCCTTACACTACAGTGTGAATAAGGCACACATTTTAAAAAGAGTGAGGCGAGCTAGCCATTGGAACTTAAGGAATGTGGTGGATTCTCAGTCACTTAAAGTCCAAGTCAAGATTGCGTGTCTCTAAAAGATCATCTTTCCTCACTCAGAAGTTATGGGGTTGATACAGGAATCACTGGGTAAAACTCTCTGGCATGTGCTATGCAGGAAGTCAGCCTAGATAACAGGCCCTTAAGGCCTTAAAAAAAAAAAGGCATCTATGAGTGAACCTGGGTTCATTTTAAGGAACTAAGTACAAGGCCAGTAACAAGTCTTCCCTGCCAAAACCACCATCTCATCTCAGAGATATTCATTCCAACCACATGTGCAGTAGAGATTTCCAGGCATGACTGGCAGATGTGGGTCCCATAAGCATTAAGAAGTTAATGAGGTTGCCTAAACACACTGGTTAGCTGAAGATCCCCAATGCTTCACGGAAACAGAAGTGCTGCAGCTCTCGTACATCACATCCCCACTCTCTAGGCCTGCCTCCTGCTGCCCTCCTCCTACTCGGTATTCGGAAGGAAGTTACACGTAACGAGAGGGCTGCAGGCTTGAGCCCAGGTGACAAACAACTGTGGAGACCTGAACTCAAATAGTATCTGCTGTCACAGGTGGAAACAGTGCAACACCACCGTGATAACCACAAGCTACCAAAGGAAACGGTAGATTCTCTGACTCTGGAGTCTTCAATTCAAAGACTGGATGCCTTTCTGGAAGATCCGCTCTAGCCCATCACATTGTTGGTTTCAATGCAGGGGTAAAACTTCCATGGCTCATGATATGCAGAAAATCAGACTAGGTTATTTAATGGTCCCTTCTGGCCTTACAATATAGTAAAAACAATAAAAATAAAATCTGAGCCATCTCAGCCTATAGCTGTCCATTATGTGCCTCTGCTAGGAAGCATGCAATGGATTGCAAGGAGCCCAGAGTCTGGACAACAGGGTGACGGGCTCCAATGGTCAGGTGGAGACCAGACCCTGTGCCCCCAGTGCCACATTTTTCTTCCATTAGCTACAATAAGATACTCCGGCCTTTCACCAATGCCACTTCAGATTACTATCCACACAACCCTGTTCCCCTGTCACCTCTATGTCTCCTCCAACACAGCCAGGCACCTTGCTTTCAGAAGGGGAGCACCACCACAAGACCATACCAGGTGAGCTTGCATAAAAGCACAAGCGCAACTTGTAATGACAGCTCTGCATGTGAGGGGGGAGGGAAGAAGTTTGTCAGCCTGAAGAGCAAGGATGGTCTAGGGGTTATAGCACTAGAGATTTGGGTTTAATTCCCAACTCTGCCACAGACTTTTTGGGTAGCCTCAGAATGGGCTCTGTAAAATGGGCATAACCCACGCTCTCATCTTTGTTCATTCTGTTCAGACTAGACTCTTTGGGGCAGGTCTCTTGGTCTGTATATGTAGAGACCCGAGCACAATTGGCCTCTGATTTTGGCAGGGCCGCCCTAAGCACAAGTAAAACATGACTCCTCCTCAATATTTAATAAACTTTATTTCTGTATTGGGTTACTGAATATTATTTACAGCTGTAAAAGAGAAAGCGAAGAGTTTAAAACTGTACAAAGCAGTGCACTGGGGACAGCGAAGAAGCAGTGGAGACAAAGGGGGCGCTAAAAGCACAAAAACAACAGGGCAGAAGGTGGCCACTTCCCAGGAGTAGTGAAAGAAGCAGGTAGAGTTGAAGGCAATCAAGCGAGGCTCTGTACACGCTGAATTCTCTTGTGCAACTTTGTACATGTCCCACCCTGTAACAGAAGCTTGTACAAATCCCTACATAAAAATCATCATCCAGGATACATTAAAAAAAAGAAAGGGGCACTTTGCACCCCCACCCAGTCTTGGCACCAATTCTGTGCTTTAAAAAATACTATGCCAGTAGATTTTTTTTTTTTTTAAAAAAAGGTACCCTACAGCAGCTGTTTAAAACAGGATTATACAAACACCACAAATATATATTAAACATTTTCAACAAATAAACTCATTTGTACCTGTACAAAACAGAAGCAAAAAAAACACACATTGTTTTTCAAGACAAAAAAGAAATGTGCAAAATAACCCCAGAGAAGGCAGCTTAATAGCTTGCTATTTGGAGAGGCCAGGAGAGAGCAGCTCCTGTTGACAGTGGGGGACTAGGTCCTCTCTTTTTGGCTACTGAGGTGAGAATCTTTATTTGGGATGGGCAAGGATTTTGCCTTTAAAAAAAAAAAAAAAAACGTCTCTCAATGGTGGTTCTTCCCCTCTTTCCTTGACTGTAATTCATGCTAGTTTCCTTTGCTGTCCATGCAAAGCATCAAAAGAGCACCGTCAAGCCTCCCGTCAAACTACTTTCCATCACATCACCCTCTAGATGTCTGACCTGCAGAACATACTGTTCACACCCTTCCTCCTCGGTCATCCCTCTGTCCACTAGCAGGGATGAGAGAGAGGGTCGTTCCTGCCAGAGAGCAAGGAGGAGATTATCTTGATGGACAATGGCAGACTGAAAAGCTCTGATGTGAACTACTCCAAGCAGCTTATCAAAGCAGAAGATTCCCTGGCAGATCCATTTCAGGGGTGCTAACATGAAGTGGAATATGCATGATTCAGACATGGGAAAGGAGAGATCTGTGGTTGTAAAGGTTCTGCAATCAACATAAATCGGTCTCGAGTGGCTGGCTCTCCATGGAGGATATTGCATGCCAATGCATCATGGCAGGGGGAAACTCACCACCAATGGAGGGGGGGGGGGGAATGGCACCTTATCTAAAAGCTGCAGATTAAAGTGAACACAAGGAAAGAGGGGGGAGATACAGACATCAGAGGGGCTGCTCAATGGATTGGTTTCCCCATCCACCACAGGCTTTATCTGCCCCTAGTGTCACATCCAGTGAAAAGGAAGACAGACAAGATGCAGAAAAAATTGAGTGAGAGATGGAGAGTGATGGTGAAAGAAATGAGATTCAATCTACATAAAGGTAGCAATTAAGACAGGGCGAGACAGTATCGCGACATTGACATCAGCTACATAACCACCTTATCCAAGTTAAAAAAAAAAGTGTCCATGTGGAGTTTTTTTTTGGTGTTTTCACTTCCCACTGAAGTGTTTTATGTTCTTGTTTTTCAGAAGGCCCCCCCATCTCATGCCATTCCACATCTAGCACCTGGCATTTGACATGTTGCCATTCCCAACGCTTCCCCGTCCAAGCTTCATGTACTCTCCTTCAGCCGGCATAAGGGGCAGAATGTGCTCCTGGACTGCAGGCATTCAAAGGATGCTCTACAGCCGTTTGCCAGGAGTTGGGAGGAAAGCAGCAAGGGATGTGCAGAGAGATTCTGCAAGGTTGTGTTTTTGGGGTGGGTTTTTTTGGAAGCATGCAGGGATGTGATGTGACCTTCATCAGCAAAGGTCATCTTAGTTGTGAAACAAGGATATTTGAAAACAGCCATTTATAGGGCATATTTGGTTTTGGCATTGGAGGAAGGTACTGGGGCAGAGGATGTCCAAAACTAGTGACGACGGGGAGAGGCTGGCAGGACCACCGTCCAATGGGTCAGCGCCAAATCGTTAGCCGCTGTTTCAGTTCTCTCGGCATCCTGTAGGTCACTGGTAGAGAAGGTAGCTCTTGAGGGATGCTGGCAGTGGCAGCGCTTGGATCTCGCTCAGTCGGTCTTTGCCCAGAGCCAGCCGCACAGAACGCCGGCACAGGTCCATCAGAGGCAGCGGTTCGGCTGCAAGACAAAAAAGCCACACGTTAACTCGGAACACGAGTTAAGAGCCTGGTGGCTGCAGTGCTAGTTACAGTAGCCGATATTCTCAAGAGGAGTGCGAGAGAAACTGAGGCCCTGGCCTGTTCGGGAGCTCCTGACTATCCATTACCCTCAGCAAGCGAGGCGGCAGTTCTAGGTTACTGTGCAGGGGGTCCCAGTAGGCCACGAAAGCTGTCAACTATCTGCAGCAAGCGAAGGTGATGCATGCCCTAGAAATACCCATGGTCGGGTAAGAAAGGAGATCTTGGAATCCCCCATAAGTAATTAGGGAGGTGTAGCAGCATTCAGTTAAGGTGGGAGATGCCACATTTTTAGACACCACAATGTGGGAACCTTTGTGAAAGCTGTTTAAACACAGGACTGCATCTTGCAGCAGGATTTTACCATTTCTAGATACCCCAAAGCTGTGTACTATTCTTCACATTTCTAGGCACCCCAGAAGCCTTCACATGCTTACTTCTGACCTCCCCACCCCCAAAATACAGACAGGCCAGCTCCATCAAGCTTCACAAGTCACTATATTTGCCTGCCTCAGCAGAGATTTCCCCTTCAACCTGATCCAGCAGCACCAGACGGGACTACACACCTGCACCCATTAGTTCAGTATCCACGTAGCAGGTTTCATAGCCCTTAACAGTGAGCCAGCTTTATTTCGAGCTCACACAGCCAGTTCTACTGGGGTGTCTTTCTATGCATCCTTGGTAGATTGGGCAAGTTCCTTGTGGCAGCACGGCATCCCCCACGGTGGGCCTAAAGAGTTCCTATTCAGTTAACACTTCCTGAAATGCAAGCGCCATGTGATGAAGGGTGCAGGTGTCCTGGCTGCTAAAGTCAGTGCTTGCACTGAACACGCATCACTGATGTGAGTAATTTCTCTTCTGCAGTCAACCCTGCCCACCTCCCCACCCACCCCCAAAAACCATCATTACAGCAGATCTCTAGCCAGTTTCCCCTCCAGGGAGATTTTTCTAATGAGGTAGCTCAAGACCTCAGTCTCCATCAGAGGTTAATGGTAGCCACCCTGAGAAAAATTCAAAGCCTAACATGAAGTCACCCCCAAAGAGCAAGTTGAGCTCACTTGCCTAGGTCAGGACTTCAGCATCTAGGGGGTAGAGGAGAAGCAAACCACCTACATAATGTCTCCAGCAAACCAGGCTTAAATACCTATATATAAGGGGGCAAGCCCACGTCAGACCCTAGAGAGTGTTCCCAGAGAGTGTGTCCCACTGTGGACAGAACACGCTCTACTGGAAGATCTGCAAGTACGATTCTTGCAAAAATGCTTTAATAATACAGAAAAGAGAAAGCGCAAGAGTGGCTGGCTTCACTAACCAGGATTAAGACCCACGAAAGGGGAAAAGCCAGTAGTCAAAAGCCCAGCTTCATTTTAGCTCCAAAGTTACATTTTCAGGTGAGGCTTGACAGACTCCGGCAGTACCCCAGCAATGAAGAGCTGGGGAAATGTTTTTCACTTCCAACGACTGCATCTGCACCTAGGGCTCCATACCTGTCCATGCAGCAGGGAGCTGCTGTCTCTAGTTCTCAAGAAGGAGGAGGATCTACAAAGGCCCAGTTTTCAGCACAGTGAGCACAGGAAATCGAGATTAAGATTTGATATTTTAGAGACAGAAGATCCAAATTGCCATCTCCCTACCTCCCAGGTTACAATTCTGCTACCTAAGAAAATTCATAGCCCTGAAAAAGTTCGGGATTCTATAGGCCAAACTCAAGAATGCTCTGCATTTAGATGCATGAACAGCAAGCAGGAGATGCGACTTGCGTGCGCGAGCGGTCACACAGACTAAAATTAATATGGACTAGGACTATTCACTGCTCTCCAGAGGAAAGACTGGCTTCTTGCGCTCTGACGGAGCAGATAGCAGGAACCAAAGTTACAGCTGCACACAAGGAGAAGAATCTGAATTTCAGGAGTTTTTCCTTGATGAAGTTTTCCAAGCTCATCTGGACAGCACTGTAAATAACGGTTAAAGGTTTTCAAAAGAGACGAGGTGTGACTCAGTTTGGGGCCGTCTCACTCAACACTTAAGATTGAGGAAAAAAAAGCTCAACAGGGTCTAAAAATCCAGGCTCCAGCTGGAAACCCAAAAACAGACGTTGCAAATCTTGGCCAACAAGTGCCAATTTTTCAGGAGTTGACTACAGATTAATGCCAACTCTGAAACAAGCCAAAATTAAGCTATTGGCCCTGTTCATCCTGCCGCCAGATGGGAGGCAAAGTTTCCCCCCCCCCAATTTTCTGACCCTAAGGGTCACTGCATTCATGCTCCCTTCCAGAATCATTCCAAGGAAGAAAAAAAAACAAACAACCCTCTTGCATCTCTCCTCCAACTCTTCCCACTCCATAAGAGTTTTAAGATCCATCCTTCCCTTTCTGCCCAGAGCAACGCTCAGTCAGGTCTCCCCCCACCCCATTTTCAGATTACTGTAGCCATTGCTTCCACCTTTTAGCCTCCCAATACTCATCTCAATCCATTCACAGGACAGCTTGTTATGATCACCCTCTGCTTTCCCATGGACAAAACTGTGGTAGAGTTTTCCTAGCAGCTCGGTTGGAATCCCTTCATAGACTCCAAGGCCAGACAGGACCACTGGGAACATCTAATCTGACCTCGTGTGTAACAGGCCAGAGAACTTCCCTGAAATAATTCTTAGGGCATAGTTTTTAGAAAGGCATCCAGTCTTGATTTCAGAATTCAGTGCCTTGCAAGTCAGATCAAGTTCAAGATTCCAACCCTTCCTTTCAAGGTTCTACACATCTCTGCTCCGCCCCCATGACACAGCCTCTCCACCTAGCCAACGATGCCAGCCTTGTCTACCGATTGGTCTCTGCTCTTTCCACTAAAATCTACACCTTTGTCCATATCATAGAATATCAGGGTTGGAAGGGACCTTAGGAGGTCATCTAGTCCAACCCCCTGCTCAAAGCAGGACCAGTCCCCAATTTTTGCCCCAGACCCCTAAATGGCCCCCTCAAGGATTGAACTCACAACCCTGGATTTAGCAGGCCAATGCTCAAACTACTGAGCATGCTGTCCTCTATGCAAGGGCTTCCCTGCCCTAAGCCTGAAGGTCCTATCCCTCTCTCGACACACAGCTCAGCTGCAGTGCTGATAAATCAGCTAATTAACGGCTATATGGCGAGGCATATGGGGACATGACTCTAAGTCATTTTAAAAGACAAGGGTGCATACTGTGCATTTGATTCCCACTCTACTTCCTGCTTCAGGCCCCACCCCAATGCACTTCATTTGTCCCTTTGCCTGTAATTTCTTCAGGGCAAGGACTGGGTCTTTGTTTATACAGCATTCAGCACAATAGGGCCCTGACCCTCCTCCTTGGGGCCTGTGGCATCACTGCAACAGAAACATGCCAATGCCATGGTCTTCAAAAGAAGATTTGGATGCAAACTAATCCAGTTAAATTGCATTAACTACATTAGTTTGGATAACCCAAACAGTCCCGTAAAGATCACCCAGCTTCCACAGGAGCCAGAAATGAGCTTCTGTTGGCAGGTGAAAGGAACACCCAAAAGAACCACCCATGCTTGTATCCGAACTGCTGACTCAGAGAATGCAGCCACTGCTCATAGAGCAGATTCATGAGCATGGTGTCATTCGACCCAGGATCATTACTAAGTCCTCCAGGAGCTGTTCCATCTGTGCCTGGTAGCTGGTGTCTGACCATTTCTGACCCGGTTACCATTCTCCACGGTCAAGGCTAGGCTCCAGTAGCCCCATATAGAGTACGCTACATCTCGAAACCCGCTCCAACTGAAGCAGAGACAGAATATGCCTGTTCGCTTGCTACGTGGAGTTCTGTGCTGAAAACTCCAGTCTATATTGGCTACCTATTGGCTTCACCCCGATGGCGCTGAATGGTTTGAAACCAAGCTACCCGAGCAACTGCCTCCCCTAGGCCATGCTGGATAGCAGGTGTGCTTGAGCTGGAGTCCCTTCTGGCGGAGTGGTAGGGCACCATTGCCAAGAGCTCTCTATTCCAAGGCTTGATCCCATGCCCACCAGGGTTGGGCACCCTTCCGGACCTGCTCCAAGCCAGCCTGTTTAGAGACAAGGATGCCGGGAGGAAGTGGCTGCTGCGGGGCCATCTGGTTTTTAGGTGGTAGTGTTTAGTTGTGGAAGGCAGTCTATACGGAAAGCATTGACATTATGCATTTTCAAGTTTCAGCACCAGCATCCTGAAGGGGCACCTAACGCATGGAGATTAGACCCCTGACCTTTACCCGGTGCCTTTCCCTACTTCACACATGCACCTGCCCTATGCCTGGACCCTCAGAGCTAGTGCAAGTGAAGGGCTCTTGCTCATTTATTAGCCTGTCAAGTAAATACAAAGCATTCCCAACCATTGTCTCTGGTTGAATCCTTTCAGATACAGAAGACTTGATAAGGTGATTGGCAAAGACCACAGTGCAGACAAGAATCTGTGTTCCTGTGTCACAAAGCTCAATTTAGGCCACCTCAAAATTAGACCAGTCTAGTCCCATCACTGTTTAGGAGGAGAGGGATACATCTCTGCCCGTCTGCTCCTGGGTGTCATTTGAAGTGCCTGTTTTGTCTTACCAACTTCTGCATGGTTTGGGACCTAGGTACCCAGGAGACCAACCATCCCCATAAAGTGCTGCAGCAGCAGCTACCAGGCTTAGCTGGAAAGCTCTCTCCAACCAACAGCACCTGGAAGTGAGGAGTGAGTTTTGGGGAAAGGGTCCTGGGCCGTGGAATTC
Source organism: Lepidochelys olivacea (assembly GCF_965140295.1). Lineage (NCBI taxonomy): Eukaryota > Metazoa > Chordata > Testudines > Cheloniidae > Lepidochelys > Lepidochelys olivacea. The sequence goes on from NC_140428.1 coordinate 20,280,543, forward strand.
TCCTTGCTGATGCGCAGGAGAAAGCTCTTCCTTTGAGCTAAGCATTTGCTTGACATGGGTCACAGCTAGGTCAATGTTTTGCTGTGATATGTACCAGAGTGGGGGGAGGGAGGGGGTCATTACGGAGATTGCAGTTACAGTGCACTGAAAGCATAGAGTAAAAATACATGAGTTTGGATAGGTTTAATCCGCAGCTGTCCCTGTAGTCACGTAAATGCTCAGAGCTTGCTACATACCCAACTGCACCACTGGCCAGGTTTGCTCAGAGCCCCTCTACAGTAAAATTTGAAAATCAAGAGACTCAACAGTAGGTGTTTACAGCAGGGCAAATTAGGAGAAGTGAGACTTATCACACACATCCCCAGAATAAAATTAAAAACAGGCAGGCCAAACATTACACTCCAATGCCTGTGACTCAGCACCAGCTCTGTTTCAGGCCAAGAATACCCTACTGCATGTAGATGGGTTGCCAGGTTTGGCTAGATAATAGAGCAGCAGAAACACCAAAGCCGGAAGATTGAGTCTCTGCAGTCCAACCTAGGTAGCAAAAACTAGGAGGAGTTTTAATGCAGAGTGAAAACAAAAAAACCCCTTTCACTGTTCAAAAACATTGTGCCTTTTGGTCTGTTTGTACAACCCCTAGTACAAACAGAATCCTGCTCCATGACTGGGGCTCCCGTGGGATAGGGGAGACAATACAAACACCACCCATTGCCTTAATTTAATAGCTACAATGGCAAGGAGAGTCAAGTCTGCATTATTAGGCACTGGCATTTCATTCTACAGAAGTGAACTATACTGCTTAAAGAAAAGGAGTACTTGTGGCACCTTAGAGACTAACCAATTTATTAAATAATTCATTAATTGTAATTAATACTATACTCAATTCTGAAAGGGCTCCATCATTGCACTGGGTGACCTTTGCATGGCTTCAATGAAGAGTAAGTATATTTACCCCCCCCAAATACAGGAAGAAAGTATTCTGCAACACCTTGCAACAATATAAGACAGATGTTACTCTGGGGCTTGGGGAGAATATGCGATCCCTTCCCTTATTAAACCTGACAAATTTCAGTAGCAGCAAATGCAGATTAAGCCATTCCTCCTAATGGACTAATTCACGTTCTGGTGCAATTGGGAACCTCTGTCCCAAAGACAGAGAGGCTTTTTTTCATGACCAATTTGAACTTGGGAAGCTTGTACTAAGCTTGGTGACCAATGGCCATCCTGAGTTTACACTGAGCTGTCAGAACTACCAAGGGTTTCCTGGCTCCCAACCCCACTCTGTTTAACAGCGTTCTTTAGCCTTGAAGGGAAAAGGACAGAAAGCTAGTTGCTGAACAAGATGAGGTTCCAGGCTAATGACGGCACAGCTCCCTACGCACCTGTCTGCAGAGCGAGTTTAAAACTTGTTTTCCTATATAAAGGGTACATGGACAAGAGGTCACCTTTCAGGTAGAGTGCTACAGGACTTTGCCTTGTCCATTGGCCTGAATCCATAGTAAGGCACTGGAGACTCTGGCAGTAAGGAGGAAGAGGAGAACATCAGCTTTCCAGATAGACTTAATGCAGATGGCTGGAGTCCCAGCAGTAGGTTTCCTCTCCGCATGGCTGCCCAAAATCTACAGTTTACACCCTATACAGTCACCTACTTACTATCAAGCTGCATTCCTAATTTGAGGCACCGAATGCTGATGGGCAGCCAGACCAGTTGGGGTTACCCTGCTATAGGGACAATCTGGCTGACTGGTAACTGCACCAGATCCACTCAGAAAGAATACTACTCTTTCCAAACACAGCCCATCAGAAGAGACAAATCTGAAGTAGAAACCCCATCCTCCCCCAAACCCTTTGCTGCCCTAACAGGACCTGCTGTCCCAACAGTCATTTCGGTTTGCACAATCCAGAGTTTTCAGGTACCTAGCTATTGGGAAGGGAGTGTGGATATGTGGTTCAATCTCTTTAGCGGGGCTAGGAAGGCATGCAGAGATCTGCATTTTCAGAACAAGCTGCAGAGGGTTATACTCACGATCAAGCCCGTTCAAGTAGCGCATGCGTATTTCACAGTGCCCCCACACTGCGCTTACAACTGGATACAGTTTTTTCCCTTTAAGTCCCCGAAAAGCAACACCCATGTATTGCCCATCTACAATGAAGCTCAAGGTCCCATCATCCATGTCCAGGACCACCAGGAAAGAGTCCGGCACAATGAAAGTCTCATCCGGTTCTAAGAAGGCAGGGTAGGTTTTACTCGGCTGGTTCTTGCCATCGTGGTAGAGTCTGTTCCGCCCAAGGTCCCAGCCCCAGGATTCATGGTTATTTCCTATCAGGGTCGTGTACCCTACAGAATGCAAGGGCGCGTCTGCCGTAGCCACTCCTACCACAGCATGCGTGCCCCGCTGCCTCATGGCCCACGTGATCTGCCACACATGCAGTCCCCTCGTATATCCAACTTTGCCTCGGATGGCATCTGTGCTCTGAGCCACCGGATGCCGGTGAAATATTAGTTTGTCGTCCTCTTTCACAAAGACATTCAGCGAGCGGTCATCGTTGTTCCATGAGTGCAGTAGCTGGACCTCGTATGAGACCGGAGGCATATCCAATAGCAAGTCCAGGCGCGTGGGCTTGCAGTAGTCAAGCCCCTGGAGCTCCTGCTTGAGGGGCCTGTATGCAGGGTCTCTCATATCCACAGTCTTTATCCCGCCAGTGACCTTCTGACCCATCTTGTGTTTTGAATTCAGGTATTTAGAGACTCCCAGGGCAAGCTCATCAATCACCCTCCGGCTGTCATTCAGCCCTGCAGAAGAGATTGCTAGGAGACCTTAACAAGATGTGCACTGGTCAGTATTGCCTAAGAAAAAGAAGGAAAAGAAAAACAAAAGGAGGAGAGTTAAACATTAGCACAACCTGTAAACAAAATTTCCAGCACCTGGTTGTCTGGGCAAACAGACCAAAGGTCACACCTAAGGGGACTCACATGCACCCTGCACAGACAGAGACAGGACCACACCACACTGGAAGGTGCAGCATGTTCTAGAGGGAACCTTTAAGTTCTGTCTACACTGCAGGAGTAGGTGTGACTGCAGCATACACTGACCTACCTGAGCTAGCTTTCATCTAGCTAGCAAGAGCACCAACAGCAGGGAAGTCACTGCAGCACGGAGGCTTAAGCCTGTCTGGGACCCTGGGTACTTACCCAGGCAGTGAGCCAATGCTGAAGTCTTTGCTGCTGCAGCTTCACCACTATTAGGACTTGTACTAGCTGAATTAAAGCTCTCTCAGGTCAGTCTCCACATGATGCAATTTCACCTCTGACTGCAGTGTGGACAGACCATAAGGGCTGGGAGTTTGCCAGGCAATTCACGTGGGTGAAGTTTAAATATTTCCAGCTTCCGTATTAAGCACACCCAGCCTCCCACGAGCTACAAGGATGACAACTCTATGTACTGTGATGTACAATGCACAGAGAAACCCAGACTTTGGCCCTTTGTGGACATCATTAAAAACACTGACAGGTTTCAGAGTAGCAGCCGTGTTAGTCTGTATTTGCAAAAAGAAAAAGGGAGTGCTTGTGGCACCTTACAGACTAACCAATTTATTTGGTAATAGCTCATCTTCAGTGATCACTCTCTTGTTACAGTGTGTATGGTAACACCCATTGTTTCACGTTCTCTATGTATATATATCTCCCCACTGTATTTTCCACTGCATGCATCCGATGAAGTGAGCTGTAGCTCACGAAAGCTTATGCTCAAATAAATTGGTTAGTCTCTAAGGTGCCACAAGTCCTCCTTTTCTTTTTATTAAAAACACTGAAGCTGTGGTTTTCCCTTGGGTTACAAGGACTGGACCACCCTGTTGTCACTGGGCCATGATAAAGCTTTTAGACACAGGGCTTCTCTAATACGCTGCCTCCCCATAGGTATCCCCTGCATTTAATCCCCAGTCACTCCTGCTAAGTACTCTATTGTATGCTGCATACATCGGCACAAGAGTTACAGCTTGATACAAGGTACTGGCAGAGATTAAGAAATTCCTTGATGGCCCTGAACAGGCCATTGAGTTGTAGCAGATACACCTTTTAGCAAGCATAGCTTTGCTTCATCTCAGCCCCAACGGATACTCTCATGGATGCAAGCTGCACGAGACACTCCAGCCACTGCCAGGACCATCCACCTGTGTGTATCTTTCCAGATACTTATAAAGGCCCTAGAATTACATTCCAGCTGGACAACAGTCAAAGCAATCTCTACAGTTGCCCAGAAAGGAGCCAACACACACAAAGCATTTAACATTCTGCAAAGAAAAATCCCTGAACAGCCCCAGACAACTACTGCAGCTATTTGAGCCCTTGTAGCAAAGCGATTCCCAGAGGTATGCCCAAGTTCAGTTGCGTTTAGTGCCTAGAAGGAGCTTGCTTTCATCTTGCAGGGTGAGACTGCTTTGGTGGGAGAACTGAGCTTGCTTATTTGGACTTGGTTACTGAAGCTTAAAGGCAAGGTCCAAGGATTACTGCAAGTTCGGTATTTAGATTGTTCTTAGCAGCACAAGCCTCCTGTATCCCGACCCCTTGGTCTTATTTCGCAATAGATAAGACAGAACCAACCTCCAGACAGAAGCAGTTGCCACTAAATAATAAAGGTGGCTGAAGACTCTATCCCAATCTGCAAAGAGGTCTAGCACTTGCTGGGATATTACAGGGCTGGCTGGCCAAGCCTGCTGTCTATGCTATCCTGCAGGAGTTTCGCACTTTGCGTCCCACTTGCTGGTTCAGTAAGGGTTGAGAGCACAGCAGAGGAAGCACTCGCTCATGTGAGGTGGGGAAGTGACTTGCACGGATTTCCCTGGAGTAGCAATAGCCGGCCAAGGGCGCCGGATCCAGCCTTCCTTGGCTGGCTGCCGTGGGTGACAAGGCTCTGGGGTGGGAGGGAATCCTCTGGGCTCTAAGCACCCTCTGGAGAAAAGATTACACAATGCAAATACACAGGCCAGGTTGGCTCGTTGCTCTGGTACAGCCTCGAATAGCTTTTCCTTCCTCAGCTCCACTCTGAAACGCGGCTCCTGAAAAAGCTTTAAACATGGCTACTTCCCAAGAGCAATAAAGCTATTTCAGTGATCAAACAAGGGAGAGGGCCAGGCAGTAAGGGAAAGCCCCAGATGGTGACAAACTGTTCACTTAACAGCGGGCAGAGTTTGAGAGCGTACCCTCCTCTGGGACAGGTCTGGAGAGGGATCTGTCCCCTGGGCCCCTGGCACTTCCCTAGTCCGACCCCTCAATACTGTGAAGTACCTTGGAAGCGTCCGGATTTTGCAGAGCTGAAGGAGCAGGCAAACAGGCTCGGCCCAGCCTCAGGAGGCCCACATTCCAGCAACGCTTGGCAGCAGAGCTCCCATTGAGTTACTGGAATCCAGACAGCAGTTACAAAAACCCTCCTTGTACGTTTAGTCTCAAATTCTCTGCATCACTGGGGCAGCTGCTCTTCCCAGGGAGACAGAAGCAGACTCCGAGTCCAGAGAAAGGAGCAGGATTCTTTGCACAGCTTCAGTTTCCTTCCAAGCTTCAGACAGACTCATTTCGAGAGGAGCCAATCTGCTTAGAGACCAGCCACCTTCATGGACTGTTCTGTGGCCTTGTGTCCACCCAAGCAAATCTGCTCTAACTCAGCTACACAAGCAACCCTCTGTTTATGAGCCGCCAAGGCAGGGGCAGCTATTAGGAAAATAAAAATATAGGAAGGGAGGGAACCAGCTTTCTAAGAAAAAAAAGTGTTGTTTTAACGTTTCCTGGAGTGAGGCAATCACCCAGAATTCCTGCCAGCTACAGTCACAACAGTTACTCATGACCAGGATCTCATCTGGCATGGAAAAATCACGGTGCATGAATCAGATCTTGTATAAAAAATATAGATATAAGGTTACCGGACATAAGCGGCAGCACTTCAGTTAGAGGCAATAGGGGGAGGCTGTAATGTGCATCAGCATCACCATGGACAGACTGATCAGCTTCCCCTAAGCTTTATGCTAACAAAGTTGCTGAGACTACTCTGCTATTTTAGGTGCCTGTGGTCCAGGGGTTGCTGCAGTTCCGTGGCTATTTTGCCTAGTGTGCTAAACCACACACACACACAGTTTGTCAAGTTTTCTGAGACTAACCAAAGTTCCATCTCCAAGAAGTTAGCACCACAGCAGGACAGCTGGCATAGTACATTGGCCATGAAGATCTTACACATTCTCTTCTGCCTTGGACCGGTGAGCTGACTGTCAGACTCTTGGAGGTGTGCGCTTAGGGAACAAACCACTCCCAACCAAGCCTGCCCTAGTTTGTTAGACAGCGATGGAAGAAAAACCAGCTGCCTCGGAGAATGGTTTCCGCCTTTAGATGCGCAACCCGTTTTCTGCTACGGTTTTGCACCGGCCACACGCTTCACCATTTAAGAGACAGTGTCAATGAAACAACAAGACCTATCCTACATCTCAAGTACTATATTGGGCTCTCTTCAGGGACCTCTGCTCTATGGGGCAGAAGTGCTTTAACAAACTCCAGTCCTGTAGACCAGGGTTGATAACATTGGTAATAAAAACTTGAAATGGAGGATAATTACTATAAAAGTCATTCATCCAGTATTATCCACAGGGGGACCCAAAGACAAGCTAGGGAACTTGCAAGGACGGCTTAAATCACACTCCAGCATTTGCTGACTGGCTAAGCATAAAAGTCATCAACTACTAATTGCAGAACAAATGTTAGTGATGTTCCCCTTTCTTTGGCTCAATGCTTCTCTTTAAAAGATGTGCCTCATTCTTCCCAGGAATCTCATTTTGATTTGTTTAAAGCACTCCCCGAATAGGTCCGGAAGTTTCACAACAATTTATGCAAGGTCCGAGAACAAAGTCAAACTACTACACTCCAGACAGGCTATGAGGAACCCCACAGATTCATAGACATGCCCCACCCACTCCATCCTTCAACCCACTGTGCTCTCTGGTCATGAGCTGTGCAGTGCACGATACATATTAAACCTGGGCCGTCTGAACAACCAGGAGGAGAAGTTCTCAGGAAGAGAGGCTCTCACCCAAGAGGTCCTCCCACCAGCTCTCCTTGCGCTGTCTAAAGCCAGAGGACTGCTCAAATGGTAGTGTTATCATACAGACAGGTCCTTTCAGGTAGTCACATTCCAAACCACATGGGGCTTTAAAAAGGTCAAATCCTACGACAAACTCCCCCCAAAAGCTAAGTGGGAGGCAGTGCAAGTCTGCAGAGCATCAGCGTGCGCGGGCTCTGCACAAAGCAAGGACTTGGTGCTGGGAGCTTTACAAAGGGGTACAGACACACTGCTCATGCCACTGCCCCAACCCCACCCCAAACCGCGGTTATCGAGTTTGCGGTAAGTCTTGCCCGGAGCTCTCAAGGGTTAAAGCCAATATTAAGAGACGTATTGAGGAAAAAAAGCAGAACCTCTCCACTTGGTTTGTCTCCACTTGCTCTGGGACAAACAATGTCACCAAACACGGAAGCAGCAGGAGGGGATGTTCGGACAGGAAAGCACCTCCAGTTTGGACCCCTACGATGCACTCATTGCATGGAGCCTAAGAGCAGGGTTGTACTGGTGTCAGCGCAGACAAGAGATTGGAACTGAAAAGGAACCAAGCCCTGTACAAAGGGAAAAGCCAAAGGCACCTCTAGCCGGCTCTGAAAGGTTCTGGACAATTGAAGTTCAAAGCCACGCACAGCTGCTCTGGCCATGCTGAGCTGCAAAGCAATGCATGACGCCTCCCAGGTCACCAGGCACAGAGGCCCCAACATGCTTTTCTCCATTTCCTGGCTTCCCATGTAAGTTTTGCTCTATGGTTGTTGGTCTGAGGGAGAGTTTACTCTGGGTCACTCTCTTCCCACAGTATTTACACAGAGTTTCTACGGGGGAAGAGGTCAGGCATCTATAAAGCACCCAGGGCATGAGGAGAAAGTCCTGGCCCCACCCCAAAGAGCTTAGGATCTGGAGACCCCATACAGAGGGGCAGCGGGAGAGGAGATGCTGTGCACAGCCACTTAAAAGCATTCTTTTAAAATCTTGTTTAACTGCCTGGTATGACCCTTGTCATCATTCTTTAACCCTGGCTTATGTCTTTTTTTTTTTTTTTTTTTAAAAAAAAGGAATCTGATTTTGTAAGTCCTTTTGGTTTGTTTTAGGGATTAAGTCAACACTGTCCCTCTTCTTACTTGTTAGAGACCTGGAACTCATCACGACCAGGGCACTGAACTGGTGTGCGGAGCCCTGGTTCTAGTCCCAGCTCTGCCCCCAATCTGTCCTTTGGCCAATTGACTCCCCTCTCTCTCTACCCGCAATTCCCCTATCGCTCCTTTGTTTTGGCCAAGGCCTCACTGTGTGCACAGCGCCTAGCACCATGGAACCTGGTCTCAACTAGGGCTTCTAGAAGTAGATCTACACACCTGCTGACGCAGGCCAGCAGCGGGTGTGTGTTTACCACGTAGACATGCCAAAGGGCTACTTCAATCCAAAGCGACAATAATCCTTCCTTTTCTCAGCAGTCAGCACCATCCAGGAGCACAAAACCTCTGTTACGTTGGACTGAAAGTGCGGCCAACTGTAGTAACACTAACCTGAAGGGAAAGCACACCACTCAAGTTCCCCTGTGAAACTAGTGCAACTGAAATCTGCACAACAGTTCAGCTTTGATCTCAGCAGAAAGTTAACAGCACTGTTTTTATTCTCAGTCTACTAACAAAGGGAATCAGAGAGCAACCTCAGGGGCGAGAGTCCTGCTACTCCCCCAATGCACAGACACCCCCTCCACTCAGAAATTCTCCGGAGGCCCAACTACTGCTGCCAACAATCAATCAATTCTTTGAAACAGCAAGCTCACCTACCTGCCAGAAAGAGCCTTTGCCTGCTGCCCTGGAAGCCAGTCGGTGTGCAGCAAGCACTAGCCAGCCCCAGAACTTGGCTTGGCAGCTGCTAAGTAGCACACAGGGACTGCTGCATTAGTAACACGGTTTACGCTAGTTTTGAAGTGTTGCAAGTCAGCCCAGCAGACATGGGTAGGCACAATCATCACTGCCCAGCACCAGTTTTTGGCACTGGTTGCCGCCCCTCTTCAGTCTTGACTCACAGACCACAAAAAGAGGTTGCCCGAGGGGAGCAACTTCCCCCAACCCCACCCACCGGCGGAGGCAGCTTGACAAGGAAGGTTCAGTTGCTGGAAAGGCTGTTACAGTCCCTCTGCAGAAAGTGAAACTGCCTGAGCACGTGAGAGCAGGAAGAAAGCAATAGAGAGATGGCACATGTCCTAGCAGACAGACTGAGCAAGAAAATCCTCTTCCAGAACAGAGGCCCTGACAAGCAGCTGTATTCTACAGATCTGCAGGGGATGGGGAGAACAAGCCTCTTTAAAGCCTAACAGAGCAGTACTCCACCAAAAGCAATGCTGGCAACCCACGTTCCTAAGCCAAGCACCAGATTCTTCTGCAAAGTTATGGACCCTATGCCTACAGACTTCTGCAGCTACATCCCAGTTCTTCTAGAGGCTGAGTGAGAGATGTACCTACCCTCATTCCTCTAAGAGGAGTCTCCACTACAGGTACGAGGAGGGGTATCTTTTCAGAAAGATCCATTTTATGGCACTGCTAGGAACTGGAGCAGTTTAAAAGCCAGCTGTTTTACAAGATGGAATTTTCGGAAAACCCCTGCTCAGGAGATGGCCTAGGAACAGTTCTCCCAGCAGAAGCTTTGCAAAAGCAGTGCATTTTGGGTAGGATGTGAAATGCACTGCAGGCATCTCATGTGCTGTAGTTCATTCTCCAACTGTTCTCAAACACAATCACAGCAGGGCTGTGAACTTGAATGAGCCAGTGCCCTGAATTAGCTAAGCCCACCCTCGCGCCCAATGTCTCCATAAAACCACAACTGAGGAACCACCTGTAGGAATCCAATCTCCAGGTTAAGTTTCCACTCTCACCCTACCCAACACAGCTGTCATAAATATAAAGGGAAGGGTAAACACCTTTCAAATCCCTCCTGGCAAGAGGAAAAACCCTTTCTCCTGTAAAAGGGTTAAGAAGCTAGGATAACCTCGCTAGCACCTGACCAAAATGACCAATGAGGAGACAAGACACTTTCAAAAGCTGGAGGCGGGGAGAAACAAAGGCTCTCTCTGTGTGTAATGCTTTTGCCAGGGACAGAGCAGGAATGGAGTCATAGAACTTAGAAAGTAATCTAGCTAGATATGCGTTAGATTCTGTTTTCTTTAAATGGCTGAGAAAATAAGCTGTGCTGAATGGAACGGATATTCCTGTTTGTGTGTCTTTTTGTAACTTAAGGTTTTGCCTAGAGTGATTTTCTATGTTTTGAATCTAATTACCCTGTAAGGCATTTACCATCCTGATTTTACAGATGTGATTCTTTTACTTTTTCTTCTATTAAAATTCTTCTTTTAAGAACCTGATTGCTTTTTCATTGTTCTTAAGATCCAAGGGTTTGGGTCTGTGTTCACCTATACAAATTGGTGAGGATTTTTATCAAACCTTCCCCAGGAAAGGGGGTGCAGGGTTTGGGAGGATTTTAGGCGGAAAAGATGTTTCCAAGTGGGCTCTTTCCCGGTTATAAATCTGTTAGACGTTTCATGGTGGCAGCAATAAAGTCCAAGGGCAACAGTTTGTACCTTGGGGAAGTTTTAACCTAAGCTGGTAAAAATAAGCTTAGGGGGTTTTCATGCAGGTCCCCACATCTGTACCCTAGAGTTCAGAGTGGGGAAGGAACCTTGACAACAGCCATGAAGCTCTGCAGCTAGCAACAGGAAAGTCTTGAAGCACTCCTACAACCAAGGAGGAGATGAATAATTCATAGGTTCCAAGCCAGAAGAGACCACTGTGATCTAGTCTGACCTCCTGTACAACACAGGCCAGAGAACTTCCCCAAAATAATTCCTAGGACATGGCTTCAAGGAAAAAAATCCAATTTTAAACTTCTAGTCAACAGATTCTGAAACGCTGTGGTCATCAGGGGAGTTCTGCACAGCAGCCAATAGCTGAGACAAAGACATTTGCTTTGTTGAAGGTTTGTACTCAGGAAGACATGTCTGAAAGAAGGTGGTTTCCTGCTCCTGCCAGAGATACTCCCCTGGATTACACAGGCCAGCTGCAAGTGTCAGTTAAGTCAAACTCCTGGATGCAATGTTCGTACTGGCATTTGCCAATGGTCTCAGAAAGGCCAGGTCATATCTTAAGATTTTAGGGGAGTCCCGCATCAAAGTTCAGTGGATGTGCCCAAAAGGTCACTAGATTGTCAGCAGCTCTCAAGAAAACTCAGATTCCTCACCACTGCCAGCTGCAATTCAAGCAGCATGTACAGACAGCATTTTCTCAAGGCTCTTAAAAATAGCCTGCTTCAGTGAAGGCAGATTCCAGCCATTCCCTCTCCACAGCAACAAAAGCTACACGAGAGGGACAGCTAAGTTTCAAACTGCAATTTTTTTTTTTTTTTTTTTTTTTTTTTTTACTGTGGCATTGCCAGACCAGGGCTCCATCTCATCTAGCATCTATCTCCAATGCTGGTCAACAATAAGCTTTTCAGAGGAAGGTGCTCTACTCCTTACAATGCCCTATTTATGAGGAAGTTTTTTCCTAACTATCCCTAGGAATAGAAACCCCAATGGAACTCCTACCCCGTACCCCTCGAACCCCAAGGCCCAGGGATAAGCAGCTCTGCAGAATGACTTCTGTGGAGCAAATTTAGCCACTCTGTATTCTAGAAGGCACCTTTAATAGAGAGATAAGAGGGGAAATAAGGACATGGGGATATTTCAGCGAGTTTGCCATAGCTAGGTCACTGAGTAGGTTTGCACTGTAAGTAGCGGCAGGATCCAAGTCGGCGGAGAAGTGAACTATTAGAGACCATCTCCCCAGGATACAGCCCTGGATGTTTAAGATCACAATAAACCGATAGGTTTCAGAGTAGCAGCCGTGTTAGTCCTTTTCTTTTTGCAAATACAGAGTACTTGTGGCACCTTAGAGACTAACCAATTTATTTGAGCATAAGCTTTCGTGAGCTACAGCTCACTCCAATGAAGTGAGCTGTAGCTCACGAGAGCTTATGCTCAAATAAATTGGTTAGTCTCTAAGGTGCCACAAGTACTCCTTTTCTTTTTATTAAACTGATTAAACTGACTGTGTTACGTCTCTGCCAGACTGCAGAGAAATGTAGCAAAAGCCCCTTCCCATGTCCCCAATTTGCAGCTGCAACCCTGACCTTCCCCACAACTCTCCCCTTTGCTTCTCTCCAACATCCTGCTGATCAAAAGCATTTGATGTGAGAGAGTGCATGAGAGCGCGAGACAAGAATTGCCAGGTAGTCTTACAAATCAGAGAGCTGGTCTAATCAGCTGTTTCCCGGTATACCTTGTGGTGTCTAAACCACCCTCGGTGCCACAAGCCAGACTGTCACATGTCCTGATGCTGCCTGCCAGCGAGAGAGTTAATCCAGCCATCTGTCCGCAGCTCTGTTCTGAAGCTGGCAACGTCTACGGATGGATTGCAGACATACCTTGTTTTTATGCAAGGGTTGCAGACAGGCTATACTGGGGGACATCACTGACAAGGAGGATGATCATATTCAGTGAGTTAAGAGTAAGAGCCATAGCTCTGTACTCCAGACAGACTCTTTTGGAGGAAAGAGCACAGAAGTTGTAGTCTGGCGGATCCGGCAGCATTGAGATGGCACCTGCACATTGTGTTACGCACGGATTTTCCTGTCCAGTATTTCCCCCCTTGTTCCAAGGCCAGTTGGAGGCGGCAAAAAGACGGGTGTCTGGAGCATCCCAGCTGTTACACCTCGGAGAGGGAAGTTAGGAGGTGCAGAGAGAGAACAAGGTGTCCTTGCAGTAATTAGGCAATTACACAGAGCTATTCCTCTACAAAGCGCTTTGCAAATATTAGTCATCAGCCCTCCCATGCTGCAGTGTAAGCATTTCACCGATGAGGAAACAGTCACAGATTTAAGTGACTTGGCCAGGGCCACAGTGTCAATCACAACATTTGGTGGCATGACAACTGATCCATGTTCTTGGGTGCGAAAGGGACACAACTGACTGTTTCAGAAAGTAGATTGGCTAGATCAGGCGTCTGCCCCAGACAGGAGAACAAGCCTTCCGAGCACCTGAGCTAGCATCATTTGCCATAGTTTGTCAAAAGGCAGGACTAGAAGTCAGGAGCTCCTGGTTCTGCACCTCGTAGACAGGTGGTTTTCTAAGCCAAGCCCTTTGTGGACATTTAAACACCACAGAGCCGATGCAGCTGCTTGTCTCCTCAGTAGGAGCACTGAGGGTGCAGAGTCCACTAGGACTGAGGTTCATTGGCAGAGCCATGTGGAGAGAGGCTCACAGGTTGGATCTGCAGCCCCTCATGCCAAAGTCAACAACTCAGGGGGACGGAAGTCGATGGAGTAAAACCAGGGCCCCAGAGTGCAGTACTTTCTTCTAAAGAGCCCAGGCATTTCAGAACCTCTCAGTTATGGTTTCTTATACCCACACAATATTTCCAGGGCCCATACTGGGTCAGGATTCAAGAACCACTTGCCAGTCAGTATGGAGTGGGTGCAGAGCCAGTGAGGGAGAGGAGGACTTCCCCTCTCCTTAGGAATCTCCCCCTCTTTCCCCACATACCTGCCCTATTCTGGAAGTTAGCTTTTCTAGCACTGCCAAGACTTGAAAAGCTCACGCACGCCTCCCCCACACCGCTCAGTAAGGGCTGTGCCAGGCTTGGCTTGCGTCATAGTTAGCAAAGATCCCAAAGCCACAGCTTAGCAGCGCTGGAAAGACTGGTTTGGGCAGTTGGGAGACTGTAGTGAGGCACCAGCCATGCTGTCATCCAGGTTATTAACAGAGCCTTGTCTTTTATCACCTTTGTCTTGGGAGCCTCTCCCTGCTTTTACAAGCTAACCTTCACACTTCCCGGTTCTGTCACATGCTCGGCACACAGGACAAGCCTGGCTTTAAAGAGGCTTTTTTAAAAGCAGGGCGCTCGGGCAGGCTTCTGTCTCTATGGATGCTGCATCATGGTTCCTATGTCCTTAGACTGGAAGCTCTGAGGCAGAGGCTCTGTTTTGTATTTGCATGGCACCTTGCCCGATAGGATTCTGGTCCAGGCCTGGAGCTCCAACATGCTCCTACACCCCCACAATAATAATATCCTATGCATAGTTACCCAACTTCACAGCAGACAGTCATAGTCTAGGCCTGGCCAAACTAAGAACTCACGGAGACCACTAGGTTGATACAAAATTGCATCATGTTTTTTTTTTTAATACAGCTGACAGGTCTGAGACACACCCAGCTGGTGAGCTAAGCGGGTGAAAGACTGATCTTTCGGGGCCACGCCAAGTTTCCACTTCTGGGGTGGTGCACTCAAGCCATCAAGGTAGAGTTGACACATTACTGGATTTATTGAAATTGCTAGTCTAGCTCAGAGCAGCTGTTCTGACTTGGAAAGATTCCTGTGCCTGTGAATAAAGGAGCACTTCGCAGCAGGTGGGTAGCTTCCCTACCACTGACCCTCACCTCTGACAGCTTGTCACTGGTTTCTTGTCACTCCCCTCCAGGAACACAGCCAGCTGGAAAGTGCAGCATCGGAGATAGCTTTCGGAGCTGCTCTATTGCAAGACCCATAGGTTAAATGGGCAGGAGACAAACAGCAGGAGAGTGGGGGTGGAATAAAGAATCAGGCAGCCCTGTAAAATAGAGAAGGGCAGCAATGCTCCCCCTAAAATTAACACCAGTAACTTTTTGCCACAGTTATTGGGCAGCAAGCTGACAGAGGCTCTCAGGTTAGCCCCAGTTCCAATGTGTTTAACTTTTCTGTGCCTGGTCTTGGGAGCTTCCAAACAGCTGGTGCCTTCTACACCCCCCTCAACGCAGATTCCCCCCTCAGTAAGAAGTGTCTCGCTGATTAACCACTCCCCATATCAGGTTTCTCTGAACCCAGGAGCTGTCATATCAGGACAAGCTGCATTTTAAAAAAGGTATTTCCCTCTGCTATTAAGCCACCATAAATTTAAAATAGCAGATGTTTACCTTTGGAGCTATTTGCATTAAAGAAACACACCTAATCCTTAGACAAACCAAGCTCCCCTTACACTGCCAGGGCTCCAGAGTCTAATTTAGTCCCGCTTTACTTATTCATAGCCCATGCAGCAGTCCATACAGCCTGTGTGTTTATCTGCCTAAATGACCTTCTTTAGTTCTGTGTCATTAGTTGGACAATCACACCAGTTTGACACAGTGGGGAAGACAAAGAACCAAGTTTCTATCACTATCCAGAGTTTCTGTTCCCATATCAGAAGCTCTTTTCTGCTGAGACAGTACTATGGGCCAACAAAACAAGCCATCAGGACCCAGGTTTTCGTAACAGCACTCTCCTTTCCTCTTGAAGCCTGTTAACACTGAGTCACTGTGGTTTAATGGTGACAGCAGCTGCACTGGTGGAAGGAATCCATGTTAAAGTTGAACAACAACATCAACCCCATCCTTCAAGTGACAGTGGGGCAGACAGACGACTGCTTGAAAGCCCAGGAGACTGAGACAGGAGCAACAGTTTCATGGGCGAGGCGGGGGGGGGGAGGAAGAGATTGTTCTTAGGTAGAAGGAAGGGGCTGGGTTGATAGCAGGGACAATCACAACAGAGGCAGTGGTGAAACTTAAGGCTCCCACACCCCTGTGTGCAAGCTTGCCCTGCCGTGGCAGCACTAGCTAGTAACAGTGGAGTCGAGTCTCCATTCTGTTCAGTCCTTGGCTATCTGCCACGCCTGCCAACCAGTGTGGACGCCTAGGGTATGTCTACACTGAAACAAAAAACTCATGACACCGAGCCTCAGAGCCCAGCTCTACTGACTAAGGGCTAGTCTACACTGGCAACGTGTGTTTATCTGCCTCAATGACCTTCTGTAGTTCCGTGTCATTACTGGACAATCACGCCAGTTTGAGACAGTGGGGAAGAGAAGGAAAGAAACTTGTTTCTATCACTATCCAGAGTTTCTGTTCCCATATCAGAAGCTCTTTCCTGCTAAGACAGCATGATGGGCCAACAAAACAAGCCATCAGGACCCAGGTTTTCATAACAGCACTCTCCTTTCCTCTTGAAGCCCGTTAACACAGACGCTGGCTGCATGGCTTGGGTAGCTGGGGCAGAGCGCTGGGAGAGCGCTCTCCCACCACTTTAAAAAACCCACCTCTACGAGGGGCATAGCTAACAGTGCTCGGAGCACAGCTCCCCACACGGGAGCGCTGTCTAGGCCGGCACTTTACAGCGCTGAAACTTGCTGCACTCAGGGGGGTGGTTTTTTCCCCCCACTCCCCTGAGCAAGAAAGTTGCAGCGCTGTAAAGTGCCAGCATAGACAAGCCCTTTGGCTTGCCGGGCTAAAATTTGCAGTATAGATGTTCGGGCCTGGGCTGGAGTTTGAGCTCTGAGACCCACCCCCCCCACCCAGCAGAGTTTCAGAGCCTGGGCCACAGCTGGAGCCCAAACATTGACATTGCGATATTTTTAGCCCTGCAGGACACGTCTGCTGACCCTAGCCAGCCGCAGCCATCCTGTGGGTCTTATTGCATGTGGACGTACCCTTCGTGACTAGAACTAGGCAGAAGTCACTCACTCGTTTTTAGACAGACCTCTGAACAGCAGCTGGATGGCTACTGCTAGACACTACAAACCTCGGCTGGATCTGAACTAGTAACCAAGACACTCAAGACTTTTCCAGTTACCAGGATCTTGTAGGATGACTGAACAGCTAGAGAGCAGAGGTGGGTCTCCTCTTGTGCCTCAGCACTGGAGGAAATTAATTTCCTCCTTCCCTTACAAAAGGCCAAGCAAAGGTGCATTCCACACTAGGACCCCAGCTACATGGTTCCCATGCTGTTCTGGTGAGTCGTTCACATGACCAAGGCTAGAACCCAGGTCCCTCTATTGCCTGCTGTAGCCACTAGATGACGGTCTCCAGTTCCAGGAGTCAGCACAGATCTGAAAGACAGGCCTGCAGAACAAAGCCGAGAGCCCTTTCACTGTTAATGCCTTGTTTGGCCTTTGTTACCACTTGTTTCGAGAACACAGCAAGTTTGTTAAGAATTGAACAAGGCAGCCTAGCACAGGACAGGCCTCCGATCCCCACGACAATCCGTACTAGTCAGCCACTGGAATGCTAAGGGGGAAAATCAAAGGCTGGAAAGGAGCATGTTTGCTCATATATACTGAGGCAACAGGGCCATACAGACACTTGGAAAAGAACGTTTTTGTGCTGAGCCAGAAGCTGCCAAGCCTCCTATGTGTATGGGTGAGGCTTGGGGAGTGGAAAGAAATTCCCTATGACCCAACTACCTTTACATCCTTTGGGAGCATCCAGTTAGCTGGGGATCAGCCTTTCCCTTTAAGATTCCGGTTGCTTTTGGCAGAAGTCCCTTGCACGCAAAGCAAGGGGACAAAATTTAGTTTCCAGGTTAAAACGTTTCACACAGCTGATGCTGCCAAGTTGTGTCAATCTTGCAGAGGATCCTAGAAAAGTCATGACTCCCTATCCACAGAAGCGTAGCTGAACACATCTAGAATACCAGGTCACCCTAAATTACTAGCCTGGAGGCTCCATCCAGCATGACAGAAAAGCCACCACTAGCTAGGACCTGGAGAAGGGCAAATGCATAGTAACACCCCCCTCCACCCCACTAGGTTTGAGCCATGGTCAATGGAATACAACTGTAGACACTGTACCTATGTCAAACCTAACAGTCCTCCAGCCGCTGTTGCACAAGGCCAGACACTAGCCACTCTGCTCACAATTGTCAACTCCACCGCCCAGGTGTCACTGAAATCGGAAGTGCCCCATCCCCTTTACAGCCCCACGAATTTTTGAAATGCCTTTTCCTGATTGTCCAGTTTGGTGAGCTCACCTAACTGCTCTCCATTCTTGTGTGTATCTGCTCAGCTGACCCTGATGGCGACCAGCGCCAGATGTGCTCTAGCTTGGGAAAGACAGGAGATATTGGATCCGCTGGGCCTGTGTGTAGAAGACGCTGTCCAAGCACTGCTGTGGACCAGCTCTAGAAACGTGGACTTCTACGAGCAGATTGCACAGGGGATGCAGGCGAAGGGACCAGCAGCAGTGTCTTGAGAAAGCAAAGGCACTGCGGCAGGCAAACAGACAGACCAGAAGGCCAGGGAGACCTACAGCTTATCTAGTGCCAAGCTGCAAGCGGAGACCCCAATCAAACATCTCCCCCCCCACACACACACACCCCCACCCCCCCACACACTGGGCACCTCTGGGAAGCCAGAGTCACAGGCCCCTGGTGTGAATAGCGAGGACGGGGGACAGGCGACTGGAGGGTCCAGTTATGCTGCAGGCCAAGACCTGTTTGAGACTCCACCGCAGCCCAGTCAGTTGAGCACGGGTGAGACCGATGCAAGGGAAGGAACTTGGGGTGAATGTGTGTAAATGTATTTCCCATTACAGTGATGGCACCTTCAAGTTAGCAAGACACCTAGCTACTTCTCACGAATGTCCTCCTACTAGGAAGAGGTATTGGGACAACAAAAGTAGAATTACCTGCTTTTCATACAGGCAGGCGTGGGGTCGGGGGGGAGGGAAATAGCAGAGCAGTTCATGTACTGTACAGGGACATCCCTGGAATCCTTGAGATCTCTCTCAGTGAAACGTCCACGGAGATACTCTGCAATCCTTTCCCCAAGGTTTCTAGGGCTGGCAGCCTCATTTCTTCCTTTGCAGTGGAACACGTTCCCACGCCAGCTGGGGCTTACTGCAACGGTGCCTGCTGAAGTTAACGGGTTAGCAGCACACAGGCACGGCCAGCTTTGGGATGCCAGCAGCAGCTCTGCTTGTGTTACCCTCAGGAGTGAGAGATCAACTAAAAACACAACCGAAGGTGGGGGAACGATGCCAGCATTCTGTGCCTTTGCTCTGTAATTATGGTTTCCTGCAACTGAGCAATTCCCTCCCAGTGTCCCTCACCCCTGACTAGCCACACTCACCGTGGCTGGAGCAGAGCGCGGACCATGCACAAGCAGTCTGACGCAGAAGAGTCCATAAAAACGCCTAGTTTAAAACTGTAGGGGAGCAAGGGAAGGGAGCTCTGCATCTTAGCTTTCACTTTCTGTTGTGCTTTTATCTGTAGCTGCTGATGTGGCCTTGAGGGGTTTTTTCCAAATCTGCAGAATGCCTGAGCCAGATGAGGAGGAGGAGGAGAAGGAAGAGGAAGATGACATATTCAGTGAGGTCCTGCAAGCCAGGGCTGCATCAGACCAGGAACAGAGAGCCTGGAGGATGAATATTGCAGACTGTATGGAGAAGGAAAGAGTGGACAGGAGAAAGGCACCAGGACATAAATGGGGCTTCTTTGGCAGCAAACACAAATGCTGCAGAGACTCTTGGGGAGCTACAGGTTCAGTCCCAGGCTCACCTCCCTTTGCAGTCCATGGAGAACTCCAGTACAGCACCTTCCTACCCTTCCCCTGCCCTTATCACTGCATATTGGGGGACATTAAGGACAACCACAGCTTCACATACCCTCACCTGTGAGCAGGGGTGAAAGTAACTTAAAAGAACGTACTGGTACGCAAGGCCGGAGTCCTGAGCAGGGAGGCGGGGGCCTCAACCAGAAGGAGCAGGGTCTTGCAGCTGGAGCCCCGGGGATCTGAAATAGCAGCTGTTGGGAACCCTGGGCCCTTCAAATCCCTGCCAGAGCCCCATGGTAGCAGTAGCGGCCAGGAGTCCCAGGGCTCAGATTGTGATTTAAAGGGTCTGGGGCTCCAGCCACTGCTGCTACCCTGGAGCTCCAGGAGCAGGGCTCTGGTAGGGTTTAAAAGGTCTGGGGCTCTAGCCGCTGCCAGGAGCCCTAGGCCCTTTAAATCGCCAGCCTAGGGAAGCTGCCCCCTGCCGGTATAGTCAGCTGTGTACTGGGTACTGTACCGGCTTACTTTCACTTTTGCCTGTGAGCGCCCCAGTAGATGTATGTGTAGCTAAAATAGAAGTGAATGTTCCATCCTTCTTTAAGCTCTGTTCCATGAACTAGTTAAGATTTTAATGCATTTGCTTTTAACTTGCACAGAATTTAAGTGGTTTTGTTACTCAGTAAAACTATTAGTATTTTGAAAATAAATTCATCTTTATTAGTTCCCAGCCTATGCTGCAGAACAGCTGGTGGGACTTGTGATCGTACACTTTGACACAACTCATAGGATCGAGTATTGGGGGTAGCCCTGTTAGTCACTATCCACAAAAACAAGGAGTCCTGTTGGAACCTTAAAGGCCAACAGATTTATCTGGGCATCAACTTGTGTGTAAGAAACCCACCTCAGATGCATGGAGTGAAAATTACAGATGTAAGGTAACTCCCTTCTCTTCATGTATAATAATGCCTGCAAGTGAAGAACCAGTGTTGACAGGGCCAATTCAGTCAGGGTGGATGTGGTCCACTCCCAATAATTGATGGGGGAAGTGTCAATTCCAAGAGAGGGAAAATTGCTTTTGTAGCAAGCCAGCCGCTCCCAGTCCCTATTCAAGCCCAAATTAATGGTGTTAAATTTGCATATTGCTCTGCAGTTTCTCTTTGAAGTCCATCTGTTTGCACTTGGAGAGGAAGAGGATGTCTGTATCTGTGCAAGGTTTTTTTTTTTTTTTTTATGAGGTTGATGGATTTCCACTCACAGGATCAGTGACAGTGTAATCCTACATGGGCACCAACCAGCACAAAATTCCTAAAAGCCCCCAAACCGAAGGCCAGGTACAGCAGCAGCACCACAATGCATTACTATGGCTCGCTGCTCTCGTGCTTTTCCAAAGCCCCCCTGAGCTGTATAGGTCCATGCTGAGCTCAACAACCCTTGTACCTGGCTATTCAAACTCAGCTGATAGCCGCTCCACCTTTGCCCCCCACCCCCTTTGTTTCACAGATGTTATGCAGGACACAGCAGGCAGCTAGAACCACTGGGATATTTTTCTCATTGAGATCCAATCTTGTGCCCCTTCAAACTCCCAAAAGGGCATTGTCATTCTGCACCTGCTGAGCAAGTAGACGGCTGTTTCCTTGGTGCTGTTGAGGTGGCCAATGTATGCTTTCCTGAGCCATGGAGTAAAGGGTAGGCTGGGTCTGCCAGGATCCTGCTGGCTTTTCAGCATTGCCAATAGTCATCTACTGGTTGGGAAAAAAAGTCCATGCTTGTAGCTTTTGAGCAGTCCTGGACTCTTAAAGATGCGAGTGTCATGCACTTTCCCTCAACAGCTAGTGTTAATGTAGTGATGCATCCCCAGTGATCCACCAGCACTTGCATAACCATAGAAAAATAACCCTCCCTGTTCATGTACTCTATGGCAAGGTGCAAAATAGGGATGTGCTTGCAATCTATCGCTCCACAGCAGTTTGGGAACCCCACTGCTGCACATCCATCCATTATATCCTGCACATTGCTGAGAGTCACAGTCCTGCGTAGCAGGAGATGAGTAACGGCCCTGCATGCTTGCAAGACAATGGCTCCCTCTCAGTGGATTTTCCAACTCCAAAATTATTTCCCTTTGACTGGTAGCAATCTGGCATTGCAAGTTTCCACAGCATGACCACCACTCGCTTCTCCAGTCAGTGCAGCTCTCATTCTAGTGTCCTTGCGTTGTGAGAGCTGGGGCAGGCTCGGCACACAGATCCAGGAACATGACATTGCGCATCTGAAAGCTCTGCAGCCACTGCTCGGCATCCCAAACCCGCATTATGATGCAATCCCAACAAGCAGTGCTCATTTCTTGGGCCCAGAAACAGCACGCCTCTTGCAGCTGCTCCGTGAATGCCACTGACAATCTTGAATGGATTCTCATTCCATCCCACAACAATCTGACCTCCAGGAAACAGTCAGTCATTTTCCACGTGGCTCTTCTTGCATCTTTGCAAAATACCAGAGGATTGTGTCTCCTCTGTTTGTAATGCTCTTGACAATAGGGCAGAGCTGTTCAGGCTGCAAGCTTCTGTCAGAGATAATGAACCAGTCCCATATAAGGTTCGTGGATTTGTCAAAACAGGCATGAAAATCACAGGTGGCAATCTGGGTGGAGAAAGCTGCATCATGGGAACTTGACCCCCTCAGTCCCAGTCATCCCTTCATGACGCATTTCTGACCCACCAGGTATTGCCAAAACTTCCCAAGTCGATGGGCTGGATGATGGCAAGTTGCATATTGGGATACCTACCCATGGCGCACTGCACTATGCATCGAAACAAGCACCCTGATGAGCAAGTGCATACCAATGCAAGGCTCCAAGCATGCACATGCACGAGCAGTCTACTAAACTGACAGCTTTATGCTGATGCGACTTGCATCGGCAAAAGTTTGTGGTGTAGACATGCCCTCAGTTGGACCTTTAAGGGATGTCCGAGACATGACTATGGGTCTGCATCCAAAACCAAACCTCTGCCTCCAAGGCTGGGACCTGCAGGAGAATGAAGTGACTGAACAGACTGCAGAATGTGTGTGTGACCAGGCAAAGGCAACAAGCCCTTCAAAACTTTTGGGGTGACAGATGTATCCAAGTTCAATCTTTGAAAACAGAAGAGTAGAGACAGTTTGCTCACCTACCCTTTTATTTTCAATTTTGAATTTTAACTGGTGCAGTGTCCCCCTAAAAATGCTGAAAAAAAGAGTCACGCTCATTCTCCATCACCTTGCTTTCCCCCCGGGCACTCAAGACAATCCCACCTTACTCTCCATTAGGCTGCTTTGTCCTCCCACCCCAGCTAGTATTTCATTCAGGGAAGCACTTGACTGACATTCCCGGCAGAGCGTTCCCACTTTCCACCTCCTTGGGTGTTCTGCTTTGGCTGCAGAGCAAGGAGCCTTCCACCAGCTTCTGCAAGCAGCAGCACGTCTGGAGCAGTGAACATGCACTTTTGCTTGTTAGTGCACAGCCGAAGGGGTCACCGTTGCAGCCCTTCGCCAACTCAAGAAGAGACAGAGAAATGGTTCGGTGCTGGGAGCAACCAAGCAGGATTCAAGTTAGAGGAGCAGTAAGTCTGTTCCAACAGCAGCTCCATATGCACAGGCAGACCGTCTCTTCTGGATGGAAAATCCCTTACAGTTTGAGTTGTTTTAACAAGACTAAGGCTGCCAAACTGCAACCTCCTCCTTCCTCTTTTCATTTAAGCTGTGTTAGCCAGGTCACAAGCACTATTAACCAAAGAGCAAAAATCCCCCACAATGAAGCACTATATTACTCAGCCTGTTCCCTTCTAAGGCTTTGTTGAGTCTGACACAGAGCTACAGTAAATGCTTCTACACCAGTAAAGTCTCTGTCCAAGGGGAAGTTACGGCAAGGATGCTTGGGCCAGGTCTGGCCACCTATGTCTCTCCGTGTGTGGAAAAAATCCATACCCCTGAGCAATGTAGTTAAGCCAACCTTATTCCTGAAAGGCTTCTTCCATCAACCTAGCTACTGCCTCTTGGGCAGATGGATTCCCTTTGCTGACGGGAGAACCCCTCTCGTCGCTCTAGTGAGCATCTCTACACAGACGTGCTACAGCAGCGCAGCGGCAACGCTTAAGCGTCAACTTAGCATTGGCAAAGCTGCTCAGGAAGGCAGCGTGGTCTGAAAACATTGGCCAGCTAATTCCACTTGATCTGTTACAGCACATGCCCCTCCACACCCCACCCACCCCCAACAAACATTCCCACCTGCTCTCCTGCAGAAAGAGGTCAGGGGAAATTTTGAGGAGCATAAAGGGGGCATTTCCATTTATTGGCAGTCTGTGCCAACAGGCCCAAAGAGCGCCTGGGCCACAAAGACTGAGTTCCCACCCACGCCTCTAGAAGGGGGTCTCTCCAGGTCAGAACAGAGGCATACTGGGACTGCATATGTTTGTGCAATCTTGAATCAATGATGCATTTTCTGAGGCGAGTAGAGGACATAACTCCGCAGGACTAGAAGGCACAAGCAGCACCTTCAGCTGGCTGTAGAGAGATGCGAGGTTGCCTAGCCGATAAAGCGCTAAAGTGGGATCAGGAGATTGGGTGCGAGTCTGCGAGTCCCAGCTCTGCCGCTGCGTTGCTGTGGGGGAGGGCAATTTCCTCCCTGTATTTTCCCCCCCCATCTACAAAATGGATATAGTGATGTGACCTCCTTTCTGATCTATGGATCAAAGCATTGTATAACAGTAGGCATTATTAAATGAGAGGAAGAACGTGTATCAAAGTTCCTCCCACCCCAACCCTGAGCAACGTCTCTTCTTAGGAGAAATGAGACTCCTCCTCACAAGAGCAAGAGATACAGATAGATACAGAAATGCCTGTAGTTGGAAGACTCATCAACTCCCTTCCACTAGCCTCTCGAGGCTGGCGACACAGCACACTCACTACAGTTGATTTGCTCTCTCCTTCGCATCCTACACTCCCAAAAGCCACACTTCAGATGTGACTTAGTTACAGTTTCTCTTTTCCTTCCTTTCCAATCTTAAATTCCTTTACGAGGCCAACACTGAGCTTTTCTGGCTTCACCAGTCTCCGGTGTTTACACCTTGCTACTTGCGTTCAGTAAATGGACACTCAGCTTTGTGGAGTGAGATCTGGGCCAAGTCTCTCCAGCCTTGCTGGCCAACTGCCACTGTAGGTTTACACTCAATACAGGGGCTGCTCTGAGTTTGATCAGATCTGAACACAAAAGATGCACTGGTTTTAACACCACCTTTGCTTAAACTAGTGTTCATAGGTGGTTCTGCACTCTTGTTCTGAAAACTGGCTAAAGAGGATATAGCTAAAATTGGCTTGTTACAAGCCTTAGGCAAAGTCAATTGAGCTACATATATTGCAAATGAGTGCTCATGCAGATTTGCACCTGAATAACCAAATCTGTTTTAATCTACACCTTTTGTTATTAGAGTGCAGGTCTGAAAGTAGAACCATCACTTGGCTGAACCCAGCCATGGCAAGCCCATGTGTTTATTAAATGGTCAGGAAAGGGGGTTATAGATTGAAATAAAAGAGATCCTGTACACAAATAGCAGCAGGTTTCAGGAACTATAAAAGAAGTGCTCTAAATGAACAGTTAATGATTTCCCAATTATCCGCAGAATTTAAAAAAATTAGAATGCTTTATTAGCTCTGTGACAAGCAGCTGCATGAACCGAGAAAACAAGAATGTCATTTTAGGATGGAGCATCTCTAGGATACATTGAACACCTTTCGGGAGCTCTGCATAGCGGATACTTCTTCGTTGCCTTCTGAAGGAGATTGAGACGTAACAGCACAAGATTGAGAACATGTTTGACAGGAAGTGGATAAGGTGATACACAAAACAATCCCCTTCTTAAATTCAACTTGCAGTCCACCCAGAAGACCAGACAGGCAGCACCTGACCCCCATACATAACAGCATCCCATGTCATCTGCATGCACTGAAGGTTTCTCTACACTGCTCTACCAGCAGTTTAAAGATTGAGGTTACTTGTGCTCTGCTCTTACCCTGTGCATCCAACTTAACATGCTCGTCTCTCCACTCTGTTGGGGACAGCTGGTAGACTTCCGGTGGAAAGACACCAACTCTGCCAGTGAAACTGCTGGGGGGAGGGGGGGGGAAGCAGGAGGAGGAGGAGGGAAAGAATGCGGTAAGCAGCAATTCCATTCCAAGTACAGCCAAAATCCCCTCCCTGCAGCAATGGGATAGCCCTTCCATACCGGGTTTCTTTCTCCCTGTGCCAGCACAGGTCACAGAGATTGAGAGCCTGAGCCTTTTCTGGAGTCTCCTTGCTGTTATCCCAATAAGCTACTACTAGCGTATCCAAACAGGATATGTAGTGTGGTACCCAAGCACCTTGAGGTTCCTATATCTCTTCTCCCCATCCTGTCCCCAATGAGGCAGGAAATATCTGCTGACACCTTATGGGATATAGAACCAATCGACCCAGGCCAGTTGCAGGCATTTAACTGCTGTACAGAAGTACCCTCTGAGATCTCCAGGATGGGCCTGGTTAAAGATCTCCATTTGGATAGAGTCGAAAAGAGACAGCTAGACTAGGAGCCCGACACTAGACACTAGCCCCCAGGAACACAGCATGCATATCAAGCCTAGAACTGCTTCCTCTCCTTACAAAGAAATGCTTCTCACTTATTAGCAATACTGACTTACTCAGAAAGACAAGACTGAGTTGTGTGATACACAAGCCTGCAGAGTGCGTCTCTGGACTAACAGGCTATTCAGGGAGAAGGTTACTGGAAGAGTCAGAAGAACCTTCTGTCCAATCGTATTAGTCTGTCCATCTGTGATCCCACCTCCTTTTATACCATATGTCAATGCAGCCGCACTGAGTTTTAAAAAAGAGGACCACATCAAGAACTTAATGGCTAAGCTTCTCACAACCAATGCAGCTGCCACTACAGCCCTAGACAGGAAGAGATGCCAAGCTGTACTGAGAGTTTGTAATAGGGCCAAGTGTCCTCAGAGGAGTGAAATTAGACCTTGCTCCCCTCTGTGACCCAAACAAACACCGGAACCCCATTTTGTTTAGAGAGCTGCTAGTCCACTAACCCATTAAGTTCTCAAGCCACTTCCACACAAAGATGCTTCTACATCTTTTCTTATTCTCTCTGCTGGAGTCTTCCCTGAAGTGGAAAAAAACTGTTGTTAGCAAAGGTCAGTGAAAGGCTCTATACTGTCCTCTCCCCGACACCCTCCCCTGAGCCACATAGTCTTTAGCAGGGATCAGTTAAAGCCCCCAGCATTCAGCCAAGCAGAAACAACCTCCTGATTCCAGGGCATGAGGACTCAGGTGTGGGAAAGAGATGAAGGGAGGCACTGTGCAAATGTCTAGGAGACTCAGAATCCTTCCAGGACTAGCCTGTTGTGAGAGAGAAGAGAAAGGACCCCACTGTCTGACGGTAAGGCAAATCAGCACTACCAACGGGAATTAGCAAGACTAGTACTGAAGACAATCGTTATGAATCAACAAGGCGTTTTATTTATTTGCAGCCAACGTCTGAAGTACCCCAAAGGCAGACAAAAACCGAGGAAAGTCCCTCGGACAAATGGTCTGGATAGTTGAAATGTCATGTTGCAACATCACCACCCCCAAACGATTAGTCTGCCCATTGTTTTGGGGCATGTGGGAGGAAGAACACACGAAAACTTCCTTCTGGGAAACAAGCAGCCAATATCCCAGAATGCAGCCTAGGCATGCAAGAGGTCAACATCTGTTGGCATACTGCTGATGATGCACTGTATAGCTGCCACTCCTCCTCCCTCCAACGCCCCAAATCTCCTGCTTCCAAAGCTTTTAGCTATCCTGCAGAGAGGGTATGTCTTCACTGCATAAAAGAGATGTTCTGAACCCTGGGGCAGGCAGCACTGAAGACAAGGGACCTTTGCTTTTTACTTGTTAGCAGCTACAGTTCAAGTCTATAGGGAGTCTGGTGTTGAACTCAAGCAGCCTCATCTTTGCTGCTATTTTAACCTGAATGTTCTTTACTTGGGTTTTTTGGGGGGTGGGGGTGAGGAGGAAGGGGACAACAGTGAAGTCATACCCCTAGTGGTCAAAGCAAACCACCTACAAATAAAGTCACAGGACAACTATCAACTGCTCCACAAGCTAAACACAGCAGCTTCCCCTTAAAAATACATGTTGCCACGCTCCATAGATGTATTTGAATGCATGACAGCACAAAGCCACCTTCCAGTGTGTGTATGATTTAGTTTTGAGCCAGTCCAGTTAGGGCATGTCTATGCTTCAATTAAAAGCCCCAGCTAACCCATGCCAGCTGATGTGGGCTTGAAGGGCTTGGGCTAAGGGGCTGTTTAACTGTAGTGTACATGTTTGGGGTCAGGCTGCAGCCCGAGCCCTGGGACCCTCCCACCTCACAGAATCCCTGAGTCCAAACATCTACACTGCAATTAAACAGCCCACGCCCAAGCCAGCCAGCATGGGCCAGCTGTGGGTTAACTGCAATGTAGACAACCTTAACAGTCCACTGAATCACAACAAACCAGTGAATTTCACTTCTACCTGATACATGAGCTACTTGCTTGGGCAAAATTGCACTAATAGGCCAGGTGCAAAGAGCCGAGAGCAGAGGTCTAAGGAGAAGGGTATGTATATGGGTATTCCTGAGTGGAGTTTCACCATATGCCAAGATCAGATACACCAACCCCTAGCTTTTAAGAATTCCCTCCAGGGTGTTTGTCAGGATCACTTATCCCTCTTTAAGAAGTTATTGACAGAAAGTGATGGCAGTGTGTGTGGGGGGGGGGGTGCGCGTGCACGTGGGTGCCTTGTGTCTTGCTTCTCTGATTCACAAAGACCCAAAAGGATGTTAGATGTTTGCTTACACTAACCATTCAGCTTCTTCCTGCCCTGAAGACTATGGACACTGACGAATGTGCAGTTACAACAAACCCCACGAGATGCAACAGAGTTGAGTAACCGAGGGAGTGATTTTTAAAACAGCTTCTGTTCACGCCAATACTTAACACAACCCCCCTTTTGCCAAGTGCTTATTAAGGAGTCAACACCTTTGAACAGGCAATTAAAGTGTGAGAGCTCACACCCCCACCCCCAGGAGATCTTTCAAAGCCTGGGGAGACCATACTTGATATTCCTCATGTTACTAATCTTACAAAAACATGGTGAGGGGTGTTTTTAAAAAACTCTAAGACCATCATGCAATACGTAGTGACATTTTCTAGACCAACTAGGAGATTTAGAGTCTCACTTGTAGGAACTGGGGGAACAACCCCCCCTTAGGCCGCTGTGAAAAAAAGAGGGCACAAACTCCATTTTAAAAAGCAAAAGCCTTTTACAAGTCAGCTTTGAAAAGTAGGATACTGGTTTTGGTTCATGAGCCAGGACTCCAAGCTGAAGGAGAACAGTCCTCACTTCTGGTCTGTGTCCTTAATTCATAACCAATACTTGTACATTCGTAAGGCTCAATGATAAGTCAAGAAATGCTGGGTTGGGGAGCGGGAGGGAAAAAGAGCCGAGCCACTCAATGGCACATTAAACACTAGCTTTTGAGCCATGGCATAGGGTCAGGGAAGCAGAAGAAGGAACCTAGCCAAGTTTCCCAGTAGTAGGCATGCTGGACAGCATCCCCAGCTCCGTCCTGTGACTCAGAGGGTTCTCAACAATGAAAGGAAAAACGTGCTCAAGCATTAGAGTGCCTCCTGGTAAGGAGCCTACCCACGCACATGGCACTATAAAGCATGAAGCTGAAAACATCCACCCTCTGTGGACAGCGCCAGCCCTATTATACAAGTAGGGACAAGTTAGACAAGTGACTTGCCCACAGCTGCAGAGGAAGCGAGCTACTGAGCTGGGACTAGAAGCAGGGTGTTACCTTATGCCTCGCCACCTGTTCAGCCCATGCAGGGAAACCCAACAGGTCCACCAGAGAAGATGCACTCTTACCAGGCTTGTAGCTACAGGTCACTTTACTGCCACAGTTAAAAGGTCTTCTCAAAATTGAGGTTCATCTGCCCAGCTTCCTACCACTGTTGTGCTAGGGAAGAGCTCCAGGCTGAACCACATCAATGGCATGATACTGGTAGCATCATTTTTGCACTGAAGCCCAGAATCAACTGGGAGGTGAACAAGTTGCAGGAACAGTCGGTACAACATGTGATGTCCCTCACACCAACACTTCCCTTTTAACCCCTCATTTTCCAGCCTCCTGGCTCAAGCTGTACCTGCCCCTCAGCAAAGAGGCAGCATGCTGCAGAGCAGTCAGTGTTCAGACTACGAGAGCTGAAACGTTGGCCCAAGTGTGGTCCCAGCTGCTTTGCAGGGTCAAGTTTTTAGGGAGGGGGCTGAACACCACATGGCTCACCTTGCTGTAAAAAGGATGTTTTATTACCAAAGCTGTCTGGATGGGGAGCTTTGAAATACTCCCTTCTCCCCCCACGTGAAAGTCCTGTTAAATTTAGCTTTGCAACCAAAACAAAATGAAAGCAGCATCTGCTTGGAAGAGATGAACACAAGATAAAAGGTGTCTATGACAGAAAGCTGGCTGCAGTCTCATGTTTTCTTTTCAAGTTTGAGCTGGGAAAGAAACATAACAAGAGCTGTGGAAAAACCCTTTCCAAATCCAGCAACACAGCCGGAAGGGAAGAGGCAATTACTCTTCTCCAACGGCATCAATGGCCAGGCAAGGTAGGAAGTGGAGACAGATTCAAACTTGCTGTCCCCTCTGGTGCCTATAGCTCCTCTGCTTGCTGGGGTCTGGAGAGATTTTCCCAGCCCCCAAAATAAGAGCAGTTTCCTAGGGATCTCCCTCAGCAAAAAGGAAGTCAAGTTTCATATGATGGCAGGGCGCCTCCAGAATTTTTCTGGCATGGAAGGTTTGCAACCCTGCCAGTAAGGAAAGGGAAAGCACTGGCATCTTTCCTCTGCCTAGAACGGCCTGTTCTTAGAGGAGAGTGAAGTTAGGATCATCATGGGTTTGCTGGGACATGACAGAATACAGTATTTAGACACTGCTGAGGGCTCACTGTGGTCAAGCCCAACACTGCAGTATGAATAGACAAGGGTTGCTCAGCTGCAGATACACAGTGACATAGCAGCTCCTCCCCACTCCAGGGAGGGGCCACCACCCCTTACCCTGCCGCAGCCCAGCTGCCAGTACCCCCTTGGACACACAGCACCCCTTGTATACAGGTTAATCCAGCACAACGGAGCTTACGCTTGTGCTACCAGGGGCCGACTGAGGCAGCCAAGGTGCCTTAAGAACTCAGGATTTTACACATGGCAGGCTCTTGTGAGGGGTGTTTAGGGGACTCAGTGCAGCCTCCCACGGACAAGCCTCCACCACTACACTGGTCCCCCTTGTTGTCAAATCTCAGCAGAGGTTCCCAGGATTGACTGGGCCAGCGAGACCCAATGCTCACCCCTCGAGGTGGTTGCTGCAGAACTGAAACAAGTGGGCAGGGCAAGGCAAGCTTGCCCTGTCTAGGATTTACTGGTCTCCAAAGTCCAGCATTCCCTCTCCAGGAGCAGAGTCACCACACAAAACACTCTTGCTTGCCGATTTTGCCTGCACTGCTACTATTTTTGTATGGCACTTGCAAAGCAATGGGCTGGGATTATAATTGAACCTGGAGATTCAAAAGCCATTCTAATGCTTCTGGGATAAGTAGGCAGGTCTTCCTTCCGGTACGTTTTAATGGGGCTGTTGTCCATGAGGCATCCCGGCCACCTGAGAGATCAGGCCAGGCGGTTTCCCTCAAAAGTTTCCATAGCTGAAGAACTAGGTACAGGTGTTCCCTCACCTTTTATCGCATGAGCTACCTTTTAGTAGAAATGGTCACATGGACCTCCCCCTCCAGCTTCTGTTGCTTCTTATCCCTGAAGCAGCTCCAGCACTTGTATTTGGAGTGTACTCATTTCTCATCTTCACAGTATCCAGCAGTCAGAAACAAGAGAAGTTAAGAGAGACTACTAGAAAGGGGGGAGGGATGTGATAGAGGTCTATAAAGCCATGACTGGTGTGAAGAAAGTGAAAAGGGAAGTGTTATTTACTTCTTCACATAATACAAGAACCAGGGGGTCACTCAATGAAGCTAATAGGCAGCAGGTTTAAAACACACACACCATCAACCCGTGGAACTCATTGCCAGGGGATGTTGAAGGACGAAAACATAACAGGATTTAAAAAAAAAAAAAAAAAAGGGTAAATTCATGGAGGATAGCCAAGGACAGCGTTAGCCAAGATGATTAGGGATGCAACTGCGTGCTCTGGGTGTCCCTAAGCCTCCGACTGTCAGAAGCTAGGACTGGATAATAGGGGATGGATCACTCAGTCACCCTGTTCTGTTCATTCCCCCTGAAGCATCCAGCACTGGTCACTGTCAAAAAACAGGATACTGGGTTAGCTGGACCCTTGGTCTGACCCAGCATGACCGTTATGTTCAACACACCATGGCCAGCCTACTCTCAATCCATCTGCAGTATCTACTGAAAAAGGTACACACGTGCCCCTCCCATTGCCAGAGTAGCTGTCAAAGTCTACAAAGCATTTGAAAATTACATGTGGGAACCAAACAGAATTCATCCAGATGTGGCATAGACAAGTGCTGAGCAGTTCTGTCAACGTTGAGGTGACTCTCCGTCATCTCATAGCATACTGGTGCAAATACCACTGCCAGAATACACAGAAGTGACAAGTTACTCCACAGCATCTCATGGGCTGCCCAGTAACTATTGAGTAAGAGGACATTCCTGAGAGAACTCAAGACTACTCAAAAGGCAGCTCAGATTACCAGCGTACTGGAACATACACAGAAACTCCCTCGCCAAGCATGCTGGGCCGATACCTCACTAGAGCTCATTGGTCCTTCATTAGTCAAAGAGGTGGTTGAACCCTGTGTTTACCAGAATGCTTCAGTCCAATTATTTTTAAATGGGAATATGGCAGGCAGTACACACACACCCCCCCCCCTCAGTGAAGAGCACAGCTCTGCACAGCCATCCAGACTCATTAGATAATACAGGACTCTTTCACCCTACCCGGAGAGGCTTACGAGAATGTAATCATGTTTGTCAAGTGCTTTTAGTAGGGTGGGGCTACTGGAGTGATTAATTTGGATTCTTACATCACCTAGCATTGCAAAGGGCTTAAGTTACCACATGGGTCAGTGACAAGACAGCTAGATTTGTCCATTTGTCTAGGTGGTTTTTTAGCTTTGCCAATTTAAGTAGTTTTATGCAAAGCAGCTTGCATCACAGGACACAAGGGAGCTCAAATTTGCATGTGCAAAAAACCTGAAGCTACTGATTCAACTGGGCTTCCCTTAGGGGGTAGGTCTACACTGGAAACCCTTCAGCTGCACGGCTACAGTGCTGCAACCCCGCCGCTGTAGCGCTTCAACACAGACCGTCACTGCGGCGATGGGAGGGGGTTTTCTGTCTCCGTAGTCCATCCAGGTCCCCTGAGAGGCAGTAGCTAGGTTGACAGAAGAATTCTCTGTCAACCTAGCAGTCTACATGGGGACTTAAGTCAGCTTAACTACACCGTGCAGAGGTGTGGATTTTTCACTCGCCTGAGTGATATAGCCGTGTCCATGTAATTTTCTAGTGTACAGCAGCCCTGAGTCTTCTCTCCTCCAACATAGTCCAGAGGGATCTGCTTGTCAGACAGCCCTCCCTCATTCAGAGAGCCTATTAAGACTGGTTTCAGAGTAGCAGCTGTGTTAGTCTGTATCCGCAAAAAGAAAAGGAGTATTGTGGCACCTTAGAGAAGGTGCCATAAGTACTCCTTTTCTTCCTATTAAGACTGAAGCCTGGACTACATGTAAAAGTTAGATACACCAAGCTGTGTCACTCAGTGGCATGAAAAGGTTTATTCCCACCTCCCTCTGGAGAGATGTCACTCAGGGCTTGTCTACACTTACCAGGGGATCAACGCATCGGTCGATTTAGCGGGTCTAGTGAAGACCTGCTAAATTGACCGCTGATCCTCTCCTGTCGAGATCGCGTAGCATGGACCCCGCGGGAAGTGGGTCTAAGCTGTGTCGATTTGAGTTACGCTATTCACATAACTCAAATTGTGTAACTTAGGTCGAATTTCCTCTGTAGTGTAGACAAGGCCTAAGCCAACCTCAGCCCAGCTGTACAGACTCTGCTAGCTCAACGGAAGGATTCTTCTATTGACCCACCTACTGGCTCTCAAGGGTTTGGATTTACTACCCTCTCCTGTTACTATCGAGTCTACACTATAGCAGCACCGTTCCTGTAGCACTTGTAGCTTAGAGATATCTAAAGAGGAGAAAGACTATGGGCCTGACGCAGCTCCCACTGAGTTGAAGGGCACCAGCTCTAGATATAGATTGCAAGACATCATAACAAGTACTTGCCTCTCTAAACCCCTTCAAGTCAACATTAAGCTGTGCCCAGCTTGTTAAATTACTTAAGGGAGTTGAACAATTTAGGCTTCCCCACGTGGTGCATTCCCTGGACTAGTTTACGTAACAGGAGCACCACCCTAGGGCAGCAAACGTAACCTGTGTAACTTGACTGCGTTACTCATAGCCATGTCAGTGTCAGGGTAAAGTGACAATATGGTCCAATAAAAGACTACCTCACCCACCAACTTCTGCTAGTGAGAGACAAGCTTACACAGAGCTCTTCCTCAGCTCTTCAGGCTCGTCTTTCATGAACAGAAGGTGGACCAATAAACGATCTTACCTCACCCACCTTGCGTCTCTAACTTCCTGGCACTAACACGATGATACCATCACAGCAGACAACTTACTGTACACACTCCTTTGCATAACCTCATGCAGTCTTATATCAGCTGGTTAGAAGACATATTGCATGCTAAGCACACGAAGGCTATAAGAATTTGCTTTTTTCCCTTATGGGCTTTTTGGGGGATTACAATGGGAAGAATGCCTGGCAGTAAGACTGAAGACCTAAAAATGGCCATATTTTAGACACTTGCCTAGGGTTAAAGGAAAGTTGTTCCAGCCAATCCAGGAGTAGCCAGAAGTGAGGGGTAGTGAAGCTGTCAGGAAGAGCAAAAAGATTGTAGGAACTGGAGTTCGCTCACACTGGATGTTTGAGCTTGTTTTTTCCCTGTAAATCTCAAGTGCAGATAAGGCTTACTTGTGGATTTCCTGTACCGGAACGTATGCATGCTTGGTAGGGAAATTAAGACCAGAGTTTAATTAGCCTTGTAATACATCGACTGATGGTATAGATTTTGTTTAGCTACCTGCCAAGACAGTCTCCAATGAAGGCAGGCTGCTAGTGCACATTGTCCATAGGGTAATTGGCAAAAAAACCTTTGCCTACATAACTTCACGTGGACCTCCCCTCCAATGACAGGGAATTTTACTTCAACCCTCCAAAATAAAAATAAGAACAGTTTCCCCAAAACACATGGTCAGATCTTTTTCATGCTGCATTGTGCAACTTTAAGAACTAGCCTGCCCCTTACATTTTCACATTCCAAGTGCACCCACAATACCTCAGGGTCCTGTGTTAAGCAGTGTTTGGAGGAAGCCTCTGAAATGAACACATACACACCATGCCCTCCCTGGGACTCCTGTGCAGACTAAACTGTGGATTTCCTCTTAGAAAGGACAGAATTCCAGTACCTGTATTGAGCTAGCTGCTTTATGCCACGACTGTTCCAACGTGGCTGTCTGAAACCTTTCCATCATTACCAATGCAAAAAAAAAGCTAGCCAAAGCGAGAAAAACAAGACAGCATCAAAGAGAGGGCAAGTATGTTTGACATGAACCAACCCCAAATCCTCTTATCTGGCATTTCACATCCGCTAGTTTTTTTTTTGTGTGTTTTGTTGTTTTTTTTACAGTTCAAAGGCAAGGCAAAAAATATCCAGAGTCAACCTGTCTTCTCATAGTCATCTTAAGTCCTCATAAATCAACATACCCGTTAAGTAAACATTTAATACAAATGTTTATATAGTCACTTACTTCCTGGTGAACCAAATCATTTGAAGTGGGCCATGGAAAGTTCATGACATCAGTGGAAAGTTTCCAATTCGGAGACCAAGTTTAAAACATGTTAAGGGCATTTTGGGCTCTTTAAAGAGAGCAGCGGACATGGAAACAGCCAAAAAGAGACCTGCTGTTAAGCAAAGAGTCATTTTTAAAACTGATTCCTAGGACCAAGTGAGGAATTTAGACCAGGTCTTGTGTTCTTAGTCAGTACTTCTGCGAGATGAGTAAACAGCACAGGACCCGATGGATATGCTAGGTCATTAGGTTCAGGTTTCTGTCTTTATTAAGACTGGTTGAGGGGCTCAACAAGCCAAGCAGTTTCATCCACCCAGAGCACACTGAACATTTACCCGTTTTCAAGTTGCCACTGGGTGAGAAGCATCCACTCTAGATCAAAAGGTTAAAGTCTCTTGCCAATCACGCACATTTCAGGAGCATTCTCCATCAGGACTTCTTACTAGGCTACATCAGCTCTGCAGTACAACAGTTGGCACAGAAAATTTTCCCCAGTTTTAGAAGTCTGGTACCTGGTCCCAGCCAGATCACGGGCTTGAGTAAAGGGATGTGGTTCCCTTCCACCCTCAAAGGAATTAACACTTGCCAAAGCAACTCAGACAAGTTTGCAGTAGAGTTCAGCATTCCTCAAGAAGCCACCATTACGGGGCTACTGGACAGAGAAGGGGCAGACTCTTACCTCTTAAGTGGGGAGAAAAAAAAAATCAGTATTTATAGCCTTTCTAAAAACTGAAGTTACGCCAAGCTAAGTGTGACAGTCTGGCGTTTGAGGTTAGGGCGGACTTCCGCATTTGCTCTCCAACTTCTTAGGACATGATGGAAACCTATCAAGTTAACATACCTCTTTCCAGCCAGATTCCTACAAGGACCTAGCGCACTTCCAAGACATTTGTCCAACCGCTGTTGTTCAGAGGTTGTCTCACTGGGCTGAGGTTATCGTCTGCCAGCTCCTCATTTCTAGTTGTATCTCTCACAATGAAGAGCCCAGAGGTAGTTGCTAGTACGAGACGCCGCAGGACTGGTTCTTTAAGACACCCATGTGCTAAGAGCCAGACTAACCACCACAGTTGCAGAGAGTGAGAAATCCTACAGGGGTGGGGGGAGACAGCCTCAGAAAGCCTACTCAACAGCTAGCAGAGAGGAAAGGGGACAGCCTGGCCAGCCTCCACACACACTGCTGCCCAAGCAAGCATAGTGCTGGCCTGGAGCCCTGTCAGTACAGCACACCCTTTGTCAGAGGGACTCTCGTAGGCACTTACAACAGCCACACCTACAGTGCTAAAACTTTTTTTGCTACTAACACCACGCACAGAATGGGATACCTCCCCCACATCCCGATTCCCAGCTGTCATTACACATAAGGAATAGTTGGGTTTTTTTAGTGCAGGATGATCACCTTTGCTTTTGGAATGTGACCAAGGGGCTATCGCCTAGGACACGCCTTTAATGAGCATTACATCTGACAGATGCACTCTCTCTCCTGTTAAGGCACCTGGCATTGGACACTGTCAGAAGACAGGATACTGGGCTAGCTGGACCATTGGCCTGACGCAGTATGGCCATTCTTGCCCTTAAGGGAATTCACAGCAGACAAGCTTGGAGTCCTGGTCATTTTTGGCAATCAAGTCACTGCATTGTCACATGCAGATTTAGGGCGCCCTTAAGAAAAGCGTGGTTTCATGTACTAAAGTGTACTAAAATATTAGACCTCAGTCCTCCAGTGCAGGAGGAATCCTGGATTAACCTTACTGCCCTGATGTTGTAGTAGACAGCACATATTTTAACAGGCAGGGAAATAGTGGCTAGATCCTTGGGACCTAAAATAAAGTTTGGCTCCACTCATTAGAATTTAACATGAAAAGAAGGGGTGGCAGTGTGGCCTAGAAGATAGGAGCACCGGACTAGGACTCAGGAGACCTGGATTCTATTTCCAGTTTTGCCACTGGCCTGCTGGGTGACCTTGGGCAAGTCACTTTGCACCCTGTGCCTCAGTTTCCCCATCTAAGATAAAAAATAAGGCTCCTGACCCCTAAGCTACTTTGACATCTATTGATGAAAAGCACTGTAAGACTCACTGTCATTACTACTCCAGGAACTATGCCTCCAAAGCAACACCGTACCAGCTTAGAGCAGAGGTGAGTGATTAAGTATTGCTTGAAAGGTGCTTCGAAGAAGGGGCTATATGAAAAAAGTTCATATAAAGTGGTAGCCTGAAAAACTACAAAGGGCCTTTTAACCACCTTAGACTGGTTGTGTGCCAACAGCACAATAATCTATAGCAAGTATATGTTGAACAGAAGCTCTTAGTTCAGGAGTGGATTCACTAGAGAATTTCTGGAGACTAGCAAATTGATAGCTGTCCAGTAAGTCACAAGATTGTGACTTCGGGCCTTTTTAGATGAACACCCCCTTGTTTAGATGATTGGCTTCACGGGAAGCCAGAGCTTGGCACAGACCTATTTGCACAAGGGGAGCTGGGCTAGAAGAACTGAAGCTCGGGGGCAGTACTCACACCGCAGCCTCCTCCTCAAAGAAGAATCTTTCCCAATCTCCTGAACCCAAGTCAGAATTAAAATACCCTGCTCCGAGCCAAGCAAAGAGCTCTCCACTAATGCAAGTATTTAGAGATTGGCAAAAAAAAGGGGGTGACCCTTTATGAAAGGCAGGGTAACAGGAGCAAACCAGACGCACCGTAGCATCTGCCACCCAAGCACGGAGCATCTGTGCCAAAGCAGAGCATGATGAACTCCTGGCTGACAGCTTTACAAGGTCAGTGGCAGCATCATTCAGGAAGTTTGCTACTAACAGCAACAGAGTAGTAACCTTTGCAATGTCTTTTCTGTGCCCCAGCTGGGATACCAGTCTAATTTGGGCAGCCACTTTTAAGTGCTACATGAATAGGCTTATTACATAGTGGCTTTCCAGGAGACTGCCAAACTGCTCTCAGTCTGCAAAGATGAGCTGCTGTCGGTTCATCCCAGTATCAAACCCTCCACCACAGGAATACAGCTCTCACACAAAACACCCTGAAACCCCATCCCCTCATAGCTTTGATCATTCCACACACAGATCCAAAGGCTGTCTAAGGAGAGCTGCACCCCAGATGATTCTGTGTAGATGCACATGAGGTGGATTGACCAACTTTTATATTCCCCTTACAGCCAAAATGGTTAATTGCAGCGGCCTGCAAAGCCCTCTCTTTCACTGCTGACTGCCTGCCACCTGCTGGGCCATTTGCCTTGTCTGCTCAGGACTCATGGGAAAACCTGTGTTAGCAAGTGGCTCAGCAGTACAATATTGGCACATACAAGATTTCACCTGATTCTTTCATGGGTGGCCCAACCGTGCCAAGAGAACAAGATTCCAGGACACACAGAATAGGACATTGAAACAAATGCTACTGCAGAAGCCTTCTGCTGTTTGATTCTAGATTCTTGGGAGGACCCCAGGGAGCCAACCAATCAGGTGACTAAGGTCTTGTCAAGACTAGGATTCAAGGTGTGATATTAGCATGTTAGCCAGCATGCACCAATATGTTTGAGAAGTCAGTGGAAACATGGGACACTGCTTTTACACATACTAAACTGGTCAAGTAAAGCCTAATGGGGAGCTTACGAGTCAACGTGACCAGCTTCACAAGCTTACATTGCCTTGTTCTACCTACCCTAGGTTCCTGAAACACATTGGCATGTGCCAATATCACATCACGAATCTTAGTCTAGGCAAGCCTTCAACTGCATCTGCTACAGCTTAGTTGCATTTGTCTTCCCCCTCCCTCCCCCAATGAATATTGACAGGACTAATCTGGAATGTAGCGCTCTTTCCTATCATCTGGAACAGGACGTTCCCTCAAAAATCATGGCCCTTTTGAGTGGTCTGCCGGGAAAACCACTTCCGCTTTGAGCTGATTGAGAGCAGGGTGGAATCTTGAGTTGTGTTTGGCTCTTCTGTGTTTCCTGATCAGGGAGACTGAAGAAGTCAGAAGGACGTTGTTTATTGCCAAGGAAGAAGTGTGTACACCAGACACTTGGTGTTTAGAACGACCAACATGACATGGAGTCTATATCACCATGTCCCTGGAACACAATGTCTATATTTCGATATCCCATTAAGCTCACCTTCACTCCTCCCCTTCCAGGGGACCCACGGGACTTGAGCTTCAGCAGGGGCTCTCACTATGGCTAGCCACTCTCCTACCCTAGCATCCGACAAAGGAGTCCTTTCTTGATGGCAGCAATTATCTCAACCAGTCCTCTAGAGGGGTTCCAAGCTTGCCCTTACCCTTAGTAACTATCTAGTGCCAGTCCATTCCCTACCCCATCCAGGGGAAGTAGAACATGGGGACCAGGGGGCCACAGCCCCATCACTTTTTACCAGCCATAAGGGCAAGCAATGGGTGGGAAGAGTCTCAGGGGGGAAGAGGCAGGACAGGCAGCAGCCCAGGGAAAGAGGTAGTACGGGGGGGCAGGCCCACAGTTTGGGAGCCGGTGGATCCCCCTCTTTGAGGGAGATTTGGTAACTAGAAATTCCCCCTCGCCCCCCAGCAAGGGCAAGCAATCATTTGACCATGTTCCCCAGCACGATAAGCAGCGAGCTGAAGAGTTGCTCCTGGAGTTACCTCCCTGCTAATGGAACATTACAGCTCACTTAGTCTGCGGTCATGAGCCCTGCTCTGACTAGCCTGACTTACACATCGCTTGTACCACCAATGCTTTTGCCCACAGCAATGTGAGTAGGCTTGTCCTGCAGCTGCCCAGAGCTTCCTAGAAACCAGACAGTCCTTGCCTGGGCTCCCAGTTCAGCTTATCCCTTGGCTGCTTGGCCAGGTTTTTTATTTCTTGGCCTGGGTGCGGCCTGGAATCTCACAAACCTACTTTGGGTGAACTTTTATTCGGGGATTAGGTTAGACCAAAACACCAGAGCAGTCCCTCCCCAATCAGCTCGGGTTGTGATTGGTTTGATCCCGACTACTTAGGGAAAAACGATTTCTAATGAGTTCTCTTACAGGAAGGCCAGAGGAGATTGATCTAGCAGCTTTGTTTTGAACCACTGGCATGTAGAAACTTCCCCCCCACACACACCCATCCCCTCCGTTCCTGCAGAGGCAAAATAGACTAATGTTTACAACTGCCTCACTCTGAAGCACTTCAGAAATCACAATTCCTGTATACTGACACACTCACAAAGCAGCAGACGAGCAGCTAGTGCTCCTGTGATGTGCCTATGCAGATCAGCGAAAGGCTATTCTGATTGGTTACTCTTCTGGGACATGGTTTCAGTAAGCTTGCTAAAACCAAACCAAACAAAAAAGATTTCACAGCTGTCCCTAAGTACAGTATTCACAATTGGGGCAGATTACAGGGACTTAAAGTTGGTCACATTTAAGATTTGCCTTTTGATTTACAAGCATGTAGAAAGCTCTTCTTCCAACAAGTGGTAATTTACTATCTTTCACCAAGGAGCCGGCTGGAATGCAGGCACATGTGTGCGTGCACACACCCCCCCCCCCAATCAAATTTTACCCTTAGCATATCCTGTGTACTCCTTTGTGCCCCCATTTTATGCATTAGCTTCCTTTGAACGTAGTCCATTTAAACCAAGTTCTTCTGACCAGGGACCTGCCTTACTCTGCGTCTAAGTCCCTAGTACTGGGACATGCGGCTCCTTGTACAGGCACCGACTCTGGAAAGTTGGAGCCTGCAGCTCCAGCCTCAATGTGCCAGAGGGGTGCTCACTGCTCAACTTCTGGCTCTGCCACAGGCCCTGCCCCCACTCCACCCCTTCCCCTGAGCCTACCATGCCCTTGCTCTTCTTCCTTCCCACCCCAGCCTCCTGCATGCCAGGAAACAGCTGATCAGGAGGTGTGGGGAGGGAGAGGGAGGCACTGATTGGCGGGGCTGCCAGTGGGCAGGAGGCGCTGGGAGCAGGCAGGAGCTGGTGGGGGGCTGCTGACGTATTACTGTGGTTCTTTGGCAATGTACAGTGGTAAATTCTGAGTCCTTCTCAGACTCAGGTTGACCACCCCTGCCCTAGCACATTGAGAGAGCTACGTAGACACAGCACATGCAGAGGCAGCTCTATCAGGAGAGAGAGAAGGGTGCCAGTTTGAAGCTTGATCTTCACTTCTTCTGTCGGTAGAAGTACGTTGCTCCAGGGTCTGGATTTTCCCCTGAGCGACAGAATTGTCCTGATCTAACCCCTGGCCTAGACAGCACTATGTCAATGAGAGGGCTTCCGCCGTCCACATAGCTACCGCCTCTTGGGGAAGTGGAGTACCTACGCCAATACGAGAAGTGCTCGCATCAGCAGCGGGATTGTAAGCATACACAAGCCCTGAGTGTCAGTCTCTGCAATTACTTTTCCAACATTCATTATTAGTTCTGGTCAAATGAGGCTGAGTCACTGGCTTTGGGTGCCTGGGCACTTATGAAAATGCTACTGAAGTTAAACCAGGTCACCTTGGGATGGTCACATTATTGAGCCCACCCCCCACTAAAACTAGAACCTTGCCTCCTTAATGAGACGCTGTTCAACTACACCGGGCTGCTCCCATCACCGGCTCAACATTCCAAAGGCATGTGCTCCACCGGGATTGGACAAGTTCAGGGGCACTGGAACGAATGGTGTAGCAGCTTAAAGTAATAATAGCGTGGCTTCCATAATATGCAGGGTTTGCAGTGTTGCTCAATGGCTTTCAACACTCCTGCTAAAAAAATTTTTTTTTAAAATCGTTCTGGCATCCTTGGTCTGGGAGTTTAATCAGCAGCTTGGAAAGAACATTTAAATTCTGCCTGGCCCAACTCACCAACTCATCCTTCTTTCGGTAGGCACTGCAGATATACAGTCCTGGGGCCTGACTGCTCTGTGCCCCTGCAGATTTAACCAACTGAATTGTGCACAAGTTGTACAACCTGAGCTGAAGCCTCACTACCATGAGGTCCTGGTAGGCTCTGGAATCCATGAGTTAGAAAGTTGGGGCAGGTCAACATAAAGTTGCATTGTTATAATTAAGAGATACCCTGATTTCTGTTGAAACAAAACTTATTTTAGCTTGGCTCAGCTTATTAGGAATCTCTTTCAACTAACCCAACAATGCCACTCAAGCCAGAGAAGAGTCCACATGGGTTTGCAGCAGCTTAAATTAGTAAGTCTTTTTAAAGACAGATTTTAAACCAATGCTGCTTTTTTGCACAGAAAAGGGCTTGGTTTCATCCTTCCCTTGCTTATGCTGGATGTTGACAATTTGTGGCTTGAGTTCTCTTTAAAACACAGTCATTCCTAGAAGGAATATCGTAGAGTTACTAACTGGCTTTGTACATTTATGGTGTCAAGGCCCCATTTGGGATCTCCTCATGATATAGATGCTTGACATGGCAACATGCCAGAGATCTAAAGAAAGCACCCCTGGCATCTATGCAACTGCTGCAGAAC
The DNA here is from genome assembly GCF_965140295.1 of Lepidochelys olivacea. NCBI lineage: Eukaryota > Metazoa > Chordata > Testudines > Cheloniidae > Lepidochelys > Lepidochelys olivacea. Next base: position 20,323,481 of record NC_140428.1, read on the forward strand.
AGAAGACTTCTCATCAAATTCCCTTCCCAGCTGGGAGAGAAAGCCCTTGTTTGGCAACTCCATATTCTAACACATAGCCACCTTCTGCCCCAGTGCCCTCAGATAAGAAGCAGGCATGTTTGTACATTTAGAAAAAAAGAGTAAAATCCCATTTCCATCCCAAGATTATAAAAGTCCTAACAAGACAACTTCATATATTAGCAGGGCTACCATCGTGAGCTGCCTGCTTCTGCAGTCTGCTAGCAGAGCAACAATCTAAACCTCAGAGAATTTAAAAAAGGAGTTTGTTCGAAGTCAACAGGGCTCTCTGCAACCTTGTAATGGCAATAAAACAAAGTGCATACAGATGCCAATTTCTGCATGAAGACTGGGAAAAGGATCTCATCTGAAGAGCTTCTTTGGTGCTCCATTTAATTAGTCCCAAGACTAAGTAAGCTTCACATGTGAAAGATCTCTGAACGACATTGAAGTTGTGAGAAAATAGTGGGAAGAATTTTTTGGATGTGAGTTGGGAAAGAATTAGAGCCAGTAGCACACTGTGTTTTTCCTACATCTGTGAAAGGGAAGAGATCCCATTTCTGAAGCTTGTTTATATTACAGTAACATCCACAAACCCCCAGAAGGGACTGGGCCGATCGCTGCATTAAGTTCATAAGTGAGAGGGCTGTCCCTGCCCCGGAGAGCCTACAATTGAGAGCAAGTAGGGATGCACCAGATCAGAATAGCCACAATGCACAAGTATACTAAGGATGGCCTATACCGTTCCAGCATGAGTCAGGAAGGAAAGCAGCCTGGCCCTGGTAGGGTCTGCAGCTGAAAGCGGTCCTCAGATTATTTCTAGAGAGAACATACAGCAAAGATTCCTTCTGCGCTCAGGAAAGAAGAAGCTAGAGTATTAAGGGATGCCTTCCCCTCCCATTCGAAGCTATGTTGATGTGTCCCAGGGAAGAGACGGCACACCAAAATATAGCGCAGCACCAGATCAATCCAGACTGTCCAACTCTCGTAGAGAGAAGCTGCATTTCCTTTATCAAATGTTTCATTTGATGGTAACCCTGCCACTGGTGCCAAGGTCCTGCTCACAAGGCAGCTGTTCATCAGTTTTTAAGGAAGCCTGGGTTAGAATGGCAGGAACTGTACACATGATATATTTTAAAACCCAAATTATCTTCCTTTAGTATGCGCAGCGTGCCGAGAGATGTCGAGAAGACTTTTCCCGGAACAATTTCACTTGCTATTGATATCTTCCAATAAGATATAATCTGTTTTTACATATGCTGCTTATTTTTTGCATCTCACACTGCTTAGACAATGAAGAGGCTTCTAAACCAGTTTCACTTTCAGGTTATCATGCACCAGCACCAATAGCCCAGGGCTTGCAGTGCTATCCCCGTAGGGGAATGCAGCACACTGAAGTCCAAAGCCTCATTTTCACTTATTTTAAAAGTTAAGTAAATATTTCTAGCAGAATCCAGTTTGAGAGAGCAAAAGTGCCTTCATTTTGGGCCGCACCTGCCTATCAGGGGCCCTTCTGTTGCATGGCCCAAAAGACAGGTTTCCTTGCAGAGCTGGTTTCCTTGGTTGTCCCCTTTGCAGCCCATCAGTCCCCTTGCAAACAAGGCTAACTTCATGAAGTAAATCTAACAGCAGTCTGGGTCTAATTTTTGCAGGGCTCCATGTGAAGGGATACAAAACATCAGCCTAATGTGGCAAAGGAGCCCAAATCAAGGGAAGTCAATTGTTAAATTATTATGTAGTCAGAGGAGAATGGGCCACAGGAGATGGATCACTTAAGGATTATCTGTTCATTCTCTCTGGAGCACCTGGCACTGGTCACTATCTGAAGACAGGATACTGGGTTAGATAGATCTTTGGTCTGACCTAGTATGGCCGTTCTTATGTTCTTATATTCTAATAGTGCAGTCCTGAGAAGTGCAAGGCATTTCACAATAAAGGCTAGCCAACCTAATACCCAGTCTCCCACTTTGGTCAGTGCTCTCGAGGTCTTTCTAGCCCACTCCTTAAAACTCCATGCTTTGTAATTCAACTAATATTAGTAGGGCTTGACAGAATTTGTTGCTGTTTTTTTAACAAAAATCAACATCAATGTTCTCCATCAAAATTAAGTTCTATTTTTATCGAGGTAAGTTTTCATAGTTGCAGGAAGTTATGGGTCAGACAAGACTAAAGAAATAAAAACTTTATAAACATTAACAGTTTCAAAAATCACATCAAAATATACAAAGTAACTATCCTTAAATCAAATTTTAACAAGTTCTCTAGAAGCATTCTGCTTACTTTGCCCACTTGTGAGTTTTAATTATCGATGGACTTTTTTAATTGGTTTGCGCGTACACAGTGAAACTGATGTTCATTGACATTTACTGATAGAAATCTAATCCTGCCAAGCCTTGTCATATTGTATTTGTCTGAGCCAGACTGCAAACATTTCAGCACAGGCACTGGACATGCTGGCCTGGTCTACACTTACAAGTTTTACTGGTATAACTATTTTGGTCATGGGTGGTTTGTTTTAAAGCAAATATTTATCCTGCTAAGGGCTCTAGGATGGATGCCGTTATAACAGTATAAAGATAACTTACATACTATAGCATGTTTCAGAGTAACAGCCGTGTTAGTCTGAACCAGAATGAGTTATGCCAGTACAAGCAGTTACACTGGTTTAAACTACTAGAGCAGTCAGAATAGCAGATTTTTCAGTTCCCAGGCAATCCCAAAAAAACTGGAGGGGGAAATTGTTGTGTGTCAAAACTAAATTTTTTTTCAAGCCCAAAACCAATTGTTGTTTTGACTCAGCTTTATGTGTAAGTGTTTAGACATTTCCTTTAAGTTGAAGTTAATTTTGAATCACTGACACTTTTTAAATTTTATATTTTCTGACCAGAAACAATTCAGCAGAATTGACAGTTCGTGGGGAGCCCAGGGGGGGTGTCAAAAAGTTTTACCGTGCTTGAACGACTTCATCTACACTGGTGGTTTTGTTCCCCCCCCCCCCCCACGTGCACCACAAAGCTTTCTAGGGTAATCAAGACCCTGATACAATCCCATTTAAACAATTCAATTTTTTTTTTAAACACACAGTAAAGGGCCTAAGTTTAAATTCTACCCCAGACAGACAGTAGGGGTTAGTTTTTTCTAACGTGACAGGTGTTGGCAATACGATTGTAGTACTACAGTAACCTAACGCAGCTGCCTGTGGTAAGGGTGGGAGAAAAGCACACTGAACTGTTGCCACTGCATAAGTTTGAACAGAAGCCAGCATCCAAATCATGCCCAAGAGGCACTAAGGAAGATCAGAGGCCACTTTTAAAAAAAAAAAAAAAAGACAATATTCACAGGCTTCTACAGACACAGGCCGATACACTCAGAACCTACAGCCAGTTTACCGATTTATAATCGCATCAACTTTATCTTGCTTCGAGGGGGAGTTAGTTTCAAGCATGGTTTTCTCTATACATGAAAATTTGGTTTTTTCAACCAGCCAGCCATGCACAGACCATAAAACAATCAGGAATAGGCAGAGCACATGAAAAATGGCTTCTCTACATTTTTATATTGGGCTTATGCAGGAGATGTGTGCTGGAGTGGACAGTCAGTACAATGGCTGGACGTTTACAATAAGCCAGTCAGAGAGGCACGTGCAACAAACAAGAAGAATGAAATTATTCATTCAGAAATGAACAAACAAGAGCTTTTCCTTGTAAGTTTAGGATACCATTCTCTAATTAAAACACTGAGAAACCAAACTTGTGTGCCCACACCCACTTTCCAATCTTTTTCACCCAGTTGTTTTTAAAGTAACCTGTGTGGACTTCAGTGTCCCTTCCACATAATTTCCCATTAGAAATAGTACAGTTCTAATTCCCAAAAATGTTTGTCTCACCCTAGCATTTCCACATACACCTCCACGAACAAGGTAGTTGTCCATATTATTGGACATGAGAGTCACAAGCAGCAGACTCTCCAGATATTGGAGAATGGCAGAACTTCTCCAGCCAACATAGTTAAAGCTTCCTCATGTTACACAACAAGCATTTGATGCCACTAGATTTTATGAGCCTAGCACAGGAAGAAAACCCATTAATTTTTGGGGGATCAGAGTCACTTCTAAGCTCTGGAGGGACCCTGAGTTTTAAGAAGATAGATCATACACAGAAGGTTGCATTAGGTGATATTCCTCTGGGAATAATGTGCTTATAAGAGACAAGGGGTTTTAATTCATAGAATATCAGGGTTGGAAGGGACCTCAGGTGTCAGCCAGGAGTGCTCAGCCTAAAGGCACTGCTACTGATCTATCAGAATCACGACTGAATGGGGAAAAGGAGGAAGAACAAACCTTCAGGATGACAACAGCTCAACCATCCTCTGAAGTCAGGGCCTTCTTTTAAAAGGAAGGGAAATGCAGAGTGGTCCAAGCTTTCTGGTTAGAGGAGCAACAGTAACTCAGATGTTGAGTTTTGCAGTCTGGTTTAAGTCTTCAGATTTTTCTTCCACTGGCTAATGGCTGGGGATTTAAGTTCCACTTTCCTCCCTTAAGAGGGGTGTTGAACACCAGGAAATGCAGGCCCAACAGCACTGGTTACATCCATGCAAACACTGAGCAAGTTTGCGGACACCTGAAGCCAGTCTCACACCAGTTGTCATTCTTCTCCCATCTCCCTTTCTAGTACAGGCTATCAAGGGCTGGCGGTGCAGTGGTTCTCCAACAGAGGCTCAAACCCTGCGCACTTGTGACCCAAGCAACCTATGAGCCAGGAATTAAAAGCTACGCCAGGATTTATACGTTCTGTTTATCAGCATGTTTGCTTGAGGCATCAATCCCAGTTTCCTTTCAAAGGAAGTTTATTGTTAAGGCTTGCACTGAGTCAGAAGGTTTCGAATATTAAAAGAAACATGTTTCAGTCTTCAGGACAGCTATTTTGCAGCTTAATAATGAGGCTGCCGCAGAAACTCACCAAGCCATGCTGATGACTCACGATCCATAGGGAAGGGGAGGGCTAGAAGGCAGGTGACATCCAAGAAAGCCTCTGCTGCAAGTATCCTTGCTTATCTCCTCTGAATGATGTCAGGAACGCATCCAAAAAAAATTCCTTCCCACTTCTGTCTTGCCATGAGCCAGCGTCCAGAAATGAGGGTGGAAAGGCTTCCGGCATGCACCAGCAGTTCCAGGCAGCATGCTCTAGCCACAGTGCCCAGCTCCTGCATTTCCAGGGTGTCGACAGGATTGATTCATTCCCCCACCCAGTCAAAATGAGTCCACACATCATGAGAAATCGCCCACCAAAACCAAGCAACGCTGCTTCCTGCATTAGCCAGAAGGCAACGCCGCGCAAATCAGCAGCATACCAACTTCAATTCTCCCAACAGCCTGGCTCAGCAGATTTCTCCTTCTGTAAAGACAGGGCTGACGCATTAAGGGACCTGTTCAAGGCCACACAGCAAGTCAGAGGTACAGCTGAGATTAGCCTACAATTCCTCCTGGCTCCCAGCCCTGTCCTCAATCCACTAAGCCACACTCCCTTGGGGCAAGCTAATGCTGCCAGAATGCTACAAGCACCAGTGGCCAGAGAACCCTGGACCTAAAAAGCCCAATCTCAGGCACAGCACCACGCTGCGAATGCGATGGTCACTGGCGACTGAGTGAGCATCTCTCTCATGCATCCGTCTGTCCCTTTAGCAGCAGCATCCCTGACCTCCCTCCACATACAGGGGTTCTTCCACCAACGAAACCCCTCTTATGAGCACATGCTCCCCTTCTAGATCAACAGCACACCAGGAGCCAGTTTGCAGGCAGCCTGATGGCGCAGAGGACTGATGAGATATGCAGTATTTCACCTCTACGTCACAGCTTTATACCCAGATTGGTAGGGACAGAGTTGTTACTGTGCTGTAGCTATTCACCAAGTTGGGTGGGTGTGTGCGAGGCCAGCATATGCCTTTAACACCAGTCAGCCTTGTTGGGGAGAGGTCAAGGACATCAAAGAAGCCTTCAACCCCTAGAAATGATCCTTCTAGGTCAGGGCTGAGGAAGCTCATGTTGCTGCAGATTCAATAGTGCAGAAAATGGCATCATTGATCGAGCCCCTTTCAGCACCATTAAAATCACAGATTTAACCTCTCCAATATTCCACAGACTAGACCCACTCCTAGCCCTGATCATACATCTTTAAAAGAGCACTGTAAGCCGAACTCATGTCTCTTCACTCTTAGAGCACTCCTGGAGAGTTCAGGCTGGCGCCAGCCTCAACAACACTCATTTGTTAACTCCGGTAGGGTTTGCCTCGAGATTGTACCAAAGCTGCATTAACATTTTAGTTTCCAAGACTGCAGAATTGTTATGACTAGAGTGAGAGAAGCTAATTAGAGTGTCACTACTATGGAGCCTGCCACCATGTAAACCTGTCACAATACAGAGTAACTGCAACCCACATTTCATCAGAGCCAGGAAAACCTTAAGTTCAGAGGGAGGTGAAGCCTGTCCACTGGTCAGACCAAAAGCGACCAAGTCTAGAAGTGCCACCAACTCCCTGTATCTCGTTGCAAGCAAGTCTCAGTTTCCCTCTGTTCCAGTCAACCAAGCTGGACAACTAGGTGCAACTTAGGATCATCTTGATAGTGAACTTCTAAACTCTTTTGTATGCTGAACAGACAATGGCCTTTGCTCTGCACAGCCCTACACTGGTCAGGAATGATACCCCTCTACAGCATCTGGGACACACAACACTGGAGCCAGTCATCCGCTGGAGTGTAGTTTGCTGGAGGAATTCACTCTTAGATCTAGTCTACACTGAAGTTAGGTGGACATAGCTATGTCAGTCCAGGGGATAAGAAACACCCCCACAAGTGCCATAGCTATCCCGACCTAAACCCAAGGGCCCAGAATGCTTCTGTCAAGTTAGCTACCATCACTCGGGGAGGGGGTGTTCCTAAACAGCCTGGCAAACCCCGTCTTTTGGCACAGGCTGTATCTTGGCAGTGTAGACATACCCGGAGTTACTTTGCATCACCTCTGCCAGTAAAATTATATAAGTGCATAACCGCATATTATCAAAGCCATATTATAAACTATTTCAACACACGTGTACTGTGCAGTGTAAACATACTACATAAGATTGTGGGAAAACACCAATCCTATTCAGCATTGATAATTAGTCTACTGGACCATGCTATTTCTAAACACAGAAATGGAAGCCAGGACCTCCTGGCATACTAGTCCTGGCTGGGCCAACAGCCCCCCCCAGTGCTCCAGACCCACTAGTTAAGTCTGGAAACAGACAAGTTTAACATCCGATAGATATTTGCCTACCTCACAGATTGTTGTGAAGTGGTTTATACAGAATGCATGCACACACAAGCTAATTATTAAATGCTACCGCTGCACCTTTCAGTCAAGGATCCAAGTCATTTACAAACACTGCCACAACCCCTTCTGTGAAGCAGATACACCAACCCCTTTTTACAATCAGGGAAACTGAGGCACAGAGATTAAGTAACATTCCCACGGTATCACACCACAGGAGAGCCATTCCCACGGTGTCACACCACAGGAGAGCCATTCCCAGGAAAAGGAATCAGACATTCTGGTTCCCAGTCACACGCGCCTAACGCTGAAAAAATTAAGTAATTCTGTGGGCATGTTTCCTCCTTTACATACCAGATGCAAAGCCACGTGTAGCGCAAGGCTGCATTCTTTGGATCCTAGTCATTTCAGACACCCTAGAGCTCTCCTCCACAGTTAGGCTGTGAAAGAACAGAGCCTCCTCAGTTGTTAAGAGAAGGCACCACTTCCAGAAGCCCTGGTCAGCACAGCAAGAGGCCTGCAGGAAAGGGGAGAGTTCGGACAAACATGCCGTGTCACGGTTCAGGGCAACTGCACCCGTATTTCCCCCTCTATGGCCCAGCAAAGGAACCTGCTCTAGTAGCCTGGCTCCTCTCGTCTCCTCCCGCACTTCTGTGCGGCCTGGAAATGGGCCAGTCAGTTCACCGCCTACACTGTGAATCCCCAGCAGTTGACTGCACAGCAAGCCTGCTTGGCCTTCCTTCCTTGGAGGCTACAAACAGTGTAATTATCCCAGTTACCACACAGCCCTTTCTAAGCGTTATTCTTCATGTACCAGCATTGACAAGGTACATTAACAATAAAAACCTACCTGCAAGCTGATAGCTTGCCAGAGATCACCCCTGACTGCAGCAAGGGCTCTGGGATGCGGAAGGGTCCTTCAAACACCAAGCCCTTCTGAGGTCATAAGTACATAACTGGCTTGGCTCAGAACAAGCACGGACTTGAATCTGAGAAGCACTCTTATCCAGTTTGAGCCTTTGAGTTTGTCCGTACATAACAGGTGATCAGCAGACAATGGAACCTGCTCCCTGAGGAGAAACCCAAAGGACTGGTCCGGAGATCAGAAGTTACCTTCCCGGCCTCCCAAGTACTTCCTAAGTCTCCCACTTTGCTTGGTCTGTCTAGCCCATTGTTTCACAGAGTCCTTTGAAGCTCATAACACTTCCCAAACGTTTACACCGGCCACATCTCCTAAAGAAGTTACACACAATCCTACAACAATACAAACATTTGCATTTTGAATACAATGAGCTCCTAAAACACTTAAACTTAATTCAATAAGGTTTGTCACACAGGATTTTCCCAAACTAGCAAGCTAGGTGCTCACAGGCAGAACGTTGGTCAGAACAGTCTGAAATTTGTTTGGCTCAAAGGCTAACCTGATGAACTGTTTGAGCCGACTAAATGGCGGTACACTTGTCCAGCCATCTCAAATAGATTGAGGTTAAGCCAGCACTAGGAAATATAGGTTTAAAGCTCACTGGACTCAAGGAAAATGATGAAGTGTTTGGAATAGCAACTTGCTACCCTATACTTCCAGCTGAGGAGAAGTCAAGCAGCATGACTGTGACTAAGCAAGAGCTGGAGATGGGAAAAAATGTGCACCCTGTGAGTCAGTACAGTTCTCCCAGCCTTTTGTGGGAAGGGGTGTCCGACACCGGAAGAATGGCCTTGCAGTTAAGGCAGGGGACTGTGGAGATCTGGGTTCAATTCCCAGCTTTGCCAGAAACTTCCTGCGTGAAGTCAGGCAAGTCACTTATTACAACTTAGTTTCCCCTCTGAAAAACAGACTTCCCCAACCACTCATTTCTGAGGCAAGAGGGCCATGCAGACATCCCCCTGACTGTGATACTCTTTCCCTCCCCACAGAATGGCGACAGAGCATAACCTATCAACAGCTTATTTTTAAAGCTTGCTCTAAACAGGACAGAGCTGGCTTGCAGCCCAGTTTAGTGCTCTTTACCCCCTCACAACCATGTCCAAGGTTCAGCAGAGAGCAAACAACTGCTTGCCCAACACGCGCCAGAGGCCTCACAAACTGGATTAATATACAGACCCACTGCATTTTGGTGGAGTTTCTTCATTCAGCTGGAGCGAGCTAGCTGCCAGCAGAACCTCCCACTGAAACGCAGGCCTTGTCCTCGGTTTAATGGCTGTTCGACTGGGGCAACCTGTGTGTACACGCGCTTCAGTTTAGGGGTGGCTTATTTCAGCTTAAATAGATTCCTAACTGACTTAACCTAAGCCAAACTAAGTGTGTCCACACAAGGATTTCTAAGAGATTTAAGTGAAACCAGAGGAGCATTCTTGTTAAAACAAAGTCTCAGTGATAAGATTAAGCAATAATGGAGAGAGAGGGGAGCACCTGTATCAGGGCTTTTACTGCAGTGGTAAATGGCTCCCTGATCCTGGCAGCCTCCCACCAACCAGGCTATTTATAGCTGATGAGTGCTAAGTGAGCTGCTGAAGGCAGCAGTATCCATTAAGGAGAGAGGACATCCATACGAGCCCTCGCTCTTGCTGCTGAACCCGATAAGGTTAACAAAACCCCAAAGGAATAGAGAACTGTCCGAGAATCTCCGAAACACAAGCACCACTCAGGCCCTGGCTTACATACTCTATCAGACCAACAAAGACACATGAAATTCAACCATCTCTCTCCACTCCATTTCAGATTCCAGAGAACTACTGTTGCAAAATGCTATTATCCCTATTCAGTTATCAGCCTGCACCCACAAGGACATTCCTTCCAGCACAGTTTGCTGGTGCTTTGCTTCTAACAAAGACATCAAGCTATAAATTTTTCAGTGGCTCCAGCCCTGTGCCTCACCACTGACTAGTATTTTGAATGAAGATCTAGGCTAAACATAAACCAAAAGGACGCAAGAGGCACTGGCTGAGGAAGCTCTTTGTGACGGAAAGCGGGAATAATCGATCCATCAGGATAACTTGAAACTGGTCAATGAGTATGGCTCTTTCCATTAGCCTATAAATAAATGATTGCTAAGTAATCAAGCAGCTGTAACCTTGTCTGGAAGTCACATGTGACCAGCTCTGCTGGAAATAACTCCCTAAATCTTTAAGATCTCAGTAGAAGGAGAATAGACTTATTCTCACTACTTTGTTGCCTGGTGGCTAGAAGGAGGAATGGTCATTTTTTATCATAGTATCCAGAGAACACAAGGACTGTTCATCAAAATGAAGTAAGGAAGTGGGTTCCAGGAAACTTGTGTCAATCAGAATTATCCATGGCTTTATCTACTCTTGTACTGCTTTAACTACATCAGTACAGTTAAAGCAGTTCCCCAATGTGAGCACAGTTACAGTAATATAAAAGTGATTTATTCCAGTTAAGTTTACTCCCCCTTCTTGTGCCGGAATAAGTTATACCAATATAAGGCAGTTTTATACCAATATAGCTGTGCCCATACTAGGGGTTGTACAGGTACAACTATTTTGGTCAAATGAAAGTCACACCACTAACCAAAATAGTTATGCTGGGAAAACTGAGTTTAGACCAGATCTTCACTTCTGCCCATCCCTTCCCCACCCAATAGAAGAAAAGCCCTCTGTCCTAAAGGATGCTTTAAACATACAAGAACCTTCTTTCCTTCCCACCATGCCCCTCTCATCTGGAAAAAAAAAACCCTGGGCAGTTTCAGTGCTTCAGAACCCACACTTCAAGAAGGCTACAAGTCCTCAAGTTAGTACAACTCCAGCTCTGCATCCAGATGTTTTGGGAGGCAGTTATCTAAAGTCCTGTCTTTATTACCATCATGCACACACACACAGGGCAGCTGTGCAACACATCTCCCAACCCCCACTTACAGCTACACTGCCACAGCTATTTAAGAAGATGTACCAAGGACAGCACCTATTGTCTTGAGGTTCCAATGCCTCTTTCACAAGGACCAAGAACCTGGAAGCCTATCTGATCCCCATTCAACTGAGAAAATTGTTTGTACTGTGACCCCATGGCACAAAGCAGCCTCCTTCGAGCCAAGAAATGAGAGTTCACAACGTGGACACACTGATTTGGCAGGGGGCGGAGAGGGAGATCCTCACAGGCCTATGGCCAAGCATACTAATGAGCACTTAATCAACCCAGTAGCGAGATGCAAAGCTCACCAAGGCCTTATAATTAGCTCTAAGTTCTTCCCCCTCTTCATTTGCATTTGAAGAATGGCAGCCAAGTTTATAGTGTGGTAACAGATAGGGCCATGTCAGGGGAATGTGACATGTGACCCCAAACCCAAAATTAGGCATATAATAGCCTAATCCAGATGTTCCAGTTTCCTTTCTTGTATCACATACAACGTGGAAGCTTGCTAGTGTTTAATTCCCCTAAACTTGCCTTAGTGCACATGCTATCTGCTGGATAGTCTTCTATGAGATCACGTGGCTATGCAGGACCTACTGCTTTACTCTACCTTGGCTTTAAAAGCCACTAAGATTGGACTCTGAGCAAAGGGAGGGAGGCATTGGAGCAAGTTCTAACTGTGACTCAAGTTTCGCTTTCGGCCTTACAAGCACAGATTTGCTTCAACACAGATTTGCCTGTGTAGTTTCACTTGAAAAGAAACGTGCCAGGCTACACTTATGCATCTCTCCCCAGTCACTGAAATGTGTTGGTTAACATAAGAGGAGACGGGGGGCTATTAAAATGGCTACTGATTTATACTAGCGTAAGGTGTGCTTTAGAGGGCAAAGTGAGTTTGTCCCTACAAAAATAGAGAGTAAGTTCCAAACAGAGGAGTAGCATGAAGAGGCCAAGCTGAAAACAAGCCACGAAACCTGAGGTTGTCTTTACTGCAAAAAAGCAAAAGAGGGTTTTTACATCAAGATAGCTTGATGGAAGGTAGTGGAAGGAGGTTAAGTAGGGTTGACCTCAACTTGCCATATCGAGGCAACTACTTGTGCCTTGTCTGCACGGGGATTTTACATTGTTTGCTTCCTTGACGCAAAATAAAAAGCCACACTCACCCTTTCTGCAGTGAAAGCACAGCCAAGAGGCAGATATCAGCAGGAGGAAGTTAGAGCAGAGATTGTGCAGGGCCTTGAAAGTGAAGGACAGGAGCTCAAATCTGATGTGGTAAGGGGCCGGAAGCCCATGCAGCAGACTGTTCAGTATTCTGAGCGTGGAACATCTGCTCCGAATCTGGCTGTGTGCCCTTCCTGATTTTGTTACGAAGGGTTTTTGCTTTTAGCAACAGTATAAATTTAGTGCCCATGTGTGTGGTTTGTACAATTATTTGTAAACTGAGAAAGTCAATAATGCCAAACTTGCACATTTCAAAGTGAGCCCAGGGATCCTGGCTGCTAGAATTCCTCCCCTACTTGCACACTGGAACTAGGTGTTCTGCTGTTTTGACACAACTGCACACTAAAAGAAGTCTGTGGTCTTAAATATCCTATTACTGAAGTTCTTATCCAGCCTCAGCAGTGGGTTTGTTTTTTTCCAACCCCAAGTTTCAAGACTTCCTGTTTTGTTTTTAACAGTTTTCTGTTACATTTAATTCAATGACCCACCATAAGTTGTCCCTAGAAACATCCTTCTACACACAAAAGTCTCCTTCAATCATGCCGCTGCCAAGATCTCCAGCAAGCCACTCAGCTCAGATAGGTGGGTCTCACCATCCAAAGTAAGTAGCTAATAAGTTTTGTAAGTCTGTTCCTATACTCCCCCCACAGCAAAAGGCATTGTTTGATAGAGCAACGTTTCTTGTGGCATTAGTGGAATGGGCCAGTAGGCTTTAAGGTAACTACAATCATCTGGCAAGAGTTTGCCCTGGGTTGGTTTCCACTCCTGTTCTAAGGTCCTCAAGCTTTCTCCAGACTTTGGACTGCATCTCAATAAAAATATAGTCTCTTGGACAGACCCACTTGCAATAGCATGTGCCACTCCCCCATTTGCCCATGTGCAACAATAACATCCTTGTGGTAACTCCAGCAATTGCTTACATGGAAGAGCAACATTAGGGAAGTAGTTTGCTGTGTAATACAATGTAGTAGCTGGGAGTGAGTCAGCACATTGACACGAGCCAACTCTGAAGACCAGCAGCAAGAACTCCACAGACCACGGTTTGGAAGCCTCCGTTCTCAGACACATTCACTTTTTATATCCCACAAGCATTACCCTTGATTGCACAATCTCTTCAGGAGCTCATCATGCAACTAATTAGTGCCCTGCCCCAGCCCTCTACAGGAACCACTAGTGGGAGAGATTAAATAACTCTCCCATTATTAGTCTGCTCACATGAAGAGCAGGGCTGCTCATTTGACAGGTCTCCGTCTTGGGTGACGTCCAGGTCAGGGAAATAAGCACCAAATCAATCATTGCAATCCATGCTGTTAGGGAGCTCTAGCGGTATTACTGCCCCTACTACAATATCAGTGCAAGCTTCTCCTGTAGATATTACACTGTTGTGACTTACCCCTTTAAACACCGGGTGTAAACTGCACTGGTGCAGCATCTACATTAGGGCTATGCACTGGCGTGGCTGGACTGAAAGAGCCTGATGCATGCACATTGGCACAGATTTCCCTCATCTAACCAAACCCTCGAGGACTGGGAGCAACTCCCTCCTCTCATCCCAACCCGTCTCTTTTTCTTACATGTGAGTAGTGGAGCCCTGCTTTTAGGCTGGTTTAGAGTTCCAAGTCAAAACCTGCTTCCATCCTTATTAACTTCATCCTGATGAACTGCCAGCCAGCTGCTCTTGAAGTGCGTGCCGCTGGTGCAGGAAGAGCATAGGTAAGCGCTGAGTACTCCAACCGCTCACCATATCAGCCTACCACATGAACCTAGACCGGCATGTAATACCTTCCCCTCCCCGCCACCACACACAGAGGAAGAAGCTGTTGCTTTGCAACCTTTGTTGCAAATGCTGCACCCATGAATGAACAGCATCATATCAGCTGAAGAATCAGCTGCATCTTCAGCTACATTTACAAGACAAGCAAGACCTCCAGGGCAAGCAGCCCACATCTTTGCACCGGGCAGGAGACAATGGGGACACTGTCCTCAGCGGCCATGCTTCATTTCACTTTTAAAAACTCATGGAAAAGTGTGACAAGAAGTACAATACACTGCAGTGTTAGACCAGAGACCAGATAAAAGAAATGGAGACAAAACTGAGTCTTGAAAGTTAAAAAGATTGTCAGTCATAATTACATCAGGTTGAATGCATGCTTTATGGGATTTTTTCCTGAACAGTTCTGGGGGAAATGATGAACAATTTAACTCCCCTTCCCCCCCATGAACTAGGAATCAAACACTCTAATACAAATAAAGGTATCCTCAGGGTCCCCTGTAAATACCACTGAACTATGAAAATAAAATAAATAAAAACTTACTGGATTAAATGCAAGACTCCTTGAACTTGAAAATTAATCAGTGTATGCAGCAGCTTATGTACAAATCCATAGGGCTAGGAATTCCAGTGGACTAACTGGCTCAACTGCAAATCAAATGCCTTCATCAATTCCTAACCAGCCCATTTTAAAGTGCACCATTTATAGCTTACTGGTGGGAGGGACTGAATATTAAACCAACTCATTTTGTGCCCACGATCCACATGAAGCCACCTGACTCCACAGGACAATACACCATTACGGCAAATTAGTTCCCAGAAAACCAGACCACAGCTTAGACACATCCAACATACGGGATCCAAAAAAACAAACTCCCAATCACATTATAATGCACTTCAGTGATCTCTGAAGAAACGGAGACAATGCACTCAGCTGCACCAGCACAGTCCCCCTCCAGGGGAATACTCTGCTGTGAAACAATTATGATTCCTATTGCCTCTGCCATACCAAAAAGATGAATGGGCAGAAGGAGGGAGGAATAAATTACACCTCAATAGGTCAGTCATCTTCCTTCTTGATAAAGCCAGAACAGCCAAGGCACGGCCAGGCAGATTGACAGAGCAGTTCGGTGTATTTAGCATTTAAATGTCACCCTATTTGGGGGTGGAGGAGAAGGGAAGAGCGTATTCCGTGTATCAATTTTTAAGTCCCCCTTGAAGGTGCCATTTAACTTTTAGATTACTTTATAAGGAGTGGAATAGTTCCATCTTATTCCCAATGCACTTCATATCAACCGGCTCTGCTCACAGGGCTGTCCCCCACTCACTCCTACAATTGTCATCCCCCATCTCATTCTACAGTCCCATGTAAACAGATCCCTGGTTATAGTGAATGGGAATTCTGCACATGGACTGCTCAGAGGATCAGGCCTTCAACCTGAGGCTATAAATTAGAGAGAAGAGGTGGGTGAGGCAATCTCCTTCTGTTGCTTAAAGAGAAGCTTTCAATCTCCAAAGAGCTCTTCTTCACATCTGCTCTTTCAGCAATAGAAGTTAATCCAACAAAAGGTATTCTCTCTCTCACTTTGTCTCTTTCATGGCCTGGGACCAACATGGTTACAGCAATGCTGCAAATCTATAATTTAAACAGTATTTCTCTGTTACAGAGCCTGCTGGTTACATTCTGAATGGATGAAGCAAAACATATACATAAAAAAAACCCAAAAAATTAAAATCAACCCTTCCCCTCCCCAAGCTGTATCTGTCCTGCGTTGCTGATAGGAGTAAAAAGCTCAATTCCCCCTCAGGAAGGCTGATTGTAAAAATGACAACAATCACTTAGAGCTTGTCTATACTTGCAAGTAGCATTTCAAGTGTAGACAACTACACCAGAAACAGTAGTGGGAAAGCTCTCTCACAATTCTCCCATGGACCCAGCCCTGTCTACAGAGGGGCTGAGGTCAGTATAATTATCTCTCTCAGGGGTGTGGATTTTTCACATCCCTAAGGCATGAGCTATGCCAATGCAAGTTCCCAGTGTAGAGCAGCCCTAAGTCCGACCCAAAAGGACGCTTCAAGCAGGGCAGTAGGTAGACCTTTTACAATGAACACTTAGTTTAGGTGTAGCTCATGAGGCGTCCGGTTGTTCATTAGCCATTGGCTCAGTCAGGAAGCTACAAACGCCAAACAAACTAGGAGACACCCCCCACCCCACCATGAAGAGCTCTGCGAAAGCTCAAAAGCTTATCTCTTTTACCAACAGAAGTTGGTCCAATATTACCTCACCCACCTGGTGTCTCAAATTAACTGCATTTCATCTTTACTTGTCAAGAGTATTTTGTCATGGAAATGACAGACACCAACTATTTAGGACCAGGCTGAGGTCTTCTTATACTACCAAGATGACCATGTTGTAAAAATAACCATGTTCATTAGATTTGCAAGGTGTGCTCCACAGACCATTCAAAGCAGCACTGTCAGGCATACACTTAACAAACAAACCTATTTCCTTAGTTAGTTTAAATCGACATTATCAGTGTTTGCCTTTCTCACACACACACACCCAGGGCAGAAGATGACCTCTGGCTGTTAAACATTTCCTTGCATCCCAATCACTTGATTTTCTGATAAAGGAAATAAAGCATTTGCCCAGGTCCCCAGCTGACAGCTCTGTTGACAACTGGCACTTACCGTTAGCCCAGCTAATCTTAAGTAATTTGCATCTGAAAAGGAATCTGCCATTCACTTTTGCCCTATGGTGAAGATGCTACAGCAGCTCCTTTAAGTTGCACAAACAAGGGCATAAAGCATAGAGGAATCAGAGTTATGTACTGTTTAGTTTGGGGTTTTTTCTTTTCTTTTTTTTTTTAAATTTGCATTGAGCTAGTTCAGTTACTAGAAGAAAAAAAAAAAGTTCTTCCCTGTGAACTTGA
The DNA here is from genome assembly GCF_965140295.1 of Lepidochelys olivacea. NCBI lineage: Eukaryota > Metazoa > Chordata > Testudines > Cheloniidae > Lepidochelys > Lepidochelys olivacea. The sequence continues at coordinate 20,340,589 of NC_140428.1, forward strand.
AGAGGGAGGAAAAATCCACATGCCAACTCGGTTTTCAAGAGCCAGTGTTTGCTCAGCAGCTGCAGCTTAAGGTGCTGCGGGGGAGGGCGGAGAGGAGAAATCCTGACTGTTGGCAAGGTGGGGAGATGGAGCAGGAAAGGGAATTCACCCGCTCAGCAGAAGCGCCACAGGTGAGAGCTCCCTTAAAGCGGGGCGTTTTGGGGGAGGAGGGCGGCAGAGAAGAGAGAGGGGCCGGCACACAAGCGCGGTACTTGTCTCTACCCCAGTGTGGGCCGCGCCACAGGAAACTGAAGCCACAGAAGGTGGGAAGGGAGGACCGGTCCCTCGCCAAGTTTCCATTAACCCCTTCGCGCCGGAGCCGCCCGGCTCCACGCCGCCTTTCCCGGGCTGCTAACGGTTTCCTGCGATGGGCGAGGGAAGCCCACGTTACTCCACCCCGCCCCCGGACCCTCCATCCCGCCCCGCAGCTTCGGGGGCGGGGGCCCTTTCCCGGCGGCTGCCCCCGGGGCGACCGAGCACCCGCCCCGCGAGACAGCCGGTGGCTTGTCCCAGGGGCCGCCTGCCCGCCTGCCCGCCGCCGGGGCGCTGCACGCCAAGGGCAGGCTCGGCCAGCCCGCCGCCGCCGGCACCCGCTGGCCCTTGGGGAAGGGGCACATCCGCCGCCCCCCCAGCCCCGGCCCCGGCGAGCCCCGCTTCTTACCATGCGAGCCCTCCTCCCCGAGCAGGGCTGCTGCCTATCGCGCCGGGGCGCGGCAGCGGAGCATGGCAGCGGCCGAGGCCGGGCTCTCCCCGCTCCGGGCTCCGCCGGGGGGCCGCTTTGTCCTTCGGGGGCGGGGTGGCGGGGAGCTCGGGCAGGTTTCCTCGGGGCTCCTCGCCCGCGTCCTCCCCGGGCAGGGCCGCTGGGATGCCCAAGCGACTGCGGGGGGGGGGAAACCAGCCCCCCACCCCTGGCACGCAAGCCCGGCTCCTCCCGGGCGGCCGCCGCCTCGTGGGGGCCCGCCCCGCCCCGCCCCACCCCACCCCGGGCAATGTCAGGGCTGGAGCCGCTCTCGCCGGGCTCCTCCTGGGCGCCAGACGCGAAGAAGCTCCGGCCGGCGGGATCACATGGGCCAAATAGCTCCCAGCTGCCGCTTGGCGCCGCCCCGCTCCCGGCCCCTCCTCTCGGCGGGGCGGGGGGAGCCGCCGCCGAGCTCCGGAGCAGGAAGAGTCCTCGGCCCGGGCCCGCCGCGCCCGCCCTTTGCAGCGGGGCTGGGTGTGCCGAGGTGAGAAAAGCCCCCCCCCAGCTACAGAGAGCAGGAAAAAGTTTCTCAACCCGGCCTCCTTCCTGGGGGGCTGTGGAATCCTCTTCATTGGGGGGCGGGGGGGGGGCTTAAGAGTAGGTTGGACCAACAGCTGTCAGGGATGGTCTAGGGCTAGGTTTACTTGGTCCTGCCTCAGTGCAGGGGGCTGGACGGTTTTCTCAAGGTCCCTTCCTCCAGCCCTACGTTTCTATGCCTCTGTGAGCTGGGGGTAGGATCGGGGGGCTAGGAAGTGATGTAAAATCCAGATTTTTACCGGATTGTGGTGGGGTCTAAAAGGCCATTGTGCCAGGCACCCTACAAACAGATACTGACGAGTTTGCCACCCAAAGCCTAGATCCTGTAAACACTTATGTACCCCGCTTAACTACACTACTCTGATTAGTTCCACGGATGTCTTCAGGACACCTCTGGTAGCAAAAGTGGAGCACATGCAGAAGCCTTTGCAGGATGGGGGCTGCAGTGCATACTGCCGGCCCCAAGCATTCAAACGCCACAAGTCAGGCCCCATAAAATCAGAAAAATGGCTTAAAAATCATGAGATTTAAAAAATAATACACTGCCAGTTCTTTTTATTGGCTTTCTCCTATTTGACCTTTTGGGTTACCCTAGGGACACATTTTCAAACCTTTCACTCTCGCCATGAAGGCAAGAGGCTTACTTAAAAAAAAAGAGGCAGAGATTCTCACCTACTCACATGATTCCAGGAGTTGGGATTTTGAGAAAAATATCAAATAGAATGAGAGTTGGCAACACTTGATAAGTTTATGAAAGGGATGATATGATGATTTTTTAAGGTCAGGCTTGACAAAGCCCTGGCTGGGATGATTTAATTGGGGATCAGTCCTGCTTTGAGCAGAGGGTTGGACTAGATGACCTCCTGAGGTCCCTTCCAACCCTGATATTCTATGATTCTATGGGATAGCCTAATTTTGGCAATTAATTGATCTTCAGCTATTAGTGGTAGATATGCCGAATGGCCTGTGATGGGATGTTACATGGGGTGGGATCTGAGTTACTAAAGAGAATTCTTTCCGGGTGTTTGGCTGGTGAGTCTTGCCCACATGCCCAGGGTTTAGCTGATTGCCATATTTGGGGTTGGGAAGGAATTTTCCTCCAGGGCAGATTGGCAGAGGCCCTGGGGGTTTTTCGCCTTCCTCTGCAGCATGGGGCATAAGTCACTTGCTGGAGGATTCTCTGCACCTCAGAGTCTTTAAACCACGATATGAGGACTTCATTAGCTCAGACATAGGTTAGAGGTTTCTTACCGTAGTGGGTGGGTAAGATTCTGTGGCCTGCGTTGTGCAGGAGGTCAGACTAGAGGATCATAATGGTCCCTTCTGACCTTAAAGTCTATGATTCTGTGATTCTAACACTGCAGGGTAAAAATTTCTACTTGTCTAATTCCTTACCTATGTCACAAATAACACCTTACGTTATTAATGCACAAAGCATTTTGTTTTACTATTTATACACTTTGTTTATTTTTATTTATTTGTGGACAAATAAACCCAGTTCCACTTTTGTTTGTGAACCGTCTAGTCATTGCAAACACTTTAGTGGAAGGTGTATTTAAAAAAACGCAGTTTAATTAAAAAATAAATCATGAAAACAATTCTATTGGTTTTAGGTTCTCCGAAAAGGAAATTGTGGGACAAATTTGACTTGATGGTCTCCTTTTAAGAGGTGCATTTTCAGTATTCCCAAGCGAAAGGTCTGTTTGTAACCATACGATTTAGGGCTGTGAACTTATGAGTTCTCATAAATTAAGCAAGCTTGAACTTGATCAGTATTGAATGGAGCACCTCCAATGGCCACCTAGGGGGTGCAGGAAGTGGTCTGAATGGTTCAGTAGGTGGCACTCTGCCATCCGAGTCAGTATTGAACCAGTACCCCATCCTGGTGCAGAAGGTGGTGGATTTTGAGTTGAGACATTCAAATCCGGTCCTGACCGCCTGTGGTCATTAAAGATCCCATGACACTTTCCCCAAGAAAAGCAGTGTTAGTCCTTATGGCTTGGCTAAATTTGAAAGGGCCTGATTCTCATCTATGCTCAGGCATCTTTACACTGCAGAGCCTTCGTTTAACTAAGAATCATACTTCAAGTTGTGTAACTGTGTTGTGCCTACCTAAATGCAGTTTAAGTTAGAACACTTTCTCTCCTGTTAGTTTTCAGAGTAGCAGCCGTGTTAGTCTGTATCAGTAAAAAGAAAAGGAGGACTTGTGGCACCTTAGAGACTAACCAATTTATTAGAGCGTAAGCTTTCGTGAGCTACAGCTTCATCCGATGAAGTGAGCTGTAGCCCACGAAAGCTTATGCTCTAATAAATTGGTTAGTCTCTAAGGTGCCACAAGTCCTCCTTTTCTTTCTCCTGTTAGTGTGCTGTGCTCTTTTTAGTGATGACTGAAGTTCAGAAGCGCATAAGGGGATTCTTTTCTGTGCACATCATAGGATTGTCTTTGCTGCAAAAAAGGAGGTTTTCACAGTGGGATAACTAACATTAGCTATCCCACTATAAAATCCTAGTGGAGACAAATCACTATAGCTTTTACTGCAAGGTAACTAGGTGAGTTTAGGAGTATAGTACATTTACATGACATGAAGGTAGTTATTCTAGCGGCCTAGTAGGACCTGGGAATTTAAAGATAAAGCACAAAATCCTTTAACACGCTGTATTGCAGGAAAGAAAAGGGAGAAACAAATGTTAAAAATATATAGGTAGCTGGCATTTTCAAAACCACTTTGTATTGACTTGACTCTTCCCCATTTAAGCCAATGGAAGTTTTCTATTCATTTCCGTGGCAGCACTGAGATGATTTGAAAATCCCACATACATACTTTTCCCCTTGTGTGCTTTTTATTTGAACAGGTGGTGGGTCAAGCCCTGAAGTTCCACACTCAGCTGAAGTCAGTGGGAGTTTTGCTTGAAGAAGGAATGAGTAGGGAGTGCAAGATTTTGCCCTGTGCAACAGCTCCAAGTTTAGCCAGGACTGCAGTGACAGCCGCCTGAGCTAATCCTTCTTTGTCTGGGAATCAATTCTTTGCAGCTGTTAAAGTCTCTTGTCCTGCCCCACATGCATTACACATCTCCATGCAGAAATTTTTGCTCAGAAAATTGTGGCATGGATACTAACACTCAGTACTGTGGCTATCTTTATTTTGGTATTTAAAAACACCAATTCCACTCTAAATCATTCTCATTTACACTGAGGCTTCTTTACACCATTCTGGCAGCGTAGACATCATTAAATTACGTTACACCTACTTTAAGGCTCTTTTATACTATCAGAAAGATGTCAATGGGGTCTTAATGTAATGCATATCTGACCCATGGAAGTTAATGTAGGCTGAAAAGGCCTTGTAACCCAGAAAGGGGTAGTTGTGTCACCTTCGGCTCACTGTTTAATTTGTATTGGAATGTTTTGCTTGTGAAAGATGTTGGATGAGGTCTGAGGTCTTTGGTTGGCCCCCAGAATAGATACAGCCAGGGCAGCAGCAGTGCCAGTTTCCCTGCAAACCTGACCTGGAGGTCCCACATGTGGCACTGAGCAGGTTTCTGTTGGACTCTCCTGTTGCTGCCAGTGAGGGTTCCACTGACCGTGTCTGCGAGAAGCCTACCACCTCATTTCACATAAGCCACCAAACAGCCATCAAGAGGTTAAAACTTTTAATATCTACCACTGACTAGAGATCAAACCTCCGAAGACCCATTGCTTGGGGGAGAGGGATAGCTCAGTGGTTTGAGCATTGGCCTGCTAAACCCAGGGTTGTGAGTTCAATCCTTGAGGGGGCCATTTAGGGATCTGGGGCAAAAATTGGGGATTGGCCCTGCTCTGAGCAGGGGGTTGGACTAGATGATCTCCTGAGGTCCCTTCCAACCCTGATATTCTATGATTCTAAGTCCCTATCACTTACAAAGAGCCCGTTGGATTTACTGATGCTTAACCGTAGGGGTTGGGAAAGTCCCTCTTTCACCGCATGTGCGTTGTGCCCCAGGGGAAGTACAGCTGAGGCAACAGAGTGCTGCAGCACCATAGAGGGGAACCATGCCCCTGCGTGAACTTAAAAGCTCTTGCATGGAGATTCCAAAGGAGCCCGTAGCTACTGCTCCCTTGCTGCCTTATGAACCAGTGTGAGGTTCTCCTGCAGAGAAGGAGGCCAAGTCATTGGTGACTCCCAAAAATAAGTTCATCAGGTGGGAGAATTCTACAGCGAAGACACCACCCAGCTGCCTGTGAACTCCACGGCTCAGTTAGCTGCTCTCCAGTGGAATAGGCAGGTCTCCCAATGTCCACACTGGGGATACCAGCTCCATGGAAGACTGGACAGTGAAAGGGAAGTAATAAGGCTTTAACTGGAAAAAAAAATAAAAGGTTAGACACTCACCAAGAGAGCAGAGAGAAAAGGCACTAGGCATTTGTTAGAAGATTCTCTTAATCTGTGTGATGGACACTACTAGTCCTTTTGCCTGCTGGAGAGAAGGAGGGGGGCAAAATCCCTACAGGAGTTGAAATTTGATCTGGCTTCCTCTGTCAGCGGAGATGAGGGGATCCCATTCAACTAACCCACCTGCCGGGGTGTGCAGCACAAGACGTATCAAAATGGCAAGAAGGATGTGTTAGTTCGTGGCTCTTTCTCTTGCAGGATGAGGTCAGGGCAGACCCACTGGAGAGGCCAACCTAGTACAAGCTACAAGGAAAAAACCCTTTCCTGATGTACTGGGCCAAATCCATCCCTGGTGTACCTTGGATAACTTCAGGAGTGTTACAGTGGGGATGTATCTGGCCCGCAGAGAGTGCAGTGGTGGATTTCAGGATGCACGAGTGACAAAATAGAGACAGCTAAGGAAATTATTCCACCCCTCCTCTTCCTAATAGACACTGCTTCTTGGCTGACATTTTAAAAAGTGACTAGGAATTTTGGGTGCTCAACTGGAAACACCTTAAAAGGGCCTGGTTTTCAGAGCAGGGGCACTCAGCAATGTGCGCATATCAGGCCCCTTTTAAGATATTGAAAGTTGGACAGCCAAAATCACTTGTCACTTTTTAAAATGTAGTACCTTATATGTAGAAGGCACTGTAATGCTTAGCACAGGATATGGAGTCAGCATGCCAGGCTTGTCCCCGGATTTTCAGTGGGACCTTGGACAATTCGTGCCTTTGTCACTTGGCCCAGAGCCTCAAAGGTGGATCTTTAGGTACCTAACCCCCAATGGGTAGAGGCCTGCAAATATCCGCTTTATATCCACGGACCACGTTTGTGGCTCGGATGTGGTTTCAAATTTTGTATCCATGCAGGGCTCTACCAATGGGAGTTAGGCAGCTATATACCTTTGATGCTTTGGGCCACTGAGATTAGGCTGTTGCAATGCATTCTACATGGGGCTAACCTTTACATCCATTCCAAAACTTAAATTGATGCAATATGCACCCCCTCACTTACCTTGTGGAGGGCCCATTATATCCCTGGTAAGTAAAGAAGTATTCTTTTCAAAGTGAGCAATTCAATGACATGTCCGAACTCATATACAGTCTGCACCAGACTGGAAAATTGAGCACAGGTCTCAAGGCCTGGTCTGGCTCCTTAATAACCACAAAACCCTCCCCCCTCTCAGTCTGAAAGGGTACTGCCCAGAAAGACCAAAGGTAAAGCAGTTGGCACGAGCCTGGAAGGGGGAATGCTGTACCAGTTCATGTGCGAAAAAGGACACTTTTCCATCAGGACTGTCTGAACCAGCATGCAGAAAATAAGCCCCTACTCCGTGGGAGAACTTAAGTTTCTTTCTCATGATAATGCACCATGCTGCCTCCATGGTGACACTTGTAAATGTCACTTTATTAATTATTACCTTCTTTCAAGACACCCTATTCTTAGTATCTGGCCTCTGAGCACGGATAGACTGCAAGAGAACACAGCAGCCAGATGAGGCCTCTTATTCTGTAGACAATATGGACTAACTTTTCCTCTCATTTACACTGGGTGCAACCATACTGGGCTACACAGATGTGATTAGCAGGGCTACGTGGATGTGATTAGTAGGCTCTCTCGCCCACTCCCGTAGGGATGCGGGGCTCCTTCATTGATTCACCCTGCAACCAGGACTCAGAAGCCTGCCCAAAGCTGCGGGATAAATTCTGCTGACTCACAATGGCAGGTGCAGCACGTTAACTTAAGTGATATAAGCAAGTATGGGGGTAGCCCTCGAGTCATGGGTGGGTTTAGAAACAGAAACAAGGTCTCCTAGGATACTTGCTCTTTGAGTCCCAAATAAAGTCAGGCCCCACAAGGGGGTTGAGTTTGCCCTTACATGTCACATATCCATGTCATATATTTTCAGCAAGGTGGACAAGCCACATGCTGCTACTGAGAAGAAAACCAGCTCCTGTGTCTTCAGCTCTTAAGTCAAAGACAACCCTATAGAGGGCTTTATCACTATCCCCTTGTGACCTGTTGTGCAAGTTTACTCGTTCTGAGGGATTGTCTCACAAACCTTGGATGTCCTTTTGATGCAGTTCCTGGCATATGAAGGTCTCCTGCTGTTTCTAACCAAAAGATACTCTTATCTCTGGATTAACAGCTGGGAAGGCCCAGGGTGTTCTGTTCCAGGGGGTCTTAGCCAGACAGATATTAATGCATATTTGAGCTAAGCACCCTTAATCTGTCCTGCTCTTTTTGTGTTCACTTGGCTGTGATTTGCAGATTGCTGGAGAACTGTTACGCATGTGGTGGTGATAGAAACGTTCAGTTCTAGCTTTTTGTTACAGATACAAGAAGGGTACAACTGCAGGGTAAGGGGAGCAGACAGATTGGAGGAAACACCAGGTTGCAAACAGTGAAAACAGGGTTCTGGAACATCTGGCCAGTCCATTCTGAAGATGGACACCTTCTCTGGGAGCAGATGGGACCTTGGAACCTCTTTCCAGATGACATTCCAGCTTCTACAGAATTGGTCTCAGGTGCACTTTACTTTTGTCACATTTAACTCTCCTGCATCCTCAAGGGCCGTGAAGATACTGAGTTATTTGCTAGAATCACTAATATTCACATCCAACCAGCTCCTAAGAGAGGGGTCTTTTTTGTTTGTTTTATTTTTAAATCCCTCTACATTTCAATTTTGAATGAAAAAAATGGAGGAAAGGGATAATTGACAAATTCCATTGCCCACTGCCTGAAACTGAATCTGCTTAAAGAGCTAGACTCTGCCTGGGCTGGGGAGTGGACCCTGTTGATTGAACAGGCCTTCTCCTGCTCTACCCATGGCCTAAGCCAAGATTTTTAAAAATTATTACTTCTTTCGGGTACCTCTATGTTTGGCTTTAGGCACCTTAAAAGGGCCTGCGAAGCACCTGTCTTGTGAGATTCAGGCCTCTTTAAGGTGTCTCATGTTGGGATCCCAAAATCACTTATGGTGTTTCCACCTCTGAGGCACAGCAAAATTGGCTGTGAGGTCAGGTCCCAACTTGGGGGGCTGGTCTGTGGGAGAGACTAGGTCCTAGGGCTGCAGGGAAGAGGCTCAGCTCTCGGAAAATGACATGAGGTTTGGAAAGATCTGGGACTGGGATTGGTCACCACTTCCCCATTAGCTGATATCTGCCCTTTGCACACCACATGCATGCAGAGCAGTACCCAGGTGCCAGCCAGGCAGCTGCGGTGCACTCCCGGCTGCGAAGCGTCCAGCCAGTAGTTAAGATCGTTGCATGTGCATGGAGCAAAAAACCTGGCAAATGACATTTTCTGTCAACCAGCAAGTCCCTGGAGAAGCGAGTCAAAACCCTGCCTGGTGGCAACCCTATCCCTCCTCACTTTTGAAAGCACTGGCCAAAATGCTGCTACATGATTTATAGAGGTCCTTTTGCCCTGCGGGAGTTACTCCATCAGCAGGAGGCTGGGAGACTGTATCTAAAATAAATCTCAGCACTTTGCCTTTTGGCTCCTGGTGTAAAGAGTCTGCAGCCCAGCAGCCGTGTAGCTTGTTTTAAGGGAGCCGGATCTCTCCTAGCCTCCCACCCCCCTTTGCCTGGGGACAGTTGTGGTGTTCCCAGGGGCAGCAAGGCTGAGCAGTGCCCGGAAGCATCTACGTGCTGCATGCAGGCTCTGCATGTGGGAATCTAGGGAGACAATCTGACAGGCGGAACAATGAGGGTCTGTATTGTACAGTGCTGGAGCCAGAGTAACCTAGTACTCTATTGAACAGAGGGAAAGAGACGTTATTAAAACAGCAGCATCCCCAGGAGGTAGAATTCCTGCCAAGGCTGCTCATAATGCAATCAGCAAGACCTCCTCAGCTAGAGGATGGGTCATTGTGATAGAGAAGGAAGTAAAAATGAGGGCGTGGGGATGGCGAATCCCAGGGGAACTCCTGCAGGCCAAACATAATCCCTGCTCTTTTCAGCCAGCCAGCCTCCTGCACGTCCCAGGTTCAGATCCCAACAGGGTCAACCCAGAACTTCAACCTTTGCCAAGCAAATAAACGAAGCTCCACACAAGCTCTTTTCAAGCGAGACTTTAAAGGAAGCCCCTGTCTAGTCTGCACAAACACTAAAGCATTTACGGCACCACTCTTAAGAGTTGGGATTTGCACTGATGTTCTGGATCACCATTTCCTTTTGCTCACCCCGGTTGCACAGGGCACCATCTGCCCGCTGGCTACTTTGCACTGGTATTGGTCATCTAGAGCCCTAAAGTTCTTTGCATAAAAGATGCTCATCAAAGATAATTAAAATAATCTTTTATACGGGTAGCCAGCCAGTTAAACTTGGGATGCATGGGCAACAGTCATAACCCCCTTTCTGGACTCCTAAATGGGTGTGCATTCCTGAGGCACTGGCCTAGATGCATAAACTGCTCCAGAGAAGGGCCCCTTCACAAGCACACGGTTTTAATCATCACCGCTGCATTTGCAATAACCTTAACAGCTAAGACAACCGTCCCTCCTTTATCCCCTGGGCATATAGCGCTGTCCCAGCCATTATTATATAGCACCATCACCAGTCTGTGCACAGGAGGCGGACCCCACTGTCATGGCCTGCACACAGAGTCATCTTGTTCGTGCACAAGGAGTCTGTATGAATGTGAAATAGAGAAAATATTTTCTGGTCTTACTGACCCAAAATGATAGAGGAAACACAGGGAGCCACAGAAAGTCAATGATGCTCTTACAGGCTGCTTGGGAGCTGCCACAGAAGAGCGGCCACTAAAGCAAACATTGTGTCCCAGCCTAGCCCAGAGGAGTTTATTTCTAGTAATTGTGCTGTCAGTGACGCACCGACAGCTGCGCTCTGCACGGCCTGTGTACAATGCACTGCAGCACTGGGAGGAGAAAAGAACTGGTTTGGTGTCCTGCTCTCTCTGAGTTAGGAAAGAGCACCCCCTGCTGGCAAGATGCCTGACTCAAAAGCACATTTGCCTCCAGACACTGGAGTGCCTAGAGAAAGGCTGCGGCTTCAAGCTTTGAAAAGTATCTGTAAAAAAGTCCCTCTGCAAGTCATAACACTGCAGCGTGTGGGCGGTTTGTTTAATAGACGGTCTGACCATCATGGCAGAATACTGCTGCTGGAAAAGAAGCTGCATCTGCTCTCAGCAGCTAGGAAATACACAGGCAAGGCACACAAAAGATCTTGCTTGCTGCTGTTCTCCTTCTAGTACTTTGGTTGGTATTTTATGGTGAATGTGTCTTTACACACACACAGACACCCCCCAGGGACTCTATAATAATGCTCTCCCTTCATCTAACACTCTTGATCCAGCACTTTACAAACCTTCACTAAGCCTTTAATAAATTGCCTACCTTACAGAATGGGAAACCAAGGCACAGACGAGTTAGATGACTTGCCCTCCCTGAATCCTGGCCGCCTTCCCTTGCTCTAACCATCAGACAATATTCCTTCTTTGGAGCTGGGAACAGAACCAAGGAGACCTGACTTCCCATTTCTCTGCTCTAACCCCCCAGACAACTTGTCACGTCAAGGAGATCAGTAAGGGGGCCTGGTTCCATTTCACCTCTCCCCCTTGGTTAGCCAGCGGGCCAACTCACCAGCCAGTGCATCAAGCCCACTCAGTAGCCACACAATTTTAGTCCCTTTACTTCAGGGCTGGAGTTTTATTTCTTCCGAATAAAAGTTTAATCTAAATTCCACCTCTCAACCATGCCCTTGCCTCTGACCCAGGGTCTCCTGCAGGCACCGATCTCCTCACACCCCAGCCCAGCTACCTGACCACAAACGAGAGCCTCTTTATCTCCTTATCTCCCTGCCCTCAGATCCAGGCTGCTGGGATAAAGGGCAGCCTGAGCCACTCAGCTTCTACCACGTGACTCCAGGACTCATTCCCTTCCCCTGGGGAGCTGAGCTGAGCCGAGCCTGGCAAAGTGAGGCAGCTGAACCCCCAAATCTCTCAATGAGCCGGCTCACCCTGTGACCCTCCCTTCAGCACACAGCTTTGCTCCAACCCCTCTCGAACATACCGCACTCCCTGCTCCATTGCTTTGCTACAGTGTGTTCCCCAAAATGCATGTCCACAAGGTGCTTATTCACCTCAGTCTCGGCACCAGGCTCGAACTCAACAATGGTGAATGACTCTCCGACCCAGTGTCATTCACACATGACACAGCTTGTTTTGCGGACGAGTTGATGCCTACAAAAGGGAGCCCTGATGAAGGAAAAAATGAGGCCATGTCTGCTCTGCGCATTACACGGACATATTTTCCAAGGACATTTTCCCAAGAGCAATTCGTCAAGGGGGAGCCAATGCGTCCCAACGGAAGGAGCATTGTAAGGGCACGGGCCTGCCGGAGTCTGCAGCAGTGCCTACAGGAAAGCCTCGTGCTGCATTGCTACAGGATAACATGCCAGCTCTGCAGAGGTAGGACCTGGGATGAACTGTATCCATTTAAAACACACACAGACAATTCTATCCACCGATTTGTTTAGGAATCAAAGGGATTCCTGAGATGTGTCACTTTTTTCCTCCTTTGTTCTGCATTTTCTCCTCCCCTTTTTATGAAACAGCCATTTTCAATTGTACTATTTGGGGGGGGGGGAAATGAAATCAAACCATCACGAAGAAGAGAGAGGAGCCTGGAATTCCAGATCTGCAAAGGACAACCTTAGCAGTTGACTGCGGAGAAACCAAGGCGAGCATTAAAAGAGACATTGATTTCTGAAATGATTAAGATGCTACTATGGGGAAGCGTCTCAGAGCTTCAATCCTTTCCATCAGTACTGCCTCTGCGAATGGCGGGGGAGGGGAGGAGACCTGGCTTTGGAAAAAACCTGCCAGTATTTTTAAGCATCCACCGTCAGTGATATGCGTTGAACAAGAATTGCCTTTCCAAAAGGGATTTAAAAACGTCTATGACTGACCGAGGAAGTGACATCTCTCCCGTGCGGCTGAGCTGTTACATAGGTTTTCAATAATCGATTTGGATTTATCAACTTACACATGTTTTGTTGAATCCTAATGTATTAGGCTGTTATCTCCGTTCAGCATGTCCGTGAGAGGCTCATGTGTGGCCCTAGTTACGGTTAGACATCAGTCTGGGGGACATCAAAGGGCTATTAGGATGTGGCTATCACTCCCTCCCACCTTGGCCAGTGCAGCACTGTTCCTTTACTCCATGTTTTCTCATACTATGGGGCCAATTCTGGACCCCGTTCTGACACATACTTACTGCCCCATCAACATATAGAGTCAGAAACTGAGGCGCAAGGGACCAGGGTAGAATTCCCCAAGTGCAGAAGCAGCATAAGGCAGCTGTAAGGGCCCTATGCTGCCCTCCCATGCAAGCCTTCGCGTAGAGGCATGTTAGAGGGAGTCATGGGGGCAGAAGGGGAAGTACTCCTAGCACTTAGTGCTACAGAGAACCCCGTCTGCAATATAGCCCATGGGCAGCTCTGGGGTGGCTGTTGTAATACTAATTTTACCCCAGAGTCATTTTGGCCCCTGCAACAACCCAGAATCCAGGCAGCATGAACTCATACTTGTCACCCATCCTCCTGCGTGATGCAGTACAGAAGCTAGCCCTTTGTCAAGTCAGAAAGTTTCCCCTCCTTCCATTGGGAGACTATTCCATAGTCTAGTCGAATGTGTGTTTCAGATGGTACAGTGTTCTGCTGGAAGAGGTCATGGGCTGCCATCAAGCAGGTCTTTGATCTGTAGACAATCACTGGCCTGGTTAAAGATGATACATGTGCTGTGCATCATTTTTTCAGGCTGAATGGAAGGAGCCGTTAAATGCACCTTTATTTAGTGATAGCTGCGAACAACAGGAAGCCATCACCCAAAACAATGGGTCTTAGGATAAGTCCAATAAGAAGTTAAGCCATGTTGACTGAGGAGTTTCCCTGGGGCTGACTGTAAAATGCAGGCACTAGGGGATTGGTTGGCTGCAGTAGGTATCTGTATGTAACAGAGGCAGAAAACCAGCAAAGCAGGGGTGAGTATGGCCTTCAGAGGGAATTGAGAGACAGAGATGCTTTTGGGCACAGTACTTGATGGAAAAGCAGACTTGGATTTATAAGCAAGGAAACAGCCTGCTGCTCTTTGTTTCTACTATGTTCAGGGAAACAGGACTTTACATACACTCTTTTTAAATGAGCAGGATTGCACTAAAGAAATACCTGACTTGTATAATCCGTTTCTCCTCCTAATAGAAACAGTTTACCCCCATACATTGACAAACTGCTGGGCCCAAAAGGGGCAACGGCATAAACTGCTGTTTTGCCGCCCCATCCCCACATGATGTAGTTTCTTTTTCCGCTCCTCTCTTCTCCCCCCCCCCCCCCCGGTCCAACGCCTTTTTGTTTTGTTTAATGGAGAGAAAAATCTCACTAACATATTATAATGTATTTAATTTTTCAAGTGATGGCACTTAACCAAGGAGGGGGCTGGTTCCAGGCAGTGGCCGTTAGGAATTCAGGGGAACAGAGAACACAGAGCTGGTTTGAGCACCAGCACTGGAATTCTCTTATTCAGTAGACAACATATTCTGTAGAAGACAAGTCTACAGATTTCACTTTAAATTCAGCTACACAATCTTGATTCGCTGGACTTGAATGAGTCTGAGACACAATAAAAGCCTAAGTTACTAAGCAACCATATACTATGGTGATGGCTTCTACAGAAATGCATAGAATAAATCAATAGATCAGTGGAGATTTTCCCCAAGCAGCATAGAGCTGCTTCCAGGAATTACAGCCTATGTTTTCAAAGACTAGTGATTTTGAGAGCCCAACTTGACACCTTAAAAAGGGCTTGATTTTCAGAAGGAGGGTGGCTCAACACTTTCTGAAACCCTGACCCTTTTAAAATGGCTCAGGTTAGGAAGGCAAAAATTGAGAGAGTCAAAATGAATACTCATACCAAAGATTCAGACCTACTCTCTTCGAACTCTTGTAAATTTAGGCCTACTGTCTTTGTAAGAACCAGTACCATTTAAATACAATCACCAAACAGAGAATAAACAAAAGTAGAATAAAAGGCAGCTTTTGGCCAAAAAAAAAAGATTTTATTATTCAAAAATATATATTTGTTTTTTAAAAATAAATTTCCATCAATTCCCAAACATGTTATGGTTCATTATTAGCAGGAAAATAACTCTTTACAGCTTGATTCATAAAAGTTAAACCATGTGAGAAATGGCCTATTTCCAGTGTTAGATTTTTGTAAATACGTATAAACGGTCACATCATTGCTTTGTATGAACACTGTTAAGAAATAGTTCTTCCTTTTAAAAAAAGCACCGTGACAATACAAATAATTGGTGGTGTGATAAAATGAATGCAAAAAGTCACTCAATGGGCTCCTCTCTGCAAGGATGTTTAACACACATTCACTCAGCAACACAACTGCACACAGCATTCCTAGCTCACTATTCACTCAAAATAAAAATCAACAGCTTCTAATAGCTTTCCCAAAATGTAACTAGCACTCTGATTCCATTGCCTAGATTGAAGTAGCTCTTTACCACACTGTCTTTTTCAGCGTCAGACTTATTTTAGAGTTTCACGTTTCCTCCCCCACATCCTGCTCCCCAAATCTCTTGCTGGTAAACTTTGGAGGTTTAAAAATATTTATCCCCACTCTGTTATTTTCCATTTGGCAAATATGAACAAAGTATTAAAGAGTTTAAAACAGATGCTTCTGAAAAAGACATCGCTCTGAGAAATACATTGAAAGATCTGCAGTGAAGAACACAGATATATTCCAGAGCACAATTACTAACTAAGGATACACTTACATACAAAGTTTCTAATGGAATTTTATAAAGGGAAACCTGAGGTTTTATTTACAATTTTGGGGTGCCCAACCTAAGATATCTTAAGGAGTCCTGATTTTCAGAAAGAGCTGAGCACCCAACTTCTGAAAAATCAGGCCTCTTTGAGGTGTCAAGTGGAGCACCTCAAAACCACTAGTCATTTTAGAAAATTTCAGCCAAATTCTTCAAAAAAGAGCCAAGCAAACACCCCACCCCTAACCCACTCCTGCAATGTCACAACCCCTTCTCGTCTGGAGAGAAATTCTGCTGATAGCCATTACATTTATTCTCCTAGAATTCCCCCCCAATTTTTTTTTTTTTAAACATTAAACCTGTTACACCACACATACCATTTGAATGAAGCTGAAGGCAACACGGCTAATATTGTTTAGCAAAGAAAAATGAAGCTTTGAATTTTCAGCCATCCCAGGCCTAAAAACCTCCTCCTTTACACAGCTGCTTCAGCCACAGGGGCACATTCTGGAATTAGCAGTGTTTGTTAGCGACCTGGCACTTCAAGCCAGCCAAGAGCAGGCGGAATTGTGTTTTTCTAGGTCTGTGACAGCGGGCTAGCAGCACCACCCTGAGCACTGACAATGTGGTAGACAAGGAAAGGCCACAGGCTCAGCTGGAAGCAATTAACCACTTTTCTATTAGGAGATTAAGAGCACCTGGGGGGTAGTTACTAGGCAATTGGAATAACTGGCAGTAATGGGAGGATCGGGAAGGGGGGAACTCAGATGTATGGAAAGCCCCACATGCAGTATACCTATATCCTCTGTTTGGGTTGGGACTAAGGGATCAAGGAAGCAGGCCAGGAAGTGAGGCACAGCAGGTAGCTAAGGGAGCATCCCATGACAAGGTCCTATTGTAGGGGGATTGTGATGGTGGTAGGCAGTCTGTGTTAATGCTTTCAGAAGCTGGAGGATTTTCTGTCTGGAGAAAACAATGTAGGTGATGATATGAGACACAGAATGGAGACAAGGAAGACCACAAACATTTTCTAATACTGCGCTCAGACCCCCTGTGCCCAGCCACTGGCCTGCAGGACCACTCCAAATCCTCCAGCGGCCACCCAGGCGAGGCCTGGCCTAGCAGGCCCAACATTGGGTGTCCAGCTCCCCTCCCTTCCCCCGGTTTCCTCCACCGAGGACCCACGGCTCCCAAAGCTGCAGGAAGCACCCCCAGCCCCAGGGAGGACGCGCACAGAGTCGCTCAGACCCCCTGCGCCCAGCTGCTGGCCCTCAGGACCATCCCAAATCCTCCAGTGGCCACCCAGGCGAGGCCTGGCCTAGCAGGCTAGGCAGCGGGTGTCCAGCTCCCCCGGCTTCCTCCACTGGGGACCCGCGGCCCCCAAAGTTGCAGGAGGCACCCCTGGCCCATCACCCCTCCTAAAAGCAACCAACAGGGTTTCCCCACTACACAGTAATTTACGCTTACCCTTTGTTTTGAGGCCGATAGGTAGGCCCGCCTGCCATAATAATCCAGAGAGGAGGTAATTCCAACCCACACTCATCTCTGACTAGACAGCCTTTGTCTCCTCTGGGGATTTCAGCCCATGATGTAGCTACACCAGTGCAACCTCCCTGATGTAGACAAGCAAAGCTCCTTGCACCAGAGCAATTTATCCCAGCTTGGTCAGAGGCACCTGTGCAAACTGCAGCTTGGTCTTTCTGCACTAGATGCTTGCACTGGTGCAGTGACCTCAGAGGCAGAAATCAAAACAGCCCTAATTGAGGAAAGGCTTCAGCTCTGAATTTCACTGAGATCAGAACACATCTCCCACCACAGCTTACTGCTCTATCTCAGTCTACCTTAGGTCTGAAAATAAGGGATTGGTTCTCAAGAGCTTCCCCATTTTATTTTTATCCACACCATTAAAAGAGGATTGCGTGCTACAATAAAAGCCATTCAGAATGACCAGGAGTGGGAACACAGGTGCACAGGAACTGCCAGACTGAATGAGACCCATGTCCCCCCGGTCTCGGATCACAGCCAGCATCCGATGGTTTGGAGGAAGGTGCAGGGGACCCACACAGATGTGGGATAATCTGACCCCCCACATTACATCTCATCCCAATCTCTAGTAGTCTGAGGCTGGCTCGACTCTACAGAGGAGGGGTTTTACATCCCTTCCTAGGCTTTTTTGGTATCAACTCAGCTAACACTGGATATTCTTGTTAGCCATATGCCTTCCCTCTTTGAAAGATCTTGACAACCCACCCACCACACCCGCAACAAATATATATTCTCAGAACTCCAAATCAGCTTACAGTGAAGTCCAACTCTGAAAAACAGGGTGAAATGTCCTGCAGCCCTGTTATACTCTGAATCCTAGCTGCTGATTTTAGTGACCCATCTGGTTTTCCAAATTTTTTACTCCTGCTAGCCCCTCAGCCATGAGAGTGAACCCAATTCCTTCCCAGCTTATGCATCATCAACACGGCTAGCTGTCTGACTGTTGCCCTGACTGCCCTCTTCCACCAACCTCCATGGAGTTCAGTGGGGTGCAAGTCAGGCAGAATCTGGCCCCAATATCCACCTCCCAGACCCCCGGATAAATTTTTTCTCCCTCCCCATTCCATCAGCATTTCACATCTGTGTCGGTCACGAGGGCTGGCTCCTGAGACTCACGCAAGCAGGACAGGAGCAGCCTCCCATGGTTTCAGGCGCAAACACTGTGGTGCTTGGAAAACACACACCATTTATCACCACTTGGTTTGCTTGGTCTTGGCGCCACCTTGTGTCAGACTCCAGCTTTTACACTGAACTGCAGTCGCACCCGTCACTGACTGACGACATCCACCTGGATTCCGACAAGACTGGACCACTGGACAACTAATTCTTTCACTAGCTGTAAACATCAGAGAGTCAGCAGCCAGCAATTCACCCTTCCCAAAAGGGGCCTCCTAAAAATCCCTCTGAAAACAGTCACTTACTTCCCTTCTCCAGTTCTGCCAGTCAAGGATGTGGCATTGCTGGGTGCGGATCAGACACCAGCAGATCTGGATTTGCCAGGAACTGGTAGAATGTCCCTATTCTGGGTTCCTAAGACTCTGTTTTGTACTCCTGGCCCTGCAATGCTTGGGTGGATTTACCTCTGCCCTCCACCCCCCCACAGATCACAGAGCAGCTCAACATCTCCCAGTGTAGTCGGCAGAATCCGGGTTTCCTTATCTAAAAAAAGAACGTTCCTCCTGCATGCCACAGTAAATAGCCCACTAAAGCAGGCCATAGAGTCCCTAGAGTATATGGGGCGAAGGCTTATATAAAGGACAATCTGCACACGGGCAAGGTGGAATTTAGGTAGTGGGGGAAAGAGAGTTCTAAAGATTCTTCTGCCCTTTACTAAATAGGACTGCACCCCCCGCTTTTGTGCTGTTGGTCTACGCTCTTCTGACCCCCTCCAATGTTTTCAGAGGACATGTCCTCCCTACGAGGTGACAGCAACGTGTGGATTGGCTGGAAAACACCCAGGAGACAGAAAACTCCCTCCCCTTACCCAACAGCACCCCAGTGCCCGGGAGTAACAGCCCCAGTCACTGCAGTATCCTTGCCGTGAGCGCTGGATCATGACTGCTGAAGACAGTAGTACTGGATACAGCTGCCTCGCGGGGAGAGGTCACAAGCTGCTGAACAATGCCGCACTTGCCCACGTGGGCGGAGGAGGGCTCTTCCCGGGGACTATAACACAAACGCGCCTCAGGATATTTAAGGAAACCCAATTCCATCTTCAGGTAACTCTGCCCTCCACCCCTGATCCTCTGACAAGGGAAGCTTCATCCGGCGGTAACGCCACAGACAAACGACATCTCCAGAATAATTGGTGCTGAGCTGCAATGCTCTCAGCCCAATCTCCATAATCCTAAAAGTCTAAACATCCCTTGCCTTTTCCAACCCCCTGTGGTGCTGGCTCCCCACTTAGGAAGAACAGCAATTGCTACTGATGACTAGGCCTGTGCACCGGGGCAATTTCTAAAGCCTCAGACCGGCACTCAGCACACAGCTCAGTGCCAGGGAGGGGGCAGTGTCGGTCACACAAGGGATAGTCCCTGGGTGTCTGCAGCTTCCAGGGCTGCATAAACACACCCATGTAGGGCAGGGAACTAATTTTTTTCTTTTTGGGGGGCCGGGGAAGGGGGAAAAATCAATAACAGGACCAATGCAATTGACAAAGGTTAAAATGATACGAATCCCATGGATGGCATAAGGCAAGCAGGCAGGGTCTAGAAAACTCCAGTGCCCGATGACTGCACCCAATCACGGCCACCCCCCTTGCCAAGTTTGCAAGAGCTAGTGACTGCTCACCAGCACTCCAAGGGGCTGATCTAGACTACAGCCCAATCCCTTCCTCAGCATTAACAGTCTCATGCCTCAGGGTGGATACTACAGTTACACACAGCAATACACGGCTAGACCCTGGTTCAGCAAAACACGCGCTTAAGTCCCACTGATCAGCAAATTCTTTGGTGCTTTGCTGAATCAGAGCCAGGGCCACGCATCAGTCGCCCTTACAATGAAGCAGGGCCTCAGACCTGCCAATACGGGAGAGGTCTAAAACAGGAACTGCACCAGAAGACATTAGACTAGGAGAGCTCCATAAGGAAGAGAGTGGGAAAATGGTCAGCATTTTGCTGAAGTAAAGGGTAGCACATACAGGACTACAGCACAATTGTGATGGGCCTGGGCCTCTGGCCACTGTGAAAATGACTCTGTCAGCCTGTCTGATCCGAGGTGAACATTAACAGTCAGTAACACTGCACTTCTCTCCGCTCCTCTGAGAATCCTGAAGAGCTCTGCAGGCAATTAATCAGAGTTGTCTCAGATGGCTTCTGTGAGGTAGGTAGGTATTATTAACCCCATGGTGTGTGGGGGAAACTGAGGTGCAGAGCAGTGACTTGACCTGCCCAAGGTCACAGAAGCAGTCAAGGGCAGAGTCAGGAATACAATGCTGATCTCCAAGCACTGAGCCGCCCCACTTTCTAGACTCAGATGACAGAGTCGTTACAGCCAACAGATCTTCACAAAAGTTAGAGAAACTGTTCAGAGCAGGAGCTGTTATTGTAAACACAGGAGCCTGTGTGCAGAGTTGGAAAATACAGGCTCCAGAGGGCAACAGGACAGGTGTGAGGGGAGAATAAACCAAGAGATCATCCAAGCAAAGCATCATAATCCATGTACCACACCAGCTGGCCAGAGCTGGGATTGACCCCTGAAATAGGCCACTTTCTGGGCTCCTGCCCCACTCTACTGATCTGGGTTGTGATTTCGTGCTTCCCCTTCCCCATCACCAGCACAGCCACCTGCCTGGCTTTGTTGATGAGAGGCAGGCTGAGGCTCATCCTCTGGTGGGGTTTGACAGGGCTCTCCGTCAGCACCACCGTCTTGGCCCCTTCGAGGCCACTGGACGAATGCGGGAAGAGCGAGGCCGTGTGCCCGTCGGAGCCCAGCCCCAGCAGCACAAAGTCCAAGCTGGCGTTGGTCACTAGCGCTGCAATCTCCTTGGCGTACAGCTCTGGCCCCTGGTCCTCCTCCACACACAGCCGTCGGTTCAGGTGCACCAGCATGGGGTGGATGTTGAGGTAGGGTACCCGGACATGCTGGAGGAGGTGGTTGTGCAAGCTGCGGAAGTTGGATTCTGGGTCGGCGAGCGGCACACAGCGCTCATCCACCAGCCACAAGTGGGTGCGTCTCCACGGGAAGCCGTAGTGGTGTCTCACAAGCCGCTGGAACAGGACGATGGGGCTCGAGCCGCCCGACAGGGCCAGGTGGAACTCACCACAGCGTGCCACAGCCTTGGCTGCCGCCGTCTCAATGTCCAACGCCAACCGGGCAATCAGCTCCTCTGGCCAAGCCGAAACCAAGGGGCTTTGCCGAAACTTGGCCTGGATGGTTCTGTAGTCACTTGGCGTTTGCCCATCGCTGTGCAGCAGTTCCACCGGCTCCTCCAGCGTGAAGGACAGCTCCCTGCCCATCATTTCAAAGTCCAGGAGGTGCTGGTTCTCCAGGCCCCCCGGGTACAGGCGCGGGACCTGCTGGGTTAAGCTGTCCAGCAGCGGGGTCCAGAACTCCCAAGACGCCAGCAGGTTCTCAGTGGTGATGAAGGAGTCCTTCCTGCCGTGAAAGATGCTGGAGATGAGGACGGAGTAAGCCTCTCTCTCCTTCACAGGGCTGTACACGTAATAATCCGACAGCGGGAGCCCAAAGAGGTGCAGCTGTGGGTGATCCACCACCTCCTTCCAGCTGCCTTCTGGCATGATGGGCTTAAAGAGGTTCCGGCTGATCAGCACGGCAGGACAGCTCAGCTCCCCGTGCCCGATGTGGAAGATGATCTGCTTGGCTTCACATTGGCTCTTCCCCATCTCCCTCAGGCTCTCACGCTGTGTGCAGTAGGCCCGGTTCTTGAAGAGGACGCGGACGTAGCCTACCCGCTCGTCCAGAGCTTTGCCAGAGGTGAGGAGGAAGGGGACTCCCTCCCAGCGCAGGCTGTCTAGCTGAATCAACACACCTGAAATGACAGGAGAACCTCAGGCCCGAGCCCAAGCACTGTTCTCTTGCGTGGGTCCCAAGAATCCTGGCATCCGGAGCCTCCCTTGCGCCACAATCAGCCCTCCCCATCACCCTGCCAGGTCCCCAAGGATTTGCCTTGCTCTCTCCCGATTAGCCCACCGCGTACCTCAGCTTGCAGAGCTACCCCTTAGGACAGCAGTTTCTCTGGATGAGCCGTCACATCACTCCCTAGCCAAGAATCAAAACACTGAGCACGTGCAGTGTGGCCAGAGATGGCCTTGTGATGAACTGAGATCCACCAGCCCCAGAGAAACCCCGCTTCTTACCTTTTGGAGACATGGAACAGCCCATCCCCATACAGTGAAGGGAGGGAGCTAAGCCACTATAGAATGAATTCCTAAAAATAACGCAGACATTTATACTAATAATTCCACCTGTGGCTTCATGGCCCAACAGATCCTTATAGGTCTCTGGGAGTCTGGACAGTTTGAAAACGTTCGGGCTCTTTCGGTCCCACAGGGACAGAGGCCCTAGAAATAAACAAGGCAGCTACTGTCCCCGTGTTGCAGCTGTGGAAGCAGAGACAGACGTTAAGTGATTGGCCCACGGCCACAGAGGAAGTGACGGCGCTGGGATTAGGATTTGGCCGCTCCCCGTCGCTTAGTCCCATACTCTGACCACCACCCTACCTGCCTCAGCCTTCATGCCCTATGACGTCATCAGCCTGGGTCTTGCCCCCACCTGCAAAGGTTGGCGTCGTGCTGACGTAGTCCTGGGCCTTCTGCAGCTCCTCCCGCACCTGGCTAGCATAGGCCTGGTACTGACCCAGCACCGCGCTGGTGCTCTCCAGGCCCTGCAACGACTTGAAGGTCTGCAGCTTGCGCCGGAGAACCTCTTTGGTGCTGCTGATGTTGGCTGGCAGCTCCATGGCGAGATACAGCAGGACCTCGGTGAGGTGGTTCTGGAGGACATCACGGATGACGCCGTACTGCTCGTAGAAGCTGGTGCGGCCTGAGCGCGACGAGGAGGCGAAAGACGAGCAGTCAGAGCAGTAGGAAAAAGAAACCCCCCAGCTTGGGAAAGGAGCTTGAATATTGGTGCCCGAGGGAATGAAGGGACAGGCCCAGGGACAGAGCCGTCTCTAGCCCCAGACTGGGTACAAGGCCAGCTGCCTCTGCAGGCACCTCAGAAACCACTTCAGCCCCGCAAACCCCTTCGCCCACTGCAGCGGGGCCTTCCAGGAGAAGCTGCCGCAGCTGATAAAGAATTCCCAGGAGACCAGCTGCCCTCACTGGAGCAGCAAAAGGGACCTCCGCTGGAGGAAGGAACGGGAGAGTGGGAGCTGGGTGAGCAGAAGGGCTGAGAGGAGGCAGCAAATCCGGTATGTCCTCAGGCACCAATGGAGAATTAAGCCAACCCTAATTACAGCCTTGCCTGGGGTTTCCTGAGACTGGGGTCGGGGGTGGGTGGGGGAGTGGGCTTTGCTTGACAAGGCCAGCAGCACAGTCCGTGTGTTCAGTCTGGGCCTGGGATCAGCGTCCAGCCAATGTGCTGGGAAAGCAACACAAGACTGTGCAGTGCCGGGCATCTCTTTCACCCCAGCAACGATGGGCACATCTCAAGGGGCAGGAGGGAGGGCAGCAGAGCCTGGGGTCTCTAGCTGGGGTGTGAATCCACATCAAAGCCTTAACAGACGGATCAGAACAAACCCAGGTACCCCTCGCGATTCCGCAGCAACGGATCAGGTCAACAAAGCAGCAGCTGTCTGCATTACACTGGGACCCTTCCATCCACCACTCGGTGCATAGTCTACTCCCAGCGGTTGAATACTCCCCCGGACCATCAACTTAAGCCCTGCCCTTTCTGCAGGAGTTGGGCTTTACCCGCTTCAATACGGCCCTGGGCTGATTTCTTACTGGGGCTAGGAGGGAGAAGGACCATGTCCTATTCAATGCAGGTGATTCAAACCAAAGCCTCCAGTGAGCTGGTCAGGGGCAGGCAAAGCGCTGCAGACCGCGCCCCTGCCCTGGGTTTCCCCTTTGGTTTGATAGTTTGTCTCCCTCTGTCTAATCCAAAGGCACATTTGTTAACGCAATCAATGCTGCAGACTCTCTGGAAGCCGGGCTGCAGGGCGGGGGAGTGTCAAATGATCAGTGACCAGGCTTTAATAGTTACCTTATTTGACACTGCCTGTGTGGTGGCTAGGGGCGGGGGAGGGAGAAGGAACAGGCAGCAGAGACAGAATCCTGAGGTTGCAGAAATAAGGGCACCTGGCGTGCCCAGAACTGCTGCCGGTGGCAGCCCAAACCAGAGTGCTTTCCGCTCAGCACTGCAGCGTGGGGCTGTAGCACTGCAGGGAGGGATCGCAGCCATGTCCTTCAGCAAGAGACCCGCGCCAGCAGCACGCGGCTCCTCTCTCCCTCTCTGAACAGCTGCTGAGAGAGATGCCCCTGTGCTGGGATGGACGAGCACAGCCTGGTGGGTGCGAGTAGCTCCCCGGGCAAAAGCTGCAGCCTAACCCTGATTTAAACTTTCATGCCACAGCACCAAATGAGACCTGAACCCAAGCCGGGCCCTCTCTGAGTCCCTCTGCAGCAGAACTCACGGTCTCTGGGCATCAATGGGAAAGGCTCCCGAACTCTGCAGCAGGAGGAAGGGGCAGGTTCCTCCTCCAGCTAAGGGAGGTAACAGCCATGACTGGGAATCACATTTCTGCCTCTCAAGTACCCATCAGAGTAGAAGAAATGAGAGAATAAATTTGTATATTTCTGGAAAATAAAGATCAGTTTTACACACACACATGCAGAGCGACACCACTCAGCTACCCACCTGGCCTCCTTCTCATGCATTTGCAACATTCAGCCACAGGGGTCGCTCTCACACAGATACACTAAAGCCACCCAGGTCCTGAGAGATTCCCCCTGGCTAGCTCAGCCCAGGATCCCTGACCTTTAGCATCCAGAGTCTCCTTCAGGACAATCTCTACTCTCTCCACATGATGCCGGTTCCAGATTGGGTCCAGAAACTGTCGGTTCTGGTCTCGGAAAGGCAGGATGTGGGCCACAGCCTGGGAAGGAAGGGAGGGAGAGAGGGAAAGATCAGCGTTAAAAACAAAAATCCAAAGCCAGCAGCATTTCTAGAGCATCTCCCATCCCACTGCTCCATCCAGCACGGAAACACTGCCCTGTCTGAGGTCTAGGGAGCACCCAGCACAGGGAGGAAGAGGAGAAATCGGCACAAGAACAGCAGGGTAAATAAAGCCTGACTCTTGCAGAAAGTACCATGGAGTCTCTAATGTCCACGTGGGACAAATATGAAAGGCCTCCCTGGACAAGGCAAACGTTTTACGGTTTCATCAGAAAGAGACTGGCACACAAAACACAAGACACTCAGCTTCTCTCCCTCAGAAGGGCAAATGGCTGAGTCAGACCCTGCTAGGATTCCAAGCCAGGGTTCCAGGGAAGTTGAGGTGGATCAAAGGGGCCGCATACACCACTGAGCCATCTGTTCTCACTTAGGGCAAAACAAATTCTAGTCGAGATGCTCTCCTTGCAGTCAGACATGCACCCTTGTGACCGGGACGTGGGGCCATGGATGGAACAAGGCTATTTCGAAAAGGAGATGTCACAGCACACCGAGGCCAGGGCAGTGCGTCCACCTCACACGTGTTCCCTTAAGGGGCCATGTAGCTGCTCAGACATATCTGGACAGGGCAGCGGCATGTTCTCAGAGCCCTGTGTTCTGGGGTCAAGAGTGAAACGTCAGCTCAGCCCGCTCCACAGCTACAGAAAGTGACACCTTGTCGGCTGGCTGAGGAAGGCTGGGTGGGAAGGGGAGGGAAGGGAAAGGTCACCTGAGGTCTTCAAAAACCTGATCAAGGAAGGTGCAGCATCGTGGCCCTCGAATCACTTGTGGTCTAGTGGATCTGGGGCTGGGCTAGGAGTCGGAAGAACTGGGTTCTGTTCCTGGCTCTGACAATGGCCTGCTGGAGGACCTTGGGCCAATCTCTTCCCTTCCCCCATCTGTAATGTGTGGATGGCAACACTTACCTCCTCTATGTAGAGGACTCCACTATCTCTAGCTGACCAGCCCTATCAGAGCTAGACATGCTGAAAACCCATGGAGGTCAAGAGACACAAAGTCAGGAAAACTTCCGTATAAAGCTAACCATCACATCTCTGGCGCAACCCAGCTGTTCCCAAACTAGTGGTTTACAGGGATAACAGGCGGTGGGAAGTGGGACTGTAGGTGGATGGTGGATAATGTGGAGTTCCTTGGGAACCCCTAGGAGAAGGCAGGAGAAACTGAGGACAAAATGGGAAATATTAAAGCACTGCATCTGTGGACTGGTTCTCAAGTATGATGTTAACACTGATCTCCCAGCTCAGGATGGATCCTGATCAGGTACCACTCCCTACTTCATGTTTATAGTTCAAAAGATGGGGTAGTGGCACAATGGACCACCAGAATGGTGATCCCCTCTTAGTTCCTTACCAGAAAGGTCTCAGCAGATCCAAGAGAGAACCCTGTTCCATCCACCTACTGCTAGAGGAGAGCCCCTAGGTACACAGGATTGACAGGGAGAGAAAGATGTCTCCCGGTGTGGCAGATACAATCACCTGGATTATGTGTCAGCTGCCTTCCAATTAGGGGACCTGATCCCAAGCAGGTCTGTACCAGTAATTTACCTGCTGGATCTGGCAATATCTGGCGCAGGGGAAAGGACAAACGAAGTCAAAAGCAGAGAGCATATAGGCCATAGTTCGGGGCCCAGGATCTCATGGGGGTGGGGGTGAGGGAACAGTCTTGATTCTCAAGAGAATCAAGCGATGAACCCCTTTCCTGCCTCCACCCCTTCTTCCAGCCAAGAGCAGGAGACACGTGACTTCCTCTGCCGCAGGGCTACGTTCACTGCCTTTACCACCCCCTCCCCACTCTGTCCTGCTGCAGTCACTCGCACAGATGCACCAGCCCCTGAAAAATTGGCTGATCATTTAAAAAAAAAAAAAAAAAAAAAGCAAGCAAGAGCACATCATATCAAATTAAAAGCCTCCTCTAGAAGCTGGTGCAAACAGGCTGGGACTGCCTGGAAGGGAAGGGTTTGCTTACTCAGCGAAATACAAGCCCTGACCTTGACTGGAAGACCAGATGGATTCTGCATCTGACACACACCCCCATACGTGGCCACCTCGCTAGGAGGAGGAGAACAAAGAGCCGGACCCTTATCACTTTGGCATGGAAAGGTCCTGCCTCTGTCTGCATATTTCCCTCCCCCTCGCCCACCTCGGTGAGGGATGGGCCGGCAGTACAGGGGAAAAGTAATGGCCAGTCACCGCAAGGTCACTCGTCTGCAGCCCGGAATAGTGGGCTGGACACATTCTCTTCGGCAAGGGGAGGGTTTGAAACATGCTCTGAACTGCTTTGCCTGGGATCCCAAGGGGAGATGGACCCCTCAGACACCGGGGTGGCAGGTTCCAGATACACTGAGAGAGCAGTAAAAGAGCTCTAAGCGCTTCATAAACAGGGATCCATTTAGCCTCCAGACCTCACTGGCAGGCAGGGGCCATCCTCATTTGGAGATGCAGAAGCTGAGGCACAGAGAGGACAAGTCACGGTGCCTCTAGGAGGCAGAGCTTGGAAACGAATCTAGGAGTCCGGACTCACAGTAGCTGTGCCGTAGCCACAAGGCCAATCTGCTTCCTTTAATAAGCACGGGACAGTCCAATCAAGACAAAAACTAGGAGCCAAGAGCACAAAACTCATTGATGGGGCTGAACCCTCTTGCCTGGAAGCAGAAAGGGAAGAGAGAAGCTGCCTAAGGATATCTGTAGCTATAAGCCCTCCAGGATTGGTTGAGTTGGGAGCAGGGGAAAAAACATAGACCTTGATAACCCACCTTCTGGTAGAATCATAGAATCATAGAATATCAGGGTTGGAAGGGACCCCAGAAGGTCATCTAGTCCAACCCCCTGCTCGAAGCAGGACCAATTCCCAGTTAAATCATCCCAGCCAGGGCTTTGTCAAGCCTGACCTTAAAAACCTCTAAGGAAGGAGATTCTACCACCTCCCTAGGTAACGCATTCCAGTGTTTCACCACCCTCTTAGTGAAAAAGTTTTTCCTAATATCCAATCTAAACCTCCCCCACTGCAACTTGAGACCATTACTCCTCATTCTGTCATCTGCTACCATTGAGAACAGTCTAGAGCCATCCTCTTTGGAACCCCCTTTCAGGTAGTTGAAAGCAGCTATCAAATCCCCCCTCATTCTTCTCTTCTGCAGACTAAACAATCCCAGCTCCCGCAGCCTCTCCTCATAACTCATGTGTTCCAGTCCCCTAATCATTTTTGTTGCCCTTCGCTGGACTCTCTCCAATTTATCCACATCCTTCTTGAAGTGTGGGGCCCAAAACTGGACACAGTACTCCAGATGAGGCCTCACCAATGTCGAATAGAGGGGAACGATCACGTCCCTCGATCTGCTCGCTATGCCCCTACTTATACATCCCAAAATGCCATTGGCCTTCTTGGCAACAAGGGCACACTGCTGACTCATATCCAGCTTCTCGTCCACTGTCACCCCTAGGTCCTTTTCCGCAGAACTGCTGCCTAGCCATTCGGTCCCTAGTCTGTAGCTGTGCATTGGGTTCTTCCGTCCTAAGTGCAGGACCCTGCACTTATCCTTATTGAACCTCATCAGATTTCTTTTGGCCCAATCCTCCAATTTGTCTAGGTCTCCTCCCAGTTTAGTATCATCCGCAAATTTGCTGAGAGTGCAATCCACACCATCCTCCAGATCATTTATGAAGATATTGAACAAAACCGGCCCCAGGACCGACCCTTGGGGCACTCCACTTGATACCGGCTGCCAACTAGACATGGAGCCATTGATCACTACCCGTTGAGCCCGACAATCTAGCCAGCTTTCTACCCACCTTATAGTGCATTCATCCAGCCCATACTTCCTTAACTTGCTGACAAGAATACTGTGGGAGACCGTGTCAAAAGCTTTGCTAAAGTCAAGAAACAATACATCCACTGCTTTCCCTTCATCCACAGAACCAGTAATCTCATCATAAAAGGCGATTAGATTAGTCAGGCATGACCTTCCCTTGGTGAATCCATGCTGGCTGTTCCTGATCACTTTCCTCTCATGCAAGTGCTTCAAGATTGATTCTTTGAGGACCTGCTCCATGATTTTTCCAGGGACTGAGGTGAGGCTGACTGGCCTGTAGTTCCCAGGATCCTCCTTCTTCCCTTTTTTAAAGATGGGCACTACATTAGCCTTTTTCCAGTCATCCGGGACTTCCCCGGTTTGCCACGAGTTTTCAAAGATAATGGCCAATGGCTCTGCAATCACAGCAGCCAATTCCTTCAGCACTCTCGGATGCAACTCGTCCGGCCCCATGGACTTGTGCACGTCCAGCTTTTCTAAATAGTCCCTAACCACCTCTATCTCCACAGAGGGCTGGCCTTCTCTTCCCCATTTTGTGATGCCCAGCGCAGCAGTCTGGGAGCTGACCTTGTTAGTGAAAACAGAGGCAAAAAAAGCATTGAGTACATTAGCTTTTTCCACATCCTCTGTCACTAGGTTGCCTCCCTCATTCAGTAAGGGGCCCACACTTTCCTTGGCTTTCTTCTTGTTGCCAACATACCTGAAGAAACCCTTCTTGTTACTCTTGACATCTCTGGCTAGCTGCAGCTCCAGGTGCGATTTGGCCCTCCTGATATCATTCCTACATGCCCGAGCAATATTTTTATACTCTTCCCTGGTCATATGTCCAACCTTCCACTTCTTGTAAGCTTCTTTTTTATGTTTAAGATCCGCTAGGATTTCACCATTAAGCCAAGCTGGTCGCCTGCCATATTTACTATTCTTTCGACTCATTGGGATGGTTTGTCCCTGTAACCTCAACAGGGATTCCTTGAAATACAGCCAGCTCTCCTGGACTCCTTTCCCCTTCAAGTTAGTCCCCCAGGGGATCCTGGCCATCCGTTCCCTGAGGGAGTCGAAGTCTGCTTTCCTGAAGTCCAGGGTCCGTATCCTGCTGCTTACCTTTCTTCCCTGCGTCAGGATCCTGAACTCAACCAACTCATGGTCACTGCCTCCCAGATTCCCATCCACTTTTGCTTCCCCCACTAATTCTACCCGGTTTGTGAGCAGCAGGTCAAGAAAAGCGCCCCCCCTAGTTGGCTCCTCTAGCACTTGCGCCAGGAAATTGTCCCCTATGCTTTCCAAAAACTTTTTCAAAAACTTGGTACTCTTGCACCTAGTCCTTAATTGTTTGTATAGCCCTGATCTACAACAGACTCTCGACTCCTCAGGCACCTTGCCTTCTTCTGCATCTGCAAAGCACCGTGCACACCTATGGCACTGTAAGGTAACACAGTCCAAGGACATGCAGAGCGCAGACAGGCTGGCATTCACTAGGAAGAAACGTGGGATCAATGAAGCCCGCAACCAGTGTCTCAGAACTCCATAGGTCTGATGGGAATGGGACATCATGGCCTGCGAGTGAGGTCACACACACCTGACATGGCCCTCAAGCGACAGCTACGTTTTACAATATTATTGCACCAACCCTACATTTGTTAGATAAAAATTGCACACGAGGAGCCAGGCAGATTTTGAGGGGGGAGGCTCGAGGTTCTGCCCAGCATGTTTAAAATCCTGCTGCGCTCTCAGACCCAAAGGAAGGGTGGAAATATCCAGCTTGTGGCCTGCACCCCGACCCCTCCCTGCCTTCCCTTTACAGTCCATGTGCCCGGCCCACCAGCCAGTCTTACTAAGGTTTATTTTGCTGATGCTGAATATCAGCCATGGATCCTTTATGCAGCTGGGCAATGACCAGTAGTATTAATAAGTGAGGAGGAGCCAATGTGGCCCTCATTTCACAAGACCATCAGATCAACAGGAACCGAGACGGCCTCACTGGGTCACAGCTAGCTATATCTTCGTCTCCAGCCCTGCGCATCTTGGTGAAGGGGACAAGGAACCAGCCAAATGAACAGTGATAAGAAGACTTAATAGGCTCCAGGTCTCTTCACTGCTCCAGCAACCTAGGTGAGCAGCTCAGTTGGGCTGTGATTGGTGCACCTGGCAGCCTGCTGCCCACATTAAATGAAAGGCTGAAATTTAGGGACCTCCCACGAGCCAAGCTCCCACCCCGCCAAGACCCCATCCAGCATGGCAACAGAGTCATTCCAAGTCTGCTCACCTGTTTGCCGAGGTAGTGATCCACCCGGTACATCTCCTCTTCCCGGAAGAAAGTCCTCAGCTCGATGGCAAGCTGCTGGGCTGACTTGAGGTCATGGCCAAAAGGCTTCTCCAGCACCACCCGCAGCCAGGCTCCAGGGCGCGGCCTGCAGCTGCCATTGATGTGGCGGGCGATCTCCGCGTAGGCAAAGGGCGGCACTGAGAAGTAGAAGATCCTGCCAGCTTCCTCTAGCCCCTCCTGCTGGAGCAGAGTCCCAATCTCCCGGTTCAGGGCAGTGTAGTTCTCGGACGTCTTCAGCTGGTGATACTGGCTCAGCTTGAGGAACTGGTCCTTGACCACAGCGCACCTGTCGGGGGACACATCCGACGGGCAGGCAAGCTTCTTCAGCACCTCAAACATCAGCCTCTGTCCTGGCTCGTGTGCCGTCAGCGCAGCCCCGTGGAAAGTGAAGCTGTGGCCACTGCTCACCTGGTCCAGGTAGAGGTGGAACAGCCCCTCCCACAAGTACTTCTTGGCCAGGTCTCCTGTGGCTCCCAGCAAGACCACGGAGACATGCCCTTGGGACTCCTTGGCCAATGATGGCAGGGCACATAAGAGAAAGATGGCACACAGGGCTGCCCTCAGCATCCTGGGGGAGGAGACAAGGACCCAGGGAACCTAGAGGACGGAGAAGAGAAGGGAAACATCAAGCTACATTAGCATAGAATATGATGCCACAAAACACAACCCCAGGTGCTGGTTCTTCCACAGCACTTGAGACAGGAATTTTCACCTGGATTCCTCTCCCAAAAGTCTCTCTTCTGGTTTGCCAAAGGCGGGAGTGATCTCAGCTCTGTTGATTCAGCCCTAATTATTCACTAAGAAAAGGCCTTCATCAAATAAAGCTGAGGACCCAGACGCTGTGTTAGCCAGGTGGCTTCTGTCAACAAGGAAGACCAGATCTCATGGGCTAGAGGGGATCAATGCCATCAGCACTGAGCAACAGGGCGGGCAGACCTGGCACTAGGCATAAGCAAACTAAGCAATTGCTCTATTCACTTTTTTCGTATATGTTGTATGTGCAGGACCCCCCAAAAATCCCTGCTTTGGGCCTCCAATGGGCTAGCACTGCCGGAGGTGGGGGGGTGGGGCTTACTGCACAGGACAAGAATCCTGCATTAGTGCAGGAAGCCTCGTTACTTTCCCTGCAGTTTGCCAGAGTTTATGATTATTGCTAGCAAATATTTGCATTACAGGACTCACATGCCCCTATCAGGACTGAGCTCTGGACAAACATAAAGAAGAACACAGCACCTGCCTCGGAGACCTTCCCGCTGTGTCAGCACTAACCCCTACATGGTGAGGTTCCTGAGTGGGAGCTGCTGGCTTTGAGCTGTGGAAATGAAATCCATTCTTACACAAGTTTCTGTGCCTGCAGCAAACAAATGTGTGCGTCACGGCATGCAGGATGCTACTTCCTGCTTGGGGCTTTTCTTCCATTTTGGCACCTATGTGCATCAATATTGTCACAGCACTTCAGAGACAGGCACCACAACTGGTCGTCCCAGTTTTCTAGCTCTTTGGTTCACTTCCATAATACGCAGCCAGTTTAAGACTTACATGTAACTACGTCCCAATGAAGGGCACTGAATAAGGCTCTATGCCAAAAAAGACCAATCGGTCTGATGAAACGAATCTGGTATATGTAGCTATGAAACAGTGATGCATTTTGTGTGTGTACTTGCACCTTTATATCTCTAAGCACTCTGCCTGTCTGCAGAGATCCCCCATTCTGTTCCCAGAGTTGCTACAGCCTATAACAGAAGAGACGCATACAGTCCGCTCTCCAAAAGAAACTTAGCTTTTGTTCCTTCTTACTTCTGTTTTCTTTATACAAGAAAAGAATTTTTTCCTTATACTTCTGTTTTCTGTTTTCAAAATACAAGCAATTTTTTAGACGAAAGTACAGGTTTTGTTCTTTGTGCACAGCAGTGATGTGGGAAACCAGGAGAGAGAACCCAGAAGGACAAGTTATGAGGACAGCACAAGGGTTGATTCATAATCTCTTGCATCAGTTGTTATCTCGCTCTATTCACTTAGTTTCCTGGAGTTGGGTGTTACTGGAGAGTAGCCACAATGATAGCACAGTTGAGATAACCCAGGGCTTTCATGGCATTTCAAACAGTTAAGCCGTATCTACCACAGAAAGTTGTGTCGCTTTAGCTACACCAGTGTAATTAAAGCATGAGAACGCCCACAAGTGCGAACACAGTCATATTGGTATAACAATGCGTTAGACCACTATAGTTACTCCTGTATTCTGTGCACACAGTAGGTTATGTACTGGCCTAACTACTTAGGTAAAAACACCATACCTCTAACTGACATAGTTACACCAGTACAAAACTGGTGTTTACACCAGGCCTTAATGAGCGAGGTTCTAAAGTGTCTCAGTGAAACAGGAAATGTATTTGACACCACAGACCCAATTAGCTTTTCCCACGTTCTGCACTTGGGGCAGGGAAACTAGTCGGTTTCACTTTCTAGCTCTCCTGTAGCAGCTGGTCAGGATGGATTTCTCCAGTGCATGGGCCTGTTTAAATTTTAATCAAAAATGAAAAAAAGAAATCCCCCAAATACCTCGTTCCTCCCAGCCCCTGGCAAAATATCATTTCAGAAATTAAAAAAAAACAGGTGACAATATTTCCATTCACATTAGGGTTTGAAACAACCCGATTTTCTTTTTACAGCAAGACTGCACCAGGGCTCTGCACTACCTTGCAGAGAGCATCACCCCATGGTATTTGATTCATTCTCCTCAGACAGGAAACACCCGTTCCCCACCAACACAGTAAATGGTCCATAATGAAGGATGCAGGTTTTTTAAGCCTGTTTCCTCTGGTGTCAGTGACCCCAACAGTCTCCGTTCAGGCCATATAGGTCAAATGTAAGGACCGGTCTTGTCAAGATTCTTGCATGAAATGGGAGCGTTGGGTATTTAGGATTTTTCTCCTGCTCCCCCAACAGCCTCATATAATCTGCCGCCAGCTTCCCCTGGCCAGCTTCCCTGACCCGTGGGCAGGTTTGCATCTGAAGGGAGGGAAGAGGGAGAATGGAGTGAGGGAGAGCTGGTAGGTTTGGAGGATAAAGGCAAAGGAAGAGAAACAAAACCCAACCCCCACTCCCATGCAATCTCCCCTCTCCTCCAGCTTCTGCCTGGAGCTTGGCTGCTCAATGGAATGTTTCTGGCAGGGCCAGCACAGCATGACTGAGAATGGATGGAAAGTGGAGATGTAGCAGTACCCAAGTACCACTTTGTGGGCAGAGATGGGAAACAATGGCTTCTCCGCAGGCTCCCTGAATCCCTGGCTAGTGACAGCACACAGCTCCCCTCTCTCCCAACACACAGTGACCTTTACACCAACGTCCTTTCCCTTCCTCCTCCCCAAGCCACTTCAGGCCCTGGTTCTGGACCAAAGGACCTGGACTCTGATCCCCTGCCAGGCAATGGGCTCAGCGGGTCCCACCCTCCTAGCACAGTTCTAATGGGTTTCCCTACTAACAGGGTCCAAGGAAAAAAGTCTCCTCTTCAGCGCTAGTGTTTTCACTAAATCGACACAGGGAGCCCCAGGAAATCCTCACCGCCCCATCTTGAATAAATGTGATTAAAACGCACGCTGGTCTCACCCAGCAGACTCACCCCAGTAACACATGAAAACCGCTCTGGAAACTGACTTCCTCCTGTTAACTCCTGACCACAGATCTTTCTTCTCCTGCAGCCAGAGACAGGCTATGCCAGCACACACAAGACTAGCTAACCAATCAATAGGTAGACAAACAAGAGGCCTCGTTAATGATAAGCCAGCTCAGCACTTTCTGGTAAAGGAGAGGAAACAGCAAACCTGAACCTCCCATTCCCAGCAGAGAAAAAACAAATGTTCCTGTACCCGTCCCCACTCAGCACTTCACATTCATTGGTCCAACCAAGTTCCTTTTACATAGCTGTCCAGGAATGGGGGTGGGAGGGAAAGTTGTTTTTTTTTTCAAAGTGGATTCTTGATCTTTTATTTAAAAGAGTGGGAGGGGAACCCAAGAAAGGTTAAAGCTAAATACTTGCACCTAGGCTAGCGGTAGATGTGTGAAATGCTGGCCCAGGCAGGAAGTCCAACTTCCCAAGAATTTTCTCTGAAACATTCATCTGATTAGTTAAGACACTTGAGAATCAAACCTAACACTCATAGCGAGAAGCAGTGATAATGGCTTATAGTGAGCCTTCAGTAAGAGGGATTTAAGAAAAGACTTCCCAAAGTCACAAAAACTGAGTGAAAAAAAGGGTACATTTTAATACACACACACAAAGAAAATAAAATAAGGGTTTAATACTGTTGAGATTCTGAATGCCCTTGATCAGAGTTGAATTTGCAGATGAGGAAAGATGGTGTGGAAAGATGGAGGAAAGGCACTAGTGTAGGTCTTGACAGACCTGAGTTCTTGCCCCAGCTTCACCACAGCCTCCTTACATGACCTTGGGCAAGTCACTTTGAGGCCTTGTCTATGCATAATTAAGCCAATAAGAATGTCACCCTCTTGAGGGATGTCATTTTTCTAATGAAATAGTTCAATCAGTATCTCCCCTACCAGTTATGCAGGTATAAAGGTGCCTTATACTGGAATAGTTCATTCCTTTTCCCCGATAGGAATAGCTATACCAGTAGACGGCACCTTTCCACCAGCGTAACTGCATCCACACTGGGTGTTGTGCCGCTTTCTCTATCCCAGTTAGGTTAAAGCACTACAACTTGCGTTCGTAAACAAGGCCTTAATCTTTCTGTGCCTCAGGTCCCCAGCCATAAACGGGAACAACAACACTCCCCTTCTCCCACCTTTTGTCACAGAATCATAGAATCATAGAATATGAGAGTTGGAAGGGACCTCAGGAGGTCATCTAGTCCAATCCCCTGCTCAAAGCAGGACCAATCCCCAATTAAATCATCCCAGCCAGGGCTTTGTCAAGCCTGACCTTAAAAACTTCTAAGGAAGGAGATTCTACCACCTCCCTAGGTAACGCATTCCAGTGTTTCACCACCCTCCTAGTGAAAAAGTTTTTCCTAATATCCAACCTAAACCTCCCCCACTGCAACTTGAGACCATTACTCCTTGTCCTCTCCTCTTCTACCGCTGAGAATAGTCTAGAACCATCCTCTTTGGAACCATCTCTCAGGTATGCATCCCCCCTCATTCTTCTCTTCTGCAGACTAAACAATCCCAGTTCCCTCAGCCTCTCCTCATAAGTCATGTGTTCCAGACCCCTAATCATTTTTGTTGCCCTCCGCTGGACTCTCTCCAATTTATCCACATCCTTCTTGTAGTGTGGGGCCCAAAACTGGACACAGTACTCCAGAGGAGGCCTCACCAATGTCGAATAGAGGGGAACGATCACGTCCCTCGATCTGCTGGCTATGCCCCTACTTATACATCCCAAAATGCCATTGGCCTTCTTGGCAACAAGGGCACACTGTTGACTCATATCCAGCTTCTCGTCCACTGTCACCCCTAGGTCCTTTTCCGCAGAACTGCTGCCTAGCCATTCGGTCCCTAGTCTGTAGCGGTGCATTGGGTTCTTCCGTCCTAAGTGCAGGACCCTGCACTTATCCTTGTTGAACCTCATCAGATTTCTTTTGGCCCAATCCTCCAATTTGTCTAGGTCCCTCTGTATCCTATCCCTGCCCTCCAGCGTATCTACCACTCCTCCTAGTTTAGTACCATCCGCAAATTTGCTGAGAGTGCAATCCACACCATCCTCCAGATCATTTATGAAGATATTGAACAAAACCGGCCCCAGGACCGACCCTTGGGGCACTCCACTTGATACCGGCTGCCAACTAGACATGGAGCCATTGATCACTACCCGTTGAGCCCGACAATCTAGCCAACTTTCTACCCACCTTATAGTGCATTCATCCAGCCTCTACTTCTTTACTTGCTGACAAGAATACTGTGGGAGACCGTGTCAAAAGCTTTGCTAAAGTCAAGAAACAATACATCCACTGCTTTCCCTTCATCCACAGAACCAGTAAACTCATCATAGAAGGCGATTAGATTAGTCAGGCATGACCTTCCCTTGGTGAATCCATGCTGACTGTTCCTGATCACTTTCCTCTCGTGTAAGTGCTTCAGGATTGGGCACTGTCTGTCTTGTCTATTTTGGTCCATCAGCTCTTTGGGGCAGGGACTGTCTCCTATTACTGGCATGCACAGCACCTTGCGCGATAGGCACCTAGACATGGCAGGGGCCTCTCGGTGCTGCTGTAATACTATTTACTGTGCTTTCCCCCTAGCCCTGGCTGATGGGTTTTCAGGCACACAGAGCAGCATAGAAGGCGTTTCTTTGACGTTTTTCAAACACAGGAAAGAACACCCCGTGGCTGCAGAGGAAGAATGTCACACATTAGCTGAACACAGGTTAAGCAGGTCTAACCTGACCTGCGCCGACATTTAGCGAAGGGAAACAGGAGATAGCCTCAGTGTTTTACCACAGTGTGGAATGCTCTCTCAGGAGACAATCTGGGATGAATTCTCTTTCTCCTGGGAACTACTACAAGATATATCTTCGCTCATCAATCTAACTCATATCATCTCTCCCCAGCCATCCACTGTAACTCTCCTACCCCTCCCTCCTTGCTTCTCGACCATCGGCTACTTAACCTCGATGTAGCCACTTAGGTAATCCATCAAATTGCACCAATAACCACATAGGGCCAAAAGCATAAAACATAATCCCCTTGCCTATGGTATTACAGAGAGAGATTATTTTGCAGGTGTACATGATAGTCTTTCCCTCCACTATGGAAATATAATAGAACAATATTATTATACCTGGATCAGCAACTTTTATTCAGGAGCCCTACAGTGCTTCAAATGTATTTAGATAGAGCACAACTGAAATATTCCCACCTTGTGGGGTGCAGGGGGCTAGCCACCTAGACCACAATATAGTGCATGACAGCTGAGGAGGGGTGAGCAAGGATTTCGGCTAAGGACCCTGGCACAGCCCTCAACTCTTATAATAAAAAGCCATGGGATCCTCAGTGATCTCAGCTGCATACAGGTGTGTAAGGAGGGGGGCCAGGTTACCTGCCCAGCCGCCCCAAATCTGAGTGGTGTTGCAACTCGGTGTGCCAGGTCACAACACCACTCACTTAAATTTGGCCCACGCAGTCCTGCGTCATCCAGTTAGGGCTGGGGTACTGCCTCCCCCACTGTGCCCCCGGCTGTGTGTGAAATACCCCCACGTAAACTACAGGGCATAATTTATCAACTCCAACACTGGAAGGATGAACCACCCCTAAAGGGATAGAATCTGTGACGCTACACAGTTTGGGCATCTCAACCCCTGGCATCCCAAAGCTAAGCTAACCCTTCTGGAGTTTTCTCTGCATTAGACCAGTGATTCTCAACCAGGGATACATGTAACCCTGGGGGTACGCAGATGTCTTCCACGGGGCTACATCAACTCATCTAGATATTTACCTAGTTTTACAATAGGCTGCATAAAATGCACTAGGAATGTCAGTACAAACTAAGATTTCATACAGACAATGACGTGTTTATACGTCTCTGTATACTATACACTGAAATGTAAGTACAATATTTATACTCCAAATGATTTATTTTATAATTACATGGTAAAAATGAGAAAATAAGCATTTTTTCAGTAAGTGTGCCATGACACTTCCGTATTTTTATGTCTGATTTTGTAAGCAAGTAGTTTTTAAGTGAGGTGTAACTTGGGGGTACGCAAGACAAATCAGACACCTGAAAGGGCTACAGCAGTCAGGAAAGGTTGAGAGCCACTGCATTAGACAACTTGCACTGATGTAATTAAAACCAATTTAAAGTCAGTTTAGTCACACCCTACTGTAGACACATTAACTGGTTTAAAGTGCATCATACTAGTTTAGCTCAATATGGTAACTGAATTAAACTGTTATGAGCATATTTTAAACCAGTTTAAGTGTGTCTACAGAAGAGTCTTACACCAGTGTACGTAAGCCGACTTAGGTCACGTCTACACTCGCATTTATGTCGGCAAGACTTTTGTCGCTCAGGGATGTGAAAAAAACACCCTCCTGAGTGATATAACTTGTGCCTGCGTGCACAGCGCTTTGTGGGTAGGAGACACTCTCCCGCAGACATAGCTTCCGCCTGTCGCAGAGGTGGCGTAATTATCCCCACAGGAGAGCACTCTCCCATCGGCACAGCGCGTCTTCACCAGACGCGCTGCAGCTGCGCCAATGTAGCATGGTAGCGTAGACTTGTTTTAAGCCAAGTGGACTCCTGGGGGATTCAATTACACAGTCTCACACATTTCCAACTAAAAACTGGTTACTCAATACTTCCAATTGCAAAACACCGCCCTGCCGTGCCCAGAGCCAGCAGAATAAACCCAGTTCCCCTGGTTTATTGCTGTCATATCATATAACAAAAAGGACCCATGTAAAAATAAAACCAGACAGGATTATGTTACCCAAGAAGGATTCCTTTCCCATGTGACCTAAGGCTTAGCTATATGAGAAAGTTGCAACATTTTAACTTAAATCAGTTTTAAATCTGGGTTAGTTAAACTGGTGCAGGTCCCTGTGCAGACACTCTTATTCTGGCTGAAGAATAGCTGGTTTGGGTTTATCTGGGTAAATTCCCAAAACTTAAAAACCAAAATAACTGCTATCAAATGGGCATAAGGCAGCCCTGGTGCAAAATTAAACCCTGTTATAACCAACGCCCTGACAGCCACAAACCTGAATATAAACAGCACGATTAAAACAAATGGATTTTACAACATGACCATAAAGGCTTGTCCTGTAATAGCACCGTTCAGGCAATCCATTGAGGGTAACGCTGCCATGCGTGGATGCAGGAGTCCACCACACAACCAGTTGCAGGTTGAGGGCCTTAGACCCTACTGACCAGCAAATGGGAACCAATCCCAAGGGCTTTCTCACCCTGGATGTCACTGCTCGCAGCAGTTCAGGACGCATACGGAGAGCATTCCACTTGGCCCTAACCACTGTGACATACACATTAAGGCCCTCATCCTGCAATGATCTGTCAAACTATGGGTTGTCTTCTAGGTTAGCAGTCCAATGGGGTACCCAGGGGAGGCTGAGAGACTGCCTTAGGCCCCAGTTTTTCATTACAGATCCACTAGCGCAGACCCCTTCAAATGGAGCTGATTGATCAATCAGGGCCAAAGATGTTCTCCCAAACTCTCTGCCTCTGCTAACCAAAAAGCCACCCACAGTGGGGCACAGCTCACCCTGACTTCTTTAGTGCTGGGCTCTTTAAGGGAGTAAGATTGATTTTGGTTGGTCTGGGAGAGCGCTGCAGAAAAAAAAATCACCTGTCAATCACTTTTCAACACACACACACACACACACAAAGCACAGTCTTCTGAACAAAGAAAAGCACCTACAGCCTTGGGAAAACAGCCTCTACTGTCATGACTGGGTAGAAGTCTCAGTCCCCCAACTCGCTCCTGTATGAAAAAATGACAAAATGATCACGGAGTGGTAGGTTTTCACTAGTGAATTAGTATTCAGTCCACTCCGCAAAACATTTAAGAGATATACAGCACAACACTGCATGGCTTAATCCTTCTGTAAGGCTGGGCATAAATAAAACATAAAGGAAAGCGTCACCAAGGGGGAGTGAGAATCAGGAATAAAAAGTCAGCCTTCTGCACAGGGGAGTATTAGAGATGGGTTGAACCGGCACCATCAGTTCCTGGAGAGGTCAGAGGTTTAATGCCCAAGATCCCATAAAGTACAGAAGGAAAGATTCAAATTAGCACTTGATCCTTTCTATTAACTGTTCTGACAAAGCCGTGATCGCCAACCCTCACACAAAGGAGACAGAGCTTAGGCCACCAGACCCAGAAAACTGAATCACAGAATTTCTGGCAAGCAGGAGAAGCAGTCTCGCATTTATAGAGACCCCAAATCAGCATAGCATTTATTCCTCAATGACACAGAAGGCAAACCCTTGGCAATACAAGGGTTAGCCAACATCTGAAGTGCATCCGATGAAGTGAGCTGTAGCTCACAAAAGTTCATGCTCAAATAAATTGGTTAGTCTCTAAGGTGCCACAAGTCCTCCTTTTCTTTTTGCATCTGAAGTGTGCGTTTCTTGCTACTCCAACCAGCGTGTCTAAGTGGAGATCTAAAATACTCCTCATCCGCCCGCCTTCCTCAGGCTCATTCCAACCCAGTAATTTAGTTGTTAAACCCCTCAGCACCAAAGGTCAGGAGAAGAATTTCATCGAGGTTGTGGAACCATGCACAGAGGTAACCAGTGTCATCATGGGCAATAACTAGCGAACAATTTACCAAAAACAAAAAAACAAACCACAGAGTTACAGAGGCAGAAATGGGGAAGTGTATTTCCTTTGGTGAGATCTAAGGAAAAGTTACCTTAGAAGAGGGGCATGTCCTGTAAAGTACCCCTACAGAAACAACCTACACATAAATAACTTTGTTCCCTTCCCTTGCCCCAGGCATCACCAAAACCCACACCCCAGAAATAAATCACTCCTCACACACACCATCTCTCTACCCACAAACTACTGACTGAGCTCCTCCCCTTCACGCCTCCTCCGGTCCCAGCATCCTCCACGGAACAGAAACCAAGTCCGCTCCGCAAACTGACTTGTGCAAGAAGAAAGAGCCCGAGGCCATGGGGCTTTATTCCACACGCAGCCCAAGCCAGGGGAGGGGAGGAACTTTCCCCTATTCCGCCCGCCCCAAAAGCACTAGCGGACCCCTATCTCCCCTCGAAGTGGGGCTACCCCCAAGTCCGAGTCTAGTTC
This sequence comes from Lepidochelys olivacea, assembly GCF_965140295.1. Classification (NCBI taxonomy): domain Eukaryota; kingdom Metazoa; phylum Chordata; order Testudines; family Cheloniidae; genus Lepidochelys; species Lepidochelys olivacea. The sequence goes on from NC_140428.1 coordinate 20,382,710, forward strand.
TGCAGAGCCACAGCGGACACGCGCTCCTGTGCCGGGAGAGCCCACGCTGCGCTGCGCTGCTTGGCCCCCTGGGTCCCCGCAGCAGTTTGCCCGCTGGGCGGAGTGCACGGCGCTGCAGCAGGCTCTGCTCCCACCGCTCCCACCACACGTTTCGCAGCGGCTCACCCCACGCCGCAGCCGGGCAGGGAGCCCCCTCCCCGCCGTACTCACGCGGAGGACCAAGCCTCGGGAAAACCCACCCTGGGCCGGGCCGGCTGCAGCTGCGGGCTCCGCCTCCCGCACCGGCGCACGGGGCTCCGCTCCTCCTCTTGCGAGTAAAGTCTATGGTTCACGCTGCACTGGCTCCCGCTATGGAGAGGCGGGAGGGGGCAGAAAGACGGGATACGTGGATTCTTAGAAAGAAAAGGAGGACTTGTGGCACCTTAGAGACTAACCAATTTATTAGAGCATAAGCTTTCGTGAGCTACAGCTCACTTCATCAGATGCATATCGTGGAAACTGCAGCAGACTTTATATATACACAGAGAATATGAACCAATACCTCCTCCCACCCCACTGTCCTGCTGGTAATAGCTTATCTAAAGGATAAAGGATCTTAGGGATTCAGCTGCAAGGGTGGGTCCCGCCCCCAAGCGAGGCAGCTCCAGTCTCAGAGGGGCCAGATGTTTTTTTTTCCCAAAGAGTTTAGCTCCCATCTGAGCACTTAAATGAAGCTGGCCAGATTTCCAAAAGTTCCCAGCAGCTGTGGAGCCCACAGGACCTGTCAAGTTTCGAAACAAAGCCCTGGGTGCTTTCTCCCACGCTGCCCACATGCTTGGGAACAGCTCCCAGTTAGCCTCCCCAAAGCTACCTTGTTAGCCACCATCAAATCCCTCCTCCAAACTCTCCTTTGCCATGTTGCCTACAAAAAACTTGACAACCGTTCGATTACTGATGTGCTGAGATTACTGCCTGTCAGGCTGACCCATATCCCATGGTTTCCTTTTCGTCCCTGATCTAGCTCTTGTCTTAGAGCGTAAGCTCCTTGGGGCAGGGACCATCTTCTTGTTCTGGGTTTGTATAGCACCTAGCACAGTCAGGTCCTGGACCATGATTCAGGCTCCTAGGATCTATAAGAATACAAATAATAATCAGGGCTGTCGATTAATCACAGTTTACTCACACGATTAACTCAAAAAAAGTAATCACGATTAATCACAGTTTTAATCGCACTGTTAATAGAATACCAATTGACATTTATTAACTATTTTTGGATGTTTTTCTACATTTTCAAATATATTGATTTCAATTACAATGCAGAATACAAAGTGTACAGTGCTCACTTTATATTACTTTTATTACAAATATTTGCACTGTAAAAATGACAAACAAAAGAAATAGTATTTTTCAATTCACCTCACACAAGTACTGTAGTGCAATCTCTTATTGTGAAAGTGCAACTTAGAAATGTGGATTTTTTTTTTGTTACATAACTGTACTTAGTAACCAAACAATGTAAAACTTTAGAGCCTACAACTCCACTCAGTCCTACTTCTTGTTCAGCCAATCGCTATGAGGAAAAAGTTTGTGTACATTTACAGGAGAAAATTCTCCCCGTTTTTTATTTACAATGGCACCTCAAAGTGAGAAAAGGCATTGACACCTGTATGTGCATGAGTGTGTGTGTGATACCTGCTGGGAGAGCAATATAGCAGTGCACAGACAATCCAGGAAGTTTTTGGAAAGCGTAGGGGACAATTTCCTGGTGCAAGTGCTGGAGGAACCAACTAGGGGCAGAGCTCTTCTTGACCTGCTGCTCACAAACGGAAGAATTGGTAGGGGAAGCAAAAGTGGATGGGAACCTGGGAGGCAGTGACCATGGGATGGTCGAGCTCAGGATCCTGACACAGAGAAGAAAGGAAAGCAGCAGAATACAGACCCTGGACTTCAGAAAAGCAGATTTTGACTCCCTCAGGGAACTGATGGGCAGGATCCCTTGGGAGAATAACATGAGGGGGAAAGGAGCCCAGAAGAGCTGGCTGTATTTTAAAGAATCCTTATTGAGGTTACAGGGACAAACCATCCCGATGTGTAGAAAGAATAGTAAATATGGCTGGTGACCAGCTTGGCTTAACAGTGAAATCCTTGCTGATCTTAAACACAAAAAAGAAGCTTACAAGAAGTGGAAGATTGGACAAATGACCAGGGAAAAGTATAAAAATATTGCTCGGGAATGCAGGAGTGAAATCAGGAAGGCCAAATCACACCTGGAGTTGCAGCTAGCAAGAGATGTTAAGAGTAACAGGAAGGGTTTCTTCAGGTATGTTAGCAACAAGAAGAAAGTCAAGCAAAGTGTGGGCTCCTTACTGAATGAGGGAGGCAACCTAGTGACAGAGGAGGTGGAAAAAGCTAATGTACTCAATGCTTTTTTTGCCTCTGTCTTCACAAACAAGGTCAGCTGCCAGACTACTGCACTGAGCAGCACAGCATAGGAAGGAGGTGACCAGCCCTCTGTGGAGAAAGAAGTGGTTTGGGACTATTTAGAAAAGCTGGACGAGCACAAGTCCATGGGGCCGGATGCACTGCATCCGAGAGTGCTAAAGGAGTTGGCGGATGTGATTGCGGAGCCTTTGGCCATTATCTTTGAAAACTCATGGCGATCTGGGGAAGTCCCGGACGATTAGAAAAAGGCTAATGTAGTGCCCATCTTTAAAAAAGGGAAGAAGGAGGATCCTGGGAACTACAGGCCAGTCAGCCTCACCAAAGTTCCTGGAAAAATCATGGAGCAGGTCCTCAAGGAATCAATTCTGAAGCACTTAGAGGAGAGGAAAGTGATCAGGAACAGTCAGCATGGATTCACCAAGGGCAAGTCATGCCTGACTAATCTAATTGCCTTCTAGGATGAGATTACTGGCTCTGTGGATGAGGGGAAAGCAGTGGACGTGTTGTTCCTTGACTTTAGTAAAGCTTTTGACACGGTCTCCCACAGTATTCTTGCCAGCAAGTTAAAGAAGTATGGGCTGGATGAATGGACTATAAGGTGGATAGAAAGTTGGCTAGATCATCGGGTAGTGATCAATGGCTCCATGTCTAGTTGGCAGCCGGTATCAAGTGGAGTGCCCCAAGGGTCGGTCCTGAGGCCGGTTTTGTTCAATATCTTCATAAATGATCTGGAGGATGGTGTGGATTGCACTCTCAGCAAATTTGCGGATGATACTAAACTAGGAGGAGTGGTAGATACGCTGGAGGGCAGGGATAGGATACAGAGGGACCTAGACAAATTGGAGGATTGGGCCAAAAGAAATCTGATGAGGTTCAACAAGGATAAGTGCAGGGTCCTGCACTTAGGATGGAAGAACCCAATGCACCGCTACAGACTAGGGACCGAATGGTTAGGCAGCAGTTCTGCAGAAAAGGACCTAGGGGTGACAGTGGACGAGAAGCTGGATATGAGTCAACAGTGTGCCCTTGTTGCCAAGAAGACCAATGGCATTTTGGGATGTATACGTAGGGGCATTGCCAGCAGGTCGAGGGACGTGATCGTTCCCCTCTATTTGACATTGATGAGGCCTCATCTGGAGTACTGTGTCCAGTTTTGGGTCCCACACTACAAGAAGGTTGTGGAAAAATTGGAGAGAGTCCAGCAAAGGGCAACAAAAATGATTAGGGGACTGGAACACATGACCTATGAGGAGAGGCTGAGGGAACTGGGATTGTTTAGTCTGCGGAAGAGAAGAATGAGGGGGGATTTGATAGCTGCTTTCAACTACCTGAAAGGGGGTTCCAAAGAGGATGGATCTAGACTGTTCTCAGTGGTAGCAGATGACAGAATGAAGAGTAATGGTCTTAAGTTGCAGTGGGGGAGGTTTGCGTTGGATATTACTTTTTCACTAGGAGGGTGGTGAAACACTGGAATGCGTTACCTAGGGAGGTTGTGGAATCTCCTTCCTTAGAAGTTTTTAAGGTCAGGCTTGACAAAGCCCTGGCTGGGATGATTTAGTTGGGGATTGGTCCTGCTTTGAGCAGGGGGTTGGACTAGATGACCTCCTGAGGTCCCTTCCAACCCTGATATTCTATGATTCTATGTGTATACACGCAAAAATATCTGTCTTGAAATTTTGGGCCCAACCTTGTTCCCATTTAGGTCAATGGGAATTTTGTCATTGACATCGGTGGGGGAAGGATTGGGATATTTCCTTCCAAAGAATGTTGATGCAGAGTTTTTCTTAACAGCTAATTTGCTGGCATTGAGGTCTTCCTTCCTTCCTTCCTTCCTTGTAAACAACTACATTGACATACTTATTATGGGGAGAAAACCCCAAATAAGGATGTACATAGATTCTATACAGAGAGATTTTAAAAAAGCTCAGTGTCCATTTAAATCAAGATTTTTATTATTCCATGTGGATAGTGCATCTTTGAATACCAGCTTCTACCTTCGTATTGATTTCTGATTGACTGATTCAGGTTTAACAATCACAGTAGCTTTATTTGTACTGTCTGAGAAGTTTTGCTAATTATTTTGTTACAGACAACGGCATTATATCTGGGAAACACCTTGAGGACAAAGCACAAAGCCAGCAGGTCAGTGATGTCCCCATTGTGATGGCGTGGTGCTGCAGGGAGCTGCATTGCACTGAATTCCACAATGCAGATCTGATGTGCAGTGCTGCACTTGGAAAAAGCTGAACTGCATGAATACTGCCGAGGAAACTCAACGGCCTCTTCTGAACATGTGATAATTTAATGCAAAGAAACCTGATGTTAATGCATCATTAAGGATGAGAATTTAAAAATGCACCAAGGTCAGAAAATAATGAAGCGACAGTCCTCACACCCATGTTAACTGGGCCAAACTGCACAGCTGTGTTATTTTTACTGAGCTGCACTGCAGCAGCGCCTTAGTACAGGATTTTGGATCACAGTCCAGGCTGTTAAATGCACGCCTCAATGTACTGCACAGAAGCAAGGTGGCTGAGCTATATCACAGTGGCAGTGATGTGACGCTTTGTTATTATTCTCCATCTTATTCTGTGAACCAGAAGAGTTTGGTTATTCAGTGGTGGGTGAAGTGACAAGCTCTATATATCCCTTACTTACTGCACAGGGTGGTGTTGTGAAGTTTGTTTGTTTGTTGGAGTGTTGTTTGTAGGTGCTTTGAGATCCTCAAGGAAGGTGATATTGCTATTACTATTTTATTGTTTATCTTGTAATAACATCTAGAGGACCCACCTTGAGATCAGAGCCCCAGGGGGCTTGGTGCTGTACATGCACACACAATAAGAGACAGTCCTTACTCCAAAGAGCTTACCATCTAAATAGACAAGACAAACAAACGGTGGTAGGAGTAGGAGAAGTGATGTGCCCAAGGTCACATGCCTGGTCAGCAGCAGAGCAGAACCTAGGTCTCCTGAGTCCCAGCCTAGTGCCTTAGCCACTGGACCAGCTTGTGTCTCTTTCTAAGTATGTTACATGAGCTGTTGGGTGTCAGCCCAGTTCCCCATGGACACGAGCACACATCACAAACTCACCAGTACATTTACCACTCATTGGCACCTTCATTTGAAAGTGCAGCAGGGAGGTCAAGGATCAAGGGTGTGATCCTACAAAGTGCTGAGCACCTTCTCGGAGGTGCTGACTGCCCTAGACTCCCAGTGATGTTGCGGGCAGTCAGTACCTTGTAGGACTGGGACCTGGTGAGCCATGGAGAATGAAATCCCCTCTGGCCCCTGGAGGACAATCCCTGTCATGGACTCAGGCACACGGATGGCACAGCCCAGGAGAAGCCTGCACTGCTAATGCCCTTGCTGTGCATGGAGAGCTGCAGACTCCCAAGGTGCCAAGCTAGTACTTTTCTCAAACACTCAGTTCCACTGGAAAAAAATACAGATCTACTGATGAAATAAGGATCAGATAAAGGCACATGGACACTCCCTTATGCTGGCCCAGCTACACCAAGCTGAGTTTAGCACTAGATACTTGGGCAAGCTTGGAGGCTTTACTGATTAACTTTCTCAACCCCTCTACTTTGGTGCATTGCATCCACCCTATAAATGATCCCAGAGATTTGGAGACGCACTGTGTCTGTTGTCACTTCCACTGAGCCTCTGGGAAAGCAGGATTGCATAGAAGCCATGATTCTGGAGACCTGTTTGGGGTGTAGTTCAGTGTGGTACACCGCTGGCCCATGCATCTTCAGCTACTGGCCATTTAATACCTAGCATTATAGCTGCCTTGTGCATTGGCTTTTTCATAACAAACTATACACCCCCTCCCCCAAGCTTTGCAGAATGAAAAATGAACAAGATGGCATCGGAGGGTGGAAAAATTAAACCATTCAGACTTAAAACCAATTACCAAAGGGGGGGTGCAATTATGATGAGAGTCAGGGGAGGGATTTTCAAAAGTCGCCTCTGATTTGGGAGCTGCAGGTGCTCGACACCTCCAAAAACTTGGCCTAAAGTATTTCAAGTTGGGTACCCACAACTGGAGGCACTCCTGATGGCTGTCCTCTTGGCCTTGCCCCCTCTCTGTGTCTCTGCATCTTCTGTACATCAAGATACCATCCATCTTCATAAAGGGCTTTGGTACCTATGGATGAAAAGTATTTAATTTGTTAATGTCTTGCCTCAAACCTATCCCCCTGGCCCGCCCTCCCTCACTCTCTCTGCTTCTTTGCTACACCAACATATTGCAGCTTGCCTTAATTAAGACCCCATTCCTGCACCTGGCACCACACGGCCAGCACTCTGCATTAAGTTCAGTGGGGTTCCATTGCAGCCGTAGGGGTCCACCTGTGCAACTCCAGTTGCAGGCTCAACTTTCGGCCTGGAAGCATGTCAGAGTAGAGCCTGTCCCCAACTGTAGATCCCGTTTGCCACTGCCCTGCACCTAGGTAGCTGTTTTGCACCATCGCAGAGCGGGTGTAAAATGGAATCAGTCTGAGCGGGTTGCATGTCACACCCAGGTTTGCCCCTTCTGTAAATTACTCCACAGGGTACAGATAGGAGTGAATTTGGGCCCTATACATTTGTGAAGCACTTCGTGCAATGGGACTCCACCTGACTGGGGCCTCTTTGGGCAGCTGCATTACAAATCATACATTCTAACAGAGGCATTTACTGTTCCGAGGGGGGCGGAGCTGGAGGGTCTTAGAATGTGCTGTGTCCTTCCTGTTAGGGCTCCCGTCACCTGAGCTCAGTCACATGAAGTCCTGTTCCTGCTAAATCTAAGAGGTCCCAGCGCATTCTGCAATAGCTCAGCGCCACATGGCAGCGTCTGTAAGTGCACGGAACCAGACTGAGACTCGGACGCCAGCCCAGGCCCTCTAAGGGATGTAGCCTCCGAACTTCAATGGAAGGAGCCTACATACCTTTGAGGAGCTGGATGAATCCAAGATGGAATGGAAGGATCCACAATAGAAGCCTTTTGACTAGAGGTGAGCACAGGATTTGGGCTTGTCTGATCAAGGACGGCTTGGCATAGGGCTTTCACCCAGCTGATAGGAATTTTACGCCACACCGTTTAATACATATATATACACACCACGCCCTGGAGTGCCCTGAGCTAAAGCTAACCCACCATCTCCCAGTGCTGTGGAGGGACCATGGACCCCCAGCCAGCAAGGGGGCAGATAAATCATCTTAGCAATTCAAAGAGGCGAAGTGGATCTTCCCTTTCTTGGAAATGAGCGCCTCCTGCACCGCTCTCCCTGTCCACGGCTGAGACCCAAAAGAGGAAAAAGAGCCTTGCACAAAATGGCTCTGCGGCTCAGAGAAATCACGCGCTGCACCAGGGCTGGTGTGGGCTGAATCCAGCCAGACCCTCAGAGGCTGTGAAGCACCAGCGCTGACGTCAACAGAGTGATGTTGATTTACACCAGCTCAAGCTCTGGAACCTTGCTTGGTGTTGTCCTGCACGCCAGGACTAAAACCTAGGGCAATCAGATGAGCGGAGGGCTTTTCTTCTCAGACAGAACCTCTCATTGGATTCCTGGCGCCCTTCTAAATCGGCTGGGAGAAGATGGGGATTAGCAGCGTTCCTAAACTTAGATGAGATTCTCCCTTCTTCTTTATATCCTCTACTCTCTTCTTTATGTGTTCCATTATCCATGTCAAGCCCTTCCCTTCCCCCCCCCCAGCCCCTGCTGGCCTGAGCACCAGCGCTAGGAGTAACTTTCGAACAAGTTCCAACCTGCCCCCAAAAGGTGGACCCAAGAGGGAGGGGAAAGGGGCCCCACAGTCTCTGCGCAGGCATGATTGGTTTTGGTTTTGCCAGAGGTGCCTCTCCACGTGAGCCCATCCAGCAGGCAATCAAATGGAGCCTTTACCTGGCCAGAAAACGGGGTGGGGGGGCGGTGCCTTCCTATAGGATCAGCGTTCTTGCAATGTCAGGGATTTCAATCTCTTTCCCCCCCCCACCGCTGGCTTGCTTGTCAGAAGAGCAGCTCGGGCCTCTCCCGGCCTCATTTCAGTGCAAGCACCCACCTGACACTCCTTATTGGAGGTCCTGCCTCCCCACTGGGAGCCGCAGCAGCCTGCCAGCGACTCTTGCAGCTTCAGCCAGGACCCATCTGCGAGGAAGAGAGCTGCGCAAAGCGGAGCTGCGGGAAGAGGAGAGGTAACTTTCCGGGGGGATTCAGAACTTGGCTGGAGTCAGTGGCTTGTTGTTGCTTTGCCTTCACACCCGTTAGCAATGATCATTGTTAAAGGAGTGTTCATATTTCCTTCCCAAGGGTCGGGGTATTTCATGCAAATTGTCGAAATTCATAAGATCTGGGATTCCCACCCCCCCTTAAACTTTCTAGGGGCGCTTGCTAATGAGCTGCCCCCGGTTCAGTTCTTTCTTGCCTTGAACTCTGGCTGGGGATCAGTGCAGGGACGGGTCGGTCAGTATCGTCCAGAAATGGATTATTTGGGATGTTAAAGTCTCTGTAGCATTGCTAGAGACTGTTTGGCCGCTTGTCTGGGGCTTCCAGGTTGCAATATCTTCGCTGTTTGATTTTTCTGGGCCGAGGGGATGGATTGATTTTTATGTCCCCAGTTTGATGCAGTCCTGCTGCAATCCCCAGCTCCCCGGCAAACTGCAGACAGAGCCTTGGCTGCGGGAAGGAGTGCATCAAAATGCATCGCCTTCCCACTCGGGCAGCGGCGGGGAGGGTGTCTTCCTGGGTCCCTCTCTACCCCATGTCCTCCCCCAGTCGCCCCCGTTGTTACCCCTACCTGTGTGCGGGCGCTTGCAGGTTGAGATTCAGGAGATTGAAGGAGAAATTGGACACTGCCGCTTTAAGAGTGCCGTAATGCGAAAGCTTTTCTCCTTCAAGTGATCTGCAGAGGAGCAGCAGCAGCCTCAGCCAGGGGATTTCCCCCTTCCTTGATGCTCTGAGCTCTCCACGGCTGCCAGCCAGCAAAGGGAAGCGCAGCCATCAGGCCTTCGCACGATCAGCCTCAAGTTTCCCGACTCTTTTTATTATTATTTATAATTGTTTTAAAAATATGTCAAGGGAGGGGATGGAGGTCCTGCTGTGACCTATTCAAGTTTGGACCGCAGCTCCTGCCTTCAGCAAGATCCTGGCCTGGTGCATTCAGTCCTGTTTAACTAACTGAGTTGGGTTTTTTTTTAAACAAGTGTCTCGTGTTTGCTTTATGAAATCAGGAGATACAGAGCCGCATGACCTCTGAGCATCAGTGCCTTGCCACGGGAGGCAAAAGTAGAATTTATCTTGGGAACATGCTGGTACAGTCAGTGCAAGACCTGGATCATCTTCTGGGGGGATGTGACTCTGGACAAAATCTGCTAATGGAATGAGGTTTGAATGATGCTTTATTGTCGATTTTCAAAGATAAACCACAATAACTGGCATTAGGGACGTGATTCTTTCTCTTAACTAGTATGGGGTTTCTTCCCCACAGTGCAAAAATACAGCTACAAACTCTCAATTAAAAATTAACGCAGATTTTGTCAGTTGCCAGTTCTGTGAGATCGATAGGAATGTGAATGGATGGAGGCGGGGGGGGGGGGGGAGGGGAGAGGAATTGAACTCTGAGCAGTTGTTAATTCTAGTGAAATGTAATAACAGCAAAGTCAGCTGGGTTGAAATCTCTCGGGATAAATATTTCACATGCTCTCCCTGTCTATCGGGGGAGAAAAGCTGCTCTGAAAGCGGTTTTTAGAAAACACCAAGTTAGTTCCTTGCTGCTGTAGGAAAAAGCACTTGGTGACATTTAGCCGGGGCCTGCCATGGCCACGTTTTTGTCTGCATTTTTGGTGATGTCATTCGGCACCAATGAGAACGTTTCTTCAAAGAGTCTCCACTGACGGCTGAGTGACTTTTCTTGTCCATAACTTCTTCAAAAGTAGGGGAGTGTCTTTACTTGTCTTTGATCTGTCATAGTAATACCTGGCAATTGTACTGCCGTCTTTCACCTGAAGATTGCATGATGGTTTACAAATGCCAATCAAGTAAACCCCAGATCTGTGGAAAAGGTAAGTATTAGCCCCATTTTATAGAGGAGTAAACTGAGAATCAGAGGCTGAATTCCCAAGGTCATGCAGCCAGTCAGTGGCAGAGGCTGGGCTTGAACCAAGGTGTCCTGAGTTTGACACTTCTGCTTCAGGCACAGCAGGTCAAATTTGCAGATGTTAATTTATATCAGGGTTGAATTTGTCCTCGTGTCTGCTCTGCATCTCTGGCTGAGTCCTCGATAGGTTGTAAGACCCTGATCAGGTTTGTGTGCTGTGAAAAATCAAAAGCTAAAGTACGTAAAACATTAAATGATGGCAAACAATAATTCTGGATTGCACTGGCTCATAGTGCGTGTCTTGAATGTCCCCATGGACTATCATACAGTTACCAAGAATTAAGCCTGGTCTTTTCAAAAATATTAATGCACTGATACATTTGTGTGGCTCCTCATCAGTGGCACTGCGTAATTCATAGAGAGAAAGTACTGTATACTAGTAATCATGTGTGTGACTAACATAAAGGCTGATGGTTTTTAATAGGGGACAGACTATTATGGGATGAGTGACTTTCCTAGACTGGGCCAGAGCTGATGATGCAGAGTTCCAAAGAATGGGCTGCACTGCAGAATCTGTAGGACCAGACCCTGGTTCTGTCATCAGCCACTGCCGTATGAAATAAGATACCTTTATAAAGAGTCGTGAAGAAGGGAGGATTCCACCAGGAGGGGGAAAATATGCCCATCTACTCAAAGCATGTGAGATCCAGGGGATACAGAGAGCAGAGCAGCTTCCATGTGCCTAGGAGTTTGGCTTTCTAGAAGAATATACCTGCTGAAAGCTGTTCCTTCCTGCCTCCCAGCAGGGAGGGCAAGACGGCCCTGCCTCAGATGCTAGAGAAAAGAGAGGTGGTTTATAGAGGACAAGGTGGGCCCAATTCAGTACTGGTATAAGCAGGTTCAACTCAAACTGGAGTCTCTGGACCAAATTTGGAGGTGAAGAATCCGGTGATGTGAGTTACACGTAACCATTTATGCCTCCTGTCACTGTGCGACGTGCACTAGTATGGGAATGTAACAGAGGGGAAGGAGAAATGCGGCAGACAAACTGTTAGGGGAGTGTAAGATAAGTCAGCAGAGGTTGCTTTATCTGACATCCCGCTGGTACTTTTGGTAGATGTAACGGTTGCTTTGATCACCTACTGGATGCCGTCCTTAGTGCGAGTTAGACTCCTTAACCAAGCGCACCCTTTGAGTCACCTTGGATTTTGGCCCGCTATAGGTATTACACAGAAAAATCCACATGCAATTGACATGAATCTAAAGCCAGCCAGGATTCGGAATATTCTAAGCACAGGCATAGAGTCTATGCTTCTCTGCATGGAGTCATGACCTAAAAATCTCGACCTGCAGGAGACCGTAGCACCCTGAATCATAATCCTTAAAGCTGACACTCGTGGTGTAATGAGTGACACTTTTGTGAGCTGTGTTATTTTTGGGCTATTATGGCATTTCATTTACCCATGCACTAGTCTCTGTCTCGTAGATATGACTAATGTTTCTTCTCTATAAGTCCTAGCATGAAGTGCTAACCAAAATTAAGTGCACACGATGCACACTCCTTGCCCCCTCTTGGGGCTGATGAGGTTGGGCAAGGAGAGATCAGAGCCAGGTCTGCATGGTCATAGCTGACCTGGCTGCTGGCATAGCCCAGGGTGTTTTGGTTTGCATGTTTAAGGAGTGGAATTTGCAGCAGATCAGTCCTGTCTACTGGTTTGTAATTCTCTCCACCTCTAGTGGGAGAAGGGTTTGGAAATGGTTGAGGGAGATTTGTTTAAGTGGCAGCCGCCTGTGTTGTTTTTGCAGTTGAAGGTCATGGATGCTGTTCCTGGTGCCCCACTCACAGAAGTGTACCCCTTAAATATTCTGGTACATCTGCAGTTTATAAATTGTCACCCTCACTGCTGCTGCTGACACTTGTGTGGTGTGGCATAACCAGAGGCTACACACAGGCTTTGGGGATGCCTTGGAAATAAACGAGTGATCGGGTTCCCCTTTACCCTCCCCCCTAGCAGCGTGTTCTCCAGGCACTGTCCAGCCCTGCAGCAAATGTACATGTCCATAAATCAGTCGTTTCCATGAGAGCTGGTTTAAAGAGGTAGGGGGTGAAAGCAGCCGTGGAGAGGAGAGGCTATTTGTCCACTTCAAGAAGGGATTATTAAATGCTCTCCAAAATGAGACGCCTATTGGCAGTGCTGTTTCCCATGAAGAATCTAAATGGTGCTTATGCATCCAGTACCAGCCTGTTCTCCCGCAAACCTGAAAGGCTTGGAGCAGGGCTGGGGGGCAGGGTGTGGGGGGGGTAAGGGAAGTGTGCTTTTAGTGCCACTTCTCTCAAAACCTCTGCAGATTCTTCCAGTTGGCTGCTTTGCTGCAGAATCCACAGTGATCACAGATGCAAGGGAGTGGGAGGGAGAAACTGGCTGTCTCAGTTGTGCAGTGTGATGCACCACTGTCTAAATTTACAAGAAGTACTTCAGCACGGTAAATGGCGTTTTAGCCCTCCCTGTCTGATGCAGGAACCCTGCAAAAATCTTAATGGTTTTCTTCTTTATTCCCAGGCCTGGGTCTAAATGTCCTTCAGAGGTAACTTTTCCAGCTAAGCCCTTAGAATCTCTGGTTGTGCTGTGAGTGCTAAGCTGTGGCAGGCTTGCCATCCAGTTGCTCTTCTCTAGCCTTTCCCCTCATCTTCTGCCAAGAGAGAGGGGCCCCATTTATGGGAGAGAACCACTGAGAGCTAGCAAATGTTTTTTCTATCGACTTCAACAATCTTTTGCAACAAATAACAATCGTGTGTATATGAAACTGGGACAAAGAACTTCTGACTGCAACTTGCTTTCCTGTAATAAGCGTAAAGTGACCTGCTGTGTTAATACATAGCTAAAGAAAAAAATGAGTCAAGAGGATATTTCTTGGGGACACTGCCCTGCCCTTTGTTTAGAACCAGAAAGTGAAAGTCATTAGAAACAGAGCAGTCTGTTTTTTGTATTCTGGTAGCACCCAAAGGTCCAACCAAGGTTGCTGTGGGTCCCTTGGGAACAGGATAGGCAATGGTCCCTGTCCCCAAATCTTACAGTCTAAAACCACAGGACTGACAAACAGATATAGACAAATTATGTGTTTTGTTGTTAAAAGCACAGAACTAACCTATGATCCAGCTTCCATATTTCGCAAATGGAGGTGGAAAGAAATATTGGCTTAAAAACGTTCATGGTTTTTAATCTAACACCAATCTTCAATATTTTCCTCTGGACAATCCCTCCCTTTAAAAATCAACCAGTCGGTGTGGAGCAGACTCAGCGCCTCGTGGTAGCGTCTGGACCACAGTGTGCATGTGCTGGACATAAAACAAATGTTCACAAATGGACAGTCATCTGTGGCCTTCGGGGAAGCTGCCAGATTTGGGGTGTGCTGAGGGTTGGGGAAGGATCAGGTCTTTTTAAAATGGTACATGCTGGCATAACCCCTGAGGGACAGCCACATCCTATTCCTGAGGGCTGAACAAGCATGCACACTGGACGTGCTTCAACAGAGTTTGAACCACATATGAGGCGGAAAGCTCTCTCTAGATTAGCTGATACTGATTTGCAAGTGAGACAGCATTGTCAGTGCGACAACGGGGAATGATGCTAATCTTCCAAAAGCTGATAGAGTGCTAGGCTAGAGTGACTGCTACGCTCCAAGGAGAGGCACTTGAGGTGCTCCAGGCAAGGAGACCACCGTGAGCAAAACTTGGATCCAAAGGACCTTGAGCTTGGGGGAAAGTTTATATCCAAACTCGGTAAGACGAGGCTTCCCTTTAGAGTTTCTTGGGCTGTTGCAATGGTGCACAAATAGGAGCAATGGGATACAGTCAAGAAGAGGTGACCTTAGGTTGAATAGCAGGGAAAAAAAAAAATCTTAATCGTGAGATCTACCTGCCTGTGAAAACCAAGGGAAAAGGTTGAAGCCCCAGTGGAACTGTCCTTTTATACGAAGGTCCCTTTCTGCCACTCTGACAGCGGAGAGGGAAAGTAAAGTGAACATCAAATACTTATGCTCACTATAATGCCTCTTTATACTGCTAGAGAGGTGGAAAGGAGCCTTAGTATAAGACTTGGGCAACTACCGGCTTAGTTATTTCTCTCTCTAATTACTGCACATCACCAGCGCAGAGGGGGCAGAGGAGGGCGGAAGAAATGATGGGAGGGCGGAAGAAATGATGAATGCAAACACTCTTCCTTTTTGCAGAAACCAACTAGCCAGCAAAGCATGATTTCCCTGCGATGCCTGGCACTGCAGCAGGAGCCCTGTCTGATGCAGGGAGGAGGGTGGAGAGGGAGCTGCATGCCGCATGAGGAATGGTTGAGACTCAGACCACCTCCCGCCCCATCCTTCTACAGCAACAGAGTTGGTTAGAGATAGTAGCAGTCCCAGGCTGAGTGTCCTTGGTGTGTCAGGTCGTGAGCTGTGTTGTGGAGAAGGTGCCTATAGAAAGGGGGCGTTCTACTTGTGGGTCACAATGGCTGAGCATGCCCTTGGAGCGCTGTGACTGCAGGATCTATGGGGTCGCTAGGCTATTGCTGTAGAACAGGTGTTATTGAGATAAGGGCTGCTGTGTTCTACTTGTGCATTAGAGGCTTCCCCTCACCCCCTCTTCTGTCCCTTCTTGTGTCTCCCTCCACCCCTTGGTTTGCTGAAGTGTGAGCTCCTCCCTAGCTGGGCATCCACCCCCTTTCAATGAACTGACACCAGCCACATGTGCCCTTGGCTTCCCCCACGGTGCGGTGTTGGGCTGCAGTGGGAACTGGCATCTGCAGAGCCCGTGCTCTCGCTCAGCCTTTCGTCTTTGCTCTTGTAACTGTCCTCGCTGCACCAGAGGTGGGATGCGGAGAGCTCTGGAAGCAAGAGGCCTCCATTGATCCACGGACCATGTGCTGCAGCGTAGGGACTGCTAGCCGCATTCTGCAGGGACTTGGGGAGAACGTCCTCGCTAGGGGACGTCCCCGGGTGCTGATTCCAGGCCAGACCTCTTGGCAGCACAGCTTGTTAGCTGAGCAGAATTCTGCCTGTCTGCGGTGTGGGGAGGGAAATGTGCTGAGCCCATTGGGCTCCTTTCACAGGGTACCCGTGTCCCTCCTCCATACAAGGGAGTTAACCCCTTAGCTCAGGCTGATGCAGCGTCCCCGGATAAAGAATAGGTAATGCTGGCTGAGTTTCCCTTGCAGAGATGATGTCAGAGATAGACATGAAGGGTGGGTGAGGGAAGAATGCTGGAGACCCTCCCTCCTGACTCCCTGTCCCTCTTTGTGTCTAAATCAGCCTGCCTCTCTTCATAAGTGCACAGGCCCTGTAGACATATGCACGTGTCTGCACCTCTGCCTGGATAACCATGTGTGCGCCCAGAGAAACTTAATTTTCACCCCGGCTTCCTGGCAAACTCCTCTGCTTCTGCCAACACTGAGCAGAAATGCTTGCAGCCCCTGGGGCAAATGGGCCCAGAAGCACTCAGACCAAATTCATCTGTAACCGGGTGAGCCATAAAATGAGACGCGCATGAAGGTGTCCCTTTGTCAGAGTCCCAGCCGGGGAAGTGCTGTGACAGCTGCCAGCAGCAGAAAGAAGGGGATATGACCCCTTCATTTCCCTTTCTCATTCCAAAGGAGATCAGTGTAGCTGCAT
Source organism: Lepidochelys olivacea (assembly GCF_965140295.1). Lineage (NCBI taxonomy): Eukaryota > Metazoa > Chordata > Testudines > Cheloniidae > Lepidochelys > Lepidochelys olivacea. The sequence continues at coordinate 20,398,870 of NC_140428.1, forward strand.
GAACCCATCTTTCCTGCTGCACCCCAGTGACTGTAAGCACACACTGGGGCAAGGACACCCGGACATTTCTTTGGCTAATAACTTAGGCTGACGAGAGGGAAAACTAGATTTCTTGCTCATAGAGGACAAGTCCCTTCTTTTGATATGGTGCAATTTGGACATGTCCCAGCGGAGGGCGCCAGCAGTATGTAGGACAAAATGCTGCCCTGGCTTCTGGCACAGTGCTGGTAGTGGGAAGGGGAGCAGATGCTTTTCAGTCTATCTAGAGAAAACCTCAGACGCTGCTGGGTGCTTTAAGGGATAAAGAAACGACAGTCAAATACATGGGAAAAGAAAGTGTCTCCTTCGGGTAGGAAGAAAACCAGTGTCTCCATTGATTTCACCGGAGGGGTAAAAGTATGCGAGATCGATTAAATGGGGGTGGAAACCACTCCCTAGGGAAGTGGTATACATGGCATCTCTTGGGCCATTTTAAAACCGGGCTGGTGGATAAATGAGATTGGGAACAATCCTGAACTGACCAAGGAACAGGCTAGGTGACCCCCTGAGTTTTCTGCTGTCTCTTAATTTCCGTGGTCGTGATACCTAGTGGAAAAATCTCATGTCCACTCTCCTGTCTAGAGTGTCTGACACCGGGTCTCCAGTCTGCTCTTCTCAATATATTCCATCTGCAACTAGCCAACAGCCCTGTGTGTGTGAGCCTTGTGCTTGTGAGTGACTGACGGGCGAGAGGATCAATGTCCCCATATTGTCCTGGAGGCTTGCTCCTCAGCTGGAAAGCACAGGATTGCTGTGTCCTGCGTAGAACAACCCCCTTCCTTCCGTGGGGCTGCAAGGGCAGGCTCCTGCACTGCAGAGAGCAGATGGGAACACAGCCACGGTGCTACCTCTGTTCTCCTCTGTCTGCATGTCACCAGGTTATTGCCTGGTGGACCAGAATGACTTGACCATCATAGAAATGCGGGGGAGTGAAGGAAGCCAGAGAATGTGGCAGTCCTTAAAAAGGGATGAGCCATCACCCTTCCCCCTCCCCCCCCATGTAACCCGTTCACTGTCGCCGTGCATGATGTCTCACCAGGGCTGCACCCCAGTGCACAACACTGTTGCAAGGAGTCTGTTACATACTTACGTGTCCCTCAGTGCCCCAAGGTATCTGAGTGCCTGGCAGTTGTGAATGGCTTTTACCCTCCCTGTGAGGTAGGAAAGTATTATCCCCATTTCACAGCTGGGGAACTGAGCCACATGGGAGACTAAGTGATTTGCCCAAGGTCACACAGGGAATCTAAGGCAGAGCCTGGAACTGACATCCCCAATCTCCTGACTCCCACAGCCCCCACCCAGTAGACCACGCTGCCAGTGGATGCCCTTAGGAAGTGAAGGTCTCTATGGCCCATCTGTATGCTAAACTCTGAACATCTCCCCCTGCCCCCGTTCTAATCAAGAGGCGTTGGGGGTGTCAGTGCCTCGAAGGATTTGACCCCATGTAGGGAACCCTTCACTACCTAGTGTCTATAGCAGCCTTGCTAGCAGTTTTCTCCTCATCTACTTGCTGCTGGCTTTCTCCTGTGTGCTGTCCCTTCTGGCTGGCCTGTCCAGACAGTCAGTGAGGATGGCGGTCCTTGGATTGAGCAGTTTTGGATGTCCCCTCTATGGCAATTGATAGAAAAGAGATTCATTGCATGCAGGACAATGGCTGAGATGTGGTGAGATTCGCCACTTGTCTGCTGGGTGGTAACCAAGGGGATCCTGCACCGGTCAGACCTGTAGCTTTCAAGGTACCTGGATTAGGACAGTGTCTTTGTTCTGTATTTGTACTGCACCTAGCACAGTGGGGTCCTGATCCTTGACAAGGACTCCTAGGTAGTACTACTAATAAAGCTGCTTACGCAGTGTGAAGAAAGTGCTTTATTGGGATTTTCTCTGCTTTTTTCCACATTGGCTTGGAAGGGAAGAAAACTACCCCAGGCAGGAGTGCAAAGTCTCGCTCCTGCAGCCTTATACTCAAGGAAGTCACCCTATTGTTAGCAAGGCCAACCTGAATTAGCCATTGGAAGCATGACCTGGTGGCTAGAGCAGGGGTCTATCTGCTAGGGGATCTGAATTCTATCTCTGGCTCCATCACTGACTCGCTCCTTTTCCTTGGGAAAGTCACTTAACTTCTCTGCCCTTCAGATTACCCATCTGTAAAATGGGGATAATACCCACTGGATGCTGTGTTAGCTAACTAGCTACATAGTCATTTTGGAAGGGAGGCGCCACAGATCAGCCGGGCCATAGCGGAGACCCAAAAGCTCATGGGAGACCATTTTTCTATGCTAATATTAAACAGGTTCTTTGGAGATGGAGTTGTGGAGTGATGGGATTGGAAACTGAATCTGAGTTGCTGCATATTGGCGGGGGCTGAATACAGCAGGATGAATAGAAGTGAGGGCTAGCAATGATCTGGGAGACACTCCATTTCCCCGCATTGGAAGATTTTTTTTATTTCCTCTGTTCTCCTTGTTTAAAATATGGTTTAAAAATCACAAAGGACAATGTAACTATTTTCCACCAGCATCAACCTTGATTTTATTTATTTATTTTTAACCCTTTGTGTTTAGCTAGATGGCCCTTAGGAAGAACAAAGCATGTCTTTGGCAATTGTAGCATGGTGAGACTGGCCAAGCATCTGCATACAGCACTCTGACAAATGTGGCTGCCAGGCAGATTCTGTCTCATATCAGACCTGGGGGCAGGAATATGGACTATTTAAAAATGTTATTAAAGCTAATGTTAACATTATATAATACACAGGTTGAGAAAAGAGTGTCTATACATCTGGGTATAGTGCTTAGATTATCCACAAATACAAAGTTTGTTTTTGAAGTCATAAGATAAATATAGTGCATAATCAGCAGGAACCCAAATTTAGGTGAATAAATTGAAGAATACAGTTTAGATATTTGCATCCAAGTATTCGGGTATATCACTCCTGAGAAGTTATACAGAGAGTTGGCTGTGGAAAGCACATACTGTATATCAATGAGTGAAGATTGTCCCTCAGTAATTGAGAATTTAGGTTGGTTGTTCATCTAGAAAATACAATCCATGAGGAAATATTTCAGTTACTTTCCCCACTGTGCTTCAGCTCATCCCTCCTGGTATTGCTGATGTCCGGTGATGTGTTCTATGTAGATGTCCCTGGACCATATGGTGGCGTCCAACACGATGAGTTGCCGCATCCGCTGAGCGTAGGGTTGACTGATTCAGCATTCTCTCAACACTCGCTCATCTACACTGCTCCCAAAACCAGCCTCTTGAGACTCGGTCTCCTTTCCCAGTGCTGGCCTAGCCTGCCCCTGCTTAGCGTGGAGGAGGACAGCCTGAAGCATTGTGGCTGCACCATGTAATTCAGCACCCTTGTTCTGAGAAGCTTGTCTGTTTCACACCAGCTTTGGGCTGGCGTATTTAATAAGAGGTCAAGTTCATCCTTGATGTAACAACTTCTGTTGTCAAATGCTGTTACAGCAGGGCTAATTTTGGCTTAGGAAATTCCCGGCACTTTGTTTTGCTGATTTGTACCTGATGGTTTGAATCTCACAGCAGAGACCTGTCCGGAGCTTGCAAAAGCAACTCCTCCGCCCTGAGTTCCAAGGGGCTGCAATTGTAAGAGGGAGAAGGGCAGTGGCCTGATTTACCATAATGAATGCAATGGACCAAAATCATCCCAGGTGTAAGCCCATCGGATTCCGTGCATATGTGGAGAAGATGGAAGAGAAATCTAGAGCATCTCCCTTGTTTGTCCAGCGTTCAAGATTGGAACATGAGGCTCGATACCAAAGTCGGCCTCTCCCCCAAAGCATGTAGCCTCCCATCACAAGCTGTAGCTGTTTGTTATACACTGAAGACGCTGTGGCTGATTCCCTGACCTGCGCAGTTACCCTGGGTGCTTCGCACTTCAGAGGCCTCGGATTCCACCCCTGCTCTCTATTCCCCTTCGTGGTGCTGGACACGCAGCAGCACAGTGCATTACATGTGCCCAGTACTTAGGAACCTATCCAGGCTGCAGGGGCGGATCAGCTTCCCTGGGGGACCCATCAGACACATAGCAGAAGGAAGTGCTCCTTCGGCTGGGACAGCTTCATGCAGGGCTTAGCTCAGTTCCCCAGGCCATCTCAGGAATGACACTCCCTGAAGCCACATCTCTGCACCCAGTACCCTGGGTTCTCGAGCGCAACCATAGCAATCCCTAGATTCTCAGAAAGAAACATTCACCTAGCAAGACACTGGTTAGTGACTTTGCAGCCAAGCATATACACCAGCCCCTGCTAACCCTGAGTGCTGCAGAGATCATGCCCCTGCCCGCCCCTTAAGGGAATGGATTACTCTGTAACCACTCTACTCTCTGGCCAGTGTGACTTTGGAGTGCTCCAGAGCAGTCCCACCCAGCGCTCTCTGGTTGGAGGAAAGATCGCTGTAAGTGGATGAAGTGAAGCTGTAGCTCACGAAAGCTTATGCTCAAATAAATTGGTTAGTCTCTAAGGTGCCACAAGTCCTCCTTTTCTTTTTGTCAGTGAATTGTGTTCTCTAGCACGTCACTTGTCCAGTTTCTAATGCTCCAAATGATGGGACTTCCACCCTTTAGCTCCCTGGGGGATGCTGTCTTTTGGCCCCATCACTGATGCAATGGGGGCTACACCTCAGCCCTCTAACCCAGAGCAGAGCCTCTTCCCACAAACTACCAAGGAGGTCTTCTCTAAGTGCCAAGTGGTCAACGGGGCTTACAGTCCCCACCCCTGATTCGTCTTGCACCTGCAGGAGTTCCAAGAAGGAGGTTGGTTGTGAGACAGATGGAGAGACCCGAAGATGACTTCTGACTTCTGCATTCACCAGCTGGTTGAATGTCCTGCATTATGCCCTAACAGAGGGGGCATTGCTACAATGGAAAAGGTAAAACAACTTATTGAAGTCTGTCTCATTTGCGCTAAGGATTTGACAGCCCTGTTGGTTTTCCAGTGGTGAAAGTAGCTTGACCATGACCGTGACTCACTGATGAAAGATTCCCTTGAGCCTGCCTGATTGCAGGCGGGATGGCATGAAAAGGCTGTTTCGCCACTGTTCGGGTGGCTACTTGTGCTGCGGCAGCAGATGCTCTAAGATCTGCAACGCCAATATGTGCTTCTGCCCGTCTATCTTCATCCAGTACTGCAGACCCACCTCTATTAGCTGGTGCAATTTCAGTTTGGGCGATTCCCACAAGCTGCATTATCATGGCAGTCCACTGCAGTTCAAGATTCTCCTTTGCACAAGGCAGTTAAATCTGGCTTTACCATAGACCTGTCTATGTTTATTGAACAAGGTTTGAGATAAAGGTTGAAGTGATAAGGTTAAGGATTTGGAAATATAAGGTTACCGGTAAAAGAAAAACATAAGACACAAATTATAGCCTTGTCTCTTACCCCAGGAGGTCTCCCATCTCAGACTCTTCTTGGGGTTCTTTGTCTTTGTAAATCCTCCAGCCTGCCCTGGGCCAGCCTGCAAAGACAGGCTAGGTCCATAGACGTCTGTTGTTCTCCACCTCACCGGAGACTCTCTCAGGCCATTCTGGAACGCAATACCCTACAGGTTAAATAACGCTCTAATTGCTTCCCCATAAACACTTTGCAATAACCACGGCAATCAACTCATTCTTAGCTTTCAACAGAGACCACCCACGACCCCCCCTTAGGTGAAATATACCCCAGGGGTAAAATACCTGCCTGGGGATGTCTGGGCGTGTCCGTCACACTTGCTAGCCGGTGCGGGGGAATACCCTGTTGGCAGCTGAATGCTGGACTCCCATCCCCTGACTACACTGGGTTGAACCTGCCGCTCGAACGGAATTGCTGACTGTTGCAGCTACTGCTCTTCTTTCAGCAAACGCGTCTGGACTGAACTCTGGAGTGTCAGTGACACTGATGCTGCCCAAAAGGGGTTAAAGGAATCTGTTGCCTATAGCATGGCAGGGGGCCAATTCTCCTGCAGGGAATTGTGCCTGTCTGTGGCAGGGTGCCAGGATGCCTATGGGGAGACTGGATTTGCTTGTGTTAAAAGGTGTGCAGTTTAAAGAGATCATTCAGCTGAATCTCCCTCAACTGTGAAATAAATCAAAGGGTGCCGTGCTAACAAGCTTCTGGGCAGTGACCCGAGTTCTCTCGTCCCTGCCTGAATGCAGCAGAGTTCGCTGCTCGGGGGCGAAGATGAGTGGCATCCCCTGCTGTTGAAAATGGTTTGAGGATGTCTTAGACTGAGCCCCACTTATACCTGCCCAATTTCAAGCATTTGGCCTCAAACTCACGATTTTGGGAGAGCTTTTGGGCCCTTTCCTGAGTTCTCCTGACTTCTGGTGATGTCACAAATCCATGTGCAGAATAGCTGGGGACCATGAAGGCTAAATTGGCCGCAGGTTTGTCACGTGGGGATGCCCATTCTATGCTGCCGGAATAGACTTTCAGCTGTACTGTGGAATGTTGCTGCTTGTCTAGGAATCTGCATCTGGGCTGGGATAGAGGGGCATGGGATCTCCAGGCACGGAGGGAAGGAAAGGAACAGGCAATCCAGTACCTAATGATACCTGAGTGCCAAAGCAGGGATACAGGGATTCATACATCCCATCTCCTTGCAATGTGTTTCCTGACAGGCCGTTCTTAATCCCTTTGCTTCCTAACAGGGCACATTTTAATTTTCTGTCTTGCGTTGTTAGTGCGTCAGAGCAAGATCAAAGAGGAGTCCACCCACCTCCAGGGCAGAAACTTGCTCTTACGAGAGGTATGGTGGAGGGCACATATGGGAGGAGACAGGATTTGTTTCGAGCCCCATCGCAAAGGGAAGGAATGCTTCAGTGCAGAAAACTGATGCCTGAAATCTGGTGAGGGGCTCTCTGTGGGTGCCAGGATCAGTGAGTCACCCTCTCTGCTGCTGCGCTCTCTCCTCTCTCCTGTTGATCCTCAGACAGGAAGGATGAATCAGACCTGCCTGTGATTGCGGTGTGAAGAGCTGAGCAAACGTCCATCCCCTTCCAAGTCTCTGCATTTCACGCAAGTTTCATGCCTAAAAAAATGTCAGAATCATTTGTGACTATCTTGAGATAAGTTCATCTGTGTGTCATGTCTCTGCTGAAGTCTGTGGGGTTTCATGGGGCGGGGCTGGGGGGGGGGAGGCTGGGACTTGACCCAGTGTATAATATATCCCATGACCTAGAATTTTTAAAGGTGACTAGTCACTTTTGGGTGCATCTTTCTTTCTTAGCCCAAATGTTTTTTAAGGGGGTGGATTTTCAGAGGATGGGTGCTCAGCACTCTCTCAATATCTGCTCCTTTTTAAGGTGTCTCAAGTTGGGCACTCAAAATCAGTAGCTGCTTTGGCAAATCTAAACACAACCCCTCTGCCTGTGAGCTTTGAGTCCAGGTCACTAGACTGCATGTCTCATGCCCACAAACCATTGAAAACAAGGGAAGAAGTAATTAAGTAATGCACTACTCATCCCCTCGTCAGTTCCCCTTCTCAACCTCTGTTACTTTCCTTCCGCTGCTCCCCAGAACCACATCTCCGCCCTCCTCCTGAGAGCCCAAACAAGCCCCCTTGAACTCTGACCATGTTTGCTGATGACAAGTTCCTTGACTAGGTGACTAATACAGGGATGGCGTGGCTTCCGCAGATGACAACACGTGTAACCTGTGGGTGACTCTTGCATTGGTTTGTCTAGGCGAGGCGCAGTGCGAGAGTGCAGATGGTGACTGCAGCATGCTTCTTACATTTTTTTCCTGTAGTGCTGGCGAGGAAAGGGGTGTGAACGGTGATCAAAATTAGCAAGTGTTCAAAGTCTGCGATGACATTTTTCTAAATGTCGCAATTAGAAGCAAAATCCACATTTGTGGCTGCACTGGTGTATTTATATTTATGGACAGAGTTAAGGCTGCATACTTGGGTGGGAAAGAGGTGGGCTGTGGGAAGGAAGTTTTTGGGGAGCTAACGTAAGAATTCTGTCAGTGCTTTGACACAGAAGCACTGGCCTTCCTAAGCCACCTGCACATAAGCATCTCCTCCCTTCTAAGCCATCCCTGCTTCTATCTTCTCCCAAGCCAGAGGTCATCCACTCGTTCCCAGCTGGCTAGCCTCCCTCCCTGTCTTGCTAGAGGTATTCACGGGGCACTCCAGTGAGTCAAAGAGCAGATCAGGGAAAAGCAAAATACCAGACTTTGACAAAAAATGAGAACTTCCCTGAATTCCCCACCACCACCACAGCCCCCGTTCCTCCACTGTCCAGCTGTAGTCAAGGACACCAAATGGCAGCATTGGGGAAACAGGAGAAGCTGATGGATCTTGGCAAAACTCAGTCAGTTGCCCTGAATAAGAGGAGTGACTCTTTGTAACAAGTTTTTAACAGTGGACAGAGTGGAGTTTACAGAGAGGGGAGTTTTTCAGCTGGAGGACTCCAAGACACGGGGATTGGGAGAGGAGGCAAAAAGATTTTTTTTAAAAAGTAAATGTTATGTTTTCTGAAAATAACTTCAATCGAAAACTCAGCTGCCTTCTGAATTCAATCCCCAGATGTGGCACGCACACTCACTCTCTTCATTAATATGTAACGTGGGGAGGGCTTTTAGCTTTGCTTGAAGTAGAAATTGCACTGAAGCCTTATCTGTGGAATGACAGGTTTCAGAGTAGCAGCCGTGTTAGTCTGTATCCGCAAAAAGAACAGGAGTACTTGTGGCACCTTAGAGACTAACAAATTTATTTGGCTTGGGCTAGTCGAGTCAGGCAAGGTCAGTGCTCTTGGTCCACTTGCCCTGAGTCCCCCGGTATTTTGTACATCTGTACTAGTTACATTGTGCCCCCTTGTAGCCAAATTCTGCCGCTGGCTGTACCCATGGTATCTCTCTCAAATCAGTGGGGGCTTGCCAGGTATAACAGAGGGTAGAATTATTTCATATGGTTATTTCTATTCTGTACTTCGCTGGCTGCTGTCACGGTACCTCCATCTCCTTGAAGAGTCTGTCATGCCACCCAACTGCTCCGACTCTTAATTTTTTCCTAATATCAAGGCTAAAGTTCTCCATCCTTAGCGTCATCCATTACTGCTTGTTCTGCCCTCTTTGGAGACTGAATAATTTCCTTCTTTCCTTTAGGCTGTTACTTTGATGGTATTTAGTGTGTGTCTGTCTGTCTCTCTCTCTGTTTTGCATTCTTCTCTTCTCTTTACTGGAGCGTATGTCACTGTAGCTAACTGGATAAATATCCTAGATCCTATGATTGCAGAGTGTGCTCCCTTTTCATATGCGCTTCTTGATGGCTTGTTCCATGTTTATAATGAATATGGGACTTCCCGCTGGTGGATTTTGTTTGTTCTGAATTTTTTTTATTTATTTTTTTGGTAGCTTAGTCTTTCGCAAATTATGGCTCTGTTTTAGTGGATGTTGAACTAATTTTGTAGGATTTGTTTTTAAATTGGGGATTTTAAAATATTTCCCCTCTAATTGTATCAAATTCCCGCCCCACCCCCCACCCCTTTAGGATCAACTCCCAGCAATTTGCAGTGATCCCTCTGTGGCCAACTTTGAATGCTGAGAAAACTGCAAACCTTGGGTCATTTTTGGTGTGTGTGAGATCTTCAATATAAGCTGCTTCTATAACACTCGCAGTAGGACAGCTGCAGTTCTGAGAGTGAGGCATGTTGAGGTGGAAAACAATGGGATCAGACCCCCCGCCCCCCAACTGCAAAGATTCTCCACTGTGCCAGGGTCTGCAATGGGAAGGGGCACTATGATGAAGGAGGTTTCATTTGTATTTAGTCCATTGAATCCTACCTGTCTGCACTGGGGAAAGGAAGGGAAATGCTAGTTCACTTTTCATAGCTTAATGGACTTCTTATAAAGCCATTCCTGGAAGGGGAATCGTAGACCTTAAAGGTGAAAGAGCCCTAATAGGTGACATAGGCCAGTGCTGGACTGCCCCATTGTGTAGCTGCTGCTATGTCCTCTCTAGTACCTACAATGCCTCTCCAATGAGACTCTCTGTGCTCTCTGTGTGTAACTGGAAAGAGCCGGGTGGGTTCAAGCCCTTGCATTGGAAACCCAGAGAGGATTCTTTTGGTCTCAATGTTTATAGACATTCTAAAAGTGAAACAAGCCTGAAATTCACTCATGGAATTTCACACTCATGGAAACTGCACTTGGTTCCCCCTCTTTCAGATCCCCAACTCTTTCCTTCTCTCTGGACCAGAAAAGCAGTGGGGGGGCGGGTGTCCCACAACCTTGGCAAGCCCTCCCTTTTGCCCTTGAAGTTCTGAGCACCAGTAGTTCTCAAGCTGCCTTTCCCCTGCGCTCACACACGCTTGCACTCCCCACGAGGTTGCATTCCTCTTTAAAAGTCCCAGCACATGCTGATCTGCGGAGCTCCTGCAGGCTGTGTTGCGCACTGGGGAACTCTGCTGAGCTATGCAGTTAGAGCTGCCAGAGATCCCGAACAATGTCATTGTGATCCGAAGGCACTGCAGCATGCAACTTTCCCTGGTGCTCTCCTCTTCGCTCTCCTCCATCGCCAGCGTTCTGAGGGCACAAAGCAGGCAGAGCAAAGCAAGTAAGTGCTACAGCCCCTTGATAAACTCCTGCTTCCCTTGAATCCTGGCCATAGGTCTAGATATTCCAGGGTTTTGCTCTCTCATTCCTATGGAGCCTGGTGCCTGTGCTCTAATCGCTCTGTGGTCACTGAGAATGAATGTCAGGCGTCAGCTTCACCAGCAAACTATTCCAGTGAACTTCAGTGCAGTCTAGCCAGTTGACAGCAAAGGCTTCCAAAGTCTCTCCATTTTGGTGAATAAGATGACTTATTCACTGGTGATGCATTGGAAGGTACTGTACCTTTCTCACATGAGGCGCACACAGCGCTGTATGTGTCACCTCTATGAAGTTTAAATGCTGCTTCTTTTTATTTATTCAAATGATCAGTGTCTTAATGTCATTACAACCTAGGTACTTATAGCTGGAACTGGTTCTGAACAAGCCTCTGTCTCTTTGGAACTCGTAGTCCGAGGGAATGGGCAGAGAGAGCAGCTGCAGAGAGGGTTAGTGTCCAAATAAGTTTAGCTGTGATCTTGGTGGCCCCTGACCGCTCCAGTGAGATTTTTATTTATTGCTGCTTAAAATCTCATTGCTGAGTGGTTTTTTTACATAGGTGTAATTTAATATATATGGATGGAGTTGACGGGCCAGACCCTGTGCTCCGTTACACAGCTGTGCAAAAGGCGAGTAACTCAGTTGAAGTCACTGGAGTTATTTCAGAGTTGCACCGCTCTGAGAGCAGAATCCAGCCTAGCGGCCTTGTTCATAAAGAAAAGTAAATGTGAACATCCCCTGATATGGAGGAGGGGGAATATCAGCCTTCTGAGAAAGCAGAGGGGAAGGCTACTGCAGCTGTGTGTCTGCAGGGCTCTTTATTAATTAGCTTTCGTGTGCTGCAATTGCTTTCCATGACAATGAATGAGGGGTAGGGTGCTCAGTGCCAAAGTGTCTTCCCTCCACCTCTTCACTGTGGGAGCAAAATGAGTGAGAGAAGAAAAGAGGGTTGTTGGCTGAGTGGGCAAGAACTAAAGAGCGTGGGAGGAGGGAATCCTGTGGAACCTGATGGATCAATTGCTCACGTGCAGGTCTGAAACTCGGGTTCCCTGCACTGTTGGTTTGGTGATGTCATCGCTGCAGTATGTCTTGGCAGTTTGCTTTTTCCAGTTACTAAAGCCTCCAGTGTGAGTGCACAGTTTGTGGGTTTACGCTCCTTTTCCTGGAGAAATCCCTGCATTCTCCCTCTTCCGGGTGTCTTTAAACAAAATGGATCAAATTCAACTCTGGTGCAACTCATCTGAAATCAATTCGTTCCCATGCAATACATTTCAGTGCCATTGAAGTCAATGATGTTACACCGAGGAGGAATTTGTCACTCTTTGAATGCAGAATGATATATACCTACCTCTGTCTGCAAGCTGTGTTCTCCTTGTGGCTGTGGGAGGCCGTCTGTGGTACCTAGTTTTAGTACATTGAAGACTGATCGGTCTCTCTCTTTCTCTCCCTCTCTCTCTCTCTCTCTCTCGTAACTGGGCAGGATTAGGAAGTGGCTTCACTTGGGCTTGTCTGGGCTTGTTCAGGCCTCAGCCTGCCTCTGTCGGTGATCAGAAGGATCAGGGTGGCTCTAAAGGAAACTTGCCTCATATAGTTTTGCAGCCACTGTGCTGGCCTGAGAGCTTTGGAAAAGCCAGCCACAGAAATCTACTGCCTTTCTGCTTGATCCTCTGTCCAGGTAAAGAAAGTGTGCATGTGTTTGTTCTGGGGGGAAAGGAGGGTTTACGTGGCTGCCAATGTAGCACATGCATGTCTGCACATATAACGTACTCTGTGCACATGCCTGCTTTATACATACTGTCTGTGGCTCTGTGTACATGCGTGCATACAGTATGTACTGCATGAAGTCTCATTTGAAATGGACCGACAGAAACAGTCTAGGGTATCTAAGCCACCTGGGAAGAATTTATACAGCAACGCTCTTCAGCCCATCCCTACTACAGGATTAGGGAACCCCTTCTGGGATCCTACCCTCCTTCCTGCCCTTTCACCTTCCCCAGATCCCCTGCTTCCAGTCTCAAAGGTCGGCGAGGGGTCTGCGTGAAAGCACACGGCGGGATGATGGGGAGTCCCTGAGGAAAGGCTCTCGGGGGTGAGCCGAGGGACAGCCCCACAGGGTCCAATGGCAGGAGGGAAGCTGCTGTGCTTCTTTTTTTTTTTTTAAAAAAGGGGTTGAAGCCGTTCTGTCTACAGGGAGGAGGCTCTGAACGTTCCCTGGGGCTGCCTGAGTTTGGCAGGAGAGAGGGGACTCGCGTGGCATTGGTGATCTTGCCCACTGCTTCTGGGATCTGAGGACATTGCGATTTTTTTATGGAGGATTTGCTCCTTGTGTCACTGGCCCCATGACTGCTTTTATGAACTGTCTTTATCTGGGGATGTGTCATGTCTGGCACTGATTCCGTTCAGCCTCCTGCTCCTTGCAAGGAGCTGCATTCTACCCCACAGACCTTGCAGCTGCTCTCTCTCGCTCCCTGCTTTGCTTTTCCTAGCAGCGGTACCTGCTCCATCAGCATAACCTGATATTTGTTTGGAAGCTGAATCTCTGGAAATAATTGTGTCCGTGCCCTGTGATCAGATGCCACTTGTGACTAAATGCTGACGTCCCTGTCATTCTGAGACCTGGCTAGGTGAAACCTTCCAATATCAGGTGCTCCCTGTGTTGCCTACCTGTTTATCCCGAGGTTTCAGGTGTCTGTGCAAACCTCCAGTGGGATTCTGTGGTATCTAGGTAGCTATTAGATTACATAGGAGATGAGTGCACATAGGAAAGGCTTAGGTGAGACAAGAATTCAAAAGATAGCAGGAGCCATTTCAGACCAGAGGCAAGAGAGCATCACTCCATTGAAGCCAACTGGAGTTACCCCTGCTTACCTCAGTGCTGCACGGGCTCTGAATGCTCATCAGATGCTAATTCAGACTCTTTGCCATGCCTCTCTCTGAGTTGTTCTCTTGGACCCAAAACCCATTGGAGCTGATTGTGCAGATATTTATGCAGAGGGTCCTTCCACTGGCATCCCCAGTACCACTCTCTGTCTAGGTTCTTACAATGCCTGATCTTGGCACTGCCCAAAAAACATGCTTTATTCCTCTTATTAAAGATCTCTCAGGATCCTTTTGCTATTTCTCCCCACTGCCCATGCTGTTATTTCTAACGTTGGATCTAAAATCTGTTTCTCCTTAAGTAAACTGTCCCCCCCTCCCCCCCACCATTTCACTTGTACCTGCACAAACTGGTTTGTTATTGTAGGGTTTCTCTGCAGTGTTGTGCTATACACACCGGTGTGTTTGTGAGGTTTCTCTCAGAGATTGGCCAATCTGCATGTAGGTTTATTGTAGAGCTGATCCCTGTTTGTAGGGGGAGGAGTGAGGTAGGTTGGGGTTTGTATTTTTTGTTGGTGGTTTTGTTTTGTTTTGTTTGGGTAAATAAAAGGAGAAAAAAATTCACTGAAACACTTATTTCCTGCCTTTGCAAAACATGCTTCACACTCAGCATATGTAGTTTCCCCTCCTAGTGGATGGTCTCCTAGAGGATAATGACCTACTACCATTATTGGTAGCACAAGAGTAGAGGTCAGTGCTATGCTGAAGATCCCAGATTCAAGCCCTGTTGATGACCCATGTGAGCCAAGGGTTGTTCCACTTACATAAATTGACACCTTTGCAGACAGGCAAAAGGAGTTTAATTTGGGGCCTAGCAGCCTTTTCATTACTGCTCATGGTGCTAGGCAGGGTAGTTATAGCCACCTTGGTCCCAGGATATTAGAAAGATAAGATGGGTGAGGTACTATATTTTACTGGACCAACTTCTGGTGACAACTACCCTGCATACAACCATGGAAGATATCGCCTGTAGCCATGCTACACAGCCCCCCGCATCCAACCCCCCCCCCCATGCTCAGCATCCCCCGGACCTGCTATGCTGAGTGCCCTCCGTGCTCACAGCCCTACCACAACTGCCCAGAGCCCTGCACAGACCCCCCCCACTGCCCAGCACCCCAACACACACACAGGCTGCCCTCACTGCCCAGCACCCCTTGCCCCCTCATAGCCCAGCACCCCACACAGACTCCCCAACTGCCCAGCACCCCAACACACACAGGCTGCCCCCACTTCCCAGGACCCTCCACCCCCTCACAGACCCCCCCCCCAGAGTCCCACTCCCCTATGCCCTGCCCCCGGCCGCACTCACTGGCCCTGCTGAGCCAGCTCCGAGCAGGGATCCCCCATCCCAGCACAGTCCTAGGGGGCAGAACAGCTGAAGCTTGGGAGCACAGAGTTGTCCCATCCCCCAGTACCTTACCCAGCCCTACTTGCCTGGCGCTGGAGGGGAGGCGTTTCCTTGCAGGCACAGGGCAGCCACTGACTTCCTCCACCCGCCACTTCTGCAGAGCGGGCCCTGTGGCCCGCCTGGGCGATTTAAAAGGGCCTGGGGCTCCCGGCCACTGCTACCATGGTGGCGGCCGGGGGCCCTCAGACTCCTTTAAATCACCCAGGCCCCTGGGCAATTCCCCCCTTTGTCCCCCCCCCCTCCCATCAGTGGGCCTGGATATTACCTGACCCACCTAGTCTCTCTGCGTGTCAGTGAGCGTGGTGTTGGGCAAATAGAGCACAGCTCTTTTCCCCGGGGAGTTGATGATGTAAAGGTATTTGCAATGCAGCCCATTGCTGAGTGGTGAGAAGGCATTAATAACAATACAGTGTAGGCTCCCAGAGCATCCTTGAACCTGTAGAACTCCAAGTGCTTTTTGAAGTCAGGGATGGGCTGGTCTAGGCATCTGGGACGGTCTGAAAGGCTGCCTGTGGCAAGCTACCACAAGAAAAGGGAGCAGTTAGATGGCAAACGGAGCCACTGGGGTGGGACTAAGAGGAGATGTGGAGAGAGAGAGAGAGAGGCCAGAATGGCGTTCTGCAAATGGGGAGTAGAACCTGGGACCTGTTACAGAAGAAGTGAGTGATAGATAGATAGATAGATATCCTGGATCAGAAGTTCCCCACAGTTCATGGGGATGGGGTCAGGGTTGTGGTTCAGGCCTGTCTCTACCCAAATTCCATCAAAAAACATATTCCTTGTAAAGAGGCGGCTGACTCCGCGTATGTGCAGGGACCTGGAGGCAAAAGACTCTGGTTTTGGTAACATGAGGCCTGATTAATATTATTTCCCCCACCCATCCAGAAGGGCTGAGTACCTGCAGCTCCCACTGACTTCAGTGCTCAGCACCTCTGGAAATTGAGGCTTCTGATCTATTTCTTAATGCAGGTAAAAAGTTATTAGCCTATTACATGACTATGGAATGCCTCAGTACAGAGAATAGAAGGGGAGGGGTGAACGTTGAGAGACACTGCAGCAGTAATTTACAGAGCCAAATTCAACGGTGATTTCAGTGAAGTTACGCGAGGGATACTTAGGTCTGTCCTGACTCCAGATTAAAATTCCCTTAAACTAGTTCAGTGTTTGTGGGTTTTGTTTGTTTTTAAATATTCCTCTGATCCCGCAAAAAAACAAAACAAAAAAACACCTTTGTGACAATAACCTCGATCTCGGGAGAGTTTCAAATACAGGGTCAGCTCTTATGACCATCACTACCTGGGGAAATAGCACAGGCAGACAAGTTAATACCTGATACAATGCTTTATGAATAAGCCATTGCTGTTGTGAATAAACCATCGTATCAGGTGTTACCTTGCTCTCTGTTGTCAGGCACTGTGTATTACTTGATTGTGGCCAAGCTGATAACACAGGTGAGATAATTTGTGGCTTTAAGGGCGTTAATGAGAAAGGGAAATAATGAAACCGCTCCCTCTACTCCTTTAAAAGTAAGGCAAAAAAAAAAAAAGAAATTTCAACCTCTTACGAAAGTTACCTGTAGACCCCTCTGAACCAGAATCATCCCTCCCTCCACTCTTGAGGTGTGGGAGATGGCGGAATTGCCACATCCTCGAACAAAGCGCAGAAAGGACCTTAGTTTTAACATTTGTTCAAAAGACCCTGACCCCAGAACCTATAAGGGACTTGGTTTTATCTTCTGACGAAGCTGATGGGCTGAGTTGCACCTGCTGGGATTTGAACCTGTGTTTATGGGAAGTCCTGATCTTGCAAGTTGAGGGTAAAATTTTCAAGGGTTCCTAAGTGACTTAGGAGACAGAGTCTCATTTTCAAAGTGACTTAGACATTTTGGGAGCCAGCGTCTTAGTGAAAGGCAATGGGATTCCATCTCCTAAATCCCTTTGGTGCTCTTCCAAATGTTACCCTGACCACTTAGAGTGGGATTTTCCAAAGCACCTATTCTGTAGGTTCTTATATTGCTGTCATCGCCATGGTATCTGAGTGCCTTGTGGTCCTTGAGGGCTTTTGAAAAATCTCACCCGTATCCTCCCCCTGGAGGCAATGCTGTCATCCGAAGAAGTGCAGCTGGAATGTTCTGCACACAGAACGATTTTCAGCTCTTTAAACAAATAAATAAAAATTAGTTCTTCCTGCTGCTCCCCAGACGGCAGAGCCATGATGAGATGCTACAACATTCCTCACCACGTGCATAACTCCTTGCAGGGCTGTTGGCTTTTTGGCCGGTATGTCCCTTATGGGGAGGACCTAGTAACACCTCTGAGTCCATTTTGCTGGAAAGTTAGTATGAAGTACCAGTGTTTTGGAGGCAGAATAACAGTGCCCTACTGGTGACTAGTACAGCCTGTCTCCGAGAGGAAAGGCAGGAGAATTAACAACACATGAACCATTGTCTTGTTTCCTAGGAGGGATCTTTAGCTGAAGGAGCTTATGAAGCTGGGTGGCTTTAAGCTGCGACATTTATTTTTGCACCTGAACATACTGTAGCAGCAGAGGTCAGCTGTCAAGACAATGACCCAGCTTATCTAAAACAGCCTTGTCCCTGAAACAAGGATCCCTTACGCTGATGAGAATAGGAGATGGTGGTAAGAGAAAACCGGTGAAGTCCAGTTATGAGAGAGACGCTGGCTAAGTTCTGCTGAATGGTACCCGGCCAAATACGTTGTTTGGGGTTGCTCTCTGCTCTGTGATCCTCTCTTTATGGACATTCTTCCCTATTGGGGGTCAGTATTAACCCCGTATTTTAGAGATAAGGACACTGAGATACAAAGGGCTTATGCCTTGCCTAAGATCATAGGGTGAACTAGTGGCATAGCTGCACATAGAACCCAGGAGTCCTGACTCTTTAGTTCCTTGCTCTGAACACTAGATAACGCTAAGGGTGGCAATAAAGTCGTCAGGGCCCAGGATGAGGAGAGAGCTCTTGTTCCGGTGCCCTGCAATTCTGGTGGCACCCAGTCATGTCCCCATCCCCTTAGAAATGCAATTAGTGTATTCCCCCTCCTCCCTGGATGGTGCCTGACCATTCTCCTCCCGTTACTGTGCCTGTGATGACTCGTTCAGCCAGTTCTCTTCTTCCCCGCGGCTGCACACACACATACCCATCTTCCTGTGGCGAGTGTTGGTAAGTAAAGGGGGGAAAGCCAATAGTCGTCCCATAACCCCCCCTGATTTTATCATTCTAAAGGATAATGCAGCTGAGGTTTCTCCCTCCTCCCACCCCAGGGCCAGCAGGGTTGCTTTTATTTTGTTAGACCTTGATATTCACCTTCCAGTACCTGCAATGACACTAATACACCTTTAGGATGAGCCCCTTTTCTCTCCACCCCTGGCAGCCATCTGTGTCCCAGATAATCCCTGCCTGATGCTTGTAGTGCTGCAAAATCCAGGCAGTATCGATCCAAGCACCCACCCAGGAGGGCTGTTGGCTGCAGGAGGGCAGTGTCTGTTCGGCAGAAGGAAGGGCGCGGGTAGGGACATGAGCAAGAGGAGAGTACTGCTTGGGAGCATTCACAGGGCGACCTCTCCAGCTAGTTCTGTGACAGCACCCCAACCTCTTCACAAGGCTGGCTCCCCACAGGGTGTATCCGCCGCCGCCCTGCACAGGCACAAGGGCCAAGCAAAGTGCTGCTGGAAACCCTGCTCCTCATAACTGCATACGTGCTTCTAGCCACAGTGCATGACAGGCACCTGCCAGCAGCGAGAGCGTGACTTCCCCATTCCAGAGCAGGGCCCTGTGGTGGACGAGTACCATCCACTGGGAGCTTCTGGAGGTCGGTCTGTGATGGCGAGTGGCTGGCCACGTAAGCTTGCATGCAGCAGGCCAGGTGGCTTTGAATACAATCCATCCCAAAGACAAGGTGGGGAAGCAAAGCAGGTGATAGGCCCCTGTTTGGCCACATCTGCCTCTAGGCTGCTTCTCCATGATGGATGGAGGAGTCAGGACTCCAGTTAGCCAGGAACGTGCTGTTCTGGGTCTTGGTGGAAGAGGAGGGTGGATCCTGCACGGGCCCCTGGAGGTGTAGCTACACCCTGAGCTGGACCAATGGCCATGTACAGAGCTGCTCTGACAACTGGAGTGTTTGCTGTGGGTCAGTCTGGTGGCCCTCCGGCTCCGCCCCAGCAGCATGGGTCAGCAAGGGCTCTGGTTGGCCAGTCTATCGACTCAAACCCTAGACTGGGCAACTTTATCAGTGTTGCACAGCCAAAGGTGGGGGCCGCTGTAGCCAACGCTGACAGCTATTGACTCTGGGTTCTTGCCTGATGCTATCTCTAGCAGACTGCTGGGTTAATAAGTCGCGGGTGCTTTAGGTGGGGCTTAAAGTCCTCTGGAAAATGTGCATGGGCCTGGACTCTTCCCAAGCCTTTTCCTGGGATTCTGAGTCACAGCAGGACTGCCAAGTGGACGGGAGTCCAGCTACACACTTGGCAGTCAGCAAGGGATCCAGAGCCGAGCCAGCTAGGAAAAGGCATGACTCCGCTTCCAGGAGAGAGGGCAGTGTTACGCTGGCTGGGGGACTATTTGCTTTGCAGCTTTACTTTGCGTGGGCATCACCAACAAGCCCCCGCCCCGCTGGCACTGGGTGTCTTAGAGCCCGAGCGCAAGAGGGTTTCTGAGCCCGGGGTCAGTGGGCTTTGTATACACAGACACCAGAGTAAAAGTGTGTGTGCAAGCTCTCTGCTTATGGGCCTCCTGGCTTTCAGTCCTGTCCCCCTGACTCCTGTCCACCCTCTCAGGGACTTCATTGCTTTCTGTGGCAGTTCTCGCGAAATAGCTTCATTGCCCTGCGCCACCCCCGTCCTCCCCTAAAGTCAGGTTCCGGCCATTACAGATAGGGCCATTTGGAGTGGTGAACCTAGAACTGAAAGGCTCTGTATCCCTCTGCCAGCCTCCTGCGCCGTCCAATCCTCCTCAGACAGGCCGACTTCAGCAATTTCAGATTGCTGGGGCCCTCGGACAAGGCCTGCAGCAAAGGCACAAAGGGAAGGGATCTGGGCTGGCCCAGATGTGCTGGCAAATGTGTGCTAGGTCATCCCATTCCATCGTAAGGGTGCTCCAGTGGCGGTCCCCACCTCCCTGCATAAGGGCAATAGGGAGTAGCAGATGTGATTCCACGAGTGTCATCTTGAGTCGTGAGTTTGGTCCCCTTGTTCGTGGTGCTGTTGGGACTGGGATTAAGTGCAGATCCATGGCACTCCTGGGGCGGGAGAGGAAAGAAAGACTGGGTGCCTTGGCCCCTCCTGGCCAGACAAAGCAGGGGAAGGATACTTGTGAAGGAATCTCATTCCTGTGGGTGGGGCAGAAGTTCTCTCTGCCAGAGACTCCAGTGCTGGGGTTGTGGCCTGTCAAACCAGGGGAATGATCCTCAGCAGGCTGGGGATGGAAGCGGGGAATGCGGATGTTATGCAAGCAAGAGGGGAAAACCTCCCAGCCTCACCCTGTGTGCTCTGTGCTGTAACTAGGGCAGTCCCTCCTCTTCCACCCCATGGACTCAAGGCTGGTTCTTATCTTCTGCCTGCGCATTAGCTTCCTTGTCTGCCTGCCCGTGTGCCCGCGCTCACAGTGCAGGTCGAGCCAGGCCAGAGAACACCAAAGGGCGAGGTTCCGTTTACTCTCTGATTCAGTGAAGGGGCTGGAGCAGCAGGGGAAGTGAAGTTTTGTGTAGCTGGGGAATGCGTGTGCACAGACGGCTCCATAGACACTCTGCCTTGCTGCCTGGAAGCTGGCACTAACTCCACTGCACTCCCATAGGCTGCTGGCCCAAGCTCTGTCTCTTCGCCTCAGCAACACAGATACGTGCTGACCTGCTGTGACTGCCAGTCCCTGAAGGAAGCTGGGGTGTTGGGTCACTAGGACTCTTGCTCTGTGGACTGAAGGTGGCGACTGGGGGATTCCAAATGCAGGAGGGCCTCGGCTTTCTCAGGAAAATGCAACTCACAGAGATTATTGTATTTTTTAGTCTGTTTTATCCGGTTTTCTGTGGCCAAAACTATTTGCTTTGGACTGACTTTAAATCTTGGATCCCCCCCCCCCCCCCACACTCTCCTGGATAATACCTGGCATGTCCGTGGTGCTTTCACTTTCTAAGCATTTTACAAAGGTTCATTATTTAACCAAGCCTACTTTCTCCACATCGTGTAGGCCGCGATCATTGCTCTCATTTAAACAGGTGGGGAAACCGAGGCAGAGACCGGTGAACCAACTTGCCCAAGGTCTCAGGGAGCGAGCGAAGGAGCTGGGAGTTCCTATGCTTGGTACATTAGACCCCACTTCTCTGTTCCCTCGGGGTGAAGCACGGTCGATGGTGCTTTCATGAAAGGTGTGTAGAGAGACATCTCATGTGGGTTGGAGACCAGTGTCTTTTTAGCAGAGTTTGGGAGTGGATTGGGGAGGTGGAAATATCATATCATGGCAATTCTCTTAGTTACGTCACACAAGTGAAAGACAAACAGTCCCAAAAATGATAGATCAGCAGTTTGTCTTAACTCCATGGGATTGTGTGAGTTCTGGGCCTGATCCAACGCCTGTTGAGGTCAATGGGAGTCTTAGTTTGAGGTCAATGGGAGTTTAGTGCCAACCCTGGCAAACGAAGGCCCAATCTTATCCACAGAACAGATGCAGCAGTGCAAGCTTCCTTCCCCCCCCCACTCCCCGCCCCACTACATGCCTGTCTTATGTTTCCTCAGCCCTGACCTAGAGGGACCCCATTTCTGGGGTGGATGGGTAGCTCATTATCCATGGCCCATTCAGGCCGTGTCACCTCTGCCAATCAGTTCGAGTTGTGCAGGCAGAGATGTGGCATCTGGGAAATGGGCTGAGATGACGCTACATTTCCGTTGTCTCAGTGCTTGTAAAAACTCCAACATTTTGACTTTTTTTTTTAAGAAACGTTTTGTTCTAATGTATGGCTATGTTGCAGATAACTGTGGCTCTGATTCTGCAAAATACTTAAGCACATGCTAGAGTGCTTCGCTGAATAAGGCTGGACTTAAGTGTGTGCTTGGCTAAAGCCAGGCCTGAAAGCTGATGTACGTTCCTTGTGTGTGGGTGGCATCAGATGCCGACTTTGTGTGTGTACGTTCCAAGGAATCCTTGTGTGTGGTGGCCTCATGTGCCGACTTTGGGGTGGGATGATGGGTGGTAGCTTTGACCTGTCTTGACAGGTGGCACCTCTGTAATAATAATAATGCAATACCACAAATGTGCTAGGCACTCCTTGGGCAAATAAGCTCATACAACCACCCTGAAGAGCTTGCAATCTAAGTTAAGACCTGACAAGATGAGAGATTCCAAACAGTGGAGGTGAGATGGGAGAAAGGTGTGAGGGGGCAGGGGGAGGGAGGGTCTGTGCTACACTATGGCAACAAGTTCCCACAGCTGCGTAATCATGTGTCTTGTGGGATTTTGTGAAAGGTGAGATTGTTACCAAGTATGGAAGATCAGGGTTCTTAGGCCTCCTGGAAGAAATGGGGTGGGTTGGTTTGTTTTAAGGAGATGCTTGGAAGAAAGGCTGGAAACATGTTGGATTTGGTATCTCCTATAGAATGGGATTCCAGGCACGGGGTCTGCCTCATGGAAGAAGGCACAAATTTGAAAGTAGAAGCAGGGGGTGGTACGCAGCTCACTAGCTCAGCTTATGGAGGAAGCAGTCATGGAAAATAGATTTCTCCCCGAGAGCTGCTGATATGCCTGTAAAATCCGTGGCCTTCTCTTGGTCTGATACAGGAATGTGAAATTGTCTAGACCAGTGATCGCAGAGGTACTAGTGGGAATTGGTGGCTCTTTACAGAGGATGCTTTCAGGGCTATGTATGCAGTGCATTCTAAGTGTGCAGCTCCTCCTAATAAGGGAAGGAGGCATCTAATATAGCTAGTCTGGTTTAGCACCTGCTAATGATACCCTTTATTATGTACCCTGGGGTGGATGGCAATCATGGGAAAGACAAATCCATGCAGCTAACTGAGCAGTCCCGTTGACGAGTCTTCGCTGCTGAGTTAACCTGGGTGATAGGCCCGTGGGTCTGAGCCCAGGTTGGCCTAGCTTTGGGTGTGAGCAGCCACACTGCAAAACCATACTCGAGTTACTGGGTCCACACTGCTGCTGCACCCACCTGTGTTAGGAGCTAAGACTTTCCTGGGGCATATTACGTGGTTCTTAGCACTGCAGTACGCTGAGCCGCTCTAGGACTCTCTCCCAGTAAATTGTGGGAAAACTTGTCTGTCCTTCTGGGTGCCTGGGGGGAATAGTGGGAAGGCACTGGAGGACTATCAGCACTTGAGAGGTTTAGCCTGTGTCCTCTCTGCGAAGCACTTGGGCTTTAATCTGTAGACCCAGATGGTGCAGCCTCCCCGGCAACAAAGCCCAAGCCCACCTACCCAGGTAAGAGCCTGGGATAACTGCAACGAAGACTAGCCT
This sequence comes from Lepidochelys olivacea, assembly GCF_965140295.1. Classification (NCBI taxonomy): domain Eukaryota; kingdom Metazoa; phylum Chordata; order Testudines; family Cheloniidae; genus Lepidochelys; species Lepidochelys olivacea. The sequence goes on from NC_140428.1 coordinate 20,422,256, forward strand.
GGCCAGCAGCAGAGCAGCTCTGTCCTCTACTGAATCTCCGGCTGCCGCGTGTAGTGCCACTCCGCACCAGGATTTGGCCTGCCAAGGTGGATTCAGCCAGGACTGGGTGCCTAGGCCTGGCAGCTGTGGTTTGGGGGTAACAATGGCCCAAGAGGGTGCTCCCTCCATGCCTTCGGGGGGAGGGGGTTGAGAGAGGGAGATCAAGGCACACCTGGGGGTTGCCGGAAGAGTTAGTGTAGGGGCCTTAAAGGGGGGCACTGACTCCGGCTGCCAGGAGGACAGTGGTGCTCTTCAGACGCTGCCTCGCTTTCCCCAGGGGTAACGCTCTGCTGCCCTGTAACGGTGACCCCTGTGCAGAGAGAGCCGGCGCCATCTGTGCACCACTCCAGCCCCTCTCTCCGGGCTTCAGCCGGTTTGAAATAGTGGGAGGCAGGCCGCGAGAGAGGAACTGGCGTCCTTCCTGATCTTCAACCTGCCGCTGCGGGTATGATCAGCACGTGAGAGCGGGCGAGCCTGGGGCTGCCCTTTGCTCAGATCTCTCTCTGTTCCTCCTTCACCTCTCCCACCAGCAGCACTGGCAGGGGCAGCCCTCACTCCCACTCAGTGGCAGTGTTTGTGTGAGCTGCCCAGCTGAAGTGCCGGGCTGAAGCTGCCTTCCTGAAATAGCCACATGTGGGGAGAAACGCCCGTTGATATCGTGGGGATTGGACCCTGCTTTTATCGCTCTTCTGTAATCTCTCCTCCACCCTGTCTTTCCCCATCACGCTCCCTTTTTCCAGGTCCCTGTGTCTCACCCGTCTCCTACACCTGCTGTCTCTGCCCATCGCATTCTCCCCTTTGGGGGAGTCGCTGTTGCTGTCTCTCCTCTTTCCCTTTGGTTCTGATTTCATTTTAGAAGGAAAATGACTCACTGCAAAGATATCTTCGCTGTTTCCTCATTTGCTCCGGGGTTCCCCAACAGGAGGGTGACTTGGCAGGGCAGGGCCACCGCTGCACAAAGAATGCTGAAACCCCGGCTCTAGGAGTGTGACGGCTCTGGGCAGCAGGTGTATGCACGCCTCAGGAGCCAGCGCTGGGCTAAGGTGCTGCAGGGCCAATCCCAGAGGCAGAAGAATGAAGGTTAGAGGGGGAGCTAGGATAGACTCCCTGGGCTAGCTCCTGGCAAGAGGGGAACCGACTCGGGAGGGCCTTATGAAACTGGTAAGTATCTCTTCTAGGCAGCCTCCTAACAACTTCTGTGTCTGGGAAGGGAAGTTTGTGCTGTGGCTTAAACAAAACATATGTGCAGGCAGGAGATGTTCAACAGTTTTTGCTTATTTGTGGGGAATTTGGATGCTGCGGGAAACTGGGGGAGAGAGACTGAGATGTGATGGTAATAAGCGCTTGCAACAGTACCAGGATAATGCCAGCCCGTGGTGGCAATTCAAGCCGTAGTGTCAGTTTTCTAAACCTCCAGCCGTCGCACAATGCAGCACTGGAGTGAAAGCTCTGTGGAGAAGCCGAACCACAACCCTGGATCCAAATGTCCCACAGCTTTGAGGAAACAGATTGGGATTGGGGGGCAAACTTTTGTGGCTCAAACTTGTCAAGTTTTTGTTTTTGTTTTTTTAAGTCAACATCGTGTTTGAACTTGCAGGTGGCAAGAATCCAAAAGGTCATCTTTCTGACTCATTCCCACTGAAAAGGAAGATTGACTCTATGGATGGGACTTGTCTGGAGCTCAGGGAATTTTCTCTATCTGCTAGCTCGGGGGGGAAGACCAAACTGCACCCTCTTGTGGGGTTGGTTGGTTTGTTTGTTTTTGAGGGGATTGATGCAGCTGTCTTCCTCATCCCAAACCCTTCTTCGGGTTGTGATGCCTTTTTCTGATGACTCTCTATGCAGAGTCTGTTGTTACATGGTGTGTATGGGGTGAGAATAGGTCAGGATGGCTAAACCAGCCTCTGTAGAATAGGAATTGCTTAAAATGGTCAGGTTTCAGAGTGGCAGCCATGTTAGTCTGTATTCGCAAAAAGAAAAGGAGTACTTGTGGCACCTTAGAGACTAACCAATTTATTTGAGCATAAGCTTTCGTGAGCTACAGCTCACTTCATCGGATGCATACTGTGGCCAATTTACTGCCTTGGGGTGAGTGTTCTCCTCTGGTAATCCTGTGTTCCACCCACAAACTCATAGGTTAATGTTAGCCTCACCGGTGTTCTGGCCTGACTAGAAACAGGACATACTGGGAACCTCCATGAGGGAAGCATCTCTTCTCATGAAACTCCTCTGAAGAGTTAAGCAACTCTTGCTGGAAGCATCTAAACTTATGAGGGCCCCTCTGAAAGTATGGAACGTGGCCTGTCACTGCAAGAGGCTGGCAACAGGTCCCTAATTTCTCCACTCCATAAGTTAGGAGTCTCTGGCCAGTTCATTCAGCTGGGTCCAAAGTCATCCCTGGTGTAAGTCTGCTGACTTTGGTTGAATGGCATGATGCTGGAAATGAACTTGGCCCTTTCTTTGTTTATTTTGTTAAATGGAGGCTTTCAGTAGCAGAGAGATGTATCCCTATGGGGAATACCAGGCACATCTCTGCAGGTCTTCTTCGGAAGAGACTCCTTCCCCTTTAGAGCAAGAAGGAATGTGGTCCAATAACAGGAGCATCTTCTCCCCTGCCTTGTTGGGTATGTCTACACTGCAAACAAAACAACAAAAACAAACACTGCAATGAGTCTCAAAACCTGGGTCTACAGGCTGACGCTTTGAGGGCTTGTGGTATGGTGCTAAAAATCTCAGTGGAGACGTTCCCCCTCTGTGTCTCATACCCACCCCCTCGCTGGGTTTCAGAGCTCCAGCCCGAGCGGGAACATCTACAGTGTTCTTTTTAGCGCCATAGCACGAGCCTCACCAACCTGAGTTGGTAGACCTGGGCTCTGCGAGCTGTGGGTTTTTTTTCTGCAGCGTAGACATGCCCAATGCGGTTTTCTTGCTTGGTAATAGAATGACTCACACTAACTTTCTCTTTAGGGTTAATCTGTTGTATTGTGATATGATCCACCAAGCAGTTCCTTCCTGCTCACTTATCCACCCCCCAGACAGGTAGGGCAAGGGTGGAGCATGGAATCCTCCAATTCTGTGCCCCACCAATATCTCAAATGAGCAGCCAAGACACAATAAAGAAAGCAATAGATTGGAATCTAAATTCAGAGCCGGTGTGAGCTGGTGTACTTTGTGCACTGAAGGGCTGGGTTGTACCAGGGAAGGCAATCAGAAGTGCGGGTGGGGTGAGACAAAAAAGTTTTTCCTTCTTACACATCGTCTCTCCCCCCCCCCCCCCCAATCCCGGTTGACAGCCATTCCTGGTGTAAACCCCATGTTTCTGCCCCCTTCACTTGCAAATGACACCAAGACATGTGCACGACTTAACCACATGCAACTTTCACCAACATCTATATTGCCTCTGACTCTCGCCCTTGGATGCTAATGTACCAACTGCTTGTTGCCCTCAGTCACACTGCAAAACACGCACCTGAGTGGGAAACTTGCCATGAATATGTCGTCCCAGGAAGTTAGCCGAGAACTTGGAGAGGAGGGGAATGAAACTTGCTGCCTGGACAAGTGAAATACAGTCACTCCATTGACTGCCTAGGACCAACACCTCCAAGCAAAACTCTTCCAACTGTCTTGCTAACTCAGAAAGCTTTTTTGGTCCACTTAAGACTTCAACGCTGCTTCTGAGGCAGCCCAGCAGAGAGAACCTCCGTGTGGCTGGAAATGAAAGAGCAAACAAATTCCCTGCTCAAGAGCTGGACAGATTTCTTAAGCGTCACAAATGCCTGCCTTTTCTGCAGCAGCATGGGGCGTAATCTGAATGAAATGATCCTCACTCTCTGCAAAGGAAGATGATGCTTCTCCCCCCGCCTCCTTCACTTCCTTCATGTAGCTTTTAAAATATCCATTGCAAAGTTTAAAGGATCACTGACTGTTAGGTCCCAACTTTTGGTGGTAAATCCCATCCAGCATCCATGGAGGAGGCATGTGTGTTTCCTGCTTGTGAGAAATCCAGACATCCCAGACTCAGGGTGTGGCATAAAGGTTTTAGTGGCACGCCATCAAATATTCCCTATGTGTGTACGTACTCCGTTGCCTGTGGTGGGGATTTCATTAACACTTCATGGCACTCAGATCTTCCGTCCAACCTAAAGGAAAAAATTACCTTTTTAGAATAACTCCTAATGGACTGGGAGGAGAAGCTAACATCTCATTGTTCGGGATGTCCTAATGACTTCTAGATATTCAGAGATTTAGATTGTAAGCTCTTTTGGGCAAGGATATTCTTTCCTACTATGTCTTTGCACTGCGCGTAGCACAGCAATTTAATTAATAATAACAGGCAACCATGTGTCTCCATTGGTTCAAGTCAGTATTTATTTCTGGATGTATAAAATAGCCCCATCTAACAGGATATTTTAAAGTTCTTCCCGTTTTTGCAGGGATTCTCATCCACGCAAACAAGCCACTTCTCCTTCCCACCCCAACTGCAGCCTCCCCACCACCATCCTCCCATGCACACCGTTAAAGAAACCCCAAACCCTCAAGGTGCAGCTGATTTCACTTTCAGAGACCCATGGGATTTGGGAGATTATCTGCTGCTTTCTTGCATTAGGTGCCGCATTATCTAAAATGTATTTGCTTCTAATGATGAAACAAAACTCCAAGCAGAGATCCGTGCACATCTGCCTGGAGCTAGACTCCAACTCGTTAGACCTGATGGAGAGATTAAATCGCGTATAAGGTTCCAGCAATTTGCAGTTGAATGCTTGAGTAGATTAGCACTAAATAGCTAAGAGACACAGAGGGAGCGTTCTCCATCTCCTCTTCCCCACTTTGGGGTGCTGCGTGTGCATTTGATTGTGCTGCTCTTCCAAAGAGGTTTGAGTCCAAGGCTATAGGGGATTATCATGTTGGCTAATACTCCCCTACAACAATAGCAGGGCTGACTCCATCGGATTATGGGTACCCTCCTTTGCCAAAGCACTTTGAGCTCTTCAGATGAAAAGCACCACAGAAGAGCTAGTTATTAGCTGGCTTTAACCTGTCCAAATCTATGGACTAGGTAGCATGGAGATATGAAAGTCAGCTAGCCTGCCTCTGTTGCCCCATGCGTAAAAGATTGTTCCCTACAGTATCTTCTCCAGGGCTTTGTCCTGTCCAGATTACAATGGTCCAAGTGATGAGGATTCTACCATTTCCCCAGAGAAGCTATTCTAGTCTCATAGCTCTCGCAGTTAGGCATAAAAGCAGAGTGGGTGACTTGAAATACCAGTGGCCCCTCCTCCTTCTTCTGCATTTGACTGCTTTGTGCCCCTGTAGAGCCTGTCCCTGAACTGTTCGCTTTTGAGATAAAGTCTGACTTGTTTTGAGACTGATGGGGAATACTGGAGTGCTGGTTAGGTCATTGTTCAAACAAGGCAGCTGGTTCCAGATTTTGGCCCATCTCAGTGTTAGGGAAGGGGCAGATTACTGACCACCTGGGGAGGTGATTGCTGTAAAGAAGGCTTGACCCTGTGACTTTCTTGCTAGGGTGAGACGGCTGCATAAACAAAGGGTTTGTTAGTTAGCAGTTGCCTCCTGTGGGGTGGACTGATGGCACTGCAAGTCACCTCTGCCCTTTGATGCACGGGCTTTATTGGAGTGCAGGTACTAGTGGTCGCTCAGTCAGTCGGCCTCCTCAGACAGACGGTTCATAGGGTCTGATTTACACCTTCCATGCCCTAGGCACAGCGTCCTCAGCGTCCCTCCTGCCAACAGCTGGCCCTCATGTTTTCTGTAAAAAATGAAACTTTTAACCCACTTCCAACTTTTAGGCACCCCAAGAACGCCAGCGCCCCTAGGCTCGTGCCTACCGTGCCCAATTGGAAAAACGTTCATAGAGTTTAAGGACAGACGGGACCATTTAAGATCATCTGCTCTGACCTGCTGCTTAACACAGCCCACAGAACTTCATCCGGTGATTCTATCGTCAAGCCCCATAATGGGTTGGACTTGGGGATGCCTTTTAGGACTCCAAGTGCCAAGAAACTGCCATGTCCCTTTGTAATAATAGAGTTGCCTGCTGACCACCCAATGAAAAATAAAGAGTTAGGAAAATCTGTAAAGAAGTGGGGATGGACCTCCATATAGTTCAATGTGTTGTTGCTTTGGGATGTTAGCCCTAGTACCAGAGGCCCTAGGGGAAGGCTCCCGGCATATGGGATGAGACCCATGAGGTTCACTTTGTCTTAAATAACGAAAGTCGACATTTTCACATATTCACATGACTGCAGGCGCGAGGGCTTTTTGAACACCAGATATTGCAAGAGTTAGCAGTACTGTTCCGCTCCCTGATGCCACTGTACACCACTCTGGCTGGGAAAAGAAAGTGGCCTTAGTATAAATGAGAATTGGGCCCTTTTTCTGTTTCATTTGCAGATGGATCTGCTCTGAGTGAGTTGTTCTTCTCTAATCCCGAGCATGACTCAGGGGTGGCAGCGTGCAGCCAAGGGAAACCACTAAGAGTTTGAACGGACTTGTGTCTTGTGTATTAGGAATTTGGGGATGGGTTATTTTTCCATTATCTCTGCTGAATGAGGCTCTCTGGAACTAGGGGACAAATTCAGGTAAATATGGAATCCAGACAGGTGCTGGCTTTCTTTATTATTTTAATATCTGTATCATTTAGAGGCTGTATCTGAGATGGTGTGTGTGTCTATCGAAGTATATTTTCAATCTCCATCTGGAGAGCCACTTTTATTTTTCTCCCCCTCACTATTATGGCTGTTTATTGACTGTTTCTTTGTCCCCCAGACTCGCCTGCCATTTTTAGGTCAGAGAAAGAAAGAGGGAGACGGAACCACCCGCCGCAGCTCACATCCCGTCAGTTGATGCCAGCTGTGAGTGTTTCTTTGGCAGTGTCTTAGCTGGTTGTTGTGAGAAATAATCAAGGAAGCAATCAGCAAGTATACTGCCCTAGAAGTGCTGCACGTTGTTGGGCCCGCAACACGTCTCACTGACACGAGAGGAGGCTGCCGATCCCGAGTGGAATGCGGCCCAGCTGTTCCCCTGTGCTTCGTGCTGGGTTGGAGAATGGCATGGCAGGTGCTGTCGGTGAAGCAGAAGACTGACGTGAGAGGTGCCGAAGGAGGCCTAGATAAGATGGTGATTGTATCAGAGGTGCCAGAGGCAGCTGAATTGAGCATTGCAAGGTGCTGTTCACTCATTCCCCGCCCCACCCCGCCAACCCCCTACCACTGCGTCAAGGACAGCCGTTAGTAACACTGCGAACATCTCTGGCTGTTGGGAGAAGTGTCCCTGTTGGGAAGAGTCTCTCTTGGGTCAGGGCTTGAGCTAATAAGGAGAAGTTGATATTGATTTTGGCCCCAGTGTGGGGTCAACATGGAGCGTGTTCCTGTGGTCACTGCTCCTCCAGGGCCCTATTCAGCAGGAAAGACAAGCAGCTGAACACGCCAAGCAAGGTGCTACCCGAAGTCCCCCAGGCCTGGCTGTGCTGCCACGCTTTACCAGTCTGTTCCACTGCAAGGTCATTCAGGTCACAGCCATAAGAATCACATGGTTAGTCTCTAAGGTGCCACAAGTCCTCCTTTTCTTTTTGCGAATACAGACTAACACGGCTGTTACTCTGAAACCTGTCATGATAAGTAAGTGCAAGCCAAGCAGAGACCTGAGGAAGTGGAGGGATTGTCATACTGAGATTGCCCTGTGCCCTGCTCGAGCTTTCTTTGTGCTGGATCCCATGCATGAAAGATCCTATGTGTGAGAGCACTTTTGAGCTGCTCCATGTTTTGGCCTGTATAGGATACTTCTCCGGGCTCTGGCAGCTGGCATTAGAACTCCCCTACCTGGTGTCTTTAGGGTGTAAGCAGGTGTCTGCCTGAAATATGCCACTCTTTTATGTGTAGATCCTGCCGGGACAGAGTTAGGTGGGTTTAACTTATGGCTGCTAATCCATGTGGATATAAGGGACATGGAGAGTGGCTTTACTGAGATGAGGGATCTAAGGTGTGGGCTGAACAGTCCTGAGGGAGGAACCCTAAGAGCAACCAAGCTCATGGAGGGGATTTGAGCTGAACTTTATCTGTGTCTGGTGGTAAAACAAACACCAGGAAGGGGATGAGAGTGCAGGTTGTGAAAGGCCCGTGCTCACACTGACCTGCTGTCTTGTGCAGAAACAGCCCCCAAGCCCCACCTCTGTTTGGACTCTCACTATGACCTGGGGTGTGTCTCAACTTTTGTGCATCAGTTTTCCCTATCTTTAAAATGGGGGTGACTGTACCAACCTACCTGACATAGGGGGTTGTGCGGCTTTAATGCATGAATGTTTGTAAAGCTCTTTTTTATCAGAGCGTGTTGGGCGCTAGAGAAATGTACAGTATTGTTTTGTTGCAGCTGTTCTGAAACTGGACTATGCCTTGTTAGAGACCATAAAAGAGCTGGTGAGTGAGACTTTGGGCTGGTATATCACCTCTCTAATGGCAAACACTGCCCAGAAATCTTCTCTGTATAAGGTTTTTCCTGTTTGCAAAGCAAGAGCTACAGTCAGTCCCCCCTTTTTTTTTTTACCAAAGCAACAGTATTCTGAGCATTGTTTTCTGTAAATCCCTAAAGGGAACAAGCGTTCTGTCTTCAGCCATTCATGAAACACCATTTCTGCAGTGCTCCCCTTCTCTTCACCTCACCCCACCCTCCAACCCTCTTCCCAAAAACTCCACTGCTTTGCATGCTTGAGTCCCACCAAGCAGGGTGTAGGCCGAATGGAACTGATAAAATGTCTGGAATGTGGGTTGGGATGACTGTCAGACACTTAAGGCCTGGATCTACTCTCACTTATGCGGGTGTAAATCCATAGTAACTCCACTGGTGTATAAAACCAGTGCGACTCCATTTACACCAGTCAGTAAGATTCTGGTCCTTTTATGATTTTCCTGTAAATACCTTCTGTCGCTGACTTGTGTTTAATGGTGTGGACTGTACTCAGCTGAGGATATGTGGTAGGAACGACACTGCAGAAATAAACTGTATTGTAACCGGGCTCCTTCTTCTGTGCTCTGTACTACCTCAGAAACTCTCTGGAAATATACAGCACGCTCCCACTTCCAGGTGAAATGATCCTGGACGCAGAGCTGAGCTGGAGCTCTTCGTTTGTGGGGAGGGTTATTTATGTCCACACCTATAGAAGGGTGGGTTAGGGCTGTTGAGGGTCACACCTATTTGTTGGCAAATTGGAGTGTTCAAAAACCATCCTGGGGCAGACAGATGGAGAAGGAGGAGAGTCAGCTCATTTATAATTAATCGGGCACTTATGGCAGCTTTTCATTAAGAGGTAAATGAAGGGAGCAACAGGCCCTTTGTTGCTGTTTAACGCCCACAGAGTCAGCTTGGACACAGAATTTGGATGGTGGCCCTGCACTAAAAGCCGCTGGATGTTGATCTGAGCTATGATCCGGACATCTTTAAACAGGCGGTATAGTTCTGCTGCACCCCTGTTCAGGTCGAAAGCAACTGGGTCTCTGCCACTGAGCACTTCATCATCCAGGTGAAATAACTCTTGGATAGGGTGTTAGTAAAGTTGACATCTCTTCACAGCACTTCTTCCTGGTCTCACCATTGAACTTTACACTCTTTTCCTTTCTCTATGCTGCTGTCTCGTCTGTGTTAAATGGTAAGCGCTGTAGGCAGGAACATATATTGTACATATTCCTTTACAATGCCATATCATGTAAAAGCTGCACAAGAAATCCCCAGACACCACAATAAAGAGAGATTGGTGTCCTTCCTCAAATGGAGCAGAATTTCAATCAGTAGGTTTTTATTAGAAGACCAGATCTGTTAAATTATCGATTGCTAATGCTAAGTGTCATTGTAAACGTACCATCCATTCAATAACAGTAGCAGGAAGGAGTATCCTTATAGCATTCTTGTAATTAAAATTTAAAAAGGAAACTATTATATCACTGGAAACATAGCTTAATTCAATGATTGTACTGGTCTAATTCCCAGTGGGTAACTAATTACATTCTGCCTATAAAATTCCCTATGTAGCTGGTGGGGGTTTTGGTCAATTGCTGTCCTGTGCTGGTGTGTAGCCTTGCTGCAGCCCTCTTACAGATTTTTAATGTTAATGGAAAACTTTGTAAAGTGACTCAGGATTCAGGCATCTCTGTTGGATTGGAAGAAAGCAATTGTACACACTGGTCAGATCTAACACAGCACTGTGCATCGTCTTCAGCCTACGTCCTGTCATTCAACGTTCAGAGGTACTGTTCTGCATCCGTAACTTACTGGAGACCAAAACGTGCAAAACTGCATGCTGCCAGGACTCCTGTGGTATACACAAGCTATTAGCCTAATGGGAGTGCAACTAAGTATATTTGCATTGAGTCACTCACCTGCACCGATGCTAAGTTTTGCAAACAAAGGATTCAGTCTGGACCCTGAAAACTTTGCTATGGGGCAACTGAGCTTTCAAGGCCAATGTTGGTTTGTTGGCCTAGTACCCTGAAGCACACCCATAAGGCGACGTCTCACAATAGGTGGATTAAAAGGCATCCATCAGAGCAGTAAAATGGAAGGAACTACCTGGGTGGGTGAAGGTGGGAGAAATGAATTAGACTGTAGCAGCTGCATGGGTACACAATTTTTTGATTTTTATGATGAAAAGCCATAGAAGAAATTCAGAAAAAAGTCTGTTAATGATGCAGGCTGCTGGAAGAACTTAGAAATAATAGTTGATTAAAATGCTTAATTCTCAGGCTGTTACTATTATATTAATGAGCTCTTCTGTAGGGCATCACGGATGTGGACTTTAGTACTCAGCCCATCCCGCCTCTGCTGTAGGGGAGGGATGCTGGCATGATCCTCACTTAATAGATGGGTTAAACTAAGGCAGAGCAAGGTTAAATGCCTTGCCCAAGGTCCCAGACAGTGTCAGGAACTTGCATGGATACAAGCAGCCCTTGTAGGTCTCAGAGTAACAGCCGTGTTAGTCTGTATTCGCAAAAAGAAAAGGAGTACTTGTGGCACCTTAGAGACTAACCAATTTATTTGAGCATGAGCTTTCGTAACTTTCGTAACTTTCTGTAACTTTAGCCTCTAGCAGAGGAGAAGCAGCCAGGGCAGAGTTACCTTAACATAGGGCAGACTAGTCACCGTGGTGATAGCTTTTGTCTTGCGCACAAGGATCTGGCCTAACAGGCATGCCCAGGACTCATCCGATGTCAAGCAGTGACAGCTAGAGGTGAGATTGTCATAGTCCATGACACAACTAGGTTTCTATCCAATGAGGGCTGTGATCTCAGGGAGGGGAATGGCAGGGAGAGGAAAATAGGATCTACATTTCAGTGGAGGTGGGCGCTAAGCTACTGTTCTCTCTTGTATGCAAGCACTTGTGGAAAAGGAGAAGTGTGTCTTTTAGTCAATTGTAGCTTCGACTATTTGCAGAGTTTAACAATGCCACACATGCAGTACAGTCCAGCGCCTGTCCTCAACAGCCTAAACCCCTAAGTTCCTTTTCCAGGTGCCTGAATCCATCATGGGGAATGAAAGCTCTTAATCTCCTATACTAGCCTTGTTCCCTCCAACACGCCAGCACTGCTGATACTGTTGTGCTATGCGATTTTTTTTTTTTTACACAGCCATCCAAACGCTGAGGACCTCTAGTTTTGCAGCTCACATGAAAAATGGCACTTCAAGCAGCATGGTGCATTGGCATCTCCTTACGCGGTTTTTCAGCACTGGATGCTTATACACTGGCTCTGTGTAGGCTCAGCAGGAAGCATTCCACCTGGCCGACCACAAACGCCACTCACTGGAATACGGGGCTTCCCATCCAAGTACAGGCTGAGCCTGTTTTTTCAGATCGCACAAGTTACCACAACCCCAAGTGCTATGCCTGAAAGCATATACCCCACACACACACTCCCTTGATTGCTGTAGGCTGATGTCTCCACATGAATGTGGAAGCATAAATACAAATATATATAACTAGAATCTCTGTATGTAACAAAAAGCAGTATATTCTTGACCCAAAGAGCTTCCAGGGTGATCCCCCCCCCCTTGCATCTAAAGAGTCCAATACATGCTGAGGACTCAACCACCATCTCAGTCCTTTAGACTATGCAACTTCAGACTCCAATATTGGGGTAACACACTGCTGTGTGTAAGAGCAGTTACAGTTGGGGACGTGCAACTAGTTTTTCCAGAAATATTACAGGGTCTCTCCTGATTATTCTTCTTTCAGAACCAACTTACTGCAAAGGGCAGTATCAGAAGAGGAACTTACTTGTAGAACAAGCCTGAAGGCTTTAAAGGGCTTTGCAGAGCTTTGCTATATAGCCTCAGGGATCCCCCTGACAGCCCTATTCACAGAGCTATGTTGTATTAGTCTGGGCTCCAGAAAGGGCTGTACCAAGGAAACAAAGTCACTGTTTATATAATTAATCTGCAGCAGGACTGTTGGCTGTGTAGATGCTAATTCAAGTATCACAATAAATAAGAGAGAACAAATATTGGAATTACCATGTCAGGGGGTGGCTGGTCTTTCATAGGAGTTGGGCCTCTACTCCACTTGGGACTAATCAGCTGCCTCCCAGCTGATGTGCCGCAGCCAGGGATCAGGTGATAGCTTGATGATCAGTTTGTCCTCATAAAAAGCAGCAAGAGTGCATTTGATAGGGAGGTATGGGTTAGTCTCCGTCCTCCTGCAGCAGTCCCTGGGTGTGTGGAAGAGAATTGCAGAGTGCAATCGCACAGGGAGGTAGCAGGCTGCAAAGGGAAAGGGATCAGAGTGACATGCCTTGTCTCCCAGGTGGATAGCTTGTGGAGTGTCATCCTGTCAGGGGTAGGAAGGGCCTTTGTAGAAGACCTTGGGTCAGGGCAAAGGGTACAAATGTGATGCTGAACCTGTGTTATTTTGAAGAAATAAAACTAAAGCCAAGGAGACTGAAATCTTGTTGCTGGAGGGTGTTGTCTGGGATACCGGTCAGTGAGATAGCCCCCTGGTTTATACCACACCAGTGTCCATCAGTGGTCCATCTTGTCTATCATCCTTTCTCCACTAGCCCTAGGGATGTCAGCAGAAAGGGTGAAATATCCCTAAAAGACAGTTTTGTAATAAAAGAGGTACACGGAGAAACTGCCTTCCTAACCCCCTTGTGACTGACCTTTGCCTTCAGGTACCTAGCAATGGGCTGGGAAGTTACAGCTGAAGTGGAGTTTGATCCAAGATTTCAACTGTGGGCATTTTAATAGAACATCTAGGTGCTTGCATTTAGTAGCTCAAAGTGCCACTTTGACACCTAAATGTCAATTTAATACACATAGGTGAAGCCCTAATGCAGAAACACATGCATAACTCCATCCTTATTCTTCAGGACAGCAATTAAACATATGCTTAGCTGCTGTCTTGAAAAGGAAAGCTTTGCCTGAATTGAGGCCAGGGATTTCAATGTCCTTTGGTAGTCTCCCTGGTTGTAGACCAGGCTCCACAGGGCTAGGAGTAAAATATAGAAAACTAGTACAATGATGTGCCTGAGAGTCATTGCACAATGGTTATGAGGCCCAACTACAATTAAATTCAAATAAAAAACAAGCTTTTAATTCTGCGTGTGGGGTTTTGTTCTGTTTTTTGCTAAGATTTATATTTGTGTCCATTTCTTTGCCCACCTGTATTGTACTCTGCTTTCCTATGCCTGATTCTCCATCCTTATGCCAGGACCTTGCCAACCCCCCAAATTCTGTACATATTTTGTTAGTTAATCTGCAATATCAGGTGAGGGGCGTGAGGATGATCTGGGAAAGAACATTGGCATCAAAACACTTTGCCTTATTTATGACCATGTTAACACAGTGAGGGCTTTGTCCAGTGAAGCTATTTGTGAACATCTGCTTCTTGGAGATCTTAACTCCGCTGGCAGCTGGAACAATAGTGACATCTTGAGGCTAATGAGAAGAATCATTGATCCGAGTTCTAAATAGGCATGGGGGGGGGAGCAGGGAGAGGGGAGTTTTTAAATTATAATTGCAACAAGACTAGAGGTGCTACCTGTCCTTGTTTTCCCAGAATCGTCAATTATTTTTTGTAGATAGCTGCCCTGGGAAATCGAGAAGAGTGCTCAGTACACACTACCAGCTGTACAGTTTAATGGGCTGAGAATCATCCCAGAGACCCCGACAAGAAATGAGTGTGTTATTCCGAGTTCTTCTCTTGTTGGCCAGGTAGCTGTATTATAGAAATGCACCAGTTTTTTCTCCTAAGAGGCCTCCTGTTCCAATCTGGCAAATTTCATGAATGTAACAAAGCTGGTTGACTCTCAGATAGCCTCATCCTCTCACAAAATCAGCAAGCAGATTTTAAGGCTGCAATTTTCAAAAGAACCTAAGGGTGCCTTTGAACATCACCGTATAAAAACTCTTTTACTGTGAAGTTAACTATCATCGAAATAAACAGAAAATCAGGAGAAATAACACTGAAATACCTTTCCCACCATTTACCATTTTGGTTACTTCATTGTGCATATAAATACATTTGATGGGACTTTCAAAGGGAAATTTAGCTTAGTCAGTTGCTTTTAAAGCAAATGATTCCCCTAGATTTTTTTTTTGTCTCCACACAGTTAATTAGAACGTGGTTTTATCATTTATTTTTAGTCAGTTTCCAAACATTTCTATTACTTTGACAACTGTAGCATTCCATGTATTTGAGGGTAGGAATGTGTAGCTGGGGAGAAACAGAAACAGCTGCACATCCACCCTGGGATTGGAGGCAGTAATGTCAAGGTTGTGGTGGTGGACATCTTACATGTGCAAAAATCAGGAAAATGGGGAAAAAACAACCCGGTGTGGTTCTCACAATTAATCTATCCAAGTTAGAAGCCTAAATACTTTGAGGATCTGGGCCATGGATCTCTGGCCCTCACCCTACAATCTGATCCATCGGAGCAGGATCTTAAGCTCATCTCAAGTCCCACTGAAGTCACTAGAGACATGTTGGAGTCTGCCCACAAGGTTCAGATTGCAGGATCAGGGCCCATGGCTGAATTTGAGATCACACAATCACACAGTTGCTCATTATAACTAGGCTTGGTCGAATTTGACATATATATATATATATAATTTTGACATTTAATTTTTAAGCATTTTTAATTTTTTTTATCAATTTACATTTTCGTAGTTGGGAGAAATTGGGGAGGGGGAAAGGGAGACAATAATTATTAAATGACAGTAGACATTGAAATTCAAAACCCTAAAGCTCTATAACCCTTAAATCACAAGTGGACAACAACATGTCAAAATATCTTTTAATCCAACTCTAAGAAATGCTCACCCAGCATTTTTCTTACTTTGCCTAGCTGTAAATGTTGATTATTATTGATGGAAATATTTGTCATGGGTTTGTGAGTATATGGGGAAACTGACATTTACTGACAAAAATCGAATCCTCCAAGACTACTCATAAAGCGCATGCAGTTTGAAATTGGCAACAGAGCAATGGAGAAGGGGGGGTCACTAGCTTTTTCGTACCTTTTAAGGTAGAATTGGAAGGGCAGCGTACAGCTCGCCGTCCTTGTGAGCTAGGCTGCCAGTTTCAGAATGCTGGTGCCCCATGGCGCCTAATGTACTGCCAAGTCTGTCTCAGTATCAAATCAACATGGTAAGTCAGTAGGGCTGGGGAGGAATGATTGGCCAAAGAGATGGTGGTTAGGATGTATTTGAATGCACAATGCTAAAACTTGTCCAAACATTGTAAAATACGGGGGGGGGGGGGGGGATCAAATCTGACCCACCACACTATTTTGAACACTTTATATGTAAATCAGATTTCTTCACTCATGTCAAAGGCGATGCCCTCAGGAAGGTCTGAGTTGACAGCAACGGGGAAGTTTTCCAAAGAACCTGTTCTGAACTCCAAAAAAATAAAAATAAAAAAAATCTGAACATTTCTTTAAGTGGTTTAAACAGTTGCCACTTGCCATCTAAACTAAGCCAGTGGGAGGGATTTTGTGGAAACCCTCCACCCATAAAAATTAACTTTCAGGCTGGGAACAAGGTACTTTTTGGAAACTGATAAGCGATCCACACAAGAATGGAAGTTCCCTCTTTTGGGTGAGACATAAAACCAAGGTCCAGACCACTGTTGGCCATCGATTCAAGATCTCATGGCACCTTTTTGCAGCACTATCCTCCGCATGGTGGCTAAATTCCAACTTGAGCAAGTACCTGATGCTGCCTGTTAAGCCTTTCCCTTGCCGTTTCAATTTAGACGGTGTAACTCTTTTCACCCGCCATCCCAATACTGTCCTGTGCACTTAGGCCATGTCTCTGGTAGGAAGCTCTGTAGGACCATAGTGTAGATACTGCCTACATTCAGGGAAGGATTTTCCCATTGATGTGGGTAATTCCCCTCCCTAGGTGTGGCAGTAACTATGGACCAACTCTCCTGTTGACCCAGCCACGTCTACACGGGGGGCTAGGTCGGCTTACTTACAGCCCTCAGAGGGGGGAGAATTGTTCACACCCGCAGCTCGGTGCAGGCTTCAGGGAGCGGTGGGGCTCCACCCCAGGGGTGGCTGCACGCCAGCAAAGGAGCCCGGGGCGGAGCCCGGGGCGGACTGGAGGCGGGAGAAGGAAGGAGCCCGGGGCTGGAGGAGAGCGGGGAAGGGACCCAGCGAGCGGCAGGGACGCGGATTCCGTGGCCGGCGCAGGCACGCGTGGCCCGGGCAGGGCTGAGACACGCACCGGCCGCGGGGAGCCGGAGCCAGGCGCTCACAGGAGCGGCGCGGGCCGGGGCCGGGCTGAGTCTCGGCGCTGGGAGCCCGGCAGAACTTTCCTCCCGCAGCCGCCGCGTCCCGGCCGGCCGGGCCCTGGGAGCCGCTTCGCTCCGCCGCCCCCTGGTCCCCTCCCTCCGCTCGCTCCTCTTTCATTTCTTCGTCAGCTGCCTCCCCCTGGGCCGGGCCCCCTTCCCCTGGGCTCTCCCTCCTCTCCTCTCTCGCCCTCCAGCCTTTCCTTCCCCTTCTGCTGACCTCCCCTACCTTCCTTCCTTCCTTCCCCCCACACCCACATCCCCTTCTCTTCCCTTCTCCCCCACCAGCCACCCCTATGCCCCACTCCACCATGCTGATGGGGACCATGCCCCCAACGGAGGTGTACCCCTCTGAGCGGGTCATCGTGCTGGTCTCCTGTGTTCTCTCCTTCCTGGGCTCCAGCCTCCTGGTCTTCACCCATGCCCTTTGGCCGGAGCTCCGAACCCGTCCCCGGCAGCTCCTGCTGTACCTCTCCCTGGCCGACCTCCTTTCGGCTGCATCCTACTTCTACGGGGTGCTGCAGGACTTCAACAGGACCTCGTGGGACTGCGTGCTGCAGGGTGCCCTGTCCACCTTCTCCAACACCAGCTCTTTCTTCTGGACCATGGCCATTGCCTCCTACCTGTACATCACCATTGTGAGGGGCACACCAACGGGCACTGGCCTGCTCTGCTTCTTCCACGTCATGAGGTGGGTGAGTTCTGGTGTTACCCTCATCCCAGGCGCCCACTTCAGCCAAGAAGTGCTGCTGAGAGCCTCTAGACGGGAGTCCCCCTAGTGCCCATCTGTGCCATGGTCCTGGTTGGTGGGTAGGGATGGCTGTTGTGTGTTCCCCACTGCTGCCAGGATTGGTGGTGATGAGCTGCTGGGGACTCAACCTGGTCTCTCCTGAGGCTACTTTGCCCTTCTTTAGCCCCTTTCAAGCCAGGGCTTTGAGGTAATTAACAAATTAAGTGTCTCAATGCCCTGGGGAGGTAGTTCTCATTAAACCCAGATGAGGAAACTGAGGCATGGAGGGATGAAATGACTTGCTCATGGTCATGCAGTGGATCTCTGGCAGAGACAAGGAAAGAACCCAGGAATCCTGGCTCATAGTTCTTACTTTCTCTCCTAGAGTGTCCCACTAGAATACCACATGTACCCAAAGCATGGAGGCGATATTTAGTGCCTCTGCTCCAGTGACAAAGTCCCTCATTTAGAGTGTGTTTACCTAGATCCTTGGTCACCCCACCTCTCTATACTTCCCCTGCACCAGTAATTCAGTAACTGTAGGAGAATGGCAGTTTGAAAGTGAGGAGGCTGCTAGAAAAGCAGTCTGAAGGCTGTTTGGCATATCTGAAGGAAAGCAAGACAAAATAGCTCACGGTTTAACTTGCGCCTGGGTGTTTACTATTTAGCTCGCTGATTTTCCACATCATGTTTAATAAAAGCCTTCATTATGCAATCCGAGCTTGTGTAATCATATGCCACCTCCAAGCTCAGCCTGACAGTGATCCTTTGGTGCTCTGGGCTGCCAGGTTTTTATAATAAATTACATGGAAAAGGATATAGTTTTAAAAAACCCTCCAGGGCAAGCCAAATAGTGGATTTGGGGGTCTTTTTCTTTGTCAAATGCTTCCATCATCTCATACTTACAAACAGCATTATTTTGGAGATGATTGAATGACTTTGTTGTGCCGGTCTAAAAGATAGGCCAGGGAAAACATCAAGCAAGTCTAAGTGTTAAGTAGAGAAGAAAACTGGATTCTTACACTCAGACGATAATTAGGAGCTAGAGCAACATCTGCTTGAGTGGAAGTCAGAGAGCTTGCAAAAGCAGCTTGATAGCTCAGTGAGTATAGCGTGTGACTTACATGATCTTTGCTATTGTATGTTACAGGATGGTGGGGTGCTTTCATTTTGTCTTCAAATAAAAAGAAGGTGGTGGGGTGGGGGTATGGAAACTATGGAGAGAGGGACTGCTAGTGAGAAGGGCAGGTCTAGTGGTTAGGGAATGGGATTAGGAGCCAAGATCCATGGGGCCAAATTCTGCACCGACTTGCATCCCATCAAACTTGATAAGAATGAATGAGTCTCCGCAGAATCTGATCCATTTGTTCTTTTCCTGTCTCTATCAGGGATATATGGGACCCTGGTCTGTGCCTCAGTTTCTCCATCAGTTTAATACTTCCCAACCTAGCAAGGGTGCAGGGGAGGGGAATTGTAAGGATGGATTGATTGTTTGTGCAGCCTGCTAAGAATTCAAGACGTCCCTTGCCACCACTAGGTACTGGGAGGGAGGATTCAGAAGCTGAACTTCCCCTCTTTGTGAACCTTGTTGGGTTTTATTTTCACACTCCATATAGTCAAAATCAATCACCATGTTCTCTATGTCCTAATAAGCGTCAGCAAGATGTCTGGGTATCATTCGGCTCAAACTTTGCTGTGTTCAAAGGACAAGGCAAGTAATTGACATCTAAGTCCTATTATTGGATTCTGCTTCATAATCAGTTGCACACATACAAAATGGGAAATGATTGCCTAGGAAGGAGTATTGCGGAAAGGGATCTGGGGGTCATAGTGGATCACAAGCTAAATATGAGTCAACAGTGTAACACAGTTGCAAAAAAAGCCAACATTATTCTGGGATGTATTAGCAGGAGTATTGTAAGCAAGACACAAGAAGTAATTCTTCTGCTCTACTCCACACTGATTAGGCCTCAACTGGAATATTGTGTCCAGTTCTGGGTGCTACATTTCAGGAAAGAGGTGGACAAATTGGAGAAAGTCCAGAGAAGAGCAACAAAAATGATTAAAGTTCTAGAAAACATGACCTATGAGGGAAGATTGAAAAAATTGGGTTTCTTTAGTCTGGAGAAGAGAAGACTGAGAGGGGACATAACAGTTTTCAAGTAAATAAAAGGTTGTTACAAGGAGGAGGGAGAAAAATTATTGTTCTTAACCACTGAGGATAGGACAAGAAGCAATGGGCTTAAATTGCTGCAAGGGAGGTTTAGGTTGGACATTAGGAAAAACTTCCTAACTGTCAGAGTGGTTAAGCACTGGAATAAATTGCCTAGGGAGGTTGTGGAATCTCCATCACTGGGGATTTTTAAGAGCAGGTTAGACAAACACCTGTCAGGGATGGTCTAGATAATACTTAATTCTGCCTTGAGTGCAGGGGACTTGACTAGATGACTTCTCAAGGTCCCTTCCAGTTCTGTGATTCTATGATTCATAGATGACTCTGCTGACACACTGCTGTGCAGAGCCTGTGAAATATTTTTACAAGCCTTAAAAATCTGCAAGAAGTTGGAGAGAAAACCAGTGCAGCAGCTGCACCAGTGGGGACTTGTTCCCTGCCCTACCTATCATCATCATAATACCTTGTTCTCCTCTTTCCCCTCCCTCCTTTGTTTTCTTTATTGTGACTTGAGAACTTGGCCATAAAAAGAAAAGGAGGACTTGTGGCACCTTAGAGACTAACCAATTTATTTGAGCATAAGCTTTCGTGAGCTACAGCTCACTTCATCAGATGCATACTGTGGAAAATACAGAAGATGTTTTTATACACACAGACCATGAAAAAATGGGAGTACTCCTTTTCTTTTTGTGAATATAGACTAACACGGCTGTTACTCTGAAACTTGGCCATAAAAGTGCAACTTGGGAAGGATGTTGTCTGATTGGTTATTTTTCAAGGCTCCAAAGTCCTATTGCCCAGACTGAATTGTCTTTTGTATACTGTCCAAAATCCCTTATCCAACAGGACAGGTCAAATCTGGAATAGCCACAAACGTCATGTGACGTTTAGATACTGGGGCATGTGGTGAAAAGTAAATTGAATGGAGGGACAGAGGGGGCTGTATAAAGAGAAGATGTTGTGGTTAGGAGTTAAAGATAAGATAAAATCATTAGGATCCTTGAAGCGTGAAAGGGGGTTAATGGTAGATAGCTCACCAAGGCTCTGATCTTGCAGTGCATTTGTGCACAATTGTGCATATTCCCATTAATTTCAGAGAGACTCCATATGGGCAGCTATCTGTCTGTAAGAGTGCATGGCAGGAGTGGGGTTGATCATAGTTAAATTACCCGTCAAAGGGTTGACATTTTTAAAAAGACAAATGCTATCCTGTGGTTGCCTGTGCCTTATGGTGGAAAAAAGAGTTGCAATTCTCTCTTTGACGTTCAATTTAATCAATCCGAGACTTTTTTTTTTTAATTGACGTGCCCCTGTGATGGCGGAATGTGTGCTGGATGGTTTACCCTAGATTTTTCCTCTTAAGGAAGTAGGATTGTTGCTTAGATGAATCTGCCAGACTGGTTTCTTGGTTGTTGACTGAGTAGTAACACATGCTCCGTTTTAGCAGCCAATCTGGGGAGCTCCATCATACGCATTCAGTTTTGTTGTGCTGGGCCTCAAGATGATGGAGTTAATTTTGAGTCTGCTTAAATATTTGGAATGTGCGTTAGTCCCAGTATCCTGGCCACAAAATTCCAAGTTAGTTAATTATGTTCTGGTTCTCTGAATAGCCCACAGAATCTCAACTGGACACAATTTTCTTTGCTTCCTATCCAAAATTGTGTAGTACGGTTGTGTGCTATTAAACAGCTTCTGCTGTCCACCCAGAAGCGGCTGCATGCCTTTGGGGAGCTAAGCAATTAGAGAGAGAGCATGTGTGTATGACTATGTATCCATACATGTCTGCAGCACACTTTGTTATCCTTTCAAATACAGGGCTGTGTAAATGTAAAATACTGTTGTATTACCCATCTGAGATTTCAGTGAAATGGCTCTTAAACTTACTGCGAAAGTACTGATGGCAAAATGTTTTCATGAAGGTGAGATTGTCCATAAACTCTTAAGTGCTGCTGATAACAGGTAAGAAGCTGTTGCACCTTGCTTTGGTTTTATAGGGTAGCTCACCAAAGGCTATTTATTACAGGTGAGGTCAAGTTCAGTGGAAACACATGAACGGTAGTGCTGTAGCGTGTAAATCCTTAGTCACATATCCGTGAAGGGTGCTCCTCCTGGTGACAGAAGGTGATGATGCTCTGATGACACTCAAACCAGATCCACTCCTAAATCTAGAGTAACTAGACTAGGAGACCTCATAGTTGTCCCCAGCTATTGCTAGCTAGCAACGCTGGTGGGAATAGAAAGTGTATTGAGTAGCCCGTGTAGATAGAGGAATAGAATATAAATATTTATTTTCTTCCCAAAGGATCCCAAAGCATTTTACCAATGACATACATGCAGTACAAATGAAATGCAACCACCTCTGAGGTGCGGGGGGGAGCAGCTTGCCAGCCACTGCACACAGCATGTTGTATCGGTAGAGGTGGGGGCCAAAGATACCAGGGCAAATGACTGATTTTATTAAAAAGTGCTGGGTAGTCTTCAGTGTCCATGGAGAGCAGAGAGAACCTTGACTTTTAAGGTCTCCTGAAGAGACTCATGCACCAAACTCCAAGTATTGGCCTCCCCCACTTACATAACCTAAAACTGTGTATGTTTATACAAGCACTCTGGAACTTCAGCAGCCGATGGACCTACCACCAGGTCTGGCAGCCCTATTGGGTGATGGTCTGGGATGCTGTGAAACGAAAGCGGGCCATGAGTGGCAAGATTTGGGTGCAGATCCTGCCAGTCCCAAAGTTCAAGGGTGTGAGGACCCAAACCCTAAGTTTAGGGGAAAGGTTTGGCTCTGGGTTCTGGTTAAGGTGCATCTCTGGATAAAACCCTCTGCAGCTTGTGGCTCCTATTTCCAGAAGCCCAGCCCCCTTTTTTGAGGATGCAAATTTCTGCTCACAAAAAAAAAAGAAAAAAAAAAGAAAATGCACTTGTGGTTTTGTGGCAGCACAAATCCTACCACTTGAACGGGTCGCGGCCGTTCTTGCACAGGCAGCATGCTGCAAATCCTCCCAGGACTTGTAGGAATATAAACCGCTGCATGAAATATGTCAAAAGGAGAACAATTAAACAGCCTGACCCCAGATACTTTTTGGGGGTGGGGGTGGGGAGGAGGAGAGTGTGTGAGGAAACTGAAATGGAAAGCTGAGATGGGAGCTTCTTGTACCCCAAACTCCTCATCCAGTAGGTGTGGCAGGAGCCCTGCAGCAATAATAAGCACCCTAGTGTGTATTAATATTAGCAGTTATCTAATAATAACCGTACTTAGTTCATTGCTTTGATAGCTAGTAATAGCTGGGGACAGTTCTCCTGGGCTAATTTCTCTAAGTCTGAGTGTATCTGCTTTGTGTGTCATCAGAGCATCGCCTTCTGTTACCAAGTTGAGTACCATTTGTGGCTGCATACGTGTCTGTGTATTTACACGCTAAGGCAATACTAATCGGGTGTTGGCACTTCACTGATCAGACGTGTAACAGCCTTTTGTGAGTCCCAATAAAACAACCCAACTTGCAACGATGCTTTATGTCCGTACCTCTCAAAGCACTTCACTGAGGAGGTCAGTATCATTGTCTCCATTTTACAGATGGGGACACTGAGGCACAGAGGAAAAGTGACTTGCCCAGAGTCTCTCAGCAGGCCAGTGAAAGAGCTGAGAATAGAACCAAGTTTCTCCCGGGTTCTAGTCTATTGATCTCACCACTAGGCACCACTTCCAAGTGCTTTACAAATATAAATGAATCCTCTCAGCCCCTGTGAGGTAGGGGAGTGCAGCTATCCCTATTTTACGGATGGGGGAAACTGAGGAATATAGAAATTAAATACTGTATTTTCAGAAGTTCCAGGCACCCCAACTTTGAGTGCTCAGCCCTTCTGAAGACTGGGGCCTAAGAGACTGTTTCCCCAAAAGGGGGAGGAGAGAGGGAGTAACCCAAGCCAGGAATAAAATTCAGTTCTGCTCCCTTTGTTACTGTGCTGTTGGTATGCACCTTGGGTGTGTCCTGTGGCCAACAGCAAAATATCTTCAAATGTATGTGCTAAGGAGTGCCCTGGTAGCCTAGGAATAAACCATTCCAGAATGCGTGCCTCTGTGATCTTCTTGGCTAAGCAGTTGGGAGCTAATCCTGGCATGGACGTGCATGGCTGTAGCAGCTCTAAAAGCAGGGGGGCTGGAACAATTTTTATAGTGGGGGGGGCTGAGAGCCACTGACCTGTACACCCTGTATATGATGGAAACCACTTCAAGGCCGAGGGTGCCGCTGCACCTCCAGCACTGTGACTAAAAGGCCCAATTCAGAACATCGCTTAGTGTCCCAAACCGAAATTTTCCATGCTTAGAAACTGCCAGTGCTTCCCAGTTTTCTGATTTCACACCAGTAGGCACCTGTCTTGCTCTGACCTCTGTTGTTCATTTACTGTTGAATAGCCGGGAAGCTGAATAGTATGGAAAAATATCAAACCCCATTTGCAGTCAGAGCTGGGGTAGTTATTAGTTCTGAATAACAATCAGGAATTTTATTTTTATTTTTTATTTTTCCTGTTCACAAATCAATCCTGATATCTGAAGAAATATTTGCTGACTGCTTTGAATAAACAACTCTTCAGCCTATGGGGTGATTTGTGAACCGTTCTCTCTCCATATTCATGGAGTATGATAGGCCATCTCCGTCACATGGACATGGTATAAATTTTTTGCCTCCTGACTGGATGAGTAAATGTTATAAAATTGGAGAATGATAAAATCGCAAACAACACAAGCTCTGGCAATAATTTTCAGGCAAGTGATCATTCATGCCAAGATGTATGAAACTTCTGGGATTCAACAGACATTTTCACAAACACTCAGCAGTGGTCTGAATACTTCTGAAAAGCCAATGCACGGGGGGATTCCTCCATGTGGAACGTCTTTCTGCAGAAGTATTTTCAAAGGGCAGCATTGGACCAGCTCTATTAGTGCTTACAGCTGCCTGAATCTCTTTCTGAAACATCTGAAGTCTGGTTATCTGCTTCTGCTGTTTGCATTGTACTGCCCCAGTGGATGGCAACCTTGGTGTGGTGGAGTGGCTTGAGTGTGCCCATGATGCTAAGAGCAGTTCCCTCAGGGGTCTCGCACTCCTGGCAGGGTCACCCAAGGTGGCAAAGTTGAAGGTGATGTTCCAGATGAACAGCGATCTCCCCTCCTCCCCCTACCCGCCCCCCCGCAAGTCCTCAACATCAGAACAGGCAGATGAAGAGACCATTTCTCTCAATGGCTGTGAAGGTGGATGAAGGTTGCAGTAGGATGAAGGTCTCCAATCATGGTGGTTTCCTTGCCATTGGATTATGATCCTCCTCCTGCCAAGCACCACGTGGACACTGGTTTGCAACAGTATCTCCATGTTTAAAGAAATCACGCACTGGTACCTTCCGTCCAGATTGGCCCCTTCCCTTGGGAAATGTCTGCCCCAACTGTGAGAAGATCTGCGGATCCACCAGCAATAAAGGGCTGTCGTTTTATAGAAGACCATCATCCTTGAACTCTGAGGGATCGCCAACTGTGGCAAATTCTCATTTTGATGTTTACGGGAGATAATGTGCTGAGCCCAAACCCCAGCTCCAAGCACACCATACCATGATTGATTGATTGATGTTAGACCTGAAGAGAGAAAGTGTGGATGGTTTTGTGGTTAAGGTCCTGGGCTTGAGACTGAGGAGATCTAGATTCAGTTTTCAGCTCTGCCACAGACCCCCTGTGACCTTGGGCAAATCACTTAATCTCTCTGTGCTTCAGTTTCCCATCTGTAAAATGGGCATACAACACATGGGCGTAGTGAAGATAAATTCATTAATATTTGTCAAGCACTCAGCTACTACTGTGATAAGCACCATAGAAAACTCTATATATGTTGCGGGCACTGCTTGCTTTCCGTGTATTAATTATGTGTGGTAGTTATTCCCCCCCAACCCCACCCGCCTACAGCAGTATACTAGGCTTGGAAAAAACGTAGACTGGCTGGTTAGAAAGGACAAGGGATCTGGAATTGATTTTAAGAGCACTGTCCTCCCATAGATCCTTCACTGGGCGTAGCTGCTCAGGATCAGCTGCTAGTAGGATTAAGAACCTAGAAAGATGACTAAGGAAATAGGACATTTGCCTTGTTTTCTTGACATCTGGAGGGGTGTTTATTCTGGGCTTTTGTCGCTGTCAGGCTACTTTTTTCACCTCTTGAGGATCATGTCTACTGCCACCTCCCCAGGCCTTGCAGAGTGGAATAATATGGAAGGGACAGATTTTGTTTCCAAGTAAATGTGGGCTGGCATTGTAGCAATGGAGAGATTCACAGCTAGTTGGATCAGGGGCTAGGCTTGTCCTCTGCACTTTAAGATACTGGGTGGGAGTTGGGGTCGGGGGGAACATTTTATGCTTGTGTCTGTGAATTCCTGTGGTTCTCATTTATGGATTTTTGTGGGCTGCCCAAGGTGTCTCATGACTTCATTTCCCTTCTGTTTTTGGCTGCGGTTATCTACTAGAGATGGTCCTGAAACAACACACTGGCTCTGAACATCCTGACACTTTGGGGATTTCCTCTCTTGGTCTGAACTGTGTACATCAGGCTCATATGCTTATGCTCTCTCATAAATTCCTGTATTTGCCACCAATGCTTGTATTTACCCACCTAAAAAGACACTTACACATTCTGCCTCCTCCAAAACCAACTCCTCCTTCCCAAAGTAGCTACCATGTGGCAATTTTCCAAAGTAGTTGCCCAAAGAAGAAGTAGGATATTGATGCCTTTACTTGACCAATTGGCACTTACGTTTAAGTGCCAATTAGATGTCTACATGCAAGATTTAGGTGCCCAGTGTCATTGCCCATGTTTGAAAACTGGGCTCCAGCTGATTTGCTCTTGAATCAGCTGACTCCGTAGCGTGTTCCAACTGTAATAGATTTTCGTACACACAAGTCCAGGTGCTTGCGTGTTTCAGTGAGAAGAATGGAGAGGATTACTACACATGACTGCAGTTTGGCAGCGAAGTGCCAAGAAAAGAGTTTGGGCTGGCAGAGAGAAAAAGGATGAAAGATTATATTGCTGGTCACCTGCGGTGGTGGTAGGAAATGATAGGTCTCTCTGAGTGACCTGTCTGAGTGTTTATACGCTCCTGTCAGAGTAGGATGGGGAATTGGTGCTGCAAACTGATGCCATGTGGCCAATGCTACAAATTCAGAGCAATAGAAAAATGAAGACTTTTCTTGTCCAAGCCCCCGTTGTTCTTTGGTTGCATGGCAGCTGCAGCTTTGGCTGCTTGGTGATCTTGCACTGACAAAATAAATCTAAAATGCTGCCCTTCTGTTTTGGTAGCATCTTGTACTGGTGGAAATGATTGCACAGGATTCAAAGCAACATGATTAGACCTACTGTTTGCTTAAATCCTTGAAACTGTGGAGAGGATTCTTATGCCATGTGCATCTCAATGGTACCTTCCTGTAGGTCAATAAGCAACATGTCTAGAATCTATCACCCATGGCTTTTCTTTCTATCATCCTCTCCCCAGTGGGGAAGTTGTGTGTATCCTGCCTGCTGAGAGAACCTGGGAGAAAGAAGTATCTGTCCAAGTCACTTAGCTGGAGCCTGATCCTGTATTTGTCATGTAGGCAAAACTCCTGTTTTCACTGTGCATACAGAACTTGAGATCAGGGCCCCTGAAAGATGGCTTCACTGCATGGTCTGTCAGGCACAGGGAGTCTATATTATGATGGCATTGATAGTGGCAGAGCCTGCCTTTGAACAGGACTGTATTCTGTTCACGTATAAACTAGTTCACAATAGGGCTTTTGTGATGCCTGGGCTTCTTGCTGGATCACGTATTCCTGCAGAGCTTAGCTCCTCTCCAGTCATGCAAATCCTGCCTCAAGAATGGTTGATGAGAAATCTCAATGGTTGGCTAAATTTTAGGAGAAGAGAGGGGTGAACCTAACTAGTCAGCTGTAGGAAGGAGTGCATCCGTCCCCTGTTGTGTCAAAGTACTGTGTTCTTTTAAAGTTGCATGAAAGTTTCCTAAATACTACAGTGCTGTGGGCCTAATAAATGCAGGTGAGAAATCAATAGAACTGATCCACCATCCATAGAGTTCCATTTGGAGGATTTAGTTGTCTCTCTCTTTTCCTGCTCTTATTTTTTTCCCAGTGTTTGGATTTTCCTTCCTTCAGATCAAGGATCTGCTGCGCGTTAGACTGTGTGAACTGGAGGAATCGTAGGTCACCTCAGTGATTGTCTCTAGTGACAAGAGGAAATGCCAGGATGTTGGAATTGTTGTAGCCGTACTCTCTGGAACTGAGCAAGCCATGTTACCCTGTTTTTAAAAAAACAACCACCACAAAACCTCTGCTTCAGTCTGACGTCGGGGAAATAAGGAAGTGGAAGAGGAAGCAGGGATGAAATGTCATCGTGTCTCTTTCACACAACTTCCAGGGTAGAAAGAGCCCAGCTCCGAGAATAGATTAATTGGGACATCTCCAGCTGTTGTGCAGGTCCTGAGATGGAATTAAATTGGGAAGGGTGTTGGCATGCATTGTGCCTTACTGCGCCTTGGGGTTCCCATGCATGCTGACTGGATTTCCCAGCTGTCCAGGTGCTGGAGTCACCAGCTGATTATCCAAGGAGACTTCACTGTCCTCAGTGCTGAGGGTTTTGCTTACTGTCTGTGACCTGTTCCCCGTTCTTCACTGTGTGGTGACGGTGAACTGAACTGTGTCCTCTTCCCCCTCCCATTCTCTCTTCTCAGCTGGGGAGTCCCATTTGCCATCACAGTGGCTGCTGTCGCTCTGAAGAAGATTGGCTATGATGCATCAAACGTCTCTGTGGGCTGGTGCTGGGTCAACCTGCAAGCGGCAGATCGGGTCCTGTGGATGCTGTTGACAGGGAAGTTGTGGGAGCTGCTGGCATATGTGATCCTACCAGTCCTTTACATCCTCATCAAGAAGCACATCAATAGAGCGGTTGGTACCCTGGCTGCTTTTGCTTTATATAAGGCTGACTTATGATATCACTAAGGCTCTCAAGGCATGCTATCCACTACATAGATTGGAACCGCTTCGCCCATCCCTGAAATGCAACCACCTCTGGGGAGCATCAGTGCACAGCACCACTACCCAGTGACTTAGCATGAGATGAACCTGGCACCTATTTAAAAACTGTAAAGGGTAGGGGACGTGAAAAGGTAGAATGTAAATATTGGAGTAGGGCATTGGGGGCAAAATCCAGATCTAGTGTAATCGAAGGCCACTTTAGTGGAGTTGATCCACCTACACTAGGCCTGAATTTGCCCCCTGGGGGGCGGTGTAAAACATCCTTAGCCTGGCAAAAAGTGCTGTAGGATCTTGAGAGGCTGCTTTGTGCTAGGCACTGGATACACACACCTAATAAAAAATTTAGCTCCTGCCCCAAAGATCTTTCAATGTATACAACAAATAAAAATGAAATCCTGGTGAGCATAAGAACTCAGAGGGCCAGGTTAGCACTTGAGCAATGTGGAAATATAAACCTAAACTATGCCACAGTGGCAGGACACAGGGACCTCCAGAGGACAAATTCCTATATTTCCCCTAAATTATGGATTTTAAAAAAGCCAACCCTAAAAATGTCATCTTCCTCTGGCCACCAGTCACATGTGCTTGTCAGGGTGATAATTAGAGAGAGCAGACAGCTAAGGGATTGGTTAGGCTAGACATTCAGAAGGTGGGATGTTTCTCCCGCCCGACTCTAATGAGGAAACCTGGCTTGCCGTCTCCCAAAGAATGGCTGGTTTTCCTGCCATGAGACCAGGCATCACCTGGTCACGTCTGTATTGGAAACACTGGGGAATATCCTCAGTGCCTGGAGGTCTAGGAAGAGGAGTCTGAGAAGATTCATGGCTGTTTATCACCTGTTGCCCATCTCTGAACTAGCTGGGACTCTGTGTTCTATCAAAGACGACAGTGTGACTGTCTGGAAATCCAATCTGCCCCTTTCCCCACCCGTCTGTTCTGTGCCAGAGACTTTCAGGCACTGTCCTCTCCCTCATGTGCCCCGGGCTCTGATTGCTCTGCAGGAAGGGAGCTGAACACAAGCGGTTGTCAAAGCCGATTCTTGTAATTGGTTTCCGAGGGCTAGAGGCAGCAGCATGCTGGGCCATCTGGACTGCAGCTTTTCTCCCTTCTCCTGAGCTTTCCCCTGTAGCTTGGAACTGTGCTGAGCCTGATAGCCCAAGGACTGCGGTCTCACAGCTCTCCTCCAGCCCCCGGGGGGCGGTCTGCCACTTCCAAGGAACAGCGATAAATAACCTTCCCTCCCTGCTGCGGCAGCTTGTTTAGTCAGTGCTGGTTTTGGAGTGCCTTATAAGCCAGCGTGGGTTTGCGACATGTGCTCTCTTGTGATTGTGAGAGCAGCTGTGTTAGGACAGGAATGCAGAATGCTGGCAGGTTGTATTCTTTCCCGAGAGAGTCTTGTACCCCTATAGAAATGGCTGGGGCTTTACTGATGGCCCTTGGAGGGGGTCTAACTCCCAGCTGCCCTGTGAGGTCCATCTGTGTGTGATTGCACCGAGCTTTTCTGGGGCAATGGCCTTTTGCTGGCAGGACTGCTAGCAGTGGGAGGAGCAGGAGGAATGGGGGTTGGGGGAAGGGAAGGGTATAAAATTTTATACGCTATGCAACACATGTGAGAGGGAGGAGGAGTTTTCAGCGGGACACCTGTGCTGGGTTTTGAGAGGTGTCAGTTCAGTGGCTTTCTGCTCATTTCACCAGCTGAGAATCTGGCCCTTAATCTCTTGATTTCCCGCTCTGTAAAATGGGGATAATCCTTCCCTGCCTCACACACATAAGCGCATGGATACTACAGTGGTGTGGTTATGCAAATACCTGAATAGACGGTTAGTCCTCTGGAGACCACAGAAGCAATAATAATTAATACTTTGCTCTTTATAGTTGTTTTTTATCTGTGGATCTTGGTTTTATAAAAGCAGGCTGAGATTACCCCTATTTCACAGGCACGTACAGATTAAGTGACTTGCCAAAGGCCATGCAGCAACACAGTGGCAGAGCCAGGAATGGTCCCCAGGTTTCTCAACAATCCGTGAACCTATTTTGTAACGCATTACTGATGTTTACGTTGCTATAGCTGTGATTGTTCTTAATTATATAGCAACCTAGGTGTACGTGGTGCTCACGTAGAATACTGAAAAAGTTGAGGTGTCCCATTCTGCCCTCCTTTACATCTGGGTGGCCCTCTTGGAATTTGGCCCAAAATCTGTGTTCCAAAGAACAGAGAGAACAGCTAGGCTGGAGTCCAACCTGGGCAGTCTCTGTCCGGCTGGGGCATTCCTTTGGCTGAGGGTGTAGCAGTGGGCAGAATGCAAAGGGTTAATTGTCTTTGGCAAGAAGCCACCAGCGTGAGCATTTGCAATAACCTAGTATTGGAACTTCAGAGTCTTTCATTTTTTCTTTCCTTCGAAGCATGCGGCACTCTCTGAATATCGCCCCATACTAGCCAGGGCTCCTGCCTTTCAGCCCAGGACTTCCATAGCAGATAAGAAATTGATCCTCATCCCTCTCATTTTCATCTTCCTCCGCATCTGGAGCACTATCCGATTCATCCTGACCCTCTGCAGCTCCCCTGCCGTGCAAAATCCAGTCCTGGTGGTCCTGCATGTAAGTACCTGCTGGTCACTGCACTCCCCTGACAGGTCCATATGGGAGATGGGGCGGGTGAGAAGTGATGGGCTTGCCCATGTCTGAGACATGCAGTTCTTGGTCCCTACCATTTTCGGGGCTAGATGTAACAGTGCAGGGACTTAGAGAACGGCCTGCATGATTTGTGTGTGCCACAAGCAAAGACTTCATGCTGGACCAAGATCATAGAATCATAGAAATGTAGGGCTGGGATGGGACCTCGAGAAGTTCAGCCCCCTGCTCTCTGGCAGGACCAAACAAAACTAGACCATCCCTGGCAAGCTTGTGTCCAACCTATCTTTAAAACCCCCTCAACAGAGGGGATTCCACAAGCTCCCATGTTAAGCTCTGGAATAAGCTTCCTACTCTTATAGTTCAGAAATTTTTTCCCAATATCTAACCTAAATCTCCTGGCTACTGATTAAGCTCATTACTACTTGTCCTACCTTCAGTGAGCACTGAGAACAATTGATCACAGTCTTCTTTATAGCAGCCTTTAACATATTCAAAGACTGTTATCATATCCCTCCTCTGTCTCCTTTTCTCAACACTAACCCTGCCCAGTTTTTGTAACTTTTCCTAATAGGTCAGATTTTCTAAATCTTTTATCATTTTTTTGTTGTTGTTGCTCTCCTCTGAATACTCTCCAGTTTGTACAGATCTTTCCCAAAGTGTGGGGCCCAGAATTGGACACACTACTCCAATTGAGGCTTTTCTCTTGTTCTCACTGACTGCTGTGCACAAGCCATATAATTTTCTATAAGCAAGAGAGTGTACAAAGAAAGGGTTAGTGTGTGATTCTCCCAGTTCCTTTTTACAAAGGCACCTGGGGTGCGGGGCAGATGTCCGTTTCTTTCTCTGAAATAGACCACGCTGTGACTCATTATCCTAAACCAGCATTTCCTAAAGCGGGGGGTGATCCGTCGGGGAGAGCTAGTCAGGGGGCACAGATGCACCTCTGCTTTCCTTTTTAAAAATCTTCCTTCAAAATGTGACCCGGGTATAACCGATGCAGCAGATGTCTGCCTGTGTTTGCAGAGAGCCTGAAACAATAGCTCAGAGATGTGGGCTGCCCCATTCTGTTCAGAGGGCCAGGATGACATACTTTAAATCTCAAAATGGTTAACTAGTCCACTGCTCATCAAAGCAGGGAAGAAAGGAGAGGAAGGGTCATATTCTGAAGATCTATACAAGATAGTCCAGTGTTTCTCAAAGTGAGGGCAATGTCCCCATGGATGGGCAGGGCTTGGAAAATGAATCCATTAAGATGGGTAGCTGTCGAGCAACACAGCAGAGTTGCAGAGGATGGACGTGATTGATTTTCCTGACAGGTGGGGAGTTCAGCTCCCACAATTTTGGGCAGTGCTGTCCTGAACAATATTTCCTCCCTCTAACGTAACATTCCAGACTTGTGTGGTTCTGCGGAACGTGTCTCAACGTTGCTATGGATCAGCAAAGCCTTTTTTTATCCCTGTGGTGGAGCAGCTTCGTGGCGGATATTTTTGCTAATCCCTTTATAAGTCACATAGACCCCACTCCTGATTGGCGCTAATGCCTGGGGAGCCCTGTTGCCAATGGATGGAGGGAGGAAAACCAACAAACGTGATTAAAAATCGAATGCTGCCGCATCAAAAAATGCCCTGCCCAGGAGCAGCCGTTTCAGCAGCATCTAGTGGCCAGAGGGGCAAACTGCAGCCAAAAAGTGTTTTCCCCCTGTCCCAGCTGCTAAGGATGCAGCGCGAGATCCATGTCGTAGGCTAGAAACTCGGTGACCGTCTCTCCCGGAATGGGACTGTTGGTTCTAACGGAATAGAGCTGAACTTCTCCTGGGTGCCAATGTCTCGCATTCAAGGAGCTGGATGGAGGTGCTCACATTTCAAACAGAAAGAGGATCTGAGATATTGCCTGCATGAGCTGCTACTCGGCTTTAGGGAGTTCCAAAGCCAGGCTATTTTTGGCTTGGTTTATGGCTTTGCTGTTGTTTGAGCCGACCCTCCATTAATACACAGATATGACACGTTCTGTAAAGCAAGGGTCTTGTGAAATGGAATGGCCTTAATTTTCCTATCCCCGGTCTCTTTCTATCCCCCCTCTCTTTTTTTCCTCTCCATCTCTTGACTCATCTTTCATGTCTGGGTATCTGACCAGCTCTCACTCTTTTATTAAACATTCCTGTTTACTTTACTGTCTCAACCTTTTTTCCTCTTTTTCTCTCCCTGCCTCTGCTCTTTCCTGGTCTCTCCTCCCCAGTGTCTTTTTCTCTCCCTCTGTTTTCTGACTCTTCCCCACCATTTCTCCATAGCCCTATGCCCTGGCCTCTCTTAGGGTGGGCCCAGAGCACAGGTTGTCTTTGCCCTCCTAAAGTGGGTGATGGCTTTGGAGGGACAGTGACTGTGGGGATATTCCCTTCCAAATGCAGGTGAGTTGTCTGTCTTTCCTGACTGCTTAGGGGCTTGGTTTTCTTTTTGGTGCAGGGATGATGTCCCAGACCCTCGTCCTCTCAAGGCTATAACCCTCTGCTCTGCCAGTTCAGTGACTGTCTTGGCCTAGTTTAGCATCTGATTGCTTCTGGGATGGGGGAGAGACACCTCCTGCAACTGCTTGGGGCTAATTTTCACTTTCTGCCCTTGCAGGGAATTGGGAACACGTTCCAGGGAGGCGCCAACTGCATCATGTTTGTCCTCTGCACCCGTGTGATCCGGACCCGGCTGCTCTCTTCCCTTTGCTGTGGTCACTACGGAGGCTTGCGTCAGTCTTTGCAGAGGCTAGAGAGGGGTTACCAGGATGCCGAGCCCCCCATGAACACACAGGCTGAACAGACGGAGGCCGAATTCGCAAGCACCTGAGCCTTGAATCTCCACGTCTGAGTGTGAGATTCCGTCGTTCTTGGTAAAGGTTTAACTGTGAGTGCTGCCTGTGCACAGCTGAGTTCCTGTAGTCGGGGTAATTGCCATGGGTGGCCCGGAGGCAGAGGAGGAAAACAACAGCGAGCTTCATTAAGAGAGATGAATTCAGCTGCCAGAGCGAGAGAAGAGAATTCCAATGCGGCTGGTTCTGCAGCACTCCTGCAGGATAACTGTCCATCTCTGGGTGTTTTACAAGCATCAGTGAATTGATTCACACATGGCCTCTGTCAGACAGAGAAGTATGGAAAATGGGGAAACAAGGCACAGAGGCAGTTGGTGGTGCAGAGGGAATAGAAGCTGTATCTCTTGACCCTTTAGCCGCCCAATCACGTCCCCCCATATATCAATTGACAACGCATGCAGCCGAGTATAGATAGGGATCTGTGGTTACTGCCATTGCCTGCCTATCTGTGGTACATATATGGCCCCCGTTTCCTTAGTAACTGAGTACCGTGCACTCTTTATTCTATTTATCCGCACACTATCCTTGTGAGGTTGGGAAGTAGGGCAGTGCTATTAGTCCCACTTCACAGAGAGGGAGATTAGGCACAGAGAGGCTAAGTGACTTGCCCAAGGTCACTCAAGACTGTAGCAGAGTAGGGACTTGAGCCCTGGTCTCCCAGGTCATAAATTAGTGTCCTAATCCCTGGACCATCCTTTCTCAAACTGCCTGGCTATGTTAAGAGTCCTGTTTCCATTTTGAGGTGTAGCCCAGCAGGAACATAATGCAGAGCTGGGAGAGTGCTAAGACTTTGCCCATATGATGAGAGCTGTGTGGTAGGAGTCTGAATATCACAGTGTTGGATGGAACAGATTCTGGCAAAGCCCTCTGACTTCAATATGGAGCTGCAGCCCATGGAGACAACAGGTCCCATGGTGCCATGTTTAATCTGCTCAGATCCAGGTGGCTCCCTGCGCATGGTAGTCTCTGCAAAAGTAGCTGCAAGCCTTGCAGCGTTCCCTGACCTGTATTGGCCCTTCAGGGTACACTCCCACCACCATTAGTGCAGAGGGGTGAACCTGAAAAAGGCAGCGGTCTTTCTAGAGTCACTGTGAGCAGCTGGAGGTGCATGGCGGTTGGTGAACACTGGGTGTTACGCACGAGGGAGGGACATGACATATCTTTGGGTGAGCTCCTGCCACCTGTTTTTCCTCCTTGTTCTCTCCTGATACAAACGCAAGGCTTGGAAAAGCAGAGCAGGATTTTGCTTCCTACTCACATGTGTTTTTAAAAAAAACTATTTGTAATCAGCTTTTGCAGAAAATTAGCAACACATGAGCTGTCGGGGGGTGGGGAAGGGGCAGAGGGCAGCAGCCCAACTCCCGTTGCTCCATGCACACAGCTGTTCAGAGACAGCTCTCATTAGTGTAACTAATATTAGACCTGAGCACATGGCGGTCAAATGATCTAGCGACCACCCAAGGTCTAATCCTGGCTGGGAGGATGAATTAGGGTGTGGCTTGGCGTAAAATCTTTAAACGAAGTGCACGTGGGAGATTGGCGACGGTATTATTCTGTATCCCAGTAATGCCTCAACTTCCTGCTGGGGGGGGGGGGGAGATGCTGTTGGGCCACATGCTGCATAGACATATAGGAAGGCAAAGGCCGTGCTCCAATGAGCTTACAGTCGTTCTTGCTACGTCACCAGGGTGTTGAGCGGCTGACTCGGTTAATATTCGTAAAGCATGGGGAAGGTGCATTCATGTAAGTATTATGGGCAGATCACTTTTAGATAGGGTTCCCACCTTTGAAATGCAAAAAAACCAGCACCCCTCCCACCCAAGACAAGCCTACTGCAACCCCAACCACAAGGCAACTTCGCAACCCCGGCCCCTTCAACAGCTATTTATAGTATCTAGAGCAGTGGTCTCCAAAGTGGGGAGCGCGCACCCCAGGGGGTGCGCAAGACCATCCCTGGGGGTGTGCGGCAGGAGGAGCACCGGCGGCAACAGCGCTCCTGGACCTTTGATTCTTCGGCAGCCCGTCGGCGGCAGCTCGGCTCTCTTCCCGCTCTGTCTTCGGCGGCAGCTCAGCTTTCTTCCTGCTCCGTCTTCGGCGGCCCACCGGCAGCAGTTGGCCCTGGGGGTGCGCGATCCAAAAAGTTTGGAGACCACTGATCTAGAGAGAGAACACATATAGATAACCTCACCCGTGTTCTCTCGTGACTCAAACCTTCTCACACACCCGCGCAGTGTGCTTGCGTGTTGGTGGGCAGACAGCTGCTGTATTTTCAGCCGTTTGCATCTGTTATTTCTAAACTGCAAAAGTGGGAACACTGCAGCATCTTCAGCTGAGCACAAAAACTGTTGACGTTCGATATCCCAGGGTAGTGGGATGATGAGGCAAATGTTTAGACCTATGTAAAAAAATAAAAACCCCAGCAGATTAAATTATTTTTCTGGCAACGGGCAAATCCATAAAAAAGAAACCGGCCCGGCCAGTCAAATACGAGCCAGGTGGTAACTCTATTCACAGTGTATGTATGCACAGCAGCTGGGAGGTGTGACTGCAGCATGAACAGACTTACCTGCAGTAGCTTTGATCTAGCTAGCTGGAATAACAAGAGTGGCATGGGCTAGGTGCCAGAGTATATACCCAGGGTCCCGGGCAGGGTTATGCTCAAGCAGCTAGCTCTGGGTGCCATGACTTCACTACTAGTGTTAGTCGAGTTGACTAGATCAAAGCTAGCTCAGGTAAGTCTGTACCTGCTGCAGTCACACCTCTGATTGCAGCGTAGACAGATCCTTAGAGCTCTGTCCTGCAAACAGAAGCATCTATTACCTTGATAACGAGCAAGTAACCAGCCCAGTACCTAAACCTCATGTTGCCAACCGTGAACATTGCACGTGACTTGATTAATGGCAACTACAGTTTCCTTTCTTATAGAGGGGGAGAGACTAGGCATTAAAACTGAAATTAAACCCTTGCTTCATTTGAATCTTTTGAAGCTGCTCTCAGAAGAGGAAATAAGAATTCTGATAGTCACCAAGATACTTTTTTTAAATGCAGCAAAACCACCTTCTCTCTCAATTCCTCTTTCCATATAACTCCAAAGGAAGATTGAAAAAAAAGCTGGGTTTGGTTAGTCTGGAGAAGAGAAGGCGGCCGGGGAGGGGAGGGGAGGGGAGCGGGGGAGAGAGATAAGTCTTCAAGTACATAAAAGGTTGTTATAAGAGGAGGGTGACAAATTGTTCTCCTTATCCAGTGAGGACAGAACAGGAAGCAATGGGCTTAAATTGCAGCAAGGGAAATTTAGTTTAGGCATTAGGAGAAACTTAACTGTCAGGGTAGTTAAGCACTGGAACAAATTACTTAGGGAGGCTGTGGGCCAGTCTGTTTGTGGAGACACAGCCTTCCCTACCCGGCCCTCCATACAGTTTTGCAACCCCGATGTGGCCCTCGGGCCAAAACGTTTGCCCACCCCTGTCCTAGATCTTAACCTGTTTGCTTTTGTTTTGAACAGGTAACTGAATTACCACCAAGTGCCTATAGAGGGAGCTAGAGGCATGAGGAAAAGGAACTCCCACTTGAACAATTAACGTGCAGGCAACGACTGAGAGCGTCTTTATGGAAAACTCGCTCCATGGAATTCAGATGCCAGCTGCCTTAGCTCTTCTCTCAAGATTTCCGGGAATGTGCTACCGGGTCACACTTTAACTTCCAGTCTCATACCCATGCCCCTTCTGCAGAAGTTTACAAATGGTTCCTGGGTTCTGATTTTCTATTTTACTAAGAGGATTTCTCACCGTGCGGCTGGAGTGGGGGAAAATCCACAACGTTCTGAAAACTCCAGCATTTTCTGAGGGGAAGCACCTTGGATGTGTGATCAATTTATCACCTGTTTCATGAGGCCTTCAAGGGGGCTCCTGCTCTTCTATGCTTCAGATGGTGGATGAGGGACAATAACTTGGCAAAGTCTTTCTTGGTTCTCCTTGGGGTGGGGATGTGTCTTGGATGTTTTGCTCCTTTTTCGGTGTCACAGCAGCTCATCTTCCTTCTGGATTTGGGATGTGAATGAGCTTGGGTGGCCGCTTGACTAAATCATGGCTCTGTGGACAGTTTGGTACTGAGGGTAGGTAAGTGGGTGAGTGTATCAACCCGGCCATCCAGCGAGAACAGCCCCTGAAGGGGACAGCATGGACATATGGACACATTTTGCTGCACAAATCCTAAATCCAGATTTTCCTCCTTCCAAGGCACTGTCTGTTTTTATTAATGCTCCCCTTCTCCCACCGTGGTTTTTAAAATCACAGCTTGGGCTTTAGGAGATGCCATCCCTTTTAGAACACATCCTGTTTACAGATCCTCAGCTATCCTTTCCTGGTGCACTTCCAAAACCTTTGTCTTTTTAACAAAGTCCTCACCGGATTCCTGTCTCTGTATGGACAGCGGTCTCCTTCTGGTGCATTTTTTTTTTATGGAGATGTTGTTATTCAGTGTGTGATAACGGCACAGATTGGTCTGCCAACACCTCTCCAGCCTGGGTTGGGGGAGGAGAGAGATTGTGTGACAGTGTTTTACAAGTTCGCAGTGTGTCTGTAATTTAACAAATGATTGTCTAAGGCATGTGCAGGGTGACTAAGCACAAGTCTTCCATGCCAATTGTAGATGTTGCTCTTCCCGATTGTTTTTACTCGGATATCAAGCTCTGACCAGCATGGGGAGCAACCTGCTGAGCTGTGTGTGTGTGGGTTGGTTGATGTCACTTGGAATGTCCACTGCTCTCTTGGTATAAAATTAAAGGCAGCATCGCCTGTTATCAAGGGTGCACAGCACTTCCCTTTTAAGTGTCTGGTTTTGGTTGCTTTATAACTTTGCCACGCTTTAACCATTGGGGTTGAAATTTTCCATGCCGTGTGTCTGCCTCGGGTTGGTTTGTGAGTTTCAGTCAACATGATTTAGCCATTGCCAAGAATGAGGTGGGGGGGAGAGGGGCGAGACGTTGCTCAACGTTTTTAAAAAAAAAATTCTGGTGCCCTTTCTCCTGAGATGTTCCAGTGTCCCCATGTTTTGCAGAAGAGACTTGAAATGCAGTGAAGGGGTGGCCATGGGGCCAGTGAGGCCAAGTTCTGAGCCTTTGAAAATCTCAGCTCATGCGTGGGGAGACTTCTTACAAACTAACCAGCAAAATCACAGCAGATTTCACCCTCACTGAGCCTCACAGCTCCTTGTGCTGACCAGACTGGCTGGGCTCCAGCCCTGCCTACAGGAGCCATCGTGAACTTCCTCCGTTCACACTGCCTAGCCAAGGTGAGACAAGAGCTGGATGGGGAGGAGGGGAGAGGAAGGAGTAGAAGAAGACAAGGAACTGGGTGGGAAGGGGAGACGGGAAGCTGGGGAGAGGGAAGGGAAGAAGGACACTGAGGTGTGAGGGGGAAGACTGCGAATTGTTGAGTAATAAGACTGGGTCTGGCATCCAGGAAGGGATGAGAGTCAGGGAACAGGGAAATGAGATCGTACAAGGAGACAGAGACTGATCGAGCAAGGAGACTAGGACTGGGAACCAGAATGGGGGGGATGGGTCTGACGAGGAGGTGGGGGAAGCAGGGGTGGAACTTGGACAAGGAGCCAGGGAGGGGGTGGGGTGGGCCAACTGGGATTGGATGAGGAGCACAGAATGCCAGGTGCAATGGGAGCACGGCAGGGATGATTGGAGGCCCGGGGTGCAGGGGGGAACAAATTGCACAAGGAGCTGGAAAGAAGGGTCAGTGACTGGGTCTGGTAGGAGTGTGGGGGAGAATGGGACTCGGAGGGGGAGCGTAGGATTGGCTGTGCAACCTTAATTTGGCCCCCTTGTGTGTATGCCTCATGGTAGTCGTTAATTACACGATCACGTACTGTTTCTTCCATGGGACCCCTGCCTCGTTCAGCACAGGACAGTGCTTCAGGGAGGGATCAGGGCTGTGTTGTCTGTAAAACCCTGCCTCGTTTGTCACAGATGTTGAAAGCTGTGCAGGGGCATTTGCTTGAGTGGCCAAGTCTCAAGGGTGCAGAGCACTAGCTTTTGCTTGAAAGAAGTCAAAGGGGAGCTCAAAAGGCAGGGTGCCCAGGTGGTGCCTTGGCAGCTGGGCAGGGCATGGGGCCAGGGGACTGCAGGAAGAGAAAGGAGGGTCTCATGGTAAAGGCTGCTGGATGCTTCACTGAAGAGCTGGAATTTTTCTCTGCCCCAGAATTGCTGTGTGATGCTGGGCAAGATGCTTAAACTGAACTTCTCCCGGGTGGTCGCTGGTGGTGTGTTCCTCGTTTTCTGGTGCCTGACTGGAGACCCTGGGCTCTCCTTTGCAGCAGGGCTGGGCACTCACAGCCGCAACTGAAGTCGCTGGGAGCTGTGCTTTGAATATAGGAAGGGCTAGATAACAGTAAATACTCTGAAAAATCCGGTCCTCGGTGCTTCAAATTGGGCACCCAAAACGAGTGGATGATTTTGACCTTAATCTGCATCCCTTCCCCCTTCTGTAAAATGGGAATCATACCACCCCTCCCCTCAAGGGGTGTCGTGAAAGTAATTCGGTTTTGTGACACGCTCGGGTACCACATCAATGAGCACCATAGAGAGGTCCCTGCGGGAATTAATAAATCGTTTGAATCGTGTGCAGTAAATAAAGCCTGGAGTCACACACACAACGATGAGGCTAAAACAAAAGATCAAATAGCTGCTTATTATGCAAGCACCATCCATGCTCCTGCCCCTTTAAAATGCCTGGAGGACCAAACTCCATGGAATAGCCCTGTGTCCACTTAAAGCAAAGGCAGAATGCTGGTGTGGCAGGTTTAAAGTGTCAGGAGAGCTGAAAGTTTATATAAGGCTCTGTAAACATTTCATCTACTCCTCCTCCTGCCTCGGAGATCTTACAACTGCTGGATGAATCAAGGAAACTCCTGGTGAAACAAGTGATAGGATTTCAAATATATTCCACCCCCACCTGCTGGAATCATCCTTCCAGCCAAGGAGACCTGGCTGGGCAGCATCTCTCTCAACCAATGCCATTTTTAATTGCCTGTAGAGGTCACTCTTGAGAGATACACAGCTCTCCTTTCTTGGAGGGAGCGGGAGCTCTTGGCATCTTACCTGCTGTGTTGAATTCCATGTGACATCTACTCCTACATAACCACAGCGTAAACCCTTGCTTCTTCTGAGCGCCTGAGATACGGAAAAGGAACGCCGGGCTTGGCAAAATCAGCATTTGTCTCTAGGAGCAGGAAAATGAACCCACCCACCCACCACGGTCCAAGAGGTCAGATAACACACACTGAGGAAAAAGGGGCTTGTGCAGAACCCAGGGCAGAAGGAGCTTTTAATTTCCATTCCTTTTCTGTGGTGTTTTGCATTTTGTAGCCTCCTCATTTTGCTGGATCACGCAGGCATGCCGGCGGAGAAGGGACCAGAGCATTCGCAGACCTGCACACCCAGGACTGGGGTCAGTTTGCAGGGCTCAGGAGCTGGGTTTGGAAGCTGCTGTGTTGGACTGAGTCTCATGCAAGCACAGAGTTTCTGCCAGGTAACAAAGGCTGATGGTGTCTGGGAGGAAGTTTTGGTCAAGGAGGGAAGGGTTGCTCTGAGGTAGGCAGTGGGACACCAGCCAGCACTGTGGTTTCTGCTGGGCACGAGACATATGAAATGCACTGAGAAAATTCTGTATATATTTTTTGTTCTCTCTTAGCAGCTTAGCAATAAGTAGCTCTGCTCTTGTGGCTGCCTCGGATTCCACATCCAACCCACCCTTCCCACAGCTGCTGAGTTACCTCCAAAGTAAACGGGCCTTCGCAGATGGTTCCATCTGTGCCATTAGCGATCAGTAACATGCCATGTGTCCTGTTGGCGAGTGTAATGAAGGAAAATCCCATGCACAGCCAAAGCAGGATGATATACGGCAGGATCTGTACACATTTTGGTTGTGGGCAGATCTTTGGTTATTTGTACTGCAGTCATGGGCCAGGACCCTATTGTGCCAGGTGTACAAACATAGAACAAAAAGACAGTCGCTACCCTAAATATGCAGTGTAGTTGTAGCTGTGTCAGTCCCAGGATATTAGAGAGACAAGGTGGGTTGTTGTGACCAACTTCTGTTGGTGAGAGAGAGAAGCTTTTGAGCCACACAGGGCTCTTCTTCAGGGCTGGGAAAGGTACTCCTAGCATCCCGGCAAAATGCAAGGGGGAACAGATTGTTTAGCATGAGTAGTTAGCGCACACTGTCAGGGACCGTTCAAGGTAGAGTGGCCCGTTAGTCAGATGGGGAAGAGGAAACAGGCTGTAATATCTATTGTTAAAAGGGGAAAACACCTGAATTTTAGAGTGTGTGTCTCTGTGTTGTTCCTTATCGATCAATCCAGGATTTTATAACCGCTCCATCATTGCATAATCTGAGCGCTCCAACTGCCCGGGTTTCAGCATCCAGTTTTTAAGCACAGCAGCATTGCATGGTCAGTCTCTCTCTCTCTCTCTCTCCAATAATTTCTTCTTTAGTCACGAGCGGTGGGAGGGATAGCTCAGTAGTTTGAGCATTGGCCTGCTAAACCCAGGGTTGTGAGTTCAATCCTTGAAGGGGCCATTTGGGATCTGGGGCAAAAATTGGGGATTGGTCCTGCTTCGAGCAGGGGGTGGGACTAGATGACCTCCTGAGGTCCCTTCCACCCCTGATATTCTATGATTCTAGGGTCCCCCGTATCCTGTGAAAAACCTTAGTGCTAGCTCCAGCTCTCTCCTCCCCTTTGTCCGTTGCTCACACACTAATTTTCTCCAGCCAAGTTCGTTGGGGCTGAAACTTCAAACTTGGGAGCTTTAAATATTTTGCCCCTTTCACCACAAAATTCGACTTCTCTTCAGCTCCTAGTTTTGTGAACCCAGGCAACAGGATTAAATGCAGATAGTTCCCAAACACACACACGAGAACTTCTCCCCATCACAGGTGCAGGAATGTTGTGGGCAGCCAAACTAGCGAGTGTCTCCAAACAAGTTCTCCTCTTTGGATTTGGGTGCCGGGGTGGAGCACAGACCTAGTGAGCTGGAAAATTCTTTGATGTGTGTTGGCTGAAATGAAACCATGACTGTGAAATAACAAGTCTTCTGCCAAGCTGGTGTTATAAGCAACATGTAAAAGAAATGAAACATCAGGGAAATCTTTAAGGTACAAATACAGTGTTGGTTATTTTTGTTTTATTATTTGCATTCTGGTGGCACCTCGCAGCGCCTGGCAAAGTCACCTCATTGTGCGAGGTGCTGCACTGAGGAAGAGAAGTGACTAGCTCAAGGTCACCCCTAGGTCAGTGCCTGAGCCAGGAACGGAATCTAGGTGTCCTGGGTTGCCGTCCTGTGTCCTGTCCACTGATGCTGTATGTCTGTGTTATACCAATAAAATAAAAACCAGCAGGATCTTATTAAAAGGAAAAAGGCAAAATACCACATTTATTGTGAATACAGAAAGACTCATAGTAAGCAGTTAGTTATAGCTATAACATTCCATTCAATTTCATATTTATTCACACATTCATACACACACACACAGGTTCTGCAAGGTTGTGATCATAGTTACCAGCCTTAGAGTTGCTCATGCCAAGCCACTGGCCAGGTGGCCTGGACATGAGGAGAGAGCAGGGCCTTGTCAGATGCTCATCTGATGCTCCTGGAAGTTGGTTTGCAGAATCAGACCCCAAAGTTCTCACTTTCTAGAGTCTATTTTTATAGGAATTTCTTCCTATGCCAGTCTATGGGAATTGCCTCATCAAGCTGTTGCTGAATCAATCAGCAGATGGCACATTCCTGACGGCTCCGTGCTGCCAGATGTTATCTTGTTCTTTGGTTCTCCCATTCTTGAGGCTGTTGGGTGGATTCCAGTCTGCCCTCCGGGGGTCCTCTGGTTATTACCACTTGACGCCTTCTTCAGCCGATGGACACTGGATTCTTAGGCTGGCACCTCCCTGATCATTCAGTTATTATCCACATCAAGCATCCATCCACATACATCCTCTATCTCTA
This sequence comes from Lepidochelys olivacea, assembly GCF_965140295.1. NCBI lineage: Eukaryota > Metazoa > Chordata > Testudines > Cheloniidae > Lepidochelys > Lepidochelys olivacea. The sequence goes on from NC_140428.1 coordinate 20,466,547, forward strand.
TTTTAATCACAATTGTTAATACAACAAAAGGGCAGGGAGTCTCTGGGTGCTGTTTCTGTTGTTACAGAGTATTGCTTTGAGTCTCTCTCTGTGTGAATTGCTTTGAGAACAGACTGTCTTAGAATGTACTAACGCAATTAGCAGCTTGCAAGTTTCACACATAGAGGGAGAGAAACAGTACCAAAAACCAAGAGACCTCTTCATTAGTAATACCCTGGAATTGAAACTCTGGGGAATCAAACTCATTTGTGATTTTAATACAGCACTTCTTTAATATGATCCAACATCTGCACCCATCCCGGAGCGAACTGTGTGCGAACATGTTTGGGTGGGTGCCCTGTAACACACTGGCTTCCTGGAGAATTATTAGCTACACCAAATTAGACTTTAGCCCTTGGTTCTGGGCTCCATTTATTGTCCAAATGACCACGAACTCACAAAAGAAAAACAAAACTTCCAGCTGGGGCTTTCTACCCAGTCATGACTCCCGGGGCTTTCCACCTGGAATCTGCCTTCCTCGGGGACTTATTGCAGGAGTCTGTCCCTTCCTGCAGCTTCTCCCTGCAGTGCCCCCTCAATTGAGTCACTTCCTGGTTGTTATAATCACTTCCTCCCTTTTCTGCTGGGTCTGATAATCGACCATGGCTGGTTGATCCCAGGCCATTGGCCCTTAAAGAGTCAATCCCACCTGTTATATGCCCCCACTCACCACGCAAGTGTGTCATAAAATCTGTACTGCTGTGAGTTAAAGGAGATTCTCCAAGTGGGCAGGGGCCAGCTTTAGAAGCAGGATGGTGAGGTTTATATCCTGTGAAGTTCTGAATGATGTGGCATGCAGCAGATTGATTCCTGTGAAGTCCTAGGTCGTCACATATTTGTTGTAGTCTGATAGGGCACCCGGCTGCTATAACAAAAGGCCCAGAATACTGAGACTAAAACGTGTGTTTATCTTGGGAGAATGGGGATGTTCTAAAACAAAATGAAATAGGGGCAAACAGCTTAACTTGCTTTAAGATTGAGCTCGATAAACTTATGAGTGAGTTGCCTGCGGTGGTGGGGAACTATGCTTGGTAGCCCTGGAGGGTCCCTTCTGTCTTATGTTCCTAAGATCTCATGCTTCAGGGCTTCAGATGGTCAAATGTAGGAGTCAGGAAGGTATATTTTCCCCTCCAATGTATTCTGGGTTTTTTGTTTGTCTCCTTCCCCTGCAGCATGGGGCATGGGCTACTTGCTGGGATCATCTGGGCATATATCCCTTAATCAATACCCTGGCATGACGGGGCCTCAGGCATGGGTCCACCTTGCTCCCTCCTGTTTCCTGCCTGTGGTACACACAGAACAGCCTCCCGAGGCCGGTAATAGTTCGCTTTCATTCCAGTTGTTGGGCCTGGTGTAGAGGTGACGGGGTGTTGGTTGATGGTCTGTGATCTGGTGGTCCCCTCTGGTCTTATTCTGACTAGAAGGCTGGGTGGCTGGCTGGACAAGCAACAGCTGCTTGTTTGGGCTGCAGTGTAAAGCAGCCCTCCCCATATCTATATCGATCTGTTTACAGTTCCTCTTCTGCTGCCAATTGCATGTTGCTAACTGACCTTGATGAGATAGGCAGATCTACAAAGAACTAATCTTCTGCCTCCGCCCCAGGCATTTATTGCACCCTTTCATCTCAGGCTGGTTTGGTTATGGGGTAGGGCAGTATTTTCCTCGTGTGAAAGATCTCTCCCTTCCCTGTCTCATCCTGTTCCCCATCGACTGTCTAGTTGTGGTTGCTTGGCCAGAGCTCCCTTCGGAACTCTGGCTCTCCTCTGTAACGGGAAGAGAGTTTATTTATTGAATGGGGCGAGGCAGCCCCTCATCTACCCCAAACCTGGAACTGATTGTGCTGCTGATGCAACACTCCCAGCACCAATCAGCTTAGGGGCACGTGGGACTAAGAATCCAATTTAGGACTACCCCTGGGCAAGCCAGTGCATGTCCCCGTGGTCGTGGGCAGTGTTCATGTGCTCTGCACATTTTAATCCAGCAACCAAAGGAGGTAATTAACTGAAAGTTCTATTGCAGATGGGTTAACTCAAACTCCTAACTACCCTTGCTGTGTTCTGATTGGTTAGAAGAGCCAATAAATGTTAAGATTATTGTTGCAATTAATGTTCTATCTTGCACCTGTGTTCAGTTAAGACTGGTGATGATAGATATGCAGAAGAGCTGGGAACTGCTAGAAAGAAGCAGTTTCTACAAGGTGAGGAAGCTGCTGTTCAAGCTCTAAACTATTCGTTAGCTTCTTCCTTCAAGGAGCTAAGCATTTTGTTAAGATGTTCAAATTGGTGTTGTGTTTTTTCATTACTAAACAAACAACATTTTAAGCCATTGGGGGACAGTTGGCTGTGGGTTGTGTGTGTGTGTTTGTTTTTACCAGCACTGGAGACCTATTTTTGTTTACATTTTGAAATCCTAAGAATGTTTCTGAGGTGAGTTAACATTTTTGGCTTTTGCCAAAGGAAATTACTTTCTGCTTTAACTGTGTGCCATAGGCTCTGTACTGCCAAGGAGATTCTCCTTTAGCTCAAATGATGTGGTCCTATGTTTTTTGGAGTAGGAGAATCTTAGATCCATCACGACTGCTGATGTGAAATTCTGCCTGTATAAATGATACCTCTAAAGGGTTTTCTTGGCAATGAATTTGTTACTACTTAGCTTTTTTTAACAGCAAAATTCTCCTAAACTTAAATCCATGGAACTGCACAGATATAACAAGATAAAAACTGAGCTTGTAATGTTCCTTTGTCTCTCCATAGACAGGGATCTGTTACTGAATAATTCCTCCACAGTAGGATTTGCCTATCTTTTTTCACAGAGTGGACCACATCTTAATATAAATTATCTCATGAATCCTTCTCATCCCCCTCAAATCACATAAGAGACTTTCCCCTTCCCCTGGCAATCATAGAACAAGAGCCCGGTGAATCTGTGGATATCCACTATACGTCCACGGACCACATTTGTGGATCGCAGATCGGATACGGATAACGCAGGGCTCTATTTATAACACCACTGTGACACCTACAGCAGTCGCTTCTGTGGGGAAAGTGACAGCAGGAAAGCTGGAAACAGGCGAGATAAGATCATGGGATCAGCTGGTTCTCTGTGGGCCCACAGCAATTCACAAACTTCTGCTCTCAGATTAATTCTCCTTCACCGTGGGATTCTTCTCAGCCAATAAAAGCGTGAGGTTAGGCCTCTTTAATTTCTCTCCTTCTGGCAAGAATGGCAAACTGGCCACTTAAATAGCTGCTCTCTCTAGTTCTTTGCATCCTTGGCTCGATGTGTAGTTCGATGGGTTCTCCTTTCGTTTCCCAGCACTTGCTCGTGTTTTGGAAGGATGTCAGTAAAGAATTGTGCAGTGCTGAATATTTCTCGATGCCAGAGTGTGGGTGCAGGGATTTCTTTCCTGCATTGAGAGGCGACATTGCCTTGCATACATTCTTGCTTGCTTTTAAGTTCTAAAGGAAAGGGGTTTGTGCCCATACGGAAGAGGTGTGGCTCTTGGGGGCTACCTGCATAGTTAAGCTTAATGAGAGACATCAGACCTTGGGGCATCCATGCATAACCAACCCCCTACCACACTGGGTCATCAGCAGGATTTTTAAACCCAGGATTGTTCAGCACCACAGCACTGTCCTCCACTATGTGTGCTAAAGCAGCAATTTAGCTCCCTCATTCTATTAGTTGCTAGCAGTAGTAGGCAGTTATCCTCCAGTGGATCAGCTACTTTCGTGGCACACTACACATTCTTTGCCAATGTGTTTGCATATGCAATTTAATTTTGAGCACTTACCCCTTTTTTGCTCTTGGAAGGAATCCTTCCGGGAAAGGCAGCTGTGTGCAGTAGGTTTTAGCGTGCACAGAATGAAGCTGTTTAGGAATGAGTATCTTTATGAATCACTAATACCCTTCCCCAAGATTTCTGGACTTATCTGTTTCCCTGAATAATTTTTGCTTTAAGGTTTTTTGCTTTCCTCCTTATCCCTCCATCGGTCTTGTTTCTACATAGGCTTTGCCCTAATTACAGCCAGAAGCTGATATTATCTGTTGATCACCTTTTACATTGTTGCACAGCATTGTTTGTGCATTTTTAGTGCAGTCTTTTTTAGCACCTCGCACGTGAGCTTTACTTGTGTTCCTGATTTGGATTAGCTTGAAAGGGACTTTGAATAAACATAACTACTCGGTGTTGAAAAGAAACAAACAACCCCCAAAACAAATCCTGAAGAAGGAAGAAGAAAAATTATGGGAGCTGCTGTTGATAGGTTGTTACTTCGGTTTGAATGGCCAACCTGTTTCTTTTGTGACCTGCAGAACAGTGCTGGGGAGGAACCATCGACGGGTGCCAAAAGTATAAGTGAGGGTGGAAAATGCTGAGTCTAGATCCTGTACCCAGTCTTGTGTTAAGCCCCTTAATTGAGGGAAGGGAAAGCAAGCGCACAATGGACCCATGTGGGACCCATATGCAACTCACGAGGGTCCAAGAGGACAAGGTATTTTATTGAGCAATAAAAACAAGTGTGGCCTTTAAGAGTAGCGAGTGTTGGTTGTTTCATCTAGCCTGGTGATTGGGACTATCTGTGAACTTCACTTCCTAGTTAATCAGGGCCATCCAACCTCGGTTAACTAATAATAAGGCGCTGTGCAAAATTAGCTCTCGGAGTTGGAACGGAGAGAAGAGTTGAAACCTCTGCCAAAAAAGGACGTAGGGGTTACAGTGGACAAGAAGATGGATATGAGTCAACCGTGTGCCCTTGTTGCCAAGAAGGCCAATGGTATTTTGGGATGTATAAGTAGGGGCATTGCCAGCAGATCGAGGGACGTGATCGTTCCCCTCTATTCAACACTGGTGAGGCCTCGTCTGGAGTACTGTGTCCAGTTTTGGGCCCCACACTACAAGAAGGATGTGGAAAAATTGGAAAGAGTCCAGCGGAGGGCAACAAAAATGATTAGGGGACTGGAACACATGAGTTATGAGGGGAGGCTGAGGGAACTGGGGATGTTTAGTCTGCGGAAGAGAAGAATGAGGGGGGATTTGATAGCTGCTTTCAACTACCTGAAAGGGAGTTCTAAAGAGAATGGCTCAAGACTGTTGTCAGTGGTAGCAGATGACAGAACGAGGAGTAGTGGTCTCAAGTTGCAGTGGGGGAGGTTTAGGTTGGATATTAGGAAAAACTTTTTCAGTAGGAGGGTGTTGAAACACTGGAATGCGTTACCTAGGGAGGTGGTGAAATCTCCTTCCTTAGAAGTTTTTAAGGTCAGGCTTGACAAAGCCCTGGCTGGGATGATTTAATTGGGGATTGGTCCTGCTTTGAGCAGGGGGTTGGACTAGATGACCTCCTGAGGTCCCTTCCAACCCTGATATTCTATGATTCAGCCATTCACCCCCCACCCCAGCCCCGTGCATGCACCTTGCATGTGGTAGTAAAAGACTTAGGGGCCGAAGGGGTTAATATGCTTGGGGGCAAAAGCAGCAGATCAAACAGCTGAGCAAAAATCTAAGAGATGGGTGAAATGTGCTGCTCTGAACATGCCATGACCTGCAGCAATGCCCCGAGCAGCCAGCTGCAAACGGCTCCTCCATGCTGCACACTGGGCTGTATTCCGGTGTAAAGAACAGGGAGGCAACCTGCTGCCATGAGACGGTTCTAACCCAGTTTGGTCCCATGCCCTCTGGCAGGACTAAAAGCAGGCTGTCGCATAGTTAGGGTTTGAGCCTGTCCCCACTGAAGCCAATGGCAAGGCTCCCGCTGGCCACAGGATCAGACCCTTCGAGCGCAGTGCTCAGACAGGGTACGTTTTGTAGTTTAAATGGGCCCGGAGCGAGACAGAGGCTACGTGAGGACAGACAGATGCTCTCTAGGCCCTATGCCAATCTTTGTCGGCTGAGTCTCTGTAACCCTTGTTCATGCTAGTCTCAGAGCCCTGCCAACTACAACTGTGTTAATACACAGCGGCGTCTATCGTCATTTCCCTGTGCAGCACAGAGGAGGGTTTTCTCTTGTCTGGGGTGGGAGATGGACGAGGCTGTAACTAACGAGCAATACTCAGGACTTGCAGTGTGCACGACCCGCAGTTCAGAGGTGCTGAGCACCCTCACCATCCATTGTTGTTAGTGGGTGCTCAGAGCACTCTGCTCCTCTAATTGCCTGGCTAGGTACCGCCTGATGTTTTCCCGAATACTACAAAAGCGTCATTCAAACAAATGCCTCCCCCCGTCCCCGGCCCCCCAAGCCCTCCAGCAGTGGCCCCCAGATGCTGCAGTCTCACTGTTGCATGCCGCAGTGGCTGGATCATTGGCAGATAATACAGGTTCAATAGGGGCTGTTGGGTGTGGGATAGTACCCTGATTTTACACATGGAGAAAATGAGGCCCAGCGAGGTGAAATGAACTTGCCCATGCTGCCCCAGAGGCTGCGAACTCCAGGAGCTCCTGGCTCAGGCTCCTCGACTGTGGTGCCTCTAACTAAAGCACAACCTACAGCACTCGAGAAAATGGCTCTGTCCACGCAGGGCTGAGATGGATCCTACGGCTACATCTGCAGAAGTGAACCTGCTCTCCCCGGGGCAGAGCCAGCATGCTGCAGTGGAGTTTCCGGCTGCTTTCCCCACGGCTATGACAGCAAGGAGCTGTTTCAAACATCCAGAGTGGGAGTGTGGCAGCGATCCAGTTTGAGCATGGGCTTGGCACGTGGGATTCTGACCTTTGTGGGGATGGGACCTTGGACAGAGGAAGGGAATGCCAAGCCATACGGGAGATATGCGAGAGCCATGCAGCCCCCAGGAAGGTCCAGAGGACAGACTGATTGTACTAGGCAATAAAGCGTATTATTGGGTGTTCCCTGTCACACCCACAGAGCAGCCAGCATGCATTATCTTTCCTCTTGGGGTGTCCCCTGCCCCACTTTGCCTATAAAAGCCTGAAATCAACGTTTTTTGCATCACACACCAAAATGAAGCTGACAAAGGAGAAGAGGGAGCGCTCTGACACCTGCAGGGGCAGGAAGGGGGTGAGTTTACCTGGCTCTTTCTGGATGATATGGTGAAGGCTGCAGAAAAGTTTCACTGGGGAAAATGGGGGTGGAGGAGAGAAAAGGGAAGCTGGTTAGCAGTCCCAAAACTGATGCTCGTGGGCTATTATGGTTACAGACCTATTTGTGTCTGAGGCTGTGTTGTCTAGTGGTTAGGATGCCGGAATTGGGAGACCTCGGATCTATTCCAGGTTCTGCAACTGACCTGCTGTGTGAGCCCTTGGCAAGTCATGTTTGCCTCTCTGTGCCTCCCTTGCTTTGTCTGTCTTGTCTGTTTAGACAGTAAACGTTTAGGGGCAGGGACTGTGTCTCACTGTGCATTTGTACAGCACCAAGCACAGTGGAGCCCTGATCTCATTTGGAGCCTCTAGACACTGCTATAATACTGGAGATGGGGTGGCATGGGGCTGGGAGCCAGGAACTCCTAATCCCACCTCTGAAACTGACTCACTGCGTAACCTGGGGCAGTCACACAACCTCTCGGCATCTCTGTTTTGCATGGACGTGGCTGAGACATCTGAAGAAGCTGAGTGTGAACAGTAGGGAAACTAGGTTTCAGAGTAACAGCCGTGTTAGTCTGTATTCACAAAAAGAAAAGGAGTACTTGTGGCACCTTAGAGACTAACCAATTTATTTGAGCATAAGCTTTTGTGAGCTACAGCTCACTTCATCGGATGCATACTGTGGAAAGTGTAGAAGATCTTTTTATATACACACAAAACATGAAAAAATACCTCCTCCCACCCACTTTCCTGCTGGTAATAGCTTATCTAAAGTGATCACTCTCCTTACAATGTGTATGATAATCAAGGTGGGCCATTTCCAGCACAAATCCAGGTTTTCTCACACACACACCCCCCCACACACACACAAACCCACTCTCCTGCTGGTAACAGCTTATCTAAAGTGACCATGCTCCTTACAATGTGTATGATAATCAAGGTGGGCCATTTCCAGCACAAATCCAAGGTTTAACAAGAACGTCTGAGGAGGCGGGGGGTAGGAAAAAACAAGGGGAAATAGGTTACCTTGCATAATGACTTAGCCACTCCCAGTCTCTATTCAAGCCTAAATTAATTGTATCAAATTTGCAAATGAATTCCAATTCAACAGTTTCTTGCTGGAGTCTGGATTTGAAGTTTTTTTGTTGTAATATCACAACTTTCATGTCGGTGATTGCGTGACCAGAGAGATTGAAGTGTTCTCCGACTGGTTTATGAATGTTATAATTCTTGACATCTGATTTGTGTCCATTTATTCTTTTACGTAGAGACTGTCCAGTTTGACCAACGTACATGGCAGAGGGGCATTTTTGGCACATGATGGCATATATCACATTGGTGGATGTGCCGGTGAATGAGCCTCCGATAGTGTGGCTGATGTTATTAGGCCCTGTGATGGTGTCCCTGAATAGATATGTGGGCACAGTTGGCAACGGACTTTGTTGCAAGGATAGGTTCCTGGGCTAGTGGTTCTGTTGTGTGGTATGTGGTTGCTGGTGAGTATTTGCTTCAGGTTGGGGGGCTGTCTGTAGGCAAGGACTGGCCTGTCTCCCAAGATTTGTGAGAGTGTTGGGTCATCCTTCAGGATAGGTTGTAGATCCTTAAGAATGCGTTGGAGGGGTTTTAGTTGGGGGCTGAAGGTGACGGCTAGTGGCGTTCTGTTATTTTCTTTGTTAGGCCTGTCCTGTAGTAGGTGACTTCTGGGAACTCTTCTGGTTCTATCAATCTGTTTCTTCACTTCCGCAGGTGGCTACTGTAGTTGTAAGAATGCTTGATAGAGATCTTGTAGGTGTTTGTCTCTGTCTGAGGGGTTGGAGCAAATGCAGTTGTATCGCAGAGCTTGGCTGTAGACGATGGATCATGTGGTGTGGTCAGGGTGAAAGCTGGAGGCATGTAGGTAGGAATAGCGGTCGGTAGGTTTCCAGTATAGGATGGTGTTTATGTGATCATCATTTATTAGCACTGTAGTGTCCAGGAAGTGGATCTCTTGTGTGGACTGGACCAGGCTGAGGTTGATGGTGGGATGGAAATTGTTGAAATCATGGTGGAATTCCTCAAGGGCTTCTTTTCCATGAGTCCAGATGATGAAGATGTCATCAATATAGCGCAAGTAGAGTAGGGGCGTTAGGGGACGAGAGCTGAGGAAGCGTTGATCTAAGTCAGCCATAAAAATGTTGGCATACTGTGGGGCCATGCGGGTACCCATAGCAGTGCCGCTGATCTGAAGGTATACATTGTTCCCAAATGTGAAATAGTTATGGGTAAGGACAAAGTCACAAAGTTCAGCCACCAGGTTAGCCGTGACATTATCAGGGATAGTGTTCTTGACGGCTTGTAGTCCATCTTTGTGTGGAATGTTGGTGTAGAGGGCTTCTACATCCATAGTGGCCAGGATGGTGTTATCAGGAAGATCATCGATGGATTGTAGTTTCCTCAGGAAGTCAGCGGTGTCTTGAAGGTAGCTGGGAGTGCTGGTAGCATAGGGCCTGAGGAGGGAGTCTACATAGCCAGACAATCCTGCTGTCAGGGTGCCAATGCCTGAGATGATGGGGCGCCCAGGATTTCCAGGTTTATGGATCTTGGGTAGTAGATACAATATCCCAGGTTGGGGCTCCAGGGGTGTGTCTGTGCGGATTTGATCTTGTGCTTTTTCAGGGAGTTTCTTGAGTAAATGTTGTAGTTTCTTTTGGTAACTCTCAGTGGGATCAGAGGGTAATGGCTTGTAGAAAGTGGTGTTGGAGAGCTGCCGAGCAGCCGCTTGTTCATATTCCGACCTATTCATAATGACAACAGCACCTCCTTTGTCAGCCTTTTGGATTATGATGTCAGAGTTGTTTCTGAGGCTGTGGATAGCATTGTGTTCCGCACGGCTGAGGTTATGGGGCAAGTGATGCTGCTTTTCCACAATTTCAGCCTGTGCACGTCGGCGGAAGCACTCTATGTAGAAGTCCAGTCTGCTGTTTTGACCTTCAGGAGGAATCCACTTAGAATCCTTCTCTTTGTAGTGTTGGTAGGGAGGTCTCTGTGGATTAGTATGTTGTTCAGAGGTATGTTGGAAATATTCCTTGAGTCGGAGACGTCGAAAATAGGATTCTAGGTCACCACAGAACTGTATCATGTTCATGGGGGTGGAGGGGCAGAAGGAGAGGCCCCGAGATAGGACAGCTGCTTCTGCTGGGCTGAGAGTATAGTTGGATAGGTTAACAATATTGCTGGGTGGGTTGAGGGAACCATTGCTGTGGCCCCTTGTGGCATGTAGTAGTTTAGAAAGTTTAGTGTCCTTTTTCTTTTGTAGAGAAGCAAACTACTGGCTACTCTGGAGAAATCCTCCAGTTAGAGAGGCTGAACAAGTTCTCTGCGCTAGAATAGATGGGCTGAGGCTCTGAGCCATTAAGCCTAATGGTAGCTGGAGAAAACAACCTATGGCTGAATGGAAATATGATTTGATTGCCCACAGGAAACAACAGAGTGATTTAGAGAGCTCTAAAAGGCAGCACTGTTTGCAGCACAGCTGGCTCCAGCTTGAGAAGTCAGGAGCAACCAGGAATACTTTGGACTGTTGTTAGTGGCTGGTGTCTCCAAGGGCTCTGTGCCCACAAACAACGTTCATGTTCAGGCCCTGCACAAGCCAGTTATTTCTCCCCTCTGTGCAACTGCAAAGCCCGGCTCCTACAGGGCACGATTTGACGTCCGTGGAAAGGTTCCAAATGAGTTTAATAGCAGCTGGAATGGGGCCCATAAGCAGCTTGATTCGGAAATGCTGATGGCAGAACCACCATGAGAAAGAAAATAGAGCAACTGCGAGGGGAAGAGATGTTTATTCATTCTGCAAAATTTTATGATCTTTATTTTGGCTATTGGCATCTATTTGACTTCAACGACCAATTGATACTCTAGAGAAAGAGTGTTTGCATTGAAGCTTCAAATAAGGGAAAAATCAAGCAGAATAAAGTGAGTTGTAGTGTAAACAATCTATCAGACGTTCCTTTTACACTAAAAAGAAACACAAGGCCAGGAGCCCAATTTTTTTAGTGTCTTTTGCTTTAACGAATGTCCTGAGTTTTTTATATATATGCGCACACAAAGAGAAACACCCCAATGCTATTTCCACCCATGTAACTGCTCTTCTTTCTTGCAGAAAATGACACTTCTGCTCGCAGGTGTAACGCTGGTGTCCACCTTTGGATCGTCTTTCCAGTATGGTTACAATGTCTCCGTGATCAACGCTCCAGCTGTGGTAGGTTGAGTTGGGGTGCAGGAAACAGCCTAGAAAGTGCGGGGGATGGGGGCCACAAACAAGTGGCAGACTAGTAACAGTGGAGTGTGCACGCATGCACATTTATATGCAGAGTCTAGGCTTTCTGAACTCCCTCTGCCTTGGGATTACTGTGGCGCCAAGAAAAAAGAACAGGAGGACTCGTGGCACCTTAGAGACTAACGAATTTATTTGAGCATGAGCTTTCATGGGCTACAGCTCACTTCATCAGATGCATACTGTGGAAAATACAGAAGATGTTTTTATACACACAGACCATGAAAAAATGGGTGTTACCATACACACTGTAAAGAGAGTGATCAGTTAAGGTGATCTATTACCAGCAGGAGAGAAGAAAAACCTTTTGTAGTGATAATCAAGATGGGCCATTTCCAGCAGCTGACAAGAACGTGTGAGGAACAGTAGGGGGGAAAAATAAACCTGGGGAAATAGATTTACTTTGTGTAATGACACATCCACTCCCAGTCTTTATTCAAGCCTAATTTAATGGTGTCCAGTTTGCAAATTAATTCTAATTCAGCAGTCTCTCGTTGGAGTCTCGTTTCTGAAGTTTTTTTATTGTAATATTGCCACTTGTAGGTCTGTAAAGTGACCAAAGAGATTGAACTGTTCTCTGACTGATTTTTGAATGTTATAATTCTTGACGTCTGATTTGTGTCCATTTATTCTTTTACTTAGAGACTGTCCGGTTTGGCCAATGTACATGGCAGGGGGGCATTGCTGGCACATGATGGCATATATCACATTGGTGCCAAGGAATCCCCCAAGGGAGAAGAAGTGCCCTAACTGTTTCCTCTCTCTGTCTCGTGTGTTCTTAGCATGCAGTGATCGTGGTCTGTAGGCATGAAATATAACTTCGGGATACCACTGAATTTGGCTCTGTTCTTTTCATCCTAGGCTTTGCTTGCTAACACTTGATTCCTGCCCCTCTTCCTTTCTGAATGTATTTATCTTGATGCCCTTTCCTTTCGAAACCTCATAACCCACTCTATATGAATTCTAACTCCACAAGCCATCTGGCTAGTGTGGAATTCTCCCTGTGCACATATACTGGACAGCTGTAGAGATGGAAAGAACATAATGAAGCACAGTCCTGAAATCCTTAATCAGGGAAAGCTGAGAGGGCTGGACCACGGGTAAGATCCCATCCTGGGCTTCTGGCATCCATCTTTTGGCATTTCTCTACAAAACTAGTTGTCCCATAACACTGTATTATGGCTATCCTTGTCTTCATGAACAAGTAGACTTTGTTCCCAAGGACTGAAATTTTGGATCCATCTGTGACCCCAACTTCCTTTTTCCTCCAAATCTACCAGTCACCATCCTCCAGTGTACTGCCAAAATTCATCTTCAGGTGGACTCTCCCTCTGCTCTGTGTGCTAACATACCCACTTCCTGGCTTGACTATTGCACTTCCTCCTTTTATGATCTTCCTAAAATCCTGCTTTCTAAAGCCAAGTTCAGCCTCACTGAGGAATGGGACCTTTATCTCCCCCAGATCGTTTGCTGGTCTCCTATTTATCTATGCATGTCTTCCCTGTGATCCTGCCCGGGTAGCACTTATCATGGGATGCCAGGGTTACATTTCCCTGTGCCCTGTCTCTTTAAGGCTGTGCCCTTTCTCCGTATAAGTGTGTCTACGCTGCACCTGGGAGGTGTAATTCCAGCTCCCGCAGGCATATCCACACTAGCTCTGACTGAGGTTGCACACTAAAAACAACGGCCTAATCACAGCAGCACAAACAGTGGGAGGGGCTAGCCATGCAGCTACAATCCCATCTGAGACCCTAGGTACATACTTGGCCTGGTAGCCCCTCCCACCACTCTACTGTAGGTTTCTTTAACCTTCTGTTGTATTTTTCTTAAAACAAATCTTCCTCTTTCACCAAGAAATTGTTCAATGGAGTTTTACACTGTTTGGTCCCCTGCTGCTTTTATAACCTGAATAACCGTGTTTGTCATTTTCCCCCCTGCCAAGCCTATTAAGTCTGTTTTTTGTATCTTTTCTAGTTCATGCAAGAGTTTTACAATCAAACCTACTTTGATAGGAAGGGCATCCCAATGGAGAGTAGCTTCCAAATGCTGCTCTGGTCTCTCACGGTGTCTATGTTCCCACTCGGAGGCTTCTTTGGGTCCCTTATGGTCGGCCCTCTGGTGAACCAATGTGGCAGGTGAGTGACAGAGGCACCATAAGATGGACGGTCTGTAGTCCATTCAGAAGCCATTTGTTGTGGTTTGAATCAAGGTCTTCTCATGAGTCCATCTGATTCAGTATCCTACCATAGCCACCCTCCACATTATGCCACCGGACCAATGTTTGCCACTTGGATCAGAGACGAATCCACCCTCCCACATCTGCAGAACAACCCATCTGGCTGCACTGTGGACGGATTGGACATGACCATACTGCAGACATGATACTGAGCCAGATGTATCATTTGCTATGCCAAGGCCTATAGTCTTTACACTCTTAGCCCCTATCTTATTATTAATTTTTAAGCAGCTTAGTTTATCTAAGGCACTTTTGGTTAGATCCCATTGTAGCTTTTTATGTCTCTGGTGAGCCCTTCCCCACTGTTCTCGTCTCAGCTACTTGCTTTCCTGTGTTAAATGCAGGAAAAATCCTCCAGAGGAGAGCGAGGATAGTTGAGAGGGAGGACAAGCTTGTGGTTGAAGTACTGGACTGGGTTCAGTTCCTAGTTCTGCCACAGGCATCCTGAGCAACCTTGGATAAGACACTCAACCTCTTTGTGCCTTAGTTCCCTACCTGCGAAGTGGGATAATATTTCCTTTGTCTGTCACGCCTATCTAAATTCTAAACTCTTTGGGGCTGCAGTTGTGTCCGGCTATGTGTTTGTACAGCACCTAGTGCACCTGAGCCCCATCTCAGTTGGGGCCTTTAGGCAATACGACAGTACAAATAATGATGATGATAAGCCAGAACTGTCACCCTCTCGATCTCTCCGTAGAAAGGGCACTTTGCTGATAAATAACATCTTCTCCATTGTCCCTGCCATTCTCATGGGAACCTCCAAGGTGGCAAAGACCTTTGAGGTGATCATCCTCTCACGAATCATCGTGGGAATATGTGCAGGTGAGTGAAAGGCGGTACGCAGGGGTAGGACAAAGGGGTAGGATTTTCTGGGCCAGGTTGGAGCGTGTGTCATAGCGGGTTGGTTTGCGAGGAGTATATTGTAGGGACAGTACCTGCTGCAGTACAATGCAGTGTCTCCATGTCTGTCTCAGTCTGTGCTGTGTGCAGAGTGGGTGTGGTTCCCGGTAAACGAAGGAGACCAGGCTGGAACTTGAGCTCCATGGAAGTCTGTAAATGTAGTTGTTTTCTTTAATAAATGTATACTGTTTAAGAAAGACTGTGGTTCCATATGTCATGACAGCCGCGGCCTTGCTGGTGATGACTCATTTCTCAGTAACCGTGTGCTCTCTGTGTAACAATATCTGCTCCAGTCAGCCTCTGACAAAATACATCCCAAGCCATGAGGGCTCACTCCAAAACTTTTCAGGGCAATTAGTTGATCAGGAGGCTTATAAAGGAGGGAAAGGGTCTCTCTCTCTTACAGACCATATGAACAGCCTCATTTGGGTGCTTAGTACTTGTGACAACTTGCTCCTCTGGAAGTGGAAGAGGAAACTGCTGTTTCCACTAGACTCGTTTTGAAAGCCCAAAGCAGAAGCTGGGTTTGTTCAGAGCAGGGGCAGCAGGCTGAATGGCTCAGGTCATATTGAGAATCACTTGGCTGCCCCCTGCTGGCGGTTTTTGCCCTGCTGGGAGAAAGATGCTTCCTTCGAGAAATTGGCTGCATCAGAGCCCTGAGCCTTTTGTCAGCAGTGGTTGGGGTCTTCGGTTGGCTTAGGCAGTGCTGTGCTATTGAGTTGCTGAGGGGGCCCAAACCAAAACTGTCACCCCAAAACTTGGGACCCAAATTTTTCAGCTTGAGCCCATTCTGTCATTTTGTTTTAAATGCTCCAAACTCCTCAGCTTAATTAAATACTTCATTTTTAGCTGGATCTCTTCTAGCTATAACCCTGTCAGGAGAGACCTGGTTACAATCAGGCTTAAAGCTGTGGTGTAGACAAGACCTAACTGTGTCCCTGTAATGGGGTTGAAACCTTGGGCAGTTCAGAATCCTAACCCCATTATGGGCACGTGATTAGTCCTATGATGCTAACCCATGCTGTAACCAGGTACCCTAACTTGGCCCGAGCCCTAGTATAGATGGGGCCTCAGAGCTTAGACAAACAGCCCATTTCTGTGTCCGTGAATTGGGTGCCATGGGCAGGGGTTGGCCCTGGAGAGCGACCGCCTTGTCTATCCACGGAATGGATACAGTGTGGGAAGCAACAGTGCAAGTGTCCCTGCCTTGGAATACCAGCTGCCGGGGCAAGAGGGAAATTCGAGCTCATTGCTAGAATGGTCCCATTCGACCTTTGGCCTTTCTACTGAGGCTGACCAATAAAGATGCCAGCTGAGGTGATGGACTTTGTACCATGGACACCTTCAGACTAGGAATGGAGGTGATGCCACCTACTCTTTTATTCTAAGCTCAGACGGAGGGAGAAGAATGTCCTTGGCTCCCTTCACACAGGCCAAAGTGGTCATCCGGTGGCAATAAGCTTTCAGCCACTGCCAGCCTCGGCTAGCTGTGAACCTGGGATATAGCAGCGGAAAGCAAGCTCCAGGCTCCAGTGCCATCCAGCCCCTTGTCACAAGGAGGTCAGCTGTTGTCATCAGAAAAAATACCTTGGTCAAGCCCCTGAACGTCCATGTGTTACAGCAACCGCTCACATCCTAGAGCAGGACTAATCTCTCTCTCTCTTCACCTAGGCCTGTCCTCCAATGTTGTTCCCATGTACCTGGGAGAGATGTCCCCCAAAAACCTGAGAGGTGCGGTCGGGGTGATGCCCCAGCTCTTCATCACCATTGGCATCCTTGTAGCTCAGATCCTTGGTCTTACTAACATCCTTGGAACCCGTGAAGGTAAAGCCACAGTCTGAGGAGGAGGGTCTCTGACTGCGCCTCAGTGGATGAGCTCTCTCACTGGGCACCTTGTTATCTGTTTGTCTGTTGCAGGCTGGCCAGTATTATTAGGGCTAACTGGGATCCCTGCAGTTGTGGAACTCTTCCTGTTGCCCTTCTTTCCTGAGAGTCCCAGGTACCTACTGATACAGAAGGGCAATGAAGAACAAGCCAGGCAAGGTACAGCCACGGCTGCTTAGCACTGCTAGCAAGAGAAGTAGGAGAAGGACCAGGGGCATGGATTCGAAACTAGGTCTCCATTCATAAACAAACTAGGGAAATGCAACTTAGGTGGAGCTACTATAAGGTGGGTGCAGAACTGGTTGGAAAACCATTCCCAGAGAGTAGTTCTTAGTGGTTTACAGTCAAACTGGAAGGGCATAATGAGTGGGTCCCACAGCAATGGGTCAGGTGGTTCTGTTCCATATCTTCATCAATGATTTAGATAATGACAGAGAGAGGACGCTTTTATAGTGTTTGTGGATGATACCAAGCTGGGAGGGGCTGCAAGAGCTTTGGATTAAAATTCACAATGATCTGGACAAACTGGAGAAATGCTCTGAAGTAAAAAGGATGAAATTCAATAAGGACAAATACAAAATACTCCACTTAGGAAGGAACAGTCAATTGCACACATACAAAATGGGAAATGTCTGCCTGGAAAGGAGTATGGGGGAAAGGGATCTGGGGGTCATGGTGGATCACAAGCTAAATATGAGTCAACAGTGTAACACTGTAGCAAAAAAAACAAACATCATTCTGGGATGAATTAGCAGTAGCATTATAAGCAAGACACGAGAAGCAATTCTTCCGCTCTACTCCATGCTGATAAGGCCTCAGCTGGAAAATTGCATCCAGTTCTGGGTGCCACATTTCAGGAAAGAGGTGGACAAATTGGAAAAAGTCCAGAGAAGAAAAACAAAAATGATTAAAGGTCTAGAAAACATGGCCTATGAGGGAAGATTGAAAAAATTTTGGTTTATTTAGTCTGGAGAAGAGAAGACTGTGGGGAGACATGATACCAGTTGACAAGTACATGAAGGGTTGTTTCAAGGAGGAAGGAAAAAAATTGTTCTCGTTAACCTCTGAGGATAGGGTAAGAAGTAATGGGCTTAAATTGCAGCAATGGAAGTTTAGATTGGACGTTAGGAAAAACTTCCTAACAGTCAGGGTAGTTAAGCACTGGAATAAATTGCCCAGGGAGGTTGTGGAATCTCCGTCACTGGGGATTTTTAAGAGCAGATTAGACAAACACCTGTCAGGTATGGTCTAGATAATACTTAGTCCTGCCCTGAGTGCAGGGGACTGGACTAGAAGATCTCTCGAGGTCCCTGCCAGTCCTTCACTTCTATGATTCCCTGATATATGGGAATATGCTATGGGGAAACATCCTGAACCAAAAGTCAGGTCAGGCTGAATTAAGCTCCTGGTGCGACCCTTTTATACCTGGCAAACAGTAGGTCATTTATGCTTCCCTGTACAGCAAGTACATATAACTCCAGTTTTACGCGATAGGGCTGAAATGGGAACAGAGAGAGGATAACGGATTTGCCGAGAGTAAGAAAAATGGTCAGTGGCAGAGTCAGGAGTTCCGGCTCCCCTCAGTTCCTTGCTCTCACCACAAGAACACAAACTACTTAACTCTGATGGCAAGAAGATGGGTTGGAGCTCTCAGAACTCTCGTTAGAAACCTGGGCCTCATAATCAAGTGCAGGATAGAAGTGCTTTTTCCTGAGGGGAACTCTGGTCCCCTTCTCATTGTTCCTTTGTTGGCTCATATGGACGAAGGACCCCGTGGCCCTCTGGTCCCCCCTCCAGTCCTATGGCTGTTGCTGGTTGCTTTATGTTTCCCACAGTGCAGAAGTGGCCAAGACTGCCCTCCTGCTCCTGGGGTATCTCAGTTCCCCCTCTAGTTTCTGTAACTCCAGCCTCCTCCCCCGAGCTGAGATTACATGGAAATCCAACTTCCCCTTCCCTCCTCCCATCCAGCTCTGAAGAGGCTGAGAGGCTGGGATGACGTGGATGATGAGATCGAAGAGATGCGTCAGGAAGACCAGTCAGAAAAGTTGGAAGGTCGTCTGTCCGTGTTCAACCTCTGCACCTTCCAGGCCCTGCGGTGGCAGCTCATCTCCATCATTGTCATGATGATGGGCCAGCAGCTTTCTGGAGTTAATGCGGTAGGTGAGAGAACACCCGGGAAGATCGTCGGGTGGACTAGGAGAGGACCTGAGTTCTTAGGCAAGAGTGGCACCGCAGTGTTGACACAGATACGAGAACCCATTCCAGATGGGCACAAAACCCCAGTCTAGACCTTGGGATATGAGATTGGTCCCATGCCACGAAGTCTGGATCAGCATCTGACTGTTTAGGAGGGTTCTGCCCAGGGGTCTCAGGTTTGGAAGTTTATGGAGAAAGAAACCAGACACAACAGCTGGAGCCAGATGTGGCTGTCTCCAAAGTTTGAGAGAGTTCAGATCTTGGATTTGCGTTTGGCTGCTTTTACAGCCTGGAGTTGCCCAAGTCAGAGCCTCCCCTTCCCCCCATCTATGAATGGCTAAGTATAACCGCAGGTATGGTTTGATTGCAGATATTCTACTATACAGACAAAATCTTTGAGTCTGCAGGTGTGAATAAAAACGACGTGCAGTATGTCACCGTGGGGATAGGTGCAGTCAATGTGTTCATGACTTGTGTAGCGGTAAGTTTCTCCCACTGCCCTACAGGTTCTAATTCCCCCACTGCCCACTTTTAATCCCCCCATGGCCCACCTCTCTGGCCCCTTTATACCATTACCATTAACACAACTGCCCCTTCCCACATTTAGAGGAAAAGTCCCCTAGTGCTCAAGTCATACTAAACAGAGAGGCAAATTGTTTCCTTAAACTCATGCCATGTAATAGTGGGCATATGCTGGGTTACACCAATGCATGCCATTTCAACTTTCTTTGGGGAAATGGCAGGATCTACTTAGCTTCCTCACCAGGTCTTTTCTTGCTGCTCATGCTAGTGCACTCTCTGTCCTTGCAGCTGCTGTGTTACTGTAACGGATGGGTATAATGGCATCTCTGCCCTGGGAGATTGTGGATATGGTTCCATGGCCTTGGAGGCAACAGGCCTGCCCATGTGTCTATGAATCACTGATTGCTAGTGACACCCCTGATGCTAGGGTGGAGAAAAAATTCTTCAACTCAGACAGGTGATTGGGCTCTGAGAATGCATAGGCAGCCATGAGAAAAGAAAGGTGTCTTTTTTAACTGGTGCAATGAATAGGGCCTGGTACCAGGAGACCTGCGGTTCTATTCTCAGGTCTGCAAGAGGCTCACTGTGTGACTTTGAGCAAATCATTTGACTGCTCTGTGCCTCAGTTTTCCCTATCTGTGAAACACTGGTAATGATGCTTATCCACCCTTGTGAAGTGCTTTGACATCTGTGGATGAAGAGCACAGTATAAATGCTGCAGTGCCCCTCATGGGAGAGAAGAGACAGGACTTGGCTGGAATCCTTCTTGAGGCTGCTGGACCCCAGCGCATCTTGTGGTTCTGTCTGCCTCGGACTGACTAGCACAGCTTGGTCTGTCCAGTGTCAGTGCACAGGGTCTCCCTAAATCCTGGCCTGGATTAGGCAGTCATGGTAGGGACTGCTGACTGCCCTACAAGTGTGCTAAGCATCTGCAGAGGGGGTTCCCCCAGCTTTCACGGTTTCTATTTTATTTCCAATCCACACGTTACTGGTAATACTGAACTTTCCCTAATGGAACAGCCCCTTGGAATGTACAAAATATAAACTTCTCTATATGTTTGTTTGGTGTTGGTGTTTTGTTTTGTTTTTGTTGTGATTCTTTTTTTGGACCCATCCTCTAGAATTTGCTGGACAATTATCCCCCTGCTGTTGACTTCCCACAGGCTTTTATAAAAAACCCTATAGCAAGGGGATCTTGTTCTCTATTAAATTCTAGAGGCTTTTAGAGTAATTCCTGGAGAACCCTAGGACACTTATATAGAACCCTGTTGGCTTCCTTGTCCTTAAATTCTAGTGGACTCTTCCCTGCAGAACTGCAAAGCGCTAGGTTCCTCAGAACACCCTGCCCCTAACAGCTGACAGCCCCCTGCCCACTTTCTCCTCTCAGGACAAAGAATGCTGGGTTCCCTTGGTGCCCCCTTTCTCACCCTCTTGTGTTGTGTCCCTCAGGTTTTCATCATTGAGTCCCTGGGGAGGAGACTTCTGCTTCTCGCTGGCTTTGGGATCTGCTGTATATCCTGTGCTATATTAACAATGGCCCTCAACCTCCAGGTACGTACGCGGATGGCTTAGGTGATAGTCTCTGTCTGTCTGTGGACCCTCTAGGGGATGTGGGCAGGGTCACTCTTTCCAGAGCTAACCGGGAGAATACGCAAGGCCTCCCAGCACAAACCACAGTGGGAAGCAGCAACCCTGCTGGGAAAGAGCAGGACTTCCATTAATTACATGGTTGGGTTAGCAGTGAGTGCACTCAGAGCTGAATTTGGTTGCTTCTCCCTCCCTCCCTCTAAGTTCTTCTGACCGTTGCCCACGGTGTGCATCTCTGGTAGTGCCCCTTGGGGCTGCTTATAGGAAGTGAGGTTCCAGCTGAAGCTGTAAACTTAGGCCAGTTAGTGACGCTGTCTGACCCATCCCCTTCACGATCTCAGCCAGACACCCTGGGGTATACAGCGTCTCACAGTCTGCTTGCAAACGGCGCCTTGACTTTGCTGGCCACTTTAGTAGAGAACTGACTGTAATTCAGTGATTGAATTCCCCACAGGCCACTGTCTCCTGGATGCAGTACCTCAGCATAGCCTGCGTCATCGCCTATATCATTGGACATGCTATCGGAGCTAGTAAGTGTGCCCAGGATGGTAAAACAAAGACATAAACTTTAAACAGCAACTTGGGCTGATGCAGAGATGAGCTGGTGTGTTTCTGCTTGGCCGTGTGACTTCGCAGTAACGATACAGATCTGATTGTTACCAGCTAGGCTGCACGCATGGTCCAGGGACCAGGGCTTTCTTCCCCAGACACGCAGGCCCCTTCTCATGCCAGCTAAAGGAGGGGTGTCTGAGTGTATCGGTAAGAGAAGGACGTGATCTTCTATTTTCAAGAGGCTCTATAAAGACACAGTCTTACTGGTGTCTGAGACATGCCCAATAAATTTTGGAGCAAAACCCTCCTTGGAGGGTGAGTCACACCAGTTTAATCTGAATGGTGCTTTCTTGCATTTATATGCTCCACGTGGAGCAAAAGGCAGCTGCCCCCTAAGAGCCAAATTCTGACCTGGCTGTGCCATGAAGTGGGTGGGTGCAGCATGTGCATAGTCGTGGAGGCTTTGTCCTGGATCTGCACCTCCTGACAGATGTGCTGCCCCACTACAGCAGAGGTGCCCTGCATTCGTTCACAGGAGGAGCCCTGCGGAGCAATTCCCAACACTGCAGTATACTGTCTCTTAAGCTCCTGCAAGGGTTTCGCTGGCTAGTGGAAACTGCCATCCCCCCGACCCTTTCCTCATCTATGTGCATAGCGGGACTGGCTCAGGAATGCCGGCTGCAGACAGGAGACTCTCAGTGCAGAGTGACCGAGTTTCTGCAGCCGTGTGTTTGTGAGTGAGCTGCAAGATCTTTTCTTCCCTCTGTCTAAGTTATCTCTGCCTTGGCTGTAAACACTTAGAATCATAGAATATCAGGGTTGGAAGGGACCTCAGGAGGTCATCTAGTCCAACCCCCTGCTCAAAGCAGGACCAATCCCCAATTAAATCATCCCAGCCAGGGCTTTGTCAAGCCTGACCTTAAAAACTTCTGAGGAAGGAGATTCTACCACCTCCCTAGGTAACGCATTCCAGTGTTTCACCACCCTCATAGTGAAAAAGTTTTTCCTAATATCCAACCTAAACCTCCCCCACTGCAACTTGAGACCATTACTCCTTGTCCTGTCCTCTTCTACCATTGAGAATAGTCTAGAACCATCCTCTCTGGAACCACCTCTCAGGTAGTTGAAAGCAGCTATCAAATCCCCCCTCATTTTTCTCTTCTGCAGACTAAACAATCCCAGTTCCCTCAGCCTCTCCTCATAAGTCATGTGTTCCAGACCCCTAATCATTTTTGTTGCCCTTTGCTGGACTCTCTCCAATTTATCCACATCCTTCTTGTAGTGTGAGGCCCAAAACTGGACACAGTACTCCAGATGAGGCCTCACCAATGTCGAATAGAGGGGAACGATCACGTCCCTCGATCTGCTCGCTATGCCCCTACTTATACATCCCAAAATGCCATTGGCCTTCTTGGCAACAAGGGCACACTGCTGACTCATATCCAGCTTCTCGTCCACTGTCACCCCTAGGTCCTTTTCCGCAGAACTGCTGCCTAGCCATTCGGTCCCTAGTCTGTAGCTGTGCATTGGGTTCTTCCGTCCTAAGTGCAGGACCCTGCACTTATCCTTATTGAACCTCATCAGATTTCTTTTGGCCCAATCCTCCAATTTGTCTAGGTCCCTCTGTATCCTATCCCTGCCCTCCAGTGTATCTACCACTCCTCCCAGTTTAGTATCATCCACAAATTTGCTGAGAGTGCAATCCACACCATCCTCCAGATCATTTATGAAGATATTGAACAAAACCGGCCCCAGGACCGACCCCTGGGGCACTCCACTTGACACCGGCTGCCAACTAGACATGGAGCCATTGATCACTACCCGTTGAGCCCGACAATCTAGCCAACTTTCTACCCACCTTATAGTACATTCATCCAGCCCATACTTCTTTAACTTGCTGACAAGTTACTAGCTTCTCAGCCAGGGAATGATTGCCCAGCCCTTTCCCCGTTTTCTTTTGATCCGGATGTAATTTGATAAATCAGTGGGTTATTCAGGGCTGCACGGGGCAGGGGAGGAGAGGGAGCAAAATCTGAAACTGAGGCCACTCCTCCTCCCCTGAAACTTAGGCTGCAGGTGGGTCAGGAGTTGGAGAATGAGCCTGGCCCACACTCACCTTGCAGCAGCGGCTCCTGGGCCCAGCTCCCCGCTCCAGGCATTCCGGCCTAGCACGCAAAGTTGCAGGGCCACTCCGGTTTGTCCCAGCCGCCCCTCTGATGGGACAGGGAGATGGCCAGGCCAAGTCTGAGTGAGTGGGGTTGTGACCCGGTGGACTGGCTCAGCACCCTCAGCGGCTGGGCCAAACCAGATTGGAGCCACCCCATGCGCCACATCACAAACACCTTCAAATTCCACAGGTTTGGGGGTCCTCTCAAACAGAGGGGCTGGGGGAAACTGCCCCCCTCTGCCAATTATGGGTGGCAGTGGGCTTCTTATCTTAGATTGCCATTCAGGGAGCTTTGCCCCTCCTGCCCCAACCAGGAATTTCCCCAATGGTCAGTTTCTTTCGCAGAGACAGCAGCAACTGTTACGACAGCCAGCTGTCCTCAAGGAAGCCAGTTTGCCCCATCAGAGATCTCCGGTGCGATTGCTGTGTGTGTTGACATGCTTGAGCACTGCTGAAAACAGCAGTGTCGATGTGGCAGCCCGGCTGGGCATATAGGGATTTTCTCAAGGGAGAGGCAGGTTGTTGCTGGATACCAGTTTGAGATTGACATAGGCACATGGTGACGTGTTGGAAGAAGTCAGGCCTTCTGGGGAAGGGGGGGTCCTTAGGTAAGATAGATACGAGAGCAGGCTCTTTCTTGTTTTAAAATCCTTTTAATCTTCCTCGGTGTACCCACTGTGAGGACAAACAGTTTGGTTTAAGAAGGCTGTTGGATCACTGGATAACACGGGTTACAGGCTCCCAGAGCTCTGTCACACCTGCTGGGTAGGCTCCGTGGATACGCAGGGGGCTGTAATCCAGGGCCCAGTCTAGCAGTGGGAGAATTGCGGAATTCCGCCCTAGGTAAGGTAAAGGCAGGAGGCCTGACAGCTGAGGGGTGCGCTCAGAGACGAGCGGGGGACAGAGGTGCAGCTAGCCTCAGGACCACGACAATGGCTAGTTACAGTCATTCCATTCTGCTTTTTCCATCTCTTCCTGTAGTTAGTTTATCCAGGGACTTGTAACCACGAGTGCCTTAGAAACCATCGCCTTCTATTGTACATTCAGTCCCGCGCCTTCTAAGGATTTGGGAGAGGGAAATGCCTCTTAAAATGTTCGGACTCTTCTTTCTCTTCAAGGTCCAATCCCCTCTGTGATGATAACTGAAATGTTCCTGCAGTCATCCCGGCCTGCGGCCTTCATGGTGGGTGGATCTGTGCATTGGCTCTGCAACTTTACGGTTGGGCTCGTCTTCCTTTACATGGTGGTGAGTGCGGAGCGATCTCCAGAGTCTCACGGGGGTTTGTCACCTGAGGTTAGAAGCACCCTCCTGCCCGGGGGGGATGGTCTTAAAGGGGAACACTGGCCCTTTTTTACTCTTAACACTTCAAAGTCCCCAGTTAGTCCCAGAATGCATGGGTGGAGGATTAACTATAAAGGGCCAGAACCTCATCTGATGTAAATCAGCATTGCTTTATTGACTTCAATGTCTGCTGAGGATCTGGCCCCAGTATATCTTCGCTCCTCTTTCGGGCCCTTGCCTAGTGCTGAATTGAAAGTTTACAAAAATCTTCCAGAGGATTCCGTGGTGGGGAGTAGATGTTTCAAGGGAAATTAAAGATATTTATAGTCTTTCACCTCTGGGTCACTGGTTCAAAGCCAGCCCAAGTCAGCAGTGACCCAAGCTATTGATATCTGACAACCTCTACCACCTCAGAACTGGGGGTATTTTCCACTCACTTTGCATGGATATGAAATGTGGATAGATAAAACTCTCAGCCCCACTTCTTCCCCCCTACTTGCTGGCAGTCTCAGGAGAAATGGGGGAGAGATTTCTTGAGCATTTTAAGGTGCTCAGGTATCAAAGTGGCAAGTACGATGTAAATGCTTAGCCAGACAGGATTAACAGCCTATTCTGATGCTTACTGAAGCCAACAGAAAGACTCCCACTGACTTCAGTGAGCATTGGATTGGGCCCAGAATGGGCCATGGAGATGAAACTTCTCCCTGTGAGAAACGATCCCTCTAGCTCAGCATGGACGTGCATTGGCATGACTGTGTGGGCAGGTTGTACTGCGATGGTGCCCGACCTGCCCTGCCTTGTATCTTCTTTCACATCTGTGCAAAGTGGGCGTAAAACCACTACCACCTTAGAACTGGGGGTGTTTACCACTCACCTTGCATGGGTGTGAATGAACAACCCAACGTGCAAGACACCAGGATCAGGTCCACATCCCAGGCTGTGCCGGTTCTGTGACAAAACACAGGCCTTTAGTCCCTAGGGCTGTGAATCCAGCACCTCGGCTATCTTCACATGGTTACAATTAAATAAGGGTCTATGCTGCTGCCTTTTTTACAGCTGCTGCAGAGTTTTGCATTTCCAAACTATGTGACACAGGCCCTGTAGAGCCTCCATCTTATCATAACTGGCATCCTCTACATGTTCCCTGACTCCTTCCCCTCTGGTTTTCATTCCTCCAGAAAGGGCTTGAAGCCTATTGCTTCCTTGTCTTCTGTGCCATCTGCCTGGTCGCCGTCATTTACATCTTCATCATTGTCCCCGAAACCAAGGGCAAAACCTTCATGGAGATCAATCAGAGCATGGCCAAGAGGAACAAGGTAGAAATCCAGATGGACAAACAAAAGCTGAATGATTTCCAGCCTGCCTCAGAGACACCGAAGAAGAAGGAAGAAGCACACTCAGCCAGTGTGCTCTGATCCAGTCCAGCGTCCCGACTGACACAGTGATGACCAGGTTTCAGAGTAACAGCCGTGTTAGTCTGTCTTTGCAAAAAGAAAAGGAGTACTTGTGGCACCTTAGAGACTAACCAATTTATTTGAGCATGAGCTTTCGTGAGCCACAGCTCACTTCATCGGATGCATACCGTGGAAACTGCAGTAGACATTATATACACACAGAGACCATGAAACAATACCCCCTCCCACCCCACTGTCCTGCTGGTAATAGCTTATCTAAAGTGATCATCAAGTTGGGCCATTTCCAGCACAAATCCAGGTTTTCTCACCCCCCCTACCCCCATACACACACAAACTCACTCTCCTGCTTGTAATAGCTCATCCAAAGTGACCACTCTCCCTACAATGTGCATGGTAATCAAGGTGGGTCATTTCCAGCACAGATCCAGGCTTTCTCACCCCCCCCGGGAACACACACACACACACATAAACTCACTCTCCTGCTGGCAATAGCTCATCCAAACTGACCACTCTCCAAGTTTAAATCCAAGTTTAACCAGAACGTCTGGGGGGTGGGGGTAGGAAAAAGCAAGGGGAAATAGGCTACCTTGCATAATGACTTAGCCACTCCCAGTCTCTATTCAAGCCTAAGTTTCATAGATTCATAGATATTTAGGTCAGAAGGGACCATTATGATCATCTAGTCTGACCTCCTGCACAATGCAGGCCACAGAATTTCACCCACCACTCCTGCAAAAAAAACCTCACACCTATATCTGTGCAATTGAAGTCCTCAAATGCGAAGGACATCACTTTGTCCAGTGACGAGTTAATTGTATCAAATTTGCAAATGAATTCCAATTGAGCAGTTTCTTGCTGGAGTCTGGATTTGAAGTTTTTTTGTTATAAGATAGTGACCTTCTTGTCGGTGATTGCGTGACCAGAGAGATTGAAGTGTTTTCCGACTGGTTTATGAATGTTATAATTCTTGACATCTGATTTGTGTCCATTTATTCTTTTACGTAGAGACTGTCCAGTTTGACCAATGTACATGGCAGAGGGGCATTTTTGGCACATGATGGCATATATCACATTGGTGGATGTGCAGGTGAACGAGCCTCCGATAGTGTGGCTGATGTTATTAGGCCCTGTGATGGTGTCCCCTGAATAGATATGTGGGCACAGTTGGCAACAGGCTTTGTTGCAAGGATAGGTTCCTGGGCTAGTGGTTCTGTTGTGTAGTATGTGGTTGTTGGTGAGTATTTGCTTCAGGTTGGGGGGCTGTCTGTAAGCGAGGACTGGTCTGTCTCCCAAGATTTGTGAGAGTTTTGGGTCATCCTTCAGGATAGGTTGTAGATCCTTAATAATGAGTTGGAGGGGTTTTAGTTGGGGGCTGAAGGTGACGGCTAGTGGCGTTCTGTTATTTTCTTTATTAGGCCTGTCCTGTAGTAGGTGACTTCTGGGAACTCTTCTGGTTCTATCAATCTGTTTCTTCACTTCCGCAGGTGGGTACTGTAGTTGTAAGAAAGCTTGATAGAGATCTTGTAGGTGTTTGTCTCTGTCTGAGGGGTTGGAGCAAATGATGTGATGACCAGCAAGTGATGACCAGGGTTTCTCTTCAGTGAGGGAGCAGCTTCCTGACTGGACCTTTGCTTTTTCATTCAAAACTTTGTCTGCATGTCTCCCACAGTGGGGGAGCATCCAAAGAAGCCAGAGAGTAGAGTCCGCACTAGCTGCTCCCTGCCAGCACTAGCGTGAATGTTGGTGGTAATGTTTGGGTTTAGAAAATTAATCTCCTTTCTCTTCATTCACAGCTTGAGCTAACTGTGGGCCCTAACTCTCAGCCAGCAAAAAATTGTCACTTAATGCTTAAGTAGCATGTCCAAAGTGCTCTGCAAACTCATCCAAATTCTGGAGAGGCGGGTATCGCTGTCCCTGTCTTACAGATAAGGAAACTGAGGCCGTGAAATTTGCAGAGCCAGGATTAGATCCCACAAGGGCCTACCTTCCAGCCCTGCTCTGGCCAGTAGACTGTGCTGTCTGTTGGTGGATGTAGGCTGCAAATTCAATGGGTGCAACGTAACTCTGGTGTAATTCCGGTACGAAACAAAACAAAACAAAAAAATACCAAGAGCATGGTACAATGAATGCTCTGGGGCTGGTAGGGAGTAGGTCAGTGAGGGGCCCTGGCTCACCCTCAGGACCTGCTCTATGCAGCTGACTTAGGGTCCGTCCAGCAGCAAGAGAGACCCCGCCTGGGATGCAGTGTGGGAGACGACTCCATTCAGCATCCAGACCTGGCTGTGCGGAGGTGGGATAGCTCTCACCATAAGCCTAACACCCTGCCCCTGCGTTCCTGCTGCCTGGAAACCGGGACATGTAGGGGTATTGCCCCGGTGCTCCCTCTGGCAGATTTGACTCTTCGGGCCTCTGTAGCATCACACAACATCATGCAGCAATGTGGCCGGGAACAGTGCCACCGTGACACAGGGTCCAAGCCATGGTGCCATGCATGACTTCTCAGCAATGGAGCAAATGCAGGTCCTCGCCCTCCCTCCCTCTGCTACTCTGGGTGTTTTTGCACCCCTGATCAGCACCCTTGATCTCAGTGGGTGCTGTTGAACCCATGAACCCCCACTAAAGCTGCCCCTGGTGCTGCCTGTCCGGTTAACTATCCCTAATGCAGTTTCTGTCACACATAGCAGGGCTGGGACAAACCAGCTTGGAGCTAACTAGACCCCTCCCAGGTCAGTGCTAAGCAAGCAGGCTGTGAGCCCCTGTGAGCACTTTCTGGCTTTCGTCATCGCTGGAAGTATTGTCCCATTCCACCATTCAAGCCAATGTTGCCTAAAGAGCCACCCAAGTGTTGGAGACCCCAGGGCATGGCCACTAGTTAAGTCGAGGGGATGGAAGGCCATAAGGGTCGAGGAAGTCTCCCTGCTGAAGGCCTAAGGCCTTCTTGTCAACCCCCCTTAATAGAACTCAGGCCTGGCTGGTTTGAGTAACCTCTTTTGCTCTTAAAACAATGTTGCTGTTGTAGATAATGCCTCATAGTGTAAGGTTTGCTGACGCCAAGTTAAAGATAACCGGAGAGACAGCTACAAGGCCAGACAGGATGTGCTGGTTGTTTAAGTTGCTAGGAATGCTTGTTAGAGGTTGCAGGAAATAAACATTGTTGTAACCCATATAAGGAAGGCAGAGTATTTGTGCAAAGCTTTGACTGGCTGATGTGTAGTGCAGTAGCATTAAGGAATATAAAAGTGTGTGTAATGACCTGCTCTGGTGTGCAGGATTTGAGATTTCTCTCCCTGTACCTTTCTTTGGAATTCCAAATAAACTTTTCTGCTTCTCCACTCCATTGTGTTTATTGGATGGCGCACACCGGGCAACGAACCCCTGCTGTTGTTTTGCCTGTGGGCACTGGGTGCCGGCAACAGCTTTTGGCGTCCCTGGGTGGGCGTGAGGCTGCAATTTAGCCTTGCCCGGATCCCTTCCGGCTGTCGAGGATTGCAGCGACAACCGACGCCCAGCGTGCACCGGTGAGTTCATCAGGGGCCTCGGAGGAGACGCAGTTTGATCGACCCCAGAGGGCACGACGGTGCAATGCACTCACACAGTGGAGAAGTACCGAGGGTGACGGTGGGAGGAACCGGTCCTTCAGATAAGGTAGGAACTTTGTGAAATCCGGATTGTACTCTCTGTTTGAACTTGGGGACGCCCAGAGTTACCCTGTAGGTATGGGACAGGAACAGAGCACAGGAGGTAGGGTACAGTGCACACCCCTAGAGTGTATTTTAGTAAATTGGAAGGTATTTGGATCAGATCCAATGACTAAGGGTAAATTGAAGTGATTTTGTACGGTTGACTGGCCTCAGTACCAATTAGAGGACCAGGAACAGTGGCCTCCCGGAGGATCACTAAATCATAATATAATCCTCCAGTTACTCCTGTTCTGTCAGTGAACGGGGAAGTGGAATGAGCATTCTTATGCTTACTTGTTTATGACCTTGTGGTCTCGTACTGGTATTTTACAACTCTGTAATTTAACCCCGATTGGCCCGGTAGCAATTAATGTCAGTCCCTGGACCCCCACCCCAAATGTAATGGCAGATCCTGTGTCTCCTTTGGCCCCTACACCCACACAGAGTGAGGCTCAGAGTAAGATTCCTAGTGAAGCTCATAGTGAGGTTCGAGCTCCATCTGCTGGACTATACCCATTACTTACCAAGACTAAAATCGCCCGTAATGCAATAGAAAGGACAAGCTCTTACCATGCAGGTCTATACTCATGCACCTTTTAATCCTATGGACCTGGCCACTTTCAAAGCACAGGCTGGAGAATTTTCTATCAACCCAAGCAAGTTTGTATTGGTTTTTGAGGGATGTCTTAGCAGCTACAAGCCGGACTGGGATGATTGTAATGTCCTTCTGCGAACATTATTGACTGAGGTTGAACAAAAACAGGTCATAGCTAAAGCAAGGGGAAAAGCAAAAAGGCGATATGACCAGGACTGTAACAATATCCCGACCCCAGATGATCAGGTTCCCATAAAGGATCCTAGGTGGGACCCAAATGACAATCAGGCTATGACCCACCTCACCTCCTATAAGGAGCTGCTACTGTATGGACTCAGTTACGCAGCTGTCAGACAGAATAATTGGACT
This sequence comes from Lepidochelys olivacea, assembly GCF_965140295.1. Lineage (NCBI taxonomy): Eukaryota > Metazoa > Chordata > Testudines > Cheloniidae > Lepidochelys > Lepidochelys olivacea. The sequence goes on from NC_140428.1 coordinate 20,497,316, forward strand.
AAACCATATGAGGTAGTGCAGGATCCAAAGGAAAGCCCTGGAGCCTTTTTACAGCGCATTCGAGACACGATCCGACAGTATACCAATGCAGATCCTAATGATCCGCAAACTGAGGCAATTATTAAAGGAGCATTTACAAGCAGGGCAGCCCCTGACATTAAGAGAAAGCTACAGAAAAAGGAGGATTTAATGGGTATGACCATGGCACAGATTTTAGAAGCAGCAAATCGAGTGTATAGTTTAAGAGAAGTGGAGAAGGAGAAGAAGCAAGTGAAATTGATGGTAGCGGCGGTGCAGGCAGGCACGAAGGGAAGTGAACGAGAAGGAAGGGGCCATGGACGCGGACGTGCAGGCCCGCAGGAGAGACAACTGGGGTGCAATCAGTGTGCCCTGTGTCGGCAAGAGGGACACTGAAAGAATGAGTGCCCAAACAAGAAGGAAAGGGGGGGTACCTCTATGATGGTGATAGAAGAATAGGAATACGGGTGTCAGGGGAGACGGATCATCCTACCCCCGGAACCCTGAGTAAAAATGAGGGTGGGAAATGAAGAAATAGATTTTTTAGTGGACTCTGGAGCGGCACGAATGGCTGTAAATCAACCCTTCAGTTGCCAGTAGCAGACTCCCTCACTGTGACAGGAGCCACAGGCAAAGATACCAAGCAAAGCTCTTAGAGAACCCCGAGGTCACGCTGCAGCCTTGTCCATCCCTTAACCCTGCCACCCTCTTACCAGAAACTGAGAAACAGTAACATGACTGTTTGGAGATCATACATGCCCAATATTCTAGCCGCCCGGACTTGAAGGATGTGCCCCTCCCAAATGCAGATTATGAGTGGTACACTGATGGTAGCAGCATGGTGATAGATGGGCAAAGGAGGGCGGGTTATGCTATTGTGACCCTCAATGACACCGTGGAAGCTGAAAGTTTGCCTGCTGGGACCTTTGCCCAGTTGGCTGAGCTAGTGGCCCTTACCCGTGCACTCGACCTGTCCAAAGGAAAACGGGTCAATATTTTCACTGATTCCAAATATGCTTTTGGTGTGCTGCATGCCCATGCTGGTCTATGGAAACAAAGGGGAATGCTGACAGCCCAAGGCTCCCCAGTAAAACACAGGCCCCAAATCCTCTGGCTTCTAGAGGCAGTGCAACTCCCCTTGGAAGTGGCAGTGGTATACTGTAAGGCCCATCAGAAGGAGGATCAATATGTGACCAGGGGTAATGCCAGGGCAGATAGAGAGGCGAAGCATGCTGCCACCCTGATGTCCCCTCAGACTGAGAACACCTATATCCATGCCCTTATCCCATCAGTGGGGGAGCTCCCGACCCCTCAGTATTCTGGGGAGGAGAAACAGCTAGCTGACAAACTTGGTCTCCAGGAAAAGGAGGGATGGCTTCATTCCCCGGAAGGGAAAGTCCTCTTACCAAAGGGCCTAATGCTGCCAGTATTACAGAAACTACATCAAACCACTCACGCTGGCAGGGAGGCACTTATCCAACTAATGGGAAAGTACTTCATAACCTCCAGACTCAGACCCCTGGCTGCCCAGGTACAGGTGGAATGCCTAGTCTGTCAAAAGAATAACCCCCGACCAGGACACCCAGTGCCACCAGCGGCCCTGGAACCCACTCCATGCCCCGGACGGGTGCGGCAAATAGACTTTACTGAGTTTCCCTGGACCCAAGAGTTCAAGTATCTCCTTGTCATAGTGAATAGATTCAGCGGATGGCCGGAAGCCTTTCCATGTCGCAATTGCACTGCCAGGACAGTGGCTCTCAAGTTTGTTAAGGAGATCATTCCTCGCTTTGGACTTCCCCAGTGGATAAAATCTGACAATGGAACACACTTCACGTCAAAAATCGTCCAAAGCATCTCAGACGCCTTACAGATTCCCTGGAAACTCCATACACTCTGGAGACCGCAAGCCAGGGGGGTAGTGGAGCGAACCAATCAGACCCTTAAGCGTCATCTCTCGAAAGTATGCCAGGAGGCCTCTCTACGGTGGCCTGATGCCCTGCCCCTAGTCCTGCTCCGCATCCGTGCTCTCCCAAAGGGTAGATTAGGGCTCAGTCCCTTTGAAATTATGTTTGGAAGGGCATGGCCTATGAATGGTACACCGGTTGTGTCAGGGGGAGAGTGGGAACTGGGGAATGGGTTTCTGTCTCAGTATATGTGTTCCCTGTCTGCTGTTCTTTTGCCTCTTTACAGGTATACTAAGGATTCCCAGCCTCTACCCTTGGACTCGCCCATCCACTCCCTGCAGCCTGGTGATTCAGTGCTCGTATGTACCTGGAAAGACGAGCCCCTCCAGGAAAAGTGGAAGGGACCCTATACCATCCTGCTGGTCTCCCACACAGCAGCAAAGGTCAAGGGACGCAAAAATTGAATTCATTATACCCGGCTGAAAGTGGTGTCAACCCTCCCCCCGGCTGAAAGGTGGACCGTGCATTCAGCCCCCTCCACTGAGGATCTTGGACTAAAATTATTATTCAAACGGCAGCCCACCGGGAAGGCAGGAAAGTAGATGGGAGGGTATATTTTATTCCCCCTCTTGGCCGTGTGCCTAACCAGTACTGCTGTTTCAGGCACTGTACCCGTAAATACCTGGCTGGCACTGGCCCAGAGTGCAGTGAACGCAACGTCGTTCTCAGAGAACCTTATTCTCAGAGACTGAGGCAGCAGCTCTGGCCTTTTCCTTAGTTGGTATTCCTGGGCTTGTGGTGCATAATTACCACGCAGTAGAGCACCTTGCCTGCACGGTGGCAAAGGCCATTAATTTAACCTCAGCCGTCCTGGCCCAACTCTCACATGAGTTAGGGGAGGTACGTCAGGGGATGCTACAGAACAGGTTGGCTGTGAATTATTTGCTTCTACGCCATGGTCACCTATGCCAGAAGTTTGCAGGAATGTGTTGCTTTAATATAACAGATGCAGGGCCATCCGTAGAAACTGATTTACAACGCCTACAGCAGCTGGCAAAGGGCATTCATCAGCAAACTGGGGAAGATTGGCTAGGCTCTTTATTTTCTGGTTGGGGCCTTTCCCCGTGGCTAAGTGGGTTGTTTAGCCTATTATTTAAGGTTTTTTTCCCCCTGTATTAATCATGTTATGTTTACTGTGTTCTATGTGGTCCTGTGTAAAAATGCTTATTTTGCATAGCTTTAAAAATTTTAATTTTATGCATAGCCCACTAGTAAGTAAATAAAGATGAGAAGACTCAAGCAACAGAAATAAGTATTCTCAAAGGAGGGAATTGCTGGAGACCCCAGGGCATGGCCACTAGTTAAGTAGAGGGGATGGAAGGCCATAAGGGTCGAGGAAGTCTCCCTGCTGAAGGCCTAACGGCTTCTTGTCAACCCTCCTTAATAGAACTCAGGCCTGGCTGGTTTGAGTAACCTCTTTTGCTCTTAAAACAATGTTGCTGTTGTAAATAATGCCTCATAGTGTAAGGTTTGCTGACGCCAAGTTAAAGATAACAGGAGAGACAGCTACAAGGCCAGACAGGATGTGCTGGTTGTTTAAGTTGCTAGGAATGCTTGTTAGAGGTTGCAGGAAATAAACATTGTTGTAACCCATATAAGGAAGGCAGAGTATTTGTGCAAAGCTTTGACTGGCTGATGTGTAGCGCAGTAGCACTAAGGAATATAAAAGTGTGTGTAATGACCTGCTCTGGTGTGCAGGATTTGAGATTTCTCTCCCTGTACCTTTCTTTGGAATTCCAAATAAACTTTTCTGCTTCTCCACTCCGTTGTGTTTATTGGGTGGCGCACACCGGGCAACAAACCCCTGCTGTTGTTTTGCCTCTGGGTGCTGGCAACACAGGGAAAACTGAGTGGTTGGCCCTTTGCTGTAATCCTCCTAACCAGACAGAGGAAGCTGGTGCCTCTGAGAGCCAGTGGGCAGAAGTGTGAAGATCCTTGATGTGGCAATGGCTAGCGAAAGGGGGAGGTCCCAGGAAAGAATTGATGAGGAAGAGGTTAACATTAGCCCTTAATGCAGAAAGGGCTCTTGATAGGTTGTGCTGGAACGATTGGTTAGTAGCTGTATATAAATCTGATTTGATGAAAACTTCTGCACGTGGCTGTTATGGCACAGGCTGAAAGAGGTTTTTGCCTCACAAACGGTTGCTCATCACAAACGTTCTCAGTACATTGAGGGCCTTGTCAGGACGGTCGGCTCACTCTTGTTGTATAACCCTTCTAGGTGGCCTGTGGCAGAGATGCCATGGGTTGGCTGTCCTTAAGAGTGAGTTTGACAGCCCCAAACAGTGACACTTTCCAGGTGGTGTGGTAGGTCATTGCTTAAGACAGGGACTCTCATCTTTGGTCCTTAGCGACATGCAACAGTCCATGTTTTTAATTCAACCAGCACTTAATAGTTTGTTTTTAAAATGTACATTGCTTAATATTGCATATGAAATGCTTAGAGGTCCTAATTCATACTAAAGTCTAGGGCACGTGGGAATTCTATATACAGCGCAAACCAGTGGATTTTAATAAACACAACTATTTGCTAGTTGGAGCCAAGACCTGGGTGGTTGGAGATCCCTGAGGACATGAATTTGTCCAGTGGGGTGTAAATTTTGAACTGTATTTGGCAGAACCTGCAAGCTTTTGATCAAGTCCTGCTCATTTTTTGGGCAAACTCATATTTTTTTGACCATCAAGTAGTCACATACACACAAAAAAACCCACGTAGCCTCCTCTCTTCTCATGAGCCTGTTATCTCCGTGGCTACCACAATACACAAGCTTGGAAAACGGCTTTCCAATCTCCAAGGAGGTCCCGGCTGTATTATTGTCTCTTGCAGAGCCTGAGTAAAAATGTTTTAAACCTTTATATATTTACTCAAAATGAGTGAGATAAGCTTAGGAATGTGTGCGAGAGTGAGAAAGCATGGTAATGAGCAAGTCTCAGGCCCAATGAGTGAGACTAGACGTGTCTGCTGCTATTTGTCATGGAGCCTAACGATAAGTATTAAATCTGATAGGAAAACAAATTACAAATGGAGAAGGCCTAAGTCTGCAGGCCCAGTCTGTTTGTTGCAATGGGGCATTTCAACACTCACAGGGCTGTGCTGCCTAGCTGTTCAAAGGGGAAGCAGGCCTGATTTTCAGCTAGGCCTTAAGCTGTTACAACCAACACCTATTTCCAGGTGCAGTTCAGATTATTTGGATATGTAAGTAAATGATTGTGCCTGGAGTTCTAAGTACCATCTTTTCAGCTGCAGTCAGGTACCTCTAGGTGACCTTATTTGTACCCACAATTTGCTGACACAAAAATGGAAGCCAGAAAACCCGCCCTGAAGTGTCGACCAAAGGGCTGCGTGAAAATTAATCTGAATCTGTCTGCGTGATGCAGACAGTCAGAACTGGCTCAACTCTTCTTGGGGAAGGGGAAGAAATGACTGTACACATTTCCTCCCCCCGCAAAATGCCACTGTCTGACTTTGATTCTCTGTCGATTCTGATCCCACACCCATTTCACAGCTTGACTTCACGGGAGTTATGCCCGATTTATGCTGTCGTGAGAGCAGAATCAGGCTCATAAAGTGTAAGTTGCCAGAATCAACTATTCCTGCAAAGCATTTCTAAGATCAAAACCCCCTAAAGCCCTGAGAATTTCTATAGAAGTAAGGATTTCTTCCAACAGAGACTGGAGTGATCCTGGAATTAATCTTTCTATTGGCATTGGACCAAATCGGTGAGGTACAAACGCAGCTGCAGACAGAAGTGTTTCAAATCTGGTCCCCTCTTGGTGGCACTGTGCTGTCACTTTTACAAGGGGGAGAAATAACCTTTGCTACTAACAAAATATACCAGAAGCATGAGTGGTAAATGGTCCTCTAGTAACATCAAAGTGTTCTGAAGGAATCAGAGGAGAATTATTCACTGTCACTTATTTAGCACATTGTGGCAGCAAAAGAATATATGAAATGCATGTAAATTTTCTTGTGACAATAAAACAAACTCTGTCCAACACGTGGGCCCCCCAATGTGTGTTGATTGCATCATGTGTTTTCCTTTCTTTTACTGCTGTCAGAATGTTATGCTTCCACTTGGAAGAGAGGAGGCAAAATGTTCTTGTGATACGTGGGGGCCAGATTCTGCGCATGCACAAATACAGAGAAATGCCATTGGGGCCATTAAGGTGAGAGGAGAATCAGGCCCTGCAATATACTGGGTTTGTGTGTGAATTGTTCTCTCTGTGGTGGAGGAAAGAGTGCAGGTGGGGATGCAGCAGTAGAATTCGTTTTCTTTAAACTTGAACATTTTTCAAGTGTCCACTAAATGCTGGTATGCAATTTTTGGGTGCCCAACTTGAGATAGTTGGGGCCAGCTTTTTGAAAGAGCTCTTTTCCTATTATGGCACCTAAACAAAGGTCTGATTTTCAAAAGTCCCCAGCAGATGCCATGTATAACACTTCTGGACATATTTGCCAAAGGGCACAGCTGCACCCAACCTGGGGAGCACACTTTGAAAAGCTGGCCACTGGGGCCCTGATATTCAGAAGAGCAGAACTTGTTCTTTGAGTTGTGCTCCCCCTCTGATGGGTGCTCCACACCATTCCAAACCAGGCCCAAGTTGTTGAGCTGAGCACCCAGATTTATTGGCACTGATGAAACTCTAGGCCTCAGCTTCTTTATTGTTTATAAGCCTAATTTGGTTTTAAGGAGCTTTCCAGAGCTGGTTCTTGACTAATTCTACTCCTGAGCATTCTATTCGTTCTGAAAACTAATGTGTTGGCCCTTGCAGGAAAGGGCAGTGCAGCATTAGAGCACTGGAGTGCTTTTTTTGTAATGCATTTACTGGTCCAGATTTTTTTTATAATTAATTTCATGTTTTAAAGTTGTAAAATAAAATCTAAAGCTAGTCTTTGCCATAAGGGTCTTACAGAGCAGATACAAATAATTCTATTCAGACATCTGTGCCCAACTATCTTGTGCGTTGCTGCTTTCTGCTGGAAAGAAGCAGAACTGTTCACCAGCATGTTATTTGCTTTATTTGCTGATGGAGACTCTGCTTTAGCTCAAGTACTCCTGTCCTTTGAGAGAATGAGGATCAGAGTTTTATCATGCAGACAGCATGTGTAGAAGGTGCCAGGCTGTTTGCATGCTCAGGTTTTATTTTTCAGTTGTTTCCCTTTGGAAGAAAAAATAAACTTCTGACCATGGAAAGAATGGGTGTTTGATGGCAATTAACTGCCACGGGCTTTAGTCTGGCTTGGCCCATAGGTCAACCTAAGTCCAGGAAAGAAGATCCTGGAATGGGGTGGGGTCTGGGAAGATGACTGCATAGGGGCAGTGGACTGAGATAATCCCATGCTCAGGGGGATGGAATGATCCCTGGGGTGGTGAAAGAGAACCCACATAAGGATGGGGCTGTTCCCACGCGAGGGGTGAGAGGATGCAATGCTGGCATGAGAAGTGTGGAGCCCATGCATAGAGAGCACACCACAGAGAAGGGGTGAGGAGGCAAGTAATGGATGGACAGACGGTAGCCCAGCCCCTGTGAAGGAACAGAAGAAGATAATGCCACGTGTGAGGCTGCTGTGTATGGGAGAGATCTGTGCATGTGTTTCTTTTGTCTAAGGGGCAGCAGCTACATCAATCAGCTTAAACTGCTGACAAATGCTTGAGTCTGAGAGTCGTGTGGGGGCTTAACCCCTGTCAGGTCCCTGCAAACAAAGCAAAGCTGTGAGGGTGACGTTTTGGGGATCACCTAGAGCGGTAAGAGGTTTTGTCACCCCCTGCCCTGTAATCGTGGGGGCCTCTATTCTGGGGCTTTGATTCAAATCCCGGAGACCAGTAGGCAGCCCACAAGCACAAGGTCTCACCCGGACTCCCCCCAGCCTCTTTACTCCTTGGACGGTGACACCAACAGCCTTTCCGGTACCAAGTCTCCCTAAAACATCCTCCTGAGTTTGTAATTACCAGATACTTGGACTTTCCCCCTTTGAAAAAGGAAAAGGAGTACTTGTGGCACCTTAGAGACAAACAAAAACCTTAGAGACAAAATTTATTTGAGCATAAGCTTTCGTGAGCTACAGCTCACTTCATCGGATGCATTCAGTGGATCCCAAAGGTGTGAAAGCAGCCCCGAAGTGATCAGCTGACAGTGGGGTGCACACTCCACAATGACCTGGTGTGTGTGTGGGGGGGGAATAAACAAGAGGTTTATTTAATAGAAGAACCATAGATCCAAAGATAAAATAGTAAGAAAGAGCAAACCCATACAAGTCACACAGTAGACGGACATAAAGATGCCGTTGCAGGCGTTACATTTCTATATTGGATAAAATCCCTTTTCTACTGCAAGCTACCTATTGCTGGGGACTTGGAATGGTACCCAAGAGTACCCCCTCGCTTTAGTGAGGAATCCAGGGTTCACAGACAGGCTCCCATCTACAAGCTGGTCCCTAAGACTTGTCTTCTCTCCCTCCCCGCTCCCCCGCATGCTGACTCATGGTTATTCATGGGGGGGCAGGAATTCTAGCCGGGATATCTGTGTCTTCCCATTAACTCTAATGGCCTGTCATTTGTCTTTCCCTAAGTTGTACAAGGCTGGGGCTAGTCTTGGCTGTCTCAGGAGGCAGCTGCCCCTCCCTGCCTGCTGCCTGGATGTCAGGTGGAGTTGTAGCTGTACTATAGATTATGAGCACGGATTTCTATATACATAAATACATAACCACAGTCTGTGGACATATTGCATAATCATGACCATTGACTTTAGAACATTACAAGCATCCAGAAAAGACCTTACTCAGTAGACCTTTATAGCACATTAACACAGTATAAAATCTGTTGGTTCCACGGCTCTGTTTTGGGGTTTAAACCTTCTATTCTCCCCGAGGGGTGTCTGGGCCCTGCGTGTCACACTATCCTGTGTGTTTAATGACTCTAAACTTAAAGCAGAAGGAGAAATGGCCAGTTAGCCAAGGTGCTTTAGAAAAATCACACACTGTACAAATGTGCTTCCCCATTTGCTCAGAAAGAGGGGACCAATTCAACCTGCTGTCATTGGCAACTGGGGTCTGACTCCAGCACCACTCCCCCTGAGAGACTCATGGGGGTCTCCCCCCAGGCGATCACGTCCCCCTTCAGCTCACTGCGCCTGCACAAGGCGAGCGCTCGGATGTCGGCGTGGCTGATGACCCAGCTCCACAGGTTGACGTGGCTCATCCACCCGGAGAACCCGTTGGAGAAGATCCCCAGGAGCTCATCTCTATCCTTCCCAAGGACGAGCGTCCCTCCGGCCTGGCTCATGTACCCTCTCTGGAGGTTCATCTCTCTCCCCACCACTCCGTTGAGCCACAGATGTGCTGCCCCGGAGTGGGAAGCCCATGCCACGCAGTAGTGGAGCCACTCCTCAGATTTGTGGTGCAGGGGGAATTCAACAAAGCGGCCCCCTACCCACAGCCCCACGGCCGAGCCCACAGTCACCACCAGCTCGTTGTCTCTTTCCTGGGTGCAATAGGCGAGAATGGTCTGACTGCCTCGATTCTGGGCTTGGATCCAAAAGCACAAGGTGAAGGCCTGGAGCTTCATGTCACGGAGGGGCCGGACGGCCACATAGCTCATGATGTTTTCAGCGGGAAAGTAGAAAGCTGGGAAAGCACTAGATTTAAGGCCTGAAATAACCAAACATCAACCAGCCATTATGCATCTTTAGAGACATGCTTTCCTGAGTCTACAGAGGGCAAGGGCATGTGTGGACAGAGCGCACAGCTGCACTGGCAAAGCTATGCCAGAGTCTTAGCTGGCGTCAGCTAGTACTCCTTGTATTATCTTTACGGCCTTGAAAGTGCATGCAACATTTTACCCCAAATGCTTTAACATGCAAAGGCCCGGCCCAGAAGCTCTGAGAAAGGTGGACTGATACCATCAGAGCTGAGCAAAAAGAGGGAAAGATCTTTCATTAAAAAAATCCAGAAAAAATGTGAGTAATATTTGTTCCACAGATTTTGAAAAGGAACCATTTTTTCATTCATTCAATTTTTTTTGAAACTTTGTGCAAAAACGTATTTTTTTTTGTTTAAAAAAAAAAAAGTCAATTTGCAGGGTTTCTTTCTCCCACTCCTTTCATTCCTTCCTCTTTTATAATTTCCCCCCTTCCCTCCCCTTTATTCCTTTTTTCCATTTTGCCAGTAGAAAAGGAAGGGTGGTAGAAAGGGGAAGGAGCCCCAAATGAAAGTTTCATTTCCAGGTGTCATTAAAAAAACCTCCAGAACATTTAAAAAGCAAACCACGTTTTTAACTATGTTTCATTTTTGAATAAAGGTGGCTTTTGTTTAAAAAAAATTGTATTTGAAGAATTCCAGCCCCCTCCCAGTAAAAACATGCCTGACAATAATTCACATGCAAGCAGCTGTAAGTGGTCCAAGAACTGAAGGAGCACAAAACCCTTTAAGTCTGGATTTGAGGAGGCTGCAGAGAGGAGAGACTGTGGCCAAGAGGATAACACAGGACTATCGAGAATGGACAGGCATAGGAGGTGATAAGCTATTGGTGCCTCGCTTTCCTGGGCAACAAAATCCCTCAAAAAATTGGGAAAGAAGGAAGAAAAGAGGAGTTTAACTTTGTAAATTCTGGATAGTAGCATGTAACGGAGCACAGTGAGAGAGAAGAATGTGAAAGACCTTCATTTGGGGCAGAGAACTTTGCAATGGTGTGTCTTTCTTTCTTCAACCCTTAAGATTCCCTCCCCTTGACCCCCCAAAAGAGTGGTACTTTCCATAAATGATGTTTCTGTGATTGGCCTACGTCATAAATATAAAGGGAAGGGTAAACACCTTTAAATCCCTCCTGGCCAGAAGAAAAACCCTTTCACCTGTAAAGGGTTAAGAAGCTAAGATAACCTCGCTGGCACCTGACCAAAATGACCAACAAGGAGACAAGATACTTTCAAAGCTGGGGGGTGGGGGAACAAAGGGTTCTCTCTCTGTGTCTGTGTGTTGCTTTTGCTGAGATCAGAGCAGGAATACAGGTTAGAACTCCTGTAAAGGGCTAATAAGCAATCTAGTTAGATATGCGTTAAATTCTGTTTTGTTTAAATGGCTGATAAAATAAGTTGTGCTGAATGGAATGTATATTCCTGTTTTTGTGTCTTTTTGTAACTTAAGGTTTTGCCTAGAGGGATTCTCTATGTTTTGAATCTGATTACCCTGTAAGGTATTTACCATCCTGATTTTACAGAGATGACTCTTTTACTTAAATTAAAATTCTTCTTTTAAGAACCTGATTGCTTTTTCATTGTTCTTAAGATCCAAGGGTTTGAGTCTGTGTTCACCAATGCAAATTGGTGAGGATTTTTATCAAGCCTTCCCCAGGAGAGGGAATGTAGGGTTTGGGAGGATTTTGGGGTGGGGGGCGGGGGGGTGAGAGACGTTTCCAAGCGGGCTCTTTCCCTGTTATATATTTGTTAGATGCTTGGTGGTGGCAGCAATAAAGTCCAAGGGAAAAAGGTAAAATAGTTTGTACCTTGGGGAAGTTTTAACCTAAGCTGGTAAAACTAAGCTGAGGGGTTTTTCATGCAGGTCCCCACATCTGTACCCTAGAGTTCAGAGTGGGGAAGGAACCTTGACAGCCTATTCCTCCAATGTTGGTTCAGGGGGCTTCTCTTGGAATAACATCTCATTGCAACTGACCAGCATGCCTGAAGATACCAGTAAATGAGGTGAGGTTGGGGCATGGGGGCGGTCGTATGTGCATATGGGCAGATATTTGGGGGAGTGAGGTGTATTTCAGGTCCAATGCACCTTTTTCTCCCGGCTATAATAACTATTTCAGGTAGAGAAGGGTACAATTTGATGTTGTTGATATGTAGTTCTGTAAATCAAAACCAGGAGCAGTTTGGATCCAGGTCCCAATTAATCTGAACTCCCAAAATTAAGGGTTCTGTGGGGCAGGCAGCTCAGCTGACAAGGTCCAGGCATGACCCATCTTTCTTGATAGATTGCCAATTGATACAAGACTAGTTTGTTGGTTTTAAATGCCTGACAAATGAGCCTCTGGGATTAAAGGGGACATGATTCCTGGAAGCCATAACTTTATGAATGTAGCAGATGCCACCTATATATGCACGAGAGTCTATTTCTATGCAGGCGTATCTGGGAATGAGGAGGTGAGTCTGGAAATTAAATTCATATCCTCCAAAATATGGATCTGATTTGGGAGGAAAGCTGGTCTTGTTGTCACAGCACAGGACAGCGAGTCAGGAGAGCTGGGTTCATTTCTTGGCTCTCTCACTGACTTGTTTTGTGCAAGTCACTTAATTCTCAATGCCTCAGTTTTCCGCATCAGTAAAATGGGGATAATCATATTCCATTCCATTCCATAGCAATGCTCTGAGTTTTAATTCTTTCATGTGCTGATCTCCGGAGCCACTGGAGTAGGGCAATGGGATGTTAACGGCTGTCTAACAGCTGGCCTTAAGTTAAGCTTAGCTATGCTACAACTGATGGAAACTCTCCAGCGGAACCATAAAAAGGACCAAATTCTACTCATATGTCCACACAACACCCGCTGATGCTGACGCATCCACGGGCAGAGACATTGTGGGCTCCTCATTAGAGGAAGATATAGATAGTGACTTCCTGTGCAAGTGAATCTCATGGAAATAGAAGTGGCTGGAAGTGTCTTACCGGTCAGGCCCACTCCAGCCAGCAGATGCTTCTTCATCTCCTGGAGCTGAGTGTGTATTTGCTCCAGTTTTGAGCTGAGTTCTTCTGGCAGACAGAGTTCTAGATCAGTGAGAGAACAGCAATCACTGATACACATTGATTCATGGTCAGCTGGGATATTTCTCCAGCTTCCAAACATCGGGAGCTTTTGGGGCACCTCCCTTTTAAACTGAGGTCTCTTTCCCCTGTGCAGCACTTGGGGTGGGGAATTGTTTGAGTGGGCAGTTGTTCCTGGCTACATGGCCTCATCTTTGCCGTCTGTTAAGAGAACAGTGGCAAAACTGCCACCATTTGATGAGAACCAACAGGCCAGGTTCTACTCCCATTGACAGCAGTGAACGTCTTACCGCAGACTTCCATGGGATCAGGTGCTTATCTGCACAACAGATGCTTTGCCAGTACAGTATGACTATACTGCTACAGCCGTGCTGGCAGAGCCCCCTGGTGGAGATGCAGCGTAAGCTGATAGAAGGGGGCGTTGGACCAACACAAATAAACCATCAGCTAAGCCAACAGATGCACTTCTGCTGGCATCATTGCATCTACACTGGGGATTTTGTCAGCACAGTTGTGTTGGCTAGGAGGTGCAATTCCTTCCCCCACCCTCCTAGTTACCATAGCTATGTCAACAAAACTTTGTAGTGTAGACTAAGCCCATGGGTTGACCCTTCTTGGCTACACCTAGCCTGAGTTTAGCTTGTGACCATTTCTCCCTGGGGGTGTGTGTCCCTCTCTCCCCTTCTCGCTTTCTTGCTGTTAAACTCCACAAAGCATTCCACAATATGGTTTGTATGAAAGACACTGAGCAAAGGTGAGTTGTCGAGTGGTCTATGAACCTGGAGAGAGATTTTTAACATGTTAGGTCCCCTGTGTCTGAAATTGTCCCTGTTAGTTTATTGCTAATGTTCTTCCCACTGGGGTCAAAGGTGCTGGGACAAAGGTCCAAACCTATGCTACAGCAAACACACTGGGTCTTGCGCAACAAGTGGTGATGCATCATACCGCCTCCAAATTCTCACAAACCCAGGTATCCTTTCCAGGCACCCTCTGCTAGCACTGGCACTCACTTCAGTTGCACTGGCAGACAGTTCATGTTGCAAGGGGCTCAATACGCAAAAAGCTCGCACTCGCTCGCTCTCTCTCTCTCAAAAAAAAAAAAAGCCCTTGATTGTGGGCGCTCAGTCAGTGATGCTGTGATGGCTATGCTTATCCTTGCCTGTGATGAGGAAGGATGGTTTACTAGGTAAGGCGCTAGCCGGGGACTCAATTTCCTGCTCTGCCACAGACAGACACTGACACCTTGGGAAAGTCATTTAGTCTGTGTGCTTCAGCTCCGTCTCTAAATTGGGGATAATATTTCCCTAGTTCACACAGCGCTTGTGAGGATAAATCTGTTAAAGATTGTGAAGCGCTTGGATACTACAGTAATAGGAGCCATATAAGTACCTTAGATAGATCATGTTGTTTCTGCTAGTAGATATTAGAGCTGTCATGGCACTTGGACACAATACACCCCTGCACCTTTCCTTACCCATAGTCCGAGGGTACCGTTAACCCCTACTTGAGTGTGAAGGTCGTGGGTTCTCTGCTTAACTGATTGCAAATGAAACTCACTTCGAATGGTTTCTCATTCCTTACCTGCAGGCCTGTGCCCCACCTGGAGCCACCCCTGTGATGCTGTGTCCTACCCCAGGCACCCAGTCCCAGCCCCCCCTCTTACCTTTGGCGCCTTTGGCTTTGAAAGATGATTCCACCACTCTGTCGTTGAGAGGCTGAGCGTGGCGATAGTCATTCCTCAGGGTGTTGTTCTGCCAGTCCAGCAAGGTATTCTCCAGCAGCTTGATCTTTAAGCAACATGGGCTTGTTACGGAGGGGGAAATGGGTGGCTAGCTCTTTGAAAGAGAAAACACCCCTCGCCAGACCGAGAGCGGGGTAGCTGCAGATCATGTCTCATGAGTCCTTACAGTGGCAGAGCTAGGTAGGCTATGTCTACACTGTCACTGGAAGTAAGCCTCCCCACCCAGCTCGACAGATTCACGCCAGCTTGACTCCAGCTAGCGCGCTATAAAAATCACAGGGTGGACAGTGCAGCTCGGGTGCAGACTCAGGCTCAGACCCATGGGGTCAGTTGGGCTTGATAGCCTGCTCTCCTGCACCTGCTGCAACACCCCCATGGCTATTTTTAGTGCACTACCTCATGCCCCACTAGCATGTGTCTGCTCCCCGGGTGGGGAGGCTCATTCCCAGCAGCAGTGTGTAGAGGCCCAGAATCAGGGTGTTGCAATGTCAGAACTGAGGGACACACAGGAGTAGAACAGGAACACGGCACCTGTCAGGCTCAGGGGCAATGGCTGGACTAAGTGGAAGAGGAAGTTGTTCTGACAACTATGCATGTAATGGGGATTTTGCAATAGAGTCCTATTATTTTGCTTAACAACAACTGCCAGGGGGCCTTTGAACTGTTCCCCCCCCCCCCGCCACATTAGAATGCACAGCCCCTTGTTTAGATGCAAATTCACCTCAATCACACACACCCCATTCCTATCTCTGCTGTGTCTTAAAGAGAAGGTTACACACATTATTTACCTAAGGAAAATAATTCATCATTTAAAGCTCCTTGGTGTTCTCAGTTTATTGATGTTGCTTATGCTGGGTCTCTGCCCTATGCTAAATGCCCTGGCAGATCTAGACAAGAGGACAGAGTCCCGTCCTTCCTGAAAGGTTTTGATCACTCTTGGGGGTACAGGAGACACCTGTAATCACTCATCAACAGCTCCCCTTTGTGTCCAGAGTGGAGTCATCAGCACAGCTTAATGCCTAGCCTGGAGTCTAGACCAATGTTCATCTGGCATGCAGACAAAACCTGCACTGGCCCCTAGCTGAAATAACGCCTCCATTCACACAAGGCCAATATAAACGAGGGAGTCGCTTTTCTAAAAACAACAATTATTGTTCTGTAATTATCTTTAATCTGGTCCCAAGGGCCTGCTGGTGGGTGAGTTCGTTATGCTCCTGGCTTTGTAATCCGCAAAGACTCTGCCTCAGCAGTTTTGCTGGTTGGTTCTGGCTGGTCTTCCTTGCTGTTTTTATTTTTGTTGGGTTCTGGCCCTGTTGCATTTAACTAAGCAGGGGGTTTTGCTGCTGCTTACCAGACATCAGCTATGCTCTGCTTGACAGAGATTTTAACTTAAACCACCATGGCTGCAAGATGTGGCTGCAGCTGCCACTCTTGCACCGCGAGTTTGGCTGGGGGAAAGGCAGAGAGTCGCTCTGGGTGGAGACGCACCTGTTTATGCCAAGGCTGAATTTGGCCTAGAGAGTTTAGAGATTCAATAACCTCAGACTATAAACCCTTTGAATTAGCAGTCTGGCTTGTGCTGAGTGTGGATGTCTAAGCAGCAGACGAGAGAATACGAGCCAGCACCTCTAATTCCAACAGGGACAGTCATGGTCGTATAATTAATGACACTTTCATACTAGGTTTCTTTTTGTGCCCATTTATAAATAATAAATCAGAGAAGCTTCTCCGCCTCCTTCAATTACAACGATTGTTAGACATGTTCAGCCAAACACCAATAATTTGCACTACAGCATATCACGTCACCCAGAGTGCTCTGCAAATAGATGGATCTTCACACAGACGCGCTCTCAAACAGTCATGGTTAATGTTTTCTATACCCATTGGATGGCCTAGGACAGGGGTTCTCCACCAGGGGTACACAGAGGTCATCCAGGGGGTACATCAACTCATCTAGATATCTGCCTAGTTTTACAACTATATAGAAAGCACTAGCAAAGTCAGTACAAATTACAATTTCATACAGACAATGACTTGGTTATACGGCTCTACATACTATACACTGAAAGGTAAGTACAATATTTATATTCCATTTGATTTATTTTATAATTATATGATAAAAATGAGAAAGTGAGCATTTTTTCAGTAACAGTGTGGCTGTGACACTTTTGTATTTTTAGGTCTGATTTTGTAAGCAAGTAGCTTTTAAGTGAGGCGAAACTTGGGAGTACGTGAGACAAAACAGACTCCTGAAAGGGGTTCCGTAGTCTGGAAAGGTTGAGAGCTGCTGGCGTAGGAAACCGAGGCACAGAGAGGTGAAGGTCATCCAGGGAGTCAGTGGCAGATCAGGGACTGGACCCTTGAAGGCCTGGCAAATATTATTCTCACTACACCCCACGAGGCAGGTAAGTATTGTCACGCTGAGTTACTGTCAAGACCAGGATTAGAATGTGGGAGCTCCTGGCTCCCAGCAGTATGCTCAAACCACTGGACCACACTGCCTCTGTCAAGCAGTGTGACTGGCTGAGCATCCATCACCCTGAATCTGTAAGCCAATGATCAGCCACCTGTGTCTGTCATAGAGTCTCACGTGTGAGTGCCAGGCAAAGCAATTGGAGCGCTGGTCAGAGTACTGCAGCATGGCGAACGCACCTAAGGCAATGGCCCAGCACTGCTTGGATCCAGGCCCAGTTTCCTGTGCAGCCAGAAAAGGGACAGAGCGGGGTAACACCTTACTCTTCCCAAGAACACAGGAGAGTGGGAAAGAATGAAAAACATCCCCCTACATCAGGAAAGAGCTACAACTAGTGACGAGAGCAGGGGACTGGGAATCAGGAGGTACCAAAGATTAACAGTGTGGTCTTGGGCAAGTTACTTAACAGCTGTGCCTCAGTTTCCCCAGCTGTAAAATGGGATAATGTTATTGACCTGCCTTGCATAAAGGGAAGCTACATTCATTCCTGTCTGTAAAGCACTGTGACTTTCCTGGATGGAAGGCCTTAGAGAAGGACTGAGCACTATTATGTCAAGACATCACTACAACTTTGTGCTTCTCTGCGACTTCATTCCTTTACAAAATGCCACATAGACACACACACCTCCACATGGCCCTACAACACTGCAAATAATTGCCCCAGCCCCCTCGAAAGCACCAGACAATGGAGAGTGGAGGTGTGGAGACAATTAAAGAAAGGCTGCCTGGAAGGAGGAGAGGCTGTCACATCTGGCAAGCAGCAGAGGGGGCCTTACCTGTGTGTGTGACAGGATGATGGGAGAGTCAAAAACTGTCCAGATCACACTCTCTGAGCATGGCGGTGTGGTCAGTGAGCCGTGATACCTGTAGAAGTGTGAGAGGTTTTCAGGCAGCATGGCTTGGACATCCAGTGAACTGAGCTTGGTTGACTTCCCTAAAAAGGCAACAAAACACAGCTATATAATGACCCTGGAGAGGAAAGCAGAGGACTGGTCCTGGCAGCTATGGCCAGACACTTGACAAATCTCTTCCCAAATTCACCAGGAACTAGGCCAGTGACTGAGCCAAGCAAAGGCAGATGGGCAGGGACTGTCTTTTTGTTACGGCTGTACGAGAGCTGACTGCAAACAGATTTTCTGTCCTGAGAAAAATTCTCAGATTTTTAAAAAAAATCTTCATCCTAAATCAAGATGAAAATGTAGACATTTTTTCAAGAAATGACCTCCCAAAAAACTAAAATTAATTTCAGGTCCTTCGACACTTTTCATTTCAATAAATGCAAAATGATCGGTTTAGATTTTTCACCCTTTTATATTTTTTATTTTTCACAACAAAAATAGTCAAAATGGTTCTGAAAATGTTGAAAAAAGATGTTTTTAAAATAGGTTTTGTCCAATTTTTTTAAATTAAATTTCATCAAAATGGCTACACACTTTCACCCAACTGGTTCAGTTTTGTTGAAAGGACACGTTATGATGGAAACTTGTTTCGATGAAAATTTTCTACCAACTCTAGTCTACAGCACCTTGCATAGTGAGGCTGGAGTCTATATGTGCAACTAGAATAGAGATAAATAACAATATCCATACTTGATAAGCTGATTTAATAGCTCTTTTCCTGCTCTAGGCACTTTGAAAATAAAAATCACTTTATATAAGGGCCAGGTATTATTAAGAAGACTATTTTTTATGATTCTGGACCTTCCAAGGTCCCTATGGAATTTGCCCTACACATAATGCAAGGGTGGGTTTTGTGGCTTGAGAACCAGTTTGGTGTTCGCGAGAAAGACCTGATTACACAGGTGAGTTCACCTGTCCATGGGAATCAGCTCAGGAAATCCCAGGGCAGCCCCAAACCAATAGCCCAGCGTATTGTGTTAATACTGAGTTGCTGTAGACTTTTCATTTATTTATTTATTTACTTATTTAGTGAGACTGTTTTTTCTGATGTAGCAAGCTCTGGTGGAGGCAGGGAGAAGTCCCTCCCTTTAACAGGATGCCATGGCTTGCTTAAGAATGGAAGGATGATTCTGCAATCAGCACCCCTGTTTTCTGCATGTGTGGGGAAGGAGAGAAACTGCAGGGGTGTGCAGTGGGGTATGGCTGAAGTAACCTAGTTATTTAACTGTAACTTGATATAGAATTTGTTTTTAAAAAAATGCAGCAAGCTGCCTACTAGCCTCCCCTGCTTCTCCCAGTAACAACTGCAGCGTCCAGCAACGCACATGGAACCCAATGAGCATGGGGCATCTGTAAGACTGGTAAATTACAACTGAAAGGGAAAGTCCCCATCAGCTGGGACCCTCTGGCTGAGTCACAGACCTGGGTCCTGTCATGCATGACGAGGAAGAGCATGTTAAGTTCTGATAGCTTTATGTGACCTCTGGCTCATGGGACATCTGACCTTGAAGTGGCCACTGCACCTTAAAACCAGGTAAATAATAACCCCAGTCTCCCATACCATTCATCAACCAGGCCAAGATCTATCTGGCCTTATCCATGAGAATGAAATGGATCTTCCTGTTGAGCTCACCCGCCCTGCCATCTCTCCCCTTGGGCTGTCTCCTTTAGGTCCAGGCGTACCCAGCACTTACAAGTACTGACTTTTTGGGCAACAAGAATGGAGAGGGGTGCCAGGGACTTACCAGCAAACCTGATTTTGGCCAGGTTCGAAATGAATTCACTGTAGTAGGTGTTCTCAAAATTCCCATCCTAGAAGGAGAACAGGGCTTGCTGAATAAAATGTGTAAAAGTCAAACTAGCACCAGCTCTAGCTCAGTTCAGCATGTGAGATTCACTGAGGCAGGAGCTCACACAGCCAAATACTGGAGCTGGATTTCTTAAGGGATTGGATATTTTCATGAGTAATCACCACACTTGTCATTATGGATCCGAAAGATAGAAGCCTGCACTGAATTGCACAAGAGTGCTGCAGGGTTAGAGGGTGAAGGGCTCCTCCCCGTGTCCTCCTCTTACATACACACTAAAGCATCCTAGTGTTCTTTTGTGTTAGGTGGGGGAAACTGTGGCATGGAGATGCTAAGGCTGACATTTTCAAACTTTGGGAGCATAAAGTTGGGCACCAAAGTCTGTATTTAGGTATCTGAACAACTGACTTGATTGTCAGAGTCCACTGCCTTCCATAAGATGTGTGGGTGCTCAGCACCTCTGACAATCAAGCTAGTTATGACTCAGGAAGTGTCTCAGTAGTGAGTTAGATGCCCAATGTTAAGCAACCACATCCTGAAAATTTGGGCCTAAGATCCTATACCTTTTTGGCCCTAAATGACTCACCTAAACTCAATGCATGAACTGAGAGTAGAACTCATGAGTCCTGGCCCCCGGCCCAACTGCGCTAACCACTAGACCACACTGTTCTCCCAGTGCTAGAAACAGAACCCAGAAATCCAGATGCAGTCCCTCCTCCTCTAACCACTAGACACCACTTCCCTCCCACAGCTGGGAGGAGAATCCAGGAGTCTTGATCCCCTCAGCCTCTGATCATTGCCTCTCATGAACTGCGAAGCATGAGGAAGAGAGGGAGATGCCCTTTTTCAGTGCCTGAAAGCTTCTCGTCAGCAGGCGCTCTGGAACGGAGCGAAGTTATGCCTCTCTTTATCGCACCACAATGGGATCTCAACTGCCATGTCAAATCATCTCTTGCTAGGACCGCAGATCCCTGTCTGCAGCTTTTGTCAACACGAAGCAGCGCTCAGGCCTTTGAAATGAGCACAGAGCTCTCACGAGGCTGGAGCCTGGAGGAGGCGAACAATGCTCTGGTGCTGGCAGTGGGCAGCTGAGTGGTGCTTCCCAGAGCCAGAGAAGAGAGGGGAGGGGTGACCCTTTCCCATCAGAGAGCCAGACCTCTGAGTCCAGTTAGTAAGGTCAGTGAACACACAGACATTCAGCCACGTCCATGACCTAAAGCCAGTCACAGCACTCCCGAGGCAGAAGATCGGTCACTAATTTGAGCTTCCCTGCCCCCCATCAAATAGTTATTCTGTTATAATTTCTTCTTATTACAATAACACCTAGAGGCCCCAACTCAGAGGGGTGCCCCATATGGGTGCTGGAACAATGGATGCGGGGGGGGGGTGTGCTGCAGCACCCCCAACTTGAAATGGTTTCTAGTATAGACTGGGTTTACAGTTTGGGTCAATGGGTCTCAGTACCCCCACTATAAAAATTGTTCCAGCCCCCCTGGTGCCCCATGGTGCTAGGTGCTGTGTATACATCTAGCAGGAGACTCTCCCTGCCACAAAGCACTTGATGTCTAAACAGACAAGGGAGACAACAGGTAGGAGAAAGGGAGTGTTGTTATTGGGCCCAAGTTACAGATGGGGAACTGAAGGATGAGGAGTCTGAGGCCCAGGCAGCTGATTTCAAGGGAAGCTAGGAGTCTAAATGCCATTGAGGATCTGAGGCTAAGTGACTTGCCCAGGGTCACACAGTGAGTTTGTGGCAAAGCTGGCCTGGGAGTTGAGCCCAGCTCTCCTGTATCCCAGGCCCATTCTCTAAATGAGCATGCCTCCTCCCTATTATTATTTACCCACAATGTTTCTTTTCCGTCATTCATCCAGAACTGCTTCTTCTACTCTGTCTGCCTCGATGCTGCTCCACCTTCCCTCTCTCACATCCATGTGCCTACGGGGCTCTTGCTTTACCTACTAACATCTGCCACTTTGTAGCTTTCCCCCAGGGCTCGTACTATGGGGTTGTTCAACTCAGTCTGTGAGGGTGTGGGTTGAGTGGTAGGGGTATCAGCTCACCTTCCCCCCACTCCTGGGCTAGGACACCCTCCCTTAGACAGCTCT
Organism: Lepidochelys olivacea; assembly: GCF_965140295.1. Lineage (NCBI taxonomy): Eukaryota > Metazoa > Chordata > Testudines > Cheloniidae > Lepidochelys > Lepidochelys olivacea. Next base: position 20,519,081 of record NC_140428.1, read on the forward strand.
GATCTCAGACTCTTCCTCTTTGTACCAGCGGGAGCTGCCTGTAGTACAGAGCCCATGCACTTGCCAGAAGGGAGCTGTTGGACACAGGAGCCTGGGCCTTCAAAATAATCGCAGCTGGGGACAGGACCACTCCAAGGACAATGAAAGGCTGAGCCGCATCATTGTCCACAGGCAAGTTTCACCTCTCTCCTCCCCCCTGGCAACGAGAGGAGGCCATAAGAGAAAAAATATATTCATCACCCAGTGCAGGCAAAGGAGTCGGACCCAGTCTGCAGTGGAACCAGTGTGGTTCTGTGACATGGGGAGAGGGCAGTGCATGAGAGGGCGGCACAGGGAGTGCTAATCCCAGGCATTCCCCGGAGCCACGTTCCAAAGGGGTCACTGTGTGCAATACAAAGGCTGAAGGAGCACCCCATTAGGCACGTCCACCAGCCATGTGCTACAGGCAGGTGGGATAAGCTACTCTAGCCTAGAAGCCTGGGCCAGGGAGGAGCTGCGACACTCTGAGCAGGGAAAGATCCGCCCCTGGCTGCTCCAGTAATGTGCTGGAGAGAGGACTGGGGGGTAGATGCACTAATGCTTTCCCCGTGCAATGCAAACACGCTGAACAAAGGAAAGAGAGGCATAAGCTTTTTTTTGCATAGAACTGCTGCTGTGACCAGGGAGGGAGTGACTGGCTGTCATTCCGTGAGAATCCAGGGGTCACTTTCAAGCTGGGGGTATTGTGGGCTCAAGGTCTTCAGGGGGAAAAAATGGAGCTGAGATTTTTTACAATGGGGGAAAAAGCAAATTTAAATTAATAAAGGGACTGGAAGGGATGGCTCTGGGGATTGGTGATAGACTATGAAGACTTCACCTTTAACGTGGCTGGTTCAGATTCGTCCACAGGGGCCACTTAGGGGTTGTTTGGTAGCCTGTGTGACATGACTTTAGTGGGTCTCTGCCCAGTTCCAGTGGGCACGTGTCTACATCACAAAAACCACTGCCAATAACTGGTCAACTTGCCTGGCAGCATCAGTGGCTATCTGGCCCGCAGAGAAAAGCTGAGTGTCAGCCCCACCTGTAATACAGCCCGCTCTTCTCCCCAGGCGGGGAAAATGAAGGTCATGTGACTGGTGGATCACATGACCCACCAATCAGGTAGGGGATAGATAAGCAAGAGTCGGGGGGGCAGAGAGACTTTGGGTGAGGCAAAAGACTGAGTTAGAGGTGCATGGTGGTTGTTGTGAAACCTTCTGAAGTAGCTAGGGAAGACTCTTTGCCAGCTGGTTTCCAAGGTGGGGTAGAAGATTGCATGATACCCCCACAAGGGGTCTTGGAGAGAGGGCTGGTGTTTGGAAGGTTTCGGGTTTTTTGGGGGGTTGTTTTTTTGTTTTTTTTTTAAAGACTTTATTGACTCACCTAGGTGAAACTGGTGATGGAAAACTTAAAAGGGCTGGGGAGAAGCATTGTGTGAGCCCTGGAAAGAGGGCTGTGTGATCCCCTAGCTAAGAGGGAAGGGTTTGGGCCTGGAAGGCTCCTAGAAATTGCATGGAAAGATTTAAAAAAAAAAAAAAAAAAAAAAAAAAGTCACCCCACCCCCTGAAGTAGGGGTTGCCAGGTGTCTGGTTTTTGGTGCTGCAGGGCTAAGCTAGGCTAGTCCCTACCTCTCTTGGCACTGGGCTGTGCCCTGGAAGCGGTCAATGGGTCCAGCTTGTAGATGTGGTGTCCATGGGGCTCTGTATGCTGCCTCCAGAACCTTTGCTCAGAGTGGCACTCCCATGGGCTGGGAACTGTGGCCAATTGGAGCTGGGGGGGTGATGCCTGAACGTGAGAGCAGTGTATAGAGCCTTCTACCTGCCCTCCCCCCACACAGGAGCCAGACCTGCTTCTGGGGTGGAGCCAGGGCTGGCAGGGAGCCTGCCTTAGCCCTGCTGTGGTGCTGACCGGGATCCGCCTGAGGTAACCCCCTGAGCCCTCCCCCAAGCCCCTCATCCCTGGCCCCAGCCCAGAGCCCTCACCCCTCTGCACTCCAACTCCCTGCCTCAACCCATAGCCCCCTCCCACACTCTGAAACCCTTGGCTCCAACCTGGAGCCCCCCCTCCTGCACCCTAAACCCCTCATCCCTAGCCCCAGCCCAGATCCTGCACCCCAGCCCAGTGAAAGTGAGTGAGGGTGGAGGAGAGTGAGTCACAGAGGGGAAAGGTAATGAGCAGGGGGGTGGGGGCCTCAGGGAAGGGGCTGGAGCGGCCTCGGGGACATACCTAGTGTGTTTGGTTTTGTGTGATTAGAAAGTTGGCAACCCTACCCTGAAGGGAAGTTTTGCTTTAGGTAGCCTGGACTATGGAAAGCTCCTGGAAGACCCAGGGGGGAATTGAAGGTGGGGTGTCTGCAGGGCCACCCACTGCCATGAGGTGGAGCGAGGGAAAGGGTGTTCTGGCCACAGGCAGTCTCAGCAGAGAGGCCAATGACTGAATGGGCCATGGGAATGAATTCTTCTCTCATTCCAAACAGGGCTCTGCCCAGACCGGGGAAAGAGGTGCTGGGAGCGGGGGAGCAGAACCTACCATCTGTGTTCTGGGCCTGAATAGATTCCATTCCAAAACCTTTCAAATGCACGGAACTCCCACAAAAATCTTACTCTGGAAATATTTCCAAGCATGAAGCAGGGTCTCTGCAAGGACTCGGATCAGGTTATTTCTGTTACCAGGCAGGCGAACTCTGTTGTGGTGACCATTCCAATGGGTGCTCCTTTGTGTTGGGTGCTGCAGAGCTGCCCCTGCGCCACTGTGCTTTTTGCTGTGGCGCTCATGGTGCGCTAGAGGATGGGGCGATGGATTTCTTTGCTTCTGCTGGGGTTCACCCCCATCTCAGGAGCCTCTAGCCCCCTCCTGTGCTCAGTGACCGTCTAACCCTGGCTCCCAAATAGTTCAAAAAAACAACCATGGCATGTCCCGTGGAAGGTAACTCTTAATGTCTGTTCCCATCCTTCACAAAAGCCCTTCTGGCAAAACTGTGACCTGGTGGTCAGCCTTCTACCACTGAATGAGTTGAGGGGTGATGACCCATCTCAGCAGTGTTCTGCCGTGGGTGACCCTTGAAAAGCCAATAACCTACAGCAAGCAAAAGGAATAGTCTATAGCAAGCACCTTCCACCACCATTGTGGTCCAGAAGATAGTGCCCTGGACTAGGGCGGGAGATCTGGATTTCTCTCCCCGCCCACAAGCTCCATCTAACTGCTACATACCCTTGGACATGTCCTTTCACCTCCCTGTGCCCCTGTATTCCCATGTCTGTTCAATCTGCTAGGGCAGGGGCTGTCTCTTACTATGTGTTCGTACAGTGCCTCGCGCAATGGGGCTCTGCTCTTGTTTGGTGTTGTGTTCATAGCATGCATGCAGCAATTAGATAGAAACATAAATACGCCCGTTGGAAGGCTGCAGTGTCACACTGCTTTATTCCTTAGCATTCAGAATAACAAAAGCACCCAAAAATGGGGAGAGAACAGGCTTGCTCCCTAAGGCAGAGGGGCACAACTCACCCCACCTAGCTTTAAGCTGGTTCTTTCCAGATTGACTCTGATCAGAGCCCCCTAGCCTGCAAGCTAGTTCTTAACCTTGTTCTTAAAGTGACCACCTACAATTCCAACAAATACACTTCAGTTAGGCCTGCTACATGCTACTGCAGAACAAATAATAATGTCCCATACCCACTCGCCAACCTGTTCCCTCTCCCTGTAGAGCTACAACCTACCACATAGAGGAAAGCAAGCACTGCCAGCCCGTTCAGCTTGTCTTTTGCTTCTTCAAAACTGGAGTAGTTACCGGAGTTGTAATGGACAATGTGCAGCTGTAGGAGAACAAGACAAGGTCAGTCCAAGGCTGGGGACTGGTGGTCAAGCTGCCTTTAGCTCTTGAAAGAATAGTCTCCGACTGAAGGGATAGCCAGTGCCCAACCTTCTCTTGGTCCTGCTAACCTAATGCAGACACCCAAGCCTTCAGCAACAAGGGTAGGGGAAAATATTTTAGGACCAAATTTCTAGCCTCCATGACACTCAGGTAGCTGTGGTGACTTCAGTGCACAGTGCTGGAAGAATTTGGCCCTAAATGTTTATCACAAACCTGTGTTGCTGAAAGCCTGTTTGATTGGGATTGTGCAGGTGCGACTAGAGCGGTAGCATGGCCCACAGTGGCTAGTGTGTTGGACTTCGATACTTGGGGTCTAATCCTGGCTCTGCCACCAATCTGCTGAGTAACGTTGGCCAAGTCACTTCGTTTCTTTCTTTAGAACGCAAACTCTTCAGGGCAGGGATTGACTCTTACTGTGTTTGCACAGCACCTAGCACAGTAGGTTCCCTCCTCACATTTGTGGCCTTTAGGTGCTACTGCAATGCTCACTTTCCTCCTCCTTCCTTAAAGCTACTAGCTGTAGCTCAGGTCCCGCCATTGACCTTTAACGCAAGAAGGCTTTTCTTTGCTTACTGCCTGTAGGGCTGAGGCTTGTGAACAGATGCCGAAGAGAGAGTCCTTGTGCAGCAGCAAACCTTCATTTTGCAAAGGTGGTTTGGCTCTAAGGGCTGACCAAAGAGCCAATAACTCCATATTACTCATAAGCAGGATTCCCTCCTGGGTTTTAAAAGTAGGAAGGAAAAACATCTGTGATACTCCTTTTTGCAACGATTGCAATTAAAGAGCAGTTTGAGAAAACAAATGTTACGGGCCTGATCCAAACCCCCTTGGCTGCCATGAGAATTGTTTTTCCTTTTCATTTAATTGCTTTCAGAATCAGGCCCAATATAAGGAAAAATAAAAATGTATTAACATATCCCTGAGCCCCTATTAAACAGCCTTTGCTAACTGCAGCTGCAAACGTCAGACAGGGAAAAGCATTTGCCATTCTTGTTGCTTTCTGAGGGCCAGCCCTTTGCTGCACATGATCTTGTCTGCCAAAGCTTGGCAGCTCCCTTCTGTGAAGTGGGCTGTCACAGAATGGGCCCTGGGGCAAACAGCTAAAATGGAGATTAATTCTAGCTCTGTATTCCCCCCTCAGACACACACATCACAATGCATGTGGTGAACTTTGGCCTGCCACTGTAAGCAAAGAGCAACCATGCGGAAGACAGTGGATAAAGCAGTCGGGGAACCTTTGACAGTCAAGGGCTGGAGTCTTATTTCTAAACATGAAAGAGCCTTGGCTAGTGGAATACCAGAGCTTTTCTCCTCTCTCTCTCTCTCCCTTCTTGCTAGGACTGTCTTTTAATAACCCCCACCTCAGTCAATTAGGTTCATTGCCAAAGAAACTGACTAACAGCCTGATCAGAGTCAAAGCTCAAACTACAGGGGCTTCTGCCTCAATCTCCCTATTGGCTATAGCATGCAGTGATGGAACCTGGCCAGAAATAAGACATGGCCCAAATTTTGCTGCTTGTTGTGCCTTAATTTTCTACCTCCTTGGACCTTTTGCACCCATCTGGACACGATGAGTGTAAAATGCATCTATATCAGAATCCTTCTCTCGCTCACATCAGTGGTAGCATTTTACATCCACTTTGCATTCTCCTCTAACAAGGGGAAATGACTACCCAAGGCAGTGGCAAATCAGGCCCATGGACATCAGTGGAGTTGCTCCAGATTTAAAGCAACGTAACCCAGACAGCCCTCTACATTTAAAGCAATTCACAGGGTGCTGTGTTTGCCAACAGAGGTTTTCTTTTAACATGGGATTTTCCTGTGTTGTTTGTTGTTGCTGTCCCCCCGCCCCATGAGGGGAAAGAAGGCAACCCTCTCCCTTTATGAGGAGGAGGCATGTCTTCCCCTTAAACAGGTACCTCCGCGAAGTATCTCATTCCATCCACGGTATGTTCGGAGCCACTGGTCTCCAGGTCCAGCCCGCCCCAGTGCAAGTGCATCTGGACAGCCGTGAAGAGGCTTGGGAGCCCTTTGGTGATGTGCATGGTGGGTGGCAAATCAATCTGGACTGCAAGATAGGAGAATAAGATGACACTAAATGGATGCAGCTGGTCCTGATGCTGCAAATACTTAATACACTGTATACAGCTTAGTGGGGAGAGCAGCTTCATGGAACTCAGTTGGGCTGCTCCTGCTGGTGGGGTAAACTCCCTAGCCTCTGTTTAGGAAAGCACTTGAGCATGGGAGTACTCCTAGTGAAGTCAGTGGGATACTCAGGATACCTGCTTAGGGTTAGGCAGATGCTTAAAGTTATTTCCTGATCTGGGGCCTGTGCTCCATAGGGGGTGTTTGCAAGATCAGTCACCCTGAATGCTGGCATGTCCTAGTGCTAAGGCTGCTCTGGAGAAAGCGTGAGTTTAGGCATGTTGGTTTGTATGATCTCTGTAGATGGGGTTTATCTGATCTAACGAATGCATCTTGCGGCTGGGATGCTGGTGCCTGAACTCTATGAAACTCTTTTCGAAAGCAAAAACGGTCTAAGGTCAGATAATCAATGTTGCACACTAGATGAGTGTGAGAGAGAGGGGATCTGCGCACATCGGTGCATCTGCAAACTACAGTCCACTGAGTCGGACATGCCTGACATAAATATGTACGTGTCTGACTTTTTCTGCAATGCTCCAGAATGGGAGGAGAGTGGACATGTCACACAAGTGCAATTTTCAAAGGGTGATTGTATGAGCATCTTCAGTTCCACCCATGCAATCTTCAGTGAATTAAAACTACAACTGACTTTAATATATTAGATCCAATGAGTGAAGAAAGAGCCATCTGCTACAATTCTAATTGCTTATCGGTGGCTAAAATATTAATGGCCAGACTCTTGCAATCTCCAGTGCTTCCCATGGGGCTTGTAGGATTCAGCACTTCTTGGGATCAGGCCAAGTGGTCTAAAGTGCTGCTGTTGACTCCAGGGGGGAGCAGGATTGAGCCACAGTGACTATCTCGTTCATTCCATGAGGTAATAAAGGTGCAAATCCCAAGGCCTGTTCTCCATACCCAAGTAATGCTACAGCCTCTGCTTAAGGTTAGATGTAGTGTGAACTGTCCATGGCTATGGAACGAGAGATGCTCCAGGCCCTGTTTACTGTATTGAGGCAGTAACCTGCCACCCTCCTGAGATTAGCAGTGATGTCACAGCCCTGCTGCCCTCCTCTTTGGGGCAGGGAAGGTAGTTGGACAAGCCCCCACTGCTTACCTGAGTGCCCATTGTTGGTCATGGTGAAGTTCCCCTGCAAGGGTCCATCGTAACCAGTCAGCTCCAGCTGTGTGAGCTGCGGGTTGTACCTCACTTTCCTCTTCTGAATGTCAATGGGGGACTGGTGCTTGCCAGCACAGGCTGCAAAGTGCTTTCCCCAGTGCATTTCATCCAGCTCTCCAGCTGCAAAGCCGAGAAGAAGCAGAGCAGGCTCTTACAAAGCGGCAGGAGTCCTGCTGGCCCACTGGCGATGAGTTGTTCCTTGCTCAGCAGCAGGGCCGCAGAGCATCCCCCTCTGATTATTACAACTCCAGGAACTGCATGTCTGAAAGACTGATCTACCTTCCCTAGTGTGAAAATGTGCATCGTTCCGGCTGCATGACAACTGCCCCACCAGGCAGGAAACCTGCCTCCCCCTAATATCCCATCTCTACTAATGGCTGGAGGCTGAACCTGTATTGAAATAGAAGTGGTGTTTATACAGACAGTGATGTTTATATCTACTTCAGGGGACAGAGGCATGAAGTCTGGGTTCTTTTCTAATGAAAGCTGCGAACTGCGCTAAGCCAATTGTCTCAGTTTGTCAGAGGTGGGGGCCCACGGAGGATTGTCAGCAAATTCTCTACTTTTTTTTAAAAAATTATTTATATAGGCACTATCAAGGAAATAAGGAATGGAAAAGGGGAGAGGGTTTAAAATAAATTAAACCTCTTGCGTGTTTTTTCCTAACTCATCTCACTTGCTGTCTGGAGCTTCTTTGGTCCCTTGAATGCTCTCTACTAAGACACTAACTTGTCAGTGCTTTACAAATAAGAATTGGCACTTTCAATCCCACCTTTCATTTGAGGATCACAAACCTTTTTATTCTCACTGATTAAACCATATACTACCTCTTTAGGGTAGGTAAATAGTACTAATTCCTTTTTATACATCGGTAAACTGAGGCCTGGGGAAGTTTAAGTGACTTGTGAGTCAGTCGTAGATGTAGAAATAGAACCCAGGAGTCCTGGTTTGCCACTCATTTGCTCTAAATCACTAGCTAACATTCCCTCCCTTTTAATATATAAAGCAATAAAATTTCTGCTTCAATTTCCACTTCAATTCAATGTAAGTATTTAACACCTTCCACAACCCCAGTGCCATCCAAATAATTAAGCACTGCTTTAATCTTTGAAGGCTCTTTGCTCTCGCTGTACTGTTGTATTCAGGACTTTATGGAACTTTTATGTCCTCTGTCACTACTCTGGCTTAGAATCAGTTTGGAAATCCATTCTTCCTTTTCCAGCAGTTCCCTTTGCCATTTACAGCATGTTGATCTATTTCAGAGTCAGAATACCAGAGCCAAGGTAAACCCTTAAGCTGTTGCTGAAATCTCCCACTGAGAATTCAACAGTACAGGGTGCTGGTCTGGCTTTTTAACCATTTTTTAAAAAATCTTTTAATTGTTCAAAGCTATTTCAGCATCTGCCAAGTGTTTTTCTGTTTGTTTGTTTTGTTATTACTACATCATTATAAACCTATTTCAACATCTGAGACCTTTTCTTTTCTTTCATTTTACTTTGGGAAAGTCCGTTTTTGCAGGTACTGTAGTTTGTTTAATTCCCAGACATGCATCAGTGAGGTAATTGCACAGATGCTCCAGAGATGTTGGTGAAAAGATTCCAAAGATAATTGTTGTAAGCAGCCCAGTGTGCTAACTGGAATTTAAAAAAAAAAAAAAATTAAATCAAGAACTTTAGTTCCCCCACTGTGGCAGCCTGCTTCAAAACCCATTGAAATCCATGGAAAGGCTCCCAGTGACTTCAACAGATTCTGAAAAAAACTAAGAATTAAGCAAAATTTCACGAGGGCAAATATGCAAACAGCAGCCCTCTACCTCTGTATCCATGTTCCACAGGCTGTGAAAGTAAAATAGTGAGCAAGCAGTTATCCAAAGGGAAAGCTCTTTTTTTTTCTTTCCAGGATCAGCAAAAGGTCAGCTTTTATTCTAAAGCCCTGTAAAGATTTTTCTCGTTGTTTGCACCCCATTGTTCTCTCTGACAATATGTTCCAATCACACAAAGGAATGGAGAAGGTTGGCAGTGAAAAGAACCACTTTTAAAATACACAGTCATCAATGAAGTGAAATAAATTAGCTGCCATGTTTTTTTCGAATAGACCAGCTGAAAAGCCCAGCTTTACCTCCAGCCACAGGTGACTGTCTTAAGCAGCCTGGTGGAGCCAGCAGCACTTAAAAACCAGTTGCTTGCTTGTGCTCGTTACCTTTGTATGTCCAGTGCATTATATGAGAAGCGCTGAGATGCACAAGGAGCAGGTGCAGCAAGGTGGCTGGAATCCTCATGGCTCTTGCAGTGTCTGAAATCAGAACCGAGCTGGGAAATGCATTTCTTTGACAATCCCAGAAAGTGTAAATAACAATTTACTCAAAGTCCAGCCCTTCTGCTATCTGTCCCATCCTTCTGCTCTCCCTGCTGAAACAGTAACCACCACCAGGGATATTTTACGTGGGCTGCTAGCTACCACTGCTAAAAGCATTTTATTGATCCACTCACAGAGACTGCCAGTTCTAATGAAACAGAAGGTTACTCCACTAATGCCCTTGAGGTCAGCTTCTGACATGCACTTGATTTATACCTTTCTGGCCACTTTTCCTGTCTGGCTGTTCCCCCTGAGCAGGGCTGTGAGCTTCCATACAACAGTGCCTTGCAAATATTAACACTTAACGCTCTTCTGCTGCAGAGCTCAAAGCAGCACTGTTTTGCAGAGCAACAGTCTGAGGCAGAAAGAGGTTAAGAGACTAATTTTCAGAGGTGCTGAGTATGCACAGCTATATTTGAAATCAATGGGACCTACAGGTGCTCAACCCCTACCACCGGGGCCAGATTTTCCCCCCTAAAATCTATGGGACTTGGGCACCAAAGTGCTTTTGAAAATCCCACTAAGGTGTCTATCCGCATCTTTAGGTGCCTAAATACCTTTAAAATCTGGCCCCAAGTGACTTGCCCAAGGTCACGCAGCATGTCAGTGGCAAAGCTGGGACTAGACCCCAGGTCTCCTGTCTGCTATGCTGAAGTCCTGTTCATTAGACTATGCTAATGTTGTAAGAACAACCTTGGCAACCTGTACTCCTCTCTGCCTAATAAACCCCTACCAATAATGTCCCCAAACCAAAATGAATAATAAAATCAAAGAGCCTCCTGCAAGCAGCATTTTAACCCCAAAAAGGGAGAAATGCCAGACTCCATGAAGTCCACTAAGTACTTTGCTATGGCAATAGATTTTACATTGACGGTGCTTAGATACTATGGTAATGGCCAGATAGATAGATCATGTCAATAAAATCTCCAGTTCTTCTGCCCTCGCTGTCTCCGCTAGTTTCAGTAATGTTGCGCTGCCTTGCAGTGATGACTTAAGAAAGCCACAGCCAGAACAGGTACGGGAGTTGCAGATTTCATTTAAACTTGGCTTTCTGGGGCTTGCATCAAGCTGAAGAATGGGAAATGCTGTTTTGTTTTTAATCTCATCATTTGTCCATGAATGGTTAATTTTAAAAGGCCTTTTTTCTTCTATATCCCACACACCATGTGTTTAAAGTTTGGGAACTGCTGTACTATTGAGTTACTTAATCTGATGTGTATTTTTCTCCCCCTCCCCCACCTCTAAAGAAGTCATTTATTCTGACAGCTGCACTGAACTGTGTAAGGACTGAACTAATCAAACACGTCCTGCAATGCATTTCATAATCCTTGTGTATCCAGTTGGGTAAATAGTCCTTGGAATTAGCTGAGGGAGAAATTTTAGGGGTTTATACCTGTTTTCGCTCCAGAATTCCACATAGGATCACATCTGAGGACGAACAAGACACTAGACAGGAGGTCACTTCTGCACCAAAGCATCCCTTCTGTCCCCCACCCTGACTTGCATTGAACATGGATGTTATTTGGGAACAATCTGTTTCCCTAGCCCGTCCTTTATTGATCAGCTCCCTAGGGGCGACCCAGATGTTTTGAAATGAAGCCCATTGCAAGCTTGTGCTGGTGCTGGGATTGCTGGAGGTGGGGTGAATTCATGTTACATGAAGCCGTTCTGCTCAGTGCCCAAGCTGTGGGATTTACTTGGAGTTTTCTGGAGGACAAACAAGAAATTTAGGCCAAGAGTGGTCACTAATTGTGGGAACTTCCCTTGTTTAGAGCCCAACCTGAGACATCAGATGATGTGGAAACAGCTGAAGTACTCATTGCTTCCCGCCCCCTGCCCCCTCTGTCTTCACAGATAAGGTCAGCTCCACACTGATGTCCTGGGCAACACAGCATGGGGAGGAGGGTGAGCAGCCCTCAGTGCTGAAAGAACAGGTTAAGAACTATTTAGAAAAGCTGGACATGCACAAGTCCATGGGTCCAGATCTAATGCATCTGAGGGTGCCGAGGGAATTGGCTGATGGGATTGCAGAGCCACTAGCCATTATCTTTGAAAACTTGTGGTGATTGGGGGAGGTCTCAGAGGATTGGAAAAAGACAAATGTAGTGCCCATCTTTTAAAAAAGGGAAGAAGGAGAACCTGGGGAACTACAGACCTGTCAGCCTCACCTCAGTCCCTGGAAAAATCATGGAGCAGGTCCTCAAGGAAACCATTTTGAAGCACTTGGAGGAGAGGAAGGTGATCAGGAACAGTCAAAATGAATTCACCAAGGGCAAGTCATGCCTGACCAACCTGATTGCCTTCTATGACGAGACAACTGGCTCCGTGGATATGGGGAAAGCAGTGGACATGATATATCTTGACTTCAGCAAAGTTTTTGATACGGTCTCCCACAGTATTCTTGCCAGCAAGTTAAAAAAGTATGGATTGGATGAATGGACTATAAGGTGGATAGAAAGCTGGCTAGAGGTCAGGCTTGATGGGTAGTGATCAACACTCGATGTCTAGTTGGCAGCCGGTATCAAGCCGAGTGCCCCAGGGATTGGTCCTGGGGCCTGTTTTGTTCAACATATTTATTAATGATCTGGATGATGGGATGGATTGCACCCTCAGCAAGTCTGCAGATGACACTAAGCTGGGGGGAGAGCTAGATATGCTGGAGGGCAGGGATAGGATCCAGGGTGACCTAGACAAATTGGAGGATTGGGCCAAAAGAAATCTGATGAGGTTCAACAAGGACAAGTGCAGAGTCCTGCACTTAGGACAGAAGAATCCCATGCATTCCTACAGGCTGGGGACCGACTGGCTAAGCAGTTCTGCAGAAAAGGACCTGGGGATTACAGTGGACGAGAAGCTGGATATGAGTCAGCAGTGTGCCCTTGTTGCCAAAAAGGCTAATGGCATCTTGGGCTGCATTAGGAGGAGCATTGCCAGCAGATCGAGGGACGTGATTATTCCCCTCTATTTGGCACTGATGAGGCCACAGCTGGAGTACTGTGTCCAGTTTTGGGCTCCACGCTACAAGAAGGATGTGGAAAAATTGGAAAACGTCCAGCAGAGGGCAACAAAAACGATTAGGGGACTGGAACACATGACTGATGAGGAGAGGCTGAGGGAACTGGGCTTGTTTAGTCTGCAGAAGAGAAGAGTGAGGGGGGATTTGATAGCAGCCTTCAACTATCTGAAGGGGGGTTCCAAAGAGGATGGAGCTCGGCTGTTCTCAGTGGTGGCAGATGACGGAACAAGGAGCAATGGTCTCACGTTGCAGTGGGGGAGGTCTAGGTTGAATATTAGGAAACACTATTTCACGAGGAGGGTGATGAAGCACTGGAATGGGTTACCTAGGGAGGGGGTGGAATTTCCATCCTTAGAGGTTTTCAAGGCCCGGCTTGACAAAGCCCTGGCTGGGGTGATTTATTTGGGGATTGGTCCTGCTTTGAGCAGGGGGTGGGACTAGGTGACCTCCTGAGGTCCCTTCCAGCCCTGATCTTCTATGATTCTGTCCTATCCCCACTTTCCCCTGGAACTCTAGCTGAAATCAGCAGGCACCGCACATGCTCAGCAACTCCAGAAATCAGACCTTAAGTGTCTCAGGCTGGGCAACCAAAATTAGCAGCTGTTTTTGAAAACTTTGGCCTTGGGTTTGTGCTGATTTCAGGGGCAAATTCTAGTTTCTAAGGGGAGGCAAATGTATGCATCCCTTTTATCCTATGCATGAGCCCTATTCCCCTTTCAGAGTAAATCATACCCGCTATCTCTTCCCCATACCATTAAAAACTATCCTGTCAGGGACAATCCCTCAGTGGCAGGAGACAGCTTGGATGACCTGATACATCTTTGCCATCTCTAATGTTTATTATGGGCTAGAATCTCATCTGGTGTAAGTGGGAAAAGCACAATTGACTCTCATGGTACTCCACTAATTTACACTCTGTGATTTCATGAATCTGTGTTACCCTTCAGAGTGAGTTTCACAAATGCCCCTGGCAGCTCAGAGAACTAATAAGTGGCCCTGCAATCCACATGTAACCAGCAGCTATACCAAAATGGTAGTGTCACAAACAGCAGGGTCTCAGCTAGTATTCAATGAACACTCTGACTGCATCAGTAAATACAGGCACCTCAGAGACTTGGTGGGATAACTCACATGACTGGAGTACTGTCATGGATGGTTATAAACTGTTCAGGAAGGACAGGCAGGGCAGAAAAGGTGGGGGAGTAGCACTGTATGTAAGGGAGCAGTATGACTGCTCAGAGCTCCGGTACAAAACTGTAGAAAAACCTGAGTGTCTCTGGATTAAGTTTAGAAGTGTGTGCAACAAGAGTGATGTAGTGGTGGGAGTCTGCTATAGACCACTGGACCAGGGGGATGAGGTAGATGAGGCTTTCTTCCGGCAGCTCACGGAAGCTACTAGATCACATGCCCTGATTCTCATGGGTGGCTTTAATTTTCCTGATATCTGCTGGGAGAGCAATACAGCAGTGCATAGACAATCCAGGAAGTTTTTGGAAAGCGTAGGGGACAATTTCCTGGCGCAAGTGCTAGAGGAGCCAACTAGGGGGGGCGCTTTTCTTGACCTGCTGCTCACAAACCGGGTAGAATTAGTGGGGGAAGCAAAAGTGGATGGGAATCTGGGAGGCAGTGACCATGAGTTGGTTGAGTTCAGGATCCTGACGCAGGGAAGAAAGGTAAGCAGCAGGATACGGACCCTGGACTTCAGGAAAGCAGACTTCGACTCCCTCAGGGAACGGATGGCCAGGATCCCCTGGGGGACTAACATGAAGGGGAAAGGAGTCCAGGAGAGCTGGCTGTATTTCAAGGAATCCCTGTTGAGGTTACAGGGACAAACCATCCCGATGAGTTGAAAGAATAGTAAATATGGCAGGCGACCAGCTTGGCTTAATGGTGAAATCCTAGCGGATCTTAAACATAAAAAAGAAGCTTACAAGAAGTGGAAGGTTGGACATATGACCAGGGAAGAGTATAAAAATATTGCTCGGGCATGTAGGAATGATATCAGGAGGGCCAAATCGCACCTGGAGCTGCAGCTAGCCAGAGATGTCAAGAGTAACAAGAAGGGTTTCTTCAGGTATGTTGGCAACAAGAAGAAAGCCAAGGAAAGTGTGGGCCCCTTACTGAATGAGGGAGGCAACCTAGTGACAGAGGATGTGGAAAAAGCTAATGTACTCAATGCTTTTTTTGCCTCTGTCTTCACTAACAAGGTCAGCTCCCAGACTGCTGCGCTGGGCATCACAAAATGGGGAAGAGAAGGCCAGCCCTCTGTGGAGATAGAAGTGGTTAGGGACTATTTAGAAAAGCTGGACGTGCACAAGTCCATGGGGCCGGACGAGTTGCATCCGAGAGTGCTGAAGGAATTGGCGGCTGTGATTGCAGAGCCATTGGCCATTATCTTTGAAAACTCGTGGCGAACGGGGGAAGTCCCGGATGACTGGAAAAAGGCTAATGTAGTGCCAATCTTTAAAAAAGGGAAGAAGGAGGATCCTGGGAACTACAGGCCAGTCAGCCTCACCTCAGTCCCTGGAAAAATCATGGAGCAGGTCCTCAAAGAATCAATCCTGAAGCACTTGCATGAGAGGAAAGTGATCAGGAACAGCCAGCATGGATTCACCAAGGGAAGGTCATGCCTGACTAATCTAATCGCCTTTTATGATGAGATTACTGGTTCTGTGGATGAAGGGAAAGCAGTGGATGTATTGTTTCTTGACTTTAGCAAAGCTTTTGACACGGTCTCCCACAGTATTCTTGTCAGCAAGTTAAGGAAGTATGGGCTGGATGAATGCACTATAAGGTGGGTAGAAAGCTGGCTAGATTGTCGGGCTCAACGGGTAGTGATCAATGGCTCCATGTCTAGTTGGCAGCCGGTGTCAAGTGGAGTGCCCCAGGGGTCGGTCCTGGGGCCAGTTTTGTTCAATATCTTCATAAATGATCTGGAGGATGGTGTAGGTTGCACTCTCAGCAAATTTGCGGATGATACTAAACTGGGAGGAGTGGTAGATACGCTGGAGGGGAGGGATAGGATACAGAAGGACCTAGACAAATTGGAGGATTGGGCCAAAAGAAATCTGATGAGGTTCAATAAGGATAAGTGCAGGGTCCTGCACTTAGGACGGAAGAATCCAATGCACCGCTACAGACTAGGAGCCGAATGGCTAGGCAGCAGTTCTGCGGAAAAGGACCTAGGGGTGACAGTGGACGAGAAGCTGGATATGAGTCAGCAGTGTGCCCTTGTTGCCAAGAAGGCCAATGGCATTTTGGGATGTATAAGTAGGGGCACAGCGAGCAGATCGAGGGACGTGATTGTTCCCCTCTATTCGACATTGGTGAGGCCTCATCTGGAGTACTGTGTCCAGTTTTGGGCCCCACACTACAAGAAGGATGTGGATAAATTGGAGAGAGTCCAGTGAAGGGCAACAAAAATGATTAGGGGTCTAGAACACATGACTTATGAGGAGAGGCTGCGGGAGCTGGGATTGTTTAGTCTGCAGAAGAGAAGAATGAGGGGGGATTTGATAGCTGCTTTCAACTACCTGAAAGGGGGTTCCAAAGAGGATGGCTCTAGACTGTTCTCAATGGTCGCAGATGACAGAACGAGGAGTAATGGTCTCAAGTTGCAGTGGGGGAGGTTTAGATTGGATATTAGGAAAAACTTTTTCACTATGAGGGTGGTGAAACACTGGAATGCGTTACCTAGGGAGGTGGTAGAATCTCCTTCCTTAGAAGTTTTTAAGGTCAGGCTTGACAAAGCCCTGGCTGGGATGATTTAACTGGGAATTGGTCCTGCTTCGAGCAGGGGGTTGCACTAGATGAACTCCTGTGGTCCCTTCCAACTCTGATATTCTATGATTCTATGATTCTCACCCACACTGTCATAGGGCTGGCCCTCTTTAGACCCTCTGGTGGTTTAACTAGACCTGTTCAATCTATCCTAAATATCACTTTAGCCCCCTACAGCTCAATCAATACAGGATTTGCTTTGAAGATATATCTTAACAAAACATTTGTAATTGTACATGCTAGGCATATTCAAATCTCAAGCTCCAGGGTACAAGCTGGTTGAGACAAGGGTCAGGAAGGAACTTCTACCTATGTAAAGAATTGCACAGATGGGCAAGTGCATTATGTGCACGTTCTGCCCTTCTCTAGAGCATCAGGTAGTGGCCTCTACTGGCAGGATACTGGCAGACTTAATGGACCAGTGGTCTGACCTGTTACAGCAATGGAGTGGTTAGAGATGAAGAATGATTGGCTCCTAGGAGCCATCCCCTACAAGGAGAGGACTTAGTTTCCCCATTAGAGGATGTAACCGATATTAAACTGATGATACCTTTGATGAGAGATGGGCTCTGCTGCACGGTTTGGAGCCAAAATTATGAGGTATTCAGAGCTGGGATTTTAGTTTGGCCAGTTATTAAAAAAGAAAGTGTGGGGGGGCAGTCAGTAGTAAAATTCAGATTCAACCATCTACCAGAGGGCCAGGGGTGTTGCTGGCAGGACTGTGCTTTGGGCCCATCTCAGCACCTGAGTTTAGTCAACAGCAAATTCTATGTCTAGATAGCTCAGGCGTAAATGTTCTTAGCATGTTTTTGGTATAAAGGCAGGCTGCTTGCCCATGGATGCACTTATACAGACACCAGCCCCACAAAGTAGAGTGGGAAATCAGTCTTTCACCCCACAGATTTGGCTTCCAGACACTCATGCTTGAATATCCTTCCTTATTTTCATCTCTCCCCTACAGTTCACTCTGTACCATTAATTAAATTTGGCTTCACCCAGGATGCTGCTTCTATTCCAGGCAGCTGAAGAACTCAGGTCAGATTGCAACTTCAGACCCATCCTTGAAGATGTAACTATCCCCCTTACCAGTCAGGAATGTGTATAATCACATAGCAGCCTTGGTCCTGCACTGGAGTAGCTGGCTCAGCATTTAAGGCTCTGACTCAGATTTGAACCCAAGCCCCCCTTCTGTATGCGCACAAATCAGTCTGACTCATGTCAGCAAACACTCAGAACCTGGGTCCTAGGACCCCACTGAAATTCAGGTCCAAAGCCCTGTCATTTTGTAATGTGGACGCAGGTTGAGCCACAGACCTGAGTCAGAAGGTCTGTGTCGTGCAGGGTGAACTTGTTAGTGTGGCTGAGGCCTGGGTCCAGCAAATGTAAACCCAGGTTTCCAGTGCAGTATGCATGCTCAACCACAGGCTTGGAAAACTTGGGTCCACAAGCCCCACAAGCCTGAGCCTAGTGTGCAGTATAGACATAACCTTAATTTGTCCCCCTTTGATCCAGGACATCACATACTCCATCGCTGAAGTCAATGGGAGTTTGCTGGATCAGTACCAGGTCTGAGGAACATTTGGCCAGGAGCTCGTTGTTTAACTCCAGGCAACCAGATTGCCCTCATCCTGGATGTTTAGTGTTTGTTAATAGAGGCTAATGCCTCTTCAAACAGAGTTTTTCCTGCTGGAGCCAGGCTGAGTAAAATATTCACATTTCTTGACAGCTGTTTGTGAAAAACAGAAAGGCAGCCAAGGGAGCTGCAGATTGGACAGGTCCCAGCCATGGAGTAATGGCTGCAAAGGCTGCATGGGCTAGCATGGTAGGAGACACTCCAGTCCATAAACTGCAGTTCTGAATGAGGGAGATTGGAGGAAGGCAGGGTGTTTGGTGGACCTCTCCCGAAAGTGAATGGCATTTCCCTGTCTCCCTCTACGTCAGTGGCTCTCAACCTTTCCAGGCTACTGTACCACTTTCAGGTGTCTGATTTGTATACCCCCAAGTTTCACCTCACTTAAAAACTACTTGCTTATAAAATCGGACAGAAAAATACAAAAGTGTCACAGCCACACTAGTCCTGCAGAATTGCTTACTTTTTCATTTTACCATGTAATTATAAAATAAATCCATTGGAATATAAATATTGTCCTTACATCTCAGTGTATAGTATATAGAGCAGTATAAACAAGTCATTGTCTGTATGAAATCTTAGTTTGGACTGACTTCGCTAGTGCTTTTTAATGCAGCCTTTTGTAAAACTAGGCAAATATCTAGATGAGTTGATGTACCCCCTGGAAGTGGTTCCTGGTTGAGAACCACGGCTCTAGATTAAGCAGTGGGCACTACATACGTATTCCTGTTGTTCTGAATGGAGTTTGGAGGAAGGGTCCTCACAAGACCGCATGGACTTTTGGGAAGCATCACAGAGGTGTGAGGGGAGTGTGAAGGGTGGGGTGTGAGGGAGGCAGGTCACTCCACTGACTAGGAGGGTCTGTAGCTGGGAGTGGAGCAGTATTTAGGGGTCATCTGGGAACTAAGAGGGTGGGGTCAGATAGACGAGTTGCCCATGCTTCCAAGCAGGGGACATGATGCAAATGCCCGTGTTGCACTTACACACTCAGATGGATGATCAAAACTGGTGCAATAGGACAAATCGTTTTAAATTGAGCGGTGTCCCACTTTTTACGTGGGCCAGGTGACTCCCCGTGAACATGGCCATATTTCCTGGGACTGACCCATATGTCAGAGGTTTGAAACCGTGGCTTAGATAAGGATATTACTGATTAAGCTGTTTCATGCTACATCTCAGTTTAGGTTTGCCTACTGCATAGCAAGCAACAGCTCTGCTAAAACGTGGTAAGTCAGCAAAAATATCAACAACATCCACAGACACAGTGGAACGGGGAGGCCTCTGCACTGGACCTATCCAACCAAACAGATTGCTGTGGTGGAAAAAAATTATTTGCTTTATTTTACCTTAATTTTCTGGGGAAACAAAACTATTGTTATGTTAGGGGTTCAATCTGGCCCCCATTTCTCCACCTGTATGTTCTTGCACACAAATCAGGTCCTTCCATGGTCTCCTATTTAAATTGGGCAGTGAGACCTCTTTGGAAATTTGGCCCTACATTTTTAGTTTTTCCTGCATTTAAACTAATCTGTGAGAATCATGGAAGTTGGAAGAATCATTCCACCCAGCTTCCAGCCCTCGTGGTCACTGCAGAATTGGTTCCACCTGTATTATATCCCCATGTGCGTGGCCGAATTCTGCTCTCACTGATGTAAATTCAGAGGAACCCATTGATTCTACTGGAGCTCTTGGATATGGTGGTGATTGGTACGATAGAAAACCAAAGATCAGATAGTCTGGGAATGCACCAATGTTAGAGAGCAGAATTTCTCTTGCTTTGTACAATTTAAAGAGTGACGGACCTAGCACCACTTCACTTAGGAGCCTATTTCATAATCTCTAAGATCTCATCACTAGGTAACTTCACTTGATATTTAACCTAAATGCTCCTTTGCTCAGTTTCACCCCATCACTCCTAACTGTATGTCTCTGAACCACCCAGAAAAGTCTCCCCTTTTTGGGGATTTACACCCTTTAAATACTTGTGAGCAGTTTTCCCCACCTCCCCCACCCCCATGCACATACAGCTGTCATTCAGCCAAGGATGCAGAGAAAATAATGTAAGGCTATAGAAAGAAAACTGAGTGATAGAAGAATCACTTTTTCAACTTCTATTTTCTGGACAGTTAAAGATTTCAGGTAATGTCTCAGATTATGCATGGGTTTGATTGTCCAAAAGATGTGGCTATGTTCCAGCAGGTGCCTGGTCATTCTGATCCCTTAAATGTAGAAGACTTTGATTATCTGGAATAAGGCTATGATGGGGTGTATAGATGCCAATCAGTGAATGGCAGGGAAAAGTTAATCTTCTCCCTGTTGCTAGGGAAGGGGGCACAGGTGTTTGTCCCGTGCAGGGATTTGCAGGGGAGCTGGTCTGGGCCAGCTCTGGGGAATCATTTAATTCCCACCACTGCAAAGTCCATTGAAGTCAAACACCAACTTTACTGAGTTCAGTGGGCTTTGGGGTAGACTCCAAAGGAGGCGCTATACTAGTGGGAGCTGAGTGTGCCTGTGAGAGGGTGGGAGGAGCCTGGGGAGAGAAGAACAGCAGAGGCTGGGCTGAAAGGAGAGACAGTTGCTGTGGAGCTGAGGGATGCCCTGTTGTATTGGTATTTGGCCCTTAAAGGAGAAGACCATTTACTTTTCTCTTGTATAAGAAAAGTCACCCAAAAGGAGTTCAAATGCCACCTAGTCATGCGGAATCCTTCACTGCTCCCAATGAATGCTTAATTGTTGTGTAATGCTGAATTTGCCTCTTGGAAAGTGTTATGCCTATGGTTGGAAAGAGGTTTAGCTGCTCTGCATGCAAAGTGACTGCTGTAACTCAGAACGGAGTTAGACTTCATTCAGAAGCTCTATGGCCTCGTGTTTCCCTGCTGAATTAAAAGGCCAGGATGTTGACGGAGCTGGGGTGGAGGGCTATTGGGGGAACTGGGTGATGGTGGTATTGGGAAGCAGGTTTAAAACAAACAAAAGGAAGTATTTCTTCATACAACACACAGTCAACCTGTGGAACTCCTTGCCAGAGGATGTTGTAAAGGCCAAGACTATAACAGGGTTCAAAAAAGAACTAGACAAAGTCATGGAGGATAGCTCCATCAATGGCTATTAGCCAGGATGGGCAGGGATGGTGTCTCTAGCCTCTGTTTGCCAGAAGCTAGGAACAGGCGACAAGGAATGGATCACTTGATGATTACCTGTTCTGTTCATTCCCTCTGGGGCACCTAGCATTGGCCACTGTTGGAAGACAGGATACTTGCCTATATGGACCTTTGGTCTGACCCAATATGGCCTTTTTTATGTGAGGCGGGCCCAGTATTGACCCAGACTCCCGCAATAGCATTCCCAGCAACCTCAGACATCTAGCATCCACCCCAGCTACCTGCAACACCTAGAACCCCCTCCCGTAGCTACCTAGAGAGAAACAGAGGAGAGGGAAATTGGGGCAGGGGAAGCAAAACCACATTCCTCCCACTCCCAATAGTTCCCCCGGTCCCTTAACAAAAACTTGCTCTTACGACAAATCTCATTTGTGGCATCCCCCTGTGCCCTCCCATCCTGCCCCAGCCTGGCAGCCATGAGTCCCCCAGACAGTGCATGGGATTGGGGGAAACTCTGTTTTTGGCTCACCCTCCCCTCTTCCACAGGGGGCCAGGGGTGCTGTGATGGGGCAGGTGCAGATTAGGCCACGCAGCCTGAAGATCACCAGGAATTCCTGGCACCCACCCTCGCAGATCCCTAGGCATCCCCCCAGAGGGGCTGTCCCTGCTTGCCGTCTTGGCACACCTCCCCAGATGGCAGTGCCAGCCCAGATAGATGTACTGACTGGCAACCAGCACTTGAGCGCCATGACCTACATACTGGGCTCCCAAGAGATTGTCAGCTGAGCTCTTCTCTGGGCAGCATTAACTAATTCCTGACCCTGGGATTCAGGACTTAGAAGGCAGCCATGCAGTGTTAGATCAACTGTTACCCAGCTCCGACCCCTCCCTGTTTCTCGGTGTGGTCAGTGGGCTACCTGGAGTTTCTGTGAATGGGATGGAGGCAGTGACCCAGTGAGAGGGGACAGCCTTCACAGCTGTCTTCTCCCTTCCATGTGGCCCCACTGTGGCTAGTGGTTATATACAAGCCAGTTGCTACACGGAGCACACAGCTTCATGGCTGCAGTGTTCATTTTCTAATCAAAGGTGTTGATTATAACATGCCACCATTTCCCTGGTGGGGGCTCTCCTTTCGGTCTGCCTCTTCTTCCCCTGTCTGAGGGCATTTCCGCTACTCCTTCCCTCGTGACGGGCCTCCTTGTACCAAATCTAGCGCTGTGATGGCATTAGTAATCCAGCCGTGACACTGCAATCAGAGGATGTGATTGTAGCTTGTGTAGACGTACCCGAGATGGCTTTAAGCTGGCGAGCTTGGGTACCATTGCAGAGAAGCCACGGCAGCATGGGTTTCAGTGTGGGCCAGCTACACAACAAGTTATTACCCAGAGTCCCTGGTGGGCATGTAAAGCCCATGCAGAAGCCTGTTCTGCCACGGGCTTCTTTGCTGCTGGTACCCAAGCTAGCTAGTTTAAAGCCAGCTTCGGTA
The DNA here is from genome assembly GCF_965140295.1 of Lepidochelys olivacea. Classification (NCBI taxonomy): domain Eukaryota; kingdom Metazoa; phylum Chordata; order Testudines; family Cheloniidae; genus Lepidochelys; species Lepidochelys olivacea. The sequence goes on from NC_140428.1 coordinate 20,541,660, forward strand.
TATCTACACAAGCTGCATTCACACTCCTTGACTGTCCTTTGTCACCTCCTGAGTCCTGTCATCTCCAGGGGTGGACCATCCCTCTCTTTTTCTCTCCTGCTCAGGGCAAAAGGAGAGGATGGGTATGTCTACATTTAAAAAAAAAGTGTGTTCTTTCCTCCAGTCAGCTAGCTTGGGTTAAAATAGAGGTGAAGACACGGCAATTTGGCTTTTAACTCAGGTTAACAGCTCAAGTTAAAGCCTATGGGGAAGTCTGGAGTTGGATCTGAGCCACTAACCTGAGTTAAAAGCTGAGTTGCTGCATCAGCGCTGTTTTAACCCAGGTTAGTTAACGCGGGTTAGCTAACCGGACTTAAGAACACACTTCTTTTTGCAGTTTTTTGTAAACATGCCCGAAATTAGATTTCACTTTTCTCCTGTAGTGAATCTCTCTAAACTAACTGAACGTGGTTAACCTGCATGGGGACAACACGGCTGCATTTGTGCTTTGCTTCTAGCTACTGCTCCTGACTCCCCGTTGTGTAATGTGCAGAGAAAGCACTCCTACTGTTCTGTAGTTCTGAAAATCAGTAAAAACAATGTAAAAAGAAACAAAAACTCCCAAACCCCTGAACAAATACATACTCCATGCAGAACAAAACAATTTCTGGAATGCTGTTGTTACCCTGTCGCTGGGTAAGCACTTCTTCCCACTCCACCCTCCCTCCCCCCCCCCCCCCCCGGCCCCTACTGTATTGTATGTTGAGCAGCTGTGACATCCAGTGGCCAAATACAATACAGTTTAGTTTTGTATAGAGTCCGTCATACATAGAAACAATAACATAGTCCTTATATAGCACTTTTCAGCTTCAAAGTGCTTTACAAACACTAACTAATTAACCCCTGCCACAGCCCTGCGGGGTAGATGAGTGTGATCAACCTAATTGTACAGATGAGATGGGGCAACATTACACTCTAGGCCCTAAACAAATAGTAATGGTGATAATTAATTAATTATGAAGTTCAGTAGTTGCCTTATTCACTTCTGGGATAGGTGAAGACGCCACAGAGGGAAACTCAGGAGTTCCTCACTCCCAGTCTGGTGTGCTCAGTGGATCCCCCCATCTTTACAAACAGGATCTACTATCAGATAAGGAGTGAAGGAGGGCTGTAAGGCAAAAGGTATCAACTCAGACTAATTTAGCACCTCAGAGGGAGGCAGCAAGTGATCGGAGGGATGTGTTCTTATTCCCTGGGTCAAGAGAGAAGTGTGGATAGGGACAGTGGCAAGCCCTAAAAGAAGAGATTGCAGTAGTGGAGATGTGGAGTGATTGGTTCAAGGATAAGGAGTTCAGCAACAGCCAGGTCTAAATAAATGCCTTCCCCAGTGACGTTCTGAAGGTGCGGATGGGACTAACTAGCAGCCATGGAAGTTGTGGGAGAAACTGGAAGTTCAGAGTTCGAGCAAACTGAGGCTGGATTCAAGAGCATGGTGGTGGAATGAAAGATACGGGACAAAGAGGCCTCTTGACATGTTTAGTAGTAGGATGTGACAGTTTAACCAGAAACTGGCTACCCCTCTATGGGAAACAGAGGGATAGGAGAGTGAGTCAGGGAATGGAAAGTTGGCCACTATCCAAAAATAGGGATGTCCAAGGCTGAAGCTAGCAGAGATCCATCCCAGAAGGGACCAAGATAAAGCCTTTAGGCACCTTGCAATGGAGGGAGAAAAAGGAGGATGTAAAGCCTCCCTCAGAGGCTTAGGGGCAGTATTTATTCTGTGGATCAGATGTATACAACTTCAGTGTTTACTCCTGTTGTTCACCTTGCTTCAAATCACAATTCAGTGAACTAAATTAACGGATTAGCATGTGCTTGCTACATTCAACAGTTGTATTCAGAAAGCCCCTGCAAATAGAACAGCAGAAAAGAGAAACCGACAGAAAAACAAGACTGGAATAGTTTGGATGGTCCAAAGGATGGTTAAAGTGGGTGGCAGACCCATGCACACCCAGCTCGCCTTGTTGAATCCAGCCTAGGCTGGTAGTGGTAAAAAACGGTTATGATGGGTATGTAGTCCGGAGATGACACACCAAAGGTAGCTTTAATCTAGCTAGCTCCAGTAACAACAGCAGAGAAGCTGCTGCAGCACAGGAGTTGAAGGGGCCAGGACCTTGAGTACCTACCCGAGCAGCTGATGCAATTTCAGTACTGTTGTTACTCAAAGTAGCTGTGATCTAGCTAGCTGTCTAAAGGTACTGCAGTTGCCTCCTGAAAGCAGTGCTGACATCCCTTATTTCCTGGTCGGGGCCTTTGTGAAATGAGCGGGTGATTTCGGCCCAGTTCCTGTTCAGCAGGTGCATATTTCACAACAAAACAGAACAAAAAACACTGGGCACTAGTGGGCTCCCTTGCTAGCCGTCTAAGCAGAGAGACCAAAGACTGAGTTGGCTCAGAGAGCATGTGTGGGGGTACGGGAGCTAAACATGATTCCTTCATGCTAAGGTTGAGATTGGTGGGGGGCAGTGCAAAAGAAACTCATAGCTGCTGCCCATGCTGTACTGGTTCTGCAAATACAGGATGTTTCTGTCCAGTCCTATCCATCTGGTGCTTTTCACAAGCATTAAATACTCACCAAAACAAGTAGGTGAATTATTTATTAATTTACTGTGAATTGATTGTAATATTCGGGTTTTTTTTTTAATTAAATTGCAAATTTACTTCCTTAATGACAAGCCAATTAATGACTAGTCAGTTCCTGGTCTTGACATCTTGTCCATAACTGTACCAGACTTTAAATGCTAGAAAAAGATCAGAGCTGTAAAGAACCCAGAATCTACAGCAAGGTGCAGTACAGTATTCAGCACGTCAGCACCTACCCAGGTGATTACTTAATAATTTTTCATACAAGTTTTCTCTTGTCATAGGTTACATCAGCAGCAATTTCCTTCAGGTTGTTCAGTTCTTGGCAGTTCATGATCGGCTGGATTAAAAGCCTTTGGTTTCACCTCAAACCCTCAACAATGCCAGGTGATTGCATTTGAACTTCCCTCTTAGCTTGTCAGCATTAACTTTTTCAGCCTTCCTTGCGGCTTGGATATATTTATAAATACCTCTCTCCTGAAGTTTGAAAATAGACCTGTGATCATTTCATATATAAAAATTACTCCCTTTCTCATTCTGGGCATGTTAGCCCTCGTTTGGTTATAAGGACTACAACTGACTTGCATTGACATTATATTTTAAATAAGGTACATTCATAGTACTGTATTCTCATTGGTGAATGTGTACACAGCAGTGTATTTACATATATGGACACATAGACTGATGCCTGATGCACTGCATATAACTTATGCACGGACGTGCCCAAACCAGAGTCCACACTGTCACCCACTACAGGTCAGTAGTGAATCCAATACCTATTGCATTTTAAAGTACCAGTGAAAGCATGTATCTGATTGAATAAACCCCTTGAGAACCTCTTAGATGGGGAAACCTTATCCACACAATCTCTGGCCTGGTTATCAAGATCCATAAGCCCTTTGGCCCATTCCAGCTGGTTGGATAATGAACTATGGAAGAGTGACTTCCTCACCAACAACCTAATCCAAAGTCCATTGAAGTCAGGATAAAACCCCACGTCAATGTGCATGATTCTCAGATCAGATGGCAGAGTGAGGTCGCTGCAGTCATACAGGATTTGTAACTCGGTTTCTTGAGAGCAGATTCTGGCCTGCCTATGCACATGGGATGATAGCACGCAGACACATACACCTACACACTATCTAGGTATTGATATCAGCTCATGATCTTGGTGCCTGAGTACCTGCATTACATCTAAAAGGATCAAACTTTGTATACGATCTTCAACTACAACCCTGCTAATTATGCCACAGGTGGGCAGATAACTGGGGTGTTATGGGTTGGAAATTACCCTCAGGCAATGAGTTTCAATTTGGCATTTAGGTGCTGGTGAAGGAGGTGGCTTTTGGAAGCATTCACAGTACTTCCACTTGTCTGCCCTTAAGAAATCTGGGTGAGGGATGGGGTGGGTTAGGGAAGAAGTGGAAAACAAAGGTCATAAGAATTTCAAAATAACGATCATGCTAAGTCATTTCATTATCCTGGTGCATTAAAACCTGATCAATGGCTGCAAAAAGCGTGACAGCAGAGAGAAATGCTCTGAGATTCAGCACCTGGAGCCAGGCAGGCAACTGTGAATAAACATTCAAATATTCATGTAATGTTTTTAAAAGAAGCCCACAAACCAGCATTAGTCTAACGTGCACCATTACCTTTCTAACGTCTGCTTCTTAAATAGCTCGGTCTGTAGAGTCGATAGAGGGAGGAAATCAGAGCATCACAGTGCTGAGTGCTGCTTCCATTACAGCATTTCTCTGGACCAGCGACACCCTAGCCATGCAGAGTGATGAGTTAGGCCAGAAGATCAGGAAGCCTTGATTACAAGAACACTCGGTCCCAGAACGGAATCCTCAGCTGGAAGTTCTGCTTTTTGGGGGAACACGTCAACAACATGCAAGTTGGCAGGCACACACAAAGAGATCTGCTGGATATGGTAGATGTGGATGATGTGTAAGCAGTAATATGGTGATATTCGCGCTCCTCAGGTGTGTTGTGAGGTCTGAAGTAGAATCCCCCACTCCTGCAGCACTCTGGATGTGCATACAAGGTGCTGTAAACCCACACCCTGGAATGTACGCTGCGTTTATGTAATAGGCTATTGGCTATATTAATGAATTGACTAGCAAGTCCTGATCTGTGCAGGTTGTGGTCTTGTGCTTACATGCTTTGGAATCCTCAGCAGATAATCTCAGCCAGGCATTTCATGGCAGAGTTGCCATTCTTAACCCTCATGCTGAAAAATTTCAAACAGGAGTGGAAGCAGGATTGCCCCCTCAGATACTAGAGTAATGAGCATGGGATAAATGATTAGATGCATATCGTCTGTAAATTTGTCACAGTCCATAATAATAAGGGGAATAGCTAGGCTGGCTGTCTATAAAAATCCCATTAAAGGAAAATGATTTTAGACCATAAGGAAACTGGATTATATTCCTAGGTGGTGAGACATCTATAATGTATACCTCTATTATTACAAATGAGTTCCAACATTGGCAGATTTTGATTTACATACCATGCCCATCATTCTGGTATCCTAGCACCTTGTCCAATGACAAAGTGTGCATAAAAGATCTATTTCTCTCTTTCCCCCCTACTCTGTAGGGATTCAGCATTGTTTGTGTTTTACTGGTGTTATTATGGAAACGCTGGGTTAAAGAAGTGGGGTTTGCATTTTGCTCTGGAAATGCTGAGGTCCCTGGTTATCCTGATCTGTGCCGGGACTGAAGTTCAGATTCATGACCCATCACTGGAAAACCTCTGTCTCCTGAGTTCCCAAGATCAAGAATGAGAAGTAGCTGTCTGGGGAGGATATGGTCAACGTCGGCTCTTAGCATCAAGGATCCTGAAGGCTCTGAAAGTGGGGACCAAAACCTTTTATTTGACCCAACTGAGACAGCCGAGCACTGGGGCAGTGTGGTCTTGGCAGCCTGTACATCTCAGGAGATGGACTGCTGTGTTCTGAGTCACTGTAGCTTTTCAAAAATTGGCAGTTTTATTCCTAAGTGTAGGCAAAATCCTCTTTTGTTTTTTAAGGGGCTGGTTAAAAGAAAAACAAAGTTGACTGAAATATTTCTTGTGTAATAGGATGAAATGTTGGAGGCAAGGAATTTTCATGGAGCCACGGATACCCCCTATTCAATGCCAGCAACAAAGTGGAGGGGGGGGGAGAGATTCTGTTTCCCAGCCCCTGCCCCAACACTTCTATGCAAAACTAACCCAGGAGATGCTCAGATTCCAAAGGACCTTCACTGAAGAAAATGTGGATAATTTCTGCTATAGTGCAAGGAAGAATTCCATGGGGCTAGGGGATTTATGTGCACCCCTGATCAATGTAGCTATGCTGACCTAACGGATGTGCTTGTTCAGGAGGTGGTATTCCCACACTGATGTAAAAGCCCCTTCTGCCAGTATAGGCTGTATCTACACTATGGAGTTGTGCCCACATAGCTCCCAAGTGTAGACATACCCTCCTTCTTGTGCTTTATTTCATTTTAATGACAGTGCAGCATGCTGAGATCTGTGCATAAGAGGCACTATGTGACTAATGTGATGAATATAATTGTCTGAACTGTTCAGTTTCCAAGTCTCAATTTCAATGCTTTAAAGTTTGTTTCCTGTACAATTTCTTGGTGCCTTTGCTAGGTGTGGGTATCAATGTATTTTCCCTTTGTGTATGCATTGTAGCCATGATCCCTATTTTATGTATTGCTACCAGCCCCTAACTTGCAAACACCTATGCATGTATGTAACTTTACTCAGGTGAGGCTTCACATGATTTCAGTGGGACTACTGACCTGAGTAAAGTTACATACCTGCATAAATCTTTGCAGGATCAGGGCCCTAGCTTGGATTTTAACAACAATAAACATTTTAAATCCCTCTCTCCAATATATAAATATTGAAACTGACAAATCCGTGGCTTTTTCTCACATATAAAGCCACTCAGGTCCTGAGCCAAAGCCCATTAAAAACAATGGAAATATTCCCATGGACTTCAATGGCCTTTGAAGCAGAGCCTTGTTAGGCATCTAAATCCAAACTGTAGATTCTCAAAACCTCTGCTCAGGTGCTGCCTGAAGTCCCTAGGCACCTAAATTTCCACTGGAAAAGCCCCCTACAAATCTGCCAGTGAGCATATGCACAGCTGCCTCAGTCTCGGTGCTTTGGGTGCCTAGCTCATACCTAAGCCCCAGCAGAAACCTCAAACTAGGCATCACCCCACCTACCTTACCTGTGTGGCCCAATCCTCTAGGCGTTCTCAGAAGCTGCCTACTGGATTGGACTCCACAGAAAACACTGCAGGGTGGGTGGTCTAACCACCAGGCTGAAAGTTTATAGGGGTGGGGCTTCACCTCATTTTGTTGTGAGAAAGGGCTTAGGCATCTAACGCCAGGAGCAGGTATGTGATTGTGAATTCTAACCTGAGGAAGGCGCCTCCCTCCGGCCCAGATGTAGGCACCTAAATCCTTTGACTTACACTGCTGCACAGTCATTATCATGAAATAAAGCCCTTTGTGGGGCGGGGCTTAGGACATCTCTCTCCTCCTCAGCACTTGCTATGGGCCAGCTTAAGCGGCTCCCCACTTGATATGGTGGCTTTTGTGAATCCCATTCTTAAAGGAGTCTAACTCTCCCCATGCATTGTATAGGGAGCATGGGCACCTAACTCAGCTGTGGATTCCACTTGGCAGCAGGGCGCCTCAGCATTAGCTATTGCAATGCTGAGTCTGAGTCCCTTTTGTGGATCTAGTCCTGAGAGCTTTGCCACAGAACGAAAAACTCCCCTTGGCATGGATCCGGCATTCTTTAGGCACCAAAACGCCTGTTGTTAACAATGATGGCTCTGATCCTGCAGACGCTTATGTACACAAGTAGTCCCGATGAGCTCATGTCTATAAGTGTTTGCAGAATTGGGACCTATGTCGTTAACAAGGATGGCTGTTCTCCCAGCCATCTGTAGAAAGGGGATATAACTGTACAGGGATATCCTCTTCCAGAGATTTTTTGGTGGGGGAGATTAATTAATTAATTAATTAACACTAATTAAAGCATGGGTGACAGTTTCTGTGCTGCCTAGAGGGTAGCTTTGTATTATTTGTATTTTTTAAATATTTGGTATAACAGAGCCTGGATACCACACCAATAGGGACTATGCAACTTAAATGTTCTGGTTCGTTCTCTATGTACAAATGGAAAATTTCTTTTAAAATCTCTCTTTTTGAGCCAGGGCTGCAAGTCATCCCTAGAGGGGTGGCTGAGATGAATCTAAAGGTAGGGATGAGGGGTGAAACCCTCCAGAGTGGCAGGGAAATCCCCTTTTCCCGTTCCCTTTCAGAATAACCACTGCTTTCGAGCCTCAGAAATCTTGTTGCAAAGTGCCAAATGAAATGTATGTGTTAGCTATGTTTTCCAATCTCTGATTCTTTGGCCTTCCTAGATCTTGGGGCCTGAGTTTCTGAATGGTTAATAAAATGTAAAATGCCTTGCTACTCACCAGCAACCACACACCAGAACCACTAACCCAGGAACCTATCCTTGCAACAAAGCCCACTGCCAACTGTGTCCACATATCTATTCAGGAGACACCATCATAGGGCCTAATCACATCAGCCACACTATCAGAGGCTCATTCACCTGCACATCTACCAATGTGATATATGCCATCATGTGCCAGCAATGCCCCTCTGCCATGTACATTGGCCAAACTGGACAGTCTCTATGTAAAAGAATAAATGGACACAAATCATACGTCAAGAATTATAACATTCAAAAACCAGTCGGAGAACACTTCAATCTCTCTGGTCACTCGATTACAGACCTAAAAGTGGCAATTCTTCAACAAAAAAACTTCAAAAACAGACTCCAATGAAAGACTACTGAATTGGAATTAATTTGCAAACTGGGTACAATTAATTTAGGCTTGAATAGAGACTGGGAGTGGATGGGTCATTACACAAAGTAAAACTATTTCCCCATGTTTATTTCCCCCCCACTCCTCTCCCCACTGTCCCTCAGACGTTCTTGTCAACTGCTGAAAATGGCCCACCTTGATTATCACTACAAAAGGTTTTCTCCCCCCACTCTTCTGCTGGTAATAGCTCATCTTAAGTGATCGCTTTCCTTACAGTGTGTATGGTAACACCCATTATTTCATGTTCTCTATGTATATTAATCTCCCCACTGTATTTTCCACTGAATGCATCCGACGAAGTGAGCTGTAGCTCACGAAAGCTTATGCTCAAATAAATTTTAGGCTCTAAGGTGCCACAAGTCCTCCTTTTCTTCTTCCTGGTTAGCATTACCTCTAGATACACTTCTCCAGTACTCAGTCCTACTGGAACGAGCACTAACAGCAAGACATGACATTTTTAGCAATTGTCTGCCCCCATCAATGTGTTTGCTGTTTTCATGGATTCTTCCACCACCCTTCATTTCCCCCAACTTTTTGTATGTGGCTTCTCCTATGGCTTTCTTAGAGCTTGGAATGGATAAAAATGTTGCCGGGGGGGGGGAAGAGAAGGCGAATGAAAATTCTTGCTAGGAACATGTGGCATGCGCCATAAATTATCTTACCCTTAGCTGCTCTTCCCCTGGTCCTGTTCCTTTGGTTTGGCCAGGATAAATCACATTGCCAGAGCTGACTTTAGCTTTATGAATGGAAAATAGTATTTTTCAAAATCTAACCTAGTACTGTCAAACTCATTTCAGTTGCTCTTAATCGTTCCCCTCCTGAGCTGCGCTTTTCCACGGTCTGGTACCTACTTTGCCTTTGCTAGAGGTGAGACCTTAGCTTTCTGAGTGGATAATAATGGGCTACCCAAAAAAGCACTGTGGTGCAAACTGGCCTCCTCGTTCCTCGATTATCCCCATCCTGAGCTGTGTACTCCTTAAGTGCTTGGCCTGTGACCGGGTGGCATGGTGCTTGCAAGCTGGTGCCTGGTGCATTCGGTCCCCATGCGGGCCCCTAAACAGGACAATTTTGAGGGCTCCCCCCCTTCATCCAGGACTAATTGCATCACTTCCACAAACCAAAAAATGGACCAGCACGACACACACGATGCGCTTGTTCACCAGTCCGCGCTCAGTGAGATGAACGGTATTTGGGTGGAAGACCAAAGCGGGCCCCCCCCCTCCACGAGCGGCTTGGGGGGGGGCGGGGGCCCTATGCAACTGCGCCCCCCCCCGCGCCGGCCGGAGAGCGCAGGGGCTGCCGCCCGCGCCCAGCAGAATGGGATTTTTCCATGACTGAAACACCCAGCCCGGCACGTAGCGCACGCGCCCCAGGGCTGGCGCGAGCCCCGCGCGGCCAATCAGAGACGGGCGAGTGGGCAGGGCCAGCCGCGGCGGGGCCGGGCCGGGCCGCCCCTCATCTGCATGGGAGGGACTATAGCCCAGCGCGAGCCGCCTGCCTCTTCCCCAGTCGCCTTGGAGCGCGAGACTCGCCCTCTCCTCTGCCGCTGCGCCTGAGGTAAGCGGGGCGGCCTCGCTGCAGCCCCCCCCCCTCCCGGGCACGAGAGCTGCCCGGCCTCGGGGCGCACCAAGTTGGGGGGGGGGGCGGATGCCAGTAGGGTGCCGGCGGGGGTGGGTGGCGGAATGGATGCTGCCGCCCCCCCGGCCTCCCTTCACCTCAGGAGGCTGCCCTCGCCGGAAGATGGGGTGCGTGGCAGCAGGAGGGGCTGTGTCGCCCCCCGGGGGTGGGGAGAAGAATATATCCCCCCCCCACCCCGCAGCCAGGGTGCGGCAGAGCCGGCCCGCGCACAGCAGCGGCCGCGTCGGGAAGGAGGCGCGGGCTGGTGCACGGGCCTTGCCCGCCGCGCCGCGGCTGCTGCTGCCGCTTCCTCCGGCTCCTCGGCGCCCGCCCCCGCCGCCTCCTGCAGCCCCCGCCTGAGTCTGCGGCCGGCCCGGCGGGGGCGGGGGGGGGGACTCGACCCCGGGGACTCGTGTGAGAGGCGGGACGGGCAGCCACGGTCCGTTCAAACGCGCTCCTGGCTGCTCCGTTTTCAGCCCTCCCCTGCCCTGACCAGAGGCTACACACGTGCCCCGTGCACTGAGCCGGTTTCCGCGGTGACCGCAGTGTAGCGCTTTGGTTGGCCGGGAGACATTGGGGGGGGCAGGTCAGACCCCCACCAGGCTGCTTCGTTCCCCAGTTAAATCGGGTTTTGTGTGTACTTTGTGCCCTTGGCTAATCTGAGGGATCTCTTGGCCGAGGGTGGGGGGCAGTGAAACTGACCAGTTGAGGAGGAAACGTTCCTTAGGTAAGAGACTTCCTACTTCCTCTTTGCACCTTCCGTTTGCTGCTCTTCTGTCTGCCCGCACCCTGCCCCCCCCCCCAAAAAAAACAACCCACCCCAAACTTCACTTAGTTGTGTGGGTTTTACTCCCAGACAGTGTCCGCAGACAAATGTTCAAAGCCATGTGGAGCCCAGGGAAAGTCAGTACTGCTGAAATATTAGGGTTAAGCAGCTGGCATAGCAGCAGCATTCGTGCCTCACATACCAAGTCCCCTTCAATGCAGGTTTACGTTGCAGGGCTATGTATTGATTTACAAGGCCTGTAGGCCCCTGGGCCATGCTGACTGTTGCAGGACTCTTGCAGGCCAATCAGCATGTGGTCTCACAAGGGGAATGGTGCTTTTTTCAGCCTGCTTCTCATGACTCACAAGAGTATTCTAATCTATGTGCTGTACCTATTACTCCCTTTTTTCATGATGCTTATAATACTTTTAGTAGGAGTGGACATCATGTTACTGAGAAAAATGAATCACCATGCAAAGGAGTGGTTCCTTAGTTCAGTAACTGTTAACATGATAAAAAAAGGAGTACTTGTGGCACCTTAGAGACTAACCGATGTACTTGAGCATAAGCTTTCGTGGGCTACAGCTCACTTCATCGGATTCTGTAGCTCACGAAAGCTTATGCTCAAATAAATTGGTTAGTCTCTAAGGTGCCACAAGTACTTCTTTTCTTTTTGCGGACACAGACTAACCCACCTGCTACTCTGAAACCCGTTAACATGATGGGTACAGACTAGTGAGTATTTTGCAGCAGGCTTTAATTAACAGTGACTGTCTGTAGTAGGTTACAGCTTTGAACCTTTCCCTCTTTTGCAACAGTAGCTGTCCTTCAGCTCTGCTTCTCAAATATTTAATTTATTTCTAGATCAACATTCTTGACCAACATATGTTCCCAAATGGACCGTTGGTCTGACCCAGTATGGCCATTCGTATGTTTTTATGAAATCTTAATAGTGAAAATAATTAAATGTTGCTTTTATCTTTGGAACAGTACTGCGAGAAAGGTGGCTGCATAATACTTGCCGGGGGTTACCACAGTCTTCGTCTGAGTGTGAAAACTAGTAGTGGAAATTCTCCTTTTGACTCTCATGGGGTTTGTACAGCTAGTCAGGAGAAGTTTTTAGTCATCCAGACTTCAGAGATTTCTTTCCGTTACTTAACATGCTGAGTCATAGGGCAGGGATATGGGTTTTGAGCTGTATGGGAAGTATTGATATTTCACTTCCAAAACCACAAATTGAGGCAATTCAGTCCTTGATCTCCATTTTATTAAAAAACTGATTTTGAGTAGTCTGTTATTTCCTGACTTCCTGCATTCCCTGCTATGATAGATGCCAAGCAGCATTCTCATAGTTGCATCACACTTAGGGCATAGGGATGAATGAGGAATACACGGAGCGAGGGGAAGACATGGGGTGGAATCTGATGGTACCCTTGTTGAAGTCTTCCTTGGAGACCCATACCTATCCTCTCTGGAATGCTAAAGAGTGGAAGTAATAGGCCAGAGCCTAATCTTACTGGAACTGTTCATAATTGGAGGTGGTGATGTCAGTCTTATCCAGAGAGTAAGGGAAGGTTGGGGAGGAGCCTTGTGAGTCTGCAGAAACCTCCAGGATATGCTTTTCAGGACCAAATGCAACTTTGCAACAAATAGCTTGCAATTCTCATTCTGTACAGTTGCATTTTCAGTGGCAGGGCATTCAAGGATCTGTGGTGGGCTTACCCCCACGATTTGGATTATCTCATTGTCCCATAGCCTGTTATGTGCATCTGCAAAGGCTGTCCATTACCTTCAGACTATGTTTTCACTGCCAAAAAAGGGAGTTTTTACAGCAAGATACCTCACTGAAGTCAGGTATCTTGCTGTATAGCCTAGTGGAGGGGAGGCACAGTGTTCTTATTTTTAATCTTTATGCAAGTAGTAAAGGTCATTTTGCTGTAAAAACACCTCCTTTGAAGAGCTGACCCAAGAATCTGTAAATTAGTATAAAGTACACTAGGCATTCATGTAGTACTTGTTATCCATCTGGTAGGTGTGTTGTCCCCGTATACAGTATAGGATGAGGGACACAAGGATTTGGTGCGTCGGTGGGATTAGAATTTGGGACTCCTTAATTTCCAGATGCTAGACCACACCTCTCTAAATGGATGCAGGTATCCCCTCATCTTACGGGGACCATTGACTGAGTGGATCACAGAAATAAGGGGGGGACTATATGTAACTTGAAAATCACTTATGAAACAAGAAAAGGAGTACTTGTGGCACCTTAGAGACTAACCAATTTATTTGAGCATGAGCTGTAGCTCACAAAAGCTCATGCTCAAATAAATTGGTTTGTCTCTAAGGTGCTACAAGTACTCCTTTTCTTTTTGCAAAGACAGACTAACACGGCTGTTACTCTGAAACCTGTCACTTATGAAACAGCCACTCCCCAGGTTTGACTCATTTCTGATTAGTTCTGCCATGAAGCATTGGAGGCTTGGAATGGTAAATGTGAGCTTACTGTGTTCCAGAATGCTCTCTCGGGGGGAGGGGGGGTTTCCTGTTTTTACAGCCCTGTCTCCCCACTTATATAACCAATGAAATGAGCACAAGCAGACCTAAGCACAGCTGTGACATGCTCCTGCTTGTTCTTCTTTTTCCCTCTATAGCTGTGGTTGATTGAATCACGGTTGTCCAAGCAGACAGTTCATGGAAGCAAATGATTTACGCTGGGCTCATGATGAGTCAGACTGTATCTTGTAGACAGATGCTGTTCCCTACCAACCATTCCTGGGCAAAATGACTCTGTGAAGACAGGGGTGAAGAGGCTCATCAAGGGTTAAAATAAAACTGGTTTGGTACAGGTCTGAAATACTGCAGTGCTGTAAACTGAGCATAGCTGCTAAGGAAGGGGAGGGACTTCTGGGGAGGTCACTTGTCAAGGACATTTGAGTAATAGAGTAATATTAATGCCTGGTTATCATGTCAATTGAGGGAGACAAGCGCACTGGAAGCTTATAATGAGTATTTCCTTGGTAACAAGTCTGCTTTTTTAAAAAAAAACAAAAAACAGTTTACATGTTGTTTAACTAGATTTCCATGTAAACTGGCATATCCCACTAAAGGTAGCGTGTCTGATCAGGTGCTTTCTGATCATGGTGCAGCCCTGAAAATGAAAGTAAGAGACAGCGTATGCAAGAGCCTAATCAGCTTTGCGTTAAAAGCAGCCTTTCTAGGATAAAGGAAGGATTCCTGCATCAAGGAAGGGCAGTATTTCATGATGGCCACTAAACAGCATTGTAGAGGTCTGTGCACTGGAAAACAGCAAGGAAAAGAGGGGGAATGTTAATTACCTTGATACTTGCAATTGGGCTAGCGGTCAGGGTTCTAAAACTCCAGGACTCTTCATACAGACCTGCCTCTGAAAATTGATGGCTCAGTTTAAGGCTCTTACAATAGAGCAGAAAAATAGAATTAAAATCCTTTCATCCCCAGGTTTTCTAGTACCTCACTGTCAAATGAATCAGAGAGGATTCAAAGTAAAGGGACTAAACAAAGCTGTCTTCTTTCCTTGTAGTGGAGAGAGATTAAGGACATAATTTTGGGAAGAGGGATAGCTCCTGAAAGAGAGGAAGGCAAAATCAGTCTCAGACCTGTAATCGCAGCATTTTAACACCTGTCCCTTGAGCCTTTATCATCTCAAAGGCAACTCATGATCACTCCTGTATGCTGTCCCTACCTATGACTGATTTGCCAAACAAACTAGCTTACAATTATTTCCGTCTAATGCAATATTTTTTATTTGAGACTAAGCTCTGCTCTCTTTAAAGAAACTAACCACACTGCTAAATCATGGCACGCAGGCACTTGCATGAGTTGCTTTAAAACATAGCCAAGCTTATATAACTGCAGTAAATAATGCCTGTTCTCAAACAAATGGGCTGAGGGGAGTAGCAAATGGGAACACAGCCAGTTTGACAGTACCTCCGGTGATGGGGTGCACAATAAACGATGGACATTTAAAATGTTCTTTAACCTTGAAAATGGAAAAACATTTATTTCCCAAAAAATGATCTCCTTTGCAAGGTTTTTAGCATCGCAGCTAAAGCTAGAGCAATGTTAATGTTACAAAGCAGGTAGCTTAGCCCTGTAATAGGCAACACCATGCAAGGAAATGACATGCCCGCATATCCTTCTTGGATATTTACTTTGGAATGCAGCTGAGGTAGATATGAAAGGTGTTTTCTCTGTAGTTTGCCCTAGTTAATCCGTGCTGCTGGCTTTAGCTGAATGGCTGGGTACTAAAAAACCTTGAAATGGAGACTGATTTCAGAGTGTATTATGGCTGCTCTGGTAATAGCCCATGAAAGCTTTATGCCCAAATAAATTTTTTAGTCTCCAAGGTGCCACAAGTATTCCTCATTGTTTTTGAAGTGAGAGTAGTATTTATAAAAACTGACTCTGAATCCTTATTCCACTTAATGAGCTGTTGCTCCAAGATTCACTGTGAAAGCACAGTATTGCTCAATGAGAAGTCAACAGGTCCTTGATTGAAGGATCACTTCCTGCTGGTTGTGGGTTTTTTGGACAAGGAAAAAAATGTATGGAGAAAACTAGATGTGAAACAAAAGTTCTTCCTCCAAATGGAGAACACCATTAACACACTTCATATCAAATGCAGCAGAAGCTAGCCATACAGCCTTGACTAGAGACATAACTAATTAACACACGTAGCTGCCTCTTTCCATTTCAGGATTTGGTTACATTCAGGTCCCAGAATCTGCTCTTACATGTGCTAAATGGGAGCTCCTGCACTGAAGTCTCTCTCAACAAAAGTGGTTTCAGCTAGTTCCTGTGTGTCAGTGTTGCTTCATTATTATCTAAGAGTGGTATCTTTTAAGGAGTCTAAGGGAATTGAGCCTAAAGGAATTAGGCATCTCACTGCCTTAGGCTCCTTGGAAAATCCTAGCCTGAATGAACAGGTTATGCTTCCTCAAACTCATAACTGACACCTTAGCAGAGGGAAGAGATTTGATGGTGGCTTTCTCCTGTGCGAACAGGAACTTTAAAAAAAAAAAAAGTGACTAGCAATATTTATGGAACTGCATACATGACCTTTAGTGGTACTAAGGGTTCCTGTGCCGTGTCTGTCTTTCAGAATATTAAATCTTTTTTTTTTTTTCTTGGCAGATACTCAAAATGTCCATACTCAAGATCCATGCTCGTGAAATCTTTGACTCACGTGGGAACCCCACTGTTGAGGTAGACCTCTATACCAGCAAAGGTGAGTCTTGTTTCTGCCTAGGTCCATCTACTCCTGCCACATATCAGTCTGGGCTGCCTACATCAGTCGAAGTAGAAAGATGATTGGTACAAAACCTCACTGCCAAGAATGAGAGTTCAGTGTTGTGTACATACTGTGGTGAACACTCCTTTCATTCTTCATGGGCCTCCTGCTTGCTTGGGGTCTGAGGCTGACTTATAGGGGAGGATATTTAGAGGAGAGGGACGCAAACAAACAAGGATAGCAGCCAAAACTTACGTGAAAAGTGGTGCTTTAAAGCCCTATCTATTTCAGTCTGCTCTGTCTCCTAGGATGGATGAGATAAAGCTTCCTAATTAAATGGGAAAAGCTGAAATCTCCAGGTGTGCCGTATTGTGATAGAAAGGAACACATCTCAGCCCAGTATTTCTGTGCCGGGGGAATCTAATCTCTTTAGTTATTGGTCTTGCTGGCTTTGTTAGGAACCTGATGTATGCTAGCATAATTTTAAACTGCAAATTACTTTACAAATAGTGGTCAGCTTGAGTTGGGCTTCATGAATAATAAGGGAAAAATTCATCTCTAGTGTAACTCCAGGAAGGAACTGTAGGCGTGGGCGCCCCCCTCCCAAGATTAGGGCTAGAAACTCTTGCATTTAAGCCACACTGAGGCATGGGAGAATCATACAAATTTTAAATGGCTTGTCACTACACTTGTTTTCTCTCTGGCACTGAATGTGTGCACTTGCGGGGTTCCTCTCCCAGCCTCTTCTGCATGATCCTGTAATCATGTATTTGATGTGAGTATCTGTAGCCACAGGACTTCCTGTGAAGTGCAGCATTGAGATTTAGCTGCTGGAAGAGCTGATGAGTGGTAAAGAGAAGGTGAATGGGTCTCAGAATCTGAACTTCTCCTAAGCTAGCACTGATAGGAAAGTGCAAACCCAAACTGAGAATGAAACGCTCTTCACCTAATTCTATACTGAATACGTTAAGTTGCAGTGATGATATCCTATTCTATTTATATGGATTCAGTGGCATAATTAATCTGAGCATGGACAATGAGGTGTTTTCTTCAAATGTACTATGGTCATGTCTTGAACAGAGCTGGGACTTTCCCTCTCTATGTAAGGCTTCCCAACCACAGATAAGTAGGAGCAGCAGGAAAATAAACTAAGAAGGACAAGACACATCAATAGTGCAGCAGTTTGTACTTCATTAATTCAGACCTCTAGCATTTGCATCAATGGGGATTTCTGCTTGAAACTAGGATAAGCTTCATGGATGGTGTAGCTGGAGCAAAATCCCAGTGTAAGTGGGGGGTCTTATTTCCCCCACTTTAACAACTACCAATGTCACTTGCTCTGCTGTGCTTTCACAACTCCCGCAACATTGGGCTTTGGCAAACTCAGCTCTATGCATATACATTCTTGCTTTCCCTCTAGAAGCTCTCTCTGCTTAATTAGAGGAAGTTGTGGCTATCTCTCTTGCGTTGCAGTTAGCTCTGCTCCAGGTCTCTTGCTGCACTGCCTGCCTAATGACATCTGCCAACACACTTCCCTTTGCTGTAACTTTGTGTAGCTGTTTAATGTGGACACAGACATGACTAGACAGCTGCTTAGCTGTAATTGTGTTTGTATATCTAACATCCTTCATCTGTTTTGGTTGCTGCAAGGCCTTTTCCCTCCACCCTTACTCATTGGGTCTTTGTTACTTATTGCGCCATCTCTTACAAGATCAGACACTTCCATTGAACAAACCCGTACAAGCGTGGCTTGGAATGAGCAATCACAATAGCTGTAATGCACTAATCAAACAGCTTAGCTCTGCCTGGAAAGATGAATGCCGTCTCTTAATGACATTCCATATCAGACTTCTGCTTGAGGGAGGAAGGCTAGAGAAATCAAAGCTGGCATATCACTCCAGAGACTGGATGAACTCTAGTACTCTCCATGTTCTGTTCTGCAGGGTAACATCCTCAGCTAGAAGAGTGGTATGTCTGCAGTTTTGTGCCCACCTTGAGGGGTCTTCCCCTCAAATGACCAGATAGCATCTCTGGGGACTACATTCTCCATAGGATGACCTGCCCTTATCTCTCCCATCTCCATTCCCCCAATTGAGCCACAGCTTAACACATCTTCAGGGCACACATTAACCTTGGGCTTCAATTGGTAAATTGGGGTGCTGATCTGAAACCTTCAGCCACGGCTCTGTCTGTCTAAACCACTTTGCCTGCTTCCGAAGAGTGACCTTGCCTGATGAGATGATGAAACCTTTGTCTGCTTCCCCGGGACACAGTGATGGTGATGCTGAGCATTATGTAGCACACTCAATCTTCCCGATGCCCTCCTCCCCTCCCAGCCCCACGCCAAACACCTGCTCGCCCAAGAGCAAAGGATTCAATTTAGGTTCTCTGCATAGAACTAGTGGGCCAGCCCTGGCAATGGTGCTTTTTGTTGGGAATTGAGTTTTGGTTGTTTTAAGTTTTTTGGATTTCTTTTTTGAGGAGGGGGACTTAGGAAATAATACCACTGTTAAGCTAGATACCTCCAACTCCTAGTTCATCTGGGAAAGCGTGGTTTATTCAGATGATGGATGGGCTTTTCCTGACTCAATACCATCCATCCAGCAAGCTGTCAGTCTTGATATTCAGCCCATCTGCACATTGAGCAGCCTGAGTTGGCTTATTGTGTTGCCCAAGCATGACTCAGAAGAGTAACTCTTCCTGATCCAGGAGAGAGACCTCATAGTGTGGAGGGAGCAGCATTCCCGGTGCTGCAATACTCGTAGTTTTAGGTTGGGATAAAGAAGACGCAGAACCTCCCTAGATCTTGCCATGCTGAGATTGTTCTCTCTTCTCTCCTGCTATACTCAGGTCTGTTTAGAGCTGCCGTACCTAGTGGTGCCTCCACTGGAATCTATGAGGCTCTGGAGCTTCGTGACAATGACAAGACTCGCTTCCTGGGAAAAGGTAAATCCATTCTTTCCTTTCCAGGGTCCAGCCTCAGCGGTTCTGCTGGAGGTGTTGCTGCAAACACTCATGCACCAGTGCTGTTGCCATAGGTAGTATGCTGGCATCTTTATATTTCCATCACATCCCCCTTCACTTAGCACATGGTTACTGGCTAACTTGCAATCCCTTAACAGCAAGTCAGTTGACCCATTGCACAGAAGTGCTCCAATACTGTTCAAAAGTGTAGTATACCCACACAGCTCCTCTTGAAGACAATGGGAGCAGTGGATGCCTATTTCCTCAGAAAATTAGCCGTAATAAGAGCCGGAGATTGTTGTATATGCCTAAGTATATAGAGCTCAGTCACTTTGTTTGTTTGGGGTTTTTTTTGTTAGCTGGTCATGGCATTCTAGTACAGTATGGAGTAGGCAAGTTCATTACCCCACTTTGCTGCACTGCATGTTGACACACCTCAGGGCACTTGTTCTGTGCTAGATAATAATGCATTCAGGCTAATGGGCATCTAAACAACCTACCCCCAATAGTCCATTATCCTTATTTGCCAGTTAATCACAAAGATCGTTCATAGAAATGGAAGACTGCTTGTAGGGTGAGTGCTTGAAGCATTCTCTTCCCTGAACCATTTGGTAACAATTGGTGTAATGATATATGGAATCTAAAATTAAGAGTATCTGGTAGAGCAGTCCTGAGCCGAGCTCAAGAGAGCTTGCATGTGAGCATTGGACTGTCTGCAGATGCTGTCCAATGTTCAGTGCAACTGTTCATGGTCTGCGGTGACCTGTTTGGGACAGAAGATCAAATTCGGTTTTCATAGAAAGCATAGTTGCCTTTTAAACTGACCTTTGGGAAGGGTCTGAAAAAGTATATCCATACACTACCACTGTGAAAGCCCATGTGCCAAGGGAACCTATCAAATAGTATAGAAAGCCTGTGCATTTAGGTAATAGAGTTCTTGAGCAATTTCACGTTTGTAATCCTAAAACATCTTGCTTCTCAGCAAATTGCTTGCCAAGGCTCATAAGAGTGGCTAGGTTTAGCTCCCTTTTTTCTCTCATTGTAAATCACTTGGGAAATTGATTGGTTAAATGGGAGTGTGATCAAATAACACTGAAGATAGTCCCGTGACTCTTGAGGGGCTGGTATTTTTAAGTGGAAAGGTTGGAGGCCTCTATGGTGCTTCATAAACTCCATTGCAGTCAAGATTTCTTCGACTCTGGTCTGGGGAGATGGAACTGTTTGTCCTTAATTTCATCTGAGCGGTGAGAGAGTAACTTCAAATATGCCCAGATTACCAAAGCCGAGCTTGGTCTGGGCAGTATGGTTAAGAAAAGCCTCCTAGGAAGAATTGAAGAGCTTGTGCTGTCTACAACTTAACAAAACCGCCTATATGGCATTTAGAAACGGTCCCATAAACGCTTCATGTGGCTAGGACTTTTCTTGTTCAAATATAATTTTAAGGGCTTATCTGCTCCTGCTGCTTATTTTGCATCTGGAGTCATAGCCCTGTGTTTGAAAAAATACATGATCTTCCACAGGTCTGATGTCTGAAGACTATTTATGTCAGGTAGGGAATAAGCAGCAGGAGCCAACAGACTCGAAGAACAAAGAGGAGTGGAATGTAGGAAATAAAATAGAAATATTTCCAAACCGATTGCTTTGGAAAGCCTTCTGTAGGTCATCAGAGGCTGTTTAATAATGCAGATTTAATCAGGCTTTGCTAGGCTTAGCAGCCTCTTACCTCACCGGCTCCATGTGTTCTGAACAAAGGAATATTTGAAGCACTTGTCTGCTCAGATCATCTTTGAGAATGGGGGAGGCTATCCGGGTCACTAGGCTGGTGTTGGTTGGCTAGTTAATTACTATGGTCTTGGCTGATAGAGGAAAGAAGCAGAATCTACCTGGGTTTGGGAGTGGATTGGTCTTCTGTCATTGCATACTTGGTGGCCACAATAGACTCAGTGGAGTGTTTGACTGCAGGTTGGACAGCTGGGATGTGCAGTGTCATGTAGAGAATTGGTGTGGTGTTGTGTTCAGAAGCCCCATTTCTCTTTAATTCATATAGATAATTTTTTTTATCCCAGGAAAATGTTGGCTGACATGCAGCATTTTGTACAGGCGCCAACTGCTTCAGCAAAAGACAAAGCTTTAATATCTGCACGTAGGGTCTGATGTTCAGTGTAACACTAACCACTCTTCCAACTGAGAGGACACTAATGTAAAAGAAAGTGGTTCTGCCTCAGCTAGGCCTGGATTATGATGGTGCTCTAGTGGGTTGCAGATATTAAACATCCAGTTGTCTATTTGTTTAAACCCTCAAAGAAGAAATCCTCCCCTCCTCTGGCACCCCACATGCACTTACAGGAGCAGCCCTTCTCCTTAAGTATCCTAATGGCCTCCTTATCCAGAAGTTGGCATGTTCAGCCAATAGGAACCTGAAGGTTTGCAAATTCAAGGCTGGACTCTAGAATTGAGACATTGCTGGGGGAAATAATCCATCTGACTGACTGGAGATGCGTCAACTTCCACTACCTTGTGAATCCGCTGGCTTCTGTTCTGTTGCTTAATATGGGGCATTTTGCTCATCTTTGAAACTACTGCGAAACTTTCTCTGCACTTTTGTGACTTCTTCCTTCATTTGCACAGTCTGCTTTTGTGTTCTTTTGTGGGCCTTCATCTCTTCCTTTACTCTCTTGTCCATTTCACTTCTGTCAGGTGTATCCAGAGCTGTTAAATATGTTAACGAGTTCCTGGCTCCAGCGTGTTGTACTCAGGTAATGGTCATGTGCGTTTATTGCAACCTGTCACTTGGACAGACTCCTCCAGTGCATGGTCTTGCAAACTAACCTTTCAGCAGGCATTCCTAGAGGATGGCTATTTCCATGATATAACTTGCCACTCACCTGAGATCACCTTCTGAAAGAACTTAGCTTTCACTACCAAGTCTAAGGTTTTGTTAGGGGAGAATCTGAATGACAGGTGATTGGGGTTGGATTTTTTTCAAGTGATCATCTACTAATGCCTGCTTAGCCTGTGTTTGATTAGTGATTGATTTGCTTGTTCCTCCAGGTGTCTCAAAAGCTGTTGGGCACATCAATAAAACAATTGCACCTGCACTGATTAGCAAGGTAGGAGCATTCGTTGTTTAACCTCATTTAACGCAAGTAGATTTTCTAGCTCTATTTTTTTTGTCCCTTTTTAAAGGAGCTGGATGTGTAGCTGGCCTGTGTATGAGTGCATGAGAACAAATCAACCTAAAATAACTCTCTTCTGAATCCAGTAACTGCTTCCATTAAAAAGTGCAAATGTAACCCTAACTTAGCCAGAATAGCATCACTTGTTCTGGTCATCTGTGACTTAGTCTGGGGTAATGTTGCATGTGTTGCTGCATACAACAGTCTAAATGGTGAACTCAGTGCATATTTATTCCTGGTGTCCAGCATTCAAAATGAAAATGTAATGGCACTTCATTCTGACAGCTGTCTTTTAAAGAAAGCATGGGGTTTGGTTTCATATATAGCTTCAGTTTGTCTGAAGGAGTCCATCTGATTACAAAGCTATTCTGAAGTCATACTCTTGAGTGTAGAGTCTCGTTGAGCTAGGATCACTGGACCTTTGTACTTGCTAAAGGAGGAATATAAACCTTCATTGGTTTCTCCTCTGCCAGGCCAGGATGAGGCCAAGGGCAGTGTCCTTCAAATGAGGCATGTTTAAGGGTGTCCTTCAGAGTTCAAGAGTAAGACAGTTGGAATTCACCAGGGTTTGAGTTTCCTATTGGCTCTCTTTGGTGTATCCACTGAACTTCAAGTCCTGCTATAATTAGCTAGAAGCTGAAATTCACATACAATCACAATGCATGTCTAGCCTCTTAGCTCTGCTACTTCTTAGTTACCCTCATGAAATTCTTCATGTCTGCCGGACATACACATGAGGTATCATCTGACCTCAAATTAGTGACAGGTTTTGAAGCTGAAATTTGGGGGGAATCTACAGGTAGGTGACACTGGAGAAGGGGGATTGCTTTGAACTGTACAGCATGGCTTTATTTCTTGGGGTTTCACTCTTCTTCCCTTTGCAGAACATAAACGTTGTGGAGCAAGAGAAGATTGACAAACTGATGCTGGAGATGGATGGATCAGAAAACAAGTGTAAGTGTCTTTTTCCACAACACACAGATGTACCTTTTCAGCACCAGGTATGTGCTGCATTGTGGTGCAAAGTAATTGAGGTTGTTTGGGAGGGCCAAGAGAAGTGTACTCTATCCATGATTAACCCTACATCATGGTGCTGAAGTAGTTGATGGCCATCTCTAATTGAGTAAAGGGATAGCTGTTAAGAAATAAGGCATCCACTTCACAATCAGTTCTGCTGCTGTGATTGTAGGTACTGTGTACCTACTAGGATGTATACTGGCAGTGCGTGTGCCCATAGAGACTTTCATGAGAATTCCATGTCTAAACTATTGTAAGTTACTCTGAACTTCATGCCATCTTAGAGTGGGAGTGAAGGAAAGGGGAGTTGTATAAGTTTGTGGTTTATACATTTTAAAACAGTTATCACAATAGTGCTGCTGAGGTGTTGCTTTTTGAGGAGGATTGGCATTGTCTATATAAACCATGTAATTGTTTTGTTTTTGTGTTTCAGCCAAGTTTGGGGCTAATGCCATTCTGGGTGTGTCTCTGGCTGTGTGCAAAGCCGGTGCTGCTGAGAAGGGGGTCCCCCTGTATCGTCACATTGCTGACCTTGCGGGAAACCCAGAAGTCATCCTGCCAGTTCCTGTAGGTTTCCTGAGTCAGACATTTGGATACTTAATCTGCCTGGGTGGCATTTTCCTCTGTGATTTAGGAGCACAAGTCTCATTGACTTTCACAGGGCCTCTTGCTTCTAACTCATGTGTGCTTGAAAAATCTCATTCCCCATCCTTTGAAGACTGACTATGCAAGATGCATTAGCACAGTACTCTGATTTGGGAGAGCAGCCTATCTCTTGGCCTCAGGAATTTGAGGGTCTCCTAGTAGAACCCGTCTGGATTGTCACCCTTGGTTTAAAGCACAGATGAAATAGACCTACCTATGCATGGTGGTCTTCATTGTAAACTCAAGTGACAGGAGAGTTAAGGAGCAACTCTCCCTTGATTCCTTATTCAGGGAGAGCATGCAAGAGTTTCATGCAGAATAAGAATGCATTCCATGTCCAGGGTGAGTGAGCCAGCAGCATAGTAGAATGGGGTCCAAATGATCAGGTGTTTGATCCTACACCTATGATTCAGTAGGTGTGTTTCCGTTGATTTCCACAGGTCCAGGATAAGGGTGGGTGTTCTGGACAGCTTGTTTGGTGGAAAGGGAAATGGGCATATCTCATTGCACTGCTTAGTTACACTGTATTGGTCATGGCTAAAGATGGAGGGCGAAGTGGAGTAGCTAACTCTTCCTCTGTTCTCTTCTGTCAAGGCTTTCAATGTGATCAATGGTGGGTCCCATGCTGGTAACAAGCTGGCCATGCAGGAGTTCATGATCCTCCCGGTTGGTGCTGAGAGCTTCAAGGAAGCAATGCGTATTGGTGCTGAGGTCTACCACAACTTGAAGAATGTCATCAAGGAGAAGTATGGAAAGGATGCAACCAATGTGGGTGACGAGGGTGGTTTTGCACCCAACATCTTGGAGAACAAAGAAGGTACAAAGGAGAGATGAGTGGAGAAACTAGAACTCTACCAACAGTCGTGTGCAAGGCTGTGTAACTGGCTCAGCTGCTTCAGCCCATCATAGGCTCCAAATATGTCAGGCTACTGGCCTAACAGTCTTGCTGATCTCTGGTGGAGGGACTTCTTCCTTTCTATTAGCTCTTAATGGTCACTGAAGTATACATCCATCCCCCTTCCATTTTCCCAGAGGGGCTGGTCCAGTCGCATAGGGCTTCCAGTGCAAAGCTGGTGTACTGAATGCCCCCTATCACTGACTCCAGAAGGCTAAATGGCCAACAGGAGATGGAGACATACTTGGCCATGTGCGGGTAGGGACTAGTAGCTCCATTCCATGAATTCATGTGGATTAACAAGGTGATATAATTTTTCCATAAATTTCATTTCCTATGTATGCTGGGTGGAGGACACCCCATCCCAGCTAGCAGTGTGGTTAAACTCTTCTAGTTCTTATGCCTAAGGTTGCTGTTGCTCAAAAGTAAATAAGTGAAGAGACTTCACTGGGGCTGGTCTGTCTCCTAATGCTCCAGAGAGAAGGGACAGCTTGCACTGTAATAATCAGTGAGCAAGAAAAGCTGCTGGGGAAGTGGAACAAAGGTGGCCTCTGTTCCAATTCCTCAGTCCCTGAGACAGCACAAGCCTCCAGGAAAGGGGATCTGCTTTCCAGCAACATGGAAAATACATTTACCGAGGAGCCTCCAGCAAATGCTGTGTGTCTGCCAAGTTGGTGGCAGGGGAGCAGCCTCTGAGCCACAGGGGAACTGAACACCTCTGCATCAGCAGAAAGCTGTTTCAGTTTTGAATGTAACTGACAGTTTTCACTGTAACCATTATGGTGCATAACTGTCCAACCTCTACATAGCAGTCCCTTCAGCAACATTAGAGATGCTTGAACAAACACTAGAGTCCCAGAGTCTCTGACTCTGCAGGCAGCTTCTTCCCCTTCATGGTACTGAATGGACAGTCTATTGGTTTTCTACACTGGCATTTTTTAAAAATGAAGCTGCTGGTTAAATATAAATAGCAAACAATTAACACAACTCTTTGAGTTCTGGAAGTTCCACAGACTTGTGTTAGTACTGTCTGCTGCTTTTGCAGCTTGCCCTACTCTAATATCAACTGTTTACTTTTTCTAAAAAGTACTGATCAAAGTTGTTACTGTACACAGTCTGGCAGGTCCAGCAGCCACTCTCCTCTAAATCTGGGAGAGGCCATGGAGGGATGGGTTTGTATTTCTGTTGCATGGGTGATCACCCAGCACTTTGCTCTTCAGACTGCCAAGTGGTATCATGTTTTAGAGGATTCAGCAGCCATGCCTCCTGTCAGAAATAACCTCTCATTTCCAAGGAAAAGAGGGGAATGTGTGTAACTGGAATCCTGACAGATCACTAGGGGAAATACAGTCCTCTTCTGTCCCACTCAACATCAGGCTAAATTTACTACTTTGACTTGTATTAATGCCTCTCAGGACCTTTCCCCTTACCAGCTCTGTCTGTGCTTCTGCAGGAGTTGAAACTAGACAGGATTCAGGCAGGCCATTACTTCGTGCCTAGCTAAATTCCCACTGCAGTTGAAACTGGAAATGCTATTCATTTCCTGTCCTTTAATTGTTAACTGATGTTGATATGGGCAGTTGCACTCCACCTCAGAGGTGGCTTCATGTCAATGGTGGGTGAAGATTGTTAAGTATCTCTGTGAGGCTGATATGGGGTATCATAAAGATAAATGAAGTGGTAAAATGCTCCAGGAGTATCTGGTGCTGTACAGTCATTGGTCAATAAGACCTTGTAACACCCCTAAAAGGCTGGTAAGGAATAATCTCATTTTACAGATGGGGAGAGGTCAGTGACTTGCCCAAGGCCCCCCGGATAAGATAGTAATAGAATGTGGATCATCTTGAGGCTTACAGCATGCATTTTCTACAAAAGTGGTGGTAAAAGTGTTACCCAGGAATTCATTATAACCCACTATCTAACCTTCCAGCTCTGGAGCTGCTGAAGACTGCGATCAGCAAGGCTGGCTACACTGACAAGGTGGTCATTGGGATGGATGTGGCTGCCTCAGAGTTCTATCGTGATGGAAAGTACGACCTGGACTTCAAGTCTCCTGATGACCCCAGCAGATACATCTCTCCTGACCAGCTGGCTGATCTGTACAAGAGCTTTATCAAGAGCTACCCAGGTAAGTGGTACATGCTGCTCAGTTAACAGGCAGCCAGTAATAGACGGTGTACTCCCTGGCAGGTCGTCCTCCTCCCACCACCTCTTGGTGCACTGCAAGAGGACAGACAGGAGTAGAACTCAAGAAACTGAGTGGGCTTGAGTGGAGGTTAAACAGTTCATAAAATAGCCTTTAATCCTGTGCTTGGGATTTGCTTCATAGTAGATGCAGTTTCAAAGCTGCTTATGCAAAGTCCTGAGCAGGGAGGTGTCAGGTGCATAAGTAGATGTCATAACCCTAAACATCACCTGGCTATAATTAGCTTTGCCTTTAGGAGCACTAGACTCTGTTAAATGATATTTCAAGTGCCACGGCTTGAACTCTTCCTGGATGCTGAGGCTGTTAATTAAAAAACCCCTTCTGCTTCCCTTCTCAGTGGTGTCGGTTGAAGATCCCTTTGACCAGGATGACTGGTCAGCTTGGAAGAAGTTCACTGCCAGCGTGGGTGTTCAAGTGGTGGGTGATGACCTGACTGTGACCAATCCTAAGCGTATTGCTAAAGCTGTGGAGGAGAAATCATGCAACTGCCTGTTGCTCAAAGTGAACCAGATTGGCTCTGTCATGGAATCCCTGCAGGCGTAAGTCACCTTACAGATATACAGACCAACTTCATAACATCACTGTGGGGCTAGGTACTTGCACTTCAAATACCACCTGAATTACTTACACACACACACACAAAACTGTCTTCTTCCTCCTGATGGAAGAGTATTCAGTGCAGTGCTTGAAACATCTTAAAA
The DNA here is from genome assembly GCF_965140295.1 of Lepidochelys olivacea. Lineage (NCBI taxonomy): Eukaryota > Metazoa > Chordata > Testudines > Cheloniidae > Lepidochelys > Lepidochelys olivacea. The sequence continues at coordinate 20,569,449 of NC_140428.1, forward strand.
CAAGTCAGCCACAAGCTGTGGAGCAATGGGCTGGATGACTGTTTCGCTTCTCTGAATAACTCTCTTGGCAGTGCATCATTGCATCCTTAACACCAATATCAACATTAACTGAATAAACCTGAAGCTGGATCATGCAGTAATTAGCAATACTTGGTATCCTTTGTACGAGTGGTGAGAATCTTACTCCTATTTCTCTTGCTTTAGCTGCAAGCTTGCGCAGTCCAATGGCTGGGGTGTGATGGTGAGTCACCGTTCTGGAGAGACTGAAGATACCTTCATTGCTGACCTGGTGGTTGGTCTCTGCACTGGACAGGTCAGTGTCTGTACCTGGAATGGTCCCCCTCTAGTCACCTGGCTTCCTTCTTTCATAGAACAGAAGTCATTTTGTAGCAAGAAATAGATGATCCTAATGACCTCTGAGGCACAAGGATTTCCCTCTATTGCTATATGGGAGGCCACCAATCTGTAATAGTAGCTATGGCAAAACATACTGATGCTCTTTCTCAGTAAGCGGAGATATTGTTTCCTTGTGATGTCACTACTAAAACAAGGGAGGAATCTTTCAGATTAATCCATGTGGGTGTGCCAGGATTTCCTGATACTGTAACTTCCAGCAATAAAATGAGTGAGTGCACTATTCACTGCTGGAATCCAATTTCCACCCAGCTTAATCCAGGTTAGCTGATCAAACTTCTGATTGTTTCTGTCCTTCCACCATGCTCAACTCGATTTATTATTATTAAGGACATGATTGTTCTTATCTCCTACCATAGGAGGGCATTTGTCTTCACACCTTCAACTCTTAAGAGCAGATCTGTTTTAACCCCAAAGTAACTTACTGACCTTTCTTTCAGATCAAGACTGGTGCCCCTTGCAGATCTGAGCGTCTAGCAAAGTACAATCAGCTCCTGAGGTGAGGATTGCTCTGGATTGGAGTGGGGAGGAAGGGGACTAAGTAGCCTGCAGGCTTGCTCTAAGAACAGGGTATAAGACATTGTCCGTCTGACGACTTGGTCTCTGATGCTGTGCTGGCTCTCCAAGAGTCCAGTGGAACCAGAGCAGTCTCCATTGCCATGCTAGGGCACATGCTAACACCTTCCTAGCTGACTGTAGGGAGACCAGTGGGTGCTGCCATGCATTCTGGACTGACCAAATACAAAGGGCTAAGTGCCTCAAAGATTTGGGGGGGTCCCTAGCTGGCCCTTGTAGAACTTTCCATGTTGCCCCTGTGGGCTTATAAACATAGGTGGTGTAGCCACAGCTTGGTCCCTCTATTCAAATGAAGAAGCCCTTATCTCGTGACCTGTGGCAACCCTAGTTCTATGAAATGCTACCACTTTTAGCCCAGAAAACATAAATAATCAGCCAATGTCTGTGCTGCTTATGCTATGCCATGCCTTGACAGCAACTGGAGTCATTGCCCTTGGTATGGACGGCACTGCACTTAAACACACTGAATACACCACAGGGAGATTATAGTTAGGAAGTATCCTGCAATACCCGAGAGTTGCTTGGCATGAGGTGTAGACGTTAACTGTTCATGTGAAGGTCAGCAGAATGTCTTGTCCATAGCTGGGTGGGGCACAGCATGCAATGCATGTGGTCAGCTACTAAGCAGACTCTTGACTCCTCCATGGGTATGACATGAAGGAAAATACTGTCCCTCGCCAAGGTGCTTGTGCCCCACAAAAAGACAAGCCCAAATTCAGCTGCATATTTGGAAACCGCATATGATCAGTGGCACAGTGTAATACACGCTAGCTTGTGTTGGCTGCTGAACTTCGGTTTTGTGGCAGAAATGTCACAGGGAGGGCTTCAAGCGTGTGTGGTGAGATCACTGTCCTCTACAGTACTACTCTGTGGGTGGGTTTTGCTCCCTCACTGTTGTTGCTGCCAGTCCAGCCAGGCAGTCATGCAAATAGATGTACCACGTTCTGTGCTTACACTCCTTTCTCTTTTGTTTGGTCCCCCTCTTTTCCCAAACAGAATTGAGGAGGAACTCGGAAGCAAGGCCCGCTTTGCCGGCAGGAACTTCAGGAACCCCCGTATCAACTAAGCTCCGCGGGTCAGACAGCCCTGGTTCTGGTTTAAAGCACTAGTCACCTGATTAGACCATTATTTACCTGTATTAGAAAGAAGGGCAGCTGAAGGAACAAGACCAGTTTGCAGGGCCTCTCACCCTAGACTGTATTTCACCTAGTGTTCCCCAGCTCTACCTGTCGCTCTTAAGCGCTTTGATGCTTCTGTAGAACAGTCCCTCTGGGGGTTTTGTGTATTTAAAAAATTTGAACCATGTTTTAAGACCCCACTTTGACCTTGCTGAGTGTGGGCATAAACCTATACTTCCCCCTGTTTAAGTGTGTGGAGCTGTGTAACTTGCAGTGCAGCCTGAGGTTCCTGCAAACAGGAAATAGTAGTGTTGTGAGGCAAATAAAAGCATCAAACAGCCCAGCAGTGAGTGTTGCCTGGAGTTATTCCGTGAGAAGTCTCACTGGTGTGCACCCCTTCCCTATCCCTAGTCTGTGCGCGCGCACACCTACTGCTGAAGGCTCTCCTATTGTGGGTCCTGGCTAGTGGCATGCATGGTGTTCGTTGTCCCCACAAAAAGCTGCATCTTAGCTGTGTTTGCCCTTCACAGATCGATTTCCCAGCACATCTAGTGATGTGCCACACTGCTGCTGAGAATTCACTTAGCCAAGTTAGCCCCTCTTGAAAACAGGGCTTTCTCATGAGGAGAGAGCTTTGGGGCATTCTCTGAACTCTTGCAGTCTCCTCACCTCATAGTGTGCATGTTCTCGCTCTCCCACCCCTGAAAGTTGGTATAAGAGTTGCAATCACTTGTTTATTTTCAGCATTCAGTGCAAACTGTTTACATGCCTGGAGGTCAATAAGGCTTCTTATGCCTATGCCTCTTCAATACCACTGTATTTTGTTTCACGTTTGGGGGCTTTAGCTGTAGGAGGTTGGAGAGAGCAGAGTGAGCTTTAAGCAGAAATACAGATGCAGATTTGGTCAGGTGCATCTAACTCGTATAGTCCAGAACAGCCCTGGTAATGTGGCCAGAAGTCCTTGTGTGCCACCTTCCTTCGGCTGGTTAGATAAATTTTTCAAACTGTAAGGATCACCTTTCAGGACTAGCCATGTAATAGCAGTTGTTTGGTCCTTTCCACAATGTCTCCTAGCACTGATGCAAGGCATTACTTCCCTAGTTCATAGGACTCCCTTTCCACCAATCCATGTAGTTTCTCATCCTCTTGCAAGGGAACAAGTGTTTGCCAAATATTTGTTTAAACTCCCAAGACCCTGTAGTTTTCTGCACAGGGTGACTTGGCCTGCTTGACACTGAGAAGACATGATGGCAGTATTAGCAAAATATGTGTCTGTTTTATCTTCCTGGCAGGACATTTATTGCTGGGAGGAAAAGGGGTTTGGTTTCCTTCCCAGGCTTAGCAAGTGAAAACTAGATACTTTAATCCTCTGTGGCTGGATTCTGCATAGTACCCCCAGAGCAGGATTTTACAATGTTATTGAACTTCCCAGGAGACTGCAAAAACACACCAGGTGGTGCAGAAAGGAGGAAGGATTGCTCTGAGCAGTTTTTATTTTCCTTAATGGCTGGCTTGCAGGGAGAGATAAATCTCCTTCTTGCCAATTCTCTGTAATAACTGTTTTACTAGTCTTTCAATTTCAGCACATTAAAATACCTATTACTGAAAACTATTTACCCACACAGAGAGTGATAATGCCCCCTTGTGAACATTGTGGTGTATTGCTGTCATAAATGGTTTTTTAAAAAAAAACCAAATTACCTGGTTTCCCTATTAAAATGCAGGTGTGTTTAAGATCTTTAAATTAGCCTTGTATGATAGGAGTGACACCACTTAAACAGGAGCAGATTTATTTTAAAATAAATGCTTAACTAAAAAGCTGGATGTCTAAGAATTTCTTCGCTGTTTAAAAAAAAAGTCTTTCAGCAGTAGTCTTATGAAATCAGATTTTTAAAAGCCAGAATATTAGCATTAAGAAAAGGAGTACTTGTGGCACCTTAGAGACTAACCAATTTATTTGAGCATAAGCTTTCGTGAGCTACAGCTCACTTCATCGGATGCATCTGAAATGTAGCTCACGAAAGCTTATGCTCAAATAAATTGGTTAGTCTCTAAGGTGCCACAAGTCCTCCTTTTCTTTTTGCGAATACAGACTAACACGGCTGTTACTCTGAAACCTGTAATATTAGCATTACCCTATATAATCTGTAGATGACAAATATGCATGGCTGCAGGCATGCATCAGCATCTAGTCTCATCTGCAGCAGTGAATGTGTTTTTTAATTATTACTAACTCACTGTCCACTGAGATCAGGGAACACCTATTTTACTTCTGGCTTTGCTTCTGGATTCCCCCTGAGAACCTGGAAAAGCCATTTAAATGCTCCATGTCTTAGTCTCCCCATCTGTTGAAATTCTGATTATCTTCACCAAGTATGTGGTGAGGATTGATTCATTACAGCTGAAACACTCCATTACTCTCTACCTAAATATTTTTAATGTAAACCCTTTTTTTGTCCTGTGCGTGTCTCAGTTCAGTTCCCCATTGCAGGCTTCCAACCTCACAATTCCTAATTCCAGAATGTCAGAACAGGAAACACAAAGAAGGCTGAATTAACACCACTGCACAGGCAGAAAAGCCCTTGTGCTATTTGGGGATGGTTTCCTCTGAAGCAAATGAGAGTCCTGGGATCCTGACAAAAGCAACATATTGAAAACTCAAATAATGTTAATGTCAGCAACTAAGTCCGGGCAGCCTGGTCTCGTGGTTGCAACAAGACTTCAGCCTACCAGTTAGCACTGAAAACTGATGGGGGCAGGCCCAGGAGTGAAGCTAAGGGTCATAGCCAAGTGTCAGAAGCCTAAGCCACAGTGTTAGCTGGAGTCATCGGCAGAAGGTAGAGCCAAGGGTCTGAGTCAGCAATCAGAAGAAGCTGGGGCTAGAGACCAGGACCAAGCACCAAGCTGCAGGCTAGGAATACAGTGAGTAGCTACTGGACTGCTCCTACAGTTGAGTATCAGCTTCCTGACTCCTTCAACCAGCATAGTCAATCTAACAGCTTCTATCAGGGCCAGCTGTGTGCAGTAGGTTGCTAGGAGCCTTGCTTTGCAGCAGATTAGGCCCCTGATATAAGGCCATACATGGGGGAAGAGAAGGAATGGAAGGATCTGTCCACACGGGGCCCCAAGAGCAATTGCTCTGTTTTTAGTGGCAGAAGTGTGGTTTTTAATTTTAAACTAGCTGTAAGAGGGCTCTTTTCCTTTGAGCTCCCCTGGGTTGTGCGTTCAAGGAAGACATGTGGCCACACGTAGTCACCTTAAGTCTTGGAGGAAAGCAAGTGCCTGTGAGACGCTCAGCGAAGCAGGAATTGGAGTTGTTGTGAGAAAGCAGAGATTTAGGAAAAGAAAAACTGAACTAGAGGTTGAGCGGTTCTGAGAGAAGCAGGACAAGACTGTTCCTGGTTACGGGGAGAAGAAAGTCTTGTTCAGCCAACAGAGGAGGCCCAAGTTAGCACTGTCCTAAAAGGAGCGAAAGCAAACATTGATGCTTGTAAGCTTTTGGGAGACGTTAGATCTACGTAGTACTGAGACAGATTATAGCTCTGAATAGATCTAGCCGAGGGGAATTTTTATGTTCCTTTATTATTTCATTACGGGTATTTATTAAAGCATCCCAAGCATCTTGGCCTGTGGGTGAGTTTGGATCCAAGAACAGGAATTTCCAGACTGGGGATGTTTGTACTGGACCATGGACCTGTATCCACCTGGACTAGGGGCAGGTTCAGATTCCCAGCTTCAGCCCTGGCTTCTAGCTAGCCCTAACATCCACTCAGTGCTGTTGTGGAAGGGTTTGGACATGCACCTGGCTGAGGAATACATCTCCCTGCAAAAACACGAGCTTGTACAGTGAAAATCTCACTGCTTTGTTGGACAGTTAGAAACCATTTCTGCTTAATAGGTTTATTTCCTCTGACATGCTTTTCTTGAGAGGCTTTACTATAAACTCCAAATTTACCAGCCCAAGCCTGCTGCATGGTAAATACCTCTCTCAGATTTGTTCTTTTATCAGGTATTGGTTTAAGCTGGTTGTGCTCTACGTAGATTTGAAACCCTGCACCCTTTTCACATATTACTGATCTTTGAATTAGGCCTACTAAATGAATAAACCAGCTAATTACGCACAAATCCTATCAAGGGATTTTTCTTCCTGCCTGTCGAAGAGGCAAGCTTGTAAAATGACAAGTAAAAGGGGTTAGTGCAATCTTTATCATAAAGTCATGTTAAAAGACTCGTGAGCCTTTATTTTCCATTAATTGCTTGGGAAGATGAGGGGTGGATAGTACTAGCTACAGATGGGCATGATGGTAGGCCGCTTTCAGACTTCTCTTGCAAAGCACTGTGCTCTTATATCTCCCTCCCCTCCCCTGGGATGCCTATCTCCTTTCCAGAGCTGGGTAGAGGCTGAACTGAGCTCTGCTAATTTTGGTGAACCCCCAGGTGCAGTGAACTGTGGGGCATGTGAGCAAAAAGGCTGTGATGGTGCCCATAAAGTGGTGGAGATGTGTGAAAGTGGCTTCTTTCCAGTACCAAAGGGGTTAACAGGTGGGTGCAGCTACCCCCACCCTGTCTCTTGGCAAGAAGTGTAGAGGTGGGGCAGGAAGTATAAGAGCAGGGCCCTGATGTTCAGTTGGAGCTGGACCAGGGAAGGAGGCTGATATCCCTCCCAGGGTGCTGAGCCCTCAGCCAAGTTGCCAACTGGCAGCAGGGAGAAAAGGCAATCCACGATCCCAGGAGCAGGGAGGAAGCGCTGCCTGACCGTGAGACTGAGTCAGGTTCAGTGACGATGGAGCAGCGCCAGCAGGAGCCGGTAGGGAGTAACCAGGGGAAACAAGACTTTGGTCTAGTTGCGCTGCCAGGATACGAGGCAGCGACTGCCCGTTGACCCTGTGGCAGGATTGTCTGGGTGGTGACCCTATAGAGCAGCATGGGCCCAGCCCACCCGAATCCCAGCCCTGTACATGGGGTTGTTTGCATGCTAACCTTGAGGCCAGAAATCTGGAAATATGGACTGCTTGCTTGCTCAGCCCTCACCTTCGGAGGCCTGAGACCTCGACTGCCTGTTGACGTGCTGAAATTGTACTTACAATCTTGAACTGTCAATTGTGCACTTGTGTGACCGCAAGCCAGGCCGCTGACCGCTTCACCCAGTGGGCGTACTGATCCCCCGACGCTGCCACAGGATGTGGAAAGCCGACATAGGGTAGAGGACCCACGGCCGGTTCTAGGCAGGGATGGCTGAATTTCTGGGTGCTCTGCTGTCAGCATGTACCCCAAATCCAACGACACCCCTCCCAGGTTCTCTCCTATGGACATTTTAGGCTGAGCAGTTGGATTCATGCTGAATTCTTTGTTGAACTGGTACCCAGACAGAGAGTCACAGGCAGGCGCTAGGCTCCCTCCCAGCAGCCTTTCTACCCACATACCCTGCTCTGAGGCCTGAAAGTGGAAGGCTAGTAAGTTGGGTGGGTTCCACTGAAAATGGTCTATTCTCAACTTAAACACTTTGCTATGTCTCTTAGATGCCCCATCTTCTCCTCTTGGCTATGTTACCTCCCTCCTGGCTATATTTCTGAATGTATGCTAAAGGTCACAATTTCATCCTGGCCTTCTCTGGGCCTCTAGTTTTGTCTCTGAATTCTTTTAATAAGTTTAAAAAAAAAAAAAACCCTGGTTTCTGTCCGAGGAACAATCTCCTCCGCTGGTGTCAGTTGCAAAGTGTTAGCTATGGAGAGCTACACCAATTTGACTTACCCAAGCAGGTCTGGGCCAATGTGTTCAGTTGTGATCATATAAATGGGGGGAGAGAGCGAGACCTGGCTGGACTTCCCTTCAGTCCGCACGGATCACTGCTTGGATCCATTAGCCCATCCCTATCGGTAGGAAAACAGCCTTCTCTTGCTGTTAGCTAATGAAATCTGTTGGGCAGCTTGCATGCTTGCCGTCTGCATGGGAAGGTTTGGGGTTCAAACCCAGTTGAAGATGCAGGGTGGGGGGTTGTTCCAGGTGCCTGTAACATCATTTATTTTTACCTTTTTTTTCTTTTTTTCATTTTAAACTAGGAAATTACCCACTAAGATCTGTGTTAAAAGAACATTAGGTAGGTGGCTAAGTAAAGCGCTCAAAGGTCAGGTTGCCAGTTGTCCCTGAACCCCTAATTCAGAGCCTGTTGATGTATGCATTATGCTACAATCTTTAATTACATGATCCCACACTGTGTTTTCCACAGGCCCTGGCCTCCTTCGGTGCACACGATGGATGCATAAGGGGTCAGAATTAAGAGTGCTGGGGCAATTGACAGTCTGGCATTTCCTAACTTTCAAGTGCTCCAGTTTGCAAGCTAAGTAACCTCTTTTTAACAGAGATTTTTGTATTTGAAACCGGTTTAAACCCTGGCAACCGAACCTGGAATAATCTGTTAGCAAAAACAACCATTGAGCCTCATCAGGATGCAAGCCGCTGGCAAATACCCCAACGAGTGAAGTTATTGTTTGCTTTTCACAGAACAATGTCAATCTAAGGGGAGGTTTCATTGAACAGCAGCCTGCCCAGCACCCAACATCTGTCCCATTCATTCTACTTCTCTGCTTGCCACTTAGCTGTGATGATGATGGGGTGCCATAGATGTGCCATAACAGATACAAGTGGCGAGGTGGGGCTCATTTGGGTTTATGTATGCAGTAGGGATTGCAGAGCTTTACACCCAAATAACATGCTTCCTGCCGTGAGAAGGGTACAGCTCTATCTAGCATTGCTTCTCACCACCCCCGCCCCCCGTGCAAGACTGGGGCTGGCTTTGCCGCTCACTCAAACCCTGCCTGCCCCCACCTGAGGCGGGGGCTGGCCAAGGGACTGTCCTGGCCAAAACCGGATGTATGGTCACCCTATTTATAGATAAGGATTTAAACTACGTGGAAGAAATGTGGCCAAAGATCCTCTGGTGGCTTTTTCATTTGGGGAGAGGGAAGGACAGGATTTGGGTGCCCAAGTTTTTTTAAAACAAACCTAAAATGGCAGAGAGGAGCCCTTCCCAGCCTCTGCACCCGATTCTTTCCCCACTCGGCGCATCTTGCTGAGCAGTCTCTGAAATCCTCTCCTGGGATTTAACTTTGAAAGCCCCACCCAGCTGTCTGGCTTGGTGAAGTAGGGCAGCAGTTCTCAAACTGTGGTTCGGGACCCTGAAGTGGGTTGGGACCCTGTTTTAATGGGGTCACCAGGGCTGGCATTAGACTTGCTGGGGCCCAGGGCTGAAGCTCGAGCCCTACTGCCTGGGGCCAAAGCCCAAGGCTTTCAGCCATGAACGAGGGGCTCAGGCTTTGGCTTTGGCTTTAGCCTCGGCTGGTGGGGCTCAGGTTACAGGCCCCCGTCCAGGGCTGAACCCTTGGGCTTTGGCTCCCCCAGCCCGGGGCAGCAGGGCTCAGGTATAGTAATTTTTGTTGTCAGAAGGGGGTCGCGGTGCAGTGAAGTTTGAGAACCCCTGAAGCAGGGGATGTCTTGCTTGTAATGGGCACCTGTGAAACGTGAATGCCGCTGCCCAGGTCCTGGCCGCCCCACGCTGCCCCATGGCGCTCTCATGCCAAAGGCACAAGGGGGGGGCGTGTGGAGCATAGAGCAAGTAGAGTGTGGGGAGTGGTTTTGCGGGAATGATGGGTGCGGGGAGGGTTTTTGGGGAGGAGTTGGTGGTGGCGCAGGTTTAGCACACGGTAGCAAGGAGGCTGTCCTGAGAGTAGGAGGTGGTGGTAAATGAGGCTGTAAAGTTGGGAAGGGGTTACGAGACAACAGGCAGGAGCCAAGCTCCCCAAAGCTGAGGCAGCACCATTAGGAGCAATGCAAGGAGGGAGGGTGGGAACGAGCTTTCATAACTCTGCACCCCTCATTTGCGGCCTGGTCCCTCTGCATCTGTTATTTCTATGACTGGAGGGCCGAGGTGCCCCGGTGCATTATGCTAGTCCCTGTAGGGGCACCAGGAGAGGCAATTCCTGCCTCAAAGAGCTTACAGCCTAAATAGACAAAGGAAGTGTTGCTATCCCAGTTTCACAGATGAGGCACAGGGTCAACTAAGTGAGGCCCAAGAGCCTGCCGGAAGTCTGTGGTAGGGCCAAGATTTGCACCTAGGTCTCCCGCGTGCTAGACCAGTGCCCTAAACACAGGGCCACCCTCTCGCTCGAAGAGCGGAGCTTGTTTTAGATGCTGTTTCTGCTCAGACTCTGTGAGCCAGGACTGAAGCTCTGGCATGAACCTTCTCAGACAGAAGATCTCTATGTGCCACTTCAAGCATCCCACAGAAATCTGAGCCACAACAGTGTTTGCATTGAGTCGCCGTGCCCTTTAGTGGCCATGGGTAGGGATCTCCCGCAAGTCACACCCAGCTCTGCTCCCTCTCGCAGAGGTAGGAGCATTGTGACCGGAGCTGTCACTCTTTGAAGAAAATTTGTTAACTGCATCTTCTTGTCAACACTCCCTCGTTCCCATACACAGAGGGGCACAAACACACACGCCTCGCTCCAGACATAAAGTGGGCTTTGGCATCAGACAAAGGGAAATCTCTGCTCAGGGCTAGTGCTAAGTATTAGCAGGCTAAGCAATTGCTTAGGGCCCCGAGCAGCTCAAGGGGCCCTCCATTCACTTTTTATTATAAGAACTTGCCTATTTTAGTGTTGGGGGGGGATATTTCTGTTTAGGGCCCCCAGTTGGCTATCGCTGGCTCTGTCCCTACTTGGCAGAACTAGGGAGTTGGGATAGCAGGATTTATTTTTTTTTATTGTTTTATTTATTCATTCGTTCTCAGAGCAGGCTTTCCCCCTGCTGTTGCTTGCCCACAGCAAGGAGAGGAAAGCAAAGTTGGACACATACTGGGATCAAAGAAGTGCTGGGATAGGCTCACTGCAATCCGAACTCTCTGCTAGAGACCCGCTAGCCACTGCTCTCATTTCAGGTAACTGCAGCCAGCATACCTTGCTTTTATCTAGCACCTTTCGTTCCACAATTTCAAAGGGCTTTGTCAGCTGTTAATTACGTTTCCCAGCACATCTTGACTGTGGGTAATAGTATCCGCATTTTACAGATGGGCAGACTGAGTAAGTGACTTACCCACAGACACAAGCTAGTGGTCGTTGTGGGAATCAAACCGAGGAGCCCTGGGTCCTAGCTCCCTGCTCTGATCACAAGATGCAGCCTCCCAGCACTTCACAATTACCGGGACCATTACATACCAGCTATGTGTTGGCTGCCAAAAAAGGCCTATTCTTGCAGCAAGATAACCATACCTGTCTTGTTTGTAAAATCCTAATAGAGATGAGGTTCTGTAATTTTCACCTTGATGTAGCTAGGCGAGGTCAACCCTGGGTCCCCTAACTGCACTGAGGTGAAATTTACCTGTGCCTTGTCTCCACTAGATTTTACAGATAGCTAACTTGTCTTGCTTAGGAGCAGCAAAGACACAGCCCCTGAATTTAAAAAGGCTGCGGAAGGAACTTAAAGTAGTGAGCCCTTTCTCCCCACAAAGGATGGTTTGCTTGCATGAAAAGAAGTGAATGACCCCTCAGCCACTTGGCTGGTGGGCCTGTTCAGAATGAAAGAAACTGAACAAAAGGTTCCAGGACATGTCTTGTCTTGTGCCTGTGTCCAGGAAATGGGGGACCAAAAGAGATCTATAAAGTGGGGCTCAGGATATCATCCCCATACCTGCTCTTACCCACTCCCCACAAAATTTCTGTCTGTTATGCCACCTCTTCTATGCTCCTTCTTTGCCACTCACACCTATACAATGGCCCTGCGTCACCTCATCTGGGCTCTGCTTCCTTTATAGTTCAAAAGCAGATTCTGTTTCCTGCTCCTTGTTAGCAGTATGCTCAATGAGCTTTCTGGGCACTCACTGTCTGGCTCTCTGTACTGTCACTGCTCACGGTCACGGCTTTTCCCATTATAGTCCCATCCTGTTAGCATGGGTGCCCAAACAAAGGAGCATTGTCATTTACTAAAAGCTTTGTGCGTATCCCAGATGGGAGGGGGAGAGGAAGCACCCGGAGTTTCCTCCACTAGCCAAATAGCCTTCCCCCCACTTTGCAGAACTCCCAGCTTCCTCTAATCTACAGACACTAAATCAATCAGTTCTTCCTCTGGAGTGAAAGAGTAACTGACCTGCTATAGAAAAGGAGCCTTGTAGGGCAAATCTGCATCTGGGAGTGCCACCCATAATCCAAAATAGGGAAGTAATCAACATGCAAACCTGGGCTGGACAAATTCCTTTAGCTCCCTCCTATAGACTCTGGATCCTGAATTTGTTCCCTTGTCCTGTACTTGTGTTCTCGCTTAGAGCTGTGTGCAGCCAGTGTGAAACGCTACCAGATCAGAGTGGGTGCTTTTTACGCAGCTGTAGTTGATGACAAAGGTGCAGGGCAAGGATGAACTGGGCCTGAAGGGGTTGGAAAGTCCATTCTAACTTTTGGAGGTTCACCTTCTTATCAGGCTTGTGGGGTGGGTAGGGAGCAGATAAAATCGAATATAAATGAATTAAAGGCTGGAACAGAACGGGTTTGAGTGATAAATTGGGGAAAGGAGCAGAAGTGGAAGGAGAGGAAACAGTCACAATGTACAGATCACCTGCCCGTACCAACCTAGTGTTTGGGGAAGAAAGGATCTTCTATCTGTACTACAGAGCACCGGCTCCTGTGTCGAGGAATAGCTAGTAAATTTAATCATGAGGGGTGTGGCTTATGGGCTTAAATGACAAGGGGTGGGGAACGGGTTCATAAACACAAACTTTGCAAACCCAAAACTTGACAAGGCCCGAGAGTTGTACACTAGCAAAACTACAGCCTGCTGATACCAGGTGTCAGCAAGGTGTGCTGCTGAACCTGTGCTGAATGCCATGAAGCCTTGACCAGAGTTTCTAAAAGAGTGCTGAACACAGTCTTTGCCTCCACTTGCAATCAAGCTAGGTTCAGCTCTGGCAACAGGCAATTTCACTGCTGTACCAAGGCTTACAAGGTTAACTCAGGAGCGGGAACATAGTCGTTTGCAGGGAGAGAACAAAGGCCTGGCACAGAGACCGGGGGGGTGTATTGTTCCCTGTGAAAATGATTTTTTAGAAATGCACATTGTTGGGTGCATTTCAAAAACGGAATGTTTGCTCTGCCTTGATTTCTTTGTGAGGTAGGGAATAAAATCATCCCAGATAGGGATGGCTGAGCAGCATCTAGAAAAGGGGTTTAAACCGCATCACAGATAGGGAACTCCCCCTTCATCACTCCCTTAGGTGAGCTAGATCCCGTCTTTTCCTGGTAGCCCTAGAGCTACCCTGAACACAGAAGCCAACTGGCCATATTTAGGATTGAGTCTGTTTCTTAGCAAACATTTTATGATGCTCTTTAAACTGAAATGTCATCCAAAAACACAAACTCCTGTATCCAGTGTTGCTTGAAAACGAATGGGGCCATCAATGTGCTGTACCAGCCACATGCGTCAGACTAATGGGCAAAGCTAAGACTTCATACATCAGCATGCCAAATGGCAGTGTCTCATTTTAAGTACTTTCTCCCACCCCCCACGGCCCGCAATGCTCCCTAAATTAACTCTCCTCTGCAGAAGGTTCTGGAATAACCTATGCAGTTAAAATCAACAGGAGTTCAGAAGTGAATTAGAAAGAAGCAATTCAACTACATGAGCAGATGCCTAAGACCCTTTAAATTGAAATTCCACCCACTAAAATCCTCTCTGCTGGGCATGGAATGACAAGAAGTTCAACCAATGAAACATGCATTGTGTCACAGGGACACACTCTGATTTGTTACCTGATGATTCTGAGGGCAGGGCACTGTTGCCCTTTTGTGGGAAATGGGGGAACACGACTTGTGAGCTAGCCTCTACTGGGGACGTTTTCAGACTTATTCTAAAACCTAGTCCACAAAATCAACTTTAAACCCAGTTGCAGCCACAGGGTAGCCCTGGTTTTAGGTGGCTTACGGCAACCTGCCCCTTTCTCCCTTAGCTTAGGTGATTTTTATAGTGACCAGACCCCTTTGTATTGACCTGGTTCTGTAAATGTCAAGCTGCCTTCAATCACCTAAACCCGATTCTGTGCTATCACTCTACCCAGGATTGAAATTGGTTTACTGAAGTGGATAGAAAATTTCCCAGTCTAGACAGACCCCGCCCCCCACCCCCCCAAAATACACAAACTCAGAGAGCTGGAAGCTCTGTCCCTAGACATTGCTCACCAATAAGAAGTGGGAGAGGGTGCAGATAAAGGGGGTGCTTTCTTGCCCTGAAACAGAGGAAGCTCTCCTATTCCTTCATTTCCTATAACAGCACTGTGACTGGAGCCAGAGGCCCCACTAGCCCTTACCTAGGTCGGTGCATAGGGTGATGCAGTGAGGTGAGGCTGGGGACTAGAGACCCTCTCAGACTGCATCTAGCAAACTCAGTGCCTGCTTTACATCACTGGCACTAGCTAATGGGTAAGGTCCGACTGCAGGCTGGGCTCAGGAGCCTTCCTCACCATGTTCAGAAAAACCAAATGACATCTGAGAGCCCCCCCGCCATATGTCACGTACACCAATGCTTTAAAAAAAAACCACACACGTACAAAACCCCCCAAGCATCTTGCACTAAATCCACATGCAACTGTATATAGATGATCCTAGAGGGTGCATGGGAATCTCCATGAAATAGTCACTTGCTAATTGGAGTGGAGTTGAGAGGAGCCTTTGAATCCATATGCAGTAATAATGACTGCACCGACTAGCACTTCCATGCTGGGTTTTTCCTGTTTATTTTCTCATTACGTAACAGGGCTTTTTTGATTTTCCTTATTGCAACAGGTGCATCCTCCAACCTCCAGAACAAAAGCTGGGGTGGGAAAGCTAACTGACTGTCACCCTGTTCTTTCATTGCTGGACCCGCTGATCCATTCCACCAGATCACATTTGCCTTCTTTAAATACGTCCCAGCAGTGGTATTTACAGATCTACAACACTTGGCTTCTCATCCCATCAGCTGCAATAAACCTACTAAGAATACGGTAGATCTTAGTTTCTATGTATTATTTAATTTGTGTAATAAAAACTCTGCTAGCAAAAATGGGTGAATATGAATTAATAGCCGAGAGCCCTATTCTCCCATCAAGATCCAGGGAACATATGTTCGTAACTATCTATAGCTTTAAAATCTCCTCGGTTTCTAAACAGGAGAGGGACGCATCTTTGGGATGATGCTTGGTTTTTGTTGGTTTCTGTTTTGCTTAAATCAGCTTGGTGTTGCCCAGATTGTTCAAGATAGGGAGATTGTTAGGAAGCATGGTTCTAGTGGACTGAGCATAGGGCTAGGACACAGGAACTTGTAAGTTTTCTTCTTGCCTCTGCCACAGATTGACTGTGTGACCTTGGGAAGGACACTTCACATCTCTGTGCCTCATTTTCCCCATCTGTAATATGGAGGGAATGCTTCTGAAAAGTGAGGTTTGGAGGCTTCACTGTGCAGCAATCTGAAAAATTAAGTGCTGAGGGAAGAATTTCACAGGAACTGTGCTTGAAATGGAATATTTCCCCATTTCCATAACTATTTCCCCCTGTTTAAACCTCTACATTCAAATGTTTCATTAGAGCTAACGGAGCGGCAAGGGCCGGGGAAAGAGCAGCTATAATGGAAAGGTGAGAGTCAGAACCTCCTCCGGGAGGAACAGATGTGCAGTGGGAAGGGCAAAAATGCAAATCTTAAATCAATCCATCTCTCTGTCATGTATACTTTGGCCGTTTCTAATGGTTTAAAGCAAAGCCGGTCACTGAGGAGAAGGGAGACTTACAAATCCATCTACTACTGTCCGCACTAAAGGAAAAGTGGTGAATTTATAGTGGAAATGCAGTAAGTGCACAGACCAAGGGGTTCCACATTCGCAGTAGAGGATGGCTCACAAAATATCAAGGTAAACCTTCTTTGAACAAACAGCAATGCTGTGGGCTTTAGGGAAGACAGCAGTGTCAAACGGCTTTATGGGCTAATTCTCTCTCCGGTGCCCTGGATCCCTGTGTTCCTCAAAGGCGCAGCGATACCTATGTGACATTGCATTTCCGATTTCCCTCTTCCTCTGCTGTCCTAGTGTGTTGACGCTGAAGACCTTACCATCACTCATACTTAAACTTTCTACCTAGAGACAGGGATGGAAAGCTGGGTCAACAGATGAGGTAATGGGCCTGATTCTCCCTTGCCTAATACATTTACACCCTTGGAGGCAGATCCTCAGCTGGTGTAAATTGTCGTAGCTTGATTGACTTAAATGGAGCTATGACAATTTGCACCAGCTGAGGATTTGACTTCTCTGCTTTACACCATCTTCTCAACCTCAGGTTCCTCCCCTTTCAAGCTGGTGCTAAGCATGGAACTGGAAGCATTTCAGAGACAAGTCCCATGCCTCTGGGGGAGCTAACTTGCGTTCCTAGCCAATTGAAATATAGTTTCCAGGGCTTCTCTCCAACACTTCCCAGAGCAACAGTGAACGGTGGGTGTTATTCATAGTTACAGAGAACAGGGGAATTGAGTAGGGTACAGGATGGAAGAGAAAGATTTTGCTGTTAGTCTGAGTTGTTGGCAAGCCACAGAGAAGGAAATCTCAGAGAGATGGGTTTCACCTCCTTACCTCTGCCTTTTTGTGTTATTTTCCAAATCACACCTTGTTATAGTATTCCTACGCCCCTAAAGAGCATTTAATGAATTTGATACCAGGATACCTGTATATAAACCAATCTCCTAAACTTTACTTGTGAGTTTTCCATCCTTATAAATTAGTGTTGTTGGGTTTTTTAACTCATTTTATAATTTAAGCCTTATTATGCAAGACAAAAATGTTACCTTTTCATTTGTCAGTAGTATCCAGTTTTACAATAATTAGTTTTAAAGTAAAATACCCTTTAAATATCATTGATATTATTTGACTGTAATTTAATCTATTATAATAAATAATACAGATAAATAATGAACTCTGTGGGTATATATTAGGGTGACCAGATGTCCTGATATTACCAGTACCGTCCCAATATTAGGGGCTTTGTCTTATATAAGCAATTATACCCTTTGCCCGGAAAAAAACCAGTGTCCCAATTTTTCACACTTGCTATCTGGTCACTCTAGTGTATATAATATTTACACTAAGGCTCCTTGACACCTCTCTGACAGTAAAAGAGGTTTTGAAGAGGGGGGGTAAATTACAGTTATATTTACTTTAAAGACTTTTTACAGTGCCAGAGCAGCATAAACAAGCCCTAGTATAAATATATTAAATTTAATATATTCTTCATTGCCATAGACCTAGAGTTATAAAGCAAAATGCTACAGTATTATATTGTAATGGTCCAACAACACTGCACTAATACAAGATACAGTGTTTAGGATCATAACTATGGTACTTTGTTAATGGAGACAACTTTCAGGCTATTATATGTCATTATAAAGAAGGTGTGTTAGGTTCCTACTGTATTTAATTCAACTGTGTTTTACATTTTTTTTTTAAAGCAAAGAATACCACTTCCCTGCAGTATAAACAGAAATAGGAATTTAAGGGGAAGAGCTATTAATCCCACTCATGAGGCAAGACCTTCATTAGTCATTCGTAGCTTCAGCACTTGTGACTTTGAAGGTGTACAAATCTATGGTTAGACAAATTTCATGTTCCACAGATGACCCTTATGTCTTCTTACTACAAGCAGCAGACCATGCCCAAGTAAGCAAAAATTATATAAGTGATATTTAGGGCTGAACTTTTTTGTTCAATTTCAGTGTGTATCCCCCTCTCCCCCTTTTTTTGCATGGTGCATATTCTGGGCTTTGATAAATAGGACTCACTAGACATTATGGTAAAGCAACGTGTGTTAATATTCATTGGGCAGAGCTGTACAGAAAATAATCTGAATCAGAGAAATGGAAAGCCTTTAAAAGAAAAAGCACAAATGAAAACACTTTTTTTCCCCACAAGGAAACTCTTTTCAAATACTTTGTTTCTAGGATGTTTTGAGTCAGAAAGAATTAAAATAGTATTTTTAATATTTATTTCCTTTGCTATCATGTCATTTGAAAACTCTAAAACACTATTTTATACCAAAAGGATAAAGATCATGGCAAGGATAAAAGAATAAGACAAATCAGACCATAATGGACAAGGGTAAAATTTTCAAAACCATCTAAATCACTTAGGAGTCCAGATCTCATTTTCAGAAATAACTTTGGCACTTACGAGTAAGGAAAAATCATCTCTCCCAGATTCATGTGGACATTTTTAAAATCCTACTCAGACTTAGGAGCCTCTATTATTGGACTTTGATTCTTAAGTGTCTAAGTCATTTTTGAAATGGGATCTAGATCCCTCAGTGACATAGGTGGTTTTAGAAAATTTTACTCCCTGTCCATTGTGGCTTTTTTTGTCTGATTTCCACTTCTGTGGGAGGAAACTTCCTGCTTTGGGACTGAAGATTATTTAATAGAAAAAAAAAATCTATATCCAGTATTTAGCATTTTAAGGACCTTCCTCAATGGTAGGTATTTTATTTGCATGAAAACATTCCACTTTTCAAGGCCTCAATTCAGCAAAACACTTAAGCATGTGCTTAAATACAATTAACTTCAATGGAACTTAAACATATGCTTAAAGCTAAGCACCTGTTTAGAATGCTTTGTTGATTTGGAAAAATAATGATTGGGCAACTGCTGAGTGGAAACACAAAACCCATATAATCACCCCCCTGTGCGCTGTGTGCCTCTGTCAAATGATTCTGTTACATGATTGCTGTCTTTGGCTGATGTAATTAGTGGCACAACTTTCTGTAATGAATTTCACACATATTTGTACCCCCTTCACCAGCTGAGGGTGGAAGGAAGGGGTCCCTGTGCATGCATCATAAAGCAAGAGCCATGCAGTGAAAGTGTGTCTGTGTTCGCAAAGGGAAAGCTGCTTTCATTTGGAAGCCCTGAAACAACAATCTTAATGTTGATTTTGCCACCTCTGTAGAAGCCTGCTGTATGTTTTGCTTAGTGAGCTCTTCCTGGGGAACTCCTGGGGTTAGCACATCATCCTTGAGACCAGGAGATGCCAAGTGTAGATGTTCTTTTCGTTGTATCGGAGGATAAAGATGCATTATTATTACATGTATAGAGTGTTATGATAACACATAACTCTTAATCATAGATCTCAATGTGCTTTACAAACCTAGGCCCTGATCCTGCAAACACACACATGCCTCAATTGAAGCAAGGGCATAGGCCTGTTGACTTCATCTGACTCTGATTTATGCACACGCATAAATACTTGGGCAGGAACATAGCATACCTAGGTCCTGCAATCAGGGATTAATCTAAATACAAGACAAACAAGGACTGGACACCAGGACAGGGATGGGAAAAGAATTTGTTTCAAGAGGTGGGTTTTAAAGAGATCTTTGAAGGAGGGAAGGGAGCCCTTGGCTGATGAGGACAGAAAGACTGCTGCAGACATGGATCAGCACAACAATGGCTCAAAGCCAAGAATGGGAAAAGGATTTGTAGTGTGACCATATCTCCCGTTTTGGCTGGGACAGTCCCTTTTTTAAGCCCTGTCTGGCCGTCCCGACTTTTTTGGCAAAAGCGGGCATTTGTCCCGTTTGCTCTTGCTGACTTGATCAGTTGGCATGAGCAAGCTGGACAAATATGCAGTTTTGTCAAAAAGGTGGTGTGCAGAAACGGCAATGCCAGCCCCGCACAGGGTGGAGGGGGCAGGCAGGGCTCAAGCAACCAGGGACAGCCTCGTACGGGGAGCTGGCAGGGCTCAGGCCAGCCCTGCATGGGGAGGAGGCCTCGGGCAAGCGGAGACGACCAAGGGGAGGGGGTTCGGGCCAGCCCTAAGGGAGAGGGGAGGGCTCAGGCCAGCCCTGTGTGATGTCCCGTTTTCCCTTTGGGAAATATGGTCACCCTAAGGATATGGAGTAAGATGAGAGGCCTGGGTAGAGTGTAAGAGAGGAAAGTAGGGGCAAATTGGGAGCAGGGATGTATGTAGCATGATGCTGTTGACTCTTGAAACAGCTCTTCTATTTCAGGTTACAATGGTAGCCAGCATTTTGGATTTTGGCCTAGATGACAGTGGCTCCAGGATTCTGGAGCCACTGTCATCTTCAAATCGTCTTCAAGTCATTTTGGACAGATAACCTTTTTATTGTTAATTACTGAGACCAAACTTTGGCCTCAGGTCAGGAAAGCACTTAAGTATGTGCTTAAAGCCCCATTGAAGTCAATGGGATTTAATACATGCTTAAAGTTAAAATTTTAATTCAGAGTTTTAGTAAATTGGGGCCTTTGTTCCTTGTGTGGTGAAGGAAATCTGCACAAGTGGTGAGAGAGAGGCCAATGGTATCTTCTGCATCTGGATGCTGTATATATACCAGGTGATTTCTCCTTCGAGAGCAACAAAATGTTCTTGTTCGAGTGTTTGTTCATGTCAATTCCAATCAGGTGTGCACGCACTGAGTGCATGACAGCCAGAAGATTTTTCTCTTAGCAGTATCCGTAGGGTCTGCCTGGGTGCCCCCTGAAGTCGCGCCTTCATGGCACCCAATATAGGGCCCTGCCGACCTGACCACCACTCAGTTCCTTCTTACCGCCTGTGATGGCTAGCTGGAACTCCCTACCACTCTTGCCTTGGCAACAAAATGTTCTTCATGTTTTTGGGGTGGGTTTGTTTTTGTTTTTTTAAACTAAAAATTCAGGCCTTTTCTTCCCTGGGAAACAGCATAGACTCTGTTGATGACTGGAGATCTGGTAGAATTATTACATCCGTGAAACCTGATTAGGAGGGGATGTGGTTTTAAAAAAAAGACTGTTTCCAACTCTTATCATTTATTATTTTGTTACACCCAAAAATGTGCTGGGTGCTTCACAGAAGAACTTGTGGGAGTGGGCGGGAGATAGCTCAGTGGTTTGAGCATTGGCCTCCTAAACTCAGGGTTGTGAGTTCAATCCTTGAGGGGGCCATTTAGGGATCTGGGGCAAAAATTGGGGATTAGTCCTGCTTTGAGCAAGGGGGGGTTGGACTAGATGACCTCCTGAGGTCCCTTCCAACCCTGATATTCTATGATTCTCTGAAAGCCAGAGGCCCCAAGATAGCAGTCCATCCCTATTCAGCAAAAGATATATGCGTGTGCTTAAATGTTTTTCTGAATCAAGACTACAGTCCCTGCCCAAAGAGCTTATAACCATGGGAGACAAGCTGTCATTAGGAAAGATCCCTCACTACCATCACGATTGGCAGAAGCTCACAATCCATTTTCTATGATCTGGTCCACATAGAGTTTAACTAAAGGTGTGAATTTTTAAAAATGATTTTAAATAAATCTGTCATCTTTGTGTATGAACACTTGTAAATTGATTTTAAACCTGGCTTATTGGTTTATCTTGCCTTGGAACCTATATACCCATTTTAATAGGCTACAATTGTCTCCACATGAGGGTTTCCACAATTTAATTAAAGTGGTGTAAACTTGTGTATAGACAAATGGTAATAGACCTCCAACAAGTTCTCCACCAAACCCAGGGAAGATCAGACTGGAGAATTGTGAGGTTTTTCGGGTAAAAAACCCAAAACAAATAATGAGCAACTTAAAAAAAAAAAGACTCGTCTTCTGTATATCATCAAGGGTACAAAACCATTTTGTTCTTTGTGGGGGAGAGGCAGGTCACCTGTACAAGGCTCTCGGTAAATATTATCTTCCAAGCTAATTACTGTATCGACATTTGCATGTTTCATTAGTGTTCAGTTTTTTACTGCAAGCTGAGGTTAGAACCTGATTCATCCGTCATGGTCAAGGACTGATTTACAATTTCATAACTGCAGCACAAATCTTCTAGAGGATTTTTTGTTTGGGTTGAGTTGGTCTTCTCAGTACTGGTGGGGTTTGTGGGTAGGTGGGTTGGCTTGATAGTTCTGGTTTAGATTTCTTAAATATTTTGATTCATTTCTTTGGCTTAATAAAGACCCATTTAAAAAAGTTCAAAAGAGATAATGTAAATTTATGCAAACACTGACAGATATGGTTTATTATAAAGCCCCCAGCTAACAAGGGGGAGGAGGAAAGAGTGTGTGTATGTATAAAAACTACAAAGAAAAATAATTCATGCCAGAACTAAGTCAGGTTTATAACATGGATAACTATCTGATTGCATAGATGCGTTTGTGGTCCATCTAATATACTGACAGTAAACTTGGCATCTAAAGTTAAGCATCATAAAAAGTTCTAAGCATGTGAGGGAAATAGAACAGCATCTGAAATGAGACAAGAGTTTTCACAACATCATCCTCCATCCAGTGTAACGCTGAGTTTATAAGTCTAGAAATGTTTTGCATCGTTGTAATGAAAAACAAATCTATTTCCTTTCACAATTCATCAAAGGTTAGCTGGATGCTGCATAGGAGCTCCTCTAGAGTGGTTGGATCTGGCAGAAGGGCTGTCGTGAAACACTTTACTTCTATTCAAACACCATCTGAACTGCCCTGTTGCTGACCTACTTTGATGGAAAAGTGATTTTTCCCTTGTGCATCAGTGCCCGC
The DNA here is from genome assembly GCF_965140295.1 of Lepidochelys olivacea. Classification (NCBI taxonomy): domain Eukaryota; kingdom Metazoa; phylum Chordata; order Testudines; family Cheloniidae; genus Lepidochelys; species Lepidochelys olivacea. The sequence goes on from NC_140428.1 coordinate 20,592,111, forward strand.
TTTCAATCTATTCTTAGAAGCTGTATTTTGCCACTTGCTTTTTTTGTTTTGTAAGGCATGCCCTCTGTATTGGCGGAAAGAGGGTTGGGTGGAAAGATGGAGTGTAAGAAACAACATGGTTTGTCCATCGTGTGCAAGTCTCCAGTTCTGACATTTATAACATTTTGCATTTCCATAACGGCTTTCATCTCAAAGACTCCCAACAGCACCCTAGGAAGAATGCTCCCTGCGCTCCCCTGGACGGGGAGGACCAGAGGGAACAAATAAAAGCGAACTGGGACTGCGAAGCTTCCACTACTGTGGCGGCTGGGAAGGAGGAAAAGCAGCGGAAACACTGCCCGCTCTCTCCTGAGCCTGAGCATGTGTGGAACCCCTCTGGAGGGCTTTGTCTGGGATGGCATAACCCGCAGCAGAGTCTGATCCGAAAGTGGAGTTCCCTTGGTCGTCTTTCTACATCAGAAAGTTCCCCTGGGCCCATGTCTACGCTACAAAGTTTGGGCAACACCAGTTATGTGGCTCAGCTGCCAAATTCTGTATATCGCTCCTGGGCATGCATGCTTGTCTGCTTATGTCAGTGCCTGCAGGTGCTCACAGCAAGGGCTGCACCCACACCACTGCCCAGTGCAATACTTTGTGGGCCATTTTTGCAGTGCTTTGTGAGATACCAACAAGTTACCCAGGGATTTCTGGGAAACCGTCAAGTTTCCACAGTGTTGCTTTTCTCCATTCCATAATGCTTGTTCCAGCCCATAATTTTCACGCTGTTTTTTATAACTCCCACAGCCCTGGATGCTACTTTTTGGTCTCTGCCATCTCTCTGGTAGAAGCATGGACCCTGCAGAGCTCATCATAATTCTCATGACCATTGCTAATACAGGACATGCGATTCTCTTATTTTAGTGGACCTTCAGTCAGGGTGGGGATAATTTGAATTGATTTTTCAACTGGTATAGCTGAAGTAGTGGAAAAGACTGTGAACACACATTTTGGTTTAAGAAGGGCATATTTCAGTTTAGTTAAACCTGTTCCTCATGAATTTAAGCTAAACTGATGTCACTATATATCGAAATAAGAATGTCCATACCAGCCTTTTGCACTGGTTTAAACTATATTGATTTAAATTCACACTTTAAGTTATGCCAGTGCACTTTTCTTTTGTAAACAAGCTCTACATTTTATAGGAAATGCTTCCCTTGCTGTTGGGACACTGACAACTTGAAATCTAGAGTAAAATTTTCAAATGTCCCTAAGTCACATTGACTTTTTATGAGACTTAAGTTCCTAAGTGTCTAAGACCAAGGGTACACTAAAAAGTTAAGTTGAGCAGCTATGTTACTGTGGGGTGTGAAAAATCCACGTCCCTGAGTGATTGTAGATAAGCCTACCTATCCCCTAGTATAAACAGCGCTAGGTCAATGGAAGAATTCTTCCACTGACTAGCTACCACCTCTTGGGGAGTTGGATTAACTACCAGAACAGGAGAACCCCTCCCCTCAGTGTACTGAGTGGCTACAAGTGGCAGTGGCCAGAGAGGATCTCCTGTCACTGTTACCCTCCCCAATAGGCGTTAGCAAGTTAATGGAAGAATTCTTCTGTCAACCTAATAACTGTCTACACTGAGGGATCATTCAGGGAGTGTGGAGTGGATCTAACTTTTTTTAGTGTAGACTTGACCTAAATCACTTTCGGAAATAGGACTTAGCTCCTAAGTCCCTGAAGTTCTTTTGAAAATTTTACCCCAGCCAGTTTTAAAAAAAAAATGCTGAAGAAATATTGTGACAAATTTTTGTTGGAATTTTAAAAAATGTTGACCACTTGATTAGCTGGTCAAAAAAGTGATTTTTTGAGGGGCAGGAGGGAGTGCCAAAATAAAATTAAAAAATTGCAAAAGCTTTTAGTCAAAATTTCAAATGTTAATTCAGTTCTGTAAATTTTCAGTCAGGTGTAGAATAATGTATTGAATAGAAACTGCAGAAAAGGCACTTGGAGAGGCAAATGTTACTAGCAGACTTGCAATTTGAACAAGGTTAATGCACCTGTATTTGTGAAAAGTATGGTGGGATTTTTATCACAAATAGTCACAACCTTGATTTTATGTCTCATGCAAAAGATTGGACCATCCTTTTGTTCTGTTTGTACAGGGCCTAGCAACTGGGTTCCCACTACATGACTACTGCAAAAGAAATTATTATTATTATTATTATTAATAATAATAATACATACCAGCACAGTGACCTCTCATGCTATAGTAGGGTATTGTTTCAATAGTATTAAGGCAAGCACCAGTTGCTGGTGCTATTACTCATAACCTTCCAAGTTCTTTTTCTTAGCATGTGAACAAATGTTCAATCTTGGGAAGACATGCTGGGTGTTGTTTTTGTTCTGCAATGCTCGCTATATAGAGAGAGTTGTGCAAGTTGTGGGGATGATTTTGCTCTCTGCTTTGGTCTCTGATTGGAGTCAATTTTTGAAACAGAGTTACTTCCTGGAAACTGGTCATTAGTATTGGTTGACATTCCTGAAAGAAGGAATTGCCTACATGCTATTTGTGACCATCTCTGTTCTAGGACTGGTGCATGTTGAAAGGAAAGATAGTTGAGTGATTAGGACACTAGTTTAGGCCTTGAGAGATCTGGGTTTGAGTCCGTGCTCCACCAAGGACTTCCTGTGTGACTTTGGGTAAGTCACTTAGCCTCTCTGTGCCTCAGTTCCCCATCTGTAAAATAGGATAATAGTATTTTGCTACCTCACAGAGGTAGTGTTAAAGACTGAGACATGTTCAGGTACTATGGTAACAGGGGCCATAAAAGTATCTTAGGTAGATACATCTGTAAATAAAATACAGTACACTTACAATATACCCAGACTCTTCATCATTGTTCTTTTTTCCCTTCATGGGAAGCTGACCTGCAAATTCAGTGGAATTCTGCGACCACTGGGCAGAGGGGCAACAATTGACAAACTCACCAACTATATACCTGTAGCATTTGGGTTTGCCTTGATCTCCCTAGAGTTGACTAAACCCAATACTGCTTAGCTGGCAGGAGGTTTACTAAACAAGGCGTATGGCTCTGTTTATTATGATCCATGATGAGGATTGCATCAGTGCCAAAGAAAATGCCTCAAGTGTTATTTCTACAGCAATCCTCTGGCTAAGATGAAAACTTATAATTGGATCAGCTGTGCTTGATGTGAGCATGCCTTTCATAACTAGCTGTGAATAATCCCCTATGTCTCCTCTCCATCTTGCTTTCAGGATGTACGCAGATGTTACTTATACATCTTAAGGGAAAACCTAGAGACATGCCCATTTCTGTTTTACAACAAATTATAAAATCAAAATATTGTTAGTAAATACCTAGCATTCACATGTAGCGACATGATCGCCAGGAGACTCCTGGAGAGGGAGAGAGACTGCTGTGGAGAATTTCCCGACACAAACAGGGATTGGAGAGAGCTGAAGGCAATCTCACTATTGCCATGATCTGCTGCACAGGTTTTAATGCATGCATCGAGAGACTAAGGGATGTTAAGTTGTAATTAGCAGGGAAAACAGGAGAGATGGAATCAGCTTCTGTCAAGGACAGGTAAAGTATAAAGTCCGCAACATGGCTGAGTCAGGCATTTAACTAAAAAGAAAAGGAGTACTTGTGGCACCTTAGAGACTAACCAATTTATTTGAGCATGAGCTTTCGTGAGCTACAGCTCACTTCATCGGATGCACACAAAGATCATGATGGGTTTCATGATCTCTGTGTGTATATAATGTCTGATGCAGTTTCCACGGTATGCATCCGATGAAGTGAGCTGTAGCTCATGAAAGCTCATGCTCAAATAAATTGGTTAGTCTCTAAGGTGCCACAAGTACTCCTTTTCTTTTTGCGAATACAGGCTAACACGGCTGTTACTCTGAAACTTGGCATTTAACTAAAGTGCCCCCCCCGCTCTTTTTTTTTTTAAAGTACACTTATTTAGACCACAACCAACCCTGTGCCATGTTGATCCCTGGTGTAATGCCACTGAAGCCAGTGGAGTTATATGGCCAAATTTATCCCAAGTATATGTTCAGTGAGAAGAACTAAATTCCTATGGTGTACAGACAAAAAACCAGTGTAACCAGGTCCCATTTCACTTTGCTAAAGGCAATAACGTTAATGGCACCTGTATGCTACCAGAATCAGCCGCCAAGATCGTTTACAGAGACAGCAAACACTCACGGTTACCCAGGTGTAAGTAAGGGTAAAATCTGTCCTTATATATCCTTGTGCTTTAAAAAAAGATGTAATTCCACACAATTTCCAAGATCCTGGAAAGGAATGTGTGACTCTTTCTTTACGGCCACATGATTTATTTCACCGGCCCACATTCTGTGGCTAAAGTTAAAGTTAAATAGCCAGTTTTCTCTATTCATGGCAGTGGTACCTTCCTGTTATCTTTTGTAATTAAGGGTATGTCTACACAGCAACTAGAGGCCTGTGCCAGCTGACTCCGGCTGTGGGGCTGTTTCACTGCTGTGCAGACGTCTGAGCTTGGGCTGGAGCCCAGGCTCTAGGACCCTGCAAGGTGGAAAGGTCCCAAAGCTCCATCTCCAGCCCAAGTCTGGAAGTCTACACAGCAGTGAAACAGCACCACAACCAGAGTCAGCTCACATGGGCCAGCTGTGGGCTTTTCTTTGCTGGGGAGACATACCCCCAATGACATCTAAGAGTTGCAGAGTGCACCAGTTCGGAGAGTTCTGCTATTGTGACAACATTCTCACCAGTGCAGAAGAGTGGCACTTAACTGTGTGATAATATACAGTCTAGGTATACTTAATTCCTACCTCAGCTTAGGAGGATTAGGTAGATGACCCTTAAGGTCCCTTTTCAGCCTTAATATATGATGCTACGAGTCTATACTGTACCAATATTTGATCCAGCAAAGCACTTAAGTGCATGCTTAACTTTAGGCATATGAATTGTTCTATGAACTACTTATGTGCTCAAATGTACAGGTAGCATGTGCCTAAATGCTTTGCTGGATCAGGACCTCAATGCAAGCTAAAGCTTCCTGATGGACCTGGGGAAATTTTTGTTTACCTTAACAGCTTAGCACTTATTGAAGATAGATCAGGAATGTTTATATTGCTATGTACTGCTTTTTTAAAATTATTACCGAAGAACATGGAGCTTGGTAATTTATTAAAGGGATTATATGACGGGGTTGTCTGTGATAGCAGGAGACTGGACTCAGCTCAGGAGATCCCTTCCAGTCCTATGTTCTTATGAGAACAGGACTCAACTTACCAATTTTTTAATACATGGTACAACCTCAGTACAGTCATAAAATAGCTTTTACCGTTGAAATTATCTAATTTAAGATCAAACATATTTCCTCCGATCTAGACAGGCGGAAGCACAAAAACCAGCCATGCCAGCCTTAGGTAGTCTTCTAAGGTTTAAGGTAAAATTCTAATTTGTAAATCCATCAGAAGAACAGATCTGAATAAGCTTTCTGGAATATATTTGGATTGCTTTAGCAGTATTTATATCTTCCAAGTATAAATGTACTGATGTGATAGAGAATATAAACAAATATACATAACTATACAGTCTCGCATTCTTCACACACACACAAACCGCCCACTGAAGTTAATGGGAAATTTGCATGCAGAAGGAATGCCATATCGGGTCCCATACGCACAAATATGAGTGGAAACACATTGTGTTAGGCTTACAGACATGTAATCAAACTACTGCATTTTATTAACACAGAGTCTGAGTTTGCAAACTAAGGCCCCAAACCTGCAAACACACAGATTCTTAACTTTATTCCTGGGCTTAATCCTGCTGAAGGTAAATTGGACTACTCCTGGAAGTAAAGTTACTCATGTGAATGTTTGTAGGATCAAGGTCTAACTAGAGTGCTAGAATACTTGTGATCATTGTAAAGCAGAAGATCAAATGAATTTACTTATCAGGGACACTGTCATCATCATAAACACATTAGTATTCTATTTATTATAACCAAATTATAAAAGATTAATTTTACTTTTCACACTTCATTCAGTGTCAACAGTGAAGAGAGACGTTCACTCACCAATCCTATTTTTTGTTCGTTTTCATTTGTTGTTTAGTTTTTATTTTCAGTTTCACTTTGTTTCTTTTGCTAGCAGGCAGTGCATTGTTTGGATCACAAATGTTTGATTTAAAAGCTTCCTGACTTTATGGTTAAATATTAGCATGTGTAGTCAGATTTTTGTGAAGCCTTTCAAACAAAATCTAAATTTGGTAGCTGGAACTACCAAGTAGAGATGGTCCATAATTTTCCAGCAAAATGGTTTGTTGTCACTTTGGAAAATGCCAATTTGTTGAAACCAAAACTGTTAATGGAAAAGCGTCTGTTTCTACAAATCTCCCCATTAATTTTTTTAATTAAAAGTTTAATTTTTTCAGTTCAAAATTATTTGTTTCAAAATTTTACTTAATATGTACGTTTAAAAAATCACAATCAAAATTACAATGAAATATTTTGAAATTATCAAAACAAAATATTTTGATTTACCTGATTCATACTCCTCCCCTCCGATTATGGATTTGGGAAAGCTTATGAGACTTCAACTTTTTGTCCAGATTTTGGATAAGAAAATTTTTGAAACCTCAAACTCTTGCAGGATGGGAAAACCATTTCTTGCCCACCTCTACTACCAAGGGTCCCTGTAATGTAAGGTACTCATCTGTGTATAAGAGGGAATTCTTTGTATTAGACTTCACTGTAAACTTTCTGGGGAAGACCCATGTCTATTTCTATGGCCCCAATACTACAAACTGATCCACATGGGTCAGACTGTGGAGCTGTGCTGAATTCAGATATTAATTATTACTGCCATCTTTTGTTCAGCTTTAGAGATTTGTGCACAGAAGTAAAATGCTATGTAGGGATAGAGGTAGGGCTATTCTAGCTCCTGCCCTCTCTAGCTACTAAAATCGCTCTCCAAAGAGACTTAGATTCACAACTCCTGATCATCACCAAAAACCACATGTACAATAGATGGGCCTAAACAACTTTTGACCTTAAGTTAATGGAAAAAAATAAAGTTTAACAAGGTGGCAAGCCCTTTCTGATGACTCACTCTGCCAGCAGGTGTCTAGAATTCTGCATAAAGCTGCTGACACCTGTTGCATGTGTGAATGGTTACCACCCTGGATAAAAAGGAGGGGGGGAGGGTGTGAACTTCTACATATGTTGATGAGGATAGGAGAGGCCTTGTGGTGAGAATGGAGGGGAGCTAAGCTCAGGTTAGTGTTTTGTTGTTGTAGGGAAGCACTAGTTCTACTGTAAGTTAACAATAGGCATTGCTATCTGTTTAAAGATTGATTTTTCTATGTGCTCTAAAATCTGCAGTTACTCAGCTTGTCTGAAATTTGCTGTGCCTCACAGGGGTGTTGGCTTGTGTTAGTGGTCAATATTTGGGGTAATCTGATCAAGAAGTTCCTTTAAATACAGCTCTCCAATAAACAATATTTTACAAAATCTAAAGTTCTTGTTTGTTTGGCTTGGTTCTCCCCCTGCCCATGTAGGAAGCTGTGCTGGATAGGTAGAGAGACAGGAGATAAGGTGACCATAGAGAGGCAGTGAAGGGACTAACATGCAGCCAGCACATTCTGTAGCCAGGGTAATGACTGCCAAAGATCACGAGGCGGTGGAGGAGGATAGCTGGGCTCTGGTATGGGAGATACTGAGAAATTATATATAATCTTCTTAAAACAAGGAAATTAAATATCCCCAAACCTTCATTAATGCAGAACTAAGGGTGCTTTGTGGTACCTATTATCCTTTCAGAACACTGAGTTCAGCTAAACTCAAACTGCTGAAAACTAGGAAATAAAGAGTGAAGAAGGTATAGCAAAATTAAACTTCTGAAAACTAGTAAATACAAAGTTAAGTATGCACCCTTAACTCTGCCCTCTTTGAGTGATGTCTTCGCATGCATACAGCTCAAGGACCTCACAAATAATGCGGAACACCCAAGGAATAGGGCACATGAACACCATAGAACACAGTCCAACAACTTATCTTTGGTAAGGCATAATTTGTGTACTGAACAGGTGCTCCCCACAGTCAAATACTAAGCCTGCTCCACAGAAGTAATCCCTACCACACTAAATTTTACAATCCCTTCACCCTTACCCACAAGATTTCATCTAACACTAACCATGGATGGAGAATCAGGGAGTTGTATATTATTTTGTTATATCATAGGCACCTCAGTTTATCTGCTTGATATTATCTTGCCTGTCTGCAAGGGCTTACATCTGAGGAGGCTGTTGGGGGAAATAAATAGGAAATGAAAAGGTCAGAAATAACTTTCAATTCAGAGAAGATCAAGGGTTATTGAAAAAACAATGGGAAACCTATTACTTGGGGAATGCCTCTGCTTGGCTCCAACCAAGCTGGCAAGGTATACTCTTCCCACACCTGAGGATCAAGGGGAATATCAATTAATGATGCTGGTTTAGGGAAGAAGGGGATTGAGTGAGTTGCTAGCAGCAGCTACAGATGAGCCTCAGGCAGAGACAGACACAAACTGCAACCGTCAGGTGCTCTCCCTCAATCCAGAGATGGAGGTAACTGGGCTGAATGGAATTTACTAAAGCTTGCAAGGAAAAATTAAGTTTTAGGTAAAGGGAAATATGTATATAGGTCTTTATTTATTTTTTCCCCTTTACTTTACGTGCTGTGTACCTTTGGGTGAACAAATAACATTTCGTTTTGAAGAAGCTGTTTCTGAGTCACTTTAATCAGCTGCTTTCACGGGTTCCTGGAGGAGAAGGGCTTAAGAAGCCTATCAGTTGGGCGCGTTGGGTTAACATGGTTTGTAAAGGGGGGGCTATAGCATAGAGACCCAGTTTCAGTGGTCAGAGCATGAGGTTTCACTCAGAGGAGCGAAGGGCGTGAAATTTCTCCCCAGAGAGGAGCACTGTAGAAGGACTAAAAGAGGTCTAAAGCACAGCTAGATCTGTAACGCTGGTGCACTGTGCTGCTATAGCCTCAAACTACAGAACTCAGTGCTGAAATGAGGCATCCTGGATCTCTCAAGGTCTATGTGCACCTTTCCTTTGATCACATACTGGGGAATGTGTGGAGGGGAAGGCTGGAACCTGCGGATCTCATATCTCAATCACTGCTCTGCCAAGTTTCTCCAATTAATCCTTCCATCGAACACTGTGAACACAGGTGGCACGGTAGGCAGATAATTCCCAGTAGTGATTGCCAGCTCCAGCAGGCAGAGTTAAGGTTGTGCAGATATGTACCTCAGCTCCATATTTCCTAGTTTTCAGAACTTTTGTCTGCATTACTCACTCTTTATTTCCAGGTTTCAGCAATTTGAGTTTAGCTGAACTCAGTGTTCACAAAGTGGTGTCATTCTCAGTAAGACTATAAGAAACAAGGTTAGTTATCAGAAACACCTGCCTAATATCACCTTTCCATCCCTCATTTATAAGTGCATATATGTGCCAACATGGGAAACCTATATGTGAGCATAGATTTAAAACTCCATTAGAACTTGGAAAGCATTCTGGAGAGAGAAAATGGAAAAACAGCAAACCTAATCGCATGCAGAGCATGGATTAACCCCCTCCGTCCCTGAGATTAAGCACACCTCAGATACATACTGTCAAATCCATCAATGTAAGAGTGAAATACTTTGAAAATTCTAAAACAAGCCATGTCTTTTCATCACCTCTTACAACTGAATGAGATATGACACCTTTAGTTTTTCAGAGCCCACACCTACTAGTTTCCTGTGTTAGGGAACTTGAAAAACAGGTATCATGCAAACACTGTTACATGAGCCAGTAGGGACAGAGTATAATCACAGTTTTGTCAAAATATATTTTAGATATGGTTTAACAAAGTCATGCCTCACTATGCCTGGCATAAAAAGCATTTTTAATATGATTGTTTAAAAAAACTGTCCGTCTTAAGCATTTCTGAAATGCCCATCAACTAGAGTAGGAATACTAAATGGCACATTAAGACTGGTCCAAGAAAAGATCAGGTCAGATTCTGCTCTCTGTCTCTTCCAGATTCTGGAAAGCCTTGCTTGTTTTATCATTGTAAAAGATATTTGGGTCACTTGTATGTTTATATTTATATTTTACACTTACTTCTTGATACAAGGGAAACTGTATAATGTGTGTTCCTGGCACCCACTGCTGTTACTGTATAACAACCGAACCATTATTTTAAAGGGCAGCTCTTGATTTGTGCCACAAGTTGGACGAGCTGTATCTAATGATAGGTTTTTCAAAGAGGAATCATGTAAAGGGTCAGGCAATGCAACACCAAGGTAGAGTTCTGCAAGACATTGAAGTGCAGTGTCCCCTTTAAACAAGCTGCTCCCTGTATTTCTCCTGCCCGTCACCCATTTTTTTTTTTGGTGGAGAATCGAGGTGGTCTGCCCATATCATGGGGGTGGCACTGCCATTTGAAAATTATATCAAGAAACTAGACAAGTCCAGATTGTGTACATACCTGCAGACAAGTGCAAGGGGTCCCTGGGCCAGACACAGCACCGGTCTGCATATGCATTAGGGGGTCCTCTAGATCAGGGGTATGTGTGTGAGTGGGGGTCCCTCTGGGCATATGTACATGCAGGGGAGTCTAGAGACAGATGTGCATAAGCATGGGGTGGAGGTGGGGGGCAGGCCAGGAGTGTGTGTGGGGAGGAAGAGTTGTGGGGGACCCTCCCCAGGAGCGGTATGGGTGTGTGAGGTGAGGGGGGTCCCTTCACGTGGGAGGTGTCCTTTGGGGGGACCCTCCGGGATGAGGTGTGTTCGTGTGTTGGGGGGCCAACCCTCCAGGCCAGAGCCAGGGCCGGTGTCTGTGGCCGTGCAGCGGGGGTCCTGCCAGCCAGGCGGAGGGCAGGGCGCGCACGGGGGGGGGGTAGCCCCACTCTTCCCTTCAGCGCTGATTTGGCGGGGGAAGGGTCGCCCCTCGTGCGACTCCCTTCCCCGGGGGCTGGAGCAGCGGGAAGGGAACAAGCCTCCGAGCCCCGGCTCAGCAGCCCGAGCAGAATCCCCCGGGCTCGGGCCCGCTACGAGCCTCGGCGGACAGACACCCCCCCAAGCTCGCTTCTCCCAGGCTTCCCCCCCACCCCTTTCCTCCCTTTCTTTTAAATCACTTCCATCCATTCCCCTGATTGGTCCCAGCCTCCTGCCGGGTCATGGGGTCCTGGGCCTGATCCAATCAGAAGGCCGGATACTGGCGTGTGGGTCCGGCCTGGCTGGGTGCCGATTCGGTGTGTGAGCAGGAAGGAGGAGGCAGAGCCCGGCTGCCCCCCCCGTCCCCCGCTGCCCCCCCCCCCAGACGCTCGCGGAGCCTCCCCCCGCGCACCCACCCCGCTGGCTGGGGCCCTTCAGTCACCGCCTCCTGCCGCCGCCGCCCATTGTCCGCCCAGCCCTCCGCGGCCATGCCCCTGGGCTCCTGCTGCTGAAGGACCCGAGCCCCCCCCGCGCCCCCCCCGCGGCCGCTTTCTGTCTCCCCCCCCGCGCCGTGCCCGCGCTGAGCCCCGGCTCCGCAGCCCCCCCATTCCGCCTCCTCTCCTTCCTTCTCCCCCCACTTCTGCCCAGAGCCTGCCTGGCAGCCCAGAAACACCCGCTGATGGTGTAGCGCCCCAGGGGGAAGGTAAGTCCCTAACTTGCCTGCTGCTGCTCCCCCCCCCTTGTTGGGTGTTGGGGGGTTAATAGGTGGGGCAGAGAGAGGTGTGGGTGTGTGTGTGTGTGTGGGGGGGGTTGATGGAGAAGGCGGCTTCTTTTGAATAGACCGGGTGCATTTGTGAGGTTGTTTGTATCGCTGTGTTGGGGGGGGGGGATCCAGGGTTTCGTTTTGTTCTGTTTTTTCGTTTATTTATCTGCATGTAGTTAAGGGGTCAGGTGAGGCCTCTCTAACTTGTCTGCTGCTTCTTTCTCCCCTTGAGCGTTTGGGTGAACTTGTGAGATTTGATGATTGTTGCGTGAAGCGGGATTGGGGGCTTGATGTAGGAGGCCACTGTGAACCTCTTGCAGGAGTGGGGTGGTAGGAGGAGAAGCAGGGGAGTTAGTGTGCCTGCAATTTAAGGGACGGTAAAGTGTCCAACTTGCCTGGTTCCTTTCTCCCTCCTCCTGCTCGATCAGTGCCTGGCTGGATTGTTGTTTTTGCTGCCAGTTGCTGGGGCTGTATGAGTTAGAGAAGGGGGAAAAAAGGATGCTTCAACCTGTGAACATCTTGAAAGCATGTCAGAGGTTTGGCTGGGAGTGTGGGGAGAGAGAGAGTTCTATTTAACCTGAATGTAGCATCGAAAGGTAAAGTGTCTGACTAGATTACTTCCTCCTCGCAGCTCTTGTTTGAGGAGAGTCTGTCTGAATTATATTTGTTGCCACTAAATGTCTTGGCTCCATTAGTCTGATGAGGGTTGTTGGAGGAGGGAACCTTCCAGGTGTGGGGAAGTTGGAAGTGTTTAAAAAAAAAAACCAACGCATTTTTATAAATTAAAGGTTTCAGAGTAACAGCCGTGTTAGTCTGTATTCGCAAAAAGAAAAGGAGTACTTGTGGCACCTTAGAGACTAACCAATTTATTTGAGCATGAGCTTTCGTGAGCTACAAAGTGAGCTGTAGCTCACGAAAGCTCATGCTCAAATAAATTGGTTAGTCTCTAAGGTGCCACAAGTACTCCTTTTCTTTTTATAAATTAAAGAGTCTCTTTGGATGGGCTATCACCAGCAGGAGAGTGAATTTGTGTGGGGGGGTGGAGGGTGAGAAAACGTGGATTTGTGCTGGAAATGGCCCAACCTGATGATCACTTTAGATAAGCTATTACCAGTAGGACAGTGGGGTGGGAGGAGGTATTGTTTCATATTCTCTGTGTGTATATAAAGTCTGCTGCAGTTTCCACGGTATGCATCCGATGAAGTGAGCTGTAGCTCACGAAAGCTCATGCTCAAATAAATTGGTTAGTCTCGAAGGTGCCACAAGTACTCCTTTTCTTTTTGCTTTTCATGTGTCTTTGGGGACTATAACAAATTGCAAAATCAAAATTTTGATGCGGATGCAAGTGGGTTTAGTTGTAACATTTTTAGTTGCGTGGGAAGTATTTTTTTTCTCTTTAGAAAGAGAGAGACACAAACCTAAACAGAAAAGCAGTGTGGGAGGTAGACAGCATTACAGGTTTCATTTCTGGGACTGGCTGTTCAAGAAGTTGCTGGGAAGAAAACAATGTGATTCATTGTTGAAGTGTCTCTTTCCTCAGATTTATTTTTGTACACTGGTTGCAGTTATTTTTGATTAACTGACTTCTTACACTGACTCTTTTCTTGGAAACTGTAAAGTTCTTAGAAATTAGAGGCTCACAAGATTTTATGTACTCATTGGACTACCTTCTGAGTTCAGATTTGCCACAGTGAAATTATTTTGGGTTTACATCAGTGTAAATGAGATCAGAATCTGGTTCTTTGATATTAGTGTTACATTTGACTAGGAACACTTTGTTTTGAAAGAAACATGAAATGGCAGATTCAAATAGATTTTTTTTTAAATTTTATAAAGGAAATATATTTACTCAGAGGGAAAATGTGGTAGGTTGTAAAATACAGACATGTTACACGTCTCTCAGATATGCTACATGTTCAGTTTAATGTGTAATATGCTGGAGCTTTCTCAGTTTTAATGTTGCAAGAAACGTTTTTATGTTTTGTGTACACAACTTCCTTTCAGAGGCAGGCAACCCAGGGTGGTGGGGAAGAGGAGAAGGGAAAATGGATTTGTGTAAAAAATAAATAAAAACATCAGTGGGTAAATATTGCATGCCTTGGCTTTGCTCCCTGTGTTTGCCCTGTAAATTACAAACTGGGGTTGATTTTAATGGCCAGGCTTGGGTGGATAGCAGCTTTACAGATCTGTTGTTGTTAGTTGGTGAGGACTGGAGGGAAGAAAGGGAGGTAGAGACACACACACAATGCCCAGCCTGGGAGCTCATTGTTCTTTCTCATACACTCTCCCATATTTGGGACTATACTTGCACACAAACACAGCCTCTTGTTTCCTTCTTTTCTTTTGAGCAGTGGAGGATCAGGACAGCATTTTCTACCCGGTTCCTCCCCCCCACCTCCTGGATGGCCTTTCTGTAACCTTGCAAAGGCGAAAGAGTAAATCGGAAACTAAAGGACATCAAAACGTTCAGCCTCTTCTTCCCTCCTCCCCTTCCCAGGGCTGGCTTCTGCTGCTGTTTCTTTTTTTGTTTGTTCGTGACTGTGTAAAGATGGTATAGTGCACTTTACATTCCCAGCCTATGGGCTACTTCCTTTCACCCTCTTCTCCCTCCCTTCTACCTTAGAAAAATTTTCCAGGGCAAGATGCTTTTTTCCCTCTGGATTTGTTTTATTTGTGATTAAGATTTTTCTTTTGTGCAGGGGTGGGGGTGGAGAGAGTAGAAGAGATTGCTATTGAGTGAGAATATTTTGGTGTTAAAGACCATGTTTAAGGTTAATACAGTGAAGGGGATAGAAGCGAGTGAGGATGCTGTGATGATATTTAAAGGTGATCTACGGGCTGACAAATGTTTTACATTATATTTCCTCTCTCTATTCTAAACTGGATTTGTGTAGCTTGTTGAATGTCTTTTTATTTTACAATGGCATTTGTAAATGGATTAGTTACAGGTGTGGTCTGAGGCTGCCAAAGTAGGGCAGGGTTTGCCACTTAGCAACTTCAGATTGGGGGTGGTAAATCCTCAAATGACTCACCAGTGCCTTCCAATGTCTGATGGCTTTGTGGTGTGCAGAAGTTGGAAGGGAAGGAGTGATCACAATATATTGGATCCTGTGAGAAGACATTTGAGGGTATGCAGGCACTCCTGTCATACGTTTATGGAGTACAAGGGTAAATAGTGTCATGGTTAGAGCAGGGAACTAGAGTCAAGACTCCCACATAATGTTTTTGACTTTGGCACTGACCTGCTGTGTGTAACCTTGGCCAAATCACTTTCCCCCTCAGTGCCTGTTTTCTCAGCGCCTGTTTTCTCAGCTTTGTAAAATATGGTGGCTGCATCTGGACGGAGAATTTTCAGGGACATTTCCCATGTTGTTTTATCACAAGTGCAACTCCAGCATCCGTAACAACAGGGGGAACACTAGTGTAGACCAGCCACAGGGACATTTATTGTTGCCTTATCTAACTCAGCTCAAAGCATGTCTACATGACATAATAGAAAAACTGCCAATGGCTTTCTAATGCTTCAGCACTTTCTATATGGAGCTTTGCTGGTGTTAGAGTAATAGAGGGAGACTTCTCTGACCTTCTTAATGCACGCAAGGCCTTTGAGATCCCTGGCTGAAAGATAAAAGTGTGAAGCATTACTATTCTGTAAGCTGAAATGGTGACTGCAGCTAGGAGAGGCAAACCTGCCTTAGGCACCAATCCTGTAATTGGATTTATTCATCTGGACCCCTTTGCACCGAAGCGGAGTTCCACTGGCTTCACTGGGGTTCTGCACAGGTGCAGAAATGTGTCCCCACAGATCTGATTGCAGGATGGGGGCTGTTTGGTCCTTTTTCTGGAGCAAAGGGTGGGGGGAGGGGGAAGGTTTTCTAAATGCTGCATTACAGGATAAAACGTGATTCTTAATGATTTTTCCTGATTTCAGTTCTGCTCAATAACTGTAAATGCCATGTTCCTTGCTACGTCAGCATTAGCTGTAGTATTAATAGTTGTATTAATCATCAGTGTGTGTAAACTTCGCATCCTGGGCCCAAAATGCATTTGTCCATCCTTGCGATACAGGGGTGTGTGCAGATTGAGAGGTAACTTTAATAATTTAATAAATAAATGGTTTCAGAGTAACAGCCGTGTTAGTCTGTATTCGCAAAAAGAAAAGGAGGACTTGTGGCACCTTAGAGACTAACCAATTTATTAGAGCATAAGCTTTCGTGAGCTACAGCATCTGATGAAGTGAGCTGTAGCTCACAAAAGCTTATGCTCTAATAAATTGGTTAGTCTCTAAGGTGCCACAAGTACTCCTTTTCTTTTTAATAAATAAATAAATACTTGCCTTGGGCAATTGGGCAAGTAGAATTTTGCAAGATTGCCTTATTGGCTGCCTAATGGCACAGCAGAACCTGTGTTAACCTATTAACAGCTCAGCTGATAAGATAAGTTTGCCTAGGGGTGGCTTTGAATTCATAGACTTCATCTTTAAAGGACACTGAGCTTCGGTAACACACACTTAAATTTTATCTGTGATGTTAGCATATAAATACAGTACTCAAAAAAAAAAATAAAAATTCAACCATCAGATTTTCAGCAGAGAAAAAGTACTTGGTGGGTAGGCTTAGATCCTGCAATGACAGCTATGTGGGAAGACACCTGCACCTACACAAATCTCCACTGGATGTGCGGGGTCTTAATCATTATAAGATCCCCTTATTTTAAATCAACCAAACTCTTGATTTGATTTCTGTATATTAACTTCTCTGGTATTACAGTATGAAACCTGTTCATTATTATCTTGTCACGATAATTTTAAATTGAAACCCAATTCTCCTTATGTGCTTCTAATAGTACAGTAGATTATTAAAACCAAAATATTTTTTTAAAGTAAGTATATGTAAAATGAGTAAAATATTTATCCTTGAGCGTAATTAACCATTGGAGCAGCTTATCAAGGATTGTGGCAGATTGTCCATTACGGGAAACTTTAAATCTAGTTTGGATGTCTTTCTAAAAGATATGCTTTAGCTCAAGCACAACTGTTGGACTGGAAGCAATAATTTATTCAAGGTAGTCCCATGGTCTCTCTTATGCAGGAGGTTAGCTTGGATAGCCTTAAAACCTATTAATTGTTTTTCATCTGTTATGCTATTCATTTGGTGCATTTTTCTTAGTTTGGACAATAGACTGACTAACTTCTTAAAAATTTTTGCTTTCTGGTTCAGCTGTACAAGCATGGAGCAGTTGTCTGGGTTGCAGAGGGAAATGTTTAAGTCCAAACAAATGATGTCCTTAAAATATTTAAAGGACAACAAATGAGTGCTTCTGTTCATACTTGATTTTGTACATAGTCTTAAATCTAAACGTTGAGTTTAAACTGCTTGATAAGTATCCCTTTTAAAATAACAAAATAAAGTAGGCTTTCTTTAAAGAGGGGAAAATACGATGGAAATAATGCTACTTCCCAACATCATAGGATTCTTAAGTGTTGGAAGAAAAAACAGAACAGAATTCTGTTGTTCACATCAAATACTACTTGTTTGATATTTGTTTTGTTTGTTCAGTTCAGCTTGAAATAAGGTTTACAGTCCAATAATGATGTCTGTCCAATGGAATAATTGGAAACTAGCTGCCAGGATGGCATCACTAATAACGGTTGAGGAGTAGTTTTGGTTAGGAGGTTTTGGGGAAGATGAATATGAGGATGTTGCTAATACGTTGGTAGGAAATAAAATAAGCCCCTTTTTGGAGGGGAAGATGTGTGGAGCAGGAACCACAATGAAGAATTTTGCTTCTTATATTGGTTTGCCAGCAGCATTTTAAGCAAGCTTTTATAATGCTGGTAGTTATGTCCAACTTTTCCCTTCAAAGAGGCTGATGTATAAGCAAGGGAGAAAACACAAGAGTACTGGGACAATTTCTTCTGCATTAGAAACATGTTGAAGGGATTGCAGACAACTGAGTAAAAGACAAGCTAAAATATTAGTTGAAAGATCCCATTTCAGCTGAATGTCTAAATATAACTATTTAGTTAATTGAATACACAGAGTAGTAGGTTGACAAAGAGAAAAGTAAAGCTATAGTCTTAGCTTAGGTGGTGACTTGCATCAGTTTTTCCTCTGTTTAAAATGGGGATAACAATGCCCTCCTTTATGAAACTCTTTGAAATGTCTGCTTGAAATGTGCCATATAGCAACTGTTGGTGGCTTTGTCAATCTTTCAGCATGCTGACGTTATACTTCTCTTGAAAGTGAAACTCTTAAAATGTAGTATAACGTGAGTGCTGCCTGCATTTGGTAAGCACGTCTATCAAGATTGCTTTAAAATCACTTTTGGATGTGGGTAATCTAAAAATAATTACTAGAAATTTAATGGGAGCAGCAGGTATCCTACTAAATGGTTAGTTTTCTATGCCTGTTGACTTAAAGCTTGAAGTAAGCGGGGGAAAAAAAATCTCAGATTTTATAGTGAAAAAGCACGGAAGTAACCTGGGTATGAACCTCACTTTATATTTTAATTTTATTTTTTGTTAACAGTACATCGGCATACAAAATGTCCAGAGGTTCTGTTGTCCTATTTATCACAATGGTATTGAGATTAGAATGTCACAAATCAAATTTTGGCCTATTATAGAGTATACAACTCCTGCTGAATATTCAAAGTGCTTAGTTCCTCAGGCTGTATTAAATGAATACTGTCAACTTGAAATCCAGTCAGTTTAAAAACAGTGCAGTTGAAAGGAATTTCAGGTATTACACCTGACCCTGAGTTTCCTACCAATTGTTTTTGACAGTCATAGTTTCCTATTTTTTTTTTTTTATAAATATGTTTTTTCTTTCCCCTGTTGGGTGTGTTTTTACCCAGTGAACAAGAGAAACTGCTTAACTAAGGCCTGGTTTACACTACAAACTTAGGTGGACATAAACTGTGTTAAATCGATCTAATAATATATGTGTCTACACTACCGAGTCCCTTCTGCTGACCGAAGTGGCCTGTAAAGTTGACTTCTGTAATCCACCTCCGTGAGAGGCATAGCACTTGATTTGACATCCACTGGTCAACATGGGGATAGCATAGACACTGCAATGTCATGAATTGGCCTCCCCAAGGTGTCCCACGATGCTCCACTGTGACTGCTCAGGAGAGCATTTTCAACTCCACTGCACGTCAGCCAGGTACCCAGGAAACAGCCACTCTTCTGGGAACTTCTGAATTTTCATTTCCTGTTTGATCAGCATGGAGAGCTCGCCAACACAGCTGATCATGGAGACTCAAGGCCGCAAACGTGCTCCAGCATGGAATATACAGGAGGTGATGTGTGGGGAGGAGAGTCTGTGTAGGCTGAGTTCCAATCCTGCAGAAGAAACACTGATATCTATGCCAAGATTGCATGGGGCATGAGGGAGAAGGGGTACACCAGGGACAGGCAGCAGTGCTGTGTGAAAATAAAGGAGATTCAGCAAGTATACCAGAAGACAAGGGAGGCAAACAGTCGTTCTGGTTCTGCCCCACAGACATGCCGCTTTTATGAGGAGCTGCATGCAATTCTCAGCGGTGACCCCACCGCAACCCCGAAAGGCTCCCTGGAGACCTCCCAGGAGCCCCGGATGACCTCGAGCAACAACAAGGAGGACATTGTTGACGAGGAAGAGGAGGTGGAGAAGACTGTGAGGTAGGCAAATGGAGGGTCCATTCTCCGTGACGGCCAAGAATTGTTTTTAACCCTGGAGCACATCCCTGCATAGGACCGCTGGCAGTGGAGCGTGATGCTGGAGAAGGCACCCCTAGTGAGTACACACTTCCAATAAAAACAAACAAACAAACCACTGTCGGGGTTACATGCTATTATTTTTTTATGTTTAATCTGAACAGAAAAGTAGGTGTTGGTGGCCACTCCAGCTGTGCAGAGGGTGCTCTCCGAAAACGATTGTTTATGTGCATGGGTATGGCCCGGGAATCTTCCATAGAAATCTTGAGGAAGCTTTAATGGAGGTACTCTGCAATCCTTTGCAGAAGGTTTCTGGGAAGGGCTGCCTTATTTCATCCACCACGGTAGACACTTTCTTGTGCCACTCCAGTATTAACTCTGCTGGCATCATTGCAACACCAGGACCAGGTCTGTACCCAGACGCTTGCAGCATCTCCCTTGCCACCTCTGTTACCCTAAGGAGAGTTATGTCACGTAGGAGAAATGGGGGAAGTTTTGAATGCAAGCCCTTAAACCACAAACAATTCAACAACTAATCCGTCCCCTGTTTGGTGAAATCTTGGTCACACAACCATGCTTTCCCAAATTGCCGTGGTTGTAGTTGGAAGGGATCACTGTGTATTGCAGGCAGCACTGGGGAAAAAAGTGTGGTGTGTGGTGGCTTCCTGTTTGTCTCCCCTCCCCCCAACCTGGTGCTGCTTTTGTAAAAAGCAAACCTTTTGGGAGGCTTTACACTGGTTCCTGTCCTCCAGCACTATCCAGGTTGCTAGGGAAAAGGGGGCTTTTCTTAAGTTCCAACCTGTGGTCCCAAGGATGTCTTTAAAAAAGCAGCAGCACAAGGCCTCTCGCCCATGCCTCATGGCCGTACTCACCACGGCTGGAGCAGCAAACTGACTCTTGCAATAGCCAGTGGTTGTGATTACGTTGTGGCTTGCAGTGAAGAGTATTAAGGGATGTTTTTTTTATTAAAAAACAAAAACACCTTGCGCCAGAAACCACCGTCAATGCTACCCTTGTGCTTTGCATTCCTTGCAGCTGAGACCTTGTCCATCGGCGCATCCTTCACACCGGGACAGAGACTTTCCCAGATTAGAAGGTGGAAAAAGAAGACTCGGGAGGACACATTAAATGAGTTAAAGCACATCTCCAAGAGTGACAAGACTGAGCTTAGACCATGGAGGATTACACTGTCCGAGAACTTGGACATGGAGGATAGGAGAGCATGCAGAGAACAAGTGCGTGCCATGCAGGAAGAGATGCTGTGGATTATGAATGAGCAGTCAGACATGTTGAGGCATCCGGTTGAGGTTCAAGAAAGGCTGTTGGATGCTGGAGTCCCTCTGCAGCCTGTGCTGAACCTGCTGCCATCATTGCCCAGTTCTACATCCTCCTCCCTCAAACATCGTATGAGGTGGGGTGGATGGGAGTTTGGTATCCCTTTGCCCTCAACACCAGGGGAGGGTACAAGGACCAGAAGGCGCCCATTCCCACAACTTTGATTGTTGTTGCAATGCAGCTCTAAGCAAGCTTTCCTTGTTTCTGCCCCGACAGTGTTATCAGCCCTTTTGCCCCAGGTTATCTTATTTTTCTTTGCTGTCTCTGTGTGTGTGTGTGTGTGTGCGCATAATAAAACTTAACTGATTGAGGAGAAAAGGCTCTTTATTCATTCACCGTTCATTCACTGTGGTTGTTGGAGGAGGAGTTTATGGGGGAGAAAATGCAATGGAGGGACAGTTTGGTAAGGAACAACACAGATAAGTGTCACATTAATCTGGCTCATTGCTGAAACTGGTTTTCAAAGCCTCACAGAGACGCAGAGCCCCTTGATGTGCTCTTCTTCTTGGCCTGGTGTCTGGCTCCTCAAAATTGGCTGACAGGCGATCCGCCTTAACCCCCCACCGTGGCGGAAACTTTTCTCCCTTTGTTTCACAGATATTATGGAGCACACAGCAGGCAGCAATAACAACAGGAATATTGCTTTCACTGAGGCTTTGTCTACAGTGGAAACTGAATGACAAAGTCATTCAGAGGTGTGAAAAAAAAACCCACCACCCCCCAATGACAAAAATTTTGCTGATGAAAAGCACCAGGGTGAACAGTGCTTTGTTGGCAGGAAAGCTCTTCTGCGGACAAAGCTACTGCTGCTTGTTGGGGGTAGAAGTTTTTTGTCAGTGGGAGAGCTCTCTCTTCTGCCAACTGACAGAGGCTACACTGTGCATCTTTTAGTGGCGTGATAAAAGGTGCGTAGTATAGATATAGTGTAAGATCTAACCTAGTAAGCAAACAACACCAGCGACCTTTTAACCATAAAAAGGCACATTCCACCACCATTCTGCACTTGTGCAACCTATAGTTGAACTGGTCCTTACTGCTGTCTAGGCTGCCTGTGTACAGCTTCATGAGTACTGGGAGCAAAGGGTAGGCTGGGTCTCCCAGGATCGCGATTGGCATGTCAACATCAGCAATGCTTATTTTGCAGTCTGGAAAGAAAATCCCTGCTTGCAGCTTTCTGAGCAGACCAGTGTTCCTAAAGATGTGTGCGTCATGCACCTTTCCTGACTATCCCATGTTGATGTCGGTGAAACGGTCTTTGTGATCCACCAGTGCTTGCAACACCATTGAGAAGTATCTCTTTCAGTTCATGTACTCTTTGGCATGGTTATCTGGTGCCAACAGAGGGATATGCATTCCATTTATCACCCCACCGTAGTTAGGGAACCCCATCGCCACAAAACCATCCACTATGTCCTGCACATTGTCCAGAGTCACTACCCTTCTTAGCAGAAGTCTGTTGGTGGCACTGCAAACTTGGATCACAACAAATCCCATGGTAGATTTACCCACTCCAAATTGATGCTCCACTGACCAGTAGCAGTCTGGCATTGCAAGCTTCCACAGAGCTATCACCACTTGTACAACTGAGCGGGGTCCATACTTGTGCTGCGTGGGCAACCCAGGCTTGCGAAAAAGGCTTTGTTTGTTTGCTGTTGATTTCAGGGAGGGAGGGAGGGAGGTAAGTGCATTATGGGAGGCTAACACCATGTTCCCATAAGGCACTGCAAGCCCAACCCAACATTCCACTAGTGCTGTGGGATAGCTACCCACAGTGTAGTGCTCCATGCATCGATGCAAGCCCTGCTAGTGAGGATGCACTCCTATACAATGAGCATAGTGTGGACATGCAAGATCGACTTGCTTATATCACAGGCTTAATGTCGACTTACATGAAGTTGACTTAACTTTGTAGTGTAGACATGGCCTAAGGCTCTGATCCTGCAGTTAGATCCAAGTGGGTGGCTCCTGGCAGCTGTATGGACCCCCAATTTAATGTCAGGTGGCATTCATGTGGCAATGAGGGTCTCGTTTTACGTTCAGGGCCTGACTGACTATACTGTGGGAGCCATGAAACTGACTATATACAAAGTGCTGTCAAGTGCAGAAAGTAAACAAACTGAAAAGTTCTACCTCTTGTTACTTACTTGTATACTGCTGCTAAGTGTTCCCTGTAAAAAAGTAAGCAAAAGCCTTCAAACAGAAATGATTAAAATTAATTGACATTGTTCCCTCAAATAGTTTGGCCTGTCTTCAAGGCATTATTTTCCTTTCTCTGTATCAAACTTGATTTACGTATAAGGAGGTCAGAATCAAGGTTAAATTGTTCAGATAAGTTGAATGTTGATTAAATGTCTTAATTTTGAATTTGATCCCAAAGCACCTTGTAGTCTTGCCATTGAAAGTGATATATCTTGCTTATGCAGACATTAAATATTAAGCCTACAATCCGACTTGCGTTGGTGAACTGCTGCGTGGTGCCCCATTGAGTTAACTGGGGTTTCAGAAGAGCCTTGTAGGTGTTACTTGTATGCCCTGGTTGTAGAATCAGAATCTGCCTTCCCCATTACTGTCAGAACTCACATACATCTGTATATCTCTGCCTCGTTTGAAACCATAAATGCAGGATATAGGTCAACACATTCTATAGTTTTGTCTGCCCTAGTATCTTAAAAAAAAACCAAAAAAACCCCCCAAAAACCCACCAAAAACCTTCCATTGTTACACTTTTACTTGTGGGAGCATTAGAGTAGCCAGACTCCTAATGTTTTAACCTCCATGTTGTCTAGACCTGTTCTGAGCTGCTGCTTTAGACAAAATGGTGGTTAAAACAGGCGGTCCATCTACTCTAGTGTGTGTGTCTGATGAAAGGGTGCTGTCTCTTGACAGCATTAGTGCTTCCAGTATGGCTACCATTAGCAGAGCTGGTCCTGTGGTAATGCAATGGTGGGGCGATGGTAAGAAATATACCACCTTAGACAAGGCATATGGTCTAGTAAAACACTTACGCATGTCTTTAACTTCAAGCATATGGGTAGTCCCATTGTGTAGTACTTAAATGCTTTGTTGCATCAGGGTCAAAGCAGCATGGCTTAGTGGACTGAGCACAGTGCTGGGAGCCAGAACTTGAGTATAGAGCCCTAC
This sequence comes from Lepidochelys olivacea, assembly GCF_965140295.1. Classification (NCBI taxonomy): domain Eukaryota; kingdom Metazoa; phylum Chordata; order Testudines; family Cheloniidae; genus Lepidochelys; species Lepidochelys olivacea. Next base: position 20,616,019 of record NC_140428.1, read on the forward strand.
TCTTTCGCTATCTTGCTTTCTAAACTTGGGCAAGGCACAGCAAATCTGTTCCCCAGTATCCACATCTTTAAAATAGGGCTGGTACTAATCAGTATTAAAGTGAGGATGAGGCAGAGGCTTGATCATTATTGTACAGAATATTAAAGATATAAATCATTTATATGAGTGTTTAAGGATTATTATTTTTTAAAAGTACATATGTGATTCAGCCTGGTAACACTGGGACCGACAAGGGTCCGGGATACATGGTACTGATGCCAGAATGTCTTGTCTCCCTTTTCTCTGATATAGGAGTTTTTATCCATTCACATATGTTAATATGAAAAACGGTTTAACTCTAAAAGAGGAAAGTGACGGTGCTTCAGAGACTTCAAGTGCTTTAAGGGCTGTATTTCTCCAAGGAATTACTCCCAGTAAAAATTCATGGTGGCTGAACATGACAGAGTCTGCAGATTTGCTTCTAATTCATAAAGAACATTTGGTATGTGAGCCCCACAGCATGTTTGCTTTAGGGCCAGAGTATAGAATTCCACATCAAACAAATAAAGCTGTAGGGGGATGCTCTCTCTAACTACAAAATGGTATTACACCATTTGGAGTGCAGAAAACTTTAGGATCAAAGGAGGTCTTTCCCCTCTTCAGCTAGCTTTTGTTCTCCATCATATTTTTACCTTTTAATTGTCAACTTTTCTTCATACATACTAATTATTCCTTCTGCTCCTTGGCAGCTTTTTCTCCAAATGTTAACTAATCTCTCTCCAATTAAATTCCACCTATGTTCTCCCTAGTAATCTTTTTTTTGCTTAAGTTCATGCCCACTTGGTTTTATATTTATACACCTTGTAGCAGCTATCCTCCCTTTTCTATCAAGATTGCATATATCTTATTGTGATATCATTTAAAAAGTGAACTGCAGAATTTAGTGTAGCATTATTCACACACTTTTGTGGTGATTACACAGCCTAATTAGTGAAGGTATTACCAGATAAAAAGCTTCACCTTATTCTTAATTCATTTTATGTTCTTTGAAAGTCCACTGGCTTGTCTAGATTAAGAAAAGATGACCTGGAATACATAATTTTAGGATGTCACATGCCTGAAAACTCATAATTTGCATGAGACTTGTGATGTCTGCTACTGTCCAAGAATGAGGCGTCTTTAATAATAGTAAATGCCATGTTTTTATCTAGCAAGACTAGTGTTTCTCTCCCCCGCCCCGGCCCGTTTACTTTGAACTGTAATCTTGATGATACAGTATTTTGCCGTGTTTCTTGAAGGTCATGTAAGTTATTCATTGTTTTAGACCTTATGACATAAAAAACTAGTACAGTGTTATGTGGTTATACCAAACTAGCTGTGAGCCCTTTGGAAATTAGAGAGACCAAATGGGTGAGGTAATATTTTTTTATTGAACCAACTTCTGTTGATACAAGAGAGAAGCTTTTGAGCTACACAAAGCTCTTCCTCAGGTCTGGGAAAGGCAAAGCTAAATACAGGATTGAACAGATAGTTTAGCATAAGTAGTTAGCACCGCATACAACCCTTTCAAAATGGCAGTTTTGGAAAGCACCTGGATCTTTGAATTGTGTAGAACTGCAGTAATCTCTTTTTTCAATTGCGTGTGGAGGAAATACCATCCCAGGAACTTGTATCTTTCTCCACTTCGATAATTAAATTTGCAGAAGTCTCCTAAACTTTATTTCTGAACTTCTAGTACCTCTTCTATGAATTTCTGAGATTTTTTTTAACTGAGTTTGCTTTCCTGTTGAGTTTTCCTGTACCCTTTTTGTGAATTACTTTAACCTTTTTATTTCTGATTTGTCTGCTTTTGTTTAATTTCAAATATGTTCCTGTTGGATTTGCCATACCAGAATCTATATCAGTTGGGCTCCCAGTTGGACATATTTATACATTTAAACTTCCTTTTGTTATATACTACACTTTCTGTGATTAAAATTGTTCTGTGGAAAATGGCTATCATGCAGATTCCTTACTTTGTTTTCTTTAGTCACAAAATTAATATTTCAAATAAATCCTTTATTTTTAATGCCAAACCCTGGTCGTATTAATGTTAATGGGATTGTGTTTTTGCTTTTCAGCCTTGTTTACTTGAAGATGTAAATGTTGAATGCGGATTCTGAGTTAGATTATTATATATTTTATATAATTATTTATTTTTACACTTCATTTGCCATAGTTTATGCTCCTTTCCATTTTCCTCAGCAGGATTAGGATTATTAGCCTGGATGGGCATGGACGGTATCCCTAGCCTCTATTTGCCAGAAGCTGGGAATGATCACTTGGTGATTACCTGTTCTGTTCATTCCCTCTGAAGCACCTGTCATGGGCCACTGATGGAAGACAGGATACTGGACTAGATGGACCTCTGGTCTGACCCACTATGACTGTTCTTATGTAGAGAGAGATGGAGTTGTACATAATCAGTGAGCTTAGACAAGGCATGTGGAATTTGCTTGTTTATGTGCATTATGTGCACTTGCTTGTTTTTTAGACAGTTTGTTCTTGTTCTTGCATTCTGGCCAGACTATGTTAGAAACTGGTTTAGTAGGACCTGAATTTAAGACTTTAAAATATGATTTCTCAATGCACTGTGTAGTCCTGTGGGAACTGGAAGAAGCTTGCAATTTTACAGGGTTCTGGAGGTAGGGTTTTGGTAGAAGAGGCATATACTTGTCATGCAGGAAGTGCACTCTGTGCCTGTCTGTAAATTTAAGCACTGTTTCTTAATTCTATTTGAAATCCATTGAAGATGGTTCCTTGTGTGGAGGGAGGTTGTGTTTCTGTTGCATGGTCTCCACTAAAAATGCTACGGCAGCACCGTTGGAGCACTTCAGTGTGAACATTACCTACGCTGATGGGAGGGGTTTTCCTGTCGCCGTAGGTAGTTTACCTCCCCGAGAGGTGGTAGCTAGGTCACCCTAGTGTTGTCTACACTGGAGATTAGGTCAGTTTAACTATGCCATTCAGGGTGTGGATTTTTCACGTCCCTGAGAAAAGTAGTTAAGCGAACTCAATTTTCTAGTGTAGACCAGGACTTAGTCTGCCAGCTCACACACAAACTTGCATTCACATGGGCTGCCAGTCATCAGATGGTACAATCATGGTCACTGTTGATCTAGCCCATATAGGAATATGCAATTTAGGCTGAGTTTTCCAAAGGAGCCTTGGAGTTATGCACTTAAATACCATAAAAGATAATGGGAAATGGTTGCCTAAGTCCCTTAGGTTCCTTTAAAAATCACAATCTTAGAAATGAATGCTTTGTAGTTAGTTACCAATCCCTTACATGATTCAGTCCCTCCTCTTTCCTTGTATATTACATTTTAATTTCTTTAATTCCCTCTCTCCCCCCCTCCCTATTTCTTTGCAACCATTTTTTCCCTGTCATATTGGGATTTGTTTTTCCACAGGTATTTGTTGTACTCATCCCTTTCATTTAAATTAAAGTGTCCCTTCCTAATTTCTTTGACGTATCTTTTTTGATACTGTTCCTTTTCCTGTCTGATATTTTTTCTGCTTTGCTGTAAAGTTTTGTGTTGCTTTGATTTGTAGTTTTCATTTCAATGTCTTTTCTGTGCTTTTAAATTCAATATTTCGTTCATTCAGCTCTTTGAGGTAGAGTACTGGAGTCTAGGTCAACAGATTCTGCACAGCATGAGTGCACAGAATGCCACCAGGCTTAAAATTTAGCAGCTTGAATGCAGGACTTCCCTCTTACCTGCAGAGGTCTCCATTTCTGGTGATCTGATTGAGCCTCATCCCTTGGTGACTGCTGAAATGTTTTTGTTCAAACCCCATACAAGCCTCAGAGTGCAATCCCTATCATTTACATTTTTCCTATGCTCTATTCTCCCCTCTCTCGCTGTGGGTAGGATTGAATTCCGTTATATCTTGGTTGTACCTTTATTCTGCCTCTCTTATTTTGGTATGCTTAGGCTCCTAGAAAATGAAGCAACCTGTCAGACAAGTTCGCTAAAAGTTATCATTCCTGTTGGGGCACAACCCTTCTTGCATCCCCCTCTGCCCACTTTAATCCGCTTGTACAAACATGAGTTCTGTTGCAGTGGACACCTAGGGTTGATCCAAAATCCACTGAATCTCTCTGTTTTCGTTTTCCTTGCAGTAGTATGGTGTGGCAAATTGTGTGTTGTGAACATTAGTCTTTCTTGAAGAGCTCAGTCAACATTATGTGTGTGAGAGTGTACGTATATCTCTTGAATGTAATTTTACAGTAGGTACTCAGATATTTAATTGCTTGTTTAATCATAGTATTTTTGCTTTTAACTGCTTATTCTTCATGCACCAGATTCCTTACAGTTGGAACAAACAAAACCCTGGGAGGGAAGTAATAGGAATGAATAGTTCATGTAAAGACAGCTGAGAAGTCAACATACGTGCCCTTCTCTTTTACTGTGTACAGTCAACATCATGTATAATCCATTTAAACTCACCTAGCCGCTTGAGAAAACTGCACAAAACTTTAACCTCAAATATAACGGGATAAATTATTTGTAACTGAGGAAGCATAACATGAAAAAGGTATCCAGGAGAATGACTAAATTAAGCCCAGCAATAGTTTACATGCCTTACTATTCCTTTGATTGTATCACAACTGATGTAAAGCCAGCCATAGGAGGAACTGGTCCTTGGTCTTAGAAGCCTTCAGTTTTCTCCTGTCATGTTTCTGTGGTGTGTGTGGGTTTTTTTTGCCCTTTTTTGTGGTAATCTCTGTACACTTGGGAATTTCTACTGTATCTTCATAGTCATGAATGAGTAGGTGCTCATGTCTTCTCAGGCACCATATATGCTGTATATATCCTCTGTGTTTAGGAAGTTGATCTGTAAATATCAATTTCAGGGATAAAGAACTGCTGTATTTTGTAACAACTCCAGCACCAGAAAAATATGTTGGATTACACTCACCAAATCTGGGTAGGTTTTTTTATTGCTGGGATTGAGGGCACAGAGAAAGGGAGACAGCTATAAGAACAGTACCCAAGTTGAGATGTTCCATACCTTATCCTTTTGAGCATTTTTCTGTGTATCATGATTGGAGCACTTTGCCCACAGATTTTCAGTTTTCAGAACAATATTGTTTCCTGTAAAAGTCCATGTGGCATCTCTTCCACATCCCTTAAAGAGATTGCTTGCTCTCATCTGCTTCTTCACACCCCTATATCGACTGTTCTTAAATTGTGCAGCTATTTGCCCATCTTTCAGAAATAACACATTGGTTGCCAGTCATTCATAATGTGGACTCTCTCTTTCTCTCTCATAACCTAAAAAAAAAAAAAAAGTCTTGGGTTTCAAAAGATGGTGGAGGCTACAAATGTTAAAGTTTGAAAGTACTTGCAGAGCACCACAAGCTGTTGTTATGACTGCTATATAGTGACTTATGATTGCCCATGAATTTAGACCTTTGATACAGCTGCCATCAAGGTGGGCTTCAAGTGTTGTCCGTGCTGCTCAGTATAATGATTCCTTTAAAATGACCGGTATCAAAACAGACCGCTGCTTCTTTGAAGCTTCTGCAGTGTTCAGTCTTGTTTAAAGCATTTCAGATTTGAGTAAGAATACTTGGTGGGAAAAGGGCACTAAAAAGGCTATGGCATCTTGGGGAGTTACCTGGTAATTGAACACCTCAAAAGAATTAAAGAGCTGGGAGCCTGACCCATCGTTAACGTAGCTACGATACAATACCTAGAATATATAGTTTTTGAAAGCTGCCATCAGATGGGGCACCTTGCATGGTTTTTTGCAGTTTTAATGTTTTCTTCTTCCCGAAAACATTGCAACCATCTTTATTGCTCAGCTGTTTGGACAGATATTGGTGGAGTCATCCTTGCCTATTAGTAGTAGGTATGTATATACTGATCGACATCTGGTGCTTGTTGAAGATCTGTATAGACACCTTAGTGAACATATCTAAACATAACGATATGCTGTTTTGCACTTGGAAGTCACTGGGAGAAAAAAATTGCACATAGTTATGTGCATATACAATGGCAATACTGTAACATCAGTTTATAGAACATAATTTGTTAGAGCTCTGAAGAAAAGGCATGGAAGCATTTGTTTTACTTCAGGCTCAGTGCCTTCTGCAGTAATGTGTGATGGTGATATAGGGAAGATAAATGGCTCTTGAAAATGCACATTGGAGGTACTAGATAGTATTTCTAGATATTATGAGTATCTGGTTTCCTGTATGAGGGGCAGGATCAATTTTGTTCTCGTGCACACACAGGGGCAGTTTAAGGTCTCTGAGGCAACTAAGACAGGTAGCTGGTGGACAATGTCCGCTCTGATTTGGAAGGAAGGTCAAGTATTTGGCAGTGGGAGAGACATTCATCTTTAGAAGTTGTGTGTCTGGCTGTTGGGGGTGAATAAAGTTTTGGTAGATATGGGCCCTATATAGTCATCCACATGTCTTTTTGAGTGTCTGTCAAGAAGAATGCTGCACTTGACAGTCTGGATTTAGAAACCTGTTGTGTTATGAAAAGTTAACTTTGGCTAAGTACACAAAGTTTCCTTTCAGTTCCTGCTTTTTCATCTTTATATGAAACTGTTTGCCTGGTCTCCACTGGTGGTGATAAACTCAGATTCCAGAATTTCTTTGCTCAAAGTTTCAGTGAAAACTTCATCTTTTTATCAGGATCCAGTCAAGCTAACGTTCATATTTTTGTAAAGTCTCTCTACTTGCTGGTTGGTTTTCTTTTATCTCAAGAATTTTGAATCTGAAATCTCTTTCCTTGCTGAATATATAGGTATAAACTTACTTCAGGGCATTTGATCACTTCAGTGTTCATGAAAGAATTCCCCCATCCTATATTGGAATTGTTTACTAATCTGCTTATTTTGGGTGGTTGTGATGTATGCATCACCACATCAGATGGACAGAAAGACATTTTACTTCACCTAGAAGTACTTGGGATGGTTGTTTTACGGCAACTGAGGATTTCATAGTTGTAAATGGGTGTTGAACTTGGCTTCTTCTGCTTCAAGAGCCCATGTCTGTATCACTGTAGCTAAAGGAGAATCTCCTGTACCTTTGGCAGTATTGGGGCTTATGGCACACAATTGCTGACATGCTCGTCAGTAAATGGCAGAGGTGACACACATGAACCAAAATAGCATATACTGTACACCATTGCACCATGCATTGTGAGACTTGTGAGAAGCGTCAGGTGTTGGCCGCTGCCAGAGAAGCAGGATAACAGACTAGATCTTGAAAGGCATATCTTCATTTGTACTGTGTATTGTAAGACAGCTCACTTGGGTGTGTGTGTGTGGTGGGGGGAGGCAGGTTGACACAAGAAATCTTTTGAACTATTCAAAATAGTACTTATCTGTAGCCATGTGTGTTGGAGGTGTGACAAGGTATGATCCCTGACCGAATAGCTGTCCTAGCTACAGTTCAGTTTTACTAGCAAAGCTAAAGCTTTTACCAGTGTAGCTTGTTTTGTTCAGGGGGGTTGGAAGGCTGGAATAGGCTAAACTGGCAAATTACCAGTAAAAGCTGTGTCCACTCTAGGAGAGCTTTGCTGGTATAGTATGTCATATAGCTATATTGGTACACTATACTGGCAAAGTGCTCTTAGTGTAGACTTGGCTGTAGCTGTATGACCATAATTACTCAGGGCTTTTTCTGTACCTTGGGTATCCCTTCCTTCCTCAGAATCCTCCTTGTTATATGTTTGAAGCATGTGATAGCTTGATATATGATGAGTCAAATATGCTGTGTTTTCCCCATTTTATCCTTGTTTTTTAAAGAATGAAAGTGCAAGAACAAGAATAAAGAAAAGGAGTACTTGTGGCACCTTAGAGACTAACCAATTTATTTGAGCATAAGCTTTCGTGAGCTACAGCTCACTCTGATGAAGTGAGCTGTAGCTCACAAAAGCCAGCTGTAGCTCACGAAAGCTTATGCTCAAATAAATTGGTTAGTCTCTAAGGTGCCACAAGTACTCCTTTTCTTTTTGCGAATACAGACTAACACGGCTGTTACTCTGAAACCTGTCAAAAAGAACAAGCCTTTTCTAAAGCTGTTTGGAAAGCGTACTCAAGTTTGTGGTATATAATGGTGTGTTGGGAGGTTGGTGTATAGACGGGCATTGGGGGAGAGGTAGGGGGAGACACCCCCCCTGACTGACACAACACCCCCATGTAGATTTGGATCTATATTGGTGGTTATGTTGACAGAAGAGGCATGTGTGATCCCTTTCCTCATCTGAGAACCTTTTCTGTTCTCACATGGAAAGAACTATTACCCTTTTTTTACATAAGACAAGAAGGGCCCACTATTCTGCCTTCCAACAGTGGCCAATGCCAGATGCTTTGGAGGGAATGAACAGAACAAGTGATCCATCTCCTATTGTTCAGTCCCAGCATCTGCCAGAGGCTTAGGGACACCCAAAGCATGGGCTTGCAACCCTGACCATCTTGGCTAGTAGCCAGTGATGGACCTATCCACTTCTTTTTCTAAATCTCAACAATATTGTTTCTCTTGCTCTTTTTACATAAAATAATGTGTATTCAAAAAGGGACATGTTTACCTCATTGAAAGCCAGTTTAAAATCCTTCTAGTTTGGTTAGAACACTTATTGTTATAAACAGTTTCACCACTTGTGAAATAAAAAGAAAACTCTTGAGTTTTCCATAGGGCCTTAAATGACTGACTGGTGCAAAGCAGCCCAGCTGAATTCAGGAGACATGGATTTCAAAGTTAGACCTTGTCTAAACACAGTTTTTGGGCCAGTATAATTTATTTCTGTTAATAGGGTTACTTTTTTAATAAAATGCAATAACTGTATACCAATTCAACCTCCTCCACTCTCTCATTGTGGATGTGGTTACAAAGACAAAACTTTACCGTATATGAGTTTGTTTTTTCACTTTGTGTATGGAAATGGCTATACCAATATAAAGTCTCACTTCCAATGTAACTGCATCCACACTAGAGTGTTATACCAGTATAGATAAAACAATACAACTTGTATGTAGATATGCCCTTAGGTTTAAAAGCCCTAGTAGAAACTACTGATGTCACTGGCCACTGATTATAAGGCTTCCTTGATGGGGGCGGGGAGGTGTTGGGAGCAGATGGTTCAGGAGTATACATAATTTATTTGTGTGTGTCTGGGTTTTTATTTTTAAATCTGCTCCCCATGATATAGTCCAGTAATTGGGACCTAGCAGCTCATGGGAGGTGGAATATACTGAGGAAAAGCCCCTGGATAGCTTCTGTCAAGGTTCCTCCCCCACTCTGAACTCTAGGGTACAGATGTGGGGACCTGCATGAAAAACCTCCTAAACTTATCTTTACCAGCTTAGGTCAAAACTTCCCCAAGGTACAAAATATTCCACCTGTTGTCTTTGGACTGGCCGCTACCACCACCAAACTAATACTGGTTACTGGGGAAGAGCTGTTTGGACGCGTCCTTCCCCCAAAAATACTTCCCAAAACCTTGCACCCCACTTCCTGGACAAGGTTAGGTAAAAAGCCTCACCAATTTGCCTAGGTGACTACAGACCCAAACCCTTGGATCTGAGAACAATGAAAAAGCATTCAGTTTCTTACAAGAAGACTTTTAATAAAAATAGAAGTAAATAGAAATGAAGAAATCCCCCCTGTAAAATCAGGATGGTAGATATCTTACAGGGTAATTAGATTCAAAAACATAGAGAACCCCTCTAGGCAAAACCTTAAGTTACAAAAAAGATACACAGACAGAAATAGTTATTCTATTCAGCACAATTCTTTTCTCAGCCATTTAAAGAAATCATAATCTAACACATGCCTAGCTAGATTACTTACTAAAAGTTCTAAGACTCCATTCCTGGTCTATCCCCGACAAAGACCAGCATATAGACAGACACACAGACCCTTTGTTTCTCTCCCTCCTCCCAGCTTTTGAAAGTATCTTGTCTCCTCATTGGTCATTTTGGTCAGGTGCCAGCGAGGTTACCTTTAGCTTCTTAACCCTTTACAGGTGAGAGGAGCTTTCCCCTGGCCAGGAGGGATTTCAAAGAGGTTTACCCTTCCCCTTATATTTATGACAGCTTCAAATGCAAGCCCCGTATTCCTGCTGTCCAAATGAGTCATGTTTGCAGTGGGTTCTGTACTTTATGGGTTGTTAAATATTTTATTCATGTACCTTAACTATTTAGTGTTGTCACTGTGCAGGCCTAACCCAGTCACTGATTGGTGACAATGCTTCTGTATTTGTTTTTCAATTAGAACAGCTTTTACAGCCTATGGAATGGCCATGACAAGGAAACTGTTTTTCCTTTCGCTGGAGGTTTTTTTGCATTTTTGAAACATTTCTAAGTTTCTGTTTTGAAAATAAGTGTGGAGGGAGTATTGAATGGGCAGTAGATGATTTTTTTTAAAGCTCTTTTTTGTTCAGTTTTCGTATTTGATGACTGTTCTAGAGGGTTTTGGAGAGCCTTAAGTATCTAAAGAAAAAAAAACTTGGGTTAAAAGGAACATTTGTGCTTCTACTCTGCCTTGCAATTTATTCTTTTTTAGTGTAAAAGGTTCACAGCTTTGATGATAAGTCTGGAAAAGTTTAAATGATTATATGAGGAGTGTTTAAAAATAGAAAATGCTGCTTTTTTTGCATCCAGTGAATTAGGGTTCTTAGCTTACAAACAAACTGGTGATTTTATATATGACAACCAAGTGGTACGTCTTCTACATTTTTGGGAAGGAAAAATGCTTTCTTGTGTCTAATCTCATGGTAGCCTGTAACAGTTAGCTGTTTTGTACTGGATTGCCTTTTAAATAGAGGAATGCACAACTCTGTATAAACATTTCAGTTAATATAAATAGGGTCTGATGCTTAACCAAGGCAAATTATAATTTGTGGAAACTAATTTTTCTGTGTGAAATAGTCTGTTGGATGCTTCTTCAGCTCATTACTGTGCACTCCAATTTGCCAGATTAACAAAGCCATTAATAATAGGAGCTCTCACTTTTTTTAGCATGAAAGAACTGGTAAGCACACAGCTATATATAGTACTGTATTTTAATTAACCTTGTACTGGGTTTATCCTGTATTACCAGTTACGTCCTAGAAAATTATGTTCATAAAAGGTTCATCAGTGGTTAAATTGAAGAGAATAAAGTTATGTTGGCATGTTAGTTAAATATTTGTTGCACACACAGTAAAGGGCCGCGCTATTAATTTGCTAGTAATTGCATGAGACTAAAATGCAAGATCCAAGAATGGGACAGGGTCTCTATGACAAGAACAAGCAGGTCTTTCTAATGATTCGTCTTTCTAATGTGGAGTAGGGTTAGATTAAGTGGTGGTAAATTTTAAAAACAAGCTGTAGTATAATGGTAACTGTCAGTGGTTTCTGTTGACTTAGGCCTTACCTTGATGTGATGGAACTACTTATTAATATTAATGGCATGTTCTGAAAAATATTCTACAGAAGACTGGAAAATGTGGGCCCACTTCAAAACATGAAGGGGGTGAAGGAACATTGAAAATAGATGGCTGTATTAAAACAAGATAGTTTCTGTTACCGTGAACCTGCAAATTCTTGCCATAGTGGTCATTTATATAACATAAACAGTGTGTCAGAGGAATTGTATGCTTAGATAAATAATGTGTCAAAATGGGGTGCTTAGTATGATTGTATTCAACTTGATCTGCTTAGTATTAACTGTGAAATATGTTGCGACAGTAATAATGAATGCAGTGGATGCCTTTCTGCTGTTATCAAAATCCATTAACAAGTTTTGCTGTGCTTGAATGCCTTTCATTGTTATGCTTTATGGTTCATGCTAAAGCGGTATAAATAAATGACATCCATTCTCTGCTGATACAGTTTCTATATACTTTACGAACAATGATGTTATTTTGAATAAACATCTGTTTACCTTTTTAATAATGGATTCTAGGCAGGTTGTGTGGGTTAAGGTTTCTTTTTTTTGATTTGGAGAGGGCCTTAGCCAGAGAGGGGAGAAGCAAATTGAGAGTCAAAATGTCTAGATTTATTGGAGAAGCTTAGCATGATGTGTTGGCAGGTAGAATGCATGGAATTAGATCTTCTTGAGTTTTGTAACTTACTAATGAAAATCTAAAACCAGGGCTGCAGACATTCTGTGATTCTACAGCAGCAGGATCCGCTTCTTGGTGCATAATTCTCCAGAATCAAAGCTTTCCATTAAAAATAAAAATAAAAAAAGACCATTGCAACCTTCATGACTAGGAAAAGAACGTCCACATGCGAAGAGTGAAAATCAGGCTGCAAATAGCCTGAAACACTAGCTGTAAGAGAAGCATAAACTGCCCCATTTATCTGTGTAGTGATGACTCTGAAACCTATTGGTAATGTTGATATTTAAAGATAGCTATTTGATTGCTAATAGTTTGGCTGGATATTTTTACTGAATGTGTTTATACCACAATTTCAAACTCTCTTAGCTGGTATTTCTTGTCAAAAGCCTGATCTCTCCTCTGTTCAGCTACCAGAACTTCCACTTTCCTTCCCAATAACGCACTTCAGTTACAAGTTGTCAATCAAGAAACTTGCAACTCACTGAAAACTTATGGGAGGAGTGAAAAATATAATGTTGCGGGATTGCATTATTCCTTTTCGTATTTAATTCACACAATGTTCATTTTAGAGTTTAGCTGAAGCTGCTGCAGAATTTTCAGTCTGCCATAAGAGTCGTACAAAAATCAAGGATCTTGGGACCTGTTAGTCACTGTGTGACCTTTTATAGGTTTAACTTATTTGGAATCTTTCTCATTTAACTCTGTGAGAAATTAAGTGCAGTAAGTGTGAATGATCCTCTTGGAGGGTAATCCTGTGGGCCAAATTCACCACTGGCATAAAGGGACACAGATATGAAGTCAGTGGTGTTTCACTTGGGTATGCCAGTGGGAAACTGACCACACATGCATGATTTGAAATCTTGGTAAAACTTTTGGGCTATTCGTCCTGAAGAGGGTCTAGTCTTACATTTGATTGTATTTTCCCCAGTATCTGCTCTGAAAACATAAAGTGATGCATTATTAGAGCTGCATCATTGCTGTCTTCAATTATATCATTCCCAAGTGGTTAACTGTAGTTCCTTCCCACCAACAGAAGGAAACATTAATAGCTATAATTTGAGTGTGTGACTTAAATGATTAGGCGAGCAAGCTAGCTGCTTCAGTCTACACTCTTATGTGTTTCCAGCAGGCCTTGCCAGCTAGCTTCTTTTGTATGGTATCTGTGGAAAGGCCTGATCTTTTTTTGTCCACTTTAAAACAATGAGACTTATGTGCTGAAAATTAAGAATGTGTACATAGCGTTTGCAGGATCAAGGATGTAATGTGCACTCAATGTGCCCAAAGAACGGAGAGCAAAGAAGGTATAGGTTAAAAGGGGAAAAATCCAGCAAATTACCATCAACTTGGTTTCTAAATTTCATCTTTTATGCTGAAATATGAAGTTGAATGTTTCCTAACTTGTAAAATGTTAAATATTTTTCAATTATGAAAGCATAAGGGGGTTTATAAGAGACTAGTTTCTAAGATCTAAAAAAAGAAAAGGAGGACTTGTGGCACCTTAGAGACTAACAAATTTATTGGACCATAAGCTTTTGTGAGCTACAGTTGTAGCTCAAGAAAGCTTATGCTCAAATAAATTGGTTAGTCTCTTGGGTGCCACAGGTCCTCCTTTTCTTTTTGCGAATACAGACTAACATGGATGCTACTCTGAAACCTAAGATTTAAAAATATGTACTGTAATACTCTATGATGCCACATATTCCTTTTGCATTATGTAAGAATGTAAAAATGGAAGCAGCTGCGAAGTTGTGCCACCCTGACTAGTCTTCAATTTATAAATTTTAAGCAGTAGATTAAATATTGATACCTCTCCTTTCCCTCCACTCCCCATCCACTTTGAAACCCCTTCAGTTGGTTTTTTTGTGTGGAAGAGCCACTGTAACGTCTAACTATGAAACTGTTATAACATTCTATAAATGCTAAAGTATTGATGGCAGAGCTCAATATTCATGGTTTTATGCAGTGAAGAGAAAAAGGCTAGTTAATTATTTCTATAAATAGGTGAACTGGAGTCTATGCTAACAGTGGAGCAGCAGAGAACTGTTAGGAAGTGCACAATAAATAATTTTCATACACAGGGGAAAGAACGGAAATCCCATGGTTGCTGCAAAATTGTACTCAAGATCAAATAAACTGTATATAAAAGGTCAGCTAGCACGATGGAAAATAAATATGTAATTATAATATAAATCAATAACAGATGTTGGGAATCCTGGGTTATTAGGTTGGTATGAAAACTACGAAACAATCTGTTCACTTGAACCATATGTTAAAATCAGTTCACAAACATGAGTTATAAGCCATAGAGAATTTTTCTGTAGTGCTAGGTATGACCAGTGCAGATTTTCTCTTAGGGCTAAGAACACGGAGAAGCGAAGGACAGACTTGTAAAGAAATCATAAGGTTCTGCTGGGACTGAAACAGGGTGAGGAATGCTTCCCGTTAATTGATTTATCTCATTAGACTGACCTCACACTTGGTAAAGCAACCCCCATCCTTCCATGTATTTATATCTGCTCCTGTATTTTCACTCCATGCATCTGATGAAGTGGGTTCTAACAAACAAAAGCTTATGCCCAAATAAATTTGTTAGTCTCTAAGGTGCCACAAGGACTCCTCATTATTTTAGTTTAGTAGTGTGATCTCTGGTTTCCTACAGAAAATGGTGATTTTGTTCTGAATGCTGGAATACAAGGGTGTTCTGCATATGTGTGTTGTTGCGGAATGGAAATGAGCTGATGCACTGTTTTGATTCCCTAATCACTGGCTTGTGAGCATAAGCAGCTTTGTGCAGCTCTTATAAGCAATTGTTACCATCCTAGATTTGAGTGTATTTAGCAGTAGGTAAATTGATTTGTACTCTCAGCTTGGGCTCATTGGTGTGGTCCCCCTACCCCTGTTAAGTTTCAAGATGCCAAAATTTTCTGCCACCTAACAAATCAAGCCCTAATCAAACTGAAAACGAAAGACAATATTGCATGGTAGTGGAAGTGGGCTTTAAAGAATAATGCCAGATCAGGATTTGTTTATCTCAAAACGTAGTGAACCAAATCCTATGGTCTTTATTCATGGCAGGAAAAATAAGATGTAACACAGTGGGACTCTGCCTGCAATGGACAGACCCAATACTAACAAAGTGAGTGAAGGCAAGTTTTTATTAAACTTTAATCATTCTCCTGCAGTACTTGGTACCCAAACATTACAGCATCTTGCTAGCATCTGGAGAGGAAATTGGCCAGCCTTGTCTCATTTTTCAAGCTGAACAAAGAGACACTAAGCAATGAATGGCATCAACTGCAAAAATTAGACTGGTATTAAAAGTATAATCTTATTTTTAAATATGTGGTGGGTATTTAGTAGAGAGCAATCCATTTAATCTACTGCAGCTGAGAATGAAAGATTCAGAAGCCTTGGAACAATTGTTTACAATGAAGAGAATGTAAAAATATCACTTACCTGTGTTAGCCTAATTTTAGAAGGCTCAATATCTTTTCTCTCAATTTCAACATTTTCCTGTAGGTATCTACCTATCTTTTTGTTTTTCTGTTTTTTTCTTACAACTTTTCTTCTGACAGGTAGACACCTAAAGGACTCCTGAGGTCTGAAGAATTAGACTGAGTCATCTTTGTTTCTTTAACCCTGGTGTCGTTGGAGGACCTCATAGGATCTAACTACCTTTTAAATCAGCCATTTAGTCTATAACTTTTCTTTTCCCTTCCCCTGGAAAAAGACAGAATATTTGTCAATATATTTAGTCCAAGACTTTCCAAATTACCTACGAGATTCGGATGCACGGTTCCTATTAATCTTAGTGGAGATTGGTCCTCCAAATCCCTGAAGTGTCTTTGAAAAGCTTAGTCCTAGAGGTTTGTCTATACAGGGAAGTTCTACCAGTACAAGATAGGTTGTGAATTTAAATTTACAATGGTTATATCAGTAAAATTTTCCATGTCAACACAACCCCCTACTATCTAAAATGTTTGTTTGTAAAATAATAGCTCTGGATCTTACAAGAGAAGCTTCCTGTTTTATTTTTCACAACTATCTTCCTAACAAGCAGATTTGCTCTTCATTGAGGATATTGACTCTGTTAGCTTAGTTTTTATTGCCTGTTCTAAAAGTGGTTCTGTTAAGGCATTGTGCCTGTGCCCTCCTTTGTTGTTGTTTGTGATACAGAAAGTAAGTTTGAAAAGCTTGTTCCTGCTTACTTTATTGCATAAAGAAAATGGGTGTCAAACCTGGTCTTCTCTGACTTGACTAGAGGGTCTGTTGGATGTCATTGGAGCATATTTGAGGCCTATCATCTTTTTAATAAATATTTTCTTTGCCCCAGATTAGCTATTCACTAAAGGTAAATAAACAAAACAAAATTTAACAATACAACTAAAAATTATGTACTACTGCAGACATGTTATCTTATACATATATTGTGTACCAAATCATAATCTGTAATAGAACAGATTAAACTTGGGTTGAATCTGGAAGTTGATCACAATTTTACTTGATTTGTTTTTAAGGTGCTGTGCAAAATGAGAAATTAAGAGAAAGCAAATAATGTGAAGTATGTCACCTGCCTTTTAAGGCAGCAGTGAGTGCAGCATTCCAAAGTAGTGTATTTTAATACTTTTTGTATCAGTTTAGTGGATTGCAGATTCTTAACTAGTGCCCACAAATAACCATTTTTGTTGGTGCATATCTGCCACGCAAATAGATCAGCTCTTCTGGGATTATTGAAACACTTCCTTGCAAAAAAAAAAAAAAAAAAAAATCAGGTCGTAATGTTGCAGGCGTTTGATGCTTAAGAGTTTGGCATCTCTCTTGCTTGATTGTGAAGTATTCAGTGAGTAGATATTGGAGGCATTGGTGACGAGAAAGTAATTGATCATTTACACTTTTGGTAATTAAACAATAAAGTGAGCATTTTCAGGAGACCATTAATCAAATCGGGCATTTAAGTGTTGCAGGAAACCCTTTGATGACACACAAGGTGCATTCTTTTTCTTTTATGATGCACCAGGGGGCATTACGTGTTTTTCAGAATGCCTTCTTCAAAATCATATATCCAGAAAATGGACGTGTGCGTATGAAGATAGTGTAATCAACTAATCAATCTCCCCTGTAATTATAGATTTCAGCGCCTATTTTTTAAAGTTGGTTTTAAATTGTTTACTAACAAAGACATCATTGGTCTTTTGATAGAATGACTAGCCACTTTTGAATGAAAGATTAAACCTTCTTGTCTGAACATATTTAGTACTTTCTAGGTAGTGGAGTTGATGTATGATTTTACTCTGTCAGTAAGAGGATTTGTATTTTAGTGCAGTTTTAAGAGCTATTTTTGCTATTGAGCCAATTGATGGGCCTTTATTTTCATTTAAAAAATGGTTTACTTGCTGGACTGCAGCTGCTCTCTTGATTGTGGTCCTTCATATAAACACTATTTTTTAAAATGTACGGAGTCCAGGGAAGTGTGCGAATTCCAAAGGAGCCACTTACAACTTTCCAGGAAAGGATTTTTTTATTTAGGAAGATAAATTATGTTAGGTTGTGACACAAGTTAAACTTGCGTTGCTGCTGCTTTCCCTCAAAAAGGCAATCACGTAATGGGAATTAAGCTAACCAGTATCCAGTTGCTGTGCTGAAAACTTACCACATGATAAACTCAAAGTTAATTACATATCATTTTTTTTTCCAGATAAACTCTCACTAATGCTGGTTCCTTGAGAATGGGAATATAAATAGCAATTTAAATATTGATTTTGCCTTTATGCCCTTGTTAGTACTAGAAATATTAGTATGTTTGTGTTGCCGCCTTCCTCTCTTTTGCACCAGCCTCCCATTCTCAGTGAGATTGAGAAAAATGCCAAGTTACATTCAGTTAACTGGTTTCTTTTGAGGAGACTAGTTAAGAAAAGATTTAGTATCTTTTCAAAGGGCAGAATATTCTTTGTGAATTAAACTACTTAGCTGAGAGAACTGTTTTACTTGTAGATCTTTCTTTAAACTGAGATGTCAAAAGGTAGTGACAGTTTAAGAGTTTTAACTCTTTATTTAATCTAATATCTTAAACTGATGAACAAAGCTCTTCACTGTTTGATATTTAAGTCTGCTGGTGGGATTAAAAAAGGGCTAGGCAGGTGCACTTTTAGATCCTTGAGAAAGATAAGAGGTTCACAGGAAAGAAGATTGACCTTTTAGTCTTTGTTTCAAAAGGTGAGAAATGGATGTTCAAGGGTTGGTTTTTACCAGTTTTAAAAAAAAATTTCTGATGTAATTTTAATTTAATTTGGGCTGATACCTTAGGCTGAGCATTTAAAACAAAAGGATTGAAACTATAAAGTGTGTCTGGGATAAAAGGATATATACTAAAATAGAAATGTGATTAAATATCTTGCAATATCTTGTTCACCATAACCAAAGCTTTCTTTGCATGCTTCTCTGCAATGGCTGTGTTAGAGATTTTGTAACCTTAATAGGGTATAGAATTTCACTGTATGTCAGTTTGTTAAACTACTTGTTTTAAAAAGCAATTTTATGACTTCATTGCCACCAATGCAGACTGAGGTTTTGAGTAATGCCAGGGACAATTGAGGGGAGGGGTCAAATTGACCATGTGTAGTATAGTGTTCTTAGAGGGATTGAGGGGCCGGAAAATCAAGAAGGGGAGGTCCTTAGGCTGACTCCTTTTTAAGATTTGCTTCCATCAAAGCCCACGTTGGCATATCCCATGATGTACTATTGAATGTATGTTTGCGTCAGTCACTTTGCAGAGCTGCACTACTGAAGCTCTTGTGACTCATTTATCTATCAGTTTATACAGTACACTTGACAGGTATTTAGGATGCTGTACAAATGTTATACGAATAATGAAAATGGATCTGGGGGCCAATGTCCCGGGAAAATGGGCAAAAAAGAAATGTCCCGAAAAGAATGACCGGGGTGTGTGTGGGCAGGGGAGCCAAAATAGTCACGATTTTTTAATAGGAAGATCTGTAATGAGTCTTGAAAACTGCCATAGGGACACGCAAACTTAAGGAGAATTACCCTGCCTGAAGAAACTTAGATAAAGTTGTTGGATGATGCTTAAATCATTTTCAGAAAGCTTCTTTTTCTACCACTCTGAGGTTTACTTGAACTTTTTAAAATTAATTCTCAGACCAAAGTTCTAGAGTGCTAGGGTGTATGTTGTGTGTACACTTGCTCCTTAGGGAGGGTGGGGGGAGGCAGAGAATGCACTAATCAGAAGGTGCAACCTGGGCTGAAACAGTGTGAATAGTGCCTCTTTGTGTCATGCTAGAAATGCTGATAAGCGCTTTTAAAATGCATAAACAAGTTGTCATCTTGCTGATCTGAAGTAGCCTATATTCTCTTATGAGTTACACTCAGAGTGAGTAACTGGGATGGAGAACCATCCCATGGCACAGTATGTCTTGACTTCCAGCAAGTAGGGTATGTTACCATACAGAATACTGTGTATATCAAAACCTCCTTGGTCAGTCTGGTTCCATGAAGACTAAGAGTGCAGTGTATCCTTTTGCTACTTTCTCATGGTGTTATCCCAAAAAAAGCATGCATTTTTTTCCAAACTGGGTTGCACAGGCTGTTGGCTTTGCAGTGATGTCTTCATGCTCCTCCATTCCCCTACCTCAGTGGAATAGCAACTTCTTTTTGGAGGAGGCCAGTATTAATGCCCTTTGACTTTTTTCTGAGGCTTCCCAAGACATCATCTTCTGCATTTAGATGGCTTTGGTAGATCTGGAGCCTCCCCACTAGGGTATAGTGTGAATATGCAGCCCACTTCTGGATGGAAGAAAAAAATGATCAGAAGAGCAAATGTGAAAGTTGACTTAAGGAGGAGGAGATGGGTTCTTGGAAGAATGTGTTGGTTCCTCTTGTTCATTGTGATTTTGTCTCTCTCTCTGTGTTGTCCAGGGTGCTTCAGAGAATTAACAAAGGAGTATATGAGGTCTTTCTGAAGTTAGAGCTAGGGTTAAGGTCACAATGTCACTTCTGAGCACTTTTGCAGAGAGTTGTGGTCGAGCACAGTGAAAGTTGCATTCCTTGGTGGCCACTGTGATTGATAGCTTCTTTTGTCCTGCAGAAAGCTTATATTTTCTGCTGCCTTCTTATTTCTCCTGAAAATATGTAGAAAGGGCTATAGATTTGTACAATGTAGAAGATGTATTCTGTAAAATATGAACAGATGCCAGACTTGTCACTAAAATTACCAGTTAACAAGGAACAGGAGTATGGTCTAGGAACCAGAGTGAACGTTGGCTCTCTTTTCTCAAGGCTTCCTATTCCTCCAGAGGGAATCTCCTCCCATTAACAATATGGGAAGTGCAGTGTGATCATGCTTTTCTGACTCTTGTTCTCAGCCCCCATGTTCAGAACTCATGGCATGCTCTCTGCGTGAAGAGAAGCATTAAGTGCAAGCCAGTGCCAATCAGTGAGGTATTCAGAAAGGAAACTGTTGTGTTCTCTGAGCTCAGAAATGTCATTCAATACTTTATCAGTGAAAGCCAATGAAATTCAGGGTGAAAGAGGAGCTGCCAGTGAGTGCCCATTTCTGCACATAATTAAGAGGTGTGCATTGGGCTTAGCTTTAATATTGTACACAACTTTTACAGCCTTAACAGTACATTTTTGAGTTCTTCTGCCATGCCGTTTGCTTCCAGAGCTTCCCAGTGAATTGAACAATGTGCCCAAATGCCAGGGGTGCAGTAGACTGGATTCTAGTCACAATGCCAGGGTTTTTGTGTCCATAACCCAGGCACCCTGAGTGGAATTACAGCAGAGCCAGTCCAACTCAGCTGCCTGAATGAAGTGTTTGAAAACTTTTTTTACTCTAGCACACCTTGTCAGTGGACAGCAGAACAGGTGGGTGTCTTATAGGGATCCTTCCTACTCATCCTGGACAAAGGTTAAAAGTTGAACAGAAGAAGACACCTGTAGTTTCATCCACTTACCTTAAAAAGTAATGATTCTCCTGAATATTTGTAACTTTGTCATGAATTCATCAGCTGACTGCTTAGTTGGAGAGAGAAATTGTTTTGACTTGACCAACAGAAGTGGATGTCAACGTAGCATAGACACTGGAGACACAGGACACCGTCAGTGTTTCAAAGTTCTAATGAAGTTGGTCATCTTTAGCAGTGACAACAAATATAATGCTTGGAGGGCTTTCATGTTGCCAATTGTGCTATTTAGACAACTTCTGATTTTATGTACCCATAAGCTTTTGCATGAGTTCAATGAGTTTTTTCATGAAGGTGGATGGCTGGTCTCCAGTAGGGTTCCTTCTTTTAATAACTGTGTGCGTGCTTTGAGAGTCCTTCACCAGCAACTGTGACAACTATATTGAAGTACAATGGTGGTGGGTAAGGATTTTGGTGTGTCTTTTGGTATTAATGCACCACAGAGAAAGTCGGTTTGTGCAGGAGAGAGTGGGGAGGGCGGTTGGGACTCTAGTTTCCAATTGCCATTGATCAATACAGGGAATATGCACTATAATCCAGTTAGCCTCCCTGTCACAGGTTGGATGGCCCCTTTAAATGAAACAGGTTCAGGTCCCTTGTGCTAAAACAGGTGCTTCCAGTTGGGTCAATGAGGGGGGGTGGGGCAACACCTGTGGCTATAAAGAGCTGGGCTGTCAGTAAAGGAAGAGGCAGGAGCAGCAGGAAGTCCCCTGGGAGGGGATGCAGTGGGAACCTGCTGAGGAAAAAGGGCATCTAGGAAAAAAGCCCTGGGAGGCAGTGCTCAGTCAAAAGAGCAAAGTAGAATCATATGGGAGAGATTGAGAGGGGCAAAGGGGAAAAACCCAGGAGAGCTGTAGCCCTGGGTGGGCTGAGGGACTGTGTTTGTGTGTTGCCTATGTTTTGGCGGGGGGGGGGGGGGGAGAACCTGCCTGGAAAAAAAACTCTGGGTGTTGCAGTGGATCCTTCACTGCCTGGAGACAAGCCGGGACCTTATGGTCCTCTTTAAAGGAAAGCTGAAGAGCAAGAAGCCATTACTGGCAGGTCCCAAGAGGGCAGGGACAGTGAGAGGTACTTGCATGTCTGGAGGTATAAAAATAGCAAATTCCATGACAAAATGGAATTCATAGCATCATGGAGGGGAAAATGCCAGATTTTATGGCCATAGAATACACAGGGCCTTGATTGAAATGAGTGAGCAGTTCACACCTCTTTTAGCTATTGTTTCAGGCTTTTTGCAGATTCAGGCAGACATAGCATTGGTTCACATTTTTGAGGCTATTTCTGTAATCTGAAGGGCTAGGAACACATCTTTTAAAAAACAAAAGGGGAAGAAGAATAAAGGAAGGTGGTCGTGATTCTCCTGAAGTCTTCTGGGTTCTGATCTGCAGGTTGAGAGCCCTTGACCAGACCAGAGAGTTAGGTTATAATATTATATAATATAGTTATAATAATCCTGGGTTTGCCATCTCCTTGACGTGTAACCTTGGGCTTCATCTCTGTGCTTTGGTTTATTCAGCTGTAAAATGGGAGTACTTGTCTGTCTTGTAGAAGAACCAAGACTTAATTCATGTTCATAAAGTACTTAGAACTTATGATTTAACGGTTCTGTATAAACACAGTGTAACAGCAGTGGAACCATCAGCAACCATGATTGAACAAAGTTGTTTCTAGCATGGTTTGAAATGTGTGGCCTGACCCATATTGTACTGTTGCTGTAGGAAACATTGAAATTGCAGTTAAACACTTTAAATACATTAAAAAAAAAGGATAAAAGAAAAGGACACAGTGGCTCTAGGGGAAATTGATGCCACTTCAGTTTGTTGAATGGAATACCTGCTCTTCCTCTTCAAAGCAGGAGAAACAATAATAAATGTTTGAACAAACAGTTAACCTGCATAAAAAGTGTTTTGACAAACTATATTATAATATAATAGAAAATCCCCTTTGCTGTTTCCAACTTGCTGTGTCTCTTGATTATGCTATAAAAACATCTGCAATGTGTGGTGCCTTGATTTCATTTTTAGCCTAATGGCTCTTGATGGTGTGTGATGTTTCGGATAATCATTCAATTCACTCAGTGTGCGGAGAAGGGTGAGAAATGCCACCAGTTTATTTCTTGGGTGTACTTTTCTTTTATTGCAGTATTTATTCAGCAAACAAAGGGAAAATGAGCACGAGTTTGATTTCCGGGGATGTTCATACGAGACCAGTTTATTTTAACCTACTAATTCTATTTAACTAGGATAGAAAAGTGGTTACTTGGGTCACTTGCCAAGTTTGACTTTTTAAAAAAAAATGTTCTGAAGGGCAAAAGCCTTCATTAATTTCTCACTTTCATGACCACAGTTGAAAGCAGAGAAGAAAAATAAATGGCTTCTTTTTAATGAGGGACTCTAAACTAAAGTGATTTTTTTTCTTACCATGTCAAGATAACATGACTGCATGTTTTCGTCTTTATGCTAAGGAGAGCCTGATTTTCAAAAAGAACTTTCAACAAGACCTACTGGTGCAGCCAAGCAGACTAATATTTTAGAAAGAATATTACCAGTAATAAAAAGGACAGGATTGTGGTAGTTTGTTGCATTAATTTTAATAACTTTTTTACAGCTCCTGAGCTAGGATATGAAAAGTTAAAGGGAAATATGGTTCTCATTTTGATTGTGTTGGATTTATTATAGCCAATGTATAGTGCCATTTTCCTCATTCATGCAAGAATTTGTATCAAGGCTTATAGTGAAGCCACTCTAGTGACTGTATGGTTATAGATGAAATTAGAAGCCTGATTTTGACCACTGTTCGACTGTACCCCTCTCGTACTACTTCTGATTTTTGAGGGAGAAAGGATACAAAAATCTCTTCTGATTTTAAATGGTAAATATGATGGCTTTTGTCACTCTTTGTGCATGTGTGTGGTTACAGGTACAAATTAACTTAAACCGCTGAAGTTAATTCCCACTATAAGATAAACATTCACTCTGTTGATATGCCTCAGATCCTACTCTTCTGAGCCAGTCCAGTAACTTGACCTGTTCACTTCGCCTGCTGTTTGTAGACCAGAATACTATTAGCTCGGAACTCAATGGATGGGAAAGGGACCTTTGCCTGGCAGCCATTTTGTGCTTTAGGCCACATGCATCTGCCCAATTCTAAATGCCAGTCCCCTTGCCTCATGTTAGATCATGTGGCAAACTGAAGAGGTTTGAGAAACAGCCAACATGTCTCCTCCTTTACATTCTTTCTGGGTTTTGCAGGTTTCACTGGCAGCTGCCCATCAGGTTGTGCAAATTTAGGACGCTTTCTAGCACAGGGTCCAGTAATAAGACAAAGATCTGCCTTGACCACTTTTAATATCTAGGTCAGGAATGGATAACTTTAGGGCAGTAGTGGGCCTCAGAACCCCCTAAAAATGTTTGGTGAGCTCTGAGATATGAGACTGGGGGTGTATGTGTTGGGTCCTACAAGGTGGGGGTGGTTGGCAAGCAAACCTGCCCACACTTGCTTCACAGTACAGGAGCCACCACTGTGGAGTTGTGCCTGGCCCCGTGCTCGGGCAGCAAACTTTCTGAACATTAATTTTTATAGACTTTAAGACAACACTGATAGGTGCCTTTAAAAAACAATTAACTTGTATCTTGAAGGGATTTTTGTGTTTGAAGATAACATAAAATCAGTGACTGAAACTAATTTTCTCAGTTGTATATGAGTGGAGAATAAAAAAACTGAATACATTTTATAAGAGTCTAACACATCCATCATTTTTTCAGAGTAAGCAAGATTAGATGGTTGCCCTCGTCTTGTTAATCAGTTATTGGTGGGGGGGAAAAAGGAAAGCAAATAACACATTTTGAAATGGATGCTTAAAAATTAAACAAATTATGTAGGCTTAACCCAAAATTAATCATACCGGAGTATTCCATAGTACTGTTATGGAATGTCCAGCAAACTGGTGAAATATTTAAAACAATTTAATTCACTGACTAAAAAATTCAAAATCTAAACTGAAAGGAATATATCACTTATGCTGATGAAGTAGTGGTGAATTTTTCCCATTTCAGTTTTTTCTAATCTAAGGTACATGTTGCCTAATATTCTGGCTACTTATATTTTTGGGATTTCTGACATCTTGCTGAGTCTGCTAAAAAATGTTGTTGTGATTCTTGAGTGGTGTGTGTGCTTGAAAGGCTTGTATCCATTTATGCCTATCTGTGGGCATGTAGCCAGCTACTTCCCTTTTTTCATTTGTGCATTCTATGTACAGTTCAGTGGTGTGTTTTTTCATTGTTTGCAACTGCTTTTTTATGAGCACATCTCTGTTATCCAGGCAGTACATCTGTTTTGTTTTTTTTTTTTTGAAGGATGTGAAAAACAAAAAATAAATGTAGGTCTCTGGCTTTTTTTGGTTTATTTTAAAAAAGGAGGGGAGAAAAAATGGGGTATAAATAGAATATATAATAGGTTCCTGTGTAATGTCAAATTTAATTTAATTTATCGTAATAACGATCAATAATGCACCAGATTTTTGACTGCATTTTGCTTTATATTAAATTAAGCATAGACAAGGGCTCATGATGTCCATCTATATCTACTTCCAAAGACAACTTTTTGAGTTACTGGTAGCTTGTAGTTGTTGGGTTTTGCGAGCATTTTATAGTAAAACATTGCTACAAAATAAGATGAAACGGCCTCATGTAATGAAGCTTGTATACAGTAAATCAACATTTTGCGCGACTGTGTGTATGTTTGCATCCTGTTAGCCACCTTTTTTTCCAACATTAGAGTGGTTGGGAACACAAATATTATTTACCAGGTTTTAGCTGTGCAATTGGTGGATTAAAGACTAGGAACTAGGCAGTGTATTGTCGCAAGTGGCAACAGTTACCCCTGGAAGAAAACTTGAATTTTGGCTTATTTTTTTAAATCATTGTTAAAATATGGATCAAAAGTGTTATAATATGGGTAGGTTTTTAAAAATAGTGTATTGTGTGTGTATAAATGAATGCATCTTGAATTTCTAATACTCCTGTTTGTATCAGGATAACTGTAATATTTTATATTAACTATACACCCACAAATGAGGGGGAAAGTATGTTTGCAATATGATTGTTAGAGACATGTAGAAGCAAGAGGATAATTAAGAGGACAAACCTTGGAGCTCAAACACCCCTTCCTTTTCCTGGAAAATCACCTAGACATCACTGAAATTTAAACTTGAAAAGCATGCTCTAAAGCCAGAAAAAAACACCGAAATTTTTATCATAATGTTGCTTTTAAAAGTCCTAAATGTCCTCCATTTAAAATGAAATTCTTTTGTATTAACCTTCTTTCATATGCTAGCTTTCACCAGACTGCAGAATTGCCTGATTTGACTTTCTAATGTAACTGTAATGAATCTTCTGGGAAACAGAGCGATTTAACATACATACTGTGCAACTCCATTGTAAAATATTCTGTCAGTACTGTCGATGTATCTGGGGTTTTTTTACAAGAAAAAGCGGGGGTGGGGAGGGAGGAGGAAATCCCTGTCATCTATTAACGGCTAAAACCAAACATTCTCTCAGGAATCTGAGACCAATAGACACCACGACATGCAATGGTGCCTTGATTAAATGTGTTTCAGTATCATTTAGATCAATACACCAAGTTGGTGGGGAGAAAACTGAGTGAAACCAGCGAAGTATAGTACAATTACATTCAATTCCAGTACACTCATTCTGAGGGAGCAATGCAAAAAATGAAAAATATTGGCAAGATAGTTTTGTGACAGGCACAAGCGAGAAAATTACTATGTATATTATGTTTGAGTAGCCAGCAAGGTGAAGTAGTTGGTGGCCAGTAAATGCAGCATCTATATACAATAGACCATGTGGCCTCTTCGTTCTAGACATTTTAATAGCGTAAGCATTATATTTGTCACCTTAACATAACAGCTGGTGAGTCAGAGGCTAAAAACATGGGTTTCTATGATACAAGTTGGTTGCAACTAATATATCCAGAGTATCTGTAATTGTAGTAATATAAAGCTGTTTTATCTGTGTGAAAGAAATTTAACACCGGCATTTAATAATTAAGAATTTATTAGTTAAAACCTCACATCATAAGTAGCCAGATGGTGCTGTATTGAAGTGGCCACTTGCATTAGCATTTTTAAATAGAATGGTCTTGCATTTAATATTGGGTAGCCTTGACTTTGAAGATTTCAATCTTTAAGACCTTTTGAAGTCCAGGATAGAAAAGGTAGATTTCCTTTTATTACAATGAAAGACAGCACCCATACTGAAATATGAAAGGTAGGTAAGTGAATTTGAACCTTTTGATATTTTTTATATGGCATTGACCTTTATAAAGCAGCATAAAACATCTTTGCTGAAAACGTTAAAAGATGAGAGTGAAGAGAGAACTGTAGCATGATTAAATGGTTTTATTTTAGCTACAGATGATTCAATCTAATGTGAAAGCCTCCAGTAATAGAAGCTTAGGTAGATGGGATAAGGTAAGGGTGTGTGTGTGTGTATATGTGTTTGTGGGGGTTTTTTTGTCAGAGGGAAGCATTTTTTAATAATAGCAGCTTGAGTGGTATGATGAAGCATCCGATGGGTGCTCCCAGGAGAGGGTGATTATACTGGAGAGATATCAAGCTATGAATCATTTACGCTAACCTCTTGCTGAAGCACAGCTTGCATTTTTAATGGAGGATGATTGCATTTCATAAACAGACCTTTAAAAATTAAAATAATATTGATCCTCTTTCATTTAGCGCTATTAAAACAACATGCTATACATTTCTTTCTAATAGCAACAGGACAGATTATTGTTAATGTATATTTGTACATGTCTAAAATATACACGTACAGAGGCTTTGAGTAGAAGGTATATTTGTTTGTTTGTGTCTTCATATTCTTCAGCCAGTTTAACACATGGTCTGACATATTTGCAAAAAGACACTTTGAACATGTTCCCCTTCATGTATGGAATGCATGTGAAGGCTTCTTTTTTCTTTCTCTCTTCCCCCCCCCCCCGCCCCCATTCTGTGATGCTTGCAGTTTGGCAGCTGAAAGCCATTCCTTTCATATTTCTACAATAAAACATAAAATGCCTTATTTGCACTCTGCACAGTCTATCTGTAAAGACAGAGTGTAAAGTACACTTGCATATGATCTGAATATGTACACTCGAGGTTACTGATATTATGTATAGTTTTGTTATTTACGTACATAGAATTTACCTTGTCTTGTCTACACCACAGCCTCCACCATTGCTACTGCCTTTAGAACTGTGTCAGAAGTGAATTACAGTTCCTAATTTTACTGTCTTAGACAAGATCTAACCGTAATGCCAACAGTATTTGTTAAACAAAACAACTGTTTCCTATGTTAATTCATGCTGTGTTTTTGGCATATCCATCCTCTGAAGGTAAGGGTAGTGAATGGTGGCTGTTGAGAATTCAGATAAGGTGGTATAGTATTAATAAACTAATCAAAATTCAGATACATTGATTTTTTGCACAGTTGAATTCAGTTGCATAGCCTGTAGCTCAAGTCTTCAGTATGCTGCATGCTCAAATAGTCATTCCTACTGTCTCATCTTCTAATGAATATCTTTGGTCTTGTCTATGCTACTCCATTTTAGCAGGTGTAAATAGTTTGTAATGTGGATGACTCCATTCAGGTTCATGTCCATGTGCAGAATGGTTAATGTACGGTTCCTGCCTGTGCTAGGCTACCACATTCAGCCTTGTTGGGTGAACAGAGTTGTAGCATAATTACTGGACTGTAACTGGATTCTAGTGTGGTGGCTTTTATGGTGTAGATGGAAGCCATTTTAACTGTGTAAATAGGCCTGCCAGTCTTCTTCTCTCACATCATTCTGTGGTGGAGGAAACCCTAAAGCAGTGTTTCTCAAATGCGGCCAGTGTGGCCACATGCAGCCATCAGGGGCTTTTCTTGTGGCCACAGCCTCCTGGGCTGTGATCTGTGTGGGGGGGAAGAAGCTCTGGCCCCTCCCCCTCCCTGTTGCTCCTGGATGCACCGCCTTGGTATTGGCTGCTGGGCTGCAAACAGAGGTTGGAGCCTGCCCCCCTCTTGAGACAGCTAGGGCACAATGCTGGAGGAGCAGGCAGCCGGTGAGTTCCCCACCTTCCCAGGAGTGGTAGGGCTCAGGCTTTGGGTTTCAGCCCTGGGGTGGCAGGCTCTGGCAGTGGGGCTTCAGTCTCCAGCCCTGGGCTCTGGCTGCATGGTAGCAGGCCCCAGGGTCTGACCATGGGGCTTCAGTCTCTATCCCTGTCCATCGGCCCCGGGGCTTCAGATTCTGGCCTCCTGCTGTCTTCCCCAGTCTCCCACCCACCCCCATCGCCCTGGCCTTGCAGCCTCCCCCGACCCCCCCATCTACAGCTTAATTTGTCCCCAGGCTTGCTGGGGTTGAGGAAGTCTGCTGTGAAAAGTGATACTTGTATGTTAGTTAATATCACTTTTCACAACAAACTTACTAGCTAGCATTAAATAAATTACAATGATTTGGACGTGTATATTTGCATATTTATTTGTTTTTTCCTGAAGCTAATTCAGTATTTTAAGAAAAAGTGTGCAAGTGGCCACCAGCAAGAATTGGTGGCTGCACTCCGAGGCCACTGAATAATTTGTCCTGAGAACCCCTGCCCTAAAGTGATTGTATCCCACTTTCACTGTCCTCAGTTAAAGAACTGCCACTTCCTTCTCGTTGCTTGGAGACCTGGCCATGCAGTAATAACTCAAGCCACTTATACTGTGGCTCCAGACAGTTTTTAAAATCAGTATAGCTTAGCTGAATCAGTTTTAAAACTCTTAGACTGTTTTGGGGGAAACTTCCCGAGTATAGATAGACTTTAAAAGGGCTACATATGACTCCCTGAGCCTATAGCATTTTCCTGGAAAATGATTACAGCAAAGTCTGGTCTGCTCTTTTGGACTTTACTGGGATAGCAATGGCAAGAGAATGGCGAAGTTAGTTTCTAAACTCTCTTCTACAGTATGTTTTTTATACTGTACTTAGTGTGCTACTGGAAGGCACTCAGATACTATGGTGATGAGCAATGTGACTTCACATCTGTCACATGTTCTCTCATTCTCTCCCCAGGGAGAGGATTGTGCAGTGGAGCGTCTTGTTTTGGTAGTGCGCATCTTTTTCAGATAAATATACCGTTGCTATGTATTTTTGTTAAAGAAGGCGGGTCAAAGAAATGCACCTTGGACTTGGAATAGAAAGTGTGAGGTTTGCGATGGTCCCTAGTTCCTGGTGGGTTTAATTCTACAGTTCTGTCTTCTGCACAGACGCGCTTTAACACTTAGTGTTGAGAATGCCGTTGTGCCAGAGGAGCGTAGTGGTGGACGAGTCTTCGTCCCTAGCTATTCTGGGCCCAAGTCATGGAGCTTTTAGAAGATACGACTGAGACCTTCAACTCTGAAGCACTCCAGCTAGACCACAAGGCCAATGCTCAAGCATTTTCCTCCGTCTCTCTCACCTTTGACACCTTTTCCTGAGCATCTGTACTCCCCGTCTGTTCCCTCTTTTTTCCTGTTCCACACCCTTGCAGTGGAGCATCTGTGTTTCTGCTATAGAGTGCCCACTTCCCAACTGTGCTGTGCATACGGCTTGCAGCTGCAGCACAAGGGCAATCCTTCCTTTTGAGATTCCCCTGCAGGGACTTTTTAAAATACCGGGGAGTAGAGAAAGTGTGGGATTATCTATGACCCCAAGTATGTATTTGGGAGGGGAGAGGTTGGTGTTGGAAGAGCCAGTAAGTTTATATTTTTATTAAAATGTTGCTAGGTTAAAGTTTTGTTATAAGATAGCATTTCAAGAGCAATTAATTTGCAGTGACTGAAATGACCTCTTCTGGGAAGTCATGCCCACTCAGTGAAGGGCTCCCTGCTGGCCTGCTCAGCCATCAAGGCAGCGAGACTCCAGCTGATGCATTGGTTGAGAACTGTTTTTTTTTACAGATTTAAAATTGTTTGTTAAAGCTAATGTTAAAATGTTATACTACACAGATTAAAGAGAGAGTATTTATACATCTGGGTATAATGCTTGCTTTATCCAAAAGTACAAAGTTTGATTTAAGGTCATAAAATACGTACAGTACATGATCTGCAATATCCCAAATTAAGGTTACTAAATTCAGCGATACAGGGCAGCTGTGATTGGCAAAACTAGACACTAGATCCAGAATAAAATACTCATAGGTTCCAAATTTACGGGAATTGAAGTGGCCTATTCAAGGGCCAAAGGTCTGACAGATTTATGTTTAATCGTATCTATCTGGAGGGCAAATAGCTGAATTTTATTATGTCTTTGCTTAAACTGCATCTATTAAGAGAACACATACAGTATTTTTGTTTTGTTTTCCCCCCAAGTAGTACTTTTTACTTGTGACTTCATTAAAAAGTGTTGGGGAGAAGAAACTCTGATTTAATTAACCTTGAAATTTCATGCACTTTGGAACATCTCATGATGGAGACTTGCAGGCTTGGTCATAGCTTTTGAAATGAAGTGTTGATGCATTGCAGCATTCTGAAGCTATAGAAACACAAACTGCTAGTGGAAATCTTACTAACTTGGAGACTTTTCCCATCTGACCAATAGTGTAGACTAATTTCAGAGCAAATGGAAAGATGCAGATGTATCTTGAATACAGAATTATTATTACAAAAATTGTACCTAGGAAAGTCAATGTTTCCTTTTACTCTGAAATAATAAAAGTAAAAACAGAGAAATAATGGAAGTGATGCCAATTTCCAGTAAAATACATGTTTCGTTTTCAAGAAGGCTAAAATTTACACGTTGACACATTAATATAGTTTTTTAGTAAAATCATTACTAAAACAGACCTCGTTTGATCTTGTCACATGCTACAAAATTAACCTTTGTGACTAGTTATAAACAAAAAAGTTGTTAAAAAGCAGCAGGGATTTAAACTTAAAGGATCACATGAAAGCCCAGAGCTGGTGTGCTTGATATAATTTTATTTGCTTTTAAAATGCAGACAGCATCCTGTAAGTTGAAAATAAAATGAAAACTGAAATCTAAAATAAAACTACTCGTTGAGCTCAAATACAATTTTGCTGGATCCTCTAGGGGCCTGAGGATCATCTCCATACTTCAGTGCTCGTATAGTCCTATATTTTGCTTGGAGGATTTTACCAGCAGTTGAATTGAGTAATTAAAGGCAAACGGTGGAGAAGTATTTTATTTTTTAAAAAGCATCCTGTGGACTTTTCTCCATTTTGTTTCACTTTTTCCCCTCCCTCCACACTAAATGTAATTCCCTGTTTTCCATTTTGGTAGGTTGACTTGTTTCCTTCTCTTAGATTAACTGGACACAGATTAAAAAATGCGCTGAAAAGCTGAAATCCACATTAGGAGACAAAAGGGGTTAAAACCCATGATGTGTGTCACTGAGTGTCAGTAGAATTTGCTTTGTGTATTACTGTGTGCAAGTGAATGTTCTGAGTGTGTATCTGTAAATGAAATCTTGCTATCGTTAGCTGCAATTTTGCATTCTGTTTTTTGTAACCTTTTTATAAAATGGTTTTCACTGTTTACTGATCAGGTGTATTCTGACATTAATAAAACATTGGCCGTAATTGGCTATGACAGATTCTCAGTACTTCCTTTCCTCTACAGTGTGTATAGTCTTTGACAGTTACAGAAGGTGTCTATAGAACTCAGTCCTTGCATCAGAAAGTCTCTGGGGTAATTGGCTTTGATGGATACTGGTTGCTGCAATAATTCTGATCCATGAGCTTGTGTGAGCTGCATAATGCCTGAAGGATTCTGTATCCATCAGTATGTCCTCAGCTTGAAGCATCTTTTTATACTTTTTTTTTCCCCCTTCCTGTGGCAGTTTATTAAGAGAAATACTTGCTGCATTTACTGTGTATTTGGTATCTACACAGCCTCAGCTGTCATGGTAGATGAAAACACTGTCTTGGAATTCTGTGCATAACACCAGTGTTTGTTTTGAGTCAGCCCTGAACAGCCGATAGAAAGAAAAGGACTTGAGCAATTGGTGTAAGACTTCACTTCTATTCCAAGTCTTCCTTTCATTTGTGTAGATGCCATTGATGTTTTTTAAAATGATCTGATATTAATACATGGCGGTTGGATGGCAAGAGCATGATTGCTTTTGTTTGCAAAAATTAACAAGCTGTGTGACAAAAAGGAAAAGAAACATGAAGTGTGGTGTAAATTGGGAACGAGGACTGACAGTTTGTCAATTACAACCACAGGTGTAGGCGTGATTTCCTATTTGCTACCCTAACTAATAATTCAGATTTCTTTTGCAGAGGCTGATGAAAGTGTTGTCTTATTTTCAGTCTTTTTGGTCTCATTTGATCTTATTATTAGCACAACTTGAGAAATTTAAACTGCAACAAATCCACCTGGGCTAGATGGCATTCATCTGAAAGTCCTGAAGGGACTAAATCAAGTAGGTGCTCTACTTAAAAGTAAAGCTCCTGCTTTTTTTTTTAATTTTTGAGTGTCTTTTCTGACCTCAAAGAATGTAGGAAATGTATTAAATCTCACAAAACTGCTAATATACGTGTATATCTGTGAAACATTTTACGAATGGGAAAGCTGAGGCACAAAGAGGTTAAGGGACTTGGCCAAGGTCACACATTGAGTCAGTGGCAATGCAAGGAGTAACATCAGGGAATCCTGACTCATCCTGCCATGTTATGATTGCTAGCTATCTTTGGCCCCAAGAGTTTGATTAGTGAACACGTCTGTGGCTTAGAGAGTGGCCATTTTTGTGCTTTGTCTTTTTAAAGAAGTTGTAATGTTACTCGGAAGGAATCTTGGTGAGTCTTATGCTAGAACTAGAAAACACAGAATTGTATCTGTTCATCTTCCTAAAATGCCTAAATTTATATGGTATGATGGGGACACATGAGCACAGCTTTTTTAAATAATAAATCAAGTCTTGCTCTAACTTTTTGCAAGATTTAACAGAATACCCTTTATACATCAAAGACCCCCCCCCCCAAGAGGCTAATAAGGAAACTTGGTCACATAGAGGTGAGGCATAGCCAATCATGGATTAAAAACTAGTTAAGCGATAGAAAGCAAAGGGCAGGAATAAATGACTAATTCTCAGCATGTAAAGTGGTTAATAGTTAAGTGTTCTGAGGATCAGTACCGGGACAATTGTTGAATATGTTTAACAGTGACCTGGGGTAGAGAGTAAATAGTGAGGTGGGAAACTTCTTGTTGATGACCCAGTTAAGTTGGTTGGTAAAAACTAGGGAGGATTGTGAGGAATTCTTGAACGATGTAATAAAACCAGGAAACTGAGCAAGACGATGACGGATGTAATTCAGCATAGACATGTGCAAGGCAATACACATCAGAGGGAAGTACTTAAATTACCCCTTCACACTGATGGATTCTGAATTAGCTGTAACCTCTCAGGAAAAAGATGTAGCCATCGTTGTCAGACAGTTCAATGAAGATGTCTGCTCATTGTCGGCAGAGGTCTAAGAAGTAAGATGTTACTCTGTGTTCAGGGATAAGGAATAATGTGGAAGCCATGCTATTACGAAAAGTCAGTCGTGTCAACTCTACCTTGACTGTTCAGAGGCATGCTGGGGATTAGTCCATATAAGGAGAAATTTTAAAACAACAATTCTTAACACAGTACCTGCCATCCAAAGACTTGGAAGTACTTCATATGCAAGAAGAATCAACTTCATTCCTATACAGGATAACAGCACAAGACCTATTTAAGTCCTATTTCAGGGGCATTGCTGGTACTTAGAGCTGGGCTGGCACTCTGCCTGAGGCACATCTCAACAGTGCTGTCTGCACCAGGATTTTGCTCAGTATAACTGTCATTCAGCGGTATGGAAAATCCACGCCTTTGAGCAACGCAGTTATACCGGCGTAAGTCTGTAGTGTAGACCAAGCATTAGCCTTTCAGGTATAGTAGTAGTATGTGTTACCTTTAACAATTTCAGGAGAAATGTCTGATCCATCTGGACACAGCTGTGTTTATTGTGTTTAGTTGGCTCATAATAAAAATGTGTTCCTCTGTACAAGTTTTTTTTTGTTTAACACCTCTACTGTGCAGTGGTCAATGCCTGGTTTTTTACTTTCTTTTTTTTCTTCTTTTTGTGGTTCAGGTTTCCATACAAGTGAGATTTAGCTCAGATATTTAGTTAAGAGATATTTAGCCCCCCTCCCCATTTAATGAAAGAGTTAGGTAAAACCCTGAAGCAGGATGTTCCTGGTCTTCATGTAATTTCTTGGGAGAGGGAAGACGAGTAGGAGACAATCCAAGTTGGGAAAAGATACTGATTGTGAAAATTTCCAGTGAGCACAAATACTTACTAAAGTGGGGCTTGATTTCAATTTCACTTGGAAATGGGGTAGGCATTTGTGGGGAGAGATTTTTTCAAAAGGTCAATTAGGTGTCCAACTCCCATTGACTTTAAATGGGAGTTGGGTGCCTAGCTCCTATTGTCCCTTTGAAAATCTCCCCCTTGATCTGTAATTTGGTAATGTAATTTTTACTCCTCCCAACACCCATTTAAAATTCCTTCTGCTGCAAAATGTTACACACAAACTTCATTATGTTACAACATGGCATAGCAAATAACATATTCCAGCATAAGGCTTTTTCCTAGCTGTGTTAGTGGCTAAGTATTTTGTGGTGGGCTTGACATGGTTGATCAGAACAATAAAAACACGTTTGGTTGTGTTGATATGGTTTTGAGGTAACCTTAATTTAAAAACATATTGATATTTAAGGACATTCAGCCTCTTTTGTATTGCAGTATTGATTTTTACAGAGCCACAGTATATAGAATATTGCTTTTTCAAATTAACCCAGGAAAGCCTTAGGAGTCAAAATCATACTACAAAATGCTATTCTAGGTTAACGATTAATGTAATTACATGTATGTGACTGAGACTGGATTCTGCAACATGAGCAATTTAATTATAAAATGCATTATGATGGTATGCATAGTGGAAAATGTTTAACTGATAAATGTGACTGTTATTCCAAATGCCACTGGTGAGGGTCAGTCATTCTGGTTCCTATATAAACTGGCTTTAGAGGTGTGCATGTGTACAAGTGAGATTTTAATTTGCATCAGAATGAAGCTTGCTTGCTAGCACAGATGTTGAATCACTTAATACATTTGATTTAAATCTTATTTATAGGCCCATGCAAATTAGTCCTGATTCATAGGGCTTTAGACTCTTTTGCAAATTAGAATAAAAATTTTTTTTAAAAA
Source organism: Lepidochelys olivacea (assembly GCF_965140295.1). NCBI lineage: Eukaryota > Metazoa > Chordata > Testudines > Cheloniidae > Lepidochelys > Lepidochelys olivacea. Next base: position 20,652,361 of record NC_140428.1, read on the forward strand.
ACTTTTTTGTGACATAACTCCAGTGCAAGCAGTGAGTGTTGCTTTCTTATCTGGAATTTAGGAAGATGGAAACTAACCTGCAAGATTTTTCATGCCCAATCTTTCCCTGTGCTTCCCAGTTAGGACATATTTTCTGCTATTTGTTTCTTACTCCTGCAGAGCTCACAGTTCGGTCTGTGGGTGCCATCTTGTCTCTGCTGCGTCAGCCAGTGTCCAGATTAAGATGGAGTGCAAACAGTAAGACAGTGTGAAGGAAGGCAAGAAAGTGCCCTTCATGTGGCAATCATGTTCCTACTTTCATAAAAGCCTGGTTGTAACTGCATGCCCTGGACCTTCCCTCCAGCTTCATGGAGACCAACCATCCCTGGAAGACGGTGAAAATGTGAGCAGGCCAGTACCAGGCAATCCCATCTTGTTTCTTAAGTCTTGTCTATGTGGGCAGGTTGCACTGACTTAAGTTTAGGTGCCAGTTTAAACAACTTTTAGGTAAGTCAGTACAAACCCCTGTGTGGGGTTTATGTGGATGCTCTCATAAACCCCACTTAAACGGAAAAAGGAGGATTCGTCTACAGGGCAAAACTTTGCCAGAATAGCTATGTTGGCTAAGAGTCTCAAAAAATCAGACCTCCTAGCTGACAAAGCTATGACAGCCAAAGTGCTTCTGTTGTCTTAGCTAATGTTGGTCATGGAGGTGGTTAGCTATGGTGACAGAAATCCTCTTTCTGTTGGCTTATGTTGCATCTTTACTAGGGGCCCTGCTGGCATAGCTATATTGGTATAGCTTTACCAGAAGAGCATTGGTAGTGTGAAGTGATGAAGTGAGCTGTAGCTCACGAAAGCTCATGCTCAAATAAATTGGTTAGTCTCTAAGGTGCCACAAGTACTCCTTTTCTTTTTGCGAATACAGACTAACACGGCTACTACTCTGAAACCTACGTAGTATAGTGTACTTTGTTGGACAGGGTAGTTCTCTATCTATGTTTGTCTGGTTTAAGATATATGGAATAGGCCAAATTTTGTTGAAAATCCGGGATATTTCATAGTTATAAGACAGACTTGGTCCCATCCAGGCAGACAGAATCAAACCATTGTAATGTAATAGGATACTACAGTACCCTGACGTGGTGAATTTAACTGTATGGACTAGAAACAGGACTGGATTAATTCCTCTGCTTCCTAATTTTAAACAAAACCAAGAAAACTCCTGATCTTATCTATTTTTTGTCTGTGTGTTTTAACCCCCCCTCCCCCACCTCTTGGTTGCTAATTATCTTGTAACATTAATAAGCTTAGTGAGAGAAAATTGCTTGAAAATACTTATTCAGACTTTTTAGAAAAGTGGGGCTTGGAAAATATTCCACCTGGGCTCAACATGTATTTGATCATCGTTGTTTTCACAACTGAGCAAACTGACACTGACGTAGACCCTCGTCTTAGAGAGGTGATCCGTAATTCATTTTGGTGAATATTTCCTTTGCACCCTAACCCTCTAGTTTAGAAATCGAGGTGCTCCGATGAGAGCATTAACAAACTTGCAAACTATGAAAATGCTATGGTAATGACTAAGGTTCTGCTTCATGCTCTAATCGCTTCATAACTTGAATGCTAAAATAGTGATCTCTTCCCCCCACCCCTTTCCTTCATGACATGCTTAGTCTATTTGATTTCCCCCTCCCCATCACAGAATTCTCATGTTCCACCTTGAACATGCCAGTTATGCTGGTATTCAAGCACCTAAATAGAAGAATTTAGGCTGGGATTTTCAAAGGCTCCTAGGTGACATAAGACCATAAATCTCATTGAAGTCAGTGCAGCTCCACATGTGCTCTTAAGTCTTTGCATGGAATGACTTGCGGGCCTGGGGCCTTTGTTCTTAAAATACTTCATGCCTGAGTTCTTTCAGACTCACGTTTCTAATTCACTTGAAGTTCCCACTCACACACTGTGTTTTCTCTCTGTTTTATTTGCTAATCCTACCATTGGTGCCCTGTGATGTATTTAGATGATAAACTTTGTTCATTTAGTTTTGAGCTGAGTGTATGTGCTTTCTTCTACATAATACTGGTACCAGTCATTCACTTTGAAATTTTAATCTGCAGTGTTTATTTTTCTAGTTGCTTTTGGTAGTAGTCTTGTGTTTTAGATTGTAAGCTCTTTGGGGCAGGGACTTAGTTGTTTGACATAGCCTGTGGTACAGGGTTGTGTACATTTATAGTGCCATATAAATAATTGACACGTTGCTTTAAAGCACCTTCATGAAGGTGAAAAATACTTTGTAAATGATGAGCAATGGGTGCTATCCATGCAGTGTCTGTACTGCAGATCACTAGCCTGTGTGAAGGATTTTGCACTGGCCATCACTCCAATATTAATTTTGGTTATTCTAACTGTCAGTAGAGGTCACAGTCTTGCTGATCCAATGTGAAAGCTACACAATCTTGTTAGCAGACACTGTAGCACAAGAAAGAGGATTATATAGCAATAGTACTACATAGCATGATTTTTTATGCTCCCTAGTTGAATGTTGGCTTATTTTCAGCAGGGTAAAATAACACAATACCGAACATATTACCATTTAAACAAATAAAAAAAGGCTACAACTTATGTAACACATAAATATACTTTTCTAAATAACCTCAGAATGATCAGCAAACTGCCTTGATTTAAGAAGATTAAAGAATTAATGTCAAATTACAGGCATAACTGAAAATAGTGTACAGTCCATTACGCATAATGCAAGAGAAATGGACAGTTGGCAAAAGACAGACTAAATAAGTTAAAGGTGGTTATAGTACTAGCCTCAGCAGCTCTCTTTTTGAGAGCCCAGTATTTTGAAGTACAGAGGAAGTTGCACTGGTCAATGAGCATGATGAGATTGTGGTTCTATTTTAACTTGGCTAAAATTCCAGGCAGATCAGCACAGTAATTGAAGGTGTCAGTTTAGTTCTACATCAGGGAGTTTTCTGCACGTCAGCGAAGTTTCAGAGAGCTAGCAGAGTTGTACAGTTTAGGCGTACATGTCACAGTGGGTTAGTTTTGGCTTCAGATGGTGACAAAGTGCTTGGGAAGATTCTTTGCACTGCATGATAATTCTGGTACTATGGCTGGACAAACAAGTTAATATAAAAGAGAAGAAAATACACAGATTTCAGTTAGGGAGGCAGTTTGCTGTTGAATGTCGTATTTTATTTTCATTACTGGGTAAATAAACAAATCCTTTGTACATAATATTTTAAGGGTGCCTTCTTCACCTGGAACAGAAAAATTACATTTAATTCAGAAAAAGTAAAGTTAGTACTGATTATTACTCCAATTTTTGAATATTTTACCTTAAAACCTAAGCAATGCACTACTTCTCTAATTGTTTTACCCAAGAAAACACTATGCAAAGGAAACTATATTGTTTGGTCTCATATGCTCTTTATGAAATGCCAAGAGTTTTTGTGGTTGGATCAAATAAAGGAGGATAGTCTGTATTTTTATTTTATTTTAGTGACTTCTAAGTGATGCATTACTTTCTGGCAGTGATGTGCATTTGTTTATTGCATTTTAAGGGTTGGGCATTGCTAGAAACTTGCCTGACATTCTTAGAGGAATTTGTCACCACTGAGATTTTAGGGTATTTACCGCATGATTGCCCTGCAAGAAACCCAGACATTTGATACACACTTCTCTGTATGCTTTTACTTGCAGTTGCTTTGTTTAAGATACTGTCATTTAGTTACCACTGGGAAGCTTTCCTCCAATGTGTGGGTCTACTCTGCTAAACGTATAGTAGCTGTATTTTATATGTGGGAGGCATGTGTATACCATTGTCAAGTAGGCATGATTTCCTGTGCACTGGAGCTTGCTATTATTAGTATGCTGCTATTAATTCTACGAGCACTGTTTGCAGGGAGAAATGAGCTTTTGTTCTGTGACTTGTATTATCTACAGTCCAGACTCCTGCCTGGGCTAATCAAAGCCATAAAACTAGCACACTTTAACTTCAGTAAAACTGCTACAAGTGACTTAAATTAAGATTTTATTTCCCTAGCTGTAAATGGTTTACCTTGACCTTTGCTGGGAATGGCAATGATAACTTGTAAGGAAAACCTCCCTGATAAAAATAATTATATGTAACCCTCATTGTACTGTAGGTAATGTTGTTGTTTTTTTAAGTGCAATTGTTTCTTGTTTTGACTGAAAACAAGGTGTACCTTTCTGTAAATACATAGGCCAAATTGGCTCTTTTTTCCAAAAGGGAATCTGTATTGTCCACACAAGAGATCCACTTCCAGGACACTACAGTGCTAATAAGTGATGGTCACATAAACACCACCCTATACCGGAAACCTACTGACCGCTATACTTACCTACATGCCTCCAGCTTTCATCCAGACCAGACCACACCACACGATCCATTGTCTACAAACAAGCTCTACGGTACAACTGCATTTGCTCCAACCCCTCAGACAGAGACAAACACCTACAAGATCTCTATCAAGCGTTCTTAGAACTCCAATACCCACCTGCTGAAGTGAAGAAACAGATTGACAGAACCAGAAGAGTACCCAGAAGTCACCTACTACAGGACAGGCCCAACAAAGAAAATAACAGAATGTCACTAGCCATCACCTTCAGACCCCAACTAAAACCTCTCCAGCGCATCATCAAGGATCTACAACCTATCCTGAAGGACGACCCATCACTCTCACAGATCTTGGGAGACAGGCCAGTTCTCGCTTACAGACAGCCCCCCAACCTGAAGCAAATACTCACCAGCAACCACACACCAGACAACAAAAACACTAACCCAGGAACCTATCCTGGCAACAAAGCCCATTGCCAACTGTGTCCACATATCTATTCAGGGGACACCATCATAGGGCCTAATCACATCAGCCACACTGTCAGAGGCTCGTTCACCTGCATATCTACCAATGTGATATATGCCATCATGTGCCAGCAATGCCCCTCTGCCATCCATGTGCATTGGCCAAACTGGACAGTCTCTACGTAAAAGAATAAATGGACACAAATCAGACGTTAAGAATTATAACATTAAAAAACCAGTCGGAGAACACTTCAATCTCTCTGGTCACTCGACTACAGACCTAAAAGTCGCAATATTCCAACAAACAGACTCCAACGAGAGACTGCTGCTTTGGAATTAATTTGCAAACTGGACACCATTAACTTAGGCTTGAATAAAGACTGGGAGTGGATGTGTCATTACACAAAGTAAAACTATTTCCCCAAGTTTATTTTTCCCCCCCTACTGTTCCTCACACATTCTTGTCAACTGCTGGAAGTGGCCCACCTTGATTATCACTACAAAAGGTTTTTTTTCTCTCCTGCTGGTAATAGCTCACCTTACGTGATCACTCTCGCTACAGTGTGTATGGTAACACCCATTGTTCCATGTTCTCTGTGTGTATAAAATCTCCCTCCTGTATTTTCCACTGCATGCATCCGATGAAGTGACCTGTAGCTCACGAAAGCTTATGCTCAAATTAAATTTGAATTAAAAAACAAAAGGAGGACTTGTGGCACCTTAGATACTAACAAACAGTTAACGTGGGTTTGAAACAAAACTTCTCTGCCTTCCCTTTTAACAGATGCTCTCTCTAACCTGTTTGGTATTTCTGTCTATGCTTAGCTGTAAATAAACTTGGTGAAGATGTAGACATGTATCTGTCAGATACTATGTTGTGAGTTGCCCATCAATTGCAGCTGTTACTGGTTTGCAGTTTTAGTATGTGACCGAAATTAGAGGTGTGAGCAGGGGAGTGCAGGTATCTAATAACTGTATACCTTTCTTCCTTGATAAGCAGATTTTGGAGCAATGGCACTCTGGCTTTTAACATCTGAAGAACAGATGAAGATATTGAGCAATTGTAAAGAATCAAAACAATTAAATACTAGTAATTCACCAATACATGTAACAAAATTTGTACTAAGTAATAAATATTTTCATCAAAACTGCTTAAAGGTTACAATTCGAGCAGTGTTATTTAGGACTCGGAGACCTTGTGCTCATCAAATGTGAGAAGGCTGGTTCTATCTGTTATGCTTACCCTTGTATGTCTGTGCCTTGTTTTTAAATTGCCATCTTTTCCTCCGGGCAATTATGATTGTTATGTGATCAAACGCAGGAAGACTGGCATGCAGGATTTGAGGATGAATGTGTGGCTCAAGCTATCGGTTGAATAGATGGATGTATTTAGGATTTCTGGATATTTTGTAAGTAGTGTGGTTTTCTGTATTTTATTCTGGCTCTCAACACAGTTTTCCTTGCCCTTTGGAAACCTCACACCAGCAAGGAAAAGACGGTCATGGTTGTGAAATTAAATTTCATGGACTCTTTTTATTTAGCAGGCATAGGAGTGCCTGGCTTTCTTGAAGATTGGACTTGCAATATAAATTAATTTATATACCTTTTATGGATTAAAAAATTTCAACCCTGTCAGATCCTTCCCAAGAATCACTTATTTTGGATTTATTTTTCACAAGAATTAGTTTGACTATCCTATTCAGTATCGTTGGTGATGAGTTGACGTGAGGTGAGATGAGAGACAGTGATTCAATTGTGGTTAGTGTCTTAGCTGAAGACGCTTGTGGAAGCAATGTTCTGCTTACCAGAAAACCCCAGTTTCAAGTTTTCATTAGTTTTTAGAGGAAAAAGCTAGTTGAGGATATCCTGATTTCTTACAGCTCCTAGAAATGTACTGGCAGAGTCCACAAAAATCTCCTGAAGACCTTGCTTCTGAATCCCCTTAGAGGAAGGATGACTGTTCTCTTCAAAGAAAGATTAGAAGGATAATCATAGATTTTCTAAAACAGAAGATAAACCTTTTCCTTGTCAGATAGGCCTCCTATGTGCAATGTCTGAGTGAAGCTCAGGAGCACAGAAAGTGAGAACCTGACAGTTTTGGTTTTTCCTGCTTTCCATAATAGAAAATTGTGATTTTGGGCAAAGATTTGAAGCATCTGAGAGGGGTGTGGTGGTGATGGTAGTGGGGGGGAATTGGCTGTATTTGGTTATGAGCTTAAACAATCTTACCGGCAGTCTTAAAAAGATCCTGCATTGTACAATAGGCTCACCTGTCCTCAAAAGCAATAGCTAGCGTCACTGCTAGAGATTGATTTACAGGACTTTCAAGGATCAATGCAGTGAGTTTTTTCATGAAATTCTGCAGTGTGTGTTGTGCAAGAGGCCAGACGAAATCATAATGACCCATTCTGGCCTTAAAATCTGGGTCTGCTATAGCAGTGGTTCTCAACCACGGGTACACAGAGGTCTTCCAGGTGTGTATATCAACTCATCTAGATATTTGCCTAGTTTTACAACAGGCTACATAAAAAGCACTAGCGAAGTCAGTACGAACTAAAATTTCATACAGACAATGACTTGTTTATATGGCTGTATATACTATGCACTGAAAGGTAAGTACAATATTTATATTTCAGTTGATTTATAATTATATGGTAAAAATGAGAAAGTCAGCAATTTTTCAGTAATGGTATGCTGTGACATTTGTATTTTTATGTCTGATTTTGTATGCAAGTAGCTTTGAAGTGAGGTGAAACTTACGGGTACGTAAGACAAATCAGACTCCTGAAAGGGGTACAATAGTCTGGAAAGGTTTGAAAGCCACTGTGCTATAGTGACTCCTTCTTATGTGCCAGTGATGCCCTGGGAGTAGATACTTTCTAGTGCCGATGTAATTGCTTGCTTTCATTGGCTTGCTTCTACAAATTTTAGGGATAAACTAAGTGGTGCATGAGGATGTAGTCATGCATTTCTGTGCTCTCTCAAATTAGCATCCTAATCAGAGGTTGAATTGGGTTTTGTCTCGCTTCAGCTTGACAACTCAGGAGGTTTTTTTATTAGGAAGCTGCCAACTTATGCTCCAGAACCTTTCATTTTAAATATAATTAAGCTCTTACAGTTGTGAAGAAAACCTTCAAAAAGTGAGCGATGTAGAATGATTTAATACTGTATGCCAGAGTCGAGAGGCAGTTTGAAATAATATTTCTGAAAGTAGGAACTACCCCATTTGTTTCGATAGAGTTGTGAACTCTGAAGCCTAATGAAGATTATTTTAGATACCAACATTAACTAATTGGCTGTAGACCAAAGCTTGCAAGAAAGTGGGACAGTCACGTTAGTAAACACTGCACAGTTTATTCTGGGTAGTTTGTTTGACCATCTTTAAGGATGTGGCTCGGTGTGCGGGCAGATCTTGGGAGAATACTGCTGCTGTGTGTTCTGTCACTTTGATCTTTTCCTGAACTTAAATAGCAGCATTCCCTATATAACAGTGACTGGATGAAGCCAGACCTGCTAATGAAATGGGGCCAGTAATGAGAGGACCTGCTTCTTTCTGCAGGTGGTTTGATGCCAAGCCCACAGTGCATGGCAGCTGAGAGCTCCCTGTTCTGCTCCTCTTATAGCCCCCATGTAAAGAATGTGGCCTGCAAGAGGTAATCCACATATAATAGGAAGAGCCTTTCAAAGTGTGGTATTTGAAACCTTGATGAAGTAAAAGAATCTAATGTTGATTAAGTTGCCCAAGGTGATGCATCAGTCAGGGTACGTGCAAAAGAAACCTGGATCTCCGGTAATGGAATGGGATTCATAGGCAAATTTGAAGTATTACTCTGGAATGTAGGAAAGAGGACTCCAAAGGGCTCCTCATGCATCTACTTCTGCCAGTGTTCATGGTGTGAGGAGATCAGACCTCCTGCCCTTGAGTCAGAATAAAATATCCATCCCAGCCTTCTTTGTGGTAGATGCCACAGTATATGCTATTTAATTCTCCTCTCGGACTACGGTGACCAGACTTAATTTCCCAACTTCTCCAGCTCTGTTCCTATGAAAGCCATCTTGCAGGCAAAGCAGCTAGTTGCAGCTGCTTTCTTCTAGGGTGGCAGATTTGGAGAGAATATCTAGATAAACTTCTGTCAGAAAATTCACCGTTGAGAAATCATTTCCCCTCCACATCTTATTGTCCAAATCTTAAAACCAAGCTTGTATGTTCCAGATTCCAGGGGAACAATGGTCACCTTGTTATGAGGAAGTTTTCAGCAACAGGGTCCAGAGGAAGAAACCACCTCTTGCAATTCAGGGAAACAAATCTCCACCAGATTATGCATCCATAAATGGAGGACGCTGCAAACACTGAGACTGGGGGCTGTGAGGCTTCCTGCAGGCCTGGAATAAGTCTACCACTTAGAAATGGGCCCTAGAAACACTGGGAGAAGGATTGGTCATAGAATTTAATTGAATTTCTGGGGCGGACTCATTTATTCAAGAACTCTCCAAGTATATCAACCCCCTGAAGCCCCAGATTGTTAGCATGTTTGAATTTCTTCAGGAAGCTGTATACTTGATGGCATCTTTCCCAAACAGAGAAGGATCAGCCTTTAATTTTATTCTGTCCATGTCCTCGAGCCGTAATACCTCATCGCTTTACATGGAGATCTAAATGAGCTGCAGAAATTCTAAAATGGCTGATATGCTACCCAAACTGGACATTCCACATTGACTGAAGAACTTTTTAGAGATTTTCAGCCAGTCATCCTGGTATTTTTTTCTCACAACCAATCAAGTAACCATTATTTTGGCTGGTGAACATCCAAATTAGTTCACTTGATTTGAGGAACTCAGCCATTTTCCATGCTGATGAAATAGCATTGCAGAATGCCAGAATTTATCTTAGTGTGTAGTTAATCCTTCAGCAGAGCCTGGTCATAGAGTCCCCCTTCTTTTTGTCATAACCCTCAACACAAGAAAAGTCTTAATAAAGCTTTTCTTCAACATGAGGTTTTTTGTTTTTTTTGAGGATCAGGTTGATCTTGGCATGCCTGGACTAGACTTTACAAATGTTTTATCTGCCTCAAGTTAACTGGCAGTCAGTTAATTTTTTTTGCGGGGGGTTGGGGGGGAATCTAGGCATAACCTGAGGGCTTGTCTACATCAGAAAGTTTTACCGGTGACATTGGTAAAACTCCTTGGTGGACACCTATTCCAGAATAAGAGGGCATTTTTTTTCAACTGACCTTAACCCCCATCTTCTCCAAATGAAATCTGCTAAACTGAAAAAGGTACTCATGTCAGAATAAGAGTATCCACATGAGTTTGTATCTGGTATAATTATATCTGTTCAAATGCACACATTGGCTTATACCAATATAACATGCCCAAGTAAACAAGCCATTAACTGACGGTTCCTAGATTTGTGTATCCAGGGTGCTGAAGGGTGACATTCTAAAGCGAGGGCTCTCCATTTTGGAGTTGGCTTCCTTTCTTTACCTGGTCTGACAAGTCATAAATGTCAAACAATTCAGGCTCTGTTTCAAACCTCTCCTTGATGTTTAATTCTGGCTTTGACAATGGTGGGAAAAAGCCTTAATATAGGCTGGGTGGGGAGTTGTTTGGCTGACAGGTCAGATTTTATTTCATAAATTGTTTTACTGCAAAACGTATATGTGCTGAGAACACTTTTCATAGGAACACTGCTGAAATTAAAAGTGTAAATCTTTTTCAAAAGTAACCCCAGCTCTACATAACCATGTAATTTTAGCAAGGAATTCTGGTAATATAAAACCGCAAAAGCAAAACTTAAGGGATTTATCATTACTAGAAAACAGATAGAATTACAGTCTTTAAATTAAGGGACCTCCAAAAATTTACTTATTTAATAACATACATGCATTGTGATTAATGCCGAGGGATCTGCTAAAAACCTAATCAGAGTTGCTACCAGTTGTTTGATGCAGCTCAAATCTGCTTTAGGCAGTGAAAAGCACCTTTCCACATGTGCTGATTTCCGTGATTTCTCCCCTGTTGAAGTTCTTGGGGTGTTATATTTTTTATTATATTTTACTTTTGGTGGTGAGTTTTGGGTTGTTTCTGAAGTCTGGAAAATACCCGTGGCTGTAAGCACTGTTAATTGGCCTGCTCCAGACTTTCATATAAAATGCTCACAATTTTAAAAACCTGCAGATGTCAGACAAAGGTGGTGTGAATTTTTGCGTAATTGTAAGAGCCTGATGTTTCTTTCTTTAATCATTTCAATCTGGGAATTAGGGAAGGAAACTCTAGAGGGCGCTACAAATCAACATGTAGGATTCTCCTTACACTACACTATTACAAACATAAAGCTTGCTCTTGAAAAGCAGTGAAAGTTGCTCTGCATTACTTTCTCATTACATGGCACCTCAGTTTGGTGGAAAAATGAATATTGAAAGAACACCACTGGTGTTGGCTTGCAGAATTATTCTGGAAGATGCATCTTAATTATTTATCTCTGTGGGATTCTCCACAAGACTTCAAAAAGAGTGGTGTTCTCAAACGTCTTACCTAGAGTTTTCACGCTGACTTAAATCATTTTGGATATTGAAATAGCTTTTCAGGCATTTATAGAACATGAGCAAATGTATGGTCCTCATTCCATGGTGTTTTCCCTCCTCTTCTGCATAAGACACAAAATGCTGCATCTTGGATTAAGATATTCAAAGAGAAGAGAGAGAACGTGTAAGTAATGTACAAATTCACACTGACAGATCAGAGATTTTTACTCTTTGTAAAGGTCCCACTAACTTGTTTTATATGTGAGTTTTTGTTTCTGTTCATGTTATATAGTAGTACTTTATATAGATTTTTGTCCTGGAGCAATTAACAAGTGTAAAATAGATGCCCTTGTCAGGATTAGTTCCTATTTGGAGAGGCAGCAATCAAAATTGCTTAGAATATTGAATGAGTTTGTCATTTAAGGCAGCTGGATCTAAGCTGGGGTAACAGGTTACACACAAAATAGTTTCTGGCTTTGGAACACTAGTAGGATGCGGTTACAGTCACTTTTCTTTCGATTGGGCAAGGGAGCTATCCAGGATGGATAATAAAAAATGAAGTTATTGCTATGTACATTGTACTTTTTTTTGAGTACCGTTTCTCTGATGCGTGACTGTATCAGTAAGTCATCTGTTAGTTTAATAAAAATCCCCCCATCCCCCAAAAGATGATAAAAAGAAAAAAATTAAGCAATATAAACTAGAGAGAGTTAACTAGGTCTGCAGAGTTGCAAATAGCAAATGGGCCTTTTTTTTGGTTCTTAAACTTGAAATTAGTAGAAGCTCCAGAGACTCCAGACACTTATTTCTGATCCAGACCAGCTGATAGGAGCCACTCAAAATAGCATTTGTGCAGTTTTCCATACTTCTGCACAAATTCTAAGGAGTTTTTTATATTTCAGGGAACCGGAGGAAGGAATTTAATATCTTGAGGCTTGATTTGAGTTTTAATTCAAATCCCTGCCATAGAATTTGGAAAAATCAAACTTCAAGTTTTTAAGTTCTCATCAGAAATATTTCCTGTTTCTACTTCAGTTTCAGTTTCTTGTCTTTTTAAAAAGGACAGTGGACACTCTCACTCTACAGTGAAGTTCTAGATCACTGTTTTAAAGGTAAAATTAATCTTATTTTTGAGTCTAATCTGAAAAAAAAAAAAAAAAGACAAATCTGATCATTCCTTGTAAGAGGCATTGTATCCATGTTTCAGATAGCTCAGGAACAGCTACTGGGTAAAAGCATTCATCCATTCCCATTGCATCGGGTTGGCATACAAAGTCCATTGTGATGTTTGCCACCTGTTTGTGGGGTTTCTTTTGTCTAATTTAAGTGAAGGTTTAAAAAAAATTACATTTTAAACGAGTCACTTTAAGCAAAACTGAGCTCTTCTCCCTTTCCTACACCCTTTTAAATAAATGTACTTTGTGAGTAACGATACCCTGCACTGCAATAGTGAATTCAAAGTGCCTTGCAGAAATTAACTGCTTTGTGAGGTAGGCCTTGTTATCTCCATGTCATAGATGGATAAACTGTGGCATGGAGAACTTGTAAGTGACCAAGGCGGAATATGGGAAGTGCAAGTGGCACATGGGGAACCAAGGCATCTTGCCTCCAGTCATATGCTTTCACCATTAGATGCAATATCCAAAATATTAAATATAGTGTATATTTAATAATATTTCGTATCAAGAGAAATCTCCAAACTAATGTTAATTTAAAATTTAATTTAATTTCATGACTTTAAAGATAACAAAACATAGTTCAAAATCTCAGTTGAAGGTAACATAGAATTTCTGTGGTCAGGGTCGGAGTTGCATATGTGCTTCTCCAAATATAACTTCCATCTCCATTCATCTTTGCAACATGGTAGCAGTATTTGTGTCTTAAAAAAAAAATCATCTTGATTTGAAGTGCATCGGTACTTTGGTATCTTGTACCACATTCAGAACTGGACAGTCTCTACGTAAAAGCATAAATGGACACAAATCAGACGTCAAGAATTATAAAAAGAAAAGGAGTACTTGTGGCACCTTAGAGACTAACCAATTTATTTGAGCATAAGGTGCCACAAGTACTCCTTTTCTTTTTGCGAATACAGACTAACATGGCTGTTACTCTGAAACCAAGAATTATAACGTTCAAAAACCAGTCGGAGAACACTTCAATCTCTTTGGTCACTCGATTACAGACCTAAAAGTGGCAATTCTTCAACAAAAAAACTTCAGAAACAGATTCCAATGAGAGACTGCTGAATTGTAATTAATTTGCAAAGTGGATACAATTAAATTAGGCTTGAATAAAGACTGGGAATGGATGTGTCATTACACAAAGTAAAACTATTTCCCCATGTTCTCCCCCCCCCACCCCCCCCTGCTCTCCTGCTGGTAATAGCTCACCTTACCTGATCACTCTCTTTACAGTGTGTATGGTAACACCCATTGTTTCATGTTCTCTGTGTATATAAAGCTCCCCACTGTATTTTCCACTGAATGCATCCGATGAAGCGAGCCGTATCTCACGAAAGCTTATGCTCAAATAAATTTGTTAGTGTCTAAGGTGCCACAAATCCTCCTTTTCTTTTTGTGGATACAGACTAACATGGCTGCTACTTTGAAACCATTCAGATTTTAGATCTGCTGCTGGGCACCCTCTAGTGGTTTGTAAATGCTTTAACAAATTTCATGCTTCAACTGCTTCCACTACAAAAAATAAAATAAATGTTCCCCTTAATATATAGCAGATAATATAAAACAAGTAATTTTTAATACTGACTTAAGAGAGGTTTTGGGGATAGTAATTGTTTCAACCTGATGGAAGATTAAAACTTGTCTCCCTTGTCAGATATTAAATGTGGGAAATTGCTGCAGGCTATGGAATAAAAGCCTTGATTTACAGTGCAACATGGTGAAAGGCTATAATGCGGGAACTGTATAGATTTCTTTATTTAAGAGGACAAAAGTAGCAAGACTTTTTCAGCTTGTGATTTCTATTTTGGTAGGCTGAGTTCCAGGGTGGTCATTTGTACAATGTAATGTTGGTAATTCAGAGCTGGAAAACGGACTGCATAATTTTGAACCTTTCTCAGCATAATAGCTTTTTATTGGTAGTACTAACGAGTTAAACTGTGTAATATGCATGGAGATTACCTTCCTCCTCAAGTTTAAGGTTAAAATTATAGCAAGCATGTTTGTTAGCTTTTGTTGGCATTGAAGAGCACTTTTGACACTTGCACATTCTCACCATGGACATACTTTTCTACTTAACGTGAGCAGTTGCTTAATTTGAAAAGCTGTTAACTACTTTTGATCCTGACTGGCAAAAATCAATGCTCACACTGTAGTCTGAACTAATAGGAATCAAACTCATTAAGGCATGAAAATGGTTTAATCAACAGTGAACCACCTTAAAGGCTATTTCAAAATATACTAAAGGTAGATTCATAAAAGTAAATGTTCCATTCCAGAGATTAAATAGTGACGAATTTCACTGGCTACTTCCAAACTCCTCTAGAAAAATATTACTTATGGCTTTAGATCAAATGACAAACATGCAAACTAGTTACTGTTTTCTTTGTAGTGGGTGCCCTTTGAGACTGTGAAAGGCACTTTGTTCATGCCATTCTCTAACCTGAGGGCTGATTGAATTGGGGCTGCCAAATTTTTATCCCATTTGTCAGTTTGGAGTCTCATTCTTTTAAAAATATATATTTTTTGTGTATAGATTATTGGCACCCATACAGAGAGACCAGGTAACATGAGCTGAATAGTATGATAAAATGGTAAATGTGTGGCTCTGTATAACTCTGCCAGTGAATGATCCCTGATCAAACTGGGCCTAAAATTTAAGTTTTGGTGCTCCTAAAAGAGCCCCTCACAAAATATGAAACTGATCAATATTTCCATGAAATTAGAAATAAAATTTTGATGGAAACACTAACAATTCCTCCAAAGTGTTTATACCTGAAACATTGTGGCATTGGGTTAATACATGAGAACCTGAAAGTGAAATGTACTAGAAACTGACCGATTTGTTTTCATTCACAAAATTGAGAAAACATTAAAATTTCTGTAAAATTGATAGAAGATATTAAAAACAATTGCCTTTGTCTTAGTAATATAAGGTTGTTTTTAAAGGTAAGTTGTTTTTAAAGGTAAGGAAATCTGTTTTTTTAAAATATGATCTTAACCAGCATCGTCTTTTTCTCCAGTCTGGGGTTTCTCTGAAGGGAAACTGCCATCATAACATATGGAGACAATTTTGAGATGTGGATGATTATTCATCAGTGATTAGAAACAGATCACCACACTGATTTGCCACTTGTCACCAAATAGGATTTGAGCCTTGGTCTCCAGAAATTAGATGAGTGCATTATCTCACTCCTGTTAAGCAGGGAGGGGCACCCTTATTTTTGTTCGAGTGAGTTGTGAGAGCAGACACGAAGCACTAAAATACATCTGTTATATAGATGACTGTTAGTTTGGGTGGTGGAAGGGGTACATTATTAATGCTTTTATCATCTCCTGGGTGCTGTAACCATACAGCACTTTTTCCTTTTTAACACAATTTTCTGTATTTATAACAAGGAAGAAGTTAATTGCTGGACTAGCTTGCCTGGCTTATTTCCCACTATCTGATTCTTTTAAAAATTAGGTTTGTTTCAAAACTCTGTAACTTAACACCTGTGTCTAATGCATTTATTGTGGGGTCTTGACATGAACTATGATTCATTTTTGTTGACTAATTCTCAGAACTTCAGATCTGTCAAAGAATAAACTAGGTAGAAAAATTAGCTTACACAGTATCTCCATTTATTATTCTGGGGCTGTATTTGAGTTTCCGTATTGGGTTATAGAATGGCAGCATGCATTAAGTAGGTCTAAAATGGCAGAATTGTTATCTGGAAACATGAGTACTTGCTTTGACTTCAGCTGCGGTTGCTACCAGTGGAAGACACTGCAAACACAGTGAATTACTTAAAGGAGCCTTTTTAGGACTTGGAAATAACTCCTTCAGTTGGAATAAAGGGCAAAATGTACCAAAGACTAAAAAATATATCTGGAGGAAGGATGACCAGAAAGATAAGGCTGATGTGAATATTTGTTGATGGTTTCTATATTGAGCTATAGAATTCATTTTGTTACTACCTTTTTTTGTAGGAGCATCTCATCACACAGATTGCAAAGTAGAGTCATAGTAGATTTCTCTCACCCCCTTATTTTATGTTCTCACATTTTCAGGTATATTAAATAATAGTATAAAGAATGTAAATAGAAGAGCCTGTCCACATAATGCCAGAGCAAGGAGACATTCAATTAAACTGAAAGGCAACACATTAAAAATTGATAAAATCCTCCTCAACATAAAACACAGCTAACCTCTAAAACTCTCTGCCACTATATATAATTAAGGCTAAGAGTTCAGTAGAATCCTATAATGTATATGTATAACTAGTGATTGACCTTTGCCATTAAGTAGGTGGTGTGTGTGTGCTTGAGTAAATACATATACATACACCACCTACTTAAGGATGTAGGGCAGTCACTAATTGATGGAGTTTGGGAGGATACTTGTATGGGCAGTTACTCCATAATTGTCTACCATGGTGATTTCTTGCATCTGGTACTGACCACGGCTAAAGACAGGCACTGGACCAGATAGATCATTAGTCTAACCCAGTATGGCAGTTCCCATATTCTGTATGGATCTAGAGCAGGGGATCTCAAACTTAATTGCACTGTGACCCCCTTCTGACAACAAAAATTACTACATGGCCTCTGGGATGGGAGCGGGACCGAAGCCTCAGTCTGCCCTAGTCCCACTGCCCTGGGTCGGGGGGGCCAAAGTCCGAGCCCAAGGGCTTTAGCCTGAGGTGGGGGTCTGTAACCTGGGCCCTACCACCCAGGGCTGAAGCCCTTGGACTTCGACCCCAGTCGGCAAGGCTCGGGCTTTGGCCCTCGGCCCCAACAAATCTAAGCCAACCCTGGCGACCTCATTAAAATGGTTTGAGAACCGCTGATCTAGGGAGATGGAATATTTTAGGCTAAATAGGGAAGGTGGGAAGGTGGAAAGGTTTCTGATATGCATAATTTACCTGAAAGCTAGACTAACCCGATGAGGGGTATGGAAGTGCCTACCTTCTCTGAAATAAGAAAAATCCTAATAGGAGCTGAGCATGACCGAGTACTAAAGAGCTGTTCACCCTAGTGGAGAAAGGCATAACAAAGAACAAAGGAAGGTCAAGTCAGACAAATTCAAATAGGAAATAGGATACACATTTTGAACATGGTGTTTTAACCATTGGAACAAACTACTGAGGGAAGTGGTGGATTCTCCATCTCTTGCTGTCTCCATATCAAGACTGGATGCCTTTCTAGAAGATGGGCTTTGTCCAGACATAAGGTATTGGACTCAGTAGAGGGGTAACTGAGCAAAACATAAGGAGCTGCAATATACAGGAGGTCCGTTCTGGCCTCAGGCTCCACAGAGTTTAGATTAATAGAATGTAAGTGGAAGGGAGAAGGGGGTAGGTTGCAGCAATTGTAAAATGGCAAACTTAAGGCTCCAGCTGCCTTTCTCTTCCAAATTTAAAGGAGCTACCAGAAGAGTGTGAATCCCAAGTGGAGAGTTCAGTGGTGACTAAACCATTGCAGAGGCGTTAGGGAATGGGCTGACTTCTAGTTTCTGTAAAGCATGGATCTGGATGGAAGATACTTAAAGCTCATAGAATTGCTAGAGTCTACTGTATTTGTCTGTCTTGCTGTTTTCATTATACTTATAATAAACCTAGGGGTTTCTTATATTGGTTGGTGCCTGTGCATGGTAGGGGTTCCACTATATTAATATGCAATAAACAAAGAAAACAAACCAACCAGGAAGTTGCAGATGATGGTTATTCCTAGTTCATCTCTTTTTAAAAAAGGGCTGGTTTTACTACACTCGCACAACTTCCTCTTCATGAATATATCAATGCAAAATTAACCCTCTTTGTGCAGGCTGCAACACTTAGTGATGAGTCAGGTAAACAAGTCTATAAAATCTGCCCCCTCCCTCTTCCTCTCTTACCCCTTTAGTTTTTGTTAACTTAAGGATATGACTTCATGGGACCACCTGGTGAAATGTAAGATGTGGTTTTCATGAGGATTTCTGAAGCTTCTGAGTAAACTGTGAAGGAGGAGATGGTGTCACAGCTGTAAAGTGACAGTCATTCAGTGTACAACTGATTCAAACTCAAGCTTGGCAGGAAAAAGTAATAATTTGCCTTTTTATGTGCAAATCTTATGAACTGAGACTTGGATCCTTTTACATCCTGAGCTTTGCTAAGTACATCAGCTAGGATTAGAATGTAATATTAGCTTTATTTCCAACAGACCTTAGGCCCCATGGCTCTTTAACTGATACCTTGAAACTATACAATGGGAATAAAATTATTCAATTAATGATTGATCACAGTGGCCCTTGAGAGCCAGAATACTTAGACACGATTTAACAATTCTGGGACTCTATTGTATTTTCTGTAATGGAGAAAGTGTGGGGAGGGGGAAGGTACAAAGTGATTTCTTATTACCAAAGGATTCTTGATTTCCCTACCTTCTGTTTTTGGGGCCCTGGTGCTGCAAAGGTGCTGATCATTCTCAGCACCTCTTCATGTTAGTAAAAGCTGAGAGTACCTGGTATCTCACAGAGCTGGAGCTGTTGGTGATCTGTCGTGAGTAGGTTAATGGTTTGCTGTTCCTTTAGGCTTGTAGGTAGCTCATGAAAGCTTATGCTCTAATAAATTGGTTAGTCTCTAAGGTGCCACAAGTACTCCTTTTCTTTAGGCTTGTAGGGTTCTGCTTTATCCCAATTTGGAAATTGGAGTTTTGGGTGAAGTACCAGCCAAAGTAAAGAATGTCAGACAGCATCTGCTCCTTTTCTAAACTGAGGGCGAATCATATTTGTTGATTAAGGAAATATTTTTCTTTGAAAAGAACAGTTTTGTTGTGTTAACTCAGGAATTGTCGTTCCATCCCCCGCACCCCAACCTGATTTGTGCCCTGGTGAGGACCAAGATCACTGGCTTGTAACATGCATACTTTAACTTTTTCATTAAAATTTAGAATAGTTCTCTTGTTTCCTGAGATTGCTGCAGCTCTGCCATTTCTGTTTTGCATTGCGCAAATGAGGAAATGCGGTAGATGTGTTCATCTGCGGTTGAAGAGAATGCGGGCAGCAGAAGCAGGGTGTCATTTTGAGTTTGTGATTAGCTGCCTACTCACTTGGAAAAATTCATAAGTTCCTTTTTCATTTAGGGGCTGGGAGAGTCTCCCATATTTTTGGGTTGGTAATCTTGTAAGTCAGGGTAGAGAACTAGTGTCCAGAGTGCACCTACCATAACTTCAGCATGAGTGAGGGAGACTAGAATGGTATGGTTGGTAAAACAGATGTTCCTTTCTTGAAATTGCACACTTACGATCTCATGTCTTAACCACTCTTAACAACTGTGTTTACTATCAAAGCTGGAAATACAGACTTTGATTATAGTTTAGCTAGCTTTCAAGTGTTGCCTTTGCCTGTAAATGGATTATTTTTAGTTTAAAATTTTGCTGTAAGCATTCCCCCCCCCCCCCCGCACTTAATTGACTCTTCAATCACTACTTGCAGTACACATGTCAGCATTCCCAGGGAAACTAAACACAGTGCAAGAAGCACAATGGCACTTATGTGAATGATTTGAAATTGTGGCATTTTTTCTTCTTTTTATGCTGGAAAAAAATGGGGGTCCTTCTCATTGTCTGCATGATTGCATGCATATTTATGTTTATATCCTTTCAGGGTTTACTGTAGTAACACTCTGTGGTCTGTCGAAAATTACCCTTCTGAAACTTGGCAGACTGCAGGTTAAAAATGAAATGAAATAAGTACCCTAGTGTTTGTTCTGCAACAGCTTAATGATATCTTTATTAGAGATGTTGAAATAGTTTCAAAGCTTAACCTTTAAAATGTATTTTCACATCTTAATGTGTCACACTTGGCACATTCAGTTCTTACAAACCAGAAGAAGCAGATTTTGTTTCATGATGAAGCTGCTTGCCAAGCTTTAATTTAGGTCTTCTTAATGGATTATTAATGAACTTGTGAAGTGTACATGAATACTTTTTATCGACAAAACACCAACATTAAAATTCAACGCTGTGTATGTCAATACCCTAATCAAGGGCTAGGCATTGTGTTTAGAGGTTACTGAAAAATGCAACTTTTACACAACCTAATGAATACCTTGAAGTTTTACTTATAATTGCTAGAAAGCATTCTTTCTCTCACACAGGCAGATACATATGCTCTGGTTTTATTCCTTGTAGGTCCATGTTCTGAGTAATGTGTGTGTTTGAGGATAGAATGAAAACTTTCAAATGCTGTAGTCAGTAGGAAGAGAATCTTCTTGTGTTCTTGCTTATATGTGGGTTGGGTTTTGTTTTTACCAGCTTTGAGCTTTCAGATGGGGTTTTTGTCAGAATTCTAGAGTAAAAACTTCCTGTCAAACCACTAATTTGGGTTTCTGCATAACTTCTGGTTTCTATGGCTCTCCTGAAATTGCAATGTTTCAGCAGCTGTTCTCAACCAGGAGTATGTGTACCCCTGGGGGTATGCAGAGGTCTTCCAGGGGGTACAGCAACTCATCTAGATATTTGCCTAGTTTTACAAGCAGCTATATAAAAAGCACTAGTGAAGTCAGTACATACTAGAGACATTCAATGACTTGTTTATACTGCTTTATATACTATACACTGAAATGTAAGTATAATATTTATATTCTAATTGATTTATTTTATAATTATATAGTAAACATGAGAAAGTAAGCAATTTTTCAGTGATAGTGTGCTGTGACACTTTTATATTTGATTTTATAAGCAAGTAGTTTTTAAGTGAGGTGAAACTTGGGGTACATAAGACAAATCGGACTCCTAAAAGGGGTACAGTAGTCTGGAAAGTTGAGAGCCACTGTTCTATTGTAATTTTAAGATGGCGTTTAAGAGTCTGGCAGTAGGTGGCGTATTACAACTTGACCATATTTGGGAAGAGCTAACTGATAATGGTTACTGGTAAGCTGCCTTGTTGGTTAAGACAGTGTACCTCATTCATTTTTGCCATTCTAGTAGTTCTGAAATGCTATGTGATTTATTTATTTCTAAGCCAGGAACCTGCTTTTAACAGTGTGTGAAAACTGTCACAATCCCTATGACCTCTGTTCCCTTTGTCCATGAATGTGTCTTGCTTTTCTCACAATTCCATGTAGAATTCTTAAATGTTTTCTTAAGTGGATATTTGTTGTTTGGTAATGTCCTTTTCAGAGTCACATGTGTATTAGTTTGTGCTTTACTGTATCATCTTCAGTAATCAGTTGCTTTCATCAGGGAAGATGTCTTTAGAACATACTAAAAAACAGGCATTCTGTGTGATTTTTTTTTTTAAACAAAATGCTGGGTTTGTTTAAAAGATAGATATTTGTATGATCCACAGGATTTTCCCAGTGAGGTTATGAATTTTAAGAATGTGTGCGCAAGTTAAAAACTGGAGAGGAGCATTTCTTCAACTGTTAATTCATTTTGAGTTCAGTGCTGTGTTGGAAATAACTTGTCCAGATCTGATGGGGATTAAACAAATACTAAAAACCTGATATGCAATGTTTCCTCCTACCTTGATGGTTGTAGTGTTTCCCTTCCCTTCCAACAAGAGACAACGAAACTGAGAATCAGGGACTCCTTTGGTGCCAAATTCTCATTTTGACATGCCGTGAAGGGAAAAATTGAACATCCTTCCTAAAAACATTAGATTTATTTACACAATTTGTGCCAACTGCATTACTCAAGAGATGGAGTGAACCCAAGTTAGTCCAGACCAGTGTGATTTTACTTTGAAATTTCAAAGATGGTCATCCTATTTCTGACTCACAGAATACTCTAAAGGAATGTGGCCAGGTAAATGGTCTTATTTTGTTTTTCACTCTTATAGCTACCTACTGTATAAAAATCTACTGAGAACATAAATAAATATAGATGCATTCTGTCCTGTCACAGAAACAAAGTTAATCTTCTTATGGCAGCATTTCTGTACATTAAGCAATACAAACAAATTGAAACTCTTAATATTTGAGTGTCTCTAGTACCAACCACAGTTTATTAATTGGTACCTCTAGAGGTCCATGCAAATTATCAATAATTTTTTGTACAAGTAATTTTGAAGGTGTGTGTGTTTGGTGATTAAACTGATGACTGCTCCACTATTGTATAATAGGCCTGGTTATTGATACATCTGTGAAGGAAATAATATTTTTCCTATAGTTAGTTTTAAGACTTATGTATATGGCTTACAACCTAGCTATGTGGAAGAGACCCTAATTTTGTGTATGCAGTATTTGCATTTAAGAATGCTTCCGAGTGTGTTTGAAATAAATAAAAATAGGTTTGACTTCAAGAAACTTGATTGGATAATTCTATGTGAGCTAAGGTCCATGTTGCTCTCAGACCAGTGTAGTTTTTAAAGTACCTTTTTTCCCGTGCTTTTTAAACTAGAAAGGGAGCCTTTGGATAAAAGGCCTGGTTGTTACTATGTTGACAATCCTAAAAATTCAGATTATCAGCCTGGAGGTAAGATGATGCATGTCTAACATTTGGTTGCAATGATTCATATTAGTATAGTGTCTCGAAAGACATCTATTAATCAATGGAAACATCTACAAATTGGGAAGTATCAATTCTTGACAAATAGTAATTGTTGCTATGAAGTTGAGGCTGGCCGTCTGTTGCCATGGTTTTTTAGTTAGCTATTATAAATGAGTGGTGGTGGTGGAGGAGGAACACCCAGTTTCCCCTGCCTCTCCTTTCCCTCAGATCCCTGTTAAAAATAAAAACTAGATTAGTTCCATCCCCAGGTATCCTCTTTCTAGACTGAAATTCAGGGTGTTTTTTTTCCCTTTGGTCTTATTTCTGAAGATCATGACTTCCATGTGTGTGCTGCACCTTCTTTACTGGCTAGTCCCCTTTGCACATGAATCCACAACTGAAATATAGGCATGCGGTTCCAGACTGTTAAAATATTTTCAGCATTATAGTACAGACTTCCTGTTTTTAAAGCTTATCTGACCCTCCTGAGGGAAAGATTAATATAGCAATGGTCACGTCCTGTGGCTATTGTCATTTTTAAAAAGTCTATTGAATTTTCTGAAATCCTTGAATGTAAAAGTGATGCACTAAAGATGTTGAGTGCTCTAGTCACATTTCTGATCTTTTTCAGTGCCTTTAATAAATCCAGCAAGTTTTTGCATATATCTGTTTGTTTAGTGTCTGCTACGTTAGGTATGTCAGGAAAATCTCCCAGTAAAGGATCTGCCCTATTCTGGAGAGATTGTAAAGGAAGCATTTGGCAGTCATTTCCTTTAACTTGTGAGAATGAGCATGCTTTACATTATAATAGTTTAAACATACCGCAGGCTGTTGATAGAGGTATCATATTTTCCATTTGCAAAGTTCCTTTATATCTAAAATCTTGAGGAGAGATCAGGGTTGCTTTCATTGTTGGTTTAAAATTGCATTGATAAAAAAGTTGAAAGAAATGCATTAGCCTCACTCCTCCCCTTCCTGCTTCTATTTTAATCAGAAGTTCATACTTCCAAATGTTTCCTTTTTACTTTAAAAAAAAAAAATCAACTAAAGCTAAGTTAGTGCGGACTCCGTAACGTTGCTTATCCTTTGATTAAAAGCCAATATACGTTATTTAGGTAAATCATTCCTTTACACTTTTTTTCATTTTGTCTTGAAAACTGTCTGTCCAGCTGTCTGTCTCTTGTTTTTAAAATGGCATCTTCTAAAATAAAAAGTACTTCGGTTCAAGAGAAGCTGCAGTTTAGTGCAAAAAGTTACTCAACAGGTTGGTGTCTTGCTTTATCTGTACCACAGACTCAGAAGCTCTTAGTTTTTGTTTTCACGTTTTGCGTTTACAGTGTGCCATTTCTTGCTTTCTTCCCAGGGCAGGCATTTTCAGAAAAAGACTGCTTAACTTCTATATTTGCTGCTAAGTAGTAGGGAAACAAACCAGAGGGAGAAATAGTGTGTAAGTTAATTTCTTTGATTTGCTGAAATATCTATCTATCTAGCCTAGTTTGTTTTGATTTCTTGCTGTGAAAGTTCCAGCTGGGGTTTCAAGTTGTCTTTCTCACCACTTGCCTTCTAGCAGCTTGGTCAGATTCCCCCAACTGAATTTATTACATTTAGCAGATACCTAAGTACATAAAGGACCTCATCTTAAACATCCTGCCAAGTCCCTGAGTTCCTCAGCTCATTCATTCATATGACCCTCTTTGTCATTTTAGCCACAACTCCTCACTGAGAGAGAGATCTCTTCCTAACTGTTTTGTCCTTTCAAAGTGCAATTGTCTTGGAACATATATCCAACCTGATCTCCAGTGTATTTTGCACTGTAAGTGGCAAATGTCTTTTAAAGTGTGCTCCCTCTTACTAGGACTTCTTAAGGCACCTTGAGAGTTCGTTTCAAGCTTTAGATCGCTGGCAGAGCTGCATACCTCAGAATATTACCATGGAGAGAGCACTGCACTTTGAAGAGTCGTGGCTTGACTCTTGACCATGTAGAGAAGTTTGTAGAACAAATAATATTCTAGGATGTTTTGTAAATAATTCAGGTGCCTCCCCCGTCCCCCCTTTTTAAACATAAAAATGGTTTATTAGAGAGAGACTGGGTTTTTCGTACCCGTGCACATTTCTCTAGGATACATTTAAGAAAGCTGCTAGTCGTATTTCATAGGAAAAAGCTCAGATGGTGGGGAATAACTTTATCCTCAATACTCTGAACTGCTGTGTGAGTACTGTTGAAATACTTCAGTGTACTTGGTTTGTGAAACTGGCTCTAGGACCTGTCTAGATGAGAAGAAAAGGTATGTTACAATATGCTGGCTAACATGCTGCAACTAACACTTTTGAATCTGCTGTGGACATGTCATGCTGATGTCTGCAAACCTGCTTGAGTCATAGAGTCATAGAATATCAGGGTTAGAAGGGACCTCAGGAGGTCATCTAGTCCAACCCCCTGCTCAAAGCAGGACCGATCCCTAAATGGCCCCCTCAAGGATTGAACTCACAGCTCTGGGTTTAGCAGGCCAATGCTCAAACCACTGAGCTATTCCTCCCCCCGAGGAATTAAGTTAAATTTGAATTTGAGTTAAAGCATAATAGGGAACCTAGGCTTTAACTGAAAAGTATAGTGTAGACATGTTCTAGCTTCACACAATTTTAAATCTTGGTTTAGATGAGGCATGAGACTTGAAGATATTAACTCGTGTGGTAGCTTTGTTATGTTGATGTGTACTTCCTGGAGTCTCTTGTCAATATGGTATACTGTAACAGTGCTTTTTGTTCATGGATGGGTGTACCTGAAAGCTGGTTACTCAGCATGCTAGTTAGCTACTTTTCTTTGGGTAAATAGCTGCTTATGTGGACTATTTTTCTTTCAGATTTGGGTTTTTAAAAAAAGGCAGTTGCAGCTGAGAGCATGTTAGTAAAGTTTAAGTTTTCAAACTCTGCAGTATAACTATAAATCCCAGAAAGTAGAAGATTACAATCTTAAGTGATAGTGTTCTGGTCAACACTTCCATAACTTTTGAAACTGGATTAGTTACCATACTTTAAGGGCATAGTGTATTTTAGAATTGTGCGAGAGTGCTTTTAACCGTAGATGTGAGAATGTCTGGGGAAGGACCTCAAAAGGTGGACAAGATGGACAGACTGTTATCCCAGTAACCAAAAATTAGTATTCAATAAAGGCGGACAACAATTATGGAAATTTTTTGTTTAATTCATTCTTATGTACCTTAATAGAGAGGTCTTTTGCGCTGAATTAAGTCTTAAAACTGGGTACAGATTGAACCTCTCTCATCTGGCACTCCCTGATCTGGCGACATCCGTGGTCCGGCATAGGCATCGACTCTGGGGATGCTATGGGGCTGGAGCACCCATGGGAAAAATTTAGTGGGTGTGGAGCATCCACTGGCACCAAGCTCCCTCCTCTTGCCCCTCTCCCCATGCCTCTTGCGCGCTGGTGGCCCCACGCTTACCAACTCCTTCTCCCTCCCAGCACTTCCGGAGCGCTGCAAACAGCTGATTTGCAACGTTCAAGCTCCAAGAGGGAGGGGGAGAACCTGGGTCCGGTGGCTGGGACCCCAGGCCAGGGGCCGGCGGCTGGGCACAAAGGCTGGGGGTGCTGTAGCATGCCCCACACCCCTACTTCCCGTGCCTTTGGAGACCTGCTGGCACTCTGCATTGACCTCCCGTGGTTTGGCAAATTCTCTGGTTCGGCACTGGTCCTTAAGGTGCTGGACTAGAGAGGTTCAACCTGTAGTATGTAAGATACCTTGTCCGTATCCATAAGCTCTTCGGTGAAAGAACTTTGTCTTCTCCTCCTTCCTGTGGAGATTTCAGAGTCACTCAGGTGGAACTGATGTACCAGACTGCCCTCAGTGTTCTTTGTACATAGTCTATACATTGGTAATTGTTTCAATACTTCTTACAGGTCCTTAAGCCAAAGGTAACAGCACTTTGCCTGTTAGCTGACAGGTAAATACTGATCCATGATCACTATTGCTATTGCAAAATGTTTTAAGTTGCGTTTTTCCTGTGTCTTTCCGTCCTCTGAGTTAGGAGATGATGTAAAATCACATTCTCAGCACTCCACACAGCAGGTGACAGTTATGGCAAGATGAGTGCTTGGAATGTTGAGGAACAGAATGGTCTAATTGGCTGACAATGAGATTAGGATTCACTTGAGGTTCTGGGATTTCTACCCGTCAGGTAAGGCCTTCTTTCTCAGGGCATCAAAGTGGTGTCAAAATTAATGGTTACTTTCAGGGTTTTTGTACTGGATGTTCAAATGTATAAATCCAAAGTGAGAGGTATTTTTTCCTTATTCAAAAGCTGAAATTTTAAAAAACTTCAGTTATTTTTAAACTGTAGGAATGTAAGGTAGTGAGTGGTTTAACAGGTGGTCTCTTCCCCACATAATTAAGAGAGCTTTTAAAAAAATGGAATTGTGGAGGCTCATAATCCATAATGAACACAGGTGCTGTCTGGGAATTCTAGGGAGGTAGAAAAATGGCTTATCTAAAAATTGGCTGCTCTGCACCACATTTAAAACAAAACAAAAACAGGTATTTTAGTGTGCTGGTTTAGGAACTGCCTCTGCTGTACAAGGAGTCCTGTTAGAGATCTAGCCAAAACACCCTTCCATCTTGTACCAGAGATGGGACTCTGATCATGTTTTAGCATCTCCCCAATTGTGCTATGGCCTAGGAGAGACCACAGCTGAAACTTTGTTAGGCTGACGATACTGTTGAAAGTAGATTCCCCATAGATATATTGTTTTATAGTGTAAACAAGATCATAGCATAGAGGTTCGCAGCATGCTGCGGCTGAGTCTACACTAGGGCATCTCCTGGGATTCTCCCTCCTCTCCCCTCCCCTCCCCTCCAGTCCTTTTTACCACCACTGGTGCAGCTCCACTGGCAGCATTGCTAGTGTAGACAAGATTGTGGTAGTTTCTGGCACTTCAAATTCTCTAAACTCGCTCAGTATGTAGACAGCAATACCTAGCTCTTAATAAGACCTATGAAACCGTCTACACTCAGCCCTCTTTATACTAAGATCCATTATTAACACTGGTGAAGAATGTAGGTCACTTCTGGCTCACAAAAACAGGTTTGAAAAGAGTTTGCTTCCTACAGTAAACAGTGCCAGACTTTTCAACGCCCATTGCAAAACGCATGCTGATACAGTGAGGTGTCTAATGCACTTTCTTTGGTTTGGATCTGTTGGCACTAGTAGCCAAGCCGTTTACATATCTGGATGAGGTCATAAAAGTCTGCAGTTAACTGCTGTAATGAGTAGCTTTTGTCTTGTAATTTTTCAGCCTTAGGCTAGCTGTATATTGGGCTTATTTTTAACCATAGATTTCCAATTGTTGTTCCTACCATTGGGGGTGCACCAAGTATTAGTACAGGTAAGAATTTTGGCCAAAAAAAAATGGGAGTGGGGGAGATGACCTGCAACAATACTGGGGCAGTACCAGCAGCGGTGTGAACAATGGAAAAACCCTGGCAAGAGAGCCTGGTGTAGATAAAGTCCTGAAAAAGCCAGATTAGTTAAATCCATTTTCAAAAATAGGTTCGGCTTAACATGGACTTACTGTGGTATGTTTGGTTTCAGAGTAGCAGCCATGTTAGTCTGTATCTGCAAAAAGAAAAGGAGGACTTGTGGCACCTTAGAGATTAACAAATTTATTTGAGCATAAGCTTTCGTGAGAGCCAGGCAAAAGAAAGTTAAACCTTCTTTTAGAAGACAGTCAAGATCAAGTTATTCTTGAAAATGGGCTTAACACACTTTGCTTGGCAGAGTTCACAGTAACCAGACAGTGTGTAAAACCTGTTTTTAAAAGCAAAAACTGGACTGTGTAGGTGTAGAGTGCTTTTAAATGTTATATGACGAACATTTTAGTTTTTGATGATTAAAAATGCATTATTAAAATTATCTTATGTGATCTACATGATCAAATCAAGTATTTTCATGATTAGTTTGCCTGACAAAGTATATATATTTTTCAGGTAGGTTTTAAGCAGCTTCTTCGGAGCAGTTTGCCTGGTGGGTGGGTGAAATATTTATGCATACCTGATGATGGCTAAATCTCTCAAAAGGAATTTTGAAAGCAGTTGTACTATAGATCTTGTGGCCTTGGGGTATATCTGTATTTCATGTTTTTCAAATTTTGTAAAGCTCTCACAAGAGGTTATGAATTATTTGTGTCCTATGAAGTGTGTCTAGAAAGCAGCACCTTTATAGCCCTTTAAAAATACACTTTGTCACTCTGCCCAGTTAAGTGCTTGATCTTTCACAAGCTGAAGCACATAGGTGCAGTATACAATGTTAGTGTCCACAGAAACCAGCAAAAGTTGGGAAACTGGAAGTTAAGGCTGACTTTCCAGTTAACTCAAGTAGTGTGTGACACACACACAGAAGACAACACTTATACGATAGCAGGAGTTAATGACAGGTTGTCAAAGCCTTATCTTTGAATCTCCTAGCTTTTGTTGGCTTGTGTCACAACCGTAATGTTACTTAAACTAGGTATTCTATTTAATTATAATACTTATAATAAAGTCAGATGTCAGCTCACTTGGCTGCATGCTTAGGCCTGTAGAACTCGGAGTGCTTTGCTTGTAACTGCATCCGTTGTCTCCTTTCATTATCTGTTAATGGTACTCAACATGACAGCGTTGTTTTGATAAATGGAGACTCCTGTGAAATCCGGGCTGGATTTTGCTTGGATTGGAATTGTCTTCCTTTTGCACAACACTGGGAAATTATGCAGACTGGACCAAAGACAGCAAATGGGAAATGATCTATTGTGTGAATCATAGAAACTACAGACTGAAAAGATCTATTTGGTCATCTAGTTCATCTCCTCCTGGCCAATGCAGGATTGTTGCCCACAGGATATTTTCTAGTGATTTTGTCTAATGTATGAGTGTGATGTTTAAAAAAAAATAAATGAGTGAGCTGTTCTGTGTATATTCTTTTAAAATCCTTGTTGCCCATTTGCAGATTTCCTGCCTTTAATTTTTACACTGTAGTTTGAAAAGCAATCTCTTGACTGGTTTAATATATTGTGCCCCTGCCAGCTGAGAGAACTAGATTGAATAAAGGCCTTTGGCCTCTAGTAGAGAGTGGGTTTGGGGGAATATGAAGAAGAGTGATAGCACCTACGACAAAATAGTGCTTGGGTTGTTTAATTCTCAGATCAGTTTTTTCACAAATGAAACAGAATTGCCATGAAGGTAAGTGCTCTGATCACTGTACATGATCCAGTTTTATTTGTCCATCTGTAAAATTGAGATAATGCTTCCCTAGCTCACAGGGATGTTATGAGCATTGGTCAGTTAGTTTTTGAAACTTATTAATACTTTGAACGTAGTTAACTCCTGTTACCCAAAGATCTCTGATGTACAAATGGAAATTACTAGACCCATTTTGTAGATGGGGTAATTGTGGCACGGTGAGGTTAAGACTTGTTCCAAGATCCCACAGTAAGTCAGTGGCTGAGTCAGGAATACAACCCAATTGTCCTATCTTGCGCCTCTCACTTTACCATGTTATTTCTGTTTTGTTCGGCATCTTTCATGAAAACTGAATCCAAAATGCCTGAAAGGATTTTCAAAGGTGCCTAAGTGATCCGGACTCCTGCACCTAAATCACGTAGGTGCCTTTGAAAATCCAGCCAAATGGGACATATTTCGTGGAAAAGGAACTTAGCGTTAGCTTATTGCAAGAAAACTCTTTTGGATGTCATTTGAAAGCAAACATTTTCTTAAGTGGGCACTGGAGAAATAAGCTACTTTCCATGGTTTGCCATGCATGAGGCCATACTTGATCAGAAAATTGAAGTGAGAATAAATGCAGTGTGGTTGCTTTGTACTTGTGGATTGATTTCAGCTCGCATAGGTGTTGAGCTATCACAAAGCCACTTGGTTATGAAGTTAATTTTGAAGCAGCACATTTCCCCCTAGGATGGGCTCCTGTTGAGAAGCTAATGTACAATGGATCTTGCAACAGAGCCAAGCTTGCACTACACACCACCTTCAATTTGTATTGATCACACAGCCTTTCAGGGTGGCAAGGGTGTTATACTTCATCCGCTATTTGTACATTAGCTGTGTTGGTGGTTTAGGCAGCTATTTCTAGCAAGGACAGAATTTAAAATTATAAGGTTGTACATCTTTCTCTTGAGAGAGACTTGGACACTACAGTGATGAACACCATATAAATGCCTACCATAAAAATACAAATCAGAACATAATGTACAATATCTGGGGGAAAAACAAGGCCGGGAACAATACTTGACATTCATGGGGACTTGATATACAAAAAAAAATCATGAACTTTGGTTTGACATGTTGGTTTCTTTTGGTGTGTGAGGCTTGTAAAGTAATACTGAGGTGTATGTGTCAGTCATTTAGTTATAGATAAAACATCATTACTGTAAAGCTAAGCCTTTTATTTATTTGACAGAGAAGATATTGTGTATTGCCACCATTCATGGACTGCATACACAACTTGTTTTTGGTAGGTGTACATTTTATTCTGAACTCGAGATCTAAAGGGCTGTACTCCAAAATGAAGTTGGTCATTTCAGGCAGCT
Source organism: Lepidochelys olivacea (assembly GCF_965140295.1). Taxonomy (NCBI): domain Eukaryota; kingdom Metazoa; phylum Chordata; order Testudines; family Cheloniidae; genus Lepidochelys; species Lepidochelys olivacea. The sequence goes on from NC_140428.1 coordinate 20,683,927, forward strand.
GCAAGATTTTATTATTACTGCATTAAGCGGGTGTAGGGGCGATACTTGAAGCTGGTAGCTAAGTATCATGTTTTTTAAAGCCGCATGGTAGGAGTGTATTTATTTCTTCATTATTAGATTAATTTCAATCAAATCAAATTTAAAAGGTGCCTTGCTTAGCAGATGTAGTTTTAGTCTCTTATAAAAAAGGGGAGTGGGGGTTGGAGAGGATTTTAACAAAATGGCTTACTGGTTGAATAAACTACAACAAAATCCTTGTATAGAAATGTCTCTAATGTGACACCAGAGAGGCGCCTCTCTCTTACCCATCATTGGAACAAATGCTCTGTGTGTGCTTCCCTCCACCCCTTTATTTTTTTTATCTGCATTTTTTCCCACCCCCTGTGTTTTGATCTGCATTTGTAGATGTAAGGGGGTTTGTTTCATTAATATTCCTGGCTGCAGCTCTAGGATGTGAGCTGCTGATCACTCCCGGGGATGCTTTGCCTCTTTAATATCTTGCTTGCAGATGCATTTTCTAGCTGACCACGCTATTAAAGAGCTGCCATCAATCACACAGCTCGGTTCCGGCTGGGCTGAGTGGGGAGGAGGGAAAGGATAGGCAACAGCATCAGCCAGAAGGAGAGTGGAGGTGCGTGCGTGCGTGAGCCTGTATATGGCCAAAGATGTATGGAGAGCAGCACAAGTAGCATGGAGAACTGAGTCGTGTGTGTGTGTGAGAGAGAGAGAGAGAGGCAGGTGGAGAGTGTGGCCAGGAAGAAGACAGGCACCAAAGACAGAGCTGAGTCTGTGCATTGAAGGGTTAGGCATCAAGCCTCAAACACTGCCTGGGACTGGAATGTGTGTGTGTTCAGCCTGTTTCGTGGTGTCATTTGCACTGGAGGGATAAGCAGCAGAGGCAGCCTGAGCGTGCTCCCTATGTGCCTGTGCATGGCCAGAGCTGTTGCTGCTGGACTCCGCTCCGGGTTTTCCTCTCCACCGCCCGTTGTCTTTTGGAGGCTGTGCTTCTGTCTCTTTTTTTCCTCCTCCTGGTGTCTGGGTAAAAGAAAAGAGACGGGGTCACAGAGGCATGTGGAAGTGTCTGCAGCCGAACAGCTGAGGACTCGGAGCCTGCGAGAGGGGGAGCAGCAGTACAGTGTACATGTGCTGAGGGGAGCCAACTGCAGCAAGCCAGGGGGCTTCTGGCTGTGCACCCAGGGCAGGCTCCAGCTCGGGCAATGCTGCTCTCTCCTCCGCCTGGCCCAGCTACTCTGCAGTAAAGAAGAGGGGGCCTCCTTTTGTTCACCAAGTGTATTTCTCCTTCCCCCCCTTCCCCGCCTTCCTCCTTTCCCTCCCTATCGCCCCCCTTTCCTACCTGCCTTCCTTCCCTCCCTCTTCTCCTCCATGGGCCTTGCATGGTCCTGCATGTTGTTGGACACAGCAGCAGCCACCGTCCTGCAGGCTCCTGAGAAGAAACACAAAGTCCGCAGGGGTCATTCTTTAGCAGCTGCTAGGATTGCAGACAAGTTGTGTTTGTCCGGCTCCTTCAGGAACTGCAAAGCTTAAAGCCCAAGGTTGGCTGGGTGAGTGTGCAGCGCAAAGGGGGGCGGGGGGACTGTTGTGTGTGGCTCCTGAGATGGACAGGAACCTTGGACCCTGTCCTGGCTGAAGTCCTTGGATGCTAGGGCTGCATTTTTTGACTCCTGTAAGTGGGCTACAGTTGAAGGAAGTCAGATCTGCTGCAGGTCATGTTATGGGTGTGAGTCCAGAGGGTGCGTTTACACACTACTTAATTCCGTAACTATAGTTAACAGTACATGAAAGGCACTACACAAAATGAAGTTATATTCTGAGGAGAATGTTGAGATGGTCACCCTACTAGTCTTAAAATAGAATAATGATGATAATAAATCACTCTCACTGTACAACAGAAGACACCTGGATAGAGAAACTCGTGACTTTATTCATTTATCTTTGTCCTTCCGGATATTCCAGGTTTTCAAGGAAAGTTGGATCGACGTGGTATGTGATGAGAGAGCTTTTATTGGCCCTGAAGGCAAGTTCAGAGTGCTTTAAGGCCACAGGTTCCCCTTTCTCAGGTGAATGTTTTGCTTTGTATGTTTTTAATCTAACAAAGTTAACTAAGCAGAGCAAACATTTTGATTCTACATTATTTTTATGCAAGTGAGGTGAAGATTGAAGTTTCCTTGCTTGGTTGAAAATCCACTTTCATTCCACTTGCTAGGGTGCAGAAGTGTCTTGGAATGCCTTCTATATTTTAATTGGTACAGTGATTGGTGTAAGGTTCTTCTATGTTTGCTCAAACCCTGTTCTTAGTTGAAGTGACAGGGAGACCTGCTTGACCACTTTCTGTTTCTTGAGAAAGAAACCAGCTCTACTTTGTTTTACAATCCGTTTTTAAGCCTTTCTTGAGTACATGTGGCATTACACTGCATGGGGTATTGTGTGACTGGATGGCTTCCTTTCAGCCATATGGGAATCTTTTTTAATTGTATATGAATGAAAATGGCAGTTGACAAGGAGACTAATTTTTCAGTTAAAATTAGTCCGATTTTTTTAAAAGACTTGTAAAATAAGTAAAAGTTAAGAGCAGAAATGTGACCCTTAATTCATGGGGTCTAAATTTAAATATTCTACATTCTAGCACAGGATTCCTTCTGGGAACTCAAAATTAAAATAAATAGGATTTAAAACCCTACAGACAGGGCAATGTTATTTCAGTGTAAAGCCATTGATCTGTAGGCAATTAGTTCCAGACTTGCACCACAATCTGCATTTTTGTCAGATTTTTGTTCTTAAAGGCAATCACATGTTTGAATAGATATATTGCCATGTAAAATAGCACAAGGCAGACATTTTAGATGCTTTACAGCAAGTTGAAGAATTGTGTGGGAGCAACATTTAAAAGCTTTTTTGTTTTTTTCCAACCCTGTAATTTAGTAGTGTTTAAACTACGTTATAAAGATCTCTGGGAGCAGTGAAAGGTGGTTTTGAGTCCAGCACACTCAAGTGCTTATTGTACTCTGGCAGGCTGGGTGCTTGGCAGCCAGTTTTTGAAATGTTATTTGATCTGGCTGCATGATAGAATTGACTAGGATTACACCATTTTTTCCCCCCTGTGGCTGTTGAAAGTGATGCATCAGCGAGTGCTGTTCAATAGCATATTTTAAGACTTAAACTGCATGTATTCACTTTAAGCAGTTTCCAGTGAAAGGCAGTTTAAAATTTCTCTTGTCTTGTGGTTAGGATTTATGAATTGAGGCAAGAGCTGACGTAATCTATCTCACTTCCTTTGTGTGTTTTTTATAGTAGATAGTGTGTTTTTGTTTTACTTTTAATAGCTGTGACTGTTTCTCAAATACTTGCATATCTTTATGCTGTTGGCTTTAGTATAACTAGTCAACTTGTTCTTAAATTATGCATCTTTAAAGATACTGTTCTTTCAACTTTCACTAAAGTTCAGTGAATAGCTTGTATATTATGTGCACTAGTTTTTTATTTTATTTAATGTAACTGTGTACAGCTGTTAAATCAGAAGGCATTGACTTCCTTCTGCAGTGTAGAGTATCCTACGCTAGAGGTTGTAAAGAATTGCTTGGTGGATCCTCTAACCCCCTCCTTGCTCATTTTTATTCATGGGATGGGACAAGACAGCCTTTTGTTTCATAGTATCAGTAGCTAATAGCTCATTTGTGAGAGACCTTTTGTTTTGGTTTGGGGTGGCAGGGGAGGAAAGAAAGCAAGAAGCCATGTATTAATAGACTTCTCATAAACCTGCCTGTTTTGGGGTCAAAGGGTTATGCTAGCTATTGTGTTGCTTATGAGTATCCAGAAGGAACTATCTATTTTTGTAATGTCACAGGAGGTCAGTGGTTTGTACTGTGGATGAATTACTACTGAGGCAAATATTCTGTACTGTTTAAGAATCCTTTAAAACCATATCTGTATAAAGATGGAGAATGCACTACCCTTAAAGTGTAGAGGCTGTATGCAGTTTGGATTAAAAGGGCCAAGTCCTCAACTGGTGTAAATTGTCATTGCTCCATGAACCCAGTAGAGTTACCTTAGTTTACATCAGCTGTGGATCTGACTCAGTAACTTAATTTCATTATGGATTTTGTTCAGGGTCTAAAGTGATTGTGTAGATTTATGTATAGCATGATCTTGTGTGCAGAAACACTGTCTCTGTCTACTGTTAAATTACTTGCTTGGGTTCTTTTAGTAAATTCTTAAATGGGGGCAATACAACAAGGATATGAGGTTTGTCAGAAACCATGCGTTAAATATGTTGCCCCTCACAGACAATGCATTGCTGCTTCAGTGAACCCAGTGTGTTTTATACTAAGGGCTTGTCTACACTTGAAATGCCACAGTGGCACAGCTGCAGCCCTGTCGCTGTAGCATTCCTGTGTACATATTACCTATGTTGATGGGAGGAGTTTTCCCCGTTGGCATAGGTAATCCTCCTCCCTTGAGAGGTGGTAACTAAATCCACAGCAGAATTATTAGATCAATTAAATGCTGTCTACACTTGGAATTAGGTCGGTTTAACTGTGTCATTAGGGGTGTGTATTTTTCACAACCCTGAGCAATGTAGCTGGATTGACCTAACTTTTTAGAATAGACCAGGCCTAAGCCATCTTTTTTGCTAGGTCCGAACACACACTAGTTCTTGTATTTGGCAGAATGTTCCTGGAACTGAGAGCAGTTTGTGGTTATAAGAGTATGTAGGCTGAATTGGAAGCAGGAAAAACAGTCAGTAAAAGCAAACGTGTGAAATCTGTTTATACATACATCTAATGTGGTGCCTTTATCTCAGACCCAATTAGCTGATAACAAATAGGGTGAAAATGCAGGTTGTAGAGCTGAATGTGTAGTGAGGCTACGGTCCATTAACATTTTGGAGAAATAATGAATGTTCACCAAAATACTAAGGGCTTTTACAAATGTGGTGTTCCTATTTTCCCTTCCATTCACACACACAATCTTCTCACCTAAGTTTGGTGCTGTAAACCCTGTTCGGCTGCCTGTGCGACAGTGATAGTCCAGTTTCAGAGTAGCAGCCGTGTTAGTCTGTATTCGCAAAAAGAAAAGGAGTACTTGTGGCACCTTAGAGACTAACAAATTTATTTGAGCATGAGCTTTCATGAGCTACATCGGATGCATTTCATGAAGTGACATGAAAGCTTATGCTCAAATAAATTTGTTAGTCTCTAAGGTGCCACAAGTATTTCTTTTCTTTTAGTGATGGTCCAGATACCTCAAGCGGAGGACAAAAGATTTAAACCCCCAAAACAAGCAGTTAAAGCAACTGATTGTATACTGTATTACTGAACTATAAAAGTACACCGGACTGTCCCTAGAACGTGGGATTTGGGTTCCATGCGTGGTACCACGTTAACGTGGAGACCGGGTTAAAATGAATTGCAATTAAAGTAATTAAATTTGGGATCCATGGCCGTGACCGCGTTATATGCGAATTTGTGCTATATAGTTGCGCGTTCGAGCGAGGTTCCAATGCATGTCAAGTAAGGTCTTTTATGAACCCTTGTAATGTTCTGAACTTCGTTGCCATCATAAGATGTATATAGACTGTGGTTATGAATCTGTATGTTTGTGTATGTAGAAAACTGTGTTCATAATCTCTACTACTACACCTCAGAAAAGGGTGTTGAGTAGTTAGCGAGAACAGGCAACTCCAGCCAGGTGTTCACGTGAAACCAGCTTCAAATAATGATTCAGCGTCCTGCCCAGGAAAATACTATGATGGACCAACAGAGTTAATGGAAATACATTTGAGATACCCCTGCTATCAAGTCAAGAGGGAATTTCCCCACTCTGAATAAACGAGTCACCATGGACTGAGTGGGGGGGAACAGCCTTTTAAAAACAGGCTTGGGACTGATTTAAGCTTTTTCTTTTTTTTTAAATCTAGACCTTGAGGGACAGCCTCATGATTGAAGGCTCAGTCCCCCTCCTGTAGCTCAGGGGTATGCTGAGAAATTGACTTAAGGCAATAGATAACTTGCATTAGAAAAGGGATTTTATCTAATGAGAGCATAAAACCTGAGGCTGTGTTTTTGGGTTTCTCTGTAACCTGTATATATTTTTATTTGTGAATCTGATTTTTCTAGTAAACTTTTTTTTTTAATTTTATTCCCTCCCCCCCACCCCCCCCAAAGCAGGTATCTGGTGTGTAAATTATGGAGGGTGGGGGCCAAAGTAGGCTGATACCTCAGGAGTGGGTTTTACATCTTCGCAGGTGATGAACCAGAGGGAAACGGTCCAAGTCTCTGGTAATTAAGAACTCGGGGAGGACGTATTTGGAGAGACTTGGGACTGAAAGGGCTGTTGGTGTCACCCTGCAAGGAGTAACTAGTTTGTGAGAGCCAGAGTGAGACCTGATGCTTGTAGGCTGGCTACTAGGGAAATGAACCATACATGCACAGCACAAAGGCCACTAAGATTTACAGGGCAGGTGGTGACAGGACCCCTTACTGGTCTGGGTACTCCCCATTATGCCACAGTGGCATAGTTGCTGCAGGAGTTGCAACCCAATATCAGCGAACTGAGGTTCACACTCAAACACTTGCTGAACAAACCCTAACAGATTCAAAAGTGAAGGAGCAAAGTACAAGCTTACAATTTATTATTTTCTGTTTATTTCGGGTGAGGGAAAATACAAGGAGGAAAATGAGCTGGTTAATCACTGGAAAAAATGGATGAAAATCAACTTGGGAGCTTGTATTTGCAATATTTCTCTAAGGGGAAATATTGGTATTCCCCTAAAGGGAAATCAGTAGAGGATCTGAGAACCTTGCATATTGAGCCTTTTAAGTAGAAAGAGGAAGGTACAGGTGGAATTGACTCTATGCTGGGACACCAGCCAGGCCTTAATTCCCAAGAGGCAGCTGCTAAGGTAGAGCTTACCAAATTGCAACTCCACAGCTGGCTCATCTGAGGCTATAGGCTAAATGCTGAATGAAGTTTTCACTATGCTGGTAACCTCATAGGTGGGTGCAGTACCAGTGATGACACAGTAACTCAAATACAGTTTTGTAGACCTTCAGTGAAGATGTACCCTTATGACGACGAAGCAGGAAAACGGATAGTTCTGCAGTAATTATAAGAAGAACTAAAATTAGTGAAACTTGTTATATCTGGGATGTAAAGCCCTATATAGGGCCACTGTTGTTTAATCTTCAACACTGATGTGTAAATGTGCCGGGTAACCAGAGGTTGAACCAGGGTCAGTTATTTGCACCAATATTCCATACAAGCAATAAAATGTATTGGTCTGTTTAAAAAATAAAATAATGTGGCCTGCATGTTTTGATGAACTATTTGTCAAAAGCCTCCGGATAATGCTTTTTACAGTATTCAGAACTGTATTTGCGCATCGGATGAAGTGAGCTGTAGCTCACAAAAGCTTATGCTCAAATAAATTAGTTAGTCTTTAAGGTGCCACAAGTCCTCCTTTTCTTTTTGCGAATACAGACTAACAGGGCTGCTACTCTGTGACCTATCAAGTTATCTACTAACTTTAAAACGTGTGATAGAAGCAGCAGTGTTCTAAGTCCTTAACTCGTTTTGAGCCCCACAAGTTTAAAGAATAGTCCCTTACATGATAAACTGCTCTTCAATAAATACTAGGTCAAAATAATCTCTGATACTGTTACCAAGCTATGTATTCAAAATGTTCAGTGCACTTAAGATCCACTTGTGTTAAGTTATCCATTCTCAGTAAGAACTTTGCTTATATTTCCTAAACCTTGAGTGGCTGCATTCTTGTTTAGTTTGTTTCATACTCTAGAAAACCTACATTCCAACCCCTTCCTCTTGAGAAAGATGGTTGTGTTTTTTCTAAGTTAATTTTTCCTTTCTTAAAAATCATTGTCAGCTCTTCACCAGGTTTTCCTGCTGCTTCTGAAACACCAAACATTGCTTGTTTGAAAGTCTTTCTAGGAATATACATATTCAAAATTGCATATAATTTTTTTTTTTTGCTATAGTGTCTGATCTGGAGTCTCACTAAGGTTACAACCATGCCACAGTCGAATAACCATGTTTTAAGGTTCTAATATAGTTCCCTGGCCAGCATGGATGAGGCCCCCCCGAAATCTGCAAGCCACACTAGCCTATAGACAAACATTCTAGTATTTCCTGACATTTATGAAACCTGCAACACTGTTTTATAATGTGAATCTTAAGGCAAATATTGATGCTGATCAGGAAAACTGTGTTGGACTCATATATGACACAAACGGTAGTGTGAACTGAATCTCGTTTATCTTTGCCCTTTTATGTCTGTTTGAAAGTTTATCAGTGAATCCTTTTGTAACAGAGGTTGAATGATAGTAAATGTTAAATTCTCACTGAGAGAGCTCACAACAATTCGTATTTGTTCCCAAGTTTGCCTGAGGTAGCAGTTTGAGTTTTGACCTTTGAATGCAAAGCAAGAACAAGTAATGTTGAAAAATGTAAATGATTAAAACAAGCTGGGCTTCTTTAGGAAACTTTTATGCAGCTCTGCCAACAAAAAGCCCCAGTGATTGCACAAACATTTGGTTACTGGGATAAATAATATTTGACTGTGATCTGTGAATTTTGTTTATTATAACTATATGTTTCTCATATGACAACAGGGTTAGAATTCTGTCTTTTCCTACTGTTAGCAAAAGCATGGGGGAAATGAGGGCTGTAAATTTTGCATTAGCAATGCGACGGCACAGTTCCTCAAGGGGGAAATAACAGTGCAAATTTCAGAGGAATGATTCAGTGCGATTAAGCTCTTCTGTGAAAATGGGTATAATTCAGAGGCAACAATCTAAAGTTCTCCAGCAAACCTGAACTGTTTTAATAATTCCTAGACTTTAGATATCTTCAGATTTTCATGTTCCTTTTTCAAAAGTAAGGTAAGGTCTACTATGCTAACTGACAGGGAAGGGAAACACAATTTTTCAAAACTAGATAATCCTAATCTAGGTCTGCTGCAGCATTTCTACCTAATAATGCAGAGCTTTATTTTAAATTAGTCTGTTGCAGATTTATATGCTTTACTAAAACAACAAAAAGATAGCCCTAGTTTGACATAGTGATCACTTTGTCAAACAATTAGACGCCTTTTTTTTGTAGAGATCAGAATACTCTGAGAAGTAAAGTTGCAGTTTTTCAGAAATATTACATGTTATGTAGCAGCACCTGAAGTCTGGAAAATTAAATACTCTGCAAGAATGTTAAAAATGAAGGCATTGTTAGCGTTTATAACACTAAATCAGTGGTATATTTTCCCCCCTCTTGTGTGGAAGGTTTTGGCCTTTGGTTTGCGGGGTGTATTTTAGCTACTAAATTAAACATTATCGTCTCTCCCATGATTCATCTAGCTGGTAAAATGATAGCAGCCAGAGGTTACTCCATCTGGTATTGAAGTTGTGGCTGTGGATTCTTTTGTTCCTGATTAGATTAGGGGACTAAAACCTCCCTAATCAATTCTAGGAAAATTATATATTTACTTAAAATAGGACCAGCATGTTACTTCCTTTGACCCTGAGAAAGTTCACAGCTTCTTTGTTGTTGTCAGCTCATCTTTTTTCATAGGTACTGTCACTTTGAAAAGTGTAGAAACCCAGCAGAGAGTAGATATTTTTCCCCAAGCGCATGATGGACCTGAGAACTCCTTTATTTGAATTTATCCACAATGTGAAGATTTTTGGTTTTAGTCTGTCACTGATGACTAAGAGTTTCCGCAGCAGGTGGTTGTATTACAAGACAGTATAAAAGTGATTGAGCCAAAATGCAAGAGGCTATAAACCTCAGGCAGTAAAAAAAAAACAACAAAAAAAAAACAAACAAACCCAACAACAAACAAACCCCCTTTCCTTAAATCAGATATAGTAACAATTCCCTGCAGAATTTACTTTTACAAGCAGTCAAAACATACTGTATTTGCTCCATTTCTTGTTGAAATCTAACAAAGGAGCCAAAAATCAGATTTCCCTTTCCTGATAAGAAAGCTATTCCTTGGAGGTTAGAGTAGGGAATAGATTTTTATACAGAAGTTCCCACAGAATAATTGAATGCTTTTAGGTAATCTTGGTGTGTGTGTTTGACTGTAAGTATGAGGAGGAATGTCTCTAAACTGCATGTTTAATATTAGAATATTGTAATTAGAGCTGGAATACCCAGCCAGCCTATGTTTTATAGTTAATAATGATGTAAAGGAGTTAAGAGTGAGCAACCCAAGGTTATTGGCTCATTCAGATTCTGATTACCTTTTCATGGTATAATAAAGTAATTATGAATACTGTATGAAAAATTGCTGTATTGTTTCACTATATTACTGCTTTCTGTTGTTTTTTTAAAAAAATTGTGTTGTCCTCTTTTGCATTATTTTTAGGTTTTATATATTCAAAATATATATTATTTTTCAGCCACACAAGCTAAAACACATTTTAAAAAGCCAAAACAAATATTTTTTTTAGGCTTCTTGGTTCCTGTTAATATTTCACCTTGTATCTGTTCTCTTTATAATAGTACATGCCACTGTTGCTAAGTGAATTTAAGTACATCCTGGTCTAAATGGAAAGAGTGCTCTTTCATGAATGGATATAGTAGGGATAGCTGTTGTTGGCAGGGAAATTCTTTGCAAATACATACTGAAAAAACAGTGGCATCTGGAAACAAAGGGTGGGGGGGAACTCTGATCCTCCACTGGTGAGAGTAACTTCTGTTTGTGATCAAGCATGTGACAATCTGTTGGGAAAAGCAAACTGAAGTTGATTCATGCTTTTGATTTTTAAATGGACCCTCGGCCTGTGTGGATTTATGTGTGCAAAATCAGGTGCTTAGCTCTATCTATATGGTGGGATTTGTGTGCACAGCTACTTCTGGGTGCTAAAAGGCAGGTACAATAAATTGTGAACACAGTAGCACCTGCACAAGAGTGTCTTTCGGCCCTAAAGTTCTTTTCCAAGGGGTATGAATGCTTAATGCACAAGATGAGAATAAGTATTTAAGATGAAAGTAAATCTTTTTGGCTTTCTTTAAACGTGGTAATGACCAGTATAAATTATGGTAAGTTGCTGTACAGCAATTGGCTGTCTAGTTATCTTTTTGTTGTTGTACAGAATCACCTTTGGCTACATGCTGCTTTACTTTTAAGGACATGCTGTACTACTGAAAATGCCAAAGATGACTGTAACTCGTTTTGTTCTCTACATTGTTTTCCTGTGGGAGTTCCACAATAGTTAAATTCAACAACACTTTTTAAAAACACCTGTTTAAATAATACAGTCGGCAGAACCTTGTTATGTACACAGCTCTGTGGTCATTTTGAACGTAGTTAGCGATAGTCTTGACTGGAGATGAGTTGTAATTCTGTACCAGGTTAGGAAGGTACTAAAGCTTTGAAACACTTAGCTCTTTCATACCTCTCTCAATTGGTGCATTAGCAATACTATGTATAAGGATATTTGTTAGCATTTTGTAGCTGCAAATCTTAGTGCTCGTCAGCACTCAAACTTGCATTGGTTTCACTAAACTGGTGCAAACGCCGATGTGGACATACTTACTAGCTTAAAACTAAATTTATAGGAACAAACTAAACTACATAAAGACACATCTACATTGATTTTTAGGATGCCCATGCACCAAGTTGCAACGACTTAACTGAATCACTTTAAAAGAATTACTTTGGTTACGCTGATGCAACATGGAGTGATCGGGTCTTTGCACACCCTTTTCTGTGTCTACATTGTTGTGGTAGGGAATTGAGACTTTGGAAGAACTGCTGATGCAAACACTTCTGATGTACCCTGAAAATATTAAGCCAAATATGGGATTTTCCACAAGGTGCTTTGCATTGCAGTCATGGACACCTCCTTTCAGCTCAAGAGAGTGCTGACCAGGCAAGACATGCTTCATAAACAGTGGTGTCATTTTCTTCCAGTTTGACTTGTTAATGCAGTGGATTTTGCATCTGGAATGCACCAGTTGTTCGTCTTGTGTTTGCTTTTATGGAGCCTCTAAAGAATACTAACTATTTGCCACAAATAGAGCAACAGTTAATCTAGTGCTGGAGATAGACATGGGATGGGTGGCCAAAGGAAATTTACCCCAAAATTATCTGATCAAGACATACTTGTATTTTTAGTTTTCTTAAGGGCATTTAAAGTATGTGTGGTATATGTATTTATTAATCTTTTATTTGCAGTGGAACACATTACTGAATTTTTGTAAACAAAGTGCTTAGTTGGGACTCAACACTGGGAATTTGTATTGTCTTGGAAATAATACCTAGTCCTTAAAATATTGCTACTTTGAATTTTTCTTTGGACAGTCTGGATTAAGTTGCGTATGGCTTATTGGACAAATTCAACTGATTTGTGCAAAACCCAGTCAATGCCATAAAAAGGTTTTAGCTTGTTCATGAACATTTCCAGTGGACTTATAGTGTGGCATCCAGTAGCCATCCTGTCATATAATGCTTTCCCTCATTTCTCCCTCTCCTCATCCCTGGTGATATTCAAATGCTATACATTAAAATATTTATTTGATATTCTCTGAATTTAGTATAGTTTCAAAGTGGGTTTTTGTGAAATATCTTCTTGTTCACGGTCATTCTTAGGGGAGATCACAATTCAGTATAAACTAAGAATGTCAGCCAATAATAAATCTCAACTGAACTTGTAGATATTTATCTAATGGGAGAGGTTACATGACTGTTGGAGAATACAGGCTAATCTGGGCAGTGCTGAGTAGATTTAATTGGGTCCTGATTGCTTGGATAACAGGCATTTGGTGAATTTTGTTCTATAGCACATGGAGAGCAGTTCTAAAGACTTGAATTTGAGGTGGATTAGGTTACTGTAGTAGAAGAGAGTTTTGTGATTTTAAGCAAATACCTTGATATTTTTATGCTTGTTTTACCTTTAAATCATACATTCAGCAGACGATTGCTTTCTCTGAAGTTTGAGTATGTTCAAAGATACTCCTGTACAAATGTAATAAACCATATCATGTGATTTTAATAAAATGCACAATGTTTTTTACTGTCCTATGTAAGTATTTCAATTTTTATATTTCAGCAAAAAAGAACAGAATTGTTCTTGCTCTATGTATGCTCCTCCACTGAGCCTCCCACACTGACCCCTCCCCTCCCCCTAGCTGATTCCCAACCACCTTCACCTGAATCCCCCTGCAGAGGCCCATTTCCCCCAGTAAATGGAACTCCCCAACAAGCCCCTGTGCATCCAGACCCCTCTGCACCTGGACCCACTACTGAGCCACGCGCACACTGATTGCCCCACACAGAACCCTCTCACCCCACACCTGGATCCCCCCGCCCCCACTAAGCCTCTCCACATTTGGATCCTGACCGGCTGAGCCTGTTTGCCCCACATCTGGATCGGTGACCAGGGCTTGGTGTGCAAGACTCTGTCCCTATCACTCTCTATCTTGGTACTCCTGGCATAGAGGGGCAGGGCCCTGAGATGCCCAGCCTTTGCATTGTGTCAGGGTCGGGTGCAGCGTCACTGTCAAGTCCGTGTCTCTTGGGGGTGGGGGATGGCTGCAGAGTGATTTCCCATCTCTGTGCAGCCAATGGCCTGTGCTTCTGACTGCCATGCTGGAGCCTCCGCATTTATTGATTAACAAATAAAATATGCAGAATTTTGTTGAATTTTTAATTTTTTGGCACAGAATTTCCTCAGGAGTAATGTCTGATCTCACCTTACAGTTTGGGGAAGTTTTTTTGAGGAATTGTGTCTGTTTTGAAAGTATTGAATGTGATTTCACTGTAGTACATAGCTTCAGGATTTCTATGTTTAATTTTTCTGGAACAATAGCCTGTAATTATGCAAGTTGAGAGAATTTTTTCCTTCTAATTTATCATTTTATAGACTCATTTGTCTTCTAAAATTCTATAGTCTTTTACATATTTTTTGTGAATTTAGTGCCCAATGAAATGAGGAATGAATAGCACTGGGTAAAACTAGGCATGGTACAGGCCTCACAGTTAATTTCCAGAGCACCTCCATCCTGTCCTGATTATTAGATTTGAGATTGGCTTGAGCAGAGGCTGTTCATTGTGCTGGCCAGTGTGGTGGTCTTGTGATGTGAGTAAGTGTCCACAGTGTACTTGAATTTGACTGCTAAACTTAGTTTGCTTGTGGCTGAATAGTGATTTCTACTTACGTATTCAAAAAACAAATGGTTATGTCCCAGCTTTGTAAAGCATTGCACTTAGCACCTCATTGTATCAGGCCTAAATGCATTAACTAACCTACTATGCTACTTGGACCTGTTCAGCTAGTGTGTTCAAATTACTAGAATTATTTATCCAAGTTTAATGGAGGGCTTATAAGCAGAAAATATATTTAATGACTAAAGTGTGGCTCTGGAGGCTTAGTAAAGCACTTCCTATAACTACAGATTGAGGCCGAACTTACCACTTGAATAATTTTCCTACAATTTATTTTCCTTCCACATGACTAGAAATTGTGAATTTATATATGAATTAGCAATGTCCTCTAGGTAGTTAACAGGTTGCTAATGCTGCTCTCTGTGTTGTAGTTTGGGTACTACTAATATAGAAGGTTACATACCTCATTACAAGCTACAGAATACACTACACTCACATTTGTTTCCAGACAGTGTAAATACCCCGGTACAGTGACATGGTAGATTGAACCACCCCCCTCGAACAGCATAGAGACATGGTTGACCAACTGAGGTTAATGTGGTGTAAGTGTAGACACTGCATGACCTGTGTCAACCATAGCAGTCCTCCAGCAGCTTGTCCCACGCCGCCCATTCCCTAAGACAGTGACTGCTCTGGTCAGAATTTTAAACTCCACTGCCCAGAGGCCAGTCCCTTGCTCCTTCATGTGTGCCTGAAATGTCTTTTCCTGATTGCCCACCTTGTCGAGCATACCTAGCACTTCGCCTTTGTTTTGTGCAACTGCCCAACTGATCATGCCGGCTTCATGCGTGCAGACAAGTACTGGGTATGCTCTTGCTTGGAGTAGACAGGGAATTACTGGATCTCCAGGGCTTGTGGGGAGAAGATGCTGTGCAAGCACAGCTGCAGACCAGAAGTAAAAACACGGACCTCTGTGAGCAGATGGCCTAGGGGACACAGACAAAGGGGTACGGCAGGGGATCAGCAGCAGTGCTGTGTGAGAGCGAAGGAACTGCTCCAGGCATAACACAAGACTAGGGAGTGCAAAAATAGATCTGGTTCTTTGCCACAGACCTGCCATTTGTACACAGAACTGTATGCCAGGCTTGGCGGAGATCCGTACAGCACTGTGGATACCTTGGAGGAGCCTGAGACCGAGACCCCTGCTGCAAACAGTGAGAAGGAGGGGGGAGATGTGGTGGGGGAATCCTGCCATACCCCAAGACAGGACCTGTTTGAGACTTTTTCATCAATTAGTCCGTTCCACCAGGCAAGCACAGATGAGCCTGATAAAGGGGGAGGTAAGGTAAGTGTGTGCATGCACTTTTTCTTACAACCTTTACGTTTAAAGATGGTGACTGGCCCATCTCTAAGTTCACAAGACACAGGTATAGGACTTATCATTGTATGACTTGTGGGAGATGAGGCAGGGGTACAGAGGCAGAGTTGGCATCTGCTTCTCATTGCCTGTTGGTTTAGTTGGGAGGCGGGGGCCCACAGAACACGATGATGATGTGCATTGGGATTTCCCTTGCACCCTCCTGAGAGATCTCAGTGACACTGTACTCGCAATGCTTTGCAGTCCTTTCTCAAAGGTTTCTAGGGAGGACAGCCTGATTTTTTTCCCCCCATGGCAGGAGGTTTTCCCGTTCCATTCTGCGAAGAGTTGGGCTAGCACTACTGCAGTAGATAGGCTCGTGGCCTCTGGGGCCAGGCAGCCTCGGTGTGCCCATAGCAGTTGTGTTCTCTGTGCCTTTGTGACCCTCAGGAGTGAGATATCCGCTAAAATCACCTCTGCCTATGGAAAACAGTGCCAGTGTTCAGTGCCATTACCTGATGTCCCTACCCATGACATGCAGAGAGAAATTTTATAGCTTCATGCAACAGCTTCCATTTCCCCGCCTCCTCCCGGCAGCTCATACTTACCATGGCTGGGGCTGGAGAGCGATGTTGTGCTGAAGTGCTCCAAAGGCAATGTGCATATAAGCATTTCTTTTAAAAAGTATTGACTGGAATAAGGGGAGGGAATTTTTGAAACTTTTTTCCTTTCTGTTGTGACTGTAAATCTAATGGTACATCTATCTGTCTGTTTTTATCAGCAGCTTCTGGTGCCCCAGCCGAGAGGGGTGCCCCCTCCACGCTCGCAGCATGCCAGACTCTGCTGAGGAGGAGAAAAAAGAGGATGAGTGAGGACACAATCTGTGAGATCCTGCAAGACAGTGCTGCATTGGATCTTGAACAAAGGGCTTGGAGGGCCAATATGGCCAACAGTGTGGAGAAAGACAGAGGACAGGGAAAAAGGTCCCCGGAATCCCAGTAAGACAAGGAGTGTGAAATGTACCAGGATGAACCCAAAGGCTGCAGAGCCTGACTGACCTACATATACAGAATTCTTGCACTCACCACCTTTTCTAGTACTTGGAGAATTCATGGTTACCACTCCCTGCACCCCCAACATACCACGTGGCATCCTGGGGCATATCATTACCCCTATCACTCCACGCTTGGGGAAGAGGGGCAGCAAGGAAGACCACAGCTTCACATACACCAACCATGGTTCTCACAGGTCAGTGTATGTATAGCCACAACAGATGACATTTGTTTATTCAAATGGACGTAAATGGTTTACTTCCTTTAAGTTTTCCCCTGTTATATTAAAAATGTGTGTAACATTGCCTGTGGTTCTTCGCATGATACTTTTTCCTGCTCAATAAAGTTCTATTTTTGGAAAATCAAATTATCTTTATTAGTTCACAGCAAATATTGCAGAATACATAGTGGGAGTCAAAGCAAACAGTACTTTTAAATGTAATCCAAGCACCACATAATTCATAACTTCAGAAGGAAAAGATTCACATTTACAAATGTACAGCAGACACTACAAAGTTCTTAACATCACTCAAAGCTCCAGGCCCAGAGAAGGCTCCAGCACAGAACATGACTGTGACTGACAATTAAAGTGCTCTTCTGATGCCTCTCTCAACCGCATAGCTCCATGCAGGGCTCTTGTAATAGCCCTTGGGTCTGGCTGTTCAAACTCAGCAGACAGCTGCTCTGCTTCCACCCTAGCGTCCGCTTTTCCCCCCTTGCCTCACAGATGATATGCAGGACACAACATGGTTATAACCCTTAGGATATTTTTTTCACTGAGATCCAATCTAGTAAGTAAACAGCACCAGTGTTCTTCAGTATATCAAAAGCACATTCAACAGTCATTTTGCACCTGCTGAGCTGGTAGTTGAATCCCTCCTTTTTGCTTCTGAGGTGGCCGATGTACGGCTTCGTGAGCCAGGGGAGCAGAGAATAGGCTGGGTCCCACAGAGTCAGTACTGGCGTTTCAATATTGTTAGTGGTCATCCACTCATCGGGGAAGAATGTCCCTGTTTGCAGCTTCCTGAACAGTCCCACGTTCTTAAAGATGTGAGACTCGTGGATGTTCCCTGACCAGCCCACATTGATGTTGGTGAAGTGTCCCTGGTAATCCACCAGTGCTTGCATAACCATAGGAAAGTAGCCTTTTCTGTCGATGTACTCTGTGTGACAAGGTGCACTTGTGCCAAAATGACCTTGATAAATTGGAGAGTTGATCTGAAATCAGTATGAAGTTGAATAAAGACAAGTGCAAAGTACTTCACTTAGGAAGGAAAAATCAACTGTATAACTACAAAATGGAGAACAATTGGCTAGGTGGTAGTTGCTCCTGAAAAGGATCGGGGGGTTATAGTGGATCACATATTGACTGAAGTCTTGAGAAAGGAAGACTGAGTGGGGAGCTGATAAGTCTTCAAATATGTTAAGGTCTGTTACAAAGAGAACACTGGTCAATTGTTCATGTCCACAGAAGGCATGTAAAGAAGTAATGGGTTTAATCTGCAGCAAGGGAGATTTAGATTAGATATTAGGAAGAATGTTCCAGAGGTAGTTAAACCTGAAATAGGCTTCCAAGGGAGGTTGCAGGGTTCCCATCATTGAAAGTTTTTAAAAACAGTTTAGACAAACACCTGTCAGGGATGGTCTAGGTTTAATTGGTCCGGCTACTGTGTAGGGACTTAGTGACATCTCAAGATCCCTTCCAGCCCTATATTACTGTGATTCTATATGCATGTTGTCTGTTGCCTCACTGCAGTTTGGGAATCCTTTTGCTGCAGATCCATCCATTATTTCCTGAACATTGCCAAGGCTCACAGTCCTGTGTAGCACAAGATTAATGGCCCTAATGCTGTCATGACAATGGCTGCCAGTGTGGATTTTCCAACTCCAAAGTGGTTTCCTGCTTACCAGTAGCAATATAGCATTGCAGATTTCCAGTGTGTGATCGCCACTTGCTTCTCCACAGTCAAAACAACTCTCATACTGGTGTCCCTATGCCGGAGAGCTGCGGTGAGCTTGGCACATACATCTAGGAATGTGGCCATCCAAAAGATCTGCATGCACTGCTCGTTGTCCCAGACCTGCATCACCATGTGGTCCTACCGGTCAACGCCTGTTTCTTGAGCCCAGAAGTGGTGCTTGATGCATCTGTAGCTGTTCCGTGAATGTCGCCAACAGTCTTGAATTATTTTGATGTTCCTCAGCAAACTGTCCTTGAAGAAATAACCATGTCCCCCGTTGTTACAGTATTTCCTGCGGGTCTGCGAATACAGGAGAATCATGCATCCTATGTTTGTAATATTTATGAGAATAATGCAGAGCTCTGTGGACTCTATGCTTCTGTGAGAGAGAGACTCAAAATTGCCACGTGGGTTTGTGGGATTTTTTTAAAAAAGGCACAAAATTATGGGATATGGATGACATTATGGGATGGAGAAATTACATGCTGGGAATTTGACTCTTAGCTCCCAGAGATCCCTGGATCAGTCATTTCTATCCCACAATGCATTGCAAGTGTTTCCCAAAAGGCACTGCATTAGATGGTGGCGTGCAGCACACTGGGATACCTTTCAGGGGGTTGGACTAGATGACCTCCTGAGGTCCCTTCCAACCCTGATATTCTGTGATACCTATGGTGTGCCGCACTTTACATGCTCTCAAACGCTGCTGGTGAGTACATGCAGCACCAGTGCAAGGAACCATGCGTGCATGTGCCCAAATGATGCACAGACTTTGGGAGCCGTACGCCAACGTAACTTGCATGAACCACCACTGGTAATGTAGACATGGCCTTGAATGTGTTTTACTGAAGGACTATATTTTCAGAGGTATATCATCTCTTAACCAGCGACTTAAACTGCTTCTGGTAAAAGTGTTGCCAGTGGTGTTTCTGCACAAAGCTGTTTTTTTCCTCCTTGTCCTGGAAATTTCACACCTATATTATGCAAATTGTCTAGCAACTGCCAGACAAGTGACTGAGATGCAAGGTAGGGAAATGCATTCTGGAGAACCGCTGGGTGAGAAATTATGTTGCATGCCATAGAGTAGGGGTAGTCAATTATTTTTTGTCAAGGTCTATATTTCTTGGTCAAGGTATAGCCAAGGTCCAGACTCCAGAGAAACATTTTTCACACTGCAATAACAATAATAATGATAACCAAAAAGATTTCCTGGTCCGTTCAAAAGCATCTGATGGTCTGGATTTGGCCCACTATTGACTACCCTTGCTATAGAGAAGTCCAGCACACTGGTGTTCATGCTTAACATAGAAACAGGTAAAAAGCACAAGCTCATTTAGCCATTTAATGTGCTCTTGATAAAGTACCTAGGGGGGTGTCTGTGTTAGGATTTTTTTCCAAAAATTTCCCACTATTTCTCACTCCACTTGTTGCAGTGGTGGAATTGCTAGTGAAAACGGCTCCAACCATCTTCCTGCACTTCAAGCTCTGGATTGCCTAACTTCATTCAGAGCAGGTTTATACCAAATGAGCCCTCTGTTTACACAGGCACTCCCCTGTTGGTGTCACCGGTGGAGCTGCAGTGGTTGGAAAATTTTAGAGAAATGGCAGTGGTTGATTAAGGCCTCTTTTGTGGTTCCTTGCATAGTTTTTCAGGGTGAAATAAACTGTTCAGCCAACTTCCTGGCAAAATGCTGCACTATTTGGTAAAATAAATACAGAAAAGTGGGGACACAATACTTCATAGTAGTATTTTCTGCCAGGGAAAACTACAGAATAAAGGAACTAGACTACTTAAAAAAAAATAAAAGCAATGATGGAATCATAAATATTTTAGTCTAATGAAATTTGTAGTTTCATAACACATTCCTGTTAACCCAGGGAGAGGGGTTTAGTGGTAGATCAAACTTCAGACTTTGAAACACTCTGGAATTGCTCAAATACCAAATTCACTTAGCCCTTTCTCTTTCTGAAGTAGTATTCCATATGGATTACTGTGTGTGTGTATAGACATCTGAAAAGCTGAGATCCTTTGTTCTGGGCAGATATTCAAATACATTTCTATTGCACTTTCTGTTAGAATAGATGTGCCTGCTACTCACAGCAAATTCTGCTCTCCCATCCTTACACATGCATCCTGTTGTGCAGAGTGCTTTGCAGCTAGTTTGTCACCACCTCCTACAGCAGTGACGGTTTCAGTGGCACTGTGTTTTATGTTGCATGCAGATTTTGCTGATATTTGTAACAGACTTTTCAGTTTCCTCCTTGGTGAGTGGCAACATTGAGACAGACTATGCAGAACGTGGTGTCATACTGAAGGTAAACAAACAAGCCTTTTTGCTCATTGTTCACATATGATGATCATGTATGTGTTAGGATACTACTTAAGACAGTTTTGGGCACAATGGATTTGACTCAGCCTATCTGCTTTGATCTTTTGTCCGTGTTCTTAATTGTTTGTTGGGATGGGCATTGCTGAGGTGTGTATTTTTTGTGGGTAAATTTTGTTTTACAATATTGAGACTAAGTATGCATCTATACTGCAAAAAACCAAACCAAAACCCTGGGGCAGTGAGTCTGAGTTTGGGTCATCTGACACGGGCTTGTGCTGTGGGGCTGAAAATAGCAGTGTAGATCTTGCTTGGGTTGGAGTTCTGAAACCCAGCTCTGGAGGTAGGTCTCGGAGCCCAAGCAGAAACATCTACACTTATATTTTTAGTTCTGTTGTGCAAGCCCGAGTTAGTGGACATGAGCTCTGAGGTTTGCTGTGCCCCAGGAAGTTCTTTGCAATGAGAATGAGAGCATTTTTAGATATGTTCCCTTATGGACTTCACTACCAGTCATGATCCTGAATGCTGTATTTATGCTGGTATGCAAAGCTGTGTTGAGACAATATTTTCTGCTTCTAACTGTTCCTAATTACTGTTAATTTTATTATGTTTTATTATACAAGATAACATCCTTACCGAGAGAGTCAACACTATATAAATATGGAATGCTTTTAATCAGTGCTGCAAAGGGCATGAAACTAGGAAATAAGGGACACTGAATAGTGGTCTACCTGCTCTGATACGCCTGTAGATTCTTGTCAATGGTCTTGTGAAAGGTTTTGTTAATAAGGTCTGGAGCAGGAGGAAGTGGGGTCTTTTGGCAAAGACTTAAGAATGGGAGAGGGGAGTATGCATTACTCCAGGTCTGCCATAGACTGACATCTTGGGCAAATCAAATCTGTTTTGTTAAGGATTTCTAAAATGCACCCCAGCTTTACTTTCTATTCCATATAAGTTCTTATACCTCACTCTTCACCCTACTGTATATTGTACTTTAGGTGCGTGTACAATAAACTAGTTACAAATAACACGACATAGGATCTAGGCACATCCATTGTGCTGTAGTTTTCAATAAGCTGTGCACAATACTTTTCTGCCTCACAGGGGTGTGGAGTCTTGATAAGTGGATGCTTGCAAAACTTTTTTCAATCCTTGGATATTAGGTTATATAGAAATGGAGTATACTGTTGTGTAGGTTGGCTGCAGGAAGAATTTACGTTTGAACCATGAATATTGGGCTCCTGATAATTTGCCCTTTTTTTTTTTTTTTTTTACAAAAAGAAACCTTGTATAAATTTGCCATTTGAATCACACTTTTATATTGCGTCATAGCGGAAATTGATTATGTACCTTAAAAGCAAAGATCAAAGGTTCTGCTTTTGATAGTAAGGTTTTGTTACGTTAAATGCAAATATTTATGGTACCATATTTTGTAAACTCAATAAAAGGCAGTGAGAAATATTACTGTTGTTCGGCATTACGATATTATGAAGAATATGCAGGCCCAGTTTGCTGTAGGCAGCCTACAGTATAAGGGGAGGAGCAAGTCTCCATTTCACACATGAATAAGCAGACTTAATCTCATGATTACAACAGTGCTACTGTACTGAGGAAGAGAGGGCTTTGTAGCAGAAAAAATTCTGTCGTCTACTCGGTCATTAACCAAAATAGGCCACTACTCAGAGAAAATGAGACCAACGTCTAAAATTAAAGAGCGCTTCTCTGGGCATAAATCTCATTAGGGTTGATCTGTGTGCGAATGTATTTAAATCAGTGGACAACAAGAAGAAAATCTTTTTTTAGATCTATTGCTTATCTAAAAGCAATTTTAGATCAATGTTTTTCTCACATGAGAGAATTTGGGAGCTGACATATCTTTTTCTTTTTCTTCTTAATATTCTGGATTTTTATTGAAGATTTGGTTAAAAAAAATCTAGTTAAAATCTTGTAGATGTTTCTCTTCATCCCCCAGAACCTGCTTTTTTTCAGACAGGATCTCTTATTTTAATTATAGCACTGCTTGAGTGGAAAACATTGTTCAGTGAATGGATCACAGAGGCCTACCTCTGCAGCTCTTCCTCACTTTGAGTAATCTTGATGCCAGTAGTCCATTTACTTTAATGGGACTGTTTCTGTGACTGGGGTTGCAGAATTGGGCTCTGTCTTTCAGATGTTTGCAGCTTGCGCTGGGGTTTTCCAAAATAACTCAATCTAATTTTAGTTTGCATGATTTATTTGAATTTTTTTTTAAGGTATAGCTTTCTGGTATAGTGGGGAGGCGTAGTGGGGGCTGAAAATGTTCAGCTACTCAGATTTGCTCTCTGCATGCAAGTACTTCCAGCTAACACCCTTGCATCATAACCATCTTGGTTTTATCGCACGTTTTAACATGCAGCTGAAGTCCTATTTACTGGGGAAAATGGGGAATGGGACACGGACACACACACCCTAAATATAGTGTGAATGATTAAGTTAGACAAATATTTGTAGCTTTGCCACAGCGTTAGGTGTGCCAAAGTCCAATATTTGCTGTAGAAATTAGATAAGCCAAACCAAAGAACCAACTGTCTAGCCTTTTTAAAGGAGTAGGAGGGAGGAGTATTAGTTGTGGTTTCCTTTATGATAGTTACTGTCCCTGTGCTAGTAAATAGACTTAAATAGACTAGTAAATAGACTTAAATAGACTTTGTGGCTATTAAGTAAAAATCATCTCTGATTGCTATAAATAATTTTGCGGACAAACATTGATCTGTGATGTCCTAATGACTTTGTTGATAGCATGTAAAATCCTTCCAAGATTTGGTAGTACATGTATAAATGATATCCTGCCATTAAAATAAACACACTATATACCTTTTACTTTATTTATTTCTTCCACCTTTATTTTTAGCAGCTTTATGTAACTGGAATATGAAACGTTTTAAATGGGGTTAATTCTAAAAGACTTACATGACTCTGACTTTGAGGAAATATTCTCTCATTTTCTCTGGTAGCAAAGGTAGCCCATCTACTTGTTAGTTGCAGCTATGTAACACAGGTTTGCCATCTGTTCTTTTATTTGGTTGCTGCTTTCTCCACTGGCCTGAGTGGATGAGACAGTGGAAACTTTTATATTTTGTCTATATCAATACTCTACAAAATGTTTGACCAAAAATGTGCGTATAAAACTATAAACTTTCCATCGTACTTGGTGATTGAGCACTAGAAGGTGGTTTCACAGTCCTGAGAGGCAAGGATTTGGGGCCTGTCTCTGGCCTGATCTTGGGGTGTGGACTTTACACCACCATTCTAAGTTCTCCATCCTAGTCTCATTTCCATGCAACAGTTGCATTGCAGGATCCACACTTGCAGTTCAGGAGGCCCCTTATCCTCCACAACCAATGCTGGTGTAACTGGCTGTTTGCAAGGGAATGATGTATTCCTGGCCGATGTACCCCAGTTTCCCTGTGTTCCTGATGAATCGTTCTTTGACGGCCTTATAAAGAGGAAAGTTATGACATTTGAAGTGGCGATGCTCTTTCTTGGCTTCAAAGGACATTAAATCCCCTTGATAATTGTCCTTGTAACAACCACCAGCCCTTTGTAGATCACTCGGTGCTATTCTCCCATGAATGATGTTTCAAAGGGAGGGGAACAGTGTGCATTGTATAAAGAGTTTAAAAGGCTTTTTGTTTTTTTTAATATTGTTCTGGGATTTAAATTGTTTTTATTAACCTGACCTAAACAGTTTTAATCATTCACATAAATCTGAAGGATTATGTAAAAAGGAAGTGATATTTGGCTTCACTTCATAGTCCTTAGATCACCACATATTTCTGTATGATGATTATAGAGACCGTCAAAGCACCTTTTAAATCAGAATGTGGGTAGAAGCAGCATGGTCTAGTGAACTGGGGCTGGGAGCCCAGAGTTCCTGTATTCTAATCCCAGCTCTGCCACTTGCTGTGTGGCTTTGAACAAATCATTTACCTAGTCTGTACCCTGGCTTCTCCATGTGCAAAATGGGGATAATACTTTACATACCTTACAAGATGTTAAGGCTTACGTCAGTGCTTTAGAGATGTTAAAGCACTAAAAATGCAAACTCTTGGATTAATAACCATATGTTTGGAGAAACCAAACCTACTTGTCAGTGTCAAATAGGAAGCTTTTTCGTGTGCAAGTGTGTGGGCTTAATCATTGCTTTATATGGAAATTAAGTTTTTGCATAACAAAGTTTCTAGCAATTATGGTTGTGAAGATGACCTTCCTTATATAAACCAGTACAGTGTGGTCTTCATGAGCCTGCAGACCACTTCAGTGCCTCTGCAGTTTCTCAAAGCTTTGCCAAATAGTAGCAGACTGAAATTAACAAGTCTAGACAGTTTCCTCATTCCTATTAAGAAACCCTGTGGGGAACAGATCAACATTCAAGGGCCATATTGATTTAAAGCTGCTGTTGCTTGACAGGTGCTGGAATTGAGAGACTGAGTGAAACTTAGGCATAGGAAGGGGAGAGTACAGTAATGGAGAACTTTTCCCTTCTCCATCCCTGCTTCACTTCCACAGTTGCAGCCTCCAGGATATTCTGGAAAAGAGGTAGGATAGTGAAGAGCCTTCCATTTCACTGCAGCCAGGAGGCCTCTGGAACAGGGAAAAGTGACAGAAAACTCCTGGCTTCTAGCAGCTAGAGAGGATAGGAGCTTCCAGACAGAATCTAGGGACAGCATTGTTGTGAAAATCCTAATAACCTCCCCAGCAATTGGAGACTGGGCTTCTCATCCAGTACCATCCCTGGACCTTGCTGCTTGGAGTCCCCCACTCTCATCTTCCATAGGTTTCAGAATAACAGCCGTGTTAGTCTGTATTCTCAAAAAGAAAAGGAAAGCTTATGCTCAAATAAATTGGTTAGTCTCTAAGGTGCCACAAGTACTCTTTCTCATCTTCCATATCTACCTCTGTGGCTAATTGACATCTGGTAAATTGTGCAAACCCTGATTATGTTGCTTTTGTCACAGTGCTTACAATTGATCCCAGTTGCATCTGTGCGTGTCTGTGGCTCTGCATGTGGCATTCTGTCTGGTGCAAAGTGTAGAGAGAAACTAACAAGATATAGAACAAGGAAATGTCTTCTCCTCCCTTTATACTCCTCCTGTAAGCAGTCCTTGATAATAGCCACAAGTGGCAGATAAAACTGGCTGAATTCTTGGAGAATATTTGAAGATATTTCAGACATCCTTGAGGAATAAATGATTGCAAACGTGCTTGTAAAAGCTTAGACTCTGCAAAAATACAGAACAGTCTCATTGTGTGTAATAAATACAGAGATAATTTATCAGTTTTATGGAAATTGAGATTTTGTTTGTCAAATAAACCACCTCTTCTCCCCCCTCATTTCAGTCTCCTAACATGAGAATTGCATTGAAAAGAGATGGACTTAGGATCTTATCCAAACTGTCATTGCACGTAGCCCATCTGTCAAACAGACCCTCGACCTGGATTTCAGAGTGATGGCATAATATCCCAAGTCAGAGCAGATCAGTGTGAAGGTGGAATTTGCAATGGGAGAATGCTGATGTATAGAATAATACAGTTTGTGATTGAAAAAACTCTGGCAGATATGTGCATATTTGTTAAAAGTCATAGTTCAGAAAAATGAGATCTACTCCCTTTTTCTCAGGTCAAATTGGGTAAATTTTAGAAATAATGGAAGAAATAAGGACGTTGTGTTGAGAGAACCTCAATCTTTCCTCCCTGAGTGAAGATTCTGTTTTGTGTAGGAGAGTTGCTGATGGAGTCAGAGTTCCTGTATTCCCTTCTTACAGACCAGCGTCTACCCAAAGCCATTTGGGGGATGATTAGCAGGGAGTAGTTTGAAGTGAGCAAACATGGCTTTAATTGTACGCACTCAGAGAGAGCTCACATAAGCCATGGATAACTCTGTCCTAGGCAGTTATTGAAGATTTCTACAAGTGCGAGTGTTTTGTAGGCTCAAAATGCCAGCAAGGGAAGACCACTGGTATGGAAGGCATTTTGTTCTTGGGGAGACACATTGAAACAAAAAGGGGAGTTCTGTTGCCCAATTGCTTTAAATGATATGTTTTATCCAGAGAGAAGGTAGGTGAGGTATGATCTTTTATTGAACCTGCTTCTGCTGGCGAGAGAGATGGTTTAGGGCTCTATTGCATGACAGAGTGGCAAGACTCTTCTTATGTGGGAGACTTATAAGAGATGTTCTTCCACCTCATTTGGCAAATTTGCTGTCAGGAGCAGTCTTAGGGTGGTCCCATTGGCATCCTTACATACATAAGTGACACCCCCACAGCCACAATGTCACTAACAGCACTACTTATTGGGCCTAATCATGAGTAAGGGGGAGTTGAGTTGTATTGGGCACTACACCTCTCATAGACTACAAACTGAAAGCTGACCATATTAACTACTGTATGACGCCTTGTGTTCTTGCTCTGTGGGACAGGCCAAGCTGATGATGTGCTAGGAGATGTCCTTGAACTGCTGATTGACATGGCTGTTTGTTTGTTTGTTTTTTTAAATAGTTTGATCAATAGCTCAGTATTTTAAATTGTTCATACATTTCTCCACATTTTGAGTCTTCCTGGGTGTTCTATAATTCCAAAAAGAATGGTTCTGTTGTAGAATATATTGTAATATATTGATGAGTAGTGTAGGTATATTATAGAAATAATGTGTTAACTAATTTTCTCCTTCCAGCATTTACAGTATATTTAAATATTATGTTTATACAAATTAGTACAGAATCATTACTAATTGATTTCTAATTTACTTCTAATTTACTGTTGCTAAACCATTACCCACACAGTACTTACTACTGGCCCATATTCACCTTCAGAACAGCATTTAAGATAGAAAATCTATTGATGGATTCTCTGTTAATCAGAGCCTCACTTCAATAACAAGTGTTTCTTAAAAATAAAATCAGTCTTCCATGTGAAGTGTAATTTTTTTTCCCAGCTGACCATCTCAGGGGAACTGAGGAGTAAATCTTGTTTCACATTGGAATGGAACGTATACGTACTTGCTTTTAAAAAAAAACACTTAAAGATAGCAGGTAGCCTTGTATTCCGTCTTCCCATCTATGTCCACAGGGATGTGCCCTATTGGCGATGCAGTCCCTTACTCAATAGCAATGATTTCAGGAAAAACTTAAGATCAAAGCAGTGAAACGGGTGGGATTGTATCTTGTCTTTTTATCCAGCTCTGCATGCTGGGTGAGCCAGATCATTATTTACAATCCTGGTTTTTGTAACCGTATTTTTTTATCTACAAATTCTAGAATTCCATGATGTTGCACCATTTCAGAGTCTGTTGTGGTTTTCTTAATTAGATTGCTTAAACTGCCTAACCCTGGGATGTGAGGTCTTCTCTGCAGTCCTGTGGCTGGCAGAGTCTCTTACCCCCAGGTATTGAGCTATTGCTTATTAGGATGCTAAAGTCTTCAGCTTTGATCAACAGCTTGGGATGCACTGATCCGTCTGATGTCTTAAGAGTGAGACACAGGTGTAGCAATCATATTAAAGGCAACTTCAGCACTGCATACAGCCTATCTTGCCAGCCTGTGCACTGAAATATACTCTCCAGCCACAGGATTCCAGTGCCTTTCTTTGGCACTTCAATTTCATTTCTTCAGACTAAAACTGTTTTTTAACAACTTCAGCATTTCAATCATGTTCGTTCCCTCTGACCCTGGGTTTTCTGCCTATCTACTCTACAAGATTACATTCCATAAGCCTTCTATCTGGAAGTCACACATGAACTGGTTCTTTCCCCTGATCAGGAGGGTCCTGTGCGAGCATACCTACTCTCTGCTACTCTTACTCAGCTGATCTATTTCCTGGCTTTTAAGAGGGCCAGATGATCTTCAAGTGATCACCTAATGCTTAGCATCACAAGCCTCAGCTGATAAATGATAGATGGGGCTAAGGCTAGCCACACTGTGATAGACAAGGACTGCAGCTCCAGCCTGGTTTCAAACCTCCAAACTCCTTAGGCCTGGTCTACACTCAGAAATTAGGTTGACCTAGCTATGTTGCTCAGGAGTATGAAAAATTTCACACCCTGAGTGTCTTGGTTAGGTCAACCTAACTCCAAGTGTAGATGTGGCTAGATGAATGGAAAAATTCTATTGAGCTAGCTACTGCTTCTCGAAGAGATGGATTTAATTACATTGATGGAAAAATCCCTTCCGTTGATGTAGGAAATGTCTACAGCGATAAAGTTGTACTGCTGTAGTGTCTATATGGTCTTAGTTGATTCTTTTCTAGTTTGGAGAGTCACAGGCGGATGCTTATCTCTTCAGGAAAACAAATAGATTTCATTAAACATGTGGGTCTACGCTACGAGTTTGTCGGATTTAGCAGTGTAAAATCGAATTAACCCTGCACCCGTCCACACAATGAAGCCATTTTTTCGACATAAACGGCTCTTAAAAACGATTTATGTACTCCTCCCCAACGAGGGGATTAGTGCTGAAATCGACATCGCCGTTTCGAATTAGGGTTAGGGTGGACGCAATTCGAAGGTATTGGCCTCCGGGAGCTATCCAACAGTGCACCATTGTGACCGCTCTGGACAGCACTTTCAACTCAGATGCACTAGCCAGGTACAGAGGAAAAGCACTGGGAACGCTTGAATTTCATTTCCTGTTTGGCCAGCGTGGCGAGCTCATCAGCAGAGGTGACCACGCAGAGCTCATCAGCACAGGTGACCATGCAATCCCAGAATTGCAAAAGAGCTCCAGCGTGGACCGAACGGGAGGTACTGGATCTGATCGCTGTATGGGGAGAGGAATCCGTGCTATCAGAACTACCTTCCAAAAGACAAAATGCCAAAACATTTCAAAAAATCTCCGAGGCCATGAGGGACAGAGGCTACAGCAGGGACGCAACACAGTGCCACGTGAAACTTAAGGAGCTCAGACAAGCGTACCAGAAAACCAAAGAATCAGACGGATGCTCCGGGACAGAGCCCCAGATATGCCACTTCTACGCTGAGCTGCATGCAATTCTAGTAGGGGGCCGCCACCACTACCCCACCCCTGTCCGTGGACTCTGATGATGGGGTACTCTCCGCCATGCCTGAGGATTTTGCGGATGGGGAAGATGAGGAGGAGGAGGAGGACGAGCTTGAGGAGAACACACAGCACACCGTTCTCCCTGACAGCCAGGATCTTTTTATTACCCTGACTGAAATACCCTCCCAACCCAACGAAGCCGGTGAAGGGGCCTCTGGTGAGTGTACCTTTTAAAATATAATATATGTTATAAAAGCAAGCGTTTTTTAATGATTAAGTAGCCCTAAGGACTTGGGATGCATTTGTCGCCAGTACAGCTACTGGAAAAGTCTGTTAATGTGTCTGGGGAGGGAGCGGAAATCCTCCAGGGACATCTCCATGAAGCTCTCCTGGAGGTACTCTAAAAGCCTTTGCAGAAGGTTTCTGGGGAGAGCAGCCTTATTCCATCCTCCATGGTAGTACACTTTACCACGCCATGCTACTAGCAAGTAATCTGGTATCATTGCATGACAAAGCCTGGCAGCGTATGGTCCCGGTGTTTGCTGGCATTCAAGAAACATCCGTTCTTTATCTCTGTGTTATACTCAGGAGAGTGATATTGTTTATGGTAACCTGGTTGAAATAGGGGAATTTAATTAAGGGGACATTCAGAAGTGGCCGTTCCTACTGGGCTGTTTGCCTGTGGCTGAAAAGAAATCCTCCTCACAGTTAGCCACGCAGAGGGGAGGGGGAGCATTGAGCTGCTGGCGTTTGGCTAGCAGGGATCTTCCCTGATACCAGCCACGCGGTGGGGTGAGGGGTAAAGCAATCATCCCAGAGAATTGGATGGGGGGGGCCTAGTTTGGTTTCTGCTGCTGCACGTTAACAGGAAAACCGCAGAACTAAATGGTCAACTCAACGTGCTTTTCTTGGTATGGGAGAGGAGGGTGCTGTTGTTATGAAGGTTGCAGAAGCCGAAAGACTATGGCTTCCATGGCTGTCTGCAAGCCGCATTCTGTTGCCCGGCACTGCTTGTGTGATCTCTAACACCAAAGCCGCAGGCACTCAATATAAGATGCAAAATGCGACCTTGTACCAAAATCACTTGTGCTGTGTAATGTGAATAGTGTTGTTCATTGTGAAAGAGTATAGCCATTGTTCTGTAAAATGTATCTTTTTAAATACTTCACTCCCTTTTTTTCTCCAGCAGCTGCAAATGTTTTAAGCCTCCCTCCTCCGTCCCAAAGGCAATCTCAGATAAGGTGGCAAAAAAAAATGCACGCGCGATGAAATGTTCTCTGAGCTCATGCAGTTGTCTGGCACTGACAGAGCTCAACAGAATGTGTGTAGGGACACAATAGCAGAGTACAGGAAAGTGGCTGATGAACGTGAGGAGAGGTGGCGACAGGAAGATCAGAGGAGGCATGAGGCAACGCTGGGGCTACTGCAGGATCAAACGGACATGATCTGGCGTCTGGTGGAGGTTCATGAACGGCAGCAGGATCACAGACTGCTGCTGCAGCCCCTGTTTAACCGTCCTCCCTCCTCCCCAAGTTCCATAGCCTCCTCATCCAGACTCCCAAGAACGCAGGGGGAGGCTCTGGGCACCCAACCACTCCACCCCAGTGGACAGCCCAAGCAACAGAAGGCTGTCATTCAAGAAGTTTTAAAGTGGCCTTTTCCTTCCCTCCTCCCACACCCCACCTGGGCTACCTTGTGAGTTATCTCCCTATTTTTATAATCAGTTAATAAAGAATAGATATTTTTTAAATGATAGTGACTTTATTTCCTTTGCAAGCAAGCTGTGATCGAAGGGGGGAGGGCGGGTGGCTTACAGGGAATTTAGAGGCAACCAAGGGAGCAGGTTTTCATCAAGGAGAAACAAACAGAAGTGTCACATAGTACCCTAGCCAGTCATGAAACTGGTTTTCAAAGCTTCTCTGATGCGCAGCGCTTCCTGCTATGCTTTTCTAACCGCCGTGGTGTCTGGCTACATGTATTCAGCGGCCACGCGATTTGCCTCAACCTCCCACCCCACCATAAACATCTCCCCCTTACTCTCACAGAGATTGTGGAGCACACAGCAAGCAGCAATAACAATGGGAATACTGGTTTTGCTGAGGTCTGAGCGAGTCAGTAAACTGCGCCAGCAACCCTTTAAACATCCAAATGCACACTCTACCACCATTCTGCGATTGCTCAGCCTATAGTTGAACAGCTCCTTACTCCTGTCCAGGGTGCCTGTGTACGGCTTCATGAGCCAGGGCATTAAGGGGTAGGGTGGGTCCCCAAGGATAACTATAGGCATTTCAACATCCCCAACAGTTATTTTCTGGTCTGGGAAGTAAGTTCCTTCTTGCAGCTGTTCAAGCAGACTAGAGTTCCTGAAGATGTGAGCGTCATGTACCTTTCCAGGCCAGCCCACGTTGATGTCGGTGAAACGTGCCTTGTGATCCACCAGTGCTTGCAGCATCATTGAAAAGTACCCCTTGCGGTTTATGTACTGGCTGCCAAGGTGATCCAGTCCCAAGACAGGGATATGCGTTCTATCTATCTCCCCACCACAGTTAGGGAATCCCATTGTAGCAAATCCATTCACTGTGACCTGCACATTTCCCAGAGTCATTACTCTTGATAGCAGCAGCTCAGTGATTGCGTTGGCTACTTGGATCACAGCAGCCCCAACAGTAGATTTGCCCACTCCAAACTGATTCCCGACTGACCGTTAGCTGTCTGGCATTGCAAGCTTCCCCAGGGCTATTGCCACTCGCTTGTAAACTGTGAGGGCTGCTCTCATCTTGGTATTCTTGCACTTCAGGGCAGTGGAAAGCAAGTCACAAAGTTCCATGAAAGTGTACTTATGCATGCAAAAGTTTTGGAGCCACTGGGAATCATCCCTAACCTGCAACACTATGCGGTCCCACCACTCTGCTTGTTTCCTGTGCCCACAATCGGCGTTCCACGGCATGAGCCTGCCCCAGTAACACCATGATCTCCAAATTGCTGGAGACGGCAGTTTTAGAGAAATCCTGTGTTCATGTCCTCATCACCGCACTGCCGTCTCCTCCTTGCCTGTTTTTTTCAGGTACTGGTTCTGCATAAACTGGATGATAATACCGAGGTGTTTACAATGGTCATAAGTGCTGCGGTGAGCTGAACGGGCTCCATGCTTGCCATGCTATGGCATCTGCTCAGGCAATCCAGGGAAAAGGGCGCAAAATGTCTGCTGTTGCTTTCATGGAGGGAGGGAGGGTTGACTGATGACA
This sequence comes from Lepidochelys olivacea, assembly GCF_965140295.1. Lineage (NCBI taxonomy): Eukaryota > Metazoa > Chordata > Testudines > Cheloniidae > Lepidochelys > Lepidochelys olivacea. The sequence goes on from NC_140428.1 coordinate 20,717,040, forward strand.
TTTACCCATAACCACCTGTGGCAAATTTTTGGCCCCTTCAGGCACTGGGAGTTCAGCCCAGAATTCCAGTGGGCAGCAGGGACTGCGGGAACTGTGGGATGGCTACCCACAGTGCACCACTCGGAATGTCGACTCTTGCCACGGTACTGTGGACGCACACCGCTGAATTAATGTGCTTAGTGTGGACGCATGTACTTGATTTTATACCATCTGTTCCCAAAAATCGACTTCTGTAAAATCTGAGTATTTTTGTAGTGTAGCCATGGCCTTAGAGACCATGGGCTAAGGAAAAGGAAATTAAATACTCTTTCTCCAGAGCAACAGACAGTAAAAGTCTGTTTTCCTCCATGTTCTCAGGGCTCTGAATGGTTAAACTCTATAATAAAAAGCATCTGTTTTACCTGGGTCTGCAAACCCCAGAGGTGCTGAGGAATATTTCTTGCAATGGCGTTGAAGGAGCCAGGAAAACCTTCCGTGTATATGACTGACTTTTCAGTTGAGGAATGGTTACCTTGCTCTTATTTTTCATGGCAGACTGAACATCCTTCTTAACTAGAGCCGTGTCTATACTACCACTTGTATCGCTCAGGGGTGTGAATAAAACATACACTTTGAGCGACACAAGTTTTGCCAGCATAAGTGGTAGTGTGCATAGTGCTATGCTGGCAGGAGAGCCTCTCCCGCTGACATAGCTACTGCTGTTTGTGGAGGTGCTTTTATTATTAGCTGCATAGAGCAGCTACAGGAGCGATCTTACAGCGGCACAGCTGCATTGGTAGAGCTGTGCCACTGTAAACTTGCTAGTGTAGACACAGCCTAAGGCCTTTGAAGCCACATTTCATTCTGGCCCTGCAAATGTTCCTCTCCTACCTGAGAATGTGCCCATCTGCTGTAAAGACAACAGCTCCTGTTGTTCCTTCATGGTCCAAGGTTAAACCAGTGGTTGCAACTCAGTTGCTTACTGATCTGCAGCCAGTTGAAACCTTTTTTCAAGTCCTATAATGAATATTCACCATTGGAAAGAGGGCAGTAGCCAGATCTTCCCTTTTTCCCCTTTCACAGCTGTTAGTACTCCTTTTGACCTGCTGGTAAATAGAACACGGGATGTTCTTGAGCAAGTTTCAACACGTCCTGTTGCTCTTCTCTTGAAGAGTTTCCTATATAGAAACGCTATCAGGTCTTCAGAATAAAGGCTCCCCACACTCACCTGAATACTTTTTGCAGAGCAGATTCCCCTTATTGCTGAAGATGCAGGGCATGGTTTACTTTCCTCTCTTCATTCATCTGTCTGTGCTCTCATTAACTCATGGACAGCTCCTGACATGCACACAATTCTATTTCTTTGTGTATATGCATTATCACGGTCTTTGATTACATGATCATCTACTATTTTTTCCACAGGACCGGTCTCTCATTCAGTGCACAAAGGGACAGAAATAAGTCTGCACGGGGAAACCATAAGTTTGGCCATCCTTCACTTTGGAGTGCTTGACTTTAAAACCTAAATAATGTTCTTTTAAAATAGTTTTTTTGTATGTAATTGTACATTGTACAGCATGAAGCTAAACTGTGTGCAGTGTCCTACCTAAGCACAAGAGGACAAGTTATTAGTGCAGAGAGAGCATTTTTTTGCCTCAGTCTTTAAGGTCTTACAGACTTAGTATTCATATTTTGCATTACTGGGATGTTTATGTTAAAATAAGTCCCTTATTTGCTCACGTACTGTAAACATCAGTAAACCCATTCCTTATCAGACCTGTTCCAAGAAGCAGCTCTTTAAGTCTGTGGAGCTTTTCTCTGGCCTACTAGGGAAACTGAAGCACATGTGAAATTACTTGTTCAAGTTAACCCAAGAAGTCTGTGGCGAAGCTGGGAGTGGAACCCTAGCATCCTAACAACCAGTCTTGTGCTTTGCCAAGTGACCTTTTATGCTTCTCAGACTGTCCTTGCCCCTCTCCAAAGATGACTGGATAGGTGGGAAGACATAAAAGGACAATGTAATTACGTTTCTCTTTTATATCTTACAAGTGCTGATGCATAAAGCTGCATTTCATAGCCAACAGTTCTCTCCCAGTGGAGTCCTTATTTCTAGCTGGTTAAAGAGAACAAAACTGAACTGGTCAGATCAAAGGGTATAAAAACAATCCCCTCAATACTGACTTGACAAAATTAGAGCCTGTTTGGTTCTTTTGCATTATTTTAAAGCAGGAATAAAAGGCCACATGTATGTCTGATTAAGTTCAAATTAACTCATCACAGTAATATTCATAAATAATCTTGGATTTCACTGATGAAGCTACAGCTGTGCATGTGGTTAAATTTTATTCATCCCTTGTACTTTACTAAAGACCAGCTCAAGCGGGCACAACCCAAAGGCACATAGTGCTTTTCAATAATTAGACATTTAAGATATTTGTGATTATGAACGTACACCACATTTTACAGAATGAAGATAATTCAGATGGCCTGCCCCAAAGAGCTTACAATCTCTTATCGAGAGGCCTTTTGAAAGAGCTGATGCTGCTGTACTGAGTATATACAAGACTTGTGGCAGTCATAAGATTTTGTTTTTCTTTTCAGTCATGTCTGTCTGACACAACTGTTAGACATGCAAGGTGCATGAGGTAATATCTTATATTGTACCAACTTCTGTCGCTGAGAGAGACAAGCTTTCAAGTTTACACAAAGCTTTTCTTCAGGTCTGGAAAACTTACTCAGAGACCTGAAGAAGAGCTGTATGTGACTCGAAAGCTTGTCGCTTTCACCAACAGAAGTTGGTCCAATATAAGATACTACCTCACCCATCTTGTCTCTCTAATATCCTGGGACTGACATGACTATAACAACACTGCATACATAATTGTTTGTTGGTATGGTTGTGTAAATTGGACATATTTTCCTTTTCGTTTTTGATATCAGAACATGAATTGACATCACTATGTATTCACATTCATAACCTGGTCTTCATTAATATGTTTTAAAACCTGCTTTTTCCTGCTTCATTACTAGAAAAAAAGTCATCTTACAGCATACTAAAATAATTATTTTTAAAAAAAAATCATAAACTCCATCCCTGCCAACTACTTGCATTCCAAGTTTCTGCCTGACGCAGTCCAAAATGATAGTAAACCTGGAGAAATCAAGGTTTAAAATGGCAAAACAGCTTAAACAAGTTTCACATTATGTGTAGGATCATTACTAGTCCTGCTGTAATGAAGATTTTGCATATGTCTGTATACTTACAAGTCTCTGTTATAGAACAGTTTGGCTGGTTGGAGAGCCAGGCAATACTATTGTAGGAATATTAAATTTAAGGGGTGAGAAGCAATTGTCAAACTTTTCTTTAGCACTTGCAGCCTTAAATTCATACTTATTTTGCCAAACAGAGAACCTAATGCAGTAGAAGCAAAATTGTTTGCAGAAGTCACTTTTTACCTTCTTATCCCTGAGCGACTCTTGACAACGATGAGGCCAATATTTGTGCTATGTAACTGGCAATCTGTTAAGAAAACCATATTGGAGAAGGTCTACTTCAGAAATTCTATGCCAGATTCTTCCCAGGTATTGATTGACTGTAGTGGAATTTGGCCCCATCACAACTTGTGGGACTAAAATTTCAAAATAGAGTTGGGTGTCCAATTTGAGACGCCCTAAAGGGGGGCCTGCTTAATTTACAGAAAAAGTGATGAGTATCTGGTTTGAAAATCATCCCCCTTTTTAAAATGAAAGGCACCCAAAAATCACTAGTCACTCTTGAAAATGTAAGCTGCAGGGTTTCAAATGAAGTTAAATCTGTGGAGAAAAGGAGGGAGAAGGGAGGAATCCATGTCTCATTTAAAAAAAAAAAAAAAGGCAGCTTAGTTTCATGCTGCTAATCAGCCCATGCTGCTAATCAGCTTTATAATCAAAGGTGGAGTTTTTCAAAATGTAAGATGTTTAGGAGCTACTCCTTTGTGCACTGGAGGTAGGCAGTGTGTTTTTGTTGGAAATCCAGTGCTAATGCTGCATTTTTTGTACTTACCATTTAGCATTTTAGCCTTCATTTGCCTGTTGCAGTTTAAGATACTCTTTCTCTGGTGTTCAATCGTGCAATACTCATATTTTGCAGATGATCTGAAGGGCCTCTAATTTTTTATAAAAATATTTGTTTTTTAAACTTAAAATAAAGACTTCATCCATTTTGGTTTGTTTAATCCTTTAGATGCCTTCCTTTGAAAGTGTAAACTTTTAATTCTTCCTTGATCAAAAAATTAGGTGAGTTTTGTCAAAGGAACTCTAGTTGCATCACACACCTCTTTTAATCTGGCATTTGCTCAACACAGTGGCTTTTTATCTTGCAGTATGAGACTAAAAGCTTACAGAAGAATGGTCCTGTTGTGTTTAAGACTGGTAACACATGACCGATACAAATCTTGTTAAAAGATTTACGTCTGGCTCACTTAAAGAAAAAAAGGATCTCGTCTCCATATTGTTAGTTACTTTGTATGCTTAGTTGCCTTGATATTACTAGCTCATATTATTTCTGTTGGACTTGCTTTCACATTATCTTTAAAACCTGACTCTTTAAGCACATAAACCTCTTAGCTGGAATTAATGTGCAAAGAGGTGACATGTATGCCTTTCCCGCTGATAATGATTTCCAGGTGTATAGATCAAATAACTGGAGAACTCTGTTTAGCTCAGTGTTCACTGCAATTTTGCAATGTTAATTTGCAACTGTCCAGATCTGGTTATTCTAGCTGATGGCTCTCCAGAGACAAAGCAACATCTTGGTACATAGACCTGGATAGAAGACTGATTTTAAGATAAGCGGAGATACTTCTTTTCTAACCTGTGCAAAATGTTGAAAAAAGACCCAGTCAATGAATGATATTGGGGATTTATAAAAACTTAGCATCTGTTTTTGCTTCTCAACTTTATTTAATCTAATTTCTTTCTTATGTAGGTCTAGGCCAAATTACACCTACCTGGTTTCACATGAGGCAAGCTTATTGCACCAAGATAATTGCCTAAAACATTAATTTGTATCGAATGAAACTCCTTTTGTTCTACCATTTGTTTGGAATTGATTAATTTTTTTAAAGTGGAATTATTTTCTGGGGCATGGGTATTGTCTGCTACCAGGAGGTCTTGACTTCACACAGCTACAGTCTAGCTGGTTTGCTCAAATAGAGGTAACCTTTCCAAGCTGACTGGATCAGGAACAGGATCCCGTTTCAAGCTTTTGATACCTGTGGTTTCCCTATTTGGGAACACACCTTTTCCTCACAGATGATGACTTGTACCCAACAGGGCCAGCGCTGATTCTTCACTAGGGGAGTCACTGGTGTTTTCCTAATAAATCTCTTCAGTATTTTAATACTGTTACTCCATGATACACGAAGGAGGCTCCCTTGACTACACACACACTGATTGTTCAGGTCCATCTCTGCTCTAGGATTGACCACTGCAAATGTAAAAGCTTCAGCCAAACATCTGAGCATGATTTACACTTGTGTCAGTTCAGTGTGCCTACATAAGCCAGCCCAGTTGTTTAAACTGGTGCAGCATGTCCATAAATTTATGTACTAGTGCATTGTGGAACCTGAATTCCAAGCATAGCTTCCTGGAACTTGGCATGGTAGGAGATGCCTTCTAGGCAGCACAATGCATTGTAGATAATATCTGTACAGTTTGTGCCTGTCAGACATATATGTAATAAAATCTCTTTGTCCCTGTTAATGTTATACTGTATTAGATTAGGTCTAATGATTGCTTTCAAGTGTTCTGTCCTATCCATGGATCCTCATGTGTTGAGAGGCAAGGTCTACACCCTAATGTAACAGTATGCAGATGCCACAGTAAAGGTCATCAGCTGCAGTTATATCATTGCAGGAAAGACTTTGATCTTGAGTCTATTCCCATCATCGCTATATTCAGGTGATGGTGCTTGAGGAGGTAAGGGGCATGCTGTTGACAAAATATTTTTGCAATTTATTATTCTTCCTCTGTAGTCTCTAATGTGGTGTTGCTGAACTGTTTCCTTCTTGTGTGCTTCCCTCTAGGATGTAGGTATGGAAACAGTCCAAGCTGGGATCCCAGAAGAGGACATTCATTCAGGTGATTCCTTCTGGTCCAAACAGCTTCCCTCTCCTCTCTCCTCCTGCAATGACTTCCTGGAGAACAATAGGGACATACTAGTCCTCTGTGAGAACCTGGTGACCACTATAGTGCGGTGGGGGTGGTAAGTAGAGAGCTAGGTTTAACTTGAGTACATGTGGGGCTGAAGCTTTGCCTTTATGTATGTATTTTGACAAATGTCCCCTTACCTATTTTCTCTCTTCCAGGTCTCGGGGGGAAAGGTAGATGCAGCCACCTCACTGCCAAGGAAGCCCCAGATTCCAATAAAATATGTCTGTTGCTTTATTGATTTAATGCTATTAAATTCTTAGTCTGTGCTTGTGGGCCTGTTCATGTTTGTTTTCTGTGACTTTTTTTTGAGGCACAGATGTGCTGAGTTCTAGAGTTTATTTTTAATTTTATTTAAAATAAAGATTTAATTAAGCCACCTTGTGTCTTCAGTTACTTGGGGCGGGGCAGGGGGAGGGAGTATTAGGGGAACAGAGGCTAACCTACTACTTGGCTCTTCGGGCTTGCCTGGAAAATGAGAGCAGTACTGAGCAGAATTGAATATTGTCTCTGCTTCTCTCAGGCCTGTCTGGAACCCTTGTATTCAGACATTGCCAGGAGACAGCCACTGCTCTGAGCTGTCTGTACTATGAGTGAAGGATGAAGAGGAAAAAGGCAGGACTTTGTTGAGAGACTCGATCTGGCTGCAGTACCTGGGCTTTCTGCTTTACTTGCACTGAAATAGTTCAAATTGAACTCCTCGGGCAGAGGCATTCTTGAGACTTGGCTGAAGCGGGTGCAGTTGTAACTGTACTGGAAACCTGTGAGCGATTGAAAACAGCACTTTGCAAGCATTTCATGTGCATGGAACAACAACAATAACGAATGGCAGAATTCTCTAGTTGAAGCAGTGTTCTGATCACCGTAGCAGCTGCCTCTAGATCTTTCTTTTCACTGGTGATTTTGGCGCCAATGTCCCCCCGCCTGTCATCCTCACAGACTTGTGAACTAATATCCATTTGCAGCTCTGGAGCACTTCTGTTTTAACAAGCATAAGAATATTTGATTGTTCCTTGAACTTATAGACAGCTCTATCTCTTTCCAAGAGATAGGAAAGAAAATTTTCCACATGCTTCATTCTAGCAAGTGCTCATCCAAACAGATTTTGGCTTGGTTGTCTTGTTAAATATTTATAGCTTTTAGGTAACAAAGGCCTTAGCCGTATCTGTTATGGCTCTGTTGGAACACTACATCCGCACTTCTATTATAAATGCTACTTTCAGTTATTTTTTTATGCTATAAAAATGATCTTGTTTGAAACGTGTGACATGGGGTCTCTTCCTGGGAAGATTATTATTTAAAGAAATACTATCAACATGAGTTTTGGGGAATTGACTCACCTTTAAAAATCACTCTTCTGATGAAAAAAAAAAAATCCAGATTTTTTTTTCAATATAAAAATGGCCACAATGGTTTTCTACTCCCCTGCTATGTTTAAGAATGTCTTTTTGGAAGGGCCCAGGAACAGCATCACCAGTCTTTTTTGGGGCCCAATCCTTTTGCCTCTTTGTTTTCAGTCGCCTGGTGCTGTTTCTGTAAATGCTGTTTGCGTGTTCTAGGATAGAGCCTGCATGTGAACGACTGACTGCCAAGGCGGTGAAAGATGTGTCAAATGACCAACAAAATACAAAAATAACTTGTCACTAAGTGCTCCCAGGTGTGCAAAGCAAAGAGGGATGGGGGGAGATAGTTTTCTCTAATGTCTGTCCTAGAAATACTGTAGGTTTCCTGTAACAATTGTACACATAAATGCAGTCTTTCAAGTTGAGGGTCTCAAAGAATAAAGACTTTGACAATAAAAGACTCCAAGAGATGCTGTTTGTTTGATTAATCTCTTCTTTCACGAGGGTGAAATCTCACAATTTTTACCCCTCCCCCAGACCTTTAAATTTAGTCTTTCATTTCCCAATCCTTCAAACACTTAGGCACGTATGTAACCTTTTAGTCACAGGAATAGTCCTGTTGACATCAATAGGACTGCCTCCATGAATAAAGTTGTGTGTGCGCGCATAAGTGCTTTCAAGGTCAGGACTTAACCCGGGTTGCTCATACACTGCAATGTAAGGCATTCATTTTTTCCTTAGCCTTTCTTGGGGTTTTAATTGCTGTATTACTTCTGCAATGCTCCCAGCCTGGCAGTAAGAGTCTGGAATTGAAACTTGGGAAGCAGGAACATAGGGTTGGAAAATCATTTTCCGGTCACATGGCAGTGTTGTTAAAACTGCCCTCACTATATGCCTTTCATCTAAGGGTTTCAAAGCAATCTTGAAAACAAGTTAAAGTTCAAACACACTTGTGAGATAGATAAGTAGCATTTAGCAGATGAGTAAATATGGGCACAGAGGCTGATTTGCCTAAGGTCACATAATAAGCCAGTGGCAGAATTGGGAAAGGAATAGAGGACTCTCAGGGTAATAATTTCAAAGCACTGAGCCAATGGAGTGGCCAGTGTCAGACCATTCTGACTAAAAGTAGAAATTTTGCAGTCACTTACTCCATGTTAAGTTCTTATTTTGGGGGGTGTTTTTATTTTAGATGGATCAGATATTCAGGTTTTCCAAGTGGATTTTAAGCATCTGGACATTCTGTAAAACATGTTTGTTTTTTTTTTTCCCCTTGCAGAATTCTGATGACTGAGAATTGGAAGGATTTGTGTTTAGTTTACCTTCTTCCTATTAATTTGTGTCATGGTGCGTTGAGCAGTCCTTTGTATCATATTGTGTGTTTTAACATATAAGATAGGTGCCAACAAGTTTTTTGATTAAAATCTAAATAAACACGTATGCAAATACATTTGCATGTGCAGTAACTACTCTTTCCAATAAATTCCTTAAGGCTTTTTTCTAGGTATATATTTATGGTTTGGCACCACTAAGGTCCGAGTGAAAATTATGCCCTTTAAAATATGCATATGATGGTTTAAAAAGCAAAACAAAATCTACAAAAGTGGTTGAACTGTATTTTTATCCATGAGAACAGACTGATTCCAAAGGAACATTTTTGGTGCTGCAACATTAGCTCTTGCACCCTCTTTCTAAGGCCAATTTTGTACTACAAATTTTTGCTGGCATAGCTGTGTCAGGGGTGTGAAGAGGTGTGATGCCTGACGAACACTGCTGTGCCAGCAGAAGTCCCTAGTGTAGATGCAGTTTTAGTGGCAAAAGTGCGCTTTTGCCAGCTTAGCTTATTTTCCTTGGGACACTTGATGGTGGTACTGGGGCTGGTAAAAGCTATATCAGCAAAAGTGCTATTTTGTTGGCATAAGTTGCATCCATATGAGAAGTGTTTTACCAATACAGCCATACTGGCAAAGCATTCCTAGTATAGGTCTGGCCTGCCTCTATCTCCTCCTCCTCATTTCTAAAATGCTGGTGTGATTCTAAACAACTCTGAAGCTTTTGTTTGGTTAAACAAGGCTTGGGTGTATTTTTAGACTTTTAAGTCTTTGATATCCCGAAGTCTCAGACATTTTATCTTCCTTTCCTAACATCAGTTTAGCAAAGTTTGCTTTTAAATCCCCACAGCATTCAAACAAGCCTGTCTGTGCCTGTCCACACTTAAAGATACTTTTTTTTTTTTTTTTTTTTTTTTAAAGTTCATGCTAGTCTGTTGATGTTGAAAGACCACTGTTAGGGAAGTGTCTGTGTTGCTTTTTTGGCGACAGCCATGTGATTGGTGAGCTGTAATAACATTTCTTTAGCTACACACACAACAGTTGTGGTCAGTTTCTGGGATTTTCCAAGCAGCTGGTATCTATAATTGAGTAGGTTTTATGGGCAACATTTGCCTGACTGAGGTTGAACAAACGCTATAGTATAATATGTTAAGTCATTTAAAGTGAATCATACTGATCCAAAAGGGCCCAGCCATTTGAAAAATAACACACCGGGGTTGGGTGAGGCTTGACACATTCAGTTTTGGGCTAATGGGGCTTTACTCCCATCAGGTACTTAACATCTTGTCTGCAAAGACAGGCTCAGTTTTGTCTTGAATTAGCACCCTTGTGCATTCTAGTAGTTTATTTGTCTGTGGCTCAAGTAGGCATGCTGACCCCCATTTCTATTGTTTCTATTGTTCACTTGGATTAAAGGTGAGGCTCTGGTGCTGCTTTTTTATCATAAATTTGTGTTGTAGTTACACTGAGGGGTCGGAAAGAGTCCTCCCCCTTGTTTTCCTATTGTGCACTTTGGAATAAGCTTAGTTGCTAGTTAGGTTGAACCCTGGAATGTTCTGCAAACTTCAATATGACTTTGTGTGCTTTGGACTATGCTGTATGGTGTTGAGCATGATTAACCAGGGTCTCAATCTGTCTTCTGGGAATTCATTCGTATCAGGGGTTACTCTATAATGAAACAGGCTCTGAGCAGCATTCAAGAGCGGAACGCCTGTTCCCTTCTTCAGCTTTCCTTTGTGTGTGACAGAACAGAATGGGGATAAATGGAGTTATCTGATTGTGTGTATATATAACTAATTTGCCTAAACACAGACTGGTGTCATGACTATCAAAATCTTACAATGTTATGTTCCAGTTGTAGGGTTAAATCCATTCTTGCTTGAGAAATTCTGATTTTTTTAAATGCAAAAACAGTTCTTTCCTTTTTCTTTGTATACCTCTCTGTTGCTGGAATGTGGATGCTCTCCATTAGCCTATACTGTAGTTCTTTGACCAGTTAGTCTCTAGGAAATTCCCTGTGGATGAGGCGGTAAGTTGGTATCATAGGCAATTAATACTCTTTGCCCTGTGGTGCTATAATATGAGCTTTTCAGTTGTATGACGACAGAAGCAGCTGCTTTGACGGTTGTTGTGTACAGTGGGAGCGAAGCTGCCAGTGAGTAAAATTACTGCAAACCCAAGCCATAGAGCTTGCCAAAAACCACTAAGATTTTCAATGTATTTACTTCTACTGTCCTAATCCAGCTTTAAACATCTGTGTAATTACTGGTTTTGGCAATATATGTGATGTATTAGCACAGTTTACTTTAGAGAACAAAAAACCAGGGCACATTATATTCTTGTAATAGAGTTAGTTTTATGGATTCCATATCATCCAAGCATAATTATGTATAAAATGCTAAAAGTGCGTAACCCATTGCAACATCTGTGACAGATGAATAACGTTAAGTAAGCAGATTAGTTTTGAGCAGTTTGCCTGGTATGTTCAGTTAAGTGTGATTGGGCCACAGCATGGTTTCTGAATGTGGCGATGTCTGTGACTTTTTAAAAAAAAGTTGTTAAATGTGTGCGATGTATATGTAATCAGATATCCACATATATACATTATTCTAGAAATCAGATTTTTAAATTCATTCTTAGTATTTTCCATTCTTTTGCCAGACGATTCCATCACCATATGGGATATCCATTTCCATCTTTAAATTGTCATTCTTTTGTGGTAACGATTCCAAAAAGATTTTTTTAAGGAGCCAGGGGTGCATGTGTGTGGGGGAGAATGTGTTGACATTTATTGCAAAGGCATAAAATATCCAAGGACCTTGAAAGATGTTTGAATCACTGTTCATGTAATAAAGGATTAATTTATAGAGTGTTTGCTCTGGGGTAACCATGGTTTAATCTTAATCAGGTGCTTGCTAGTAGTTCTTGCCTTGCCTTGCCTTGCCTTACCTTACTCTTCTGGTTTTCCCATGTTACTTCTACACAACTATTCCCCCTCTCTATCTATCCAGTGATTCTAGGACTGCTCTAATGTGGTGAGGTTTTTTCATGGAGAAATAAAAACAGATGTATTGTTTCATGGTGGTGTCAGTTAATCCTCTCCACATTTTTGAAATTGTGAATTGTTCTCTGTGAGAATCCTAGGAAATGTGATCCGTTTGTGGAACGATGTTGAGCAGTGCTTATGAGAGGCTTTCATCATGTGCCTTTTAAAAATACTTAAAATATAGATGGGCAGCTCCTGCACTAGATTACAGATGGACAAGCAAACTAGGCTAAACTCTGCTTTATGTGAAAGATTGTCCAAGCATATGTATGTAAAAAGCCTATATGAATACATTCTGTTTTAATAAACAATAGCCCTTTATGCGGAGATTTTCATCTCAATATTTTGCTCTAGTTTAATCTAAGTGATGTATTTATGCATACAACAAAGCACTTGTACCATAAATATATCACTTAGATTAAACTAGAGCAAAATATTGAGATGAAAATTTTTTCCTATGGCACTGATCCTGCAGTCTTTACTTGTGGGTAGTCCTTAGATAGGCAGTCCTGTTGAAGTTCTGTATCCTCCATTTTTGCATGTCACACAGAGGTGGTATTCTTCTGTCCAGTACAGTACCTCTGATAGGATTATGCCCCTCTTCTTGCTCTGCCTGGCTCAGGTGCAGAGCAGCATGTTCTCTCTCTTTGGTAGATAATTTTGCATTTTCCCAGACTGGTGGGAAGCAGGTTTGACCTGTTCCTTAAGGTAATTTACAATCAGCCAGACCGAGTTCGGTCTGTATTCTGTGTATTGCTGGCCCTCATTCAGAGTTCAGTTCTCCTACAAAGTGAGTCATGTTAAATCACTCAGTTCAAGCCTTGCTCTGGCATAAGCATTCCTCCAATAAAGCTGCACCTTCCAATTAGGGCGCAATTTAGCCAGTAATCTCAAATGTTGAGACTATTCCTGGTCCCCCGCTCCAGCTGCCTTAGGCTAGGTCTATGTAGGGTTGTCACGTGTCCGGTTTTCGACTGGAATGCCTGGTCGAAAAGGGACCCTGCTGGCTCCTGTCAGCGCTGCTGACCAGGCTGTTAAAAGTCTGGTTGGTGGCGCAGGCAGGCTTCCTGCGACTCATGGGAAGTTGCTGGCATCTCCCTCTGGCTCCTAGGCGGAGGGACGGCCATTCTGTGTACTGTCCCCGCCCCCAGTGCCAGCTCAGCAGTTCCCATTGGCTAGGAACCGTGGCCAATGGAAGCTGAGGGGGCGGCACCTGCAGGCATGGGCAGCACGCAGAGCCACATGGCCGTCCCTCCACATAGGAGCCGGAGGAAGATGCCGGCAGCTTCCGGGGAGTTGCGTGGAGCTGGGTAAGGAGCCTGACTGCACCGCCAACCAGACTTTTAACAGCCCGCTGCTTCCTGGGAGCTGTCTGAGGTAAGTGCTGCCCGGAACCCATGCCCTGAATCTCCTCCTGCGCCCCAACTGCTGCCCCAGCCCTGAGCCCCCTCCCACACCCTGAACCCCTCATTTTTGGCCCCACCCTGGAGCCTGCACCCCAGCCCAGAGCATGTATCCCCTCCCACACCCCAGCCCCCTGTCTCAGCTCGGAGCCCCCTCCCAGCCCCCTGCCCCAGTCTAGAGCCCTCTCCTGCACTCCAAACCCCTGCCCCACCCTGGAGCCTGCACCCCCATCTGGAGCCCTCACCCCAATCTCCTACCCCAGCCTGGAGCCCTCTCCTGCACCTCAAACCCCTCATCTCCAGCCCCACCCCAGAACCCACAGCCAGAGCCCTCACCCCTCTTGCACCCCAATCCCCTGCCCCAGCCCGGTGAAAGTGAGCGAGGGTGGGGGAGAGTGAGCGATGGACCGAGGGAAGGGAGGATGGAGTGGGAGAGGGGGCGGGGCAAGGGTGTTCGGTTTTCTGCAAATAGAAAGTTGGCAACCCTATATCTATGCTGTGCTGCTGTAAGGTCTCCAGATTAGCTCTCTCCCATTGACATAATTAAAACTCCTCCAACGAGTGGTGGTAGCTATATTGGCGGGAGAGCATCTCATGTTGACATAGCACTGTCCATACTGGTGCTTCTGTCAGTGAAACTTACATTGGTCAGGACTGGTTTTTTTCCCTACATCCCCTGACCAACAGAAGTTTTACTGACAAAAGTGCTCGTGTAGACATGGCGTTAGTCAAAGGTGAGGAGATGACTGGAATGCTGCAGGAGACGGACAATATAAACATAGATGAATTTGCTAAGAGAAGCTTTAGTTGCTGTCAGCCATGGGCCCTTGAATCGTTAGGTGAGATTTTAAATCCTGTTTTCATTCTCACCCAGAATCATGTGTGCATCTTGATACCTAGATTCTTTGTCTTGGGCGGTGGGGAAAAAACTAGCCAGGTTTTGTTAAGCCTGCTTCTGGCATCTATCTCCCCTTCCCAGATCAGCATGATCTTGGCAGCAGGTGTCTGACTAGCTGGACTGTGGTGGTGCTGGCTTAAAAACCCTGTCAGTCAAACAAATTTCCCCCAAATGGGTATTTTTCACCATTGGATGAAGAGGAAGGTTCTCACCCTCCAGCAGAGTCTGTAAGATAACTTAATACAGAGGGCCATAAACTGTATCAATATTGACGAGGTTACGAGGCTGACTTTTTCTAAGTGAAAGATGAGCTTCCACTCCTGATAGAGGAAGGAAAAGCTGACAAAGCTGCTTTGCAGTCACTTGGCTGTTGAGTATGTAATTTATAAAAGTTGGGGCTAATCCTGATACAAAATTGCATGCCATCTGCTCTGGGGGGGAATATATAGGTTATCTACAGATAAGTCTGTCTTAGGGGACATTTCCCTGCGAGTAGATTCTACTCTTGTCACTGGGGGAAGAAAGGTTATCTCTGTTTATAGAAGTCAGCAAGGGCATTACTGACAGATGTGTGAAGGTGGAATTTAAAAGGTCATTGGCTCTAGCCACATCCCAGCTAGAAACTGCTATATACTTGTGCTCATCACATGCCTTGTTAGAATGGCTTGAGGATTAAAGCAGCGGGAAGAAGTGGTAGCACCTTTCTGATTAGCTCGTGGGACTCAGGCCTTATATAAACTTAGCAGCCACTCAAGGCACTTTAATACCTCTAAATTAGGGTATCCCTGCAGTGGAGGCAAGACTTGCTGTTTGTTTTAAGATTTTGTTTTTCATGTCTCTGCATGAGATTCCATTTGGTTTCCTTACCTTTCAGTGTAAGGTTGTGGGTTGTGTAATTGCTTGCTGATTTATACGTAGTATGGATGTTCCCTTCCTCATTTGACTAAAAACAAAAATAGAACAGTCTGTCTCCTTATACTATACATCTTTGCTCCGAATCTTTGATCAAAATAGCCTTCTAGTTTCGGAGGAGAGGGATATGGTGTTCTTATCCCAGGGATGAGAGAAACAGGAACCAAATTCTAAAAACCAAGTTTTTGCATAGGCTTCTTTTCCCTTCCAATCTATACTTACCTTCACTGATTGTGTCCTTGGGGGTTTGAGCCAGTAGATAAGAGTAAACGCAGATGGATGGGTTTAATCAATCCTGAGAGGCTATCAAAATAAAATTGATGTATGCTCTATGTTCTTATAATAGTCATCAGTGTTTCACCATACAGAAACTATTCTCTCCACTTCCTCTTGTCTAAAGAGGCATCATATCAGTATCATCATGTGCTATAGAGGCTTATTCTTTGTCTTTACAGTTTCTGAGATGCCCCTGGGAACAGTCCCGGTTTGGATTTAAAATGGCTAAATTGGTTTGTTGCCCAAAATAAACCTTATATGGTATCAACAAAGAATTTATTTTAGCAGTTAACCCAGGGGAATTATCCAGGCTCTCTCAACATATAGGATATTTATCAGCATGCTGCTGTGTAGACCCTTGCCATCACTGGTATCTCTGATTTCTCTGGTCAATTGACATCTTCATTGCTATGCTCTTCTCTTTGGACTTGCATCAGATCACCTTGTGTTGGCAGAATGATGGTAACTGCTTTAAGAAGTAAAGGAGTTGGAATGATTTCTTACATGGATGATTGGCTTATTCAGGAAATGCCTCAGATTCAAGCCCTAGCTTGAATCATCCCAGCGAAAGCAATTTTGTGTCTTTGGGCATTTTCAGTGGTGGGAGTAGTAGTTAATAACAAGAATTTATTATAGCTTGTTTTAAGAGATTTCAGATGCACAGAACCAGTTTGCTATTTCTCAAATAACTTTTTAAAAGTCTGAATGTCCTTTTCTTAATCTTAAGCAGTTTCAGAAGGTTAATGTAAGGGGCATTGCATCTTTTTAGGCTCCTGATTTCGTGCTTGCAGTCAGTATCATGGGCTACATTTTCAAGCTGGAATAATTTAAAGCTACAGCTGATCCACCAGGGAATATATCTTTTTGGAAACTGTCATTTGTCCACCTCAGTTGGTCAGTCTCCTTTCATTACTGGCTTCAAAGGCCATGTATGCACAAGGAAAACTGATGATGATTCACCAGTGTCACAGCTCTGTTAGTGGTGGAAAGCTCTTGTGTAGGCGGGTCTTGGATATCTTTATTACCATCTTTTAACCTTGCTATTTTATTATTTGTCACGAAGAAACCACTAGATAAGTTCTTCGTTACTAGCATCCTGGTCTGGATTTGAATTGGGCAACCTAAGTGGTAAAAGTTCTGTATCCCTGAGAACCATCTAGTTCCCTTGACCATAACACTTTTTTATATCCGGGGGAATAGGAATATATTAAAGTGGGCAGACACTACCAAGATCCAGAAGCCATCTGTGTTAACGCCTCTTTAATTCCATTTATTCAAGGGCTGGTGTGCTCCAGTCAGTACCTTTGACTTTATGAACTAGTGAAGAAAATTCACAAGGACAAACATGGGATTTTGGTGTCCCCAGCTTGGGCTCCACTTGAGTAGTTTGTTGACCAGAAGGAATTCAGAGGTCCTCAAATCAGCTATTTACTCTACTTGTGACTTCAAATAACGGTGACTTGCCTCCACTTCTTGGGGATGTCTTTTATGAGGTCAAATATGGAAGAAATGAGTCTGTTGGAGCAAGTTGTTGACAGTTTACTGCATCTGAGAGACTTTGAAGGATTAGCCCTAAGGAATCAAGTGGCTGCCTTTTTGTACCTCCTTCAAGGTAATGACATTGTTCGCTGTGAAATCCATTGTTTTGTAATAGTACTTTTTTGTCACTTGAGTGGTGTAACCTCATCCCCATAAATTACATATTTGAAGCTTGAATTTCTTGTTAAGGTGACAGCCTTCCAGCAGTTGAAGAGTTAGCCTTGATTTCACACTGTCCCCTTTTAACAATGAAATATTTTTCTAGTGGCAACAGTTTCTGGCAGAAGGGTGGGACAAGGTGAAATTGCAGCTGTACATTCCCCTTTACCTTGATTCACAAGAGCTAAGTTGGCCTTTTGCAGTCTTTCATTTTTGGCTGGGGTTTCTTCTAGGTTTCACTTAAATTGAGACATTAATCTTTTGAAGTTAGTAATTTTGTCAATGAGGAGCTATTGGCAGGCAAGTACTGGTTGATTTGAGGGTCTCTAACTTGGAACACTTTTATACTTAGAGTGGAATTAAATCATGATTTTGATTCTGGTGATAGGAAATATGTACTTGAGAATCACACACACTTACTCCTCTTTGCATCCTATCTTAACAATGCCTAAAGTTAGCATAACTGAAGATGCTCCCGGTCCTGGGAATGCTGGATAGGAAAAGCCTCCATTGAAGAGGATTCAAGGCAGCAGTGCGGTTGTCTTTGCAAGCCCTTTGCATGTCTTTCCAGGCTTTTTAGATTGAGTAACCTTTGTTTGTGGTACAGCAATTGGTCACAGAGTTCTTAAAGCAATGGTGCCTTCCTAATTTCCTTGACTACTTTATATCTAAGTGGTGTGGATTGCTTCCCATAACCCTCGACTGACAGATTAGGGAATACAGAGTTGCTTATCTTTTAATTTTTTGTCTGTCTTGGACCTACTCCTTTGGAATGTCTCCCTTTGAGTTAGCATATTTTCAGGAAAATAGTATGACATATGCATAACAATGACTGTAGTTCATATTCCTCCTATTGAATAATTTTAAGAAGTGCTTATGGATGCCTCATTTGGTGCAAATTCTGTTCGAGGCTTTCCAGAAGAGAAGGTGCCAAAAATTTTAACACTGTTGTTTGTGTTGCTGGCTGTCACTCAAAGATGTAACACACAACCTGTCAGTCCAGATTGTTGGACTTGAGTGTTAGAAAAGGCATTTACTGGTAAATTATTTCTTGGTTCCTAGCGGAGAGAACAGGAGACTAGTTTATGTAGCGGTGTTCTGTATTACAGGCTTTCAATTGACTGGTATTAGGTGATGGTGTGATATTTGGGTTTTAGGGAGGAGAGGGGGATTTCTTCTGGGGCGAGGGATGTAAAACTCTGTGCACTCACTGTCAAGGACTGGTTTGCAGTTTGAGGATCCTGGTTCATAGCTCTGAGTTACCACATACTATTCACTTGTAAATACTGTTGTAATAAGTATACTTGCCCAATCCAACCTTGCATTTAAATAAAGCTAAACACACATTACCCTAGTAATGCTTACAATAATGAAAGGGCCAAGATAGGTGTGCTTATTTTTTCAGTAAAGAAGAAAAGTAATTGGTGAAAAAGAGATACTGCTATTCATCCTCTGCCTATTCCATTATTGGTAAAAGAAACCCAAAAGCTGTATGCTACCTATGGTGCACGCAAGAGCAGCTTTGGGCATGTTGCCACCTTATTATGTGAGCCCGTTGGATCTTGCAAGCTAAGTGTGGTCAGGCTAGTTCAACACGTGAAGGGGAGACTTCCCAACAGATAATTGGGAACTGCAGTTAGGATGGGAATTGTGGTTGAGTGGATGTGGTGGTACTCTTTATTTTGTGTCAGCTCTGTTGGATATTGTGCTGCCGAAGGTACTGTTGTTTGATTGATATGTAAAATGGAAATCATGACCTTTTGTTAAAAATTTCCTGGTACTTGTGAGAATAGGGGCTGGGAAATCTTATATCTTGGTCAGACTCAAATACTGGTAATTACATTTTCTCTTCCTAAATCGTGTAGTTCCATTTCTGACCTAAAACTCTGTGTGCTCTCATACCTACAATGTTCTACTCCAAAGGTAGCTATATTTCAGTGGTGGATTAAATTACCTTTGTGTCTAGTTTGTAAGGAGCTTTGAGGATCTTTTGGGGATGAAAGCTGCTGTGTAAACTATCTGCAAGGTATTTGAAGCTAGTGTTTCACTTATCAAACAGCTGCTCTAAAGGACTTCATGTATTTTACAGTTTTATCTCATGCAAACTGAAATATTTTTGTAGGTTCCTTTTTGATTTTCAGAACTGGAGGGATTGTGAGGGATTTCAGAGTATTAATTGTACCTCTCTTTTTTTCTTCTTTCAAGAGCTTCTTTAAAACGCTGGGGTTGTTGGAGTGGTCGAATTTTTCCTGGATTTGAGTGAGAAATTCAGAAGACTGAAGCCCAGGCTTACTGTCTACCTTTCACGGAGGCCCAGCCGTGAGAGGACAGAAGAAGGCACGTGGCGAATCATGACAGCTGACAAAGAAAAGGACAAAGACAAAGAGAAGGACAGGGACAGGGACCGGGACAGGGAGCGAGACAAGAGAGAGAAAGTGAGAGAGAGCGAAAACTCCCGTCCTCGTCGGAGTTGCACTTTGGAAGGAGGTGCCAAGAATTACGCAGAAAGTGACCACAGTGAAGATGAGGACAATGACAACAACAGTGCCACCACAGAGGAGTCCACCAAGAAAAATAAAAAGAAGCCGCCGAAGAAGAAATCTCGCTATGAGAGAACTGACAGTGGTGAAATAACGTCCTTCATCACGGAGGATGATGTTGTCTACAGGCCTGGAGGTAAAGAACCCTTAAAAATGTGCTAACGTGGACAGTAGTTGTGCACTTGCCTCCCATTTCTTGGCTGTCGCGTACAGCCCTGTGTGCATGAATTTGTACCCTGTTGGTTATAGCTGGGAGGGTGTGTGCTCTCCAGTAGGGGTCATTGCAGGAAGGGGCTAAAACACAAGCTAACCTCTTGGTCTCCTGTCCCTTACCTTTCCCCAAATTCTGGTTGGGCATGAATTCAAGTCTTGTTCTTAAACAAAACACCTGGGGCGATGTGGGTGGGGGAGGCCATGCGGGGCTGGAGCCCAAGAACAAAGCCCACCGCTTTGTGGCCGGAGCCTGCTGCCCCGCCACCTCAAGGCTGGAGCCCGAAGCCTGAGCCCCACCGCTCCTGGGAAGGTGGGGAACTTACAGGCTGCCTGCTCCTTCAGTGTTGTGCCCCAGATGTCTCCAGAGGGGAGCAGGGCCCAATCCCTGCTCACAGCCCCAACACCAAGGCAGCAGCACATCCAGGAGCAACAGGGAGTGGCTGCTGCTCTCCCCCCCCCCCCCCCCCCGGTCCCCTCTCCAATCACAGCTCAGAAGGCTGTGGCCAGAAGAAAAGCCCCTGGTGCCACATTTGAGAAATGCTGATCTAGAATGTGAGGTGCCTAATCTAAATTCTTAGGCTGGATCTATATGAGGAAAGTGACTGGCAGAGCTATTGTGAAATAAGTTATTCTGTGATAAGTGTTCAGAAGAGCTCCGCCTGTGGATGTTCTGTTCAGGAATTAGTGATTTTTATTTAGGAATAATTAATCTGGTTTGTGAGCAGAGTGATTATTCCTGAATAGTGTGTCTATAGGGGAACTTTTCTGAAATAGCTATTATAGAATAACTTACTCCACAGTACTGATGCCAGTCAATTTCCTGTTGTAGACAAGGCTTTATTCTTCACTGCTACCCCTACCCCTCTTCACTTTTATCTTCTTCCTAAATGCATAACCTCCCAGTGAGGGTAGATTAACGTGCACTAGACCAGTGTTTCTCAGTGCCGGTCTCTGAAATCTCCTGGGCACAGTTTAGGAAGGCAGCAAGCCGGCCTGTGATATCGAAAACCTGAGAAACACTGCACTCGACCATGTCAGCTTCCCCATGGGATAAACCTCAAATGCCAGTCTTGGTTTGTGTCCCTGAAGTTTGCTACTGGCTAGCAGCATAAATAATTTTCAAGTTAACCTAGCAAAATTCCTTTTTCTAGGTGTCTGGGCTGCCCCCAAAATGTGTAATGTTTTTATTGTGGGGGCTTCCCCATTAATAAGGCCCACCGTTTCAGTGGCCAGTGTAGGCAGCAAAGCTATGCTATGTTGCAGTGTTTCTTTTGAGCTTTCTACTCCAAGTGAGTCCCAGTTCTATGTTCTAGCCTGGCTGGTGTGCAGTATTTTGTCACGTTTCCACTACAGGCGTTCAGTTGCAACGTAAACATGCAATTCTCCTTGCTTATTTGCTGGAATTTAGAGAGTTTTCTGGTTGATATGGGAAGATACCTGGTAACTGTTGCAGTTGTTGTTCGATATTGAGGTAATGCCATGATCAGTAGCAGGCTTCTGTGTCACTGGGCACTGTACAAATTTGGTTAAACACAGTCCCTACCTCAAATAGGCTGCAATAGGCTCCTGATTACTCCTCCTTTTGTATCACTTGTTACTAGAATTTTATTGCCAGCCTTATAAGCACTCTTCAGGGAAGCAGTATTTATAGCAGCTGTGGCTGTAGCAATGAGCCTGGAGACCAGGAAGCTAGTACCCACTCTGCCATTGTCTTGTTTTTTGACACTAGACAAATCTCTTAATGTCTCTACATTGCAGTTTTCCTGACAGATTAAAAAAAAATAAATTGAATGCATACCAGCCTTTATAGAGCTCTTGGAGATCCTTCGGTGAAAGGCACTATATTAGCATTTAACATTTACTTATCAGCAGTGAAAACTGGTACTCTCAGGGTTTTTTTTTCCAGAGCAATAATAGGAATAACTTACACTTACGGTGGATTTTTCTGTGTGCCAGCTAATTTAATCCCTGCAGGATTAAATTTTTTCAGGATCTAATTTTTCCACGTTCAGTACTGACGTAGGAATTTAGCTATGACCATTGTCAGTTAGATTTTCAGACAATGAAATTCCACGTGGAAGTTTTTTGTGGAGATATTCTCATTTCTGATTGCAGCCATCATTTTGAATAACAAACTCTATGTTCAGAGTAAAGAATTTTGGAATGCTCAATACCATGAATAATTGCAGTTTCCTCTTTCACCATAAGTGGTATTTATCCTTGTCTCTCCTATCAAAAGAGCTAGCTTAGGGGCTTCACTATTTTTGTCCTGCTTCTCTGTAAATACATCAATGTGCTATAGTAACACTGCTTGAGCAAAACAGACACACACTCCAAAGGAAAACCATGGAAACTAATGATGGGAAACTTGTCTAATTTTCAAATGACGTGTTGTATCTGTGGAACATTAAACTTAATTCTTGTAGAAGCAGATGAAATTGGTATAAATTGCTTAAGTTGGTGATAGTGTGGATATGAGTGTGATCGACTCCTGGACCAGTTGGGTGATTTATTCTCATGTAAAGTGCTCTGAAAAAGCTGAAAAGTAATTAATGCTAAATTCTTTGAGGTTTTAAGGTGTTTCTCTTTAAGTTTTTCTTGCCTATGCAAAAGTTGGCACTTTGCGTTTACTAATTTATTTCCCAACAGCACATCTCATGCTTGACAGGTTTGAGATATCAATTACCATAATAGTTTTGCTCTTAGTAGACAGGACTTGGAATTGACTAATATTTGATCACTAGTGCAATAACAGCTGGGAGCCTGCATAAAGATAAACTTTGGGGCAGTCTGACTTTGTGTCATAGGATCAAGACCATGTACAGTGTTTTAAGAACAGCTGTTGTGTGGGCATGGAGGTGCAATGGGTTAATGCACTGGCTTTTCATTGCTGAAGGTCCTGGCTTAAAATCTAGATAGAATATCTTTTTGGTCTCTGGTAGTAGTCCACGTTATAGAACTTGGAATTAGTAATCTGTTTACGAGGCTCCCTGTACTGGAATATTAGAGGTATTCCAAGCTTGGGTAGAAATGCATTGGCAGAACAGAAGAATTTAATACAAAGCTTGCCTGCGCTGTGCCTTGGTCAAACCATTGTCAGTCTAGTTTTTGATTATTTTATTCACGTCTAGAAAAGAGAGCTTTGCAACCCACATGTCTGGGAGGGGGGTGGGGACTCTGGAAATCAAATCTCTTAGACTGTCAATTAAATGTAAAGGTCCATGCCTCTCTACACACTTATGTTTTCGTTTTCCACATATGCATGCGTACATACATTATTAACTTATAAATACATTTGTAAATATTTTAATTGCTGTGAAACATTAAACAGCTGCCACTTAGTGCCATCTCTGCAGTGGAAAGTGACAGCTGTTGAAAAGGGCACAGCAACACTGCATCCCAGTTAGGTGAGTCTCTTTCCGTTCTAGAGCAGGATGACTTTTAGTCCATTTTAGTGTGCCTGGCTTTCAAAAAAAGCTGTCCAACATTGGAGGACCTACATGGCTGAAAAGCCCTAGGACTGTAATGAGTATGGGGAAAGTTTAATTCTGAGCTCACACCTCACTATGCACCAGAGAATAAACATAGACAAGAGACCTTATAAATGTTGTGGAAGTGGGGAAAGCTTCAGTGATTGCTCATGCTTTATTCACCACAAGAGAATCCCCTTGGAAGAGAAACCTTATTTATGTACTAAATGTGGCAAAAACTGCAGTTAGGGCTTGTACCTTTCTATCAGCCAGAGATCACTGAGAGGGGAGAAATGCTATTTATGTACTGAATGTGGGAAAAGCTTCAATCATGGCACAGAGGTTTGAGAAACACCAGAGAATCCATACACGGTAAGAATTCTGTGAATGCTGGCTGAGCATCAATCAGACCTTATTAGGCACCTGAGAGCGCACATGGTTGACAATGTGGGTGAATGATCTGCTCCTACAAATAGAAAATACTTAATTGAACATTATTTTAGGAGGGGGGATGTTGCAAAACAAATTATAAGGGAGCTGGATGCCCAACTTCTGTTCCGAGGTCAGACACTAACTCCAGCCTCTGATAGTGGGCAAATCATTAACCACTCTGTACCCATTTTCCCAATCCCGCTCAAGGAGGTTGTCAGGCTTTTCAAATTGCTTAAAGAAGGGCAAAATAGTAGTATTAGGTAAGAAGATTTTAGCTTAACTCAATAACATAATTTGGACTAAAATAACTTTAATAACTTAATTGGAACTAAACTTTCTATTCAGTTACTAACACAATTGAAGATTCCTGGTATGAAACTTGGTTATTCACTTTCCTTTTTTGCCCTCTGACTTGCATCTCTCTCTCTGCTGCACTGACATTCATGGTTAGTGGTGAAAAATTACACCACTACAAGGTTCCTTGTAGGAGAGGCATGAGCTTAGCAACCATCTTAAAAGGTGATTAGCTGTCTGCAGGATATTATAAATAACATCTTAACTGGATTGCTGTCTTAAATGGTAGAGTGATTTCTGTATGGTTTTAAAGAAGGCTAAACGCAAATTACGATTTCATTCTCTAGCTTCTGATTTGCTTCAGTTACATGTGGTAGGAAAAATTCAGAGGCAATAGGGCTGGTGGTGCAAGTCACACAATTGTAAATGGGTGCAGGGGAGTCTAAATTGGTGAAACTTACATAGCAAAGTCCAGGAAGCTGTAAATTAAAGGTGTATGCAATTCGGGTAGCCTAATTTAACTTCAACTCTCCTGTTGGTTGCTTGTAAGAAAAACAATACATTTGATTTGATTTTTATCTGATGTCTTAAACTGAGGACTTCTCTGATCTCTATAGATGTTAAAGTTCCATCACTCTTCATACGAATAGAAGTTTATTTCTGTCTTGTGGCCAAAATTCCCTTCCAAATTAAACTCTGCTGTGCAGCACCTCTGTCTACCAGTTGGTTTTCTTTCTTATGGAAGAGAGGTAAATATTGGGGTCCCCCAAGGATCTATCCTGGGACAAGTGCTGTTCAACGTATTCATGAATGATCTGGAAAAGGGGATATAGTGAGATGTCAGTTTGCAGACTATACTAAATTACTCAATATAGTTGAGTTCAAAGCAGATGGTGAAGAGTTTCAGAGGACCTCAGAAAACTGGGTGACGGAGCAACAAAATGGCAGATAGATTCAGTGTTGATAAATGCAAAGTAGTGCACATTGGAAAACATAATTCCAACTATACATACTAAATGATGTGGTCTAAATTAGCTATTACCACTCCAGAAAGAGATTTTGAAATCATTGTGGATAGTTCTCTGAAAACATCTATTCACTATGTAGTGGCAGTCAAAAAAGCTAGCAGTGTTAGTAACCATTTGGAAAGAGAGAACTAAAATTACGGTATATCGTAATGCCACCGTATAAATCCATTGTACGCCAACATTTTGAATACTGCGTACAGAGAAAGGCAACAAAAATGATCAGGGTCTGGAACAGCTTCCCTACGAGGAGAGAGTAAAAAGACTGGGACTATTCAGCTTGGAAAAGAGATGACTGAATGGAGATATGGTAGGTCTATAAACTCATGGACGGGGTGGAGAAAGTGAATAGGGAAGTGTTATTTGCCCCTTCACATAACACATGAACCAGGGATCACGCAAAGAAATTTAATGGAGAGCAGGTTTAAAACAAATATAAGGAAGTACTACTTCACACAACACACAGTCAGTTTGTGGAATTTGTTGTCAGGGGATATTGTAAAGGCCAAAAGTATAACTGGGTTTAAAAAAAGAATTAGATAAATTCCTGGAGAATAGGTCTATCAGTGGCTATTAGCCAAGATGGTTAGGGGCAGCCCCATTCTCCGTGTCCCTAATCATTGGAATACTAGAAGTTGGAACTGGATGACATGGTGTGGATCACTCAAAGTGCCCTGTTCTGTTCATTCCCTTTGAAGCATCTGGCACTGGCCACTGTTGAAAGACCGTATACTGGGCTAGAGGAACCATTGGTTCTTATCTTATGTTCTTCTCAGCCCAGAAATGGCTGCATTTCACTGGTGTTGGATGTAGATAGTTAATAAAATTGCTTGGAATCCTTTTGGAAGAAAGATTAGATAAATATAAGATGCAGTATTTTACTGTTGAGAATATGAATGTGTGTGTCCCTAGTTAATGTTGCATACAGTGTTGGTACATGTACATCTACGCCATGAGTCTGAATTTGTAGCTTAGCCCTTATATTTTTATTTGAAGTTACACAAGCCCATATTGTGTAAACTTGGTTGGCCCTGTAGTATTTCCCCCATGTCTAATCTAGTTTCTTTTTTGTCTGGCAGCTATTGCTCTTCTTTTGTCCAAATGAATTTGTGATGGTAACAAATGGATTTATTACACAGTGTATCCAGATTTGCTTACAGGCTTCTTCAGCATGGGGTGTAGTGATGGTATAAGTTAGCTTGATCAAGAAGGTAAATTAGTTTCTCTTTCACCCTCTGTACCCAGTCAGATGATTTGGGTTCTGTTTCCTTCCATTTACAGTGACGACTGAGTCCATCTATAATACAGCCTTCTTCCAAGATGTAACCAGGTTCTAACAGGGCTGACTTCACATACAGTTCACATCCACACACAGCATGATTTATACATGGTTTTGAACTGTGTGGGTGTATCTTGTTTACGACCATTATGGCTCTGATTACATGATTGGCAGGCTGTAAGCAGATTCTAACCGTAATCTTCTGCTGTGCAGGCCACCTCTCCTAACCATATCTGCTACTGGAGTAGTCAGTCCTCCTACTGCCTGGCTGTCTGTGCAGGAGGATATCCCTATGTGGAAAAACACCCACAGTCCTCTGTGTTTAGGGTCAGCAGCTTAGACACTATAGGACATTTCTCCAGATTTTTTTCAGGGCACACTGTCATATACACCACTGAACAATATTTTTGATACATGGTTGTGAGCATGATGTTGTGTGGATTTGCTGACCTAGCTATATTTAACAAGTTTCTATCAGTAGTGTGAATAGGGCCTAGCTGCTACTTTGTGATGTCAGCCCTTAGTCTTGAAAGGAACTACATGCCATCATATCTGCTCTGTTTCAGTGTAAGTCTTGCTTCCATGAGTTCATACTCAATGAATGTCATATGACCTAGACAAATTGGAGGATTGGGCCAAAAGAAATCTGATGAGGTTCAATAAGGATAAGTGCAGGGTCCTGCACTTAGGATGGAAGAATCCAATGCACTGCTACAGACTAGGGACCGAATGGGTAGGCAGCAGTTCTGCGGAAAAGGACCTAGGGGTGATAGTGGACGAGAAGCTGGATATGAGTCAGCAGTGTGCCCTTGTTGCCAAGAAGGCCAATGGCATTTTGGGATGTATAAGTAGGGGCATAGCGAGCAGATCGAGGGACGTGATCGTTCCCCTCTATTCGACATTGGTGAGGCCTCATCTGGAGTACTGTGTCCAGTTTTGGGCCCCACACTACAAGAAGGATGTGGATAAATTGGAGAGAGTCCAGCGAAGGGCAACAAAAATGATTAGGGGTCTAGAACACATGACTTATGAGGAGAGGCTGAGGGAGCTGGGATTGTTTAGTCTGCAGAGGAGAAGAATGAGGGGGGATTTGATAGCTGCTTTCAACTACCTGAAAGGGGGTTCCAAAGAGGATGGCTCTAGACTGTTCTCAATGGTAGCAGATGACAGAACGAGGAGTAATGGTCTCAAGTTGCAGTGGGGGAGGTTTAGATTGGATATTAGGAAAAACTTTTTCAGTAGGAGGGTGGTGAAACACTGGAATGCGTTACCTAGGGAGGTGGTAGAATCTCCTTCCTTAGAGGTTTTTAAGGTCAGGCTTGACAAAGCCCTGGCTGGGATGATTTAACTGGGAATTGGTCCTGCTTCGAGCAGGGGGTTGGACTAGATGACCTTCAGGGGTCCCTTCCAACCCTGATATTCTATGATATGTTTGAGTGTTGGGGTTTGCTAGCTTTTCTCTGAACTTTTTTGAGTTAAAATTAACTATAGCTCCCTACTTCTGACCTTGCTAGGGACTATCTGTGTAATTCAAGGTGCTTTTACTTCAAGTCTGTCAACGCCACTCCAATTCACCATGGAGACCCTCAAAAGTTTGGGGACCACTGCTCTAGGTTATGGTCATCATGAAAAAGTTTGTTTCAGCTTCATTCCAGAGGGAAGAGACATGAAAGAAAACTTAGACATTAAGAATAGTGAGATCATTCTTGTGGATTTGCAGCTGATTCATTAACTTAAAATTAGCTTTCTTTGGGTATCCCAGCAGATTACCTTTGAGTGTATTTGGCGCTGGGTAGAGAAGGATCAGAATTCCTGACTGATCAGATTCCAGAAGTTTCATCATCAAATTTACCCCTCCTTGGACCAGGAAGGCTTTGTCTGTCTCCCAGGATCCGTGGGTGTATGTTGGACTTTGTTGAGTGGGCCTGTCTATTTCCATGACCTTTTTCCCTACATGTGTCTTGATGAATGGAATAAAAAAGAACCAAAATACTACATCTTATAGATCCCCTCTCCCCCCCTCCCCCACAGGTGATGGTCAAGGGGGCATTATTCTTCGTAAAGATTAGAACCTGACACACAAGGGTTTTTGTTATTACCGAGTGGACTGTAGTCATACCACCAATGATAGGGTGCAGGAATGTTGTTACGATAAAAAAAAAAATCAAATCAATTGAGGTGGATCCACAGAGAAACACTTCGCTGTAAATCATTTGGAAATGAGGGCAGTGTTGTTTTCACTTGCTATCCAGAACCATTTAAAGGGATCTACAAGGATTAAAAGGATTTGTAAGCATCCATTCCAGCAATGATATCAGTAGTTATATGCAACAGATGCCGCAGAGTAGCAGGAACAAAGTCCTGGTAGCAGAGAGGGTAAAAGTGCTTCTGTGGGAAGAATAGTACCTTTCAGCACTGTCTGTATCCTCCAGGATCCCAAAGTGTTGGGCATTCACCCTTGGGGAGGATGTTTTATTAGTCGGTGTTCCTTGAACTGTGTAAGCTCTGAACTCCAGAGTTGTAAACCACTGGAGGCATGGATAATAGAGAGATACCAGTCTTCCTTAGCAGAAGCAGAAATGCATAAAGGAACACATGGCATAAGTTCACTGATTTGCAGGTAAGACTGCAAACTGGTGTGTCAATTACAAGAATTGTACTGAAGTATTACCCAGCCAGAGCTATATCTTTGGTGTGAGGAAGATCATGGGGCATCTCTCTACCATCCAGTTGTTTAAAATATCTGAAAGGAAGGATATTCTTAACTCAACATCGTAGGTCTAATGCCCTAATATAGGTCCAGGCTTCCTAAATGTTATAACATCTCTAATGGCCAGAGTGATTTGGAGCCTCTGTTGGTGCTTGAAGAGCAGCAGCACACCAGCCCCCTCGCTTTGACTTGCTGGAAATAATGCCACTTACTGAAATGCCAAACACCACTTCTTATAGTATCTGTGTTCTTTTTTTAAATCTTTTTTCCAAATACTGAAAAATACCCAAATACCCCTAAACTTGTTAATTAAGAATGGACTTGATTGTAACTGCAGGTGGTAACAAGCGGCCTTTGAAACACTTTGGATAGTACTTGTTTGTTTTTAAGTATCTTCCTCTTGCTTAGGTGATGGAAACACAGAGTAAGGATAATACCAGTCTATATCCTGGAAGGTGCAGTATCATATTTTTCTGCCAGACTGCACCATATGTTGCTTAAGACCAGTTGTAAGATATCTGGACAAAGGAACAGAAGATCCAAAATTTTAGGTTATCAGGAGTTTTTACTCTGAGCATTGGCAGTAACACTTGCCTGTTTAAGTGCTTCATAACTAGCTGGATGAAATGCTTATTTAGTGTAGCTGAAGTTGCAAAAGGAAAGAGAGCGCTCAGCAGATAAGGCACACTCCTCTCAAACACAGGTAGGGGGAGAGGGTGGAGCCCTCCTTGCTAGAGAGCAGGAATGCTGTAATTTGGATCTTTGTTCTTTCTTTTGATAGACATCACTGCCTGAGACAGATTCATGTTACTCAACAGATTGTGAGCTTTCTTTATTACAAGTTAGGAAAGACATGATTTTTGAATGCTGCTGCTTCTGATAAGCTTGTAGGGAGGTACTACATGTAGTAATAGGATATTCTTCACAACTTTAGTCATGTTTGTCGAGTGTGGAGTATCTGGGCAAGTGTCGGAGAACACGACAGGACCTTAAACTGTATTTCTGCCATTCAGGATGTTTCAGACCCTCATCTTCTGGGAAATCTCCTATTGTTCTTATGGACTCTGGGAAATTACTGTCCACTTATTCCAGTTAAATTCAGGTTTTCCCAATCTTTGCTACTGGAGAAGATATCTTGAGTGAAACAGTTTGAGCACTGACTCCTTTGAGGGCATAGGTGATATGAGTTGAAAGCTTTGGTAAGAGTTCTGTCCCTTGGTGCTGTTTAGGAGCAAGCATAACCCCTTAAGCTATCATATGGATAGGCATCAGAGAACGAAAGAGACACTGAATTATCAGGTCACAAATGTACCCTTGTGAAATGCTGCTGCACAGTTGTCACTAGATATATCAAAGTGAGATCTTACATACTTTTCACATTGTGGTACATTCTCTGATTATATTTTAAGCAGTCATTTTTCAAAGCCAGTCCTTTGCAGGCTATGAAATAGTCTGCAGTCCAATGTGGCTCAGACTTGGAGCCTGGAGGTGGTGTATTATTACACTAGCACAGTGAGGAAAACAGTAGAAGCTGTCCGGTCATATTTTGTTTGTAATTTTTAGGCTTGATACTAATGTCTATCCAATGGACTGCATCAAGTAGAATTCCAAACACAGTGGAACCAGACTTATATTTACCTAGAATCTAATTGGACTGAGATTTCCTGCAGTTGTTAAAATCCACTGCCCTTCTGCATAGTGAGCGAGCATTTGAACTCCCACTCCTGAGGTTTAGCTTTTGCTGGCTCAATTAATTGTTAAATGTTCCCTTTATTATAATTGTATATTGTAGTAACTGAGGAAATTGCTGAAACAGTTTGTTTAATCTGAAATCCTCTGAGTTTTATAAAAACTCCTATTAAAAAAAAAAACAGGGAGAGGAAACAGTTTTGTGTTTTTAAGTGGTGTGGTGGTATTTGAGTTGGAAAACATTAGCGAAATTGAATGCAGGAGTTTGGCTCCTGCCTTGACAGCGATTGGCTTGTATTTGACATTGACCCATGTGTTTGTCATTCTTCCAGATATTGCCTTCTATTTTTTCTGACAGCTTCACCAGCTGAGAGGCAGATGTGCCAGAATTTAAAAATATATATATTCTAAGGCACTTTAAATATAGACAAGTGTTTTTAGGTTGGTGAAATTACTTAAAGGCATGTGTTATGGGGAAAAATACTCGACTGGGAATTTCAATTTGAATCCTATAGTTGAGCTGTTAGATAAAATGTAATGGGATTATTTACTATGTATCTCATAGGAAATAGTATGTATGTTTTCAGAAGCTATTATTAGAGACTGACAGCCTTCCTCCTCTCAGATTTATGCACCATGGGTCTGATTCTGCATAGGGATATGCATGGGTGGACCCTTCTGTCTGCCCAGGTCTTTGCTAGTTTGGAGCTTAAATTTTTTTGTATTCTGACCTGATCTGGTCTCCCTTTCCCTCCTCATTTTCAAGCTTGTATCACTATAAATAGTGAAATAGTAGTAATATATCATCTTAATAGCGAAGTATTTAGGGCCAGATTTGCAGCTGTTATGCATCTGCATAACTTCAGGAGCAGTGCTTATTTATGCAAGTCGATGAGCTGACCCTTATTTTTCATGTTTATACAGTGCATGTCTAACCGGCTCTAAATATGTGAACAATCAAATTAAAAAAAACCCAAAAAATTAAATCCCCTCATGATTATCATCTGAGATAGTGTTGTTTTTTTTAAACAGTAAGGACCACCCTACCTCTATTAAAACCAGCTGCTCTTAATCCACCTCTTCTTTGAATAAAAAAGAGTAAGACCGGCTGGGTAAATGGATGTGCCTTGCAGCATGCCAGGAAGGTCAACAAAGCATGTGGACAGAACAGAAAGTTTCCCTTTGAACTTGGTTGAAGCATGTTGAACTTTGTGACATTTCCAAATGCAGTGAAGTTCGTGTTGCTGCACAAATTATTATTTACCTTTGTTCTTTTAATATCTAGTGATTGTAGTTTGCTTTTATTCTCAGCATTTGAAATATTATGAAAAATGTTAATATAATAGAGAGATAAGTAATTCTATGGTGCAAAAATAATCCCACTGTAGATCAAGTGACTAATATTGGCTACTTACCTGTACATATAATATAGGCTCTCTAGTTCCTTTTACAGAGCACATCATTATATGCTAACGTGATGTTTAAATTGAAGACAGAATACAACAAACAGCTGGTTAGAGTTCTCTAATTATATTTCTGTTTTCCTTTTGCAAGGAAGAGCATTGAAGTAATGTTTCTGTAAGGCCCATTAGCAGAAATAAAATACATAAAGTGAACTTAAAAAGGTAAAGATAGTTATTTCATGTTCTCTCTAAATGTGGCAGGCATTGTTCTGTCTTGTTTTTGTGGTGGGGGCAGCTGTTAATACTTGACAGATGGAGTCTCACTTAAGGCTGATCAATAGAGGTTGATGCTGAAAATGGTTTCTTCTTGCTTTTGTTTGGTTATCTGCACAGATCCTGAAAAATGATGACATGGGGGTGGGGGAAGGGAAAGCAGAGAGGTTGGGAGTTTGTAGGAAGGGCTTTAATGTTAATCCAATATGTCATTTTTCACACTGTCCGTTTATGTTAATATGTAAAATGAAGAGAGCGCTTAATGGCTTCTCAGAGCAAATGAGTCATGTGCAAGTGCAGAATTTCAGACAAGGTGATCATTCTCTGTGGGCATTAGTCCTCTCTGATATCTTCAGCCCTGCATATCCTATCACAGTGCATCTTTTTGATTTGCTATCATTGACTGTTAGAGTGAAATCTGATTAAAAATCATCAGTACGCTGGAAGCTTTGTAAATTTGCATGACCTTATACAAAGACCGAGTAACACATGCTCCCTACACCAAATAGCTTGCACTCTAAAAATGATATAAGATACCTTGTAAAACTAAAGTATTTTGTGCTTTTGCAGGGTCTAGAGTGAAATTTCACACAAAGACCTTATTGTTAGGTTTTTGGTACATGGCAGCAGCAGCTATAATGGAAAAGTGGTGGTTTAATTACTATAGGTACTCATGGTGCACAGATACCAGGGGTTTTGAAAATTGCATTAGGGAATTACTTTTGCAGTAGATGAACATAGGAAGATTGCAACTCCTAAACAGAATAACACTTATTAATGTGGAATACAGTACATCTTTATAAAACTAGGTAAATGGAAATCTGAGTTAAAAACACTACTAGGAGTGAGTTTGAAGAACTGTAAAGGTGGGGAATTCCTTGAATCTGGCATTTTTCAAGAAATGAAGCTGGCAGATTATTTTTGTTGTTGTGGTATTTCATGGTCTTTGAGACTTTCTTGAAGTTTACTGTTTAGCCTTAATAGAAAGTTGCACCAGTTTTGGTTAGCACATCATTCTGAAATTTCATGGGGAGAGATTAATTTCTTCTGTCATCTGTGAATTAATGGAAGACCATACTATCTTGCAATTTAACTTCAGAATGTAGGTTTTGTAAAACAGTAGCTTTTCAATACTTTTATTAGTATATTAAAGAAAAAAGGCAATCAGTGTTGTGGGTTGATTGTAAAAGTTCACCTGCAATTTTGCAAACCAAACACATTTGTATAAGTGCATCAAAACGAATGCATTAAACTGACTATAATTAAATGAAACTGTTGTTCCTTTTTAATTGTTCAAATGGAATGTGAAATCAAGAGGTAAATACAGCTTAAACGTTGAAAAGAAAACTATATTTTAAAAATTTCATTTTAACTGTCTGCTGAGCTGGTAACACTGGGAAGGTATAAATAACTTAACAGTATTCTTTTAATTGTACTTAAAATAATTTCCCCCTGTAACCTGGTCATACCAGGCGAAAGACCGTTGTGGTGTTGGTCCTCCTTTCATCCTATAAAGGTTGTATTGAGCCAGGGATAACCAGAGGCAACAGGTTTGTCACAATGAGGAGAGGTCTGAGAGTACATGTGCAGAAAACAAGCTACAGAGGGAAATATTCCCACTCTGTCCAGATAAACAGGCATGGCTCTGCCCAGTCTTCCTCCTTCATTTAAAAGTCCAAGACATTATGGATGGTTTCACTGAAAGCTTTTCTTCTGGTATTGTATTGTAACAGGGGTGCTGATCTTATCAAACTGGAAGTCTTTCCAGTTTTGGTGACTCAGGTGTAGAACATTGTATTCTTCTTCAAGTGATGGCCCCTAAGTGTATTCCATACATGGGATACATGTGTGCACCATGCTTTTGAGTATGGAATTCTTCTCAAGCAGTGTCCATTGGCCTGTATACGCGCTGTAGCTCTCCTCGTGCTCTGAACTGAGGGCATAAAAAGTGGTGCGGGCCGATGCTCTGGTTCGTTAGTGCTGCCGGATGGTCTGAGTTGGTATCTTTGGTGTTCTTGGCTCCTTTTTTACTGGAGCAGTTTTTCATAATTTTAACCATCTTTATAGTATATTTTAACACAGTATAATTAGATAAAACAGTATAATTAGATTAAAAGGTGATGATATCACTAACAGAGCTGTAACACCAGTGAATCATCATCAGTTCTGGCCTTTATTGTTTTTGTTCCCCACCTGGGAATTTTCTTCCCAAGAAGTCTGAGATTATGCCCAGGGTCCTGGGGTTCAAAAATTGTTTGCTGCCCGTGCTCCTTTTCCAAACATCAACGCTGCCTGGGTGAGGCTCATATTTCTACCAAGTCAGCATCTGTTGCTCTTTTGCCTCTAGAACTCATGAGTCAGGAACTGAGACTCAAAACATCTTATGGAGAAGGCAATTAAGCCCCAATCAAATCTAGGCTGGGGACCTCCCCCGCCATGATATCAGTCTCACCAAGCAGGCAGTGCTCCTCTGAGCACAAGTGCAGGAATGGAGGCTAAGACTGTTAAGCCTAAGAAGAAGGCTTCATGTGAGAACAAGGAACACTCCAAATGACATAAGGACAAGACGTCTTTGTCTAAAACTGGCCCTAAGAGAGAGGATCCCTCCCCAACCTCATCAAAGTCCGGAGAGCTGGCACACACAGGTGCTAAGGACTTAGACCCCTGTAAATCTTCTTGACATGAGAAGGGAGGTGCAGCAGGGTATGGATCTGACAGTTCCAACGTGGGCTCCAATGGTGAAGGCTTGTGATGAAAGCTCCAATGGTGAAAGCTGCTGGTGCTCCCATCTATTTTTAGAGCGGATGCGGGGCGGTAGTGACACAGCCCCAGAAGGTGCCAGCCACCGTGGGGACCAGGGAAGCTCTGGTCCCGACTACTCAGCCCTAGGGTGCGAGAAGAGTCCGTTGACCATCTCAAACCCACATCTCCCCGGAGGACATTTTTGCTGTTCCCTCTCCGCATTCACCTCTCCTAGCGGGACTGTTTCTATTCTGGGATGGCGTTACACCAGAGGAAGAGACTATCTGACGATGCAGAGGGGTGTTCCCATCCCACCTGCCAGCCTTGAGGCGCAACCATTGGTTCTGCCAATAATAAGATACGGGATCCGGCTTTCTCTTCCGTTGAGTCTGAGGCCCTGCAGGAGTCTCTGTGGCATCTGGCAAGAGGTGGCATATAATAGGAGCTCCAGAAGATCCAGGGTCTGTCCCACGATGAGATAGGATTGGCCAAAAGAGAAGTGCCATGGGGAGGGGAGTGTCCTCTGCCAGTTGTACCATCCTGCTGGCAGTGTTTGGGAACCATGGGAGCTCTACCCTAGACACCCAGGTTTGGTGCAGGAGTCCTGTTTGACATCGTCTGAACATCCACAACTGGAGTATTTGGAAGGGGAATGTGAACAATGTGAACTGGTTCTGATTGTTCTGGGAGCAATCCTGTCATTGTCACTGGATGAGGAGGTTAGTCTGTTTCTAGGTCTCTGGCATGTGATGTTAAGCAATATCAAGAGCTCATGCAGGGTGGGCGCAAAGCTACAGCTTCAGCTTGAGGAAGTTCAGGAGCCTTAGCATAGTTCACTCGACATTCTTTAACTTTCTGGACCCCGTTGAGTATAGATGCCAGGTGTTTTTTGTCGTCCTTGTTTTTCATTAATTTTGTCCAAACAGGTGTGTGTAATATAAAGACTTTTTTTTTTCTTTTAGAAGAATAAATAAATATAGAGCAAAGGCATCCTGTTGAAGCAGAATAATCTGCTATAAGATCAGCATTACAGCAGCTGCACTAATTTGTTCTGCATAGAAGGCATTTCAAAGCCACTTACAGTTTAAACAATGGCAAAATCTCCCATTTCATTTTAGAAAACAAGTACTATTTAAGCATTTTAGATCCAAATACCTTATTCAAAGCTGCTACGTTTGACGGTAAAAATGGCAGGTGCATGGGTACCAAATTGCCAGACAAAAGAGAGAGTAACTGAGAATTTGACATAAATGTTCTTTGCAGCACAGCAATCTTATAAGAGACAGAGAATGCTGCTATTTTAAACCTAGAATAAAGTGGAAATCTACCCAATCAGAGATTTGAAATCACTGAAGTGATGCATTCACTGTTTCTGATCGGGGTGCTCCAACAATTTGGAAAATGGCACACTCCTTATCTGTTGGCCTAATCAGGTACCTCCATCTATCAGGTGATAGACTGGGGAGATTTAGAATACATCAAGTACTCTCATAAATTTTTTCCTGAGGATCTCAAAGGGCATTGCAAACCAATCTCTTACAATCCCAGTTTAGATTTTCTTTTTAATAGCTTCTCCTCCTCAACTTACCTTTCTAAGTGACTCCTGGAGTTGGTGGTACAGTAGAATTGAACCCAAGTGTCCTGATTCCTTGTTTCCTGGCATTTATATGAACACTTACATAACAGACCATGGAGGCCTAAAAGGAGGATTTCTAACCTGTTGAGAATCAATGTGCATTTAAAAAAATCTTTGTGAGTGTTTTATTTACCAAATGTATATCAGTGACTTTTTTAGAGGCATTTTGGAATCTCCAGTCAGTGTAACTCAGTGTCCCTCTGCAGTTTCTCCTACGGGAAATACAAACGTCTACCACTAAATGCATATCTTTTGCATAAGTCCTACATATCCAATGTTTGTCCATGAAAACTGTTCATATTTTCATGTTTGGGGATGTTAGCTTTGAAGAAAGCTAAGGACTCTGCCAAACCACTCTAATTCAGTCAGTTATGTAAATATAAATTACATTATTGTAGCACTTTTCATCCTAAAGGATCCCAAAGCATTTTATAAACTCTGTAAAGAGCAATTGAAATGTGACAACTTCTGGTGGGGGAGAATGGCAGCTAAATAGATGTTTGGAAAAAACATATTTCACAATAGCCGAAAGGCAGAAAGGACTGACCTTTTAGTGACACAAATACAGTAACTTAATCTACCCTGAAGGAGAAGGTGTTGTCAACCGAGCTCTTAGGCTTTCTGGAACAGCCAATCAGAGTAGGATATTTCTAATCTGAAGTTGGGACAGTTGAGACATTTCCCCTGTCTTGTACATTTGTAGGAGGGAGGAGACACCCAAAAATCCATCAACAAACCATTCTGGTGTGAATTAGTGACTGAGCATCCTTAATTTTGTTTTTGTCTCTTGGTATTTTCTGACTCCTGATTGCTTCTCTGTAGGAAAATCAAAGGTGTATCAGAACCAAATCCAGATCAATCTGTATGTTAGTGTTGCAAGGGGAGCCTTATAAAATATTGTGGGCATGCATAGACAGTGCCGAAAAAATAAGTGGTGTGGGAAATCATGTAGCTTGATGCTTGAACTGCAGAACAGTTGCTTTTATAAAATTGGGAACTGCAGACTACAATTAACTGTCATTAATTTTGTTGAATAGAAATATGTTCCATTTACTGTACAATCAGGGGCCAGGCTTGAATGAATTTAAATAGATGAAATCTAAATTATACTGACAGTCCATTAAACAGTAGCAGAAACCTCTTAAAGAAAATGGATTCACCATGATACCGGTTTATAATAAAATCATTTGCCAAATAAGAACTGCAGCCCAGGCGTCCTGAATACTCCTGTGTATTTCAAGTGAGCACTGCAAATTGGTTGAACCATTTATTGCTGAACCAGGGCTCCAGCACGTTGTTTTCTGACAAAGAGCCAGCAGTGTTGCTTGAAATCCGCTCGGCAGGAAGTGACACTAAAAGATCAGACTAGCAATTTGTTTGTTGTCAGCCGTATGGGGGAAAGAGGTAACTTTATACCTCCCTACCTGTCACTGCTGATGTTTTTCTATTGAAAACCATGCATAGCATGTTCCTAGTGCATTCCTCTTTGTATTTGTTTCTAAAACTTAGGTTATTAAAGCAGCACACTGTTCATTTGGCTGTAGTTAAAGGTCTGTTGGTGTTTCCATTATTGACCCATATTTTAAGGGGTTTGATGAGCTGGCCTTATTCATAGAGGTCAGGATTCACTGAACATGGAGAGAGGGTAATTTTCAAACCAATTGAAAGGTACGCTATATTGTGGATATGTATTTTTCTGGGTATTGAATGTTTATCCTTCTTGTTACACAATAAAGCAGTTACAAAGAGTGTGGTGTTCTTAATGTACTGTTGTTTGATTGTGAACTTGGCTATTGCAGATATTTGTGTTGTCCTCCTCATAGCTATTCTATTTATTGTGCTAAGTAAACAGTATGTGCTTTCAGAGATTGTGAAGATTATATCCTTGTCTGAAAGAGCTTATATGGTAAATTTGGTCCCTATTTAATCCTCCCCCCCAAACCCTTAAACTTG
Organism: Lepidochelys olivacea; assembly: GCF_965140295.1. Classification (NCBI taxonomy): domain Eukaryota; kingdom Metazoa; phylum Chordata; order Testudines; family Cheloniidae; genus Lepidochelys; species Lepidochelys olivacea. Next base: position 20,755,774 of record NC_140428.1, read on the forward strand.
CATTACATTTAAAACAGTGAAGTAAACCAGATCCTTCTAATGAGACTATTGCTTTGATTTCCAGGACTTCTCAGGAGACTGTACCCTTCTAGGATTCCTCTGACCAACACTCTATTTGTATTGCAGTACTGCCTAGATGCCCCCTTTTTGCTGAGCCACACACAATAAAAGATGGCCCCCGTCTGAAAGTTTGAGATGAGGGACAACAGGGGTATGTGACAAATAGGAAGCACAAGGTTACAGTGAGATGATAGTGATTAGTGTAATAAGCAGTGATCTCAGCACATCAACTGGCTGGCCATTATCCCCATTTTCCTTTTATGCTGAAGTTGCTAAGAAGGGAGAACGTTAAAGATCTAACTTAATCTTTTGAGAACATTAGACTTTCAATGCTATATATCTGATGGAAGAGAAAATGAGAGGGACTCTGGACAGTAGGCAGAAACTGGGATGTTTGTGCTGGGAAAGGTATTTATGTTGGAGCTCAAATTGCTTTCAGCTAGACTTCGAAAGCTAAGGTTGCGACTGTTCAAGTGAAAGCAGGAGGCTGTACACGTTCCATGTCGGTGGCTTTCAAGGAATATATTTTCTGTGGAAGAAAAGTGCAGTGAGGAGAGCCTCAGGCTTTTATGCTTGGATGATGCAAGTGTTGACTCATATATTAACTAAAACCTGCAAGGCTCCTAACTGTGATGGTGTTTACTGTGTGCAGTACGTTATTAAAGGCAGAAAAGCTTCATGTGCTGAGGTTTATATTCTTCCTTTTACAAAGCCTACGTGTTCTAGCTCTGATTTTTTTAAAGGGTCTTTTAGCACGTAAGCAATATCCTTTGGAATGGGGACACCTGGGATGATCACCACAAGCTCAAAGATATAATGAATCAGTGCCATGTGTAATGGCAATGTTTTCTGGCTCCAAAGGGTTGGTGGGGGAGATTTAACAGATATTAATTTAATTTATAATGGTTCACATGAAAGAAAGAAAAAAAGTAAGTAGGCAGGTATACTGCTTGCAGTAGACAGGCAGTGAATCCCATGGGCTACACCATAGGAATTTTAGTCCTTTTTCATTGGAATGATGTTGGCTATGAAGTCTTCGCCCCCTCTCTCCCCCCCGCCCCAGCTATAGAATCTGCCAAGTGGTGGGTAATAGTCTAGATCAAACTATCTATCTTTACCATATGTCTGAGGAGAATGCCTCCTGCTGTAAGGCTTCTTCCTTGCACTTCACTGAGAAGATTAAACAGATTCACAGCAATGGTGCTGGAATTGTGGGATTAATGCCCATAACCTAGAGGACAGATGTCCCATCGCTGACTAACGGTAAATTAGTGGACAGCTTCTCCAGCCCTTTACTGACCAAGTGTAAATGCCTCCTTGAAGGGAGGGCAAGCCTTTTTCAAATAAATAACCCTGGGCCGCAACAGTTTCTTGAACTTTCCCTTTAATGCTGTTGCAGATGTCAGCAGAGAAGACGCTTGTACCAATGGTGATGTGGGACAGAGGTGGTCAGGAGCAGATGAACAGGCGGAAAGTGGAGGGATAAAAATGGAGGGCTGTGAAAATAGGCACAGAAGTCTTTAGAATGCAAGGATAGTAGTTTTGAACTGGTCCATGAAAAGAACAGGAAGTCCATGGAGAAGTTGCAACTTGGCACCGTTATTGCATGCTTCCCATGATCCTTCTCCATGCATGAGGTGGACAGAAGCATTCTGTTCTGTGTGGCTGGACTGTAGATAGCTAGCACTGGAAGAAAAAGATTGCAATAGTCGGAGAATGATGTGAAGAAGGTAATAGACATGGAGTCGAGTGAGTGGCATTCATGGGCATTTGTTGCACTATCTTATTCCATTTTGCTTTGCAGCAGATTCTGCTTGATGAAGTTTTTATGCAGATATATGCATTTCCCTTCTTGAGCTGCCAGGTGTCAGTAACTGTAACTGTTATTCCATGTCAAACTATGTCCTGGAATGATAACCTGGGGATTTACTCAATCTAGAGGTCTCAACATACTATATTTGAATGATTTATTTGCTGTTATGGTCCATAACTAACTAAAAAAATAATCATCCAAAGCACAGGACTTGGTGGTGATGGGGGACTTGAACTACACAGATACCTGTTGGGAAAATAACACAGCAGGGCACAGATTATCCAACAAGTTCTTGGAATGTATTGGAGACAGTTTTTTTATTTCAGAAGATGGAGAAAGCTACCAGGTGAGAGACTGTTCTAGATTTGATTTTTGACAAATAGGGAGGAACTGATTGAGAATTTGAAAGTGGAAGGCAACTTGGGTGAAAGTGATCATGAAATGGTAGAGTTTGTGATTCTAAGGAATGGTCAGGAGGGAGAACAGCAAAATAAAGACAATGGATTTCAAGAAGGCAGACTTTAGGAAACTCAAGGTAAGATCCCCTGGGAAGCAAGTCCAAGGGGAAAAACAATTGAAGACAGCTGGCAATTTTTTAATGAGACATTACTAAGGCCACAAGAGCAAACTATCCCACTGCGTAGGAAAGATAGGAAGTATGGCAAGAGACCGCCCTAGCTTAACCAGAAGATCTTCAGTGACCTAAAAATCAAAGAGGAGTCGTATAAAAAGTAAAAACTAGGTCAAATTACGAAGGATGAATATAAACAAATAACTCAAATATGTAGGGACAAAATTAGAAAGACCACGGCACAAAACGAGATAAAACTAGCTAGAGACATAAAGGGTAACAAGAAAACATTCTACAAATATATTAGAAGCAACAGGAAGACTAAGGACAGGGTAGGTCTGTTACTCAATGGGGGGAGGGAGGGAGAGAAATAATAACAGAAAATATGGAAATGGCAGAGGTGCTTAATGACTATTTCGTTTCGGTTTTCACCAAGAAGTTTGCTGGTGATTGGACGTCTAACATAGTGAATGTCAGTGAAAATGAGGTAGGATCAGAGGCTAAAATAGGGAAAGAACAAGTTAAAAATTACTTAGACAAGTTAGATGTCTTCAAGTCACCAGGGCCTGATGAAATGCATCCTAGAATACTGAGGGAGCTGACTGAGGAGATATCTGAGCCGTTAGTGATTATCTTTGAAAAGTCATGGGAAGACGGGAGAGATTCCAAAAAACTGGAAAAGGGCAAATATAGTGCCAATCTATAAAAAGGGAAATAAGGACAACCCAGGGGATTACAGACCGGTCACCTTATCTTCTGTACCTGCAAATAATTAAGCAAGCTTTCTTTGGCAGCATAACAAGCCTTCTGGATGGGGGGAAGGGGTAGACATGGCCTATCTGGATTTTAGTAAAGCTTTTGATGCTGTCTTGCATGACCTTTTCATAAACAAACTAGGGAAATTCAACCTTCATGGAGCTACTATAAGGTGGATGCAAAACTGGTTGGAAAACCGTTCCCAGAGAGTAGTTATCAGTGGTTCACAGTTACGCTGGAAGGGCATAACGAGTGGGGTCCTGCAGGGATCAGTTCTAGGTCGGGTTCTGTTCAATATCTTTCAGTGATTTAGATAATGGCATAGAGAGTACACTTATAAAGTTTGTGGATGATACCAAGCTTGCAGGGGTTACAAGTGCTTTGGAGGATAGGATTGTAATTCAGTTTGTCCAGATCATTTTGGAGAAATGGTTTGAAATAAAAAGGATGTAATTCAATAAGGACAAATGCAAAGTACTCCACTTAGGAAGGAACAGTCAGTTGCACGCATACAAAACGGGAAATGGCTGTCTAGGAAGGAATACTGCGGAAAGGGATTTGGGGGTCAAAGTGGACCCCAAGCTAAATGAGAGTCAACAGTGTAACACTCCTGCAAATACATCCCAGAATGATGTTGGCTTCGTTTGCAAGAATGTTGTAAGCAAGACATGAGAAGTAATTCTTCCACTTGACTCCGCGCTGATTAGGCTGCAACTGGAGTATCGTGTCCGGTTCTGGGCACCACATTTCAGGGAAGAGGTGGACAAATTGGAGAAAGTCCAAAGAAGAACAAGAAAAATGATTAAAGGTCTAGAAAACCTGACCTATGAGGGAAGACTGAAAAAATTGGGTTTGTTTAGTCTGAAGGGAAGACTGAAAGGGGACATAACAGTTTTCAAGTACATAAAAGGTTGTTATAAGGAGGAGGGAGAAGAATTGTTTTTCTTAACCTCTGAGGTTAGGACAAGAAGCAGTGGGCTTAAGTTGAAGCAAAGGAGATGTAGGTTGGACATTAGGAAAAACTTCCTAACTGTCAGGGTGGTTTAGCACTAGAATAAATTGCCTAGGGAAGTTGCGGAATCTCCATCATTGGAGATTTTTAAGAGCAGGTTAGACAAACACCTGTCAGGGGTAGTCTAGATAATACATAGTCCTGCCATGAGTGCAGGGGACTGAGCTAGATGACTTCTCGAGGTCCCTGCCAGTCCTTTGATTCTATGTACGTATGTCCATGTAGTGAGATGAATAGCAGTCTGGTCATCAGGCAGGATTCGGCTGGAAATTAAGTGGTCTGTGGATTGTGCCTCACATAATTACCAGAAGTGGGCAGAACTTCAAACACTTACTAGCAAGATGACAGGTTTCAGAGTAGCAGCTGTTAGTCTGTATTCGCAAAAAGAAAAGGAGTACTTGTGGCACCTGAGAGACTAACCAATTTATTTGAGCATAAGCTTTCGTGAGCTACAGCTCACTTCATCGGATGTATACTGTGGAAACTGCAGAAGACATTATATACACAGAGACCATGAAACAATACCTCCTCCCACCCCACTCTCCTGCTGGTAATAGCTTATCTAAAGTGATCATCAAGTTGGGCCATTTCCAGCACAAACCCAGGTTTTCTCAACCCCCCCCCCCCAAAAAAAAAACACACACACACACAAACTCACTCTCCTGCTGGTAATAGCTTATCCAAAGTGACCACTCTCCCTACAATGTGCATGATAATCAAGGTGGGCCATTTCCAGCACAAATCCAGGTTTTCTCACTCCCCACACGCAAACTCACTGTGTGTTTGGGGGGGAGATGAGAGAACCTGGATTTGTGCTGGAAATGGCCCGCCTTGATTTTCATACACATTGTAAGGAGAGTGGTCACTTTGGATAAGCTATTACCAGCAGGAGAGTGAGTTTGTGTGTGGGGGGGCGGAGGGTGAGAAATCCTGGATTTGTGCTGGAAATGGCCCAACTTGATTATCATACACATTGTAAGGAGAGTGATCACTTTAGATAAGCTATTACCAGCAGGAGAGTGGGGTGGAAGGAGGTATTGTTTCATGGTCTTTGTGTATATAATGTCTTCTGCAGTTTCCACAGTATGCATCCGATGAAGTGAGCTGTAGCTCACGAAAGCTTATGCTCAAATAAATTGGTTAGTCTCTAAGGTGCCACAAGTACTCCTTTTCTTTTTGTGAATACAGACTAACACGGCTGTTACTCTGAAACCTGATCTGTAAAGGGATTCAGAAGGAAGTAAATTTGCTGTGTGAAGGGCCTCCTCTTTATTGTATGATGTTTAGTTCTATCTCCTCTTTTGGCTTTCTTTCCTTTTCTGACGAATGGTGTTGTTTGCAGATGCTAAGAGGCGGCAGTAGGCACTCAGAGACACCACTGTGCTAGTATTAAAGTGGTGAGAAATGATGAAGCCAGACAATTCAAAATGAAAGCAGACTCTCTTCAGTCATAGCATGGCTTGTGCTAAAGCTTCACAAGGATCTGAAATCACTGAAAAATGGTTACAGTAATTAGTCCTGGTTAGCATAAGGATAGATTCCATTGTAGACTTAGAATGAACATATATTTTTGTCTGTGGATTTTATTCTCTTAGTGATGGAAAGAAAAAGAAATGTGGTGCATGACAGGTAACATGATGGCATCCCAGTTTCAGTCGTTTAATATTTGTGAAGAGCTTCGAGATCTTTTGAAGGAAGACTCTTAAGTGTGAGCTTTTATTTATTACATAGATTATTCTGGCACTCACACTGTTTATGGTCCATTACACACATAATATTTTAAGCTTCTTCTAAAGAAATATATATATGTATTTGTACTGCTGCAGCAGCTGCTGTTGGCTGTCTAGTAAATATGCATTTTGGTATAGGTAAGTTTGAAAATGTATGTTGTATACCTGAGGGACGGAAACTCCTCCTCCGCTTGGCACCCGCGAGAGACTCAGGTTCATAATATAAAAATGAATTAGACTTTTCTTTTAAAATGTGGATTTTAGTTTGCGTATTCATATCCAACAGACAAATCCCTTGTGTGAATCTGCCTGCTGCACGTTCAGTCTGTCATGCCGAAAGTCTCTGTTAGTTTGTTTTGTTAAAAAAGATTACTATGAATAAGCAGTGGCAGATTTTTCAACATTAGTATATTGGCTAATTCCTCCCCAGCCTCATCCCCAGCAACATAAAGTATTTGTCTACTAAATCATACTGATTTAAATCCATGGGTCACTGACATCATGTTGTGGATTCTCAGGGAGGGAGGTAGACAGAGAGACTGTATATCACTTGTTCTCCCAATGATGATCCACCCCCCATCTGCTCTGTAATATTACGGCAGTATAAAGGAGGCAAAAGTAATTTAATGCACTGGGTTTGGTTGTTTATATGTGTTCTCCTTTTTTAGTATTGGAATTATTTCTCTCACTATGCGTAGGTCTTGACATTTATTAAGACTGAATCTCCCCTGGGTGCCTGCAGCCCCCAATCATGTATTCAGGTCACTTTTTAGTTAGGTTCCATCCGCCTGTTTATTATGCTACCCTTCTGATGTTGGTGTCATTCATAAATTTGATCATTAATTAAATTTACACCAGATGAACATTCGTCAAGGGGAAAAAAAACGCGGTTGGAAGAAGTTCTTGTTTTTTTGTTGGCTTTTTTGACACTGAAACATTTAGAAACCCCCCCAAAGATGCTCTGACCTAGACTGGGTTGTCACTAGTATTACTGCTAGAAGATGAACAGATGCTCCACCACTAAGATAGAATCCTCTCTGTAGATACATGGGAATGCCCTATGGACTATAATTTGAAAAAACACTGGTTCAAATCACAATAGCATTTGCAGATGCCTCTCAGTGAATGATAAAATGTTATGCTAGAAGAGCAAAACACATCTCAAATTTTATTTACATTTGTGTCACTTAAACTGCTGATGCTCATTTTCAGCTAACTTGAAAAATAAAAAGATAAGAAAAAAATTAGCTTCTTGCCCTGAGTCTGACATGCCAAATTCCCAGTCCAGAACATTGGAGTCCTAAACCCCTGAAGTTAGGAGTTTATAATGGAGATGTCGACACAAAGCTCTGCTATAATTTTCTTCTGACTTTATCTTATAAATGAATTAAGAAGCTGGGTCAGAACAGGGCATTCTTTCAATTTCTGTTGTCAATTGGAGACAAGCTTGACTGATGCTGATAAAATTATGATTTCAGACCACTCCAGATTCTAATCCCTCTGTTTTATGTCTTTCTATAAAATAAGCAATAGGTTTAATAGCTTTTCTTTTTTCTTTTTTAAAAAAATAACACCTTGTGCCAAGCTCATTTGACTTTATCAAATGCTGCCACAAAATGATTCACAGCAAAAGTCCTGATGGATAGCGACTGGCGTGATAGAGTAGCCTGTTTTACAAAGCATAGTGTTGCGTGTAGGAATGTGGCATATGGATTCACAGGCGTTGTTGGATAAGTCAAGTTACCATGGTTTCTTTGTAAACACTCAGCAGGAAGTGACTTTTTGTTCAATAACAAGGCATTACCGTTTAAGTAAAAAAGGAAGGCTGGTACACTGTTTGTGGGGATCCACCAGCCCAGATGCTAGATAACTCCTCTATGGGGTACTATTATTCAGGCAGGATTTAGCCAACCAGAACTGAAAGTTTGTTCTTTGCACCATTGCTATACAGCTCATCCTGTCTCTCTCTCCTGCAAATTTATGTTCCATTTTTCTTCAGTGAATTTAACTTTTTATGCGCATGTGGCATCTAGCAAAGAGAGAGTGCTTTTAAAAAAAAGGGGGGGGGGTGGGAGGGGGTAGAAAATGCTCCATCCATTACCTTGTGTCTTCAAGGGTTTTTTGGGGGGGCCTGAACACCACTTAAGTCGATAAAGCTACGCCAACTGCCCCTGATAGTTGAGCTCTCATTCTGGCTGGAGTTTGTTGTTGGCAGGCTTCAAACAGTTGCAGTGATTGCTTTTAGCTATTTGATACCTTACAAATCCTTTAGGAATATGTGTCACAATGAGCAGCATTTGTCAGTTTGGGAGTTTCTTGTAATGCAAAAGGCAAGGTAACCCTCTGTCTGAGTTAGATACTTTTGTGCTTAGACCTAAACTTGAAGTCTAAGCTCTTTCAGACAGGAACATTGTCCATTCTAGAGGAAAATGCCGTCATATGGATTCATGGATTAATTGAGGAGCCTAATTTTTGCTTTAAGTTCTCTTTAACTGAATGTGCAATTTCAATATCTTGCTGGGTGTGCTTGAGTATTCAAGAGGAATAGGGTGAGATTATTTTCCAATATGCTGTGGCAAGTGGGCACTGGTCTGCCATCACTGGTTAACAAGGGGAAAAAATTGATGTTTGATGTTTATTGAATGGGTCTTGCCTGATTGAGGGTATTTGGGGAGGAAATACTCTGCATCTGGGTTGGTGGACCCAAGACCTAACCACATTAACTTCCAGGTAATAATCCCTTCTTGGATTGATCATTTTTTTAAATGGGATTTAAGTTTTAGGGGAATGGCAGTTGGCCGAGGACAAAAGGAAATACATGGAAATATGCACTAGCAATCTGGAAAAAAGCGAGTTTGGGGAAGTTCAGGATATACAGGGGAAATTTGGTTTACACTTCAGTTTAAATAGTTGGTCCAAAAGTTAAAGCCATTTCAACTTGTACCTTATGTCCCTGCCACACCAGAGGATACTTTCTTTACTCCTTATTTAGGTGTTCCCGGTATGTACAACGTAAGTCCTATGGTCACATGAAAAGTTCCTTGCTAGGAAGCCCAGCTGGATGGATGGTTTTGTGGTTAAGGCACTGGTACTTTGTGGTACTTAACAGATTTAATTCCTGGCGCAAATGTTCTCTGTGGCCATGGCAATTTACTTGATCTCTGGGTGCTGCAGTTTCCTATCTGTATAATGGAGATATTTAATTTTTCCCCCCTCAGACTTTTGTCTATGTAAACTGTAAACTTTTTAGGACAGGCTTCCTCTTCTATGTTTGTACAGCTCCTAAAACGCTGGGGCTAGTGGGCTACTGTGAAACAATCAATCATCTGCTTTGTAAGGGTTAAGGTAACTTTATCTAATTGAGTTTATCAGAGCCCTGCCTCATTGTAGCCCCCTGCATCAGTTATCCCTTCCCCAGCCTTTTTCTATCTCATTTGTGCCATGTATGCGTGGGACTCCACTGCCTTTTGCCGTGATACTATTACAGTCTAGCAGTATTGGGTTAGGTTAGTAGCAATTGCATGGTAGACCAACTAACCTAGGAACTGGTGTTTAAGAAGGTAGCACTTTCTTTTGAGGCATTATGTTACTACCACATTTTGAATGAGATGTAAAACCAAGGTCCTCACCAATTACAGTCAGAGCATCTATCATAGAAGTACTAGAGCCTTTGAATGTGGTGTCTTGGTCAACTTCCACCTTTGATGATCATGTTCTATCTATCTAGATTCTTACTGCAATTTCAGTTGTTTTAAGATACTGATGTTGAGCAGTTGCTGAGTTTTATCTCCTGAGGTGACTGCATTTCAGTGGTGGAAGAAGTGATTCCTACCCGAGTGAAGTTTGAATATAGCCTGAATAGTGTTTGTAAAGCACTATATTCTCTGTCAGTTTAAAATATTTATTATGATGATGCATTCATAAGTGTAGAAGAGCTAAAACTGCAATAGTTTTCCCCTCATTTTTTTTCTTTTACAGTTATTAGGAAATAAGACAATGGGAGAAAGGCTAGTTGTATTTTGAGCACCTGAGGTTTTAGTAAGGTATACACCTTTTGCAGAAGTGTGTGTAGATTCATGGAAAATCTGAATAACTAGTTGTGTGTGAATATAAATGAAAAAAGCACTGAGACGATCTGTGAAATATTTCCTTGACTTTTGGAGCAACATCTCTGCTTTCTAGCAAGCTGTGTGTGGATTTTCCCATTTCTAAGGTCATTATCATTAACCAGGCAATTCTTTCTCCATTCAGTGCTGTTTTTTCCCCTAAACCCATGCTTTTGTTGTGATTATTGCTGGGATTGTGTTTGTAACACAACAGATTTTACAGCAACGTTTTAGTGTCCAGTTGTCAAAAACAAAAATAATTACTCAGCCTCTGTCATGTGAAATGTAATTTGAGAAAGCTCAGTTCTTCCCTGAGGAAAATCTAATTTAGTTTACTCCATTCCAGCTATGATTGGTTGCCTTGGTTTTCTTTACAATTAGAAAAGAAAATATGTTAGTGTTAAGTTTTTAATAGTGAGTTAACCAGAAGAGATTTGATTAGTTTCCTCTCTTGTTTTAGTCTGGTCCATAGGTTATGACCTCATCATTGTATTAGCTAAATTCAGAAGTCTGGTCCGAGTTCATTTGTTTTCTGAACAAAACATAACATAAAAATTCACCTTTATTTTAATAAACTACTACTTTATTTAGAATGAAAATTCTAGCTTCTATTTTAGACCAAGCATAGCATATTTACATTTTATATAATAAACATTGTGGTTCTCTTAGTTTATACTGTTTTCTTAAACGTGTCCTGTTTTTATTCTTTCTGTCTGAGGTATAGAAATTAATTGCCATTATTTCAAATTATTTCTTTTTTAAAGATTGCGTATATATTGAAAGTCGCCGGCCGAACACCCCGTACTTCATCTGCAGCATTCAAGACTTCAAATTGGTAAGTAGTGTTTTCCATGTTTTTTCTTAACATGGTGATGATATTGCACAATCTTTTACTCCCTTTAACCCTTCTCTTTTAGTAATACTCTAGTAACTTTGTCACTACTGAAACAATGAAGTGCCCTCTACAGGCAGAGCTGGTTGGTTAGTTGGGACACACAGAGAACTCTTCACAAGGTTTTATAATCCACATAGCTATCTTTTGTACTTCGAGTGCTCTAGGGAGGAAGTGGTACAGTAGTTTACTGGTTTGCTGGAAAAGCTGATTATAACATTGTCTAGAGACTATACTGTAATGATAAATTCTCTATAAATAAATGCTGAAGATGGAGTTGTGGGCTATCAAGAGTTATGGTTTGGTAGCCTGTTGGACTATGTGGATACAGGACTTGAGTTGAGATTTAATGACTTCCTCACTATCTCCTCCTAAGGACACTTGTCATGAAAACTGTTAGATTAAAAAAAAAAATTCAAATCTTCTTTCAAAACCTTCGGTCTTAAATGAATTTTTAATTCAAGGACACATCACCACAGTAAGAACTTGAGAGACGTGTGATGTCGTCCCCCCCCCACACTCCTCTTCCCCCAAATCCATAGCTTTGTAACATAAAATAACTTTAAGCAAATCCCTGTGCCGGTTTTAAGTGGGCTACACATGCTTATTATCGTGATACAATACAGTAGGAAATCTCCACCTTCCTTCTCCAGGTGGTACAGCATAGGTGGCATCTATGTTTTTCTCAGGCCCCTGTTATACTTAAGAGTAATCAGGGGGAGTTAGATAGAATGAGGTCCTTAACTGAGAATCTCCTTTCTTTCAGCTGCTTTTGTGTCACAAATATTTATATCGCTTAAAAGTTAAAGCAATAAATAATTACAGGCCCAGGGTGACACATTCCTTGTTTAGATTACCTACCATCTGTTTCTACTAAAGGTTCTCTTTCCTTTCTCTATCTGCTCTCTCCAACCCCCAGTTAATTTTGCAGGGCTACAGTGTGGGGGAACGTGTTCTTTCCTTTTGCCTGTTACATTGATGGCTTTCTTCTTCAATATTTATGTCCATGCTAGTTGTCTGTTTTTCCAGAGGTCTCCATTATTTACAGTATCCATCCTTTCAGGTAATTTTTCACACCCTTCCCTGACTTCTCTGAAGCCTAGCAGCTACCTGTTTGTTGGACTTTTTGTTATTACTTAAACATTTGCTGCTTTTCTGTGATCTCTAACAAGTACAATACGGTTACACCATGAAAAATACTTAAGTGTATTTTTATCTACCAGGTTCTAAGAATGCGTTAAACCCCATTTGTACAATTTTTGCACATTAGCAGGTGCCTTCATGTTTCAGCGGAATCTCTCATGAAATGCTGAATTACAATGTGATAGTTGCCATTCTGGATAGAAGTTCCTGCTGAGTTACAGTAATTGCTCAGGGTATTAACAGCAGTAAAAGCTGAAGCTTCTGTTGTCAGTATTGGTCTAGTACAACACATTAAAGTTGTCTGCAAAAACAATGTGGGAAGCAAAGTGCAATATATTTTGATCCTTTAAATAAAAACAAAAAAAACCAACCACCACCTCACACTGTGTTTCTTACTTTTGTTTTTGTTTTGAGGTTCTGTATGCAGCTCACACTTGCAGGGATGTATAATGGTAGGAATGCTGCTGATTCCTCTTTATGGAAGGAATATAGTTGCTGTATGCCTGTCCCCTTCACACTGTAGGTTCTTTAATTCCCCTGATGGTTTTGTCAATAAAATTGGGGGCATAATGAACGCTTAAAAAGAGACTGATGTTGGTTTTACTAACAGAAAATGGATCTGCAGTGTTTTTGTCACGGTTGATCTATTTGCTGAGGAAAGGGTAGTATGTACAGTGGAAAGGACACTTGATCTCTCTGCTATGCCAGATTCCAACAAAAAAACACAATTTTGTTTTGCCCTTAGCAAAACATGTCAAGTGAAGCAGGGAAAAAAAAAAAAGCAACAGCTTTGAAATGTCACCAACTAATTAAGTACATTATCTTCTTGGTTATCATAAACTAAGTGTGGGTTTGGATGCATAGCTGACAGTTTTTTACTTCCTTAGTAATAACCCTTTTAACTTGCTGGTTCAGTGATTTTGGTGCAATCCAGGCACAGAACTTTTCCCTAGTTATGTTTTTATACCCAGAATGGGTGCAGGAGGGGAGGAGAAAGGACCATTGACCATGTGTGATGGGTTCGGTCACAGAGACCCCCCTTGGGACTGTCACCTGATGTGCTGGAATTACCTTTGAGCCCATTTTCCCTGCCAGCCTGGGACTCCAGAACTGTGCCTTGTTGAGCCAGACATGCTAGCCTGCTGCGACAGAGACCCAGGTCTGGTCCACGCCCCCAAAGCTGCAGGCTATAACCAAAAACTGCTCAGCAGGTCACCTGTCTCCAGCACCCAGACACCCAGTTCCCAATGGGATCCAAACCCCAAATAAATCAGTTTGACTCTGTATAAAGCTTATACAGGGTAAACTCATAAATTGTCCGCCCTCTATAACACTGAGAGAGAGAGATGCACAGCTGTTTGCTCTCCCAGGCAGTAATCACTTACTCTGGGTTAATTAATAAACAAAAGTGATTTTATTAAGTATAAAAAGTAGGATTTAAGTGGTTTCAGGTAATAACATACAGAACAAAGTAAGTCACCAAACAAAGTAAAGCAAAAACATGCAAGTCTAAGCCTAATACATTAAGAAACGATTACAGGTAAAATCTCACCCTCAGAGATGTTCTGATAAGTTTCTTTCACAGACTAGATGCTTTCCTGGTCTGGGCCCAATCCTTTCCCCTGGTACAGTCCTTGTTAGTCCCAGCAGACATCTTAGGGGGAAAGTAGGGGTGTTCTCATGACTGGCAGCCCCCTTTGTCCTATTCCACCCCCTTTTATAGCTTTGGCACCAGGCAGGAATCTTTTGTCTCTCTGGGTCCCCACCTCTCCTTCTAAATGGAAAAGCACCAGGTTTAAGATGGATTCCAGTATCAGGTGACACGTGCACATGTCCTGTGGGACCCCAGCCTCCGTTCTTCCAGGGATGGCCCGTACATGCACCCAGGAAGGTTTACAATCAATTGTCCTAGTCAGTGGGAGCCGTCAAGCTTCCAAACCACCATTAATGGCCCACACTTTGCATAGTTACAGTAGGACCTCAGAGTTCTACTTCATATTCCTAGTTTTATACACAAGAATGAGACATTCATACAAATAGGATGAACACACTCAGTAGACTATAAGCTTTGTAATGATACCTTGCAAGAAACCTTTTGCATAAAGCATATTCCAGTTACATCATATTCACACTCATCGGCATATTTCCATAAAACATTATGGAGTGCAATGTCAGAATTTTCATATTACAGATGGTGACAACGGGCTCCAGAGGTGAAGTAACCTGTCTAAGATGACAAGAAGCTCTGCAACAGAGCTGAGACTAGAACCCAAGAGTCTTCGTTCCTGGTTCAGTGTCTTAGCCACCTGACTAATTAGCCAGTTCTTCTGTGGTTAATTACATGTGGAGAAAATGTGCCAGGCATTTACACCTGTGGATATGGCTACTGAAATTCCCTTTTCATTCTAAAAGCTTAAATTGAAAACAGATTTGGGTCTTCCAATAATAGGTCTTAAATCATCACTGTTTTCCTCCCCCTTCCCCCACCAGATTTCAAAGTATGACACCTGATAATTTCAATGACATATCCAAGCCTTTCTCCTACTTAAGAAGAAGAAGAAGAAGAAGAAAGGAAAAAAGGCTGCTAGATAGACTCCTAGAATAGCTAAGATTTTATGTTGAAAGACTCCCTTTCCACTTCAATAAAGCTTGATCAGGATGACTAACTGGGGAATTAAAACTTTCTTGCCTGTCTCACCTCTGTTAAAATTGAAGCGAATTAAACAAAAAAAGGGGTGGGGGAAGGATAGGATGACACCCAGCTTGATGGATCTGTATGGACTGAACTGCCATTGCTGCCTCTGGAAGTGATAGGTTCACATGGCAAGTGTTATGGATTGTTTCAGAACAGCCTATACTCTAATCTCTAGATTGTGCTGCCTAGGAAAGAAACCAATTGTCCTCCCCTCACATGCTCTTTCGATCTCCCACTGTCATAGCATGTACGTTGTTATGTTTTCTCACATTAGTATATTGCACTTAAATTACAAGTCCCTCTGTTGACACTTTAAGATGAATCAATTCAGCTAAAAGAGATACTAGAAGAATCTCTTTTCATTTCCTGAAGAACAGTCCCCTCTCACCAATGGCCATTAAGTCCCAGTGATAAAGCTTTAGTTACTACTGCTGTTCTCTTTGCAATCTGTCTCTACTGCTGTGCTGTTCGTGATTTTCTTTCACTTGGACATTTACAATGTTGAGGAGCTGGTTCATTCTCTCCATAAATTGTTCCTCAAGTGTTAATGAGTCTAGGAGCAGCAGCAGACTTGGTTCCAAAGCTCATTGTTACAGACTTTACTTGAGATCAGAAGCTAACTCTTCACATTTTTCTATGGCACCTGGAAATCAAATGGGGGCTAGAGGAAAGAAAGTAGGGGAGATCACAAAGTGATTTTGCCTTTCTAGGTGCACTGTAATTGGAAATGGTCACAGATAACATTTGTGCTCTCCTGTGTAAGGCATTTCAATGATGGCTATCTCCTTCAAATATTCAGTTATGCATAAAACTAACTATAAATGGAATTGTAAAGTAAAGTATGATGTGTGCGATGATCTAAAGGTAAACCTGTATCCTCCGGAATAAAAATGCTGGATGAAATCCTGGCCTCATGGAAGTCACTGGCAAAACTGCCATTGACTTCAGTGGCATCAGGATTCTGCTCCCTCTTCGAGCAACAGCTGCTTGAACTTCTAAGAATAAGGCTTCCATCCACAAGCTGAGTATGGTCGTGCCATGGACTCCATTTTCTTTTTTCTAAGTCACTTATAAGCCAGTTCGATATCTTTGCTTATGTCATAAGCAGCCTGAGTAGCCTCATGGGTTTCAATGGGACTACTCAATATGCATAAGAATATCAGTCTGGCCCTATTTATTATATGCCGTATCATGCACTTACAGACAACAATTGTTGATTGGTAAGATTTTTGAACCGAGAAGTTTTTTAACTTAGCGTCCTTGGTGGCTTGTATGGTGGCTATTAAAGATTAACTTCTAGCAGACAACGCCTCCAACTTAATAGTCTTAGTATCTTTTTTGTAATATTTTTTATTAATCCATACAATCTTTGCTTGGTTCTGGTAATCTGTCTGTACTCAGGACAGTATCTTTCTTCTATGATACGTTAGGTCATGCTGACCTAGAACTGGCATTCATAGTCTCATATGGTTGTGGAAAACTTTTGTGGTACAAAAGACGTACTGTAGTCAGTTACTGCAAAGCCAGATATCTATGTTACACCTACCTAATAACTCAGCACAAAAATAATGCACTCAAAGGCCAACTCTGCGTTGGTGGTGCCAGGCATGAGTAAAGGTTGCTGTCCTAGCCTGGGGTATGAACTCACTGGGAGCTAGATTTTCAGGTATTATGGTGACAGGCATTGTGCCCTTGCCAAGTGGGAAATGGTATGCCTTGGGTTAACATTAGTTAGGAGCTCTTATCACAGGGAACTAATGCCACGTGACAGCCTTTTCTCTCTACCATTGCACCAATGCAGTATGTAACGCCAGCTATCACTGTAGGAATCAAATTATCTTTAAAAAGTACATTTAGGGATTGTTTATGGTTTAATGACTCTTGAGAGAATGAACGTGAACTAAATATATACCACTGTGTCAAAAACTTAACAGAAATACCAATCTGTCATGAGATTTTTGGGAGGTAACTTACTTTCTTGTTCTGGAATACCTTCTAAACATGATAACTGATCCTTTAATGAAAAGTCTCAACTTTTTGTTGAAAATTACTTTGAGGAAATTGGTGTTGATCTGAAGGCAGAGGGTGGTTAATAGAATGTTGCTAAGGAAAAAAGGATACGTGAGGTAGAAAGGGTTTAACAATATTGCTTGTTTTGCAGTACTAGCATCTCTGTTCCAATCATGAATTTAATAAATGTTTCACTCAAATTTGCTATGAAAGGGCCACATTTTTTTTGCAGAATTTAATTGGATCAAAGTACTGCACTTTATAAGGCCAAAGGAACAAGAAAATATTCATGTAACTGTATTTAAGCTTCAATAAAAGTGAAAATTCAGCCACAAATTGCTTAATAAATTCTCTGTATTTATATCTCAAGCTTTGAAGGTGGCACAGTTGGTGAACTAAAAAACGTTAACTGCTTGGTGTACCTGGTGGTGGTTTACTTTGAGTGCTCTTCTGTTGAGAGCATTAATATACTCAGCTTTTGATTGAGGGATAAGAAAACTCTCTATTCATGATCAAATTCAATATGAATGTAGTAGCTGATATTGCGTGTCTTTCATTGAGGACTACATCGTCCTAGGCAGAGGGATTTGATGATCTAATGGGTTTTTTCATCTTTGATTACCATGATTCTGATGAGAATTTGTGTTCAGCGTGGGTCTGAAGTACATACAGAAGGTCCTTCACCAGGAAGGATGGGTTTGGGGTTGAGCGAGGGAACAGAAAATATATTTGGTTAAAAGAATGCTGCCATGGGATTTATGAAATAGACTTTTTGCTCATTACAAACATGATTTAGAAGTTTGAAACTGGAAATAATTAACCAATTTTTTTCTGCAGTTGAATGAATACACATTGGTGGTAGTTGAAGGGTTGTTTGTGAATGCCAGGCTGCGGGAACTGAAGTATTTATCTTTGTGGTAGGGAAGGAAGCACAAAGAAAGACCATTAACTTTACAAATTGGTTTTAGGCCTATTGACCATAACGCTCCCTTTCAAATAGTCTCTGTATATCCTCTCTGAGGTCTTTACTTTTCACCTACTGCAAACACCTCTTTTAGGACTGTCCCTCACAAGGCCTCTTCAAATGCTCTAGATTCTGGAGCAGGGTGGGGTGCATATTCCAGCTTTGGAAAATGAAGGCCACTTAGGCATTACAAGAGGACACTTGTACCCTCCACTCACTTTGCAATAAATCTTTATGCTACCCAGCTACCAAGAATCATGTCTGTATTTTCTAAAAGCTATTAATTTTTTTGAAAACATTAAAGTACTGTTGTGATAATCGAGCCTACAAATTTACCCTGATTGTGAGCTTAACTGTAAGAAGAGAGTGTAGGTGGAATGGCACAATAACCTACAACAACAAATGCTAATGGGAAAAGTTGCAAAAATGAGACGCTGACTTAGTACAAACAAAAAGGCAGACTGATATTGTTCAGGGACTGTGTTAAGATTGAGTGCTAAATAAGAGGAGTAGAGGACCAGGAAATAATGGATCAGAATTGGTGTGTTGCAAATTAGGCCTAATTGGTGGACAAAATAATGAAGGGATGGGCTGTTCCACTCATCACTTCCTTTTGGGGTTCTTAAAGAAAACTGGTAGAAAAGCTGACTGCAGCTGAAGTGAACTACACCATCATGACTGCCATCCCCGCCATCTCCTGGGAACCTGGACCATCTGGATCTTAATTCTGAGAAATCTTCTGACCAAACCAAATCACAAGAGAGGGCCAGATAACATCACCACCTCCACTGGCTCCAGCTAAATCCCAGCCAGCTGGGGTATGAGACTTTGTCCCCCACCATCCCTTTTCCTCCATGTATCCTTTTTGTTCCCTGCCTGATTTCTTCTTTCCTATCTCTCTCCTTTTTCCTTCTGTATCATAAGAATCTGGCTTAGCCAGCCAAGACTGCATGTTTTGCAATATTGCTGTAAGCTTGTGACCAGCAAGAGGCAGCTAAAGGCAATGTCCTAAATAGCCCAATGCTGGTACAAGTTTACCAGGTCTCAGAGTGACTAATAAGATTGTGTACTGTCTCTGTTTTTCCCCCAGCAACGAGATGGCAAAGTGGAAGTCAACGTCAGAGACAGAAGCTGTATTTTCTATCTCTGCTAGTTGTCCGTCTCTCCCTATTTTGCATTAAACCAAGCCTGTGCTCACAGAACCCAAGTTCTAAAGATACACTTTGCTTTCAATTTGGACCGAACATGTACCTAAAGTGAGAAAAAACAGGCCAGGTCTTGGGAATCTTCATTGTTCTCCTCAGCGGTTTCATCCTATTGAGTCTTTACCATGGGCCTGATTTTTCAGAGGTGTTGAGCATTCACAGCTCCCACTGACTTCAGTGGGAGTTGTGGGACCTCAGCACTTCTGAAAACTGGACCTGTAGGTTCTTAGTATTTGCCTGGTTTGGTATTGTATAGTGTATGGTTGCTTTCTCTAAGCTGATCACATGGAAGCTAGAGGTTGTTCCTGCAATTCACGGGCTGAATTTCCTTGTGAATGGAACTTCTCATGGAGCTGCAGCTGATTTACTGATTTGGTACTGTGGTATTGGTTCACGTTTTTAGGATTGATTTTACTGTTAGGATTCATTTTAATGTTTGGATTTTAAGAAATTGGTTAAACTTTGAGATTTGTGTGAGTGCATGGTATGAAAAGATATTACAGAGAAACTGAATACCATCAATTGATTTGCAAGAAAAATTTTGATTTTTGTGTATTTGGTACAGTGAGGAACTGAGATTCTCCACAGCGTGTTTGAATATAAGAACACTTAAGGGAAAATGCAGTTCTGTTTGCATGCAGATTCACCATGGGACATTTGAGGGAGGAGGAGGCAGTTCCTTTAATTAACTCCCCACTCCCACATGAGAGAGAGAGAGAGAATTCCTCCCATGTGAAATACCACACATTTTTAGGAACCAAAACAATGAGTCAGGGAGTCAAGAGTAAGGCAAAACTCAGCATTTTTAAAGGGTACTGTTTTAAATCTCAGACCTTATTTTCATTCCTCTGAACCCTGCTCAAAAAGATCAGTAGTAGCTAGAAACTGAGAGTGAGTGCAAACTTTCACTTGCACATTTCAGCTGCTGGCAGCCTGCTGAGATCTACCAGTGCCAGGTTCATAAACGAGCTGCATGTTGTAGGAGCCTTTTAGCTCCTAAAGTTGGTAGGATTTCAAGATGGAGTTAAAAACAGCAGAGAAAATACTTTCAACAAGTTTTTCCTGCTGCGGCTTGTTCCTTGACGTAACAAGTTCTTGGAAGGCAGATAAGCAGTGTACTGGCCCAGTCAGCGTGTCTACTATTCAGTCAGATTTTGACTTTCATGATATTAGTAAATTTTCTATTCCCTTTAGGCAGTTTTTTTCTAGCTCTTTCTTTCTATGAGTTTTACTGCATTTTCCATGTCCATGTTGCTTACTAACTAGAATTTGCTGAAGTGATTGTAAATTTTACTCATTATATTGATTTTGGCAAACTTTTTGTCTTTCCATTAATTCTGGGTGACTGACTCCCTACAATTGATTACCAATATTTCAGTTAGCAGCACAGGGCTGTGTATGCTGGAGATTTAAATGTAAAGATGATTGGTAGTCCTCTCCCAAACCCTCTCTACTGTGTTTCAAAGGGATTCTATAGGAAGCCCATAAATCTTCCTGCAGTTGAAACAATGCAGCAGAAACGTAACTTTATTGATTGTTCTTTAAAGACGAGGAGTGTTGCCAAAACCATTTTGGCCTGATCTGAACCAGATCCAGTTGGCAAATCTTCCACCAGGCACGGAGATCTAATAAATTCCACAGGCGCACACAGTCTAGTGATAGAGCTGTGGGAGAAAAAAAATTGATTATAGGGTTCCAGACAATATCATTAACTTTTCTTGCTATAATACACCAGATGTCTTCACTAATAGACTATTTTTTGTTAATTTAGTTTTTATAGAATCCCATTGATCATTTAAGTTCCTTGATATAAGTGTTGAATTATAAATTTTAGTGTGTGTATGTGTGTGCACAAAAATGACAGCAGAAACTCTCAGGTGTCAAGAGCATATACATGTCCATTTGTAAATACTTGAGCAGAAATTAGATTATTGTGACAGGAACCTTAACTTTTTCATTACTAACTAATAGCCTGTTGTGTCTAATGTGTTCTGTTGAAGGAATGGTGGAGGGTGAGGAGAGGGAAGCTGAAAAATAGTCCATAAGAATGCTTTCTTGATCGGACAAGGATGATTTTTCCAGATGCCTGCAGTACCAGGTTGTTTAAATACAAATTACATGGCAGTGAAACAGACATCTTTGCCAAAGCAAAACGATGTGCAGTGCTGTAAAACGGGCTTAAAGTGAACATTTGTTTTCTTTGTAATGGAATGTACTGCTGTACTGCAGTACATAGTTCATTTTTGTTGCACCTGTGTTTTTCTCCCTTAGGAGAACAAGATGCCCTTGTAGTTGAGTTGGATCACTTACAGTGCCCATTTTTAGCCAGTGCTTTTGGTATGCTCTCAAGGCAGCAGTTTTGTTGAAGTGACACATCACAGAATTATAAGAATGCAAAACAGTGCTGCTGTGGCTCACTAGCTCTTGTATTTGTGTTAATTCTTCTTTTAGTGCTTGTCCCTATGTGTATGGGTGTGCATATGCTCCATGGACATGAGACTGGAGAATTCTTGTAAGCAGTGTCCATTGGTCCCCACCTGTGCCCTTTCTCTCCTCATGCTCCTATCTGAGGACATTGAGAGCAGTGTGGATTGACTGCCTCTCCAGTTCCTTCTGCCATGTGGTCTGAGTCAGAATCTCCAGTGTCTGGAGCTTCTCCATTTCTTGAGCTTGATCCTGGTCTTCAAACTTGTGGTGTAGTTAGTGTGAATCGTTTTATTAGTGTAGTTAATGAATGATAAGTATCCTCCACCCTAAGGACCCCTTCCCCTTCCCCCATATGGAAATCCTGGGCTTTAAATACTATCTCCTGTCCCTGCACTTTCTTGGTCAGTGATGACCACCAGCACTGCCTTTGTTGACTCAAAGAAATGTATATCTCCATCAAGTGCAGTGTCTGTCACTCTTTCCACAGCTGGAACCAATAGGTGGGAGAACATGGCTTAAAAAGCGCTTCATGGAGAAAGCCAGAGGCCTCACTCAGACCATGACCAGAGTCATTGAGGAGTGTGCATTCTAGATGAGATCTGACATGCGTGCAGGAAAGAGCACAATCAGGAACCCTTTGCCAGGGTTTCCTTGTGAGAACAGGAGACATTTTCATAAGCACAAGAATGGGCACTCCTCTGAGTACATTCTGAAGAGGACAGATCCCTCCCTGACCTGTCCAAGTTGGAGGAGCCTTTGTACCCAGTTTGCAAGGATTTAAGATGTCCTAAGGCCAGTGATAAAAGGTGCATAGGAGCAAGGCTTCACTGGTACCAGGCTACACACTGGCAATGATTCTGCTGCGGTACTGTCCAGTTTGAGATACCAAGAACCATCAGTACCATCGAAGAGCACCTGACCGGAGACTCATTCACTGGTGGTACAGCTACATTCCTATATGGATCTGCCAACCAAGAGCTTTTGCACATGGACTCCAATGGGACAGCCAGATAAGACCCTGGGCACTCTGGGGAGAATGTAGATATGTACCACTTCATAGGGGATCTCTGTTTTCCTGGATCAGCAGCGTTTCCTGTTGTTGAGACCTATCCTTGCCTTGGAGGTTTTGATCCCGTCAGGAGAAATGGGCTATGGGAAAAGAAGTTAATCACCGAATTCTCTCTAGTAGCCATGGTTTTCCTTCAATAGAAAGGATGACATTGCCAATTGAGCTGGATCTGAACCTTTTATCCTTGGGAGAATCAGATGTACTGGAGGAACTGTTATTGATTCCACCGACAGAGAGGAAGCCAGATAGGAGATCAAGAGCTTCCTGGAACCAGCCTTGTCCGGTGGTTCCTCATTCCTTGGGGACCTTCGCATCCCAACTTTGACCCTTCATACGGGCCCTGTTGGGGCCCATGGGACTAGTACATATGACACCCTGGGTCTTTGCCATCTGATAGAGAGTCATATCACTTCTTCCCTTCCTGAGTGCAACTAGAACGTCTTCCTGAACATGTAGAAGAGGAGGGGTATGAGCAGGATCCGCCAGTATTGACAGGGGTATCTTCCTTATCTCCTGTTTAGGCAGTTGCCCCAGCTTTGTTGTCTCCTTTGGACAACCAAAAGCAGTTCCAGGCACTATGGAGGCTATGGAGGGTGGTGGAAGAGTTCCAGATCTCTTTAGAGGAGGTCCAGGACACACAACATAACCCTCTGGACATTTTGCAAACCATGGGATCCAGCTGGGAAAGGGCTATATGGTATACACTAGCAACATGCATCTCTGCCCTTCATGGGGCAGAGAAGCTGTGCTTTGTCCTGGCAGAAGGAGCTGAGTTTTTATTTACCCATACTACACTGAACTCCAAGTATGACTTCCTAAATTATTCAAAGCTTCTAGATTTCAAAGACAAATTGCCACAGCAAAACAGGGCTCAGTTTTAGGCCCTTGTCGAGGAAGGCAAGCTGGTGGTCAGAACTTTGCTACAGGCTACAGTTGATGCTGCTAGTACACCAAGATCAATGGCAACGGCCATTGTGATGCACTGGGAATCATGACTACGTTACTGTCCCTGGAAAAGGAAACCGCTCTCAATGTGAAAGATGCATACTTTCATGTGAATAGTCACCTTTCCCACAGAAAATTCCTCCAGTTTATGGTTGGTCCAAACCACTATCAACAGAGTACTTCTATTTGGTCTAGCAGCAGCACCTGGGTCTTCATGAAAGCATTTTCATTAGTAGCCACAGCAGCACAGTTCAGGTGGGGTGGCTCCACCATCTTCCAAATTTAGATGACTGGCTTCTCACAGGTGGGGCAGGCCTAGAAGTCCTGACATCAACTTTGTTACTGCTCCATCTCCTAGAATCCCTGGGAAACGGTGAAGAAAACTCTACTCTGAGTCTACCACAGTCTGTAGAATTTATAGGAGTGACCTCAGACTTGGTGAGGATGAGGGCTTTTCTCACTATGGATAGATTTCATGCCCAGAGCAGCCTGATAGGCTAGGTTACACACCACACTGGAACACCAGGTCAGGTTTGCCCTCACTCTTTTGGGGGCATTTGGTGCCTTGTACTTTACGTAATGCCATTAACCAGACTCCACCTCCATTGCCTGTAGTCTTAGTTTCAAACAGTATGTACACCAAGCACAGCATGAAAACCATAGTAGTAACTCGCATCAAGGTGAGGGCCTCGCTGATTTGGTAGACAGATCATGGACAAGTGTGCATGGGTGTTTCTTTTGTAGCTCTTACTCCCAACAAGATGACTACAGATGCCTCCTTGTTGGGTTGGGAGTTTCACATGGGTGGCCACACGGCACAGAGCACTTGGATGTTGCAGAAAACCAGAATGTATGTAAATGTTCTGAAACACAGAGCAGTCTGAGAAACCTGCAAAGCTTTCCTCTAGTCATGTCATATCTTCATAATGTTGGATGATAAAATAACTGTGTTCTGTATAAGCAAGCGGGGAGGGGAAAGATTAATCTCCCTTTGTATAAAAGTAGTTAACTTATGGAACTGGTGTATCAGAAACCACATCACCCTATCAGCAGCGTACCTCTCCAGAGCCCATAATTTGTTGGTGGACAACCTAAGCAGGCACTTCACTGTTGATCACAAGA
Organism: Lepidochelys olivacea; assembly: GCF_965140295.1. Classification (NCBI taxonomy): domain Eukaryota; kingdom Metazoa; phylum Chordata; order Testudines; family Cheloniidae; genus Lepidochelys; species Lepidochelys olivacea. Next base: position 20,780,294 of record NC_140428.1, read on the forward strand.
GGGAGTTATGCTATGCAGTGGTGAACAGCATCTTCACTCAGCGGAGAATTCCCAATTAGGATCTGTTCGCCACCTAGACAAACTGGAAATGCAGCAAGTACTGCTCCAGGGGAGCTTAAGGCCAGTGCTCCAGAGGCAATGCTCTCCTCTCCTGGACAGACCACTTGCTACCTTGGATTCTTGTATAAAATTTGACAGATAAGGACACAGACCATCCTCTGTCCAAATGGCCCAGACAATTCTGGTTCCCAAGTTTCCTGTGAATGTCAACCTGTCTGCCTGTCAGGGTCTCTTGACTTGAGAGAAAGTCAAGTTCATTTATCCAAGCCTGGATACTCTGTACCTCATGGCAGGTATATGGTTTATGGTCAGAGATGGTCATTGAACCTAGAACATTCCTGCTCTGTAGCTATACATGCTGTTCTTAATAGCTGAAGGGATTCCAGCAGAAAATGTTACCTAGTGAAGTCGGAGCATTTCTCTGCCTGGGCTCAGCAGAATCATACGTCTCCTGAAACAACAGATATTTCTGCTAGTTTGAATTACCTCCTTACCCTCAAGATGATGGGTCTTTCCTTTAGCTCTCTACTGGTTCACCTGGAGGCACTTAGCATGTGTCACCCACCAATGGACGGCTACTTTATTTTTTTACTCACCCAGTAATGTCTAAGTTTCTAAAAGACTTTATTAGAACCTTTCCACCAGTAAGGAAGTCAGCCTTTCGCTGAGAACTCTAATTTTGTTCTTTCATCACTCACTAAGCCACCTTTTGGACTTCTGACTGTGTTTGATGTCTCACCTGTCAATGCAAGTCACTTTCTTTGTTACCATCACCCTGGCCAGAAGGGTGGATGAAATTAGTGCCCTAATGGCAGACCTAACGTACACAATATTCTATAAAGACAGTCTTGCTATGATAACATCAAAATTTACTTATTTTGCATAAATCAGACTATCCACTTAACTCTGTTCTTTCCAAAGCCCCAGGCTTCCTGCAAGGAGAAAGAGGTCTCATTTATTTCATTGGAGGCGAACATTGGTATTTTACCTGCAAAGAACAAAACAGAACAGTCAGTCATTTAGACTATATGTTGCCATAGTGGAACAAGTCAGAGGACAAGCTATGTCCTCCCAGAGGGACCTCTAAGTGGATCTCTGGCAGTGTCCTACTTTATCAGTTGGCATGTGATATCTTTGCCCCCCTCATGCACAAGGTAAAGACTTACTTTACAAGAGCACAAGCAGCCTCAGTAGCAATGTGGAGCTCCATCCATACATACATTAGACATTCCACCTTGGTCCAAGTCTTCTCCACTAACACATCCTTTGAGGTGGTGGTTCTGCAAGCAGCCATACCTTCTGCATCCTTGCACCCTCCTTGCTTGTCAGTCACCCACAATGGAATACTCATAGGGACCAGCACTTGGAGAGTAAAGGTTATTTACCCTATTGTAAATGGAGAGCTTCGAGTATTCCACTAATTACCCTCCTTCTCCTCTGCTCCAGATCATGTCTGGATTTGCAGTAGAGAAGGGACTGGAGAGGCGGTTGTCCTGCCTTTCTCTTATACCCTCCAAGCGGAAATGAGGAGATCAAGGGCACAGGCACAGACCAACAGACACTGCTTCTAAGAATTCTACAAACTCATGCATATGGAGTTCATGTGTAACCACAATGGAATATACATGAGGACCACACATCTTGAAGAACTCTGATTATGATAGGGTAAGTAACTTCCATTTTTCCTGGGATGTTTTCTGTTTAAAAGAGGATGTATTACAAAACATTCAGTTGAAAAGCAAGTTCTTTGGTCATTGGTATATGCTGCCTTGTTTTTTTTCTTGCCTCCTCTCCCTTCCCTCCCCCTTCACCCCCCCCCCTTAATTATTTTAGTGCTCCTATCACCTTTAAATGATTTTGCCTGATAAGAGTGATGGGAGGGTTGGGTCACTTATGAAGAGCAAAATAGCATACTGTAAATGCTTTCCTTGTTTGCTTTGTTGTAGTGACGAGGAATGATTGAACACTACAGATTTAAAATCCAAACAACCCTTGCTCTTTATTCAGACAGCTGGGTTATGAGATACTGGAGTGTGGGTAAATAACTTACAGAATTATTTTATACAGTGGTTACCCTGGAGCCTGTCTTCTATATTTATTTTTCTGCTAGCCCTTTTTGTTGGGTGGGTTATATTATGGGCCTTTCGGAAGGGTGTATTGGATTAATAGAGAGGACTTCGGTTAGGTGTAATCTCATAACAAGATTTAATTTATATCTATATTTGTTTTATTGCTTTTTTGTTCTGTGCCTCTGCCAGTAACTGCTTCTTTCTCTTTTGCAAAAACATTGATGGTAGTGAACCTCAGTTAATTCTTCAGTTATTTTGTAATGTACATTTAAAAACAACAGGAAAGCACTCATCTGAGGAAGCTTTTAGTTTGTGGCTCTTTGTCAGCATGGATTAAGCAAGTCAACATGTAGCCCAAGCCTTGCTTTTCTTTTCTACCCCCATCTTTTTGCCTGGAGGAAGCATTTCTTCACCCACACATTTAAGTGCATGTTGGATCTCTCAGGATGCTACTTCCTAAGTAGTGGTATATCAAGAGTAATGCCACTTGATAATTGGTGTTACCTTGTGGGTAAATTTGAGGGACAGCACTGGAATCTGTTACTGCTCTGTTATGGCTTTAATACCTCACATTCATATAACCCAACCTTTGAGTAATAATTGTAGGAAGGTGGAAAATGAGGAATGAATTGGACTGTCATACATGAAGATTGTTTATTGCTTTGTTATTTGAGAGGGAGGCTTGTTCTGCTGTCTTTGTACAGCCGATTCTTAAGGCCTGCTAGCCTTTGTTATCTCACCCCTATTATTTAAAGGGGAGCAGTTTGTGCTGGAGTATACTCTAAAATATATCAGTTTTCACCAAAGACTTTTTCTTGCTTTTAGAGTGTATTATTGAGGGTATTTGCTTTACGGGCTGCCTCTTGCACTGCCATCTGCTCCTTTTAATCTAATCCTGCATTGCACTGAAGCCATATTGAAATGGTGGTTTTTACAACACCACATTGCTGTCAGAATGCCATATTTATAACTTTATTTCAGGACCCAGAGCAGAAAGGATGCTTGTGGTGGGAAGAACTCTTATCCATGCGTAGGTTCTGCTCAAGCTGGTATTCAGGAGCCTTGTAACCTTCCTTGTAACCATATGAATCAAAATTCCCTACACATTGTAGTAATAATACCAGGCTCACTCTTGTATTTTAGCTTGATAGATCCCTTTTTGGGCTGAGTTGTCCTCATTTAAGGACTTGAGCTCTTATATCTATGAAATAACTAGCTGAAAAGTCATGTCTCTTCCTACCGCAAGTTCTGATTTTTGGAAACTAATTTTCATCATCTGCGTCACCTTTGCCCTCCAGAAGCGAGCCATGTTTCTCAAGCAGTTACCTTCCCCCATAAAGTGCCATACAAGCAGCGATGTTCTAGATTGAAAACCAAACTCTGGTTTGAACAGGTCATATCTGGCTAAAATCAGGTGATTTCTCTCCTCCTTCTGAGATTCTGGAGAAGCGGTGGGATTTTGGGTTTCCTGTGAGAATGGTCTAGGATCCGCTCAGCCAGTGGTATGCCCCTTCCCACTGCCAAACTCCTTATTTCACCCCTTTCTTTCCGCCCCCATAAAAGGGCACACTTTCTCTTCCATATCAAGGCCCGTTTATTAGGGTTGAAATCATCACACCACTTCCTCCATATCAGGCCTCCCAAAAGAGTAGACTTGAGGACCTTTGTAAATGACAGGAGATTGAAGAGGTATGCTAGTTCTGCGTTGGAAGCATCTGAATCAATTTGTGAAATATCAAAAGTTCACTGTGGAATTGAATATTGGTTGCAGCCCTTGAAAGACACTTCATTTTGATTGCCCTCAAGGAAGCATACCTACACATCCACCATCATATAGTCCCATCAGAGATTACAAGCCTCAAAGCTAAGTCCCTCCTTCTCAACCTTTGTTCTTTGCACCTTCATCAAACTGTTGACTGTGATTACTTACAGCTGAGAGGGAGAATTCGGGATCGTAACTTGGGTGACTGGCTCATGCAGGGGAATCCTATTAGCACACCCAAGAGAGTTATCAGCAAGATGTTGTTGATGCTCTCTTGCTTAGGGCTGTTGGTGAACTAGGGGGAGAGGCTCCCTTCAGCAGTTTCAGAATAACACTTACCTTGAGTTGGATGTAGGCACAGCCCAAGCAAAACCTTCCAAGTCTTGTATTGACTAGGAAGAATGGTTTGTTTTTATCTCCTTTTAGCTAACATGTAACTCTGTGAAGTAAAATTCTAGGGAAGACCATGCAATCTGTAGTATTATGCATTAGGGGGTTGCAGTAAAGACAATGAGGGACCCTAGAGTTTACCTTGACCTGCGAATGCAATAAAAACTACAAAACTGCCTTGTCTTCACTAGGCTTTTACCTTGTGTTAGTTTCCTTAGCTAACAAAGATAACACATCGAAGTCTAGTTAAGACACACCTGAAAAGGGTTTCTTCCAACAATGTTCTAGTTTAAAAAAAACAAACCGTGTGTTTCTCATGGGCATTTTAATCTCCTGGGAAGACCTGTTTCTAGTTCCACATTAGGTGCCCTTCCAGTGGGGAGAAATTCTGGAAGCCTTTGTTCTTATTTCTCCTGCAGAATAAATCTATCCAGGAGTGGGTGTCTCTCCAGTAGAATTGGTATCCAGATCCTCCCGGTATATTGGTCCTTTCATTCCTGTTATGGCACCAACCAACTTCAATGGTTTGCTACTTCTCAACATTCCGATGAAAATGTTTCTACAGGTTAGGTAGCCTAGTGGATTATATGGGGCCTGTTCAAAAATGTGTTCTAGTTGGTATCAGTACCTGTGAAGCTCGAACACCAGGGGCCTCACTGCAACACCTCTCCATATTACCACAAACAAATGTAGTAGGTTTTCTCTTAAAAACTACCTAAAAGTGCGAGCAAAATACAATCATTTTAATGGCACATAACAGATTTGAACTGCTATTATGGAGGTAAATGCCATTCATAAATGGGTAGTAGTAATGTCAATAACATATAAATGGCATTCTATCAGGAAACTTTCTCGTTGTTTTCCTAATCACATTAAAATGAAATACAGCGAAACCTGCCTCAGTGATCATGTCTGCATCAGTATTTCTGGTGGGAATTTCAACATGAGTGGGAAATTCAACATGAGACTTTGTACCGCACAGAAAAAACTGATGATATAAGCAAGGCTTTTTCAGCCACATATAATGGAACATAGAAATTGCTCTCCTGGATCAAACCGATGGCCAACTGGTTCCATTTCCTGTTCCCAACAGTAACTAGTACTAGATGCTTCAACTGAGGGTTCAAGAAACACTGCAGTGACAGTGAATAGAATCGTAGGACTGGAAGGAACCTCGAAAGCTTGTTCTTAGGGAAGATTTCCCTAACCCCTACTACTTTAGAAGTTGGTTTAGGTATAATGTCACAACAGTAATAGTAGCATTATATATACAGTGTTTATGATATTCTAATATTGTCATGATTGCTTTAAAGAGAGTGTGTGCATGCGTGTATGTGTAATTTGCTAAAATAAAGTTGCCAACCGTCTATAAAAATAAAAACACTATAATGCAGCTATGGTTCCTCTACAAAGCAGTAAAATACATGGTTTGAAAGTGTAACTAATCACATGAAAGAGCCTTATATTTGCATGTATGTTGAACTGAAAGGTAAGGATTAATGTATAAAAAACTAAGGCAATAACAAATTATTTCCGCTAAACAGAAAAGAAAATGTGCATCCAAAAATGGAAGAAAAACAAAAATTGTAACCAACCACCAAGTTTTTATGCTTTGTTCTCTATTTGCACTAATGTGAGACACAAGGAGGTGAGAAAAGACAGACCTGAGAAAATGAAAGAACAAATAAGAGTCGGCCATCATTACTGATAGCCAAAAGGCACAAGAATAGAACGTTTTGTTACCAGTGGGAAATCTGTGACCATAGCACAGCGTGAGTTAATGTATACAACAAAGAAAATAAATCCTGCAGTCTGCCTTTTTATAGTTTGATTCATACCTTTGTTCTAGTCTGAAATTCCAGTTGTTTGATGAATGAGTCCAAATTTCCTTTTTAGGTTTTTTGCTTTAAAAACCTCCATCAAATGGATTTTAGCAGCATGCTGCTGATTTATCATGTTTTGATTTGATTGGGTGCCCCATATAAAATGCTAATAGGCTACACTTTGAATCTGAGCATCAGAGAGAAACTTGCAGTGCTTTTAAAACAGAAAAATGGTGCATTTGCCATACAAAAAGAAACATTATTAGTTGTGATGCAGTTGCCCTTTGTGCCTGTGTGTTTACTTGATTGAAGCATCTTGACTGCGATGCTTTCTCCTTGAAGCCTGATTTGAATGGAGTATACAGCTGGATTGCCCCAGGGCCTTGTAACAATTTATAGTCTGGGTGGAAAGGCAGAAGTGCATAAAAAGACAGTTGTGAAATGCCACTAGTGCCCTGTAATAGAAAATCTGTGTATGATGACCTTGGCTGTAAGGGCCTGTGGGATCATTTTACTGTGATCCAAAGGGTTATAAAACAGAAAGAATTGCATCTCACCTTGGAAAGGGGGTGGGAAATTAAAAGGAAAGCTAGTTTTCTGAATTATGCAAGGGTAGCGTCCTTTTTTTCTTACTGTAACTTGAATGTAAAACAAGGACCCAGAATTCCTATCAAAATCTCTCTTTGGGGGATAATGCTTTTGAATGTACATTTCCTGGGGGTGAGGTGTCTCTAGCCACAAACACCGGTGTGTTTAACAGCCTCCTTCTGTTTGTAGATGAATTGGTGTTTTGTTCCTGAATGGCAACTAAATTAATTCCAAGCTAATTTTCCCTGGTCAGTTGTGAGGCTGCTTGACCTTTCCATTTTAGTGTGGAAAAAGTCCTGATTAATATAGATGCTGGGTTTCCCCCAGATTTTTTCCTTCTCCTTCAACCTTTTCTTGTCTGTATTTTCTTTTATTTCTAAAACCTTTGCTAGAGCAGATGTCCTAGGATTGGCATAATACTACCCTCATCAAGGATAAGTCTGCTATTAAGATACTGAGCGGACTTATTAATAAAAGAGATGAACGGATGAGACATTTGAAACGGTGTTTAAATTATTTAAAATAAAAAATTTAGTCCGCAAATGAGGATTGACTGCTACCTTTAATACAGGGAGCTTGAAATGCTACTCTGGTTTCACTGGGGCAAGTAGGGAAAAAAAAGTTCACATTAAGATTGGGGTGGGGGGTTATGAAGAAATGAATGAGGAATGACAAAGAATCAGAGGTGACGGTTTAAGGATTGCATGGTAGGAGCAGCACAGTGATTAAATTCACTGTTGCTGTCATTGAGCTGTAAGGCTGAAGATAACATTCTCTCCCTGTGCTGAAAACAAGAATCAATACAAACTCCTTGACAGGGGCTAAATTATTAAATAGAGCCTTTCTCACAATGTTTCATTATCTAGGATTTACCTCAGCTGGTGATTTGTCAGCAGTGCAGGGAGATTTGCTGGGCATTTTGTATTAAAATTATTCCAGCTCCATATGAATCCCTTTTGATAATTCCCTGCCTTTTCACAGAGCTCTTGCATAGATATGTGATATACTTTTGCCGAGATGGCACTTTGAATCCTCTATTTAATATTGGTACAAAAATACAGTGTTACGAAGACAGGGTTGAGTTTTTTCCTTCACTCATCTTCCTCCCCGCCCCCTCTTATTGTAACAGGTTGTTTCGGTGAAATTCTTACTAACTGCCAATTTCATTTGCTTACCTTTGGCATGTTATGTGAGCTAGATATGTTGAATACCTGGAGTTCTGTGTATTCTTTTAGATGGCAATTCAGAGATGTCGTGTTTGAGGAGAAAGGTACCTGTTTATTCTATGGCATTTTAAAACAGTGGTTAGCCTCTGAAAAAAGAAAAGGAGTACTTGTGGCACCTTAGAGACTAACCAATTTATTTGAGCAAAAGCTTTCGTGAGCTACAGCTCACTTCGTCGGATGCATACTGTGGAAAGTACAGAAGATCTTTTTATACACACAAACCATGAAAAAAATGGGTGTTTACCACTACAAAAGGTTTTCTCCCCCCCCCCCACTCTGCTGGTAATAGCTTATCTAAAGTGATCACTCTCCTTACAATGTATATGATAAGGTGGGCCATTTCCAGCACAAATCCAGACCCCCTCCCTTTTTTTTCCAACACACAAAAACCCACTCTCCTGTTGGTAATAGCTTATCTAAAGTGATAAAAAAAAGGGAGGGGGACACACCTGGATTTGTGCTGGAAATGGCCCACCTTGATTATCATACACATTGTAAGGAGAGTGATCACTTTAGATAAGCTATTACCAGCAGGAGAGTGGGGTGGGGGGAGAGAAAACCTTTTGTAGTGGTAAACACCCGTTTTTTCATGGTTTGTGTGTATAAAAAGATCTTATGTACTTTCCACAGTATGCATCCGATGAAGTGAGCTGTAGCTCACGAAAGCTTATGCTCAAATAGACTGGTTAGTCTCTAAGGTGCCACAAGTACTCCTTTTCTTTTTGCAAATACAGACTAACACGGCTGTTACTCGGTAGCCTCTGAAAGTGACTGATAGTGTCACTGAACTTAATGGAAAAAATATAGTACCACTTCTTCTTTTGTTGTTGTCTGCCTTTGAAGGTACATATAGAAACCACCAGTTTAGGGGAACTAGCCCGATGTATCTGAACATCTCCCGGTGTTGGGGAGGAGAGGACTCTCAAAGGGTATCCTCTGCCCCTTTTGATGTTGGCTGGAACCTAACATTTCATGACTGGCTTTCCCTCATCCAGAAAAGTGCATTGGTTTATAGAGTTTTTCATGTGTAACGTTGGAAGTGTCACTTACAGCAGTGCAACTACAAATAATCTTTTGCAGAGTTAAAAATCATTGCCTCACAGTCACAACAGCCTCCCTGGGAAAGGGAAGCAGCATTAAAATTTGGGGGTGGGGGTTGTAAAATGAATGAGATAATGAGTATTGAGACTAGAAAATAAATAGTTGAGAGTTAGAACTATTTTCTTGTGGTTAAACCCCAGCTCCTCCTCCAGTCAGCCCACAGGGCCTAAATTTTTACCATGTGAATCCAGATCTTAAATTTAGGGGTACTGCGGAAAGCGTCTTTGAAAAAGAATCCTCATGTGATCACCCTTTTAGCTGCATTGCCTCTTAATGACTTTGCACCACTGGGCATACGGAAGGCCACTGGTTTGTGTTTTCAGAGCTGGCTTTTAGCCAACTGATAAATAAAAAGCCTTTTTGGAAGATACTGAGGATTCACCCCTGACCACAACAAAGGAGCTGCATGAGCTCTTTCTACTGGCTCCAGTGAAGAGCTGCAGAAGCCACTCCCACAGCAGAGGAGTCATTTGCACTTTGTACTGCTGCTGGGGAGGAGCTACTGGCCTGTTTGCATGCATGTGCTACACAGTTCTGAACGACAGAACATGGTGGACAGTGCATAGAAACTGTGTCTAATGATGGTCGTCATCTCATTTAAATCAGAAAAATACTCCAATGATTTTAAAGCTCTTTTGAGACGACTACTTCTACGTAAAACAAAATGTGAATTTTAGGAATCATAGACACTTAAATAAAACTTTTATCATGAACTACCATGCTCTTTCTGTGAAATTACAATTGCATTATTTTACCCACATTCTTATTTTACCCTATTAAAAACAGAAAAATACAAAACCAAAACAAATTCCATTAAAATCCAAAAAATACTGTCTAGTTATGATGAGCCAAGGACAGACCCAGACTTTGGGAGAAGACAGAACGCAAAAAAGTAATTAAATCTCATGGTGGTGAAGTATAATAAGAATTGCTTTTGTCATACTGTGTTATCAAGAGGGAGCTATAAGCCTGTGTACACGAGAACACCTTTAATGGAATATCAGAGGGCTGATTGTAGCTATTTAAACTAGTGCAAATTTATGTGTATCCTTTGGAAAAATCTAATTGTCCACATTCTTAATTATACAAACCCTTTCCTCATTGCAGCGTAGCAGCCCAGAACCCTTTGACTTTTGATTCCCCACTGTCTTTTTTCCTTGTATTCCTCCAATGTAAACATCGTCATTTCCTACACCTGGTGTTCAGATAATTGGCTGTTAAATAAAACAGGAGCTGCTGTCTTGAAAACAAAACAAAAAAAGTGTTACTTCTGCATTTAAAAAAATAAATGGTACATTTGCTGTTTAACAGCTACTGAGAGCAATTGGAGTTAGAACAAATTTAGCCTTTTCTTTTAGTGTTGAATAGTGAGGGCATCTGTCATGTTTTAATAATGCTTCTGACCTTTAGGATTATTGAAGTTGAAATTTTCTCTCTGGTCATCAGGGGGTACTTGAGCACTGTCAGATTTTTTTTTTCAGTGTTAAGTCTCAAAAGATACATTGTTACACTTCATAAGTCACTAAAGATAATTCATTAGAGAAATTTGTTTTCCCACTTTCAAATTGGTTTTCTTTATAAGGAAGGTAAAATGTCACTTTGATCACTAAATTCTCGTGTTTTGTTCTTGCTTGGCTGGGTTTCACTGGGAAAGGATCATCTTGCTGGCTTGCTTCAACTTGTTCTTCAAAGCAAACTGATAGCTTATTAGGTGAAAATACTCATATGCAGTACAGTGTGTGGATGTGTAAGACATAATCAACATCCCACCACCAGATACCCAAAAAAGACACCTCTCCTAACTATAATTGCAGTAGAGAGTTATGCTGCTTTCCTGTGTTGTTATGGCTGTGAAATTCTGTATGTGTAGGGGTGATTGGTGGTACAATTTGAGTTCATTATTTTATTATTGTAACCATAAAGTTATAATTTAGGGTGATTAAGCATAATTGTAAAGTTTCACCACATTGAGAATAACTTAGAACACACAAAATAGATAAACATTTTCAACAGTGTTGCAGAAACTGATTAAGACCTACTGGACCATGGCCTGTCATGTTTTCTGAACAGCGCTGACAACAGTTTTGTCCCATCTGCACTAGCATTTCAACTGTTTCAAACACCAGTTGGAGGTAAGGGCGTGAGGGAGGGAGACACCAGCTGCTGACAACGTCAGCCATGTGACACTTTCCCCTAGGATAGGGTAGGTCAGAGGAAGAGAGAACCTGTCAACCTGACAGAGTAAGTCATATACAACCTCAAAGCATATAATAACTTTACTTGTTGTCCCAAATAAACTAGATTTGGAAAATTGTTCTGTATTTAGCCAGGTGGTTACCCAAACCAGAAAACCATCCCCACCCTAATTCCCACTCTTTGAGAGGCAAGAGTTGGGTAATTGACTTGGAGCATTTGGCCTGAGTTACGGTTGGGTTCTCAAACAAGAGCCTGTGCCTTTGCCTCTCAACTGTGGGAGGCACTCCGGGTAACCATCCACAAAGTCACTCTGCTGTCCTCCTACAGATCCCTCCTTAAAACTCTTCTCTGCCATGAAGCACACAGAAAACTTGACAGTGGCATCTGGTGTACTGCGATGACTGCTTTTCATACTTATCGGTATTTTTACCTTGCTCACCTGTTACATTGTTACATTGCTCACCTGTCCGTTTGCCCATCTGTTGCCTCTTGTCTTGAACAAGTAAGCTCCTCAGAGCAGAAACTGTCTTTAGTGTTTGCACAGCGCCTAGCACATTGGGTCCCATAGGTGTTACCACAATACGAATAATAAATACTTAATGTATAAAGATGGCCAGTCCTTTATGGTGCTGGATAAAATGCTGGATGCCATCTGTGACGGGCACGGAGAAACCCTGGTGAGTGTAAGGAGTGGCAGGATGAGACTGAATGTGGTAGGACCACAGGGATTCAAGAGCTAGTGCAGAGGCTGTGATATCTTCTGAGTTTGGGTGGGGTGGTACCATTTAAACTCCGGCTTATACCACATGGAGTACATCTACACAACAAAAAAAAAGACCTGGGTCAGCGAGTCTCAGAGCCTGCATCAGCTGACTGTGCCTTATGGGATTTGAATTACAGGGCTAAAAATAGCAGTGTAGACATTCCCACTCAGGCTCTGGGACCCACCTCCCCTTGCTGGGTTTCAGAACCTGAGCTCCAGTCTGAGTGGTAATGTCTACGCTGCTATTTTTATTTCTGTAGTGAGCCCAAGTCAGTTGACCCCTGCTCTGGGACTCGCTGCTGTTGTGCGTTGTCGCAATGTAGTCATACCCATAGAGACAAACGCTGTCCCTCTGGGAAACAGGCAAAGTCAACTCCACCAGATGACACCCCCATTCTAGTCTTCTACAAATGAAATTTGCTGTGCTGCAGAAGGCCTGTTTTGAGGGCATACATGGGATTTAAGTGCTTTGTAGGCCGCCTGCTGGCTGGCCTTCTGCAAGTGATAAAATTCATCTTTAGATGCGTAAACAAGAAGGCCAGATTGTTCTGTACCTGGGAGTTGGGGTATGCATGGAGTAAGGATGTCATGGATGTGCGTTTTTGGCTCAGTAATCATTGAACACTGAATACCAAACCTTGGAGAATTTAAACTTGTTATTTTGATTAAAGTGATTGATTTTAAATCAGCCAGTATTCATTGTGTGCTGTTTGTTAGAGGGTATTTAAGAGGAAATAAATAACTCTTTAATTAAATTAGTATTGTATAAGTATTCTTCTCTGCTTTCTAAGGAGAATTTCTTTAATAGTTCAAAAAAAAAAAAGGGGGGGGGTGTTTTCCTGTTGGTGTCGTTTTGCCTATATCTGTCCAGCCCAATCAAAAATACTGAGAACTTTTAAAAAAATTGTGTTTATGAGAAACAAATCCTTGATTTTATTTTACTGTCATCTTATTTTTCTTTCTGCATATATACAAGCTGTAGTGCTTTTCTTTGTAAACCACTCTGTGTTCCAGCCACCTCTTCAGAGTGCTGACATAATTCATGTGAAGGATGATATACGTAACAATAGACGGGCTGCTTGTTTTCTTTTTAAATGCAACTCTCAAAAGAGCAAAATGCCAGGTATAATTACGGCAATTGGCATAAGCAACCAACCAAATGTAAGGATCCTTCTCAGAAATGAAATGCTGATATGGCTAAAACCATGAAGCTATAAAGATGCAAGCAGGTGTTCCGCTAGAATAATGTGTCAGAATTGAATAGCAGGCTGTAATGGCAGGGGAAGGGAAGTTTTTAAAGCCTCCTTTGGCCTAATGGATAGAGCAAGGGACCTGGGGCTTGGGAGACCTGGGTTTTATTCCCAGATTTGCCACCTGTAGGATGACTTTAGGCAAGTCACTTCCTCTCTCTCTGTGCCTCAAGTTCTTCATTTCTAAAATGGTGATAATGATGAGATCTAGGGATGAAAAAGGCTATATAAAAGCCAAACATTATTAGATGACGGTAAGGTTTTGAGTTGCAATTTGAGTAGTATAAAATGATTCTATGGTTTGTAGGGCAAGCGTACTAAAGTGATAACACATCACTAGTTGGAAAACCCCCCACCCCCAAAACTGTGGATGGCTAAGGGGAAGGTGCAAAGGTGACCATGACTGACTGACAAAGCTTGAAGTGGGCTTAGAGTTGGTTGTGTGATCAGTGACTTCTCAGGAATGCAAGAGAAATTGCTATAAAGCACAGAGCTGGACTGGAAATGCCTGGCACTGTATATTCTTCATGATACTGTTATCCTTTCCAGTAGGTGGACACCTGGTGGAGACAGGAATTTTCTTTCCAGGGCAGGGTTCTCTTCAATATGATTCCATCCTCAGATTGGCTCTTCAGTGCAACAGACAAGTTTTGCCTGAAGATTAATTCTTTGTTCCTCTCTCTGCGACTTTACCCTAGTATTCAATGCCTTCACGGATTCCTTGAGGCGTCTTTCAAATAGAGGTACAAATGGTTCTTGGCTCATCTAGGTGAGTAAGAGAACTGCATTCCAACAAATGACTCTGTCTGATGTTGGAGAATAGATGGGGGTAAGCTTTCTGAGGCTTAATGTAGATTAATCTGGAGGGATGTAGTGGGAAGCTGATGGAAAAACTGATGAAGGCAAGTTCTGCACACCTGGTTGAGGGAGCACATCCACCATTTGTGACTCAGGTCTGCAGAATTGGGGTTCTGTTTTTAGGGCCAGGCCTCCTTTTTGAAGATTGAATACCTGCTGTAGCCAGAGAAGTATTTTTCCATCTACCTTTGACAGTGGAACCTCTTCTCTCCCATGCTGTTACTGTCATCCATGTCTTCATCACTTTCAGGCCAAGCAACCGTCATGCATTCTACAGGGGGCTGCATGGTGGGATCACTCAGAAACCCAAAGTAGTGCAGAAGGTAGTGGTCTGCCTGCTGAGCAGTGCATTGCAGAGGGAACATGGGACGGATACTTTGAGAGCCGTCCTGGCTTCAGGTGCACTTTTGATGTGGGTTGGGGGAGTTGGAGGTCCTGATCATAACACACAAAGCCCGAAATAGTTTCTCTCTCCTTGTGCCATACTGCCAGAGGCAAGGGTGCTGGAACAGTGCATATAGTGGAGGTGCTGAGAGCCATTGAAACAAACTGCAAAGCCTGTATATAAAGGAAAGTCTTCAAGCCGGGGGGTGCTACTAGTTTCTGCACCTATGGCCACAGGTGACCTAAGCAGAGGCCCTCAAACAGCAGCTCAGTTTATGAAAACAAGTCAGAGGCAGCTGCTGCCAGAACAGCTTCCATGAGGTTTCTGTAATTCTAGGACATGCTTCCTTTCTTGGTCCACCACAGCCTGGGTTGGTTAACCACCTGGACGTAGTGCAAAGCATATCCTTATTCAGAGGTGTTTAGGGAGGCTGGAGATTCATAAGGGAGCAAGGGGAGTAGAGGCAAAGGACAATCTGGTATGGTGTCATGATGGGGATGGGTAGGCAGGTGTTACAGTGTGTGTTGAATAGGGTAGTCTTTAGATCTTTTAACTGCTTGTATCTTGAGAGGTGACTAGAGCTCTAGACAGGCATCAAATAAAAATGAAAAATAAGCTTCCAGAATTGTTCTTCTGGGACGCATCTAGTGATTTGATGTAGTGGTGTCCTTGGATGTGTGAGCTGGAGTTGGGTTGTCCCACCCATATGGCTTTAAGTTTCTTGAGGCCCAGCTATCTGGGCCAGCATAGGAGTCTGATGGAAACAGTAATTCCTCCCTGATGATGCAGTGCCTTAGTGTTTCCTGCCTAGACAACCTTGCCGCACTGGATAGCTGGAGACAATGCTCTAAGTGTTGGTTTGTCATTACAAAGGTTTTATGAAACTGGGGCAAGACAAGAAAGCATGCTTCTTTCACAGCTTGGAATATTGTACCCCCAAGTCATGGCTATAAAAAAAACCCGTGTAATTATCAGGTAAACAATTACCCTTATGTTCTTCCCAGCATCAGACACCTGCCATATGACTAAGCTCATTGACAATTTACTGCTTGTTGCACCAGTGAACTCCAGGTATTTTTAAATTTAGTAACAATAAAAGGAGTTGTCTGTGCATTACCAAAGTGCCTCACATACTTGTTGTATCAAGCTTCATTACTTTGAAGATACAGAACGTTTACAAAACATCCTGGGAAGTCTTTCTACCCCCTGTGGGTTTAAACTAGGTCACACATGGTAGAATTAGACTAGTTGACCTTCCCTCTAGATTCTCCAAATATTTTTCTGTTCTTCAGATCCACTCCTATACTAATGAGTTACTTGTCAGGCAGATGGCCAGACAAACAGTAGGAATTATGTGCATCCCTCCTGGATATCAAGTCAGCGTCCTTCGTTTTTCCCAGGCTATTCTGTCATTGCCTGAGATAAGTGGGTCTTTTATGGCAGTGGTTTTCAGCCTGTAGTCTGCGGACCCCTGGTGGCTTGCAGACTATGCCTAAGATTTCCAAAGAGGTCCTCCCCTCCTTTCAACGTTTTTTTGGGGTCTTCAAATTAAAAAAAGGTTGAAAACCATCATTTTATGGCTATGATTAATTTATTTTTTCCCATTTATTAGCCTATGGAAGCCATTGGAAATGCCACAAAAGTCCTAAATTTAACCTGATGTTGTGGACTCGTTTAATGTTCTCCCTTCTGCTACTGCGTCTTATGATAGATAGATATGCATCCTCTCAGTGAGAGGATGAGTAAGGAAGAGACAGATCTGTGATTTTATTTCCCTGTGTCAGAAATCTAGTGACCACAGACCCAGATCATCAGGCTCTGACCTGTAATGTTACGAATCAGATTTGATCAGTCTCTCCTGAAGAGAGGATTGTTCTACTGTCACAGACACTTCACCACAAGGTCATTGAGCTTTCAGTCCTGGCTCTCCCAGACTCCAGAGCCATATCTAGAGGAGAGCTACTACGCACCCTCTTCACTTTTCAAGTTGAGTTTTCAATGCAATGGGACCATCACCATGCAGTCAGTGTGAAGCTTTGATGGGTCAAATTATGAATTTAATGTCTTACAACACTGAATTTCAAGGTGCCGCTGCTGGCTGGTATATCCCTTGGATGGCTCTGAAAAAGGTGAATCTTCTCTTCAGTTTTGTCAACGGAATCCAATACAGACAAGCAATTAAAAGAGGAAGATATTTTTCCTCCTCCAACAGTAGAAGTGACCTGGCCACTACCATCTGTTTACTCCGTGCAGTTTCGGTGGAAAAGCTGACTAATAAGATGTAGGTAATTGGACATCATTGTAACCCAAAGCTTTTATAGCCCTCTCTTCAGATACGCAGCCATAAAAGATCCACAGGCTTCATGTATACAATAGGATTCCAGTATTGTCACTCAGTCTGTGTCTGCAGGTTTCTTGAAACTGTGTTGGTCCCAGGATATTAGAGAGACAAGGTAAGTGAAGTGGTATCTTTTATTTGACGACCTTCTGAAGTTGGCCCAATAAAAGATTTTACCTCACCCACCTTGTTACTCTGAAGCCTAGAATGTCTGGTGAGTCAACCTAAAGCGATGGTTGAGAGCTCTCTTTGTTTGGAATATCACTAAGTTCAGTCATCACTGGGATTCGTAGTTTTACTGTCCAATATTTAAGGTCTATGCAATATTGTCTTTACGAATTACACCTGTGCAACAGCATGGGCTTCCAGGTGCAGAAAAATGTTTCTATGCCAAGTCAAGAAGCCTTAGATGATTGTGATATTAGAGGTAACTCATCCAATCACCACGGTTACTCTATAGATAATTTGCATGCAATAATTTCATTGGTTGTATGAGGGAGACTGCACAGATGGTGGATTACTTGGCCCAACTGCCACAGTCATCCAACCGCACAGGCTTTTAGCTACTGTTCTTCATGGCGAATGAACATTTTGGGAGGCCTCTTCCTTTTTATAGCTTAAATGGCTGGAAATAATCACCCGCTTCAAACGCTTGAAGGAGGATATTCGTTCAGAAGACCCTGCAGAATAACTAGTATGCAGCCTCATTTGCACAACAGTTCTTCCAGGTACTCACAGGATTCACGGGTAATGTAAAGCCACATGGCACGGAACTGAAAAGGCCAACCCAGTAGTGCTGCTATTGAGTTGTTTATAGATTGCTGTATGGCACACACAGCAGTAAACATGAACAATGTTTGTGGGTTTATGACATGTGCAAATCAAAACTGGAAAGAGTGGGTTAAGGGAGGGGTTAAACATAACCTTGCAGAAAGATGTAGGCAATTTAGCTTTAATACAAAGAGCATCTCTTTAGAGAAACACGTTACAGCTGTTTATACCCTAGTGGCTGCAAACATGGCCTGAATATTTCATTTATAGAAAGATTCTAGTAATTAAGGTAAAAGAATATACATGCTTCACTACTGTGAAGCATAAAGACCTAATTTATGCTCTGTATCTACTGTAGTTATTACTGACCTCAGGCTGTTGAACTTCCTCTTTATGCATTGCCAAAATGCGGTGACTGTTTTCAAGGGAGTTGTTCTCCATGAGTTTAAAGAGAATAAAATGGGCCTGTTAACGAGGACCAGGTTCAGTAGGTGCTTCGTAGTGTTCATGTTTAAATAAAGCAATTAGGTGCTTTGGTTCTTTGATATATTTAATCCTTAAGGCCTTGCGAAATATAAAGAAGGTACCTAATCTATAATATCACACACTGTACAATACCAATCAAGACATCTAGTGCAAAAACATCACTTTTCATAGCCTTTCTAATACTGAAGAAATTCATTACCAAAATCCATTTGTTTCCAGGTGTGGTAATTTTCAAGCCCACATGTAGCGCAGTGCATTGCATGTTGGTATAGAAAAATTGCTCATAAAGTTAAGAATTCTAGTCCCCTGTGCTCTGTTCACGATCAAAGGAATCATTGTGGGCAAGGTAGACTGTGATTGAGTGCAGCTCTCCATTATTTGTCAGGCAGTTGACTGTCAAAGTCTTTGAAAATTGAGAGCATTTCAGGTGCTGTTTCTATGTTTTTTTCTTTTGAAAGCGCCAAACATTTTTCTAATCTAAGCTTTTGAGTTTTGTAGCAGTTTGGACCAATAAACTAAAAACTTCACACTCTGAAGTGCAAAATTCCATGGACTGCGGTAAAATACCATCATAAATCTTTCATCTGGAAAGTGCAGCTGTTGTTACTTTCTCTGCACTCCTCGGTGTAACCTGCTACTCTGTGTAATTCTGTCTACCACATAATCTTCACCTCTGATTAGGCAGGGCATGTCCCCTGGATGCACTTCCTTCCCACGTGCTCTCTGTTTTCAGTGCCGAAGGGTGAGTAGCTGCAGTTGGTGTTAATATTTGCCTTTTGATGCCAAATACAGGAAGGTAATTAAACCGTGTGAACACACTGGGCCAGGCGTGCAAGCATCTGGAAGCATATTGAAGCATGTCTGCGTCTAACTGTATAGTCAATGGATAAAACTCTAACGACAAGTTATGCTTGAAAGTTCTCATACATAAGCATCACAGCATATATAGTATATTCTATTATTATGCCCAGTGAAAACCTCTCTGCCTGTAATATGTGCACCATGGCTTTCATGCATGTAAATGTTCAATAATACCTTGGCATAGCATAGCTCATTGTGTCTAATCATAACTGTTTTGAAGTCAATAGGTGTTGTGTGCACTCAGCACCTTCCAGGTGTAAGCAGCTCCCAGTCCCCTCAGATCTGACAGCCTTTCTGCAAGGCTCAAATAAATTAAAAGCATGTGGCATTTGAAAGACCTGTGTAATGTAATGAAATAGTACCTTCAGATACACACACTGCTTATGTGGGAGGAGGTGGGATTCAAAGGAGGGATGGAGGGGCAAAATGCAGGAATTGTACAGAGTTCTCAGTGTTTAAGATGTGCCAGATCAAACAAGAACTGAATAAGCTTCTCCCTTCTGTGTTTGTAACAAAGGGAGGTAGTACAAAATCACATGCTGTACAGTCTTAATTTGTATTCAGCTGTTTCTAAATCAAATTCCTTCAGGTATTTTAAAGGCCCTTTTATTGGAGTGCTAAGTTGATGGCAGTTCTTGAGATTTTTTTTATCATGTTGAGAGAATTCTTAACTGGTGGAGGAAAAATATGGTTTAAATGATCAGCTATCTCAAAAATAGCCAAATGGGGTTTTACCAGAGTTTAATCTGATGAATGGTTTTTTACATCCAAGTTGTAAGATAATATTTTTCTTTGTTTAAAATGTTCTGCTAGAATTGGCAGTTATGAATAATGGTTGGACACAGAATTTTTAATTAGGTGCCCTGTTGCTTTGAAGAAGTCTCTAAAAATTGCCTTGCTTAGTTATTATAAATCCTTATGTGCAAAACGATGAAAAAAGTATAAACCTGCAATAATAATACTACACAGTGGTTTCTGAATCAACATTTTAAGTTTGGAAAGGATTAGCCTTTCTGCCAATGTCTCTAGTAGTTAAGTAATTTAACTGAACCATTATAGGAGGACTGGATAGCGCATGGGACTTGTGATTGGTCACAGAGCGTTTTTCTTCTAGGTCACTGGTTCAAATCTTGGTCAGGTTGGTGTAACTGAAAGTCATCAGCACTTGACCACCCTTGGGCTGCTGAAGCTGTTTGACTCATGGCTTCATGCAGACTTCATTTAATACCTGTGTGTTAGACTGACTGGATTGACACTCAGCTTCTTTGGGGTCACCTTAGAACATACCTCCTGCCCTTCCAAGTAGCTAAAGCAGAACGCAGCACCGCTCAGGTTTGGCCCCTCCATAGATGAAGCTGAAGGGGCAGAGAGGCCAAATTTAATTTGTGTTTTGACCTAGTGCATGGGGCTGCAATGCCACTCAAATTTGGCTTGTCTGCCCCTCTGTAGATGGAGTAGATGGGCCAAACCTGAGTGGCATTGTGACCCTCTGTGCCAGGTCGCAATGCCACTTGGCTTGAGGGCCCTCTCAAATAGGGGGTCTGGGGCAAACTGTCCTTCAACCAAGACAGGAGGCTTGGGGGTCAAAGTGGGACAGTGCTGCAAAACCCAGGGGCAGGTTGGGAGGTCTTCTTTAGAGGGAGTTATGGTGCAGATCATGATCTATAGATGTACTGTACATAAAAAAAAAAATAAACATCTTTGTGACCCTCAGGACTCCTGCCTTTCCTTGTGTTTTGTGTACATTATTGGTGGGTCATTAAACTGCATGGCTCTGACATGCGTGTTTGTGGGGTGGGGGCGGCATTGAAGACTTGAGGGGTTTAATCCTCTTGAGAAATTTTTTTCCCCTTTCATCTTACCCCTTCGTCATCTTTTTTTGAGGACTTTCTCTTTATGCCAGGTAAACATGTCCATTTTTTCCTCTAGTATAGTTATTTCTGGCTTTAGCATTTTCAATATCTAGCTATTTCCAGATGAATGGAGGCCATCTTTCCAATCTATTGGTTTAGATTAGATTGCAGCCTGTGGACCCTGGCTTCGGGTTTATTTATTTAGTATTGATTTACATATAGATACAAAGAGTAAATATAAAGCCCTGTGCTGCTAATGCTAGCTGCTGATGTGGCAACAGATACCAACTGTCTGTCTTAGAAATTCCCTCAACAGCATACTACAGGGTCTGTGCTTTTGTCTTGTTAAAGTTGCTTAAGGCTGCCGCTCTATCTTCTTGCACAATTGCTCTGATTTGTATCACAATAATTATTTACGTTGCGTTTTTAATGAATGTAAAGACATGACCTTATTTATCAGACAGTCTCCAAACTCCCCATAATGCATGAAACATGAACATCTAGTGTGGAAAATTGAGCCTTATCTGACTTCTTCAAACCAGAACTTTTTGAATAAGCAGCATGTGTCTTTTTTAAGCCCCTGTTTGTCACCAGTGTAGACCACCATAGTTGTAGAAGTTTAATTTTTTTCCTGCTATATAAAATATCTTGGACTACTAGGTGGCATTTTAACAGCCACATGGGCACCCAGACTCTGCCCTGGGTTCAGAGTGAAGTCTCTTCTGACTGTTTATCCTTGCAACTCCTGTAGCTCTCTTCGTTAAAAGGGCAAATCCTTTAGTGAGATGTTCAGGGGGCCACATTTTCCTGATATTTAAAAGGCGAGAGATCTATTTAAACTGTACAGTATATATGATGGCTTCAAACAGTTCCACTGCTGAGCTATGATTGTTTTAATGTAGGTTGATCTCAGCAATTAGATATGAACTGTATACCATAAATGACATTTAATGACCAATGTCAGGAGTACTCTGAATGCTATCTTCATTTTGATGTTGCCTTTCTTAAGGTTTAAAGTTTAAAAACCTGAATGGAATTCAGTTACCAGAGCATATATTCAATGATTAATTAAATGCATTTGTAATACCATTAGTTGTTAGGTAACTGTTTGCATATTGTGCTTGACATTGAGTGTATTTGATTTACAATGTGTATCGTGTATAGTGCAGCAATAGAAATGCTAATAAGGCAGTGTTTTAAGGAGGGTCGCTATCAATAGTCGTCAGCAGCTTGTTGCCAAATTTACTTCTGTGAAAAAGGCATAATCTGTAATCAAAGTGGAGTTTGTGGAAGCACCAAACATGAGCAAAAAATACAGTGATCTAAAATAGTGCTTATTGCTTTCTTTAGCAGCGATTTTATTTTAGAGCCTTATTAGTGAGTCCACCCCCCCCCTTTTTTTTTAAAAATATGCAGCTTTTATGATGTTGGGAGGAAGAATGCCTGAGACTTCTCAGTAACGTATTTTCCTTTAATTTATGTTTGTATAATCACATTGAATGGCACACCATGTGCATGCACCTGGGTATATGAAAATGAGTGTGGTGTAAAGATTTTATCAACACGAGTGTCTGAGATGGCCTTCAGTGGGTGTCATAGTGACTAGGGCAGTGAAAACCTCTGCTCAATGTGCAGTGATGCTTATATTAAAAATAAGATAAGAAATGAGACAAAATAATACTGAAAATGTTATAAATGCTATCAAATAAATCTTTCCTCCTCCCACATATGTGGAACACGGTGTTTAATTCTGGACATGGATTTTAAAAAGTAAGTGGAAATAGAGGGGTTTACAAATGAGTGAGAAACTATTGGAGACCTAGAAAACAGTCAGTATGGAGACAAACTAAAAAAGATTAGGACTGTTCAGAGAAGAGGTGACACAGACAAATTTCAAATTAACGACGTGTGAAGGGAAGCGTAGGTACTGTTATTATTGCCTAGCTCTTGTATAGCACTTCACAAAAGAGGTAAGTATCAGGCACGTTTTACAGATGGAGAAACTGAGGGACAGAGGTGATCTGACCTGCCCAAGGTTACCGAGTAGTGAATATTGATCACACACTCCTTTTTACCCTTTCTCGTACTACCAGAGCAAGGTCACATTCTATGAGATTGAAAGGCAGCAAATTTAAAACTGATAAAGGGAAATATTCTTAGCATAACAAATTATTAATGGGTAAAACTCATTGCCATTAGACACCATTCAAGCCAAGACCTAATAAGATTTTCAAAAGGATTAGGTGTTTATATAGCTACATGAGGTAAGATTACGTAAATATACAATTTACAAAAAAACCCTTTTGCTTCATTAAATCAACCACTAATGGACAAGGATTTGGAAGAAACTTCTCTTTTGGGCTGATTATTTAATAACTGTCCACTACACAATATCTTGCACCTGTCTTTGAAGCATCTGGCTCTGACCACAGTCAGAAACAGCTTATTGGACTAAATAGACCTATTGGTATGGTGACTCCTATGTGTTTATGTATTTTATATGTGTACACACACACACACATATGAATTTACATTTTTTCACATGTGATTTATGTGTGTGTTAAACAAAAACTAAAAACACCATCTAACACAGGTAGTTTAAACATTGGCGAAGCCCGTTTATTTTCTAGGCGTCTGTGCATTTGCCTGCACTGCAGTCACAGGGTGTGACAGAAGCTTTTGTAGACATACTGGAGCTAGTTTTAATTTAGCTAGCTTGGATACTGGTGGTAGTGAAGCCATGGCAGCATGTACTTCAGCATGGGCTGTACATGCCTGCCTAAGATCCTGGGTAATTACTTAGGTGGCTAGCCTGTATTGAAGCGTGCGTTGCTCCAGCTTCACTGCTCCCAGTACCCGAACTAGCTTGAGTATGTCTACGTGAGCTGCAGTCACACCCTGTGAATGTAGTGTAAACCTATCCTGTGTTAACTGAGCATGAGGTTCAAAAGGGTATGAGGTAAAAGGCTGTGTAGCAATAGGGTAGATAATGTTATAGAATACAGCTTGTTTTCTCCCACAAATAATGACCCCTAGGTAAAGGCACTCTATTTTTCAATGTACTGCTTAAGATTTTGATGCCCCCCCCACCCCCTTTTTGGTGGATATGTTTTTTTCGAGCGCTGAAAGCTATAATCAGTGGTGAGCTGTAGCTGGTTCACGCGAACCGGTTGTTAAATTTTGAAGCAGTTTCAGAACCGGTTGTTAACCCGCTTCCCTGCAGGGGGCACTGAGGCTTTGGTGGGCTCCGGCCGGGAAGTGACATAATTCCTCCTCCGGCCGCCGGGGGCGCTGTGCTGCGAGAGCCATGTGTGCTGCCGCCTGGCCCTGGGCACGAGCCCTGTTGCTGCTGCTGCTCCCCTGGCCCTGGGGCTCCCGCTGCTGCCTGGTGGGTCCCCGGCTGCTCTGCTCGGCCTGGGCTGAGTCCTGCTGCTCTCCCCGTGAGTACCCACCACCCTGCCCGCAGCCAGCTCCTGTCTCCAGCCACCCCCGCACCTCCTGCCTGCAGCCAGCCCCTGCTGCACCCCCTGCCCTGCCTGCAGCCAGCCCCTGCCGCACCCCCTGCCTCCAGCCACCCCCTGCCACACCCCCTGCCCACACCAGCCCCTGTCTCCAGCCACCCCCGCACCCTCTGCCCGCAGCCAGCCCCTGCCACACCCCCTGCCCTGCCCGCAGCCAGCCCCGTCTCCAGCCAGCCCTGCACCCCCTGCCTTGCCTGCAGCCAGCCCCTACCTCCAGCCAACCCCGCACCCTCCTGTCTCCAGCCAACTCCGCACCCCATGCCCTTCCCGCAGCCAGCCCTGCACCCCCTGCCTCCAGCTGCCCTGTCCCACGCCCCTGTTTGCAGCTGGCCCCACGTCCACTGCAGTTCCCAGGGCAGTAACCCTGCACACGTGCTTCAATGAGGGAGGCAGGGAGCAGCTGAGACCCACACATGTGCACACCCTAGGGTGACCAGACAGCAAGTGTGAGGTGGGGGGTAATAGGATCCTATATAAGAAAAAGACCCCAAAACCGGGACTGTCCCTCTAAAATCGGGACATCTGGTCACGCTAGCACACCCCCAGGGAGTGGCGGAGACCCACACATGTGAAATGGAGCTCATTTCTAGTTCTGGCCCATCTTTTTAAAAAAGAACTTCAGGCAGGGTTAACATACATCCGTATTTTCCTGGATAGGTCAGGCTTTTTCATTCTTAAATTGCCATCTGGGAAAATACGGATGTATGATAACCCTGTTGGTACAAAAAATACATACTGGGGCATATCCCTTAAACAAGAACTTTTTATAGGGAACCGGTTGTTAAGATTTTGGCAGCTCATCACTGGCTATAATTAAACAGGTTTGTTCCTGCATAGCTGTATGCTGTAACAGTGTGGTTAGTGCATGTTTCCGCGCAGCTCATCTGACACCATGCACCGCAGAGTGGAATTCAAAGAATATAAAAGGGAAGCAGAGCAGAAAGATACCACAATGGGATTAAATGAGATACTAAGCCATGACCCTTGTGAAACAGTTTGGTAGCTTTATATTAAGGAAGCCAGTTTCATTTTTTTAGTAAAGTTTTTTTCTTGCCTAAGATGAAGTTCTTTGGTTTGTAATATAAAATTGTACTGAAGTTTAGAGAATGTCAACACACTTAGGTATCTTTTACTTGTACAAAAATGGGCACATTTCTAGATTTTGGCTTAGTAAGCAGCTGTGTTTCCAGTAAAGCTGAAAGTTTGTAGGAAAAATACTTCTGTTTTAAATAAAACAGAAATCTCTTCTGTTAATTACCTAAAATATTATGAGTCATGTCTGTCCTTTTCTCCTTGAAAATGTGAATTAAGGTGTGTACAACTTTGCGTTGCATGTACTGCTTACATATGGGAAGCCCCTAGACACGTATAACTCTTGGTGTTTGATGTACTGAGTCATATAAACATAAACGGTGCACTCAGGTTCTCTTTGTAACTGTGATGCCCCCAGATGAAACGGGGGGAAGTGAGGGTTTTACCTTTTTGGGGAGAGAAGCAAATCCTATGAAAATTCTTTGAAGGATTTTTGCTCTCCTATGTCATTCTCCTGATTGATGTGATCTTAGAAATGTAGGCCTGAAAGGGTCTGTCTACACAGCAAAGAAAAACCCACAGCTGGCTTGTGCCAACCGACTCAGGCTGTGGGGCTGTTTCATTGCTATGTAAACTACCACACTTGGGCCGAAGTCGGCGTTCTGGGACACTGCGGGGTGGGAAGGTCCCAGAGCTTGGGCTTGAGCCCGAGCCTGGAAATCTGCACAGCAGTGAAACAGCCCCGCAGCCTGAGAGCCCTGCAAGCCCGAGTTGGCTGGCACGGGCAAGCCGTGGATTTTTCTTTGCTCTGTAGACATACCCAGAGGGACCTCAAGAGGTCATCTCGTCCTGCGCTGAGGCAGGACTAATATGTGACTGCAGTTGGTTTGGAAATAATTCAAGCAAGGCAGCTACACAGTAATTATCTTCTGGTCACAGTGTAAAGGTCATTTAAAAAAAAAAAAAAGGCAGTGAATTTTTCAAAGGATTCCCCCCCTTTGTAATTAAAGGGTGTGGTGCTGGGATTAAAGGCTGGAGTCTAAATCTAGAAAATGTATTTGTTTTGCCTGCTTCTAGGTTAAACATTTGTCTGTTACAAAATGGCAGTTAAGCTGTATAGGCAATTTGGCCAGCGTTAAATAACCTAGCAAAGGCCCTAATAATAAACTAGGTTTCTAATAATAAAAAACTAAATCGGATACAAGTTTCAAACCTCTTTTTGGATGAAAGATTTGATCAAAGTAAGTTTATTTTTGAAGTTGGAATTTGTATAGTGGAACTCTGAGTTCAAAATATCCATAAACGGATTGTAAGAATATTGAAAGCAGTGCTGGCTTGACTATCCCTTCTCCTCTTCCCCCCCCCGCCCCCTTTTGGTTTATCAGCTCTAGACTGCACTTGTTTTCATGTGACTTACATGTAGGTTCTACACATATGGCAGAATATGCAGTTCTCCAAATACCTTTTTACCTGGAACAGTAACCTAAACAGCACATTTCTTGGAACACTCCTGCTCTGTTTGGTTTTGGTATACAACAGTATGCTTTGTGTTAAAGGAACGCTGACCAAACAAATTAGTTTATTTAAAAAAAAAAACAACTTTGCCTCTGTTATCAACATTGTGTGTTGTTAGAATTAATAACACGTTCACAGTCCATTTTATTGTTCACTTTTATGGTGTTTTTCTTTTTAGTATTTTTTCAAGGTTGGACCATGAGACTAGGCCTACTCAGTTTTACTTTTCTCACTCCAAATGCACATAGTTGCCATTTTGGGTTGTACACTGCAGGGGAACGTATATTTGCTGTACAAATGCTCTCTGGGAATCTTCTTTATGTTCTTCTTAGTGTTCCCCTTCCCTCCTATGTCCCTAGATCCACCAATATGCACAAGTTGATATTCTGCATAATCAATGCCAGCTTTCCCCTTATGTTGAGCAGAATCGTTGACACACACACACTTCTTTTGTTCATTGGGAACCAACCAGACAGAGAACCTTGCTGTGAAACTAACCAACCCCATTTATGGCAACAAGCAGTGTGGTGGTGGCGAAAAAGTGAATATGTTCTCACAACAATAACCAGCTCTTTGTGTATGGTGTTACCTCGATAGTATATTGGAGAGAATTATCTTTTAGAACACAGTAGAAGCCATATTTTATGATTGGGGGTTGAGGCGTTAATAAAAGCATAAAGTTCATAAAACTGAACACCTCAAAATTACAGTAAGTATGGTGTGTAAGTAGCAGTGTGGTGCACTGCATCCGTTTCTTCTTCCTGTTCAGCTCTGCAAAGCAATTTCCGATGCACTGAAGGCATTGGAATGAGGAATCAACACCACTTTCACATGCTGTTTTTTCCCATCTGAGGAAAAGAGGTTCATGTAATTGGTTGTTTGTGAAATTGGTGTTCATAAAACAGTTTGCTGTACTGTCTTTGAAGTGAAGAGTTCTCTTTTTGTCATGATGTGAATTGTTTGGAGTTAACCTTGGATGTGTAATGAGAATTACTTTAATGTATTAAACACTTTCACAATGGACTCTTTGTTCATGACTGGGACTCCTTGGTGCTTCAATAATACAAATAAATAATAATAAATACTGAGCTTCCTATCTCCCTGTGTGAAAGTAGTTGAGTTGGTGGCTCAAAATGCTTTGAGCTAATCCAGTGCTCTAATCCCTGAGAAGAACCTTCTTCTGATGAAGTTTGAGTCCCTGACCTGTTGATTTAATGCAACTTCCTTAGGTATATAATGCTTGTAAATTCTTTGGGGCAGGGGCCGTCTTTCATGTAGTCTCTCTAATCTGGGAGGCAGTGACCATGAGTTGGTTGAGTTCAGGATCCTGACGCAGGGAAGAAAGGTAAGCAACAGGATAAGGACCCTGGACTTCAGGAAAGCAGACTTCGACTCCCTCAGGGAACGGATGGCCAGGATCCCCTGGGGGACTAACTTGAAGGGGAAAGGAGTCCAGGAGAGCTGGCTGTATTTCAAGGAATCCCTGTTGAGGTTACAGGGACAAACCATCCCAATGAGTCGAAAGAATAGTAAATATGGCAGGCGACCAGCTTGGCTTAATGGTGAAATCCTAGCGGATCTTAAACATAAAAAAGAAGCTTACAAGAAGTGGAAGGTTGGACATATGACCAGGGAAGAGTATAAAAATATTGCTCGGGCATGTAGGAATGAAATCAGGAGGGCCAAATCGCACCTGGAGCTGCAGCTAGCGAGAGATGTCAAGAGTAACAAGAAGGGTTTCTTCAGGTATGTTGGCAACAAGAAGAAAGCCAAGGAAAGTGTGGGCCCCTTACTGAATGAAGGAGGCAACCTAGTGACAGAGGATGTGGAAAAAGCTAGTGTACTCAATGCTTTTTTTGCCTCTGTTTTCACTAACAAGGTCAGCTCCCAGACTGCTGCGCTGGGCATCACAAAATGCAGAAGAGATGGCCAGCCCTCTGTGGAGATAGAGGCGGTTAGGGACTATTTAGAAAAGCTGGACATGCACAAGTCCATGGGGCCGGACGAGTTGCATCCGAGAGTGCTGAAGGAATTGGCGGCTGTGATTGCAGAGCCACTGGCCATTATCTTTGAAAACTCGTGGCGAACCGGGGAAGTCCCGGATGACTGGAAAAAGGCTAACGTAGTGCCAATCTTTAAAAAAGGGAAGAAGGAAGATCCTGGGAACTACAGGCCAAGAAGGAAGATCCTGGGAACTACAGGCCAGTCAGCCTCACCTCAGTCCCTGGAAAAATCATGGAGCAGGTCCTCAAAGAATCAATCCTGAAGCACTTGCATGAGAGGAAAGTGATCAGGAACAGCCAGCATGGATTCACCAAGGGAAGGTCATGCCTGACTAATCTAATCGCCTTTTATGATGAGATTACTGGTTCTGTGGATGAAGGGAAAGCAGTGGATGTATTGTTTCTTGACTTTAGCAAAGCTTTTGACACGGTCTCCCATAGTATTCTTGTCAGCAAGTTAAGGAAGTATGGGCTGGATGAATGCACTATAAGGTGGGTAGAAAGCTGGCTAGATTGTCGGGCTCAACGGGTAGTGATCAATGGCTCCATGTCTAGTTGGCAGCCGGTATCAAGTGGAGTGCCCCAGGGGTCGGTCCTGGGGCCGGTTTTATTCAATATCTTCATAAA
Organism: Lepidochelys olivacea; assembly: GCF_965140295.1. Taxonomy (NCBI): domain Eukaryota; kingdom Metazoa; phylum Chordata; order Testudines; family Cheloniidae; genus Lepidochelys; species Lepidochelys olivacea. Next base: position 20,809,772 of record NC_140428.1, read on the forward strand.
TGATCTGGAGGATGGTGTGGATTGCACTCTCAGCAAATTTGCGGATGATACTAAACTGGGAGGAGTGGTAGATACGCTGGAGGGGAGGGATAGGATACAGAAGGACCTAGACCAATTGGAAGATTGGGCCAAAAGGAATCTGATGAGGTTCAATAAGGATAAGTGCAGGGTCCTGCACTTAGGACGGAAGAACCCAATGCACAGCTACAGACTAGGGACCGAATGGCTAGGCAGCAGTTCTGCGGAAAAGGACCTAGGGGTGACAGTGGACGAGAAGCTGGATATGAGTCAGCAGTGTGCCCTTGTTGCCAAGAAGGCCAATGGCATTTTGGGATGTGTAAGTAGGGGCATAGCGAGCAGATCGAGGGACGTGATCGTTCCCCTCTATTCGACATTGGTGAGGCCTCATCTGGAGTACTGTGTCCAGTTTTGGGCCCCACACTTCAAGAAGGATGTGGATAAATTGGAGAGAGTCCAGCGAAGGGCAACAAAAATGATTAGGGGACTGGAACACATGAGTTATGAGGAGAGGCTGAGGGAGCTGGGATTGTTTAGCCTGCAGAAGAGAAGAATGAGGGGGGATTTGATAGCTGCTTTCAACTACCTGAAAGGGGGTTCCAAAGAGGATGGCTCTAGACTGTTCTCAATGGTAGCAGATGACAGAATGAGGAATAATGGTCTCAAGTTGCAGTGGGGGAGGTTTAGATTGGATATTAGGAAAAACTTTTTCACTAAGAGGGTGGTGAAACACTGGAATGCGTTACCTAGGGAGGTGGTAGAATCTCCTTCCTTAGAGGTTTTTAAGGTCAGGCTTGACAAAGCCCTGGCTGGGATTATTTAACTGGGAATTGGTCCTGCTTTGAGCAGGGGGTTGGACTAGATGACCTTCTGGGGTCCCTTCCAACCCTGATATTCTATGATTCTATGATCTTAGCTGATTTCATGTTAGTGAATAGAAATACAATAAAAGTCTATAGGGGATGCAAGTTTTAAGGTAACTGAAATAGCTTTTTGCTTTAAACAAGAGGGTGAATCTGATTGGAGGGTTTATTTTGTCTTGGGAGAACAATTTTTGCACTGAGGAATTGACATCAGTGCATGATGCCACTTTGGACTTGTGCTTATAGACTCCATCTATACCTCAGCTACTTCAGTGACAGACACTGCAGAGAGATGTGCGACTGTTAGGCTGTGTGCACACAAGAGATTATGTCGGCATACATTCGGTTACTCAGGAATGTGAATAAGCCATCCCCCTGAGCAATGTCAGTTACACTGACCTAAGCGCTGGTGTGGATAATGCTGTGTTAGCGGGAGAACTTCTCTCGCTGACATAGTGACTGTTGTTTGTAGGGGCTGAAGTAATGAAGTCAATGGGCGAGCTCTCTGCCATTGCCTTAGAGCGTCTGCACCATGTGGCTGCACCATTGTAAGCTCTAGTGTAACCATTGCCTTAAGGGCAGGTGGAAGCCTATTCGCAGTGAAGGTTGCACCCTTAAAAGAGTGCAACATTAAAGATCTTTTTATTGCTTAGAAGATCTGGTTTGACCTGAACATTTGCAGATACATTTTCCTTCGCTTTCAGGGTAAATTAGTGTGTGTTTGCTTTCGTCATTTTAAAAAAATACTCTTGACATTTTCTTTTTATCTCCCCTTACTTGTTTGTTATACCTACATACTTCCCATAGAGTCAATACATTTCCTTGAGACTGTGCTATTTGAAGAAAATAAGCTGTAATTGTACATGTAGATGTACTGAGACACAATGCTACATAAGAGATAGGTAATGTTGTTTTATTACCTGGCTGTAGCGTCAAACGAGTAAGAGGGTCTTTCTGTAGCTAATGGTCAACAGAGCTCTTTCTTCATCTGAAGTAGTGGAGGCCTGTATCTTAGGAACTAAAAAACTAGTGTTCCAGTTCCATCTCTGCAAGAATTGGGTATGTGTGTCATGGAGAGTGAGTAGTTCAGATGGCAGTTATAGTCCCATTTTAAGACTGATTTTGATTCTCTTCGTAACCCGAAAATAAAGAAAAATCCTCATGCGTTCAAATGTGTAGGCTTAAGGCAACAGTAACAGTTGTATAATGTGTGCATGCGTGTATAGGTTGACATTTTCAAAGCAGTGTATGGGATTGGCACACCTTTTATGATGATTTAAGCTGGAACCAGTTCTGCACAAACTAACACACACTTCGTATATAATACACATGTGTATCTGAACAGCAGTGGTTTAAATCGTATTGAAATTCAGATGTAGAATTTTTACACTTAGTGTAATTCTCATCAAACTAAGGGCATATCTACATTGCCCTGTAGTTTGGGCTATGGGGGCATGAATTGCTGTGTCAGCGAAGTGCTGCGCAGTAAGTCTCCTGTGTGGATGCTGTGGATGAGAACTTAAAGGTCCCCAGGTCCTCTTCAAACAGTACTACTAGGGACCTTTAAGTTTGTGCCTGCCACGTCCACGCAAGGGAATTACAGTGCAGGATTTCGGGGCATGCTGCTGTTCACATTCCCACAGTCCAAACTGCAGGCAGCATGGCCATGCCCCAAGGAATCTCCATGTCTTGTATGTGTAGATAGAAAAATGGTCTTTTAACTATATAACCATGCTTACGTAATCTTTAGGAATAGTACGCTCCCAGAGATCTGTCTGTGCGTCTTTGTATGTAGAGAAGTATAAACGTTTGGATTTTGTGGGGGAGAAAAAGGCAAATACAATATTTGGTAGATTTCTAAGAGTTAACGACAAACAAGGCCATGAATTAATTTGCACCATACTGAAGTGGCTTCATGAATTCCAGAAGCAGTTTCATCTATTAAAGTTGTATGGAGAGGGGGTAGAGAGAATTTTTTGCTGTAAACAATCACAAAATGTCAAGAGGGAGACGTGAAAAAATCCTATATTGTTTTGTCAATAAATTATTATTTCTCCTACATAGATCACAGAAATAGGACTTTACTCTGGAAGCAGCAATATTTGATACCCCAAGCAGCTTATTCCTAGCTCAGCTCACACTTCACTGAATACGCTGATCGATTATCCGCGGCTTAACCAAGCCTTCTCATTTCCTGCCTTCCATTACAGTGCTCAATCAAGCTCACGGTTCTTTGTGGCCTGGCTTGTGCACTGAGATAAGCCATCAAGGCATGTTTCTATTAGAAAAGCTCTTGTAGATGGAACAGTCATTAGATAACACTAACAGGTTTAAAGGTTGCAGTCTTTGTGTTGGTTCAGGTTAAGAGGACAGGAGCCAAAAGGCAGCCTTCTTGAGTTGTTCCATTTGAGGTGCAGGGAAGCTTTGATAGCATAGTGCCATATTTCACACTCTTACTAACCTAGTTAATGTCGGTCTTCCTTGCTGAATCTGAGCACACTAATTTTTTTGGCAATATTACTATGTTTAGTAGCAATCATTTGGCATATCGAATTGATGATGAACAAGATTAATTTCTAAGTAAATATGCTGACTATTCTCACATGTTTCAGTTCTAAAGATGACCTTTATGTTGCCAAGATGGGTTTTTGGTTTATAAACAGCTGTTTGGTATTTTCATAATTTAGTCAAGAAATCAAGAGTACAGAAAGTGCTGTCCTGAGGGTGCAGTTGTGTGACCTTGAGGAAGCCTGGAACCAAGACTTTCAACCTAAAACAGGAAGAAAATACATGCCTGCCACAATCTCTTCACCTTCTGATTTTGATTTTTTTCCAGAGGGTTAATAAAAGTATTCCTGGTTTTCATTTGAAAGTAAGCAAGTACTGAAGTAATTTCTCCTACAGCAGGAGACAAAATGTTGGTAGCAATTCTACACACAGGAAAAAAAATCAATCAGTGAAGCAAGCAAAATCTCCTGCCCTTTGATTAAAGACAGGTCCGTTCTGTGTTGTTAAACATAATTGGAACTGTTCCCTGGAACAAAAAATGATTCCATTTCAGAGACAAACATTGTTCAAAAGATTGTTAATACATTCAAATAATCCACAATAATAAAAGATAATGTCAATTTAAAGACTAGTTTTGTGGGTCAGAGCGTCTGCACATGGCAGCATGTAAAGTGTTTCTTTTAAAGGGGAGGTTATTTTAAAATATTTAAGTTAATGTATTAAGATCTCTTACCCTAGAATTTATCAGCTGATCTTTTTGTGTAAAGGATTTCGGTTCTGAATAGGAATTTTAAAGGAAGGAGAGATTTTCCTTTTCCTTGTTTTCCACCTTCCTGTTTGCCACTTTGAAATAGCTACTGCTCACTGAATCCGGCATGTCCATCTGTCATCTCCAATGTACTGGATATTGCTTCCAAAGCTACTTGTGATTTAACATAGTAACTAAATAGGGCAAGTAATGAGAGAAACTGCTTAAACCACTTGGAGAGGATCTGTGGGACATCTGTGACCATTTGCACAATTTGTTAATCATAACCCTGGGAAGATATTCTGACCCTGTGAAAGCTTGACAAGAGATTTGAATATTAATGTGCAATAGCTAGGTTTTTAAAAAGTGTATGTTAAGAAAGAGGCTCGCTACTTTTGATTTGTCAAATGAATTTAATTGAACCCAAAAGATACCTGTGCCACTTTTATAGACTATTTGGAATTGTAGTTCGTACTCCAGAATAAAGGGATAATTTATTTCACGTGGAAATGGATGAAGTGTTTGTGTTGCAAATGGGTTGCTAACAGTAACATGTTTTATTTACAAGCCAGATATAGTCTTATTTTCAGTATCTGTGGTTGGAAAAACCTACATGCTCTTTTATTCTGAAATATTCCAGCAGTAGTTGACACAGTTTTTATTCAGTGGAAGAGAGAAGCTAAAGGGGAAAGAGAACCTTCTAAATTCAATAAAATGAAACTTAAAAATAGTTGCCATTCTGAGGATGCATGCTAGTTCTGAATTTCATAAATATCTGCCTGTCTGTAGCTTTTGTATGAATGTCTTTAAAAGATCTATATAACACTTAGTTAACAAGAGGACGTTTGTTCTGGTGGGCACACACGGGTCCTTTAAAAAAAAAAAAAAAAGCTGTCACAAAAGTTGGCATCTTGAGACATCTTGGTACAATCTACTCTGTAACTGACTATAGTTTGACTTGGAAACTTGGCACGCAGTACAGTAGGTCTAGGAATTTTGTTGCAAAGACTGATATAATTGTAAGGAACAAGATTCTCATAGACATTTTATATTTTCAGTGAGATTGGAAGATAAGATTTTTAAAAAATGCCCTGCTGGAAAATAGATATTCAGAACAATTTTCAAGAGTATGCTTTTAAATGAATTGGACAAAAAGCGCAATCACTGTAACAAGAGACCTTAAAGGGTAGCTCTGATTTGAAAAATACCTTTTGATATTGGTGGAGCAAAGATTGCAGCAAATTAGTATGTCAGCATATTTTAGTTGCATCATCTGTCTAGGGATTTATATATAACTAGTTATTTGCACACCTCGATTGTAAACAGCAACATGTTTTGTTGTTGCTGCATTCTGCTTGCAGCCATTGTCCTGCCATATAGGTGCACTGAATGATGAAAAAGAAGTAACAAGTCAGCATTCTGGAGTAAATGTTGCCCATCCATTTTGAAACATGGTGTCTGTACATTCAGTTCTCACTGGCTGACGGGTTAGTCAGCTGGCAGAGTTTCTACCCTCTTCTTTCTTTTAAATTGCATTTCAAGTGCCTGTTTTTACTGCAGTAACTTTCCTTTTAGGGGTGCAAAGCAAAGGAAATTGGTGCTTTGTTTCCATACCCCAAAAGATGTCTGCAAATATGCGATTATCCACAGAACTTTGAAACTCTGGTTATGCAATCAAATATTTAATTCCACCTTCTTCCCCATCCCAGTTACGAAGTTCTAAAAGTGTATTATTCCTGCCTCTGAGCTTCATAGAAAGGGTACAGACAGAGAATAAAACTTTTTTCTATGGTATAAAAGCCCCTTTAATGTCCCCCCCCCCTTCTTATTTGCCTCTTCAGGACTATAACTGGAACTATCAATCTAAAGCAGTCAGTACTGTTCCTGAAATCGCGTGGCAGGGTTCAGTGTAGGGTGACTTTTTGTTCAATTAACCCTATCAGTGTCCTTTGAAGACACCATCCTTTTAAAAAAAAAAAAAAAAAAAAAAAAAAAGGGTAAAACGATATTTAATTACTTTAAGGGGATAACCCCACAGTAACCTGTGCTCATGATTGTGCTCTCCTTTGGTAGGCATCATTCCTTCCTCGAACTAATTTTAAAAGTTTCATTGTTAGCTTTACAATCACGCCACCTCCCTTAAATACATATATGCATAATTTTGATTTTCAGGTCTGGGTTACTCTCATCAGTAAAACAGCGAGATTCATTGAGATCATCTTGAGTAACCTCATTATGCATTAATTAGAAGCCCCATGCCTTCAGCCCAAGAAATGCATGTTTAAACGACTCATTTATTTATTTTAAGGGAATGTTTCCTCACATGTTACACTGTCTGAAATACAGGCCCTGCACTGATCAGTTAACTTGGCAGTGTAGTGGTCTTCTAATTTTGAAACAGGTGGGCTCCTTTGTTGGATTCATTTTCAAATATTTCATAGGTACGTGGCTACAGCAACATGGTAAATGTATTCTGAGGTCAGGCCACTACCATGTAAACTCTGTGTTAGGTGCCTTTATGTAAAAGGGAAACCTAAATAAATCTTGCTACTCAGTCCACAGCTGCAACACCGCCCTCCCTCCCCTCCCCCCTGTTACTGTGAAATAATTTCCATTTTTATTAATATTGCAAAGCCAACAAGAAGAAAAATTAAAAGGTACAATCAAGGCTTTCAATTTAGGGGGTTAATTTTTTTCTTTAAATCAAGTCCACTGAGTCAGTTCACCTTTTTCAGAGTCTCTTCAAATGCTGCATCAATGGGGTTGGAGATTTCTACCTCCTGTGTGTAATTCTTGCTGACCTGGATCTCTGTGCCACCTTTTGTTGAAACTGATGAGTTGCGTGAAACTGGCAAGGGGATGCAATGCAGACATACATTTGTTTTATTAAATTAGGAGGTGTGGATTGTAGGGAAAAGATAAAACCTAATAAAAAAGAGACTAGTGAGCCTGGGGTAAAAAGAACACCAGTAGATAGGTATTGGCAAGTATTTCCCAGTTTAAACGGAACTGGAATATCTGCTCGCTTGTGTTACTGTGTTAGGGTTGCCACGGGCACTCAGTATGAAGCCAAATATTTAAGACTTCTGGCTTTCTATGGGTAAAAAGACTGCCAAAATTAATTGCTGTCTAAATGGGCATTTCTCCTTTCCCTAGTCTCTACCCAAATCTCTATCATTTTTTTTTAGTTCTGCTGCTCGTCATTTGCAAATTAGAAGGTGAAGTAAGATGAGCCCAGGGAGTGGGCAGACTGTGAGCAACGGGAATAAGGCTTTACATGAAACCATGGATTTGCTGAAAAATAACTGTTTTTTTCCTACCAAAATAACAGACAAAGAGCAACATGCCTTAAAATAAGGTATATTTATATGGTACTTTGACCTTCTAATAGCACCCTCTCATAGACTTTAAGGCCAGAAGGGGCCATTATAATTATCTAGTCTGTCCTCCTGCACATTGCAGGCCACAGAACCTCACCCATCCACTTCTGTAATAGACCTGTAACCTCTGGCTGAGTTACTGACGTCCTCCCATCATGATGTAAAGATTTAGCATTACAGAGACTACACCATTGACACTCGTTTAAACCGGCAAGTGACCCGTGTCCAATGCTGCATGCGTGGATGTTGGGGTTCTTTATAGATATTAATGAATTAACCCTCAACACCCTTGCTAGAGAAGGAAGTACTATCGACTCTATTTTATGGATCAGAGAATTGAGGGACAGAGAGATGTTAAGTGATCTGCCCATGGTTGTACAGGTGGTCCATTGCACAAACTGGAAAGGAAACCAAATCTCCTAGTTCTCTCCTTTAGCCACAAGTCTGTCTTTAACTTGATAGAGTATAGTGGACTTTTAAGAAATTATATTAAAAAAAAAAATGTGGCCTCTCCATATCGCCACTTGTGGGATGCCTCCTCCTGCAGTGCTGCTAAGCATCAGTTTCCCAGGAAAGCAGTGCCCTTCGGGATTGCAGCAATGTCCCCTCATGGCACTGAATGGTCAGAGCTGAGGTTATATGAGGCCATACACTCCACTACTTTATCTTCTTCCTTTCCATGGCGGGCTTTGCCGTTGCCTGGAAAACTGTGTGTGTGGTGTAGGGTTTTTTGCCCAAAACTCTCCTGTTGATTTCCTGTTACAGTTCAAACTCTTAATAGTTTAGCTACATTTTAGAAGAGTAATTGTAGGTAGTCACAGTTCACATTCCTGGCCCGCCTCTCGTTTTTTGTTTTGGACATCCCATCCCATCCCATTCCATCCAAAAGATAACAAATACTATGTTTAAATTGCATATTTCATGCCCCTCCATCTCCCTGGATGCACATACGGCTGTCTCCTGTGCCTTGGGGAAAGCTATTAGTTAGTGGTGGTTCAGCCTGGTGGTCCAGTTTCGGCACAAAAGTACAAGCACCCTTGACTCCAAGCCTTCCTCTTGAGGGAGGCCTATGAGCCAGGAAGTCCCCAGATCCATCCTTTGTTTGGGGTCCTGTTCCTGTCTGGGAAGTGAGGGGATAGAGAGCAGAAGTCATCGGTGCCAGAACTACCACCTACCTTGGGTACCAGTTAAAAGAAAAACGCACTGCCACTTCCAGAATGGAAGTGCCCTGGAATGGGAACCAGGCTCCTGTCAATCTGGTGATGCTGAGGTGCCAGAAACTTAGATGGTGCCACTTTCCAGATAGGAATTAGCTGGTATGATTTCCTTGGGGCCACAGTCCATCTGTACATGGGAAGCCTTCAGCTAATTGGTGTCAAACTCTCCTTGGATCTAGCATCTTGTTGATACTCAGCATTCGAGTACTCAGTTCTGCTTTTCTGTCCCTCAAGCATAAGGGTAAGAGGATGCTGAGTTTGGTTGGTTCCTTGCACTGGGGGACTTGGTGTTGTCAGAGAGGAGGAAGGATAAATGTTGCTGTGGCTACCTGGCATGGATGGGCAGATCAGAGATCTTGGTTCTCGCTTACTTGCTGCCACACTTGCCTCCAGCTCTTCCTGTAATACCAGACTCATAGACTTTAAGGTCAGAATGGAGCTTTGTGATCATCTAGTCTGACTTCCTGCATATTGCATGCCACAGAACCTCACCCACTCCTGCAATAGACACCTAACCTCTGGCTGAGTTACTGAAGTCTTCAAATCATGGTTTAAAGACTTCAAGTTACATAGAATCCACCATTTACACTAGTTTCAACCTGCAAGTGATCTGTGCCCCATGCTGCAGAGGAAGGAGCCCTCCTTCCCCCTGAGGTGGGGGAGGGGTCTCTCCCAATCTGATCCATGGCAAAATTCCTTCCCGACTCCAAATATGGTGATTAGGTGGACTCTGACCATGTGGGTAAGACCCGCCAGGCAGATACCTGGGAAAGAATTCTCTGTAGTAACTGAGCCCTCCCCATCTAGTCTCCTGTCTCCAGCAGTTGAGGATTTGTGTTCCTGGCAGTTGCCAATGGACCACATGCCATTGTAGGCATCCCATCATCCCCTCCATAAACTTACCAAACTTGGTTTCAAAAGCCAGTTAGGTTTTTTTTCCCCCACTGCTCCCCTTGGAAGGCTGTTCCAGAACTTCACTCCCCTGATGGTTAGAAACCCTCTGATGTATTTATAGAGAGCAATCCTATCTCCCCTCAGCCTTCTTTTGGTTAGGCTAAAGAAGCCAAGCTCTTTGAGTCTCCTCTCATAAGGTAGGTTTTCCATTCCTTGGAGCCTCCCAGTAGTCCTTCTCTGCACCTGTACCAGTTTGAATGAATCTTTCATGAACATGGGAGATCAGAATTGCGCACAGTATTCCAGATGAAATCTCACTAGTACCTTGTGTAATGGTACTAACACTTCCCTGTCTCTACTGGAAATACCTTGCCTGATGCGTCCTAGGACTGCATTAGCCTTTTTCAGAGCTGCATCACATTGACAGCTCATAGTTATCCTGTGACCAATGAATACAGCCAGATCTTTCTCCTCCGCTGTCACTTCCAACTGATGTGTCCCCAGCTTAGAACAGAAATTCTTGTTGTTAATCCTAAATGCATGACTTTGCAGTATTAAATTTCATCCCATTTCTATTACTCTAGTTTACAAAGTCATCCAGATCTTCTTGTATGATATTCCGGTCCGCCTCGGTATTGGCTATTTACCAATGTCATTTGCAAATTTTATTAGTGCACTCTCACTTTTTGTGCTGAGGTCAGTAATACAACGGTTAAATAAAATTGTTCACAAGACTAATCTGAGGCACTCCACCAGTAACCTTCCTCCAGCCTGACCATTCTTTTTTCAGTATGACTTATTGTAGTTGCCCCTTTATTAACAAGTTTCTTATCCACCTTTCAGTTCTCCTATTAATCCCCATCTTCTCCGATTTAACTAATACTTTCCAATGTGGAACTGTATCAAATGCCTTGCTGAAATCCAGGTAAATTAGATCTTCTGCATTTCTGGCTGGTGAATCTTGCCCATATGCTCAGGGTTCAGCTGATTGCCATATTTGGGGTTGGGAAGGAATTTTCCTCCAGGGCAGATTGGAAGAAGCCCTGGAGGTTTTTTTGGCTTCCTCTGTAGCATGGGGCACGGGTCACTTGCTGGAGGATTCTCTGCTCCTTGAAGTCTTTAAACCATGATTTGAGGACTTCAATAAGCTCAGACATAGGTGAGAGGTTTATTGCAGGAGTGGGTGGGTGAGATTCTGTGGCCTGCATTGTGCAGGAGGTCAGACTAGACGATCATAATGGTCCCTTCTGACCTTAATATCTATGTATCTATGTATTTCCTTTGTCTAGAAAAATTCTCAAAAAAGGATTTCAGGCTGGTGTGGCACGATCTACCTTTTGTAAAACCAAGTTGTATTTTATCCCAGTTACCATTCACCTCTATGTCCTTTACTACTTTCTCTTTCAAAATTTGTTCCAAGACCTAGCATACAATTGAGGTCAAATGAACAGGCCTGTAGTTTCCTGGGTCATTTTTTCCCCTTTCTTAAAACTATATTAGCAATTCTCCAGTCATAGGGTACGACCCCCAAGTTTACAGATTCATTAAAAATCCTTGCTATTGGTCTTGCAATTTCATGTGCCAGTTCCTTTAATATTCTTGTATAGAGATTATCCAGGCACCCCAATTTAGTCCCATTAAGCTTTTTGAGTTTGACTTTCACCTCGAATGTGGTAATTTCTTTCTCCATATCCTTGTTGTCATTAGCCATCCTGCCACTGCCCCTTAGTCTCATTAAAAACTGAAGCAAAGTATTTGTTTAGGTGTCCTTAGAACTTTGTCAAGCTCTCCATCTCTGGTGATGGTATGGCCCTCTCCAGGCTGACTCACTTCTGTCATTCACTAAGTTCCAGTTTTGTGCTGGCATGATCCAGTGGTGGTTCTCCTTCAGATCTGGAGGACGTAACTCCTGATTTGGACTCCCTGTCCCAGGTGCTGTCAGGATTGGCTTCTGCACCATCCAGGGTGGCATTAGAGGCTTACCTGGGTAGCTGTTGTGACAAAGGGAATTGTAGCTTCTAGGCAGTGTTCATGAAGGGTTTTGCCATGGTGGCAGCATTCCTCGGGCATCAGGGAATATGTGTGTATGCATACTTGGACAATTAGCTGATTTATGCTTGCACTTGTCAAGACTTAGCGGGAATCCCTGGGTCACTACTTAAGTCATAGATAGCCAGAAGAAAATCTTTATACCCTTGCATCTGAGTTCTTCCGCTGAAGGCTTTTTCAACACTTGCCAAGTGAATTTTTTTGGATCTCATGGGCTGGCAGTAAATTGTGCTCTGAACATAGGAGACATGAAGGCACCTTCACTGTTGTCTTTGTTCGGGACTAAAGGACAGTGTACTGACAGGAGTCTTCTCCATCAGAAACCATCCTAGATGTCTCCATTCTAGGTTGGGTACTCACTCACAAGTGAGAACGTGGTAGCTGGAATCCATAAGAAGCCAAATTCCCTATCAAGTTCTAGAGCTGTGGGCCCTATGACAGGCTTTCATATCTGCTTTATCTTTATTCAGAGACCACATAGTTCAAATGATGATGGATGACACAACAGCAGTACTCTCTTAACAAACAGGGGGTTGGGGGTTCTCTGATATTCATTGTGTTGGGAGGAGATGGTCCTCTGACACTTGTCTGACTCATTGGACTCATCCTGTGGCTCTTCTGCCTTGCTGGCAAAGAAAGCAGGTCCTTGGGCAAGTTAAGTTGCAGACTACACGAGCAGAGCTGTCTGTGAAGCAGTTGGATCATCTTGTCCAGGAGATCTTTCCATAGATCTCTCTGAAGGAAGCAGAAGTACAGTGTCTTCTGTTTTGCTCCAGAGGAAAGATGGAGAGAAACCTGATGACAAATTTGCTTCTGTTGGACTAGAGCATAGATCTGATAAATACTTTCCCACTGATTTCATTACTTACTTTGGTGATTAGACAGGACAAGGTGCCTCATTCATTCTTGTCAATCCAGGTTGGGCAGGATGAGAGTAATACTTGGAACTCCTGGCACTCACGAGTACCATCACGAGAGAGTCTCCGTTCTAACCCATTCTACTCCTCAATCTGCAGTCTTTTCACCTCATGGCTTGGCTCCTGAGACACTGACTATTTATGATCTAGTATGTTCTGCAAGAGCATGGATTGTCTTGCTGCAACCCAAGAAAAGCTTTCATGCTGAAGTGTTGTTTCCCCCAGATGGAAACAGTTTTCTCTGGGGGCAGCAAATAGCCTGTCTCCATTTTCTGCTCTTGTTTAATTGATTTTGAACTACATGTTATTCCCAAGATATCTTGTCTCAGGCTGTCCTTGTCCTCAATCAAAGAGCACTTACCTGCATTACCATCAAATGACAACTGTAAAATTGTCAGCCATCCGACTGTTGCAGGAGCCCTCAAAGCAGTGTTTACTATCTCCACCGGTCCGAGAACCTGTCGCATGTGAGATCTCATTGGGGCTGAGACACAGTTAATGGAGGCACCTTTTGAATGCTCTGTCTTCTGCCTCTCTCACAACAGCATTTTAAATCAGTTAGATCTGCAAGAAAAGTGAGTTGCAGGTTTTGGGGGCTCTTCTTTTCCTCTGCAACCACATTCGTGGTCTTCCACAGAGGAAAAAGTTCTCCTTTGTTCCATCCAAATTTTTTACCTAAAGTAGCATCTAGTGTTCCACTCAAAGCGGACCACTAATCTCCCCAAACTGCCTTCTTACCAGTGGGAAACTAGCCTACCTATCCTAGATATTCAGAGGACTTTGAGTTTTGATTTTGGATTGTCCTAAGGTATTTGGGAAATCAGTTTTTGCTTCCGTAATCAGTTTATACCTAACCAGATTAGGTGATGCATTGAAACATTATGCATTTTCTATGGTGTCAGTATCTCAGGTTGTTAGAGCTCACTCTGCCAGGGCCAAGACGGCATTGAGAGCCTGCCTTCATAACATTATCATGGTAGAAATCTGTCGGCCTTCTACCTGAAGCTCTTTTCTCATGTTTACTCAGCACTATTCTCTTGACTGGGCATCTGTAGTGGTTTGGTTTGGGAGAGCAGTTCTGTAATCTTTCTTTAATTAAAAACCCTTATGCCTCCTCCTTGGGAGGTGTCACGCTTGCTAGACCCTACAAATGGGAACATGGAGAGGTCACCTCAAAGAAATTGTAGTTTTGTTCTTTGAGAGCATTGCTTCTGCATTTTCATGCTCCCGTGCATCTTCCCTCTTATCCTTGGAGTTCTACTCTCTGAAGGACATTGGCGTTTAGTGGAAGGAACTGAGGTGGTTAGAGACCGTGTGGCCTCTTGTGACCTCCGCGCTGAGCTTTCGGAGTTGTGAGGAGTGGTGGTGAGGACACAGGAAGCACTGCTTTCCTAGATTTCAGAGTAGCCTGTATCCGCAAAAAGAAAAGGAGTGCTCCTTTTCTTTTTGCTTTCCTAGAGTTTCTAAAGATTTGCAGTGCATAGAGAGAGAGCACATTTCCCCAACTGGGAACATGCAGAGACGGCTCTTTCAAAGAACTGCAGTTACTGCTGGTAAGCTCTCTTTCCCCCAGTGCTTGCATGTAACTCATTATCATTAAGAGAATTTATACACTTTCATTAAGAGGAGAACAAAACCTTTAGACCCACAGTTACCCTTCCTGTCTATGAAATGTCTCGGAGATTTAAAAAGGGTGGGCCGACTTAAGGTACTTTCGGGAATAGTGATATTAGCCAGTGAACCTGGTACATCAGGCAAGTCATTTATCTTTGACGTTATTTCTCTAAATCTTCAACGAAGTGTAGGTTCTTCTCTGAAGCTTGGACACATTTTCATTGCCGTTTGTTTTTCTGAACTGTTTTCAAGTCAAAGTATACAGCACATTGGTAGTAATAGTGTTTGTAGATCTTTTTTTTGACACAATGCTGCCACTAGCTGGCTCTTCTATGGTATTACATGTGTTTTTTTAACCAGAGGCTTAAAGAACAGTGTTTAATTGCAAGTTCTGTGTGTTTTTGAGTAAATAAGAATAATACATTGTTATAACAGGCTAAAGGGGACTGGAGGGACAGCAAGAACTTTCTGACTAAACAATCCATAAATATTTTTAATCTAAATTTAAATATTTTGAGGGCGGTCTTATAACTGGTAGGAAAATTGCAATGTAAAAAATAAACATTCTGTGCTTGCAGTTGCCTCATTCTGAAGGAATGTTAATTTCCCTTTAGGCCTTCCTCTGTTTTCCTAAGTGTTCTGGAGTAGCAGCAAGAATTGGCTATTGAGGGATTCAGAGACACATTGAAGCAGAGATTCTATACGTCATAATTTTCTTTATCTACAAATTATTCTCTTGGTGAGAGGGATTTACATTTTAACTCTGGTTGAGAAGTTGGTAACTGTGGGTTAGATTCATAAACATGATGGTCAAAGCAATGTCTCACTGGGAAGGCTTGTGGGAAGTCTGCTGTCTAAAAATAGCCCCATTGGGTTTCTGTTCTTTTTGCTGCCAGGAAGGAGTTGATTGTAGCTCCTCTGTATCTGGCTAACATTACTTTGGATTTGTTGGAAGTTGATGGGTAAGAAGATTGCTTGAGTGCAGTGAGAGCCTAAGGATGCTGCTGACTCCCCACTTCCAGGTTTGGTGTTGGCTGGTCAAGCAAGTGCACCTAACGTTGCATGGAAATGGATGTCACTTGTTCTCTTTAGTCTTATTAAGGATGAAGGCCTCCTGTGCTACAAGTACTACTGCCCTTGGGGTTTGTTACGTTATGTGAATATTTTTCTACTTTTGATTCTCATGACCTCAGATTTTGTTCAGTGGTACTTAAGTTCTATGCTTTGGAAGATGTGTGTGGCAGCCATTATCTCAATTCCTTTTCAGTAATGCCTTAGACCTTCTCTTTCAGAGCAAACGGGACCATCTCCTTATGAATGTCAAATGGTACTATCGCCAGTCTGAAGTCCCAGATTCAGTCTATCAGCATTTGGTTCAGGACCGACACAACGAGAATGGTGAGTCATCCTCTGTAGGGTCAATCTTAACTTGCTTTTACGTGGTCATTTACTGGGGTCAAGGGGTGCTTACCAGTCTCTGGAAAACCAGATAAATGTTTTTGCATAGGGATGTGAGATAAGAATTGTCAGTGTGAGCCAGACATTAGAATGCAGATGATAAGGTCCTTTAATATCTATGCCCGGGTTCATTTTAGCAGCATATGGGCCCTAACCATAGCTATTATCTGCTGCATCTCAGTTATGATGATTTACTGTATGTATGTACTGTATGTATTTAATGTTGTACTTGGAGACAGCAGATGGGTAAAGTTATTGGCATCCCTTGAGGTTTTTTTGGACTATACAAATAATTAACATTTATGAGATCAAGTTGCGTTAAGGATAAATCATGTAGCCCCTTTTACTCTTGGATGCCTCTGACATACGTATTAGATCTAAGTTCTTGCCGAGGCATGATTATTTAGCCTTATCCTAATGTGTATTAGTACTCGCTGTCACATAGTACAACAGTTAGTGTTTCATTGGAAGCACTGCTAACTGATTCTTTCCCCTCTCTTCCACCCACCATTTTTTGGACTAAATAGGAATGGCCATACTGGGTCAGACCAATGGTCCATCTCACCCAGTGTCCTGTCTTCTGACAGCGGCCAGTGCCAGATGCTTCAGAGGGAATGAACAGAACAGGGCAATTGTCGAGTGATCCATCCTCTGATGTCCCATCCCAGCTGCAAAATAATTAACTGTTGATCTTCATAATAGTGGCAGAGACAGGAATTCTTAAATCTTCCAGGATCATTTTTGCCTGGGCTTCAAGAGAGCCATAAAACTTGATTCCACTCTTCCTGGCTGGAAATTTCCTTGGGGCAGCCTCAAAAACGCGTAAAACCTTTGGAGGTGAATTGTGATCTCAAAAAAAAAAAAAAAAAAAAAAAAATCAACAAAAAAAGTCATGCTTTAAAAATGGAACACTGCCACTCATATTTAAGTATCCAAATAGATTGGCATACAGTGGAATAAATCTATGTATATTTTCTCTTTAATGGTGATGTTAGGAGGGTCGTTTTTGTATGTGCTGTAGTAAAATCTGCATGAGTCTAATGATTCACTCTCACTGGTTCACTTTAAATGTTTAACCCTGGAAATATGGGCACAAGGCCAAAGCCCACATTTTTCATAGCTTTGTGCCTTCTGTTAAGTAGCATAATCTGTGCGTATAAAAACTATTTTTATGTTCTTAAGTAGGGATTATTAAAGGCATCATTGATGACTCCATAGTCAAGGTTTGCATTTTGGATTTTAACAACCTATTTTAAAACATGAAAACAAATGTTCTTCACAGCCAAAATGACACCACTGACTTCCAGTGCACAGATATTGATCAAAATGATGTATAAAATTTTAGAAAACTCCGGCATGTAAAACTGTATAGAACAGACTGTCTAACAGACAGAGTGGGGGGTAGGGTGGGGGGGTGAGGGTTACAGAAGAAAGTGCTTGCTCTGTAGAGCTCTTTAGAGAAGGCACTTTCTCCTGCTGTGCCCAAAAGAGCTGTTCCCTTCCTGCACACTTCTTAAGGGGTACAAAGGGAAAGCTCCTGTCAGCAGCCCTTGTATAAAATTGGGCTAATAGTATTTCCATACCAAATGGGGAGCACGGATCCGTTCATATTTATGAGCTGCTCAATATTATTTTAGTGGGTGCCACAGAAAACCCTATTTTAAAATTATATTTTCAATGTTGGTGTAATCTTAACATCTCAATGACTGTGTGTATTCAAGAAAGTATTAACCTCAGGCTTCAACCTACAAAGTGCCTGTGAAACCACAGAGGTCGATGCTTTTGGACTCTGCAGCTAATGTCTTTTTCTCTTTTCACAGACTCTGGACGAGAACTTGTTATTACAGATCCAGTGATCAAGAATAGAGAGCTCTTCATTTCAGATTATGTTGACACTTATCATGCTGCTGCCCTTAGGTAAGTGACAGAGGACCTGGTGCGGCATCCCACAGCAGGCTTGGCAGGGAAGAAAAAATAGCACGGAAAATCTTAGAATAGAGGAGGAGAGCTGTCTTTTGTCCTTTTCTGTTTGGGGAACATTAGCATATTGCTCAGGCTCCTTCTCACCACATGCAATAATTAACTTGTGTTATCTGTTCTAATTTGAAAAGAAGCTGTGATTCTAAAATCTCATTTTAATCTCAGCTCGTCTATGGTGTTCAGAAGATATTGTTTCCCATCATTGCAAATTTAGATTATTGCTAGTTATTGTAGAAATGGTACCCTCCCTTCCTCTCTGTTTCATTTCACCATTAACAATAACCTCCCTTTGCAAAATGACTGTTAGTGCAGCCCTGATAAATTGCATTAAAGACTTTTGCTCTGAGGCAGAAATCATTGTAGCTCAGTTGAGAGCTCCATTAAAAGCTAGCTGTATAAACAGAGGCGGTAACGGACCCCTGTATTGTTCTCTGTTATCTGCCCTTCCCCAGGGGTTGCTGCTCTCTTTGCCCAGTTAGTTTTTAACTTAAGTGGCTAACCTTTGACCATGCAAAGGGGGAGACACCATTACTTACAAATGTTTTCTGATAGAAATACTAAGGCATTATTTTTACTGGCATCCTTTGAGTTTTCAGCTTGCTGAAGAGTGCATGGATATTGTCAAAATGTGAACTGAATAATCTCCCTGATAATAATGCTCAGATGGTGTTTCAGTGAAACCATCTGGAGACGTTTTCTTTGTTCAAAGCCACTTCTCTGAAGCCCTTTACTTCAAGGCAAATTAGCTGCAACTTGTGCCGTAGGGGAGGTGAAAAAAATCTTTTATTTGACTTATTACAGGATTTTAGATAAACTAAGAAAATTCCAGTGGTGTGCTGTAATCTTCCTGAAACTCCAAAGTGGTTTTTATGTCTCAAGGAAGGTAGCTCTCCCATATTAAATGGATATACTTGGAGAGAATAGCTAACGAATGTGAGGCTGGCTGGATTGTTGAAACCAGGCTTGTAAATTTAATTGTCATCTTTGACATTGAGAAACTGAAACATGTGTATGGAATTTTCCCTGGGAGTATTGTAGACTCTTCTGTGTTCTCATTCTCTTCCCCCTTTATTTAAAAATAAATAAAATAAAACCCAGAACAAATTGGAGGCAACATGAAACACACAAAGTTCATAGATTAATTTGAGACAAAAGACTGATATACCATAAGTCGGATTTAGAAAATACTCACCATGAAAATATTTTAAATGACTCTTTAGACTACACTTCCTGTTGGTTTATGGTTTTATTTTCATTATGGCTTACCTCTTCCATTTGTGGCAGTCCTTGTATGAATGTTTATCAGTTGTATTCTAAAACTACCCCTTTTGAAAAATGAAGCAGAGCTTCTAGTTACATTTCTAAATGTTAAGTTTCAGAGTAGCAGCCACGTTGGTCTATATCCGCAAAAAGAAAAGGAGGACTTGTGGCACCTTAGAGACTAACAAATTTATTTGAGCATAAGCTTTCGTGAGCCACTGAATGCATCCGATGAAGTGAGCTGTAGCTCACAAAAGCTTACGCTCGAATAAATTTGTTAGTCTCTAAGGTGCCACAAGTACTCCTTTTCTTATTTCTAATCGTTGACGCTCAGACACACATTTGTTTGCATAGCAAAGAACTGAGTGCATCCTTTCCACTCATTCTCCTCTAGCTAGTAGCATTTATTATGTGCCAGTAATTTTCACAGCTGCCTACCAGACACAAATATAAGGAGTGTCACTTCCCTGAAGATCTGACCACCTAAATGACAAAATAGAGAAGACTAGATGCATTGTCAAGTCCAGAAAAAAGATTAATTTTAAATTTAATTTAATAAATTAGAACATTACCATGCCCTTCATGCAGATGTCTGTCCATGACTACACAGAAAGCTGATGACAGAGTAGGAAATATAACCAAGTATCCCAACTCCCAGTCCACTGCTCTGATCAGTAGAAAACTTTAATTGGAAAGTGCTTACAGAACACTATGTAAGTGTATAATAAACACAATTGTCTTTCACTTCAGTAGCAATACTAAGTATTTATTACCTGCATAAAATTCCATGATCAAAATATTGTATTGCTTTTATGTGTCTGGATAAGTGCATATTCTTGATTTTATTTATTATTTACTGTACAGGTAAATTGTCTTGGGGTGTTATTCAAAGGAAAGTTTAGAAAAATTTGATCTGCCTTAAAGTTATCTGATCAAAATTTTCTGTGAAAGATAAAAACAAATGCCACCAATTTTTAATTCCTTATCTCTCCTTTCAAGAAATTTAGATAAAATGAGCAGTGAGCAGGATTGTCAATGCTTCAAGAAGGCTACATGTTTGATTTAAACTGCAGAGGATTTTAACATTGCACTGCAGTCTGACGATAGCTGACCAAGAAATAAATGTTTGTTTTGCCCCTGGCTGCAGAAGCTAAGAATTAGGCAATTACTCCTCACATGAGTAGGCCTGTTAACTTCTCAGAGAATATTCATGTGACTAAAATTGCAGGACTGGTCCCCTAGTGGTTTTTGTGTTTGCAGTAGCCAATGTGAGTAAAGAGCATGATGAAGAAAAAAATTGCCATTCTTAGCCACATTTGGTTGATGGAACTTTCAGAAGAGCTTTGCCCATGAAAGGGTTGCAGAAGGAAACCAATTAGTGTGCTGATCAGTTTTCCACTGCAGCCTTTCAAGTGTAAAACATTGCTACTGTCTCTACAGAGACCAAAAGTGGCAAAAGAGCCCAGAATCCTGTAGATAAAATAGCACTTGCCAACCTCAGAGCTTTTATGAGGCTTAGTTAATGTTTGTGAAGAGCTTTGAGATCCTTGGATGAAATTAAATGCAGAGTATTATTGTTACTAGTGAATGGTCCATCTAGAGGAATGAATGGTCAGTGATTCACAAATGGAAGGAAATGTTTGTTTCTGTTCTTTTAATGTTAAAGACATTTACACTGCTGAAAAGAAAGGTAGTCTTGTGGTTCGCTAGTCTTGGTAGTCTCCACTTGCAGGTAAAATACAACTGCAAACATCTACCCACAAATACCTGTAATAAGTGTAAGTCTCTCTAGTTGATCAGCCATTTCCCTCTGATGCCCTCTTCTGAGCTGTCTGATTTACTTCACTGCTGTAAATTGCTGTGCAGTGTTTTACAGAATGTTTAAAGCAGCTTCTGTACACTAAATACTTTAACAAACCCAAGAGCAAGACAGTGGAGAATGAAACATTTTACAGCTTAATTCCCTTGGTGGCTATCCTTAATGAGAACAAAAGATGAGTGCTGAGGCCAGTCTAGAGGCCTCTGCGGCCAGATGGAACAAAACCTTTGTGAGGTGTTATTCCTGATGATCAAGTGATTGTGTTGTTGCAACTTGTATTGTTTTATATTGTTTACAGTGCCATCTTGCTAAAAATACTTAGCCAATTAATTTGTTTTTGATCTGAAAAATTGTCAAAGCATACTTACGAGGTTGTCTTGAAAATTTATTAGATGAAACACCACATGTACTCCCCAGTCTCATGAGGGTGGTGATTAAGACTGTCATTTTACTCACCCATTAAAAAAAAAATCACTCCTCTTAGTTAATGAATAGCAAAATTTTGTACATCAACTTTAAAGAGTTAGTTATTAAAAAGAAAAAAGAGAGATTAAAACCAGGGGCTGGAGCAGGGATGTTCAACGTTTTAAACATTGCAGTTTGGGGCAGGTTTTGTGTTTAAAGGTATAGCCTTTTCATTTGTGACTGCCCTGGAGGGGTTCTGACTGAATAATATTAATGAATGTTTCTCATTGAAGTTAATGGGAGAATTTGCCTGAAAGTCACTGATAGTAGGGTTGGATCTTGCATTATTATGAAGTTTGGGCATCTGCAGAGCACAATGCATCCCTTGACTGATTTCCAAAGTGGAGTGGTGCTTATCTAAATGAATGTTGTCCAGCATAGGATTCTAATACCATTTGTTCTCTTCCTTTCAGAGGGAAGTGTAATATCTCCCATTTCTCTGACATATTTGCTGCTAGAGAGTTTAAAGCCCGAGTGGATTCATTTTTCTACATATTGGGCTACAATCCAGAGACAAGGTAAGTGAGTCACTCTGGCTAACGGAAAGATTTTTACCAGAGATTGGTTTGTTGTAAGAATATGCCAGCTGCTACAGGAAGGAAAAGAATTAAAGCCTGTGATTCAAGTGTGGTGTACATAGAGAAAGGGTGAATCATGTATGTGTGCAGATGGTGATGCATATAAAAGGCAAAAAACAATTTATAATAAATAATTCTGATACCAGCAGTGGCCTCTGATGCCCACTGGAAGTGCTACTGAAGGTTGTGGTTGTGTTGCTCGGGGAGAGAGACTAGCAGAGTGGGGAGAGCTGTGATATTTGTGTGTAGAGAAGAAGTATGGAGAAAAGGTTGGAGGAAGGTGTTTATAGGGTCCATGTATTAAGTAAAAATAAGAAACAGTGGATTACAAGGCTCCATAGCATGTGGTGACATTTTAAGAACATCCCTTTGGGGGAGATAGTGAACCTTAAAACACATTCTTTGAACTTTGGTTAAAATTGAGAGATGTGAGCATTAACAGGCGCTTGCAAGTCTTTCATTGAGAAAATGCACATTCCCGACAACACCCACAAGTTTTCCTATGAGTAGCATTGCAATTGTATATTGTAAGGTCTCCTGCAAGTGTAGTAGTGCACGGGAGGGGTCATCACTGTGGATGTAAATAATTGACTGAATGGAGCTCTTCTGCGCAATCCCTATCTCAGATCTACTTGCCAGAACAAATTAGAGGCCCAAAACAGAATTCATCGTGTTCAAAACAGGTGTACGTCGGGGAGAAGCTGCATTCAACGTTCTTACACATTCAGCTCCCTGAACCTTTTCCCTGTGTGTCTCCAATCACCCCTACAGGGTGTCTTAAAACTGATTTCAGTTGATACCTCCATCAGTTATTTCAACCAAAACACAGTTACTATTTTATTTAACATCATTCAAATAGTGCTGTAAACACACACGGTGCTCTGCAGACATTGAGTAAGCATGTGCCCTTCCCTGCCCTGGAGAGAGAGAAATCTAGGGGCCTAGTCCTGTAAACACTTAGGGCTTGTCTTCACTACTGGGATAAATGGACCTAAGTTATGCTGCTCCAGCTACATGAATAACATAACTGGAGTTGATATAGCTTAGGTCGACTTACCCTGGTGTCTTCACTGTGCTGAGTCAACGGGAGATGCTCTGCCATTGATTTAGTGGGTCTTCGCTAGGCCCGCTAAGTTGATACCCGCTGCATTGATTACAGAAGCATCAATCCCCCTGGTAGTGAAGAAAAGCCCTTAGTTTGAGGAGTAGTAACTCACAGCAGTGACTAGTAACCACTATGCCCTGATGAAGGATATGCTTTTTTAGTACTATATAATTAACTTGTGGAACTCATTGTCACAAGATTTTATTGAAGGCAAGCAGGATTTAAATAGGGATTAGACGTTTACGTGGATAATAATTACACACCCATTGTTATATTAGATTAAAAGTTTATAAGAATATAAATCTTCATGTTTCAGGGCATAAATTGAAACTAAGTGTCTGCAGCTGGAAAGAAACTCGCCATGTGAGCAAATTATTGCATAATTGTCTGTTTTGAGGTTTCCTGTAGCTTTCTCTGAATCCTCTGGCACTGGCCACTCATCTGAAATAGGTTATCAGACTGGTTTAGCATTTCCTAAACACATTGGGAGTGTTTGCAGCATTAGGTCCTGAGATAGTCCTTGTATCCAATCTGCAGTATTGAGCACTGGAAAAAGACATGAAATCTCATCATGTTTACAGAAACCTTCTAATATGCTATATGTGAAAATACAGAGAGCTTGTGTGTGTGTTTCATTTCAGCACAATGATAGAGCAAGGAATGTGTTGTCAGGGCACACCTTGGTGGATGAAATTGAAGTGATGTTGACTTAAACATCAAACATTTCTCTCAATTTTCACCTCTTATCGCTTTTTCTTGTCAATTAAAATAATTATTTTTGGGGGCCAGTGTAGGTAGTGAACTATTTCTATTCATATCCATATTTTGCATTTAATAGCAAATTGCTAGCTTTTCCTGAGAAATTCCTCTTGTGTGACTCAAAGCTTATGTCTACACTACGATATTAGGTCGATATTATAGGTCCATTTTTAGAAATCTATTTTATACAGTCGATTGCATATGTCCACACTAAGCGCATTAAGTTGGCGGAGTGCATCCTCACTACTGTGGCTAGCATCGACTTATGGAGCGCTGCACTGTGGATAGCTATCCCACAGTTCCCGCAGTCTCCACCGCCCATTGGAATTCTGGGTTAAGCTCCCAATGCCTGATGGGGCAAAAAACATTGTCGCGGGTGGTTTTGGGTACATGTTGTCAGTCGCCCCTCCCTCTGTGAAAGCAACGGCACACAATCGTTTCACGCCTTTTTTCTGTGTGGACACCATATTGCTTTCAGCTGATGGTGCAGTAGGACTGCTAACTGTCGTCCTCCACCGCTTCTGCTGCAGCTCTGCTCTCATGAATCCACCTCACAGGTCCTCTCGTCGCTCTCTATAAATATCTATTCTCGTGGCATCCGTCGTCAGCCTCCACTTCCACTGCAACTCTGCTCTTCTGCAGACGCCATACCATGGCAAGCATGGAGCCTGCTCAGATCACCGCAGCAGTTATAAGCATTGTAAACACCTCGCGCGTTATGCTGCAGTATGTGCAGAATCAGAATCTGCAAAAGCAGGCGAGGAGGTGACGGCAGCGCGGTGACGAGAGTGATGAGGACATGGACACAGACTTATCTCAAAGTACGGGCCCCGGCAGTTTGGACATTGTGGTGGCAATGGGCAGGCTCATGCCATGGAACGCTGATTCTGGGCCCGGGAAACAAGCACAGACTGGTGATGGGACTTTGTGACTTGCTTTCTTTTGCCCTGAAGTGCAAGAATACCAAGATGAGAGCAGCCCTCACAGTTCACAAGTGAGTGGCGTTAGCCCTCTGGAAGCTTGCAATGCCAGACAGCTACCGGTCAGTCGGGAATCAGTTTGGAGTGGGCAAATCTACTGTTGGGGCTGCTGTGATCCAAGTAGCCAACGCAATCACTGAGCTGCTGCTATCAAGAGTAATGACTCTGGGAAATGTGCAGGTCACAGTGAATGGATTTGCTACAATGGGATTCCCTAACTGTGGTGGGGAGATAGATAGAACGCATATCCCTGTCTTGGGACTGGATCACCTTGGCAGCCAGTACATAAACCGCAAGGGGTACTTTTCAATGATGCTGCAAGCACTGGTGGATCACAAGGCACGTTTCACCGACATCAACGTGGGCTGGCCTGGAAAGGTACATGACGCTCACATCTTCAGGAACTCTGGTCTGCTTGAACAGCTGCAAGAAGGAACTTACTTCCCAGACCAGAAAATAACTGTTGGGGATGTTGAAATGCTTGTAGTTATCCTTGGGGACCCAGCCTACCCCTTAATGCCATGGCTCATGAAGCCATACACAGGCACCCTGGACAGTAGTAAGGAGCTGTTCAACTATAGGCTGAGCAAGTGCAGGATGGTGGTAGAATGTGCATATGGATGTTTAAAAGCGTGCTGGTGCAGTTTACTGACTTGGTTAGACCTCAGCAAAACCAATATTCCCATTGTTATTGCTGCTTGCTGTGTGCTCCACAGTCTCTGTGAGAGCAAGGGGGAGATGTTTATGGCGGGGTCAGAGGTTGAGGCAAATCGCCCGGCTGCTGATTACGCACAGCCAGACACCAGGGCGATTAGAAGAGCACAGCAGGGTGTGCTGTGCATCAGAGAAGCTTTGAAAAACAGTTTCATGATTGGCCAGGCTACGGTGTGACAGTTGTGTTAGTTTCTCCGTGATGAAAACAAACCTCCTTGGTTCACTTTACTTCCCTGTAAGCCAACCGCCCTCCCCACATCGATCACCACTTGCAGAGGCAATAGAGTCATAGTAGTTTCAAAATCATGCATTCTTTATTAATTCATCACACAAATAGGGGGATAACTGCCAAGGTAGCCTGGGAGGGGTGGAGGAGGAGGGAAGCACTGGGTGGGGTGGTGGATGAGAGGAGGATGGAAGGACAAGGCCACACTGCACTTCAAAACTTATTGAATGCCAGCCTTCTGTTGCTTGGGTGTAGAGTGGTTGGGTTCCCGGAGCTCACCCCCCCCCCCCCACCCCCAAGTTCTTGGGTGTGGAGGCTATGGAACTTGCGGAGGAGGGCGGGTGGTTACACAGGGGCTGCAGCGGGGGTCTGTGCTCCTTCTGCCTTTCCTGCAGCTCCACCAGACGCCGGAGCATATTAGTTTGATCCCCCAGTAGCCTCAGCATTGCATCTTGCCTTCTCTCATCGCACTGCTGCCACCTCTCCTCTTGCTCCCACAACCTCTCCTCTCACGCATCCCTCCTGTCCTCGCGTTCATTTTCTACTTTCCGGGACTCTGTCATTGTTTGTCTCCATGCATTCTGCTGAGCTCTTTCAGTGCAGGAGGACTGCATGAGCTCAGAGAACATTTCATCATGAGTGCGTTTTTTTCGCCTTCTTATCTGTGCTTATTCCCCCCCAACCGCGTGGCTAAAAGCGGGGATGATTTCTTTTCAGCCACAGGCAAACAGCCCACCTGGAATGGCCACCTCTGAATGTCCCCTTAATAATGTCCCAGGAGGATTTCCGCTCCATCCCCAGACACGTTAACAGACTTTTCCAGTAGCTGCACTGCCTGCAAATGCATCCCAAGTCTTCAGGGCAAATTAATCATTAAACGCGCTTACTTTTAAACCATGTATTATATTTACAAAGGGTACACTCACCAGAGGTGCCTTCTTCGGCTTCATGGTCCGGGAGCCCACCTTAGGATGGTTGGGAGGGTATTGGCTCCAGGGTGATAAACAGTTCTTGGCTGTTGGGGAGAACGGTTTCTCCACTTGCCTGTTGTGCGTTCTCCTCCTCCTCCTCCTCATCTTCCTCGTCCGCAAAATCCTCATCCCTGTTGTGTGAGACTCCCCACTTGCAGGTGTCCACGGACAGGGGTGGAGTGGGTAAGTGGTAGGGGCACCCCCTAGAATTGCATGCCGCTCATCACAGAAGCCGCTTTAAAAGTCTGGGGCTCTGACCTGGAGCGGCTGTTTGCCTCTTCGGTTTTTTGGTAGGCTTGCCTGAGCTCCTTAATTTTCAAGCTGCACTGCTGTGGGTCCCTGTTATAGCCTCTGTCCATCGTGCCCTTGGAGATTTTTTCAAATATATTGGCATTTCATCTTTTGGAATGGAGTTCTGATAGCACAGATTCATCTCCCCATACAGCAATCAGATCCAGTACCTCCCGTTTGGTCCATGTTGGAGCTCTTTTGCAGTTCTGGGACTGCATGGTCACCTCTGCTGATGAGCTCACCACACTGGCCAAACAGGAAATTAAATTCAAAAGTTCCCAGTGCTTTTCCTGTGTACCTGGCTAGTGCATCTGAGTTGAAAGTGCTGTCCAGAGCGGTCACAATGGAGCACTCTGGGATAGCTCCTGGAGGCCCATACCGTCGAATTGCATCCACGCTACCCCAAATTCGACCTGACGATGTAGATTTCAGCACTAATCCCCTCAGTGGGGAGGAGTACAGAAATAGATTTAAGCCAACAAAAATGGCTTCATCCTGTGGATAGGTGTAGGGTTAAATCGATCTAACACTGCTAAATTCGACCGTTACATAAACTCGTAATGTAGATCAGGGCTAAGTAGATAGTGCAGTTTTAAACCCTTCTTTTTGTGTAGAGCAAGCAGCTGATGATGTTCTCATGGCTGTTTGAAAACTGTTGGCACTGAAAGGGTGAATGAAATAAGACCACTGCATGGCACTTTACTTTTTCAAGGGACTGTACAAACATATCTCAGCTAATTACTCACAATAGCTTGTTCTCAAATTGTGTTTTGTCTGGTTGGATCCAGCCAGAATTTTTTTTAAACACCAGCTTTTCTGAGGATATTCACTTTTTGCTCAGTGTCTTTTTAGTGCTTTTCTACAATAGAAAAATGGGTTGAAGTTAGGCTGAGTGTGTTGACTGACTTTGCTCTAATCACAACTTTTATTTCCTGAGTGTGGATGCATTGCAATGCTTTATCTTGATTGCCCAGGTCAGGGTGTACCTCTCCATCAAGGTAAAGGCATTGCAGTGTGTCCATGCTAGGATAAAAGTTATGGGTATATCAAGATTAGCTAATTAAAAACCCAACTTGACCTTAACTCAGTTTTCTGGTGTAGACACTTGCATTCAGATGATAAAAGATGCACAGTATTCTGTTTGGATTCAACTCGAAAGCAGTGTATTTGTGATCTGATTAGGTTCTGTTCATGATGCACATCTGCACCATCCAGTAGTGCTAGTTACCTACATGACCATATGACTACCTAACCAATCCAGAGTTTTGGAAGACTGTTTTTTTTATAATGATTGGTGTTGAATGTCTCTTGGTTATTTTCATGTAAATCCAAAAGTAACATACCTGAGCTGTGACGTTTGACTTCTGGAAATAGATATTGTTCTTAGTCATTGGATGCCTTCTGTATAGTATGCTCCACACACATACATGTATACAGTTAATACATCATGTCTATTTGTCTTAATGAGTTTGTCTCATTTACTACTGAAGACTAGTTTTTGTGCTTTTCAAGGATATTGAGAGACAGCTCAGCATATTGAGAATTCAACTGTTTTCTGCTTACTCTTGAAGAACCAACAGAAGCAAGATAACAAGAAACACATTCTCATTTTTATATTTTAGGTATAGCAAGCAGTAAAGATTTTGCCAGGGTTGATACTTCAGAAGTGCACTCTAAAAGCGTGAAGATGTGGTGTAAAAAAGCTTTCATGGCAGAGGTGTAATTGATGAGCGCTCTTGCCTACCAAAGGACTCTCAACATTTAAAGGAAAGCAAATTTTGTCCTTTATTTTCTCTTTTAAAACCCTGTTGAGCATGGGTTTAGTAAGGGGAAAAATTAGGGGCTTCTTATTGATGAACAGCTAGTTCCAGTGGCGATTTGTGTTTTCGGAATCCTTGTTCCTTCATGCACTGGGACAAATTTTGTCCTGCAGATATCAGTAAACCATTCCTTGTTATACTTTAATAGTTGGTGTTGCACATCAACAGGATAATTATTAAAATAAAATATTAGTGTTGGATGTTGGTACTGACGTTTTCTACGTTGCATCGAGCTGTTAAGCAAGTTAGTAAGTGGGTCTGGAATATATTCAACTCATAGTCCCCGAGGAAAGGAACATTTGTGTTAAACCAAGCACTTTAACAATCACTCAGCTAAATAAGTATGTACTAGATAAAGAGAGTGAGCGTGTGTGAGAGAGAGAACGAGAACCTATGCTCAAAATCATTTTTAGAAGTACTTGTCATAGTTTACTATGTTCATTAATAGAAAGGAACTGCTCTGCCATTTTAATGATACATCATTACACTTCACAGCAGCACCCCAGTTTGAGATAAAGTAGGACGGAAAGAATTACCTTTTACCATTAGCAAGCAAAGGAAATCAGAGGGCTACAAAACGTCATTTTTATTTTGCGTTTTGGTTAATAGCTATTAACCCTGTTAAGTTAACTAATGTTAACTCAGGTAACGGTTAAGTTCATCAAAACTCAATAAAACTTGCCGTACAATTAGATCAGACATTCAGATTTCCAGTGGTTATGAATAATGAAGCCAATTTTTCATTTACTTGTAAGTTCCAATTCTGCATGCAGTGTAACCTCTGCACCTGCATGGAGTCCCCCTGAAATCTCTGGGGCTCTACAAATTGCAGGATCAGGGCCATGCTTTGCATTATTAAATTGTCATGGTGATATCTGTTCTTTTCTGTTAATTAAATTTGTGTAAATTATTTTACAATTAAAAAAACATTTTGTATTTATTTATGTTGATTAGAATTTTAAATATTGCACCAGCATTTCCTTGAATGTTTATTGTTAGACGAAAAACCTTCATAAAATACTGTGATCCTTTGTAAATAGCCAGACTTAATTTAAATTCACTCTGAAGTGCTAAGGTGCCAGATAATGGAACGCATAAAACTGTAGAATTTTAGATTAGATAAGGATGGAAGTGGAAGGAAAGTGTTAACATTAAATTAAACAGGTGTTTTGAATAAAATGCCACCTATAAACCTTGCTGTCTCTGTAATGGGCCTCTTTCCCAGGGACTTCAGTTTTGAAAACGTGCTTTTTGTTTACATCTGATATCTGCCCATCTTTTAACTTAACTTTTTCTGCTCCATCTGAACCTGTATGTGCAGTCAGCATGCAGGCCAGTGCGGTAATAGAATTAGACCTTTGCGTTTTTTGAAAATTATATGCAACAAAATAGGTTTAAAACCCTCACAAAAGCCATTGAATTTCAATTGAGAAGCATTAATAGGCAAAGCAAATTGGAACTGATGTACCATTTTACAAAGCAGTAACTGCACCAGCTTGCATTAAACAGCCATTCTTGGAATTTATGAGCCAGAGTTCACTTCAGCCCTTAACAACAAGCAGTGAGGCCCAGATGTTGTCCATGCCACTTTTCTTCTGTTAGCTTAAGTGGTTGCTCACAAGTACATTCCCTCCCATTTAGTTCAGCTGCTATTTCTTACCCCAGCCAATAATATAACTCTGGAAATAGAATGTGGAACAGGGTGTACGCACATCTCTTGCTTGTTAGAAATGAGTTTGTTCTGGCACATGAACTTGTGCATTTAAATTGGTAAAAGATAAATAAGACTGTGTGTAGACCCCTGCTCCTTCTTAGTTGTTAAAATATTGTTTTTAGGGTGTGTTGTGTTGCTTAAATACATGCAATCCTAATTCTGTTATACATTAGAATGCGTGCATACAAGCCCTGTTTACAATAGGGAAACTGAACATTTTCCACCATTGTTATCATCAATTCATATGAACTGGTGGTAGCGACATTAGGAGTCTTAGGATAGGCAGGATATTGGCTGCTAATGTCTTTGTTACCATTTCATCTTAGCCTGCTGGGTACAGATCTAACTGGTCCTAAAAATGCTATCAGCGGTTGAAGAAGCCCTGTCTATACAAAGGTTCCTAACGTTGCTAGCATCAGCTCAGCTGAACACCCAATTGATATTAGCAACACTGTCAGATTTTTTCAACATTTCTATTGTAGACGAAGCTTTAGAGACACTTTGATAGAGCCTATCCGGTATTGGATGAGGACTTGAAAGACTCAGATTCTATTCCCAGCTCTGCCAACGACTGTGGGACCTTGGGAAAGTCACTTTACTTCTCTGTGCCTCCATTTCTCCTCTCTAAAACGTGGATAATGATGCTTAACCGTGTTTTTGAAGCACTTAGAGACATGGATGAAAACAGCTATATAAGTGCTCGGTGGTGTTCAGATGCTATCTCAATATAAATATCTTTTTTGGGATGCAATTAGGAGGGTTTAAATAAAGTTTAAGGGTCCATAGGCCTTTTGCTGGTCCACTGCATGGGATTAATTTCATTTTTTATTTGTTGTCCTGCTATTCTAGGAGATGGCTTATGTGGGTGCTAATGCAGGTGACTGCAGTGTTGATGTCATGTTGGTCACAGGATATTAGACAAGGTGGGTGAGGTAATTATCTTTTATTGGACCAGCGTCTGTTGGTGGGAGAGAGATGCTTTTGAGGTTACACAGAGCTCTTCTTCAGGTCTGCCCTGTAGAAGAGCTCTGTGTAAGCTCGAAAACTTGTCTCACCAACAGTAATTGGTCCAATAAAAAATACTGCTTCGCCCACCTTGTGTCCGTAATGAACACGACTGTCATTTTGATATTCAGAACTGTGGCTGAGGTGCGCATGGGAGAGGGGTTTGGCAGCAGAGGGGTGGGATGGGATGGAGTGTAGTGCAGTGCATGGAGGTTTTCTGAAGGACCGGGAACAGGAATTTGTGAGCTGGGAAAGAGAACTGTGTCCAGGGCACTTTCTGGGTAGGCATGCCCACTTGTCTTTCCCATATACTTTGATATCCTGCACCATCTCACCATGTTGATGATGCAGTCTATTGTCTAGTGTACAAGTTCTGCTTGTGTTAATTGCTTTGTGCTCCACAGTACTTCTTCCCCTCTGCTGCCGCCACTTGTGTAGTGAATATACAGGATCTGCTCTTTAATTCCAGTAAACTGTGTACACTTATTGCAGCTTGTTTTCCCCTCCTTATTTAAAGCTAGTGCAGGAATCTGAAAAGTATACATAGGTCCGGTCTCTCTTGAACCTAATTACTTGGAAATCAGAAATCTAACACATTAATTTCTGTGCAATCAGATATAACAATCACGTGTCTTGAAATGATACTCTGCACAGCATTGTTATGCATCAGGGAACAGAATGATTATCAAGCCTTCAAAGCGCAGATTAATTTTAAAAACAGAAATTTAGGGCGAGATTGGAGCTTAGTGTATTTAGAGACCCAACATATTTTCTCTTTGGTTGTGGAGCTCTTCTTAGTTTTTGTGCGTGTTCACAATTGCTTTGTGATTGTAGGAAGCAAACTAGTATTAGAATAATAAAAATGTGGGGCTGGAGGGACCTTCAGAAGTTACCTAGTCCAACCCTCTGTGCTGAGGCAGGACCAAGTACACCTAAACCATCCCTGACAGGTTGGCTGACCTGTTAGTAAAAACCTTCCATGGTGGGGATTCCACAGCCTCCACTGGAACCCTGTTCTAGAGCTTAACTACCCTGAGAGTTAGAACATTTTCATTAATATCTAACCTAAATCTCCCTTGCTGAAGATTACACTGATTAATTCTTCTTCTGCCTTCAGTGGACATGTAGACAATCAATCATTGTCCTCTTTATAACGTCCTTTAACATATTTGAAGACTCTTACCATATTCCCCTAATTTTCTTTTCTCAAGACTAAATACACCCACTTTTAAACCTTTCCTCATAGGTCAGCTTTTCTAAACATTTTATCGTTTTAGTTGCTCTGCTCTGCACACTCTCCAGTTTGTCCATCTTTTCTGTAGTGTGGTGCTCAGAATTGGACACACTACTGCAGCTGAGGTGTCACCAGTCCCTAGTAGAGTGGGACAAAGTGGAGAATTGGCCTGAAATCACCAAGATGAAATTCAATAAAGACAAGTGCAAAGCATGTCGGAGAAAAAAATCAAATGCAGAAGCTGGGAATGGGCGACGGGATGGATCACTTGGTGATTACCTGTCCCATTCATTCCTTCTGGGGCACCTGGCATTGGCCACTGCTGGAAGACAGGATACTGGGCTAGATGGACCTTTGATCTGACCCAGTATGACCGTTCTTATGTTCTAACTACAACATGGGGAATAACTGGCTAGATGGAAGTATTGCTGAAAAGGATCTGAGGGTTATAGCGGATCACAAATTAAACATGAGTCAGTGTGATGCTGTTACTAGAAGGCTAATATCATTTTTGGGATATATTAACAGGAGTCTTGTATGCAAGACCTAGGAGGTAGTTGTCCCACTCTATTTTGGCACCGAGGAGGCCTCCACTGGAGTACTGTATCCATTGCTGGGCACCATGGTTTAGGAAAGACTTGGACACATTGGAGATAGTCCAGAGGAGAGCAACAAAAATGATAAGTTTTAGAAAATGGACCAATGCAGAAAGGTTTAAACAAACAAACAACCTGGGCATGTTTAGTCCTGAGAAAAGAAGACTGAGGGGGGACCTGATAAATCTTCAGATATGTTAAGAGCTGTTATAAAGAGAATGAATGATTAATTGCTTGTTCTCCATGTCCACTGAAGGTAGGACAAGAATTAATCAGCTTAATCTACAGCAAGGGACAGTTAGGTTAGATATTTATGAAAACGTTCTGACTCTAAGGGTAGTTAATCTCTAGAACAGGGTCCCATAGAGGTGGTGGAATCTCCATCATGGAAGGTTTTTAAAAACAGGTTAAACCTCTGTCAGGGATGGTCTAGGTTTACTTGGTCCTTCCTCAGTGCAGGGGTCTGGACGTAATGACTTCTCTAGATCCCTTCCACTTCCCCATTTCTGAGTCTATAAGTTTCTCTTGCATCCTTGTATCTTCGTCTAGATATTTAGAGATGTGACTTCCATTCCATCTGATTATAGATAATCTGATATTTTTCTATGGCTGTCATTTTATACAGTATGAACAGAGATGTGTTCATCTTTTTGTTCCCCTCTCCTTTTACACTTCACATTTGCTTCTGATTTTGGAAAATGATGTTGCAGTATCTTGAGCTACAGCTCGATAGAAAATGCAACATTTTATAGGCCAGTAAGGAATGTTTACCCCAGATAAACTGGGATTCAAATAGTCTGCAAAAAATCCCAACTGAATTTGCTTTGTGAACTTTTTCAATATGCTGTTATGTTTTCCTGATTGAAGTGCAGTTTTCCATTTCAGTTTAGGGTAGCTAGAGTAAGTCACATCAGACTGGTACAATCTGACTACTTTTGAGAAACTCTGAAAGAATACGTTGAAGTGGTATGGTGTGTTGCAGGCAAGGAAGTTATAGATACTCTCATCTTTCTGGTAGAACTGCATCTAGAATAGTATGTTCACTTCTGTGCACCTCATTGCCACAAATGTACTGATATATTGGTGGAGGGAGTACCTGGACCTGATTAACATTAAAGGGTTTTTAAAAAGAGATTTGAATGAGAAGGAAGGTTAGGTTGTAGCACAAATATCAGGTGTGTAAGAGGAAACGCAGAGAGTTAGGTAGGAGTGGAGTTGTACACTCTTCTATGTGGAGGGCAAGAGTTTGAATTTGATATGAAAGGCAAAGAGCAGCCTGTAGAGGTTTTGAAGAAAAGTGAGTAGGATTGAGAGGAAGATAGTTTTAGAAGTTCTACAAGGTTTCCTTTTTAACCTAGTTTAAGTCAAGTTGCTGTAAAAACATTGCTAAGTGGTACTTTTTCTTACTGAGCATGACTGTGGCAAATGTGTATTCATTGCAGGTATTTCTTCATTTAAATGTAGTTATTTTCCCTGCAGCATTAAGTAAGTGTGGCTTCAGAATATGTGGGTGGCCTTGAATACATTTGATTAGTTCCCCCCATGTCTTACATGATCAAGATGCATGCATGAAACAGAGATGAGCAGTGGAATATATAAATATGTGAGATGCGGTCTTTTATCCACTTAAAAATACATTTGAAATCCCCAGTTTAACACATGCACAACCATTTGGATTCCATGCCATGCAAGTTGCAAACACTGTTTAATTTTCATGAAGGTACTGTACCCTTGTTATCTATCTTAGGGTTTTATAGTGCCACCCATTATTGTAGTATTTGAGAACCTGTCAAGTAAAATAGATGAGCAGTATCAAAGTTTCTATTGGACTTCATGGAGTTTCTGGGGTATAAAAATTCTGCTTGGGATAGAGTTGTGTTTTAGCGTTTGGGGATTGGGGATGAAGACGGGGTCAGGTAGAAGGGGATGTTAGTGTTGTGTATGTCCTCCTTGTTATGCTGGAAAGGCTTTGTCACTGGTGAAGGCTTTGCAATGTTCCCTAGGGAATTGTGTGGGCATCCATCGCATAGAAACCAAGTGAAGTGGGGGTAGGGGTGTGTGTGTGTGTGTAGGGAAAGAGAAACCTATCCAGGAAATTGCTTATTTTAACAGCAGTGCAGTGTGCATGAAGTTATTCAGCTATATAGGATGGGATTTTCAAAGGAGCCTAATGGAGTTAGGCACCCAAACTATGGAATTTCACATGACATGGATGCATGTGCTAGCAGGGTACTTCAGAGGTGCAGGTGTTTTGCTAATGAGTACCGTACATCATCATCATCATTTATCTTTATCCAGTAGTTCAACAGGTATAAAGTTGTCAAGAGCTATGGCTGGGATTTTCGAAGGAGCTGTGAAGCCAAATTCTGGCTAATGCAGTTTTGTTCACAATGACCACGCAAATTTGCAGTGAAATAGAAAGGACTCAGAGTATCTTCTCTCGCAGCTGGCGTGACCCATGCAAGCTGGTATTGGCATCAGAATAGTTACGTTGATACAGTAACCCTGGTCTGAAAGAACCATCCTGAATCTGATAGTGCCAATAGAATCGCTCATAAGAGAGGATTTGAAATAGTTCTGTTTGTAAATATATAGAATTCAAATGAATGCCAAGATATTACTTCCAAATAGAATTCTGAGATGTTTTTTAATAACTGATGCCCTTTTCCAGAAAATCCTTCTTAAAAGGAAAATCAACACCAACTAGGTTTAAAATAGCACAAAAAGTCTGAGTTACGAGACAAAAGTAAAGAAACTCCTTTTGTCTTGGTCTTCATCCTTAACTCACTCTGAGTCTGCTTAGTGTTGGGGTCTTGGAATAGTGTCTGGCCCTATGTGTATTACAATGCATAGTGCAGTGGAAGATATGAAAGATGAAATTATCACTTAGCTTCTAAATTTACTTTTGTGCTTCACATCAGAGCCTTAAAATGAGTGCTCATATTTTGTCACTATGCTTTGCTACACACACAATGTATGTGGCGTGGCAGGTGTTTTAAATAAAACACATCCTCCAGCATATGATAAATCACAAAGCATTTGTAAAAAGAAATATTGAGGTGGCAATTTAATTATGGCATAGAAAATGCACAGGGAAAATCGTTCCCAGTTGGATAAGCACAGAGAGACTCAGTAGCTCTTTTTGAATTAGGGCAGGGTGATTTCCCTGCCATAGATATGTGCACAAAAACAATCCTGCAAGGTGCTGAGTGCCCTCCCCTCTCCTTGATGTCCGTGGGAATTGAGGGGGTTTAGCATCTTACAAAGATAGGGTCATAAAAATAGTGTCCTGCTTGCAAATGGGACAGTTTACAATAGTACGTCTTGTGATCTCTTAACCGTTGATCGCATCTATTCAGTGATCCCAATATTACTTGCAACTCTAAAATGATGATAAAAGCACACTTACACCAAGCTGCCTCTGAATAGCTGAGTGTTCTCCTCTCCCTGTATGATGTAGGCTGTCTCCTATCCAGTTAAAAGCTTCTGGCACTCCAGCTTTCTCCCCTGTTGCTTAGTTTCAGCTGCTCCCCCTTTCCTCCTCAGACTCAGTGGGGTTTTCTCCAGACTGGCTAAACACAGAAGAGAACCATCTTGGGGTCTCTAACCCAAGGTTGTCATAGAAGAAAGACTTTCTGTCTCTCATGCCCACCCTCCCTGCCACCATCAGGGAAGTGCTTTTTCTTGACATGGGTCTTGGTCCAAGCAGAATGTGCCCGTGTGTCTTTCCTGCAATCATGCCCTGTTGTCATCCATAGAAATGAAGTAGAGAAAGAGGGAGAGCTCTCTGAACCCCATACCCTTTTTCTTTCAGGATGCAGCAACTCAAAACCAATGAGTTGTGCTTATCTCCCATGTTAGCCCTAGGCTAGTCATCCCCTTTTTTCCCTATCTGTGCTGTGTTGCATTCTGTATTCGTACATCTCCTCCTTCCCTCCAGGTGTTACAGATGAATGTGTATAATTACATTGATGTACCAGGGCCATTGCCTCTCTGGAAGAGGAGGAAAGCCATACAGGAACAATAATTGTGATAGCGTCTACGAAAGCGTTACATGTTTGGTAGAACAACATAAATTGTTTCCTCTTTTATAGCACCCCCTATCAGAGGACCTCAGATCACTTTACAAACAATGGTAATGGGTGCGTTTTAAATACCTGGATCACTAGCTGAACTTAATACTATTACTTAGCATGTATATAGAACTGTATGTATTCAAAGTTCTCTTTGGATGTTAGCTAACTTGAGGATCTTCTTGGCAAGGCGGGTTAAAATGACATGAGCAGAAACTAAAGCAAGCCATGTCCTTGATGTGGCATGTTCTTTCCTGGACACTTTAAGTAATCCAGGCATAGGGAGGCCAGATGGGGAGGCCCCAGACATTCCTCTAGGACTCTGGTCACCAACTGGTCGATCATGATCGACTGGTCGATCCTAGAGGATCTCCCAGTCAATCACAATCTCTGGTGGTGTAGCGGGGCTGCAGTGCAGACCTGCAGTGCGGAGGCGGGGCAGGGGTCTCTCACCGCGCACTGCTTCTGCCTGCAAGCATTGGCCAGGAATGGGGAGCTGTGGCTAATGGGAGCTGCGGGGGTGGTGCTTGCAGAGAGGGGCAGTGTGCAGAGCCATGTGCCCCTTGCCTCCCCCCACCCCGGGGTAGGGGGGCGAATTGGCCCCTTCCGGGAGCAGCGTGGGGTCAGCATAGACAGGGAGCCTGCCTTAGTGGCAGCCACACTGCACCATCAACCGGAAGTCGCTGGAGGTAAATGCTGCCCTGTGGGAGGCCATACCCCAACCCTGAGGACCCTCCCAGAGCCTGTCCCCCAAGCCCCAGCCCTGACCCCTGTCCCAGAGCCAGCACTCTGTATAGCCTCCTGCACCCCAACACTCTGCCCTTCCCAGAGCCTGCACCCCAACCCCCTGCCCCAGCGCTGACTCCCTCCCAGAGCCAGCACCCTGTAACCCCTCCTGCTCCCCAACACCCTGCCCCAGTCCGGAGTCCCCTCCTGCACCCAAACTCCCTCCCAGAACTTGCACCCTCACCCCCTCTTGCACCCCAACCCCCTGCCCCAGGTTCACTCCAGAGTGTCCTCCCACACTGAAAACCCCACCCGAACCCCCAACCCCCTACCCCAGTCCAATGAAAGTGAGTGAGGACGGGGGAGAGCAAGCAACGGAGAGAGTGGAGGATGGAGTGAGCAGGGCTTTGGAGAGGGGACGGGGCCTCGGGGAAGGGGTAGGGTAGATCCTGGGTTGCCCTTAAATTCAAAAGGTTGGGTGTAAAATGGTGGGAGACCACTGCTCTAGGATCCGTTTCTGGCTCTGCCACAGACTTCCTGTATGACCATGGTAAAACATTTGTCTCTGTGCCTGAGTTTCTTCATCTGTAAAATGTAGATAATATAAAGACTGTGGAACTTTTCTGAAGGAGTGATGTTTATGGTATGTGTGTTCTTTATCCTTTTAAAAATTAAAGCATCTACGCAGGGGCCTGTCAGCCTGAAATGGCAAGTTGCTGAGAATGGCAAATGGATAGATGTCCTGAAACAAAACTTGGGAGTAGTGGGAGTGAAATCGAAATGGTAAGGGGGAGGGGACAGGGTCTTTGCATTTGAAAGCAGTCACTAGGAAAAGACTGTGTTACAGGTATTAGGTAATTATCCTTGGCTAGTCTATTATCTGGGACAGTTTGTTAAAATGATCTTGTTTTAAACATTTGTCGCACTTTTGCTTTGCATCTCGGATCTTTTGACTTTTTTTACATATAATTGAGGTGATGGGATGTATCTTTACAGTAGCTAAAATGCTTAAAAGAACACTATTTTAAATTGTTTTTGATCAGACTCTAGTGTAGTCCTGAGATCCTTTTTAAAAACCAAATAAACCAAACAACCCTTTACCACTTCGGTTCTTTAACCATTTGGAACATGTTCATTAGTCAAGTTCATCCTTCGTTTTCAACAGACAGCTGAAATACAAACTAAGTTCCCCTTTCTCTCACTTTTAGACTACTCCAGTGGTGGGCACTGGCGTCATCTACTGATGTCGGCCCAGCTCTGGTAACTGTATTTAAACAAAACCGTGACTGCAGAGCCAGTAAAACAAGACCAAAACATTTTGGGGATATCTCCCCAAAAGTATTAATTGCAAATCTTTAAAATATATTTTGTGAGTTAGAGGTAGAACCCCACTCAGATATTTAAAAGTACAGTGAATTTTTCCATCAGATTTTCATTTCAAAGTTGTTATTTTCAAATGTGGAATGTAGAAAGACTGTCATAGTTACTTGATTTGAGATAACACAGTAGATTGATTCTGGGGTAGTTTGTATAAAAATATGCACTTGGAATTTTTGTATCAGTGTATATCATCTTTTTTAACCAAGTCATAAAATTGTGTAATAAGATGCAAAGTCATGTAGTTTTACTTAAGACTCTTCTCAGTGAAATAAACAGTGTAACCCTTGAAGGACGTGGTACTGCACCCACTGAAGTCAATAAAACTGTTAACTTCAATGGTGCAGGATTTCAGTAGGAAAGGACTAGGCTCGACTCTTTGGGACTACAGGTTCAAATTCTCACAGGATCATCTCAGTCCTTTATTCTGCCAAGGTGTACACATGCTGAGTTTCATGAGGCTCACTGTGTGGGTAAGACCTAGCTTCTGGGTAAAGCCCCAATAACTGAGTTTCTTTGGATGGTAAAAATTCAGTGGCTCTATGCCACGTTTCCTGAGGAAAACCCCTGTTACTTACTTCCTTCACTGCTGTGTGGGGTGCTGTGTTGGTTGTTTTCCTGATTGCTATTGCCCTGTCCCCAGTGGTAGTTGCATTCCAGTTATTGTTGAAAAGATTCCTGTATGTACACAGTGTTAAGTGCTGCTTGGATTCCTTTGGGAAGGCACGAAGTAGAGATTATAGCAGGGGCTAGTGCAAAAGACTTGGGGTCAGCAAATCTAGGTTTTTGCTACTGAGTGTGCTGCATGATCTTAAGCATCTTGCTTACCCTGTGCATCTGTCTTTCCATCTATGAAATGGGGATAATAAGTTAGGCTTTGACTACACTAGAACTGTGTACAGCTTCAACATACCAGTATAGCAGGGGTGGGGAACCTTTTTTCTATCAGGGGCCATTGACCCTCAGGAAAAATCAGCTGCGGGCCACGCAGCCCCCTGTGTGGGGGTGGGGGACGGTGGTGCTGAGGAGGCTCGGGGCTTCTGGCCTGCAAGGCAGAGACTTGCCATGGGTCGGCTGAAATGAAGGAGCGGGCTGGCTCTGGCCTGCGGGCTGTAGGTTCCCCACCCCTGCAATCTAGCTAAAGTGGTACAACCACCGCAAGTGTAGATGCGGTAAGCGGCTTTGGAGAGGTTTTATACAGGTATAAGCATTCCTGTCCAGGAAGGGAGTACCCCCTATCAAGCACCTTCATACCCGCATAGTTGAATCCACATTAGGGCTTTACCCCTGTAAGTATTTTGAATAATTAAAAAAAAAAAAAAGCCATTTCTAAATAGATTCGTTCCTCTCTAAGGTTCCTTTTCTTCTGCGCCGGCGGCTGCTGCTCTGCACCCTGACTGTGAAACAGGCCCCCCCTCGAGCTCCGGGCTCGCCTTGGCGGAGGGGGGCCGGACCCGCCTCCGCCCGCTGCTGCTGGCAGTGCCGTTCCCGGTGTTGCACAGGGGCCTCCTCGGGCAAGCTGCACAAAAGTACCTCAGGGGGCCGCGGGGAAGGGCAGGGATGGAAAAGGCTCGGGGCAGGGCGCTCGCCCCGTTGATTGCCTGGCACAGGAGCGGTGGCCCCTGCTCCCGGCGGCTGCTGAACCCCGAGTCAGGGTCGCCGCCCTTGGGGCGTGGGCCGCAGGCGCGCCCCGCGGCAGGGGCTGCGGGTTGCCGCGGAGACCGGCCCCGCGCACACCCGGAAACACGCGGGGGACGGAGCCCGCGCGGCGGCGGCGGCGGCCCCCTCCCCGGCACGCCAGCTGGGCGCGCGGCCGCGGCCGAGCCCGCGCGCGCGCGCGCGCGGGAGGGCGGTTTATTTACGGAAGCGGCCGGGCGGCGATTGCTTGCGCGGCGGGCGCGTGTGGGGGGGATGAGGAGGGCGGGTCACAGCACATGCTCAGTCCTGTCAGTCCGAGGGCGAAGTTTCTGCGTTCTGCGTGCAGGCTTAGGTCACAGCACAAGCTCAGTGAAAGCTCGCCGAGGTCTCCCAGGCTTGCATGTGCCTCCATTTTGAGTGGTTAGAGTAGCAAAAGGCAGAGTCCCCCCCCCCGTAAGTAGGGGTCCGGGAGTACAGCTAGACCCACCAGAGCCTGTGAGAGTCATGGATGATCCAGGCAGCCCCTGCAGGTAGGCTACAGCCCTCTGGCCTCACCTAGAAAACGATGCTTTTCTTTGCTCCTGTTTTGCGGCTTCTGAAAGGGGTCTGAAACCATTTCCATCCTCCTTGCCTGCGCCTCAGAACCTCGTAATCACCTCAGCCCGGCTGTGCAGCGGTTTGTATGGGGCAGGAAAGCAGGGTGCCGACAGAATCGGCTGGCTGGGGGATGCATGTCGCAAAGCGTTGAAGCTGCGTGGGTTGTTGCCCCCCCCTTTCCCCCCTCCCCCCCCCATGATGCAGTTTTAATTTCAGTGGCTCTCTCCGCATGCCCAGCCTCCGGCATGTCTGCAGGGAGCTGCAGAGCCAGGATGCAGGGGTGCCTATGTGGCTGTAAGGAAATGGTGGGGCCTGCAAGAGACTGTGTTTAGATAATGTTTCAGGGAGGGTCGTAGATCCGCAGCCATTGGTTGCTTTGGAGGTGGGTGGAGATTGTTTTGATTGAGAACCTGTTTCCCAGGACGAGTGATCGTTCTGGTGATAATTTTGTAAGTATCGGGAAGCAAATAGCACAGTTCTGCTTGCCTGTCACAGCTGTAGGCAACAAACGTGTGTCTAAAATGTGGCAATGTTGGCAGACTGTATTAGAAATCTTCATTAAGAGACGCTTATCATGTAACAGCTGTATAAGCTATACCCGCATCTGTTGGAGTGGGCCAAAGTAGCATCTGTAAGAATTCAGACCGGATGACCATATAAAATAGATGCCATTTCCCCCTTTCTGTCTCCCCGACCCACTGCATGCAAATTGGCATAGAAGCGGCTCAAGCAAGCCGAATAAATGTGTGGTGACTGGTTTTTTTAGGTCAGTGCCTGACTAGGAAAAACCGTGAATAAGTTGTCATTGCTGATTATAAACAGGATTTGGGGGGCTATGTTTGTTAAGTTAAATGAGCAAAAGGAAACTTGATTCTGCAGTGCTGTTTTGCTCAGAGAACCAGCTGAGCTTGTGCAGTGATGAATGAAATAGTCAGTGCTGGTCTCATACCGAGCATGGCCTAGCCAATCGGATTGCTGATATGATAGACTTCGCCACTTTACTGTAGTTCTTGATTCAGAATAACTTGTCTGCCAGTTGTTGGAGTACTGAGTTCTAGGGTGACAGGATGGCTCAGAGCACTGGTAATGGAACGTATACAGCCTTTTACCTGGAGGCTGCCAGTTCAGTTCCAGCCTATGCTGACAGTTCAGCGGCCTGGAGGTTAAAAGTAAGTAGGTACATACATTGCAAACACTGGCACAGCATTGGCACTGGCAGCCTGTTTGCCAGCCTCATCAGAGTCCAATTAGTGAATGAGCCATAACTGTTGAGTTATCCTCTCACCCAGGCCAGATCAGTCCAGTGAACACCATAGCTCCTAAAATGTTGTGCCTCCATATCTTTGAGTAGTCGTTGAGCGTGAAATAAAGCCGAGGCTGTTTAGCTAAATGTGGGCTGTTGCTGATTTG
Source organism: Lepidochelys olivacea (assembly GCF_965140295.1). Classification (NCBI taxonomy): domain Eukaryota; kingdom Metazoa; phylum Chordata; order Testudines; family Cheloniidae; genus Lepidochelys; species Lepidochelys olivacea. The sequence goes on from NC_140428.1 coordinate 20,852,776, forward strand.
TCAGTGTCTGGGGTTGTATATTATGCCAGTATGGTAACATGAGTGATTCTTAATATTCTTTGTTCTTTTTTTGTGTGTAGAGAGGGGATGTGTTCTTAAAAGGTTGCTGAAAAGTTGTGTGTTGGGCTCCCCCAAAACACTGTTTTCTAGGTACAGACAGATTGGTTAGTGTGAGCCTATGTTTGCTTACTCCTAGTGGGTGGGTCCATCGGGTCAGGGGTAAGGTATGTTGGTGAGGTAGTGCTGCACACTGGTTGCACCCACAGTGTTTGTGCCATTCCTATCCTGGGGATAAACAGGCTTTTGTTCTCCAGGGATGTCTGTCCAGCACATTTTCCAAGCACTACATGTGTCACAGATCTTTAAAAATAAAAGGGGGTTTTAAAAGATACTGTATTCTGGCTCAGAAATAAAAGCACCGTGATATTTATTTTTGTGACGTATCAGGTTAATTTAAAATAGTGGAGGTGGAAAAAATTAACACCCCTCCAGGTCATAACAAAACATATTTGTCAGACAAAAATATTACATTTGGAAAACAAAAAATACCACTTAAAAAGCATGAAATGCTAAACCATTCAGTCTTTGTAATAACTTGCACACGGTAAAATTCTTGTACATAATATTTATTTCTTGCATTAGCACCCAGAAGCCCCAGTCAGAGGATAGCTCCTTGTGTTGCTGTACAAACAGACTAAGATGGTCTCTGCCCCAGACAGCTTACATATGACTGTTTTCTAGGAATGCTTTATCATGTAGCATTGCTGATATAAAATACTCTTCTCTAATGCTGTGTTTCATGCTACACAGAAAAGTAGAAGAACTGAGCCCTTGATTTCTCCCTTGCTTTTTCAGCCACCATGTGCATACACACTCATGCAGATTTCTAAACTGGTTATCCTGTTGTAGGAGGAGAGACAGCCAATCTAGGATGAACAGCGTTCCTGTTAGGTTTGTGTCTAGGTATAGCAGCTGGCATGCTTTGATGGAGTGAGCTTGGGGCTGGGAGCTAGAAACTCCAAAGAGCCATCTCTGCCACTGACTGTGTGGTCTTGGACAAGTCAGTTAACCCCTTGGTGTTTGCTTCCCTTCAGCAAAATGCAGGTGATTCCCTTCAGCAAAATGCGGGTGAGAGGGAGGGGTGGTGCAAAACTCTTACATTGCAGAGGTGTCTGGAGGCCTTACCTAAGTTGGTGGCCTATTATGCTAGGCACTATACAGACATAAAGTAAAGGGCAGTTCCTGCCCCAAAGGCCAGTGTTTGTAAAATCAGTTTGAAAATGTAAGTGTGTGTAGGGCCGCGTGTGCACTGGGTACCACAGACAGATTTCATTGCCAGGTATTGTAGTTCCAGATTTTTTAATAGGCTTGGTTCAATAGGGGGGAGGGATAGTTCAGTGGTTTGAGCATTGGCCAGCCTAACCCAGGGTTGTGAGTTCAGTCCTTGAGGGGGCTATTTAGGGATGTGGGGCAATAATTGGGGATTGGTCCTGCTTTGAGCAAGGGGTTGGACTAGATGATCTCCTGAGGTCCCTTCCAACCCTGATATTCTATGATTCTATGTTGAGTTGGTGACATTTAGTCAGTAAGATTATACCTACAGCTTTGTTTCTCAGAAAGTTGCAATTTGTTTTTAGTTAGAAGACTTGTCCCTCCCCATCAGCGTTGCTGTGTTGACAATCCCTTATGTCTTGCTTGATACTTCCCGTAGTTCAAGACTTGCATCCCCATTGTCTTCCTTCAGGCCAAGAGGGAGCCTGCCCATACCCCCTCAATGGTCAGAGGTGTTTGCTTTTGGGTGATGCCAGACATCTCCTCTACCATCCAGTTCCTTTGAGGCTGCTTCTACATCTGCTGCAGTCCCCACTGGCCCAGTGAGCAGGACCAGGACTGAAAATTGAACCTTTGTCTCATGGACAACATGACAGAACTCTGGCAGTAGATCACCAAATCAGCTCTTGGGAACAATGTTATAACAATGCAGAATTCAACTGATAGACTGCTCACAGTTCCAGCCGAGGGAATTATGGTCACCTCCATGTGTGCGCACACATATTTTAGGGGACCTCTGTTTCAGGATGTGCAGAGATGTTGAACATTAACCATTTAAAAATTATAATGATGTAAACACCTTTAACCTGGTATAACTGCATCCACATTAGCAGCAGTTGCTACATTAACTATATATTTTTCCAGACTGATTGTTACAGCAATTAAAAAAACTGTCTCTATCAGCTACAAGGATGGCAGAAATCCATACAGAATCTACAGTAAAACTAGTCCACTTTTCCAGTCAGTTCATGAGATTGCCTATGTTTGCAGTACTAATTTTGAAGAGAGAAAATTCCATTTAATATAAAGTAAAGATTGGTAAAAGGAAACTATATAAAATGACTCATACTTGCAAGCAGAATACTAGCAACACAGATAAAGGCAGTCTTAGATTAATACTGAAGAAATGTTTACAATCTCAATTACTTTTAATCATTTATGCTGATGGTTTTATTTTTGCATTTCACTCATTTCTGACAATGGAAGTGGATCTGTCAGTTACACTTTTGTTTATAGTTGAGGAGAGTATTTTTAGGACTAAAGCAACTTTCTACCCCAAATGTAAATCTGATTCAGGAATAAACCCAACCTCTACTGGAACTTCATGTCCTTGCTGATACCCCTAATAAGAAGCTGTTTCCCCTGCTGGCTTAGGAAACTTTCCAGCTTCTTGCCTCTTCAAAGAACTGTGTGGATGTGGGATGTTCCTTCTTCCACTTCCTTCATGTTCTGATTCCTAAAGCAGTGAACAGGATGGAACTTGCGCTGAAGATACAACTGTTGCTACACGTTTGCTCATTCCTGCATTAGATTTAGTAATTGCAAAATCCATTCCATTTTTAACTAATCCCGAAACTTTTTTATAAATAATATGTTTGACTCAAAACCAAAGTTACTCTTGCATTATTTTGCCAAATACATTTGTTAAAAAACAGGGTATTAAAAAAATTCAACAGAAATTGTTATCCTTGTTTATAGTCAGATTTTAGTCACTTTCATTTTCTGGTTCTATCCTATATGTGAAAAGGAGATTTCTAATAGAGGAAGGGATCTTAAATCTTACAGCATGAAGACATACCAAGATCCAGTAGCTGGAAGCTGAAGCTAGACACATTCAAACCAGAAATTTGGTGCAAATTTTTAACAGTGATGAAAATTAAGCATTGGAGCAAGTTACCAAGTTTTGTGGTGGATTCGCCACCCCTTGAAGTCTTTTAAAACAACATTGCATGTCTTTCTAATGAAAAGCACTGTCTCACCCATAACTGTGGCCTGGCTTATGCGAGAGGTCAGACTGATCATAATGATCCCTACTCATCTTAAAATCTGGAGTCCTAATTCTGTATCACTTGAGCTTCCAAATTTGTGAATGTTTCAGTTTTGTGTTTTAAAAAAAAAAGTCAATTGCAATAATATTATATGTTAATATAAATTAATCATTCACAAAATCTCTTCTAATCGCATTGTTTTGTACATTCATGCTGTGCTCACCGCTTCTACATTCACACTATTTTTTATTCCAGAGTAAAAATTGGGGTCTTAATCTAGCTGATGGTGTTCCTTTTAAGTTTGAATTTTCTAAGGCAAAACAAAGAAACAAACCACCACCACCAACAAAAAACCACTGCCATGCGCTGCTGTGAAGTGTTTGAAATTCGGAAGTGCGGTGATGAAGACTAGTGCCAGTTAGTGCTGAACAGGAAGAAGTGTTCATCAAGCTTTGTTGTCTTTTATGTTCTTAAATGTGTTGGTGGTATGGTGTGCTCTTTGGGGTGTGGGGTATGGTAAAGAAAATTTTGAATCCTTTTTTATAGATGCACAATACTAAATAGGAGAGAGTACTATTCTATGATGTGTCCTCTTGAATGATATACTGGTTGCATTCCTGGACTCTTGTTAGCTTCTTGTTAAAATTATGTCACCCCTTTGAAGGGAAAAAGGGATAATTTTCCTGTCCAATGGAATCTCCCCTCTTGTTACTGCAAGCTCATCCCTGCCTGAGATTACTTATAAATATTTCTGAAGAGCAAATTTTTTGCCTCAAGAATGAACCACTTGTACCAAATGACAAACATTTCAAAAACTTTCACTCCCTCCTGAGGAATTCCTCCCTGTCACTTCTTCTCAGATTGTACAAATTTAGCACAAATGAACAATTGCCATAGCTCATCATACCAGTTGTCCATCTAGCCTACTATCCTGTCTGTGATAGTGGCCAGTTCAGATGCTTCAGTGAAAGGTGCAAGAAATCCATGTAGAATTTTGCTCCTATATTCCTATGCTTTATATTGTTACTTAGCTAGTTTCTAGCCTTTACTTTACCTTTCACCATGAGTACTAGTATCAATTAATGTAAATTCCAAGTTGCTCTGTTTCTTTGTGTTAAACTTCTTCTGGACTCAACTTCTGGTATTTGTACACTTACTCAGAGTTTTCTTCTTGCAGCATCTTTTCTTTCCGGACCCAGAGTTCTGCTTCTTCTCAGGCTGCCAGAGTTTTTTCTTTGCTTTCTGAAGGTTTTCCCGTGCACTGTGATCTTTTGGCTTAGTGATGCGTATAGGTTGCACTGGAAAGCAGTCTGTGGCGAGCAGGTGTCTAAAAATATTCCCAGAGACCTCCCAAGAGGAGAGCAAAAAAGATTTTTGGAAAGGTGCATTGTGGATGCAGCATTTAAAGTCTGCTTGAATCCCCTTTCTGCTTCAGTTTCAATCTGGTTAATTATAAATCTCAGTATAGAATAATCAGAGAAGATTCTGCCAAACAGGAGACAGACTTAATCCTCAAGGGCGGCCTAGGATGCTGGCTTATAAATTGGTTTGGTTCTTTTAAAAAAAAAAGCACAAAGGCTCCTAACTACTGTTGGTAGGAGGCACTTTTCTGGGTACCCAACGGAATTAGTCCTTGAGGGTGCATCTTGGAGAGAATTTGGTAATAGTATGGATGGTGACTGCAGCAAAACATAAATGAGCCTTTGGGTGCATTGTGCAGAGAAATGAGCTGCTGATGTCCACTGAATTAGATACTAAGATCCCCACCTTTCTCTCCATGCTCATAATCTGGTATAAAAGTGTACAATTGTTGCATCATATGTTTCTCACATAATGATATATTAAATTCTTTATTGCTAGATGAGACAGTATCTGAGTAAGCATGTCTGAACATCATGCACCTTACTCATGGCCCCCCAAGGTCAATCCCTTGTATTTCCTCTCTTTACTGGCAGAATAGAAACAAAGGAATAACAACTGCCAGTAGCACTGGGTCTAAACATCAGCTTTGAGTTTCAGGCTCTCATGTACTTTAATGATGCCAGAAGAATTGGGCAGTGCAGGGAAGTGCTGTACTTGCTTCCTCAAAATTGCACGTCACCCCCAAGAGTCCTGACCTGAGCCCTGCGCAACACTGACAATACACTTCAGTTGTGACTTGCAACACCTTTGCTCTTCAATCCTTGAGCCTGACCTCCTAGCTCTTCCAGTGCACTTCAGGCTTGCTCTTAAACACCCCTCCCTATCGCAGTCCCCAGACCACAACAGTTCTACTAAGGCCTTTCAGTCCTGGCAGGAAAAACTCCCTGCTGTTCTGCAATGGTGTCGTTTCCTTGAGCAGAAACCATCAGTCTTGGCAAACTCTACTAATGGGATGCTGGTTTGTTGCTGCAGATAAATAGACAAGTGACTAAACCAAATGGGCTAAACTAATTTCTGTTGTGAGCAAAGTTAGATATGAACCTAGATCACAAAAAAGCCTGACCTACAAACAAAAAATACTTATTTTTAAACCTAGTGCATTAAAGCTTTGCTCCATCCTGTCCTACCGCCTCTTTTTCTTTCTCATCCTCACCCCTTAACTGCTTCTTTCAAGGGCACTCGTTGGCCTTGAACCCTCCAATCCCCGATTGCATTAGGATTGAAAGGACAATGCTTTATTCAAGTGAACATCTCCTAGCTGTTCCGAACAAGCCTCTCCTGGATTAGAGACTGCTAGTGCTTTGCCCTGCTCTGCTACTGATACTTCTGCCTTTTTGATATTCAGTTGCAGGCTTCCATCTCCTTTCTGTCCAGCCCCTGTTTACTTCATAGAATACAATGTTTCCATGGCAACAGGTTACTTTTCAAAGGGAACATCTTGTCATTATATTTAATCCACTGCAGCTGAAGAGGACTGAAATATTAAGTTGTTGTTGCTATGGATACTGCTTTGTTACATCAGTTTCTTTTGTGTCAGATTTCATATACTGTATTGGGTCCTTTTTTTCCCTTTCTGTGGAATAAACAGAGCGCCTTCCTGTTATTATTGTAATTGTGCTCGACTGATACAATTTGGCTTCCAAGTGTACAGTACATTTTAGTTTCTGTAGCAAGAGTTTTCTTCCCATTTTCATTCCTTTCTTGGGGTGGTGGAAATTGGCTTAAAAAGTATCTGATAGGAATTACAATTCTCCTTGAGGGGCAGGGGTGTTGTGAGCCGTAGGACGTGAAGACCAGTCAGAAAGAGCTCCCCCCACACAAAAAAAATAATAATTTCAGAGCAGTTAATCTCTTCCCTTGACGCCATCCCACTCCTGCCCCTCCAAAAAAAGAGTTCTCTTTCCTCTTCCATCTCTTTACTTACCTTTGGGTTCTATGGTGTATACTGAGGAAATTGCAAGAGGAATGACAATAAGGGAAAGAGAACATTATGTGGAGAAAAGTGCGAGTATTGGTGATTGGAGGGCATTTTGGGTTTCCCTATCTAACAGCATACAAATGCTGTTAGGAAAATGGGAGCCAAGGTTTGGATTTAGTGTACATTGACTATTTCTAGGATGCTGGAGCATTAAGACTAAATATTGAGACTTTTGCATGAAACGTTTTAGTATTTAAAGTCAATGTAAAGCAAATGAAAGCAATAGTTTGGTGTGGTTAGAATTAACATAAGGTTAAAATAGTATTGATTTCTCTCAGGGGCCTTTGTCTTGTGTTAAAATTACCAGTAGGTTACTATCTACATTTACAGCTATGTTTAACTCTGTTGTGTTGTTTTTAACAATATGAAAATATTGCGGGTTCCTGTAACTTGTTTTAAAATGAAAAATACGGAAGAGATGAATCGGAGGAGTTTTTTTGGATCTGTTTATACTTAATTCAGTGTTTGTGAATTGGCGGATTTTACAATAGATTTTGCTGCATTCGAGCATCGTGTGCATCGGCAACAATAGCACACCCGAATTTGATCCCTTGAATCACTTAGTTCCAATTCTGAGTCTGTTCAGATCTTGCTCATCCTCATGACCTGCAGGATAGTTTTGCAATATGGTAAAAGCTCTTTTGAGGAGTCAGATGATCTCACTTGTGCACTTAAACCCAGGTCTTTAGCCGTGAGCAGCTAATACATTAACCACTGAAGCAGCTGCCCGTTTCCCTCTTTTGGCAGCTGTGGTGGATATGTATTTCTTTTTTCTTTAGATTTCACTCCAGTTCTCAACTTGAGACCTGGCTCAGAACACGCTGCATTTTTCAGATGTAGAAAAGATGTTTTATTTTTCCAAAAGGAAAAATGGATGCCCAGCAAACAGCTCAGGGAGTTCTCCAGCCTTTTAGTATCTAGCACATGGAACATTTATTCTGTTCTGATATATGCAGTAGTGATATGCAGAGTGGTGTTCTTTCTAGCTGTTAGTGTGCCCCTTACAGAATGAGCTGAGACACTAAAAACTTTCTGCTGATGTGCTGAGGCAAACAGCATTTCCAGGTCTGCAGCTGCGTTTCTCTACAGAGCTCTTTTAATACCCCATTGAGTCCCTCTTGCTAGATCTCTTTCTGGGTACTGAGCCCTAGAGCAGAAAGATGCTCAGGAATGAAAAGGTGAATTTAGCATCTTGTTTTTCTCACTGCACAGAGCTGTGATAATAAAGGAAGTGAATAATTTACCATAAACTACAAATTCTCATTCATCATAGGAGGAAATATTTTTTTTAAATAAAAATTGAATTCATTTGAATTTGGTGGTAGTATTTTATCAACCTCATTTTAAATGGTGGATTTTTAGTTTATGCTGAAGCAAAGAAATGACTGAGTTATAAAATAAATGTATACTGTATTAAAGCTATATCTTTGTGTACATACAGATATTCTTAGATAAGAGGAATACATTTTGATTGGTACTTAATCTTTTATGTGGACTTGTAGTTCAGGGAAGCATTTTGGCGTTTAACTTTTTGGTGCTTATTTTTGTAGCAGGAAAGAAGTATCGGGCTAGTGGTTAAAACACAGGACTGGGATTTATGATGAGTGGTTTCTGTTCCTGGCTGTGACGAACTCCCTGTGTGGCCTTTGTCTTCCTGTGCCTCAGTTTTGTCATTTGTAAAATGGGGGTGCATAAAAATTGCCTACCTCACAGATTGAGGTTTAATGTATTGTTTGTAAAATACTTTGAGACCATGGGATGGAAAGTGCTGTAGAAGTGCAAATGGATACTAAAAAAATGTCCATGATTCTTAATGGGCTTTGTAACTTGTAACGGTGCTCTTGTTAGTTTCAGTTGGATATTCTTGTATTAATACATGTTAGCATTTACTGTCTTGATTTTTGTTTTTAGAATGTAGAGAAAACTTAACTAATTTCTTCATCCTTAATTCACCCTATTGCGCCTACAACGGCCACTGGAGAACATTTGGGTCAGTGACTAACCTCATGCACTTTTGCCATACTTTACAGTGACTAGACACATGGCTTAAGTCAAGGTTTATGTGTTTATTTTTCCCATATGAATCAGATAAAATTCTTTATATTTATATGCGCACACAGTTCTCTTAAAAAAATTTTCCAGAATTTGCTCATGGCTTAGCATAATTTTAGTGTCTTGCTGTTACTGAGATTTTGTGATCAAAAGTTTGTATTAGTGCATTTAAATGAGTCTATGGACTGACTGCGGTAATTGTCTCTTTTATATAATGTGTCAGTATGTAATATTTTGAATTATGGGGTGTGTGTGTGTGTGAATATTAATATATATATATAATATATATATATAGTTTTTAAAATAGAGATCTTGCAGAACTGTCACTCCTTAAGATATTTAAACCTCTTTGGAGTTTGTTGCACTCCTTAATACATTTTGATAGGGTCCTGAAGGGCAATGCAGTATCTCTAGCTGTAGCTGCATTATGGGCTCACAAGCACAGAAGTAAGCAAAGAGCAGTTAGTGAGTCTGATTCGTCAGAAAGACCAAGCGCCTGAGATTCCAGATAAAGTCAGTGGCAGTCAGGGTGCTCAGCTCCTCTGAAAATCATGCCATATGTGTTAAACTGTTCTGCAAAAGTGTGGCTCCTAAAAGATGGACTTAGCCAATAAACTATAATTTCAGTTTTGGTAGTGTCTGTCTGCTAAAATATATTGAAATATAACCAGCAAACAAAAGAGGTTGAGAGAGGACGATAAAGATGCAGATTGACATGCACATTGTTTTTTTTTTCCTCCAGAAGTTTAAGAAATAATTTCCATGCTGTCAGATTGCTGTGCTGGCTGTATTGTTGCCTTAGAGAATATAAAACTTTCTTCATTCTTGAGCTACTCCAAATATTTCCATAATAGTATTAAAGAGAGTGGATTTTTCTTCTTTCAGCATATGGTGACACTTCGGCTGCAACCAGCAACTGTGTAATTGGAACATATCCCTTTGGAGTAAAAATCTTTCCTGATAGACTGAGTAAAGGCACTCCTCTGGAAACTTGTAGTTTTTACTTGCTTACAAATACCGTTGCAGCATGGTTGAATTATGTGAGAGTCCCTTCATACATGATTTTGTAGGAAAGTGCCTTTTTTGGTTAAACCCAGTCAAAACTCATTTTATTTTCTGAGGCCAGATACTACTGGTGAAACTGACTTTCTGTTTTGCAGCCTTTCCAATGTGAGGTGTTATCTCATCTGATTTTAGCAAATCAATAATAGTAATTTCTAAAGCTTACCAGGGCCATACCTAGGCAATATTTGGATGGAAGACCATGGTAACTCATAATTGATGGGTCAGTAGGTGGTCCCCTTTGTATATTATGTGGGAGGTGTCTTCTGGACAAAGAATAAGGAGGACGTCCTAATTCCATGTCAGTTTTTGCAAAAGCAAGGTTATCTCTTGTGATGGATAATTACATTCCACCTAGGACTTATTTATATTTGGATCTGCAGTCTGCAAAAACAGTCCCTCCTCTTCTTCCTGCTCTTTTTTGCAACACCTTTTACTATTCTGGGAACACTGTATGAACAGGATAATAACTTCTTGTGCTCAGTTTATTCTAGTGCTTTAAACACTTCAAGAAAACATAGCATGAAGTTTTCATTTCAGATACTATTTTTAGGGGATGAAAATAGTCTCAACAACTTTCTTAAGGCATGCTGATGTTAACCCAGTATAGGATTGCGAGCTGGGACCTAGAGGGCAGTCCATACCTCCTTGTTTCAGAGGGGTAGCTGTATTAGTCTGTATCAGCAAAAACAACGAGGAGTCCTTGTGGCACCTTAGAGACTAACAAATTTATTTGGGCTAAGCTTTCGTGGGCTAGAACCCACTTCATCGGGTACATGGAGTGAAAATACAGGGACAGGTATAAATACATGAAAGGATGGACATCTACCAATGTGATATATGCCATCATGTGCCAGCAATGCTCCTCTGCCATGTACGTTGGCCAAACCGGACAGTCTCTACACAAAAGAATAAATGGACACAAATCTGACATCAGGAATCATAACATTCAAAAACCAGCAGGAGAACACTTCAACCTCTCTGGTCACTCAATAGCAGACTTAAAGTGGCAATTCTTCAACAAAAAAATCTTCAAAAACAGACTCCAACGTGAAGCTGCGGAACTGGAATTAATTTGCAACCTGGATACCATCAGATTAGGCCTGAATAGAGACTGGGAGTAGTTGGGTCATTACAAAACCAAAACTTAATTTCCCCAATACTAATTTTCTCCGTACTGTTACTCACACCTTCTTGTCAACTGTGTGTAATGGGTCACTCTCTTACTACTTCAAAAGTTATTTTTCCTCCCTTGGTATCCTGATGTTAATTGATCTAACTTGTTAGACTGACCTCACGCTTGGTAAAGCAACCCCCCATCCTTTCATGTATTTATACCTGCTCCTGTATTTTCACTCCATGCATCCGATGAAGTGGGTTCTAGCCCAAGAAAGCTTATGCCCAAATAAATTTGTTAGCCTCTAACATACCTCCTGGGTTTCCTTGTTGCAGCAATCAGCCAATGGGGCAGTGAGGATGGATCTCACTGGATAGCCCCTTGTCCCTGCAACAGGTTTTTTGAGTTGGCTGGCTTGGGCATAGGGAAGTTGATACTATCGAGCAAGCCACAAGAGGGCCCCTTCCTTCTGTGCCCTCCACTGGAAATTATCTTTGATAATATCATAGCACTTAAAAGCCTTAGTTCTGGACCAGGACTGCATGGTGCTTGACATTGTACAAACACAGAACAGGAGAAAACAGTTCCTGACCCAAAGATCAACTCTTTCCCTTCCCCTCCTCCCCCCCTGCCATTTCCACTTAGGTAGGTATTGATTTGCAGGTTGGTGTTGCAAACCCATAGAGGTCAGGTGGCTGTGGGGAAGTTTCCTCTTTCCCTAAGACTTCGGTATCAGTACACCTTTCTCAGAAAAAGGGGTTGGATTTGTGGCAAGCCTGACCCATTCTAGGAGGCAAGGAGGGTTTCAGGGAAGTAGGCTATTCTGAGTTGCAGGCCATGATAAGGCCTTGGGGGAAATGCAGGCTCTGACAAAGCCTTGATTGTAAGCAGTTGGTAAGCCTTGTGGCTTTGATGCTTGTGATTTGAACATCAAAAATGGGGAGGCAGGTGACAGAGAATCTGTTGACCTTTCCCCTTTTCAGTGTTGCCAGGACAGGTGGCCCCGAGAAGTTACTGTGTTTATGGAATTAATAAAGCTGCAGCCACTTGGCGAGAAATTCCAGATCTGTCTTCATTGACCTCTGCCACTCACAAAGTTCCCTGCTATGTTGAGCGTATCCACTGTTTCCGCTTTAATGGTGCCTTATTATTGCTGCTTTTCAGCATGCATTGCAAACATAATATCAAAAGGTTTTTGTATTGGTACAGTATGTACATGATCACATTTTTGTTTCTCATGTATTAATGGGCTTATTCAATCTAACAGACAAAGGTATAACAAGATCTAGTGGTTAGAATTTGAAGCCAGACAAACTCAGAGTAGGAAAAGATGCAGGTTTTTAACAGTGAGGGTAAGGAACCATTGAGAGAACTTACCAAGGGTTGTGCTGGATTCTCTGTCATTAGCAATTTTTAAATCGAGATTGTATGCTTTTCTAAAAGAGAGGCTCTAGTTCAAACAAATTCAGGCAAGTCCTGTGTTATAGAGCTGGTCTGTAAAGGATCACATTGGTCCCTTTTGGCCTTCTCTGACTGTGTGCGCAATAGTACAAAGTTTTGTTAGTTACAACCTCTACTCACAGATGTTCTTTGTCTTCTATGGTAGGAGGCTGAACAGCACCCAGGGCGAGATCAGAGTTGGACCCAGTCATCAGGTAAAGGATTTGTTTTTTTTTATTGTTTGAAAATTCTAACAACGTGTTATAGCAGTTTAATTAACTCAAGGAATATGGACTCAAAATTGTGTGTGTATGTCTCTGTAAACATCTAAAATATAATATACATAATTAGATACTTGCACGTGAGCATTTCGTTAGAATGATCTGTTACTCTCAGTGTCAGCATAGTAAACAGGACTGTTCTTCAGCGCAGGCTGCAATTTTAATGACACTTTCCAGCAAAAGATATTTTTTATATACTACTGTAGGACTGAAGGAATCAGGTCTGCTATTGGAAAGTATGGGAAATCAGAAAAAAAATTCTCATTAAAATAAATTCTCATTAAAATTAATAAATTTTCATCTGAATTTAACTATTAATTTGCCCCAACATTTAAAAAAAAAAATTGAACTTAACAGTAACTGAAAGTTGTTTTTCATGTGTTTTCAGAGTCTTCTAATCTTACTTCACATCAAATTGTTAAGATGGTACCTTGCTGTTTGCTTTATTTAAGACATTTACCTTGTTTTTTAGTTATTTACTGACGGTAAACAATATGGAGCCATAGTTTGGTTTAGTGTCCCTTAGAAACAGGGGAAGTCATCAAAATCTGCCAAATGCAAGAGAACAAAATTGGAGGGCCAGAGAACTTTGTTCAAACTTCTGCAAAGTTTCAAGGCAGCAAGGAGTGTGGTGAAGGGAGTAAAGCTTTTGTGCTGTTTGGTAATTGATAATAGACTGTATTATATTTTCAAGAATGTCTGTTAATGGGGTTGAGATGATTACAGGGCTAGCTGTATTCTCTTCTCTTCCTGGTCTCTCTCAAAGCACCCCCTTTTAGCTATCCTGGGTCAGAGTTCCACAATTCTCTCTCTCAGTTTGAGCCTTGGGCTACAGTACACTGTGTATCCTCTGTTTTTACCTTGCAGGTCTGACTGAATTTGAGAGAATGTTCCTTTTCAAACCTGCCAGTGGTCTTTTGATCTCCTGTGTTCTCTGGGCCCCTTCCTGTCTTGGCATTTACTCTTAACTCATGTTTTGACTGAGAAGTGTCCTGTCTTGAACTATTCTTTCTCCTTTCTGCTTGTTTTTTTCCCAATAGTCCCCTGTTAAACTACACCAATATATTTGTACAGGGAACTTCAGTAACCAGGTCAACATACAGTATTCAAAAGTTGTTACAGACCAGCTCTAAATCTGTCATGGTTGTAATGGGATGGTTTCCTTCTTGGAGGCAAGTAATGACCTCAACAAGGTATTAAGACAAGTGGATGAATAGCATGCTTTTGGTTGCATTCTTACTAAACCATTTTCCTTCACTTCTGCTTTGTACTGCCTGTTGTTGGTACAGGATAAAATCCTCTTTCTGAAGCAATGATTTTCGCTTTGGTGCTACAGTAAGTTTATTGTTTTTAACTCCTTCAAGCTTGTAGGAGTGGAAGCTTATCTGTCTAGGACAAAAAACCCTCCTCCCAATGCCAAAAGGTTGTTTAAAATGTATTAAATTCAGAAATGATATAGAGCACAGTTCAACTTTGGGGCACCAGAGCTCAGGAGGATTATCAAGATCTTCTTGCTGGTCATGCCCTCTTCGCACAGGGACTTACAGTTGTGGTATCTTTTTTGCCTTTTGTAGGAACTTTATGATACAGTTGATGTGTGACCTTCTGACCCTGTAAAAACAGGGGAGGTTTAGATCTTTGATACAGAAGCCCTGAGTCCATTTTTTGAGTGCATTGTATGGTCTGTTGGCTGTGAAAGATGAGAGGAACCGGGAAGCTTGTAAAACCACTGTGGTGCCTTAGTCATTTCTGGTTGTCATAATACAGAGTGAGGAAGTAGGGATTGCAACTTCATAGCATTATGACTGATTGACTCAGACAAACAACCCGCTGCTGGACGTGGCTTTAGGGAAGGGTAAAAGCTCTTAGTTTGTTCCAACTTATTTGGGAAAATCTTTCCTGACTGTTGTAGATAATCTCCTTGTACAGGAGCATGGACAGAGCTAGAACTAACTTTGACATGTTAGGGCAAATCCTTCCAATGGGAGTTGAGACCACTCATCCTCTTGTAAGATCGGGCCCTTGTGAGATATTCCGGCTGTGTTATCCATCCAGACTCCTTTTTCATAGATTTCAATACTAGAAGGGACCACTGTGATCATCTAGTCTGACCTCCATAGAACTTGTGCAAACTAATTCCTCTCACACATCTTTTAGAAGAACATCCCATTTTGATTTAGAAATTGATAGTGATGGAGAATCCACCACAAGCTTTTATAAGTTGTTCCAATGGTTAATTACGCTTAAAATTTTAACTCTCGTTTCCAGTCTGAATTTGTCTAGCTTCAACTTTCATCCATTGGATTGTGCACCTTTGTCTCCTAGATTGAAAATCCCATTATCAGTATTTGTTCCCCATGTCGGTACTTATAGACTGTAATTAAGTCTCCCCTTAACCTTCTTTTTGTTAAGCTAAATAGATCCGACTAAACAACTCGACTGTTATTTCTTGTGAAAGTTGAAGAATGTACATTCTGTGTAGCATCCTGGAGTATACTTGCTTTAAAAAACAGCCCCAAAAAAGTGACTAAAGCACATGTTACTTTTTAAATTAACAATACTGGCATTACTGTACTTGGTACTTCCAAAGCTACTTTCATCTGAAGCGATCAGTGTACTTTACAGACATTCTTCATCTGCCTTGTGAGGCTTATTTACTAGCTATATTTTATAGATGGAAAAACTTGGGTACAAAGAAGAGTAATTTGGGGTACCTTCATTTTTGGTTGCCCGATTTTTGAGACTCTTAAGGCTCATGCGGAGCGGTGCAGAGCACTTACCTCTGCCAGTAACTTCAGGGGGTGTTAGAGATGCTCAACACTTGTGAATGTAAAACTCCAGTTGGGCACCTAAAATAAGGGAATATTTTCAGAAGCATCCACTAAAGTTGCTTGTCCAAGGTCAGCAAATGAATTGGGGTGTGTTTTCACTAGGAGGGGTAAAAAGGTATTTTCTCAACTCGACTTAGCTAACTTGAGGTCCTAGTGAAGAGGCAGTTTGTAGGTTTCACACAACTCAGTAGGTCAAATAAAAGACAAGGCTCCCCCTTAGTCTTTAAGTTGACCTGCTAACACATGCAAAAACAGTAAGCTGCTTTGTCTTCAGTAGGATTTTTACCTCAAGTTAGTTAACATGAAGAACACACCTTTCTTCTCTGGCAAAGACAAATCCGGGATTAGAATCTAGGAATCCTGACTCTGAGCCACTGATCTAGCCAATAGACAACAGTGCCTTCTTTTTATTTAGATTGTAAGCTTTTGCTGGCAGGAATAGTCTGTGTATGTACAGCACCTAGCACAGTGGGGTCCTGGACCATGACTTGGGCCTCTTGGGGCTACTGTAATAAAAGTAGTAAAGATAAAGTATGTTCTGGTTGCAATAGTGCCCTGTTTTAAAATTCACAGAGCTAGATGTGGGATTCTGGTCTGTGAGTAGGGCTCCTAGGCACAGTGGTAATTCAAATACTACATTATGGTGATAGATGAAGGAAAACCATCAACGAATGTTTACTGTATACTCACTATGCTGACTGTTTCTGTTGTGTTGTCTGGTTTGCTAACAGCTCTGTGACATGACCCATTAAAGAGATTCTTTTTTGGAAACACAGAAATGAAGCTTGTTGGTCCTCGGGTATGAAAGGATGCTAGTTTGTTTAAGCACCTTGGCTGCTGGAAGCAGGTGCACAGTGTGTATATGTCTAATACACATCTCCACTGGCCATGGGGGCTGTAATGTCTGCTTATCCTTCAGCAGCAGAAAATTTCAGTGATAAATCCATTTTCCTAGTGAAGAAGTAAAAAAAATAGTTTGAAAAGCAGAAAATGAAAGACCTCTGAACCGATGACTTCTAATTACTGGTTGTATATAAATATTGCCTTTCAAAAATGTTTAGAATTGTAACTGTAAGAGGTAATTATAAGGCTTAAAAGCTGTTTCCAAAAATGATCTCCACTATCTTGTCCTATTTCTACAGATGACTAAACATGCTAATTGGGTCTCTTGGTACATTTGATGGCAGAGGTCATTTCCCTGAGCTATCTTGCTTTCTGCAAATTTCCTTGGGTCATTTTGGGGTTTTAATGATTTACTAAGGCCTTATTTGTAAATCTCAAACATGTTGGTTTTTACTGAGGAGTTAAAATGAAGTAGATACCTCCCTAGGTAGTCATATGTTTGCCTCCTTTCATATTTATGTATTATGTGCATGCAGTTTATCCTTCCAAACAGTGGTTAGAATGGTTTCCTTTTAACAAGTGGAAACAGCTTGTTTTCCCCTTCAGCAGAGGTTAAACTATCCTATGTTTGTGAAGGTGCTTTCATTTTTGTACGATGGAGGACGATGCTCACAGTATGAGTTTAAAAATGATTTAAAATAACTCCAGGCCATGGTGCTTGCAGTGAGATGCTTGCACCTGGAATGTGCACCCTAAAGGCTTCCCTGTGAGTGCAATAGGAGATGGTGCTACCTAGTGATGTGTGCCAGCTGATGTTGCTGTTTTTTGAAAAAGGGAGGAAGCATGATCTTTAATGAAGGCACAGGACTAGGAGGCCAGTAGATCTGGGTTTAATTACCAATACTGCCACAAATTCCCTGTGAAACCTTGGGCAAGTCACTTAGCCTGTCATTGCCTTAGTTTCTCCATCGGTGCAATGGGCATGATAACACTTCCCTCACAGAGAACTCCAATGTTCAGGCCACTGCATGATGGTTATCAACACTGTTTGTTTTAACTCTGTTTCAATTTTTGTAGGCCAAGCTTCCAGATTTGCAGCCGTTTCCTTCTCTGGATGGTGACACTGTGACACAACATGAAGAACTTGTGTGGATGCCAGGGGTCAATGACTGTGACCTGCTCATGTACCTCAGGGCAGCAAGGTACATGAAGCCAAGATAACCCAGCTTCCTCAGAGCACTCAAGCTGAAATGTGGGACATGGCATAAGAACATTGAGCTAAGGTTGCCCATCATCCAGTGTAGAGGCGATATCACATTAGAATGTTAAGAAGTTGATTTTTTTAGGTTGGGAGCCAATGTCAAGACATGATGGTGTTACGCTAGCTCCAAAGCTATTTTGGGTCACAAAGGAATGTCACTCTGGGCTGTCTCTTTTGAACTGAAAACAAAGTAATTATATGTATAACATAAATAGTGATAGGTTTCAGAGTAACAGCCGTGTTAGTCTGTATTCGCAAAAAGAAAAGGAGTACTAGTGGCACCTTAGAGACTAACCAATTTATTTGAGCATAAGCTTTCGTGAGCTACAGCTCACTTCATCAGATAAATAATGATGTAATATCTAAAGTGTACAGGTCAATTAGGGAAGTAAAAGCTGTGAATAAAATAACCTTTACAGTATAGAATTCCTTCCTGTAGTAAATATTCTTTTGGCAACACTAGGTTGTACAGCGAAGGTTCACCCTAACACTATGAACTATGCCTAGGGAGTTGGATCAAACAATTCAGATCTTTATACATAAAGATCAGGCTCCCAAAATTGTGGGTCAGGCATTAACTCAGGACGTGTGGATAAATAATCATTTTTAATTTGTAATAAATGAATGACTTGGCACCCTACAGTTAGTTCCAAGACAGCTTGCTGACTTAATTAAACTAAAATTATGATGACAGGTAAGCTGTCTGGGGCAGGACTGCATCCTCATAAGAGGTGATATTCCTAGCACAATGCTGATTGGGCCTCTGGGTGCTCCAGTAATGAAGAATTAAATTATGCTAATATCGTCTTGGAGTGAGTCTTTGAATAATACCTTGAAAATTATCCAGGACTAAAAATAGCCCAATACTGAAGTCAGGCAGGTGGGCAAAACAGAGCCCTAAAAATGGTGATTTATAGTGTAAGTAGCATTTATATATTGCAAAATGTGTACAATTAGAGGATGAATTGTTTCATTTTATTTTTCAACTATAAAGGAGCATGGCAGCTTTTGCAGGGATGTGTGATGGAGGATCCACAGAAGATGGCTGCGTTGCAGCCTCTCGTGATGACACTACGCTCAATGCACTCAACACAGTAAGTATCCAGAAGTGTTGACTCCGTAAAAGAGTTCCTTGGCTTTACTGCATTTTAAAGGGCCATCTAATGTATGCAGCACATGGATAACAGATTTATTAACCCTGAACTCGAGCATGTCTGGAGTCATAGCATGATCTCATCAGTAGCCTGGGACTTACTAGCTTCATGCCACTCAACACCTCCTAGTTATCTCCTCGGTCATCTGCAGGGTTCCAAGTGAGTATTTTAGAGAGAGAAATTACTGTTCTGTATTATTATCCGTTCATATGGGTCATTCCAGATATAATTGTTATTTTCCGAAGTTTCCATAAAACATAGGGGATGCCTGACCTGACCATTGGTCTTTTCAATCATCCATTTAGCTCTGATCTGTTATAAATACCTGGTCTTTCATAAAGGAAGATAAACTGATAAAGCACTCAATTGCATATTGTCCAGTTCTTTATATGTGGGGAAAGATCTCCTTCTCACCACTCCACGGTGATCGCTTGGAAGCATGTGATTTGATTCTCTCTCTCTCATTAACTTGTCTTCCATGGCTACAAATGCTGTTAGTGGCCCTCAAAAATATATAGTTCTTCTTAAAATCCAGTTACAGTAGTTGATTCAATGTTTTTGGTTCTGAACAGCACCAGCTGACTCTATGTAACAATAATTATTTCATTTTATTACGAATAAATTTACATGTAAATTCATGGAGTGTCCTGTTCATATTTTAAGCAACAGGCTGAAAAAACTGTCTTGTGTAATGCCATATTTTTCAATAACTCAGTAAAATCTCATCTAGTTCTTCTTTCAAGGCTAAATAATCCTAGTTTTTGAAGTCTCACCACACAACT
The DNA here is from genome assembly GCF_965140295.1 of Lepidochelys olivacea. Taxonomy (NCBI): domain Eukaryota; kingdom Metazoa; phylum Chordata; order Testudines; family Cheloniidae; genus Lepidochelys; species Lepidochelys olivacea. The sequence continues at coordinate 20,872,319 of NC_140428.1, forward strand.
GATTAATTTAGTTGACCTTTTATTGGATATTTTCTATCTCCACTATTTCCTCCTTAACTTGCAATTTTTCTACTCTGAAAAGTCACCATGGTTAAAATGGCACCACTTTACGTATTGGGTCTGTTCCCTATATGTATTCAGAGTTGTATCCGCTGACTTTAGTGACAGATGAAGTTTTTATTCTTTTTTTAATATCTGTTCAACCTGCCAAGCAAATCCGGTTGGGCATGAGCTGTTGTATTGTTTCATTTTGTGCATAATCTACAAGATTATTTGCTAAATTCCAATCACTCACACCTAGGAAAGCTCACCAAAGGTAATGGGGCTTGTACATGTGTAGGTGAGATCCTAGTTTGACCTACAGAACCTTTAGTACTGGTGAGCACATGCGAGATGAAAAAAAACAAAGCAAAACAGCTTGACTCTTAAAGTATGTCTACATTGCAATTAGACAGCTGCAGCTGGCCCGCACCACTGACTCTGGCCTGCAGGGCTTGGCCTAAAGGGCTGTTTAATGGCAGTGTAGACATTAGGGCTCTAGGAGCAGAGCCCGGTCTCCAGCCTGAGCTAAAACATCTACACTGAAATTAAATGGCCTTAGCCCGAGTCCCGCAAGCCCAAGTCAGCTGTCATGGGGCCAGCCACTGATTTTTAATTGTCGTGTAGAGATACCCTTAGAGCCCAGGTTAAAGTTGCAGAGCTGCCAGCTAGAAACTGTGTTGGCTGAGTACATTCTATGGAATTGTTGAGAGACTATAAACTGGATTTTCCCAATGCAGTTTTTACAGAGCTATTCTTCAGAGTGGAACTACACTTTAAGGGGAGGATTACCAAACCAGACAGTCGTCCTGACGAGGATATGTTGTTCGATTTTCTTTCGTCCATTTTTTTAATTCACTTGTGCATTCTATTTTTAAACTGCTTTGCTGCAGACTGGACCAGCATCTTCATTTAGCGATCCACAATGACTCTTGTCACTGTCCTCAAAAGAATCATGTGGGGTCAGAGCGCCAGAGCATACATGAGAAGTTGAGACTACTTTTGTCCACTGTGCAAGTTAATCTGCTCCCACTAACCAAAAAGAAACTATTTATTGATACCAGCAAAATTCACCAACGTCTATTCTACTTCTGCAGATCGTTTAATAGTAAATAATATCAATGCTAACCTGGGGTACTGTGCTGTTAACTTTCGTACCCTCTGAGAGGCAGACATTCTCTATGGCTGTCTCTAATTGCTTGAGTAATTTTCTTCCTATTTATTTATTTATTTAGGCAGTTAACAAGTTTACAAATCATTGGCATGTAGGTATCAGAAATAGAGCAATAACCATTAGAACAGTGAGTTTATTTTTTTGTTTAGAGAACATTATGCAGTAATATAATAATCAAAACTCTCTTTAACAGTGTTAGTCGTAGTTGTATTTATATTAGTGTAGTGCCTAGCTGCCTAGCCATAGATCAGGACCCCATTGTGCTAGGCAAAGTATAGGGTAAGCTTCTTTACACCATCCAGGATGTGGTGTTTCTGGTGATTTTATTAAATTGATGAAGCTACTGATCCTACTCATATCTGTCAAACCAAGCATGTCTATTAAATGTAATCAGCGAATTTTTATCCCACAGCAGGCATTTCCTTGCTTGTAGCTGTTACAGAACTATTTTGCTTAATATATTGTCTTGTAATGGAACCTTACCAAAATTTTCCAAATGTTCTAAATGTGTGTGGAATTTATGTGGACTTTCAAAAGGTTGGTTTGAGGGAGAAATTTTTCTTTTTTAGGGTCACTTTCAAGTTAAAAACATGAATTTTTCATATACAAATGTCCTTACCTATGTTACATTTAGCTTACTAACCAGCATTTAAATATTATATTTTAGTTCTTGGCTTTTTTGCATTTCATTCAGTTTGGGACAGTAAAACAGTAGTCATTTTCTTTGTCTGGTTTTCATGCAATATACCACAATGCTTCAGTGACTGGATTTAAAACATTCCCCTGCAGCAACACCAAACTAAAAACTTTTTTATTTCTATTATGTTTTGTAAAAGTCTTTCCAAATAAAAAAATACACAACATAAAATAAACCCCAAACTTGAATCCAAACTACCTGACTACTTCCCTTTAAGAAGAGCTGTGTGTGGCTTGAAAGCTTGTCTCGCTCACCAACAGAAGTTGGTCCAGTAAAACATATCACCTCGCCCACCTTGTCTCTCTTTAAGAAGTCATGCTTGTTTGACCCTATCATGTGTACTTATTCAAGTATTACACTTAATTAACCTGCAAGTCCATTTTAGAATTGAGATAAAACTCGCTGGGCTTCCATTCGTAGGCTCTCCCACGGCTCCTTTCTTTAAAAGATAGACAACGTGTTAATGATTTTCGTATATTCAAGAACAGTTGCCATTTTAAGGCTATATTGCACATCCTCAACTGTTTTTCAGCTATTTTACATTTTGATTCCGTCCTTTCCCTTGGGACGGATGCCATCTGGTTCTGTTGGCTTACTGCTCTGGAGCATTTTAAGTTGCTCCATGACTTCCTATTTAGAAGACTCAAATCTCTGTTAACACCAGTAATCACCAAAGAGCTCTTGGAATTGGAATTTTCCTCCTTGTCATCGATAGTAAAAGATGAATGCAGAAACTTCATTTAACTTCTCTATCCTCTTTAATTACCCCGTTAATTCCTTGGTGGTCTGGAGGGCCTGTGGTTGTGCTTGCCAATTTCTTGCATCACAGGCTTATGAGTTTGTCTTGATATATTTGGTTGATCTGTTCTTCTTTTTCCCCCTTTGTATTTTTAATATGCATCTTATCTAGCATCGGCTGTTTTTTCCAGTCAGTTTATGTTGATCGTATTGAATTTCCACTTTGTAAGTCTTTTAATAAACCTAATAAACTTCTAATTTACCCCTTAATTAAGCTAGTTTTATTCCTCTGTTTTTGCACTTTATATTTTTGATTGGTTTGAGGTGTGTAAACCATCTGTGCCTTTTATATAGCGTCTTGCATATCCACAAGCTAGATCTTTACACCTTAAGTCTTATTTACTTTACTGTTCTGACAGCTGCTAACCATTCCTCATAATTTTTATGTCTAGTCTTTTCAAGTTGAGCACTACAGAGCTGCCCTCTTATGATATCTTATTGTTCAGTGGTCACAGTTGCCCAGTGAAGTTCTTACATTCACCTTTTTTTTCAGTGATTACATAAGATCTGCTGCTTTCTGTAGGCATTTTGGTAGAAGTCCTCTGTTCCTCTCTGCCTGGAACTATCCTCCTCTCTACCACCTTCTCAACCATGCAGAGCTGGAACCATCCATAGTTCCAGCTAAGTAACTTGGCCTGCACATGGGCTGGGTAGCACTTCCAAAAGGATTATATAGTGGGCTTGACATAGGCTGCTGGATTTCTGTCATGTTCACTGGTTGTTCACTCTTGAATCCAGGTACTCAAGATATATTTTTGGAGCGCATTCTGTATAAATGTTACATGCATCGTGTTTTAGAAGTTCCTGAAGATACCTACATATAATTCATATTTCAGTTTTGTTTCTCTATATTAAAATATCTTTTTTATGAGTGGCAGTTTCCCACTATCTGAAAATGCATTTAATCCAGTTAAAACTAGACTGTCTAAGTAGCCAAGACCTGTCTAGAAGGTTGATTTGAGTTACAGCAGATTCCACTTAACGTAAGTGTGTGATGTTCTGACAAAGGCTGTAAGAGCTTAACCAGCCATCAAAGTCATTGAGACATCAGTGGGTGCATGACTGAGCCCTAAGTTTTCATCTGGCTGGTGCTGTTGCCTGAGCTGCAAAGAATTTTGTTTTCTTGACGTGATGCCATCTTCCCTCCTCCTCCAGTGTCTGTCCACTTAGAGCAGGGTTTGGGTTTGCCCAACAAGCTAGTTGTGAGCAGCTGATGCTGTACTAAGTTGGTTTTTGTTTAGAAATTATGATATGTAGTTTGGAAGATTAATGGAAAAAATTGATATGCCGTATGATTTCTTATTATGGAAATCCAATAAACTTCAGAGCAGCACTTCATATAAATCAGACTTGACAAGCTCCTTTGCTACTGTTTTATTTATGTAATAACAGAGTGCTGTAGCCCACAGTATGATTTATTGTTAATTATACCAGATAGAAATGAAGATCAGGGATGATGCCATGCAGCGTATATTTTCTAGTATAACAACTCCTTCCAGTGATTATTTACGTAATAGCATGGGTAAATTTCAGCTTCCATTCCCTGATTTTGATGTCAGGGTTTCACGCTGTATTTATAATGCGTCTCCCAGCAAATCAAGAGCAGCAGAAGTTTTCATTTGGAGATCATTGACCCCCTAATGCATTTTGGCTGTCACTTTGGAGTGAGGAAAAAAGCCACCTTCAGAGATTCATCAACAATGCTTCCTTTTTAAATAGTGGAAAATCTCGTGCTACTGCTGTTGAAAGAGTAGCATGGGAGAGAGAGTTCTGCTGTCTGACTCTTTAAAACTAGTTTAAAAAAACCACTTGTGAACATGAAGGTTTTGATAATATATTAGATCTTTTAGAATGTTAGTCATGTGAAGTGAGAGCATTGATTTTCAGCAGAGAAAATTCTGGTTGTCAGATCTTGCATTCAACCACAACATCTTACTCCCCGATCGTAAAATGGGAGACAGTGGAGTATCGTAGATTTGTGTGTAATAGTAAAGCAACCCCACTTGATTTACCTTGTGAATTGGAGAAATACATGGCTGCGGCTCCTGGCCTCTCTTTTGGGTCAGTGTGGGTAACATCATGAGACATTCAGAGAGCCAGGATAATTAACATGAATTCTTTATATTAATATTAGTGATACTTTGTACTTACATAGCCCTTTTGGTCCAGAGCTTTCCAAAGACCAATAAGTGTCTTCTTTTTAAAAGATGTCTTTATGTAGAAGAGCTGGGCTTGAAATTAGGAATTTTTGGATTCCAGTATTTTCTTGTCCTCTCCAAAGTAATGACAAAATTTTTATCTACTCACTTAAAAAAATTCTCCTGCAATGAGTCTTTTCAAGTCAGGTCAATTTAATTTAAAACTATTTCAGCACTCTCATTTTGTGCAATTATTAATGAACTTACAAATGAGTAGCCCACTCCAGCAGCACATTAGATGTGGAAAAGGCTTTTGACTGCAGTGCGAAGGGCTAAGAAAAAACTCTTGCAGATGTATCTTCTTATGAATTAGTGATAACAAATTAATATATATAAGGCCAAACCATTTCACTCACTGTCCTAACTGCTTGTGAGCGCTGGGGAGAGCTAAATAGTTTGTTCTGCCTTCCACACCAGAGAGAGCTGCATTTCAGTGGTGGGTAACTTAATCCAACTGTGTAAGGTCAGATTGGCCCACAAGGGACAGAAGTTGCACTTTTCAAATGAAAAGATGAAGACGGGCGGCCCTGCAGTCCAATCTGATCCTATTCCAAGCTTTCAGTTTGGAGTAAACAGTGTAACTAGCTGTGTATTTATGATGCTTATGCCTTCTCTCACTCCATTGCACACCCATACAAGCACCAGATGAAATGTGTCAATTTTGCCAGACCTTTCCTAAAAGTGGGAAATTATATACCCGAACAGCCCCTTCTGTTGAGACTGGAAAAATATTTGGAGGCGTGCTTATAGCACTCATGGTGGATCAGCACCCCATGTCCACGTTTCATTCTTCCTGCTCAAAAAGCAGTGAAGGCACATGGGAAGATATACAGATCTGGCCTATCAGAGGACTGTTTGTTGTGTCAGGCAGCTCCATGTGTTTTTCACATGCCCTTTAAAAAAATATATTCTTGGAGAAAGTATTAAAATTCTTCTCAAAGAGTGTCAAAGGGAGAATTGACATGGAATTTGCCTTTATTAGCTCACAAATCAGTAAGCATAAAAGAACAGATTAACAAGAACACCAGAAAACATACAGACATCATCTTAATAAGCGCCAAGATTTAAAATGATCCCTCAGCATCAGGAGGACTCATCTCAACTGCATGTAGAATGCTGGATTCATTCCATCCTTATGACATACAAATCTGAAAGAGTATTTGCCTCCCCACATAATAGGAGGATGAGCCCTTTTCTTAATATCTGGAGCCCTATAAATCACTTCCTTAATTAAAATTCATAAGCAGTAAGTGCACGTTGTACAGCCATGTCTACATACTGCGTGTCCATGTAATTTACTTCAGTTTAATTTATACTAATGCATTAGGTGTCTTTTCTCGTCTTTTCTTTGTGTGTATTTTGTTAAAAATGCAATAAATTTTTAAGTCGTAAAGAGAGAAATGTGTGTCATGTGAGTGGTTATGCAGAACGGTTGGGGGAGCAAGTAATAAAACTTTTTTTATTGTACTGGTGAAGAAGTGGGACATTCAGACTAGCAAGCAGTAAGCCTCCAGCTCCAATGTATGCATTTTTGAGATGCAGAGCAAAAGTCAACTGTGCATTTCTGTAAAGTGGGTAGTTCCTGGACTGTGGTCCACAGATTATTTGTTGGTGGTTTGTTAAGATCTCACTGGTCATGTAGTGCAGGCTCCTCCTCTTTGCTTTCAGCATCTGACTGGTATCAGATGAAGCTAAAGCTCCGTTAAATGCTTTCCTGTTAATATTTTTCCATGTAAATTTCCATAGTTGCCACAGGGGTTTGTGCAGCTGTGAATGGGAGGGGAAGTGGTCTAATGATTGCAGATGGGAGGGCAAGTGTTTGTGAGACAATCACTGAATTGAACCATGCTGTTAAAACCCTCTTTTAAGTAACTTAAACCTCTGCCATTTCACAGAACCCTGGGTAGTACCGGTATTTCCTATTTTCATTTTGCTTTTGGCCCTGGCGCTGCTAGGTGCTGAGTGCTCTCAACTCCCCATTAACTTGAACAGCAGTTGAGGGTGTTTAGCACCTTGCAGGGATCGAGTCCTGTAGTTGAACCCAGCAGACGTAACTGCCCGAAAGTAAAGAAAGTTAAGTAGCACCAGCATTGGAATGCATATATTGAGACAGCGAAGTCATGGTTCCCGGAATTAGGAAGGTCCAGATGTCTTTGAATGCTCCTGCAGTCTCCAGTCTTTCCCCCCTTTCATTTTTTTTCTCAGCAATGTCTCATCCGGCTTTGGAGCTCAGAAGTACAATACAGCGCTCCTTCTTTTGTGTGCTTTACCCAAGAAGATCTGGGCCTTCGTATGTGTCTTCCAAACTAGAGAGAAACCACCTTTGTGACAGGGTCCTGGCTCCCAGAATTTGGAAGACATGAATTCTTGCTGTTCTTGTAACTTTTTATTTCACTTACAAACTCTCAAAAATCCAGTTTATCTCAGAAGTCAGTCTCCGAAAATAACTCAATTGGATGCCTTCATGTGGGAGAGGACTTAGGATAACCTGTTTTCTCTTGATAAATATTTTGGACACAGAGGATCAAATGCTACAGTCCTTGCTCTGACTAAACTCCCATTGATTTCCCATGGAGGTCTGAGTTAAGACTGCAGTATTTGGCTTTCAAAGTTTAAGCATTTTCAAGTTAGGGGGCAAGAGAGTTGAGAAGGACTTCCTCTTCTTCAACCCGCCAGCCCTCTCTGTAGCCAAGTGAGTACTGTGGCTGTTCACGGGATTCCTCAGCACTTTTTGCTGGGTTATGAGTGCTTTGTCTTTCATAATGCAGGAAAGCAGAGCCAGGTGATCTGCTGTGTTATGCTATTTGCCTTCGTCTCAGGTCCCTTTTGAGTACTACCCCTGCTTTTGCCTGTAAGTTAAACCACTTGTGGCATGCACCCTAAAAGCGAGTCCATTCACTTCTCTGTTTGCCTCTTTAATGGCTGCTTGACAAATAGCAAATCTTCTATTAAGTTCACCCTCTCCAAAGAAATGAGAGCCACTGTCCATGAGGTTGCCTGAGGCGAACGCATGGAAGGCGCGGGAGCCGCAGGGTACTACAGTACCTCATGGTGCCTACAGCTTTGCTCCCTATTAGGAAACTGCATAGGTCCTTTTACGAGGTATATTTTTACTGGAGATTGGGTAGCATTGTGGAATGAACAGTCTTTCTAGCCAGAATTTGGGTATCTGAAAGCAGGAAAAACAGATTTTAAAATGTCTGTGAGGATAAATCGCAAATGCGTCGTCTGAGCTTGCCAGCTCCACAGCACCATCCAGGAAGGGAGCCTCTTCATGCTGCTGCATTGTTTGCAGGAAACAAAAACGGCTGAGCAGGAGGCTTAAAACATCTGCACAGAAATGCCTCCCTGCTCTGGGGTTAGGAAGATGATGTCCCAGATCTGCCAAGCCATGGAAAAATCTCGGTATGGTGAATACTGAACATGAATATAATTTCTAGAGATAGAAAGCCCTGCTGTGTGTGTGAGAGAGAGAATTTCTGAGTAGATTCTCCACATAGTGATGGCCGGTTAATTTTTAACTAGTTGAAAACTCCTTTCTGGACTTCAGGTTTATGCAAAAAAGAAAGAAAATGCACTTGCTTCTGCCAACTTCCTTTTTCCGCATCCTTCTCCCATTGACCTTAAAATCATTGCACAGAGCTTTTAAGGGCACCATTCTCAGATTCCAGCACAGGAAATGGTTAATTTACCTACCTGTCCTTATTGTGCCTATTTTCTTAAGTAGGGCCCTGACAAAATTCAGTTTGAGGTTTCTGTGCTGACCCAGTTCAGGGCATGCGTCAAGGGAGCAGTTGTTTTTGGAAGATCAGATTATTTGGAGTGGGACAGTGCATGTTTTCCCTCCCTGCTTTTTCCTTCAGAAATGCTGCTTGCTACCTTATGCGGGTATGTTCCTATCCAAAACTCAGCCTACCTCAGTGTGTGGTAGGAATTTCCCCCTTCATTAAAAACTCAGATTTTATAAAGATTTGCAGCATTGGGACAATAACAAATGTGGGTGGCAGCTAGAGATATAAGATGGCAGAACAGTAGAAGGAAATTTAAAGTGACAACATGCACTGTGCCCTTAACAGTGAATCTCAAGGCTTTTGTCATTTGACATGCATGTTGTTTGTATTTGAGGAAGTGAAAAGCCAGTAGCTCCCTATTTATTCCTTATTGTAATTGAGGAGCCATGTACCTATACTTATTACACCTCTCGCCATGCACCAGTATACAAGATGAAATGATTACATACTAATATGGGCTGGTTCCTTTTATGAGTAGGATTGTTCAGCATTTCTGTAACAATATTACATGGCAACATGTCATTGTGAGTGACAAATGTGACAGTGTAATATCAACTTAGGGAAATTCAGTTAGAAGTAAGATGTCACCCAGACAAATTACTGCCTGTTTTAACGTGCCCTTAGACAGATTTTCTTGTTCATTAACTAAAGACAAGGTTGAAAGCGTAAGAAACGTATTTAAATATACGTTAGCATTTATTATGATTACTGGTTTCCCTTTTGGATGCTGCTTCATCAGTGGTTAGTCTCAGGGTTCAAATAAGGTAGCATAATACCCCAAGGGCAATCACTACTGCCTGGGCATGCTGTTAAAACTGAGCCTCTTCTGGTGCACAGGGCATTTTTGCCACTTTGAATCTTCACTCATTCTTATCTTTTCTCTTGGAAAAACCTTTCTGTGCTGCTGGATTTATTTGTAAGATAATTCACAAATTCAGCTAAACTGTTGAACAACTAGTTTAAAAGGCCTGTTTGCAGCTGTAAAATTTGGCCCAACTTTAAACTACTTTGTAAATATTTTTGATATATATAAAATATCTAGATTTTTGGCAGAAAATGTGTGAAAATCTGTTGCGAGAACCTTCCCCAGCACTATTTAGCTTGCCCAGTGACAACAGTTATTTGTTATGTCAGACCAAAGAACCATAAAACCCCTCTACAGTGTCAGTTCCCCCCTGTGTTCCGCCTTTAGCAATTAACGCCAGTTTCTAGAGCTGTGCTTGTTCCTGATGAATGGTTGTCCCACTTGTAGTGCATAGGAAATAGTGTGTAGCCAAGGCATCCATTGTGTCATCTGTATCGCTAACATTTAGATCATTATGGTGATTGGAGCTGTGTAGAAACATTAAATAGATTAGAAATGGGGACAGAAGTGGTGAGACCTCTGTCAAAGAGTGGGAGGGGAAGATTATATTTTCAAGCTTCTACAAGTACCAGAAACTAGAGCTTTAAGGAAATAGACCTGGTTCAGTTTTCCTTTGAGCTTCTTGGGAAGTGATGTCTCTGGTCACCTGTTGAACCTTTTTGTAGACATCGTGAGTTCTATTGACCTGTCAAGAAGCTCATAAGGCCCTTATAAATTAGCACATACCAGCAAGAAAGACAGGCATGTTGTCAAAACAAATCTCTCCATGTGCAGTCTTTCTGTATTGGGAGGGTTGGGTGCTGGGTTGGTTTATGGGGTGCTGGGTTGGTTTATGGGGTGCTGGGTTGGTTTATGAGGTGCTGTTGTCCTCAGGCAGTAGAGGGAGTCCCATGGAGTGGTACTGGTGTCTGCATTAGAGAAGGCAGTCTGTTATTCAGGCCAGGCTTTCTGGTGTGTTTGCAGCAGATGGGGAAGAGTTAGGATTTCAAGGACGGGAAGAGAGCCCTGGAATTAAGAAACATGGTATCCTTGGGCGCAATTCTTAATTCAGTGCCAGATACAGTTAGTGAAAACACATACTTCAGCACCTGTGAATAAAGCTGCAAATTTAAAATGCATGTTTCACTGTTTTATCGTATAAAGTATACTCACCATTGTGTGTGTTCTGCGTGTTTGTGGCAAATAAAAGTTCCATTTTACTACAGCATATTGACAGATGATAGGTACTTTATGGGGATGATATTTCCAGATACAGCTCCTGAAGAGACACTGCATCAAACTGGAATGTTTCAGTCATGTTCCGGGGGCGGGGGGAAGCAGTCTGAATTAGGTTTAGCATTAAATTAGGCCCTTAAAAGAGAAGAGGTTTCACCAAAAGGCTTTGCCTCTCAGTGTAACAGTGTTTCTCTTGTTGTCTCTTTCATTGATTCTTGTCTTCTGTTTCCTCTGTCTTCTCGACCATTGCCGTCTTAAACACCTGGCAGTTTTTCAGGGACAACCCTGAGTCTTGACTGTTGTCCATTGCAGCGAAAGATATGCAAACTCATCCAAACATTTCTTTTTCATCCAAGGCCAACAGCCCAATCTAGCAGCCTAGGGTCCCCTTCATCACTCAACACCACATCCCTGAATTCTAATGCTTTTATAGGACCTTTAGATCAAAGAGACTAGCAAGACACTTTTATTGAAACGAGGCATAGATTCTTCTGTAGTCCCTCTTGCACCCTCCGCCCACGCAAGGAGAATGACGCATCTGCGTAAACTGAAGCTATGTCTGCCCTACAAGCGCTGCAGTGGCCCTGCTGCAGCTACACCACTGTAGTGCTGTAGAGTAGACACTTGCTGCAGCAACAAAAGGGGATTGTCCATCGCTGTAGGAAATCCACCCCTCAGCAGACAGTAGCTAGGTCGATGGAAGAATTCTTCTATTGACCTAGCAGTGTCCAGACCCGGGTTTAAGTCTGCTTAACTGTGTCTCTTAGGGGTGTGCATTTTTCACACCCCTGAGTGATGTAGCGAGGTTGACCTAAGTTTTAGGTGTAGACCAGGCCTGAGAGAGAAATGAAGGCGCTGGTGCTGAAATAGGGACTTTATGTAGAATGTTTTCTGTGCTCTAATAGGAAAAAAATCTTGTTCCCCATGAGGAACATAGTGAAAGACATTAAGAGTACATTGGATTGGAGGAGATGGTAATACTTAGCATATACCACACCTCATGTTTTCAGATTGGCTTATTAATATTAAATAAGGCCTAAAACACCACTGTGAAGTAGCAGTGGTGGTATTTACTTAGTGCCAAAAATAGGTAGGCCAATCTTCACTTTACACATGCGAAAACTGAGGCATAGAAGAGTGATGGCACTTGTCCAAGGCACCGAATGAGTCAGTGGAAGAGCAGACAAGTGAACTCTGGAGTTCCTGGATTCCAGTACTATTCTTTTACCACTAGAAACGCTGCCTCCCTACAGCCATGAATATAGTTTGTGCTGTTTGAAAAATCACTGCTACTTTTATTTGACTCTTCTGGGTAGATTTCAAGTTAGTTTTGTAATACCGTGCCACATTATACTAGCAATCACGCCCCCCCACCCGCCCGCTCCCCTCCCGGAAATCTAACGATGGTCTAAATGGACTCCAATTATTTAACATTGTAGTATGAATGCAGCCTAACTCAGATAGGCTTTTCGACAGGGATCATAATGACTGTAATTGCAAAAGGATGCCTTGCTGAAGTAGGAGCTGCCAGATGTAATGCCATTCTGATCTAAAAAGGTCACAGTAAAAGGGACATTTAAATTAAGTTATAAATTACAATTGAAGAACAATATTTTGATGTGAGAGACCAGAGATGTCAGAGCCGGGAGATGTAATTCATGGATTCATTACAGAACAGAGGTGCCTGACAGCTGAGCCATGCCAAAAGGAAAATTTATTTGCAACATCACGCAGACAGAAAATGGCAGCTCAGATGAGAAGCTGGAATAGAAACTTGAAACCTTGTGGTAATGTGCAGAGTTTATGCTAATAAGTCTTGCCCGAGATCCCGAGATGTTTAATGACTGTTGTAATATAAATGAGATGCTTGGACGTGTGCACATTTGGAATTTTTTTCTTTAAATTAAAGTCCTGTGCTTTTCTGTAGAAAAGATAACTTCTGCATTATAAAGTGCAAGTACATTCATGTCTGTCCGTTCCCTTCATTGCATACTGTGTGTATGCATAAGATTGCTGAGGTCTCAGAATTATTTAGGTAGCAGGATTTGTGCTCAAAACAATGATTCTTTACATGACAGCTTGGGAGGGGAGTGGGGAAAGTAATTTAGTGTTTCTAGCAATACCTTGAAAAGTGCAACCAGAAGTTAATTAAACTGTAGGCAGTCATCATTAGCTATTATTTATATGTTCAAGTAGCTTGCCAATAAAGTGCTTATATATATTAAATTACTGAAAGTAATAAGCAGAGAATGATCCATCAGTCAGACTGAGGAAAGTGGATTTAACTCTGATAATTATATAAAAATATATTTTTCTTTCTGGTTTATAGTCTTGCTCCAAGCTCTAATCAAGGCATTTTCTCCATTAGACGGCTGATTTTCTCAGGAAGGTGTAAAATGGTATCCGTGGTCACGTTCGTATCTGATTGACCTGACTCTTCTCCCTCCCTCTAGAGGCACAAGTAGGGGGTGGGCTCAGGGGCCCAAACCCCAGCCTTGGCCCCTGACTGGTGTAATGGCTGAACCCCTTCCTTGCTGGGATGTGTGTGATGGAGGGGCATCCAGGTCAAGTTTGAGTGCTTTGCAGCCTGGTACTCTAGGTTGCAAACACCACTCAAACATGGGGCGGCCAGGCTGGAACATGGGCCCTCTTGTTAGCAAAATTCTGATTGCACCCCTGTCTCCCCCACTTCCACGTTGTGGGTCTTGAGATTGTCATTGGTATGGCAGCTTGGTGCAAAGTTAATTCTGATCCTCTATCCTGGACTATTCAGGACTGTCATGTTGGTCTGTTATCTGTTCTGTGCTTTTAAACTGGGGTGGCTGCCTGTTAGTACAGCCCATTGCTTCTGGTCTTCTCTGGTTATTCTTCTGTCTCCAATTGAGTTGTTTCATAAAGAGAGAAGGAAAATTTGCTGGGTTCCTTCAGGCAAGATACGGATTCCGTCCATGAGTCACGATGCGGTTTGGGCAGAACACAGCAGGGGGTGGGGGAGAACCCTTGCCATTTTTGTCACTACAAAATTTTTAAAGAGAAAAGGCATGCTTAATTTAGTAACAGAAACCATGTACAGGCTGTACTATAGCAACAAATACCTAGCCCTTGCTACTTGCAGTCGTGCCTATCCCAGTGCTGCAGTGCAGGCAAGGAAGAAGATCAATGTGTGCCAAATAGAAAAGACAAAAATATTGTTTTCAAGCTTCTAAGTGGGTATTGCATGCTCCGGAAGGCTTAGGAAACAAAAGTGATAAAAGCAGTTAAAAGTCAGCAGTGCTGTTTGAGTGGTAGGATTTAGGCGCAGCAGGTCTGGCATTCTCGTCCTATTGCTTGACTTTTGGCTTAGGAAAGATGGACTCAGATTGTTGTTTCACTTTCATGGAAGCGGAGTCATGGGAGCTGTCACTGATGTAGGCAACAGAGGCAGATTTACAAGCCAATGCTCTGTTGTACATTGGAATTTCTACCTGTGGAAGTGCATTTAAAAGCTGTGTTTTCTATTAAGCAATCGCAGGTCATGCATCTCCCTAACTTAGAAGAGTGAGAAGGCGGTATTGATGTGTGATATGTTCATGTTCGTAGCTTGCAGAGATGAGGCATCTGTTGAAGGGAGATGATGTTGGAGTTTGAGGCAATGTTTTCTGCAGTAATTCTGTGAATGTGTGTGCCATTGTCCTTGTTGCAATTGTGGTGAAGAGCATTTTTCTTTAACCTTACGGTAGGTGCCATAGAGCAGGCTGAAAATAAACCATGAGAAAATTCGTCTTAGAATTTTCTTTCTTTATTCCTGTGATGTTACCCAAAGGGAATCAGAGCACTCTTCTCCATACTATAACTCTATAACTTATGCTGGTGGAAACACTTCCGTCATACAACTAATTAGGGAGACATTTCCTAATATAGTTCTAAAAATTCATTCTAGGTGACATACCAGAGGTCTTGGCCAGCGGTGACCTTTTATTTTTACAGGCAACTTAAAACTCTCTTAACAGAATAGTAATAGTGGGACATTTGAGATATAACTAGCTAGGCAAAGAAGAGCAAATAACTAAGCAGAGTTCATTTTTCCAAGAGAAGTTTAACTTTTACCCTTCAGTTTTGAAACGTGTGGGGACAGATCCTTAGCTGATGATTTCGAAGGAGTTAAGCTGTTTTACACCAACAGCGGGCGATGCTGTAGGAATGTCTTCTTATCCTGACTTCTGGGAGCATTCAGAGCAGTTCAGGAGGTTTTGTAAAATAATTTCCTTTTCCCCTCAAACAAGTGTTAAGTCTCAATTAGCTGTTGCAGCATGAGAAAGAAAAATGATAGTAGTAGTAATCTGCCTTTGTTTTGGAGATAATTGGTTTACTGTTGTCCTTGGGAATACCTCTCTCTTTTCCTTCTGGTACATTTGTTTAAAAGACATAAAGCAGGCTCCTGGTCAGTCTTCATGTTCCAAAATCCAGTATTTTAAAATTTGTTATCTAAATCCATATTTAGGTATCTAAATAAAGCCCAGATAGTGGATCCATTTTGCACACTGCTTAGCATCAACTCACCTGAGTATTCCTATTGATGTTAGTGTGACCCTGTGAGTAAATGTTCACCATCGCTTTGTGAGTTAGGATTCACAATCTGGTCCTGAATGGCTAGATTTTCAGAGACGATAAGTACTCACTGACTTCAATGCTAGCTGCCAGTGCTCAGCAATTCTGGACCTCAGGCTGCTTATTTAGGTGTTGAGATATGGCTGTAGATGCTTAATTTTAGATACTCCATTTTGAAAAATGTAGCTCACCTGTATAACTCAACAGCTCAGGTATAAAAACCAAAGTTAACAATGGACTAGCAGACAAAGTAACCTACTCAAGATATTGTGATTTTTTAAAAAAAAAAACTGGCTACAGTTCATATGCAGCAATTTTTTCTCCTTTACTAAAAACAGACTGGTTTTTGGTGTGCTTGTGCCACTATTGGATTGATCTTGGTGGACTGTCACTGTTCATTCTGTGGGGTCTATGACCTGAAAATGGAGACGGTAATACAACACCTGGGAAGGTTTCTCACTCGGGTGTGTTATCTAAAATTTATCTTTTTATGCAGATGACATAGAAATGACATAAATTTACCCAATAGACCACAATGGCTCATGTGAAATGGTTACTGTCTATTCTGTACCATCCGACATCCTTCTGTGGTGCAGTTTAAAAAGAAAACTTGTTTTTTAAAAGAGCAATATGCACACGCACCCAAAAACTATTTAAAAGTTTTAAGGCTTGGCCAATTTGACAAAAGCCTGGAAATCAAAGTGAAGACGGACGTTTTGTCCCCAAATCCCACAGGTGTGCTTTCTTTTCACAGCTGCATGAGCTGTGTATCAAGTTTCAACCTTTGATTTCAGTTTCCCAGCTGTTGCTGACTTGCCACAGCCTTCACAGGTTTTAAACATTCTGCTTTGTCGATTGAAAACTTAACAAAGTTCTGGAGCAGTGCTGGCTCTTTTATGTCAGGTTTTTCTATTCAGTTAGTATCTAGATGTGACAATGTCCCAGGTCAGTAAGGATACATGTAAGGGTGGAATACTTAGCTGTAAATGCCATCTTAGTAGCAGGACATGCCATTTGAACACCTTGAGTTTATTCCTTCTGTAACTTCAGTGCTCAAGAGCTTTTATAAAGAACTTAACGATTGTGGGAGCTATCCAGATCTGGCTTTCAGTGGACATTAGCTCATATGTTGACCTGGATTTTATGGCTTAGTTGTTATGGCTCGCCATTGATTGCGTCCGACCAGAAGATTCCTGGTAGTAACATTCCTATTATAAGTACCTTAACTTAACATACTCTCACCCTTCCTTGAAAACCGGGTAATAGGAGGTGAAGGACCAGCCTTACTCCTGGTATGCCCGATAACACGATGGTGCTGGCTTCCCCAATAGTTAGGAATGTTGAGCAGTTATACTGTACTGCACAAGCTGAGCCAATAGCGTGATAGAAGATAGTCTATAGAATATAGGAGGACAAAGAAAAGGAAGAGCTAAAGACTAAAAGAGCTCCCTATGATATCCTTAGAAGGCATTTTATAGGATCCTGATACTATATAATTCAGGCCCAATGTACTATATCCAAATCTTATTTCCGTACCCTAAGAAATGTATGGGTATCCTTATCCTATAGGTTAGTGGATTATGACACTTTAACTCTCTATATATTAATAAGGATTATCTTACTCCAAAAACTGCCACCCTAGGCTCTCTTGGCGACTTCCAGGTTTGTGGTATACCCTGCAGTTACCAACTGGTTGCAGATGCCGGATAAACCTGTTTAGTGTTTGTATAGTTCCTCCCATTGGTTTCCAAAAGTTCAGGGACCATTCCTATCTGTGCCAAAGGTTACCAACTTTTATGCTGAATTACTCTTAACTAATTATACTTTTAGCTATTTAGCAGATCTTACTGGATACAGGCCGGTAGGCTTCTTGCATTTCAGCGAAACTTATTCTATGTATAATTATTAGGAAACGCATATCATATGCCTCAACACATCCTAAATTCATAGGAATTAATACTGATAAAATATAAAAATAAAATGGATTAATTCAGAAAGAGAAACATATTATTTGATATGGCTGACGGGATTAGTAGGATGTGTAATAGCTAGCAAAATAATCCTCTGGGCTACAAATATTACAGTCCCACTGAAAATCTCATATTTTTGCCTCTCCAGTAGGTTGGGTTTTTATTTCTTTTTCCACCTCTTACCCCAATCCCCTAATTATATGACACTTTAGTCCTCGTTAGGGATCACTTTTAAAATACCTGGAGAAATTCTTTATATGTTTGGTATCTGTGGATTGGGTGGGAGAGAGATGAATAGCTGAGGTAACCTTAGGAGCAGTTCCATGCCATTATTGGGGCTCTGGGTGTGTTTGTTTGGGGTTGTTGGTTTTTTTTATGTTGAACTCCTCTTTGCCTCAAAATCAATGGCACAGTCTGACCTAAGAAAAGTGAGGGTTTGCCCTGTAAGATCACGGTTCAGTTCTAACCCAGGCTGCTGCTAACAAAGGAGCTACCACTTCAGGGCTATTTGGTAAGCTATATAATTGTGCTTTGGTCTCAGTCCAGAACCTACTGTCCTCCTCTAGAAAGGCATTGTCACACTTAACACCAGGTGGCATCTTCTTGTTGGCAGCCTTGGGATTGAAGCAACTGAGGCGATATCCTCTCAAAAAGGTGATTGGACATGGGTGGAGTGATACAGGGATGCTTGGGGAAAGGGCAGTGGGGCTGAGAATATGGGGTGGAAATGGAGAGGCCTTTGCATGGGGGGGGTATGCTGGGTGATGAGAGTTCAGAGAGCTGAAGTCCCCTCCTGCTATGAAAATAAGCCCGAAAGCTTCTGTCATTAGTTCCTGCTAGTAGCTGTGTGATTAAATAACCCCCCCCTTTTTTTTTTGCGGGGGGAGGGGGGGGTGGCTGGCTGCTAGTTTTGGTGTGTCCATTACTGCTAATGCTTGCATCTGTACAGGCTGGTCTACACTGAAAACTTGCAACAGCATAGCTACATCTCTCGGGAGTGGGTGTGAAAAATCCACACTCATGAGAGACGTAGCTATGCCAGCCTAACCCCTGGTGTAAACAGCACTGGGTCCATGAAAGAGTTCTTCTGGTCAACCTAGCTGCCACCTGTTGCGGTGGTTGATTATCTATGCAGATGAGAGAACCCCTCCTGTCGACATAGGTAGCGTCCACACTGAAGTGCTACAGCGTTGCTGTGCCGTTGTAGTGTTTCAAGTATAGACAAGCCCCTAGCTACCATTTCTCAGGGAGGTGAGTTAACTACAGCGGTGGGAGAACCCCTCCCCACTGTAGTGTCTCCTCACTGAAGTGCTACAATGACACAGCTGCTGGTATGCTGCTGTAGTGTTTTCCATGTAGATATACCTGTAGTCTCCACACATCATTTCCCTCTCTTCTGTAGGAGTGGAGATAATTGGTTTACTGTTGTCCCTAGGACTTCCTCTGTTTTCCTTTTGGTACATTTTTTCCCAAAGATGTAAAACAGGCTCCTGATCAGTCTCCATGTTCCAAAATCCAACTTTACTTGCATATAGCACATTATATATTTGTCAACTTCCAGATACTCAGCCCTCATCAGGGAATGTATCAGAGCTTTATCCCTTAAAATCTCTGCTGAAAGTGGGCATTTTTTCAACTTTCTGTTATAACTTTTGTTTCTACCAACCATCTGCCTTAGCCTGCCCCCAGCTGTATATATTGATAGTGGAATGTAGCCCCAGCACACAGAAAGGTCATGCACTGTTGAGAGCGCTGTCAGCTTAATGATCCCAAGTTCCTTATATGTATTCCTGCAGCTGTCTCCAGGAGGTGTTATTTTGCTTCTCCATACTTTACCTTGTTCTCCAGCAACTTCTTGTTCTCATCTATGCAATAAAAATGAGCACAATTTTCTGAAGGAGTAAACTTGACTCTCTGTCCTCAAAGCACTTGTTACCTCCAGAATATGAGCTGTTCCATTTGATTAGAGAATATGAATAAGATATTACTGCATAAGATACAACCCCTTTGAAGAATGGTTGTTTTGGTGCCTTTTTATTTTCCTTGGAATGTCTCGTGTTAGAAGTATTAAAAAATGCTAAAGGGAAAATTTACAAGAGACTTCAGAAAGTAGAAAGCAAGTCTGCCTATTTTAATGTTCTCTGTGCTACTAAATAATACTGAGATTACCATCCAGGTTCTGCAAATTTCTCCTCTTTATTTCTACTATAGATACAGTAAATGCAGCAAGCCTCATTCTTATCCCAACCCCTTACTGTTGGTCCACCTCTCCTTCTGTTTGTTGATATAATTTTCCGTTTTTATTATTCAGCTACATGAAAGTAACTACGATGCTGGAAAAGCCCTGCAGCGCTTGGTGAAGAAGCCCGTGCCCAAACTGATTGAGAAGTGTTGGACTGAAGATGAAGTGGTAAGGAGTGATTTATTCTCTTCTGCCATGCAGTTCTAGTTACTTACCACTTTCTTCTGCTCAGAGCTCTTGTTTGAGGGGGTGGGATAGTAACCTGTTGCATGGAAAAAGTTTTCTTCTATTTTCCAAATGAGTATCAGTGGCTAGAGCCTCATTAGTCCAAGGAAAAATAATTTCCCCGTAGTATGTGTCTTGAAAGGGTACAATTACTGTCACCTTGAGAGGATTCCATGGAGGAGATGAGCAACGCTACAGCCCTCCCGCTCTTGGTCCTGCTGCTAACCAGTATCTTTCACAGGCTGGCTGGGCTCCTTGCTTAGCAGTTCCAGTTAGAGGAGGCACAAACAGGGCCCAAGATGCTTGGTTTCATTTTCACTGGTTTTGCCTGCCTCTCTCAGGAGGCTGGAGTGTCAGTGAGTGAGAATCCTGTTCTTCAGTTCATGTTGACTCATGCATGCTCAGTGGTCAATAACATTCCCACTGGGTAGGATTTATTTAAGGATTGGGGCCACCTTCTTCATGTGAATTGCCAAAATAAGGTGTTGTCACAGTTGTTGCTGTCTGGCTATTCAGCGTCCCATGAACCAGAAAGGGATTGTCTGGAAGCTGGTGTATCTGTGTCTTTTACATCTGTCCTAAAGCTCCAGGAGATCTCCCAGTCCCCAAACTGGACTGAATACAGTGTGTCCATCTTTTATCCAATTCCAAGAGTAACATGAGGGTAGGATAACCCCGCTGCAGTGCAGAAGTCCTGCCTGAGCTGACTGGGATTTCTCCAAGTTGTGGGGTTTGGTTGGTTCAGTGACTTTAACATCATTTAGCTGGCATATTTTCTGTGTCTGTGGCCATTTTGTTGACTGTGGGACTATCCCATTTGGTTACTGGCGGGTCATACACTAACTAGATCTTGTGTTTGGAATGGGATGGAATTGTAGGTGGGGGCAATTGGGTATTGTGCTCCTGTCATGGACCTGTCTTTATCTCCCACAATTTGAGGTTGAGGCTTGTGATCTGCACTAGCTGCCTGTGGGTTTTGGGGTGGAGTTTAAGGTGTTGATACTGTCCTATAATTGGACCTGACTGCCTAGTGGAGAGACTGCCTATCTTCCTGAGCCGTAGTGGTTCAGTTGAGATTGAGAGAGCCCCTTTGGAATAAAAGAGAGGGAGCTGCTATTAAGGTAATGGCCCTTGATCTCACACCCTTACTTGATCAAAAATAGCCTACATTTGTTGGCATCAGGGGATGATGCAAGGTCTGTCTTTTCACAGAATTTTTCAAGAGTGGGATGCTGTTTGATAGGTCATTAGGGAATCTGGAGTGCTTCTCTTCACATTTCAATTGTTGGGCAATTAAGTTACTGCCATTATGAGGTCGCTGCTGGGTTTTGTTTTTATATTGTTTTTTCAAGGACCCTACAGCTTGGGATAGATGCCTTTTTGTGTTGGTTGTAAATGCAAATAAATTAGAATTAAAATGTCAGTTTTTTAAATTGGATAACTCCCTATATAGAATTGAGAGTTTAGCTGTTACGTAATAAACAGTTGTTTAAATTCAGCATTCCCCTGCAGTGTTTGGGATGCAAACACTACAGCATTGCAACCCCTTGCTGTTTGCCAAACTTTGCAGCATAATGCTAGTGCAAGATACTCTTGACTATAACAAAAGTGAAACTGACCTTTTCTCATCATCCAAGTTGAGAGAGAGGCTGAGAGAACACAGTGTAAACAAGGTAAAATAGATCAGATTCATAACGTTTTTTCTTCAATCAATAGTGTTGTTAAAGGCATGTCTAAGGAAAAGTGTGGTTTTAAAATGCAATTTCTAATATGACCCTGGGTCCTTTAACAAACTGGGCAGGTATGATGGGCTTCATTTGGAAGGGGTAAATGCTACTTTTTCTAGCTAAGAATTGAACAGCATTGTTCATTAAAACAGGAAGTTCGGTTAGTTTTGTTATTTTATAGTTGTAAAACATATTTATCTTCAAACAACTGAAGACTTGGTTGCAGTTTGTAAGGCACACATCTTCTAATATGTTATAGTAGTGTCATTGAGATAAATATCCTAGGATAAATATCCATGATTATTACTAAACATCTAAATAAAGAAAAATCTGAGTCTGATACACAAAGCGAGAGATAGCATAGCTGAAGTGGATTTGAGCCCGAAAAACCTGTTTTTGTGGACAACATTTACACTTGTTAATTTGTTAAATGGAGTAAATTGTTTTTTGTTTTTTTTTTTAAAAAAAAAAACCTTGCAGTGGGTAGTACATAGTCTTGTTAATTGAGTTACTAATTAACCTGGCACCAATGTCATAAAATAGACCTGGTTAATTATTATGGGTGAAATTTTCATAGTCCTGTAACATTTTCAAATTATTCAGACAATGGCTGGAGAGAAATTTTTAAAGCTCCAGTTATTTCAATGAATTGTGTGCGTGCTTGCACTCTCCCCGTGTAAACCTTTTTGCCAGAGGTAGGTTAGGTCTAGGCTAGATAAATCTGAGATGAAAGCAGGCATATTCTGAAATCAAACAAAAGACCTTTGTGGTAAAGAGAATTCCTGAAGCCATGGGGTGAAAGAAGATCATGGGCAATGGAAGGAGGTAGAGAACAAGGAGTAAAAAGATTAGAACACAGATTCCTATTAATGTGTGGGATGAACTTGTCATAACATGGCACTTTTTTTCGGTGACCGTGCAGATACCTCTAAAGTTCTGCTCCCCTGTTTTCTGCATTTGTACTGTCCTGTTCTCCCCCCATGCACACGTTCCATTGAATGATTAACTGTGTGCTGCTTTCCTATTTAGAAAAAAGATCTCTCTTCCCCCTCCCTCTTCCATTCCCCCTGTTCTCCCTATGAACCGCAATATGTTGCAAGTGCCATTGTCGCTGCAGCTTAGGGTTTTGATCAGCAGTCAGTGTTAAATGATTGGAGAGTGGAGCCTTGCAAATAAGAAAAACGGCGAGGTTTATTGAAAAGGGAAACATTACTCCAAAACAGCGAACAGTATGAATACAGAATAACGATCATTAAATCTATAAATCACTGTCAGTCTCAGCTCATTTTATATATTTACTTCTTGTTCTATTCCATCCAAGTTTCCAGAAACATTTGGCCGCAATCCAGCCTTGGCAGAGACAGAGACCAAACTGTTCTCTTATTTATAGGGAGTTAAGCTCCACCTTCTGAACTTCAGTGAGTGTTTGTCCCTGATGGACTGCTTGCAGAAAGCTCCAGATTAAAGCTTCTGCGCCAGATCCTTGGGCACTTTGTATGAGAAGAAGGAAACTCCATGCTACCGTTCGTTTTGCTAGAGTGGTGAAGGGTTCATTCCCACACAATGTATGTCAGACCTAGAACTGGTCAGGGACTTTTTCAGTTAAACGTTTTTTGTTGGAAAATGTCACTTACCCAAAAGAGAAACTTTTCATGGAAAAGTTTCAGAGTAACAGCTGAGTTAGTCTGTATTCGCAGAAAGAAAAGGAGTACTTGTGGCACCTTAGAGACTAACCAATTTATTTGAGCATAAGCTTTCTTGAGCTACAGCTCACTTCATCGGATGCATAAAGTGGAAAATACAATGAAGATGGTTTTTATACACACAGACCATGAAACAAAATGGGAATGTATAGGTTTCAATGAAAATGTTGTCAGAAAGGTTTCTCGAGTGCAGGAAGATCCAGCCTAGAATAGCCAATAGGCCTGAGCTGGGATGTGAAGACCTGGGGTCGAGTCCCTGCTCTGCCTGATTCGGGGCAGGGGCTTGATCCGGGGCAGGGACTTGATCCTGTGTCTCCCACATCCCAGGTCATTGCCCAGCCCACTGGGCTATTGGCTGTTCTGTGGTCTCTCATTTTTCATGAACTATTTCGAAAGGTCTCACTTTTGTTGAAGTGTAGAATGAAAACAAATTTCAGAACCTCAAACTCCTTTGCAAAACGGAATTTTTGTTTTCAGGTCACCCCTCGTCAGATCCTTCACGAGTACGTGGCAGTGAACTTCTCTCTGTGCCTTCTTGGGCAACGAAGGAAACCAGAATAGAAATGCAATCAAAATGTCCAAGGGGCTAGAATTTACTCAGCACAAACCTGCAGTATTTATTCCTCCCTGAAGCAAAACTCACCCTGAAGTTGGTGGGAGTTTTGCTTGAGTAAGGGTTGTGGGATTGGATTAAGTCCATTTCTGTCACGCTGGTTGGTGTAAGCAGTTGATCTTGTTATCAGCATGACCATCATAGGGTGAGTAACACAGCTTCCCATAGCGCATGGTAACACTTAAGGTGTCAGTGACGCTATCTGAATAACACATCTTTGTGTTGTAGCTAACTTTTAGCTCTTCTATGGGCAGTTCCTTGTCCAGAGTTTCAGCCTGCTTCTTTAAATGACAACTTTTTGTAGTCAATGACTGAATTACCAGTAAGAGCTGTCTACTGGGATTAGAATTGATTAAAATAAAGGGTGGAAGTTGTGTTATTTTTACTGCAGATGATGTGGTTACACAGGTTTAGATCAAATTAAATGGAGGATAAAATTGACTAGTGATTGAATTAAGTGGAAGGCTCTGTAAATAGGAAGATAAAGGTTTTCTTGTTTACTCTTGTTTCTAAAACTATGGCTATTTTTAATTCTCTCTTTCCAACATGTAAATTAATGGTCATGCTGTCAAAACCACAGTTTTCCATTCTGCCTTATAAAAGTGACTGAATAAACTATTATACTGTTACATCTATCAGAAGCCGTAACAGCAGCTGTTTCCTGTTTATAAGGGTAGATGCTACACCTGGCAACATAAATCTCCCTTAGTGACTTTGGTGGGGAGGGGTCAGTCTCTTGTAGTCTAGTGAATCGCTTCTACTCACAGACTGTCAAAGAACTGGCACGTGAAGCTGTGCTTAAGCACTTTCTAAATAAGCATCCAGTAGGCTAACATGGCTTCAGCATAATACAGTGAAATCTCATTGCAACGTCAGCTCGGGATGCTGTATGAAAATCAATGCCATCCCCACTTGACATGTTGTTCATTTTTGGGGAGAAGTCAGGCAGCAAGGTTGCTGTTCTGAATGTCCTGCGTTTTGACATAACTGCCGATAATGCTCTCCTTAACACCGAATGCCAGGTGAGACCTGTGCCATGTGATGCTTGTCGCTGCAGCAAGGTCTCAGAGCAGTTGGGGAAGGGAACTGAGTCTTTATCCATCACAGGTGCTCTAGACATGTACACTACATGATATAGAATCATAGAATATCAGGGTTGGAAGGGACCCCAGAAGGTCATCTAGTCCAACCCCCTGCTCGAAGCAGGACCAATTCCCAGTTAAATCATCCCAGCCAGGGCTTTGTCAAGCCTGACCTTAAAAACCTCTAAGGAAGGAGATTCTACCGCCTCCCTAGGTAACGCATTCCAGTGTTTCACCACCCTCCTAGTGAAAAAGTTTTTCCTAATATCCAATCTAAACCTCCCCCACTGCAACTTATATGCTGCTGAAATGAGGTTGCAGTGCAACCAGATGTTCCCATCCACTATCTTAGACCTTCTTACACTGAAACACCCGAAACTTACTTCTGCTCACTGAACTGATACGGGCAGGGAGTCTACCATGGTCCAGCTTGCACACCAAGAGCTAGGATGAGAGTGTCAGTTAAATGGGGTGGAAGGCTTTGTATCAACGCTTTCTTCCAGTTCCTGGGGAGGAGGGAGGACTTGTACCGGAGCAGCCCAGGTGTGGGTAGGTCTAGGTGAGTCTGAGACCTCACTCTCTGGAAACTGATTTACACCACCTTATCCATCATTTCTGAATATAACCCGGGAGGTTATAGCCAGGGATGCTGTGACCAGGAAGGCTAGTGAATGGGGTGACTATCCTCCAGTCTGGATACCACAGAAATGATGGTAGAATGAGATTTTACTGTACCTTGAAATATGCTGTATTGATCCACTCTGTGTAGCTATTAGAAAGAAGATGCATGTTACAAAAGGAAAGCGCATGAAAAAAGAGACTGCATGTGTGATAGCAGTTTTTCAAACAAAGCTTTTTAAAATGTAATTGAAAATATATGTAAAGGCTTCTCAGTTTTATTGTTACTTCTCTTTACACAATCATTTACATAGCAGCTGCTAAATGTAATGGGGAAAAAGGTGTTTGAATATACCATATTAGCTCAGCTCAGCAGATGTCAGATCTTGTAATTAAGAAACAATATTGCATACAGAGTTTGGAGAAAACACTCTTAAGCAAAACTTGGTGGCAAGCTGAGGTCTTTTTATGACCCGCTACAAACAATTAGTCTGGTAGTTTTAAAGGGGCCGAAGGGAGTTAAATGCCAAACTCTATTGAAAATGAATGCGATTGAGGCACCTAAAGCCTCTTGGCTCCCTTTTGGAAAATCCCAGTCTTTAAAGTCTAGTTGCATACCCCTGAAAACATGGAACCAAAATACAGTGGCTCCAAGTGGAATCCTCTCTAGGAAGTGTTCAGGAATAAGCAGTGCTATTTTTGCTGGGTTGAGACTAGAGTGGGACCAGAACCTTTAACTCAAATCCCTAGTGAATTAAAAATAAAAATTAACAAAGAGTGTGTGTGTGGGGGGGGGATTGCAGTTTCAGCTCCCTACAGACAACCCCTCCCGTGGTCACTGGGTCCAGATCAGACTGAAAATCCAGAATGGGCGGGGGGCATGTTTTACCGTTTGGGTGCTGTGGAAATTTTTCACAAGAACTGATCTCATGAGATTTCCGCCGTCTTGGACCAAAATCTTTTGAGAGCAGCTCTTGTGATTTCACTGCCTGTCTGAACTCAACCCTATGCCTGAGCCAGATCCCAGCACCACTTTGTTTTCACATTTCTAGTTCAAACCAAAAAAGTATCAAGTTGTTACTGTCTGCAAAGGAGAGACCATTTATTTTTGGCTTCATTTATTTAACCAGCGATATGGCATTTGTGGCAGTTAGGTCTTGCATATTGGGATGGGTGTGGGGGGGAGTCAGTAAATGCTGGCTGTTTTTTGGGTAACCATCTTTAGCAGATTTGCATTTAGATTCCTAGCCTTTATTTTGAGTGTGCTGTTTCCCTTTATGACAGGGACCACCAAAATCCATAGAGTTTACTAAAGAGAGAAATACAAATCAGACTAAAAGAACTCCTAATTTATTAGGTTTTTAATTAAACATGATGAACCCATTTTAAATAACACAAAGGCCCCAGGCCAAGCTGCATCTAATCGAAACAGATTAAGTCACCCGTCCACATTCAGATAGTTATTAATTCTGTTTATTTATGCATGCTAGCTACAGGCAGAGTTCGCTGCTGCTGTGTTGCAGTTTATTGCACAGGGGTGCTCTTGCTGCATGGCATTGGGCGGTTAATTAGCATTCAGATGCTGATTATGAAGAACATGGGTGATGCTAATTGAATTCTCTTGAGTTTTCCTTGCAAGGTTCAGAGAAACAGGGTTGAACTGCAGTTTTGCAGTATTTGTTGTGCATTTCACCCTTTGCTGCCTTAAAATGCTGAATTCTAAGGATGGAAAATGCCAGGTGCTACTTAAGGTGAAGGTTTTGTTACTCACTGTGCATCACACACGTTTCTGCTGATGATACTCTGACATGCTTGATAACTGTAGCTTTTATAATAAAATATGCTGTCCTTTAAATATTTTACACTGCTTTTGATGTAGTGTAGTTGAGGTAAACAACCCAGATTCAAATAACCTCTTAAATTTATAGCCAAGGATAGTCAATCTTTGCTGGTGATAATCCTTAATTGGCCGTGTACATGGTTTTACAACTTCATAAATTTTCAAGTATCCACACCTAGCTTCCATTTAAAGCTCATTTGTCACAAATACAAATGAAAATCCTTCTTCCAAAAATGACAAGACATGGCAAACTAATTTCCTAACACATTTGTGAATAATTGCAATCCAGTGAAATAGGGTGGTTGGTTGAGTAATTATTTACACAAAGCACACACTTCTTTGCCCGGCTTCTTTGCGTAGAATCATCTCCAAATGCCACCAAATCAGCCCTTTTTGGCATATCTGCTCAAGAAAACATTGGTTTTATTGTTCATTCCTTTGAAGCCAGGCGACTCAGATGTGCTGGAAGATAGAGCTGCTTACTGGGGCAAAACTTCCATGAATTTTATTTACTGTTTATGTGGCAGCCATAGAAAATGTAATTCATAGCAAAATCGAAGTACAGTCCCCTGCAATAGCAGGGAGGAGGAGAAGGGGGGAAAAATCAGGGGATCTTTGAAAATGAGGCTGGCATTGCAGGTCTGCATTTGAGTGATCAAGTGGACTTGAAATGTTAAAAGATAAGTAAGTCAGTGTTTGTTTTAAATTTTATATCCACAGAAAAGTAAACATAATGACTTCATGGTGGAGTGAGAGTACCTATTAGCTGTACCGTTCCTGGACTTCATATTTGAACCACATTATCTAATTGCTGCCACTTTCCAAATGTATTTTAATCAGCAACAATTGGAAATGTATTGAAAACTGAACTTGGAAATAGGAACAATCACTAGTCAGTAATATCAAACGACAAATTGTTGCAAGACCAAAGCCACCTTGAGACCTCCTCTCCTCCCACTCTACTGTGAGAATAAGAATGGGGATGCATTGTAGAATTGTAAGGACAGATGTTGTAAAAGTCTCCTAGAAAACAGTTCATCATAGTAAGAAAGTAGCTAATGGAAGACCAAACACTAGCTATATGTTGTGAGAGAGAAGTATTGAAGGAAGTATTTAAATCTATTTATGTTCAATACAGTTTCATTTTTTAGGAGGTGTTAAGTATGCAAAAGTTGTGAAAATAGTAAATTGTAAAACACAAGACACAGAATTCAGGAGAGCTTGACCCAGTTTAAAGACAGGTTTTATACAAAAGACATAAATCTTTTTGCTTATGATTAACTTGCATCAGCGTTTGAGCCAAGCCCTTCTTTAAAGAGATCAATATTGCGTATACAGTACAGAGTTTGTCAGGTTCTTTCGGAAACGAGACAGTGAATTAAAAATCAATTATACGTGCAGAAGTTTGTGTAGGGCAATCAATTTTGTCCTTTAGTTTGCAGAAAGATTCTAGTGTTTAATCAGCTGTAAGAGGAATGAATTTTAAGTCTCCAGCAAATGAGATGGTGCAAAGAGGATGAGGAGGGGGGTAAAAATGAGAAAAAAAAATTAAATTTCAGCATTTCATGTTCAGCAGAGGCTGCCTTCAGGGATAAATCTATAAATCCTGTCAGTGACCTTGGCTTCAAAATGGGTGACTTTACTGGTTTTGCTAATCTTGATCTTTCTACAGCTGCCAGATAAGTTGGCCTTTTCTTAACAATATCATTGTTTTGTTTTGTTTAACCACCATATGTTTCTTGATTCATCATCTCTCTGCCTCATGCAGAATACTTGTATCTATTAAGCACTTACCATATTGCTGATTCCTAAAAAATAATACAACATATTTGTATTGGCTGGACGCCACTGTTGAGAGGGTTATTTGTGTGTGGGGACAGGAAGCTAACCTTTAAACTCCAAATCTAACTCTGCTATAAGCTAAATTATTTATAGGTGTTCTATGTAGTCTTTTTAAATCAAGAGAGGCTTTTAATGCAGAGAGAGACACACACACATTGACATTTTTCATTGTTGCCAAGGGGGAAAATCTGCTGCTTGAAAGATGAATAAATACTGTAACAGTTGATTGTTGAAACCGTGTTTTCCATCTCATTTTCAAGAGTGTCCAAAAAATGGAGATCACTTACTCTTTCTAGCGTTCTCTATCATCTTTCTGCGTTCATTTAAAAACGAGAGCAAGACACAAGAGGGCTTGAGAGATTGCATTTGTTCTCCCATAGGCAAAGTGATTATTTTATAAATGAAGAGGGCCAAAAAAACTATCCTGTGTAGTTTCTTAGCAACAGAGCTGGAGTCAGTTCAGTGTATGTACATAATACATATTCTATGTATAGAAACATTAGTTGTGAAGCTCCATGGTATTGCAGTTGAAACAAAGACCAGATGCCTGAGACGCAGGTAGAAATTCCGTGGTGCCGGAAAAGAAGAAATAGAAATCATGAGAAATCACATGCTGATGGGCTCAGCTACCTTCTTTCCATTGGCCTCTCCCCGTTAAATAGCGTTACTGTCTTCACTACAGTGACCGCCTTTTTTCAGTCTGCGTCTGGAATCTGTTCTAAATCTGATGCCCTTTTTCATCTCTGCTCTTGTCTGAAAGGAACTATTTTAGCAGATTGAGTCATAGCATTAGCACCCTCTATATCTATGATTGACTGTCCAGTATTTAACTGATACATGACTGTATATGAAAGAAATGGAGCCTGTAGGGAGCAGTGTAGTTCTGGTAAATTCTTTGGCGTTAATAGCAGCAGCAAGTCTGCAATACTATTGTCTAGTACCCGATGAACGGGGCCCTACCAAATTCACGGCCATAAAAAATACCTCGCGGACCGTGAAATATAGTCTTTCGTGTGCTTTTACCCTATATTATACAGTTTTCACAGGGGAGACCAGTGTTTCTCAAATTGGGGGTCCTGATCCCAAAGAGGGTTGCAAGGTTATTTGGGGGGGGTATAGCCACCCTTATTTCTGCGCTGCCTTTAGATCTGGGCAGCCAGAGAGCGGCGGCTGTTGGCCAGGTGCCCCACTCTGAAGGCAGCTCCCCGCCGCTAGCAGTACAGAAGTAAGGGTAGCAATCCCATACCATGCCATCCTTACTTCTGACTTCAGAGCTGGGCAGCTAGAGAGTAGCCACTGCTGACTGAGGGCCCAGCTCTGCAGGCAGCAGCGCAGAAGTAAGGGTGGCAATCCCATACCGTGCCATCCTTACTTCTCCGCTGCTGCAGGTGGTGGCTCTGCCTTCAGAGTTGGGTTCCCAGCCAGCAGCTGCCGCTCTCCAGCTCTGAAGGCCATGCGGACATCAGCAGCAGTGCAGAAGTAAGGGTAGAAGTACCGCAAAACCCCCCCCCCCCCACCACCACCACACACAATAACCCTCCTCCCCACCCCAACTCCTTTTTGAGTCAGAATCCCTACAGTTACAACACCATGACATTTCAGATTTAAATATCTGAAACCATGAAATTTATGATTTTTAAAATCCTATGATTGTAAAATTGACCTAAATGGACTGTAAATTTGATAGGGCCCTACTTATGAGTGGTGTAACCATCCATCTTTAGTGGTCATGGTGGGACTTTCTGTATTAAGTACAAGTATATTTTTCTGTCCTAATTCACATTAAAAGGAGTTTTTGTATCAAACATTTTACTTAACTTATATATTCCCCATTGCTTGCTTTGTACGTTTTCTTAGTTTCCAAATGTTGGAATTTAGAGAAACAATAACCTTTTTAACCATATCTGTTACTAATAATGTGTTAGATTTTAAAAGGCTCTTAGTTTTAATAATCTACTTTAGTTTTCACTGTTTTCATTATCTAAGTTGAAAGAAATATAATATGTAAATCTATTAACTGGCCTCTGATTTCTAGTCAGTTTCACTTTCCAGTTCACATGCTCTAGAACAGTATGGCAATGTCTGAGGTTGCAAACGATGCACAAAGTTGTTTACTTGCTTGCAAAACTGTTTTTCATGTAATTTTTAAAATGAAAACTCAATGGAAATACTTCTGTTAACCTGGTGTTTTACAGAAGTTCTATTATTTATTATTATTACCGTAAATAGAACAATTTAAATGTTGGGCCAAATATTTTCTTTAGTTTTAAAACCTGTGGCTGTTCGGGAGAAAGCATTGTGTGTTCTGCATAGAGTACAGGACTGAATCAAGAGTCCTGGGTTCTTTTCCTGACTTTCCCACTGATTTATTGGGGTGTCACTTCACTGCTTTGGCAAGGTTTCCTGCTCTGTGAAACAAGAAATGTATTTATCTACCTCTCAGGGATATTAGAAGACTTAAGTAATTTGATGTTTGTGGGGCTTAGACGTGGTGCTGGTCTTTTAGTGCTGTTGTAATACAAGCAATAAATCACAGTAAAGCGCTTTACATAAGAAATGGGCTATAGAAGCACATAGTATTATTTCAGGTTAGTATAGTCAATTTTGATAATTGACAATAGGGTATATGAAGCCTTTCTTTTTTAGCTAATTTGTTCAAATCTAGGCCATATCAGTATTTACTAAAAGGGGTTACCATTGGCCTATGTGGAGTTGTCCTTCTGTCCACTTCCTGTGACACAAGTATGCACAATTCAGAAACCACCATCCATTTATCCTACTGGTGGTTGTTAAACAAACAAAAAAGACAACAGAGCCAGGTCATACTGGTCCCTCCAACTTGGCCAGACAGTACTGGAACATTGATAGATCTCTCTGCTGCTCCTACTGGTACCCTTACCATACTGTGTCAGGAATAGTTTTGTCCTGCATTCTGGGCATGGAGTTTCTTCACTTCTCAGCTTGGAAGATGCTGGCTACTTCTCACATGACATACTGTGTAGAAGTACAGGAGACTGCTGCAGTCTAGGTAATCATCTATTCTGAATGTCACTGAGGAATGGAGGACATTTTCTCTCTGAAGTCTGAGTAGCAATCTTTCTCTGTATTCCATGCCCTTATTGTCTCTTTTTGGTGTACTTGCACTTAAAGTCTCTCTGCCTCACTTTTTCTGTCATGGTGCATCTGTCTCCCATCTCGTATCATCAGCTGGTGGACAGTTCTGTCTTCAGGCACCCCACTGTCAAAAGACAGGGCCAGACAAAAGGATGTTGCAGTAATCAAGACACGAGATGAGTCTGGGTGAGAGTTTTAGCTGTGTGGATGGAAGGGAAAGGCGATACCTTAGAATTGTTATGTAGAACGAATGGGCAAGGTAAAGCCATAGCCTAGAGGTGAGGACCTAAAGATCAATCGGAGTCAAAGATGACACCCAGCTCAGTATCTATAGGTGTGCCATAGATTGATCACACTGGTTGAGAGAGATCCCTCACACCGTAAAGGAATGGGAGCGTTGTGATAACATGCTGTTAGTCAGTAAGGAAGTCCTGGTTAGAGATCACAACTGGGAGTTAGGTATGCAGATTTCCATTCAGTTTCAGTGGGATTTGAGTGCTTGTCTCTTTCTTTCAAAAAATTCAGCATTTTAAGATTGCAGGCTTTGAGCATGTGGGTAGTGCGAGGAAGAGAATGCACTTGAACTGCTTAGGAATTTTTTTACCATCGTTCCAATCTATAAGCAAAATACAGTGGCCCAATACCAGCAAGTAATATGGAGGCTGACAGCTCAGATTAAATAAGGAAAATCCTGGGGGCTAAGCACCGGCTGCAGAAGGTTTAGGTCAGGCAGGTTCAGGATGGTTGAAACCAAAACTTCAGATCAGCTGCCAACAACTGTCACGCGTGGGTACAAAATTAGGAAAATCTGTGGTTAAACAGAATTTAGAAGGGAAGGGGGAAGAGAGAGACAAGGGCAGATACTGTGTTCTGTGCCATGTGCTAGTTTATCTTCTTTTGCCTTCTGACATTTCCTAATGGATTTTAATTAAAAAAATTATGGCTAGTAAGAGGAGATTCTGAAGGCTTCACGCTCTCTAATTTTCCACCTAGTGGCAAGAAATCATGTTTGCAGCAGCGCTTTCCGTACTGAGCTGCAGAAGATTTGTCATATGGTTCCCACTAGCTCGGCAATTCCCACTGAAATAAGATGCTGGTTTAATAATAAAAGGTAGGCATCTTCAGAGATTGGGTTAAATAAATAGTAAGTATTTCCATATGCATCAGGGACTTCCCATCAAAGAGAACCTCTCAGGTACAGGACAGTAATGTGATGGGAGTGGCTTCCAAGGGGAAGAGATACTATGCCAAGTGCAACTATGACATCTTGAGAATGAGTGTGAGACTGAAGAAACAGCACCCAAAACTGTCAGCTCCTTCCTTGTCAAATCATTGTTCTACAGAGACAGGTAGTTAAACTAACACGCTGTTCTCATTGAGTCATCAGCAGGAGAAACAATACTTTAGGCTCAGGTAAGGCCATTGTGTTAAGAAAAGAAAATTGCCTGTCTTGCAGGTTTAAAGGCACATTGTACTCCACGGGCTGCCCATACCTGGCAGAGTCACTGGGGACATTACACTTGGTTTCTGTATCATTTTCCTTAGCATCACCTGTTTCCAGGGAGTTGCAACTAAGCTTCTTTGTTTCATTCACTGAAAGATGAAACCACCTCTCTCAGGTTGTCAGTGGCTTCATTCTCTGCCTTCCTATGATAAATCTCATTATCTGCTGATGATTCATGTAGACTGTGTGGAGAAAAGGGTTCTGCCACATCACCCTCTACTAATCCAAACTCTTTGACTAAAATAACCTCACATCACATTGCATCCTCCAACAGGTTTTGTCCTTTAAGGTTAATTTATTAACCTATTCACGAAGGCTTTGTAGCACAGATTTTTTGAAGGTATTAGGTGTTGTGTTCAGCATTGCAATGCCTAACTGATTTAGGAGCCTAAATCTCGTTTTCAAAGGGGATTTAGGCTCCTGAGTGCTGAGCACAGCAACACCTAAATACCTTCAAAAATCTGGGCCTGTAGCTCTTGTGGTTAATCATGTATTACCCTGGATACATGCAGGACAGTAATTCTGCCTGGGAGCTTGTTGCAGTGCGTAGCATACTCCTTTTAGTTTTGATGTTTCTGGAGGTGGTGGCTTTTGTCCGGAATAGCTCTCCAAAGGCATTTTGGGGAATAAAGGAGGTGGTTGTTTTTATGCTGCATAGGAGCCACAACACTAGCAAGTGCTGAGCATCCACTCCTAGTGAAAACAGTGAGTGAAGGATGCCCAGCACCTGGCAGGATTAAGTCATATGTGAAATGAGAATTGCTGACAAAAGGTAGAGCAGTTTACTCAGAGAACGGGTGTGGATCTCGCGCCACAATAAATAATCACCTTTTTTTTTTTTTTTTTGGTAGTTTCAACAAAAATTTGTGAGCTCCCCTCATGGTGCTGCAGCAGTAGTTGATAAAGATATGGTGCTAGAGCAGTGCTGAATCTATGGAGATAAATGCTGCGCCGTGCTGAAATGTGAAGCCAAATTGCTTCCTTGGCCCCATTAGAAACATGGAAGGGAATAGATCCATTTTTGCCAAATAGCAAAGGACAAAAATGATTAGGGAAGTAACGTTTCTTTAGTCTGGCCTCCCAGAGAGAATGTGTAAACAACTAGGAATTTGAAGAAAAGAAAAAAAAGGAAATTAACTTCTTAACTGGCTTGTAAAGGATGCAACTGCCTGGATGAGAGTCTGGATTAGCAAAGGGCTATTTGCCATCTCTGTGAGGTCCATTATAATAAAGGCTGTTTTGAATTACAGCACATTCCTCTAGCTTAGAGCTTCATTTTTAATGTTGAGGGAGACATGTTTTTAACTAGTGCTACAATTTTCTAATGGTTATGCAAAAAAAAAAAAAAAAAAAGAGAGAGAGAGAGAAGAAAAGCAGCTTTGTCTGTCGTCACTGAAATTGCTTGTGGTCCTGCCTGACATCTTGTCTGTGACTTATTTAATATGGACTGGTAGCTGCTGCACTGGAAAATGACAAAATGCTTTTTCAAATTGGTATAGTGACATAGTTCTTGCTTAAGAAACTCTGATTACTGTTACAACATGGACGCTCTGTGCGCTTATTTTTTTTTGCACAAATATAAGCAGCATGAATGCCAAGATACACCTCATTTCCAACTTCTTCTTGCATGTTAAATTTTATTTTTCTAATCTTCCCCATCAATAGCAGTAATTCTTTTAATCTTTGAGATGACATAAAATGCATTTTAATGAAGCAAATTATATAGCTTTGTCTTTTTTGTGCATAAACGGGGCGGCCATATTCAATTAGGCTGAAAAATGATCATTTGTTCTATTACAGGCTGTAACAGAGCGGGTGAAAAACCCATGATCCATCACTAGTTGCTCAGCTTTGTTACTTAAATCACTTGCCGTTCTGTCAGTGGCTCTGAATCCTCTGTGGGAGCCATTATTTAATTTAAGTTTGTGGCTGTGTCACTCGTTTGGTAATAGGCTTCTTCTGCAGTAGACGTGTACAACCTAAATATTAATCATGTTTTTCTCCATCCAAAGTTCCTAATTAGTTAGAAGGGTAAAAAGAGCCAGTAAAGCTAATTACAATCCTATCATAAAAAGAATTTTAGGAGATAGCATAGCAGTTTGATCCTGAGAGGCATGGAGCACCCTCCGCTTGTGTTGATGTCATTTGGGGTTGAGTGCTCACACTTCACAGGGTCAGGTCCTAAGAGTTCAGGCTCATGTAAATGACTTAACATCTGGGCAGATGTGTGGTGCTCCAGTTGATCATTGAGTCAAATTTCCTTTAAATTTGAGGATGGAAAATGCCTCCTTAAGAGAATATTTATTGCTGGGCAACTAATATTGTCTGAGTCCCTGTGCGGTTTTCTCTGGCTATATACATGGCATCCAGTTAAGTTTGTTTTCCTCTTTTCTTGCCTGCTGTTCTGTAAAAGAAGGCATTTTCTTGACCAGCATGTGTGAAAGCTGAACTAAACCTTGCTGCTCCTTGTCCAACACTTCTTTTGTATTTTCATATCGTTGTGGTTTTGCATATATTGTGGAATAGACCCAACATGCGCACAGCCCCTGGAGTTGTGGTTTCACTTCAGCTTTTGTTGGCCTCTTGATATCTCACCCTGCTGTCCTTCCATTTGTGCCTGATCCATCACATGCTTTCTCTTCCTCTTCCCCCTCCGTCTCCACTGTACCATGTATTCAAAGTATCCTCTTAGATTTATATAGCTTTTAGGCTACGCTGGGAGATTGATCAGGCAGTAGCTCATGCATTTAGAGGCACCAATAAGCATGACACTATATTACCCTCCAGTGAGTTGGAATAATTTCAGGCACTCAAATCAAACATTCCTTTTATTATGAATCAGGAGGGGGGTGCACTTTGCTTCATTTTGGTACATATTTTAGGAATGAATTTTTCTGTGGTGTAGAACTGGACAATATCGTGAATGTCTGGGCAGGAATTTCAGCCCCCACCCCAAAAAAGCAAGCATGTTGGCTTTTTAAGCCCCATCTGCTGATATTCCCTTTATGCAGTAGATGACTTGCTTATTCTTTCATTGTTACTCCTTTTTTCCTCTTATTTGTGGGTGACCTTTTCAAATTTGGCACAGTTTTTCCAAAACTAGATGTTTTTATTCAGAGCCCCTTACACAAAAGAAAAGGGAACTTATGAATCATCTGCTTTTTCAAAACTTTTTATACATTACTGCCAAGCTCACTGAATGAGCCAACATCTTCCTTGGTAATTGGATGGCTGTGTTGCAGGAGTATATCAATTACTTTGTTGAGATCTTAAATGCTTTCGACAAAAGGATAATGGAACGAAGGGGCCATGGCGTGGCATTCTCACTGTGTCATGTAAGCCCGCATGAGAACCCGAATCCTCGTGGAATGGGACAAACTAGTAAGAATTGGTTTTGCTAATTAATTCTATCCACCTTGGTTGTATCCACCCTGCTTGTGGCTCTCGTGCCTTAGGGCACCAGTCCTGCTGCTGTTTGAAGTCTAGCAAAACTGTCAAAAGAATTCAGTGACCTGAAGAAGGGCTCTGTATAAGTTTGAAAGCTTGTGTCCCTCACCAACAGAAATTAGTCCCATAAAAGATATGACGTCACCCACCTTGTCTCTCTAATATCCTGGAACCAACATGGCTACAACAACACTTCATCCGATGAAGTGAGCTGTAGCTCACGAAAGCTCGTGCTCAAATAAATTGGTTAGTCTCTAAGGTGCCACAAGTACTCCTTTTCTTTTTGCGAATACAGACTAACACGGCTGTTACTCTGAAACTTCATACAGTGAATTCAGTGACAGGATTAAGCTCCCAGAGTAGGGGGAATATCTGTGTTCGGTCTGTTTATTAAAATACCCGAATTGTGTCTGGTCCAAATTTAAACAAGACTTGGAAGAGAGGTTTTAAACTGCAGTTTGGAGTTTCAGATCCTGAAAGGACTCTTGCTCTCCAGAGTGGGAAGTTCTCTGCCCTGCTCTTCTAAAGTTAAGGAGAAGGCTACCCATGTGGTTTGGGTCTATGTACTCTTTAAAAATTGAGATAAATGTATTGCTCCTACAAGTTGCTGCATGGATAGCTCTAGAGCCCAAATCCTGCTGGCTGAGATTTTTAAAAGTGACTAGTGATTCTTGGGCATCACAATTTTTGGGTGCCCGTCCTGAGACCTCTTTAAAGGGGCCCTTTTCCCCCAGAGAGTGGGTGCACAGCACCTCCTGATCCTTTAGGGCAGTGGTTCTCAACCAGGGGCTCCCTGGGGGGCCACGAGCAGGTTTCAGGGGTCCACCAAGTAAGGCCAGTGTTAGACTCGCTGGGGCCCAGGGCAGAAAGCCGAAGCCCCACCATATGGGGCTGAAGCCGAGACCTGAGCAACTTAGCTTCACGGGGGCCCCTGTGGCATGCGTTCCAGGCAGTTGCCCTGCTTGCTACTGCCTAATGCAGACCCAGGCCTTTATATGCAGAAAAACAATGGTGGCACAGCTGGGCCGTCGAGTTTTTTATTTTTTTTTTTTTTGTCGAGCAAGTTGGGGAGGGGGCCTTGGAAAGAAAAAGGTTGAAAACCCCTGCCTTAGGGTGTCTCAAGTTGAGCATCCAAAATCAAGGCACCGAGAATCACTTCTGATACTTCTTGGTCCTCCGTGTACAAAGCCTAACGGGTACAGCCAGGGTGGTGGGAGCAGCAGTGCAAGTTGCCCACCCTGCCCCTTACTGGTTCTGGAGAGGGATGTAGTGCAGTCTTCATGGCCTATTCAGATCCTTGGCCTCTTTGCTAAAACTGTCAACGCGAACACCAGTTGTGATGTCTGTCTCTCCACTGGGAAATGGGCTGAGACCCCCAATTCGTTGTCCATCAGCCATTAAGTAGCCAGAAGATGGTAATGATTTTGGCCACTACTGGCTATGGCTACATTCGAACTGTTTTGTGGGGCTCTGTATTTTGTTACCAGTCTCCTGAGCCATCCAGTCCCTTGGACTTTTTAACCTCTGAGCATGTGTTTATACTTAAGATAACCAGAGCGTCTGTGGTGGGGGTCCTCAAAAGTGGGTGCTGATCTTGAGCCTCACTCTGTGGTAATCAGGCTCTATAGACCAAGCTTTCAAAAGTGTCATTTTGGGAAAATCTGTTTTCGGGTGCCCATTTCATATCCTTTGTACCTGATTTTCTAAAGTCCTGAGTATCTATAACTTCTGTCAAAGTTAATGGGAACACTAGCCAGCTCAAGATATCCAAAATTGGATATTCAAAAACGGAGGCCCCTAAACCAAAGTTTTCCAGTCTTGGGCCACCACAGGAACAGAATCTAGGTCTGTCTCTGTTTTGTGTCTTAACCACAAGACAGTCCTTCCTCCAGAAATAACATTTTCATGGCAGACTATTTCTATTGTGAATAATGTACAATAGCACTAAGAACCCATAGAATTATGTGGGAGGGAGGGAGTTTGTGTTTGAAATGGGGAATGGTCTCCCATTGAGAGACAACTGCGAGATGTGTCCCTCTTACAAAAGTTATCACAGGTGTTGTAAGTCATCCTCTCCTAACCCTTAGTTTGCAGCCAAAAGCTTGAACTCAAACCAAGTGTGGTGGGTTATTTACTTTGACAAGTCATCCAGAGAAAAGAGATCTGCATCTCAATTTGTATGATTTCCTTTGGTATTCTTGCCAGCATTGTGTCTAATTATTCTTGGATTTGTCCTTTGCTCTGAAGCAGAGGAGCTCTTGAGGTTTTTTTGTTTTTCCCCCATATCAACTGCAGAAAGTCACTCTTTAGAGGTGGAAATAGTCTCAAGAGTAATTGACAATAATAGTCCAAACCCCAGCGGAACAGTATTTCTGCAGTAGGGAGCTTCCATTAGAAATACTATCCGAGTCCTGAAAGGATCACAGAGCATATTTCAAGAAGTCTGAATGCAGCTTTTTTGCGTGTAATGTTTCAAACTGAGTGATTTAAAAAAAAAATGTTTTTAAAAAAGAGAAACTTCAGACTTCCTTTGCAGTGTTACTTTAATAAATGGATGTGCATTTAGGGACTCGATATGTTTTGGATAGTGAAGGGATAAATCTTGTACAAGGGGGAGAAAAATGAAAATATTGTTCTGGTGCTTAAGTAAAGAACCCAAGTAATGATTTGTGCAATACGCAGGTTGGTGATTAACCTTATGCTCTGGTCTTGCTGAACTATTGCTTATAGGTTGGGGAGAGAGGTAGGAGGGCGAAGGTGTACGTCTGTGCTCACTCACCCATGTTATTACTTGGGACCAGAATGGGGCACTTTAGTATCTGTGATTTAATGGAGCTCTGTAGTTTTGTGTGTTTGCAGGCAGTGTGTTGTTCTTTAGTTTATACCATAAATCCTTTAGTTCAAAAATAAAAAGGAAATTAAAATCACGGAAGGAGAAAATATGAAAATGTGCTCTTATTTGCTTTTCTTTTTATATTTAAGGTCAGTAACAATGCACGTGGGGCATCCGTAGCCCTGTGAAAGGTGGCTGAGGTCCTCCAAAGGAAAAAGTCATAACCTTAAGCCTCCTCTGAAATCATTGTTGGCTGTGACACAAGAACTTGGAGGTTGAGTGGGTGAAAGGAAAGGAGGGAGATCTCAGAACGTGTCTGAGTTACACAGAGGGGGATCTCCCTTGGGAAAAAAGGATGCCCAATGGTGTTACTGTTCATATCTTGCGGAAGAGCTCCTGTTCCGGTT
This sequence comes from Lepidochelys olivacea, assembly GCF_965140295.1. Lineage (NCBI taxonomy): Eukaryota > Metazoa > Chordata > Testudines > Cheloniidae > Lepidochelys > Lepidochelys olivacea. Next base: position 20,912,850 of record NC_140428.1, read on the forward strand.
TAATTCATTTCTTATATTTCCCTATTTCTATATTTAGAATTTTTCCTTGATTATTTCCTTCCTGGGCAGAGTTAACTAACTGTTGGAAGCTCGAGTCTTAACGACCGAAAGCAATTTGGCACATGCGAACGTACCCAATTTATGTGAATATAAAACTAACAAAAAGGAGCTAGTATTTAATGGGGTATTAGGACTTCTGTTTTGTCAGTTCACAGTTAGGAGTGTTTGGCATGTCTGATTTCTATGAGTGCAAATTATATCAGAGAGAAGTATTTCCAAACCATTTCTCCAGTTTGAAAGGTAGCAAGTACACCTAGGGAAAGTGCAGGGGTGGGGAGTGTTAAGGTTTTTTTAAGTTTTGGTTTAGTTTCAACATGTCAGAAGGCACTTTATCCGATAGCTTCATTTTTAAAGGTGGTTTTAAACAAGCCACAATCAGGAGCGAATCTGTTCCTGCACAGGAAAATCTAATGTGAATTATAATCAACAGCTTTATTATTGTAGTGCCTCTTGGCAGCAGTAAATTATTCTGTGTTGCTGGGTCACAAACATTCCAGGCCTCTGGTTTCGGGTTTTTTTTCTTTAAACTCTTAGGATGCTGTTGAAAAGGAGCGCGCGCGCGCACACACAGAGTTTGTTTACAGCTTACATTACTTACCCGGTTGTAAAGAAAACAGTCCTCCCCACACAAACGCAGGTTTTGGCAATAAGGTGTAGCCTCAGTTCCCCTGTGCTTTAATCTCTCTCCATGTGTAAAACGGGAATAAAAGCTAATTGTGAAATGATCCATTACCTTCGGAGGACTACAGTAAAGCAAGCTGTTCGGTTAAAAGGGTGGATGTGTGGGGTAGTGCAGTAGCTGGGCTGTATAACAGCATCCCTATCCTGCAGTTGGATCCACCTAGGTGAGCTCTTGTGTCCATCTGAGCGTTAATTCCTCTGGGCAGGGATCATCTTCATTTGTATTCCTTGTACAGGAATGAGCCCATTGTGGTCACTTAAATATAAATAATATGGGTGAGACGGTGGAGTCTGTGTCCTTTTTGGGTGGAAGTGATTCATTTGAAGTACCATAATGAAACAATTCCCCATGTGTGTTTGATAAGGATACTCTCTTCATACTCCTATATAGAAGAGAGAAATCAAATAACCGGAGGGATTTTTTGCGTTTTCAGCCTCTTCACAGTGCGGGACTTGTTGCTGTCTTCAGCACAGATCCCCTTCTGAAACCTGCTGCTACAGAACTTAACCACCAGGGGGTGATCACTCTAGCAAAGGCTTGGGAAGAGAAATAGGTTTTTTTCAGCTTATTCAATTTGAGGGAAAATAGATGACGGACAAAGCAGCCTTCAAACAGACATGCCCATTCCTCCTGGCCTCTTCGTCGTCTTCCTGCAACATAGGGCCAGGCAACTGTAGTAATGTGAGGTTGGACAGTGATGCTTGTGGTAATCCACAAATTGTGTTTCTAAAGGGCCAGAGTTGCTTTTCAAATGCCCTTTGCTTTCCTTCAGCTCTGGAAAGTCAGCGTCTTCCTTTATTTTTTTTTTTCCCTTCTGCTGCTTTAATACCCAGTCTTTTTTGATATGTGCATCAGCTTCTGATGTGCCACTGCAGGCTGCTCTTAGACCAGGTTTCTCGGCATGCTGCTGACTTTATCTCGTTGACAGGATCACATTTCTGTTGCCATACACCCTGTGATCGCAGCCTCCCCACAGCTCTTTAACAATTAGTAATTGAGCAGGACGTGTGCGTTCATTACAACCGCCTTTTGATTCGGATTTTACAATCACGCAGTGTTGAGCACAGAGTGGAGGCAGGGGAGGCACTTCTCTGAAACACATTTTTTGACAGAGAGAGAGGTCTGTTGTTTCAGCCACTTGGCTATTTGTCAGCAGTTCTCAGACTTCCCTCTTGTGTTGGTTGCTTGGCAACCCGGGGCTGGAGCAATCACACCGTGGCCAGTGCATTTCCAAGAGCAGGTTGGTGGGTGATTTATCGGTAGGGTTGTGTGTTGGTGAGCCTAAGAGGCAGGAATGGACCTTTTAACAGGAGCCGACATGAAACGTGAAGGCAAGAGAGAGGCTGACTTGAGAACATTGTCTGGGGAGGTGTGATGGAAATACCCAGAGTCAGTAGCAAGAGGGGCTGCAGTTAGAGCAAAATAAATGCTCTTCGTTTAGAGATAATTGATTTTTGTTTGTTTGCTCTTTTGGGATGAGGTTCTTGTCTAGGATTTCACGCAGAAAACTGGTACTAAGTAGGAAATGAATAAAAGATTTGCAAACTGCTTTGGGTGAATCTGAATGTGAAATCTCTCTCTTTATAAAAATAGTCCTCCTAAAATACTGCTGGAAAAATAAAGCTGGGGTTAGCACGTAAGGTTAGCAAGCAACAGCCTGATAGCCCTAAGCCCACGGGCATGACAGAGTCGTTCTCTTCTTCACCAGCCTTGGAAAAGCCTTGTAGCCATTGTGTCACCTTCAATATCACGTTCTGTCTCAAACTGATTTTTCAATTGATCCATCACAGTACATAGAAGAGAGGGGAGGAAAAGGGGAATTTGATCAACTGGCATTTGAGAAGTAGTTTTTGTTTGTGGCTAAACTAAAACCCTCTCCCCTTAACCCATCTCCAATAAAATAAACTTAATGAAGTTTGGATAACCTTTAGCAAAATGCCCCACTTCAGTTTCTTCTGCTAAAACATGAGGCTTTTTCCATTGCAATTATAATCTGGGCAGGATGGTAGGTGAATGAAGCAGTGACAAGAACAGCATTTCAGGCATAGCTCTAGAGGAGGGAAGGGGAGAAAGGATGATTAAACCAGTTTGACCTCTTAAATAGCATCTTAAATACTTTATTTAAAAAAAATTAAATGTGTTTGAAACTAGAAATCCCACTCTGCATGCAGTCTCATTTAGCCAACTGTGTATGCAAATGTGCTATTAATGTGTTTGCATTCAGTATAAATATACAAATCTAATCTGTTTATATATGTAATTTACACACAGCTGTGCTCATGCTCACTCAATACCAATATTTTCAGTAGTCGAGAGGTATCATGGGAGATCTATTGTTCCAAACAAAAGCTTAACAGTACAACACCATGGAGGGGGCTCATTACCATCCCATGATCCTTTGGCATTCCCTTGAGGGAGGGAGTCTGCTTAATGTCTGTGTACATGTTATATGTCTGTGTATATGGCTACAGATATATAGAATACATGGGCTCTAGAGGGAAGGTGTGCGCCTCTTTCTTATGTATAATATTTGTGACATGAATCCCTGTGGTATTTGAGGTCAGGTTTATTTCTTTGTGTTTGAGAAAGAAAATCTCTGGAAAATTAATCCTTTTGGGAGTGGAAGCTGGATTGTTTAGCAGCTTTAGACCCTGCAATAGATTCCTTGCTCTTCATTTTGTATTTTCCAGAGTTATCTGGGTGACACTGAGGGTGCTTTGGAGATGTTGTTTGTATCCTTTGAAAATTTTTAACTCCTCCTCCTAATAGAGACCAGTCTGTAATGCAAAACCATCAAAATGTTATATGTATATTTTAATTGCTACATATGTTCAGGAGGTTTGTAAGCATCAGTGAAAGCCACTTTTATTTTATTAGTGTACCACAAAGGCATAGGGACCAAATTCTACCCTGGTGTAATGGGTGTCTCTTCATTTAAATCAATCAAGAGAAGAAATCACTGGAGAAGCACACATTCACACCAGGGCTGAATTCAACCCTTTTCTGTTGCTGTACACTTTGCAAAATGAAAATGGGGCCTAAACTGAGGCACATCTTTCAGATGGAGGGAGGAGTAAAAGGGAATTATTTTTAATTATCCTCCCCTTCTTTTCTCCTCTTCTCCCTCCCCCCCCCCCCCGAAAAAAACAAACAAACAAACAAAAAACAAACTAGTGGACTGGGACCTTATGAACTTTTTCATGACCTAGTTACAAACTATTAATACACAAGCTTCATAAATGGATGGATGTGCAGTGCTTAAACTACAGAGGCAGGAGAGAGGCTGTTATAACATGAGAGAAGAAAAATGTCTTAATCCAAGTTACAGTTCTGCAGTTAGTGTCAGGTTATTTTAATTCTGGTGTGGAACTGAGGAGCGGTAGCTGGCAGTTTTTATTCCTCTGTTCCTGCTTCAGCTTCTTAACTAGCCAGTGCTCGTTTTACTTGCAAAAACACTGAAGCATATTTTCTTATCGTCACTCTGTGGCAATGCCTTTTGAAGACCAGAAATAATAAAAGAACGTGAGTGTCGTGACCATGGTCATCTAAACCACTGGCTCTCAACCCTTCCAGACTACGGTACCCCTTTCAGGAGTCTGATTTGTCTTGCAGATCCCCAAGTTTCACCTTACTTAAAAACCACTTGCTCACAAAATTAGACATAAAAATACAAAAGTGACACAGCACACTATTACTGAAAAATGGCTTACTTCTTCATTTTTACCATATAAAATAAACCCACTGGAATATAAATATTGTACTTACATTTCAGAGTATCGTATACAGAGCAGTATAAACAAGTCATTGTATGAAATTTTAGTTTGTACTAACTTTGCTAGTGCTTTTTATATAGCCTGTTGTAAAAATAGGCAAATATCTAGTATCCTCTGGAAGACCTCTGTCTGCATACCCCCAGGGGTACTCACTCGTACACCTGGTTGAGAACCACTGATCTAAACCCAGAGCCCCACTACGAAAAAGGTCTCTGATAAAGATATGTAATAGAGCTCTGGACATTTTTAAGCCAGTTATTTGAGCTCTAGTGTACAAGCCCCATTAAGTCCCAACTTTCATATGCCTGTTGGGTCTGTGTCAAAGTCGTATCAGGAAAGAGAAATAAAGCTCCTCAGAGTCCAGCCTTCGGGCTCAGAACAGCATCTTTAAAAGAGGGAAGTTCCAGTTGGTGGGCATGCTGATTGACATTCATATGTGCAGTGTACACAGGGACTGGAGCTGACAAACCTCAGAACACGTTTTTGGGAGGGGGATGATGAAAGTGCAGGGAAACAAGGGGACAGTGGAGGGCAGACATTTCCCCAAAGATCTACTGCCACTGCTGTTGGCTAGTCTGAGAACTGCAAGTAAATCTGCTCGAGTACCATGGAGTGTACTCAGAGGCTTCGGAAGCTGTTTTACTAAGTCAGTTTTCCTACTCGGTTGATTTTTGCAAGCTTGTTGTCATAAAAGAAACAGGAGGCTGAGTATCGAATGCTAAGGTTAGAATTGCTAGCTACCCCAAAATTAAATTTAAAAAACATTAAACATGGTTGTGACAGGAAACCATAAAAAAAAGGAAGTTCAGATGAGGTTGAAACATATCCTGTCCTCCCAGCAGCGGGGCATATTACAGGGCACTGCAGAGGCTTGAACAAGGATTTTTCTTGACAGGCTTTTGATTTGTTTTGTCCTGAAGGACTGACCTTGTAAGAGTTCCATGTGAGTTTCAGTTGGGATATGGTATTCGCTTCCTGTCCTAAACTGCTGTGCAGCGTTGCTTTTATATGCTGAAACCCTGTGCCCCACCGTCATCCCAGGGCCTGTCTCATCTGCTTCATAGTTCCATCCCCTCTTCAAAGTGAACTTTCCCTGCTGCTGCTCCCAAAGTGGGGTATTCTCAAACCTTGTCTCTTCATTGACTTAACAGAGTCTCTTTCTCCACCTGCTTCTGCATCATACAGCCTCGCTGGGCTCCATGACCCCAGTTGATGATGCTCTGAGCTCTCACATCCTGCTATTTCCTGGTTTCTGAGCAGTAGGGCTAGCTGGGGAGTGGAAGTATATACTGGCTGGGCCATGGCAATGCCTAGCAAGACTGACTGCAAACAAATGTTCCCGAGATCTTGCCTTTCAGTTCCCACAGACATATCTGGTGCACTGCCCTTAGTGGCCCCAAAATAACTAGACAGTTTGCCTCTTGCCATATGAGAGCCTTCAGGGAATTAGTCAGTTTAGGGTTAAACATATATGCTGCATTTCTGTGGTAGTTATGTTGAGTCTGTGTCTAGCCTGGATATGTATTTCAGAACCAGATCCCCCTTCTCACTCAAGAGGTCCATCTTGTCTTTAATGGGACTTCTCACTTGAGCAGGATTTGGCCCTGAGTTTATAAAGTGGGTTGCAGTCTTTCAAGATGGAAAAGTGCTAGAGAAGATAGTCATTTTCCTGTTGCAATAAGGTTTCATTGGATGAAAAATATTATGTACTTGAAAACACCAAGCTAAGATCTTCAGTGTGGGATATCTGACATCTTTAGGCCTAGCAACCAACCGTTAAGTAGCCCTCTAAGGAAACACCGCTATTTGTAGAGTATATTTGATTCCATTCTGTTTTATCAGCGAACATCTTTATTTTTAACATATACATATTAAGTTTAATTTATGTAAAAATACAGCCAAGCTTTTAATAAAATGTACTTGGTGTACTGAAATTCAGCCAAGGTACATATACGATGTCTGAATGCTAAAAAATAATTATTGTTTTGGGCAGTCCGGAAATGTGTTTTGCACACTAACTGGTTTTTCCAAATGCAAATAAGTTTCATTTATTTTTCCAACTAGGCAAAGCAACTGGTGTAACTTTTCATCCTGTAAAAGTTGTGTTTCAGAATTAAGATGCTTTTCATTTGTGAATTTTACTTTATGTGCTGTTAACTATTGGAACTATGTAAAACTTTTTCTGCATGTTATTGTAAAGCCTATTGGGGCATATTTAATGTGGAAGATGACAACTTCAGTTGGCAAAGACTTGGAAGATCTTAGGCCTCTTAAAAAACATACTGTAATTTTATTATAGCGTTTATGATAGCAAAAACTGCCACACTGGGACTTCTGTTATAACCCCCATTTTCACAGGCGGAAGCTTTCCATGCATGGTCATAGTCAAGAGTTTAAAATATTCCTTAAAGTTTGAGGGAAAATCCTTTTACCAGTTCTTTCAGTTATAGTAATGGGAAAATATATACTTCTTGGCATTTCAAAGGTTTTTTTTTTATAATAAGCACATAAATATCTGGGGGGAATCCTCCATAAGTGTAAACAGCACTCAGGATTTGATTGTTTTCTGAGTTGTGGGGACGAAAGAGACACAAAACTGACTGAAAAATCATTTTTGAATGGGATCAGTAGGCATCTGTGAGAAAGTTAATGTTTTCTGTGAGAATCTTACCTTTTGCATCATATGGATTAAAATTTGTAACTTTAAAATGGATTAGACATAGGGTTTTATTTATTTTGCAATTTTAAAATTTTTGATTTTATTGCATGTTTTTAGAACCCACAGCCAAACCTAATTTGGATTTAGACAGTTCACAAAGACCAAACCAAAAAAAAACAAAAAAAAACCCAACCAAATCCTCAGTCCTAGATTAAACCCAAGGGTGCTGAATTTCAGCATGCAGCAGCAAATTTTCCCTGCCAAAGTATAATCCCTTGATAATAGAAACCCTGATGCATAACCTTAACTACAGCATCGTAATGGCATTATCATCACTTTGATAAACATGCCATCTGAGCTCTGTTAGTCAGAGCATAATGGCTTTGTGTATCTTGTCATGGTATTTGTTTCTTGGGATAAAATATGGGACCTACAAGTAACACATATGCAAACATTAACATGCTTGTTCCTAGTGCTTCCTTGATTATTTATAGCCCCCTGTTTACACATTGTAGCAGGATACCATAGAACCTAATAAATTACATTGGGGGGAACTCAGATTATAAAACAGCATTAGGAGACCTTGTGTTCCATCTGGTCAATAGCCATGGCAACCATTTCACAAAACATATTGGTGTTGTCTATCAGCAGTGGCTGCTGAACCATCAAGCCAAAGGATTTCCTAATGCTACTTTACAATAATTATACTCAGGGTACTTAGCACTCATTTAGCTCCTGCTGCACTCTTCTTCTTCAAGGTGCTGTACAAATATGAAGTCTGTCAAAAACCCTGTAACAAATACTTTTAATAAAAAGGTGTAAAATGTGGTGTTTTCATCAAAAAAACCCCACTGGATTAGTGTTTTTAGACCACTTCGCTCCAAACCCCCTTTTGCACTTCACATCAAGACTCTTCCCTTTCCCGTGTATCTGTGGGATCAACATTTAGTGCTCCGCTGTCCTCCGACTTTACCTCACTCTTACAGCTCAGAAATTCAACATCCCTTGACAGCGGGGCATAACCCACCCCCACCTCCCAAGTTTACCTCCCCTTCATACCAGCCTTTCTGCAAGATTGCTCTGAAATACAGTGTTAAAAAGCAAAGAGGAATGTGTTGCTCCATTATTTAAAGGTGGATTGAAGTAGTAAGGAAAGGCAACACCTATAGAGAAGAGTATATGGAAAAATGGAAGCCAAGATGTGGTATTTAATAGGCAACTCGGGCCACCACAGAATGTGGAGCAACAGGTTACTCCAGTCTCTGCTCTTTTTATATTGAAACAAATTTTTCAAAGCAGCCTCATTGTGCATGACTGAGAGGAAGAAGGAGGAAAATCTTGATGTGATTTGGGAAGTGGGGGCAGAAATGGAGATGGAAACTGACCAACGGCTGGAGCTGGAAGGGAAAAAAAAATCTAGAAAATAAATTCTAATAGAAATACTTAAGAACACAGGAACAGCTATACTGGGTCAGACCAAAGGTCCGTCTAGCCCAGTATCCTGTCTTCAGACAGTGGCAAGTGCCAGGTGGCCCAGAGGAAATGAACAGAACAGGTAAACATCAAGTGATCCATCCTGTCGCCCAGTCCCAGCTTCTGGCAAACAGAGGCTAGGGACCATCCCTGCCCATCCTGGCTAATAGCCATTGATGGACCTATCCTCCATGAATTTATCTAGTTCTTTTTTGACTTAATTGTCTGCAGTTTTATTTTATTGATTTTGTTTTAAGCTTCTTTTACATAAATTATGGAGCTATTTTTAGTTGCCCAAAGATATTTGTTTTATTAATAAAAAGAAGTCTTTCTTTTGCCTCACAGTATTTGCACTGAGCAGTGTTATAATCAAAGTAAGTCTCTCCTGCTTCTTAGTGCACCTTAAGCCTGATTATATCCCCTCATGACATAAACGTCTCTTGTTGCTTAAATATCTTTCAGTTGCAAGGATTCCTGTTTCTGTCAATGTGGAAATGATAGCACTGACCACGTCAAAACCATAGGTTCCCTTCCAGTTCGTACAAAGTCCAGGCTGGACACCTGGTGCTGTCATTTTAATGTCTAGCCCTAGTTTTCTTTTAATACCCACCATATTTTTTTAAGTAACAATGAGAAGTGTAAGATGGTTTCAGTTTTATTACACAGTGGTGTGCTTGTGGAAGGGAAGCGATAGTTAAAATTTAACATTTCATTTTGGAGATTACTGTTGGTGTATGAAGTTGTTTCTTAGCTATTTAGTGTCTATCCTATTCGTAGATTTTAAAGGTATTGTGATTACCTAGTTTGACCACCTGAATAACACACAGACAAGAGAATTTCACCCATTGATTATTGAGTCCAGTTTAGTAACTTGTGGTTGAACTAGATCATATATTTTGGAAAAACATCCAGTAGTGATTTAAAGATTGGAATTGTGCTCTTATTACCCATGGTAATTCCACTGAATACGCACTAGGTCAGTTCGTGTGGTTGAATGGTGAAACCTATTAGATCATACCTGTAGACAAGTAGTGTAAGCGAACCGTGTGATTGGCAGAGGTTTCAGAATGTTAAAGAAATTGAAATGAATCAAGCTTTGGAAATCGGGCATTGTCTAACCTGCTGTTGAGATAGGATATTCCACATTTACATTCCTGATAGGTACTTTTGGCAACTCATGAACAGGATGAGAAGTAAAGTTGCTTTTTACTGCAAAATTTAATCAGAGCAGTTGGAAAATGTGAAAAAGTTGGTTTTAAAAATTATGAAATAACTTTAGATTGTCAACTCAGAATTACTTTTTAAAAAGCTCCTTCTCCCCACACCATTCATCATTTTTAATAAAACATCACAACCAAGTAAAGTGAATGAAGAACATAATTCTTCAGGCTTTGCACTACACAGTGAAAATGTACTTTTTTTAACCAAAAAAATTAATTTTTTTTTAACAAGTGGTGATTAAACACAACTGCTAAAATGCCATTAAGTGCTTTTGATAACAGGCTAAGTCCGCAATGGGATCTTTATTCAGTATCTCCATTTTAGCATCTGACATTTCCTGTTCATTAAATTTATTGTGGTGAATTTGCTAAATTAGATATTTCAAATGGTTCCTTTTGCAGAAAGGGTTGTATTTAATTTGGGGAGTGGTAGAGTAGGCTGGAAGGTGGGAGAATTATAACATGTAGCACTTGTTTAGAAAGTTCAGCTGTAGGTTTCTAAATGCTTCGGAGGTGGGGGTTCCATTTTACAGATGGACAAACTGAGCCAATTTGCCCAGTGTCTCCCAGTGAGTCAGTGGAATTACTGGGAGTAGAACCCATGTCTTCCAGCCTTGTGGCCTGGACCACAAGTTGCTCTGACATTTTGCACTGGCCCTGCTCTTCCATAGATGGACTGTTCTGTTAAAGAGAACAGTTGTGTTTATATAATGACCACTCTTTGGAATGGCTTTCTTCACACTAATATTTCTGTGAAATTATTTATATTGAAATTTCCCATATACTCGGTTACCTGATGCTGCAAATGCATAGTGCCTATAATGCAATGCATGGTGACAGTGATGTTAAGAAAACTAAACACCTTCCAGCCCAGAGCCATACTGAGTGTTTTTTGTTAAGAGTTGTGAAGCGCTTTGGGTTACATGCTGGCACATACTTCTTGATTTGGCTGATTTTCATCCTGTGCTGCTCGTTGTATAGGTACATCGCAGTGCACTGTGGGATATATGGAGCTGGCGTTTGGGCATTAAAGTCCTCCCATTACGGCTGCCATCTTTCTCTGCAGTAGAAGCACATAATGTGAGGAATGTGTTCATGGTGGTGGGGGATAACGGCTTCTCTGACAACAGTGTGAAGTGCCCCTGATTAACTGACACTGAAGCAATGAGAACCACCAGTATGAGTAGTGCTCAGAGCAGTGGTTCGCAAGCTGTTTGCCATTGTGGGCTGCATATGTGGCCCACAATGTGTTAGGTGAACCGCATTCAGTACTGTATGGCTCTGAGGATGTCATATGAACTACAGCGGTGTGCTGATTGGGCCGTGGGTTGAGACTCACTGGCTCAGAGTTACACACTGCACCAGTCCTCATTACATAGTAGAGGTGTTCTTGTCTAAAGTCTGATGGGTAAAGGCAGGTGTCTTCCTTATAGTCAAGATTCCTTGCTGAGGATCCTGAGTGCTTTTATTACTCCTGTCCCTGGCACTTCTACTGTTCTCTTGTGCCGCCATTTGGAGACTTGATCCAGTGGTTTAAAAGAAGTAAATGGGTGTGAGTAATTCAACTCTTGGATGGGAGTCCCGCCTCAACGTGCAAATCTGTGATAGATAATTCCTGCCTACGCACCACAGAAGGGTTCCCCGACCGTTGAACCAAAACAGTTCTACTGCCAAGGAAGCAAGGGATTTGTGTGGTTAATTCCACAGGGGCTGCCTGCACAGCAGCTCACTGAAGAGAGGTGCAGGGTACAGAAGATCCACTGCTGTATGGATCCTCCACCTTATGGTGGGAGCCCAAAAGAGGCATGGAGGGATATTTCAATGGGCTGAACTAGTTTCTGTGGGATAGTTCCTCACCCACTCCATGGTGTGGGGGACACTTTGCCCATTTGCCAGCACTTAGCCCAGCTTCTTGGGCTGGGTGCTCACATGAAGATTTGGCTGATAGTGTATTGAGATGAAAGCTGATTTAAATCACGTTGCACTTTTCTGGGAGTTAATTTAATTCCCCCCATAGAGTATACACATTAGGATCCAGCTTTTTAGTGTCACCCAGTTTTTTGATGTAGAACTTTGTGCTCATGATTAGTTGTGCCTGTATTCTTATGCCTGCAGAAAAGGAAGCTCAGTTCAGGCCCCTTTAACAATCCAGTCACCAATTATTTAGCTATGTTCCTTTTGCACTGATTTATTTGTGAAATTCTTTGGGGGTGGCTAGGAATGGAAGCCACAAGTCCCAAAGCTGCAGGCCAAGGTAAATAGCATGTCATAATATATTTAACAAATGAGGATGCAAACCATAGGGAAATAACACCGGAGAGGAAGAATATATTCCCTGGTTGGGAAGTTATTGAGTGTTTAGAGTCAGGGAATAGATAGATAGATTAATCTGGGGAAGGGGAAGCCACAAAAAGGTCCCTGAGCTATAGCCTAAGCTGCTAAATGAGTCAAACTTTACTAGCTGTATAAACCACAGAAAAATATTCATCAAAGTAAGGGGAAAACAGATTGCAGTGGCTGGGAAGCTATACAACATTTAGGTGGTAGGAGATGCTTCCTTGGTTCACCTCTTTGCTTTAAAATAAAAACATAAAAGAAAAAATCACTACCTCTGCAAAGAATTGTAGTTCCTGGCCCACCAAGCCCATTCGCAGAGGAAAATACCTCCCCAAACACACTCTGTTAGGCCTTTAGTGTTTGTTTAAGGATTTAGCTCTTAATCCGTTCCCAGATTTTCCCCTCGGACCCCTGCTTTGCTCATGACAGGAGCAGAATTCTATGCATGTTGTCGCCCTGTGGGTTCCAGGATATTAGAGAGACAAGGTGGGTGCGGTGGTATCTTTTATCGGACCAGCGTCCGCTGGGGAGAGAGACAAGCTTTCGCGTTTACACAGAGCGCTGCTTCAGGAGCAGAATTGTACAGTCAGTCTCCTTTTGGGGGGGCGTCAACTCCCTCCCTCTAAAGCTGGCCGCTCACCTTGTGGTCAAAGCCACCCGTGCGGATGCTGCCCGTGCCCGCTGGCCCTGTAGCCGGGCGGTGGGCAGGACGCCGGGCGCTCGGTGGATCGCTGCCCGCCCCCAGCCCAGCGTGCTGGGCTCATTCCAGGGCGATCCAGGCCGCCTTTTGCAGCGCACCCGCGGCTCTCTTGCCGAGCCGCACAGCCCGGCGGAGATCACATGTCTCGCGGCTGCCGCCCGCTGCCTCCTCCCGCTTTGTAGTGTCAGAGCCCCGGAGTGACACGCGAGCTCCGCGCTCGGATCGCTGCAGCCGCCCGCCTGCGGAGAGGCGCTGCATGGCACCTGAGCAGCGTTCACCTGGGGCTGCCGGAGACGGATCCAGGTCTCTGCCCTCTCCTCCTCGCCTGGCACGAACTGGGCTTTGCGCGGGGGGGGGGGGGGAGCGCAGAAGACGATCTGCTTTGGGGTGCTGGGGTTTGCGGTGGCTTTTTTTTTTTTTTTTTTTAGTGTAGAGCTCGCGGCAAGCTCGCCGAGCTCCCAGGCGAGCTCGAGCAAGAATTCACCACTTGGGCTCCGGCTTGCAATGGGGCGCGTTTCAGAGCCGGGAAGGGACTTGTACGGCTGGTTTCAAGCTCGCCCCACCCCGATCTGGATTGAACAGTCTCCGCTGTTATTTGTAGGGGGTGTCTGAACCCGAGGAAATTGCAAACAAAACCCACCCCCAAAGGAGAAGCCCCGGGGAGGGGGGAACTTTCTCCTCTCCAAGTGGATTATTGCAAAGTGAAAGAAGAAAGTCTCTTGCTGCCTTGGATTTGAAACCAAACGTGAACTGTTCTTTAAAAAAAAAAGGGGGGGGGGGGATAAGAAGCTGCGATATTTTTCCCTCTTGAAGGGATTTATTTGGAAGCTTTTTGCCTTTATTCCTACCAAAGTAGCGTGGATCTTTTTGGGTGTGGGGGTGCGGGTGCCCGTGCAAGGACTTTTAACCTTTTCGTCACCCAGTTGGAGAGTCACTTAAAAAAAAAATCATAACGTTACATATTCTTCTTTCCTCCTTGTCGGTGTGATTCTCACCCTCCCTTAGATGTAAATAGATCTTGCTGATTTTTTGTGTGTGTGGGTTTTTTGGTGTGGAGAGGAACTGGCTGTTTCTCCAACCCTTGAACGATCGCTAACTGGGATCATTTTGGACCAACAGCAGAGCAATTTTTTGTTAGCTCCAAATATTTGAAGTTTGTGGTTCAATTCTAAGTCCATCTGAATTTTTAGGGGGCTTTTCGAAGACTTCCCCTTTTTGATGGTTTCAGTTGTTGTATGTGTGCACATTTTTCTCTTTTTATCAGCAGTCCCTAAGAGGAGAACAGTTGTTACGCTGATTAAAAAGATTTTTTGTTTGTTTGTTTGTTTTGCTCTGCTGACACTCTGTGTGTGTTATCTTCTTACACAGAAACGCTTCATTAAAGGGCTGAGACAGTACGGCAAGAACTTCTTCAGGATCCGAAAGGAGTTACTGCCCAATAAGGAGACCGTAAGTACAATTGGACTTTTATGTAACTTGCCTTTTTCCCTCCCTCTGCTGCTTCTCACCATTTGATGTTATGAAACAGTTTCCTTTTAACCCTCGATTGAGTGTCTGGCTCAAATGTATGGAAGAGAAATCCCCCGCTGACAAACGCTACTGTGTTTTTTTCCTAAGGGCAATTTTTAAGCATTGTGTATGAAAGATATAAAATAGTCTTGTTGTTATTGGAGGAAGTCATAGGGGGTTGGGAAGGTATTTATGAATCCCAAATCTGTTTTTAAATATAGACATTATCATGGGATAATTCATTTATGTCATCAACTTAAGCTCAAATGGCAGTGGGTAATTAACAAAAGCCTAAATCAAAATAAAATCTGATTGAATCTGGAAGAATGAGGTGTGTGCTGTCTGCTTTTACGTTTGGACAGCAAATGTAAGATTTTTCTTTCTGAATTGAATTAAGGAATTTTACTTTTTTGACCTTAATACAACTACATAATTGTCAAATTCTACGAAAAACACTGGTAAGCATTGAAGAAGGGAGGTAGGTGAGGAAGAGTGCTGTACTTTAAAGGGTTTGGGAAGCTCTGGGAATCTACTTAGTTTTTCCATTAGCCCTGATTGCCAAGCCTCTCTAGAAGCTTCGGTTTCCATGCTGCAGGTGTCATTTAACTACTTGTAGAATGGTATTGGAAAGCAGTCTTCACTATTGCCCTGTATTTAGGGACAAGTGAAGTGAAAATGGAGGTGCAGAGCTTATTTTGCTGGGTGAGAAGTGGCATTCATATTAATGTGATGCTGTTGAAAATATTTATTTAAACATCATTGGATGGAGGTGACTATTAAATAATCTATTTTGTGTGAAACTTTAATGTTGAGTGGAAAAAATAATTGTAATAGTGTGTGGGTTTTTTTTAAATCATCTAAGGATGCTAAGATGTTTCCTTCCTACCTTCCTGAGGCATGTCTTTGTGACATTATATTGTTACATCACAATCTCATGGGCAAAACGTTAATACTGTCAATGAATCAAACAGAAAGGGAGAGTGAAAGGTTTATGTTAGAGAGTCTTGTCTGTGGATTAATATACCAGTGTTATTTGTAATGTTAGGAAATATTAGTTACTGCACCAAGAGCAAATAGACTTTACTTTAATATTTTTATGCATTTTTTTATGAGTGAAGGTGGTTTGTAGAGAGATGACATCTTTGAAGGAAATTGGACAATACTTAGCAACATTTAACAAATCCAGGATATAATCAACTTAAGCAGTTCTTCCTTCATTATTCTTCAGAATAACTCCACAGAAATGTTTTTAGGAGAGATTGGCTTTTAGATTAGAAGTGCATTTTGTTGCTAGGAAAGTACTTGATTATTGAATACTACTTTAAAAAAAAGTCCATTTCAGCTACATGTACACGTAAATGTATTTTTAAAAATAAAATGCATTCTTTCTCTGCAAAAGGATTTTTTCCCCCTGTAGATCAAAGAAAAGACACATTGAAGTAAGGCAAACTGGGGACATATTTCTGACCCTACTTTCCAGTGCTGTACAATTTGTCTTTTGCTTTTGAACTTGAATTTCTCAGACCTTGTGCCCTCCCTAAAAGTTCTGTGAAGTCGCAAGCTATGTGAAATTTGATACAGGCTATCACTGTTCAAGCATTACATTTTTATTGTGCTAGGCCTAAACTTCTAGTACTGAGAAGATTAAGCATTAAGGTGAAGCAATTTGAAGTAGAGTGTAGAAGATGGTATTGAGCAGGCTGTTTTGGCCCCTAGTGGTAACTGATCTACAAGTAACCTTTGACCTACAACAGATTGTTTAATCTCCATTTCCTATTCTTGCCCACAAGTCTAGCTTCTGCTTTTTTAGTGCTCAATCTTGCACTCCTTGTTCACAATAGAAGTTTTGCCTGAGTAAGGAGCACAGGATTAGACCCGTATTAGCTAATGTTTGACTCCTTAGGTTTGCTTTTTCCTTTAGAGTGGAACAAGGAGAATTTCCACACTATAAGGCCATGGAATTAGATCTGCCGCTATTTTCTTTCATCAGAATGGCTCCAAACTATTTGCCTGCCACCATTCTCCTCCAATATGAAATAAGCTCCTAATAACTCTTAAATTATTCTCTCTCCTATTTCTGGCCACTAGACTATCACTAGGAATAGCTCTGAAATATGGCTAAATAGGCAAGACAGAGCTTTGGGAGCTGCTCCCAAAGTCTGCAAAAACTATTTTAAAAGGAGTCAGGGCTATTTCTGAGGTGACCTGTCCTAAGTGGAAACAAGATTATAGATCATATGCACTTCTAATTAATCAGAGCTCACTAGGTAAATCATTCATATCTTGGGAGAGGAGGACAAAGGTTATCCCCTGCCTTCTTTGAACGGTTAAATAAATCTCAGTCATCATGTACTGAGAAACCTACTTACAGTCAAACTTTCTTAATATTACTTCAGTTTATAGCATAAACCCCTTCTGCGTGCGCACGCATGAACTACTGCCTGATACCTCTCGGATCGTGCACAGATCCTTGTTGCAGTGTTACAAGAATTATGCTTTAACGAATCCGGTAGAAGAATAAAATTTGTTTAAAGACTGAACTTGATTCTCATTTATATTGTCTGCTTTACACTGCTGTTTAAATGGGCCTTAAGATAGGTGCAACTATAACTTATTTCTACTTTACTCTGGCCTGGGTGCAGATGAGAATTAGGTCCTGTATCGACTGTGCTTTGCTTTCTACAAGCCTACTAGAGAACTCTCTGCTTGAGAGTTGCCTGCACTCCCACCCCCTCCATGTATCATAGCCTTTTAAAGGAAATCTTGTATTTGCCAATTTGTGCATTTTAGCTGTGACACAGTTTCTTCTAAACAAATAACCAGCAAGGAAAATATCCTGATGAAAGAATATATTTACCGTATATCAAAGCTGTGTGTTTTAGGTCTTCACACTCCCAGTTTATTTCAAAGCAATTATGTCTGAGAGAAGGTTCCCAGTGGGCGTGTGCATAAATAGCTTTAGCATTCTCTTCAGGCTTTTATAAGCAAGACACACAGGAACTAAAGCTAGCTCTTATCTGAGCATGCCCCCTGCTGAAATGGGAATGCTGGAGTTGATTAAGAAAGCTAACAAGTTTATGGAGCTTTAGTTGGATCAGTAAATGTTAACCATGTAATACCCCGGAGAAGAAGGCCTGTCTGTAAATTTGTTTTAATATAATTTTTGTAATTTGCTTTGGGTTGTCATATAACTTTATATTTCTCTTTCCTTGCTAGTACCCATCCTACTCCTGCCACCCCCACCCCCCCATCCCCTCATGAATAGTTTTTCATACCTCTTCTCATTAATACACTGGTGGTCAAAATGTAAACTATGTCAGACTAATTTTCAGGGAATCGGAGAAATATGGGGCTGGAAGAGACCTCGAGACCATGCCACCACGCTGAGACAGAATTAAGTATATTTTTTGATCATGCTACCAACCTGGTTGGTCCTTTCCCCTTAATAGTTTTAAGAACGACGTTTTCAGAAATGCCTAGATCCATTTTCAAAAGTGATGTTGGCACCCAAGTGCCTGGCTTGCTTTTGAAAATGGTATTCAGGCTCCAATTATGCTGAAAATTTGACTTTCGATGTGCAGCTTTGGTCAGTTGCTTAAGCTTTAAGTAGAAGCTTTCCATGTCTGGGCCTTAGTTTAAAGGAAAAAAAAAAGTTGAAATTCTCTAAGTCCCATGTTAGTAACCCTCATTTTACTCCACATTCCGCAGTGGATAGCATTGAGTTACCTGAGCTGATGAATTCTACATGAAATGCCATAGTGATAGGCCTGAAACAGATGGACTGTAGGAGTTACAGGGCTGGGAGCTGGTGGTTGTAAGTTTTTCTAAAACACTTAGCACACTGTACAAATGGTAAAAAGATGGAAAGAAGGTGAGGTGAGCACACTGGTATCCTTGCTTGTTCCAAGCGAGGAACTAGAGTTGAGGAACAGGTCAGGCAACTCTGCTGTTTGGCTTACCAGAAATTGAGAACGTTCCTTTGATAGAATTCCCAGTCAGGACCAGGAAGAAAAAAGAGCACTGAGTTGTGTTGTCATGGAAGGACCTTGGTCAAATTTAGAGCTGGGCACTGGGAGTCAGAGCTGAGTTCTGTTCCTGTCTTGGCTGAGTGGCCTTGAGTAACTCACTCAGGGACAGTTGCTTTAAGATGTAAGAACTCTGGACTTCCATTGAGACTACTGCACATCCTCTTATGCCCAGCTTTAAAATGAAAACAACCCTTATCTTTGGGAAGTGCTTTGAGATCCTTGGATGACTGGGGTTTTTTTGTTTTGTTTTTGTTTTTTTTCCAGAACACCTGTAGTGCTGGTACATTGATCATGACAGGAAGCTAATTGTCTGTCCAGCCTTCACCCGCCAGGCTGAAGGCCTAGAGCTCCTTTCACAGTTGCTTAGAGCTTGTCTGCACATGAAAATTGATTTGGAATAAGGGAGGAAGGTATGAATTTAAAGCAGACTAGCTATCCTTGAGTAACTGCATTTGTAGACCCTCTTATTCCGGTATAAGAGTGCCTTTGTCTGGTGTAGTTTTTAATTAAATTAAGCAAATTTGAAATAAGGCACTCTTATTCTAGAATAAGAGTAAGTACTCAGGGAATCATTTAGGAATAGCTATTCCACTCTCAATTCACACTCTACAACATTCTGAATTAGCTTTCATGTGTAGACAAGCCCTTAGTGAACGTTACGAAAAGAAGACATTAAGGCTTTGTAGGGAGGAGTTCAGTATTTAGTGCAATCTTGCTCTGAGTCTCCACGTTGGGTATAGAAGCTCCACTCGCATCTTGATTTTAGGCTTGGCCAGTTAGCAAGAGATAAGAGAGAAAGAAGGTAATCTAGAAGTTATACCTGAGGGCTGGTGCTATTGCATCTGAAATATACAGTGTTTATGAAAAAGTCCTGAAAATCAACTGCCTCCCTTTAGACCAAAAATGTATTCTATTAAATATGTGCAAAAGAACTGATTATGCATCATCCTTTTCTTTAGGCAAAATATTGGCTTTTCAGGCAGCAAATTCCCTCTGCCCAAATCGAGTGCTGTGAGGACTTATCTCTGAGACTGAATAAGCTGTACTCTGTTAATATTAGCAGGCCAAAATGACTGTAGCTTGAGCTTCCAGCATGAAGTTTTATTTAATTTCCGATTGGGGGTTTAGATAAACAATCTGATTCTTGCCTTATTAATGCTTAATCTAGGGTTACATAATCTACAGTATTGGCTTCCTCAGTAGCTCCTAAAAAATAGAGTGCTATAATGTATTGCAGCAAAGCAGTGGAAGTTTAGAAAGGTCACTGTATTTAAGGCACTAAGATGGGTGAGGTATTTGTCCTCTGTACAGTCAGTACTGTATGTAATTAAGCAGATCAGCTAACAGCCTAAGTAATGTTTGTCCAGCCCACCTGTAAGCAAATTAAAGGTAATGATTTTCTCTCACTGTATCTGTTCAAATAGTAGATGTTCCTTTAACAAAGGGAACAGAATAATTACTTAGGTGAGGGGTTTATTCACTCCCTCAGTATAAAATGATGGATTAGCCTTGCATCAGCTTTTTCACGTTAAAGTATAACATAACTTATTTTCACCAGTAGCTAAATTTAACTGTGTGTGCGTGGCATGGACAGTATTACTCACTGTCCTCCTTTCCCACAGGAAATATATTTTGTTTGGACAGTATATTCCCCTAATGATGGGCTATTAATGCACAGTTTGGTTCTGGTGCAATATTTCCCAAGTTGCCTTTGCTTCAGCAGCATAGAGCACGCGAATAAGGATAAGCTACGTACATTTTTGTGTTTGGTTTTTTTTTTTGGTTCAAATGCCATACCTTTTTCCTTAATAACTTGTTCTACCCCTGATGCAGTCAGAGCTGAAATTTTCCATTCGAGTTTGAAATGACTGCCAACGTAAACAGCCAAAACTTCTTTCGGTTTCAGCTCTCCTCATTCCTACTTAGTGTTTCTACCCTATGGATATTGCAGTAGGAGGATTTTATTCTTGTTAAAACAGGGACCAGGCTTCAGACTATTAAATCCGATGACCTCACGCTTTTCTTTTTTCTGCAGTCATAGAAGATATCCCACTGGGCTTTAGTCCAGTGCGAACAACAGGCTGCGGGAAGGTTTAGTTGCTCTCCCTGTGTAAGTGAATCATTGATTCGTTTGCATAACAAACAAACAGAAAAACCCACACTTCAGTAGGGAACATGTTGGCTTGTTTTTCTTTTTTATTTTGTGTTGTTTTTTACCCAGCAAGTGACTAGCTTTGCTGATTAATGGAACCCAGGATATTCGTGTGTCTGTGCTCAAGGTATAGTAGTCTGTTAGGCAGACATGCCGTGCTTGACTTTCCACTGCACAGCAGGAGCAGACCCTGAGCAAGTAGTCGAATTTTTATGAAATGTTTAACTTGTAGTAGCTGAGCACAAATGGGAGAGCATCATAGATTTAAGTGGTATTGAGCTGAAAGCTGTTTACAAAGACCAGATATTTATCTATTGAGGGGGTTCAATAATGTGTGTTCACCATGATTTGGCTTGATTTTAGATGAGGAAACGTTTATGACTGTTAAACCTTATGCAGACTCTGCTATTTTATTGGATAGTAAAACAAATGAAAGGTTTGGAAAGGTCTTTTAAAAAGTTCTGATTACCTCTGGTATATACAATGTTTTTGTCCACTCTAGAAATGATTCCATATCTTATAACACAGATTAATAGCAAGTCCAATTCTAAACCTGGACTGCATGTTGGACAGCCTCTCAGTTTGGGCTGTAGTTCTTGTTTCATGTTTTCTATCCCATACACTCTCCTATTCTCTCTCTCTCTCTCTCTGTTGGAAAGTTTTCTTTCTGTTCTGTTGTGGCAGGTTGTATCCTAAAGTCAGACATACTCCGTTATTTAAATCTTCGTTCTGAACGCTGCCTATTTACATTGGACAAGCCCAGTTTCGGGCCTCAGTGTCACCAATGTATGGCCGTTTGTCTAAAGACAAGCTCACACCTTGGGTGAGTCTACACAGAGCCAAAGACTACCCTTTTGTGTATATGGCCACGACCATTGGTTTCAGTGGGAGTACTGAGGTCCAGGCGCATAATCTGGCCTGTTTGCATTGGTTTTTCGAAAGTTTATCTTGTGCTTTTAACAGCTCTTCCCCCACTTTCATCAAATTAATTTGTTCTGGTGATATTCATAACTTTCCATTCACCCTGCCCCCTCCCCCACTTCCCATCAAATTGCTTTTTAAAACATTAGACCAAATTAATTTGGAACTTTGACAGCTCAGGGTCTGAGCTGCTCGTTTGAGTAGCAGCCTGAAAACCTTCATAGGTGAAACAACCAGGGACAATAAAAAGGCTCATTGTGTCCATTGGACTCTCCAGTTCTGTGGAGCATGGGCAGTAAATCAACTCTCTTGTTTGCACAGTGATTCTGTTTTCTAGTTTACGTATGAGATTGAAAGCCATTGTTTATTTTACTCTGCAGATTTAGAGGTAGTTAGAGGTAAAATATTGTTACAGGCAAAAGAGAACCATTAGCCAATTGCATCCTGTTCTGTCAACGAGCCAAGGAGCACAATTCTTGCTTCGGTGGGGAAAAATACCTACTTGGAGATCTAAGCCAAGAATATTTGAGAAATTGATGCAATATTGCACAACTTTCTCTTTCAGCAATTTAGGAAGAATGATGTTTGTGTGACTTGGTAATTCTGTTACACACACACACACACGCTGTATTTTCCCTACTTTCTGTTTGATTTGCTATCATAAGACATTTTATTGTCTTGGTTGTTTAATCTTTTATTGAATCGTGAGTTCTCATTCCATGTCCATGCTATAGGAACAAGAATCCCTTTGAAAAGAATGTTTCAGTTTTCAACAATGGAATTTCTGAATTTTGCATCTTCCCTTTCCTACAAGAAAAGGTATTCACTTTTCTTTCTTTGTAGCAGCTGAGACTGTACCAGATTCTCAGGCATCAATCTAAGGGTGCTGGGAATCTCAGATATTTAAAGTAGGTCTCTCCTTAGATGTTTGCACAATTTTTTCCTCTTTTCCTGTTGAGTTTCATGTATCCTGACGCAATCATTTTCCACAGGGTTGGAGCAACAAGCCCGTCATTTTGGTTTGCTTTCCTCCCAGTGCAGAGCTTGAAGATATGCTTTAGAACCTGGATGTGGTTTTAAAAAAGAAAAAAAATAAAGGCTTCTGAAGCAGCATCTTTGTGAAACTTCCTGTCCAGGGATTCTTGACTCACCTATAAATTTTAGATAACAGGGTATAATCCTGTAGAATTTGGGTAACTACACAGCTCCAAAGAAGCTCTGTATAGCTCTGCATGGTGTTTTGGTTTTAGAAAAATATTCTGATAATCTGTTAGGAAAATATGTACACTTCAGATTCCATTTTCAGCAAAATCTTGCTTTCTATTCAGATAATAATTGGCACAGAGTTAGCACTACAAAAATAATCTTATTGATTGTACTTATGATTCCCATTACTGTTGAATCGGAACACCTCACACTCTTTAGTATAGTCACACTTCATTGTACATCATCACCACTGTGAGGCAGGAAAGTAAGTATGGTTACCCCATTTTACAGATGGGGAACTGAGACATACTAAATGAATTGCTCGAGGTCAGGCAATGTCTGTGGTGGAGCAGGGAGTTGATCATACAACTCCCAAGTCCTAAGCACCTTAACCACTGGAGTTTTTCCTCTCTGTTAGTACAAAGATTCATGTTCGTGGTCTAAAATAAGGTCTCCCATCCTACAGCTGTTTGGTTATGCTCATACTGTGTTGAAAGGCCTTGCTGTATTTTAAGAGCCATGATCATCTGTGCTGGAGGAGTGCTTTTGAAGAAGGAACCTGAAAGTCCCTGTCTTGCAAGAGAAGTGTGCTATTTCTCTACTTCAAGTAATATAAAGTCTTTAGATAGCAAGTGCTGAGAGCTGTTGTCCTCTGACTAGGCCTTCTGTCCTATATTTTCCCTCCTAGACATCTAGTGGACATAATGACTTAATCCAGACTGGCATAGGGACTGGTGCAGAGAAGATTGAGGGCTTGACCCTCAAGCCGTGGGTATGAAGCCCATTCGTCCACATTATAGCATGATGTGAAACAGTGAATTCTCAGGTGGTAAAATCCACACCGTCCCATTCTTGGATTGTTGTTAAAATACATGTAAATATTTTAGCATAGCAGTCTTTGCTATTTTTAAAATTTATGCAAAAGTGTTAGCTGCATGTGTGCATGGGTTTTATTGGGGGAGGGGGTGTCTTTGTGTTTGGGCCAAATTTTGTCCTTATCCACACTTAGGAGGCCAATGAATTGATGATGTGGATAGAGTTTTTGCTAGGCTTGTTCCATGCTTATGTTTGAGGAGCAAGCAGATGTGTTGCCTATCAAGATTTCCCCCCCGCCAACCTTTTCTCTCCCTGTTATGTTATGAGCATTAGTAGAAGTGCTCCCCTACCTTATGGAGAGGGCCAAATGGAGTTGCAGTATTGTAACTGAGTGATATTTGGCCAAGTATATTCAAAAAGAATCATCCAAGTATTGCTCCAGATGTGGTGTGTCCTCTGTTTCTGGGCTGGACTGTATTAGATCTCAATGTTGAGATTTGCAGGAAGAGATTTTCTTGAGCTATCAAGTCCCAGAAGTAAAAAAAAAAAAAAAAAAAAGGCATTTTCTAACTCACTCTGTATTCCACAATTGCCAGAGGATTAAGGTAGTTGGGAGTTCTTAGCTGTTCAAGGCAGTGCGCAGCTATTTTCTATAACACAAAAAGAAAAGGAGTACTTGCGGCACGAATGCTCAAATAAATTTGTTAGTCTCTAAGGTGCCACAAGTACTCCTTTTCTTTTTGCGAATATAGACTAACATGGCTGCTACTCTGAAACCTTCTATAACACAGGTATTCATAAAAAGAAAAGGAGGACTTGTGGCACCTTAGAGACTAACAAATTTATCTGAGCATAAGCTTTCGTGAGCTACAGCTCACTTCATCGGATGCACACAGTGGAAAATACAGTGGGGAGATTTATATACACAGAGAACATGAAACAATGGGTGTTACGATACACACTGTAACGAGAGGTTTCAGAGTAACAGCCGTGTTAGTCGGTATTCGCAAAAAGAAAAGGAGGACTTGTGGCACCTTAGAGACTAACCAATTTATTTGAGCATGAGCTTTCGTGAGCTACAGCTCACTTAATCGGATGCATACCGTGGAAACTGCAGAAGAGTGATCAGGTAAGGTGAGCTATTACCAGCAGGAGAGAGAGAAAACCTTTTGTAGTGATAATCAAGGTGGTCCATTTCCAGCAGTTAACAAGAACGTCTGAGGAACAGCAGGGGGCGATTCATGGCTCTAGTTTCCAGGACATGTGGTTCAGTGGAGCAAACATGTTTCAGGGCAAGTGATTGTGTGCCAAAAAAAGATGATCAGATTTTGGCAGTGAGTAGACAACCTTTTTATGTTTCTTGCCCACCACACCGGGCATGAAATTAACTTTCTTCTCATACAACAGATCATTGGCCTTAAATCACTGCTTTCTAGCCCAGATGCACTATAAGAACCATATCCACAATGTTATCTTGGCATAAAATCAGCCCCCCCCCCCCAAATACATTATTCAGTCCTAAATATTCCTGTAATATGCTGCTATAACTGTGCTGTGAGAGTCAGACAATGATAATTTTAGGAGACAGATGCACTCATTTTGTTCTTTTTGTTTCAAACCAGCTGTAAAAAGCAAAAGCTAGGCTTGATTACTGGCTTCTTCTAGCCAAGGAAAACTCCGTGGAATTTTTACAACTTCTACAATAAATTGGGAACGGAGAGTTATGGGGCAGTGATTTTATTTGAGGGGTCTGTGGCATGAGGAGAGCTGAGGTGGTTTGTTGAGTTACCAGAACCCTGTGGTGGCATTATAGCTCCATAGTTCAAGATGTATTTATTTAATACGGCGAACAGAAACCCATTCTCTTTCCTCTTGCCTTCTTCTACTCCAAAACTCTTCCTCACAGGGAAGTGCTCACTGCAGAAGTTTGGTAGAGTCAGATTGTTTTGCTGCAATTAGTGGATTATGGTTGATCAAAGGAATGTTGCATTTCTTTGTATAAACATCCATCTCTTTCACTGAGGCAAACTGTTAAGAAAACAGAGAGACTGAGCCCTGACTTCCATTGAAGTCAGTGGGAGATAGGGTCTTGAACTTGCACCATTGATATCTGCAGGAGCAAGTCCTTGTAGCAGTGAATAACTTGCAACATCAGGTCCCCTGTTGCTAGTGAGTTTATATTTTGAGCTTCCAATAAACAGGATTCCCTCTACTGACCCTGGCTTTGCATCTGTTACTGTTTCCAGAGCTGTACACATTTCTGCGGGCACCACAATGCAGTTGCACAGCAGAGAAGTAAACACAAAGCAGAATGTTTGCTTCTTGGCCCACTAGAAAAACAAAGGGGGGTATGCTATTGCCACCCCCAAGCAGCCAATAATCATGAGTTAGATTCCACAAAAAACATGAAATTGGCTTTAAAATCTTGAGATTTTAAAAATAATTAATTTTGAGTTATTTTTATTTCTGTTCTGCTTTTTTGAGCCTTTAGGGTCCATGTTTTCCATCTTTTTGTCTACAACTGTGAGGTCTAGAAATGACCTTTTTTAAAAAATAAATAAATAAAACAAAAGCTGAGACTGTCATGTAATCGCCTGACTCCAGAAACTGGGACTTTAAGGAAAAGTACCAAATATCATGAGACTCGTGATAAAATTGCGAGAGTTGGCAGTGCTGGGGGTGGGAAATCCTTCTTTCTTTGGACCATCTGGTAAAGGCAGAACTGGCAGGGAACATTTCCCTCTCCCTCCCACACTTCAGAGAGACTTGTGACAAACAGAGTAAAATATCAACTACCCCCAAAAAGTAGGTGACAAATGCCTCCTTACCACAGTGAAATCCATCACTCTCTTCATGTGTACAGAATGTTTTCATTTGATTTTGCTCCCATTTTCCATGCTCCTTAACACCCCCCATCCCCCCAGCTTCCCTGACAGGAGCTGAATTTATTTCTTGCACTGCATCTAAACCCCTAATCTTTAAAGAAAAGGAGGGTGCATTCCATGTAATAAAACAGAGCTTTTTTCCCCCCTTCCATCTTGAGAGTCCTCCCTGTTGTTTAATTCTGTGCCTGCTTTGTGCCTAAAGCCTGTTCTGAGTAAGTGCTAGCACATCCCAAAGGAACTCTTGATTTATTTTGCTAACTCTGCCCTTCTCTCTCTCTGGTTCAAAAACCTTTAATGATCTGTGAAGTTCCAAGAGTTCAGAGCAAAACAGTAGTAGTTTTAAGAACTTCACCTACTACATAACAGTCCTCCTAACACTTTCCACACGCTGGGTTTTTGACCTCATGAAAGGCTGACCTCTTACAAATTTTGGTTGTACAGCAAGGCCTCTTGGACGGGGGCTCACTAATGCTGTTGTGAAATTAAAAAAAAAAAAAAAAGTTGTAATGAAAATTCTGGGCTCTTAGCCAGAGAATAGGATGTGATAGAGTGAAAATGTTTCTGTTGCCCTTTGTTATTCCGCCAGCTTTGATTAGTTTTGTTTCCAGTAAGCTTAATTATGTTCCCTTTATTTTTTTGTGACTAAGGAGGTGATCCTTACTAAAGCTGCATCTTTCATTACCCAAACTGCAGCAGTTGGAAGGAATCTGAGAAATAAATCTTGCCAACCAAAAAACCTCCACAAAACACTGATAACAAATCTCTTTTGCTCCTTCTTTACTTACGTTTTCTCCAAAGCTGTGAGAGAGACAGCCCCACCACTCTTTCATTGCCTATCCCCTCTGCATTCCCATCCTGAAAGTCTCTGCCCACCTGTCAGGCAGTAAGAACTAACTGCAGAGTAAACCTTTCGAATCTTTATTTTAAAAAAACTTACAAACTATGATGTGTGCACACTGAGAAGCCCCTCTTGACTTCCCTCATCTTCCCATGGGGGTAGGGTAGGAACTTACCTGAGGCTACATGCTCTTTTTATGAGAGAAGGTTTCCCATGTCTCTCTTGGAGTCTAATATTGTTACATGTGTCTCTATTTTCATGCCCTCAGCCAAACATCACAGATGGACATGTTGTGCAGGCCAGAGGATAATACAATATCCTGAGAATTCTGGGGCACCGGAGGAGAAAATACAGTTGGCACATAAACATAGTACATACAACATGAAATTCAATAAAGACAAGTGCATAGGAAGGAAAAATTATATGCACAATAACTGGCGAGGCGGTAGTTTTGCTGAAAAGCATCTGGGGGCTATAGTGGATCACAGACTGAACAGGAATCAACAATGTGATGCAGTTGCAAAAAAGGCTAATATCACTGAGGTGTGTTAACACAATGTCATATGTAAGACACAGGAGGTAATTGCCCCACTCTACTTGGCCCTGTTGAGGCCTCAACTGAAGTACTATGTCCAATTCTGGGTGCCACATTTTGGAAAGATGTGGACAAATGGGAGAGAGTCCAGAGGAGAGCAACAAAAATGATAAAAGGTTTAGATAACCTGACATACTAGGAAAGCTTTGCATTTTTTTAAAAACTGGGCATGTTTGAGAAAAGAAGAGTGGGGGACGGGGGACGGGACCCGAGAACAGTCTTCAAAATATGTTAAGAGCTGTTATAAAGAGGATGATGATCAATTGTTCTCTGTGCCCACTGAAGGTTGGACAAGACGTAGTGGGCTTAGTCTGCATCAAGGAATATTTAAGTTAGATATTAGAATAAACTTTCTAAGGTAGTTAAGCTCTGGAATAGGCTTCCAAGGGAAGTTGTGAAATCCCCATAATGGGGTATTTTTAAGAACAGGTTGCATTAACATAGTTGTGAAATCCCCATAATGGGGTATTTTTAAGAACAGGTTGCATTAACATCTTTCAGAAGTGATCTAGATTTACTTTGTCCTGCCTCAGCACAGGGGGCTGGACTTTGTGAACTCTTGATTTCTATGAACTCTTCCATTATAAACTCTTCCATTTCTGTGATTCTGTGGTTGTATACTCCGAAGAAATTAACACCCCTGTATTTCCTGCGCAGTAGCATAAACACGTCTACAACTTTTTATATTTTTTGCTTATTTAATCTCTCAAGTTACCTATTTAGATTGAGAAATAACATCACCATTATATTTCCATCCCTCAGTATCTCAGCCCCGGCCTATTTAAGCACAACTTTTGCCTGCTGTTATTTTTGGTGTTTATAACAGACCTTGCATCTTTTTTGTTTGACAGCCCAAGGTGGGAGAAAATGGAGTGATGATCTCAAGTTAAATTAAAATAACTTATTATTTTTGAAGGCCCAAACACATGCTCCATGCATTCATTTTCCTTGCATATGAGGGAGAGAGAGTGCAGGTGGAATCTCATCTGAGTATTTTGACTTCATCACGGTTTGTGTGCCCAGTGGATTGTGCCACTGTTGATTCATGTGCAGTGTTTTTCAGCGTTGATGGCTGTATTTTACAAAGGTCTTGCCTGATTTCCTTTCAGCTTAGGTGACACAAAGGCCATGCTTCCTGCCCAGAGTTTTCTTTCGTTATATTAAAGTAATAGAGCTGGAATGCTTTATGGTTTAGATTCTGGAAGATCATTGCTTACAGAAGCACGTATCATTGTTTTTGTGTTAGGACCTTGCTTATGACCTGCCGAGTTTTATCTTTGCTGGGTTCTGTGATTAAAAAATTGCACATCCCACCTTACACAACTTGTCTGCTCAAAGAGCATATGGGAAAATGCACTCTTTCTACTTCCTGCTGTTCAATCAGATCCTGCACATAGAATAACTCTGTGGGTTGCATTTCTGGACTTTCACCTTCTTGCAATGAAGTGATATGGATAAAAGGCCTTCTACTTTCAGTGTTGTGTTAAAGTTTTATTGATTTAACAGTTTCAGCGTATGGTATTATTCTGTGCCATTTGATGTGATAGGTTTTTGTTTCCTGGTTTTAGAAGTGCATTCTTTTGTTGCAAGGATGAGAGCATTCTGAAAAGCGTTTGTCTGCTCAACATGGGCACAAAGTATTTTTTCTATTTATATGCTTTTAAGACCAGAACAATATTTTTGTTTCATAGAGAAATATACATTTCTTCTACTTGTAATCTTTTCCCCTCCAAATTACACGTGGAATTTTCTGCTAATGTAATTCCATTAACTTCAGCAGAGTTACACCAGCAGAGAATTTAACCCAACAATTGTATGTGGTATAGTTTTTTAAAAAGGGTATTTATTTTACTAAGCAAGTGTTGTATTTGACAGTTCTGTGCCAGTTGTACCAGGCATAGTTGCAGATTGTAAACTGTCGCTTTGTAATTGTAATTAATGTAGTTGAGTGAGCCGATACCTTAGGCCTCAATCTTGCAAACATTTACCCGTGATGTCATTAACTTCAGTGGGATTGTTTACACATCTAAAGCTTGCGTGTGTGTATGATCAGGTGGCCCTTCCACGCTTCTCCTCTCCCTTCCACTTTATAGTACAAAATATTCTATCTATGAACTTCCTCCGTGGATCCTAGCTCATGAGTCATGACCATCTAAATAAGTTTGCTGGCATGTAGGAATTGCACTTTGAAAGGTTTTCTCTGCTCCCTCCTGTAATTGGCTAAAGTTAGCATGTATGTCTTGCGTTTCTAGATTAACATAAGTAACTCACTATTGCACTCCTTGGTTTCTACTGTTTCCTTTCCCCAAACCAGTTTTGGGGTCGGGGTGTTGTTTTTTGAACGAGTTGGTCCCACGATATTAGAGAAACAAGGTGAGGGAGGTAATATGTTTTATTGACCCAGCTTCTGTTGGTGAGAGAGACAGGCTATTGAGCTACACAGAGAACATGAGTTTAGCTTTGACCTTTTCAAACAAACTGTGAAAAAGCTATGGGAGATTTTTAAAATTAGGTTTTATTACACTTCTGATTGCTTTCGTTGTCATTTATGGTTTGAAAAGGGGCACAGAATCCTGCTGGCAGTAGATACACAGCCTTTCTTAGCATACTAGTCAATCTTGGTTTGTGTTCCCTATAAAGGTCAGATTGAAATGGGCTAGAAAAATCAGTGAATAACAGGGACCACTTTCTTGGAATCATAAACATTCTGTTGGTTCCAGGCTTTTAGTTATGTTTGCGCCTGTTACTATCCAGGAATCCATATTGTTTCCTTTGCTGCCAGAAAGACTCACTTGTGTTGCTTATTCACCAGTTGTTCCTTAGTCGTCACCCTTCAACTGTTGCAACTTGAGCATCATTGGTAAAAACTCAGCAGGTCCAAATCAGTTGGTGGTTGTAGTTTGACCTCACACTTTGAAGTCGGGCAGATCCACTTGTCTGAGTAAAAGGATCAGAAACACCGGATTCAGTTTGGAAAGTATCCTTTAGTACTTCCTGCTTCCCACTCCCTCTCCATCAAACATCACCTTCATCTGCAGCATGCAGAAAGGATTTCCATTTTGTTTCATTAGAGAGGTGTCCTTGAAGGACAGCAGGAAAACTGTTACATGCTGCCAAAGCTTTGTTTCCTCCCTATTGTTTTGCTCACTTCATTAATTATTAATGTTAACATCGCTTGCTTGAAGGCTTGCTAGGTTCCTTGGCAGCTCTTGTTTTTCTACTCCAAGCAGGATCGGTTAAGGCTCGGATACCTGCCCTCTGAGAAGCAGACAGGCAAATAGTAGGTTGCAGTCACTTTCATCTTACTTGAGAAGGAACATTGTGGACCCATTAATTAAATCTTCTAATTGGGTAACAGCCCTTTGTGAGAGGTTTATACTTTGCTTTGAAGCGTTTCTTCGGGCCTTCCATAATTCAGTACCTCTTGAATGATTTGCTATATAGATCAGTGGTTTTCAATCTTTTTTTCATTTGTGGACCCCTAAAAAAATTTTGAATGGAGGTGTGGACTCCTTTGGAAATCTTAGATATAGTCTGCGGACCCCAGGTTGAAAACCATTGCAAACAACTAGGGTTGCTGATTTTCTGATTGCAGGAAACCGAAACCCTGCCCCTTCTCCAAGGCCCATCCCCCCCCCCCCATTGCTCACTCTGCCACACCCTTGCTCATTTTCACCGGGCTGGGGTAGGGGTTGGGCTGGGGTGTGGGAGGAGGTGGGCTCTGGGGTTGGGCCAGGGATGAGGGGTTTGGGGTGCAGGAGGGAGCTCAGGGCTGGGGTTGGAGTGTGGGAAGGGATGAGGGCTCTGGCTGGGGGTATGGGCACCAGGGTGGGGCCAGAAATGAGGAGTTCAGGGTGTGGGAGGGGGTTCCGGGCTGTGGCAGGGAGTTGAGGTGTGTGGGAAGGTGAGGGTTCCAGCTGGGGATGTGGGCTCTGGGGTACGGCCAGGGCTGAGGAGTTTGGGGTGCAGGATGTGGGTACGGCCAGGGCTGAGGGATTTGGGGTGCAGGAGGGGGCTCCGGGCTGGGGCCAAGGGGTTCAGCGTGCAGGAGGGGGCTCAGGGCTCAGGCAAGGGGTTGAGGTGCGGGCTCTGGGAGGGAGTTGGGGTTCGGGAGGGGACTCGGGGCTTGGGGAGGGGGTGTGGTATGTGCTCCAGGTGGTGCTCATGTCCTCTGCCTCCTAGGCGCATGGGTGGCCAGGGAGGCTCCACAGGCATCGCCCTCAGAGCTCCCATTGGCTGTGACAAACTGGACACCTGACAGCCCTAGCAACGCCGCCTCCTAGCCTCCATGTGCTGCAGTCCTGACTCAAACTGTTCACCGGCTTTAAATCCTCACTGATTTCCACTGACTTGGATACCTGTTGCAAATTTTGTGGTGTGCTAGTAATCGAACAAACCACAAGAGAGAGGCTAACAAACCATGCAGAGAGATGTGTACGTTTATTTGGCAATTGTAGCAGGGTTTTAATTAAGAAGTTACTTGACAATGTACCAATAAATGCTTTGTAGTACATTTGGTAAAACAAGGAAGTGTTGGTGGAAACATTGCTTACAGCATTGTCCGTGCCGTTAAATCTTTGCTGAGAGGTGAGGAGAGGCTGCCGGGTTTTATTGAGCTTCATACTTTGATGTTCATGGAAACTAAGATTGGTCACCCTAAAAAAAAAAAAAAAAAATGAACAGCAGTAATTTTTAAAATATAGTTTGATTTTGTATAGTATCTGTACATATTATTTGGGTCACTAAAGTAGCACTGTGGTGTGGTGCTTCATAAATACCCCTCTTCCTGACTAAAAATCTTTTAAAAGGTTACTTTTAAAGTGTGCCACAAGGTTTATCTCTTGGCCCAGGCTCATGGAGAGACTTGTGAGGCTTGGCAGTGAGAGGAGTTTCTGGGCTTTTGGTTGGAGAATGTAACTTTCTTCTTTTTGCTATGATTTTGGTATGGGTATTTATGTTCCAGGAATGATTATGGGAAAACATGTTAATACGCATTCAATTTTGTGGAGAGAGCTTCATTGGCACTCAGAGTCTGGGACAGGTGCTCTTTCATTGTTGTACTTCAAAGAGATATGTAAACCACTGTATCTTTTTTAATACATGCTCCTTGTCCCATGTATTTCATCTACTAAAAAGCCCTTAGAATCCTGTACATCTGTCCAGGAAAAAAGGCTTTTAGGTTCCTGAAGCCAGTCCCTTGGTCAAAGGCCAAATAGGAAATCACCTATTCTTTTGGAAGATTAGATTTAATTCTTTAGTACATTAAACCACTGCTGGTTTCCTATCGCGCTTAAAAAAAAAAATCAGTGAAATGAAATAGTAATTGTTTGAGAGTATCGTGTTCGTTTCTGAGGGGAAGCTGACCTATCATCTCTTACTATCCAATTCACCCTCTTCCTTCATACAAATAGCATGTGATGGTTTTATAGGAAAGTCATAGGTAGGGCCCTACCAAATTCACAGTCCATTTTTGTAAATTTCACTGTCATTTAAAAAATCTTTGAATTTCATGCTTTCAGATATTTAAATCTTAAATGTCATGGAGTTGTAACAAAGCATGAATATTTATTGAAAAATGGCAAAATACAAACATGTAAAGCCCTTAAGTCAGCATTTCTCAAGCTGGGAGTTCCGACCCAAATGGGGGTTGCAAAGCTATTTGGGGCGGGGGGTGGGGAGGTGTCACGGTACTGCAACCATTACTTCTGCTTTGCCTTCAGAACTGGGTAGCTGGAGCCCGGCGGCTGCTGGATGGGTGCCGAGCTTTGAAGGCAGCACCAACACCAGGAGCAGCACAGCCTTCAAAGCTGGATTCCCAGCCAGCAGCCGCTGCTCTCTGGTCACCCAGCTCTGAAGGCAGTGTCACCAGCAGCAGCAGCGCAAGAGTAAGGGTAGCAATACCCTGCTATGCCACACTTACTTCTGTGCCGCTGCTGGCAGCGGCAGCATTCAGACCTGGGCGCTCTCCGGCCACCCAGCTCTGAAGGCGGCACAGAAGTAAGGGCGACAATACTGCGACCCCTTTACAATAGGCCTGAGATCCCCTTTTGGGTCGGGACCCCCAGTTTGAGAAATGCTGTGTACTTGTGTATACTTTTTCCCTATAGCATGAAGGAGTATAATATAGGGTAAAAGTACACAAAAGACCAGCTTTCACGGGGGAGACCAGCTTTCAGAGTCCGTGACGCATTTTTCATGGCTGAGAATTTGGTAGGGCCCTATTCATAGGACTGCTCCCAGGTTTGGTGTAGCTTTTTTCCATCACGTACAGGTGACAGATCATGAATGTGCTCTCCAACGCTGCTCAGCTGAGATCCCTTTCCTTGTTGCAATATGCAGGGGGGTTTTCCAGTTCACTGTCTCTTCTCATTTCTCTCCTATTATGGAAAATTGTTATAGGATTGGAATGTGTGCACAGCCTTCTGACTCTTTGACTGGGCTCGTCGTGTGCACTCGTATATGCCTTTCTGCTGAGGAAGCTGGCACAAATAGTAACCAAAATAACAGCACTGCGATTTTCATTACCAGTAGAACAAAAAAATTATTCTGAGTGCGTTTAATTTAAAGTTGTTGTTGTGTTTTCCCTCCTGCTGATGAAAGGCACTGGGTTGGATTCCTTCAGAGCTGTCACAGAAGAGGAAAAAGTAGAGCTGTGGCAGTTGAAAGCGTCTCCAACCACTTTTGCCATTGCATCTAAATCCTGCCCTGAAGAAATCACCCTAGGGGCTGAGAGTTTGGTCTCCATAACCTATTCAGTTCTTAGCCTCTGTCCTTTGACTGCCAAAGTGGGGGAAAAGGGAGAGCAGTCAGCAGTTAGGGCCAGTGATGGTGCTGGTGGCATGTTTGTGAGATAAATACATGTCTGCTGGAAACTGGATTCAGACTAGCAGGCACGTTTCATGTAAGACACTGAAGTTGTTTATTTAATATTTGAAATAAAATGGCACATTTCAGCATGCAGTGTTATTTTTTGGTTTTCTTGTTAGAAGATGGAGTTCACATTGCTAGCACTAACAAATGTTCATCCTTTGTTAGAAAACAAGGATATGCAGAGGTACCTATTAAAAGTGGCAGTAGTTTGGATTTTAAGAGAAATATTACTATTGGCTTGTCTACATGGAGAAACTGACTGGCAGACCTGTAGTGGAGCAGAGTAATTATACCAGAATTAAGTCCACATGGGATGTTATACCAGCACAGCTAGAGAAGTAGTATTATGCAGCTGTAGTTCTGCTAGTTAATTTCTCCATGTAGACAAGCTTTTATATATCGTGGGGAGAGTCGAAGTTTGAGACTGCAATACCAGTTTATTTCAGTCTGCCCAAAAAGATTACTAAAACTATAGACGTGCATTCAGGGACTGGTGGTTGCCAAATGCAAAGGGACTAATAGACTATGACAGTATTATTGTCCCTGAAAAGGAAGTTACAGAGTTTTCAAATGTATAGTTATTGTTAGCCTTCTGGAGATCATTGACTAATGTGTCATGGGCCACCCATCCCATTTAAGATGTTAAAAATGTGGAACTAATTACCTGGTGATGGCTTGGTAATCTTCTTTCTCTGTCTCACATGTGCCACTGAGGTCATGTGCAGTGTTCCTCATGCCCCATTGATGCAAATGTATCCATTGCAGGTCAGTAGTTCTAACTTACATTATTCCTACTGAAAGTAAAAGTGGCCTTGAAGAAAATCTAATTGGGCCTCTATGTTGCCTGGTAAAATTAGGTGTCATCTCAAATCTGAAGTTCTGTAAGAAACATGTAAACCCTTGTTAATCAGGTTGTGGCAATAAAGGCCACTGTCCACATTTGATTTTCTCTTTGGAGTTTATAATTAAATAAAGGGGGATTTTTTTTCTTCTTGCTTTTACATCTCAGTGCTAGAATAGTGTGTGGCAGTATTTGGCCCATGGATGTGGTAGTCCCAGTGGACAGAAACTTCTCCTCTCTTTTCTCCCACTCTCTGCCAGCCGTTGCCTGATTGACTGCAACTGTGGTGAAGAGGCTTGCAAGTATGAGGATGTAGAATTAGAAGGCTTTGGATCAGTATAAATCCTTCCTGTCTCTTAGCCTTGCTCATTTGCATGAGGTTCCAAGAGGATGTAAGCTTTCAGCCGCTGCATTTCTGCCTCAGTGGTGGGCTCATAAGAGATCCAGGGGCTTCTGTCTCACCACTTCTCCTGAATGTATATGAGAGGCTATTAGGCGAGCTAGAATGCAGAGCATGGGCTGCAATGCATTCAGTATGCTGATGACACATATCTCTACATTTCATATGACCCAGTGACTTGGATGAAGTGCAATCCAGACAAAACATGGTTAATGTTAGTATGATGGGTGAATCAACAAAGGAGTGGGTGCAGGTGATTTCATCACCTGTCTTTGAAGGAGTACGCTTGCTGTTTCAGATTTTGCAATTTAGGAATTTTGTTAGAGCCAGATCTGCTCCTGGAGGTTCAGGTCACACTCTGTTTTTGCTTTCTGCCTAATGACAAGTGACCACTTCTTTTGGCCACATGCCTTGCTGCAGCTATCCATTCCTTTTGTAACCTCAAGAATAGAGTACTGTGTTGAGTTTTATACAGGGCTGCATCTTAAGTCTATCCAGACCCATATCTAATGACTATCTGAACTCCTTCCTGAGAACTAACAATCTGATGATACAAACAGTCTCAAAAAGCTCAATCCATCACAGCACAGGTGAGTTCTTAGCTATTTCTGGAAGGAGAGGGATTAGTGATGTTCATGGAGATGAGAGAGCCACAAAAAGGTCCTGAAAGCTTCACGTGAAGGTGAGCAGCATTTTGGTTCTACATTTAGCAGATAATGCCAACCACAGGGGAAAATGCACAGTGGGGTAGAAATTCATGCCCTTACTATGAAGTTTACTGCAAGTTTCAGAGGCAGGGGAGATTTCCCAGGGCTCGCACTACCTTGCACAAATAAATTCCTTGGCATTTTCTGTCAGGTCATGCATGTTGCTTTTGTTTGTTGTCTGTGCATCTAAATTGTGTGTGTGTGTATGTATGTATATATATCATTGAACCATATATATTTGTTGGAGCCATGCTGACTGTACATTTTTGCATACAGAGTAGAAATTCTTGAGAACAGCTATTAAAATGTTATTTTCATAGCAGCAGTATTAGTCTGTGCGTCACTTGCATCAGTTAGAAAGCTGCTTCACGAATGGCTGAAACTTTAATAGCAAACATCCCTTCAGGGTTTGTAATTTTCCAAACAAGATGGCCGAGTTGATAGAAATGTTTTCACCACAACCTTGCAGCAGATGTTTGCCCTGGTGCTGGCTTAACAAATGTTGAACATAATTCATTACTGCCTCCTCATCCCTATTCAGTGGACTCCTTATCTGGTGCGTTTTATAAATATTTTGTTTCAGGCTGTAATTAAAGCTACTAAAAAGAAGAACTGGCAGGAGGGTGTAGTGGACTGTGCGTACAATTGCAGCAGCTGTCCTGTGTTGACAGAGAAGATCAATTGTTTCAGCGTTGCAGTTTCGGCAGAGCAGGGATGGCTGAGGAGAGAGGCACTCTGTGCCTTGGGGGAAGCAGTAGTTATCACTATTATTACTTTTCATTTTAATTTAATAGGTTAAAGAGCTTTGGACGCAATTTATGGGACGAGATTAATTTGATTCTTATTTGTACATTATAGTGTGTAAAGACAAACTCTTGTAAATGGTATGGAATCTGTAAAGATTTTCTTTTTGCATCAGTAATTTTCTGTCATCAATTTTAGGTCCAAATGTCCGTGTTTAATGCCAGGGCTCTGTGATTTTTGCAGTTTGCTTCTGTAGTTCCATGGCTTCAGGGAGGCTGAAACCATTGTACATGTAAGAGAAATGAACTCATCTCAAAATTTCTGCCCTGCTGTATACTTTCTTGTTAGTCTCTCAGGTTTGAAAGGGTAGGATGTCACGTTTGTCTTATTGGCAGGCGGCTAGCACTCTGACATTGTGTCCCAGCTCTGATCAGGAGAGATATGAACCAGATCCCATGATTCATTCAAGGGATCTGATCTTGCAAGGAGCAGAATGCCCTCCATTCTCATGAAAGCCATGAGGTGGTCTAACCCTTTGGTCACTAATACATTGGACTGAATTTCAAGCAGTGACCTAGAGGTGAAAGTCTGCATGTCCCTTTTTCTGACCTTCTGACCCTAAAAAGGGTCAATTCCCCTTTTTCTCTTTGCCGATGTGTGCATATATCTGCTTGTATTCTTGATCCCTCCATCCCGTGGTATCTTGGATATTGACCTATTGCTTGCATCGTTACATGATGTGAAATACATCAACTAAACGTCCTCACACTCCCAGATTAAATGTCAGATTCTTTTAATGCCATGTTTAATTTATATTTTTGTGTGAGAGAGACGTGTTTTAAAGGCCCATTGATACTGCATGAGAAACTTATAAAGCAAAATTCCACTAAGCGATGAGTCAGTTTCTAGAGTGCATCCTGTCTTCTAAATTTCTCTTTCTTTGTTTTTCGTAGCATTTGCATGAGAATAACATCTGTTTGCATTTATCTGTTGCTCCTGTTTGTTACCCACGTAAAGCCATGAGCCCCATGGTCTTTCAGTTATCTCTACAACAGCTAATTGTGATGGCAGAAACACAGGGACTCCCAGTCATGCTCTCACTGGGAGCAGAACTGGGCCCTGGTCACTAACTCAGGTGGGGCATAAGCAGAAGAAGTGGACCAGCTGTTGAGGAAAAAAGATTCTGCTTTTGAAAAATCACTAGCAATAAATGACAGGAATCAAAATAGACATTGAAACTGCGCTGACCTCAGTAGCTGGACAGAAAGGCAAATTATTTCTAAATATGGTATGTATATAATACATCACCGGTCTGTAAAGTAAATTATTAAGTGCATTATAGTTACCTAATTTTGGCCATGTGAGCCCTGTGTGGAGTCTGTTTTTTGTTGTTTGAGGGGGTGTTCCACTAGAGTCATCAAAATGTCTGAGCTGCCAGTTATTGCAAGATGGCTGCCTTGTACAGACGTGTCAGCTGGTTGGGTGATTCAACGCATTTATAGCCAGAAAGTGGCTTTTATCCTTAGGCCATGGTGCTTTAACAATCCTGGCAGAGACGGGGGCTTGCTGTTGGCAGAGTAGGATGCTACTAGCTCTGAAACTGGACAAACACAGAGAGGGAGGAAAAGTTAAGCAGAATATGGAGATGATTGGAAGGCAAAGTGTTGCTACTGAATAACTTGAGGTGATTAATTGAAGTAGTAGGTGCCCTTAAGAGCTGAGGTGGCTGTCGCTGCTATGATGCTTCTAATTAATGAAGAACTGCATACAAAGTTGAGAGCATATTTAGCTTATTAAATATTTCATATGGAGATCAGAGAGAGGCTGCAAGGTATCAGCCAGAAAGAAACATTTTCTAACACATGGCTTTGAAAAAGTGCTTCTTTTGGATGCACATCTAACCAAGCTTAGCTTTTAAAACATCATCATGCCTGTCATTGCTGAAAGGGGTAAGAGATCACTTTAAAAGGCTTCTCTCCTTCCCTCCTGTCTCCTCCCCCTCCCCCCCCCCCCCACCTGCAACTGGGCCTCCCATACTTATGTGAAAAAGAGCAATGTAACATGTTATGGGTCTCCAGGTATCACACCTTGCACTATCTGATTTTCATGTTTTGAAATGTCCTATATATAAAACCAAGGGTCTCATCCATTGCCTGTTCCACAGACCCTTCACTATTATCCCCCTTGTGGCAACCACCTTGGCTGGAAACTCCCAAGGTCTCCCCACAGCCTGGAAGCGTGGATTGCCTTGTGATCAAAGCACTGAGTGCTTTTTTTCTGTCTCCCTTAAGCCTATAGATCCAAAAAAGTTAATTTGAAGGAAAAACCTGTCTTTAAAGTAGCGAAATAAGATGGCAGCTATTTAATAAAGTTGTACAGAATTTTGTTTTACTACCACATTGCCTCTGGATCTTCTGCTTCAAAATAGTGAAGCACAGACTCAGAAGCTAATTCTTATTGATAGCTGGGATGCAGGGTAGCATGGAAAATGTGCATTGCTCCAACTATGTCACCTGCACCCATTCCATCTAACACCCCCTCCTTGGGCAGTATCCTTGCAACTTCTTTCTGTGTCATTCTGGGCCATACAGCCCCACATGCAGCGCACATTCTGGGATAAAGGACCCCTTTGTTACTTTTGAAACATCATCGTGGGGAAAGGGTTCCAGATGCTTTCTCTCCCTTCAGGTGTCAAGGGGTTTTGTTCTCATTGGGACAACGCTGGACATTGTATGTCGTACTCTATCCCCTAACTAGGTGGTGGGGCAACCAGATAGCAAGTGTGAAAAATCGGGATGGAGGGTATTAGGCACCTATATAAGACAAAGCCTCGAATATCAGGACTGTCCCTCTAAAATCGGGAATCTGGTCACCCTACCAGGTAGATACATAAAATGGAAATGCATTTCTCCATCCTTGAGCTGATTGTCTTTTTGGGATGCTAATGAATCTCCAGTCCAATGCTCAACTTTTGGACCAAGCAGACATATTCTGGTGTGCTGGCTGAGATCCATTCCACATCTTTGTCTGCATCTAGAAATGTGGCCTGTAAACTGTCATAATGCCTTCTTAACATAATTTACTGTAAATTTAAATATCACTTAACTGACAGATCCCGGGCATGATGTTAAATCATGATATACCTGTTCTTCAAAAGATGACTGCGTGGGATGAGAAAGAGCCACTGTGGCTTTGTATGTCTATACTAGAAATGCTGCAGCTGCGCTGCTGTAATGTAAGATATTTACTACAGCGACAGAAGGAGGTCTTCCATTGCTGCAGTCAATCCACTTCCCCAAGCAGCAGTAGCTAGGGTGGTGAAAGAATTCTTCCTAAATACAAACCTGGGAGCAGAAATGCAAAAAAGGAGAGGCAACCAAACAAGAATATACAATCATTAAAAGCTTGCATTGAAAAGATAAAGGCAGCAAAACTTCAAAATGCTCATCAAAGGGGTAAGTGGACATAAGAGAAGCTTTCGCAAGCTACGTATGAATACCTGGATGGCTACTTCATTTGGGGGATGTGATCATTGATTGTAATTTCGCAGACCCTAAACTTCATGTTTAAAAAGCTGTCTTTCACGGGGGGAAATAAAGGAAAGCTGCCTGGACAATTAGAAAAGGCTTGAAAATTTTGTGAAAATAACTATTGTTAAAACCAAGTGAGGTACCAGTTTAAAAACCGAGCATAAGCAAATCTCAGGCCTCAGTAGTATGCAACTCAGCATTTTAAAGGAAATAACTAATTTTGATAGAATTACTACATAGCAGATGATGGTCTCTGAAGCAGATATGTGTGAAATTCTTTTTTTTTTTTTCTCCTCCATTACCTGTAGTTCTGTGCTGTTGCAAACCAGTATTAATCTGAAACTTAACTAGGTTTTGTCTGAATAAGATCACTTCAATGTCTTGGATGCCTTCACTTACCTTGAACATCAGAGCACTCAGGCCAAAGGGAAGTTATCTGTATGAAGCAGAGCTATATTTCTTTTTCTTGAGAAATACCAACTGTCACCATTGTCCAGAAAATAAATCTTTATACTCCCCTGCTAATGGGGTTTTTTCTTCATACACTACAACAATCCTGTATTTTGGGTTGACTGGAGGCAGGATGCTGCAACAGCTGTGCTTTTTAATAGCATGCTTGTTCCTCTCCCATAAACCTAGCAGGGAGCAGTGGATGGGATGTAAGGCCTCCTTTGCCCTACCTATGCATCTCCAAGAGTAGAAACTCCTAACCTTCCTGCTTCCTTCAGGGGCAGACCTTGAAAAGCCCTGCAAAAGAGTGGCAGGAAAAGTGAAGGGGAAGGATGGGCCAGTGGTTAGGACACTAGCTTGAAACTCAGGAAATCTGAGTTCAGTTTCCTGCTCTGCCACGGACTTTCTGTTCAAGTCACTTTGTCTCTCTGTGCGTCACTTTCCCATCTGTAAGTGGGGATAATAGCACTTCCAGGCCTCACAGGAGGTAAAACTAAATACATTAAAGGTGGTGAGCCACTCAATTGCTGTGATACTGGAGGCAACGTAAGTGCCTAAGATATATCTAGATAGGAGCAGGTCTTCCCATGCTCGCGAGCATGATGGCATCAGCAGAACCTTTCCAAACTAGACTGTGCTTCTTTTCATTGGAGTGAGTAGCTTGGGGCTGAGGGCACTACATGAGGGAATCACTTCCAGAAGTGCCTGCATGCAAGGTAAACTTGTCTTCTAGGTGCTGCCTTTTCCTTAGCTGGGCCCTGGGCCCAAATGCCCTATTAAATACAGATCTTATTTCACAAATAGACATCTTCTGGGGTTCAAGGGGTAGAACTTGAGAATGCATCTCCACCAACTGTATCTTTGACATTCCAGGTTTCAAATATATACATACTATAAAGAGAACGCATTGAATGTCAGCTGAGATTTCTCACTCTTTCCACTCTGAGCAAGCACTGTGTCACTAGACCTAGCCATCTTTTTGAAGAGGTGTTAATGGAACTGTGCACTCTATCACAGTAATATAGCAGTGAGAGAGAAGCATAGTGTCATTTAATTTCAGAAATGTATTTAATGCATTTCTACACTAGAGTGTTTTCTTTTACTAGCCACTTTCCCTAAGACTGTGCATGGCTGTCTGTATGTAGATACATATTTCTATGTATATACATCTTCATCTAAGAAGAAAATACTTCTCTGCTAGGATAAGGGTGTCAGGTGTTTGGGA
This sequence comes from Lepidochelys olivacea, assembly GCF_965140295.1. Classification (NCBI taxonomy): domain Eukaryota; kingdom Metazoa; phylum Chordata; order Testudines; family Cheloniidae; genus Lepidochelys; species Lepidochelys olivacea. The sequence continues at coordinate 20,955,471 of NC_140428.1, forward strand.
GATGGGGGAGGAGTTAGGCAGCTGTTTGAAGATACTGATAGGTTTGGAATGTTACAATAAATTCTGTGGCAGTGGATTAATGAACAGGTGATGCCATAAGCATGTGACATATTACACAGGAATGTGATAAATACACTGCAGAGGCATTTGATGTATGTTATCACATTCCTGTGCAATGTATCAAAACTATGACTACATCACCTGCCCACTAATCCATCTTCTTTTTCAACCTTGAAGCAAAAATTAAATGGAAACAGTTGAGGATTTCTCAGACAGTCATCCTAAACGTCTCATGTGTGTTAAGCAGAGCATTGAGAAAGTTCTGGAAGTTCAAAAACTCCTCCACAATCACCATCAGCCTCATGGTTGGTTGCCTGAAAAAATAAGATTGACATCCCAGCCTTTCCAAAGGCACTCACTGGAACTGCAGGGAAGAATGTGTGTCTCTTTTTACCTACATTCCAGAAGAATGTTGATACTTGCATGACATACAGGCATAAAGAAGATTTTGATCAAAACACTGCACAGATTTTGCACAACAAGGACTCTACAAAGACACTAAATTTACAAAAGCAATTGATGGAGGTGTCGAAGTGACTTGGCAGATTACAGGTGGCAGAAACTGCAGGAGTAGCATCAGTGTAAACTGGACCGATCTCAGTAACAGAACTGGAATCACACATGGACAACACAGGAAAAAGAGTTCTGAGAAGCTATGGAAACTTCGTTATTTTGCCATCGTAACTGATCCCAAATACAAAGAATGTTAAAAAGATTATGATAGAACATAATTCTGAGTTCCTTTCTTCTCCTGTAATAATTAAAATTGAATATCCAGATTTATATCCCTAATAAAGCTTGTGAAGAGTATTGTGCCACAGTTCATTGCATCAAATGGTGGAAAATTGTTACAGGTAAAATCATGTTAGGGCAGTTGAATGTCAATTTTAAGACCTGCGCTCCAGTTTCAGCCAGCTCTGTATCAATTAAGTGTGTGTATACTATGTGCATATTGTTTGCTGTTGTAGGTTGGGTGTTGAAAAAGCATGTACATTAATATATAACTATGTTATGCCTACCTAATTTGTAGACTCGGGACTCTGTTCTTGTATTCTACGTACAGAATTGCAATTAAAAGCTTTTCATTTTGGAATATGTGTGCTTTGTAGTGCTTGAGGGAGAAAAATGTTCTTCCAAACTAAATCACATAACGTCTTATTTTCACTGCCTTCCTATTTTCACTGCCTGTTTTTCAGTGCAGTAATCACTGGTTTTCATTTATGTAAGTCATCTTGAAGGTTTGTACTAAAATAACATTATTGGCAAGACTGAATTTCCTATTGCTTTTAGATTTCAAAGTTGAGGCCAAGAAGCTGGGCTGACAATTTAGTCTTAACTCTTAGAAGGCTGTGCATTTAGAAAACTAAATGTTCTCTGAGTTAAGCCTGGAATAGTGACAATTTCCAACCCGACCATAGAGCTAAATGTGCTGTGTCTTTGGACTTAACAAAACTTATTGTCATCATCTTGGATATTTTTCTAGCTGGATTACTCTTTGAAACTAATATTCGTTAGAGAATGTATTTATGATAGGTGTTTTAGATCTTGCATAATTAAATTGAGTCTGTAAAAGTTTATTCAGGTTTACGATGGAAAAGCTAGCATATCTTCAAGTATAGCCTCTTGTGTGGCGCCCCTGTAATTAAGGGGTATATGTACTGAGGGTTGATTTGTGGTGGTGCGGCTTTGCAATCCCTCAATCACTAGTGGGAAGCAATGGAAGAGGTTGGATCATTCCAAAAAGCAGAAACTTTTGAGGAAGAATGCAGAGGGAATTTTGGTGGTTAATGGGGGAGGAAGATGGAATTCCAGCACACTTCAGCCTACCCTTCAGAGGGATTTAAGTGGTAAATGCAGGATGCTGCTTTGAACAGATTTGCTTGCGAACAGAATGAATCTGTGATTTGCACTGCAGTTGTTCATAGCTTCTTTTCCTTTAGCTTTGTAGCTTAGCAATCTACAGAAGTCTTGTGGCTGAAGCCTGTCAGTTAATAGCAGTTAATAACAGCACCTTTAGGAGGTGCATACGTGAAATTATATCCCAGTAGGCTTCTTTTTCTATTAAGTCACGCCAGAAAATACCTTTAAGAACTTTTTTTAAGTTGCTGATTAACTTATTTTCCTTTAATAATCTCTGTCATTTTGATAATTACGTGAGTGCAAGCCACCAATTAAAATGATCATTCTGACTGTGTTAGAGCATCAACACCCTCTGACTTCTTAATGTGTTATTTGGAGATAATTTAATAACCCATTGTGCTCGAAATATCTGGCAAGTGGCTCAACAGTTTCCAAGGTCTATTAGCCCAAGCTTCTACCCATAACATTTGAGTTAAGTTTATGTTGAGATAGTTTAAGCCAAAATATTCAGTGTTTGTACTAGTAATGCAAGAGATTGTGTGATGCAGGTGCATCCATGTGGATCTGGGCCTGTGTGTACTGTGGTGATGATACCAACAAACAGATGCACTTGTAGGAATCCATTAAAATGTGCAGCTTTCCAAGGTGGGGAAAGTGGGCTCTGGGACAAACCTAATGAAGCAGTCTCCTGCCTCTTTGTAAGAAGTTCTTCACATTTTTGACTTGATCTTGACCTCTTTGTGAAGTGCTGAGAAGGAACTGACTTTAAAAGATTCTTTCGCCTTAGCTTGTAGATTCCTTTACTACAAACCTGAGCAGGTTGGAGAGTGTGGTAGTAGCAGGCCAGTTTCCTATCTACAGGAAATCGGGTTAAAAGGAATTTGAAAAGAGAAATACAGGGAGTCAGAATATACCCAGATCTAGAACAATTTTATAAAACATTGTAAGGGCGTCTGTATTTTATAAGGAAAATGGTACATATGTTAATATATTAGCCTTTGACTTACAGGATTCCTGGGTTCTGTTCTCATCTCTTCTACTGATTGTGTACCTTGAACAAGTCAGTTAACCTCTGTGCACCCCTTTCTCCTGTTGTAAAGTGGGGATAAGTATCTACTTCACAGAAGTATTGCGAGTCTTCATTACTGCTTGAAATAATGTACTATGCTCTTCGACAGTACCTTTTGCCTTAGAAGCTTAAAGTGTAAGTACAGTGTTAACCCACCTTCCTCTTGAACAGGTAACCAAACTGCAAACCTTTCACTCTATTTAGAGTAGTCGTTACCCGAAAAACCCCCACTGCTGAAATAGTTTTTCCCCTTATTTTCCAGCCAGTTCAGTCAGGTTGTAGTGAACCGTATTAAAGCATCAGCCTAATATTATTTTCTCCTTTTGTTTGTTCATAGCGGTATTGTTTGTGTTTGGTTAAGTTTCCTTTACTTGGAGTTGTTGGTTTTGGCGGTGGGGGGGTTAAGCAAGGAATTTAAGATGGGCTGCTGGAAAAAGTGACAGCAACTGAAGAGCAACTGCTGCTCTGGCAAGTCATTTTTTGCTTCGTATGCTGCCTGGAAATCCCCCTTCCTATTCATGCCACCTGGCTACTGTGGAAAGTCCACTAGCTAAAGAAGTAGCTATTTGACAGTAGTGTAAAGGGACAGCTGTGTTAAATTCTGTCGAAGTCTAATCATTAGTCTGTTCAAAATCAAGAGTAAATGACAAGGTGGGGGGGGGGGTATGAGAGAGACATAACTTTGTGTCACAGAACACCTGGCATGTCAACTGTGGAACAGACTGGGTGGCAGAGGAAAGGCATCTATTCTGTACCTAGGCTTGTGGAGTATGTGTTCGTTTGTGTCATTTTTGGAGGTTGATGCCAGACTTCATTGAAACTATTCCACAAGCCTTGGTATGAAATGGATGGCTTTCTTCTCTTTCACTCAGTTTGTTCGATGGTTAAGTGTCAGGCATTCGGTGACATGGAATCTCTAAAGGAGCGCTAAAGCTAGCGTTTTTCAGTGCATAATAGAAACCACCAGTTTCCATAACAATGTTTTGACCTCTTGTAATGTCTTCCTGCAAGTGTAGCTGCAGTAAGAAAAAGTTGGTAGAAACTCCTTCTGGCTCCCAGCCTTCACCTACACTCTCTCTTAGGTAACAAGAACAGGGATTAGATTACAAAGTTTATGGTGATCCCCACTTCATTTTCATTCTTTCACAATGGGCTTCATTTTAAATGTCACTGAAAGTTAGTGTTCAACAACTCCCCTATGGGTCATAGCCTGCAAGTGGAGAAGCTGGGGTAATGAATGTATTTGTCAAGCCAAGCCAAGCATTGTTCATCACAGATGTGTAAGGAAAACGTAAAACTTCGGTTTCATTGAAATGTGGAAAGCAGGTCAGTGTGCAGACACATCGGCACTTCCTGTTAAATGCTGCTTCTTGCTGCTGTCTCCTTAGGGAGAGGCAAGGGTTATCTCAACTAACTAAGTGGATCAGGAGACCTGAGCCTGGGGGTGCAGTAGCACGCCCTGGCTTAAAGTGGTTTCCATCATATACAGGGTTTACAGTTCGGTTCAATGGCTTTCAGCACCCCAGTATACAAATTGTTCCAGCACCCCTGCCCTAGCCTTTTCTTTTTTTATACATGGAAGTAAACTAAACAGAACTGTTGTGTGAAATCTTTAAAATACTGATAGATAATCCCTGGTTTACCCATTTTTCTTTCCTATTGAAGGAATAGGAGAAAAAGTCCACCAGGCTCCCAAGATCTGCAGTTACCGTTGTATCCCAGTGTCCTCAGAGTCCCTTATTTTTCTGGTTTGTGTAGGGTTTTCCCTTTGATTGGTACATATTTCCTCAACAGATGATGTCACTTGCCCAGGAAAAAGTCGTGGTAGACAGTAGGCTAATGTTAGATGGATGTCTGCTTTTGAGTGTAGAAGTGGAAAATCTTAGCAGGAACTTCTTCACATACTCTTCAAGGTAACAATAGAGGTAGACTTTATTGAGTGATTGATTGCATCATTGGGAATCAACTCCAGAAGAGAAGGAGATCAGATTCCAGCAAAGGAACACCCTGAGAATGGGGAAAAATACAGGGCTTGAAATAATACACTGTGCAGGCCGAGTTCTGTTCTGTTCTGCATAAAGGAACAGAGGCTTGTTGCATCACGAAACTCTACTAAGCTTTTGGCCTGTAGCTGCTTAATAATACTTTGTTCTTGTCTAGCACCTTGTTTAACTGTCTCGGAGTGCTATCCAAATGGTAATTAAGGCTCGCCTTCTCCCTCTGTGAAGTAGACAGGTTGTTGAAATACTTTTTTTTATAGTAGTGTCTACAGAACCCAACCACTGTCAGGACCCCATTGTCTCAGAGAGGCCTGGTCTACTCTTAAAATGTAGGCCAACATAGCTCTGTCACTCAGATCTGAAAAATCCATCCCTTTGAGCAACTTAGCTATGCCATCCTTACCCCCCAGTGTAGACATAACTAGGTCAATGAAAGAATGCGTCCGTTGACCTAGTTACCATCCCTCGGGGAGGTGAAGTTCCTACCCTGATGGGAAGAACGCCTTCTGTTGGTGTTGACTGTGTCCACACTACAGGGTTATGCCAGCATAGCTCCAGCACCATAGCAATAGCCCTGTAGTGTAGACGTGGCCTAAATCAGTGGTTCTCAACCAGGAGAACAAGTTTCAGAGGGTCTGCCAAGCAGAGCCAGTATTAGACTTACTGGGGCCCAGGGCAGAAAGCCAAAGCCCCACTGCATGGGGTGAAGCGTGGGGCCCTGGGACCCGCCACCTGGGGCTGAAGCAGAAGCCTGAGCAACTTAACTTCACGGTGCCCCCCTGACATGGGACCCTGGGCAAGTGCCCTGTTTGCTACCCCTTAACACCCGCCCTGGCTTTTAGATGCAGAAAACCAGTTGTTGTGGCACAGGTGGGACATGTAGTTTTTATAGCATTTTGGGGAAGGGGGCCTCAGAAAGAAAAAGGCTGGAAATAAAAAGATCAAGAGTGGGGGAAAAGAAGGTATTATAGAGGGAGAACTGAAGCTTGGGGAGAGAAGAGTTTCTGTGTAGAATTGTTCCATTTTATATAAAGGTGTGAAGTTAAACCAATATAATCCCCTGTGTGGACGCTCTTCTTTCAATTTAAGTGGCTTAAATCAATTGGGAACAGATTTAGGCTAACCCAAAATAAGCCACACAGAGGTTTCAGTGGGTTTAATTAAACTAGTTTAACTAAATCAGTGCAAGTGTGTGTAGACAAGACCCTAGTGTCTTGTTGAAGGTCACTCTCACAGAGTTAGTGGTTAGGGTGACCAGACAGCAAGTGTGAAAAATCAGGACAGGGGGTGGGGGATAATAGGATCCTATATAAGAAAAAGACCCAGAAATCAGGACATCTGGTCACCCTGTTAGTGGTAGACCTGGACATAAAACCCAGAGGCCTACCGCTTGATTTAGTCACTATATCGCACTTACATTCCCAAAGGAAATACAGGACATAATTCCCATGAGACAGTTGTGGAGGAAAAGTGTAGATACAGCTAACGATAAAGCACAAAACTTTTGTGACTAGTGAAGTTGAAAACATTAGCAAGGTTGGCTGACTGAATCGCTGGAATACCCTAGGATCTGACTAGTTAGTAAAATCCAGCCTCCTGGATTCACCCATTCACTTATCCTTGAGACTTAGGTGATGTGTACCTCTGTTTCTGATGGGATCTAAACAAAATTAACTCCTCTTTATTTAATTTAGTGTAGAAGGTTTTAGCCATGAATTTGATAACAATGTAGTTCTCAATGAGCGAAGAGGAAATGTGAAGCAGTCAGTTTTATATACAACAATTATAATTAGAAGGAGATGGTCCTCTGTGACCAATAGAGCATCACAGCATTCTCTCACTTGACTACAGTTACGGGAAAGCTGAAGATCTTTGTAAGACCCCTAAAGTTTAGACTTTTCATTTTGTCAGCTCTTTAAGATGGCTTAAATCTCTGACAGAAGCACCTTTACATGAGCTAGTTTGGAGCATTAGAGATAGTACTGTGTGTGTGTCCAGAATTGCTGATTCTTGCAGAGAACACGCAAGAACAATTTTAGTGGAGCAGCCACAGGCATTGTCCCTTGGGTTTTCTGCTCATTGGTTTTAAGGCACCTCAAAAACTTAAAAGAACCACCTCATTACCAAACTTCCCAGATCATTCAAGGATGGGCAGAAGCCACGTATATGATAATCCTGAAGAGAAACCGTGTTAATGCTTTGTTTTCTGCCCTGTTTCTCTCGTAATGGACCAAACAGTGACTGCTAAACTGGAATGGAAAAATGGCTCTAAAACGTCTGAAACACACAGATTTTGCATAAGGGTTTGTGGTGCATTGGAAATAAGGATAAAAGCTTCAGTCATCAGTTATTTTTTCCAAAGCTCCCATGCCTTCTCCAAGAGCCTCAATATTCTTCCAAATGGTGTGGGACCAATAGCTGATAGTATTTTAAGAATGGAGTGTTCCTTATCCATTTAAAATCTATTGTTTAGGCTGATACCATGGTGGTGTATCATAGTACTGCATGCTTTTCCAGTTCAACTGACTGGAGACTTTGCGTAGCACAACAAAAAACACCTCTGTCCTAGGCAGTGAAGTATATTTAAAAGAAAAAACCTCTACATTTGTCAGATTCAACTCTGATTTAACACATTGTTTCTTGTATTTTTTGGGTTTAAGGTTATGGAATATTCTTTCCATAACCCATCCTTTTGTACCTATGTGTTGTGGCTATTGCGGTGATCTTGCATTGGTCCCCGTGCACTGAGATGAGTTAGTTTTGTTCAGTACGTGGCACAGTGGGGTCCTGATCCATGACTGGGGCTGGTTGGCACTTATGGGGTAGTACAAATGAAAATTATTATACAATAATCATGTAGTATCAACCTTAACTCTTAATACCCTTGCTTTGGTTAGTTGTAGATAGTATTTTACACTAATGACTGGGAGACCCATTGTGAATTAGCTAGTGAACACGCAGAACAAAAAAGCAAGAATATTGCAATGCAAAATATTGTTGTTTTTGACAAGTGTAGTTTAGTTATAATTGTGAAGATGCATGACTGTATACAAGTAAAAATGTTCTTTTCATTTTAAGTAATGAAGTTTTAGTAACTCAGGGCCTCATTACAGTGTTGCCAAATTACAAGGAATACAGATTAGTGCATATCTACTTCACTTTAATGCATGGGGTAATTTTTAGTTAAATACAGAACATAATTAGAATTGTGCTTTAACCTTTTATTTTAAAACCAATATGATAATGATAAAGGCGGTTGCCCTTGTGTTTGGTATGTCACCTTCTCCACACTACAAAATTGATCCTTCATTTAAATTAATTGAAGTTGACACACAGACTACAACAGAAAATACCTCTTAGTCGACAGGATATAATGACCAAAGTCTGTCTTTATTTTCAAAGCTGTATTTCAAAAGCTGATTGTACTAGATAATTGCCAGCTCACATATAAAAGACATAAAATATAAGAACTGATGTGGTTGAAGGAGCCTTTTTCATTTTCTGGCAGCCATTACATGCCTCCAATACAAAAACATTTTTCGCTTCGCAATTCTTTCCTGAGCTCAAAAATGGATTTCCCTCCAGCCACTGTCATTCAATTATCACCTCGGGAAATGCACAGATATAACTGATGATCCCTTTAAAAACGTCCTGCAGTATTCCATCCCTCCCATCTTTCATCTTTCTCCTCGCTCCCATCATTAAATGTAACATTGCCAATGTATATTTTATAGGGTGACCCTGACGGCTGTCACTTTGAGGCTGTGCAGAGATAATAAGATTGTGCATGTAATGAAGGGCAGATAAATAGAAAAATGTTTACGGGATGGAGCATGGTAGTTTCAGCAGCTTTATGGCTTCTTTCTTCTCCTCCTCCTTTCACTGATGGAATTGTGGTTTAGTTACAGGGATGAGAAAACAGTGAGAAAGGTAACATGGCGCTGTAGCCAATTGCAGTGAAATGCTATTTGACTCCAGCTAAATGAAACTAGGAAATAGTGACGTATTCAGCTTGTGCAAGAAGAAAACTGAATTGGAGAGATGAATTATTGTGCTATTCCTCATATCATGTTGCTAAGATTTAAATGTTAACAGTATTTTGAACATTGGCCTGCTAAACCCAGGGTTGTGAGTTCAATCCTTGAGGGGGCCATTTAGGGATCTGGGGCAAAGATTGGGGATTGGTTCTGCTTTGAGCAAGGGGTTGGACTAGATGACCTGAGGTCCCTTCCAACCTTGATATTCTATGATTATATTCTATAATTCTAACACACCCTGGAGTGAGTCTTTCTCCTAAAGTTCTTACATGTTCTTTATATCTGATCTACCTAGGCACGTATATTAATCTCATTGCTGCCATAGTTTGCGAGCACTTGAGAACATCTAGTTACCTAGGAGTGAACGGGGTGTGCTTGATTTATAGGATGGTTATAAAGCTCAAAACTTGACTGTAAATGGGCAGCCAAGAGCGGGTTTCTCCATCTGCCATTGCAAAGCCATTTGTTGTCCCCTTTCCCCCTTTACTCTTATGACCAAGAGGTAAACTACACATCCGCCTGCCCCAAGCTGTAGATGTGTCATGCCAGCTTTGGGAGTGGGGCGGGATGGGGGAGAAGAGGAGAGGAATAAGCGTTCAGAAGGAGGACAAAAGGGACTAGTAGGTGCTGGAAGGGCAAAGGGGATAGTGAATAGATGTCTCTTGTTGAACAGCAAGAAGGGAAGAACCTGTGATGTGTTCTACCCTGAGCCTTAATACAAAAAGAAATCCTGATTCTGCATAGGCTACATTATCCTCTCACAGCTCTGTGGGCATGAAGCTGTTCACACTTCAAGTCATGAACCACTGGAGCATGAGCAGTAAACATCACACTAGTGTTGCAGCCTGGCCCAGGTGGGGTGGGGGCCCTCTGTCGCAGCAGGTTTGGCAGCTGTGTCTGAACAGGCCCTGCAAAAGTGTGTCCTGGTGTTTTTTTTGGGGGGCGGGGGGGGGTTAGTTTAAGGTATTTATTTAAATTAGTTAAATGAGTTTGAACTTGTCAGAAGGCTCAAACAAATGGCAGGTCCATGATCAGAGTTCCAGTACCTGTGATGATACTAATAGAGCTCCAGAAGGGTTAACTGGATCCCAAATCACTCAGCAGAATGCAGGAATTGTCATCAGATATAAGGAGGTCCTTAACCCCTTCATTGCTGATAGTCACTTCCACCTGCCACTTTGTATTGTAATACCCAGTTAATTGGGTAGCTCCACAGGTATGTTCTGCCAGATTTACCTGGCATCAAAGGCAGCTGTTAAGCAGTCTTGTAGAACTATAACTGATGCTATTAACGATGGTATCTAACAATTAGTAATGGATGCAGCGAACAGCCTGTGGGTTCCTTTGGGGATTAGAGGACTCTGTTGATTAACAAAAGAGAAGTCTCTGGAGAGAGAAACCTCAATTACAAGAGCCTTCCTTTTCATTCTAGCGCTGCGTACAGCTGGAGGGAGTGACAGAGGCCTCCAACTGTGGCTAAGGTTTAAAAGAATGCAACAGCTTGCTTCAAGCCTCTGATTTTCAGAACTGTTGTTAAACCCAATGGTTTAATCCCTAGAATTGAAAAAAGAGAAATATTTTCATAGAGCACTGAGCCAGGAAAACTTCTGTAACTTGCGCATTATCTCAGTTAGTTCTTCTTGCCAGAAGCAAATGTGGCCTCAGCACAGACTGATTTGTTGCCAATCTTTCTTACCCTCTTACTAGCAGAATTTATATTACTCTGTTGATTTATTCTAGTCAAAAACTAAGAGAGTAACCTGGAAATTAAAAGAACAAATAGCTTGGATCTAGAATGAGGTGAGGAAAGTCACACTGGATTCTTTGCTAAGCTAGTGAGGAACGGGCAGGCAGTGAATTTACCATGTCTAATGAAGGTGGACTTTTGTCCAGTAAAGCTTAGTCTGTATTATAAAATTGCTTATAAGAGTCTAACTTTGATTGGCTGAGCTATTCACATGACAATGTAGGTAATCAGCAGGATTTCACTTTTTTAAAAGGAATCTCATGTCAGTAGTAAAATGTGGGTCAGTAAATCCCATGCATTTGAAATAACAGCAGAAAATCATTGAATGTTTTCCACTTTATTGGAGGGGGCTTTATTGTAGCTAATACACAGGAGAGGTGATAAAGAAACAAGGGTTCTGTTTGCAGCTCCGTTACTGACTTCTTTTGTGACCTTGGGCAAGTCATTTCTTTGTGATTCTATTTCCCTTTCTGTAAAATGTGACTAATGTTTACTGTCCAAAGGGTATGTCAAGGTTTAATACATTAATATTTATAAAGCACTTTATCCTCAAATGAAAGATGGTATATAAGTGAAGAGTATTATTAGCATATTACAAATATGTATAGTATATTTTCAAATACAGTAGGACCTCAGAGTTATGAACTGACTGGTCAGCAACACACCTTATTTGGAACTGGAAGTATGCAATCAGGCAGCAGAGATGAAAAAAAGAAAGCAAACACAGTGCAACACGGTACTGAGTTAAACATAACCTACAAAAAAAAAAGGGAAAGTTTAAAAAAAAAAGATTTGACACTGTAAGGAAACTGTGTCTGTGCTTGTGTCATTTAAATTAAGACTGTTAAAAGCAGCATTTTTCTTCTGCGTGGTAGTTTAGAAGCTGTATTAAGTCAGTGTTCAGCTGTAAACTGTTCCTGAGGTGTTCGTAACTCTGAGGTTTTACTGTACACATTTATATTTTGTATATATCCTTTTTTTCCTTGACACTCCAGACTGTTCTCATACTATTCTCCTGTTTTGTAGTTTTTCACTCCCCACTTTCCAGCCTCTGTTCCCTTTTTTTCTTTTTCTACACTGATCTCTTTACCCTTTCTGACTCTTGTTCAATCTCCATTCAAAAATATGCATACACAAAGTATCCTTCTTGCACCCTTAGGTTTCCCCACACAGTCCCCAAGTAGCTTATTTTTGTATTTAATGTAATTATATAGTGGAGGCAAATGCCACCCCAGTTGAGAATTTTCCAAAGTGCAGAAATTCCATTTTCAAAAGTGGTTTAGGCATTTAATGTCTAAGTATCATTAAAAGCCAAAGGGACTTAAGAGTCTAAATCACTTAGGTGCTTTTGAATCTCTTATATTACAGGCCTAAATTGTGTCACTTGTCTAAAAGAGAACGTAAATTCACAGAGCAGGCACTGTGTTTTCCTCAGGTCTGCACAGAGCTAGGCATAGTGTCCAGTTCTCCATTAACAACAATAATTGCAGAGTCTAAAGTTTTCTGACAAGAGTTTTTTTTCTGCTACAAAATGATCCCAAGAAACAGACAGAGCCTCAGTTGGATTGCTGAGTAAATCTGTGACAGTACTTGTGTTGGGGAGAAATGATAACATTAACATTTCAAAGTGAAATCATGGGTTCAGTAAACCTATCCCTCCTAGCTGCTCTCCTTCCCCCGCCACGCTATCCATTTTTGGACTGGAGTTTCATTTACAAAGTGAAACCAACCCAGCTGATCACACTGAGTTTTGGGGGGAAGAAGATAAAGATGGTCAGAAAAACAGAGCCTGTTGCATTATGTAGGTTTGTAAAAAGGCTCCCAAGCAGAGGGCAGGAGAGGAGAAAGCTAAACTACAGTTTAAAACTAATAGGTAGGGGAATAAATAGAGAGAATCTCTTAAGCTTTTACAGTATGTTGTTAGATTATGATATTTACAGGAAATTCCCTAGGAACCATTTTAGATGGCAGAAGGATTTTTAATATATTTTAATAACACCACAACTATTCTTTGAGCCTGTTTTCATAATTTTAATAAGACAATTCAGACTGTGCAGTATCCTTATGTATCCAAAGAGGGCATTAATCAGCACTGCTGCACAATCTGTTGAGACTTATTGCTTAATTAGAACACACACAAACCTATTTGTCACTGTGACAATAGCATGTGCACTAAGATTAAAATGGTAAAAACGCCCAGGTTAAACCTTCAGTGAAGTGCTCATGAAGCTACTTTGGGAAGAAAATGGAACACCTACAGTCCCGGTTACCTTCAGTCTTTCCTCGTTGGCTCTGTCGTCCCACGCTTTATTCCATCATTCTTAATTCAGTTATCTGATGCCATGAGAGAGTATTTGTGCTAGGAGAAGATATATTTGACTCCCCTGCTGCTGAGACACTAATGGAGGGCAACAACATAATGTGTATCTGGAGATATTTTCCAGTTGCAGGTGAAGCGCTGCCATTAGTAAAAACCCTAGGAAATAGAAAGGGGCTGTGGAGGATCCTGAAAGCCAAAGGGCGAGCGATTCTCATATCGGGGTATGTCGACCTGTCCCAAGGTGTGAGTTAGGCTATGTCTACTACACTACGCCGCTTTTAGCGACACAGCTGAGCTGCTAAAAGGCGCGCGGTGTAGCTGCTGTTCGTCGGCAGGAGAGAGTTCTCCTGCCGACAAAAAAAAAAAAACGCAACTTCCACCCTCCACAAGCGGCACGGCTTTGTTGGCAGAAGAGCGCTGCTCACACCGGCTAGGGTGACCAGATGTCCCAATTTTGTAGGGACAGTCCCGATATTTGGGGCTTTGTCTTATGTAGGCATCTATTACCCCCCACTCCTGTCCAGATTTTTCACATTTGCTGTCTGGTCACTCTAACATCGGCGCTTGTCATCGGCAAAACTTTAGTCTTTCGGGTGGGGGGAGGAGGGGGAATTGTTGTTTTCTTTAACACCTCTGAAGGACAAAAGTTTTGTCTTTCACTTGCCAGTGTAGACAAAGCCTTAGTCTGGCTCTTATGAATGGTTGTGGGGAACCTCTATGACTCCTTTTAGACTGATGCAAACAGTTCACACCAGCATTCTGAGGGCTTGTCATCATTGCTAAAACAGGAGCTTTTTTATTCATGAGATAAAATGCACAGCGAAGACCAGATACTTTAGTTATACCACTAGATAACTTGCAGAGGTCAGGTCTATACTCCTGCCTGGTCTTCGCTTTGTTTTGTTCTCGAATACAGGCACTGAGCAACCAGACATCCCTCTGCAAGAGGCTATGGGCTTGTCTCCAGGGCCAAAAAAAGGTTACCGCAGAGTAACTAAGTCGTATGACAGGTTTCAGAGTAACAGCCGTGTTAGTCTGTATTCGCAAAAAGAAAAGGAGTACTTGTGGCACCTTAGAGACTAACCAATTTATTAGAGCATAAGCTTTCGTGAGCTACAGCTCACTTCCTCAGATGCATATCGTGGAAACTGCAGCAGGCTTTATATATACACAGAGAATATGAAACAATACCTCCTCCCACCCCACTGTCCTGCTGGTAATAGCTTATCTAAAGTGATCATCAGGTGGGCCATTTCCAGCACAAATCCAGGTTTTCTCACCCTCCACCCCCCCACACAAATTCACTCTCCTGCTGGTGATAGCCCATCCAAAGTGACAACTCTTTACACAATGTGCATGACAATCAAGTTGGGCTATTTCCTGCACAAATCCAGGTTTTCTCACATCCCCCCCACCCCCATACACACACAAACTCACTCTCCTGCTGGTAATAGCTCATCGAAACTGACCACTCTTCAAGTTTAAATCCAAGTTAAACCAGAACATCTTGGGGGGGGGGGGGGTAGGAAAAAACAAGAGGAAACAGGCTACCTTGCATAATGACTTAGCCACTCCCAGTCTCTATTTAAGCCTAAATTAATAGTATCCAATTTGCAAATGAATTCCAATTCAGCAGTTTCTCGCTGGAGTCTGGATTTGAAGTTTTTTTGTTTTAAGATAGCGACCTTCATGTCTGTGATTGCGTGACCAGAGAGATTGAAGTGTTCTCCGACTGGTTTATGAATGTTATAATTCTTGACATCTGATTTGTGTCCATTTATTCTTTTACGTAGAGACTGTCCAGTTTGACCAATGTACATGGCAGAGGGGCATTGCTGGCACATGATGGCATATATCACATTGGTGGATGTGCAGGTGAACGAGCCTCTGATAGTGTGGCTGATGTGATTAGGCCCTGTGATGGTGTCCCCTGAATAGATATGTGGGCACAATTGGCAACGGGCTTTGTTGCAAGGATAAGTTCCTGGGTTAGTGGTTCTGTTGTGTGGTATGTGGTTGTTGGTGAGTATTTGCTTCAGGTTGCGGGGCTGTCTGTAGGCAAGGACTGGCCTGTCTCCCAAGATTTGTGAGAGTGCTGGGTCATCCTTTAGGATAGGTTGTAGATCCTTAATAATGCGTTGGAGGGGTTTTAGTTGGGGGCTGAAGGTGAGATAAAAACAAAGCAGAGACCAGGTAGGTGTACAGGGCTGACCTAGGCAAGTTTATCTTGTGGTAAAACTGAAGCGCCAGTCTCCCCTCACTCACAGTAGCTGAGGAGAGTTGTGCAGACTGTGTGTGTGTGTGTGTAATTGCACTAAAACTGCCCCCTGCTGTGGTTTTGGTTTTTCCCCTCTTGGCAGTGCTATGCTTTTGGGAAATTAAACAGCAGTTGTTATGTTTGCTCACTGTGTTATACCGTAACAGATACTTGAAGGTAAGTTGTTGTATTCATGTGACTGGTTCCACAGGAGCACTGTCTGCAGTGGTAGGGCTATCAAACCTCTCAGATTCAGAAAGGCGCACATAGTGTTAATCCTTTGTTTACCTAAGGCAAGACTAAACACAAACACACAGGCACAGCTTGTACTGTGTATTTTACATTTGAAACCCACTGATAAGAAGTGAGAAACCAGGGCGGGGCACTTACTTGCTTTCAGTGGATTGTTTAGGGGGTGGAATAGTTAATGCCTGCCGAGGCATTTTATTGTGTCCCTGAGAGAGGTTGATTGAGTTACAGCATAACACGAGGGCAGGAAAACAAAATGGTGGCAAAGGAGAGAGAGAATGGTCCCTTGTGGCAAGGAAACAACCTCCGATGAAGTGAGCTGTAGCTCACCAAAGCTCATGCTCAAATAAATTGGTTAGTCTCTAAGGTGCCACAAGTACTCCTTTTCTTTTTGCGAATACAGACTAACACGGCTGTTACTCTGAAACCTCCTAATAGGTTTCAGAGTGGTAGCCGTGTTAGTCTCTGTCAGCAAAAACGAGGAGTCCTTGTGGCACCTTAAAGACTAACAAATTTATTTGGGCATAAGCTTTCGTGGGCTAAAACCCACTGAAAAATACAGTAAGCAGTAAATATATATTACAGCACATGAAAAGATCGGTGTTGCCTTACACCCATGTAAGTGGGGGGTCATTGCTAACGAGGCCAATTCAATTAACCTCCTAATAACTACACATATCCTGTACTAGCAATAATGCTGGGTTACAGAAAGACGTGGGCAATTGAGTTGTTCTCAGGCGGCGTGTGAAACTTCCCCTCAGGAGCAAGTCTCCCTGCTTAGTGGTGTAGTGATCTGAGCCTTTTTGATTTTAGCAAATCTAGACTTGGAAGTGTGATGTGCCGTTCTGTTTGTACAGAGTGTTTGTGGTTAAAGGGCTCGGCCTGTAAAAATAAGGCCGGTTTACACCTAACACCTAGGGTATGTCTACACGGCGGGCACTACGGCGGGCACAGCTGCAGCCACGCTGTTGTAGCGTAGCCACTTCCTGGAATGACAGAAGTGTTTTTTCCGTCGCTGTAATAAATCCACCCCCTCAAGGGGCAGTATCTAGGTCAATCAAAGATTTTTTCTAATGACCTAGCAGCGTCTACACTGTGGGTTAGGTTGGCTTAATTCTATCTCTCGAATTTTTCACACTCCTGAGCAATGTACCTAGGTCGACCAATTTTTCAGTGTAGACTAGGCTTTAGGTGTATGCTGAGTGGCTTGTTGGTGCCAGCTAGCAAAGGGCTCACAACTCTGTGTCAGCAACTCCTGTCAGGCCTGACAAACTCACTACACCTAAATGCTTCTTTCATAGTATTTACCCAGAAAGGTTTGTCTGAGGTGTCGCATGGAATCTCATGTCATACTGATACTCACCATCGGGCGATGTACATACAGGTGACACTTAAGAAATTGTGTGTATGTACTGAAAGTATGTCTTGGAATCTGTCCCCCAGGCAGGGTTGGCAAATTGGTTTTGCCAGACAAAGGGCTGTGGAATAACCTGCCTCAGTTCATGTATATATTAAGCATTGTAAAGCGAGCACAGAGGAAGCCCCATCTGCATGTAAAAACAGGAAAAAATACGTCATCGGGTGCGTTGGGTAAGGGGGTGAAGAGTGAAAGGAGTATGTGCCTTGGAGCCAGTGCCCCAGAAAAGAAACCGTCGGTCTGTTACTCAGTGACCAGAGAGGTTGAAGCATTTGCCCCTCTGACATGTACATTGGCCAAACCGGACAGTCTCTATGCAAAAGAATAAATGGACACAAATCTGACATCAGGAATCATAACGTTCAAAAACCAGTAGGAGAATGCTTCAACCCCTCTGGTCACTCAGTAACAGACTTCAGGGTGGCAATTTTGCAACAGAAAAGCTTCAAAAACAGACTCCAACGAAAACTGCTGAACTGGAATTAATTTGCAAACTAGATACCATTAACTTGGGCTTGAACAGAGACTGGGAGTGGCTGGGTCATTTACACAAATTGAATCTATTTCCCCATGTTAAGTATCCTCACACCTTCTTATCCACTGTCTGAAATGGGCCATCTTGATTATCACTCCAAAAGTTTTTTTTCTCCTGCTGATAATGGCGCATCTTAATTAATTAGCCTCTTACAGTTGGTATGACAACTTGCACCTTTTCATGTTCTCTGTATGTATATGTATCTTCTTACTATATGTTCCATTCTATGCATCTGATGAAGTGGGCTGTAGCTCCTGAAAGCTTATGCTCAAATACATTTTTAGTCTCTAAGGTGCCACAAGTCCTCCTGTTCTCTAAGGCCCAGATGTAGACGCCATTAGGTCAACAGAAGAATTCTTTTATGGATCAGTCGGAGGAATGGACTAACTACAGTGACAGAAAAACCCCTTCCATCACTGTAGCAAGTGTCTACACTATGTTGCTACTGTGACACAGCTGCTGCTGCACCATGTATGTGCCACCGTAGCATCTGTAGTGTGGACATAACATAAGAATAAAGGATTTTGGACACCTGGAACGCTCTCGAATGTGATGGGAGCTTGACCTCCTCCCATCCATGCTTGGTCTTCAGCGTGTGAGGTGATAGCTAGAGTGGGGTCATCCCAAAGAGCTCAGAATCTAATCAGAAGACAGGCCAAAAAAATGATGAGAGTAGAAACATCTTAATGTATTTTCCACTTGAAATCTGTGCCCTGGAGGATGTGGGTGAAGCACTGTTTTCTGCGCTCATTGTAGTTCCCTTCTTCCTTCCTTTTTGGCTGTTTGTCTACAAGGTCTTTCTCTTCTCCACTGATCCAGCTGCTGGGACACAATCACCTTTCTCCCAAGGGAGGTGACTTCTGGTGACGCTCTGTTCCCTTGGACGCACCACCATGTCCTACCCACTGGGAAGTTCAGTGATTCCCACTTTGCCAGGTCTGTTTGCTCATCACTCCCAGCTCTGCCTTTTGAAGTAGGGAGTACTTACATGTGAGCAAAGCTGGAAATCTCTGACACGGGAGTGAAGCGCACTGCCAGACACAGGTGCATGTGGGCAGCGCTCTCCCCCACTGCTATGGAAAAACTGCATTTCTCATACTTCTGACATAGGCACTGAGCAGCATCACTGACACCTCAGTCTGGGAGACCCACAAATACCACCAAGGAAGCTGTCTGGGAAGGAAGGATGACATTTGGCCCCAAGACAGTGCTGCTTCCATTGCGCTATGAGGGGGATGCATTACTGATGGCAGACTAATAATTGCCAGTGAGCATGGTGGGCACAACAAAGTTCTGGAGGGGAGAAGATTGAATTTGTGCTTGCAGGGAATAGAGGAACTTAGTGGATGGTGGTGTCTCTTGAGCTGAGGTTAGGGTATACTGTCTGTGAATATCCAGGATTCCAAGCAGATTAATGGAGAGACAAATCTCCTCTCCGGGGATCATAGCATCATAGAATATCAGGGTTGGAAGAGACCTCAGGAGGTCATCTAGTCCAACCCCCTGCTCAAAGCAGGACCAATCCCCAATTAAACCATCCCAGCCAGGGCGTTGTCAAGCCTGACCTTAAAAACCTCAAAGGAAGGTGATTCCAAACTCATCCTTTCTATTAAGAGGGTGCAACTTGCATTAACTTCTGTGGGAGTTTTGCTCCCTTATCCCAAGGACTGGATTTAGTCCCAGATCTCATAGTGGGAGAGGGAAATGTGTTCCAACTGGAAGAGGTGGATACTTGGAATGTGTCTCTACTGCGTACTTAACTTGAGAGGAGGAAGGCAAGGGTCTGTGTAGGTCTAGCAAGCTAGAGGAGCCAGTTACTGATACTGGATGATGCTGATTGGAGCACACTCTCATATCCAGAGCTCAGAGCTTGAGGTCCAGGTTCCGTAATAAGAGGAAGGCCTGTGTAAGGAGGGAGGATAGGTGTTGTAGACTGCGTTCCAGATATCACGGGTGAGGAGCGGCGAACTTGTCCACCAAAGTGAGTTATGGTCTGCGATGGGGGGAACCAGGCCAAGCTGGTGGATGGTTGCAGCAGCTCTGGTTGAGCCAGAGAGTAAATAGGTGGTTGAGCCTGGTCCAGGATCTACAATCAAGTGGACAAGGAGGCAGGTGCAGCAATGGACCCCTAAATTTACTTGATGTGTTAGACTTCTTCCCATCGATGCTTCCACTCTGTAAGGACATAATTTTTGGCTCCTTGGCAGTGCAGCACTGTCGTCGAAGAGTGCATGAGCTGCCATAGCAAACGGGTGTCAAGAGATCAGCAGTGGCATCCCAACCTGGCCACAGGGAGTCCTCTCCTGACTGTGGAGCAGAACTTCAAATAGCAAAATCAGAAAATGCAAAATTGGAGCTGTTTGGACAGACTGTTGGTTTATCACAGTTGGACTCTTCCTTATACATGCAGGAGTTGAGTAAATGAGACAAAATAGCTAGTCAGAAAGTGCTACAGGGATAAGCCGCTTGTGTGTTTTGTGGTGTTGGAAAAATAAAGATCAAGCACAACCCAAAAAGTGGTTGGTGTACTTGTGAGTCGAATGTAGTGGAACTGCAGTGACCGGTAGTACTCAGCTGATGGCTGTGTGAAACAAGGAAAACACCACCTTTGTTAGGTAACAGCTGATCCGAACGCAGCCCCATCCTTTCTAACCAAGCACATGGAATGCCTTTTTGGCTCCGCTTTAGTAGACCATCAGCTCCATTAAGCAACAGATTTGCCAGTTCTCTAGAGGTTGCTCCAGTGCAACTGTAATGTGTCTCTTGTCTCACACACACTCACACTGATGCATGCACATACAGTTTCATGTACTTAACATTTGCAAATCGCCATAAATGAGAAGCTAGGGGCATGCAGCACTTACTGCTTTCGTGTTAGATTGTTAAGCGTATGGAGTAGTTAATAATGCCTGCCCCAGTGTTTTTAGTGGGGCAGGCATGAATAACTATTAATTTTATAGTGCTTGCTTGAGTTGCAGCAGAACACAGGAGGGCAGGGGAGGGAAATGGTGGCAGAGGAGAGAATGGTGCCTCGTGCCAAGGAGGCAACCTTCTAATAATTACAAATAGCCTGTGCAGCACTATCAGTAATACTGGGTTGCAGAAGGACATGACAGCTGAGCTGTTCTCAAATGGCATGTGGAGCTTGACTTTCCCAGCAGTATATCCCTCCTTTCTTGTTAATCACAGAGCCAACCTCAGCTTTTTATCATGCTTCCTAATTTAATTTAATATTATTTGTCTTTAATTTTGGAGATTTTGGGGGAAATTACTCCTGTTTGCTGCTAATAATAATTAAAAGGGGGGGGGGGCAGGAGAGGAATGCGTTCCCACCAGAGCCACTACCCAAGGACAGAACTAAAACAGGATTGATCTTATCTTGGATGATTTCAGTGCATCTGTTGCTAGGACCATCCAACTCCTGGCATGAAAAGGTTTTTAAAAATAGACTAAATATAGGCTGATTGGTTAGGAGCATTTCCCTGGGCCAGTGCTACTGCCCAGAACACTGTGGATTCAGAACAACCTTCTTTCCCTCTTCCCTCCTCCCCTCAGTACCCAGGCACCAAACCAGCTCAGTTCATCATGCTGTTAGCAATTATAATACAGAGATGTAAGATGTGTTGACTACAAGACCTTGCTCTGAGATGAGGTGAGATCACCAGGAACAAAATGATCATTACAGGCCATTCATGTCGGCAGAGTTTATGCTCCCATGTTTGCTTGCAAGCAAAAACAGTAGCTAATTTGCAAGGCAGCCTTTTGTAAAGGGGCCTTTTGATCAATGATTGCCTGTGTTAATGTTTCAGTAGGCTATTGATTCCTGCAACAGCTTTTGTTCCCTAAATTTATGTGTGATGGGTTTCGGCAGCACACACTATGCATGTTTGATTAAAGTTCAATTGACTTCACTCGTGGTGAAGCCGGGAGCCGTTTCGCTCTCTGTTTGTAGAACCAAAGCTTTCTGTGACATGTTCTTTTGTTTGTGCCCAAGCCCCTGCCACCCATGCAGTCACCAAAATGCGGTTCCTAATCCTCCCAGATTCACTCCACTCCATCATTTAATCCCTTAGGTAGACAGAATAGTATTTGATGGCAAGGCACCTAATAAAACCTGGGTTGGAATTTGTGTACATATGTTCCGTTGGGAGAATAATATTAAAATCCTACTTACATACTTCCTCGTTGATTTTTAACCCTGTGGTTGTGACTGAAGGTTGAGTCATTTAGTGAGTCATGTATCTGAAGCTCCAGAAATAAATCTTAACTATAGTTCATTAACTCTTGTGATCACCCATTTCTTTAGTCTCTGCTAAGTGAGTCTGTTTCATTAATAATGTTAAAATTTGAGTCTTCGTACAGATTTTTGAAGGATCAGTTTGGAATAAGATGTATGTTTCTGAAGTGGGCTTTACCCCGAATATAGGCAGGGTTAGTTTTCAAAGGATCTTTGTTTAATGGCCAATGCCCTTCATTCCTAGTTGTTACTCATTTTTACCAAAAATATTTCAGGGTTTTATAAAAGCTATTCTGTTTTTACCAATTTCCCCCCAAAATTTTTACCACTCAATTACATAAAAATACAGATTATTTTTAAAAATCCAATCCATTGCATTAGTAGATGTGTTTATGTTAATAAATTAGTCTCCGTGTAAATGCGAGACTGTCTGGTCAAATAAGGTAGTGTTGTGGAAGGTAGAAACACACACATGTGTGTTTGTGCACATCAGTGTTCAAATCCTAAAAAACAAGTGCCGGAACACCCTGGATCAGGCTCCCTGCTCCAGAAGGAAGGATTGCGGCTTGATACCCTGGGTTAACTCAGCTATCCTCTCTCTTCCCAGATTCTTGAAGGTGTCCCTGGGGCCAGGAGGATCCCTGGACCTTGCTTTCTGCTCCGGAAGGAGGGGTGGCAGCTCAGTAACTTGGGCAGGCCCCAGTGTGCCCCTATATACCTAGCTTCCCACTCTGGAAGGAAAGTTTGGGCCGCCCAGGTAACCGAGCTGCCATCTCTTCATTTGTGAGCCCAGAAGAGATTGAGGAGATGGTGTGAAGAGATGACACTTTTGCTTCTTCATCCTCTTCCACCTCCGGGCCCACTGTTGTCTTTATTCCTTTTTTCTTGTCCTCCCATCCCCTGGTATTAACCCCAATATTTACCCAGAAAACTGTGAAGTTATTTTTTGCACCAATTTTCACCTTTAAAAAAAAATTGTAACAAATACTGATAAATTCCTGGGAAATTTTAAAATAAAAACCGAAAGCAAAGGGCCTTGTTTATGGTGCAGCGTGTGCTTCAGTAATTTAATTTCCCTCAGGACTTGGTGGGTTTGCCACATGTAAATACAGCCCAGATTGATTCGCATTTCCTGTTTTTGATGGGAAATGGGGACACTGGTTTGCGGTCTTTGGTTAACACATCAGAGGATGCGTCTTCATCCACAGATGCAGAGTTGAGATTTACTGACTTCTCCCTGACATTGACACCAAGGGTTTGATAAAGATACATTTGTAGGTAAAGTGTGACTGGTAAGTTTGCTTAAGATTTGCTGGCTTTGAGGCGAGGTCTAGCAAAGTATAGTGCTTTAATTATGTCACTCAAGGGTGTGGAAAATCCACCGACCTAAACTCTGGTGCAGGCAACGCTGTGTTGACGGGAGGGCTTCTCCCATCAGCGTAGCTACCACCTCTTGGGGAGGCAGAGTACCTGTACCCTCTCTCGTCAGCGTAGGTAGCATCTTCACTAAGCGCTACAGCAGAGGACTGCACCAATGCAGAGCTGTAAATGTGGACAAGCCCTGAAGAGCATTGTATGAACTCTCCATGGAATTTCAGTTGCCCCTGGCAATAAATTGTCTCTCCAGTTTGACGAACAGTAGTGCTGAATAGATTTCAGGTCCACTTTGATGGGGTCAAAAATAGTTTCTAAAGCATCTGCATTAATTGAGTGTAATACGGTTTCGTGATTAGAGCAGGGAACAGTGTGTCAGGACACCTAGTTCTGTCCCTGCATCTACCACTGGCTTAGGCTACGTCTACACTTAAAACGCTACTGCGGTGTTGCTGTAGCGCTTCAGTATAAATGCTCACTACAGTGATGGGAGGGTTCTCCCATCGCTGTCGTTAATCCAGCCTCTTTCCCCCACCCCCGCAAGGGGCGGAAGCTAGGTCGATGAAAGAATTCTTCTGTCCACCTAGCGCTTGTCTACACCAGGGCGTAGGTCAACATAGTCTCTTGGGTGTGGCTTTTTCAGACCCCTGAGGTGTAGCTGTGCCAGTGTAAGACTCCAGTGTAGGCCAGCCCTTATTCCGTGCTCTTGGCCGACTCTCAGTTCCCAAGGCCTGATCTACACTAAAAAATTAGGTCGACCCAGTTAGATCGCTCAGCGATGTGAAAAATACACACCCACCCACCCGCCCCGGAGTGATGTAGTTAAGATGACCTAACCCCTGATGTAGACAATGCT
Organism: Lepidochelys olivacea; assembly: GCF_965140295.1. Lineage (NCBI taxonomy): Eukaryota > Metazoa > Chordata > Testudines > Cheloniidae > Lepidochelys > Lepidochelys olivacea. The sequence continues at coordinate 20,979,489 of NC_140428.1, forward strand.
AGGTCCATGGAAGAATTCTTCTGAGGACCGAGTTCCCAACTCTTGGGGAGGTGAGTCACCTCCCGAGATGGCAGAACCCCTCCCGTTGGTGTAGGTAGGGTCTATGCTGAAATGCATCAGTGGTGCAGCTGTGTTGCTGTCGTATTCCAAGTCTAGATAAGCCCTGAGTGGCTGTATTTACCCATTGGTATTGGATGATGATGATGATGATACCTGCCTACTTCACTTTTGGAGACTCTGGAAAACTGAGTAGGTTTTTTTCATGAGGATTCTTGTGTCCTACCTAATCTAGGGCTGTAGCTAATTTTTTCTCTCTCACACACAAAGTGTCACTCTGGAATTGGTTGGGCGTGGGTATCATTTTAATGTTGGTAAATCTGCATCAGTTGCACTCACTATCAGTGCATAACAATACATCCGTTCTGTCTGCTATCCAAAATCCTTGTGGTTGTGTGCTTCATCCAGAGTTCTCTATTTTAAGTTAAGCATCTTTAAAATCCTTAAGTGGTGTCCGATAATTTCTGTCTTGTCACTGTTTGCGATGTTCTGTACCCAGATTATGCTGTTACTGCTTGTTCTAGGCCATTGGAAGTTTTGACTGAGGAAGGCATCTTTAGTACAGAGTTAACTCAAGTGATCTACGCTGAGTAAAGACGGCAGGATTTGGCCCTGAGAGAGAGAGAGACCATTTTTTGTGGGCAATTTAGGCATGTTTGTTTTGATGTTGATTTTCAAGGGACTAGTTAGAACTTCTCTGTTTCTCTGGCAACTTGAAAGAAACAACACCTTTTACCTTAGAGGCAGACAAGTCGCCAGAAAATGATCGGGATTTCAAAGTAAAAGAATGGAGATTAAAACCACATGCTGTTCTTTAGCTCAGCATTTCATCCACTAGTTGAAATATCATCTGCTCTAGGTTTTTGAATGTAAGCCAGATTCATTATGCTGTGAAATTATCACGAGCTTCCCTGGGTGTGCTCCTTTACCTGCCTAGTTAACTTCGATGTGGGCATATATATTTAGATTAAAGTTTGGCTTGCTTTAATATGGTTGAATAATACGGTTACCGCTTATGCTCAGTCATGTTTTTATTCTAACATTCTACTTTTCAAACAGGAGTGTATTTAATGCTTGGGGCGTATTAAGATGGGCAGGATATCATCTATTTGAACTGATCCCACTCTCACTGAAAGTGCCAGGGTTCTTTAAGCTTTTACATGGCTTTTACAGCAAATTGGAGAGCTGGTACCTCTAGCAGTTCAGTGCCTACTAATTCTTTGCAGAGGTATTGATATAGTGCTTAAAGTAAAGAGCTCCCCCTGCTGAATCACCAATACATGCACTTCCTGCAGTATGAAAGTGGTGGCTGGAGACTTCCCACCCAACTACTTTAAAAAAAAAAAAAAAAGTTTTGAAATTTGCTTCCCCAGAAAAATATCTGTTTCTCTTCTAGCCAAGGGAATTTGTCTGTCTGAAAATATACCCTTAAGCTTTTTCTTTTGTGTGCGTGGGACAGGGAGAGAGAAAAGGGCTGACAAGTCAGCTGTGCGTGCCCCTCTAACATATTCCTTCTGTGTTTACAGGGAGAACTAATCACTTTCTATTACTATTGGAAGAAAACGCCTGAAGCAGCAAGTTCCCGAGCCCACCGTAGGCATCGAAGGCAGGCTGTGTTTCGGAGAATTAAGACTCGAACTGCTTCCACTCCAGTCAGCACTCCCTCCAGGCCCCCCTCTAGCGAATTCTGTAAGTGGCAGCTAAAAGCAGCGCATTTATCTTTGTTTAGATGGATAGAACTGCAGTAATGTAGTGGCTCTCTGCCTTCAGCCGAAAAAAGCAAGAAAATGGAGTTCAGGCTGTTGGCTTCTCCTGTTCCCACACCATTATGCCTGAGTATAGCAGGTGTCTGTGATCAGCAAGTGATGTTTTGTACCACGTGCAATGCAGCGCTTAGGCACAGAAGCCCAGTGTAAGGATGGAGACTTTGACCTGGCTCTAAATTTCCCTGTTTGTCATAGTTGCTTGTGTATGTTGAATTTTCCCTGGGATTATTCCAAGAACTGCGCTTAGAAAAGGCAAGAAATAAAGCAAACTTTCCCCCTGCAAGCTGTGTTCCATGACCATACTTTCTGTTCTTTACAACTAATGCCATGTTATAGTCAATATTGCTATATCTTCACAAATTTAAGGCTACATCTACACTACACTCTGTCAGCATAATGTATGTGTCTCTGCGGTGTGAAAAACCACCTCCCTGAGCGACATAAATTACACCGACGTAGCGCTATGCACACGAGTGCTAATGTTGGTGCGAGAGCTTCTCCTGGCAGCAAAGCTTCTGCAGCTCTCAGGCGTGGTTTTATTATGCCAACAGGAGAGCTCTCCTGGCAGCATCGAGCGTCTTCACCAGACGGGTGCTGCATCAGGCCAGCTATGCCGCTGCAGCACTGTCTATATAGACGTGGCCTTAGAAGCACCATGATATTGATTATTCAGGTGCTTTTGGCTCAAAGAATAAACAGAGCCCAATGCAGTCTAGCACATCACTAAGTGTTATAGCACCACTGATCTCAGTGTGGTTGTAAGGAATATATCATCGTATAAAAGGCTAAAGATTCCCTTAAAGTTTTAATCCCTTTTTATGGACTAAATCCAGCAACTTATCACCCCACCAACTCCAGTTCAGAAATGTCGCCAAAATAATTGGAAGGGTTTCATAGTAGGGTTTTTGGGATGGGGAAGGGGGAGGATGCATCTAATGAAGTGAGCTGTAGCTCACGAAAGCTTATGCTCAAATAAATTCCTTAGTCCCTAAGGTGCCACAAGTACTCCTTTTCTTTTTGCGAATAAATAAAATGTTATTCAGTCATAAAATGTACCCTTTAAGGAATGATTGCACTGGACTCTTGTTGTGCCTTTGTCCAGAAGGATCACAAAGCACTTTACACACTACCAAACTATATATAAGAATCTCTTTACCCACCTGTGAAATTCAGCCATCTTCGGGGTGAAACACGGCATTTGAACACATTTGTTCAGATATTTAGTTTGAAGAGAAGTCCTTGTTGCAGAAACACATGCATGTTCTATTTGAGTACACAAAAATGCTACGCATCTTGTTGAAGACAGGAAGTTAAAAAAAAAAAAAAAGACTCTTCTCCAGTTAAAACTGCAGGGGGTGGAATTTAGGTCTATAGAATATTAATATCTGATGTGGAATTTGGCCAGAAACGTTAAGTGAACATCATACTCTTGAAAATTGCCCTGAGACTTAATTTCCGGCAATTACTGAGGCTATCAGCCTTGTTTCACGTGAATGATGGCACCTCCAGAGGCACAGCTAGAAATGTTGCACCATAAATGGTTATTCAGTCAACTAGTGTAAAATAAAACAGCCTTCTGATTTTCCCTTTTCCTTCATTTCTTTGCTCACTCAGTGGACTTGAGCTCAGCCAGCGAAGATGATTTTGACAGCGAGGACAGCGAACAGGAACTGAAGGGTTACGCCTGCCGTCACTGCTTCACAACCAGTATGCACTTGATGTATCTCCTTGCCTTGTGCTCAACACCGCTTCATCCAAGGAAGCGCGGTTTTCATGCATGTATGGCTGTGCTAAAAACGTAATGACGGATCAGCCAAAATATGCACCATTCTAGCAGAGTTAATCGTGATTTACCATTGCAAATTAGTATTACTGTGATGGGAGAGGATCCTGGAAGTTAGACATTTATGCAGTCATGCATACATGTCTAAACAGAGTCCCTTATATAATCCATTTACTGTATAGCAAATCAGTATTGGACTGTGACTGTCAGATACATAACACAAATTCATGATGCATCAAGGCTTTTCTGCGTCAGCTTCACTCCTGTAAGTACTCCTGAAAGCCCTCTGATGCTTGTGCACGTGCACAGAGTGCATGCTTAGAGCCCGGAGGTGAGTAAGGGAAGGGAGAAATGAAATGTTCATGAAGCATTTAGCTTTTAGAAACCAAGAGCTTGAAGAAAGAATAGCTGCCTAACAGACTCCCCAAATGCAGCAGAAGAGTCATTTTTTTCTTTTATTATTTTTCAAAGCAGCAGGTGTCTATTTAATTAAAAAATAGTCTGTAATTGAGCATGGTAAATGTTCACGGAAACATGAAGTCACCCTGGAACAGGCAATGATTTCCAGAGAAACCTTAGGCTTAGTCACCTGTAAAGGCTGGTAGTGTTCCAATTTGTATTAAATTTAAAGTGCAGGTGTTCGATATCTAATAGATTGTGTATTTCCAACAAAAGCCTCCAAGGACTGGCACCACGGCGGTCGCGAAAACATCTTGCTGTGCACTGACTGCCGCATCCACTTCAAGAAGTACGGAGAGCTCCCGCCCATCGAGAAACCAGTGGACCCTCCGCCCTTTATGTTTAAGCCTGTCAAAGAGGAAGATGATGGACTCAGCGGAAAGCATAGCATGAGGACGAGGCGGAGTCGAGGCTCGGTAGGCCCGTCCCCCTTCGTTACCTGTGCATTCAGGCTCCTCCCTGAAGGAGAGGTGCAGGTTGGAAAGTTCCAAGTGTGGAGAGTCGTATTTGCAAATAGGCTTCTAAAGCTGCACTTACAATCTCTTCCCTGCCACTCTGCTTTGGGGCATTCCTGCCATACTTGTAGACACAAAAATACAGTTGCACGTGTGCAGAATTTTGGAGGCCTTTTTGAAAAATTGGCCTGAGGTAACTCCCCTTGGAGAGTTCTAGTCACACTTGGTGTATATTTAATGTCTCAAACACAAATCCTTCTTTTTTGTTGAATGAATGCCATCATCAAAGAAGGTAAATGACCAGAATATGCGGCAGAATTCACACTGGTACCTGTCTTCCTGCTTGCTGGATTCTTTCAGCAGTAACCCTGGGACACATTTTCAAGGAAGAATTTTAAAAGTTTAAATGCTACTTCTCTTTGTGCTTACCATACATTCTCCCCACACCACTGAAGTTAAAAATCTCATTGCCTAAATAGACAATAATCACAGTCTTTGACGTAAAGGTATGGTATTCTGTCCCAAAAGGCTTTGCCCACAGTAATGTGCTGAGAGCATTGCTGAAGTGGAGCCACTTGTGGAGAGCCAACTTACTGCTCAACAGGGTTGGAGGGGAAACTTCAGCTTGTTTGGGGCTGGCCATCCGTAAACCCTGATTGATTGGGACTGTCAGACAGTAACAGCTTTCTTTTTTCACTAGCCTCCCCTCTCCACCTTTCTGGTCACATTAATGTTGTCATTGCTGCCGAATACCTTGTCAGGTTGCGCTGTCAGCTCAAGTTGGCTTCCTTATTTTTATGGTAGCCATCCATCCAAACAGCTGCTAAATTAGGAGGGAACAGATGAAACGGCATTAATTATTGCTACATAATCTACTGTGATTCTCATTGCGTAGCAGAAACACATGGAAGCTTTTAGTGGTTTTAGGAACTGCACTGGCCTACCTGAATGCCTTATCTCTTTTGGTCACTCTCATATCTGTCTTGGTTTATGCCAGCAGATTTCTTTTTTAAGATGGAACATTGGGGCGGGGAGGCTTCCCCTCCCCCTCACAAAGAGATGCCTAGCATGTGAACAGCAGCTGTGGGAACATCTTTGTAATGTTCTCATTTCCAGCAGACACTACTTAATAAAATAAGCAGCACTTCATGATTTTGGGTAGGCAAGTTAAGGATTTGCCTCTTGTCATTTTAAACCCAGATGAGCCTTCCTGGACAAATTGTAAAAACATTTAACGCTCTTGGTTTTTCATTTCTCAGGCACTGAGCTAGAGTGCTCATCCTTGCAGTAACTTGGGGGAAAAGCAAAAGGTTTGGGAAAATACTGGTTTATTTATATGCTTTTTATTTGTATTAAATTGATAGATGTCTACACTACGTAGTGGTCGTAAAAAGCAGCCAGCCAGCCCTGATGGTAGAGCCTCGCCCACTAACGAAGACATCAGATCCAGTGGCCGCAACTCTCCCAGTGCTGCTAGCACCTCCAGCAATGACAGCAAAGCAGACTCTGTGAAGAAGTCCACCAAGGTAAAAGTTGCTTGAGATTCGCTGTCCTTGGTTCAGGATCTGGGCTGCTTTCAGTTCAGTGAATTCAGCTTAGGAGCTTGGAGCAGGCCAAAGACCTAGGTTTGACCTGGGGATTTTTGCTTTCCTGCCTGTACAGAAGGCCTGGGATTTGGATCTGAGGGTAGATGTTGCTCCTCATTGTTCCAGTGATCAGAGCTGTTCTATACATACAGGCGGACGCGTAATGGTGATGAGCAGATTTTTTTTTTTTTAAATAAACACACACTCTATATATACTAAAGAAGTGAATGGCCAACGCCTCAGGCATCCTCTGGTACTTTTTTTCTGAAAGCACTCCCAGACCCACAAACCTGACATTTTAGACTTTCAATAAGCACAAAGACTCTCACAAGAAGTTACTAAAGAAACAAAGTAGTCATGGGGCAAAGAGCACAGCATTGTGATGAACTGAAAGCTGGCAAAGAGACAGGACACAGAAGGAATGAGTGGTCAGTTTTCATAGTGGCAGAAGGTTAACAGCAGGGTGCCTTCAGGTTCCATGCTAGGACTGGTGGTGGTTACCGTATTTATCTATAGTCTGGAAAAGTGGGTGAGGGGGAAAGGTGGCAAAATTTGCAGGCAGCACAAAATTAGTGAAGTTCAGAGAAGAGCGTGAGGATGACTTCAAAGGGACTCACCATGCTAAGTAAATGAGCAACACCATGATAGCTGAAATTCAGCGTTGATAAAGGCAAAGTAATGTATGTTGGAGGGCGAATCTGAAGTAGTCATGAACCTTAGAGTTCTTAATTAACCCCGTGTCAACTCAGAAAAGGGACTTCAGCATTAATTTAGACAGCACACCCAAGATCTCTGCTCAGTGTATACCTTCAGTTAGCAAACAAACAGTGTTACGAGGCATGAGGAGTGTGATGTAGAATCATACAATAAATATAATGCCATTATATAAATCAATGATACTTCCTCATCTGAAATATCACCCTATCTCAAAAGGATATTGTGGAATTAGAGGAAATTCACAGAAGGCTGACAGGAATGATTAGTGACATGGAAAAAACCTCTGCTGGAGAGAGATTGAAAGATTGTGATTTAGAAAGGAGAAAAATGAGAGAGGATATGATAAAAGTATATAACATAACTAATAGTCTAGAGAAGGTAGGATCGGGAACATCTGTTCTTGCCTCATAACACAAAAACTAGGGGGACAGTCAGTGAAATTAAATTTAAAAAGGGGCATGTTGAAAACTGATAAAAATATTTTTCATACATGGTAATCAGACTGTGGAACTCATTGCCATATGATATCAAGACTGAGAACTTAGCCAGATTCTAGGAAATCGAACGTTTATATGGATAACAAGAATATCGAATGTTACACCTCGTGCTAACAAACAATGTTGTAAGGGATATAAAACTTCACATTTCAGGGCTTTAGCCAGTCTCATGGGGGCACAGATTATCCCACATCTCCCTGCTGCAAGGTTCTTGCACTTTCCTCTGAAGCTTCTGGTGCTGGCCACTGTCAGACACAGGATATTGGATTAGACAGACCTTGGGTCTGATCTTGTCTGGCAAATTGTATGGGACTTCTTATGGCATTTGGACCTTAATATAGGTCAAAGGGGTAGGACCAGCACTTCCCTTTTAAATATATTCCTGTTTAGAAATGTGAGTTTAAAATAATGTCTTGATAAGTGTTCTGTTCAGCTTGTCCACTTACTCCCACTAGCCTGTGTAACGAATGCTGTGAGGGACTTACTTGCAAGCTGCCTCCCAGCTTGATGTCCTCCGAGGCAGAACTGTAGCTTCATTCTGGGCCCCCCGCTATGTTTGGACATGAAAGCCTATGGGGAACAGCTCCTACCAGATGGGAAGTGCCTCAGCAGCTCCAGAACGCAGATCCCTGTCCTCCCCTTCGAACAGGGGAGGAGGCATATTGACTAAATTAACCTCTGATCAGCTTTCCGCCTCCATAGGAACTTTCCTGGGTGGTTAGCATTAGTATGAAGCCTCCCAGTGTGAGTAAGTGCTCCATTTAGCGTCACTTTAACTTCCCTAATAAACTGTTCCTGTCTGTTCTTTTTGTGGCAGAAGATAAAAGAAGAGGCATCTTCTCCTCTCAAGAGTTCCAAGCGCCAGCGGGAAAAGACAGCATCTGACACAGAGGAACCTGAGAGAACCAACGCCAAAAAATCCAAAACTCAAGTGAGTCCCTGTGGTAGAGCGACAGTCCTGCCTGTTGCCCTCTGAACTGGATGTGCACTCCTCTGGTGGCTAACATTGGCCACCACCATCTCCCCCCAGTATAGAGAGAATCTAAAATCCAAACCCAAAAACAAACCAGAAACACAACATTGATTTAAACTGCTTCCAAAATGCCAGAACAGCAAATAGTAATTTAATCTGTGGCTGGAAAGCAACCCACTTCTTAATGCGTTCCTTCTGCCGGGAGAGGAAGGGAAGGACGTGGGTAGGGATTGATGCCCAAGCATGTTGTCTTTTTCCATATTAGTATCTCCAGAGTCTTAGCACAGTTTGATTTTAGCTTTTTTTTCTTTTTGTTAACCTGTGTCCAAATTTTATTTCGGTGTCAGTTTTTTTCTCTTCCCTACACCTCTCAACAACAAACTGGAAGGAAACCAAAGTGAGAGCCCTCTTCAGATAGGTCTAAAATTAACCTGAGTCCCTGGCCACAGTAGCCCTAACAGAACATAATGTATCTGAAGTCACTCTCAGGCCTTGTGTTTTAAATATAAATGTAATTGGGGGAAATGCAGCTGACCAAAAAGTTCTAGGAAACCAGTTAAGTCTGCGAGTCCCTGAATTTTGTATACGTAATGCCTGACATTCTTAGTCCATTTGAAATTGGCCAGGTTCACCCCATAGTATTGGATCTAGGAGTTTCTAGCCCTCAGTCCTGTATGTTGGCATCCCCTGTACTGCAGGGTTTATTTACAGTGAGGGCTATGGGGTGGCTGGGCAGTAGTGTAGCATATAAATGGGGGTGGCTGGAATTAAGCTGGCAAAACCAGTGGGAGTGGGTAGCTCTCCTTCACCATATCAGTGATTATAAGGAGACCTTTCCCCCGTCTCAACAGGAGATCAGCAGGCCAAACTCTCCCTCGGAGGGCGAGGGGGAAGGCGAAAGCTCGGATAGTCGCAGCGTCAACGACGACGGGAGCAGTGATCCAAAGGACATTGACCAGGACAATCGAAGCACGTCGCCCAGTATCCCCAGCCCCCAGGACAATGAGAGTGACTCGGATTCATCTGCTCAGCAGCAGATGCTCCAGGCACAGAATGTCCCTACCCAGGCTCCACCTTCTACCCCGCCCGTTTCAACACCGTTACCAACACCCATACCCGCAGCATCAAGCACCCTTACAGCTCCCCTGCAGGTTTCACCGTCAGTGTCTCAGCCTCCCAGCCAGCCCCCAGCACCACCACCTCACTCTCACATACAGCAGGCCCCTGCTTTGCACCCTCAGAGGCTCCCTTCACCGCACCCGCCGCTGCAGCCTTTGACTGTGTCTCAGAGTCAGCCCCAGGGTCCTGCCTCATCACAGCCACATTCACAACCTCCACTTCATGGCCAGGTCCAGCCTGTCCCTCATAACCTGCAGGCCCAGCCTCTCCTGCCTCATCCAGTACCTCCTCAGCCTTTCCCTCTCCCCACACAGCCTTCTCAGTCTCAGGTTCCCCTTCAGACACAGCCTGCTTCTCACCCGCATGCCGCTCTGCAGGTTCAAGCGGTGCAGCAACCGCAGCCCCCTCGGGAGCAGCCCCTGCCTCCAGCCCCCATGGCCATGCCTCACATCAAACCCCCTCCTACGACCCCGATCCCCCAGCTTCCCACTCCCCCATCCCACAAGCACCCTCCCCACCTCTCCGGGCCATCTCCATTCTCCATGAATTCCAACCTGCCGCCACCACCGGCTCTGAAACCTCTCAGCTCCCTTTCCACCCATCACCCTCCTTCTGCGCACCCTCCTCCCTTGCAGCTGATGCCTCAGAGTCAGCCACTGCAGTCTTCTCCAGCCCAGCCTCCAGTCCTGACTCAGAGTCAGAGTCTTCCACCAGCAGCGAGCCATCCCCCATCTGGCCTCCATCAGGTATCCTCCCAGGCCCCCTTTTCTCAGCATCCATTTGTCCCTGGGGGCCCGCCTTCCATCACTCCTCCATCTTGCCCTTCCACTTCCACACCACCTTCCGTGCCTGGTGTCCCGTCTCAGGCATCTGTCCCCACCTCTGCGGCTTCCAGTGGAAACGTTCCAGTGGTGACATCCTGCACGATACCGCCTATTCAGATCAAAGAAGAGGCTCCCGATGAGGCAGAGGAACCAGAAAGCCCACCTCCCCCACCCAGAAGCCCATCTCCTGAACCTACTGTGGTGGACACACCAAGTCATGCCAGTCAATCAGCCAGGTAATGGAGGGTGTTGGCAAATTCTTCATTCTGTGCTCTGCTGTTCCACAGAGCTGCATTAAGAGTTTCGCCGCTTGCTTGCTGGCTGGGCCAGCAGGGATTGAGTATTACAGCCTTGATACATTACAGTATTACAGTCTTGGAATTGGGGATTTGCTGTACTGCAACCTCTGTTTGCCAGCCTCTTTGGCAATAGAACAGTTGTCTAAGAGCCTGTCCACGCTGATTGAAATTGTGTTACCACTGTTCCTGTTGGAATATAGTTGTTACTAGCCTAGTCTCCCTAACCTGACATTCAAGTATTAAATCACAATGTAGGTAAGACCCTGTGCGGCCCCTCCTCTCCCACCCCCCCCTTAAAACTTGCAGCAGGGCTCTATGAATTGTATGCAGGAACCCTGGAATTATGCCCAGTCTCCCCCAAAGCTTACTACTCTCCTGATACAGCACAGAATCCCTTGTTTATTTTTCTACAGGTATTAATTTACAGTGCCCACTAGTATTCTGTCTCCAGCATGCAGCCTATTTCTGTGTTGAAAAACATGGTTATTTCAGTTGCATGGATGAAGTTTACAGGGCAGATTTCCAAAGATACAAAGGGAAGTTGGGCACCACGGGTGCTGGGTACATATCTCCCACTTGTGCCTTTGGAAATCTCTCATCATTCTGTCACCGTTTTTCAGGGAATGAAAGACCCTCATCGAGCCCAGTGTCAGCCATTGTATTCAGACTGATATTGCAGGTACCATCTGTGAGAGGTTCCTGCTAGAAGGCTAGTCTGTGGAGGAGGAACACACAGTAAAGTTAGTTCCTTTCTGGACTCTCAGTGGAGCAACTCGTAATGTAAATCCGAAGTGTTGTATAATTCCCCTTTGATGTGAGGCTGTCAAATCACAGACTCTTGGTCTTTCCCAGGCCTAAATTCTCTGTTTTCTCTCTCAGGTTCTATAAGCACCTGGACCGTGGCTACAACTCATGCGCAAGGACAGACCTGTACTTCATGCCTCTGGCAGGATCCAAACTGGCCAAGAAGAGAGAGGAGGCAATCGAGAAGGCCAAGCGGGAGGCAGAGCAGAAAGCAAGAGAAGAGAGGGAGAGGGAGAAGGAGAAAGAGAAAGAGAGGGAGAGAGAGCGGGAGCGTGAAAGAGAAGCAGAAAGAGCGGCGGTAGGTTTATCGGTCTGCTGTGCAGGAAGGGTATGTTAGGATCTGTATTAAATGGTGACTGTAAAATGTTGGGGATACATTTGCAAACCTCCATTAGAGCGCTTAGTGCAGGGACAAGCATGGCATGGAGGGAGCAGTCGGGTACATGCGAAGCACAGGAACATTGAGGGTGGGTGCAAGCAATGTTTTGGGTTGTGAGCATGCCATTGGCACATCTAGCTGACTTGTACCTGTCCCTTCCTGCACTGGCCCCACCCACTTGCTTCAGGGCTCCCCCCACAGTGGTACAGGGTGTTGTAGGCAGCTTACTGTACTGCATATCTTCTCTTGGTGGATCTGCAGCCTCTGTTGTACTGAGAGAAGCCAAGGCAGCCTGGGGGCTGAATTGGGCCTGACATCAATAAAACACTTTCAAGATGAAAAGTGGTACCTAAATGTGCAGGAACAGTAAAGACCCATTAACTGTTGGTGAATTCTGTTGGTTCCCTTTGTGCTGCAGGCACAGAACGCCTGAACGTACATGGCATATCCCTTGCCTGTTGCCTGATGTACCATTTAGGGGAGCTCCCGGAAAGGGGTAGGGCAAAGGCAGGGAACCTTTGACATGTGTTTGACTTGAGAATACCTAATTTTTCTCAGGAGGGCCCCAACTGTGTATAATTCAAACTTGTACACTAATTTCTGAGTGTTGGTTTGGTTTTTAAATTTACTTGGAGATAAAAAAACAAAGCCCCTGTGGTGTGGGCAGAGATAATCGAGGGCAGGGAAACTGGTCATCATGCAGCGATACTGCCTTGTTTTAATTGAAAAAAACACACTAGTCTTTTTTTTTTAACCAGGCTTGTGCACCTTTCTAAGGGAGGGTTGTAGTAGTTAGCAGCGGAAGATGCCTATAGCCAGCCAGTCCCTGCAAATGGAAGGGCAGAACATAGTGTGGTGTTCCCCCACCCCCGCGTGCTGTGCACCCTTGCTCTTCAGGGGCTTGCTCGATCGTAGCATATGTGGGGGAAGGCTTTTGGGAGAAAGCTGTCATGGGACAGGGTGTAGGATTATCCCCGTACTGAGCTGCAGCGAAAGGGTGAATGTGCTGGGAATTTTTTCAGCCAAGTTAGTTTGTTTGAAATAAAATCTCTCCCCTTCCCTCCCCCCATTCTCTGCAGCAGAAAGTGTCCAGCTCCTCCCATGAAGGTCGCCTTGGGGAGTCCCAGCTCCCTGGACCAACTCACATGAGACCTTCATTCGAACCTCCACCCACAACCATCGCCGCTGTTCCACCTTACATAGGTCCAGACACGCCCGCGTTACGGACTCTCAGCGAGTACGCCCGTCCTCACGTAATGTCACCAACAAACCGCAACCACCCATTCTTTGTTCCCCTGAACCCCACCGATCCTCTCCTGGCCTACCACATGCCTGGCCTCTATAATGTGGACCCCACCATCCGAGAACGGGAGCTCCGGGAGCGGGAGATCCGGGAGCGGGAGATCAGGGAAAGGGAGTTGCGAGAGAGGATGAAACCAGGCTTTGAGGTGAAGCCACCTGAACTCGATGCACTGCACCCAGCTACCAACCCCATGGAGCATTTTGCCAGGCATGGCGCACTGACTATACCCCCAACGGCAGGACCCCATCCGTTTGCTTCCTTCCACCCGGGTTTGAACCCCCTTGAAAGGGAGAGACTTGCGCTGGCAGGTCCCCAGTTACGGCCTGAAATGAGCTACCCTGACAGACTGGCAGCAGAAAGAATACACGCCGAGCGGATGGCGTCGCTCACAAATGACCCGCTGGCACGGCTCCAGATGTTCAACGTGACACCTCACCATCACCAACATTCGCATATACATTCGCATCTACACCTCCATCAGCAGGACCCGCTACATCAAGGTGAGCCCAGGGAGCGAGCCAGAGCTCTTCCTTAGGGATGCTGACCCCTGCTGCTCTTGTAGATCCTAGAATCGTAGAAATATAGAGCTGGAAGGAACCTCGAGAGGTCATCCAGTCCAGCCCAAGCCAGTCCTTGCACTACTAAACCTAGACCATTCCTGATAGGTGTTCTTAAAAATCTCCGATGATGTGGATTCTCCAACCTGTCTTAGAAGCCTATTCCAGAGCTTTAAAGTTAAAGTTTTCCTAATATCGAACCTAAATCTTCTTTTCTGCAGATGAAGCCCATTACTACTTATCCTACCTTCAGTAGACATGGGAAACAACTGGCCCCCATCCTCTTTATCATATTCCTTAACATACTGGAAGACTATCAGGTTGCCCCTCAGTCTTCTTCCCCAGCTACAGAAAGGAGGTGGACAAATTGGAGAGAGTCCAGCGGAGGGAAACGAAAATGATTCGGGGGCTGGGGCACATGACTTATGAGGAGAGGCTGAGGGAACTGGGTTTATTTAGTCTGCAGAAGAGAAGAGTGAGGGAGGATTTGATAGCAGCCTTCAACTACCTGAAGGGGGGGTTCCAAAGAGGATGGAGCTCGGCTGTTCTCAGTGGTGGCAGATGACAGAACAAGGAGCAATGATCTCAAGTTGCAGTGGGGGTTGGATATTAGGCCTTGTCTACACTGGCAAGTTACTGTGCAGTAAAGCAGCTGTCTGTGGTGTAACTCCCAAGGTGTACACACTACCAACCCACTTAGTGCGCAGAAACTCCTCAGTTGCAGCATTGCAAAAAAAACACCTCCACAGTGCTCCTGTGCTGCATTGCCAAGGTAAACACAACAACTGCTTTCAGGGCTGTAATTGGCCTCTGGAAGTGTCCCATAATCCCTCAAGTAGCTGCTCTGCTCATTGTTTTGAACTGGCTGTCCTGAAGGCATGCGCCCTTCCCCTTTCAAAGCTCCGTTTCTGACAGCCATTGCTTGCTCTGCTGATCTGCTCCAGGACACAAAGCAAACCATTACTATGGAATGCTCATGCTGTTGAACACAGGGGTGTGTGTGTGGGTGAGAGAGAGAGAGGGAGCGTGCGCGGGGGGGGGGCTGATGTTGGGGGGGGGTGTGAGAGAGAGAGAGCGCTGGGGGCTGATGTTGGGGTTTCCCTATCCCCTTGCCTCAGGTCTGGTTGTTTCCTGCCACTGTCTGAACTTACAAGACAGCATGCTGAAACACTCTCTGTCTCCAGGCTCTCTCTCTTTCCCCCTCCTCATACACCCACTCACACACTCCCGCGCCCCCCCCTCCCCCCCCTTCAGTTGGAAAGCAGCTGGCAATGTAGTAGGATGCCCGTGGAGCAATGGGACGCCGTGCCTGCCCTATGAGGCATTGCAAACCCTTCCCAAAGCACCCGGTGGCAGCATCACAGAGGGACAGCTACCACAATGCATGGCTGTCTTTGCCGTTGCAAGAACTGCTAGTGTGGATGCGCTCCACCCTCACAAGGAGCACAGTGTGCACGCGCAACGGCAGTTTCATTCCAGCGCGTTGTTAAAAGTGCTATCACTTGTTGCACAAAAACTTCGCAGTGTCGACAAAAACTGTTTCACTAGGAGGGTGGTGAAGCACTGGAATGCGTTACCTAGGGAGATGGTGGAACCTCCTTCCTTTGAAGTTCTTAAGGTCAGGCTTGACAAAGCCCTGGCTGGGATGATTTAGTTGGGGTTGGTCCTGCTTTGAGCAGGGGGTTGGATTAGATGACCTCCTGAGGTCCCTTCCAACCCTCATCTTCTGTGATTCTTTTCTCAAGACTATACATGCCCAGTTTTTGAACCTTGCCTCAGAGATCAGGTTTTCTAAATCTTTTATCATTTTTGTTGCTTTCCTCTGAACTGTCCAATTTGTCCACATCTTTACTAAATTGTAGCATCCAGAATTAGGCACAGGTACTCCAGCTGGGGCCTCACTAGCGCTGAGTAGAGCAGGACAGTTACCTGTCATGTCTTACATACAACATGCCTGTTAATACACCTCAGAATGGTATTCGCCTTTTTGAAACTGGATCACATTGTTGACTCATATTCAATTTGTGATGCACTATACCCACCAGATTCTTTCCAGCAGTGCTACCTACTGCCTATCCAGTTATTCCTTGTTTTGTAGTTGTGTGTTTGATTTGTTTCCTTCCTGTGCGTAGTACTCTGCGTTTATTGAATTTCATCTCGTTGATTTCAGACCAGTTCTCCTATTTGTCAAGGTTGTTCTGATTTTTAATCCAGTCCTCCAACGTGCTTGCAACCCCTCCCCCTTTAGTGTCATCTGCATATTTTATACGCATATTCTACTCCATTATCCAATTCATTAATGAAAATATTGAATGATACCAGATCCAAGAGCCTTCTGCCCAAATCATGGGGTCATATCCCGTGACTCAGGAACTATGCACAGCATGATCTCTAGCTGTGTCAGCATGGCAGCCGTACCCAGGTCTCTACAAGATTATGACACATGGGTGTGGCCCCACCCTGAATAACATTGCTTTCTTTATACCGTGTGGCTAGAAATAGCTATAATTGTGTTTGATCTCTCATAGACACCTGCTTTTTCCTGTCCACGCAGGCAAAGGGAAACCACAACACAGTGCAGCTGGGGTACAACTGTGTTTAAATAATAGGATTATTATTTTATTTTAGGCATTTCGTCTCTGTGTAAATGACGCAGGCCTCCCTTGTAATAACCTGGGTACTTTACACCCAGATATTTAACCCTTCCCTGGGATTGGATCAGGTCGTTGCTGAGCACAGGGCAAGGTTTCAGCAGCCAGTAACATTCTTCACACACCCAGGCCTTGTCCAAAATTCTCCCTCTGCTGGTCTAGAGCTGGTGCAGCCCAATCAGCAGTGGCAGCACTAGTGTAGACTGCAGGCACTTGTCAGATGACACAGTGGTTAAAACTCTTGCTCCCTGTGTACCTTTGTACCCAGCTTAGTAGTTCATTTGGTGCGCACGCCCGTGAGAGCGCTACACACTGAATACTAGCACCTAGACGTCAGTGAGATCTCTGGCTGTCTCAGGCTGGAAAATGGTTGGAGTTGTTCTGCCAGAGTGTGAATTTAAAACAATTGGTTATTAAAATATTGCATGATAGAAGTGTGGGTGGGTGTGGGACATGCAAGCATGCCCCTGCTTTCTCTCTGATGGTGATTCAAGCAGTTGCCTGTGAGAAGTTCAGGTGAGACAAACAGGACAAGTCTGCGGCCCTTTTTTCATGTGAAGTGACTGCTCTCTCTGATGTGAAGGACATTGCCGTGGATGTCGATCTATTTTCCAAACTTAGTTAGGGTGGTGTTAAAATAAAGCGACAGCAAATTTGAGAAAAACCAAAAGTGTGCGCATCAGTCACCTTCCGATGGATCAAATGATAATTGCAAGGAGAGTGATGATAGCAAACCTCAGGCTATCTGGGGAGGAGGATGTTTGGGAAATGAGGAGGAGAAGATAACACCAGTGATAAGCAGTAAGCTTGCATGTGTCCTGCCAAATAAGCAGCATATTGATTTACCCTGATCAGAGATTAAGACGATCGGAAATGGAAGATAATAGTGCCAATTAAGCATCCAAATCCAAAATGGTGTTATTAAATAGGCCTTTCAGAATCAGCAAGGGTGGTGGTCAGGCTGTGAGATGGGGAGGTGTAAGTGGGTAAGTTTAGTCGATGTTTTTATATAACTGCTGGGTTTGTGAAAAATCCCACAACTACACGCTGCAGAGGAACTACACTGCCAATCTGACCTGGGGGGGGAAATGCCTTTCCGACCGCGCATCTGATGACCAGTTAGACCCAAGAGCCTGTGAGCAAGAACCAGCCAGCCAAGCACCTGAGAGAATTCTCAGTTCCCCCTCAGAGCCCTGGCCCTCCCCTTCCAGTGTCCAATCTACAGCCATGGCCATCCCTGATACTTCAGAGGAAGGAGCTAAAAAGAAAAAAAAAAAAACCCCAGAGTGCACTGGGGGAGGAGGAGAAGTTCCACACTTATTACCTTGGCAGATTTCTGGTACAGGTTACATATCTTCTTCTCATTCCCGTGGAGGGAGGGCATCAAGGCTCTGGTTATGCATGTCTGCATCGCAAACTAAGGTGTAATTGTAGCTTTAATCTAGCTAGTGTGGGTAACGATACTAATGAAGATGTGGTAGTATAGGCTAGCGGCTTCAGTACAAGCCCACCAAGGACTCTGGGTACATACTCAGGTTGCTGGTCCACACTGAAGTCCATGCCACCACACTTTACACTACTGTTGTTACCCATGCTAGCTTGATTAAAGCTAGGCCGGGTGTGCCTACCTGTGCTACAATTACACCTGATTTGCAGGGTAGACATACCCTCCGGCCCTCTTGTTGACATCTGTGGTGATTCTCTGATTCCTTTATCTCCCATTTATCTATTTGTCTTGTCAACACCTGGCAACATCATAACTTCCTAGTGCTGACTACGTAAAGCAGACCTCCCTGCTTCAGCTCTCTTAACATCTCCTGTTGGTTGCTACAGCCCCACCCTTCTTCCCTCTTGGCATGCAAGTCCCCTTACCAACACATAGTTTATACCCAATTTTAGTGTAATCATAGTGTCTAGTGAATATAATGCAAAACCTCTACACAGTTCAGAGAAACTGGCAGCCTCTGCTGAGGCGTGACCTCAGTACTATACTAGTAGCTGCAGTGAAAAGGGTGTGCGAAGGAGGTTTTACCTCTTCAGCCTTTCTGCACTGCTAGACCGTGAACATTTGGGCCTTGTACAACTGGAATAGACTTTTCTTCATGCTTACCAGAAAGCTCCTCGGTCTAAGCTTGGGGACCTTCATCATTAGAATGTGCTTAGTTCTAAAACGCTTTTAGATCCCCAGAAAGGATTGGTGACATAACTTGGTATCCTGTTAGGTGTCAAGACAAAGAGATGGGAAAGTCACTCATTTGGCTGAGTAGCTATGAGTAATGTCACTACATTGGTGATTTTGAAGATGGGCAACCAAAGCAAGATTTCCACATTTTCTGATAGCAAACTGGTGGAGAAAGGTTAAATAAGGCACCAACTAATTCAGCAGCAAGGTCAGAAGTGAAAGCAATTCAAGTACATGGTGTACAGTTCCTGGGACAAACGTAGTGCAGATGTACTTGTGCAAGCAAGCAAATATAGCATAATGAGTCTTGGAACATGTGAATTAAAAATAGATGGTGTCTCTGTTTCCTGGGTTAGGAAGGGAATTTGAGAGCTATTGCAGAAAGAACCAGAGTGTGCATCAAAGGAGGCAAGTGATACGCAGCTGTATTTCAGTAGGAATGTATCTGGGATTTGATAGCGGTGATGCAGTACATAAAGGCACTACTAGATGGAACTTGCACAGTGTTCAGCATGCTATGTGTGCTGCTCTGGCGGTCAGAAGAAGGACTGCACCAAATATCAAGTCTTATGGATTGTAAAGGGGCAGGATTGACATAGATTGGACTGCACTTTTGCAGATGATGAATAGGGTTGATTTAAATTGACTTTACAGCTACAGACACTTGAGTGCTGGAATATGGTAACTTTTAAAGGAAAAGAAATAAGTGTCTGACACAGCGTGTCTACACATGGCTTTTATCTTCAATTAATTGATTGCTTATTAACTCAAGGTAGCTAACGCATTTGTTAAGGCCAGCATGGACGCTCTACAAGTATTTGTTCCAGGACACACACGTTTGTGGTGTACCCACAAGGACCAGCCTGGAGTCTTCACCAGCCTTTACAAACATATTAGCTACCTCATGTGGATGGGCAGTCCACTAACTCAAGCTAGAAAACTCAGGTGTGGCCCATTGAGTGAGCTACTGAAATGAAGTCACCGAAGCCCTATTTCAGAATTAAGATCTTAGCTGCGCAAGGAAGGAAGAGAAAGTAGGGGGTTGGTCTGAGTGATGGGCGGCGCTGACATACAGTTACTTGTGTTGTGCTATTCTTACAGGCTTGCACTTGTGTGTGCTTAGAAACAGGAGTAATATTGGGATTGAAATGACCATGGGAGATTGCTTTCTGCGAATATGCAATCTCCATGCAAACTTCTAGCGGATTAAATGCAGGGGATTTGCCATGCACTGATGAGTAAATATTGTCATGGTTTCATCAGTGTCATGTTTTCATCCTCTTAGTAAAGTGACATTAGAGGAATTGCCTACAAGTGAGGACAAATAAGGACAGGGGGCGGGGGGGTTCCCTTTTGTAGAAGGCTGGCAGCTCCCTGGAGCTGACACTGTCTGATTTGGGGAATGGAGGGTTTGAGAGCTTCCTGTCTGTCCAGAGCAGTATTACAAGGGTGCTCAATTGTTAAGCCCTTCTGACCTGAGGATTGTCAGTGATCCTTTGAGTTGTACTTATGTGCTAGCAGAAGGCAAGAAGATATTTACAGCCAGTGTTTTTTTATAAACCTCTGAAAAGACAAATTTTGCCTTAGAGTCTTGGTTTAACTGTATTAGCATGAGATTCTGCCTCTGTGTGTGTGTGAAGTGGGGAAGAAGGAGGCTGCTAACAATGCATGTGTAAGTGGTTTTGCTGTTTGATTTTTCCTGTCACTTGGCAGATTTCTTTTTCGTTATTGAAATTGAAAGGCATGAGTTGTTGCTTTAACAATTAAGACTGTTTGGCAAGCAGATGTCACTTCAAACACTTGAGGATAGAGAAGTGGGCTTCAAGTCAGGTGGAGATAAACTCCACATAATTACACACCAATTAATCCAGATATTGCACAAGCTTAAGTGGTAACATGGCTTTTGTTCCCCAAATGGTGAGGCTTCCCCAAGCAGTTGGTTAACTTCCCTTTTATCTTCTTTTCTAGGTTCAGCAGGACCTGTTCACCCGCTGGTGGATCCCTTGGCAGCTGGACCCCACTTGGCACGTTTCCCCTACCCGCCTGGTACCATCCCCAACCCGCTGCTAGGGCAGCCACCACACGAGCATGAAATGCTCCGACACCCGGTCTTTGGTGAGAACATTTCACTGACCTTCCTCTAGGCAGCACTTCGATCCGAGCTGTAAACACTTTCGTCTGGTCTAAATGTGCAGTGGACGGAATTGGGAGCTTTAATTCTTATGCTTTTGCTTTACCGTTTTTAAACTGAACTTTTTTATGTTACAGTCTTTAGAGACCTCCTGTTTCATTGCTAATACTTCCCCTAGAGCTGAATCCTAGTAGCAGCTGTAGGGAAGCCATGAGGTATAGTGATTAGAACAGTGGGCAGACTGGAAATCAGTATTCTAATTCCCAGTTCTGCCACTGTTTTGCTGTATAACCTCAGGCAAGTTGCTTAACCACTCAGCGCATCTGTGTCCCCATCTGTGAAATGGGAATGTGGCGGGATAATGCTCTGCTTTACCTACCTTGCAGGGCACCGAGAACCAGTTAATGTTTGTGAAGGGCATAAATGTGATGTCTCCTGCAGGTACCCCCTACCCACGAGACCTGCCTGGTGCTATCCCACCTCCAATGTCAGCAGCCCATCAACTGCAGGCCATGCATGCCCAGTCAGCAGAGCTGCAAAGACTGGCTATGGAGCAGCAGTGGTTGCACGGGCATCCCCACATGCACGGTGGGCATCTACCAAGTCAGGAAGATTATTACAGGTGAGAGATACATTGAAGACGCAGCTAAAAGCTCTGTTACTATTTCCCTGAGTTTTTTCTCCTGAGAGGTCCCCTCCCCACAAACATGTGGTCAGTGTGACCTTAATGTGCTTGGAGATCAAGCTTCAGAAAAAACTAATTTGGTGTGGAGGTGTCACGACGTCACAGTCTCGGTGCTCTGAAACCGCCCTGAATGAAGCCAGGGAGGAGTGTAGTGTAGTGTCCCCACCACAGGACAGATTCACCAAGGCAAGAAGCCTTCTCAGCTTCAGCACTTCCTGGTCTGGCCTCAGCGCATTCAGCACCCTGTTCACACTGTAAGTGTCCTGCAGTGAGTCCACCTGTAAGGGACACCTGGGGAGGACTCAGCAGTGGCTCTCAGCCAGCATATAAAACAGAAGAGTTTATTAGTCGATGAGAACACAGCGTACAACAGATCTTCTTAGCACAGAAATCAGGAACATTCAGCAAAATTCATCTTGGGGGGATCCAGAGCTCAGAACCATGGGTTTCCCCCCTGAGTCCCAAAACAGGAGACTGACCAGTTTCCACCAGCCCAGGTTCAGTCACTCCCACCTGTCCTACCTCTGGACTTCGTCTCTTTCCCGGGCAAACAGGTCACCTAGTCTCTTTCTTCTACAACACCTTCAGCTAGCTCCTTGCAGAGAAGGGAGCCTGGCCATCATTTGCCAGGACACAAAGTGTCGGCCATTTTCTATGGCCCGGCAGCCAGTCAGCAGTCACGCCTGCCCTCTGGGGGTCTCTGCAATTATCACACACCCTTATCCCACCATCTAGATACTTGAGTAATACATAGGGGAAGCTGAGGCGCGCACGCACACAGTATTCAGCGAAAATATTAAGAACATTCCCACTTTGTCACAGGAGACTGGGACAGATTTTGGAAACTAGATCAGAATAATTGGCGTAAGGAATAAACTAGCTTTGTCATGGGCTGCAGAATTAGCTTTGCTTTTAGTGACATTCATTATGATTGCCATTTCCCCGCTTCCTCCCCTTGAAGAATAAAAACCTCATGAACAGAAATAAGAGAGGAATTCACCAGCAAGTAAATCTGAACAAATTATTGATGGGCAACAGTTGGTGAAAGCATAACTAATACAGACGCTGGATGAATGGCTGGGCAGATCTCGACCAGTCATGCAAGTTCCTCCTCTCCCAAAATTATTATATTGCAATGGTTTTCCTCCTCTTTTTCCCCCATTTGCCTTCATTGGAAGACCTCTTGTTTCTGTTTTGCAATGGCAGCTAGCGATCTTCAGAAGGGGAATCGCCGCCTCCGGCATCCAGCAAGGTCCACTCTTTATGTTGCTTCGTAGCGAGGATGGCTGAGCAGCAGCCTGGCATGTGCTTGCCTCATGCCCCCTTTCCTTTGGTGTCTCAAACCTTGTCTGTGCTCTGGAAAATTGTGTGTTGTGACACCAGGTGACAGGACTGGCAGCTGACCTGATGCTGAACATGGTTTAGCTGCAAGTGTAGACAGGGGCAAAGCATGTTCAGCACCAGTTCAGCTGCACTGCTTGCTGGCACCTGCTGATAATCTCACTTGTGTACAGAAGACCCCGATAAACAAAGCGCATCATCTCCTGTGACCGACTGTGTTCTTCACCACTTGTTACCATGCTGGTTCTCCGTTCACTCTGAGAAATCAGACCTCCTGCCCCCCACCCATGTCCCCTTTGTGGCACTTTGATGCCCTTCCCCGCGGGGGGGCCCCCCCCATTTTACAGTGAGGCTAGTATCAAAAGGCAACATATTGCTGAGCCACATGCCCTTTGTCCGCTAAAACACATTTTCTTTCTCTTTCAGTCGACTGAAGAAAGAAGGTGACAAACAGTTGTAATAAATTATTTATTTGTAATGCCGGCTATGGAAGCCCCAGTCCTTGGGAAGGAATGGAACATTTTTTACATACAATAAGAGCTGCAAAAGAATATCTTATAAAGATTTCTTTATATATTTAAATCTAAAGAAAACACCCACCTCCCCTACCAACAGCTAAAGACTTACTGGCATAAATAGTGTTCATTTGTAGAGAAGATTTCTCAAGACTGGTGTGGGCTTCCCTGCATGACCACCTATTCAGAAGCCTATTGAAAATACAGGACTGTTTGGAATTCTCAGAGAACTACCCTGCAATCTTGGGGGGGCGGGGGGCGGGGTGTTTTTGTTGGATTGATTTGGGGTAGGTGCTAGAATCAGGTTCACAACACGACAGTCACTGTGCGTGAAGAGACACTCAATGCATCTATATATATATATATATTAAAACCCGAAAAAAATAAGGATTGCAAGTAGGTGGCGTAACAAGCTCTGAATCCAAGTGCTATAATAATAAAATAATTACTTTTATTTTAATACATTGTAGGAAATCTTCATACTTTTAAAGAGAGCTCAGTTCTTCAGCATGGCTTTTCAAGTCTGTAAATAATGTTTTGGGTGGCGGGGAGGAAAAATAACAAAACTCCACAAATGTAACAATCTTGGTTTTTTCAGTAACATCACAAATCCTGATAGTGACAGAATACAGAGTTGATTTTTAATAAAAATAAATATATATAATTATCCCTTTAATTAAAGGGAAATAATGGGTGTCAATAATTTCAAATGGGCAAATGCTTGAAATTTGATTTGATAGCAACAGTAAGCATTAAAGGCAGTTGCAGGGATAATGTTACAAATGACTGTTTCTGTTTCCCCACCCCCTTTTTTTTTTCCCCCATTATCATTCTGTCTTTCCATTCTGCAGATGACTTTTATTGAGTTCTGCTTCTCAGCAGTACAGATGTCCCTTGAAACTGGCTTGCCCTTTCTGTCTCTACTGTAGAGATTATTGTAAATTTGGCTGCAATCTGCCTCCTTCTATTGTCTTTTAAAAACAATAGTCTCGCTAAATTTGTGTTAAGCTATCTCTTTAAATTTAAGCTAGTAGTAGCAAAAATTCTAAGTAGTAGTATCTTCCTTTAAATATGATGTGTAGCTCAAACTATTAAAGTCAGTGTTATGTGGGAAGAATTTTTGGACAGGGCCCACTTTCTCTGGCTTTTGTTTTACATATTTCTAAGGAGAGACTAGACAATTGGACTACAGAGTTGTGTATTTAAAGTTCTTTCATCAACACCAATAATCTAAATTTAACCTGTCTCTTACTGAAGGCTGCTTGTTTTTGGGGGCGTTTTCTAACATGTCTCAAGGTTTGTGTATCAAGGAACCTGCTGCTGTGGGATTAGCCAAAGGTATTTAGTAACATTGGTGACTCCCAACACAACAGGTTCATGCTGAATAGCCCAGATTGGCTGGAAGAAGAACTTTGCCCATGTGTGTCCATGGCTGATATATGGCAAAGGAGAAAGGGTGCACACAGTAGAAGAATAGGCATATATTTTTGTAGATAGCTTTGCTCGCTGCCTAAGCCAAGATGCACATCTTTCTTGAACACACACATACCAAAACCATCTTCTTGTTGTTGCATTAGCCATGTTTTTGATAAGGCAGAGGGTGGCGGATCCAGAGAACATCTGCATCTGCTGGTCATGTTTTCTACTGGTACATAACCTCTTCCATTCTCTCTCTCAACTCTTGAGGGCTGTAGCTCTGCTGTGGTAGACTGTTATATGTGGTGGTCATGTCATAGGACTGTATTGAGCCATGTTAGATAAACTTGTAGTTAATCATTCAGTCTTGTGGAAGGCATGGCATGAATGGTGCTTCACCACCACACAGGGCAGAAACCAACATTACCATGTTGCTACTCATTGGCTGCACTGACGGGTAGGTAATGGCACCGATTTATGAATTAAAACCTGCATCAGGGAATTCCAGGCTTAGTCTATCCATCTGTGTAGCATGTGTGTCCAAAGGAGGAGGGCTAGTTTCAGTTCCATCTCATCTCTTTTCTCATCCTTTCATTCCAGTTCTCCTTTTAATGCCATTTCAGTTCCTTAGAGTGAGTCAGTCCCATCAGAACTCTGTGTGAGCTCCTGTCTGCCAAGACTCCAGGGTTTGACACCTGGGAGTTCTCGGGCTTGGATACCAAGAGATTCACCCTAGAACCAGGAACTATAATATTTGTACATTGCTTCCAGTCTCTGTCTGTGGTTGTGGGGTGAAATAGCATTAACACCTATCCAGCAAGGATCATGGCAGAGGTGCTAATAAAAATGTCCCTGGCCAACAAAGAGCATTAATGTACTGAAGGCTTTATTTAAGGAAATTTCCATCAAAATTCAGTTTTTTTCACCATCTAGAACTGGGGAAGGGCAGGCAGGACACCACCACGAATCGCACATGATGCTGCCTCTCTATTTCAGTCTTTTTTTTTTTTTTTAAGGAAAAAGCTGTTGATTCCTTCATGTCCATTCTCCTTCCATTTTTCCAAAGATCAAAGTAGTGCTTTGCAATCCCTATTCAAAAAGCTGTCCCTTGATCTTTTTTTTTTTTTTTCAGCGTAGTAGAATCTTTTATGTTTCTGACATCGTGGCACAAAGAAGCTCTGAGATTCTTCCACCTCAATCCAGTGATTAACTACAGCTTTATTTGCAATGGCTTTTGAAACCATCTTGGTGTTCGATGCCCTGTTATTATAACCCAGACCTTTTAGTTTCCTTTCAGAAATCTCTCATTTTTTCCTCTGTTTTGAAGATTTTTTTTATTTTGCTTTCGTGTTTCTGAAACGTCTCTTGTTCTATGTCGTCATGGTTGAGCTTGTTTCACTGCACCGTTAAAGCAGAGTGTACATTCTGACTGCTACATTTATATATATCTTGAAGCTTAATGTATATATGAGTAGTTTGCCATGGGATAACACAGTGTAAACAGAGTAGAAACCCAGAAATCGTGACTTCTGTGTTCTCTCCATTTGAGTATTTTGTAATTTTTTTGAAATATTTGTGGACATAAATAAAACCAAGCTACACTACAGCAGCCAGGTTTTGTCTGCAAGTGGAGTGTGTCTGTTACTTGAGATGAGTGGGAGAGGGCGTGATAAGGGGGCAATGGCATGAAAGTCCTGCCTCTTCTAACAACTGCACATTTACAAGCAAAAGCAGATCTCTCTCTTCTCTTGTTTCTCAACCCGGCTTCTCTGTTGTTAGCTAACCCTAGTGTCTAGCCTTCACACATAGTGTTATGCTACCCTGTGTTTGCGCCTGAGCTGAATTCCAATGTGCATAATTGCATTTTGTCTACCTGGGTCTAGCTAAATGCTCCAGGGGGATCCTTGCACCAATTCTGCACCCTTCGCTTAGGCTTTTAGCAGTCAAATTGAAAATCACGTACATTTAGGGATGTGGTAAACGTAATTGTGGCTAAAAGGGGTTCTTGTATCTGTATTGGAGACTGACTTTGCCATTGATGTGGGTGAGGTCCAACCAGTAGCTAAAGTAGATAGAAACATGAGCCAAGGAAGAGTGGGAGTTGAAGGGAAGCACTGTGCCCCCTCACCCGGGAGAGGACATCGGCTGCTGTTTGCAGAGTGTGGCCCAGAGGCTGCGCTCTGTCACCTCTTCCTTGTTTAACTCACGGGCCAAGCATGTTTGAAAACGTGCTCTGCCCAGGTCTGGGCACTGCTTGTTAACGTGATCTGAATACAGTCTGGCCCTGTCCACAGTGGCTCCAGGAGCCAGGTTTAGAGCATGAATTTTGAATGCTTTTCTAATACTGCTTTGCTCAACCTTTGTTACAGTGCAATTTGACTACAGTTGAGTTAATACATGGTGGCTTTGTCAGCCTTCACAGCACTTTGAAGTCACATGACTTCACCATTCTATGTTTCTCACAATTACAAGCTGCCTAAAACCCAGCAAAACAACTGGGGGGGGGGGGGGGGGAGTTCGTGAAAATTTTCAAAACAAAAATGCAAAAACTTTCAGTTGAAAATTCTTGGCTCCACCTCTTAGGGTGTGACTACACAGCAAAGGGAAAACCTGCCACTGCCCGTGCCAGCCGACTCAAGCTCACAGGGCTCTCGCTGCAGGGTTATTTCATTGCTGTGTAAATTTCCAGACTCAGGCTGGAGCCTGGACTCTAGGACCTTGTGGGTTGGGAGGGTCTCAGATCTTGGGGTCGTGTTGTCTACACAGCAATGAAACAGCCCCGCGAGCCTGAGCTGGCTGGCACATGCCAGCCTCAGGTTTTCCTTTGCTGTGTAGACATATCCTTATGGGCTTTGGGCTGAGCTCCATGACTCCAATTCAAGCTAATGGGAGCTGTGGATACTTAACTCTTCTGGAAAACAGGCCCTGTGTGATCTTGGTCAAACTGCTGAACTTCTACCAGTATCTGCCTGTTTCCCCTTCTGTAAAACGGGGATTATACCATAAGGTGATCCTAAAAAAGTTGAAATGTGTCTTTATTATCGAAAAGTTGCTGTGCAGAGTGAGTTACATGATTTTAAACAGAAGAGAGGAGGATACTTTTCCACAGTGGGTCGGATTCTGAGGTTAAATGTCTCCTTGTGTTACCGCAGACTCACCATCATGCGGGTGGCCACCCCGGAAGATAAAGTGCCCCATTGCCTGGGTTTGCTTGGAGCAGAAGGGGCAGCTGTTGTGGCTAAAATCAAAAGGGAAGTTAAAGTGGCCTGTTTCAAGCAGCTTTTCTAGTTATATTGTGTGGTGTCTTGTAGGGGAAGGTCAGTGGCTCCTGAATGTGGTTTTCTCTGGCTGGCCAGACACGCTTGCTCTGTTGTATATATTGTGATTCCCTTTTTTTAAATTCTCTGTGCTTCATGGAACTTAGCCCAAGCTGCTCTTCCCCCTTACTACACGTTGTGGAAGATAAACCCTACAGGGATGAAGCCCAAATAAAAGGACTTTTATTGCCCTATAAATTGAACTGCCCCAGGGCATGTGGTTTCCCTTTGAGCGCTCTGGCTAAGGGGGTGGAGGACTTGATATCATGTGGCTGTGCTAGATTCAGAAACGCAAACCTCCGTTCTAACACCATGCCAGCTGTAAACAGCCATGTAGTCCCATGTGTTCACATGTGATCTAGGGCAGCGAATAGCCCTCCGCACCGTCCGCCAGTTGCATGGAGAAATGGCTGCAGCCAGATTTCGCCCCCAGGAGTTTGTCTCTTTGACCTTCTTCCAAGACAGAAAAAATACTCCCAACGCTTGCCATAAAGTCTCAAGTCCTTATTGTTTAGATAAAGATCATAGCCAAGACACGTATAGGTGATAAAGCCACAGGAGAGAGAGAAAACAGGAAGCTTCTTTTTACAGAGGAAATTGGCTTGTGAAATATTAGTTTAATTAGCGTAAAGGGCAATAAAATCCAGAACCTAGGCAAATTCTCAGTTTTCTGTTAATTTTGCTCATGGAGGGAATCAATGTGTTGATTCTCGTGAAAGGTTTATTTGTATAGTGATCAGCTCCACAGCGAGTCCCAGGCACTTAGCTGGCATGGTCCTCCGTTCTGGCACATATCTGACATTTGGCTGTAAAGCCGGGGGCTGGGGGGTCTTATTTGACTGTCTTCTCTGGAAATCCGAGATCAAACTTGGTTTAGGCCACAAATATTAAACTGAATTTGTTCATCTCAGCCAGGCGCCTACTGGATTTTTGCCTGCTGCCTCAAGCCCTGTTGTGTTATGGGGCTATAGGTGGTCTCCAGTGTGGGGAGGAAAGCCCCCAGGTTGAAATGACAGACGAGACTGCAAAGTCAGGACTGAGGTGTTGTGTCACGGTTCTCCGGCAGAAAGTTTGATGTGGTTCTGGCTATGCCTCATTCCCAGGCTCTTCCTCTTGCCTTGCAAAAAGGGGAATTACAGCAGCTCCCCAAAGGTAAATTTCCGTGTATGAATTTGCATCGGAGGGTTTCTTATGCAAGCCAACTGTTTTTTATATGACTGCTTTATTGAACAACAGATGTATCTGTAGCAACTGAACCTTTTTACATCAGCTTGAATCTTGGCTCTGTAACCGACCACATTCTGTAACAGGTCCCCAAATTTTAGGGCATGCCTCCTAGGGGGACGTGGAGGAACATTTGAGGGGGCATGGCTGGGGCCTGGGTCAGCCCCCACTGGGGGCAGAGAGGGAGCGCCACCCAGCTCTGCTCCTGGCCTGGCGCCATGGTTCCCGCCTGAGGCTTTGCTCCCGGCTCCGCTGCCAGCTGTGGATCCAGCCTCAGCCCCCTTGCCCCTGTCCATGCCCCCCCCTCCCAGAGCTGCAGTCCTGCTCCCAGCTCCAGTGGGGGGGGGGGGGGACAGGTAAGGGGGGGCATGAGGTAAAAAGTTTGGGGACCACTGCTCTATAATATAGAGGGGCCATCTTGGTTAACAGTATTCTGAGATTCATGCTGGTCTAGCCCTTTGTATCACGGCCTTGGTTCTAGTACAGATCTGTGAAAAGCACACAACAGGCAGATCCCAGTAATTAGTTCAGGGAGATGCACTGATAATTATTTGACTCAGACTTCCCCAAAGCTGTCTTCACCCTCCCTCTCCTATTAACCAACGAAAAAGCTTTCAGCTACTGTCCATCTTGAGAGGGTAAACTGCTAGCTTTTTGCTGGTTGTTATGGTATTGCAGTAACTCTGAGGAGCTCCCGTGATGGAACAAGACCCCATTGTGCTAGGTGCTGTACAAACAGAACAAAAAGATGGCCCCAGTCCCAAAGATATTACAATTTTTTGCCTTCCTTCCCAAGTCCTGCTCACACCAGACAACTACTTCCTACCCCTGCAGCTAGAGATGAACACAGGCTCTGACAAACCTTTGGACTGGTTGAGATTTCATACAGAATTGAGCCAACAGGGTTTAATCTGGAGGATTCCAGTTTACCTGGACTGAGAGCTAGAGGCAGACACTAGTTTGCTTTAAATGTCAGCGGGTACGTTGTTAAATGCTGATGTATCTGAGCTGGGGAATGTGCAGGTTCGGTGAAGAGTTTGGGCTCGGGAAGGAGTATTCTATTTATTAGGCTTTCTTAGAGGCAGCCATCCACCAATTAGGAGGCAGCAGCTGGGCGTGGCCCACCTATAGCAATCCCGGAGGCAGCTGGGCAGGAGACTGATCCGACTGTCTCCTTCTGGAGTCCAGGGCGCAGCCTGCTGGGAGCCCAGCTGGTTGCTTTGGTCGTTTGGAGCCGCTGGGTGCACACCGGCCCCCTGCTACTGAGCGCACTCTTGGGCGGTGGCCGTTTCAGGCACTTCAGGCTGCTCCCTACACGGGTGGGGTCTGTGCCAGGGAAAGCCAACGGCTCAGCTGGCCTGCCGTTGGCGTTTCGGTACCTGTGCGCCCGTCGCGTTTGCCTGCAGCACTTGGGTCCTGCACTTCCTGCTGGGAACACAGTGCAGGTAAATAAACCCGAGCGCCTTTTCTTTAGGGGTCGCCGCTGGACATACAACAACCCCCCCGGCGCAGCACAAGAATTAAACAAACCGAAGGCCCCGCTCTGTTAGGGAGGGCGAGGCGAGCGCATGCACAGGGGAGTTTTTCCTTCGGGAACGGCCGCTCAGCTGTCTGGCAGGGCGAAGGGGACGGCCTTCTGGCTCAAAGGGCTGCTGCTGACCCCAGCGAGGCAGAGACGGGTGAGCGGGGGCGCCTGGCCGCTTTCGGACGTTGCTCCGAACGTTGGGTTCAGCCCGCGTTGCTCCAACAGGAGCTGTTCTCCTAGGAGTCCCGCCTCAAGCGTACAGGGTCACCACCGGGTCACGGACCCAAGAAACAACATTTTTGGGGGGGCGGGGGGGGAAATGTGTTTTTGTATTGCCGTAGGGAAAGCCCCCTCAGACCGGCTGCTTTCCTCATTCGCCTGCCACCTGGGGAAGGAAGAGCAGCCAGTCGGCTGCTGCAAGGCGCTCACGCGCTCCCCTCAGGAGCTGACGGCCTTCCCAGGAGGGAGCAGAAAGAGCCTGGCCCCACAGCTCTGGGCTGCTCCGCTCCCTCCTCCCCCAGCTCCTCCTGTGAGCAACAAGATGGCTCCTCTGCGCCACACCCCAGCCTGGGGAGGAGGAGAGGGGACCCGGCTGCAGGCCCCATCTCAGGCCTGGGAGTGGGGCCGCTAGGAGCGGCTGGAGCAGAGGTGAGGCTGTGCAGGGGCGGGGGCAGAACTGAGGTAAAATTGGTGACGGGTGGAAGGAGCAGAATTGATGGGGGGGATGGAGAGGTGAGGGGTGAGGATCAGACCCTCACTCCTTTGAAACCATTTTAGACACTGCCAAGGACGTGGCTCTGCAGGGGCCATATGCGCTTTCTTCATTCCTCGTCCCCTGTAAGGCACAAGTGAGCACAAGAGGTTTGGGAGGAGCCTAAGCGTTTTCCCATGTCTTTGCCAATGTCTTTTACTAGGGGAGTCACTTACCCTAATTGTCCCCAAAACACTCTGCGTGTGTAAGCTCAGAGGGAAGAGGCTTTCTGTTGCCTGGGGTTTCAGGTTGTCCTTTGCACACTGCAGCTGTGTTTCACTCTCCTCTCTTCTGAACGCAAATTAATGAGGTTTGATTTTTGCTCATGGCGTTGGCTTTACAAAACACATGAGAGAAAACGACATAAAACAGGCTACAAGTCCCAAGCGGACAATATAAGTCGGCTGTTTGGGGGGGATTCGGTTGTGCCCATGGCTGTAGAACCGGAGCTGCTGTGCAAAATGAACCACTATCGTTGCCCTACCAAACCAGTTGCTCTCACGTATTGTCCCTCCCTCTTATGCCTCCTTCAAAAAAAAAAAAAAGTGTTAAAAAGTGGGCAAAAATGATCATGTGTGAACTGACCCTAGCAAGCCTGGCACACCTTACCCTAATGACAGCCATCAAAAGATTCTAGCAGATGTATCCAAGCAAGGGTTCCAAAGACTGGATTTCTGAACCAAAGCAGCCATGTCCTCATTGATATTATTTACAAAGAACCTGGCAGATAAGGAGAGGTGGGCTGCCTCCTGCAATGAGCATGATTAAAATCTAGTTTATAGCCAGATGGGACTGAGATGGGTAACGAGGGCAGCTTGGCCAATCGGCAGTCTTTAAGGGAGTGTCAGTGCCTTTGCTTTACCTGAAGTGTCTTCTAAGACCTGATGGTAACAGTACTGAAAACATGCATTCTTGCAAGGAAATTCATAGCTATCTAGTCCATCAAACAGTCTTTCCTCCCGCAATCAGAAACACCAATGAGAAGCATCATCTGGGGAGAAGGTGGAAAGGTACAACACCAAAAGCCCTGGAAATCTTAACTGCCTAGACAGTGAAATACTGAAAGGCGATTCCACATTCAGAATAACCACACCCAGGACAGGGTGGTTTGATTATCCCATTGCAAGAAAATCCCTAACATGGGGAATAGGCTCAAAGGAGCGTGCAAGTCCTAAGGCACTGAGCCAAATTCAGCACTGATCTAAGCAAGAGCATCTCCATTGAAGTCACTGTAGATAGAGTTGCCATTATTCACCTCTTTTTCTGCCATGTTTAAGTCAGGAGTAAAGCAGAACTCCTTGTATACAGGACCGTGTAAATGAAAGAGGCTGCAAAAGATTTGAGCAATGGGTGACGTTACCGTCTCCCACTTCAGTTGATTGCGCTGGGACTTGGCAGCTTCTGAAAACCACTGGGTGATGCCATTCTTATTATTTATCATTTCTTTAAATATGTATTCGGTGCTTTCGCCCACAGCAGTGTCGCTGGAAAGAGCCAGGCCTTGCGAGCAAGGAACAGAGATTCTAAACTCTGCCCTGCCCCTTGCTGCCACTCCAAGGCTGAGTTTTCTGTGCTGAGGAGCTGCTAGGGTAAAATTAGGGAGCAAATTGGTGCATTCGCCTTGGGAAATAGCTCTGTGTGATGGCAATGGAGCCACGGTTCCTTTTGCCCAGGGACTTGGATTTCTCAGAACAGACTATTAATCAGATCTGAGAGACAAAAATTTCTCTGGCATCACAAGGTGTTTAAGTGAAGCCTAATTACGAGGTCTGTGCAATTACAAGCAATGGAATTTAATGTTCTGGGCCTGATGATTTTTCCACAGATGATGTGATTTAACATATACCTTCTGAACACTCAGACAGGGTTTTTTTTTTATTCAGGTTACACTGTCATCTAACTCTGCTGTCTCGGCCTTCTGTTCACTTCCACTATGCCCCAACCAACATTAACTCCTTCACTGCTGGATCCTTTTTTGCAACAGACCATGCGAATGATTAATATTGACATTTTAAGATGAATCAGGAGAAAGGGGGGAACTTGACCCAGTCTTGCTTAATATACAGTATAGGAGAACAAGCTTCAACCCCTTTTGTTAGTGCAACAATTTTTGTCCCTCCCCATGTGTTTGCTCTGTGACAGTGCCCACTTGTGGGGGAGAAATAGAATAACATTAGCTGGAGAGGGAACAGCTCGGTCAGCTAAGCATCTATTTTGGAATACATGAATTCCCTAAATACACAAATTCAAATCCCAGCAGGGTCTACTCATCCCTGCATCCTTCAGAGATAGGAAACTGTGTGGTACTCACCTTATCCATGGGCCAGATTTGTCCCTGGTCCGTGTATGGGTGCACATAAGGAAGGAGGGCACAAGGACACATGTTCTGACTCCCTTTTAGCATAGGTCCACAGCGCCCCCAAGTAGTCAGGAGAGGAGCAGGGGCTTGGCCTAGGTTCTTTGACCAGTCTCAGCCCCATTCCACTCCAGCTGTGTGCTGGGAGCTTTTGGGTCGCTCCCCTTCCTCCACGAGGTTTCAGGGGAGAGTGTGTGGAGTTTGAGAAGCACATGGGGGCCCTACAGGAAGAAAGACTCTATTGAAACGTCAGGTATTGTGACAGTCTGTAGAGCTGTAGTCTGGCTGTTGTGAAGGGTCTATCTGATGTATACAAATCCATGTAACAGAGAGGGCCCTGCTTCCAGTGCATTTTGACTTAGCATGTTGCATGGAATCGTTCAGTCCCTGGTGCCAACAGGTTATTTCTTAGAGGAGAAGAGTTAGAAAGACACCCACTCTGTTGGACGAGGGGAGCCCACGTTGCAACCTCTGCTGCCATTTAGAAGTCTGTGTGTGGGAAGAATGGCGGGTGGAAGGTCAAACATGACAGATTCTAAGGGCTGGCGTGAGGTTGCTGTAGTCTGACTCCCCTCTTATAGCAAAGCGTTACATAATGCTTCTAGGCCAGGATAGATAAACTGGGGATCCTTGCAGGTAAGAGTACTTTGGCAGGGTAGCACCGCAGCACCATGCTGTGCCTATTCTATAGATTAACCAAGACTCCCCATCACCAGAGCTGCTAAGCCGGCACCTCTCTAGAAGCATTACGTTCTCACCAATTGCAATTTAAAAAATAAATACACTGGCTGCAACAGGGGCTCTTGGTGAATTCTCATTCCTACAGCTTGACACTATTCATGATTCTATGCTATTTCTCAGGCTGTTATCCTGGGGTCTCTTGTTGGAGCTGCAGCACTGGGTTATATACGACAGGAGACTTTAGAAGCCTCGAAATCAGCTGGTGGAAGTGTGTTCTCTCTCTCTTCCAGCAGGTGGCTGCCGGAGGCCTGGTCTACAATTTAAAGTTTTACCAGTGTAACTATATGGTATGACTTGAGGCACAAGCTCCCTAGTCTGGATGCACTTACACTGTTATAAGGGTGACTTAGCCTAGTCTAGATGTTCCCGTTCCTGTATGTGAATAGCCAGGCTGCCCTAAAACTCCTTTTATCCTAGTATAACGGCATGCATGGTGATGGCGGTTGTACCTCTTTAACTGTACTGATATGCTAAAGCAGGACAACGTTCTAGCGTACACAAGTCCTTAAACTGAGGCAGCAAAAGAGCACAAGTCACCAGCGTGTCTCTCTGCACTTTGGCTACAGCTCCTCAGCCCATGCCTGGTCGGAACGTCGGATCTGAGTGATGATGGTTTCTGCAGGCACGCCCCTGCCCCCAGTCTGAGCTCTAGATGAGCATGTGTGTAGCGTGGTGGGAACATAATGTGCTGTGTCAAGGCAAAAGGGTTACAAATACTAAGGTTTCCCCCAAGACAAACTCGCACCTGGGTGCCTTGTAAACAGCCTTGTACTGTAGAGACTGGGTTCCTCTTTGTCTGTGGTGCTTGAATGTGGGCACCATGATAGCCCTCAACACGTCGGCTTTAAGGGGAGTTGTCTGTTCTGTGCTCTTTGTATTGAGTCATTTGCTTATTCCCCCTGTGCCCATCCGGGTGGAGGGGCCACATGGACCAGCCTACAGTGCTGCCTCCACTCAGGCATGTGAACAGTGCATAGAAAATCACGGGGCAAAGGCAGCTCTCAGGCAAGCTTCCTCCAGTGTTCTTGCCCCAAATTTCCCAGCTCCTCTCCTGAACCCTTGTGTGCTCATTGTGCTGTGTGTGTGGCTGCTGTCCCTGTCCCCAGAGGTGGCTGCATTTCAGCGCTAAGTGGCTTTCCACTCAGTTCATTTGTCAAGCATCTTGCAGTCCCGGGGGATGTAATGCACCATGTAAATGTAAGAGATTAGGCCAGCCCTTCAGCAGGTGTCAGTCTGCATTGGCGTGCCGGTGGAGCCATGACACTTCATAGCTGCAGAGAATCTGACCCATTCCGGGGTGTTTTGTATATGTGTCAATTCTCAGCTAGCACGGAGATAGAAATACAGAAGTATGTCTACAGAGCGTCCTTGCACTGGGAGGGCCAGCTTCTTGGCACATGATAGGTCTCGTGCTGATCTTTGGGGTGATGCTGCTTTCACCTGTAGACGTCACCTTGCTGCGTACATGCTGGCAACAGTTACATGCGACTCTAGACCACAGCAAACTCATAGTTTGACCATGGGGTTTTCCTTCCCCTTCTCTTGTCTAATGTTAAGCTCCCCAGTCTTGTTAATTTCTTCCAGCGATAGTATATGGTGGCTGGGAACTACTGGGAGAAGCTGCTATAGAAACACCTTCATCTAAATGTAAATGTTGCTTCCCTGCCTCCGGCTGGCTTTAAAAGGCTTTTTCCTTGGGAAGTGGCTACAAGGTAATGGTCCCAATCCATTTTATTCATGTCAAGCAAAGGTCTTTTAAATGTTTATTGAAATGTATTGTTCTAGGGTGACCGGGCCATGATCATTTCTCAAGCGGGTGCCTCGGAGGCAGCGAGAAATAGGGAGTGGAAAGGGGAGGGAAGGATGAGAAACTGAGGACCTCTGACTGAGGAGTGTTATAATTTTCTGCCATGAAGCAACGGCTCTGGATTGCAGATACCAGGAGGAGGCTCTGTGCAGATGAGTGGGGCAGTGGCATGAAAACCTATTTGCATGGAACATAGCATGGTCCCCTCTGTGCTCCTCTCCTTGCAGTGAGGCAGCCTGAGAAATCTCATGGCACTTCGGGGTACTGAAGAAAAGCATCCAGGTCAGAGTGCTTCTGTGACATGAGGGGGAGTCGGTCTGAGTAATTTTATTGCTGGCAAAAGGCGCTAGAGTGAAAGTTCTGGAAAACTCACTCCTTTGTATGCACAGAACAGAAAACCAGCTCGGGGCCGGGTCAGCTTGCTTTTCTCCATCACTGCCCTACCAACGTGCTTCAAACCTGTCCTATGGGTACAGGTCACAGCCCAATCTTTAGTCTTTGTGCTTAGAATTGCCAATTAAGGTGCCTTTGTGGTATGAACACCTGTTCACTAGGAGCTAGCTCTAGACCACTGTTTCATTTTACACAGAATGCTGTATCAACCTGGGGATCTTTTCGTAACCTGGGCGAGGCTAGAACTTGGAAGTGAAAGGTCCCAGTACCAAAGCCTTGGTCCGTCCCAGGTGGATTGTAATGCTGACTCTAAGAGGAAAACGTATTTTGTGCCGCTGTAGAAAAGTTTGCTGCAGAACTGAGCACTGGTGTGCCTCAGAAATCAGAGGGCCTTGCTGCAGGATTTAGAGCCAGCTTTCTGCAAGGGACCTCCACGATCAACATAAACCCAATTAAAGACCCTGATTAACGCTGGTTGCTGCTGGAGATCGTAATTTGCATATGCCCAGGATGAGGCAATTATATTCAGAGTAATGAGATCTGTCCTGTCCATGAACTTATTGACATGAGTCATGATCATGGCCCCAATTGTATGCACCCCAATAAACTAGGGTGCAGAACCCTTTCCACCTTTGAGCAGGGGAGGGCATCTTCTGTCCTGTGGCTGCTTTGTCCAAGACTTACCTTAGCCTGGGCTTCAAGAAATTGAGAGACTTCAGGAACAGCAACCCATTCTGAGGCCCTGGGTTTGACCAGGATTGGGAAAATAAATGTTCCCTGCCACATCACATGGATCGTCTCCTAAAGCCATCCTGCCTGGGGGAGAATGCCACCAGTAGCAGAAGGCCTCCTGGCCCAGAGTCAGTTCCTCATAGACAAACACAAATCGTCACTTGGATGAAAACGGAGGGAAAGGGCTAGAGACCCATCTCCATGATAAATGTCGAGTTACTCTGCATTATGTCATGTTTACATCAGGCCAGCTGAGACTAGAATGTGGCTCAAGGAGCACACTTGGAGCTAGATCTTTCTCAACATGCTCTTGCCTTTAAACAAAGCTGGGGATTTATGAACAGAGAGACATCCTCCCCCTTCCCCAGACTCCAGCCATTCACATGGCTTATTCACTCCTTCTCCTAGACCTCCGGCAAAGGAGTCAGTATCTGATGGCAAAGAGGGGAAGCATGAGTCTTGTTCCCCTGATCAGAGCACTAGCCTATAAAGCCACATTGCAATGGTCCAATTTTTCTTGGCCTTTGGAAACAAGTATCAAAGCGAGGCCTAGTTAATATAAGGCCACCAACATAATCCACTTCATTTAGAGAACCCATTGCTCTGCAGGCCAATCAACAAAGATTCTACATCTTTCACTGCTTCCTGCTCTACAGCCAGTGTCTGTCTAGGAGCAGAGCTCTGTGGGATTGGGTTTGGAGGATTGTAGCAGGGTGGTGGGGGGGATGGTTATTGAAAGAGTTGGCTTTAGTGATCTGAGCATCTGGTCAGAAAAAAGTTGGACTCCCTGGAATCAGAGATTCAAATTCCAACAGAGTCAATTCCTTTCCATGGCAGGTAAATTGAGTTTGGCCAAGGAGGTGTTATTTACTCCTCCTCATAACAGAAGAACTAGGGGTCACCAAATTAAATTAATAAGCAGCAGGTTTAAAACAAAAGGAAGTTTTCCTTTACACAACGCCCAGTCAACCTGTGGAACTCCTTGCCAGAGGATGTTGTGAAGGCCAAGACTATAACGGTTGAAAAAAATTGGTAAATTCATGGTGATTAGGTCCATCAATGGCTATTAGCCAGGATGGGCAGGGATGGCGTCCCTAGCCTCTGTTTGCCAGAATCTGGGAATGGGCGATGGGATGGATCTCTTGATGATTACCTGTTCCATTCATTCCCTCTGAAGCACCTGGCATTGGCCTCTGTTGAAAAACAGGATACTGGGCTAGATGAACCTTTGGTCTGACCCAGTATGGTCATGCTTATGTTCTTACTGTGTGAGCGTCCTTCAGATGAGAGCTTAAAAACTAAGGTCTTGCTTCCAGGGATGGAAGATCCCAGAGCATTTTGTCCTTGGCCAAAGTTCTCATTCCTCACCTGTGTTGAGTAGTGTGCTGTGTAACAGTTGTCCGCTGCTGGTCCAGCCCTGAACTGGCTATAATTCAGTGGTGTCTTACATGTGTAGGGTTCTGTGAAAGCATTTCAGGTTCCTTTGTGGTGAAAGCCACAGGTGAAATAGTCTCACTTCTTTTTCTGCTGTGGGTTTGATCAGTGCAATAAGCAGGATGCTGGATATGCCATGAGATCCAGAGCAATCCTACTACCTTTGCCTAAGCGAAGAGAATAGAGAGATAGCAAGCCCTTAAACATTGCTACAGCTGAGGGCAAGAGAACCCAGCCAACCACACTTTATCCAGACTTTGGAAAGGACTGAAGGTCACAGAGGGAGGGAAGTCTAGGAATGAAATGGGAAATCCAATTAGCAGTTGCTAGGCCTAAGCTAGCTGTTTCCTTACTGCACGCCGTATTCCACGTCAAAGCCTGAACACTGCCCGGTGTCTCTTGCTGAGAGCCATGTGCACCAGGCCTTGTATGCGCTGTGGTTGTTTGCCTGAACCTTTGTTTCAGGATGAATCTTAGTGACGTGCCTGAGACAGGGAGCAGATAATAGTCAAGTGGAGTGTACCAATTTACCCAACCCTGCTGATGCACCTCAATCACTGCAATGCTGTCGTCTACTCCTGATCCAGAACTAGCTCCAGCATTCACCAGTCATGCCAATTCACTGAGCTGAATCGTGAAAGTTAGGAGAGTCCTTTAGGACTTGAGATAATAGTCTAGCTGGGTAGAGCAGAGGACTGGGAGCCAGGAGTCCTGGATTCTTTTCCCAGCATTAGGAGGGGTTATACCATACTCTAGCTGGTTATAGCCAGGAACTGGGAACAGGACACCTGGATTCTGCTCTGTGTGTCCGCTCCCGCATCTGTATGGTGGGAATAGTGATATTGACCTCCCTTGTAAAGCACTAGGACAGGGGTGGCCAACCTGAGCCTGAGAAGGAGCCAGAATTTACCAATGTACATTGCCAAAGAGCCACAGTAATACATCATCAGCTCCCCCTCCCTCCCCGCACCTCCTGATCAGCTGTTTCGTGGCATGCAGGAGGCTCTGGGGGGGAAGGGGGAGGAGCGAGGGCATTGCAGGCTCAAGGGAGGGGGTGGGAAGGGGTGGAGTGGGGGCAGGGCCTGTGGCAGAGCAGTGAGCACCCCCCCGCCCCCCCCGGCACATTGGAAAGTTGGCGCCTGTAGCTCCAGGCCTGGAGTCGGTGCCTGTACAAGGAGCCTCAGATTAACTTCTGAGGAGCCGCATGGGGCTCCGGAGCCACAAGTTGGCCACCCCGATCTAGGAGATCTACTGATGAAAAGCCTTATGTAAGAGCTAGGGATGACGACGACGATGACTTCCCTTGTTTCAGCATGGTGAGGCCAAATTCATTCATGTCAAAGTGCTTTTGAGACCCTTACATTATTTCTCGGTGCAGTAGGAGACTATTTAGAATCACATGTCATTTTAGCCAGGGTTTGAACCCAGACCTCTTGGGGTAAAAAGTCTTTACTGTTAGCCCAGTGCACTCTCATAGTACTCTCCGTGCAAAGTCATGTCAATTGGGTAGGACGTCCATTGTCATCTGGCATGCAGACTCCCTGGAATCACAGGTTCCAGTTCCAGCAGAGTCCTCTTCTTTCCATGACAGGTCAATTGCCATCATTGTCTGGGCGTCCTTCGCTATTGTCTCAGTAAGATGAGGATTTGCCGTGCTGGGATTCTAATACCATTGGCCAATCAAGACTGGTATTCTGCCTCTGATGGAGCCAGTGCCTGGTTGGAGTGTTACCACTGACTTCAGTGGGAGTCCTGAGGCCAGTACTGACTGCTTCCCACCCTGGTGTGTAACACTCAAATCTCTACTAGTGTGCAGACTTCAGTGGGTGCCCTCCTTGTATTTGCTAGTTCTTCTAGTGCCGAGAGCTTCTGCACTTAGTATTTAGTCTGGTGGAGCCAAAACCTAGAGCTTCAGAGGAGGATGAAAAATGAAGCCCACAGTGCTCCTGACCAATCTGCAATGCCATGTGAGAGTTTGGGCCAGATTCTGCTCTTGGTTACACCAGTGTAAAACCAGAGGCGCGCCACTGGAGTAAGTAGTGAGACTGGATTTATACTGGTGTAACTG
The DNA here is from genome assembly GCF_965140295.1 of Lepidochelys olivacea. Taxonomy (NCBI): domain Eukaryota; kingdom Metazoa; phylum Chordata; order Testudines; family Cheloniidae; genus Lepidochelys; species Lepidochelys olivacea. The sequence goes on from NC_140428.1 coordinate 21,020,336, forward strand.
AGAACAGAATTCCCGCCTCCCTTCTTCCCTCCCTCCCTCCTCTCCACCAGCTGTGTCTATTTAGTTTGTCAGCTCCTTGGGTCAGGGACCATCTTTTGGTTCTGTGTTTGTACAGCACTTGGCCCAATGTGGTCCTGGCCCAGGACTGGGGCTCTTCGGTGGGACTGCAATATGAATCAGAGAGAGAAGCTCTAGCTGTAAAGTTCAGGGGGGCTCAGATTTGGGTTTGGAGTCTGGGCCCATCGCTCACTGTCAGAACTTTACGATAACCAAAACCCCTCTAAGACCGCCCTGCTAAGCACTTGGGAAATGATCACATTGAGGCTTAACTCTGCCCTCTTGTGCATGTGCATTCACCAGTCTTTATTTACACCGTAACATGCTATTAGTCCAATAATACAATGTAATACCATATAGATTTCCTACAAACGGAGAGGCACACGTGTAGCCTCTTGTCCTGTGCTCATCTGCGTATGCGAGCCTGAGTTCATGAGTCACCTGTAGCAAGCTTTCTCGAACGATAGGACCTGGACCGTTCCTGGTCAGGGCCTGGGACTCTTGTCTGACTGTGGTTTTAGTTTATGATCTTGAAAATAAGAGGATGCAGATGACTGGCTGGGATCCCTGCGTGGATTCCCACACCCAGCTGGGCTGCAGGAGCTCAGCAGGGCTTCTGGCCACTGGAGTTCTCTCCTACTCCACTCTTGGTGCCTCCTCTGTGCCCCTCAGTCCACACGGAGATGCCTCATGCCTTGCTGTCAGGGAGGGGAAGGGGAGAGAAGAGGGTGGGAGCCAAAGGAAGAGCAGGATGGGGGAAGAAGAGGACTCAAGGGAGAACAAATTGCAAAGCAGGCAACAGGCAGGGCAGTGGGGGCCTCCCTTTCAGTCCCTCTCCCCCTCCCCCTCATTATTTCCCCCCTGCTTACCTAGGGAGATCTGCAGTTTGTTAGGGGCAGTCTATCCCTGTCTGGGTAAGCTGTGTGCACTGAAACAATCTGTCTCACCAGTGCAGTGAGGTCAAGGTTACTCTTCCTGGTATTTCAGCAGCAGCCGTTCCGGAGGAATGTAGCCTCCAGTACACCAGACAGTGGGGCCTGGGTGAAGGGGCAGTTTTCTCTCAGGAGAGGGACTGGCTTTCCTGGGTGCATCGAGTCTGTATCATCTCAATACATCCACAGGCTTCCACATGTTCGCTATGGTCCAAAGAGGCTGGCACAGCAGGTTTAGTTTTGGGCAGAGGACGTTCTTTGGTGAGTCTGTGAGTGACGGTGAAGTTTTGGTTCCATCTGTGTGCAAAGCATGTAAGTGCTTGGGCTGCCATGTCTCCATGAGAACAGCGCTTCCCTTGCCGCCTGACTCTAGCAATGCTGCCGTTTGTCCCGGCACGGAATTGCCAGTGCCCCACCAGAAGATTGCTGTAGGTCAGTTGTTTTCAACCTGTGGTCCCCAGACCCTTGGGGCTCCACAGACTCTGTCTCAGGGGTCTGCGAAAGGTGACTCTGAAAGTAAAGTTTCAGATTCCAGAAAAGGCATTCTGGTTTTCTGATCAATCAAAAGTGTGTGAATGTCCCCACCTACAGGTCAAAACCCAGAAGTGTTGTCATTACCATAGAAGCCCACAGTTTAGTGCCCTTTCTCACGCTGCATCAAATGCCAGGCTGAGCACCTGCAACAATTCTAGCTGAATTCTGTTCAGTCAGTTTTCAGTCTGACTTCTATGGTAGGGGTCTGGGACCACGGGTTGAATTTCCAAAGGGGTCCGCACCTCCATTCGAAATTTTGTAGAGGTCCGCAAATGAAAAAACTTTGAAAACCACTGCTGTAGGGTAGGTAGACTGTGCCCTTGAATGATGCTGCTGATCCAAAATTTTTCCAGTAGATGGCAGCAGATACTCGCTAAAGGGATCCTAGCCTCAAATCTAGCCTGAGTCTTTCTCCACTGAGAGAGTTATAGAGATTGGGCTGAATAGAAACGTTTGTTTGAAAACAATAAGAGTGAAAAAGCAGGAGCCCCAGAGGTACTGACAAATGGGCATTACCATTGCAAGTGAGGCTAGGGCTGTGATAGCAGATGACCTGTCTGCCCTGTGCATGCAATGAAGCAGCCCTCGCACCTTTTGTAAAATATGAAGCTTATTCTGGTGTCCTTGTGTCCCTGTTTTCCTCCACTCCTTTCCCGTCACCCCTCACTGGTGTGCAGTGGCCCACTGCCCCAGAGGTGGCTGCATTTTACTGGTGTCCTGTGTATGCTGTATAGATGTAAAGAGCTTTGGGATGAAAGGGGGCTACAGGAATGTGTAACATATAGGGGGACGGGTGTGTTAGGAAGCAATGACAAGGAGGGGAGACCTAGGCTGGTCTTCAAACTGAGAAGTGAAAAATATCTCTAAGTGAGGGGGCACAGTGGGGACATAGCTGGTACTAGTGCTACCTCAAGTAGAGCTTCGATCTGTCTGCCGTGAGGATAACCTGGCAGTCTGTGATCCTGAGATTTCTCCTGGGCATACGCTGTCCACGGCGTAGTCTAGCTGTCTGAGCCCAAGTCCCTTCCTGACTGTTAAAAATCTTCTCAGTCTGATGACCCTCCCGAGGCCCCTGTATCTGGAAATGGAGCATGGCGTATGCCTGGCTGGGTGTGTGCAGAGTATCCTGGCTGATGGATGGGTTTTTTCCTCCTCTGTCTTTATGCTAATAGTGAGTCTGCTCTGAAATGCAAATGTAAACATGGAATCATGGGACTCTAGGCGTGTCATCTGTGACCCCGACACAAATGTCCTTACCAGTAGGGGAGCACTTTGTTCTTGAGATTTTGTTATAGAAAACATGCAGCAAAACAAGAGGCAGGGCGGTCCAGCAGTTAGAGAAGGAGACTGGCTGAGGGTCCATTCCTGAATCTTGACTGGCTGTCTCACGCCACCTCCAGTGTCTCGGTTTCCCTATCTGGGAGTTACACTTTTGATGCCCTTGCATGGGAAGCATGATATATCAACATGGAGCGGCTGCCCTTGAGGATGCTTTTCCTTCCTCTGTTTAGAGGGCCTCTATTCTAGGCTCACTTACAAACTTCAGAAATACCTAAGCCATACAACAATATTTAAAATAACAACCCCAACCCGTGCAACAGAATAAACATCTGGGGACTGTGGGAATTTTCCCAGGCCTCCCAGCTTGCTGTTTCTATTGACACAGCCTCTTTAGTATTCACATGGCTTGGAGTCTGGAATCTAGTGAGTTCTCAGGTTTCTGTGAGTAACAGTCTTAAATAAATGTTATGCTTCAAGCCAAATACACGGCAGTGATCAACAGCTATTGTCAGGCAATATCAGTCCAATAAGGCCTAGTGTTCATTGGATTGAAGGAGGAAGCCAAACATTGGGCCTTAGTGCTGAGATAAAGCTTTGGAGCTTTCCTTATGCTCCTCCCTCTTTTGCCACAATGACAGCAAACTTTTTGAGAGACAAGTTTTATTCTGAGCTGCCTTACAGGAGTTTTAATGTGTCCCAACTGAACATAACTATAATTATTATTAATTTTAAATGGTGGTTTCCAAGCTAGTGCATAAAATTACTTTATCTGGGCAGTAGGGGGCACTACTGGTCCGTGTCAGAGGCTGTGGTGTGTAAGACCCCCATCTATTGAAGAGCAGACATTGTGCTGGGACTTCAGGAGTGCAACTCAAATCTGCAAGAGCCAGGAAAGGCAGACAGAGGACTCCTGCTAACCCAGCCTAGCTGTACAGCACCCCAAGCCCAGCAATAACTAGATCCAACAAGGAGCAGGCTAAGGTCAGCGTTTCAGGCTTGATTGAGTCCTGCTTTTTCAGAAGGAAGGCAGGATGGCTGAGAAATGTTCTGGCTGTCGGTGGCATGAATGCCCAGTCTAGGTCAATGTTGAGTTATGCTGAGTGCCTCTGAGGAGGACCCTTCAGAGCATGGACCGCAAATGTCATAATAGCAAAGGAAGGACCTGGCCTTTGTGTTGCGGGAAGGAGCATGGGGCCCAGAAATGGGTGTGGGGGTATATATATGTGTGGGAGGATGCCCATGACATGCAGGAAGTGGGGGCCTGGGCTCAGGAAGGTGGGGAGGGCTGGGCTCTGGAAAAGCCTATCTTTCTTCTTTTGGGTGGGTATTTTCTTTACAGTAAGTCTAACTATATGAACAAAGAGTGTCCCCCATTAACAATCCATTGGACAGCTTCTGCCACCCGCTCTGTGGCGGAGCTGTGGTGCTGTTCCCTTGAAACCGCTGGAACACTAGGTCTAGTGCTGGGGGCCTCGTCTCAGTGGTCTGGTCTGGATCCAGACCAAACATCGCAGTGTAGGGACAAGCGGAGGGGTGCTGACCTAGTTCAGGCCCAACTCTGACGAGGGCTCGGCCGTTCCTGGGGGAACGACAGCAGGCTATGTATGAGGAGCCAGATCAGTCTCAAAAGCCAGGAAATTCTAAGCTGGGGCTGAGGTTACTGTAAATCCTTGGCGCAGGTTCTTCCCCGCCTCATCTCTGCGCATAGCGACAAGTCCAAGTTGCAGTGTGAGCTCAGAGTGTCGACAGTAACTGAATTTCATGGTCATTTGCTATACCTGGCAGGGAGGGGTGGGGGCGGTGGGAAGAGACCAAGTGTAATATGGAATGATCCTGTGCGCTTATCTAGCACTTTTCACTTCAGAAAGGTGAATACAGTGATGCTGTGGGTAGCTGGAGATTTATACCGTTTGGTTTAAAGTAGTTATTAATGAATATATTACCTAACATGGCTAATTACCACCTTAATCACTTTACCCTATGCCTGTCTGTTTCTTAGCCTGGCAACTCTCTGGGGCAGGGCCTTTCCTATGTCTAGAAAGCACACCATACATTGTGGGTGTTGCCAGAAAAACGATGATGATAATGAGGAAATTGAGGCGCAAGGGCTAAATGACTTGCATGAGGTCCCTCAGTGAGTCAGTTGCAGAGCTGGGAATAAAGATCAGGGCTCCAATTTCTTGCCTTGTCCACTGGGCTGCATTTCTTCGTGTGTCTATGTATAAATATACAATATATTTGAGTGTTTGTATAGATACATTTAGTTTGTGTGTGTGAATTCACAGGTAGACATGCACTTCCGTAGGGTGTCTGGTCTGGATGCTGAATCAAACAATTCAACCATCTTTCTTCCATCCCCCCAAAGAGTTCTCTAGATCCAGCCAATCCCTTTATGACAGCACTCTGGATTCTTATGCTCTTGCCATCCAGCCCATTCCCGTAGAGAGCTGAGGGGTCATGCTCAGGGCTTGCCCTAGAGACATCTGATCTAGGCTCCCTCCTGCAAAACTATTTCATCTGGAGGAAACAGGCTCTGTCCCCTCAGGTGTACGCGCATGGACTGTGCTACTTGGCTGTGTGGTCGTACCATGGCAAGAGACCAGCTGCTGCATATCTTGGTTTTCCCTGCCGTCCTGCTCAGCCCAGGTGCACCATCCAGCCTGCACAGCGGTGCTGCTTACATCCTGGCAGCTGGGTTGCCGACCCTCTCGGAATAATGAGAAAATTAACACAGCCTCCAGTAACTTTTTTACTCTCTTCTCCATTTGCCAGTCACAGTTCCTCCTTTCCAGCACAGCTCTTCGACAAATGGAACCTGTGCCCCAGAAGGTATAGGGCCCATTCCTGTAGAGCACTGCAAAGCACCAGCAGGCTGAACTGAACATCCCAGCAGCCACAGCAGAGGCTGAAGAGGTACTTTCTGGTGTCCTTAAATTACCATAGGTCAGGCTAAGGCAGATGGGTGCCCAAGCTGCAACTTGGCAATAGGGCCACCACTGACCCTGCTGGAGGGAAATCTGATCGTTGAACCTTTGATTAAACTGCAGCACGATAAGCCCCTGCTGCCCAACCCCAGCAAATGAACACGGCTGCACCCCGGAAAGGCAGAAGGAGCACATTTGAAGCAGCATGTTGGAGCCCAGAGGAGGGTGCTGAGCACTCTGGAGCTGGGATTTGATCAAGGCAGCCAAGCCCAGTAGTGGTCATGGCAAACCTCCCTCCAGGGTTGCATCCAAAGGCCATCCTGGAAGTGCTAATACCCATTTCGTAGCCGCAAAGGCCAGCCACACCCCTGGCCAGCAGCTGCTAACTCTTCATATTTTGCATCGCGTGTGTGTGGAGGAGTCAGGGTATGCCAGATATTTCGAGGTGTAACAGGAGCCAGCCATGAAGTGTGAGATAAGAGGCATGAGAGATAATCTCTCAATCAGGGTTCTTCCCTTCAGCAGCGATGGGTACTTCTAACTCTCCACTCTGGGCTGGGAGAGAAGGGATTGGGTGGCTCCGGGGAAGGCTGGAGTGCCATCAAGAGCCTGCCAGCTCTCAGGTTACTGGTTCAAAGCCGGCCCTGATCAGTAGTTAGCATCTGATGACTCTCTTTGGTCTTCTGTGTGAAATAAGTGGTGCTCTGGGTCCAGTTTTTTCTGAATGGTTATATTATCTTATGTTGTTATATGTTCTACATTATCAGTTGGGAACTGGACTAGATGACATCTCAAAGTCTCTTCCAGTCCTACGATTCTATGGTTATGGTAGTGCTGAGGGCCCCGTTGTGCCATGCGATGGGCAAACAAGGCACAAAGATGACAGTCCTTGCCCCAGGGAGTTTACTATCTAAAATGGGTCTCAGGTCACTGCTGGCCTTTTTCTGAGTGGATAATTGCCCCCATCACAAAAAAAAAAAATAAATGCTACCCCGAAGGGGTCCTTCCTGGCAGCCTCAGCCAAGAGGCCTAGACTGTGTGGTTGGCTGAGAATGAAACCCCCCCCCCGCCCACTAGAAGTGATCTGTCCAGCTCAGGGCGGTGTGTGGTGATGCTTCTATGGGTGCTGTCTGTGCTAGTCCTTGCTTTGTGGGTAGAGGCCTTTACTTTCTAGGGTCATCTATCTGGCACCTTTCACATCACTGCATTCCTTTAAAAACCCATGAGAGAGAATGTAACTGGGGCAGTTCTCTTTCCCCTATCCCCTGACAAGTCACACTCCTGAGCTCTTCTTCGCGGACTATTCAGACGTGACTAACGGGACTTATTGGCAGTATAAAATTTTCCTGGAAGCATGGCCTGAAAGGAGCTATAAGCTGCCGATGACTAGGGACTCTCTGGGAAACAGGCGGGCAGTAGCAGCTTTGCACAAGTACTTCCTTTGGGAACTACCTTGTAGCCAGGAGAGTGATTGAGGAATTTGATGGGTAGCTGGTGTTTGGTTCATTGTCGTTTGGCCTGAACAGCACATGACATGACAATCTGAATCCCAGCCTGGCGTAAGCATGTGCAACCCCACAGAAGCCAGTGGGGATCCACTTGCGTAGCCCAGGGATGAATTTTGGCCCAGCAGGCTGGAAACAAAGCATCTTCACCAGCTGTGGTGTGGAATAGCAGCCAGCAGTAACGCCTGCTCACCAGCCCAGCCAAGTATTCAGGACAGTCGGAGCCATGCTCTTTGGCATTTAACTTCCCTTCAGCTAAGGAGCTGGGTTTGTAAAGTGAAAAGAGAAGAGACTCCTGGCCCTTTCCCAGCATGTGCCCAGCAACCAGCTGATGGGGTTCTTCGTCTTTTATTTTTAACCCTCCTTGGGGAGCCGGTGAAGAATGAAGCTTCCTCAAATGGTGGAGCCTGCGGTTTCTTCCCTCAAGCTGCAACCTGTTCCACTGGCAGAGGAAGCTCAACCTGAGCTCCATCCTCACTTGAAAATTGCTCATTGGATGTTTCCCTGACCTGCTCTGCAAGGCCTCATGAGGAGTGGCTCGCTCAGCCCACCTGGCCAATCCCATTCCAGCACCTGGCGGCAGTGGGGACTGAGTCATCCGTGTCACTGATGAACGCTTGTGGCTGAACTTTAAGATTTATGGCCACCTTCCTCCACTCCCACTTTTCTCGGAGCTGGAAGGTCAGAAGTTTAAATCCTGCTCTCAGCAGGTCTCGATTTGTTAGCAGGTCCCCAGCGCAACCTGTGCCAGTTGCATTCCAATGGCTTACTTCCAAGTGAGCCTTCTAGAACTCGGGTGAACAGTTCTGGCAGCCCAGCTCTATTCAGGCATCATCCCTCATAGCGTGGAGGCTTTCTGCCACACCCTGGCACTGTGGGATGCGGTGGGAAAGATATTCTCTCTCTGGACTCTAACACCCACCCTTCAGAAATTCAGCCCTACGTGTCAATGCTACTGTAGAGTTGCCTTGTACCCTGGCCACACAATCTGTCTCCCAGCTGCTCTTAGCTAGTGAGCATTGGGAAGATCTAAAAGGTGCCAGGCCAAAGGGCATTTGTTCATGTTGGGAGTGAGAAGGTTTGGTAACATGTTATATAAAGAGTTTATGAGATCAGCTTTTTAGTTTGCATAAAAATGGTGTCTCTATTTCTTTGGCACTTATCTGCTCCTGCTGTCTGCCCCAGTCCTCAACTGAAGTTATCTCTTTTTATGCATATTTTGCTATGAGTTTAGTGCTTATGCAATCCACCAGCTTGAGAGCCCCAGAGACTGAAGTCCTGCTTACTCACAGATCAGGGCCAGCCATGTTTCTCCATATATGAAGAATGATCCTACACTTTCAAGAGAGAATGACTTATCTTAGATTTAAGGAAAAGAAGAAAGAGCAAAAAACTAATTCTTATGGGGGGAGAGCACAGTGTGTGGTGTCTGCAATACGATGCATCAGGTGTGCTTCACAAAATGGCAGCTGCGTATCCCTTAGAAATATAACAGTACAGTACAGAAGAAGCAAAGCCCTAACTTTTACTGTCCAGACCTACCTATCCTTTGGTCAGCAACAGTGCATAGATGTGTAGAGGTGGATATAGGTGATTAAACAGATACAGATGGTTAATCTGCCCAGTGAAGAGATGACACCTAGGGCTTGTCTAAAGAGGGAAATTGACCAGAACATCTATTCCAGGAGAAAGAAAAGGAGTACTTGTGGCACCTTAGAGGCATCCGATGAAGTGAGCTGTAGCCCACGAAAGCTTATGCTCAAATAAATTGGTTAGTCTCTAAGGTGCCACAAGTACTCCTTTTCTTTTTGCGAATACAGACTAACATGGCTGTTACTCTGAAACCTATTTCAGGAGAGGTCTTCGTGCTGATGTGTTATTCCAGAACAAATAATCTTGCTATCTCCAGTAACAATAAGTTCTGTGCCGATTCCTTGAAGACTTGCATTTTCCTCCATTGCTTAATTATTCATCTTGATCCACCCTCCCCCCATGGCAAAAAGGAGCCCATTTATTTCCATGAAAGTCCAGGGGACAGCACAGTGAAATCTACTTTGTAGCTTGAAATCTTCCATAAAATTGTTTGCAAGACACAGTAGGCAATTAATCTTTGTGCTTTGCCCTCTGCAAGACTTAGTCTGGCTCCTCAGATTTTAATACCAGAAAAATGTGTGTCTGACTCTCCTAGGACAGGGACAAGGTTTTTCTTCCTTGAAAATGGCACATTCAGAGAGGTGAAACAGGGTGTGTTTTGAGTGTGGGTCCCTGACTGTTATCAGGGCGGCATCTATCTTAATTCCCTCAAGTCCGTTATTCTCTCACTTGCCCTCTCCTGTGCACTGAAAGAGGGTACAGATGGATATATTGAGCTGAGGCTTGTTTCTTGCTCTGTGGTCTGTCCTGTATCCACCCACAGTGTGTTTCTTTTGTAGGAGGTGGAGCAAATAATTCACAAATATATATGAAATTTTGTGGGCTTCTAATCAAGTATTTGTGCATCATGTTGCTGTTGTTCACGCAGTTCTAGTTAATATCCCTATGGATATTAAGTTCAATTTCCTATGGAAAGAGCCAGGGAATCTCAAAGAGGAAGGATGGGGATGGGGTCCTGGGCTGGAACTCAGGAGATGGGGGTTCAGTTCCTGACTCTGCCACAAATTTCCTGTATGACCTTGGGCATGTCACGTAATCTGTCTGTGCTTCAAGTTTCCTTGCGTGTAAAATAGGGGCAATAGTAAATCCTTTGTCTTGTCTGTTTAGATGGTAAGGTCTTTGGGACAAGGGCTCTTACTCTGTGTGTTTGCAGTGCCCAGCATGTTGGAGCCCTGACCTTGGTTGGACCCTCTAGATAATACCATAATATAGATAATTTCCTGCTCCCGAGTGCACATGAGGACCTTTGCTTTACTTCTCTAAATGCCAGCTAGCATGCAGTGAAGTTATCTGAACCCCAGTGTACGTGTGGGTAGTAGCTTAAGGGCAGTCTCACTCCAGTTCTGTCTGTCTATGGTACTCATTACTATTGTATCTGACCACCTTACCAACTTTAATGTATTAATTATCCTCACAATGCTCCTGTGTGGAAGTACCATTCTCTCCATTATACAGATGGGAAACTGAGGTACAGAGAAGCTAAGTGACTTGCCCAAGTCTGTGGCAGAGCAGGGAATTGAACGCAGGTTTCCCACATCCTAGGCTAGTGCCCTAACCACAGGAGCACCCTTCCTCTCTGGTTCTTGAGCACCCCAGTCTCGTAAAGAGGGATTTCTATGCTGGGAAAAATTCAATATTTGTTAAAATAACAATTAGAAATCTTTAGCTGGGAAATGGCCTGCGTTTTGCATAGTATCACTGCTCACTAATTAACGCTGACTTTTTTTCCTCTCTTTAATGAAGAGCTTTTCTCCTTTGCAGCCTCCCGCTTCTGGCTTCTCTTCCTACCCCACCCAATGCTGCTCCTGACATCAGTGAGATCTCACAAGCACTGCATTACTGTTTCCCTTGGAAGAATGCAGTGGCATGGGGAAAGCTCTTGGTGAAATGGAAACATCTTGTGCAGTCTTAACGATGCTGAGGATCTGAGAATGTTTTAACTTGAATTAAGCCTCATGATGCCTCATGATCTTTGTAGTACCCCACTTGTGGGAGCTCCCAGGATGGAGGAGCAATTGCCCAACGCTAACAAGGCCACCAGAGAGCAGCCCCATCTGCTTCCACTAGGAATGGCTAATATATCAACACTAGAGCTGTTTGGGAATTTTCTAAAAAAATGCTGTTTTTGCAAAATCAGAAGGAAATATTTCATTGCGGATTGGTTTGACCCAAATCAGAATATTTCATTGTTTTAACTGGCCCAAATTATTTTGGTTTCCCATCAGTTCAATAAAACATTAAACTGCATTTTCCTATCAGCACATTGTCTTATGGAAATTGTAGTTCAAGCCCCCATTCTCTACTATGGGCTGGGCTCCCTGGAGGACTACATCTTCCCATAATACAATGTGGATCTCCCTCTGACCAAGCTGTGTATTGAATCATGGGAGATGTAGTCCAGTCAAGGAGCACGGGAGCATCCCAAACTATAACTCCCAGGATGCAATGGACCACTATGGGAAAAGACTCTTTAATATTGAACTGACTCGAAATGAAGCATTTTGAGTCAGTTCAATAAAGCAATAACAAAAAATTAGATTTTGAGACTGTCAAAATGTTTCATTTCAACTGAAAATGTCTAAAAAAAACATTTTACACTTCCAGACTGAAATGATTCAGAATTTCAGTTCTATGAACATTTTAAAAATGTGAACTTTGCCCCAGTTTGGGATAAAAAGAAATGCTGGAATTTCCTTAGGACAGAAATTCCAAATTTCACTCAATTCTAACCAGTGCCACCTCCTGATCCATGGTCGTACAGGCTGCTGATGCATTTAATGCTAGCAAGCAGGGACACCTGATCTTTATCTAGCACCAGGAGAAGAGAACCATGGCTAGGAGAACATTACCAGCTGAAGAGTGGTGTCTCTGCCATACCCAGCTCAGAATCCCAATTGCCAAGAATCAAGGAAGTCGGAGGCATCCAGGCATTTTGAGAGTTGCCATGCTACAACCTAACTGACCTAAGTCAGTGGCCTCTTCCCTTATGAAATTATGGATGGTTGATGGCATGGGTGGAGGAGAAGATGGGCTGGAGGTGTGAAAGCCCGCTCCCACTCCTCCTGTTGTTGATGTTGCATTAGGCTGGAGTCTCACGTAGGGCCCTGTGTACACCTCCCACCTGGGATGTTTAACTCCCAGCTGATTGTGGGGATGGACGCAAGTAGTCAACAGGACCTGACTTTATGTATCTAACAAGGGGCAGGTGGCTGGTTTTCTAATAAACACTATATTTTCATGTAGACAGGATCTGCTGCACTGTAAAGGTTTTTCCAGTGTGAAGGCCCCTATGTCACACTTGATGTCCCTTGTCCAAGACCAGCATTGATTCTTATATACGGGGGACAGGATTTACTGCTTATTTTGCTGAGTGATTTCTTGGACTACACTATCATCTTGCCATCTCCCAAAAAGGCCTTCTAGTTTAGCCTTTGGAAGTCCAGCCCCCAACCACCATCCCCTCCCAATATATACTGCTCCACACACACAGCTTCACCTGTCCCTCTCCATTTGGATTCTGGAGCTGCTAGGGGAGGGGACCAGCCATGGATTCACCCTGAAGAGGAATTTCAAAGGCGGCATTTCTGGCTCAGAACATTTTTCGATGATATCAAAGGCCGGATGAGACTTTGAAATCCAGGAGGTGCAACCCTGGGCCTGTGGCCAACACTTTGAAACTGACAAGGAAAGAGAAGGCAGGAGTGGGAGGGGGGAGAGAGAAATCAACCTAGAAGGACCCTGTTTCTTTGAGAGGCTTTTGCTGTATCAGCAGGGTTGACCAATCTCCTGTTGTCTTCTCCTGCCTCTTCAGTGAAATGCAATATTAATTCTGCTTGCTGATGCCTGAACTCATGAGGTAAAACATATCTATTCGAGTGACAGGACCTTGGGACAATCTACATGAATGAGGTATGCTTCCTGTGACTTGCCAAGCATATATGTGCACGCGCACATGCTCTTGAGAGAGACTCAGGCTAATTAGCAGAAATTGGGGAAGCTCACTTGTTAGGATCAGGATGCAATAAATAAAATATTAGTGAGAGGAGGAGGTGAGGTAGGGGACGTAAAGTCATTTTAAAAAGAAACGCTCTGGGGAACCTGCGGTAAGAGGAGAGACTGTCAGAAACACACATGATTTTCTGCTCGCTTCCTGCCTCCGTGGAAGTCTCAGGGAAATGCGCAGACTTGGACTTCTGGGAAATCAATCCCATGCGCACAACTGCGCTTCTGTTTGCCCAGTAGCAAAGAGGGATTTTGGCACGTGCCATGGACAGACGTGAGATGTTTCGAACTGGTTGGATGATGGCTGTGTTTCAGCATTTGTTCCATTCATTAAATCGGCCCCTTTGAACGTATCCCTGCAGGTGCAGGTTGTTAATAGCCTGAAGCATGGCACATGTCTTATAAGTAAGACCCTGTGTAAATTGTGTGTGCGTGTGTGTGTAGGGGGGGTTAATTCACGGCAGTGTCATGGGTAAGAGTTTGCATTTCGTGCGATATGGGTGACCATTGAGTCTCTCCCCTACCCCCAAACTGCTGCAGATGCGAGTATGCCAGCTCCCGCCTCCCTGCCAAGGCTGTGGCTGCTCATGAGGGGTTAGCAGGCTGCTCCCATCCTGGAAGGCGGCAGGAAGGTGGCAGGTCGGTGCTATCCCAGGGAGTTGGATGGATGTCAGGCTGGGGGAGGGCGTGTTTCTCACGACATGGCGCTGATGGTCTGGACCAGACTGAGGCAGGGATTGGGGTCCCACTCGTTCTGCACATGGCTCTGGCTCAGGCTGCTGCTTCTGCTACTGGGCCGGCAGGGAGAGCAGGGCAGAGCTGACACTGTGGCCATTGGAAGCCCTGGCGTGCCCCATAGCACCCCCTTTGCAAACCCAGGAGAGACACTCAGGTTGAAGAGCTAAGACCAGGATCCGCTGCTTGGAGCATAAGCAGGTGTGAGAGAGAGGCCCTGCCCCAGTGGGGGAAACAGGGTGAGACCAGGGTCTGCCCCTCCACTTCCCCACCAGGGCAGGGTCCCCTCATGTGTCTGCTTGAGCTCCAAGCAGTGGATCCTGGTCTCAGCTGCTCACTAGCTGGCGCTGCAGTGTCTCTATGGGGGCCACTGGGGCAGGCCAGGGATCCTAATCACTGTGCATTGTCAGCCCCATCCGCCTCTCACCGCTGGCCAGCCAGGAAGCTTAACTCCTCCCTAAACAGCTGAATTAGCCCAATGCTGTGACTTTTCCAACAGCGGGGAGGCAGAAGTGGCCATCCCCGCTTCTGCTTCCCCACCATTGGAAAAAATCATGGTATGGGGCTAATTTCATGAGTTCCGTGTGGTCCATCACAGCGTGATTAACACAGGGCCTTGCGTATAAGGAAGGGTTCTCTTCCCACGCTCGTTGTGTGACCTTGGGCAAACCCCGCCATGCTTCCTCCTTTGTAAATTGGGGATAGATGTTTTTCCTTGCCTCACAGGGTGTGCTGAGGATTGCTTACTGTTTATAAAGAGCATTGTGATCCTTGGCTGGAAGGGTGAAGCAGCGTTATGATTTCCCCACTGAAGGAACAGTATGAAGTTATCCATAGTGGAACAGGTTCGGTGGTCGTAGCCTGCTCACCAGCACCTTTGGAAGGGGAGAGTAACCATGACACGTGTTTGGCAAGATCTAAACACCTTTGGCCACCTTGTCCAAGCCTTCCTCTCTCCATGTGTATAAAACCATTTGAAGGGTGGTGGTCCTGCTACTTCACCTCTTTGGATGCTGCTTTGAGTGGTGGGGGATCTCCTGCACTGCTGCTCTGCTCCTCCTGTTCCCTTTCCCCTGTGCTCCAGTGGAGTCACTCTGGATTGGCACCAGTGTAGCCCATGGGTTCACACTAACAAGTGACAGGAGCTGGCAAACAAGGATGAAGAGATAGCATGAAAGATTTCTGTTCTGCAGTTTCCATCAAGGAGTGATCAAGCATTTCTTCAAAATGTTCCGTGTTTTGTTTTGGAAATTGTAGGGAAGGGAGGGGCAAACTGAAGTCCCCATCTTCCTTTTCTCCCCATTTCCTCTCCTGTGCTGTTCCCCCTTGCACCACCACTAAAAAGGGTCAGAGGAGAGAAGGACAGAATGAAAACTGAAAATTTCAGTTTGGGGGTTTCATTGAAAAAAGTGAAAATTAAAAAAAAAAAAAAAGGAAATCTGGTTCTGAACACTTCCCTTTTCAGGAAAAGGCCATTTCTTGAACTGAAACATTTTAACCCGCTTTCCCAGCAGTTACAGCAAGCTTTGCTGACTACAGTACTAATGCATGGCTTTAAGGGTGATGGGAGCCCCATGTGTCAGCTGATCTCAAGCAGTGGCTTGACTCAGGAGAACTCTGTCAGGTGGGGGGGGGAGCAAGGTCGAACGAGGACTTGTAGGTCAAAAGAGCAGTTTTTAAAATCATTTTGGTACTTAACAGGAAGCCAATGAAGCGACTAAAAAGAGGGTGTGATATGTTGAGATAATCTAATACGAGTAAGTACCCTGGAGGCAGCATAGCCATGTTCAAAACCATCAGCAGCTACTGTAAAACCTTATCAGGGAGAGCAGGGAGTTGCAATAATCAATCCTGGAAGGAATGCAGCATCATTTGCACATTGGGCCGCACTGTGAAACATTTCACAGCCTGGGAATATTCCTTGGATTGTCAAAAGAACCAACTGCTGAGTGAGCCTTGACTGCTTGTAGTCATTAAAAATCCCAGGGCCCTTTTCACAAGAGATGGGGGTCTTCGCCTAGCCTCTACACCTGCACTGATTCCAAATCCTAAGAGTGTATAGGTGCATTCTGGTACCTGAAAACCCTGCAATTTAAATTGAATATGAAAGACGCTACAGAATCTTAAATAGTTATACACAGCTGCCATATCCCACCCTAGAAGCTGCTGCATTTCAGTGCTGAGTGAATTATGGTTTCCCCTTAGGAATTTTGTAAAGTGCTTTGGTATCTTTGGGGATAACAGGTACTGTCTAAGTGACATGTCTGGATCTTGGAGAGAGACAGCCAAGTTAATGAATTTTCCTCAGATTCCTGGCAGTGATACGAAGGCCTGTCCAATTGTCATTGACCTAACTCTTATGATGAAGAGCTGAGTTTCCCAGTTCTGTTCTCACTGTTGCTGTGACATCTGCAGGGAGTTGACCCAGGAATCAGACAGCTCCACTACTCACAGGTGTTTTGGGCTGATTTAACTAAATCAGTTCCATTGTGCTCGTGCAAAGTCCTAACACAGATAACACTTAAACTAATTTAAATGGCATTCCAACTAGTTTAGTTTAATTCAGTACATTGCCAGACTGAGCTAAAGTGCTCCAAGCATGGCTCGCAATGGCATATTGATTCGCTTACCCCAGGACATGCTTCCTAATGCAGATAAACTCAGAGAGAGGGCGTCTCTGGATAAGTTGCAATAAGACTGAAAAAGCTTTGAGCGATGCTGTGGAGGTGTCATTGTGGGGGGAGGGAGATGGAGAGAACCTCTTGGCTTGAACAGTATATCACCTTTTCTGACCCACATGGGCAAAAGCATCGGCAGTGTTCCAAAGCAAACCCCTCAGCCTGATGGTGAGGAGAGGAAACCTGCTCCCTGCAATGAGCGGAGGCAGGCAGAGGAGGGGACTCTGGAGTGAGTACCCAACCTACCAGACTCTACTGGGGAGCCAGCCTAATCGTATAACTTATATTGCCCAACTCTGCAGATGGGCAAGTGGAGGCACAGAGAGATGAAGGGACTGGCCCTGGTCCAAGCAGAAAACGTGCACCCAATACAAATCTCACAGCCAACCTGCTTGGGTGATCTCGTGTCAAAACCACGCAGAACCATAACGCTTACGCGACTACAACCTGGGTTTGCTCAAAACTTGGCCTGGCTCCGTCATAAGGTTTGTGGCTCTATAGAACCTGGTTGGAATCTCTCCTTTGTACCAAACCCCAAAACTCAGTAAGATCGAAATGGTTTTACAGGCTCCCTGTGTGACCTTTGGGTAAGTCACTCATTCTCTTTATGCATCTTCTCCCCATCAGTCAGATGACGATAAAATCCTGCTGCTCTCCCTCCCTTTAGTCTGTCTGGTCTATTTAGATTGTAAGTTCTTTGGAACAGGGGCTTTCTCTCCCTAGGTACATGTGGGGCCTGCTGCACTCAGGCCCTCTTCTTGGTATGTGTTTGTACAAACAACAGCAGTGGTTCAGATTTTATTGTGACCATCTCTATCAACTCTGTTCCTGAGAGGTCAGAGCAGCCTTTGCTTGCCTCCCCTGATCTGAGGCTTTATGGAGAGAGATGACCCTGCTGCAGGCAAGAGGGGCAGGCGCATAAGGGACAAGCTGGCCCTGGGTGCATAGTGGACCCATTGCTACTGTTTTAGGTCCCTGCAGGGTCACAAACGAGGCAAACCACCAACTTGGGAGGAGGAGGTGGCAACAAGCACTGGTGCATCTGAGCTTCCAGCCAGCCCTCTGATCGTGGCATGACGGAAGTGGGACAGAAGTTCAATATTACCACTGGCTGAGTGCTGGATAATGAGGGCACAGACAACCGAGGCTGGGCTCATTAGCCATTCCTCTGCCCAATTACGCTAGGAGCTAATTGCTCATTAACAAGCCCATACCCGCTGAGGCAGCTGGGCTTCCCTGGAACTCTCGGCTGGAGCCACAGCGGAGACCGGGGAGAACAGAAGCGAGATCCGAAACCGAGGAAATGGAAAAAACTCAGCTGCCGCTGAGCAGGGTTTTTGCTGCTGCCGCCGCCACTCCCTGGGGACCGCGGTTTGATTCCTGGCACGGACGCCGCCTGAGCTGCACATCAATTAGCCTAGCGTTCCCATGATTCCACTGACGGCTTCCCCAGCTGCTGCTGGCTTCCTGCAGCCTCCCTGGCCATGTGGCGGGAGAGCAGAGCTGCAAGAGGGGCAGGGTGTTTGGACCTGTGTCCCTCCACTGGGTCAGCATCCCAAGAGGAGCTGGGCTTGGGGACAGTGATAAAAACACTGAGCCGAGGGATAAAAGTTGACGCTGATGCTGGAAAAGAAGGGGGGAGAGAAATACAGCAAAGCACCATGACTTACCTAGTCAGTATATCTAGGGTGACCAGATGTCCTGATTTTATAGGGACAGTTCCAATTTTTGGGTCTCTTTCTTATATAGGCTCCTATTACCCCCCCCACCCCCGTCCTGATTTTTCACATTTGCTGTCTAGTCACCCTAGGTGTATCTATCAGGCCCATCACTGTGATATGATCACACCCACACTGTAGCGAGAGACACGTGAGGTGTTAGAAGATGGAGGCTTAACTGAGAAGCATTTAACAGACATTAGTTACCCCTCCCAATGCATGTCCCTTCCAGTTTCACAGGTATTACCAGCTGTGTTCTATGTGGAGGGGACAGTTTTGGAAGTGGTAACGTTTCTACAGCCAGAAGGAACTTTTAAGTGTGCCCAGTGTAGGTCTGCAAGGTAGGTAAGTATTACAAGCCCCTCTTTGGAGATGATAAACTGCAGCTCAGCAAGTGAAGGGGAGTTGCCTAACAGCAGAGGGGCAGTCTCTGTTGACACTGTGGTTCCTCATGCAAGGGGAACATGGGTTGAATTTATTGAACATGAGCATCTCTTGCCCGCCCACCACCAAAACCACCATTTTCTATAGGGTCACTTTGACTTGGCATTTCTGATACGTTACACTAATGAAATGCGGGGGTCTGTGGAGAGGTAGGTGTGGCCTTGTGCTTAGATCTGGGGGCTGGGAATCAGGCTGCTGGGTTCTGTTCCTGGCATTGGCTCAAACTCATACCTCCACTTAGCCTTCTGTGAAGGGGGTATATAAATAACACTTCTCCGCTGAGCTGTAATTGGACTCTAAGTGCATTGGCATCATGGGACTAGGGTGAAATGTAAGAGCAAATGCTTTCACAAAGCACCTGCATGCTCTGTATGTGTCAAGGAAATAGATTGGCAAAGAAATGGCTAAGCAAATGCAGCCCAGTGGAATCATGACATTTAGCACTTTTCAGGTGTAATCTCAAAGCTCTTTATAAAGGATGGAAAGTATCATGATCACCATCTTACAGAGAGCTGCTTAAGGTGATGCTGTGAGTCGGGGCGGAGCAGGGAAGAGGTTTCCCAAATCCAGAGCCCCATCAGCTGGAACACTGTGCGGCTCCCCTGTCTCAGTGGCAGGATTGAAGCCCATGGGGTTTACTCGTTAGGTAGGATAAGGTGAGCAGAAGCTGGCTTTTACTTTATACAGTGTCTGTCATAAAACCTCCATCACAAATGATCTCTGGCTGGGCAACGCAGTGGCAGGGTATGTACGCAGGGCGGCTAGCCCATCCGCTGCTTGTGCCTCAGTGGCTACAGTCCTGCTTTCAGTGTACTGGCTTGATAAGAGCGAGCGGGGGTGCGTCTCCTCCAGCTCCAAGTGTAGGAATACAGTTTGTGGGCCCCAGCCTCCCCCAGAGGGTGAGCAGCCTTCCCCAAGCAAGGGGAGCGGAGTTGAGGCTGTGAGCTCACATGGCTTTTGGAGCAGACCCATCTGCCGCTTTGCCAACGAGGTGGGGAATGCATTTCTCATTATGTACCAGAGCCTCTCTGCTCCTGCAGCCTGAGAAGAGAGAACCTCCCTCCCTGGGCCCTCTGCCCCCTGGAGCTCAAGGATTATTTTTGGCGGAGGCAAAGAGCACAACCCCAGCATTTTTCCCATAAGGGAGGGACCCAAGCAGGAGGGGGAGGGGTGAGTGAGCTGTTTTTTGAGCTCTTTTCATAGTCACACTTTGGATGTCTCTAAGCCCCTCCATCTGAGGATCCCATTGAGCTTTGCAGCTGTTAGATCCTCAGACCCTTATCCCCCCACCTTCTGGTGGGGCATTATTACTTCCATTTTACAGGGGGGGGGGAAACTGAGGCGCAGAGACTTGCCCAGGGTCACACGGGGGTGTGTGTCTGTGACTTGGCTAGGAATAGAACCCAGACTTCCTAACTAGCCCCCATCCTTTGCTTTAACAGCATGGTGCTCCTCCCTGCCCACAGGCTGGTATTGGATGAACTCCTGTTCTTCCCATCCCCCACCCACCCCCATGGCTCTCTGTCCTGCTATGACCCCATCCCCCACACTGCCTCATTGTGTGCAAGAGGCAGGGACTGCATCTTCCTCCCTGGGGCTGCCATGATGCTCAGAGTATCAACTCCAGCTGCCATTGCTGGGTGACTGGCATGGCAACATCAGGTCTCGCAAAATGGGGCCTCCGAGCTGTCCTCGGTGGTCTCCTAGAAGCGGTGCCAGGGGACCAGGCCCGCCCAAAGGAATGAGCAGCCTGCTGCAGGCCCTGAGTGGCAGCTGTTACTCGGAGTGATGAGTCTTACAGGGGAATTGAGTTTTGATGTAAAACCTTCCGAAAAGTTACGTTTAAAAAAAAAAAGAAAAAGAGGAGAGAGGAGTTAGGTGCAAAGGGGCTTAAACTCCCCACCCCAGAGCATGGCTAACCCCTCCCTGATGGAAATAGGTGCGGGAGTGGGGTGCAGCTCCCCACCCCACGGCGTGGATAATGTGCACACACCCCGCCGCTCCGGGGTGAGCTCCCTGTGTTCAGGAGCAGCCCCGCTTGTTTTCTCAGCTAATAGAAAGCACATGGGCAGCACAGCCAGGCCCTGCGACAGCTGTTGAGAATGAGTCATTTGGGACGCAAACAGGAATCGAACGCTGGCTGCTCCCTAGGCAGAGTCTGTCCGTTGCTCCTTCCAGGGGGTGGCTAGAATTCCGGAGCTCCCCTCACCAAGACTGACTCACTTCCTCTGACCTTGGCAGGAGCACTGTGCAGAGGGGGCCAATTTTAGTGCCTTGGGGCTATGTAGGGTCTAAGTCTCGCGCCCCCCCCCTTCAATCTGACCCTCGCAGGCAGAGTCCATCTGTGGTTGATCTGCGGGGCCGGAGGGGGAAGCCACACAAAGGTCTCCAAGCCCTGGACGGAGGTAAATAGCATGTTGTAGTAGCATATTCAGCAAGCAGCAATGCAAAGCCCAGGCTAACACACAGAGGAGAAGGGGGAATACGTGCGCTGGCTGGGAAATCACTGCACACTCAGAACCAGGGGAGAGATGGCTGCTAACTATACATTCCCACTGTTCAAAATTTTGTTAACTGTTTGTCCACATCTCTTGCTGGCCCCTGTTCATCTCCTGCCACCCTTCCCAGAGCAGACTCACCCACCACGCTTCCATGCTGTGAAAGCAGCCTGGCCTGCCTCCTCGATGGCCTGGTTTTCTTTTCTTTTCTTTTTCTTTTTTTGGCCGGGTCTGAGGGAACTAGTGCCTGTTTCAAAGGCTGATATCTCATGAGTTAGCAAGGCTAGGAATTCAGGCCATGGGGCGCTGGGAAGCTCAGCTTTCCAAGGAAGCGAAACTGTTTTCTTACTCTGGGGAATCGCGGGACGTTAGTCCCTAAGATCCCAAGATCTGGGCAGTACTGTGGCATATTGTCTGTCCCCCGTGCTTGCTGAATCCCATTCTGACCCCGCCTGTCCATCCCTGCTGCCCTCCTTCTCTGAGTGCTGGGAGTCTCTGGTCTAATGGAACAGAAGAAACAGGTGGAGGGGTGGGAGCTGGCAGCAGCAGAGACAGGGTAAGTGAAGGAAACCCTAAAGAAAGAGAAGGGGGGAGAGACCCTTCTGGACCTTGCTGAGGCTTTTGCCATAAAATGGAAGTTTCTGAAGCTTTTTAAAGCTGAAGCACGCTTCATTCCCCCCCCCCCCGCCCCCGCACGCTTTAAAAAGCCTGGCTATGGTTGTAGCAGCAGTAAGCCAGGGTGTGGGGGGAGAAAAGGTGACACCTGCTGCCGCCTCAATCCATCCCTGGCTCCCAGGGCCTCACACCTGGAGCCGTGTGCCAGACGGAGGAATTTTAACGGTGGCATGTGAAATGTGGATGGTATTGCAACAGCCCTGTGGTGGGGATGAGCTCTGCAGTCGGAGAGGGGGGACCCTCTCCTGTTCCAGCAGGCCATCCCTTCAGCCTCTTGGAGGGGAGCTGTCCACTCCCTCAGCAGAGCTGTGAAGTCGTCTGTTGAGGCCTGTCTCACCCACCCCGCCCCTGCCACTCTCCTTTGCCCTTTTGCACCACCGCTGCCCTCGGAATCAAGCCTGGCAGGTGGGAAGTCATCACCGTAGCCAGCGCAATATGGCACAGATGAAAAGAGCTTGCTGTGTCTCCCTTCTTCCTTAAACCCCTGCATTCCTCTCGCGGGCCCCGGGCTGCCTGGAGACGGTACTCAGCTGTCACCAGATAATAGGCCTCGAGTCCTAATTACAAATCTCCCTGGCTTGATCAGAGCACGTCTGGGCAGTTCCATCTGGATCACTTCTCTGGGGCTGGGGGTGGGGTGGCGGGGGAGGAGAAACTCTACATAAGAACTCAGATACTCAGAAGCATTCAGGCCTCCAGCCTGAGACAAAAATAATCAGCCAGCTCCAGGGGGCAGAGGGCCTCAGGGAGGCTGGCTGGAGTCGAGGATGTGCAGTGGTACATAATGAGCCATGCAACCCTCACCCAGCCAGCACATCCTCACACACGCTGAACTGTAAAGGGCAGCTGGACTTGATCCAAATGCACCTCCTTCGGGCCATCCATCAATTCCTCTTGAGCTCCCCCTGGACTTGCTGCAGAGAGGGCAAGCTTAAGGGGGGTCATTAGCTGTAATGTTGGCAGCAGCGAGTTTGTAAGACCCGCAGAAATTTCCATGACAATGCATTGGTTCTGCATTGAGGCACCTGCAGCGAGCCCTTCCCTAGCCACATATTCCTCCAGCCGACTGCCCTCTCTTAGGGCAGGGAGCCCCACAATGTGTTCTTGGCCCTCCCTCAGGGCTGGGGCTGGTTGGACTGTCCATAATGGGGTCTCAGGCAATTAGCTCTCCCCCTGGAGCGTGTGGCACTTGGAGGGTGAAACGATTATGGCAGAGCTGCTCAAAACCTTTTAGCATTCTTCCTCAGCCAGGGAAACCATCTGGTCTGGGTAACTGTCCAGGGGGATTTCGGACCTGGTGTGAATGTGTGAAGGAGCGGAAGGGCAGGCTCAGGACCTACAGATGGAAGCCAAATACATAGCCTCAGTTTGTCTGTATGTTGAGGGTGTACTGGGAGTGAGAGTTGGGAGTGGAGGGGGCGTTGGCTGGTGTTTCTCTGTGTGTGTCAGTTTCCACATCCATCTGTCTGGTGTGGAATGAGGGGAGATTAGCATGTTCGAGCTTCTGAATCCAGGACCCAGTGCCTGCTGGGGAAAGCCAGGGCCTAAAAATGCATTCATGCTAATAAAGGGCATAAAGCTTTCTGTGGAAGTGCAGCCCCGATATGTGTTCAGTGATAACTGGCGGGCAAGTTGTATCTCAGCAGCACTGGGAATCAGACAGGCATCTTTCTCTTGTGGCTGTGGTGAGCTTTGCTGGACCCTACTCTTGACCCTCTAGCTAAGAATACTTAATGGGGTATATGCAGAGACAGCTGATGCCTTGGTTAGGGGACTGATGGACGCTTACCCACAAGAGCCTGCAGTGGGGCGACACCAAGTTTCCTCACTGGTAAATTATCTCTCTATCCATAGCACTATATCCCCTCTGTCTTGTTTTTAAATACAAGGGGGTGCTGTTCCTTTAGACCCCCTAGAATAAACACACTGACTCACACAGGGCATAGAGGGGACTGAAGCAGAAATGAGTGTGGGGAGGGGAAAGCTCACTCCCACTGGTGTTAACCCAGAGGGGCAGGTTCTATTTTTCCACCACCCCTCTCCCCAAAGCTTTCCTGGGAGTTATCTGAGGCCAGGGATGCGGTGGCTGCTGCTCCTGCTCCTCTTCCGCTGAGTTTAACCCAAGGTCAAGTAACATCATGGCATTTGCAGCCTCGTGAGCTCTTGAGAGATTTAATTTTCAAAGCGCTCCCAACGTCCCCTAGGATCGACCTTGGCTGGGGTCCAGGGCCCATGACCGCCAAAAGGATTTGCGTTAGGCCAGTCCAACAATAAGAGCTTGCTCTCTCTGTTCCAGCCCAGAGAGAAAGAAAAGAAGCAACACAGTGGGGGAGGAGTGGGGACCCGGGACCCTTTTGGCCTTTAGCAGGCTTAGCAATGCCTGCAGCAAAGCGTAACCTACAGTTGACACAATAATAAAGCTCATGAGGATGAGATGCATGTGAACAGAGTCTTGTCCCCTCAAAGACAGCTGCTGAAAATCTGCTGCCCAGCGCCGACAAGGGTGCAGGGATTTTCCTTCTCCTATTTGAAACAAGGGAGAAGTGAAATATTTTTGGGCTGATTTATGATCAAGAAAGTGAAGGGCTGGATTCTTCCAACAGGCAGGGAAGCGCTGTGCAAGCTGTCCTGCTCCCCTGCGTCCACCCAACACTGCCAATGTCCCTCAGTTCTGCCCGCAGAAGCACCTGCTATGCCAGCCATGGACTCCCCCAAGTACAGCGCTTCTGACACGCTTAAAAACGGATTTACTACTCCTGCTATCTCAGTCCTAATGTGCAGTCCACCCTCCTCTGCCAACGCATCTCAATCTTGCAGCGCCCATTGCTATTCCAGTCCTGCTGCTACCCCCAAAATCTGCCAGTGTCCCTCCCTCTTAACTCACAAGACTCCCGGTTGGCTCTACCATACTTTCGTAGCAATTCTCTGCCCTCTTAACCAGCAAGACATCCCAACAGTCTAACTCTCTTGCTTCCCGACCAATAACAGCCCTGCTGGATTTCTTTGATGGGAACCCGCATAGTTCTTTTAATGCTTCTGAATACACTCTGTGCTAATCCAGTTCTTGGTCCCGCTCTCCCCCCACCCTGGCTCTGCCAGGGCACCTCACTCCTGATCTCTTCTCCCTGCAGCTTTCCCAGTGACCGCTGGTCCTGACCCACAGCAATCCCTGTTTATCCAGTGCTGGCCCACTCCTCCCTACAGGGCAGGCTGCTGTGTAGTACTATCAGCTGAATAGTGTGGTTTTGAGATGTGGGTAGTCCAAGGGAAGCTGAGAATGAGACCTGTTCATTTACTAGAGGCAGACTCTGAATTTGGTCCTTGCTGTGAACAGGGGACACAGATCAGTGCCTTGCACCAGCTGGACCTCTTTCTTTTTCTCTCCTGTCCTCTTTCTCATCCTGTTTTTGTCTTGTCTCTTCCTTTCGGCTGGAGGATGAGCCAGTGCTATCTCTGATCTGTGCCTGAGCTGGTGCAGCTTCTACTCTTCCAGCTGCTGGGAGGGAAAGGATGCGAGTTGGATCCAGAGCTAACTGGGGGAAGGATCTGACCCAGGAACTGTTGAAAGGTGAGAGGGACCCAACCCTGGAACTCAGAATGAGAGTTTGTGGGCATGTGACGGTCGCCCTCTTGGCTGATACGCCTGGGGGCCCAGCACAAAACCCCATGGCTGCCTCAGAAGACCATGAATCCAGCTTCCACAAGCCCAGGCCCATAGACACCCTACAAACCCTAAACCAGGCCCCAGTGTCAGCACAGGTCTCACTCAGCTCTTGAGCCAGGACTCATAGCTTCCCCCCCCTCCCCCGGCTCCAATCCCAGCTAGGGTTATCACCTCTGAGGTACAAAAATCCCAGGACATCTGGGATGATCCTCTCAAGCTCATAAACTGGCCAGTGAGCAGCATGTACTGAGCCCCCAACAGACTTTCCAGGACAGCCACCTCAAACAAGGGACAATCCTGGACAGGTGGAAATCTAACCTCAAGCCGGGCCTCTATCCCTGCCCAGGCCTCACTAGGCCCTGAGCCGGGGCCGCCCCAATCCCTGCACACACCTCACTCGTCCCTGAGCCGGATAAACACATGAGCTGCTACAGCTTGAGCCAAAGAGCGGAAGCTCTGTCGTGGGGAGCTGTGACGACTCAGATCCTGGGTGGATTGGCACAGAGTGGGGACCTGTCACACACCCTCCCCAGTGGGCTACTTGTGTGGGCTAGGGAAGGGGAGGATAATGGAGGCCAGGGGCTGTAAGGGTGGGGTGAGCCTGTGGAGCGTTGTCGTGGCCTGGGTGGTTGAGGTAGGTAGGACTGGAGCGCAGAATAGAGGGAGGTTGGTGCAGGCCTTGGGGGACGGGAATGGCCTGGAGGTAGCAGGCCCAGCCTGCTGCTGGAAAACCGTAGAGGGAGATAGCAGCCCCCAGCACTCTTGGCCAGAAGACACCCCACCCAGCTTGGGCTAATGGGGCATGTCTGGGAGGGTGTTCGGTGGAAGCAGGGGCTACTCTAGGGGGAAATGGCTGTGGGGATTAATGGGAGTGCGGGGGACTGGGGGGATGGTGGGGGGTGCAGTGGGGATTGCAGGGGGCACTTGGGAGTCTATTGGGCTGTGGGGATTGCTGGGGGCACATGGGTGTCTGTGGGGAATGAGGCGATGAAGAGCAGTGGCTTCTGTGGGGGATGGGGATTGGGGGGGATGCCGGGGGTTCTGTGAGGGGTGACGCTGTGGGGATTGGAGGGGACGCAGGAGGGTCTGGGATTGTGAGACTCGGAGGGTTCTCTAGGGGATGGAGCAGTTGGGGTGTAGGTGGTTCTGTGGGGGATGGGGTTGTGGAGATTGGGGGGATGCAGTGGGGACTGCTGGCGATGGGGATGCGGGGGGGGCTGTGGAGATTGGGAGGGCGCAGGAGGGTCTGGGGAATAGTGTTGTGGGTGGCGGTGGTTCTATCGGGGATAGGGCTTGGGGGGTGCAGGGAGTTCTATGTGGGCAGTGGTGCTCTCTGGGGAAATGGGGCAGCAGGGTTCTCTGGGGAGGCAAGGATTGATGGGGGCCTCCAAAGATTTGGATCCTTCTCAGACCCAAACATTAGTGTTGGAGGTGGCGCAGTGCAAGTGCTCACAGCACAGGCTCTCCTGCCCTGCTGGAGTTTATTTGCTGCCTGTTTTGTGTGTAGTTTGGTGTTGGGGGGGGGGGGAGGGGAGGGGATGTGCCCCGTGCATCTCTGGGCCATGTCAGGGCAGCCCTAGCCTCTGCGAGCTACCCCATCTCTCTGGTTCATGTCTGGGTTCCCCTCCCCAGCCCTTCACCCCCCAAACTCCTGTGCATCTCTGGGCCTGGGCTGCCCCCAGCCCCGAGCTAGCCCTTGTGTGTCCCTGGGCTGGGCCCTCCACCACCCTGGGAGGTGCAGTGAGTGGCCTTTGCATATCTGTTTTTATTGTACTCCCTGTGCAGGACTACAGGAATAAGGGAGGAGGAGACGATTATTTCAGATGTTGCCTGTCACGAGGCAGGTTGAGGTGGGGCGGGGGGGAATGGGCCCTGCAAAGTCTAAAACCCTCCTGTCTTTCTATGGGCCATGAATGCAAAGCCCAAACCAGAGGTGGTTTTGACCTTGTCAAATGAAAACATGCCGACTGAGGTTTTGCCAGGCTGAGCCTCAGCCGCCCACGCTCCCGTCTAGCTGTAGTTCTTCGTCCTGCCATGCCTGCCGGCTCCCCTGCCAGGCAAAGGCAGCAGGAAGTGGGAAGCTGTTCCTCCCCAGATGGGCTTTAACGCTTGCATGCAGCAGCCAGCCAGGGGGTGAGCTGTCTCAGACGCACTCAAACCACGGCTCTAATCACGGCTTCCTTTTTAACTTTATTGTGCAGACCTCTGTTGGAAGCGTCTCTGTAACCGCATCTTGGGCTCTCCACCAGAGTTAAAAACAGGAGCTTCCCCAGGCAGGGAGGAGAGCCGCTGGGTTTGTTGGAAGGCAAAGGAGCCAGATGGTGACAGAGAAGGGGAGGGAGACTGGAGGGGCTGCTGCAGATTCCCCCTTCCACATGTGCTTCTGCTGCTGAGTTCAGGAGTGAGAATGCCCCCAACACAGACGTTGCTGTGGCAAACCATCCCTGTTGCAAAGGTCCTGGAGCTCTGGGGGGAGCAGGGGGAAGAAGACTTGGCAGGATGTACTGGAATAAGAAGCGATGCAAATATTCCTCATTTTCCTATGGAAAATTAGGGCTAATGTTAACTGGGTCAGAGAGGGACTCAAGCCGCAGAACCTGGATCTGATTTGCAAATCCCCTCAAAGTCTGAAGGGGCACTGAGGGCCGGGCTTTGTGTTCAAGCCCCATTCTCCATTAGCCACGTAACAAACAGCGGGGGGAGGAGGGGCAGCAGCTTCTTCTTTTATTCTTGTGGTTGCAATGTGAGTTTCACTGAAAAGATCATCTGGAGGGTGGGGGGAGACCTGGAAGTGCTGGGGTCACAGCGGGACATAGGGGAGCTAGCTAAAGGAATCCTAGGGCAGGGAAGGGTTCTCAGTAGGGCTGTTGCTGAGGTGGAACAGTGGGTGTGGTGCTGGCTATAAAGTCCTCTTCTTGGAATGACTTTGGGGCCAGTTCATCCCTGCATATGAGCTGGGCAGGGACTGAGATGGAAGCACATTGGTGACTTTGTATCCCTTCAACTCTGGGGTGGGGGCTGCTTCACTCCCCCCACCTTCCAAGTAGATTAGAGCAGCCTGAGAGGTTTGTCTTGTCTTGTGTGTAGCTGCAATGGCCCCTAAAAAGCTGTAAACCTCCATGGTCTGACATTTCTTGTCCTGGCTGTTGGGGCATTCAGCAGGCAGTGGTGATGGCGAGGGGATTTGATACCCAGCTTTCAAACAGAGGGGTTGCCTGGCTTTCGGTTAAAATAGGGGCAGGTGGGTTTGGGGTTCTGCTTTTAGTTCCGAGCTAGGGTGCTGATTTGGCAGCCTCAAAAATCTCATAACGTGTTTTGGCGAGGTTTCCACCCAAAATGGTACAGATTCTGGATGCATCTGAAATTGCAATACTGGAAAATATTGGAAAATGGAAAATATTGTCCATGGCTTTGGATCCAGCTCAGAACCAAAACCACAGGGTGACTTTGGACCCAGATCTGAATCCAAATCCGGCCCAACTCCACAGTTTGAAGAGAGTTGTACTGAAGGTCTAGTTTACACCTGTCTCCTGTTGTAACAAATAATAATAAACCTAGGCCTGATTCTCAGGGGTTGTGGGTGTCCACAGTTCCCACCAATGTTGCTGTAAGCAGGGGTGTTCTCAGCCTCACTGAAAGTCAGGCTGTCTGCCTGCAGAGGGCAATGCTCTTCATTGAGAAAGTAGGCAAGTGAGCTTCTGTCACAGAGCTGCCTTGGGGGAGGACAGATACACAGAAAGGACTGAGGTTGAACAAAGTGGGGTAACATGATAGCAATGGCCTTGCCTGGAGGATTCTGGGGGCTGGAACATAGACTAGCCCACAGGGCTGCTTTCTGGTTTGCGGGGCTTGAGCTGCAGTCTGAAAGGGTCCCATTTCCCCCCAGCTCCAGCCATAGCCCTCTGCGTTTGTCCTTGAAGGTGGATATCCGGAATTTCAGTTGTGCATAGTAATGCACAACAGGGCTGCTAAATACCTGAGCATAATGCTGAAAATTTACCCATTACGGTTTTTCATTGTCCATATACCACATCCCTTTAAAGGGGGCTTGGGGGTGTACTGGGGGCAGAAGTGGGGAGAGCTTGGCACAGACCCAGTATTGGCAGATTAAGGATGAGCTATGAATAAGCTCCAAGCTATGCCTACTGTATGTAGCCACAATGGCTTCTAAGTTTCCTAACGGCTACAGCAAGGGGTACTTAACCCCCTGCCAAAAAAACCCTGGGGGGGGCAGTCTCTTCCAAAATATGGAACACCTCGTAAAGCAAGGGAGGTAGGAAACAGGCCAAGCAATGCCAGCCATGGCTTAAACTCGCAGGAGGCCTACTGTACAGTACATAAAGCCCAGGGAATCGGCTCAGGATGCTGGCTAATGAGCTTTTTAATTAGCTGCAATTGCAGGCAAGGTTTAAAACCCAAATAAATAAGTAAATTAAAGATTTAAAAGGCTGAACCCAATCAATGTGGGGTCAGCACCTAAAATATTAAAATGCCAAGACAGCTAACTTTACAGTGAGCTAGCAGTGCTAAAGTGGTGCTGCCCCTTTAAGGAGGCAGAAGGCTCCTGTTTTTCTGGTCTGAAGCCCTCTGGCTGGAACATGCCATCTGCAGAGATCCATAAATCATCCTGCGTGCAGCAGTCTGGAGTCCAGCAGGGTCTCCGTGTGTCCTGGCCTTCGCCTGGAACCTGCAGGGTGTTCTCTGCAAATGGAAGGAGCCAGCCAGGCGCTCCTCTTGGCCAGGATCCAGCTGTTCTCCCCAGCTGATCCAGCCGCATCCCAGGAGGCAGTGGGAGTTGGGGCCAGGAAACTTGCAGTCAGCTTAGAAGCCCTCTGCAGCCGTGAATGCTTTTATGCAGTTAGCCAAGTCTGCTTACATTATTGTGAACGAGGTGGGGGGGGAATTGTCCCTCTGCATCCTGAGTCCTGATGCCTCATGGCCTCCCTCTTCCTAAGAGAATAGACTGGCAGGGTCTGATTCCTCTCTGATATGCCTCTTCTGTCAGATCCACTTTGGGGTGTAATGGCACCATTCTGAGTTGCTAGCATTTGGTGCCCACATGGTGTGATGTAGAGTGCAAGGCTGTGTAGGGATGGCCTCTGACGCGAGTGCTAATATTGTCTCACCTGTACCAAATCTGGGGAAGGAAGATGTCTGTGGGGTATGTGGTGCCCGCCAAACCTCCCTCCTATGGAGCAGGGTGCAACACACCACCGCCATGCAGAAGGAGCTGAGACTCTGCAGAGGCCGTGGACTTGGTCCCCAGTGGGCAGGGAGCACCATCAAGTTATCAGAGCCTGCTGCCCCAGTGTCTCCTAGCCTGCTTCCCCGCCTACCCAATTCTCCCTTGCTTTGTTCTGCCCACCCTGTTGTATGTCTGGGGACTTGATGCTCAGCACCCCTGAAAATCAGATCATTATTTCAGCCTGGTGTCACTGCAGTGGCAGGGGCCGGAGAGAGGCCGTGGCAGAGAAAATTTACCTGCACACAAACCCCTCATCAGGACAAATTCCTCTTTGCTGATAAGGGATAAAACCCTTCTTGAGGGTGCTCAGCACCTCGCAGGAACAGGCTCTTTCCTCGCCCCATCTGAGAGCCGCTGTCTTGTACAGATTAACCCATTCATGGGGGGGTCACTGCCCCGCCCCATCCACCCGCCACCAGGGGCCTGCATTGTAACAACTGCTCCTTCATTTGAGGCTGGAAGGCTGGGCGCTGTTCCCTCAGCAGCAGAGTTCGCTTGCTACACACTGGGTGAAATTCAGCCCCGTGCAAAGGAGTCAGCACAAGGCTGCACTGCGTAGGTCCCACTTCCACCCTCAGGGCAGAAGTGGTGCCTTAGCCTTGTATTGACCCTCAGTACCTTGGTGACTTGAGGGACTCCCTCCTGATTGGGTTTTGAGCCTGCTGCCTCTGCAGTGTCCCTTCTTGAGCTTCAAACTTGCATCCCAGACATAAAGAAAAGGAGGACTTGTGGCATCTTAGAGACTAACCAATTTATTAGAGCATGAGCTTTCGTGAGCTACAGCTCACTTCATCGTGGCACATCACACCCGCACGAGGCTGCTGAGCCGGAGCTGGAGCTTTGCTCCCACTTTGGAATGGAGTCTCCCAGGTTTTTCTTCTTTGAACTGCCAGCCCTTGACAAACCCAGGGTGTGTGGGGATGGGAGCTGGCGCAGGGGGGTGGGGCTGGAATTTGGGACCAGGGTTTAAGTTTTATTATTATTTGGGTCTGAAATTGACAGCGGGCTTATCTGTGAAGACCATCATGAGTAGGCCCAAAGCAGAGGGCCCACTGGGAGCCCCAAGCAGGAATATTTTTGGCCCCTGCTTACGCAGCATAAAATAAAAAGTGAATAAGGGGCCCCTTTGAGCTGCTTGGGGCCCTAAGCAATTGCTTAGTCTGCTTATACCTAGCACCGGCTCTGGTCTGAAGGATCAAATTCTGCTCGCAGTGGCACCAGTGTAAATCTGGAATAACTCCATTAAAGCCAGCGATGTAACTCTTGATTGTAACGGGAGTTGATGTAACGGGAGCAAAATTTGGGCCAATGAAATCAGAGGCCGGCGAGACATTAATGAGGGTGAGGCTGCAGGTGGTGGCAGGAGGATGGAGCAGTTGCCACCTCAGCTGCCTTGAGCCATCACTCAGCATCTGTGGCCCTGCAGGGCAGGCCAGTTTGCTGTATCCTTCGCAATTATTAAGGCTTATGCCATGGTTCAGGGGGCAGCAAAACCAATAAAAGGCACCGAGAAATGCAGTTTATTTTTAGGGCTGTTTTGGTTTTAAATTCTTGGAGCTGGGGCGGGTGATTGATGGATGGATACAGCTCCTTGCCACGCAGCCAAAGTTATAGCCACTTCAGATAACATTAGGTCATTGTTTTCAGCTGTTGTCACAACCCACAGTGTCTTAGTGATAAACTGCCCTACTGCCCATCAGGGTTTGCCACTAGTGATTGCAATGCCAGGAGCCTCTGGGCTGCACGTGGACATGACAGATTCTTGTACAATCCCAGGGACACCTTTGCTGGCATGTTTAGCATAAGTGACATATTGGGCTGTGTATGAGATGATGGTGTCTCAGCGCAAAGTTCAGAGGGTCACATTCTGCTGTCATGCGCCAAGTGTCGAGTAAAAGTAGAAATTGACCCATGGGACAAGATTCAGGCCCCTTTCTGCCTCTCTCTCTTAGCACAAAGGACTTGAAAGCTGCCTTAACAGGGCAGCTGAAGATTATACTTGTGATGGGGCATTGCCAGCCCTACACCATCCCCTTCTTGGCACTCCATACATAGAGCATGTGTTGGGAGCAATCCTCAGCTAGTGGAATGTCCACTAAGGGGCTGTAATAGTCCCAGTAGGCCAGAGCAACCCCGAGGTTGCTCTTAATGATGGTGGGGGCTGAATGGACTGGGGAATGTGCAAGTGGCTTTAAACCGCCTTGGACCCCCACCTTGGTTGCTGAGATGAGCACAAACTGTACTGGATTTGAGGGTAAGCTCTCCAGGTCAAGGGCTGTCACTCATGATGTGGCTGTACATCTCCTAGCGCACTGGGGCCCTGATCTCAGTTGAGGCCTCTAGGTGCTACTGTAATACAAATAACAATCATCATCTGGCTCACAGTGTTTAGAAGTGAACGGAATGTGTTTGGTCTATAATAATGATACTCCATCAGTGTCTTTTGTCTGCGAATCTCTAACAGCTTTGCAAATATGAATTGATTAAACTTTGCTGCAACCTTTCAGGTAGGTATTATTGTCCTATAGGGAGGCTGAAGCACCGAGGAAATTAAGTGACTTGCAGAGCTGGGAATAGAACCCAGGAGTCCTGGCACACAGTTCCCATATTTTAACCCCTTGAGGACATGCTCCGTCTTGCACGAGAGACCTAGAGCTCCACAAAGCGCTGGGTGAGATACCTGCAGTGCAGTGAGTGTGAAATGGCTTAGCAGCTTGTACCCATCTCTGTTATCAGAGTCATGGGTCTCCACAGATCTTTGTCAATGCACCTCCGTCTGTACTGCAGCACCCTCTTTGGTTCCAGAACTGGATCAGACGTTCCTTTTTGGGCCAAGGCATTCATGTCTACAAGGCACCAGGCAGACTAAGCTCATCAGACTGGCTGCACTGGTGTGGACGCAAGTAGAGCTTGAACCCAGGTGTCTAGAAGGGTGCATGCACCCCCTCCCCCCTGCAGCAGGTCCCCCCTTTGGAAAGTATTGGGCAATAGCTTACAAGTTCAGGGCTGGTGGAGTTTGGGTGCCAGGAGTTCGAATACATGACATGGGCCCAAATGGGTTTGTTCAAATGATGATTTTTACTGTAGCTTGTGAAAAGGGTTGGGGGGGTGGAGGGGCGGGAGGAGAAGAACCCAGTCCCCAGCAGCCTTGAAAGCGATTCACAAACGACTGCTGTCTCCGCACTGATGGATTTGCTGTCACCTCTTGCTGGCATGAGGTGACAGATTTCCCTGTCGGATGAAGCCAAAACCAATAGCCATCCATCACTGTGCGAACGGACAGGCGTAGGAGGGAGGCGGGGGAGGGGAATAAGAAAGTCCTGGCCAAATGCTTCCCTGTCAGTGCTGGGTGATAGCGAAATCGACCCCACGTGCACCGAGGGTGGGAATGCCGCTGTCTGTTGTGAAAGAAGAGGGGGTTTGGGAAATGGGGTGTGCTGGATGGGGCTGTTTTCAGTGGGGAGGGGGACTTGCTTGGAGAGTCTCTCAGGGACTTGTGGTGACATGGGGGCCCCCTCCTAGAGCTGCTGGCTTTTGTGGCCTGTCCTTCCTGAGTGACAGTTACCAGCAGATGGGAGGACAGGTTGCCACTGGGGTGATGCTGGGCCAAAGCACTGCTGAGCAGCGAGGCAGCTCTGCCGCCTCCATGCATTAGCGGGAAACACAGAACCCAGGATCTCTCTCTCGGGCACCCCATGTGCAGGGGGCTTCTGCTCCTTCTGTCCATTTTCCTAAGTATGTTGCAGAGATCCTACAAAATGCTGCCACTTCGCTACTGGCTCCGCTCTGGTTAAAGGTCCCTGTCCTGGCCTTTGACCCTTTCTGCCATGAGTGGTCCAAATAAACTAAAGACAAGTCTCTGCCCACCCTGAGCTGTGTTGCTGGGCAGAATGAAGTACCGTCTCTGCAGCCTCTGAGCCACCTCAGCGGCAGGGTGAGTTCTATTTCTGATAGCCTCACTCCCAGCTCTGGGCAGATCTATACTTGGAGGAAGATAAAAATGGCAGGAGTGAAAGAAAAGAAAGAAATGTTCCTTTTGTAAACTGTTCTCTTTGCCCAGGGGCTCAGAGACAGGTCCACTAGCAGTGGGGTGGCACTCAGTAGTATTTAAGAGTGCAGACCCCTCTTGTCCTCTAATGATGCCTGACTTGAAAATGGATTTCACGGTTGGAGTTGCTCATTTGTGTTCATGAGTGCTCATGGGCTGATATGGTGCACAAGCAACAAGAGGCTGTGTATTGAAAACGTGTCCCTCTGTGTCCAGACAGGCACCTGCTAGCACTCTCCAAGCTACGCCCGATGGCAGCAAAGGATCTTTTCCCTGCCTTTCACATCCTTGGAATCATGTCGTGTCTAATGTGGTGGCAGCCACCTCTGAGCTTTGCCTGATCCTGGGACAAGTAGCTGTTCCTGTGCTCAGTTCACTCTGAGCCTCACCCAGGGCAGGCAAGGAAGCCATGTCCCTCACCTCTGAGTCCCCTCTGAGCTGTGACAGGCAAAGCACCCTGATTTTTTCCCTCCCTCGACATCTCTGCTGCTTTGAGATTCCTCCGTCCTCCGGTGTATTACATATGTCTGATTGGAACTGGCTTGTAAGCACTTGGGGCAGGGACTGTCTCATATGATGTGTATGGATAGTATTGAGCTCAGTAAAAAAACAAGGTTGATTCCTAGCTGTGTCCAGTGCCTGGAAGATAACCTGATCTCTGCTCTCATTGCCGTTGTCTGTCCCTTGCTCTCTGCACCTTTACAGTCTTGTTCTGTCTTGTGTTTAAATCTTACTGCCATGCTGCGCCTGTTGGGCATCTAGCTTTTGGGCGTCTTGACAGATGGTTCTTATCTAGAACACAGGGCAACTGCCCCTCCCTGTGAACAGTGTGGCCAACCTCTACCAGCTGCCTCAGGGCAAAGTTCAGAGTATCAGCCAGTGAGGCTGTGTCTGTCAATATGGGATACAGCTCTGACCTGTCTGTGATCACACAGGGCAGCTAAAATGTTCCTTGTTTGGGGGATGGTGGCTTTAGAGGAGCAACAGATCACAGAGAACAGGCAATGATGGAGAGCACTCAGTTCTCCCCCTTCCACGCTGCTTTGGGGAATAACTCCCAGAGGCCTGGCAGAAATGACACCTTGCCTTGATACAATTCATGCCCCTCTGCTCATGACTCGGGGGAGCTAGAAAACTGAAGCTTTCACTTGCTCGAGTACCTTTGGTAGCTCTGATGTGGGAGGGAGGGGGGCCTTGAAGCACCTATTCCATCTCTAAAAATATCAACTAAGCTCTGTCTGGTAAGCTAGCCTCCAGCTTAGCATAGTGAGTGAGCTACTGAAGACGTCTGGTAGTGCACTAGGCCTGGGAGTATCCCCTAAGCCACCCCCATGCAAACCTTTCTAGCTAATCTTGGCCTTGCAGGAGGGCGAGATGGTGGTAAAGAGACTTTGCTCTCAGAGATAAGAGTCAGAACGTTTGCCTGAGGTCTTTTCCAAGCCCTGGAATAAACCACAAACCTAACCCAACACAGATGCTGAAAATGCTCTGTTGGGCTCAGCTATTTTGAAAACTCCCCTCTTGCCACCAGACCGCTGACACTCCACAAAAGGTGCAGCAGCCTGGTCACTGATTGGCTATATGTGATCTCTACCCTTGCACCTCTAGACAGTCAGAGGCAGGAGTGTGCCTCCGCCTTTGTGAGGCATGGGAGAATTGGAGTGGTTCTGAGTCTGGTTCTTGCATCTGGGACA
Source organism: Lepidochelys olivacea (assembly GCF_965140295.1). Taxonomy (NCBI): domain Eukaryota; kingdom Metazoa; phylum Chordata; order Testudines; family Cheloniidae; genus Lepidochelys; species Lepidochelys olivacea. The sequence goes on from NC_140428.1 coordinate 21,056,623, forward strand.
TGTTTATATTTCCCTTCAATCTCCAGATAGATTGGAAATGCAGCAGAAAGGCTCTCCCTCTCCCCTTAGCTCCTAGTTTTTATTTTCTCTTTTTTGGGGTTCCGATGAAGTCTGTTCCTGATCCTACTGACATCTCAGGGAAAACTCCCATTGGCATGACTGGGAATGGACCCATAGTTGGCAGGGTAGGTGGTGTCTTTAGGAGGGGATGGATGGTCATGGACTAAAGCACAGGCCTTGGAGACCTGTGTTCTGCTAATCTTTGCTACAGACTCACCATGGGGCCTTGGCTAAGTCATTTCACTTCTCTGCTTCACTTCCCTACCACGCAGCGCTATTGATGTTGAATTTATTAGTTTTTGAAAATGCTTGAGGTCCTCACAGTGTATAATACTTTGCAGCTAAGGGCATAGTACCATTGTTTTTTATTTTATTAGGATTTTTATTCAATGATGACACTGGAAAAGCTGTTTAGGCCCTCAACTTGATCTTCTTTAAAATGGCTATAAAACAACCTCTTCCATTTTCTAAAATCTTAAATTCCTCTCCTACTCTTTCATAAGTTGGCCAATTTTTCAACTAGAAAAATTTAAATTAAAACACACCTACATACACACTCTCTCCTCCCTCCCCACCCCCAAGACCTACACAAAAACATTGTTTTGTACTCCTAAGTGCCCTCTGCTGGCAGCCCTGCAGCGAAATCTAATGACCTAATCTATTCTCAGAGCTCTGCTGAAATTATCCTTTGTTATGATGCACAAACAAGGAAGCGAACCCAAGAAGCTGTTGTTAATTTCATGCCTCTTTAGAAACAACCAGGGACCAGGAGTGGCGCAGGGAGAAAGAATGGTCAACAAACTGAGAAGGACAAAGGTCCAGATTTACAAAGATACTTGGGTGCCTAAAGAACACACAGGTACCTAGTGGGATTCACAAAAGCACCTGAGCAGGTTGGGCACCTAACTCCCAATGAAAGTCAATGTAGGTCAGGTGCCTAATTCACTTAGTGTTGAAAATCCCACTAGGCAACTAACTTCTGAGGGTGTGCATCTTAAGGCACTTAAGTACCTTGGCACATCTGGCCCAAAGTCTTTTATGGAGAGTTTATTTTTGAGCTTCTAAGTAGCTCTGACAAAAAACAAGGGGGAACCCGAGATTACTTTTCAACAGACAAGAGCATGAGAGTGTCTCTTTAAACTGTATTAGCATGCATAAAGCTTGGGCTGCTGCTCCAGCTCTGCTTGCTCCCAGGCCTCAGACTTTGCATCTGTTTTTTCATTTGCGAAGGGCTAATGTACTCTGACACTGCACCCCTCTGGGAAGCTGCCGATAGGCACTGTCAATATTTCCTTCAAAAAAAACCCCAAAGCCTTTAAAGAAGTGCTTTTCGATATATGTTTTAAAAAATTAAATTACTGAGCACGCAAGCTGGAAGCCCCAGCCTGGAGAAAATGATGTTCCTGATTTGCCTTCCAGACTGCCTCTACTCCTGGAGACCATTTCTTATTCTCCCACACACAAAAACCCCATAGGGAATATGACTACCCACCATCCTTCATGGCAACTGCCAGCCTAGATCAAATCAACGGCCAGGCTGCAGCGCTACCAACCCCAAGAGTTCCATCTTCACAAGTCAGGCCCCCAAAATCATGAGATTGGCTTAATCAATCATGAGATTTATTTTAAATAATACAGTTGGGGGCTTTTTTATTTGCTCTCTGGGTTTTGAGCATTTGGCGGGGAGTGTGTGTGTCATGTTTTTAAGACTTTCTTGACACTGATGAGCGCTAAGAACTTTTTTTTTCCGATGAAAGATAAGTTTCTCACATAATCACAGGACTCCAGGAGCTGAAACCCAGCTCCTGGAGTCTTGTGATTATGTGAGAAACTTATCTTTCTTAACTTATCTTATCTTAAGAACCACCACCAAGTATCACGTGACTTGTGATAAAATCCCAAGAGTTGGTAACACACAGTCTGGCATCGTGCCACAGGCACATACCAATAGCTTCAGAGGAAGGTGAAATTCGCCCCATCATGCTCCTAGCCAATCAGACAACACTGTATATTGGAGGCAGGTGATGGAGGGGAGGAATTCTTCCTCACCCCTGCAGGCAACTAGGCTACCCACAGACGTTAATGTTAGTAATGGAATTGTCCAGCAGAAACGCATGACACTGCAAGCCTGATACAGTGTCCACTGAAGTCCAGGGGAATCCTCTTCACTCAGGCCCTGTGACCTCCCATGGCAATGAGTTCTCCACGTTTAATGATACGCTGCACATTGCCCTTTTTCATGGCTTGAGCTGTAGTTCCAAGGGTTACATTCAGCCTTGTGCAGTGGGCCAGCATGAGGACAATGCACAATTTCTTGAGCTGGGCTTAAATGGTTCACAGCCCTCTGCACGGGAGGTGAATTTCTCCTTAGCAGAGTAGAGTGGCATGAGCTGCCCTTACAGAAGCCGTACTGGATGGGCACCCTTGGGTTATCCAAGTATGGTGCTATTCTGCCCGTAGTCAGACTTTCAATCAGTTTCCCTCAAACCAAAGTCAGCCTCACCAGTCTTAACTACTGGGATTTAAAGACCATTTTCATGTTAGTGACTTTCCAGTCTCCAGAAACAGTTGCTGTGCATCTCCTCATCCATATGTCCATTACTGAAGACTGTATACCCTTCGGAACCTGCAGATGAATACCGTCTGGCCCTGATGATTTACTGCCCTTGAGTTTCTCAGGTTGGTCCAAAGTTTCCTACTTGGAGATTTTGGTGTCTGTCTGCTAAGGCCATGCTGTTTTCCTATGAAGAGGGCCTGTGGAATAGCAATCTGCCCATTGTCCTCTGCAGTGAAAAGAGCCTGAGAAATACAATTCACTTCCCTGCTACTTTGCTAAAAGGGACTAAAGGGTTTGCAATCATGCACGCATTTCGCTTCTAACGAAACAATTCATTATTGTTGGGTATCTTTGACTATTTCTTCTCATATTCTCTTGCTACCTAATTTAAATGCCAATTTGAATCTATTGTGGCATAGTTTATGTTCCAACCAACACATACCATCTGGGCATAATCATGCCTTTTCTAAGGATGCTGATAAACTCCTGCACTTCTCCTCTGAACCATCCTGGTTTTACTATACCTCCTTTAGTATTTGTTGCCTAGGGATACACGAACTGTCAGTGTTTCTTCTATGGTGTCCTAAATAGTCTGCAGGCAGCTCAGTGGTTGTAGCCTTCTTCTTTGCCCTTCCTCCTGCTTTTAACCATTTTCCTTGGGGAGTCAACTAGTTAAGGCTGGCGTAGTTACAATCCATTGTTATTGCACTCTAACAGGGTTTTTTTTGTAATTTCTTTAATCCCTTTTAATGATGCTGCAGCAAGATCCCAATTGTTTTTCTACAACTTGCGTTTATGTATACGGGTATTTGTCAACAAATTCCACCCCATGATCAGCCCTGTCTTGGGCCACTATACCACCTCCTGGGCAAACACCTAGGAGGACACAGACCTGCACGCCCATTATCATCTCTCTATGTACATGCTTCCGTGGTCCCCCATTACCTTCGTATCTAATCGCCTCATAAACAGTAATGAATGTATCTTCACAAAAATGTCTGTCATTGGGTAGGGAATTGTATTATCTCCATGTTACAAGTGGGGAAATAAGGCACTCCCCCAAGGTCACACAGGAAGCCTCTGGCAATGGTGAGAGTTGAACCCAGGTCTCCTCAGTCTCAGTCTAGTGCCGTAACCATTAAAGCACCCTTCTTTGTGCCTCCTTTGAAACACTGTGTACAATGGCTTCTGGGCTGTACCCAAGGGGGACTGGCTGCAAGTGGCTGAGTGTGGGGTATCTGTGGGATTAAAGCATGAGAACCCTGGGTTCATTCAAAGGCTTTCAGACAACCCGGTAATGTGCCATGTCTCGGTCCTTCTTAAGACATGCTCTGTTCAAACGAGGCAATGAGATTAAAGGTGAAGTTCCAGCCCAGAGCCCGTCCTCAGGCAGGATAGAAAATAGAACTAAGCGAGTTTTCTGGGCTTTTCCCCAGCCTGGAGAGGCTCTCATGGCCAGAATGTCAGCTCAGATTTTGTGTGCTCTGTTCCCTAGTCCTGTTTCATTAACCCTTCCCTTGTATGAACTCTGCAGACTGCATACAGCTCTTTGCCCTGCAGTCCATCCAGCTGCTAAAGAATCTTCCTCCCCACTGCTGCTCCAATCCCACTCACCTTCCAGAGCCCTCTCTAACTCTGCCCTGCCTTATGTTCCCTAAATGTTAACTACCTCATGCCCCTGTGTCTCCCACACCACATCCATCCCCGGCTAACACACACCTTCCATCACTACCTTAAAAACGTGCTTGGCTGGATCAGAGTCACTGTGGTATTGCAAATGGAAGGGCAGGGCTGGGAGGCGGTGGCCATTTGAGTCCTGATCCTGCTGTGTGATCTTTGACAAGTTCTTTCCACTCTGTGTGCCTCATTTTCACCTGCTGTGAAATTCGGTTAATAGTTCGTACCCACCTTGTACAATGCTTTTTGAGACTGAGAAATTAAAATAGTTATTGAAGCTCCAAGTCTTACCATTTTATTATTACTCAAAGCTCTCCTTTCCCATGGAGCCTTCACCCCATGGCCATGTCCCACTCTATATGGTCTTTTCAAACTTTTGATAATGTCTCTTTGACACTCTCTAGACTCTGCATGTCCTTTGGGAGTAAATACTTCCATTTTATCTTCAAAGCACTTTACAAACACTAATCTGCACAACACCCCTGGGAGGCAGGTGTTTCACTCATTTTGAAAGAAGAAAAACTAAGACACAAAGCAGGGCTCACTTCAGTTTGTTTAGACCCTGTGTTTGAGCTATTTTAAAATTGTTATTATCTGATGGTGACCATTCCCCAGATTCTCAATCTTTCTGTCTTTTAATTTGCCACTCCCTTATTCTGAAACTAGAGTCACTGTTTGGGTAGGACCTACACAAACAACGTATGGCGTTCTTGTGCACTTTTTATTGATAACACTAATTTACTGTATAAAACTCTTCCCATTAAAGTCCTCTCTTTGCTGGTTCTGCAGTGATCAGTAACATTAATTTCCCATAGTTCTGTGCTGCTGATAATTAATCAACAATAGTGGGGCACCAGCTAGGACATAAATCGTAGAAAATCACACTGGTTCATTGTCTGTCTTGAAACATAAGGCAAACGTGAATTTAAAGGGCAAAACTGGCTGGAAAACTCCAGAGCTTCCAACAGGGTATTTTAAAAAATCTAAATTAAAAAAATAATTATAATATGCCAGTGTCTCTTCCTTTTATTCCCCCATTTTTTTTGTCCCACCAGTGAATCCTGCCCTTCCTCTCCCTCTGTCTCCTGCTTTCATCCTACCCTCATTTGTCCTTCCTTGCCTTGCACACTTAGAATACTCTCTCTCCCGCAGTGTGAAATGCATCCCTGTGCAGAGGGGCCAGTGCAAGGGTTGTGCACAACGTAAGTTTCACTTAAACTTGGAGTCGGATTTTCTTCCTCTGTGTCCTGTATAGCACCATGGGTACAGTCAGCCCTGAAGAGATTCTTAATGATTGTCACCTGGTGCCTGTGTGCTATTGATCTGATGCACCCTTTGCAAATGATCCCCATGGCTGACCTGGTGTCTGTCTCACATTGCAGGCCGTGAATCTGCTGGATGCGCAGCTCCCGTACAAGTGGAAGAGATCCAGGCAGCGTCAGGAACTAAAGGGAGGCTCAGATCTCAGTTGAGATGTGGCAACAATACTCAGTCGAGCCTTTCTCCTTGGCTATCTCTACAAGAACTGCCATGCACCGCCCAGGATTCTTGGTGGGTAAGTGTAACTTGAAAGCACTGACGTGGACAAGAATTTCCAGACAAAGGGAGGAAGGAGTAAGTTAGACAGAGGTGCTGTGGGTACCACTAGCCATGAGGAGGCTGCCCACTCTGCCATGGGCATGACATTACCCCAGCCAACACAAGTTGACTGCAGCAGTGCCGTGTCCCCTTTCACGTTGTGACAGTAGTAAAGCGGTCATGATAGGGTTTAGTGGGTTACCCATAGTATTATGGCATGGATCATGGTATTATGGGATGGAGCATGGCTCCACTATCCTGCCATTCTTTACCTCCTGTTTTAGTCAGTGATGGTTCCCCCCCCCCGACCCCACTGTGTAATACAGTAAAATCAAGCAGCAAGTTCCCAGCCTGCAGTCTAGTGAGTAGACTTACTTTTGTTGTCACTTTACCAGTGACACTATGAAACTCAGTGCTCCCTGAGATGACATTATAGGAGTGGAAAGAAGGCTAACACAGGCTGGGATGGCTCTCAGGGGTGGCAGGTCTTGGGGCACCTGTGTGAGGAGTTTGCATGCTAAGTACAGTTTTAGACCTGCATATATATATATATATATATATATATATATATATATATATATATAGTGAGTTGCTAAAGCAATTGCCTTAGTGTGTCAATAAAATTCCAGCCTGGATAATCCATGCTTAGGCTATACAAATGTCTGAGTATTCCACCAAGTGCAAGGGCAACAAGGATTTCTAAGTCTATATGGGCCTTTGAAACTATGTGGATCGGTGACTGCTAGCCTTGGTGTCCATACGGCTTATTGGTCTGAAGCAGTGGCCCCTAATATGGCCCACAGACCACCACCATGTAGCTGTGTCTGGCCTCAGACTGAATATATAGGTTCAGAGTGCAGGTCCTACTGTGTAAGCCCTCATCTTGATCCAGGCAGCGGCATCTCAGATTGGCATGGGGTGTCACGTGCTGGGATGTGTCACCTCTGTGCTACAGTGATGTATGCCCTCATAGTATATCAGTGTGTTTGCCTTTTATGAAAATGTTGGAACTTGCCAGTGTACACATTAGTTGGGCAAAGTTGGGACATCCCTGTCCTAGTGGTTCTGGCTAACCTTTCCCTGTGGCTTTTGCTGTTAGGGCTGATGTGAAATGCAATGTCCGTACTGATTGAACTGGGAGAATATGCTTTTAGGTACCAGGTGAGGCCTGACAGCAAAAAATGTCAAATAAAGAGAGTTAGAACATGAATTCATAAAGCAGACCATGTGGATCAGCACTGGAAGGGGGAAGAGAGTGAGGAATATACTGTGCATGAAAAGTGCTGCCATGTTACTTTGTTAACACGATGGAACTTTGTCTGGTGAGTTCGGATCTAAAGAAACTGTATCTTTAGTGCAGTGGACCGAAAATTGAGTCCTGGATGGCTTTGCGATGTACAGGTAGCAACTAGTAACAATAACTGGCGATATGCTGTATAGCCCCTTGTTCATCCTTCCGTCTCAATGTGTGTTATGAAGGAGGAAAAGTATCATCATCCTCATTTTACAGACTGGAGATTGGGACACAGAAAAGAGAAGTGACTTCAGTGAGTCAGAGCTGGGGATTGCAGGCAGGTCTCTGACTTTTAGCCTAGAGTACAGCTGTCCCTTCATGTCCAGTTATGGGGAACCATCTGCCTTGTGTAAAGGTGGCATGTGAGCTGCAAGAGGGATTCTCTTTCCATGGGCACTTGGGTTTTGAGCTGAATCCGGAGAAAGGAATGAGTGTTTCTATCTCCCCAGCTTCATCGTCAGGCGACATTAGAACTGAGGGGGTGAGAGCCCTGGGTCTGAGCCCTGGAAGAGGGCAAGGTATGGAGTGTGATTTGGGTACCACACCCTGCTTCTTCAGTGGGTCTTAGGTACCCTCTCATGCTAAGTTACTAATGACTGAGAACTGGAAATCTCCACTGATCGGTATGGGCTGGTTCCCTATCCACTGAAGAGGAGGGGGTTGGAGAGAAGGGGGATGAAGGGGCATTGAGTGTTTGGTTTGACAGTAAAGGGAAAGAGAATCGCCTGTGTCAAATGGGTCTGGTCTCTTTAGTCTGCGGTGAAGCAATTACCTTCAGGAAGAGATTTCAAACAAGCAGGCCAGCCAAGGCTTGCTCCTGCAGTTGTGATTTCCAACTCCTCTTTCCTGAGGTGGCCATGAGGGGCACTGCAGGGTAAGTAATGGCGGCGGCAGCCCCGATTCCGATGTCAGAAGCTGGGGTTTGGTGTCACAGAACACTGTGGGGCATCAGCAGGGACGGCTGACAGCACAGAGAGTGCCGGTTACTTCAGTTATTTACACTGTGCATTAGGAACAGGGATGGTGCTGCTAACGATACCAAGGAAGCCCTAGGCTTTGAATGCTTAAGAAGGTTGTTGCTGTGGGGCTGTTGACACCTGCGTATAGGCATAAATCCCTATAACTGGGAAGACCTGAAGTGGGTGCCTCTATATAGGTGTGTGCATGGGGGGTCGAGTGTATGACCGCATGTAGATGAGGCAACACTGTCTAGAAGTTAGAGCAGGGGAATGGGAATCAGGAGCTTTGGGTTTATTACCACCTCTGCTATTGACTCATTATTTGCATTGCCTTGGGTGAATCATTTAAACTTTATTTGATGCACTTTTCCTATCTGTAAAATGGGGCTGCCCTCACCTACCTCCCACCAAAGGATAAATTAGTTTGTTTGTCAAACACTAAGCAGATATAAAGTGCTATACAAGTTGTTGCTGCTGTTAGGATGTATTTGTGTGCTTGTCTTGCTACACCTAGAATCCAAGGGTCTTGGATCTCCACTCAGACCCCCAGGCTCTGTTCACTATAGTCATTCCTATTTCCCAGGCTCTGTTCACTATAGTCATTCCTATTTCCCTATTCTAGTCTTGAGATGAAAATAACAGAGCCAATCACATCCCAATAACTGCCCTGTAATAACTGAAAATACAAATGAGTGAGAGAACATGCATGTCTCCAGGAAAGAGGACGTGTGTATTTGCATGCGTCGATATGTGGGTGTGTATGGTTGTGTGTGCATGCATGTTAAAGTGTGTGTGTGTGTGTGTGTGTACCGTGTATACGTGTGTGCTTGGCACAGCCTGCATATGGGGTCACATTTGTACACATGCTCACATATGTACATGCATTTGTGTCTCTGCATGTGTGTGTTCAGCCTCATATACATATGCATGAGTGCATGTCCCTATGTCGATAGGAAAGCCCACTTTACAAATGGTGAGTGAAACCACAAGTATAAGGGAGGGCTCGCTATGCTCCCATGTATGTGCTTCGGTTTAATTTAGAATTCCAAAAATGGAAATGCTGCATATTTGTAAATATTGACACTTTGCTTTCAGAATCTCTAGTGTGTTGGTGCCGCGGAGTGACATTTTCTCTTTCAAACGTCATCTAGGTTGAAGGGGGTAGTCAGGTTGGTTAATGTGATTTTAATGAGAGCTCTTCTGAGACAAGGTGCTATTAGCTGCACCTGCTTCATCTTACCTGTAAGGTGTAGAATAAAGATCCTACAGTATTTGAGATTCAATGCACTGGGCAGGTAGTGGACATGCAGAGGAATTCAGAGTGGCACTTTTGAATAGAACCCAGGATGCTGGGTCTTTAGTTTATCATTTGACAGACTGATCTAATTGCTAATGTCATAGACCTATTTGAGCTAGCAGTAATATTGAACAGACACACACCTATAGTACAGATACACCCCTGGGGAGTGCATACCTGTGATTAACCTAACTGTCCTGTGGGGGTCATCATAACTCCAGAAAAGACAATGGGTCAAATCCAGTCCCAGGGTAAGCAGACCCAAGTCCAACTGCTGGCAATGGGACCTGAGTCTACTTTATACCAGGGCTGAAATTTAGCCCGTTATCTGAAATAAATATTTATCTGGCGGTAAAGAGAAAACCATCTTTAAGGGCTGATGAATATTAAAGTATCCCAGTATATTGCTTCACTTGAAAATCTGGATTCCCTGAGGATGCCTGAATTAACCATACCGTTTGTCATCTGCAACACAAACCAACCACAAGTTGAAGGTATCATGAGGCATCCCAATCATGGGCCATGAGTGTCCATGCTTTCCTTCTCCATCTTGCAGAGATTAAGAGCTTGTCTCTCTGTACACATCCCCGGTAGGTCTTGGCATGTCTGTCTGCCATCATTGGCCCCTATTCTGTCATCAGTCTAAGCGGTCTTTTCCCCTCACACCACAACATGTTGACTTTCTGGCTTCTCTTCACCTTGCTTTTGCTCTCTTCTTGCCAGTTTGTCTTCCAGGGGCACTATTTGTTTTAATCTTCATAGGAAAACTTGCCTCTAGTCAAGTGACTCTGGCACCCTCAATTCTGTATGGGCCGATACTGTGCCGAGTCTGTCAATGTCAGAAAATCATGCAAGGAGGTGAATCTCTCTCCACTTTTCCCAACCAGTTCAAAGGTTAGTCTTAGGCTTAGTAACAATTTACACATTGTTTGGTTTAACAGGCTGGGTTCTGAGAGTTTCCATCCAGCCATCGTGCTGGCATTTGTGTATTTGCATTTTTTTTTATTTTTTATTTTTGAGCATGGGAGTGGAGGGGCTGCACAATTACTTCTGCAGCTGCTATTAGTGTCACAAGGACCTTACTTATCAGGAACCATGAGATGCCTTGGTCCTGGTGTGTCTGTTTCCCTTCATCATCCTGCAGACCAAGAGTTCTTCTAAGTTTCCCCCTGGCAGAAAAATCACCCAAAGCAGCTGAAAACCAAATGGAAAACTAAGCTTGTCTGAGACATGTCATCTTCCTGAAACGAGTCAGGACATGGGCTAGAGAGAGAGACCCAAAGAACCGCTCAAGCCCTCATTTGAAGGGACCTGCATAAAATCAGTAGACACCAAATTTCTCCACGTTTTAGCTGTGACTATTGAAAACTCCAGTCAAGGAGTTTAACTCATGTGTCCAGCTCCGTAAAGGACACCGTCACTCTGTCTGTCCTCTTTCAGATGGGGCCATAAAAGAGTTTAGCTCCTCCCAGGCAGTCCTGAGTATGCTCCCATGCCCTCCGCTGCAGGCCCAGGGCCAAAGGGCTAAACTGGATCCTCTTAGGGTGTCTTTACCCTGCAGAAAAGATGTGTTCTGAACCTGGGTTAGCTGACTCCGGTTAAATCAGCAGTGAAGACAGAGCAACTCAGTTTTTAACTCGGGTTAGTAGCTTGAGTCAACCCCAGGCTGCCCTATAGGCTTGAACTTGAGCTGCTAACCCGAGTTTGTTGCTTCTTCAATGCTATTTTAACTCACATTAGCTATCCCAAGTTAAGAACACACTTCTTTTTTTTTTTTTTTTTTTGCACTGTAGGCATACCCTGTGTGTCCTTTCCCCCTTCTCTCCATCTGCTAGTACTGTACGGAGCCAAGCCAGAAGCCAATGGCCCACTGGTGTTATAGCAGTGCTGAGCAAGCTCACAGTTTGTAGTGTAGTAGAAACAAACACAGATGTAAAGGGAGGAAGGGATGGTCTTGTGGTTAAGACACTGGCCAGGCCATCAGGAGACCTGTCTTCTATTCTCTGACCTGCTGTGGTGACTTTAGGCAAATGACATCCCCTCTGTAAAATGAGGATAATGATACTTGCCTCCTTCAGGAGGCTGAGGTGAGGGCTATATTCATCATCACTAGTAAAATACCACAATATCCTTGTCTGGAAGGCACCTCTTCAAAAATGCCAAGTTTTAGTATTCCACCACTGCCAATATAACTGCCCAGGGCTGCAGCGCATCTGACTGGGCAGGGGAGGGTTAAAAATACAATGGAAAGGAGAGGGGGAGAAGCCCAAGCCCACCCAGGCCTGGCGCCCCAGCACAGCACTCTGTGATTAGATATTGATGGGTTAGGACCTTAGGGTAGCTTAAGGATATGCAGAGTGCTGGAGGGGGTGAGCAGAGCTTCCTTCCTGTGCCAGAGAACTTCCAGTAGGCAGAGTCGGTGCCAAGACCAGCTCCGCGTTGGCTCCTATTGCACACAATGCCTCATTGTTTGGGGGATATCGCTTCATCATTTTGTCAGTACCATCGTTTACTCTCTTAGTTCTCTGGGGAGGGGAGATGTTTTACTGACTCAATGCTCCCACATACAGCCGCCTTCTTGCTTCACAGGAATCTCTCTCTCTCTCTCTTTTTAAAATACAAATTCAAAGTCAGGGCTGGAGATTTTTTTTTATATATATATATTTTTTAATTGTTTCCTCCCATGCGTGATAAGAGATCAATGCCGGGTTAATGGAGCAGCCTCGCCAATCTGTGCTGGAGATGCACGGGGAGGGGGAAGAGCATAGGCTTAGCTCGGCTGCACGACACTTTCTTTGGCTTTTAATACCTTTGCTCACCCAACTGAAAAGTCCCTTTTCAAGTCACAGTGGGGCGGCAGGGGAAATGTAACTTAGGCCAAGTGTTCAAAAGCCAGGATTTGTATTTAGGCACCTAATGGAGTGAATCAAAGCTCCCCGCAGAGCTGGGATGCTTCAGTGATGAGCGCTGTGTAGAAATAACCAAGAATCTTGGGGTGGCGACTCATCTCCACCTTGCTGTGGGCGAGGTGGACAAAAGCAAACTAGCCTTTCTCTACTGCAGATCACATCCCAAGTCCTAGCTCACATCCCAGAGGAAAAGGATTTGATGGTTTAATTCTGTTCCTTGGCAAATGCTTTCCCACACCCTGAAATCACTGGCACAGCTGACCGTCTGTGCTGAGGCAGCACCCATGCCTAGGCTGCTGGTCAGATGCGAGGGGCATTGGCAGAGCTGTGCGTAGGGAAACCTCTATAGGCTATTAAATACCAGCATTGCCTGGCTCCAATCATTGCTCCAGCTCTGGTTTGTCTAAAGTCTCACTGCATCCCAAAAGTTAAAGAGGAGAAATCTGTTATGATGGTAGTTGGCCATGGGGGTAGATTTGAGCAATGCTTGATGAATTTCTGTATGTAGCTGTTGGGTCCCTTACTCTGTTACCTGTTGGTTACCAGGGATGTCTGGTGGAAGGCTAGCATTTCTTGTCTCTCTCTTGGTGGATGTAGCATGAGTCCCTTTGAAAAGGGCACAACATTTTACCTTGGGTAGGGTGGCCATATTTCCCTATACTGAATATGAAACACCTGGTAAAATTACTCGTATTCAAGCGAGTTCAATGGCAATCAATCGTACAAATGTTCAAATTAACATCAAGTTGACTGAGCCAGCACCAGGACCCACCATTACTGATGTGGGGAGGCAGAAGATATGGGACAATTTATCCTTTTTTTTTTTTTTTTTTTAAGTTGGGACACCTCCAGGAGGGCTTAAATATGGGACTGTCCCTTTAAAAATGGGACGTCTGGTCACCCTAACCTTGGAAGGGACCAGTGACTGATACAGCATTCACTAATAAATTGTCCCAAGTGAGTCAACAGGGCAGGAAACCTTCTTCCCTTTGTCTGCCACGTGCATGGACCCTGCCGAGGGAGGGCCCCTGCCCATTCATCTGACATTGGTGCAGATCCTGTTGAGGGCAACAGTCTGTCTGACACCAGGGCAGATTTTTCTGAACCCCTCTCCCAAAGGCCTCTTCATACTGACGGCAGGGCTGATCTTGCTTGAGGACCCCATATCAACCTGCCATCAGTTAGACTCTGGCGGGGGGAAGCCCTCTCTGAGACTATTCATCTGACAGTCGTGCTGACACTCTCAAGCAGTGATGGCCACAGGGGAGTCTTGGGTGGGACTTTGATCCCGTGGGACTATGACCCCTGGTCTCTCTCTCCTGGTTTCCAGCAGATTCCTGGGCATGCAAGCTAGGTATGGCCTGGCTCCTTCCTGAGCGGAGTGATCAAAGAGTTAATTGCCATAGGAAGGGGAGATGGAGTTTGTTTTGGTGGTGGTAAGAGCTTTGATTTACTGGTCTTTAGATCCCAGCCACTGTGCTTGGGCCTTAGTTCAGCTAGCAGAGAAATAGCTGTGTCCAACACCCACCGCCAGCCTCTCACAAGAGTTGAGATCTCTGTTTCCTGCTCTCCCTGGTGGAAGCCTGGCATTGGAACAGCAGTAAATCTCATTGCACAGCCAGGCAGACGGTGCTCTTCTCGGGAGGCAGAGCGGGAGGGGAGTCGAACCTGGGCTATCACCTGCTTGCGGTCTCATCTATCACCTTGAATTGTGTTGCAGGATAAAATTACTCATCCAAACCTAATGATAAATTAAATCAAGGCTGGAGTAAAGAGGATTAAGGGGGGGAGGTGGGCTCACACACACACGCGGCAGGGCGCCTGCTGCCCAGACGGTTTTAAATGCTCATTAGACACAATGAAGCCAATCACAGAGCGGCGGGGTGAAATCCCAGGGGCTCCCACATGTTTGCACAGAGACATACTGGGCCTCAGACTGGCTTCCTCCCAGCGGATGGTGTTGTCTATGCCATGCGGGGATTTGGCCCTTGGGGCGGGGGGAGTCACTCATCTTTCCCCCTGTGACTTGAACCTTGCCTCAGTGAGCAGCACCACAAAACGGGATTGTTCTGTGTTTGTACCGTGCCTAGCGCAACAGGGCCTGGTCCATGTCTGGGGCTGCTAGATGTTACTGCCACACAAATAAATAATGGTCATTAAATGAAATAAAAGCTGTAAATGCACTTTATTAAAAAGTATTATTCACAGACAGCTGGATACACTGGAGTTGAGGCTGAGGGTATAGGTCAGTGAGCCATACAGGAGTGTTGTAGTTATCACCAAAGCAAGCTATAGGAACCCAGGAGATTCTTCAATGAATCTGTTTTACAGGACCACTGTACATGCAGTGTGGTCTAGTGGAATAAGTGTGGGACTGGGAGCCAGGACTCCTGGGTTTTCTTCCCAGCTTTATCATTGACTCACTGCATGGTGCTGGGTGAGTCAGCTCTGCCTGTCTGGGCCGGCCCTCAGTTCCACCATCTGTGTTATGGGACACTGCAGACTAGATTATCATATTTATCTCTTCTGGCCTTAAAATCTATAGATCTGGTAAAGGGGCATCTTAATTCTTACTGGCTGGCCTCTATGGGGTGTGGCAAGGCCTCATTAGTTAAAGCCTGATAAGTGTTTCACAGATGTGAGAGGCTGTAAGTGCTAAAACCATGTAGCACTCCTAGAATGCTTTACGTGTTTGCACTTTACAAACATTAATGCCTGACCTCTTGCGCTGCCCCCGTGAGAGGAGTGAGTGGAGTTGGCCCATTTTGCAGCTGGGGATACTGAAGTACAGAGAGATGAAATGACTGTAGAAACCAGGGGTTGCCATTACCAGAGCCTCCTACTCTAATCACTAGACTGCACTGCTTTATAATCACCTGACAATGTTTTTCAACACCAACAGCCTTATAAACCCCTTCTTAATCTACAGCAGATGCTGCAAAGAGCCCGGTTATTAGCATCATAGGAAAAAACCACCCAGCCTCCCCAATAAATAAACCTAGTGTGGGTGGGTGGGGCAGGAGGTTCACCCCCAGCAAGCGGGGCATTTCTCTCTCTCTGGGTTTGGCTAAAAAAAAAAAAAGCAAATAAACCACAGAGGAAACGCGTCACGGTGCAAACTGTAACCAGATGGCGCGGGCAAGGGCGTGGGAGGGGAAGGGGGGGATTCTCTGAACGGAACATGCCTGTCAAAGAGGAAAACTAGAGACATACAATTATCAAAGAGACCTCTTGTTTGCTCGACGGTTTGGGTCACCCCCGTGCCCAGGCTGCGAATCCTCCCCCGGGGCAAGAGGGCCCGGGGGGGTGGGGTGGGGAGGGGGGAGACTGTCTCTGACTGAAACCGAGATTACTGGAGGCTGAGAGTGGAAAATAAAATAAAATAAATAGGGCAGGACTCCCCGGAATCAGCAGCAGCCAGCAAAACGTCTCGCTCAACTCCTTTCTTTTTCTGTTTCGCTGCCGCCTGCTAATGGAATCTGTCAGGTGCCTTTTGCTTCCCTCCCACTTGCCGTTCATCCTCTGAGGTACTGGGAAATAAATCTCCAGTCCTCCTCCTGCCCCAGCTCCTCCAGGAAGGAGAGAGGCCCACCAGCGACCTGCCTGCCTGCCTTGGAAGTGCTTCATGCAGTCAGAGACAGCCTGGCCCAGTTTAGTGGTGGGGGGTTCGTTAGGCATGTTTCATGTTCACTGCACAGGAGATGTGGATCCTGTTCATTCCCCCTGCTCCACCTCCACCTCTGCTCTCTTGCTGTCACTGCTTAAAGTTCTGCCAACAGCTTGATAAGTCTCCCTTGACGCCGCTGTGCCAGCTCTCCTGTGTCCACTCCAGTGGGGATCTGGAAATGCTGAAAAGTGTCAGGGTTCCTTGTCTAGGTGTTCCTGCTCCAGCTGGAGCTCAGGCTCTGAGACCCACCCCTGTCCCCTGAATTTCAGAACCCAAACTCCAGCTCCAGCAGCAATGTTCCCCCCTAATTTTTGACAGGCCATGTGCGCAAAAAATTGCTTCTGTGCAAATTTTTGTGTGCACTGTGTTTTGCCGTGTGCGCGGGGTTTAGGATCTGTGTGTGTGTGCACACGCACAGCACAGAGGGAACAGTGCCGAGCAGGAACATCTACGCTGCTATTTTAGCCCCGCAGCATTAGCCCAGATCAGTTGACCCGTCCTCTGAGACTCACTGCTTTGGTAGTTTTGGGGGTTTTATTTTTTTATTTGCAGTGTAGATGTCCCCGCTGAGCCCAGCCCAGTTGTTTCGTAGGGGAAAAACCTGAATTTTTTGTATGTGCCCACCTGTAATGGAGACTGAGCCAAGTGCCTGGGAGGAGGAGAACCTAAGCTAGATTTCTCTGCTCTGTGCTTGATTTCTGTCCCAATGGAGCATCCCTTCAGTCCTAGGGAGAAAGGGAGGGGCGGTAGGTGGGCTGTCCTGAGGCACTAGAAGGAGTGTGACAGAAGTACTGTGAAGTGGGAAACCTTTTTGGTTTACAATTTAAATTTAGAAGAAAGCCACTTCCTCAGAGACTTAAACTCTGGTTAGAATCCCCCTCCCCAGGCCTGGGGCTTTACCAAACGGGGAAACTCCACAAACACGCCCACCATAATATATCTTCAGCAAAGGCTCAGTGTGTGTGCGTGGGGAAATGTTCTCTTCTTCCGCTCCCTTTTATAAAAAATTTGATTATGTCAAGGCATTGAGCCCTGAGGGTGAGTTTCGGGGGGGGTCAGAAGTGAAGATGACTTTAAGATGGCCCCATTTGGGGGCACTAGATCAACTGCCAGAAATGGACAGTTAGAAGCTTGTCCTCAGATCAGATACTCTGTGTGTGTGCGCACGTGTAATCCCAGTATCAACAGGTAATAGACAAGTCAGTACAGCAGGGATGCTGATTTTCACATAAATATCTCTTGAGACTATTTGGTTCCTCCATATCGCTTGGCGGTGGCTTCCCCATGAGGTTTTAGGGAATGACTCTGCTAATAATATGTCACAAATAACACTACAAATATTAACCTCTGTGGTTCCCTTTAGCCAGGAAGTATGATAATTCCCATTTTAGATGGGGAAACTGAGACACCGAGCGGTGAAGTGACTTGCCCAAGGCCGTGCAGTGAGTTGGTGTTAGGACTGGGATTAGAGTTCAGGAGTTCTTGACTACCAAGCCTGTGCTCAAACCCTGAGACCATTTTCTCTTTTTCTTTTTCCTTCCTTTCCTATCCCAACCCCATCACACCCAAGCCATCTGGTCTCTGGATGAAGTGCAATCCCAAAGCAAGAAGCTTTGGAGAATTACTTAAATAAAAAAAACCGGGCGGGGGGGGATCTTTTTAGGTTTTGTTACAACGTTAGCTCAAGTTAAAAGGCACAGGAGCGTTTGAGGGTGTGAACTCTGGGTGGGTGGGTGGGTGGGTGTTGGAGAAGGTTGACAATGAGTGTGGTGAGATCACCATTCTTTAGGATTTGAGGGGAAGGGGAAAAATGAATCCCCCAATGAGGAGGAGAATGTCTTCCTCTGCCTCCTGCCAAGAGCCCTTCTCTCTGGTGGTTTATATCACCTCTAGAAGAAGGAGGGCTGCCTGTCTCAGCTCTGGCTGTTCAGCAGGCCTCTTGGCTGACAAAGGAGTCCTAGCAGGAAATTGGCTATGATCCACTAGGCTCAGCTATGTCAGATCAGACTGACTTCATGGACCTGGGTTCTGGCAGGGCCTTTGGCTGAGACAGTGGTGGCCAGCTCTGCAGAGCTGGACTGTTTGCGCGAGAGGAGATGGGAGAAGATAAGGGTGGCCGGGCACATATGGGCGGTGGGAGCAGCGGCATGAGTGATGGGGAAAGACAGGGTATGTGCGGAAAGAGGGCAGATTGGTGGGTGGGCAGTCAGGGAAGAGTCTGTGAGAGAGCAGGTAGATTAGGGTGGGAGAGGGAAGAAAAGGGGGGATGTAAGTGTCTGAGGGCCTAGGATAGGGTAGCTGGTGTGAGGGTGAGGAGGGAGTGAGGTGGTGAATGGAGGGTGGATTGGGAGTGTGCATGGAGCAGCTAGAGTAGGTGTATGAGGTGGATTTAGTGTGTGCATAAGAGAAGGTGGAGGAGATGGGGGGCAGAGGAGGTCACATGCAGGTGGAGGAGGAAGATGGGTTGCACTGAAAGTATGAGGGGGGAAACAGGGTGCAGGGGTAAGAGTGGGGGGCATGGTAGGGCAACAAGGTGGGGAGCATGGAGGGAATGTAAGGGTGAGAGGTGGGGTACATGGGGATGTGAGATGGGATAGCTCGGGGGTTTGGCAGTAGGACTACAAAGGGAGGGTATGTGGGGTCATGGTAGGAGTGTGAGGTGGGTCATGGCATACTTGAGGGTATGGTGGGGGCATGAAGGTGAATGTGTGGGATGGGGAAGGAAGGTTGTTGGTTGATTTAAAGAGAGTAACCGTGAATGCTGTGGTGGGGGGGGAGGATCAGTGATGGGCTCACGCCGTACGTTAGCAATGCTGGAAGCCCAGAGTGCTATCCTGCCTGTGCAGCTAATGCAGCTCCAGATTGTGGGGCGGGGGGTTTGCCCCTTGGGTAGAATGAAGTTATGCATGTTCCACCCACGGAGCCTTTTGGGAGAGAGCTGCTGCCAGGCAGACATGCTTTGCCAGCCAGACTGAAAAGGGAAGGGTAGAAAATACAAATAAAAATCAGTCTGTTTGCTCCCCTAAAGGAGAGGTGGGCATTAGGAGGGCCCCCCCAGTGACCCCTGGGTAATTAGCATGTCTATAGACAAAGGCTTATGGCTCTAAGCTTGCAAGAATATTTGCCAGTAAAATAACAAGTACATTTTCCCAGTGAATAAAATATCAGCTTGAGCATCCCCATCCTACCTCCCCAGTGAAAGCTCCTGGCCCCCGGATGTTGGATCAGTGCACCTGTGAGTCAGCTTCATGCTGGGGAGTGGCTCAGGGCACACAGCAGGGGCCTTGCGGGGACAGGAGAAATAAATGCTCAACTCATTCAGAGGCAGTACTGTCTGAACAGACGGGGAAGGGGGACACGTTGGCTCACAAAAATAGCCCCCTTCCCGTTGACTTCAGTGGGCACAGGATGGAGCCCATTACTGATATGCCAAAACCCGTCGGTTCATCTGTCGCACCCACCACCTGAGTATGTAAGAGCGGTCATATTCCCATCTACAGCAAGGAGGTTTGTGGGGAGCCTCAGGTCTCTCGTTCCCCAGGAGTGAGGGATGGAGCTCAGGTTTGTCAGAGAGACCAGCATGTGCTTTGCCTCTGGGTGGGGGCTGGGGAGGACGAGAGTGTCTGACTAGTGTCCAGGTGAGGGGGCTCCAGCAGGGCCCCAGTGTTGCCAGTGCCCCCTTGGTGGAAACAGAGGAGGAATGTGGTTTTCCTCTGGCTATTGAACCAGCAGAAGAGCCAAGCAGCCTATCATGGTGTTTTGCCCTTCAATAGCACTTTCCAACCAGGGATCTCAAAGACCTTTAAAAGCATGACTGACTTAAGGCCTCAAGGTGGGAGGGAGGGAAACTGAGTCAGAGAGAGAGATGAAGGGACATCCAGACTTATGTGGTGAATAGAGCCCAAGGCTGAGCTTTTCAAAGCAGCCTGAGAGATTTGGGCGCCCCAGCTTCCAGTGCTTCAACCACAAGTCCATCCTCTTGAAAGAGGTCGAACACTAGAAAGGGCAGTGATGGGGCCAGTGGTAGGTTTGCTTTTGCAGCTGCGGGTCACTACGTTGGGGAGTGTGCTATTTGTGGATGTTGCAAGCGGGCCATTCATTGGTGATAGACTCAAGGCAACTGATCAGATTGAATGGGTCTTTTCTTGGACAACTGCTCTTGCAAAACACACAGGGCGGCGTGCTGCCCGCTTCGGGGTTACTGCATAACATTTAGTGCAGCAGGCATCTGAGCACTGAGGAAGGCTGCTCTGACACCATGGCCACCGGGCTGCCCTGCAGAGTGGCAATAGCAGTGAGCTGAACGCTGGCATCTGCTGGCCAATTGAAGCTACAACTGGGCAGGGCTACTAGATCAATGTATATTGTGGGGGTGCTAAGAGCCACTGAACCAAACTGTAAACCCTGTATATAAAGAAAACCACTTCAAGCCAGGGGATGCTACAGCACCCCTAGTTCCAGCACCGATGCAACTAAGGGAATTAGAATGATTCTCATCCCAGCTTTGGCATAGACTCCCCCTGTCACTTAGCCTAGCTCTGTGTTAGTTTTGCCATCTGTAAAATGGGACCAATACCAACCTCACAGGCTGGTTGTGACTTGTGAGGATTAACTAGTGAATGTTAGGAATGCATCTCACCCAACCCCCTAAGAGCCACACATCCTTGACCTTTGGAGACATTTACATCCAGATCCAAATTCTGTGACTTGGGCCAGTCTCTGGTTAAATGTTTGCAAAGGGCTTTGAAGATATACAGTGCTACACGAGTGCCAAGTATTATCATAACCCATTAGAGATGGAAGAGACCTATTAGGTCTTCTAGTCTGTACCCCCACCCCTAGTGAGGTTATTTGCTAGAATATATTCTCCAGGCCATAGGCTTTCAGATTTCAAATGATAGGAGGTTATTCTTCAGTCTGATATGCCAGTGTTTCTTCGTGCCCAGCTTAAATTTTCACTGTCCTTAATTTCATCCTAGTGATTTCCACCTCAACTCTTTCCCCTCTCTACTTGAAACACAAACAGACTGCTGGTTCCTGAACCCAGTGCAATTTCCCGTGCAGCAAGTGGAGTGTTTAAGTCTGAATGCCACTTGGATACATCTGTAGCCCAGCATTAGAAAGCAGCAAAACAGACCCAGACTTAGAAATCGCATCAATCACCCTCTCCCCCCCATCCCTGGCAACCCCTCTGCAAAAGGTGGGGCTGTGGAGAGAGTGGGAATTTTAGAAGGCAGATCTGGTGAAATTCATCTCCATTTCCCAGCCCTCTGCATGGAAGCAATCCCAACAAAACGAAGATGCAGATGGTCTCACCCCTGGAGCCAACGCCTGTGTCAAGGGCCTTGGAAATGTGAGACTATACCACCAATGAAGTTCAAACAGTGCTGAATATCTGCTGTCAACGCTGCTTAAGCTCCCCCACCCTCCCTTTCCTTTTGTTGTCATTGATGAAGCTCTTTTTGGTTTTGGTTTGTTTTTTTCTAAACCCTGTTGGAGGCCTAAGGAGAAAACAATTAGAAACAATCATCCCAGTTTGGGTGGTTTTGCCAAGGGGTCAGGATAGCCTGTGCTGAGATCCCAGCTGGAGTGGGATTCTCTATGTGGCCCATTGCATCTCTCTATGAATGCCCTTCCCCTCTCCTGGTGTCCCCTTCACCTTCCTCCAGCACGCATGCTCATCAGGGCTTCAGTGGAAGTGTTGAATAATGGTTCTCGGGGGTCACCGGCCAAGCCCTGCAGATCACGCTCTGACATTTGACAAGCACAGAGACAAGTTTCTGAATATGTCCCCTCCTTCCTCCTCGTTCCACAGAGCCTCTGCTTATCCTGTGTGCTCTCTATGTCACTTTTCTTATTCCTTTCTCCTCCACCTCTCTCCCCCCTGCATCTCCTTGGCCTCTCTGCTCTGTCTCTTTGTATCCATTTGGCCCCTTCAATAATGGCTCTCCATCCTCTCAATGCAAACTCTCTCACTCTGTGATGCCATCTCAGGCGCAAAATCGTAGCTCTTAGCTCTCAATAAGCACCTCTGTTTTGGTTACGTGACAGGGTGATGTGTCTGGGTCACAAGCCAGGATGCTATTCTGCAAGCACAGGACACCCAGGATGGGGAAAAGTATCATCTGAATAATCTGATATCTGGGTCTCATGAACCACCCAAGCTAGAAACAACTCTTCTACTTCATTTTCAGGTTGGGATTCTCAGCTTCCCAGTGGTGCATGGAATGAATTTCTAGCTGTGTTTGGTTTATGAGAGATCATGCTTTTGCATTGGTCAGTCGTCCTTCAAACCAGGAGAAGAAACAGGGAAGACAGGCCAGGATGCTTTTAGCATCCCAAGCAAGCTCGGCCAATCTGCCTCTGCTGTGCAGTGCTTGGCCACCTGCCCAGAGTGACCTGTCTGGGCCCAGAGTGACCTTTGGGACAGGCTCCAGGAAATTAGAAAACAATGAGCTGGCGGCTGGTGACATTCTGGGGCTAATATTTTTTATTCTTGTCATGTTAATTCACAAAACAACTTTAAATATGGACTGGGGGGAGAATGGTGTGTGCCACAGGGAGACGGGCAGGACTAACTTGGAGGGAAGAAAGTTCTGGGCCTCTCAGGGAGGACACTGTAAAGAGCTGTGTTGCAGAAAACCAACAGGTATACGTACCTTTAAAGAGCTCTGGAAGTTTTGTACGTGAGTACCTTGCAGAGAGAACAGTTATAAAGCTTTGCCTGGCAGCAGCACTTACAGGGATGGACTTAGAATCTTTCTTTCACTCTGCCTTTCATTTGTTCTGCCTCTTTCTTTTGCAGCTTTCACTCTTTAATTATTTTGTTTGCTCTTGTTTCTGTCCTGATTTTGCAAGGAGATGGTGCAGACAACCCAACAGGGCTTCTGCACCTCTAACTTTTCTCTTTCCTTCTGTCTTGTGAAGTGATAAGTGACGGTAACTAACCTAAATCAGTCTCTCTCACTGTCTGGGAGAATCCAGAGCACTCGGACGTGCTCCTAGCCCACTGAATATTCAGAGCGGGTGGAGAATTAATCAAATCAGCAAGGCTACTGTGAATCTAAAGGAAATACAACCATGATAAAATTCACCACACCGGAGCAGCATGGAGTTTAATCACCAGAGATGTTGAAAAGCTTGTGAACATTCAAAGTCATTTTTATTCTCTTGGTCATGTCTTTTGAGATAAAAAGTAATAAGCTAATTAAAATGTGCCCAAGCGTGGCTTTGAGTAATAAGAGGAAAGCATGGAAATAAAGCAAACAAACAAACATCCCCCTTCCCCTGATTCAGACGCTACAACCATGTTTCACCTGTCTCAGCATCAGACAGTATCAATAGAAACACAGACTTCGTTAAAAGCCTGGACAGCCCATTCATTAACAGGCTGGACAGGTCGTCGGCTTCTTTATAGTTGGAAAGACACTGTGATAGGTCTGATTCTGATCTCGGGAGTGACTCCATTGGAAATGTGTGTAAATGAGGTCAGAATCAGGCCCTGTAGAGCAAACTCAGCTTTGGTACAATCTTTCTCTACTGAATTCAATGGAGTTCTACCAGGGATGACTTTAGATGTAGATAGTATGTCAGGTGTGGCATGTGTGTACACATACACAACACACACATGCTAATGGGAGGAACAGGCTGATTGCAGAGAGGTGGCTAGAGGCCCCTTTGTTAAGAGTAATGTAGCCTTCAGTCTGTAACTAAGGAAGGGGAATTGATTATTTAACTTGCTGATAGTTTCTGGGGTGCAAGGGAAGGAGCAAATCTATTGATCTTGAGGCTAGAAGCAGAGCAGAGGCTCTGGGCCGTATTCTGTATGAGGAGACTCATGGGAGTGTAACTGAGGGTAAAATCGGGCCCTGGTTGGGATGTGTCTGTGTATTGATCTCCTGCAGCAGTTCGAGAATTTGGAAAGGGGGAGGGAAGTGATCAAAGGGCCTTAATCCAAAGGAATGTTGGGGACTGAGCCTCTTGCCCCCTCCCCCATTTAAATTCTGTTTAAAATGTCTGGGTGGATGGTGGGGCACAGTGATTATTTATTTATTCCTGCCAATTTCTAATTACTGCTGTAGGTGCCTGTCCAGTGCTTGGGCACCTCCCCCTGCAAATTAAACCTCACAACACAAACAAAGGGCAGCTCATAAATATCTCCACCTCTTCTCGTCCCAATGGAGAAGGAGGCAAAGACGGGGCTTTGTAGCATGCAAGGTAAAACATTGCTCTGGCTGTAGCCAGGGGAGGTGCAACCAGGAGCTCTGCTGGTGCCTTTGTCCCCCAGTTTTGAATTGCTGCACTCCCATCTCTTCCAGTCGCACACCCAGGCACACGTCTGTCAGTGCACCTCAGTGCTGACCTTCAGCATCCTCCCTACTGTTCCACTCTTGCACTCCCCTA
The DNA here is from genome assembly GCF_965140295.1 of Lepidochelys olivacea. Classification (NCBI taxonomy): domain Eukaryota; kingdom Metazoa; phylum Chordata; order Testudines; family Cheloniidae; genus Lepidochelys; species Lepidochelys olivacea. The sequence continues at coordinate 21,081,024 of NC_140428.1, forward strand.
GTGTTCTGTCAGTGCACCTCACGGCTACTGTGTAGTGCCACCAACTATTCCGGTCTTGTGCATCTGCACAGCCCTATGTATGGCAGGGATCTTTCTCGCCATCTAGGCACTGACAGGGCACTGGTCACCATGGTGTCCAGCCAGCCTTGTCTTCGGAAGTTTCATGGAAGATTTGCTTAAAGAAATGCTCATTAGCCAGTATGAGACCCACAGGAGCTACAATGCAAAGTCTTGACTCAAGTCCTCTAGTGCAGCCAAGGAGGAGAGATGAAGGAGGCTCTAAGTCCAGGTTTCCATGATCACATTAGGAAGAATGTGAGCAAGAGCAAACTTGGCAGGATTTCACTTGAAAAGCATTTAAGAACATAAGAACGGCCCTACTGGGTCAGACCAAAGGACCATCTACCCCAGTATCCTGTCTTCTGACCGTGGCCAATGCCAGGTGCCCCAGAGGGAATGAACAGAACAGGTAATCATCAAGTGATCCATCCCCTGTCACCCATTCCCAGATTCTGGCAAATAGAGCCTAGGGACACCATTTGCTGCCTAGGACTTCAGATCTCAGTGGCTCCCAGCTGGAGAAGCTCACCCCTAACCTGGAGGCCAGTGATTTAGGTGGGACTGAAGTGGTGCATAGGTGCTGTGCTGGCTTCTCTTCACAGGAGATATTTCCCCAATCTGGAGGAAATCGCTATCAGTGGACACTGGGCCAGACTGCTCTCGGGGCTTGTCTACATGGGAAGTTACTGCGCAGGAAGCCAGGGTGTGAATCTACAGCGCACCAGCTGGCCACATGGCAATTCGCCATGTGGGCAAGTCCTGAATTACACCGCTGTGTGAGTAACTCCACTGAAATCAATTTATGCCTGTGTCCCCAAGAGACAGAGGTGATCCGCTGTGACCAGGCCAAGTCCCAGCGTTGGCAAAATGTCCGTTTCTGCAGCAGCACAAGTTTGAGGATGAGGTTTCCACGCTTGAGTCACCAGCAGCAGGGCGGGTTCAGCCAGGGGCTCCAAGATCACACTCTCGCTGATGCCCACTTCCTGCCTAAAGAGAGATCTGTTTCCATTTCCTGCTACAGTAATGAGAAGATCTTCATGCTGCTGCCTCCTCCCCTGCCCTTCTAATGTGCTCTGTCCTCCCCGCCGCCCTGCCCCCTGCTTTTAACATCTGACGAACCACGAGGAGGATCTGAAACGCAACGCATGAGAGGAGGGTGCTCCCCTTCCCACGCGTACTCTGGTCAGGCCAGCCGCCCTCGGTAATCTCCTTCGCAGAAGTGCCTGCTTTTAAACAGAAAGGCCCCGTGGTTAAAGCGGTTCCAGGAAAATACCTACTGGGGAGGTAGCTAATTTCACAATGCAGTGATGCCTTGCGAGAGAACGCCCCTGGGCCAGGTCTGCAGCAGAGAACTCTCCCACTGCCCAGGATAGTTGTGAGCACCAGGGTTCATTACTAGGTCAGGCTTGTTCTGTGCAGGCGTTAAGCCGGGCTCTCCAAAACGCTGCTGAACCTGGTTTGAAAAACATGCCTCTGAACTGGTGCTGAAGCCACTGTCACCAACAAGTCATTCTTCTAGTGCAGTCCAGGACTTGGATCAGTGCAGAATGGGAGTAAGTTGTGGGGGGCCTCTTTTTCCTCCTAGTGCTTTTCCCTAGAAAAGCTCAGCTGAGCTGCAACCTAGCATCTGGTTTTCCAAAGGACTCTGGCTTTTCGGTTGGCCAAGGCACATGAAGGTCAAGTGACCTGCTCCCTGAGGTCATGCCGCAAGTGAGCCCTTTGATCCTTGTCTCTGCAGATGTTCTGCTGACAGTCCTGGGGTCTGAGCTCCTGGGTTGTGAAGCTGTGTCTGCCGGAGCCTTGGGAGCATGAGGCAAAGCTCAGCTGCTTGCCCTAGTAGTGGCTTAATTTGGGGCACTAAAATGGACAGGCTTATTACTCGAAGTGAGCAAAGGAGGAACTGTCCCCCACCGGGGCAGCGTAGTGTCTGTATCATTTCACAGATGCACCCATGAGTTGTTGGGATGGCCACATTCATTTCCATGGGCCAATGCCCAGGAGGCGCCCATCGGCACTGATGGGAGTTGAGTGCTCAGCTCTTCTTGGGATTTGGACTCATATAGATAAACACATTTCTGTTCAAGAAGAATTTTGAGCCCAAGCCTCCTTGGTAGGAAGGTAGGTCCCAGGGCCTCCCAGTAGCTAGGAATATGTTTTGCTAGCAGGATGTCCCTGCAGCACATGCACGGGGTATGTTGGGTTCAGCAATCTTAGGTGTGCAGGGCCGAGTGGGCATTTACTTTAAGGGGATGGAACCAGGTGTTGGTACAGTGGCAGGTCTTCACTGAAACGCACACATGGGATCTGCTTTCCTGCGGAGTGCAGGGTCCTGTCAGTCCAGACTCCCAAATATCCTTTGTGTAGCCCCATTTCCTGTCATCCCTGGACACCCTGCCATCGCTAAGAGGACTGAGTGAAAAGCAAAAGAGCTGGCTGAATAGTTGTCAAGAGCATCTCAAGGCATAAAACCCCTTTGCGGACAGCCAGGCTGGGAGCAGGCTAAAGGTATTCTGACAGCTCTTTTTATTCACCTCCTTTCTGCCCTCTCTAGCATTTGGCAGGGGGAGCTGGGAGATCTGCTCTTTCTCATCCCCGGCCCACATCCAGGCACGTCCCTCAGGAGAGAGGGCAGAGTCTCTGCATCAATTTACAGCTTGCCTACAAACAGCAAGGGCTGACTCCCAACCAGCTCACATCTGTCTTGCTGCTCCAGCCGGGCTAGGGTTGCAACTGAAAGTCCTTGGGCAGGAGCCTACACACCAATAGGCTAATGTGCTAAACAGCTGTTGCCACGCCATATTTCACATCCACGCTTCACTCAAATGTCGCACTCGCTCGCCTCTGAACCTCACCAGAGCCACTCTTTCCCCGTGCGTTCTTCCCACCTCTCCCAGGATGGGAGGGGTCCCTTTCGTAGGAAACCCTTTTCCTGTCATTCTTCTGCCCCTTCACATTTCCTCCTTGCTCCCCTTCCTCAGGGACAAAAAGAAAAGGAGTACTTGTGGCACCTTAGAGACTAACCAATTTATTTGAGCATAAAGCATTTATATAAAACAGGTATAAATGGGGCAGGGCTGGTCCCTCTGGTGGCACCAGCATAAGCTGCCTGGGGCTTAGCTATGGTTTGTTTGCTGACTCAGTGGCGATCACCTCGCCTTCCCATGGGAAGATTTCATAGGAGGCGTGTGAAACTCCAGGAGCTCAAGTCACAGAGTTTCTTTCAGCTCTTCCGCTGGGCATTAAGGTTTGCCCCATTCATGGAGCAGATGGAGGGCCTGTCCCTCCTGCCTACAGGGTGTCCTGAGTTCCACAGGGAAATCCTGGTGCATCCACTCAGAGGCCCAGGGCCTCATGCTGCTCGTCCTTCTTGCTGGCAGCATGGCTCCCTCAGGGACCCTGCTTGCACTGATTTCCCACCTACAATCTGAGGGAAATTGGCAGCTCCTTGGATGGAATTTGGGCTTTTTGTGCAGGTTCCCTGCACTCTCCTTGGCCTCCGTGCACAAAGAGCCCAGGGAGGAGAAGCCTGACCTTGCAATGTATGTGCTTTCTGCAAATTGCTCCAGCACAGACGTTAGGTTCCTCATGAGACCACATCTTGCTTCTGATGTCAAGGAGAGCAGAGTTAGGCTTATGGTCTATCGGTGTCTGGAAGTATGTGTCTCTAACCTGTATCCCTGTATCTAAGCGGTGCTTTGACAGGCCCTTCCCCAGCTGAAGTACTCTGACCCCCTCCAGTCGTTCCTACGGAGGAGTGAGGGTATCTGGAGGGAAACGAAGGCAGCAGCCCATAGGGTTTCTGTGCTCTCTGCAAGATATCAGAGCCCTCTACATTGCTCTCGTGGCACTGAGGAGGGATACAGCCGCTGATATATTTCTATCGGGGATTTTATTTGTGTTGGCTTCACCTACGAGAAATATTGTTTCCTCCTCCCTGAGCCAACGCCAAGCGAGGGAGAGAGACAGCCTGCAGATGTGAGCTCTGCGCAGCAGTCACAAAGCACGGGGAAGAAAGGGACCTGGAGTGGCCTCAAGCAAGTAAGCGGCAAACGTTTTAAAACTCTCATGTTAGGAAACAGCACGGAAAATTAAGGCTGAGGCCAAAAATAAAACCCATCTGATTAACACCAGAGCTTCCACCCCCTCGAACCTCCTTTGGGCTGGGGGAGATAAAAAGCCACTTTTAACTTCCTTTGCTTAATGGTGTTCAGCGCAGTGAGGAGGAATCTGCAGCCAGGGGTTTGCCTCTGATCTTGGGCGTTTTGCATTCACTTTAATAACTACCCTTTCTTGCCATCCCACCCACCCACCCACCCACCCACACACGTTTTGCAGTATCCTCCAGCAAAGAGCTTTAAGATCCTAGGATAAAAGGCATTATATATGGGCCACAATTCCTTCCATGTTGTGGCCCTTTACGCTGCTCTGGAAGTGTAAAAGGGGCACAGATACGCCCTGTAGATTTCCCCTAGGGCAAGGAGGGATTTTCCCCACCTGATGGAGAGCATGCATCATGGCACCATGGTCCTAGCATAGGGGGTGAGGCTAGAGGACACTGCTTTAGCTATGCTGTGTATTTAGAGTGCCCTGACCAGCCAATGCGATTTAGAGCAGACCTGGAGCTACCTCTGAGTTGTACAATGGACGTACACTCATCAAGAGCCAGACTCAGAGAGTCACAAATGTGGCTTAAAGCCACCTTTGCCCGTGATTCAGTCCTATGCTCAATGCAGGGACTCAGAATCTAGCCTTAGGGGTGGAAAGGGTTGTATCCTAAATGGCACTGAACACTACAAGTCAAATCCTGAAGCACTCATTCCATTCTAACACAGGCACAGTGACTTTAGGATATGGCTCTGTAGGCCCATGGTTGGAATGGCATGATTTGTACCCATGACTGTATTGCATTTTTAATGAGACACTCCTGTTGTCCGCTTCCCTCCTATGAAACAGCACCCGATCGGACCGAAGGTGAGCTGTGATTTTCCAGCCCTTGTATGACATTACGGTAGCATCTAAGGAAAATAACGGGCCAAATTTCTCCCTTGTCCGTTGAAGTCACTGGAGTTACCTCCAGCGTGATTCTGATCCACGTTCCCCCTTTTAAACTGTTCTCTTGTAATCAACTCATCCTCCAGTGTCTAGTCCTTTGTCCTTGCACAGCCCCTTGTATTCAGGGATCCCACAGCTGCTTTCCAGTTATGGATTTAGGAAGTCTCTTGGCCATCCCACAATCAGTTGGCTACCACTACTGCTTCTGTATGGAACCGCTCACCTGCATGCCATAGACTCTATTGTCAGCAGCTAATGACGATTCTTCTTTAGCTCAAGTGAGTGGTGGCCTTTCTCACCTTTGGAGCAGGGGGACCGAGTCCTCTATCGCCATGAAGTCCTAAGTGGCCATGGTGCAAACCACTGGGGCAGCCATGCAGTCCCAGCTGGCCACAGGTGTATTGGAAGAGTATTAGTACTATTTTGTCGATAAGGAAACTGAGGCACAGAGGGGTTAAGTGACTTACCTAAGGTCACCCAGCAAGTCAGCGACACAGCTGAGAATAAACCCTGGCATTCTTACCTGCTCGTCCGTGCGCCCTACCTAGCAAAGGGAGCACTGGAAGGGGCCATCTTCAGTGGAGCATCAGTGCTTCCCTTTAAGTATCAGGAAGGGGGTGCTAGGGAGAAGCACTGATTTCCCCCACCAACCCTAGGGATCAGGATACCACCTGTCACTTGCAACACAGCGCAATTTATTTCTGCAGGGTGGCCTTCCGAGGAAAGCATGGCCACACATGTGAAACCCCGAGTCAGCGTGAAACAATGCCATCCATTTACAGCAAATCCCCTGAACATTTAAGGGGGCTGATCGCTGCAGACTTCCCAGCCAGAGAAATCTGTGATGTGTTGCACATTTTGCTGCCACCCTCCCCCCACCCCCAATTTTTTGTTTTAAATGCTCCTCTGTTTCCCAACCTGAGCGATGAAAGGCTGAGAAGTGTGTATGAGTCAGTGCGGCCCAGCATCTGCTTCTTCCCATGTTAGCCTATGCTGGCAAAAGGGCGGTGGGTTCTGCAAGTGTGCGTGTGAGCAGAGAAACGGGGTAAAGGGGGACGGAGCCGCCGCTATAGACTTTTTTTCTTTCCCTTTCCCTGCCAACATAATCAAAATAACTCACTTACACCTAATAAAATAAAATTCAGAATCCAAAAGCCTTCCTCCCCTCCAGCAGTGTGTCTGGATCCCATTCCTTGACGCTGAACTGGAAAAGCCACAGCTTGTTTGTTTTTTTTTTAACTCCGTTTTATATTTTAAGTGAGAATATTTATGATAGTGTAGAAGGTGCAGCAAACTTTCTGAGGAGGTGGAAGATGAGCACTGAATGATGGTAGATGAGATACAAGCAGAACAGGGACCAAAACTTTTGGATAAGTTGGGTTCTGCTCTCTCTCTTTTTCTTGCTTAGTTCAGATAGGTGAGGTTTATCACCTTGTCTGCCTCTAAGCGCGTGCGCGCGTGTGTGTGTGTTTTTCCAATTAGATGTGGTCTACTCCTCGCCTCTGTCAGTTTCCATTTAGGATTGCTTTCCATCACAGCCATAGTTCTCCAAACTGCCAAAGAGCAAATGTGGGAAACATCAGCGCGCCCTTTACAATGTGGCAGGAATGACCAGAGATGACAGATGCACAAAAGAAAGAGATGTGCTTTTTTTTTTTTAAAACAAAGGCAAGAATTCCACATATGTAATCGCAATCTCAAGTTTAATTAACCCCTTCTTCATCATCCAGACATGTAAATCAGATCAGTGAAGGGGGTTGCTCCTCTGGCCAATTAAAACACAAGCCTAATGACCATTGATACAAATCTGGGCCTGATTCTCAGGAGTTCTGAGTTGAGCTGGTTGCAGATTTGTCAAAGGAACAGTTTTCTGTCAGAAAATGAAGCTTGGTCAAAATCTAAACACTTTGCAGGAATGTGTTGATTTCAACAAAATTTTCAGTGGAAAAGTGTTTGAAATTAATTGTTTCAACTTTCTATTTTGGTTCAGTAATGTTCAAATATTTCATTTCAATAAGGCAAAAATGCTTTGTTTCAACTTTATTGATCTGCTTAATTTCATTTTCCCTTTTATATGTTAGTATGTTAGTTTTCATATTATATTATATATCTGTTATATTACAGACATACATTTTGATGTTTCCAAATAGAATTTTTTCTGAATTTCCTGTCCACAAAAAAAATTCAAAATGTTGTCTTTTAGTTCCAGTTTGGAATGAAAACAAATTTGAAAACGTTGGGATTTCCTGTGGGTGAAAATTCCAGCTTCCAACCAGTTCTATTTCTGAGTGTTCAAGCCAATGGTTGAAGTGGATGCTCAAGACTTCTGAAAACCAGGCCAACTCTGTGTTGTGGGCATACATCCCGTGGGCAATGAAATTTGATTGGAGGGTGTTGCTGGGAATTTTCTTGGATTTGGGATGATCACATAAATATTTTCTTTCATTATAGTTTTATTAGATCTCATACTAAAAATATACTGTGCCCTTCTTTAGTGCCTTGTGTTCTAGGAGGGCTCTCAAAGCACATAAGAAATATTGGCACCCCCCAAATAACCTCTCTGAGGTATAGTCCTGGAGTCTTTCTTCCCTTCCCAAAGGAATTAGGCTTTTTTTGACAGGAATTCACTGGTATTCACCTCACAAAACAAATGGGATTTTAAAGATCCAGGACTGTCTAACATTTTTTGTAAGAGCCCCCACTACAGGTCATCAGCAGATACTGAATCCACAACCTTTAGCTCAAAAGCACAAGCTTCTGCTTCTACTAGCTGGTAGCAGTAGTAGAGTGTTATCCTCCATAGGCCAATCACTAGAGAGGGACATGCCACACTTGATCAGTCTGTTGCATTATCCCCATTTTACAGATGTGGAAACTGAGACACAGAGGTTAAATTGACTTGCTCAAGGTCAGTGAGTCTATGCCAAAGCCAGGAACTGAATCCTGTTCCCATTCCAGTTCTTTAGCCACAAGACCTCATAATCCTAATACCTTTCATTTTGGTTTAATATGACTTTAATGACATAGGGCTAAAACCTGCCCCCGATACATGCAAATGGCTTCTAGTGCAGTTAGTAGGTTCCATGCATATGCCTTTGAAGACAGGAGTTGGTCCATTTTTATTAAGTGCCGTATATACTCATTCATAAGCCGAATATTTTTGGTTAAAAAGTGACGCATCAAAGAGAGGGTCTACACCAAAATTTGATGATTTTAAACTCTATGAACTCATTGAATTGAATATCTAATACACTGTCGTTTTGTTTACCTGGAGTGTCTGCAGGCATGGAGTCCCTCAGCTCCCTGTGGCCACGGTTCGCCGTTCCCAGCCACTGGGAGCTGCAGGAAGTGGCCTGCAGCTCCCAGTGGCTGGGAACGGTGAACCGTGGACACAGTGAGCTGAGGGACTCCATGCCTGCAGATACTCCAGGTAAACAAAACATCCCGACCCGCCAGTGGCTTACCCTGATGGGCCGGGAGCCAAAGTTTGCCAACCCCTGAAATATAGGATCGGCTTATGAAAGGGTCATACAGTTTTTACCTATCCATCTTTGGGGGTTGGCTTATAAATGAACAGGCTAATGAACGAGTATATACGGTAGCTCATTGATGCCTTATGTACTATTGCGTTACGTACATTTGCACTGTGACTTCACACAAAAGTAGCTGCTCATAGAGCCATCAACAAACATTAAGATAAATGATCACAAATAACAGAGAGAAATAAAAGAAAGGTTTCAGAGTAGCAGCCGTGTTAGTCTGTATTCGCAAAAAGAAAAGGAGGACTTGTGGCATCTTAGAGACTAACAAATTTATTTGAGCATAAGCTTTCGATGCATAATGCATCCGATGAAGTGAGCTGTAGCTCACGAAAGCTCATGCTCAAATACATTTGTTAGTCTCTAAGGTGCCACAAGTACTCCTGTTCTTTTTGCAAATAAAAGAAAGTGAGTAATAAGAAGGGAGGGAATTACATAGAACAGAGACTGTGGACTGCTCCAACTATTACCTTCCTCCAATATCATACATACATGTACATACCTATTGTTCAAGGTATATTACATTTCCCCCTCCATGCCTGATCCAGGACCCCCAGCTCCAGGACCTGGTCGAGCTGGAGAGGGCCATGTTTTCCCAGGTGAATCCTTGGTGTATGCCAAGATTACAGACACCAGTGCATGATACCTTCCAAATCACAAGCTTTTAAAGTGGCAGGGGCAAAATAGTTGATCATTCAAAAACAGGTGGAAGAATCAAGAGCACTGAGCCATCCCTAAAGCAATCTCTCTCTATAGAGATCGTGCAAGTACATCCTTGATTGAAACAGAGTTATCACTGAAAACCTGTTATTTCCACGTCATGTCTTAAGGTCTGAATGTAATTTTGCTGTTATTACCAATAGCAGCCATTGTTTGAAAAGGAGGCAGCAGAGAGTTTCCATTAAAGTCATTGAAAATATTTCTTGTAGGTGGCATGTATAAAATGCTGAAGCTTCTGGGAATTCTTTTGCATAGTATATGAGAGAGACAGACAGATTCATCCCTGATAAAATTCCACCCTAGTCAAGGGATGAAACATAAAGAAGCAGCAGCAAAAGCTCTAATATAAAATTATAGAAATAATAAGGAAAAGACACAACATTGGTGTAATTTGCAGGTTGAGGTAAAAAAACCCATCAATACTTTATCCTGAAGTTATTTTGTACACATCTCAAAGTTGTAATTAGCCAGTGTAATCATTCATTTCAGCTTTTGATGGCAAGAATCTGGACATGTCACATTTGCCCCTCCTGTAACTCCACTGACTTTGATAGAGTTCAGTTAAGGATGAATTTGGTCCTTTGTGTCAAGGAATGTGTATGTCGAGGAGATGTGAAGCCACAAATGTTGAGAAGGGTGTGGGAGGTTGAGTGCTGCATTGCCATGTCTCAAAGGTGAGGTTAGGATATGGTGGGAGAAGGGAAGAGGCATTGAAATATATCCCAATGGGCCTGACGGTGAACATATTATTCAGTGGTATCTGTCCTCTGCAGTGCTGGTCACGTTGGCCAGATGACACTTGTCCTGATGTTGGTGTAGATCTTGTGGATGTGTAGGATCTCTAGTATTTCAACCCAGATGGGGAACTTGTGGCCCTCACAATTAGCACTTCATCCCTATGTTCCTATTGCCAGTCTGTGTTGTCACAAGCTTTTCACCTCTGTACATGTGGGCCACATTTGCCTCGGGGATCTTAGAAGTACAGCTGGTTTGGAATTTTTCGATGAATCATTTTTGTTGAAAAAATAACAATTAGTCTAAACTGAAATTGTTTGCGAAATAAAGTCAAGGGTGATGAATTTCTTGATTTAAAAAAATGTTGAGAAAAACAGTTTCTAAACTGTCAAAAACATTGTTTCAATATATTCTAACAAAAAAGTCCTGTTTTCCAGTTTTAAACAAATTTTTGATGTGAAGTTTAACATAGTTAGACAAAAAAGATTTAAAAAAAGAAAAGAGAGAGAAAAGTCAAAATTCAAATAAAATGTTTTGATTGACCTGAAATGGGGAAAAACATTTTTTTTTTGGTTTGTGAATATTTTTGAGATTTTGACTTCTCGTCCCAGTTCAAAATGGGAAAATATCTCAAACTCTCAAAAATATTCATCGGTCAGGAACTGTTTCCTGCTCTGCTTTCATTAGGACTGCATTAGTATCTCCTAGTCTTCAATAAACTGATGCAGAATATTCAGTGCTGCTCACATGAAGCCTTTTAGGGCACACGAGTAAAGTGTGTAAGAGTTAGATCTATGCCCGATATCTCTGCAAGTTAACCATCCTCAAGTTTCAGAGTAGCAGCCGTGTTAGTCTGTATCCACAAAAAGAAAAGGAGGACTTGTGGCACCTTAGAGACTAACAAATTTATTTGAGCATAAGCTTTTGTGAGCTACAGCTCACTTCATCGGATGCATTATGCATCGAAAGCTTATGCTCAAATAAATTTGTTAGTCTCTAAGGTGCCACAAGTCCTCTTCTTTTTGCGGATACAGACTAACACGGCTACTACTCTGAAACCTGTCGTCATGCTAGGCACTGAATTTAGCTGTATGGAGTAGAAATCTATCAACTTCATGAAAAAACTCGTACAGATACAGACAGACGACATCTTCCTTTCCAAATGCAAACAGATGGACATCGTACCAAAAGGACTGAAGGTAAAAAATCCATTAGAATCTACATACCACACAGACTATGCTGACAGCTTGTGCCACACACACTCAAAGGGATGCATCCCATGAAGTGAGCTGTAGCTCACGAAAGCTTATGCTCAAATAAATTGGTTAGTCTCGAAGGTGCCACAAGTCCTCCTGTTCTTTTTGCCATCCTCCAGTGTTACTGAAGCTACAAGAAAATATTGAGAAATGATCACCTTTCAATTTAACCTGCTGGGGCAGACTTAAACCCATTAAGATACCTATTACTCCTCAGACAATATAGATACTCAGTGTGAGACCTATCCTCTCCCTCATTGTTTTACAAATAGATTGTTAAATGTCTTAGACAATTTCAGTGGAATAATAAGAACCAGAGTATATTGATGGATCAGCTTTATCTCCCTAAGTATCAAGGTGGAATGAGTTTCCCTAATGCCTTTCACTGCCATTTATATCTTATCATGAAACAGGGAACATATTGGTTTGATAGAAAGAAGAGAAACAGCAGAAGAAAAACTCCAGCTCCCTCTATGGCTAAAGTATACTTTTAAGCTATTTGTAGTCTGTATCCTGTTCAGGCAAGAGTCCCTGTGTCGTCTCAGACATCATCCTGAACAGGGTCATTGAATCTGGACCCATGAGCTTTCTCCAACTTTGTAGAAGTTTGGCCCTAGATACATGACTTAGCCCCAATGCTGCATGTGTGATGCATTACACAGGAGCTTAAAGGTGGCCCTACACCCTCAGGGTCTTAAAAAGCGGTCCATAGCCCCAATCCCTCTCTGTCGCTGTGTGGTGATGACAAAGCTCAACCCCCAAGCTCTTTTCGAAAGCAAATACATAGACTCAACCCCTAAGCTCTTTTCGAAAGCAACTACAGCTGTGCTGTACGCATTTGTCATGTATGTATAACAGGTAGGCCTCTCAGGCACTTGGCAAGTTGCCATGGTACCCTTCTCAACCCATGGTGCCTATTCCCTGTAGAAGCTATAGGCGTGCAGAGCGGGTGAAGGGTACCTGGTGTAAAACAGCAATATCCTCATGGTGCACAATTTTCTCCCCTAGAATCAACACAGTATCAGTTGCAAAAGAAACAGAAAATGTTTTTTTAAATAAGTCATTGCAGAGTTGTTGAACCATGATCCCCTACATGGGGTGCTTCTCTTCATGCAGACTGTTAAAATGGGGGGATAGGTGACCAGACAGCAAGCGTGAAAAATTGGCACAGGGGATGGGGGAAGGGGGGGTAAATAGGTGCCTAGATAAGACAAAGCCCTGAATATTGGGACTGACCCTATAAAATCAGGACAGCTGGTCACCCTCGGATGGCTTCACTGGGAACACAGGTGGCTGGGACTCCACCGCCAGACTGGATTGTTCCTCCGGGGCAGCCCTTTGTGTTGCTGGGGCTAGGCAAGCCAAGCTCTGTGCAGCTTAATGTGTGCGGTCTTAAAATGCCAGGCCCCGTTGGCTGGGCGAGGGCACTCCTCGTTCCAGGGCCCTTTTGGTAAGAGAAAGGGCCTTAGCCTAAAATTAGACATGCCAGAAGAGGCTGCAGGATTCAACAAGAAGGCATGTGGCCCTTTGGGGCAAAAAAAACACACCCTGGTGACAAATAGCTAGTGGTAAAAGGGCTTTCAAAGTGTGCTGGTCAGAACTGCGGGGGGGGGATTGCAAAGTAACCCCTCGGGCTGGCCATAAACCAGGTCAGACATGGGTTTGGTGGGCAGCTGTGTGGGTCCCAGGGTAGGCGAGAGACTAGCCGGGGAGAGGGGATGTCTTTTATTGGACCAAGAGACAAGCCTCCCAGCTCTCGCAGCTGCTCTTCGTGGGGTCTGGGGCAGGTATTTCCAGCAAAGGGGGGGGGGGGTTAAAAACCTTCCTTTCTCCCCCCCCAACCCCCCCGCAGAGTGGCGGGAGGCAAGACACCAGCTCCCCCCGTGCCTGTAAATGCGCTCGGCCAGTAAGCGGTGCGCTCGCTATCGGGTTTTTCCAGGAAGCCTCGATTCCCCCCGCGCCGGTCAGATGAAAGGCGAGCGGGATCGATGGGCCCGCGGGGGAGTCGCGGGGCGAGCCGGCTGCAGCTGGCGGCCGGGCGGAGGCGGGCGGCTCTGGGGCTGCGGGCGGCGGGGGGCGGCGGCTCCAAGCGGGAGGCCCGCGACGGACGGCAGCAGCCGCCGAGGAGCGGTCAGAGCGGAGCCGGGCGGCGGCGGGGCGCCTCGGGGAGGGGAGGGGAGAACCAGACACACACACACACACACACACACACACACGGGCAGGGCGGGGGAGACACACACTGGGCGGTGCCTCGGGGGAGACACAGACACACACACACTGGGGGGTGACTCGGAGAAAGGGAGGGGAGAAACACACACACACACTGGGGGGTGTCGGGGAAAGGGAGGGGAACACACACACACGGGGAGAAGGGAGGGGAGAAACACACACTGGGGGTGTCGGGGAAAGGGAGGGGAACACACACACACGGGGAGAAGGGAGGGGAGAAACACACACTGGGGGGGTGTCGGGGAAAGGGAAGGGAACACACACACACAGGGAGAAGGGAGGGAAGAAACACACTGGGGGTGTCGGGGAAAGGGAAGGGAACACACACACACAGGGAGAAGGGAGGGAAGAAACACACTGGGGGTGTCGGGGAAAGGGAGGGGAACACACACACACGGGGAGAAGGGAGGGGAGAAACACACTGGGGGTGTCGGGGAAAGGGAGGGGAACACACACACACGGGGAGAAGGGAGGGGAGAAACACACTGGGGGTGTCGGGGAAAGGGAGGGGAACACACACACACAGGTAGGGTGTGGGGGAAATGGAGGGGAGAAACACACACACACGGGGGGTGCCTTGGGGAAATGGAGGGGAGACACACACACATGGGGGGGTGTCAGGGAAATGGAGGGGAACACCCACACGACACAGGGGGTGTCGGGGAAATGGAGGGGAGAAACACACACATGCAGGGGTGTCGGGGAAATGGAGGGGAGGACATACACACACACACCCCTTGCTCCCCCAGCCTCCTTCTCTTGCCATGAGCCAGGGCAGATACCACAGGAGCCTGCTTGGACCCCTCCCCAGCTCTACCCTTCTTCCCTCCCAGAGTTAAGGCTCCTTCGCCTTCAGTCAAGGGCCGGTATCCTTGTCACCAGCGTCTCCCAACACCTCTTGACCCTTTTGTTTGTGGGTGGACTCCAGGGTGCCTGTGGGGTGGGCTAGGAGCAGCACCCAGGATTTCTGACACTTTTCCCTGAGGCTCTAGGGAAATCGGCCTGGGAAGGGGTTTCACATGAGATGTCACTCCTGATCCCGGCTGCAAACAGGACTTGAACAGGTTCCTCAGATACTCCCCCGGTACCCCTGTCTCCCCCCCACGTTCCGCTCCTCGACATGTGGGAGGGGAGACAGGGGAGTATCTGAGCGATTTCAGAACCTCAGGAAGGATGCTTTTCTAATGAGCTATGCTGAGCGGGTGGTCTACCTGAACTAATTTCCTCATCCCTTATTCAGAGGGATGTTCAGTTAATTATATTCCTCTGCATTTCTATAATCTAAGCAGGTTTCAAGAGTGAACGAATATTTGTGTCTTGTTGTTTCTAATAGGATCATCTCAGTGGTTTTACCTTGAGCGCTCAGTTGTTCAATGGATTTCATCAGTAGGCTTAAGATGCCAGTGCCTGGCGCAGTTCTGGGAACCAGGGACGCTAAAAATCTAATTCTTCTGTGCCAACTGGCGAGTCCCTGGCTGGGTAGGTTGATGTTCCAATGTGCTGAGGACTGATTGAAATCAATGGGAACTGTAGTGGGAACTTAAAATTTATCTGCCTTAGTTCTCCCAGCTGTCTATCATACTTGTCTGTCTTCCATTACTCTATCACTTCAGCACCTCGTAGTCTTATTCTCATAACATCCCAGTGAGGAAGGGCAATGCTTTTAACCCCATTTTACACTGGGGAACTGAGAGACTTGCCCAAAGTCACATAGGAAGTCTGTACAGAATTGAAAGCAAGTCTTCCGAATCCCAGGCTAGTGTCCTAATGTGCGGACCGGCCTTCCTCTGGAAATAATGGAGAAAGAAATTATACTTGCCTACTTTCCAGATGGAGAGTTGATGTTCCAGTGTTTGTACGCTGCTTTGAAAAGCACTGCTGTAGGTAAGTGCTAAGTGGTACTGGTCCTGATCCTGGTCCCATTGAACTCAGTGGCAAAACTCCCATTGACTTCAATGGAGCAAGATGAGGTCCATTATTCTCTTTGGGCCTGAGTCTCCACTCATGTCAGGGTAAATCTGGAGCAACTCAGTTGAACTCCACAATGTTACAGTGGTGTAAACGAGAGACGAATCAGGCCTTTATTTGTTTTATTTTCTTTACATTTTTAACTAAAAAACTGTTGCTTAGCAAATGTGCTGACATCTGGTAACAAACTGAGGTCTCTCAAGTGAAAGCTCTAAACCCTGTGGTGATGTTTGCTTTTGTTTCTTTCAGTGCAGCCCTTTATTTCTGGATACTTTACAGCAGGAATCAGACCTGATGGGGTTGGAAAAGTCCTTTTAGATTGATCAGCCCTCCATGTCAAGCAGGATAAAACTCCTTGCTAATCCTGCCATATATTTAGGTATCCCTAATCTTTAGGTATTTCAGCTTTTCTCTAGCTGTGAGGTATAATCAGTGCGGCTGTGCCAAAAACACAAACCAAACCAAAAAAAAGTTTGGGGCTCCAGGCAGTGATAAAAATGAAGAAAAGTACTAGCTGCCCAGCTTTGCTGGAGTTCAGATGGTTTTAATTTTTCTCTCTTCCAACATGACCGGCTCTGTGATCCTGTAGCACATCAGGATTTAGGTTTGGAGGTACAGGTATTTCTCTCTGAGGCCTATTTGCACAGTTCGGAAGTCCTAGCTTGGTGGTGTCCTGCCTTCTCTTGTGGTGGTGTATTATTAAAGGATTATTCTGCTGTGATCTCCATCAATATAGCAGAAGTGAATAGATTGCGTCATCAGAGGGGGACTCCAGCTGCAACATTTGGAACCAGAGTTTGAACACCCCCGAGTTTGTGGTGTTTGGATCTAGATCCATTAGAATGTAATTGTAGGAGGATAGTTGTGACCCGCTATTCCCTAAGTGCTGTCTGTTGGTCTCAGATGAGAAGTTTGGCTCTGAGTCCAAATGCCACCCACATTGTGATCTGGGGGTTTTGTTTGGGCCCATCTCTAATTATTAATAGTTTATTTATTATTTATATAATCATAGCAAGTAGGAGCACTAGTCATGAACCAGGACCCCACTGGGTTAGGTGCTGTACAAACCGAGAACAGAAACAGTCCCTGCCCCAAAGAGCGGACAGTATATCACCCTGCTATAGACCTGAGTTCTGTCCCCACTCTCTTGTGAAGCTGTGTAGTGCAGTGTGTCCCTCCTGCTGTTGTCTTCCCACATCGCAGCAATACAGTTGAGGAGGGGAGTGGAAGCTGCCATGACTATAGAAATCGCCCTGAGCACTTGAAAAGCAGTGGGAGTTGATGGGGGTAGGGGAAATCAGTACCCACAGAGGCTGCCCAAAGACAAAGAGAAGAACCAAGGCTGCTGGGGTGGGGAGAGTGTGTGTGTGTGAGGTGGGTATCACAGCTCCTGATATTGAACAGAAGCCACAGCACCCCCCCTCTCTGCTCCCCTAATGCTACGCCCTCTCTCCTCTGATATTTTATCAGTAATTGGAGTCCCATAGTCCTTCACAAACATAAAATCTTCACCCCCTTCCCCAGCTTGCCCTAGTGCTTGGGTCCATTCCCTCTTCCCCCAGTTAGCCCAAAGCTTATATAACTGATAGGTTTAAGGAGTTGGGTCCTTTTTTCTTCCTCTGGGTCATGTTTATTTCTCCATTAAGTTATCAGTTTGACATATGCACGAGTTACAAGGTGCCGGGGTGTCTCGGCAGCATTCTGGTGGGGGAGTCTGTTATTCTTCTTGGACTCTGAAGGGGATTTTTTTATTATTATTTCTATTATATATTAAAACAACAAAACTCAGCCTCAGTCTGTAAAACTTCTCCCAACACAATCGACTTCAGCATTAATTGCTTAATGGCTAGTCTTCAGCCCAAGCTAATGACAGGCTCTCGAGTTATCAAAACAAACAGTGAAAATCAGGCCTGTGATTGGTATCACAAACTGGCTGTTCGGTTCAGAGAGGCTGCCCTAACTCAGGGAGAGTGGAAGCTGAAGGAGTAATTCCGCTATAGAGTGTGTGTGTCTGTCTGTACATGCATGCGTGTGCATACAGTGTGTTTTAAAATCCACTGCAGTCTGTCCCTCTTCCCCCTGCAACAGATTGCACCATGCTGGTTCTAGGGGGACTGATGGGAGTTGCTCTCACCTCTCTTGACTGGCTTTTCCTCAAGTGTATCTGAGCATGGGCTCTTTCTTGCGATGTTTTCCCTGATCACATTAGACAGGGTTGCCCAAGCCAGGCCCTTGTGTTTTCCTTCATTTCGTGGTTACTATCAGTGGGTCCAGGGTGGCGTGGAATAAGAAAGAGAGGAAGAACCAGAAGGTGGAAACTAAAAATGGCATAGCCAACAATGCTACTGTTGAGTCTGATCAATACGGGATGGAGGGATTAGGTCCTACTTGGAGAGAATAGATCTGAATCTTATTTGTTTTACACAGTGCCTGGATACTGTGGTGATGGGCTCATTAGAAATCTGAACAGGTGGAATGGCTGCTGTCTAGGCAGTAAAAAGCCCTGTGGTTGCAGTTCTTCTCAGGGTAGGTGGATCCACCTCTGGCAATCACTGGTATTGACCCTGTAGACCTCCTTTCTCTGTTAGACAGCCCCACGGTGCTTGGGGCTCTTGTTAGGCCACTGCTGCTTCTCCACGGGCATGTCAACACTAGTGTCACAGATGGGTGTTGACTTTCCGTACTTGTTCTCTACGCAAGAGATTTGTCCCTCCCCTGAAAAACACCAAATGCACAAGCTTGGTGAGGGGATTAAGCAGGAGTTGGAGGATGGAACCTGCCCTCCCCAAGACAGACCATGGGGCTCGACTGAAGCCCTTTCCTCAGCTGCTGTTCCAGGTGATGAGCTGAAACGGTGACCGCTGCCTCGCCGTATCCCCATGTGAAGGTTTCAACCTAGAGTATCTGCCTTATGCATGTCTCCATTGGCCCACTTCCTTCTGCACTGGCCTCTTTGGATCCAGCATGGGACCTGTCATTGTGTCCCCCAGTGATTATGTATCTTCTACAAGGACCTTGGTCCAGCCCTTCACAAAGGGGTGAGCCTAACCCACTGGGAATGCTCTATGAACCGCACATCCAGTATGTCTCTCTAGTCAGGGTGAATGTTTATGAGCCAGTCAGCCACTGTGAAAAGGGTCACAGCAACCCAGCTCCCAATTTGGTTTTCATAGAACCAAAATAGACCATGGTAGAAATAAATAGAAATAAACAATTTGGCTATTTCCAATTAGGAGTTGCCATTCTGCTTCTCTCCATGCTGCAGGCGCTCACATTTGCTTGGTGGTACAAACAATTAATTGTGTGGAAGTGCCATTTTGGAGCAAGAAAGAATAGTCAGCAACACCTCACTCCCCTGCTCTTGCTTCCAAATGCCTCCACTCTCTGTGGGCCCCATGAGCATTCTGCCCAAATGCTCTGACTGGATTTATAGGAGACCCATATAGACGTTAGATGGGGCATGCTCCAAAGCACCATGTTGTCAACGGAGAGACTCCCAAGGGCGCTCCTCCCTGTGCTCACGTGCTTGGTTTTGGCTCTTTTTTAAAGATAGAGATTCCTTTGCTGCAGAATGGCGTAATCGCTCCTTTACCTAATTGCTGCCCATCATTTATTCCATACTTGGCAGCAGAGGGCAAAGCTCCTCCAGAGTTTGAACAGTTGACTTACTTGGCAGGTGGAGTGTGTCAGCTACAGGCTAGACCTGGGGTTTGGGGAATCAGGACTCATTGGTTCAGGCTGATGTAACTCAGGAGTAACTCCACTGATCTCAACAGAGTTTCACCAGCGTAAAAACGATGTAAGTGAAAGGAGAAATCAGGCTCCATAGTGGACCTCTTCCCCCTGCCAGGAACAAGGTGAATGTAGGGTCTTCTTTTCTCAGGCAGACAAACTGCAGGAAGCAAATTTGTTTTCTCTCTCCTCTGCCCCTTCATTTTGCTCTCCTCTGCTATCATTACTTACCTGTGTAAATATTAGGATATGGGCCCAAACCCTGCCCTGTCTTCCACAGATGCAAAGTGGGGGAGAAGGGACTGTCTACCTCTCTATCTTAGGTAGTTATATGGCCCATTACCGTAAATATCTCAGGGACCCTCTTCCCCACCTCTGCAATGCTCTCCTTCTAACACAGCATGGTTTATGGAACTAGCTGTCCCTATACTGGCTAACACTTGAAAGTGTCCCTTTAACCTTGGTTTTATTGAT
This sequence comes from Lepidochelys olivacea, assembly GCF_965140295.1. NCBI lineage: Eukaryota > Metazoa > Chordata > Testudines > Cheloniidae > Lepidochelys > Lepidochelys olivacea. Next base: position 21,100,789 of record NC_140428.1, read on the forward strand.
GATAATAATTGTATTATATTATTAATAGATTATTTCACAGTGGTGCATCAGGCTTCTTACAGAACAAGCAAAAGTACAAGGTCCCTGCCCCTGGAAGCTTACAAATGGTAAAATGGGTGTGAAAGGCACTGTCCGTATCCTGGGTTAGACTGAGATGTGTATATTTAAGGTGCTGTTCTTTGCCATTCTTCATCCACCCCTTTACTACCCTTCCAAAACAACAATGATAATAAATAATAATTATTTAATTAACTTTGAACTATTATTGCAGCTTTCATCCAAAGAGCTCAAGACACTTTGCAGAGGTGAATAATAAATATTCTATAAATGGGGATCTGAGGCACAGAGAGTTGAACGGCCTAATTTCCAGAGGTGCTGAGCATCTGCAACCTCCTTTCAGTGGGGGGTGGGGAGCAGTTCAAAAGTGCCTAAGCCCTGGAAATGGCCCACCTGATGATCACTTTAGATAAGCTATTACCAGCAGGACAGTGGGGTGGGAGTAGGTATTGTTTCATATTCTCTGTGTATATATAAAGCCTGCTGCAGTTTCCACGATATGCATCTGAGGAAGTGAGCTGTAGCTCACGAAAGCTTATGCTCTAATAAATTGGTTAGTCTCTAAGGTGCCACAAGTACTCCTTTTCTTTTTGCGAATACAGACTAACATGGCTGTTACTCTGAAATAAGTCCCTTTGAGAGTCAGTAGGGCTTGTGCTCCTGAGTCGTGCACTTTTGACAATCCAATCCTGTGAATAGTAGGTGCACATTGGCTCTGAAAAATCAGGCAATGTGCAACTTGCCCAGGATTACACAGGGTGTCTGTGGCAGAGCTGGGAATCAAACCCAGATCTACAGAGTCCCCGAGCAGTGCCTTAGCTAGGGGACCATCTTTCCTTCTCTCTTTTTCAGAGGGGGTTGCCCCACTGCGCCTAAGAGGTTCCCCACAGCCTTTCTGCAGTGTGCCTTCCTGTCTGCCTTCTGCTTACATGTGACCCAGAGCCCTGGATAGAGTCTTTCAGGCAGATCTGTGTATGACAGGTGCCCCCGGACGTCTGGATCTGGCTCCAGAGGCTTTTCTTTTGAACATGAGGTCTGTGCTCCTTATCCCCCGGAGAGCAGCCTCCCAGGATAACCTTGCACCTGAAGATCGTAAAATCAGTCTGTCAGCCGCTGAGCATGGTGTATGCTGATGGTGAATGCCCAGCCCACGTACACACAAGCAACAAGCTGTAGAGTTTGGATAATTTTTAATCTTTTGCAAGAATAAAATGAAATATTTACTGCTGTTTCCCGCCCAACCCCTTCTGCTGTCCTGGAGCGATTTTAAAAGGAAACATGGAAACAGCTTCTCCAATATAAATATATTTATCTTTTTCCTCCTCCCTCTTTGCCAACAAATCTGAAAAGCCACGGTCTATGGCATTACCGAAGGACATGGGGACTGACAGACAGTGAGTTCACTGCAGCAAAATTTGCAGTCCCTTCCAGTGGAGGCAAAACAAATCTCATGGTCAGTGGCATTGCAGGTCGTGCATGAAGCAGCGCCAGCTCCCCAAGTTTGAGGAGAAGGGTGGGGAGAGGAAGGCCAGCTGGCCAGTCATAGAGCTATCTATCCATGTCTATCCATGTCTGCCCTTCTTTTTTCTCCATTTCTCCATCTGTTTCTCCCTCTCTCACACACACACAAGAAAGGGTTATCAGCCCCATTCCCAACTGTATTTCTGTCCCTAGCATCAAAGCTTCCCACGTGCTGGCACTGAAAGGGCACCATTGCCTCAGTTCAGTTCTCAGAAGTGTGAGTCTGAGCCAAGCGGGCCCCATTCCACAGTGACAAACATTCCATGCATCCACGCGACACAGATTCAAGGCCAACTTTGTCCCCAAGAGTCCAAACTCATGGCTGAGGGCCAGCCCCTGCCCTGTGCTGCTGCACTGAACTCAGTGGGGTGGCACATGAGTGTAATTGAAGACAAAAGTTTATCCCTAGTTGAATATGTTTTTTGGGTGGGGAATGTGCTTTGTTTTTTAATTCTTGAAAGTGTTTATCCCAAGGTTGTGAGAGGCAACGGATTAAATGCTGCATTGTGTCACTGGCTGGATTTAATCAAGATGGGCGCTGAGGGGAGCAGGCAGGGCTGTGTGTAATGCTGACAAGAATAGTTGAAGAACTGACTCTTCTAAGGGACTAAGAGATACTTGGGGCCATGCAAAGACTTCAAGCCAGTTCTTAAACCCCCACACAGATTTCAGGACAGGTTCTGCTATGACTTAAAAGTCAGTGGGGTTGCACAAGATGTGAGTGAGGGCAAAAGGTAGCCTTTTTTGGTTGGAGGAGGGGTTGGGTTAGTACCTCCACCTTTTAACTCTGGAGACCTGAAGCCAAGTCTTGTCAACTAGGCTGTAGAACTCAAATGAAAGTGAGTTTGAGGATTCCATCCCAGTCCCCAGAGAATGTCTATCCTTGTGACATGTCCACTGCACCTTCAGCATGGCAGGCTCAGGAGAGGCCAATAACTGGATTGGCAGAGCTGCACAGGAATGGGTTTGGTTTCATTTGGTGGAACAAAAAAGAACTAGATAAGTTTATGGAGGATAGATCTATCAATGGCTATTAGCCAGGATGGCCAGGGATGCAAAACCATGCTCTGAAGTGTCCCTAGTTTCTGTTTGCCAGAAGCTGGGAATGGGCAACAGGGGATGGATCAGTTGATGATTACCTGTTCTGTTCATTCTCTCTTAAGCACCTGGCATTGGCCACTGTTGGAAGACAGGATATTGGGCTGGATGGACCATTGATCTGACTCAGTATGGCTGTTCTTATGTTCTTATGAGCCAGGTAGTGGAAGCTTGCACAGCGTCTGCTGGTACCATGCCTGTCTCTAGCCAGTGATAGAGTGGTTCAGTTAAATCAACCACTGAAACTGGACCATGATTGTTGTTTCACAGCTGAATCATTACAGACATGCTGATATCATGGGCATGTACAATATGGATGCCCAACAAGTGGTGAGTTCATAGGGATGAAATAGATGGGCAGCAATGGAGATGACATTGACTCTAGGCTGTAACTCCCAGATGTGGCACTAACAGAGTTAATGACTTTGGAAACATTGAAGGGTTTGCTTCACTGCTTTCCTCTGCTGAGATTTTAACTCAGGAAGGGTTCTGGGCAGATTCTCAGGCAGGCCATGGAGCAGATTTCTTGTAGGGGTCTGGAGGGCTCAGGGACATGGAAGAGCCTTCTACTGGCAGTGACTGTGTGGTGAAAAGGCTGTTCAGTGGCCTATGTGAAATGAGTATGATGGGTCTCAGTTCCTCTCCCATTGGATGGGTACAAATCCACATCGCAAAGACCACCATCATCAATGACACCCTTATATAGCAGTGTCAGCAAAAAAACCAAGGATTCAATGAGTCATGGAGCTGATGTTTCCAGGATACAGAAGCACGGCATGATGCCCCCAGGCTCATGTTAATGCTTCCAAATCCAGGCTGTTCACCCTACATGTTATAGGCGGGGCTGGTAGCACCCCCTGTTATTAAAGTTGTTCAATACTTTCTGTTTTCAGTTGTTTATAGTTTTGCCAAACTTCAACTGTTTGGTCTGACATTTTCCCTGCCGGGTGTGTGTGTCAAGCTGATATTTTTGGAAAATTTCAGCCAAATTGGTTCAGCTGTTTCTGAGTATGAGGCTAAGGGACAATACTTTGTTTTTCAATGTTAAAATTCTCACATCCTTCTCTTTTAAAAGCTCTAATTCCCTCACGCTTTGGAACAGAGACTTGAAATCTGGCTGGGATGTGGCCTTTATGTCAGGGATGTGCCTTTTGCCATCCCTGTGAAAATCTGTCCAAATTTGGTCAAGTTATGTGGCTTTGAAAAATCACAGTTCACAGATGCTCGTTAGAGACTTCCTAGAGTTTAACAGCTCAAATCCCCAAAAATTCCATCCTCACTGAGCATGCTCCAGCCCCTCAAATCTCCTAGTGTTGGGCAGACTACACATGCCCCATCTCCACAGAACAACTGAGTATGCTCCCTCCGTCCCAAGGCTACCGGGGTGAAGCCAGATGTTCCCTGCAATGGTTGCTCCTGGCAACTCTGTGAGATTTGAAGTGAGCAACCAGACTGTGACAGAATATTGACTTGGGGGCATGGTGACAATTTAGGGCTCTCTGAATAGCTTGGGTGGAAACCATTGCCAACCATTGAGTTGGGAGGTACCATGCTGCTTGGGAATAGAATGAAGTCAGGGAGAGCATTACACTACCATCCTCATGCTGGGAGAGGAGATGGGGAGAGGGTTCTGCTAATGAAAAACATAGTCTAGGTAGGAAACCTCACTTCCCGATGTAAGGAGGGTCTGAATGAACTCTCCCCTGACAGTTAGTTGTGGAGGGGGAGAGACTTCATGAGCAAACTGTATTTACATGAACACACCTACTCTGCGTAGGTATCTAGCAGACGGGAGCTGTGTAGCTCCAAACGATCAACTTTGGCTGGTGTTGGGTTACAAATCACTTTAGTACTGAATGCAGGGGCAGTGAAATGTTATCAGTGTTGTTGTCTTTATTGTCTGAGAAAAGGGGAGCAGAACTGTGCTAAACCTGTTTCAAATGAGGGGGTCACTCTCAGCCTTAAAGGACCTTGTTAAGCCCGGGGCTTGAATGCCAGACCCACGAGGGAGCAGAGAGGGGCACAGAAAAGGAGATTTTGGTGGTAGAACTCAAGAACATGAGAAGACACTGCCCCATGCATTCGGGGGGGGGGGGGGGGCGGTCCTGCTCACAGTTTTATGATTATGAATCCTGCTTGTGGCATTTTCCCTACTTAATGTCAGGAGACTCCCCTCCTTACATTAAGCTTCTTTTCTACACTCAGACTCTGCTCGTAAGTGGGGAAGTATTGCCTCTCAGAGGCACCCAGAGGTGGTGTGTAATTTCCCATGTTATTAGATGGGGGCTCAAGCCGGTTCTGTGTTGTATTGTTGAAAAGGAACCCCTAGATATTGAACCCAGGCCTGGTTGCCGCCGGCTCCACCGGGCAGAATGGTTATACCTGTATCCTCTCTTCCACTCCCTGTGCCCTCTGTCTCATCCCTTCCACTCTGCCACATTTCTTTTCTAATCATCTTCATTCATGCTGCACACAATGAGTGGAACAGCAAACGCTCACAGTGGGGAAGACTGAGGGAGAGAAACTGAAGTGGGGTAAAGAGCTTCCATCCTTCCCTCTTTAGCCACACTGCTGGAGGCTTGCCAACCCTGGGGGTGGAGGCCTTCTGACCCCTAGAGTCTGTCCCCTCCAGTTCAAGGCAAGCTTGCCCAGCTGTGCTGCTCCTGTTCGGTGGATATAAAGCCGTGGCATCCAGTGCTATCAAGCTGGCTCCTTCCCGGAGGCACTAAATTCCAATGAGAAATGTCAGTGTTTTGCAAAGCTGGAGCCACGCTCACCTTGGACAGCTTCAGATCTTGGTGGGTGGGAGGCGGAGAAGGGAGCCTCCCAGCAAGGCTTTCTCAAGCGCCTCTTGGGATTCTTCCCATTAGGAAAGATGTTCATCTCCGAAGCACCAGGCACTGGTCTGACAAGAAGGCAGAAAGGTGGGAGCAGGCTAATCTATAAAAACAAAAGCTTGAAGAACTTCTGTAACACAGACTGAACTGGGAAGGGTGTCAGCGAGCAAAGGGAGAGCTGGGAGACATGAGCGTTAAGAGACAGGGACGCGGAGATGACTGTCTTTAAAACAGGGCCTGAGCTAAGGGGCTGGGGCAGCAAACTGGCCAAGTCAAAGCTGGACCAGTTCAGCTGGGTGGTGCAGAGGCTGGAGGACAGGGGTAGGTGTTCAGGATGGTGCCACCCTATAACCCATTCTTGGTCTCCCATAGGTGCTCCTCGGTGCTCTGTAACACACACATGGAGCACCACTAACCCCGGCTCTGAAACAAACCATGCCATGTTCCACTTGCCTGAGCCAAGAGGAGGGAAATAATCATGCTATAAGGGTGATCGGCAAAGGAGAGCGTCTGTGGGCAGGAGTGGAGGAGAGATGGCTCTACTCTGCTAGGCTGAGCAGGCTGTCGTCCGGGCCAGTGAATTACTAGGGGCAACACAGCATTCAGTAGCTATGTATGTGTGACTACGGGGTGGTAAGAGGTGGACATGTGCTGGTTAGCACAGGGCAGCAGAATCCCTATCGCCAACCTGGGAGGAGGGGTTTTAGGTAATGGCCCCAGGATCAAGGGTGGGCTGTATTTGGAACGCTGATACTGTGTACCCCAGAGGAGCAGCTATGTCGAATGGGACCCTGGTGAGAACAACGTTCTGTTCATGTGCAGACAGCATGCTGGATGTGGCGCAAAGGCTTGCGAGGAGGTGAGCTCAGGTTACTGGCTGCGCTAGCCCCTGCCATTGCCTGGGAGAATTGCGTTGGAGGTAAGGGGGTTTTTTTGAGGTGTGACAGGCTCTAGACAGTGCATTTATCACGACCTGGCGCAGATGGACCCAAAAACACACATCTAACATCTGCATGTATGTGTTAATAGGCAGAGACAGAGAGGTATTAATTTAAAATGCTGTAGGCAACCAGAGAGAGGACAATGAAAACAACCCCAAAACTCCTTGAAGAATGATATTTATGTCCTAAGTTGTAAAACTAGTCGAGCTCCCCAAAGAAATGGCAGTAACAGAATCTTGCTGTTGGAACCCAGAGACGCATTGTTCTGATTTAATAATTAATGTGGAGTTAATTGAGGCTTTTACTGAACTGAAACAGGATAAAAGAAACCTGCCAGTCTGGATGCGATGCTTTCCCTGAGAACAAGTTCATTCTGTTCCCCTGTGACTATCCCCTCCCACTGCCACTCTCCCCCCTTACCTTCCCCTCCCCAAAAGGGTATGGAGTGTGACCTCTTCCAGACTCAGGACAAGCTAGGCAAGAAGGGCAGCAGTGGAGGCGTTTAGGGGGTGGGGAGGAGACAGAGGCAAGTCTGCCAGTGAATAAAGCTTTGCTCCTTCCCTCTCCTGGGTCATTGTTTGATATGGATTTTCTATATTTACCCTGACTTGGGAATCATTGAGCAATGCAACAGCCACAAAGGATGCTTCCAAAAGAGAGTGAGAGATAGACAGAGAGGGAGATGCAGGAGAAGTTGGCTCAGCACTAGGTTTAAGGAAGCAAATAATGACACCAGTTTATCAACTACAATGCAAAGCTTTGGCAATGGGAATCCCACAGGATGAATTCAAATCAGAATGCCTTTTAACTCCTTAGAGGCTGGGCTGCGCATGGGAAAACATACATATTTGGCCAGCACCTTGGAAAACAGCAGAATTATGGTGGCAAGGTGAGGACCTCAGCATCTATTAGCTGAATCCTCCCACTGCATGGCCAGCAGATCACCCCATTGTGACACAGGACATATCAGATATGGCACCAATACTGCACTGGATCTGAGTGGCCAGGTGTCATGGTTCACAGCCCATGGAAGTCAACAGGAGCCTTTCACTGGCTTTAATGGGCTTTGGGATAGGCCCTGGTGACCATTCTTTATTACACTCCTTGGAATGTAACAGTGTCAAGAGGAGCAGGAAGTGCCAGGACAGCTAAACCTCAGGCCAAACCTGCCCAGAATTTTGCCCTACATACTCCACACCTTGGACTGCCCTGGATGTGAGTCATTGCAGACAGTGGTTCAGAGGCCCACTGTATTTCTGAGTCTCAATGTAGTGATGAGACAGCCCCGCTTATTTTAATTCCCTCCTCTCCTCTTGCTGCTCCTCTCTCCCCGTCCCCAGGAGACTCCCTTTGCTGCTCTAACCAGGTCTGGTTTTTCGTGTTTAAAATCAGCAGCCTGGTCTCCAGAGATGCTGAGCAGCCTTAACACCAGCTAAAGCTAATGGGAGGTGCAGGTGCTCAGCACCTGTGCAAACCAAGCCCTCAGCCTACTGCTGACCCTCCCAGTCCCATCACTTTGGCTCCCATGGGGGTGCTGCTTTTGAGTGTACGGCTCGCATACCCCTAGGGGTGGCTCTGGGGGTTGCTGAGCTTCTGAGTTCCATTTAGGCCTGTTAAATAAGATGTAATCTCTAAGGCAAGGAAGCAGAAGACACAGGAGCCCCAAGGGGCTGTTCTGAATTTGGGTCTAAAATTTAGTTTGTTTACTTAGGAGATTTGGCAAGGGGGCAGGGAGGGGTTAATATTTGGATTGGGATTTTGGATCTAAATTGGATATATTTTTTTTAATTAACTTTGATAAATAGGAAAAGTCTCTCCCCTCCCCCCCGCACTACACACACACATTTGAGGGTGTTTCTTCCCCCCCCCCCCGCCGCCGCCAATCCCATTGCTCAAGTAGATGATTATGAAGGTCAGTTAGCCAGTGGTGCCTAGGAGACTTACCCCAGCAGTGCTGACCTTCGGTTCAGATCCCCCTTCCCCCCTCCCCTTGCACTGCTGCTTTCAGTTTCCTAATTAAGGTCTTTTGTGCATCGCCTCCCTTTGGACTTTCAGCCGCCAGTCATTCTCTCCTCCAGTATGGCAGAGGGGGAAGGGGAGACTCATGCATTCCTTCTGCCATGAGACTCCCATTCAAGCCCTGCTGCTCTGGCTGCAACCAGGATTATGCTGGAGAAGCAGGGGGGAGGGCCTTTACCCATTTTCCCTTTAGTAATTGCTCTTCAGCCACTGCCTCCCAAATGGACCTTTTTTTAATTTCCTTCCTTTTGTTTTTCTAAGTCCACCCAGCAAAGTCCTGACAAAGGCCCCAGGCTGGAGAGCCAAGGTTGGGCAAGGCTGAGCTCTTACATCACTGATGTTGGAGGGTGACACTAGCAAAGACAAGGTACGTGATGCCCCCATCCCTGACTCATGGGTTCAGAGCCAGCCGTTGGGAACAGAGCAGCAGTGCTTTAACACACCCTGGTGCTGTTTCTCTTACCGTGTCGTGGACATACTGCTCACACTGTCCCTAGAGCACAGATCTGAAGAAGCATAATTGGCGACAATGAATTGGTGCCTTAATCCCTGTCCCCTAGTTAGAGGCATATTCTCCCCAACCCTGAACATACCTTCTTTCACGTATTGTCTACTTAACCCCCACAAGGCCAGCATACCATGCGCATTCAGGGATCCACCATGCTCCCCACCATGCCTGGTTCTGCTCCACAAAACGTTAATGGAGTAGGAGGACGTTGCAAGACAGTTAAATGGTGATTTGCAGCTGAGAGAGGCTGAGCATAGAAGGAGACTTTTCTGGGAAGGCTGGTGATGCTATATAGTCTCTTGTTTTGAGTCTTGGCTGTGGTGATGTGCAGGACATACACAGAGACTGACCATGGAAAAGGGCACGCTGCAGCTTGGACAAGTCTGCCCCAGGGTCTGGCAACCGAACCAGGTAACATAGCCTGGAGAATTGTGGGTCCGTATCAGAGCCACTTTCATGGCCGGAAAGGATTAATGCCTATCACTGTGGCCATGTCTTAAGGTAAGATAGCCTGATCCTACATGCCTTACTCACATGAGGAGGCCTGTTAGAGTCAATGAGGCTGCTCAGGGAAGCCAGATCCAAGGGTATTGTCTCCTGAGTGATATAGTAACAGGAGCATGTTGCGGTTTTGTAAAACATTATGCATTACTAGTGGTAACCTGTGAAACATTCAGACTCGGGCAGGGGGGTTTGGGCTTAGGTCCTCTGTAGGCTGCATCCACTGGAGGGTAACATGATCTCTCTGTCAGACACAGACCGATACACAAACAGACATACTACACACGACCCATATCACTCTCTGACATGCACAGAAATGACCCACCCCACCAAAAAAATGCACATGACCCATAGCATGATGTTCCTCTCCCCAGCCAAGGAGGACTGGACATGAATCCCATTGAAACCCATCAGTGTCTCCCTGAATATAGACTAGAAGGGGCTGTGGAGCAGGCAGGAGTCCTGAACTCAGAATCAACAGGCGGACCCCACTAGCCCAGCCTGCTGGGCTTTGCTCAGCGAGTCAGCCGTTATACTTTTGTCTAGGGAATAGAAACAGCTGTGTCAGGTTTCAAGTCCCGCTCCCCCCGCCCCTTTTTTTTGGCTGCTAAATACATTAGACCAGGACTGCTCTGCCCTTCAAACAAGTGAGGTTTGCAGGAATTTATGATGGGTTGTGTCTTTATTGCCTGTACCAGCTGGCAGCGGGGTCTGAGGGGATCCCTCGGCACACTTATCTCTCAGTGAACTTAACTTTGCTGGCACCAGAGGTAAGGTACTCACGCCAGGCCAGGAAACAGACACACACATGAGATTGTTGGTTTTTCCCTCCCGCTGCCTGCACTTGGGGGAACCCAGTCAGCAGTGTGTTCAAGTGAAAACATATCAGGAGGCAGCACGTTACAGAGGGTGGAAAAGGGGTCATGTGGCAATGAGACGAGGCAGAGGAAGGAACATGAGGAACAGAAGCTGAAGATAATCACATGATTCCCGATGGTCCTATGACCACGATAAGTGCGTGCATGGAGACACATTGTAGTTCAGTGCATACTTATTTTTTTAAAGGGTATTTTTCACCTGAGGTGACAAAGCTTGTGTAGATCAGAGAAAAGAAGAGTATAAGTGGGAGGGTTTTTGTAGCACGGCCTCCAAGAGGCATCTGAACTGCTGGACATGGTGATGCTGCTGAGAAAACGGACCTGGAAAAATTACAGACTTGAAATATGCTGAACTCTTGGTGCTCTGAGGCACTTGATTTCTTGTGGCTGTTTTTGTTTCTGAGTTTGGTATTTTAAAAAATCTCACTGGTTCTTCGAAAATGCAGTGTTCTGTCCATTCTGTGCTGCAGAGAGCATGTCCCAAAACACTCAGCATTGGTCTAACTCATTGAAATCAACCTCCTGATTTCAACAAGAAGAGTTAGGCCAGTGCCCAACTCCTTTGAAAACCCCAGTCTTCATTTGCAAGTGTCTGTCAAACACTTAAGACTCTCATGTCATTCAGAAACCAACCTGAGGCCAGAGCCACAGAGGTTAATCTAGTGCTCGGAACAAAGGAATAGGAGTCAGGACTCCTGGATTCTGTTCCTGAATCACTATGTGACCATGTGCAACCCACTTAATTTCTCTATGTCTCAATTTATCCATCTGTTAAATGGGGATAGCAATATATAACTACCTCTCATAGATATGGCATACAGCTTTTAAACCCTTAGAGAAAGGGTGCTATAGAAGGGCAAAGTATTAGTTAGAGATTCACTCTTCATTAATCATGAATTATTACAATTAATATTCTTGTTTTGTATTATGCTGATGTAAAATAGTTCACAGGGGACCGAGATCAGCATGTTGTTCTGCTTCTCAGAATGCTGGTGTGTGGGAATCTGTAACAGAACTATAGTTTCTCTTTCATTTACTTCGAATATTGGGAAGAGATTAGGTACGATGGCTCCGATTCTCCCAGGCTTTATACCTTGTGTTCACAGATATACCTCTGCATAATGACAGGTTTCAGAGAAACAGCCGTGTTAGTCTGTATTCGCAAAAAGAAAAGGAGTACTTGTGGCACCTTAGAGACTAACCAATTTATTTGAGCATGAGCTTTCGTGAGCTACATGCTCAAATAAATTGGTTAGTCTCTAAGGTGCCACAAGTACTCCTTTTCTTTTTGAGATATACCTCTGCTACCCAATCACACTTATATCAGTGGTAGAATTTTACACCTTGTTTGTACAGGTGCACACAACTATGTCAGGGACAAGTCAATGGAGAATCAGGTCCAATATTTTATTACAGGGATGTCTGTAAAGGATGTTTGATAGATTCATAAGGGTGAAGAGTGGCTGAAATGAGGCTTATACTTCTACAGTGTGGCCTGCATTTGCATTCATCTTTTGTACAGTGGTACGGTCCACAGGGATTATGACTCCTAGTATGCAATGCTTCTTCTTGATATAGATGGAGTCCTGTAGTTTTTGTGGGCTGGACTACTGGGATCACGATGAAGCATTGCATGCTGGACATGTAGACTGCATGAGACAGAATTTCCCAACTACAGATGAGCGTAGCTGCAATCTGCCCCATTTTGTGCACACTGGGTGCAACCCTTGGGGTTCCAAGCAGGCTGGCCAGGTGGCCCACAACAGGGTCTCCCTGCCCTGTAGGAGGTTCCCTGGGCACTGCCAAGCGAATGTAAGAGAAAAGCATTGATTCTGCTGTGTTTTATAAGAAAACTGGTATATAAACAATATAAATCTGAGACCCAGCTGGAGCGGGAGCTGTGAAAGCCGAGGAAGGCAAGCGGTGCTGGAAAATGAGCCCTGGCTGGGGAGATTTATTGACATATGCCACACGTGGGGTGTGTGTGTGTGGGGGGGGGGTGTTTATTAAAAGTAATAGAAAAGTAAGGCTATAATGGTCATGCAGCAGCCATATAAAGCCCAGGTGAGGAAATGAATGTAAATGCCAGGGAAACTGGTTTTTTTTCTTTAATGAGAAAAATAAAAAACCAAAGGAGAACCCAAGGTAGCATGCTACAGGAGCCGAGTGGAGTCAGCAAGGCCTGAGGCACAAACAAAGGAGACACCTGGGCTCCCAAGGTCTTACCTTGACTCTCGCCTGATGTCTCCCTGTAGCAGTGGAGCTGGAGGAGGGAAACAGCTTGCAGGCTAATTCTCCCCCCTAGGGTCCCAGAAATCCTAAGGCAATCCTGCAGGCGGGTGTACGTTACAGAGGGACAGGCCGAGCTGTGTCAAATCGAGGGAGAATTTAACTCAGGAACTGCAACACCCTAAAGGAAAATAATAATAATAATAATAATAATTAATAAAAAAAAATCTCCCATCCATTAGAGGAACCCTCACCTCCCTGCTTGAGAGAGGAGACTGGGAGCTGAAGGTAGTGCAGGATGCAAGACCAAACTAACCCAGTGAATTAGTCTTAACTATAGTGAAAACAGCACTTGTGTAAATGAGGACCCTGAGGGCCAATAACCAAGCTGTAAAATGTTACAGGAGGGAAGTAAGTCAGGACTATAAACCTGGAAAGTCAGTACGGGGTAGCTAGGATCTGGAGCATAAAACAGGAGAGATTAAAGGATAACGAATGAGGAGCTGTGGAGGATGGCACGCATGCTGGTAGGGATTCTAATTCCTGTGGCCTAGAGACAGGCTTGTTCCTCTGAGTATTGCGAGGGACTGAAAAACGATGGAGGTGCACACTGAGAACTTGCAGGGAGAGGGGGAGAGTGAGCGATGGCTGATAAATAAAATAAGGGAATATAATCCAATCAGCATTGAGTGTCTTTGATTTAGGAGGACACCAATGAAAAGAGAAGGGGGAGAGGAAGGCAGGGTGGGAGCTGCTGCTGGATGAGGCTGTACCTTGAGTGAGATATAGTGCAGGCCCTAAATTATCATCATCATTATTTTTTGGCTGGACCGTATTGTGGCATCAATACCAATTTACACTCTGGGTGAATAGCACTTACTACAGTCTTGTCTTCATAAATTGTGCATTGTCCTTATTTATTTGCAACTCCATCCCGACCCACTCCCCCTCAGCCCCCGCACACTCCCTCCTCCTTTCTAGACCCAACTGAGATGGCGTGTCTTGGCCACGTCATTCTGGAGCTGACATTTTGCCCCAGTGGAGGGTCCCCAGCCACACTTCTCTCTCTTTCTCCTTTCAGGGAGTAGGGAGAGGGGAGGATCTTCAGAATGTTTCCTTTCCTGTTGGAAGAATATAGCACATGCCTAGAAGGTGAGGTTGACACCACTGCTGATGGGTCCGCTAGCAGGGAGCACTTTGTGAGCCATAGGACTGATTGGTACTTCCATGACATTGCTAGTTTCTCTTATGCCGCTGGGAGTGCCTGGTCTATGTTGGCCATTCTGAACACCTGAGACAAAGTCTCCTTACTGTTGCTATGTAGGACAGATGGAACTAGGGGAAGAAATGTGTTTAGAAGTCAGTACTTCCATGCTGTCCTTCTGTCCAAATTTGGCAGGCAAAGTCCCCCCCAAAGCACTAGTGTCACAAGATGTGTCCTCAAAACTATGTTGAGGCAGCTACAGTAGCACATAGAAGCAGGTCAGCTATTTTCGGTGTATCCTTAGGCCAGCAGTGTTCTTGCTTCTTCACAGAATGCTAGTGAAGAAATTGTCCATTAGGCCACCTGCCCTCCCCTAACATCCCTGTGTCAACTTCAGAAAAAGGGTTTAATCTCGTTTTAGCACCATGTTACTAGCAACTGTTTGAGAACTGCTACTTTAGGCAACTGCAAGATACTGAGAAGTGACCTGCTAGTATTTCTTGCTTCTGTGCTGTATGGAAAGAGCTGCACGGGCCACCTTTACTGTGGTCTCTGACGGATCCTATGAACAGGAATGGTCTGTTTGATGGAGTTTTCTAAGGCATCCTTTCTTGCTGCATCCCCAGAGAGGTGTTTCATTCTGCAGAAAATAGGATTTTGTGCCAAGAAGTGTGGTAGAGGCATTGGAAGAGCAGAAAAGCAAGACAATTTGAAATACCCTGTACATCAAACAGAGGAAGGCAGGACACAAGTCTGAGCCTTTTCAAAGCTTGTCCTGTGGGGAGGGAGTGTAATCTGGACAGTTGAGAAACCCCAGTACTCTAGAACTTCATGGATCCAAACAACAATATTATTTATGTAAACAAATGCAAATGGGGAGCAAAGTTCCCCTGAGGTGTCAAGAGTCCCTCCCCATGGATTTAAAGCTGTGGAAGCAGGTGTTGGGTCTAACCTGGTAACTGTCATTCAACACCTCATCCCTCTTCTTCTCTCTTTGCTTGATCAGAAAGTTTTCTTATTTGCCATTTTGGCATGCACAATTAACCCCTGGGGTTTGGGAGAGGAAGAGGCAGAAGTTAATTGAAAAAACTATTTCCTGGTACCAGGAAGGCTTCCACTCAGGCTCAGCTGATGAGCTCTCTAGACTAAAGATGGAGATGTGTCAGATCCTGATGCCCTTTTTTCTGCCTGTTCCAGTCGCTAGTCATCCAGTACAACAAGCAGAAATAAGCCAGTCCTGATGAGCTAACGCTGTTCCTGGCATGTCCATCTTTATAAAAGGCTTTGGAAGTATACAATCAAAGGGGACACAAGCTGTGCCCAGCTTAGAGCGAGCAAAGCAGAAGTCCCCTTGTCTACCATAGAAGGAACCAAGGTTAGTGAGGCTCCTGGGGGCCCCTCAGTGGGATAATAGAGAATATGACTACAACAAGGGAGAAGAGAGAAATGGTCTTGCTGTGCTACTGTTCCAATTATCCATTATCATCTGATCCATAAAAAGTGGGGAGGGTTGACTTGTGTCTATGTGTACTGCAGGAATAAGGTGAGCCTACTAAGGTGTGCTGTTCTTACTGCTGGCTTGAGTTATTACTATAGGTCTCCTAGCTGATGGGGTTCTAGTTTTTTTATAGCTAAAGGTCTTGAATTTGAAGCTCTCTGTGTCGGCATGATACCAAGGGCCATGGCTGCTGGTGACTATAATGTCACACGCATGGTGTACAGCCCATTGTTTTTTTCCAAATGGCATTGATAGTGTCCTGGCTTCCCAGCAGGAGGGAAAGGTCCTGGCTATAACAGCTAGTTGGAGAGAGAAAGGAAGAAGGAGGAATCTTGATTTGGGAAACTAATAAGATCAGATCCTTATCTGAGGTAAATCAACATAGTTCCATTGACTTCATTAAGACTTCCATTAAGGCCATATGCACCAGTTGAAGATCTGACCCATAAGCAGAAAGCTCCCAGCCCCTGCTGTTTGCTCCCCCTAAGAATGAGATGCATGATCTGGAGTTTTTTTTTTAATTATTATTTATTATTAATTGGATTTCCTCAATCCACCTGCGCTTTACAGCTGTCATTATTGCCATCAATATAGGACACACTCACTCCTCTCTCACACAGACTGGCTTCCAGGACCTCCTCTCTGATTTATTCGGGGTGCAGCCAGGCGGCTGTGTAGAGGGGCTGAGGGACGGCCGCATGGCATGAGGAAGCCAGCAACGACCCAGGGGTTCCAGTGTGGCTGGTCTGGTAACGTTAGCTATGCTAGTTCAGGTGGTCTGGAAGCGAGTTGGTGTGGATGTTATGTCTGTGAACCTGGTGCTTTCATGGCTCTCAGCCTGCAATGGTCCCAAAAGCAAAACAGGGAACTTAAATTATTGCACCAAGGCCTCATGTAAAGGGTCAAACCCAAGTCCCTGAGCAGTCTGAATGAGAGGGCTCTGTGCAAGGGTGTTCTGTGGAGCCAGGGAGATGGAATCCTCCTCACTAGGCTGTGGAGCTGATCTGAAAGCCTCAGGGCTGCAGGAGGCTCCCTGTCTGCTATGCCTCCACTCCACAAGGGGAAGGAGGTTGGAATGATGGCTGTATAATCTTTGTCTGTCCATTGACCATGTGCTTGCCACCGCCCTCCCATCCCAACAACCCTCTGTGTGAATGGAGCCCTCTGCATAGGATGACCATATTTCCCAAAGGAAAAATGGGACCCCCTACCCCACATGGAACTGGCCCTCGCTTGCCCCCTGCCCTGCCCTCTGTATGGGGCCGGCATCACCGCTTCCCCCATCCCATGTTCCCAGCGAGAGACTCGCTGCAAAAGATGCCTTGCTCCTGGTGAGCTTCCACAGGTCCAAAGAGCACAGCGTGAGCGCAAGAGGCAGAACCTTGGCAAACTGAAGAGCAGATCCCACTGGGATTAACTCAGTGTGAATCGAAATGACTGCATTTGGCATGTAGAACCCACACTGATGGGCACCCTCATCCTAGGAACACCACAGATTGGATTAGCCAGACTACCTCCTTATCAGATCAGGTATCCTGCATCTGGGAGTAACCAAAACTAGAATAAGGAAGTTCCCCTGGCCACGTTCTGCACCTGGCTAGTTGTGGTATCCTGTGATCAGCAGAAACAATTCCTTCCCTCGCCCTTTCAGGGACCAGCTGACACACTTATGAAGCTGGCAGGAGGGGAAGTTGAGAGGTTTGCCTATATTTGAAACCTGCAAAGACTTAAGGAAAACAGAATAAATGTTGTATAAAGAGCTGTGGTGCAAACTGGGGCAGGAGGGTGGGGGAAGTGAGTGAGGGGGGATGATTTTTTTTTTTACCTGGAGGTGGTAGAATTCATGGTATCCTGTGGAAGCTCTGGTGGGGGACCTTCATTCTCATCTACTCTGGAAGAGGTTTGTCTCTCCGGATCCCTTTCTGTTGCTCTAGGGCCAGAGTGATACCACCAATCATTGGCCAGATTTTCTCACGGCAGAGTAGGGTCATCCACTTGCACACAATATGTTATGAGACTGTGGGTTAGAATGTGCAGGTGCACAAGGGCGATAGAGGATGCTAGGAACTCTCTTCCCCACGCAGTCCCAGTCTGTGCATGCCTGTCCCACAAGTACTGTACCAGGGGAGTCTAGCCCAGGCAAGCATGGAACCCTAAGGCACAGTGCCTCTAGGAACAGCTGCCAGCTCCTTCTTTCCCACCCACTCAAAGACTTAGGAACACAGTCTTGCCCCTGGTCCCTCCCTGCAGTAACACAAACGAATAGCCAAGAGATGGCGATTAAAGTGATCTTGTTTCCTGAAATCTGAATCACCTGCCAAAGCTGAGGAACCAGCAGTTCCTTAATTTTGATTTTCTGCCTGTGGTGGGGGAGCGGAATTAAAATTCCAGGGAGTACTCACATCCTCCCGCTCCCCCATGGATCTGTTCCTATTCTCCCAGCCGCTGAGTAATGGAAACGTTTGGAACTTCATTGCTCGCCATGTGATTCTGCAACAAACAAATAAAACAGCAACAAAACCATTCTCCATCTGGCCCCATGCAGAGCGGCTGGAATTCACACACCTCCTTCCTCTGACATAGCTTTAGTAGTGTTCTGGGATCTGCGCAGCAGCCCACTAGCATCCTGAGTTGCCCTGCTAGTTTTCCCCAGAGGGACTTTCCTGTTACAGGCTGTGGTGGAAGGGGGCCCACTGGGAGTCCCGGTTGCTAACCTACAGGAAAGCGAACACACTTCAATTCTCGCTGAAACCATGAGTTCGGGCAAATATGGAGGAAATAATAACTTGGCAAGGGCCATTAGTTGGTTTGGAGAGAGGTGGATTCCCCCTCCATCCAAAAGGAAAACAGCCAATTTTAACTCTCTCGTTGTAGGGGTTTTCACATGCATATGTTGAGCCAATGTCAGCCCAGAAATATGTGACTAGTTCAGTATCTTAAAGGTCTGCAGATCTTTCGGTCTGTTGGTTAAGCTTGCATCCAGAGCTTGTATTAAAGGGATCAGAAATACTCTTGGGGCCCCTGTCCTGCACAGTCTCACACATGTTGACATCAGTAAACTACTCAGGTGTAAAGGGAAGCTTGTGTGCAAGCATTTCCATGATCAGGGCCTAGGAGTCTCTTTGATTTCCTCTGTCAATGCTATAAGGTGCTTTTGCTGCCTAGTAAAACTTCTTATGGGGAAAAAAATGGCATGTCCGAAAGCCAAACTTTAAACCTGGGTGTCACAATTGTTAACTTATTTTCTTACAGAATCTCAAATGTGATTAGACCAGATTAATTATTTAATTTTAGTAATCATTATGGATTCATCACTCATCCGATTTTATGTCTAAACTATACTGAATTCCCGATCCTGCAAATTCTTACATCCATGAATAGCTTCATTGAACTCAATAGTCATGTAGCATTAAGCCCATGTGGAAGTCTTTGCTGGATTAATTAATTAAGGCCCTGATCCTGCAAACACTATTGCATGTGAGTAGCTTTATGTGTGGGGTTAGTCCTGCTGAACTCGGTAGTCAATGGGACTGCTCATGTGGGTAAAGTCACTTGCATGCATAAGTGTCTGCAGGATTGGGGCCATTAATGAACTCAATGGCCTTACTCATGTGCTGAAAGTTAAGCATAAGGGTATAAATGTGCAGGGTCGTGACCTAAATGAGGGAGGGGAAGAAGCATCTGAAACCAATTAACATATTTTTATTTATTCTAGTTTTCAGTTTTTATGATTGAAAATTGGCCCAGGCTACATCGTTGGGGTTGTTTTTTTTTTTTAACTGATTTCAAAAATTCTCTTGGGCTGGAAAGACACAAGGAAATGTCTTCTTCTCAGCACATACTGTACAGACAGAGTCCCTCCAGAATCTCTGTCTGGATTCTCATTGCAGGGATTACAGGATTAGGAAGGACCCTAGTTAAATGAAATATGGGGACTTCCCTTTCTTAGAAGCATAAGGGTATTGGCCACTGCCAGCGCATGGTACTGGATTTGGACCAATGATCTGATCCAAGATGGCAAATCCTCTACTCCTGTACACTAAAGTTCTGTCCAAAGCAAATGTTTTACAGCCAAGTTATAAACACCTAAGAATTTGGGTTTCTAACTGAAATGCCAACAGGCCATTCAAATTTTCTGGCATTGTGACCAGACACCCTACAATACACACCAAGATTACGGGTTGTGTCCCTATGCTTGGTTTATGGTGGTGGTCTGACCCA
This sequence comes from Lepidochelys olivacea, assembly GCF_965140295.1. Taxonomy (NCBI): domain Eukaryota; kingdom Metazoa; phylum Chordata; order Testudines; family Cheloniidae; genus Lepidochelys; species Lepidochelys olivacea. The sequence continues at coordinate 21,120,301 of NC_140428.1, forward strand.
TTTGGGTCGCTGAGTATGGATTCATGCATTGTCCATAGCTGACCCAAGAGAGGAGATGGGATGCTCAGAATGCCAGAAAACACCATTGCCCACCACAGCACCCCTGTGCTGATGCTGATGGCGATTGTGGCGCTTTTACTCTGGCCATGAGGACAGGTTTGTGACATGAACCTATCACCTTTCCCTCTGGAGTCTGAAGGACTCTGTTTATCTGCAGGTCTGGCAGGCAAACTTCTCCTGGCTGCCCTCCTGATGACCTCAACCTGATCTGGAGGAGCCACCCCTTGTAGGGGTCAGAGATAATTCACAGTGTCCATGCTGCGTCTTTCAGGATGAGTGACTGCTCTGGGATGATGAATGGTGTGGGGTCAGGTGGTGTACTAACCCCTAGGAACTATGCTGAGGATACCAGCCTCATTTTAGGTACCGGAGCGGCTTGCAGAGCTGTTCAGCCCCTTTTTGTCTCCAGAATGCACAGCTAGTCCCCCAAAAGATCTCAGTGTTTCCCTGACAAACATGGAGAGGGAAAGGAGGTTGAGAAGTATTTGCAGTTCTGTAAAATGTATTAGCACAATGGATAACCTCTTTAATTGATAAGCAGCATTAAATCTCTTTTTTCAGAGGTTTATAATGGAGCAGTGAAATTTTGCTGACACTTGGCATGCAAAGGCTCATATTCATAGCAAACCTTTTCTTTTCTTTCTTTTTTAAAAGATAGAAGATTTCTAAATGATGGACCTTCCCTCCCCCACTCCCTCCTTCAAGTTATAGTTCCTGGCAGTGTTTTGCAGTGAGCAATTGCTCACAAGGATTCTGAGCTCTGCCTTTTTTTTTTTTTTTTTACTAGCAGGAGCTGGGTCCCAGCATCCTTCTAGAATTAAAAATAAAATAAATAAAAAAAAGTCAGTTTCTCATGATTTCATTTGAGCAAGAAATAGAACGAAAGATAATTCAAGGGCCTAAGCAGAAATTTCTGTAGTGCTGTCTCCTGTGTACCTTCCAGAGACTCCTAGGGGGAAATCCACCTCATTGTAGGAGAGCCTATGTACGTTCATGCATTGTATTAAGAGTTTATCTACCCAAACCAGTTGTACCGCTTACTTATACCGGTGTAGTTAAAATGGTACAACCCAGTCGTATGGACACACTAGGGGATAAGCTATATTGGTATAAACCACCTTTACAGCGGTTTTGCTGTGTCCATATTTGGGATTGTACCAATATAACTATTGTGGTTTAAAAAAAAAAATCACACCCCTAACCAAATGGTTCTAGTGTATAGATGTGTGTAGACTAGCTCTAAGAAGGAAGTTCAAGGGACCTTCCTAGCTGCAAAGGTTTCTCAGGCAGCTGAACTGATGCAGTCCCGCTGCACAAGGGAGAGAGCTGGATTCCAGTGACCACTTGCAGGGTATGCACTCCTGGCATCGTGCAGACCTCACCGCTGGGGAGGGGGAGTTCCCTGCACTGCTGTGCACAGGGTGGAATATATGTGGATGGGTTGGGGGGATGAGGCTGCAGGATTTGCTGCTGTGAGGATCCTCCAGTCCTTATCCCCTAGGGTGCCACATTGGCAGGATGCCAAGCTGAATATTTCCAGTTTAGGGTCTCTGGTACGTATGACCTTGCGTAGGTCCTTTGTACTGAGGAGGTGAATTTCACTGTAGGGCGTGAAACCTACAGCCCTTACTCAGGCAAACCCACTGAAGTCAATGAGTGTTTTACCTGAGTGAGAGCTGCACCGTCAGGCCCCTTGTTCCTCCTGCGTGCAGCAGTAGCATGAGAATTCCCCATTTATCTCATTCCCACTTTAATCACGAGTTAGAGCAGGGGCAGCACCCTGCCCCAGGCCAGCAGGATTCTTATGCTGGGGTGTGTTCCGGCAAAACACCCTTAGCTTTCCCTGGAAGGTTTGCCTGCTTCAGGATAGCACACGCAAGCACTTAGCAGCCTTTTTGTGCTTCTGTAATTCCAAACAGCTTAAGTTGTAGTAATAAAATGTTGCAGGCAATTGGCCCACAATATGGACGAGGCCCCTTTAGCCCTTTTAAAAGAAATGAATAAAATTTAAATGGCTGAATAGTTTTATCATTTGAAAATTGGTTATGGTGCACCCGAAATAACTTTTTTATGGTGGTTATTAATCCAGTAACCATGTGAGCTTGAGACAGGCCCGACTCATAAGTCCTGATCCAAACACCTTCAAACCTCCAGGGGCAAAAGACTTGAGATCTGAAGCCAAATTTCATAGCTGGTTGCTACATCTCTAATGGCCAGACCAAAACTTCTGACCTGACCGCCTTTAACCTTTCAGGGAATATTTGAAATCTACTTCAGAATTGTGCAACTTGGACTCCCTGTAAAGCTGTTTTGGGCAGGGACTGTGGGCCTGATTCTCCATGGCCTTGTCCCTTTGCGTAGTAATTTACAGCTGTACAAAGTAAGTGTCCAATGCCACCCTTCTGATTTGGCAGATGCCACACTTCTGCATAACTGTAAATACCTACACAAAGGGCCAGGCCATGGGGAATCAGGCCCTGTGTTTGCTTATGTATCTAGATAATGCCTTGCCCATGTGGGCACTATTAGAGTTGCATGAGTGAAAAAAATCTCTCGGGTTAGGACAATAGAGAAGCCATGAGGACTGGATATACATACTGATACCATTTATTAAAAGGCATGTAGTGTTTACTTAGTACATATTGCAAAATATTATCTCAGTATATTTGCAAACCTCTTTACAGTATCCTGGTAACTACCAAGCCTTCTGTTCTGCATACTTTTCTCTGAGAGACAGTTTACGCACGAACGCATGCACATCCATACGTACGTATGTCTGTATGTGTTCCCCTTTTCTTTTTAATTCTAGTGTAAAACAAAAAGTTTAGGCCAAAAATTCACAAACATGGCCACTGATTTTGGGTGCTTTAATTTTTGGGAACCCACCTTCACACATGAAGGGACTTTCATTGGTGCTGAGCATTACAGCACCAAGAGAAGTCAACAGGAACCTGTGGGTGCTCTGCATCTCTGAAAATCAGGTACCAGGTATCTCAGTTGGGTTCCCAAAATAAGTGGCTACATTTGAAAATTGGTTGCATTCTGAAGGGACACTATTTTAAAGTAGCATAAAAGGGTCTGACTTTAAACATTCAAATCCAGGATATGTATTTAGAGCTAGGTTCAATATTCAGGGCTTAATTGGCCCCCCAGTTCCTATGTATTGCATAACACACAAGGCCAAATGCGTCTCTGTTGTTAAGTGGGTGTAAATCCCATTCCTATTAACATCCACTTTTGGCCACTGTTCAGCTTTGGTATGATGTACAACCTTGTGCATTTTTCTCAACCCCACTAAAACAAAGTGCAAAGGGGTTGTGATGATTATGAAAAAATTAAGCCTCCCTTTTTTCTGGAGGGATGTCAGACTGTCCTTACCCTGTTTTTTTTTTCTCCCAGAGGTTGCCACATTGTTTTCCCTGCAGAACAAACTTGTGGGGAAAATTCCCCCCCACCCACCCTGCCATCAGTATATGACTTGATGACGTGGGGTGAAATGCTATCTCTTTATGATGAGTTGTGATGGCATTGCAATGAAACATCCTTGCTTGAGATACAATGAGGCTTCCCTGTCACAAGATGATTTCCAGGAAGGTAAATTTTGAAAGTGGGGCCATTTTGGTAAACGAGTAAGATTTTTTTTAAATGCCTCGTTGAAACATGAAAAGCCCTTTGTCATATAAAGGAGATATTTTATAAAATGCCTGAAAATAAATCCAAAGCAAGGGTGTCTCTCTTGAGATCTGACAGGCCCAGCAATGTGGTAGATCAAAGCAGAGTTGTAGTCTTAACTCTGAATTCTCTGGGTTTTTTGGGATTCAATGAGGCACCCTCACAGATGCTAAGGGAAAAGCAGAAAGAGAGAAGAAAACAATTCCCACTCACCTTACTTCATCCCTTCACTCACAGCCAGCAGATGGGGTGGGGTAGAAAGGGGAGAGGTGTTTGTACCAAATTCATCCCTGATATAATTCCACTGATTTCAGTGGAGATGCACCAAGTGTGAATGTTGCCCATAATGCTGAATAGAATCAGATCTATTATTATTTGTTTGTCTGTTTGTATTATTGTAGTGCCTAGAAGCCCTAATCCTGGACCAGCATCCCATTGTACTGGGTGCCAGTGGAAACACAAAATGATCATATGATGTCCTGAGGGTGCTAGGCTTGTGTCATTGCGTGCAGCTGATATTGTAGAGCCACTTGGGTGGACCTGTGAAACCCACTGCTCATAGACCCATAGACTTTAAAGCCAGAAGCCATGATTGTCTAGTCTAGATCATTTCAGGCCTCAGATCTAGTCTAGTTTGTTTCATGGTGACAGAATCTCACCCACCCTCTCCTGTAATTGAATGGTGAAAGACTGTTTTGTTGTTGTTTTTGGAGGGGGAAAATATGTGGGATAAGTCTTGAATTTAACTTGGAACTGTGAGTTTAGGGCCAGATCCAACCCCGACCTCTGTGTGGCCTTCACAGAGCTGCAGTGGAACCCACTGGCAGACATGGACTGAGTGATGGGACTTGTCTGCTTGTGATGTTGGGATCTCATTCTGGAGTTATCTGGCACCCTTTTGCAATGCCATTTGCTGCTGGAGGGTATTATACTCTCCTGCTCTGGGAGGAGGATGGCACTGCATAGCTTTTTGAGTTTATTCTCCTCTGGGCTGTAATATTTTGGTCTAATTCCAGTTGTTGGGTTTAGTGTGTGTGATGGCATGTTGGCATGCAGGAAGTCAGACTAGGTGATCTGGTGAACCTTTCTGGCCTTCAGCTCTCTGACTGTGATTTAGGAGGTTGTTCCTGTGTCTGATTCCCATCCCTATACCATCACATTCCCTGGACTAGGTGTGTTGATTGTTCTGTGAGTGACCACACACAGTGTTGCCAACTCTGATTTTGCCATGAGTCTCATGACAATTATTGTTTTCCTTAAAGCCCCAGCTCCTGGAGTCAAGTGGAGATGTGATGATTTTGGCTTTCATTCTTAAGGAAAAAGGAAGATTACAGATCCTCCTGGCAGTGGAGTAAGTTTCAACATGTAACCCAAGTACACCCTAAAGGCTCAAAGCAGAAGGCAAATAAAAATGAACAACAAATCGATTAGGTTTTTTTTACATAATATCATGATTTTAAAGCCAATCTTATGATTTTTTGGTGAGCCTAACTCATTATTTTTGAACATTTGGGGTTGGCAATACGGCCATACATGTTAAAGTCACCTAGCTTTAACTTGACCGGTTAGAGGCACACTGTCTCATCTAGACTAGATTTTTTAAAATGTGGTCGTTAACATGTGCTAACAACACACGCGCACACTCACTGTGCCTATGTGTGTAAGTGTATTGGTACGCTATGTGTTTTGTTGTTGCTGTCTGTGGGTGGTTGCTCTCTGTGTGTTGTGGTAGGTATGTGCTTTTGGTGTGTCTTGTTACTCTGCCTCTCTCTGTTGTTGGTCAGGGTATGTCTCCTTATATTGTTGCTCTCTTTCTATGTGCTGTTTCCCTGAGGAGTGTGTGTGTGGTTGCTTTGGGGGCATCTGTGTCATAGTGAGTAGTGTGAGTTTGCCTGTTTGTGTGTTGCTCTATACATCAGTAAATATGCCTTTTTTGCTGTTGCTCTGCCTGTGTGCATGTTGCCCTGAGTGTGTGTCTGGGTTACTGTTGCTCTAGGTATGCAATGTTACTCCTCTCCCTCCGTTGCTCTGTGTGTGTGGTTTCACTGTTTGTGTATTCTTCTGTCTCTTTGTTATTGCTGTGTACCTGTGTGTGTGGTTTGTTCCTGTGTGAGTTTGTGTGTCGTATTCCATTGTAGGTGTGCGTTATGTGTGTGGTGTTGGTGTTGTTCTGTCAGTGGTGTTGCTCTATGTGTTGTTGGAGTGTTGTTGTGGGGTGAGTGGAATTGCTCTACGTGTGTGTTGTTGTTGTGTTTGGTAGTTGCTATATGTGTTATTGGTGTGCGTTTGTATTGTTGCCCTGTATATGCAGACGCTGTGCGTGTGCAGTTGTATAGTCTTGTGTGTGGTGTTGGTTTGTATGTTTTTGGTGTACGTGTGCTGTTGTCCCATATGTTAGCTCTGTGCGTGTGTGTGTTGTTGCTGCATATGTTGTTGGTATGTGTGTGGTGTTGCTCTGTAAGTTGTTGGGGTGCGTTTGGGTGCACTGTTGCTCTGGTGTTATTGGGGTGTGTGTTACTGCTGCTGCTTTGTGTGTGTGCACACCCGGGAGCGCTGTTGCAATGTGTGGGTGGTGGTGTTACTCTATGTGTGCGCGTATGTGGTGTTGCTGTGTTTGTGCATGTGTGCGTGCATGCTGTTGCTTTGTGTGTGTGCATGTGCATATGTGTTGTAGTGCTGTTGCTCTGCCTGTGTGGTTGGTTGGTGCTCTGCTCTCTTCGTGGTTGTTGCTCTGTGTGTGGTTGTTTTCTCTGGCTTTGTGTGTGGTGGTGGTGTTGCTCTTTCTGGCTCCGTGTGTATGGTTGTTACTCTGTGTGGTTTTTTTCACTGGGTGGTTATTGGCCTGGGTGTGTTGTTTTCGCTCTCTCTGGCTCTAGGTGTGGTGTTTTTGCTGGGTGTGTGGTGGTGTTGCTGGGCGTGGTTGTTGCTCTTTCTGGGTATGATGGTGTTGCTGTGTGTGTGATTGTTGCTCTCTCAGGCTCTGGGTGTGGTTGTTGCTCTAGGTGTGGTGGTGCTGTGTCGTGTTGTGTTGCTGTGTGTGGTGGTTGCTGTGTGTGGTGGTGTTGCTGTGTGTGTGTGGTGGTATTGTAGTGTGCCTGCTGCTGTCTCGTGTGTGGTGGTTATTGCTGTGTGTGTGGGTGGTGGTGGTGGTGCTGTGTCGTGTTGTGTTGTTGCTGTGTGTGGCGGTTGCTGTGGTGGTGGTGGTGTTGCTGTGTGTGTGTGTGTGGTGGTATTGTAGTGTGGCGGTTGCTGTGTGTGTTGTGTTGCTGTGGTGGTGGTGTTGCTGTGTGTGGTGGTTGGTGGTGGTGGTGGTGTTGCTGTGGGTGTATGTGGCGGTTGCTGTGTGTGTTGTGTTGCTGTGGTGGTGGTGGTGTTGCTGTGGGTGTGTATGTGGCGGTTGCTGTGTGTGTTGTGTTGCTGTGGTGGTGGTGGTGTTGCTGTGGGTGTATGTGGCGGTTGCTGTGTGTGTTGTGTTGCTGTGGTGGTGGTGGTGTTGCTGTGGGGGTGTGTGTGGTGGTATTGTAGTGTGGCGGTTGCTGTGTGTGGTGGTTGGTGGTGGTGGTGGTGTTGCTGTGGGTGTATGTGGCGGTTGCTGTGTGTGTTGTGTTGCTGTGTGTGGCAGTGGTGTTGCTGTGGGTGTGTGTGTGGCGGTTGCTGTGTGTGTTGTGTTGCTGTGGTGGTGGTGGTGTTGCTGTGCGCGTGTTGTGTTGTTGTTGCTCTCCCTGGCTACGCGCTGTTGCGCTTTCCTGCCGCCTGCCTGCGTGGCCCGTTGCAGGCCGGGCCGGGCCGCCGCCGCTCTCCCGCTCTCCGGCCCCGCCGAGCGCGTAGGCGGCTGCCGCGCCCCAGGGGAGGCAGCGGCCGGGGCGGCCTCGCTACTTGAAACGTGTCGGCGGCTTATCGCTGCCTCGGCTCCGGCGGCGGCTGGGTGCTGGGGTCGCACCCCGGGGCCCCCGGACCGGCCTAGCTCGTGCATCTGGTGCACGGGGCTCAGTCCCCAGCCGGGCCGACCCAGGCAGCACCGAGCATGGCCCCGCAAGCCGAACGGGTGGATCCGGATCCGGTGCTCGGTGCTGGCTGTGGCTGCTGCCGAACAGGACCGAGTATCACTGGGTCCGGATCCTGCACTCGGTTCTGACAGTGGCAAAGGGGTTCTCCATCCCTTGACCCGAACCGTCTTAGACCTGGTTCTGCTTGGCGGATGGGGCTGCCTCCTGCCTCTCCAGGACCCGCTTTTTTGGAGGGTGTCTCCCCCTCCCAGCTGAGCTGGGGTCTGTGTCCAACCCAGAGGGGTGCATCGCACTGCACCCTGTTGCAGCAACGGCCAGAAATACCTCTCAACTCCCAGAGGTGCGGCTGGGGATGGAGGAGATCAACCCCGGGCCATGGTATGTTGTTTGTCCCCACCCTCAAGCCTCCTAATGTGAGGGTGCAGGCCCAGCCTGTGTTTGCTTCCCAAGCCCCGGTAAGGTGAAGGGGTGCAGCTGGGAAGAAGATGCTCTTAAGGCTGGTTCACATTATTAGCGTTAATCTGTGCCTCAAACCACTCCCAGGTCCCTCAGGCATTAGGGAATAGACTTTCTCCCCACATGGGTTGTAGAACTGTGCATGTAGATTATACTATTGTAGTTATTTATCTAATCTGTAATACTATGTAGCTATAAAATATAGTTTTGATTTGTTTATTTAACTAAAGCCCTCTCCCCTCCCCCCCAAAAAAAGAGAAGAAAAAAACCCCCTATTACTTACAGTTAGGTCCACCAGCCTTCTTTGCCATGGGGGGCGGGGGGCTCACAGCACACACCAGAAGGTCTGTGTGTAAGAAGGGATGCAGACTGAATGGCTGCACTTTTTATACCTAATGGTTACATGGTGGGGTTAGTTAAAAGCCTGGCTCTGCAAATTAAATATATATAATTCAGTAGCCCACAGACTTTTTATAAAAAAGTATATAATTCTTGGTGGTTGGAGCTGTGAGGATGTTAAAAGTGCTCTGGATCCTGAGCAGGGAAATCAGGAAGGTTTTTATTTCCTGCCCTGGCCTGGTATGGTAAAAGGATTAGGGGAAGTTGGATCAGCTCTGTGCTATCAGAAGCACAGGGTTATGATTTTGATTTAACCCTCTGAGTGGCATGCAGGAAGGCTTCTTCTTTCTACAGTCCGCTGCCAGACTAGTTTACTTATGCCTGCATCTGTAATTTTCACTCCATGCATCTGAAGAAGTGGGTTTTTTACCCACGAAAGCTTATGCCCAAATAAATCTGTTAGTCTTTAAGGTGCCAGCAGACTCCTCATTGTTTTTGTGGATACAGACTGCTACCCCTTTGATACTTGAGACTAGTTTAGGATTTCCTGGGCATCGGAAGAGCTGAGTGCTAGTTATTGTACTGGGGTTAGGGACTTGCTCTCAAGATGAAGCAGAGTGAGGCTGTGGCAGCGAAGCTGTGGGGAAGACCCAGGTTTGGGATTAATTTTTGGCTTCCTGATTTCTGGGCTGGTAAATGTGGGGTGTCCTGTTCCAGCAAGGGCAGGAATGGGATGATGAGACTTTCAATGTTAGCAAGCTTTCAGATAGCTCCCACTGACCTCAGTGGAAACAGTGGGTGCTGAACACCTGTGAAATCAGGTCACTTTTTGAGGGCTTAATTTTGGATATGGGTGACTAAATTTAGGCGCCCAAGCTTGAAAAGTATGGCCTGAGTGACTTGCCGTCAAGGTCATGGTGAGTCAGTGGCAGACTTGAAATTGAATCTGAGAGTCCTGACTCACTAGTCCAGTGATTCTCAGCCTATTTACCATTGTGGGCCACATATGCAGCTCTCTGTGTGTTATGTGGGCTACATCCACACAATATATATATTACTTGTATGGCCCCTGAGGATGTCTCATGGGCTGTAGCTGTGTGCTGGTTCGGCAGCAAGCGGGCCATGGGTTGAGAACCACGGCTGCAGTTGCTGGGTATACATGAGGGTATAATTGGGAAGCTGAGCAATGGGTGTTTGCTGTGTGTTTTGCGTGCCTCAGTTGTCGGTCAAATGACCTACAAAGACTTGTCACTAGGGGTGGAATGGGGTCTGCTGCACATTGATTATAGGGAAGGGGAAGAGAAGGATATTCCCAGCACTACCACTGGGGCAGAATGTGGCTGGAGAGGCCCTGTCAGTGATGCTGTAATTTTAGCTACTATAAGATGTTAAAATGGGAGAAACACTGTTTTTCCTAAGAGTCTCAGACATGCTCTTTGTTTAACTTATCTTCCTGTCTGGTGTTGCCCTGGTAGCATCCCACCTTGTAGGGACCATTCCTCTGTTGCTATTCAGATTGGTCTGGTAAGGTTTGAGCAAAGGGTGCAGGACAGATTTCCAGGGGTTGTTTGAAAATGGTATGCATCCAGACCACCCAGCCAGGGGATTCTCGGCATGGTTTGAACCTGTCCCTCTCAGCATGCTGGAGTCCAGTTCCATCTCCGTGTCAGTTGCTGGACTTGCCCAATAGACTGCTGAAGCAACTGTCTGCTGTCATTAAGCCCAAAAAAATTTCACAGGCCATGTCCCACTGCAACCACCCTCTGACTCCCTGTCTCTGCTTCACCAGTGATTTTAAATGTGCCTGGTCAGTTCTCAAAATGGAAAGAGGTGTTCCCCAGGGGCCTGCACTGGGACCAGTCCTATTCAACATATTCATAAATGATCTGGAAAAAGGGCTAAACAGGGAGGTGACAACATTTGCAGATACAAAACTACTCAAGCTAGTTAAGTCCCAAGGAGACTGTGAAGAGTTATAAAAGGATCTCACAGAACTGGGTGACAGGGCAACAAAATGTCATATGAAATTCAATGTTGATAAATGCAAAGTAATGCACAGTGGAAAACATAATCCCAACTACACATATAAAATGATGGTGTCTAAATGAGCTGTTACCACTTGAGATCTTGGAGTCATTGTGGATAGTTCTCTGAAAACATCCACTCAGTGTGCAGCGGCCGTCAAAAAAGCAAACAGAATGTTGGGAATCATTAGGAAAGGGACAGAGAATAAGACAGAAAAATATCGTATTGCCTCTATATAAATCCATGGTACGCCCACACCTTGAAAACTGAGTGCAGTTCTGGTCACCCCATTTCAGAAAAGATACACTGGAATTGGAAAAGGTACAGAAAAGGGCAACAAAAATGATTAGGGGTATGGAACAGCTTCCATATGAGAAGAGATTAATAAGACTGGGACTTTTCAGCTTGGAAAAGAGATGACTAAGGGGGGATATGATAGAGGTCTATAAAATCATGACTGGTGTGGACAAAGTAAATAAGGAGGTGTTATTTACTCCTCCTCGTAACACAAGAAGTAAGGGTCACCAAATGAAATTAATAGGCAGCAGGTTTAAACGGGACAAAAGGAAGTATTTCTTCACACAACACACCGTCAACCTGTGGAACTCTTTGCCAGAAGGTGTGAAGGCCAAGACTATAACAAGGTTCAAAAAAGAACTAGATAAATTCATGGAGGATAGGTCCATCGATGGCTATTAGCCAGAATGGTCAGGGATGCAAAACCATGCTCTGAAGCATCCCTAGCCTCTGTTGGCCAGAAGCTGGGAATAGGCAACAGCTACAGTAATCACTTGATCATTCCTTGGTCTGTTCATTCCCTCTGAAGCACCTGGTATTGGCCACTGTCAGACACAAGATATTGGGCTATATGGACCATTGGTCTGACCCAGTATAACGGTTCTTATGTTCATGGAGTTCACTGGCCCCTTCTTTCACAGTGAGAAGTGGTATTCAGCCAGCCAGTACAGGGATGTGAATGTCACCAGGTGTGTCTCTTTGGAGAGGCAGCACAGAGGCAGTCTTTTGATGAGCTTTGCTGGCTTGCTGCCATCTTATTTTATAGAAAGCATGGCCTTGGCAGGTGTTGGTGGCAGGAAAACAAATTCCACATGGATATGTGACAAAGAGACTCCTCTTGGGTAAATGGAAAAAAGGAGTTATACATTTCTTGAAACTGATCAAAGGCAGGGTGAGCTTGTGCTCCTAAGAGCACTTGGGAACTGTCTTCTATAGCTCCAAAGGTCACAAGACAGCCTGGAGGACCTTGCAGAGTATCAAGGAGAATTCCACCAAGGGCCCTCCAGCACTTTGTTAATAGGGATGGGCCTGGACAAAAACCCCAGAGCTTTGGGCAGGTTTCAGGCTGGATCCTGACTGCATGGTTGGCCCCTGGGCTCTGTAATGGGACAAAGAAAAACCCCAGATCCAAAAAGTGCCTGGTGCTCTATCACACCCTTCTTTCTGGATTTCTCTGCATCCATGGAACCTTCGACTGCACCCACTTTCTGATACCCACGTCCAGTCAAAGACGTCATCCTTGACACCACTAGGGATTGGATGGAATTTGTAGTGGTGTCTGCAGTCCTTTGTGTGACTGTACTGTGCAAGCTGGGACATAGGGAGGTGCCTGAGTAGTGACATCAGGCAACACAGGCTACGTCAGTCCAAGGAGCAAGAGAGCCAGAGAGGAGCACAGGGTTTGTTTGCATCCAGCAGGCATGAGAAGCTATATGTACAAATTAGGTCTTTCTCTGCCAGTAGGGGTGCTACAGGGTTGCCTTTGGTCTCCTCCAGCGTTGCCCCTTGACTGCTGGGGGTGGGGAGAGGTCGCTATTTTGAGCTATGCTGCATTCCTTGACCTGGAAGGGTGTTTGTGGGTCCTTTTCAGCAGACCAGCTCCTGGCTTTCTTTGAAACTGTTTTTTGGAAGCGTCTGCACAGCGAAAACGCATGCAGCTACGTTGTTTGCCTTCTCTTTTTTTATTTTTTTAAAGTGTGCTTATTATAGCCGCAGGATTATTGCTGCTATAGTTAATCCTACATCAAATTTCCAACATAAACTTCCTATTTTCATGGGTTTAGCTCAGCGGGGAGTTTTAAAACATAATTTCTCAGTGATGTAGCGGTGGGTGGGCTGGGGTTTTGTGTGTGTGTAATAAATGCTTCAGTTCAATAGCAATCTAAGGGATGTTCCCTAGCATGTTGGTTTCCTAAACTACAACAGGGTGTCGCTCTAAACTTGATGAGGATAGCATGTTTCTCTCCAGCTCTGTTATATACTGATGGCAAGAGAGATTGTTTTTAAATACTCTGCAGGAGAAAGACTGCTCCTGTTCCAGCAGAACTTAGCCCAATTTAACAGAGCCCTGGTGCCGCCACACGATGATAACCCCTTCGAAAAATAATGAGAACAGTTCAGAGTGGACATTTGGAGCACACCACCTACCATGGACATGGTAGATGCTACCCTGTGGACATTAACATCACTTTGAAATGATCAGTGGCTCGCCAATGCAGCATAATCACCAGAGACATGCCAAGCACTGTGTCATCAATCACTCTTGAAGTGACACTATGCCCTTATGTGTGTGCTGCTCAAGCTCAAGCCCACTGTTATAAATCCTCCTAGAATAGAGGAACATGTGTTGCTTGTAACATAGATATGTACACAGGGGTGCCCTAAGCATGTCACATCATTCTGTTATTGATAGATTCCATCAGGCCTCGATAGGGATGCTTACACTTAGCCATAATGGAAAGGGAATCGCATTCTGTAGACTGTAAAGCTGAGTAAAACTCTCTGTGATATCTAGTATACAGCTTCACCGAAGTCTGGTGCACATGTGCCCTTTCTAATACACATCTGGCTAGAACACTGCCATTGCTCCTCTCCCGCTAACAGCTCTGGGCAGCAGGTATTTGGCATTCGAAGTATGTGGCCTGGAAAACATCTGTGAGAGAAGATACAGGGCTTCCACTGTGGCCACAGGAGTGATTGGAGTCACCTGTGGAATATAAGGAAAGGGTGCAGGAAGGGGATCCGTGAATCTGAAAGTCGGGTCAGCACCCTGTAGTGTGTTACAGTGAGTGTTCTGTACGGAAGAGTGGTTCTGAACCTGTGGGTGGTAACCCCAAGTCCTGATCCCCCTTTCCTGTCTCCATTCTTCTGCCAAAGTGCAGGATTGGATCAGACTTTTGCAAGTGGGTATGCTGCAGATGGCTGAGGCGACCCCAGCACGTCCTGCCCCATTTCTGGCGATGCCTTCTGCAAGAATCGGCACTTCCTTTGAAGGTGAGCAGGCAGTGGTGTAAAGAATTTCTGGGATACCACCAAAGGGGATGCATCGATAGGAGCTGGCTGTTGGGCCACAGTATGAAGAAGGTTGAGAATTTTTGGTATGGAATATGCGTGAGCTGTGGCATATGCCAAAGCAGTGGCTACCTCCAAAGAGCACCTGCTCCGTGCCAGGTGTAGCAGAAATGCGGACACTCCTGCACACAGAACCCTTGTCAAAGTGGTATCTTGAAATAAATGATCATACTTAGCACATTCCATCCATAGATCTCAAAATACTTTAGGGGGGTAAGTATCCCATTTGACAGATGGAGAAACTGAGGTCTCCTGATCCTGTTCTTTTTCCTTAGCCATGGTACCTCCCCTTCTGGACATCAGGAAGAGATGCACCACTTTTTCTTCAGCTGTTGACATCAAACCTCTTTGCCCTTGATTGGGGACATAACCACCTTGTGTAGGACCCATGATATTGCTGAATGACACAAATGCACAGAAGGTTTGTGTTTTGATATTTGCCTCCTGCTCTTCAATGGAGGTGCATAAATACTCTTCCCCCCCTGCTCCCCGCCCCACAGCATGTGCATGCAGACACCACAGCCAGTAGGATTGTTCATTGAGAGACACACACATGCAACCGTCTCGCTCATATTCCAGATGGATATCTGACAGGAGCTGGCAGCGTGGTGGAAGCTTGTCATTTCATGGCTCCGAGTGTTGTCAACGAATGCTGCTTTCATTAGAAATGTCTCTGGCGGATGGCAGAGTAACCTGCCTATCTCCACAGGCAGTTACATATACACAAACACAATACGGTGCACACACCTGCCAGTACTGAGGTAGGGAGCGGGGTGTTACAGAGCGGGTTTGTGTAATTAAAGACAGAATAACTGCCTTCGTTGCTTCTCTCCTGCAGCATAAAGTAAGACCGAGACTCAGGGGTTGGCTTCTGGCGATCTAGCCATGGCAGCATGAAAAATGAAGAGGAAAGCGATAAGAAACTAATAATTTATGTTCCAAGCACAGACTCACACCAGTGTGGAGGGAAATTTGTGCCAATAACTCCTACTAACTCAGAAAGGCATGCAATCTTTTATTGCACAAATTATTAACGACCAGAAAATAAATGACTCTGTAATCAGATCGGTGCTGCCGGCACTTTTAGTTTCTTCTTTTATTTGTATAAATTCTGAAGTCAGTCCGCCCATGAAGCTTAGGCAAGGGGAACTTTTGTTGGCGGGCTGCCCTGCCTGACGACAAAACAGATTAAACAAAGACAAAGCAGGAACATCCTGGTATCTCCTCTCCTATCAGAGGTGGGTTTGCTCAACAAACATGTACTGGCCCCTTGAGCGTTGCATGGGGCAGCTACACAGGGAACCCAGATTTGGAAGCTTTTTTTATTTTGCCTGAAGCAGCCAAATAGCAGGACTGTCTCCTTTAGTTATATAAGCTCAGAGAAGGCCACGGCCCTCCACCATCTTGTTATTGCCCCTATTCATTTTCAGACTCCTTCACTCAGCTTCTCTAGTGTTCTCAGGTATGTTTTGCATTCCCCCCACTGCTGCTCTATTCATTTAACATTGCCAGCTGATTGTCAGAGGTGCTGAGAACCTCCAATGCCTACTGAAGTCAGCTGGAGTTGTGAGTTCTTGGCATCTCTTAAAATCATGCCAAGGTGACTTTGGGGCTCTCACTTCTGGGCTGGAAGATCTTAGATTCATCAGGGAAATGAAGTGTTTGGTTCGGTTAAGCAGTACCCAAGTGGAAGAGAGTCCTGGTTCTTTTTCCCAATCAGTGGATGATCAAGTCCCATACACTTTTCCTGAATTAAACATTCCAGAACGTTTTCGTAATTACAAGGGAGAGAGTGAAGAGGAACAAAACAGGTTCAAAGGAAAAAGGTGAAATGACTTTTTGGAGGGTTTGTTCACACTGCTGTGCCCATCTCTGTTGTCTAGAAAGGAGGAAGTGCTCGGTTCTGAAACTGGATTAGCTTTAGGAATTTGGGATTGATGCCAGAGCTGGCAAAAGAGTCAGGTTTGACAGTGCCAAAAATCTAGTGAGCTGTTCTGGTGGGATCTCGGCTCCAGAATGCAGAAATCTGGTGAGATCAGCTGGTGGCGTGATGGTTCCACCATCTTGCATTGTCACCAATCTCATTAAACCAGCAGTGCTCAGGACATTTCCACCATCTTGGGTTTCATCAGACCTGGATTTGGAAAACAAGCCTCTCCTGGCATTTCTTTACCCTACGTTAGAGATGGGGACCTGGAGAATAGTGGTCCTTGAAGCTTTCTAGAGACAGCCAGCATTCACTATTAATGGGCCCCTGTGTATTCTTTATTAACCACTCAGATACCAGAGATGCTCAGTAAGCAGCAGTGAGTGGTGAGGTATAAATACCAAGATTAGTTTAGATAGACCCATTCAAGCTATTTGTTATTTTAATTATAGCAGCACCTAGAGGCCCCGACTGAGATCATTCCCCCATTGTACTAGGTGCTATGGAAACATCTCATAAAGAACTGAAATTGTGGAGCCAAGCTGCTTTGAGCCCCAGGAGAACATTGGATCCAGATCTGATCTTCTCTGTTACTATAACATTCTGCACCCAACCCCTGGATTTCAACCCTCCAAACTTGGGGGTAGCTTGAATTTGGATCTGAAGTTTTGCAGTAGTTCCCATCGCCATAATGAGCTGAACCAACCCCTGAGATGTGAAATCCAACCCCATCCCCCGAACTTTGAGGAGCTTTGGGTCCAGATCTGAATTTTGCAGTTAGGACCTGTATCCATGGGAAAAGTTCACTCCAGTTCAGAGGGCCCAGATGAGGCCATGTGTGCCAGCTAAGCCCCACTTAAGCCCCAAGTTAAAGGCATATGGGGGGTTCTGTAGTGCACAGGTCCCCATGCATGGGGTGAATTTCACCCTATGACTATCAAGGCCATTGGTCTGCATTTAACCCCATGCATTTTTCATTTGGGGTTGGGGGACCTGCCAGAACACTGTTATCACTGCAAAGTTTGGATTTTCATCCTTTTTTTCTTCTTTCTTTCCCTCATTACATTATCTGAACCATTTGATCATGAAAAAAAAAAGTTTCCATTGTTAATTCCATTTATTATCGGCACAATTTCCCTGATGGATTCATTCAAATAGGGGAGGAGGGGGAGAGTCGCTCTCTCTCACTCGCGCTCTCTCTCTCTCTGGAGGGTGTTTGTGAAGGAGACCACAGCAAGGTGGCAATAATGAAAAACGTGCAGATTGTTTCCGGGGACTGCAAGTGCTTTATTAAGGCAGGTTTTCTTAGACTGAATGCCCAATCACCACAGGCCCATGAAACTCAAATTGCCTTACAGCTCTCTCATGAACATACTTTTAATCTCATTGACCTGTCGTTATACTACAAGACATAAATTCAGATTTGGAGATCTTATGTTCAATCATAAATTGGGCTGGCAGACTTCCGATCAACAGAATAAAACTGTCTCCTGCGAGGTGGGTTTTTTATTTGCCAGAGCTGTTCCAGCAGACGGAGGAGAGGTATAGTCAGCTTTTCTTAATAAACCATCATTAAAAAAAAAAAAAAGAAAGAAACTCGGCCGTGAAATTCATAGAAGAGGGAAGGAAAAAAAGAAGGTGATGTTTAAATAATGTTAATGTTGGAAATAAAGTTGGAGAATGTGGGAAATTCTGAATTAGAGAGGTGAGGCCAACTCCTGCCACCGGAGAGAAATGATAGAAAAATGAGAGACCGAGCGACAGAACACAGTAGCATTCAGCCCTAGCTGTGTGTTTTCTGCGGGGAGTGCTTGTATCACAACTTTATGGAAACTAATTCCATCCCCTCCTTCGAGGGTCCTTTTCTAATAGTGCTTTAAAAGAAATACAGGAAGTGTCCTGA
Organism: Lepidochelys olivacea; assembly: GCF_965140295.1. Classification (NCBI taxonomy): domain Eukaryota; kingdom Metazoa; phylum Chordata; order Testudines; family Cheloniidae; genus Lepidochelys; species Lepidochelys olivacea. The sequence goes on from NC_140428.1 coordinate 21,138,059, forward strand.
AAAATCTCTCTCTCCCTCTCATTTTATGCTATTTTATCCAAATTCAACAGGGAATGGAAGGCTGTGAAATCTCTTTGGGTCAGAGTTTGGATAGGAGGGAAATGTTTTCTTAGCTTATATTTTTTATCATTGTGGCTATGTGGAAGGGTCCTTCTGTACAAAGACATGTTTTCATGGTAGAATCTTTATGAGCTTGATCCTGCAAAGTGTGGAGGGTCTTCAGTGTGAGATACTTACCCTCGCCATCTCCCAGGCCCGCTAGTGAATGGTGCCATTCCATGCAGCCAGTTCCCATTGCCATCAAGGGGCGTGTTCAGAGCTGGACTGCTGCAGAATTGGATCCCAGATAGGTTTTTTTTTCCCCCTTACAGATCACTATGGAGGAAAGTCCCGTGGATGAGCTATATCTGCTGACATTATCTCTGTGCTCACTGTATATTTACCGTAATCTTTTGGTTCCAGTTCCAGTCTCACCCACAGACAGAGCATCCCCTTTTGACCTGGCTCTTAGATACAGTCTCTACATTTTTATTGTTCCCCGACTGTGTACTGATTAAATACGTGGGGAGGGGGGAGAGTTGATGAACGTGTGTGACAATTTAGTGCTCTTGCAAGGTGCTGAACTGAGCTCTTCTCTTTATCCCAGAACAGGTACAGCAATAAGCAGTGCCCTGAGATTGACTTGCCATGACCAACTCCAGGGTTAAGAGGGTAAGTCAGTCTCCTTTTCCTTTCCATCCATGGTCTCTCTGCTGAGAATTCTAGCTGGAGCATTTCATGTGAGGATGAATCATAGAATCATAGAATATCAGGGTTGGAAGGGACCCCAGAAGGTCATCTAGTCCAACCCCCAAATGGTTTCTGTGGTATGGAAATCGTGCCATCCTTTTACATGCCATTGGTAAATAACTTTTGTGCAGGACTTGAGCTGCCGATCTGCGGTTGAAATAGGTATTTTTATTGCCTTCAGGGTGTAGTACCTGCAGTGGGGATCCCATGTGCAGATGAAGGGGATTGGCTTACCTTTGTTTTGGTGCTGCTAGTAGACAACTGGTAAAACAATGTGCATGTTTTGTTCCCTCTCTTGAGAGTGAATTCTGTGCCCAGAGTGGGTCAGCCATCCCAGTGGATTGAGGGCTAAATTCAGATGCCTTTATTCATGCTAATTAGCACCGTACTCCACCAAGAGTCCTACTGAGGCCAATGGTGGAATCAGGTAGTAGTCAGTGTCATCAGAATCTAGCCCTATGGCTGAATGTTGAAGTTGTAGCTGGACAGAAAACAACCTTTCTATATAAAATACAGTTCCCCTTGCTCAGAAACACCCAGTCACTGGGTACTAACTAGCAAAAAAGCCATTAGTTTGATTTGAATGGTAGCAGTGTATGTATATTTTGTGAAAGGCCGCTCAACCCTTGAACTATATCTGTGCATGTAAAGTTGGTTCTGCATGTGCTGGATAGGGAGCTCCGGAGGTGGAGGATGCAGAGAACAGATAGAGAGCTGGCAGTAACAGTGCGGGGCTTCCCCCTACACACTGCTCAGGTTCTGACTGCTGGGACTGACTCGCCATTTGAGAGGCCAGTTCAATCTCCCTGGTTAAAACACAGGGCAAGGGAGACAGGAGAGCTGGGTTCTGTTCCTGGCTGTGCCACTGACTCAGTGTGGGGATTGAGGCAAGTTTCCTCTTAGCGACTGGCTAAGATAGTAGTACTTCCCTGCCCTACAGAAGGATTGTGAGGATTAATGTTGGTAAAGCACTTTGAGATCTTTGGATGAAAGTGTCTGCAAGGGCACTTTGCCTAGGGGAGATGGATGAAAGCAACAAGGGGACCACTGGGTTGGGTGACTGAACCCCCTGCCTTCCCCATGGGCCCCTTACCCTATCTCCTTTGGGGGAAGGGCTGACAGAAGTAATGCAAGCTGCCCTTTGCAGGATTTCATGGGCCTCTGAATGCTCTCCTATGGGAATTTCCATGGGAGGGTACCGTTGAGACACAATTCGTTATCAGCACTTCTTTATTAATACATATCAGGCATCGGCACTTCATTAGCGCTACACACTGGGACAGGCAATTGGCACTTGTTAGTTAGCCCAAGCAGGGATCCCATTATTCCCTGACGGGTGGAGTATGGCAGCAGTGACAGGGCAAGCAGACATACTCGGGGCCCAATCTTGAGACACCACTGCCCCTTACTGACTTCAGGCTCTGCTCCCCTCCGGAATCAGGCTAGTTGGCTATAACAATTTAACGCCAAACATTGGAATGAAAGAAGAGCATTTCCAGCTCACTTCTTTAGGGTTTTCTGTCCCCATGGCAGTTATTTGAAGGGCTCCTCTCTCAACGCACACGGGGATAGATGGACTCCTAAAATATACAGCCAATTATACTAGTAAAATATGTTAGATTTTATTCTGGTGCAAGTTACATGGTGGGGGCTGGGGAAGAAAAAGGAATGAACTCTGGAAGGAAACCCATAGCAACTGAAATATAAGTGTGAGGATTAGAAGTCCCCATAAATATACCTGACTTTGCCATCTCTGTTAATTAAATGCAAGTCATGAAATGGGCACAGAGTACGTCAATGACAAGGCGCAGCTTTCAGAGATGGAAAGGAGAAGCAAGTCGGGGGGACCTGGTTCCGTGACCCAGGGCTGAGATGCAGAGTGCAGCAGAGAGGGTTACAGCCAGGTGGGGAATTCAGTGTGAGCCCCTCCCAGCAGGGAACAGGGGACTCTGCAATTAGTTATTAATCCCTCCTGTTTCATTCTCTCTCTCCTCTTCCTGGGTTTAATTAACTGTCATGCCTTACTTCTCTGCTGCTTCCCCCCCTTGTTCCACTGAGGTTGTAAGAGAGCAAGTGTTGATGCAAAGGCCCTGCTGTAAGAGGAAATGGGACAGGGAAAATAGCCCTGAAGCAGCGCTCTGCTCCCAAGAACTGTGGCTTTCTCTGGGCCCTATGCCACGATTCACTCCCCCTCTGAGGATAGTGCCACAGGACTCAGCTCCCATGAGCTCTGGTGCCTATTCCCTTCAAGATGTCCAACCAGGACTTAGCTCCAGTTGGTGTGGGTGGTCGTTTTCCTCCCAGGTTTGTGGGGCCCAGAGGGCCCATGTCTTGGAGCCCATGATGAAGCACTGTGTTAATTGCATCCTCCTGTAAATAGCTGCCTCGTTTTCTCTCTCTCCTGCTTCCTCAAGCACTTTCCATTCCTGTCTCTGATTTTCCTTTGGTAGTCTCCCTGGCATGTACTTCATCAGTACTCCTGTGGGGCTTCTGTACATAGGATATAAAGCCCACAGTTCAGCACTATCCATCTAATATCATCTGGCTGGTTTTAATCACAGCATTTTCCATTTAATTGGGAAGGCAGGCACACTTTGCATATTAATACAGCATAGCCTGTACCTCCTAAACATTAAAAGCAAAGGGTGCCTGGGATGGGCTGTACAGTAACTTATCAGCCGCAGGACAACCCATGTGACACAGTCTCAGTTGGGCTGATTTCCCTCCTCCTGATTCCAGAAATGATAAACAGTGTTTGCGTGCCCCCTTACTCCCATAATCTGTGCAGTCACGTCTCTGTCCATGTCCATTGTTTCCTTTGGATCATAACAGGCAGGTCTTGTTGCCTGTTCCGGACAGACAGACAGCAAGATATCATTCTCCCTTTAAATCTAGTGGCTGTGTAGAGCCTTTTCCTTCTGTACAGTCTCTCAGTCCCATGAAAAATCCATTCTCTCTCTTTTCCTCAGAGTTTCATATTGTTGCCCCTCTGAGTACCTTCCATGTAAAATCAATAACCATAGCTAAGTCCCTAGTGGACTTCATGGCTCTTCTCCCCTGGGGTCAAAACTTAGGGTCAAAACTCTGCTTGTTGTAGAGGTTTTTTTGTTTGTTTGTTTGTTTGTGTGGGTGAGGGGAAGCCTTGGTAGGGGTAGACAGTGGTGTCAGTGTTGTGAATGCCGTTCATGTGGGGAAAAAGACTTTTTTAAAGAGGATGAATATACCCTGTACAAAGACCTTCCAATGGCTTGGCTGCCAGGAAATAACTTCCAGGCAGCAATCTAACCCTACCCACCCGTAGACGCCTCCTGCCTGTGCGTGGGCCTTGCTTTGCACATGACCTTCTGGTTGAGAGTTATTGTGCGACTGATTTATTATTGGCATTACAAAAGCAACCACAGTGTGTGTTAGGTGCTGTCCAGAGAGAGTGAGAAGGAACAGGCCCTGCCCCAAAGAGCGCATAGTGCTTTGAGATGGGCCCAGGTCACAGAGTTCAGATCCTGACCTGTGTCCCAGCTTCTCTGAAGTTCAGGGAGTTTGGCTCGAAGGGTCCCAGGTCAGCCCAGCTTGAAAGGAGCCTGAATGGCTGAATGTGGATTGGGATCAGAACATTTCCAATATCCAGTGGAGTTCAGTTCCAGAGCCTTGCCCATCCCTGCATATAAGTCTTTCTATGGTACTTATATTGCCCTCATTGCTGTAGTATCCGAGTGTAAAAAGAACAGGAGGACTTGTGGCACCTTAGAGACTGACCAATTTATTTGAGCATAAGCTTTCGTGAGATACAGCTCACTTCATCGGATGCATTCAGTATATCTGTAGTATCTGCTGTAGTATCTTTAATGTATTTATCCTCACAACACCCTGGTGAGGCAGGGCAGGGCTGTGCTATTATCTCCATGTTACCACCATTGGAGAACTGAGGCATAGGGAGGGGAAGATGGTGGCAGAGCAAGAAATTGAGCCTGGATCTCCCAGGTTCGAGGCCAAGGCCTTAACCACTGGACCATCCTTCCTCTTGAACTGGCTCCTTAAGGCTCCCATTAGACATGTTCCTAGAGAGAGAGGTGAGAGAAGAGGAAGTATCATTAGATTGGAAACTCTCTGGGGCAGGGATTTTATCTTCCCACATGTCTCTGAGGCCTTTAGCACATGTAAATAATAACAGCTAGGTAACCCTTTCACTCCTGGTTCCCCCTTTCACCTGCTGTGCTGTCTTGCCCGCGTCCCTGCTATTAAAATTGATGGAGTGACAGGATGCACCTGGGGCATGCAGCAGCAGAGCAGGTGCGCCTCACCCGGACAAACCGGGAAGGTTCAGCAGCTGTCAAACAGTGAATTCGATGTCTATAGCTTGGCTCCCAGCTACATGAAAGCACAGGGTTGCAGGGTATGGGAGGGGCCCAGAGGTGGTGCTGTCCGCCTGGAGGGTGGAGGCAAAGCATCACAGGTAGCTCTGTAGCAGTCAGTGAGATCAGCAGATCTAGGAGTGAGGTTGACAAGGTCCAGCGAGTGTCCAGTCCTTGGCACTTCGCTGTCATTCAGTGCCTCATCCGTGAGGGGGAAGGATTGTTTAAAGGTGGTAAATTGGTGAACAAGGCCTTGTGTTGCTCAGTCTTGGCTTGTCTGGGGGAAGACCATAGCAGTTCGCAGCAGGGCCCTCTTGGCTCCTGGCCCTGCTGTGCTGATAAAGTCACATGGAGACCCTGGGGTTCAGTAACCACTGGTGCCATTTATTTACAGGTTGTGCTCCCGCCACCTTTTCACCATACACAGTGTGGGTCCTAGTGTCTACACCCAAGACGCTGCATCACTCTGCTTCCACTCCCTCGCTCCTTCCCCTGGCTTCCTTCATCCCAGCCTCTTATATAGCCCCAGGTTAACTGGGCGGGCAGCCCTCTCCCATTCCCCAATTAGTGCAGGTTTCCTCTAGCCAGTTCTAATTTACTTCCCTTAAACGGAGCTGGCGTGACAGAGGGCTGAGTCAGCTGTTCTTGCCCAGCACCCTGTCACACAGACCCAGAGAAACCCTTTGGGGTAGACAGAGCAATGCTCACAAAGTTAGTTTCCTAGGACCACAGGATAACGCGGACAGAGACACAGAGAAGAGCAGATGAATTGGACTGGATTATAGCTCATATCTACTGACCAGGTGATGTGATGCCTTCATAGTCCTGGAATATCCTAGTGTCCCAGCCAGTCTTGTCCTTGTATGAATATAATCAACAGCTTGACCGAGCTCTCTTCACCCAAGAGACTACCAGCAGCATCCATAAAGGCTGCCTCCTGCATCAGTGTGACCTTGGTATCTAGCTCTGCCAGTGCTGGACCTTGGTGTGCCATGCCACCTCCCCATTGCAATGCTACCCAGGTTAACTCGCAGCAGCACCTGGGGCGCTGCACATCCTGGTCTCATGTGAACTGGTGCACTCTGGGAACTATAGCTTGTTTAGGCTCCACTGTGTACCAAAGGGTCAGTACATGCAGGTGGGTCCCCAGTTTAACTTGCAGGGGAAGGAGAGATCTGTGGTGGGTGCGGGAGGAAGTGTAGCTCTTTGAGGACATGAAACTGTGGAGGGGTTTGGGGGCGGGGTCAGAAGAGAAGAGGAAGTTCCTAAGTAGTAGGTGGTCGCTGGCTGATCCCCCCACCACACCCCATTGCACTCACTCCTACCTGCCAAAACTCTACCTCCAGTTCCAACCTACCCTCACCCACCCAAGCCACCAAAGCCCTCCCACATATCCTCTTTGACTAAAGGTCTCTCAGTTTGTTGGGACTACCTCATCTACTGCTCTGAGGCTGTTTGTGTTCACTTTGCCACAGTGCTACAGTAGGAGTGGGCCTGGGCAGAGGGGGTGTGGGAGGTGGAGAAAATAAACCCCTAGCATGGTAAAAGTGAAATCTGTTCTGAGAGAAGCGTACATGTCAGCCTCCAAGCTCAGCTTGCCAAGTTGAAGCACTTGCTGTCAGTTTCAGAGTCTGTAGATGAAGCTTTGAAACAATCTGCAAGCCAGTGGCCAGACAGAAAGATGGGGACTTAGAATACTGACCTGGATGATCAGAGGAAATGAATTAGCTGTCCTCTGGGAGTCGTTTGTGCATGTTACAATCCACCTCCACCCTACTGCAGTTTGTCATAGCTGTTGCTTTGCATGTGGGGGCCCAGGACCAAGAATAACAGAGGGTGCTACAGGTCAGGATTGAGGGTCATTTCAAGAGTCTGGGACTGAAATAGAAGAGGGTGCTCTGAGGTGCATTGGCAGACCCGTGTGTGGTGAGCATGTCTGTCACTAGCCGGCACAGTAACTCGCTCGCTTCTGTGAGCACTAAAAATGATATACAAGAATAGTTTTAAACAAAGAAAGGAGCAGACGAGAAAGAACCTCTTTGGGACACTCTAGCTGCACGAGCTGGATCTAACCTGGGGCTTGGAGTCCCCATTTAATGAAATGGGCTATTGATCTCGCTGATTGCTCGGCTCTGACAAAACCAGCTGCACTTCACAGAAGTCTGTGACCTGTCCTCTATATAAATAGCTGCACTTCCATCATTTCCAAAGCCTGGTTATCTCTAGGCTGGGTTGGTATCTATGCCCTGATTGCTGTGACCTGTTTGGTGGTATCACTTCCTGCACTCTCCACCTACCATTATTGGTTTTTGCTTGAAGGCCTAATTGTGTTAATCTATCTATTGGTTCGGTTCTATTCTGTTCTATTCAGCTGCTGGTTTGTACAGTTCGATAGTTTGCAGTTACTCGTATTCACTTTTTATGACCTCCTGGGATTTACAACGCGAATTCTATTTCTTTTTATGGGCAGAAGGAATTAAACAATGTTTTAATTATGAAAATATTTTATAATGATTTTGAAATCAAGGAAGGGAGAGAATTTAGTAGAGCCAGGTATAGCACGGGGCAAGTGCCTTCCTTGTTGATCACTAATGTCTTCAGTCGTGACCTGTAGTGGCCCCTAAAACCCATAAGTGTGGTCATCTTTTGAGCAGACATCACCAGTCATGCACAGTTTGGGGAAGCTGATAACGATCCATTAGGGACTAATCAGAGATTCACTTTCACCTGCGATTTGAACCCAACTCTCTGGGTAGGAGGCAAGTGTGTTAGCTGAATGCAACACCTACAGCTCCTGTTCTCGGGCTGGACCAACAGGAAGAAGTGACAGCCAACAGTACTGTATTCAACAGTTGGACCAACAGCGCAGTATCCAATACCAGTTTGACCAGCTCCAGATAGATAGATAGAGTAGTAGATAGATATAGATACCATAGAAGCTGAAAGCCCATGAAGTTTCAGGAGTTCTCTGAGTGGTGGTGGATGGTCTGACCATTGAGTTTAGATGCTGGGTATCCCAGGGGCAGGCAGGTGAGCCTGGTCCTCCTGTTCTGTTTGCCAAGAGGTATATTTGTATCTTACTGTGTGTGCAATAAAATAGTCCTCAGGGTTATTCTAGAGCAGTCGTTCTCAACCTATTTACCATTGCGGATCACACATGCCGCTGTCTATGTGTTATGTGAGTCGCATCCACACAATATATATACCATCTGTATGGCCCCAAGGATGTCACATGGGCCATGCTGATTGGGTTGCAAGCAGCCCGTGGGCCGTGGGTGGGGAACCACTGCTCTAGAGGATAGATAACAAGCTAATAGGAAGTAAAATGTTTAAAAACTCCTAAATAACTTTGATGATGTTCCTCCTTATAAATTCCAGAGGTAGCTGTTTCTCAGGGAATAAGTCTGCACTAATGGTGTGGCTGCATCCCAGGGTTTGCTGGGCTAGAAATCTGGAGCTTTCATCTGAAGCTTGTGGGCCTGATTCCCAATACCTGTGGGGGAGAGAGTTGGCCATATATTTGTCACCAGCAGCAGGCGGAATGTACACACACCATGTCTTCAACACTGAAAAGCATCTGTTTGATGCATCACAGTGGAAACAAGAGAATAATGTTCCTGGCACTCAACACCAAGCAGGAATACAGAATGGAGGATGAATCTAAACAGCAGCTGCTTTCTTTAGGGGCTCTGGTTTGCACTGCCTCTTTCAGAGAGCTCGTAGGTTTTTGGACTGTGTGACCTAATGAACGTTGACCCATGGTGGTGAGCTTTAGAGGGGCCTCAGATGAATATTATTCATAGGGATCCTGTGTACATTCACTGTGTTCAGATTGCATAAATATTGGGGAGAAAGTTCCATGTGGCAGATGGAGCAGGGAACAGGGTGTCAGGACTCCTGGGTTCTACTCCCATCTCTGCCACTGTCTAGCTGTACGGCCTTAGGCAATTCACTCTTCCTCATGTTATCAGTCTGTGAGACGGGGATAATCATACTTCTCGTCCTCCATCACAGGGGTGTTTTAAGGTTTTAATTAACTTACGCTTACACGGAAGTGAGAACGCTTCGCAGGAAAGTTGCTTTAGGAGTTATTATTATTTGTATTATCGTAGTGCCTAGAAGTGTAAAGTTTATTATTTTTAAGGTGGGGAGGGAAATGAAGGAGGAGAGGCTGAGGGATCTGGGCTTGTTTAGTCTGCAGAAGAGAAGAGTGAGGGGGGATTTGATAGCAGCCTTCAACTACCTGAAGGGGCGTTCCAAAGAGGCTGGAGCTCAGCTGTTCTCAGTGGTGGCAGATGACAGAACAAGGAGCAATGGTCTCAAGCTGCAGCGGGGGAGGTCTAGGTTGGATATTAGGAAACACTATTTCACTAGGAGGATGGTGAAGCACTGGAATGGGTTACCAAGGGAGGTGGTAGAATCTCCACCCTTAGAGGTTTTTAAGGCCCGGCTTGACAAAGCCTTGGCTGGGATGATTTAGTTGTTGTTGGCCCTGCTTTGAGCAGGGGGTTGGACTAGATGACCTCCTGAGGTCTCTTCCAACCCTCATTTTCTATGATTATAAGATACATTATTGAGGTTCTCCAGCTAAACAATTCGGCTCACGAGGGGCCATGGAATGTCTCACTCCTGGGCTCCTCTGACAGACCAGAAGCGGGTCCAAGTGTTCAGAGTCACTAACGGTCGGTGAGTCTGTTGTTTTTAGAACAGGCTGTGATGCTGTGAGGCTTTTCTCTAGCTGCTGCTGCTTGAAAGAAGCCAACATGCATATGCCACGAATGAGCTCTCGTGCTTTTGGAAGTTCAACGCTGGAAGAGGGCGTGTTAAAGGCAAAATAGCCAGGATCGTTGGCATTTGGTCTGTTATGGGCTCCGCTGGTGCTCTTTACCAACACCAGGAATCAAGTGTCTTCTCCTTTATTGAGAGTTTCTGGTTGGACCTTGAAGAACATGTTTCCTAGGCGTCCTTAATGCTTTGCCACATGACAATGTTGGAGTTGTATAAATACTGTGCAGATGTGCGGGGGAAAGGCTACATATGGGGAGCCCGTGAGGATCAGGTTGCTAGAGCACTTCTGTATGTGGCACCCCCTTTCCTAATCATGCATAAGCGCTCTGTTATTCACTGCAGCCCTATATCTATTTTTTAAAATTTTTATTATCCTGGCAGGAGAGTTGCTTCATTAGGGGAGCGGAGCTCCTGACTAGAACGGGGAACGGCAACAACAAAAGGATATAACTATATAAAGTTATGTCAAAAAACCTTCACAAGAAAAACGGCTGATGTTGGAAACAGCATGCATTAAAAATTCAGAACAGGTTGGGAGAGGGGTAGGAATGGAGAGACAGAGAAACAAATACATACAGAGGCATAAAGAATAAAACACTGATTGGTTTTATTTCTCTTAATAATAATTTAAAAATATGTTTTCCCTTGGATTTCAGTGTAGGTTATCAGGGATTTAAATATCCACTTGGTAAATGGATGGTCTATCCCACCCCACTACCCACTGGGTGGGGGACCTGACCCTACTACCAACTACTCAGTAATTGGGAAATTTGACCCTTCTTGCTACTGAACTGTAATTGGGTAGCTTAGGCCAGGAGTCATTTTGTACCTTGACCTCTCCTGCGACTCATGCACAATGAAGTCATTCCAGCTCATGCAGCTAAGCAGGTAAACTGTTGATCAAGCTACCCATAGGTTATTCGGTAACCACACTGCTCATGGAGAATCAGATGAGCCAACCATCTGCCAATCGGTGAAGTAGCACCTCGATTTTTACGAACACAAATTGTACCAATGGCCAGTTATACAAGCCATTATTCCCAGTGGGAGAGAAAAATAATGTAAGGAAAGTGATGTTGATGAAGAGCAAGTTGGCATCCTGTCTCACTGCAATGCCTTCAGTGCTTTGGAGAGTACTTTGCAGTGGTTTGAAGGACAGGAAGAAAGTGAGGTGGTGTACTGTACTGCAGCTTATATTTTGAATTTTTTGATTTTTACAGTCTCCTCAATCTCCAATTAGTTTATAAAATAGAGTCTGGTACTTGGCAGTCTGCAAGCAATCTGGGTACAGTTAGAGTCAGATCTCTAGCTGTTCGGAGTGGTGTGGGAGGGGTGGGATAGGACAACTGTATTGGAAGAGGTGCTCTGCACAGCACTCATGACTTCTGGCAGGATGAGTTTGCCATTTTAGCCAGATCTCTGCTCCGAGTTGGGGTTGCAGGGTCCTTCTGGATGGTCTCTTACATATATTTGTTTCCTCATTTAAATGTTTGTAATCAACAAATGCCTCCATACACCATATAACAGAGGCATAATGCTCTGGGTCCAGTCCCCAGAGGGTGGCTGTCCCAAAGCCTGACACTGCAGTTAGTGCTAATTGACCCCTTTGACCTTGTTAGAGAGGCTAAGGTCTGGGTGGTCCCTTCTCATGCTAGAGCAGGTCTGTCCAAGTTAGGGATGGTGCACGATGCCAGGGCAGTGCTGGGGAAAGGTTTTTCTGCTGCTACCTGAATAGCACCTGGTCAGTGGACAGAAAGAAACCTTCGGTCACCAGTGCCATCAACCTGATACATTTCACCTGCACTAAAGTCGCATTAAAAATGCAATAAAAACACGACAAACCCACAGATGCACAAGGGCATGCTGAGATGCCTCCTGTGTGGAGAGAGAGCCATGATCACAACCTGTCATGGTGCTGTATTTACCTGCTCACAGGGTGGGCAGACAGATGCCTCTGGGCTGTGGCACAGTGTCTTGGTAGCATGGGAGCCTGGCCTCGTCGCTCATCTCTTATGGCAGCTGTTCTCCTACGTTTTACAAGGCTTGTTTGTGCTTTTGTAATTATAGACTTGGATAGACTTTTTGCCAAACCAGTTCTCTCCCTTTCCCGCTCCGGTTCCAAGTGCAGTTTAAAAACAAAAGGAGAGGGTACAAATGATACAAGTTCCAAGTGATAAAGTGAGGGGGAAACCAAGCTCTCTCTTCCCAGGTAGTAGATCATCAGCATAGCCCTCTCCCACACTCAGACAGCTCCAGATTAAAAAGGGTCCCCAGAACCAAGGAGATAAAAAGCGGAATCTGCTCCTTTAACACTTTGAGCTTTATTGCATTAGAAGTAGTAGTAGCAGAGCTATGTTTAATAAATCCTTGGATCTGGAGAGTGCATCAAACTCTGCATGCTATTAAAACTAAGTGCCTAACGCTACTGCCCTTCTATTGATCTATTTATCCATCTGTCTGTCTCTGACTTTTTTGTATCACACCAACAGGGTACTAAGTCCTTTATACTGCAGGAAAATCAGATCTCTGCCCCTCAAAGGTCTAAAGTCTTTTTCTCCCCCCTTCCCTCCACATATCTAGCCATCCACCCATCCCTGTAGATACAAACAGATATCCCCATCTTTTATATATGTTTAGTGTATGTGTGGAGGGGTGTCGTGCTGGACACACAATTTGGTTTCTCCCTTTTTGTTTCCTTAATGTGACCACAGCACATGCCATGGGATTTTTCTCTCCTCTCTCTTGCCTCTGTTTGTCAACTTTCCCTTCTGAGCTACACAGGAATGGAAAATTATAGATGCCCAGGTAACAGCATTCGATGTTCCCCTTTTTTGCAAGTGCACTGAAATCCTAATGGAATGGGGTGACTGGAGAACTTGTGCAGCCCTTAGGGTAAATCTGTGGAGTCAGTTTTTACCCTGACAGTAAAGCCGTGTAGCCACTAGTGTGTTATAGGCTCAGTGGCCCCTCATAGCATGATCTCTAGACGGAATCAGTTTTTATTGCTCATCCTGCAATGGCCTCTTCAAGGGAAGCAGTGGCCAGGGTAGGGGTTGGGAGTTATTTAGAGGTGCTGCTGGAAAGGATTCGTTGTGTATTGTGGTCAGCTTAACACCTGTTCCATTAACTGTTTACATCAGTGCTACTCAAAGTGGTGGTCCGCGGACCAGTGCCGGTCCGCAAGCCATCGGCTGCCGGTCCGTGCACACACTGGGGAAAAAAGTGCTGGTCCCCACATCAGAGAGCTTGAGAAGCGCTGGTGTACATGCTATAATGCAACACAAACTAAAGGGGAAGGCTTTATGTACAGCCAGACACAGGAGCTGTGGGAGTCCGGTATTTTTAAACTCCCACTGCAGTATCAGTTCATGATGCCTGGGTAGTATAATAACTGTACGTATTTATTCACTGTCTTTCTACGCTGCAACCGGGGGCAGGGGTGTATGGCAGGGTGGAGCAGTGGAGTCAAAACATTGACTGCAAAAATTGGGGGGGGGCAGGAAATCTATTTTGAAGTATAGCAACAACCTGCTCCTCTTTGCATGTGTGTGTATGCACTCTCTCTCTACACACACACACACACACACACAATTCCTCTCTTAATATTAGTTCACTTTACCATTATTTTATTATGATTTATAACCCTGCCCCCAAAAGTTCTTCAACAAGGTATTGCATGACAGCAAGACAGGTGTCAGGACACAAGCCAAAGACACGGCTTTCTGCCCAAGCACCAGTTTGAACTTCTTCTTTTTCTTAAGCCCCTAGGGAGCCCCATTTACTGGCATCAGAAATGGGGGTGGAGGGTCTGGATTTGCTCACAGCAGCCCTGACTCACCCAAAACCCATGAGTAAGTCTTGGGGCCCAGTTCTTTTGCTGCAGGGTATCTGAGGAGCTGGCAGCGGAGTCAATGGGAGTTACTTATCTCCTGCTGTGGGAGAACAGGGCTGGTATATTTCTTCCCTCTCCTGTTTGTTCTTCTGTATCTAGCCTCTGATCTCGCCTCTTACAAGAGATTTATTTAGTGATTGCACTTAAAGCCGGGCTACTCCTCCTCCTGGAGGGGAAGCACCTTTTGTTCGGGTTCTGCTCTTAAAACAACTCAACATTCAGGCTGGAATATTTTTTTTATTGCAAATAATGTGTCATTTTTCATAGATCAAAACATCATGGGGAAGGGCAGCATCACATTTGGGGAACATGGGTTTCAATGCCCAGCATCAATCGAACGATGCGTTTTCAGTTGCTTGTAATGTTTCTGTCTGTACCTGAAGGGAGAAATGACGAATTTCCACTCACTTTTTGTCATGCTGGAGCTTTGGTTTGTTAACTGTGCTGCTTTGTCTGGGAAACTTGCAGGGGTGAAGGGTCAGCTCCTTCTACTCCTCAGTCCTTGAAGTTTTCTCTTCTCCCTAGTTTCTCAGTGCCTTAGTTCCCCAAACCAGGCAGCTGAAAGAAGGAACCTGCCCTGCAGGCTAGGGTGGGATTTTCAAAGGTGCTTTAGGAAAAATGTGTATTTTTAAAATGTGGGAGTGAACACATTAAAATGATGATTTAGGGGTTTTCCTCAACCTGCTAACACATGTTAAAACTACAACTGCCTTCTCTATCCTAAGATTTCAACATGCACAAAAATATATCTGTTTTCCTCGTGTGGACATAGCATGAGGTATTTTTCAAAATCCTAACTCCCATGAGCAGGGCACCTAACTCCCTTAGATTGCTTTGAAAACCCCAGTCTAGATCACTGCCAGCTGTGGAAAGAAGAGGAGAAAGACGATCTAAGAACATAGGAGAAAGTGAACCCTCGCCTCCCCTGAGAAAACGGCATTGTTTCTTTTGGGAGAGTCTGGCCCACTTTCCCCTAAGCTTGTCCCTTTTTACCCAGTCCACTTAGTGATCTGGTCTGCCAGCTCAGCCTGAGAAAGCCCACCAGCTGTCCCTGGTCACAGCTGTCACCCACCTGCCTCTGGCACTCCCTCATCCCTGCCTTACTGCTCTGTTGCAGCTATCTCTAGGGCTTTTCTCTGCCAGTGTGCAGTACTGGCAGAAAGTATGGATTTCCCAGAGCTGTGACGTTTTTCATGGCAAAAAAGGGTAATTTTTCCTAAAAATAACTTCTCCACCTCCCCCTTTACTGGACATGATTTAAGTGATCCTGGTGTAGGCAGTGAGGAATAAATTGGGTTGGGTGTTTTTCCCTGAGCAACATGGAGTCAGGGGAAGGCTATGAGCATTACATTGGGATTGAGGACCTGGCAAGGAATGGGGTGAAATGCTGCCTCATGTGGGGAAACTGTATCGTGGGGGCTTGCATTTTGCAGGGATGATGCATCATACCATGTTGCACTCATAACAGGCGGGATGACCAAAGAGGTACGTGATGTTGGCCAGCCCATTGCAGCAGGAAACTAAGGTGGCAGTTGTAGTCAGGCTTAATAAAAACCTTAAAATATAAACAGCTTGCCTGTGCAGTGGGGCAAAAGGTACCTCTCCTGGGCACTTGCTGTGGGAAAGGGGGCAGGCCAGGGCAGGGCATCCAGTGCCCCATGCTCCATTTGGTTATGTCGATCAGTCAGAACTTTATAAAGCTGCATGGGCCCAATCCTGCTCCCTTTTTAGCCAAGGCAAAGCTCCCATAGACTAATGTGAAGGATCAGGCCCTGCGTGGGCAAGTAGGTATGCAACTGAGCATGGCTTAGGGTGACCCTGTGGTGTGTGGGTTGAAGTGTATGAACGTGTGTTGGAGTCGGGGAGCAGCTGATATTCAGTCACAATAAACAGAGACGCCTCTTTCCCCCATCCCTCCGGAGGAGCAGGTCAACCATCTGGCTATTTTATTTATTAAATATCACCAGAGATGGTGCAGCTGCAGGAACGCGCTGCTCTGTCTCCCGACTGATGATTGTTGGAGAAATCAGTCATTTCTGGCAAGCAAAAACTGGATGGTGGGTTAATAGTGCAGGGAAAATACCGGCAGTGGCCAGTGCTCTGAGCATACCAGACATGACCTCTGGGAATCATAGATTCTGAAGGGGCTGCTGCTTCTCTGTAATGCGATTGCTTCTTTGTAATGGCCTCAACTCTTTCTTTTTTCTTTATCATTATTGACCATGGAGCATTGGCAGAGCTGGAGAATAAATAGTTCCCTGTTGGTTAACAACAGGCTTTCCACCAATTGGAACACAAGCTGCGCTCCATGTTATATTCTTTATAATCAGACTTTATCGCACAGCAGAAAAAGAAAAATCTCTCTCCCCCCCTGGAAAACAGGGAGGAGGGGCTATTTCCATAGTGAGAGTGGGGATAGGGGGTACACGGTTGGGTAACCACCAAAGGGACACATTTTCCTAAGTGGAGCTTTTTGGAAAATTCTGGCCCCTGTTGTAGGTGCTGAGTATTTGGAAATCTGGCCCTGAGCCCTTTACAAAATTTGTCTCCAAACCCCAACTGGTCTGTATCAGGCTCTCAATTTCTTTCTCCAACAAATTACACTTCCGGGGCTGCTGAGATCACTTTGCTGAACTGTTTGCAGTGGATTCCCGAACCTGATATGAGGCTCCTGTAACAGGAGTTACCTAGGCTTGGAAGCATTTGATTTTTATCCATAAATGTCAGTAAAGGTTGATTTCACCATATAGACACAAAGTGGTGAAAAAATATTTCCATTGACGATCATCTTAATTTACAGATAAAGTAAGAAAAATGCTGCTTCAGAACTTATTAGAGTTTGATTTGAGGATATTTATTTTAGATATTTTGACAATTTGTGTTTTACCAGTGATAAAGCTTTAACTTTTTGAATTTCAACACCTCCTGTCATTAAATAGTTATTGTCTGACCCCTGCATTGTCTCAGCCCCCCCCATAACGTCCTACAACTATGAACATTTAAATCCAAATTGAAAAAATGCTTACAAATAAACATTGATATTGTCTGTCAAAATTCTAAAAACAAAAGAAACCGCAACAAACCTTCCCATTCTGCCAAGCATAGAGTTACCCTAGGAGAATTTATCCCTCCTTGGTTTAGCAAGAGCATGACTGAGAAATGCAGTCAAGAAGTGTGGGGGAAATCACACTAGAAAGTGATCTGGGGGAATCCCTGGAAAGGGGGCATTCTGGGGGCTGTGGGAGAAGTAGCGAACTCCCCCGAGTCCCTGCTTGTGGGGTTCAAAAAAACCTTCCCAGGTCTAAGCTCCTTCCTTATTTCGCTTCTTGCCTTTTCCCTCCTCTTGTCTCCCTGTTTCTTCTATTCCGCCTTTTTTTTAATCTCTGTTTTCTTCTCTTCCTCACTCACGGTCTCCCCATTTCCTCTCCTTTTTCTGATTTCTGTTTTTCCTTCCCCCTTTTAAAAATTTCTCTCCTACCCTTTTCTCTGCCTTTACGTCCTTTCTCTGATTGCCCTTTTATCTCTTCCCTCTCCTCCCTAGCCCCCACCCTCCCCAGCC
Organism: Lepidochelys olivacea; assembly: GCF_965140295.1. Taxonomy (NCBI): domain Eukaryota; kingdom Metazoa; phylum Chordata; order Testudines; family Cheloniidae; genus Lepidochelys; species Lepidochelys olivacea. The sequence goes on from NC_140428.1 coordinate 21,155,436, forward strand.
TTCCCTTCCCTTTCCCTATACCCCTATCCACCTGCCCTCTCCCTATTCTCCATCCCCTCCCCGCTCCCCCATGCCCCTCTCCAGCTCCCCGCTCCCCCCTCCCCTCCCGCTGCCCGCTGTCCTGGGCTCCTCCTCCATCATCACGATGGTTTTCGCGGGTCAGCTGCTGCCTGGCCAGCCGCCGGGGCGGGGGGCGGCAGCCCCTGCGGGGCGCCCGGCTGCAGGCTTGAGCCTGGCGGCCCTGCCTGGCTCCTGTGCGCCCCAGCGCCAGGGCAGCCTTGTTTGCGCATCCCTCCACCCCGCGGCTGGGGCCGGGGCCGGGGCCGGGGGGGCCGGGGCTGGCTCCAGGCTCCTGGGGGTGGGAGGTGATGATTTTCCAGCGGGTATTTGTCAGGTCAGAGTCTGCACCGCCCGCCGGGCTCCGCGCCTCTCTCCCCGGGTTATTTATTACCTCTCCCCCGGCGGCTGCGCTGCGGCTCCGGGGTCGCTGCCAGCAACCGGCGGGGACCCGGCGCAGGGGGTTTCCAGAGCCACGACGAGGCGCAGGGACAGCCCGGGAAGGTTCAGCCCCAAGCACAGGACAGAATCCCCCGAGCGCCCAGCCTGCTTCCCCCGCAGCGGCCCCGCTTGCCCGTCACCCCCCTCACCTCCCGGACCACTGCCCCAGCCCTAGGCCCACCCCCAAGCTGTAGCTGGGGCCAGGGGTCTGCAGGCAATTGCAGCCCCTGGTTGGGCTCAGATGGTGATCAGCCCTGGGGGACACAGAACAAAGTTAACCCCCTCTGTTCTGCAGAGACCAGGTGCAATAACATTCCTAGAAAGATCTATCTATCTATCCCCATCCACCCCCCATCTATCTATCTATCTATCTATCTATCTATCTATCTATCTATCTATCTATCTATCTATCTATCTATCTATCTATCTATCTATCATCCCAGACCTTTTTTCAGAGTAACAGCCGTGTTAGTCTGTATTTGCAAAAAGAAAAGGAGTACTTGTGGCACCTTAGAGACTAACCAATTTATTTGAGCATAAGCTTTCGTGGGCTACAGCTCACTTGAGTTAATTGGTTAGTCTCTAAGGTGCCACAAGTACTCCTTTTCTTTATCCCAGACCTTGATTATCTGTGCTGCGCCCTGTTACCCCAAACAGGTTCATATCCTTTTGGCGCCTGTTGCCATCAGAACCCCCTCCATTCTCCAGTGTCACTCAGTGTCCCCCTTGCATGCAGGTACGGGTGTCCTGTGTGACAGCTGTATCCTGGGATATGCATGCAGGGTGCTGTTTGTAAGCGGAGTTAGGCCAGACACACATGGCGACACTGTTAATTGTAGTTTTACTGAATGGTTAGGAGTAAAGTTGAATTTTTTATAAGAATAACGACTGCAGTGCCCAGGCTGACCTTATCTGCAGTTACTGGCTGAGTTATGCTCGTAGGTACCTTTATTCCAAGTGCTTTTCAGGCTTTAGTTGACATTTCAGCTTGTTCATTTCCTGGCATGCAGCTTTCTAGTGTCCCCCTGAGCCTTTGTGTCCCTTGTCAGAAGGGGATGTGAGTGGGGTCCTTTCAGTGGGCATCATCTCTGGGGTTGTGGTATGTCTGCTTTAGATGTTGAGAGCCTGACACTGGAAAGTGGAGGAAAGACCTGATTTATTGGTTAGCTTGTTAGAGGGAAATGCCCCTGTTTTACAGCAAGTTACTACAGCGTACAGGGAAAACACTGTGGTAGTCGCGTAGAGAAACTTGTGTGGGGGATTCATTTTTAGGACTCTTTCTTAGCTGTTGTCCTGGCCTGCCCCTAGAGATCTTGGTGAGTTGTTGAGTGCTGATCGTTCTGGGCAGGGTCAGTACTGAACCCAGTCCAGCAACATATCTGCTTGGGGCCTGATGCATAGCAGACATGCAACTCATAGGCACAGCCCATTCCGACTTTCTGGCTCTGGGATTGCAGGCAACTCCCAGCTCATTCTTCCCCTCTGACAGCTTGGGCCTCTGCTATTGCTAGAGGCCTTTGAGACTCAAAACCCAGCCCTGTTCCAGGGTGCGATGGGCACTTCTAAAAAATTGGGAGCTACGGAGTAAATGTCTCCCTCTCAGTCTGGAATTTTCCTTTCTCTCTCCTGCTTAGAGGAGACAAAGTAAATATCGTCTCCCTATTGTTTGGCTGTATTTCTTTCCTGTTGCTGCCTCCTTGTCTGCAGAGCCACTAATGTCCCCAGCGCTCCTGAACCCATTTATTTTCCATCCGCGGCCTGCCTGCAGCAGTGCTAATATGTCTCAAAAGACTTTGCTCCTTGTTAATTACAGTGGGAGAAGCCCTCAAAGCCCCCTGGGGTGTATTTGGGCTGGAAATTAAACATGCTGGGGAGTTCTGGGCACCCAAATACACAGGAGAACTGACACAGGAGAACTGGGGGACTCTGTTTGGAGGCAGAGGGACTGTGATTGCAGGTGAGAAGTCATGGGAAATGGTAAGGAGGGGGATGGTTAGCAGCAGTCAGAGAACAGCTAATTATCCCAGGCTCTTGCTTGTTTTCCTGATAGCTGGGCAACTTTGTCCTTTGATTTTCATACATTTCATCTTTTGATTGGCTCAGGGTTCCAGGTGTTATCGCAGAAGGTTCTGGGGAAGCTTCTGGAGGAGGTGTTCTGAAGTGGGGTTCCTGGAGGAGTTTTCTGTGAGATGCTAGAGGGGAGTTCAGAGTGCTGTTTCCCCCTCCCAGGCTGTGTGCATGTTCTTCATGTTGCCCTTCAATGCCCTCTCTTCTTTACAAAATACATCCTAAATGTGCTGTCCTTTCTCACACAAGTTCCATGGAGAGCTGAGCTGGGAGCATATTTCCTTCCCATTTAAAAAGCGGGGGGGGGGGAGGGGGAGTGTGCACCAAAGTGAATTGAGAATTTGCAATTGTGAGTATTCACACCACAAACCTACCTCTTCCATAGTGCTTTTCTTCATTAGAGCTCAAAGCAGTGTACAGAGGAAGTCAGTGTCATTTGCCCAGAGTCACTAGCCAGACAGTGGGAGAGCCAGGCGTAGAATCTAGATCTCTTGAGCCCCAATCCAGTGCTCTGTCAACTACACCACACAAGATAGTTCCCTGTGTGGACACTCTTATACTAGAAGAACAGTGCCTTTTTCTGGTTTAGTTTATGGTTATGCCGCTTCCAAAGCAATATAAACTAAACTGGGAAAAGGCACTGTTATTCCAGGGTAAGAGTGTCCACACTGAGAGTTTTATGGGTATAACTTTAGCAGAGCAGCATCATTTTGCCAGTAAATTTCCCTGTATAGACAAGCTCTGACTCCTGTGGTATCCCTGGGATGTCATAAATGAAGGCATCAGTTTCACTAAGGAGCCAAGAGTGGAGGAGGGGGTGATTAGCTAACATGGTGGTGAGCCATGTTCCTTTGTACTCTGTGATCAATCACAGTCTGAAATTAGACTGGCACCTAGACACCATAGTAATGGGCAGTATAGAAACACCATAAATTTGATAGATAGATAGATGTGAAGCATCCGCTACTCCCTAAACAACCCCCTCTCCTTAAGCCCAAATGCACAACTGATTAAAACATCCAGTCACTCTGGCATCGTGAAGCCTCTGACTCCAGAATGAAGAAAAAGTTGCCTTCATCCAGTCACACACATTCTTGTCAATTCTGCTTTGATGCTGACCCTGAGCATTGCACTGAACTGTGTCCTTTCAGGACTGCTGATCCAGAGGAGACCTTGACACGTAGAACCTGCGTAGCACTGAACCAGAGCAGAGAGAACAGGGGCTGTCTCAGTCCTCGGGATGAGATTTTGTTTGCCTTCCCTTTGAGTTCACTTGAAGAGGCACAGTAACAAATGGAAAAAGTACCTGTGAAATCAGAAGAATTGGGGAGAGAATGAAACCAGCAGCAGCTGCCTTTCCCAGGGACTAGAGATGGTCTGAACCAAAAGCCTGATCCGAACCCAAAGCAGAAATTTGGGGTGGGGTCCAAAATACAAAATTGGATCTGGACCCAAATTTTGCAAATGTAATGCACTGAACCAAAACCCTTAATTCAAACACTCCCCCAATTCTGGCAGCATGAGCTCGTCTTTAGGGGGAATGTGACAGCTGGCAAAATTATGAGAAACTTCAGCTATGGCTGGCAGAGGTGTGGGCAAAGCCAGAGCAGTTCTGTGCTCGGTAATCAGTGGACACTTGTTTTCCATTTTTTTAGGCTGAGGCTTGTATTTTTCATATGGGGCTTTTTGGTATGTGTGTGTTTTAAACAATAAAAAACATTTTTGAATGGCCATAAACCTCATTTTTTCTTTTGCGTAGTACCACTTGACCTCTATGCACCAGAGACATAAGCCATGCCTAGTAGCTCATTAGGCCATGCTTTCCCTTGGCTTTATAAAACCTTTCAGGCTCCTGGAGCCCCTTCGGAGCTCTAGTGCAGAGGTGGGCAGACTGTTTGCGCAGTCAGCAGTTTGAAGTGAGGGCAGAGCTGGATAGTGGGAAGCGCTGGTGTGTGTTTGTATGTGGGGAGCGGGGAGCAGTGAGAATGGAGATAGTAGGGAGTTACTATTGTGATTTTTGTCTACTATCGCAAGCTAAGCAGGATCAGGCCAAGCCTGTACTTGGATAGGAGACCTCCAAAGAACCTCCCTGCTGATGATGATTCAGTAAGTGTCAGTTCTTGGAGAGAGTGCTGAATGCCATAGCGTGTGCCTATGGGGTGCTGAACGTATGGGCATTTTCATCGGTTCTCCTTATAAAAAAACAACCCACAGCTCATGGCAAAAGATGAGTCTGTGCTATTAATAACCAGAGCATCAAGGACCTGAGCTCTGCAGCAAGGAATCCTCTCGTTGCCTGGATCCTGGATACCTTTCCTTCTGACTGACTGGCTGCTCCTGTTCATGTGGGCTGCTGAGACAGGTACTCTTCCTCCATGTGGACCACAGGTGAAATGACCCTGGTGATCCTCTGAATCCCTCCATCAGCTGTTTTATTTTTTACTTCTTTGAAACCTTCCCATTGGCCTGATTCTGTGAGGTGCTGGCTGCCTGCCTAAGCCTCTGCTGAAATCAAAGGGAACTGAGGGAGCGCCCCACGCCATTCAGCCTCAGGATCCCTGTTTCCAAAATGCTGTTCTCTTATTCTTCCCATCCACTGCCAGTATTACCGGTTGCCCTAACATCTTTCTCAGGCCCTGGATCCCATGCCTCTTTGGGGCATCGTTTGCTGGGGGTCCCACCTTGATTTTAAATGGAGAACGTGAATCTTATTGACCTGAAATCATATCTTACTAATCTATTAGAGTTCTTTGAAGAGGTCAACAAACATGTGGACAAGGGGGATCCAGTGGACACAGTGTACTTAGATTACCAGAAATCCTCTGACAAGGTCCCTCACCAAAGGCTCTTACATAAATTAAGTTGTCATGGGATAAGAGGGGGATTGAGAACTGGTTAAAAGGCAGGGAACAAAGGATAGGGATAAATGGTAAATTTTCAGAATGGAGAGGGGTAACTAGTGGTGTTCCCTAAGGGTCAGTCCTAGGACCAATCTTATTCAACTTATTCGTAAATGACCTGGAGAAAGGGGTAAACAGTGAGGTGGCAAAGTTTGCAGATGACCTAAACTGCTCAAGACAGTTAAGACCAAAGCAGACTGTGAAGACCTTCAAAAAGATCTCACAAAACTAAGTGATTGGGCAACAAAATGGCAAATGAAATTTAATGTGGATAAATGTAAAGTAATGCACTTTGGAAAAAATAACCCCAACTATACATACAATATGATGGGGGCTAATTTAGCTACAACTAATCAGGAAAAAATCTTGGTGTCATTGTGGATAGTTCTCTGAAGACGTCCATGCAGTGTGCAGCAGCAGTCAAAAAAGCAAACAGGATGATAGGAATCATTAAAAAAGGGATAGAGAGTAAGACGGAGAATATCTTATTGCCCTTATATAAATCCATGGTATGGCTGCATCTTGAATACTATGTACAGATGTGGTCTCCTCATCTCAAAAAAGATATACTGGCATTAGAAAAGGTTCAGAGAAGGGCAACCAAAATGATTAGGGGTTTGGAATGGATCACATATGAGGAGAGGTTAAAGAGTCTAAGACTTTTCAACTTGGAAAAGAGGAGACTAAGGGGGGATATGATAGAGGTATATAAAATCATGAGTGGTGTGGAGAAAGTGAATAAGGAAAAGTTATTTACTTGTTCCCATAATATAAGAACTAGGGGCCACCAAATGAAATTAATGGGCAGAAGGTTTAAAACAAATAAAAGGAAGTTCTTCTTCATGCAGCGCACAGTCAATCTGTGGAACTTGGTGCCTGAGGAGGTTGTGAAGGCTAGGACTATAACAGGGTTTAAAAGAGATCTGGATAAATTCATGGAGGTTAAGTCCATTAATGGCTATTAGCCAGGATGGGTAAGGAATGGTGTCCCTGGCCTCTGTTTGTCAGAGGGTGGAGACGGATGGCAGGAGAGAGATCACTTGATCATTACCTGTTAGGTTCACTCCCTTTGGGGCACCTGGCCTTGGCCACTGTTGGTAGACAGGATACTGGGCTGGATGGACCTTTGGTCTGACCCAGTATGGCCATTCTTATGTTCTTATGAACAAACTGCGCAGCACTTGACAGATAGCAAATGAGGTTGTGGCAGGGTTGGGTAGCTCAGGGGATCAGTAATAGGAGATGGAGCATTGAAATTGGCCATGAAAGTAGTGACTGGTAGAGGTTATCCTCTGATGGCTGGTCAGTGGCTACGAAAAGTCCAGTGACTCTATCCAGTTCCCAATGGACAAGTGTTCACATAACAAAACTATGGCACTTAACTGGAAACCCTGGATCAGTGTAAATCAGTCTAACTGCATTGGACCCTGTGGAGCTATGTCGACTTACCCCAGCTGTTGATCTGGTCCCCTGTTGGCACAGAGGCTAAGGATTGACTGGACTACAGGGTCCAACCTCTGTCACGGCACTAAAGGCAATTCCTCCAGAGCAGTGTTGAGGCCCCCTGGCCCTAGGGTGTGGGGGAAGCTTGTGTACTGCTGCCTACTCAGTGGAGAAATAGAGGATTTCCCCCTCCAGGATAGGAGAAAGCTGGACAAAGCGGGGTTCTCTGTGACAATGGACCTTTGTGCATGCATCAGATCAGAGTTTCTCTGCGTGGGTGTCCACTGACTCCTTGGACTTCTCCTTGGAGCCGTGGACATTGTCAGAGCTCTCTGCTCATTCTCCCCTTCTGGTTCCCTCATTCTTGCCCTATCACCTACACCTCCTTCCCTGTTTGTTCATTCCCCACCCTCCCTCATTCTCAGTTAAGGTCTAGGTTCTGTGGCCCCTCCGTGATCAGAGAGGCGAGGCCTTTAATTGCTTTCTGGGGCTCTGCTCACCATTCCAGGATTTAAATACTCTGACAACTTCCATCAGCATCTAGGGGTTGTGGGGGCAAGGGGAGAAGAAACGTTCAGAATGACACAGAAATATTCTCTTCTCCTTAAATAAAAGTAAAAGTGAGCTGGCCCTTCCCATTCATCCTCAGGTCCTTCACTCAGGCCTTTGGCAAGAGTCGGGCTTGAGGAAAGACTCCATCAGCTGTCAGCCTGCCGTGTACATTCTACCAATGATGGGATTAAAACACTGAAAATATTCCAACCAGAGCAGCAACCCCACCTTGTTTTGTATGTCAAGCAGGTGCTTCGTGCTGGAGGCAAGGTGAACTGATGTTGTTGTGGGACAGACAGCCTTATTTGTAACCGTGCAGAGATAAATATTTTAGCATATTGTCCAGGAGACAAGGATAATGTTATTACAATAGGAGGTGCTACTGCTTCTTTTATATAACAATAAAGTCTCCAGGGAAGGGGGATTTAAAGGCATTATGTTTGTTTCCTGCATGGAGAGAGAAGAGAACCACCTAGACTCTCTCCTAAGATGCAAGCCCGTTCTGGGTTTAGTTGCCCAGGACGGGGATAAAGGTGAGAGGTTCATGTTCTTAGCTGAAAAATATTTCAGAGTTTCTTCTGGAGCTTCCTCTGTACAATAATGATGATGGAATGTTTGAGAGTCCCCTTTTCCGTGGATCTCATTCTGCAAATAAAAGTATAGGTCTGGAAAAATGTCATTTGTGCCATGTCACGGTTTCAGGGCTGGCTGGGTTCTGACACCAAGGGTTTCTTGAGCATCAGTGCCTGACCCACCCCACCATGTGTGCCGATGGTCCTGAACACAACAGGATAGGGGGTGAAGAAGGCAAGCAGTGGGAGCCTATGTAAGGGGAGTGAGTCATGGGGACTCCTTCCACCCCTCGGCATTAGGGAGGGACAGCAACTGGCAGAGCTGTGACCACATGGAAGGGTAATTAGAGGAGCTGCCAAGACTCCTGTAGCTACCAAAGCAGCCGTGGGGCGGCTCCACATAGTGTAGCCTGGAGGGAGGATTTTGTCCTGCAACCAGATCCTACAGAACTCCCTTAAGCCAGCCCATTTACCTAGGCTGTGCACAGCTCCCAGGGTTTTCCCTGTAGTTAACGTCAATAGAATGACCCTCTGTTTGTAATGAAGTGGAGTGAATGGTCCACATTGTTTTAACGCATTTCATTGTGTGTGTGTCTATGAATGTATATGCCTTTATACAGAGAGACGGACACTATATGCATATAGGATTTCTCCTGGTAACTGCAACAGGTTCTTGTTAGTCTGGGGATTAGTCAAATATGGGACTTGATTTCCATGTTCTTTCACTGAGCACTGATAGGGGTCAATGCTGTTATAATTAAAATAATGACTATATGGGAACAGGAGGAGTTCTCGCAGTGAAATACAGTATTGTCACTCACGAGTTACACTAGCTGACCCCTCACAGGCATTAATGATTGGGTGGGGGGCGGGGATTGCGCTCAGTAATGTATGGATGTGTAAAGATTTTTTTTTGATGGAGATATGAAGATTATTTTCTTTGGAAATTAAAGCTAATTAAAAGCAATACCTTACTTATAAATGAATTCAGTTACTTTGTCAAGCCAATTTTATATCAGCCTCCTATGACGTTCCCATCTGCATCTTAATCAGCATTGTGTTTTAAAGTGCTTATATACAGGCACCTTGAAAAACTTCAAGAGTGGGTGGATAGGTAGATCTGAGTGTCTTTTGTGTATTTAAACTATGTTGTACATTTGATTTTAGTGTCAATGCTGCTTTAACATTGATCCCACAGTACATGGTTAAAATCACATTGCTCCTGAATGCACGGCACATGTAAGAAATGTCTGCATGTTTGATGTATTGGCAGTTGGTTTGATAAGTCTGCCTGGGTGACCATTTCCCCCTCCTCCCACCCCCCATAAGACGGCTCTAACTTAGTCCCAAGCCTTTCCTGCCTAGTGAAAGATGAAATACGTGATGGAACCTGAAGACAGAGCTCCCTGCCCCTTCAGCTGTTGGCACATCTGTTAGTCTGCTGGGGATGGGACGCAGGCCACCATATGGTTGAAATGTTAGCGACTGAAATTCTGATGACTGCTCCCATAAAGCTGGGCTTATATTTCAGCAGACTGTAGCTCACAACCTGATATACACGGAGTGTGGGTTTGATATTTTAGCTCTTCCAGGCTTTCTCAGTGCACAAAATATGGGAGACCTACTCTCTTTTTTATGCAGTGTCTATTTTGTGTGCCGGCCTGTGCGTCTTTATATGGATATGGCTAACAGCTGGTGACTCTCAGTGCCGGTCTGTCACTGCTTTGCTGTGTACGTGCTGGTCACTACACTATTGCAACTCCTTCCATGTTCTTATCGGTAGCCATCAATAACTCTGTGCTATAGATAACAGACTAGAGTTAGGGCCTATAAGAATAGCGTAATTTTCAAAATGCTTTTTTCCCCATTATACTTGCAACCTGCCTTTTAAACTTGGTCAGTCTTTACAGTGCATTTATTAGATTTAATTTAGGGCAATGTATGTGATGTGTACATGAGTCTGTGTGTATGTAATGTGTACATGCTTGTGCGGGCACTGTGAGTGCAGCACACATGTTTGTGCAATGGGTAACTATGGTTTGTGTGGGATGTCTGTGTGCAGAATAGAGCTGGCAGTTGTAAATAAGTCATGTGACAGACAAGGCCCTTTTCTACTTCTGTGAATAGATTAGTTATTTGTGAGCATTTGCTAAATAGTTTGGATGAACGATTTCATGCATCGGTCATCAAAGTTACTCGCTCTGAGAATTCAGAATTTGCCATTTGCAGGATGTGATTGGTCACAAGTCACTTGCTTTTGCTCCGATTGGAGGACTGAACCTGAGAAAACTGGAGAACTACGCCGACAGTGAATAGAAAATACTCTTGTTTGCTCACTAGTCCCCTAGTTTGGGGTAATGCAGGTATTCCTATGAAAATCAGCCATGCCCCAAACATTCCCAGACAGTCATTAAAGGGAGACCTGAGCATGATCAAACAGAAGGGCCATGAGCAATTGTGTGAGCATAGTTTTTGCCGTGTTTGACCAAGCTCTAATACTCTACATGTGTGTTCATGTGTGCGCAGTGCATGTCAGGGGGCCAATATGTGACTTGTGACGGCAGCACCTGTGTAGTTTGTGCCAGGTTTGCACTGTGCATGCACACACCATCGCTTGGTGTGGTACGGCAAAGAGGGAACTTCAGCCCATGCACCCAGTGAAGTCACGAGGACAGCCAGTAAGAGGTCACTTTCAAGCCGACGTATTGGAGGTTGGGCATCCCAGGTTGTCCTGCCGCATTTGATGACAGAGTTCATTTCTACAGGTTTCAGAGTAGCAGCCATGTTAGTCTGTATTCGCAAAAAGAAAAGGAGGACTTGTGGCACCTTAGAGACTAACCAATTTAGTCTCTAAGGTGCCACAAGTCCTCCTTTTCTTTCTAAAGGTTTGCAAGAGAACTGTTCAGTGGCCATGTCGCTTTGAATGTGATCCTTGGCATACGTAACCTCTAGCAGAGGAGAGGGAGGGGAAAAAGAGGCAGAAAGAAAAAGAAAAAACTGCTCTCTGAAAGTATGGCATCTCTGCCAAGAAGGAACCAAATGTTGCTTGGGGGGCCTTGTCAAAAGAGAGACGCCACAGAGAAGCTTTGACAGTGTGTGACAGAGGAACCATGTGGACATCGACAATGTCTGAACTGCAGTCACCTAACAAGGGAGGGCACTGACCAAGCATTTCTTTGGCAGTAACCCCCTAGTACAATCCCTCTATAAAAAGTTAGAGATGTACAACCTTGGGACACGAAGGCTCATTATTTTCCCTGGGGTCTGGGTATGTGTCTGGGGTGGTACAGAGCAGAGATGCTGACAGCTTTTCAAACCACTGTGGCTGAATTTCCCCAGAGTTTTCTTCCCAGTTTTAACCGCTAAATGTGTAGGGATGATTGATCTCTGGAACTGGAAATGTGATGGGTGATTTTCTTCCACAGATGCCCTAGCCCTGGTATGGTTTGAGGTGAGCTTTTACAGCATACTGACCCCCCTCCACTACCTTCCTCCCATCCCTTCCCATCCACTGCATCACTCTGATCTGCCCCAGCATTATTCTGCCCTTAAGACGAACTGCAAGGGCATGGCAGTGAATATTCGACCCTCTCTCCTTCTCCACATCCTGGCTTCTGCTGGGAAAATGAGCATCCCAGGGGGTACAATGCGGAAATTATGTCCCTCCCTCTTTATCTACCCCTCTCCCAGCTTTTTAAACTCCGGGGCAAACAGGCTATGTGCCCTTGACTTCTAAGCCTTTCCAATTGTAAGGGTACATCTATACCAGAGCCGGAAGGTGTAACTCTGAGCAAGCTCACGTGCCGAAATAGAAGTGTGGCTGCAGCGGTGGGATGGGCTAGCTGGCCCAACTATGATCGTGCCACTTGTACCTCCACAGGTACACTTCTGTTTTCGGCGTGCCAGCTTGATCAGAGCTAGCATGGGTAAAAATAACCTGTGCTGGAAATTCTACCTCCAGCTCCATTGTAGATGTATGTTCAGAATGAAGAGTCCACCTCCGTTCTCTTCCCTACTCTGGCACCTCCTGTGCAAGGATGTCAAAGCACTTTGCAAACATGTAATGAATTGTGCCTCACAGGTAGGGAAATTGTATCTCCATTTGACAGGTGGAGGAGGCTGAGCCCAGGGAAGCTAAGTGATTGGCTCGTGGTCACACAAGGAGGCAGAATAGCCAGGAATTAGGACTCTGGATTGTTGACTGCCACTTCCAAGGCACTCAGATACCATGGTGACAGTATAAAAGCCTAGCTAAAGAGATTGCTACTTTCACTCTGCTAGACATTTCTCTTAATAAATACTCCGCTGAGGTGCATGCACATTAATATGCAAACACTAATGAGGGGGGTGTACATACGCACAGACATACACAAATCCTCACGAACATCAACATATACACAATGATGAGCATCAGCTAAGACTAAATTAAGTGCTTTTTCTTCTGCCTTTCCACCCCAGTCTGCCCTAGTACTGTACCCAGGAAAGCCAAACATTGATACCATGTCACATCAGGTAGCCTCTCAGGCTGGCGGCTTAATTTCAGGTGTAATTGTAGTGTGGCTAGGCATACCTGTGCTAGTTTTAATATAGCTAGAATGGATAACAATAGCAGCGCAGATGCAGCGGCAGGGACTTCAGCACAGGCTAGCTTCATGAGTACATGCCCACCAGGGACCCTGAATATATACTTGCATTGCTAGCCCATGCTGCGACATCTTCCCTGCTATTGTCACCTATGCAAACTAAATTACCTGCATTACAATTACACCTTAACTTGCAGTGTAGATGTACCGTAAAATAAAGAAAGCAACGGGGGGGGGGAGGCGAATCCAGCAAGTATAACACTAAACAATGTTAGGTTTCAGAGTAGCAGCCGTGTTAGTCTGTATTCACAAAAAGGAAAAGAGGACTTGTGGCACCTTAGAGACTAACAAATGTATCTGAGCATAAGCTTTCGTGAGCTACAGCTCACTTCATCCGATAGTGACCTGTAGCTCACGAAAGCTTATGCTCAGGTACATTTGTTAGTCTCTAAGGTGCCACAAGTCCTCCTTTTCTTTTTACTAAACAATGTTGGTATTTAAAAGGATCAAATGCAGAAAAGTTAAAGTTTTGTAGTCCAAGAAACAAATAGAAGTCAATACACACACACGGAACTCAGATCATCGTGGGCAGAAGTTCAAATGTTTAAATGCCTGTTTACATATTTTTGGAAATTCCTTTTATTTTGTTGTGTTTGCGTTATTCTTTTCTTACATCTTATCAGAGTTTTGTTTGATTAAAGCTCTTCATTGCACCGTAGCCATGGCAACAGGTTTACTTGAACAAATCTGTCTTCTGGGAAAGTAAGATTTAAAAGAAAAGAAAAACAAACCATAACTAACCATGATCACCCCTAGACTTGGCCCAGCCCTTGTGCCAGATCTTGGAGGTGTGAATGAATGTTTGCATGTGAGCGGGTGTGGTTCTCTGTGTGTGTACAAGTTTGGGTTTTGAGAGCAAGCAATCTGGGCACATTGTGAGTTGGCTGTGTGATATAAAAGACTTTTTTAACAGACACTGGTGCTGTTGTTAAGGAGCCTCATATTAAGGACAACATTATACCCTCCTTCTCTCTGAACCTTAATTCTTGTTGCAGCAGCCTTCTGCATGAGAGTATGCACGTGTATTTGTGTGTGATTCTGCATGTGTGTGACACTGTCTGCATGTGTATCCTTGTGAATGTCTGAATGTGGTATCCATATACTTATATAGAAAAGAATGTCTGTGTGTTTCTAGGAGTGTGTCTGTGGCCTTGTCTAGGTTAGGGGCTAACCCACACACATCTTTTGAGCTGCTATAACCATATTGGTTTAGAAGTGGATATAGTTAGGGTGGCACAACTTGCTAGTGTGGATGCAGTTATATTGGTATAAAGGTGCTTTTATCAGTGTAGATTATTCCCATAGCTACTAAGAGGTTGTACCACTTTAACAATATCAGTTTCTAAACTTACATACTTATAAGCAGCACAAAAACAGGATAGCCCAGCACTAGGATTTAAAGGTGTGTTGCTAGAACGTTAGCTCTGGCACGTTTGAAAAGTCTACTCTAGACCAAGCAGTGTGTCCTTTAACATGTGCTAAGCTGGTCAAGTTAAGCTCCCCACAGTCTTTCATTTGACCAGTTTAGCACATGTTAAAAGCAGTCTACCATGTCTACACTCAGCTCTTCCAACACAAAAGTTACAATGTGCTAGCTAACGTGTTCTAACTGCACACTTTTTATCCTTGTCTAGACAAGACCACTGAATGTGTCGGTGTGTGTGAGAATGTGTGTTAAGAAGGATGCCGTGACTTGTTCTTTTATGGTGTGTGTGTATGTGTGTGAGTGTGAGAGTGTGTTAAGGAGGATGTCACGACTTGTCCTTTTATGATACTAATTTGGACAGGTTGTTTAATATTATCTTCTTACTGACATTCACTCACTTTTGGTTGACCTAACCCAGCAATAGCTTCCAGCTATACGCAGCTGCCTGTGTATCCTGTTGTTATCGTGATTTTAGGAAAGGAGGAAGGGAAAGTGGGGTGAGTGAGCTACAAGCGTTGGGACAGCATCCAGCTTCAGATTCACACGTTGTGACCATTTCTGCCACGGTCTTTTGACACAATGTGTTTTTCCTCAGTAATGGCACAAATTAGAGTGGCACAAAGTGTGAGAATTTGAAACAAAAGGGAAAAAAAAGCAGGCTTTTTATTTTTATTTTCTTGTATCACAGCTTTGATATCCGGCGTGTCTCAGTGCAGTTACAAAGCGAATAATACACAACATCAGCAAAAGAGTGCCACTGGCCAGGGAGAAAAGATGCATTTTAGCATGGCATGTGGCCGGAGCTGTAGAGGAGAAGGCTCTTTCAACAAGAGTGATTGTTCAGAGACAATGCCTAATGTAATGTTGGCCTTAATATGGGGCTCCTTATTCCACTGGTGTCTGTTATAAAAGTCTTTGACATCACACAGACAACTTATAATGTGGCCACGTTCCTTGCTCTCAAAGAACTTGGCTGAGAAGGAGCACTTGAGTTGATTGATTGATAAATGTCATTTGGTAGGTTTTCACTTGCTGCTTGATACTGTACAATAAAGTCGGGGCCTGCTCCTGCTTCTGTTGAAGTCAGTGGAAATTTTAATGGAAGCAGGATCATGACCTTTGATGCTAATCTTTTTGAGATAGAGACCTCGGGCGTGATTCTGACCCCACTTCCCCCAGTGTAGCTGCACTTCGGTGGAGTTATCCTTGATTTAAATCAGTATGCAAGAGAGGAGACTCAGACCTCTTGTCTGCTAATATGTCTGCACGGGTCCATGCCCACCTGTGGCACTTTTCAAAGATAGCGCTCTGTCAATCATAGGTGCAGACTTTCCAATGTGCTGGGGGGTGCTTGACTCCCGGCTCTGCCCCAAGCCCCATCCCCACCGCACCCCTTTCCTCAAGGTCCTGCCCTTGTTCCACCTCTTCCCTCCCCATTCCGCCCTCTCCCCTGAGCGCACCACACCCTCGCTCTTCCCCCTCCCTCCTGAGCCTCCTGTAAGCCGCAAAACAGCAGATCGTGGCGGGAGGGAGGCGCAGGGAGAAAGGGGGAAGCACTGATCAGCGAGGCCTCCAGGCAGGCGGGAGGCACTGGGGGAAAGAGAGGAGTTGATAGGAGGGTTGCCGGTGGGTGCTCAGCACCCACCACTTTTTCCCCATGGGTGCTCCAGCCCAGAGCACCCACAGAGTCACGGCTATGCTGTTAATACACCCCAACTTTCTGGTGCTCTAACTGTGGAATTCTTAGTGTGTGGCATTGTCTAATGGAATGCAAGGCTCTCAAGACTGCAGACATAAGTCAATATACCTAGTAAATGATAATGCAAACTATCCAGGGTGTGGGGGGAGAAATGCATGCCCTGAATGGGGAGTTATTGGATATTTAGAGGGAGGGAGCAGATAATTTAGAGATAATATCCATGGCTTTCACATAAATCACAGCCCTCCTTCCTCCACTTTATTCTCTCAGAGCTGGGAGTGCCTAAGTCTTTGGGTTAAGTCTCCTGGCTTACAGATGACTTTTCTAGGGAAGGCGAATTTGGAGGAGGTGTTGTGTGAAGAAAGCTTGATGAGGCGAGATCTCCTTATGCCACACATGCTGTACCAGGCTGTTCTTGGGAAAGTATGGAAAATGCACAATCGGAGTGAAATGTGTGTTGTCGGGGGCGTTTGCAGTGTACAGGTTCAGGTTGGTGCAGTAACCTCACGTCAGCGTTGACCCTCTTTCAGAAAACAGGAAAGAAAAACATCTAATTGTATCCATCAGTGATTCTTTTTCATTCCAATAAGTTGATGTAAAAGATTGACCACTGTCTCAAATGGATTGAAAAGGGTAAAACCCAGCATTCCCCAGTGTGTGTGTGGGCGGGGGGGGGGGGGAAAGAGGTTGAACAGCAGAACCCTTCTCAGTGTCTCCACACCCCCTTCCTGCCCTGCCTGCTGTTGCTCTTGCTGCCCGGCTGTCAAAATATCTCCCCTAATGAAGCAGTCTGGCCTGAGGCTAACATTACCTCCAGTACTGATCCCGCTGAGCGTGACTCCGGCAGCTCTGCTGGACTGCTCGCATGCTGCAGTGAACACAGAGCATCACATGGCAGGGCTACACCTGGCATGCAACAAAAGATAAAAAGCCTAGCGTCTTGGCTGGTAGGCAGCCTGATGTCCTCTGGGGCAGGCAGAAGCTTGATTGGCTCAGGAAATGGTGTCATGGTGGTTGGACTGGTCTTGCTCCTCTCTTTCAGGAAACTCAGGGCAATTCAATAGCATGTTTCGGGGACAAACATATGCTTCCCGTACTTGATACTATCAAGGTAATTTTATGGAGGCGACCTGGGGAGAGGAATGAAGGAGAGAAGTTGTTGATATCTCTTTGAGTCACAACTCCAGGGATAAATATGGGTAATGGTTATAATACTCTGCCTTTCTCCAGCACTTCACATCCAAAGGTTTCAGAGCACTTCACAGTCATTAATGATGTAAGCATCACAACTCCCTTTGGGGAGAAAGTGTGGCTCCATGGTTAAGGCACTGTCCTAGGACTCGGGTTCAATTCCCTGCTCTGCTGTAGCCATCATGTGTGATCCTGGGCAAGTCACTTAGCCTCTCTGTGCCTCGGTTCCCCATTTATGCAGTGGGGTAATAGCACTGCCATACCTCATAGGGGTGTTGTGAGGATAAATGCTTTACAGATTGGGAGGCGCTTTGAGGTCTATTGATGACAAGTGCTATATAGGAATTATTAGAGTTGGGAGACTTGGGTACTACTCCCAGCTATCCCAGTAACCTAATCTGTGAACTCACGCACATCACTGACCCCTCTGTGCCTCTGTTTCCGCTCGAACTCTATTGTCAGTCTCGTCTATTTAATGACAGGGACTCTCTCTCACTATGTCTGTGTACAGGGTTTAGCACAATGGATCCCTGATCTCAGCTGGAGACTAAGTACTACTGTAATACAAAGAAATAATAACAACCAGTTAAACTAAGGAAAGTATTATCCCCATTTTACAGATGGGAAAACTGAGGCTGTGTGCATATAAATAACTTACCCAAGGTCACGCAGGAAGTCTGTGACAGTCAGTGATCTCTTTGCCTCCAGTTCTGTGCTTTAAGCACAAGACCATCTCTTCTCATAACTTGGTCTACACTATAGCTAATACATTGCACTTGTCTGGCACTTCTGATCTGAGACAGAAATAAAAGACCCTGAGCTTGATTCAGCCCTAAGTGATACACTCCAGAATGCAGGGATCCTGGCAATGGAAAATGTAATAATATTTGTATTGCAGTAGCATCTCGGAGCCCCAGTCATAGACCAGGACCCTGCTGTGCGAGGTGCTGTACAAACAGAACAAAAAGACAGTCCCCACTCCAGAGCCTCCTGAGTGGGGATTGCAGGAGGCAAGGCACCCATAACCTCTACTCCACTGCAAGACCAGAGCTGGTTAGTGCAGCCCCAAAAGTGAGCTGTACCTGGAGGATTCCCTGATTCAGCATATCCTCAGGCAGCCTCTGCCAGCAGGATCCCTATGGAGCTCTGACCATCCTTTTAAAGCTAACCTCACTTGGTTAAACCTGGGATGATGCCAACAGTGTAAACACTACCTGCCCTGCTCCAGGAACGAATCCCTCCTGCACACGGCACCCCGCACTGATGCATGGGGTTTACAGGATGAATCACGGCCCCAGCAGGGATGAATCTTGCCCCCAGACTTCCAAATATTTCCCAGCTTCTTAGTTTTAGCATTTGCAAGTTGCGCCTTCTTTGTATATGGTTCTCTGTGTTGTTCTGGTGTGTGTGAATTTGTCAATATCTTTCTGATCTGGTGAATCTCTTTACACTAATCCCTGAGAATTCTTCTGTGGAGGCCAGAGCTGAGCAGCATCAGGCGTCCCGCTGTTGAACTCAGCCATCCAGACGGTTGGACTCCAGCCGGTGTTCTTGTGCTTTAGTTGAGCTGGGGAGGAGGTCAGAAGGATTCATCCAGTAGTCAATGATGGTGCTTGTGAGAGTGAGAGGTTGATAGGACGGGCTATAGTGTGGACAGGCAGGAAGCATGGTTCCCCCAGTGCTGCCACCACACCTCAGGTGTGTGGGGGAGCTCAAAGCCCCGCTGCGCCTCTGCACAACACAACCAAAGTACTTCAGTTGTGGCCTGCAACAATGTCGGCTCTTCCAGGAATGAAACACCCATGAGCAGATAGACATCTGCCTATCGATGTCTTTCCATATAGGGGCTAGAACTGAGATTGCCACATTCATTTCACTTATGACTAACCCCAGATTTGAATTCAGTTCTGCAGAGATGAAAAGTGAGGGAAAGTACTGGGAAAACCCCTTGACAAGCCAACTTTTTTTTTAAGGTAAAGAAAAGGTCTCAGAATGAAGGAGGGCTTCATCACAGCTGTTTGCTAAGGGCTGTCTGGATGGATGGCAACACATTTGTGCTCTTAGGCAGGGTATTCAAGTGTGAATTCAGGGCAGTTGGGTCAGCAGGGTCTGGGAGCTGTAAAGAGGGGGTAGTCCTGTGCGCCCTCCTGGAGGAATCATGGAGACGTGGTTTCAATGCGCTGCGGTGTGCTAATTGCAATTCCAGATCAGCCAAGCCTACGTGGCAAGAAGGTGTTGCAGGGGGACAAGAGCAAATTTCCTGCTGGAGGGTTCCACCACAATGTTTGTACTCAAAAATATGGCCGCCCTGCCTTTAACGCCACTCTGAGATGCTCTTCTGTTGTTTCATAGAAAACTCCAGCTTTTCCTAGTGCTTCTTTCAGGTTGACTGTCCCCAACTTGTTTGGTGATAATAGCAGTCATGATTTCTTCTCAGCACTCTGGAGCAATCGGAGAACGTAAGAGCAAAGTGAGGCAGCACAAGAGCCTAGACGAGAGGGTTCAGGGCTCTGTCAATCTGCCCTCTGCATTAGAACTAGAAGTGACAATTGTTCCAGAGTTTGCATATTTGGGGAACAAACTGCAGCACTAACCTATGAACAAGGCTTGTGGTCAAGTAGGTCCAAGAGGAAACTGAGATCTAGCGCTTCCGGTTCCCTCCCCAGTTCTACCACTGAGACACCATCAGACAGAACCTGCTACCCTTAATTAGGTGGAGTGGTTCTTTCTACACAAGTATCCATTGATTATAGGGCATTACCCACAGAGCATGATACTATTCGCTGTGAGCAACAGGGTCGAAACACCCCCATGAGATCTTGGGCTATCTCACTTAGAGCCAGAATATATACCCTTTACCCGCACTGGTGAGCAGTTACAGTGGGACTGATTACTTGCACGGGTAGATTGCTCCCTCATGCCAATAAGGGGTTCACTGTCTGAGTCTTGACCTCTTTGGGCTTCAGTTTTTCCATCTGTTAAATGGACATAATGGCACCTCCCGCACAGGTGTGCTGTGCGGCTTAATTCACCCAAGTCTGTGAAGTGCTTTGAGATCCTTCAATTAAAGAACATTCCACAAGTGCAAAGGATGATTATTGTTTAGGAACTGCTCCACTTATCCCCCTTAACTCTGCTGATGGTTGATTGTCCTAGTAATGAATACACATCCTGTTGGTAGCAGAGCACGTTTAATCTGGGGTTACCCCTCAGCCCTCCACCCCCAATACAAGGATATATGTAGATAGAAAGTGTAGAGTGTTTGTTACTGAGGCGGGGTTTAGGTTCAGGGAGTTGTTGCCTTCTGTCACTGACCTTGCAAGACTTGTTGGGCATATTTAATGTAGAATGCTGGAAACTGATCATTTCTGATTGTTTTCTCTTCTTGATCACTTATTCCATCACAGCACATCTGTCCTCATTAGGCTCTCTGGTTTAGTGCACCCCACTGCCTCTTTGCACCCCAGTATAGGGAACCTGCTCCATCCTGTACAAGACACATTTACCCTAACAAATAAGTTACTTGGTCCTCAGTCATAATCTTCTCCTGTAGCTATTTCCCAGAGACTGCACAGTTGGGAAAGAACTCATGGCATGACTAGCATGACTCACAGTTAATTTATATTAAGGTTAATTTATATTAAGTCTCTTGCCCCTTGCCTCATGGGGAAGGAAGGATCTAACCTCCCTTTACAGGATATAGATTTTCGCGATAGAGTCTCTAAAAAGAACAAGTGTAAAACTGGAGAGTGTGTATCAAGATAGAGATCTAGAGAAAAATGAATATACGATGTACAGTGTGCATTTCCTCCTTGTCTTCCCTCCTTTAACATAGTAAGTGCCCAGAGGATTTCCTCCCTTCTCCCCCCATCCCCCCCATTCATTCATACGGCTGCATGTTGACTTTCCAAGGTGGCACCAGGCATGTGCAACCAGCCCCACGCCCTTTTGGCTGAAAAACGCTCAGTTTGGGGCGATGGAGCCAGCCTGTCGTCCGTCGCTAACCCCCCTCTCCAGGAGTGAGCGCTTGCTGCTCCCCCCCCCACTCTTTTGTGTGTGTGTGTGTGTGTGTGTGTAAACGCCTGTGCTGTTTAAATGGGCTAAGTTAGAGAAGCGGCGGCGAGGGGAAATCTTGTTTGGTCAGTCTCCGAACTGCACCGTGTGACTCCTGAGATCCTCTCCCCCTGTCTGTCCCGGGGGCGAGGGGGAGCCCGAGCCCCCCGCCCGCCACACGTAGGGACCTACGGGACAGGGGCAGTGCGCTGGGGGGGGGGGGGGACAAGCCATGTAGCGGCAGCATCCCATTAGGAGGGTGGTGACACAGTTGGTCTTTAATGATGAGGATTCTGGCCAGGAGGGGAAATGGACTCTCATCGTAGTAAGGACCGGTCATTAATAAAGCCGTGAGCAAAGGCAACGGCTCTGCAGCTTGCCGGGGAAAGCGGGGCAGCCCCGAAAAAAACTTCTTCTCTTGCCTGGTCAAACTAGTGGGGAGCGGGGGAGGGCGCGTTGGGAGCCACGGCGCTGTCCAGTTTGTGCAAGCGAGGGGAGGGAAGAGGGAGAGCAGGGGAGGGCAGGGGTTGCGGGGTTTAATTGTCATGATTAAATAAAGAAAAGCGAGGAGCCCGGTCTCCTTTGGCGCGGGGCCGTGTGGCGGGGAATCCTCCCGCGTGGTAGGAAGGTGGGTCGATCGGGGAGGGGGTGTGTATGTGTGTGTGTGTGTGGGGGGGATCAATAAGTGTTTTAAACCAAAATAATGTCTACGGCAGCAGGGACCGCGCCAAGATGTCAGGTATTAGTCCGGAGGGGCAGATCCGTGAGCAGCCCAGCGGCTCCCGGGTCTACGGTGCATTAGCCGCTCGGTGGGAGAGGGATCCTGGGCAGCTGTGCTGGGGACCCAGCCGCGGAGATTTGCGAGCGGGCTCCCCCGGGGGATGCTACCCGCCACCTCCGGCCCCCGAGAGCCAAAGGTGCTGCTGTTGCGGCTGCCGCTGCTGGCGCGTTTCATCCAAACTCCAGCCAGCGCGGGGGCAAGTTGCGCCGGAGACATCAGAGCCGCTGCGCTTTGGAGAGGCGAGGGCGCCCTGGGAGCGCGGCGGCACCATGCCTGCTATCAAGAAGGAGCGACCTGACAGGGAGGAGATGGCCCTGGCTGCCTTTAACCAGCCCATGGAGACCTTACCTGACTATCTGGCCCCTTTGGCGGCCGCTGCCATCCCGGTGGTGACCCCCCACCCTCCGGCTTACGACCAGATCTTTGCCCACCACCACCGTGCCTACCTGGGCTTCCACGAGACCCACCACCCCCATCACCGCCTCCCCGAGGACCTGATGCTGGAGCGCTTTTCCTCCATCCCGGATTTCCAGCCCTTCTTCGACAACGGCGAGCCCTGCATCGAGGTGGAGTGCGGGGAGAACAAGGCGCTGCTCTACATCAATAAGTTATGCCAGGGCAGCAAAGGACCCTCCATCCGGTACCGGGGAGAGTGGCTCACCCCTAACGAGTTCCAGTTCGTCAGCGGCAGGGAGACCGCCAAGGACTGGAAGCGGAGCATCCGGCACAAAGGTAAGGGCATGGCTAACGTTGCTCCTCGGGCAGGGGTGCCCCGTGGCACGGCTGTCTGCCGCGCACGCCCCTCTCCCCAAAGAGCCAGGCATTGTGAAAGGGGGAGGCTGGCTGCATGTGAGCATTGGATTGGGGGATCCCTCTGTGATCCCTGCCCCCCTCTTTTTAGTGACACCCCCTCCGACTATCAGATCCCCCCGATACCGGGCTCTCCTGAGCGGGACGGGAGCTTGGGGGTAGTCTAGAGGGAGGGGAGTGTCGGGGGGGGGGGTTCACCCGGCTGCAGAAGTTTCATTCAACGTGAACAGCAGAGGCTGAGCCATAAGGAAGGTTGGGGGAGAAATGTGAGGGGAGCTGGGTCTAGAAATGACTGTGGATTAAAGCGGGGCGGCGGCGGGGGGGGGGGTTACACTCGGCGGGGTTTGGGCACTTTTCTCCGCACCTGACACAGCCACGCAGCGTGAGAGGAGCTGGGGAGGCTGCCGGGTGCGCGGCGCTTCGAAATTGACAAAAGGGTGCAATTGCCGAAGGGCAGCAGCCCGGGGGCCGCACTGCTTTGGCGAGACGGGGCGCTTGATGCTGGGGTACAGGCCGGAGCGGGCAGCGCTCGGGTGAAGTAAGTGCTCGCGGGGCGAGGGGGGCAGATATTTCCTTTTGGGGGGTGCGTGTGTGTAGTTGTGTGTAGTTGTGTAGTTGTGGTTGTCTGTGCGTGCGTGAGTGCACAGTTGTGGTTCTCTCTCTGTGTCGTTGTGGTTGTTGTCTCTGTTTAGCGCTGGGTGAGCAGTGTGTGTATAATTGTGGTTTCGTGTGTGCGCGCAGGTATGTCTGTCTCAGTAGTTGTCCTGTGTGTGCAGTCGTGGTTGTCTCGGTGTGTGTACAGTTCTGTGTGTGAAAGAGTGTAGTTGTCTCTGTTTAGCGTTATCTGTGTGTATGGTTGTGGTTTTCTGTGTCTTCTTGTTATCCGTGTGTGTATAGTTGTGTGTCTTTATCTGTGTGTGCATAGTTGTGGCAGGGTGTGTGGGTCGTTTTATCCGTGTAGTTGTGGCTGTCTTAATAGTTTGTGTGTGTGGTGTTATCTGTGTTATATATAACTGTGACTGTGTGTGTGTGTTCTTGTCTCTCTCTGTGTATATAGTAGTGGCTGTCTGTGTGTAGTTGTCTCTGTGTTTGTGTAACTGGCTGCATGTGTGAGTGTGTGTCTGGAGAAGGGGGGGGAAGTGAGTTTGGAAGTTGTGAGTGCTTGAAGCAGAAATGTGCCGGCTTGTCACTCCAGTTGCTCTGTAAATGAGGAAAGGCACCTCGGGGGCGGGGGGGGTCCCAGCCCACCAGCTGGGTGGTGCGGGACCCCGGCGGGTCTGCCTTCTGCTGACAGCTGCCCGCCTCCCCCGCCTCCCCTCCCCCGGTGCAGCTGGACCCGAGCGGGGCCGTTCCAGAACCCGCGGACGGCGGGGAGGATCTGCGGGTGTCTCCGCAGGTGGAGAGCTGAGGACTTGGCTCTCCCCGGGCGCGCTGCACAGGGAGGCGGGGGTGGGGGGCAGAGGCGGAAAGACGGAGTCAGTGTGACATGTAATTAGCTGAGAGCTGGAGGTGTCAGCCCAGGGGTCTGAAGAGCCATTAGGAGGTGACTGACACCTCGCCTTGTTTATTGATCGCCAGAGAAGAGGGGAATAACTCCAGGGGCCGCTCTAATTATTATTATTCTCCTCATTTTTTATCACTGGGCTCCTGGCTGTCTTCAGGAAATCTCAGTCCCTCTGGGGTGAGTCAGGAGGACTGAGGTTAAATGGATGGAGGAGAAAAGGGCGCGCGGGGGGGGGGGGGGAGCTGTTTCGAGCTGCCTTGTGGTTTGCATTCAATATCTCCTCCGTTGCTTTTAATTGCAAATGCATCCCTTACCCGTGCCCAGAACGGCACCGGGGTGGTGTGTGCGTGGTGGGGGAAGGGGGTGGACATGCCGGTCTGGAGCGCCTGGTTGTTATGTTCATTAGTCATCTCTCCAGACTGCGAGAACATTTTTAACAAGGTTAGAGGGAAGCTAATGAGGGCTGCGCTGGTGGTTCTCTTCCCGATTTCTACAGGGTAGAAAGTTCAATTAAGGTACACGCACGAGCCATGTCGGGTGGGTACTGGTGGGAACGGGAAGAGAAGGGCTCTGTGAGTTTGCGTGGAAAGATCCGAGTTGCTTTTTCTGCAAAGCCATTTATTTTTTTTTACAAAACAGTGCTGTTTCTTTTTCTTCTCCTCCTCTGCATCCAGGGAAAAGTTTGAAGACTCTTATGTCCAAAGGAATCTTACAGGTACATCCTCCAATCTGTGATTGCCCTGGGTGTCGAATTTCGTCTCCAGTGGTAAGATTATTGCTAAAATATGTGTTTTAGTCAAATCTCCTCCCCCACTCTCTTTTTTCCATTTTTTTTTCTTTTCCTTCTTTAATCAGGAACTGTGATTTTAAAGGGCTAGGGACTGTCAGTCACTGAGCCTTCTCCAAAGTGCTGTTTTGCCCTGTGAGCATAGCTGCAGCCTTGTTAAATGTCAGAGGAAGGGGAGGTTGCAAACAGAGCAGCTGGGCAAAGCGGTGCTTAAACTAAAGGATGTAATGCAGAGTATGCATGTGTGATTGAGGGGGGAAACATCACAGCTATGCAAACTGCAAATCATTCACCAGCTCCAGCCTCACCCCCCCTTTGTGTGTGTGTATTTTACGGAAGGGTAAAGCAACTGAAACAAAGGAAATTAAAAGTACCCACATGTTAGGATCAGAATACTCATGTTATGCAAAAGGTTTATGAAATCTAGATAAATTTGAGAAGGATTAACAAACATATTTTGGATTTACCACCTCCTCCCTCCAGAATAAAACTTTTATAACATTCTCATCCTTGACAGTGATCATTGTTTTTATAGCTCTATTTTGCTTCACCTTAAACATTGAGTTCACTGTGCTTTCCATCCCCCCATCTGAGTATTTCCTGGGGACTCTTAAAATCTCATTATGTGTGACATCAGGATTTCCATGGAGAAGATGGTGATGTCATAAATACAGAGAGCTGCAGAATCAGAAGTGTGTCTTGCATAGAACTAAGACATTAAAAATATGTATAGCTGGGATATGTGTGTACACTGTAAACATACAGTTACAATTATTTTCATCAGTTAGAATCCTGTTTGGTTCACATTACTAAACTAAATCCTGGAGTTGGAAGAATCATTGTAACTGAATGCATTTTTATAATGAGAACTGTGGAAACAAATGCTATTCTGTATTTTTTTTTACCCAGAAGGATATTTTTTCTTCTGTTGTCTTTATGAGGTCATACATGGTAAATCTCCCTGAAAGTAGAGTATCTTTATTTAGAATCCCAGATTTAAATGATTCTTCTGTGTATATTCATATATATATGCATGTTTAAATGAAAAGTTGCTTAGAAAAATGTTAAGTAAGTGGCCTGCAGAAGTCAAAGCAAATATATAATCTGTATTAACTCTTTGAGAGCATATTGTGCTGTAGCTGTTTACACTGAAAAAGTCATCACAGAACAAAACCTAAAGATACTATTTATCTCACTATATAATTTTTCAATTACTATTTCACAATTAGTAAGTCACATCGGGTGAAATCCTGGCCCCACTGAAGTTAATGGGAGTTTTGCCATGTACTTTAATGGGGCCAGCATCTCGCCTAGGGTGACCAGATGTCCTAATTTTACAGGGACATTCCCGATATTCAGGGCTCTGTCTTATATAGGCGCCTATTACCTCCCACCCTTGTCCCGATTTTTCACACTTCCTATTTGGTTGCCCTAATTTCACCCATAACATTTACTACCATGAGTAATCTCATTGACTTCAGTGACACAACTCACAGTAGTAAGCACTATGCTGGGTAATTAGTGTTTACGGGGTTGGGCCCTTTGTGCACTTTTTTTTATTATTGACCCTGCAGATCAGAGAGGCTCCTTTACTTTAGTCCATGGTGTCTGCAGAGCACTTGCTGATGGTCTCTTGAGAACTGGCTGATCACATGATGCTGGCTGCTCCTCACTTCCAGCTGCTAAATTGCATTAAAAGACAGCTAAAACTACACTAAATACTTTCCTAAGGTTACTTTTCTACATAAGCAATTGCTGTTGTTGCCTTGGGGATGCTACCTGATTGCAAGTGGGAGGGGAGTTGTCTTGGAGACTATCTCCATGTTAAAATGTGGTCTAAACTGAAAAAGTTCGGAAACTCCTGATATCAATGGAAATAGGTCATTTAGTATTAGGAAAGGAAAAGAAAATCCTTCTTGACATGTCTCCCAGCCCCCTTCTCCCAGTGAGATGAAGTAGAAAAGGTTTTGACAGCAGAATAACCTTTATTCTGATTCTTTTAGCACAGCAACTGGGTTTTATTTTGTTTATTTTTGTGTAGCAATCAGCGTGCTCTTGGCATAATTTTCCTTACTTTGAGCGTAGCTCATGCTATGAGAAAGCTAACCATTATTTTCATAAGCTTGTTAAAACCATTGAGTATGTTGTAGTGTTCCAGAAAGACAACCTAAAGTTATTAAGAAATGACTGAAGTGAAAGATGGAGATAATTATATTTGATAAATGTGTCTTAATACAAGTCCTTTTAAAATAAAATGTTCTTTTCCTTTTTAGAAATTAAAATGTAAAAACAATGCACTTATATAGCATCTTGCATAATAGGGTCTCAAAGCATTTGGCAAACTCTAATTACTTTAGCCTTACCACACCTCTGTGTGGCAGGAAAGTGTCATTATCCTCATTTTAAAGATGGGAGTAGCTGAAGTACTAAGATGTTTGAGCCGTTTTGCCAGCCAGGACAGAAAACATTTTTGTCTCCCTTCCCCTAAAAAAGTCTGAGTGGTGCAGCGCCCCCTGAAAGTTGGAGTCTAGGTCGATCACCATGTTTGCTGGCCCTCAGAACCAGCTCTGGGTTTGGGGGTCTGATTTTCACCTGCAGCTCCCCTTGACTTAATCTGGAATTCTGTGTACTCAAGCCCCGATCCTGCAACAAGATCCATACAAGTGGCCTCCTGCGTTCTCATGGAACCGCACAGACTTGAGTGGGATTCTGCACAAAAACAGGGCTGCACTTGGTAGATCTCATTGTAGGACTGGAGCTTAAGTGACTTGCCTGAGGTCACATTTGCCTAGGAAAACTGCATCAGAACAAAGAACAGAATCTAGGTCTCTTGACTCCCAATCCTCCGCTTTAACCACAAGACTATCCTTCCTCCCTTGAAGGAGAACCTTATCGATGCTAACTTTACTCTTCTTTCTACAACCCAGGAACAAAAAAGTGAGTTACTGAGCTGTAGCTCACGAAAGCTCATGCTCAAATAAATTGGTTAGTCTCTGAGGTGCCACAAGTACTCCTTTTCTTTTTGCGAATACAGACTAACACGGCTGTTACTCTGAATGCATGGACCAAATCCCACTTGCCTTACTCACATGAGAGGTTCCTCTGGCACTTTACTTTCCTTTATCAGGCAAGCATGGTTTAGCTGGTTCTCTTTCCAGTGTATACTGGTAGTTTTACATTAAATCTGGAATCCCCTGACAGTGCGCTGTGGTATTTGCATGTACTATATATTCAAAGCAATTATGCTAGGAAACAGTTAAGAAATGGGGACAATTTATCTTTCCCTGTCTGATGACTGTGGTTTAAGAATCAATGAGAGCAGGGGGCTCTTAGCCATACTACACAGAACTTACTGTATTTTATATTGTAGATACAGCAGGAAAGTGTGAATTACACCCGTGAGACCTGGGTCCCTCTGACATGGTTGTATCAAGAGCATGCAATGAAACTGTGGGCCCCATACTGTCCAGGGAAGTTTATACTGCTGGGACTCTGGTGTAAATGAGATCGGCCTACTGTCAACAGGAATAGGCCAGCCAAGCTCATGAATTGTTTTTGAAATGGGGCAGAGCCAGTTGCTTATGGGTGAGTTACTCCTGTTGGGGCTGCAAGTTGAGAGCAGAATGACCCAAACACCTGGCCCCGCCCTCCCTTCTCCAAAGGTTACATTGAGTTTATCCAACTCTTCTACCCTGTCAAATGAATTTGTAACATCAAGGGCTTTAATCAAAATCAGTGCTTGCTCTCAGGCCCTGTCTGGGTCCTTTGGGGTCTGATAAGGGAGGATTGATTTGGAAAGTAAATTGCATATTACTATAAACCAGTTTGGGAAAGCAGGAGATTTAGGAGCTGGAGATTTTTACCTTGGGCCTGAACCTTTTACCAGCTGCTGTAAAATTGTTGGAAGCAAAATCAACCCAGTAAAAGGAAAGAAAGACCCCTTTCCCGCACAGCTTCTTGGGCAGGGTTGACAGAGGGGAACATGGCCAAACATTGCAAGTGAGCTCCTGTCTGCCAAGGGTTCAGGAGGGGTCATTGTTCTCAGGGTATCTCTCTGCCTGGAATGTGCCCTGGCCTCCCAAAGAGGGTCTGCGCAGCCCTCCCCAGTGCATGGGTCTGCAAGAATACGCGTGTGTGTGTGTGGGGAGGGGAGTGCTAGAGCAATGCCAGACCTAGCAGGTCACTTGTTTGGTGCCTTCCCAGCTTGGCTGCCCCTAGGCAGCTAAGGAACTGGGCTGGGACTTCTGATGTGGATCCCCCCTGCAGTGAGGTTGTGACAGGGGGTGCCCCCCCCCACACCCCTGCATTAGCACCGGGCAGGTCACACACACAGAGCAGCAGCAGCAAGGAATGCGGCTCGACTCCCTCCCCCACCCCCCCCGGCAGAGCCCGGATCGCTCCCCCCCCCCGTCGCAGCTCGTTTGCTGCAGCTGCAGACGGCGGCCGGCGCCTCGGCTAGTTCTGTGACCGACCGCTGGTTTCCTGCGAGGCGGAGGAGGAGCAGCCGCGTCTCGCCTGCTGCCGCGGCGTCTCCTCCCTCGGGCAGCGGCAGCGGCTCCCCCTCCCCGGGCGCGTCTGGGAGCCTGGCCGGGGCATCAATCAGAGCCGCGCGGGCCGAGCCCACCGGGCGCGTGGGTAATCAGGCAGACAGGCGGGGGCTTGCAGGGGGGTCACTCCGGGGCTAGGGGCGGGCAGACGGACCCCCCCCCCCCAGCCCTGGTTTGTGGCTTTCATGGACACAGGCGCTTGCAGGCAGAAAAAGCTTTGCCATTAGGTGAGTCCAGGCACTGCCCAGGCGTGTGTTCCCCGAACCCCCGGCCCCCCCCCCGGCTTTGCAATTAAAGGGGGCTGGAGCTCTCCGGATTTTATGCATCTTTTCTAAATCTTCAGCGTTAAGGAGAGTTTGCATTGCATAGGCCTGCACCCCGATTTCCCATGCACCCTCTATGTTTGTGGTTAAAGAGAGCTAGACACCCCCCCCCCCCACCACCCACTAGGTTCATGCACCCTCAATCGTTGCAGTTCAAATAAGGGTTTATTTTGCCCGGGTCTCTACCCCTGTGTTTTCCTGCTCATGCAGGGTGCCAGGAAGGCACAAAAATTTTTGCAGGCAGGAGACTCGTAAATTGCATACTTAGGTCTCTATCCCCCATTTACATGGATCCCAAATATTTTCAGTTAAGAATGGTTTAAATTACGAAAGTCTCTTTGGTGCATTCCAATGCATTTCAGCTATGAACCATTATTCAGCATTTCCCCTTAAACTTTCCTGCACATGCACAATGCCAAAAGCTCTCAGTCTCTGCAGTTAAAGGAGCCCCTAGACTGGATAGGCTTGTGCTGCTCTAGGTGTTGGTGAGTGTTTTTTCTGGCTGTGTCAGGCCCCCAAGGAAGGCCTGACCTGTTCACAGGTGACAGTCACCTTAGTGAAGTGGGGAGGGACGGGGGGATGATTTTGCAGAGGCCAGCACTAAAATCTCTGTCATTAGAGCAAAAGGGCTTAGATTTGTAATGTTAAGGATTGTATGCCCAGTATAGCAAAGGAGAAGCATTTTCTAGCATGAATACCCTTTGTTTCCATCACCAGCGTGACCCTTAGAGTATTTTTCATAATGACCTGAGCGAGGCTGCCTCTGCAAATGTTTTAGGATTTAACATGGGATTTTGTTTCTTTCTTTTTTTTCTTGCGTTCTGTCTTTTCACAGCTAGGATTTCTCTTTGAAAGTCTACCTTACCTACCGTGGGTTTGAAGTGCAGGTCACATGTAAAGATGGAAGAGCAGGCTTCTTAAAACCCTGTCGTGGCATAGGTGCAGTAAAACAAAAGAGAAATCCCAGTAAAATATATTTTAAAATCCCTCTACCTCTTTTCTTGAATGCCAGGCTCATGGTAATTGTGCATAACTTGGTCAGTGACGTTAATTCATTTGTTTATTGGGGCCCAGTTTTGCTGTTGATTTGGTATACATAGAGGGTGTTTGTTTTGTTTCATTTTGGGTTGGTTCTTGTCATGGCCACACAATTGTGTGTGAGGCTGGAAAAGATCTAAATTTTTTTTTTTTTTAATTTAGAAACAAAGTGTGTGGGGTCAGTTAAAGTTCCCATTGTTTAGCTCAAAATGTGTCAAGTACTGTGCAGTGTTCTTAGGTCAGAGGCAGTGGGGTTAGTAATACAGCTATACAGGGGTCTTGAGGTGGGTTTTCCTTGGATCTGTCCAAATGCGGTCAGAGCTGCTCTCGCTACCTACCCGGCAGAGTGACTCGGGTCATCTGCCCTTGGGGTGGAGAAGAATGCTATGCGGTGCCTCTGTCAACCTGAAGGGGTCAGAAGAGAGTAGCCAGATGGGGAAGTTCAGCTGCACTGTGATCCCTGCTGTTGGCTGCAGGGGGCTGGAATTTAGAAGCTGATCCAAATCTTGGGGACTTTTACGTGAGGTGAGGCTGTTCCAGTGAAACTCACCTGTATGAATAGGATGTAGCTTGCTCAGTGTCATGGCCGCTTTCTTGGCTGCCTGTGTGAGCAGGATTGAGCCTGAAAACTTGGTTTCAACTGAATGGATTGGGTCTTGGGCTCCTGTCTGAGCTTTGGAGTGCATGGATCCAGGGGTTTGCATGCAGGGAGCGATTTTCAGCTTTGCCTTTGTGTCCTTGGAGATTCCCTTATGACTGTAGAAAAAGCCCCTCTGGGAAGCGGATTTACATACATTTTATTCCTGGAGGCCCTTGGCACAGCTTGCTGGTTTTATTTGTGGTTTCATGCTGATGTGGAGTGTTGTGTTTAATCCGGCATATTTTAGTTTAGTTAGGTTTTGTTGTTGAATTATTCAGTTTAGTTTAGGATTTTTGTAATTGATTTATTTAGGGGACGTTTAAACTGCATCCATTGGACCAGTTTTCTGAGCCTGAGCCCCAGCGTTAACCAAAACACTCCCACAGCCCCAAAGGTTCAGCTGATAGATCCTTCTCCTGGACAACCCCCTTCAGGGAGGAGTCTGAGGAAAAACACTATGCCCCTGAGGGGAACAAGAGTGACTTTGCCTGACCTGTGCAGAGTTGAGTCCTCAACCCGCAGCCCCAAGACTTCCAAATGCAGGGTCTATGAACAAATACACATCAGGCGCTCTTGTGGCAGTGAGGGAGCAGGTCTTTAAACTTGCTGGATCCCGGGACCATACTGAGCATCGTAGAGCAAAACCTGTAGCTTGAGTTGCACCCAGAGGTGAATGAGAAGCCAGCGCACACCTGGAAGATGCTGCCTGTTTAAGTGGGAAGCTGTGTTCTATGCTAGCTGTTACTCCTGAGTAGGCTTCAAGGCCAAACCTTGTTCAGAATGCCTTACAATTACTCCGTTATAGTCCACGTGCCTTGGAGATTTTGGAAGAAAGTGTGGCATGGATGAAACATTTAATTATTATTTGTATATAGACGCGTAAGGGTAAGAGCAATGGGGTGGAGGGCGCTGGTGCAGTACCGAATGGTTTAGTTTAGCGGATTATTAAATACGCTCTGAAAAGGAAAACGTATTAATTGGAGCACAATATGGTGAGTGAATAGTAGAGGTGCGCAAGCTTTTCCAGCCTAGGAAAATCGTGTTAACTTTCTGGGGATGCTAAAGGGTAAAAAGGTGGAGGATATTTACTGACCTGCGTAAAAATGGGACCTGTAATGCAGCTACTGTCAAGATTGTTGCCATTCTAGGGAGTAAAGAAGCAAGGTGAATGCCATTGGGCTATTACATTGCGGGGCTAGGAGCAGGGCCCCAGTGACTTAATGTGGCTTGCACATAATGAGTCAGAGTAACCTTCCTTGGTGCCACGGGTGGGGAATTCATGCCTGAGGTCTGAGGCAGGATGGCAGGCAGTGTTTCCACTGCTTCAGGATTCTGCTTGGAGACTGTAACTTTAATTTTCAGCAGGGGCTCCGTAAGGCTCCTAGATCAATGCATCCTTGTCCATGCCCTCTTCCCCACCCCCCAAGCACAGTGTAGTTTGTCACTCTTGCTTGGCTGCATTGTGCCCCCTGGTGGATTTTCTGCACCTGGGGAGTGCGTGGTCCTACACCCTGGTTTATAGCACCAGTAAGTGCTGGAGTGGATTCAGCCCAGTAAGTCAGAAGACACAAGCTAGGCTTTGCAGTTAACGGGCAAACTGTGGAATCAAGTTTTAAGACACTCCAGTGAGTTCGGAAAAATCTACCAGTCCAAGGAAAACGAGTTAAATGTAGAGCAGAGATACGTAGAGCTAAATAAAGGCGGCAAAAGCAACATCATCTCGTTAGGAATATGTCAAGGGCAATATAAAGGTGAGATAGGATAAGTAATTTTGCTGTCAAAATTATTTAGAGATGTCATTAAACTGCTTAGGGCGGTCTCTATTGCCTTAGGGCACAGACACCTGGTTTTAATTTGCAGTGGTCTGTGTACAAACCTGCTGGGCTTAATCAAAAGGATCAGTGCTCATTTGGAGCCTGTTGGCAAATGCCTTTCGTGAACAAGGGACCAAACCTGCAGAGTTGATGAAGGGACCAGTATTAACTCCGACTGTCTGTACTTTATTCTTTTTTTCCTGAGCATTTAAAAGTAAACCGTCCCCTGTTTAAACTGTGTAGCAGTGATGTGTTTTTTATGCTATATGGTGTCATGGGCATGTAAGGTAGGAAGAGTGGAGAAGCAGCATTCTTTGTTGTAGCCTTTTGAAGAGATTGCTTCTGTTTTTAATATACGCAAAAAATAAAGTAACATTCGGTGGGAATTATACACTTGTCTTTGCCCTCCACTTATTACAGATTGTTCTTTTTTTTTTTTCTTTTACTGTCGTCTTCTGTTTCTCCTATGGAAAGCCTGTTTCCTTCATCCACAGGACTGGCAAGCTTCTTGCTACACAACAGATGCCAGTGCTGAATCTTGGTTGGCAGCAGCATCTCCTCCTCCTCCTTCTCCACCCCCATCCTCCCCTAGAGCGAAGTGCATCCCCTCTCCAAGCCAACAGCCTGAGAAAGGCCCCTCCCCCAGCTCTGGGCCCAGACCTGCCAGGAGGTGATGAGCATCCTTTGCTCCCGCTGATGTCAATGAGAACCTTGCAGTATTGGGCCCTCTGTCACCAAATTTGCGTCTTCCAGTTGATGCACAGAGAAACGTTTCACTGATTGTGTTATTTATCGCTGCATGAATCACATGTGGGTTTGTAAGTGAAATTGACAGCCGTCTCTTTTAGCTTCTTTGCTTCATCCTTCTGCTGCTCTCACACTAAGGTATCTCTCCAGGACACCCCACCCCCCACCGGGGAAATGCATTTCCTTGCTCTTATTTTTGGCTGTGTTGTTTTAACAAAACCAGTGAGAGCGGAGAGGAAATTACACTTTCCCCTGGGTCGTAAATATAATCTGATGCAGGATTTTGTTGTAACTTATCTCAGAAGGTGGATGGAGGGAATTCCCAAGCCTGGAAGAAAAAAAAAGTACCCATATTCTAGATCTAGTTAATGCAGAACTTTAGCTACTTCTGCTTTATTTTACCTGTGCATAGAAAATTGCAAAATAGGGATGCCTTTGTGCGCAAATGTGCCCTGCTCCTTGATAACCTTTAATAATCATAATAAATAATAATGCCCTTGTATTGTAAATCCTTCATTTTCAGGTGTGTTGGGTGTTTTGTGGCTAGATCAAGGGTTTTCTTTCATCTCTAATATCTCCAACCAGGGTAAATGTCCATAGGATTCTCACCAGCCTGAGTCAAGAAGACTCTCTGCTCTGTAAGTGATGCCTGCCGCTTATCCTGCATGCAGGCTGGACAGACATACTGAAAGAGCAAAAAGAGATAATATCTCATGTAGATGCATAACCCTTTCTGTGACCTGGGCTGTATAAGATAGAGGGATCATTGTTTTCCGCTAAGATTTGTAGTGCGAGTAGGGGAAAGCCAGGAAATGGTAGCACTGTCAGTGTGTGCAACAGAAGTTGGAGAAGTTGCATCTAAAGGGCTGCACTCTTGATTGTTTGCACAGAGAGGTCTGAGGGCAAAACGTAGACCCAAATACTAACAATGTTCTAATTTTAGACTGGGGCTCATGCAAACAGCCTTGACTTCAGCGGGGTGCTTTCCAGAACAAGGTGTGTGGGATTGGACCCTGAGTTGCAGATGGGAAAGGAATGAGCATCTCTGTGTGGGCAGCAGGTAGGGGTAGAAACTGAGAGTGTGATGGTGTTGCTACTCCTTACGGCATTCAGTGGAAACTCTCGGAGGGCTGAAAGCTGCTGTTGTTTTGTGAACTAATTGTTCACCTATATTTGTGCTATTGCAGCAGGTTGAGATGATCATGCAGCAGCTTCTGTTAGTGTGAGGCTTGTCTTAGAACTCCAGGCTTTTCCCATTTGCTTGGATAAAGCTGCTGCTCTTTCACGTAGCATAAGATTTTTCTTTTTCTCAGTACCACGAATAAAGAAATAACCTGAAGTGCCTCACTGTCGTGGCAAGAGTTGGGAGTCAGGACTCCTGGGTTGTATTCCTAGCTCCAGCATTGACTCGCTTTGTGACCTTGGGCAAGTCTCTTAGGCCGATACTTTCAAAAGCACCCTTTAAATTGGGGTGACTCTAATTTTGAGTGCCTGGTTTTAGACACTTAGGGTACGTCTACAGAGCATTTGGGGAGCAAGCTTCCTAGCCTGGGTTCACAGACATGTGCCAGCAGGGCTCACATGAGTGTGCTGTACATAGACGTGTAGATGGAGCTTTTCTGATGTGGCTTGGGCTCTCAAGCCTAAGGGGTGAGGTTGACGTACCCTAGTAGGATAGGATTTTTCAGAGGTCCTGAACAGCCAAAGCTTCCATAGAGGTCAGGCCCTTGGTATCTCAAGTTGGGCACTCCAGACTAGTGGCCACTCTTAAAAATTTGGTCCTCGACCTTTCCTGCTTGAGCCTCAGTGTACCACATTGCAAACTAGAAACCACTAACAATGCCGAACTACGCCACAGCATTGTTGTAAGGTTTAATCTGTGTTTCTGAAGAGCATTGGGATCTGTGGATGGAAGATGCTAGACAAGCACACGTTTATTTATTTATTTATTTTGCATTCGACATCTAGAAGGGAAGACCCTTCTTTGAACAGTTTCGGGTGATTTAAGGAGCAGAAAAGAAAAATAATTTTCAGTGCTAGAGGAGAGAATTTAAGAACTTTTGGCACAGAAAATAAATCCTCCTTGGAAATAGTCCTGGTCGTGATATGGCAGCAAAGAAAGTCAGGTGTGTGCCTCTAACTGGGTCCTAACTCAGTGTGTTCAGAACTTTTTTTAAAAACAGCACTGGGATTTTAAATGGCTCCAGTTAAATCAGGCCACTTAATTGCCATAACTTCTTTTGGTATAAAACTTAGTAATAAAAGAAAGCAGCACGCTCTGGTGGACAGTGGGAAGTCAGTCCACTGTTTTCATGTTCACGCTTCCCCTCAGGAGCCTATATCCATCAGAACTCCTCCCGGGCCTTGCTGATTCGGAGTTATGGGCCCATTCCCCTCCAGTCGTGGCAACAGTTCTGCATGTGTCTACCCATCAAACTGCAGAAACTCCCCTGTAACCACCTCCTTTCTTCTTATCCAGGGATGACTGTGATAGGTGATACTCAGCTCTGTTGAAGCTGCTTTTGCCGTGTTGCTAGGGCAACCGGAGATAGCGCCTGAAGACAGGAAAGGACAGGCATTCCTTTCTGCTACTGTCTGGAGCATCAATGATTGAATGAGATGAGATAGAATTAGATAATCCTGAAATTCACAGTGGTTTGACGCCAGACCTTTATTAAATAAGTAAAAGTACCAGCCCCTTATAGTAAAATGAATTCTCTCAGATCAATAACTTTTCTTCCCCTAGTACCTCCTGCAATCTGGGTTGCTCAGGAGCATTTTCTTTGTGGTGGGGGTGAACAGAACAAACATACTTTTTTTTTTTCCAGGGGGGATTGTGATACCAATTTGTCTTTTATCTCCCCCAGTGATTTACCCACTTGGCTCTAAAGAACCCTTATAAAAAATACTACAGTGTTCTTCATCGATGGCTCACGACACTCCAGCTTTCGGTAGTGTTATTCAAGCACTGTAGGCCAGTATAGTCCATACTGCAGTATTTTAGGGTAGGTTTTTAAAAGAATGGAAAATAAACCCTAGAGTGTGAATGCAGGGGGACCCCGTCTTTGGTTCTATGTTTGTACAGTGCCTAGCACAATGGAGTTGCACCAGTGTAAAATGTTCACTACAGTGTGAATATATCACCAGATTCTGATCAGAGTTGCTCTAGATTTACACCAGTTCAACTCCATTGATTTCAGTGGAGTTTCTCCAGCTTCAGCCTGGAATGGCGCTGATCAGAATCTGGTCTGGGTCAGAGAATGGAGCCTAACAAAGCATGGAAAGCTGCTTGTTATGGTCCCTTAGAGTATGTCTACACTGCAGTTAAACACCAATCGTTGGCCTGTGTCAGCTGACTTGGACTTAGGTAGTGGGGCTGTTATACTGCGATGTAGCCATTCGGGCTTGGGCTGGAGCCTGAGTTCAGGACCCTCCCCGCTCGCAGGGTTCCAGAGTCCATGCTCCAGTCTGAGCCGCAACTTCAGAGCACTGTCTACACAACTACTTTTAGAGTGCGCTGTGAGCCCCACTAGCCCAAGTCTGTGGACCTGGGCTGGGAGGCTCACTGCGTCGGGCTGTGTAGACATTCCCGTGTTATCTACCATGCACAGCTCCCAGGGTCAACAGCAAGATCTCTGTGCAGATTGGGGAGAGTATGTGGTCCTAAAATAGTAAGGAAGCAGTTTGAAATGTCATCCAGCACTAGTAGGGTAACCCACACGTCTTGTGTTATCACCTTTCACACTGAATGTTCAGTTCCTCCTCTTTTTTTTTTTTTTTTTTTAATCCTGAAATTGACAATGTGACTCCAAAACATTTTGGCCTAAATACTCTGCTGGTGTGAAAGGGCTTGAAGTAAGTGGAGCTGACCTCATTGGCACCAGCTGAGAATCTGTTCCCAGATGCTACAATAATGAGTGTCTTTTCGAAACTCTACAAGGATGGAGGATGCTCCCCTCCCTTGTTGGGTACATAGGGCCGAATTCAGCCTTGCTATAAGAGGTTTTAATTCCATTGACTTCCCTAATACATTATACTTGTTATCCCGTTCAGAAGGCCAAAAAGTGAGTATGAAGGATATTTGGGGTTATATGCCCTGTAAATAATGGTGCATGCTCTTTCCTCTAAGGGTCTAATCCCGCACACTATTGTTTGAGAGTACTCTCGATGAAGGACCCATTATGGGGTCAGGCCCTAAAGTCCCAATATATAAGTTCAATACTTTGTCCTCTGAGTCGCAGTAAATTTCACTGCAGTCAGCACAGCAGCGGGGGTTACAGAGACTATAAAGGAGGAGAGAATATTGTTCCTTAGCATTTAAGGATCCCACTTGTTTGAAAATCTCTTGTCCCTGCCCTCCAGCAGGATGCAAATGAACTGAGGCAGGGTGGGAGGAGAGGTGTCTGTTCAAACTTTGGAGGCTCTGCTCATTTTCTGGTGGGCAATAAAGCCATGACCATCCACAGACAGGGGTGGCAGGTTTGTAGAAATTTTGGTGGTGCCCAGAACTCCCGCCCCCCCCCCCCCCGCCACACCTGCCTAAGGCTCTGGAGGAGTGTGTGTGTGTGGGGGGGGGAGGTGGGAAACTTTGCTGGAGCTGGGCCCCTGGGACAGGAATATTCCTGGTGCCCGGGCACCATGGGCCCATAGAACTCGCCGCCCATGCCCACAGATATAAGGAAGTTAGACATTCAAATCTGTCAGTACCCAGCAAGAGTAAAACAGCATGAAGATCATGATCGTCATCTGTCCTGTTTCTTGCCAAGCCTGGTGGTTTTGGCAAGTGAGACCACAAAATGTCCCTCAAGGGCGTGAAGTGAAGCAACTCGTCCAGTCCGGTTGTGTCACGTCCTTTCCAGATTGCCCAATAGGACTTGTTAGCAGAGGGCGTGAAATGAAACAACTCAGATGTTCATATTTGTTGCAGATGGAAGCTTCAGGTGGGCCGAGCAAGGTTCTTTGCACACTGATAAACTCAAGGACCATATTCTGTCCAAACTGACTCGTGTCCAGCCTGTGCAAAGACCAGGGAATTGCAAAGGATGTAAGCTAGTACAGAATCTGGCTTGATAACTTTCCTGGCAGTGCAGTCAGACCACCCGTGAGTTCAGTATGTAATAAAGTCTACGTATCCGTTGCTTCAGTGATTTCCCAGGTTTTGAGACCCGCCTCCTCCACCTGAGGAGGTCTGACAAAGGAAACCTTTGGTGTGAGGGTCATACTCGGCTTTGAGTTGCTTGAAATGTTTTAAATTTTACCCCCGAGAAACTGTCCTTCATTTGCTGGAACTATTCTTTTTCTTTCTCTCTTGAATGCAGTCTTGGTGTGTGATTTCGCCGCCTGCCTGAGAGCTGCGTTATACAAATGCTTGTTCTGTGTCTGGATGGGGTCAGCTAGTAAATGGAAGGGCATAATGAACTTTACTTTGGGCTCTTCCGTAGATTGGCAGTGGGATCCAATCTGATTGCTGCTGGGCATGTAGCAATGCGTGGGGGTGTTCAGATACAAGGTTTTTGTTCGGGCCCATCTCTATTACTAATCCAGATGTAACCAGATGCCAAATTATGGGCTATCAGCTGGCAGAAATCCCATGGGGTGTTCCCATGGACAAGGGGTTGGAAACTGAAGCCAAAATATGGCCATCTGTGCTCACTGTTTCTTTACGAGAACCTATATTGTGACCACTAAAAATCTTGCCTGCATTTCAGGCTAAGTATTTTGCATAGAGTGGCTTCACCATCTTGTAAAAAAAAAAAAAAGAAAAAGAAAAAAAAATCTGGTGGCGATTGGAGCAGATTGGGAGTCAGGAGACCTGGTTTTTATTGCCGCCTTTGCCAGGGATGAGTTGTATTGCTTTGGTCAAGTCACTTAAGCCCCTGTTTCAAAAGTGGCATCTTACACCACTTAAGTCACCTGGGGCCTGACGTTCAGAGGTGATGAGCAGCCAGAGCTGTCTTGGACCTCAGCTGGGGTTCTGGGGTGTGTGGTGCCTCTGAAAATCAGGCCCTAGTTGTCCAGAATTACAGGCCACCTTTGCAAATATGGATATTAACTGCTCTGTGCCTCAGTTTCTCCATATATAAAATGGGGATAATTCCTATGGAACATCACATGGTAATTGTGACTCTTAAATTCATAAATTATAAAGCCAGAAGGAACCATTGTGATCATCCAGTCTGACTTCCTGTATGACACAGGCCATAGGACTTCCCTGAATTAATTCCTATTTGAACAAGAGCAGCTATTTTTGGAAAAACTTCCAGTCATGATTTTAAAATTTCCAGTGATGGAGAATCCACCACAATCCTTGGTAAATTGTTCCAGTGGTTAAATACCCTCACAGTTTAAAATTCGCACCTTATTTGTAGTGTGAATTTGTCTAGCTTCAACTTCCAGCCATTGGATCTTGTTATACATTTGTCTGCTAGGCTGAAGAGCCCTCTATTATTAAATTTCTGTTCCCCATGTTGGTACTTAGACTGTGATCAAGTCACCCCTTAACCTTCTCTGTGTTAAACTGAGCCCTCTCCAATTTATCAGCATTGTTCTTGAATTGTGGACACCAGAACTGGACACAAGTATTCCAACAGCAGTCGCATCAGTGCAAAATACAGAGATAATGCAGTCTTCTACTGCTACCCAATATTCCCGTTTGTACATCCCATGATCGCATTTGCCCCTTTGGTCACAGTGTTGCACTGGGAGCTCATGTTAAGCTGATTATCCATCTTGACCCCCCATGTCCTTTTCAGAGTCACTGCTTCCCAGGGTAGAGTCCCTCCTCTTGTGATTATGGCCTAGATATGTTGTTCCTAGCTATATGGTCTTACATTTGGCTGTATTAAAACATGTATTGTTTGCTTGCGTCCAGATTATCAAAGGATCCCAACTGCTTTGAATCAGTGACCTGTCCTCTTCATTATTTACCACTCTCCCAATCTGTTTGTCCTCTGCAAATTTTCTCAGTAATGATTTTATGTTTTCTTCCAAGTCATTGATAAAAATGTTAAATAGCATAGGACCAGCAACCAGTCCCTATTAGGACCTCACTAGAAACACACCTGCTCAATGATGATTCTGCATGTACAGTTACATTTTGAGATCTATGAGTTAGCCAGTTTTAACTCCATTTAATGTGTGGCATACTACTTTGATATCCTTCTAGTTTCTGAATCAAAATGTTCTGCGGTACCAAGTCATATGTCTTACAGAAGTCTAAGTACATTACATGAACACTGATTCCTTTATCAACCAAACTCATAATCTCATCGAAAAAAGGTATCAAGTTGGTTTGACAAGATCTGTTTCTAATATATCCATGTTGATTGGCATTGATTATATTACCATTCTTTTATTAATCAAGTCCAGTATCAGCCACTCCATTATTTTGCATAATGTTGATCCTATAATTACCTAATTTGTCGTGTTTACCTTTTTTAAACACTGGCAGAACTTCCCCAGTGTTTTAAAACTTACTGAAAGTCAACATTAACAGTCAAAAGAGTGTCTCAGCTAGCTCTTTTAAAACTCTTGGGTGCAAGTTCTCTGGACCTGCAGATTTAAAAATGTCTAACTTTAATATCTGCTGTTTAAACTCCTCCTTAATTACTGTTGGAATGAAAAGTATTTTATCAACATCATATGATATTTCATCAGCTGGCTTTTTCCCAAATGCAGAACCGAAATAGTTATTGAATACTCCTGCCTTTTCTGCATTATTATTATTGACAGTTCTATTGTTTCCATCTAGTAATGGACTAATACCGTTGTTCTTAATTATCCAGTCTTTGCAAAGCGGTTTGAAATGCTCTGTTTAACGGCGCTATCAAAAGGCAAAGTGTAGTTATTTAGAATAAGGATCTTTATGTTGGGAGGAAAAGGCAAGGCATTCACCACCACAAAAAATTACGTTGATGAAACCTCCAACTCTCTCAATGTCTCTTGCTCCAGTGTGTGCGACTTACAACTCCAGTGGGATTCCCCTTTTTGCTTCCTATTGGTTAGTGTTTGTCATGGGTGGCGAGTGGAGCCTCACTTTGGGGAGGCTAGCCCCTGGCTCCACCCCTTCCCCTCCTTCCTCCCCCCCCCGCAACCAGAACCCTGAGCCCCCTGCTCCCCTCTGCGGCCGGAGCCCCAAGCCCCCCTGCTTTCCTCGCAGCCCAAGGTCCCCTCCCCTCCACAGCCTGAGCGCCCCCCCCATGGCCTGAGCACCCCGTCCCCACACACAGCCTGAGCCCACCTCTCCCCTCTGTGGCCAGAGCCCCGAGACACTCCCCGTGTCCCTCTCCTGCCTCTAGAGGAGTCCCAGGCCAGCTGGAGCCCTGAGCGCCGCCCCACCCCCACCCCACACACCTGCTCGGAGGAGCCCTGGGCTGGCTGGAGTCCCCAGCAGCTGTGCCTCCCCGCCCCCTGCAGACCCCAAGTCACCCCGTGAAAATTCCAAAGCCATTCTTATCTGGAAGAAGAACCTGAGCTTTTGGTATGCCCCAGGCAGGTTCCGGGGTGGCTGAGGGGGCGGTATGCGCTACTCAGACAGCATCCCGGGTTCATCAGTAAGCTCCGTGGAGTCCGGAGAGCTTACTGATGAACCCAGGAAGCTGAGTAGCGCATACCGCCTCCTCAGCTGCCCTGGAATCTACATGGGGCATAATAAAAAGCAAAATTTCCCCCCGCCAAACCCACAACCGGGTTCCTGGGGTCCCGTGGCAGCAGCTGCCCTAGGGGAGGCAGAGCCTCCCCTGACCTATTATACCCGCCGTCCATGGTGTTTGTATAAAGGGAAACCTGGCTTGTGGATCTGCTGTTGGGGCATTGGGCCGCAGCAGAGGAAGTGTTACTTTCTCTTCATCTGTGGCTCATGCCACTAGCCAAATGGTATGTTTACAGCTTGTGGGCTGGGGTAATGAATAGGAGCGTTGGGCTTCAAAAAGGCTCTGGGGCTTTCAGATGAAAGCCAAACCTTCTTTCCACATCTGGATGCTGTTCTAGCCTACAGTCCTTGTGTGTCTCCTTTGTTTGCTCCTGATCTTGCAGTCAAGTCTTCCTGTTTGGCTGCTGGGTTACAAAGCAGGGCCGTACGCAAATTATCTAAATAACTGATTATGGTCTGTTTTGTCAAGGCTTGTACCTCCTTAAACAAGCAAATCTCCCTTCCCTCCATGTTTGCTTTAACCATCCTGGAAGGGTGTCAATAAAGGGTTATGTGAGTGGGAGAAATACTTGGTGTGTGATGCATTTGTAACTAGCTTTGCTGCTTATTATAATAACCAA
This sequence comes from Lepidochelys olivacea, assembly GCF_965140295.1. NCBI lineage: Eukaryota > Metazoa > Chordata > Testudines > Cheloniidae > Lepidochelys > Lepidochelys olivacea. The sequence continues at coordinate 21,198,741 of NC_140428.1, forward strand.
TACGAAATACCTTGTCCTCTGCTCCCCTCCTGGCAGAACCTATATTCACCTGTATAGAGAGGCATCCCTGACATTGGCTTGTGTTGAGATGCTGTGCTGTTAGCCGTGGTTGGCATGGAACATCTTGATATCCTGCAAGCTGTGAAACTTGACATATGCTAAGATGGTAATAAGAACAGTCTCTGTCCTCAGAGTTTCCTGGGAATGTCTGACAGCATTGCAGCTCTTGCGATCTACTGATGAGTCAGCCTGTTCCCAACCGGCCAAAGAGTAAAACCAACGACGCCCTTGATCAGCAGATCAGAGCAACAAAAGATGTATGATATCACCCAGTCCATCCCTCAGATCTCTGATACGGTCTGAGGTCTTTTGTTGTTAGTTGTCATGTTTGTGAGGTCCATGCTCGTGAAGGGAGGCTGCATTGTCAGCCCCAGGAGAATGAATAAAGTAAACATTATATCGCACTTGTATCCATAGTAGATCTCAAAAAGTTGGATAAAGAAGGCCAGTAAAATGGGGAAGCTGAGGCACAGAGAAGTGACTCGGCCAAGGTCACCCAGCAGGTCAGTAGCAGAGCTGGGAATATAAGGCAGGTCTCCTGAGTCCTGCACCGGTCACTAGGCCACACTCCCTCTGAAAACATCCAGTCAGTGTGCAGCAGCAGTCAAAAAAACGAACAGAATGCTGGGAATAATTAAGAAAGGGATAGGTAATAGGACAGAAAATGTCATGTTGCCTCTATATAAATCCATGGTACGCCCACATCTTGAATACTGTGTGCAGATGTGGTTGCCCCATCTCAGAAAAGATATGTTGGAATTGGAACAGGTTCAGAAAAGGGCAACAAAAATTATTAGGGGTATGGAACGGCTTCTGTATGAGGAGAGATTAATAAGACTGGGACTTTTCAGCTTGGAAAAGAGATGGCTAAGGGGAGATATGATTAAGGTTTATAAAATCGTGACTGGTATAGAGAAAGTAGATAAGGAAGTGTTGTTTATTCCTTCTCATAACACAAGAAGTAGGGGTCACCAAATGAAATTAATAGGCAACAGGTTTAAAACAAACAAAAGGAAGTATTTCTTCAAACAACGCACAGTCAATCTGTGGAACTCCTTACCAGAGGATGTTGTGAAGGCCAAGACCATAAGAGGGTTCAAAAAAGAACTAGATAAATTCATGGAGGATAGGTCCATCAATGGCTATTAGCCAGGATGGGCAGGAATGCTGTCCCTAGCCTCTGTCTGCCAGAAGCTGGGAATGAGCGACGGGATGGATTACTTGATGATTACCTGTTCTGCTCATTCCCTCTGGGGCACCTGGCACTGGCCACAGTCAGAAGACAGGATACTGGGGTAGATGGACCTTTGGTCTGACCCAGTAGGGCCATTCTTATGTTCTTATGAAGGCCAGTTTATCCTCTGAGCAGGTACTCCACATCAGCAGCAGTGCTAGCTTTCCCCTCTTGTCTCCCCCTTTCTGACCTGGAGGGATCATCTCGAGAGGGGGAGTTTGGTCTCCATGGCCCATTTGGTCCTTGCTTGTCAGCTGAGACGGACAACAAGGGATCCCATTGTGGTGATGCTTTCGTGTGTGTGTATGTGGTGTAGAGAGCCCTTCTATGAGGAACTGGGCCAAGACCAACAACTCATTGTGCACAGGCCATGAGGCAGCCACCGGATGGCTACTTCAGGCACTACCAACCTGGACTGGATACAACCCAGCCACGGAGCAGAGAACGGTGCTGTCTCCCCATCACTAATGCTCCAAGCTCTCCAACTGGAAGTGGTGTCAGGTTAGTGGCTCAGATCTTTGGGGTCAAGCTGAGCTGGGCTTGACGCAGCACCTGAGAAGGGAGGTGGTGGCAGAGGTGGGTGCTTTATGTTCTCCTGATCCTGGAGTGAGGTGGGGTCGAGGTTGGCGCCCCCAGTGTGAGTTACAGCAGTCTTAGGTCTTAAGCAGTATTTAAGTGGTGGACAGGCCACGGGTTGGTGCTCAGCATGGGGTGAATTTCACCCTCTAAGAGCCCCATTTGTCCCACAAAAAATGCAAAGAGCATGTGCACGTCTATGTTAAATAACAAGGATTTCCAACTTGGACAGGGGAAAGCTAGCGAAAATTGCTTTTTACAGGTCTCTGAAAACAAGGAAATAGAGCTGGTTTTTCAGTTTTGTGTGTGGCTGTCTCTGCATTAACCCATCAGTCAGGAATATGGCTGCTTGCCCACAAACAGATTAGGGGTTTTTTTTTTATTGATATTGCCACCTCAGAAATGTTATGGGGCCCAGCCTTAATATAACACATTACATCTGGTTTATATCAATAGAAGCTTTGATCTAGCTGTTAGGATCACTCTCGTGATGTGAATTTTTAAATGTGCGCATGCATATGAAAATATTATTGAGCTTAGATATATTTTATTTATTTATTTTTTCAGATTGATGGGAATACCCGTCCTGGGCTGTAAGTGTTGTGCAGTTAATTAAACCGTCGCCCTGGCCCATCCAAATACCCGTCCACACCTTTTTCAGCTCCATTAACCAATTCAGCCGAGCCCTGGAAGAAACCTTAGGGAAATGGATGAGCTTTACAGTGTGTACCAACGGTACACAAATATCTGTTCCTTGTGTTACATTAATGCTGAGGGAGTCCCAAATAAGGATCAGAGTCCTGTTTTGCTAAGCACTGTACAAACATGTCATTTAAGGAAAGAGGGGGGAAGAAAAAGACTGTCACTGCTTCAGAGAACTTGCCGCTATTCCTGTTCTGTGTCACAAACCTAATAAACGAATTTTTTTTAAGGAGAAAGTAGGTGATGTGGGTAGTCAACAGTAAATGTACCTTTTGGTCGTGATCCTGCCGTCTTTACTTGGGTAAAAGTTTTTTGGAAGGCCGTGTAAGGACTGCAGGATCGGGCCCTTCATGAATTGGGGGACGATCGTGTACGACTGACACATGATGTAGTGAAGAGAAGCCATGAGTGGACTGTGCATAGTTAACTCCGGTGCAGCTGTGTCGTCCAGTGGGTAGAGCAAAGGGCTCAAGGGGAGCCTGGGAAGAGGAAGCCTGATACTGACTGACTCTGTGACCTTGAGCAAATTACTTCACCTCCTTTTGCATTAGTCCTTCCAGCTGGAAAATTGGGTTAAAAAATAATCAGGAGCCTCCCTGTAAACCAGATGCTGCCTCTGAGCAACGTCTTCCTGGGTGAACAAACTGCAGCGAGAATGTGGAGCATCTTGGCCACTGGAGGGAAATGCCCATGGGAGGGGACAGGCTGCCTAGGAGAATGAGAGTTTCTGGCTTTAGAATTCCATCTTCAGGGTGAGGACTTTGGGGAACCGCAGGGAGGATGCAGACCCTGGGGACAGATAGCTCCGCAGACCCTGGACCCTTCCCCACTTGTGCCACTCTGTAGGCTGCTGTCGCACTAGCACTCCTAGGGAACCATGCTGCTATTAGGCATCTTTCCCCTGTGCAGGAGCCACAGTGGGGGAGGTGTGGGGGTGAATGCTACGGTTAACTCCCACTGGGGCTGGAGGGCTGTGTGCTTAAGCACATGCCTACTTCCCCTGTTCCACCCCTGCTTATCCCCTGATACCATGCAGAGCGCAAGCCCCATGAAACTGGGCCAGAGGGGCTGCTGTGAAGTGGGGAGAGCATGTCATTCAGCCAGCGCTGCTCCTTCTGTCATAGCTTATTATGGGGCATTTCAGCCTTTGCTCTGCAGATGGGAGCACCTAGGTTGTAGTTATTGGTGTAGTTATAGAAACACAGACGTATTGATTTATTTTTGGCTGCCTTAATACACAGACCCCGTTGTATTTAACCCAATAGGAATTTGCAAACAGATATATAGTTTTCCATGTGCTAAATTCATAAAGAGCAAAGAAGTTAATAAAACCCAGCCTAGAGAGCGAGGATAAAGAAACATGCCTGCTGGGGGTGGGGGGAAAATAGAAAAACGGGGCTAGTCCATTACCCCAAGTTGATAAAGATCTCTTGGCCAAAGCAGCTCTTTAAATGTAATTTTAAAAAATTCTCCTCCGCATGTTATTGCTGAATTATATTGTAATAGGCTGCAAAGAGCTGCTGCAGGAAAGCGCTTGCTGTAACTCGAGCTCCTTCCTGTTGACTAAAGGTCAAGCACAGCCCCATGCTGTTTCTGGGGCTGTTCTGAGTAACTGGTTTAAAAGAAAAAAAAAAATCTTGTTTCATGGTACCAGGAGTGCTAACCAAAATCCAAAAGGAAATAACGTGGCAACTGCAAAGAAGCACCAGAAGAAATTGTTTCATTCCATGAAATCTCTCACTGTTGCATTACTACCTCTGCTAGCAATGGGAAGAAATGCTGATGTAATAAAGAGTCAAGCTGTTGGCAGTCATCACCAGTGTGCTCTCTTTTAAGCTCTCTTGTAAGCTCTTGGTGGCAGGGACTGTTCCTTAGTGTTATGTTTGTACAGCTCCTAGCACAACAGGCTCCTAAGTGCCATCTCAGCACAAACCACTAATGGTGATAATCTAGACTTGCAGCATTAGATGACATGGTGGTAAAAATACCTCAGTGCTCTGTCTATTCTAATACCAGGGGTTGGGTTGGGGAGGAAGAAAAGAGACATCACTGGGAATTTTGCTGGCACCAGAACAGCAGGATCTGGCCCTGTTTGATTATTTATTGACTTTTATGTGGACTTGGTTGAGATCTGCATGCTTTCAAGCTCGATGTGACGTGCAGTAATAATGGACACAAAATCCATAATGCCAGGCAAAGCATCCCAGTTAGAGGAGTTGCAGTGAACAAGTCACAGTATTCCAGTGTAAATTTAAAATACTAGGGTCAGTGTAGGAGTGTAGACATGTTAATACAATGCACTCCAAGGCAAAGGGAACCTAGCTTGTCCAGAGATGCTGAAAACAGCATTGAATAGGTGGTTGGCTTTCTTGGTTTAATTGTGCTATGTGGTGGCAGCAAAGCTGTTAATGAGACACAAACTGTGCACAGGCCTCCTGAACGTCCATAAAGAGGAACTCAAAATGTCGGCCCTGCGTAAAAATAGCCGGTTAAAAATTGCAACAAGAGAAATATTTGGATGGATCAATGGAATGTTTGTTTTATTTTTTCCACTCGAAAGAGAGAGACAGAATGATGTGTGTGCATATAAAAGAGACTGAAAGGAGCCAAAATCCTGCAGCACTGAAGCAAGTAGCCACTAGATCACGTAATGGTCATGAGAAATGGGGATAAAATGTATAGAAGAATAGGAAGCATCTTCCGACAACTAGTAAGACATTTGAGTTTCAGCCAGAATCAGATAGGGAGTATCCTGCGTTATACTGGGCAAGACCTGATGGAAATGGGATGTGAGCCAGGGCACAGGACCTTGAGAATCCTGAGACAAGGATGTACAGCAAAGGGACCAGCTATGCTGGCCGGCCACTTGATAAAAACGTGTCCAATACCGGAATGCTGTCGTTAGAGTCTTCAAAGGCAAGTATGCCATCATACCACTGAAGGCCAGGGCTACACTTTAAACTTACATCGGTGTAACTCTGTCACTCAGGGGTGTAAAAAATCCACACCCCTGAGCAACGCAATGATACTCACCTAACCCCTGGTGTAGACAGTGCTAGGACGACAGGAAAGCTTCCCCCATCCACCTAGCTACCGCCTCTTGTGGAGGTGGATTAATGACGCTGACGGGAGAAGCTCTTCCATTGGTCAGTGTAGCAGCATCTTTACTGAAGCCCTACAGAGGTGCAGCTGCAGCGTTTTAAGTGTAGACCTGCCCTAATTGTCGTGACTTGCGTATAACAGCCTGGCAGACCAATCGTGGGGAAAGATAAAGACACCGTACCCTACGGTTAACAGAAGAGTCATTTGATTTGCTTTTCTATTGCTCGGGGTGTTGTGTTTTGCCTTGTACTGCTAAGAGCTGCTGTAGCAGACTGCTGCCATAAACTCCATCGTCTCTCCTTTCAGTAAAGGTCAAGTGATCAAGTGCAGATCTGCTCTTTTACTCTATATGCGTGCGTGTGTGTTTGGGGTCTTTATTAATCTTTATCATGATTGACTATTGTTGATGGGCCTGAGCTGCAAGATTTGAATCTGGATACTACCCCCCCAAAGGTCAGAGGTGTTTGGATCCAGGGTTTTGGCTTTGACTTGAAATTAAGGTGTCTGTTCCTCTCCACGTTGAGTAGTCTACTGAGGGGTGAGAATGTCAGCAAACCTGAAGCCTCCCCTTGCGCCCGTGGTAGTGTTTAACGCAGGTCTGAATGACTACACGTGAGGGGCAAGGCAATAGACAGTCGGGTCCCTTGTGCCTTTTATCTCACCCCTCCCACTTTTATTTAAAGTAACCTTCCTGCCAGGAATGTGTTACCAAGTGATAAAGGGTTAGTGATCCTGCTTTGCAAACAGACTGGACTTTCTGGGCGTTTCCCCCTTGCAACTACTGCTGCAGATAACTTTATCACGAGAAAAAGTGACGACCCACTTGTAGAGTTGCGGATGATGGAGGGGAGGCATTTACCATTGCAGGGAGGGGAACCTGAATGGGAGGTGACAGGTCAGAGGCAACCACTCAAAAGCTGATGCTACAAGCACCTAACATGATTTAAAAAGCATCTGCGGTGCCCAGGTGTGTGTTCCTCTCGCTACGCAGAGACCAGAATAAAAGGCAGCAGCACTGCAGTCAGCACGGCAAGGCAGCCTGAAAGTACGGCATCCCTATGCCAGGCGTTCCCCTTCTGGGAAAGCGGGAGGAGCTTTTTTAATCTCCTTCCCTTTATCCCTCTTCCAGTTGACCTCTTGGGTTCAGTAAATGACATTTCAGGAGGCTTCAGGAGTGAGTGAAGAATGAGGAGCCTCCCAGGGAGTCAGAAATTCTTTCCACCTAAGAGCAAACTTTACAATCTCTGCCAAAGAATCCGTAATTATTATTCATTTACCTTGATCTTTTATAACCTCCCCTGTCCAAATCTACATACCATCACAGGGGGGGTTTCAGGCTGGCTCTTGAGGCCCAGCAAACCCGTTCCTTGGTCCAAATCTTGTGGCCAGTGCTGAAAAAAATCTCAGCCCTCTTGGGCCTGATCCTGCGCCACTAAGGGGAGATGGCACCCGCCCCCCCCTCCCCCCACATCCTTGCGGCGTTCTTACACTGGCCGTGCGTTCCTGGAAGTGAATGGATTTTTTGCCTGAGCAAAGACTGAGTGAATGTGTGGCATTCCGTATGCCAATGCTGACATGTGTCTGCTGTATTTTGGTTGGTGTGGAGATGGGGCGGGGGGGGGGGGGAATACAAAGAGAGGCTTTAAATCCATCCAAAATAAGTCAGTGTCACTTCTTTTGGGAGGGTTGGACCACCCCCGTCCTCCCCAGAAGGCTGCTCTCAGGGCAGAATCCTGTTTAGGGAAGAGCTTGTTTGCACTGGGCATATTTTCACCAATGCAGACTCCCAGTGTAGATGCACTGCACTGGTATCCCTTTCTCTGCTCCCCCTCTTTCCTCTCCCTCTCCCTAACAGGGTGTCCTTGTTTGCTGTCTCTTCCCCTGGCTAGTGTGGGGGTGTGGTGAGGGTTCCTGCTGTGAGCTCCAGCACTTCCACCCTCCTGCCGCCCTGGGAGAGACCCAGACAAGCTGCATGACTCATCCAGTCTCAGCTGCATCCTGGGGCTGCTTGTGGGGAGATGAAAGACCCCCGTCCCCAAGCAAGGCAGCCAGGCAGCGAGGGTGGGGGCCGCAGCTTGGGTTCCTTCTCATTTCAGAGCCCACGGCTAGGAAACTAGCAACGTCTCTATGCAGTGCAGATGAGGTGGTTTTCGGTTGGGGTTGGGAGGGAGGGCGTATGGTGGGGAGGGAGGAATGGATCTGTCCTTTGTGGATCTCCACTTTTAACTGAAAATCCCGGAGGGCCGACTCATCCTGCCATGCCTTGCCATGAGCTTGTACGTTACATTAGGGCTTCATGCTGCTGCAGGGCTGATGCAGCGTGGCAGTTGGGCCTTAAGATGGCCCTTTGTGCCTCAGTTTCCCCATTTGTAGAATAAGGATGTGCTAATACTCTCCTCATTGAGGTACTCAGGAGCTTAGTAGTGCCTTTAAGGCCCAGCCCAGCGTTGGCAGGCGGGATTCCTCTGAAGGTTCCTGTTGCTCACGAGGAGCATGTGCGTGCCGTTCAGAGGATGCAGTGTCTTGCACCCCGGAGCGTCTGGAGGGAGCAGTCCCTGTGCTCGTGAGGATGCTGGGGCTGCACTTGTGCCCGGCACTTGCATCGGGGCATGTGTACTCGCTGTGGCTGTACCTGTGGATCAGCGGGGTCCTACCTGATTGTACAGCATGGTGAGATCCTTGGGTGAGTGCCAGTCCACATTTGTGACTGGCAACAGCCCTGGCTGGCCTGCAGTGCTCTGGGCTCACTCTTCAGCCAGGAAAGCTGATTTAAATGGCTTAGAATCTTCCCTCTGGATTTTCTCTACCCAGCCCAGATGACAGCCCTGCAGCACTGCCTTTAGAAAAGGATCCCAGCAAGGCGAGGCTGGAGGGGCAAGTTCTACTCTATACCCCTCTCCCTGATGTTTTCCAGACAGAAATGGGACCAAGTGGTTACCTGTAGCCCATGGAAATATGCCCTTGGTGTAGACCAAGATAATCAAGGGTGAAATATGCCCCTGGGCAGAGAGCCAGCACCAGGCCTGCATGCCACTGAAGTCCCACTTACCACCTATTCTGTGGATTTAAGTGGCGCATGGGCTTATGCTGGCCCTGGTGCAGGGGTGAATAGCACCTGGAGCCCTGGAACACAGGAGAGCCTCTGCTCTCCCCTCCACCTGCCTCAGGGAAATGGATTCAGAACAATAAGGTGTTTGAGGTCAGAGTTTTTTAACTGAGCCCCAACCCCATCTTCCTGCCTCCCATAACTGTGCCTGTAGACATGCGTGAGGCCGCGTGTGTGCGAATCCCCCCCAAGGCTGTTCTGCGATCCCATTAACCTGCCAAGTGACAGTTCACTCTCTGTGGGTTTAGTCTTTGTCAAACCATATAGATATTACTCATCTTCTTGACTAATTCCCCAAGGAGGCCCCTAAAGAGATTTAGAAAATGAATCCTCTGTCGCTCTGGGGCACAAAGCGTCATGTATGTTTTCTAAATTTGGCTAATGAGAGCAGATGCAGGGATGGACCTCATCTTAAACTGCAGAGAGAGGCCCTCACAGGGTTAATTTTGCACCCGTTTTCTTTTGTAGCAATGGCTCTGGCACCCTTGTGGGGGCAGTTTGCTTAAAGCTTCTATTGTTGCTGCTATTTGTATTATCGAGCCTTGGAACAGGACCCCATTGTGCAAGGTGCTGTACAAACAGAGCAAAGACAGTCCTTTGTGCAACACTTTGAAAAGGTATCCCTGAATATCTCCGTAAAAGGCCAAGGCTGTTAACTGGAATTGGTGATTTAGGAAAGTTTGTGATTTTAATAATATGCACTTATAAAACTCCTTTCTATCACTGGCTGAAATGCAACAGATAAGGACAGGAAGTGGAGAAGAACTCTGTATTCTGTTGAAACTATGGTGGAAATCAGAATGACAGAATGTATTTAGCAAAACTGATATTCAGCTGGGACATTGTTCTTATTAATAAGTCTAATCTTTATACAACACACTGTGTTGTATAATGACAAGGAGTAATCGGGACCTTGGTTCTGCATCTTCTTATCCAAAAATCCAGCACCTCCTGCAGAAAAAGTGTACCCTAGCATATTGATCCAAAAAGGAAGAGTACTGCCTATTGAGTCACAAACTCCAGTTCCCTCCACAGGCTGATTTTTCCCTTGAAAGTGTCCTATCCAGGTACTTTCCAGGTTCAGCTCTACTTAGCTTGTGAAATGGGAGTGCAGCTTGAGGTGGTACGACTGTAGGCTAGAAAGGAAAAGCATTTGCACTGAAAGTCTAGTGGTTGTTATTTCTTCACTAACAATAGATTTTAGAAAAATCTGGTTCAGTCAAAATAAACCGGCAGCAGCAAATCACTGAATTTAGAGGTTTCTTGGAGCAGATATCTTTTATTTTGAAAAAAAAAATTATGAGACTCCAATAAATAGTTATGGGCAAGTTAAGTCAACTTGGTTTTATGTACATCAGACAGCTCACCAGCATGGTGGCTCTGAGTGAAAGAAACTCTTAGCTTTGGTTCAAAATAAGCGTAGGCCAAGTGGGTAGATTGGTTTTTCATGTGACTGTCTTGGAAATCTCTCCGTGGTAGAAGTGTTGCCGGAAGCCATACAGTACCACCCCCAGTTCTGCATCACTTAGTTGGTAGAGGTGGGTGAACACCTTGTGTGTTTCCCACCACAAAGTGGTTAATGCCAAAAAGGGGAGACACTAATGTGTAGGCAGAACCCTTCACCTTTAAAACATACACACACACACACACACAATGTTTTTTTCCGTTTAATTAATTTTTTTCCCTCTTGTGGTTCCCACCAGAGTTGTATATTTTCCCCTTCTCAGATATCATTCCCCGTGGTGCTCTCTCCCACCCCCCGCCAGCTTCTTCCTTTTATCTGTTTGATGAATTATTTACCTCTCTTGGTTTTTTCAGTCTCCTGGTGTTTTTTTTTCTTTTTTGTCTTCAAAACAGACAAGCCCCAGTGCTCCTTGAACACGTTCCCCATCTCACTGAGGAGGTCTGTTTATTAGTAAGTGGAAAACACTAGTGGTTGGCAGTCATTTGTTTCCTGCCTTGGTGTTGTATTTGTATACAGGACATCATATATGATGCAACATCTGTGTATCTGCACATCCTTTCTCATGTGACAAGTATGTAAATAGCATATTTCCATGTTGTGATTATTATTCCATATGCTTGTTGTGCTAGCACCTAGAGTAAAAGACAGTCCCTGCCCCCAAATGCTTGCAGACTTAAAAAAAAGACATAGCAAAAGCATGCGACAAACAAGTAGGCTGGGGCAGTAATCAAATAATGGTTGTATGTGATTCCTAGCCAAGCTTAGCAGTGATGTCAAAAGGCTTCTTCTGTAATTTGCATGTGATGCATAGGAAGGGTTTTTCTATATAGGTGAATTGGTGGTCTGAGTGCATCATAGGACTGTGAGTCAGGACTCCTGGGTTCCTTTCTTGGCTATGCCACTGATTTACTATGTGATCTTGAGAAGGTCACTTAACCTTTCTGCCTCTTAAATGATTGTAAAAATACCTTTCCGGGTATAGTGAGAACTACTTACCATTCGTAACGTGCTCTGGGAACTTTGAGGGAAGGGCTGTAGGGAAGCACAAAGTATTAGACTTATTATTATGTAGCTGAGCTTCAGCAGTTTTATATCATGTTTATAAAATCAAAAGGGAGGGTTTTTTTTATTTTATAGGCTGCTTTAAAGTGTGCCTTGCAAAGCCATTCATCTCCTTCACACCATTCTGGTTTTCGGTGCCGTTCTGGCATCTATAGTCTACTCTGGTTTTTATTTATTTATTTTTTTTTAAGTTCCAGGCGGCCTAGTGGCAGTTCACTGTCCTGTAATTCAGAGGATGTGGGTTAGATAGCCACTTCGGTCTCTTCTAGACTGGCAGGACTGAGTATGCAGGAAAGGCACCTGAATGAGGACTTGGCATTGAGAGCTTTCTCATCACTAAGCAGTGATATTGCCGGCCCAAGTAGGGGCTGTGGGGCCTTTAAAATGAGTTCTAGCTACTGTATTTCTAGACTGGCAACTGTCACGTAGTTATTCATGAGAGCCTGTAAAGGCTCAGCCAAGATTTGGGCTCCATGGCGCTAGGCAACCAAACAGACACCTAGAAAGAGGCAGTCTCTGCCCCTGAAGAGCTTATGGTCTAAATGGCCAAGACAGACAAAGGGCGGGAGAGGAAATGGAAACCCAGAGAAGGGAAGGGATTTAGCCAGGGTATCCCAGCAGTTTAGTCACAGAGCAGGGAACACGCAAGACTTTTGGGTCTCAGTCTGCTGTAGGGATGTAAATAGCGTTTAAAAAAAGTGACTGTTGAAACTATTAAAATTGTATCGGTTTAACCGTATACTGTTAACGAGTTTACAACATGGGTGCGGGAACTAGAGGTGCAGCGGTGCTGCAGCACCCCCAGGTTTCACACAGGGTCCCGGCCGCGGGCCTGGGGTCCCGGCCGCGGGCCTGGGGTCCCGGCCGCCGGCCTGGGGTCCCGGCCGCCGGCCTGGGGTCCCGGCCGCCGGCCTGGGGTCCCGGCCGCGCACATTAGGCATTTAAACATTAACTGAATAAGTTACTGGTAAGACTGATGCTTATCGGTTAACCAGTTAACATTTTACATCCCTAGTCTGCTTTCCTGCCCACTGTACAGTGCTGTCTCTCAGGGGATTCAAAGCAAGTTGGAAGGTAGAGATGTCTTTAGCAGGCTACAAGAGTGTGGTGAATTCAGTAGAAAACAAGGGCGAGGAGCACTTTATGCCTCAGGCATGGTGGGTCCCGACTATCTTTTTTATTAGGAGGAAGGCCGCATAACGCTGCAGTTGAAAAAGATGTATTAAAACTCCAATGAGCTCATATAGTTGTTTAAATTCAGATATTTTTGTTTGATTTGAAATCCTATTTAATGGTCCAGATCCCGCCCTGCGAAGCTGGGGTGGGTAACTGCATGTAATCCGTGTCATTACAGGGGGAGGTATTTGCTCCAGATAGTTGACTTCCTCTGCTGTGTGTCTTTCCCCCCACCCCCCAATACTAAATTCAGATCTTCTTACCTTTGTACGTGCCTCTTTACAGTGCCAGGGTTGAGAGGCCTTTACCCCATAAACTCAGTCAGTATTAAATTAAACATACACCTCTCCCTGCCCTGCAGGCTGTTAACTTCCCACCCCACCCATATAATAATCCATTGTAGTCTAAATAGAATAATTTGCACGTGGATCCCAATTCAGTGCAATTCATTTCCATCCCTGCGGGAGTGACCTTCAAAACTTGCTTGAAGCTCTGTCTCAAAAGTCATTTTCTCATTAGTGGAAATGAAAAGTATTGTGGGCCTGTCAGTCTGCCTTGTGTACCTTTTGAGGGGTGCGCACAGAACAGTATTTATGAGTTCCTGTACATGAACCAGACCAGGCCTTCTTAATCCCGCTCAGTTTTATAAAAACCCTTCCCCCCACCTCCCCAAATTCCAAAAGGCCCTGTGAGCGAGTCCACTGCCCAGATGTTTGAACGAAAGTGGCTGCCGCTTCAAATGCTTTGGATGCCTAGACATGTGGGTGAATCCAGATTGGATCAGCCGTTCCCTGACGGTATGACATCTCCTGCTGTCCTTGTTTAGGGAAATGACTGTTTGCTTCCCCTGTCCCGCTGATTATTTTATCCTTTGCTCATTGGGCCAAATTCACCAATGGTGTAGCCTCATTGCAATCCAGCTGAATTACCCCGCGGTGGGAAGGGAGGAGAGGCAGCTATTTGGCCAGGGTGCTGCTGTTATGTCACTGTCGCTCCCTAATTGCTGACAGATCAGCTTCAGACCACCACATATGGAGTTAACTACATGGGTGGGTGGGTTTCTTCGTGCGTGTGATGCTGTCAGAGTTCTGGGAATCTTGTCTGCTAGGCAGACAGGATGTGATGGGAAGAGGTGGGGTGGAGTGATCTGCACACACCATTTGTATCTGCCGATGCATGTGCAGGAAGGAGAACAAAATGGCCCACAAAACACAACGTGATCTGGGAGCCAAATGCTCCGGTGTTTTAATGCTGGCTGCACGTGTGCCGTTGGGCACATCACTTAACACTCGCCCTCCCCCTTGCCTCTGTGCTCCAGATGTAAAGCAACAGTGATGCTTACCTTGCGGGAATGGGGATCAGCTTGGCACCAGTGTGTGAGCTGGGGAAAAGGGGGAAGGGTTCCCTCCAACCTTGGTGATAGCCGTGCTCTCTTGTGCACCCTGATCCATGGGAATTGCTTGAGATTAGCACCAGTGCTGGCTCAAATCTCACTGCAGGGACCCTGCTGTACCCCTCAGTACCTGACCAGTAGGGCTAGGCTGACCTAGAGCAAACTGTACCCTTTCGAGGGATGCAGCAGGGGCTTTTCTCACCCATGTTGCACCATAAGGTGTGGGGTCTATGTGTATCTCTCTGAAGCATAATCTCAAGAGCACTCTCTGCATAGCCACCTTCCAGGGGGCTGTGTCTACACAGCAGCAATCTAGCATGATGCTCTGAAGGGCAAAAACACTAAATAATATTATTTGTATTATGGTATTGCCAAGATCTGGGCTCCATTGTTCTAGGTGCTGTACATACACATGGAAAGAGACAGTCCTTGCCCCCAAGGAGTTTACAAGACAGACAAAAGGTGGGAGAAAGGAACTGGTATTATCCCCATTTTACAGATGGGGAACTGAAGCACAGAGAATAAGCAACTTGTCCAGAGCTGGGGATTGAACCCAGGTCTCCTATGTCTCTGTTTGAACCACAGCCCATCAGAAGGGGAAAGAGGTGCAGGGATGTCCCCATCACGGAAGCCTTTGGGACAGGGAATATGCAGTACATAACAAAGTGGCTTTGTTCACTTGAGAGACTCTCTTAAGACAGCAGTTTATTTCCCAGGTAAACATGCTATTGAATTGCCCTGTCTGTTACCGATATTTACTTTTAGCTGTCATCCGAGACATATCATGGGCATCTCTGTAATACCGTGGAGGGGAGGGGAGGAAGCCAAACCTTCCTGTTCTGCTTCCAGTCCCCAACTTCAGTCACCCAGGGGTCATAATAACTGTAGATTATGTGCTTGGGTCTCCAAAACTACAGGAAATCGCTCTTTGTTACATGGAAAATAAAGCAGTCTATGGGGAAAATAACCATAAATGTTCATTATTTGTACAGGAAAATCAATTTGTAGGCCAATTGACCAAATAAAGTAATGCAATTTGCTGGAAAATCCCCAGGTGTGGCAGGCAAATCATCGAGTGGAAAAGGCTGCTTTGGTTCTCCCAGGTAGTCTTTGGTGGGTTGGGGGCCAAGAGGTGGGGGGAAATGGAAGAAAGCTGAGGAAGTGGAGCATGAGAAAAAATGCCTTTTACACAAGGGCTGTGCAAGCCAGCTGGAGGGAGCTGGCTAGTGGTGGGGTACAGAGGGGAAACATCGTCCCTTTCTTCTCAGGAGGGGCAAAGGGGTCTGATTGAAAAGCAGTGTGGTCTAGTGTTTGGAGCAGAGAAGACTAGGATTCTATTTTTGATTCTGCCACGGACTTTCCGTATGACTCTAAGTGAGTTTCTTAATTGACACCATGCCTCAGTCTGCCTGCCTGTGAAATGGGGATAATATTGAAGCTACTTTAGGGGGGTGTTGTGCGTCTTAATTAGGTGGTAGATTCTCCACCACTTGTTGTCTTTAGATCAGGACTGGATGTCTTTGTAAAAAACCCCTGGTCTAGTTCAATCACAAGTCATTGGACTTGACAGTAATTGCTAGGTGACATTCTCTGGCCTGTGTTATTTATGCAGGATGTCAGACTCGGTTCTCAGGTCCTTGAAATGTTCTGTAGAAATAGCAAGTATTCTTCAAACTATTGCACCTTAGAACCTGCGTACAAATTGCTTGCTCTGGGCTTTTTTTTTTTTTTTTTTTTTTTGGAGTTGCTTAGTTTTGGTTGGTTCAACTGCTGCTCTTTGGTGGTGTCTGCTTGCACGTCCAAATCTCGTGTCTTACTCCAAGTTGAAGGGACTTTGATACTCCTTTACAAAATTCCTTGTTCAGTGCTGAGCCCTCTTTGATCACTCACTTCTGTGTCTCTGCAGGGGTTTGAAAACCATATGCTGGGGACTTCATACGACTTGTCCCCTTGTGACGGTTCTTGGGGCACCCAGGACAATGAGTCACCTTGTTAACCCCTGTATCCAGCATGAAGGAGTCTTGTTTGTGGTAATGGGATCTTATCTCCCTACACCACTTGCCTTTCAGCCACTCTAGCATTCTCTTCCAGGCTATTCCAAGTCTGTCTGTGCCTTGCAGGTTAACAAAAGATGCACCTTGGGCCCTGAGTCCCTTTGAATCATTCCACTATGATATCTAGACCCTGACACTGGCAACTCACAGAAGTCCTAGATCCTCTGCCCTCAAAGGAGCAGTGTACCCCAATTTACCAGTTTCACCTTAAGGCTTGTGAGCCCTTATAACAAAAGAAGAATACATTTACAGGTGAGTCGCATCATATGTGCATTTAACTTACGTGAATTCAACTATATGCGCTCTGCAAAAAAAAGAAAAATAACAAGATACCTGTAAATAGTGCAGGCGATTCCACCCACCATTCCACTCAATGAGCGTATGCCCCAGAGTGAGCGTGAGATGGGAGATGTGAATCTGCTGTTCCCTCAGTCAGCCTCAGTTCCCGCATGCCTCTCCTAGTGTGAGCATCTCGCCGCGCTGAGTGTGATTCTAGTGTTTAAAGATACTTTACGTATTTTTCGTACAACATGGCCCCTAAACGCAAGCCAACTACTTCATCTGGTGCTCAGCCGAAGAAACAGTGCTCTGTTCCAACGCTGGAGGAAAAAACTGGCTGTGTTGGACTTATTGAGAGACAGTATGTCAGTCTCCAACGTGGCGCATAAATATGTCCACAACGAATCTAGCATCCCTGCCATCAAGATTTGAGAGAGAGAAATTCTTCAGGGCTTGGCATCAGGTGCTCCAATAACTGCTAAGGTGATGAGCCAGGCGCCGGATAAGACTTTAATGAAGACTGAAAAGGCATTAAACATATGACTGGAAGACATGAACTGTAAACGTATGACTATCGATGGCAACACGTTGCAAGAAAAGGCTCTTAGCCTCTACGCGCTGTTCAAACCTCCCGCCGAAGAGGGACAGACTTCTGATGAGAAGGAATTCAAAGCCAGCTAAGATTGGCTTAACAGTTTTAGGAACCGCTTCAGCCTCAGAAACGTGCAGGCTACTGGTGAAGCTGCATCTGCCAATGAAGAGGCAGCAAAAGCCTACCGCAAACAACTAAAGAAAATCATAAAAGAAAAGGGCTACCTTCCAGAACAAGTTTTTAATGCTGACGAGACTGGGCTCTTCTGGAAAAAAATGCCCCAACCACACTTACACTTCAAAATCAGAAAGACAAGCCCCTGGCTTCAAAGCAGCTAAAGACCGTGTGGCTGTGTTGTTTTGTGGCAATGAGGCTGGGCATTTAATAAAGTCGGGCTTGCTCTACAGGGCTGCAAATCCCCGTGCCCTAAAAGGCAAGAACAAAAATCTCCTGCCTGTGTTCTAGCAATCAAATAAAAAGGCTTGGGTGATGGCAGCATTGTTTCTGGATTGGTTCCACAAGTGTTTCATTCTGGAGGTCAAGCAGTACCTCCAAGAGAAAGGACTTGACTTTAAAGTGTTGCTGATCGTAGACAATGCTCCTGGCCACTCTGCGGCACTCCGGTTTGCGCATAATGACGTTGAAGTTGTCTTTCTCCCCCCCAATACCACCTCCAACCTCTCAACCAAGGCGTGATTCGCTGTTTCAAGGCCACGTACATGAGGTGGGGGGACAACAACCTCCTGCCTGAATGGTTCATCACTGAGAAACATTATCTCCTGGGGACTAACTTTTATTCCAGGTTCACCAAGCATACTTTCAACAGAAATATACTATTAAATATTACTGTACATGCACCTTGCAATGATGATTGATCTTGACAAGTTACGAGCTTTCTGTAGATACTTTACATGCTACTGTTTATGGATAAATACGCTGTGTTTGGTGTAGTGAGTTTGTCAGGTCTGAGTGAAAGTTGTTTCCAGAGAACAGGGGACTCTTTGCCAAGGGCCTCTGTGTCACGCTCATGTTCTCCATTTCAGGATTACTTGCTTTGTCAGGAGCTTTGGGAGAAAAGCGCCCATTATTTAACTCCTCGCCCCAATGAGTTAGAAAAACAAGGGGTGGCTAGTATCTAGTGGGGAAATGCTTCTTGTTGGCCAGCCAGGAGGTGATGGGACTGTTCTGTTGTGGTGTTTTGCACGCTGTAGGACAAGCAGGCTCAGATTCAAGGAGCTCACTGTTTCAGAAGCTGCCACGGGACTGGCTGTCGTCTTGGTTGTAACTTGAGTAGTGACTCATGAGCAGGAGGAAGTGGCCATTGTTAGGACCATTGTTAACTGTCAGGCTTCCCATTTGTGAAGAGCCCTTTGAAGGGGTAGGTATGGAGGTTCTTAGGCTCTGTCAGACCTTCTCTGCTCCTTGCTGGAGGCGTCAGCACCCTGACGCTAGGGTTGCCACCTGTCCGGGTTTTGGCTTCTGTGTCTGGTTGCCATTTAAGGTTGCCAGGTGCCTGGTTTTCGACTGGAAAGTCCGGTTGAAAAGGGGACCTGGCTCAGCTGGGGCCGCCTCCCAACTGCAGGCAGGCTCCTTGTCAGGCTGCAGCAGCTCCTGTTCCAGCCCCGGAGCGCCCATCGGGGGTGGGAGGAGGGAGAGGGAGGTGATCCAGCGACCGACGAGGGGAGGGGGGAGAGGAGGGAGTGATGGGGCGGGGCCTTGGGAGAAGAGCGGGGAGGGGGTGGGGCTTCAAGGGAGGGGGTGGAGTGAGGGCGTGGCATCGGGGGAAGAGGTGGGGTTTGGGGGAAGGGACAGGCCTCGGGGGTCCAGTTACCAGGAATTAGAAAGGTGGCAATCCTACCTGACACCCTTGGCTCAAGGAAAATCCGCTCAGAACGGGCTACCCAACTGGACAGTCCTTCAGAGGCCTGGAGGAAATACTGACCAATCCGGAGCCCGGGGGGCCAGTAAAGAAGCCTTTCCTGCTCCTTCTCCTTCTCACTGGCAGAGCTTGGGGAGACTGGAACAGTGGAGTCGCTCCTCAGCGCTAGCCCAGAACCCCAGGTTTTGCCTTCAGGTGCTACAACATAGTGCTTGCGTCTGAGGTTTTGTTCAAGCGTATGGCGTGGTCCAGCCTGCTCAAAGCAGGTGGCCGAAACTTGTGGCCTAAGGCAGGGGATGCCTGCAGTACCCCTCTTGGTCCCACAGTGCGGCATTGCAGAGCAGCCCTACCTGCCCCAAGCTAAGAGCGCTTTATTGGGTATGAAATAAAAACGAGGATCTGAGGAAGTGAGCTGTAGCTCACGAAAGCTTATGCTCTAATAAATTGGTTAGTCTCTAAGGTGCCACAAGTCCTCCTTTTCTTTTTACAATATAGAGTAAATCTTCACTGGGGAGAAGAGGCAGATCCAACAAGGGAAAGGTAAGTTGGTGTCTTCCCTGTGCTCTTTTCTGCCATAGTTTTGTGTCTGGCCTAAGATTTTGCTGATTCTCCTCAAATCAGCGCCTGGCTGTTCAGTCCTCTTCGCTTAACTTCGCTCAGTCCTCACTTACAACACCCCTTGTGCGTCCTGGCTGGGCCGCAAGCCTTCTGTGATATTGCACCTCAGCCCTGTCCTGCCGCACCCCCGCCGTCCGGTACGGAGTCTCCTGAGCACAGAATTCCGTCGGTGCTCTGCGATGTGGGCTGTTGTGTACTTCCCACTCGGATGAGCCCAGCATGCTCTTGTCACTGCTGAGGCTGGCTTTGAGCCAAGACAGGCATTCTGGGGTCCCTAGACCCCGTCAGTGTTGCCATGAAGAGCAGAATCAAGCAGGAGGAGCTTGACTGCTCTTCAGAGACTTCACAGAAACTAGGGATACATCTGCTCTGCAATTAGACACCTGTGGCTGGTCTATGCCAGCTGCGGGTTTTTTATTGCAGTGTAGACATACCCTAGGAGAACAGTCAAAATTGCTTCATGATCATCTGAATCAGACACTTACCTCTGCACTAAGGGGTGTGTGTGTGTGTGTGTGTTCATTGATTGATTTTTTTTCTTTAGGGAACACGTTGCCATATTTAAAGTGAACATATTATCCCTGGCTAGAGCAGGGCACCAAGAATCCTACATCTAGCTCTGCTGCTGAATCTCTCTGTGACCTTGTGCCAGTTACTAAACCTCTCTGTGTCTCAGCTTCCTTACCTGTAAAATGGGGATAAGTCTACTCACCTCCTCCCCACAGGGGTTGGAAGCCTTTAAATACCAAATGCTTATAAAGGGTTTTGGAGTCCTCAAGCTGCATAAAGGCAGCGTATTATTAGAGTGGGCCACACTGCTTCTTATTTGCTCAGCTTTTGTTTGCTTTCTGCTCTCTGTGGCTGGAAGGGAGCTGGAAGGACTGTATGGCTTTTTCTTATTCATGAGCTGCAGGTTTCAGAGTATTTTATTTTTAAGGAAGAGTCCCTTTCACGGCCTTCACCAAATGTGTCAGGAATATAGTTTGCAGTTACAAACTGCACCAGTTGTTCTCACGTGTGCGTATTGCCTGTTTGTTTGTTTTTTAAAGTAGTTGTAAAGTGCTATGTCTAATTAAACAAAAGCCATCTTGGAAACTTGAAAGTGATCCACTAAGGCACCTTTGGACTTTTCTTGTTTGCTTTGGAATTTCAAAGTTTCTTTGACCGGCCTTGGAGGACAGGATGGTTCTAAAGAAATCTTGCGGGCAGACCTGGCTACTGCCTACCCTCTAATTGGCAGCTTATCCTTTGACGTTCTCGAGCTGCCCTCTGATGCTGGCATTAAGCTTCCACCATTTCTGTGGACAGAGCTCATTAGGGCCTGGAAAGCCCAAATGGCTGTGTGTGTGTGTTAATGTAAGACTTGTAGCTTAAATGCCACGTTCTCAAATGGGACATCCACCAGCCAGGGAGGATGCTGCTGGGTGGTCCTGTCAGGGAGGCAGCTGCGGTTGATTTTTGGCACCAGCCTCCCACGGGAACTACCCGCATGCATTGCAAAGCTTCTCCGGTTACTCTGTCTCCGTTGTGTGAAGCAGCTGTTGTTTCTCTGACCTGATCAGCATGTCAGTTCGGCTGCTCCACTTTTGAGGGGAACTTCTGGGAAATCATGGTTGTCTTAAAAGACAAAGCCCTCTGTTAGTTTCCGTCTCTTTCTCCCTGCTACACCTGTGGGATTACCTGTTGAAACTGACAGTAGAATTGGCATAGTTGAGTTGATAGCATGGTGCTTTTTCGTAGAGGATCCAACAGGGGATCGGAAGTTAAGAAACCTGGGATTCTGTCCCGGACTCTTCCATGGATGAAGTTGTTTGGCTTTGGACAAGTCACTAAAGCCCATATTTTCAAATTGGCCATGGGTTTTGGGCACCCTGTTTTTTTGGCAGCCCAGCCTCAGACTCCTTTAGGCCTGGCTTTTCAAAGGTGCTGAGCCTCCCACAACTCCCAGTGACTTGACCTGTGGGTGCTCAGCACACCTGGAAATCAGTTTCAAATGGTCTCAAACTAGGCACCCAAAAAAATGGAGGGACTCTCAGTCAGTAGCCATTTTTGAAAATCTGGGCCTCAACAGCTCCATGCCTCAGTTTGCCCCTCTAAAATTAAGATGATAATTGGCCTTTGTAAAGCACAGTGAGATCTTTGGTTGAGGGCTATTGCTTCTCTTTCTATTAAAAGAACAATGTGTATATATATATTTTTCCCTTTAAGAAATGTTTCACTTTGCTTTTTCACCTCTATAAATATTGCCCTGTGTCACAGCAAAGGCTGCCAACAAGGAAAAACCACCTTTAGGGGCAGGGGAGGAGGTGAAAATTGCACCCTGTCCCCCACCGAAGCCAGTTCTGCCTGTTGAAAAGTCTGACAAGCAGAGGCTGGGCCCAGCGTGTCTTCTGAGGAGCAGCCCATAAGCGGAGAGCATGAGTCTGAGGAACATCCAAGAAAATACTTCCAGCAAGTCTCTCCACAACAAAATAAAAGTATAAACTCAGGGGCAATTCTCTCTCCTCTCCCGCACTGAATTCTTGGGGGAAGTGTGTGTTTGCTTAGTCCTGATGGGACAAACGTTGGAGTGAAATGCTAACTCCCAAGGGGGTGTGTGGGGGTCCTTTGGTCACTTCTTCTCTTATCCAAGAAGTCCTATAGTATGGATTCTAAAGGGGAAGGGGAAATGTACAAGACAGTGTCCTTTAGCTCCTTGCCTCTTCAGTGAGGGAGCGGGAGGGAGGGAAGGGATTCAAATACAAAGAAAAATAACATAAACTTTGCTTATCCTTAGAAGAAGGTAGCATCTGAGGCCAAAGCCTCATCTGGCGTAAGTTGACGTAGCTCCATGAGTGCTGATTTACATCGACTGGAGGTTCTGGCCTTACCTCTCTGCTTCCTCCTTTTAACGGAAGGCACGCACAGATTATTTAGCATGGGACCGCTGCGGGAAGTAATATCCAGCCTGCTCCTCGAGCTTCTTCCAAAGAGCCTTTGAAAACGAGTAGCTCCAAAAGACAAACGCTTTTCCCCACTCCTGAGCTCCCCCCACAAAGCTTAGGCGTTCCAAGTGGCTATTTCCAGAACAGAAGAGCTCCAGCTATAGTTACAAATTATCCTTCAAGCTTTATAATGTGTGCTGGAAGGTAATAAATGGGAAGTGTTTCCTTCTATTCACAAATCCGATTCCTCTGTTTCTTTACAGCTTCTACAAATAATATTGCTGTTGTCGATAAGCACAGCTATCACCTCCAGATTCTGAGCAGCTTTCACTTTGTTTTTAAAATGATTTACTTGTACTAAAGTAGAAGCCAGGGGCTCCCTTAAGCCAGACACACTGTAAGAAATGGTCCCTGCCCCAAAGAGCTTAACAGTCTAAATAGTAAATACGACAAAGGATGGGAGAAAAAAACATAGTGTCACTAACCTCATTTTAAGATGAGGAAACGGAGGCACAAAGAGGTCAAGTCATTTGTCTAAGGCCACACAGGAAGTCTGTGGTTGATCCAGGAATCATTTTATTGTTTGACCTCCCACACCCCCTCAAAAAAGAAGTTGAAAATGCCTTGAGAAGTGACTCTGGAGTGGAGTTGAGAGCCACTCTGTCGTACAAGTGCAGCCTTGAGCAGGGTAAAGTTCGCATCACCTTCAAAGATTGAAACCCAAGATTCTAAGCAAGTAAAGAACTCACAAGTCTGCCTTGTCATTCGTTTATGAGGCCTCATGTAGTACAAGACGATTATGTTCCAGGTCCCCACACTTTGTGGCCAGCTCCCTCACCTCCACAGCCAGAAGGAATTTGTGGCTCGTAGCTTCAGATACCGAATTTATATCCAAAGGGTAATTTAGTCCAAGGCCCGTTTGATGGAATAAAATTGTTTAGGGACTTGCTTGACCACACTATTATGGAAACTTTTTAGATTTCAAGAGAGTGAAACGTCCTCCTGGGTATAGGACATGTAGGAGCCAGCACAGGTAGCAAGGTAAGGCACATGAATATCAGCCACAGTCAGAGAGGTGACCATTTTGTCTTTTTTTCTCTGATTGGGTGTCTGGAAATATTTCCTACGACACGTTAGCTCAGAAGCAGAGCAAGAAGCTCCGGGTGAGTCCTCAAACTCCAGCAAAGAGTAAGATGTTCACAGTGGGAAGGCTTATTGTAACTCTTGAGTTGGTTGTACAAGAGAGACAGAAGGTCCTTAGAAGTCCTCCACAAAGGCTATAAGAATTCAGAGATTTTCCTCCAGTGTTTCAGCACCTCGCCTATAGCGCCAGAAGTGCTTAGTGAAGTTTGGAGCATTGTTAAACATCTACTCCCAAGTTGAGAGCAATCGCTCCATTCCTTACAGGAGAACAAGATACCTGGTAGACCCCAGAGAAACACATGAATACTGACCAGTGAGAGATCTTCCTGCTTGGAATGCTCCTTTAAAGAAAGGAAGGTTCCTATATCAAGGATTGCCCCCATTTCACAAAGGGGATGGCAATAGAAGATGGCCTCTTCTCTATGCTATCAAGAGGAATAATTGCAATTCATCATACACTTATGGCATCATCAGATTTGCTGCAGCAAACCATCATTACCTGTGCCAGCTGAGCGATTGTTGGTACCCAAGCCTTTTCCCCATTGGAAAGGAAAGCGTGCGGATGTTTCATTTTTTAGATGCCCTACTTGTAAAAGCAGAATCGTTTCACAAGACATCACTTCCAGAACAATACAGATGTACAGCTGCTGGGTCCATTATACAGCTCAAGGAGAGCTCTTCTAAATGTGTCTCAAGGGAATCTTACCCTCTTGGGAGGAAGATTTTTCATGGGAATCTGGGAATTCTTCCCACACACCGCTGTCTCTCTAGATGAAACACTGTAACGTAGATCCTGCTTCTAATGGGATCTTGTAGGGGTGATGGTGTAATGGTCCGTTCTTCGGCTCAGAATATTTTAATCTCTTTCCTTAGGGCTTGTATGCAGTAGGGCTTACTTTGGTCTAATTCAAGTCACTCAGGGGGTGTGAAAAAGCCACCCCCTTGAGCGACGTAAGTTACACCAACCTAAGCGCTGTTGTGGGCAATGCTGTGTTGGCGGGAGAAGCTCTCCCCGTGACATAGCTACCGCCACTCGGGGAAGTGGAGTAAGGACGCCGATGGGATAGAGCGTCCGCACTCGCCGTATGACAGCATCACAGCTGCATCGGGTATAGCTGCACCGCTGCAGCTATTCCATTGTAGACTAGCCCTTAGGCCACAGGGGACAATTTTTGTGCAGCCTTTGAAAGTCCTTTAAATTATTGTATGGCAGCTGGTTAAACTGACTTATTGTCAGACCAACCTTTAACTGATCCAGGCTCATTTGAGAATAACAATGGATACCAGGCTTCTGGGATAGTATGCCAGAATGGCATGCTCGTTGTGACAAGGCAGATAAGAGAGTCATATTGCAGCATACTGAAGTCAGCCAGCAATGACTTCAAAACATTTTTCTGCACTAGGAACATCAAGAGTATAGCAGGTATCCTATTAGAGGCCAGTGACAGGACCGCAGTGGCCTATATAAATTGACAAGGGGGCAAAGAGACCTCAGTCCTACATCAAGAAATGATTCAGATGTGCTACTGTGGCTGGGGAAGAGGAAGATGACAATAAAAACAACTTATATCCAAACAAAACTAAATCGTTCAGTAGATCGGTCCAACAGACAGGCCTTCCCCCCAGGAGAATGGGAACTCTACCAACAGATGTTCTGCCAAAGAGCGAATATGTGGAATTTCCCTGTGATACACTTCACTAGCATCCAGGAGCGGCAGGGAAGTACAAGACCGTTCCAGACATCAGGAGGAGGAAACGCACAAGATAGATGACTTTTTGCTCTTGGGCTGTGTGCGGCCAGTAATGGTGTAAGCGTTTCCCACCTCTTCCTTTTCTGCCACGAATAGCCAGAATAATAACAGAGGCGAAGAGAAGGTTAGATAGGTCACTTCTTACTGGACCCGTGGCTCCCAGTTTTCATGGTCAAGGTCGATGCCATTCCGTGAACCCTGAAAAATTCTGCTGTATTTGAGAAGAGCTTACTGTATAGGTACTCCATCTGTCTGCCCACGGCAACCTAATGGATAAGGCATTGGCGTCCTAAGCCAGGGATTGTCAATCCGTGTCCCATCCGGGGTGAGATGGTATTTCTCTTTCAAGGATTGTGGTGGATGCTCCATCACTGACAATATTAAAATCAAGGTTAGATGTTTTTCTAAAAGATCTGCTCTAGTCCAAGCAGGAATTAATTCAGGGAATTTCTCTGACCTGTGCTATGAAGGAGGGGAGACTAGCTGATCAAAATGGTCCCTTCTAAGTTTGGAATCTATGCATCTGGAAAGAATGAAACTAACTGCCAACTGAGTTGATCTGCAGTCCCAAACCCTGCAGTCCCAGGACCTTAGTGATACCAGATCAAATTAATCACTTGGTGTGAGTGAGTGCAGTTCCCACCTACATCAGTGGGAGGCGTATCCACTTTTGCACTGTGGCTTGTTCCTCATGGCTGTTGGAGCATTTGCTGGAACAGGTGAGAGCTTTGTCTGAGGAGGGATCTTTTCTCAGTGTCTCTCAGATGAAGTTATTCTTAGTCCAGCTCTAAAACATCTAGAAAAGATAGCTTCTTTCCCTCTCCTGGACCAACAAGTGTTGCTCTTCTGTCATTGTGCCCTAAGCCTCAACAACTTAAGGAAATTCAGCTGTGTTCTCCAGACATGCATGGGGCAACAGGGTATTTCTGTTCTGGGATTCAACCCCGGAGGCAATCGGATTCTTTGTTTTGATTCATTCTGGTGCATTTTGGTGATGAGGTCTTGAAAGGGTTATGAGGTGTAAGCCATCCTCAAGGTGCATTAAATCTGCCATGCAACAAGCTTTACCTGCAGCCAATAAGACTCCTCCTGTGATAGTTATGAAAGTTTGGCATAAGTCACCTGGAGGATTCTTATGCTGCTGTGAGGGGGGAGAATAACACCGGAAATCGCACATTGTCTCTGGATCTCAGCCCCTATGAGAAAATAAATTGTCAGGTATGTAGAAATGTCCCCTTTTTCCAGCCGTCACTTCATTTAAAAAAAATTTTTTTTTTAACTGACAGTTTCAAAAGTAGATTGATCCCAAAGTTCAACCTACCTAAAACTTCAGACCAAGCAGCCCAGCACTTACGAGGGAGTCTGTATTAACAAACCAACCTGCACGCATGATGGAAGAAAACACCTTCGAGGAAGGAAACGGGTTTTTGGTTTTGACTGTTATGAACAATGGTGTGAAAAAAAATATTCCCGCAAATTTGAAAAATAGCTTTTGAACAGAGTTCTCCTTTTGAAAACATTTGCTGGGCAGGATTCATTCCAGCTATTGGGCATGCCAGCGTAATGGTCAGTTGCCACTTTTGGTAGGAGAACAGTGTAAATATTGCTCTCAAACGATGGCCTAGGAAGAACAAATATAGAAGGAAGCATGAGTGCAAGTGTTAGAAAAAACAAGGAGGGCTGGATTTTCTTATCCTTTGTCCTTATTCAGTGCCTTTCATCTGGCAATCTCAAAGCTCTTTACAAAGTTGGGTAAGCATTATTACTTCTCTTATAGGTGGGGAAACTGAGGCATGGAGCAATGGAATGGCTTGCCCATGGTCATGCAGTGAACCAAGCCTAGAACTCAGGTCTTCAGGTTCCCTCTCCTTTTGCTTTTTTTTTTTTTTTTTTAAACCTTTCTGCCAATTGGGTTTTCATTAGAGATGGGAACAACCAGGACTGGTTTGGATCAAGGTCTTGTTTTATATGAACCCCCAGATTGTTGGGGAAGAAAGGGTGTTGTTCCTGTGAATGGCTCTCATTTTGGCCATGTGACAGGGCGCAGGGGCAACCACCTCTTCTAGCAAACAGAGAATTAATAGTAACTCAGGCTTGCATGGGTGTGGGGAGGGAACATTGCAGTAGCAGCTCCAGGACCAGGCATAGAGAGAGTTTGCCTGAGAGACTATTCCCTGAACCTATGGGCCTAGGGGAAATATTTTTGCTACATTTTGATGTTTATCTGTGATCGGGAGATAAAATTCTCACTGGAAGTGGGATCTGACGGGCTGACTGTGTGTGTGTGTGTATGTCTCCAGTCAGCCCCAGTGTTTTTTTATTTCATTAGGCCCAAAGCAGAAAACTTCAAACAATCCCAAGACTGGAAAAAGTCCCCGTGGCCTAGCGTGCTGTAATTCCTGCTCACCTGTTTGTCTCATTGCCTATTCTCCCTGTGTTTGGAAACTTACCCAAGGGCTTGTCTGCACTGCAGGAGAGACTTGGCTTCGGCTTAGCTACGTGGGTGTAACTGCACCCGTGCAAACCCCTCGTGCAGGCTTGTTGAACTGATGTTAAAAAGCAATAGGCTGGCCCAGTGGTTAGGGTGTTAATCTGGGATTTAGGAGACCTGGGTTCCATTACCTGTTCCGCCTCAGACTTCCTGTGTGACCTTGGGCAAGTCCCATAGCCTCTCTTGACCTCAGGACCCCATTTTGTGAAACAGGGATGATAATTCTCTTCCTCACAGGGTGCTACGACAAAAAATGCAGCAAAGACTGTGAGGTGCTCAGAAACTACAGCATTGGAGGCCATACTCATACCTAAGAGAGAGATGCTGGTGCAGCTTAGCTTGGTTTCAAAGCTACATAACGCTAACTGGGCTGGGGGCAGCCAAGCCCTGAGATGCCTGTGAAGCAGATGCTTCTTGCCTCAGGGACCTCCTTCTTCTGATGTTTATTACCATTCATAGATTATAAAGGCAGAAGGGACCACTGTGATCTTGTCTGACCTCCCGTATGACAGGCCATAGGGCTTCCCTGAGTTAATTACATTAATGTGTGTGTTGCTTAAAATCCAATCAGAAGGAAAGGAAACACACTCTCCCCCTCCCCATCGTGTGTTAACAAATTCTGTCAGGAGCCAACCCGTTCTCGCAGGCCTCTCAGCCAGCTCCAATATGCATCGGTGGACATGGCCCAGAAGATACAAGAATAGATGACATGATGCTTTTTAAAGTGTAACAGGATGGCAGTGTGCAGGTCAAGTCTTCCTAAAATGGCTGAGCCAGTAGAGGATAACAGCCTACTGCTGCTGCCAGCTGCTGAGTTCCTCCTATAGGTCAAGCAGCAGGAGGTCTTTGCTGCCGTGCAGCTTTGGGATTCCTGCTTTGCTGATGACCCTTGCCGGGAGGCGCTTTGGGATCGGGGCCCTGCCTGCTTTTGTGCTTGTACCGCCTTAGTGCATTCTTGGTGCCTCTGGAAACAAGTAATAAATAATAAACGTGTTAGCCATCAGGTTAGGAGCTGGACTGAATTTGACAGGGAGGCAGAAAATAGCTGCTCTGGAAAGCTGCTGACTGTTGTTTTATTCATTTGTTCATTACTGAACATTGGAGCAGGGAATAAGGCAGGAGGGCTGGACAGCTTGTTCTATCTGTGACCCCTGTTTTAATGGTGAAGTGGGTAAGCGCCTGGGATCTGAGCTGCTGCTGCTGCAACACTGGATTTGCTATCGAAACAATCAACATGGTAGACCGACCACTGGTCTAGAACGTTTAACGAAGGCCCCGGGGAGAATATAGGCTTATTCTGAAACCGAATTGACCCTTCCTTAGGTGTTCATATTAATCACAGCCAAGCCTAATTGCAAACTCTGGGCGAAAGAACAGTTAATTATCCTATGGGGGGATGTTTAGTCGCTTTTCTTGTGTCATTTCCCTAATTAAAGCAACTTGGCTGGGCTTTTTAAAATCACTTCCAAGAACTCAGAACCTCCTGTCCCTTCTCCAAATTTTATTATCAATAAAAAGAGAAAGAAATGCGGTCTGGACTTGAGGATTTCCTCCACATATGGAACAGATTTAGCATTCTTCAGCTCTCAGCAGTGGCAACACACAGATCTTATTCCTCGCCCCCTGCCCCACCAATTCCCTCTCGACTCCGTGTGTTTCCCACAGCTACGCATGAGGGTGGGGGGAAAAGTATACCCTGTAGCTTCTTTCTTTCTTTTCCACTCCACCACGCGGGCTTGAACGTCAGTGTAGACTCCATTCCATTTTAGTGCAATTACACGAGCATAATGGAGTAGAGCAGGGGGTCTATGGCAGGTGAGGGACAGCAGCGTGCCATTAAAAATCTGGCCCGGCCCACCCTTCTCCGCCCCCGCCCCCTGCTTTCTCCTTGCAGGGCAGGCAAGCTTCCCCCTCCCCCCCCACCTCTTACCCCAGAGAGCAGGGTTCCCTCCCCTCCTTCTCTCCCTCCCTGCGGCCGATCAGCTGACGGCCCTTGCTACGGAGGGGGAGAGGTAAAAGCGGGAAGGGGGTGGAGTTGGCATAGCCCCTCCAGCCCCCTGCCATGAGCCTGGGAGCACCCGTGCACCCCCCTCACACACACCCAGCCCTCTGCCCTGATCCCTGCACCCCCCACACACCCCAGCCCTCTGCTCTGACCCATGAACCCTCCTCACACGCACCCAGCCCTCTGCCCTCACCCCTGCACCCCCCACACATCCCAGCCCCATGCCCTGACCCCTGTACCCCCCACAACCCTAGCCCTGACTCTGGCACCCCCCACACACCCCCAGCCCCCTGCCCTGACTCCTGCCCCTCCTCACACATCCCCAGCCCCCTGTCCTGCACCCCCACATCCACACCCCCACCCTGAGCACCAAACGGGAGCTCCTGCACACACACCCACACATTCCCACCTGCGCCCCTTGCACCACATGGGAGCTGCCCAGGTAAGTGCTCCACAGCCAAGCCTCCTGCCCCAACCCTGAGCCCCCTCCCTCATTCTAGCTCCTGGCCAGACCCTGCACCCCAACTCCCAGCCTGCTCCTTCACCCCCAGCCCTGTTCTCAGTGCACTCCCACCCTCATCTCAGTGCAGAGAGAGGAGGAGGATGGGCCAGAACCAGGGAGAAAGTAGGTACCTACTCTGTGTGGACAGGGCCGGGACCCCAGACCAGCAACGGGCTGAGTGGGGCCGGCAGCTGGGACCCTGGCTGGCAGCAGCCGGCGGACGGAACCCCAGACTGGCAGTGGGCTGAGCCGCTCAGCCCACTGCTGGTCTTGGGTCCCGGCTGCCGGCCCCGCTCAGCCTGCTGCCGGTCTGGGGTTCTGGCTGCCGGCCCCTTGCCAGCCAGGGTCCCGGCCGTAGGCCCCGCTCAGCCCGCTGCTGACCTAGGTGAACGAAACCCCAGGCCGGCAACGGGCTGAGCGGGCTGGCGGTGTAAGATCAGCATTTTAATTTAATTTTAAATGAAGCTTCTTAAACATTTTGAAAACCTTGTTTACATACGACAATAGTTTAGTTATATGATATATAGACTTATAGAGAGAGACTTCTGAAAAACGTTAAAATGTATTACAGCCACGCGAAACCTTAAATTAAAGTGAATAAATGAAGACTCGGCACACCACTTCTGAAAGGTTGCCGACCCGTGGAGTAGAGAATTGGGCCCTTCAGTGTGAGCAGAACTTACATATTTGCAGGCATACTGCTTTTCTGTGCGTGTGTCTTTAAATGTTGCTAGTTTTGATGCTGAAGAGGTGTCGTCCACAAGGACTGCACCTGCTCAGCTGTTTGGGTCAATTCCCTGTAGTGTCAGATGTCCAGATTTTGCCTTGCGGTCAATGTGGACTGGCGAGTGCTTTGCTTTTGTATTAGTTTTTTGCATTGAGATTCTGCCGTGCAGCTTGTGTAGCAGAGGCCTTTGCGGCACTGGGATCAATTAAATCCTCACCAGGGACTTTCTAGGAGGAATCTTTCCTTTTCTGGCTGACTTTGAATGTCACAACAGGGCGTTCAGCTGTTTTGACCTCCTTGCAGTAGCTCCCAGGGCAGGAAACCTTTCCTAACCCTGCCCTCCAGCCCAACTTCTGCACTCTCCACCAGTCATTCCATCTGCAGGCTTTCACAGAGCTCTTATGCAATATTGCAGTTTTTGTATTCTTGCCTAAGGAGAACACAGCTCCGGGGGAAGAGTATGGATGGGAGTTGGGATGGGTAGGTGTAGAGTGGTTTTATTTTGTAACTCTGATCACTTCAATTAGCCATGGTGAGCCAGAGCCTTTCCCACCCTCTGGAAGGGAAGAAAGATTATCATAATTCTTCTTCTTCCTCCTTCTGTTCCACAACAGAACCATTATCTGTTTGCAGGCTTCTGGTACACTCAGGTACAATTGTTCCCAAGTTGTTTTGTCTTTTTAGTGCCATTGCAGCTTTAACCTTTGGTAAGCTGTGGACTTAAATTTCATGTTAATTTCTATCTCCTGAGGCCATGGGGGGAAAGTGACTGCCTGTGATTTAAAAAATAAGACAGTGAAAGCAATTAATGGTATCAAAAGATCCTAGGAGGGTGAAGTTTGAATGACTGGCAGCTGGACTGGCACGGGAACAGCTAGGTGGGTAGTGGGGTGTGAGTGGGAAATAGCGGGATATTGACTCAAATTCCAGCTGGGTTTCATTAGTCCATATCTTAACCTGCAAAAATAATCATAAGCAATGTATAAAGGGAAAAAAGAAGCTGATAGTACATAGGTGATTCTGCTCTGCGTCCAGAGCTTATCATTCTGAGAGCTGTAGAGAAATGTTTGACTTCCTAATTACACCAAAAAAAGGATGAAATTGTCTATTTTCCCCCCTCGATCCAAGGGCGAGAGAATCTTTGGGTTATGAAAGGGAGTGCTAGCTCTGACGGGATTTCCTCTGCGCTCAGTCAGTGTTTGTGCTGGAAGCACACGGCTGGATGACTTTTTTTTTTTTTTTTAAACCATATGTTTTTTGGGGATGATTTCCCTGGGACAACACCTGTATGGTAACTGTGCAACAGCCGTAATGCTCTTATTAGCCTTTAGGGTGGCTGGTGCTTAACCCATTGACGACTGGAATCAGTCTGTGTAGAAGGGCTTTAATTAACCTCCGTGTTACTATTATCTGTGTCCCCTCTATAAAACGAGGGTGATAACCTGTCCTTTCTTCCACCCTAGCTATGTTGTAGGCTCTTTGGGCCTGTCACTGCCTCTCACTACCATCTAGTCTACATGCGGTTTTTCTACTGGTTTAACTACTTTGGTTAGGGGTGTGATTTTGTACCAACATAGTTAAATTGGTAACAGCCCTTAATGTGGAGAAATGTACACTGGTATAAAGGTGAATAAACCAGGTATGGAAATGAGGTTTATACTAATATTAAGCAGCTTTATACTGGTATAACTGTGTCCACGCCAGGGGGTTGTACTGCTTTAACTATATCAGTTTCTAGAGAAATATAGCGATACAGAAACAGTTGTAGATCTGTGTGTACAGCATGTAGCATATTGGGGCTTCTAGGCAGGGGTACCTACGGGGTAGAACACTGGCCTGAGTTCCGTTCACAGCTTTGCCACTGGCCTGCTGGTTGACCTTGGGCAAGTCACTTCATCCCTGTGTGCTTCAATTTCCTCATCTATAAAATGGGGATAATGACAGTGACCTTGTTGGTAAAGCACTTTGAGATCTATGGCTGGAAAGCGCTGTATAGGAGCTGGGTGGTGTGACTGTTGTCTCAGTTGGGGGTCATAATATAAAAACTGTCCCAGTTAAGATCCGCTGGGGCATTTGTGCTGGAGCCCTTGTGGTATAAACAAGTGGGATTTGCTGGCCAGGTGTTCTCTGTATGGGCCCCTCGGCTTTGCTCCTCTTGACCCACTTTGATCTGAAATAGCCCGCATCTGATTAAGACACACTGCAAAATTAATTTGTTCCCCCAAACATTTGAAAATTGGGGGGATAGGGAAGTATTTAAAGGGGAGGGAGATTTGAGTTTCAAGTTGCCGGTCTCACTGGTAGAAGTATCATTGTACATGCTGCGTAGTGGATGTATACGTTTTTAGTGATTGCTGATCATCTGTACAAAGGCATCTGGGTAATGCGGAGAATCTCTATGTTTTTAGTAAATTTCTGTCATGGTATGGGAGGATGAGAGTTTCCCTCCTTATCCTCACTTCCCCACTCCCTAGTGACCTGTGGCTTTTCACATAGCACCTGGTGGTTAATCAGAATGGCTTAGTGACAGGAACGGGGAGGACTGGCTGGGAAAAGAGAAGTTTTGAAAAATGAAATGACTTGCTGAGTAATACTGGGAGGCATGTTCCTTCTAGGTACTGTGCACTACCCCAAGGAACCTTCTAATATGAATCAGAAATTGGCAGCTCCTTAAGAGATCACTACTTAGAGCTCTGGTCCCCATTAAAAAGACACCACTTACTGTGCAGGGGAATCAAGGTATTTCTAAAGGGAACTAACTGCTGGAGCTCGACACTCCTTCTGCAGTGAGTGTTGGTAAATGTTGACTTTTATAATGGTAACCACTCTACACTTCTGGCTGAGAGGAATAAAAAGCCACATTGCCATTTTTAGACTGGTCTGTCATGTGTATGTTCACATGAAGGCTAGTTGCTTTTCAGAAACCCATCACTTGCTTTTTTTAATACAGCATGTATATTTAACCATGGTGGGAAGGAACTTTCTTCCTGAGCTCTGCTCGTTATCTGTTTACACGCTGAAGCCTGGGAGTTGATTGCTCTAGTAGCTGCTATCCTCATTCACATAACTGCTGGTGGTATTTTTATTTGCAAGGCTATCTAATCCTTTACTGAGTAATTAGCTCCCATAATATCTTGTGACAGTGAGTTCCACAGATTAAAAAGTACATTTTTAACTGTGCTGCCTCAGTTTCTCTAGGTGTCCTCTTGTCCTTGGGCTATAGGAGATAAATAAAGTGATTTCATTCATTAATGAGATGCAAGTGGGAGGTAGTTCCAGATTCAGCTTTGCTTGTGAATTCATTTAGTCTCGATTGAGACTTTTCTGAAGGGCTTGATTCAGTTTCGCCTCTTGCCTTTGCTAAAAAACTCATACACCTCACTGGGTGCTCTGCATTTCTCTAGCAGAGGCATTGCCTTCCTGCTGCGGAGATAGCAGGGGCCATTATATAAATTCAGGACGACTCTGGGAGTAACAAGTAATGCTCAAGTGACACTCTGACCATCAAGATAGATCATCCTTTATGTCAGCCGTGGATTAGGCTAAGTGTTTGTTCCTCCAAAGTTGTAATGTGAGCTTGGGTGACATATGCAGCTCTGCAACAGGAGCAGGGGTGAACGAGAAATAGCACAAAGGGGTTGGGGGAAAAGTGTCCTCTTGAACTTGGGCTGCTGATAGACAAGGAGTTATTCCCTGAAGACACACAGCATGTGGGCCTGGGTTTCATGGCTGCAAGTTACAAGCCCTGTGTTTCTGACGGGAACTGCTGGGGTTCAGGACCCTGCTGCACGTGGAGCGTTTACCCTACAAAGGTAGAGTTACAGGAGAGGCCTCTGGACTCTCTAGCTTTTCAAGGCTCTGATGCAAGAAATTATTGTAAAGGGACATTGAGAGGTTGGCGTAGGCATGCACGAGGGGGCTTTCAGAAACCCCAGCGTTCATCATGTTATGAATATAAAAAGTAAATAAAGGGGAACAGTGTGTTTTGAAAAGAATAAAATTCTCTTGCAGTGTTTGCAATTCAACTATTGCAGCCTCCTGCTAATGTATGAGACCTGCACATAATCCTGCTGCCACATGGACAAGCCTTCCTAGTTGCAAGATGCCGAGGCTCCATCAAATATCTATAAAGCCCCTACCTACCTATACATAATAATGCCATTGCAGTTTCTGAATGCATACTGGCACATAGCATCGCTTTGCTGAATTCATGCTTAACTACCTGCCACTTGTGACATTGAACCACTCGGAATCCAAGTATCTGCTGGTACCTGTATTAACAGTGTTCACCTGCACAGGTGCCTCTTGCTGATGTAATCCGCCTATGGCATTGACAAGGGATGTTGGATCTGATCCGAGAGAGAACAATTCCATTGTCTTTAGTGGACTTTGGATCAGGCCCAGTGTGTTGATTAACAGTTCTATTTTACTCACCCAGGGCCTCATCCAGAGCCCTTTGAAATCAGCGGTAAGAGTCCCCTTGATTGAAGCATACTCTGGGTCAGGCCTGTAGTTGCCTGTATACCCAATATAAATGCAAGTTTATGTCCACTAGTAAATACCCCTGCATGGATTAAGAAAGTGAAATTGATTGGAAACTGACAAAACTAAAGGACAGAATTGACTCTTCCAGTCTGTTTAATTGCCTGACCTGGGAGAAACAGAAAACAACCCCTCAATGGAATAATAGTACAAATAAAACTTTAAACACTGCAATTCATTTTTAACATTCTAGTAAGTTTTCAGTAGCACAGTTTAGGCATTTTAAAATTAAATACTCAGGGTCCGTTTTTCACTCCGCCACATGGGCTTAAACATCAGTTTAGACTCCATTCCATTTTAGTGCAATTACGTGGGCACAATGGAGTGGAGAATCAGGCCCTTCAGTGCAACTAGGTTGTCCCTTTTTCGGATCAGGTCTGGGTGCCACTTGAGCAAATCAAACAAGAGAGCACAGTCCAGGTGTAGCTAGACCTGGCTCGAAGCCTAGTGGATATTTTCTGTCATTGGGTGCTTGTTTGTTTTTAAGTAGAGAGAGTCTCTCTCAAATCACTTTTAAGCCGGTAGGAATGGAGCGCTTGCCTTTTGTCAGATGCAGTTGTGACTTTGGGGGAGGAGATGGGGGGTGCCACTGAACCACACTTTGTCCTGGGGTTTAAGTGAAATGAATGAATTTATAGAGGTGCAGAGTATTATAAATGTTGGAAGAACCTGTGTTGTAGTAAGGCCATTAGTTCTGTTCATGGCCTGGTGGGCTCTTTCTGTAGGTTTAGTGCCTCCTTTTCTGTCGCACTCTCACTCTTGTTAGGTCTGATGAGTCCCTGAGCAGTCACTGAGACCTGGTAACTGCTCTAAGGTACCGTAATGGCCATAAAATGGTTTTTATTATCTGATCAGCGCTGTTCTCTTTAGCCTGCGAAGTCACAGCAGAGAGCATATTGCAATTATTTTGCCGCGGAAATTTGCACACCCTCCTCTCCACCCCCTTTAATTGTTATGATAAATTGCAACTTCAGGAAAATATATAAAGCTCTGGGATGATATAGCCAACTGATTTTCAGCCCTGACCTTTCAGCGTGACTGGAGCC
Source organism: Lepidochelys olivacea (assembly GCF_965140295.1). Lineage (NCBI taxonomy): Eukaryota > Metazoa > Chordata > Testudines > Cheloniidae > Lepidochelys > Lepidochelys olivacea. Next base: position 21,235,170 of record NC_140428.1, read on the forward strand.
AGGTGCAAACAGGACCCTTTCACAGAACACGCCACACACGCCATAGCTACGAAGGATCGCTTTAGACAGAAGCTGAGCTCTGTACAGATTTGCTAACAGAGAACTGTATGCAGTAGAGCGGGAGGGAGCCAAGTGGGGAGGAGAAGCCCCGAGCCTGTGGAAGGTGTCTGGGGTGAGGGAAGCAGAGCCTCCCGGGCAAGTTCCTCCAGGCCTTATAGACTTTAGAAACTGCTCTTTGTACGAACCACGTGGTTGGGTCTCCTGTAATCTTGAAGGAGGCAGGCTGATGTAGGTGTGTGGTTTTTGGGGTGACAGCCGTTGTCTGTAGCATCGTCTCTTGGAAGCCCCTGAGCTACCCCCTCATGTAGGCTTCAGACCAACTCACTCAGCTCTGGCAAATGTGCTGTTTTGCAGCCGAGGGTGGGCACTTGGGAATCAAACAGCCATCCTGCCCGCTGCAGCATGTCCCAAGATCCGTACAAAGCCTGGGATGTCCAAGGACTTAGAGGGGTTTGCCCTGTTGCTGTTCCACAAGGGTTTGGACTCCACCACCACCTCTTTACTCACCACTCCCAGTTCCTCCCACCCTGCCCCAGGAATAATTTGCAAGTAAATTGAAAATGTTCTTCCTGGGGAGTGTCTTATCTCCTACGTATGAAGGTTCCCCCCATTTTCAGGCCAGTTTGACCCATTGCTTCTCTGTCCCCTGATGTTTGCTGCTCATAGCAGCTGCTTTGGCTCTGAAATGCATGAGAATGGGAAGCTAACAGGCCTCCTTTGGGTTACACCTTTAGGTGGATGTAGCTAATTGTTGCCATGATCAGGGCTCCTCTTAATTAACATAACTGGAAAGTCAGTGGCAGACGCAGAAGAGACGTTTTCATTTGGCGTTCTTGGAAAAGTTTGAAATGTATTTAATGAAAAAAAAGAAAAAAGACTTACATTGAGGTTTATTCAGCTATCCAGTAGCTCTCCCCTGCTTTTCCAGAGCATTTCATTTGTCAGGATTATTTGGAAGGTCTGAGCTGCAGCCTCTGTGAACCTCTGTGAGGGGAAATGTTGCTTTGCATTTATCTGACCTGGCCTGACACACTTCACCTTCTTCTCTCTGCAAGTCCCTCCCGAAAGCACGCTCCTGCCGAGAGGGCCACAAGGCCTTGCCTTTCCCACCGAAGATGATGCATGCATGCATGCAGGGAGGTCACAGGACTCCTGCTTCACTTCACTGCTTTCATGATTCCCCTTCTAATCTTGTATTTATGTTGATGTCTAGTTAGACTTTAAGCTCTAGAGGGCAAGGATCTTAGCTTTGTATCGGTCTGTCTCAGGTCTCCTAAACCCCTTTCACACCGGGTGTGCGAATGTGATGGTTGCCATCTTGCCTGATGGACCTGGGAGTGAATCAGTGTGCTCCTGAGCAGGAAGCGTGAGCTTCTACAGCTTGAGCTAAAAAGCCAAAATTCCCTAACCAGGGCTATAACAAACTCTCATCCTCTGTGGATCAGGCACAGAGTGGGGGACCTGTGGCACACACTCACCGGTGGGTTACACCAGTGGTTCTCAACCAGGGGTACGTGTACCCCGGGGGCTACACAGAGGTCTTCCAGAGGGTACATCAACTCATCTAGATATTTGCCTAGTTTTACAACAGGCTACATAAAAAGCACTAGCGGAGTCAGTACAAACTAAAATTTTCATACAGACAATGACTTGTTTATACGGCTCTATATACACTATACACTGAAATGTAAGTACAATATTTATGTTCCAATTGATTTATTTTATAATTACATGGTAAAAATGAGAAAGGGGGCAATTTTTCAGTAAGTGTGCTGTGACACTTTTGTATTTTTATGTCTGATTTTGTAAACAAGTGGTTTTTAAGTGAGGTGAAGCTTGGGGGTGCGCAAGACAAATCAGACTTCTGAAGGGATACAGTAGTCCGCAAAGGTTGAGAGCCACTGGGTTACACTACCCCAGTCGTAAATGAGATTATTGGGACCAGGGCCCCGTTGTGCCAGGTGCTGTACACGTGTACAACAAAAAGACAGTCCCTGCCTCAAGAGCTTTCAGTCTATTTGTTTGTACTTTGGCTTTCTCAAGAGTTGCGTGGTAATTGACGAACTTGGGCAGGACTGTCCTGGGAGAGTTTGCACAAGCTCCTTCCTCTGTTAAAATCCATCCCGTTCAGCTGGGGTGTGTGAAAAGGACAACGAAAACCGCTGTGGTGATAGCTTCACGTTTGCGGTAGTACAGACTGTTTGCTGTTACAGAAGGACAGAGTTTGCCATCAGACGGTGCGGGGAATTTCTAGTAGAGTCACTGAGAGTTCGGGGGGTGGGTCAGGCCTGTAGGTATTCTGGCTGGGGGAAATTCACCTCAGTGTCGAAAGCCTGCAAGAGGTTGTGTGTGTCTGGGGTGGCTCCCCACCCTCCCCTTATGCACCACTTCAGTCAAAATAGGGCTTAGGGTGAACTTAATTGGAGCATAGCCTTGGTGCTGGGAGGGAGTCTCCCCTCTTATGCATAAAATCTATCCTATATAGGTAGTAGGAAATCTCTTGGAGAGAGGTGGGCTGGGCCCTAGCTCTGCTGTTGTCTTTCCCTCCTGTTGACCTGGCCCAGCAGGAAGAGCCTAGGGAATGGGAAGCGTCTGCCTGTTAGAGCTGCAGCAAGTTTGTGCTGAGTGGGACAGTCATGAGAACCCCCTTGAAAGTCACCTGTATTTGAACCTTCACACCCGTGTTAACTGGGCACTGACTCTCACAACGTAGCAATTTTGAGGAGAGCTTTTTGGTCCTGAGTTGCCTAATCAAATTCTCCTTCTCTTCCCTCTCCCCGATTTTTGTGCCAATTCCTTCTGCTCGCCAGAACCGGGGTCGCCTGGCCGAGAAGAGAACAATCCCTCTGCCTCCCACCAGGCTCCCAAAGAAAGAGCTGCCCTCCATTTTCTCACATAGCGACGACAGCGAGGAGAGTGACAAGGCCAATGGTCAACACCCTGAGGTGAAGCAGGAGGAGGATCTGCATATCAGTATCATGAAAAGAAGGTACTTTCCGGCTGTGGGATGGTGGCACTGCGAGCCCAGAGACGGAGAGCACTTGACGGCGGGTCATGGGACCGTGCCAGAGCTGCCATGGGAAGCTCAAGTTCAAAGGCTGCCTGTTGGCATCATCTCCTGAATTGGAAATGAAAGTGTAGATGTAGCAGATATATAGTCGTTATATGCAAAGAGTGGAAGGGGGATTCCTGCTCTGTGTTCCTTACTGTGACCTACTCACTCCTGTTTGGAGAGGCTGAGGGTCTATGGAGCCTTCAATAGATGTACCATGGAATTTACCTCGTACTAGTGGCACTCGGCCGTTAGACGATAATCTCATTTGACCCTCCGTCCAGTGTTCAGTGACTGTGCTGCATGGGGCCTTTTCAGTCACAGATGGTAGAACGTGGCAAAAGTCTAGGAGCCAGATCCTCAGCTGGTATAAAGATGCTGAAGTTTCATGGGTTCACGCCAGCTGAAGATCTAGCCCTACGTTCCAGTTTGTCCTAACGGGACCGCGGTGATCTAGAACCCTTAAAAACTTTTGGGTGTTGGTAAACAGAACAGTGGCAGGCGGGGGAGGGAGGTGTTTATGCTCCTAATTGGAAATGTCAGATTGCTAAAGACAAAATCCCAGGCTTGGCCTGAAGAATGTGATGGTAAGTATTACGGTAGATGTGTTGAAAGAGCTGTGGGTTAAAAATAGTCAGTAAAACGTAAGGAAAGTGTGTGTGTGTGTGTTGAACATCTCTCTGTACTGTGTGCACTCCTCCTACCTAAAACTGATGCAGAACTGAAAAGGGAATTGAAAATCGTAAGTCACACCTAGGTATCCCCTAAGTTTGGCTCTCGTGAAAAGCCTCGTTGCCCCTGGTATCCAGCTGCAGAACTTTGGGTTCTTGCATCCCTCCGGAGAAATATGTTGTTTATAGGATCTACAACCACAGGAAAATAAATATCCCGAGCGGCTGCATCTTGGCCCCCCCCATGCATGTCATTGCTACTCATTTTGATCATCATCTCTCTCTAATGCATAAAATCGCTCAGATTCCCAGACAAGCTCTATAAAAACAGAGGAGTGGAAACTGAAGGCATGTAATTGCTTTTCTGTGTTTTATGCGTTCTTGCTCCTGAGCAGATAAGCCATTTCCCCTTTCCTCCAAGCAGAAACCGCTACGTGTAACAACTGCGATCTCAGGAATAAGGGAGTCGAAAGAGTAGCCTGGCCCCTCGGGTGAAGCCCGTCTATAACCAAGAGTTGCTCACCCATCACAGTAGTTGGTCAACGGTGCTGGCCAAGGGTTATTAATTGGAAGAGGGGCAGGTGCATCTCGCGCGCTCTCTCTCACATGTGCGTACACACACGAACCTGGCTAAATAGTCCCAAGAAGCTACCATAATTTCCCACCCCCACCCTCCTTTAATTATGCTTTTAATTCGGCAAAAATTACAATGCTAGGCTTTCTCATTAGGATTGTGAGTAACATAATAAATATTTAATTGATATTCAGGGCCCCCAAAATATAAAGTGCTTTTATCTTAAATCTTTAATTACAGTAATTGCTTGGCCTTGTTTATTAGGAAATGCAGAAAAAAATATTCCTTAATTGTCATTAGCTCCTGGTCCTTCCGCTCACCATTTCACTGCCCCTCCTTCCATTTTTTTGATCAGTTTATTGGAAGGTCTCAGTCTAAACCTTGTTTTGAATTCTTAGGCGGAGAGGATCATGCTTTCCAGTTACTTTGAATCCTGTTTATTCCATAGAGACGTTTTTGACCCCACTTTGCTGCCATTGTAGAGGGGCTGTGTGGGGATATTGCATTCGCTTTTTCACTTTCAGACCAGCCCAATCCTCTTTCCATTGGCTTTCAGTGGGAGTTGGATCAGAGGCCCTCTGTGCCTGCAGTTCTTGCTAAGACAGAGCTTCGTTCTGAGAGGAGCTGAGCATTTTAGCCGGAGCTGCCTGCGCTGAGTACCTCTCTGGAGCCTTCCAGAGTAGTCGCAGACTCTGGTACCCTCTAGGGGCCCAGTCTGGGCCCCATTTGTGCTAGTGGGGGGGGGTGGGGTCGATGCTGCAGCATTGTTGCCCAGGATCAGGCCTGTAGCCTGATGTCACAGAAGGTGGTATTCAGAAGGTGGTATTCTTCCTAAAGCCCGGGCCTTGGAGATTCCTCGTGGCGAGCAAAAAATGGCTGCAGGGAATATGTAGCCTAATTCATTGCACACAAACACTTTGCCAGGGAATCTGTTGTAAAAGGTGGGACCTTTGGAAGGTGGAGGGGGAGTAAAGCGTGGAGGTGAAAGAGAGCTTGGTAAAGTTGGTCTGGCTGCTATGTGGGTGTGTCTGTGTAGAGACAGAGAGACCTTGTGCTCTCTGTCCTGTCCCAGAGCTATTCTCGCATATGTCTTGATGAAGGGCTAGAATGGCAGAGGCGGCTCCAATGTGGCCAGGCACTGCAGTGATGGATGCAGTAATCACCAGAAAGAGAGAGTGCATTTTCGATACCCCACCAGGAGGCACCTGCTGCTCACACCTTCACCTTCAGGAATCTCCTAATGCTCTAGCTCTTACACCTTTAAAGCGCACATTACACCCACTCCCACCCCTTGGCCTTGAATGCCCAAAGATGGAACTTGCAGCATTGTTGTAGCCGTGTTGGTCCCAGGGTATTAGAGACACGAGGTGGGTGGGGTCATATCTGTTATTGGACCAGCTTCTGTGAAAGACGCAAGCCTCTGAGCTGCCCAGAGCTCGTCTGCAGGTGGAGCTGTGGGTCAGAGGGGTAGCAGGTGCCATTGCTTAGGGCTGGCTCTGGGGAGAGCAATGGGTAGAAAGTAGCTGGATCCCTTCTGGTCACTGCTCTGCTGCAGTGTACGTGTGCTTGCTGTGCTCGCTCTCTCGTCATGAGCATCACAGTGGAGAGGGAGGAGGGCATGGTCACCCTGGTTTCAGGGAGGCCAACGTCCTCATCATAAAGGCTAGCTGTGTAACAGACATGACAGCTGGTGCGCCATCTGCGTCCTGTTTTCATTCACCTGTTGCAGCCTCCCATAGTGGTGACGGATTGGGCGGAGGTGTCATTGCCTCCAGGGGAGAGGAAGAAATATGCCAAGCTGTGGTCGCAAGGGAGTGAGGTCAGAATGAAGCCAGTCCTAGTGTGTTTCTCTCTCTGTTGTTTTGAATGCTTTTGTTTCCGATTTCACTTTTATGAAACGTCTCCTTCCACCCCCAGTATCAATGTGAGGGAATGTGTGCCAGGAAGGCTTGCCATGTTTAACGAAAAGGGAATGGTGCTTAGTGAGCAGAACAGGGGTCTGTGAGCTCAGTCTCCTGAGTTCTGGTCCAGCCTTTGCCACTGGCACGCGAGGGGACATTAGGCAATGGTTCTCCTTGTGGGTGCACTTTAAGAGCAGGATGTCTGGATTCTGGTGCTCTTGGACTGCATGGTGGAGGAGGATCGACTAGTGCAGCTGTCAGCTCTGTGCATTGCAGAAGGGATATGGCTGGGCAGATTAGGGGCGTGGCAGAGGGTCCTGCCATCCCAACCCATGTGTGCCTGCTAGTGCTTGAGGTTGCTACTGCGGGGAGTGGATGCTGCAACTTCTTAAAGGGGTAGTCGGTGCTGCTGCTGAGCACTCTTTGAAGTCATCTGTGCTACATAGGGAGAGTATACGTAGCCACTGTTGCTTGGCCACTGCATCTCTGCACCCCTCTGGCTGTATCAGCAAGAAAGTAGCCCCTACCCTTTTTCTGTAAAACGGGTACAATAATATTTACCAATCTTGCTGGAGTACTATTGCAAAGATTCCTGAATGTTTGGAAAGTGCTGGGAGGCCCTGGCAGAAAGGTACACTGTCAAATATAAATATCCCGTTATTAATTCTGCAAACAGTAGTTTGTAATGATGGTGACTTGCCATCTCCTTTGCACCATGGGCGCTTTTCTGCAGGCCCTTTACATAGTCGAGGACGGAGGGGTCTTTTTGCAGATGGTGTAATAAAGTAGCCAGTGAGGTCACGCCTCTGCCTGCGAGCATGTTGTTAGGTCCTGATCCCTCACGTTACTGAACATCTGCGGAAGGAGGTGTTGGAAGGAGTCAGAGATGCTCAGCAGTTGCTTTTGGTGCATATAACAAAGTTAAGTAAACCAGACCTGGTAACTGACATGAGCTTGGGTCCCTGTACAGAGATCCAGGTGACCTGTGGTTATAGGTGAGTTGATGCATCTTTTAGCGAGACATCGTGAGCCCTGCTTCACACATTTTACATTAGCATTCTGTGAGCATGCCCTGCATCTGGGAAACAGAAAGTTTCAAATCCTCTCTCTCCCAGCCAGCTTCCTGTGCTGGGATTGTTACTGTAATGCAGTGCTTCTCAACCAGGGGCCTGGGGCCCCCTAGGGGGCCGCGAGCAGGTTTCAGGGGGCCGCTAAGCAAGGCCGGCATTAGAGTTGCTGGGGCCCAAAGCAGAAAGCTGAAGCCCCACTGTATGGGGCTGAAGCCCGGGGCCCCAAGGCCCACCACTCGGGGCTGAAGCCGAAGCCTGAGCAACTTACCTTCGCGGGGGCCCCTCTGGCATGGGACCCCAGGCAACTGCCCTGCTTGCTACCCCCAATGGTGGCCCTGGCTTTTATATGCAGAAAAACAGGTGTTGTGGCACAGGTGGGCCTTGGAGGCTTTTATAGCATGTTGGGGGGGGGGGCTCAAAAGGAAAAGTTTGAGACCCCCTGCTGTAACGTTTGACGCGCTGACTGTAAACTCTCCAGCAGCGGCCATCCACGTGCCAGGGAGCGATGGCTTCAGGCCTTTGGTTGCAGAAAGCCTCGCTCTTCGAGGGACTTCTCCACACACACACGTCGTACTGCCTTAACTATCTCAGTTTAGTTAAAGCAGTACAACGCATCTAGTGTGGACGCAGTTATATCAGTAGGCAGGTGCTTTATACTAGTGTCGCTAGCCTGTTCCCGTACAGGAAAGGAAGTATGCTATACCAGTTTAAGGCACATTTATACAGGCATAACTGTATCCACCCAAGGGGTTCCACCAGCATAATTATGTTGGGTAATAGATCACACCCCCAACTGAATAGTTGCACAGGTACAAACACTGAGTAGGCCAGAGCTAAATTGGGACTTAGGCAAAATGAAGCCTTTTCCATGTTTGATGAATTATTGACGAAGCTGCCCCTTCTTAGCACCTGAGCTGAAACCTCTCCACACTGGTCCCTTCTCTCATGCTAGTCTGTCATGGCGGCACACGAACACACTATCACCGTGTTTTTTCAAAGGAAGTTAAGGGAGGTTGGGCACCAGCTTCAACTGAGATTCGGTGGGAGTGTGGCGCCCAACTCCCTTAGACGGCTTGGAGAATCCGAATTCATAATGTTAAGAGAGACTGGCTTAAACCAACAGAAGCCTGGGAGTTTAGAATTAGGGCTGAAACTGCCTTTGAGTCATACCGTTGTGGATAGCTACCACAGGCCCTTCAAACAGGAGTGGCAATACTTACATAGGTGCTGGATTATAGGAACCGTAAAGCAGCAGAAGGATTAACAGGAGGTTTCTCAGCGTCTGCACGACAGAGTCTGTGTCTGCATAACTATGCTGGCGTATAGACACACAGTGCGTGCCAATGGACGTGCAGCGTGCTGCTGGTTTAGAAACACCACTTCCCTGAACGCCATTAGCTAGGTGGACAAGAGCTCGTTTCTGTTGGCTTACCTGTGCTGGCTGGGGGGTGTGGATTTTTCAGACTTTTGCCCGTCATAGCCATGCCAGGATGAGTTTTAAATGTAAACCAAGCCTCAGCTCCTATTTGGTTTAAACCAGGCAGCTGAGCACAGGGGCATGAGAGAATTTAACTAATACTTTTAGATGCTGGCTGTTCTCTTAAGATGGAAAGGAAAGAGATCTAATGAAAGCCTCTGAGCTTTGAGATGATGTGCTGTGTAACTGCTCGTGGAAATACATATGTGGGTAATTCTCCAACAGGCCGTAATGGCATGACTAATAAAAAGAGGCAATAATACTTAAGCACCTGTTAAAAACGGTAAAAGTTTTTGACCTGACCAGCTACAAATGCTCCAAAGGAACCATTACTGGCTACCTGTAAATATGTAGTTTGGCCTGGGTGACATGCAGGATAGGCTCAAATCGCTGCGCCCGGTTAAAAATGCCAATGAAATTCTTGTTGAAAAAGGAATGAGAGCAGCAGATGCAGGAGCAGATTGCATAATGAGCCCACGTGGTGGGCCGGATCCTTTTCCAAATGTTGTTCTGAAATCGAAGCTGGTTTTGAGAGGAATAGGAGTGCAGAAGAAGGAGAAGGGCCTGTGACCATGGGCATGGCTCTAATGAAGACCGATGCCTGTGCCTCTAGGAAGTCCCTTTTGAAATGGAGACCCTGATTCAAGAAGGAGTGGGACAGATGTTTTGCAGCTTTCTCTCTCTACTCAGCTGTAGTTTGCATAGCTCTGCTCTCGGTCCTGCTGCACATGGTGCGCTGGCGTTTAACTGCAGACTCATTCTTCTCCCTCCCCGGCCCAGAAAACCAGCTCATGGCACCGTTTTCACTCCGCTTCCATTTTCTAATAGCAAGATTGCTGATCTCCAGTAAGCCTTAATGGTTAGCTGCTGTCAGCCCTTTTGATGCCTCGCTCTCTAAGTGGAAAGCTATTTCTGACATCCCATAAGGCTGCTGCTCTTTGACTCCCTAATCGATTGAAGTTCAAACTGAAGGCCCCCTATTATAACTGTTGCATGCACCTGCCTGTGATACAGCCGTCAGGTGCGAGGCAAAACCTTCTCAGGACAATGTGCCTTGTCTGAGACTCCGCTCTCCTCTTCCTCCCCTGCCTTTGCCCCTGTGATGCCGCCTGATAGTGGCTATGTAGCAATGCAGCCTCCCTTCTGGCAGAGCCTAGTCAGCGGGCCTGCCACTGGTCCAGTGTCATGGTCTGACTCGACGACATCCAGCCTCCATGCCTCATCTAGCGGATGGTACCAGAGATCTTGCTTGGCTCCCCCGGGAAATGGACTGAACTGGCTTATCTTTAGAGCAGGTTCTGTTGCCAACTTGTAGCTGCTGAAGAGAGCTAGGAATGGGGCAGAGCATTGGGGCCAGTCGGTTGGATTGGATTCTGCAGCCCTTGTCCTGATCCTTGTGACAAATGGTACCAGTTGGAGAGGGGGGGGGTCCCACCTCTTGCTGGTGGTGTAACGTGGTGCTCGCAGCAATTGTTTGCTCTGCTCCTCCTTTCTCTTTCTGCCTGAGATTTCCTCCCTGCATTTCCTCCTTTGTCACATCTGCCTGCTGCTTAATAACAATCACTCCAATCAATCAATAAATAAAAGATCCATCTGGGAAGCAAATGCTGGATTTGGTCCAGAGTGCCAGGAAGCTGCAGTTGATCTAATGAGGACTTATATTTAAGAGAGAGGGGAAATGGCTCCTTATTCCACAGTGATACTGTAGGATAAAAAATGATAAACGGTGAGAAATCTCTTCCTGAGCAAGACATGGGTACCGGGCTGGGACCAGGGGAAAAGTGAGATCAGATTAAATCAAATCCAGGCCTCAAGGGCCTTTATACATCCCACAGTGGGTTCTTGGATCTCTATCCTTGCTGCAGTGCCCCTGTTTTGTCATAGGGACGCTGATGGTTTTTATTTAGGTAGTATCTGTCATCTGGGAATCCTAAAGCGTGTCAAAGAGGTAGCCATCATTGTCATCGCAGCCTTATGGACAGACCGAGCAAGGCCTGATGAACTGAAGTGCCACACAAAAAGTTCGCTGCAGGATAGGGAATGAAACCCAGGACTCCCGATTCCCAGGCCCACCCTCCTTTAATCAGTAGGCTGCTCTACTTCCCATGATGCACTTGACACTCACAGCCACATGCTCTGGCTTGTCAGTGGTGGGCGCTGAGATAATGGCACAGGGGGGCTGACTGTGACTTTCCAACCCTCTGAACACAGCAGCATCATGAGTGACAGCTGCGTGTATTTTTGCTCCCAAACTGCACATCTGCAGCATCTCCTCTGTGCACTCGAGTGTGGTGTTTTCGCAGATGTGGAGATGAGATGTAGGGTCTGATCCAAAGCCCATTGCAATTACTGGGAAGACTCCCTTTGACCACAGTGGGCTGTGGAACAAGCCCTATAGTATGTAAAACTGGGCTCTTGAATTCTCCCTACCTACATTCCCTCAGTTGAATTTTCTCTCTGATCTGGAGAATTTGGGGGAATCCCTCTTGGGTTTTACCTCGATCTGTGGCCTTGTCTAAACTAGAGAACTGAATGGATTAAAAAAATACTATGGAAGCATTATTTCTCTTGTTTAAGGACTGAGAAAGGGGCAACTGGAGAGCTGCCCTTGAATGGCCCTGTTTCTCCAGCAGCAATGAGCTGGCTGAATGCTGCTCAACACTCCCCATTCTTTTCTGCCACACTGTTGGTCACTGCAGCCTGCTGTGGCGTGGCTGGAGTGAGGAAATGAAACCGTTGTAAAGTGACTTGTACACTGTAAAAGCTCAGCTGCAGAATCAGGCTGTGGTCCCCCTCTGAAGTGACAGGTCACTAGGGGCATGTCTGACTCATTCTGCTGGCCTCTTCTGGGTTACTGCTTTGGTGTTGAAAGCACGCAGGGACCGCTGGGGTAAAGAGAAATTAGGGGGGAAACAACTTGCAAATTAAAAAGTATCCCAGCTGCGCGCCATTATTTTGCCAACTCTGTCGCTTTCATTTTGGGCTGCATTCTTATTCCAAAGCACGTTCTGTAGATGTCTTGAGTTGCTCCAGCCCTTCCTGTTACATTTTTGGGGTAATTTTTTCCTCTCTCTCTTTTTTTAAACCAAAATATGGCAGTCCAGTCCCTCCTCACTCATGTACCTGATCTGGCAGTTTGTTAATTTCACCCTCTTTCTGGCCTGGCTGGGTTACAAACAGCATGGGGAAGCAGTCCCCTCCTGTTGCCGTGGGACCCATCTGGCCGTTTTTATTAAACACTTCAGAACTGATCACACCGCGGCTGAGATCTGGGCGGATGAGGAGGTGGCTACGCTGCCACTTGCTTGCCTGCATTTTTTCCCCTGTTTTGTTATTAATTTGTCAGGAACTGGCTTAGTGTCTGTCTAAAGCCCAAAGACGGCTTGTGTAGCTGATAGCTTGCAAATTATTAGTAATTTGATTTCAATTGAATGAATAACCCGTTAAAACGAAATGTACATTAGTCTCAGAAATCTAATTGGAGGTAACGCCATAGAAACGCAGCAAGAGTGCTTGGTTAAACTACCGTCTCCCCCCAAAAAAGATAATTAGGATTTAATTTCATTCTCACCTCTTCATTTGTCTAAATATGAGTGTTTAATTATCCATCTCGGCAAATAGCTGCCTCTGCCTCTGTGTGGATCTGCACTATCCCTTTAACATACGCTTCTCCCTTTCCCCCTGCTTGTCACACTGAGGCAAGGCTATTGTACCTGGCTGTTCAGCTGCATTGAACTTCATTGAGAGTCACCTCATTCTGGCTTTTGGGAGCGCTCTGCTTTCCTGGGCAGACTGGCAGCTGCAGCAGCCCATGAGAAGTTGTATATTAGATAATAGGAGATTTTTAGTGGGACCGACGAATAACACCGTAGTAGCGTTGGAGAGAGGCATGGACTGAACACAAGGCTAGGAGCCAGGAGCGCATGGGCTCTAGCCTCTGGTCTGACACCTGGCCTTGAGCAAGTCGCTGCACCTAAATTCTGTGAGGAGAGGATTGATTAGATAGTGCTGCTTTTATGACACATGAAGGTTTCATAGCCCAGGGGTCTAAGCACAGTGAATCAGGGGACTGGTTGCTCCCAGATTGGTCGGCCGTTGATTTTCTGTGTGACTCTGGGTGAGTCACAGGTTTCCTATCGCTAGAATGGACACAGTGATGCATCCGCATCTTTGTACAGTGCTTGAGAGCTTTTGGTGAAAGTGCTTAGGTTTCTACGTCAAGTAACATTCTAATGAGCGAATCTACAACGTAGCTGTGAGCTGTAGGACCCATGCAGAGAGACAGATGTGTGTTGACATCAGTGCAGGCAAAACTCCCATTGGTATTGGAGGAGAAATCTCCAGTTCTTACTGTGATTCACAATGTGCCTGATAGCTCCCACTGTGTGGGTGTGGGTGTGCACGCGTGCACATGCACTGGGGGATCCCAGTAATGCGGTGGATGCTGTACGCATGGCCCCAGGTAGAATTTGGCCCATTGATGGGTTCTGAAGACCTCGTGAGTGAAATGTGTGTGATTCCATCAGAAGCCTGAGGGCTGGGTCACCTTAGTTGCAGCTCCTCTGTATTGTGAGTTTTCTGTTGGAAGGCATATCACAAGATTGTAACCAGGCAAACACGGCATTTAATCTACACATAGCTCTGGGCCAAGCCCTCCAGCAGGATGATTGTTGCTTTTGATTTCTTTTGTGGACAGTGACAGATTGGTTTGTAGAAAACGGAATAGGGAAAGCAAAATCTTCCTTTTTTTTTTTTAACTTACAATTTGACTTCAAGCCTGTTCCAAGGAGCATATTGTTGGGTAGAGGAGACTGTAACACCCACCTGTTCCCACTATACAGCTGTCATGAGATCATTTGTATAGTACAGTTTGATTGGCTAAAATGAGGTAGAAAGTTGTTGGAAGTTTTCCTTTCTCATGGGAGTGGAAATTGGGCTGTGTGAGATCAAGTTTGGGACCATTTTAACCATATTGGTTAAAAAAGCAGTCTAGTTTAGAGGAGAAGTGAAGGCATCTATAAAATATACATATAACAAATGGAAGAAGGGGGAAGTTGATAGTAATGAATATAAATCAAATGCTAGGAATTGCAGAAGATTGATGAGGGAAGAAAAGGGGAGAAGAATAAGGAGAAGTCTATCCCAAGGTCTCTGCCAATATGACCTGGAGGAAAATTCCTTCCTGACCCCAAATATGGTGAACACTTAAACTCTGTGCAAGACCCACCAGCCAGACACCTAGGAAAGAATTCTCTGTTGTAACTCTCACCCTCCAGTGTCCCATCTCTGGCCATTGGGGATATTTGCTAGTAGCTGTCCTGGATAGCCCACATGGCGCTGTAGGCAATCTCATCATACCATCCCCTCCATAAATTTATCAAGCTCAGTCTTAGAACAAGTTAGGTTTTTTTTGCCCCTACTGATCTCTGGGGAAGGGCTGTTTCAGAAGTTCACTCCTCTGATGGTTAGAAATCTTCAGCTAATTTCAGGCCTAAATTTGTTGGTGGCTGGTTCATAGCCATTTCTTCTAGTACCAACATTAGCTCTTACTTTAAATAATTCCTCTTCCATCCCTTTTATAGAGTTCTGTTGTATCTCCCCTCAGCCTTTGTTAGGTTAGGCAAAACAAGCCAGGCTCCTAAAGTCTCCTTTCATAAGGTAGTTTCTCCATTCCTCTGATCATTCTAGTAGCCCTTCTCTACACCTGTTCCAGTTTTGAATTCATCTTTCTTAAACATGGTAGATCAGAACTGCACACAATATTCCAGATCAGTTGTCATCAGTGCCTAGTTTAATGGTGGTAATGCTTCCCTTTCTCTACTGGAAATTCCTCAGCCGATGCATCCTAGGATTGTATTAGCCTTTTTCACAACCACATCACATTAGCAGCTCATAGTCATCCTGTGATCCACCAATATGCCCCAGGTCTTTCTCCTCCTTTTTCGCTTCCAAATGATGCATCCCCAGTTTCCAGCAAAAAATCTTGTTGTTGGTCCATAAGTGCATGACCTTGCAATCTGTACTTTTAAATTTCATCCCATTTCTATTACTCCAGTTTTCAAGCTCGTCCAAATGTTCTTGTGCGATATTCCGGTCCTCCTCGGTATTGGCAATACCTCCCAACTTTGTGTTATCTGCAAGTTTTATTAGCACACTCCCGCTTTTTTGTGCCAGTGTCGTTCATGAAAACGTTGAATAAGATTAGTACCAAGCCCCAGAGGAACTTCACTAGTAACTTCCCTGCTGCCTGACAGTTCACCTTTCATATGACCCATTGTAGGCTCCCCTATAACCAGTTCCTTCCCCACCTTTTGAGTCTCTTATTAAGCCCCACCTTCTCCAATTTAACTAATAATTTCCCATGTGGAACTGTATCAAACGCCTTGCTGAAATCCAGGTAAATTAGATCTACTGCATTTCCTTTGTCTAGAAAATTGATTATTCTCTCAAAGAAGGAGATCAGGTTGGTCTGGCACGATCTACCTTTTGTAGTAAAACCATGTTGTGTTTTATCCCAATTACCATTTACCTCTATGTCCTTAACTACTCTCACTTTCAAAAGTTGTTCTGAGACCTCTCATACATTTGATATCAAACTAATGGATCTGTAGTTTCCCAGATCACCTTTTTTACCCTTTCTTAAATATAGGTACAGTATTTGCAATTCACCAGTCTTAAGGTACAATCCCTAAGTTTACAGAATCATTAAAATCCTTGCTATTGGGCTTGCAATTTTATGTGCCAGTTCCTTTAATATTCTTGGCTGGAGATTATCTGGGTCTCCTGATTTAGTTCCATTAAGGTGTTTGAGTTTGGCTTCCACCTTGGATGTGGTAATTTCTGCTTCCATCTCCTTATTCCCATTGTCAACTCTTCCACTTTCCCACTCTCCTCATTAGCTTTATCAAAAACTGATGCAAAGTATTTGTTTAGGTGTTGGACCATACTTAGATTATCTCTAATCTCCACCCCATCCTCAGTATTTAGTTGTCCCACTTCTTTTTCCCTTGTTTTCTTTTTATTTATATGACTAAAGAACCTTTTACTGTTGGTTTTAATTTCCTTTATAGGATCCAGTGCTGCCTGGCTTTTGGCAGTTCTCACTTTTTTCCTCTACACTTTTTGACAGTCAAGAGCTTCTTGTTCATCCAGTTTGGTCTGCAGCCCTTACCCATGAATTTCCCCCCCTGTTTGGGCTGCAGGCTTCAGATAGTTTTCCATCTTTGACTTAAAGAAATTCCAAACCTTTTCCACATTTAGATCCTTGAGTTTTTCAGTCCTGTCCACTTCCCTGATTTCCTGAATTTTTTAAAATTTACCCTGTTGAAATCAGGGACCCTAGTTGCAGACCTATTTTTGTTTATCCTTCCATTTAGTTCAAACTGAATTAAATCATGATTGCTCAAACCAAGGTTGTCCTGTTCTTCAGTGATGTCCTCACCACTTACCAATACTAAATCTAAAATGGCATCACCGCTTGTTGGTTTGATTGACTATTTGCTGGCTCCTCTGCCACTGCTCCTACCATAAAATCGTCACTGATAAAGTTTGCGGATGAGACAAAAACCGGGGGAGTGATAAATAACAAAGAGGACAGGTCCCTGATGGAGCAATCTGGATCTCTTGCTAAAATGGGAGCAAGCAAACCATATGCGTTTTAATACATAAATGTCAAATAATATGCTAGTATGTAAATGTATAATCTAGGAACAAGGAATTTAGGCCATACTGACAGGATGGGGACTCTATCCTGGGAAGCACTGACTCTGAAAAAGATTTGTGGGTCATGGTGGATAATCAGCTAAATATGAGCTGCCAGTGCTACACAGTGTCCAAAAGGCCTAATGTGATCCTCGGATGCATAAACAGAGGAATCTTGAGGAGGAGTAGAGAGGTTATTTTACTTCTGTATTGGGCACTGATGCAACTGCTGCTGGAATCCTGTGTCCAGATCTGGTGCCCACAAGTCAAGGAGGATGTTGAAAAATGGGAGAGGGTTCGGAGAAGAGCCACGAGAATGATTAAAGAATTAGAAAACATGTCTTGCAGTGATAGACTCAAGGAGAGCAGTCTGTTTAGCTTAACAAAGAGAAGCTTAAGGATTTACTTGATTACAATCTGTAAGAACCTACATGGGGAACAGCTATTTAATAATGGGCTCTCATTCTAGCAGAGAAAGGCATAACATGATCCAATGGGTGTGGAAGTTGAAGCTAGACAAATTCAGACTGGAAATAAGGTGTAACCGTTTAACAGTGAGAGTAATTAGCCATTGGAACAGTGTACCAAGGGTCATGGTGGATTCTCCATCACTATTTTTAAATTAAATTTGGATATTTTTCTAAAACGTAGGGATCGTTTTGGGGAAGTTCTCTGGCCCGTGCTATGCAGGAGGTTAGACTAGGTGATCACAATGATCCTGTCTGGCCTTGGAATCTGTGAATCTAGCTCCCTGAGCTGTGTGAAACTAACCAGTTGCGCTCTGCTGGGGACAGGACAAACCTTTCTTTACTATTAGATTCACATGGGCTTTGAGCCCTGGATACAAACAAACCCCAAAACGCAAAGTAAAACTCAACTGGCACCTCCGTGTTATACCTGATTTTGAGCAAAACCCAGTTTTGCAGGAATTTCACCCCAAGCCCTAACTTTGGCTAATGTTGGCTGAAAAGTTTGTAAACTTCGCCTGAGTTTGAGGTTGATAATGGAATTTATAATCAGACAAAATCCTTTTCTTTCTTCCTCTCTCAAGCTGTCTCTTGCTTTCCAGCGCGCTCTCTGCTCTATAAACTATACAGCCACATTTGTGTTTGCCTTGAATAGCAACAAGAGGAGAGAATATAACCAACTAGATGGAGGAGGATCAGGGGTGGGAGTGGGGGAGTCCACTTCCAACGGACGCACGGGATTTGCAAGATGAAAGGCAGGCAGCAGGCCTGTGACAGATGTGAAGGGTGTAAGGAGCAAGAGTCAGTATGTATGAAGAGTTCTGAGCTGGGAGATCTGATGCTGCATCGCTAAATAATAATAGAAATCTCTACCCAAGCTTGAAAATCCACGGCTTGAGTTTGCTGTCCTATCATTGCAGATCAGGGGTAACTGCTTTGAAATCAGTGGCGTTACTTTAAGCTTAGATGGTTCTGTGCTGTTCACCAGCATGAATGCAAGTTGCCCAGGCTTTTGCCAACCCGGATCAGAGCTTTGTTAGAAGTTGCTCATTTTTATAACCTGTCTTGTTTAGTAAATTGAAATCTAAATGTGGAAAGAGAGATCCCGAGACTCTCAACCCGGAAAAACCACCTTATGCGAAACCTCCATGCGCGAGGGTGGCAGACTGGGTGAATGGGGTCCCCTCCCCACCCTTATAATTTCACTAAAGCCATAATAATTGCATCAGACCCATAGAGGTCTTCTGCTTCTGTCCCTGCTAAACAGCTGCCCATTCCTTGCCCCTGGTGTTTTATGAAGTAAAATCGACAGCTTTTATTGCTGTAATCTTAGCATCTCTGATGCTTCTGTAATCTTTTTGTCTGCAACTGTGAGGCCAGGAAAATGGAAATCTGGAGCAGGTTTCCTAAGCTGTTGAATGGGAGGCAGAGACAAGAAATAGGACTTGCAATTAATGGAGTTAATAAATACACTTCTGAGCATGATTTGATGGATGGAACAACATGGACCAACCTAAAGACCAAGCAGTCCCCTCACCCGCAACTGACAAGAAACCAGACTCCCTTTCCTGAGCCAGGCGTACAGGAAGTACACACAAGTTATATTCTCTCATTAGGAACAAAGCCCCCAGTAGTGCTATACCTTGGATATGTGATTACTTCAAATAGAGTTCAGTATTGCTTTCACCTGTTTCTTAGAGCTAGAATTAAAGCAGATGTCCCTACTCTCCTGCAAAGCACTTAAATCCATCCCAGTCCAGTTTAAGTGCAAACTTGAATCCATCCTTATTCAACAGAGCACTTAACCCTGGGCTTAAGTCCCACTGACTTCACGGCTCACGCTTACGCACTTTCTGGCCTGATTCAAAGCCCGTTCAAGTCAGCACACTTCCGTCGAGTCCAGTAGGCTTTGGATTAGGCCATTGGTGTAACTGGATGGACTTCAAGTATGTTGCTTAAGTACTTTGCTGAATCAAGGCCAGATGGAATGGGAGAGATGATGTCCGTCATTAGACAAACGTGCATGAGGCTCTCACCATGCACGTTCTTTGCTGACGGATTTACTTAGCACGCTCAGCAACCTGTATCTGCAGAGGCTGGTTTTTCACAGGCAGATGTGGTGGTGAGGTTTTGCCTGCAGACAGATGCCCCCTGGAAAACTTGGGCCCCTGGTTGTTGGGAATTGTTTTCCATCCTATTGGCCTGATGAAACAGTGGAAGCTGCCAGGCAAAATTGATACTTACAGGGTGCCCCTGAGGCTGAGGGGAAGAGATCCTAACATAGCCGATTCAGATCAGGGTGGATGCTGCCCATCCTAAGGATGGCAGCGGAAGAAAATCTCAGCTGCTCATCATGGTCTAAATTTAGGATGTCATTCATCTGGAATCCACTGCTCCAGCTCATCACCAGGCAGAGTGATGGAATATAGAAAATTAATTTCTGAGATGGGAAATAGCTAATAATTTATTTACAGCTAGGGCAGGGAAGCATGGAGGGGGCTTGATACAGGATTTTCTTCATGCAATGTCAGTGCTGAGCCTGTTCAGCTTCCCGTGAGCTCGCCCTATTAGCTGAGACAACATCTTGCCACCCCACTTGGCCTATCAGTGTGGCTGCATGCAGGAGAGAGGAGTTTTCTCGTCACTGCACAGGTCACCCACAGGGCTCTAATTGACCGCACCGCAAAGCCTGTGGTGGGCTCCCGCCGGGGCCGGTATGTGCGCGCAGCATGGCTCGTCACAGCAGCATGCATTTTGGGATAGTGGCGGGGGGAAGGTCACGGGAGCATGCTAGATGTGCACGGCTGGTGGTGTGACCGAGTGTGTCTCTGAGCTGTGGGAAGGTGTCGTGTTCCGTCACTTACCTCTTTCTTTCTTTGTTTTGTTTTGTTTAACAGGATACACACCCACTGGGATTTAAACATCTCCTTCCGAGAGACCTCTTGCAGGTACCATTTTGGGGCACCCTCTTTGTATGGTAGGCTAAGCATTTATGATACACATTACTGGATTATGGATGCAGTTAGAAATGTTCTTTCGTTCTTTCGTTCTTCTCCAACAGAAGAAAGAAAGAGAGTCAATCCTATAAAAGGATGCACTTACTGGTGTCTAAAGATGTTTTTCTCAGCTCTGCTTTTCAAAGCATGGAAAATCACTGTGCCAACTGATGCTAATCAGTGGGCGGTGGGTGTGTAGATGTCCGTGCAATATTATTAAGACCCTGATCCTGCAAGCAGTTCTGCATGTGGGTAGTTCCATTGGAACCTTTGGGCTGTTCACCTGCATAATGTGAAGCATGCATTTAAGGGACTGTGGGTTCAAGGTTTAAAGCTGCAAGAGTGACTTGGTGGCTCTTACAATTACCTTTAATGCATGGATGGTGGTGTTGTGGGGAATTTAGACATTTAAAATCACCTTAAAACAGTGGTTCTCAAAGCCGGTCCACAGCTTGTTCAGGGAAAGCCCTTGGCGGGCTGGACCAGTTTGTTTACCTGCTGCATCCGCAGGTTCAGCCGATCGCGGCTCCCACTGGCCGCGGTTCGCCGCTCCAGGCCAAAGGGGGCTGCGGGAAGGGCGGCCAGCACGTCTCTTGGCCCGCACCGCTTCCCGCAGCCCCATTCACCTGGAGCGGCGAACCGAGGCCAGTGGGAGCCACGATCGGCTGAATCTGCGGACGCAGCAGGTAAACAAACTGGTCCAGCCTGCCAGGGGCTTTCCCTGAACAAGCAGCGGACCGGCTTTGAGAGCCACGGCCTTAAAAGACAAACATTTTAAAAAAAAAAAGAAGAAAATAAGAAAAGCCTTAACTAAGAGAGAACGTAGGAATTGCCATCCCAGTTTGGATCATTTATCTTTTAAGTCTGGTATCCTGCAGTGATCAACACCTGAAAAACGTCAAAATCTACACACTGTCAATATCTTGTTATTACATGCTTTGCACAAATGGGAAAATTCCTTCCTGTCCCTTACAGTGATCAGTTGATGCCCTGAAGCATGAGATGTGACTATCCTTTATGTCTGTATGTAGACTATAACTGCCAGCGTTATTGCTGGTCATGAAATTAACCAGCCCTTGTAAAAGTCTACCTACAGTATTTGCCTCTATAGAGACAAGAGGAATGCATGTTCTAACTTCTGTTTTATATGAAACTCACTATTTGCCAATGAAATACTTGAACCAGGCATATGCTGTTTGTTTTCTGGAGGAGAGACAAATCATTACACATGGCTAATAAAGAACAGGTGGTTCCCGTGAAACTTCTTGGCATGGGAAACCTGAAGGGAAGTGTCTCTTCTACAGAAGGATGTTGCTGGGCCCAAACAGAGTAGGCCGGATTCTGATCCTGGTTGCCCTGGATAATTGATTGAAGTTGATGGAGTTACTCTGGATTTACACTGTTGAGGCTGAGATCAAAATCTGGCCGAGAGGATCTCAAATTTTATAGCATGGAAATTAATTAGCTTTCAATTAACAACCTAGCAACAGTTTCTGGTGCTCTGTGCAGAATTCCTGTTCAGTTCTAGAACTAGGTGAACAATGGGAAAATATTATTATTATTTTAGTTGCAATAATGTCAACTGTGTGCTAGGCGCTTTCCAAACAAACACTTCAGAAGGGTGGCCCGTGATCTACGGAGCTCAGAATCTAAGGTCAAGCAAGGGCATTTTATTGAATAATTTATCTGAGTTTTTGACTAGGTCTGTATGACTATGTCTCGCTGCATCTTGGTGTAGTACTTACCCAAGAGAACATACCTTAGCAGCTTTAAAAAACATGTACATTTCAATATTGCAACTGATCTGGGTTGTTCTCTCTTTAAAAGCTTCAGAAGGTTTCATGAAAAGTAAATATCAGTGGCAGCAGGAGAGTACATTAGAAATGACTCCCAACTCTATCGCCTGCCCTTCAAACACAACTCAGACCGCTTCGGCTTCCTGGCTGTGAGCCCCCCGTAAAATCTTGTGTGGAGTGGCAGGGAGGCGAGAGGATCTTAGGAGAAAGATTGTATTTTTGACACCCCCCGCCCCCTCAAAAAATCTTGAACTTTAAAGCGGACAGATTGAGCTGTTTTATTGGAGGTATTTGTATGAAGTTTCTCATCTAAATTATAAACCATGGGGTGAGATCTCTGTTTGTTTGTTTGGTTTTATTGTTTGTTTGTTTATTTTGGTCCCTGATTTGATTCAGCAAAGCATTTAGGTACATGCATAAGTCCATCCCTATTTAATCAAGCATTTAAGCATGTGCTTAAGTTCTTGGCTGAATTGAGGCCTGGGATCCTCATTTGGAACCTTGAAGGCACTGTGGAGTGAGGTGTGAAATTTGTGCTGATTCACACCCCATTAGGAGCCATTGAAAGCAGTCGGTTTAACTGGGGTTTAAATCAGTGCGGCATTCAGCCCAAGTCTGGGAAAATGTCATTCTTAACATTTTAAATGTTAAGAATACAAAACCACAGCCCAAATTAGGAGATTCTAGGATGCAGTCTTGCAAGCTCACTTCAATGAGAACACCCCTTGACACCATTAGGAGTCCCTGTCCAGACAGCTTTCAGGATAAGGTCCCTGTGTTGTTGCTTTAAGCTTATGGGACTTGAAAATTCAAATGGATGGATTACTTCCCGGCAGACCCTTTCATGATAAATTTCAGCCTGGAGTGAAAATTTGTGGCCCAGTTATAAGCTCCTAAAAAGACCGGAGCTTTATAATGGAACTGCTTACACAAGCCTTAACTAATAGCCATGTGAACAATCATTCTGGAGTTTAATACAGCTGTGACTAACGGTGCACACACTTTTTGAAAATTAAAATTCCCACCTTTTAAAAATATTATTTTTGAAGCTGCAATGCCAAGGCTAAAATAATGGTTGAATTTTTATGTCTGTGAGCAGATTTCTCTGTCTTTCCCCCATTTAACTGTTTGTTTCCAGTAGCTCTTTCCTGGCAACTTAGTTCCAACATTTGGATATTCCTTTTCCACAGTACTCAGAGAACTCAATCCATTGTGTGCCCACTATCATTGGGACTTGGCAGTTATATGGTAAAATACAAGTTTTGCCACTGCAAATCAAACGTCTGATCCAGTTACCTCAAGAAGTGGCCAGTCCTAATGTTCCAGCAAAAAGCGGCAGGTTCCCTGTAATGCAGCAAATTAATTGTGCCACCAGCCGATGCCCTGAAACATGAGATTTGTCAATTCTTAACACTGGTTTGCTAATAAGAAACATTTAAAGGGACAATGCTTAGTGAAAAGGGGCAGAATCTGGCTTAACATCCTGTTGGGAATTCCTTGGATTCCAGTTGGGTGTTCATTGTAATTGCTTAATTGTTTATGTAGGCCCTACACAAAGCAATGTTGTATCCTTCTGATGACACAACAGCCTCAGCTAAGTGACCTGAGCTGGTGACCTGGCCCCACATAACTATTAAATATAATGGTTAATAGCTTAGCTAAATCACATTCTGATTTCTTGAAATGTAGACTCTGAATGAGATTTCAATGAGTTTTAACTGTGTAGATGGTCTGTTGTTCCATTATTAAGGTAGTCTGAGACAAAGCAGGCCTGACACTGACGGCTAGTAAGTTTCTTCAAGGAGCCAATTTAAAATGAATTTTAATTCAAATTAATTAGCAGATTTATTTGTAAATTCCATTCTGTACTCAAGCTGTAAGTGCTGTAATTTAGGGGAATATTAAAGAGGTGGAATCCCTGGTTTAAGTACAAACCCAACTCAACCTCAACTGTAGAGCCATGATCGATGCCTCCATAATAGACTAGACCTGGCCAGGTGAGCACTCAGGTGTCCATTGTGAAATCAGAGGTAACTCAGCCAATCACCCCTCTTCCTCTACAGCCAATTTGCATGCTACTGTTCTGTTGGCTCTAGAGAGTCAATGGTCTGACTCCTTAAAGGCTCCTTGGCAGCCTAGTAGCTTGGGCATTGGTACTTGGAAAAGTTCCCCATGGCACTGCCATTTTGGCTTTGGTCTGGGCTGAAGCACAGAGAAGCTGAGGCAGGAGTGAACAGGGCTCTTCCCCTCGCTTCCCACCCATGCCGCAGCCCTCCTCAGTCCCCTGTCACTGCTTCCCCCCGCCCCCACCCCACATCCCCACTTCCTCCCCCACCAGCCCCTCAAATCCCTGCTCACCCTCATGCCTGTCTCCTTTCCCCTCTGCAACCTGCTGCTTTCTACCGTTGGAGGAAGCTGCAGGGGAGACGTCGGCTTCTGCAGGCTTCTGTTGCTCTCTCAGACTCCAGCTGAAGTCACTGTCCCCCCTCACCTTGACCTGCTCCCCTCATTCTGCTGACTCCTGCTGACTGTGGGTGCTCAGCAGCTCTGCAAATCAAGCCCCCAATTTTCAGCTTGGGCCTCCAGTTCAGGTGTAGATGACAGCGGGTGCAAATTTGAGCCTGCCGACTAGGTCACTTAGATATTTTATCCCCCTGATCTGCCAGGGCAGAAAAGAAACATGCGTCTGTTTAAGCAACCTAAATTGCCTTACAACTCTGAAATATATGGCGCCACTGGACTACATGATGGGGTGGCATAAAGGTTTTACTGACCCTTGTTCGAGGTGACACACACAACTCACCACTCATGAGTTATGCAGGTCATCCCAGATTCCTGCTGCGATACCTTTAAGCTGCACCCCACTGTTATGTGGTTCTCTCCCCTCCTCTTTTCAATCAAAAGGGTTGCCTTCTGACTTGCCCCGCTTCTCTGTCAAAAGGTTGCCTTTGATCTTCCTTTCCAAGTCGTCAGAGGTTGCCTGGATTTGTTGGAGTCTGGTCACCTTACAGTCGCTGTCTGCATTGTCCTTGATGAAAGGAGGTTTAATTGGGTACATACAGGTCTGCACACAGGCACCAAAAGATCAACATTGGGAACTGTCCTGAAAAGGGAGATTAAGATCTCTCCGAGGGCCTGCCAGGTGCTCCTTTTTCTTTTATGCTTTGAAGTTAATGTGATGGCTGGGGCTGGCGTTTTAGCAAAGTTCCCAAGTGCCTCTGTTGAAAACATTCCTGTACAGTAACGTTCCCTTGCACAGATGTGGTGGTCTCTCGAACGCTTTTCTAAAACGCCTTTAAATGGTTTAGTAAACAAGGCATTTTCCTTTTTATTTTGAGAAAAACCTGTCAGGTTTCTCAATAATGAGCAGGTTCTTGGGGCCCATCCTGGCTTGGAGCTGAACAATTCAAACAAGGAGCTGAGTGCTCTCACCGCCCCCTGATTGCAGCGGGAGCCAGGTGTTCAGAACCCTTGTCTGGATTAGGCTCCTCATGCTGAAGCGCATCATAAAGAGTGGGCTGTGTGAGCAGACGTGCCGGGCGGAGGATGTTTCCCACCTTTTTGGTGCTGTTCTGTTTCTCTGTGTTGTGGATGGAGGTGGGTGAGACGGTAGAGAGAGGCCAGGAATGAGAACACCCTCCTTTAATGCTGTTGAGTGTTACAGCCATCAGATAAAACCTGACACTCATCCCAGAACCTCTAAACACTTTACACGCAACGAAGCCTGCCTGCTTTGCGAGGAAGGTGTTGGTATAGGTGTTGCTCTTATTAAGTATGGGGAAACTGAGATAAAACGGAGGTTAAGTGACTTGTCTGAGGGAACCCAGGAGTCCTGCTGCTCATTCTGGGCTCAAGCCCACACCCTGAGCAAACCGCAGAAAGTGTATTGAAGGCACCTTGAAGATCAGCTATGGGAAAGAGGTAAAAGAATGAAGAGGCCAGAGACAGCAATGAATCACTTTGCTTTAGCTGAATGGGGCACACATCTCAGGAGTTCATATGTATGGAAGATCCACTCAGACCAACAGAGTTATGGGACCTACCAAGCAAACTGGCTGTCCCAGAGGAGAATTTCTTCTGGATGCATCAGATATGAAAGGGGCACAAAGTGTTATAAGGAAAGCAAAGACCCCAGATACCCGGAGCAAATAACTATTTAAAACCACTGTTTAAATGTGGTAGGGTCTGATCAGCCATTCTGGACTGGGCCAAGCCAGATTATACTGTGCTCAAGACCACACATGGACCTAGCTCAGAACCTTGGTTTGTTTGTATTTTGGTTTAAATCCGGCTGTACCGTAGTTTTGGCCTCATCCACATTAATCTGCCAAATGCTGTTATATCCTGTTCAGCAAGGACTGAGTTTAAGTGGTGTATAACCTGGATTGTTGTATGCATTTGTTTGCTCTGTGTAGATGGGGCCACCCACATTTAAAAAAGAAAGAGAAAAAATTGTGCTGACGAAAGAATAAAGGCTCTTTGAAGAAGTTGTTAAATCGGTGCACAGTGAAGAAAGGTGAAGAGTGGGTGAGAGGAGAAATAGAACTAGCTGATTTTGCTTATTCCCCTGGAAGGTGCACAGTGAAAAAGAAAGAAGGAAAGGGGAAAGAAGGAGGAAAGGAGAGGGAAAATAAAAAGCAGAAAGCAGACAGTGACATGCATAGCAAGGATGATGCTGAGTCAGCAGGAAGTATCATGTATGATGCAAGTAATGTTATCAGGCATCAAAGTATAACACTACGTTGCTCTTTAAAGTATTAATATAATTAATTTGGTATTTGCTGGTGAACTGCTATGCTTTAATATAGGAAACCCAGGGTACGGATTCAGGGGGCTTTGAGCTGATGGAGGATGGGTACGACCCTTTAAAGTCTTCCAGTTATCAGCATCTGCTGCTGACTGATCCAGTGGTCATTGGATTTAGACCATTCAGTTGCAGCAGAAAAGGCCAAGCGCTGGCAAATTAGGCAAAGTGGCAAGGATGCCTAGGAATAGGTTGATCTGTGCAGAAGGAGGTGAGCCAGGATCTGCTAATGTCTAACCCCAGCTCAGAAATGGACTCCCTCTGTGGTCTTAAGCAAGTCACCTAACTTCTGCCTCAATTTCCCCATCAGTGAAATGGTTCAGTAGTTTAATTAACTACATGAGGGTGGACTTGAAGATGAGGCTTACTTAAGTAAAAAGAGTCAAATCTTGCCCTTATGGTTGGGATCAGGGTGTTGTGGAGTGATGCTGGCTATGTGTAAGTCCCCAGAGCCAAGCTGCCACCCTCAAGCAGCATGGCTCAGGGTGACTGGGGTGGGGGGTGCTCCCACTGCTCTTCCTTTAAAATGGAGTGCTGCACATCCCCTGCATGCTGAATCATATCCTGGGAGGACTGGGTACCTGACCACCCTCCAGCAGTGGCAGATAAGATGGTAGGACAGTGACTGTGGAGTGCTAGATTGCAATCCTGCCCTGCCACTGCATTGTAGACTCAGAATTTAAAGCCAAAAGGGACGATCAGATCATCTAGTTTGACTACTAGCATATCACTGGCCATTAAATGTCACCCAGTTACTCCTGTGCTGGAGCCCAGTGACTTGCATTTGGATAAAGCATCCCTTCCAGAAAAGGCTTCCAGCCTTGGACTAGGAGATGGCAAGAGATGGAGGATCCAGCACTTTGTGCTTTGTTCCTGTGGCTAATCACCCTCACTGTTAAAAATGTGTGCCCAGTTTGTTCATCGTGAAGGGGCTGCCATGAGATGGGGAAACCCCCCAAGGAGCACACAGAAGGATTTGTCCTTTATAGCTGAATTCTGCTCTTGGTTACACTGACATGACTCTGGAATGGGTCCCTTGACTCCATGGGCTCTGGAAGGACTGCAAAAGGGTGGGCGGGGGGAGTGGAGAGCAACCAAAACAGGCCAAACTTGAGTGGTGTTGCGCTGGAATGCAGTGTTTGCTCAGATATGGCCTAGCTGCCCCTCCATCCTGCCAGCAGGGAAACATCTCCACCGTTACGCCACCCAGCTCTGGTCAGGGGCCAAGGGGGTGGGGTCCTGGCTCCTCCCCACTTGGTGCTCCCAGCCAAGTTTGGGTTCTCAAAAGTGAGGGGCAATAGCTCTGCGACTTCCCTGTCTCCAGCCCCTGTGAGTGACTCCTGATATACACCAGCGTCACGGAGCCCGTGATAGTTATATGCGGTTGTGAAGGTGGGAGGTGACACACACATGCAGGGTATCAGTGGAACAGGAGAGCAATGCAAATTCAAGAAATGGAGGATACAAGAAAAAATGTGGCTTGAGCGGTTGGCATTCCCTTTGCAATGTGATTGGGGCTCACTTCTGCCTGTGGGAATGCTGTAATACTCCTCTTGGAGGAAGTATAAAGGGCCCTCACCTCTGTAACTACTGCAGGTTGCTAAAGCGCCGTACCAGGACTTTCTTCCTGATGGCAAAGCCAAAATAAACAAGGAAACTCCTGGCTCACAAAACCCCTTGTTGGCAGTCGGCATATGGTTTGCGTTGGAGGGAAGAGACTTTTCAGATGGGCAAACACAGTTTGTTCGGCAACATACCTGAATGGTTTCAGACAATAGTTTCCAAGTGAGTAATAAATGGACCTTTTCTTTTGTTTCACTGGAGAAAAAAAAGGAAGAAAGGAACCCAAATCCGAGTATGTTATAGGCTTTAACAAGAACGTTCTGTGTTGGAGAGAAGAGCGGTTTGTAGGGTTTGGCCAAGGGGCAGAACTGCAGGCGCTTACAGTTATTGCAGATAAATCTGAGCAGCTTGTGCTGTGTTTGTGTTTATCCACCCACAAAGCATGTGTGTGAAGATCAAGAATGTAGACATTATTGGGATGCACTGGGAGGAGCTTCTAGGCACTTGTCATGAGCCCAGCTTTTGCTTTAGCTGCTTCATGAGGCACTTCAGATGAAAATGGGACTGGCTTTTGGCACTCTGCTGGAGTGCCTATGGCCCGTGGGTCACTTCATTTCATTGGTGGGTCAGAAACCCAGAAAAGACCCATACTGGGAAGGAATGAACAGTCACTCTAGCTTGTTTGGAATATTTTCTTTAAGGCTGTGTAGGGAGGGAGACCTCTTTTCTGTTTAGCCTCCTAATGGTGTGAGCTGTTCTCCTAAGGCTGGAGGTCTGAGTCAGGGAAAAATAGTCTGGGAAGAGTGCTAGAAAATATACCGTAAAGAACAATTCTGCACTGATTCCTTGCCGGGATGAGCTAGAATGAGCTGCTAGCCTTTTCCACTTCTTACTTCGCTGGTTCATGGATACTGCATATGTGCTCCTTAGTGGCCAAAGCTGATTCCAGGGGTTGTGAGCAGGAATGCTTCTAAAATCGCTGTCAAGAGGATGTCTTGCATGTTGCTCCTTGGGGACCATATCCGTGGGTGAACTTTGATCTGCAGCTGCAATGTGCAAGAGCCTTAAACCGTGTCAATTTAGGAACTTCTGTGCCTCAATGTGCTGTCTGCTATTCAAGCTGTTCCCATGCCTTATTCAGGATTTGGAATTACCAAGGTGTCTTGCACAGTTACTTGGGTAGGTCTTGTGTTATCTCTGGCCTTGCTTCCATGGGTTTTTGGGTGAACAAACACCCCTATGATTAGGGAGGCATGAATGAAGTGGGAGGGTCCATGGTTGACTTCCTCTGATGTTATCAATGCTCTTCTCTCTTCTGTGCTAATATACCAAGATGTTTTCATTAATAATCAGAAGTGGAATGGTTTGGCCTTGGAAGTGTGTCTGTCTAAATTCCAGTAGAAATTCAGGAGATGGACGAAGCTGGGACGGGGCTGTTTATGTTTGGCATAAACTAGCTTTACTTTGAAATGCAAATATATTCCTGGTGTTTAGCGAAGGAGGTAAGAAAGGTTGTTAGGAAACCAGAATGTGTGTTCGTGAATAGTGCACTTACATCCCCCCTCCCCCCCAGCATGTACGTCACCCCCTTACTGTAATTCCCAGTATATCATAAAAGGGGAGCTAATGGCCTTCTACAGCGGAGTTGGGAGGAATCTTGGGGACACTGTAGATGCGAAGGCATCTTGAGCGCTTCTGGGTTCTTACTGGGATTTGCATCGTCTTGGCGGAAATTTTGGAAGCACATTTTTGGGAGACTTCAGCTGCACACAGACAGGAAACAGAGAATTGGCTCCTTCTGGTTGTGGGTCGAACCTGGGACCAAAGCTTCAGGGAGTGCCTTTGGATCAGGAGATTCAGTCTGACTTCCCTTGCTGAAATTTGGAAGGATTCAAATTTGAGCTTCTGGCTTTGTCTTATCTTTAATAATTGGTATTTGAAGGATTCATGCTGGGCCTCCTGTCCAGTTCCTGATTTTTGTTTTCTAACCCTATCCCTTATCAATGCCCATTTCAAATTGCTTGGATGGGTATTATTCCAGGGTTTCTGCAACTCAAAGTAGTAATGTAGTGGACTGAGCATTTGGAATATTTTAAATAGATGCCCATACACCAGTTGCGTGGTGGTGAAGTATTTTATTGATTGGCCGAGTGAGGCGAGGTCCTGCCCGCTACACAATGGCATTTCTCTGACTGTCTGTCTGGAATGCGATAACTTTGGAATGCTGCATCCGATCAATGCCAAAATGTCAAGGAATGTTCTGCACCTCAGTGGGCACAAGCCTATTGATTTTGGTGCACGTGAGAATACTGGAAAAGCCTGATTTAGAGTTAATATCGGGGCCTCCAGGCTGGCTGGTGCTGCAGGCTGGAGAATCTTCATGCTGCCCCCTACTGCTGCCTCTGTATATCAGAGGCAGCAGCTTGATGCTGTCTGGGGAGATTGTAAGTATCGCGGACTTTTAACAGAAATAACAGAGACCCTTGCAGGGAGAGTTCGTGGGGGGGGAGAATGGGGTCTTGTGGTTGGAGGGGACCTGGACCGGGGGGAAGTGCGTGGGTGGGGGTCAAAGCAAAGGACCCACAAGGGATGGGGGTGGTGAGGAGTGGTACTGGTGAGGAAAAGCAGGGTCCCAGAGTGAAGATAGGGATGGGAAAGCAGGAGGGCTGTGGAGGGGAGCCCAGAACCCGGTGGGGGGAACAGAGTCCCTGGTATGTGGGAGAGCGGGAAATGGGACACCATGCCATGGGAACTAGGGGAAAATGGGGGTGCATACAGAGACCTTGCATGGGGGTAGGGGAGAAAAGTGGGAATGGGGTGCACACAGAGCTCTTGTGGTGGGTGGGAGAACAGGGGACAGTGGTAGGGGGTGAGGGATATATATAGGTCACAGAGCCCCTGGCATGAGGGAGCGGGTGGCAGGAGTTGTAGGGAGTCCCTGAAATAGAGGATTGGGGGGGTGGCACCCAGGCGGAAGGGGGGGGGGTGCAGAGAACCCCTGGTGTGCGCAATGTGCTCGGCCTACATAAAGTATGAAGCCTGCGACCCTCAAGTTGTGCTCCTACAGGGAGCTCGCAGACCTAAGATGGCTGCCACCATCCATAATTTCTAAGGCAGACTGTTGAGGCTGGCTGTTCGTTCTCCAGAAAGCCACCCGGGATCCTGCTGGGTAGGAGGGAGAATGCGTGATGGCTGTTAGTGTTGATGCTATTTGTGTTGCCGTATCACCAGAGGCCCCAACGAGGGGCTGCACTGCTCACCAGGGCTGGCTTCAGCTCCTCTATTATTTTGTGTTAGTGGCCGTGTTGAGCGGCAGGCTGTGGTCAGGGAATGATCGATAACACAGGGCATGATGGATGTTCGGAGGGAAGACGTATGGGAGGTTGTAGCTGTTGTGGCAGGTGAGCCGGCGAAGATGGACCATCAGGGAGAGTCCTTCCGAAGTCTAGCGGATCCTTGTTGGATTGCAGCCTCTCGTTTGTGTGTGTGGATAGTAATTGTTTTTTGGAGCTTGGCAACCCCAAGGACACCTCTGCTCCAGGACAGTAGATTATAGTTCCATACAGGAGCAGATTAGCTGAGGGTCTTTGGGATCCAGGCCTCGTAGGAAAGTCACCTGGGGCAGCACAACAGAGGGCAGTGCAGAATACTGCTGCCTGCCGGGGCCAACGATAATACAAGTGCCATAAATGGATGGTACAAGGGTCTGTGGCTCAATGAGGAACCTGCAAGGACCATGCCTTGCTAAGGATGCTCTTGTGTAATCTGTATATGGTCCTAGCATCTTGTTTTTGTGGTCCTCACACTTTTACAAATATGAGCAAGCTGTCTCACTTGGAAGGGAAATGTGTCCAGCTGGGGATGGAGGTGGGCAGTGACAAACCAGATCGGAGAGTCTGCTAGTTTTGTTTTGAATTTTTTTGGGGGTGGATTTAGATTCCCATTTTATTCCTAATATGCCCCACACTCGCTTTCTCCCTTCCTTGAGGTTACACCTGCACTCTATCCTTGTCTACACTAGGCTTTTTGGCCCTAAGTTTCTCACTATAGCAACGGTGTAAATGTAACTCTTCAAGCTGCTGGTGTTTTAAGCTCTGTGCTGCATTAGACTGTTCTGATGGGTCTGAAAACCCTGGAGCCCTATCTACACTGACAGCAATATAGGAAATCTTGGGGGGAAATGCCTAGTGTAGACATCCCGTAAGGTGAACAGTTCTTGAGCATCCTAACAAGATAGGCACACGTCCAGACTGCCCTTCAGAATAAGGTTCCCCTGACAACAGTCTGGTCCCATGCTTCAGATCTGAATTTCCTCTATTCCCATCCGTAGTCCATGACATGGTATTTTTATTTATGGACTTTTGAAGTCCTGGAAGATGAAGCAGAATTACAATAAAAACATCTTTAAACTTATTTCCACCGCATATTGGAGTTGCCAGCTCTACTGATCATTTTTATGAACTGTCACGAGCATTAATGACATTTTATGAGCGTTTTGCTTGGGACGTTGCAGGATAAATTTTTCAGCGCAAATCTGCAGGGAGAGTTAGGGCTGCATCTCCCAGGGTTGGGCCTGGGTTTCACGATCACCTGGGACCGCTGTGCTTGTTCTTGGCACATGTCTTGTGATCAACATCTCTTCAGAAGGTTGAGAGCTCTGAGAGGCAGATGTGGGTAGGAGGAGGGTACTGATCAATAGCTGGCTGTTGAGGTGTATCAAGACTGACACCTGAGAAGGACAGAGAGCGACTGGGAGTCCTGTAATAATGATGAAGTGCAAAGAGGCAACTGCAAAGACCGGAACAGTGAGAGAGAGTGTAACCTAGGAGGGCTGCAGAGCAAAGGGAGACACTGCTCTGGACATTGCCCATTGGGCATCTTTCCTCCGTGGCCCCACCGCCTTTTTCTATTTGGAGCATAGAAATATAGCGCTTTAGGGTCTGATCTAATGCCTGTGGAGGTCAATTTCCATTGACTTCAGTGAGACTGGATTGCACCCATAAACATCTAAAGCCAATTCTGCTCTTGGGTGCCCATGTGAAGCTGCTGCTGAACTCCTTGCAAGCCACAAGTGTGCACCTGCAGGTAAAGTGCTAGGTCTGGGTTTCCACAGCAGATAGAGAAGGGAGTAAGAATGGAGTGAGTTCAGGAAACAGGGTGGGGAGCCTGAAAATGCAACTTGGGAGGTTTAGCACCTGCAGCACTTTGCATTTTTATAGTATCATCCCCCTGAGACTCTCCAAAGTGTTAATTGAGTCAGCAGAGACTGGTAGGTAAATATTGGTATCCCCATTTTACAGATGTGGAAACTGAGGCACAGAGAAGACCAGTGACATGCATAAGGTCTCAGCAGCAGAGCTGGGAATAGGACCCACGGCTCCTGACCTCCAGCTATCGAGCCATGCTGTCTTTGACGCATGGGGTGGTGACTGGCGTTAAAACAAGCAGTTTGTTGGAGGCCTTCCAATGAACTGGGGAAGCGGAAGAGGGTGGCTTTCCTCTCTAAGCTCTTATACAGATCGTTCTCTTATGGCATGAGTCATCAGGGTGGCTGGGATTCAGGAGCAGAGTGCACCTGCTTCATGGCCTTTTGGCAAATGCACACCCTTCAGTGTACCCCCCCGCTTTCGTGGTCTGGTGGGGATGGAAAGTGGGGAAAAAAGCGGAGTGAACAGGAAAGTCTCCAACAGTTATTAAGGACCTGGCTCCGCTTCCCGGGCCTGCAGTTGGCAGCCCCACTTTGGGTGCACAGGTGATGGTCTGAGTAGGGAGTCTAGTGGATGCTCCTGTCATTCTCTCTCAGGGTCGTCTCTCCCTGCCGCCCCCCATTTCAGATTCTCTTAAAACGTCTTTGCTGTGTGTAATGTAAGTGGCGCTTAGGAGAGGGGTGGAACTTGACAGCCCTTGAAGATGAAGTGCTCCATTTCTTAGCAGGACACGGATGGCGTGGGCCCAATGAAGCAGTCCTTCCTCGGAATGGGCATGGCAGCACTTCTCCTGCCCCCCAGCGTACTTGCACCAGGAGAGGATGATTTGCTGCTTCGGAGCAGCTTTCTGGGCAGGGGAGGGGGGGAGGAACGAGGCTGCCCAGCTCATCACAGCTGTGCCATGCTGGCGGGAGTGTGGAGGGGGAAGAGGACAGGTAGAGTGATGAGACAGAGGAGAGAGGCAGCCCTTCCTTTTTCGCACAGCTCCCTGGCTGGCTTCGAGCTGCTTTGGTGGGGGCTTATCAGCGTATCTCCTATGTAAAAGTGACCTATCCTATCAGCGGGTCACACTGCCCATTGTTTAATATCGAAACAAACTCTTCTGCTCTCCCCCTCGCTGCGGCTTTATTAGTCACCTGCTCACAGCCTGCAAATCCTTGACCCAAATCCTTGTGTGCCCAGCTTTAGCCCTTATCCTGCTGGGGCTGCTCTGTCCGCCATCGACCTGGGAAGAGAAGAATTGGCCGTGCAGTAAGATTAGGAGCTTTTTGCTGGGTGTTTGTGCTAGGTGATAAGCTGCGGGGGGATCTTGATCAGTCTGAGCCGCTAACTCTCCCTGATCCCCATCCTTTCCCTGCATTCAGCTGACTCAGGGACCCTGGTCTTACCCAGGGGAGTGCTGGAGCCATTGACCTTGCCTGGCTACTCAAGGGCCTCTGACACACACGGGCCAAGCCAGGGCAAGGCTGAGGGAGAGTTATTTTGCTGAATTTCTCATCTCAAGATGAGACTCAGGCCAGCTTCCCTGGGAGATAGTTAACCCTTTGCTGTCTGTGTGTGGGGGGGTGGGGGCCGCAGGAGCAGACAGGCAGAGGGTTTTTATTGTTCTTGTAAGATTTGCTGGGTTTGGCGTGAATGAATTGCTCCTACCTGTTTCACTTTGCTCCCGCGACGACTCCAGTGTGTCTGTCTGTCTGCTGTCTGTGCTTGCAGAACATCGGCCGGGCCATTCAGCAGGACCAGCCGTGTTACAAAGTCTGGGCTGAATCCTGAGTGGCGCTGAGCACTTGCAGCAACTCACCTGTAGTGGCTGTTCCCGTTCAGATGCAAGACGCTCATGCTTTCAGGGCCGGAGGTCCCAGGTTCAAAGCCTGTCACGGTGGGGATCATTGACCATCCTGGATTCTTTACAGAAGTTACAGGCTCGATGCAGAAATTACTGGGCAAGGTTCTGGCCTTAACAACTCTGAACCCAGGTCACTGTCAGTGACCCCAGTATATTTCTAAGATGATGATTTATCTTTTGGTAGCTCCCGTGGAGCCTGCCCCATTCAGCATCTGGGCCCTCTTGCACTGGGCATTGTACAAAACAGGCGAAACACAGGAAGATCTTACAATCTAAAGCGCCGATCCTGTAGGTTCTTACAAGCATGCTTAACTCTAAGCACATGAATATTCATTCTCCTTCACTTCAGTGGAGCCACTTAAAATTAAGCATGTACATAATTATTTGCCAGGATCAGGGCCTTTAAAAATGAAAACCAGATGCATAGCAGGGGAATGAAATGCAGCATGCAAGCGGAGTGATAGGGGCAAGGTTGTCACATATTTTCATAGGTTACACAGCCTTCCAAATGTAACCCTTGCCTAATTTTTCTAGAATTGGCTAAACTGTTACCTACTTACAGTGTACGGCTCCAATCTAGTGCAGGCTTCTGCCTCCATGCAGCCTCCTAAATAAATCGGTAAGATTCTGCCTGGATGCAGTGGTCTGTGCTCGCAGATTGGGACCAGAGGGCGTGGCCTGCTGCTTTGGCATGTGCAGTGCAGTGCACACACAACAAACAGCAGTAGGGTCTGGGTTGCCTATGCTGGAGGAAAGTCTCTGAATCCAAATGTAAAAAACTATTTTCATGGGAATCTAAAATCATGGGAACATTCCCACTGAGTTTGAGTTTTATAAATTCTTGCTTTTACAAAAAGTGAATTTGGGGTCTTAATCCTTTTTCTAGGAAAGTTCTGTATAATTTAATAGTGAAGAAAGCAGTAGAATTCTACAGAAATGTAATAACGTTCCATACAAATTACTCCTGAAACCTGTCAAAGTGAATAGAGCATCAGATCAAGTCAGCTGAGCTGGGCCAGTCTGGCTGTACTGCAGGTCTTTTATTGCAGTGTAGATGTACCTGGCCTTAGGACTGGGTAAGCTCCTCTGGCCTGGGTTATGCAGGTCATCAGACTAGGTGAGCATAGTGGTTCTTTCTGGCCTCAGTCTACGAATCTGTGATTAATGGCGCATTTTGTGGGAGAGCTTGCCTGCTGCACCTGTTCTTTGGCAAGATGGAGGATTGCTAGGTTTCCACTTCAGACCTGTCAATCTTGATCTTTTTCACCAGCACCAAATTCATAAGTGGTGACAGGAATGTGTGTTTTTAAAAGGCCAATTTACAGGTCTCGTAATTTGGAGATCTGATGTTTTGGTGCGTTGGAAATTGATTATTAGTAAGGCTACGTTTTAGTCACGGGTATTTTTAGTAAAAGTCACGGACAGGTCAGGGGAATAAACAAAAATTCATGGCCTATGACCTGTCCGTGACTTTTACTATATACCCTAACTAAAACTTGGGCAGGGGGCCATGGGTGCTCTGTGGGGGAGGTCCGGGGACACTGCGGGTGCTGGGCGGGAAGGTGGGCAGTGCTGGTGCTGGGTTGGAGGTGGGCGGTGCACGGCCCGGGACTCCTGCTGGTGCTGGGGGTGTGGTCTGGGACACCTGCTGGTGCGGTGGGGGGGGGGAGAATGGGCAGCCCGGGACCCCCGCTGGTGCTGGGAGGGGGGAGTTGGCAGGGCTGTGACAGGCTCGCTACATGGCTTAGTGTGTCCCTGCAGCTCCTGTGGGGAGGGAAGGCTGGGGGGCTCTGTGCGCTGCTCGTGCCACAAGCCCTGGCTCTGCAGCCCCCATTGGCCAGGAACCGCAGCCAATGGGAGCTGTGGGGGTGGGGCCTTCAGACAGGGGCAGCGCTTGGAGCCCCCTGGCCCCTCTGCCTAGGAGCTGCAGGGACACGTGGAGCCGGGGAGCCCCCCAACCCCGAGGTAAGTGCTGCCCTGCACCCCCGCCCCTAGCCCTGAACCCCCTCCCATACGCCCAAACTGCTGCTGTTGGCCCAGGGGCTGCCCAGCTTGGACAGCCCCTGAACCAGCACCAGCTGCTACAAAAGTCACAGAAAGTCACGGAATCCATGACCTCCATGACAGACATGCAGCTGTAATTATTAGTTTAAAAAAAACAACAACTTTAAAAAGTGAATGAAACTAGAATCCCTGAGGAGTTTAACCCACTCCTGAAATTACATAACTGGCGCTGTTATATAAGGTGGTTTTCTCAGCACGCTAGTGATGTGACAATATTTACAGACCAGTCCGGGTTTCCCTTTAATGGCTTCCATAAAAAGATTGTTATTTTTTCTAGTGCAGTCACTGGCTGATTTACATGCCTGTCCCATCCCTGGGTGACACGCTCTCGCTGTTTGCCTGTCGTTAAATGACTCTGGCGATGCCCCGACCCTGATGCTGTTGTCATACTTAACCCAGCTTTACAAATAAGTGTGTTTTGGTGGGTGTGAAAGGGGGACAAAAATATCACCTAGTCTGGTTAAAACTCAGTTCCTGCAAGCCCTGGCAATGTCATATCGTGAGAACTGCGAACTCTGTGTTGTTCTCTGATGTATCAACCTGGCTGGTCAGAGAACTTGGCCAGATTAGAACTGGTGTATGATATGATGTGATTTGATATGAAGCAAGAAGCAGCTACAGAGTATACCGAGTTTGAACCTGTTCCCTGAGCCAGATGAACCATCCAAGTAGGCTCCTGAACAGGACCTGTATCCTGTGAGACTACAGACAAGGGAGGACTGGAAATGCTGAAATGCTAAGTGTGTTCTTGGGGAGGGGGGTGATGGAGTGTTTTACATGGCAGACGCCTGGCCGCTCACCTGCACTCACTCTCCACTTCCCTTAGCTTAATAAATGCCCTCATTTTCTTCCACTCAAATGTTGCTGTTACTCATTTTACGTATTGGATTTTATTTTTTATTGTAGGGAGGGGCAGAGGGTCGGGACAGTTTTATGGCAACTGTATTGATCAGTGAAATCGAATATAATCCCTGCATTTGCTGAGTGATCATTAAGGGGACGGAGAGTCAGTGAAACATATTTTAAAAGAGAGACTATTCAGTGTTATTTCCTCCCGTGTTGCTTTCTGGGTCTCTGTCCTTTTCCAAAGCTGGAATCCGTCCTCCTCCCGCCTGAAAAGATCCATCATTGCTGGACAAGCGAGTCACAGTCTCCTTACTTTGCTTGTAATTTTATTAAGCGTAACCCCAAACATTTTCAGGTCCAGTGTCAGCTACAACCGGCCAGACCTCAACTGGTGTAAATCCGCAGAGCTGTGCTGAGCTATATGTTGATTTGCACCAGCTGAGTTTCTGACCTGACCTTTTTCTTCAGCGGGGAGAGGCAAGGTTGTGTGCTGCTGATCTGCAGTGCTGCAAAGGCACAATTCACCCCTGCATAGAGGGACCATGCGCCATTTAAGTCTTTCTTGAGCCCTGTTCTGAGCATTTAAGGGGTGCATTGGGCTGGCGTGTGCCCTCTCCGCAGAGAGGAATTAGGGTCTGGCCCTTGCAGGGTGGTGCCGGGGAGAATGAGGGATGCAGCTCTTCTGGATTAGGGTTTTAAACAACTTTTGCTCATTTCTCACCCCTGTCACTTTGAGCAGCGCATTGAAAGTCTCACCCAACCCATGGGCGCCTGGGTGTGGAGACTGTGACGCTGATCTATTTTTTGGTTAATTGTCTCCATCCATTAGTCTTTTCATCCTTCTCCCTGTTAAAGACACTGCTCGCGGCTAATGCTGGTAAATGAAACGCTGTTAAAGGCATGGCTGGAGGTTTGAGGGCTGGCTTGGGCCAGCAGTCACCAAAAGCTGTCTCTGTCCAAGTGCCCTGGGTGGGAAGAGTTTGGTACGTCTCGGTCCATGTCCCTGGTTGCGTGGGGCACACGCTTTGCAGGAGGCGTCATCAGAGCTGGCCCTTCATTGGCTGCCTGCTTGTTCGTCTCAGCCAAGAGGCTGACCTACCTTTTTCACCCCTGGATGGGCCCCCTGGGCTGCAGGACAGGATTGTGGCTCATTAGCAGGGCAATGCGGGGGCCAGCTGGCACTGCTCATGCCAGATCCCGAGCAGCCTTCAGCTCCCAGCATAGCTGACAGGAGTTGCGGGCACCCAGCGCCTTGCAGGATTGGGACCTTCGTTAGTTAATCATCTGGGTAGCGCTTAGATAATGGAAGGAACTTCAGAATTGCTCCGTCCTGCTGCTGCTGCTCTGGCTGCTCCCGTTCTGTGTATAATAATCGCAGGCTTGAACTGCCATCCAGCACGTTGCACTTTACGCTAACCCTTGCAGATAATTAAATGCGTGGTTCCCCCCACACACGCCTTAAGGCTGTCTATGATGTGTGGCTGACCACTGTACCTCCTCTTCCACTCACACTTCAGACAGTACCATTGTAATGACTCGAGCTGCCTTGTCTTACAACCCCCCGGATATCCGGCTCTGGGGCATGGTGCAGTGCCTGTTTCTGCATTCCCATCTGGATGCAGTGGGCCAAATTCTCCTCTCTGTTACACAAGGGCAGCTGCCTTAAAGTCTGTGGGTCATGGACCAGCGTAACTGCAGGGGAGGGGGGGTTGGCACATGCTTTTGAAGTCCTCATTCTGAACTCAGCCTTGAATTCTTCATGGAGGGGACAGTTCAGGGGAGTCCTGTGGTTTCCAGTTGATGGAAAGGATTTCCAGCCCAAAGAGGGAAAGATTCAGGTTTTTAAATTTTATTTTCTCCTATTTGCAGTGTTTCTTTGCAGTTCTTTGTCAGTCTCTTCATTTTCCCTACCTGAGCTTGAGCTACTTTTGGCTGTTTAATTTGTCACCCTTTTGCGGGTATGTCTACACTGCAGTCATGCCTGAGCTAGCTTTGATCTAGTTAGCTGCACTAACAATAGCATGGGCTAGCGCTTGAGAGCACGCCCAGGGTCCCTGATGGGTTTGTGCGGCCGGTGGTGCTGTGGTGTCATTGCCCTGTGTTTGGAGCTAGGAGATCAACGCTAGCTCGGGTGTGTCGACACCTTCTGCAGTCACTCCTCTGATTGCGGCGTGGACGGATCCTCAGACACATTAAAACCTGCTGCTAGGATGCCGCCAACATTGCCTCCTCTAAAGGTGACAAGCTTCTTATCAGAGGAACAAAATGGATTTGGGGCAAATATCGATCAGTTGCGTTTATAGAATGCCCTTTGCTGTGGTAGCTAGGTAACCATTGGGGCTGCTTGAGAGTCTGTAAAAGAATCCGGAGAACTTTGTGCCACCTTCTGCCAATCAAAAGCCTTCCCTTTGGATTATGTTTCCAGCAGTCGCGCCACTCAGGCTTGTTTTCCTGTAAACGGTGGAGCTATCCAGTTACCACTGGTGGACCATTTTGCTGCCATTACAGGAGGCCTGATCAGACCAGTAGGCTTGGTGGAAGGCAGACAACCTGTTAGTTCCATTAGCCGTAGACAGTGCAGCAATCAGGGCATTCATGGGAAATGTTAACGATGTTTTCTTCATCCAGCTGTAATGTTTGTAGCCGCTGTTTATTTGCCTGTCTCATGCTGCTGTCCCCCAGGACTCTGGGGGCTCCTTTTGTCAAAGCACTGAGAGGCAGCAAGGGAGGTGTTCTGCCACCGCTTTGTGGTTGTGTCCACATTGCATGGGTATTCGTCCAGTAGTGACTGGACTCCCGACCTC
Organism: Lepidochelys olivacea; assembly: GCF_965140295.1. Lineage (NCBI taxonomy): Eukaryota > Metazoa > Chordata > Testudines > Cheloniidae > Lepidochelys > Lepidochelys olivacea. The sequence continues at coordinate 21,276,069 of NC_140428.1, forward strand.
GTCCCCAGCATTGACTGGATTTGCTGTAAAATCCGGGATGGGTTTTCTCAAAGGGAGAGGGGAAGGCTCTTTTTTGGGTTAGTCTGAAGACCTGATGTGGAATCTGGAGGGTGTGCGCCCTGTCATGTAGGTATTGAAATGACTGGCTCAGGTGATGTTCTCTTTGCTCCCAGGGCAATACAAGAATTGTGCATTTTTCATAGCCTAGTTGGGTTTCTCCTTTGGTATGAGGCAGGTTTAAGGGAGAGATGCCTCTCCATTTCCTTAACCATCTCCTGAAATGCTCTTTCACCAGAAATCTTGTCGTGTCTAATCACATTGGTGCGGTCTTCGCTGTCTGAAGGTTATAAGGTTATGCGAATCAACAGGGTTAATGGCCTCTGAATGGCTTTGATTGTGAACATTGTAATGGAATGGTATATGTTCAGACTGGCTACGAAGCTAAAGAACAGCCCTGCTCCTTGCCTAATCGCTTACACGTGTGCAAAGTGCACTAGTGTAAATGACGGCTTGCTCGGCGAGCTCTAGGAGGGGGTGGAGCATGGGATGGGCGTTGGTACGAAACATTGGCAAGAGAGCTGTGCTGCGTTGTTCTTGCTGAGCTTGCCCAGGGGCCCGGCACTGTCACCTGGGTTTGTGCTTGCTGCGCATTCGGGAGCTGTCTTGAAGGAGGTTGGCGTGGAAGCCCCCTCCCAAGTTGAGCCTGATTGTGCAAAAGGTTGTGAAGGAAAAGGGCCTCTTTTATTTGCTGACATTGGAAATCAGTGGCTTTAAAGTGCTGAGTGAGAATCCTCAGCCGTCTTCATTTCCTGCCTAGCATGAGAGCTTTCTTCCTTCCTAGGGCTGTCGCTATTTTTCTTCATTCAAGCACTCTCTCCTGTCCTTCCAAAGGGTTTTCCTTTCACTCCCTCTCCTCCCTTCTTGTGAATCCCCTCCTCCCGCTCAGGCACTTTCCCCCCTTCTTTCTTAGAGAGTTCTGCTCCCTTCTCTTGCCCTCCGCTGAAAATCTCCTTCTCCTTCCTTTCCCCTGAGGTGCATGAACTCCATCCTTCCTTTCACACACACTCTCTCTTCCTTCCTTGTTCATTTCTTAGCATCTCTTTACCTTCAGCCCGTATGCCCTGTGTCTTGCCATCCTACTCGAGATGGATGTGCTACATTCCACAGCCTCTCCTTCCTCCTCTGTCATGCTTACTAAGCAGCCAGTTTGCCAGGAGGGAAGGCACAGCACTCTGTTGCTCAGGTTTCTGGGAGAAGCTTGTTCATACTGGGCATGGTCATGTGTTAACGTAGTCACTCCCATGCTACCGTTACATCGAGCAGAGCTCCTGCTGAGAAGGTGATGCTCCCCACCCTGCTCCAAACACAGTTGAACAAGTGGAAGTGGGTCAAAACTTACCCATTTCCCGGGCTTTGGGTTTATTTGCAACAGGAACGTAAAATCCAGTCTGTCACCAGCTGGAAGTAACTAGAGCTCAGCTGTTCTACAAGGACAGCGGCCCTGATGGTTATTTGTGTAGCTTCAGCTTTGCATCTCACTCAATCCCCAGCTAGAGGGGCAGTCCCAGCTTGACCTTTTCAGCTTCACAGGTGCTGGTTGCACCAGGCACTCCCTGTATTGTGGTGAGCTGGTTGGTTTTTTTGTGGCTTATCCGTAACCTTTATCACCGTTTTCCTGCATTCCCATGTTCTTGGTAAATGGATACCTGTGCCCCAGCTTCGTTAGGACTTGATTGCCTGCACCATAATAATATCCAGCCACTTCTCCAACTGTTGCTTTTGGCAGTGAGACTGAACCTAGTGGTCGAGTGGAAATCCAGTCGGAGAGAAAGTGGTCTGCAAAGCATGGGATGCTCTTTGAATGGAAAAGGAGGACTTGTGGCACCTTACAGACTAACCAATTTATTTGAGCATAAGCTTTCGTGAGCTACAGCTCACTTCATCGGATGCATCCGATGAAGTGAGCTGTAGCTCACGAAAGCTCATGCTCAAATCAATTGGTTAGTCTGTAAGGTGCCACAAGTACTCCTTTTCTTTTTGCGAATATAGACTAACACGGCTGTTACTCTGAAACCTATCTTTGAATGGAGAAACTGACGATGCTTAGGAAGGACAGATGTATGGGTGCTTTGTGGAATGGTGACCTCTCTTAGGTTACATGAAAAAGCACAATAGCAAACACAAACACAGCACCATGGCTAGCATTACACCTTGTTGAAATAATTTCCTTGTGACGCCAGGTTCATTATTGGGGTCTATTTGCAGAGGGCCCTGATGATATAGAGTTGGTCCTATAGGGATTGTGCGGTGTCTCAAGATGCCTGCCACGTTTCCCTCACTTTTATTAGGAGGTGACATTTTCATGAAGACAGGATCTCAATCCTTTATGTAGCAAACAAGCAGCAGGTGCAGATGAAATTTCTCATCCTTTGTAACATCGTGTTCCTATCCACAGCAGCTAAGTGTGATGTCACCAAGACGAGATGATGGATTCAGGTGGAGAATGAGCAACAGAAGTAGGTCAGTGAGAACTGAAAATGACTGATGGTTTATGCTGTCCTGTGTGTGTGCCATGATCCAAATTTCAGATCTAGGGCTGTGCTGGTTATAAAGTCTTGCTTTGAGGCCAAATCTGAGCTAAGTTTTGAGTTCAGACTCAAAAATCTTGAATCACAGGCCCTGTCATGAGATTTTGCACCCTAACCCCCCAATAGCAGAAATCTCACAAAACTGGGCTGATCCTCATGAGAGTTTCTATGGGAATGTTCTCTTGAGTTTTCAGCAGCATTGGAGCTAGAAAATAGGCTCCTTCCTGGTTTGAAATCCGTCTGGAAGCAAACGTGCTGGGAACCTTCTGTCATTTGCTGGGCATGGGATTTGAGTGTCCAGCTTCACTCATCTCTGCTGAAAGATGGGCATGTTTGCAGAAGGACCAAAGCTTGGCCTCTGTCTTCCTGGGCACAGTTTGCAAGCCCTATTATTTTCCACCCACATTCAGATGACTACAGGTGTGGGTGCTCTGGTTTGCACCCTTAATTTTACTGCAAGGGCACATTGCATGTGCAAGAGATAAGCACCCTTTGCAGTCCTGCCCCATCGTGCATGTCTCTGCCCCTTGAAATCTTACCGGTGATACCTTGGGCCTGGAACTGCTAATTACCAAAAACCACACAAATTAAATATTGTCATGGCAACCTGCAGCCTTTCAGCAGATTGTATGTCTCCTCCCTGACCTTTCAGGAGAGCTGTATCTTGCTATAGCCCCCTTCTCTAATCCGGTTTTTAAAATATAATATTATGCTACTGGAAGGGATCAGACCTTTAATCTGATTGTGCGTGTGTGCATGTGGTGGGGGAATGGCCTGAATTAATAGGCATCTAGAAACGGTTCAGAGACAAGACAGAGGCGAGGCAGGATGTGATCCTGCTGGGGCTGGAAGTGAGCACCTGAGTGGAATTATTAGCTTCACGGCACAGATGGGGAAAATCCTCTCTGAGGGAGAAAGCTTCCCCCTACTCCCATCCCCTTAGCCAGGGCTGCTTCCTCTTGGGGTCACTGAATCGCATTTAAGAAATACAGAGTTTGGAGTCTGGGGTTTGAACTGGCTTGTAGGAGACACCCCACTGCACCCTGGTTCATGGGAACTTGCCGATTACAGGCGCTGGCAGAGTTCTCGTTCATTTACAGAATGACCGTTGGTTGTCCCCTGCCCACCTCATCTTCATTTATTAAAATAAAAGCCTATGTATGTGTTATGGTTGCTCCTGCTGAGATCAGGGCCCCATTGTGCTTGCCATGGGAGATGCCAGTCTAAACCGACAAAGAGCAGGAGGGGCACAGAGAGGAGCACAAGGTCACATAACAGGTCGGCTATGGAACTTGGAATAAAACCCAGGTTTCCTGGCTCTCAGCTAGTGCTTTACCCACTAGATCACACTGCCTGTCTCATTGTGGCCTAAATCCCAACGGGCTTTCCCAGATGTTAGTCCATCCTTGAAGCAAAAGCCCCATTGGCTTCAGTGGGAATTTTCCCTAGTAAGGACCAAGTTAAAAAGTGTGTGTGGATTTCATGATTCGGCCCTTTTGGAACCATTCCCAGAGGCAGTTGAAGAGCAGATTGGTTTGCATGTGTGTGCCAGGGCAGTGGCTGGCCTTCAAACCCAGGCTTTGGGAGAAGCCCACATTATCTGAGCCCTAGTTAATTTCAGCAGGCACCAGGCTGTTAAAACCAGTTCAGAAACCCATCTTCTAGATGAGGTTGCTGCAGGTTTGAGTTGCCCGGTTCTTGCTTTCCAGGAAAGGCGTCTCTTAACCCAACATTGGCTGACCCTGCTGGAGCCCTGAGCCCATGAATTTGTTAATTCCTTATACTGCGGTCGCACCCCCAGTGTGCTGGGCGCCAGGCTGACACCGGCCAAGAGACAGCTCTTGCCACAAAGTGCTCATAGTCTGTTGTAATGTAATGTTGCCTCTTGTGCAGCATTAGCAAGCCAAGCACGTGCACAGAACTGTCAGTGGCCTGGCAGGAGGGCAGAGGTTCTGTCTCTGTACCAGTCTTGCTGGTTAGACGTGCCTTCCACTGGCCCACGCTGCATGGGACTTGCATGCTATGCATTTGGGGCCCCAATCTAACGCCCTGTGTGCTTGGTGGAAAGATTTCAGTAGGAACTGGACCAGGCCCCTGAATGTCTTGAAGGAGAGGTTGGGACTGTTGGCAGGTATATTAGGAGTGGGGAGAGGTGGAGATGCTTAGAATTTAGACACAAAGTCCCACTGGGGGAAATGGTCATTGTCAAATCTTCTCCAAAAGCATCTGGTTCCTCTGGAAGGGTCTGATGAAACAGACCTGGGGTTTTTATCATGGGCACGAAGAAACAGGGCCCCAAGAGGCTGTTTGCTTTGCTTGTGTTCTAAGGCTGGTTCTGCTCACTTTTCGCTGGCTTGGCTGTATGAAAGGTCGGAGGTTATGAGGGCAGACCAGAAGTAGGGGACTTGTATAACGAATCCATGTATTGTAGACTAGCTATGTCACAAACACAGAGGGAGCTGGGGCCATAACCCATAGACGTTAGTTGCCTCCAAAGCTGGGACTCTACCACCTGAGCTAAAGGAAATGTCCCTTAGGAGGCAGCAGTGGTAGGTCCCTTATCCTCTCTGTGGATCAGCTAGTAGAGGGCAGTAAGCTCTACTGCAGACGTGAGCGCAGCCAGTACATTACAGTAGATATAAGTCAAGAGGGAGCACGGTGTGTATAAAAGTGTGAGGTATATTTTTGTGGATAAAGTGGCGAACAGGGTGATTGAGCTTCCAGTCAAGTGGTGGAGGCAAACAGCATGAACATTTGTAAATGCCACATTGAATGATCATACAGAATCTAATATATTAAGGTTGCAGCCCTGCTCCTCTTAAAGTCAAGGGATAAAATCTCATTGACTTTAGCGGGAGTAGGAATGGAAGAAATATTAGTCATTTTTGAACTTCAGAGAAGCTGTCTACATTTTGGGAGTTCAGAAGGGTATTTTCTGAAGTCAGTGTTTTCTCCTGCAGATTAGCTCTGGGTTTTCTGGCTGCCTCTGTCACACATTGGGCAGAGATGGCAGAGCTTCTCCTAACCATTGCATGCACAAAGATCCTGTTGCCTTCTCTTTGTCTTGCATGACCTAGAAAAGCCTGGTAGGAGCTGGGCAGAACCCCCCCCCCCCCACCATATCCTTTAATAAAGGTCCCATTCATGAATAAGAGTGGAAGATGCCTCCTTAGACACAATGGGGTTGTGCCCCATGGGGGACTTGGCTTGCTGCATTTAAAGCCTTCCTAAAACAGCTCCCAAGTCTTTACCAAAAAGAAATGTAAGTCAAATGTCCATGGAAACATGGGAAAGCACCAATTATTGTTTATATAACTGTAGACCTAGGAGCCCTGTGCTAAATGCTGTACGAACACCCTATCCCAAAGAGCTTACAGTCTAAGACAAGAGAGAATGCCTGGGAATAATTCGCCCCATTAAAAGCTGCCCCAGCCCCCTTCTCTGGTACATCAACTTCCCACATTTTTTTGGCCTTATTTTCCCCATAGAGATCAATTCATCTTCAGCTGTGGAATTTCAGCCATGCTATATGTTCTACTAGGATCCTGTCAGATTTCACAGGCTGAGTTGGGTCTGTTCAGAACTATACTTGCATTGGTAACGCTCTCAGGAGCACATACCTACCTGTTCTTTGAAGTGCTGCTGGTGATTTCGTTGGTACTTTGATGCCCTACCATAGTACCTTTCTTTTTTCCTGGATGCTGAGATACTTTTTTGAACCTGTGGTCCTGAGTATTTGAGGTCATCAAAAATCCCCTCGTGTATTTTGAAAGACAGTGCTAGTTCTGGGGTAGTGTTTCATTCCTCCTAGATTTCCCCTTGTAATTTACACTGAGTATAGTTTTTCTGCTTTTCTTTCTTCGTTTAGAGCAGTGGTTTACAACCTGTGGTCCACAGTCCCCTGTGGGTCTGCAGACTGGCTTAAGGGGTCTGAAAAAGGTCGTTGTTACCAAAGACCAGTGGTTTTCAACCAGTAGTCCGCAGATCCCTGCGGGTCTGCAGACTATATCTGAGATGTCCAAAGGGGTCCGCACCTCCATTCAGAAATTTTTAGGAGTCTGCAAATGAAAAAAGGTTGAAAACCACTGCTTGAGAGTCATGCAGTGTTGCTGTCCACTGTTAAAACAGTTGACATGTTCTATCTGAGTGGCAGCTGCATTTCAGTGGTGGATAAAGTGATCCCTAGGTATAGTTTTGTAGATATGGCCACGTCATTGCAGTGCTCTGGACTCCTTCAGGATGCAAGGTGCTGTTATCCCATTTCTCTCTTCCAACTCTCTGCCTTTCTCCCTCTGTGCTCCTCCCCAGCCCACCTCCTCCCCCCTCCCCATTGTGCTGAGGGCAGCATTTGTCTGCATTTGTCCTCTGTACCCGGCATCCAGTTATTGATCTACACGATTATAAAGAACCGATAATCACTTCAAATTAATCTCATAAATGACTTAAAACACCAAAATATTTGCATAATGCGTCTTAAAGGTGGCAGCTCACAGAGGATAAGACTCAAAACTGCTTGGGACAGGGGGAAAGGGGCTTCCCACTCACCTGCGGACTTGCTTAAGTAATTAGCCTTCTGCTTGCGTAAGGGGGAATCTGCACTGGTTTAGTGGAGGAAAATAAAGCAGTGGAAGCTAAAAGGCTTTGAGATTTTGGCCCCGAGATGGGAGGGGGGAGTAATGGGGCAGATGACCATGGCTGCTGAAACAAAGTCTGTTTTTGTCTGCTGCATCCTGTGAAAATCTGGAGCCAGACGCCTGCTGAAAGTACCTCTGTCTAAAGACTTTCTGTCATAAACTTATCTGATTAGCAGAGAGCTAGACGACAGATTAGCCCCCGCTTCTCCACTGGGGACGGGCTCTTTGGAGCATTTGAGCAGCTCTGTGGTTTTTCCTCGCTCTGATGGTCAGGGGGGTGGTGATGGGGGATATTTAAGGGGAGATGATTGCGAGGTAATTCTGCAGATAATGCACCCTCTGAGTTGCCCTGGTGGTCACAGGTTAGGACGGTCTCCTGCAAGCCAGCGAGTCGGTGGTCATGTGCTGTGTGTTGCAGACACACAGAGCGGGTGCGCTGGTCGTGTGAGTAACGGTTGTAAGGGGCCCTCTGACTTTCTTTTTTTTTTTTTTTTCAAATGTCTTAACTTCTTCCCGTGAGATCTGGTTTATCGTCCTCTGGCTGGCGAGAGGAAGGAGAATAGCTCCAGTGTTTAGCATAGGACAAGGCACTTCGTGCTAGACATGTTGGTGGTTTAACATACAGCATTAAACAAAAATAGATGGAGGATTTCCAGTGTTAGCTTCTAGAAATACATATGTACATAGATCTCTCTCTCTCTCTCTCTCTCTCTCTCTCTCTCATATATGTTGTATATTGTCTGTATTTATGTGTATCCATAGCTGCTACCTCTCTGTAAGCAATGAAAACAGAGGTTTTGTACTACAGTGATTTTGCCATCTTAACTCTAGTAGTTGCTACTGTGAACATCTTTGTGCTTGCTCTCTCTTTCTCTCTTGCTCATGCATTCCATGGGGGGAAGGGGGAAGAGAACATTTTAAAAATATTTGAGCTAAAGCGAGCCCACTTTGAAGCAGCTTTGATGCAAGGATAACAGGGAAAATAATATTTAATTGCTCACTCTGTGTGTTCTGATCCAAGAAGGAAGGAGTAGTTATTTTGGTATCAGCTAGAATGATGGGCTGAAAATAGGACTTATAAACAAGGTTGTATTCTTTCACTCTGGGCCACAACTGTCGCTGAATCTATGGTAATTCTCTGCATATAAAAATATTATGCAAGAAAATAAGAGTCTCTCTCACACGCAGTGGAGGAACTGAAAAGCTAGCCAAGTAGCTGTCTGTTAACTATCATCCATCTGTCAATCATTTGAATTCCAGGTTTTTGTCAGTTCTTGAATAGTCATGCCTGTTTCTCCACCACATTTCTAGGTACTTAGGCCTTGTGTTCTGGCAAAGGGGAGACGGGGGTGCTGGCCTCTGCAGAGCTCTTTGCTGGGAGCAAGCCTGCTGCTTGGAAAGTGCTTTACCCTACAGGGGCTTCCCCTCCCCGAAAATGGAGGAGGTTGCCTAGGAACTTCAAGTGGGGGAGGGAGGGAAAAATCTTCATAATTCAGAAATCTCTGGGGCAAACAGAAAAGCCGTGCGTACGCACGCACACACTCTCTCAGACACGAAAATCAATTATGGGATGGTAAATAGGATATCCTTAACTTGGCATTTTTCTGCTCTGTTGCAGCCGTGATAACGACCTCTCCACCATCATCTCCAACCTGCATCAGAGCCGCCAACTCGTTATGCCAGAGACCCAGAGTCGCTGTGAATTCAAGAGAAACAGCATCGACGTCGGCTTAGGAGCAGCAGGTAAGCAGCCAGGGCGCCTGGTTCTTTTGTCCTCATTTGCTGGGAGGAGGAAAGTTCCAGCTGCGGCTTGGGTTCGGGTTTGCTGACTTCCCTCTTCTCTTCCCTCCCCTCCCCTCCCTTCCCCTCCCTCACTTTGGCCAGCCGGCTTCATTAAATTTCAGAGCAAGTCATGCTAGTCTCTCAGTATTCGTGGACAAAGACGAACATGGAAGGATTTTTTTTTTTTAGGAAGGTTAAAGTCATGCGGTCGTGTGAGATTTCAGCTCCGCTTCATTCTCAGATCTAGTGGTCTGTGTTAAAATGCAGGAGAGGACAGCGCTCCAGCAAAGAAGTGAAATGTCCCCGGGGTTAGTGGCCAGTGATGCAGAAAGGCCTGGTGCAGAGAGCGCGGTTTGATTTGTAATTGCATTAATCAGAGGCTCCCTATCCTGCCTCCGTCTCTGCCAACTCTTTGCAAGGATAGTTGCATGGCTTTGTACTGCTGCCTGGCTTACACAAGTTCACCTGGCTTCCCCTTGCTTGTCGTGCTGAACCAGAGATGCTCCACTAGAGCCGTGCACTACGCCCCTCGGGATGTCAGCATCAGGGAGGAAGTGATGGGAAGGGATGCCACGGTGCTGAATGTGCCTCAGTCAACAAGTGGGGCACTGGACACTGGTGACACTGTCAGTTCCGCTTGTTTCTTGCACAATCGGTGAATTTCTCCCGCAGGATGGTTAGCGGCTGGGAGAACCATTGCAGGTTTGGGTGGATCGTTAGCCCTCGCCATTCGCATCTAGAACCGAGGCCGGTTTCGGATTTCACTTACACTGGTGTCGATCCTCAGTCACTTTACTCACCGGAGTTGCTCTAGGTTGACGCTGGTGTAGCAGAGATCAGAAATCTGGACTTTAGACAGAAAAGGGGCCACTCGCTCCAGTGTAAATCAGGAGTGATTCCATTGAGTCCAGTGATAAGTAGCAGAGAATCAGGCCCATACTGGTGTATTTTTGAAAGCTACCAAGTAGGGAGTCTTTTCGGGTTGGTTTAGAGGAGGTTATGGTCCCAACAAGCTAATGAAGCTTTACTTCTCAGGAACTCTTGCTCTCTGAGCAGTGCTTTTTAACTTGTATTTTTTTTTTAAACCACACTTGGGAGCAGGGTGTTGATGTTAATGTCGTCTTTAACCCTATAATTTTTGGCTGTTTGTTTGGGCCCTGTCACTAAAAGGCAGATTATTGTCTTTCTGTTTTTATTCTGCTGGTCCCCAATCTGCCAAAGCCAGAATTTAGATGTGCCTGTGTATGTTGTTAGGGTCTTTGCTTGAAAGCCATGCATTTGCGTGTGCATGTAAATCATTGGCATTGATTATGCGGCTTAATCCAGAATCTGGTTTTCACTGCGGGATGCAATACAAAATGAAGGATGCGGTGGGTCGGGGAGGGGGTGCGTGCACAATAGCGGACGTGCGATACCAACAGGTGCAGCTGGTCTCCTTCTTCATTATGGCTTGCTCCAGCTGCCATTAAAATTAATGGAAGGATTCCCAGTGACATGGGTGGGAGCTGCCTCAGGCCTTTCAGTCCCAATTCAGCCAAGCACGTAAGCATGTGCTTGTAATGCTTGGCCGAATTGGGGCCTTGGTTTGCTAATGCCTGGGTGAGGTGCCCGTGCAGCAAAGAAAGAGAAACAAACTCACCCCGTGGAGAGAGCGCAACGCAAACTTTTCAAACGTCTCCTCCCCAGCCTAGACGCCTGCTGACTGCTACAGGCATGGCCGGGTGCTTTGTGAGCACAGGTTTGCAGAGTCAGGCCCCAGTGTGTTCAGAAATGGGGAAACTAACTTTTTTAATGAAAGAGGCAAATATCCTCCCTGTAGATTTACCAGGAGGAATTTTAATGTGTGAAACTGGACATTGACCAGAAAAGAACTGGCATTGATTGGCTCCCTTCAGCCCAGCGCCTGCCCAAGAAGAAGCTCGTTCTTCTCAGCCTGGTCAGACCCAATGAGAGGGGTTTAAACCCAAACCCTAGCTACAGCAAAACCCTAGGGATGCCCCCCCCCCAGGATGTTGGGGGGAATTTCAGACACTGATTTGAATTTAGCAGGTTGGCCCATCTCTAGATAATGGGTTGAAACAGGGTCCTGAGCTTTGGGGAATTTTGGGTGTAGGGTCCATGCTTTGCAGACTGGGAGTCTATGCAGTTCTACCCAGCTGGTGGGCACAAGCATTTAAAATGTGTGACATCCCTCCTGTCTCCCCAGCAGCAACCCGGCACTGCTCCTCTAGGAGTGCAGCTCATAGGCTTCACCCTTTCGGCTGGAATCCCTCCTTCCTTTGCAAATTGCACTGACGGACCTATCTCTGAGCTGTATTCTCCTGCACTGCTGCAGCCAAGAACCAAGGGGCTGGCTTGAAACGTAACTATGTGACCATTTCTTAAGGTGATGGAGACAGTGCTATCTAGTGGTCAGAGCCTGGGATTTTGGACTTCCTGGGTTCTTTTTCCTCGTTCTGTCACTGACTTGGTGTGTGTGACCTTGACCAAGTGACTTGGTGCCTCAGCTGACCTCATTTGTGAAAACAGGCTTAATACTGTTTACTTTGTGGAGAGGTTGCCAGACCTAATTGAGGCTGATGAAATGCTCTGAGATCTGCAGCAGTGAAGAGGAGCAAAGTGTGCTCTGTTCTCAGCAACATGGAATGATGACAAGGGAAACAAACAAAAAAGAATCCCACCCCACCCCACCCCTGGAGGCATCCAGAATCCCAGAGGTGGGGAAACGCCTGGGCTTTGATTGATTGGGTTGGTGTTAGTGCAGCGCGGTGTCCGAGTGGCAAAGCCTGGCTCAGATTGTACAGAACATGTGAGCTGAGAGAGAGGTGCTGAAATAGGCCTGTGTTTTCTACAGGAGGGACAGTGAGAGGCCGCTGGGCAAGGGACAGAGCCTTTGAGGACAGGATGGATTCTAACAGGAGTTGACAAGTGTGGGAGGAGGTGCTGGGGGAAACTGGGAGTATGAGGGTGGGGGCAGGAGGGTCTGTGCGGCTCCACAGGGGCAGTTTAAACCTGATCTTCCTGCTGTTTGGAGGCAGGTTCCTTGTAGGAACGATCTCTGCCCAACTGGGAGCAGAGCCTGACAGCTGTCTCTCATTAGTGTGTGTGCTACACCACCGTCCTGCTATTAGATTCCCTGATGTGGACCAGGCAGGGCCAAAGGGAATGGAAACTCAGAACTCTGGCCCCTGCCACTGTTGACTTTTTTTTTTTTTTTTTACAAGGGGGAAATGCCACAACTGATTTACCACCTGAAGTGCTTTAAACTTAGTGCCGGGTTAGCCTGGAGGCTTAGCTGGTGCTAAATCTGCTTAATAATGAGGAGAGAAAATAATACTGAGCGCTCACTGTTGTTGTTGTTTGTATCACAGTAGCTACAAAGATCAGGGCCCCGTTGTGCTAGGCGCTGTACATGCACATCGTAAGAGAAGTCACAACCCCAAAGAGCTTTCAGTGTGCATCAAAAAGACTGAGAAAGAGTGGGAGAAAGGAGGTATTGTTAACTTGCCTAGGGTAGATTCTGGCCACAGAAACTGCAATACCATATTTAGTGCCTTTTAAATGAGGGTCTCTAAAGCACCACACAAAGGTGGCATAGAGGGACAAAGTCACTTGCCCAGGATTATAGGGCAAATCAGTGGTGGAGGTCTCCTGACTGCCAGTTCCCCCTGCTCTCACCACTAGTCCTTGTAATTTCTCTCCTGCTGACATGCAGGGATTGCAGACATGCAGTCTGACTGCAGGGATTTTACATCCGGGGTTGTGTTTTCCCTATGCAAGTGTTCCGTGTGTGTAGTGAAGACAGGAGGTTTGTACAGCACCTGCTCTATGGCTACGACTCCTAGGTACACAGTAGTGCAAATGATAAATAATATTACCAATAATGGGAGGTTTGGTTGTGAATCGCTCCCAGCTTAACTCTGTCTGATTCTTTCCCCGTTTCTTGAACCTTGAAAACATAAAACAAGGCAGAACAAACCCCACCTGCAAAAAACAATGCTCTGGTCAAGCCGTCGTTTCTCAGCAAGACATAAAGGGCCCCGAAAACGCAGATCTAACCAAGGCTTTTGCAAAGACAGCAGAAGAGGAGGCCGAAAGGCGTGTGCTGATAAAATCTAATTGCCCTATCGATCGGTTTCGGAGCCGCCATTGGCAGCAGTAATGATTGAGATATTCTTATGTGTTTGATGCATGTTAGCTGCATCTCGCTGCTCTGGCCCCACTGGGGACCTTCAGATATTACGGAGATCTCTTAATCGTGGAGCAACCCTGTGTGTGCTGGGTCCGCTGTCCAACACCAAAGATTTATGATAATTATTATCAGTGCTACGCTTGGATTTCTGCAGGAGCCAGCCTGGTGCCCTGGTCCAGGGAGGAGCTGCCACGTTCACGCTTTCTGGTCATTCACTGGTTCATGGAATGCATTCCAGCTCAAGGTTTCCTCCACCTCCCGCCCCTTTCTTGCTAGTCTTCATTTTTTCCTCCTTTCCTGGCCGGGTTTAACATGGAGAGAAGTGACCCAGAATGAAGTGTTGGGTAAAATCCCCACAATGGGTATATCCTTCCCGTAATGTGTGTCTGTTCTGTTAGCTGTACAGGGAGTTATGCTCACGCACTGAATGGGGGTTACATGGCTAAAGCCTCCATTAGCCCCCAGCCTGCCCCCCAGCCCCCGCAGTAGGAAGAACAGACATTTCAGCACCTGTGTCTGTTCCCCTGGTCAGCAGCTGGAACACAGGGCTTCCCATTCAGAGGCCCTTTGAAGAAAGGGGCTGAGGCCAGCAATCCAGATGTGCGGTTAGTGAATGCTCCGAGGAGGAGGGAAGTAGCTGTTGTGAAGCCCAAATTTAAACTCCAGGCCCTAGACTGTGCTCTGTGTTGTGATGAGGTAAATCTAGAGTAACTGAGACCAGAAGCTTGACCCCAGGTTCTTCAGAAATGGTTCCCAAGTTCCCTATCACAGTCAGTGGCCCAATTCCGCTCTTTGTAACCGTTTGTGCATATGGAGCAGCTTTACTGAGCTCAGTGGAGTCACTCTGGATTTACAGCGGGGTAGAGAGCAGTCATGGCCCGGGGCCTTTTATTTAAGGAAAATAATAATAATCCAGGGCCAGCTCCCCTCATTCTCCTCTGCATTGCACAGCCCCTGACTCAGCAAGCAGTCCCCTTGGAACTAGTCGGCTGGGCAGCGTAAGGCTGGCAGAATCAGGCCCTATATGAGTTTGACTTTGAAATAGGCTCTCGAATGGCAAGAGTTGTCTTTCTGCCCACCCTGCGCAGCACCCAAGTTCATCGTGTTGGGTGCCGCACACTCCTGCTCAGTACTGATATTGGTGATTTCTGAACTAGAACAAAGGAATTGTTGATTCTGGCAGCGGTGAACACGGCATAAGCAGGGACATTTAAATCTCCGCTGATTGATTGTGCTGCTCTTCACTGATCAAAACAATGTTCAGATGCCATGTGAAATCTAGGGTGGGTCTACGCTGCAGAATTAGCGGTGGCTTTTATCCAGGTTTTAGCCTTAGCCCTCTCTGCCATCTATACAGAAGAACTTCTGGCCCAGTGCTTTCAGCCTGGCTTAGCTTACCTGGCAGGCAGGGTAGGTTAGAACTGAGCTCCGCTTTAGTTTGGGTTGGAACCTGCCCACTTTGCAGTGAGGACTCAAGGTTAAATTACTCGACTGCTCAGAGTCCTCCAATGCCTTCCCACAAGCCCCCTTCTCCCCCCACAAGGGACAGATAAGTTTTCCCGCGGTTGACTGGGAAAGAATCCTAGAGCACCTCAGCACAAAGAACTATGGCTATCTCCCCAGACACAGGCGAGCAAGTGCAGGGACAGTAAGGACCTAGTGATGCAGATAAGGCTTTGCATTGGGGATGCTCCCACCTAGGCTTGGCTAACTCGGGTGCCAATCACCTGGGTTAACTGTACAGTGTAGGGTAAGCACTGTTGTGAAAATACCTGCAGTTGATGCCTGGCTGTACCCGTCCCGTGTACGTAGCAGGGGTCAGTGTATTCCTTCCTTCCCCACAATTTCCCTCTTTCCAAAGCCCACTGCGTCCCGACCTTGAATTTTGCTGTGTTCCCTGAAAACCGTCCAGTCCCCTCCTCACACCGGCATTCAGGGGGGTTGCAGCCGGGGCTGTAACCTGGCGAATGGAAAAATATTGGGGCCTGTCCACCTTGGAAATGCACGGAGGCCACCTGCGCTGCGGAGGTTCGGAAAGAGGCGTAGCAACATATGAAAAGGTAGAGCGAGAAAGGAGGGGGGCGGAGGGCAGCCAGTGAGCCCAGTGAGCAGATAGAAGTAGTTCCCAACTGGATCAGATAAAGATGAGGCAGCAGGCGAGGTGCGGCAGTGGCTCGAGAGAGGGCTTTGCCGTGAGAGAGGATGATGGCACAAAGCACTTTTAATCTTAATTGAGAGAGAGGGAGACGCAGAAGGATGAGCAGAGCCTGACAAAGGCACGGCAGCAAAGCTGACGGTTTGCACATCAAACACAGACTTAGAGCCCCTTTAAGCAGCTCGCTGTGTGTCTGTAAACAAGTCCAATCCCCTCTATCCAGTTTGGCTCATGCAACCTGCCAGGGCATGCGGGAGGCGGGGCGGGGGTGACGGCTTTGCAGATCCAGTGGCTGACAGACAGGTGGTGGAGCTCCTCCCTTCCAGGCTGGCTTCAGGATTTGGGGGGGCCACCCATCCTCTTGGGGAGCGAAAGGTGCCATCTCCAACCTTGCAATCTCTCCTCTCCCCGACAGGGCCCCTTGTTTTCTTCCTCCTGTCCCATCCCCCCGTTCCCTAGTCGCTCCCCAACATGGTGCCTGATTCTGGGGCTGTGATTCAGGCGAGTAGTCCCATTGGCAGCTGCAGCAGGAATACTTGCATGAGATGGGTTTGCAGGGTCAGGCCAATGGGTGCTAAAGGAGGGTTGGGGCTGTCCTCCCTCTACCTTCTTTGTCCCCACCTGACGGGAGGAAGCTGGCTTGATGGCTGGCTATTGCCTCCCAAGCAGCCCCATGCAGAGTACCGTGCCATGGTCCTTTTAAGACACAGTGTGGTTAGCAGGACCCCAGTCAGGTCATCCAGGCAGCAGGAGACCCACACAGCCCCATGTTATATTTGGGATCATCCTATGGATTGGAGGCCCCTCTCCTCAATGATTCCAGGGCCCTTCTGGGTTGCAGATTTTGTGGGTCTTGAAAGCCAGCTGTCTCCCTACCATGAATGCCCACAGAGAGCGCCAGCTGTCTTTGGAGATGGCTGGTCTGTGTGGGCAGAGACTCACATTGGAGGTCCTGGCCTAACAGGAACAGTACTGTATCCTCATCCCAGTGTCCCAGGTCATTTACCCACACGGTGAATCCTGTATAACTCAGTTGAGTTGAAACCAGATGCAGAATGTCTAGACAAGTGGGGCAAAAGGCAGTCTCCCAAATTTCTATAGGGTTTATTCTCTCTTGGTCTCTGGCCACAGTCTGTGAATGTTATGTTTTTCCTCCAGTTTGTAAGGTACATTTTATAACCTTTTGTACAATTAATGTTTTATTTTATTTTTTGTGGTGATTTCTCCTTGAAAGATTTCACAGAAGAAGAATACTTAGCACTTATGCGATACCGTTCGTCCATAGATGATGATGACAATACCTAGCTCTTAGATAGCACTTTATGAAGGGGGTATTGCTATTACCCATTTTACTGATTGGAAACCTGGGGCACAGAGAGGGGAAGTGTCTTATTCAAGTTCAGACAGGGGTTGGGTTGCAAAGCCAGGAAACAGTTCTCCAAGTCTGGTGCTCTGGGCTATGCTATGAAATATAGTGTAATCAGAAGTGAACATTGAATAGACTTGTGTTAAAAATTGTTGGAGTTTTCCAGGAAGGGGTGTATATGTGTGTGTTAGATCCCTTATATTGATTTTCATCCAAGAATGTGTGTGTGAGAGTAGTTAGTTAAATCCCTTATATTGCTCTCCACGGGCCTGAGCCAGAACTCTCAGCGGCATGATCCCCTTTGACTTCAGTGGGCTTTGCATCTAGCCAGGCAAGGGTTAACTTGGGCCAAGGATGTTGTAGCTAATGATTAGAGACAGATCTGCAATGAATGGGCTGTTTTCTGAGCTTGGGATAACGAGCCAGGACACAGGCATGTTTTCACTTTCAAAAAAAAAAAAAGAAAGAAAGAAAAGAAAAAAAAGCCTTTATTGAATTGCTGCCTTAAATTGAGCAGAAAATCAGCTCCAAATGGGCAGATGAGGGTGGGAAGCCCAGCCCCCTTTGTGTACAGGTGTTATCATGAAGGGCAGCTGTTTACCTACGCATGGGGGACTGACCTTAGTCAACACCTGGTCTCCAGCTTCTGATCTGGGGCTGGAATTGCAGATTCCTCCCCTCTTTATGCTCCTCTCATGTTCTGTTTCTGCTGAAGCATTTTGGGAGCTGGAGACGACCAGCCTCTGCTGGTGGTTGTGTCCTGCTTTGCATTTGAACCCAGGCCTTGGGAGGTGAAGAAGCAACATGCAAGCATGTGGTGGAAGTGCAGTTCGCTTCCCTGCACTGGAACTCGTGGCAGCGTGGGCCAGGGCACAGGGCATTGGACTGGCAATCAGGAAACTTGGGTTTGAAACCTGGTGATGGGAGGGTTAGTTTTGGAAGCGGGATAATCTCGCTCTTTCTGGATCTTTAAGGAGAGGATGAGAGTCCGTGTTGTTTATTTCAGTGGCTCTCAACCTCTCCAGACTATGGTACCCCTTTCAGGAGTCTGATTTGTCTTGCATACCCCCAAGTTTCTCCTCACTTAAAAACTACTTGCTTATAAAATCAGACATAAAAATACAAGAGCATCACAGCAAACTCTTACCAAACAATTCACCTAATTCACCTAATTCCACCTAAATCCACCTAATTCACTCCCAACATGACTTGTATTTTGGGAAATGAAATAAACCAGTGGTTCTCAACCAGGGGGGTATGCGTACCCCTGAGGGTATGCAGAGGTCTTCCAGGGGGTACATGAACTCATCTAGGTATTTGCCTAGTTTTACAATAGGCTACATAAAAAGCACTAGTGAAGTCAGTACAAACTAAAATTTCATACAGACAATGACTTGTTTATACTGCTCTACATACGATATATACACTGAAGTGTAAGCATAATATTTATATTCCAATTGATTTATTTTATAATTATAAGGTAAAAATGATAAAGTAAACAATTGTTTGGTAAGAGTTTGCTGTGATGCTCTTGTATTTTTATGTCTGATTTTATAAGCAAGTAGTTTTTAAGTGAGGAGAAACTTGGGGGTATGCAAGACAAATCAGACTCCTGAAAGGGGTACCATAGTCTGGAAAGGTTGAGAGCCACTGAAATAAACAACACGGACTCTCATCCTCTCCTTAAAGATCCAGAAAGAGCGAGATTATCCCGCTTCCAAAACTAACCCTCCCATCACCCAAATACCAAAACAGAACTCTTTCCCCAGGTGTCGTACAGGCAGCTAGTAAAGAGCCAAAAACAAATCATTGGAGCTGTGACATCTCACTGATGTTATATATAGAAATCCAATATGGAGTGTAATGTGGCACCTGACTTGTCCACTCTCGCTTGCTGCCGGGGTGTGGGAAATGAATTGCTGCTCCCAGCCTCGCCATGAGTCGATAGATTTCAGCTTGGAGATTGTATCCTCCCAAAAGTGTGTGCTCGTGTCATACGTATATTTGTGTGGGTGTGAGCGAATAAGTGCACACGTGTGTGTGTGTGTGTGTGTGCATATATAGTATGTGTATGTTTGTGTGTAACTACATACGTATATACATGTGCATGCCCAGGCATCTGTATGTTATCAGAAGTGGCTGCCGTGAAGTCAATCACACCATGCCTGGAAGTAAGGGTATCTCTTACACTAGTGCATAGGTTTGCTTGTAGCTCTTTAATTAATTGTTTTTCACAGTATGTCAATGACGAGCTTACATTGTGATTAGCTGCTCTTGCAGAAGCCGTTGGGCTACCTGTCTGATCCTTGGTTTCTTTCCTGCAGTCACAGTGTGGCTCAGCAGCTTGTGGAAGCTGGGGGGAAGTCCTCCTTTCTGGAGATAGGCCTGGCTGGGTGGTTGTTTTTTTTGAGAGGAGTGACATTAAAGAGCTGACCCTGGGGAGGCCAAGAAAGAGTTTTTTTTAAAAACTGCCCCTGCCATTCAGGTCAGCTTGGCTGAAGAAGCCCTGCTAGGGTGTGGACTTAACAACAGTTGTGAGATCCCCCAAACTGGCAAAAACCATTCCAGGCGATGCTGAGAACCAGCTGCCTTTCCAGGAACTAGAGGGTCCTCTCACTGATGCCCTCTTCAGGTCAGTTTGTGCGTCAGCACTCAGCCCCACCATCTGGCCTGGGGCTGAGCTGGAATCAGCGGGAAGCGATGTGTGGTGGTTTCAGAGGAGCTTTTGTTGTAGCCGTTATTGTGGGCATTCCACATTTTCTGGGTGTCTCTTTGCCCGTACAGGTAGTCCCAGGCTGCAAGAGCACCCTGGTTCACAGGTGAGACACCCCCAGCCCCAGTGGAACAGGGCAAAGACACCACCACCCCCCAAAGTGTCCGACGCCTTTCAGTGATTACTCGGGTCATCAATAGCCATCTGTGGCAGAAGCAAACTTCTAGCCTGCGGTACCGATCGAACTGGCGGGGAGGTGTCAGCTGTGAGCGTGTGGCTGTGGGGAGCTGGCTCCTCAATGAATCTCCCCCCCACCCGCCGACGCCCTCTCCCCAAACGCCGGAGCGTGGTATTGACCACTGCCAGGGGAACTTGTCTCTGCTGCGCTCTTTTGCAGCATTCAAACATAAATTTACTCCGGAGCAGCGTGATTGGGAGTGGGGGGATGGGGGGGGAGGGAGCTTTAAGTTAACCCTTTGCTGTCAGTAAAAAGAGGGGAGTCTGTCTAGGGTGAGCAGATGTCCTGATTTTATAGGGACAGTCCTGATATTTGGGGCATTGTGTTATGTAGGCGCCTATTACCACCCCCTGTCCCGATTTTTCACACTTGCTATCTGGATACCCTAAATCAATCTGTCTGTTAAAAGTTGTCAGCTCCAGATTGTCCTTTGTTCCTTACTTCATTTCCCTCCATTTACATGTCTCCTTTCCTCTCCCGTTCTCTTTCCTCCTCTCTCCTTCCATTCCCCCTTTCTCTCCCTTGCCTTTCTTTATTCCTCTCTCCCAAACACACTTTCCTTCCTCTCTTCCCTTATTTAAGCCTTATTCATCTTGTCCCTTCTTTCTTCCTCTCACACACACTTTTCTCCGTTTCTGTCCTCCTTTCTCCCCTTCTTTCTTCCTCCCTCTGCCCTCCCTCAGTCTCCCAGCGAGTGCCTCTGGAAGAAGACAATTTGAAGGCTTTCCGCTCTGCTCTCAGCCGAGGGGCTCTTTCTCTCAAGCCAATCAATGGCAGCCTTTCAGCCCCAGTGGGGCTTGGCAAACATGAGATCAATAAGTTATTAGCACCATTCTGTCAGCTGTAATGTGGAGATTGATCGGGGCCGGGTCTCTTGCATGCTGCCTGGCACTTCCCCAGCCTGATAAAGATGACAGATTAAGGGAATAAGAAAAAGGAATTAAGGAGTCTGGCTGTCAAAGCTGTCACGGGCTGGAAGAGCGCTGTTTTTTTCAGGGGCTGAATGAGTGCAATCGGACGTTTAAATGGTGCGAAGGGTACGGCACCACCAGCAGCTCTGTCTGGAGTCACTGTCTTTAGCATTCGCCTTTGATAGTGGCACAGCGAGGTCTGTGCAGAGAGGAACCTGCACAGACGCAGCAGCTGTGCAGGGCGTTTAAGGGAGTAGCAGCACGCTGGCATGGGCCACACACATGAGACGCTTCGTCTCTGTCAAGAGAGGCCACAAGCCAAGGCTGCGCTGTGCCCCCCTCACGCTCGCTTGCTCTAGGAGGGCCCGGCTTCCAGGGCAAGATGGCTCCAAGCCATGCTTGTGATGCTGCCGACCAGCACGAGCGAGCACTCCGATGCCATGGTGAGCTCACCCTGAACTTGGAGAAGGGGAAGCTTTGGGGGTGCATCTCAAGGCGAGGGAGCAATTGTGGCAGGTTTTTATCACAGGGTGGGATAGGTCTGAGAAATCAGAAGGGGAGCAGCTCTCTGAAGGATAGACGCAGACATGTGGGCAAGCTCGCAGTGAGCACGCTCAGCCTGGGGAGGGGGAGGCAGGATTGAGGTCTCTGGGGTCATGGGGCTCCGTGGGATAGTGCTTCGCTGCCAAGAGGGTCTTTCATCCCATGACCTCGGAGCCCTCTGCTGGCACTGATTACAGCTCAAACTGTCTTTGTGAGGCAGGTACGGGGTTAGAATACCCATTTTACAGACAGAAAAGGAGGACTTGTGGCACCTTAGAGACTAACCAATTTATTTGAGCATAAGCTTTTGTGAGCTACAGCTCACTTCATCGGATGCATACGAAAACTTGTGCTCAAATAAATTGGTTAGTCTCTAAGGTGCCACAAGTACTCCTTTTCTTTTTGCGAATACAGACTAACATGGCTGTTACTCTAAAACCTGTCATTTTACAGACAGGTAAACTGAGGTACAGAGGGCTTCAGAGCAGCACAGAGAGAAAGTGGGTTGCTAGCAGAGATGGGAATCGAACTCAGGAGTCCTAACTCTCAGGCTGAGTGCCCTGACCACTCGACCGCACTCCTTTCCAGAGCTGGGGATAGAACCCAGGAGTCCTGATTTGTAATGCCTCTCAAATAATACACTCTTTCCCCAAGCTGGGGATAGAAGCCTGGACTCCAGCCTCCCAGTTCCTCTGCCCTAACCACTAGACCTCCCAGCATATCCTCCTAATTTCTTCCCTGAGGGGGGGTGGGGCTCACACAATTGCTAACCAGGACTCTCTGGGCAGTGTATAAAACGAGTCCGATTGTCTCTCTCAAGCTCAGCATATCCTCTCTCTGAGTGTTTTTCATACTATGAATATTTACCACCTTTTTATGGCTCGGTGTGCTCTGTAGAAATGAATTGCACAGGGAAGTGGGAGACAAGGGGGCGTTTGTGCACATTGGCTCATAAACAGCCCTGTTACAGGCAGATTGGAGGCTGGCTCCAGGATGACCCGCACCTCCCTCTGTCACATTCCTTGGGAATCTCAGTATTTGGGCTGAGCTTTGAGGCACTTTGCTGCTGCTCATGCAAAGCGAATGGACGCAGACAGCTGGTGACTGACTGGCCAGTGCTGACATGCTGTGCAAGAGGCAGAGTGCCTGCTGGTTACAGCAGAGAGCTGGAACTCAGGAGAGACCTGGGTTCTTTTCCAAACCTGGGGAGGAGAGCGTTGATGAGTTATAGCATGGGACTTGGGTCAGGATTCCCTGGGTGAAAAGCCCATCTCTGCCACCGACTTTCTGTGTAACCTTGAGCATTCACCTGCCCCATTTACGTCAGTGTCCAGTCTGACCTCATGACACTAAACCCACCTCCTGGGGGTGGGTGAGGTTTGTAGAATACTTCGAGGTCTCTGGATGATGGTGCTAGAGGAGCGCCCCATTCATTTCTTCGGGGGTGGCGTCTAAATATTGCTGCAGAGCTATTTATCAGCTCTTACCGCGTGAGTTGCAAGAACGGATCTGCGCCCCGAGCTATTCCAGTTCTCTTCCCGGCTCTGAGGCTGATCTCCCTGCAGGAGCTCCAGTCTCTTCCAAGGGGGAGTCAGGAAAAGCCTGCCCAAATGGGGAGAGAAGGGGAAAGGATTTTAAGAAAATGAATAAATTCAGAGTGTGTCTACACTGCAGTTGAAGATGTGATTGCAGTTCGGGTAGGCAGACCCGTGCTAGCTTTGATCTCGCTGGCAGTGAAGATTCAGTAGCGCCGATTTTCTTCTTTTCCTGTGAGTGCTTCACCCTGAGGCTCCGCTCCTTCCCCCAAGGCCCCACCCTTGCTCCGCCACCGAACAGCTGATCGGGGGGTGGCTGGTGGGTGCTGAGCACCCACTATTTTGTCCCCATGGCTGCTCCTGCCCCAGAGCACCCCCGGAGTCAGCACCTATGTGCACTAGTGCTGATCCCAGTGCAGGTTAGTAACGCAAGTCCATAGCCAGGATTCCAGATGGGCTTCTACAGCCCACACAGGGTCCGTGCCGCTGCATCTTCTCTTCTGTTTTCAGCTGCGCTGGCTAGGCGAAAGCTAGCTCGGGTTTGCCTACCAGAGCTGCAGTCAGACCTCTGATGGCAGTGCAGATGCACCCTGAGATTTTGCAAATCCAGACCGTAGTCTGGCCTAGTTAGTACAGTACTGCATATTCAGCACCTCATCATGGAAATGAGCCAGTGGGAAAGAGAAACCATCAGCCTGTCCCATCTCCTCAAATACTCCATCCCAGTGCAGTGACTCCCAGGGAGATTTCCTTTGTGCCTGTCCCCTATCCCCATTGTAGAAGTATTTTGTTACAGAGGACCCAAAGCGTTGCTGTTTGGGGAGAGAATTCCTGGCTCCAACATTTGCAGAAACCCTGGTGTATGCTAAGAATGATCCTGAGCCAGAGTTTTTGGATCCAGACCCAGATCTGTGAGACTTGCTGTGCTCTCATCTCTGGCTAGAGACTTGTGACTACATTATCAAATTATTATTTATCATTTATAGTGCAGTTGTGGCTAGGAGCCCTAGCCAGGGCCCAGGCCCCCATTGTGCTAGGCACTGTTCAAACACAGAACGAAAAGACAGTCCCTGCCCCAAAGAGCTTGCAGTCCAGCTGCCTTACCTAGTGAAGTCCTCTCAACCAGTGAGCTGTCCTGTTGGAGGGGTGAAACCTTCCATCTCCGGAAGGGTGCAAAGAAATTGTTTCCAGATCTGCCCAAAGCTGCACCATTGCGCTGCTGCTGTTTTGGTGTTGAACTACAGGGCTTTCCCTTGCTCTCTGCAAGAAGTAAACTTGTGGCAAAGTTTGCTCATTATACTCTCCAGCATTGGGATCCCGCCTTCCAGAGGCCCTATTGCCTTCCTTCCCCCTCTTCCCCCACCTTCCCTGAATAATTTTTTTCCACACCCATTGCTCTCAGTTAAATTATGGCCCATAATTCCCATGACCTTGTGCTTCACTCTCCCTTTGTTCCATTGATTGCTGCTGGCGAGGGGCAGAGCTGATCGGCCGCAGGATTCCACCCTGCTGTGCTGACCCACCCTGTGCGGCCCCTCGCTCGCCAGCCTTTGTTGTTAGCAGTTCACGGCCCGCTGGGACTCGGCAAGCTGGTGCTGCATCTCGGTTTCAGAGCAGACCAAGAAGCCCATTGCCAGGGCGGCAGCCTCCAGGATCCCCACGAAGCTGTCGCCCGCTGCGCAGGGACAGACTGAGCAGCTGGGCTGGAGTGGGGATATTTTCACAGGCTGCGTGCACCAGAGGAGGGAAAAAGAAAGTACTGAGATGCCTCTGAGACCTTTCAGGCTGGTTAGTGGGAACTGTTTGTTATACCCAGGACTTGAATTGGAAGGGCGGGGAGTTAGGAGCCTGGAAAGACGTTTGCCCTTGTTCAAATAATACCGAGAGAGGAAAGGCCGGTTTGACTTGTTAAATGTTCACCAGCTGAGCCTTGGTTGCACCCATCTAACCTGGCTCGGTCCCACTTAGCTGCACCAGGTGCTTCTGCAGCAAAAGCAGTGCCCTGGCTAGGGAATGCAGGAGCGGTACTCTAACCCTGCCCCGTTATTGGTAACACTGTGCACTGCAGAAGAACCAAATGTGGCCCCTTGGCCTCCCTTCTGTCTGCGCATGGGAAAAGTTTGCACCCCGTGTGAGAGACACCCGATGTTTGAACCTGCTGAGTGATTGTTACAGTGATTATTTGCCCCCTTCCACTGAGTGCGAGCCCAGCCATTCTGCCCTGTACTGTGGGGGTGAGGTGGCTCCCCTGGGAAAATCACAGCAGAGAGCTACGGGAGATGGTGGCACTGACTGGCATGGACTTCCTCGGCTCAACCTCGATGTTAGTTCAGAGATCCCTCTTGCTGCTAAAAGGCTATTGGAGGTATTTTCTGCTCCCCAGGGCAGCCCCAGTTCCCTCTCTTTGTCTGGCGGTAATGCATCTCAGGCTGTCCTTGTGGGCTTGCCAGGGGTTCAGTCATCCTGGGTGAGCCAACGCATGAGCGCCTACCCTGCTCCAGCACGGCCCCGTTGTTGATGTCAGCATGCGGCTGTCCCGCGTCTGCACTGGCATCGTGTCTGGCCGTGAGAAGCAGTAACAGTAATCAGGACAAGTATCCTGTGATCCATAGTGCCAAAGCCCACTGCGTTGCTCTGGGCTCACGTTCACAGTGAGCTGTGAGGTGCTGTGGGGCAATTTTTCTGCCCATTGTGTGAGGAAGTGGTCTAGGCCTGGGAAATTCGTTTCCTGGCAGACCCCAAGGCGGTGCGGGGGTGGGCTCTTACATGATCCTGCTCACTCTAGCAACCAGGGCCGGCAGTGGCTGCTTTCTGTGGAGTCAGTGTTTCTTTGGCATGCCCTTGCAAAATCTGCTGCCAAGAGACAGTGCCAGGTGTTTCAGAGGCGGCTTTTGGCCTGGAGAAGATGAAGGCGGCAGCTTGCAGTTACAAGCAGAAGCCCTACAACAACAGAACAGGAGCATGTGGAGATGGAGGCGTGGATGGAGCTGATGCTGTTTTTCGTCCAGCTCCAGCCCCCATGCAGACCACTGCCTCTGGCTCAGGACCACAAGCCCCGAGTGGTGCGGCTACATGGTGATGAGAGCGCAGGAGGGCCAGCAGTGGGCCCAGAACTTTCTGAGGAGGAAAACCGCCATGGCACTTGAGCTCGCCAGGGCCCCGGAGTGGCTAGGTTGGCAGGAGAGAGCTCCTGCAGCTGAGCCTGAGGGCTAGCCAGCCCAGCCTGCAGGCAGATTAGCGAGCTCAGCTGGATTGCAGCAAGGACCTGCTGGGCACAAGGCAGCCAGCAGGCCTGCTTTTAAGCTCAGCAGCAGGTTGGGCTGGTCAACCCTTTATGCCTACAGCTGCGATCACTCCTCTGCCAGCCTTGCTCTGAGCCTTGCTCCTGCTCTCCTCCAGCCCTGCTTGCTCCCTGACCCTCAGCTTGACTCCTGGTTCCTGACTCCAGCTCTTGCTACAGCCGCTAGGCCTGGCTGACCCTGGTTGTGACACAGATCACTCAGAGAAAAGAGGCCATGACAGTCCAGAAGTGTGTTGCTATCACCCTGCAGAAGCTGGCAAGCTTGGATTGTTACCGATCTGTCGACAATCAGTTCAGGGTAGTTAAATCCGTGATTGGTGCAGTGGTCATGGAGGTTTGCAAAGGAAGTAGTGCGGGTGGTGATGACCCTTTGAGTTGGAAAAATTGGAAATATCCCTGAAATAATTGCGGGGTTTGAATGGCTGGGGTTCCCGAGCTGTGTAGGTACAATTGATGGGATGCATAGACCCAGCCTATGCCTGCCATTGGAAGTAAGTGAGCACCTTTAACAAGAAAGGATACTACTCCATTGTTATGTGGTCCTCAGTCTTTTCCATATGGGGACCCACCCAGGGCCCCCATCATTCAGCAACATGGGAAGATCAAGGTGGCTGTAACTCGCTGACACTTGGTTGTGTCTCCCCTCTCACTGTGACCCCCGGTGTGCCAAGGCTCCTGGGCTCTGTTCTCACTTTGCCACCAAGCTAGGGGGAAACTTGTTCAAAGTTGGAATTCAGGGTCTGTTTTTTTCCTCCTTTCCGCTAGTATGTGTCCAGAAAGTGGATTTCGACCTGTGGAATGGTGTATTGGAATGGCTGGGTGGTGACAGGTGCTGGAACCGGGCACATATTCCCCAGATGGGACTGGTGTGTCCAGGCTCTAGATATAGAGGGGAGAGGACCAGTTCTCCTGTACTATAATGTGAATCTTTGCATTACATAGCACCTTCTATCCAAGGGTCTCAATGGGCTTGACAAATAGTAATGAATGAAACCATTCAGCTACCTCTGTGAGGTGGGCTTATACCCCATTTTACAAAAAAGGAAGCGAAGAGCAAGGATGGTCTTGTGGTAAAGGAACTGCCAGTGGCCTGGGATTTCGGAGACCTGCGTTAAATTTCTAGCTCTGCTGCTGACTCCCTGTGTAATTGTGAGCATGTCACTCTGTGCCTCTGTACATCTCTGTTCTCTGGCAATAATAATTCCTTTCTCATCCCCATTGTGAGAGCTTAGACTGCAAGCTCTTTGGAGCAGGGACTATCTTTCATTATGTGCATGTACAAGGCTTAGCACAGTGAGATCCTGGTGTCAGCTAAGGCTTCTAGGCATTGCTGTAATGCAAATACATAAGTAATAATGAGACCCAGAGAGGTCAAGTAACTTGCTCATGGTTAAGTAGTCTGTGGCAGAGTTGGGAATAGAACCCAGGGGACTCTCACTGGCACGTGCCTTAACCACAATTTTGTCTTTCATTCTCATTGTCTAATGTGATGCAGTAAAACATGTTTTAAATAAAAAAAAAAAAAACCCCAAAACCAAAACACTAAATGCAAAGTTGGCTCATGGTTTAGCAGAGAAGAGATTTAATATAATGGAAAGAACTCCCACGCTGAAAGTATATTAAGAGTCTTGTCATCTTTTCTTTCCCCCCTAGCTTTTTTCCATCCTTTAGGTTTTAAAATGGAACATGCTGATTTGACAACAAAATAACATTATTTAGAGGTTTTTGGAGCCTCAGGACTGTATGTGGATGTGAGATACTGGGACAGGGGCTGCAGGTCTTGCTGGCGTTAATATGCTAACATAGCATGTCTGGAGAGCTGGGTTCAAATCCTGATTTGGTTACAGATGGAAAATAGTGAGCTCTATTTAGAGCATGACCCGAATCACATGAGTGTGTTTGACCCACCACTGCATTTGTGCACATGGTGCTCAGGAATTCGGGTGGCGGAGCGCTCTCTGAGACCAGGGCACAGAGCCAGTCACTTGTGGATGTTTGTACAGTGTTTTGCAGGTACCGGGGGTGCTGCCAGTCAGGAGTGACGTGAGGCAGGTCAGAACAAATGCGTGTTGACAGAGCTGTGCGTCTGTTTGTGCAGTTCAAGTAGCAGGGCAGAGGAGGGACTCTAGATCGTGACTGAGGTGCTTCGGCAGAGCTGTGAAGTCATGGACGCTTACTACAGCTGCTTAGAGCCACTGCCCTAACCCACCCGTACCTGTAAGCGTGTCGCCAAATCCTCATTTGAATCATAAGCACCATCTCCGCCCCAAATGCATGAAATCAGGCCTTAATGTGATTCTTCCCCCCTGGGAGTGGTGAGCTGAGTATTGGGACTTTGTTGTTTTGAAACGGCAAATGCTGGATGAGAGAAGGTGAGAGGCTCTTGGCCTCCAGCTCCAAAGGTCTGCAGCACGCACAAGAGTATAATAATCAGGCAAATCAACACCCAGAATAAGGAGTTCCAGATAACTGGGGAGTGGGAAGGAGAGAGAGGCATTGTCTTGTGACCTGAGTACAGGATGCCAGGCCAGGTACTCCTTAGAGCCTTCAAAATTGGCTCTGCTAGTGGACAGTGTGTGTGGCAGGTCTTTGTTTCCACTTTTGTAAAATGGACACGACAATCCCCCACTGAAGGCTGAGTTAAGGCTTGAATTTGGAGTGCCTTGAAGATTTAAGGTCTGTCACTCTCTTTGAGTCCATCCTTTCTTCAGATTGCCACCATTTCATTGTATTGACTTTGTTTTTCAGTTAGGGATGGCTGCAGACCTTTGCAATGCTTCCAAGCGCTGGTGGTGTTAACAGCCTGGGTGACAGGGTCACGGTGAGATAAGATCAGAGGCAGCTTGTGCTCTTTAAAACCTTGAAATGCCACCTTGTAACTTTGCAGAGTTCTAACATCCCTCATTGGATAAAGGCATTTCCTAGCAGGTTCTGCCCTCCACCTGTTAACTGTCTGTTCTCCTCACCACTTGGACGCTGTCAGCGACAACTTCTTACACTGTGTCTCCCGATAAACAGAATGCCAGCTCAGTCAACTAGATTTAGCTAGCTGAACTTGAATTAATGCAAAGTGACTATTAGTGCTAAGGACCCTGGTTTGGATCGAGATGCCATGTGGAAGGGAAATAATGTTTTGTTGTGTTAAACAGTAGTGGTTTGAATTGTAACATTTCTTAACCATAAGAAATGTTGCATGCAAAGCATCTGTGCTTTGCTCATGTTGACTCATAGACAGGCGCAACATATACCCTCTCAAATATGGTACTTGTTTTCAAGGCTTTTTGAGATGCTGCATCTTTAACAAGCCCTTGAGAAATGAGAATTTGATGCTCACAGTGACAAACTGTCTCTTCCTTCCTGCCCGTATGCAACTTCATGCTTTCAGTTTTCCCAGCATTATTATGGGAGGATATTGATTTTAAATCTGTTCAGGGGACGCTGTAATTGTATATTAGATATTTTGCGTTGGCTCGCAGGGCTGCACTAATGCAAAAGGCTCGAGCGTTTCCGTGCAGTCTAGAGGGAGAAGATTGCTAAGGACCTTGAGGTTTTTAGGAGGAGCGAGAGAGAGAGAGATACTGTGGTAGGAAGATTCAGAGGGAATTGTTTTTCTTCCTCTCCCATCCCCTTTTTCCTCCCCCCAGTTGCTTTGCATCGGGGCATGAAAGGAGTGGAAACACAAGAGGGACAAAAGGCAGCCGAACAAATGATGAAACTCAGTAAGGAAATAAACTAGATTCAGAATTTACAGCTTAAAATCATTGCATTGATCACTGTTTGAACAGTCATTACATCCCTTTGGACTGCATGATTAGGAAAGCAGATCTGGGCTTTCAAAATGATGATTTTTTTTCTTTCTCCCCCCCTCCCCCCCCCGCCGCCCCGTGTTTGGGCAGCAAAATGTGAAATAATTCTCTGGTTGATTCTGTGAAAGGGAAAGAAGTGGAGCGTTATCTGATACTCAGGTCTCTCATTTCTGTGTCCCTCTCTCTCTCCCTCTCTCTCTCCCTCTCTCTCTTCTAGATGAAATTTTAGGCAGGAGAAGAGTATGTTCTCCCAACAGCAGCAGTGAGTGTCCTTTAGAAAGCAAGAAAACCCGAAGCGAGTCCCCAAAGGGTAAGTGCTATTTCTCTCTCTCTCCTCTCCCCGCCCCATTTTCTTTTCTTAAGAACCTAACTTAATTGAAATTAATGAGGGAGGGATGTGAGATGCTGAGTAGGAGCTTCCAGTATCTGAGCTGGGGGTGTGTGAGGAAGGCTACCAATGCACAGTGTTCTCTTCAGCTGAGTGGAGGGAAGATCAGTGTGTGTGTGTGTGTGTGGGGGGGGGGAATTATCTCCCTTAATTAGACTGATTATTTTACGGTTTAAAAACCAAGCCAGGAGCTCCTGAGGTGGGTCGGGGGTGTGTGTCTTTTTCAGGCAGTGTGCCTTGGTTTGGATATTTAATACAGGACACGCACTGCATTATCATGTTGGCATCTGCTTTTTGTGTGTATATAATTATGAGTATAGTAAAAGTCCAGCTAGATAGTCCTTCTGCGTTGAGGAAGTTATTCCTCTATAGATGGAATCTGTAGAGTTGGGGGGGGGAATGTTTTGTTTTTAATTTTAGGGTTTTTATTTAAATCTCCTTATTTATTTTTATGCTTCCCTCCCATAAACATGATTTTAAAACTTTTTTTTACGACCGGCAAAGTGGAATGGGTAATGGAGCCTGCAGTTAATGAGTTCGTCTTAGGGTTGCGTAAATGAGGTTTTGCAGGCTGTTCACTTAGAGGCTTTGTTGTTAAGGTCAGACTAATTAGCTGTCAGTAATGCCCACCTCAGTCATTATTGCTTAACCTGTGCTCTTCTAGCCATTTAAAAAAAAAAAAAGAAAAACTGGCCAGGTCTTGTTTCATGAGGTTGGAGTCCGGCAGCTGAGATTCTTAAAAAGGAGGGAGGGGGAATGAATCCACCCCCATGTTAACCAAACCAGATGGTCTCCAAGGGGGCTTCAGCATGCAGCGTTTTACTGTGGAACGTTCACTGCTTCCTAAAATACCTTGTACTGCGCCTTCTAGCAGTGCCTGGTACAGCCCCTAGGATGACACTCTCGTTCTAAATAAGATTTTTTTATGTAATCCCCTCCCTGCCTCCTACCCCAACATTATGATTAGATGGGCATTAGTATTCCAAAAGCAATCCTTGTTGGCTGCTAATTGGTGCGAATAGTGCCTGGTACAGTAGCTGCTAACATTACCTAGAAACATACTCTCCTTCTTAATCATTTTTTTTTTATGTACCCTCTTCCTGCCTCTTATCTCCAAATTGTTCCAGTTAGGAATGCATGAATAGTCTAGCAGGAATTCCTGTCAGGTGCTAACAATACCTGGTGTAATGGGTACCCAGCCAGTACCATCCACTAGGCCTAAATTATTTCCTTTCATTTGTTCATCTGCACACTTCTTGTCCTCCTGTTGCCCTCCCCTCCCCGAGTTACCATCAGAAGTGCCTCTATATTCCAGGAGGAATCCTTTGTGGGTGCTGAAATGCATTTATTACACAGGAGCTTTCGATTTTCAGTGTCAGGCTATGCAATACCACGCCACAGTTTGCCACAGCTTCCTTAAAGGAGTTAGCGCACACACCCACCTTCAGGCTTCTGCTGACTCGGTCTCCTCTACCCTTTCTTATCCATTGCATGCTCTGAAAATGAATCACAGTGGTAGCAGTTTAATCTGTTTTGCTGAGAAGCAGCTAAACTTTAATCAGGCTGTTCAAGACCAGGCTATAGTTTTTGGATTTATGACACTTATCCCTACCCCCACAAAAAGGGTCCCATTTTACACAAATGGGAGTCATCGTCAGCACTATTTGACTTCGTTGGTTGCAGTATCAAGCCATAAACTATCCAGTCCTAGCAGAGATGGGCCAAAGCCACCTCTTCCTTCCCTCCCCCTCCCCCCCACACACTTTGGACATTTGAGTGAAATGAGAGGCAGGTCAGAGCCAACCCTTACTTTTGCATATCCACCCCCGGGTTCACTTACCCACCTTTGCTTCTTTCTAAATCCTGCTTTCTCAACCAGAATCATTGAATGGGGGTTTCCTTCTGACTCATTCAGCAGGGTTTCCCCAGAAGTCCTAAAGGGTGACAGCTCCACTCCACTTTCATTTTCTGCTCCCCACTCTTTCCTTTCCCTGAAAGCCTTTCCTGGCTTTTAAACTAGGCTAACCTGAGACTGACACAGGCTTTCTAAGCTATGTGGATCTCTTTTAAACCTCCAAAGTCTCCCTCTTCTGGCACACACGTCTTGAGATTGTTTAGTGGCAGTTCTTCTCCCCCAGGTACTGGACAAGGCCTTTGACACATGGGGATCAGCTCTGCGCTATTTGTCACTGAATACTGAGGTTCCCCTGAGCAGTGTAAATGGTGTTGTTTTGTGTTGTGTGTAGATTAGAGGAGCTATAGACTAGGGGAACCTGGAACATCCAAGTTGTCAGAATGGATCAGACCAATGGTCCATCTAGTCTGGTATCTTGTGTTCAGCAATGGCTAGCACCAGCTGTTTCACAGAAAGGTTTACAATCCCCATAATAACCAGGCATGGACTGTCTTACCCACAGGGGATGGTTCTTCCCAATCCCTGTCACTTAGGGCAGTGCTATTCAAAGTGGCGGTCTGCGGACCAGTGCTGGTCCACGAGCCATCGGCTGCTGGTCCGCGCGCACATTGGAAAAATAAATTGCCGGTCCCCCACATCAGATAGCTTGAGAAGCACTGACTTAGGGTATGTTTACACTGGAATAAAAGACCCACAGCACAGCTGCAACTGTCTCAGATCAGCTAACTCGGGCTTATGGGGTTCAGGCTGTGACCCTCCCCGTTTGGGGGGTCCCAGCCCGAGCCAGAATGTCTACCCAACAGTTATGCAGCTCAAGGCCCATGAGCCCGAGTCAGCTGACCTGGGCCAGCCGGGGGTGTTTAATTTCCGTGTTAGTGGCTTATGCTTTGAAGCATACCAGTTTATGTCCTTTTAGAACGTAGCCTATCTGCTACAACGGTGAATGTTCTCATTATCTCTGCAAAGTCTCATTCTTTGAATCGTGCCGAGCTCTGACCTCAAGGATATTAGTATTGTTTATAATGTATTTGTACTGTGGTACTGTCTAGGAGCTCTAGTCATGGACCAGGACTCCCTTGTGCTAGGCACTGTACAGACATGGAAGAATATCCTGTGGCAGTGAGTTGCTTGGAGAGGCTAGAGAAGGCATTCTCATGCTTCTTTTGAATAATGTGGGCCTCTTGTTAATGGAGACATTTTCTTGTGGACGCTTCCTGTCGTGTTCACAGTCACATAACGTTCCTAAGGTAGCACCAGTAGTTCTTTACATGGAAAGGCAACTTGAGGGAAGCGTTCAATGAGTTTCTCAGTGTGGATGGGGGCGTGGTAGGGAAGCTCATCTTCCACCTGCGTACAGGAAAGAGTGAGAGGAATCATTGCCCAGTGGTTAGGGCACTACTTAAGGACTTGGAAGACCTGGGTTCGAATCCCTGCTGTACTTAGATACTATGCTGGTGGAGGCCATATAAGTGCCTAAGATAGATATTGAAACACCGACTCAGCATTTTAGCTGCCTGCCTGCCTGCATTGCAAATTCAGCCGTAGCCAAGACTTTACCGTAATTCAACGGTGGGATTAAAACGTGTCGAGGGTGCTGTCTGTGCTGCAGAAGGGAAGCACCCTTTAACTGTGTCAGGACAGCTGCATCCATACCTCCTTGTTGCAGGATTCCCCTGCGCTTCCCCCTGTCAGATGGGATTGACTCCCCCCAGGGTGGTTGACAAGCTGCTAAGCAACCCTGGCAAACATGTGACTTTCCAGGAGTATTAGAAAGTGGACACCTACCTGTGTTGGGTTATTGAGACATGGTGACCTAGAACCTGTCTTGAGGCGTTTGGTAGGAGAGGGAGTTTGTGCGGCTGGGACACGTCCATGCATGTGCAGGTGGGAGATGAGTGGAAAGAGCCCACCTACAAATCCACTGATACATCACTTAATTAGCTAAAGCGGTGCTGGAAAGGCACCCAGGCAGGGCTTGTGCAAGAGCAATGCAAGGGCACACCCTGTGCATAGTCGGCAGCTCCTGGATTGCCCCCATCTCCTTTCCAACAGTGGGACGCTTGCTGCTTTCAGCAGCAAAACTAGACGGGAGACGGGTCTGCCAATTTGCAGTTGTGGGCGGTGGCACCAGTGAGGGAGGCAAAACCCTGGCCTGAATTTCCCTGCCCCTGTCCCTCCTCTAATCCCCTCGCAGCGTGGCACCTTGTAGTGGCTCGACCAGCCTCAGGCAGTGTTCCCTTAGGAGCCAGGTGAGCTAGAGGAGATCTGTGCCTTCCAGTGGTTCAGCTAATCTTCTGGGGTCTTTTGCTCGGGCACTTGTAAAGTGGCCTGTGGCGGCTGCTCCCCTGCTTTGTGTAAACTCTGCCTCGGCCCTGCCTACAACCCCATGGGAAGGGCCTATCCCATAAGATCACACGCCGGCCCTAGATGCAGCTGCAACTCCGGGCACGGCAGCATTGTCTCCAAAACGGCCTTTTGACCAGGATAAGTGACCCTGCGCCCGCGGCCTATCTTGAGACACTGTGGCTATGTCTCACAAAGCAAGGAGAACAGAGGCAGCCGAGGACATCACTCCTTTTCTCTGACTGAGTGAAAAACCACCTGTAGGGCTGGAAACCCTTCCAGCACCGAAGTGGTAACCTTCCCTTCCCCCTCCCCGGTGCACACACCAGAGATCAAAAGAGAGCCCTATCTCGGTGGAAACAGGGCCACGCCAGCACTGCTGTCAAACAGAGCAGAACGTTCTCGTGTCTAATATGGAAATGTGAGCGTATCAGAGGCTCAGAGCAAGGGCTGCGCTGGCAGGTCATGGAGGAAGCTTTCTCCCTGGGAGACAATTCCCCAGCAAAATGTTCACTCCCACAACAACAGCGTGGTCTGGAGATGTGCTCCTCTGGTCCCTGGAGACAGGAAATAAAACTGCGTTATTGCGGAGAGAGAGAGAGAAGAAAAATCAGGGAGAGAGGGTTTTTTGTTTTTTTTTTCCCTCCCCTATCTGAGCTGCTGAAAAATAAATCTGTTAGAAACCTCCTCAGATGGGGAGATTTAAAAGCAGGCTGGACTAGCTGCTGGAAAATACGCGGTAGGGAGCAGGGAGCGATCTTGCCTTGGCTGGATGACCTCGTGGGGCTGCCATTCTCTTCTTTCCTTCTGTGAATCACTTCAAACAAAAAACAAAACAAAAAAATAGCCCTACAAACCACCAGCACTACTTAGGATCTTTAGTTTACAAAAACAGACCTGGCTCTGGCCGAGGGCCAGAGCTGGACAGTTCAGATCCAGACTCTCCCACAATGTGGGGATCTCCAGATCCATGTGTTTGGTCTGGACCTCTCTCCACTTAAACATCTATTGAAGAACAATATTCTGGCCCCGCTCCTGCTCCCACTGAAATTGGTAGCAAACCTCCCTGCTGGACTGCCATGGGTACTGGAGCAGGAGCTCTGTGGGCTGGGACAAGAAAACCCAGGTGGCCACAATCCTAACCCTTAGCTCTGGCTTTGAGTCTTTGGCTGTAGCTGAGCTCACAGGGCAAGGGACGGAGAATTGCAATGCTGCATGCTGCCCTCTCTGTCTGATTAGAGGAACCAGGAAGGGAGCCCGGCTTCCTGGGGGCTGGTGGCTGTTCCCAGCTGCCTCTTAGCTAGTGGGTGTTAAAGGAAAGGTTCCATCTGCGGTAAGCCCTAGTGGAGGGGAATTACACGATGTCTTGCTCGGGGGACGAGTCTCAAGCAAAGGGACCTGTTTTCCCACCTTGAGTTGTGAAGCCCCCAGTGTGTCACTGCTGGGGGGAGGCCGTCAGCGGTGGGGGGCAGTGGGAATCGTAGTCCGCATCGCAGAGCTGCGGAGAGCCTGCCCTCTCTGAAGGTCTGGTTCCCTTGTCCCTGACATTCTGGAGGGCACCAGAGGCTGTCGCTGTGTTGACAGAGCGAGAGAGTGATGGGGAGAGAGCCGCACGCACGGAGCCCTTGGTGGGGGGCCGGCCAGGAGAGCAGCAGAGAGACAAGCAGATGTCTGTCTAGGCCCTTGCTTCTGAGCTTCGATACTGGAGTCCCTTTCACACCTGGCGGCTGGAGGAGATTTGACAAGATCAGTCTCCCGCATTACCCCCTGGTAATGACAAGAGCAGACAGCAAAGCTGCCACGGAGCTGGAATTATCACTGGCTGAGTCATGTGAAATCTCCAACTAGAAGTGTGGAAATCCAGCTTTCCCCCCTCCCCCTTCCCGCCCCTCCCCCCCTCCCCCCGCCTTGCACCTGAAATCTGCTCTGGGCCTGATCGGATAGAGTTTATGGTAATTAAGTGTCATTATCTCCCCCCCCCCCTTTTTTTTTTTTTCCTAATGACACGGCTGTGAAGAAACCTCAGTGATTTTCCTAAATCGGGGTCTGGGTCTTGTGGCTTTTCTCCTCAGAGCTCCAGTTAAGAGCATCAGATGAGAGTTGAGACAGTTGATGCCTCTCTGAGCTTGCTGGGGAGGAGGAGTGCCAGGAAGGCAGGAGGCTGTGGGCGGTCTTGTCAGCTAGGAGAGTCGGGGGAGGTGATTTGGAGGGGAATTCCAATCCCTTTGCTCCTTCCTGAAAGCACCGGCCACCTGCTGCACAAGCAGTTGCGCGGTTGCCTCTAATTATCCACCGCTCCTCTTTTGAGTCACTAGGTTGTGAGGCAGATGCACCCAACTGAAGGGGTGGGGGTCCAACTCCTAGAACGGTGCAGCTCAATTCGGGCTTTGAATCTGTGAATTTCACAGGAAGTCCTTGGTCCTCGAGATACAGAAACACGTCACTAGGGTGTAGTTTAGTGGTTGCAGTTTGTAGCCCTGGTTGCAGAGTGCTGTGCTGGGTGAGAAATTGAATGGAGCTCTGTCGTTGACCCCAGCAAAATAGGGCAGAAATCATGCGCTCGCTCTCCGGGCTTTATACTCACAAGGGAAAGGAGCCGTGTGAATTAGGGTGGTGGTTGGAGGTTGGAAACCCAGGATATTATAAGCTTTTCGGCTTCATTCTCTTCTTGGGGTTTTGGAGGGGGTGGAACATTTTTTTTTTAAAGTGATTGTGGCAGTAGCATCCCCAGCTGAGATCAGGACCTCGCTGTGCTAGGAGCTGGATAAACACATGGGGCAGAGCATCGCTGCCCCCAAAGATCTTATGCTCTGAATAGACAGGACAGGCGAAAAGTAGACGGGGAAGGAGAGGTGAAGCAACATGCCTGAACTTCCACAGGAGGGAAATGGCAGAACTAGGATTAGACCCAGGTCGTCTCAGTCCTAGTCCAGTGTCCTATCCGTTGTACCATGCTGCCTTTCCAATGCCACTTGCTCCCCTCCGTGATCGTCCTTTCAGGGGATATCCAGACCAGGGGACCTCTTGGTTCTCCGAGAGGTGTATACATAGCTATAGTCACATGACAGAGTGCGAGTCAAAGCACCAGCATCCCCAGGTGACACTAGTGTCAAGTGACTGGAATTTGTCCCATTGCCGCCATCTTGGATTTGGGGCCAACATGGCGGCACTGTCAGAAAGGCCCGACAGGCTCAGACTTGCAGACAGGGAGGGAAGGAGAGAGAACTCAGAGCTTGCACACAATGGTTCCATTAATAGATTGCTCTCCCGTTCAGTCAACGCGCTGGCATTCTAGTGACGCGATGCAATGGGCAGCAGCCCTCCCTCCTCCCGTTCCCTCTGCCCGTTAAAGCTCTTGTTGGCAGTTTCCCTGTGAGTAATGAAAGGGTTTTGCCTGTGGGGATGATCCAAGATAAAACAGTGTGAGAGCAGCCCCTGCCAAGCCGTGAGTGTGGTAATTCCTCCGAGTTCTGCTTACAGTAAACAAAAGCTGCTCTGGATTTTATCTCCCCTGGTTGCTATAGTGGGGTCTCTATTGCCTGGGGAGCAGGTGCGGCCTTTCTGAAGGGGATTCAGCCCCACACAAGAAAGCAAGGCTTGGTGAATGTGGAGGCAGGAATGTATGCGGTAAATCTGTTAGTCACTGAACCTAATTTTGCCTTCATGATCCATGCAATCGCAGTGGATTCAGTGGGGGGTAGCAGAACTTGCCCACCTTACTTGGAGACATTGGTACTGCACCTGTGAGTAATGGGAGGAGGGTTGGCCCCGTAAGTTATTTCAGGGCTGGGTGGGGTAGTTTGTATGGGCTTTTTTCCCCTTGTGGCCCTGCTGGGGGCTAGGCGTCCAGCTGATTTCAGGGTTCAGGTAAGAATCATGTGCTTGTTACTTGG
Source organism: Lepidochelys olivacea (assembly GCF_965140295.1). Classification (NCBI taxonomy): domain Eukaryota; kingdom Metazoa; phylum Chordata; order Testudines; family Cheloniidae; genus Lepidochelys; species Lepidochelys olivacea. Next base: position 21,314,372 of record NC_140428.1, read on the forward strand.
ACATCAGGTGATTCTTGTTCAGCTACTTACGCTAACGAGGGAATCTGTGGAGTTGTCCTCTGCCTCTTCACAGCACCCATCGTCGTGAGGTGTAGGTCAAGGCTGCAGCGTTCTGAATAAGTGACAATCGCTGCTCCTCTCTTGCGAATAGTCAAACCAGTTGGGGCATGGAAGGGGGCGTGTGATAACTGCATCTCCTTTATAACTATTGTTACATTGTAGTAACCTCCCAGACATTAATTAATTTACCTTCACAGTGCTCCTGAGAGGCTGGCAAGATTATCACCTCCATTTTACAAATGAGAAAACTGAGGCATAGAGTCAGATTAAGGGACTTGGCTGAGGTCATATAGGGAGACTGTGGCAAAGGAACTCAGATTCTGAGTCCCCGTGTGACAAGGGGGACTACAACCATTCACTTTCTCTCAAGGGTAGAATTGTGGGCAGGGTGCTGGGCTCAGGCTCAGTAGACCTGGGTTCAGTTCCCAGCGCACACAGAGATTCTCTGTGTGACAGACCATTGGCAAATCCCTTACTCTGCCCTGCGCCTCCGGTCCCCATGCTTGCCTCACAGGAGTATTGTGAAGATAAAAACTGTCATGACTGGGGTGCTCAGCCGTACGAGTACCTAGAGAGCCTGTTTCCGTAACTTCCCTTTTGATAGCTGAGCGGATGGGTTGTCAGAGCTGCTCCTAGCAAAACTAGTGGCTTGCTACCTGTACTGCGATTCTCAAACTCGTCTACAGGAAGCAGTTGAGCAATGAGCATCTCCGTAGTGAGGGATCACGTTGCCCCTCTCTGTAGCCACCTCCTCCAAGCGTGTTCCAAATGGCAGGCTTGAAAAAAAGGGGTGGGTGTCTATTTAGGCGTTAGTTGAAAAGAGAACTAGCATCCCCCAGGGGAGTGGAGGAGAATCCAGTACGTCTTTCATCGTGTGTTTGTGGCAGCAACGGTCCTCCTTTACCCCCTTAGGTAAAGTGAGTTTGCCTGTAATTTTGTTTGATTGTAATGTAACACTCTTGGCATCCACCAAGTGTGTAAGAGTGTGTGTGTCTGTGTGTGTGTGCATGTGCTGAGTTTGAAGTTTTTTGTGTTGCGTGTGTGTGTTTGGAAGGGGTGTTGGGAGCATATATACGTGATTGGGGGTGTTGGGTCTGTAGATTTTGTGTGTTGGGGGGGTGTGCATGTGTTTGGGGGCATTGGGTGCCTATGCATTTGTGTCGGGGGGGGCAGGGTTAAATTTGGAGGTTTTGTGTGTCAGGTTCATAGGCATGTGTTTTGTGGTATTGAGGGAGGATATCACTTGACTTTCGTTTTCTGTCTAGTCCTCTGGTCCTCCTGCACTGATGTGATGTCTTCTCTCTCTCTCTCTTTTAAAACCTTCTGCTCTTCAGACAATTCCCACACGCCCGTGCTCGAAGACGCGGTGACTCAGATGACCCCAGAGGAACACTACAGGCGGATGATGTCGGCTCTGAACGAACACAGCACCTTCGAGGAGCAGCAGCGTCTCTACCAGTTGGCCAACAGCATGGCAGTCCCCAGCCACGGTGGTACGAGCTTTCGGGGGGAGGAATGGGCTGGATTTGTAACGCGTTGAATTAAGTTCCCTGTGATCTCTGATACTTTATCTAGCAGCTGTAACAACACCTCGCGGTGAGAATGGAGTGGCTCTGCTGTGAGCTTTGCTTCTGAGAAGCTTAGACAATTAGCTTGTGATTGCAGCAGGTCTATAGGCATATCAGTAGCGCGGGGTCCTCTCCCCTTCCTCCTTTCTCTTTGTCTTGGAGACGGTCAACCCAAATATTCAGAATCCTTGGTGCAAGTCTGACTTGGTCACAAGTGGAGTGAATTTAGTGGGTCTCTGCCTAGTCTCATCTCTTCACAAGCCCACCCCGGCCTTTGGCATCATCCAGAATGGTTGGCAGGCTTGGCTGAGCAGAGGCTGAGGGCTGGGACAAATGAGGGGGTGTGGTCACTGACGTGCAGCAGCAGTTCTGTGAGAGGATCCAGCACTGGAGTAGCATGAAGCATTGCAGGATGTAGTTGAAGGGCATTGGCAGTGCTGTGCGTGGGAAATTCCCGTAGCACCTGCCTGCAGTGTGTCTGGCTGTAGCTGGTGTTTATGACCTGCCATCTTACGAGGATTAAATTCACCGTGTTTTTAGGAATGAGAAAAGCAATGAAAACTGTTCAGCAGGAGAATGCATAAGCCAGTGGGAAATGTGTGTCTGGGGATAGACAGACAGATTCATCCCTGGTGTTTAACTTCATTGCTCTGGAGATGAATTTGTCCCTCACCAGCTGAAATCAGATCTGCTGTGGGCAGAGGCTTGGTAAACCTGGGAGCTGAAAGGGAGAAACCTCTTCTGGGCCCAGCATACTCATGTTGTGAGAGTCTCATCAGAGCTTCGCCACAAGGATATTGTAGGCAGCTTCCAGGCACTGCTTTCCTTGCAGCCACAAAGCACCAGCAACAAGTCAGGACAGTTGGGCTGTCTAACCCTGGGTTGGGTGTTGGGGGAAGCCAAGATTCTTCCTCCCCACTCTTGTTTAATTTGGAGTAGCCTGGGCTTTGGCTACAGTGGGGTGTTTTTGCATGGATGGAGCAAACCCGCGGGAGGATGGTGCTGCACCAGTGTAGGAGGTATTTTGTGCTGGCATAGACTTAAAGTCGGATAAGCTGCGTGGGTGCCAGTCCGTCTTTACACTGGTGCAACTTGTCTCCACAAGGGATTTGCTCTAGTGCAGCCACATCAGTGCAAAATAAGAAACAACCCAGGCCTTAAAAACAACTCCCAGTTCTGAACAGGTGTTTGTGTCTTGCTGCTTTTGCTCCATTATCCTGCAGATATAGCAGCTTCTTCGGGGGAGTTTGTTCTCTAGTCCTACGGTTTGTGCTTTAATTAAATAATACAAATAAAAGTATTTGTCCCTCATATTGGGGAGCCCAACTCAGAGCCAGTCACACGGTGTTTGAGGTATCGTGAGCATCACCCATAGGGGCGCTAGTCTGTTCACAAAGCAGCCAGTGGGAAATTGGGTCATGGTGAGAGAGCCCACACGTGTTGTACAGGTGTCAGTCTGTATGTACACCTTCCCTTCTCTTGTGCATGTGCGACATGCTGGCACAGGACTGGCTGTGGCCAAAACAAAGCCGTTAATTGTGCATGTGCCCTCTGCCTTTTCTGATGCAAGAGCAGGTGAGTGAGGGGGTGTCCCAGGGCGACTCTCTGGGGGAGCGAGGGGTGGATTAATGAGCTGCCTTGGAGCCGGAGGGATTGTTGGCGAGAGAGATTTGACAGCTATCTGAGCGCAGAAGGAGAAGGTGTCACTGGGAGATAGAAATTACACAGCACAAGTTCCCTTAGTCCACGTCCAGCTCTCTTCCTCTGCACCTCTCTCTGCGCAAAGCCTTTGGCTGCCAAACTGTATCTGGCATGGATTAACCAGAGAGAAAGAAAGCGAGAGGGGGTTGGGGGGGAAGAGGCAGAGAAGCATTAGCAACGTATCTGATGAAGACTTGAAGGAGAATCTCCAATCTGGAGTAAATCCCCAGGGCTGCTTGTTAGGTTAATAAAGAGGCTGCCTTCCCCTTCCACTCTCCATTTGATTTGATTTGCTTCTCTGGGTGGCAGGAAGGTGATCCTGTTTCATGTAGAGTTAGGATTTGTTCAGCATCACAGGCACAGCACGCACCTTCCCAGACACGCAATGCATGTGAGTGCAGCACACCCACAACACGCACACAGGCGCTGTGGAGAGACACGCAGCACTTCTCCACAGGGGCACAACGCGCACAAGCCTAGGGCATGCACAGCCCGTGCATAGGCACAGGACACACAAACACAACACGAGTTGGTAGACAGAAGCAACATGTACAGTGAGTGTGCCCTGGCACAATACACAAATGCACATAGGCATGCCATGCACAAGTACAGTATACACAAGGACAATACAGGGGCCCAACATATGCTTACACAAAGGTGCAACACACAAGTTGTGCATGTTGGGTATTCACACAAGCACAATAGACAACATATGCTTACACAAAGGTGCCACATGCATAGGCATGTGCATGTTGGACACACAACACGTCCCTGCACATAGGTACAGTACACACAGCAGACATAGCACAGGCACAACATGGGTACACAGCGCGCACACACACAGGCGCAACTCACAAATCCATACGCAACATATGCATGTGTGCTGGCACGAGGCGTAAACTCATATGCAACACACAGCTACATGCATGTACGCAGGCTCCTCACACAGACTCACAACAGGCCAACACAAAGGCCCAACTCATTTGGGCACAAATGGGGCACCAGACACGGAAACCGCCCCCTGCCCCAGGCACAGCACGTGCACCAGAGTAGCTGATGCCACAGCACTTCTGTCTCCAGAGCAGCTCGTTGCAGTCAGGAGCCTGACATTTTTTAAAATTATGATTAAACTGCCTCCTCAGCTTTTCTGGGAGCGTGGGGGGTGCCGGTTCTGAGGTTTCGGGCTGGGCAGGAGGAGAGGGGGACGCTGCACAGACAGGCTTTCTTGTGTGACGTTGACAAGACAAAACTTCAGTGTGTTTTGGATTCGCTCCACACCACAGGTTGGGCTATAAATTATTAGTGCCAGAACAAAGCGCAGTTTATCTGCAGGCTCAGACGGAGGCACCAGTAACGTTAATTATTTAGAAAATGTTAATAATTTAATTGCTTTTCTTTCCCATTCCCCCTCCCACGCTGCGTAGGCTGCTCCCTTCCTCCCAGCGACACGCATCCCGTGTTCTGAATTCAGGCCGTCTCCGTGCCTGGAACCTTTATCCACCAGCATTGCAGTGTCAATCACCCCGATTTCCCAACTGTCAGAGTGCAGGATTGTAAATAGCAGCTCCTCTGGGGTGCGGGAGGAGGGGCTAGGCGGTGGGGTGGGGGAGGGAGGGAGGGAGGGACGGGAGGGGAGGAGGAGACAGGAAGGTATACGGGGGAGTTGTTGCGGTCATTCCGGATCAATGCAGCTTCTGGAATTGGCTGCATGCCAGACTTCTAAATTATAGGCACTATGGCAATAAGGAGTGACCTGGGTTTTTCAGATAATTAATTTATAAACATCGGAGGCGCATGGTCCCTGGCTCGGCGAATTCTGCAGGCTTTTTATATGATCTGATGGGGCTGGTGGTTTCACTCTCCCGTACGTGCCTTTACAGTTTAAAAATATAGATCATTTTAATGTTTGTTCCCTCTCTTCTTTTTTTAATGAGTTTGCATGTACATGAATGCGGCAAGAGGTGCTCTAGGGACCGAAGTCCTGTTTATCCACAGCTCAGGTGGTGGCTGTGCAAGCTTTTCCATCCCAACCTGCTCTTCCACCAATGGGTCTCAGCCCTGAAGGGGAGGACCCCAGCCCCCCACTAAGGGAGTTCAGTCAACATGGTCAGTTGACGTGTATTGGACACTTGCGTGGGTAAAGGGAACATGCCTAGTGACATGCCATAGGATAGAAAAGAAAATAGAAGGGATATAACTCATCATGCTCCAAGCTGTAAGCCAAAAACTACTCAGAGTTAGCAAGAAACTTCCCTTGGGGCAGGTTGTTCCATAACTGCCCACCAGGGGAGTTTCTTGCACCTTCTTCTGATGTAGCTGATAGTGGCCACTGGTTGGAAGCAGGATACTGAACGAGATGAACCATTGCTTGGCTGACCGTCCAGCAAATTCCTGTGTTCCTCATCATTCGTTTTTGTTAAGAGTACTGGGCGGGGTGGTGGTAAATTTTAATTGTGATGTTGGAACTGGACCAAGACCCAGAGTACTTGTGTCATGCAGGCTGCTTATGCATAAAATGGTGATTTAGAGGTGAAAGGCTTTCTCTCCCCTTACCCACCCCCTGAGCCACGATGCTGCATTTCCATGTGTTCCCCACTTCAACCTCTGGAAATGCAGAGGGAGGCTGGGTGTTTGCTGCTGGGGCAGTGGGGAGAGTGGTCTATCAGGCTCTTCCCCAGCCCTGAAGCAGGCATGAGGGGGAACTCTGGTGCAGTGCAGTGTGATGATGCACAGCCGGGTTTTATCCTGGATTTGATGCTCCAGGACCTCCCTTGTCATTTCAGATCTACTCACTGTCGCCACTGCTGGTGTTGCTACCCCCAGTCACTGACCAGGACCCCACTGTTGTCGGCACTGTACAATCTGTTGCTAGATCTTTGTCAATGACTCATGCTGAATCAAACCCTGTGGAGGCAACTCTGCGAGATGATCTTGAGTGGGAGAAGGGAAGAGGGAGAAGAAGCGAAAGGGGGAAGCAGACCTAGGAGGCTGGATAGTGTTCAGAGATTGGAGCTGGGGAACCTTTGACTGGAGGGCACTTGGCCTGGCTGCAGCTTTTTGAAAGCTGTAGGACATGCCCTTGCTGCATCCATTTTCCAGCCTCCTTGCATGGGTGTCAGATATTTAAATAGCTGTTGCATTTCTGGAAAGGTTCTCAGCCTGTGTGGGAGGGGTGTGTGTGTGTAGCCATACACGTGCAGTGTGTGCCCACACAGGCATGTGTAGAAAGTATGTTTTCATATTTGAAATTTGTAAAAAGAAATCTTTCTTCACATATATGACTATATACTATCTAGTCTTCTGGCTAATGCACAGGGCTGAGAATAAAGACACGTGAGGGTCTATTCCCAACTCTGGCACACACATGCCTGGTGACCATGGGCGAGCCTGTGTCTCAGTTTTTCCATCAGTAAAATGGGGATAGCATAATCTTAAGCACCTCTGATTCAGCCCTGGATCTCAAAGCACTTTGCAAAGGCAGGAAAGAATTATCCCTGTTTTTACAAATGGGGAAACTGAGGCATGGAGAGGCGAATTGACTTGTCACACAGCAGTACAAGCACAGTATTAATAATTATGACAGTTTGGTGATGGCTAAGGGGTTAATGCAGGCAAAGCACTTTGAGCGCTTCATGGAAGGTGCTGTAGAAGTACAAAGGATGATGATTATAATACATACTCCAACAAACACCCTATTCCTTTATTCCAGTACATTCAACTTGGCTCTCTCTTGGCTTCCTCTGACACAGAGCAGTAGATAGTGGGTGTGAGGAGGGGGTTTCCTGTCTGTGTGTTTTCCAGTGTGTCATGCAGACAGTAGCAGAGGTTTCACTGCTGGGCTGGTGCAAGCGTGCAGAGGTAGGGTGCCCCGGAATTGTGTGTAGGCAGATGAGGAGAGGCAAGCCCAGCATGGGGGAAGGAGCCCAGCCTGGAGGCGGGGAATCTCCTGATGGTTAACTCTGTGGTGGGGTAGCACTCCAGAAAGAGTCTCTTACAATGCAGGTGGCTGTCTCATCTGTAACTAATCCACTTAGCGTTTTCATTGGTCGTCCTGGGCTGCTCTGGTCCCTCTGGTGGATAAATGCATCAAATAGAATAATTAGTAACGTGTGGCACTTGCACAGCAATGCCCAGCTTGGAATGCTGTACAAACATCAGTTAATTACTGTGCTGTAATGATCTTGCCGGGGAGGAATTAATATCCCCATTTTACAGGTGGGGGAAACTGAGTCAGAGCAGCTCAGGGCTCGTCTATATGGTCAATGGAACCAAAGCGGTTGTAAGTCACACTGCTAGTTATTTCGATGCAAGTCTGTATATAGATGCTTATTTCAGAATCACTGTGCCCTACGACTATGGCTCTGATCCCGTCTAGCATTTGCTATGTTTCTGTGCAATAGGGCATTCAGATTCTGAAATAACAGTGCGCACATGCTGCCTTGCACTGAAGTAACTTGAGGTGTGAACTGCAGCCCCCTTAGCTATTCCTGTTTCGTTTCCTGTGTGGAGAAGCCTTCAGCGACTTGGCCTAAAGCGGGAGACTGCTCTCTGAGTTAGGGTTGAAAGATTCAGGCTCAGTGAGCTCAGCTTGGGAGCAGGAGCTCAGTGGGGAGGGGCGTGTTGCAGTGCCCCCCCCCCTTAAAAATGAGTGAGAATCTCCAGCTGCAAATGGTGAGTGAAGCAGGAGGGACGTGACTGGATGTGACCCCAAGGAGCTTAGATGGGGCTTAGCATAACCCCCTTCCCACTAAGTAGCCCCTAGTGCACAGCCCTGTGCTGTCCAGAAAAGCTGCAGGGGCGGCCAGCTCTACCCTCCCTGCTGTAGCGATTGACTGATTTACTGCCTGACTCATTCCCCACCTCCCTTGAAACCTTTCCATGGAATTCCCCGCGTGTGCCCCAAGGCTGAGCTGCAGAAGCCCTCCCAGCGGGGAGCGCGGCCCACGCACTAGCCCAACCAAGGCAGATGTTTTTCATAGTCTGTTTGCAAGTGCCAAACCACCGCCTCCCTTCAAACCTCCCCTCCCACCCCACCCCCCCAAGCTCTGGGCACTCTTGAGGCTCCAGGTAGGTGAGGGGGAGAGTAAGTGTTGTGCGAGACTTAACAGGACAGCAGGGATATGCAGGCAGCATGGGCTGGGATATGAATTCTAGCCAGTCAGCACTGCTGCAGCGGTGGGGCAGAAAGCAGACCCATGACTTACTGTTAACTCCATGGTTGTGTTGTTCACAGAGGTGCTGTGGGGGTCAGGGGAGAACAACATGATCTGGGCAAGAGGCTATGGGGAGGGTGGGGTGGAGCCTCTGGAGGCAAAACTTTTGCAACCCTGACCTGTCCTCTTCTGTGTGTGCGCCATGCCTTTTATGTGGGAGGGGGAAGCTGTGTGTGACCCATCAATGGCTATTAGCCAAGATGCTCAGGGATTCAAGTTTGCAGCCTCCTGCTCTGGGTGTCCCGAAACCTTTGACGGCCAGGACTGGAGGACAGAGGCTGGATCACTCAGATTGCCATGTGTTCATTCCCTCCAAAGCATCTGGCACTGGCCATTACTGGAAGACGGGATACTGGGCTAGATGGATAATTGGTCTGACCCAATATGTCTGCTCTGGGGGGGGGGGAGCGGGGTCAACTGTAGCTCTGATTAGTCCACCAGTTTGGGCCGCTATGGGCTTTGCCAAACTGGCCAGTGTCGCTCTGTGTCCCTAACCTTTGCCATAGGAAGATTTCCCTCCTCCAGTTCAGTGACTCTTGCAACCAGTTCCCTTCCCCCAAGCTGTGGCCCTGGATCCCATGGGCTACTTCTCATGGGACTACAACAGTCTGTGTCCACGGAGCTGTGGAGTGTAGGGGCAGGGGCCCTGCACTTAGAGAGGGGAGCCAGGTCTTGACATGCTGCACCCAGGTGGGTCTCTGCTGACCGGTGCGGCTTTAAACAGCCCTGGCACGCCCCGGGGGGCAGCTAAAGTAGCCATGTGGGGTCGAACCTAGCAGGGGAGCTTGACTAGGGCTCTGAACTCTGGGCCTTACCCCCCTCTCCCCTGGCAGAGGGCAGGCATGGATGCTCGTAAACCCTGGGCCCTGCCTGTATTTGCACTGGGGCCCCAAGTGGGGTGGCACTTGATGCCTCGCGGCTCCAGCCCCCTCGGCGGAGGGCTCGCCGCCCCCCAGCGCCGGCCCCCTCAGCCTGGAGCTGACGGGACCAGCCCCAGCTGCCTGTGCTTTGCCTGCGCTGCGGGGCTGAGCGGGGCGCGGGGGGTGCTGGAGGAGAGGCCCAGGAGCCCCGGCTGGGGCCTGCAGCCGGCCGAGAGGGGGCAGCGCGGGGCGGCCGCAGCGAGCCGGGGAGCCGGCAGCGCGGAGAGCGAGCGCGGGCTCAGGACGCGTCCGTCCCCCCCACGCCCCGGGCCGGGCCGGGCAGGAAGGCTCCGTCCCTCAACGCCCCCGGCCCGTGACACCATTTCCTCCCGCGCCCGCGGGCGCTGCCGCCAGCTCGCTCCGGGTGAGGAAAGGCCGGGCACGGGCGCGCCGCAAAGACCCCGACGCGGCTCCTCCCGCCGGCCGCCCCAGGCCCGGGCCTCCCCCTCCCCGCCGCACCTGCCCGCCCGCCCTGGAGCGGGGGCGAGTCCGCGCCGGGCAGCCGGAGACGCGCCGCGCTCGCCGGGGAGGCTCGGCCGGCCGGGGCCGGGGCCGGGGCCGGCGCCGGAGCGGGCCCGGGGGGCGGAGGGCGGCGGCCGGCGGGGGGGCGGGTTTGGGGCTGAGCGGCCGCAGGCTCATGCGGGCTTGTCCCTCCCCCCCCTCTCCTCCATCCTCCGCAGATCTGCTCCGAGCGCGGCAAGAGGCGGCGGCGCGGAACCCCGCGGCCATGGAGGCGCATCTCCCCGCGGCCAGCAACTCGTCCAGCCAGCGCCGGAAACAGGGGCTGCCCCAGCACCGCGACACGCACTTCCCCGAGAGGTACCGGCGGCGCGGCCGGGGGGCGGGGCCTACGGCTCCGCCCCGCCCCCTTCGCTTCGCTCCACCCCCGGGGCGGGGCTTGCCGAGCCACCTGGAGACGCTGGCGGGGGAGGGGGGCAGGTGGCTGGCCCTGGGGGGGGGGCACTGGAAAGGGGGGCTGGCCCCGCGGCCCGTCTGGCCCTGGGGGGCTGGGGTGGGCCCTGGGAGGGGTGGCTGGCCCCGTGGCCCGTCTGGCCAGGGGGGGTTGGCTTGGGGCGGGGGGGTGGGCGCTGGGAGGGGTGGCTGGCCCCGCGGTCCGTCTGGCCATGGGGAAATTGGCTTGGGGAGCTGGGGTGGGCACTGGAAGGGGTGGCTGACCGGTGGCTGGCCCGCAGCCCGGCTGGCCATGGGGGATTGACCTGGGGACGGGTGGTGGGTACTGGATGATGTCTGAGCCCCGCAGCCCATCTGGGGATTGGCTTGATGAGGCCCTTGGTTTTCAGTTTTAATTTTGCTTAAAGTTTCCTGGGAATTTATGGGCGTTTATTGCAAAAAAAAAAAAAAAAAAAAAAAAAAAGTAAAAGAGGGGTGGAAGCTGTTGCAGAAAGTGAACTTTTCTGGGTAAATATGGGGGATGGGAGGACAGGAAAAAAAAGGAACAAATAGTGAAAGTGGGCGACGCCTCACACTGCGTCCTCCACCTCTTCCACTTCCAGGCCTGCTCCAGAAGGAGAGATGGCAACTGGGTTACCAAGCTGCCATCCCTATGGAGGGAGCCAGGTCTGGGGAATTCTGGCACTTCTCCTTTTAGGACTCAGATACTGATGTACACATCCTCACATGCCTGGGTGTGTGTAACTTCCACTACGTAGCCATACTTTAACAGACAGTCTCATGTTTATACTTAGACTAATTTATTATGAACAGAAACACATCTACCTAGTGTGATGTGTTGGATATTTTTTTAACATAATCAGCATATTCATATACTTGAAATTCTGTACATGTAAGTTCCAGGGAAGTTTGTTAAAAATTGAATAATATTATTATTATTATTTAATAGCTTTTGTAAAACTCAGGATTTTTTTTTTTTTTTGCAAAAATCAGTAAAACCGAAAACAAAGGGACTTGTAGATTGATTAGGCATGTATGTGCCAGGTTGCGAGTCCATGTGAGTGCGTGCATGATGTGTGTCGTGTGGTTGCGTTGATGGGTGTGTGTCATTGGGAGGTAAGTGTGTGGAAAGGGGGGATATGTGCACGTGTGACTTTGTGCTTGCATGTTTCATACATGTGCAAGGGGGTCAGTGTATGTGCGGGTGTATGAGCTTGCATGCTGGTGTTTGCACGTTTCTAGGCATGGATGTGCTAGCTCATTACGTGTGTGTGTTTATGTGCTCTCGTTTGGCGTGTGGGAATGGGGCTGAGATGCATGTGTGCACATGTGCATTTCAGATCCTGGTTTGTGAGTCTCAGGCTGTTGGTAACATTCTGTCTAAATCCTGCCTTGGAATCCAGGAGTTGACGGTATCGTGTAACCTGTCCTTTTGGCATAGAACATGCTAAACTGTTTAAATTAGAATTTTATAGCTGCCCCAGATAATAACAAAAGGGAACTGACACCCTGGGACAGACGCTGAGCGAGAGGGAATTTTTTTTTTTGAAGGACAAGACTTGGATGTGAGGCTTCTTTGCTCAGACAGTGCTGCTGGAAACTTGGTTTACCCAGATCATTTATCTCACTCTGTGTTATAAGATGTTCCCTCCACAATGAAGGAGTTCAGAGCAAAATTAAATTAAAGGCGTCTTTGTTTCTTGCATGGATAGAGGAGAAATGAAGAGGCAGGAGATTGGACTGGCTGCCACAGGGGCTGACACCCTCTGGGGGGCCTGGAAAGTCTGTGGAGGGCTTCACTCTAGGCTTTGCTAATGGTCTTTCTTGTTTTCTTGTTGCGGGTGAGTGGGAAGGAAACTGCAAATAATAATAGGAGTGCGTGTGTGGGGAAACTGGTTCTTTCAGCTCATATCCCTGGGGGAATCCTTTGCCCAGTGGCTCTCTGCGTGCAGGGACTGAGCGGTCCTGATAAACCTTTGTCCTACCAGCTGCACTTTGGCTAACCCATTCAGTACAATCCAATACAGTCGATGCGTGCTGTAGACAGACCTGTCAGGAATGCAGCGATAGGCGCGTTTCATTGCAGCCAGTTGGTAGGAAAACTTCTCTGACTACGTGTGGCCTGGAAGGCTGCCAGGCCAGCCGGAAAACTGGCTGAGGAAGCGCTTATGGAAGGGGGTGTGTGTGTGCACACATTGGAAGGGCAACCTAAAAATGCATGTTAATAGGTATCAAGTCCAGGATTTACCTGGGACTGCCAGGCAGGTGGAGAGAAGATAATGAAGCCCAAGCCAGAGTGTGTTAAATCTTGTGTGGAGAAAGTGTAATCCAGCGGGATTGCAAGTTAGGGAATCTGTGTGCTTTTTGGCAATCATGGAGGGAGAGAGGTCTAGTAGATAGATCAGGGGACCAGGAGTCAAGACTCCTTCCTGGGTTCTACTCCCAGCTATGGAAAGGAGTGTGGACTAATGATTATATTGGAGACTGGGAGTGAGGACTCCCGGGTTCTATTCCTGGCTCTGACACTAACCTTTTCTGTGAACTTTGCCAAGTCACTTACCCTTTTTGTGCCTCGGTTTCCCCATCTGTAAGATGATGCCAATGCTCACTTGTAAAACAGAGTATGTTTAGTTACTGTCTGAAGGTCTTGAAGGTCCTCAGGTGAAAGGTGCAAGTAGTTGAGAGTCTTATTGCATGGAGTAAGAATTTCTGGGCCCACCTGCAACCCACTAGTTATCGGCATGTTTGCACTGTAGATATTGAGACCACCACTTGTCTGAATTGATGGGTATAAAACTGAGGGGCTATATCCTTCCCTGGCCTATACACTCAGAAGCCTCGTTTATTTCAGTAGAATTGCCTAGTGAGTAAATCAGGGCAGTCCTTTATGCTGGATCTGTTTGCAGAGGCTGCCCCCAAGTGTCTGGGGCAGGTAGCTACCCGAGGAGCTTTGGGACGTTTTGTATTAAAAGTTTACACCGTGGGCCTAGCTGGACCTGGGCAGGTTTTCTATGCCCCTTTTCTTGTGTGCAAAGCACAGCTGACCCGACAGATTGATTGTATGCAGCCTTCTGGTCCTGTGAAGAGGGTGCAAGAAAGGCTGTGTCTATGTGTCTACCTGTTCCTTTGGCAAAGTTCTCAGGTGTGATAATCCTTTGTCAGCTGAGCTGACGGATAATTGCAGGGGTCCTGCTGGGAGGCAGGCAGCTTCAGCTATGCCCTGTGGTCAGGGCTTGTCAAGTCTGCTTCACATTGGTTCCCATGATCGTTATTTCTCCTCAGAGATCCTTAACCACTTGAGTGTTGCTTGGGGCCATCCTGCATCACGCTGCCCACACTCTTAACGGCTGTGTTTTGTGTTGCTTTATCATTGCACCGTGGAGGGCATTAGGAATGCCTGTAGAAGACAAGGCCACAAATTGCAGAGACAAAGCACTCGGAGGGTTAATCTCTCCTCCTCTCGCCCTCCCTGTTGGTCTTGGCCTCAGGTTTTGTATTTGTCTGCTGTGGTCTCTGTCAATAAGATAACTCAAAGTAGCCTTTGTGCTCCTTTAGCAGGAAGGGTGTGGAAAGTCTAAAAGGCAGCTGGCTCAGGTAGGCAGTGGAGGAGGAGGTGGAGGAAAAGGTGGTGGAAGGAGCTGGCTCACACAGAGAAAACTGCAGGTGGATTGATGGTGTCTCTTTTCCTGGGTGCAGAGGGAATAATGCATGATGCGAGGGGATGTGAGCTGCTTGGCGTGGTGTTAAAATTCCATTTCAGCTTCCTGTTGGGAGCTTTGTGGGGATCAGGTCAGTTCACAAATATAGTGGCTTTGCTGGCGAGAAGAATTAGCCACTCAAGAATTCATCTATTAGTTATGGCAAGGGGGAAAAACCCAGCAACCCAGGTTTATTTATCAAGGTGGCACCACGGTTTTTGCAGAGGACCAATATTGAGACCTTTGCATCCAGTTGGGAAAGGTATATATTTGTAATTGTCAGGAGTGAAGAGGGTTGCGAAACGATTACTATGAGCTGATGAATGCTCAGGAAGATGGGTGGGGCTTGGTTTTTGTCCAAGCTAGAGAGTTTGGAATCTAGATCCAGACTTTTCCAAGCTCCTGGGTGTTTGGTTTCAGGGCTTTGGTTCAGCTCATTCTAGAGATTCATAGCTGTTAATTACAGATCTAGATTCAGACCCAGAAGTAAAGGCTGCCCAGATCTCGGAGGTTTGTTTGTGAAGATGGGGTCTCTTATTGTGAAGATTGGTTAGTTGAATGTTACTAAAGGGCTTGGAAAAGTTTGGCTCTAGATTCCAAACTCTCTAGCTTATACACCCGCCCCCACCTTCATGATGCTATGCCCCATGTGAAATGGGATGGAAACCACCCTCTCTAGAGATGAGGGATTGTTTTTGGCTCTGTTTTGTACCCACTGAGTTTCTTGGGGGCTTGCTTGTTTTTGTTGGAGAGACATTTGGCTTCCCAGTTTCCTACACAGGGTGCTAGGCCCTCTGGTTTATCCTGTGGCACCTACCACTAGTCGCTATCTACATCCTTGTTTGAACAGAAGCTTCTTCATCAGACCAGGCTCTGCATATGTGTGTGCAATAAATGACCGATTAGGTTCCAAGCAGAGCCTGCCAAACCTCAAATCTGAACCAGTCTTCAGAGGTGAAAGGCTAGTGCTTTCATCTGCTGCTCTGTCTATCCCCATTGGGCTTAGTGTTCTTTTCCATCCACCTCCACCTTCTCCCTTCAGGGGTGGTCTCAGGAATTTGGCCCAGCTACGTGATCGGGGAGGTTAGCATTCCCCTCTCTTCTGGAAAAATGTTTATACCCTGCATCTGAAGTGCATTGCACAGGTGATCAAAAGAAGGCTGGTCGATCTATGAACCATCTCTGCAGATGGATAAAACCAAGCGGTTTATGTGATACTTCAGATGCGTGTGTGTGTGTTTTGTGCTTGTGTGGAGCTGTACTTTGTTCAGTGGCTGTTAACACTGCACGGCATCAGAGACTTGTGGGGCATAATTCATTCTGGGGTTCCATTTATCATTTCCCAGGGAGCACATAAAATAATGGCGGGTGGAAGGTGGCGGGGAGCTGAGTTAATAAAGAATAGAGAAAAACCCCGGGTGCTGGGAAACGTGCCATGTACAGTTCGAAGGGGGAAGGCTGAAAATCAGAGCACCCATTGGTAGCTCCTTGAATCCCAGTGGCGGTCCGGCTGGTCTTTGGTTAGCAGGTAGCTGTCAAACGCTGGGGACAAACTCTGAAGTCCTTCCTCAGGCAAAACTGTCCTCAAAGGCAATGGAAGTTTTTCCTTAAAAACTTAGGGAGGATTTCAGGATGTGCCTCTTTCCCAATGCTGCTGCTACTGCTGACTTTAACTCTGGGCCAGGCCTGGCACCCCTCAGCTCCTGCATTCCCCCCTTCCTTCTCTTGATCTTGAAGGGCTTCCTTTTCTCATCTGTATACCTGGGCCCTCTGTCGGGCTTTTTTGCACTCTAGCTCTCTTCTTTGCATGCCTCACCCCATTCCAATCCCTCCCAAGACTCAACCCCAGTGAACTCAGCATTCATCGCTTTCTGGCCTGGTCTACATCTGAGATTTACCCCCAAATTCAAACCAGTTTTCAAGCTGTCTGGGGCCATAGCCCAGACCAGGATCCAGGCGGCCTGGACTGGTTTGACTGAACTGATTTTAAAACCGGTTAGAATTTTCCCCAGCCCCTCCTTGTCTAATGCCATTTCTATCATTCCATCATGTGGTACATGTCGTCTAACTGGTGCATGTCTCCTTGTACCTGGAGACCCCAAACATGTTCTTCAAAAAACCCTTTTGGTTTATTTAGTTTCCCTCCCTGGTGGGGCAGGAGTCTGTGGACAGGTTTTAAAACTGCCTGCTGCAAACCAGCCAAGAGCTGTGTGCCAATTGCCCATTACCTCAGGTTTAAAGTGTCTCTTCCTATCAGAAGCAAAGCAGAATAAAGTGGCGCTCTCGTGCATTTTTCCCCCCTCCCTCCTACCCTCTCTAAATTTATTTCCATGCCTTGCCGCTTTCAATCTGTGTTTCCTGACCCTCTCAGTTCACCAGTCTCAGCTCCTGTAAGCCTGCAGCTCTGGATTTGGGAGGACGAGATGGGGTTAATATGGAATGCTTGGTTTTAACAGTATAATGTGTAACCCCATAATGACTTTAAATATTGATTATTTGAAGGCCATTAGCGCTTATTGTTAAAGAAAAGTCAATACTTTTTAAGCCTTGTGAACCATTTGTCTCCTGTTAAAGGACATATCAAATTTAGCAGCATGCAGTGCAAATCCCCTAATACCCTACACACAAGCCTCCAGCTGGCATCTATGATTTTTTTTTTTTTTAAAAAGAGGAGGAAGATGCTGTAACAATGCATGCAGAAGTGCTCTCTGTAAAACAAGGACAGGGCTTAACAAATGTAATTGGCAAGGGCTAGGTTCAGGTTCTCAGGGGACAGGGCTGTTACTCAGTGGTTTCTCAGTCCTTACTCTAGTGGGAATATTACCTGAGTAAAGGCTGAGGTGTAACTGAACAGGGATCTCAGGATTTGGCCCAAGGCTTTTATTTTCAATGTATGTGTTTCAATGGGAGCTCTGTATGCAAGGTGGCCTTGCTTATTGGCTTGGCTATGGATTCTTTCACCCCTGAGTCACTGATTCAGTATAATTCACTACTATCTGGCCTGTTTAGACATAAGTGGTGGGTCTCCCTCTAGGAGGTCTCCATATCCCCAAATCTGCCAGTACAATTGGTGTTAATTAGCATGCTTGCTGCCCTTCTTAGCTAGTCACCTCTCACTCTTGCAAGTGGCCCTTCGGGGTCAGGACTGGGGCCCAGGGCACATGGGAGGTTGCGGTGCCACGCCGTAGTTCGTGAGTACAGAGAGGATTGGGTTAGGGTAAGGGAGGGTTCAGAATGGTACTCCTCAAGAGCACAGCGTTCACTGCCGTGAGGTGTCACACTTCCTGACTTGCTTTGTGCCGAGGGCCCCATTAAGAAATGAGGACAGCAATTCACTGGCGGGGATGTTTCTTGGGCACCGTCTCCCAGTAGATGTGTGACGTCCTTCCTGGTATTTCCAGTTCGTTAAGGAGATACTAAACGGTGATCTCGCTACGGGGGCTCTGCTCCCCGATCATATGCATCGCACGTGTGATCTGTGGAACTGCACCAGGATGGACGCTACCGTCCTGATTACTCCAGCTGCAGAAGCTTGTTTTGCAGCATTAGATATTGTGAAGGTGATGGGGGGTACGTGCACCATACTGCCCTGCCCCTTAGCCCAGTTTTGCAGACTAAGTGAGCTATGGGCACGTAGGTATGTGACTCCAGTTCACCTTTGGCTCAGGAGTGGATGACAGCTGATGCGTAGAGTTGTGGCAAAGGAGAAGAGCTGTAAAGATTCAGGCCAGGTCTGTCCAGGAAGTCTGGAACCTCTGACTTCCCAGCTCTGATTTCAGAGTAGCAAAACTGGTTGCATAGCGGTACTAATAATGGGAGCGCCGATTGGGTCACAGTTCTTTCTCTCTGACCTCGCCCTGCTCCTCCTTCCCCTCTGTGGGTGTGACTTCCAGCCCACTGCCTAGCCCTAGCCCTAGCCCTTACTTACGGCCACAGACTCGAAAAACTCTGCAGAGTTCTGTTTACATTGCAAATGCTGCTGTTGTCTGGCCACCTCGCCTGACAGGACTAAAGCACTGTTCTGTGGCGTAGACAGGGCTCGGCCCTGTTTTTAAAATCTTTGGGCTTGTTCCCTGACTCAGATGCGTTTGTAGCATAGACAGGACCTGCCTCTTTAGCTGGAAGAACCCCCCCAAAGCTTACCCCACAGAGCCCTCTACAGCCTCTCCTTTAACAGTTCCCTGTAACTCCTGTGGCCTGGCATGCCTTGTAAGTTCAGATAGCAGCACCCTCAGGCACCGCAGGAACAGCTCCTCCCTCCTTCCCCAGGATTATTTCTTACCTCCATACCTCACACTGGCCAGCCCACGGTTGCAGGCGATCAGCGTGCCTGTAAAGGAAAGGAAGTGTGCTTGGCTTCTGGAACCGAGTGCATGATACAGAATGGGAACGAACGGGAAACAGCTGAGGGCAGGCGAAGGCCTCCAAGATCGAAGCTCGGCCCTGTAACGTGACATTGTGCTGCTGCGGAAGTGAGGGGCCTTTCATTTTGTAGTGCACAGCCCTGATCCCCACGGAGCCCTTCTTCATCCCTCTCGCATAGTGTCTCTTGCCAGCTAAAAGCAGGCGCCCCACGGCTCCCTTTGTTTCTAACCTTTCCTTGCGAGCTCTTTGTGCAGCCTGCACCTGGGGCTTATGCGGGGTGCCGGAGCCTAGTCAGACTCCCCTCTCCTGTCTTTATAAAAGGCAGGGAGGCCGCGCAATAGTTAAAAGCTACTTGATTTCCCAAATTGCTTCTTATAAAACGAACAGCACGTCTGCCAGGCTCGTCTCCCCATGATTACGGCTAATTACGATCGAACCAACACCTCCTAGCCCCCGTCATGCCGCTTTAATTGTCCGTTATTCATCTGCAGGCTGTCCGGGGTGGCAAAGCACTTGGCAGCCCAGCGACCGAGGCCTCAGCTAATTGTGAGGCCTCAGGGATTAGGGCAGGTGATTACACACTTCATGGTGTAATTACATAAGCATCGCTTGGCTGCTGCCCCGGCACTGAGCCGAAGGTCACGCGCTGCGTTACCTGAGATTAATTGGAGCTGCCACTGAAGCGCGAGGCGCTGGCGGAGCGGTTATACGATTAGCATTAACATTTCAACAGCGACGGATCGATCTGTGGCTCTCCTCCAGACACAGCGAGCTGTGCAATTAGTTTAGAGGAGAGCGGGGGGGTGGGGGGGAGAGAAAGGAGAGACAGACAGAAAAGGAGGGGCGGGGAAGGGCAGGAGACAGATAGACAAAAAGAGTGAGGGGAGAAAAGCAAGAGACAGGCGGGGAGGCAAAGACAGATGGGAATGGGTGGAGGCAGGGAGAGGGACGTCTGATTCAGGGAAATATTTCAATCCATCCCTTTTTGGATCTGCGTGCGTGTCACAGCATTGGTGCTGGCTGATGGAGGGATGGAGCCGTTTCAGGGAGATCTAGGGAGAGGAGAAGGAGACACTCCGCCCCCCTTCCCCTGCTGTTGGAACAGGTTTTGGAAATCTGGCGAAGCACAAAAAATGGCCATCGGCTGTAGCTGTATAACCAGAGTGATAACTCATCCTCTGCAGTGCTGGGGCAGGGAAACCCCCCTCAACACACACACACACACGCATCCCGCCCCTTCGGTTCAAATGCTTTGTGTGGGTGCTTGTGCATTGCACTGTCACACACGCACTCGTCACACTCCCCACCCCCGTCCCCTCCTGAAGTCTTTTTTGCGGGAAGATGTTGTAAAATGAAAATAAACAGCACAGTGCCTGGCTTTGCCTTTCGATGCCCCGGTGAAGGTAATAATGTTCTAAGTGGCCATCAAAGGGAATTAAGAGACACGCAGCCGGAAACCAGAGATTTGCTTGCAGGCTTCCCAGGCAGATTTGACTAATGGAAGAGACCTTGGCTCCTATTTGCTTCCTGTGGGCTTTACCTGGCCTGCTCTCTGGTTGTGTCTCCTCCCCCTACCTTCCACTTCGGTTACTATTAGCTAGAGTTGGGCTAAGGCCAGTGTGCTGTATTGTCATCCTGCATCACATTGAGGCATGGGACCCCACCCTGGCTCTGCCGAGGCACCTCTCCGCTCACCCGCAGCGCCCCCTACCATGCCAGCCCTCTCTCCGGCTCTGCCAACCCACTTCAACACTCACCTGCAGCACACTCCTCTAAACCAGAGCTCTGCCAATGCACCTCGCCTCCGACCTGCAGCAGCCCCTTGTCTCCAGAGAAGAGGCTGCCAGTCGTACCGTGCAGGGCAGGGGTTGGATAACCATTAGGGTCCTCACTGAGACCCCCACCCCCAAAAGTATAAAATATCTTTTCACTTGTAACGTAGTCCAGTTTTAACCGAGGTTTGCTGAGGTGAAAGACGAGTGCTTACACGGTGCTGTCCTGTGCACCCCTTGCCCAGCCAACTCCCAGCGTACGTCGCGGTAGAGCCAAATCTCTCGGAGCGGGAAGCTGGGAAGCAGGTGGGATCTGTTTCATTCCCCTGCATACAGATTTGTATCGTCTGCTCCTCTTTTATCCCCTTCGTTTTTTTCTTTATCAAGTTTTGCAAATAAGAACGAAATTCAACCAAAAACCTGCCAGCACGGATAGCCTCCAGAGTCTCCATTCGCGCCGCGGGTCAGTTCTGGGAACGAGTGAGATAGCAGTGGGTATGTGGGTAACAAAGGAGCCAATGCCGGGAGCTGCTGTGTCCACCTCCTCCCCACCTTTGACACCTGGATACTGTGAGCTCCCCCACCAAACTTCCGTTCACATCAGGGCCTGTGAGACCCTGAGTGTCTGCGCTTGGCTCCGTATGGGTGCTGGCCCCATGAGCATCAATGACACTCAGCTCAGCGGGGACAGAGGGCTCACGTTCCCTGTGAGATTGGGGCGGATGGTGCTGGTGGCTGCTCAGTGGGAAAGGAATGGGCAACTCCTGGCCTGACCCTCCTCCGCTCTGCTTTGTTTTAATTCATCAAATGTTGTGTTTTCTTCACTCTGTGGCCATCACAAAGCAGCAGCCTCTGTGGGGCCGGAACAGCTGGCTGGGAAACCCATGGTCAATGGGAATATCGGAAGCTTTTGGAGGAGCAGGGCAGGAGAGGGAATGGCAGAGCCAACTGTCTGTCAGAGTGCAGCATTTGCACACCCACGTGCTGGTGTGAGCACCCGGGTCCAGCCAGCAGGAGTCTCACGGCGAACTCCTTTGTCTCAAGGCAAGCAGAGTTTTTGAGCCATCTGTGTAGCATCCTGGAGAGCATTCCCTCTTGGTCACTCACACAGCAAGTGTGGGCCTGCTGCTCGGCTGCATCTATCTCTAGGGGGATCTATCTCTGATCGCTCTCTCTCTGCCCTTAACTCGGGCACAGCTCCCGTTGGCTTCAGGGAGAGTTTTGGCTACAGCTCATTCTGTAATGTAATGTCCTTGGGGCTTTTACAAACCAGTAAGACACAGCTTCTGTCCCAAAGACCTTATAGCCCAGCTCAGGCACGTACAAACAAGGGAAAGGGGTGCAATTATTGTGTGTGTGAGAGAGAGAGAGAACAGACCTAAAGAGAGGGACCACTGTGCATGAGACAGAAGGCGCATTTACGGGGTGGCATGCTGTTGAGCAATGAGGAGTCAGGTTCTAATGGTGGCAGTTTGCTGGCAGACCAGCCTGTATCAGTCTCACTTAGAAAGTGGCTGAGCTAGAGGCTGTCCTTTAACATGCAGGTGTCTTTGTACAGGTGTGCCCCAGCTGTGCTTGAGGAGGGGTGTGTGTGTATGTCAGAGAACATACAGCCCAGCATGCAAGCGCGCCCGCTGAGCTAAGCTCACACTTGAATTGCTGCGATCAGCACCGAGCAGTGCTAAATCTCTACATCTCTTCCATTTTCTTTAGGGACATGTCCCACCCACCGCCTCTGCTGTCACCCCAGAATGCCCCCCACATTGCGCTAGGGCCTCACTTGAGACCTCCCTTCCTGGGGGTGCCTTCAGCTTTGTGCCAGACTCCAGGTGAGTGTATGGGTGATGGTCCACGCGGTGGGTGGGAGGAGAGGGCTGTGTTGTAGCTCGTTGCCACAGCCCTGCCTTGGGAGCATCCCCAGTGGATGCAGTGGTGGGTGCTTTGCCCTCTCCCATGGCTTCTGAATGCACCTCATGTGGCCATTCAGCTGCTCCGGCCCGTATAGAAGGGAGCAGGCGATGCCATCTCCCTGGTCCCTTTGGTGTGTCTAGCCCCACAGCAGTGCTAGCAGAGAGCAAGACCTGCCTCACAGGGGGACGGGACAGGCTCCTTGCACCCCCTGTGCAGTAGGCAGCCGCAGCCTGGTGCAGAGAATGGGGGATATGTGCCTATTGCATTGTGCAGCCTGAATGAGGCAGAACAGCAGAAATGGAATCAGCTACGAAGTCACCCTGTGGGAGCGTTACAGGAAACCTTTTGGCATAGCTAGGGTCTTGTGAGCCGCAGGAAATCACATCTGTGTTGCTCACTGGGATTGCAGCAAGGACAGTTCCCCCATCGTGGAGAGGGATCTCTCAGAGGGAGCAGTTCTGTGGCCCTTCACTGCACAGCTGGCCCCGCAGAGAGTGAGTGCTGTGTAACCCTGCATCTGTCATGCTTTCCCCTGCCCACAGGTTACGGGTTTCTGCAGCCGGCACAAGCAGAGATGTTTGCACGGCAGCAGGAGATGCTGCGGAAACAGAATCTTGCCAGGTATGGAGCGCTGCCCCAGAGGAGCTCCCTGCATCTGAGCCTGCCTGTGCTTTGGGCTAGATTTCCATCCCCTTTTGGCCTTCTTCCTCACCGCAGTCAGAATAGGGTGTGACCTTGGTGCTATATGGGCAGCCCGGGGGAAGGAAGCCCTCCCTCTCCAGGACAACAGCATAGGCAGCAAGAGTGCGAGCTTTCCCCCCGCAGGCAGAGGGCCTAGTTCGGCCCTCACGCCCATCCAGTGCTTGGCGTCTCCGCTGAGACTACCATTGTGCAGGTGGTTTTTCTGATTGGAACCCCTTGGATGCAGCCTGAGACTGCCAGACTCATGACACTCAGGCATCTAAGGAGTGAGAAGGTGAGAGCTTGTGGTGATGCCTGCTGGGTTTGAACCCGTGACGTAGAGGTGAAAGGCTCTGTACCCCATTACCAGCACCTCCCAAGCAGCCAGCCCTGCTCCTAGGAACTTGACAATGAGCCCGGTTCGCAAAGGGGAGGGTGGAATCCGGACTCCCTGCCTTCAATTGTGCAGCAGAAATAGTGCAATGTCAGAGGGAGATTAACTGAAACAATACAAGGGTGTGAAAACCACCGGCACACCAAACTCGGCCTTAGACCCTTGAGCTCCGAAGCTGCAGCTGCTAGTGAATGAGGAGTTGACCTTCAAACCCAACTCATTTTTCTCTCCCTGTTCAGGCTTGAGATGTCGGCCGAGATCATCCGCCAGAAGGAGCTGGAGAATCTCCATCGGCAGAGGCTACTGGCCGGCGACCCGCTGAGCCTGCACCCGGGCTTGCCCCAGGACCACCCGGCCTTGCGGAACATGCACGACATCCCCGAGGGGCACCCTCTGCGGGACGAGCTCTCGCGGAGGAACGCCATGCTCGTGCTCCGGCACAACAACACGCCGCTGCTCTCGCTGAACCACGGGGTGCCCAGCACCACCCCGCCCAAGGAGCAGGGCCGGAGGGGGAGCCGGAAATCAGTGCACCACCGGGCCGAGCCTCCAGGCCTGCACGAGGCCAAGGAGCTTGCCGAGCCCCGGGCGCGGGATGGCGTGCCCGACTGCAACGATGAGGAGATGAAAGACTCGGAGAGCGATGCTGAAGTGAGCGACGAGAAGCCGGAGAGCCTGAAAGCTGAGAGCAGCAGCTCAGCCAGTGAACTCAAAGAGTGCAAAGAGACAGGCAAGGTCTACGAGGGGGCCAAGGAGCTGAGTGAAGTGGCTTCCGGCCAGAATGCCCCCTGCAGCTCCTCAAGCACTGAGTCACCCAGCCACCTGCTTGGCCAAGGCATCAATAAAAATGAGGTGAAATACCTCCCTCCGGCCTCCATCCCACCACCTCAGCCGCTGCCCTTCGGATTCCCTTATACGATGAGCCCCTATTTCCACGCAGGTAGGGTGAGAGCCTCATAGCTATGGGGGGACCGGCATGGGAGGGGGTCTTGGCAGAGTATCGGTTTTACAGGATGTGAAGAATGGGCGTGCTAGTCTATTCACGGTGCATCCGTCTCTGTGGGGTTTGAGCATCTACAGTTAAAACAAAAAAAATTAATGTCAGGGGCCCGGCTTGAAACAATAGAACTCAGAGGTCATAAAGAGACCACTAATTAACCCAGAGATCGTACCAGGCTGGGGTGAGCCACAAACCCGTGAGAAGGGAAAATACTAGACCAAGGTAAAAGTGGACCTCGGATGGTGCAGCAGTTAGGAAGAACATAAGAACGGCCAGACTGGGTCAGACCAAAGGTCCATCTAGCCCAGTATCCTGTCTTCCGACAGTAGTCAGTGCCAGGTGCCCCAGAGGGAATGAACAGAGCAGGTAATCATAGAGTGATCCATCCCCTGTTGCCCATTCCCAGCTTCTGGCAAACAGAGGCTAGGGACACCATCCCTGCCCATCCTGGCTAAGAGCCATTGATGGACCTATCCTCCATGAACGTATCTAGTTCTTTTTTGAACCCTGTTATAGTCTTGGCCTTCACAACCTCCTCTGGCAAGGAGTTCCACAGGCTGACTGTGCATTGTATGAAGAAATACTTCCTTTTGTTTGTTTTAAGCCTGCTGCCTATTCATTTCATTTGGTGACCCCTAGGTCTTGTGTTATGAGGAGTAAATAACACTTCCTTAATTACTTTCTCCACACAAGTCATGATTTTATAGACCTCTATCATATCCCCCCTTAGTCGTCTCTTTTCCAAGCTGAAAAGTCCTAGTCTTATTAATCTCTCCTCATACGGAAGTGGTTCCATACCCCTAATCGTTTTTGTTTCCCTTTTCTGAACCTTTTCCAATTCCAGTGTAGCTGAGATTCAAAGTGGGAGACCATAAATGTGACTGAAGGAGAATTCTTGCCCCCTTGGGTATGTAAGTGTGCATGGTTGGAAGCTGTGGGCTGAGCAGTTGATGCTGAGGCGTTTGACTGGGTATTGGCAAAGCTAATGACACGGTGATAGAAAAATGCCATGCTGTGTTGGGCTGTATGGAGAAGCATGACGTCCTCACAGAGTAGAGGGGATAGTCTACGCGGAGTTGGCTGGACCTTATTTGGAAGCCTCCGTTCAAGGCAGACATTGATAAATTGGAGAGGGCTTCAGGGCAGGGCAGCAAAGATGATTAAGGGCTTGGAGGGATTGACCTGCGAGGGAAAAGGCTAGAAGAATTAAATATGTATAGCTGGGCTAAAAGATAACCAGGCTTGTGGAGAGGTGGGATCCAGGAGCCACCTCTCAGTATTTGAAGGAGGTGCAAGGATTGTCTGGGGTACTGTAGGAGACATGCCCAAATGTAACAGGACAGAGATGAGCAAGGGAAAGCTTTTTAGGGTGAACAGGTGAAAAATAGACCCATGGGACAATCTCCCAAAGCCCATCGCTCGAGGTACAGTTCAACATACTGCTCAGGAATGTACTGGAGGAAGCAATCCTCTCTGGCAGCTGGTTTGGGGCAGCCTGGAGTATCTGCTAGGTCTTCGTCGTCTCTACATTCCCTGTATTTCCATAGTTTGATGAGAGGGAAATATAGAATTAAGGCTGCAGCTCCCTCCGTCCCATTGTGCCTGGGGCATCTCCGAATGCCAGGCAGCATTACCTCTTGCATGTGGATCCATACCTTTTGGACAGAGATTCAGGAGCTCCCCAAAACAGTGATTCCACCTCCTTGGCCAGCCTCTTGCCCTCGAAAGTCATATGTTGTCACCTGATTGTGTTCCCATGGCAACCACCTGTATACCTCAGAGATATCTCTGATGTGTTGTTAACTTTAAGCTTCAGCGAGGAAACTCAACAGAGCTGGGGCTGTGGATTTACCCCAGCTCTCTGCAGATAGGCAGGAGCATGTCAGGACAAAGCGGAATGGTATGCATGTAGAGATGGGTGTATTGATACTTAGGTCATCATCCCACCAAGAGGCATCAGAGTGGGTGACTCTCCCCCCCACCCCCACCCCAGCTATACGTCCTCCATCAGGAACATCAGCTTTGTCCACAGCAAGAAACCGCAGCTCCTCTGTGGTTATCATGTGCCCGGCTGACCCCTGTTCCGGCAGAGAGGGGGATGGGTTTGGTGAACCCTTGCCCCCGCGACCTTCCGATGCCTTTCCAAAGGAGAGGAGCCGGTTGTTTGGAATCCAACCGGTCTCCCCCCCTGCAAGGTTTAACGGGGTCACGCACGTGTGATAGAGCTGGTCACTGAGGTGACTGCCAGCCCGCGGGAAAGCACGTTCTCTCTGTCCCGTGTACGGCTCTTAAAATGGGCTCTGCATCCTGCAGCATGTGGAGGGAGGGGCCCACCACCGACTCACTGATGCAACATGCAGACCCATGAGTAAAGGACGTCCCAGTGCAAGGTGGGACTTGAACTGCTAGCTCAACCCAGAACCAAAGAGATGCATAGTCTAATGCCTTAGTTGAGCACTTAAGAGCTAGATGCTGCATCCTGTGAGAGTCGGGGGGGGGAGGCCTCCTTCTTTATAAATGAATGAACTGGGCAGGATGAGTGCGGCTGCCCTTCACATGTGGGCCATTCGGGAACACCATCCAGCCAGAAGAAGGAAGCAATTTCTCTGACAGGCAGGTGGCCAGGATAACTATCCCTACTGCTTCCAACAGATGAGGCTTCCTCATGGGAGTCTTCCCCTCGCAGTCATTTAAAGGGGGATACATGGTTCTGTGCTCTGGCCACCCCATGTGCAACCCCACAGAGCAGGGTGTGGATTGCAGTCGGGAGTCCACTCCCATCAAACTATCAGAAACTAGAATGTGCCCTGTATTATTACTACTTATGATCAGGACCCCGTTTAAAGTGACCCATCCTCTTTCTCAGGCTCCTCCGGTTTCGGGGACCATTGCTGTGTTCGATTGCAAGAGGGTTCCCTTGCTTTCAGCTAGCACCCCATGTATTATTATGAAAGTTGTGAATGGTGTTGCATCAGCGGCCGCAGCTGAGATCAGGACCATGTTGTGCTAGGCACTGATCAGACACATAGGGCACGTCTCTACGGAGAGTTAGCGCACGACAGGCTGGGGAGTAAATCTACAACCCTCTACTCTGCCACTTTCTACCTGGCCGTATGGACCCTGTACTACCATTTCCGTAGTGCAGAACCAGCAGTAGATCAGCGTGCACTATGGAAGTTTTAGTGCACGGTAGCAGGGGCCACGTAGTGACTGTGTGCATGGCAAGTGCGGCGCTGTAGATTTACACCCTAGCTTGCCGCACAGTAAGTGGCCATATAGACGAGCCCATAGGAAGAGTCTATCCACATAGACAAGACAGGTCCGGGGGGGGGGGGGGGGGGGGCAAACTGAGGTCCAAGGCCACACTGCAGGTCAGCAGGGGAGTTGGGAATAGAACTTATGTCTCCAGAGCCCCTGGGCAGTGTCCTGGACCGTGCTATCTCTCACACGTCTTTATGCTACAGGTGTTTTGGGGCGCTTTGATTAACCCGGGTCCGAGTAGCATGACCACAGATTGCCCAACAAATGGCCCGACTTGGCCCCAGGAGGAGTTTGTGCCAGAAAAACAGACATTCTCTTTACTCTTTCCTGTCCATGGGCTGTTCTTGTCACTCACAGGGGCCGGAGGATATGCTGGACGCTGTGGTGAGGAGATACAGACCCTGTCCCAAGGAGCTGACAATCTAAAGAGGCCAGTAGCATGACAGACCCCAGAGGATGGGGGAGAAGGGAAAAGAGATGGCTGGAGTCTCAAACAGAACAGGGAGGGCTCCTCTCTTGCTTTGGAGGCAGAGAACTGGTTTCTGTCCCCGATGACAAAAATATTGACGAGGCAGCCGGAGTTTGGTCGATTCCCTGAGCCGCCTCCTGGGAATCTGGCAGCTGCCGGATGACCTCATCTCTTCAAGGTTTCAGCGGAGTTGTGTTCTCGCGCCCCCCTTCCCCCCCCTTTCTACTGGAAAAGGTGAAGGATGGAGTGTGCGGGAGGCTAAAATCCTTTTATTGATCCGCAGTCTGGAGAGCAATTAATGTGAGCCTTCCAGTGCTGCTTCATGACCCGAGCCCGCAGTGGTGGGTGTGTGTGGCGGGGGTGGGGGGCGGAATGGGAGAGTGATAACAAGACTGATTAAACCCATCTGTGTGTTGGCTTCTGGGCCTGTTCTGAGCTGGGGAGGGGGAGGGACGGGCGAGCTTTGCTGCTGATGCTCTTGGCCTGATCAGACGCCTGTGCAGAAAACAGGGTCTGGCTGTCGGGACTGAGGCTCTGTTGGCAGTGAGGAGAGGCTAGATCCTGCACTAGCTGACAGGCCTGCTGTCTGGGCTTACACATGTCCTAGTGCTAATGCCCAGCTCATGCCCAGTGACACCAATATCCGTGTTTGTTCCCCTCCTCTCAGACTGCAGTGCTGGGGACTGAGAGCCTGTATTGTCTCCAGAATAGGTACGGCACGGGCAACTCCACTGCAGTCCCCCCTCCACTGCCCTGTCAGCCTGTGTGCCTCAGCTCTGCCCTGTGGAGACTCCTGTTTCTGGAAGGGATGGGTAGTTCAGTCTCCAGGACCCTGGGCCTTTCTACCACAGCTGCCCAAAAAGTTGTGGGGTGGGGGGAGGATTATTTAATACCAGCTGGCAGGGGGGTGTTTTTCTGTGGGTACCTGTCCACAAAACCCTGGCAGGGGATGATGGTTTTCACCCTCCTCCAAGCTATGGTCCCATCTGGTGAAATGCTCTGTAATCCGTTATCAGTCCCTTGGCTCATTATTCGTCACTCAGTGAGAGAAGAGGAGCCTGGCTGGGGACAGATGCTGCTGTGTCCCCACTGTCTAGCAATATCCAGCAATGTGCCGTGACCATCAGAGGGAGCTTCCCTTATAGACCTTT
Organism: Lepidochelys olivacea; assembly: GCF_965140295.1. Taxonomy (NCBI): domain Eukaryota; kingdom Metazoa; phylum Chordata; order Testudines; family Cheloniidae; genus Lepidochelys; species Lepidochelys olivacea. The sequence continues at coordinate 21,343,448 of NC_140428.1, forward strand.
GGAATCGATTCCTTATCATCCTTCTATTAACAGCCCCAAAGGTGGGTTTGTACAGTCATGTCCTGAGATCTAGCGGGCTGTGCAATAGCTTCTCTAGGGAAGCAAATGGGGGGGGAAGCGGGTAGGGGCTGTCTTGGGACATTTACAATTAGGCTGATCACTGAGTTAGTTGAAATCCACGAAGCTCTGGGTGTTTGCCACCTCCACAGAGCAGGTTCTCTGGGGGAAGTTGGGGCCCGGTTGCAATCAGCAGGAGTTTTAATACTGGCTTCAGTGGGGCCAAGATTTCAGCATCTCTCTCTTAACTTCTGTGCTATAGAAATGCTAATAGGTCGGAGCCCAGTGTGCTGGTATTTCCCCTATTTTTCAAGAATGCTTCCACCCATCAGCGGGAGTGTTTTCCTGGTATAGATGGGGAGGGGAGGCAGACCTTTGGAGATCAGTGCTTTGGCGATACTAGCTTTCTCTGTGTGTGGAAAATATTACTTGTTGCCCTAGGGCAGGGCTGCTCTTGCCCTGAGTCCTGGAGACAGCAGGCTGACTGCGTGCATGGCTGTGGGCATGGAGGGATAAAAAAATGGATGGGGAGAGGGCTGCCTGGCAGGACTGACCTTGGGCTCAGCTCCGTTAGTGATATCAGCAAGGCCACAAATAGAGCCGACGGGCTCAGTACATCTCTCCAATTCTACCCCAGGAATTGTAGGATCACTGGCAGGCGCTGGCAGGAGGGGGAGAGGGGGAGGGATTTCCCCAAGAGTTACAGCAAGACTTACTAGCCCTGTCCCCTGACATCAGCCCTTCCACTTGCGAACAGAGCTGAATGTGACCTTATCTCCATAATCTCTGGTAGGGCTCTGGAGATGGCCTTTGGCAGGCAGGTACTGCCCAGCCTCCCTGTGGAGTCTCGGGCAGCGCCTGAGGCCAGGCCTGGCTGACTGACTGGAGAAGGCTGTAGTCCTTGGCTTGCCTTTGGAAGAAGGAAGTACCTAATTTTAAAGCCGTTGGCTGTTGCAGTCAGATTCCCTCAGAGACGCTTGCTCCGGCTGCAGATGGAGGCGTCTTGCCCATGTGTCGGCTGTGCCTGGAATAATTGAGTTCAGTGTCACTTCCTCTACTTACCGAGCTGCAGCCGCTTTCCCAAAAAAGGAGGGGAAAAATCAGCCATCCCCGTGTCTCGCTAGCTTCACTGTAAACAGCTGGGAGTTTGGGTTCCAGGGCAGGGGACAAACCACGAATGAAAATGATAATGTAACTAAAGGAAACTCGTCTGTCTGTCCACCCGTCTTCTAGTTGGGAGGGAAGGGAAAATGCTGCTCCTCCAGCCATGTCCCAAACCCCTTTGGGTCCTTTCCCCCCTCCAGTCTCCCTGCAGCATGGGAAAGCTAGTCATTTCCACAGATGCCTTTGTAAAGGGGGATGAAAGTTCAGTGAAGCCCAGGCTCTCGCTGACTGGGAGGAGAAGGGGGTAAAGTAGATCAGAGATCTACGTCTGGAGCATGTGGCGGAGAGTCAAGGTTCTATCTCTGGCTTTTTCACATCGCTGGAGGGACCCACTGGGCTTTTGAAGGCCTCAGGATGGCATGTCATGGTGCCACTGGACCCTCTGCAGAGTGTAGCTGGCAGAGAGCCCCGCTCTGTGGGACAGGGCATGTAATTCTTGCCCTTGCTGTGAAAGGGAGATTGCAGTGGGGGACAGGGGCTGAGGATAGGAGCCAGGGTTTAGATTCTGATCTCCACTCAAGAGTCAGGGAGAAGCTGAGGATCCGTGACCTGGGCTGTAAGGTCTCTGGTGCAGGGACTGTCTTTTTGCTCCGTTTTTGTACAGCCCCTAGTACAATGGGGTCCTGGCCCATGTCTGGGGCCCCTAGGTGCTACAATCATACAAATAACAATAAAATGGCCCATAAGGAGCAAAGCTCTGTGGATTCCAGTCCTCCATGTGGCTGGAGGACAGGACAGGGGATACTCAACCCCTTCTCATCCCCCCACTCCACACCTCTTCAAAGGGGTCAGGAGGGAGACAGACAATTCCAGCCCCTTTTTCATGTGGACGGATGTGGCTGAGGACGATGCCCAGCACCAAATGGTCCAGAGGATGCTCTGAAACCTCCACAACAGATCACCTGCATATCACGTCACTTCCAGTTATTGGTTGGCTCATGCCCTGAAGCATGAGAGTTGATATGAGAGTTTTACCCTCTCCAGTGTGACTGTTGATGTTCTGATTCCTGTAAATATCCAGTCCTTTTGAGCATCCTCCTGAGCTCTTGGCCTCAGTGGTTGCATAGGCGTTGAGTTCCACAGGTGAATAAGGTGTTTTCCAAACGAGTATTTTCTGTTATCAGTGGTAAATACGTGGGCGGTCCCCTTGCTCCTCTGTTGTGATCCAGGTGAAGCTGGAGTTGCCTGGCTGGTTTTCTCTCCATGGTTTCTCATTCTCCAGACCTCTGCCCTGTTCCACTCTGGGCTCTAGTCCAGCTCTCTCCTTCCATGTTCATCCCATGCTGTCAGGCACTGGGAAGCAGGGAAAGTTCTGCTCTCCTCTTCTGGGATTGGAGCGCTCTCTCTGTCACCTTCCGGCCCTGCTGACAGAGCTGGGACTCGAACTGCTCTTGCGTTTCGGAGGATTGACTTGCCTGCGTGAACCGCACCATGCTCGTCTCAGAGCTCCAGTGAGGTTCTTTGGGGTCACCTCCCCATCCAGCTAGACTCTGCTCCAGCAGAGAGAAGGGGCGATATGCATTTAAACCATGGCGACGGGTGTTAGGCAGCCGGCTGTTTTGGGCTCAGGGGATTTAAAACAAAGGTTTGTTCGTAAGGGGTGAAAATTCTCTCCTCGACAGCAGCTCCAGCCAAGCAGCAGGCTGCCGGGGCCGGGTGTGGGGGCTTGTTATCATTTGGAGCACGTAGCGGGGAGAAGGGCTGGGGGAGAGAAACTCCCAGGGCAGCCGGAGTTTTTCCATTTTGTGGTGCGTGTGGAGAAATACACCTTCGGGGGGCATCTCTCCCCTGCCCCCCACCCCCCTTTGCTGCAGCTGAAGAACATTAAACACATGAAAAACATTAGAGGGGATTTTCCCCTCCCTCCTGCCCCTCCCCCCCAAACACCTTTTCCGAGCGAGGGACCTCCAGGAGACAGAGGCCCATGAATTGACCCTGCCCAGCATTTTAATTGACAGGCCATTAAAAATGGATGTGTGGCTAGAGAGAACTATTCAGATCGCAGGCCTGTTGCTATCCGTATGGGATTTTAATGATTTATGTTTCCTTCTCCTCCCCCTTCCCCCCCGCCCCAAACAATCCAGGCGCCATGGGAGGTCTGTTCTTGGATGGGGAGGAAAGCCCTGCGCTGGAAGACATCAGCAAATGGACAGTGGAGGATGTCTGTAACTTTGTGGGCAGTTTGTCTGGCTGTGCCGAGTACACTCAGGTAAATTCACAGCAGCTTGGGAAACATTTGGCGGGGGTGGGAGGGGAAGGGAAAGGGGGAGGGAGAGAACTCGCTCCAGCTCTTCCCCCCCCCCCCCAACCCCTGCAATCAATCAGAGCAAATGTGGTGGAATATTTAAGAGAGCCCTGCAGGGCTGTCAACTGTCTGGCTTTCCTGTTTTCCTACAGGATTGGGGCTTAACCGCCCTGCTGCCAGTAGATGCCCCCAGGGCATGGAGGGGTGTATATGTGGCTCGCAGTCAGGAAGGTGGGAGAGGGGGAGGTAGAGGGTGGCTGCTGCTGGGTGGATTACAGCTAGCAACTCCCCGCCTTGGGAGAGAGTGTGTGGAAGTCGGTAGTGTCCCACAACCAACCCGAACACAATGCTGGCTTTGTGCCAGGCTGGCCTGGGGTGTGTTATAACGAGGGACTGGGTACTGGGTTTGAGTGCCGTTCAGAAGGGCCTTTTCTCAGGGAGCGCCAGGAGCTGGAAGCCTGTGGCATCTTCACCAGAAGGCAGCACCGGGTTGGCCTGATTGTTTCTCTCTGGTGCCTAACAATAGCTCCGCCTCCCTTGAGCACTGTGCCAGCCGGGTGCCGAGGTAAAAAGCCACTTGCCACCAGTGGTACAGCTGGGCCAGACTTTGGCCTCCAGAGAGTGCAGTTCAGATTCCACTGAGGTCAGACGGTCTCATCTTAACGCTCGGCAGCACTGAGTGATCTCCGCTCCAGCGAGGGCTCACCGGCTGCGGGTGGTGGGGAGCGCTCCAGGGGCAGAGCTCTGGGAGAAGGGGAAGAAGCTGTGAGAGACCCCTCCCTCACCCACTAAATTAATTGCCACACAGAGTCGTTTTGTTTGTTTGTTTTTTAAAGCCTTTTGCAGTGGGAGCAATGCATCCATCGATGGGTGCTGCAGGGTTCATAAAGCCGCTCAGTGTGAGGCTGCTAGGTGGGACACGAAAAACAACCCTGCTTTTTGGCTCCCACGGCTGTTGAAGTCCATTATAAATACCCCATTGAGCGCATGCACGAATAGCAAATGCAGATTCCTGAGCTGTCTGGGACAGCTCTTTAAAGAGGGCACAGTGTGCTCAGGAGAGAGAGAGTGACAGAGATGGGGGCTGGGGATGAGAACTAAGAGAGGTTTAGCTCAGGAGACTCCAGCTCCTCTTGGAACACTCAGCACTCAGAGAAGCACTCAGACAGGGAACACCGGGGAGATCCAGGCACTAAAATGCAGCTCCTAAGGGGAAGAGGGAGAGAGGACATCAAGGGAATCGAGCTTAACAAAGACCGCCCCCTTGACGCACAGAAAGTGAGAGGGGGCAAGTCTGGGGAATCCAGTTGACTGGAGCCCGTGGGGAAGCCACCGCTTGGAAACGATCCGCTTTGTCCACTTGCTTCTGAGCTGCCTGAAAACTGATTTTCAAAAGCTCCCTCCCGTCCCCCCCTAGCTCCCGGAGCATCCGGCATCCCTGCCTCTCCCTGAGCCATTCCGGCCAACAACCACACAGCTGAGCTGCTGCTCAGAGTGTAATAACGGTCCAGCAAGTGACCTTTCCTGCAACGGCTTGATCCCCAGCCAGTGTGAGAAAGCCAAGGCCCGGCATTGGCGTTGCTCCGGGGAGCAGGCCTTGGGAGAGCAGCTCAGGCGGCTGGCGTGGGTTTCGGGCTCTTTCGTTCTCCGTGGGTTGCAATAGTGCTGCACGTTTTCACAGAGAAAAGATCTCCTTAAAGATGGTCCCCTAGGGGAGGGGGAATCTGGGAGTCGGGCTTTGCCGTTCATTATGGTGGCCAGGAAGCAACGCCTCCCTTCCCGCTCTCTGGGGTGGCTGGCCGCGGTGCGTTCACTGCATAGTCTGTCCTCCTGTGCCCCCGAACCGTGGTGTTAATCTCATTCTGACAAGCTTCATTAAAACCACCTGTGAGCCTGGTGCTTCCTCAGAGCCAGCAGCTGTGCCTGCGAGAGGGCGGGTCTGACAGAGATGGGGGGCCTGCGAGTGTGTGAGAGAAGAGGGGGCTAGGACCGAGAGTGGGGCTTGAGAGAGCAGGGGAATATTGGGGGTGACGGAGAAAAGGAAGCGGTGGCCGGAGGGTGTGTGAGAGAGACAGGTTTTCATGTCTGGCGTGGGGAAGGGAAGGGCCGGGGGCGTTGGTGTAGAAAGCAGGCAAGGGATGCCTGGGGGGAGAGGAGAAGTCAGAGGGCAGGATCGGGAATGCGTGTACTAGTGAGGCGGGGAAGGGGGTAGGTTTCGGGGTGGGGGAGTGTGTTAAACCAGCCCAGATCTGGGGTAACTCACTGGTGGGAGTGGAATTCCTCCATAACAGAGCAGAGGGTGACCCCACCGCTGCAAGTGTTGAGGTAGGTAGGAAAAGTGGAGAAATCCTGAACACATGCACCTTGCCAAAGACTCGGCCATTTACACCTCCCAGTGCTCCCTGCGTGCCTCGGGACAGAAAATCCATAGGTGACTGATGGCCTGGCTCAGCAGCACTCTCGGCGCTGAGCAAACCCGAGCCCTGTCAAATAATGGGGCTCACGGTAAACAACCCCAGCATCCCCTCGCAGCGTCCTGGCTGGCACACAGGGAGTTAAACAGCTGAGGCTTTTGTCGTTCATCATGGTTGTGTGCTTAATAGGTTTTTACTGTGTGAAAAATCCAGCGTGCAGGGGTGCTGCAGAGCTGTCTGCGTTCTCTCCTCCCAAACCACAACTGCTGGGGAGGTCTGGCACTGGCCCGCACTGTGCTCCCACCAGGAAGCCCAGCAAGAGCTTGGCAGTGACGCTGTGCATTCGGGAACATGTTTCAGAGACACCAAAAAGTAACATAATTGAAAACAAAGTCGTCCTTCCCAGTCCCGATCTCCATCAGTGTCCATCTTTGTGTCCCCCACCTGGTGAAGTTAGGCCTCCCAGTATGCTAGGGTTAGGTCTTTGGGGGGCAGAGAGCTGAGCAAGGGAGCCTTTTGGCTCCTGGCCATGTTGGCTCTGTAGGAGGGAAAGAAATCGGTCTATCATGTTTCGCTCGGTCAAAGAGCAGAAACACACACCGCAGCCATCAAGAGCAGCTTTGCAACAGCTCAGCTGCCTCAGCCCCCACTGCTCTCCAAGGGGCTGGTTCTGCGATGCAAGACACAGCTGAAAAGGAACCCACTCGAGCAAACTGGAAGCCCCCCTCCCTTGGCTGTGCTGCCCTAACAATGCTCTGCGAAGCAGCTCCGCAACCAGCAGGAGCCGATTCAACTGTTAGCCAGCGCCGCAGCCCACAGAAAGTTCGCCCCGGCGCGAGGCCAGCACTCGCCCTGGCAAGTGGAAAAACCTGGCTGGAGTGAAGGGGTGGTTCAGTGAGGAGGAGAAAATCTGCATGTGCCCTGTGGAACCCAGGGTCCGCCACTGAGTGGAAATGGCTCGGTAGCAAATGAGAACAATGACTGAGTGGTGTTTTACACTCCCGCATTGGAGCGGCAAGCACTGAGCCAGCATTAATGGGACAAAGATGCTGGCAGGGAGATGGGTACAATTACATCCCCACTTTAGAGATGGCAAACAGAAGCACTGGGGAGGGGGGTGTCTTGTCTGAGGCAGGGCTGGGGATAGAACCCAGGCATCCTGACTCCCTGAGCTGGGCTTTTACCACAAGGCCTGTTAGAGGACAAGCTGCTGCTTGAGCCCATCCGTCAGTGTGGTGGGGGCAGAGCAAACTCTTCAGAGTTCTTTTTTTTCCATTCTGTTTTTTCCCCTTTCCTTGGGAATGGTGTCTGGATCAAAGGGTGTTTAGGGATTTGTGTACATGTATAACAGAGGTGTGTGTGTGTGTATTTGTGTGCATGTATAATAGAGGGGTGCGTGTGTGATATAGATTATATATAAATCTATACGATAAAATTCCAGGATTGTCACTCTGAAGCCTAGAATGTCTGTTGAGTCACTGTGGAGCAATGGAAAAGCTACAAACATGGCCGAGCGCTCGTTTTGTTTAGAATGTCACCCCCTCACTGGGATTCACAGCCTGATACCATCCAGTTTTTAAGTTCTCAGCTGTTTTGGGCTTTTTTACACACACGATTTTCTGAATTACACCTGGGCAACAGCACAGGCTTCAGCTCCTAGTCACTGTAACTAGATAAGTTTCAGGAGGATAGGTCCATCAATGGCTATTAGCCAGGATGGGCAGGGATGGTGGCCCTAGCCTCTGTTTGCCAGGAGCTGGGACTGGGCGACAGGGGATGGATCACTTTATGATGACCTGTTCAGTTCATTCTCTCTGGAGCACCTGGCACTGGCCACTGTCGGAAGACAGGATCCTGGGCCGTTCTTCTGTTCTGTCTGTGTTGTAATGTCACTTCGGGTATTCTAATGGGGGTGGTGGGTGTCTGAGAAACCCACTGCCCCACATGGGAGTCACTCATTAGCTCTCCGTTCAAAGGGGCGGGTCATTTTGCATCGTTACTGCTGCCCGTCTAAGCTGGGAGGTAGTGCTCATTTGCTTAGCACAAAACCCTGCCCTGCTCAGTGCAGCACCGAGGGAGTGCATAGATTTTTTATCTAATTAATTTAAAGTGGATGTTAGCACAGATAAAAAGGCAGGACAGAGTGTGAGTGTCGTAGCTGAGGAATGGTTTGTATGCGGCACACACTGTCCAGCCATCTGTCTGTCGGGCATGTGAACAGTGTTTAGGGCCTTGGTTTTGTTTAAATCAACTCTGAACACGTTATTTCCTGGCAGTGGATGTTTCTGAGAAGAACGTCTTTGACCGGGAAATCAAATGTATAAGGGTACTTTGGAGGATGACCTGAGCCTTTTTAGATTATTCGGAAGCCCTCTTTTGTGTGGCAATGCAGTGGTGGGAGGGGATTCAGTCGTTATGTGCAGGGGTCCTACAGGACCAGGAGAGACCTTTGCAAAGAATCGTCAGGGCAATGTGTGGGATCTGGAAAAGCAACCACATTCTGGTATATGCCACCACTCTGGATGTGGCCGGAGACCCTACGAACATGCTTCATACCAGGCCAGCAACAGCTGGGAGTAACTTTGCGTTGCTGCGACCCTGGGCTGGATTTGAACTGAGGTCGCAGGGCCAGTGTACGTTAAGGCGGTTAAGGCGGTTTATACCGGTGTAGTTACAGCAGCATAGCTAAAGACAGGGCGTGCCCCATTCCAGGCCTTGAGCAGGACTTTCCTTGCAACTGCTCCTCGTGGCTGCCAGGAGCTGCTGCGGCAGCAGACCATAGAAGTGGAAAACTCTGCACCGTCAGCAGAGGCTTTGCTGGGCAGCGCACATACATGGGAAGCAGCGGTTGGGTGGTGAAGTTCCCCAGCTTTGGGGAATGCTCTCGGAGCCCTGTAGTCTCTTTGGGGCAGGGGCTTTCTCTTTGTTGTGGGTTTGTACAGCACCGAGCACACGGGGGTCCTGGCCCAAGACTAGTGCTCTGAGGAGCTACCGCACAACAAATACCTCAGGCTAATAAATTGGTTACTCAGCTTCCCTGCTGCGGCCCCCTGTGCTGCCCGCTCGAGGCATGTGATGTGCCCTGTGCTGGCATTTGTAAGCATGGTGGTGTGCTTTGGTTGTCTGCAGGTATTCAGGGAACAGGCTATTGATGGTGAGACGCTGCCTCTCCTGACCGAAGAGCATTTACTGAACAACATGGGGCTCAAACTGGGACCAGCTCTGAAGATCAGGTCACAGGTAAGAACACCACTGCAGCCGTGGTGGCTGGTGTGGTCGAAACAGGGGCAAGTCAAAGCTGCATCTCCTGCTCCTCCCCCCCCCCCCCCAGCTCTCTTACAATATGGGTGAAGGCCAAAACGCCAGGGAGCTCAGTCTAGTGGTTGATCTGCAGCACCAGGAGCTGGGTTCACAGCTCTGCACGCTGATCGTCAGTGATTCAGGCAAAGAAAGGTTAACCCCCCCTTCCTTATAACCCGCCCCCTCCGCGCTGTGTGAGAGCAGGCTTAATTCACTAGCATGTGAGAGCTTTGAGGGAAGGCACTATAGAAGTGTCACCAGCAGGCTTGTTTGTCAACACAGCTGTATTTAGCATGCATGCACCAGGGTCACTCCCAGATGCAATGTAGACACACACACCCTTGGAGGCCAGGAGGGCTGAATCAGGCCTCTGCTTGATTAAAGAAGGTGGGGCCAAGCCTACTGTGCCCCCACTGGAGGCGGTGATCGCTCAGTCTCAGTCCCCCTCGGCCATGGTTTGGCGGACAGGCTTTAACCCACCCTGCTCTGAATGCCAATGGCAGACTCAGAGGGAGAGGCCAGATTGATGATAATTAACCAGCACTTTCCTGGGATTTAGAGCCATTTGTTCCTGTTCGGGTCAGTGTGTGTGAACTGTCCAACAAAATTCATCTAATAAACACAAATTCTACAGGGTCTAATATAAAAACAACAGGGGGAATTTTTTTTTTTTTGGAAGGGAAGTCAAATATAGTTTATGAAGGCACCAGCAGTTCTAAATCGAGGGTAACGTTAAAAGGGAAAAACATTTCTAACCGGTATTTGTAAAAACAAAATGCACGTGGACACATCCATTTGCACACACGTAGGTGTATTGTTGGAAATAAAACGTTACGGGCATGGGTGTTTAATATAAATTCCAGTACCAGAATGGTTTATATCTATATAAACCATTAATATAAATTCCATAAAATGTATGTACAGTAATGTATGTAGACATTCATTACTGTCTTACATGCAGGTGATGTACACAAGGGTACACAGACATGTTACATACGTATGCGTGTTAATTTACGTAAATAGCCATGCTATAGTGACACACACACACACACACAGGTTTAGTTTCCCTTACCCACAAGCTAGACATTTGTTATATTATGTTAAAACAATCAGGGTAACTTTATTACTTTCCCTGCAGCCCTTACTGTTTATGAGGGGTCTAATAAAAAGGTTCTGTGGGCAATTGTTCCCTGTGGATCAATTTGCTCGGAAATAAAACTCTTACATTTCTTAAAAACAGAGCACTCCAACTCGCTCACAGTCGGACTTGGTTCAGATTTTTGGGGGAGGGATGAGATCCAGTTTTAAGCCCTGCCTCTATAATGGGGGGGTGGGGCAAAGCCTCCCCAACAGAAACAGGGTGTGCACTTTGGCCCTGGTTGGGAGGTGAGAACGACTGCAGGGGAAGTTTCTGTGCCCTTGGGCCTGTGCAGCCTTCTATGCATTTGACAACAGCTCCCTCGCCCCCACACCCCACAATGGAAAACTAGGCACCCAGGAGCTCAGCACCTTCCCACGCTACAGCAAACGCCAGGACGCTCCTTTGCCTTGGTGCAGCTCCCAGGCTGTTTTCAAGTTGGGCTGGCAGCAGGAGAGAGACTCGTTAAGCTAATGTAGTTTAGTATTTTCCACAGCAAACAGGACTGCGAGGGAGAGGAAATGATAGCAGGAATCTCCACACATCCCTGCTGCGGTCTGCAATGTCCTGCTTGCCTTGCATGCCCCTGGTCGTCCCGTCCCTGTCCCCACCCCAAACTGCTCCCCTGGGTGGAGTGTAGCAAGCAGATGGTGCGACTTCCCAGGAAAGGGAGGGAAGGGTCTCAGCTCCCTGATTTGGATTTAGCTTCAGCTTCAGGGCACGGGCAACTACTGCCAAGGGGCTGTATGCACCAGACCTTGGTTCATACACACTGGTTCTTTAGCACAGTCCACTCTCCCCATATAGCTGCGGGGATGGGGGGAGAGTAAAAGGCAGGGTGCTCCTCTCTTTTCCCTACCCCATGCCTCTTGCTATAGCCCACATGCTCAGCAGGTAGCCAGGAGCCACTCTTCTTTCTGGGGCAGTATGGAACTACTGCCCCAAGGAGGCAGGTGCTGCAGGACAGGCTAGGAGCGAGAGACAAGGGCTTGAATGTGTGCGCTCTGTAAAGAGGAGCGAGATGTAATTACCCAGGCTGGACTTTAGGCAATGCACGGCCATTAATGCTCTCGCACCTTGGCCTCTTCATGGGGTGAGGAATCATGGGCTCAGCATCTGCTTCCATGTTCCTGCAGTGGCAGACTGGGGGTGTGAGTTATGCAGAGCAAGGTGGGGGCTGAGTTTGAGATTCTGAACTCCCACAGGTTTGACAGACTAGTCTTGTTTCAGAGCAATGATGTGTGAGTGACTGTGTTACCACTATCATGGCTGTGTCTGTTTGGAGTCACAAACGCTTGCCTTCCTACCTGGCAGGGCTTCTGTGTGGGTCAGTGCAACAGCCCCAAAAGCGCTCAAACCAGGGTTAGAGGCAAGGGACTTGCCAGGGAAAAGGAGCTGCTGGGGCCAAGGAGGAGATGAGCCAACAGCCATGGCTACACAACACCTGAAATTTAGCAAAAAACAATATACGCACACCCTGGTCCCTTGGGTAAGTTTGGCCACCCTCTACTAGCAGGGAAAGTGAGCTGGGTTTAAAGTGGGGCACAGAGGATGGTCTTCTCCCCATGGCTAATGTTCCATGGGCCTGCTCTGGTTTTGTTTTCTGGCACAGTCCCTACGCCTGTATGATCAATCCCTCCTTTTCACCATGCTCATGCGGCATCTTGGCCAGAGCACGCTACTGCTCTGCCATGCTTCGTTTCTATGGCCCAGGAACAGCATATGGTGCTTCCTACCTCCACTGCCTGATAAGCCTTTCTCCTGCTTGTTTTAGGTGGCCAAGAGAGTTGGCAGGGTTCTCTATATGGCAAGCTTCCCCATGGCATTCCCCCTGCAGCCCCCTGGCTTACGGCCTCCAGACCGAGACCTGGCACCCGCTGAGCTCCGCCCATCCTCTACGGGCAGCGTATCCTCCCCATACAGCAGCAGCCTGCTCCCTGCTAGCCGCATCTCACCAAAGCAGGAAAATGGAAACCCCCCATTAATGGCTGGAATCAACGACACCACGAAACCGCCCTCGTAACTGCACAGCCGCTCGACTCCCTCCAGTCCTAAGACACAGTGTGATGAACTCAACATAACGAGTGCAAGAGACGAGGGGACCCTCTCCCCCAGCCCGAGGGTCAGGGAAAGGGGGTTGTGTATGTGCGCATTCACTTTTGTTTTGTTTTAAAAAACCCACAATAAGAAAAGAGCAAAGGGAAAAAAAATCCAAAGATTTATTGAAAGCAATTCAAGGGGGAAAAAAGGGGTTGAGAGAAACCTGGCCGTGCTCCCTCGTTCCTGCTTGTCCAAACCCAAGGGAGAGCAGCGGGCAGAGATAGGAATGCTCATCTGTTTGCCTTGGAGGGAACACAGCTTTGGAGAACTGCTGGGGGTGACCCTGCCCACCAAGGCAGAGAGCCCCGAACTGTGAGCAAACCAACCCCCCGCCCCCAAAACTGTACTCAGCTCTTTGTTCAGGTGTCTATGCATCTCTAGCAACTTTTAAACCAATACCAAAGACAGACAAAAGGCAAGTTCCGGTCCATGTTTACTTCAGTGCGGATGGTACGGCAGAGGTGGCTTTGGTGCTCTCCCTGGGGCAGGGGGTGCTGCCCCCCACGTGCCACGGTGTTTTTGCTGCGCACAGAGACTACGGTGGCATCTCCTTGGCCCCAGCCCCCCCGGGACTTGGGGGGGGGGGGGAAACAGGGACAGGGACTTTCTTGTGAAGAAAACAAACAATAGAAGGGGTGTGGTGGGAAGGGGGGAGGACCCCCCACCCCTGTGTGTGTACAGCAGACTCACTCATTGATACTGGTTTTTGGTTGTGGAGGGGTTATTTTCTTTTAAAGCCTTGTTACAGAGGTGGACGTAGTTGCACATTCTGGCCTGCTGAGGCCTATGCGACAGGTACCTGTGCGTGCCCATAGGAGGTAGGGAGGTCAGGCAAACCAGAGGGTAGAGTTTTTACTACTGTGAAGAAGACGGTAACTCCTGAGGTGACCTGTAACTTGTACAGTTGTGAACAACAATCACACATGGTACTTCGCGCTCTTGCTCTCTCTTTTTGTTTGCATGTGCTACCGTTTTTCTTATAAAAAAAATAGCTTGGTGGTACATTAGCTTCTTTATCTTGTAAAAAAACAATTGTCATTATTCATCCCATCACAATAAATGCTTTCCAGCAATCAGTTTAAATAAAAAAATCACAAAGGGTCCTTGCTTCCCCCCTTAGAACGTCTGCTCCGTGCCTACCTGCTAGCCGCTGCTGGGACAGATCTCCCACCTTGCAGTCACGCTAGGTCTGTGCTCCTGGGGACTCCAGCAGTTCTTCTGCATTAAACCGACTGCCCCTCGGGGTCAGGAGCTGGGGCATGTTTTGCTTCACCAGCCAGAGCTACTGCAACGAAGACTGGCACAGAGGAATGATGGGAGGGAGCGCACCCCCTAGTGAGGTCACAAGGCTCTGGGTCTGGCTCGGCAGGAGGTGAATGAGGAGCAAGCGTAGAGCTGGTCAAGAACGTATCCGTGTAGAAGTTTCTTGCCAAAAATAGGGTTTAGTTGTTAAAAAAAAAAAAGGGCAGGGGGACATTTGATTTTTGGCTGGGAAATGTCAAAAATCATTTTAAATTTTGACAAAACAGCACAAGGTAGGTTTGGCTGGGTTTTTATCCTCTCGGTCCAATCCAATGGCAGCCGGGGGGTGTGTGTGTGTGTCTCTCCACTTTAACTTTTATGAAGTTGGAAAAATGAGCATGTGAAAACCCCCGCGCCGAGGGCCTTTGTGCCAGGCTTGCAAGAAGGTGGAGGGGGAAATGACCCCTCAGTGTCTGCCACTAGTTTTTCACCAACAGTCCCTCAATCTCATCAGCTGTTCCTAATCTAAACCCTGCCCTAGGGAAGCAACCTTCCAATCGTTTCCTTCCATTTCTCAATCTGAAAGTTTCATGGTGATGCTCACGATGGGCAGCGCCATGCAATGGCTGGAGCACAGGGACCTGCAGGGGCTGGTTTCTAGCCCTGCCCGAGGCGCGTCACAGCCTTGCTGTGGGAGAGTTTGCCAGGAGTGTCCCAGAGGAGACATGTAACAGGAACGTACTCGCTGTGTGTGCACAGACCAGCACGGGCCTCACTGTCACACCCACAAACACTTCTGATCACCATGGAAGCAGCAGGGGAGCCCTCTCCTGCTAAGGCAGTATTGGAAACGTTTGAAAAGTCAACCACACTGCTCCAGACCTCAGAGATGTGACTTGGTCCTGGAGCCACACTTAGCATCTCAACACATTTTCCTGTCAAATCTGCCCACTTCCCACCCCTGCTGCAGCTGCCAGCCCTGCAAACTAAACATGGGGTCTGAGATTCAAGCTGGCATCTCCTCCCTGGCAAAGGCAGCTCTGCAGGCTAAAGTCCTTCCCCCCGTGGGGGTGAGCTGAAGGATGCACTGGAGAGCCTGGAACTGGAACCTGGTTAACAGCAAGGTGGTTGGTGTGAGAGCCAGCCCAGTTCGGCACAAGGTCTCAGTGAGCAGAGGGACAACATGAAAACCCTTCTCGGCACCGAGGTAAGCAGCACACCAGCAACGCTAGCTCTGCCAGCCTGTCTTCGGTGGGGCCTGGCCAGCAGCACCTCTGGATGCAGACGAGCAAAGGGGGCTCAGGGGGGCATAGCAGCCCGCCCTGGGAGGACGCGTTCCACTGGGGCACACGGACCCGCCGACCGGGGCAGGCCCTTCCATTTCCTTCGTCTGCCAAGTCAGCGTGATCATCCCTGTTCACCCCCACAGCTCGTGTGCGCGGACACAGCTCTGAGCTGCTTTTAATGATGGTGGGAAAAGTTTCCAAAGACCGGGCAGCTACAAAGACCCACCTGATAAGCACCCCGTGACCAGCCTGGCAGAGTGCCCAGCCCACTGGCGAATGGCCGCATGAGCAGAGGAACCTGTCCCTCCCGGGACTGAACCCTGCGTTATTTAAGGCACTGGAGTTTAATGAGGGCTTTTTATTACCTTTGCTGAGCAGTTGGACTGGTCCTGATGTGACCACACATTTCACTGCGTTCCCACAAACGTAACTCTGGTGGAAAAGGTCCAGGCAGCATCTCTGCTGCATCCAGGAGAAATTCTGCCCCGCTAGGGCTGCCCATCTCATGGGGCTCCTACCTCCTCCTTTGGGATCACTTGAGGCTTTCCCTTGGCCTACTTTGCATCACGACCAGCTTTGATTGTCAGCAAGGGCACAAGCTCGCCCTCCTAGGTGCAGAGCATTTGCAGAGTCTTTAGTCACCGGCTAGGTCGTCAAAGTAACTGTCATCAAGGTCCTCCACAATGTCCTCCTCCCCTTGGGCCAGCAGCTCAAGGTCGGCCGAGGACAGCCGCCCGGCATAGGCCAGCTGCTTCTGGGTCCCCTCCGAGGTGGAGGGCCCCTCCTCAGCTCCCCCTGCGGGCAGAAAGAGCAGAGAGGTGTAAATCCCATGCTACCAGGAGGGGGCAAGGCAGGCAGAGGAGGAGACCCATTGCTAATTAATCACAGACGCTAATTAACTTACCTACCGGTGCTGCTGCAGCTCCCAGGGAGCGCAGCGTTCGAAGCAGGGAGGGGAGAGGGAGCCGAGCAGAGCTCCTAAGAAACCCTGAGCCCTCTCCTCCGAGTTCCCATTAATCCAGTCACTTTTCCCTCTTGCTGATTTAGACTGGGGGTTGCAGGGCTTGGGAGCCACAGAGGTTCCTGACCCCAGGCTGAGCCCCTGGTCTCTTTGAAGGTATTCGTGAGCTCCATGCAAAGCAGAGCTGGTTTCCAAGGACTGTGCAGAACTGCCCAGTCCCCCCGTAAGGCAGGCTACATTCGGCTTCCTCCCACCACATCCACAGGGACCTCCGGAGCCAGGGCTGCTCGGTGCCTGGTTCCTGGGCTGTGCTGGCCACAGACACCAGCATACTGCAGAGCTGGAGGCCAGCTGGGTCTTATGCCCACTTCCTCCTCTCGAGAGCTCCCAGGGTGGGGAGAAGTCGTGCAACACGAGTCAGCGGCCGGGGTGCTGCCAGCAAAACCCACTGGCCTGGCAGGAGACGCTCCAGTCCCTGCAGGCCAGCTGGGGGGCCTCCCCGCCTCCCTTTCAGGCCAGCCGGGTGGGGCCAAGGGAAAGAGCACTCCTGGAGCAGACAGGAAAATGTTCCCAAGCATTTCTGCCTTCGCAGCATTGTCCCGTCGTGTATCTAATGCCCATCTAATCTGGGCACTGGCACTGGGATGCGTGTGCCAAGCCCCAGCCATCTGCCATGCCGAATCAGACCCATTCTGGGCAATGCTCTGGCTTAGACTCCCCCTAGCTAGCAAAAAAATCCAACCTGCCGGTCACAGGAGACCCTGCAGCCGCTTCCCACCAGAGCCTGTATCAACGGGGTTTGGGCATTGCGGTGCTGGCTCTTCCACTGCTCTGCAGCACTGAGATCGCGCTCCAGCCCCCACGCTCTCACAGACGGCAACAAACCGGGCTAAGGTGCCATCAGGCACGACAGGCCCTGGCAGGCTCGGCTCTGCTCTGCCAGCTGGGCAGCAGGAGTGATGGGTAACGCTGCCAGAAGAGAGCTGCTGAAAATACGCCATGGGACCAGCGCCGACCAGGCTGCAGAGAGACGTGGGGCTCTGAGCCTGAGCAAGACAAGCGGCTGGCCATGCTTCAGGTTCTGGCTGCCCCCTGGGGACCTGGTTCCCGGTGGGCAACCTGGTTCTCTGCGTGCCCACAGGAGCACAGCTGGAATAAACTGCCCTCTCGCCTGCACATGTCCCCCTCCGGGCACCAGCTGCTAACGGAGATGCACAATCGCTAGGGGTGATCCCGGCATTTCCTGCCCCCGCCCCCGGGGAGAGAATCAGTGGCCAAGGGGTTAAGCAGAAAGGAAAAGTATCACCACAGCTCTGCTCAGGTGAAGTGTTAAGTGCTCGCTGCCCAGGCAGAGCCTGGAAGCCAGGCCCTGGTGGGGAGGGGGGCTGTGCGAAGTTCATTTGAGCCTCTCTGCAGGTGGCCCCTGAAAGGAGATGAAAGGGACCAGCAGCCTGTTCATCCACCTGAGGCCTGAGCCTGAACTGCGGGAGCGAGAACCCTTCCCATGCCCCCTGCCTGGAGCCGTGTGCCTCACACAAGGGGGCTCTTTGCCTTTCTCAGCGAGCTCCCAAAAACCAGGCTGGAGGACAGGCTTGAAACTTATAGACCTGTCCACATTTCCCTTTCCTTTCCCCTCGCAATCCCACACTCCTCCTCCCGGGCTGCTCACCCTCTGAGTCGCTTGCTTCCTCTTCCTCCTCGATTTCATACACGCCCTCTTCGTCGTCCTCTTCGCTCATGTCCGACGACCCAGCTGGGCTCCCCGCGGATCCCTGCGCTTTCTTGGCCTTTGATTTTCCTGCAATTCATTTGTTTTTGGATTACACCAACATCCCGGCTGAGGCCCCTTGGGGCAGGGCATCAGTGCCGTGGGCACCCTCCCGTGAGGTGCCGGGGCAGACAGGGAAGTGACAGGGACAGTACCACAGCCATGTGCCCACTGGCTAACAGCCAGATGGTATGATCGGCTGCACTGAAGAGGCCAGAGTGAGGAATCAGCACGCAGAGCTGAACTATATAGATTCCCACACAGCTGCAAGGGGAAGGGGCAGGGAGTTCATCTCTGGGGCCGGGAGTGACAGCGAAGGCCCAGGTGTGATTACTGCTAGGTATTCATGTAGCACACAGCGGCCTGCCACGGCTTGAGAGGCGGCCCCTGCCTGGCAGCCTCCAGGAGACAAGAGCAGTTGTCACAGCTCAGCTCCCGCTGGGGTTGGGGAGACAGGGAGGAACGCCCTGCAGGAAGAAATGGCCCAGACAGCAGTGGACGAGAGGGAGACAGCTGGGAAGCGCAAGGAGGTGCTAAACCCTGAAACAGCGTCCAATTCCCCTAAGCATCTGCAATCTGCGCGTCACCAGGAAGAGGGCGGGGGAGGAGAGACACACGTGCCCCGCGAATGGGAAAAGCATCAGGGAGGCAAAGCCTAGGTCCTGGCATTGTTGTAGAGCCCCCAACACCAGCCCCCAACCTCCCACTAAACCCAGCGATTTACTGCCCATTCCCATCCCCTCCGCCCCAGGCCGCTAGGGGAACCGTTTCTCCGCAAGCCATGGGACTCCACCTGGCAACCCCGCTGGGCACCGTTCCTCTCTCTGTGCTCGCGGACCCCCAGCGCCAGGCCGATGCTACTCACTCAGCTGCATCCAGAGAAGTTGGTCGTGAGTGCCCCTCACCGCCCCCTCCCCCTCGCTCCCCCTGAACTGAAATGGGGTTGCCTCCGGCCTCCATTCATTAGGCTCACTGGGTACTGAGACCATCCGACCAATGGCGCTCAACCTGTCCCCATGCAGCAAGCTCCCCCCGCGGGCAGGCCAGGCAGAAGATGGATAGCCACGGTACCTACCCCACGAGATAATATTGATGGGCACCTGAGAAGCCTATCTCTGCACACACAGGACCAGGTAGGAACAAAAGCTCACGCCCATTCATCACGGAGCGGGGGCAAAAGGAGCTGTCAGCGTGGGTTCACGGCACTGAGCGCTCATCTGATAGAGACCAGAGGAGCCAGCTCAGCTGCTGAGCCCAGCTGGGAGCAGAACTGGATACCAGGCCTTTGATTGATGTCCTCACTTCTCTGTGCCGGGCTCAGGGCCTGAAAGGAGCACTGACCAAAAACCCTTCCCCGCCAGCTCCTTTGCAACAAAAGAATTTCAGTCGTCTGGCTTATGTTCCCGCAGCCGCGCTGCCGGCACTCGATGCCTGTTCGCGTAAGTCTACACAGAGCTGGCAGCTCGAGGAGACAGACCCGGGCTACTCAGGCTCTCAGCCAGGGCTGCTGGCCTCACTCGCCCCTCCCACCCCCAGCTACATTTCTACATCTAGTGCACTAGCTCGACGGGTGTAGCCGGGGTATGTCCGCCCGAGCCGGAAGTTACAGCTCCAGGGGCAGATGGACCGTGAGAGCGACCTGTTTTACCACCGGTGTCTGGCTAGAGCTCACTCCTTCCATGGCACTCAACACCCCAACTTCCAGCCAACTTTTCAGACATTCCTGGGGAGGGGGAGGGACTCAGCACAGGGCCCACCCAACTTGAAGACTGGGCTGGGTGATGACCTCACACCACAGCCCATGCCAGGGGTAGCACACAGCTCCCGGAGCAAGGCCCGAACCAAATTGTGATCAGTGGCCATCTGGTCCCTCTTGGGCCCTAGGGCAGGGAAATAATCGGTGCCCGTCCTGGAGGTACAGACAGTGCTTGGGGGGAGCAGTGGCCGGGAGGCAGAAGGTGGAATCAAGGCTGAACCCAACTCCATGCAGTCAGAAGGGCGATCCGACGGCGAGGGGGAGTCCAGAGCCTCTTCTCCTTTGGGAAGCTGAGAGGGGCAGCCAACAGCAGACTAACCCTAAGCACCAGCGTAGTGCCCGGATGCTGCATGCCCGCATGTCCCTCTGCCAGCACAAAGCTTGCATAAGCCAGAGGAGCAGCGGTGCCGGGAGCCCTCTGCACACAGTTCCTCCTCCACCCCACCTCCTCCAGGAGTCCCTGCTGACTCGACTTGGAGATACTCGCCTGACTTTTAATACAATTGGGTCGGAAAGCAGGCGCTGTGAAGTCTGCATTAGTCACTTTAATGATGAAGCTATTACTGGTGCAGGGGGAGGGGGTGGAGCTCAGACAGGATGGGAAATCCGCCAGCGCTCCCGGGAGGTTGCAGCCATTCTAAAGCCTTGCCCGGCTTGGCTGCCAAACTAGCTGGTTGCAAGAGGCATGTGGTTAAACAAAAATGATCACCAGGCAAAGGCTGAGCAAGGTTCCAAAAGGGCCTGGTTGCTTAGCAGGGTGAAGACGACAGCGTGTGAATAGTTAATACACCCGCAGTTCGGGAACAGATCTTCAACCTCATACTTCAAGCCCATCTCTAGCTTTCAGAGACCACAATGAGACCTAATGGGGGGTGGAGGAAGCAGATTACCCCATAACTCCCTACTGCAGGGCTCTTCCTCTGAAGCATCTCGTACTGGCCAGTGTCGGAGACAGGAGCCTGGACTAGCTGGACCATGGGTCTGACGCAGTATGACAATTCTCACGTTCCTAGCACCTGGAGTTGCTGGGGCCCCTTAGTCCAATGGAGCAGCTTAGTGCAAGGATCTGGTTCCTGGACGTGACATGCAACAGGAGCACAGGATATGTGCCGAGTTACACACACCACAGGGCAATCTATTGCACCACTAAGTTCTGTCTCTCACCAGGAGAGATCATCTGCGAGATCCTTTAGTGCCGGGGTGATGTGAAATGAAGAACAAACACAGAGTTAGGGGGAAAAAAAAAAAAAAAACTGGCCTCAAACAAAGAAATTGAAGAAGATGTTCCACCCATTATCAAGGGATAAATCCCTCTGCAGCAGCTGGAGATAACTTTGCTTCTAACACACGTTTCTGATTAAGGGGCCAGAGATGCATTACGCATAACTTCATTTTAAAACAAGTCCGTGTCTGTCTCCGTACACGTCGCCTTTCCATAGCACTGCCCACCCCAGGATATCCGAGCCCTCTGAGCACACTAGTGAACTCAGCCTTTTGAGCCTTCTGGGAAGGCAGGGGAGTGCTACTACTCCCATTCTACAGATGGGGAAACTGAGGCACAAGGTGGGCAGTGGCCCAATTTATGCTGTACCCATCGCCATGGTGCCATGCCTCCTCCTTAGCCCATACTAATGGCGAGGGGGCCAAAGAGCACCCAGCCCCTTGCAGGACTGGGCAAAAAGGGCCCAGCTTGCGTCGCTCACTGACTTTGGAGTTTTGGGTGCTCAATGCAGGTGGCCCTCAGGGAGATGGTCAAGGGCACATGGCAAGTGTTTGGAAGGGAGAGGTGGAGGACCCAGATCACCAGAGATCACCTGGATGGCTATAGTGAACCAGACATGTTCTCCCAGGCACCTGTACCATCCCCAATTTGATAGCCAGACATGCCTGGGAAGAGGGGATTGCCAGAGCCAGGATTCCCTCCCAACACTCAGCAACCCAAACTCCTACCTTGGGTCTCACGCCCAGCACCTGGAGAAGCGATCAGGCAAAGAGAGAGCAGGGTGGCTGGGAGGAGAAGCAACTGATGCATGAGTTGGAGGAATAAAATCCACACTTCTGAGCCTGCAAGCCTGATGCAAATGCTTTTGCAGGAGACTGGCGCCAGGCAACCCTTGCAGTAAGATGTAAGCGGTGACACAGGACGGCCATCATGGCAGGTGATACATTGGGGTTTGAACCGGGGATCTCCAGCGCTAGACGCGTACACCGCCACAGCTCTCTCGCTGCATCGCTATCAAACTAGTATCCCTTGCAGATCGGCACAGAGAGAGGACGTGTAACACGCTCACGGCTGGGGGAGACAGACCTCGGGCAGCCCCTTTCCACGCACCTAGATTATTGGCAGGCCCTTCGCAGGGCTCCCAGACATGCTTGCTAGCCCTGGACCTATTGCTTTCCCTGATCTGCCACAAAGCAGGGCCCCGTGGCCGGCTTCTTGTTGCCGGGGGGATGGGAATGCCCCCCCACCCATGCACGCACTCTGGAAACGCCGGCAGCTCTCCGATGGAGGTGTTAATCAGATGCACAATTGCATTCTGCTTCCCTGTGCCCCTTCTCCGGGTGCTCTCCCCTGCCTCCCTCACCCACCTGCTCCCAGGCTCTCCATGGCTGCAAGGCTCCTTTACCAGGGACCCCACGGTTGGGATTCTCCAACGGGACAGAGGGAGTCAAACCCCAGTGATGAATGGGAGCTGGTTGTCTCACCCCCTTAGACCATCCCAGAGACATGGCATTAACAGAGGCCCTGATCCTGTGATTAGCTCCCCTGGAGTGGGGCTCGCACCCACACAGGGCCCCCAGGATCCCCACAGGGGTCTGCCCGAGCAGCACTCACTGCAGAATTGCGACCATTGCCTGTATCCGATACACAGCGTTCTTCTGGAACAGCGTCTCTTCGAGCAAAGTCAAAACAAAAACCAAAGAGAGAGAGAAAGAGATCGAAGCCAAGGCGGGATCAGGCAAGCAGCTTCGAGGAGGACATTTATGATAATCATCTATTGTTATTATATAATCTATTCCCCTGCCTCTACCTAGCAACACTTCGGGTGACTAATTACCCGATAAAAGGAATAACCCCTCTTCTTACCCCCCACCCCAGAGAAGAGACTGCCTATGGATTGCTTGGCTAATCCTGCATGCAGAGGTGCACGCCAGGAAATCTGCCAGCTAGAAGGGCCACGGTTATTCCTTTAGCAAATGAAAACATCTGGACCCCCTCCTCCCTTCCCCCCACCCCACACTGATGTAATATGCTTACGTGACGGATAAACGAAGAAACCTGCTCAAGTTCATTAGAAGCATACCACCGCCTAATGTGGACAGATTGCTCATTACGGCCCGGCCCGGAGAGAATGCAGCCATGCTCCCTTCTCGCCATTAATTGCCTCATGACGAGGCAATCCAGCACCTCTCCCTGAGCCATTAATAATTTCCAGGAGCAGCCGTCTTCTCTCCCAGAGAGCCGTCAGCTGGTAAATGAGAGGAATGCGTGCCACTGTGGCCCCCTGCCCTAGACAGACTATCGATCAAATCCATGCGCCCCCTCCATCCTCGCCCTCTGAAAACCGGTGTGGTTCTGGGCGTGTTCAACCCACCCCCTTCCCTCCCAGACCTTTGACAGCACCACGAAGCCCCTCTCCAGTCTGCCTTCCTCAGCAAGCACCGGTCTACCTAGCCCACCTATCAGCCACCTTTCCTGCACTTCGGGCATTGTTCCAGCCCTGCAGAAGCTGGCGGGCAGTTGTACCACCACGGCTTAAACCGAAAGGGGAGGAAAGGAATGCTCTTCCCTTTCATGCAGATGCTTTAACTGGTTAAAAACCAATATCAGAAGCTCCCTCTACATCCCATCCCGACCCCACCCCAACCATGTATCTGCTGCATGTGCTGACGCTTGCCTGGCAACTTTGCCTTGCCAGGTTGAAATCAGGTACGAATCGTAACGAAGCAGAAAGATTTGCTGCTAAGGAAATCACAACAGAAAGATTGGTGGTGGTTTTATTTGGGAGGGGGGAGAGGAGGGGTGCATAAATGAAGTCTGTGAGATTACTAGACAAACAAATCAAAAACGTCATGTATTTCCCTATGCAAAGCTCGACCAGCAACTGAGCTCAATGTGATTCAGAGCCCAGGGCCATTCAACCTCCATCACCTTCCTCTGGGCCTTCTGCTGCAAAGAAACCCATCTCCAGGGTGGAGGTGAGCAAGAGCTGAACCTAATTTTACAGCCCCTGATTGGCCTGACGAAGAAAAGGAAAGACCGGAAGGAAGGGATTGGGGAGAGAATCATTAGGGTTGTGAAACTGAGGAACGGGGGAGCAGGATATTAAACATTCACCAACACATAGGTGTCAAGGACGCTCAGCACCCTGTGAGACTGGACCCTATGTTCATGTCTCGTGTAGTTAAGTGTAGGCACACATGCTCCCCCTCTCCAACACACATGTACAGCCAGGTCTCTAATGTCTCAGATCTCACATAAAAACAGGGGGCGGGGGGGAGTTTGACACAATCCCAGCTGCAGAAAGTTGCTGGGCTCCACCACGCTCTGCTTGTAATCAACACAGTTCCGGAACCGAGTGTTGATGGAAGCGAATTCCTGGCTAAAAAAAGAGACAAGACCAATCTTTTGGGATCGACTCTGGGGTCATTTTAGAGAGCTGTTGTATCTTAACAGGCAAAAAGACAACGATACTGTATCCATACTATTCCACATACACCTCATGCTGCCATATTGATATGCAACACAAACCATAGCCGTACCCCTAAGTGACTCTGTGAGACAAACCCAAACAGGATTTGATCAGCTGCAGTAGCCAAATGTTAGCACGTTACAGACAGTGAAATGGCAATGCCATTTCAGCCTACTTAAATACTTCTTGTTTCTCAGTTGCCCAGTATGTATCTAATCTGGGGGAATGACTTTCCAGATTTATAGATAGGAACCCAAGAATAGCCACACCCGACCACACCAGTGAGCTATCTGGGTCCGTATCCCTGCTCGGACAGTGGCCAGCACTAGATGCTTCAGAGAAAGGAACATGAAACTCTGCAATGGACAATTTGGAGCAGCCTGGCACCCAGCGGTTTTGCTTCCTGACCCAGAGCAGCCCTGAAGCATAAGGGTGATTCTACTTTTGTCTTTAGCCTACTCACACCAACTGTGAATATATTCATTTATCACTGAAGTGTTTACATGTGGTTATGTGGATTATATATGTACCACAGCATACAGCTATAGCCAGAGGAGTGTGTGTATATTTTACATGTACGTATACACAATGTTTTTAACTGTGTCCTCACCACTTTAATCACAGCAGACGCAGACCCCAGCTATGGACACATTCTACATGACTGTAGCCTCTAGGTATTTATATCGTGCGCCTCACCACGGCTGCTCATCCCACATCATCTTTATACACACACTTGGTACAGACATTGCACACACACGAGGGGTATGTACGTGTATAATGTACACACAGCTCACACACACACAGTTGTGTATGCTTTTTATGCACAATATGTATTGACATGCTCACTCCAGAATTAATCATTTGCTATGGTAAGACGCATTTTCGCAGAGGCAGCCGGGGCGTGAACATGTGTTTACAGCAAAAATAATCAATTCCTCGTTATTTTAGGGCGGACCCTAAAGAAAATCACCAATAATTGAGGCAATTAAGCACTCCTGCACCTGCAACCCCTCCTTCCCCCAAACGATGTTTGCTGTCTTACAGTATTTCCATCCAGTGCAGCAGGTACATAAAAGCAATGCCAGAAGAGAAGAGCGCGCTCGTCCTGAAATCACTGGAAAGGTTTATCATCGTCCCTAAGTCTTTATGACTCTGCATGTAACCCTCCCTGGAACGTACACACAGCGGCAGCTCCGTCCTCTCACTGTAACTAAGGAGAAGCAATCTCCAAGACTCAGGGAGATGAGCGACATGAAAGAGAAGCAAAAGAAGCAGAGACCATAGAAACTGGGTGCAGGACACCCCCCCCCCCGATATCCCTCCCCTTTTTTAGTTTTAAATATAGTTCCCTCTCCCTGTCGACAGTCTGGGTTTTCACCCTGCTAAATGGAGACCTTGTGTGGGTGCGTGCGTGGAATCATATGGGCAAGTGTCCTCTCTAAAATCCCCCCTCCAGATACGAGCTGCTTCTGCCCATAAGGGAGCTGCTCCACTTCACTGCTCCCCATCCTGGATAATCTGTCCCTTACAGGAGCCTTTCCCCCTGTAAGTACCTGCCAAACATCCCCCCATGTTACAGAGTTGCCATTTCACCCCCATAGGGACCCACCCAATCTTGTTCTGCTCCCTGTGTCACAGAGCAGCCTCTCCCCCACCCTAGTCTGCACCCCCAGTGTTGCTCCCCAACATTAGTCATAAGGGGGAGCAACACCCCCTCCCCTCTGCCTACTGGACCCCTCCTGTCTCCCCCCAGGGTGAGGATACTGCTTCCCAGGGACCCCCCCCCCGGGAGGCTTCCAAGGACAACAGCTCCAACAGATATGCGGCTGCTGCTGCCACACCCTGGAGGGAGGTGGGGGAGGCCAGTTCCCACCTGGGAGCTGGGTTGAGCAGAGCCAAGGGCTGCTCAAGCTGCACACACCAAGCTGCTGACAGCTGCTTCAGAGCACGAGCCAGGAAGCAGCAAATCCCTGACCCCTCCCAGGTGCAGCTGGAGAAGAGGGGGGGGCACCCCCACTGTGCGGGCAAGAGGCAGTACATAACCCCCTCGGTGCAGTTGGAGGGGTGTGCGTGCACCCCCCGGGTGGGGGTAGGAGGCAGTACACATTCCAGCTGGAGGACGGTAGGATTGCAGCCCCCTGCATTAAGACCAGAGCAGAGGCTGGGGTGCACCCCCCACAATCCTGTCAGCAGTTCAACTGGTACTTCGATCCCCTGCAGCTGCCCCTCCATTTGCCTGGGAGAACAGGGAAGCTCAGGGCACCTCCCCATTTCCAGCTGCCTGAGGTTCGACAGCCTCCCCCTCAGGCGAGAGGCCAGCTGAGCTCCTGCTATCAGCCAGGCCAGACAGGAGGGAGGGGGAGGACACAGCTCCCCAGACCCTACTGGAGCATACAGGGCCACCAGAGAAAGGAACCGTATCCACCCTCCCAGCAGGACCAACTGCAGCCTGCCCTTCTGACCATGCTCTCTTGGATACAGCCGATCCTAAATACCCCGCAAGCCGTCCAGCTCCGTTCCCCTCCTTCCGAGGCACTTCAGGGGGTGGAAGGCTGCTTCACCCACAACGGAGCCCAATTTCATGCTGGGCTCTGCACGGCAGCTCTCCCCGCACACTGGCCCGAGGCCTAGCAAAGAGAGCTCTCGTGTGTCCCAGTGGCAGGGCCCCTGCCTAAATGCAGTAATTCCTAAGGGAACACGGGAGACGGACGACAAAATGAATTCCATCCAGTATCCCTGCAGCTGGACCATGGGCATGGGAGGGTGAGGATAGGGGACAGCGAGCAATGGGGAATTGTGTTTGGGGGATGTTTGTTCAGTTGCTGTTGTGGCTGTTTGGGGGATTTTAACTGAATTGCCCAGAGCAGTTTAGGTGGGTGCTGCTTATCCTGTGATCAACTGACAAACCCATGGAGACAGAGCACCGCACGCTGCAGGGAACAGAACCGAGGGAGGTGTCACGTCAGCTGCACTGTACACTCACGAATGCCTGGCAAAAGCCTCGCTCTTCAGGGTCCACCTGCCTTCCGTACCAGCAGCTTTAGGGCACGTGGGGGCCCCAATCCTACCGAGTGCAAGTCCAGGCCGTAAGCACCACATGGGAGCATGCCGCACTGGGGCTCCCACCAGGGCTGCCAGGTCATTAAGGAAGCAGTGGAAGTAAGTGATCAAAGCAGCCATGTCCTCTCCCCTACCTCCACCTAGAAGTGGGGTACTATAATAAGCACACACAACATGGATTTTGTGGCTGTGCATGTGAAGTCATTCATTTGCTACGCTAATTAGCCACGCTTCCCCTGTGGCAATTAATTGCTTTCTGATTACAGGGCCTGGGAAAGAGAAAGAGAGAGAGAGAGAGGCTGGTTTTTTTCTATACTTTTCCCCTGCTACTTGCTGAACTAGATTGTCCTTTACTGTTCATTTTGCATCTTAAGCCTTCTTCAAAGCGAGTGAACTGTCTGCACTGGGACAGACCTCTTCAGTAACCTGTTCTCCTGTGCCCCAGCTGCCCTGACATTTGTTAGACATTAGTTAACAAGCAAGGTATTTTAGTTAGTTGTAGCTAACCCCAGGAATCTTGCTGTTCTCCATGCTAACCTATTCCAGGGAGATTATAGTCACTGTAACCCCTAATGAGCACTTAACTACAGCAATATTTAATTTAAAAAAAAGGTGGGGGAGAGAGGGGCTTTGAACAGCAGCTAATTAACAGAAAATTGCTAATTTCCTAGCTATTAACGGCTGATTTTCCACTGGCTGAATGCAGGCTGGGATCTGTCTGGGCAAAACTGAACCACAAATGGAAAGAAGATGATGCTATCAACAGGGAAAGGGTTCCCACGCCAAACGCCTCGTCTCTGGCTAGGAATGGGAAGCATTTCTATTCTAGTCCAGCTCTCTGCAGCTCACTAGTGAGCCACAAAGATGGTGAGCCAGTTGCAGATGCTACTAAGGTCAATTAAGGAAAAGGAGGGAGTGGATAAGGGAGGGCTCTCTTCTGCTGCCCACAGTACAACCACAGGAACCACCAGATCAGATCAGACCCAAGGTCCATCTAGCCCAGTAGCCTGTCTCTGACACTGACCAGCACCAGATGCTTCAGAGAAAGGTGCAAGAACCCCACAGTTGGCCAAGGCAGGGTAAAAGCTCTCCCAATAAAGTCTTGTCCTAATGCCTAATAGTTAAGAGGCTGGTTAAAACCCTGAAACGTGGTTTTATCTCCCCCCAATATTACTTTTTAGCATTAACTATAACCTAGGATATTTTTGTTATTTATATAAATGTCCAGTCTTAGTAAGTTCTTGGCCTCAACAACATCCTGTGGCAATGAGTTCCACAGTCCTATTATATGCGGTTTAAAAACGGATATAAGGAAATGGTTTTTCAATTTGCTACTTTTCAGTTTCCTTGCTCTCTTGTTCTGTGACAGACATGAGCACAGAACTAAGTCTGGGCTGAAATTTTCAAAGCAAAATGAATGAAAGATGTGTCTCTAAATCACCCAGACCACTTTGAAAATCCCACCCCAAGCATATGCCAAGCCAGCAGGGTCATGCTACTCTCTGGCCAGCCAAAACCATAAACAGCCAATATATCAAACAGCCAATACGAACGTCAATGACGTTCTGCTAGTTAGCACAGCATTTAATGAAAGGTTGGGGCTGGTGCATGGCTGGTAAGATGTGGGAACACTGCGGCTATTGGAAAGGGACAGGCACTGCCCGGCGACTATGGCCCAGGCCGCTTGGGGGTGCACGCAAGCCCCAGTGATGCTGGGGACTCCCGCTGAGGGCGTTGGTTCACTGGAAGAGACTTTAAGGGCAGTCGGTCACTTCTTAGCCGCTCTCCCCGCCACTTTGAGTGCACCTGCTCTTACTTCAGAAATAAAGAGCAGGGCAAGGCTGTTGCAGCAAGGAGTCAGCTAACGCGCTCTCATGGCCTCTGCCAAGCGTAGCCCAGGTGGGGAAGCTGGCAGTGTTTGCACTCCCCGGAGCGCAGCAGACCCCTTCAGCGGGCCTCTGCCTCCTGCTGGTCCCCAGAGTGGCCCCACATTATACAGGACTTGCTACTTTTCACTATCCCCCATCACCCGGGGAACACAGCAGGCTGGGCCAGGAACTCCGGGGTCTGGCTGACAGGCCAGACTTGCGTTTGAGGGCCCTGGCAGATCTGCACAGAGATTTCAGGCCGGGCAGTCACTACTGTTCATCTTCTGAAGGAGGATGACTGGTGTCTAAAGGGCTTCGGAACATGTCAGTGCAACGGCTCATTTCACATCGCCAACCTGCTGTGGTCTATCAGGCTTCCCCCGTCACTCTCCATGGTGAAGTCAGTGCCGCTGGGCTTCACAGGCCCAACCATGCGTCCTAGGCTCCTCTCCCAAGATACCCACCTCGGCAGCGGAGTGTGGCTCACTTTGGGCCTATGTTGATCTCAGAGCCATCTCCTCTACCCGGTACAGCACACTGTACCGCGGAAAGCTTTGCATTCATCAGGTAAGCAGATAAGCAGCCAGAGCAAAAGCAGGAGTGGTTGGTAGAGGTGACCAGAACCAGGAGATGAAGGGATGGCCTTATACTGTATATCTCTAATCATCAGACATGGATATTGCCTTTTTCATGTGAGCATCTCAAAGCACTTTATAGAAATATTGAAAATAAGTCTCAGGGTTAAGTGACCTTTCCAGTGATGCAGACAGGAATAGAACCCAGGAGTCCTGGACTCCCACTCCCCAGTCCCTCAATTACACATGTTATTAACCCTTTGGAAACCACTGAGACTTTCTCCTAAAGCATTCATGACAAGCCCCAGCCCAGTGTTGGGCAGAGCTGCAGGTATCTCAATATTCACCAATTCTGGTTGTGCATTTGATTTTTCCTGTTCCTCTTTACTACAAAGGACACCTGCAAAATCCATTGCTTTAAATATGCATCTGATGTGGCAAAAGTTCTCTGAACTTTCCCTGCCGCCCTTTTTATTAGGAACACCTGCAACGAAACCAGGGTTTCATCAACTTCTGTGGCTTAACTCCCCAGCAAATGTCAGCATTTCCTCTGACACATCATAATCACTATCCCATATGGGAGGCAGAACTTTAAATGGGGGGCAAGAAAGAAGGCCAGGTGAGCTCCTGGACTAACAAAAATATCCTGTTTTGCTGAAAATGCCCCTAGTAATAAGAATCAGAAAACACGAGATAAATACAAGACTTTCTAAAAGAAGAATCTCACAGCTTTTGGAGGTGTCCAGTGGAGTTTTTCAGCATGTTCTGTGGCGGACCCCTAGTGGTTAATTCGTGAATTATACCACTCTATTTTCTCTACGGACCAAAACTTTCTTGCCCCATCCAAAACCCAAAAAGTTCTCTGAAAAGATCCCAGGGACAGAAAGGGTGTTGGGTTTGGGAGGAACTGACCTTCTCTCAAAGACCGTCTCTGTTCTGGAAACCAACAATTGCTGGGCCTACCTCTGGTACTGACCTCACAGTCTATACCGTATTTATCCCCACAACACCCTTGTGAGGCAGGCCCTGCTAGTATTCCCGTTGTACAGAAGGGAAAGCGAGACACAGAGGACCATAGACCTGCATTCAAGAACTACCGTAGAACTCCTTGCAGTGGTTGAATCTCAGCCATATCACAGAAACATTTGAGAGAATGGGCGCTACATTACGATGAACGCCTGCTGCTGGATTATCAGAGAGCCGCTGGCAAGGGTCAGCATCTACAGCAAAACGCAGGTGCTGGGGGGGTGGGGTGGAGGGTCAAGAAGGGAGATGAAGGCTGATGGGGACTTTAGAATGAGCTGGAGAGAGGCAAAGCAAAAAGACCCTGGCAAAATGAAAGGCTCTAAATGAGCTTCCCTATGCTGGTTGAAAAGCCACAAAAGGAAACTCCATACCATTCTCTCTCCATGTCCCCAAGGCTGATGGGCCACGCTCAGCTGTAATGCAACTCCTCCAAGTCGGCAAGGCACCATCTGGATTTGGCCCTGCCTCTTTGCAATACACAATCAAACTCCTACCAGCCCCATACCTTGCACAGAGAATCCACCGCTCTCCCCGTCAGAGTCGCTGTCCAGCTCAAAGAGATCCTTGAATTCTTTCTTGTCGTCCTCCTTCCTGTCCTCCGGCCGCTTCCGTTTGATCTCCGGGAGGTTCAAGTCATCGAGCTAGATGGGCCAAAAAACAATGAAATCAGCTTTCGAAACGGTCTCTGCCTTCAGCTGTGGCGTCAGGCCCACCCTGGTCTGCAAGCCAACGTCCAAGACTGAGCTTAAACCCCCAAAGCACAGCTTCGCACTGCCGCTAAAATCTGCACGACCTGCCGGCAAAGGACTATTACGCCTGCGTGGGAAGCAGCAAACACGCCCGGGAATCAGTTACAAAGGTAAGCTAATGCATGCCAACTATTGCCACCCCAGCGACCCCGCCACGAAACAACTGCTGGCAGCGGTCCCTCCGCAGGAAATGGCCCATTGCAGCTTTCCAGGTAAGAAAAGCTATTCACGTGATTGCTTGCATGGCTCCCCAATTCAAGAAGCGTAGCTCTGGCGACTAGCCAGCCTTACGCGGGTGGACAACCTGATCTGGTAGGTCTCTAGCTACTGGATTTACAGCTTTGCTTGCCCCAAGAGCTCAGCTGGTCGCTGCTCACCAAGGGATGATCTAGGTTGCCTCTGCACAAGCCGGCGACGCAGCAGCTGTTCTCCACCAGTGCCATCCCATGGTGGAAGCCATACTATAGCCCATGGTGCAGGTGCTTTCTGTTACCAGCATTGCCTAGCCCACATCAGAACAGAATTAAACGACAAGGGGGTAAAGATGCCCATGCTCTGTCTCCACTACAGCTTCCACCGCTGCTAGCCCCAGGGCCCAGCTTTGAGGCTGTAGAGACCACCAGTAGCAGTTCGCCGTTTAGCAGTAGCAATCCACCCCACGTCCCTGTTCTCTGCACCTCCCTGAGAGCAGCAAGGATGGGGATTTGCCGGCAAGGGCTCAGGCCACCAGGGCAAGGACAATCTGAATGCAAACTTCTATAAAGCATTCGACACAGTCCCAGACGGGAAATGACTGCTTAAATTAGAGATGGGGGGGGGCCTTAGGTTAAGAATTTAGAGGTGAGTAAGGAACTGGCTAATGGGGGAAGGCAACAGGTTGTGCTGAAAGGTGAACTATCGGACTGGAGGGACATCACTAGCGGAGCTCCTCAAGAATTGGCCCTGGGAACTGATCTTATTTCACATCTTTATTAATGACTGTAGCACCAAACAACAAAACAACAGGAGAATGCTAATGCGATGGGCTGGTGATGCAAAGATGGGAGGCATCGTCAGCACAGAGGAGGATCTGGATGCTATCCTGGAAGAGCTGGAGTGACAGTAACTGTAACAGTACAGAGTGTAAGGTTGCACACTTAGAGTGCAAGAAGAATTTCTGCAAGAAGCCAGGGGCTCATCACTTGGAAGTGACAGAGGAGGAGAGGGCGCTAGGTGTATTCGTCGATCACAGGATGGCTCTGAGCCAGCAATGTGAGGTGGCTGCAAAAAAAAGCAATTGTAGGATGTATCAGGCAAGGCATTTTCAGGAGAGATAGGGAAGTGTTAATGCCATTCGACAAGGAACTAGTAAGTTCTCGTTTGGAACACTGTGTACAATTCTGGTTACCCATGTTCAAGACAGATTAATTTAAACTGGAACCGGGGCAGAGAAGAGCTAGGAGGATGATCAGGGGAATGGAGGGCCTGTCTTATGAGAGGTGACTGGAAGAGCTTGGCTTGTTTAGTCTAGCAAAACGAAGGCTGAGAGGGGATCTGGTTGCTTTCCATAAATACGTCAGGCAGTAAACACCAGGGAGGGAGAAGAGCTATTTCAGGGAAGGGACAATGTTGGCACAAGAACAAATTGGGATAAACTGGCCATGAACCAGTTCAGGCTGGGAATTAGAAGAAGGTTTCTAACTAGCTGAGGAGTGAGGTCCTGGGACAGCCTCCCAGTCAGAGGTGTGGGGAAAACTAATTAATTGTGAGAGAGAGCTGGACAAAGTGATGAACAGGGTTGAGAGACAGGCTCTCTTGTGTTAGGGGGGCCCTGGGGGCTCCCTTCTGGTTCATGTCAGATGTTCCTAAAGTCTCATGCTTCAGGGCTTTGGACGATCACATGCAGTGGCCAGGAAGGGAATCTCCCCCTCCTCTCCCTCCCCTCTATGGTTTTGGGGTGGGGTGGGGGGTTGTCTCCTTCCTCTGTACCATCAGGGATGGCTACGGCTAGAGATGGGACACAGGATGGGGTGGGACAGTGCTCTAAGGTGGCACCAATCATCCTCTCTCTTGGGCGCTTGGCTGGCTGGTTCTTGCTCACATGCTCAGGGTCTGATTGCTGTATGTGGGGTCAGGAAGCAATTTCCAGGTAAGACTGGCAGTGATCGTGGGGGTTTTTCACCTTCCTCTGCAGCATGTGGGTCACTTGCCAGGATTATCTGGGTCTCTCTCACCACTGCAGGAGCTTCGGGCACTGGTGCCCCTCAGCCCCTCCTGTTCACTGTGTGGGGCACATAATGGTGTAGTCTCCTGTGGGCTGTCATACCTTGGTCTCATTCTGGGGGCAGGGCGGGGTTGGTGACCTGCAACAGACAGGTGGTCCTTTCTGCTCTCCAATCCTACAACTCTGTACAAACCAAATCCCACCTGCTCTCCGAACACCAGCTGCCCTGCTGAGGCCTGGCTACACTCCTCCTGGGGAGCCACTCACGTCTGAGCACTCAATAGCCTGCTAGGAATAATTCTCCCAGCTCCCACCTGCCAGGCCACCCCCAAGGCGCTCATTTCTGGGCAGAACCACTTCAGCGTCTCTACAAGATCCAACATGTTAGGAGAGGCAGTGAAGCACCCTCCAGATACAAAAGCAGCCTCTCAGCAGAGAGAGAGAGAGAGAGAGAGAGAGTTGCACATCTCGTTCAAAAGTCAATTCCAGCTCGTTTCCCCAGCCCGCTTCACTGCTGTGGTCCCCAGCTGGGCAATATTGATTCTGGGAGCAGAGCACTGACAGGCGATAACCAAGAACACTAGGACTGAAAGTCAGAGGCTGGCCAGGCAGGGATGAACCACAACCCACTTGCAGGGTCTTGGTTTTAAATGATCTCCCGCCTCCCCATCCACTACGATGTGGCCTACTCTTATGCGGCCCCTCCAGACGTCTCCCAGGTCACCTCTGTGTTGCAAGGACATGCAGAGAAAGCAGCATGTGACCGGCTTTAAAACCGCAGCCGCTGCGTGCCATGAAATAGACATGGGCAGCATCCCCCAGTAGGAGTCAGCTCCAAACAGCTGCCCAGAGGAGCTGACCCAACCACCATGTCTGTTTTAACCACCCTCTTCCCCAGACCTGCCGTTTGCATCATCTTAGGCGGCCACTAAGTAAAAGCGTTTAGCTTATCTTGGGATGGCTTCGGTGGCAAAACAGGTTCATTTCCACTCGCTGCAGGCTAGCCACAGGTAACTATTTCACCAGAGAGCACTTCCTTTGGCAGGGGAGGGTGCAGCGATGCTGACCCAGTGGGAGGCCACACGCCTTGCACATGCACGAGAAATCCCAGGTCCACGCTGCCCTCAGATGCATCCCACGATTCCTGCCTCCAACCCCAAGGCACAGTGCTGAACCTATAGCCCAGACTGGGGCACTACTGAGCATAGACACACACACCCAGTCAGTCCCTTCTAGCAGAGACACTCTTTGCCTTTGCAATCTCCCAGTCGTGCAGCATTCCACGCAGCCTGCAGGAAGGATTCCTGCGGATGAGCGAGCGAACTTCACCGTTTTCCTTCTAACCATCACTGCAAGGGCAAGCGAATGGATTTGGTGTCTGGGCTGCTACATTTTTCAGGACTGTTTTGCGAGACTGCAAGTCTCGCTAGTGCCCCTTCCCTTTGCATCAGTCTCCTCGTTATCCTGCTTGAAGCAAGACAACTGAGGGTACGTCAACACTGCAATCGAAGTGTCGGACTGCAGCTCAGGTAGACACACCTGAGCTAGCGTCAATCTAGCTAGCAGAGGACTGGCTGCAGTGAAGCCATGGTGGCAGGAGCATCAGCAGAGGCCAGGCAAGTTTTCCTGGAAGCCCATGTGTCCACAACTTCACTGTTACTGAGTGAGCGAGGTCACAGCTAGCTCCACGAGCTGCCCCCTGCCTGCAGTGCAGACCTAAAAGCATACACAGGAGCCCAGAGATAGCTGTATCACTGCCTCCTATCTAGAAACAAACGCAGGCTGGTTTTCAGCCTTGAGATCTGTGCACCTCTGTGCACTAACTTTCCACATAGCCTACAATGGCCAGGCAGAAAAGTAGATACTGGCCCATTTGGCCAGGCGTGCAAATGGAGCAGAGGACTTGTACATGTGCATACAGGAGTGTCTGTGTGCAAAGTAAGTGTGCAAACAGCCAGTTACGGTTCAAAGCTGGCTCTATGCCGTCCTGTGTTACCCTCAATCTTTTGCAGTGCGCCGGGGAAGATGCCTTCGCCAAACTACCCAGAAAAGTGCCCGACTCTCTTTTCTCCGAGTATCCTGCAGGTTCAGTGGATCAGCACAGATGTGAAGTTTAAACGGGCTTTGCCTCACGTTGATTCCAGTTAATATTTCATTTGCTATTATAATTATTTGTAGCACCTAGGAGCCTCAGCCACAGACCAAGAGCTCATTGTGTTAGGCACTGTACAAACACATCATGCTGCCCAATGTCACTGGAAACCTCTGGGACTTCCTTGCAATGCTCTGCCGTTTTATTAAGCTAAACAATAACGTGATTGGAGAAAGCCATCAACGTCCTCCGCTACATCATTCATAAATACCTTCTCACACTCTGGTCCCAGTACCAACCTCCAGGGTACAGTGTTCGCTTCACTCCACACTGAGCGTCAGCTGTTATTAGGACTCAGTTTCCTATCACGTAGCTACTCAAAGGGTTAGCTGGGGGCTAGGAGCGCTCAGTCTCACATTTCAGTCCCAGTCCCATTCCCAGTCCTGGTCAAGTCTTTCGGGAAAGAGAGGAGCACCCAGAACCAGGTTTTATAACCTAACTGGGACAGATTAGTAGCTAAAAATTAGGGTTGCTAAATCATAGAATCATAGAATATCAGGGTTGGAAGGGACCCCAGAAGGTCATCTAGTCCAACCCCCTGCTCGAAGCAGGACCAATTCCCAGTTAAATCATCCCAGCCAGGGCTTTGTGAAGCCTGACCTTAAAAACCTCTAAGGAAGGAGATTCTACCACCTCCCTAGGTAACGCATTCCAGTGTTTCACCACCCTCTTAGTGAAAAAGTTTTTCCTAATATCCAATCTAAACCTCCCCCACTGCAACTTGAGACCATTACTCCTTGTCCTGTCCTCTTCTACCACTGAGAACAGTCTAGAGCCATCCTCTTTGGAACCCCCTTTCAGGTAGTTGAAAGCAGCTATCAAATCCCCCCTCATTCTTCTCTTCTGCAGGCTAAACAATCCCAGTTCCCTCAGCCTCTCCTCATAACTCATGTGTTCCAGTCCCCTAATCATTTTTGTTGCCCTTTGCTGGACTCTTTCCAATTTATCCACATCCTTCTTGTAGTGTGGGGCCCAAAACTGGACACAGTACTCCAGATGAGGCCTCACCAATGGCGAATAGGTAAATATTGATTATGAAATGCAAAAATCATTTTTGGTTTTACCTTTTTCCCCCTCATTGCATTATGAGCTCCAATATGGGCATATTCCCAGGGGTACATTGCTCGGCACAGGGTTTAAGTGGAAATGGATCTTGGTTTTGAGCAAAATTTACCTCACAACCCGAATGTGCAGAAGTTTGCTTCCTCAAACGAAGGGGTGGGAGGGGGAGCTATTTTAATCAACATTTTGCACGACACTTGAGAGTGTGAGCTCTTGTGGGCAGAGACGGTCTCTTCCTATGGGTCTTTTCACCACCTGGCACAATCCTGAGCTCAGTCAGGGACAAACAACAATGGCCTAGGTTTTCAAAAATGACTCAGGATTTCGCATGACCATTATTGGGGTGCCCAACCGGAGACACCTTAAAAAGGAGGCCATTTAGGGAACCTACTGAGCACCTGCCCTCTTAGAAAACAATTCTTTTACAGTGTCTCAAGTTGGGCCCCCCAAGATTAAGGGACCCCCCCCCCAAATGACTAGTCACTTTTGAGAACAGAAGCCAACAGAAGCAGGATGCAGACCCAAGACTCCCGTCCAGCTGCAGCCTGTGTGCCTCCCGGGAAGCTGATTAGTCCGTGTGCCGCTAGAAGCCGCCGGGGAGCAGGGGTGGGAATCAGGCAGCCGGGTCAGAGTTGTTAGAGGAGGCCAGTTTCACCTCACAACGAGGCGGATTTTTTTCAAATGGCCGTTAATGGGACGTAGATTTTTCTCAGCCCTAATGGGCCTCATGGCGCTCAGCGTCCCGCCGGGGAGCACAATGCTGCATCATTAAGCCAGCAGCCCTCATGGAGGGAGACAACAGCCCCATTCAAAGCATGGTGATCTTCAGGCAGCGACAAGCCCTTCTGAAATCTCACTTGAAAATTCACCCTTCCCCTGCCCTCTTGTCTATTCATCCCACACTCCTTCGGGACTGAAACAAAGCCCCGCCACTTCCTTTTGACCACGTCCCCCGGCTTTCCTCAGCTACCCTTTCACCCTCGCCCGGCTGCCCAGAGAAATCCTCGCTCGCTTTTCTACGCTGAAGGCTTGTTTCATTGTCACCCATCAATGGCTAGCCGCTGGGGTCACTCCAGCGGCGTAACCCCCTAGCCTGGGCAGGGAAAGCCAGGGCAGGGAAAGCCAGGGCTGGCACCAGCAGGACCAGCATCAAGCAGAGGCCAGCCCCACTTGGGGAAGTCACAGCTCGCCGTTTCCTAGCCGGATTTGCAAGGAAATTGCTTTCAATGCTAAGTTCTATCTCCCAAACTGAACTGCCTGAAAGGGGCGCTTCCCATTCCATCCAGATTGCTGCACTGGGGGCTTATAGCCCCGTGGCCGAATTTCTCCCTGGAGCGTGATTCTGAAAGCATCTAAGATCTCCTAGGTTTCCTCCCACGCTCTGTGACTTGGCCCGGAGCCAACCACCACAACATCCCGTCTGGTATTTTAATCGTCCCCCACCATACCCTGGGGATGCCAATTATATCCATTTCCTGCTCCCCAGATGAGCATCCCAGCTCAACCATTTAATCATATTAGCATATAGACAGCTTTACTCGCTGGTCCTGACACGAGTGAGCCCCCGGGTCCAGCTTCCAAATGCTGAGTGCTGTGTCCGGAGTGGCAGGCAGAGCATTCGCACATGGGAT
Organism: Lepidochelys olivacea; assembly: GCF_965140295.1. Classification (NCBI taxonomy): domain Eukaryota; kingdom Metazoa; phylum Chordata; order Testudines; family Cheloniidae; genus Lepidochelys; species Lepidochelys olivacea. Next base: position 21,381,899 of record NC_140428.1, read on the forward strand.
GGAGCAGGAGGAAGAGGCAGCTGGACCATTATCTACGTGGGCAGGTCAGAGGTTAGCAGTGGTTGTGTCCAGACTCTTGTTCCGCACTGTCCCCTTAACTGATGCGTTCCCCCAGGGGAAGTTGTTGCTGAATTCGCACAATGCCATAGTTAAGGGCCAACAGGCACTGGCCCCGTGTTCGCCCACCCTGGAGAGTTTTGCTCTTTGACTCGGCTGTTACATCCCCATCAAGCGTAAAATTGTAAGCTCCTTGGGGCAGGGAACATCTCCTGTCCTGGGTTTGCACAGCACCTAGTACAGCAGGGTCCTGGCTCTAGGCTGGAGCTCAGAGGCGCTTTCATAATACAAACAATAAATAACAACGACAAATGGAAAGGAGAGGGTAAGAGGCAAGTTCTCATGACCTGAGCACCCCCTTGCGGCCAGAGGTCATCCTGTGGCACCCTGCCTCAGTTTTTCCTCCCCTTCAGGGCCCTATAACAACTCCCCATCCCCAGACAGTTCGAAGAAATCCCCCACTAGTAGGCCTCAAGCCCAATTCAGTGTCTCTCTCCCGACTAATTGAACACAAACTCACACAGGCTTCATTCTGCCGGCCCTTTGCTGTCTCTGCCAGGCCTCCCTGCCTGGAGAGCTTCCTCCCACTCTTCCCTGCTGGTTCCGGGCCCTGCAGGAGCCTTTTTGCTCCCTGCAGTATATGCAAACCTAGCTATAGTCTCCTACGCTTCCCCCCTTCACTGCAGCTTCCTGCTCTTTTTCATAGGGACCACCTGGTTCAGCCCAGGTGCGGCTCATTCTGTAATTAGGGCTGCCTTAGGGCAGGGCAAGCCCACCTGTTCCACAGTGCAATCTAAAGGGAAAACCAGACAAAACCAAGAGCCAGCAGCATCAAGGGAATCCGGTGACCCCCTTCCCCCAGCTAGCTGAGTTGCAGTTCTTGGCCAGGTACACTTGGCATTTATATAGTCCTCTACAGGCTCAAAGCATCAGACAAATACAAGCTAACTAGGAGTGCGGCAAACTGTTTTCCCGCTGATCTGGTCTCCTGATCTTCTGCACCCCACTGCAAAGATTTATTTCCTCCAAGACACCACCTCCATTAAAAACAGCAGCAAAATGACTGGCTGTGTTCTAAGGAGGGTTTGCCCTTTGCACAGCCCCTTCCGACTGAGGATTTCAACGTGCTTCAGACAACGAAGTTAGCCTGGTGAGACAGGTCACCCCACTTTACTGGAGGGGAGTCAAAGCATGGAGCAGCCAAGTGACCTCTCCAAGGTCAGCTAGGAAGTCCCGAGGCAGAGTGGGAGACAGGTTTCTCATGCTCTGACCCCTCTCCTCTCAATGTATGCATGTGACACCCAGGTGGGGAGAAGAGAGATGACAGCATCCTCCCAGCAGACAGCTGCTAACTCGCATTAAAAGGTTACCCTCCATGATACGCTGCTCAGATAAAGGCAATTCAGATCATTTCCTGTTCTCACCCCAACCCTTTGCTTTTCCCCTCTGCTGTCAGGAAAGGCCTGACTGAGGCTGGCAAAAGCCTGCTGCAAAACAAACCAACCACCCAGCCTAGTGTCCCCACCTTTGAAACAAGGAGTTGTAGAAGAATTACTAAACACTCGGAGGATTTGGCTAAGCTGCACCCCCTGGCTCACGACTACAGACAGGGGAGTGGCTGGCCCTGTCTCACTAAGTCATAATTTTGGCAGCACTAGGACGTGCCTCTGATGTATCTCTGAGACACAGGCAGATGGCCTGCCCCATAGATGGTGCTGATCAGCACAGCCGCATGGGCTGCAATAGACCCGCAGCGATCTGCACCAGCTGAAGATCCAGCCCACTGGACTTATTTTCAGGCCCCAATCCCAGTAAGTGAGTCCCTAAATAATCCCTGTACGCGTCAAGCTTGTATACCTGTCAGTCACTCTGCCCCCACCAGTCCCTTTGGCTGCCATGCCCTGAGGCTGAGGGGGGGGGGGGTGTGTGTGTGTGTGTGTGTGTGTGTGTGTGTGTGTGTGTGTGAGAAATGACCTCTCCAGTAAATTCTGACTGTAGCAACCCTGAAAACAACAGAGGAAAAAAAACTAAGCTCTTGGCGACAGGGGCCATCTGTTTGCACAGCACCTAGCACAATGGGGTCCTAGACTATTTCTGGGGTGTTAACGATAATACAAACAACAACAACAACAGACAACCTGCAAAGGACTCCCCTCTGACAAGTACAGGCAGCAGGTGCTTTCCTCTCACCAACAGCTAGGCACCGATGTTTAACTCGGCAGCGACTAACTGCAACCTGCGATTTAATCTCAAATTCCAGATCCTCTTTCTGAAAGGGATTATGGAGTTGTGGCTGTCGGTTACTTGCTTCAACACTCGTCTTACAGCAATGAGCTAAACATTTGCTTGCATAAACCAGTTCACGGGCTCCAATGGCCAGGCTCCAATGGCCATTATACGAAGCGCAGTTCTCCAGGACCTGTTCAAAGCTTTCCCCCCACCCTGGCAATCTCAAACTCGGCCATTTGCCTTGAACCCTTCCTATGCTCCACCCCCTCAATATTTTGCCTTTAATGCAAAGGGACAGGCATACCCAGCATAGGAGCTAAGTGAATCTCATTCCAGAGGTGCGGCCGGCCAGCCGGGCCCTAACCACACCTAGAGCAGGCCCGGGAGAACGGAAGAGTTAATGCGCGTTCAAAAGAGACTGTTGGCAGTGGCGGTTCTAGGGCTCCCCATTTAGGAGAACAAAGAATTTGCCGAAAGCGGCAGTCACGTTTCCCATGCACTGCAGGAATTTCTAAATGGATGCACCACAGCTGCAGCAATTTGGTGCATTATAAAGCTATATAATCAGTGCTCTCCCCCCTTCCCCTGAGCTATTAGCAGCTAAACAGGCTGCAAAGCAGCCCAGAGTATTTTGCCCTGGAGCCACCACTGTTAGGAAACCTCCTGTTCTGAAGGGCAGAGATCTTCTACGGCTATTGCATCCAGGCACTCTGTACAACGGACTATTACACACACCACCTCCCCGGCACAGTCTTCCTGTAACACTCCAAATCCCTGGCTCCCTAGCATGGGCTTACAGGGAACACTGTACTAGACAGAAGTATGGTCTTGGGGACCGGGTACTGGACTGGAAATCAGGAGACCTGGGTTCTATTCCCAGTTTGGCTGCTGGCTGACCTTGGACAAGCCACTCCACTCCTGTGCCTCTGTTTCCCCAGGGGAGATAAATGATGCTGGCCTCCTTTGTAAAGCGCTTTGAGGTCTACTGATGAAAGGCGCCAGACGCTATTTTTAACTTGGCCCTGTGCATAAACAGCCCAAAGAGGAACCTCTTGCTCCGTAATGAAAGCGGGAATCTGCAAAATTCGTTACGTGGCTGGGTCTCAAAGCCTTAGCATGTGGGGTGGCTGCCTGCAATAGGCTGGGAATCTGGAATAGGCGTCCCAAGACTACAAGGACGTGTGCTGGGATGTGTCCTCCTCCTCACTCGCGGAACCAAACCATCATCCCCCGCCGCACTTCCCACTGTGGCTCTTTCCAGCCACAGACTCCAAAGTGCTTGACAGGAAAGGACAAGTATCACTAGTCACGTTTTACAGATAGAGGAACAGACAGGTGAGATGACTTGCCCTCGGTGTCAGTGAGTAGATAGCAAAGTTGGGGACAGAACCCAGGCGTCCTGACTCTCTGTCCAGGATCCTGCACACTGCACTACACTGGGGAGGAGGTCATATGCCCAGTATGGCTGTTTCGGCACCACTATCCCCTTTGAAAAATAATCAGTGCATAGAATAGAAGGCACTCGATCTGAGCACCCGACCAGCTTTATATTTAAAGGTGGGAACCAGGCAAAGCCCATGAGCCAAGCACCGGGAGAAGTTTGGACCCAGGTCTGAATTCGACAACGCAACTTCATCTCCGCTTATAACTGCCCTCAGCATAGAGGGACGTCAGCTGGCTACAGTAGCCTACCCAGACACAATGCAGCCATTAGAGGAACCTCGTCCCAGCTCCAGCCTCCCAAGCTCATCCCTGCCCAGCCAACCTGGGGAAAGACACTTTAGCCAAGAAGTTGATCCAAAAGCTGCCACTGGGCTCGAGATCCTGGCAAGTCAGGCATCAAGGCTGAACAGGGAGCTGAAGGCCATTCAGCATTTAAGTGGCTATGGCCACCCAATCAAGCTGCCAGGCAGCACCCCAAACCACACCCTCTTCCAGCCATGCTGCTGAAGGACCGGCTTTGCTCAGCAGCCATCCCATGGGATCCTTTGGTCTCCCACTGTACAGTTAAACAGTGAAGCCGATGACTTGCAGCCCTTACCCTTTCCTTGCCGCTGATTTCCAGCTGGATCTCTTTCTCCCGCAGCTTCTTCCACTGAGCGTAATACTTGGTCAGAGGTGTCCCCTCCTCCTTGACCTGCTTCTCCCATTGTTCCTGGGGGGGGGGAGGCAGAAGACAGATGTTAGGCCAGGACCAGAGGAGTTCAAAGAAGGCTTTATGTAACACAGCAACGTAGAGAGCAGGCCCTAGGCTGACACAGACTGCAGACCACAGTCCTAGGTCCTGGTCCAAGCAGACACGGCCCACTGGACTGAGCCACCTGGGAACCTTGATTCTACATTGCAGAGCAAGGGCAGGGCGAAGTGTAAATTCAGAAGAGTCATTTAAGGCAACCACAGTATCACACATAGCATTATGGGGTCCGTCACACAGCAGAAAAAAACCCAGACCACCCCATGTTAGCACAGCTCGGCATCTGGGTCAACAGATTCAGGCTCGCCCAGGCTCTAAAAGTAGCCACAGAGACGTTCCTGCTCGGGCTATGAAACCCGGCGAAGGGATGGGTCTCAGACCCTGAGCAGGAACATCTACATGGCTGTTTTTCGTGCCAGAGTCCACACCTGAGTCTGTAGACCTGGGGTCAGAGACCCATTGCTGAGGATTTGTTGGGGATTTCCCCCCCCGCAGTGTAGACATGCCCATTGATATAAAGGAGAGGGACAAGATTTTCCCCGAGCGACTGCTAGTTTTGGGTGCTCAGCTGGCAACACCTGAAAGGGGCCCAATTCACAGGCGCTCAGCACTTTCCAAAATCCACACCCCTCTTAGGTGCCAAGCTGGGCAGCCCAAAAATCACTGGTCACTTTGGAAATTCTGGCCCTTACAGTCAGAGTTCAAACAAATACCCTTCGTATCCACAGTGGAGATACAGCCCGTGAGACCAGCACAGGGGGCTTGGCAAAGGAAGAGATCTGCAGGGGAATGCTAGACACACTAGGGACTTTGGGAACTGTTCCACACAGAGCAGCATCCATACGCTAGAACATGGGACAGTGGGGTTCAGGCATAACCTCAGGCCAGAGGATTCAAGCCTAGAGGCCTAAAGTTTTTGTTCCTAAATCCGTATTTTGGCACCTAACAGAAGCAGCCGGATCCTCAATGGTGCTGAACACTTGCAGCACTCATTGGGCATCTCTGAAAGTTGGCTCACTTCTATTTAGGGACCAATTGTTAAGCTCTTGGGCCTGGAGGACTCCATGGGTCCGGGGGAGAAGAGACAGAGACAGACACAGTAGGCCGACTTCAGCAGGATTTCTGTTCCTTTCATTTCTGGGAACTGTTGGGGCAAATCTGGTCCCCTAAAACTGTTTTGTATGAAGCTTTTTAAACAAAAAACCCACCTGCATTTGTAAAGCATAAATCTGACAGACATTTGCCTGGTTTGTTTTTAATTCTATTGCTAAAGTGTTTGGTTTTTAAACAAACATTCCCCAGCAGTGTCTGTCACCCAAACATCACAGCCCTGAGAAGGCAGAAAGCAAGACCAACTAATCTATGTTCGCTGTCCAAGAAGGGAGAAACAGGAGAAGTCTCATAAATAGTGGGAAGTAAATTAGATGGTTAAAATGTCTTTCGGCTTTGATCACCTGGCGTGTGATCGGTAAGAGGACCCGTTCAATTCAAATACATTCTTTTTCATCCCTTTGCATCCCTTTGCCATAGATCCCACACAGATCGGAGCCTTGCCATCTGTACTATGGGAGCACCCAGAGGTGCTGCACCAGCACGTGGCGAAAGGCAGCCTAATGCAAGACGGGAGACCACCAGAAGGGACTGGCGAAGGAGGACAAGGGAAGGAGCGACAGGGATGTGTGGTCACACAGAGCCATTCAGGACCCAGCGGGGAAGGAGGGCGATCCAGACTCAAGCGTCACAAGCAAACACCAGCACACGCTGAGCAGCTGAGCGGCACGTTCGGTTTCCGGCCATGGCAATGCACAGTCTCCAGGGGCATCGGTTTTCAAACTCCATGCTTCTGTTTGCAGGAAAGTCAGGCTGGCCTTCTGGGAGCAGCTCATCACAACTCAGCTGCGACAGCACATGGGCTGCTGGCGTCAACCGGGGCACAGGCCACCGGGGAAAAGTACGTTTAAAGAGTAATACATTGCCAAGACAAGACAAGACAAGACAAGAGAGAAGAGAGACAGCAGCTCCTCAATTTGCAGCAGGCAAGATCCTCAGCTGGTGGAAGCCGGCATGTATCTACTGAAGACTTCAATGGGGCCACAGCAATTTGCACCAGCTCAGGAACGGGCCCGTAGCAGGAAAGGGAAAAGAAGGAGCATCCATGGTCTCTGTGCCATGAACAGCACTTTGGTAAATAAATGGCAGCTGGCTTGTCACACCCACATTCCAACGTTCTGGAATCTATTCATTGGGGAGAGTTGGGGGGGTTTCATCTCCTTCCTCTGAAGCATCAGTGATGGCCCCATCTGGAGATGGGGCACGGGAGAGAGTGGGCCAGGGCTCTGAGGTGGCACCAAGCATTCGCCAACACAGGTGCTTGTCTGGCGGGTTCTCACTCACGTGCTCAGGGAATAATTGATTGCCATACGTAGGGTCAGGACGCAATTTCCCCCCAGGTCCGAATGACAGTGACCTTGGCCTTGGGGGGGTTTCCACCTTCCTCTATAGCATGGGGCACAGGTCATTTGCTGGGATTATCTGGGTCTCTCTCACTTCATTCTGGTATTGGCACACCTCGCTCTGACCTGTTCTCTGTCTGTGGCACATCCTGGTTCAGTCTCCTGGGGGCTCTAATACTCTGGTCCAATTCTGCTTGTTGGGTTTAGTTCGTGGGTGCTGGGTAGTGTTGGTGGCCTGTGATACACAGGAGGTCAGACCAGATCTGGTGGTCCCTTCTGGCCTTAAACACTATGATTATACACCCAAGAATAGGGACGACAGCATCAAGCCAAACAGCACCTTTCGGGTAACGATGGGCCCCAAGCTTATACCACCCTTTTGGAACGTTGGAAACACACGGCTCTGGACTGTGTGGCTTGAGTCCAGGCCTGCTTGCCAGTTATCTCCTCTGCTCTTCAACACGCTGACAGACACTGTGGTCTCTGGTGACGCACGCCAGCAGACAGGCCTGTTGTCAGACGGCTCCACTCTGCTTTCAGTCCTGTTCGTCACAACAGCAAAAGTGGCAGAGTTGTCGTCCTTATGCACAGATCAGGGCTGCTCCTGGCTTCCAGCCAGAACTGAGCATTTCAGCAAAGCCTCCGACCTTCTCATGGAGGGAGGCTCTTTGTTCTGTCCAGTGTGCCGAGACATCTATTGTTTTTAATTGGTGACGGACTGGGAGGGCACGAAAATAATGAAAATACTCCCCTTGACTTTTCATTCTGAACCTCAATGGAAAAAGTTGAGCAGGTCAGACACCAAGTCCATCCCAGCTGCTTGCAATTCTCTTTCCCTCCAGCACTATTAATTATTTGGGACAAGGGGTGCTGAGCATGGATTGGGGCCCCATCATGCTAAACCCTATACAAAACACGAAGGCAGTCCCTGCCCCAGAGAGCTTCCAACCTAAGTAGGGGGCAACAGGCAACCAGCGAATGCAAGACATGGGGAGCCCAAGGAAACAAAATGACACTGGTCAGCAGAGGATGCAGCAGTCAGTCATTCTTCATTTACTGGGACAAAGATGGAAAAGCCCAAAGTGGTTGTTGCCATCTTCCCTTAGCAGGGCACTTTCAAAACTGCGTCAGGCTCTCAGGCCTCTTAACATCTTGTTTCTGAGCCCTGAACCCAAACCCGTGAGATGCCAGCAGCACAGTGATGACCACGGTCTTGTTTATTCGTGATGTCAGCACTGCTCTAAGGACAGCATCGCTCCTACAGAAAGTCACTGACTGGTTCAGGACCCTTCCTGGGTCACAGGGACCTTTGTGCGTGGGTTTTAATAAAACACGGAGCATGCTCAGATGCCACGGCAAGGAGTATGGTGAAAGAACCTGCACAGGTGAGACAGCCTGTGCCCCCACGTGGGGACAGAAGCCATTATATGGGCCCTAACCCTGCCATCCCAGCTGGGGATCTAGTCTCAGACCTCCTGTCCTGTGATGGCAGCTGGTTCCAGGGCCACAGATGTTCTTAGTATCAAAGTTCCCTGCATTTTCCCTGCTGAAAGTGAAGCCCATGACTTCTGGTCTTGCCCTCAGACTGAAGGTACCAGCTGATCCCCATTCTCTCCAAAGTGCCTTTATGGTGGGAGGGGAAGGAGGGATGCATTTGCTCTCTCCCCCCGCCTCTTTTCTCTATGCTGAACCTCTCCTAATCTTTGCTCTCCAAGCCCCTTCCACTGGTTTTGCAGCTTTCCTCTGAACTCTTCCCGCCCTTTTCCACCTTTTCCCCAGGAATCAGGAGACTAGCGAAAAACCAGAGGCCGAGCACAATGGATGAGAGGGTCCGGAGAGAGGGACAGTGCCACGGCAGATGCTGGCTGTGCTGGGAAAGGTCTCAGGAGCAGCTCATTTTCACCAAGGTGTTCAATGGAGTCCCCAGGCGAAAGGGAGCAGGAAACAGCTGCCGGCACAGGAGATGGAGCTTTCTCGGGGGCCAGTCCAAGACCGTGGAACAGACTCTCACAAGGATCATCACAAACCTCACCACCTTTCCATCCAAGGGCCAGACGCTCTTCTCCGACCTGCCTTCTCTAATACAAACACAGCAGAGTGGACAAAACAAAACCCAGAACTCTCCCAGAGTGTAAGAATCATATGTGCTGTCAAGATGAGACAGAACGAACCCGAAGTGCCGACGTTAGTCCAGTCACTTATCGACCTACTGGAAGGTGCTCAGATAGCCGGCTGAGGATGGCGGGGTCAGAACCTCTACAGAACAGAGTAAGTTTATCCTGGTTTCAGACAGGCTGGCTATCTTTGCAGAGACATAGCTGCAGGCCCCGGTGCGCTAATTCCCCTGCCTGCATTTCATGTCACTGCACCAGAGACCCATACCGGTGCCAAGGAGTCTAGGGCCAGGGTTGGCACACTGCGCTCCGGGATTAAGAGTTAGCGGCAGGCTCCTTTCTCTGCCTAGCTCCCCCCAGTAAAATATTCATTAATGCATTAATCCTATTAGCATCAGAGTCGGCTTCTCAAAGCAGCCTGGGCTCTGGAATATTGCACTTAAAAAAAGATTTAACGCGAGTCATCACCCATGATTCAGAGTTGGATGGGGGCAGGCGAGCAGACATCCAGCATGGCTGCTCCCCCACGGCAAGCAGCTCACAAAGATGCAAAGGGTAGTTTAGCAATCGAAGCATCAGGTTTGACGCCTCTATTCTCCCTTCAGTTGCAGGTTCAAATCCTGGCAGGCCTCCCAGTGTCCTTTAGAAGAAGATAATCTAGGCCCATGCAGTATAGCAGAGATGGGTGAAGCTCAAAGTTTTCCCAGACACACTCGATACTCCCGGGGACTGCAGAAACATCTTCATGAGACAAGTCACATTCATGAACTTTATTCCTGTAGAGCTGTTCCACACAAATCCACATCTCTTAAAAAATAATTCTGCTCTGCTAAAGAGCCGCCTTTGAATTGAACCAGGCTGGGAAAAGTGCAGTCCCTAGAGATACAGTTTAGTTCGAAGCGGAATTTTTCTCTGCCCCTTTTTCTGTCACTCTCTGAGTTTGTTTTCACTTGGCCCCTTCTCTTCTCCATTTTTTCCTGATCCTTTCCCCGCCCAGCACGCAGTGGATTGCTTTTCTCTGCTCCCTTCTCATCCTCTCCCCTAAGCAAGATGCAAAGCTAAGAAGAGTCTGAGATGAACTTTCCGAGCCCATGAGGTCAGAAGGGGTGGATGGTGAGATGAGTTTGCCTATCCTCTGGGCAGGGTCTTTTGTGACAGAACTTAGAGCTGGGGCCTTGTCTGATCTGTGTGGCCACTATTAAGTTACAATAGCGTCTAGAGGCCCCAACCAAGATTGGGACCCCACTGTGGTGGGTGCTGCGCACACACCCAATGATGGACAGCCCCTACCTGAAGAGCTTGGTTTGAACAGAGAAGACGAAGGGTGGGAAGCAAAGCAGAGAACAGGGAGGTAAAATGACTCCCCTAAGGTCATACGCAGAGCCAGGGAGAGAACCAGCCTCGCGGCGTCCAGTCCAGTGTCCCACCCGACTCCAACATGCTGCCTCTGTTAAACAAGCTCTTCCCAGGACAGCAGGAGTTACTCCATGTCCAGGGGCAGGACTCCCCCGGCTCTGCAGCGAGCTGGTTAGCAGCTGCCTCGGTGGGGTGGTTGTTTCCCTGCTGTGGCACGAAGAGCAAGGGAAGCAGGCGGTCAGACAGGCCTGGGGGGAAGGTACCAGGGCTCTGCTTGCTGCTGCTGAGCATGCGACCCAGTAACATCCCCCTTCCCCCCCGCCTGGCACATGTGCATGGACGGGAATTCCAGGGAGCATTTGCTCTCAATTGCTCCTGCTGGCAAGGGAGACAAACAGATGTTTGGCCTCCCTTCCTCCACCCTCTCTGGCAGTGATTTGCTGCCACATACATTGTGAGGTTGGAGGCAGGCCGGTGAACTCAACCCACATGCAGAGGGGCACAGCAAGCCTTTCTGGGAAGCCAGGCCCCTGCGCTAGCTCGGGCTCTTGCCCCTTCTCGGAAATCAACACCATCTCTTCGCAAGGACTCCATAGAGGACTCTGAACTGCTCCGCATGTGCATGAGAAGGGCCATCATCCCCTTCCTCCCCCAGGAGCACAGTGTGCGCCCGCCGCTCCCCCCATTCCCAGCGGTCGATGCTGTTCCATTACTAACGTGCACAAGGAGGCACAAGCTACGCCCCCCGGTTCCTCCTCGGGCAATGGCTCCCACCTCTCCATGGTGCAGAGAGCAGCAATCACACATTCTGCTGGGAACACAGGCATCCCTGCACAGCGGAGCCATAAGCTGCTGCTGTACCTCTTTAAACTCTCCAAACAACTCTGACGCTTGCATACCCCTGAAGCTTGCATGGAAATCGAGTGCCCCCCTGCGCTTCCCAGTGCAGGCCATGTGCCGCTGCACTTCGGGGGTCAGCCCAGACTGACTCTTGCCCCTTTCAGCAGCCAGCCGCTGCAGATGCGATATATAAACCAGGCGCTGCGCAGGCAACCAAGTGTTAAAATTAATTATCTTGTTCTGATAAACCGGGCTGCAGCCTGAGCTGCTGGGAGCAAGCAGATAATTGCATAGTTGCTGGAAACCCTTTTTATTTAGCGAATGATCTTACCCGGCCCCGCACTTCGCGGAGAGCCCCAGAGGCTGAAATCTCCACCTCTGTAGAGCGGGTGGGTGGTCACGGCATCGACGGGGGAGGGGGTAATAAAATGAAAAAAGCCTTGCTCCAGATGGGAAACCTAATCCCTTTGGCAAGACAGTCCGATCCAGAAAGGCATTTATAGAACCAAAGAATACTTAGTCACTTCAAAACCAGTTCCATCAGCCCCTTAATCCCAGAACAACGCTGCTGCGGCCTGGCGCTGATACACCAGGATTTGAAAGGATAATTTCCCTGCAGTCCACGCAGCTGAGCGTCTGAAGATAAATTTGTCTGCAGTGGAACTCCTGCTCCGTGCCCGGCACTAACAGGTGGAGCCTTTCCCAACACAGATCTTCAGCCAATTCCCATCGGCACAGAGTGGCAAATGCCAGCTCACTCCGACCCCACGGGCTCTTCTGGAGGATGAAATATTTTCACCTCTCCTTCCCTGCCTGGAAGGGAAAGATCCCACCCCAGAGGCCCAACGCAACAGCATACAAAAATCTGTTAAATGGGACAGCAACTGAGAGTCTGGATTCAGAGCGGGGTTTCATATGTTCCAGGTATCAGTGGTGAATGGGTCCCAGGAGAGGGTCTGGCCCAAGAAAGAGAGAAATAAAAATTAACAGGTTCAGGATGAGGGAAGCAGAGTTGAGCTGAATTCCCTGGCCATGCTTGCTCCCTTTTCCCCTCTCTGGGGGCCTAGCTTGGAGCAGACAGGCTACAGACCAAGGGGAGAGATGCTGGAAAGCAGCATCTCCACCACCACACAGCCAAGAACCATTCTCAGAAGAGGTCAGCGTAGGTAAGCCTGAGAATTTGAGGGTAAGAAGATGATGGAATAGAATTTCCACCTCCCCTCCTCTTCCACAATTATGCAAAGCATGTGTCAGTCTTGGTCAAACCAGGATAGGAGGAACTTTCACCCCACAGCCCAGAAAGAGACTGTCCAAAGCTTCTCTCTCTCTCTCACAGCCCCGCTCCTGGCCTCATAGACTGTAAGGGAGAAGGGACCATGGTGATCATCTAATCTGACCTCCTGCACATTGCAGGCCACAGAACCTCACCCACCCCTCCTGTAATAGACCCCTAACCTCTGGCTGAGATCCTGAAGTCCTCAACACATGATTTAAAGACTTTATGTTCCAGAGAATCCACCAGAAGAGACTCACAGAACAGCTGTACAGGCTGCTCTTCTAAGACAGGCCCATATTAAAAGGCATGAAAAAGCAAGATTGCATGGGCTCAGAGGATGGGAAATGAGCCAGGGAGCTTCTGATCACTAGGCCAATGGTTTAAATCCAGCCCAGCAGCCGTGGGAAGCTGCCACCACGCAATGGCTGCCTGGTGGCCTGTAAGAAATGAGCCAGGTGGGTCTCTGTCCAGTTCCCAATGGGCAAGTGTCCACTTAGAAGAAAACTGACCATCACCATGACCGGTTCTAGCCACTCCCTTGTTGGACGTCTCACCAGAGAGGATGGAGCTAGAACGGCCCCAGGAAACTGGAACTCCCTTCTTGTGCCTGGAAGGGAAGCTCATCTTTGCCGGGCCAGCTCTGTGCAGAGAGGGCTTTCAAGGTAGGTGACACCTGGCTGCCAGCCCCACTGAAGCTAATGGTAAAAATCCCAGCTCCTCCTGCAGGAGCAAAGTGAAGCCTCTCAAAGCCCACCCTCCCGCTTCGGAAGCGTCAGCCCTGCCCCCTTCCCGGGCCCTACAGTCCCCACTCTCAGTCTTCTATATGTAAAGAAAACCCCTCACTGCAGCCACAGCTCGGAGGCCAAAAGCCCCCCGCGCATTCCCTCAGCAGCTGCTGCCTGCACCGGGGTCGATTCCCCATGACGCGCAGGGACGGGGGCCTCTGACATCTCAGGCACCCGCTCCCCTTCCTCTCCGCTCCACATCCGACTCGCCCCCAAGCTTTAAAGCAGAACGACCCAGGGCACACTGGCTCCTCCAGGCCTTGGTGGCTTTCCTCGGCGTCCAACATAGAGATGTCTACACGCTACGCACAACGGCTCGGGTTGCAGGGGGGGAAACGTCCCAGAGCCCAGCAGTTCTGGAGGCACAATGCCCAGAAGTCCCACTCTCACAGCCTGCAGCTTATTGCTTGGCACTGATTTTAGACTCCCGTCTCCAGGCGAACAAGGAGAATCTAACCAGGGCACTCAATTTACAAACACAAAGTGCTGGAAATCAGCTGAGCAACAAAGGTATTATCCCGCATCCTGCACCCCGGCCGGAGGCAGGCAGCCAGGGATCATGAGCCAGCAAAGCTCCTAGAGAGGAGGTGAGGTCCCTCCTCCAGCTGTCACTCCTCTGGTGGCCTCCACAGATCTGAAGAGGGACAGGTGAGCTGCAAGAGACTTCTTCAAGAGAAGGCCCAACCGATTACCACTGAAAAGGAGCGTCCCTAATAGGAGCACACATCCTTCTGGTGATCCATAACAACGGGTGTAATTTAGGGACTACGTTTTCCATGATGCTGTTGGCCAGGGAATTTCGCCAGCTACAGTCCAGCGCAGTCCACGCTGTTTTGCAAAAGTCTAACACGCCCCAGGCGTACCCATTTCCATGACCTCGCCCCTCCTCCTGCTGCCACAGTCTCAACCCCAGTTGCGGAGTCAGACTGTCTTTCCAGGAAGCTGAAATCAAAGTGGCCAACTCACCACAGCCTCCCTGTTGGCCACGCCGAAGGTGGCTTTCTGACGCCGACTGGCAATGTAGGCAGAATTTTCCTGCAACTTCTCCAGGAGCTGCCGGATTGCTTTGCAGTAGTTGGCGATCTTGCATTCCTTCAGGAAAGATTTGAGCTGGAGAGAGAAGAAAGGAAGGGGAGAAAGGCAGAAAATGAATGACATGTAATAGTTTCCATTAAATGATCCCACAAAAAAAACCGCCTCCCTTGGAGAGAGGCAGCAAAGGGCTCCTCGTTCCCTCCGTTCGAAGCCACGGCCCAGCCATTACCCGTCTCCGCAGCCACGGTGCTTCACCCTCGTCTTAACAGATGGACCAATGCACCGGATGTCAGCACGGAGGTCAACTGGCAACGCCTTGCTCAGAGATGGCTCCCGGCATCCCTTATCACAGCTTATATCTGGAGAGGGCATCAAACCATCAGGCTGGAAACTCCTCCACGGCCTGAAACCAGAGCTTCCAGCTGCCATAGAATCACAACCCACCTGGTCCCTGCTCAGGCATGAGGCAGGACTGGAACACCAAGGGCAGTGGGGGTAGATAGAGGCGCACGAGCAGAACTGGGGAGCCCAGGACTGGAACACAAAGGTGGGGGGGGGGGCAGATAGAGGGGCACTAGAAGAGCTGGGAGAGGGGCAGAACTGGACTTCCAAGGGGCGGGGGGGAGGGGGGGACAGGATTGAGCTGCATCCGGAAGAATCATCTGGGGTGACGTTTACACAGGACCTCCCTGCACCGCCCCCAATTCCAGCCAATGCCTCTCACTTTTCCAGAGTGCAAACCCCACACACCCTCCCCACATCATCTGCAAAATGAACCTCTCTGTGGGCAGCCGTGAGGCCTCCGACTGGCCGATTATTTCCTCTTGGACCCGATGTCTCCTGCGGAACCCTTGGGCTCCCAGCCCGCACAGCTCAGAAACCACAGATGCTGCCGCCGGCCTGCGCAGAGACCCTCCCTGTCACCGAGGAGCAGCCCTGGCCTCCCGCTGGCCAGGAAACAAACTTCGGTTTCACTAGACAATGAGGGTATTTTATTCCAACCAGATCGAGATGTGTTTTTTGCCTGCAGCCTCGTCCTTAAACAACGCCCCCCATCCTGCTCCCAATCCCAACCAGCCCCTCGCACCCCCAGCTCTGCACCCACTCTTTTCCGGCTCAACTCCGCCCTCCCCCAAAGACGAGCGGAGGCCATGTCCCTGTCCCTGCTGGCAGAGGGCTGCAGAAGCAAGGTGAACAAACTGACAAGTAGATTTCCTCCCAGGTACATTACATTGCTTGCCAAATGCTCCCGCCCTCGGCAGAGAGGAGCTCTCCAAGGCAGGCTCCTAGCCAGAGCCACACGCAAAGAGAAACCCCCCCAGGGCAGACAAATGGCTAACCGTCAGGGAATCCAAAGCAGAGGGTGAAAGGCCAGCGGGTCGCTTCCCCTGCAGTGCATAGGCCTCGCTAACCTGCGGCCTCTGAGCCGAGAGTCAGCGTGGCCCAGCAGTGAGAGCAAGGAAAGGGCAGTCAGGAGATCGGAATTCTAGTTCCAGCTCTGCCACTGACTTGCTGAGGGGCCTCGGGAGAGTCACACAACTTCCCTGCCTCTGTGCCCCCATCCATAAAATGAGGCTCATCCTGTAACTGCCTAATGCAAAGGGGGGTGTTGGGAGGGTGAGATCAGTTAATGTCCATAGCGAGCTTGGAACAGGTAAAGCAACCTGGGGGACAAAGTACTACACTACCCAGCTAACAGCTCTGAAGCACACACAGGTGTGGGGCAGAGGCTTGTTTTACTTCGATTTCACACACTCGTTACTTAGAGTGGGATAGGGCCCCAAAGGCAGGACTGCAAAAGCCACTCCCACCTCACTCTGATCAACCAGGGAGTTGGGAAACTGCCGGAACTGAGGAAGAGGATGGGCTGAGAGGAAGGATAGGCTTGAGGTTCAGGCACGGGACTGGAGATCTGGGTTCAGTTCTTGGTTTCGCCATAGACTGTGTGCATGACCTTGGGCAAGTCACTTAGTCTCTCTGTGCCTCAGTTTCCCCTCTGACCTTTTGTCTCAGCTATCTTTGGAGCGGGGATCGTCTCTCTAAGTACATACAGCACCACGTGCAATGGTACCCTGATCTCGGCTGGGGCCTGCAGATGTTACTGTAAGACAGATCACAAGTCTCCGATTGACCAACTCGGTCTTTAGAAGTCCTGCGTGAGGACAAGAGAGAAGGAGAGGTCAGTCCCACAAACTGCATCCCTCGGGAGGCAGGTACCCCCGTGACCGAGAGGTGACACACCTGCTCTGTGCTCATGTCCCCCACCGCTGGCAGCCCGCACAGCACTGCAGGAAAAGCCAGTCATTGGCTCAAGTTTGCTACGCACATGGTGAATCCTCTCCCGTCACCCTAAAGCACGTCCCTCCGTTGCACACCTCCACTCTATCCCCCATATTCTACACGATCCTAAGTTCTCCTTCAACCTCAGAAACGCCAGGGTTAATATATGTTGCCTGCCCTCTCCCTAAAGAGGTGTTTAAAAACCGGTCAGTAAAACAGCTTTTCTGCTGCTCAAATCCCCCCAACTCCTCCTAAAATATGTATCTTTAGGTGCTGCATATTTATCTTCTCCCAGGGATGCATTTGTCATTTTATTTATCTCGCCGGATCCCCGCAGCTGCAGCTCGAGATCCATTTCATCCGTTGCGATGTACATTATCATTTTTCTTTTGCTGCAGAAGTGTCGCCAGAAATCCTGCCAAATCTCAAGCCCTATCTGTGCAGTTCAGCGCGGCTTGTTTGCTCCCTTCCCCGCCATCCCGCCCCCTCCCTGTTCCCCTGCTATCTGCCTCGGATATTAACGAGAGGTAATGAGATCTCAACTCCAGCTCTGGCTCCTGCGTTAAAAGACGGAGACAACCCAGAAGGCTGGAGCAGACAGAGAGGAGGGAGTGAGTGGGTGAATGTGTGTGTGCGCGTCTCCACTTCGCCAAATCGCACAATTGTATCTTCCCAGAATATGGGAAGCCAAGGGGTGCGTGTGAGAGACAAGCGACATCTCGCACCAGCTCCCAGCTAAGCAGCCCTGTGATTAGCAGGATTGATTCTGTCAGCCTGCCACGCCAATGGTTTACACCAGCGGAGACCACAGCAAAAAACACCATTCTCCTTACTGGAAAAGATGCAGGGAGCTATAAATGATCTGAAGCAGCCAGGCTTGTATGTTCCAGGCAAACCAACCCAACCCCAGCCCGCCACCCCAAAAACAAAGAAACGAGAGCATGCAAGCCAGAGCAGAGAGGAAGGCAGCTGGAGCAGCACATGGCAAGGACCATCCACAGTTCCTGCCCTTCTGCCGAGCCACAGATGATGCCCTCCCCTGCCTGTCCCCCGGCCCTCGTTCTGGTGGCTGTCCCCTTTTCCTGTGCCCTTGCTGTGTGTTGCTTTCCCTCTGATAGGGGGATAGGGAAGGTACAAGCAGCCTCCTCTAAAGTCAGTTCTGATTCTAGTCAGAGAACCAGACTGCAGGGCGTGCCCAGAGGCAGCCAGACCGGCACCTCATCAGAAGGGGGCTTAACCCTCACCGCCAACCCGCAGCCTCCCCCCGGGTCACTCCCGAGGCGCTGGGCAGAAGAGAAGTCTTTGAACCCCCTCCATCCTGCTGGCTCCACTTCCCTTTGATCTGCCCTCGTGCTTCCTGCTTTCCGGGCTGTCAAGTTCCGTTTGGAGTCGGTTCAGCCGAGCTTCTCCCAAAGCCACGGACCGGCAGCCGCAGAACCCACCCTCTGCCAGCAGGACTCCGGTCCCAGCGCCAAGGCATTAGGAGGAGGTGAGCTCCAAGCGCCAGGAGGAGGGATTTTTAATCACCGAGTGGAGGTGTCCCAGGGACATGGCCTGCCTCCTGGGACCTCGGCTTCTGGAAATGCAAACCCAACGCCCAGGCCCAACAGACACACTGAGGCCGTGGTCAGCGGTGGCTACGCAGGAAATCAACAGGATGTTCTATCCAGGCGCTTGTTCCACCACACTGCACACACAGCACTAATTATCTGCAGAAAGGCAGGCTAGGATGTGGGGTGTCTGGAAGCTACAGGGCGCTTGGTGCCAGGGGCCTGCGGGACACGCTCCATTCCAGCCACAGCACCAGCTCTGGATGGCTTTGAGGCCCTCAGCAGCTGCTGGAAACGACGCAGGGAGCAAAAACTTTCATGCGTCTCTTGTTTATCAGTAAATGAACAGGCAGGAGCGAGCACGGGAGCTGCTCTCCTAGCGCAGAAGAGCCCATCCGCCAGTGGCAGCTAGGCAAGGGCCTAGCCAGATTCCAGGCACCCAGCCCATCACCCCGTGCCTGGCAGGTGCTGGTCTGCAACACTGCAGCAAGGAGCAGATACGCCTTCCACAGGGCCAATGGTTCCCACACTGAGAAGTCACCGCCAGATCAGCCAGAGGTGTCATAGCAACCAGGTGCATGGTCACTCACTAGCCAATGGTGTCTAAGCAGAGCAAAGATGCTTGCAGTACTGAGCAACGTGAGGGCAGCAAACCAACGCCAGTTCCCATACGCCACCCATCAACAGGGAGTTAAAAAAGGGAGCCGAGGGGGAACAGAGAGAGAGCAACATGTTCACTGAGCTCAGAGCGAAATTTAACTGTTCAGAACCAGTGACCCGCTGATACCTAAATACAAGCCATCCGGCTCTCCCGCTGCGCCAGGTATCAGCTGACACATACAAACGCACCCGGGCGACACCCATCAGAAGGCAGGGCAGTGCACCGGAGAACAGGGCTTGTTTGCAAGGGGACAAGGAAAGAGCACCGCTTCGTGGCACGGGCGCAAGGGGCCATGGGGAGGGACAATAAGTCCTGCTACATGTGCGAGGGGAAAGGGGCATGTGTGTTATTTTGTGGTGGGTGAAAGAGGAAGGGCTGGAGGAGAGAGCCCCATCTTGGGGTGGGCGCGTGAGGTTCTGTGGGGCAGGGAAGCACGTCACCTCATGGGGCACAGCTACTAACTCATGCCTGTTCTGGGAAACCCCATGCTGCAGAGCGAGAGCACCCAGAGCCAACCTGCATTCATCAGTCACGAGGACACATCTGCAGTAATTAGATGCCCCTTTGTACCGCTCCCACGTCTCCCACGGGAGATGTGAAATACAGAACTACCTCCTCACCCACCCTCATCCTCCTGCTGCCTTGAGACTTCCCTTTGCCCACAGCCCCTGAGTGAAACCAGGGCCAAAAACATATTGAGAAATGCCAAGGGAAATCACCACTGGGAGAAAAGAGAGACCCCCTCCCACCAGCGCCGTTTCAAGCCTGCCCCAAATTTGCATGCCCCTAGCACAGGAAAGCGCCTTACTTGAATGACTATCGGCAGGGTCAGCTCTGGGAATCCGATGCTGTGGGCTTGGCCATGGAGATATTCGAGCGTAAGGTCATACAGCTGCTCGATGAGGCCATCCTGGGTAAGGGGGGGGTGGAAGGAAAAAGAAATCAGATAAAAACCAAATCCCAAGCCGCCTGCACTCTGCCAGGGCCCTGAGCTCTCTGGGGCCAGGGCTCTGTGCCACCTGGGGTCCTGTGGGTGGAAGAGAAACAGATGGGGATGCTAGGATGCGAGATAGGCCCATGTGAAGATCTCTCTCAGTACGCAGACCACAGAACAAGCCACCCTAAGAGGTGACACTGGACGCACTGCTCATGCCTTCTTGTGCCTCTGTCACCCCAGCTGAACAGGGTACAAACTCCACGTGGAATCCAGAGGCATCGGAGCTGGGGAAATAAACCCCTAACAAAATCCACCCCGGTGCGTAGCATTCACGCAAGGTTCATGCGCTTGGCAACATTCAGGGCACACCCGGAGTGTTGTGTAGGAGCAGTGCACACACGACTCCTCTCAAGGGCATGAACCTTGAAATCTCGCCCAAATGACACGAACCGTGAAAAGCCTCCCAGGACTGGGCTCAAGGCCCGAGACCAAAAAATGCGGTAAATAAATATTGGTAAATAAAAATATTATACAAAGCCAGTGTATTCCTTTTATTTGTTGGAGTATGTAATGCGCCGGGGGAGAGAAAAAAATAAAGGAGAGGGTGGAAAAGCTGACAGGCAGACCAGCCTGCTTGCTTGCTTAAAGCTTGTCCTGTCTTGTATTTGAACCGCAACACCGGTGCAACCATGCTGACTTCAAAGGAGCTGCCTAGGGATTTGTTTCGCTCACTCTGTACTAGGCATTAGAGCATGAACCCTGGGGTGGAAGGCAGGGGGAGGGAGGTTCCATGTGACAGGTAAGGGGGTGCCACATACCCGGAATGCCTTCTCCTGCAGGTTAGCATTGGACAGCTTCAAGATGACTGCAAAGTTAATGGGCTTGGCACTCATGCGGCCTGGCTTCTTATTGAAATCCACTTGCTGGAAAATCTGCAACAGAAGAAAATCCGGTGTAAAAATGATAAAACCCGCAGCGGGCAGAGAGAGAGAGAGAGGAAGAAAAACTAACAAGACCACAGCCTCGCTGAAAGGCCTGTGGGCCAGGTCCCAGATCAGCTGACGTCACTTGCAAACCTCCCATTGCCTTCAACAGCACAGGGCTGAGCCTGGGTGAGCGTAAACTGCTTTAAAGACAAAGCCAGGTGATGCTCCTCCAAGGCAGAGAAGGATTATCCACCATTGCACAGATGGGTAAACTGTGGCAGAGAGTAAGTGACTAAACCACAGTCATACAACATCAGTGGCAGAGCTGCGACTACAACCCAGAAATCCCAAACCACCCCCCCACCCCACATTCCCCAGCTCTAACCACTAGTCTTCATTTCTTCCTAAATATCCTACTCATGCCCTTGGCAGATTGCAGAGCAAGTCCAGGATCAGACGTCTCATTTGGCTAAAGCTTTGGAGACCTGCACACAAAAGATGCGACAGAAGCATGCTGCCCAACATAACCCCTTCTTACGCAGAGATGCGAGTAATCAGAAGCTTGCTCCTGAGCAGAGCTGAGCCTTAAGAGGTCAAACAAAACACAGCCCAAGAGTATTTTCCAGTGGTCCCTTACAATAATGGGCTTCTCTACTGACAGCAAGACTTTGGGCTGTGTTTAGCACATGTTCATTCACGGACAGCCCACATCTATGCTCTTTTTTTCACTGCAACATCATTGTGACGTTTCCTAGGGAGCATATTTCACAAGCCACCCTTCATCAGCAGGGACTCCTTTTGCACGCTGCACCCCACGGCAGCAGAGGCTGCTGTGTCCATCATATCATGGCCTTGAAATAAGGGAGAAAGCGCAGATTGTTCTCCAGGGCTACATCTGCATCCACCCGTTAGACCAGAGGTGGGAAAACTATGGCCCACGGGACCATCCTGCCCAGTCCCTGAGCTCCCGGCCGGGGAGGCTAGTCCCCGGCCCCTTGCCTGCAGCCCCCTCCCCTCCCCCCGCAGCCTCAGTGTACTGCGCCACCAGTGCTCTGGCCCGCCACTCCTTCCGGGGAGCGTGGCGGGCTCCGGCATGGTAAGGGGGCAGGGAGTCCTGGGGGGCAGTCAGGGGACAGGGAGCGGTTGGATGGGGCGGAGGTCGGAGGGACGGTCAGGGGATGGGGAGCGTGTGGGGGGGTTTGGATAGGCGTGGGAGTCCCAGGGGGCCTGTCAGGGGTGGGAGGTCCTGGGAGGGGGCGGTCAGGGAACGAAGAGCAGGGGGTGTTGGATAGGTCAGTGGTCCTGAGGGGGGCAGTCAGGGGGCGGGAAGTGGGAGGGGGCGAGGGCCAGGCTGTTTTGGGAGACACAGCCTTCCCTACCCGGCCCTCCAAATAGTTTTGCAACCCCAATGTGGCACTCAGGCCAAAAAGTTTGCCCACCCCTGCGTTAGACACAAGGGGAAAACCTGTCCCTTTCCGGGCACAGAGCAGTGGCCACACAGTGAGAGATCAAACCAGGAGCGCTCCGACAGCTCGCCCAGAACCCCAGGGCACAGGCATGTGTTATACTCAGCACACCGTACACGGGTTCTTCTGTGGGCTGACGTCAGCCCCCAGGGACAGGGGTCAGTAGTGCTTGGTTGCCCGCCACATGCCGCTGCCCTGCCTGAGATCTGCTCCCCACAGGAGTAAGACGGCAGCTCGCTCCCCCATGGACCATTGGCATCTCTGAAGAATCAGCCAGTGAGAGACAGTTTGGGGAAGTGGATACTTGTCCCCTGGCAAGAGGTCTAACTTCAGACAGGGCAGGCCACCATATGCCACCTCCAGCTTCTGGAGACACCCAGCTCAGGTGCCAATATTTAGCAGCCTCAGAATATTTTGCTGCAGGGTCTTCTCCTCCGCCTTAGGGATTCCCTACCTCTTAAACACCACACCCTGAGGCTGCGCTCAAGCAACATGCATCCTCTGACTGTTCCTGCTCTGCACCCAGCCGTGGGAGCATCGCCCCCGGGACACCCCAGAGCTCAACCAGCATCGCAAGTGTGGGCAGAGGACTCTGGGTGCTGGGGCAAGAGGGTCCAGGTCACATGGCTGCCCCCAGGCCAGAAAACCACACAGTCAGTGATCGATTCTTTGCATTTGATTTGTCAGGCCAGGTTATCGGGGAGGAAGGGCCGAGCTCGGTGGCTTGTGAAAACAAAGAGCCCCTCTCCAGGGAATCGAAGCTACAAACCTCGTTATGCACAATTATTTCTTTGGCCAAAACAGCAGTATCGATCCCCTCAGTCAAATGCATGAAAGCGGAAGGCGTTGGGCTTTGTGGGACCGTGCATGCCGGCGGCCGAGAGGGGGGAAATGCAAGCAGACTTTTTGAGGCACTTGCCAGAGGGGTCAGGGAAACGATACGAACATTGGCCAGGCGGAAGGGACAGAGGCTAGCGACATGGCTGGGAGGGAGGGGCGAAGTGTAGACTCCCTGGGGCAGGCTGGAGAGAACACGGGGGGGGAGAAGGGGGGCACGACGACGGGGGACTAGAGGGCTAGAAGACTCACAGGCCAATGATCTGGCTGAAGTTGGGATAACATCTGTTACCCAGAGGAAAGGACGTGGCAACCTAAGGCGGTGCGAGTGGGCCATCTGACTTATACACAGGGTCACTCATTTCTACATCTAGAGGGTCCTTCTTATACACAAGTATATACGGTTCTCATTGCCAGCACCACCCCACAGCAGCCAATTTACAGCAATCCCTGCCACCCCGTCCAGTGCCCATTACCTTCACCTTGGGTCTCCGCACAGGCCAGCTAACTCCAGCCCACCATCCCACGGCTGCTGTCCAGAGCAAGTCTCACCCTCCCTTCCCCAGCCAACCCCAAGCCACATTCCAGGAGCATGGGCTCCTGCAGGGGCTTATCTCACACGTCTACGACCACCTCTCCTGTGTTATAAGTGCCGCGGGGCAAGGACCTTGTCTGTATGCCCACAAATGGGCTGGGCGCCAGACACCTGTCTGCCAGGAACGGGACTGAGGACAAACTTATTCCAGAGGACACCTAGCACACTGCTGCAGTGGCAGTGGGTAGGGACAGGGAGTCAGGAAACCTGGAGCACGCACCCTCCATGGGTAACCTTGGGCAAGGCACGTCCCCTCTCTGTGACTCAGCTTCCCTAGCTGCGTGGTAGCAACAATGGTGCCCACATCTTTGGGGAAGCGCTTCAAGATCCATGGGCACATATGCCCAGCGTTCTCATTTCTCAAGTGACGCCTGCCTCGCCCGATATCCTTGCAGACAGAACTTTCCCCCTCTCCCCCACACCCACCGGCAGGGCGACTGGAGGCCCCGGAGATTCCCACCACAGCATGCTGGACACCTGAGATGAGGTCCTTACCGTTTTAAGTGTCAGCGGAGTGAAAAAACTCCTGCCTTTCTAAGCATGTCAGGGTTAGCCCATGCCCCCACCTCCCTTTGCCCCCGCCGAGAAGCTACATTTAAATTGGCATACCAAGACTTCCTATGGGGAGATTTCCAAGCTGTTTACCTACACTTGCCTTCCAGCGATTGAGCCGCCAATTCTCCCACTGCAGAAACTAACGATTGTCACCAACCAAGGGAAGCACCAAAAAGGCATCGGGATCTCATGGCCTGTAAGGGAGGGGAAGAATCCAAAAAGCTGTCCCCCCTCCAGCCCCCTTCTCAGATTCTTCCTCTCCCTGCCCTTCCCCCTAAGAGGTAATTTTGGAAGGCTTCCCTCCCTCCCCCTCCTGGAGAGCAGAGACGGAGAGGAGCCGTCTGGGTTGCCTGCACGGGAAACAGAAGCCCTTGTCAAGATGAATCAGGGAGCCAGCTCTCATTTACAGTGGCAGGGGCTTGGGGAATTCCTGTGCCTAGAGGAATTGTGCAAACATTCAATCTGCCATCTCTGGAAGACTTGGTGGTGACAGGGGCGGAGGAGGACGGGGGAGGCAGCGAGGGTTGGATTTCCTTGATTGCATGCAGGGGGAAATTAGCATGATCACCTCTCACCCAAAAAAATAAAACACACACCATGCTCCAGAGAATCTGATTTCTGGTACCATGCAGAAACTGCTCCAAAAGGCACAGGTGGCATCAAAGCCCGTGCATGGGGGCTTTCACTGGCACATAGCAAGAGTGGGCACAAAAAAATGGAGTCATGAACTCCAGAGCTAGCCCTTGGTATCTACAGACCCTCAGGGACCCGCCCATCCCCCCTGCTATGGAAACTGGGGTAAAATGGATCTTGGTACCCTGGAGTGTGATTGGAGGTTTGCAGGGGGCACCCACAAGACCTCAGGCCAGATCAGATCAGCTAAGTCACAGGTAAAAATGAGGGCCTACAAGGATGGTCTCGTCACTAAGGAACTGGATTGGGACTCAGGAGATCTGGATTCATTTCCCAGCTCTGCCACAAACCACCCAGTGTGACCCTGGGCAAGTCACTTAACCACTCTGTGCTTCAGTTTCCCCATCTGTACAACAGGGATAGTTCCTCACGAGGGATGGGAAGCGTCGTGAAGGCAAAGGTGTTCGGGATCATAAGGTGCTCGGATATTACCACGCCAAGGGACAGAGGCGTATTGAGGTGGGAAGAGACAGCTCTCAGAGACTCGATCGAGAACCTGGTGCATTATTTGCCGATACTAGGGGGGCGCTGGCTGGCTGCTGGGAGACAAGAGAGGTTTGCTGCATTTCAATCATCTTATGTTTCCATGGGGAAGGCAGCACTTTGAATAAGCACCCAGATAACACCCCCCACCAAACACTGCCACCTGGACGAGCTAAGCCTGAGCAGTGCCCCCCCCATACACACCAGCATCGGATGCGGTTGGAGGCTTGCGGAAGCCAGGAGGAAGTTCAGCGTGCAGCGCGGTAACGTCTGGCTAGGGCCTGATACAGAGCTTGCCACCGAAGTGGTGGTGGCGGCGGCTGGGGGGGAATGGAGCGGGGGGTGGGGGTGGGACACTATCTCCCAGAGCCTGAGAAAAGCAAAAACCACCACGCAGAGCCAAGGGGAGATGCCCCTATCGCGCCACTGGGCTGGCAGCGGCTCCCCAGAACAGACGGCAAGAGGAAGGAAAGCAGCGAAGAACTGAGCGGCCCACCCGAGCCAGGGAGCAGCGGGGGGGCGGGGGGGGCCCGGAGCAGAGCTATAAACGGCCCTGGTTTCCACCGGCTGAGAGGATGTGGTTTGCGAAGGACGTTTACAACAACATGAAACCACAAGAGTCTTTGCTTCAACAGAACCCGATCAGCAACGTGCCCAGGGCTTGTTTGTTTGAAAAGCCCCAACCTTCTCCAGCCTCTCCCTCTTCCTCCTCACACGCTGACCACCAGGCCTCTCTCACCCCGCCCCTGGATCCGGTGGGCTCAGGCCGAGCGTGGAGCGCAGCCAGGCGCGGGGGAAGGGGGGCCGGGTCGTTAGGTCTGCAGGAAAGGAGGGGGGCGCTTTTGCTAGGAACGGTGCAAGGGGTGGTGTGAGGCGCTGACCGTTTGCCAGCCCCACCCCAACCCGAGGGGGAAGGGGGGGCTAAGAACAGACTTCACTTGCAGGCAGCTATTTTAAGCAGCCTTTTAGGTCTAACAGGCTTTTTCTGAAGTATAACTTCTTGGGCAGTTGCTCGGGGTGTTTTTTTCTTTTTCACTGAAGAATAGGTGGCTCATTAATTATATGTATTACGGCATTGCCTAGGCAATCCAACCGAGACCAGGCCCTGCCGTGCTTGGTGCTGTACACAGTCAGCCTGCCCCTAAGAGTTTACAATCTAACTAGACAAAAGGCAGGACTATGGCCCCCATTTTACAGGTGGGGGTACTGAGTTACAGATAAATTATGCAGCATGGGGAGTCCGTAGCAGAGCCGGGAATCGCATATCGATCTCTCGAGACTCATTCCAGTGCCTGAACCACCACCAGAGCATCCTTCCTTGGGCTCAGGGGACTGGAAAGAAAACCCTGTGGCAGTAGCATCCCAAACCCATGGCCATCTACGCGCGGGATGTTCAGAGGCCCTTGGTGAAAGCGATCTGGCAGGTTCAGTCCAAGTCACAGCAATGCTGGTGCTATCTGGGCCCGCCAAAGCCTGTCTGCACCATGGCAGCACATGAGAGATGCTTGGCCTGACACTACCTTTGCTAGGCCTATTCTGTGGACAGAGGCCTTCAGTCTCCAGGGCTAAGAGTTCTGCCCCAGCATATGCACAGAGCACCCACCAAAGACAGCTAGAGAGGAGCCTATCGACACTGCTCCTCCCATTGGAACCGCTGTTCTCGACTGCCTTAACACAAAGGCTTCCCTCTCCCCAGGCCACCACCCGCTCTTTTGTCCCCAGAGGGCCCCGGTCACGAGAGCCCAGAGCTGAGAACAAAGCTGATGTCTCTTCTTGTAGCTACTTTAAATGCAGATGCGAGAGTTATCCAAACTCAGGTTCTCCCTTCAGTTAGTTTGGGTACATTGTCACTGCAATTGCATTCCTGTGATGCATCCGATGGGATCTAGCGGCCAGCGGGGTTAGTCACAACTCAATATCTATGCCCAGCTGAGAGAAAAACATGTGAAGAAAGCAGAATTCTGCACATTAACTTTTAGAGGGAACATCACGACATAAGCAATTGTTCACACCAAGTGTCTAGAGTGTGGACTAATGATCACACTTAACGTTAAGGTTACACATTTCTAAATAGCTCACAAAGGGTGAATGTGCAAGTGGCATGTTGCAAACCTGCAGTCGGCACAAGTAGAATATGTTACGCATGGTTATAAGCACATCGCTCAAAGGTGCTGTAGATAGTTATACACCACCTATTAATCTGCTGGACCCTGTAACAGTTGAACACCTATTAATCAAGTACAAACTATGCATAAATATGTCCTTAATATAAAAAGCGCAACTGGATTTCAGCAATAAGGTCCTGGCATGTCAACCCCAATTCTGGCTCCAAGAAAGAGCCAACCCCCTGAATTCATATACCCTTCCACCCCCACATTTTGGGAAGGCTGGAACCCAGATCTCGGCTTTGCAACGTAAGCCTATCTCGAAGAGCAAGAGACAAATGTGAAGTTACATCTCCAACGTGCTCGATGAGGCATCTTGGACAGACCAAACGATGCAAGTCCAGTTGAACAAGGCTATAATTAACCACTGGAACCATTTACAAAGGACTGTGGTGGATTTCTCCATCACTGACAGTTTCAAACAGGAATTAGTTCAAGCTGGTGCAATGCAGGAGGTCAGACTAAATGATCACAATGGTCCCTTCTGGTTTTATAATCTACGAACAGGACACCCGCAGCCTCAACACAGACAATTCCTTTCACAAACACAATAGGCAGCGTTTGCTGGGGGTGGGGGCATGCCCTGGAAAGGGGAGAAACAATAAGAATCCTTCAAGGATGGCACAGTGTTACCCGCAGAGCAGGAGCAAGCTGCATAGTGCAGGGCATCCCCAACTCTGCATCATCTGGGCAAGGGCTCATTCCCATCTGGAAGCTGCCACAGAGATGCTTTTTGCCCATCAGGTCTTGACACTCAAATCAGCCCCCTAAGCTGTAACGTAGATGGTGAAAATTCAACCCTATTTATCAAGGATGTGATCCAGCATATATGACGCTGCTTGCCGGGGCTGCAAGGAGCCGACCAAGCGTGCAGCGTGAGCAGCCGTTTGCAGATGCTAGGGGGAGTGTATGTTTAGACAGCTTTTGTTTGTTGCTGTTAGAGGAACAGGAACTGATTTACCTCCAGGATGAATGGCAGAACCGGCATGAAGGTCCGGGTGTTCTCGGAGAGCAGCGTGAGGGCCCTGATGCAGTGCATCCGCAGGGGGTAGAAACGAGCTGTGGGCACCAACCTGGAGAGGAGACGGAGGGAAGGTTACTGGGGAATTAAACCTACAGTCTTCAGGGCTAAAGACACAGGCCTCTCCCACTTGAGCTGAAAAGGCAAATTGTTTTAGCTCGGAGTAGGAGGCTGTTAGGGCTGCACAGGCTGGCCCACAGAGGGAGACCCGATATCATGTTCTACGCCAGCAGAGAACACAAGGATTGTAGCGCCTCGCTCATTTGAACACCCCGAGTTCTTGCAACCAGGATCCCAACTCCTCAGTTTCCTCCTTCTAGGTCGGTGGTTCTCAACCAGTGATCTGCGCGTGGGGGAGTCCTCCCACCACCACTGGGGAAACAAGGGCTGAGGTTTGCATCAGTAAGTGCATGCCATGTAATTTACAATCACAAAAGCCACAATCATAATTAGCCGCTGCAGCCTTGGCTGTCTCAGTAGAGGCAACGCAGGGCTTATGGCTAAGGAAATTGAACTAGGAAGGTAACGGCCCAGTCTCTCTCTGGCCCACCTCAATTCATTAGTGCATACGCAGCACCTTCATCCCAGAATCCTCTGTTTCCATGGCAGCCCCATTTCATAAGTGGGGACACAGAGAAGAGGAGCGACTCAGCCCGCAACATGCGTGAGGAGCAGAACCAGGAATGAAGAAACTGACTCGGGCTCCTCTGTTTTCATCACAAGGCTGAGGCATCTGATCCACCAGCCCCTTGCTATGAATGAATTGCACCTAATAATGATGCTTTTAGTGCTAAGAAAGGTGCTTTTTAAAGTGGTTCCCGGAGAACAGCTTTGATTCTGAGACGTGAACCCCGAAAAGAGAGACCACTGAGCAATGCAGCAGAGAGAATCTGCATCAGTGGGCGACATAAATCACTCCCTTTTTCTCCCCCCACCTCCACCAAATAGTGAAATAATCATCACTGGATCCATTATGGAAATAAATCTATTTTGCACCCGCATGCTGGCACCGCTGGAGATGACGAAAGCCTTCCTCAGGAATTAATTGATCGAGGGATAAACCTGTTAAAGGTATAGATTTATTGTAAACCCAGACCATTAATTTCAGAGTGCTCCGTGGAGCAGCAATCAGCCTAACCTCCCAACGGCTGGGACGGAAGCGGAATGAGAAAAGCAGCAGGGCCCCAGAGTACGCTGGGGTGGGGGAGGGCTGGCTCGTCCCTCCAAGGCCCAGCCAGGCGTCTAGCTCAGGCTGCTGAGTTTACAGCTCATGCCTCCCCTTGCAAAGGGGCGCGCTCCCTAACCTTCCCCCACCCCGAACGCCTGCCCAGCTTCTCCTGTGCACCAGGGCCCAGCAGGACATCAACAGCCTGACAAGGATTATTTTCCACTCGCTGCAACTCCTGTTACGCTTCTGGGTCGCCGCCATCTGCCTGACGGGGAAGGCTGCAGGAAGCCCCCCTCCTACGTCAGTCTAAGCCCAGCCAAGCGGCGGGCTGTTCCCGAGATGCCAGCGTATCTCCTCTCCCCATGGAAAGGGGTGCTTCGGCCTCTCACACGCACAGCCCGGAGGAGCTTGGTGTTTATTAAATGTGCTGGAAGGGCCCCAAAGTAGGTCGGACTGGACAGTCCCAGGGTAAGCCAAAAGCTGCACAGAAATGAGGGGGCACTCCAAAATGGGGGGGGGCAGGAAGAGGCGCCTGAGACAACAGAAGGAATTGGAGGAGCTCCAATGGAGCAGTCTTCTCCCTCTGTCCCAGTGTCCGGAGAGCCCCAGCCCAGCCATACCCCCTGTACCCTTTTAGCTCTTTATTTGCAGGAGCGATGTAAGCAATCCCAAGGGATGCCCCCAGCAAACCGGGTCCTCCCGCCCCTTGCAGCTGGGCCGGCATCGCCTCTGCTTTCCCTGGCCTGGATCCCTTCTGCTCCCAATCACGTGCAAGTTCAAGCCGCACTGGGTCCATTTCTCCGAAGCATCCTTCTGAATACATTTTTAATGTGTTTTATACGCCGGAGAGGGGGTGGCGGGGGGGGGGGAGAGGAGAGAGAATAAGAAAACAAGGGAGCTAATTCTGAGGTTAGCAGGCAGCCCTCTGCTACTAGTTATCTTATTTAAGCACATTTTAAATTCTGCCTTGGTCCCCGCCTGGAGCAATAAGGCTTCGACGGATGGTAATTTCTCCCCAGTCCCCTCCTGTAATGAGGTTGTGCATGGGAAGGAACTGCACACCGACTGCCCCCCCTCCCCCTATTTGTCTCTGTCCATCAACCCTTTTGCAGGAAGACAGTGCCACCTTCGGGTAGAAGGAAAAGAAAAAAAATAAAGGGGGAGAAATTATTTTCTCCAGGGTTTCGGTATTATTTTATTTGCTCCTGTGCGACGCTAGTTTCAAGATATGCCTGTGACCAACCTGCTGAACCCAGACCAGAACATATTTAAGGTTCCAGCATGAATCCCCCGACGCCGAATACGACAAACACAGAACAACCCGAGAGTAAAGGACGATAGCGTACTCCCTGCATCCTGCAAGGATGCCTGCTCATAGCCGCCAGATACTTATCCATCCTTAATGCTAGCAGCCCCACTCTGGGGGTATATCAGGGCCCTTTGAACAGGTTAAACTCCCCTTTGCACTCACTCAGCCAATGCGCCCAGATGGCACGGAGCCCTACCCAGATTTTCATGGGACCTGCTCAGGTGGATCTAAGTCATCATCACTGTTCCTGACAGCCTTCTTTCCCCCAGGCCGAGCAAGGCTTAATGATTAAACCCTCAGAGGCTCTAACTCGACAGACTGACCCTACCCAGAGGGGCGCCAAGCAGATAGGGTGTTATTTCCCCACAAGACAAGGTTTTATTTGCTAAAGAGCCAGGGATGGAGAAATGGGCAAGAACTGGAATCCTTTCTTTGCAGTACGACGGCTTTAAAAATAAAAATCACCCCAAGGAGCTGATGAGCATTTGGGCGAACCTAACTTCACGCTTTCTTCCGCACACTCCCCCTAGCACCATTCCATGCCCCCGAGAGCAAGCATGTAAGCAAAGGGGAGCAGGTGTAATCACTCCTCTTCTTTTAAAGACCCTAAGGCCAGATCCTCAGCTGGCGCAACGGGGCACAGTGCCACCAAACAAGCTATGCCAACTTACACCAGCTGAGGATCTGGCCCTACATTTGAGAGAGAGTAAAAGATATAAACCCCTGCGAAAGCTAAATGGACTGCATCGTTCCCCTCCCCCACTCCCCAGAGAGCCCCAACCCCTAAACACACAACGCTCAGCAGCTGCATCCCGCCACTGATTGAGATGCTGATGCTGATTGAAGATACCTACGGCAAATTGCGGCGCAGGAGAAATAATCCAACAGCCCACGTGGGAATCCCACCAGCGTGTGTATGTTACCCATAAGGAAGGGGGTGGGAGGGCGGACAGAGAAGCGTGCAGGAGCCTGGTCCCTCCTGAATGTTTTGCAGGCCCTTGGCACTTCTCACTGGTACCCCCTGCTGTGGTCCCCGATGGACCCTTGGGTTTCATTTCTGCTCTGTTACCGGTGCTCCAAAAAGGCAGCTGCAACCCAGGGCCCCTGGAACTGCAGGACTGAGTCTGGCAGCGCAGCCGTAGCAAGGGGACTAAGGAACGAAACCCCCATGATTTACCACACTGCGTTCGCTCTCTTACACGCAGGACTTCTGACAACATCCGCCCTCCCTTACGCCCCAGCCTGGATGTACCACTGGCTTGCTCACCAAGGGACCTAACGCAGGATCTGTTCCCGGCTCTCTCCAACCCAAAGCCCATTTCCTGACGCAGTCCCAAACCCTCATTGTTCTCGTTACGTGCTCGCTGTATGGTGCGCCAGGAGGCTCTGTACAGAACACATGCCCGCAAATTCTGTTTGCTGCTCTCCCTGGGACTTTCCAAATTCACCTTTCGGTGGCCCTAGACAGCTGATTTATCTGCCCGGACAGGTGAAAAAGTGCCTAGGTTTGTCTGCAGGACAATTAAAGTGCTGTAGCAGCAATGGGACACTTGGGGGGATGGCGGGGAAGGTAAGAGAATCCCGACAATTATTTGAACCTGTTTATCTTCATCACCCCTGGGAGCCCCGAGACCAGCCGGGCGGCACTGGAGAGCTCAGATTCTGGTTATGGCGCTAACAGGATTTCAGAGATGACCAATGTTTCAAAGCACAGAGTACCTTTTTCCTTCCAAACCTGGGAGGGTAGGGAGAGGGAGATTGACTCAAGTTCTCAGCAGAAGAGAAGAGAAAAGAGAGAAAAGGTCACACTTCTTCAAGCCCAGATGTTGCCAAATACCCACAGAATCCAAATATCGACAGGGAAGTCACTCAAGATGGCAGAGTTAGGAAAGCACCTAACTACAGCTACATCTGCGCTACACACCAGCGTCGCCGCGCAGAGAACACGTAGCAGGTTGCGTCCACACAGCGACGTGCAGCGCAAGCGAAAGGCTCTGGCAGAAGGGAGATAAAAGGGAAAGCCTCCTTCCCTGTCACTGGAGTCTTTCCCTGGAGCTAACAGCAGTGTAGAAGGGGAATCATGGCTTAGGTGAGTAGGTTATATACTCGCATGCATACCCACACCCCGTCACACGTGTCTAAGCCATGCCTCACCGGCTACCCTGATATTTATATCCCTGGAGGGTGGGCTATGCAGGTACGTAGTCTACAGGCTGCTGAAAGAAGCATCCAGGGTAGATGTACCTTATCTGTAGTTAAATCTGGGTCTGATTCCTGACTCTGCCACTGATTCCCAGTGTGACCTTGGGCCAGTTACTCCAGATCTCTGTGGGGAGGGCAATCCTTCCTTCCTCCCACCCTGGGTCTGTCTTATCTGTTTACACTGTAAGCTCTTTAGGGCAGGACCCATTTCCTATTTTACATCTGTACAGTGCTTTGCACAACAGGGCCTTGATCTCAGTTGGGCCCTGCAGGCTCTACTACATTATTATTATTAAACGATTACCCCACCTTGCTGAACTCACAGTTGCTCAGATTTAAGAGAGAGCCCAAGATGAACTGTGAAAAGCAGTGGGGCAAATTTATCGCTGGTGTGACTCCACCAACTTCAGGAGAGTTGCGTCAGGGTTGAATTTGGCCCATTATGCCTGTCTGCTGGAAGTAGGCGAATAGTCATCACACGACCCGAGTTCTCCCGTCACACAACCGGGTTTTTCATTGGTGTGCAAATAAAAGAAAAAATCAGAGGCTAATTACGCTCGGAAGCTCCCAAGTCAACAAGGCTTCAATCCCCCTCTGACAGCAGCTCAGCTCTGCGACGCACCCATTCAGGTGTTTGCGCATGGACAGCTCTCTCTTCTCCAGGGAAATAAAAGGAGATGTGTCACCTTTGGGAATAAAAACCTAGCGCCATAGCAACGCTGCCTCCGGCTGTCGCTGCTCTGCCCGGGACCAGGTGTGCAAATAAATACGAGGCTGCTTGCACCTCAAGCTGCACAAGCGCACGACACGCAGACAATCAGAGCAAGAGTGCCCCGCGCCAGGGTATAAAAACCCCACGGCCCCTCTCAATTCACCTTCTCCCTCTCTGCGGGGGTGCCAGACGCTTATTCCTGCAATGGGATAGCCGTGAGAGCTCGTTCGCATTTCCATGCACGAGCCCTCACAGGCACTGCATGGTTTTTAACGTGTTTATTTACCACACTGGATTTTTGCCTACAGGCTGACACAGTTCTCAGTGCCACCAGGCCACGAGGCATCAGATTCGATAAGCTCTGGAAGACTGGCCTGGACCAGTAAGTGGACAGGGGCGCAGTGGAAGAGCTGTCAGTGACAATCTTTCCTGAAGGATGACCCAACACTCTCACAAATCTTGGGAGACAGGCCAGTCCTTGCCTACAGACAGCCCCCCAACCTGAAGCAAATACTCACCAGCAACCACATACCACACAACAGAACCACTAACCCAGGAACCTATCCTTGCAACAAAGCCCGTTGCCAACTGTCCCCACATATCTATTCAGGGGACACCATCACAGGGCCTAATCACATCAGCCACACTATCAGAGGCTCGTTCACCTGCACATCCACCAATGTGATATATGCCATCATGTGCCAGCAATGCCCCTCTGCCATGTACATTGGTCAAACTGGACAGTCTCTACGTAAAAGAGTAAATGGACACAAATCAGATGTCAAGAATTATAACATTCATAAACCAGTGGGAAAACACTTCAATCTCTCTGGTCACGCGATTACAGACATGAAAGTCGCTATTTTACAACAAAAAAAAACTTCAAATCCAGACTCCAGCGAGAAACTGTTGAATTGGAATTCATTTGCAAATTGGATACAATTAACTTAGGCTTGAATAGAGACTGGGAGTGGCTTAGTCATTTTGCAAGGTAGCCTATTTCCCCTTGTTTTTTCCTACCCCCCACCCCCCTCAGATGTTCTTGTTAAACCCTGGATTTGTGCTGGAAATGGCCCACCTTGATTATCATACACAATGTAAGGAGAGTGGCCACTTTGGATAAGCTATTACCAGCAGGAGAGTGGGGTGGGAGGAGGTATTTTTTCATGCTTTTTGTGTGTATATAATAAGATCTTCTATACTTTCCACAGTATGCATCCGATGAAGTGAGCTGTAGCTCACGAAAGCTTATGCTCAAATAAATTGGTTAGTCTCTAAGGTGCCACAAGTACTCCTTTTCTTTTTGCGAATACAGACTAACACGGCTGTTACTCTGAAACCAATCTTTCCTTCAAGTCAGTAAAAAAAGGGCCACTGTCCAAACTAGGGGGCACTGTACTCCCGGCAGAACACTTCTGCAGAGAGAGAAAACTGAGGTTTTATCCTCTCACACGCCCCAAGGGTCCCAGGACACTCTTTGCACATGGGGGGGGGGGGGAGAAAGGGAGCACTAAAATCAGACCCAGACACCAAGGTTAACCCGTGTCATTAGACTATACTTCCTCCAAGTCTACTGTCCTTTCAGTAGGTGACAGTACAAAGAAAGGGATTACCCAAAATGGCTTGGGGACATCCAACGCCTCTAGATAATCAGAGCCTGGATAAGAAGAGTTTCAGATTCAGAATGAAGCTGGAGAGCCATCTGTCTTGGATGGTTTAGACACAACAAATCCCGCATCTGGGCAGGGAGTGAGACTAGCTGACCCTTGCGGTCCCTTCTAACCCTATGGTTCTAAGGAACAGGCTCATCATTCCGATAACCAAGGGGTCGGCTGCGATCTCCGCGTCCTGTCTGAAGTGGCTGTGCGCTCTTATGCTGCTGCTGGGTTCCACCCCAGAAGCGGCTGCATTTCAGCAGCGGATGAAGTGGCCACGATGTAGAGTTTATGGCCCTGACCCAATCAGTGCCCATGGAAGTCAATGGAATGACTCCCAGTGACTTCTAACGGGCTTCTCCCCCGATGAAGGAAGCAGCTTCACTATGGTGCTACGGTGACGCAGCTGCGGCGCTGGGGCGTAGACATTATCCTTAGAAAGGCAGTAGCAGGCAGGGCTTATGTCCCATAGCAGAAGTTCAGCACGCACCTAGCGCTGATGCTATTAAGGGGACATTACGTTGTTCAAAGAGGAACCCTTTGGATAAGGCACGACACCAAGAGCCCATCTGCCCTGTTCCAGCCAACACACAATGCCCTCTTCTCCTGGAAACTGGCTCTGATACCCAACCCTGTGTGAGCCCGACCCCGTGTGAGCTGCTGCACAGCACATTAAGTGCTTTCCCTTCTGCTTCTGAAGACCCTGTATTAACAGGGCTTTGCAGCGTGCTGCAGCCTGGAGCGTATGAAAAGTGTGAATGTAAACACAACACAATGCTGGGAGAATGCAATTCACGTCACCCTCCTTTGTCTGCAGCCCTCTCCGAGAAGCTGGACAACAGAATAACTTTCCCCATCGATTTTGCTAGTTACTATTTGGCAAACGTTGCTTCCACCTTCCTGCTGCGGCTCTCATGCAGGGAGAAACCAAGCTAGCTCTGTTTCAATTACCTCAATTTCCTGTCTACAAGCAACTCTGCTGATCCAGCAAGATTGGGCACAGTGCTGGGGCTTGCAATGGTTAGCTGCTGCTGCAGTGCAAGAGGTGTGGAGACCTCGGGTTAGGGAACCCAGCCTAGCAGACTGGCCTCTAGGTGGAGCCTCAGCGGCAACGGGCACCTCACAAAAGGCATAGGAGATCTTACAGACTTGGGCTCCGGGTTGCCAGAGACACATGCCACAGTGTAGACCAGCCACAGCAAAACCCCCATCAGTACATCTCAGAGCACGTTACACATGTGGTCAGTATCATGGCCCCCGCCTGGCACAGAGAGGGGACGCAACTTGCCCAAGCTCACCCAGCAGGGAAGTTGCAGAGCCAGGAATAGAACCCAGGTCTTCCAGGCCCTGGTCCAATGCTCTATCCACTAGGCCACACTGCACATATGATGATGATTGGGGGGGGGTAAGAACTATTCCCACAAGAGCTTGCTGTAGCGTGGGGACCGTTTTACAAGTGAAGAGGCCAGGTAAGTTACAGGAGCGCAAGGGGCTCCTGAAGCTCCCGGTTGCAGGCCAGCCCATTACAAAACAGGATAGAGCAAAATTACTGCTCGCTCCCTGCTCAGGTTAAAAAGATGTGGGCTGGACTAAGGCCCAGGTTACTCATTTCAATAAGGGACTGGGCTGCTTTGGTTTCTTTTAGAACAAGAAATCACAACAGGTCTATGAACGCAGGCACTCGGTGGGAAGTGCAGTGGTGCTGGGATCAGCTGTTCTGTTAGCCTTCACTTATTCTTAGGCACCGTCTGAGCCTGGCACTCCGCTACGGCCACAGGTGGCCCAATGTGAACCCCAAGGTGAGATGCTCACCCTGGCTCTGCCACTGCAGGTCACAGTTTATCCCCATTTTACAGATGGGGAAACCCAGGCACAGAGCAGTGAAGTGACTTACCCAAGATCCCCCAGCGAGCCAGTGGCTGAGCCTAGAACAGAACTCAGGTCTCCTGAGTCCCAGTCCAGTGCTTTAGTCACTACGCCACAGATGTGGTCATACCAATGAGCTCAGTTAATGGACACAAAAGTAGCTTGATAAAGCCTCATAGTAAGTTCAAGCAACATGGCAGCAAGTGATTTCTAACAGGGGTGCTTCAACAAATGACAGCTCACGAGAGCAGCCCCCCAGTATGCAATAGGACAGTCCCCTACAACAAAGGGTTAAAATCTATACGTACCCTCCCTGCCCATCCCCTATGTGACTATATGGCCACATCTGTCACATGGGAAATCAGAGCCCAGTGTTTTATAAGGGCGGGGGGAGAACTATCCGTTCCTACTTACTTAATGCAGCCAATGATGACCTGGGTCAGAGGGTAAATTAACGGCGCCATGATCTCGCTGGGGTAGATGGTGCTCAGGACCCGACACCAGAAGAACAGGCAGTGGATGTACTGCCAGTTGTAAACCGACTGGTAGTTCTCCTACAGAAAAAGGAAAGGCACACACACTTGGCAAACGAATGGCCGAGACAGGAGCTGAACCTCCTTTCCGGAGCGCGCACGCAGGCTCCTTTGTATTGGGAGGCAGTGCGGTCTAGCAGAAGGAGCACACAGCTGGGAACCGGGGACTCTTGCATTCTAACCCTGGTTCTAGCAGCGACTAGTTACGTTAAGAGAGGCGGGGTTGTGCGGTGAAGGCCCTAGTACGGGATTCAGGAAGACAGGATGGCTAGAGGTTTGCACAATGCTTTGAAAATGCTAAGTACTGCCCTTGGGGTGTTGTTCCTTGTGGCATTTATCTGCAGCTATGCTTCACAAGTGGAGCTCCGTCTCCTTAACACCTCAGCCCCCAGCATATGGAGGGGCAGGGCCATGCTGTGTATGGGCCTTTCCCGTCCACTGGCTAAGGGGGACAAACCCTGATCTCCCATGGGCAGCCAGGCTGGGAGATCCTTCTACATCTGTGCTGACTCTCTCCCTGGTCCACACACTCTGGAGGGAAGAAAAATAAACCTCTAAAGCTACAGGGCAGAACCAGCTTCCCCCAGCAACTGTCCCCTAAGGCTCCCGCTGAACCTACCTCCCCTACCAAGTGACCTGCAGAACCACTAGGATTTCATTTCCCCAGGCAAAGCAGGACACAGGGCCCAGCTGCTGCCACCAGGGGGCTCTGATTACTCCTTCAATTGCAATATTAAAAGAGAAGCTCCATCGCTCAGGTACCACGAGGACGGGCAGCACTTTTGAACCTCAGGGAGCGTTACTGCTATTCATTTTGAAGACGTGCCGACGTGCACTCAGGGTCAAAGAGAGCCTCATGCAGCCATGACCAGCCCATCCAGCACACCCACCTCCCAAGAGTTTACAGACCCAATTACAAGGGGACACCGCAATAGCAGGTTCCTTTTACAGAGCCCAGGGAACACAAAAAAGCTTTATTTCTAGGTACAGCCTGCATGTAAGCCCAGAAGCCGCCTTCCTAGTTACCAGACAAAACAACGCAAGAGGTCACTTAGGTAATTAATACTTGCCATGTCACTGCATTCTCAGATCACCCAGGCTGGCTGAGCCAGCCTGAGTGGTACTGCAAAGACCGGGCCACGCCTCTACCCAAGAGTTAGGTGTTTTTTTCTAGTTTCAAAATGAACTTGGGAAGTGTCTCCCCTCCCTGCCTGGTTCTGAGCAGCCCGGAACACCAGAAAAAATAAAAACCCTCCATGAAAGAGCTATTCTCAGCCGGTGTTTCCCACCCAGCGGGAAGCACCAGAAAGTCCACATGGAAGCCAGTTCTCCGGGGACTTTTCAACCAGAGGCTGCAGGCCCAAGAAGCCCGGAATTCGGAGAAAAATCCCAGCTGCTGGCAACTTCCACAGCTGCTCCTAGTGAGGGGCCTTTGGCTCCAAATTTCTCTCACCAAATGAGATTCTTTCTTTTATCAGCTAAGGGTGATAAACTCTGACGACTACGGCTCGTCTCCTCTCACATGTGCTTGAGCAGTGTGTGCATGGAGTGGACAGTGGACTGCCTGCTTGTAGCATTCCTGAATTACACACAAGCCCAACACCTTGTGGTAGGGCTTAGGTAAACATTCCCCCCTTCGGTCAGGTTGCACGCCCGTCCATGCGGCTCGGACCAGCTGATGGCTTCTGTAAGCACCCGGTGCTCATTTCACACTAATTGACTTGTTGTTGGGATTTGGGCATACTGGTCGTGCCGCTCTAATTTAATCTCTCCCTCCGCCCCCACTTTCAAACCCCTCCTGGGAAACCAACCAGATTTGGGGACTGTCTGGTCCAGGGCTGAAGGTGTAGGAAGCCAATACAATCCAATTATGGGCATATGCCCAGGCCCAGACTTTGCTTATCTCGGCTGGGTTTATCCCTATGTCTGAGCATCTAGGAGATTTAAGTGGTAACCAATCCTGCAGTGCACAGGAGCAACTGAACCACTAATCCGCAAGGGTTTGTTTTCTCAAACCCGGGTAAAGACAGGATTAGCAATCTGACAGTGTAAACAGGTCAGACTGGACAGGGCACAAATCAGGCCTGCTTCAGAGGGACTTAGCTGCTTGCCTCAATGAAATTACAGAAATGGCCTGGGCAGGTGACACAGGCTGATGGGGAGATGTACCAGGCAGACACCGCAGTTGGAAAGAGCCACAAATAAGGGGCGGTTTATAATCTTCTGTGCTCTGGGTTTTGCTAAGCAGCTGAAATGTTCATTTCACATACACGACAAGGCGAAGGAAAGGAGATGCCCAGGGTGAGAGAGAGAGAACATCTGCCAGGATCTACATAGCTTTGGAAGAGAGAACTACCTTGCCAGTATTTGCTCTCCACCTCCTTGCTAAAAAACCCAAACAGCGACATAAATGAAAGCGTTTATCCTCCCATGAGCAGCTGGCAGAACTCTGGGCCCCTCTTTCCTTTGGCAGAGCAGCCACCTGCTGGCTCCTTAGCGCATCATGAAACAGGCTGGTCCCCTTCTGACTTGGCTGCCTGCTCCGTGAAACAAGTTCCTACCAAGTCCCACCGGCACTAACTTCCCCTGAATTCTCCAAGGATGTCCCCCATGTGCCAGCTGACTTCCCACCATGTACTCCAGTGGGGTCCCTAACACGCACCAGTCAGTGCTCTCCCAGGGGTGCTGGAATAATTTGTATAGTGGGGGTGTTGAGAGCCATTGAATCAAACTGTAAATATTGTATATAATGGAGGCTCCAGAGAAGGCATTTCCTGGGAGTGACACCAGAACATGAAGTACGAAATCATCCGCCCACGCCCCAAGGACTCCAAGCTTCCCCAATTCCGGTAGGGAGTCTCTGTCAGAGAGAGAATCCAGATCCAGTCTCTATTTACACAGTGCCGTTCAACCCCAAAGAGACTGAAGCACTTTGCAAAACACACACAGGCAAGTCACTTCTCCCACCACTGGATTGGCCCAGGCTAGGCAGGTGCACAACTCCCCAGCAGTTGGGAGTGGGGTGCACTGAGCGGGAAGAGGTAATTAGCCAAGGATGCTGGGGCAAACTCCTACTCATAGATCTTTAACCGTCTATGCTGAGCAGACTGACCCTGGTTTTAAAGGTCTCATCTACACAGCCTCCCACCCCCTTCCCAGCGCCGGGCCTGGAGCACAGCTTGCCTAAAGAGACGAGATGCCCTTGCTCGGAGTCCAGCTTAAGGGTCCAGGGTGAACAGGCATTTCAACCGCGATGCTCCAACAGGGCAATCTGCTCCTCTCCTTGCCACGTCTCCCAAATGTAGTGACCAGCGGCATTGAAGCAGGGACCGGGATTTTTTTCCCCTGTCTCACCATGCACAAGGCCACACATCAATCTGAGTTAAAGCCGACGTTGTGTGTGCGTAACAGCAGCTTGCAAAGCTCCCCGCATGGGCTTGTTCACCGAGCTGGGGTTTGGAACCTACCTTCTTCTTCACAGTCATGGCGCTACGCAGA
Source organism: Lepidochelys olivacea (assembly GCF_965140295.1). Classification (NCBI taxonomy): domain Eukaryota; kingdom Metazoa; phylum Chordata; order Testudines; family Cheloniidae; genus Lepidochelys; species Lepidochelys olivacea. Next base: position 21,423,350 of record NC_140428.1, read on the forward strand.
TGAATGGCAAGCTGGCGAACGTAGATGAAGGCGTGCTGGTAGGACACCTGCGTGTCCAGGGTGTACATCTCCGTCAGGGTGCGCTGCATGAAGTTGATCATGGGGAGGACGTTGGGGGAGGTGAACCTGGAGTTCTTCACGTAGGAGATGTACATTTGCTGCAGGAAAAGGCAAGGCACGAACCAGGAGTCAGAATGAAAATCCAGGCAGGGAAGGAGCGCTCTCCAACAACCCTCAGCCAAAAACTCGCCACCACCTGGCTTCCAGCACATCCGTGCTCGGGACAGGGGCCAGCCTGAGTGCTGCCCACGCCCTAGGATCCTTGCATGCCGGTATGTCTACACGCCATCGGAGACAGAGCAGCAGCATAGCCCCAGCTCACAGAGGCAGATCACATGGCCTAGCAGACGGTGCACTGGGCTGGGACTCAGGAGACCTGGCTACTACTCTCAGCTCTGCCACTGGCCTGCTGGGTAATCTTGTGCGAGTCACTTTACCTCCCAGTGCCTCAGTTTCCCATTTGCAAAATGGAGATTATGCGTCTGGCCTCCTTTGCAAAGCACACTGAGATCTGCAGATGTTAACAGCTAGATATTACTGTTATATTATAAGAGCACACCCTGCCATTACCTTGAGCACGGGGTTCAGGTACAGCTCCTTTTTATGGCGGCAAATCTTGTTCAGTACCAGGAAGGCCAGCACTCTCACTGTTTCTTCGCCCGTGCTCCACAGACGGATGGCTTGCTAAAGAGGAAAGGAGGGAGAGAGGCTCGTGTGAGCAAAAGGACAGGGTCCCATCCCATCAACAGAGAGGCCAGAGCTTTCCCTGACCCTTCATTTCGGAGAGACATAGAGGAAGGGCAGGATGTGCAGCCGACAGGAGCTCAGCACTAACGGCCATCCCATGCCCACAGCCTGGCTGTGAGCCACCTCCACGTTACGCGCCAAGATCAACGCCCTCAAACACACCTGTCTGCTAACGTCAACAGGGGCTGCATGTGCTCAGCGCCCCTGAAAGTCAGGCCACTCAGATGTGGAGGCCAACACATGGACTTCGACGCCTAGATCTAGGCATCTACCTTTGAAGTTGAGTCAAACTTCCCCCCAGGCTTTTCCTGACCAAACTAGAAGCCTCTCTTCTAGCTACAGGCACCTCTGTGTCACACAACGCTCTGCCAACCCTGTGAAAAGGAGGTCATCTGCGTATCATGTCATTTTACACAGAGCACACCCAATACTCAAGGCCAGAGCCAACCTGACTGTGGTTCCTGGAAACCAAATGCTCTCCAAACACTTCTCAATCCCCACCCTGGCCTTAAAGAACAGACAGATGCCCAACACGCAATACAGAGGCTTACGAGCCAGGATTTTGCTGCACCACCTCAGATCACTGCCTTATCCAAGTCCAGTTTTAAGATGCAGGATGTGGCTAAGAGAACTGGACCTGAACACAAGAGACCTGGACTCGATTCCTGCCTCTGCCACAGACTCCCTGTGGGATGTGGGGCAAGTCATTTACTCTTAGGACCTATGCTCCCCATCTGTCAAATGGAAATGATCTATTTAGTTTAGTTTGATTGCCAGCTCTTTGGGGCAGGGATTCTCTCTTACTAGGCATCCGGTAGAATGGGACAGTGATCATGGTTGAAACCTCGAGAACACACATTGTAAGTATCCCATCTCTCACAGCAGCTCAGAGAGGCAAAAATCCCCTGCAGAACCTGATAAATTGTGCAGAACAGAAAATTCCTCCCTGACAGTGCTAGTGAGAAGCCTCGAAACAAGTGATTTAAATTACCCTTATCTCAGCATGCAGCACCACAAACATCACCGGCCATACATGTCTCCAGCTCGGCTCGCCTTCTGCTCTGTCAGACCTCTCTGATTTAACGCTCCCGTTGCCCTCTTGCCCACACGCCACTCCTCCTCCCGCTCTGTCACCCACAACTGCTGAGCGTGTGAGAGAAAGTCACTGCACAAATATTCCACCCCCGAGCCTCCAGAGGAAAATGCTATCACACGTACACAGACACCCCACAGGGAGCAATTACTCTCCAGGCGATTAGGAAAACAGCTTCACTGTATCACCACCACATCTCTCCGGAACGGGTACCACTCCTGCACGACGCGCCATGGGGATTCACGGCCACGTGCAGGCGGATCCAAGCCCCCGCGCAGGCAGATCCAAGCCCCCGCTGAACTCGGCGGAAGGGTGACGGCTGGCACCTAACGACGATAAATGGAGGCCTGGGTGCTTAACGGAAGAACAGCCCAGGGAAACAAGGAACTGAACTCAGGGCCCCAGACACTGTTCTGGCAGGGTAACCAACCCCAAATATCCAATACCATGCGGGGTACACAGGGTCTCACTTCTCTCTAAATTAAAGTTTCCATTATTCTGTGCCTTACCTTGAGCAGCATGCGGCACTGCTTTGGGAACGACAAGAAATAAGGGACGATGGCGTTGACGTGGTGAAGGACAGCAGCTCCGACAGAAGCTTCCGTTAAACAAGACAGGAGCTACAAGGGGGAGGCAAAATGAGATTGTGGTCAGTCCCGCAGATCCCACCCAACTTCTTCCGTTCCCACTAGCAGCAAACATTTCCTGGGTGCCAGGAGTGGTGCAGCCGAACCCGCACTCTGGGGTTCGGGCTACAAGAAGCCAAGCCAAAAGAACTTCGGAGCAAATCCAGGAGCAGGGCCAGCGCAGTGGTAAATTCGCTGCTTAGAGGGACCTGGCTACAACACGAGGCTGAGAACAGCCAACATGGCTCCTGGGCTGGCTGGGCTGTGGTGGTGACAGCAACCCAGTGATTTACAGGCTTTCCCCAGCAATCCTCTGGCAGAGAGCAGAGGCACCAGCAGGGGATCGAGGGGTTAACTCCCACTCCACAAAAGGGTTACTGAGTGGCTCTCTTACTGCGTGGCTGGTCCTTTAAGGGAACTTGAGCCTAGCCTGGCCACTGACTGATCAGCTACCTCCCAGCAGAGACTGGTTAAGGATTACAAAAGCCAAGAAGTGCTCGGCTGGGAAGGAAAGCGGCAAGAGGAACGTTGCTCCTCTGGCAGGCCCTGGAGCAGCAGGGAACCAGCCTCGGGGCCCCAGCAGAAGATCCCAGGTCAGGGGATGAGATGGTTTACAAGTGGGACTTATCCAGAACCATTTTATTGTGTCTGAAGGATAAACTGTGCCCTGAAGGAAAGGCCTGACAAGACTGTGGGCAAGGTGCCCCTCCTGAGCTGGGGAGACAGGCCAGCTCCTTACAGACTCCTTAACAGCTTCTAGGGTGAAGGGGGTAGAGAACAGACACACCACAGCTTGATATCTTTGGGAAGGGCAGGCTCAGCCCTCTCAGGGACAAAACCCAAGCTGAGGGGTGTTTATTTAGAGGGACATCGAGTTTACAGTCACTGCAGTGCTGAAAAGTGTTTTACCAGCTACTGTGCCAACTCACACTGCAAATCACCACAGCTGAAAGAGGAGGCAATTGGTCTCCTCTTTATCCCTTCCACTGCTCTCGTTTACACAAGCCTAGATATCACGCTGTGGTTGCTGGCAGCTATAGCCTGCAAGCCTCTCGCACAGCCACAGGAGAGAGTAAAACGTATTTTTTAAAAACGGGAGCATGATTATAAAGCCAACATAACGTTGGTGCGAGGGGGTCTGCTCGATAGCAGGCAGAGAACTGGAAATACTTTTTAACTTGTCTAGATTTTGAGTTGACCACACAGAATCACAGAAGTGTAGGACTGGAAGGGACCTTGAGAGGTCATCTAGTTCAGTCCCCTGCACTCAAGGCAGAACTAGGGAATAGCTAGACCGGGGCGGGCAAACTTTTTGGCCTGAGGGCCACATCGGGGTGTGGAAATTGTATGGTGGGCCATGAATGCTCACGAAATTGAGTGTAGGGGTGCGGGCTCTGGCTGGGGGTGCGGGCTCTGCGTTGGGGCCAGAAATAAGGAGTTCAGGGTGCAAAAGGGGGCTTTGAGTTGGGGTGCAGGGAGGTGGGTGTAAGGGCTCTGGGGTACAAGAGGGGGCTCTGGGCTGGGATCGAGGGGTTCGGAGGGCGGATCAGGGCTGTGGCAGGGGACTGGAGCACAGGGTGGGGGGCTCAGGGGTGCAGGCTCTGGGCGGCACTTATCACAAGCAGCTCCCGGAAGCAAATCCCCCCTCTGGCTTTGAAGCACAGCCAGGCAGCTCTGTGCGCTACCCCGTCCGCAGGTGCCACCCCTGCAGCTCCCATTACCCGGGAACCACAGCCAATAGGAGCTGCGGGGGAAGCACCTGCGGATCGGGCAGCATGCAGATCCGCCTGTCCATACCTCCACGTACTACGTAGGAGCCAGAGGGAGGTCATGCCGGCTGCTTCCTGGGAGCTGCGCAAGCCTCTGACCCTGCTCCCCAGCGGGAGCACCGGAGCGGGGCAAACACCCAACCCCGCTCCCCGGCAGGAGCTGAGGGCCAGATTAAATGCTCGGACGGGCCGGATGTGGCCCCTGGGCTGTAGTTTGTCCACCCCTGAGCTAGACCATTCCCAACAGGTGTTTGTCTAACCTGTTCTTAAAACCCTCCAATGACGGAGATTCCACACCCTTCCTAGACAATTTGTTCCAGTGCTTAACTCCCTAATGTCCAACCTAAACTGCCCTTGCTGCAATTTAAGCCCATTGCTTCTTGTCCTATAAGCTTGAAACATCTTAATGATACATAATAATAATAATAATACCTAGCTTTTATCTAGAGCTTTTAATCGTTAGCTCTCTAAGGGAGGGAAGTATAATTATCCCCATTGGACAGATGCCTTTTCCTGTTCTATTGCAATCCTTAGTTACCTTGCTTGCTGTAAGCACTACCCCTCGAGGAAAAGGCTTTGCTGCTCAAGAATACTTTTCTGCTGAATCATTTTGACGGCTTATGGCCTGGAAGGGTGTCAGCACTTTCACTTTGTTTACCTGCTCTCCCTTCCCCCAAGAGCCCCACCACTGCCTTGGAGAATGAACAATTTATGCTGTTTTCTTGTTTTTTGTTGTTTTTTAAGTCCAACTCTCCCTCATTTGGGGGTACACGATGAAACAGTCTGTTGGCTTCCCTAAGTCTTCCCCAAAAATCTTGATCTAGGAGGAATGGAACCCAGCTTTATAAACACACATTGACCCTCCCTGGAAAACTGGACACCAGCAACTTAGCACAGGTAGGATCTTCTAATAAAGTTGCAGCAGAATTATAGTTGGTGAGGTTGGGATATGGCGCCTGATAAACTCAACCTCATTGCAGGTTTCACTGCAGGAAAGGGAGCATCCATTATGAAGCAGGCCCAGGACCTGAAACGACTTTAACCTGATGAGATTTCAAGTTGAGCAGAAGGCAGGCGTGACCTTAAAACTGCAAGAATTGCCTCCCAGAAGGAAGCTAAGTTTGTGAAATCAGAGCAATTAATGCCACTAACACAGTCATCTGCTTTGTCAACTGGCTCGTTTGTGTTTAGGTGGCGAGGTGTCACCTTTAAAGGGACAGTTAGCTAGAAGCAAGCAGTGTATCTCCCTTGATCCTAGGCACATGATCCCAAAATATAAACCTGCTTCCCAACAGAAACCCAGCAGTGCCCAGGACAACAGCCTCCTAACAGACATACTGCAGGTCTTTACCTGGATGGTGCAGCTCAGGTACATCTTGACATCCAGCCTCAGCTTGCCCCAGAGTGGGCTGGTAGAGGGCAGCACCATCCTAGGAATGAACAGGGAGAGAACACAGGCTGAGTGGGAGTCGCGTTTAGTTTAGAGCTAAAAGTGACAATGAATCATTACACTATGGAAACTCCCAGGAAACCAGCATCTTCCACATGGCAAGGAGAGGGGGGGCGTAAAAGCGTTACAATCTCATTATAAAAGGAGTAAGGCTTTGTCATCCAAAGGGTGCCCCAGGCCTGCACGACATTACTCCAGGGCACAAGGGGAAGCTCCCGCGCATCCCTCTCCATCTGGCTAACAGAACGGATGCTGAAATGGAGCGGGGGTGTCTGGCATTCAGCCCCATTTGCCTTCTGTTCAGGCATCCCGGGGCCATGGCTTAAAAATAGGACTGATTTCTATTGCAAGACGGCTGGAGTTACACGGATTATGACGTACAGTTATGAGTGGCCTAGCCGGCGTGAGAAAAAAAGCACCGATCTCACTTGTGCCACTCATGAGCTCACGCCCACATGGACTAACAACTGCAGGGCTGAGTGTTTGCCAGGCAAACCTATCATGGACTTCACACAGAGTTCGCATCAGTAAGGAGTGCAAGGAGAAAAGAGGGAACTGTTCTCTGCAATCAGCACTATATTGCTATTTCAGAGCAACAGCACAGGGAACGGAGACTTACGCTTTGCCACCAACGCCAACAGGAAATTCAGAGTTGACCTCAACCCCCATCCCATCCCTAACCAGGCTAAACAGGGACATTAACAATAGTAGCATTAAAACCTGCCTAGGATGCCTTTGCACTTTGCACACTTGCATGGCAGATAGAGTAATGCCTGTGTAAGTGCAACCACCTCTGGGGTGGAACACTCCTGCTACGTAACACTGCATAAGATTGTAGGGCAGAAAGAGAAGGAAACCGCAGCGAAGATTCTGGTAAATGAAGAACACAGATACCCTAGGTGGAACACGGCCAGGATAGAGGGACTAACACATCTTGCAGAGAGTGCTTGGGGATCTTTTAACAGGTGGTCAGAGCTTTACTTCCAGCACCACTGTAACACTGGTCCAGGGGGGACTCAGAGCTAAGAATGCTACCAGCAGCCCTGGATGACCCTTGGAGGTCACCCTTCCAAGTACAGCTCTAGCCGAACCCTGTTTACCATGGGTCAGTACGAGATCCCAGCCCAAGGCAGTTTGGCAGCCAACCAGAATTCCAGCAAACAAAACTGGGCCCATGAGTCAGAAATCCCCCCGTCTCTAATGAAGGCTCTAGTCAGCTCAGATGACAGCAGAGAGGAATGCAACACAGAGCTTCTGGACTGACGTCTGCATTTAGGAACAAGGGATTAATTGTACCCTCACTAGCCCAGCTGCGCATTGCTGTTCCCCATTCCATCCATGATCTAACGCAGACCAGGTCAAACCTAGAAGCTCTCAACCCACCAGAATCTGGCGCCTAGCACACCCACAGCAGTAAACATCGAAAGCAGTAGGGTGAATTGCTACCAAGTCACATCTCAAGGGCAAGCAGGTCAGTCACAAACCATTTTTCCCTTCACCCCAAATAAAATGCCACTTTCTTCAGAATTCCCCAGTGCAGGAGGAAAAGGTTCACGCTGGACACCTCCTGCACTGGGGAATTCAGAAGGATTGAGGCTCAAGGATAAGAAGCCCATAGGCATGAACAAATGGTTTTTCCACTACACAGGAAGAGCTGCATCTCTGCCAATTCTTCCACCTGCAAGAGCTGCTTCTCTGTCAATTCTTCCACCAGCATGCCCAGGCCTCAGTGCTGGGAAAGGCCCAGACGACACTTATCTGCAATGCAATTGCCTGGAACTTACTTTGATTTGTCTTTCACCACCTTCACCTGAAGCAGTTTCTGCAGGCAGCCAAAGAGATCCCGAATGCAGAAGGACACCAGGGCATTAAATACTGAACCAAAAAAGAACATGTCAGTAAAATACTTATGACTGGTTTCCCATTCACTTCCCAGCCCCCTTGCTAACCTGAAACAGAACTGTCACCACTGAGCTCAGAACAGGACCTGGGGGTCTTTCACAGGTTTGCACAAATCAGTCTACTCTCTCTCTCCACCCACTCCCACTCAGGAATTCCTTCCTGAAGAGTAAGATTCCTTAGATTGTAAGCTCTTTGGACAAGGACCCCTTGCGCATGAGGTCCCTCTCTTCGCTCTGGGTTGGCACAGCATCTAACACACGGGGGCCCTGGTCATGATTGGAGCTGCTAGGTACTACAAAAAATAATAAGAGGCAAGAAACCAGGAATTACGTGTTTTGGTGGTGTTTTTTTAAAGCAATGTCATCAGATAGCACCTTGTTACTATGTCATTTACTGAATTAGAAAACAAAGGATTGTCTTGAAAGGAAGCCACATTGAGCGGCTGTAGTGTTCCACATGGGCACTACGGAGTGGAGAGAGAACACCCTCTATCGATTCTGAAATGCAGCAACGATCCAGGGCTGATTCTAAGCAGGGTGCACTAAGAAGCTTTTCCAGCACCCACATTTTTCAAAAAGTAGGCAGCAACTAAATTTCCGGGGGACAGATGCACGTGAGTTGGGACAATTCTTTCATACTTCAAATAAATAAAATTAATGCAGCGAGGAAAGAATCAGCAGTTGACGCTAAGTCACAATTTTAGGTGAGACATGGTCATCCCCATAACAGCAAATGGGGCTGTTAGATAAGGCTACTTTTGTCGACATCCCTCAGTGCTGTCTCAGGTCCGCCCGAACAATATTAGCTGAAATCCTGCTGCTTCAGGACCCCCTTCCAGAACGGGCACTATACAAGGTGGGGCTGTCCCCACGTAGAACCTTCGTCATCTGGAGGAGTTATGCTGTTAAACTGAAAGCCACAAGATATGCATGGAACTAGGATGAAGATCATTTTCATTTCCACTGATTTTATTTTCTCCTGATAGGCCTTGAATTGCCACACACCTTGTCCCCAGGCCCTTATTCCACACCACCTGCCCCCTATGAAATAAGTCTAGACAGCCTCTAGCCGGAACAAAAGCTCTCACCGGCACTGTCGGTGACTTTGAATTTGCTGGGGTCGGTCCCACCGTCATCTCCTTTGGTAGTTGCCACAGATGCTTTAAAGGCCTGAGTGATCTCATGGAAGAGCCTCGGTGTTAGTTGCTTCTGGGAGAGAGGAATAAAGAAACGTCAGCAATAAAGGGAAAGGAAAATGGAGGCAGCTATATTCCTTCATTAACAATCATCCCTCATTATGCGCTTTTCATCAATAGAGCTCAAAGTGCTTCACAGAAGCAGGAAAGAATGAGTATCCCGTTTATACAGCTGGGGAGACTGAGGCACGTTACAGTGTTCTAAACGCTATTAAAAAAATCTGCAGGACATGCAGGAGGCAGAGTGCTTCGGAGGAAACCTGGGGAGTGAAGACCAGATGTGCAACTTCACTCGCTTCCGTGACCTCATGTGAAACGCTGGAGTCGCGCTGGCCTCTTAACATAGCCTGCAAACTGAAGCTGAGACCCCCTGGTCAAGCCAGTAACCGTGCAGGGGCCAGTGTCACAGCTAAACAAGCCAGATGCCTCATCCACATGTTACATGGTTGGCAGAACCGTCTTGCTCAGCGTGCTCATTCTATCATGCTGTTCTGTGTACAGGTTTCTGGGTGAGAAGACGCTGCCGAGGTGGATGAGCACCAAATTTGCTCTCTCTCACACCTGATACACACAGCTTTGCCCTGGAGGTACACCCCGAACCACAGGAGACCATTAGCCTCTCCGAACATGGGCTCCAACAGCCCTTCAGCCACAGATTCTAAACCAGATGATCCAAAAACCATGTAGATCAGGACTCCAGATTTCTGGGGATTGCAGCCACAGCCTGGGGGAGGAAAACTATCAAGGGGGACCTTTATACTACACAGAAGACATTCAGAGTCAGAGAGAAGCCTGTCCCGAAAGCATACAATCAATGGGACCCTGTGGGTATGTCTACACACTAGAGCTGGGAGCGAGCCTCCCAGCCTGGAAACACAGACACACACTAGCTCAGCTTGAGCCAGCATACTAAATATAGCAGTGTGGACACAGCGACACAGGCAGCATGGGCTAGCCACCTGGGCACAGACCCAGGGGACTGGGCCGGCTGGCTCTCCGTCACATGCTGCAACCTCCACGCATTCAAGTCAAGTCACTCACGTACATCAGCGCATGTGGGATTGGGCCCTAAATTAAGAGGACTGTGACGGGGCAGCTGCTCCTCACTGGCTGACAAAGGGTTAATAGCAGCCCTTGGAGTGGCTGTGCAGAACCCAGCCAATCAGAGGAAGGGTTAGAAGCAGCCAATCAGGGCCAGGCTGGGCCCTATAAGAAGGGCCGCAGAGCAGAGAGGAGCTCAGACTCTCCCTGGAGCTTGAGGGAGAAGGACTGGCTGCCTTTAGAGAGGTGTGCCCGGGACACAGCAGTGCTGAGGAGGGTCAGGGGGGCAAGCGGAACTCCAGCCTGGCTGGCTCCCAGAGGGAGGCCTTGATACAGGGACCGAGTAGGTTCTGGGGCTACAGGGAAGTGGCCCAAGGAAAGCAGGTAGCTGCAGAGGGGAAGGCGACGCAGTGAGCGGCTGCCAGTTATAAGGTCCCTGGGTCAGGGCCCAGAGTAGCGGGCGGGCCTGGGCCCCCACATTTTGCCCCACTGGCCGCAGAAGGAAGTGGCCAGCCAAAGGACTGCAGTTCACCACACCGGCAAGAGGCCGGGCGAAGGACTGCCAGTTCCCCGGGAAGGGGGGAGACAACAGGCTGGGGCACAGATGGAGTGCCATGTGCTGAAGAGGACGCCATGGTCCGGGAGCGACGCAGGTCCCCACAGACAGCGGAGATGCTGGAGAAGCAGTAACAGAGAGTGAGACACCACAAGAGGAGGGTGCCCTGCTGATGGACACAGCTAATTCCCAGAGCAACCAGCAGGAGGTGCCACAGTGGTGAGCACAAACAACCCCTTACAAGGACAAACAGGAGACCATGCAGTGGTGTGATAGAAGGGAGCAAATAATACAATCAGGCAGTTACTTAGGGCTCGTCTACACACAATAATTGCCCTGCACTAACTATGCTATGCAATTAAAGCGGTACAACCTCCCTGTCTGCCCCATATTGGCATAAAGTTGCCTCAGATTTGTATAACTATTCCCTATGGGAAGAGGCATAAGCGGTACTGGTCTAACTGCATCTGTAGGGAGGTTGTACCAGTTTTAACTATTTCAATAAAACAGGACATCGCTGTACTGTACAAAGACTGTGCGGAGAGCAGGCCTGAGAATAACATTTGTGCTTTTAACTAGCAGTGACAGGAACCAAACACAGACCAAGAGGCAGCAAGGCAAAGACATTTCACCCACTTTGCCCCCCTGCTGGCAGGCCCAGTGCCTGGGCCATCTCCCTGGTGCCTAGTGTCCATATGTTTTTAAAAAGCAAGGATCTCAGCATTGTGCTGTGGGGGAGGCCTTTCAATCGGGCCAAAACTCTCTCCCCACTTACAAAACAGTGGGCTCATCTCTCACCTCTGCAGCCTGTTTCCATTGTTCCACCATCTTCAAGGTCACGGTGATAAAGTCAGCTTTCTTCCGCTTGACCGTTTCCTCCTCCTCCTCCTCCTCGTCACTTGCTTCCTACAACGGCCAGAGACATTGACAGGGTGGCGCTGGGTTTGCAGATCAGTCTCCGTTTCCCCTGCCCACCACTGCCCCTTGAAAGGAAAATCAAATGGCTAGAGCGGCTGACAGGAGGTCAGGCCACATCTACACTGTGGGCCTACTGTAGCTGTGACGCTGTAAGTCAGTAGCATAGGTGCAGACTGCAGTGACCAAAGGGGTGTGTCTGCCACTGTAGGAACTCTGCCTCTCCCAGGACCTAGATGCATCCACACCAGGCGTTAGGCATGAAAAATCCACACCCCCGCATGCGGTAGCTACGTCACCCTACATGAAGCGTAGCCCAGACCTTGGAGGCAGTGGATTCTCCTCCTGGCTCTGTCACTAGCAACACGTACGACTCAGAGGCAGTAAGAACAAAGCCCTCTACGACCGCAAACAGACGTCACCCCCAGAAAGAGCTCACAGCCTTACACAGGCACATGTGACATACAGGACAGCAGTTCAAACACCAGAGTGTGTGCAGAAATTTACAGCGCCTAGCACAGTGGGGTCCTGACCCACAATGAGGGCCCCTAAGATCTATGGAAATAAAATAATAAATAATAGGAAGAAGGGGGCCGTCTGGAGCGACTTGGAGGAGAGTAAGGGTGCTCTGCACGTGGGAGACTCTCCCAAGTGTGCGGGTGGGAAAGTGCAGAAAGCCCAGGGAATGTGGAAGAGGAGGACCATTGCCAGATGTCAGTGTCTCCATGTAGAACAATACCCTATCACCTCACAGGGATGCTGCAAGGCTCAGGGGCAGGTGATTGGCTGCTGGAAATACTAGATTATTGCACTATTATTATTTAAATCAACAACTGGTTTCCAGGCTACCAGCCCTAACTGCCTGCAGACCTTTGAGGAGACATTTCCCTACTGCTCTGTACCATCACACACCAGAAGCAAATTCAGCCGTTGCACTGAAACTCACAAGCAATGGTTATGCCATGAAGGTAACCTATTTTAAAGATGCCTAAGATACTCCTCCATCCTCCAGAACCCAGTACCTCGAGCGTTTCAGGCAGAGTGTGCAGCCCCTTCTCCTCCTCGTCAGAGTTGTCCGAGTCATCAAAGTTCAGCAGGGAGCGGTCATTTTCTTGCAAGAACTTGTAAAATTCAGGATCACGTTCCTTCAGCCGCGAGAGCTGGTCTTTGTGCTCAGTTGCCTTTCCTTTCTTCACGTTCCTGATGGAGGGGGATCAGAAGAATTAAGATCTGGTTATTTATTCAGAGCGGAAAGTACGTTAGGAATTGTACAAGCAAACCAATCTAAGCTGTTCAAAAAAGCCCAGACTCTAAAATGCATATGCTTAAATGCTGTCCTAAATAAGGCTGGCTTTCCTGAATCAGGGCCACGGTGCACAGGATTCTGGGAATCTTTCACTGCTTGCTTTGGGAGAAAACCCCTTTGAGTTGGTAAAATAAGTTTTCATTCACATCTTTTGCTGACATCCTTTGTTCAGAAAGGTCCTTCTAAATTCCACAGGAAAGCAAAAAAAAAAAAAAAAAAAAAGCTGTCCTTGGAATCTGCAAGGGAACACATCACTTTGGAAACTTGGCAATCACCTTATAATACAAACCAGGTGCAACGCTCTGTACCTCGGGGGAATACCATACACCCCCCCCCCCCAGGTTCATCTTTATAAAATGATTGTGTGGTATCCAATGCAAAGTTTGTCATGTTGGGCGTCTTCGGAAGGCTCGTGATGCACTGAGCATGTTTGTTATAGTGATGTTATAGTAATTGTTACAGGTTATAATTTCATGTATATAGTTATGAGGCTGAAAACGTATCCTCATGACTTAAACAAGCACAGGCAAAAACTCTCCAAGAACAGAGAGGCAGTTCACACCTCATCAGGTATGGGACAAACCCAGCCCAGCCTCACAGGAACAAAGGATACTGGGCTAGGCAGCAACAAAAGAATCTGTTAGACTCTCCAGGGAGTCACCCCCTTCCTTTGGTCAATTTGGAACTGTGATGAAGTAAAGCTCATCTGAAGGGGGGGGGGGGGGTGGAGACGGGACAAAGCCAAGAGGGAAAAAAGGACATGATAAAAGGGAGACACATTTGCCGTGCGCTCTCTCTCTCCCACCTCCATCTACAGACACCACAGCAAGCGACCAGAGTGCTGATCAAAGGGGAGAGCCTGGCTAAAGAGCAACCAGCCAGCCTGTGGTGAGAAGCATGTAAGTTTGTAGAGACATGGAAAGTGTTAAGATCACTTAGAATGTGTTTTGCTTTTATTTCATTTGACCAAATCTGACTTCTTGTGCTTTGACTTATAACCACTTAAAATCTATCTTTATAGTTAATAAATCTGTTTGTTTGTTCTACCAGAAGCAGTGCGTTTGGTTTGAAGTGTGTCAGAGACTTTCCTTGGGATAACAAGCCTGGTGCATATCAATTTCTTTGTTAAATTGACAAATTCATATAAGCTTGCAGCGTCCAGCGGGTATAACTGGACACTGCAAGGTGGAGGTTCCTAGGGTTGTGTCTGGGACCAGAGATATTGGCTGGTGTCATTCGGTTGCACAATCCAAGGAGCAGCTTACATGCCAGAGGCTGTGCGTGACCAGCCCAGGAGTGGGGGTTCTCACAGCAGAGCAGGGTAAGGCTGGCTCTCAGAGTCAAGGATTGGAGTGACCTAGCAGATCACCTGTCCGGATAGCACCAGAGGGGAAAAACGTTTTTTTTAAAGTTGTCTTGGGGAAAACAAATTGTGAAATGTTGACATTTAAAAACCACTTCAACCAATAAATTCCAGCAACTTTTCAGTGAAAAATTAGTACGACAATCTGATCTTAGCTAGCTCTATTTCTACAACACCCTAACATTCTGCTAACGGAGAGGCAACGTTCTAGGGTGCCAGTGAGAACAGCCAAAAGTTCACACCAGATTTTCCAACCAAGTTTAAAGGCCCATTAATTCTACACATAGCACCAAGCCTGGGGGCCCAGCAACAACAGTTGCTCCCTAATCCAGTTTGGATTTGTACCGTAAACAGGACTTTACTGTGTCCCTCAGCCAAACTACAGTCCTGGGACATGTAGCCAATTAGGGGATATGCTTAAAACATGGCTAGATCCTGTCCACATTTATAGCTAGAACAAACCAATTTAGGAAAATCAGTTCAGGGGTCAAGCATGTTGTAACTGAGCCCCTGGATTCTATTACTGTTGTAGTGTAGACGGACGCAAAGAACAGTGCTTTAGAAGGGATTAAATAAAGCTCTGTGTAAATTGGAGCAAAGGGTTTCGGGGCTGAGTGCTTTCGGCTTTGCCACTGGTCTGCTGGGTGACCCTGGGCAAGTCACACCTCTCTGTGCCTCAATTTGCCCACCCGTACGATAGGGATAATGCTACTGGCCTCTTCTGTAAATCACTTTGAGATCGACAGATGAAAAGAGCTATATAAGAGCTAGGGATTATTGTTTTCATTTTGTGGACAAAGCACCAGTATCTCAGGCTTTATTAAGATGATGTGCTTAGAACTGAAACACTTTTTAAGGTGGGTCAGTGGAGTGGAAGAATCTATACCTTCAAGGACTGTTCACACTTCCCCAATCAACAAGCAGCCACACTTACTTTTCTGCAGTTTTAACTTTGAGTGGCTCCTTCTTCTTTCCTCCTGCCAGGCCATTCTGGCTTTGTTTCCAATTAGCAGGCTCTTCCACGAGCTCTGAGGTCTCCTCTTCTGAGTCACCATCAACTTCTGACTCAAATCCGGAAGTTAAAAATTCATCAACGCTCAGCTCTGCCAGTTTTCTAATTCCAGAGGGAGAAGAGAAACAAGGTAGGAAGAGGGAGGAAGGGGAGAGGATTAAGGGTTTTAAATCAAGCTGATTTTGACGCTCATATCATACAGCACTCCTGCCCACCCCCGACTCCCACCCCGCAACCAAAAAAGAATACGTACTCAGCATGATACAAAGTATTTACCAGAGAAAAACAGCCATCTCGATAGTTAATGTAAGATTTCAGTATCCCAAATTTTACTCATGAAGTGGGTCCACAGGCTTCACCTGGCCTATTCATAAGGGATGCAAAATATCTGACCCAAGAAAAGGTATGGTCCTTTTAGTCTAGGAGATGCGTGTTTCTGATCAGTAGCAGAGCCAACATTCCCAATAAACCACCTTTTGTTGAAACTACAGTATAGTAATAACTTCTGACTTTACCTGATCCAGTAGGTACAAGGTTACACACAAAACACAGTGCTTTACACCCCAGAAATCATTTAGAAAGTGCAGGAAGCTCTTACAACACCAAAGACCACCCGCTTTGTTTTGTAGCTCACCAAAAGCTATTTAATTTAAAGGCTTCCCACGTTTTATTTCAACCAGGAAGAGGAATTACAAGATGAACAGCCTGTTGACTTAATAACTAGTTTATAATCACACACTTTAACAAAAGTTAACGGCACAAGTCTCTTTTGCAGCCCGTGCCGTTTTGCATAACACGCAGAAATACTATCACTTGTTAAGGATGAGAAGGGATCAATATCTTTCTAATCACTGCTCACTTTTCAGGGGCCATCACCTTAAGAAATTCCGGTTTGAAGAGAGGCGATTGGATACAAATTTAAAGCTTCCAACCACTGTGTTTGTACAGTTCGTGGCCCTGATCTGTGACTGGTGCCCCAGGGCCCTATCACAATTGATGATAAATGATGCCAGTATGCAATATTCATAAGAGGTGCCCCCAGCTCCAAGCTCTCAGTGACCCCGGCCCAGAAGCAAATAAAGCCTGCTATAAGCATGGCTCCTTTCACCCCAAACACCTTCCTCGCTGCTACACAAAACTCAGCTGGATCCGGCTCAGACCACCCACAAACTGCAGGGATGGTCCCCATCCAACTCCGAGTTTTGCAGTTAGGCCCTTAGGGGGCTTCATCCGGCCCCCCAGCTCTGGACACCCCTTCCCTGGCCCAGAGCCTGGCTAGGAACTATAAATGCAATGATCGCTCTCCCCCGCCCCCAACACAGCCCCTTTCCCATACACCTAAGGGGGCAGCCGGGGGGGGGGTTCCCTTGTGGGGGGCGCTTTTCCCTTGTGGGCCACCCCTCCCCAGAGGGGAGTCCCTGGCTGGTGCATGGTGCAGACTCCTTTGGGGTTAGAGCAGCTGGAGAGAACCCCCCCGCCCCCGCCAGTGGGGGTGCTAGCCCATGGGGGGGGGCTAAGGAGGAATATTTTGGAAGCCCCCCCAACACATACTAATAATTAATCCCCCGCCCCACCAGCTGCTCGGGGCCCTAAACAACCGCTTGGCTCATGCCTAGCGCCGGCTCTGAGCCGCCCCCCCACCCCGGCCCCGTGCAGCGGAGGCGGCGCAAGCGGCAGCCCCCGCGCACGTGCCAGCGACCCCTGGGCCCCGCGCCTCCAGCCGCGAGCCCAGCGGGCCCGCCCGCGCGCCGCGCTCACCTCCTGCCGCCAGCCGCCATGGCGCCGCAACGTGCCTCTCCCACAATGCAGCGGCCGAGGGGGAGGCCGGGAGGGTGGATTCCTTGGTTCACGAAGGTGGGGGTGCAGAATCGCCACGCGGGAGGGCGCATGACAACAGCTGCCTCCGCAGGCTCAGCTGATTACGATCTAGGAGGGGGAGCTCGCTCTCGGTTAAAGGACCTGCGCTGAGTCAAGAGGAACAGCAGAAGGACCATACTGGGTCAGATCCGTGCTCCATCTAGCCCAGTGTCCTGTCTTCTGACAGCGGCCGGGGACAGATGCTTTAGAGAGAATGAACAGAACAGGGAATTTTTCCAGTGACCCATTCTCTGCTCTCCAGTCCCAGCTTCTGGCAGCCAGCCAGGCCAGGCCTACACTAGGAAATTAAGTCAGTAGAACTGTGTCGCTCAGGCGTGTGAAAAATCCACACCACTGAGCTCTGCAGGTGAGTTGACCCGAGTGTAGACAGCACTATGTCCACGGGAGGGCTTCTCCCGATAAGTCTCTCATGGAGGTGGAGTATTTTAAGTGTAGACCTGTCCTCAGAGACTTAGGGACACCCAGAGCATGGGGTTGCCTCCCTGACCATCTTGGCTAATAGCCGTTGATGGACCTCTCTACCACAGAACAAGCACTGGTTGAAACTGGAGATAGGCTTGCTTTTTGAGCTCTGAGTCTCTCTACTGATATAGAGACGGAGATTTCAGTATGAAACAGCAAACACCAACCCTTGAAGCACATTCCTTTTTAAAGACATCAGGTGATAGCGCTCTAGGCTGGATTTGCATAAGTGACTAGTGATCTAGGGTGTATAGGTGCCCAGTCTGAAACTCCTCCAAAGGGCCTGGTTTTCAGCACTTTCTGAAAACCAAGCCCCTTTAAAGTGCCTCAAGTTGGGCACCCAAGTAACAAATTACTTTGGCAATGTTGACTTGAATCTTTACAGAACTCTCTCTATGATATCTCTGAGTATCAATCGCGATATCTATTCTACATAGGTTCTTACATACTGAGCTACTGTCCCTCGCGTGTGGTTCCTTCTCTCTCTTACCCCCTACCTAGGAGGAGAACAGTGTTCAGTGGAGTGTTTTGTTTTGGTAGAAAGGTGGGTTTTTAAAAAGTGCTCAGAGCAAACATGTTTCAAGATTGAATGTGTATAATTTAATACCAAAATATTCTCTATCTCACATTTTCTACAACACATATAGTTTAATATTTAACCCATGTTCTTGACTATTAAAATGTCTCTCTCATACCTATTTTATAATGCTAACATCTATTTCTCTCTGTATTTACAGACACACACACACATAAAGAGCGGTTTTAGAGTAGCAGCCGTGTTAGTCTGTATTCGCAAAAAGAAAAGGAGGACTTGTGGCACCTTAGAGGCTAACCAATTTTATTAGTCTCTAAGGTGCCATAAGTCCTCCTTTTCTTTTTACACATAAAGATTGCAATACTGCAAAAACTTACTCAAATGAATCCCTTTAGGCAGCTATGCATGTAAGTCTGTTGGATTCAACGGGGCTCTGCAGGAATCCATCCTCTTTGGGGCCTTACAGAAAACTGCATTCCTGCGGAGGAAGGTTCCAATGATTTTGGATCAATTTTACGGGTTTTTCTTAAAGTACTTCCCTCCTTGTGAAGGGGGTTGTGGTGTGTCTGTGGCAATGGGACACTTTCAAATCTCACCCCTTTGTTAAAAGAACCTCTCTCATCCAACCTGTTCCCAGCTTGCCAGTCCTGATACTAATTATTGTAGAGGATTTTTTTTTTTAAAGAACGTGCCACTTTTCTATTAGGATTTTTAGTACCGTTGACCAGCGTCTCCAACCCAGCAATGAAAGGGAAGGTCTAGAGCCAGACCGCACAGCCCTACTAAATACCACAGGTTGCAATTCAGGAGCAGGCGGCGACTTTACACGGAAAGAGCTGTTATAGCGCCAGACACAGATTAGAAAGGTGCACTGGGGAGAAAAGGAAGCCCCTCTGTGACACGCTCAGAGGGGAGGGCGAAGGGGGGATTTGAACCCACGAACTGAGTGCAACTATGGCTGAGCTGAGCCAGTAGGATACCGTCCTGTCTGACCAAGCCAGCGCTAGCTCCTAGCCCCCCCCCCCCACAAGTTTCACTTGGGTGAGTGTGCTCTGGGAAAGGGTCTTTGTTATTTTTTGCACGGAGGGGGAGAGAGGCATTGGGGAGCGCAGCACTGAACAATGGGGAGGGAGATTGAAGGTGGACTCACTGCAGAGCCACACATCCTTGCTGCGGTCTTCTGTCTCCATCATGCATGCAGCCGGTGTCCTGCGATTAACTCCTTTTGCAGGCTGATGCGGTACAGTGCAATGCACCCCCCCGTCTGCTCTGGTTCCCCTCCCTCCCAGGCCCCCATTATCTTGCCTTGCCTTGCAACAGAGCCGGACCATAAATCACTTTTGCAGCCCTTTGTTTCTCTGCTGCTGGAGCAGCTGCGGTTGCGGGATAGGCAAGGGCTGGTGGGGAGCCCGCAAGGCTGAGCTCTGGTTGGGCGAGGCGGCCGGACAGACAGACAGACAGACAGACAGCCCCTGATTTCTTGCTAATGTGCCTGTTCTCGAACGTACGTCTCTGCTGCATTTAAACCCGTGCGGCTTGGCGGGGTTATTTCGGGTGACTTCCCTTCGGAGAGCTGCAGCTTTCAGACCCGGCGCGATTCAAAGAGGGGCTCACCGGCTTTTAAGGCCTGTGTATATTAAATATATTGCATGTTTGCAAAAGGCTTTCGGGGTGGCCGTGGGGGGGGGGAGCCGTGGGGAGGGGTCAAGTGCAGTTTAAAATCCCCCTGTCCCCGCACGACTCCAGGTGCAGTGGCTAAAAGCCTGCAGTACTGCGCCCTGCATCCAGGAGACCGGCTTTTTAAGGCGGAATTCCCATGACTAGAGGCCGCTTCCGCCTCTTCCCCGTCCCCCCCCCCAGCCCCCGTGGGGTGGGTCAGGGCAGGCTGACAGCTGCCCCCGGCAGTACAGAACCCGCATCACGACTTTTGCTGGGCCAGTGGTTTTGAAAGAGCGGGCAAACGTGTCGTGCTGGGGAAGACTGGGGAAGGAGGCGGAGCGGCCTTAAAAGTCTTGCCTGCACCTGGTTGGTTTACATTTGCGTCAATTTCAGCCCTGTAGAATTTGGGGGGCTCAGGACAAAGGAATCGGGAGCTGGCGGCCCTCGGACCATCGGAAACCTGCTGCCTCCCATTGCCCAGCGTGGAGCGAGAGGGGGGGGGCTTCTGGGTGGTCCTGAAGAATCAGCAGCGGGGGACAGCGCGCAAACACGCACCCAGCATCTTCCGAGGAGATCCGGGCGCTGGAGATTAGCGATGAGCCATCTCCCTGCACCTCGATCTGTAAGTATGACCGAGCAAGGAGAGTCGATGCGGGAGGGAACGGGGAATGCAAAGGAAAAGGACCCAAAGCATCTTCTCCCCCTACCAGGCTTTTCTGCCCCTCATATTCTGTTAGTAACAAGAGTTGGGTTTTGTTTTGTTTTTTTTGAAGGGGGCATAGAGAGTCGCAATTTCTCCTTGAGAAGTTGTGCCCTGTCTTACGACTGTCATCAATCCCCGTTGCAAAAATAAGCTGTGTGCCAAGTGGGATTTGGTGGGTTTGTTTGTTTTTGTTTTTTGCTGAATTGTAGAAGTGGGAAGCGCTCCTTCCCATAGCAGGGCAGAAATTAGGGCCATATATAGCTTCTGATGAACCAGGCACTTTCTCCTGGCTAGCAGGAGAGGCTCTAGTGAATTTGCTGTGTGTGGGTGTGTGTGTGATGTCCCTCTCAAACGATTGTTTTTTACCCTAGGGCTGATAGAGCAAAACCATGTATGTTCCGCACCATAAAGCTAGTGAATTTCTTTGCAAGTTGATAGAGGGTTGGGATTACACACGGAGTGCCCTGAGGTAACATGATGCCTTTTGTCCAGTGAAATGTTGTAAGGACACATGCAAAATTAAGTTCTCATTAAACCTGCCTTTTGTGTCTCTTACTTATTACCAACCGGACCCTAACACTTAGGCTTTGGGGTTTAAAATCCATTTTATTCCCCTGTGTATAGCTGATCTAAGCAAGTTATTTTAAAAAGTCCTGGGTTTTAAATAGCTGATCTGCTTTAGCAGTCTCTGGTTGCTGTCTGTCAGGATCGCAGTGCCTTTTTCTATGCTGCTACAGTTAAGCATCTCAGTCCTAAATAGGACTTTATTTTCCATCATTTTTAGAGAACTCATTAAAAAAATACTCTGAGCTGAAGCCTCATGAGATTCGGAGGCTCAGAGGGGAAGTTTTCAGCCTTCTAGGTGTTCTTACAATTCCATTCATATTAACCCTGCAATGGGAGAGATGAAATCTGAGCACCCTGTTAGTCTTGATATTCCCCACCCTGCCTTGCAGCTGAAACAGCAAAGGTAGGAGTACTGCTACAGGGAGACCCTTCAAGCCCGCTCAGTTGCACCAAAGTGGGTTTCCCTGCCCCCCTGCTGTGGCTGCCTTTGAGGGGGAGAGAGCCTCCCGCTGTCACTGTAGTAGCTGTGACATCTAGACTGGCCGAACCAGTCCCAAGTAGGGGTGGTCTGATCCATCCAGACTGCCTCAGCGTAACCGAGTAGAGCATCCCCTCTCTGAGGAGCTGTCGGCTTTCAGATAAGGTCGGTGGGACCCAGGCTGTTCCTGAGGGGACTGGAGGGAAGAAATGCACGATATCTGCTGGATGGCCTTGCCCACCAAGGTGTGGGGTTGACAGAAGTTATGGCGGTCAGCCACTTGCAAAATAGACATGTGTCCTTTCTGGCAGGTTAAGGCCAGTGCAGAACCTGTGGGGCCCACTTTGATCATTCATGCCTCTCCAATGAGAAATAATCTGCCAGCCGCCCTTGAGTGGCGGTTAGAGCCTTCCACAAGAAACCATCTCTGGGCATCAACAGTTGCTGCCGGGCAAAGATACAGTTGTGGCTGAATTGCTCCACTTGGATTTCGTGGGTTGCCTGGGATCTCTGCCCGTCTGGCTATGGAATGGAGACGATGGATGTTGGTGGGTGGCATTCCCTTCTAGCCATGGACACAGCTAAAAAGTCCACATTGATTTGATATGATCTATCCACCACTTCCACCCTCCATGTCTGCAAGGTGTTGACTCGCTGTGTAGTCTAGTGAGGGTGGGCAGAATGGCCTCTCAATGGGTTTGTGATGTCCTGGAAGGGAGTAATGGACAATTGCTGCTCCTCTCTAAAGGGTCTTGCATGTAGACTCCCGGGAATTTCCCTCCTGATCTTCATGCATATGAAGTAACATGGAGAGGTTGTGAAGTACTTTTGGGCTGCTTTGTCCACGCATTGGTGGACACCAGGCTCTGGCTCTGAATGCAGATTCTAAGATATTATTCCTGTCCCAATTTCTGACCAAACCATGAAGCCAGGTGACAGCAAAGTGGGTGTGACTTGCTCCTGGTCAGGAACTGGCTGGGGAAGTGAGTTGGAGTGGGCAGAAATGATGCCTGCACCCTCTGTTCGGGGATCTATGTAGTCCATGAGTCCTACTGGACCCAGTATTGCTTTGAGAGCACAGGAATACTAATGGCCCATCATGCTCTGCATCACTTTTGGCCGCTGTGGGGTAGCAAGGGCTCCTCTCTGGACCAGTGTTTACTACAAACACCCAATTGCTACATTCGTTTAAAGGGGGGCGTAATTCAGCGGAGGAGGGTGCTAAGGCTTCTGAACTGATGGAGCAGGTTTTGGGAGTTTTTTTTGTCTTGCTGAAAATTATTCACGAATATTTCTACCATGCCCAGGAAAGTGTAAAAACTCCTTATATCCTGGCTGTTGAGTGAGCCGTGACCTGCAAAGGATTCCCAGGATCAATAGCTCTGTCACACAGCCTCCTGCGTAAATAATATATCTTTTCGTCATCACAACAGCTCAGGAAAAGACCATTCTAGCATTTCTCTCTCTTTTTAAAGGCCTAGCTTGGTATCCCAGACTGTGATGCTCAGAAGGAACCCATGGCTGTCCATTATCCCCACTTAATTTTGTCCCCCACCTTGGTGATCTGTGAGTGAATCTGTGAGTCGGAAGATCTGGGTTCTATTCCTAGCTGAGCTGCTGTGTGACCTTGGGTGAGTCATTTCAGTTCCCTGGCCCTCTCTTTCTCCTCCCACCTGTTATTTGACTTGTCTGTTTAGTTTGTAAAGCTCTTTGGGGCTGGGACTGCCTGTGTCTGTACAGCACCCAGGGCAATGGGGCATCTGTAATACAAACAACTAGTATTTTAAACTAAAGCTAATGCTTCCTCTGGCTCATATTAAAGATAGTCCCGGCGGAGGCAGGTGAGGACTGTGCATGAGCCTCAGCTTGGCTGTAGTGTGGCCACTGTTGTTATGCAAGGGCAGCACAATCCTAGAGCCAGCACCACACCGCCTCACTTGTACAGAAGCGGAGGAAAGACAGGACCACTGAAAGCAGCCGAGCAGGCCCTCTGCCAGCCCCAATGCTCCCCTGTGCCTTCCGATTGATGGACTCCTGCTGCCTCCAGGCAGGTGCACAGGGTTGGGTAAAAGTGCTCCCACTCTATGCCTTCCAGGGCAGGGGAAAGCAGAATTTGACCCTTTGGGTTTGTGCATTCATCAGCGTGTCCTGTTATTTGACAGCCTGTGTGTTAGGTACATTGACCCTTCATAAAGAGGTAGAGAGAAAAGGCTTAGCTTAGTTTCTGGGCCTTTAATGGGTTGGTTTGATGTTGGACCTCAGCACCCAATGTGCTCCCCGTAGGCTGAGCACTTCAGAAAATCTGGCCCCAGGAGTCCACTGTTAGAGGATTAGCCCCAAGCTTGCAACTGCATCCATGCAGGTGGATCCCTGTATGAGCCTCAGAACTCCATGGGGAGATGGTTGTAATAATAATACCCAGCACCTCACAAAGGAGAGCAATATCCTTATCCCCATTTTACAGACAGGGAAACTGAGGCACAGAGAGGTAAAGTGACTTGCCCAAGGTCACCCAGCAGGCCAGTGGCCGAGCGAGGAATAAAAGCCAGGTCTTCTGAGTTCTAGTCCAGTGCTTTAGGCCACAGCATTGTGGCTTTCATAGAATCATAGAATATGAGGGTTGGAAGGGACCTCAGGAGGTCATCTAGTCCAACCCCCTGCTCAAAGCAGGACCAATCCCCAACTAAATCATCCCAGCCAGGGCTTTGTCAAGCCTGACCTTAAAAACTTCTCAGGAAAGAGATTCCACCACCTCCCTAGGTAACGCAGTCCAGTGCTTCACCACTCTCCTATTGAAAAAGTTTTTCCTAATATCCAACCTAAACCTCCCCCACTGCAACTTGAGACCATTACTCCTCGTTCTGTCATCTGCTACCACTGAGAACAGTCTAGATCCATCCTCTTTGGAATGCCCTTTCAGGCAGTTGAAAGCAGCTATCAAATCCCCCCTCATTCTTCTCTTCCGCAGACTAAACAATCACAGTTCCCTCAGCCTCTCCTCATAAGTCATGGGTTCCCGTCCCCTAATCATTTTTGTTGCCCTCCACTGGACGTTTTCCAATTTTTCCACATTCTTCTTGTAGTGTGGGGCCCAAAACTGGACACAGTACTCCAGATGAGGCCTCACCAATGTCGAATAGAGGGGAACGATCACGTCCCTCGATCTGCTGGCAATGCCCCTACTTATACAGCCCAAAATGCCATTGGCCTTCCTGGCAACAAGGGCACACTGTTGACTCATATCCAGCTTCTCATCCACTGTAATCCCTAGGTCCTTTTCTGCCGAACTGCTGCCGAGCCATTCGGTCCCTAGTCTGTAGCGGTGCATGGGATTCTTCCGTCCTAAGTGCAGGACTCTGCACTTATCCTTGTTGAACCTCATCAGATTTCTTTTGGCCCAATCCTCTAATTTGTCTAGGTCCCTCTGTATCCTATCCCTACCCTCCAGCGTATCTACCTCTCCTCCCAGTTTCGTGTCCTCTGCAAACTTGCTAAGGGTGCAGTCCACACCATCCTCCAGAGCATTAATTTTGTTTGTAGTGACAACGTACACACAAGGTTTTCCTACCATTCCTCAATGGACATATCCTTTCCTTGAGATAGTGGAGTATAGCTGAGGAGTAAGTGGCCAGTTCCATATCAGTAAGTTGCCACCTGTGATCAGAGGCTCTGAGCCTGGGCAGGTAGAATGCATGCACCTCGCTTGGTGTACCGCCGAGACAGAGTGGTGTAGCCTGAGCACAGGATGGGGAGCCAGCAGCTCCTGAATTTGAGTTCCTCTGATACTGACATCTTCTGTGCCGGTGCACAAGTTGCTTACTCTCTCCCTGTGCCTCAGTTTCCACCATTCCTAATATGGGAGGATGATACTGACCTGGAAAGGCCCAGGACTGGACCTGCCATGGGGTGGTGCAATGGGCAGCAGCAAAGGTGCATAACTCTGAGCAGCGCTCGGGTACCACAGCATTAAGCCTAGAAGGATAGCATAGGGGGAGTTTCAGGGAAGGAATGAGGTGCATCAGCAGGATGGTGAAGAGGAACCTGCCTGTACTGGGCCTGATTATAGCCTTGCAGGGGCACCAGACACATGCACGCAATATCCTCAATATGATGCATGCTTGTGTCTGCAGAGAGAATTCCCAGGGAGGGAGGGAGGCAATTGTGCTGCACAACCCACATCTCCTCCAGAAGGGACATCTCTGCTCCTTGACCAAAGGTAAAGTGTTTTTTTTCATTGCCGCCAGTCCGCTCCCTGGCTGAGTGCACCTGGGGGAGGAGAGTGATGTCTTCCTCCATGGAATTGATACTTCCCTGAGATGGGTATGTGGGATCATCTTGCCTCCTGTGAGGTCTTCGCCCCTGCTCTAATAAGGAGTGGCCATGGGAATTGGTTACTGGATCTCAGTCCTTAGCTTGCTTAGGGCTAGATCAGAGTAAGGATCTCCCCCTCCCCCCTCACTTCTGCACAGGGCTGGGAAGATCCAGGCATGCAGGCACCCCATCTGTTGGGTACATCTGACTCCCACTGCTGCAGGACCTGAGCGCCTCCCCAGGGTATTTTACACTGCCTCTCCCCAGCCTGGAGATGAAAGAACTGGATTTGGAGTAGTTTGTGTGAAGAAAGTGCTGGGGAGGGGTGGAGAAGTCAAGCCAAAGAGATGGATTTTGCATTTAGCTCATAACATGGTGAGACCTGTAGCCCCTTATCTCTCGCAGGAGCAAGAGTTCCATAGCCGAGGTGCAGATGCTGCTAAGGTTCTATCTGGCACTCCCACCACCGCCCTTAAGGCGTTGCCCTAGGGCATCGTCCAGCCTGAAATTCACCCTTTTTTAAAAAATGCAGGTGCACGGGACGGATGTGCAGAAGAAACGCTTTTAATTGGAAAAGGCACCAAACCTCCCCACCCACCGGAGCGGACTCCCAAAGCCCTGATGAAGGTTGTTAAAGCAATGATACTGACCTGGGCCAAACAGGCAGTGTGCCAATCCCTATACCCTGCCTGCAGCCACCACAATCTCTGCATGCTACAGAGCTGGCGATTGTGTGCGTCCCACCCCCAAAGCTACACACACTCCCTGGCAGCCTGTCACTTCCTTGCCGATGTCTAGACAGGAGGATTCAATGCGCGTCGTTATGTCTAATTCATAAAAACGTACAGGGAGAGCTGGGAGCTAGTGCGAGTCATCTCTATCTGTTGCACCCCACACTCTAGGCAAGTCGAAGAGCTGATTAATGCTGCTGATCAGCAGGCGCTCTGTGTGTGTGTGTGTTTTCTTGGGAGCAGAAAGAAGCAACTCCGTCAAGGAGCATTACAGCTACTCTGTTAATTGGGTCCTGGTGGCCTGCAGATGGAGGATGCGCGCTGGGGAAAGGTACACAAGAGAAGAGGCCTTTTTCAATGACGTTTTAGGCCAGGTTGTACTAGAGGCTTGTGCACGTGGTTGTCGCTCGCTGGGTCTTGCTGCAGAGGATGCATCTATGCGCGGGGATCTGCTGTTCGGCAGTCGGAGGCCATGACAGACGCAACATGCAGTTTAGTCTTTTGGCTTCTGTTGCTGGCTGGCTGGGGAGGGGGGGCCTGTGTGCTTTCTCCTTGTGCCCTCCCTCCCTGCGGGTGAGGAGGGAAATTGCGAGATGGGGCTGCTGAGTGCCCCTTCCTCCAGGAGTCGATGTTGGCGCGTCCTGTCCCGACATATTTATGTCTGTCAGTCAGGAACGGTGCTAATCCATGGCATCTGCAGGGCAGAACTGGGGTTTCCTTTTGAGTGCCACCTTCCCAGGCACACTTGATCTTCCCTCCTGCGGCTCTCTGCCGTGTCGTTTGGCTTCTAGCTGTGCTGAGCTGAAGAAATCAATGGGCTGTTACGGCGCCGGATTTGCTTCCCTGGGAGGTTAGCTGTGCAACAAGCCCCTTGGAAATGGGGATGGGGGGGGGGGTCAATTCCACAGGAAATATGCTTTTCCGATAGGCCCCTTGTGCTGCGCTCTAGCTCTGCCAGAATACTGGCACATGGACTTTTGTGACCACTATTCATGTGTTTTGGCTGTATAACAGGGCTGTGAGAATTTGAGCTGCTGTATACACTGGGGTGCCTACCAGCATTCCAGGGATATGAAGGAGAAGTCTGAAAAGTATGGGATCATGCTTATTTTTAAGGGTTGGAATCTCATCGTGGCTTGGTGATGGTTCAAAACCATCCCTTTATATCCGAGTCTGGTCCTTTGGGGCCCTGGAATACAGAGAGGAGGGGCCTTAGAAATTATTATTGCTTGCAAACATCTCATCTGATCTCGTGTTCCTTAGTAACTGCTTCATGGATATAGGCTGTAGGACGTTGGGACCTCTCTTAAAATACTGCACAGACGGCCACCCTAGCTTGGACTCCTGTGTTAATTTCATGCCATCACCTGGCACTGCTTCTCTTCAAACGGAAGGTGAGAGGGGTGAGAATTTGCACACCAGGTATCTGGTTTGTTTTACTGATGCATTTGCTCATGCTGTATTTCTGGCAATGCTGTGCAGTAGAACCACAGAGCCTATTGTTATGCTGTCAGCAAGGCTATTTGTGCCTCATGATTGTTCCTGGGGACTGTGTCCTCTATTTGTGTTCTGCCCCAGTGTGACACAGAGGACAACTTCTAACCCTATCCGTGCCCTCTTTTTTTTTTTTTTTTTTAAAAAAAAAAAAGCATTTGTGTGCAATTCACACACACACACACACGTGTGCGGAAAATTGAGGATTTTGAATTGAGTTTTCCCTAGAACAATACAAATGCCCCAAAAGTCCTTAAGACAGGGCTAATTATTAGGGTCTTTTTAAAAGAGGAAATGGGGAAAGCATTTAACATATAAAAAATGTTTAAACAGGGGAAAAATACCAAGCCTTCATTACTCTTTTCTAACAGTGCCCCAGTCAATATCAGGGGCTGCACAAATACAAGAAGAATATGGTCCCTGCACCAAATAGCTTTACATTTAATCCCAGTATACGTTTAATCCCAAACTGTGAAGCCCTGTGGACATGGGTGAGTTCCCTACCCTGATCCTGCTGCAGCTCATGCGAACTCATTGGTTTTTGCCCAAACATGCCCCTTTCCTGTTCTTAATTTAATTAACCCTCTAAAGCAGGGCTGTGCTTACCCGATGGCAGAGTCAGGACCCAAGTCTGTCTCTGTGGGTACAAGGTCTGCTGAGATACATCCATTTGCAGGATCGAGGCCATAAACTTTATGCTTCCTCCTGGGATGCCTTAAGGAGAGGCGTTCCTCTGGGGAGAAATCCTCCCTCTTGAGTCAGCCTTTTATCCTCCTGAGTTGGAGCTAATGAGACCCACTTGGTCTGGTTGCTAGGGTGAATCCACAGAATGGCTCTGCACCTGGGGCCTGAGCCTGACACACACTCACATCCTCGTAGTGAAGTTTCCTAGGCAGGTGACCAAAGGAGGGAGGCCAGAACTAAGCGCCTAATGAGCTTACCTGAACCCATGCTTCCTTGGACACGTCCTTTCTCTGCTCAAACTGTCCTCTCCTCTTGCTACTCCATGTACTTACAAGCAAGGAAGGAGCTGCAGAAGAAGCTTGAGACTGCATCTCAGTGAGGAGGGTGCATCTAGTGCTTGACCTTGCAGGTGCCCACACGTAACCTCCGTCTGCACCAGAGCCCGATGGCGTCGTGTTCCCTGTTTATGTGCCATGCAAGGGCGTGCGCACCCCTACCGCAGTGCTGAGCGCCACGAGGATGCTTGAAGGCAAGATCCGGGCCTCTATGGAGACTCACTAGACCTGTCCTGTTGCAAACAGCACAACGCAACCTATCATCTACTGGCTTGAAAACCAGGTGCAGTGTCACACCATGGTGGTGAAATGGGGAGAGGACAAGCTCGTTAAGTCCGTGAGCGGAAAAGGTCTAATTGCTGTGGGAGGTGGGGACAGGCCTCTTGCCTCTTCTTTGTCCCTCCTACCCCCATCCTTCTACCCATGGCTCAGGAATGGGAAGGATCTACAGGCCCCCCTCCCTCCATGTACCTCCCTAGATCCCTAATGCTGCAGGAGGAAGCAGGCTGAATGGGGTCCCCTTCAGGAACTGTTGCACACCCTTGTGGGGTGGGTGGGGAAGGGAAACAAAAGTTGGCCTCTCCGTAGGACCCTACTGCCTGCTGCAGAAACAGGTGGGAGACGGTGCCTGATATGTAATCTGGATCTCTGCCCAATGGTCAGGCCACTAGCCTAACACTTGGGAAACCGAAATTCAAGTCCCTGCTCTGGCACAGGCTTCCTGGGTGACCTTGGGCAAGCCATTCAGCTGCTCTGTGCCTCAGTTTCCCATCTGTACAATGAGGGTAATAGCACCCCCCTACCTCACAGGGGTGGTGTGAGGATGAATACAATAAAGATTGAGGTGCTTTAATATGACCGTGATGGGGGCGGGAGCATATAAGTACCTTTAGCTAGATTTGGCCATCACTGCTAGGTAATAGCCTGCAAACTGTTACAAAATACAGAGCCATCACCTTCCCAAACTCAGCACTGAGAGAGCCCCTTTCCCCCAATACCTGCATGCTCCCTTCTCTTCCTCTTGTTCCCTTTCCTTAGCCTGTGTTTGGGGAGCTGCTGGGGAGGGGGCGGGAGCGACTCTGCATGTCTGGCCCCCGCTGCATCTTGAAGCTCAGCCTACCAGCCACATGCTAGACTTCTCCCACTTCTGGTCTCCTCTCTTTAAATGCAGCTAGATCGCCTCCGACCCTGAGGAGCTGGCTGCCCCCAGGGGACCAGGAGGGCCCTGTCTCGGGCAGCCCTGCACGTCATTCCAATTCTCGAGTGGTATGAGACGCTGGCCGGCTGCCCCAGCGGGGGAGTGCCGTGCTGAGGGCATTCTCCATGCCTGCTTCACCCTAGTGATATTCGCCTGGCTTCTTCCTGAACAGCTCATAAGCATGGGTGACAGTGAGCAATTCCTGAGGGGTAAAATCCCTGCGTTGTGTGTGTGTGCGGGCCGGGTCGGGGGGATGTGTCCTTCAAACACCACTAGCTAATAGCAACGGTGCAGCCATAGGCACAGTGTCAGGGCCAGATTAACCCTGCCCCTTATGAAGTTGTTCACGCCAATGCACAGTGAGTAGGGGAAAAAACCCGACCAAGTCAGGCTGATGAGGATTCAGATTGCCGCCTCTCTGCGCCTTGCTCCATCCTTCACACTGGGGTGCTGGAGGTGCTAGGAAGGGCTCAAGGATGATACTGGGCCAGTGGGTTCAGTTAAAGAGACCCTGCCAAGCAGATCAGACTTCCCCTTTGTACAGGAGTGTTGGAGCTAAGTACGCCTGGCGTACAGGGGTGCAGTGCATTGTGGAGAAAGGTGTGCTCCCCAAGCCAAACCAAATCCACTGCTCCCTCCACACCCCGTTCTGGAGGGCCCCTCAGGTCTTCATGGCTGTTGCAGCCAGTTCAGTTTCCCCTTCTGATGGTTGTTCTCTTGGGTGCCCTGGGTGGGGATCCAGTGCTGCCGATCACCCTAGCATGCTGTGTCCAGGGTGCTTTGGTAGCCTTGCGAGAGCAGGACTTGTGCCTGAAAAGATTTTTAAGGGCACTGTAAGGCCTGCAGCTAAGGATGGGGATGAATTATCGGTGCAGTGCAAGAGGGGGTACCTAGGAGCAATGCAGAGACCTGAAAAGGAAAAGTCTTACACCTGTCTGTGTGTATATACACACTCCACCTAGAAGCATCCCAGTCACTTGCTGGCTTTGGGGTGGAATAGAGGACATGCACTCCTGACTCTCCAGCGTGTCCCACCTCTGCCAGTGAGCTGTGACAAAGGATGCACAGATCCCCCAGCCTGGTCTCTTCCTGCTCCTCCCGCTCCTTGCAGCTGACTGGATACTGACATTTCAGTGCTTTCACTGGTGCAGAAGTGGCCTTGGGTTTTGGCCTCTTGTCACTTGTCAGCCACAAATCAAGTGCATGGTTTTTAGGGCTAGTGTAAGACTCTCAATGGTGAGTTGGAACCAGGAAGCCAAGATGGACAGGGATCCGTACTGCCAATGAGAAGACACCACTGCAGTATATTGCGCATATGTCATAGACCAAATCTGTCATAGAATATCAGGGTTGGAAGGGACCTCAGGAGGTCATCTAGTCCCACCCCCTGCTCAAAGCAGGACCAATCCCCAATTTTTGCCCCAGATCCCTAAATGGCCCCCTCAAGGGTTGAACTCACAACTCTGGGTTTAGCAGGCCAATGTTCAAACCACTGAGCTATCCCTCCCCCACGGTGGCTCTTTCGTTAACCCTTTTCCTTCTGCTTCCCACTGGGAGTGAAACCCAGCAATGGTTTTCTCCAGTAGTGCTGTGGAATGCTACTGGTTCAAAGGCAACGTACGAGTGGGGAGATGCAGCGGGAGGCCGGAACTCTGGCTCTAAGATCACGGGTCTTTACTCCATGAGCTAAAGATCTCGGTCCGTTAACTCAATAAACAGTAGTAGACTCAAACCTGTGTATGGCCCAGCCGTAGCATCGCTCCATATGACCAGTTACTTGAGGAAGCACAGAAATTGAATGCTGGGTACGTCAGCTGGAGGGAATGTGACCTTCTACCCAGCAGCCACCTGGGAGTCCCCCGGCACCCTGGTTCTTGCAAAGAGGCATCCTGTGCCGAGCATTTCAGAGCTCCCAGCTGGCAAGGTAGCCAGGATTGCAGTGCCAAGAGAAGCCAGTTCTCCCAGGCCTGTCTGTGTGAAGGGCAACCCCAGAGCCTTTTTCTGGGGAACTGACTCTCTGGCCCTGTTCACAGCTCAGGGTGTTTCCATTCACTCCCTCCAAAATATGCTTTTTTGGGCAAGAGAACAGCCCTCCCTTTGGGTCAGGATCATTTGCATTCATTAACCGAGCCGTTGTGCACGGCCACCTTCTGTTTTTTTGTTTTTGTTTTTTTTCCGGTCGTAACTTAAGAAATTAATATTCATCGGCCGCTGAATGTATCCGAGCTGACGTGTCACACGTGCAGCCCAACGTCTGCGCGCTCAACAAAACCAAGCTTGTTTCTCCCCCTGTTTGTTCAGGAGACTGGCTCACTGTCTCTTGTGATCCAGGCACTGTTCCCTATTCATTCCCTCTCAGTGGGGCTGACAGAACCTTCACTTCCTGAGCGTGAGATTTCTTATTCCCGTGCATGTTTTTAGTGCCGGCATCTCGTCGGAGAGTGCTGCTAGGAACTGGCTCCCCCTCTGTGCCCCCAGCACAAGCAGGGGCAGAGCGAAGATTCCCTTCTTTCCCTGCCAACTCCGACAGTCCTCTCATTACGGCTGGGAACCCACACCCATTAAAGGCAAAGGGGCAACCCCGCAAACAGGATCAGGCCCTCTATCCACGGTACAAGGCGCAGTAGTGCAGTGTGCTTGACTTCTGACTTGGTGCGACCACCTCTAGGAATGGGGGAACCCAGTCTCCATGGCCTTTTTGTTCTTTAGCCTCTCTGCTGAGACTGCTAACCAGGGGGCCCAATTAGGGCCCATTATAGTGGCCTCTGATCTTCAGCTGCTCATCTTCAGCTTGTCGTCATGGTGACTGGCAAGGGTTTGTTTTTCTTCTCCATCAGACCTTGTATGAACACCTGTCTAGATATCACTTCTCTATCGCTAACGGCCCCTTCTGTGTTAACTATCAGACTGTGTGGGATGGCGTGGCTGTACTGGGAGATGATTGGTTGCTTCACACCTTCTGCTGATTCACCTTTAACTTTCCTGAGTATCCCCATGTAGACACGCCCTTGAAGACAGAACCCCTGGCATGGTAGGGAGAATGCCAGATGAGAGATGGCACCCAGTGTGTGGAGGGATGCAAGGAGCCCCTGAGGTGTGCAATGTGCTCAGGTGACACAAACTGAGACGTGTGTGAGCCCCTAGTGGGTTTCTTGGAGACTAATTGAGAAAGAACAGATAAAACTACATTTCCAATTGTTAGCTACAGCCAGGAGTGGGACGCAGTGGTGTTCCACCCACCATCCCAGTGGCTCTGCTCAAACAATTGGCTGTGTGATACTTAGCAGCCTTAACATTTTAGTGTTGACCAGTGACAATTCCCCATTGAGAGGGAAGCGGTGGCTCCCATCCTAGAGCTGTTGTTTAGTCTGTCAGCCGGGTGGAGACAGGACAGACAGCACTGTATCTGTCCACTTTCCCAGGGTTGTCTTTGAGGATTAAGTTACAGTGAACTGAGGCCAGTTTACTCCTGAATGAGAGCATCCATGCCGGGGAGGGGAATAACGTGCTTTAATTTATGGGCATTGACTTCATCTCTTCAGCTGATTTGCCTTAAGTAACTTCCCTGCGTGTCCCATGTAGACTAAACACCTAACTTCTGCAGGACCCGTTTGGGTTGCCTGAGCAGCCCTGCCCCAGCTGATGCTGCGGTTCATGTTTCCTGTCTTCAGAGACTGACGTCTCATGGTGGGGAATGCTGTGCGTTCTCTCATGCTGCAGCGTTGCAAGCAACCTGGCCTAATGTCCTGCCCCAGAGCAATCTGACCGGGTGACTCTGCATGCCATCCTCAGCCAGTCTACCAATGCTATATGTCCAAGGCCAGTGAAACGCAGCAGCCCATGGAGGGGTGTTTGCCAGTCCTCCCGATTTTATTGCCACTCTTGGGATGGTTGGTGTTTTGTCTTAAAGCCCCGGCTCCTGAATTTATGCTATCTCCTGAGAATCTCAGCTTACTTTTTTTACATATATAAGTTCTGAGCTTCTAGGGTTGCAGAGAAGCTTGTGAGTCAAGTGTCCCCTGTAGGCTCAGACACCAGAAGGCAAAGAAATGGAACCAAAACGCTCTTGTGAGATGTGCTTAAAAACCATGATTCTCGATTTGTAGATTCCAAGGCCAGAGGGGACCATTGTGATCATCTAGTCCAGTGTTTCTCAATGACCGGACCGTGAACCGGTGCCGGTCCCTGAGATCTCCTGCATAGAACAGGCCATAGAACTTACCCAAAATAATTCCTTACTGGAGGGGCTGAGTCATTTTCAAGCAGCTGAGGTTGGTGATACTGCGAGTGGCAACCAATATACAGTACACAGGGCAACAGTGAAGTTTTGTGCAAGGACCTGAGGGCAAGACAAGACCACAAGCCGTTTTTAAGGACCCATCCCCAAACGCCTCACTTAGTAAACTGCACGGAACTCTGTTTTTCTGCTGAGGGAGGGCTGGGAGGCCCCGGTCGGCCCTGCGGCGGTTTGAACCTGTGTTTCCAGGGCATCTCAATAATGCAGTTTAAAAAGTGCCTGGTTTCCTTTTATCTGATTGTCCATTAACTGCCCATGCTCCACCTCCCCAGCAGGAATGGAGGGCAGGGGGTGAGTTGACACCTTTTGCTGCTGCTGCGGTCTCTCTGCATGTTCTACTGCCCTGTCTGTGACTTATGTCCCCTTATGGCATTACAAGACTACTGCTGGCTCTGCTTCTCTGGGACTCCCCTCCCCCCTGATTGGCTGGCAGCCCCCACCCGTTCCTGTCAATCACTGATGGCTAATGTTGCCTCTAGGAAGGAAAGAGGGCTCTGTGCTCTGAGGCAGGCTGGCAATTCAGTCACCAGTCAGAACCCCCCATGTGAATATAAGGAGAGGAAGCCCAGGGAAGGGAGCGGCCCCTACACATGGTACTCTGAGAACGGCTCCTCTGTCACCAGGCCGGGAAGCCTAGCTGGGAGGGGTACCCCCCAGGGATCTCCTGTGCTTGTGGCTTGGTGCATTCACTTTCCCATGCCTTGCTGTGAGGGTGGCTGCTTCTGTGTGTGCTGGATGCAGCATGTTTATGTGGACGCAGTGCGGGGGGGTGAACACCCCCAGGAGGTGCCAAGAGGGTGTTTAGATACAATTGCTCCACAAACCCGAGTCAGGGAAAGCTGCACAGGATAATGCCTAGCGCCTCTACTTCCCTGACCTCCAAGCTCTTTGTAAAGAGGGTATCATTCTCCCCATTTCACAGATGGGCAAGTCACTTCCCCAGGGCTGTGCAGCGACTCAGGGGCAGAGCTGGCAAGGGAACCCGGAGTCCTGTCTTCCAGCCCTGTTTTCTAAATTCTAAAGCCCCTCCCCCAGCCTCCAGTTTCAGCCAGGGCATGCCTGGCATGACGGGGCTCTTGCTGCAAGCTCAGAAGAGCGCAAGGAAAGATCTTGGTGTCCACTTGCTTCCTACGTCTCTCTCTTTTCACGTAACCCCCTCCTCCACCACCTCTGCTGGCGAGATGTGGAAAGTGGCAGCGAGTGATTCCAATTAGAACTGGAGCATGCCTAACATCGTAATGGGCAAAAGCACGCCTGGTGGCATATTAAGCAGGTAAACTAGCTTCAGGAGGCGCACGGATCCCTCCAGGGAGCCTGGGGGTTTGTCTTCAGGAGATTGCACCTGGGGAGGGGAATAAAGCAATTATTGCAAAGCCCGTCCAATACAATAAAACAGCCTTTGGAAACAGTCCTTGAGCACAGCCTGAGAGGGTAATAATTATACCTCACATTCACCAGGCTGCCTTTCAGCCCAGCATTTTACCCACGTTAATTAACGTGCCTGGCGTGTATTATACATATTGCAGCTTCACTAAGGACTCTCGTAATCAGCATTTGGGCTCCCAGGACTTACAGATGGAGAAGGTCTATTCGATCATCCGATGCATTTCCCCGTTTCAAGGGCATGATGATGTCCCGTACTCCCCCCACACGCACCCATCGCTGGAAACAGCAGTTTTGTTTTGGTTTTTTGCTTTTGTCCTGTGTGTGTGAGCCTCCACTGGAGACGATGGGGGTGAGAGTCTGAAATTTTTCTCCTTCCTCTGTGTGTGTCTGTTAATCGAAGTACCAGAGGGCATTGCAGGTTTCTCTCCTGCATGTTATTGTACCCCCCCCACACCCCAATCCTGGTACATTGTGTGCTGCTAAAAATAAATAAATCAATGTCTTCACGGCTGAGCAACTGCTGCATGGGGGAGTTCTATTTTTAAATGCCTGGCGGACGGTGGCGTGTAGGTGCGGTGCAGGATACAGAGGCTGGGGAGACTCTCTCGCTGCAGGAATGCAGGGGCAGGTGGATTGATCAGAACGTGGCTAATGATTTTCAAAAGTTGCCTTTTTCCTTCCCCCTCCTGGCTCACTTTTTTTGTTTTTTTTTCTTTTTCTTTGGCTGCTGCTTGCAGTGAGAATCTAAAAGCCTGTCAAACGCCTTTCAAAACATGGCAGGCGGCTTAGACACATGTGGCCTGCCAGCATGGCAATAGAAGAAGAAAATGTCTTAGCAGAAACAAATGCCTTTCTTTCCCACATCCCTCATATAGGGAACCCTTCCCCCCCCAGATTCACTAGGGATGACATGGATTGGGGGGGTGCAACATTCTTACTCTTGAATTCAAAGGGTATGTCTGTGGCGTGCTCTCGTGACCCCATCCAGGGGGGCTTTTTCTTGGTGGAGCAACTACACCAAAGCTTGTTCAAAGACACTCCTGAGTGTGGGTAAAGCAGGCTTGGCGTAACACCCCATCTCCATGCCCTGCCTGCAAAAAATCCAAAGTTATTTGCTAAAGAGAATTTCCAAAACCTTGACTGAGACTGTGGTTGGTCTCCAGGACTATCCGTCTCCTTAGATCTGCTGTAGCCAAATAGCAAGTTGTTGGGCTGGGTGAGAGAGAGAGAGAGAGAGAGAGAGTGATAAAGTCAATGCAGGAAGAATTACCCACCATAGGGCAAATTCTTCTCCCACACCTATATGAGCTATATGATTAACAGATGGGTTGTGTTGTCACCCCAAATGGGCTCCTCTATATAAAGGGTGGCAACCTGGGGATGTTAGCCAGAGTACAAAGGAGCCCCTCATCAGCAGCATGTGGGAGCAATAGGTCTGACCTACGTTTGAATGTGTGGGCACCCCAGTTTGGTCCCCAGCAGAGCTATGTCAGGATCTGAAAAACCTGCGGGGCTCTGGGGTGGAGGCCAGACATGCACTATACTGACTGGGGAGGCAGCGTACTACGTGCGGAGGGAAACAGAGCATTGGTCTTTATTCTTTTCAAAGCAATCTGAAGAACTTCAAGGAAGAGAGGGCTCCTTTCCCAAACTGGGCTGCAGGATGGCCCCAGGTTCTGCGGGAGAAGAGACCAGAGATCTGAAAAGACAAACTGCTCTTTTCAAAATATTGCACTAATACTATTCAGTTGCAGTTTAAATAGTCAAATAGCTTGTATCAGTGAAGTAGAGTGGCAGATTCTTCTCCAGCTGCATGGTGATGAATTATTTCTGTTGCCATAGACCAGGGTCCCCATTATGCAAGGTGCTGTAGAAATGCATAGTAAGACACAGCTCCTGCCCCAAAGAGTTTACACTCTGAGCAGGCAACTGGTGAAGAGGGAAACTGAGGCACAGAAGGGGCAGTGATTTGCCCAAGGTCACCCAGAGCCAGGAATAGAACCCAAGTCCTCTGAGTCCCATGGTCTATTTCATAATCTACAACACCGCTGCTGAGTATAATACAGGGAGCATTGGGTATTTATTTTTATCATTCAATTTTTTAGTCTTGTGTTTGTTTTAATAGCCTGGGTCTTTTAATTAAGCTCTGTTTCACCCATGCAGAGCTGGTGTGCTATGGTAAAGGGAAAAGGTAGCAATCCAAGATTAATGCCTATGCTGGTGTAGCTTGGAAATGTGCATTGTTAGACTGACTTGGATAAGATACCTGGCTATAACTTCAAGGAAAAGCTCCTGTGTACGTTTCTAGCCATGTCTCCAACCGAATGTTGCCCTTATTTTAATTACACCCAGTGGGCTATGTCCTGCCCTCAGCTGGACCATTGCAGGATGGGGTCTTGGCCCTAGTGTCCACAACTCTTGGCACTCCCGTGGCATCTCAGTTCCTCTGTGGCATCGGATGCTTCTCTAGGGTGATCCTTGCTCATGAGAATTCACTGCAAAGTTTGGGGGCAGGAAGGCATTTTCCTCCCAGTGGGGCCCATTGCAGGGGACCTGGTATGAGGGACGCTCTCCTCCCGGGGGGACTTTGAGCAGGCTTGCTCGGCTAGGAAGCAGACGAGTGTATCGCTTGGTGGGAGCCTTGAGGAAGTGGCTCAACCTCAGTCATTCCTCCTTCGCTGACCTCCCTGGCTTTCCCCTGCAGTGACCCCGCTGAGAACCGAGTGCCCGCCGTCGCCCTGCAGCCATGGAGGGGGGTATGCAGCTCCTCAACCGGGACGGCCACAGCATCTCCCACAATTCCAAGCGGCACTACCATGACGCCTTCGTCTGCATGAACCGCATGCGGCAGCGCGGCCTGCTGTGCGACATCGTGCTGCACGTGGGCACCAAGGAGATCAAGGCCCACAAGGTGGTGCTGGCCTCCTGCAGCCCCTACTTCCACGCCATGTTCACAAGCAAGTATCTGACTCTTCCCAGGAGCCCACGTTCTCCCCATTCCCTTTTGTTCTTCCCTTCGGGCCTGCAGAGCTCCAGACCACAAACCCCTTCCTTGTGCACTTTCTCTGACCCGCCTTGCTCCACACCGCTCCCCACCTCTCAACCCACCTCCCCCTCCTGCAGCAGCCTCCTTCCCCCATTCAAACCCAGTTCCCGCACCAGGCCTTCCATCCCCAACTCGCCACGGATAAGAAGGCTGGAAGTTTTTGGCTTTCCAAAGGCATCTCCTGCAGGCTGTGGGCCCTGGCCCCCTCTTGCTGATGCCAGGGGGAATTGGCTGTCAGACCAGTGATGTGAACGGGGAGGGAGAGGGGAACGGGGCTTGGGTCTAATCTAGACCTTACATGGTCTTAACTAAGCTCCAGGCTTCTGAGTTTTTGATGATACAGGAGTACGGGTAGTGGGAATGTCAGAGCTGACTATAGCCTGTCCTCAGCTCAATGTCTAGTTTAAAGGCAAGGTGGAGAGAGGAGTCCAGTTAACAGAAAGGGAGAGATGCCAGGAGGAAATTATGAGAGAAGGAAATTAGGGTGGAGGAACCTCTGGTTTAAAGACAAGGGAGAGGCCCCAAGGAATCGGTGAGCAGGGGTCTTCAGTTAAAGCTGACACAGCGAATCCCTAAGTAATCAGTGGGGGATCCCCAGTTAAAGGTGCAGGGGAGAAGCCCCAAGAATCGATGGCTGGGGATCCCAGTAATATACCTGGGGAAACTGTTGTTCTGTTCAGAACCATTGACTTGTTCCATGCATGGCCGAGAGTGCTCTTGGGCCGCGTGCCTGCCTGGCTGGGCCTCATTGGAGTTTTCCGTGCGTCCCCACAGATGAGATGAGTGAAAGCCGCCAGACCCATGTGACGCTGCACGACATTGACCCGCAGGCCCTGGATCAGCTGGTGCAATATGCTTACACTGCGGAGATCGTGGTGGGTGAAGGGAATGTGCAGGTAGGAGTCTCCCCCTCCCCCCTAAAACCTATCCCTCGGCCCTGCTGCCCTTCGGAGAGGACTAAAGATCCATCCTTAGGGACCTGATTCATGACCTTCAAACATTGGCACCAAGACAGTGCCTTGCGCCTGATTGTAGTTTTGGATGGGAGTGGAGTTCCTCCTTTCACTGAGCCCAGAGGCAAAGTGCTTGCGAGGGCTTTGGCCCATCACTCGTGCTGGGAACGGCTGCCCCATGGGCTCTGCCACAACTGGACCGAATCCTGAGAGGCGCTGAATGCTTGCGACTGTCACTGACTTCAGTGGGAACTGCAGGTGCTTGTCCTCATCATCCGCCCTTTGGTCTCTCTCCAGCTGCTTGGTCTGGAACCGAGCCTGTTTCAGCTTCTCCCTCTGGGTTGGGCTTTTGTGGAGTTTCTTTACAAGGGCTGGAAAAATCCTATTACCCTGTAGCCCTGGGCAACCAAATAACAAAGCAACTGGGCTGAAGGCCAGTTGTCGTTCTCAGCTTTGGATCTGATGCTCCGGCCACTCCGAGCACCGAGAATCATGAAGTGCAGCTCAGGTCAGATCAGCAGCTTGACCATGAGGAAAGTACACGATGTCGCACCTTAGTGGAGACGTCTAGCCTAGGTGCAGCCTGGCCTACGTGTGCAGAAATGAAAAGTTAGTTTCCTACAAAATCTTGCACCAGCCTTTTACCTGTGTGTGTGTATCCAGGGGGGAATGGGGGCGGGGGCTCCAACCCCTTAAATTTTGCTACTCCATGAAATCAAACAAAATTACTGTTTTTTTTTTCTTCCCCCCAATTCAAAAACACAAGCATCTTTGCAGTCCTCTCTTGCCTGGAAAGAACCTGTTTGTCTTTTGAAATGAAAAACTTGCAAAAGCTTTATATTAAATTTGTACTGATTTGGGGGAAGGGCAGGGGAGAAAATCCGAGTCTCCATCAGCTTTGCCTTTTCTTTCAGACACTTGTTTCCCCTCCGGTCCCTGATCCCATGTCCCTGAGTCTTCAGCTCCGTGTAACTGAATCACACAGCCCAGGGGCCTTCTCGGGAAAGAACGAGACAGCTGGCCACAGAACCTGTTGTTGTTGTTCTCGCTTGTTTCCAAATTCTGCTTTCTGCGCTGGCCTGACGTGACCCTCCTCTACCCTATCTTCGTGAGGGTCTGCGAGGGATGGGGCGTGAGTCCTGCAACCTCGCTCCAGCTCAGCACAAAGAGTAGAATTCGGGGCACTCCTCTAAAATAGCCGGCAGCCGCTCTGTGGCTGCTGATTCATTTTATACTGACTAAGCTGCTGGCAAGGAAAGGATCGAGCTGTTTTTCGTGACACCCAGAGCCTGCCGGGGGTGGGATGGGAGAACCCATTGCAGAGATGCGGGTGGTTCAGGCTTTTGTTTGAGAGCTGCCACTCCACCCTGCCTCTTGTAAGGCCTGTTCAGGCCCATTGAGGTTAATGGGAATCTTTCTATAGGCACTTTTGCCTCTCATCGCCTGGGAGGTGAAGGGTTCTCCTGCATTCTGTATCTGAGGAAGTCAGCCAGCCCCATAAAGGCGCAAAGCCACAAAGGAAACTATGAGAGAGTGGGTCAAGTGCAGACTTTCAATGGGACTTTCTGTGGGATGTGCTTGGCCCACGGGCTGCACTCTGGATCCTAGATCTTAGCTGGCCTCCTAGGAACTGTGTCCCAGGGCTCTCCCAGGCCAGGGTATCTCTTGACCACTGGCCCTGTCTCTGTGGGGAAAGCATTAGGCCCCTGCTTGAGGAAGAGGGGATGGTGGGGCTGTCTCTGCGGGCAGCAGTGGTGGAAGCGGTGGGCTGCAGCCCCAGCCGCTTCCCTGTCTGCCCGCAGACGCTGCTTCCAGCCGCCAGCCTCCTCCAGCTCAACGGCGTGCGGGACGCCTGCTGCAAGTTCCTGCTGAGCCAGCTGGACCCATCCAACTGCCTGGGCATCCGGGGCTTCGCCGACACGCACTCCTGCAGCGACCTGCTCAAGTCCGCCCACAAGTACGTCCTCCAGCACTTCGTGGAGGTGTCCAAGACGGAGGAGTTCATGCTGCTGCCGCTCAAGCAGGTGAGCCCCCTCCCGAGGCCTCGCGCCTTTTCTCCGCACTGTGGCGTGGCTCCCACTGACTTTCTCCTGGGGGTGCAGAGCGCTGCGTGATGCAAGCGGGGATGTCACACCATGCCCGCTGGCTCTGGCCGGTCACCTCTGCTTCGCCGTGGTGTCTTCATCCCCTCTCGGTAGGACCTGGGGGCTAGTTCACGCCTCTCCGCACCCCCCCCCCACGCACACTCTCTGTCTCAGCCCCTAGCCCACACAGAGCGGCTAGCCATGGAACAGAGTCAGCGAGGTGCTGGGGGGAGGGAGGGGCTGCCGTGCTGGCAGGAGATGGCCGGGGTGTGGGTGAGGAGGGAGGAAGTAGTTATAGGCAGGGAGGGAAGCGATGGGG
This sequence comes from Lepidochelys olivacea, assembly GCF_965140295.1. Taxonomy (NCBI): domain Eukaryota; kingdom Metazoa; phylum Chordata; order Testudines; family Cheloniidae; genus Lepidochelys; species Lepidochelys olivacea. The sequence continues at coordinate 21,465,505 of NC_140428.1, forward strand.
GCTGGTTTGTGCTACTCCATCCAGGCCTCGGCCTAGCCCACCCAGCACTGCCCGAGTTCCTCCAACGCCCCCAGAGGTCAGCGAGAGTCTGCGGATTGGGCCCTAAGCGCGGCTCAGCGCTGTTCTCCACGGGGCGGGGGAGACATGACGTGTGTCTCCAAGAATCCCGGGAGCCGGGAGCGGGCTCAGAGAGCAGGGCGGGGACCCCCAGGGGCTGTGCCCAGGCCCCCTCTCTCGCAGGACTCTGCTGCTGCCAGGAAGAGAGCGTGGCCCAAGAGCGGAGGAAAGTGGGACATAAAGCAAGAAGGATTAAGGCTGCCGTCTGCCCCCTGGGCGCCTCCAGAGCAGCCAGCGCCTGCCCGCTCTGTGGAAATACTGGCCGAGAATAAAGCAGCATGGCCACTGGGGAACCAGCGTAGGGGAGCAGGGAATCAGGCCCTGTCACTTGCCATGGTGTCTACACTGACACTCCAGGCTTCCATTGCCCCTCCCGCCGTCGGTGCACAGGCAAGCCCTAACCAATCGGTGGGAGGGTTCAGCTGGGAGGCGGGTTGGCCTTGTTCTCCCCACTTTACAGACGTGAAAACTGAGGCACAGGCTTGGCCAAGGTCACCCAGCAGGTCAGAGGCAGAGCCAAGAACAGAACCCAGGAGTCCTGACTCTCTGCTCTCGCCGCGTCTCCGTTCCCATATGCACACACCAGCCTTGCTCTACCCGCACGCTATGGAGGTGTGGTAAGGCGCCGAGTGTGCAGCTCTGCTGGTTGTGTGTGTGTGTGTGTGCACACGTCCATGTTCCTTGCCATCCTCCCTCCCCATGACAGGGGACAGCTGAGCTGGACTTCCCTTTCGCCTCTGCAGGTGCTGGACCTCATCTCTAGCGACAGCCTCAACGTGCCATCTGAGGAAGAGGTGTACCGGGCTGTGCTGAGCTGGGTCAAACACGACGTGGACAGCAGGAGGCAGCATGTCCCCAGGGTAGGCGAGCTGGCTGGGAACGCAGATCATCGCAGGGGAGGGGATTTTCACCCACTCTAAGAACGTAGGTGCTGGATGGAGGTGGGTTTGGCCTGGTCTAAAGGCTCCTGGAGACCCCCCTTTTGCATATTCCTATTTCCCTCTCCCCTTGGGAACTGCAGGCTGTGTGACCAGACAGGGTTGGGGGGAACCAAAGAAAAGTTGGCTCAAGTGGGGAAAGTCCAACCATCTCAAGGCCAAATTCTGCTCTGTCCCCCAGTAGCGTTTGACTGGTATAACCGAGACGAGTTAGTTTTCCAGCATAGTGCGATCTGGAAGCCCTTGCTGCCATTGGCTATCTCAGGTCTGGTCTGACAGGAGCTTTACTGAAAGAGGAGTTTGGATGCCCAAGGCTGTTGCATCTGGCTCCTTCCAATGTACTGGGTTGATTTAGGGCATGTATTGTACCCCACTGCAAACAGAGGCTCATGCTGCCTTATGCAGGGCTAGAAGGCAGGGGTTTGAATCTGATGAATATCCATGTCCTAGCACCTCACAGTCACATTGCATCCTCCCGACACCCTTGTGAGGTTGGGACATGTTATCCCCATTTTACAGAGGGGGAGCTGAAGTGGGTAGGCTGAGTGGCTGCCTGAGGTTACACTGGGAATCTGCAGCAGAACCTGGATTAGAACCCAGGTCTCCTTACTCCCTGTCCTGGGCCCTGTCCATTAGAATATCTTCCTCCATGTGCAGAGAAAAGTGATCATACCTGGGATTTCTTTAGTTCCTATCTCACATCAGAGGATCTCTAAAACCCCCAAATATGGCCCCACAAAATCCCCTACCTTGTGATGGGGCCGGTGCTACGACCCCATTTTAGGGAATGAGGCGCAGAGGGGCAGCGACGTGCCCACGGTCACATGAGGCATCCATGGCAGAGCCAGGGCTTCAGTGGGGCAGCAGGGCTGTTGGGTGGGTGACGGGTCCATCAGGTAAACTTTTGTCTCTAGGGCTGGGTTTTGAGGATTGCTCTGAAAAGCCAAACTTGGCAAATCTGCAACGTTTTTAGGCCGGATTTTCCTTTATCTAGTGCTCAGATCTCTGTGTCTGTGACAAGGAGCAAATTAACCACAGGCCTGTCGCCTGCTTAAGCAAAACAGTAACAGGAATAACAAAACCTTTCCCGACAGGGATTCTTTCCCAGCATAGCCCTAGGTTGGAGCCACAAACTCTGCATGAGTCTCGCATGCCCTCTTGCGGATACCTGTGGCATCGCAAGTATGAATATTGGCACCTATTAATAAACCCAGAGAAAAATGCATCCGTGTGTACCCTGGCAACCTTTCCCTTTGTTCTGGCAGCTTTGCTACCAGGCCTGCTAAGAAACTAGCTGCGAGCCTGCAGAGAATGCTGGGAAATGATACGCAAATAGGAGTATATGCATCCCAAGATGCACTTGACGTAGGGCTGGCATTGGCGCTGTGGGGGCTGGTTGGGTGGGTTGCACAGAGGTCCCTGCGGTTGTCAGGCACAGGTGTTGTCTGTATGGCATTTGAGCTGCTGCTCAGTCCTGTCATGGCAACTTTTTTAATAGCCCTGCTGCAGGCGAGGGAGCCAGAGCTCGCCAGCCCAGCAGGCCGTGGCGTAGGAAGGGCTTTCCAGTTTGCGAAGGGACTCAGCCGTTTTACCAGACTAAGGCCCTGGCTGCACTCTGCAGTCCGCATTCAGCTGCGTGCACTTGAGTCTCCTGCATCTGGAGCCTCTCTAGCAATCCCAAGCGTGTGGCTGGGAGCAAGAGGTGGGTAGAGGGCACAGCTGGCTATGAGCAGGGCACTGTCCGGGCACCGGCGCCCAGCAGAGCAGGCCGTGGCTAAGGCAAGGGGAGAACCAAGCTGATCCGTCACTGAGGTAGCCGTGCTGGCACGTGGACCAGGCTGTGGGAGCCAGTGCAGGGCCAGCCTGGGATTTGGGAGTAGCAGTGGGTCTCAGGCTCTTGCCAGGGCAGTGGGAGGGTCCTGGGCTCTGCGGAGGAGATGAGGGTGGAGTTGCTGCCAGGCATACGCCGGGGGGTGGCTGCCCTCCCTTCCACTGGGAGGAAGATGAGGGAGATCCAGTCCTGTCAGGATCCCGAGGCTCTTGGGGTTGTTAAGAGAGGAGCCCACTCTAATCTTCACCCCAACCCGTCTCTGTTCCACCGACTCAGCTCTTTCCCTCCCCTCCCTCCACCCCGCAGCTCATGAAGTGCGTCCGGCTGCCCCTGCTGAGCCGGGACTTCCTGATGAGCAACGTGGACACGGAGCTCCTGGTCCGGCACCACTCGGAGTGCAAGGACCTGCTGATCGAGGCCCTCAAGTACCACCTCATGCCGGAGCAGAGAGGGGTCCTCGGCAACAGCAGGACCCGGCCCCGGCGGTGCGAGGGGGCCAGCACTGTGCTCTTCGCCGTGGGTAAGGGACAGCCAGGCCAAGGGGGCTGAATACGGTGCCTGTGTGCAGCCTGGGGGAGGGGCCCATCACCTGCCTCCCATGGGGCATCTGTCCCACCCTCGGGGAAGGGGCTGCAGGCAGGGCCTGTCACTGGGATGTTGGGCAGAGCTGGGGGTCAGGGAGGGGTATGTCAATGGCTCCCCCTACCCAATGACTCCCTGGAAACCTCAGGGGTCCTGCCCTTCACTCGCTCTGCTTGTGACTCCCCTCTGCAGGTGGGGGGAGCTTATTCGCCATCCACGGAGACTGCGAAGCCTACGACACGCGGACGGATCGGTGGCACATGGTGGCCTCCATGTCGACCCGGAGGGCCAGGGTGGGCGTCGCTGCCATCGGAAACAAGCTGTACGCTGTGGGCGGGTAAGGTGGGGAGCAGGACACTGAGCTGGACCGAGAGGGGAATGCTGGCTCTGGGGTGGGACCCCTCTGGATTCGGGTCGGAGAACAAAGGCTGGGCCCAGGGGGCATTTCTGCCACCAGCTGTGTGCCGGGGCTCTGGCTGGCCCAGGGAAGTGGTAACAGGAAACGTCGCTGGTTCAAACCCAGCCCAGAGGAGCAGAGACTGGAAGCCATTCCACTGCCCCCAGCTGCTCAGTGGAGTGAGTTTGCTGGGTCTCTGTGCAGCAGCAGCCTGGCCACTAACTGACACCATTTGTTCACGGCGCCAGAGGAGGGGACGGAGGCTGTTCTCACCTGCGGTTGCATTTCTCCCGCTGCTCAGTTAGGGCTGAGGCAGCTGGTGAGGGAAGCTTGCCCTGCTAATGTCATGCAGCAGGTTGGCTGTGCCCAGCTCCTGCAGGGACATGTTCAATGCACAGTAACTGCCTGGCTCAGCTGCAACCCAGGACCCCGGCCCTCTCAGCCTGTCCCGTGAATTCACACAGACTCGGTCAGGTGACTGGGAGCCCCCCGGGGGCTGCATCATCCCTGCTGGGGGTGAGAAGGGCAGGCAGGCGGAGCGGGTTTGGAACGCGGGGAGCGAACCCGCCAAAAATGCAGCAACTGGCTGACGCTCTGCACGGGCCTGATTGCTGGCAAGAGCTGGGCTAGGGAGGAGAGTGCGGCCTGCGTCTGGGCTGGGCAGCGACCTGAGGCTAAGCTGTGCTCAGCCCAAGGGCTTCGGTGGAGTCCAGGCTCTCAGCTCTGCCCTGAAGGTTCCCCAGCCTTCCAACGCTCTCCCATCCCCCCGCAGTTACGACGGGACCTCTGACCTGGCCACAGTGGAGTCGTACGACCCGGTTACCAACTCCTGGCAGCCGGAGGTGTCCATGGGCACCAGGCGCAGTTGTCTGGGGGTGGCGGTACTTCACGGGCTCCTCTATGCAGCGGGGGGATATGACGGGGCCTCATGTCTGAACAGGTAGGGGGATCTCCTGGGTATGTGCTCGTCCCCTCGGTGTGGTGTCCGTGACCCCCGGGCTGCTGAGACACCCCGGCTGTCCCCAAGATCTGCTGTCCCCAAGATCTAGCCCTCCCTGAGGCCTGATGACTCATCGGCAGCCAAAGGGACCCAAGGCTTGTGGGGCTACCGGGGTGGGATCCCCTCTCCGTTCACAGCGGGGTTCTGCGTGGGTGTCTCTAACCCTGACCCCATCCTAGTTCCCTGGCCCTCCAGGAAAGACCAACCTGCCCTTTGGCCAGTGAACTCCGTCGGCCCATTCACCTGGCACCCCTGGGTCCTTCTGAAGTTCTGTGCAGCCTCATCCAGTCTGGACAAGTACGTCGTGTGTCTGCTGCAAATACGGCCCCCTCTTCTCCGTCCCTGGTGGAGACGTGAACCCCGCTGGTTCTGGCCCTGCCCCTCGGAGGACCCTGATCTTAACCCTGTGACATGGTGGGGAAACAGCCCTTTGTTTCTGCCCTCTGGCTCCTATCCCTGAGCCAGTTTCTGATCCGTGGCAGCACTTTGCCTCACTTCCGCACCCCTTGGTGTCCTCCGTTGCCCCTCAGGGCTGCATCAGCGGGTTTTCCCAGAGACCCTCCAGTGTTGCTAATGTTCCTGTGTCTCTGCCTGCTGCAGCGCTGAGAGGTACGACCCCCTGACGGGCACCTGGACCTCGATCGCCGCCATGAGCACCAGGAGGCGATATGTCCGGGTGGCGACACTAGGTAGGCACTAACGTGGTGGAATCTGCTTGGCGCTCCCAGGCTCTGTCACCTCTCGCCCCTTCCTCTGGCTAGTCCTGCACGTTGCTTCCTATCAGCTGCAGCCCCACTCTCTGACTGCTGTCTGTGACAGGCCACCGCGCTTTGCTGATGTGGGACCCGCGCTGCCCCCGTGCCAGGAGCCAAAGGGCACTGCCTACCGGGCACAGAATGGAGCAGGTTTGCAGCTCTGCTCCATGCACAGGAAGGAGGGTGGAGTTAATGCCCTGCAGCGGGACTGGGGAGAAAGGGGGTCAGTTCCCAGCTCTGCCAGGGACCCCCTGTGTGACCGAGGACAAGTCATTTAATTGACTTATAGGCTAAACACTCCAGATGATCTGGGGCAGGGACTGTCTCTTCCTGCGTGTATTGGACTACCATAGTTTTCTTGGTCCATGGTACTCTAATAATGGTAACAGGCTCCAGATCTTGGCCTGACTTAGATCAAAGCGGAGGAAAGCTTGCTATCTCTCTGCATCCACCTGGGGTTCTGGGCTCAAGGTGGGATATTGGGAACATTGGAGTCCATGGGCCGTGCCTTCGTGTCAACCTATGATGAGAGCTGGGGTGGGGTAGGAAGAACTGTGAAATGACAAAGCCCAAACCAGATGGCCCAACTGAATGCGGTTAGCATTGTTCTCTTTAAAATAACATTTCGTGCAGAGACCAGTTACTGTCTGTGTTTGGAAGGTTTTTGTCAAAAACACTCCCTCCAGCCTAGGAAAAAGCTGATTTTCCTAGAGCAGCAAAATTCGCAGCAGCTTGATGACCCCATGGGTGCAGCGTAGAGCTAAAGAAATTTCATAATAACCCTCATCCGGATGCAGCCGGCTTTTAACATAACAACAGTGGTCTGATCTCATATGTACCTTTATGTTGAAATGTCTCCCTGTGCGCACGCTGATCCTTGTAATGGGACACTTCTCCTTTCCCCACAAGCCCAAAAGTACCAATGTTTTGCACATGCCTAGCGTAGATTTGGGCCCTTTGCAAAAGCAGACAAGCATCACAATCGCTATTTGATGGATGAGGAAACTGAGGCACCGAGGAGCGGGGGGGAAATACTTCCCAGGGTCACCCAGAGAACCCATCACAGATGCAGCGCAGTCTCTTCACTTTCACTCTGGACCCCATTCCCCCTTGCTTCACCTCCAGGCCAGAGCAATCTTGCCTGGGAAGTCCGGCAGCTGGCTAGTGACCCGTGTGGAATGAGGTGTGGTCACAGCCCAGTTCAGAGAGCTACAGGGTCCCTGTCACCGCACCACAGCTGGGGCTTCTCCGCCTGTGCCACAATCTATTGGAGAACCCAAGGGCTGAATAGGCCGGTTCCCCTCGCTTCCTGAGGGGAGCCCTCCATAGGGGAAGCTGGCAGAGGGGAGGCAGTGTGGCCTAAAGCAGTTTCTCAACCTTTTTGATACCAGAGACCAGCTTGCTGCTTTCCTAAACTGTCAGGGAGATCTCAGGGACCGGCGCTGGTCTGCAGACTGGTGGTTGAGAAACACTGGCCTAGAACAGAGCTTCTCAAACTGGGGGGCGCAGAAAGTATTGGGGGAGGGGGAGGAGAAATTTTAGGAAAAAGAAACTTCCTGCCCACATTTTACCCCCCAGCACGGAATAACTAGCAACGCTAATTCCTCCAGACATGTCACGTCCTCAGCTGGCGCTGTGCATTTTGACGTATTTCTGTGAAGCTTGCCTAGTATTCCACAAAGGCGTTGTCACCTGTACATTCATCCATCCGTTACACACTTAATCGTATGCACGGGACCACAATGGCAGTTCTGCGCTTGCTCTCCTTACAATGGCTCGTTGGCTCGTTTGTGCAACAGAAAAAATAAACCTCAAATGAAAAACAAAGATGCTGAAACTGATTCAAGTGAAGCACCGATGCTGCATATGTCAGGATTTATGTACCTGTGTGGCAGGGAGGAAGGGCATAAACTATTACAGACACAAAGAAGGGGGGCACGTCAAATAATTTCTAGAACCACTGGCCTAGGGGATGGAGCATTGGCCTGAGCTTGGGAGACCAGGGTATTATTCCTGGCTCTGTCACTGGCCTGCTGGGTGACCTTGGGCAAGTCACTTTGCCACTCTGTGCCTCAGTTTCCCCATCTGTGAAATTAGGATAATCCCATACTGTCCTCCTTTGTAAAGCGCTTTGAGAGCTAGGGATGATCTAGGTAACAGCTACGGGTTATTCTGTGGATAAACAGAGCACCGCCGTACAGGGCTAGCTGAGTGCATAAATCAGTCTCTAATTGGCCCAGCGCATTCACCATGGTGCGCGTCACTGCTGCCAATGGCACCCGCTGCAGGAGCAGCTCCTCGCTGCTCTGGGTTCTGTGCTGCACGGACATTAATCCCCTCTCGTCTCTGCTCTTTCGCTTCCAATTTCGCTGCTCCGTGCTGACTCTGTGGTTCCTTCGCACGCTCTCGCTCCTTTTCCCCCCGTGGTGTGCTCCCTGCCTGGCGCTGCGTTATGGATCGGCCCCCGCGGCAACCTGCTGCTCCTGCCGTCGCTGGCTAAAAATAAAGCTTAATTGTGGCGGTGGGGAGCGCTCGCACGGCCCGTAATGAGCTGGTCGGGGGCAGCCGCAGGCGAGCAAGCTCCCCGGGCTGCTCTCTCGGCACGGAGCCCTCGCTGCACAGCAGAGAAATGGCCTGATGAATATTTAATGATTCCCAGCGCCAGATGCGGCCCCCATACAGCGGAGGCTTGGGGGGGGGGGGAGGGGGAAGCTACATGAGCTGCTCTGTGAGCAAATCCTCCCCGGAGGGTCCTGCTGCTTGGTGTAGATTTGCCTGTCGGCTGCTATGCTGTTCCTTTGCGTTCCTGGCTGCCCAGACCCGTGGCACATAAGGCCGGGATCCACCCCTGCCGATAACACGGCCCTTGTGGAGGGCTCTGTGGCTGACTCTGTGGCTGACTGTGTTTTGCAGATGGCAATCTCTACGCCGTCGGGGGATACGATAGCTCGTCCCACTTAGCCACGGTGGAGAAGTTTGAGCCGCAGGTAAGGGCAAGAGAGTGCAATTAACGCTTTCCTTCCCGTCCCTCCTCCGAAAAGGACCCTGTGGCAAAGCCCTATAGAAAGCGAACAGAGGAAAACACAACAGGGGGCTACAGAAATTATTCTAAAATGCTACAGAACCTAACGGAGCACGAGATCCTCTCAGGGGGCGGGGGGGGGGTTAAACCATCCTAGCTAGCTATCGCCCTGCTATGGAATTCTGTAGGTCGGTTAACAAGTCTCTGGAAATATGAGGGGTCTCTGTTCAATTCTCTCGATCCCTTCCACCTGCGGTGGGGGTCGCACGGATCCCTCCCCTTTCCCAGCACGTGCAGCTGTGTTGCCACCTTGTGTGCGGCCATTATTGCAAGCTGACAAGCTCCAGCGGACTGTTGTGGGCCCACAGGTGTGGTTGGCTCCCCTACAGAGGCTTGGCTGAGGAGAAAGGGGGTCAGAAACCATGTTCTGATCGGAGCCTCTAACTGTGGGGCTGCCGCTGGGACTCCCTGACGGGACTCCCTGACAGAGCCGTAGAAATAGACACGGCCACATGCATGGCCACTTTGGAGCTCTGGCCGGAAGCTGATGGGCAGCTCGAGCTCCCAATAGTTAAGCCAAATTTTAGGGACCTGGAGACCAGGGTCCTATTGTTAACAGCTGCAGTTGCTTGAACCTGCCAGCAGAGGTCTCTTTAAAATAATTCTCTGGGGTTTGCAAAAAGAACAGGAGGACTTGTGGCAGCTTAGAGACTAACCAATTTATTTGAGCATGAGCTTTCGTGAGATACAGCTCACTTCATCGGATGCATTAGGCATCGAAAGCTTATGCTCAAATAAATTGGTTAGTCTCTAAGCTGCCACAAGTCCTCCTTTTCTTTTTGCGAATACAGACTAACACGGCTGCTACTCTGAAACCTCTCTGGGGTTTAAACATTTTATTTTTTTCTTGATTTAAGGCAGTTTTGTGTTTGATGCTTTAGGGAAGGAGGGTGCCTGTAAACACTGAGCACAGACTTGGGCGGATCATGTTTGTAAGCTCCTTATGGGGGGCAAGAGGGGGCGGAGAGAGACATTTGTATTAGTGTTTGTGAACAAAGTATAATTGCTGGATCTAGCTGCATTGGGGTGGAACGGGGCAGTACAGAAAACCATTTCCAGTAGAACTCCCCTCCCGCCATCTCCTTGGGGGGCCTTTGTGTTCCCTCAAAAGCCTGTTCCACAGGGCTCTGGAAACCTCCCCCATCACCTCTGCCCTTCATCTGATAACAGCAGGCAGGATGGCTGGCGACTCTACTTTAACCTGCTGCACCCAAGGTCAGATTTGCAGCCGGGGTCATCGTAACTTGCTTTAGCTGCAGACTCTTTGTTGCCCCCTGCTGGAATGTGGATGGTGGGTCCTACAGGGGTCCTTCCTCCCGGGGGAGCTGTTGTTTTAAGAGTTGGGAACGGGGAGCAGAGCACAGAGAGCATGCATCCGATGAAGTGGGCTGTAGCCCACGAAAGCTCATGCTCAAATAAATTGGTTAGTCTCTAAGGTGCCACAAGCACTCCTGTTCTTTTTGCGGATACAGACTAACACGGCTGCTACCCTGAAACAGGGTCTGGAGTGTGACCGGACAGTGGTGTCGCCATTGAAGGGCTTGGGTGGGAGGATAATCACCCCCCGGGTATCGGTCGCTAACCCAGAGGTGCTTTCACGGGCGCTTGGTCCCCTTTCCTTCAAGGTCAACACCTGGACCCCCATTGCCAACATGCTGAGCCGGAGAAGCAGCGCCGGTGTGGCCGTGCTGGAAGGGATGCTCTACGTGGCCGGCGGCAACGACGGGACCAGCTGCCTGAACTCTGTGGAGCGCTACAACCCGAAAACCAACACCTGGGAGAGCGTGGCCCCCATGAACATTCGGAGGTAGGGACCCCCAACCCCCGTTCTCCAGCACCCATCCAAACTGGGGAGCTGGGGAGACTGGTGGCCTTGGGGATTTCTTGGGTTGGAGAGAGCCATCTCCCACTGGAGCACATCATGCTGCAGCCATCAAGGTGCAGCAATGACCAGGCCTCGCTTGACCGACCGAGCGGGCTGGCCTGCGGTCACGGCCGCCGGGAAGCTCTCTGCTGGGAGGTCTGGGACCTCCATGCTGCGTGTTCACCTGTCAACGCTGCGCGATCAGCAGTGCCCGTTGCATGCACCACGTAGGCATGAGCAAGCAGGGGCAGCCTGCAGAGGCTTTGCCGCCCTAACAATCCTACGTGGGCATAAATGATTCCCGAGTTACCGCTACCCAATCCCGACTACAGGAAGCACATGACACAGTCACTGGGGGAGTATCTCGACATTCTAAACATAGGTGTTTGGGACTTCCTGTAGCTGGCAGAGGGATCACCTTCAAATAACGTAATTTAGGAGCCTAAAATATGGACCAAAATGTGGTTAGAACCAGGGGCTGGGAACCAGGACTCCTGGGTTCTATTTCCGGCTCCCCCACTGACTCCCTCCGTGACCCTGGGCAAATCACTGAAGCCAAAAGGCTCTGCTAATTTTGATGTGTCCCTTTTCGGGTGCCCAACTCCCGCCTGCCTTCCGGCGGGCCGAACCCCCTCAACCCCGGCTGGGGATCTGCCAGGGGACATCCAAAGCCTGGCTCGCTAACACCGTCCTCTGTGCTGTCGCTTGCAGGAGCACCCACGACCTGGTGGCCATGGACGGGTGGCTGTACGCGGTGGGCGGGAACGACGGGAGCTCCAGCCTCAACTCCATCGAGAAGTACAACCCCCGCACCAACAAGTGGGTGGCGGCCTCGTGCATGTTCACACGGCGGAGCAGCGTGGGGGTTGCGGTGCTGGAACTGCTCAACTTCCCGCCCCCCTCCTCGCCCACCCTCTCCGTGTCCTCGACGAGCCTTTGACAAAGAATCCAGTTGCACCTTACCTCCAGCGGGCAGCCGCATGCAGAGGAGCGCCAGGCCACCCTGGCCTGACCCCTGTAGCAGCCAGTCTCTGTAGACCGGAGTGGGAGGGTTCTGGCTGCTGCCTCCAGCCCTGGCCCACAGCGATTCCGCAGGCCCCTGGGGGGCTCTGCCTCTCTCGGGGCACCCTGCAGTTCAGCGTGCTGAGGGGTGAATGGAAAGGGGCACTTTCCATTCAAGAGTCCCCTCTGCTGGCACATACGGCGGGGGCAGCTCTCGGCTCCATCCACAAACCTGCCCACAACTCAACTGACTTTTGCGGCCGGCCAGGCCCAGTCGAAACCATTGCTGCTTTTAGGGTTTACCGTGCCCCGACGTGCTGCACACTGGACAGCCACGCGAGGAAGGATCCAGGCGGACGGGAGCGCTGGGGGTGGGTGACTGACGCATATGGTGCTTCTCCAGGAAACCGCTGAACGTACCACCGCTCCTCGGAACGCTACCTTAGCCCAACTCTCGGTCCTGAGCCTCCAGCGTGCTGGTAAAGCCTCCGAGACCGGCGTACGGCTCACACGGGTGTCTGATCGATGCCTTAAAAACCGCAGCCGGGGGATGCGGCGGGGAGAAGGCCACAAAACTGTGCGGAGCCTCCCGAGCCCTCTGGCATTTCCATCCTCTGCTGACCCCGTCCCGCTCACTGTCTGTCCTGATTTGCCATCGCTACGGAGGTCCCCCCGCCGACCAGATGGATTTAATGAGCTCACCGGCTCGGGTGCAGTGGCCGTCCCACTGTTACCAATGGCTGCGCTGCTGCCCCCTGCTCACGTGTCTGTGTCACTGTGTTAACCCGGCGGCTGGGAACAATCCAGCCTACACACGGCTTCCCTGTCCACAAAGAAGGATCTAGGCTTGGGCCAGGCCCTTGGTTCCCTAGAACGGTACGACCCGGCAGGTGGTGCAGGCTGCAGGGTCGCACCATGTTATTTATTTAATGTGTCTCCCATTCGTATTTATTGTACTAATCTTTTCATTTTAATTCTTATTGACTTTATTATTTTTTAAATTATTCTGGTGTTCCCCACCCCCCTCCCGCCGACGTGGGAAGGGAGGAGAGGAACGAGCAAGCGACGTTTTTTTAAATGATCTCTTGGACAATGACTATGGCCTAGAAGTAAGTGTGTGAGAGAGGCCATATGTACCATGAAACCAGCACAGAAGGAACCATTTGCAGCTAGCAACTCCCTGTCTTAAACTACCCCTCTAATGGTTGAATCATCTTGTACTGTAATGCACAGGGTTGGCCGTATAGACCCACCTGTACCATAGAACTTCGTGGGCGGTGGCTTAGGATGTGTTCCACTACATATGCCGTGCTCTGTGTGTGGTTTGCATGAAGACAGGTTAACAGGTGTTCCCCATGGTGTATAGGAACGGCTAAAGCATGGATACCTCAATAGCACTGGGAGGCTGTTCTGTGACGGACTGTTTGTTTGTTTCGCCCCCTGATTCTCTCTCCTCCCGACTTCATCATGCTTTAGATTTCACTTGTGAAAATACTCGCTGACTTGTATCTCCGGAAGTGACCGGAGATTTTTTGGTGCCCACGTTGAGATGCTTTAGAAAGGGCCAGTTTTTTCCCCAAGACAGATGTTTTGCACGTTAAACAGGCCCAGCTCCAGAGCCTGAAGTTGGGCACCCAAAATCACTAGCTGCCCTCCCCGCCCTCTACCCAAAGACATGTTCTGGGCTTTTCAGGCCGAAGTAGATTTTTAGGCTTTTAAAATAGATTTAAAATCTCTCAATCTTTTCATTCCTTTCTCCTTGCCAAGTCCCTGAAGGAACCAGCCACCGTTCAACGGCACTCACATGCCTGTGTGCTGCTGACGACGCCCTTTTGACGTCCCGACGCCCCCAATCCTGTGATTGAAATGAGCTCCCTGATAGCACGGCAAGAGCATCCACCTATTTCGTGGCCCCTGTGTTGGGTTAACTCGGTCACAAGACGCCATCTCACTCAAAGTAGGGGTGCAGTCCTGTGTGTGCATGCCGCCTTTTGCTCCCTTCTAGCTGTACCTGTCAGCCACAGCAGGATTCCCGGTTTCAAGCTAGCTCATGTCAACCTGCACGCTCAAGACCCCTCTGACACCAGGATCCTCTTCCAAGGAGGCAGAAGAGAATCCTAGGAAGGGAGCCCAAGAGCCAAGCCTAGAGCTCCATGGGCATTTCAGAGCTGCCAGCTGCTATGACTTGGCAGAAGTCCTGGGGTTTCTGCTGTGGCCCATGAGTAGGGCAAAGGGAATGAGGGCACCATAGGCCAGTCTCTTCCCCCCGCACCAAGGGAGGGAACCAGCTCGCGCCCGAGGAAGGGAAATGGAGGGGCCAGGAAGGCATTGCTGAGGGAGGGAAGTGGACCTCGGTTAAAACAATAGCTGCCAGTTTGAGAGCAATGGCCCCACCCCTTCAGCTGGTGTTAGCAATACTGCGGCGTGTGGGGGACGCTGCTGCTAAGTACTGTCCTCATCTGAATCAAGGGGGCTTGGAGCTGAGAGGATAGGTGGGCGGGGCAGGGAGCAGCGCATCAGGTGTGGAGGGTGCAGTCGCTCCACCCCAGTGGTGATGCAGTTCAGACCCAGTGGAGCCTTTGGAAAAAGCCGAGGCCTCCGTTGAAAAAGCAGCCTGCCGGGGGCCACCGCTGGGCGGCGCTGGTGGAGGGTGCCTGCCACAGGCACAAGGAGTGACAATCCATGGCTGGAAGTGTGTGTGTGTGTGTGTGTGAGAGAGAGAGAGAGACTTGAGTGGGCAGAGGCGCTGTTAACTTTTTGTTTCTCCTCCCGTTTTACGTTGTGGTCTCGGACTAACACACAGCATTGTTACTAAGACAACGGCCCCGGGGAGGTATTCCCAACAGGGCAGCATTGCTGAGCAGCAGCCTGCCTTCTGGGGGGCACAGGGCTGGGCTGCCGTGCGTCACCCAGGGAGCGTCTCCTGGTGCCCCCTGGAGCCTGCCCCAAGGGCGGGTGGGGAAGGCGATTCTCTAGTCCCAGCCTGGCGGAGGGATACGCTTGGCCTAGCTGAGAGGCCACTGATTCACCCCCCTGTCCAAATGTCATTTTTATTTATGTCAGTTATGATTTATTTATGAGGCATTTACTGTTCGTTTTTTTCTCGATTTTGCACTACACGGGGGGAACAAGCAATACAAGCCAATGTGTAAAATAAAAAGGTTTTCTTGATTACTGGATTCTGCCCCTCAGCCACTTATTGCTCTTCTCCCCCTTCACCTGGCTTCAGGTAGGCGAGCTATTTCCAGCTAGGTTTTCCTAAGGGGGGAAACTGAGGCAGGGAAGCAAGTCCCCCAATGCTCGGCAAGGTGGAGAAGGTTGCCTTGTTTTGGAGGAGCTGAAGAACTTGGGAATTCCTGAGCCTCTGCTTAGAACATGCCACCCTCTGACCCTCCCGCAGGCTGCAATGTGAACGGAGCCTGGTATTGCAGCTGTGGATGGCTGCCGATGGGGCGGCTGCAGCCAGGACTGCCCTGGACTCACCATTGCAAATGCCACCCCAGGACCGGGGCCTGTGTTGCACTTGCCCAGTGAGCTGAACACAACATAAGCCAGAACACGCTCTATCCATCTTTCCCCGGCCCTCTCTGGCCAGCGAATGTGGGCATGGAAGTCCCGTGGGCCAAGGGCATGGGGCGGCTGCCCTGATGGTATTTGCACCTTGGTACACAGAGTCCAGGTGAACTAAAGGAGTGGCTCGACTGGCCCAAGACCCCTTGTTTGTTGCCGTACTTGACCCTCGCCTCACTCCTCAGCTAGTGGCTGTTCGTGGACTGCTTACGATGGCAGGTTGGCATGAGTCTGCTGCGATTTAATCGTCTAAACATGGCCCTTTCCCATGCCCCAGAAGAGGGTGCCACAACACATGCCTCTTAAACGTCCCACCATGGGTGCGCTGCGACTGGAAAGGAGCATCTCCTAGAGGTGCAGAAAAACACCATTGGGTCCGAGTAGTGCAAACACAACGGGGCTTTAATCTGACACCGGCTGCTGATTTACACCTCTCTCTGTGTCTGAATGCTAGTCAGCCCCCCTGCGAGTCCCCAGCCCCAGAGTTGCTGACAGCTGTTGCACCCGGGGGGAAATGAAAAGCAGACAAGAAACATCCTGCTTTCACCTAGGAATGTCTCAGGGGTCCTGCCTAGAGGCAGGAGTGGCCGGTTGGCTCAGCTGAGCAGCAGGGGAAGCCTGCAATAGATCAGAGCTGCCCTCGCCAGCTGCACTCAGTCACTGCAGCCAAGGGGGAAATGCTGAGCTCCTTTCACAAGCAGGGTAAAGGGCCAGGGTCGGGAGGAGGGGACTGAGAGGTGTAGTTGCCCCCAGCGAGGACTCAAGAGGAGAAACCTTTCCCCCTCTTGCCACTTACAGCAAGGGCCCACAGCCCCATGCAGTAGTAATGCTAGAGTACACCGTGGTATTCGCTTTCCGAGGGCCGCCCACCTGCTCTGCATTTCTGCCCAGGCCCTCACCCTGCTCTCAGGTTTCTATAAATAACTGCCAGTTGCATAAAGCTTCCCAAAGCACAGAGCCTGTCAGCTCCCAATCCCTGTGCAGCCTCTCCTGTTACTGGGAGTGGAGCAAGCCGGGGTGGGGGAAAGGGGCCGCTATGTAGTCCTACAAACTGTGGGGTCTCCAAATGATGTACACGAAGCCATCCCATGGCAGGGGCTGCTTTGACACATCCCATTCAGTGCAGGCTCCAACAGGTTCACTTTATTAGCCATTCATTGGCTGCAGTCGGAAGCGTCCCTGTGAGCGTGGCTATATTTATTTGCAGGACCTACACAAAAAAACAGGGTAGGTTTTGTATTCGTCCATTAGCAATATCCTTTAAGGAGAACAGTCCCTTTACTGACTGTAAGAAGCATCTGATGAAGTGAGCTGTAGCTCACGAAAGCTAATGCTCAAATAAATTTATTAGTGTCTAAGGTGCCACAAGTACTCCTTTTCTTTTTGCAGATACAGACTACCACGGCTGCTACTCTGAAACCTGAAAGACTGCAACTGAAACCTGTTTCCTTCCCACAATTTTTGTTCTCTTCCATGCGATGCTTGCACACGGGTTTGTTGTTAGAGGGAATCGGCAGTGCACACATTGCAGCCGCAGGACCTGCCCTGCAAAAAAGTGAGGGGGTTTAGTAGAGGATGTCTCCTGTGGGATGGGCAGCACATGCTGGTTTGTTATTGTAGGGTTGCTCTGGAATGGCAGGATAATATGGCACTGATTCAAATACATACGATTTAGAGATGACAAAGCTAGAGGGGACCAATACCATCACGTAGTCTGACCTCCTGCATAGCACAGCTCATAGGACGGCCTTCCATTACTCCCTGTCTGAACGAGGGCAGCTCTTTTAGAAAAACATTGGCTCTGGATTTTAAAAATGGCCAGTGATGGAGCAAGCCTGGGTAAGTTGTTCGACTGGTTAATTACCCTCGGAGCTATAAATCTGTAATTTCTTTCTAGTCTAAACCTGTCCAGCTTCAGCTTCCAGCCGTTGGCTCTTGCGAGATCTCTGTCGGCTAGGCTGAAGAGCCCTGTATTACCAAATTTCTGTTCCCCACGTAGGGAGCAAGAAGCTGCAGCTTTTAAACTGAACGGCTGGAGCTCCCTGAGTCTTTCCATACACGGCAGGTTTGCTAATCCCTTCATCATTCTAACTTCTCTTCTCTGATTTTTCAATCCTCATCGTGAATAGCAGACACCAGAACTAGGCACAGCTTTCCAGTAGCAGTAGCATGACTGCCAAAGACAGAGGAATACTCACGATTGCCCTGCTTAAACATCCAAGGACCACGTCAGCCCTTTTGGCCACAGCATCTTCCTGGGAGCTCATGTTCAGCTGATTACGACCTTACTTATGGATGTATTAAAATGCATAGTGTTTGCTTGAGCCCAGTTTATCATGTGATCCCGATTGCTCTGTACCAGGGACCTGTCCTCATTATTTACCCCTCTCTCAAACTCTCTGTCATCTACAAAGTTTCTCAGACACATATTTTATGTTTTCTTCCATGTCACTGATTAAAATGCAAAGGGCCAAAAAACAATCCCTCTGGTACCCTACTAGATACACACCCGATCAGTAAGGAGTCCCCATTTATGGTAACATGTTAAGATCTGGCACTTAGCCAGCTTTTAATCCATTTAATGTGTGCCGTGTTAATTTTGTATTTTTCTAATTTTTGAATCAAAGTATTAACCAGTACCAAGTCAGACCCCTTACAGAAATCTATTACATCAACACTATTACCTTTATCAACCAAACCTGCAATCTCCTCCAAAAAATTCAAGTTAGTCTTACAAGATCTGTTTTCCCCTAAACTCATGTTGATCAGCATTAATTATATTACCCTCCTTTAAGTCTTTATTATTCAATTCTCCTATCCGCTGTTCCATTATTTTGCCTGGAATCGATGTCAGGCTGACAGGCCTATAATTATACAGCTCATCTCATTTACTCTTTTTAAATATAAGTACATTAGCTTTCTCCCAGTCCTCTGGAGCACCCCCAGCTAAACTTATTGAAAATCAGCATTAACAGTCCAGAGAGCTCTTCGGCCAGCTCTTTTAAAACTCTTGGATGCAAGTTACCTAGACCTGCTGATTTGAAAATGTCAACGTTTGAAAGCTTTAACCGCTGCTGTTTAACATTCTCTTTAGTTACTGTTGAAATGAAAAATATTTCATCATCCTGGCTTTTTCCTAACCGTAGAACAGAAATAGTTATTGAACATTTCTGTCTTTTCTGTGCTATCATTGTCAATTCTGCCATTTCCGTCGAACAATGGACCAATACTCCTGTTAGGATGCCAAAACCTCTTTAGT
This sequence comes from Lepidochelys olivacea, assembly GCF_965140295.1. Lineage (NCBI taxonomy): Eukaryota > Metazoa > Chordata > Testudines > Cheloniidae > Lepidochelys > Lepidochelys olivacea. The sequence continues at coordinate 21,483,902 of NC_140428.1, forward strand.
GTCTTTTTCTCTGCTGGCAAAGATTCCTCCTTGTGTCTTTCTGTGCTTCCTAGCTTCTAATTTAGATTCATTGCTGTCATCTTCCCCTTTTCTCCATTTGTTATATACTGGGGGGTTGGTTTTGTTTTGTTTTTATAGCTGCTTTCACTTCCCCCCAAGCCAGTTTGTTTTTTTAAAAAGAAAAGGAGGACTTGTGGCACCTTAGCGACTAACCAATTTATTTGAGCATAAGCTTTCGTGAGCTACAGCTCACTTCATTGGATGCATCCAAAATGTAGCTCACGAAAGCTTATGCTCAAATAAATTGGTTAGTCTCTAAGGTGCCACAAGTCCTCCTTTTCTTTTTGCGAATACAGACTAACACGGCTGTTACTCTGAAATTTGTTTTTTTAATTACTGTACCTTATTATTTGTCTAGTCTATGTCCATTGTAGGCTCTAGGGGCCCCAGTCATGGGCCAGAACCCCACTGTGCCGTGGTGCTGTGAAGACGCAGAACAAAAAACCAGTCCTTGCCCCAAGGAGCTTACAGTCTAAATTCTTTCTTGCCTGTGTCTTTTGGCCATCTTAGTATAATGTTCTTAAACAGTCCCCAATTACCATTCACGTTTCTCTCTTCAAATTCTTTCTTCCTGCAGATTTGGCTCACAATGGTTTTCAGCTTTGTGGAATGGCCCTTTTTAAAGCACCGAGTATACATATGGCTGGCCTGGACTTTCTGCTTGTACATAACTAATGTACTCAAGTTATGATCACTTGCAGCTAAGCAGCCACGAACCGGTTGTTCTCTGGTTAATTCCTCTTTCGCTGTCAAGATGAGGGCTGAGACAGAAATCCCCCATGTGGGACGCAGCACTTTTTGAGTTAGAAAAAATAAATCAGGACATGCTTCGATCAGAAGGGAATGGAGTCTGCAAACCAAGCCGTTAAGAAAAACCTCAAGGCCCCTCAGGATCGAAGCCTGAAACCCCTACCCTGTCCTTTTAAGGCTCCAGTCTTGCAACTGGATCCACACACACGCTGCCTCTGCGCCTTGGCTTTCGTGGGGCTCTGCAGGGGGCTGCCTGGGGGATCAGATTGCAGCCGTGAGACCTAAATGCTTCCGTGGACGGAATCCCTCTTATCTAACAGTGGTTAAAATTCCTCTCCAAGCACAAACGGCTCAGCCCCCTGCCCTCTTCCCCAGCCCAGGATCAAAGATCCCAGGCGGTGCCAAACCGACTTTTTCGGGTTCCCCTGCCAAAATCCCTCCCCTCCCGCCCCGGGGGTAGGGGAGAGAACCCAGTGGCCCAGCCCTTGGCCAAAACGCTGTTTGCTCACACAGATCACACCCACACGAGTCACCGCAAACGGAAGCGAGGATGGGAATGCCTGCATGACACATGCTCGCAAACTTCCCCAGCTCCTCATTCCCCCTCTCTCCCCTGCCCGTGCCCGGTGCTCCTGGATTATCGCAGCTGCTGCCAACATGGGGAACATGACTTGTGTTCCCCAGCCACCCGGGAGATTCAGACACTCCTTCAGCAGGAAGCCTTCCCTGAAGAAAGCGTAAGTAGACGGGTGTCGGTTTGATCTGGACTTGCTTTTAAAGCTTCCGCTCCCAGCCGGCTTTGCCCTGTGCAAGGCACCGGCTGGGCACCGGGTTCGCAGCCCCAGCCCTCCCCTGGCTCCCTGGGGGCCACAGTCCTAGTTAGCCAGCGATGCGTTTTGCACGGTGTCGCGTGGGGTTGGACAGCCAGGCGCGAGATCAGTTTGCAGCCGGGGGAGAGAGCAGGGAACCCCCGGGCTCTGGAGGGGGGCCGGCCCGGTCAGGGGGCCCCTGGGGGAAAGGGCTGGTTTATTTCAGTCGGATTTGGAAACGAAAACTCGCTCCCACGAGACTTGCCGGGGGAACGCGCACGACGGCTGCAGAGGTGTTTACTGGTTGATTCCTGACTCTGACACTGGTGGGCCACAAGTCCAAAAAAGTGAGTGAGTGTAAAAGCCAAGATCCGAGGGAGAGGGAGATCCTCCAGAGCCAGACATTTTTAGCTACATAATGTGAGCAGCATTTTCACCCTGAAAAGGGAGATGAGCCAGAGACTCCAGGAAGTCTTGTAGGGACTTTGCTATTGGTCTCAATTTGTCCTGGAAGGCGCACAGATACTACGGTGATGGGCAGCACCAGCAGCCCCCCCAGATCAATAGATAATAGCAGTATTACACTGAGCTTCTAGGAAGGTCCAGTGCAAATATCAGAAATATTACAGATCTCTGCACCCAACCCACTTGTTAAGCCCGGCGATAACAAGGACCTCATCTGTACTGCTCCCTTCTATTCCCACCTGGGGGTGTGTGTGTGAAGGGGGACCTTCCAGGATTGCTTCCCACCATGCATGTTCTAGGCTTCAGCAGTGAACCAAGCCTTTGTCGAAGCTTGTGGTTGCCTTTTACGTTGTCTGAAGCTGGGAAAAAAATAATTGCATTTTTGGTGGGATGGACCAGCTGGCTTCAGGAGATCCTTCCTAAACCCTGTAGGCTCAGGGCTTTACAAACAAATGGACAAGATGTCAGGAGTGTTTCTCTTCTCCCCAGCATCATTGTAAATTGGCAATAATTCCACTGAAGGAAGGCAGTTGCAATGGAGTTGTTCTGGGGTAAAACAGATGTAAGGGAGAGGAGAATCAGACCCAAGATTGCCGGCCCCAAGAAGTTTACAGTGTAAAGACCTGATCCTGTGTGTTAACTCCCATTGACACTGCTGGGCTTTGAGGTTGGTCAGCATCTTGCAGGACGGGGTCTTCCGTCCACTGCAGATGATAACTTGGTCCCCATAGCGTTAACTGTTGCAATGTGGTTTGAAGAGAGAAAACTGCTTAGGAATCCTGGCCAAAGCAGCCCCAATGACCCAAAAGGTAAATGACAGCTGGTAGCGGGAGCAGGGCACTTTAACATGGGCGTGAGTGTGCGTCCGAAGGGCTCGGGGTCGAACGGTACTGGGATTCTGAGGACAGAGACAGGAAAGACACAAAGATGGAATAAAATGGAATGGGTGAGTGCTGGGATGCATGGCCAGGCTAGAGATGCAGACAGGGCTTGTTGAGCATTTTGGTTATGCAAAGACAAGTAAGCAAAACAAAGACAAGCCAACAAGTGCCTGGAAAAGCCATTAAAATTCTTGCAGGCTGATTATCAGCTGTTTATTGGGCTGGGATGATTAGGAGGCTAGTGGCAAATTGCTTGTTTGGCTCACCCACTTCCTTATTTCTGAGCTGGGGTTCGCAATATACCAGCTTTGGCCTATGTGTTTTCGTTTCTTTGCAGACAAGACAGCAAGAAAAACCTGGCCAGCCTCTTTGGTATTGAGTCAGGGCAGGAGAGAGACATAACCACAGACAAAATACTGCAGTATATTCCTGGGAAGGTAAGTACGAACACATCCAGCCATCCTCTTGAACTAGGAGAAGTTATTGTCAGCAGCTGTGGGGCTTGCATCCCTGGGGACACCTCTGTGCATGAGATGGGCAGGGGTTTCTGCACAGTGGGGTGGTAGCCACAGGTCTGGGCAAAGGAGATTAGAGGCTCAGGGGAACATTTGTAGCAAGAGCAGGGATCAGGAGCTGAGACCTATCTCCTTCCAGGCAGGTTAGCTCGCCACTCCAGGACTCTACTGTAGCATCCCATGGGTGGGGACCATGAAGCCCTGTCATCAACCTGAATATCTGGAATCTGAGATGCAGCACCGGCGGGGAGGCAGGCAGGGACTCCGATGCACTCCCTCTGCTGCTATTAGTTATTTTGTTTCTCAGTCGAGGAAGGATGAGGGGAAATTAGAGAGAGCGTACAAAAGAGAGAATGATTCATTCCCATGCTGGAATGAGGCGGAGCTGCCAATGCATTAGCAATACGCCGTGGGAAGGTGAGAGGTACGGGGCACGTCTGTCCTAGGCACATACAAACTTTGCAGCCACACGGCCCATTCCCAGCAGCCTGACAATGGAAGCAGAGCTTATATTAGCAGTAGTGTTATTTATTTGTATTAAGGTAGCATCTAGAGGCCCCAGCCAAGATCAGGGCCCCATTGTGCCAGGTGCTGTACATCTGCCTCGTGAGAGACCATTCCTACCCCCAGTGAACATGGTATAAATAGACAAGACAAGAATGGGAGAGGAATCAGAGACGGAGAGAGAGAAGTAATTTCACCAAGCGGGTCAGTGACAAGGCTAGAGAGTAGAACTTTGGTCTCCTGAGACCCAGCCCAGTGCCTTTTCCACCAGACAGGCTTATTTTAATGATGCTCTGCAAGGTAGGAGAATACCTGGTTTATGTCCGTCAGTGGCCCCGTCTGCCCTTCGATCAGCCCCGGCTCTGGGCAGGGTCATACCAACACCCTCTTGCCTTGGGTTGACTGAAGCTCCAGGAAGCCACCGCTCGGCTTTCCACCTACAAATGCCGGGTTGCTGTAACCTTTTTATAGGGAAAAGCTCCTGATTCCACGCTGGATCCCTACCCGCACGGCTGGGCCCTTTGTCAGCCCCGACCACTTTACCTTTTGTCTTCTGGCACCAGAGGAGGAGACAGGACTCCTGGGTTTTATTCCTGACTCTGCCACTGGCTCACTGTGTGACCCTGGGCAAGTCCCGTGCCTCATTTCTCCGTGCCTCAGTTTCCTCATCTGTATAATAAGGGACATTATGCTTCATCATCTCTGGGGAGCATATGGAGCTCTACCAATGACCAGTGCTATGGAAGTGCTAAGTATTATTCCTCGCCTGCCTGCTCTTGTAACCAAGCTCAATAGGCCTCCAGCAGGATGGACACAGAAATCGTTTCCTGGAGGAGCTTGGAGGGCACACGTGTGCTCTGAGTGAGGATCAGGACCTACGCTTGGATCAGGATCACAGGATCAGGACCTACGCTTGGCTTCCTTGACCGTTATTGATACTTCCCCAAAGGAGGCAAGAGGAAGAATAGCCACATTCGCACAGGCCGGGAAAATGAAACCCATGAGCAGCACAAGATCCAGGACAACAGTCTCTGTCAATGCACTGGCAGATGTCTCCGCATCCCCCTCTCTGACAGGTCCACAGAAGACAGCTGACTGCTGCTGCTCTCCGCTGATGGACTTTGCCTTCTCACCCAAGTGGTCGATGTCTGTACTTTGGTGGGAGAGGTCTCGGGTGCAACCCCAGCTGGTCACGCCCCTCAACCTGCTAATGCCCAAACGTGGGGACACAATGTGGGACGTGGACCAAAAACGAGTCACCACACCAATTTATTCGTGAAGGAAACTTCAGATGAAGTGGGCTCCTCCCCTACCCGGGTGGTGCAGCGGTTAGGGTGCTGACTTGGGACATGGGTGACCCAGGATCAAAGCCTGGCTCTGCCGCAGACTCCCTGAGTGACTTCGGGCAAGTTGCTTCGCTTCTCTGGGCCTCAGTTCCCCATCTGCAAAATGGTGATAATTAATTCTAAGGCCGAAGGGACCATTGGGCTCTTCTAGGCTGACCTCCTGCATAGCGCAGGCCAGAGAACTGCCCCGACACAGTCCCTGTTTGAACTAGAGCACTGTCCTGCCTGATAGGGCCGTGGGGCGCCCAGTTGCTACGGTGATGGGTACCATGTCAGTATCACAGATAGCTTCTATAATCACAGACTCTTTAGTCTTGATGCCCAGGATCTTCCCCAATAGAAGTGAAGGGGACCCCAGAGCTTTGTGGATGCCTGGGAAGGTAGGCCCTAGGAACGGGCTGACCCTAGAAACGAGGCCCGCTGCTGCCAACCCAACCCGGGGCAAGTTGCATACAGAAGAGCCTCCATGTTATTTTGCTGTTGATGCCTCCAAGCCCTGGACCTAATTACGCCACTTCCCAATCCAGGCCACTGTGGAGTCAAAACAAACTGGAGGATGGAGGGAGAAGCCCATTTGCAAATCTGCTGCCTTGGCTCCTTTATTATTAACCAGCAGCAGTCAGAGGCTTGGTGGACTGGGAGCCTGCTGCTGCCATGGTTGGTGATTCAGCTGCAATTCACTGACATTCGGCTGAGAGTCTGGAGGGGACGAGGGGGGTTAATTATTAACTCGCTTTACCTGTAGGATGAGGCCCTGGAGACCAGAGCGAACATGTCAGGGCATTCGCGCTGCATTCGCCTTGCCATTCGCTTCTCTGCCAAACCCCAAGAGAGGAACTTGGTTTCCGAATAACTGTGATGCATCAAACTCCCTGACGGAGGCAACAAAAACTAGCCCCATTCCGTGAATTGGGGGCGGCTGGGGGTGGGTAGCCACAAATATCAACAGTCCCGGGGAAATAACAGCCAGCTGATAGAGTTGCGAAAGGATGACAAAGCACGAAACTCTTTTGTCTGGGCCGCAATCAGCAGGATTCCCACAGTTTCTGCCCTGCATTAGTTGTGCTGGAGAGAAGGGTGAGACTCTGTGATTGTCTCCTCTCCCTTTCACTGTGAGGATGGATTCACCTCCCCCAGAGAAGGCATGTTAAACTACAACTTACCCGGTCTACCCTCGGGTTTAAAGTGTCCTTCTGGCCTGCCAGCCACTGTGTCTGATTTAAAACCCCTTCTAGCCCAGTCTAGTCATACCTGTTATTAGGATCCAGAAGCACGGGGTTAATTAGCCCAGGGAGGTAGCCTATGGCTTGGTTAGAACAGGCGTGTGCTGTGTTCCTATTGGCTAGGAAAGCCTGGGACCAGAAGAGGTGCAACCTAGTTGTCACTTGTGTCTGAGGGCACCTCCAATTAAATCTGGGTGCGGCAGGGGTGCTGCAAAATGGTGCTGATCTCCCAGCGGGTTTGGGGCTGATAACAGGCTGCTCACAAACTCCCTGAGGTCCTAGCAAGTGCCTTGTGCTATTTCGAGACACCAGCGTCTGCGATAGCTCTGGTGTCTGGCCCTGTGTTACATACGTTCTTGCAGGTCATGGAGGGTTCCCTGCTCTCACTTGCCTTTGGACAATTGTGTTTCTGCACAGCGGTGAAAGTGGAACATGCCAGCAAAGGACAGTTCTAATTTATTATTAGCATGAGTATTTACTATTAGCACGATTGTTTATGATAGCACCGAGGAGCCCCAGTGCGCTAGGGGCTGTACAGACATAGAAGTAAAAACTGGTCTCCGCCCCAAAGAGCTAGTGAAAGGTGGTAACAAATAATTAAGCTGGGGTTTGTGAGGGGGAGGAAGGGGACAAACCTCTGGCCCAAGTTCCCCTTGCTGCATGGAGGTACAGGAGGGATGAACTCCCCCCTCTGCGCTTAACTAACAATAAGGGGAAGGCACAAAGTGCCATTCAGTGTCTGACCCTGGGGCGCTAATGCAGCTTAATGCCACTTTAGACCCTCCCTACTCTGGGACCATGCAAGGGCCATCCTGGTTCCCAGTGAAATTAGAGCAGCCTCATGGCTGCCCTAGCTTTCCCCTGGCAGTGCACAGCCTCTTCGGGTTGTTCAGCAGTCAGAAATTGCCAGAAGGCCGCAGACCTGTGGTCACACCTCCTTTCCCCCCAGAGATGCCCCAAACACCTCCTCTATGCTGGCAAGTGCCCAAAAGGGGTGGACAGTGTGGCATATTTGAAAAATGTGCTGGAATTGTAAACGGACACTTCAAATTGTAAGGGGTTTTCTAGTCTTGTTTGCAGGCATGGGGGGGCTCTGTAGGGAAGTGTGTGATCAGAGAGTCTGAGACAGCCAGCCTAGAGTAAGGTGAGGAGAGTTGTGCCTCTCTTTTTTTTTAGGGAGCAGCCTGCTTTGTCTCTCTCTGGTTTATGATTCTTGTGTGTTATTGTTCTGAATTCTAAGAAATTAAGTTGTGTTATCTTACAACCTTCCAGCAAGAATATTTGTGTTTTTAACTAACTTCTCTTTGTGTGTGCCACAAACATAACAGAGCCTGCCATACCAGCTCTATGTCATGTGGGGATTCACTCTGTCTCAGAGGAATTTCCACAGGTATAATGGAGCCATGGGGCAATCATACGCTTCTCCCAGAGAAGGCAGAGCTGAAGCTGATGCTGCAAACATGAAGGCAGTTTCGTCTCAGTCTGGGGTTAGCTCTTGCAGTCTGGGTTTGTCTTTTAGTCATCCCCATCACATCATAGGGGAGATCACATTATCTCTCTCTCACACAGCTGATCACAGATTGATGGGAAAGATTTGATAGCATTACAAAGACTTCTTGTTCCTTGTGCAGAGTGAGATCTCCTGAGCTGGGATTAGACAGCCTGCTTTTCTAAAACTGGGGACAAAGGAAACCATAGATGGGCAAAATAGATGAGGTAACATCTTGCTCTCCTCGTGCTCCCCTCTGTGGCCAGAGCAGGATGTTTGCTGGTGCTTTGTGCAGTCTGGGTTTAAGTCTCCCATAGAGAAATATGACTCACTGATATGAGTGTGTGCGGTGTGACCTCCTGGTTAGAACACTGGATTGGGATTTATGAGACCTGGGTTCTGTTCATGGCTCTGTCATTGGCCTGCTGGGTGACCTTGGGCAAGTCACTTCCTCTTGGTGCCTCAGTTTCCCCACCTGTAAAATGGGGATTACAATACCGCCCTCCTTTTTAAAGCACTTTGAGATCTACTGATGACAAGTGCTAAATAAGACTTAGGCATTACTATTGTTACTGCGTGAGGTGCTGTACAAACACACAGTGCTCGCCTGCACTAGGCGAGTTCACACCAGGGACAGCCTGAGTGCGGAGTGTTCCTGTCCACACAAACACTTCACTCACATGCAGTGGTGGCTATAGCACCAGGTTGCTGGCACAACTGCGGTGGGAGGGGCATCGGGCAGACCAGCTGTAAACATCCCTTGAGAGCCATTGATTTGACCTATCTGGAGTGTGGGTGCAGTGATAATAAGATATGCCAAGGATTGTGTCATCCTAGCTATGCTGAGGCTGTGGTGGATGTACATCCTGGCTCCGGACGGGCGCAGGGGATGAAGCCCAATCCCAGTCAGATTTAGGCAGGGAGTGGAGCTCAGGGTGCAATCACAGGTAGGGTCTGAGGTCGGATTAAATGGCATCAAACTTTCTTCTGTTGCTTTCATGAGTTTTTGGCCCTAAACTCTCATGAGCCCAGCCCTTCCCTGAAACCTCAGTCTCTTCTGAGCAGTCCATTAGTTACTTCACTTTTGGTTTTATACAAAGTCCTCAGCAAAAGGCACCCAGGCAAAGTCCAGGGCTCCTGCCAGCTACATGTTCAAAAAAACAGAAAAACACAAGGAGAGACCAGGTAAAAATTGACCAAAACAGCCCAAGGCCATCCCACTTGACTACACATCAGCAGCTGATCATCAGTCATGTGACTAATACAGCTTCAAAAATCCCTGCATTGCACTTCCCTGTTAGACAGAAATCCCACTCTCAGTCCTTGGCTGATACCCACACAAACAAATTAGACCCTTTCTGGGCTTTGATCCAGCCCAGAACCAAACTATGTGGGTCCAGATCCTGGAATTTTCTTCTGACCTTTACGTTCATAGAGGACAGCTAAAACTGAGCCGACTGACTAATTGTCCCTCATCAAAGCTTTTCTTGTCTCTCTTGTTTTGGGCTCATGCTGCCTGTGCCTACGGCCAACCTGTTTTAATATGCCAGCGTTGCAGCTCTAGCGAGGGTAGCCGTGGCTGGAGCGCTATCAGAGCAGCAGGTCTAGAGAACACGGCGATTAGAACACAGGCCGGCTCTACACACACTTTTTATTCCAGCTTGACTAGTTCAGTTATAAGTGTGATGATTCCCCCGCCCCCCCCCACCAACACAGTAATACAACCCCTCATGTGGATGACGTTATACCGTTATAAATGGATAGCTTATTCCCCTTCCCCTTCAGGAATACCTATAACGGGATAGGCACCCTTTATACTGATATAACTGTGTCCACACTGGTGATGGTTGCAGCATTTAACTAGACTGGGATCGTTAAAGCGCTCCAACATTGGTGTTCAGACAAGTCTTAAGTAATGCACTGATTGGCCATGGGAAATGCCAAGTAGCTTCCTAATGTTAGAATTGTTTAAATGAGATTCCAGATTGTTTATGCTGCCGTATTGTTGATATTTATATATATATTATGTACAATTCAACAGCAGGGGAGGGTTCTCGAAAGGAGACCAAAAAAGTACAAAATATAATTCAACACTAAACACAGACCTTCCATAGCCACTTGCCACTCCCATCCATTTACCTTCCACTGATACCCATGGAATGGAAGGACATATCCTCACACCTTCTTGTCAACTGTCTAAATTGGCCATCTTGATTATCACTACAGAAGTTTTTTTCTCCTGCTGATAATAGCTCACCTTAATTAAAGGAATGCATCCGATGAAGTGAGCTGTAGCTCACGAAAGCTCATGCTCAAATAAATTGGTTAGTCTCTAAGATGCCACAAGTCCTCCTTTTCTTTTTGCAAATACAGACTAACACGGCTGTTACTCTGAAACCTTAATTAATTAGCCTCTTACAGTTTGTATGGCAACTTCCACCTTCTCTGTGTGTATATATATATCTTCTTACTAGATGTTCCATTCTATGCATCCGATGAAGCGGGCTGTAGCCCACGAAAGCTCATGCTCTAATAAATGTGTTAGTCTCTAAGGTGCCACACGTCCTCCTGTTCTTTTTGCTACTCTGACACCTAGGACCTGCGGCTGCACAGCTGGTGCCTTGCACCTGGGTGTGCTAGGACCTTCAGCAGTTAAAGGGGCACTGCGTACAATTCCTAGATTTAATCATCCTAACTTGTTGGCGCTATTACAAGTGACACCCTAGGTGATTCCAACGGAAATAAATTCAAAAATCCATTTGTCCACAGGGAGAGAAATGTTAAGAGTAAGAAGTCAAAGACTTTGGTCCCCAAACTGCTAGGAACTCTGTGCTGCTGGAACACGGACTTGTGCAGCGTCGCACTGAAGGTAACAGGGCTCGGTGTAGAACTGGAGGGCCCACGTCAGTTTCACTTTATGGTCAGCATCCGTTTCCAGTCAATTTCTGTTTCTAGATCTCATGGGCTAGCACAAGACTGCAATGTTGGTTAAGCAGCTGGGTTGCTGGGACCACTGCTTCTCACACTGTTCACAATCATCTCATTTGTTACTTTGTGTTCCCTCGCCCCCGCTGTGTTTTCTCTCTCCTCTTATACGTCGATTGTAAGCTCTTTCGGACAGGGGCTTTTTTTTTGGTTCTGCATTTACACAGCGCCTAGCACAGTGGCGCCCTGGTTCACGATCTGGACTACTGGGCACTACCAGAACATATGTAATATTGAAAGAATAACATTTGGATGGCAAACGCTGGACAGGGAATTTCTAGATGAAAAAGCAAATGAACAACTGAATGTGGTGGAAGTAAAAGCAGAAACAAATGGGATAATTTATGTTGGTTTTAAGTTATTTTTATGGGGACCGAAATTCAGAGCCAAATTTGACTTCTCCATGTCCCTTGGGAGCTCCTATGTCCTAATGCACATCTTAACAACAAAGCTCTTCAGAATGCATTGTGTCTTATCAGCCCACATTCTTTATTTCTTCCACCACTGGCAGCTGATCAGTCAGCCCTCCACAGCAGCCTGTAGCAAATATTTAATCTTTTTTCTGCACTTAATTGCCTCTTGGTGAGCTCATTAATTGGCAGTTAGCAGGTTCCCACCTCCAGTCACATGTTCTCTGACACTGTGCATAGATGACAGGTTTCAGAGTAACAGCCGTGTTAGTCTGTATCTGCAAAAAGAACAGGAGGACTTGTGGCACCTTAGAGACTAACCAATTTATTTGAGCAAGAGCTTTTGTGAGCTACAGCTCACTTCATTGGATGCATAAAGTGGAAAATACAGTGGGGAGATTTATATACACAGAGAACATGAAACAATGGATGTTACAATACACACTCAGAGTAGCAGCCGTGTTATTCTGTATTCGCAAAAAGAAAAGGAGAGTCTCTAAGGTGCCACAAGTACTCCTTTTCTTTTTACAATACACACTGTAAGGAGAGTGATCAGGTAAGCTGAGCTATTACCAGCAGGAGAGAAAAAAAATCCTTTTGTCAACTGTTGGAAATGGCCTACCTTAATTATCACTACAAAAGGTTTTTTTCTCTCTCTTGCTGGTAATAGCTCACCTTACCTGATCACTCTCGTTACAGTGTGTATGGTAACACCCATTGTTTCATGTTCTCTGTGTATATAAATCTCCCCACTGTATTTTCCACTACATGCATCCGATGAAGTGAGCTGCAGCTCACGAAAGCTTATGCCCAAATAAATGTGTTAGTCTCTAAGGTGCCACAAGTCCTCCTGTCTTTGTGCATAGATGTTGATTAGTCTACAGACAGTTGGAAACCAGAGGAAAGCATTCTGATGAAGCCCTCTGGGGCGCTGGGGGATTTTACTTGGGCTTTACAAAAAGTAATTATCTAGATTAAATTAAGCTGTGAAAGGAACTCCTGGCTTTTGCAGATAAAGGACTCCAAAAACCATTAGCAGCCTGTCACTGGTTAACCAGTTCCTCTCTAACCTGAGAGCGGATAATTCTCTTCTTGATGGGTGAACTCACCTAGGCCGCAGCACAATGGGTCTGGTTAGTAGCTGCAGCTCTTCATTTATCATGGGGCTTTTGCAGCTGTCTCCTTGGCACCGAGCATTACAAATGGGCCCATGTGGACTAGTCAGGTTCTCCATAAGCTCTGAGAAAGCGCTGGCTGTTTGGGCTGCCTGTATGTACAGGGCTGTTGGTTTGTCACTCGACCCCCTCATCAATCTGCAGCGCCTGTGTCTGGATTCATTGTTCCTGGAAATGCTGCTCTGGAAAGAAGGGATTTTCTGACACTTAAGCCTTAAATTGCTCCCCTCCCCACGCCCATCATCTAGTACTGTCATGTGTTTGGTAGCCCTGCCACCTGGAGAGAGGGGTGCTGCTGGATGACCTCCCTGCTTGGCAAGCACATGATATGAACCCTATCTCGGCCTCCTCATAGAGCAGATTTCCATTCCAGGTGAGCTGGGACATGGACATCTCAGAGAGCACATTCTTATGCCGACCTGATCACAGGCTGCATGTAGGCTTGATGGGGTGCTCGTGCATCTTATCATGAACTTTTAGAACAAAGGAGATTTGGGGTGGAGGAAGGAAGCCACCCCATCCCCCCCCTGCTTCCAGATAAGTCATGAAGGCAAGGCAAGCCTTGGTGTACACAGCCCTTGTAGGACACGGGATGTCTCATGGCCCCCATGCAGCCTCTCCTTGGCCTTCTCTGTTTGCTGCGCAATTGGAATGGTTCAGTTGAACTCCAAGACTCAAGCACATGCCAACTGAGGGCATCAGGATGTAAGTCTAAATGGGGTACATCCCCCCACCCCCCCCAAAACAAGACCCCAAAACAACATGCACTGAAACTGCTCTTTCCAAAAGAAATTCTCAGAGGCTGTATGTCCCAGGTGCTGGTTTATGCCCTGCTGGAGAGGGCTCAGAAGATCCTGCAGTGATGGGCATCAGAACTGAATAGTGTGTGAACCCCCCAGCCCAGCCCATTGCACCACAGGACAAATTTCTGTACACCTGGGACTCAGGAAATGATGCAAGCAGCATCCCCCGAGATTGCCAGACCACGCTTTTATGTCTGTCTCTTCCCAGCCCTCTGGCTCCCACTGGCTTCTCCTCACCTTTTCCAGAGGATGCACTGACAAAGGGCAAACTCATGGCTGAATGCATCACAACTGCCTTTACAGAGGGCAACTTCTGCCAGGGGATTCAGCCTTGGATTTGTTGAGCCACCAGGAGCTCCCTAGAATAAACCATTTCTGGAGGAACCGTCTTTTCCACCCCTTCCACCATGTTCCGTTAGCCCACGTTCATTTGGGGCCTGACCCAATGGCTATTGTCAATGGACAGGATCCTGTTACCTTCAGCGGGCATTATGGCCAACATGCTTTCTGCTCCTTGTGCTACCCCAGTAGTTGTCAAGCTGTGCTCTGTGAAGGTGGTATGCACACCGCCTGCTTTTGACACAATGCACTGGGTAGCAGAGCAACGCTTGTGGCTACTAGCTGCAGCCCAGTCTCTCTCTCTCTCTTATGGTTTCCATAGGCACTTTTTTTAATCGACTTCTCCCCATGTCTGCATCCTGCACGGCTCTTTTTGTGCCTTTCTGGTGTGGATCCGACAGGGAGCAGACACACAATGGGAGGGAATTTAGCTCCAAGGTGTGCTGGGAGAGATTAAAGCAGTGGAAGCTGCAGAGAACACGGATGGGTGTGGTAGTATAGGGCTGATCCCAATAAATGTGAAACCCTGTGTTCGGATAGCTATTAGCAGCTATAAACAGCAGGGATTTAAAAACACAGGAGGAGGGGGGATGTAATCGATCAGCAGGGAGAGGTGGGTAGGAGGAAGCCCAGTTAGAGCTAAACCAAAGAAACTGCACAAATGTTTATAAGCTGAGACCACTCAGCTGTGTACATCTTGGGTCACTCCTTGTCCAAGTGAACTGGGTTAGGCCCACATTAAACCAATCAGCTTGGTAAGTGGAGCGTGACTACGAAGTTGAGAGGCCTAAAATATAGCACTTGTTTCTACCAACCAGATGATCTGAGTTTGTTTTAAAATATCCCCCTGGATAGTGAGGGAACCAGGTCTTGCAGTAGTAATAAAATCCTAGCTCCCAGGCTGGCATGGAGACCTAACAACAAACAACCTAGCCAGGGCACTCACCCAGGACCCCTTTCTAAAGAAAGGCAGCTCTGCTTACATCTCTTGCAGATGTTGATGGGCCCCACCAGCACTCAGCTCTGTGATTATTTTTTTCCTTGGTACAGAATATCACGAACCAGGAAAATCAAAAGGAAAACTTGGACCAGCGGTTTCCCAGCCTGTTCAAGAAAGGGCGGAGGAAGACGGTCGTAAGAAATCTGGGGAAAATTATCTATTACTCCAAGGTCAAATTTAAATTCCAGCACTGCCAGGTAAGCCCTTGTGCATCTGGATGCGTACAGCGTAACTGCACGGGTCTATTTCCCCTGGTAACGGAGAGGAGATGGAGCTGATCGATCTCAGTAGAGAAAAAGATTGTTTGAAAAGTAACCTAATTCTCCTCCCAGGGATGGATCAAACATGGCCTGGAATAATAATAAACATGGTGCTTTCAGCTCACTCACATCAGCTATGATGCTGCCCCACTGAAATCAGGGCAAGTTTTGCCATTGATTTCAATGGGAGCAGGATTGGCCTATATTTCTGCGGGTTGGTTGTGGGGCTTGGTGTGGCGGAATGCCGGGGGTCCCTTCCACAACACAAACCTCATTCATTTTTGAGGGAGGGGTTGGCATCTTGGGAGCGCTTTGAAGTATTTAGGGACTTGGGGCTGCTGACCCAGGTGATCCTGCCTTAACCTAGCACTGCTGGGTTCAGGAATAGAGGGGAGCTCCAGGATAGGAGGATATCAGGAAGGGCTTCTCCTTCGCAGCATCCCACGGGCTAGAGGATGTTTTGTTCCCGTACCATGCACAGGTAAATTAGGGCTCAGTTGTCTGAGAATTTGGCCGTGGTTAGCAGCTGTGCCTGGAAACAGACTGGGTCTTTCCTTTAGTTACTGACATAAATGGTTGTTCGGCCCATTATCCAGTAAACCCCCCAGAGCAGAGTGAAGCCTGGGGAGTGTATCTCCCCTGAAGTAAACCTCACCATGTCCTTTTCCCGCAGGAGGTGAATGACTGCTACTTGGAACTGTTCCAGTCCTACCTGTACTTTCAGTCTGTTGGCTCGAATGGATTGACCTATCAGGTAACGTGCCTCTCCACTGCCATGAAATGAAGGGACAGGTGTCAGTCAAGAGGCTGCTGTTTGTTAGCACACTGGACTGGGAGTCAGGAGGTCTGGGTTCTGTTCCTGGACCTGCCACATGACCTCCGCCAAGTCATGTCCCTCAGTTTCCAATCACACCCTTTGTCTGTCTGGTCCATGCAGGCTGAAAGCTCTTCAGCCCAGGGCCTGTCTCTTGCTATGTGTTTGTACAGCACCTAGCACAACTGGGGCCTGAAGATGATACTGTAATGCAAATAAATAAAAATAATACTTAAGCACCCGGATAAATGGCCAGACTTGCAGAAATGCTGAACACCCAGAAAGTCCCATTGGCCTTAACGAGAGCTGTAGTGTGCTCAGCACTTTTGAAAATCAAACGACTAATGTGGGTGCCATGATATTTGGGAGCCTAACTATAGTGCCTTAAAAAAAAAATTCCAAAAAAATCTTGGCCTTAAAGCACAAGGTACAAGAGAGAAGCAGGGGGAGGGGAAGGTAAGGGGAGGATACTTCAGTCAGCCTTGCAAAATCGTGATGAAAACTTACCCCAGGCACCAAATCTATTTACCCATCTTTTACCGTGATGCTGCTGATAAGGAAAAAACAAAGGAGATTTTGTATGTCCTTCCAAAACAAAGCACTCCCCTCCCTCAGCGAGTGAAATTGTGCAAGGCTGTTTTGCAGATGTTTGCAGAATCCAGCCCCTTCTGAAATGATTTATTGCCTTCTAAGTCACTTGAGGTAAATTCATTATGACAAGGCGACCTCTTGAGTCACCCAGCAAACCGGCCTTCATGTGTGAAGACACATTGTCAAGATATCAACCGTATTTAAAAATCCTTTGTCTTTGTTACTAACAGTCCCTTAGACTAATACGGAGGGAATTATGAAAGAATTACTCACCGGTGTTGGCACCTAGATATTATGGTGGTCAATGCCCCTTACAGCTCGGATTTAGAGAGGTATTTAAGTACATGCCGAACTATGAGCACTTGGGCTGAATTCACACTTGTCATCATTATGCTATTTGTTTACATTTTGCAAACAGCTCAGTTTGGACATGGAAAGTAGCCTGGTCAATTTTCCTTTCTGTCTCTAGTCAGTTTCACTTTCTGATTCTTTTGCGCTAGCCCAGCCCTGTTTTGTTTGGGTTTCCATGACTGCAGAGGAACATTTTAAAACAACAAGATCC
Source organism: Lepidochelys olivacea (assembly GCF_965140295.1). NCBI lineage: Eukaryota > Metazoa > Chordata > Testudines > Cheloniidae > Lepidochelys > Lepidochelys olivacea. Next base: position 21,500,883 of record NC_140428.1, read on the forward strand.
GGTTCTCACTGATGTTAAAGACGAAGGATGAAATCTTGACCCCACTGAAATCAATGGGAGTTGACTGAGGTCTGATGCTCATTTACACTTAGGTCCCTTTGCAGTGGAACGAGGCCTTGTATTAGAATAAAGAGAATCAGGCCCAAAATATTTCCGTTTGGAGGAGGTTTTGCAAGCTAACAGTCTGAGCCCAAACTGCCTGAGGGTGCCTGTTTGCAGACGTCGGATCCTTTTGGAAGGAGGGCTTTGGCCCCACAAGGCAAGCTGCCGAGGTAATAATGGTGTGTTCTGCTTATGCAGGGACTGCTGCCACTGAAAGAGCTGAGCGTGTGTGAAACCGAAAAGGCAAAGAGCGCAGGGCAGGAGGAACATGCGTTCCGCATTACAGGTTAGTGCTGCTTTGTTTGCTCTGGCTTGAGGAGAGAAGGAAGCATGAGTTGGTCGTGATGTAGCCATGCTTTGTGGGAAGCCCTATCCCAAGGCGAAAGGGTGCTTCAGAGAATAGGTTCTGAACTGCACAGAGTGTTAACCTTATTATGACCCTTATTTGACAGCCCATCTCCCCCATATCTCTCTGCTCTCAAACCTCCCTTCTAGGACAATGTTCAGAACTGCAAGGAAAGAGTTGAATGGTCTGGTGGGTAAGGCTGACTGGGCCTCAAAGATTCGGATTCCGTTCCCAGCCCTGTGTGACTCTGGGCCAGTCACTCAGTTTCTTCGTGCCTTGGGGTGCCCAGTTTCATTCTGGCACAGGGATAAGCATGCTCCCTTTGTCTGTGTGGTTTGTTTCAACTATAAGCTCTTAAAGGCAGGGACTGTCTCCTACTATGTGTATGTACAGCACCTTGCACAGCGGGGCCAAGCGGGGACCCTTTCATGTAGACCACTAATAACAATAGCAATGAGAGATGCTCTTTATCCTCAGTCGGTAGCATCAGAACTGCCCTATCAGGACTTGATAGCCATCAATCAACTTCCCTTCTGCCAAAGTCCTCCTCCCTTTTTTGAATTTTATTCTGAGTCATCTCGCATTATAAAAGGCTTCCTGGGATAACAACCTGCCTGCCCAGCAGCTGAAGGCTCACTTGGGCTTAGTCATTGTTGAATTACGGCAAACCAGAGCCACCGAGAGTGGTAGGCAGAGGTAACTAACAATCCATAAAGATATGATGCAGGCAAAGCTAATTTGTGCACGGTACCTGGGATCTATGTGCTCGGGTGAGCCAGGCTAGGAAATGAGTCATAGAACCACAGTAAAAAAATTTCTTTTACCTGAATCAGAGGGACAATTGATTAGACCATAGCTGCTAAAAATTACACTGCAGGGAAAAGGTCCGCCACCTTTAGCAGCTCAAGAAATAGCTTCTGAGGTTTGCGAAACCTCCCATGCCCCCAAGGCTGCTATATCCCGAATGGATATCCTGGGAACTCTTTGGCGGGTCACAGCCTCGTGGCTCAGCATTTCCTGTGCAGTGTGTTCTCTTCCCCCACCCACTGCCCAGTGCTCAGGTACCAGTTCATCGGCATGAGCAGCAAAACTGTTTCTATGTCTCTGCTCCAATTTGGGCCAGTGTGAGTCTGTCTCCACAGCGAGCGGCAACTCATGGGAGTGAGTCTCAAAGCCCAGGTCAACCGACTCAGTCTCTGTGGGGACAAAAATAGCAGGATAGATGTTGTGGCCTGGGCTGGAGCTCAGGCTCTAAGGATGGGGTGGGGGCTTTCAAGCCAGAGCCGCAATGTCTACTTTTAGTGCTGTTGTGCCAGCCCTGGGAGACTGAGTCTCTTGACCCAGGTTCTGAGACTCACCTCCGTGGGCTGCCACTTACTTACCCTGTGAGATGTTCAAACCACATTTAGATGCGCAGTCCTCCAGAGATTCAGATCAAAGATATTGCATTAAACCTGGACATAATTTACAATTAGTTTGCTTAGTGCAATATATTATTGGGTAAAATGCATTAAAATTCCTATTTGATTAGGCAGCTGGTGTGACCACTGCTTATCCTGCTGCCTGGGCGTGTCTTTGATCTAACACACAAAGGTCGAAAAAGATCCCATGGCTTGTATCCATCTGTTGTCTCCCTTCTTCTACTTGGACTGGAAGCTCTGTGGCGCAGGGACCTTCTCTTTGTTCTGAGTGTCCAGCGCCTTGCACGAAGGGGGCTCGAATCCATTACTGAGACCCTTAAGCACTACCATAATATGAATACATATAGATGGGGGTGGGGTCAGGAAGAAATAGTGATACTTAGTGCTTTGAAAATGGAAAGAGCTGTACAAACATGCACTCAGGAATCCTCACCTCCCTCTGTGAGGCCATTAAGTATTATTCCCCTTCTAGAGAGGGAGAAACGGAGGCACAGAGAGGGTAAGTGACATGCCCAAGGTTACACAGGCAGTCAGTGGCAAAGCTGGGGAGAGAACCTCTGGTTCTTAACTCTTAGTCCAGTGCTTTAGACACAAGATCATCCCCTGCTGAAAGCCAGTGACTTTGGCAGGGTCCTATGAATTCCTGTGCCTCTCCTGTGCAATTCTGCAGCTGCTGGCAACTGTATAATTATCGGTATCATCATCGGACGCTGTCAGCCAACAGTGGAGATGCCATGTAAGGACGGAGCTCTCTGATGTACACAGAAGTCCTCTAGTGCCTCTGATCTCTGACAGGCTTCTAAGAACGAGAGGGCTGGCAGCCAGCGTTGGGTTTCTAACCCACAGGATGTCTCTGCTCAACACCTTCACCCCTGCACCTGCTCCTCCCTCTTTCCCCCCAATAATTTTCACTCTTGGTTTCTTAGTGCAGCAAGAGTTGGTCTGGTAATAAACCTGTCATACCTGGGAAAGCACCATCCGCCACAATGACTTGCATCAGTGTCCTCCAGCCTGTGGGCCCCACTACGTTAGTGTCAGGGGAGAGCCAGGGGAGGTGGAATGGAAGAGAGGAACTCAGGGCTGGGAAAGGTTCATAAACCTGGATTCACCCTGACTCCAGAACAAACATACTCTTGGGGCGCTGGGGAATGCAGAAGGTGACGCCTTGAGCTACCAGCCCCCCTTCCGTGGTCTAGTGTCACATCCACCCGAGCAGCTTGTTACAGGAGCTCAGAATATGTCCCAGGGCTTCAGGCTGAGACATGAATTTCTCTTCTCTTTTTCTCTCCCTTTAAGGCTTGGCTTAGATGTGGCAGCACAAACAGCCACTGGACGGGTTTTCCTGGCTAGCCTTTGAGAAAGTTGTAAAAACAAACCCAGCAGGAGGTCAAGGGTCATGCCCTATTGGATGGCGCAGGGGACTGGGCATTTAGCTAGCTACTTGTGTTGCCCCTCTGACCATAGAGTCTGATCACATCAGGCATTAATGTATTTATCTCCATAACATGCCTGGGAGGAAGGGCAGTGCTATAGCCCCACTTTACAGATCGGGAAACTGAGGCACAGAGGCTGAGTGACTTGCCACAGGGTCAAACAGGGACTCTATGGCAGGGAATCCAACCTAGATCCCGGCAATCTCATTTCAGCGCCAGACACTCTAGGTTCTGTTCCTGTCCCAGACACATTATGTGATGTGATTAATATTACAGTAAGGCCCAGAGATCCTAGTCAGATTGAGGCCCATTGTCCTAGTTGCTATGTAAACTCGTATAATCAAGAGGGAGTTCCTGCCCTAAAGAACTTGCAGTCTAAAGGAGCACGTCACGTAACCGCTCTGTGCCTTAATATCCTCACCTGTACAATGGACATAGTGGCAGTTTTTCTGCCTTACAGGGGTATTGAGAGGCTTAATTAATTAACGCTTGTAAAACAGGTTGGGATTCTGAGATGAAAGGTTTCACAGAAAGGCAAAGTATCGCCCTGATGAGGATGACTTTTTATGCTGGCATATCGTGAATTTTCTCATCTCAACGCTCTCCAACCGTGCAGATGCTGAAATCAGAATCTTATTTAAAGTGCACCGAATACAGTTTTAATCAGAGGCATCTAGTTAATTATTCATGGTAGTGGACATTACGCAGCCTGCTGGAAGCAATTTATTTACGTCACTAGGGTGACATCATAATGGCTGGTAAGAGGTGTGAGAGACTTTTGGTATGCACACTAAGGAAATGACAGCTTGAAACATTAAAATCAGCCATGGCTAGCGTCGTCCCATACGGCAAGGCTCTGTCTGAGAGCCGTTATACATTGTCTGGCACAAATTTTATTCAGTAATGCTGTAAGCGAACCGTTTGTTAGAGCCCCTGGAGCCACATATGTGAATTTTCGACAAAAAAGCGAAAGTGACAAATACATAACAAATGGGTTAACCATAATATGCTATTTGGTGAATCTGAGAACATTTTGCATGGGATTGGTGCAATTTTGTACTTGCCTGTAATGGCAATTGAAACATTGCTCACATTTATGGAGGGTTTTTAAAAATTCAGCAGCGAGCAGTGAAAGTTGGCCACAACAGAGGAAATCCCAACTGCTTTTATTAAGGGAACATTGTAAGATTATTTAAAAGAAAACAAAAAACTATGAAAATGTTTATTCTTTTACCTATAATATTTACAGAGGAAAGAATGTTAAAAAGTGGACTGACTTTGCCCTATTGTTTGTTTTTAATTATTGTGCACCTCCTATGCTCAAATAAATTTGTTAGTCTCTAAGGTGCCACAAGTCATAGAATCATAGACTATCAGGGTTGGAAGGGACCTCAGGAGGTCATCTAGTCCCACCCCCTGCTCAAAGCAGGACCAATCCCCAACTAAATCATCCTTTTCTTTTTGCGGATACAGACTAACCCGGCTGCTCCTCTGAAACCTGTCGTACAGCTTAGAATCAGATTGTGAAAATAGTCTGTTTCAGCTCCCTTTTGTTTCTCGCCCTTTGGCTAGTCAATTTCTCAGGCATTGCTAGGGTTGCAGAGGAATTTTAAAACCACTTTTTTTGGACTGGATTTTTGTACGAAATAAAAACATTTCCAGCGATCTCCGGTTTCATAAAAGCTGTGTTTTTATTCTACCTACCATTTGGGACCTAATTCTACCTGACAGTGCCCCTTTAAGAACTACATTAGCAAGGTGGACAACTCTCTTCTTACAAAATTCTCCCAGCAACTTGAGACCTTAGGCTCAGCCAATGACAAGTGCTACATCATCAGAACAACCTCTCTCATTGGCTGAGCGCTGTACAGTATTGCCTAGCAACCAGGGAAGAGCTGATTAACCCTTTGGTGCTGCATGCAGTGCCTTTGTAGAACTTAGCATTTTGCAGGATATGCTCAGATCATCTTCTGCCTTGGGTCCCTAGGTCCCCTGCTGAACCCCCTCATTGTGTACTGCCCCAGCGAGTCGGAGCTCAAGCGATGGCTTTATCACCTGGAGAAACAGATCCATCTGAATGGGGGAAACCTGGACGGGTCCTTCCTCTCTCAGGTTAGTGACCTGGGCCGTGGTCGGGAACAGGGTGATCTCAGGCTTTCAATCAGTTGGTCTCAACCTTCTGCGTACCTTGGCCCTGCTATCAGAGCCCATCTTCCTCTGTGTCCCAGAATCCTTTGTGCCACCATGACACAGTGGTTTACTCCTGATATCTGGGGACCCGGGTTAAGCAGCTGAGCACTTTAGCGGGGAGTTGGGAGCACCTTAAATTCCCCTCCTCACATGCAACCACTAGTGACCAATTCCGTCGGCTAGTGTAAACTATTAATTGCAAATGCCAAAGGCTGATGACATGCAGGACACCTGGGCTTCAGCTGTGGTTCTGATCTCTTTCTCCATGGGCCAGCAGGAGCTGGAAGCATGGGGGAAGGAGGAGGGAAAGCAAGATGCCTTGCCTCGCTCAGTAGTAACCCCTTCTGGTATTATGGAGTAGTGCCGAGCCAGGTTTGGAAGAGAATACTGGCTTGGAATGGTGATGACAGATATTAACTTTTCCCTGCTACAGCACCTTCCATTTGAGGACCTCCAAGCACCTTACACGCATTTATTTAAGCCCCTCAACACCCTGATGAGGCAGCTGATTCTTATCCTCACCATTTCACAGAGGGGCAAACTGAGGCACCAAGAGGGTTAGGTAACTCTCCCAGCGTCACACAGTCAGGCAGTGGCAGAGCCAGGGATGGAACCCAGGAGTCGTCCTGACTCCCAGTCCCTTGGTCTAATTTATCACTTGTAGTGATCAGGTAAGGAGGGCTAAAGTAGAAAGAAGGGAAATCGTCAAAGATTGTGGAAGGAGGGGAAATGGTACCGCTGTCCGATTCCTTTCCAGTTGCAAGGGAAAGCCTTGCTCCATCAGGTTTAGCCGTCTGCGCTGCGTGGCCCTGGGCTGCACTCACAGCTAGACGTCATATGTATCTGAGATAAAATGCATAATACCGACTGGCTGTTCCCACAACTACCTGTCCAATCAGAAGCCCCTTCAAAGGCCTTCACCTAGAAACTCTTTCTGGGCAAAATCTCTCCTGCCCTGCCAAACCACCAGCGCAGCCACCCTCGTCAGTTTGCTCTCAGCATGAATCATCGGGCCTGGAACACAGAAGTGCAAGGCTGTCTGACAGGCCAACCCCTCATAATTTCTAGTCTGCCTCTAGCAGCTGAGCGCTCGCTGCTGCATGATTTCCACGCCCATCAAACATCTCTCTGCTGACGGAGGCCACCAGGAGCAGACAGGAAATCGGCTGTCAAGCTGATGAGAGAACCTGCTTGACGAGTCCGTGGGCTGTGCTGTCAGTCAGGGGTTGCTGCAGTCTGGGATTTTATTAGGCAGGGACCTGTTGCTATTGTAAAAATAGGCTTTGGAAAGGCGTGTGGATTTTCATCTGTCAGCACCGCTGATAATCAAGCCTTTTACGTGCAAATGGTCATTAATCCTGAGATCTGTAGTACACCCCCAGTTTACACAAGGAAGGGGGAGGAGGACCAGAGAGGTGACACAGTGGCAAAGGCGGGTGTAGATTCCCAGTCTCCTGTGCTAATCATTAGATGACACTGTCTTATAATTAGCATTAATCAATGTAGAGTGGGCACAGTGGCTGTAGCTAATGTCCCTCCTTCTACCCCATGACTATTATAGCCTGCATCCCTTACTGCCTGCATCAATGGCCTTTTGTTGGACTATTGTTCTTTATTATTCTTTAGCTAGTGCCATAGATAATCATGGATCTTTACAACAGGTGAAATGTCCCAAACAAGTAACGGTAGATCTTTCAATTACAGGTCAGAGCATAGATCTGGTTTCCTTTATTCTCATTTGTTAATCAGCTTGTATTATAAGTTTAAGTCCATGGGCAATATACAGTCCCCACCTTCTCTTCTGCCTCCTCCCCTTTATGCTGTCATTGCCAAAACATCCCCAGATAGACACACAAACAACTTGCATGAGGACAATGTTGTCACTTGAGAACTCTTTTTACTGCAGAAAAAAAACGGGACATTCATGTTTGCTTTTTTTTTTTTTTGGTGGCCTATCCTCAGAGCGAAACTGAAGTTTCTGTGATAAGGGACCCAAGAATCCATTATTGGGAATTGAAGGAAGCTTGGGGGACTTCTGGGGTGTGTGTGTGTTTTAATTTTGGAACTTCCTTTTTGCACATGTCTCTGAGTTCTTGAGCTTTTGCATGTGTGGGGCCTTTTAAAAGGATGTAATGGTGGGTGTGTTTAATGGAAGAAAATAGGAATGAGCTGTAATGATGGAGAAACCTCGGGAAGTTCAGAGGTTAGGCTTCAGCTTGAATGAACACCCCAAATCGTGGTTGTTTCTGCATATTTCCCAAATCTGCAAAACCTTTCGAAGGAAGAGGGTGGTTCGGAAACAGGACGAAGGTCAAGAGCTGTGTTTTTTCTTCCTGGCTCTGCTACTGACCCCATGTGGGATTCTAGGCCAATCACTTCCTCTCTCTCAGCATGCATCCAGCGCTTTTCATACATAGAACAGCCTTGGAGAACTAACCACATTTTACAGACAAGGAAACTGAGGCAAATTATTATTAATTCTGGGATGGAACTCTTGTTTTCACTCCAGGTTTTTACTCTTTCCTGCTTCCAGCCAAGCTTGAAATATATCCTGAGACCAGCTTGTCTTCTAGTTAAACTCTCCCACTCTCAGCGATAGTCCTGCAATGCAAATATGCTAAATGATGGAGAAGAAAACAGTTAATGGAATTTTCCAGACCTTAAAACGTGGTTTAGTTTAGCTTCCAGTTGAATTTGCGGGGGGGAGGGGACAGCAGGCAGGGGAGGGGCTCTAGGGCTTGAGAAGGTTCTCGCATGATTAGGCTTGGTTTTTCCATTCCTTCCACCTGGTTCTCATGCGCCTGCTCATTGTTCCCCATTTCCTTAGAGCGACTGGAAGCAGAACTCCATAGGGAAAGAGGAACTGAGGTGGTCTGTGCAGAACATGCCTGTCCAGGAATGGAGAGGGACCCAACGGGAGTCCCTAGGTGATGTCCTCTGCGTCTCCAAAGTGAAGCTGCAGCATTTGCCTTTCCAGGTAAGGCCTTGAATTAATGAAGTGACTTGCTATTGCCAGAAAAAAGTTAATGATCCAGTAACATGAAAAAAATCTGTCTGTACAATGAGAATCCAATAGGGGGTACCATTTTCTTCAGCCCTCCTCCTCTTTGCACTAGCAGGCTCCTCCCACTCAGACCCCTTCCCATATTTGTCCTAGTTACTAAAGCAAATCTTCCGTCCTGCCCTCCCGGCCTTAGCACTGCAGGCAAGGAAGTGCCTGTGTGTCCCCTGGGCTGGCTGTGCCTCTTGGATCAACACAAGAGCCACTGGGCATAGCTAGAGAGCAGCACCAGACCAGTCGAGGTGCCAGGTGTGTTGTGATGTGCAAATTCATGACTTGTGTGTGTGTGTTGAAAGAGAGGGAAAGCAACAGCTTGATTCATATACTAAAAGAAACGTCAACCCCCGCACCAAATTCCCTAGAAGGAAAAATCATAGGCCCCTGATCCTGCAAACACTTCAGTGTGTGCTTAACTTTGCACACATGAGCAGCAATTGCACTCAGTGGGATGACCCGGGCGTAAAGTTAAGCATGTGTGTAAGTGTTGGCAGGGTCAAGTTAGAATTTTGGAGCCAGCTGGAATCTTGTCTGGAAGCTGCATTTCTGGCTGTTGTGGAAGAATAAGGGCACCTATAATTCACGGACCTAGACCCTGCCCGTGGAAAGAATTCAAAGCCTCTCACTGATGTCCATCCGCTTTGGATCGGGCCCGCCGTTAGTTGTTTCCCATTGCCTCTTCTGATGCTAACTCACCTCCCCTGGGCTGTCTCAGGAGCAGCACGACAGGCTTTTGATCCTGTACCCGTCCACGCTGGTGATCGTCTCCGAAGAGCGCAATGGCCTCTACTTTAAGGTACGTGCATTTTCAAGACCTTTCTCTTCCCCAAACTCCCTTCACTTTATTTCGTTCAGGCCCCCTCTGCTCTTCTTTTCTTTCTCTCCCTTTGCCGCAACCCTGTTCTGTGTCCAGTAAGCCAACACTGTGGCACAGGGATGTCGTAAGGTATCCTCCCATGAGAACCACCTTACAAAAGTCCAGGGGGAAGGGAGTCCACTGCCTGGGTATTTCAGTGTCTGGGAGGAGGCAGCTTCTATGTTTAGTTGTGGCTCAGAACTGGCTGGGTGGCAACGCTGCAATCCTCTCCAGCTTGAGACATACCCTGCAATGCTCCCCAGCAATCTCCGCTCACCTTGGGCTGGCTTGCAATCGCTCAGGCAGAGATGGCCCTTGTGATGCAGGGTTTCTCGGGGGAGGGGCACAGGGCGTTGGCTGGCTGGAGCTGAGGTTGCTAGGTGTATTGGGTTTGCTTGTTGTCTTCACTGAATACATTTTACCGTAAGCTGAAGAGTGCCGCACAGGGTACTGGGAGAAGAGTGAGGATCCAGAACAACATCTGGACCTGCCCATAAAGGCATGAAAATCTTAGTAGCAATGGGAAATATCCATGGCGTTTCCCTACTGTAGTCAACACTGGGCTGATCTCTACTGGTGGGAGCAATGCCAGGAGCTCCTGTGCAGATGGGTGGCTGCAATTCATAAGAACATAAGAACAGCCACAGTGGGTCAGACCAATGGTTCATCTAGCCCAGTATCCTGTCTTCCAACAGTGGTCAGTGCCAGGTGCCCCAGAGGGAATGAACAGAACAAGTAATCATCAAGTGATCCATCCCCTGTCGCCCATTCCCAGCTTCTGACAAACAGAGGCTAGGGACCATCCCTGCCCATCCTGGCTAATAGCCATTGATGGACCTATCCTCCATGAATTTATCTAGTTCTTTTTTCAACCCTGTTATAGACTTGGCCTTCACCACATCCTCTGGCAAGGAGTTCCACAGGTTGATAGTGTGTTGTGCGAAAAAATTCCAAGCACCATGCCATCGAGCTTGGCTTTGTAGAGGAGAGAGAGGTCAGAGGAGTGGAGAGGCCAAGTGGGGAAATTCTGATGGGCCCAATAATTCCAGTGTTGACCCTGCACAGACTGAGTACCCCATGATATCCTAGCGTGAGCCAAGCTGCCAGCCCTTTGCAATGTTTCAGTGGGTTTGCAATGAGGTGGGAGGAGTTTGCTTGTCTCCTACAGAAGATGTTGGAGGGAAGAGAGTCAACAGAAGCAGAAGGGACAGAGGGCTGGGAGGGGGGTCTGTATTTCTATCCTCTCACAAAGACAAAGGTCCTGGGAAATGCCCCTCACTGACATACCATACACAGTGGCTCCCTCTTGGCCCTGGGAGACGGGGTGGGGACATACTTTGGAAGCCAGGAAAGGAATGAGCAGCAGCCTTAGCATCAGCTGTGACTGTAGCCGGACACTCGATGCCCCAGGGGCTGGAGAAGAGGGCTGGGACTGGGGTGAGGGGAGAAGGAATCCAGTGATAACTTTCCCCCTCCCCTCCAGAGAACACCCTACATTTGGCGAAAGCAACTGAGCGATTTTGGCTGCTCGGCTTGAAACCCCTTAAAGTGGCCTGGCTTTCAGAGAGCCTGGAGCTGAGTCTAGGGCCCCTTTAAGAGATCTCAAGCTGGGCTTCTAAAATTACTAGTCACTTTGGAAATCCTAGGCCAGTGGTACCAGACCCCCCGACCCCCTTGGCATCTCCTTCCCGCCGGGGTAGCCAGGCTTTGCTCCAAGGCAGTTCCTCTGGGTCGGAGTTGATGGCTGTGATTCATCAGGCTCGTGAGATTGCAGCAGGGACCTGCTTTCCCACAGACATGTCAAGGCACAGGATCCTCCTGCCAAGGCGTCTGCCCTGAGTGTGGATGCTAAGATCCAGGGCGATGGGGTGGGGAAGAAAGCACCAGATCCTTTTCCTCTTGGGCTCCATGCAAATGGCAGGAGTTGCCGTTGGCGGCGGCTGGGGTGGGGGTGGAGGGGGGCGGTTGGGGAAAGTCAGGTCCCCCTGGATGGAGCAGGTAGGTTCTGACTCACCTGTGATGGGAAAAGGCCCCCGGGCTCGGCCTGGGACTGCAAAGCAGGAGCTGCCTGTGCGTGTGAGGAAGCCAGCTCTGTGCCAGAGGAGGGAGAGAGGAGCCCAAAGCAGCTGAGGTGGAGGCCGTGGGAAGCTGCCTGTGTGTTTTCCCCACCTGGGGATTGCTAACCTCGTTCACCGAGCGAAGCTGAGCACGGGGTGTGTGTGAAGAGATCTCAGCCCCTTCCCCCGGCTTCGCAAAGAGCAATGCTAGATGCCCAGTGAGGGGTCGGCGGCTGAGGCGGTTCCGACCAAAGCAGCTCTCAGGCCACGACAGCGATGCCCCCTCAGTCCTTGTGCCACAGGAACCGGGCTCTGACGACTCCTCCCCTAGCCTAGGGGCTGCCTCGAGAGGAAGGAGTCCGAGGGGGATTGGGCGCTCAGCAGCTTGCCGCGCTGGGCCTGCACTGCCCAGGACTGCAAACAGAACTGCTCTTCTTCCCTTCGGAGTCGGGAGTGAACAGCGAGGCTGCTGACCGAAGCTGGAGATGCCCCCACGAGCCAGGGGAGCGTGTGGCTGGGAGAGGGAAGGGGATAAAGTACTGGATAATCATGCGCCTTTTCTCCCAGGAGACACTGCCCCTCGCTTCCAGGCAGATAGGCCCATCCCTTGCTCTCGCTGAGCGACCTCCCTCCCTTCTTGCTATGCAGGCCCCTCTGCTGGCCACGGGCCTGAGGCAGCATCTACCAAGCAGCTGGCACTGCCTTCTGGACGTGTCCCGGGTTCGGTGCCGTGAGGGGGTCTGTCGGACACAGCATTGATGGGCCCTGGCCGAGGCTGCAACCAGCTCTCCTCAGCTGCAGGGCAGATTACTCCGATGCGCTGGGGCTTTGGAGACTGCCGAGATGGGAATCCCAGAGGCTCCCCACCCCCACCCTGAAAGCTGCCTTTCTGTACCAGGCTTGCCCACAAGCAGGAATGCTGGGCGTTGCTGAGGGCTGGCATTATTTCCCCAGACTTGCTATGCTGGGAGGGTGGCAAAAGGGAGCCGTTCCCTGCCTACGCGGGCTGAGAATGTTCTGCACAGCAGCAGCTTTCCCAGCCGCACGCTCGCAGTGCAGTTAGTAATCAGGGTGTGGTTACTCCAGTCAGACCGAGATGTGCTGGAACAATAAAGGTACCGGCACTCTGAGCCCATTCCCAGCACCTTCCAGCCCAGCGCCTGGCAACGCTTCACACCCACGCATTCGTGAAAGCCTCACAGGCAGGGAAGTAATATTTTCTTATCCCGCTGGGGAAACTGAGGCACAGAGCAGTGACTGGATTTTCCCTAGCAAGGTCACACACAGACCAGGTGTCAGCGCCAGGACGAGGATCCAGCGTGGGGTAGGATCAGACCCCAGGAGTCCTGACTTTCAGGTTTCCCCTGTTGGTCTAATCACTACCTCACTGTCCTTTAATGTGGCAAAGAAATGCCCCAGGAGACAGTGTACGGCTAGCTGCTATTACAGAGGCCCCAGGACCGTGGAAAGAAGCACCCAGGACTACAGTGAAACTATTCTAGCGCCATTCTTCAGCAGACCCGGTTTCACATCAGTGGCACTGTACAACACGGCAAACATCCGGCGCGTTCCCAAAGCCAACCTTCCCCACGAGGGCCAGGTTCGCAAAGGAGAATGAAATGTGCCAGCCTGCACATTTTCACAAGTGATTTCCACGCAGTGCGCGATGAACAAACAGCCCTCGATTTCGGCACAGAGCAAGAACCTGCAGGAACATATTTTCACGTTGCAGTGGGGGAGGTTTAGGTTGGATATTAGGAAAAACTTTTTTACTAGGAGGGTGGTGAAACACTGGAATGTGTTACCTAGGGAGGTGGTAGAATCTCCTTCCTTAGAAGTTTTTAAGGTCAGGCTTGACAAAGCCCTGGCTGGGATGATTTAATTGGGGATTGGTCCTGCTTTGAGCAGGGGGTTGGACTAGATGACCTCCTGAGGTCCCTTTCAACCCTGATATTCTATGATTCTATATTTGATTTCTGCTTATTGCATAGTCATATCTATTCAAAATCCCTCTTCACGGCAGCCAGAGGGGCAAATCCAAAGGGGTGTGGAACCCAAATGGGATGGGGTGTATGTTCTGACTCTACAGACTCATTGGTGGTTTCTGCCTGCCTCTGATATGCATGATAATTATATATGCTCAGAGCCTGGATCTGTATTGTCCTGTGCCTTGTGCAGTGACTTACTCCAGCATAGAGGGTGTTGTAAAATGCTACTGTTCTGGTTTGGGAGCATTTCACACCTGCTCTGCACTGTACAAGGCAGCTGAGAATCAGGCCAAGGAGCCAATTAATTGGGATGTATGGAAAAAATTATGCACTAATGAAATAGGAGGGAAGATCTGGCCCTGAAAGAACAAGTGAGGTCTGGAAAATTTTGAACTGCACTGAGCCATTTGGGTACACTGGGCTAAAGGTAACTCCTCGGACCTCAGTAGATGAATTTGGCCTTTCAGTTTGGAATCAGTTCTGCCCATCTCCTGTTCATAGGTGTCCCTTCCCCAGCCTAAGCGCTAGGGATGTCTGCATGAAACTGGACCTTTGTTTTTTAAGCACTCATTAGTTCCTGGGTCATCTTCCCCACTCCCAGGTCACTAGCCTCTCCAAGAGACAACACGACTGGCTGCCATGCAAATTGCTCTTCGCTCACAAACAAGACTGTGGTGACATCAGGCTGCAAGTAAACAGGGCTCTTAAGAAACAAAGATCCTGGTGTCCTGCCATTTCCCCTACTTAAAAAAAAAAGAGAGAAATACTAAAAAATAAATAAATCTCTTATGTGAATTGTTTCCAGCGAGCTGCGGCTTTACAATCCAGGGGTCAGCTGCTCTTATAGGGACCGATCCTGCATCTGTTGTGCACCTAAAATTCAGTGGAAGTTTTTGGGTACTAAAGGAAAATGGGGTTTAGACCCTAACTGATACCCTGACTGTAGTAGCTCTTGGGAGAAGTTCTCCTGAAAGGCCATGCCACTGATGTAAAGACACTATCAAACCCATGGCATATGGTAGCTCCTGCTGAGTTCTAATCCCTGCTCTGACTGTCTCTATGCAAGTCACTTAACATCTCTTCTTCAGTTCTCTTGTTGATTAAATGGAGAAAATAGCACTTCCCAGGCTGACCTGTTGAGAGGATTTATGTTTGCAAAGCTGGACAGTCCTAGGTATTTTATTTCACCACATGCCACTACCACTGTATATGATTTATTTAGAGAGAAATCTCTTCAATGACACTTAATGGCACGTCAAGGTATATTAATCTTTAAACTCATAACTAGTGATAATGTCCTCATTAGTCTTATTATTCTGTCCACCAGACCAAACAAAGTGTTGTCCAGGGCAATGTTTACAATCCATGTGGGGAAACCAACCAGAAAATCACTAGAATTTGAAAATAGTGGCACAGGAGAAAGCAAAAGTTTTCCATAGGTCAGAGCTCGGCGACTCCTTATATATAATTTCCATGGCTTGGGCGTTCAAGCGACAGTCACAGTTTTTTTAAAGGCATTTTTTTTCTGTGCATTATGTGAAAATTCATAGGAGAGACTGGGCTCGTGGCTAAGTCACTGGGGTCAGACTCACCTTCTGGGTGCAATTCCTGACTCTGCCTTGTCTGTGTGACCTTGGGCAAGTCACTTAGGGCCAGATTTTTAAAGGTATTTAGGCACCTAAATACTTTCTGAAAATTCTACTCTAAGGGGCAGAGTTTTGAAAACACCAAAGTGATTTAGGTGCCTAAATCCCATTGACTCTCAGTCAGACAAAGGGCTTGTCAGCTCAAACTGTGGCAAGCTGGGTGTGAATCTACCCTGCACTAGCCTGCCACCCTCTAACTGTGCACATGCACCCTGTGGACACGTGTGAACAGTTAGTTAATGCGCTTTGAGCTAGTCCTGCTTCAAGGAGGACTAGGGGTTTGTCTACACTGAAGCGGTGCTGATGTAGTGGTTCAGTGTAGACGCTATCTACACCGAAAGGAGGGTTTCTCTTCTCAGCGTAGGTAGTCCACCTCCCCGAGAGGTGGTAGGTAGGTTGACGGAAAAATTATTCTGTTGACCTAGCGCTGTCTACACGGGGACTTAGGTCGGCTTAACTCCGCCGCTCAGGGATGTGGGGTTTTCACACCTCTTCTGTCGACCTAAGAGGTGTCTGTGCTACACTGCCACTGAGGCACATAGCCTAATAGTTTGTGTAGGCAAGCCCTGAGTCACATTTGAAAATGAGACTCGATCGCTTAGGTGCTTTTGAAAATTTTGCCCTTAGTCTCTCTCTTCCTCAGTTCCCCATCTGTAAAATGGGGATAATACTGCTTCCTTTCTTCCACCTTTGGCTGTCTGGTCTATTTAGACTATAATCTCTGCATTGTCTCTCCTGATGTCCGTGTACCGCACCTCGTACAATGGGAGCCTGCTCCTAGTTACAGGTTCAGATGCTACAATGCAGACAAGGACAGCTTGAAGTTTAAAAAGTAAAAAGAGGGGAAATGTTGAATGCTCTCATGCTGTGGAATTCTAAGCCTGTTCCTTTCTACAAACAGGGAGAACTGCCACTGAATGCAATACAAGTTCATTTTGAAGAAAACCAAAAAAGCTCCTTTCTAATAGAAGGTACGTGACTGATGGATACTGCGTTAAGAACAGTCAGACTGAGTTATGGGAATCTGATTCAGTCATTTAAAATTTAGGTTCCAAAATAAGATCTTCCTTCTGAGCTTTATTTTTATGTAGAAGGGTGGTGGTAGAGTTCCAAAACTTAATCTGGGCAGAAATGTTTGCTTCAATGGAAACATATTTACATTGTGCCAGTGAAAAGTCTGTGTTCAGAAACCATTTTTTACGACTGCGTGAGAGCCAGACATTGAAAATGAATTGACCCCGTACAAACAGGAAATGAAATTTACTAGTCTAATTTCACTATCTGAGCTGTGTGAAATACAAAAATAATCCAACAGCAGGCACCCCATGATGACAGCGAGACCTGCTCGACTTTTATTTTTGAATTTTGACAGGAAATTTCAGTGAAATCTCAACTTTCTAAATGTTGATGATAAAACGGAATTCAGAACAATTTTCACAGTTATTTTGTCCTGTTTATTTTTCTTCTACTACACCCAGTGATTTTAAAGCATCATTATTTGACTAAACATTGGGAGGAACAATTGTTATGATTGTTTCTTTATCTTGACTGTGTCCCCTTTTAATTTATGCCTAAACTTAAGTACAGTAAAAGCTGTTTTATTCGGCACTTCACCAACTGGAAAGCTCTATAAACTGGCATTTCTGATCTTCATTGAAATGCTGGTTTATAGTCCGGTTGGTGAGGGGCTGACAGGGTGTTGGGGCATGGGAGGGGGTGTGGAGTGCAGGCTCTGGGTGGGAGTTTGGGTGCGGGAGGGGGTGTCAGGTGCCAGATCTGGGGGCCACTCACCTCAGGCGGCTCCCCGCAAGTGATGACCTGTCCCGGCCTCTGGCTGCTCCTAGGCGGAGGTGCAACAGATGGCTCTGCGCGCTGCCCGTCATTGGCTGGCTGTGCAGCTCTCATTGGCTGGGAACCGTGACCAATGGGAGCTGTGGGCAGCAGTGCCAGCACGCGGAGCCACCTGCCATGCCTCCGCCTAGGAGTAGCTGGAGCCCAGGACAGGTCACCGCTTGCGGGGAGCCACCGGAGGTGAGCACCTTCCGGATCCGGCACCCCGCACCCTCTCCCAAGCCTCAACCCGCTGCCCTGAGCCCCCTTCCACACCCAAAGTCCCTCTCAGAACCCGCGCTCCATACCCCAGCCCCACATCCCCTCCTGCACCCTAACTCCCTCCCTCTTAGTTAACTGGCATTTTTTACTTATTGGTACCCTCCCTCCCCCAACATGCCAGATAAAACAACTTTTACTGTATTGTAATTATTGAAATGACATATACATAACTCTCACTTTTTTTAAAAAAAGAGAAGATTTACAGAATTCTGTGTCTGGTGAACTAAAGAGAAAGGTGGGGGAGGTCATATTTTTTATTGGACCAACTTCTGTTGGTGAGAGAGACCAGCTTTCATGAACTAAGTTTAAGAACATATTTAATTCTCTTTAATAATTCAAAACCTGTAGCCCAGCAGCTGGCCCGTTGCTGAAATGCCGGTGCTGATTTTTCCAGGGTAGATGCACAACAGGGGAAATTCACCCAGTACCAACGTCCGTGCAGCACTTACGTCCTACTTACACCTTGTTTTGGTGCCTGGACCTCGTGCAGGGGAAGTTAGTCCTCATGCTTACAGGGGAAGTTAGTCCTCAGTGGATTTCAGAGCGGAGAAAGATAGACTCTCAATCTGCCTCATTAACCATGTGATTTATTTTACTTCCAGGCCGACTAATAAACTCAATCCAGGTCATTTGCCCCAGCTACGAAGATTACCAGGAGTGGTTGTACTGCCTTAAAACAGCCCAGTTTCGAAATGCTGACTCTTCCCTTTCAGGATCAGAAAGCTTCTCGGGATCAAAGCCACCACACCTTGGGCAGGTAATGTATATTTATTGCAGGACAGCCTGGCAATCAGTGCGTGTCCTCAAGGACTCCCAGCTGTCGTATCTCCAGTCACATGAGACTGCCCTGACACACAAGACTGCTTTGAGTCCCACCTTGAAAGGCACTAACGAAAGTCTTTGATCATTTTAGATTATATTTAGAGCCCTATAAAAAGCAGATTCCCGGCCATAGATTATGAATCTGTTGTGCAATTTTAATGATGCATTGGTACAATGACAATAATGGTGGCTTACAAAGGTGGCAGCCAGTGCTTAACTTGTAATGGAAGAGGTGCTGGGACTCACGCAATTTTTCTGCTTTCATAAATGAAGCAGCAAGCCCCGAGGTGCTAGGGCTATGAACTGCCAAGCCTAGAGATGCCGGGGCTCAGCCCGGGCACAAATTAAGCGCTGGTGACACACCTCTCCACCCTCATCCCCAGCTCATCCTGTTCCATTTGCAGCGGAAATGAGTTCAGGGCTTGGGAATTAGCAGAGGACATTTTCCCCCTGCTGAGCGTCTCGTCATTTAAACCTCAGCCTGCTCGTTTCTTAAAGATGGAGAGTTAGTTCATCTGAGCTGCATCTGCACTGATATGCCCAAATCAGCATTAGGGCAGCAGCTGCCAGCAGAAATATATGAAGGGGAGATGGGGCTTAGATGTCAAAGGAGTCTCATTAGAAATTACAAGGATGGAGTAAAGGTCAATGAAGGCCCTTTGATTCACTCTGACTCTCATCACCCCACCCCCTGAGACAGTCCCACCCGCAGCCTTTCCTCTCCCCACTCCCCAGAGCAGTCTTTCACCGAATAGCCCAGCATGGCAGTGAGCAAAATTGTTTCCCATCTGACGACTGGCCAGTGTCCAATGTGCAATGAGTTGATGGGTTTCACTCCAGTTCCCGAGGGTGACGTGTCCCCGCCGCACAAACCACCATCGCAGCTGGCCCCCGTATAGCACCCTGGTTCGCAGTTCATGGGCACTTAACTCCTCTCCCACACCTGGTGGGCAGCGCCTCCCTCTCAGGCTGCCAGCGGAGTTTGCCATGGCCCTGGTCTGTGCCTAGTGAGGGGACTGGGCTGTCAGGCCAGCACCAAATTCACAAAGACATTAAAAGCGCAGCCAACACTAACGTGGCATTGCCCATGGATCTGAGGGCGAGCTGACCACTGGGGGTCTCTGTCAGAGCCTGGGGGATGTTGTGGGGAATGGATGAGCCTGAATCTACCAATGAGCGGTATTGGTATTTTTAACCATGCCCAATGTAGTTCCCAGGCAGCGGGAGAGGCTCACTCACCTCCGATGGGCGGACAAACTCCTGGACGTCACGAGGGAAACTTACCACCTCAACCCACCACTCCCAGCACAGTGGCTCCATCCCTGACCAGCAATCATTTGTTCTGATGCCTGAAGGCAGAGTGACCGTGACCGAAGACCCGCTGTCCCCCGGCTATGCCCAGCCTGTCCATGTAAGTGAGGTCTCCAGGGAGCCTGAGGCATACATAGGGAACCAGTTTTGACGTTGGGGAGGAATGGGTGTGTTCAACAGAAGCGGGGTTGCGCCGCTGGCCAGTAAAGCTGAATGAAAGCTACTTATTGATGCACTGGCCTGACAAGTAATTTAAATGCAATTAACCAGATGGAATAGGGGCCACTGGCTTAATTTGGTTAAACGAGAGTTTAGATCAGCAAGGGAATTTCCAAAGCAGTTGCGGGGATTGGACCTTGTTTCAGATCAGTATCCTCATTAATATTACACTAGAAGTCTGTATTAAATCCACACCAAAAAGCTATGTTCAAAGAATGGTGAGGATACAATGGGAAGGCACTGAAAGGTCAGAGACTCTCCAAGTTAAAATTACCGCACACCCGTAACTCTGCCCCTTTGCCTCTAGGAACTAAAATTCGTCCTTTAATTGCACAGTCACCTGATAGTTCACGCTCACTGTAACACGAGCATGTGTGTATTCTGGTAGGTGTGTGCCTAATCACGTCTGTGTGCCTGTGGGTGACGTGTGCCCGGACTCTCCCTGTTAGGACAGCTGGTCCACAGCATTTGTTGTCTTGTTTCAGTGCCTGGCAAACCCCAGCTGGCCAAGTACCGGGATCCCCAAACCAGAACTGAAGAGGGGCGGCAGCGCTCGCAAGTCCAAAGGCAAATGTGGACCTGCCCAGCAGCCGCAGCCCAGCAGCCAGGACTCGGAAAGGACTGTGTTTAGCCTCATTCCCGGAAACCCCAACCGGGAGCTGCTGTCACCAGTGTACAATGATCCCTACTCTCCACGGAGCTCCCAGCAGAACCCAGGGGTCCCCCAGCTGCATCTGGACTCGAACAACGTAAGGGCTTCTCATCTCACTGGGATGCAGATGACGTGGCGGAGGCCTTTCTGCTCCAACGCCAGCACGCTCGTGGTGGGGAGGGGAGGGGACTAGATGGACCCAAGGGATTTGGTCACCTGCCGACAGAGGCATCCATATTTCTCTCCATGCTCCTGCCCTACATTCTGCCTCACTTCCCTTAAAGGGCAACTCACAGGAACTTACTTCCACAATAGCAGGTGTTTTGGGGGCAGGAGTGAGAAACAGGATGGGCTCATCTCTGCTTTGGATGGAGCGAGGGCTCATTAACCCCTCACTTGCTCCTGGACCCTGAGCCCGAAGGCTGTGTGAGTGCTGCTCTGATTGGAGCTCTGCTGGTAAAGAGGGGTTTACATGGTGAAGGGGGCATTATTGTGGCACAGGACAGGGCATCTCCTCTTTCTGAGCCTTTCCGAGATAAATCTGGTCTCTAGAAGATCAGAGAGGCAGGACCAGCTTTAAGTGTAAGCAAAGCAATTAGCCACTGCCCTCCGTGCAGGCTCTGTAGCTAACTGGCTGATTCTAGCTCCAGTTACAGATAGGAAAGCACGGATGTAACCTTTTCTTGCAGCTTAGGGCTCTGTACATTGTGAAGGTGGTCTTGGGAAGAGGCCAGCGGTATGTTTTGCACTGCCTTAGTGCCTGTGTTCATATCTGTTTCCATCAAGCTGTACCAAGGATAATAGCCTACTACTGGTTCACAAGCAAAGGAGTTACCCCGTTAACTCCAGTGGTTGCTGTTGATGCTGAGTTCAGTCCCCAGTGATACACAGGTCTAGAGCCAGAGCTCTGTGATTCCATTACTTAGGACTGCGTTGCTTTTGGAGTTAGAATTTCAGGGGAATCCCACCCCACGGCCCTGAATGAATCAGTGTGTCTGCGAGACCTGGCGTTAACTTTTTGACTCTTCCTTTCAGCGGAATCAATGGAGCTTGGGGGAAAGTCAGACTCTGGCAGCTCCCAGCTCTCTGGAGAAACCAGCCCCGCCCCGCTCTCCCGTGTACGCTGACCCCTACACGCCAACCCCCACCTCTGGGGGCAGGGTTGCAGACTCTGACTTCCTAGAAGAGGTACTATATGTATGTGACCGTGGGGCTGCCCAGGGCAAGAGGAGTCACATCCTTCGCTTAGTACGCAGAGCTTTGGCAGCATGTGACCCCAACAGAGCCATGCCAGGCACTGCGAGGTTTTTTCCTGGGCGAGTGTTCCACGGGTCTGGAAGTCTGGTGCCTGTCCTCTTTGGTGACCAGCAAAGCTCTCTGCCTGTTGGCTCTGGACTGAAGCAGTGAGGAGCTGGTTTCCTGTCTGGATCAGGGTGCCAAGTGACCCAGAGATGAGCAAAAATGCACCAAGACTGGGATGGGGGGAGGCGGTGAGCTTTGGTTTCCCCAAACGAGGGTGACTCAGATATAGGGACCGCTATCTCCAAACCCCTGAGTTTCAGCAGTGTTGTGCGGGGACGTATAGATGAATCAGTGAGCTCATCTCTCATAAGCTGCTGCCATTTCTGCACCATCTTGCTGATAAATGGCGGCTCCCTTTCATCTCCCCTTTTCAGAGCCCTGAGCTGCCCTTCAGTCTCCCCCCCGGCCTTGTGATGTGGCACAGTGTCCCATCTCCCCATCCTCGTGCCTGGCCAGGATTCCCTCTGGAGTTCCTCGCCATTGCTCGGGGGCATGGCTGAGTGGCATGAGGCTATTCTCCCTCCCCCATCGAGGGCTGCGTGAGAACTCGGTGGAATTTAAAGTTTAGACCCTGAACCTCTTTTTGTGGCTCTGGTATCTTATTGAGACATCGGGGTAGGTGGAGGTGGGGGGCAGTCAGAGAAGGCCCCTATCCAGGGACGGCAGTTACCAAATTGGGATTTGTTCTCGTCTAAGTTCTTAAGATGTCATGGTCAGACTGGCTCAGAGCAGCTGAACGGCTATGCAGAAATCCCAGGGGCCCATCACCCTCCGCTGCAGAAGAAGACCTCCCACCCGTTGCCCAGCAGCCACAGTAGAGAGCCACCGGCAGCGCAGAGATACAGCATCCCTGGCACCTCGTGTCACTTCCCGCTGGCACCTCCCTCCGATGTTTCCTGTTTTACAAACGTGAGTGCCAAGATGGAGAGCCTCTGATGGCGCCTTTGGGTTGCTCCCACTGCCGCCAGACATGTTTGTGCCCTCAGGGCCCAGATTTTGATGCTAGGCATGTCTGGGCACCCCTTCATTTCTCAAGGGCATTCCTCTGACCACGGAGCAGGGCTGGCGGGAGGTGAAAACATCTTTCAGAGACTGTGCAGCATCGTCCTGTGGTGACCTTGCGTTGCACAAGGAGAAGACAAATGTCTTGATGCTGAGATGGTACCTTGACGTGGCCAGTGGTAACAACAGCATCCCTGGTGGTACATGCCAGAGTAGGTCAAGAAGTAGGCTACTGCCCAGATCCAGACTGGGGCGTTATGTAAAATAAGAGTGGGTTTGCTCCTCCTGCCCCACTGTGGCTTAGAGTCTGCAGGAGTGTTGGGTGTGATTTCAGTCCACGGCATGGGGAAAGGGATGTGCAACTCTGGTTACTTTATTAATAAGGAGTCATATCCCAAGGTCCTTATTTATGTCTGTCTTAGGCGTTTATAGCCCCCAGTTATCGTAGTATCCGAGCGCCTTACAATCTATAATAGATTTCTCCTCACCGCAGTCCTGTGAGGTAGGGAAGTATTATCCTCATTTTACAAAAGGGAAACTGAGGCAAAGAGAGGCTAAATGACTTGGCCACAGTCACGGGGGAAGTCTGTTCCAGAGCAGTGACTTGAATCTAGGTCGAGCTAGGTTAGTACCCTAACCACTGGACCATTCTCCTCTATATTGTAAGTTTTCCTGTAGTTATCATCCCTACAGAGCCTGAGCCCGTTAGCACACATGTCCCCACAGGTCCCCACACAATAGGGTCAGTATCATTATCCCCAGTCTGTAGATGGGGCACAGAGAGAGAGAGAACAGAAGTTCTGAATAGCCACTATTTTTAGTTGAAGTCAATGGGAGCTATGGATACTCAGCAACTCTGAAAACCAGCCCCTAAGGGACTTGACAAAGATCACCCAGGGATTCTGTTGCAGAGCTGGGAGTTGAATGCAGATTGCTGAGTCCCAGCTGGGGGACTTAGCCACGAAGCCAGCCTTCTGCAGCATCCTTGCTCCCACAGGCTGCAGGGGGCTGAAGATGCAGCTCCTTGTCCAGGGGACATCTACTGCCCTCGAGAAGCCCATTTTCCCAGCCCAGGTGTGATGCATGCCCAAGAGCAACCTCTCTGAGTGACTAAGAAAGGATGTGGACGGGGTCCAGCTGGACCTGCCCATTATGCCAGAAAGATGATGGTTACAATGCAGGGGTGTAAAGTATTTGACCCTCAGGGATATAACCGGGGTGCATCCTGGAGGATTTGGAGGTGGGAAGCTAGAAAGCTGCGATTCCTTGGTGAGAAAGATCCCGGCATTGACATCCCAAGTGCTAAGAGACACCCCTTGTCACTATTTCTTTCCTCTAGATCCCCTCCATGAGGGAAGAATTTCTGGGCTCCTCACTGCAGTCCTCAGGTGAGTCTCCCAGGAGACAGAGAGAACCACTGACTGGTTCCAGTACAGTGCAACACCAGCACTAGATTTCTGCCTCTCGTCTAACAGGGCCCAGCCTAGCTGTATCTCGGCACTTTCTAAATCTGCCAGCAGCTGCTGTGTGTTCTGCCACCCAGGCTGCATGGTTGGTGTCTGCCATCTTCGGCTAGTGACAGAAAAGGCCCCTTTGCTGTCCCTGGGCTGCATCTCTCTGGCTTACGCTGGGGTTTGCATTTGACACAGGGCTTTTGCTAGATCCATTGCTTCCCAGTGGCTTCTCAGTGGCCACGTGACAAAGAAAAACAACCCGCCCTCAGTCGTGGCTGGCCTGCACTCTCTGTAGGAGTCTCAGCAGCGAGACCAAGAACTGTAGGGATAGAGCTCTCCCCAGGAGCTGGGCCATCTGGGGCTGGGGCAGGGCGGTATGGGCCAAGCATGCTTTGCTGATCCTTCTCTTGGATCTGCTCTCTGAGAGCTTCAGCTACCAGTTCTCTCACTGCAGCCCCTTACCCTGTTGCATATTTTTGGAAGAGACTTATAATAGCATAGAAATCCTGGAGCAATCAATGTAAACTACTTTGCTGGTCTCTCTTTCTCCTCTGATTTGCAGAGGGAAGCGCGGGTGTTCACAACCTGCCCGGGAGTGGCCACCTGCGGCACGACTCTGCCTATCACGACTACGCAGAACTCCAAAGCTTCCACAGCGACTTCAGTTACGACAACCTCTGGGAGGCTGAGGAGCAGCAGGCCAAGCCCTTCTGCTGCCAGCAGGTTTATCATGTGTGAGGGCAGGAAGTCCAAGCAGTGCTCATTAAAACTCCCGGGCCTGCCCCACCCTGACCACCCTGCTCTCAGCCATGCCTTTTAGCTGTGAAGCGTGTAAGGTGGGTATCAAATGAGCGGGGGGAAGGATCCCTACAGTGACTGGGTCTCCTGTGTGAGCTGAGCTCTGGCTCCGGCAGGTTTTCATCATGTTGGAACTCTTCCACCAAATCTTAATACGATGCCCACGAGCACGAACAAGACGCTACGAACCCTAATGAAAAATGAAGTCCCTCCCCACCCCCCAACATTTCGACAGTCCTAGGGGGATCTTGGATGCTAGGCACTCTACAGAAACCCACTGCCCCGGCTGTGTAGGGAACCGGATTTCGTGAATAGCCGTTGTTCCATGCAGTAGAAAAGAAGCCTAGCTACTAATCACGCTCCCTTCAGCTAACAGGACATTGTGTGTCTGGGAAGGCCGGTGACTCAGAGGGGATAGAAGAGGAGAAACCGGTCATTGGATGGGTTAGCTTGTGTGTTCAGTATTAAAGAGCTATGCATTGGGAGACCTGGTCGCTTTCCTTTTCAATGGAGCTGCTTAGTTGGCGACATCAAGGATACCTTTAAACCTTGAGTTCTGTTGATTAGTCAGACCTTTGCCCACTAAGCCTCAAGCCTGTGAAGACCTGTGAACATTCACGATCACCTAAAGTCTGCTGCGTGGGTAAGAACTGCACTCGGCCCATTGACTCAGTGCAAAAGTCAGGGCTGGCAATAGAGATAGGGTAGACAGAAATCCTGGCCTGATGCACAGGCCCTGCTCAAGCTAACAGAGGAGGGTCATGTAGGGTCCACCTCTGTCTCTGGACCCCGCTCAGTCTTCCCTGCCAGTGATGGCTCAGAGACTGTGGTGATGGGTGCCAATGAAAGAATCTGCATAGCTTGGCCAGCATTGAGAAAGAGACGAAGAGGAAATCTGTTACCTGTGAAGTGCTCCAAAGGGCATGTGTTTTCAAAAGAGTTCTCCAGGTGAGGATACCCCTGGATCCCTCCATGAGACTTTTTCTTTTCTCTCCCATTCAGACCTCTCCAAGTTTACTGAACTCAATCTAAACTCTGCCTCTTGTTTGTCTGGGTGGGGGTTGG
This sequence comes from Lepidochelys olivacea, assembly GCF_965140295.1. Taxonomy (NCBI): domain Eukaryota; kingdom Metazoa; phylum Chordata; order Testudines; family Cheloniidae; genus Lepidochelys; species Lepidochelys olivacea. The sequence continues at coordinate 21,526,717 of NC_140428.1, forward strand.
CAGGAAATCATCATTAAGCAAAACTCCTGCATGATCCTCTGAACGGTCCCGTAATCTAAGGAACGCTGGTGACCTGAGCTCCCCTCCAGGGCCCTTAGGGGAAGGCAGAAGACCACTGCACAAAAACCATCTGTCCTGAGGGGACAGTGTCTGAGCTTTATCATTTTCCAGCCGCTTTAGCCGGATCCTTCAGCACATACAGGGTCAACAGCAAGCCAAGGTGCTTTACCCTATGCTCCAAATTCTAACCTGCATTCCCCAAGCAATCTGTAGAACAAAGCATATTAAGGAAATCTTTTTCTTTCACCAGTAGAAGTGAAACAAGCCACTAGACTGGTGTACTTGAAACTTTTTTAGAAGGTAATGAGCAAAGTTTACACGTAGGTTTTGAGTGGAATATTTGTATTTAATGTGTAAATGTGGGTGAGTTAAAAACCTATTTAATTTTATAGCTATGGACTATGAACAATACTGTGAGACTTTCAGCTGCCAACACATCTGTGCTGTGTGGGATGGTTGGGTCTTCTAGCTGTTTTTGTTTTGTTTCAGGTTTACTTTCATATTGGGAGGGTTTATATATAATAACACTGAGAGGAGCTATTTATTATGAACAGAATTGCACTGGGGAATGTCAGAGGCACATAGTTTTCTGGGATGCAGCCGGGCTCACTGAACGTTGCTGTGTTCACTGAAACCAAAGACCTTTTTCAAGATCTAGATTTTTATATCTATAATAGCAGAGATTGCAATGTATCAAAATAATTTACTGTAAAGTACTCTGGTCAATTTCTGCTAGCCTGTACAATTCTAATAATAATACACACACCTTCTTCAGAACTGAGTCTCTGTTTGTCCTCACCTGGTTTAACTGAGGGATTGGTGGTTTTCCTCTGTGTTGCTGTCCTTCCTTCCAGCACCTGAAGGACAAAATAACTTTTCCCCATCCCCCAAGTCTTTGAGGCACTAACTGGAGGAAAAATTTTCAGGCTGCCGATAGCCTGTGCTGCTCACTTTAGATCAGTCATGTGCAAACACCTTATCTAGGAACAAATTCCCTAGTGTGTTTTTCAGGAGATGGGATTCGTGCCAGAGGCTGGAGCTCCAGAGTTTACAGACTCTGTTTTGTCTTGCTGTCTTTGACTGATCCTTGCAAAGCACCTTTCCAGCCGAAAGATTCCAAAGAATTAAAATTGCTCAACAGATTTTACTGACTGGGATCGGTTTGCCTGCCTGCGAAGTTTATCAGTTATGCTGGCTGCAGTCCAGTAATACAGGAAACTTGCATAGGGCCAGCACGAGCTGAAGTAGATCGTAAGTGATGCATAAACCTTTAGCTGGACATTTGCCCAGGAGTGGATTTCACTCAAGAGGCACCTTCTCTTGCTCTCTTGTTTCTCAGTCTTTCAGACTAATCTAGCATTCTACAGCAGCTGTGACCGTACCATCTAACTAACATTTCCAGGGTGGGAGGGGGAAGGAAATCAGTTAAGGCATTCTGGGTGGAAGCATTGAGTGGAAATAAAGTTCCAGGCCCATTGGGTGAGTGGATTGAAGGACAGACCCAGATCTTCCAAGGTAGAATCAGTGGGAGTTAGGCATCTAAATGCCTTTGAGGATCTGGATGTCCCTCCGGGCTTATTTGTCCCTCCAGGTTGGGAACGGTAGGTCAGGCCATGGATTTGTCTCTGAAGTCCAGCTCAGTGCTGTAAGGAGGAGCTGGGACAGTGTCTGCACTGGAAGATTTAAACACTTGAACTCAGGGGCAGCATTTAGGCCCAGCTTTTTAAAGCTATTTAGGCTCTGTTCTGCTCGACTGTCGATGGAATTTAGGCACCTGACTGCCCACTTTGCTTTTGAAAACGAGACTTACATTCCTAATGCAATTAAGCATTGTGACGCTGAGCACAGGAACACCTAAAGAGCTTTAAAAAGCTGGGCCTTAGTTACTACAGACCTGGGTACTGTAGAAAATGCCTGTCATAGGGAGAGATTTGATGGCGGTGAAAATCTAGTGTATTTATCCCTGTAAGAAAAGATTCCACCAAACTGCATTGTGCGGCCTGCTGATTGTTGGGGGATTAGGAGTTATCACCCTGTCACTGAAATACAGCCGTCTCTGGGGTGGAACCTGGCAATCCTGAAATGGCACACAGTAACGTAGCACAGCCGTTCAGGATAGAAAATGAAGCCTACCTTATCCAGAAGCAAGTACAGACAGGATAGTGTGAGGCAGAACGTAACAACTGTGATATCTTGGCCATATTCCATGCTGGGTAATCTTGCATAAAACTGCCATGGGGCTCTAATGACCACAGTGCCAGGGCCTTAATCAGATGTCTTGTCTGAAAGACAAAACCTCGGACCCCGTTGCCCCTTCACGTCATTCTGGGCTGTTAGTTCAGTGCTAGCAATGGGAATAGTGCCAGCTATTGGGGAGAGAGAGCCCTCATCCCTGAACATCATCGTTTAATTGATCTCTAAGACCTGGGCTACAGACGGTTTTTGTCCTGGTAGAACTAAGCTGGTTAGGCGGGGTGCCTTTGCCTCATAATCCAATGAGTTTATAATGGTACGGACCTGACTGTGGATGCAGTTCTACTGGTATAGCGTATTCCCTTTCCCATAGAGGAATATGCCACTTTTATACTGATGTCACTGCATCTGACTCCACACCTTGGGGGAGCAGGGGGAGGGGATTGTACCACTTAAGCTAAGCCAGTATTATTAAAGTGGTAGCACTCTTGTGGGTGGACGAGCCCTAAAGTGGTCCCCAGTCAGCACCCCAAAATAGTGGGTAAACTCAGATCCCAATCCAAGCTTCACAGCACCGGCCCGTCTCTGCTACGTCACCGATACCATTTCCTGCGGCCCCTAAGATTTTTCCTGGGAGCTACTGACCCTGCTTAGCTTGATTAGCTAAGCTTGATTAATAGCTGTTGCTATTGCAGACAGCAGTGGTATATTTTCAAGCTCTACCTTCTCCCCCTCTCTTGTGATCGAAAACCCACCTCTCTCTCTGACGTGCTTTTCAGCCGGTCCAAGGTTTATAAATAGAGAGTTTAAGGAAAGTAACACTAGCTATCGCAATGCTATCCATGCCGTGTCACTGGCCAGCCCCATCTTAGGCTCTTGCTTCTGCCCCCTGATTGGCTGATTCTGAAATCCACGCAGTGTCCATCAGGGCTGCGTAAGAGTGGACGTTTGCACGGGGATATGTGGCGTGTTCTCTTTCCGCCGATGTTCTTGTGAACATGTTGCTCGCACGAATGCTCGTGAAAGGGAGTTGTGAATGCTCTCAGAATTCATGTGTGCCTTTAACTGAACGAACGTTCAGCAGTTCTTTTTGTCAGGGCTCTGCTGACCGACGAACCATGCAGAAATAAATTACCTTCCTTGGAGAACGTGGGAGAGCATTTTGTTTCCCTCTCCGCTGTGTGAGAGGTGAAGAGAGATCTTTCAGAGCTACTATATTTTATGTACAGAGGAGGGAGCATCATCTGGTATTTATGGGGACTAGGAATTCAAGAGTCCTAGGTTTGCTTCTGGTTCAGCCACTGACTCCCTTTGTGACCTTAGGCCATCCGTGCAACATTTTGTACCTCAATTTCTTCACCTGTAAAATGGGGACCTGTCCTCCTATGGGCCTCGGGGGATTAATTCATATTGGTAACAGGCTTTAAGATCCTTGGCGAATGGAAGTTTCTCTAAGTGCAGAGCATAACTGCAGGGCTCTCAGAAGCCTGAGGTGTTGCTCTCCTACTAAAGTCCTACCCTGCCTCTACGCCGTGCAGAACTTTCTCTTTGCTGTGAAGAATAGTAAAGCCCCCCACAGCCCTTGGGCCAGAGGAGTAGGCTGTGCCGGGTGCGGATGGGACAGGAAGTTGCTTTCCCTGAAGACTCAGTCTGAGTGGTGGGGAGCAGGGCCAAGAACTGGGGCCTGGCCTCATTCCCACGCCATTCAGAGACCAGGGAGAAGAAAGGACAGAACAGGGCTGCTGCATCATTGCAGAAGAGCCCATTAAGCCAGGGGTCTTTCCCCTTCGCTTTGACCAAGGCTGTGGCTGCGGGGACTAAATCCACTTTCCCTTTCCCCCCACCAAAGCCCAGGGCTGTCTCTCATCCAGTCCCCTGAGGGCTTTAAGATGAAGATCCATTCAGCTCCTCCCAGAGTGGGATGGAGTGACCCCTCTGGGTATCATTTAGTTGGTATGGCACCCTGGGCATGGAAGGAGCTAGGGAAATATCCCAGGTCTGTTAGTCTGAGCTGCCTTTCAGTTGCCGAGCAGTTTAAAGTAAAAACCCGCCAGCCGTCATTTCTGTAGGACACAAGCAGGGTTCTCTGCCAGCTCACTAGCAAATGCCATTCATAGAGCTGGCTTGAAATCATTTGGCAGCTATCGCTTTCCAATCCCTTTGAAGCCCCGGTGGTCCAGGCAAATGCCTTGGAAAGCGACTGAGCAGAAATTTCCACTGGAACCTATGCTCTGATTTTGTTAGGGTCAGATGAATCATTAGTGGGGCTATTGCTTGAACTACATCTCGCTGGCCGGCCTGTTGTTATATTGGTTGCTGTAGAAGAGAGAAATTTGGGATCTATTCCTATCCAGCAGCTTAAGTGTTACATTGTGTAACAGGGCCCTTTTGAATAAGGCTGCTACGGAAGGCCGCTGAACTGAGGAGGAAATTATTCAGAGTGCACCTGTTTGACTTTTTCATTTGCTTGGCAAGATGCGGTGTCAGATGGGGAGCTGCATGCTAGGTTAGGATGTGGTGTACGGTAGCATGTCTCCCACCTGGCATTTCCAGACTTCAGCAAAGCCACTTTCTTTGGCAAAGTGAAACAGAAATGACCTTTTCAGTGGGTCCAAGTCTTGATTTTTCTATTGTGGTGGTTCCTGCTTTTGCAAAAGATGGTCATTTCTGTCTCCTTGTTGTAGGGCAGGACATTGGCTCGTGGCCCTGTCAGTGGTACGGGAGGGAGGAGACTACAGAGCGTAAAAGGCCATAGAATATCAAGGTTGGAAGGGACCTCAGGAGGTCATCTAGTCCAACCCGCTGCTCAAAGCAGGACCAATCCCCAATTTTTGCCCCAGATCTCTGAATGGCCCCCTCAAGGATTGAACTCATAACCCTGGGTTTAGCAGGCCAATGCTCAAACCACTGAGCTATTCATTGCATAAACTAAGCAGGAAAATTACAGGCATGTCAAGGCTGGTTTTCCCTCTAGGATACTGGAGAGGTTGCTGATCTTTCAAGTCCGGCCCCAACTCCCAGAGCTTATCCCCTGATACTGGCTGTGGTTTCTGATACTTTGATTTCTGCACTGTAACGCCATTCATTTCCCATTGCTCTGCAGCAGGGTAGAAGGCATTTATCTTCTTGTTATTCACTTCACCCTCTTGTATTCTACAGAAGGGTGAAAAGGAGCCACAAAGCATGTAAACCCAGCCCAGTGTGATCACATCTTGATTATCTGGCATTTTCTACAGCTGCAGGTCTCAACCAGGGGTCCAGGGCCCCTGGGGGGCCATGAGCAGGTTTCAGGGGGGTCTGCCAAGCAGGGCTGGCATTAGACTCACTAGGGCCCAGGGTAGAAAGCTGAAGCCCCACCACGCAGGGCTGAAGCCTGGCACCCTGAGCCTCGCCACCTGGGGCTGAAGCCAAAGCCTGAGCAACTTAGCTTTTCAGGGCCCCCCTGTGGTGTGGGCCCCTGGGCAATTGTCCTGCTTGCTACCCCTTAACTCCGGCCCTGGCTTTTATAGGCAGAGAAACCGTTGTTGTGGCACAAGTGGGCTGTGGAGTTTTTATAGCATGTTGTGGGGGGAGGACACGGCTCAGAAAGAAAACGGTTAAGAACCCCTGTTCTACAGCAAAGCTCTCTGCATTTAGGCCCAGATCTTCATTGAAACCAGTGGGAGTTAGGCCTTACGGCTCAGATCCGTAAAGGTATTTAGGTACCTGATTCAAAGGCCACTAATTCATAGAATTTCTGACCATTGAATTTTACACTGAGCAGAATTTCCCTGAGTAATTCCTGCATTGAGCCCATATCTTGTGATTTGGCCCCAGCTTATTGTTTTAGGAAGCCCTCCAATTTGGATTTGAAGATTTCATGTAATAGAAAAAACCCTCACCACATCCCTGTTTCAATGGTAAATTACCCTCCCTGTTAAAAATGTGAACCTCTATGAACAGCTTGGATTGAAAGTCTCCCATTGACTACAGTTGCGTTTGATTCTGGCCCATAAAGAGCTGGTGACCATGTTAGCTACCACAGGAATATTGTTACTTCTGGGGTAAAAACCCAGGAAGTGTTGAATGGCTCTCAACAGCTTACACTGTTTTAGAACTGGGGGAATAAAAAAGGGCCATAGCCAGTTAAAATGGCAGGATATAACGAGCTGGCCAAATTACAGGCTGGGCCGGCAATCCTGGTCGTGCAAAAAAACCAACAACCCTGCACATACATCCGCTGAGTAAATGCCTGATCCTCATGGTGTAACCCTTGTCCTTCTTCCCTCCAGCCCCACCCTGTTGTTTGTAACCCCCACTCATTGTGTTACATGTAATTCTGCAGGGCAGGGAAGGTGCTGTTCTGTTTGTTCTGGAAAGAGCTTAGCGTGCTTTGGATCACCATGGTTGAGACTTTCAAGACTGACTAGGGGACTTAGACACAACTCCTATTCATTTCAGTGGCGTCCTGGGGTTGAATCCCCTAGGTTGGCTTTCATAGATTCTAAGGCCAGAAGGGACCATTGTGATTGTCTAGACTGCCCTCCTGCAGACCCCAGGCCGGAGAACTGCCCCACAATAATCCCTAGAGCAGAGCTTTTGGAAAAACATCCCATCTGGATTGAAAAATGGTCAGTGACGGAGCATCCACCACAGCCTTGGGTAAACGGTTCCAGTGGTTATTGACTCTCACGGTTAAAAATTGACCCCTTATCTCCAGTCTGAATTTGTCTCACTTCCACTGCCAGCCATTGGATCATATTGCAATAGGACCACAGAGTGACGAACACCTCGGGAATGGAGGTTGTTCGTAACTCTGAAATGTTCGTAACGCTGAACAAAACATTCTGGTTCTTTCAAAAGTTTGCAACTGAACGTTGACTTAATACGGCTGTGAAACGTTACTATGCCGAAGGAAAATGCTGCTTATAACCACCTTAATGTAAATGAAACAAGCACAGACGCAGGTTTCTTATAGTGCCAAATCTTTGTTTTAAATTTTCCCTTTTTTTTGTAGTTTACGTTTAACCCACTACTGGGTTGCACTGTGTTTGCTTTCTTTTTTTCGTCTCTGCTGCCTGATTGCATACTTCCGGTTCCAAATGAGGTGTGTGGTTGACCGGTCAGTTCGTAACTCTGGTGTTTGTAACTCTGAGGTTCTGCTGTATATCTTTCTCTGACAGACTGAAGAGCCCATAATTAAACGTTTATTCCCCATGTAAGTACTTATAGACTGTAATCTAGTCACCCCTTCTCTTTGGTAAAATAACTAGATTGAACTCCTTGAGTCTGTCACTATATGGCATGTTTTCTAATCCTCTAATCATTCTCATGGCTCTTCTCTGAATCTTCTCCAATTTATCAACCTCTGTCTTAGACTGAATAGCTTTGCAATCGGCACCAGCTCTCATTTTGATGATTTATTTTCTCAGGCTGAGCTTTACAAACAGGCAGGCGGCTGGTTTTACATCTCTCTGGAAGATTACTGCTTTTAACAGTATAGCTGCCCCTGCAGGGACTCTGGGTCCCTCGCTCAATGGGGATTCAGAGGAAAGAGTGTCCTCTAGTTATTCTACTTTCTGCAGAGCCTAATGTGATCATTTGCACCTGTGCAGAGGGGGTGGGAAATGCTGCCAAATCAAAAGTATTTGCACATGTGTAAATGATGATGCAAGGTTTGCAGAACCCAATCCCTAGAATTTTCCTCAGAGCACTCCCATCAGCGCCAGCCCAACAGTGCTCAGCTTAAGACTATTGACAGCACCATCATGTGAAGAGCAGAGAGCAATGTGGCGGGGGTTGGGAGCCGTGCAGAAGCCAAGCCCTTAGCTCTGGGGCAGGGAAGAGGGCAAATTGGTCATTCACTAGCAATGATTCAGCAAAAGCAAAAGGCCCCGCTTCGCACTGATGCCAAAGTTTTCCGATCTGGCCTCAGTTGATTGAGTTCACTCATTCATCACAAGGCCCCGAAACGGTGAATGGAACCAGCAGCATCCACATTGCAGACTCAATCCCGGCCACGGCTTAGTGTTATACCAATAAAATAAAAACCAGCAGGATCTTATTAAACGGGAAAAGGCAAAATACCACATTTATTGTGAATACAGAAAGAATCATAGTAAGCAGTTAGTTATAGCTATAACATTCCATTCAGTTTCATATTTATTCACACATTCATTCATACACACACACACACACACACACACACACACACACACACACAGGTTCTGTAAGGTTGCTATCATAGTTACTAGCCTTAGAGTTGCTCATGCCAAGCCACTGGCCAGGTGGCTTGGACATGAGGAGGGAGCAGGGCCTTGTCAGATGCTCATCTGATGCTCCTGGAAGTTGGTTCACAGAATCAGACCCCAAAGTTCTCACTTTCTAGAGTCTATTTTTATAGGAATTTCTTCCTATGCCAGTCTATGGGAATTGCTTCATCAAGCTGTTGCTGAATCAATCAGCAGATGGCACATTCCTGACGGCTCCGTGCTGCCAGATGTTATCTTGTTCTTTGGTTCTCCCATTCTTGAGGCTGTTGGGTGGATTCCAGTCTGCCCTCTGGGGGTCCTCTGGTTATTTCCACTTGACGCCTCCTTCAGCTGATGGACACTGGATTCTTAGGCTGGCACCTCCCTGATCATTCAGTTATTATCCACACCAAGCATCCATCCACATACATCCTCTATCTCTATTTTAATCACAATTGTTAACAAAGCGAGATGAATACAACAAAAGGGCGGGGAGTCTCTGGGTGCTGTTTCTGTTGTTACAGAGTATTGCTTTGAGTCTCTCTCTGTGTAAGTAGTTGTTGTTACCAAGAATTGCTTTGAGAACAGACTCTGTCTTAAAATGTACTAACACAATTAGCAGCTTGCAATTTTCACACATAGAGGGAGAGAAACAGTACCAAAAACCAAGAGACCTCTTAATTAGTAATACCCTGGAATTTAAACTATGGGGAATCAAACTCATTTCTGAGTTTAATATAGAACTTCTTTAATATGATCCAACATTAGGACAGACCACAGCCATTGGAAGAAACACAGAGTAACCGAAAATCCTGCGCGGGTTGGAGGTTGGGTTAAGAACAACCAAACTCATATGGAAAAAATCAAAATCTTCCCTGCCAACCTTTTGTCCAGGTTTGGAACCCAACTTGGGCCAAAAGTTTATTGCATTCAGGTTTCTGGCCAGGATCAAAAACATAGGTACCAGAAACCTCCCCTATTCTAGTGTGACCTCCTGCCCAGCTTTACAAACCTAAGCGGTTTGGAGAGTTCAGAGAAGCAGCCAGAGTTTAGGTGGTGGATTCAGATTAAAGCAGAATTCCCAACCTCTTGGAGATTTGCCCCACTTTAATAAGGTGATTGGTTGCACAATCATTAATTTATTTAATGCAGACATCTCAATGGTGCCTGCCAGTGGGAGCGCTGTACATGGCTCACTGAGTCTTGTTCTTGCCCCTGGGGTGGAAAGGAGAACATTGATTCCCTTCAGATTTTGGTGATTTGGTTAAAAAAAAAACAAGAAAAAAACCGGGATAGTGAAAAGCCAAAGAGGAGCTGTTAGAGGTCAGTCTTGCATTAATGATGCCTTCTACACAGCCAGCAGCGCAAACTGCTAAGTCTCAAACACAGTGTTTTGGTTCTCCCTGCTCAGGCCCTCAAACACTAGATACTCTGTTTCCAGCGGAAGGAGCTGTCTGCCACTCCCCCCTCCCCACTTTGATTTTTTTTTTTTAACCAGTGTAATTTACCAACTCCCAGGAAAGCCTTGGCTAATGAAATAGTTGGATTCCTCCAGCTGACACCCCCATTACCCATCCACCATGCTGTGGTCTCTGTATTCCCGCCTGCCACGGAAAATGGGCCGGGCGGTTAATGTGCTCTGGCTGGGTAAACAGTGAAACTGAACATACGCGAATGTCTGAACGCCCCTAGTGCCTGCAGCATGACCGTTTGCTCCAGGGGGACGTGTCTGTACAACTACCCAGGCCTGGACGCTGATGCTGTTGCAGACAGGAGAACCCAGGTAGCCGTGATGAGCAGCGGTTGGCTGTATCCGTCGCAGAAGGAGGGCCTGGATCCCTGACTTGTGCCTCACATTATGGGGACTCATTGCCTCTGGTGCAGACTGTTGTGTGACTTGTCTCCAGCCCAGAGGTTTCCTAGGAGGGGTGTTTCTCTTGTTGTTCTCCTCACCCCGCGTGGAGTAGTGTTTGTTTTTAAAATGATTGTCGTTTAGGGGATGGCTACATTGTGATCTCAGAGCCTGGGGCAGCTCGCTCAGGTTTGTGGGGCTCAGGCTGCGGGACGATAAAATGACATTTGGGCTCACCTGGAGCCCAGGCTCTGAGATCCTGTGAGAGGGGAGGGCTACAGTCTGAGCATCTACACTGCAATTTTATACCCCTATAGCCTGATCCCCAGGAGCCCAAGTCAGCTGAGCCGAGCCAGGCCAGCCGCGGGGCTTGTATTGCAGTGTAGAGGTACCCTATGTGTCACGGAGTGTCCCGCTGATCAGAAGAGTCTTTGGGGCACAATAAACAGAAGCCCCAGTTTGTGTGTCTGTAACACAGACTAAGAGCATGTGGGGTTTTGTCCCCTCCTAGTCATCGGTTCACACTTGCGGTTTGCGAGTCTACTCCTGCTTCCACCGACTAGCTCTGCAGTGCTAAAATCATGAGATTCTCCTGCTTGTGGAAAAGCTCGTGGGTTTGAGGCCTGCTGTTGGCCCGAGTCAGACTGGTTATCTCGCTGTACCATATGTTTATTTAGCTCATAATGTTCTGCAGAGACCAGCTTACTTCTGGGTTGGATTTAATTCAAACTAGACCCTATAATTGTGCAGAACTGGACGCCACGTTCTACTGCAGTACTGGAGAGCAACGCCCTGCCAAAAGCACCACAAATGGGCCCGTGGTACTTGATGATGAATTGAGACCAGTGGCTACTCTGAGCCAGAACTATGCAATGGACTTCCTTCCCCCCCCCCCCGCCCATTCCCAAAATCCCTTCATTGGCTCTTTGGGAAGCGATAAAACCGGAGCAGGACTGGGAAGAGAACCCCTCCCCTGGGCCCCGATGGCAGTAGGAGTTGGAGGTTGAAGAAGTGCCTCTCTTGATCAAGCCCCAATAGTGAGTGTTTTCCAAGCTGTGCCGGGAGACGTGATTGTAAAAAACCTTTGTCATTAAGTCATCTACTTTAGCCCTCAATGGCCAGTTCCCTTCAGCACCTCTGTAACAGTGGCAATGCCTTGAAACGTGTGTGCTAGGCGGCTGTATGACTGGTTGATCGTTTGTTAGGCACATACCCATTAAATGGTGTGTGTGAACCACGTGGAAATTTTGCAGGGACGTATAAATAGACAGACCCCAGAATTAAGGTAAATGAAATAGAAAATGTATTGGAAGCTTCCAACACATTATTCAGCCAAAAATGATCTGAGATTTATTTCATATGTACAACTAATATACTTCATCTATATACAGCATGTACCCACCACGGTCTCCTTTTACTGCTAAGAGCTCACTATATAGCTGTACTCTTATCTTTAATAGTGCATGGTTTTAAAGACAGCGCCTCAAATCCCCCCAATAAGTAACATTAACACTCCATTATAGTCCGTATTACCAGGGCATAGCTAAACATCTCTTACTTCATAAGGCAGATTCAGGAACCAGCGCCAAAGGCTTATGAGCATTTCATGGCTTAGTTATTTCCCACAGATGGAAGGGGTGGTCAGGAGCTTGGGGTGGGGGACTGGCTGGACCACGTGCTCCCTGCTGATGCTCTGCAGCCTTTGGGGGCTTGATAACAGCAGGTCACCAGTGATGAGCATGGTAGCTATCCTGAGCTATGTCCCTTGTGGGTTTTTGACCATGTCCTTGCCGTTTGACACCATCTGATATTTGAGAAAGTCTCTGGCGAGAAGCTCAAGGGTGCTGGAACAATGTTTATAGTGGGGGTGTTGAGAGCCATTGAACCAAACTTTAAACCCTGGATATAATGGAAACCACTTCAAGCCAGGGGGTGCGGTAGCACCCCTGCCCCCCTAGTTCCAGCACCTATGTAGAAGGTAGGGCTGGGATGGTGCAAGTGACAAGAGGTCTGTGTGCTTTGATGGCTGGAATTATAGAATCATAGAATATCAGGGTTGGAAGGGACCTCAGGAGGTCATCTAGTCCAACCCCCTGCTCAAAGCAGGACCAATCCCCAATTTTTGCCCCAGATCCCTAAATGGCCCCCTCAAGGATTGAGCTCACAACCCTGGGTTTAGCAGGACAATGCTCAAACCACTGAGTTATCCCTCCCCCCATCATCACAGACGAACAAAAATTGATTAGATCGCCTAGGCCATGCCCAAAAAAGGGAGGGAACGGCACGTTGGGATTGCGGTGCTCTGGCAGAGCTGTCTGGCAGAGCCTCCCACTGTGCCTGTTTGTACTATGCCACCGATAATTTGCAGCCGAGTAGACAGAAAACGGGTAAAGGATGGGGGTAAGATGGAAGACTGACTGAGTGGTGAAGTTAGCAAAGGCTACCAAGCCCAGCCTATCTGGTGAAGGCATCATTGACAAGGGGACTGGGTTTTCTAAGGCAACCCAGGGTTCAGGGTGTGTTATGTCTGTGTCTGAACCACACAGGAGATGAGTCGGCTACATCTCCCGCCGGGGAGACACAGGGCTGTAGCCCAGTGTGCAGCAGTGCAGGCCTGGAGCTGTAGACATTCTGCGTTCATGCCTTTATAGGGATCAAGATGTTAGGCGTTATCCACAATGTAACAACCAACACCAGCACAAAAAGAAGTCTAAAACAGAATCAAAGTCTAAGTCTCAGGGACAATTTAGCAGCTTGACATTAGCCGCAGTACCTCCTCTGGGGCACAGGAGGGCGCTCTGAGATTAAAGCAGAGGGTCCATTGTGGCACAATTGCAGAGGTGTTATAGGGCGACTAACCCTTAACACAAGACTCTTAAGCTTCACACCTTTCGGTCCTGGATCTCAGGCACCTTTGTCCTCTCTCCTCCTTCCCTGGATGTTCAGTGCCCCCAGCCCAGCTTACTTTCCGAGGACACTTTTCACACCTGCCCATGGCTCCTCCAGCAGCAAACAGTGCAGTCGCTAGCCCTGCTGGGGAAACAAGTCTGTGAACGTTGCCACCCAACGGCATTCCAGTTTGTTGTTGCCATCTTCCAGCCAGGTCTAGGGTTGCCAACCCTCCAGGGTTGTCCTGGACTCTCCAGGAATTAAAGATTCACCTTTAATTAAAAGATTATGTCGTGGGATGAAACCTCCAGGAATACGTCCAACCAAAATTGGCAGCCTTAGCGAGGTCTCATACCCACCAACCAGCCTGTTCTCTCACATGGTCACATCTTCTCCAAAGCCCCTTTCTGTGCCCCTCCCACACTCATTTCAAACTCCCCCCCCCAACGCCATAAAGTAGAAGTCCCACCGAGGGGCTTAGTACCTGTGATTGCAGTATCTGAATACCATCTGGTCCATAGTCATTCGGTATTTTCCCTTTTGCCAGCCTCTGCATCCCCCATCAAAGCCTTTTAGGTCTCTCCTCATTTGTAATCTCCCCTACCCCAGCCCCTTTATATACTCTGACCTTGAAGCCCTCAATGCATCCAGCCCAGAAGGGTTAAACCGGCCCCTTTCAGGACCCCTCAGTGCTACTGCATAGCCGGTCAGCAGAGTCGTTTGATGCCAAGCGGTACCTCCCCCGTAGGAGCAGAGTGCATCCTACCTGCGTGGTCCTCTCCACCCCAGTGCACTGAACCTGAGGCCTCTGGCACAGCAAAGCAGGGCACTGACTCCAGAAATCCTACTGCAGCCTCATTGAAATGCACCATTGGGATAAACACAATGACTCTGAGCACTGACATCCAAGAGGATGAACTCCCTTGACGGGATCCAAGCCATGAAAGTCTGAACTTTGTTAAACAAGCCACAGCCTAGGGTCACCTGGATACATTCCCAGTTTCACTGCTGCTCTACCAATCGGCTGAGCAGCCAGCCTGAAAGCTGCCAATGTGGAGATATTTAGCTGGGGAGAGTTGATTGTTCCCCAAACCCTTTCCCTTCCTTCCAGAAAGCCTCCCCATTGCTAGCTGAGATCACTGGACACCAGAAGACTGAGGAGTTGCCCCGGTTCCTTTTGCTTTGTGGCTCCCCACTATCAAAAGTCTCCTGTGCCAGCAGCCATCAACTTCCAGCTGACAGGGACAAAATGGATACAATTCCCCTTGGAACACACAACAACGCATGCAGCTACCTTAGGGTGACCAGATGTCCTGATTTTATAGGGACAGTCCTGATTTTTGGGTCTTTTTCTTATATAGGCTCCTATTACCCCCCACCTCCTGTCCCGATTTTTCACACTTGCTGTCTGGTCACCCTAAGCTACCTAGCTATCCATAGGAGATGGTGTAGCAAAGTGAAACAGCTGAACTTAGAGGAGAGAGAGAAAATCTCTACACTACAGGGACTAGACCAGCATAGGTGCTAGAATTAGAGGCCGGTGGGGTGCTGCAGCACCCCCTGGCTTGAAGTGGTTTCCATTATATCCAGGGTTTAGAGTCTGGTTCAATGGCTCTCAGCACCCCCATTATACAAAGTGTTCCAGCCCCCCTGTATACCAGCATAGCCATGTCAGCATAACCCTGTAGTGTAGACAGTCTACACTGACAGAACTCTACCTCCCCGAATGATGGCAGCTATGTTGACTGAAGCATTCTTCTGTTGAGCTGTTGTTACACTGGGGCTAGTCTGGCATAGCTACGTCGGTCAGGCGTGTGGATTTTTCACTCCCCCCTCGCCCCGATCGCCGTCGCTATGTTGACCGAGGCAGAGAGCAGAATCGAACCAGCATGCACTGGGCCTAATTCTACCCCGTGCAACAAAATGCAAATAATGCCTATAACAAACAGATTACATGTCAGATTTCATTGCAAAGGTGCTGCTTTCTCGCACCCTGCTCCTTGCCAGGACTCTGCAGCCTGGATTCCAGAACCATGTCTCCACTGGACCCATTGGCAAACAGTCATTTTATTGCCAAAGGGCAAGGTGCAGTGAGTGTTGTCTCCTGGACTCTTCCTCGCAGGCCCACAGGACGTGTCTCTGGCTGGGCCATGTGGGAGTGTCTAGGTTCCGTGTCGTCCTTCTATGGCCTGCCGTCTGAAGTACCGGATGGCAGAGAGGGTGCCGACGTTTGCCAGTAACACTGGAAAAGACCCCAACACATTTCCAAAATGAAGCTGTAGGATTATTCCAAAGCCCTGGTTTCAGGTCTAGTCTGAGCAAACAGTTTTCTGGAGCAGAGTTTCAGAACACGAATCTCTGCATATGATTGCCTTTTTGCTGCAGAGCAACCATGGGTTGTTCATGCTGGTGTCTCTCCTTGTCACAGCTAATGAACAATTTCTCTGCACAAGTATGGCACTTTTCATCTCCGGATTGCACAGCCCATTGCAAAAATGAATGAATTTAGCCTCACAAACCCCCTTTAACGTAGATAATATCATCACACCCACTTCCCAGATGGGGAAACTGAGGAACAGAACAGCGCGGTGACTCACCCAGTGGACACAGGTGTTATGTTGGCCCCACTGCACGGGGTGAATTTCAACCCTAGTGAGTTAGTGGCAGAGGTTGGCATGGAACCCCAGGACTCCTGATTTCTCACCCTCTGCTCTAACCACCTGGCGGAAATGTTCCCAGCTAATTAACCCTTTGGGGTCTTGTGTCCAGTTCCACCTCTCTGTGCCAGCAGACCATAGCAGTGTCCATCCCTTCCAACGCCAGATTTCCCTGGGAGCTCGGCATGCCCAGGCTAGCTTGGGAGGCAGATGTTTCCCCATGCATGCTTTGTCACCTTAGGGAACACTGAAGAGGTTAAGCAATAAGACATGATAGGATGTGGTGATATTATCATTGTCCGGATACAGGACAGGATTAATCAGAACTAAAGGAATTCTCCTCCTGCTTCAAACTATAATTAAAGTCAGCCGCAGCTACGCTGGAGTAAAAGCAGTGAGAGATAGGAATCAGGCCCTTCCTGGGTGAGAGAGAACGCTAGAAGCAGTTGGGGACGGACAGAACATTTCAGAAAGCAGGAAAAGGCCCTTCTACAGTGGAGAGAGATTCTGCTCCAACCTGTCCGCTCTGCCTAGCGTGAGGATGTAACCTGTCGGTTAACCTTCCGACATTATCTAAAGTTAAATCCCCCCCCACCCCCTGCAAATCCCCCATGCATCTCCCCCTCCCCTTTATGGAAAGCACTTCTCCTCTCCCGCAGGGTCATCCTACATACCAGTCTTCCATGCATCCGGAGCCTGCAGATCAGATGTCTTCACGGCCCAGGAGGCAAAGGCAACAAAGACGAGGCACATGTCCTCCTGCGTGAGAGCTAGGGGAAGGTGGGGCCTTTCTGCGGGAAGAACAACCTGAAGCTAAGGGTCAAACGGTACTAATAATACTCCTGTTACATTGGTCATTTCAGCCGTAAGTCTTTCTGGTGTATTTAAGCCTTACAGTCATTGTCTTTTTCACCAAGCCCCTGCTAAGTTTTTCAAAAGGAAGAGAGAAAGAATCTTTTTGCAATGTTGTACAGCATTCCTCTCCCTATGGGGTCGGCCACAATCCCCTTCTTCTTATAATTTTTGGAGAACATGGGTCCATTTCTGGAAGACACGTCCCCCTAATCTTTTCATTCTACCCAGTTTTAAATAGTTCACCCGGTTTTCAGACTTTGTGGCCAAGCAGAAGCTTAAGAGTTTGAAAGTAGCTTTTAATTTGTGTAGAGAAGTGACGTGCCACTGTGCTAACTGGGAACCTAGCAGGCCTATCTAGCTAAGTTATCTAGCTCCATTTACCGGGGGATATGAGCATCTCAAAGTCTTTAATGGATTTATCCTCACAACACCCCTCTGAGTTTAGGAAGTGTCATTATACCCATTTTACAGCCGGGGAACTAAGGCACAGGGAGACTAAGTGTATGTCTACACCACACACTAAGCCCAGGCTCTGATGCCAGTGGGAACCCATGGCCCCCTTCTCTCCACACACATCAGTCTGACTTGGTTCAGGGAGTGCACAGGATGCTGCTTTTGGGGGCGGGGGGCAGAGCCTGAGTCCCGCTGTGACTCAGGCCTGTTGTGTTGCAGGGTGAACACAGCTCAGGGTACACACCTGAGTCAGAAGGTCTGTGTAGTGTGATATGGATGCGTTAGTGTCACTGTGAGACCTGGCTCCAGCAAGTGCAAATGCAATTTTACACTGCAGTGTTGGCTTAGAAACACTGAGTCTGGGTCCCAAGGCCCTGGGTTGACAATGCAGTGTAGACATACCTTAAGTGACTTGCCCAAGGTCACACAAGAAGTCTGTGGCAGAGCAGGGGACTGAACCCAGGTCTCCTGAGTTGCACGCTAGTACCCTAACCACCAGGCAAGCTTTCCTCTTGGGAAGAGGGTGGTCCAGCAGTACCACCTGTGTGGGGAGTCAGGGGAGACCTGGCTGTGCTGGGTGACCCACAATGCAGTGGTTTCCCGATCTGTACAATGGGGTTAATGAGAAGTACCCATCCTTGTAAAGTGCTTTGAGATCCATGGATGAAAAGCAACATGGAAGAGAACTAAGCATGATTATTAGTTCTATGAGAAGCCTCCGCTCCCCTTGCACTCCATCATGGCCATTTGGAGTCTCGGGGCTGCTCTCCAGGGCTTATGGCAGACACCACTTGGGATCTCTTACTCTGTTGGCTTCCCCATGTTAGCAACCTTCGAGGCATGTTGCAAGAGGGTTGGTTTGTTTGCTTGTTTGATCAGGTTTTTAATTAAAGCCAGTTTTATTAATTAGTTACCACCAAGGCAAAGGGTCTTTTCTCCGGGCAGATAAAGAGCAGAGCTTTGCTGAGTCACCCATGGGGAGGGCTCAAGACGTATTTGTTTGTTTTTAATATTAACGGGGAGGCACCATGGCTTTAAGCACAGTGTAAACTTTTAAATAAATACGGTGGCTGTCCTAATGGGTCAGATTTCCTCTCCTCCAATTCCCAGCCTCTCTCTAAAGCCTCTCTCGCCTACTCACAGTCATAAGCAACGCCTGAGTAACCTTTAGCGGCTCCAGCGGGTGCTTATTAAATTAGCCCTGGGTCTAATGTTCTCCTCGTCTGTTTCTGCACGGCTAAGTGTGGGAAGGTCCCAGTTTGCCTTTCTCTCCTGCCAACATTGCCGAGCCGGTGTGCCTGGGCTGTGACAGGCACAATCATCACGCTATCTTGGTATAGACAGCTTTCCTGACCATTGACCCCTCAAACAGAAATCCAGCCTCAAGCTTCCCCAATTTACCATCGCGTATTGGCACGCAGCAAAGGCAGATTCTGCACTCTGTTGGGCCCTGTCCACAGCTGGGTTGAAACACACTTGTTGCTAGCAGAGTTCTAGCTTGGTTTCCCTGACTAGTGTGGAGAAGGACAGATCAGTTGTCACCAGTCTTTCCACATAGTCTTCCTTCCTGTTCTTAGTGTGCGAGCAAGTTTTAAGTCTTGGAAAAAATGCTTGTGGTGGTGTTAGTTCGGGTTGCATACAGTTTTGTGTACAGGGAGCCAGGACAGTTTGCTTTTCTCTCTGCTCTGGGCTCTGACTAGAGTCAGTTCTGGAGGGATGGTTGCCCCCAGGGAGCTGGGCACTGGTGGTGGGCTGACGGGATTGCCTCCATACTGTTTGTGACCACCTCTGCTCCAGGACTGGTGGATGTGCATTAAAAAAGCAAGTTACACACAGCATATCCCCAGACTCCATGTCACTGAGTTCTCCTTCCCTGGAAAGCTGACTTGCAAGATGCTAACAACTGCTATTGCTCAGCAGAGGAATGCACTAGCGGTGGGAGAACGGGCAACGTCCTCAAGCAGTTTGGGATCAGCTCCCAAACAGCCCTGCCAAAGTCCAAGGCTGATTGGGCAGTGAGGGAACATGGTTAATGCATGACTTGGGTCTCACTATGCATGACCAAGCTATGGCTTAACCATGCCGAGGGATTCCTGGGTTGCAGGCGTATCCGCCAGCACGTTTGACAATGGGACCACAGGCTAATGAAGGGGATGGAACCGTGCGATTAGCATGATTCACAGAACAAAGAACAAGAGGGACAGTGGCACTATCTCTGGGCAGCAGCATCAGGAACTTCAGTGTGTTGGTGCCAAGGTGTGGAGGGCTGGTTCTGGGCACTGGAGAAACTAGTGTAGCTTGTAGCATTGGGGAATTCAGTGCCGTGCTGGGAGCTACAGGCAAACAGAAAACCCAGTGCTGGGTCTGGGCTGTAGCCCCAGAGCAGCGTAGAGGCTGCAGACGGGGTTTGGGGCAGAGGCACTGGGTAGTTCAGGGCCTGGGGAATCCAGCAGTGGTTCTGGGCTGTAGCCCTGAGGACACTATGGCTTCAGTTTCCTATGTAATCAGCGAGCCTGTTTCTAAAAGGGAGCACCACGTTTTTAAACACTGGGGCAGCGAGAAGGGACCAGCCAGGGCCAGGAACAAACGTTTACCTGCTCGTGCAGGGGCCATTCCTAAATCCTCTGGCTTCAGCTGGATTCTCCCATGAGGTGTCAGCTGGAGAAGGGGGAGCCTCTTTATGGAACCTCGTGGTACCGGGACCCCGCGGTTGTGGGGATTGTGTCTGACCAGGTGCATTGGCTTTTGCAGGAGGGATTTCAAAGCCACCATGGCTTTTCTTGCCTCCAAGGCAGGCATGCTCAGGAAGATCGCCCTCCAGCTCTTTCTGCCTCTTACTCCATCCGTAAAGAAATGTTCATAAACCTCGGGGATGGAGATAACACCGCCGGGCTCTCCAGCTGGGCTTGACCCCAGGTCCTCCTGGCTTTCGCCCGGTGATGAAGTTTGCTCCAAGCTGCTGATCCTGTCTGGCTCCACAAAGATGTCTTTGTGGCTTCCTCCCCCACTTCCTTCAGGTTCGTTAAAGAAATATTCGTACATCTCAGGCCCGTACATTTCAGGCACCTCCTGCTCCTTCTTGCAGGGAGACATGGTTGTTTTCTCCACCCCACCCAGGGTTTTCATCTCCCCCTCCTGCTCTTGGGCGTCACAGAAAAAACAGTCATCCATCTCCAGTGAGGTCAGGGTGGTTCTGGCCCCCTCCTGAGAGTCCTCAGCTGCTGAATGATGATGAAACATCCCTCCTAGGAGCCCAGATCTCTGCCTTCCCTGGGCTCCATCTTCAGCATCCCCTCCAAATGCCACCGTGCTTCCAAAACGCAGGGGTTTCCCAGTGGTGCTTTCGCACTCCTCTCTCTGTGACGGAGTGGGTTTGCTGCTCTGATTCAACGACATGTTCTCATGGGTCCCTAAATCAGTTGCTTGCTTTGGCCTTGCACGACTTGTCTTCACTTCCCCTGGGAAGGGCTGCACTGCAGGGCCTTTCACCCCCTTGCTCCTGGGAGCGCTGACGGCCTGACCCCCTAGTGCCAACCCTCGCCCCTCATCCCCCAGCATGCTGCAGGTGGCATGAGCTTCATCCTCACCCTCCGGCCCCCCAAGAGCTGGGTTGGCCACTCTTCCCTCCCCTTTGCTCTCTCGCAGTAGAGCAGAGGGAGTTAAAAACCCTGGAGTCGAGCATTCCAGAGCCACAGCCCCGTGCGACGGTGTCCCCGCGGCTGTGGGCGTTCCCTGGTGCTCATGGCTCTCTCCCCGGTGTACAGGCCCTCTGGGCTGCATGACATCCGGAGAGTCGTCAGGGGAGCCCGGAGCAGTCAAGGCTGGACCTAGACCCAAACACACCCCTGGATTCTTCCCAGCAGGCCGGCTCTCCCCTGGTATTCTGCAACACGTTGGCTGCAGGGGCTCTGCAGATGGATTCTGGGAAATGTCACTGTTTGGGTCTGGCAGCCCAGGCTCTAAGCAGAGAGACCAGTTTGCCTTTTCCTCCACTGGCCTCTCCATCCCCCCTGAAGCAGCCAGCGCTGGGGAGCTCACATCCGCTGCATGAACTGGCCTTTCAGACTCTGTCTTCTCTGGACTGCCTTGTAGATGCTCCCCTGGTAATTCCCCTTTCTGTGGAGCTCCTTCTGGCAGGTAATCATGGGGTACTACGGCCAGACCTGCTCCGCCCTGTACGGCAAATGGGAAGGCCACTGCATGTTCTGTGGCCTGGCCCACTTCCTTGCGGGGGCTGTCCTGGGCCTGGAGAGGCTTCTCCGTGGCATGGCTAGCTGGGTTGGCAGAGCTGGCCCCTGAGAAACAAGGCAGCTGCCTGTCCTGGGCACTGGGCATCAGCGGAGTCTGCTGGGGGGATCCGGGTGTGTCGCTCTCATGCAGAGACCTGCTGCCTGAGCCCAGATCCATTTGGTCCTCGCTGCCCGACAGACCCTCATCCGGGGCCAGGTGCCCAGGCATAGGCCGGGGCGGGGAGGTCTCTCCGGGGACCCAATGTGGAGGGAGGTGTCCTGGGCCAGGAGCTGGCGTGCTGCCTGCCCTCTCTGTGATCAGCCTGGCTGGACGGGGGCTGCCGGCCTCGCCGTCCCCTTGCTCAAGGTCACTGAAGCCCGGCTCGTCCGCCGTGGCCAGGGCAGCCGGGATTAAGTTGCATTCTTCAGAAGCCGAGTAAAACTCTGCCCAGTCCCTGTCATTCAGCTGGATGCTGTACTGGAAATTCTCCATCTCTGCAGTGGCAAAGCAAGGGGGGGATCAGTGAGGACAAGGGTCCTGGGGAGGGGCACCCAGGTACCCACCGAGATGAGGCCACCGTGCCACTCGAGCCTTTTATCTTCAATTAACCCTTTCCCCTCTGGTTCCTTCACTGCCATCCCCATTCTCTTGAGGTTGAAACCAATGGGATGCGAGGACAGATCTTGGCCTATCCATCAGCCTGGCAGGGGCCTCCTCCCCGAAGGCACCTTTGTACATGCAGGAGCATGACAGGGGGCATCACTCCTAGACACATCTAATACCTATGGCAGCCAGGCAGCAGTTAAATAGCGGAGACGATCCTCGGCTTTAACACGCGTAAGCCTTAGCGCCTTCTGCGATGAGCTAGGATCAAATGATCTTAAATGCCATGTAGCTCCAGTTTGGGATTTTCTAATCTCGTCTGCATTAGAATAAGGGGGCACCCTGGGGAGTTCATAGAGCAACTGCCAGAAGCCAGAGGGGCACAGACGAATTTCTGTGCATCTAGGGTGTGGCGGATTCTTACACTGTCTGGCCCATTGCTGAGTGGATCTCAGTGGATCTAAAGTCCTTTCAGGTGCAGACTCCTCTGTGGATTGCACCTGCTCTTTCAATGCATGCCTTTCGCGCCACACGTTTTATCCCTTCTTTATAAGTTGCCTGGACCTCCTTGACCAAGATCCTTGGCTGGGGTAACAGCTCCATTGACTTCAGTTTACACCAGCTGAGGATTTGGCCTCTTGCGCCTCCCCAGAGGCATGACGAGGGGCAACCATGCCACATAAACTCATTCAAGCAGCGGAGGGTTTGCAAAGCCACAGCTGCCTGGGCCCATTTCCTGGGGACAGCTTTTCCCCCGAAGCGGTGGGGAAGCGAGCCGGGTGTCAGAGAGCAGCGAGATACAGCCAGCGTGCAGAGCATGCGAACGCGTCCTACCTGGGGAACAATTTAAGCTGGGGATGGAGCCAGGTACAGAGTGGTGCAGCGAAATCCTCCCAGCGCGACATGGTGCTGTACCCTTGACGGGGACATTGAGGGCCAGACTTCAGAGCGGCTCCATTCACAGGCCGAAAATAGCCCCCAACCTGTCATGCGAAACGCTATACGTGCCAAGGGCTCTCAGAGGGCTGTTCCATAAATAGCTGCCTGCGGAGAGGCTCTGGGCTTGCCAGCCAATGGGTTTCCTTCTTGTAAACACAACAGGGTCCCTTGGCCACCCACAGACACATGGGGCCCTTCCACTCTCAGGGCTGGAGTTACACCCACGTAAGTGTAGGCAGCGCAGGGCACAGGCGCTGGGCACGGGGCACAGAACTCACACAAAGAAGCCAGAGGGCAAGGATGCTCCTAGTCTGGTTTGAATGGCAGATGGACACATCCCATGACAATGACTGAGGCGAATGGCTTCGTAAGTTAGAGGCAGTGAGCTGAGGTTGATTCTGTAGGATGATGGTCCCAAGGGTTATCAAATCCTCAGGCTTCAGAGCATGATCTGTCTATCTAGGGTATTGCTAAGGCACGTAGCAGTGCTAGAAAAGTGCAGATGCACATCAGATCACTTTACATGGTCAGGGACAAATGTCCTCCCCTGACGCACTATCGTACATTGTGACAGCTCCGCAGTTCCTGGCCCTGGCTGCCGACAGAGACGGGGTGCTGGGTTAGACAGCCAAGATACACAAAAGGTAGGTGGGCAAGTGACTTGCCCAGGGCCACCCTGCAGGGCTGTGGCCGAGTGAGGGAGAGAACCTTGCTCTCCTGAGTTGCTCTGCGCGAAACCATGCTGCCTTCTGTTTCATACCCACTATATCCAGAGGCCTCTGCAGAGCCCTGAAACAGACGCCAGCAGCATGGTGCGCATCCCTGCAAGTGCAGGAGCCTTTACTGGCCAGTTCATAAGAACAGCCATACTGGGTCTGACCAATGGTCCATCTAGCCCCGCTGCTCCACGTCCTCTTATATCCCTGGGGAGCAGGATTATCCCAGGGGGTGTTTGGGTTCCAGCAGGCCAGACACCAGAGATGGGCGGCAGAGGCCCTGTTTGAATGCCATGCATCCTGCATAGAGACCCCGAGGAAATTGAGATGGAGGAGTTCAGCACAAGCCTGTCTTGGGGAGTTTTTAACCCCACCTGGTTGACAGGCATATGGCTCCAGAACACACACAGATCCCAGACTTCCTGACACAACATCGCAAACCTGGAGACACACAGCCTGACTAGAAGTTCAGCCAGCTACTCCCTTTTCTTTCTGCTCTTACACTGAACATGGGGAAGAAGCTCCTTCTTGTGGTGCCGTGAGATCACTGCAGGCACACGGCGCAAGGCTGGAAGTTCTCAGCTCACATGATGCGAGGCTCTGAGATTGCTGCCAGACACGGCCCAGTGTGGTGGTGTAAACAGTGACCAGAATTTGCTTCCTTTCTCTGTTCTCTGACGCACGCTGGGGGCTTGTCAAGCAGAGAAAATATGGAAGGAAGGAGGTCGACTGTCTTCTGTCCTTATCTTATTTTTGATCTGGCTACACCCAACCCCTCCCACCCAGCCACCCACTCTCCCATAGACCCAGAAGGGAAATTGATCCGCTTCCTTTTCTTGGCTACAGTAAACTTCCCTTTTCTGACTCCTCCAGCAGCCGGGGGTTCAGTCAGAGAACGCGTCGGACCATGCCTCGCAAACCACAGCACAGAACATGAAAGGGAGGGGCACAGCTAGGCAGAACTGGAAGCCAAGCGTGGGTTGTGGGGCCACGTTGTCAGTGTCGCACTGAAAACCATAGCAGGAGCAATCACACGCTAAACGCAACAGGAACGGCACCTGCCCCACCGCATGTTCATTTAGCTGTCCAGGGCAAAGCCCACATGTCATCAGGGGAAGAGGGGAATTACGTATTGACTAGCAGCTCTTTGGCTTCTCTACACCATGACCATGAGCGAGCAACGCCAGCCTGCAAGGACAAGCCGCCCCAGCCCGCTGCCCGTAAGTCACATGCAGGCTGCAAAGGGGGCATTACGTGACTGTCAAAGGCAGTCCAACAGTTCTAGCTTTAACAGGATGGACCATGTTTCTTTCTGTACGAGACCCTGAAACCCCTCTAAAGCAGCCAGCTCTTTTGGGGGGGTAGGTCAGCAATCAAACCATGGCCCATGCCATAAGGGCTAAACAACTATGGTTGATTGCAACGTATATTGTAATAGTGGCTCGATGGTGCCATCTACTGAGCAAAGGGTTGGAGGACACAGGTCTCCCCAGTAAAGCCCAGACTCCGTGGGGAATTGGGACTTTTGTATGAAGGACGTGGTGTAAATAACTGTAACAGAACCACGTAATTGGAGCTGGGACTGAAGTGAAACGGCAGCTCCAACCTCTCAGCCTGTCAGCGCAGGCCGCAACATGGGACGAAGCCAGAACGAAGGGCACAGACCAATTATTCGCACAGGAAAATTTAAAACTGCGGTGAGATTCCTTTCTTTCGTGTCAGTGACTCTCTAATCTCCATCTCGAGAGTCTGTGTTTCTAGCAGAAAATGATTTTCAGCACTGAAATTGCGGGGGACGCCAAAGTTGTGTTGACTGTGACTTTGGGGCTAGGAGCAGTGATTTTCTTCGAACAAGGTACCTTTGAGGGGTAGGCCCCTCACTCAAGTTTTAGGGGCATTTGGAATCCAAGTCTGGCACCTGAGCGTGTTGGGATTTACCATGAGCAGGATTATACTTGGGACCTTCCGAACTAAGGCCGTGAACCTCTACCGCTGGCGGTAACGAGCTAACTTTCCTAGCTGGAAGCCGTAGCATAGGCCGCATGTCTCCCTGTGAACCAGGCATAGAAGGGGATGCTTAACACGCACTGAACAGTGGGTTAAATTTGCACTGAAACTCAGAGTGAAATTCAGCTGAAACCACCAGTCTGGTTTTACTGGTTTGGGGGCAGGTGGATGGCTGGGAAACATCACCCTAAACCACAGAGATCTGCATTGTTTCTGCCCCAACCCATTAACTGTTTCTGTCTTCTCCTGAAAGTCAGTCCCCGGGCTCTCTTAAGATTCAGCCCATATTCCCGGAAAAGTCCACAGTGGGCTCACTCAAAGGTCAGCCCGCGCTGAGTTAAAATGCAGCCCAAGCTTGCCTGAAACACGGCCAAGCTCCTCCAAAACCTGGCCCGAGTTTCAGGTTGCTAATCCAAATCGCGCTGGGTTTCAGGTTTCCTCCCAAGGCTTTGGCTGAGCTCTACACATAAATACAGCCTCAGGCTGCAGTCCTCACGCCCATTGGCCAGCGTTTCAGGGCGATGGGGCAGCAGCGAGCGCAGGATTCCCTGCCAGCCTGCCTCTAAAGAATGGGCGGGTGGAAACTGGGGTGGGCAGCACACACCAGAGGCCCCAGGCCTGTAGAAGGCCTTAAATATGAGTGGATCCCGGAATCAGAATGGCCTGCTCCTTCCCTGAGCAAGGCCCATTGTTGTCTCCGCCCTAAGGCAATCTGCAAGCTTTCCCTCCCAGCTCCTTCGGCCTCACACGGGTTATGGCAGTGCCAGAGAAGAAAGGAGCTCAGTGCACTTCATCTTGTCCCGCTGCTCGTGGTGCAAAACTAAATGCAATGCTCCAGCTAAAGACCTGTTGAAGGTGCCAGCCATTTTAAGGGCTTTAAGGAGATTCACAGGGTAAAATCCCAGCCCCAATGGAATCAGTGAGAGTTTTGCCATTCACTTCAACTGGGCCAGCATTTCACCCTGGGAATTTAAGGTGTCCTGCCATTTCCACTAGGTGTCACTTAAGGACAGACAGTTAGCCTGTTTCATTGATATTTAACCCCCTCTTGACTTTCAGTCTGATCCTAAACTCAAAGGGGAGGCTTAGGCGACTGGGAGGGAGATATCCGGGTCTTTCCCAACTCTGACTTGGCCAGTTAACATGTGTGTATGCTGCAGGTTTTTCCAGGTTTGCTGTTTGCATTGCAGTGCTGTGAACTGCACAGATGCAAGCCTATAATTGCAGAGAATGACAGAAGGAATGGTGAGGTGAGGGTGCAACTGCCCCGGCTTGACTTTAGGGACATTTAGAGTCATTGCTTTTAAAACATGGGTCACCATTTTTATTTGTCAACTTCATACACGGTTGGATGCTCTTTGACAGTAAGAAAAGGAGTACTTGTGGCACCTTAGAGACTAACCAATTTATTTGAGCATGAGCTTTCGTGAGCTACAGCTCACTTCATCGGATGAAGTGAGCTGTAGCTCACGAAAGCTCATGCTCAAATAAATTGGTTAGTCTCTAAGGTGCCACAAGTACTCCTTTTCTTTTTGCGAATACAGACTAACACGGCTGTTACTCTGAAATTTGACAGTAAGGACCATCTTTTATTGTCTTGTGTTTGTACAGTGCTAGCCTGGGGCTCCTAGACACAAGAGCAATACAAATAGTAAATAATCATAATGAAGACAGAAAAAGAGAACAGAAATTACAACAGACCTTGGGGTCAGAGTGATCCAAATCTTCTGTGTCAGGACAATGTACCATAGCTGTCACCAGAGCTTAACTGAGGACCTTGATTCCCAGAGTGCAGGGTCACATCATGTCTCCATGCTACTGAGACATAACTTGAGTCCCATGCTTGTGTGAGAACTTTCAGACTATACGTTAAACACCATGGGCCTGTCAGCTCTGCATGGACATTAAAGATCCCAGGGCACCTGCCTTGAGTGCAGGGGACTGGACCAGAAGCCCCGAGGTCTCTTCCAGTCTTACAATTCTATGATAAGAGGAAAGATTTGCCCTGGTGTCTTTGGAAAAATCCTTCTTCCTGCCCATACACCTCATTATGCAATGAACCGTGCACTGGTTTCTTCCGCCTTCCCACCCCAGAGGTGGCTGCATTTCAGTGATGTCATATTTATACCCATGAAAAGTGCTGTAGGTGAAAGAAGGCAATAAAAAATTTCAACTATTTTTATTTCCTTTGCATGGGGTTGCTATATCTCGACAACCTCCTGGTATAATAATATCCTTGTAACTCAGCTGTCCATTATATTTTGAGTGTGTGTGTGCGCACACACACATCATGTATACACAAAATACACGCTATAGGTCAAAATGCATGGCTGTAATTTACAAAGCCATGCAGGAGATTTTGGTGCCGGGTTCCACCTCCCATTGGTAGCTTTGAACATCTCAGCCTATCTGTGTATTGCCCAGGTTCATATGTGTTTGTACAGTGTACACACAGTATCTGTGATGTGTATTTCTCAGCCAGTTCTGATCCCCTTGATCGGAAGACCCATGGAGGTTTGTGAGGCCCTTGAGGCAGGCTGCACTGTACACCAGGGTCAAACTCATTCAGTGTAGAGCAGTGCTACTCAAAGTGGTGGTCCGCGGACTGCTGCCGGTCCGCGAGCCATCGGCTGCCGGTCCGCGTGCACATTGGGAAAAAATATTGCCCATCCCGCCCACCAGAGAGCTGGAGAAGTGCTGGTGTAGAGGGCTGAATTCCATGTTAAATTATCTCAGTGGGACAGTGTCTGCACTGATTTCAGAGTAACAGCCGTGTTAGTCTGTATTCGCAAAAAGAAAAGGAGTACTTGTGGCACCTTAGAGACTAACCAATTTATTAGAGCATAAGCTTTCGTGAGCTACAGCTCACTTCATCAGATGCATATCGTGGAAACTGCAGCAGACTTTATATATACACAGAGAATATGAAACAATACCTCCTCCCACCCCACTGTCCTGCTGGTAATAGCTTATCTAAAGTGATCATCAGGTGGGCCATTTCCAGCACAAATCCAGGTTTTCTCACCCTCCACACCCCCCCCCCCCCCGGTGAACTGCTGCTGATGCCATTGGGAGCTTGGCAGACAGATCAAAGGAAGATTCTGGCCTCTATGTAATAACTAAACTCTTAGATATTGTCAGTGTCTTTCTACCGCATCCGGTTTCATTCAGTAGGAAAATAGGCTTGCTTTAGACTCACCATTATCTCTTACCGCTGCTTCTCTCCTTTCTCCATCCTCCCAGTTCCTTCTCTGTCTCTCTTCCTCTTCCCTGTCCATGTCTCCTCCACTCCTTCCTCTTCATTTCCTTCCTTCCAGAAATTCCCAGTCCAGCCAGCCATGGGTTTCATTCCCACTCCTTCCCCTTTCCAGCTGCCAAAAAGGACAGCTCAAAATAGTTCATGTCATCCCTGAAATATCAAAATTGGTTCTGAGAGCTGACACCCCAGTGAGCTCAATGGGCTGCAGGTGAGTTCTCAGTCATTGTTTCAGGCTCTCCGCAGACATAGGCAGATGTCACTCAGTTTATATTTGGAAACTTTTCTTTGTAACCATCAGGGCTAGAAACTTGTGACCACAGGTCACATAAATACATCAAGTGAGCCGGATCCAGCCCACACCCCATATGTTTGACACCCCGACACAGACTGTGTATGCTGGAGTGTTACCAGTGTTGCCGAGTCTCACGATATTGTATGCTTTTATTAAATCCCCAGCATCTGGATTCATGTGATTAGAGAAGAATCTCGGCTATCTTTT
This sequence comes from Lepidochelys olivacea, assembly GCF_965140295.1. Classification (NCBI taxonomy): domain Eukaryota; kingdom Metazoa; phylum Chordata; order Testudines; family Cheloniidae; genus Lepidochelys; species Lepidochelys olivacea. The sequence goes on from NC_140428.1 coordinate 21,556,159, forward strand.
TTTTTCTTTAGGTCAGTTTCTAGCCCTTGTGGTTGAAGAGAAAATCTTGAAAAGTCAGTGCATCCTGAAGACCCAGCAATCAGAAGGCAAATAGGATAAGCCCATTTTTTTAATCTCAGGATTTTTAAGCCAACTCATGATGTTGGGGGCCTGATTTCTGATTTTGAATGCTTGGGGTTGACCATACTGAGTGTGTGTCACCCGCTAACAGCTCCATAGGTGTGCCTGGTTCTTTCAAGGCCGATCAAAGGCACGGCCCTGGTTCTGGGGAGCTAAAAGTCTAAGGTAGCCTAGGTAGGCTAAGGTGAAGGGAGCCATGCCAGGAAATGGGGCAGGGCATGGATGACGGCTAGTGCAGGAAAGACTAGGAGATAAGCTCTTGTGCACTCCCTTCTCCTTACTTCTCTTTCTCCACCTCCTCCTAACAGGAGGGAAGGGAGCCTGGCATTAGGGGTGGGCTGGGGAGCTGGAGCAGAGGTCAGTGCTGGGAGGGTGGCAGAGGGATGGGCACAGTGCATAAGGTCTAGGAGGGAGGATACCTGGCAAGGGCAGGGAGGAGGCTGTGAGATGAGACCGGGGAAGGAGGAGGAGGGAGACCAGGGAGCACAGAGCAGCGCTGAGTTGGCAGATGTTGGAAATAACTACATGGGACCTCTTGGCTGTCCGTGGTGAAGTTGGGACCCCGGCTGTTGCAGGCAGTGGTAGCTGGGATTGCAGCCATGCTGGCTTCCTGCTCTGTCTGGGTTGCTGACTGATTTTTGTTTTAGGTTGAAATGACCTGCCCCACCCCGAACACAAGCTGTTCCACATCTGCAGGATTCAATTAGTCCTTGAAGTCCTAGTAACTCTTCCTTCTCCGCACACAACCCCCTCTCCAAACAATCACATTCCCCGCTGAACAGGGGCAGCGTGGAAGTGTTATTCTAACTCCCCTTGGACCTGCCACCGCACTGATCCGGCCCACCCACTGTCAGCAGCTTCAAAGAGCAGGCGAGAGGTCAGGTTGCAAGCACAGCAGACACCGGGTCGCCCCCTCCTCCCCGTTTCCCTCCTGAAGGGTGCAGGAGCAAGGCGGAGACTCCAGGGCCGGCTGCAGAAATTCAAGCTGGCTTGAATTAAGCCAGCACTAAATGGAAGGATCACTCCACATCAACCCTTCAGACGCTGGGGTTGTGACTCTGTCCAGACAACGGAGGAAACGAATGCTAAGGGTGATAAAGATTTAGACACCCCCCGCCCCGGGCGGTAACACTGCCTGAGTGACTTAGGTCTGGGCTACGCTACCGAGTTAGGTCGATGCAAGGCAGCTTACGTCAACCTAACCATGGAAGTGCCTACACTTCGATTTCGCTCCCGCCCTCCTGTACTGACTTAATAACTCCCCCTCCATGAGTGGCGTAGCATCAAGGTCAACGTAGCGAGGTCCATGCGGTGTTGGTGCAGATGTTGCTTATGTCGCCCATTGCTGGCTTTTCGGAGCCATCCCACGATGCCCCACACTGACAGCACAATTGATACAAGCGCTCCGGGGGCGGACGCCCGCCGCCGACACAAGGAGAAAAGTGCAAACAGGCACAAAGCGATGTAACTGCTGCAGCAGCTGTGGGCTGACGTAAGTTGGTCGACTTAATTTTGTCGTGTGGACATGGCCTTAAATCACCTAAGGTTCATTTTCAAATGTGACTCAGGCCTGGTCTACACCTAAACCTTAGGTCCACCTAGCTACATCGCTCAGGGCAGTCGATTTAACCCTCAGTGTAGCCGCAGCTAGCTGGACAGAAGGATTCTTCCTCCAACCTGGCTACAGCCTCAGTGAGATGGATTAATTACACGGACAGAAACTCCCCTTCTGTTGGTATAGCAAGTGCTCCCATTACAAGCAGACGCGCATGTGTTGTCGACAAACCCTTAGGTACTTAGGAACCTAAATCTCATTGAAAGTAAAGGCTTCCAGGGGCCTTATTCCCTTTTGAATATGGGAATTGGGCTCCTAACTCACATAGGTACTTTTGAAAATGTTACCTCCCGTCTGCAAAGGGTTAAAAAGAAAATCTCCAGACAGTTTTCCGAAGGTGTTGATACATTTCCTTAGTTTGGATACGCAAAAGCCGTACAGGGAACCACAACCAAGAGGAAAAATGACAAACGACCCTTATTGCCTGAGCTTGGGGTTTATTAGGGAGGCTGACGGGGCGAAACTCGGACTAGAGCCGGGCCAGTACCATGAAATTATTCCTCAGCCATTTCACCCGATGTCTAAGGCCTGGTTTATGTTTGGGAGTCAGCCATCTGGGGCCAGGAAGTGATTCTGGTGTAGTGCATTGGTGCAAAGCCCAAGCACAGACAAGGAAACTACTCTTAGTGATCTCACAGTGACACCTAGAGGTTCCAACCAAGATCAGGGCTTTGTTGCGCTAGGTGCTGTACACATACATTGCGACAGACAGTCCCTGCCCTGAAGGGCTTACATTGTAAATAGACAAAGCAGATGAAGGATGGGAGGAGAAATGGAGGTACAGCGAGGGGAAGTGATTTGCCCATGGTTACAAAATAAGGCAGTGATACTACCAAGATTGGAACCCAGCTCTCCACCTCTTAGCCCGGTGCTCTATCCACTGGACCATGCTGTCTCAAGCTACAGCATTAGACTCCTGGGCAGAAGCAGACACAGAAACGGACTTTGCTCTGTGTGTGCAAACAGTCTTTGCACTCAGGTGAAGTACTTTGGCACTCATCGAATCGGGGAACAGAAACAATACCGTGTGACTTACCTGACCAATCAGAAGTACTCAACAAAGCACAAACAGTGAATAGTCAGAGAGAGCAGTTCAAGGTCCATCCACCCATAGTAACATTCAGGAGGTGGGGTGGGGGGGGAGGAGAAATTATACTTTGGAATAACATACATTTCAGGAAAGCATGGTCCAGGCACATAGCTCTGTAAGCAAGAAGAGAAGCCAGGGCTGTTGGATAAATTATTCATTGCAAACTATTGCTAAGTAGGATAATGAGATGAAATTAGCCATGGAGCCTGAACTCCACATTTCAGATTCAGAGCTGGACCCAAACGGGCCCAGAATTCAGGGGGGCTTAGGTTCAAGCCCAAAGATAACATATCATGGGGGTGACAGTCAAGATCATCCTCCTGGTCAGAACTATTGTACTGTGGAACCATCTCCCTAGCAGACTGGACCGAGCACTAGAAAACGTTGCCAGGGGATATTATGTGGGCCAAAACTATAACTGGGTTGAAAACAGAATTAGATAAGTTCATGGGGGTAGGTCCATCAATAAATATTAACCAAGATGGTCAGGGACGCAACCCTATGCTCTGGGTGTCCCAAGCCTCTGACTGTCAGAAGCTGGGACTGGACGACAGGGGGTGGATCATTTGAAATTGCCCCCTTCTGTTCATTCCCTCCGAAGCACCTGGCATTGGCCACTTTCAGAGACAGGATACTGGCTAGATGGACCATTAGTCCGACCAAGTATGTTCTTATATGACAGGGAACAAATCCGCTCTAGACAGGGGATGAAGAACATACCTCCCGCCTTTGCAACCTGGAAGCAGGAGCACCAGAAGCTCCCTAGAAGTGTGTGGGGGCCACTGGGACCCGGACCATGGCTCCCACCCCCACTCCGCCCCTCCCCCTGGGGCCTTGCCCAGGCTCCACCCCTGCTCCCGCCTGAGGCCCCGCCCAGCCTATGCCCTCCCATTTTCCCCTGCCTTAGGGGCGAGCAATGGGGGGAAGAGGACGGAGAGGCGTGAGCAGTGGGCGGGACCTTAGGGGAAGAGGCAGAGTGGGGGCGGGGCCTCAGGGGGGAGGGATGGAGCTTGGGGCCGTGGTCCTGGTCTGGGTGCCGGTGGCCCCCCCCAGCCGCCACCCCTTCTAGGGAGCTTCCAGCACTCCTGGGAGTAGCCTCTCCAAAAGAAACTCACATGCAACCTATGCTCGGTGGAGGAGCTTCTCCAGCTTTACCCTCCACAATTCCACATAGCCAGGCAACCTCTATTCCTCATGTGTTTGCTGATCCATTGAGTAACATGCACTGCACGTGTGTCAGGTGTATGCAATGAGCAGGGATGGGTGTTCAAACCATGGCTCTGTCTGACAGCGCAGAAGGGACTGAGCCATGTGTCCCCCACCCGTTTGCACAGCTCCCTGGCAGTGTGGCCTTGACAATCGCTTAACTGTTCAGCACAAATTTAAATAAGACACCGTTCCATGCAACGTGCACGTTCTTCCCTTTAATTCACTGGGTCTGGCTGCTCCGGCGTGCAATAGCCGCTGGGTACAGAGAGCTTCATACAGTCTCTGATTGGCAAGCAAGCTGCCCATCCTTGGAGCGGAGACTCTTCACACCTTTGTCCAATCCCCTCGTGCACTGCTCGCTGGTTGCTCCATTGCTCTCCAGCCTACCCTCCAGTGGAGGAAAGACACAGCACATAATCATTCTGATTGCGGCCTGCAGCGGTTCAGGGGTCTACAGGAAATGAGACAAGATCTTAGTCTAGCTGGGCGAGCCCACACTCTCATGACTGCCTCAGCTGAGATTGGAGCGGAGAGTGCCAAAGGAATGAATGGGCTGTGGAGACTGAGCTACCTACCCTCTCACCTCCAGCACTGGTCCTTCCGGTCCAGCTGACTGAGGCAGATTGGCAGAGTTGGCGCCCTCTTGCCCATGCTATGCTGAGCCATCAGCCTCCAGGGCTGGCAGCCTGGCACCTCTCACCAGCATTGCATTCGCTTTGTATCTGCACCACATACGCCCACCCACAGTCCACTGCCAGTTCTCACACACAAACACACAGTACACCCTGGGGGCTGGCTAGAGATCAATCCTTGTCCGAGCAGAACCAAACAAACCCCCTCCCCCTCGTCTCTTTATCAGGCTATTGTCTTCTGAGGAAGTACCATTGTTCCATTCTTGAGAAAGAGTGCTTTAGCAAAACTCTTCTACAGCAGCAACTTCTTCCCATCTTCCTGTCTCACCTCCGCGCACTTACACCCAGGCCACATCCGAGGGCTCCTGCCTTCAGTGAAATTCTTTCCTCTCCTTTTAAGGACAGACGCGAGCTATTTATTTCCCCCCTAAACTCTGTAACTTCGGGTGGACGTGGGTGCATATTTGCATGGCAAGAACGTGCGCTTATATTTTTCACGGGACTTTTCTGGGTGCCCCGTGGAGAATTAAGTCCCACCCACGCTGCAAAAACGCTGATGCTTGAGATAGGTTTGGGGAAACTGCTTGGGTGACCACGTTCTACCGGCAAATCCTGGCCTGGGTGGATGGGAGAGAAGACGCTCGGTCACTTCACTGCAGTAGTGCCTTGTGCTCGCAAGAGCATAAAGAAATGGCGGGCTTGGCTCTGAACTATGATGCAGAAGGTAGGAGTGTGACTCCTGGCTCTGCTACAGACTCCTGTGTGACCTTGGTCCAGTCTCTTCCTCTCTGTAAATTGGGGATATAGCAATTCCTTTGTCTATTTAGATCTTGGAGGCTGGGGATGTCTCTTACTGTGTGCGGTGCTGCAAGCACTACCGGATGCTCAGTGCTAACAGTGATCTCTATATTACCTGGAGTTCCTGACAGCTAATCTCTGGTTTGGTCTTGGCAGCTAAATCAGTGCACAGAGAGACAGGTGAGACGTGGTCAACTACTGGAATGAGGGGTGGGGTAGGATGAAAGGCTGGGGAGGAGCAGATTGCCTCCCTATTACAGTTTCTAGATCTCCTATTTTGCTTTGATTTCTCAGGGGTATGCAACCTTTGCCATACTGGATCGGGCCCATCAAAGTCCAGAATCTTGACTTCAGCAGTGACCACTACTTGATCCTTCAGCGGGAGGCAGACACCACCATATCATGCACCTGGCCAGCTGCACAAAATTCCCTGAGGCTCAAGTGAAAAGAAAGGGAGTGTGTGTGGGGGAACCTTCAGGCCTCCCCGAAGCCCCCTCTCCCCCCCCCCATGATCCCAAGTGATATGCAAAGAGCTGTTCTTCCTCAGGATTTTTTGCAAATGAAAGAGCTAGGCCTTGGCTGGCTGCTGCCATACTGTGCTTGCCCATTCAGGCCTGATTGCACTCACCCAGCAGGCTGGCTGCTAGCTGCCCCCCTCCTAAAGTTCAATAGGAAAATAGCAGGCACTCAGCCCTGCTGGAGGGGAAGGAGGAGCCCTGCTCAGGTAGGAAGTCTTGGCTAAACTAATCATCCCGGCAGTGGGGCAGCCTGAGGTAATTGCCCAGGCAGCAGCTTGGGGTTGGGGGAGGCAACGGGTTACAGCAGAGGCTGAAATATATCAGTCAGCAGCCCCTGTTAATGCACCTTTTTATTTTTCCCCTTGGGGATCCCTGCTCAGAAAATCCCTGCAGGGCTCCAGTGCTCCCCCTGCTCTGGCATCTTAACAAGAAGCAGCCACAGGAATCAAACAGAAAAAAAATCACATTAAAAAAAGAAAAGGAAAAGAAAAAAAAAAAGACCCGTGGCATTCATTAAAGGTCATGGGGCCATTCGGAGACTTCCCAATTACCTTGCTCAGAGTGTTGCTAATGTGAGATAATGATGGCGTACGGCCACTAATGAGGCAGGTTAACGAACCCCATAGCCCCCTATTTCCTCCCATCCCCAAGAGGATGGGGAGCATCAGCAGATGAGCCAGAAATAAAATTGCTGCTCTTCAAAGTTTCCCCCACCAATGGCTCATCGGGCGGATGCGGTCCAGGCACGTCCCTTTCCTAGCCACTGGTAGACGAGAGAGCAGGGTGGCCAGCGTCACATCCGCCTGCCTTAACCTGGTGGATCAGACCCCCATTCCACAGCTGGGTGTACAGGAGGTGGCCTGTCTGGGGGAGATTGAGCAAGGCTCAAGCCTATGCTCTTCCTCATTGTAGTCAAGTGCCTTAACCATTCAGCCAGCACCACATTGCAATTCCCCTGCCCTATAATCATAGGACTGGAAGGGACCTCGAGAGGTCATCTAGTCCAGTCCCCTGCACTGAGGCAGGACTAAGTATTTTCTAGACCATCCCTGACAGGTATTTGTCTAACCAGCTCTTAAAAATCTCCAATGGAGATTCCACAACCTTCCTGGGCAATTGATTCCAGTGCTTAACCACTCCGACAGTTAGGAAGTTTTTCCTAATGTCCAACCTAAACTTCCCTTGCTGCAATATAAGTCCATTGCTTCTTGTCCTGTCCTCAGAGGTTAAAGAGAACAATTTTTCTCCCTCCTCCTTGTGACAACCTTTTATGTACTTGAAAACTGTAATCATGTCCCCTCTCAGTCTTCTCTTCTCCAGAATAAACAAATCTCATTTTTTCAATCTTGCCTCAGGGTCATGTTTTCTAGACCATTCATCAGTTTTGTTGCTCTTCTCTGGACTTTCACCAATTTGTCTACCTCTTTCCTGAAATGTGGAGCCCAGAACTGGACACAATAGTCCACCCAAGGCCTAATCAGCATGGATTGATGCACCTCCTGGAGACCCTGCTGGACAATTGTGGGGTGGGGGAGAAGAGAGGCTGGACTCCTCTTTGAGGTTTTTGCTATGAGGAGAAGTTTCAACAAGGCCCGTTCTTCTCCCGCTCCATGAATTACTCCAAGTGATGTCAACAGGATGTCCTTAAACACTGACCATGGTCCCTGCGTTGCTTTGAACAAATCTAGCCCTATTAATGCTTCTTAACTGATTGTAATCAGAAGCTTAAACCTGCCTCCTAATATAGAGTTTACAAATCCCCAGCCCCCGCCCCCCCGGCTCTATTTGGGGCAGCTGTTCCTGAGGAGGGGCACAATCGGCCTTCGTCTCACACCGCCCCCTTTAGCACAGGCCGGATGGCGTCAGCTCTTTCGTGGTGGGAAATAAAGCCTCTCTCAAGCTTTCCCCGGGCAGGGGGAAGGCTCCCATCTTGGAATAGCATTGTCTTCATCTCCCCTTAGACTCAAGCCCCCCTGGGGCTGGCTGTGTGAAAACTTGATTTGTCTGGTAAAACTTTGACTAAAGCAGCCACGCAGGGGTCCTGGGTCAATATTGGTTTTGGGGACAGATGGAAAAAATGTTGAAATGTTCAATTCTATTCGCCCTCTGCTGGGCTGTTTGTCTCTGGCCTCAATGTCGGGGCAGTCTATTAGTGTAAACACCTCTTTGTCTTACAGCTCAGGCCCCAGGCAGGAGGTAGAGAGACAAAACGCTGTACCAGAGATTAAAGTAAGGCCACAAATGGAAAAAAGCCACAGGGTCCCCAGCTCTTTGAATGGGGAGAGGGAGGGAGAAAAAGAAGCAAAAATAAAACAAATGATACTTAAATCCAAAGTCCAGAAAGTGGGGGAAGTTGCCCATCAAGAGCAACAAAAGCTATGGGGAAGGGGGACTGGATAGCTCCGGGGGATTGGTAAGAAGAGGCAGAACTTTTCATTTCTAACAGTCACCCATTCAGGACCAGCCGTGATGGCCCGGTACAAGAGAGGCCTGCTTGGCGGCCCTCTGTGAAATGAGTTCCTGGGTCTCACCCCAGCCCCTACTGGACAATGGCCCGCGTCGCAAACAAAAACCAACCCGCACCATCGCAACTGGCTCCTCGGCTGGTACCCTCAGTAAAGCAGCTGTGGAATGAATGGATGGTTGGTGAATGATCCTCCTACAGCTATGCCAGGCCAGCTGTCTGCCTTGCTGCCCCCCATGTTATACATGTGGAACAGAGGGCTTTGGTTTCCAGGGAACCTTTCCTAGCATGCTAATCCCCGGATCAGAGTGCTTCTGGCCCGAGAAAAACCTCCCCATGTTTCACAAGAGGACATCTCCCATCCATGCATCCCATTGATACATCAGTGACAAATCTCTGTCCAGCGACTAGTACCTCCTGGCTAAGATGGGGTGGGAAGAGGTAGGTGCCAGGTAGCATGCAGAGGGTCAGAGTCACAAAATACCTTGGGCTTAGTAACTTTCGGCCTGGCGGAACTTCTCCGGCTGATACATTCGGGGCAGCCTGCGAGACTGCAAATGCCATCTCGAGATCTGCAGCTTCATCAAGAGCCAGCAGTCAGTAAGGTTCAGCCATGTCACTGTCACCTGCCAGTGTGACCCCACTGACATCAGTGTCGTTATTGTGCCATGAAGCTGGTGAGATGGAGAACAGACCCAGGTCCTCTGTATTTCACAAGCTTCTGCAAAGCTCACAAAGCTTCAGTGTAAACAGGCAGCTGCAAAACTGAGGTCTAGACCATGCAAAGCTCTTGCTTAAGAGAAATCTCCAGAATCTACTTGGCTATTTCCTCAACACAAATGGATCCAGCCTGCATCTCCCATGCTGTTCCTGGGAGGTCGTAGAAGCCTTATCATCTTCCTTTCCCTTTCCCTTTCCTTTTCCCTATCCTGCTATTCACTCAGCCCTTGCAGGTAGTATTTGTAGTGGCATGGAGTTGCATCCCTATGGAGGGCCACCCCAAGCCTCCTCTTCCATTAGGGCATTCTTTTGCCTTTCCACCTCATCACCTGTCCAGCACAAGCAGTCATTTCCAGCTGACGCTATGGTAATGAAAAATGGGGGAGGGGCTAATAAAGATGCAATTGCCCCTCTAGTGTTGCCAACTCTCATGATTTTGTCGTGAGTCTCATGATGATTACTAGTTTCCTTAAAGCCCCAGCTCCTGGGGTCACGTGAATATGGGATGATTTCAGCCTTCGTTCTTAAAGAAAAAGTAAGTTTCTAGCCCCCATGGCTGTGGAGAAAGCTTCAAAAAGTGCACCCTAAAGGCTCAAAAAGCAGAGGGTAAATGAAAAAACACCAATTTTTTTCTTTTTACATACATCTCATGCCTTTAAAGCCAATCTCATGACTTTTGGTGAGCCTGACTCATGAAGTTTGAACATTTGGGGTTGGCAATACTGCATACAGTATGCAAAGCAGGGGCGGTGGAGCCTTCCCAAAAGTATGGGGGGCAGGGCACCCCACCCCCTCCATGGCCCTGCCCCTCCTCTTCCCCCCCGCCAGGCCTGGTCCCCCGTCCAAGTCGGAAGCCGGAGCAGGGCTGGGGGGCCCGAGAGCAGCCCCCGGCCCATATCTCCACACCCCAGGCCCCCACGCCCAAGGCGGGGGGAGGGTCCGCGGCTCCCCACAGCTGCCTGTGTGGCTCTTATTCTGACCCGGCTCCAGCTGCCCGGGCAGCTGTGGGGAGCCATTTCCATCTGCCCTGGGCAGGGGATCCGGAGGGCCGGGCACAGGTCGGGGGCTGCTCTCGGGCCCCGCATCCCAGGCAGGTGGAGGGTCCGCAGCTCCCCACAGCTGCCCAGGTTCCCCAGGCTGCTCTTACTCAAGCCTGCTTCAACTGCCGGCCTGGCTGGGGGGGGGACAGGGGGAAAATGTGGGGCCGGGGCGGGGCCTGTGGCGAAAAGTGGGTGGGCCAGTCCTGTTCACTTTCAAAAAGTGGGACTACGGTGGCCGCTTGGCTCCCCCTGTTCCGGCGCCCCTGGGGCAGAGCCATCCAGAACTAACTGGGGTAGGACGAGGCCTGGCTTGTGACATCCGTCTGCGGCCGGGGCGAGAAGCAGAATCTGTGCTGGCTCAACATGGTTATGCTGTCCCAGGATAGCGAGCTCTGCGCCATTACCTCAAGCAGCTGCTCTTTGAGCTTGAAGAAAAGGAGGACTTGTGGCACCTTAGAGACTAATAAATTTATCTGAGCATGAGCTTTTGTGAGCCTCAGCTTACTTCATCGCATGCATCCGTTGAAGTGAGCTGTAGCTCACGAAAGCTTATGCTCAAATAAATTGGTTCGTCTCTAAGGTGCCACAAGTCCTCCTTTTCTTTGTGCGAGTGCAGACTAACACGGCTGCTACTCTGAAACCTGTCTTTGAGCTTGCATCATTTCAGCCTTTGGGAAAGCACATGATAGAGCAGGGAGCTGTCTGGTAAAGTTACTGCCTGGACAGCCTTTATGAGGGCCGTAAAAGTCCAGTTCCCAGCCACAAGCACACAGGAGCTGCCAACGGCAATTTCGTCAGGAAACCAGAACAGCCAGCACATGACTGGAAGTGAGAGGGTGGCTGGGGCAGCCAGAGCTTTACCAGGAAGACCGAACTCAAAGTGTCAGAGTTATTAATTATCTCCAGCTTTCATCCCTCCCACACTCTGCTAAGGGAAAGAGGTGTCAGGATAAAGCACAGAGGTGTGGGAGAGAGACAAGAGAAAGGAGGTGAAAAGAATAAAGGTGGAGAGGAGAAGAGGGATGGGGAGGGAATGCCGGAGACAGAGGAGAAAAGAGAGAGAGGGACAGGTGAGATATTCATTAATGTTTGTGGGGGTGCTGTTCAGATACTGTGGCATTGTGGGCCTTACAGAGCCACAGAGCTAGCTAGCTTGATCCTGAATTTGCCACCAAACGAGAGCTGCGTGAGATGTTTAGTTACGATAGAGAAGCTCAGAGTATGTTCCCAAAAAGATTTGTTAGGGTCGCGATCCTTTCCAGTGACCGGAGCCCAGTTTCTGCCTCAAGCTCTCTGGTCCTCCCATCTCTCTTGACCCCTAATGCAAATGTGGACTGTCAGCAAATAGCAGTTATATGCAAAACCCATTTCCACTCTCTGGCATAATACAAAACATTTCCTAGCCAATAAATAAATAGATACCTGCAAAGATGAGTCACACCTACATGCAAATCTCTTCCCAAGCCCCAACCCCTCTTTCTCTGGTCCCCAGAATGGGTTGGTAACTGCTCTCTGACAGACACTGAACCAGAACCCTTCACTGTTTTCAGTTGGGAATGTTGCTGTCTACACACGTTTAGATGTCTAAACAGCCATTTGACACTTGTGGCAATGGAAGGGCATGGGAAGGGGGGAGTTGAATAATTTTATTAAGATCATATAAACAAGAGGCTGTTGGAGCGATCAGATGCTGGTGTTTCACACCTTGGGGCAGTGATGCCCTTCAAATTCCCAACGCACTGCCCCTTGTGTAAAGATCAAATCGAGGCCTTTCTCCAGCTGAGAGTTGCAGTACCACCTAGAGTCCCCAGCCAAGATCAGGGCTTCATTGTGCCAGGCGCTGTACAGTGAGAGACAGCCCCTGCCCCCAAAGAACTTACAAAATAAAAAGGCAGGACAGACAACACTTGGGAGGGGAAATTGAAGTGCTGAGACTTGCCCGAGGTTTATAGAGCAAGCTGGGACCAGAGTCAGGATTAGCATCCCTGTCTCCTGACTCTGAGGGCAAAGCTCCTAGGCCAGGAGATGGGGGTAATTAACAAGCCCTTGGTGAGTTTCACAAGAAAAGGGAGGCTTAGCTTTGGTGCCCAGACTTTGCTGGGAGAAAGGTTGGGTCTGTGGGTTCTGTTGCACAGCTGGTCTATGCAGCAAGACCAAACCCTGTCCGGGGGCTGCTGTGCCATGAGCAGCAGCTTTGGTTTTGCAGTGCAGACAAGGCCTTAAACACAGATTTGGTGCCTGGTTCCTGGCCCAGCGCAGACAAGGCCAAAAGACAGGGAAAGAAAATGACTAATTTCTTGCACTGGGCCAAGTCTTCAGCGGTGTAAATCGAGGTTGCTGCCGTGACGCCAGACAAGGGCCTGGCCCACTGCATTTAAAAACAACACGTTCCCTCCAGTCTCTGTCAGCTCCATAGCCCAGACATAAACCTACGGACAGTTGTTTTTCTTTGTAAGCTGGGACAGGCTTCTCCTTAAGCAGAATATAAACAGCTCCTCCCTCGCCTCTGAGTTGTGTGGGGAGTTCAGAGGCTGCCAGTGTGAAAATGTTAATTGCTTTCCAATCAAGTTAATGACCCTGAGATTGCAGCAGCAAACCTGCCTGATTCATTGGTGGGGGTCCCTCTGCACGGAGTCAGAGCATGTTTGCGGGTGGCTGATGCAGATACAAATTTTGTATCCATGCAGGACTCTAGAGGTAGCCACAGCCTCAGACACCGGTTCCCGGAGGCTTTTGTTCCCATATGGATTTCTGTGAATGAGGGGTGAAGAGAGCACCAGGAGGCTCCATCCACATCCTGGAGCTGAGGGGCCCGAAGCACGCTGGCCATCATGACCTGTCGAACACAGGTGTCTCCCAATCTGCATGGAAAAGTTTCGGAGAAACTACTTGAAAGTAGCAATCTGCTGCTGGGTGAATTTCCTCTTTCCCCAGACTGCATTTTTCACATAGCTCCTGAGAGCAGGAGCAGACTCTCCACGCACAAGGGGGGACTGTGTGGAAGACAGCTATTTATATCCCATGGCCTCAACTCATAATAATAAGGGGCCCTTTGTCATGCATTTCTTAAAGAGGCAGGGTGGGTTTTTGTTCTGCTCTGCTCCATGTTAAGAGGAGGGTTAATGGGATACATGTGACTGCTATTACCCCCCACCCTCCCAGGAGTTCTTACAGATATGAGCAAAACTTATTAGTCCTGCCTGCTGCAGTCCGTAGGAGAGGCCCTGGGCACGCCAGACAGGCAGACTCAGTGGTAACGCTTTCCAAGGCACAAATGCCCCTTGGTGTGGCATTTCACCCAGAGGAGATGGGCTGCAAGGCGCCACATCAGCGCTGGTTAGCGGGGTGAGATTAGCACACCCTCCCCCCCTCCCACCAAGGAGCCCTGCTGCGGTTGAAGCAGGGAGCGCGTCCTTCTTTTGAAGTTCCCCTTTCCATTGCACTCTGTGTGCGAGAGAGCCCGCATTGCAGGATCCCTAATTACTGGGGCTGGGGGTGTGGAGCAGGAACTGGGTGGAGCGGGCATCGGAGATGCTGCTGCCAGTCGCCGGGATGAGACGCGTCTGCCTTTTAATCAGATCTACAAAGCCCCTTTGTATGATGCTGCACAGAGCCAGGCGTGGCCCCGCACATGTGAAACGCCTGGTTCAAAGCCCACTGGAGTCAGTGGGAGTCTTTCCATGGACTTCAGTGGCCTTTGGATCAGGCCCTAAATGATTTTTAAAAAGCAACACGCACAAGATCAGTCCAAGACAGACTGTCCCCAGGGTAAACTTAGACCTATGCCCTGCTGCCCCACCTCAGGCCGACATCACCCCTTGGGCTCCTGTTGAGCAGGGTTGCCGGGGCTCAGAACACAGGCTGTGTCTTAGCAGGGCGTGTCTGGCCCCATTAAGGTGACGGAGTAGGACTCAGGAGAGCTGGGTTCAGTCTTGGGCACTGTCATAGATTCCATGTGTGACCTTGGGCAAGATACTTAGGCTGGGATTTTCCAAGCAGCCTAAGGGATTTGGGCACCCACTATCCATTGTGCTTGAGTGGGATTCAGGCACCAGTTAGGTTGAGTGGGATTCAGGCACCAGTCATGCCTCGATCTCTCTGGGCCTTGGTTTCCCAGCTGTGAAGCAGGGATGATAATCCGCCTAGCGCGATGGGGCTCTGCAGGTGCCACTACTAAAATAAGAACGGTGGAGGCTGGAGTGTAGGCAAGGCTTTAGAAGGGGCCCAGCCGAGAGGGTGCTGGGTGTGAGGCCCCTCGGTGTACTTGGTTCTGCCTCAGTGCCTGGAGATGGGCTAGGTGACCCCGCGAGGGCCCCTCCAGCCGTACATTTCTGCGAGGTGCTAAGTAGCTTCAATTCCCATGAGTTTTGCTAGGTGTTGAGGGATGGGTTAATGGCTCAGGGCCCCAGCAGAGTGCTAAGGGCGGCTGTCTTTTGGATGAAGGGGCAAAACCAATGTCCCGACGACTTATGGACATTAAGGATCCCCAGCCGTCTTAAGTTCTTATATGGCCTGTATTCCCAGAGCATCCGAGCACCTCAATCTTTAATATATTTAACACTCCTGTGAGGTAGGGCAGAGATATCACCCTCACTGTACAGATTGGGAACTAAGGCCAGAGACACTCGCCCCCGGCCACACAGGAAGTCTGCAGCAGCTAATCAGGGACTTGAAACGGCATCTACCGTGTCCCTGATTAGCACCCTAACCACTGCGCCACCCTTCCTTTTTCCGGGAAGGAGGTGAGGTGTTGGCCTCAGAGCCCTGATCAGTGGGTGTAGCTGCTCCATAGAAGACTCTCTTGTAGCTTCACTTGGGTACAGGAGTCTTCTTCACTCTTTGCAGTAAACAATCTATCATGCAGAGTTGCTGTATGCTGCTCAATAGCTGCCACCATTCACTTCAGAGGTGGCTGCAGCTCAGGGGAGGAGGGAGAGGATTTCTATACAGAGATAGTGAAGCACTTGGGGGATCCCTCCTGTATTAAGATAAATAGCAGATCATTGTATTGATTATCATTCAAGACACCGGAGACTTGTCTAAAGAAACAGAACAGTCCGTCTGGTGAAACGCCAGGGGCTGTGGAGAAGAGCTTTGGTTTCAAGGAGCAACCCCCTGATCTCTAGACTGGAGGAATTTGGGGCTGGGCTAGAGTATTTCAGGGCTAAATGTGGGTGAGGAGTATGACATCCTTTTGTCTGGGAAGGAAGGGAGAAGGGCCACAAACTACACACCTGTTGCTGAAGTGTAAGGAAAGCAGAGTCCTCAGGTGTCGGTCAGGGGTGGGTCTGACCAGGATAGGGGCTCTGCTGTCTGTGGGGGTTGATACATCCCTGAGCCAGGGGTAGGTTCAAGAGGGCGTTGTGAACCAAGGGGAGGGTGACTTTCCTATACCCCTGGTAAAGTGTGGCACCTCCACTAATCCCCTGCAAAGGTTGTGGGGGAAACTAAAGGAAGAATCTCAGAGCCTGGCTATTAGTATTGTTTGTATGATGGTAGTGTTTAATCAGCCCCAGTCCTGGAGTAGGAGCCCACAGTGCTAGGTGCTGTACAAAGAACAAAGACAGTCCCTGCCCCAAAGAGCTTCCATTTGGAAATTGCACCGATTTGATTGACAGGGCGATGTTAAACTGACTCAGTGTATGCTTGTGTGTGTGGACATTTTTGCACTGATTTAAACCTGGCTTACGTGGGTTTAGTTTGCACGTGTAGATTACTGCAGCCTGGTCTACACAAGGAAGTTAAACCGATTTTTTAACCAATTCAGTTAAACGGCTGCAAGATCGTGTCTACACACACTCTCCTTGGTTTACGGCTGGCGTAGTTTAGTTTGGTTTAGACCCCCTCCCAATTGCCTTCAGCTAAATTGACACAGGCCAGGTTTAGTGGGGAGTGAAGAGCATCCAGGCAGCCCTTTGCCCTGCAATCCACTTTGTATCACAGCTCTTGTGGAGCTAGAGCAGCCTGGCAGGGAGCTGAGTCCTAAGCTCCAGTCAACAACTGCCAACAACAATGGGGAGGCAAGAAAACGCCCTGGAAGGTGCATCTTTCCCACTAAGCTGCGAACCTCACTTGACAAAGCCATGGCACTTAGGGCCCATCAGTCTGCTTCCTCCCCTCCGCCCCGTCTGGCACCCT
This sequence comes from Lepidochelys olivacea, assembly GCF_965140295.1. NCBI lineage: Eukaryota > Metazoa > Chordata > Testudines > Cheloniidae > Lepidochelys > Lepidochelys olivacea. Next base: position 21,572,503 of record NC_140428.1, read on the forward strand.
TTCCCAGGCAGCCCAGAGTTTCTTGCTTACATGTGAATGTTTATCGCTCTCTTATGCCAAGTGTGAAACATTAATTGCTGTTGACACTTGCCGGTCCAGTTTGTTTACAGCCGGGGGGCGGGGGCAAAGGACTGCTAATGCCCAGTGAGGAGGCCAGCTCACAAAACTTTAAGGTCCATGGGATTATTTAGATGCTCACCCACCATTGCCATGTCCGGGTACCTGACCAAATAAATAAACGCTGGCTAGGAGCAGAACTTGGGGCTGTCATGTCAGGCGGCTACCTGCACTGAAGCCCTGCAGAAACCCCCTTTGCTGTGCCGTGTACCCTGCTCTTGTTTGCAGGTTGCTGGGCTTGCAGTGGCAAAGGCAGCAGGATGCTCTGTCCCAGGACTGGCGCATCCTTTGGGCCATGTGACCCAGACCTGGGACCGAGCAGCACCGGTAATGAGTCGTTCCACGAGCAGGCCCACAAAAGGGCATCAGCCCAGAGCAATGGGGTCTGTGTATCTGATTCCGCAATTCCACGGACCTGTCTGCCTTGCCCCTCTGATCTCACCGGCATTCCTGCATGCCTCCAGTCCCTCGCCTACATCCCTTAGCGCACGGTGGCCTTGTCTTCACTAGGACACGTGGTGAAATGGTTCTTACCACACGTTGGCTAACTCACACTAACCCAATTCCCCCCTTACTGTTTACCTTGTCCCTCTAACCGCTGTGAAACCTACAGTCGGCCTTGTCTGCACTAGGATTTTACCCTGGGCGATGTAGCTAGGTCGACCTACGTTTTAGGTTGTAGACCGGACCTCAGCCCCCTCCAGACGCTCTCTAAGGGCCAGCGTATACCTCTGAGCCCTGACAGGCTTCCTGAAGCCAACCCAAAGGCAGCAGTCGATGGACAGCAAACAGCAGAACCCAGACAGCTTGGTCAGCATCCCTCAGGCGACTACAGGGAAACCAGTGGGGTGAAATCTCTTGCTGGCCTAACGAGGCGAGAGCCCCATGGCATCTTTGCACCAGAGGAGAAAGGCAGAGTTTTTGTGAGCCAGTATCATTCCCTCCAGGAGGGGTTGTGTGGGGGGGAACAAAGGAAGAGAGAGAATGAAAATAGCCTGAAAAACACCCACCTTGTGCGTGACTGTCTGCTTTGCAGATGCACTTTAGGTGCCGACTTCCAGAGAACCTGCCGCATCGCACAGCGTTCCTGCAGCGGGACTGCGGGGGCAGCGAAGGGCAGAGGAAGCTTGCAGTGTACCCCTTAAGGGTATGTCTACACAGCAGCGAGGCCTTGCTTCCCAGCTCCGGTAGACACAAGCTAGCTCTGCTCGAGCAAGCATGCTAAAAATAGCGCTATGGCCATGGTGGCACAGGCGGCAGCTTGGGCTAGCCATCCGAGTACAGACCCAGGAGGTCAGCTGGGCTTGTACCCGGGTAGCTGGCCCACGCTGCTGCGGCCGCATTGCTGTTCGTAAAAAGAACAGGAGGACTTGTGGCACCTTAGAGACTAACAAATTTCTTTGAGCATAAGCTTTCGTGAGCTACAGCTCACTTCATCGGATGCATTCAGTGGACAGTACAGTGGGGAGATTTATATACACAGAAAACATGAAACAATGGGTGTTACCATATACACTGTAACCAGAGTGATCAGGTAAGGTGAGCTATTACCAGCAGGAGAGCAGCGGGAGGGCACGGGGGGACGGGACCTCTTGTAGCGATAATGAAGGTGGGCCATTTCCAGCAGTTGACAAGAACATCTGAGGAACAGCCGGGGGGGGGGGGGGGAAATAAACATGGGGAAATAGTTTTACTTTGTGTAATGACCCATCCACTCCCAGTCTTTATTCAAGCCTAAGTTAATTGTATCCAGTTTGCAAATTAATTTCAATTCAGCAGTCTCTTGTTGGAGTCTGTTTCTGAAGTTTTTAGGTCTGTAATCGAGTGACCAGAGAGATTGAAGTGTTTGCCGACTGGTTTTTGAATGTTATAATTCTTGACGTCTGATTTGTGTCCATTTATGCTTTTACGTAGAGACTGTCCAGTTTGGCCAATGTACATGGATGGCAGAGGGGCATTGCTGGCATATGATGGCATATATCACATTGGTAGATGTGCAGGTGAACGAGCCTCTGACAGCGTGGCTGATGTGATTAGGCCCTGTGATGGTGTCCCCTGAATAGATATGTGGGCACAGTTGGCAACGGGCTTTGTTGCAAGGATAGGTTCCTGGGTTAGTGGTTCTGTGGTGTGGTGTGTGGTTGCTGGTGAGCATTTGCTTCCGGTTGGGGGGCTGTCTGTAAGCAAGGACTGTTTGTAGCGCATTAGCTTTGGCAGAACCAGCAAGTGTCTGACTACACACTCCTAAGCTGCAGGGTAGACATACCCTAAAGCACGTGTGGGAGCCAGGAGACCTGGCGTCTAAACCCAACTCTGTAACTTGGCGCCTCAGTTTCCCCCTCTCGAAAACGAGGGTGGTGCTGCCAACCTGCCACCTGGAGCTGCTGCTCTGAGACGTCACTCACTGAGCCCACGTCTGAACTAGAGCGTTTACGGTGGCACAGCTGGACCAAGGCTCTCTCATGTAGCCGCTCCATGCTGACTGGAGAGAGGCCTCCTGTCGACATAATTCACCGCCCCCCCGCCCCGAGCGAGCGGCGGTAGCTATGTTAGAGGGAAAGTGTCTCCCACCGACAGGGTTGTCCGCACCGGTGCTTCTGTCCGTTGCACTTGTCGCTCATGGGGGTGTTTTTTTCACACCCCCGAGTGACTTAAGTTATACCAACAAAAGGGCTAGTGGAGACCTAGCCTGAGACTTCAGATGAAAGGTGTCCTAAAAATGCTACGTGTTAGGAGCAAATACCTAAATAAACGAAGCGTGTGTGTGTGTTTGCATGGAGAGGGGTGTGGGGGACCCCTGGGAAGCAGGGCAACCTTGTAAAGTGATGACGCATGCACAGGGAGTCGGTGGAAGAATGCCAAGGGATCTGGAAAACAGGTTGTCTGGAAATCCACTCTCCTGCTGATGCGGGGCAGCGCACCAGGACTCCTTGCTTCTCTGGCTCCTATTGCCATTGGGTCTAAGCCTGCAGAGAGAGCCTGAATCCGGGCCAACTGCAGAAGCCCGACAAGCCTGATAACAGGAAGGGGTGAAACAATTTTAACAGCCGGTCACCGATGAGATGAGCCTCCTTTCTTCGCAGCAATGGGAACACAGCCGAGGCCCTTCCAGCCCATCTGTGCTTTGAGTGCTGAGATGCTACTACCCAAAGCCTTGAAACCATGACTAAACGACTTCCTTCCCACCATTGTCTGCCAGAGCTGGGCCGGGGATGTCTTTTGCCCTACAGCTTCTCTGCGTAAACCTTCTCTTTGTGGGGTTAACTTTCTGTTTTAGGATTAGCTCATGGCCCATTCTGTGCTCACCAGGTCTGGAAGGAAGCCGGAGTTGGAAGCCGAGAGGATGTAACTTGGCAGATGCTCCTCATCAGCCTGAGGGCTTGTCAGCACATGACAGTGATTCCGGAATAAGGAAGGGTGTGAATGTAAAGAGGAATAGCTAATCTGCAATAACTCCAGGTGTGGTCACTTATTCTGGAACAAGAATGCCTTGTTCTGATTTAGCTTTCTGGATAGCTACTTCCAAAGTGGTTGACAAGCCCTGGATAGCTCTCTCTACTCCGGGGCAATCACTAACAACAATAATCTCTAACAGCAAGTAACAACTTCCCAAGGAGTGGGCAGGGAAAAAATCACATGCTAAATGTCACCACAGTCATTTTGCTCACGTTTCTCCAAGAAACATAGGAAGCTCCACACTGGATCAGACCCATGGTCCATCTAGTCCGGGAGCCTGTCTGTGGACCAAGAAGCTTCAGAGAAAGGTACAAGAAACCCTGCAGTAAACAGTTATGGGATAAACTGCCCCCAGGGAAAGGCTCTTCTTAACTTCTGTTAGATGGGCTCTCTTCAGTCTGCTGTGTGTGTTTAGACTGTAAACACTTGGGAGCAGGGAATCTGTCTCATTCAGAAGATTTAGCACACTTTGGGGCACCACTTGGTGAACAGAAACAACTTGCTTCTGGAGCACCTTCCTCCTAAAGGACCGGAGCAGCCCAATTGCAGCATATGCAGAATATATACACAGGCACCGCTCCACCCACCACTGAAAGGCAGACACCTCTGGGTTGGCCTGTGGTAGCTGTTAACACAGCTATATCCATTTGAATCTGCAGGCGGAAGTTGATGGAAATTGAGGGCTTGTTTTACACTGGGAATTTGCCCCCTTACTAGCCATCTACAGCGAATGCCAGACACTCGGATAGCAGCATCCCAAGATAGACAAGTCAAGCTATGATTTGTGTCTCGGAGGAATGAGGATCCTGTGGTCAAGTCACTGGACTAGGCCTCGGAAGAGCTGGGTTGAATTCCTAGCTCTGCCACACTTGTGCTCAGTGTGTGACCAGTGGGTGAGTCACTGACTCTGCGTTTCCCATCAATACAATGATCATATCCTTCCTTCCTCTGTCTTGTCTATCTAGACTGTAAACTCTTCAGGGCAAGGACGGTGTCTCGCTTGCTGTGTATGTGCACCTCTAGGAGCTACATAATACAAATAATAACTAGGACTAACCCCAATACAACAAGAGCTATAGGGGGGACTATTTTTAACCCGTCTTCCCAAATGCAGCAATCCTCTGATCCTGCTGCCCTGAAGTTCTGCGGACAATAAGTTTTTCCCTTCTGCCTCTGAAGCCAGACGGCCATCATTACTTTTTTGGTTGCTCATTGTTATTTAATGAGGACGTTAAAACACAATGTTCACCCGGTCTGTGCAGTTGACAAGTCTTTAGGGGCTAATGGTGCTGAGAAATACCTGCTCCTATAGGGATATCTTTGATGTATTCGCTTTGGCAACCCTTGCAAACCTTGCCGTGCCAGTGACGTTACTGAGACTGAAAGGGGATGGATCTGGTTTGCTGGGCAACGGTTGGAAGGTAGAAACAGGAGTGAATTGATGGAGATAGGGCGGAGTGTGAGATTCTGGGGAATCCTTCTCCAAGTCCCAGTGCCCCTGTATTTTCCTGGCATTGGGACCTGGAGAAAATGGACAGAAAAATTCCTTCTCCAGTCCCAGACAAGGGTGCCCTGAAAGGTTCTTAATGGAAACAGAGCAGCAGCAAAGGAGGAGCTACTGTTTTGCCATAAGTTTCCATACAAAATGTGCCAGATGTTTCTGATTTATAGCAGATATTTGCTAGGTCATGCAGACTCTCTGATTGCCAGAATAAGAGGAGTCTTCGCTTTCATTTGTCAGTTTCACGTGTGGGCACTGACATATAGTTATAATAATACCTAGCTCTTACATAGCGCTTATCAGTAAATCTCAGAGTGTTTTACATAGGAGGTCAGTATCATTATCCCCATTTTACATTTGGGGAAACTGAGGCCCAGGGCAATGAAGTAACTTGCCCGAAGTCACTCAGCAGGGCCCCCCTGGGTATGTGTTCTGGCTGCTAGCCTGCACTGAAGCCCATGCTACCATACCTCTGCTGCTATTGTACCCTGCTAGCTAAATTAAAGCTAACCTGGGTATGCCCCCCCCCCAGGCTACAATCGCACCTTCCCTTGCAGCGCAGACACACCCCGCTGCCCCATTGAACAACTGGGGATGCTCCCCACTACTGGGGGGAAATGATTCCTGTAGATCCCCTTTCAACAACCTCACCTTTCTTGTGCTCTTGATTAATTGTGGGCCCAAGTTGTGCAAGCACAAATTGCACCTGCAAACAAAAATAAAGGCACCTGCATAAGCCTAGCCCTTAATGTGAGAGGACAGACTTCATGTAAGAGCAGCAGGAAGCTGCACCTTACATTACCAATGGTGCAAGGTGGTGACTCCAATCACCCACTTTAAGGACCCAGGCAGATCTCCCTTGTGTAATCCAAACACCCATTTGCTTGAGGAATGCAGGGTAAGTAATGCAAAAATCAGGCCCTACAGGCCTTTTGAGATCATCTAGTCTGACCCTCCAGCATAACCCAGGCCCACAGCTTTCACCCAGTCATTCCTGCATCTACCTGAATGACCTGGGGGTCAACTGGAGGAGATTTTTTAGAAAGACAGCCAGTTTTGTCATGAGAACTACTCCAGTCTTGCAAGGACCCTAACACACTGCAGGAAGTGGAGGTAGCTGATCATTAACCCTTTCATAGCTGCTGCATACACTGCAAATTATCTCTGGTGGTGGTACTGCAAGGAACTCAAGTGATGCAAGAAACTCTGAAACCTGTCAAGTGGTTAGTATCTCAACCCCCCTGCCCCCCCCCGCCAACTCCCAAGCATCAATGACTGAGCTATGCTTTGTGGAGGGTACCAAGTTGGCTTCTCTCATGTTATTATTTTCATGGCTTGCTAGTTGTGGGCTCTAGCCCTTCCCCGTTATCTGACACAGTAAGAAGCAGGGCAGCCCATTGGTCTTGGCCTTCATTGGTGCCTCCGTTATTTTTCCAGCTGTAAGATTTGGGGTTTTATTTTGTTTTCAGACCTGTTTGGTATTGAGTGGGGTTATTCTCTATGCAAAGCCAGAGTCGCAGGAGCACAGTGCCAGGAGCCAAAGGCAACAACCCGACACGCACCTGAAAATGGAGCAGAAGGGAATGTAGACCAAATGCCTGGAACACGGGCAACCCACACTTCTCTTTTTCTGCATATGCATGCAAACTTCTTCCACTAGATAGGAAAACAGCTGAAAACCTGCTCCAGGCCTGGCAGATCATTGCAGGTGGATGAAAACGGGCTAGCGGGAAAGCGCTGAGTGCTGGGGTCTGCCCCCATTTCATAGCAATGGGCTGTTAACGCTGAAGCCTAATGAAGGACATTTAAAGTGTCACTGTTGTTAGCCATTTCATTGCTGAATATTCTTAGCAAAACATCTCTCTATTTGATCTTGAAGACAAGAGGCTGGGCTAGGATTTGGGTTCAAAGGATTTTGGGTTCAATTCCTAGCACCATCATAGACTCCTTGGGCAAGTCATGCAATCTCTCGGAGCCTAAATTCCCCATCTATTAAAAAAAGGGATAATAGTTTGTCTGTGAAAGACTGCAAGCTCTTGAGGACAGGGACTCTCTCTTAGGGCTTGTCTACGTACACAAGTTACACTGATTTAACTAAAGGTGTAATATAAACTAGCAGGCATAAGCTAAACCGATGTAAGCTACATTTAAGCCAATATGAGTGCCCACGCCCAAATCCTCACCAGTTTAAACCAGTGCAATTTAGTGCATAAACCAGGCTTTGATATGCCTCTGGGCAGCGCCTAGCAGAGTGGGGTCTTGATCACAGCCAGGGTCCTGAGTGATACTGTCCTACAAACAATAAATAAGGACAACAGCATCTGAGGAGTGTTAGGGATTGAGCGCTGGGGTTCAAGAAGAGCATCCTGATACTACTTTTTTTGTTTTTTCCTTTTGCAGACATTAACTCCTGACGCTTGCAATAGCCATGTGCTGTCCTGGGACTCTGTCAGGTGGCACATGCATTTGTATCAAACAGATACAAGTCCCGTCTAGTCTGCTTGGAGTAAGGAGGAAAAGAATTCAATCCATGTCCAACAGCCCCTGAGAAGAACCCCATGGAGATGTTTCGGTGTGACATTGCCAGGTCCTACACTAAATGATCTCAGGGACTCTTTAAGGCCCCACAATCTGGCAGGCTCCTCAGAGGTTTGCTGTGTGAACCAGGGACTCGTCCTCCCCTCCAGGCTGCTGGAAGCCAGGAGGCAGCCATGGTAATTGTGGGGATTAAGCGACGCCTCCCAGCCTACTTCCCGGATCCTTGCAGAAATGGCACCTGGACCATGGTGCTGCTCAGCTGCCTCTGCTTGCCTGCCACTGAGGAATGAGGACCTGTCTTGCAGCACGCCAATTACAATAAATTAGCAACACTTGGGGCTGTGGACTGGGTGGAGCCCCCAGCAGCTGGGTGGAACTCCTGGAGACAATACTGCCTCTATTTGTCCGCCCTTGTGCTTTGTGTCGGAGCCAAGGGCAGGTCCTGATGAGCCATATGTGGCCTTTCAAAACAGCTTCTCCAGGTCAGATCAATGGGTGGAATCGCAAGCCACAGTGAAATACATTCAGCACTGGGCTTGATCCAACATCCACTGACTTCCCTGGCCCACTTTGGTTCAGGCCAGTACAAATCTTATACTATATATAACAGATTGTTGACTCATAGCATGAAGAGTGGTGCTCCATGCAGGGTCTGGAGGTATGGTAATTACTGTCATATTTATAGCTGGTTGAAAGTTGGAACTGCAAACGAGCCTGAACCAAACACCTAGATCTGAACCCCCCAAACTTTGGGGAACATTCAGATATAGCCCCACACATTGTGGGCCATTTTGGTGTGTAAAACCACATCTCTAGTCAGGACCTTGAAGGGAGAAGAGGGCCAAGAAGTGAGGCTGCAGGAATCGGGTTGACTTTCAAGTGAATTTGGGTCATTTATGGTTTCAGGTGGAACTGCACTAGGGTTTGCAGGATTTTTTGAATGTTGGGTTCCTTTAGGAGTCAAGGGGGATCAAATCCACATGGCACTGACCAAAGGTTCCACTGAGCCTTCTGGCTCCACCTAGAATTTCTTCTGTGATTCCTAGGTGCTGCTGAGCCCCGAGTCTGGGGCAGACAGAAGTTCTTATTGCTGACTTCCGGCCTTGAGCAAAGCTATGTCATCAGAAAGAGATGGCATTGACTGAGTGCACTGATAGTTACTTGACGAAAAATATCATGAGTGACGTGGGATTTGCTTTGGACTTGGAGGGATCCCGCATCTTTCCCCTACGAACTTTTGAGCCCCTGTTCCCTCCTGTGCTGGCATTTTGTCACTGTCACCATCAGCACCAACTTCATTTGCAAGAGAAAAGTCACACACGGAGGGAGGCGCTGTTTGGAGGTCTGCGGTGCCTGGTTTTCTATTGGGCCCCTAACAGCCATGTGCAAAAATATGTGTGCAGTCGCATGCTCAGCCACCATCAAAATTCACTCCCACAAAAGCCTAATTTGCTCATGCAGCTGTAGCAACTGGGCGTGCAGGTTAAGTGTACTATCACGCGTGGCCTTCGGCTTCGGCCCTGTCGAACATCAGGCTTGGTATGGCTTTCGTCCATGCTTGCAGGCTGGCCACGGGCCTGCCTTTGTGTACCAGCCACACAGTGATCACCATGCCAACCCACCCCACCTCGGCTTCAGGCTTCGAAGAGTTAAGCAGATAGATTTTTCTTTCAGTGTTCCCACAGAGCTGAGCACAGGTTAGGCAATATCTAGTCAGATGGGGCTGCTGATAAGAGACATACCATAAAATCTGTTAAAGGCTTCTGCATACTTGACTTCTAAAACCAGCCTCCTTCTTCCCCTCACCCCTATATAATTCATTAACCGGAGCGACTGGGCCAAGCCCCAGGATAGATATAAGGTATGGCGGTAAGTCAAGGGGGTGGAGAGTTCCCACACTTGTGGGCTTGTCTGTCTCACAAGGTGAGGGCTGGCCCTCGTAGCAGTCACAATGCAGACTTGAAATTCCATTGCGGGGAATAGCAGGTGCAAAAGAGCCCTGCTGTTAAGCACACAGGTGTATCCCAGCAAGAAGGCAACTGTCCGCCCAAGGCATTGTTGGAAAGGAAATCAACTCCCCGTGGGTTACCCCAGCCAGTCTGCCTGGGAGAAAGAAAGAGAGAAACTTGAGTTCAATAAGTACCTGCTAAAAAGGCACTTTTTACAACCTCCAAGAGCAAAGCATTGGTTGGTTCCCACCCAAAAGCAGCAAGACCTGGGCCCCTAATGAGCTGTGTTTACAATTTCAGAAGAAGCCAGTTGAGGCAGATAGATCCTGTGCGACACCCCCACGCAGGAGTATCTGTTTTCGAGGAATGTTGGCCTCTTAAAGCTCATGCTCAAATAAATTGGTTAGTCTCTAAGGTGCCACAAGTCCTCCTTTTCTTTTTGCGAATACAGACTAACACGGCTGTTACTCTGAAACCTATCCTGAATAATAACTATAGTAATCATATCTCATTGCTTTTCTTGTATTTGAAACTCCACCCCCCCACTTCCAGATCTCAGTATGCTCTACAAACATTCAACCTGTTAGCCTCAAAACCTCTCCGCCGGGGAGTTATTCATTTTTATTACTGTAGCTCCTAGGAACCCCAGTGATGGATCAGAACCCCGTTGTGCTAGGAACTGTACAAACGCAGAACAAAAAGACTCCTCAGCCTCATTTTACAGATGGGGAAACTGAGGCACGGAGTGATTTTTTTTTTTTTAAATGACTTGCCCAAAGTCACCCAACAATTCAGGGCTGGAACAACATTCACCCAAAAGTGCCAGTCCCACCCAGTCCCCCACCCCTCATATAACATCAGTATTAACCGCACACAGATGTAGAAGTGGTGTTTAATACAAGAGATGTGGGGATTAATTCTCTATTGCCTTATGCCTTGTGTCATCATGTGCCCCTGGATGGAAAACATTACCGAATCAAGTTGGATGCAAAGCACCCCCTATGCGGCTGCATCTGTGATCTGGCAAACAAGAAACCCGAGTACCTTTCACAGCTCTGCCATAGAATATCAGAGTTGGAAGGGACCTCAGGAGATCATCTAGTCCAACTCCCTGCTCAAAGCAGGACCAATCCCTGATTTTTTTTGCCCCAGATTCCTGAACGGCCCCCTCAAGGACTGAACTCACAACCCTGGGTTTAGCAGGCCAATGCTCAAACCATTGAGCTATCCCTCCCCCCCTCTGCAGACTTGCTGATCAACGTAAGTATTAAGATCATTATTCTTTTATTAATAATAATAAACATCCCATGGGGCTGCTTTTGTGTTTATGGTTGGCCTTGCAAGCAGGGTTTGGGAGGTAGACTTGGCTAACAGGTCCCAACCTACACTGGCCAAGTGAGGCAACCTCTCCAGCCTCATGGAGATAAGTTACGCCGGACAGGCCTTTGCCTGGCACGGATTGTCGAGAGCATCTGATGCGGTTGTGATCTGATGTGACTGAGGTCTCTTTAAGCTAGGGTGACCAGATAGCAAGTGTGAAAAATCGGGACAGAGGATGGGGGGTAATAGGAACCTATATAAGAAAAAGCCCCAATGTCCCTATAAAATTGGGACATCTGGTCACCCTACTTTAAGCTGGACACCCACAGCTTACTAATTACCTGGTGTCCACCTCATTCCTGAGACCCCCAGGCCAATACTGCGTACACCTGAATATCAACAATGCTCCGTGGTTTTGGCAGGCAGTTTGCTCTTAGGGCGATAGCAGTGCATGGGCAGTCCTGCCCTGTCACAGAACTTCAAACATGCCAGGCCCTTAGAGTACACGGGATGTTTACAGTAAATATCCCTATCAGCTTTACTCTGAAACAGGGCACTTAAGCTTAACCATGGAAAAGTTTGTCATAACAGGGGCTTGTAACAAATATAAATAGACACACACGTGCAAGGACCAGAGGGCCTCAGTTCTGTCTTATGCATATGCTAAAAGTTAAGCACATGCTTAAATGCTTTCTGAACCTACAAGCATATAAGAAAGTACATAAATGCCATCCTAAAAAGGGATGCTTTTGTGAATCGGGGCCAAACTGCAGAGCCAGCAGAGAGGAAAGCCCAGAGTTTATACATTGTTTATTGTCTATGTCCTCAGACGTTTTCCCCTGCTCTAGCTGCTAGCTGCTAAAGCAGCTGTTTTGCAACTTCCGGAGGATGTCAAACCCTTTTCTATTTCTATTTCAAACTCCCAGTCCCCTCCCCACCCCCACATCCCCTCCAATCAAATGCATTTACGGAAAGGTTAATTTTTTGCAGGGAGGAAGATGGTTCAAAGGCTACAGGTTTCCCAGATGTTGTGGCCAAAGATTCTTCTAAAGTGACCAGCGATTTAGATGTCTAGATCGTTGTGGTGCCCTGCTTGAGACAGCTTGAAGGGGCCTGCTTTTCAGAAAGCGCTGAGCATCCACCACTGGAAACATCAAGCCCCATCATGATACTGACCTCTTTTGTGAAGTGCTTTGAGATCTGCTGATGAAAAATGCTACACAAAAGCTGGGTGTTATCACAGTTCTATTTAAGGTGTCTCAGATGAGTCACCCAAAGGCGAAGGCACCTGAAATCCCTAGCCACTTCTGACAGCCTTGGCCACCACGTATCTTCTTTTGCCCAAACACTACAAAGAAGGGAGCAGTATGCAGCAAAAAGTGCTGCAAGAACATCAAAAGCCAGATCCTCAACTGGTGTAAATTGATGCCTCTCTGCTGATTTCAGTGGAATTACACTGATCTACACCAACTGAAGCTTCTGGCCCCAAACCCGGATTTATCATCACTTCAGTTGAATTGGATCGTAGAACAACACAAGTTAGAAGTAAGTAGGGACCTGCGAGAGTGCAGACCGACTCTCAACCGGTGCAGGATGGTTCTGTCCATTCATAGGGCCAGATCCTTGGTTGATGCAAGTGAAGAGCCATGCCGGTTTACTCAATCTGGGGATCTGGCCCCTTGTGTTTTGTCCGGTTTAGTTTTAAATATCACAAGCAATGGAGTTTCCACCCCTGCCCAGGAAGCTCTCCTGATATTCAGTCTAAATCTTCCCTCTTAGCATCAAGCTCTAAGGAACAAGTGGGAGAAGTGTCAGGCAGAGTCTGCCCCCAGCCTTGCACCAGGCCAGCCGGCCATGCCATCTCCTCTGTTTCAGAATGGCAGCATCCCATGCCAATGCTCCGGAAGAGGGGAGATGGGGAGCGTAAGGTGTTGGGCTGAGCCTGGGGCACTTAACAAAGAGTTAAATCTCAGAGAAGTAATCCAGCCAAGAAAAAGATAACGGTGGGTTTGGTTGGCTGGTGTTCCCCCCACACTTCCTCTCCAGCATGACCTTCTCCGCCTACTATTGTTATATTGGCCATAAAGCCAGGAAGGAGCACTCGCAAAGTCAACACCGCTTATCAGACCTCAACTTCGGCAAATATTCGGACAATCACTCCCCTTGTCCTTTCTAACTCGCCTGGGAGCGAGTTAGAAGCCAACAGGCTCAATAAATGTACCTGGACAAAACTTCCCAACAAGGGAGACTTACGCCTCCGCTCTCCCTGAGTCCCACCCACTCTCTAGGCCTGCTGCAGATGCCAACTTAGATGCCCATTGATGGTCCCATCTCAACCTGGCACTAGAGAGGTGCAGCACCAGCTGAATCCTCCCCTTTATCCTCCCTACTTGGAGACCAGCACTGTGGCCCTCAAAGGGGAGGAACCACAGGCCAAAGAGCCTCAGTCAGAGAAAGGGAGGCAGGGGAGTTGCAAGCAGATGGAATTTAGGGGATAAGTGATACAGAAGTGAGGGGAACCCACTCATAAAGAAGAAGGGGCTGGCTGAGCCTCACAGTCTGCTGTAGTTTGCGTAGGGATCTGGATTCTAAAAAATAAAGTGGTGTTAAATTGCAACCTTCTAGCAAGAGTATTTTATGGTTTTTATCTAACGTCTCCGTGCATGTGCTGGGAACACAACAATCCCTAGTGTTGGAGTCTCATAGCTGTTCAGATTAGAGACAGGGCCAGCCCTAGCTCACAAGAACCAAAACCAGAGTGAGACAAAGCAGGCTGCTCCCTTAGACAGAGAGGCACAAATCACCTCACCTTGCTAGGCTGTCTGCAGACTGACTGCTGAAGACCCAGATTGCACACTTCCCTACAGAGCCCCCTAGGCTGCAAGCAGGACCAGGAAGACCCCCGAGAATTTAAAGCTATGGTTTATCATTTTAACACAGTTTTCAATACACCACAAGATTAAACTTCCCCGGCCAGGAGGAAAGTGTAACCCTTGCTAAGGCAGAACGGCTCCATCATCTTCTGATGGCCAGACTCACGTATAGAGGTTATGCTATTGACTCTGAGCTAACAGTGCTGATCTTTTAGGGTAAAGAGTAGACGCAGATGCTTTTGCATCCGGAGGTCCTGGGCTTCATCCCCGCAGATGATCTTCCCTCCCAGGGGGATCATTACACACATATCCTGGCACCGGGCTTGCTCCTGAATGTGGACATTTGTGCTCAGCCCTCCAGCCTATTAGTTACTGTTTATACTAGGAAGGGGAGTAGAGGATGAAGGCATTTGGAGGGTGAGATGGAGCAACTCCAGGGAGGACCTGACGAACAAGGAGGGTGATGTGGAACAGATGCTGGAAAGGATAGGGGAGCCAGTGGAGCCATTTGAAGGACGGAAGGGGGAGACGTGTTTGCAGTTCCTCACAGGGAACCGGATTGGTTTGATGCCAGGTCTGCAGCACAGCGAGGCAGTCACATTCCTGAAGGGAGAGCTTTGCCAGGCAGTGATTTATTTTGCTAAGAGGGCACATTGCACAGAGCAACCTTTACACCACCATGGGAGAAGAGAGTGAGCTTTATGGCTGACGCATGCTGTGTTCACCCAGCCTCTGGGAGGATCAAGACAGACAGCCAGGCACTCTCCTCCCTGCAGCAACACTTCCACGAAGAGTCAGAGTTCCATCTTGACTGCATGTTCTTTGTCTGAGGACACGCCTAGCAGCTGGACAACATGGTCTGCTCCTGGCCAGCAGGCATCTGATTTACAGCTTCACCTGACTGGCGTCAGCGAGAGGGTTGCATGTTCCGGATGAGCCAGCTGTTTGGATTCCAGGGCTCCAGGGAGCTTTGCATAACGTGGTGAGCCTTCCCCTAGCATCTGCCCTGGAAGCCAGGAGGGAAGACATGGCGAGAGAGGGTACATACACTCTGCTGCTCCAGCGGCCTTCCTTTGCTTGCTCCCTGTGAGCAGTGGGATAAATGCACATCTGGAACATCTCAAGCCTGCAAAAGAAAAACCTACGACACAGGAACACAATCTCCCTCCCTGCACAACGCCAGCCCTGCTTGACCTCGTCTCTCCTGTTATCTCAGAGCCCCCATCCTTGCATACTCTCTGTAGAGGGGTTCCGTTCTCTGTGGCTCATGTTTGAACCCCGATTCTCAGGCTTTCCAGACAGGCACACAACTCATCCCCAGGCAGGGTGCATCACTGGGATTGAGTCACAGACTTCTCAGATTGAGACAGACACCCTGGATTTTCCTTTTAAATGGGTAGGATGGTAACACTTGTGAGCAGGGGCCCAGTTTGATTAATGTAGGCCCTCCATCTATGCAGAGCAGCGAGGAGAAATGAGAAATAGTTTGCCAACGACTATGGTTATTTGTCTTTGCAGCTCCTAGTACAATGGGTCCCTAATCGCTTGCTGAGATCCCTACATGCTACTGGAACAAGAATACATACATACCTGATTACCGGTCTCCTGAACCAACCTGTCCCATGGCAGGCACAATTTTAGTCGTAGCCAGTCTTTCGAACTAAGTGGGTTTATTCTCCTTCCTACTGCAAATGTTAAATCCCTACTCTTTTTATACCCCCCCCCCACTTCCTTATACTGAGGTAGTATTTCATAATATATCGCCTCTATATAGAATACATTCATTTTCATCTTCCTTGTGTCTTTACTAATGTGCTCAGGTGTCTCTCTCGTCTTTTGACATCACTGGTTTCCTGCATTCCTGAGGCGTGTAATGACTGACGTGGCAATACAAGACAGGCTTATGGTTTTTGGCTCACGCAGCATTTAGAAACACAAGTTCATCTTTGTTTTTGTTCAGGAAGCACCTAACACAAAGAGGACACACGACAAATAAGGTCGCATAGCAACTCTGGTAGAGCTGGGAACAGAACCCAGTGATCCGACTTCCCAGTTTCCTTACCGGACCACACTCCCCCGGAATGCATAGCAGCTGAAGCCGAAATCTCCACCCCCTTCCCTCAGAGTTTTCACCCAGCTCCTGGTTTTTGTGTCGCCCGCTGTTACCATGATGACACTCCCAGTTAATTTCAGACTGGCTGGCAAAATGGGACTGATGGCCAGGTGTTTGCACATCTGGAATGACATGGGTAAATGTCCTAAAAATGATCAGCTTTGGCGCTTTTCATATATTTGCTGAAACCCCCCCCCGGTTTTTTGGAAAATAAATGCTAGAAACAAAATGCCCAAACAAAAGGCCCAAGGAGCCAGCAAGTCAAGATCAATGTATCTTTGTGACGATTCTCTTGCTATTGTCACTCACTTTATTTGAGCCTCACTTTATTTGAATTGAAAAATGTTCCAAAACGCCATCATCACCTCCTGCATATTAATGACCTCATAACTTGTTGCTGTGGAAACGAGGGTGATAAAAGGCAGGTGCACAAGGTAATGGCAGGGAAGACAAGTGACTGAGAAGGAGAGGAGCATCGTGTGGTCACAGGATGCACCTCTTACCTGCTTTTGAAGTGATGGCGAGCTCTTTAAGGAGCTTGCTATGTAAAAGAGAGAGTTTTGCTTCTTTCACTGGTGGTACAGTCATAAGTGCTGCTGGGGGAGTTGGGTTATGGGGAAAGTCTTTCCAAGACCTTACAAGGCTAAAAATAAAGATCCCACTGGTGGATCAGCCACGCAATTTTTCTGGGGGACGAACATGAGAGGACCAGGAAGGAAGGATGCTGCAGAAAATCTTGCTCATTGAGGCTTTTGCTTCCCAAAGGGCTGCCCCTCTCTTTCTCAGAGGGCATTGTTTGCACCCACAAAATCCAGGTCCAGATTGTACAAGCAGGTGCAAATCAGGACAGTAGAGATCCAAAAATGCTCAAGTTTATGCTCTGGTGCAAATTACACCTGCCCAAAGAAGGGCTGGGTTTCTGCTGTTTGAAACTTTTCACGTTAGTTATTGCCCCCAGTGGCCAGCATCAGTGAAAAGTCCCACTGAAACATTAATGTCCATACACAGCGAAGGTCTTGTCTGAAACACCCACAAAACTCTATTTCTCTGTGTAGACAGCACAGAAGGGCAGGTTAGACCCTGTGGGTATTTGAACATGCTACTTGAGAAGTATCTAGATCCTCCAGGCATGATGCTTAGATCACTAAGACATCCCCTCCAGCACCACTGTGTGCTATTGCTCGAGAGAATATTTTGCATTCACAGAGCAAGTCAGCTGCCAGGTTCCAAACCTCAGTGAAGCCAAAAGAGAACCCAGTTACTAATAATGAAATAAAAGAAGCTACGTGAGCTCGCTTTCCTCCCAGAAATGTTAGCTGGCCACATTTCCATGGGGCCGGACGAGTTGGCCACATTTCCATGGTGCACAAGTCCATGGGGCCGGACGCGTTGCATTCGAGAGCGCTAAAGGAGTTGGCGGCTGTGATTGCAGAGCCATTGGCCATTATCTTGGAAAACTCGTGGCGAACGGGGGAAGTCCCGGATGACTGGAAAAAGGCTAATGTAGTGCCAATCTTTAAAAAAGGGAAGAAGGAGGATCCTGGGAACTACAGGCCAGTCAGCCTCACCTCAGTCCCCGGAAAAATCATGGAGCAGGTCCTCAAGGAATCAATCCTGAAGCACTTACATGAGAGGAAAGTGATCAGGAACAGTCAGCATGGATTCACCAAGGGAAGGTCATGCCTGACTAATCTAATCGCCTTCTATGATGAGATTACTGGTTCTGTGGATGAAGGGAAAGCAGTGGATGTATTGTTTCTTGACTTTAGCAAAGCTTTTAACACGGTCTCCCACAGTATTCTTGTCAGCAAGTTAAAGAAGTATGGGCTGGATGAATGCACTATAAGGTGGGTAGAAAGTTGGCTAGATTGTCGGGCTCAAAGGGTAGTGATCAATGGCTCCATGTCTAGTTGGCAGCCGGTGTCAAGTGGAGTGCCCCAGGGGTCGGTCCTGGGGCCGGTTTTGTTCAATATCTTCATAAATGATCTGGAGGATGGTGTGGATTGCACTCTCAGCAAATTTGCGTATGATACTAAACTGGGAGGAGTGGTGGATACGCTGGAGGGCAGGGATAGGATATAGAGGGACCTAGACAAATTGGAGGTTTGGGCCAAAAGAAATCTGATGAGGTTCAATAAGGATAAGTGCAGGGTCCTGTACTTAGGACGGAAGAACCCAATGCACAGCTACAGACTAGGGGCCGAATGGCTAGGCAGCAGTTCTGCGGAAAAGGACCTAGGGGTGACAGTGGACGAGAAGCTGGATATGAGTCAGCAGTGTGCCCTTGTTGCCAAGAAGGCCAATGGCATTTTGAGATGTATAAGTAGGGGCATAGCGAGCAGATCGAGGGACGTGATCGTTCCCCTCTATTCGACATTGGTGAGGCCTCATCTGGAGTACTGTGTCCAGTTTTGGGCCCCACACTATAAGAAGGATGTGGATAAATTGGAGAGAGTCCAGCGAAGGGCAACAAAAATGATTAGGAGTCTGGAACACATGACTTATGAGGAGAAGCTGAGGGAACTGGGATTGTTTAGTCTGCAGAAGAGAAGAATGAGGGGGGATTTGATAGCTGCTTTCAACTACCTGAGAGGTGGTTCCAGAGAGGATGGTTCTAGACTATTCTCAGTGGTGGAAGAGGACAGGACAAGGAGTAATGGTCTCAAGTTGCAGTGGGGGAGGTTTAGGTTGGATATTAGGAAAAACTTTTTCACTAGGAGGGTGGTGAAACACTGGAATGCGTTACCTAGGGAGGTGGTAGAATCTCCTTCCTTAGAAGTTTTTAAGGTCAGGCTTGACAAAGCCCTGGCTGGGATGATTTAATTGGGGATTGGTCCTGCTTTGAGCAGGGGGTTGGACTAGATAACCTCCTGAGGTCCCTTCCAACCCTGATATTCTATGATTCTATGATTTTTCTGTGCCTCCATGGTCCCCAGGTAGCTGAGTGCTGAGGATAAGGGATGTGTGTCTTGCTGGTTGCAGCTCAGGAAAATGAATGTTCTCTTTGGAAATATTTTCCTTTAAGAAGTTGGGTTTTTTTTACACAAACAAAAGCTCTAGATACACAAGTACTGCAATATACTCTACTAAAGGTCCTGAGCTCTGCCATTAGACATCCTAGCACCCAGTCAAACCAGACAAGGATCATACCAGCTGCTCTGCGTGTGGAATTCAAAATGCCACCTTTCCACGGCCTCTGTATCATGTGTATTTACTGCAAATAAACGCCCCCCTCCCCCCCCACACACACTGTAAGGCATTCCCCCCAAACTGGGTAGCACACACAATAGTGCCAAAGAAGCATAGAAGTGGGAGTTAGGGTTCTTGGGTTCGATTCCCTTACTCGCTGTGTATTATTGTGCTCCCAAAGAGCCCAGGACCCCACTGCACTCTGTGCTGAGCTCACGCAGAACAAAAGTCCCCAAGTCTTTACAATGTAAGTATAAGACGAGAGACAACGTATGGAAACAGGCAGGCCGATGGGACTGTCCCAGGGAACAATGAGAGAACACTGCTCGCTCTGAGAGGCAGTGGTCTCCATACACCAGCAGAGCACCTCTTGTCGGGATGTTTGCAGGCACCATGGTAGAGCAGAAATTTGAGGATGGTTTGGAAAGAGGGTAAGTTATGTTTGTGGGTGTTTCTGGGCAGCTCCTTCCAAGTGGAAGAGGCTGCCTGGAGGCTGGCAGCATGGACCAGCCAGAGGCAGGAGTCAACCTCTCGATAGTGAATGAGACGATAGGGAGGGCGGGGTCAGGTTGTGAAGGGCCTTGGAAATGAAGACAAATAGCTTTGGTTTGATGCAGTAGAGGGAGCCAGTGGCCATAAAGCGCTATGGGATGGTCAGAGATGCCCAGACAGTGTACCGAGAGCACATCATTAGGGCACCTAGGCCACCATGTCCCCAGCTAACCCAGGGTTCTTCCCTGCTATGTGTTTTCTAGTATTTTATCCAAGACATGGTGATGAAAGTGCTTGGAAGGGGAAAACAATGCCTAGTCGTCATGTGACTGGGGCCGTCCTGCCAATGGCCAGCAGGGGAAATGGTATGTCCAGCTGCAGAGTGATCTCTCCCTGGTCATTCCTCCCCATCTCTAGTCACTGGAGCTCGATGTAGGGCCAGCCTTGGAGAACCTGCCCCAGGCCCACTCTGCCCACCTTCGATCCAGCCTGCCAAAACCTTCCACAGCCAATCAGTGACAAGCAACCTGCTCCTTTTCCCAGCTCACTTCTTTGCACCTGGGCCAAGGCCTGAGCCCAGCTGACCGCACCCTGTGTGATGACATGTCTGGCCCCGTTCCCTAGAACCTCCCCCGTCATCACGCCCTGGACATCTCACATCACGCTGGAGCCCTCAAAACCTCTGGCGAGCCTGGCTGCATTACTCCTTCAGGATCCAGAACCTCCTTGCTCCAAGTGGGATTCCTGGGTATGTCTGGAAAACAAATGAACCGTAGGGGAGGTATTTGTGGCAGGAGTTTCAGCACGGCTGAGCATCCACATCTCTATTGTTTAACCTGAATTGCAGTAGCACCGAGAGGTGCCCGTTGAGATTAGAGCACCACTGGGCGAGGCGCTGTACATCCCTAGCATAAGAGACAGTCCCTGCCCGCAAAAGCTTGCAACCAAAATAGACAAGAGAGGGAAGAAGTCAGAGTGGAGAAGGTCACCCAGTAGGCCGGGGCAGAGGCAGGAATATTAGCCAGGTCTCCTGATTCTCAGTGCCGTGTCCCATTCATTGGATCATGCTGCCTCACCTGTTACAAGTCCATGGGAGCTACCGGGGCTCCGCACCTCTGTGACTCAGCCCCGTAGGAAGTGCACTGGCTCTTCTCACACGGGGGATATTGCACACCTGGGAGGCACACTCTCTCTTCATACGGGCAGAGCTAATTACACCCGGGCAGGGGGGCCACGGCTATCGGGCCCCCCGGGAACGAAACAGGAGAATGCCAGTATTATTTTTTAATAACAAAGATCCAAATCCCACCCCACCCCCTATTAAATCAAGGCCCTGTGTAATGTACAGGCTAAGTATTAATGTTTCTTTCCTCTCTCGGAGTCTCTCTCCCAGCCTCGCCGGTGTCTGCCTGCTGACTGAAGCTGTCATTATCAGCTCAATAAATCTCTGGTGCTGGTTTTATTGAATCACTGCCTGAGGGGGAACAAGCCTGTAAAGGTTGAGGAGAGCAGAGCTTTCCCACGCCTAGGCCACGCTGCCTGAGCTCTCGGCAGAGCACATTCCGGGGCTGCCAGCCCTGGGCAAATGTTTGGACAGCCTTGAACAAACAGCACACCTTTAAAGAGGCCAGCATGAGATTTTTCCTCACCACCCGGCCACCCTCCCGTCGGCCACTGCCCCAAACGCCTGTAGCTCTGGGTGTGTGTGTGTTTATTTTCGACGGGTCCTGCCTTTCGTATTTAAGTTGAGCAGTTGGAGGCTCCGACAAAATATCGACGGAATGTGGCCACCAAAACGGGCAGGGCTATGTCCTGTGATGTGTTACTGATGGAGTAAGGGGATGGGGGTGGGGAAGGGAAATTGGGCTTTTTCTACCCAGACTTCAACAGGTAGAAACCAGCCAGCAGGGATTTGCTTGGGCTGGCCCCATTCCAGAGTTTAGTGGTAACTGGTGGATGCCAAGGTATTTTCCACAGCGGGGTTCCTGCCTATCACGCTGGTGTCAGGTGCCAGAGCAACCGCGGATCAGACTGGACTCTTCTGTTTATCCACAGAACTGCTCCCGTCTGTGCACAGTTTCCCCCATGCTGCCTTGCTAATGGGTCTCGACCCTGACCTATAAGGATCTCGGCCAGGGAGGGCAGTTCATTGTTCCTGGCCCATTCCAGAGTGACGTCCCACTGGCTAGACGGTCCCAATGGCCTTTACACTGAACAATCGGTAGCTCAAAAGCTTTCTTTGACGCAGCCCCTGCGATGCAGGAGTTCCGCGTAGGCACGGGGCAAGGAGGGAACTCTGCTAATTGTCCAAGTCTGCTCAGGGTGCCTGGCCAGTAGAATCCGTAACTGGGCCAAGAGGGAAGAAAAATATGATGGAGGTAATAGCCACTTCCAGCTGAGAACAGCTTAGCACAGCTCCCACTGGCTCGGCGAGACAGGCTTCCCTTTTGATTACTAAGCAAAAATGGCATCTATTAGGGTTTTTCCTTTCTGTTCTAGGCAGGCCATTTCCACAGTGAGTCCAGCCAGGGGCAGGGGACTCCAGTAATTACCCGAGTTACTTTGCTTGGAGTTTGTGGTGAGCCACCCCTCCCAGACGCACTCTGCTTTCCAGCGACACCACACAGATGGAGGGGCATTTAACCATTTCAGCCGCTTTCCGTGACTGACCAACAAGGGAGGCTAACGTGGGGGCTCTGTCGGCAACAGGCCACATGGGGCAGAACAGAAGCACAGTCATAGGGCAGGAGAGAAGCTTGGAAAGGATTAATAGACCAGACAGCTGCCTGCCTGCTGAGTTCTGGGAATGTAAAACACTGCAGCCCTCTCAACAGCTCCTAAACTCTCCCCCCCGCCTCCCGGACTCGTTTCCTGTTGCTGCTTTTCCAGTGCTGAGATGCTTGGGTTCCTGTGGATACCATTTGGATAGGTTCCAGAAGTTAGATTTGTCTACTCGATCTTTCCTGTCAACGGATCGTTAAATAAGGGGCAGAAGTGCTCTGTCCCCTACATTTTCATCACCAAAGAGCTAAGTGAAAGTCCTGCTTTTGGACACAAGTGACAATTAGTTTGATGGTTTCACCCTCCTAACACCTTAATCAGTGTTGGCCCAATTAACAAAATCATTGCACACTTTGGGGTGACCCATGCACCACTGACATTCTCTGCTCTGCAGAGGCCCAGTATTGGAGCGGCAGAGGATGCTGCAGGGCTGTGCAGAGGCAGAGCTGTGGGAGGGGTCCAGGAATGGAACAGGAGTGCAGCAGGTCAGGACAGCGGTGAAATGGCAGAACTTTATGGAATCGCACAGGTCATATGCTGCAGGTCAAGGATAAGAAAGGTGCATTGGCAGAGCTGTGTGGGCAGCCTAGGATTGAAAGAGCAGGGAGTGCATGGGTTAGGATTGAGGTGCATCAGCAGAGCTGTGTGGAGACCCGAATACCTTTGGCTGCTGCAGAAGAGGATTGAGGTGCATCAGCAGAGCTGTTTGGTGACGCTGGGAGCTGTAAGCACGGCCAGTCAGGAATGAAGGTGGAAAACAAAGTCCATAGCTGAGTATAAAGTTCATTACACATTGAGGAAAAGGAGGTTGCTTCTGGCTCAGAAAAACCTCAGAAATCGGTAGCAGTTCCATTGAAATCACCACTTTTTAGGCAGCAGCTGAAGGGAAAATTTTAGAATTGATCATGTGGAGTTGTTCCCTGATCCCCACTCACACACCATTCATAGCTGCCTCTAGGGCCTGTCCATTTTATGATGGCTGGATCTTCCCTCTGTGGATGGAACGAAACGGAATGGGTTTAACATCCCTGATCTTTACAGTCCCATTGAATTGAATTGGGAGCACAGGAAATGCAGCCACAAACGTGGCATGTGTTAAGCGCTTGGAAGTGGTGTGTGTATTATTAACAACAACTATTATTAGGAACAGGAAGGATGCAGGTAGGGAGGAGGCATTAGACAAATGCACAGCAGAGTCAATGAAGCTGAAAGGGCTTTTGCCAACAGATGGGTTCCCACAGCTGCCAGACAGGGCATACAGCGCCTTACAGAGAACAGGATGAAGGGCTGCAGGGAAGGGTTAATATAGGGCAAAGAGGGACCACGCTGCAGCGGCTCTGCAAGTGCACTGACCTCACAGGCAGGAGCATTTGCAATGTTCAGCAAGACCAGATTTTTTTTGTTTTGTTTGCATATTAATATCCTCCCCCCCCCCGGGTGCATTTATGATGACTGCAAAGGGCTGCAGCTCTCCGGTGCAAACCAGTGCCTGTCTCCGTACTGGGGAGGGGGCGGGCGGGAGCGGAGCTCCCTGTTCCGCAGCACGCGCCGCAGGCTGGGCAGGGCCACGCGACCCAGCCGGCTGGCGCTGTGCAGGCCCGGCGGCCGCAGGAGGAAGGAAAGGGCGGGGCCCGGGGCTCAGCGGCGGCGGGCGGCGCGCGCCGCGCTCCCCGGGGAGCGCTCGAGCCGGCGTGGCTGAGCGCGCCCCGTGGCTCCGCGGCTGGCTCCGCGCGGGGCTCTCGGCGGCGCTGGCTGCGCGTGTGTTTGCAGTTGCAACACCTCCCGCTGCCGCCTCACGCGCCTGCACACTCACAGCCGCCGCACGGGGGGGGGCGTGCCCGCAGACACGCCCCCACCTGCCGCCCACACGCTCTGGCACACGCGCCCACGGACCCTGGCATGCGTGTGCCCCACGTGCACGCTCTGGCACACGGCCGTACAACTGTGGCACCCATGAACCCCGCACACTGGTGCCCGGTGCACACACCGACTCACACCAGTACACTTGCACCCACAATGCCACCCCCTCCACCAGCCCACGAACCTCACAGCCCGACACCCGTTCACTGGCGCATCATGTACACGCCCAACACACTCACTAAACACACACGAATGCCTCCTCCCGCTTCTCACGGCCCGTTGGTTTCCTCTCTTTTACACTCCAAAGGGGCTTTTCCACAGGGGAATACGTCAGTATTGTCAACCCCAAGCATTGAAAAAAGATAATCGTGAGTTGTGTCCCCCAAAATAGTGAGAATTTCTTTTTAAAAATATCACAAGATTAAATAATAAATTATTGGGAGTCTTTTGATTTGCTTGCTGGGGTTTTAGTCTCTATGATCCAGGGTTTCAGGCTTTGCTCTGCAGCCAGGAGGGCTAGAAACGTGTTTATTTTTAAATGAAAGCTGAGATTCTTTTGTAATCAAAGGACTCCAGGAGCTGGTGCTTTAAGAGAAACACCAAATATTCAGAGACGTGCGATAAAACCATGAGAGCTGACAACACTGGGTGTCCACTGAGTTTTCTTGCAGGGCTGGATAAGAGTTCATCCATTTCAGGGCTCTGGAGTTGAGGAAGTACATCTGGCTGTTTATCTATTCCAGTAGGGCCAACCTTATTCTTTCGAAAACAATGAGTCAGCCTCCTCAGAAGTTATGAGCTTGGCTTAAAAATCATGAGTTTTTTAAAAATCTGGGTCTTTTTTATTTGCTGTCTTATTTGTCAGCCTTTAGGGGGCACTCGGGACATGTTTTCAAGACTTTCTCTGCAGTCCTCAGGGTAAGAGTCTTGCTTATTTTTCAGTGAAAGCCGAGATTCTTATGAAATAACGTGACTCCTGGAGCTGAGGCCTTAAGAGAAACACCAAATATGAGACTTGGGATAAAATTGTGCGAGTTGGCAACGCTGCTCTTCAGGAGTCTGTGGTGGGCATCCCAGGCTTCCCCTTGATGTCTTTGGGCCAGAATGCTCCTGTTATGTTAAAAGCTGTGAAGGGAGAGGAAGGCTTAGGAAGGGTGTGTGACGTTCTGTACTCAGGGGAATACCCCGCACCCCCATGTTCAGCCTTATAATATGGTTGTGTGGTATCCAATGCAAAGTTTGTCATGTTGTGTGTCTTCGGAAGGCTCATGATGTACTGAGCATTGTTGTTATGGTAATGTTATAGTAATCGTTATAGTAATTGTGACAAAGCTCTGTCCTTGCCTCCGTGGGTCCCACGTTTCCTGGCGGATTTCACTAGTCTCAGAGGCTCACTGTGACCCTCCACCTAACCCTTCTTTCTCTAGAGACAAGGGTCACAGTCTACTGAGCCATTTTCATCATAAGCCAGCAAGGGAGGTGAGGAGAAGCTATTCTTCCTTGCACAGTCTCTGTTGTCTCCCAGTCTCAGTGATTAATCAGGGGGCAAAGGTGGGGGGGGGCAGGGGAGAGCCCGGGCCCACCCTCTACTCCGGGCTCCAGTCCAGGGACCATAATAGTGTCAGCTATGGTAACTGACCTTTTAGAAACATGACATGTACAATTCCCTGGGCTACTTCCCCCACAGCAGCCCTCACTTCCTCAAGCTTCACTTCACCCTTACCTCAGGGCCTCCTTCCTTGTGTCTGATATGGTGTGTACTACTCAGCCTCTCCAACAGCGCAACTTCCTCCCACAGCTCCTGACATGCACACCCACCTGACTGACTGGGAGGCTTTTAACTAGTTTCAGCCAGCCCCTGATTGGCTTCAGGTGTCCCAATCAACCTAGCCTTCTCCCTGCCTTCTGGAAAGTTCTTAATTGGCCCCAGGTGACTTAATTGACCTGGAGCAGCTTCCATTTCACTTAACCTGGTACCAGGGATTTGTTTAGCCTGGAGCTAATATATCTATCTCCCACTACTTTTCTATAGCCATCTGGCCTTGCCCCGTCACATAATGTTATAGGTTGTAATTTCATGTATATAGTTATGAGGCTGAAAATGTGTCCTCAGGGCTTAAAGCAAGCCCAGGCAAAAACTCTCCAAGAGCAGAGAGGCCTCATCAGGGAATGTATGGGACAAACCCAGCCCAGCCTCACAGGAACAAAGGACACTGGTCTAGGCAACAACAAAGGATCTGTTGGACTCTCAGTGAGGCACTCCCCTTCTTTTGGTCAGTTTGGGACTGCAATGAGGTAATGCTCACCTATCTCTGAAGGGGGTGTGTGTCTCAAAGTGAAGAGGGAAGAAAGAACATGATAAAAGGGAGAGACGTTTGCCATGCTCTCTCTCTTCTACCTCCATCTACAGACACCACCACCAAGCGGCCGAAGCACTGATCAAAGGGGAGAGCCTGGCTGAAGGGCAACCAGCCAGCCAGTGGTGAGACGCATCTAAGTTTGTAAGGGCGCTGGAAGTGTTAAGATCAGCTTAGAATGTGTTTTGCTTTTGTTTCATTTGACCAAATCCGACTTGTTGTGCTTTGATTTATAATCACTTAAAATATATCTTTTATAGTGAATAAATTTGTTTATTCTACCGGAAGCAGTGCGTTTGGTTTGAAGCGTGTCAGAGACGCCCCTTGGGATAACAAGCCTGCATATCAATTTCTTCGTTAAATTGACGAACTCATATAAGCTTGCAGCGTCCAGCGGGCATAACTGGACACTGCAGGATGGAGGTTCCCAGGGTTGTGTCTGGGGCCGGAGATATTGGCTAGTGTCATTCGGTTGCAAGTAGCTGGGAGCAGCTGACATGCCAGAGGCTGTACGTGAACAGCCGGGGAATGGGGGTTCTCACAGCTGAGCAGGGTAAGGCTGGCTCCCAGAGTCAAGGATTGGAGTGACCTAGCAGATCACCGGTCCGGATAACACCAGGGGAACATCACAGGGTGCTCTATTCCTCCCCCTGGGGCGGGGAGCGCCAAGGGGAGCGCTGCTCCCCCTCCTCTGCAAAAGCCTCTGGCTTGGGGGCGGGGGCAGGAGGGGCAGAACTGCCCCACAGCTTCCCTTCCCCCCAGCTGCTGTGGGGCTAGTCCGCCTCTTTCAGTGTTTGAACTACTGCTCCCTGATGGTCCACCCACAGAGGGAAGCGTGGGACACCCTCCCAAACCTTCAGCATCCCCGGGGGCACATGCAGGAGACATTATCCTCTGCTTGGAAGGCCTGGGACTTCGCCCCAGCTTGGCATCCCTCCCCTACTGCTTCCTGGCAGCAGGCTCCAATGCAGGTGTGCTACCAGGGACTCAGAAAAGAAAACTGCATGGTATCTCTGAGGTCAGTGGGTGAATGAGGCGTGACCCCCACCCCCTGACCTCATCCCCCTCAGCGCCTTTGCTATCCTATGCACAGCCTTCCGCACAGGCTTAGGATGGGGTGGCGTACACCCCCTTGTGCACCCAGAGGGTCCTCTGTACATGCATTCCTGGAAGTGTTCTTTGATGATGAGCCTGTGTGCTGGGTGCCCATTGTGCAGAGTATGGACTGCTCTGGCATCCCACGATCGGCTCTGGGTTGGAGCATGCATGGTTCATATAAGGTCTCAGTCTGGTTAACTGGCGCAGCTGCCCCCCAAAAGCACAGGAACCACTGGTTTACAACAGGAGACAGATACAATCATCTGTTTACGCCCCAGCCTTAAATTGTCCGTTAGCAAAGTGCAGACCACAAAATGGGTGGCCTCTTTCCTGGAGAAACTGTAAAACCCTTCTTAGTCCCTGCGCCAAAAAAGCAAACAAACAAACATGGCCAAGCATCAGGTTTCAAGGGTGCTTTGTCGTTCACAAGTAAAAGGGGGCACTGGGGAGAAAATCCTTCAAGCTGATGAAAGCCAGTCACGACAACAAGTGGTGGGGGAACATAGCGATGTAATTAGGAATCTGAAATGTTTTAACAAAAGGAAAAAGCAATCAGCCAAAGGTAATTAAAATGGATTAAGCAAAGCAAAGTAATCTGAACAAAATGCTGACAACCAGCTCAGCAAATAGGACAAAGGAGGATTGCGACATGATAGGCACATGCCAAATTCGTATATGAATATGACTTTGCACTCCTACAAATCCTTGAGCGCAAGGCATTCTACAAACAATTAAGCCTCGCAGCATCCCCTGGGGAGGTAGGAATTATGCATAATTTACAGGTGGGTAAACAAAGGTTGTAAGTGATTTGCCAAAGGCCACACAGCAAGGCAGAGTGAGCTGGAAGTGGAGGCCAGGAGTCCCGACTTCCAGTGTCCTACTGTAATAAGTTAAAAAGGTGGCAGCTTAAGACGGTTTTAGCTTGCCCCATACATGGCATTGGTTCTTTTCTCCAAGCAGCAGGTTTTATTTTTAGCCTCTTGGTTTATCTCGCCAATGACAAACTTGGGTTTTATACTCGGATGTGGCCTGGCCAGAAGCCACTTGCGCGGGACGACTCCCCATGTTTAAGTGAGCTGGGTTTTGTTAACCGCCTTAGCCTTGGGGAGCTGTGGATTGCCTGCTTGCACTTTGAGCCAGGAGAAACCTCCAGCAGATGGTTTGTACTGAAGTCTTCAACATTCAACAGTAGGCAATATATAGAACTGAAGAGAGGGCCTTGGGAAAAGGAAAAGCTGTCTTGTATCTGTATTTTAAAAAATTAACTCATGCTGTCAGAATCTGAGTCAGGTTTCCGGGATACTGGCTAATACATTCACTCTGAGGGCTTAACTTCAGAAAATAAAAGAAGGATAAAACAAAAAAAAAGAACCCAGAGCTTTCTTTTTCCCATGGGACGCCGCATAAGCAAAGTCTAAAGAGCTCTGTTTGCCAAGGTTCTTTGACTCCAATTGCTTTTGGTTTAATGTGTACAAGGGGCAGGAGCTTTGGATTATGGGCAGGAATCATTGTAGCAAGAGCCTCTCTCTTCTTTTAGACCAGCCTATTTGCGTTTTAAAAAGTCATTTGTTTAACCTGTTGTTGGTCTCATTTTAACACACCTGCTGAAATGCAGGGCTGGGCAGTATCTTTTGTTGGGAAGGGGAGATTAGATGGCTGTTAAAGGGAGACTCATACTTTGACCTCTCCAGAGTGCAACTGAAATGCACCATCGATCACAGCGGGTTCAGACTAAGGTCCCGATCCCGAAGCTGACCCTGCTTGGGCCGACTTCGTGCAATGGAAAATCAGGGCTTCCATTTTCAGAAGGAGGCCCTAGTCTGCGTGTCTGAAGGCCTGATTTTCAAGGTGCCAAACACCACCCTTTCAAGTCACTTTGTAGGGCGGGTGCTCAGTCAGTCAGGCCCAGAACAGCTCAGATTGGCCGTCCAAAATTAGTGGACACTTTGGTGGGGAATTTAGTCCTAAATTTGTTTTAAAAAGCCCACCACCACCACGAAGGCAGGACAATAAGAGATGCCTTTAAGCTGTGCAAGAAGACTGGTGAAATTTGCCCTGCCCCAACAGCTCCATGACCCATTGGTTTTAATGGTCATTTAAGAGATTCAGAGCCAGTATCTCCAGCAGAAAGATGGCAGCAATCATCTGGGCTTAGACATTCATAGTTACAAACATATAAAAGGGATAAATCCTCAAGCTCCGTGGCTTAAGCCAACTGCTAGCTGCCCAAGGTTAGGAAGACGCTTCCTCTGTTATGCTGGAGGGGGTTTATACTATAATGGGTATTTTGTGGTGTTTCTCGTGGCGTCATCTGAAATAGCTGGTGCTGGCCACTGTCAGAGATGGAACTACTGTTACTACTGCTCTTATATAGTACTGTTCAGCAGCAGATCTCATAGCACTCTACAAAGGTCAGCATCATTATCCCCATTTTACAGATAGGAAAACTGACATGCCCAAGGTCCCGCAGCAGGACGGGAATAGAACCCAGGACTCCTGAATTCTGGTGATCTGCCCACTAGGCCAGGCTGCCTAAATGGACCATCAGTCTGATCCAGCTTGATGACTCCTATTTTGGTGAGAGAATGCGGTTTGGGCTTAGTGACCATGGAGCGCTTGTTCGCACAGGGCTGGGGAAAGGGGGAGATATACAGGGAAAGAAATACAGAGTGAGTAGGTATAGTAGAGAGAGAAATAAAGAATGCAGAGAGAGAAGGAAATGGAGGGCATGTTTGTGAAAATATAAATATATTTAATACTTTCCGGGGCTCAAGCCTGCAGGAGAAATTTCAGGCCAAGTGGAATTTGTAGGCACTTGCCTCAAGACTAGACCGTACAACGGAAAATCCTCTAACTAGGGAGTAACTAACGTGAGTCCATACTACAGACTGAGGGTGACCGAGAGCAAAGGCGTGTCGGTGAAGAAACGGCAGCCCAGCACCGCGCAGAGCCAGAGGGGTGGGTGCGGGGGAGCGAGGACAGAGGCTGACGACGTGCTCCGTTGACACACGACAGCGGCTCAGCTTCCCCGAGCTGCGTGGGCGGCTGCACAGGGCTGCGTGCCTGGCTCGCCCGTCCCAGACACGAAGCAGACCGCCTACCGCACAAAGCAAGCGGTCATTATGTGACCGGCGTTGGTACATCGCTCCGATTCCCTCCCTTCCCCTCCCCGCCGGAGCAGTCGCCAGCCGCCCAAGTTCCTCTTTCAGTTATTTTTCAAAGGACTAAGGCCACCTTGATTCATTACTCACCGTGTCTGCATCCAGGCTGGGAGGGTGGCAGGGCAGTCAGGCGAGGAACACGAAATAATTAATTCCCAGTGGGCTAACAGGGGGCAGAGGCAGAAACTACAAGGAGAGGAAGCAGTTTGCTTACAGCCCACTCGACTAGGGCAGATGGTTCACAAGCCCAAGCAGTGCTTCTCCCCCCAAATCAGGATATAAACCATAGAGAACCCAGCCACCCCTGAAATAAAGGGGGAGAGAAAAGGGCTAAGCAGAATCCTGGAAACGTCGGTGTGTCTGGCTCGCAGGAGGTACCAGAAAGGATTGCAAGTCCCTGTGTTAGGATACTGGAGTTTTTTTTAAATCCAAAAGTGGCAGTTTTCATTAATTCTCCTAGTGTTAATTAGGGCAGTTAATTGAGCCTCCCTGCCCCCTTACAGGGTGGGGTCTACTCTGAAAAGAGTCTCTGTGAAAATGGCACCCCGGGTCCCCAGTGTTTGCTGCCAGGTCAGTGATGCCAGTAGCACATTTGTTCATTTCACAAGACCAGACGTTTTTTCTAACCACCGGCCCTGCAAACTCAGCCTGGCTTTGGGAGCGGGGTGGAGTTCTTTCCATCCTCCCCAGCGATCAGTGTTCTGCAGCCAGCATAACCCCTCCCCTCCGAGGGACGTGCGCATCCCCACTTACTTCACCATATGTCCTCAGTGACACTGAGGGACCCCATTGCCTCCAGTGGGCTTGCATGGGGAAGCTGAGTAGAACTTGGCAAACAAACCTGTTTCTGTTGCACAAGAAGATGTGCTGGCTCCACAAGGCTCACTGGGGTGAAAAGCAGTAAAAACCAATACCGGTCACTAAAATCAGCACACTCAGCTCTGAATACACACAGGGGCTAGATCTGCTGAGTAAAAAAGGGGCCATTTTTACATCTTCAACTCTGCGGAAGGGACCTGTGGCTTTAAAAAAAAGCCAGACCCTGACAAATTTGGGGGGAATGTGACCTGTCTTAGACAATGTGTTACCTTTCCAAGGAACGTTGACTTTCCCATTGATTGCCCTTCCACCCCTCCCTTTGGGTCTGGAAGGCAAACTGGATTGCAGCTGGACGGATCATTGGGCAGTAGACCAATAAGGGAAATGGGGATGGGGCAATAGATGGCTCTGCTGACGGGCAGAACCTCCCTTCCTCAGCTGTTAAGGATGTCCCCACGGGTAAACAAACTGATGGGTTTCAAAGGCTTCCCCATATGCCTGGTCTGCTGCATTTCTTTCGTACATGTGTGTGTATGTATATGCCTGTGCGTATGTGTGTGTATGTTAAAATATGAATTAGAACAGGCTCCTTGGGAAAGCTCCAAACATGTGACTCATGTCCTGTATCTTGAGTTGCCCTTTTGCACCTTCAACACTGATAGGCTTTTATGGCTGGAATTTGGTCCTCTCCCGCTCAGCCGCAACACTGACACGCATCCTGATTTGCTCAGGGTTTTATGGGAGGTCAACATGCACAAGGATACGGAGGCGTGTGGTGCGGAAGTCCACCCTGTACGATTGCAAGAAGCAACTGGACGTCTGAGGGACGGGTGACGGGATAGAGAGCCTTGCCCCTGTAGGTCACAAAGTCTGAGTTGGACCAAAGGTTCTTGCTATCTGGTAAATGTTCAGTTGTCTGTGGGGAATAGGTGGATGGTCTCAGTCCATTTCCCAGTGGACACATGTCTGCGTGCTGAGGAAGGTCATCTCAGCTGCCCTAATTGCCTCTCTTATGGTCAGTCTCAGTCAGCAGAGAGGCCAGGGACAGAATAAACCTTGGGGACTGAACTCTCATCCTAGGTGTGATGTGACCTCCTCCAGACTAGGGTTTGAGGTGGGAAAGCTACTCAGCCCTAGCTACCTGTTCTGTATAGGAAGAGACAGGTTGGGTCTGCAGGCCTGTCAATCTAGGCCCTCTCCCTGGAGCTCAGATACCCTTTAAACAGAAAAAAGAATGTGGCTGGAAACAAAGACATTTACTGCTATTAGATCCATGGCCTGACAAACAGCTGGTGGCCTGCAGGAAGCCTCATTAATGCTGCTGCTGTCAGGTTCACTTCATTGTTTTTAGTTTGACTTAATTGAGGAATAGGGGGGGACAGGATTTGGGGGGCAGGAGGGAGAAATACCTATTTTTTAAGCACGTCATTTTCCAGAAGAACCCAATGATGGCACTGGGGGCAGAGACTGGGGCAGGGGAAGCACATTTACTGAACCCCTGAGAAGCCAGCTGGATTTTAATTGAAATAACATGTGTATCTGGGACAGCAGCACCAGTGGTAGGCTGTGATTCTTGGATTTATGGCATCTCCTGGACTGGCTGGTTAAAAGAAAGAAAGAAAAAAAAGCAATGGTACAAACATTTAAGCAAGAGTGGCAATAAAGATAATCAGGGAGCTAGATTAGATAAAGAAAAAAAGATACATATTTTATATTTACCCCCAAACAAAAACCTCTGTTTGCTTCAAGTTAAGGCTGCTCCAGTGCTCGGCCAGTCCGTGGAAAATTGCCAGAGAAGGCAGCTTTCCTTCGCCGGACGTCGCACCCAAACGTCACCCTCACCAAATGCGCTCTTGGACGCCTCACCTGCCCACCACCAAGTTCCCTTGCTCGTTGGACACGGAATCAGCCAAAATGCATGTGTCAGAGGCCTCTTCGTGGAAGTCAAATGCACAACCTTAACTCTGACCGCAGCTCCTGGCTTGTAGGAACATGGGATCTAATCTGGTACGGCTGTTCCAATCTCTGACAGCAGCCAGAACCAAATGCTTGAGAGGAAAGAGCAAAAACTCTGCAACAGGGCTCAAAATATGAGTGTGAGTGTGCAAGAAAGAGCACCCACCCACCCACCCCTATACAGTCGGCCGGGTTTCCACTTTGTTACACCAGCTTAAAGTCCACTGACTTCAGGAAGTCACACCGGTATAAAAGTGGTGTAGTAAACAGAGTGAAGAATCAGGCCTTGTGTCCAACATGCATTTTGTGTGTGTACATCCATTTTAATATCACTTATCAACGGGTGCGGAGCATTCTTTTGAGCATTGCTGGGCAGAGACCGGATGGTGTTTGGCCACGTTTAATGCGCTTGCTCGTTTTTCTGAAGCTGCTTTGTACATCGCTTCAGCCTAGAAAGGGGGGGGGGAAGGGAGAGAGAAAAAAAAGGAAGGAAGAAAAAGGGCTTTGTTAATTTTAATAGGGTGTGTTATGTTCCTCCTTCATCTCGCAGATCTGCCACACTCGGCGATGACAACCCTGCTTTATGGAGACCTCGTCTCCACTGCCCGCCCCCCCGCCAGTCTAGTTAAAAATCCCACACTGCATAGCAGAGAATAACTTACACTGCACTTTTGGCAGGCGAGGGTAAATGCGGCTCTGTTTTCATCGCGGAAAAGCCTCGGGGCGCATATTTTTGTAATTAGGCTTTTATGCTCAGCAGTTTTTGCAGCTGTGATGACACTTGGGTGTCGCCCCCTGGTTTCTCACGCTCTCCCTGCCAAACTGTGTAGCCGGCTGGTCAGCAGCCAAGGGCTGAGGTCGGTGTGTCAACCCCCACTCCTTGTGTACACACTGAAAAGAAGGTGCATTGCTAACTCGCTGGCTCATGGAAGTCAGCCATGGTTCCTTGTCAAGGTCATCACTCATGCGTTAGCTCACTCGACTCAACCTGACAGCGGGGAAATACATTAGAGACACTAAGCTCAGGGCTTTGCTGTTGCTGCTCTCTCTGGCCTTTCAGAGGCATGCTACCATTTATTTCTTCCCTTTCCTCTAGTGGTGCGGGAGCATCTCCTCCCTTTCCACCCACTTCCATGATTTAAAGCAGGTTTTCATCAGCCCCTGGGGACATATTTCCCCCTACCGTGCAGAGGTGCAGGAGGAGGAGGGTACGGGACCGCTTGGAACGTTTCCCATCTCCGAGGTGGTGCAAGGTTCCCTCCCCTCCTTCAAATCCACCCCACCCTGGGGAAATGGAAGACATAAGTTGGACGCTGACATGCGTGAGGCCTGTGGTCTGCCTCCCCACTCCCACCGGTGTGCTTTCTCCCCCTCAGCGGCAGGCCCGGAAACCTCACTCCAGCTGCAGCTTATTAAAGTCGGAATGTCTCTCCGGGATCAGACGAGAGCCAGAAGGATCATTAATAACAACTAACTATGCAGGCTTGCGTGCCAGGCCAGGCTGAAACGGCAGCACTCTCACACACAGGGGAAAAAGCCCACCACCGCCAGAGTTTTATAGCCTCGCTCCCTCCTTCCTGTTGCAATTACTTCTGTATCACCCATATAAAACCCTGGGTAAAGGAACAGGGGACAGGCTCCCTGGACTCCAAACCCTTCCCTCCCTCTCTGGGGACAGAAGGAATCCCCCCCCGCCTGCCCCGAAGGAACAATAGATGTGTTCAAAGTATTAAACTTCACTGTGATGCAGCAAAGATAAAAATACAGTAGGAATCTGACCCTTCTCCTTACAAGAGGGATATTTATCAAACCAGACTCCTCCAATCATAGAAATGTCGGGCTAGAAGGGACCTCAGAGGTTATCGAGTCGTGCACTGAGGCAGGATTTAAGTATAGTTCATTTAGAAATGATGGAAGCTCAAATGCAGCTGGTTGAATTCTTTCCTAAGAGGCAGCATGATCTGGTGGATAAAGGAACTGGACAGAGTTGAGCTGGGTGAATTTTTTCAACCAAACTTTTTTTTTCTCCCCGTGAAAAAGGCAGATACGGTGACACGAACGTTTGATGAATTTGTGTCTATTTCGCCGAATTGTTTTGGTTGGGGGGAGGGGGGAGACCCAACCAAAACCCCACAAACAAATTCTGAAGAAAAAAAAAATCAAACTCTGGTAGCTTCAAAATGAAATTTATTCAGAATGACTTTGTTTAGAAATTCTTTCATTTTAATTACATTTTAAAAACATGTTAAAAAGGCTTGAAATCCAAAGGAAATATTTTAGCCAAAGCAATTTTTTTTTTCAATTTGCTGAAAATTTCAAAAAAATATAATTTTTGGTTCAACGCAAAACAATTCCCCCCACCCCCAGAATTACCAGTAAACAAACAATTCACCCAGCTCTAACTGGAAACCAGGAGACCTGGGTTGTATTCTCAGCTCTGCCACTGACCCGCTGGGTAACCTTGGGCCTCAGTTTCCCTTTCCACCTGTCTTGTCTATTTAGATAGAGAGTTCTTTGGTGTAGGGATAATCTCTCACTATATGTACAATGCTCACAATGGGGCCTGGATCTCAGCTGGGCCTCTAGGCCCTACCACATACATAATTATTATCAGGGATAAAAAATCCAATAAATTTAGCCCTTTTCTCTCTTTCTGGATGCTTGGGAAGAGATCCTGATTTCTGTGAATGCATATATTGGGCCAAATTCAGACCTGGTGTAAACCAGATACACCTCTGTTAAAGCCACTTATGCCAGCTCTGAATTAGGCACTTTATGCATAAATATCCATCAAATAGTTTATAAAATTGATTTTCAGCCTACAAATTGGTAAATTACTCATTTTGACTATGTTCTGTTCGTTAGCTATGGTGGATAGTTGGTCACCTAAATCACATGGTATTATCTCTGCTCCTTGATTGGACATCTATAACTTTTAAAAATAAGAGACTAACCAATAGTGAACAATGCACTTTCAGCTACCAATTTGTGGATAAGTCATCAGCTGTGAAACTTTTGCAATTTATGAGCATTTTTACAAGTAAACCAGGTTGTACAAATACCCAGAAACAACCACTAGTCAGGACCACATCAAAGAAATACTAAACTCGTATCATCCATGTCTCCTCCTAGTGGAAACAACTCACAGAGCTCAAATATATTAGCTAATCACTTCAGTCAAAAAGGGATAATGATACCTACTTCTTAAACAGCACTTGCATCTCAAAACACTTTAAAAAGGTCAGTCTCATGATCCCCCTTTTACAGACGGGGAAACTGAGGCACGGAACGGTCACGTGATTTGCTCAAGGTCACCCATCAGTCCAGGGGTAGAGCTGGAGGTAAAATGCAGGGCTCCGGAGTCCTGGGCCAGTGCTCCAGCCACTAGGCCACACGACCTCTTCTCTAGCCCCTTCCATTCAGGCTTCTCAAAGCACTTTGTTGACCAGTGGAGTCCAACTGTCTCAGTCTGAGGACCAAACATGATTTCAAGGTAGTCAAGGGACCACAATCACTCCTTTAACTATTTCCCTAGGCTCAGGAAGAGCCAGTCTACACCTTATCCTGCTTTCCTCTCCCCAGGGTTCCCACAGAGGCAGCACTGGAGCAGCCAGAACTATTCTACCTCTCCCCTCTTCCCTGGTGCTGCAGGACAGGCAACAGCTGGCAGCTGGGGAAGGCCTCCCCAGAGGGAGTCAACCCCTTCTATTTAAATTGTAGGGCACAGCTCGGATCATATATTTTCATTTCGTGAGCCAATACAAATTTTCTTCTTGACACAGTCACCGGTGAGGTAGACATTTATGAGTCAACTCTCACCACCTCACCAGGCTGTAAGGAAAGTAATTCGTCTCTTCTCATTTCTCAGGCAGGGAAACTGAGGCACAGAACGGGAAGGTGGCACAGAGTCACACAGTGAGTCAGTGGCAGAGTGGGGAGTAGACTCTATAACACCTAACTCCCAATCCTCACGTGACAGCACGGTTTATCAAGGTCATTAAAAATACACACATGGGCACCTTGAAGAATGTCCCACATACTCATGCAAGTTTCATCCTAGAGTGTATTTTTAAAAAACAATTTAT
Organism: Lepidochelys olivacea; assembly: GCF_965140295.1. Classification (NCBI taxonomy): domain Eukaryota; kingdom Metazoa; phylum Chordata; order Testudines; family Cheloniidae; genus Lepidochelys; species Lepidochelys olivacea. Next base: position 21,610,168 of record NC_140428.1, read on the forward strand.
GTACTTCGGAAGTTTGTACAAGTTTACAAATCCTTGCCATGTAAATATCAGCAAACAAAACCATCATTCCAACACCTAGCTTTTGTTTAGAGAGACATTTTACAGGAATATAGTCATCTGGTCTTTCTGTTTAACAGGGTGGCACCATATTCCAGAGTGAGCATCATTAGAATATGTGATTTCTAGTGATCGTGTTCAATTGAGTGAAATGTCTGTATACCCATATTTAGCAGACCAGGCATGCCTATCAAACGTTAATGTTCAAAAAAATTGAACAGGTGTGCAGAATTTTTGCCGATGAACATACTTAGAGTATTGAATAAAAGGTAACTAAATATCTAAGTATCTATCCGTCCTCTGTTTGGGGTATGTAATTGATGTGTTAATTTTTTCAGAACCAGGCCCCCCTGTATTTTTGATAACCATTCCCCTGTAGTTGGCCTATTTTTCTTTTTTCCAATGAGCAGCTATGAATAGCCAAGCAGACGAGAGATTAATTCTTCATTTCCTCTTGGGTGACCATTTCCACTAGGAGGCTACACATTTCTTCCGAGAGTTTTTACACAGTTAAATAGCACAATGCCAGAGAAAAATAATTAGCAGGATGAGAGAGACATTTCAAAGGGGTGGTGGAAGGTTTTTCATAGGAGATTAGAAATAAAATGAAAAGACACAGGCATACTGTCTTGAACAGAAGTGGCTGCAAAGGCTCTCACTTGAACAATGGCCATATTGTGTGTAGGGACAGAGAGGAGGCCTGTGCTAGTCAAAAGGAAGGAGCAGAGAGAACGGAAGGATGGTCTAGTGGGTGCTAATCTGGGACTTGGGCGATGTGTGTTTAATTCTCTTCCTGTGTGACCTTGAGCATCCCCCGGGCCTCAGTCTCCCCATCTGTTAAATGGGAATAATGATACTGCTCTCCTTTGTAAAGTGCTTTGAGATCTACCTCTCCAGTGTCTTGAGAGGACAAATTACATTTATTAAAGGTGGTGAGCTGCTCAGATACGATAACTACAACAGTGGCCAGTTTTTCAGAGGGTGGTGCTCAACGCTTCCTGAAAACCAGGTCCCGTTAAGGTGTTTAGCATTGGGCACCCGAAACCACTAGTTTCTTTTGCAAATCTTGGCCAAGATAGGCACATTTTGACCATCTCATTGGGGCTCCCTACATATTCATCATCAGATATTTGCACTAAATGTAATGAGCGGGTGGGCAGGCAGGTGGGAAATATGGTGGCTCAGTTTGTTTTTTGTAGGAAAAGAGACATCACCCTCTCTGGGGTGGAAATGACTCGACGTCACTCGTCATAAGATCATTAGTGTCTTTGCTGTCTTAAAATCCTGACAAGTCAAACAGCTAAAAATGAACCTGCCATTCTGACACTCCCCAACGTGATTATGTCAAATTAAGTTGCAAATAAATTATGGAAAGAGAAAAAGGAAAGGAAAAAAAGGAGAGAGAAGAGATTTCAGGGAAGCCCATATAATTGGTTTGGGTCTTTTGACCCTGTCTATTATCAATGATCTAGGGCTCCTTCATTACCCAGTTCCACATGCATTGTAAGTGTTACATCTCTCCAGGAACAAACCTTGGGAGGCATTTAGAATCAGACAAGTATAAAAAATCCGCAAACTCCCTCAGATAAACTCCCTGGAGGATTCTGGTTCTTTGGGGCCACTCTCAGGCCTTGTGTTTGGCCTTTTTCATTCAGCGCAAGAATTATTGTCACTAGCCCCTGACCCTTCAAAAAGGCTTATTCAGAGTTCATTGGCGGTTAAAGAAATCACACAACCTGCTTGTTGCTGAGTGTGTGTGTGTGAGAGCAAGAGAGAGCCAAGTCCAGGAGATACTTTGTGAATTGTTCCTTTATACAAAGAATATTTAGCTGTTGTGATTTCTGTGAAACTCTTGTGTCCTGTTTATTTGGCAAGGGGCTGATTTTTTGGGGGGGAGGGCTGGATGGGGAGGTTAAAACAAACCAAGAACCTCTGAGGTTTTGACACAGCCCATGTCTAACACGCTCTGGGGGCTTGATTTCTTTTCTGATTGGCACTGCTGTTAAGTTAGGCTTCAATTTCCCTGAATGCAGTTTGAGCTATTGTGGTGCCAGGACTGGGCCCTCTGCATGCTGTTCCAGGCATAGCTCCTAGAAAGAGCTGGAGAGATGCTGGAAATTAAAGTTATGTGTTGTGAGGGCTAAGCAGAGCAAAACAGCTGAGCACACCTCACTGAAATGATTGCATGAGAGGCGTGCTCCTGCTGAGTAAGACTGCATGAGCCCTTCAGCCGTCTTGAGAAGGAAGATGAACAGGATGGAGGGATACATAATACTCTTCCCCCCTCGCCCCCCGTGGTTGCACCTATGACAAGGGGAAACTTAAATTCATACAGCAGCCTGAGCACTTATCCCATCCCCAAAGTGTTCCGTTTGCAAGATGGCCATTTCATACTTCGAGATCTCATAGCATGAGCCCCTGCTGAGTGCTGGGGGCCATGAGGAGTTGCAGAGAGGAGTCATCTGGAGTTTCTGCAAAGACCCTGTTGGATTCTGCAAGGTAACTACAAAAAATCCAGCTGCTTTACATGTAAGAGGGCTCTGACAAGGCAAAGTCTATGGAAGAACAAAAATGTCCAAAGTGCATGCCTCTTCCCACCTCAATCCACCATTGCGAGGGCACTGTCTCTGTATTTGTGAAAAGTACCTTCAGGGCTGGATGTTTTCACTGGCCTCATGAGTGTGTATGTTTCGAGGGGGAAGGTGTGAGCCAGCAAGAGCCACAGATTGCTTTTTAACGTTCTTTTATTAAACTAGTCTCAATGCTGATTAACGTTCTGGGCACTATGTGACTGACTCCCCATACCTGACTTCCTACTAATGGCAGCCACATAAGGCTTGGACTTAGTGCAATTGAGGCCACTACGCTCTGGATAAATGGCCCATCTAGTCTGTTTAAATGGCCCGTTTAGAGTTATTTGCATCTTCCAGGCTGATTCACAGCAGTTAACAAGAGAGGGTTGGTGTCTGCCAGCACAATTTTTCTACTTTGCTCACTTCAGCTTTGCTTCCTTGCTCTGTTGTGGTTGCTAAAGGAGTTCATACAATTTTTGGAAATGTTTTGCAAATGCAAACCTTACTAGCACTACCTGCTGTTGCTGTAGGGAAGTAATAATAATATTACCTAGCTTTGATATAGCCGTTTACAAAGAAGTCAGTATTATTATCCCTATTGTACAGATGGGGAAACTGAGTCACAGAGTTGGGGAAGGCACTTTGCCTAAAGTTACTGGCAAATGCAGGAATTGAACCCAGGAATCCTGAGTCCTACCCTACCGCCATATTGGCTAGATTACACTGCCTCAAGCAATGGTAAAATGGATTGAACTCTTTTTTTTTTTTTTTTTGAAAGACAATTGTTTGCATTTGCAGGGTGTCTCTTCTTTGCTTTGTTTGGCAGGGGTCCAGTAGTTCCTCTCTTTTGGTTACTGGGGACTATTGTATAAGAATTATAATTTTCTCTTCTCTCTCCTTTCCCCCATCCCTGTCTTTGCCCACTATTACATTTTATTTATTAGCATTGAATTCATTACTTTCTACCTCAAACTGAGAACAACAAGAGTAGTAGCTGAATGTATCTTAGGTCTTTGTCTATTGGAATACATTTTTCCCAAGGGCGATGGTGGAAAGCACCTTGCTTGCGATGGTTAAAACGAGAGACGAGAGAGCACTGGAGAAAATACAGTAGAGACGAATCCTGCATTAGATGGAATGATGGACTAACTAGGTGATCTCATAAGGACTTCTCCATCTCTACCAGCTGTGTTCTGTGTATCAGCCTTCAGTGATCCAAAAGCTTGTATCTCTCAGGAACAGCAGCTGGTCCAGTAAAAGCTATTACCTCACCTGCCCTGTCTCTCTAATATCAGCCCTCAGCAGCAGTATTCCCAAAGTATTCAAAAGTCATGAGCTGGACCCTCCAAAAAACAGGAGATTAGCTCAAAAATCATGGAGGTTTTTTGAACAATAATGCATTTGGGGTTCTTCTGATTGGCCTTTCACTTTTTCAGCCTTTAGGGTGCACTCGGGTCATGTTTTCTAGCTTTTCTCTGTAAGCAGGAGGGCTAGACATTTTGTTCAAATGAAAGCTGAAATTCTTGCATACCTGCACTACCCCAGGAGCTGGGGGCTTGAGGGGAAACACCAAATACACGGGAATCGTGATAAAATTGCGAGAGCTGGCAACATTGCACGAGTTTAATAGATGGAAGGAGTGAATAATAATGACTGGTGTGGAAAACGTTGAGGGCAGGGGCAAGCAGAAGCTAAAAATCCAAGCAAGTTTCAAGAACTGGACTTCTGAACATTATTGGTCGTTATTCACTAAGTACCAAGAATTGTGCGTGGAGCTGTGCAAGATACAAAATCAGGCCCAGTCCCACTCTAAAGAACTTACTGTCTGATCTAAGGGCCTGACCCAATGTAGGCTGAAGTCAGTGAAAAAAGAAAGACTCCCATTGAATGCAATGAACACAAGGAGCAATGAGCCTAATGTTTGTACAGTGCACTGGATGCAGAAGAGGAAGTAACTGTTCCCTCACATGACCTAGCAAAGCCACACAAATTAGAATTATCTTAGGGGATCATCATCATTATTCAGGGCTCTGGGATTGCCCCACAAAGCTGCAGTGAAGTGAGATGGAGGCATATGTTGTTCTTGGACAGAGGTGTGGCCGAGCTGTCTGAACACAGGGCAGAGCCAGGAGCTCCTGAGTTTGAATCTTGCTTCTGACACTGATTGCAGCTGTGACCTTGAGAGAATCACTTTCTGACTTTGTGCCTCAGTTTCCCCATCTATAAAATTGACATGATCATTACTGCCTTACCTCCTGGGGTTGTCATGCAGATTGACTGGTTCATATGGCTTTGAAGATTAACAGTGCAGGATGCCCTTATTACACAAGGCTAGATTCACTATTGATTTGACATCATAAACTCTTGACTGTCACACGCTCAGTAATAGCAACTGGGCTCATTTAAAATGATGTATGGAAAGCATCCCCGGGGAAGATTTATAGCTGGCAGACTGACCTGTTCACTAATGCTCTTTTGTTTAATTTTGTTCACAAAGGTGAAATGAGACACGGTCTAAAAGGGTCAGAGCAGCAGGAGACCCAGCCAGAGAAGGAGGAGGGAGGATACAGGGCAGAGGCCATGGCTATCCATATAGTATAAGAATAAAAAGAAAGTAACAAGATTTTGGCTCTTTCTCAGGTTCTCTGGGGGTTTATACCATCAAACCCCTGGAAGCAATTGTCACCTACACCTGCCAGGGTCCCAGTCCCTGCTCTGCCAGCAACTCACTGCATGCACTTGGGCAAGTTGTTTGACCTCTCTGTGCCTCGGTTTACCGTCCCTTCAAAGGATAATCAGAAGGCTAAATTCATTCATGGTTGTAAAGTACTTTAAGATCCTTGCATGGAAAGTACTGCGGGGGGGGGGGGGAGAAGGGGAGGGAAGGGGGGAAGAAAAGAATATTCTAATTGTCTGCATTACAGTCCCAAACTGAGATCGCGGCCCTATTGTAGCTGGACACTGCACAGATACGTGGCCAGAGACCCTTCCTGCCCAGATCTGCTTCCCTGAGAAAGTCTTAAAATGACCCTGCATGCATCAGTACTGCATCCAGGGGAGTGAGATAGGGCTGGGGGGGGGGGGGGGAGGGAGGATGGCAAAATGTGTTTCTTCTCCCGCTCAATTTCAAGGGAAACTTGCCCTTTCACAGTTGTTTAAGCAAAATGTCAGCGAATGCTAAATGCCTGCTGCCACATATGCCCAGCACAAGAGAGGCTCCATAAATCAGGGAGCAGTTAGTGGGGGAAATCAGGTTCCAAGGAGGAAAACAGTGGGATACGGGGGGGTTATTTTTAAAGCCGGAGCTGCAGTGTTTTGGTTTATTATGTGGCCCAGCAGTGAAGGAATTCATCACATTGTCACCCCCTCCCTTCCCCTCCCTCCTCTTTTTTTTTTTTTTTTATCCTGGAGGGGAGGGTGGTGGTGGTGGGGAAACAAAGCAGGAGCCGTGCAATCAACTTTGTGTAAAATTGGCACTGTGTCCTGCTCACAATGTGGGACAAAGGCTGGGGGGCTGGTGGCTCAGCTGGGAGTCAAGGCAGCACAGCTGTGACCAATGCCAACACAGCTCCCGTCAATATGGAGTGACCCTGGCTCCCCTGAAACCTGCTTCCAGGCTCATCTCCCATAATTCTCACCCAAAAAGGGGAACAAACAAAACCTTTGTCAGCACTTCCAAGGCTTTTCCCCTGAAATCTTAAATATTTCATTAGACTCTTCTCTTTCTTTCTTCTTTTTCCCCCCACCTGATCTGGGCTTAAAAAGCAAATGTGGAGGCTAAAACTCTGGGTCAACAAATGATTAAAGGAAAGGCTTAAAAGAGGAGGGGAAGGAGGGGGGCCCGTTGTCCAATCTGCAACAATACTAAAGAAGGAAAGGAAAGGAAGACAAGATGCTCCCTGCTTCGTTAACACATGGGGCAGGTACAGTCTATTTCTTAAACCTGTTTACTTAGAAAGGCCTAGATTTAAACGGGTGTGTAATGGATGTAAGCTGCTCTGTCTGGTGCAGAGGCTGCAGTTGCAGCTTCAGGTGTGCAAGAAATGCAGAACTGGACCCATAAAGTGCCCTGGCTAACAAATGCAAGTAGCTGGCTAGGTTCCTAGTTACAAGGCCAGAAGGGACCACTGTGATCATCTAGACTGACCTCTGCATCACACACCCGCCATAGGACTTCCTTGAATTCCTTCTTGTTTGAACCAGAGCCGATCTTTTACAAAAACATCCCATCTTGATTTAAAAATTGCTGGTGATGGAGAATCTACCACCTCCCTTGGTAAGTCATTCCCACTGTTAATTACCCTTCCCATTTCAAAACGGTGTCATGGTTTTAGTCTCAGTGTGTCCAGCTTCACCTTCTGGCCATTGAATTTTGTTATTGCTCTGTCTGACTGTTATTGCTCTGTCTCGACTGAAAAGCCCACGTTTTTGTTCCCCGCCATGTCAGTACTTACGCACTGTGAGCTAGTCACCCTTAACCTTTTCTTGGTTAAGCTAAACATTGGCCCCATGATAGAGACGCAAGAGGAGTGTCTAATGTAAGACCTGGAAGGTAACTGTACCACTCTAATCAGCAGCGTTAAGGCCTCAGCTGGAGGACTGTGGCCAATTCTGGGCCTCACACTTTAGGAAAGATGTGAATAAATTGGACGGAGTCCAGAGAAGAGCAACAAAAATGAGAAAGGGTTTAGAAAAGCTGACCTATGAGGAAAGGTTAAAAAACTGGGCGTATTTAGTCTTGAGAAAAGAGGACAGAGGAGGGACCTGATAACAGTCTTCAGATATGTTAAGAGGTGTTATACAGAGGTCTGTGGTCAACTGTTCTCCATGTCCACTGAAGGTAAGACAAGAAATAACGGGCTTAACCTGCAGCCAGTCAGATGTTAGGAAAACCTTTCTAACCCTAAGGGTCATTAAGCTCTGGACTAGGTTTCCAAGGCAGGTTGTGGAATCCCATCCCTGGAGGTTTCTAAGAACAGATCGGACAAACACCTGTCAGGGATGGTCTAGGTTTACCTGGTCCTGCTTCAGTGCAGGGGCCTGAACTTGATGACCTCTCGAGGTCTCTTCCATCCTGACATTTCTATGACGTGGACCAGAACTCCCACACCCTTAGAAAAGAAGCAATTAAACAATGGTGAGTATTATGGACTCCGGCCACGAGAGGGTTTCTGGGTCATCTTTTTTAGCACAGGGTGCTCCGGAGGCCAGAATGGCAGCAATGGCAGATGAGTACAGAAGAGCCGACAACGAGACAAACTATCCCCTTGTTGCCCCTCCACTGAGCCCCAAACCTGACCTAGAGAGAGGACAGCTTTCGAGTGACAGGGCAGTCTGGACTCCATGAGAACCCCCCTGCTAAGAATATCAGGCCATGGGCCACTTATGCTGCGTCTACACTCCAAGCGAGGGGCGTGACTCCCCTACTCCTGGCTCGCTTGATGAGCGCTAGTTTCAGGGGGGTACATATTTGGCATAGCCGAGCCGTGCCCCGCTGCTGGTACCGGTGTCTTTGCAGCTGGGCTGCTATTCACACTTGTGCTAGCTCTCCTTGAGCGAGTGTGTGTCTATATACATGAGCAGGGGGATTGCCCCTGCAGCTCGTCCTGGAGACGTGGCCTCAGGGGCAACTTTGGCAGGGATGTCATGTGGATACTTGTCCGCTAGAAACTAGACAGAGATCCTAGGCTGTGAGCATTCTAGGGCAGGGACTGTCTGTGTTATGTTTGTACCATGGGGGTCCTAACCTTGCACAGGTCCTTAGGCATTACCACAAGAGAAATGATCAATTCTAATAAGGCTCTCCGCAACTCATTTCACATTAGCCACCAAGCGGCTGTTAGATGCTAAATTTCAGCCGCTCCCCATTCAAGCCAGATTAAAAACCAGTGATTTAGGGCCTAATTCTCCTTTACCAGTATAGATTAGGAGTAACTCCACAGGAGGTTACATCAGAATTAGGTCCCTAACATTTTAGTTTTCCCCTCAGAAATTACATACTTGCTGACTCCCACCAAACCAGAGTCAGGGGTGAGCCTAAATCATGCACCTAAGACAAGTAGTATGTACTCCAAGAGGTGTGGGACATGTGGATCACTACATACTATGCAGACACAAACACATACCTCAGAGGTTTGTTTCTACAAGTTTAAATGTAGCTAAAGTCTGCTCTAACTTAGACAGAGGGCAGGAAGTTGGTTTTATTTTAAAATGACTTTGCTATGCATGTTGAGTTGTTTGCTCCTGTGCTCTGGACTCCACGCACAGGTTTGGTACTGGAAGGGTGGAGCTGAGCCCTGAGAGGTATAGATTTGCCTGTTCTTGTAAGGATTCTACTGTGTGTCCCAGATAAGGTGACCATATTTCCCCAAGGGAAAATGGGACACTGTGTGGGGCTGGCCCGAGCTGCTCGCCTAAGTCCCCTGCCCCGCGCCAGGGCAAGGGGGGAGGGGGGGCAAGTAGGGCTTGGGCGAGCAGTGATGCACATGCTAAGGGTGACCATATTTTCCAAAGGCTGGGGCTGGCATCGCCACTTCCCCCTGCCCCCCATGTTCCTTCACACCCCACTTTTTTGACAAAAGTGGGCATTTGTCCCATAATTGCTCTCATCAACTGATCAAGAGCAAATGGGACAAATGCCCACTTTTGCCAAAAAAAGTCAGGACGGCTGGGACAGGGCTTAAAAAAGGGATTGTCCTGGCCCAAACGGGATGTATGATCACCCTAGTCCCAGACGTTCGTTTGTTATGGTAGAGTGGTTTCCGTGTCCTGGGCTACATCTGTTGGTTTGGTTTTGCAGAGTTGTGTGCGCTTTTTTTAAAACATTTTTTTTGCATTGAAGCAGTTGTTGAACACAATTGAACGTCTCTGTAGACCTTACCAAGATAGAAAAACAACAACAACAAAAGAGCAGGTCGAATTCTGGGCCCACCAATCTTGACCAAGTCTCCATAAACTGACCCATTCTCCCAGGTTAGGAAGGCTGCAGTTTGCTCCGCAGGCCCAACCCTCCCCCTTAAGAAAAGGATCTGGTTACAAATATTAAACACTTCTTAATAACTCCACCATACCATGAAACAGAGTCCATTCTGGGTCGCTAAATGACTCTGAAAGGGCTCCCTCCGTCCCCTTCTCTTGCCTGGTTTTAAATAGACACAGAGTGGTTGAAGCCAGCACAATGGCATCACATTGGCTTTGTTTCAGCCTTGATTTAGCCACCCTTTTAAGGGCCCTAATGAATAATTCAGTGTTATCATTCAGGATGACGTTGGATTATTAGGAGGGTTTTCTCCCCCCACCAACCTTTACATTCTTTTCACACGTGAAGGGGCTCAAAGGAAGTCATGTAAGGAAAACACACAAGGAGAGGGCTGCTGCTCACCCCCTTTGCTGTCAGTTTGATAAATATAATGTGTCACCAATTAAAAACTCATTGCCATTCCCCGCTGTAGCCAGTGCCTCGTTAACGTCCTCCTAGTGGGGTGGCTCCCATCCTGGGCTGCTATCATTGTTGATAACAGAGGGCCTGTTTCTTTCCCATCCTGGGCCATTTCAGCGCTGCACATTGGCATGTAAATAAGTTATTCACTCGACATCACTTTCTGATAGAAAAATGACCATGAAAGTCTTTGATTTCGGGTTCGCTCTTGTCACGAGCGCACAATGAAATCAAGAGTTGCATTTTTGGGCATGTGGTTTGCATTTTTTTTTTAAAAAAAACCTCTTCCCTTCCCAAACCTACTTTTCCAGCATGTGTGTGGAAATGGTCGCATCACACAACTTGATGCAGCCATAATTCAGCCTGGTAGGTGTCCAGATTTGGATATAGTAGCTTGTTGTACCCCGACACCAAACCCCGCCCCTTCAAACCAACCCCCCCATATTTTTTTTGAAGTATCATAACCTTGTTTTCTTAATTTTTTCCCCTTTCCGTGCACCCTAGCGACTTGGGGGAAGAGGCACATGGGTGGCAATGAATGACCCTACAATTCTTTTTCATCCTAAACTTGACCTGACTCAGTCCAGGGTTCAGCTCGGGTGCAAAGCCCAGCATGAGGGGTGAAAGTCAGAGAGGGGCAAATGGTTCTGATGAGCAGCTTCTGAATGGACCCCTGACGTTTATCTTAACTCTCCATTGCTTTTGAAATTTCGTTTCTCCGGCTATCCTTGTTCCGTTTCACTTTGTTACTCCTCGGCGTTAAGAAACAGACACATGGGACTCTTTTTTCCCCTCACACCTTTCCATTCTTAACGATTGGACTCTTTTCCCCTAGCAGTGATTTCCATCTGTCTGAGGGCCAGGGTCTCTTGGAATCTGATCCAAAGCCTTCTGAAATCAATAGGAGGCTCTCCATTGACTTACAAACAGCACTAGATCAGGCTCTTAATTCCCACAGGTCCCTTTGGGGCCTGATAATACATTAGGCCTGATTCTAAATCCAGTGACACATTGGTGGTTAAACTGGGGTAAGTGGGAGAAGACGGCCCTTGGCCAGCTTCTGGAAATCCAGCAGCAGCAGAGTAGACATTACAGTCTTATAAATCTTTATTGGGTCCCCAGTCCCAGAAACCTCCGGAACAGCTAAAAGAGGCAGGATAAATACACAGTACTGCATTCTCCCTTGGGAAGGTGCTGGGCTGGTGGCGATGGGGGTGTGCATGGAGACAGAACATGTTGTCTGTGTCTTTGTGGCGTGTCTGGTCCTCCTAGTTATTTCGAGAATGGGAAATGAGCCTGACATAATCTTTAATTAGGCTGCCGGACCTGTATGAATCATAAATAATAGCCTATAAGCTATGCCCATTTCCCCGGGAGATATTCATAGAGTCCAAGGCCAGAATGGACCATTGGGGTCTCCTGTAAAGCACAGGCCTTTGAACTTCCCCAAAATAGTTCCTAGAGCAGGTCTTTCAGAGAAACATCAAATCTTGATTTAAAAATGGTCAGACAGAGAATCTCTCTTAGTAAGTTGTTCCAATGGTTAATTACTCTTAGTTAAAAATGTACCTTATTTCTAGACTGAATTTGTCTCGCTTCAATTTCCACTGATAGGATTGTGTTATAGCTTTCTCTGCTACACTGAAGTGCCTGTTACTAAATATTTGTTCCCCATGCAGGTACTTACAGACTGCAGCCAAGTCACCCTTAAACTCCTCTATGTTAAGCTAAATAAATTGCAGTCCTTAAGTCTATCACTATAAGGCAGGTTTTCTAATCCTCTAATCATTCTCGTGGCTCTTCTCTGAACCCTCTCTGATTTATTAACATCCTTTTTGAATTGTGAGCACCAGAACTGGATACAGAACTCCAGAAGTGGTCACACTAATGCCAAATATAAAGGTAAAAACTTCAACTCCTATTCAACATTCCCCTTTTATGCATCGCAGGATCACATTAGCACAGCATCACACTCAGAGCTCATGTTCAGCTGATTGAGCTCATGTTCACCTTGATCCCCAAAACTTTTTCAGAGTCACCGTTTCCCAGGAGAGGGTCCCCCATCCTGTAAGTACGGACGACATTCTCTGTTCTTAGATGTATACAGTTAGCCGTATCAAACCTCATATTGTTTGCTTGAGCCCAGTTTACAAAGCGATCCAGATCACTCTGTAGCAGTGACCTGTCCTCTTCATTATTTAGCACTCCCCCAATTTTTGTGTCATCTGAAAACTATAAGTGATGATTTTAGATTTTTTCCAGGTCATTGATAAAACTGTTAAATAGTGTAGGGCCAAGAACCAATCCCTGCGGGCCCACAGTGGAAGCAGGCGCTCTCAATGACAATTCCCCATTTACAGTTACATTTTGAGATCCATCAGTTAGCCAGTTTTTAATCCATCGAATGTGTGCCATGTTAATTTTATATTTTGTAGTTTTTAAATCAAAATGTTATGGGGTCCCAAGTCAAATGCCTTACAGAAGTCTAAGTATATGTCAATACTATTACCTTTATCAACCAAACTAGTAATCTCATTAAAAAAAATCAAGTTAGTTTGAAAGGATTTATTTTTCACAAACCCACATTGATTTACATTAGCTACATTATCCTCCCTTAGATCTTTATTAATCAAGTCCTGTATCAGCCGCTCTATTATCTTGCCTGGATTCAATGTCCCTCGTGCTCCAAGTGTTCTAAATGAAAAATCAACATTAATGGTGCAGCGAGCTCTTCAGCCAGCTCTTTTAAAATTCTTGGATGCAAGTTATCTGGACCTGTTGATTTAAAAATGTCTAACATTAGTAGCTTGGGCATGCTTTTCTACAGGCTTAGGCTACGCTAAGCATTTCTCCATCCTGTGTGGAGTTATTGTCTAGATTATGCCCCTTACCCTATGTGGGGATATTTGTCAAGATACCATAAGCACACTGGAGTCTTTTACTATCCAACCTATGCAAAATGTTCACAAAATAGGAGAATGGGTTGCAAAGGTCACCAGTTTGCTGCACTTGAGACAAGGTTTGTTCAGGCGTGCATGCATGTGTAACCCACGCACCTCCTGGGTGTGGTGTTCGGTCCCATCTAGTGGTACTGAGACCACTTGGAGAGAGAGAGAGAGAGAGAGTTAAATGAGTCTGCTCTACAGCCTTAACTAACAGGCAGTTGGCGTTTAGCTCATGCAGTAGAGGCTCATGCACTGAGCTCCAGACGCCCCAGGTTTGATCCTGCCCGCCGACAACCGGCGTCTGTTGATGTTACATGTGCATCTTCCAACTGAAAAGGGCCCAGGTTTCCAGTGAATACAGGACTTCTTGACTGATGATGGCAGTGGTCTCACTTGCTGTGGCCCAGTAGAGCAAAGGGAGATGATTTGCTGTAATGTCCTGCATCCGATGAAGTGAGCTGTAGCTCACGAAAGCTTATGCTCAAATAAATGTGTTAGTCTCTAAGGTGCCACAAGTCCTCCTTTTCTTTTTGTAATGTCCTGGGAATTCAAATTCCTGAATAAGCCTGGGAAAAGGTTTCCATCAAAACTCTTTTCTGGTGGAAAATTGAGTTTTTGACAAAACAAGAATTTTCATGGAGTGTTTGGCTTCCCTTGAAACCATTTGATTTTTTAGTCAAAAACCTGAAAACAGATTTTTTTTCGGTTTTTGAGTTTGACAAAAAGTCCAATTTTTGAGCTAGCTGCCCAGGTCTTTAGAAGAGCCAAAGAGGAAGCTGGTTGTTGAAGAGTCCATCCCAAGATCTTGTACTGAGTCCAGGGCATACTGGGATAGGACTTTGGGAACATAGTCAGCACTGTGTGGATGCAGGTGCTGTGCAGATTTGGTCAGTTAAGCTCATATTTTATGTACCTCTGTCTTAAGCCTCATTGCTCCACTGTGGTGAGCCCTCAGAAGCTGGGATGAACATATCCACGCAAGGAACAACACATTTAAGCTCGGATACTTTTTCAGTTTAGCAGAACTTTGGAGAGCAATTCTAGAAGCTATTGTTTCAGGGAGCTGGGACACTGGTTTTAATGAAGACAATTCTGTGCAGCATTTGAAATGGAAATGCATGCAGATTCGGAGCTTGTAGGCTCCCAGCAACATTCTGAAAAGCCTTTAACATTAGAACAATTTAATACAGAATAAAGAAAATCATTACTCCCCTGCACTGCTAGCTCTCCTGGGCTTCGCCCTGGGATCCCTCTGGTAACTTTCCTTTCTGTTTGCCAAGGCTTGCCTTCAAGGCGGAGTTGTTCCCTGGAGTCGAAACACAAAAGGGTTTGCAATCAAAGCTTTGGAAGAAAGAAGATCAAAAACTTCTTTTTCATGTGAGTCAGGTTGTCGTCATGTGCGAGGGATGGGAACTCAGCAATGGATCCTGGGCCATGATAATCCACTCTGCCTGTTCTAAATGCGAGGCTGTCTACAGAAGGCAAGTCTCCCTAGGAATGACATCACGGCACACTAGCCGTGCCTGTGCTCCAGAGGGTAAAACCTATTGCCAGAGGTGAGCCTGAGCAGCTGGGGCCGGGCGCCTCTGGGAGGGTGGGAGAGAAATGTGAGCTCTTCCCTTCCTAGCTATGGAATGACAGCGTAACGCAGGGGTACAGCGTCAGGGAGGCACTAACCTCCCTGGCCCTGGTCCCCCACTCTGCCATGCAGAGATCAGTGGCCAATGGATCTACTGTCCCCCAAGGACCTCTAGGCACCTGTCTAAGCTGCCAAAATACAGCTTGCCTTGGGTTCAGGGGAGCAGCAGTGTTTCTGCTGAAGGCAGGGCGTCTGTACCCATATAAGAAGGGGAAGGGTGTAGTCACAATGGGCCTGATTCCCCTCTCCTATATCCCAGTATAATACCATTGACTTCAGTGGGAGTGCTCCTGATTTACACCAGTGTAAATGAAATGTGCATTTACACTGGTGTAAATCAGGAGCACTCCCACTGAAACCCAAACCCAAACTCATTTTGTAAAGGAAAGGGAAGTGGGGCAAGGGGAGGTGTGGCTAATGCATGTGGGAAGGCTAGACTAATTAACCTTCATATGTTCATCTAGCACCTCTCCACCCAAAATGGTCTTAAAGTGCATTACACCCAGGAGTCACGTCCCCTGCCACTGAAATGCAGCCACCTTTGGAGTGGAACGTAGCACCTGTTGAACAGCACAAAACAACACAGAGCAGAGAACTGACTCTGTGGAGACATTGAGCTGATCCATTTAAATGTGGCCAGGACTCTGGGGCTAACACTTGGGCATGATAAACCATGGAAACAAATGGTTAAAGTGAGTGGGAAAATCATTATGAAAGACAGTCACTCACAGTTCATGTCCCGAAATCACCTTATAAAACCTAAACATGCCAGCTGCTTCCATAGTTTGTTTGCTTAGATGTGAACTGAGGCCAGAAAACTCACATCAGACCCATCTTCAGTTTAATATCTAAAAGAGTTAGGTGCCTAATCTGTGTAGCTTCTTTTGAAAATGTCACCTAACTTCATCTTTAGGTACCCAAGGATCATTGAAAATCTGGCTCTAAGTGACTTAGATACTTAAGTTTCATTGAAAGCCAATGGGATTTAAACACCTTTGAACATTTTACCCTGCAAGTCCAGCCAAAGTTTCTTTTGTAAAATAAAGACACTTTGGAGTTTCAGGAGGAGAGAAAAATTTCAACAGAATTTGATTCTATTTTATTCTCTTCTTTCTATACAGAATTTGATTTCTATTTTATTCTCTTCTTTATATATATATATATACACACACACAGACACACACACCCCGCACTCACCACCATAGTATCTGAATGCAGAAGTCTACAACCAAGCAGACAAATCTGGGCTAATTATTAAAACTATCGTCTGAAAGCCCCTTAACCATAGCAGAGGCAAATACATTGTGGAGACAGAGCAATCCTGTAGTGGCTGGGAAGAGACTTCGTAGATCTTTTCAATCTCTAACTCCTGCAAAGAATAGAGCATTTACACAAATCCCTTCCCCAGCAGCTAGTTAACCTCCTGGCAGGAGGAAGAAAACAAAACCGATATCGCTCCGAAAAATACGGCAGAGTACGTTATAAAACAAAATACAAGCCACATGGCATCAATAAAAAGCACTTTGAGGTTGGTCTCCTTGCAAGTAAGAAGGCCTTGACTGCTGATGTTGCTGAAAAGCTCCCCCTGTAACCAGCGAGGTGACTTTTGCCTTCCTCCCTTCTGATATTATTTACCTCGCACTTGGTTTGAAGTCCCCAATGCGAGACTGAAACCCTGGGTCCCCCCCACCATCCCAGTTATTCTTTAACTTTCTAAGGCAATTGCTCTCTCTATTTACCCGACTGCAGTGCCAAAGAAGAGGGCTAACACAGGCTGTTTATCTGCTGTCAGTCTATAAAGCAGCATCCCTCACCCCAGAGGTCACTGGAGGGATTGAGGCCTTAACCCGAGGGCTTGGGTCCCACTCTGCCTTCCTTAGAGATGCACCGGGCCGTCAGTAACAGGGCCACGGGTTTATTCAGCTGAGATCTCCAGATCTCAAAAGATAATCTGGGAATAATTGGGACTTAAGGAACTTGTGGGAATCTGATTTTTTCACAGCCCTGCCATTCACGAAACAGATGGACATCTTATTTCTCTCTAATTTGATGGGCTTTCTTGACAAAATGGCAGAGGTTGCACTTTGCTACAATAATAACCTGCCACTCAGACTTTATACGGGGTTTGTGTAGATTTCTTCTTAATTAGACCCCGTCTCGCTATGAACTCTGTGTGTGTGTGTGTGTGTGTGTGTAGATGGGATATTTTGAACAGCTTCTCTGCACGACAGAATCTGGGGAAAACGGAGTGGGGAAGGAATCTAGGGGCTTTCATATTTAAGCCACTTTTTATTTTAATTGTTGAGTGAAAAATAAAGCTTGGGATGTGAGCGAGTTGTTTAGATAATGTATTCATGGGTTTGCTCCTTTCCCCTCCCGCTGCAACTAAACAGCATTGCCAGGCAGTTTGTTGTTAACTCTAGGGAGAATTTCTTGGCTTTCCCAGCTTCTCAGACTACTTTAGGGTTTGCAAACGCCCTCCCCCCACATACACACTCCACCAGCCCTGTCATTGAAACCCAGATCCTCTTTTCCTCCCCCACTCCTCCAGCAAAGCAGACCCAATTTTAAAAAGTCAGGGACTAGCTTTCCCTTCAGTCACACGGGGGTAAAGCTGGATTCAATTGTGTGAATGCAATTGGGCTCCTTATTTTCTAACTACACTATCAGAAATCCCACATGTTCAAAGCTCATGAGTCAGGCTCGAAATAACATGGCCACCACTCTGAAATATATCTATATAGATATCTATATGTATGTTGGGCTTTTAAAATGTGTCTTCTCTGTTTTCAACTTCGAGGGGTAATGTTTTCGAGTTCCCTAAAACCAACAGCGCTACCAAAGGGTTTTTGGTTTTAAAATGAAAGCTGAGGTTCCCATAGAATCACATGACCCCCAGGAGCTGGGGATTCGAGAAGAATGACAAATATTGTGCAAGTTGGCATCATGTAGCCCATGCCACCTATAAGGGATCGAAGCAACTCCAAAAGCTAGGTGCAAGTGGGAATCCTAAAGAGTATGACATTGGCTTCATTTTTTCATTAAAGTTTCTCTCTCTCTCTCCACCTCTCTGTTCTTTTCTTCCATCCAGAAATAGAACGTGACATTTCATCATCTGTGTGCCCAATCAGAGAACAGTAACAATATCAGGTGCCTTATCAGACCAACCACACACACGCTGTATTTTCACTCTGCCTGTGCTTGGCTCAGTTTTCACGTAGTTCACCTTATTTTTTCCATTGGATTTTAATTTCTGCTCCTTTTATTTCTATAGTCTCTCTCCTAAACTCCATGGCGTTAGAGCTGGATTCAAAGTTTCTCCCCGTAGTTCCAGCCGACATGGACTATGGCAGCCAATATTGATCTTTTTGCACATTTGTCTCAGAGGCACAACTTCAGCCTAAGTGGTCTCTGGTACTGCCTCCAAGCATTTGGGATGGAGAAAAAATGCTTCTGTTTTGGACAGGACATTTCATCTTATGACAAACCCCCAAACGCACCCTTCTGGGAATGGTTAGTGCATTTGGTCTGTTTTGTTTTGTTTTTTACATGACCTCTGTGATTTTGCTTATTGTCTAGTGGATGGAGGGCAACACTTAGAGGAGCCTCTGGCTCACACAGATTGCCCCGCTCTCCAAGAGGCTGCAAGCATATGGGAAGCTTACCTTGGCAAACCTCTTGGACCCAACTGTATTAATGGGGGCCAAACACTTAGAAGTTAAAGACTGGACACGAAGAAGCCTCAGAGCTTCATGGAGGCAAGGAGAAAGGAGCCCTACAGATTTAATTAGTTTGCAATAACTACGCTGCCTGCAACAACAGCTTCAGATTCCAGCAGTGTTGACTCAACCCTTCCTCCACCCACATTAGATAAATTGATCTACTGCTAGACTGAGTGTGGGCCTTTTGGATAACTCCCTGAACACCCAGCTTTGCATGCACATTAAAGATCCCAGAGAACTTTCCTTATGAGTCGGAGTTTGTCCAGCTTTGGTGGCCAACACTTCCCGTGCTTGCTAATGCTGGGCTGGGCTGTGCATCAGCTGACTGTTTCCCTCCGGCTGAGGTGGCAGCACCCAGGTGGTGCTGTATGCATATAGCTAGTGAAGTTCTTTAGGATCCTGCAAGGTGAACGGTGCCACAGAATGTAAAATATTTTCTGTATCATTATTTGTTTTCACCCAAAGCTTGCTGCAGGCCCTGCTGGAGCTGTGGATTTCTTGCATTACGTCCTTTTCCAACACCACCACCAGTGGACAAGTGGGATAAATGGACTTTGAGAGAGATTTTTTTTCAACCTTGACATCTTTTCTTGCTCATCTGAAAGAAGTTTAAGCTATGGAAGGGTCGCTCCAGTGTAATCTGCGACTGTGGTGGAGGAGGGGGGCGGGGGGAGGAGGGAGAGGGAGAGACTCAGCCACTGGACAGCAGACCCTCACCTGTACCCCATCTTGTCCTTTATTAGTTAAACCAGCAAAATCCATAAACCATCAAGACCCAGGTGGATGTTTCTGTAAGTTTCCCCAGCTCCTGGAGGGAGCCTGGTTTTATAGAAATAAACAGTCCTGAGCCATGTGTTCCTTTTCTCCCTTTCTCCATCTGCGTGGCAACTAGCACATGGCTTTGAAGTGTTGGCCAGCTTTTCTGGGCTTACCTCCTTGTCTGGATGTGTTATCCCCCAGAGGAGTAAATATTCATAGGGGACGATGATGCAGCAAATCTGCTTACAATAGGCTCAGCCATTCTGTGTCCCATACGTGACTTGACTATAAGGTCTGCTGGTCATCTCCTGTGTTGAGACTCTGATTCTACAGACTGGGAGCATCCCCTTGCCACAGCCTTGGAGTTGTAGAATTTCTCCATCTCTGAGATAACACCACTGAGTTTTTGTTATCAACCTTGTGCTCTGATTCACTGTTTCAAAGGAGTGGAAGGCTCTATAGCACTTTGTCTTAGTCTGCAGGTGTCCCTCTTAGCCGTCAGACCCACACTACCCCTCATTGTGGAATTGACTAGGAGTGGTCTGAAGCAGGACCTCACGCAGGTGAGACCAAGAATTCTATCTGGGGCGGATGGGCAGTAGTGGAAAGACCCTGGTTACTCACTAGCAATGGCCCATGTTGGAGGTCTAGTTATGACCCTGATGTGTATAGGAATGGATGAATATTGTGGAGTATGAGGTTTTGCTAAATTCTTGCTATTTGGAGGGGGGGAGGGTTACAACACTGGTTTTGGTGGACATGTCCCTCCCTGTAATTTAGACCTGTGTTTTCTTTCATTAACCTTGCTGGGATCATAACCTGTGGTTTCCCTGAGACAAGATCATTCAAATCTGAGGCTTACACATCTAAGTTATCTCCCTCCAGCATTGTATTAAGGCTTTCCCCCAACCCACCTGCCATCTTCTAACCCTTCCTTCCACTGAAGTCACTCCGGGCCATATCAACTAGCAGCTACAAACTGCACACTCTCACACAGACTCATGGAACAACCCCATGGTTACTTTTCTTTTTAGTTAAATTTGTGGGCATATTTATCAAAACAGAACTACCACCTGAATTCCCCTGTTTGTAGTGCAGTGATCAGCCCAAACATCTGTCCTTAAAACCCTGTGTGCATTGCCACGTGGTGGTTGACTGCTGGCGAATCAGAAATAAGGTAAGTCACAGTCCAGGACAGGCATCCATGTCACAAAATCCACCCTGGCCACACAACTTCCTTGCAGGCAATCTCAGAACAGGATTCAATGGACTATGAAGACTAAACTTCTCTCTTGTCCTCTACAACTGGGATCAGGCCAATTGGGGCAGCGTGTGGGAAGCCCCACTCATCTTCACACACACTTTGTCCCTGTGGCTCTTGCTAGCCTACTCCCTGTTAGATACAGGGTACAAGCTGACACTTGGCCACATCGTATCTGTTCTGTGAATACACAGAAGATTCTAGTTTCCAGATCTTTTGATCTGGCACCTTTCCATAGCGCTAATCTTATTTAAAAGCCAATTTCAAGGTGAAAAAAAATAAACCAAAATAAACCAGTCTATGGTTAAATTTCTCCTTTCACCTTTGACAAATATCCCTGAGTTTTATAAAGTTCAAACTCTCTCTCTCTTTCTGCCTTTTGCAAGCCTCCAGGGCAACTCTTTTTAAAGCAGGCTGCAAATCTCCCTCCCCCTGCCCTCAGTGCAGAGCAAAAGTTTAAAGTGAGGTCAGACCCACTTGAGGCACCCTTCCCAAATGCAGCCCTGACGTGCCTAAAAGGAGATGTGCTGCAGAAATTGCTTCCAGAACTACATGCCTTTTCCATCCGCGGGTACCAACGCAAATAATACCTGCTTGATTTATTCCTTCCTAGCTATAAGGTGGCATTAAGGATTTAAAGAAGCCTATCTAATAGACTGCTGGAAATTATAAATCAGTGGGGCTTTGTAAAGGTTATTACTTTAAACAAAAGGGCAGCTGAATGGAACCAATTAAATGGCACCTGAATTGATAAACAAACTGGTTATTGTAGGGAGCTATTCTCCACATTTTTGTGTCTCTCCCCCCGCCCCCCACACCCCCACCTCTTCTTCCTCCCACCCCCTTCCTCCTGAGAGTCAGTAATAATGAATAAGGAGCAAGGCCTGTGGAGAAATTTACATGTGATTGGAGTTTAATGGGCCGCAACAGGCCTACCATCCGATCGCCATGGAAACCAATCCTTTCTCAAGATTTTAAACAGTCTGAAATGTCCTTTTATTGTCTGCTTAAAATGTGTCATGTGAGCCCAACGGGGTGGGCGCTTGTATGTATCAATTTGTTTCTGTCTCAAGGCATGCCATTGCCAGGCTATGAATATATGTGCGGGGGGGGGGGGGGGGAATGGCCGGGCAAGCAGACAATGGGCCCAGCTGATTTGGAATCCATGGAGACCCTGCCATACTATGCTCAGGAATGGTGACATATGGTCTCAACCTGACCCAGGCGATAGAGTTACAATAGGCAGCCACGTTGCTCCTCACAAGAGCTGGGGGGTTGTTCCTTTTTGTTGCTGGCTATTCATCCCGTGGCCAAGTAAACTTTTTCCAGGCCCGTCTCTCTGTATTTTTTTTTTTTAAACTCCAGCCGTTGATCACTGGAGCCCTGCAAAAAGAAAGAAAAGACTCTCCATGTCCGAGAGATGTTTGCTTTCCACTTGATTTGAAACTGGATGAAGGTAAATATTGGAGCGGTGGTGAATACAGGGGGATGGGAGAAATGTCCTCTAACATTTGAGCCTAGGAGTTGCCAGACAGCATCAGACCATTGGTCCATTAGTCCAGGATTGCCAATCCCAAATGTCCAAAAATCATGAGTCAGGCTCACCAAATAGATTTGGGGTGTTCTTTTTATTTATCGTCTGCTCTTTGAGCCTTGGGTCACACTTTGAAAGCTTTCTCCACAGCCACGGGGGCTAGAAGCTTACTTTCTCCTCAGTAATGAAGGCTAAAATCATCACCTCTCCACTTGACTCCAGGAGCTGGGGCTTTAAGGAAAACGATAATTATCATGGCAGGTTTTAGAGATTCATCATGAGATTCATGAGAAAAGCATGGGTTGGCCAGAGCAGAAGCACCGCAGTATCATGTCTCTTGCAGCGGGCTAGTACCAGATGCTTCAGAGAATGGTGCGACACGTGAGTGGACAAGTATGGAATAATCAACCCATCAGGGAGTTTTTTCCCAACGCTGGCAGTTGGCACATGTGCACTAACCCATGAGAGTTTATAGCCCCTTCCAAGGTGTGGGAGTGGGTGGGTGGTTCCCCCCCCCAAAGCTAATGTAACGCTTGGTGCTCTCATTATTCATATAAAGTCCCCCTGCCTGAAGCCTGCTCAGCTGTTTGCTTCAGTGGTATCTTGTAGCAAGGAGTTCTACAGGCTAATTGTGTGTTATGTTTAAAGAAATTTGCTCCAGCTGTGCTATGTCCCCGTTTGTGTTCACTTCCCCATGAGTGTTCAGCTCAGGGAGTTTCACCAGCATTATTTATGGAGAGCAAATTTCAGGGTCAAACACATGAGGATGAGTAGAAATACAAGGTTACATTTGCATTACAGATGTTCCCAATCAGAGAACAGGAACAATACCTGCTAACTCATCATCAAACCAATCACAACCAACCGAGTGGCTTGAATATCAAATACACTTGGAGAACTGGGTCATGATCAACCCAAAGAGTTTAAAAAAAAAAGAGGAAGAAAAATAATTAATTACTTTCAAATAACTCTTCTGAGAGAAATTAAAGTTCTTCCACAAGCAGGAAAAGCCCTACCAAGTCAACTGTTCATTTCAAATTATTTGCTAAGCTCTACTTAACTAGACACAATCAGTGTTCATTGATTTTTCTGAGGGGAAGGAAAATTTGCAAACCTTGGCCATAAGACAGGATGCTGTTTGAGATATCAATAAATCAATTCCTCATTGGTTTCCTCCCCTGAACCCGGTTCTGCTTTTGAACCCATAGCAATTTCTTGTTAAGAACATGGAAGTCAGTGTTAAAGCGGGGACTGGATAGCTCCCAGGAATGGAGATTGGCTTCTTCTCTGGGATTCCAGTTTGGCTACAGCCCTGGTTGGTGATGAGTGAAAGTTATAATCTTTTGCTGGCTGCTGAGGGGGGTCTATGTGAAGTGAATTTGTCAGGTCTCAGCCCAGCACCCAATAAGCACAAAATCTCCCATCCCTATTGACACTTGTGTTCTCAGAAAAGTTAGAGGATTGAGACTAAATAATTTAGAGGGGATCCTTCCAGGTTAGGGGCAAAAACCTTGGTAGGGCAGTGTGGAATATCTGCACAAGCTGTAATGGTTCTGTGGCTCAGCAGAACTCCAAACACACTTGGATTAGCTGCTTTGGTGATGCTGTTGCTCATAGCTTCAGTGAGGACTGGGCTAGGGAGTAGCCTCCCCATCATGGGTCCTAGGAGGCCAGCCACAGAACCTTGCTGGCTACTTTTCAGGCATATTGCAAAGCTTATTACTTTCAGCTGATTTGTTCAATTTTGGGTCATCCCCGCCCCTCATTGCTTTCTGATTCTGCTTTATTTGCACAAGTGGGGAATTGATCCTGTCTCCAGTAAGGTTTGCACAACAGTGACAGTTTAGCAGTGAAATTTGCCTTTGTACCACAGTGCTTTGCTGGTGTCTACCTACATATTTAGACAGACTAGCTTTCCTTTTAGGTTATTTAATATTTTGTATTGCAGTATGTGTTTTGCACTCTGAAGCCCTTACAAGTCACTTTATAACATGCTTATATTATAAACAGAGGTCATTTGGAAAGGTGCAAGCATTGTAATCATTCCATTTTTAACATACCCAGCAGAATTAGGTGCATCCACCAAAAGAAGCCAAGCAGCCCTTAAATCACAGAATCATTGTCTAGCTGGAGTTCTAATTCCAGCTTCTACCAGGGACTCCTGAATTATTCTGCTTCTGTGGCTCAGTTTCCCCAACTGCAGGGAGGGGGAGAATGTGATTGAGCCACTTCCCCACAGTGTACAGATCAGGTGCTTGGAAAGCACTTTGAAGGTGAATGGTGTCAAATGTTATTTCACTCTCCCTGTGGTTGTTCATATCTGGAAGCAAAAGACAAAATTTCACTGTTAATTTGTATATCTGCCGTGCCTCTAAATGCCTCCACCTGTTTTACAAAGCATGCTGTAAGCAGGATGTGACAGTGAGAGAAAGGCAACTCTCTACATCAGGTGAGGGGGATCAAGGATGCTCAGCAAGACAGAGGAGGGGCTGAGACACATGAGACTGAAATGAGACCTGAATATGGGTAGTATAAGCTAAGATCAATGTCAGCTCTTGCTACTGCTGCTCGCAACTTATGACAAAAGTTGGAGCTTAGGGAAAGAAGCACCAGTTTTGATAGGCCTGGTCTATACTGGGCAGTCTTTAAGCATGCTTCACTAGATGTGCTAACATGAGCCCCAGTCTACATACCTGTACAGAACCCCATTTACTCCGATGGCGGCCTAGCCCCATGCAGCTCATTGCAGAACTGGGGTTATGGTTTCCCCAGCCAGCATAGGCAGAGCCCTAGATTCACATCACAGCTAAAGCTCACACTAAATCCCTCCATTTGCTTAAGAAAACCCAAAGCACTAAAGCTTCTTTTCAAAGCCCAGGAAGGATTTCATCATCCCAGCAACCCTACTCATGCATTTTCCACCTTTCATGGTTACCAGAGTCTCCCAGATGCTATCCCAGGCTTATATTAAAAGAAGAGGCAACTACTTGGTGTAGGATTTTTATAACTATTCTCCAGCAGAAGGTGTGTGCTGGGTGGGGCAAAGTCTCTAACTCCACCTCAAGCCACCTCCTTATAAAAAGGGAACTGCCAAGCCCCCACCTGCTCCTAATGGTTAAAATCACTCTGGGCTGTTTCACATCATGCCTCCACTAAATGTAGTCCTTGCAGTCTCCAAACTTCATTGAAGTAGTAAGAATCTTTCCCTGTTGAAAATTAATATGGCTGCTTTATTATGATTATTTGTATTGCAGTAGTGCCTATGAGCCCCGATCAGAGACGAGGACCCTGTTGTGTTAAGATAGTCCCTGCTCCAAAGAGCTTGCATGCTCCAAGGTGATGTTTTGTTTAGTCAAAAGCTTTCCTGGAAAAGACTGACTTCAGTCCTCTCCCCATACACACACATGCTCTTTGATGGGATCTTACAATGGTTACCCTTACCATTGAGAACATTTACAAATAACTCCTAAAGGGGCAAGAAATGATTAATGGCTGATACAACATATGGCTATTCTAGCATTATAGATTGTTATAGAATTCAATAAGTTGCTTATAACCATCTCCAGTACCTTCTTCCAATGTGCTTGTAAGCATCAAACACATGCTACTCATCTGTAATATGCTTGTAATTCCTATTAACACTTTATGAGCTATTTAGACATGTACCCTCAACATAAAATGTTATGAGGCAAACTATATAACCATTATTTAAAAACCTATTTGCTACAGGATTTCAACTAAATTTGAGACACTAGTTAACTCCTTATGGTTGTGAGGAATGGCATCAGACTTCCTGCTTTCTCTACCAATGTGTGTGACATCACAACAACTATAAATTTAACTCCCAGTGTCTGACTCCTTTCCTTTTCTCGCCTTTCCACACAGCACATGCCAAGCTGTGTGGTCTGAAGCATCAAATTCAACATAGGAGAAATGAAATAGATGTGAATTAGGGGAAGGAAAAACCAGTGAGGTTACAGGTTTTCTGTTTAGCATCTACTTCAGCTAACCTGTGGAACGCCTTGCCACGAGATAATCCTAAAGTGAAGAGCTTAGCAGGATTTAAAGAAGATAAGACATTTATATGGGTAACAAGAATAACCATAGTAATGAGAGAGCAAGGATTAAGCCAACAGTTTTGGAAGGGATGTAATCATTCATGTATTGGGGCATAAGCCAACCTCTTGTTAACAGAGGTTAGAAAGGAATTTACTCTATTGCTATCTACTGCCTTCTCTGAACCAGCGAGTTCCAGGTACTGTTGGAGGCAGGAGACTGGACTAGATGTTGCAGTGGTCTTTCCACCTGCCCCCAGCACTCTGAGGTTAAGCTACCAGGGGCTGATTCTCATGCCTGACACCTTGTACTGTCATTTGCATCTATACACCGTGCGTGTACAACAGTCCCCTTCTCATTAGGGTAGCATTTTAGACTCAAATTGCACTGGTGCAAAGTGCTACCAAAGGACTGAGACAGATGCAAGGTAATAGAGCATCAGTCCTCTGGGGCAGGAGCGCTTAAGCTGTCACAGCCCACCAAGAGGCCATCTCATCCCCACCATGCTCAGCTGACGGACCCCTTGCAGCCCAGGTGTCTTCTGGGAAGGCTGCTCTCCTGCCCAGTTACACAGCAGTGGCAGCTGGCCTGGAGGGGAAATAAAAAATAGCCCTTTCCTAGCCAGTCTGAAGAAGGACAGGGGTAAAAGAAATAACTGGCACATTGCCCTCTCTGAACGGGGGTCTTTAAATAAGACGTCTCTCTCTTCCAGGTTGTCTGCCGGCCGTTTCGGTTGATTAAAATGCTTTTGAGCGATGTAACTCTTGTGACTTTGTTACTCTTGCCTCGCTTGGCCTGTGCGCTCACCTATTCACCCCATTCACGTGGCCGCGCAACGTGGGGTGCGGAGGCGGACGTTACATGACTGCGGAACCGTGAGAACGGGGTCTCAGCGAAAGTGCTGACCATGCCCTAGCGCTCCGGATGGCGGGCTGTTGCAAGCCCTGCTTTCCTTTAATCTGATTAGCCTGAAGTGGCCCCTGTGAAGAGAGCGCAAAT
Organism: Lepidochelys olivacea; assembly: GCF_965140295.1. NCBI lineage: Eukaryota > Metazoa > Chordata > Testudines > Cheloniidae > Lepidochelys > Lepidochelys olivacea. Next base: position 21,637,151 of record NC_140428.1, read on the forward strand.
AATTGGCACTATAAAATGTAGGGGGAAGAGGAATGAAGAAACGAAGGGCTGTCATTCAGAGGAAGTGTTCTGTGTGACAGCAGTTCAAATTCTGAATAAAGATTCTCTCCCGAGGGGGGAAATAATAAACATTATTTAACAGAACACTTGAAAGGCAGATTAACTGCAGGTCCATATGGCCTGTTATAATAAACATCTTTTTGTCTGTGCTTGAGGTCGAAACACAGAGAGGGAGCAAAAGCAACAGATTAGGCCCCTGAAAGGCCCAAATTAAACCTGAAGAGGGCTGCAGAAAGGAAGCTGAAACAACATGAGGTAAATAGATGAACCAGAGAAATGGAGTGGTGGTTTTTTAGTAGATGTCCCGGGACAAGGCAGCTAACATCACAGGTTTCTCTTTGGGCTTCATTCTCAGTTACTCATCTACACACAGAATTGCAAAGGCTTAAAGGTACGATTTTTAAAATCATTTTAATTAAACTGCTTCCAAAAGCTGTGTGGACACTCTTATTTCAGTTTAAACCAAGCTTATTTCAGTTAGCTGAAGTCGATTGAGGCAGGTTTCAGCTAAACTGCAATAAACCACTCTCAAACTGAAATCAGAGCATCTCTTAGAGGCTCTAGCATCAGTTTGAAAAGATTTAAAACCAATTTAAGTTAAATGGAAACAACTGCCATGTGTAGACAAGGCCTGGGGCCCCTTCCCAGCACTCTGCCAGTGTAAAGGGACTTTAATTTCCATGCCAGAGCAGGGGAAAGGGTGAGAAGTCAGGCCTATTTGTTTAACCAGGATTCAAATGTTTAAAGTATAGAATCCTAGCACTGAGAGATGGAAAAAAGGCCCATTAAATCCTCTTAGCCCATTCTTCTTCTTGATCGCTCCAGGATATTTTCTAGTGCTGTGTCCCGCTTGATCTGAAATGTCTCAGGTTACAGGTCTATCAGCATCTCCCATAGGAGACTAGTCAGGTCCCATAGTGAAGACGTTGCCTCCTGATATTTAGCATGTTTTCTGCCCCTTCTTAATTTGATCCCCCTTCTTTATTTTGCTTCGGTGATTTTCCTGCCAAATTTACTGTAGTTTCTTACCTCTGGAAAAAAAAAAGCCATTATTTAGCTGGTGACATGTAAGCGGGCACGTGTGTGAATAATCTAAAGCAAAAGGAAAGGTCAGAATGTTACTAAGTATCTGGAGACATTTGCCCAGAGCATGCAGCAGTCGGAAAAACACTCGTCTTTTCACACTGTGGACCATGTGTCCGATGCGTTTTGTGTTTAAACAGGATTTGTGTAATATACAGTGTCCCTGAGCCCTAAGAGAGAAGGAAGGTTGTGAGGTGAGACTGAAAGAGAGGAAGTGATGGCAATGCAGCGTCACATCCTGACTTTTATCACACTCTGCTGCTTCAACGTTTGGGAATGAAGCCTTCTGTCCTGCGAGCTAATTACACGGGCTATTTCCAGCATCTCGGCTTGGTAATCAAGAGGAGTGCATGCTATAAACAAAGAGGGGAAATGACTAGCCTGCAGGATTTGGGAATAGTATGGATTGGCTTTCCCAGCCTTGGGAGTCAACTGTCCAAGGCTGGAGTGATGGTGCCACCTGTATCGACCAATTCTCCAAGGGTTGGATCTAGGCAAGTTAGGATGAACTTCTCTCCAAGGGGAGAAGGAGGCTTGTTCCCCAGAACAAACCATGCTTCAAAGAGTTGCCCGTAAGCCTAGGCAGAGGCCCAGGACTTGGTGTTGCTCTTCGGAGGTTGGGTAAATGCCGAGCAGCGTGTGGGGTTATGAAAAAGGGAAGGAAGAATAAAACCCAATTTGTATTTTATGCGGTTCTTTTAGCCCCAAGTTGATTCATTTTCTCATAATTTATCTGTGGCTTTACCATTTGTGCCTGTCATAAATTGCACTTTTTGTTCGTTTGTTCTTTCCAAGTTGCTGCCCCGACCTTCCCAGGCCAGGCCACCGCCCCTTGATAAAGCTATTTAACAAAGCTGCTGCCCCGTTGGCTCCGTGCCTTGACAATGTCAATACAGTTCAAATGTGGTGGACAGGCCTGGTATCGAGTAGGTCTGGAGGACGTGTTCACCCGGAGCTGGACAGACAGAGGCTGGCAACAACACTGCTGAGAATCATAGCTGAGGTATCAGGGCTTATTTATTTTAAAGTCTCTGCAGATCACAATACTCCTGGCGAGCCCGAGGCAATTCTGGCAGCACTGAACACATCTCTTCTTCTAGAGAAGAAAGTCATTCTGTAAAGAGTTGACAGTTCGGTCACACATGGGTTCATTCCCTCGGTGACCTCCATGTCAGCTTGGCTCAGCTCATCACTGAAAATGTGTCGGGGCATCTATTTTTTTAATATTACTTTGCTACTTTTGGCTCATGAAGGAGGGACGCCATTTGATTCCTTACCTGGGGTAAGAATGAGGCTGAAATCAGATGCGTGTTCATTATGATTGATTCACCTTTCTTTATAGCATCCAGCACCTAGAGGCAGGGGTCCTGGAAGAATTTTTATAGTGGGGGTGCTGAGAGCCATTGAACCAAACTGTAAACCTTGGATATAATGGAAACCACTTCAAGCCAGGGGGCAAGGCAGCACCCCAGAACCCCTAGTTCCAGCACCTATGCTTAGAGGCCCCAATCATGCTCAGGGCTCCACTATCCTGGGTGCTGTACACATGCATAGTGAGAGACAGTCCCTGCCCCAAACAGTTTACAATCGAAATAGAAAAGAAGCATTATCTGAGTCTTTTATCAGTGGGTAAGGGAAGCACAGAGTTTTGCCCAGGGTCATGCAGATAGTCCATAGCAGAGCTGGGACATGAACCCTTGTTTATTTCAGTCTAATTCCTCAATTAACCACAAGCCTGTCCGTAGGACCGGGGTAGAGGTGCATGTATGTGTGATCCTGGAAACATGCACGCATGTGTGTTTTCCCACTAAATCCATGGGAAAATGTGACAAAGTCCGTGCCATGAAGTGGTCTCCACGGGCTATCCCATCTCTTGGTGCCAGGCAACATACCGTACTTTAACATGACTACATGTATGACCCAGGCCTCACAGTAGCGGGCAGGTGGTACTCGCACCATTTTAATCCCATAAAACCTGCTAAACTAGAGGTGACAAAATCTGAATGCGCAAGGGCAGTGGTGGGTAAGGTTCTAGAGTGAAAATCTGTTGAACACGGTCTCAGTTCTTGGCTCTGCCACGTATGCTTGTGTGACCTCCAGCAAGTCACTTAATCTGCCCATGCCTCAGTTTCCCCCTGTAAAATGGAATCCATAATGCTTCCTTTGTCTGTTTATACTGTCAGCTCTTTAGGGCAGGAACGTGCAATGGGTCATTGCTAATGCAATATAAATAATAACTGGCAATATTTTCTAACCAGCCAACCAGGATAAATAAAAAAAAAACACATTTCTTAATCCCATTTTAAAATCTCAGCTCTCAGTGCTGGCCAGTTAACCCAAGTAAAGGGCCTTGACAAGGGCTCTGAAAGCGCCTTTCTTCCTGAAGTGCCTTTGAGGTTTTTTGAATGTCCAACCAGCCCTAGTCAGCAGCGCTGCCCCTCAGACTGAGCCAGAAGTTTGTTACAAGTGAATTGGCCAAGCGGTTAAAGTCTAACAGCACAAGATTGCTCCTACCAACAAATAATAACTTCAATTACCCACCAGGGAGAATCATCTTCTGTTGATGCTTCTGCCCTGGGATTTGCGGAGCCTGGCTGGAGGGAGTGCTGGGGAGAGGAGGGATCTCTGGCTTTGCTTCTTCTTTCTGTAAACTATTTCTGTCCGTGGGGTGTCTCTCTTGTGGGGTGTCTCACTGTAGGGCTGCTTATTTTCTCCCTCCTTGCCTGGGAATGATGGATCGCTCACCACTAAGATCTGTGGGCATCCTCTGTGTCCCCTAAGATACAAAAAGCAAGGCTTTGGCACAGTTTAGGGCCCTGATTAAAACACTGTTCAGTCCCGTCTACACTATAACCCTGAATCATGTCGTAAAGGGGCGCTGCAAGACGGAAGCTTTCTGTAGTGTAGACAGGGGCCTCAGTCCAAAGGTGAGACGTGGTGCGAGACTCAGGACCTGTCACTCTCCATATGGGTAGCCAGTCTTCCTACCACTCTGGTGTCTGTACAGCTGTAGCATGTGAAAACCCTTACGATCCTCTCCTGGACACCAGCGGTGGAGGCAACAAGGGACAGCCACCTAGGTCTTCACTCACACAAACATGGCACTGCCCTAGGGTCGGTGTGGTGTGCCCACGCTAGCATGGCGTTGCTCATGCATGGCTGTGGTGGGTGCATGCATTGCGCCATGCTCACTGTAACCCATGTCAGATGAACACATCAGACCTTTGGCTTATGCATCTCCAAGGAGCTGGCCTGTAAAAATTTGATGCAGCCCTTATAGCTGGGCTGTAACGAGGCTCACAAAGGGTTTAAAACATTGCTACTAGCCAGGGTGTGGGTAGAGGCCTAAAGGAGGGACATTCAGCGTGCTGCAGGAATCTTTTCTCCTAAAACAAGTGATGCCCTCACAGCCTCCATGTTACAATTCTGTTTTTCTGATGGAAAGGACTGGAAGTGGGAAAACAGCCAGACGGGGGTGAAAGGAATGTATATGTAGGTGAGATGTAAGTGACAGGGGAAGGTTTGAGGCTGAGCTGTCGTTGGGAATCACTGGCATCAAGGTACCGAGTTCACCAGCTGTTGCCATCCTGCTCCCAGATAGAGACAGGAGAGGGACAATCTATATCTTAAACCTAAATTACAAACTGGGATGGACAAACTAGGAACTAACTTAGCTCCGGACCCGCCTCTGGACCTGAAATGAGCCACTTGCGCCCTCCAGAAATACTGGGCGAACTTTATTGGTGTAAGTCTTGGCTTTTCTGGGTACCCCAAACAAAATCTGTGTTAGGGCCACGCAGAGAACCAGATTGCCTGATCCGCAGGACCGCAGGTGTCATACCAGTCTGGTCTATGTTCTCCTCACTGCAGCTGAATTCTGTGTTTGTGACTGTCTCACTAGGATGCTTAAGGGCTTGGTACAAAACCTTCTGAAGTCACTGGAAAAAATCCAAGTCTTTCTTAGACTGTAAACTCTTTGAGGGCAGGGATTGACTTTTTATTGTGTGTCTGTACAGCGCCTAGCCCAGTGGGGTCTGGTCCATAGTGGGGCTCCTGGATAATCCCACAATACAAATAATAATAACAATAATAATAATTTCAAGGGGCTTTGGATCAGGCCCTAAATCAGGGCTAAGTGATGTATTTGCAACAACATTCCCACCGTTCACTTTAAGCTTGGAATTTTTGCTTTTCATTTCCAAGTCACAAACATGATCCTAATTTGAGGAATATTAAATTGTAACATGTCAGTTTTTCCTCTTGAAAGTTTTATGCATTTCCACACAGCAGTGCACCTGCTTTGTAGTGGAAACCTTGACACGGTCAACATTTTGCATTTCGATATTTAAGATGTGCAGATATTACTTTTCAGACTGGAACCTGTCCAAAGTCAAATGGTCATGTGTTGACTTGCAAAACCTAGATACAGCAAAGCATTTATTTTTGCAACAAAGCAACATTCCAGAGCGTGACATTATCATTAATTATTTGTATTAATACAGAAGCATCCAGAAATTATGGGCCCCCTTGTGCTTGTGGGTGCCAGTGTAAAATAAACAAGGCAGACAAAGGAAGTGTTAGCACCCATTTTTATGTGGGAAACTGAGGCACCGGAAGATTAAGTAACATGCCCATGGTCACACAGGGAATCAGTGGCAGAGCCAAGAACTGAATGCAGATCTCCGGCATCCCAGTCTAGTGTCTTCTCTGTAAGACCACCCTTCTTCTCAGAATGAAACTTTGATTGTTTAGCAACATATTTAGCAACAATTTTTGTCATTTTTGCACACCATTAATTTGAATGCGCTCCCTAGCCATCCCATGGGGAATTGCATTTAAAAAAAAAAATACAATACTCATAACCCAAGAACTAGGGGTCACCAAATGAAATTAATAGGCAGCAGTTTTCAAAACAAGCAAAAGGAAGTATTTCTTCATACAGCACATGGTCAACCTATTGCTATTAGTCAGGATGGGCAGGGATGGTGTCCCTAGCCTTGGTTTTGCCAGAAGCTGGGAATGGGTGAGTGGATGGATCACTCAATGTTTCCCTGTTCTGTTCTTTCCCTCTGGGGCATCTGGCATCGGCCACTGTCAGAAGACAGGATCCTGGGCTAGATGGATCCTTGGTTTGACCCAGTATGGCCGTTCTTATGTTTACATTCTTATGTTCCTTAAGGAAACCTTAGGTTTAAAGCTGCCAGAATGATACAAACATTCCTTTGTTACAATGACATAAGCAATAGCAAAAGGGTTGGGTTGTTTGGTGTTTTCTGTGCCCTGGGAAAGTGCCCAGCCCACATGTCTCTGGAAGTCATGGCTCTTTGCATTTGTCACCAACTGAATGAGCTCTGGAGATGAAGCAGGAAATGCTGAAGAAAAAGAAATACTTGCCATTTTTGTGTGTTTCCTTTAGGAATGGCTGAGCTGTGCTGGGAATCAAAAGCTAAGCTCAAAATCCCGGGCATTTCCCAGCTGTACACTGCATGGCTGCTTCCATTCACAGAAGAATCCCTTCTCTTTAAAGAGTGAGTTTCATGTGTGTCTAATTTAGTCTCCAAGGTGGGCAGAGGAAATTGTGGATGAAGCAAAGCAAACTGTTGTCTGAAAAATTCATTTGCAGCCCTGCATAGGGTCTGCTTATATATATATATGTATAGACAGACCCAATGCTGGGATGCCAATGAAATATATATGTACACACCCACACATACACACCCACACCTGATTGTGTCCCTTCTAAAAGATACTTTAAATTTTGTTTTCCAATTCTAAACTCAATATGGTAAAAAAAAAAAAATTACTTTAAACTCAGTTTACTGCAGTTGAACAGCAATAGCTGCACTACACACACACACACGCACACAAACACACACACACTGTGTAAAGGCCCTACCTTCCAAGCCCTTCCTATTGAACTTAGTGAGCTGACTCATAACAGTAAGCATGTGTCCAGTAAGATGTGCTTGTAGGATTGGGCTGTGAGACCACACACACACACACACACACACACACACACACACACACACACACACACACACACACGTGTATCTGCTACCAGGTGGAATTCCCACCGTGCTCCAAACACCATACACTGGATCTGATTCATATTTACTCCCCTCCTAAGATTTTTCTTATTATTTTACCATATTGGTTAGCACTGTTAACAATAACATCAAAACATAAATCTCCACCGGTTTTCTTCTGAGCTTGGGTGAGCCTAGATTTTTGCCCAGCAGGGTCCTCTCTGTTCCTGCCTTTCGTTCCTCTGCCTCAGAGAGACAAATCAAACCTTTTCATACTCCTAACTTGGAGCTAATAGGATCCACCTGGTCTGACCTCAGGGTGAGTTAGCAGAAGAGCTCTGCAGCTCTGTGCAGGTTCCTAGACTGTGATACTGTGTTACAATATCAGATGAGAATGAGCGGAAGTGCGAATTAATTGCTGCTTAGAAATGGTGAAACACAGTTTTCAAAAGACAACAGAAAATCGTGCTGTCCATAAAACGCCTGCAAATTCATCCGTGCAGCCTCTGTGACCTGCATTTCTCTGGTGTCTGTCTGAAAAACAATAAAAGCTACATCAAAGGCAGAGGGCAGGGCTGTGCCTCTTTCCACCATATGTTCCTCCGTGTTTGGCTGCTGCTGCGGTGCCTGGCAGCATATGAACAATGTTATAAGCCCCATCACTCCCACTGCTCTGATCTTATGTGCGTCACATACACACACGCGCGCACCCAGCCAGACGTGCACTGTGTGAGTCTGCCACATTCTTCTATCCCTTTGCTCACCTCAGGATACGTGGAGCCATTAGCTATTTATTTATCTGGGTTTGAGCTTTCTTTCTTTGTGGCTTTTACCAGGCAGGAACAGGTGGAATGGTTGCAGGACTCGGTGGGTGAGTTTCGGGGGTATCAAAAAGTTGAGCATAGTTAAGGGACATGTCTCAGAGCAATAACCAAAAGGTCCATTCAAGGCCATTTTGACAGGTTTCAGAGTAACAGCCGTGTTAGTCTGTATTCGCAAAAAGAAAAGGAGTACTTGTGGCACCTAAGTACTCCTTTTCTTTCTTCAAGGCCATTTTGTAGCCCAGAATTTTTGCTTTCTGTTTTTTCACAGAATTGGATGGTTTACTTAGATTGCAAGGGCCTGATCCAAACCACAGGGAAGTAAAGTAACTACTGTAAATACATGGAGGCAATGAGAGTATCGCCACTGACTTTAACAGGCTTTGGAGCAGGCCCAAGCTCTTTGGAGCAGGGATTCTGGGCTAGATCCTGCACCCAGCTCCGGATGGGTGGACTCCAACACCCATGTATTATCCAGTGGTGAATGTGTATTTGTCTCCCTCTGTACCTGATCTGCAGAGGATAGGACCTGAACAGGATAGGAGTCTATTAAAGCTCTCACTTAAAGAAGCTTGGCTCGTTAGCTCAAATGGTGGCAGCTCATCTGTGCTGGAGGTCCCTGATTCATTTGCTGGTATGCTGGCTGACACATGCAGCGCCTCACTGACTTTAAACCGGTGCCACACATTTCCTGGGCTCAGTCCCGGTGAAGTTTGTGGTGGGAGCAGGGCCTGTATTTGTGCAGCGTCGGGCCCCGATGTGATACAAATAATCCATAACGAGAAGGGTTCTGAACAGAAATATGGAAACGTTCCCACTGCTGCATGTCTTATTGCAAAGATTAGTCACGGGGTAAATGAAATGCCAACATTTGAAACTGGCGTTTTTATTCCCTTCAGAAATCACACCGATTTCCCCATTTCCACCCAAAAGCAAAAGGCTCCAATTTTGAGCTAAAACTCCTGGAATTCCACCATTTCTGCCCCCCTGCAAAACTGGACCATTTTCACAAATCAGAAACAAAAGGCACAAACCTTGAACGTCCAGTCTTATGAATTTCATTTTGAGCAGAGGCTCATCTAGGAATCTGCTTATTCCTAGCAGATCTGTGCATGGAAGAGCTGGGAAGCCAAGACCTCAGTTATATATTGCAACCTTTCAGCACTGCCCTCCCTGACCCGTGAAAAGGAACAGAGGAGCGAGGAGAGAAGGGCAGGGATTGTGCTTCGGCCTCAATGAACTTGCTGTCACCAGGCAATAAGCAAATGATATGAGGACACCTGAGCAGTGACTGGGAAGACAAGATGAGCTGGTTCCTTCTGAGACTTCTGCCTAGACTCCACCTTGGATGAGCATAAAGGCTCAGAGGTGCCTCGGGCTCTTAGCTATCATGGATAGGCGCACTAGCATTTCACCTCTGAGCTCAGGGCAGGTGAGCCACCCTGTGCCCAGCACAATGCTGGCTGAGCCAGTCTTGACCTGACTTCATTTCGACAGGCTCAGAATTGTGTTAGAACCCATTGCCCAGCCCAGAGCACCTAACTGAACTCTGCTCCTTCAGAGTTCTTTATCCTTCACTCTTGTGCAATGCTGTTGAGTCCCATGTAACAGGTGCCATGCCAGAGGTGGCTGCATTTCACTGGTAGGAGAAGTGATCCCTATCCAGTCTGTAAAGTAAGATAATGTAAACATACAGGAGGCATTCTCATTGACATCGGACTGGAGCGGATGGGACCTGATCCTCAGCTGATGTAACAGCAAATCACCACTGAAGTCAACAGAACTAGGCCTATTGCCCCCAGCTGAGCATATGGCCCTCAAACTGTATTGCTCAGTCAAAGGATGACTAAGGGGATGTTACAGCCGGTTTGCACCGGTGTCACTGAGATCTAAACTTGGCTCACTGTCAGGAAGGTTTCCCACTATTTAGTCTGTTTTCCGTTCTTTACTTTCATCCCATTTCTTCTGGTTATATCCCCTCTGTAGCTCAATCAATCAATCAATCAATCAATCAATCAATCAATCAAAATATTTTTTTAAAGGCATCAGAATGATGTGGTGCACCCAGAAATTGGCACCCACAGTAATCCCCTGTTCACCTGCCCTTAAAATTGGTCCTGCTCCCACTCAGTCATCGTGGACCAGATTTTCCAAAGATTGGTGTCACAGCAGGAGCTGCTGGGCTCTGAGCCCTTCTGGCTTCACACATATATTTAGTCATTTTACTCTTCCCTCCTAAATCAGTAGAATTACTCTAGGTTTACACACGGGTAACTGAGATTACAAGTGGGCCTAGTGATATCTTATTAGGTGTTGCAATAATATCCCAAGGGAAATGAGAGGAAGGATGGAAGGATGGACCCATGTCTCGGGTGCTGAGTTGGGAAACTCAGGTTCAATTCCTTGCTCTGCCACAGGCTTGCTTTGTGACCTTGGGCAAATTACTTAGTCTCTGTGAGTCTTAGTTCCATGTCTGTAAAATGCAGAGAACAGCACTGCCCTGCCTTGAAGGGAGATCATGAGGTGCTCGGATGCTATGGTAATAGGAACACAGGACTGGAAGGGCGGTCCAGTCCCCTGCATTGCAGGCATCCCTATCATTCATAAACTTATCAAACGCCATCTAAATGGGGGCCATGTAGGTGCCCAAGAAAGAAAGAAATAATGAAAATCCAATCTCTTGGAATGTTTAAACCTCAAATGCACAGTGCTCTGGAATGGAAGTGGGTGAAATCTTCACCCCAGTGAAATCAAAGGAGTTTTGCCATTGACTTCAACAGGGCCAGAATTTCACCCACTGCCGGGAGCGATCCTACACTGCCTGCAACTGCCTGACTTAGCTCTTTTCTCTCTGTTTCTAACCCTTTAACCACTGCCTCGCAGGGTTTCCTTTACTGCTTTGGAAATGTAGCTGTCACTAGATTCCCCTGCAAGTCTTTGGCAGCAGTGAAGTCTTTGGTACTAACTGGACATGTCCGCTTTGATATAAAGAAAACAGTTGCACTAAAGTGGCATCCTTTCACCAGTAGGATAAATGTCCTTTTGCTTCTGTTGCCATCTGGATGAGCCCCTCAGTGGCTTTGAACATTCTGCCTTAATGGCTGACACTGAGTAGGGCAGAAAACAACCAGAACCACCAACCAAAAAACACCCTAGGGAAAAAAAGACAGCTCAAGGGCAGCCAGTGATGGGCAGAAGACACCTTGCCACTACCAGTCTCATCAGGGGAAGGAAAAACATGGCAGACATGTTGTCATCCTTAAAGTACTCGGGTTAGGGAGAATTATAACAGCTCCGTTCCTAATGTGTGTGAACAGGAGCGAAGAGCTGATGAGGGTGGCTGGCTTATTCCAGTGAGAGTCTAATGTGCCGGCCCCGCACAGCAGAAACAACAAAAGAAAGAAACCAGCTGCTGGTTCTCCAAGCTGACTGCCATGCTCGTTACTGAATTCCAGCAAGGGGTGGGCCCAGGGCATTTGGGAAGGCTCGAGGAGGGGGCTGATAGCTGTGTTTGCCAGGGCACGAGGTGGGTTCTGGTGAACGTTCCCAGTATATTCTGGAGCACAGCGTGTGCATTCTGCTTGGGGCAGCCACCAGGCAGGCGCCTTCTGACGGGGGCAGCAGGTACACTCAGCAGCATGGCAGATACCTTCTGCTAGGGCAGTGGGTCTCCAGCATTCCATGCCACGAGCCCTTTTCCACACTGGGACATGCCTGTCACTTAGCCAGTCCCACACCCTTCTTCCCAGGGAGCAATAGAAGAAAGGCGGTGACTCCCAAACACCTGGTTGTGACCCTCCTGGGGGTCCTGACCCCAAGGACGAGGACCCCTGTTCGAGGAGCAATATCCACACAGAAATCACCCATCAAGCCCTGGTCTACACTAGGACTTTAGGTCGAATTTAGCAGCATTAAGTCGATGTAAACCTGCACCCATCCACACGATGAAGCCCTTTATTTTGACTTAAAGGGCTCTTAAAATCAATTTCCGTACTCCACCCCTGACAAGTGGATTAGCACTTAAATCGGCCTTGCCGGGTCGAATTTGGGGTATTGTGGACACAATTCGATGGTATTGGCCTCCGGGAGCTATCCCAGAGTGCTCCATTGTGACCGCTCTGGACAGCACTCTCAACTCAGATGCACTGGCCAGGTAGACAGGAAAAGAACCGTGAACTTTTGAATCTCATTTCCTGTTTGGCCAGCGTGGCAAGCTGCAGGTGGCCATGCAGAGCTCATCAGCAGAGGTGACCATGATGGAGTCCCAGAATCGCAAAAGAGCTCCAGCATGGACCGAACGGGAGGTACGGGATCTGATCGCTGTTTGGGGAGAGGAATCCGTGCTATCAGAACTCCGTTCCAGTTTTCGAAATGCCAAAACCTTTGTCAAAATCTCCCAGGGCATGAAGGACAGAGGCCATAACAGGGACCCGAAGCAGTGCCGCGTGAAACTGAAGGAGCTGAGGCAAGCCTACCAGAAAACCAGAGGGGCGAACGGCTGCTCCGGGTCAGAGCCCCAAACATGCCGCTTCTATGATGAGCTGCATGCCATTTTAGGGGGTTCAGCCACCACTACCCCAGCCGTGTTGTTTGACTCCTTCAATGGAGATGGAGGCAACACGGAAGCAGGTTTTGGGGACGAAGAAGATGATGATGAGGTTGTAGATAGCTCACAGCAAGAAAGTGGAGAAACCAGTTTTACCGACAGCCAGGAACTGTTTCTCACCCTGGACCTGGAGCCAGTACCCCCCGAACCCACCCAAGGCTGCCTCCTGGACCCAGCAGGCGGAGAAGGGACCTCTGGTGAGTGTACCTTTTAAGATACTATACATGGTTTAAAAGCAAGCATGTGAAAGGATTAATTTGCCCTGGCATTCGCGGCTCTCCTGGATGTACTCCCAAAGCCTTTGCAAAAGGTTTCTGGGGAGGGCAGCCTTATTGCGTCCTTCATGGTAGGACACTTTACCACTCCAGGCCAGTAACACGTACTCGGGAATCATTGTAGAACAAAGCATTGCAGTGTATGTTTTCTGGCATTCAAACAACATCCGTTCTTTATCTCTCTGTGTTATCCTCAGGAGAGTGAGATATCATTCATGGTCTCCTGGTTGAAATAGGGTGCTTTTCTTCAGGGGACATTCAGAGGAGCCCGTTCCTGCTGAGCTGTTTGCCTGCGGCTGAACAGAAATGTTCCCTGCTGTTAGCTACGGGGAGGGGGGAGGGTTGAGGGGGTAGCCATGCGGTGGGGGGAGGCAAAATGCGACCTTGTAACGAAAGCACATGTGCTATGTATGTAATGTTAACAGCAAGGTTTACCCTGAAAGACTGTAGCCACTGTTTTATAAAATGTGTCTTTTTAAATACCGCTGTCCCTTTTTTTTTCTCCACCAGCTGCATGTGTTTCAATGATCACAGGATCTTCTCCTTCCCAGAGGCTAGTGAAGATTAGAAAGAAAAAAAACGCACTCATGATGAAATGTTCTCTGAGCTCATGCTGTCCTCCCACACTGACAGAGCACAGACGAATGCGTGGAGGCAAATAATGTCAGAGTGCAGGAAAGCACAAAATGACTGGGAGGAGAGGTGGCGGGCTGAAGACAGGGCTGAAGCTCAAATGTGGCGGCAGCGTGATGAGAGGAGGCAGGATTCAATGCTGAAGCTGCTGGAGGACCAAACCAGTATGCTCCAATGTATGGTTGAGCTGCAGCAAAGGCAGCTGGAGCACAGACTGCCACTACAGCCCCTGTGTAACCAACTGCCCTCCTCCCCAAGTTCCATAGCCTCCACACCCAGACGCCCAAGAATGTAGTGGGGGGGCCACCGGCCAACCAGCCACTCCACCACAGAGGATTGCCCAAAAAAAAGAAGGCTGGCATTCAATACATTTTAAAGTTGTAAACTTTTAAAGTGCTATGTGGCATTTTCCTTCCCTCCTCCACCACCCCTCCTGGGCTACCTTGGTAGTCATCCCCCTATTTGTGTGATGAATGAATAAAGAATGCATGAATGTGAAGCAACAATGACTTTATTGCCTCTGCAAGCAGTGATTAAAGGGAGGAGGGGAGGGTGGTTAGCTTGCAGGGAAGTAGAGTGAACCAAGGGGCGGGGGGTTTCATCAAGGAGAAACAAACAGAACTTTCACACCGTAGCCTGGCCAGTCATGAAACTGGTTTTCAAAGCTTCTCTGATGCGTACCGCGCCCTCCTGTGCTCTTCTAACCGCCCTGGTGTCTGGCTGCGCGTAACCAGCAGCCGGGCAATTTGCCTCAACCTCCCACCCCGCCATAAACGTCTCCCCCTTACTTTCACAGATATTATGGAGCACACAGCAAGCAGTAATAACAGTGGGAATATTGGTTTCGCTGAGGTCTAAGCGAGTCAGTAAACTGCGCCAGCGCGCCTTTAAATGTCCAAATGCACATTCTGCCAACATTCTGTACTTGCTCAGCCTATAGTTGAACAGCTCCTGACTACTCTCCAGGCTACCTGTGTACGGCTTCATGAGCCATGGCATTAAGGGGTAGGCTGCGTCCCCAAGGATACATATAGGCATTTCAGCGTCGCCAACAGTTATTTTCTGGTCTGGGAATAAAGTCCCTTCCTGCAGCTTTTGAAACAGACCAGAGTTCCTGAAGATGCGAGCGTCATGTACCTTTCCCGGCCATCCCACGTTGATGTTGGTGAAACGTCCCTTGTGATCCACCAGAGCTTGCAGCACTATTGAAAAGTACCCCTTGCGGTTTATGTACTCGCCGGCTTGGTGCTCCAGTGCCAAGATAGGGATATGGGTTCCGTCTATGGCCCCACCACAGTTAGGGAATCCCATTGCAGCAAAGCCATCCACTATGACCTGCACATTTCCCAGGGTCACTACCCTTGATATCAGCAGATCTTTGATTGCGTGGGCTACTTGCATCACAGCAGCCCCCACAGTAGATTTGCCCACTCCAAATTGATTCCCAACTGACCGGTAGCTGTCTGGTGTTGCAAGCTTCCACAGGGCTATCGCCACTCGCTTCTCAACTGTGAGGGCTGCTCTCATCTTGGTATTCATGCGCCTCAGGGCAGGGGAAAGCAAGTCACAAAGTTCCATGAAAGTGCCCTTACGCATGCGAAAGTTTCGCAGCCACTGGGAATCGTCCCAGACCTGCAACGCTATGCGGTCCCACCAGTCTGTGCTTGTTTCCCGAGCCCAGAATCGGTGTTCCACAGCATGAACCTGCCCCATAGCACCATGATGCATGCATTGGCAGGGCCCATGCTTTCAGAGAAATCTGTGTCCATGTCCTGATCACTCACGTGACCGCGCTGACGTCGCCTCCTCGCCCAGTATCGCTTTGCCAGGTTCTGGTGCTGCATATACTGCTGGATAATGCGTGTGGTGTTTAATGTGCTCCTAATTGCCAAAGTGAGCTGAGCAGCCTCCATGCTTGCCTTGGTATGGCGTCCGCACAATAAAAAGGCGCGGAACGATTGTCTGCCTTTGCTCTGACGGAGGGAGGGGCGACTGACGACATGGCTTACAGGGTTGGCTTCAGGGAGCTAAAATCAACAAAGGGGGTGGCTTTACATCAAGGAGTATTTCAGGCAGGACTTCACAGAGGGTTCCAATAAGAAATGGTGCACCTAAGTTATTGTTCTTATTGGAACAAGGAGATTAGTCTGGCCTCTGATTGATACATGGCCAGATTTACCTCGCTGCACCTTCTCTGTGAGTGACTGCAGTATGATCTAGAGGAATGAGTCCCCTAGACAGGGGAGCGGGGGAAGCAAATGAGTACAAAACAAATCTGGTCTATTTCTTGTTTTGATCCACTCCATCTATCTTTTACATCTTTGGCTGGCAGCAAACGGTGCAGAAGGACTGCATGCTATCCACATCTGTCAAGGTTCCTCCCCCACTCTGAACTCTAGGGTACAGATGTGGGGACCTGCATGAAAAACCTCCTAAGCTTATCTTTACCAGCTTAGGTCAAAACTTCCCCAAGGTACAAAATATTACCCCCGTTATCCTTGGAATGGCCGCTACCACCACCAAACTAATACTGGTTACTGGGGAAGAGCTGTTTGGACGCGTCCTTCCCCCCAAAATACTTCCCAAAACCTTGCACCCCACTTCCTGGACAAGGTTTGGTAAAAAGCCTCACCAATTTGCCTAGGTGACTACAGACCCAGACCCTTGGATCTTAAGAACAATGAACAATCCTCCCAACACTTGCACCCCCCCTTTCCTGGGAAATGTTGGATAAAAAGCCTCACCAATTTGCATAGGTGACCACAAACCCAAACCCTTGGATCTGAGAACAATGAAAAAGCATTCAGTGTTTTACAAGAAGACTTTTAATAAAAAATAGAAGTAAATAGAAATAAAGAAATCCCCCCTGTAAAATCAGGATGGTATATATCTTACAGGGTAATTAGATTCAAAAACATAGAGAACCCCTCTAGGCAAAACCTTAAGTTACAAAAAAGATACACAGACAGAAATAGTTATTCTATTCAGCACAATTCTTTTCTCAGCCATTTAAAGAAATCATAATCTAACACATACCTAGCTAGATTACTTACTAAAAGTTCTAAGACTCCATTCCTGTTCTGTCCCCGGCCAAGACGACTACAGACAGACACAGACCCTTTGTTTCTCTCCCTCCTCCCAGCTTTTGAAAGTATCTTGTCTCCTCATTGGTCATTTTGGTCAGGTGCCAGCGAGGTTACCTTTAGCTTCTTAACCCTTTACAGGTGAGAGGAGCTTTCCCCTGGCCAGGAGGGATTTCAAAGGGGTTTACCCTTCCCTTTATATTTATGACAACATCTCATGGCTGCTCAGCAGAAGATGGTGCAATACGACTGCTAGCCATCCTCATCTCTTGCCTGCCCGGCAGAAGATGGTACAGTACGACTGCTAGCAATCCATATTGCCTGCCTGCTCACCATAAAACGGTTCAATAGGACTGACTGCAGGACTAAAGAGAATGACCTGGTCAAGTCACTCCAAATTTAGTCCCTGCGCCCATGTCTGCCCAGGCGCTCCTGGCTGACGCGGCCAGGAGCACCTCGGACATGACGATGATGGCTACCAGTCATATTGCACCGTCTGCTGCCAGAAGGCAATGGGTTGCTGCTACTGTGTAGCAATGCAGTAGCACGTCTGCCAGCACCCAGGAGACATACGGTGATGGTTACCTGAGCGGGCTCCATGCTTGCCGTGGTATGGCGTCTGCACAGGTAACTCAGGAAAAAAGGCACGAAACGATTGTCTGCCCTTGCTTTCATGGAGGGAGGGAGGGAACGGGGGCCTGACGATATGTACCCAGAACCACCCGCGACAATGTTTTAGCCCCATCAGGCATTGGGATCTCAACCCAGAATTCCAATGGGCAGCGGAGACTGCGGGAACTGTGGGATAGCTACCCACAGTGCAATGCTCCGGAAGTCGACGCTTGTCTCGGTACTGTGGAAGCACTCCGCCGAGTTAATGCACTTAATGCACTTAGAGCATTTTCTGTGGGGGGACACACACTCGAATATATAAAACTGATTTCTAAAAAACCGACTTCTATAAATTTGACCTTATTCCGTAGTGTAGACATACCCTTAGAGTCTGCGTTAAGTGGTAGTAACTGAGTTTTTTTAAAAAGAGCTTTAGAGAGGCTGAAAATCCATCCTAATCCCTGGCATGACAGTGCAAGCAGGGAAATACATGGGCAACTGTGTGCTCACCTCCCCCTCAGCTGCTTGGTGGTCAGATCCTGGAGGTACTAAGAGCTCCTGCAGGAAGTGAGGGCCTTGGGGGCTAGCATGGCAATCCTGCCACAGTGGGCGGTGTCATAGGGAATGGCAGGAGAAAGCCGCTAGAACAGGGGCAGGGGATCCCCAGAAGAGAGAAGAGGGGAAAAGAATGGGGGAGAAAAAGGGCCTGAACTGAACTGACAGGGGGAAAACAGGGAGTTAAAATTCACAATCAATTTTTCCTGGTTTCTCCCCCTCTCCACAGTTTTGTGCGTGTGGCAATTTCAAAGTTGGAAAAAATGCCACCGGGCTCTAATGCCGGTTATAAACAAGGGGAAGAGGGGAGATTTGGTGCAAATGTCATGAACAATTTGACCAGTTTAACCCCCGCCCCCCCACCCCCCCAAAAAAAGCTTTGGATTTTTTTGTTTCTTTTTAGAGAGAGAGCAGGAAGTGGGAGCACAACGAATGAAGTGAGGTGACCAAAGTGACACCGCAGAGCAGTGGCAGAATCCGGAAGGGGAAAGCTTGACAGCAGAGACTGAGAGAGGAACTGGGCAGCAGAAGGGGAAACCAAAGAGGAGAAAGAGGGAGACCGAAAGGAAGAGGCGAAGATGCAAAGGTTGAGAGAGAGATGCACAGGGCCCCGAAGAGGAAGCCAAGGCATCCAGCCAGAATGTGCTGTAGGTGCCTATGACTTGACTTGGAGGGGAAAAAAAAACCCTGCTATCATATGCACAAGATGTAGTTGGAGAAACATGGTTTTATTGCCTGCCAAGTGCTTTTCCAAACGGGACCTGAAGCTTTCATACATACTTCTCGGCCTCCTTTGCATTCTCTCCTTCCTAGGAGGCAGAGAGATTTTTATCTCTGTCCAGCCTTTAAAAAAAAAAAAAAAAAAACCATAAAACCAGCTGCCTTAAAAAATAAATCCCTTTTCCTAGTCTATGCTAATAATTTACTATTAGCCCAGGTTTTATTAAGAACACTTTCAAGGGCTGCACAGAGCCCCCTCCATAAATAGCACATAACTCATACTGTGAGGATTTCCTCTCCAGTGGGACTTTTAATGTTTAAACCAGAGGTGTTAAAGGAGCAGCTCAAAGGCCAGTCGTAGCCCTGGAGATTTTCACATCTGGATTATATCTCAGTGCTTAACACATTAGGTTTTTGCCCCAAGCAGCTCCGGATTTCCCCCATCCGTCCATGTTGAATCTGAGTTTGATTTGATTTAAGGGGCTTTGCGTTCAAAGGAAAAGAAATGTTACCTGCATAAATATTTAGAAGGACTGCCGTGCATGCTCAAAAGCTTTGGCTTGCAATGCCGTGTGCGCTGTCCTACAATCTGTTTGCAATGAATAGAAAAGAAGTTGTTTATTTCAGGCTGCTGGACACAGCTCTCTCTTGCTTTCTAGATCCCAGGTTAATGAAACACAACCCAAAGGGTCTAATGTCAGAGTCTCCCTGAGCCCTGGCATGGATTAGGTGGTCATGGAAGGGACTGTGAGCTGCACCAAATACCCTTTTTCTACCGAATGAGAAGCAGTGTCATCTGGTGTATTGGACTTGGAGTCAGGAGACCTGGGTTCTGCTCCTGTTTAGACTTTACCCTCTGTGGGGCAGGACGTGTCTCTTACTACATGTCTGTCCAGCAGCTAGTGCAGCTGGGTCCTACTCTCAAGTTGCAACTGTAATACAAAAGGCACTACCCACCGGAGCTAGATACGGCCCAGCAGCCAAAGACTCCGTATTCCGATACCAACCCCTGAACAATTTCAATTGTCAGAGCAAATTACTTTCTCCTAAGTTGGGCTGTTAGCCAGAGGGTGCTGATCCCAAACTAGTCACGAGGATAAAGCCCTGAAGTGCAAACTGAAAGGGACCTGGGGTGTGCGCTGTATGGGAACAGGTCTGAGAGGCGAGTTTTGACAGCTCTGTCTTACCAGCTTTCCCTGACTGTTGTAGGCAGTACTGTAGCTGTGTTGGGCCCAGGATATCAGCAAGACAAGGCAGGTGAGGTCATATCTTTGATTGGACCAACTTCTGCTGGTGAGAGAGAGACCAGCTTTCGAGCTTACACAGAGCTCTTCTTCAGCACTGGACTTTTGACCCGAGTTAAGCCCCATGGAACAGAAAGACTGGGCTTAGACAAGATCGATAACAAGATCAATTTTTGCAGATTTTTTTCTCTTATTAGTTCTGATTTGTCTCTCTCTTCCATAAGGGCTAGATCCTGAGCAGGGCTGGACTTTGCACCTGATCCTGCAAGGGTCTGTGTCCTCACCTCCCAAGGACTTCAACGGCACTCAGCACCTCCCAGCATTTGGCCCATGTGGCATCAGTGAGAGAGGAAGGTGCTCAGCACCTTGTAGATTCACCTTGAGCTGCCTTAGCTCCCCTGGACTTTGACAGGAGCTGCAGGTGCTCGGCACTCATCAAGTTGCGGCGGTCCAGGCTCAGACCCGCCAGGGGAATTTTCCTTTGACTGTGTAGCCAGGGCGTGTGCCAGGATTGAATGTGGAGGGTGGGCATCTTGGGCTCTCCACCCAGGAGCTCAGCACAGCACGCCCAGGCCTTTGTCTGGTGTGATGGGGGAGCCGGTGCAGACCTTCCCTCATGCCCACCCTGCCACAGGCACACCTGCTGGATTGCTAAGGAACCTCAGCCCCAGATGACTCCCTGGGAGGTCAGGGTGGAGCCCAGCACAAGGTGAAAAGGGCATGTGGCTGCTGGCTCTGGGCTCGTAAACTCACCCCGTGACTCTACGCCTCCCACTCGAGGTGCCCATTTTTCTTTCCCTTCCCTTCCTTCTGAGGCAGGTTGATAGGTGAAACCTGCTGGTTGTGTGCAAGTGTTGTAATGACATGAACAATATGCCGCGGGCAAGTCTCCAGCGTGAGGCAAGCAGCAGCCTCTGCTCTGAGCGTGCAGTCTTGGCAGGCCGACACTTTCCCATGCCTTCTGCCCTGTGTCACGGGGGAGGTGGGCCACTCCCAGGCTGACAGCTCCGACAGGATACCTTCACAATGACTGAAATAATAGACCCAGCGATGGGAAAATGAGACCGAGAAACCCCCAGGGTGAATTGAAAGATGAATAACTTCCCCGAAGCTACATCCCAGAGCATGCCCCAGCCTGTAGTTGATCTACAAGCTGACTTCCCCGCTTCCTCCTCCTCCGCCACCACCCTTCGCTCCCCTCCAGGGAGACAGATCTGTCTGGATTCCATCGCTCTCCTAAAATAACTGACAGCGTTTAAAGAGGAGAGGGAAAAGGCAGCAGAGGCCCCTGATCATAGATCGACCCCTGCAAAGCATCAAAACTGCCCTGCTTTAAGAAGTGCAGTTGATAAACAGCAGCTTCAGAAGGGCCGAAGTGATGCCCTGGAAGAATTTGTCAGGGGGTTGCATGCAGCTTTCACTGGCCCTTGCCCTGATCCTGCAATCGGACCCATTCGCACGTGTATAAGTACAAAGTAACTCATGATAGGCAAGGCAGGGTGTGCTGCTGTCCGGCACTGGGTTACTCCAGTGGTCAAAAAGATAGGTTTAGCTAAGCACCTCAACAGGCTTAAGACCATGTCTCCTGAGGCATGCCCATTCCCCACCCATGGCCTGCGCCTTTCTACTTCTGCTCTTGTTAAGACGGGACTGGGCATGCAGGGCTTTGTGACGCATCCTGCAGCTCAACGGGAAGACTACATCTAGCATTTAACCCATTAGTACCCAAGTATCTCCTGTCCTCTGTGAAGACAGTGCTCACCTGCAGGGTCCTGACTATGGGTGTGTCCCCTATTACCCCAGGAAATATACCCATTGGGCGCAGTACCTAGTCAGTGGTGAGAGACGTTTCCCAGACAGTGTGTCGGATCGCTGGACTGCATGGGAAGACCACTCATTACCGGCCAATTGGCTTGATGAGCTCAACATTTTGAGGCAGTTAATGGGGCAAATGCTAGACCATGCTTTGGTTACAGTCCTGATGGCTGGTGATAAACTCTGCAGAATACCTACAAGGGTCAGAGTTTCTATCAGGAGACTACTGGCAGTTAGTATGAGCAGACTCTAACAGAAAACAAGGAGCCTAAAATCCCCCAACAGGTAATCCAGGTTAATTTCAGCACAGCATTATGGAGAGGTACTCAGCCTGCGTTACTTTAAAAAATGCTGGCATTTGCTATGGGTTTTAAAATGCATACAGGGGTATGTCCATGCAGTGAGGAGGCCTGTTTCCGTTTACATTCCATATTTCGCAATCCGTACACACGTCAATCAAAACTGTTGTTAGCCATGGCTGTCATGTCAAGTCCAAGTCTAACAACACTGGTGATTGACAGGAAAGTTTGTTATCTATGAATGTGTCATCCCAGCCAGCACCCATAGCCAGAGTTCTACCTGACAGGTCATCAGTGGTAGAATTCCATCATCCATATATTATAGGACTGTTCGAACAAATAATTTCCTGGCTAGTCTCAGAACATCCCAGTTCTTTAGCATTGCTGTTACCTTGAGATATAGGATTTGACAGTGGAAGAAGGGCATGGGCCAATGGACCTCAAGGGTCAGCAAATAAACACTGGGCTAAGCCCATCCCTGGGGCAACTCCTCTGAAGGCAACGGATGAATCTGGATCTTTCAGCTGAAGCTGATGGAACCCCCAGGTTATGGGAAGAATATGACTAGGGAGAAGCAGACCGCAAAAGGTTGGAAAGTTTCAATAGGAAGCCCCAAGAGGCAGCTGTTTAGCTGACACTTATACAGGCTATGAGATCCTGGAAGAGCAGACTTTCTCATGAGGTGCCCAATAAATCCTGCTTCCATTCATTTCACACACGCGGCCACTCTCATAGGTGGTACAACTGCACCTGTGTTTCCTGCTCTGTGGTCCATCAAGGACACCCGCTCTAGATTCCCAGTTCCTTGGCCATCACCTCTCTTGAGTGGACACCCATGTCTCTGTCCTTTCTGACCAGGATTTTTCCAGGCCACTCAGTGCTTTGCCTATCCTGTGACACCCCCAGCAAGCCAGACTGCCTAAACAGGCCAGTATCTGCATTTTGCTTTCTCTTTGAAGGCTATGAACAGCTGTAATTGCCAGCAGTAGCAAGTTACCACACAGGGCTTTATAAGCAAGCACATTTATTCTGGAGGTGAAAGCTTCACCGAGAAAACATACAAAAACGATAAAAGTTCCTGTATGCATGCTAAAAGCTTACCAGAGATCACCCATCAGTCTTATGGGCCTCAGTTGGCCAAAGTCCCTCCAACTCTTCCCAGGCAGGATTGGGTTCCCACTTGGACAGCAGGTCTTGCCCATTTGCAGCTCCCCGCTGCCTACTATGCTGACGTCTGTGGATCACGTGCTAAGGTCCTGAGCTCTCCCCGTTCATTGTATGGGGAGCCTGGGCACCTCGCTCAGGCTTTGAGGGTGGCAGTCTTGTTCCTGTGAGTTTCTGAGGCAGTACTCGTCACAGCGACATCTCGGTACCTTGGGGATCCAGGCTTCTCTATCTATTTCTGTGGTCCCCACTGCGGACAGTCACTAGGGGGATTGCATCCCCCCCAACGCTCCTGTGAGGTAGGGCAGGATTATCCCCATTTTACAGATGGGATGCCAAGGCCCAGGACAGATCAGGGGATTTATTTCAGGTCCCACAGGAAACCTGTGTCTCAGCAGGGAAATGAACTTAGGTCTCCTAAGCCTCAGTGCAGGGCTCTCACCTCGAGACCACCCTCCCTCCAACCCTGGGCTACCCTTTTCCACCGTGCAAAAAGGGCAGGCACCTGTTAATACAGAATAACTTGGGGTTGGCTGAGATCCCTGGGAGCCTTTCTGGAGAAGCGGGGTGCATGCTCCTGTGATGGAAATCAGATGTCCCTTTGTGAAGCACCTAGGATACCGAAAAGGGAACGGGAACAAGCATAGTGCTGGATTGCTTTAGCCACATTGACTCCACTTTTACCCCTTCTTCATGAATTAAGTGCCTGTGGGGAAAGACATCCCCCAGGATCTGAGGGTGGAGGATAACCCCCTTTAAGGGGGGGGGGTCAGCTCCATCTCCAGCACCCCTAACCCCACCCCCACCCCCACTCTTCTTGGGCCCAGGAATCAGTGGTGACTAATGGGGAATCTGTGTTACAGCTGTGGGCTGTATAAGTTTTGCTTGGCACCCTTTCATGCTGTGGAGCTCCCATTCATGGGCGGGGTTTGCAGGGGCAGGTACCCGGAGGTGAACCCAGGCAGTGATGCACCATTGAACTGAGCTTACTAGGGAGGCAAAGCAAGTATCCGAAGCGATGGAGCCCAGAAGCAATGCAGATACGTAGGGCTTGTGGAGATTCCCCAGCGATCTGCGCACCCCACCCCAGACAGGACATTCTGTGAAAAACTCTGCGAGGGGAAGCTGCCCCATGGCTATACCTAGACCCCATCCTGCAGATTTTTCAGTAGCAGGGGGCTATGTTTTTCCCCTTCTCCACTCAGCAATGTGAACTATTGCCCTGCAGTGCTAAGTCTATGCATCTGTCCCAGGCACGAATTTAGCTTTGCTCTTGATGAATCAGCTGATGTGGGAAATTGATTCTCCGATAGCATGGCACAGCTCTCTCAAACCAGTCCTCTGAGATTTCAGAGTGAAAGCCTCCGAAACCTTAGAACTCAGGGAGAAGCCAAAAGCTTTGAAAGCATTTATGATCAAAGCTAACGTGTGAGAGTTAATTTATCCTGGGCAGAATCTGCTTTAAGAGACATAATCTGTATTTCAGAAGGACCAGATCTTCTGTTCATGTGCCCTCTGAATGAACCATTATACATTAATAGCAGGTTGCTTGCTCTCTGTACTGCAAGCAGGGTTGTATATACCGGGAGCCAAACTTTATTTGTACATAGAAAATAAGCCTCACTTAGGAGTGGACCTGTAAATGTGACCCTGACACTTAATTTTAGCACAGGCAAACATTTGTAGCACAGACAAGGCCTAAGGCACTTTTATAGTGGTACAACTGCATCCACACTAGGGCTTATGCTGGCAAAACTGTACCAGTAAAAAAATCACCCTGTAACTAACATGACTATACTGGGGTCTAACTCTTCTAGTGTCTATCAGGCTACAACACAGCCAGCTAACCCGACTGCATCCCAAGCATTAAGAAAGCTTTCTGTCATGTTCAGCTAACTCAGCTAAGATAACACCATTAAAAGCCACCTCCAATTTGCCCATCAAGACAGAGCCATTTGAGAATAACCGGAGCTGCTAAGCACAGAGCTCTTTTGAAAGTCCGCTCCCCCATGTCCCATTTGGGAAGAGAAGTTGAAGAAGCGAGCATGTCCGCTAGCTAGGTTTCCTGGGCTGCCTGTTTTCAGTCAGGAAACCCTCCTTGCTTACGGGAAGTATCTTTGTGAATTAAAATCCATAACAATGGGATTGAATTGCAACCCGTGTGCAAAGAGGCCTCCATTTTTAGAAAACTTTGCTCTGCGCCAGTAGCTTGCGTTACATTAATATATGTTGTCATCTATTCTAAAGGGAGTAAATGACTGGCAATGTGAATGATGAAAAAGCTTCTAAAGGAACTAGCTCTGTCATCTTTTAGGAGACTGACCTTGTGTTTCTAACATCACACACACAAGGGGACACAGTCAGTTTCAGTTCTTCACTAGCCAGGGGCCAGGTTGTTTCAATGCTTGTAAACATACTGTTACCAAATGATACTCCAACTTGGCAGAAGTCAGTGAAGTCCACAGTGCAGGTCACACTGGTAGGTGAAACAATCACATTCCAGGATTGTTTTTAACAGCTCGCTATTTGCAAAGAACTCAAGTTGCTTCAAGGCAGCTGAATTTACCCTCCTCACAATCAGGTCACAGCACTCTGGGTCCCCACTAAAAATAACCAGATGATAGATGTGTCTCGGTTGATTTTAAGTTTAAATAATGTTTGTCCCATCTCGTAACTCTTAGGTGCATGGCTCTGCTCTGTTGTCTTCATGAGGTTCTAACATACATAAAGTGATGGAGGAGAGTCCACTAATGCCTATTAGCCAAGATGGTCAGGGATGCAACCCCATGTTCTGGGTGTCCCTAGGTCTCTGACTGACAGATGCTGGGACAGGAGGAAAGGGGATGATCACTTGATGACTGCCCTGTTCTGTTCATTCTCTTTGAAGCGTCTGGCATTGACCACTGTCAGAAGACAGGATACTGGGCTAGATGGACCATTGGTCTGACTCAGTATGTCCATTCTGATGTTCTTATGACTTCCACTGCTCAGCAGCAATGTGAAAAGAAATCCTGTTTATATATTTACTGGCTGAAAAAACTTCTCCTGAAGCAGAGTGCAATCAATAAGTCATTCGCTGATTGTGGTCATTCTGCACATCAAGTCTAATTTCCATGTGTGTGTACAGTGCCTTGCACAGTGAGTTCCCAATCCCAATGTATACCAATAATACATTTCATTGCCTTTGCTATTCATCTGTGAATGTTCTTGCTGTTGTACCTTTCCACTTCCTAGGAGAGGATTTAAGATCCTAGATGCAGGAAAACAGCAGAAAACATCAATTGTCCTAAACCTCCCCAGGCACCATCTGTGGTTTGCTAAATAAACCCATGCTCACATGAGATGTGCAAAGTAAACAAATTACCTTCCTGATTAGAAATCGGCATTACCTATCAGCAGCGTAAGCTGGTCAACAGCTGACTAACTGGAAAAAACAAAGCCACTTTTGACATGTACAGATCATGATCTTTCCACTGGTGATGGACAAATCCAGAAAAAAGTTGGTGTGATGGACAACCAGATGGATAATAAATAAGGCTAAGATTATGTCATGGAGGTCATGGAATCTGTGACTTCCAGTGACCTCCGTGACACTGGGGACCCTGTAGCAACCCAGCAGTGGCGGGGGACCCTCCCCCAGGCAGCAGGACCCCTGCAACTGACCAGCTGTCACCGGCAACCCCTGAGCTGCTCAGCGGCCGCATGTGGGGGGATCCCTGGGGGAGTCCCTGTAGCTCCCCAGCCACTGCCACTGGCAGGGGCCTCCCTGCAGCTGCCGTGAGCAATCGGCTCCCCCCCACAGCTCCCAGCCGCCGCCAGTGCCAGCAGAGGGGCCCCAGAGCTGCTCAAGCAATGGGGTCCCTGCAGCTCCTAGCTGCTGGAAGGGGTGGGGGGAGCGGGCAGGCTCCTCTTCACTCCCCATTTTATCAGGGATGTTTTTACTAAAAGTCAGGGACAGGTCCTGGCTTCCGTGACTTTTTGTTTATTGCCTGCGACCTGTCCCAGTCTTTTACTAAAAATAACCATAACAAATTGTAGCCTTAATAATAAATAATAATATAAAATACTTACATTGAAATATAGCCTTTCAAACTCAAAATATCTCAAAGGCCTTTACAAACAGCAAATGATGTTCCCAGCAATTTAAAGAGATATTCCCAGGCATAACTGTTTGCCAGATCTGGGCCTATACAAGAATCAGTGAACTCACCACTCACGTGCAGCCACTCCTAGGGGTGGAAGGTGGCAGCTGTTGACAACAACACTACACAGCATTTTGGGGCAGGGAGT
Organism: Lepidochelys olivacea; assembly: GCF_965140295.1. Classification (NCBI taxonomy): domain Eukaryota; kingdom Metazoa; phylum Chordata; order Testudines; family Cheloniidae; genus Lepidochelys; species Lepidochelys olivacea. The sequence goes on from NC_140428.1 coordinate 21,664,437, forward strand.
GAGGTATGAAGTGAGAAATCAGCAAAGTAGAATGTGAGCGTCTGAACGAGATCTGGATGGGAGGGACACAGTGGTTAACACCACCATTCTTGTGAAAAATGTCATGGGATCTTTAATTGGCCAGAGCGGTCAGGATCTCAAGTTTATGTCTTACCCAAAAAGATGGAAATTTGGTATTTTCACACAAACCAGAATGGAATTAACTAAAACAAGTGCACGCTACACCATAAGCCTGAGGAGGGTGAGAAAACCTGGATTTGTGCTGGAAATGGCCCAACTTGATTATCATACACATTGTAAGGAGAGTGATCACTTTAGATAAGCTATTACCAGCAGGAGAGTGGGGTGGGAGGAGGTATTGTTTCATGGTCTCTGTGTATATAATGTCTTCTGCAGTTTCCACAGTATGCATCCGATGAAGTGAGCTGTAGCTCACGAAAGCTTATGCTCAAATAAATTGGTTAGTCTCTAAGGTGCCACAAGTCCTCCTTTACTCTGCAATCGTTACTCATGTTAAGTAGCATTTATTCACATGAGCAGTCCCAAACTCAAGGGAGTGGGTTTTTCTTCTTGTGTATGGGACTTCAGTTAGAACCTCAGTGAGTACCATTTAGTGCCAGGTTTGCAGAATATTGCTTGATGCTTCTCTTACTCATACTGGGGTTAACTTCATTGACTTCAATTCACCCACTCCTGAATTAACCCAGGCCCTATGTCCCAATATAGGGTGAGATTCTGATCGTGGTTATACCAGTAACTGAGATCAGAATCTAACCAATGCTTCACAAATTGCTGCATATGTGTTCTTTCCAAGGAAAAAGTTCTCCTCCACCAACCTTGCTTTGCTTAGAAAAGTGCTTTATACTTGTTTTATCTCCTTTTTTTTTTCTGGGCTAGACCTCTAAACACGTAAACACTCTTAATGATGAAACTATAAACCATGCTCTGCCTGCCTCCAGAAGTCAAGGTTAAATATAGTCTCTAAATGCTGCTAATTGATTTTAGCTGTCTAGGGATAGCTTTTGCCTTCACACCATCCCACCCACACTGCTCAAGAATTCCTCACCTGCCCCTGTCGCTCTGTCAGGCTTGGGGAGCTGGTCGCAAAGCCCTTTGCTTGTAATATTTGTCAGCTGTTTTTAACACCAGAATGCTGTCAAATTAAAAAAAAAAAAAAAACACCGTCTGCTCAGAGACCCTGATTTGTGCCTTTGCTAAACTGAAATACATTCTCACGCCTTTCTTCATCTGTCACTGTCTATTTTTATGTTTAGCCCTTGAAATCTTTCCATCCTTTGAAAGCAAGAAGCCTGTTTACAAATATTTTCCTAAGAAAAGTGTTTATTGTTGAGGCACACAAAGGAAAATGGCTCATTTCTGCACGAACCACACGCACCTCCAGATGTGTGCTGTCCTGCATACAGCTGACAGACAAACCCTGACTTGGAAAGGAAAGGTTGGCTCACCCCAGACCTGTGTCTGCTGACAAACCAGGAAATGAAAAGAAGCGTAAAGACATATTTGAGTTGTTTCAAGCCAGTGCTATAGGATGCAGCAAGGAAATAAGCGAGAGACAGTGTAGATTTTGTATGAAGGGCAGGGTTGTTACTGACAGGTGGCTGACCATGGCAATGCATATTGATATAATTTTCCATGCAGCCAACTCTGGAGAATCCAAAGTGAACTGCATTACTGTAAGGATTTAAAATAGTGACACCATCCGACCTATTGCTGCAGGTGGCATTAACATTGTCACATCTTGCTCCCAGTTTGCATGTGCAATCATGAGCTGCTTCAGAGAGAAACGCGCTGAGTCCAATCTTGCCAAGGTGCTGAACGCTCTCAACTCCTGCTGAAGTCAATGAGAGGCTTTTTCCACCCCCTATTGACATGAATAGGAGCTTGATTGGACCTGTTAAAAACTAAAGCTAAAAACTGCAGGCCAAGATTTTCAAAAGTGACTACTAGTGCCTTAGTTATTGGCTTCCCAACCTGAGGTGTCTTAAAGGGGCCTGATTTTCAGAGGGCAGGTACTCAGCACTTCCTGAAAATTAGACCTCTGTAAGGCCCCAATTACTTTGGAAAATTTCGACCAGCACTGATAACTGAATCTTTTAAGCACACGTTAGTAAGCCTATGGCCTCAGATCATTATCCTGGACTTTATGCATTTAAAATTGATCAGTGGACATGAGGTGTTTAAAAAACAGTCTTCCCAAGATTTGTAGGACTTTGTAATTGCAAGATACGCTTAATCAAAGTTTGTATCAATAATGTGATGCATGAGGATTTTGTATGTAATTGCATATAAAATCTTGAGGTCTTATGAAATTGAGATAGTGAGTGATCCAACATTATTTGGTAAAATAAAGAAATAGGAAGAATTTCGCAGTACTAAATAAATGCATATTGATGCAAGGGGCCCAATTCTACTTCCATGGGCCACAACAGAAACAGAATAGGGCCCTAAAAGTACATGTGGCATATGACACTCACTTACAGCCCAATCCTGCATGCGTTAAATCAATGGCCAAACTCTCATTGATTTAGTGTGTGCAGGATCAGGCCCATATAGTAGGCAAGCAAAAATTCAAATCAATCCATGTTATTTTGCAATATGACATGCTCTTGAATTGTAATGAAAAAGCTGCTTTTGCCATCTGTAATGGGTATCACTAAAACACCATCTCCCCCCTCCTCTGCCCCCCAAATTAAATGCTTCATTTGGATAAAAGAATTTGGTATCCACAAACACCTGCCCTTCAGCTCCTGCAGGAATTACTTTGAAGTAATAATTATCCTCCTCCCACCATTCTGCTTCACTTTCTAAATGCTCAGTAACATCAAAATTAGACAGCACTGTTTTTCTGCAAGTGTTGGTTGCAAAAAATCCACCTGAGTTGGATTTGCAGGCTTGGAGATGTTTTATTTCATAATGACGGACGTGTTGGTTGAATGCAAAGGAAGAGGCAGAAAGCAGAGCAGAAATTTGGCGCCAACTGCCTTGCTTTGAAAGAGCCTGCATTCCACCCTGCTTAAGAGGGGCTAAATGGAAAGATCTGATTAAGCATCTCAGTGTTGTGACCCTGACCTCAAAGAACATGCCCGATTCTCTAGAGGAACTTCATTTCAATTAATCAAGTTAACAGCCTGAGTAAATCTGGCTGCATTCATTGAGCTATGGGAGCTGCCTGCGACCTGCCATTTGCTCTGGGGGCTCCTGTCCCCTCCTTTTAGTCAAAGGGTCTTTGGGATTAACAATTTGAAGCAACTAGTTGTTTGACTCAACCTACTTGGTGACCTGGCTTTCATTTAAGGTGGTCAGTGACTCCTCTAAAGCTTGTCCCAAAACAACGCTCACTGTTTAGACATCTAGAAAAGACAGATGGAGAGGCGACATAAAAAGGACCATTCGGACCTGTGTGTTAGAATAGTAATGACTCAGGAAGCAATATGGGCCAAATTGTGATAGAATTCCTCATGCTGAGTAGCCCTTTAATCTCCAAGCAGTCAGATTTCAGGGGGAGTTAGTTGAGGAGTAAGAGTCTACTAAAGTGTAGATCCTTGTAGGATCCCATTAGTAAATGGATGTTAAGTGTTTACCTAATAATAAAATCTGCGTAACAAGGGCATTTTACAGAATCATGTGTCCTTGGATGTTAATAAATCAGTAACATACACAGAGAGACACTATTTTAAATTTGGTGCAAAGAGTAGCATATTAATGGGGCAGACTCTGATACCCTTACTCACGTAGAATACTGCAGGACTGGACCCTTTAGTAAAGTACTAATCAGTATAAGGATGGCAGAGTTTGACCCATTGAAGTCAATGGCAAAATTTCCTCAGAATTCAATGGGAACCAGATCAGACCCTAAAATTAGCACTATTACTGGTTTCTTTTGTCATGGCACAGGGCCCTCATGCACAGCAATAAGCAGTTACACCCATTGGCACAAATAAGAATAAGGCTGCTCATGTAACCGCTCCCATGTTCACAATCTGGCCCCAAAGCTGCTTTCCTTCTGGGTAGCCCGAACCCTGGCAGCAAATCCTTCACATTTACTGCAGACTTGGGTCTTTCCATTTCCTTAAAGTTAAACCCTAGTTAACCAAGTGCATGCTTAATATCTGGGTCTTCTCTTTAATTAAGCAAACATGCTGGCTCGGGGGTCTGCTCCTTAGGCAGCCTGCTGGCCCCTAGGTCTGCCCAGTCATCTGGATCTTCCCACTAGGGATGCCTGCCAGCCTCTGCATCCCAGGGTTCCCACCTGCCTTTGTCTCTCTGCTAGGGTGGGTCTACTCCCGGGTCTGCCCCCTTAGGGTGCCCGCCTGGGTCAACCCCCTCGGGAGCCCGCCTGCCCCCGGGTCTGCCCCCTCAGGGTGCCCGCCTGGCCCCTCCCCAACCCACCTGCCTGGGTGCCCCGGCTGCGCCCGGGCTCACCACCCCCTAGCCCCGGGCGATGCCCCACTTGGCCCGCCGCTGGTGCCACCCGCCGCGCCCCAGCGGGGGAAGCAGCGAGCGCGGCTGGCGGCGGCCCCGGGCCGGGCCGGGCGGGGCCGTGGCCGGGGCACGCTCTCGCCTGGCGCAGGCGGCGGCGGCGGCGGCTCAGGCTGCAGCGTGTGGGTCGGCGCGGCCCGGGCGGGGCTGGCTGCTGGCGGCGCGCCCGGCCGCAGGCTGCAGGGTTCGCGCGGTTCTCACGACCTCCCGTCCCACGCCGGGGCCGGGCGCGGGCGGAGCTGGGGGCCAGGGCGGCCGCCCGCCCGGCCCAGCGCAGCGCAGCGCCTGCTGCCGGGGCAGCCGCCGCTCCGCACGCCGCCTCCCTCCCAGCCTGGCTCCTGGCTCGGATCCGCCGCCCCTCACCGCGGGGCTGCTGCATGCTGCCGCCGCGGGGTGCCTGCCCCCGACCCCCCGCCGCACACTTACCCAAGTGCATCGCTTCACCCCCCCCCCGCCCGGGTTGGGGTTTTTTTTGGGGGGGGTGTTTATATGTGTATCTATTTTTGGGGGGGGGCGGGCTTAACTCAAAGCTGTTTATCCAAATATGTCCCCCAGTCATCCCACAATTACCCCTAAATTTTAGGGGGGGTTTCTAATAAACCACCCCTTGGTTTAAAGTGTGCATAAAACCAAGCTGTTCCCTGGTGGAAGTCAAGGGAGCCATCTTATGCAGTACCCCCCACACCTGAAATCCACTGGTATGGATAAAACCAGCAAGCCAGCCTGGTTTGGGGGTGTATGCAAACCCCACCCCTTACCCCAGTTTTCCCTATCCCTACTCTTTATCTTGTATCTTGGATGCCTGTAGTTAATTTCCACTCCCGCCCATGGTGGTTATGGGAGAGATTTGTGTTTAACTCCTCAATCTGGAGAAGGATGTGATCTCTGAGCAAAAGGAGTAGGGCATTTTCTGGTTTGCACAGGGAATCGGTTCATGGCAGAGCATAAAGATGGCAATTGGTTTCCTACCACTGGGGTGTTGTGAGGCTTAATGGTTTGTAATGTAAAGTGCTTTGGGATTCTTGGATAGGAGGTGCAAAGCATGACTGTTAGTGCATTGAGATCTTGTATTGATGGGCACCATCCTGCCTGCAGCATACTTCTCTCAACAATACAGATCTCTGAGCAGTGGGAGAGTTAGAAGTACATGGAACGTAGCCCAGGATCAGAAGGCTCTGGGGACAGGTGGGGTCACAGCCGGGCCTATTTTGCAGGGTCACATGTAGGGAGAAAGGTCTGTGGGGCCTCATTCTGTTGCCTCCCCAGCAATGTTCTGCACCCCCAGACCGCAGCAATCTCGCAGCACCCCCACCTCTCCAGCGCACCTGCAGCTGCCCTTTCTCCTTTTTGTGAGGCGCTCTCAGCCCCACAGATGAAATCGATCCCCAGCGAGAGATGGAGGAAAAAGCAAAAACAAGAACTTCAGGAAGGGAGAGAAGAGGCCAAGGGTGAGAAACCAGCTGAGCAAGGCAAGAGAGCCAAGCCAGGGTGAGAGGAGAGAACAGGAAAATTCCATTGTTCGGTTGTGTGGCAGCAGCATGGCTACCAGGCAAGAAAAGTGAAAAGGGCAGGAATGGAAAATAGAAACTTCTGGGGTGCTTAGCTGATGGCTCGGGGTTGTTTCCCCACTACATTTCTTAGAGAGAAAATTAATCCAGTGGGCTGCATCCTGATGCCCCAGCAAATGGAAAGAGGCTTTATCTGTTGCTATCTGCCTCCTGTGGGCAGTGGGCTAGCTTGTGACAACCCTTCCTCCTGCGAATACTTTACACCATCCCTGGGACTAAGGGAGAAGGGTTCTGCTTAGTGTAGGGGCATCAGTCTAGCTCTGTTGCAGCTTTGAAATCACTGTATTTTTCTCCCTCCCAACACCGTCCCAGTAAAGTGCAACACCCGAAGGACTTCAGGCTGCCTGCACCCTGCCAGGTGGAGTGATGATGGCATAATTATTACCACCTGGTGCCTTGTTCACCCCTTTGGACTTTCACCTTCCACCCTCATCGTCATCATCCTTTGTACTTTTATAGCACCTTTACCGGGACAATGCCGGCTTAAAAAAAATCATCCTTCAGGGTGAAAAATTGCTACCTATGAGAAACACCGAAGATCATGGGAGAAAAAACATATCTTAAAATACAGAAAATTGGCCTCTAAAACCAGAAAGAATGTCTGGGGGGGATGGACACAGGAGCCGATACAGTCATAGGAACTAATTTTAGTTAAATCCCATCATGGGCAGAAAAATTAAGGTTGGCGGCTTCTCTCTACCAGAAGGATCTCAAACTTCCTCACACATATTCATTAAGCTTCTGGTCACTCCTCGACAGTTGTCGTCATTATCTGCATTTTACTTGCGGGGGCGGAAACCGAGGCACGGAGTGGTTGTGTGGCTACGGTCACAAAAGTCTGCAGCAGGTCTGAAAATAAAAGCAGATCTGTGCTTTAACTATTACAGGTCTCATTGTTCATATAATCTTCTTAATGACAGGTGTAACCCTTAATGAGTGCCTTTGAAAGGGTCATGTAAAATGCATATTATTGAATGCCTCTCTTTTGGTGGGGGTGGGGGAATCACTGGAGGAACTTCTTAACATTGTTTGCTATATTTGAACTGATGTAATACATCAAAACACTATTGGAAAGACTTTTGCCATTGTATAATGTCACTTGGGTCAGCCCTTGCAGTTTTCTTTTTGCTTGGATACTTTCGTATGTTAGCAAAGTAAAATCTGCCAAATCTAGGGCAGATCTGGGAACTGGTGAATAAAGGGACAAGTCCAGGGACACGGTGCTATCCCAGGGAGGTATATAGTTACATCCAGGCGACAGGCAGGCTTTCATCAGATCTTCCACCTCTTCTTCAGACAGAGGAGGCGGGGGTGGTGACTGGTTGGGGAGGACGGGAGCTAGTATTGTAAAGGATAGGATTTTATGTCTGTGATTGCATAACAAAGCCACCTGGGAGCCCTCTCATTCCAATGGATACTTCATCCCAGGTTTGCAAGTGTTGGGGTGCTGTCTGCATTGACCAACATTTAGGAACACAGGAGTTGCCAAAGTCCATCTAATCCAGTGTCCTATCTCTAACGATGCCCAATGCCAGACGGTTCATAAGGTGGTGTGAGAAACCTCCACGTTGGCAGATCTGGGATAATCTGCCTCCATGAAAGTCTCATCCTAACCCCTAACAGATTTAAAGCCTGAAACATGAGATTTTATATCCTTTCCAAAACTTTTTAGCATTAACTATTAGAACTGGATGGTCTTGTTATCCCTAAGAACGTCCAGTCACTCTTTTGAGTCTTGCAAAATTCTTGGCCTCAACACAACCTAACTCATTTGGCACAGCTAATTACCCTATAAAGTCTAGGATTTTGGATTATTATTGGGACATAATGTACCACCCTTTGCATTAAAGGGATCTGCTTGCTAGGGGCTGAGTGATGCAAAGCAGAGGTGGGTTATGTCTTTAGGCCTGGCTTGTGCATACGTGCTTAATTTGCCAGACAGTTCCCTCCCCCGCCCCATAATATTGGAATAATATGCACAATGCTTTCCCTTCCACACTTTGCATTCATTCCTAATGTTCTTGGCCTTATTAATTGGTGACCATTCGAAGTGGTTAATTCTCTGTGCACAAGGTTGCAATTGCTTCCACTTGGCCAGGATTCAAGTCAAGGGGGTGAGTCATAATGGGTGGCAAAATTGTCTTTTCCTCAATTCCCCTGCTCACAGGGGAAAAAAACAAAACAAAACACCCTGAATGATTCTCTTTTATGAGGTAGGCATTGTGAGGCCCAGCAATTGAATTGACAACAGCATTGAGTATCAGAGTCTATCTGGCCCTGTCAATGAGGGGGGGGAGAAGAAAAAAAAAAAAAAAAAAGACAAACATTAACCCTCAGCTCTGCGTTCCCAGACATTTCAATAGGATCCCAAACTTCCAAAAGAGCCCGCTGCATACTCGATGAGACCCTTTATACCTTTTAATTGCCATTCCCCACAATAGAGACCGACTCGCTCGCCTCTTTCGTAGGCAAGATAGTAACTTTTGCACTCCCCCTCCCACTCTCCTTTAAAAAGTGTGTGTGTGGGGTTGGGGGGGGGAAGAGAAATTTTATAGGGCATCTCATTTCAATGAACTCCCTAAAAACAGGTAATGAGAGCAGTGTATTCCTGAAAGTGCGGGCATGTGCAGACAGTGCTTCCCTGGCTTACAAGAAGCATGTGTGAAAAATGAAACCGTTCATTTTATGCCAAATAAACTAATTTTGAAAGATTTTAAAAGAGGTTTTACCATCCACCAAACCCCTATAAAAATATCCTTGGCCTGCATCCTTCAGTTTGTCTGTCACCCAAATTGCTCCCCACACGGCTTTATGCTCCCTCCCCCCCCCCCCCACAATGAAGAGAGCAAACATTTCTATTTCAAGGAGTTTATTTGTTCAAACACCTGTAACTTTTTTGGAAGTCTTTTGACGCACGCACACACACACGAGATAAAACAACTTTGGCATTATACTGGTGTGAATATTTGATACAAAACTAATCTCTTCTCTCTTTTTTTTTTAAAAAAAGTCTTTCAAATAAAGGCATTTCTTTAAAGGAGTAAAAAATACAAGTTGAGATCCCAACCTCTGGAAATAAATATACACTTTGTACTAAAGTCCTTTTTTAAAAAAAAGTCTGCTTTAAAAACAAAACAAGGTTCCATACAACGGAACCAAAGCATGTGGTGGTTTTGTTTTGTTTTTTTTTGGGAGGGGGGGAAGGGAGGAAGGCTTTACACAAGTCACCAAGGTCTCCAGACGGATTCACTGCGTTCCCCAATGGGACTCCCAGCTTGGGACGCTGGAGCTATGCTACCCCCAAAGGACGTCAGACCCTGCACTGGGGATACTGACGGGGTTGCAGCTCCGTTCCCTGGCCCGCTGCCTGAAGACAGTGGTCCATTAGCGTTGGCATAGAGGGGGATGACAGGTCCGCTGTTGGGAGCAAAAGCTGGGTTAGGGATGAGGAAAGCGAACTGGCCGTCGGTAGCAGGGACCAGCTGAAAACCCCCATAGACCTTGGGAGAAAGGGCTTCGGCAGGGTTCAGTTTGCAGGGCACAGGCGCTGCGGTGGCAGCTGGGGGAAGCTGGACGTGCAGAGGCTGCGCCAGATGAGCAGGCTGGCCAGCTGGGGGTGGCGGTGGAGGGTAATTCATAGCCACGATCTGGCCCAGGCAAGCGGAGAGGTGGCTGAGCAGGCGGGTGCGCACCTCTGTATTCACCCCTTCGCAGGTGGAGAGGAACCGGGTCACCTCGTTCATGCACTCGTTAAATCCAGCGCGGTATTTGCCAAGGACTGAGGGGTCGGCACTCAGAGCTGCTGCAATGGAAGAGGAGAGAAGGTCACATATTAGCACCGGGAAGCAGGAAGGGTCTGACCCAGAACTTCAAGCCTCCACCCACCCTGCCGTGTGGTACAGGCACTTTATTCCAAGGGCACCTGCTGAATGGATGCCAGGTGCTTGGCTGCAGAGCTGCATGCATTGGCAGCTGCAGTCTCTGGTCTACCGCCCAGCAGTTCACAAATGCTGGAGCTCCCCCCACACTCCAGGGAGTTGTGCTGGAAAAGCTGGTGCTTACCGGTCATCTGGGCTCGCTGCAGGTTCCGCAGGTGCTTCACCGTCATCTCCAGGATGTCTGCTTTCTCCAGCTTGGAGTGCCTGGAGCTCTGGCAAAGAGAGCCAAGGGGAGAAGGTAAAGATGGGGGTCTCTCCTCTCTTACCACCACCCCTCTCGCCCATAGCTTGGCAGCCTTCAGAACCGCCCCTGTGAGTCCTCCTCTCACATCCTCCCAAACCGCACCTGAAATCTCCAGAGCTCAACTTACATCTTTCTTCAAGGCATCCAGGATGAGGGTCTTCAGCTGCCCCAGGCTCTCATTGATCCTGGCACGACGCCGCTTCTCCATGATAGGCTTGGAGGACTGGAGAGAAAGGAAACAGAAGCAGAGAGAAATAGATTTGCCTCCCTTCTACATGACAATCTCATTGCTACATACATGGATCTCACCTGCAGGGCAGGGCAGATTGCTCTGTCTGTTATTGCGTGTTAATGGAATACTACCTAGGTCTCTTACTGAAAATCATTGACCGGCTCCCATATGCAGCCTGCTCCTAAGTAGGAATCACGACTGCATCTACTGTACGCCACTGTATATTGTATGGGTCTGTGTTCGCATTACTTTATACTCATCACTATTGCCTAGGACTATACACATCTGTATGTTACAGCGATTTTATGTCTATTTTCATCATTACTGCATATTACTGCATGGTGAGAATGGCTTGAATATTGACCACGGAGATTTGGATATACAGCTCGTACTAGATGCACCGCCTATTGCAATAGATCATGGCATATGCAACATGACGAGGTGCATCCGCATCCCTGTCCATCTATACACAAGCCGGGTGGGATCATTACATCTCTGAGCGTAAGAAGTGATGCAATTTACCTTTCTGTGTTCACTGGCACTCTTGGGCTTGTCCGGCGTGTGGCTGGAGGTAGCTGGGGCACCAGCAATCGGGGAGGCTGTCGGTTTCTCCATGGTATCAGCGGGCATTTTAAAAAAAAAAAAAAAAAAAAGTCTCTCGACCACAAAAAAGCAAGCGGAGGCCAGAAAGGACGTTGCAAAAAAATAATAATAATGCAATTTATTTTCAAACTGTATCCTTTGGCATGAGCCCAGAGCCTGGGAGAGCGTGTGTGTGTGTGTGGGGGGGGAGATCTAGGCGGCTGCACCCCCTGGACACGGTTCAAGGAGGAGTCTGGCTTTGCAATCACTGATCGCAGGGTTAGCCAGGGCACAGCGGCGAGGCGACCCTGCGCGAGGCGGCTTGCACTCCTGCAGCTGGAGCCAGGCTGCTGCCGCTGCTAAGCCCGTGCTTCAGGGACCCCCCGCTCTATTTATACCCAGCGGCTGCTCCCAATTCGTGTGAAACCTTCTCTGCATTCTTTCCCACACTCTCGCCAGCCAATGAGAGCCTGGACTCACCCCACCGGGCAGCCAGCCCGCCTGCCTATTGGAGGACGCCCCCGCGAGCTGTCAGTCACGCGCTGGGCTTCCCAAAAATCCAGCCCCAGAGTAAAAGACAAGCCAGCAACATTGGGTGGGGAGAGGGGGGAGTGCAGTGAAAAGCCAAGGTGCTGGAGCCAGTGGCGAGGCTGGCAAGCAGGGATGGATGGGGGGGGGGAGAGCAAGGCACCCCCTCAGCCCCCCAAAAAGAAGGGGGAGGCAATGCACTCTCCTCCACAAAGGGGGTGGTGTGGGTGTGTAGTGCACTCCTTCCAAAGTCAGGGAGCACAGAGAGAAGGAAATCGATCTCCCCAAAATGGGGGAGAAGCGATGCAAACTCTTCTCGAAAAAGGGAAGGCAGGAGGAGTGAAGCTTCTCCTACTGCCCCTGAAAACCCAAGGGGTGGAGGATCAAGCCACCCCCCCCCAAAGAAAATTGTGAAGCCAAACCAGAGCGAACAGCACCCAGAATTGGGCATCCCTGCAAACAGCCCTTGCAATTTATTTGCTTTTTTTTAAAGAAGGGGCCCAGTTAATGTATGAGAGTTGTTTCGTAGGCAATTGTTCAGGTCTGAAGGCAGCCTGAAGAGTCTTTGTTCTTTGCACTGTCTTTGGGAAACGCTGTTGAATTTTATCCAGAAAAATGCCACTCTAATGCTCTGCGTGGGGAAAGTGATTATGTTAGTTGGCCCGTTAAAAAAACCAAAGGTGTGGGGAGGATGTTATTTTCTGCATAAAGAACGACCACATACTGAAAATCTGTCCATCCCCTTACTACTATCTGAGCAGCTTCTGAGCTCTTGCAGCTGGAACAGAGTGGACACAGGGAGGAAAGAGCAATTTTATTTAGCGACCTTTTCTACAGACCAAGCTCCCCATCCAAACCCTTATAATTAGATCGTTGCTTCTGAGCCTGAGCATATGGATTTAATCCACCAAAACACACACCAGGTCGCCTGGACCCTGCCTTATATGAATGTCGTTTTCGTTGCCTCGAGATTGGAAAGAAGTGGGAAAGATGTGAATACAGCACCCTAAAAACCAAACAGACCCCTTCTTGCCGAGCATTATCTGAGTTTGTGGGGCCAGGCTTTGGATTCTGAGAGGCGGCGATGGTCTCCCCGGTATCCCCTTGTTAGCTCGGACACGATGGTGTCGATCCCCCCCCGCACCCGGTGGTTTGGATAAATAATAGGCAGCCTTTCCCAGGGGCTAGCCTTCCGTGTAGGGGGGCCCTTATTATGGTGCAGGGCAATCCGATGTGTCGGAGGAAACCCTGCTTCTCCCAAGGCAGGCCTTGCACTTTGAAATCCCCCCGCCGCCCACCTCTGCTTCCAGACTCATGCCCACCTCTTCCTCCAGCTGCTGCGAACTCCAGCAGCAGCAGCAGCTGGTCCGGCACGCGAAGCCGTGGCAGGCGGGCAGCCAATGGGCCCGGGGCTGCGGGCCAAGCCGTCCCCCATTGGCTGGCAACTCCCCCAGCTGTCAATCAGGCCCCGGCGCCAGGCAGCAGCCAGCTGTGCTCGTGCCTCCACCCCTGAGATGCAGCCCTGGTTGGGCGCGCGCTCCCCTCCTCCTGCCTGGCCCCGGGAGCACGTGCCAAAGTGCTTCTGGCTTCCTGCGCGGTGCAAAAGCAAAGCAGCCGAGCTCCAGTCATGCACCAGCCAAGGGAGGCAGCCATGGGAAAACCACGCCTCCTCCTGTGCTCCAGAAATAATCTCCCATGCCAAACAGTGCCTCTCTGTCCCATTAATGTAAAGAGAGACTCTGAGCTAGATCAGATCCCCCACCCCACACACACTTTTTTTTTTCCTTGCAGATTTTTCTCTCCTGCCTTGGGAAATTCCTCCCCCCCCCACCCCCTCCCGACTCCCTCTCTCTTTCTTGTGTGCAAAAATCAAGAAGGGAACAAATAATAATAATATAAGAAAAGGAGTACTTGTGGCACCTTAGAGACTAACCAATTTATTTGAGCATAAGCTGTAGCTCACGAAAGCTTATACTCAAATAAATGGGTTAGTCTCTAAGGTGCCACAAATACTCCTTTTCTTTTTGCAAATACAGACTAACACGGCTGTTACTCTGAAACCAATAATATAATAATCCGTGCTCAGACAGTTGGAGACAGGGGTAGGGCGCCTCTGGGAAGGACCGCCACAAAGGATCAAGGGTTAGAGGAAGAGAAGCAAAACAAGAATTTGGCATGGTACCTGCAGGCTGACATTTGCAGCAGCTCCAAGAAGGAATCCTAATGTCCAGAATCCAAAAAGAAGATGGGTGCAAATGGAACCAGCAGAGACCCTGAGAAACCATCTTCCCTCCCTTCATCACACTTTTCCATTCATCAGCTAGAAAGAATGGGCCACATCTGACTTTCCTGGTGCCCCTCGAACTGCTGTTGATGAAATCAACCTATAAGGGAAATCTAAGCCTTTGGCATTTTAACTGACCCCTTAAAAGAATAATTTTTTTGGCACAGAATCTACCAAGTGTAGATAAAACCAGTGGGCATTTGGGGGTGCCTCAGGAATGCAGGATTAGCCCCAATGTGATTTTGGGTGTAGGGTTGATCTGGATGTTTACTGTTGCAGCATTGGGCTGCTTGTATTCTCTTTATAATGATAAAGTTTCTCTCTCCTCCCTTCACTTTTTGTTTGTTTTTATTTTAAGAAAGACTGAAACTGCTTCAGACTACAATAGTTTGAAGATGATTGTGTGTGTGTGTGTGTGTGTGTGTGTGTGAAACTAGGCAGATGGAAGTGCCTTTTCTCTCCATTTCTCTTAGCCCCTAGCTAAACACATTACAAAGAATCCTGGAACGAATATGATGTTTGCTACCATCACAGCTGTGTTATACCCCTTTTGCCCACCCTGTGTCTGCCTTGTTGATTTAGCTAGTAAGCTCTTCGGGGCAGGGACCCACTGCCATGTGTTTGTAATGCCTAACACAACGAGGCCCAATTCTTGGTGGGCCGATAGGCACTACCATAATAAACATGATTCATAATAATTCCCACCCTTCTTACATGGAGGTGATCTCATTAAATTGTCTGCAAGCCCCCAATTAATTTCTAAGCCTTCCTAGTTTAAAGACCATAATGACAGGGGTTGAAATTAAAAAGAAACATACAAAGTAAATATCCTTAAATCAAACTCTAATAAGTTCTCAAGCAGCATTTTTCATACTTTGCCCATCGGTAAACTTCAATTATTACCAGTGGAAATATTTTTTCATCAGTTTGTATGTGTACGGTGAAATTGATGTTTACCGACATTTTCCAATAAACATCTATTCCTTCCAAGCCTTTATATAAAACTTCTAGTCTCTAGACTTACACAAATTATTTTTATTAAATTATATATTCATTTTCTTTCAACTATTTGAAATTCAAAATGAACTTATTGACTTAATACACTGCCTGTTTTTGTCATTAGGTTTTTTGAAGCAATGCCTAAAAGATGACTTGCAAATTTAAAAAAGAAAAAGCTCTTTGTAAATTAAAATTCCTTCTTTTATGAAACCTGACTAACCAATGGATTGATTTGTTAGACAAAGGCACATAACCATTTATACTGTTAGGTCTTTTGTTGACAACTCTTGTGTTTTGCTTTTAATTTGTCCTGATTAAGTGTTTCATTTGGTTTTAACCACTTCTGATGCCAGATTTATAATTTGTAACTTTCCTGGCACTCCTATGGTAATTAGTTGTTGACGCACCTAACTAAATAATCAAATCTCCCAACAGAACTGGAGGGAAGTGTGTGTGTGGCTTGGGGGTGGGGTGGGTATAACACTTACCAACCCCCCGCCCACCCCCCGCAATTCCTAGTGTTTTTGGATAGTGTCTGTAAATTGCAGGAGAGGGGAAAAAAGCCCGCGAGCGCCACCTGCAGGCCAGTTTGTTAAATGGTGTTAAATGGTGTGAACTGAAAGCCCAATGAAAAGAACAGGAGGACGTGTGGCACTTGTGGAGACTAACAAATTTACTTGAGCATAAACTTTCGTGGGCTACAGCTTATGCCCAATATTGCTCAGGGAAAAATTCTCTCTCCCATTGCAACCCCACTGAATTAAACTTAGCAGTGGATAGTCTGGTCCCTAAAGCACAATACAAGATGCATAAAGAATAGTATTAGTGACTGTTGATGCATTGTTTGGTGGTCTGTGCTCTCTCTGGGGCTGTGGTTAGGGAGGGTTTTCGGAAGGCTGTGATGGAAGGAAATCTTGTAGGACAGGCTGGTTCCATTTAATTGATCCAAGAGAAGATTTTTAAAGACTAGCCGCGATTCCTTTTCAGGTCTAATGTCGCAGAGCCTTTGCTAACTTTCTGTTCCTGCAGCTGCCCATGTAATGTGATGGGGTTAGTGCACCGGCCTTAGGTTGTTCCAGCAAAAGTGAAATGAGTTTGGTGGTCTCAGCCTAGAGATTTGTCCGGATCACAAAACCCCCAAATGTCTGGCAAAACCCTCCCCCAACCCCAGTGATGTAAACAACCTTTGCATGGGAGAGTCCCAGGAAGAGCATAAAAGGAATGGAGTGGGAGAGGGGGTGTTGTGTGCTGCAGATCTGAACTGGGATTCCCCAGCAAAATTTTTGGGTGAAGGAGGCGGGAGGAATGCAAGGGGAAATTTACCTAGAAACTCTGCTGGGCTCTGCCATTTATTCACTTTCAGGATCAGCAAAAGCCACTAAACTCTCTCTCCAAAGACAGTCCAAACTCCTTCCCCTCCCCGTTCCCTTTAGATCCAGCATGATCTGCCCCATTGCCCCCAGGAAAGGGCCCTGACAGGCCTTGTGTTCATCTGTAACCTGACTGTTCTTTCAGCTCGTACCAACCTGTCTGCCTGTACTTAGAGCACAAATGCCAGCTGCCACCAGGCAACCTGGTTTCACTTAGGGTGACCAGATAGCAACTGTGAAAAACCGGGACGGGGGGGAGGGAGGTAATAGGTGCCTATATAAGAGAAAGCCCCAAATATCGGGACTGTCCCTATAAAATCGGGACATCTGGTCACCCTAGTTTCACAGGCATTGCCATGCCTCACCCTCCTGGGAGGATCTAGAGCTCAGCCTCCATTCCCTGCCCATCCCTGCCAGTCCCAGGGAAACCCTGCCAGAAACTTCTTCCCACCTCAATTTTTAAAAAAATTCACACTCTTATTCATGAAACAGACCCTCCTCTCACGTTTCCTTCGTGTAGCAATGCACATAAGGTACTAAAAGCAACAGCTGCAACTACACGAACTAGAAGGAATTAAACAGATGACTAGATTCCAGGACTTCGACCAGCCGAAGGTTACCAGCAAAAAGAAAACTTAATTCTAAGAAATCACAAGCTTACTTTTTTAAAGTAAAAAAAAAATTCATCCAAGTTTCCTCTCTGGGATCCCCAGGCTGACACCAATCGGCTGTTCCTTTACGGTCACAAGCAGACGCTCAATAAGCAGCTGAGGTGTTGGAGGAGACACAATTTGCTGAGCTCCTAGAAACCACTTGGTGCTGTAGCCGCCAGGGGGCATCGGGATTCCCAAGGAACCCCCTCTGGCTTGCAACAGGCTGTGGGCCACATAAAGGGACTTCTATCCCACCAGCTGGAAGATTGAAACTACGTAAAGATTTGCCAGTCCCAACCCCACATGCCCAGGTACTGACATTTTTCAGAGCCGCCCTTTTATAATTTCTTTCCTTGCAAGGCTGGTTTGCTGTTTTTTTTAGTGCGGTGCAGTTGTTTCTCTTGCCCAAAATTCTAACCCTGCCACTGGCAAGAGAAATGCTGTGACATAATCCAAATCTGCTAGAAGCCACTGGCTGAAAACTCAGCCACTTCCATCAGCTGGGGTGGGGTGTGCAGGGAAGCTGAGGTTTGCCTCCAGTCTCTTCACATGCATTTTAAAGAATCTCCTGCTGTTTGTCATTGATGGGCAGGATTTATTTAGGGTCTTTTCCCTTCTTTGGCCCTGATCTTGCTCCCACTGGAGTCAATGGGAGTTTTGCCATTTGCCTTCAAAGGCAGAAAGATCAGGCCCTCAGAGTTTTGTAAATTTCCTTTAAAATTCCATTGTCTGCCAATGCCTCGCCCCATTGATGTCAATGGGAGTTTTTGCCATTGACTTCAGTGGGAGCAGGGTTTAGCCCGGGGTGGGTGTATAAACAGAAAGCTACACTGCTTGGCAATTAGACTCAACACTCTGCAAAAGTCTGAGCATCTGCCTTGCAGAAAGTTGGACTGAGCTGGGGGAGTTAATAATTTGCAGCAGTTCACATGAGCCCCAGAGAATTCAGCATTGCACAATAAGGATGAAGATCAAGTGATAAATAGCAGGGTACCCCAAACTGTTTTCTATGCTCCAGCTGGGGGACACATGGGTAGCAGAGTAACCTTCATACTGAAGGGAGAGTGGGTGATGGTGCTGGACAGCTACAGCAAGACCGGGTTGTTTGGCAAGGATCCACATTTCAGATGGGCGTATGGCAGGAAACCAGTTACTAATCATGTCATCAAACACCAGGGGGACTATGTCAATAAAAACCCACAACTAATTGAAAACATTTACTAACCAGAGCTAAAGAGCTCAACTAGTGCCAGGAGATTTATCCCTAAATAGTAGGTATTTAGGGACACATCTGGCATCCCTTCAATATGCTATGCTATGCTTGATTTGGGGCTTGCAACCAGCCGTGGGAGTCACAGAGGTATTCATGGAAAAAAATGAACTCTTGAAATCTGGGTTCAGTTCCTGGCTCTGCGCAGATTCCTAGTGGGAGCTTGCACAAGTTGCTTCCTCTGTGCGTGTGTGTTTTTTCCTCTCTTGACCATCTGCAAAAATGGGGATAATATGTCACTTACAGGAGAGTTGTCATTAGTATTTGGGAGGCACTCTCAGCCTGCAGCAACCATATAGGCACCTAGATAGCTGGAAAGTGGCTCTTTGAAACGTTTCAGTTTTCATTGCTGAATCTGTCTCTGGGGCTTTCATTTTCAGGTGTAATTTTGTGTGGTTTGCACCATTCAGCCTGCAAAATGCACACATCTTCAGCCAGACATCAAAGGACCTAGGGAAATTTTTTTTCCCCCAGAGGCCTTTACCTTCACCATGCTCAGACATATACGATCATACAAATGGCAGTCCTTCTGTGAATTGGGTTTCTGGGTTGTGTCTGTGTTGTGTTTACTGGTTTATGACTCAGGAATTATATAAATAATGTACGCAAAATTGTCGCACAGTCCGTTGTAAAGATGCTCTGAGAGGCATATTGTGCTACAGAAGAAAAATACATATAATGTTTGCTTAACCGGATTTGGAAAGTTCAGTGGGCTCCTTTATAATCTGGGCCAGGGAAATACAGAGCAGCATTGTTTAATAAGATTACCAGAAAGGATTATTTTATTTCCTTAAAATGTGTTCTGTATTTTAAAGTAATGTCCATATTGGCAAAAAATGGTACCCAACATTGATAATAACTTTAAATTGCATCAGTCACAAAATCAGAGTTTAAATGTAACATTAATGTCCCAGAACAATAATTTCATGTGTCTTTCTGTGAACCAATTAAATACAATCTCCATCATTCTAAAGTTCTGACAGAACAGCTGGTCCTTTTAAATTTCAGAATTTCAAATGCATTTCGAGTCTGATCCAAAGTTTGGTGAAGTCAGCGGAAAGACTCCTGTTCGCTCCTGGGAGCTTTGGATCAGGCTCTGATACTATTTTACCCAACAAACAGTGTTTTGGGGAGATTGCTCAAGTTTACATTTTTGGGTTTGGGTAAGATTTCTTGTGCATCAAGGGTAAAACCTTCATTGATGTTCTTGCAGTGACAAACTTGAGGATGGGATACAAAACCCTCCCCAAATTAGGGAAAAATCTTGAATACATTGTGGAACTTTGTTCTAATAGTGATTATTTGGGGATAGATTATCACGCAGAGGAGTAATATGGGATGAAGTAAAATGCTACATATTGACTGAACGGGCTGTTTATTGATAGGGCTAAACACATTTTGCAATAAGAATTTAGTACTTATACATAAGCAATATTTATTACCCTCTTGGAGCAAAAGTAAAAGCCGGATGGTTTTAAATGGATAAAGTCAAACCTTTATCTATCTATCTATCTATCTATCTATCTATCTATCTATCTATCTATCTATCTATCTATCTATCTATCTATCTATCATATGTATTTATGTGTAAAACCAGAAGACATTTATCTAAAAGCACTACAATATGTTTTGAATATTTTTGAACATTTAGAAATCAGAAGCAAGTTACCCAGCACAGACTTGTTTCCCCTCTGCTAAAGGCCCAGGTCACACACTTCCCTACAGAGCTTCCAAGCCTGCAAGCAGGACCAGGAAACCTCTTAGACTTAGACTTAAATTGACAGCT
Source organism: Lepidochelys olivacea (assembly GCF_965140295.1). Classification (NCBI taxonomy): domain Eukaryota; kingdom Metazoa; phylum Chordata; order Testudines; family Cheloniidae; genus Lepidochelys; species Lepidochelys olivacea. The sequence goes on from NC_140428.1 coordinate 21,684,391, forward strand.
TGTAATTTTAACACAGTTTTCAATGTATCACAAAGGGGACTGATGATGAATCACATCACAACTTGAAAGACACGTCCTACCACAATTCTTTAATTAACCCCCATGCCTCAGCCTCTGGTAATTTTCTGGTTTGGTTTATTTTTGTTGTTCACAGGTCCCATCGCTTGTAAAATGGCACAATACAGCAATGCCCTAAACAGCAATGGAAAAGCAAGCGCATTTAAACTGGCTGTAAATGAAGATGGAGCTTTTCCTTATGAGGGATTAAGTTAAAATCCCCTGTGGTTCCTTTACAGGCATGTCCTATATTTTTAATCTTGATCCCTTAAAAAAAAAAGCCCTGTTCATACATGTTGTGCTTTCGAAAAGCAAGCTTCCGACGTTTTCCACCATGCACGCCAACAACGTGAAACAGCCTCGTGATGCCAATATTCATGTCTGAGTAGATCCCAGAGAACAGAACAGAACAAAATGCTTGTGAAGAACACTGCTCCCCTTTGGCCAGCCTGCATCTGGATCCTAGACTCCCTTTGATCTCTAAGCCCAATTTTATTACAGCGAAGCTTCTAAAATTTTGAAGCACAACTCAAAAGCTTGCAGCTGGGCTGAAAAGGCTCATAAAAGGACCAGGATCCCAGGGGTTTGAATGCCGGTTTTGTTTTGTTCCCAACTCCTGACGGTTCTTGCCCTTGTTAGGGTCTTGTTACTGGGGAATTGTTTGCTCTGGGTATTGTTGAGGCAGACAGCTGTGTCTGTGTGCAGCTCCTCCGACTCCTGTTTGCCCAGGGATTGGACTATAATCCCTCCTGGATTTTCCCTTGGTTTATCCTGTGCAATCATCCCCCAGTCATACATTGCTTTGGATAGTGTGTCAAAGGGAAAGCTGGAGGAGAAATTAAGACATTAAGGACTGGCAGATTGTAAGGAGGTTCTTTAATAGACTATAATGTGTAACAAATCATGGTGCAGCCTCCCCCACTTCCCACCTCGCATATTCCCCGCCGTGCCCACTGGATCTTAACATTCGAAGCCATTGAAATTAATTATAGGGTCACATGACTTTAAAAATACCAGTCAGAAAGCAGTTTAGGAAAACACTTATGGAAATGTTTGGTTTCAGAGTAACAGCCGTGTTAGTCTGTATTCGCAAAAAGAAAAGGAGGACTTGTGGCACCTTAGAGACTAACCAATTTATTTGAGCATAAGCTTTCGTGAGCTACAGCATCCGATGAAGTGAGCTGTAGCTCACAAAAGCTTATGCTCAAATAAATTGGTTAGTCTCTAAGGTGCCACAAGTACTCCTTTTCTTTTTACTTATGGAAATGGGTTTTATGCACCTTTTACACTTACTGGGCCCATTTCTGCTGCCTACTGCAATAGATCATAGAATCATAGAATATCAGGGTTGGAAGGGACCTCAGGAGGTCATCTAGTCCAACCCCCTGCTCAAAGCAGGACCAATCCCCAATTTTTGCCCCAGATCCCTAAATGGCCCCCTCAGGGATTTAGCAGGCCAATGCTCAAACCAATCTATTTCTCTCCCACCCATCACCCTGGCCCCAGCGCCTCGCAAGCACTATTGGATTTATCCTCACAAGCGGGGAAACATTATTATTCCCGCTTTACGGATGGGGAACTGAGACACGGAGAGATTAAGGCCCCGGTCCAGGAAAGTAGCTGCTCCAATTTAAGCAGAAGTTGTTCCATTTATTCACATGTTTAACTGGATTGGGCCAGAATGACTTGTCAAAGATAATACGGAGAGTCCGTAGCAGAGTTAGGAATTGAATTCAGGTCTCATTGTTAATTATTATTTGTTTGTATTACTGTACGACCAAAGGGCCCTTATTATAGATCAGAACTCCATGGTGCAAGGCGCTGTACAAATACAGAACAAAATGACAGACCCTGCCCCAAGGGGCTTATATTCCAGAGTCATAGTCCTGTGACTTAACCAGAAGACAATTCTTTTGCTTAAGTAAAGGCTACTTGATCAAGCTATTAATAATTACAGATAAGCCCAGGCCTTAAAGTTCAGGTCTGAATCCTTATTTAAACTGCACCAAAGTTTGTGAGCAGTTAGCTGTGGGAGTTTGCTTTAAGTCCACCTCTAACTTTGATTAATAAATATAGCTGATATGAAATGCATTGTTAAAAGAGCTTTTAGCAAGGAAGGAGACATGTAACAGTTTTCACCAGGAATTTTTATTTTTATTTTTTTCAAGGTTTTTGCCTGAGTGTGTTCAAAATTGTTCTCTTTTTACATGACTCTTGTTTTGATTTCCTTTGGTTGTGCTGAGATTACTGGGTAAAAAGCAACATATAAGAAAAAAATACTCATTTGTGTTACCAAAGCATGTCGTAACACAATCAAAAGTAAAGTCATCCAGGTGTTCCTGCGTATTTATAGACCATTTCAGTTCTATGCTGAGATATTTATAAGAAAAATTCTGCCTGTACTAATAAACTATTATTTATTGTCTCTGCTTTAAATAAAGGAAATCTTTCTCAGAGCTGTAGAACTTGCTACGGGAATACAATCACAGTAATGTAGAAGGACTTTCACAGCTTTATAAATGGAGATTTTCTTTTTTTCTTATATGAAGCAAATGGTTTTTAATCAACCCCTCCCCACCCAAAAAAAAACACGTTAGGCAGAAGAAAATTGCAACTGCAAATGTAAAAATTGCTTTCTAAACACAGTGCCCCTTCTTTTGTGTTTAAATACTTGGCGCCCCAGTTGTATTCTAGCAACAGAATGGACCAGCTGATTGAGACAGATGTCGACTTCTTTAGCAAGTTCCACCAGTTTGCCCAAACACATATTTGCTGACTTATCCTTAACTTGAAAACATCTTGAAAAGGCGGTGACCATAAAAAGAAAGAGAATGAAGCAGGGCTGTGTCCAGATTTAACACAGCCCAGCGCTCCATTCTCCAAAACCAATCCTGGTTGAAGAGGTCCCTTTGACTGGATCCTGTTAATTTGTTGATGGATAATAGGGGCTGAGTTGCTGCAATCCATGTGCAGGAAGCAGAAAATAGAGTCAATTACATCTGTATTAGGTGGTCTTGGGGAGAAAATCTCCTTCCATGGATAGTGTTCTTAATTATGTTTGCTAAGGAGCAGCACGTGTTAAATCCAAGCAGAGATCAAGCAGCTTGCAATGTACTGCCTAAAATATAGCTGAGGAATGTAGCGCATCTAACGAGGTGCCGGGTTCCCTGCCTTGGTAAGATGCTTGTTATATCCATAATAACACATCCTAAGATAACAGGATGACATAATATGTTGTCATTTTCTGTGGGTCTGACACGTGGAGGGCCTGATTCTCCAATGAACAATTGCTCCTGTGAGTAGTTCCATTGACTGCTCATGGGGTGAATGCTCCGTCGGGTTTGCAGGATCGGGGCCACGGCTGTGATGGGCTCACTGGTGGCTCAGTAAGACACAGCATGCAGTTGCAGTGCCCTAGGAACGGGTGAGGAAACAGATCGCTCTCAGTCTCAGAGAGTCACAACCTGGTCCCTGGTTCCCTGTCAACCTACCATTGTCCCAGGGGTGGATGCGTGCGTGTGTGTGGGAAGTAAACTGCACCAGGTACAGATTGCTTCCTTCTCCCCATGCTGGAGGAGTAGCAGCCCTGAAGAGGCAGCTCTGCCTCCTATATTGCTACCTGCAGTATAGGTAGCCAGGATGGGATGGAGGGACTCCTTACAGGGGGTGAAGGTTGCTTCTTACACCCCGTTACTCCCCTGTACATGGGGTTAGGTATGATCTTGCCCTATGTTACTTGACATAATTATGTGTCATTAGCAGAGTGCTTGTAAATTTTCCTCTGGACCACAAACAGCTGTAAAAAATACAAGAGCAAGTAAAATGGAAGGCTGAAAAGAAAGAAAGAAAGAAAGAAAGAAAGAAAGAAAGAAAGAAAGAAAGAAAGAAAGAAAGAAAGAAGACCATGTAGGTGTTTGTAAAATATTTTATTTCATCTGTTACATACTGGTTTTCTCATACTTTGCCTCTTAAAATCAAATTTCTCCCCACCACGGTCCTGGTGACAGATCCGTGTTGCCACGGGGGGCATGTTGATATGTCTCTTGGGGATGTTGATACGTCTCGTGTTGCAATGTGTGGTGTGGGGATGGAAGCCAAGGCTGGTAACAAAGTGGAGGTGGGTAAAACTGCTAGGGGTCACTCAGTGAGTTTGTTGCGGGGAGCGGGTGGGTGTCTGGAAGAAAAACAGTGTGAGGAAATGTCTCCACAGCCAGAATATAGTCAGTGTGTGTAGCTCCCAGACTCTCATGGGTCCTCAAGTCAAATATGTGGCTGGATATTTAAAAGGCTGGATAATGTTACGACTGTGAACAGCCCTAGTGGTTCTGTCTGCTAAGACAACAGTAATCAAATCCTCATCCCTCTGGGCATCAGCTGATCAGTTTTGGGGCAGGAAAAACCCCACCCTCTTTGGGGACAGCACTGCGTATAAAAATTTGTATTTATTAGTTGCATTATCATAGCACCTAGAACCTCAGTCATGGACCAGGACCCATTGTGCTAGGCGCTGTACAAACCCAGAACAATAGTTATCCAGGTACTGTTTTTGGCAGATCACCACTTTCTCTGAAGTATCTCGGAGTGGTCACTTCCTGAGGCAGAATATAGGAGTTGATAGGCCAATGGTCTGATCTGGAGTGGCAAATCTCATGGTCCCTTATTTTCCAGGGGCTGGTTCCCCACGAGAATTAAGCCCCATGAATCTGGATACACACACCCAGCTACACTGACGAGCTAGCACCTGTCATTAGGTTGCAAACAGCCTGACAGTCTTCAGGAACAACAGCAAAGAGTCAAGCGCACACTTCGAGGATCTGTAACTCCCATCGGTTTCAGGGGAAGTTTCTAGTGCTTACTGCTGCTCAGTCTGGAGCGGCATCGCCGAAATACCTCAGCAGAGCCAAAATGACATTGGCTGCCTATCCCTCCCTGCCCCACTTCATCTGTCTGGCCTATTTACAGTGTAAGCCCTTGGGGGACAGGGCTGGAGCTGGGGTTTTGGCACTTGGTCCCTTTCTTCCAGTACTAATTTGCACTCATATCACCCCTTTGTTTAAGCCTCAGATTGGTGTTGTCGTGTGGCAGCACCGATCGATTAGGAAGTCTCATTGCTCTCCACACTGTTCTGCTCATGCACTCAAGCATCTGCTCTATTCCTTGGGGGAAATCCTAGCTCCATGGAAGTCAATGGCAAAACTCCCAGCGAGGCCAGCATCTTCCCCTTCGTTTGTACGTCCCTCGCCAGATTCCTACACACCACCTGCTTCTCTTGCAACGCCTTCCTGCTCTGACCTCCAAGCCACTGTTGTCCTCTCTGCCTGTCCTGTTAGCCCATGTAGCCCATTTGCCTCGCTGATTTAAAAGTAAGCTTACGGGGACAGGGACTATAGGACTAATCTGGTAGACCTTGCATGTACAATTCTCACTGATGCTATGGCATGGTTCATGCAATAGCAGAATTGGGGCCCCATGTATCCTATGGGCTTGTAAAGTGTCGTATAATCATAATAAAACTTAGCCCGTGCCATCCTGAGATCTCAAAGCACTTCACAGAGGAAGGAGGGTGTCTCTCCATGTTTCACAGAGGGGCAAGTGACGTACAGCCAGGTTGATGACTCGCCTACGGTTTATGCAGCAAATCAGAGACAAAAGCAAAACCACAAAACCCAGGTATCCTGATTTGCAGTCGATTGACCCACCCCACCTCCACGTACACGGTGCACGGTTAACAATATTAAGCAGTGATTGAAATATAGAACCCTCCTTTCATTTGTCACTAGCTTTCTCCCCAAAAATCATTTATTTGCTTCTCTCCCCTCCCCCTGCCCCCGTTCTTAAGCTGGGACACTTTTCGTCTTCTAGAATTTGCAACCAGGAAGTCGGAACATTAACAGATGGAGGAAGAAACATCTTATTTTTATGCATATATTTCCTCAGAAATGAAGTATTACCAATTCATTTAGTTGGGAGGGTTTTTTTTACCACCCTGCTTTATTCAGGGAAGGCGGACTTCAGAGGACTATGTCATCTGAACAACCACTGCAAGTATCTGTGGTATTTCACGGTGCCTTTCATTTTGGCTTCCCTTAATCTTATTAAGTGTCTGTTCCCATACCTGGGGGAAAATAAAGAAGAAAAAAAAAAAAAGAAGCCATCAATTATATTTGCTTTGCCTTTGAAAAGATTTGTCATTTTGCCATCTGTAGGCAAGCATGCCCTATAATGATATGTTTTGTTTGACTTCACTAGTAAAAAGGTCCTCGTTTTATTTTATTTATTTATTTGGCCCAATCCACAGCTTTTTTCCCTCTCCCTTTTCAGCAAGCCTGTTGATGAGCTTGGCCTAATCAGATTAACTCAACCCAGACACAGCAGTGGCAGTTTATTCTCTTTTAAAAGGACTCTACGGTTTCCTTCAAACTTTTTGTAAACTCTTCATCCCCGGCTAAAATCTTTTGTAAGCTGTATCCAATGGACTCTTTGAGAGACCCACACTCCTGGTCAATGAAGACCTGTTAGAATGGGTCACTAATCCAAAAGAGTGGAGAAATTCCTTTAAAGCCGTGCGCTGATGCATTGGGAGCCTTGACTAGCACACAGAGAAAGGCCGAATTGAATTCCCAAATAGCTGGAACATTTAATTTGATTCCTAAAATAAATATTTTGAAAAAGTCCATCTTGTTTACAACACTAATGAAATCAGCTGTTTTCCTGTGAAGTTTGAGCTTCAGAAAGGGGCTTCTTTAGCTATTCTTTAAAAACAACAGCAAAAAGAAACAAAAAAGCAAGTAACGTTTCCTTGAGCAGTCATTTGACAATTCTTGAAATTCATTTGGCAATTTCTTACCTACACTGACGATGGCTTGCTTGGTTTTTTTTTCCCATTGGTTTCAGAAACTGCCAGGAAAAATGCTCTCCAGTCTCTCAGAGCAGCCACGTCTCTGATTTAGAACTCAGTCTTCTTTTTCATTCTTATGATGCTGAATTTAACTTTTCACTTTTCTTTGGGGGCTCATTTCTGTTCCCATTAAAGCCAATGGCAAAACTTCCACCATCTTCAGTCGGAACAAGAGCTAGCCCAAGTGATATATGGGTGAGGGTATATATAGTGTTTGCATGCGTGCGCACCCCCCTCCCTCCAACTCTTAAATACTTCCTGGGAACTTTATCTTCTATTAGCTTTCCAGACATAAGAATATTTTAAGAAAAATGATGGAAATGCAATCTACAATGAAAATGACCTGTAACATATTATAAAACAGTCTGTGCCTCCAAAATCTTAGCAGTGACTGTCTTAAGCCCCTTTTACTAAAGATAGCTGCAGTCACAAAGGCCATTAATGAAATGAATAAAGAAATTGTTGAATACACATGGGAAGAAGACAAAAAGAAGGAGAGTTTCCTTTAAATGTTTGTTTAAAGGAAACACACACACACACACACACAGAGGTATACATCTACCACACACATCTCAGACACATATGTTGAGACACACGTTACTAAAACACACATATCACACACAGAGAAGCATTCATACACCACACATCTGAAACACATACAACGAGGTACATCCATCACAAAAACATGCCTTCTTCACTCTTCAGAAACACAGACATCTCAAACACATTCATAAAGTGGCATACATACATCACGCACATTTCAAACCCATACACACTGCAAACTTTTAGAACACATCACAAGGATACACACACACAGACATACACACATCACAAACACGCACACAACCACAGAGCCATACACCCACATCAGACTCAGCTGTCTGACTTTGTAGGGGCTCACGTGCATTTTCCTCATCTTGCATTTTCTTTGGCTTGGATTCAGATGGAATCTTTCCTTCACTCCCAAGGTTTCAGGCTGGGTCTGATTTTGAAAGGGGACTTAAACCAGCCTCCCATTTTGCACCTGCAGCAATTGTGACTGTGGTGAATGCGGCACAAAATCTAACTCCCGGTGAGATAGTTAGACAACTAAGCAACTTCAGTTACAGAAGCGTTTATTTGCAGAGACCACACCTACAAATCAAACCCGAAGTCTCAAAGAGAAACATATCTGAAACAGCCACATTTCACCCTGCGTGAAAAGACACACTTTAGAGGGGTAGGTGTATCACCCCTGTGGTCTAGTGGTTAGGGCAGCAGACTGGGATTCAGGAGATCTAGGTTCAAGTCCCAGGTCTGTTGCTGCTTTGCTGAGTGACTTTGGGCAATTCTTGTCCCATGTCTGTGCCTCAGTTTCCCTGTGGTTTAAATTGGGGTTAATGAGACTGATTGACTTCAAAAAGTGCTGTGAGATCGTGATTGTAAGAGCTAGGTAATTAATAGTATTAGTATAATCAGCCCAGAAGGTTCCTGAATGGTAGCTGACTTTGGGCCAACCTGGGCTGAGTTTCACATTCCTCAGGCAATTGAAAATTAGGTGAATTTCATTCTGTTTTGTGGTGAACAATTCACATCTCAGGCTCTCTCTCTCTCTCCCGCCCTGGGCACAGGCCTGTGCACAGAACTCTCTGGTGGAAAACAAGATGGAGCCCCTGGGCCCAGTCCTGGAAGCACCTGACACATGGAGCTTCCACTGACTGCCCAGGGAGCATTTCTGACAGGGTGAAATCCACCCACACAAAACACCAGCATGAGGCCTATGCCCTTCAGGTCATAGTTTACCCACAGACCCACTTAGAGGATCAGGCCCAGTTTCTTTCTCTTCCAATCACCAAGATGTTTAACCAATTTTCTTTTTGAATCTGTAGTTGGTCTATTCATTTCAGCGTATCAAGCTTCTCTCCCTCGCTCTAATAATGAACCTTTCCCCTCAAAGAGAAAAAGATTTCCCCCTCAATAGTTATTGTGAGCATGTGATTGGCACGTCTGAACAACTTGATGGTGAAAAGAATTTCATGGCGTTCAGTGGAAGTTTCCACTTCTTTAGAGATGCACAGAGAAGATTAATGTTGTGATTTCATCCCTGTGCCATTGTCGCCGTGACTTAGTCAGTTTGTTTCTTTCATAAAGGTTGCCCTAGTTAAATATAAGCAAACAAACTACCACAATACAATGTGCAAAACAAACACATTAAAATACTCTATTGTTTTCCAGAAAAAAAAATCTTAATTTTTCACGGCAACATCTTTGCACTCTAAAATTGCATTGAATGGGAAAAAATTGCTTTAATTGTGTTCTAAAGGCTATATTTCTAATCCTGCAAACATCCATCATCAAATCTATCTTTCTATCTCTTTCTTGCTCCAGTCAGCATAACAGCCAGGCATCAGGTGCCAACTCATGCACTGTCTATGTGTTTGCTGCCCCCAGAATCACAGAGGGAATATTATATCCCCAAATTGTTTTCATTGAAACCTTTCCCCCCCTCTATGCTTGGGACCTAAACAATCCAAACTTTCCTACTTTAACAGTGGATACTTTAGCTTTCTGCACAAATCTCTTTGTAGATTATTATTATTTATTTACATTGCTGGATACAAAAATAATCAGTCTAAAATTAAGGTAAGAAATGATTCCGTGTTTTGAAGGAAACTGAAGTTAAATAATTCTTAAGTCGATGTTTATTATAATTGATTGCAGTATGAGCGTGTAGGTGGGTGGGTTTGAGCATGAGAGAGATGGGGAGGAGGGAGAATGGCTGAACCCACTCTGAGACAAGTAGCCAGGATTGTAACAAAGCCTAATCTGGTAAACCAAGATGAAATCAGGGATCCTGCATTTTATAAATAGCAGCCTTCCACCGTTATGCCCCTTTCCACCTCAACTGCTGCCCCAGTGAAAAGTGCCAACCTCTCTTTTTATGAGAGTTCTTTTATCAATGCAAATGATAATACAGTGTGTGTTTTCCTCCCCCCACACCCCAGTGACCAGAAATTTACCCCAGTGTGTCCAGTTGTGTACACAATCATAGAATCATAGAATATCAGGGTTGGAAGGGACCTCAGGAGGTCATCTAGTCCAACCCCCTGCTCAAAGCAGGACCAATCCCCAACTAAATCATGAAGACGAGACAGAATCTGTCTTAGACAAAGTAAATACTAAAGTAGGGACGGTAGAAATAGCCCTATATTGGTGCTAGTGAGAGAGAAGAACATATCCCGGGGTAAAATCCTGGCCCCATTGACTTCAGTAGAGCCAGGATTTAAGAATATAAGAACGGCCATACTGGGTCAGACCAATGGTTCATCTAGTCCAGTATCCTGTGGCCGGTGCCAGATGCTTCAGAGGGAATGAACAGAACAGGACAATTGTTGAGTGATCCATTAGATAAGTTCATGGAGGATAGGTCCATCAATGGCTATCAGTCAAGATGGTCAGGGAAACTACCCCGTGCTCTGGGTGTCCCAGACCTCTGACTTCTAGAAGCTGGGACTAGACAACAGGGGATGATCACTCGATAAATTGCCCTGGTCTGTTCATTCCCTCTGAAGCACCTAGTGCTGGCTACTGTCAGAAGACAGGATACTGGGCTAGATGGACCATTGGTCTGACCCAGTATGGCCATTCCTATGTTCTTATTCCCTATTGTTGAGTCCCAGCTTCTGCAGTCAGAGGTTTAGAGACACCCAGAGCACAGGGTTGCATCCCTGACCATCCTGGCTAATAGCCATTGATGAACCTGTCCTCCATGAACCTATTTAATTCTTTTTTGAACCCAGTTATACTTTTGGGCTTCACAACATCCCCTGGCAATGAGTTCCACAGGTTGATTTCACCCCAGAACTCTTGAAATTATGCATCTTTAAGAGTTACCCTTATGGCTATTTGCTAGTAAATGTTTGGATTTCAGCTCGAAAAGGGAGGACTGGAGAAACCCAAAATAAATGATCATTAATACAATTTTGTAACACACTAATCCTTTGTGCCCTCCCAATCCTGGCCTACTCTGGGGGATGGAGAGGCCTCTGGTGTAATTTACAGCCCTGGGGACCCTGTCTAAGTCACGTCGACTTCCCTAGGCCGCTCTCTGGGCAGCGGTGCTGTGAAAGCTCTGCAGAAGTGCATGCTGGGGCCAAGCCCCTGACTCACCCCCCCCCCGCCCCCGCTCCCCTGGTCCTTTAACCCAGGGTAAATGGGCTGGAGTGGGCGTGAGGATCATGACTCCAGGCCTATGCTTTAAACACAAGGCTGCACCAAATCCCCTGAAATTCGACACCCACATTGTCTGGGACCAAGAAATGCTTAATCTCTTCTCTTAAGAAGCTTTTTTTTTTGGGGGGGGGGGCGGGAATTAATGCTAACTGCCCAGTGCTGCCTGCTAGCTTAGCTGGAGAATCTCATATGCGCTATGCCGACCGTCACTTTGTTCTGAGTGTGTACAGCCCCTAGCACAATGTGGCCATGGTACACCACTAGGCACTTAGGTAATACAAGTAATTAATCATAACAATATTGTTCTGATATCTGCTAGCGAAGGAGGGTCGCCCCTGCCCTGGGGACCCTCATCAAAACTCATGGGGGTCCCCACCCAGGAGGCCAATAATCCGGTGAAAACAACTCTAAGTAAGCAAATAAATCCCAGCACAGCCCCTGTGTTTCAGACATGGCAATGCCTTCCCCTCCCCTGCTGTTGGTGCACGCACCCATATCTCCGTTCTCCTGGCACTTAGCGTGTTTGGGGAACAAACACAGGAAGGAAGCAGACAAGTTTCTTTAGGGTTCTTTGGAGTGTTGTAGCTGTGTCGGTCCCAGGATATGAGAGGGACAAGGTGGGGGAGGTCATCTCTCTTATTGGGCCAACTTCTGTTGGTGGAAGATACAAGCTTTGAAGCTTCCCAGAACTCTTCTTCCGGCCTCGCTCATAGGTTCGTGCCTGTCCTAAGTGTCCTGTTGGGAGTTGCTTGGCAATGTGCCCCAGGAGCCAAGATTCCACTTGCAAAAGACAAAATGAGCGGATTTCACAGAGGAATCAGAGTTTATCAGCTGCTTTGATCTGATGCCTCCTCCCTTGCTGGCATTTCCCAGAGCACTGGGCAAGACTCACTGACCAGTGAAGGTTTCCAGCTCACACAGATAGACTGTTAAAGAAAATGAATCAGACACATAAATAAGACTTGTTGATTGACTAGAGGTTTTGTCAGGGTTGGACATAAGGATCCAGTCATCATATTGTCTGATCCGCTGACCTAGATTTTCTTTGGTGCAATCAGAGAGGGCCCTGCATTGGATTGAAAGTTCCCACAGTTGCTGGGTTTGGATGTGAGATTTTGGTCTCATTGGCCTGGTGCGGAGAAGGCTCCATCTTTGAAGCATGGAGCTAAACTTCCACAAAGTTTTTGATGTTCAGATCCTGGGTTTGGGCTTTGGCCTATGTCTAGATGCAATACAACATGAAGACGTCTACAGTTGGCAACAGCTACCAGCCAACAAGACAGTTCATGATCTCCCAGATTCCAAATTAGAATCCTGCTACTTTCCTGAGTTAAGGGGAAACACTTTCCAGTACCCACACTCTGCCTGCTGCTCTTCCCTGTAGCTATAGCATATGCAAAATAAGTTATCACCTGTAACTGAGTCAGACTTCATTAGCTTTTGTCCTACTGGGACATCCTTACAGAGGCTTGCCATGAGACATAGTCATGTTCATGCTAATGTGACCTTAGTCCTAGATTATGTGACTTGCTTCCCTGGTCCTGTACCAGGCATCCAAGCTGTAAACATGCCTGCCAGCTCTCTCATTATCAGACACCTTCAGTTACCAGCGAGTTAAAAGAGGCACCAGTGTGAATTTCATGGATCAAAGGTGCTTCAGTAAGTCTCAACACTTGACTGGAACTTAATATCTCCCTGATACAAGAGATATTAAACTGGTAGGCATTCCAGGTGATTATGCCACCTTTGAACAATGCAATTCATGTTAGTGCAGTTTTAAAAAAACCCACACACCTGCTTTCTACAGGGAACTGCACACCCCACCTTCTTTCCGGCCAATGAAGGTGTGGCAGCCCTCTGCTTTCTGTTCCTCATGGCCCTTGTCTGAACTTGAGAACACACAGAAAGGGAACATAAATCCAGACTGATGCATTGCAGGGCTTGACTTGCAACCATAGAGACCGTATTGGAGGCTGTTGACATAGCAGGGCTGTCCCCTGACTCAGTTTCATTGGCATTGCTGACTGTGCATTATTAGAGCACGTTCTTGACCTCAGCTGTGTTTCTGCTTCAAGAAGGGAATTTTACCCTCCATAAAAGAACAGACCCGAAGCCTTTGTGTCTGAGAAACAGCCACCTCCAGGACTAACAGAAGAGAGAGTTGGAGAGGAAGAGCTTGTTCACTGATACAAGCAAACCATAAGGATCAGTGGATTTGCCGCACTTACGGCTCCAGTGTGGTTCAGATTTGAGCATGTCTGGGTCTAAACAGATTGAAGCAGCAGAAACATTGCTGACAGGGGCTTATACTTTGGGTGGTTACTGTTCTGTAGACATTAGAGTCTCTACTGAAAACTGAGGTAACTATCTCCGGAGTGAAGGTAGGACTTCCTTCTCCTCTAGATTGATTTAGATTGTAAGTTCCTTGGGGGCAGTGACTGTCTATTACTTCATTTGCACAGCACAATGGGGCTCTGTTCTACTTGGCCTCTAAGCGCTACCCTAATACTACTAATAAATAATAATAAATAGCTACACAGATATGACATCTGTTAGCACCAATAGGTATTACAAGTGTATCCCTAGGGGATATTAGACCTTCTAGCTACAGATTCGTTTTCAGAAGATTGCTGTTCCATTTATTATACAGATCTCAGCAACCATCACAGTAAAGACTAGCCAGTATCGTCTTCTTCTCCTTCTGCCAAGACAGATCACTTTAGTATTACACATACCCGTGTCTGAGCCATTGTGGGCCTTCCGGGTGGTTTATCCACAGATCAACACGGTTGGCTTCTATTAATCAACACATTTATTAGTACAAGTACATTTAGTAGATCTAGGCATCTTATTCCATAAGTTCCCAATGATGCAAAGTAAAGTTAATGCACTCAGTTAGCTCTGAGTTCTGCTGGCACCTATGAGCTTAGCTTGACATGCGTTACTTTGGAGCGACCTCAGATGAACAGTGTCACGGCTAATCAAAGTAAATAATCTCCAGAAGTGGGTTCCAAGCTGAAGTTGGCATCTTTGGGCTACAAGAGGCTCATCTCCTGGACCAGGAGGCCCTGCAGCAGGCTTTTGGCCTGTTTCCAGCACTCACACTCTGTCCCTCAGCGTGAATAGTTTAGGAAAATCAGATGCAGATGAGGGAAAGAAAACCTGCATGGGTGCTTTGAAGATATTTTAAGCATCCCCCATCGTATTCTTTCCCCTCAGAACGAACAACAAAAGGAAGCCCATTCAGAAAACGCCAAGCCCCGTTTTGTGGGGATTGAATTTGCTAGGACAATGAGGGATATCTCATTTGCTGACCTCTAAGTCTTCTCCATTATTATGTTCTGATGCTTGGTTGAGGGGCGGTGGAGTCAATACTTGCTGCTTTCTGTTTACTTCCACCTGGTCAAAGCCATCTGATGAAAAGAACTTCCCATGGTGGGGTAAATGTGATAAGCTTTCTTGATCATCTCTGCAAGCAATGCCTCATAGCCTTCTAGGTGTGCACATAGTCTTGCATCCAGCTTACCATAGGTGGTCTGGAGATGCCTTCAGAAATACCTTATGACATGAACAGTATAATAATCCCATCTGCACAAAGTAATATATCTATGAGGACATCTCCAAACTGCAGGTGGAAGTGGGATGCAGGAATATGTGCTGGGCTAGAAGGCTCAAACACATTCTGTATTGAAAACAGTGAGCTGAATTAATCCTTGGCACCCCTCCTTTGACTGCATTTACTGGGGGCTGCACCGAGGATGAATTTGACCCAGTGCACCCTAAAGGCTCAGAAAGCAGAAGGCAAATGTAAAGAACAACCCAAATCTATTATTTTTACATAATCTCATGATGTTAAAGCCAATCTTATGATTTTTGAATGTTTGGGCTTGGCATGCTGTAAACGGAAATAACTTTCCCTAACATTACGGATTTGTTAGGGACCTCAGAGTGGCTTCTTCAGAACAATATGGAAGATCTGATCCTGCAAGTTAGCTAAGGCTTTCAGGGCCCAATGATGTCAACTCCATTGGAGGATCCCGTAGGCATGTGTCTAAATCCCCAAATGCAGCGGCAGCAACCCAGTGGACCATCCATGCCTGGAGTCTGGAGGTGTGGGTCTTGTTTCTGGCTCTTCCATGGACCTCCTGTATGATGCTGGGCAAGTCACTTAAATTATTCATATTTCATCTTCCTCATCTGTAACAGGCCAGACTTACTCTGAAGGGCTGTTTCATTAATAGATGACATTCACTTGGTGCAGGAGAGTCAGCACAAGTCAGATGAGTCACTTAAGCCCAACTTTGAAGGTGCTGGCCCTCTGCATGCAGATGAATTTCACCCTAAATGTGCATTGAGGTCCTCAGATGGACACTGCTGTGTAGCTACAAAGCCTCGCTCTCCTTAAGATACTTGTGATCAACAAGAAGACTTTTCTTTTTCAACCCCCTGTTTTATTCCTCTCTGTTCTTTGATGGTCTCCTATCTGTTGTATTTCATATTAAAAACACAATAAACTTGTTGGTTTAGAAAAAGAAAGACTAGGGAATGTGTTCCTATGGGGCTGGTGAGGCAATTCTTTTTGCCCATCTCATTATCTGCTAACTGGGATTTTTAACAAAGATTGTTTTGTTGCATTCAGGTGGCCAATGAAAACGTCTCGATGACTGAAGAACTGGATTTGACATGATGAAAATGCAGGAGCTTACTAGCAGCCAGTTACCCTAATCACATCTTTTATGTCCCCGTATGGTGCTCTGTAAATAATTAATACATTAATGATACACCTTATTGCCATAACTGAAACACAATGGCAGCTTGCAATTGAAATCAGCTCCCTCTCCAAACTCTTTTCCCTGTAGCGTGCTTGGGTGCAGGCAAACTAGTTTGTTATTGTAGGGTTGCGCATGAAAACTGGACTGGGGGCATTGAAGCACTTGTTACCAAAACCACATACACCGAACTACACAGGTTTGCAGAAAGATATGGAAAAGGAGATCGGCGGAGTATAACAAAAAAGATAGACGGGCGTAGCTATCCATGAGGGAGGATGGATGGATAGATCGAAAGATCAGACCAAATTAGGGGGGCCTTGAAACCTTGTTGCAAGTTTTAATTGATGGCTTTTGATGGTTTCAGTGAAACAGCGAACTTTTTTGCACATTTTCAGTCTTTAACAATGAGACAAAGGGGCTCATCCTGCTATGAAAGTCAGTGGCAGAACTCCCATCGCTCTCAACAGCGAGCAGGATCAGGACCTCAACAGGATCACCTCCTGAGCAGACGCAGCCAGCTGAGGGGCATTTAGACCCTGTCTGCAACACAGCTGATGTTCACACCGCTGTCACAGAGGTTCCTAGGCCTGTGCGTGGGAGCCATGTTAGCCGTCTTGAGCTATTGTCTTCGAACCCCTATAGAATCTGTGCAATATTCTCTGTGTGTATATAAAGTCTGCTGCAGTTTCCACGGCATGCATCTGATGAAGTGAGCTGTAGCTCACGAAAGCTCATGCTCAAATAAATTGGTTAGTCTCTAAGGTGCCACAAGTCCTCCTTTTCTTTTTGCGAATACAGACTAACACGGCTGTTACTCTGAAACCAGTCCTACTGGACTGGCCGATGTTTATAACATGATAGTTCCCTAGCATAGTTAAAACACGCTTTGGTCTTGCAGTGTAGATAAGACTGGCCCGTGTTTAAACCGCGTTCCTGAATCACAAAGTCCCTTTGGCTTTTGAAGAACATGGGTTTGAACTTTGGGGATACGCTTCAGTATGGTTGGGTGCCGTTTGCACTCCACAGTCGATTGTATTTGAACCCGCCTGGGGGAGGCTCTCCTGCTGTGATCCGTTCTCCCACTCGGAGGAGTAGTTGGCACGTGGCTCTCCAGAGTAAAAGTCCCTGTACAGTCCACAATGTTTGAGTAAGCTGTGCTAAAATGAATTCTGATCGTTGCTGCTAGCACAATTTCAAACAGAACGGTGGCTGGCCTTTGTCCAGTGGTTTTGTCATATGAATCCTGTTTAGTAAGAAAGTATTGCATTCACCATCAACTAATTCATTCTACTCAGGCTGTGTGATAGAAAATAACCCTCAGCAAGGGATATAAGAAGGCTGAAGCTTTAGTATTATTACACGTGCAAAAAACTGCATTAAAAGAACTTTTAATAAGGATATAAAGTCAAGCGTTTAAAACCTGGGAAATGCCAGGATTAAGGATGTCCGTGCAACCTTAATTCAGCCCCTTTTGTGCATATGACTTAAGATACAGTCTTTAATTACATGATCACGTATTCGTTTTTCCACAGGACCCTTGCCTCATTCAATGTGTGGAGTGGACCTACTCTGGGGTGTCCTAAGGGAGGCTGTTGCCTTTTGGACCCCTGCCTCGTTGGTTGCAAACACTGGTCGGTGTGTAGAGAAACAGGCAGGGGACTGCGGAAAGAGAAAGGACGGTCTCATGGTTAATGCAGTTGGAAGCTGTCCCGCACCGGCCCCCTGTTCCAGCCCCCACCCAGGCTCCCAGTCCCAGGCTTGGCTCACCTAGTTTCAGCCTCCTCTGCTGGCTCTGAGTTCCTGTCTCCTTGCCCAACCTCCCTTCCCTCCAGTTCTCAGTCTTTATCTCCTTGCCAAGCAAGTCCCAGTTTCTCTCCCTTTAGTCCCAGTCTCATCACACTCTTGGTCCCAATCTACTCCTTCGCCTCCGCCCCGGTCTGGCTTTTGTACCCTCTGCATTTGTGTCACACACCTTCCTCTTCCATGCTGTCTGCCAGCGGGGGTGTGGGTGTGATGGAGAGCACAGCAGAGACAAGCCCCCTGGCTCTCAGTTCCATTGCCTGGCCTGACCCTTCCCCAGCCGGGAGCAGCCTTTACAGGGGAAGTCCAGCTTTGCTCCCGGGGCCCTGGGCCACAGCACGCTCAGTCATTCAGTGGGGATGGCGCCTACGCAGTCTGGTCAGCTCTAGGAGCAGTGAGAGGCTCAAATATGCTCAGTGAGGCTGGGATCTTTGGGGAATTCAGCTGCTAAAATCGAAGACCTCTCTACCGAGCCTGATTTTTCAAAGGCTCATAGCGTGTCCAAATTTGGGCAGATTTTCATACGGACAACCAATGGGCACACCCCTGGCGCAAAGACCACCCTACTGCTGCATTTCAAACCCCTGCTTCAAAGCCTGAGCTTAACTGTAGCTCCATTGAAGTTGGTGGGGCTATGCACAGGCTTAAAGTTAAGCACTTGCCTCCAGCCCCAGTTCATCACAGCATGTGAGTGAGTCCATCCCTGTTCAGCAGAGCACTCGAGCACATGCGTAAATATAGGCACGTGCTTAAAGTTAAGCATATGATAAAGTGCTTTGGTGAACAAGGAGAAGCTGCTGAATTGGGGCCTAAATTCTTGGCCGAACTGGGGACACTGCTCAGCACCGGGCACATTTGAGCCCTTGAGCTATAATCCCTGCCCTCTTTAGTGGCATCCATTGTCCTGGATATGTCAAGGAGATGTGTTTGTCCAGTGCCATCCGATATACCCACCCCCCAGGATGTTCCATGCCTATAAATGTTGCGTTGCACTGAAACTTGCAACAGCATCTCATGCCCTGGGGGGAAGGTTCAATGAAAAATTTGAAGGACGGTTTCTTAAAATAAATTCCAGGCCTGGCTGAATTTTCACAGTGGCTGCTGGAACGGCCCTCATGATGAGGACCGTGGTGCAGCGAGAGAAACAACTGCTTCTCTTCCTAGGGGAGAAAGAATAGGATTTGTTTCATCACTAGGCTAGTAAGACATGAAGTCAGCTTCACCAGAGGGGGAGGAGTTGATGGATGTAATTAAAATCCCAAAGAAGGGGAGGGAGGGAGAGAAGAACAATACATGGAAGCACTTATCTTGCTGCTGGAAGCTGATCTTCATGGACATGTAACATATGGTATTTTCAATAATGAATAAACAGTTTAAAGGGGACCTGCAAATGTTGTCTTTTAATGAGCTAGCAGCAGGGTTATGGACTGAATACCCAAAACTCACCTTTTATCTTCATCTCAGGTCCTCCTAAGTCCTGGCCAGCCGGACTCCCGCTGGGTTCTGATGGCCCAGCATGTACTATGTCATGTCACAGCTGCCATGGAGCTGACCTGTTGGACTCAAGGGGGGTGAATATAATTATCCAAACTGGAATTTGGCCAGGACGACAGGGCTAACTCCTTTACTCTTGGAAAAAACTGCAGTGGGATATTTAATTACCACAGTGGGTCAGGACCTTGGCTTTACCACAGCATTTCATCTGGAAGATGGCGTCTCTAGGCGCCGAGTGTCCTATAACAGCACACTAGGTCATTAGCTCTGTAGCTATGCGTTGTACCTATGTTACAGGTCCAGCCTCCTTGTAAAGACAAGGTAGAAGGAAATAACGATAACCTGACACAGGTTTAGGTGTCAGCTGCAAAAAATCCCAGACTCAGTCTATTAGAAAGAACTAAACGTCCTAAAGCAGCCTGTAAAACTGCCCCTGCAATTTTGAGTGTGCACAATGGTTCATAGTTAAGATTTTGCATACACAAGCTCTTTTCGGAGGGCTATTTGCTAGGCAGGCAAGTGTGTTTTTATATGCACACTACAGAGTCTTTGCCCATGCAAAAACTTACACCTGAAACATTGTACACAGCCAGAAACTGGGAATCGGCAACAAGGGATGGATCACTTGATGATGACCTGTGCTGTTCATTCCCTTTGAAGCACCTGGCATTGGCCACTGTCGGCAGACAGGCTACTGGGCTAGATGGGCCATTGGTCTGACCCAGTATGGCCGTGCTTAGGGTCTTAAATTTATGAGTGTGCAAAAATCACAATGATCATTTTAGAGGAGAGGGCGTCGAAGCCTCTCTTCAGGGGACAGCTCTTGAGAAGTGCTGAGCTTCCCCCCAAAAGAGGTTGAAAATTTGGCCCTTTCTATACCGCTAATTTTTTGTTTGCACAAGAGTAACGTTCCCCCTTGTGCACTAGTGGGAGTCCTAGTGTACAGAAGGCACTGGTAGTTTTACTACTGTGGCTTCTAGCTGCCATCAGCCTCCTGTATATTATTATTACATGTTTATGGAAGAATCCATGATGAGCTCAGTGCTTTTGACAGTCCCTGCCACACAGAGCTGACAGTTGCAGGATATACAGACAAGAGCTGCACCAGTGGGAGATGTCCCATAAACATCTGGTGCAGACAGAGGCATAACTGTCTTGGCAACAGTTTAATTATTACACACCTTGCAGCTCCACTTTGTCCGTGACTGGGTTTAATTTTGTTAAGTAAAAGGACCTGAGCCATGACGTTCAGATACGGATTCCGTCTTCCCCAAAGTTTGAGGTTGTTTGGATCAAACGGTTTGGTTCGAGACCATCTCTAATTTCAACATGATTGTTCTCAGATGTTGATAACAAAAACTCATCCTGAATGGTCACAGCATTTCAGAGGCCCTGATATAGATATTAACCAGCTGTACCACTGTGAGGACAAAGAGAAGTTTCCCGGGGAACTCCTTGCCACTAGAGTCATAGTTTGGGGTCAGATCCTCAGCAGCAAAACACTAGTTTAGACTACCTGAGGATCCAGCCCATCACATTTTGTATATTATTAATGGAGCTCAGGAGTTTAGACTGAGATGAGGAGTTGAGACACCGCACCGCATCGTTGGGAGACCACAGTTCAAGTCCCTGCCCCGCTACAGACTTCCTGTGTGACCTTGGGAAAGTCACTCAGTCTCTGTGTTCCTCATCTATAAAACTGGAATAACCGTGCTGCCCTACCTCACAGGGGAGTACTTGCTTGTTAAGTGCTCAGATACTTTGGTGTTGGTGGTCTGACAGGTACCACAGATAGTTAAAGTATGGGATTAAAATTATGGGATTAAAAATGTAGGGTCATTTTATTTTCTCCCCAGCTTCTAAATATTCTACAAAGACAGGGATTTGTATCCTAGCTCTTGAAAGCAAACAGCTATGCCCTGGTTGCTGTAGGGAGCCTACTCTGCAGTAGGGGAGGTCAGAGTACTTTTTCCTGCCTGGCTCTTAATTTATTCCCATGAGAAACCTGGGAAGGGGAGCGAGAGCGAATTAGCGGGGAGAGCTGGGTCATTTTGTTCCCTTGTTTTTGGCTAAACAGGGGGACAATCAAGGTTCTGTTTTCTCAACATTGAGAGAGAGAGACAAAAAAGTTTCAGATTTAACCTCTGATTTGGGATCAGATAGAGCAGCTGAGTTTGTAGCGGGAAGCTAGATGCAACAATCAGAGCAGCTTCTCCCAAATGCTTGGGATCCTGAAAGTTAAAAGGAGGTGTGAATGTGTGGGGACAAAAGAAGAGATGTAAAATTCACCAGCTGACCAAAGCTCAATGTTGACCTAGAGCCAAGGGTATGAGCAGCCCCACAGTTAAGAGAAGTTCAGATCCAACTCCTCACCCAAACTTAATAGCTCTCCACATTGCGGTGGTCACCAGTATGGAAGCTAAGAATGTCCCCCAAATTTGGAGACGTTTGGGTCCATCTCTAGGTTCAAACTTGGAGGCTCAGGTCCTTTCTTCTAGAATATTTGAGCTAGTGTCTCCTAAACATTGGTCGGGACTGGTTCTGCAAGATGCTCTGTACTCGCAACTCCTGTTGGGCCCATGAAGATCACAGTGGCTTGGGCTCATACGGATTACAGTGAAAGGAAGAGGAATGAATCCACAGGAGAAGAAATCACCCTCTTTTGAAATCTGGACTTCCTCTGCCTGTGAATAAGGAAGAACCTAACTAGTGGATGCTGCTTTGGCGTTCAAGGTGGCCCATCAGGAACCGTCTGTTTTTTGGGCGTAGAGAAGAACCCACCTGTAGTGAGCATAGACAGAATGAAACTCCATTCATAGTGCACTAGAATGAAAGCCCTGGATCGTTTCCTGTGCATCACAACGTGATACAGTATATTCAGAGCATCAAATTGCAATTCCACTTTTGGGGCAAAGTCCTCAGCTGGTGTAAATCAGTGCAATTCCACAGAAGTTTCTGCAGCTGTGCTGTTTTACGCCAGCTCAGGATGTGGTCCCTAGCACACAAAGTTTCCTGATAAGTTTCGGAATGGAATGTTTTGATTTTCCATTTTGGAATGACTTCTCATTTCCAAATGTATTGGATTTTATAGGCCGGTATCATTGATAATAGAGTATATACTTAAAGTCAAAAGCGGAATGAAATGTTTCCGTTTTATCCAAATGGATCATTTTGATCGACCCCAAATGGATTTCTTTTCAAAAATCCAGGTTTTGTTTGAAAATCCCATTTTGTTGTTGCTGGTTTTTTAAAAAATTCCATTTTGTGGGAGATTTCAAAATGTCGGGGGGTTGTTCCCATTCAGAATAATTTATTCTTCAAAATCACAGAATTTCCCATGTAAGGGAAGGTCTGGCTTCTGCACAGCTGTTAAACACCCTTCTCCTCACTTAGATACCCAGCTAACCGATGTGTGAGGGACACTACATTGGTGTGACATACCCGTTGCCGAGCCCAGGAGAAGGGGTACGTTATGCCAGCTCTGATTCCCTCTAGACTTCCTGGGGCACAATCTGTCCCCAGTTACCAGGACACGAGCCAACCCAGAGCAGGGTCCCATTTTGCTAGCCGCTGTCCAGGTACACAGCAAGAAACAGTCCCTGCCCTGAAGAGTTTTCAATCTAAACAGACAATAGACCCCAAGGTGAAGTGACTTGCTCAAACTCAGGCAGCAGGACCAGCAAGAGAAGCCAGGACTCCCGAGTGTCTTGTCCACCACCAGGCCACACTATCTCTGCCAGATCCTCTTGACTTCAGGCTCTAACCCGTGCCTTACCTCCCTGTGGCTAGCAGTCTGAATGCTGGAATGGGACGTGGCCACTCGCTCTGGCTGCTGACTTGTGATAAATTGTAACACAAGAGGCTGACTAAAAGGGCACCCACCCCTATTTCTAACGCCGCAGGTTGTATCCAGGCTGAAAAGTTTCTGTCTCTGCTTGCTTGTTTGTTTTTCCTGACTGGGTTCAGCCCCTTCCCAGACACCAGCCAAAGCAGTCCGGAGTCGGGAATATTTCTAGTTAATTGAAAATATACATGTGTTTCTGGAGACATCTCCTTTTGTACTGGCTAAGGAACCAGCTCATTAGGGGGGATAAACAGTCCCTGACCATCTGTCATCTTTGTGCAGGTACCTGGCAGAGAGGGTGGGAAAAGCCACTGAGGTCCACTAATCCTCTCAGGCTTCAGCAAAGCGCCCGGTGCTTCCCACAATATAATTGCATCAGTCCTGCTGGAAAGTGACAGACCTAGTGAGTGGAAATAGATGAATGTAATTAA
This sequence comes from Lepidochelys olivacea, assembly GCF_965140295.1. Taxonomy (NCBI): domain Eukaryota; kingdom Metazoa; phylum Chordata; order Testudines; family Cheloniidae; genus Lepidochelys; species Lepidochelys olivacea. The sequence continues at coordinate 21,707,899 of NC_140428.1, forward strand.
AATCCCAAAGAGAGAGATGGAGACAGAGACACAGGGAGAGGAACCAGAAGAACAGCACAGGGAACATATGCTGGTTTCATTAATGAGGGGAAAAAAGGGGAAAAAGTTGATTATTACTGGTTATTTTTTATCTCTTCTTCCCTCCCTGGCCCCCAATTTTCTTGTCTTTAATCATCACAGATTTGAAGCCCAGAAGGGACCATGATGATCATTGAGTCCGTCCTCCTGTATAATAACCCTGGCCAGAAAATTGTACCCAGCGATCCCTGCATCTGGCCCAAGGACCAGTGGCTCTTCCCCAGCCTTCACCTCCAATGTTCCATTGTGCCATCTGCTGGCTAAAGAAATATTTGCCCCAGAGCCATCCCTGCCCAGAGGGAAATCCTAAAGGGGGGGCAACTGTTGAACTAATGCCAGGCCTTTCTTTGCGGCATTGCCGTGAGTTTCAGCGTAGCAGCTTCCATGTAAAGCAGATGTTAGTTTGACTGCTAGTGGGACCTCGGCCCGGGAATGTCACAAAAAGAGATGGAAGCTGGCCTGCCAGGCACAAAAAGAAAGACTCCGGAACAGCGGGGCTCAGGACGGCTGCCTGTGTTGGAGATGGCACTAGACGCACAAAGCCTTCGCTCACTTAGTGCCGAGCAAAGAGGGGGACATTTTCCTCCGATATTTGTTTGAATTCAAAAGTGAATGTCAGCTTGACTGGGTTTGGACAGTTTTCATGGGTCCCTTCCGCTGGTACTTCCCAAGCACAAATGCTGTCCAGCAATGCCATGACCTGTGGCCTTGGCAAGCCCCTTCACTTCTCTGTTTGCCTGTTCCCCCTCCCACCCTTCGACTGTCTTGTCTGTTTAGCCTATAACACCTTAGGCAGCACAAGCACCTTAGGCAGCAATGCGCCCCGTTCTTGGCTGGGGCCTCTAGAAATAATAACAATCCTATCTATATTGGTCAAAAGCCACATTAGAATGACTTCTCTCTCTCTCTCTCTCGGGTGTGTATCTGAGTACCTAACAGAAAGGAAACATTAATTACCTACCTTTCTATCAAAGATCAGTTCAATTCAACGCGGTAACTCCTTCTGAATTATCCTGGCTCATTTGCAGCCTGACTCTGCCAGGTGCTGAGTGTCTCCGGTGAGTTGCTGACTTACGTCTGCTCTCAGATCAGTGAGGCCTTGTCTACACTAGGTACCTTTCCCAAAATCTCCCACTGTTGCTACCAGGAGTTCAGCTGTGCCCGAGGTAGCCAAGTCGGGCGTGTGAGTGTAGGGAAAGGACGGCATTTTGAAAAGAGCCAAAGTGACTTAGAAGCACAAGCCCCATTGAAAGTCAGTGGGATTTGTGCACCTAAATCACTGAGGTACTTTTGCCTGTCCCACTCAGGGTGTTGACAGCTGACAGCCTGTTTACCGCTATGTCATTTAGACCTGCTCTGAATACGGTGAGACAACAAGCTGATGACAACCCCAGGAGTCTTGTCTACACCACGGCCCTGTCACGGCTGCCAAAAAGTGGAACTGAACTGACAGTAGCAACACTGAGAAACTTGGGGCAAACAAACCTAGGCCAAGATTTTCCACAGGTGCCTCGAGTTTAGGTGTGCTCACCTGGAGACCAGCCTGGGTGCTCAGGGGGCTGGTGCTTAGAGGCACTTTTAAGGAGCCTCAGATCAGGCCCCCAAAATCTCTAGTCACCTTTGGAAATCTTGAGTCTAGTTTTGGCAGAGTGGGGGAGTCAAGGACCCTCAGCACTGTGTACGGTTAGGGTTAGATGCTCATGTTTTTATGTGACTTCATTGATCCAAAGTGGCTAGGTTTTTCCCTTCCTTTCTAAAATGCTGGGTTGGGGGTTTTTTGGCCAGCTCTTTGATGTCTTTTAATTACCTTACTCCCTCCCCTTTAAAGAAACCCAAATAGGTGGCTGAGATTTATTTATTGGTTTTGTCATGGCTTAGGCTCTGGCTTTGAACAAATCTCTCCCTGGAGTAAGTCATGTTCAGAAGAATAATGCCCTAGTAGGGGGCCGGGGCCGCTTTCAGAGATGCTGAAAAGGCCTGATATTGCCCCGAATAGCCCCTTGCCTCTGCCCGGGATCCACAGCACCTCAGGTTTTGACAGGCCACGGCTCGTTTCCTGGGTTACTCAGACAAGAAAGTCTTGGCGGATATACCTTCCATCACCATGGCATGCTGCTACAACCATATTGCCTCTTAATTATTTGCTCAGTTTTCATTACAGTCATGATTGAGGGCCGGGGATACGTGTGCAGGGGAGTTTTTCGTGTCTCCTTCCCCCCCGGAATATTGTCATTTCAAAGCATCGTCAACCAATGCCGGATTGGCTATGCCAAATTGCACCCTCTGAGGATCTGGCCCTGGAATTCTTTCAGCCCAATCTAAGCGCCGCCTATGTATCAGCAAAAAGCATTTTGTTCCTGCTAGGACCTATCGCACACCAGAGAGAGATGCTTTTGTTCCAGCTCCCTCAGCCTTCCCCTTGCCCTGGGATGGATGGGAAATTTGAGGAATGTTCAGATTTTACTCATTAGTCCAACCTCCTGCTGGTCCTAGTTTAAAACAGCCTACAGGGGCTGCCCTTGATCTGTGATGTATGAGTGACAGCGATAGGGTAAGCCAGACACTGAGCCTGGCTGGAGTCGGCCTGCCCCACATTTTGCTGTTAACTTGTCTTCTGTAACTGGACATAATTTAGTCTAATTGTCTTCGTGTAGGTTCCTTTCATCGGGCCCACAATCTGGTTTAGCCAACAGCTAACAAAGACATTTGGCCAGGTTTTGCTGGATTCTATCACTGCTTCGTTCTCTTTTTTATTTTCCAGGGCAGTAACTGGACGTGGCTTTGGGGAGGGTGGAATGGTCTGTTTTGCAGAATGCATTGGGCTGATCCTTGGGAGGAAAGGGTTTATCACCCCATCCTAAATCGAGGGTCCCTGGCATAGACTCCCGGGGTTGATCCTGCTTCATTGCTTACCCTCCATTTTCAGGGAATAGGAAGGAAAAGCAGGGTTGCCTTTTGCTTAGGTGGATGGTAATCACAATCCACTACTCTTAAACCTCAGCCAGAATAAAGACAAACCAAAATTAGTCTCCATGCTCGCTTCTGCCTGGTACAATGAGTAAAGAAACTAAACAAGCCCCAACCTGAGATCTTCCCCTGAAGTTGTCTTCCTCTGTTGTTTCTCTCCTCTAACCCTTTCCTCCAGCACAGCTCCCGTTTGCTAAGCTTTCCCTTTGCTAGCCGGTAGCGGCACTGGGTTAATATTAATTGCTGCTGGGGTCATCCTGGGTGCCTCTGGAGGTCAGATTTAATTTTGAATCCTGATAATCAAAAACAGCATCAGTCAGCTTTGTTTTGCAAATGCCGGGATCCCGCTGACGTCAGCTGGAGTTTTGCCATTGCTTTCCGCGGTAGATGGATTGGGACCTTGAGGCTTAGCGGGCCTGGGGTGCAAGCAGTCTCCTCTGTGAAGCATTTAGCCCATGTCTGATTGAGCTGTTCATAAGAAGACATTAGGTGTAATTGCAATCATGGTTGTTTCCAACAGGGTTCATGATGGCAGCTGCCTCTCATATTCACCCCAACCTGCATTGTGAAAGAATTGTCCCCTGAACTGAGCCCCACAAACTCAGAACATGTCACACATGACTGCAACAGTTGCATCCAGCAGTAATTTCGGTGCAAGTTGGGAGTCTCCTGGCGTAATGCCCTATTACCACAGAGCCAACAGAGCAGTCAGACAGAAATCCCTTTAGAACAGCCAAGCTGCCATGAACAAATGCTTGCAGACAGAGCTGGAACCCGCTGCCTGGTGCAACTCTACCAGGAGACCCTGGAGCTAACCTCCCCCACAGAGCCCATGACTGGGGCCAGAATGTTGTGGGAGCTCGGCTCATGGTTCCTGTTCATATCTGCTCTGTGCAGGGGGCAGATGACAGCAGCACCGAGGAAGGGCTTGTAATATCTCCACACCTGGGAAACCTTTATGCACTGACTGCTCCTCACCAGATGTCATGGTAATGGGCTTCCTGTGCCTGGCTGGGTGGCTTGACAGGGTGATGCAACTGGTGAGTTCTTGCCAAAGTTTATTGGTGTTTTCCTTCCTGGTTCCCCACAAAGTGACTCCCTGGCCCAAGAGAATGGACACAGAAGGCAAGTTCCACTGGGCAATAACAACTGTAGCAGAGGCTTTGCAAAAAATGCCATGGTACCTTGGATACCATCAGGGCCCAGGATGTAAGTGATCCAGACAGGATCTACGACTTCTGCCCACTAAGCAAACCAGCAAATGCCCACCCCCTCCAAGCTGTCTTCAGTTGCCCATGTCTTGCTGCCCGGAACCAGTCCTGCACCATATGGCACAGCCATAAGACATGATGGAACTGGGTCTCTTTACACCAACTGGAATCTTGCCTGTTGCCATAAGAAATGCTGCCCTCCAGCTAGGATTAACAAACACAGGGGGAGGCATGTGACAGGAGTCCACATGCACCCACGCCTGAAAAAGCAGCTAGGTTTAGATATGGAGACTCTAAGCTGGGTTTAGATGTGGAGACTGTAAGCTCTGTGGGGCAGGGACTGTCCATGTGGCCAGTTGGGATCGCCAGGTGGTCCTGCAATACAAATAAGCAACAGTAATAACAGTAGCTCAGGTTCCCATTTCTTGAGGGGTTTCTCACCAGGCTGACCCATAGCTGCAGAGTTCCACCCTGCACTGAGGCTTCCTCTGTTTGGATCAGGACGCTGGGTGGGGTGAGCATCCCCTTTCCAGGAAGCATGAGTGAACTGGGAGAAGGAGTCGTGCTTAGAGTCTTCTCTGAGTTACACTGCTCAGTCACTGGCTTCTCAATGGGGAAAGCAAAGGGATCTGTGTTCTGGGCGGGCACAAGCCGCTGCCCAGCCTTAATTATTTGGCCGGTTTGTGTGTGGTGTTTTTCGCCGCTTGGGTTTTCTTGGAAGCATGTCCCTCGATCTTGACGGGAAGAAGCTGGCATGTCATGAAAGGCTCCCCCTCATTATTTAATGTTAAAGCACTTCAATTAGTTTCATCTGATTTCCTTTGATGCTTTTGTTCCTCAAGGTCTGCGACACACAGAGCGGCTCCACCTCGCCACGTCTGGCCCACTTTGATCTCTGCTGCGCTGCTAAGGGCCTCCTGCCATTCCCCGAGCAGTTAGGACAGAGGCATCCACACATTGCGAAAACACTGATGCTTTCAATGGCCCCTCTTGGGCTGCCGGCATCTCTCTTTTTCTCTCCCCCCTCCCTCCTTACCCCCATCTGTTCTAAAACCAATATTGACTCGGGGGAGAGTGGAGCCCCCTGCCTGGCTGTTTTAATCAAAGCTTTCCCCCAACAAATGAAGTTTTTACAAGAAGGTCTCCAGGTGCTTGGAGCAGGGGAGAGGGAGACAATGGAGGGCCCAGTGGGGCGTTGCTGCTATGGCGAGGAAGAGGAGTTAAATGATCTGAGCTCCCTACGTGAACTCTTGGGTTAGGCCAGGTCTACAGGAGCCAGCCTGTGGCTTGAGCACAGAGCCAAAAATTTAGCAGTTGCAAACCAATTAAGAGGGGCAGAGAGAGACAAGTAAGGTGGGGTGGTGGGGGAGCACTGCAGTGTGGAAATGTGTTCTCATGGGAACGAGATCTCAGCATCTTCTCTGTCCAACACGTGCTCCCGCTCAGCGTTCCAAGGCCCAATCAGTCAACGGTTGCTGGTCCCCAGTTTCTCTTTGTGACTCGCCTTCCTGGCCATGTTTCTGGACCTTTGCCGGTTTGCCCGAAGAGGAAAAATTGACGCCACTTTGGGGGGTGATCATGAACCGGAGAGTTTGATAGGGCTGACCAAAGCAGCGCAAAGCATGGGTGGAGGCTATGGGAGCTTCCCCACGACGGCTGTCACTGATTTGTGACTAGGTGCACTGCCCTGTTATTCCAGTGCTAGGCCTTGTGCATACAGACAGGCCCTATCATGCCTTCCTGGATGGTGGTTGTTGTCCCATGTGGCCAAATGTCCATTAAGGGCTGGAGTACGAGTTAAATCCACTCCCTAGGACCTGAAAGAGGATTTGAACCCAGCTCTCTAGAGGTGAAAGGCTGATGGCTCAGGCTTGTTTCCACAAAATGACAGAAGCAAGCAATGGAGAAGTCCAGTTAAGGCACATCTAGTCCAACCCCATCCAGTTGTTCTCCACCTATGTAAGACCAGCACACCCATCCACAGTCAATGCAGACGAAGAATCAGTGTGTTCCAGGAGTTCCTCCTTACCCTCTGTCCAGGGGGTGCTATTACCACTCAGTGTCTTCAAAGAACTTCCCTGTGCATCTCCTCATAGTCCGCTGACCAGTTGGGTTGCTTTTAAATAGCACCATCTAGTCAGATCTTGTACCTCATGGCTGAAGAGCAATACAATAGTGTAACAACTCTGCGGCCATCTAGAACTTCATGGTTGTCACTTCACTGCGAGCTTTGGCTACTTGGAACTTTGTGGTGGCAACAGAGATCGCACTGGAACCCCCCTGCTCTCAAAGTTGATGTGAGCCAGAGAAGGGCCACTAGCGCTATAGGGCGGAAGACACATGTGAGCAGTTCTGATTCCATACTGTCCGGGGGGGACTGAAGACCGTGCCAAGTGCATTCTGGAAACTGCTGTGGTCAAAATAAATAGATCATAGCAATCAATCTAAAATAATTGATTAAAAGAAAAATAAACACCCAGTCCAGTCCCAACTTTAACTCCCTGTCAGGGGGAGGGGGATCTGGTTCCAAACTTGCGGATAGACCCACAAACAAAGGGATGGAGGTGATTAAAATAAAGTAATCAGAGGGAGGGTTTAGGTAGGGGCTGCAAACATAAATGGCTTGGCACTTTGGTGGCAATTGAAAAGTGCCACCAACCTTCCCATTAAATAAAGTTTCTTTGAATTTCCCTGCTTTAAAGGGAACATAATTAGTTTAAAACCACCAGCAGGGAACCAGTGGGTTTCCTTTCTAGGCACAATAGCAAAATAAGTGTATCAATACCCTGCCCAGTGCATTTCACTCTCCTGGTGAGACAAACTATTGCCTGGAGCCTCTCTTGCCCCCTGAGAACTACCCCAGGCTGCTCTAAATTGTGCGCTTTTATTAACAAGCTTGGGGCTTGGCTGCTCGGCAGGCTGCCTGGCTCCTGCTTTCCAGCCTGTGTGTGGAGTAGGGGGGGCCGGGTGCTGAGCCAGCAGAATTTTCACACAATAGCCCTGCTTCCAGATGTCGCCACGGGCTCTCAGCTCTCAGCGGGACATGCAGGCCTGCAGGCACCTGCCCCACAGGTGACCACTATTTTAGGGTTCTGATTCACATCTAGCACGGAGTCTGTTCCCTTCTCTCTGGCTCCCCCGCTCAGCCCTGCCCAGCGGTGGCTGGACTCTTCTGCAGAAAACAGCCTGGGCTTATTCCTGCAGAGCTTCAGAGATGGGAGGCTTTGATTTTCACCATCCCCAACACCGGATGCTCTCAGAAAGGGGAGTTCTGGGCCAGGTCCTCAGCTGGGGAAAACCCCAGAGCTCCAAGTCAAATGAGCCAGGCGAAGCTGAGGATCTGGTCCTGCAACTCCAAGGCTGCTGGTGTCCTGAGGCCCCACATGTCCTGTCCAATGTTGTCTCATTGTTTCCCTGTCTATATCTATCGGTTGTGTCTTGTCTTAGACTTAGATTGTAGGGTCTTTGGGGCACGGGTGGGGTTTTGGTCTGTGCTGGGTCAGTGCCTAGCACCAGGGGGACCTGGTCTGTGGCTGGGGCTGCTAGGAGCAATTGCAAATACAAATAATGAGGAGGAGGAAGAGGAGGAGAAAGAGATGGAGGGTGCCCAGGTACTCCGGTGTTTGGTGTGACAAAGACAGAGAGGCTGATAATAATCAGACAATAGTCTCATATAGTAGCTTGCACCAAGATTCCTGATGTCCAAGAATGCTTTTAAAAAACAAAACAAAATATGTGACTGGCCCTGGGGTGGGAGGCATTTACTAACCTGGCGGAAGAGGCTCCGTGGTGATAAAATTGCTGGATCCGTGTTAACTTCAGGCCATCTGAAAAACATCCCCCAGCGATGAGGGCAAACCTGTAGCCTGTGCAACCCTTCACGTTGAGTGGAATTTAGGGGGCAGGAGGCTGCCTGGCCAAGTGCATGGCCGAAACACGGCAGTGCGCTCCAGAAAAACAGAAGCGGTCACCCCATCGCTCGTCAGAGGGGTCTTTATGGGAAAGGTAAAAGCTCAACTAGGGTGGGGGTGGGGTTTGCTCCTGGTGTTTTCCCTCTTCTGGGTTCGTTGGCCAGCTCCATTTGATCAAGGGGAAAGCATCTTGGAAGCGAGCCAAGGACGATTTGAATCCCCGTGGGATTTGGCTCCAGAAGGCAGGTTGCACTGTGTGCTGCCGTGCTGTGTAGCAAAACAGTTTGATGTCACTTGGAGACAGGAGTCCTGTAGGTCTCCCGGTGCACCCCTCTCTCTATGGGCAACACCACCCTGCCCCGGGATCCTCAGACCTGAGCTGGAAGAGACCAAGTCTCCATGGCCCATCCAGTTTTTTTGCTGCCAGCAAGAGACCTAATTTAGTGGGCCATTGAAAAAGCAGGTGGAGAAAAGAAAACGATAAAAGCGAACAGGCCAGACTCTGCTCTCAGTTCCGCTGCGGTCCATGCACCAAATCCACGGAGTTGACTCCACCATTAACTGAGAACAAAAATTGAAACCCAAGGATGCTCTCCGCCCCTCTGCACTACACAAAGGACCTGACTTCCGTTGGCAACTTCCTGCCTTAAACGACTTGCCGGTAGATCAACCATGAAGATTCTCAAAAATAACTGGGGATTCTGGAGTCCCAAATGGAGCCATTTGAAAGGGGCCTGGTTTTCAGGTCATGCTGAGCCACCCACTTTCTGAGATTCAGGCTCCTTTAAGGTGTCTCAAGTTGAGAACCCAAAATCACTAGTCAGTTTTGAAAATTTTGGCCCAGGTTCCCAGTATCTGAGCACCTCACACAAGAATATGGATTTTTCCTCCCAACTAGCCCCGGGCGATAGGGAAGCAGGTATGATTTTCTTCAGCCTTTCGTTCAAGCCCACCCTCTGGAGCCTATTTGTCAATCCCTTGGGTGGTTACTTGAGAGAAGCGTCGCTGTGTCGCATAGAGGAGGGAGCAAACCGGGGATTCCCTCAGCCCATGACCTTTGCCACATTTGAGCCTTGCATCATTTGCAGCTCCTTTGGTTTTAGTGAGGTGAAATTCACCCTTTGAGCCTTCAGCAACATGGTTTTTTAAAATTGTGTTATACTCTCCTGAATGTGCGCAGGACTTACCTGCCTCTAGTCAGGGTTGACTTGTTCCCATGTCTTTTGCGAGGCAATTCCCGCTGAATCACAGCCCTGCTTGCACTAGACAGTCACAGGTTTCCCTGGAGAGGGGAGAAGCATGTGTCTCTTTTCCCGCCCCCTCTTCCTGCACCAGCCTGAGAATCTGTCTCGTGCCCCCTCCTCCCTCATTTGAAATGGGATGTGGCGTCCCCAACAGGGATTTACCCCAATCCAAGGCAGCCTGAGGGATACACTATTAAATCCCTGTTGATAGGTTTAGTGGGACTGAAAGAGCTACACGCCCTCTGGTAATTTGCACTTTGTTGATGCTGAGCTGACATTTAACTGAACTCAGGGAAGCAGCAGGCAGTAAGAAAAGAAGAATCTATTCTCCTAGCACAATATTAGAGACCCTAGGAGCTTGGCTAATAAGGGAAATTCCTTCCATTTCCTCCATGACTTTTGCGCATTCAGCATCGGCCTGGGTTACTTAGACTCATTAACGGAGGCATTTTGATAGCTGTCTTCCCCGTTTCACTATCAGAAATGTTATCCCTATTTTGCCCCGCATTGTTCCTAAACAGGGGGACAATTAATTATCAACAGAGAGGCTTTATCCAGCTAACATTCTTTACATGGCTATGGCTGCATGGCTGTCAGCTAATTGGCTGCTCACTATTTTGACTGGCCTTTTCTGCAAATGCAGCTATCCAAGTCACCCAGAGAGGGTACTCTGGGGCTTAAACTTTGCTGGGTGAAGGGACTTTGAAGAGGCCAGTTGGGATTAGCCTAGCACAGGGCCTGGTCGGTTACAGCTAGACCTGGATATGCTGGAGATCACTCAAGTGACTTGGCCAAATCACCTCTAGCGTGGGAATAGGCCGAAGACTGTAAATGGGGAACTGCGGCAGAGCGCTGCACTGCTGGGTCTTGCCATAAGGGGGCGAGCTGAGATGGTAAATGCTGTAACACCTGGGGTTTGGTCTGGGCCCAGATCTGGTCAAATGGCCATTGGAAACTGGGACAACAAGGAGCTGAACAGAATCTGCAGAATGGAGTGGCCTGGATTCTGCCTCCAGTTACACCTGCTGCCTACTCATGAACTTTGTTAAGAGGAGTCTTTCCTCCCACGCCAGTGGGCTTTGGGCCAGGCCACCAGAACCTACCTCTGTACTGGTTTGTACCAAAGCCCTGGATCTGAATGCCTCTAACTCTGTGGGGTTTGGAATCGAGATCTGGAGCTGAACTGTGCTGCTCAGGCCTGTCTCTGAACCGAGTAGATTTATAAGAGACATGAAAAGAGAGACAGGCCCTGTTTGCCCCTTATCTCTCACACTGCTGTTTCTGTGTACGTATGTCCCTGAAACAGGGTGGCCTGCCTCTATGGGGGCCGTGGGGCTTGGGGCCAACCAGCCCCGTTTGAGCATTGATCCCAGCTGGGGAGGGAGCAGGTGAAGACCCCTATAGATGGCTGAGAAAACTCAGTTGGAGGGGAGCTGCAGGAGTCCCGTGACTTCAGCAGAGGGAGTGGTGCAGGCAGAGCATTGATTGGTCAGGGGAGTAGCTTCGCTTGGTGTTACTTTGGGAGTTTTTTGTTGGAATTAACAAACCCTGCCCTGAGGGAAAGGCCTGAAAGAGACAGCGGCGTGGCCTGAAATCCTTCCTGGGCTGGGGAAACAGGTCAGCAGCCCAGCGCTCCCCCAAACTCTCTTCATCCACAGCTGCACAACTCCCCCCTGCCCCCCCGGAAGCAGTGATATTGGTCCCCAGGTTTGTTCCGGTCACACTGGACAGACCCGTTGTGTGCAAGGTGTGTCTGGAAAGGCTAAAGATCCTGTCCCACTTTGGAGAGCAGGGCTCTGGACTGCAGACGGCAGAATCAACTGGGACTGGCTGCAGCTTGCAGAAGGCTCTCATGGCTGAGTTCCATCGTTTTTGGTTTAATTGTTCCATACAAAGTCTCTGTGCCTCCATGGGACCCACACACCTGTAACATCCCCAGAATCCTGCTTGAGGGGGGAACAATCCCTCCTTATAATGACGGCAGCCATCTGTTCATGGGAGACTAGCACCATTTGATGTCCCGCAGTGGGGATGCACAGGACAAGGATAAATCCACGTTGGGACGTGGCTCACCTAAGCCACGTGTGGTCTCCTTTATTTATCTCCAGACCCCTATCTAACCTAGAGCAGCGATTCTCCATGGTGTCCATCCTGCAGACCACCTTGTATGAGAAGGAGCACATGGACCATTCCCTCCACCCCTCCAGTGGCCTCTGGATCATAGAGAACCACTGAGCAAGACAGAAGGTACCGAGGCACATGACCTGATGATACCTATACTCTGGTGGCTTCTACTTCAGATGCCCTGTGAAGTCTGGCCACTATGCAGCTATAGCTGCAGGTTTCTACAGCTGATCTTCAATTCTCCCCGTCTTAGATTTTTCAATAGCACTTATCACCTTAGTATCTAAGTATGGCAATTACCTTATGCAATACAGAGGAGAGATGTAATAACCAGGCTCTGCCATTCTTTCCCCTTTCCCACCTCCCTGCCCTGCATATGCCTGATGATATCATCTGCCCTAGGGGGAGTTCTCAAGGCCTTTTTTTATGGCACTCAGTATTTATTAGGAGGTGGGGAGTGCTTATCTTTAACTGCCAGCCCTTCTTGGCTTTGGGAAAGCTTCCCTCATTGCCCAGCAGACCTTGATCTTTAAAACAAACAAACAGTCACAAAGGAAAAAATGGGGGCGGAAGGCCTGGCATGTTCAGACACAGGAGAAACAGAGGGAAGGGCCAGAAGGGCCAGAGCAGCAGCCAGAGTGGGGATTAGCTGGGTTGTTCCAGCCGGAGATGAACTCCATGTAATGGGCTGCGTGCGCGCACCCCCCCCCCATTTATAGTGCACACTTCACCTGTAACACTGCGTGGCTCCGCTCATTAAAGGCAATGGCAAAACTCCCATCGATTTCAGTGACCAAAGGATCAGATCCAAAAAGCAGGCTTGGAACTACTAAAATTTGGCAGCTCCCCCATAACTATCCAGCCCCTCCCTGATCCTGGATCTTTTGATCTTTCTCCACTAGCCCCTTCTGATAGCCACTTCCTCCCAGTCCTCCTCTGATTTTCCTCTGTAACCCAGACAAGATCCTAGTTTTCTTTTGTGACATCTCCAGCTGATGTACACTTCCATTTCTTAATGTTTCATTCTCCTTTGGGTGGCTCTGCACATCCCCATGTCACCCAATGTGTTTCTTTCTCGGCTCCGGTTTCTTTAGCCGTCACCTGGTTTGCATAGCCTCTGGTATTCCTCACACCCCGCATTTAGTTTTGAATACAACTCATTTGTGTTTGGGGACTGGCTAATTTGGGGTGGGGATGGCTAACGGGTCCCAGCCTTCCATTTTCCAGTCATCGGGTGGGTAGTATCCAGAAGTCATCACCATCTGATGTCAGTTTTGGGGGCAGTCAAAAACTAGCTGGTTGATCAGGTCTTGTTCTGAATAGATATGTGTCCACAGCAAACAAAAATCAAAAACCACCCGGGCAGCTACCTCTTTTGTCGGCAGTCTCAGAAGAGAAGCCCAGGGACTGAATGGGTTACAGATAGTCAACTCTGTAGCAGTGGTTCCTTGAGATCAGGGCTGAGGCATACCGGTTGGAACAGTGTGTGTGTGTGGGAAACTCACATACAACCCCCCCGCTTAACTGGTTTTTATATATCTTGGGATCGAATTGCTTTTCTATGTGCTAGTTTACAAGCCAGAGTTGTTTTATTATGATTATTTCAAGGGGAAGCCAAAGAATTTTGCTCAAGCCAGGGTCTCTGTAGACAGACAAACTCCAGCTGTCATCCCCACCGTACCGCACATCTGCATCCCACTCTCCGCTGATGACGCTTGCGCTGGGACACCAGAGGCTGTAACATGTATCTGCCAAGCTGTTTTCACATTTTCCAAATTTTCTTGGACATGGATTCTTAAAATTGGCACAGGACTTATTAACCCTCTTTGAAAGGGCCTCATGAAAATCGCAGCGGTGGCTCATCGGAATGCAGAGCTTGAGCAAAACCACCACAGCTCACCCAGTTGGTAAGGGGTTAACTCCAGCGCCGTGTCTCCTGGGGAAGGGCGACAGGGGAGGGTGCTTGGGGGCCAGGAGAGGATGTGCTGGGGGGGGGGGTAGGGGGGAGCAGGCTCAGGCGGGATGCAACCCCAGGCTAGGGAGTTGTCCCTTTATGCCTCAAGGAGGAGGCCTTGCTCTTTGCTGATTCGGTCTGATGGGAGTGCTCAGCTGGGGGTCCGCGGGGGGCGGGGTGCTGGCTTCCATGGGTGTGGAGGCTGAGTGCAGCGCCAGGCACGAGGGGACCTTGGTTCATCAGCAGGCCCCTCTACCCGTGCCAGATGTGGACTCTGCAGGCCCACAGTGCTGGGGAAAGGGCGTGGAATCCTGTCTCTCTCTGGAGACTGGCTTTTCCAAGAAGGAGACATTTGAAAAACCAATCCCCAAATAAGCAATCTGAGTCATCCCCCCCCCCCCCGCCTCCCCCACACCTTCACCCCCAGCAGAAGCCGGGAACACTTAACGCTTCCACCACATCTTTCAATGCACATTAGAAACATTGATCAGTGGCTCTTCTCAGCAGCTCTGGGAGGAACATTACTCTTCCCCTAGGGACATGGGCTGTCACCCCATCAGACAGGTCTGTCTCGCCGGGTATCCTGTCTCTGACAGTGGCCATTAGCAGCTCCTTTAGGGGGAATGGCGGGGGTGGTGGGTGAGGGGGAAATAGGAGAAAGCAAGGCAGAGAAGCTAAGTGAGTTCCTCACAGCCACAGAGTGAGTTAATGTTCAAGGTGGGATTGGAACTCCAGGGTTCTTGGTCTGCGTCCTGTGCCTAGAACACCGGATCATTTCTATGTCCCTCCTTATCCCACAGACTTCCCTGGGTACAGATAGCCCACTCATCAGACACCTCCTCCATGGCATTCTCTGATGGACTGTGAGCCTGTTCCTGCTCCCACTGGAATTAGTGAGCTGGCTTCATGGCCAGGCTGTGTGCCATGCATTTCTAGGGCACCATCACGATTGCACCAAGGCGCCATTCATAACGCTATAAAGTGCATCGATGCTCTATCAGGAGGAGAAGGCTGTTTCCTGGGCATGGTGGGTTCAGCCGGAGGGCGATAGTAGCCACTGGCTGCAGGTGCTTTTCGTGAGGTGCTTTGAAAACATCCCATTGATGCTAGAGCTGGACCCTCCTTCCCCAGTCCTCCGCTTTTCTTGTTACCCCTCCAGCCCGCCCCCACATGGCTTCCCCCTTCTTTCAGATCTGTCTCCTCCTGCTGGGCTGTCTAAGTTCTGGGGTGAGATGAGCCAGGCTCTGGGGAGGGGGACCCACCGGGCAAGGTTACTCCCTACATGTGCTACAGAGAAGGTTCTTAGTATTTCTAAACCGTCCTCCAACCTCCTCTCCCCTGGCCAGTGTGATTCCTCCAGGGGCTGGTAAATGGGGTGAGGAAAGTCATTGCCATTCAGGGCTTGGGATTTTGTTTTTATTTAGTTCTCTGAGTACTATGTTCTCACCCAGGGGGTCAGGACCTCGACAGGTATCGGGGTATCGCACCCACCCTGCCCTTCGCATGTCACTAATTGGGACGGGGGTCCTGGCTAGATGAGAAGAGAGGAGTCGTGGCAGATGAGAACCACTGCTCTAAGTGAATGCAGTGCTCGTGGAAAGCCTCAGGCTGGCAGGTCATGAAACAGGTACATTATAGATGGCAGCAGGGTGAGCTTGCTGCCTTCCTATGGGTCTCAGCCCTGGAGGTGTGTGAACAGTTCCTACCAAAGCCCTTTGTTTTCTGTTTGCCAAGGAAGACGAGAACAATGAACTCTCCTTCTCTCCAGAGCGCTTTGCTGAACTCCAGCCTCCCCATATACAGAAGGGCTTGTCTCCTGGTGGGAAAACCCAACTCAATGGCCAGATGACCTTTTGCCTAATGGTGGGCCTCTGGAGAGCAGTGGTGGAAGGAGGAGAGAGTTCACATTGCCCTCTGTCCTCCTGCTGGGGCCCAGCAGGGGTGGAAGACAGCCCTTCTAGCCTGGTGACCTAACATGCATCATTCTTGTGATGCACATGAGGCCCAATCTCGTTCTGGGTGTCCAAGGACCTCAGGACCAGCCGCATGGAGAGAAAAGAGGGCCACTTGATCTCAGTGATCCAGCATCTAATTAAGGGCCTGCTTTAGTTCAGTCTGGTCCCTCCACATCTGCGAACGGAGGCATCCATCTGGTCTAGTGGGCCAGGTTCTCCTCCCCAACAGAGGGAGGCAGGGAACTGGCCGCGCAGAGCATTGGTCTAGTGCGAGGGGGGCACTAGATCCTTCTCCTCTCTCTGGCTTGTGGGGGCAGGGCTGCCTCCCAACTCCTCTTCCTCCTTGGTTGATGCCGTGCGAGATTCTCTTCCTATTTGTGAGGTTCTCAGGGCAGGGGCCATGATTTTGTTTTGTGTGATGCCAGGAGCTGTGACCGGGCCCCCTAGGCGCTACTGCAATACCGATAAGAAATACACCTGTTCCCGTTTCAGGCTGCTTTAACCACTGAGCGAGCGCCTCTCCCTCTGAGAGCCCAGAGACATATGGGGGCATATTTGCTGCAGGGCCTGTGGGTGCCAACAGTGTCGCAGGCCTGGGTGAGCTCCTGGCAGGTCTCTTTCTGCTGGAACATTTCACTCCACCAGAAATCCATTAAGAAGAAATTGAGTTTGGCTCGCAGTCATTTTTGCAGATCAATGGGATGCGATTTGCTAAGGATATTGCAGGAACGTGCTCGGCACTTGCAAAACCTTATCTCCAGATCTTGCCTTGTGGGAAGAGCAGTGGGAGGGCCAGTGTTGCAACCCATGGCGTTCCCGTAAGGCTCTGATTGCTTGTTTCTGCGCACGACACACCAGTGGTATTTTTGGGATGCAAACTGCCCGGTTTGTTCTATTATCAGGAGCCAACAGCGCAGACAGGCTGCCTGCAGTCAGTCAGAGACTGATTGATTTCAATGGGGCTCCTTTCAGCGTGAGGTTCTGCTCATCATAAGCAAGGCAGCAGACTCTAACCCCGAGCAAATGTGATTCTGAAAGATAATCAGGCAGCGGCTGTGCAGAATAGAGCCAAACTTCCCCCTCACTTGCACCGGGTGCAATCCTATTGAGTTCAGCGAAGTTGCACTGGGCCTAGGTCAGCACAAGATTTGTCCTATTGACTCCAAAAACTGACCCAAACCTAAAACGATTACAGCTGACATGCTCTGAAATGGATACTGCAATGTTCAGGTTGAGTGTTCCAGAGACTAGAGGGCTCCTAAAGGGTGCTTTTGCTATAAGGATGCTCGGACAAGCGTGGCCAGGTTCTGATCTCACATGAGTTTTACCCTGGTTAATAACTCCATTGCCTGTGATGGAGTTACTCCCAGTCTACCCTAGTGTAAATGTGGGTGGAGTCACGCCCAGCAGGTGTGAGTTGTTTTCAAAATGTTGGGTACGCTTGCAGTAAGGTGGGTGATTTCTGCGTGCGTCTACCACAGCGGAGTATGCAAATGAGTTATTTGTGCATGCAAATGGGCAGCGACAAAAGGCAAACGTCCAACTTGCACACACAACTGCAGTAACAGTGCGCACAAAGGAGGTGCACAATTACAGGTAGCGACTTCTGATCCTCCTGCCCCCGCAAACACAGGCCCTTCCCATTTGAGAATCTCCATTAGCTGCCAGCAGTATAAGACCTATGATACACGATTGAACAGTTCTGATTCCGTCCAGTGGGTATGTGAACAAATGGAAATAACCGTGTAGCTGCTGGAGCCCTCAGTATCTGCACGGCATATGAAATATGGAGCCATGTCAGTCTAAACCGCGACACTTCCCGGCTGAAAGGAAACTCTCTCCTGGCACGTGTGGTGGTTGCAGGCAGAGGGCCACGACTGTGAGAAATAACATTTACTCATTTACCGAAATGGGGGCGATCTACACTGAGACACACTGCAGGAAATCTCCCCTCCTCCCAGCCTGCCTGGCTGACTCATCCCAGCTCCCTGAAGGATCAGGATTTGGAAAGCACCCAAGACACGTTCAACCAAATTTGGGTCTCCTTGATAACTCTGCGTTATCGCCATGTAACTGCCCAGTGAGCCCTGCCCACCCGCCTTTGGCTGGCAGGGAATCTATGAGAGAAGAGCTGCTTTGGGGCAACGGGGCCACTCCAGCTGTGTGCGACGTCCTCAGGGCCAGATAATCCCCATCGCCGGAAAGTGCGTGAAATCATCTGCTTTGCAAACAGATGCAGACTCGGTGACCAGTACCAGCACTGCTAGATAAATCCAGCAGCTGAGGAGTTAATTCGTTCTCAGAGTGCAAGCATCAGGGCTAAGCTGGAGGGAGGGGCTCCTGTGTGTGGATGTGTGTGTGTGTGCAGGCTATTCCTACTGGCTAGAAATGGCTGAGATGAAACGAGCTGTGCAAAGAGGCTTGATTTACATTCGGGTATACAGTGGTGTCAATGGCCACAGATCCACTGAAGTCAGTGGATAGCTGATGATCCGGCCCTGAGAATCTGGCCCTAAAAGTTTAGCTGGTCAGTTAAGACTGGGAAGAACATCTAGAAAAGCCTCACCAGGGTGAGAGAAGCTATTCCGGCAGCTCTGGATTCTCCAGGGTTCACCAGTGGTCTGTGGGCCTCAGCTTAAGAACCACTGGTCTAGAATGAAACTAGGTGATATGGGGGATGGGGGGGTGGGGGATGACAGAATTGCAACCACACCCATAAAATTGAGAGGGAGAAAACCAAGAGTGAAAATGCCCAAGACCTGCAACTGTATTAAGGGAAACATCTACAGTCTCCCAGGAAGACTGGCTCGGACCCGAGGTCCATCTCGCCCAGTATTTGTCACTGACCGTGGCCAGCACCAGACACTCCAGAGGGCAGTTATGGGATAACCTGCCTCCAAACCGTAGAGATCAGCTCTGAACCAAATTCTTATCAACCAAGCTTATCTTTATTGACCAGGCCTCACTGATCTGCTAAACTCTAACAATAAAAGTCTGCCCCGTTCCTCTTATCTCCCACCCCAGCCCCTGCACAATACACATGTGGATAGATTCTAGACTGATATATCGGACTGATCATGATCTATTAAACGCTCCACATTAAGTTCTGATAGGCCTAGAGGACCGCTCCCCTGTGTGGCACCTTTATTTGTTACGAGGTGTGTGTTGTGACCGAGTTGTGCCAGTTAGCCATTAAAAAACCCGTGTCGATCTGAGTGTGGGGGGGTGGGGTAAAGTCCCACTGGGGGGGGAGTGCAGGTGGGGATTGGGGCCGAGCCAGCTGCTCCAGAGGTAGATTCGGTGATGACGTGGCTGCTTCCAGATCCTCGGTAAAATTTACCCCATGGGCCAAGGATCAACAGGAGGCTTTAGAGTTTAATATCGCCCCCAGTGAGCAGTGCGGTTTGGGAGAGTCTAAAGCAGGGAATGAAGTGGTTTAGACCAAAACGCTGGCTACTGAGTAGCTCAGGACACCCTCAGGGCCCTCTCATTCATTCTCAAATGCTACAAAACAGAAGCTAAGCCACCTGCCCCCTCTGCCCCCTCTGCCGGCTGACGAGGGATCTGTCGCATATCTAGGCCCTTTATCCTTCTGCGGGAGCTGTTTCCTCTGTGATAGGGAGATGGCATGACAGCGTCTGCAGCCTGACCCCTAAACAGCTTTATGGCCACCTGCCCAGCGAGTGGTGGATCTAGCTGGCTCCACAAATTGAAGGAGTCTGCTCCGTCTCAGCCACTGTGCTCTGAACCAGCTGTTCTGCAGCCAGGCTCAGGAGGAGGCAGGTACAAAAGGAAGGACACAGGGGCCACTGGGTCATTATTGGAACTGAGGGGAAAGGTCAACTATTGTTTGGGGGGGAATTTTGGGGGGGAAAATCTGCCATTTTTGTCAAAACTTCCCACCATTTTTGGTCGTTTTTTTTTTTCCTGACGAAAAACCGAAAGCAAAACCGGCAAAATGTTTGGCTTCCTAAACCCATTTTTAGTTTATTAAAAACCTGTAGGGCTTTCAGGTAAACGTGTTGGGTTTTCAGAAGGTGCGTTATTTTTTGTGTGCCAAACCTGAACACTGTGACTGAAACATTTTGGCGTTTTGGTTTCCCGTTTTTGATTGGCAAAAAATGCAAATATGGTTTTTCCGGGGAAAAAATTGTTTCCTATTAAACTTGCTGGGTTTTCAATCTGCCAGTTTTCATTGGAATTTGGCTTGGATGGAAAAATCTCGAGCAGCTCTAGGTATGGTGCTCAGACATTCTCCATGTGCAATGAGAAAATTTCAGTCTGAATGATCAGTATTTATCATTTGTGTTGCAGTAGCAACCAGATCAGAGCCCCAATGGCCGCTGTAATAGTAATTAAAAAAGTGTCTGTCCCAAAGAGCTTTCAATAAACTAGCCTTTCATTTTAGATTAATCAAAGCAACCCACACAAAAAGACAGTCTCCATGAGAGAGCGCAGTATCTGTGTGTGCTCTGTGACCTGGATGCTGGCGTAGCTCTTCTCTCTACAGACAGTAGTCTTCAGAGAGTTAAAGTTGCAGGACACAGAAAATAAAAGGCATACATATATCCATGCATGCCAACGGCCACTTTGGTTTTGCACTGATTTACCTGATTGTGCTCGTATCTGTCCTTCTACCACGGATTTGCCCGCTTGAATACAGGAGCACGCAACTGCAGCTTCTGCCCTTTCCATGCCATAAGTGAGCTGTCTTCTTTGGTCATGAATGATGGATGTGTCCATCTTTGATGTCTCTTTACAGCTGATTTCTTGGATTACAGCCGATTTCTTGATGTCGACTAGATCTGATTGAAACATTTCATCAAAACATTTTTGGGGATGAAAAATGGCTTTTTGTGGGAAACCCAAACCCAAATATTTTGGGGTAAAATATTTGGGTTTTGGTTAAAAAAAAAAAGTTGGGTTTTAAAAAACCAAGATCTTTTCCCTAAAATTGTAATGAAAAAACCTTATTCAAAGCCATATGTAGTAGAGTTAAAGCAGCACAGCCCTGACATCTAGACAAGCATGTGCCTACCTGGAGCTAGCCCTCACCTGAAAAGCCTCCGTACCACAGTATAGCAGTTTCCCATCACACAGCGTGAACTTGTGCTATCGAATAGAGCTGGCTGAAAAATTTTCAGTGCAAAAATTCCGCCCCCCCCCCCAAAATGCGGTTTTGTCAAAATTGCAAGTTTTTGTGGAAATGTGTTGATTTTGACCACCACTTTAATGGGGAAGCGTCAAAATGAACTGTTTTGATTTAGTAACATCAAAACGTTTTGTTTTCATAAGGTAAAAATGTTTTGTTTTGACACTTTGACTTGTATATTATATCGTAATAATGTAATGTTATATTATAGTTTTAATATTAGATACAGGAGCATATTTCAACATTTTACAGAGCATTGTAACCTATTGACTTGCGCAAAGCAAAACAGTTCACGTCTGAGAATCAGAATTTTTCAGAATTTGCATTCCGTGAGAAATCTTGCAATTCCAACTCTTGGTTCCAATTTGGAATGAAAGCAAATTTTGAAATGTCTGAATTTCCCCTGAGGGAGAGAGGTCAGTATCAGATGAGCTCTACGGCCGAGACCCCACAGGGCCTTCTCCACTGCTTTTTGGCTTTGAGTCTCAGGCTCAGATCTGTCACGTTTCACTTGGTTTCATGTTGAAACGAAAGCTGTGGCCCACAGCACTCAGTATCTTGGCAGCTGGATCCATTTACTTGGGACCTTTTACTGCTGGGGGGCCGGGAAAATTCCCCAGCACATTTAGAAAACAGGAACCACAAGCTTGAACAGGACAGGGAGCAGAGCTAGGGGCTTAGCAATCTTCATTCTGGTCAGCACCTGCTCATCATTCATCTGCCTTTATTGTCCATTCTCAGCGTCTTGCTGCACTTTAATGCAAAGCCTTATGCCCCTAATGGAAAGAGACATTCTCCAGGCCTTCCTGGTGGTTCAGAAGCGCAGGGGCATCAGCATCTCAGGGGAGAGGGCAGTTCTTTCAGCTTGTTCTAGCAGCAGGTGGCTGTCAGTTTCTGTCTGGATCTGAATTTCCCCCACTTTCCAGGCTGTTTAGGTCCGGGGTTTTGGTTTTGGCCCCTCACTAATTGATGGTAAGGTAATATGGTTATGTAAGGCCCCCAACTGGGAGTCAGAGCACCTGAGTGGCTCTGCCACTGACTCACTGACTGACCTTGGGCAAGTCCCTTTGGACAACTTTTTTTTTTATACGTATCCACTGATTTTTCAGTACCTCTACCTTTAGGTGCCCAACTTAAGACAGTGAGCTCGATTTTGAGAAGGGCTGAGCACCTACAGCTCCCAGGGGTTTCAGTTAGAGGTGGGAGAGGGCAGCACCTCTAGTGGACACGTCTGAAAACGTTTAGCTGGACTTCTGTGCCTCAGTTTCCCAATCTGTAAAATTGCTCATGAGACATTCTCTCCTTTGTAAAGCGCTTTGAGATCGACTGAGGACAGGCACTAGCTAAGACCTAAGAGCTATTGTTATATTTATTATGAAATGGAAGTCCCAGCTTGTTTTCATATTTTGCAAGGGGCTAGGTTGTGGCTCAGTGAGTGAAACCTCTGCTCAGACTGCATTTCCGTAAACACAAAGGACTAACTATTTTATATGAGGGTGGAAATCTTTCCTTATGTAACATTCTGAGTCTAGATTGTTGTATGTTTCATGTCTCTTTAGCACATCTGGAGCAGCAAACATGTGGAAAATAGGTATTTCTTATGCATAGCAGGGTGCAGATCCAACAGATGATGAACGACTCTAGGTGCCAGATCCTATGGACTGAGAGTCTATAAAGCCGATAGGTACACAGTCTAGATGGACAAAACAGAAAGACTGACTCTGGGCCACCTTTTCAGCAGTGCTCTGGACACTGGGTGCATACTGGAGGCTGGGCTCTTTTGAAAATCAGGCCTCTGTTCGTGCACTAGGAATTCTGGCCTTGAGCCTCTGTTTTCATTGCATGATCACGGGAGGCACATACCGTAACTGAAGCTCCTACACCTCAGATGGCGTCTGGCTGCAGAGCACAGGGCCTCCCACGCTGTGCCATTCGCGGAGCGCTCCGTGCAATGAGCAGCGTGGTGTGTGTGCGATCATGTAATGCAAGAGCCAGATGTGCTGCGCATGTGGGAGGGGGCCGAGATAAAGTGGCTGTGGGAAAGAGGCAGCTGGATAGAAGCCCAGACCGGCACTAAGCGTGGTCCACACTGAATTCCTCCGGCTGGATGCCTTCTCCCTTGGCACTGCAGCAGCAGGTGTGGTTCTGACATGCTCATTCCGGTGCTGGCTGGGGCTAATCCCTTGTCCATATTTTCCTCCCAGCATGTGAAAGCAAATCTTTGGCTTTAATCTCATTTTCCAGCTCCCCCTCCAGATGGGCTCCCAGGCACAGGTGAGAATTTCCCCACTGCCTTCCCCGGGGATTTGCCCCCTCGCTCTGTTAACTTTATCCCCTGACCTGGCCAAAATAATTTTCTCATCCCCAACCCATCCAGGCTGTCGGAGTCTGTTGCAGGACCAGCTGAAGCTAAGTGCTAGGCTGGAAAGCAGGACGAATCCCAGGCAACCAGGCTCCCAAGCCGTTCAGGGACCAGCGGGGAGCTAGTGCTCTGAAAATGCAGCTCTAAGAGGCTAGAACACCCTGTGCCAAATTCACAAGGGGTGCCTAAGCTTGTGTGACTCAGACCCTCTCTCACTCATTTAGACGCCCTTGCACTCACCCTTGGGCCTAATCACTTACCACCATGGAAAGGAGCCTAAACTGCTGTAGAGAGCCAGAAGCTGTGTGATGAAGTAGTCCCCAGTCTGCTCTAACATATGTCTTCTTCCAGCCCCTCAGCTTGTAAATTACACTCCAACCGCCTCCTTTACCCATGGGCATGGAGCAGGTGTGAGATGGTCTGTGAGAGTCTGAGCGAGCGTAACAGAGATCTAATTCGCATCACTTCTGGATTCGTCCCATCTCCGCACCAGAGGCTAGCCTCCCCCATCATGCCCCTCTAAGGGCCTTTGCCAGATCTGCTGCCGCTGATGATCCACAGACAATCACAGCTGTTGTGAAAGAAAGCGTAGAATCAAATGAAGGAGAAATCTTAAATGAACCAAATTGTACCATAGAATCTCTATGGATAGCAATTCCATGCTCAAATAATAAGAATATAGTAGGGATATATTACTGACCACCTGACCAGGATGGTGATAGTGACTGTGAAATGCTCAGGGAGATTAGAGAGGCTATTAAAATAAAAAACTCAATAATAATGGGGGATTTCAACTGACCCATATTGACTGGGTACATGTCACCTCAGGACAAGATGGAGAAAGTTTCTTGACACCTTAAATGACTGCTTCTTGGAGCAGCTAGTTCTGGAACCCACAAGGGGAGAGGCAATTCTTGATTTAGTCCCAAGTGGAGCACAGGATCAGGTCCAAGAGGTGAATATAGTTGGACCGCTTGGTAATAGTGACCATAATATAATTAAATTTAACATCCCTGTGGTGGGGAAAACACCACAGTGGCCCAACACTGTAGCATTTAATTTCAGAAAGGGGAACTACACAAAAATAAGGAAGTTAGTTAAACAGAAATTAAAAGGTACAGCACCAAAAGTAAAATCCCTGCAAGCTGCATGGAAACTTTTTAAAGACCCCATAATAGAGGCTCAATTTAAATGTATACCCCAAATTAACAAACATAGTGAGAGAACTAAAAAAGAGCCACCGTGGCTAAACAACAAAGTAAAAGAAGCGGTGAGAGGCAAAAAGGCATTCTTTAAAAAGTGGAAGTTAAATCCTAGTGAGGAAAATAGAAAGGAGCATAAACTCTGGAAAATTAAGTGTAAAAATAGAGTTAGGAAGGCCAAAAAAGAATGTGAAGAACAGCTAGCCAAAGACTCAAAAAGTAATAGCAAATTTTTTTAAAGTATATCACAAGCAGGAAGCCTGCCAAACAAACCCAGAGGGGCCACTGGACGATCGAGATGCTAAAGGAGCACTCAAGGACGATAAGGCCATTGCAGAGAAACTAAATGGATTCTTTGCATCGGTCTTCACAGCTGAGGATGTGAGGGAGATTCCCAAACCTGAGCCATTCTTTTTAGGTGGCAAATCTGAGGAACTGTCCCAGATTGAGGTGTCATTAGAGGAGGTTTTGGAACAAATTGATAAACTAAACAGCAGTAAGTCACTGGGACCAGATGGCATTCACCCAAGGGTTCTGAAGGAACTCAAATGTGAAATTGCACGACTACTAACTGTAGTCTGTAACCTATCATTTAAATCAGCTTCCGTACCCAATGACTGGAGGATATCTAATGTGACACCAATTTTTAAAAAGGGCTCCAGAGGTGACCCCGGCAATTACAGGCCGGTAAGCCTGACTTCAGAACCTGGCAAAAAAATTGTCAGACACGTAGATGAACATAATTTGTTGGGGAATAGTCAATGTGGTTTTTGTAAAGGGAAATTATGCCTCACCAATCTACTAGAATTCTTTGGACAAGGGGGATCCAGTGGATATAGTATATTTAGATTTTCAGAAAGCCTTTCACAAGGTCCCTCACTGAAGGCTCTTAAGCAAAGCAGGCACTCATGGGATAAGAGGGAAGATCCTCTCATGGGTTGGTAACTGGTCAAAAGATAGGAATCAAAGGGTAGGAATAAATGGTCAGTTTTCAGAATGGAGAGAGGTAAATAGTGGTGTCCCCCAGGGGTCTGCACTGGGTCCTGTCCTATTCAACATATTCATAAATGATCTGGAAAAAGGGGTAAACAGGGAGGTGGCAAAATTTGCAGATGATACAAAACTACTCAAGATAGTTAAGTCCCAAGCAGACTGTGAAGAGCTACAAAACGATATCTCAAAACCGGGTGACTGGGCAACAAAATGGCAGATGAAATTCAATGTTGATAAATGCAAAGTAATGCACAGTGGAAAACATAATCCCAACTATACATATAAAATGATGGGGTCTAAATTAGCGGTTACCACTCAAGAAAGAGATCTTGGAGTCATTGTGGATAGTTCTCTGAAAACATCCACTCAGTGTGCAGCGGCAGTCAAAAAAGTGAACAGTTCAGAAAAGGGCAACAAAAATGATTAGGAATATGGAGCGTCTGCCGTATGAGGAGAGATTAATAAAACTGGGACTTTTCAGCTTGGAAAAGAGAAGACTAAGGGGGCATATGATAGAGGTCTATATAATCATGACTGGTGTGGAGAAAGTAATTAAGGAAGTGTTATTTACTCCTTCTCATAACACAAGAACTAGGGGTCACCAAATGAAATGAATAGGCAGCAGGTTTAAAACAAAAGGAAATATTTTTTTCACACAATGCATAG
This sequence comes from Lepidochelys olivacea, assembly GCF_965140295.1. Classification (NCBI taxonomy): domain Eukaryota; kingdom Metazoa; phylum Chordata; order Testudines; family Cheloniidae; genus Lepidochelys; species Lepidochelys olivacea. Next base: position 21,733,718 of record NC_140428.1, read on the forward strand.
TCAACCTGTGGAACTCCTTGCCAGAGGATGTTGTGAAGGCCAATACTATAACAGGGTTCAAGAAAGAACTAGATAAATTCATGGAGGATAGGTCCATTGATGGCTATTAGCCAGGATGGGCAGGAATGGTGTCCCTAACCTCTGTTTGCCAGAAGCTGGGAATGGATACTTGGTGATGACCTGTTCCGTTCATTCCCTGTGGGGCACCTGGCATTGGCCACTGTCAGACGACAGGATACTGGGCTAGATGGACCTTTCGTCTGACCCAGTATGACCTTTCTTATGTTCTTATGTAGCATGCCGTGTGCGCACACGCTAGCTGATCTGCTGCCGGCTGTATCCCCAGAGCTTCCCAGGGGAGATCTGCTCAGGAACACACTGGCCCTCCCTGGACTAACTTTGAGTGGAGTTTGCAACTGCTTATCAGTCCAGTTGGCTCTAAGCATGTTTTGTGTCCATACCCAGATAATAGTCACTTAGTAACCATGCCTCTTGCCATGCATCAGCCTTGCCTAGAGGCCTAGGCTGGCCCGTGGATGGTAGGTTAGGCCAGTGTGGTTTTGCTGTGTGACCAGCTCCCCAACCACACCTAAGTTTGTCCTCCTTGCTCCAAATCATCTACGCAGCCTGCATCATGATGCTAATGCCATCCTGTATACATGTATGCTGGGGCTGCGTGGAATATGGTAGCTGCCCTGACTTTCCCACAATGCACCAGCTAGGCAGCATGATGGAGCGATGCACAAACACTGTCGACACGTGGTTAGTTTGTGCAGAAAAAAAGCCGATGGCTAGAAGAACACAACTCCTGTGTGTTTCTTGTAAGTGGGATGAGAGTCATGACCTGGTTACAACAACAGGGGTTGCAACAACCCTGCGTGGGCAGGGTCGCCATGATGATTATCACAAGGCGGGACAGGCAGAAAGTCCTAGCAAGACGCTGATCAGAGGCTTGATACAGATGAATAACAACAAAAAATCCAGGCTGGTCAGTGTAAGAGATCTCCCTCCAGGAAATTATAAACTGTATACACCACCTGCCTCCACCTCTTCAGACTGCAGTCGCACAGTACCTGGGAGGCCAGCTCTTGTGCTTTGGTGTGATTTCCGGTGCTATTTATTAGAGCTCGTAATTCAGATGAGAAAATGGAAAATGTCATACGTTTCTCCTCCCAGCTGCCTCCCGTGCTGCCCGACCAGGCTGCTGCTTTCTGTCCCCTCCCCTCTGTGCTCCTGGCAGCTGGGAAGTGAAACCTACAAGAATCCAGATGATCTCCAAAGCTGCTGCTTCCTGGGGCTTTGGAGAGCTAGATCCTTGTAAATTTCACTCTGCAGCTGCCAGCAAGAGAGAGGGAGGGCGGGGGCGTTGGTTAGAAGATCTGGGTGAGGAGGAGAAGGAGATGGCTCCGGAACATGGAAAATACACAGACCCAGAGAGGAGAGGTGACAGAGGTTAGGGATGGGTGGAAGGTACAACAGCTCAGAGCGCTCCAGGCTGAGGCTCATGATTTGGTTATGCAACTTGGGGTTTATGTTTAACCCTTTCCCTCTGGGACTGACAGCATATAAATAACAGTAATAATGAATACGTCTGCCCTCCTTATTAAGGACTGTCAATCATGGTTATTGCAATCATGCCTAAGAACCAATTGAGAACAGGGCCCCACTGTACCAGGTGCTGTACAAACTCCTGGGCCTGTGATGTCTGAATTTTATACAAGTGTCAGAGGGGGAGCCATGTTAGTCTGTATTCACAAAACCAATGAGGAGTCTGGTGGCACCTTAAAGACTAACAGATTTATTTGGGCATAAGCTTTCGTGGGTAAAAACCCCACTTCTTCAGATGCATGGAGTGAAAATTACAGATTCAGGAAGTGGGATTTTTACCATGAATTTTTACTCCATGCATCTGAAGAAGTGGGGGTTTTTTACCCATGAAATCTTATGCCCAAATAAACCTGTTAGTCTGTAAGGTGCCACCGGACTCCTTGTTGTTTTTGTGAATTTTATACATTCATCATCATGGCAAACCCCAAAGGGACATGGCCTCCTTGCAGGTCAAGCACCACCTGGATCAATCTCTAACTAGCTCCTTAAAGTGGTCTGGGTGGCTGTTCAGTTTCTGTCCATCACTGGTGATCTTATTATGCCACTTATCAGAGGGGTAGCCGTGTTAGTCTGTATCCACAAAAACAACGAGGAGCCTGGTGGCACCTTAAAGATTAACAGATTTATTTGGGCATAAGCTTTCGTGATGAAATCTAAAGAAGTGGGTTTTTTACCCATGAAAGCTTATGCCCAAATAAATCTGTTATTATGCCACTGACATTTATGGCAACCACATGCTCACCGGCCAGGGAGTGGTAAACAGACTCCGTGATTTGCTGGTCTTCCGTCCTAATAATATGTCCATACCAAGAAAGCTCATGAAACCAAATCAGTGCTGATGGAGGCAGGTTGCAGGGTTCGGCGCTCAATATCCTAATTTTATACATTAGCCCTGTGAACCTGGTAGTGCATGTGAAAATTATTTGCTCTGAGCTAAATACACTTGTAGCAAAGGGACATGCCCACCTGCCCCACTGAAACACGGGAGCCATGGAGCCCCCTGTCAGGACGCACAACGGCACCATCTGCTCCTCTGTTAAATCACTCCTTAAAACCTACCGCTGATGTGATTTGTACTCAGGGCGTGCTTGGAAGCCTCAAACAAGATCAGAGCCCCGTTGGCTCTGGATTTCACATACACAGAGAGACAGGCCCTACCCCAAAGAGCTCACAGTCTAAATAGGCTAAGGGTGGTAAAGGAAACTGAGGCACAGAGAGAAGAAATTACTTTCCCAAGGTGAGCTGGAAGAGCCACATATGGAACCTGGATTCCTGATTCCCAGGCCAGTGCTCTGTTCGCTAGATCATGCTGCCTCCTTGTACAATGCCTATACAAACCACTGATCTTTGGCATTGGCTAGGCCACCTGGAATGACTGTGACCACCTAGACTACTAATTAACACAAACACAAACAGACGCTACTGCTACTTTGTCCCCCTCCCCATCCCAGTTGGTCTGTTTATCTCCCTGTCACATCTCACCATTATCCTAGACTGGGATCTCTCTGGGGCAGGGACTATCTTTGTGTGACTTGTTCGTACAGCACCTAGCAGAATGGGGACCTGAATGGGACCCCTAGGCAAAATTATGAGCTGTGAATATCCTCTCCCCATAGGGAATGTGTCAGTCATGAGTGTGCTTTGCTTGTGACTGGGTTTGTGTAGAAGACATAGTCTCATTGCCATGCTATGACTTTTTTCCCCAGGACTTGAGATCAGAACTTAAGAATGGCCATATTGGGTCAGACCAATGGTCCATCTAGCCCAGTATCCTGTCTTCCAGCGGTGGCTAATGCCAGGTGCTTCAGAGGGAATGAACAGAACAGGGAATCATCAAGTGACCCATCCCCTGTCATCCATTCCCAGCTTCTGGCAATCAGAGGCTAGGGACACCTAGAGAATGGGGTTGCATCCTTGACCATCTTGGCTTATATCCATTGATGGACCTCTTCTCCATGAATTTACCTAACTCTTTTTTGAATCCTGTTATAGTTTTGGCCTTCACAACTTCCCCTGGCAAGGAGTTCCACAGGTTGACTGTGCATTGCGTTAAGTAATTCCTTTTGTTTATTTTAAACCTGCTGCCTATTAATTTCATTAGGTGACCTGATAAGTCTGTTGCTCCTGTCTGTATCACACACAGGCCAGATAACTCCTGGTAGAGGTTAGACCCTTTCTGTCTCATTCTGTCCTCCAGTGGTTACATTCCAGGATTCCTTCTAGTCAGAGCCAGCTTCACATATCTCCCGTAAAATGTAAGGCCAAATTCTGCCCTGAGATGCACACAGCATCTCAGATGGGCTAAGGATAGGGATACTTACCTTAGAACCTAGTTGGTGGACCAATCTGCATGGGGAAACGGAAGTGCCTATCTACTATTCCCTTCGACCTCACTGGGCTTTAGATCAGGGCCCGGTTGACTTTGGAGGACAGATGGGGCTTTCTGAATGGAGAGGATACTTTCCGTTCTTCAAGCTTTGATCAGTGAAGCCTTTGGGGAATTTCCTGCTTTCCCCCTTGCCTTTCCACAATTCACAGTACTCTTATTCCCCCTCAAGACTATGAGCTCATAGCTAATCTGATGCAATTCTGCCACCTAGTGGCAGGTAGCAGTGTCAGCCGCATTGCTGCTCCAGAGCTCAATTCTTTAATGCCAAAGCACAGAACCAAATCCCATGGCAAAGGGATTTATCGCTAAGGAAAGGACACCGCAGAAGGAAGCAGTGTGTATTGTTCCACTCCACTGGGCCGTAAGAGTGGGTGGCTTGGAAGATAGTATGTTGCTGGGATTCACACTCCTAGGTCACTAATCCAGGGAGCGGAAGGACGTTGTTACTTATGGATGGCCACGGTGCACGTGATGAGTTCGCTAGGTCTCAGGCAGGACTCTCATAGAGAACAGTTTGCACATCATAAATCAGCATTGTTGTTAGTCTTTGTCCCCTTCTTGACAATCTCAGCAGAGAGGCCAGGGAACAAACTTGGCTGCTCACTCCTGGAAGTGGTCCCTCCAGGACGCGATTGAGAGGGATATGACAGAGGTCTATAAAATCATGAATGGCGGTGGAGAAGGGGAATAGGGAAGTGCTATTTACCCTTTATATAACACACAAATCAGGGATCACCCAATGCGATTAATAAGCAGCAGATTTAAAACAAACATAAGGAAGTACTTCACACAATGCACAGTCAATCTGTGGAACTCATTGGCAGGGAATGTTGTGAAGGCCAAAAGTATAACTTGGTTCAAAAAAGAATTAGATAAGTTTACGGAGGATAGGTCCGTAGGTGGCTATTAGTCAAGATGGTCAGGGATGCAGCCCCATGCTGTGGGTGTCCCTAGCCTTTGACTGCCAGAAGCTGCAAGTGGACGACAGGAGATGGATCACTCCATGACAGTCCTGCTCTGTTCTTTCCATCTGAAGCACCCGGCACTGGTCACAGTCAGAGACAGGATACTGGGCGAGATGGACCATTGGTCTGACCCAGTATGACCGTTCTTATGTTCTTGTGTTCACACTGAGGCATACAGGGCTGGGTGCTAGGAATCTGTCCTGCCACTGCCAGGACTGTGCTGTCCTTGTTTGTTCTGTATGTAAACGGACTATTTGTTTTAGAACTGTCAATCAAGGACCGTTCTTTAACTGTGCTTTGAAACTTTCCCCTTTCCTTCCCCCAGCCCCGCCCTCCGTACACACATGAGCCAGTCCCTGCATCCGGGAGCCAGATTTCATCCTAGCCCCTTAGCTCAGTCCATATAAAAACCCACCACCCAGGTGAGTCCTCTTGGTAATCTCTGCTGAGCAGGGGCCATGCCATACTAATAGCAAGGTGTGTGAGGAGGGGAACCAGGGCTGGACTAGCAGGCTGTGTTGCAGATTAAGTCTGAGGTGTGTTGGGAGCTGTCTGTGGGCAGCTTGCACTGAACCTAACCGGCTTTAGCCTGGGACATTCCTCTCTCCCTTTTACGTATATTGAAAAGACACCAAGTTGACTCCCACAAATAGAGGAAATAGGTAAAACAAAGCTCATGCGTCAGTATCTGACACCGGCATGAAAATCAGCTCCTCATCTGTTTTACACACAGACACAGCGGCCCATAAAGTGTTTTAATAACTTCCCTTTGAGATCTTGAGATGGAAGGTGCTATAGAAGTGCACAGTTCTGAAACCTCTGCTCTCGGGATTATTGCGGGGAAGTTCTCTGGCCTGTCTGGATGCAGGGACTGGCTCATGTGTGTATTGGGGTGTATTCTCTGGCCTGTGCTCTTACAGGAGGTCAGACTAGATGATCATAATGGGCCTTTTTGGCCTTGGAATCTAGGAACTTTGAAGTTTGCTTTCAGAGGCTGCGTTGGTTTGACCCTGAGACTCAGAGCAGCGCTGGGGAACTCCTGCGTGCCCTGAAACTCAAGTACAATGCTGAGAATAAACTCTTGGAGAGAGGAAGAGCTGAGTTCCACACCTCTCATTGTGATCTCTTGCCAGCGTTAGCTTCACCTTGGGTGCTGCTGTCCTCCTCCCGGACTCCTGGGTCCCCTCATTGAGCCTGTGCTGGGTTCCCCCAGCCCCTGGATGTGTACGCGCATCACACTGTGCAGGACAGTTAACAAACATTTCTTATTTGGCTCTTTAACTAAGAGAGGGAGGGAAGGGCAGGGGGCAATTGGCCACAGCTGCTGCAGTCCCGTGACCCTTACACAGAAGAGGCCCCTTAGGGAGGTCAGAGTCACCCCGACTGCCTTTGTCTGTGCGGGTCTCTGTGCTCCTTAAATCATTCCAGGGGGCCGGGAAACTCCTGGGTAAATAAGGTCAGGAGTGTCAATTTCCCCCTAAGGAACAACCCCCACCAGGGAGAGGCCCATCCCAAAAGTTATGCAAAGGTGAAAGGGTCACCCCAGGGGAGACAGTGACTTCTCCTCATTGAAGGATCAGCCTCATGTCCCTCACCAGGGGGAAGGTTCGCAACCTTCCAATAACAGAAGCTTTGGGGGTTACCTGACCCTTCCCATTATAAGGCCCTGTTTTCAGTTGTTTATAACTTTGCCAAACTTTAGATGTCTGGAAGAAAGGGTCACGCTCGGGGTGGGGGGTAGGGGAGTGGGCAGAAGAGACTGCGCTAACGAGGATGCACTCCCCTCTAGACCCCGGAATGGAACCCCAGAGTGCTGAGTTTCATCATTCCTCTGCTGTCCCCAAATATCTGTGAAACGCATGGGCAAAGTGTAGGTCTTGTGCCCCCATCCCTGATGACGAGCCATGGGGGTGTCAAGGGGACGGATTTATTTTTTTTCAGTTTGCTTTTTCAAAAACTTAGATAATTACACACACACAAAAACCTGTTAAAAGAATATAATTAAGGTAGCAAAGTCCAGCACTCGTGATAGGAAATTCTAGAATTAAGGTCTCCTGTGGGACCTTATTTGCCGCCTCCCCCCCGCACATGTATTATGATACTGTCTTTAACTACATGCTCAAATGTTATTTTTCCCCACATTTTGGTACTGAGCCCCCCTCCCCACCCCTCTGGCCTTGTATCTGCCCTGTGATCCTGTCTCCATGCTATGGTCACACTCCCCACTTTGAGTAGCTGGAGGCAGGAGTGGTGGCCTGGGGTCCCTTTCTCCCCATAGCGGTGGCATCGGGGCCCCTCTTTCCTTGGGAACAGCAGAGATGGCAGCAGGGCGGCAGAAGGAAAGGGACTCCATAGTACTTATTGTAGCAGTTAGGGTTTATCAGCTTGGGTGAGTCAATGGGCTAGGCCTGCTGCACCCTTCCCTTCCTGCTACACACAGTGTCTCTGTTGGGGTGGTGCTGGCAGGGCCCTGGGGCAATGGCTCTTGGACTTACAGTGTATGAAAGAGGTCAAACCTCTCAGAATTGTTTCTGCCTCAGGCAGGAGTCCCTGCATTCCTTATCCTGAGGTCAGTTTTCTTTATAACCATGTCAACTAGAAACTGACTTTGTTCCTTAAAGGACAGCTGAGAGTCAAACATAATCACATGACTCTAGGAGCTGGGGCCTTAAAAGTGCCAGTCCGGAGTGCAGAGGGGAACTCTTCCCAGTAGCCCTCTCTCCAGGGTGCTGAAAGCCTCTCCTCTCCCAAACATGATGGGTCAGATCCAAAGCCCCCTGAAGATATTGGGAATCTGTCTATTGACCAGAGTGAGCTCTGGAATAGTCCCCAGACCAGTTCCCCCCTCTGTGTACTTGCTATGAATCAGAATAATATTCTTCCCAAAGTCCCCACCCACCCAAGGCACAATTACAACCAGCTGTAACAAACTGACGAGAAACACCAGTGCACCCCTTTGGAGTGGGGCATGGCAGACCACAGTGGATTGCTCGCTTTCCGCCCTGGCTGTGTGAAATATGAAGGCGAGCGCATTGGTAATGGGCTCCCAGGAGCTGGGAAGGGTGCGATGGGACCTTGTAGCTATACAGGAGCATTAGCCGCCTGAAGCAGGGGATCCTCAGGCCCTGATTCAGCAAAGCACTTAAGCACAGGCTTAACTGTAAGCACATGCTGAAGTCCCCTTGAAGTCAATATGCCCCTACTGGGACGCTGGTCAACATGTGATTGCTGCTTTCTCATGGGTGCAACCCCCCGGTAGGCTGTTGCAGGTGGGGTCCTGGCAGAACTGTCTAAGATTCAGTGTTCCAGGGGACGCTTAGCTTGATTGCCTGAGAATGCAGCTTGGTCCTGAGCTCAATCAAACGCTGATGGTAACTCTGCGGACATCTATGTTGAGCTGGGATTCCCAGCTGGTGGAGACATATTTGCTCTAGGAGGCTAAACGGAGCAGTGTAGCCAGGGTAGCTCAGGCTGCTGTCCAGGCTAGCTGCCCGAGTACATACCCAGGGGGTCCGGATGGGTGTGTACCTGAACGGCTAGCCCAAAGTGTGCCCATGCTTCCCCGGGGGATTGTCATTGTTGCTGGGGTTATTCAGAAGCAGTGCCTTCTGGTCTGGGCATGGCATCGAAATGGCAAAGAGCGCCGCAGGGCATCTGGAGGTGGGTCTGGATTGTTGCATCCCAGGGCTGAGATACACTGAGGGAGCCTCGAGGGCAACCAAAACTGGCAACACTAGGGTGATGTAGGGCTGTACGGCCAGGCGGTGGTACAGTTTGTGAGTGGGTCCTTTCAGAGCCCAGCAGGACTCAGTGGGGTGGGACGGAAGGACATCAGCAGGGTGGGGGGGCAACAGGCTAAAATGGCAGGGGAGCTGTGAGTTGGGATTGAGGGGCATTGCCAGAGCTGGGGGGCACTGGAACAGTAGAAAGCCCTGTCAGTCAGGACTGAGGTCCCTTGCGTTGTACCCAGCGGGCTGGCTATCAGGAGCTTTAAATTCAGGACAGTCACCTCAAAGTAGAAAGCAAGTACGAAATCCGCTAGGGATGGGGGGGTGGCAGGAAGGGGCTTGCTCCGTGCTGGAACATGGACGCCTAGACGCTTGTCTAGTGCAGGGCCCTTGGCCCCCTGCCCCTCCCGCCACCAGCTCCCATGCGTGATGGGTTTGTCATGCATCAGCTTGTTTAAAAGGCTGCTGTGGATGGGGCAGAGCTGCCCTGGGCCTGTCGCCCTGGAGGTGGGTACAGTTGGGAGAGTAATGAGTATTCAATTGCTCCCTTAGGTCTTTTCTTGAGCCTAATCCTCATTAGACTGAAACCCATTTCAATTAGCACAGGCCAGGCTCCCCCTTTGTCTTTCCTTTAATTGGACCATTCCTGCTGCTAAATGGGCAGCTTAAGCATCCCAAAGACCCTGAGAAAAGCTCGGCATGCCCCCTATTGGGGCTTGAAAGTGGAGAAATAACAGCATAATCAGAGTCTCTTCCTCTTTGTGGCAGCACTTGATTAGCCCTGGGCGTCCCTCCTCCTCCTCGCACCCTTTCACTGGGGGCTGCCGACAGATGGGAACAGGACGGCGGCTTTAATGGGGCATGTGCAAGGCTTTCATTGATCGCACTGCCATTCTCTGTTTCTTCTTCTTCTTCTTCTCTTGGCCTTTGTGCCGTGAGACTGGGAACAAGCTGGGAAAGGCCTGGCTATCCCGTAAATACCTGCCTACAATGGATGGACTTGAGGATGCAGGGGCTCAAAGGACAGCCCTGGCCGCACTCCTTTTATCTGCATCTCTTGCTCTCCTCTGTTCCCCTCCTCCACCTTGCTTCTCCTCCATTCCCTTCCTTCTGTTTGCCTTCCTGTTTTTTCTCATTGCCTGTTTCTCTCTCTCTCATTCTGCATTTCTTTCTCATTTCCATTCTGTCTTTCCTTCTGGCTCCGTCTTCCCTTTTCTCTCTTTTCCCCTTTCTCCATCACTTAGCCGGACATGGTCTTAAGCCAGACCAATTTGTTGCCCTCTCATCTTAGTTTCCAGATTTCCAAGCCTCGGGAAGATTCTTAAGTGCAGTCCTGCATTTTGGACCAGCCTTCTCAGCCCCAGTGCCCCCATGTGGAATGCAGCGTGTGGCAGAGAGGCGCAATGAGGGATGCATGAACTGTTTTCATCCAGAGAACCTAAAATGCTCTGGGATTCCTGCCTCTAGCATAAACAGCTCTTTCTATAGCCACAGCTCCATGATTCTGCTGCTCCCATTGTCAACAAGGGGGACACCAAATTTGCGTGGAATGTAGGTAACGTTGGGAGTGACATGAGTGATGTGTGTCCCTCCCATGAGAGACATCTCAGAGGTATGTCTTCAGCGTTCTGGTACCGACCCATGTTACTGTAACCCGTGAGTCACAGACCCTCCTCCACAATCCACAGAGGATATGAGTATGTTACGGCCTCGGCTAGGGACCCTTGGGTTTTTAGCTCAAGCTATAGCAGCTCATGCTTTTAGCTCTAGAGATCTTTGATTCGCTCCCCAGTGTGTTGGCTGAGATGGCAGCCATCATGCAACCTCTGGAGGTGAGCCTGAACCCAAGCCCCAGATCTGAGCCACCCCTGCACTGTGGGGAGGTTTGAACCCATCTGAAGTTTGCAACTGGAACCATCTCTCTAAACAGGGTGAAGAAATACCCTGGCTCTGTGCACATCACCAATTAATTTTTACTGTACTGCCAACACAGCCAAGAGTGACCAGTTTTCTATTGCTCATTGTCTCAGCAGAATTGTTAACTAGGTTCAAGTTGCAGGCTCTTCATTAACAGGGATGATGCATGAGTCAGAAAGAACCCAGCTTGACTCTCAGATCACAGCCAGTTTGCACCTTCCTCTCATAACATCTGGTCCTGGCCATTGCTGGAGACAGGATATTGGACTCGATGGACCTTGGTTCTGATTCAGTCTGTTGATCCCTATGTTTGTATAAAATCATGCTAATACCTGGTGACCCAGCAGCCAAAGAAGTACATGGTTCAGTGTGTATGGAAAATATTTCTTATTGGTTAACTGATATTAAACTAGGCTTGGTTGCTATCTCTCTGGGCCTAATAAGCCTGATCCTGGTTCTGAGTAAGCCAGAGAGTTCTGAATTGGCAACGATCAGTTCCTGAAACCACTAATCTTGCATTATACACACTCACCACTACAAACATACACACGCACACACAACAACTTTGTTTATTCCAAAGGGCCTGTAAGCTGGAGGAGTCAGCTGCTTTATATGTAACCATCTGACAAAACCGTAGGAAGTTCAGGAAGCCTGAGAGGGGCTCAGCATAAGGCAGGAAATGAGGAACAACACTGGGGTAACTGGGAAACAAATTGAGAGCAGGTTGTCCCAGGACAATCCAAAGCGCAAATACAAGACTTGGCAACTGGGGGACGGAGGGAGCCCCACTGTGAAGTTTAGACTGATGGAGATTTAGTTATGCATTCAACTAGAGACAGCCTAAAACCCAGGAGCTGCATTTGAATACTAGGGACACTGAATTGCGATGGGTGAAGGTGTTTAGTTTCCATCTTCCAGCAAAGTCGAAGAGGAGAGAACCCATTCATTGCCATTAGCTGGCACAGTGGTGGTTTCTACATGTGTAAACTGCATGAGGGAAGGAATAACAGAGGCCCCTTTTGAGAGCACAATGTCAGATTAATTAGGGGAAGAGATTTAATGAATGACTTGTCCTATCCCTCTGTATTTAATAGCCAAGAGGGTGTCCCAGTCAGTCCCTGTCATTGATGGCTCTGCTTGGGAACTGATTTAGCATAAGCTTAGAGCCTTATCCCATTCGGACAATGCAAGCCTTCCTGGGGCAAAGGAAGGTTTGATCCTATACGCAGCTGGGTAGGAAATGCAAGCTTCCACCCTCACCCCCAAGCGAGGCATGTGGGAGAGAGAACCCTTGCCCCAAAGTCTTGTTGTGTCCTCTCGGCATCTAAGACTGCATTTAGGTCCCTAGTGGGGTGCCTGTAAGTGCTTCGCATGGTCTCTAGGCACCAAAGCATCCTCACAGTGCACCTGGACTTGGATGTATTTGAAAGGAGGGGGATGAGGTCTGAGAACGGAGCTCTTGCTAGCAAGGGGTCAGGAGGGAACAAGCTGGGTGATATGGCGGAAGCTTGGCTCTCCAGATGCAATGGGCCCCAGGAGGGTATAGATGGAAGTGATGTGGGCTGGGGAAGGACTCAAACCTTGGGCTGGAGAAGAACAAACGCTCCACCAATGCAGAAATAACTAGGCTTGGCAGGATTCGATTTTTCCTGGTCAATGTCGGTAAACGTCGATTTCACCATACACACGCCAACCGATGAAAACGTATTTCCATTGCTGATCTGATTGTTGAAATATACAGCGAGCAAAATGCTGCTTGAGAATTGATTAGAGTTTGATTTAAGGACCTTTCCTTTGTATGTGTGACATCTGACATTGACAATTTTCAGAGTAACAGCCGTGTTAGTCTGTATTCGCAAAAAGAAAAGGAGTACTTGTGGCACCTTAGAGACTAACCAATTTATTTGAGCATGAGCTTTGCACCTTAGAGACTAACCAATATATTTGAGCATTAGTCTCTAAGGTGCCACAAGTACTCCTTTTCTTTTTGACATTGACAATGTGCGTTTTAATGGTTATACAGCTGCAACGTTTTGAATCTCAACATTTACTGTCTTGAAGTAATCGTTGTCTGCCCCCCCTTGTCTGATCGTCCCCTAATTTCCCCCAGCTATGAAAGTTTAAATGGATAAAAATCCTTAAAACCCGTAATTTTGTGCAACTGTGAAAATATAAATGGATAAATATAGAAAAAAACACTTAAAAATAAACATTGATATTATCCTTCAACATGATAAAAAAGGGGGAATTCTCTAAGCCTACCAATAACCCAGACTCCTTAGCTGACCCTCCACATGGTGACGGTTCTCCTGCACCATTTCCAGAGCCTCCAGGAATTGGATCTGTCGTTTGCTCACGCTCCTCTAGCTTTTCACTGCTTCCCTGGGATGTTTCTCCTGTCCGTTGGCAGGGATTTAACTGACATGCAGCTCAGGGCCCTGAGTGGAGTTCAGTGACCACAGACTGTTTTCAGTTCAATTCAGGGAGATTCTCTTGGTGTGTCTGTCAGGGGGTGCGTGCGACCTCTCCCCACAGAATGGGGTCACACACTGTGTTTGGGGCTTATTCCCCTGTGTCGTCTTATTCCCCTGTCCTGACCCTGGCAGCTGGCTCTGCAGTTAAATGCCCTGCCTGGGTCTTTCTCCCAGAGCCAGGCACCCGTTTTTCCGCACCGGTCTCTGATGAGACGTCCCCGGTGGCTCCTGCTAGTTTGTGGGAAACCTCTCCCCTGCTTCCCCTAGTATCTGGGCCATGGAAGCAAAAAAGCGTTAAGTGTGGCCTGACTTAAATTGTGGGTGAAAACAGAAATAAACCAGGATAGGAAGTGAGGGAAGGGACAGCAATCTTCCAGTCTGATTTTACCCCTTCCCTTCTCCTCCCTTCTTTCCCATTTTCCATTCTCCCTCCCTCTCTCCATGCCCCCCAGGAGCACACGGCACCCACAGATGGTGGGGCGGGGCAGGGCCATGGCTCTACCCACCCACCCACCCCACAGAGTGAGCTGGTTGCACTGGGGCTGCAGGGTGCCTCAGGCTAAAAGATTGTGCTAGAGGGAGGCAAAACTCCTTCCTGATCTCCCCACGGGGTGGGAGGGGCTCTGCACTGCCCCCTCTTGGGGACAGTGATTAAATGCCACAACTCACAATTTGGCCCTTAGAGCTTGTCTACATGAGGGCATCCAGGAAAGTTAATTTGAATTAACTAAGGCCATGTCTACACTACCCGCCGGATCAGCTCCGCCACGGCGAGAGACAGAAGCAGAGTCGATGGGGGAGTGGCGGCCATCGATCCCGCACCGTGAGGACGCGAAGTAAGTGATTCTAACTCGATCTAAGATACGTCGACTTCAGCTACGCTATTCTCATAGCTGAAGTTGCGTATCTTAGATCGACCCTCCCCCAGTGTAGACCAGGCCTAAAGGTGTGAATTTGAAGTGGATTTGTTAAACCACATTAAACCCTTGTGTGAACACCTTCATTTAGAACGAATATTACTTTAATTTGGTTTACCTTAATTCTCTTCCAAAGTGAATAAAACTAAACCCAATTAAAACTGCTTTAATCCTGAATAACAGCATCCACACAGGATTGTAAGGCGGTTTAACAAATCCCCTTCAAATTCACACCTTTCGTTAATTTGGATTAATTTGCCTGAATGTCCTGTGTAGACAAGCCCTTAGGAGTCAGCAGCACTTCCAAGGCCAAATTCTACTCTCAGTTACACCCATGTAAATCTGGAGTCCCTCCACTCCAGCGGGCCCTAGCTATGAATGTCTTTGCCAGGACAGCAGCTGGCTCAGCCTTGTTCTTACTGTTGGTAATGGGGGTGCTGGAGTAGGGGGTCTGGCCCCCATTCTTGGAGCGTCTGGCAACTGGTGATAGATGAACCACAAAATGTTCAGCGTTTTGGGTAAATACAAAGCCTGGGACATCTTGGCTGCACAGTGCTGGGCTCAGGCGGAGACGCTCACAGGAGCAGGCTTTCTCTGCCAATCTGCTGGAGTCGGGCTGGGTGGAGCTGCTCCGGCACTTGGTTAAAGGAGCTCGCGTCCTGGTTTCTCTTGCTGAGTTTGCCAGCGCTATGGTCAAAACCTCAATTGCTGCCTTTTAAAATCTCCCTTGTTCAAATGGTCACAGGTGGCGACCCCTGCGCAGCTCCTGCTATGGGGCAGATAAGGCCCCGATGCAGCAAAGCACTTCAATGCATGCTTATCTTTAAGCAAGTTAATAGTCCGGCTGAAGCCAATGGAAGCCTCTCCACTGAGTTCACTGTGGGCTGGATGAGGCCCTTAGTCCTTTGCTGGATAATGTCCTAAATCCTGATTCCTAATCGAGTCTCTCTGCCCTGGCCCCAGCAGCTGGATTCCTATGCACTCACACATGAGATCTGCTGACCAATGTGGCAATGATCTGGGATGTGTATTAAGCCTCTTAACACATGCAGGTCACCTCCAGATTAACTTTCATAAATCTTGACTTAATTAAAGCCACAAGCCCCTTTCACCCGGACTGACCTGGTCACAGAGAGAGTGGGTGAACACGTGTCCGGCGGGGCTGTCCGGCTGACCCTTTGGGCAGAAGTGGCACGTGCTGCTGCTAAAGTGGCAGGGACGTGATAAATCTTCCACCACAAAGGGATCGAGAAGAAAAGCTAAAGCCAGCATCTGTCTGCGGGCTGCATTCAAGGTGTTTCAGGGGGTGGGGAAGAAAGGCATAGGAGAACACAAGCTGGACAAAGCTGTTTAATGGATGCCTGGCTTGCTAAATGACTGTTCTTCTTTCAAACAGCTCAGCTTAGAAACCGATCCCTCTGTGTGCGTGTCAATATATGTACGGGGCAGCGGGGGACCCCCAAACATTGACAAAACGATCTATTTTTTAGCTCATTCTCAGCTGCATTCTTTTTGCGTAACTTTCCCAAAGCCACAGACCCAGCTGGGAGAATTTCAGCCCAAAAGGCTGAAGTTGGTCAAAGTTTTAAGCAACTGAAAACAGAATTATAATGTAAAGTATCGGCAGTGATCCCACTCTGGTCTGCAACCTGACGGCATTGGGAGTGCGCTGTCTGTTATATAAACAGATTTATCGTTATACATAGATTTATCATGTGTGAGTAATAAATAATACCTTCACTACTGCTCAGCCTAGAATAGATACATACACGTGTGTGTGTGCTAACCACTGTTATCATTGCTGTAATCAGACATCCTCAATTATATATTCAGACACAGAAATACACGACTGAGTTGTAATCAGACCTTAACTATTACGTCACTACTCTCTGCTGATTATAGATACACTTACATTCATACTTACACATACTTAAAAAATCAAACCCCACTATTGTCACCGCTGTGGTCAGACATCTATGATTGTTCCGCTAACGGGAGCACAAACACTATGTGGCAAAGGGGGAAAACTGGATGAAGGAAATGTGTGGCCAGGCCAGCCCATACTGGCATGTTTCATCAAATGTTCCACCGATGGAATGGAAACACAGGGAAATCTGCACCATGGGACTCCACCTCCCATAGAAACTTCCTGTCTTAAGCATCCACTTTAATATATTCAGCAGAATTTAAGTTAAAGACCCATCTCTACTAGGCAAGCAATTCTTGCTGAGGTCAGTTAAGACTGTACACGCTATATACAGCATTTAATTTCCAGCCAGGCCTCGATCCAGCCTCTTCTTCTGCAGGTGGAAATTTTGCCCCATTAATAAACTGTAGGTATAAATATTACTAAGGAGACAGTTAACGACTGGATTTGCATTCAGTCCTTCACCTCCCCTCTGAGAAGGCCAACAAGGGAGCTAATTTCCATTTTGCCATTTGTGGATGAGTGCTCTTACAATGATACCGATCTCTGCTCTAGCCTTAAAACCCTGCAGCAAAAGCGAGTGGTTCAGATAGGGTAAGGTGGAGTCCAGCGATTCGCTTCTCCTTGCATAGAAATATTTGGTGAACCATTGCAAGGAGAGATGAAATGCATTGGAGTAACACTGCACTTCTTCTGTAGCACCTTTCCCCCAAGCGTCTCTCATGGACATTAACCCGCACTACCCTCCCTACCTCCTGTAATGTGGTTATCCTCATAACCAAAGCCCAAGCCGCAGCATCCACATGGATATTTTTAGTGTGCCAGCACAAGAGTGCCCCCTCTGGCTCCGAGGGTCACTCTCAGATGCTGTGCAGTCAGGGCTGCATTGGCACAGTGGGGGGCAGGAGCCCAGTTAACCGTTGCCCGGCTCCTTAAGGCAGCATTTACACCAGTGGTACAGCGGGGGTCAAACGACAGCGTTCTCGTGCAGTAGCGTTTGACGCTCCCTTTGCACTGGAGTCAATGCCAAGGTGCGGCAATCAGGAGTCCTGACCCCCAGCTCTGCGCTCGCACCACTAGCCCACGCCACTTCTCACTTCCTTCGCTCCGCGTCAAAAGGGAATTGGAATCACGCTGTCAGCGGTCGCACATTGGCAGGAGAGACCCTCTCCTCCAGTCCTCACCCGCAGTGGGGGTCCTCGCTTCCAATTGGCTAATCGCCTTCGAAAGCTTCTGAAATGAATACCGTTTGCATCGCACCATTACCAAATTTAAAAAAATGCTTTTCACATTCCTGATTTCCTGCACGGCAACTGCAGGACGTGACACCCCCCCCCTCCCCGCCTTCCCTCTTTTGTCTTGTTTTTATCTGAACTTCTGTGGCCACTTCTTAAACAGATTCTCAAGGCTGAAGAATGATCGGAGCCATGCGGCAGAAAGTGACCTGAAGGCGTGAGAAATGCACGGAGAGGCTGCAGAAGAGAACAGAGGGTGCATGGTGTGCTGAGGCAGAGAGCACAGCTGGCCTCCCCCTGTGGGGACTCTAATATATGGTCCATGTGAAATCCACTTGCACATCTTGGGTAGGCTTTTTGTGCACTCCTCTGTGCAGGGCTGGAAGGGGTGGGGGCGGGAGGGCACAGAATAGCAGCAGAAGGGGAAGCTGTCTGAGTCCCTCTAGACTCTCCTTCCCTAAAACCCATGGGGGAAACCAGCAAAAATAGATACAGTCTGAGGGTGGCCCCTACACTTTTGCAGGGATTTTTAGGGCCAGCCATGGTCAGGGACCCGCTGCAGATGCTGTGCTTCCATGGACTAGCGGTGCTGAGGGAACAGAGCAGATGCAAGGGGGACCTTGCCTGAGTTTCCAGGGATCCATCAGTGATGGGGGATTCTTTGATAGAAGGGGTAGGGCATATTGCGTACAGCCCCAGTGGAAGAATGAACAGGTGTCTGCATGAGTTCCCTCTTTCCCATGCCGATAAAGACGTCAGTGATAAGCAGAGGTGCACAGTGCCCTTTAGGATGTGGTACTGTGGAATTGTAGGAACTGGCCATCCTAGGCAGGGCAAATGAAGAGGCTTGCAAGTGTGGCCTGTTATTATGGCTTGGCGACTGGACGATGCTTACCCCACTGTGACCTTATAACGTCACGAGGGGACCCCACAGCTCAGACCCTGTCCTATGAGACATGGCAGGGCAGCTGTGGAGAGCACAGGAACCTGTTCTGTAAGCAAGGGGCAATATCATTGCAGAAACTCCCCAGACGCAGCGAGCATCTGGCTAGCGACCTAAGAAACGTTTGCTTCTGAATGGAGAGGTCAGACTCTTGGAGCAAGATGTTTATGGGAGCCTGGCTTTCTGTATAGATCTTTGAAACCTGTAACCTCTAAGCAAGTTCAAGTATCCCTGTTTGAACCATGGATTGCTGCTCCATGGGGGTGCTAAGTGTGTTTGCCAACTAGGAACTGAGGAAATGCCCATCTGCATTTAAGCTTTTAAACGATTGAGGAGGTGATGTGCAGATTGGGATCTGGATTAGGTTCAGTCTCGAGTTGAAGTTCAAGGTTAAATCATGGCTTAGGTTTGAATTCTGACCCAGCCGGGCTTGGGTTTGACAGCGTCAAAGCATCACTAACTGTCCTCGTGAGATTTCGGTCCCCAGACAGCAGAAATCTCACAAGATGAGTTGTTCTTGTGAGATTTCCACCACTTTGGGTTCACATCTGATGGGGGTGTCTGCTCTCGGAAGAGTTCTGCTGAAACGGGGCCCTGCCAGCCCGGATTGATAAGGTGTGGCGTTTTATCTGTGACAGTGACATGAAATCCACCCTGCACAGAAACCGAAGAGAAGTTTGGATCCCAGAGCTGGTTTTGGCCTGTCTCTGTTTGAACGCTGGAGTTCAACACCGGCCAGATAGTTTAAGACCTTTTTAAAAAAATCAATTTTAAAAAAATTGGAGGAAAAAAAATCACCCCACTGGAAAAGGGCCTGAGCCAAAGTCCATTGGGGGTTTTCCATTGACTTCAATGGGCTTCGGATCAGGTCCATAGTGCCTAGCCCACCAATGTTAAACATCTGCTCTGTACGTTTGGGGGTTGTACCACATGGGGCAGCGTGTCTGCCCCTCGCTGGGGAGGGGTGAGGCACCAGCCTGATGTGAACTCAGTCAGCTCCATTTTCCTCAGAAACAGAGCGGATCAGACCTCCTGAGGACTCTTTCATATTCCAGATGGTGTCAGGCCCACCTTGGGCCAGGGAGAGCGCATGGAAGACAGCTGGGGACGGAGGGAAAACAGCCGCAGCCGTTACAGCGAGATGGGAGAGGGATACTGGGCCAGGAGCTGTCTCCCTGGAAACTGCAGTGTAGGAGACATAATGAGGAGCGCATCTCCCTTGCAACGGCCCTTTCATTCCTTTTTCCTCTTTATTTATTTATTTTATTTACGGCTGGGGGGAGGGTAAGGGGGGGTCCGGCTCAGCTGAACCCATGGTGAGTTTATGACACCAGGCCATAGAAAATCACATTTTTCACAGCTGCTGCAGTGACGTATTGCAATGCCCCAGTGGTCACTGGAAATCGGGGGTGGGAGAAGTCACTGAAGGGACGTTGTGGCTCTCAGAGGGGACCCTGGCAAAAGCTTTTACCAACCGAAATCAGATGGAAAGATGAAGCAGGGGGGTCTCATCGCACATCCTCACAAGAATCATGACAGTGTGTGCGGCGCTCAGATACTGCGGTGATGGGAGACACAACAGTAGGTGAGATAGATAAATAAACACCCCCCCTTCACGCACACACACGTGTGTACAGGAACGCACGTCCCTACCCTGCATGCATGCACTCCACCGACACACCAGGCAGTTACATGTCTCTCACCGCCCCCTCTCACACTACATATACACTCCCCACGTGCACACACCCTGGGCACCCTCACATACCCAGCGCACACAAATCTCCTGTGTGCACACACAACACCTCCCGCATTCTCTCGCTCACACACACCCACATATGGTCCCTGCCCCCACTGTAAGAAATCAAGCCACGAGTGAGCAGCGGGGCAAGATGGCTCGGTTTACATGCAGACAGTTTTCAGCTAGCACGGCTTTTTAACCAGTTCTTTGCATTTGTGCCTGGCTCACGTGCTCCGTGAACTGGACATCAATAAACAACAGGGCCAGAGCATGGTATAATAAACCCCACCTCCTGACTCTATAAGTCATGTAGTGCAGACAGGCCCCTGCTTCAGAGCCCTCCACGTGCAGCATTTACAGACCCCAGGGCCACGCAGCACCTGGGTTTCTCTATTGCAGGTGGAAGGGAGGGAGCCTGTTACCCAAATACAGTCTTTTAAGTCCTGATTCAAAGCCAATTGAAATCAATGCCAAGATTCCCACTGACTCCAGTGGGCTTTGGATCAGGCCTGTATTTCAGTGCTTGGGGCAGGTATGGGGTTGACAGCCCCAGAGTCTGCGTTCTCTGCTGAGCAGCAGAAGACGTAACGCAAAGGGAGTGGGAGCTTGCTCTCTGTGATGCCTCCATGCGCCAAAGAGGGCCACTGGGAGCACTGGCAAGGTAGTTTTGTCTTCTTGGCCTGTGGCCGCTGGTGGATTTTGACATGAGGGTGGCTGTCCTGGACCTGGACTGAGACAGGCCCAGCTCATTTCACAACAGCCATCAGAGGGTAAAAACTCGCTGACATTGGTGGCTTTGATCGGGTAACCTAAAGGGGGATTGCAGCTATATCTTCTGAGTGAGCCCCTCAGCCATTCAGCCTCCCCACTGTCCTTGCTGCACCATGGGGGACAGTTCTCAGTGGCTCAAATGGGAGAGAAAATGTTATATGGAAAAAGCCATGAGTAAATCCGATCAACTTAACTTCTTATGCCAGAGCCTGGAGTGGGGCATGCAACTGCCCATCTAATTCCCTCTACTGCAAGGGTCACTGGGTGAGATTCCATGGCGCCGGTTACGCAGGCAGGCTCAGATGCTCAAAAGTATTTAGGCTCCTAATTGCCAGTGAAATCAATGTGAGTTAGCTTCCTAAATATCTTTGAGGATCCAGGCCGAGAAGAGTTCATGATCTTAGTGGTCCATTCTGGCTTTATAATCTGTGGCTATCTATCCTGGGCAGTGTCTACTGGGATCACAATTAGAGCCGAACCTCCTACAGACTGGATTGTTCCTGCCTCAGGTCCCAAACCATTTGGAAATAAGTCCTTAACCGTTGCCTAGCAAAGGATGACATCTGGATTTGCTGGAGCTCTCCTCCTTATGGGCTGCATACTTGGCTACCCCTCATCCATCCATCCATTCTCTCTCTGTGTGTCATTTCGGTCGCTCCCAGATGTTGCACTGTCTTCCAAACGAATGACTCTGCCGCTACCTTGCATGCCGATAGCACACACGCCCCTTGTAAACTCTGCCTCTCTTTATACAGTCCCCCAAAAGAAAAGACTAAAGGGAAACTAAACTTTCCCTAACAAATGAGTGTCCCTCTGCCCTGCTTCAGCCAGTGACACCCACCCACCCACGGTGGACTCGGCCTGCCCTGGGAACAAAGGAGCAATTGCATACACCATGCCGGGGTCACTGACCCACTCTATTGTCCGGGACTGGGCCCGCATGCTCTGCCTTTTGACAGATTTTCCTGTCGTTGGTGTTAAAAAGAGAGAAAGCAAGAGCATTAGCGGCGACAACGGGGTGAGGGCTGCAGCTATTGTGGTATCAACAAAACATTTGGTAGAGACGCTCGACTGCAACTCGGGTCCCAGAGCCATTGGGACCATCTCCCCACCCTTCTGTCCAATTATGAAAGGACAAATGTCAGCAGTGACCCCGAAGGTTGGAGAAACAATCTCCCTTTAGCCCGGACACACTCCTCTCCTTTGTACCAGCAGGAAAGATGAACCTTCGAGGTGTTTGTGGAATCCTCGGCCAGGCGACTGTCAGCAGCGTGCATAAAATCTGGGCTGAGCTGATGGGAGGGAGTGCAGGTGTTGAGATGCTACGGTGATGGGTAGCTTTATAAACACCTAGACAGACAGCTACATAGATAGATACATAGATGGGGGTGTATGGGGATGGATGGATAGATTGATAATTTCCCGTCCTGATTACGCTACCTTTGTTATATGTATTACAGGAGTGCCTAGAGGCCCTATCCAAGACAGAGGTCCTGTTGTGGTAGGTACGCTATGTACACTCAGAGTGACAGACAGTCCCTGCCCCGGAGAGCTTACCCTCTCAATAGATAAGACGCCCTCTTTCTCCCACACCTGGTCTATCTTCCTTTTACTGCTGAAGAATTCAGGCACAGACATATTAAGTGAGGAGTCTAAGGTCACACAGGGAGTCTGTGACAGAGGGAGAGAGCGAACCCAGCTCTCCTGATGGCCCGTCCAGTGCCTGGACCACAAGCCCATTCTTCCCAACTGCCTGTTCCAGTCAGAAGAAAATCTTTAGCACAAAGATCCTGATTTTCGATCCGGGCCTCCATTTCCTCAGGCTCTATTTCATACCCTCAGTTAACAACACCTGCAAGGACACGCAGGGGCAATTGCTACTGTTTAGCCTCCTAGTTGAATGTGCTGGGAGTTTTAGCACATGCAGGTGAGGGTTGATAGATGCAATTAAATGCAGGTGCAAAATTTCACCCGCCATTGGAAAACCAGACCCTGACTATTTGTACAAAAGGTTTCATTCTAAAATCTTCTCAGATCTGCTAACCCAGTGCCTTTAAGGGGCGGGTGGGTGAAGCGATATCTTTGACAAGCGCCTTACTTTCGGCGGCTGCTGAAATGTTACTGTCGAGTCAGTGTTGATTGAAGCCGAGCTAAGAAACGCTTTGGGGCAGGGCCTATCTTTTCGTTCTGTGTCTGTACAAGAGCGGGGTTCTGGGCCGCATTTGGAGCTCCTAGGTGCTGCAATGGTGTAAATAATAAATAACAACAAGAAGGAACAGTCATGGCAGAAAAGGTTTGGCTGAGATTTGGTGGTGGGCCTTCCGAGTCACCATCCAGAAAGGCACAACCTGGGGAGCAAGGTGGCGGTGGGACTGAGGGGCGGGGAGCAAAGGGCAGCCTAAGCCACCTTCTTAGTCTGGGCTTCTTCAGGAGTTGGTGTGAGCTTCGGCATCAAGTAAAGCAACCAGGAGCTTCTCTATTTTACGGCAGCCACCTCCCGACAAGGGCTGCCTATCAGGTTATGTCTTCCCAGCACGCTAAGCCCGGGTCTGCGTGAAATGTGCTGGGAGATTTGGTGTTTCCAACCCGCGTCTGAGCATCCACACTGCATTGGGAACCCAGGCCTCTCAACCATGCTCACGTGTCCGTGCTGCGCTACGCAGAACCACATCACAACTTCAGCTTCTCTGGGTACATCCTCCCGTATCCCAGGGTTCCCTGTGCCCTCACCAGCTGAAGACGCTCTGGGCTTGGTTCAGAGTGGGTTGTGGGAGAACTTGTCTGTACGTCCTGCGGAAGTTGGCTGGAACGATTTTAAGAATATAAGAACATAAGAATGGCCCTACTGGGTCAGACCAAAGGTCCATCTAGCCAAGTATCCTGTCTTTCTGGAAGTGGCCTGTGCCAGGTGCCCCAGAGGGAATGAACAGAGCAGGTAATCATCAAATAATCCACTCCCTGTTGCCCATTCCCAGTTTCTGGCAAACAGAGGCTAATAGCCATCGATGGACCTATCCTCCATGAATCTATCTAGTTCTTTTTTGAACCCTGTTATAGTCTTGGCCTTCACAACATCCTCTGGCAAGGAGTTCCACAGGTTGACTGTGCATTGTGTGAAAAAATACTTCCTTTTGTTTGTTTTAAACCTGCTGCCTATTCATTTCATTTGGTGACCCCTAGTTCGCGTGTTACGAGAAGGAGTAAATAACACTTCCTTAATTACTTTCTCCACACCAATCATGATTCTATAGACCTCTCTCTCATATCCCTCCTTAGTCGTCTCTTTTCCAAGTTGAAAAGTCCCCAGTCTTATTAATCTCTCCTCATATGGCAGATGCTCCATATCCCTAATCGTTTTTGTTGCCCTTTTCTGAAACTTCCAAGTCCAATATATATTTTTTGAGATGGGGTGACCACTTCTGCACGCAATTTTCAAGGTGTGGGCGTACCATGGATTTATATAGAGGCAATACGATATTTTTTCTGTCTTATTCTCTATCCCTTTCCTAATGATTCCCAACATTCTGTTCGCTTTTTTGACTGCCGCTGCACATTGAGTGGATGTTTTCAGAGAACTATCCACAGTGACTCCAAGCTCTCTTTCTTGAGTGGTAACAGCTAATTTAAACTCCATCATTTCAGCTGTATAGTTGGGATTATGTTTTCCAGTGTGCATTACTTTGCATTTATCAGCTTTGAATTTCATCTGCTATTTTGTTGCCCAGTCACCCAGATGGTTTTTTGGATGGTTATAGTCTGCAAACCCATCCAGCCTACAGCAATAGGGAATCACAGAATAGAATCATAGAATATCAGGGTTGGAAGGGACCTCAGGAGGTCATCTCAAAGCAGGACCAATCCCCAACTAAATCATCCCAGCCAGGGCTTTGTCAAGCCTGACCTTAAAAATATCTAAGGAAGGAGATTCCACCACCTCCCTAGGTAACACATTCCAGTGTTTCACCACCCTCCTAGTGAAAAAGTTTTTCCTAATATCCAACCTAAACCTCCCCCACTGCAACTTGAGACCATTACTCCTTGTTCTGTCATCAGCTACGACTGAGAACAGTCTAGATCCATCTTCTTTGGAACCCCCTTTCAGGTAGTTGAAAGCAGCTATCAAATCCCCCCTCATTCTTCTCTTCCGCAGACTAAACAATCCCAGTTCCCTCAGCCTCTCCACATAAGTCATGTGTTCCAGTCCCCTAATCATTTTTGTTGCCCTCCGCTGGACTCTTTCCAATTTTTCCACATCCTTCTTATAGTGTGGGGCCCAAAACTGGACACAGTACTCCAGATGAGGCCTCACCAATGTCGAATAGAGGGGAACGATCACGTCCCTCGATCTGCTGGCAATGCCCCTACTTATACATCCCAAAATGCCATTGGCCTTCTTGGCAACAAGGGCACACTGTTGACTCATATCCAGCTTCTCGTCCACTGTAACCCCTAGATCCTTTTCTGCAGAACTGCTGCCGAGCCATTCGGTCCCTAGTCTGTAGCGGTGCATGGGGTTCTTCCGTCCTAAGTGCAGGACTCTACACTTGTCCTTGTTGAACCTCATCAGATTTCTTTTGGCCCAATCCTCTAATTTGTCTAGGTCCCTCTGTATCCTATCCCTACCCTCCAGCCTATCTACCTCTCCTCCCAGTTTAGTGTCACCTGCAAACTTGCTGAGGGTGCAATCCATACCATCCTCCAGATCATTTATGAAGATATTGAACAAAACCGGCCCGAGGACCGACCCTTGGGGCACTCCACTTGATATCGGCTGCCAACTAGACATGGAGCCATTGATCACTACCCGTTGAGCCCGACAATCTAGCCAATGTTCTATCCACCTTATAGTCCATTCATCCAGCCCATACTTCTTTAACTTGCTGGCAAGAATACTGAGCGAGACTGTGTCAAAAGCTTTGCTAAAGTCAAGGAATGATTCCATGATTCTATCCCTGCAATGGTGTAGACTATGGGGACACATTGCCCCGATCCTGGCCCTCCATGCAACATTCCCCCTATGCTAGGCCTTGTGAGGGGGCTGGCTACCCTACGTAGTGCCAGTGTTGGGGGAATTCTTCCCCACATGGCTAAGTGGTGTTTATAAGCAGCACACAGGAACGGGACACAAGGGCAGATCCCTCCCTTGGTTTTTCAAGTGCCAGGCAGAGCTTATTCCCAGGGATCAAAAAAGCTCCTGCACTGCAAACATCCAGGTGGAAAGGCTGAGCAAAATGGGGAGTGTTTTCTTTTGGGGGGGGGGTGTGTGTGTGGGCTGGGGAGTAAAAACCCTGTGACCAATCCAGCACTATGTTCTCGCTCTCTCTGTTCTCTGCGTGTCCCCAAGTCACTGAGAAAAAACAGCTTTTTTCTCTTGCTTTCCCAGTGGAGCAGCTACAGTTACAGGAGATGCAGCTGGAGGCCATCCTGAGCCAGGTATCATCAGCACAATCATCCGTCTAGCTTTGAAGGCAGGATCTTTATTCTCAGAGCCCAGGGGGGAAGCAGGGAGGGAGAGCTAAATTCTCCCCTCTCGGGGTTCTGCTGGCAGCTCTGACGGTTACAAACAAAATCACCCGTTGTCCTGGGAACCGAGTAAAAGTAAGTGCGAGCTTCGCTGAGTGGGAACCCCACCGCATCATTTCTACAGAGTCACTTTTCAAAGGATAGCTGCATCTTAAAGAGTATCAGATCCAAACAGCTCACAGAACCGATGTGGGGTGGGAATAGTGCATAAGCCCCTAGTGAACCAGGGGTTGTCATTCTATGGAGGACTGTTTTAATATGCTCTTCCCCCTCTTTTCCCCCGAATATGAATCGCCCCATTGGCTCATTCCTTTCCTCTCTTAGACACAATAATCCCACCCCCTACCCCTCACCTCCTTGCTTTATCTTTTTTTCTTTTCTTTTCTTTTGTTACTTGAGAAATAATTTTTGGAGGGAAGGGGGAAAAAAAGGAATCAGTTTTCTCTTTGGGGGATTAAGGCCCTTAGCATTCAAGCATCAAGCGCTGTAAACAGTGTCTTTTCTTCTGGTGCAGCTTGGAAAGACATGGGTCTCTGTTCTCCCTGAAAAGCCCTCACACTGAATGACCCACGGGCCCTGAATGAAGTGCCTCAATTAAAAGTTTCCCATTGATGCCGGCTGAATGAGACCTTGCTGGGGAATTCACCCGGGCTGAATGGCCCGGGACTTCATGAAATATTAAGGAGCCAATAGATTTCCCACAATATTTGTACACCTTCCTTTGTGCAGATTTTTCCCTCCATTGAACCAGAAACCGTTAACACATCCGCTCCTGACGTGACCCATTCTGCTGCTCATTAGAGGCCTTGGCAGGGTAGATTGGCCTGCCAGTGCCACCCCCGCCACCCCCGCCATCCCGTGTAGACAGATTCTCAGCCATTCATGGGAAGGCTGGCGAGGCTGGGGGGGTTGAGGGAGTGAGGAGGGGATTACATGAGTGATAATGGCCACCTGCTTACATTCATTCTCTGGAGAGGTCAAGCTTAACTACAAATCCTAAGAATAAAGGAAGGGCTGGAGAGAGATGGAGAAACCGATAGGAGAGAAGCAAGAGTGGAAGTCCCAAAGGCAATGCCCACTCATGCCTCGGCCCAGAACTGTCCACCAAGGAATTCTCCAGGTGCCTATTCCAAGAGCTGATGAGATGCCTTAGCAGATGATAAATACCTGATGTGCTGGATTTTTACCCCACCCCTGTGCTGGATTTTTACCTCCTCCACCCAAAAAAGACATTTTAGTGGCATCACCTCATGCTCTTTCTTGGTGGTCCCAGGAAGAAACCAGGGAAAGGTAGGGGGAGGGAGAACCCCACCTTGCATGCCCCTCCCCCCCCAGTCCCATCTTAAACACAACAGGGAAGCGTCTGTAAGTCCGGGGCTCCCTTCTCCTTGACAAAGGGCCTCGGGACAGCTCCAATTGTTAACTGGGCTGCAGCGGCAAGACTGTCCCCGCCCCCCATTAATGATGTTAATTAGAATCCTGCAGTGCAGCCTATTGGGGGGCTCCAGGCAAACTGGGAGTGGGACGTGAGGTGGGGGAATGGCTCTTTTCCGGAATAATTCACTCTTATTTAATCTCATTAAGAGGGGGGAAAAGAGGTTGCTCCAGGGAAGAAAGTAAGCTGTGTGTGGGAATGGATGCCAAGGGCTAACTAATAAAAATACCTAGTTCTTATATGGCACATTGCATCTATAGATCTCAGGGTCTTACAAAGGAGGTCAGTATCATTATCCCTATTTTACAGGTAGGGAAACTGAGGCACAGAGCGGCAAAGAGGCCGACACCAGGTCATCCAGGAGGCTAGAGAAAGAGCCAGGACCAGAGTACACCTCCTCTAAGTCCTGCACCCATGCTCAATCCATTAGGCCACACTGCCTCCCTCCTCCCCCATCAAACAAAGCGAATGCATCAGAGACCCTGGGATGGCTGCTCAACTCAGCAAGCGAGCAGGCTGCAGCCTGAGCGTCTAGATGCTGATTTCAGCAGAGTCCAGCTCCAGAGTTTGGGTTTGGGCCTGTTTCTCGGCCACATAGCTCCCTTTCTTTCCTCCCAGACCAGTGTGGCAATGGTCTTGTGACCTGACTGTTCACCTCTGAAGGATGGGATTGATCACAAGTGTTATAAATTAGTTGGTCTCTGCTGAGTCTGCCCAGGGGACATTAGCCCTTATCACAAAACCAAACGTAGGTCCAATTTGGTGTCTGCTTGGAAAAGGGCCAGAACTGGGCTCGCATGTGTGGCAGCAGAGGGGGATGCGAGTGGGTCCGGGGTACAACGGCAATCGGGGGGAAGTTAACACAGCACCTGCCCAATCACCAGTCCCTTGGGTCTTTCCGAATCACACAGAAAAGGAGAGACCATGGGCATAGCGGTTCTGAGCAATGGGAGGAGGCACATGCATGCTTACCTGGGGCCGGTGGGCATGAATGTCACAGCAGTGCCAGGCAGCGTTACAGAGTCAGGAGGTGACGGTTTGGTTGCACAGGGCAGGGTAGCAACCTCACGCAAGTGGTGGAGGAGTTCCTGTTAGCTCAGCCAGTCGGCTCGCTGCCCTGAGATGGTGTCACTCAGCTGGCCCATGCCTGCAAGAGGTCTGGGCATGAGATGGAAGAGCCTGTTACTTCAATCCCTTCTGGATGCCTTACCGCTAGTTGGCAGTGCAGACAAGGCAGTGTGTTGACCTTGGCATCATACCCTGGAGAAAAATGTTTGCGTGTCCTAGGTGCCTGGTAAGGTGCTTCGTGTCCCATTGGATTGAACCCTTCATTTACTGAGAGGCTGGAAATCACACTCACACCCCATATCATGTGACTAAGCACTTCATTTGCTATTATTACTGCCAAGCCTGGGACCCACTGGACTGGGCACTGTAGAAGCGCAGGGTACGTCTACACTGCAAAAAAAAGACCGATGGTGGCAAGTCTCAGAGCCCAGGTCAGCTCACGGGGCTTGCGCTATGGGGCTAAAGATAGCAGTGTAGACGTTCCCCCTCAGGCTGAAGACTGGGGTCTAAAACCCTAAAAAAGGGCGGGGGTTGGCGGGGGTGTCTCAAGGCTGAGCTCCAACCCGAGCAGGAATGTCCAGGCTGCTATTTTTAGCCCTGTTGCGTGAGCTTGAATCAGTGGCCCCAGGCTCTGAGACTCTCTGCCATGAGGTTTTCATTTTTTTGGTTTTGTTTGCAGTGTAGACGCACCCACAGTGGACACTGCTGTGTGTGGCATGAAGCCTGAGGACCGGAGAGAGGCTTTTCAGAAGGTGCTTGGTTAATGATCTGCAGGACTCTGCTGGCCCTTTAAAAAGAGGATCTGGAGGGGCAGGGTCCCAGCTAGCAACAATGGATGCACTAGACAGGTGGGCAGGCTATAGAATCTGGTCCCACGGCACGTGGCAGGCTCTGGGAATTCTCCTGCAGATGAATTCAGGAAGGAACATGTGGGAGGGACGGAGCAAGGCTTGTGGGTTAGAGCAGTGGACTGGGATTTTGGCCTCATTGGTTCTGTTCCTGGCTTTGCCGCTCACTCTCTGTGTGACATGGGGCAAGTCCTGTCCCCTTGCAGTGCCTCAGTTTCCCCATTTGTAGAACAGGGAGAATCGTGTTGACCGGCCTCAGCAAGAGCGAACCGCTCTGAGCTCTCCTGAGGAAAGCTGCTGAAAAAGAGCAAAGGGTAAATCCACAGAGAGCTGGGCGGGGTTTACTGGTCCCCTGGGCTCAGCCATTCAGGAGAGGCAGATATTTCCTGGGGCGGGGCGGGGGCAGCATTGGTGGCTGTGCTCAGTAAAACCCGGGGAGGGTGAAAAGTAAGGACGATCTTTGAATTTAGCCTCTGAGCCACACTGGGGCTGAGGAACCCACATCCTGGTATCCTCTGGAGCAGAAAATTTGCCATTCCTCCCCTCCACTGACCTGAAAACTGTTACCATGGTCCTGTGGCTCCTAGGTCACGGGCCCCATTGGCTGGGTGGCCACACCGCATTGTGTGACAGGCAATTAGCCACCTGTTCCCCTCCCCTAATCCCGCTGGGGGGGCGGGGGCAGTGCCTTCTGCAGAGTTAGTGCCACACAGGATAACGGGCCGGTTAACCTGGGGCTGGCATTGTCTGCAGGCCAGGAGGAAGTGGTTTTTAGTATGGGGAGAGGGAGTCCGGGTGTGTCAGAGCAGGACACCCAGAAGAGAGGGCCGAGAGGGCCCCCGAGTTTTCTGATTCTGATGTCAGGTGGGCTCAGCCAAACAACTCAGTGCAGGGTGCAGGACTGGTGGGCTGACACTGCAGAGAATACCGGATCCTCGGCTCATCCTAAATCCCCTTTGCACCACTTCAGAGGTCCAAATGAGACTAAACACTGTCTTAAGCGAGCACCTGCAGAGTTCTCTCAAATAGGGGGATCCTCGGCTGGCACAGGGCTGATGAGGCCAGCCCCTCTGGTCCTGACCTCCTGGAGCAGTGGGTTAAAAAAGTCAAGAAAAACAAATTACACTTTGGGATGGGACCAGAGTGATCTCTCCAGTCTTTGGATGTGCAGGGTCAGCTTGCCAGCTCAGCAAGGGAGACACAAACTGGGCTAGACACTGGGAGCTAGAAAGCCAGCACAAATGAATCCTGTCTATATTCATTACAACTGAGTCATGTCTCTCCCCTGCCATAGAGGACATTACAGGACCCAGATCTAGTCACAGGCATTCTCTCATTATATCCCACCAGTGCAAGAGGTCGTGCGAACTTGGTCTTCAGTCCCAGGCTGTGTGAAGCTCTCTCATTGCCCTCGTTCGGGATTCAGCTTGAGAGTTGGGTTCAACATCCCCTCCCAGCGTGAGAGGCAAAAGTGCCTTGAAACCACTGAGTTCCACTTGGTTTTGCATTGAGGCCAGGGGCAATGCTGAATGTCGTGGGACTTGGATGCAAGACCGTAAACTGGTGCCGGGACTTGATAGATAACATCACTCAGAATCAAGCTCAGGTTCCATCAAAACTTTTGTGAAATTCTGAGACCTTTTCAACTCAAGACAGGGGCCAGGTGCCAAGTCTGGCTCCAAGTACAAACTCTCCCCAAGTTCTGGGTGCTTGGGTCAGCACCTGAGTGGTGCCGGAAGTCCCCGAAACACTGGCACTTTGTGGCATGTTGCACCCCTTCTGGTACGCGCTTCCAGTCTGACGCTGTCTGGCACTTGTTTTTAGGACTCAGGCACTGGCTTGTTTCCAGGGTTTTGGTTTGGCCCAATACAGCAATAGAGGCCAAAATTGCAGAGGGAGATTTTTGCTTGTGAAGGTTTGGCCGAGCATTGTGTCTGTGACTGAGTGGGTGGGTTTACTGGGGCTGGAGATTCATGTTTCTCCCAGCCCCCACCTCCAGTCGTTTCTTATTTATCTTAGATGCTTTGTGTAAACCTTTGACCTGTTGCCCGGGTTTCCCCTCTCTGCCTGTTTGCACAGCTAGCCTGCCCACATAATCCCTGCAGAAGGGAAGGTTAAGCCTCCTCTGAACCACAGATCTGGAGTGGCTTCTGCAGCCCAAAGGTCAAATGGCAGCGAAAGGTGGATAGGGAAGGGGAGAAAAATATGTAGTTCCTTCATGATGCAAAACTGGATTAAGAATGTCCCCCTGAGCCAGAACTCAAGGGCCAGGGAGAACAGGGACTGTGCAGTCACAGCCCAGCCCAGAGATACAGACAGCGGTGCAGGCATCATCCTAAAAGGGAATTCCCTGCTGCCCTGCTCTCCCAAAGGAGTTATGGAGCTGTCCGTATGGGGAGCATATGTGATTCTTGCGTGAGGCTTGCACGCAATGTGCTGTGCACGTGTTTCAAATACACGCCTGAAATGGAGCCAAACTTAGAAAAAGAAATTGGCCAGTTTGATAAAACGTTAAAACGATGCCTCACTCTGGTGTGTGTTTCTTTATAACCTTACGCACTGTGGGAAGAGATGGGTGGGTCCCTGCCATGGAAGTGTTCTGTGACACTGGCAAGGAAGCTAGATCCCACTCGACTTCTGTGTTGTCCGGTCTGTGATCCGTTTGGCATATGCTCGTGTGTTCTTGTTGGATCTAAAATTGACCTGCTTGTCCCCTTGGGTCTCATTTAAAGCAGCACAACACAGGGAAACAGTGTGGCTAAGAGGAAGTGGCTGGGGATCTTGGCATCTATTCCTGAATCTGCCACCAACTTACCACCCGACTCTGTGCAAGCTACCGTTTCACTGTTTGCCTCAGTTTCCCCCTCCATAAAATGGGGATAATAATGCTGACTCACCTCACAAGGGGGTTGTGAGGCTTAAATCAAGAGCCGGCCTGGACACGGACTCCCAGTTCCATAAAACAAATTGAGGTTTTGGAAAAAATTTCATCCTGAATCGAGACAAAAATTTGAAACCTCAATGTTTTTTGAGGAAGTAGGAGTCTGTTTTATTTCAGTGGGAATGAGCAAGTGTTTTCAAAATGAAACATGCTCCCTTGGTTACCAGGTCTACTGGCAGGCCCCCCCACCCCGGTTGGCTACAGGGAGCTGGGGAGCTTGGAAACTGCGGAGGAGCTGGTTGGGAATTTTTGTGTTACATTTTTTTGGGTATGTCTACACTACGGAATAAGGTCGAATTTATAGAAGTCGTTTTTTTAGAAATCGGTTTTATATATTCGAGTGTGTGTGTCCCCACAGAAAATGCTCTAAGTGCATTAAGTGCATTAACTCGGCGGAGCGCTTCCACAGTACCGAGGCTAGAGTCGACTTCCGGAGCGTTGCACTGTGGGTAGCTATCCCACAGTTCCCGCAGTCTCCGCTGCCCATTGGAATTCTGGGTTGAGATCCCAATGCCTGATAGGGCTAAAACATTGTTGCGGGTGGTTCTGGGTACATATCGTCAGGCCCCCCTTCCCTCCCTCCCTCCCTCCGTGAAAGGAAGGGCAGACAATCGTTTCGCGCCTTTTTTCCTGAGTTACCTGTGCAGACGCCATACCACGGCAAGCATGGAGCCCGCTCAGGTAACCGTCACCCTATGTCTCCTGGGTGCTGGCAGACGCGGTACGGCTTTGCTACACAGTAGCAGCAACCCATTGCCTTCTGGCAGCAGACGGTGCAATACGACTGGTAGTCGTCCTCGTCGTGTCCGAGGTGCTCCTGGCCACGTCGGCTGGGAGCGCCTGGGCAGACATGGGCGCAGGGACTAAATTTGGAGTGACTTGACCAGGTCATTCTCTTTAGTCCTGCAGTCAGTCCTATTGAACCGTCTTATGGTGAGCAGGCAGGCAATACGGATTGCTAGCAGTCGTACTGTACCATCTTCTGCCGAGCAGCCATGAGATGTGGATGGCATGCAGTCCTTCTGCACCGTCTGCTGCCAGCCAAAGATGTAAAAGATAGATGGAGTGGATCAAAACAAGAAATAGACCAGACTTGTTTTGTACTCATTTGCTTCCCTCCCTCCCCTGTCTAGGGGACTCATTCCTCTAGGTCACACTGCAGTCACTCACAGAGAAGGTGCAGCGAGGTAAATCTAGCCATGTATCAATCAGAGGCCAGACTAACCTCCTTGTTCCAATAAGAACGATAACTTAGGTGCACCATTTCTTATTGGAACCCTCCGTGAAGTCCTGCCTGAAATACTCCTTGATGAAAAGCCACCCCCTTTGTTGATTTTAGCTCCCTGAAGCCAACCCTGTAAGCCGTGTCCTCAGTCGCCCCTCCCTGCGTCAGAGCAATGGCAAACAATCGTGCATCTGAGTTGAGAGTGCTGTCCAGAGCGGTCACAATGGAGCACTCTGGGATAGCTCCCAGAGGCCAATACCGTCGAATTGTGTCCACAGTACCCCAAATTCGAGCCAGCAAGGCCGATTTAAGCGCTAATCCACTTGTCAGGGGTGGAGTAAGGAAATCGATTTTAAGAGCCCTTTAAGTCGAAATAAAGGGCTTCATCGTGTGGACGGGTGCAGGTTTACATCGATTTAATGCTGCTAAATTCGACCTAAAGTCCTAGTGTAGACCAGGGCTAAGTCAGAAAATGCCAACTTGTCAAAACCAAAACTTTCCATGGGGAAGGGCTGGCTTCAATGAATGTCTCGTCTCAAAGACGTTGGGAAAAAAAAGTTTCAAAATTGTGAAAATATCCTGTTTTGACATTTTATAAACAAAAAGTTCAATGTTTCAGTCCAAAGCAACTTTTCACTTAGAATTGTAAGTTAATGTATAGCCAAAAAACAAGCAAAAAAAGTTTTTTAAAAAAATGAAATCTAGATGAAATTTGGAAATTATTGAAATGAAACTTTTCAATTGACCCAAACCAAATTTTTGGTTTGTGAACATTTTTGAGATTTTGACTTTCTGTCCCGATTTGGGACAGGAACATTTTTTGGAAATTTTTGCAAGATGGGAAAATGGTTTCCCGTCCAGCTCTTAGCCGAGGCTCCAAGGGCTTCCGGTTCCCAGCTCTACATTAGCCTACCTGGCTGGAAACTGTCTTGGTTTCCACAAAAGTTGAGTTGACACTTTCCTGGGATATGTTTAGATTTTGGCAAATTGGCCTTTTCCAACAGAAAAACCTTCTGTCTGAAAATTTCCAGCCAGCTCTACTTAAATAATGCAGTGCTTTGAGATCCTTAGGTGAAAAGGATAGAGAAATGCAAATTATAGAATCAGAGAAATGTTCAGCTGGAAGGGACCTCGAGAGGTCATCCAGTCCAGTCCCCTGTGTTGAGACAGGACCTAATAAACCTAGCCCATCCCTGACAGGTGTTTGTCCTTTAAAACGTCCAGTGATGGAGAGTCCACATCCTCCCTGGGAAGCCTATTCCAGAGCTTCACTACCCTGGGAGTTAAAGTTTTTCCTAATATTGATCTCCCTGGCTGCAGATTAAGCCCATTACTTCTTGTTCTACCTTTAGTGGATGTGGAGAACAATTAATCACTGTTTTACAACAGCCCTTAACATATCTGAAGGGTCCCCCCTGAGTCTTCTTTGCTCAAGACTAAACAGGTCCCCTTTTTTAACCTTTCCTCATCGGTGAGGTTTTATCAACCTTTTCTCATTTCTGCTGCTGTCCTCTGGACTCTCTCCAATCAATCCACATCTGTCCTAAAGGGTTGCACCAGACCTAGACACAGTGTCCACTGTGTGATGACACAGTGTCATCATCAGTCATTCTCACCCCTAATAAACTGCAACTGGCCTTGAAGTGCCTGTTATAAATTCTGCTCAATCCACCCCGATTAAACAAATAAATAGTCAAGGATAAGCGAGGAGATGGCAACAGTTCCATTTAGCCTTCACCTCTGCAGGCCATGACTCCAACATGACGTAGGTCACATGTGAACTGAGTCTGGTGGGCTCATCCTGCCTCCCACGGGGCGTTTCAGCCCAGTGCTCTGCCTCAGCTCAGGAAAGACTCAGGGCTGAGCCGCAGGCGATTTCCAGGGCACAGTTTGTTTGGAAGAAGGGTGAGTGTTGCGGGGAAGCCAGCATGATACCTTGTGTGGCAAGTCACTTGCGGTCACAGGCACCCACAAGTTACATAAAAAGGACCTGCGTAATCACATGTGGCAAACCTCAGGAAGGGAGGGAAACATGCCAATGCCTTCAGTGAGCATTCAGGATGGTTCCCAGCACATGCCAGACACGTGCTTAGAGACCCGGGATGCTCTTCCCCTGTATCGCTCCTAGCCGCTCTGTATAGTTCTGATTTAATGCCCGTGGGTTTGAAGGGCTTTTGTATCGAACCCCTCCGGTCTGAACAGCTGCTGAAAGTGACCAAACATCTTCCAACCAGATGGGAATCCTCTAGGGGGAGGGAGAGTGGGAAAGCAGCCACTGAAGATACAGGAACAGGCCAAAAAAGAAGGGGTGGGGACCCACGATGACATCAGTCTCTTAGGTGCAGCGGCTGTTTCTACAGCCCCAGTGAAAGTGCTCCCTTGGTTCCATCTGGTTTGGGGACAATCCTGGTTCTTATGGAAACACATGGCTGACATCTGGAGAAACAGGAAACGGCAACAAGCATCACCAGAGCAACAGTGTGTCCTTCCCGCTGGTCCCTCACTGGGAAAGCCACGGGATCTGCGGCTGGCGGCTCTGTGAATTCAAAGCACAAGACTGAGGCGACTAATGGATGGGCCGGGTTCAATGGAGAGGGATATCATTAATAAGTGCTACAGCCCCATTGTCCGCACTGTGCAGCCGACAATGCTGGTTAGCTCTGATGGACACTTCGATGACTCTGTGTCTTCAGGCGAGTCACTGAGTTGTTGGATCACAGCCAGTAGAAAAATATTCCCTATGAACCCACTCTCCTTTCCTTGGACAATAGCAGGGCTGCCCCGCATTGTGAAAGCCTGGGATCAGGGGCAATGGCGCAGCCTGGATCCTCCAGCACAGACTGCATTGCAGACCTCACGTCTCCAATTCCCCTGCAATGGGGTCAGACTCACGGTCAGCCAGCCCCTCGTGTGGTCATTTACCCTGGGTGTAAAACACTGTGATCCAGCACTGGTTGGGCAAGTGGTGAGGTGGGTCTTCTAATTTACAGTAAAACTCTGTTCATTTAGTTCCCTTCCACCCACCGCTTTGTCCCATCTGCCGCTCCCTGTCTGACACATGGACTGTCATCTCTGGGGCCAGGCCTGCCTTCTTTGTTGCTTGTCTGGACAGTGCCTGGCACCCAAAGAACTAGCTTTTTCTGGGGGTTCCTGGCTGTACCATTCTAAAGCAATAACAATCACAACCAAACCGAAATGGTTGCATATACACCCTCTTTGCACGGGGGTAAATAATGACACCAGCTAGAGCAACAGAGAATCGGGCCCATAATATTTATCACCCCCTCTCTGGATAGTCAGCTGAAAAGACAAGGAAGGAGGTTCTGTCTGGTGTTCTCCAAGCTTTTTGTACCTAGCACCAGACCTCCCTCCTTCCCTCCCAGTGTCTAATCTATGCTGCTCTGCAAACCTCAGTAACTCAGCTCCTCCGACCTCTCTGGGCTCTGTCGTTCTATTGCGTGATACAGCCCTGAGCGTCACACTGCTGCTCAGCTGGGACCAGATCCTGCAAGTGGCTCAGTCCTCACTCGGGGAAATTCCCATGCTGGTCCTTCAGGGTTACTCTGTCTATAACAGAACCAGAAGGATGACAAAGGCAGAGAGGAGACTTCACAAAAGAGCTAGCAGTAAATGCCACAGGAGAGAGGGAGGATGCTCCAGTGGTTAGGGTGCTTGCCTGGGGCTCTCAGGTTCAATCTTCTGCTTTGCAACAGACTTCCTGTGCAGCCTTGAGCCAGTCACTTTATCTCTCTGTTCCCTGATGTTAGCACTGCTCTGCCTCACAAGGAGGGTTTGAGGATACAGTCATTACAGATTGCTGGGCATTCAGATGCTGTGGGGATGGGGACCACCTAAATGCCTTCAGGAGAACCTGGGCCCTTGTTGTGGAGAGTAGCGTCCCCTCCCTTTACATCAAACTCCCCAAGGACAGGCAGGTTGTTCCAGAATTGTCCAAGAGGGGGGTGATTACACCTTCTCTGGAGCATCTGGTGTTGGCCATTGTTGGGGATGGGCTATGGGGCGAGGTCTGATCCAATGCAGCAAATCCAGTATGTGGGGGAGGTTTCGTTTTATGCAGTGAGAGTGCCCCACCAGAAGGCAGGGAGCCCTCAATGGGGAGAAAATAGCTCTCAAGGCAGGGGCTTTAATGGCACTTGAGACATGTGGCCTCTTGGGGCACCTACATGAAGGGAGGGGACTCAGCTTGACAAATCCCCTCCCCATTTGTTACCTCTGGTGGGACACTTTAACTGGGGCACTAATACATCTCAGTGTGGCCACTCTGCCCTCTGACACTTTCCATGACACTTTCTACTTTGTGTAGCTCGAAGCCACCCCTTTTGAGACAGGCAAGATGGGGAAAATCTCTCACCCGGTTCCAAGATGCTTCAGAGAGGCTTTGCACAGAAACTTAGCAGGCATTTCCCTCTAGTCTCCTCTGGACCGCCTCCACCCCTGGAACAACCGCTACAGTGCTCCACCTACTGGTGAGGTTTGGATTATTGTGTTGATGCAATACGGCTCTATAAAGTAGGACGAAGCAGATAGTATTATTTATAAGGCAATAGCACCTAGGAGCACCAGTCCTCCACCAGGACCCCATACAGAACAAAAAGCCGGCCCCTTCCCCAAAAGTGCGTACAACCCTGTACCCTGCCTTATAAATAACAATGCACAAGCTTTCAAGGTGGAAACATACCAAAACACGCCCTGTAACCGCGAGGCCTGCCCCTTTAAGGCCTTCAGGCAATGAGCTCCCTCCTAATCCCACCCTGCTACACCTGTGGAGGGGGTGGGATTTAAAAGGACCAAAGCCCCATCATTGAGGGCTGGGTGGGAAGCAGAGTGGATAAGCTGCTCTGAGATGAGGAGCTGGCTGACAGGCTATGGTCTGCCAGAGGCCTGGGGTAGGAGGCTAGACCTGACCAGGGTGTTTGGGTGGGTTGGTTCCCAGAAGCTGGTGATTAGTCAGTGAGACAGGCTATTGCTGCTGGGAACCCACCTGTAAGGAAGGAAGCTGAAGGCTGAGCCTGTGGGAGCTGGGGAACTTTTTTGCCCTGATGTTGTTTTCTGGACATGGACTAAGGCAGTGTCTCTCAACCAGGGGCATGTGTATCCCGGGGTATGCAGAGGTCTTTCTGGGGGTACAGCAACTCAGCTAGATGTTTGCCTAGTTTTACAACAG
Source organism: Lepidochelys olivacea (assembly GCF_965140295.1). NCBI lineage: Eukaryota > Metazoa > Chordata > Testudines > Cheloniidae > Lepidochelys > Lepidochelys olivacea. The sequence continues at coordinate 21,772,555 of NC_140428.1, forward strand.
GCTACCTAGAAAGCACTAGCGAAGTCAGGACAAACTACAATTTCATACAATGACTTGTTTATACGGCTCTATGTGCTATACCCTGAAATGGAAGTTCCACACTTATTCCAGTGGCTTTATTTGATAATTATATGGTGAATGTGAGCAATTGTTCAGTAACAGTGTGGCTGTGACACTTTTCTGTATTTTTAGGTCGGATTTTCCGAGCAAATAGTTTGTAAGTGAGGTGAAACTTGGGGTACACAAGACCAATCAGACTCCTGAAAGGGGGTACAGTCACCTGGAAAGGGGGAGAGCCATTGGACTAATGGACTCTGTTCTCCTGGAAGGGGCTGAATGCTTTACAGTGCCTTGACTGGAGAGTAGGCCGTGCTGCAATGCTGGGGCTTGCTATGAGGGCCCTGTTCCACGGTAATGAGTCCTGTAACACACCCCTTTGTCGCAAACACTCATGTCTTTATAGTCTTTATGTTTTGCATAAGACTTGTGGGAAATCAGAGGTGGAAATGACCTATCAAGTAATCCAGTCCATCTCCACAGTGCCCAAGGCAGGACTGAGCATAGAAGATGTCTAGAGACCTGGATTCTATTCCCAGATCTGCTGCTGACTCACTGGGGCTTTAGGCCAGTTACTTAACTGCTCTGAGCCTCGGTTACCCATTTATAAAAGGGAGAGGGGAATGTTACCTAGCTTTATAAAGCACTTTGACATCGGCAGGTGTCATTACTTAAATTGTAAATTCTTTGGACAGAGACTGTCTTTTGGTTCTGTGTTTGTACAGCGCCTAGCGCAATGAAGTCCTGGCCCCTCACTGGAGCTGCTAGACACTATCACAATACAAATCATCCTCATCGAATACAGCATTGGCTATGCAAACGCTAAGTGTCGCAGTACCAGTAGAAGCATATTTCCTAGTGCTTTGGCTTGAGGTACAGAACACTGCAGTCACTGCACGGATTATCTCCAATGGCAGAGTCTAATGGGATTCTCGGTTGGCTCTGACCTTGGACAAAAATACAGCATCACATCACAAAGCAGAGAGCACGTCTGTGAGCAGTGCGGGGGGACGATGTGAGAACAGTCAAGCTAAAACTGAACATGCTCTGCCCAGTTTGTCTGGTTCATTGACTTCATCAGTTTACCTTCTGCAGACATACGTCTCTCCTGATGCTTTAATAGACATTGCTGTGCTAATTGAGGATCCTTGTGTTTATTCCATATGCCAAGAGCAACTGTGTTCTCTCTGTCAGAATGGCTTTTGTTGTAGACTGAGAAAAAAACGAAAGTCCTGGATCTACTCTGGCAGAATTCCCCCAAATATTCTAACCAGTTTTTAGACCCATTCAGCCACAACCAGTTTTAAAACTAGATGGAGCCATAGCACAGACCAGGCTTCGGGTGGCCTGAATCTGTTTCAGAACCACCTTCAGGAGAGAGCATCTGGTGTGTGTCTCTGTTACAGTCTGCACCACGTGGAAACCTGGGTGTGTGTTGCCTGGCGGGCAGTGGGAGGCAGAGATCTGAACCACAAAATGTAAACAAAGTAAACATGGAAAAACAGAGTGGAGAATGAATGAAGATCCATTCCCTGTCTCGCTGCTATGTTTACCACCAAGGCCGCCCCTGAAAGGCGAGGGTCAGGCTCCTTTCCCCCACCTCCCCCCACACGCTCTGTTGAATGGGGGTCCGGAGCTACTGAGCTGACATACCTTTGACAGCCCAAAGCAAGGGGAGGGTGTTACCCTGAGATGAAGTGCTGGACAAGGAGGGAGTTAAAAGCAGCGAACTAGCTTGTGTTGTCCCTAATCCCAGGTTTGGCAGCTGGTCTCCCCAGTGGCACTATTGTGCACACAGGCAAGAACCACTGGTTCCTCCTTCTTAGGAAAGCTGGGCAAACCAAGCCACGGGGAACGCTGGCTTCTCCTGAGCTTTGGTTGGTTACATGCCGCAATAAAAGGCGAAGTGGCTCTTTGTAGGGCACATTCCCACATAGCCCTCGCCCCCGCAGTGACGGCAAATGAAATCATCACAGCCCTTCTTGTACCTTACATGCCTTTCATCCCAACACCCTAGGCACATGTAACAAACAACACACAAGCTACACTCGGGCTGCTCCGTCCACTTCTGGGGTGGAGTATGCAGGGGTTGAACGGCGTACAGCTACACTGTTCAACCGGTAGGGCCGGAGGAAAGCTCCAGCCCGCTGAAACCACAGTGGGAATTTAGGCAGAGGTAAATGCGGTTGGGAACCCTGCTTTCGCAATGCCGCTGAGAATCCCAACGGTTCGGTTTTACTTCTTACCCCAGAAACAGCACCTCCTACTCAGACCCCAGTTTAGTGCAGACTCGGAGCAGGGCACTGCGCTTGAATCACCGGAACTGACCCTGGGTTTCTCCTCTCGGGGTCTTTCCTTCGAATACTAGCCAGCCCCAGTCCTGCTCCACGGGGGAGAACATAGCCCAGGCTGGTATAGCAGGAGGCAGGTTTCCTACCTTTCGGCACAGTGTGTGAGGCACTATTGCCCTCTGCTGGCTGGAATAGGTTAGATCCATGTATTAGAACCGCTCTGTTCTCTTGCCCAGCTAGCAGACCTGGGTTTTGACCATCGTGTAGAAGCCTGCGTATTTGAAGAAGAAATCAGTTTATTCCCCATGCTATCTGTGTGCATTACGGCAGAAAACCATGGGGTCGGTGTATGTAGATGCCTATCAACCATTGCACCATCCTCTACAGCCTCTTGATTAGAGCTGGACGAGCTGGTTCTGAATCAAACTTGACCCAGTCGGGAATGATTCAGTCCAGCACAGTGTGAGCTGGGTCCGCTTGGGCAGTCAAAGGACTCAGGCCCGGCAGAGCTGTCAACCTCACTTGGCACGTAAACCTAGTCCACTGCAACGCAGGCGTCTAGGTCAGAATCAGAACTGGGGCTGCGGTCACCCTGCCCATGCTTAATCGCAGTGCATGCTTGGTGGGACACCACAGCATGGTCCCAAAGGCTGTGGTATGATACACCTGAACAAAGCTACGCTCTGGGAGGCAGCATGGGCCCTAGAGAAGGAGTGGGATTCAGAAGAGCTGGGCTCTGCCAGGGACCTTGGGCAAGTCACTTCCCCTCTCTGTGCCTCCATTTCCCCATCTATGAAACGGGGACAATGACCCTTATTCTCCTTGCTAAAACACTCTGAGCTCTACGGATGAAAGGTGCCATAGAACTATTACTGTGGCTGCCGCAGGCCTACGCGGTCAGGTACCATGCCTAAATCTGCAGAATATAGACTCCCCTGTCTTGTAGTGCCCCTGATGCTAAGACGTCTGCTCTGTCTGTGCATGCCAAGGCAGGGGGCTGCCCGCCGTGCCTACAGGCAGCACGGATCCAAACCCCTGCCTCTGTGGATTCCAGCTGAGCTCCAAAGCCTAGTGGACCAGAGCTGAGAGCTAAGTGAGGGCTTTTTGCTGAATTGTGAACTTGCCTTGCATCGCAGCTTCTAGCCACCAGGGGCCACTTGAAACTGCTCCACTGTCTGCTGCATCAGCAAAGAGCTCTGATTCCCAGGGGAGAGCACCTCGCTCAAGAGAAACACCCATGCCACTGCGCAGAAGGCAGGGGGCTCCTTCAAGGGGTATATCTCCGACGAAGCAGCCGGTGCTTTGGCCCACACGAGGTTGAACATGGTGTGGAGCTGTTGCCCTGCCTGATGTTTGCAGGCTAGTCTCCCTTGGAAAGAGTCTGGCTGCAAGAAATAGTCCCAATCTGCTTTTCCAGCCAATACAATGTTGCTGTTGGGACACAGGCAAGGTCTCTGTCAGTGCCGTCACTGCATGGCGGTATTAGTCACGACAGTGCAAACTGGCCTATATGTGGTTTCCCCCCCTAGGAACTGGATGGGAGCTGAGTCATTAAATCCTGCGCCACTCCTTTTAAACCTTGATTCACGCTGCCGGACAGTGAAGACCCCTCTGTCCAGAACACAGACAGCAGAGGCAAGGCTGTACAAGCTTTCCTGCACCCCTGGGTGCCTCTGCCCTGCAGGGATAGGCACTGAGGTGAGCAGATTGCGCAGCCTCTGTGCTCTGTTCAGTTTTTGGTTCCCTGCTGAGGCTCTCAAGGGAGCCAGCGCGGTAGCAATGCCCCTTGTGTTTTGGGCGGACCCTTGTCTATTAGCATCACTGCTGACACCTCTTTCACAGCCATCCGGTGGTGACCGGTTCTAGTCACCACTGACCTGAGCTAGATTTAAGTCAGCCAGCCCAAAAGAGCCAGTGATTTGGGAGCACAAGTCCCTTTGGCTTATGGTGTGACACATGCTCCTAAATCACCTAGGTGCTTTTTGGAAATCTCACCCCTAGACATGAGCTGGTGGAAGGATGGATCAGAAAAAAACCCAGCTGTAGTCAGTCCTCCAGGGTTAGTATCTATAACAAAGATGTAAAATAAGTTAGCAGCATCAGAAAGGGAATGGAAACCTGCAGCAAGGGCTTCGTCCCAGTCCTAGGATCAGCGAGCCCTCCTTCTAAAGACCTTCTCCCTCCTCTGTTTCCAAAGAACCCCCTTCTGTAGCCTTCCTCACAGAACCTGTGCAAGACCGCTGGACAGGTATTCACCCCTTAATCACCAGGACCTGTTCACACCTTCGCACCCTGTCAAAGCTTCCCTACAGCTTCTCCGATTACAAATCCAATGAGAGAGGCTGCGCTTTTGCTTTGCATGTTTAGGGGATAGTCTGGCAATTAGCCATGCAGCAGGTATGGGACTTCCCTTTGGTTTAATCAGCTGCGAGCTGGGTAGATGTACCCTGAAAGCCCATAAACATTTTGGTTTCATGCCTGGGGAAGGCTGGAGGGGCAAGAAGGGGGCTTGTGCACCAGAATAAACATTTCAGCAGCATCACTTAGACAGCAATGGCCATTGTCAGAAATCAACTGCTTGACAGGCTGCAGGTTCAGCTCTTGGCAGTGGGACAGATTCATTACTCTAATTGGAAAGGCAAATTGCCCCAGGTCCTGGGAGCTTTAATTAATTAGCAAAGGGATGCTTTGTAATGATTCTGTATTCTGATCATGCAGTTGACTCGACCAACCTAGAGAGAGGATCACCCGAATGTACTGGGAACCGCAGATGGGGCAGCCACACCCCCTTGCTGTGGTAGTAAAGGTGAGGCCAGAAAGAAGGGGCTGTGGCTGGGGCATATATAGACCAGGCTGACTCTTGGCTGTGTTTCCCGCTCCTTATGGGTGTTGCAGCAAGATGTAAGTTAGAGCAGCCGTCAAGCTGCTCTACCATGGCACAATAGGACCTGCCTACCCAGAGCAGCATCTGGATCAGGGCAGTGCAAAAATGAAGACTCTGTCATTTTTAATCCCCAGCCCAGACTCTCACTCTGTGCAGTTGAGCCCTAGCTCAGAATCTGGCCCTAACACACCACTTAGAGATATAAGACCTAGAAGCTTCAGTAATACCCTCTGCATTGTCTTCTGAACTGGCTGGACATGACCAAGACTCCCTGAAATGTCCTTTCCCAGCATCCACCAGTTCTCAGTAAAAACTCCCAGGCTGTCCGTGTCTCAGGCATTTCAAAGCCCCGATGCGGGATCTACGCAGGACGTGACCAAGAAATCCCGAGCCCTGGGTGGGGAGGAAGTGGATTAACCCCTTCCGTGCTGACATGTGCCCGAGACACACACCCCTTTAGAAACACACAGAGTACGGCGATGTGAAGCCGTCCCTTCTCTTTCCCAGTAGTGGCACCTGAAAAGCCCTTTGCCACAGTCCATGCTGGGGCTTAAGGGAGTGAAGTCTGTACCAGAGCGTGACACAGACGACAGATTCGTCTTAGTCTGAACCATAGAATATCAGGGTTAGAAAGGACCTCAGGAGGTCATCTAGTCCAACCCCCCGGCTCAAAGCAGGACCAATCCCCAATTTTTGCCCCAGATCCCTAAATGGCCCCCTCAAGGATTGAACTCAGAACCCTGGGTTTAGCAGGCCAATGCTCAAACCACTGAGCTATCCCTCCCCCCATCCCCTAGAAGAATCCAGTAGCTATGACATCATTTCCAGCCTGCGTGTTAACCCCTAATCATAATATCCTGGCCCTGGCCTGTAAGAAATCAGCATTTGCCTATGGTTACTACCCAGAGGTACCTGAGAAAACACCGTTTTCTGGTATGCTGAGTGTGGACAGCAGCTGCAGTAAGGTGGTATTGTCAACATTTGCCGTAGCTGGCAGCTCTAGCAGTCTTGGTCACCAAGGAGATCTTAAAGGGTTTTAGATGCCGGGAGCCTCCCACCATCTCTGTGAGCTAGGGGGAGATCCTTATCCCCATTTTACAGATGGGAGACTGAGGCACAGAGCAGAGAAGTGAATTGCTAATTGGGTTTCAGGCTTAGTTATAGTGTTTTGCCCGGCTTCACTTTTCTCCCAAGATAGGGGTGATATGACTGAATAACCAGTCTGAGAACAAGTTAGCAGCCTGCCCCCTCCAGCCAGGCTTCCATTGTTGATGATTATGGGTTACTGGAGAACTGCAAACCAGATCCTTTCCAATAAAGACACACTTGGTCCTCTACCCAGCCCATAAAACTACTGATCCTGCTTCCGATAAAGTCAATAGCAAAGTGCCCATTGATTTCCATGAGAGCAGGCCAGGGACCCATCAGAATCAAGACTCTCCTTTGGAAACTATGGGAGGGTTCATTGACTCCAAGAAGTTGCTATTTAATAGTGCCCCACCCTCCAGCTCGCTAACCAGCTATTGAGAACTTGTTCAGAAGAAGCAATGAATCTGGCTTGTATTTCATTGGCTGCATATGTTGTCACCTGGTATCCTGCCGGGTGGGAAGTTGTACGGGTGGAGCTTTGGGGGCAGGTTTCATCAGCAACCAAGAACTAAATTAACTTCTGTCAGTGAGTGCAGTTGTGCCTTTTGAATTCACCTTGGGCCTGCTGGACACATACTCCAAACCCAACCCCACCAGGACCTACCTGGCCTGTTGCCACAACCCTACTCCTCCCCACAGTCCCAGTTCCTTGGCAATCGCTGACCAGCTGCTTGCTGCTCTTTGGCCAATGGATTCCATTGCAGTGAATTCCTGTAACCAAAAAGAAATAACTGCTGTCCTGCACCCACCAATACTAAACCCAGTGAAGCCTCGTGACCATGCAGTGCACTGCAGAAAGTCTTTGTAACAGACCACTGGCCCTTTACGGCTCTGGCCTAGCTCAGTATTCCTGTTACATGGTCTTAGGCCGTTTAAATAGGCCAGGTGTTCTGGAGGGATGGCATTCCCGGGTGGGGGCATATGATTGAGAGTGAAGCCTGCTGGGAGAGGAAGCAGGATATAAAGGATAAGCCATTTCCTCAGCAAAGTGGGAGTTACAGGGATAAGTAATAGCTGGATGAAAGACATTTCTGGTGTCTGAGGAAGCTTCAGAGTAAGGTGTGGAAAGGAGGCGGTTTCCTGTGCACGTATTGGGACAGAGTCTCTATATTAACAGAACCTTCCCTCCTGGGATCTGTTTTATTTTGTATCTCCAGTTGTGCTAAGCAGGTGAACTGAGGCTAAGTAGCTTTCCTACAATCTTCCCCTTTCTCCTTAGGCTTCTTGGATGCCATCAAGTCAGGGCATTAGTTACTTGACTGGTCTCTTCTCTGGGATCCTTGTTTCTTCCTTGGTGAAATAGCAATATGATGGCAGGTCAGTATCTCCATCCGTGTGAGTAATATCTATCTACTGCTTCTTGGCATTGTTTTTGTGCTCCTCTTGCTAAAGTTTATTGCATTTCATTTCATAGAATCCTTAAAGCTGCCAGAGTCTCAAGCCAGCCTTTTACTTTAGCCATATTAATTCTCCTGTGTCAGGCTTGCCTTGTTGGTTTAATTGCACATTCTTTTTCTGCCTCCCTTCTGCAAATTCAGCCTCAATTTTTCTTCCAGTTTTTCAGGGATGCAGGGCGGGGCTGGAACCATTTTTATATTGGAGGTGCTGAGAGCCATTGAACCAGACTGTAAACCCTGCATATGATGGAAACCATTTCAAGCCAGAGGGTGCTGCAGCACCCCTTGTTCCAGCACCAATGGGGGGAATGACTATGCCATTGGCTGACCCAAGGAAAGCACTTATTAAAACCCACCTCCTCTGAAAGAGGAGTCAGATCTTCCCAGGGACCAGTCTTCTGCCATTCTCCCTAGCAAAGAAAACGTGAAATATCCTAACAGAGATGAAAAAACTTTGCACTGAGAGATCTTTTTCTAGGCTTGCCCAGACAGGGCGAAACTCATGCCAAGACCTCTGTCAGCAGACCCCAATATGAGAGGAGCAGGTCTGCTTTTTCATAGAATCATAGAAGATTAGGGTTGGAAGAGACCTCAGGAGGTCATCTAGTCCAACTCACTGCTCAAAGGAGAACCAACTCCAACTAAATCATCCCAGCCAGGACTTGGTCAAGCCGGGCCTTAAAAACCTCTAAGAGGTTTCCTATGCCAATTCATTATTTCTGGCTGTTGTAGGCAAGAAACATAACGTTTTCTTTCTGACCTCTGGGTCCAAGACCAGTGCTGGGCAAAGTTTAGTCTCCAAGTGTAGGGTAGGGTGTGAGAGAGTGCACCATTCTGACCCCTCTTCTTACCCTTGACCTCCGCTTCAGTTCTGACATGGCTTCAACAACTGATGGCTCACACTCTGCTAGAGTTGGAGATGACCACTTCTTGGGCCTGGAAAGCTGGTGGGTTCCAAGCTGCTTTTGAATGGTGTAATGTGTTGGTTTCAAGATATAGGAGCTTGTTCAAGAGCGGCTACTAAAAGCATGCCAGAATTGAAGTGGAATGGGGAGAAGTACCACAGAAACTAGGGTGATGTGATTTTTAAGGTTTGTGATCTAGTGGGCTGAATTCTGCTCTGACCAGACACTTCAAAACATGGCCTCTGGTTTCTAATGCTTGGGGTCAGTTCTTGGCCATACACTATTTAACACTTTTTTGACAATGACCTGGAAGAAAACACAAAATCATCACTCATCAAGTTCGCAGATGACCCAAAAATCGAGGGAGGGGTAAATAACGAAGAGGGCAGGTTACTGATTGGTACAGTGATCTGGATCACTTGGTAAGCTGGGCCCAGGCAAACAGGGTGCCTTTTGATAAGGCCACATGTAAAGTCGTACATCTACAAACAGAGAATGTAGACAATTCTTTGAGGACTCTATCTTGGGAAGCAGTGACTCAGAAAAGGACTTGGGGCATCATGGTGGATAATCAGCTGAACATGAGCTTCCAGTTCAATGCTGTGGCCAAAAGGGTTGATGCAAGCCTTAGATTAACAAACATGGGACTACTGAGAAGGAGACTATATGGCATTGGTGCCTCAGTTTCCCCATCTATGAAATGGGGACAATGACCCTTATTCTCCTTGTTTAGTCTCAAGCATCCTAGAGACTGCTGCTAGAATACTGTGTCAAGTTCTGCTGCTCAGCGTTCAAGCAGGATGTTGATAAATTGGAGCAGGCTCAGAGAAGAGCCACGAGAATGATTAAAGGCGTGGAAAAGATGCCTGGTTGTGATAAACCCAAGGAGCTCAATCTGTTTAGCTTAACCAGGAGAAGGTTCGGCGGTGACTTGATCACAGTCCTTATGTATCTACCTGGGGAACAGAAAAATGTTATAATAGAGGGCTCTTCAATCTAGCAGACGCAAATATAACAAGATCCAAAGGCTGGAGACTGAAGCTAGGCAAATTCGAACTGGAAATAAGTCACACATTTTTAACCGTGAGGGCAATTAACGATTAGAACAATTTATGGAGGGTGGTTGTGCATTTTCCATCGCTAACCATTTTTTAATCAGGATTGGATCCCTTCCTAAAAGAGATGTTCTAGTTCAAACAAGAATTAATTAAGGGAAGTCCTATGGCCTGTGTTATAGAGGAGGTCAGACGAGAGGATCACATTGGTCCCTTCTGGCCTTAAATCTATGAATAAGGATCAGTGCTCAAAGTGGGGTGAAAAGGGCAGACAAATGTGCCTCAGCCTATAGCCTGTCTGAAGAGGGTGTTAAAGTTAGCGAATGAAGGGAAGAGCAACATGAGCCAATGAAACTGGAAAACCTTCCCAGCCCTACCCTGGCCCTCTCTGGGCAGGGCACCGTTCCTTCACACTACCTCCTGGGCTGTGTGATTCACTGAGGTTCCAATTCAGAAAAATACTGCAGTGTGTGTCTTAAGCATATTCTTAAGTGCTTGGAATAGGGGTGGGCTGCTGAATTGGGGCCTAAAATATGGGGAAATAATAATAATTTAAAAAAAATAGGGCAAGAAAGACTTGGTGCCTCTTTGTGTCCTAGGTGTGTGTGTCTGACCTGCATCAGGGGGTGTACGGAGGTCTGTAGTCAGTCATGCATGTTTGACTACAGCTATGGTTTTCAGAGTTCATCATTTTTAAGATCTTAACCGAGATTGGTTTGCCTTGTATATGGCCTGCCTCCTCAGTGAGGATTATGTGTCTAAACATGTCTGGAGCTCTGGGAGCAGCTGTTTTTGAGCTGCTGACAAAGAAACCTTTATGAACACAGAAAAATGAGGATTTTTTTTTTTAACAGCCGTGTAACTGGGAAACTGCTTGACTTAAAAAACATAATATATATTTCCCTTGGGATCCGCGAGTATGCTTGATTCTCCACTGCCTTACACCTGTGCACAAAGGAAGTGCAACACTACTAGATCCGGGGGAGGACGGGGACAGGACTGGGGACAGACCATTTTGTACCAGCCCTGCACTGGTGTAAATGACAGGGGGGAGCATGGCCTTATAAATTGTAATGGACAGAGTTCATTCCTAGTATGTCTCCATTGACTTTGTGGATGAATTTAGCCACTTCTGCCCTTCTGCCTATGGTGATGAGAATCATTTCAGAGAGCCCCACCACTCTGAATGTTGCATCATCTGTGTCGCGAGGTTCTGCTCTCCGAGAGCTAAAGATGCGAATCCTGCAGAGGCTGCAAGACGTGGTGTATTATGGGCGGGGGGAGGAGGAGGGGCGGCTCTGGCGCAGTCAATCCTCATTTTCTTAAAACAATTTCACAAATGAACCTTCTTGGAGCCAGGGACAGACAGCGAGAGCCTGAGTCAGATGGGCCTAATGGACAGGGAGTAAATTCACTGGAGCAATTCGTTTAATTGAAAGGGGCTGCCGAAGGGTGCCAAGAAGTGTGGGAATGCGCTTTCCCCTGACAGGCCCGAAGTAGACAGCATAATATATGGAGTCTTGGCTCCCCGAGCCCTGTTGCACTTACAGCGATGTGTTCGGCTCCTTGGCGCTCTGCCCACTCCCTGCGGTAAAATGAGACATTCCTAACTGGGCAGCCACACCTCGCCTCGACTCCCCGCTCCCTCTGTGTCCTGCAGGGGGAGCCCATGTGCACACCTGCTACAAAATGGCACTCACCCCCCCCCAACTCCCCCCCACCCCGCCTGCTAGAGGCAGTCAGCTGCAACATCCAGCTTCTAAAGCCTCCAGCTGGTGGGTGGTCTCCAGGGTGAGAGTCCTGGGGGCCAAGATTGGATGTCTTTGGTGGAGGGCCCTCTGCTGGGGAACTCCCTGCTACTGGAGATCAGGATGAGCCTCTGGCCAGGCCTACTCTGAAATTGAGGGGCGTGAGTGCAGCAAATGTAGACCTACCTAAACTACTTTAATCTGGATCATACCTCCTGGTTGCTGTGTAGACATACACTGTATCTGGCCGTGTTTAGGACATATTGCAAGACTACATCTCTTTGTGCAGCTACCCTCGCACCTACACTAACAGAGCTATAGGGTTCTCCAGCAATGTTCTCCTGGGAGCAATGTGAACCGCTAAAAACAGGGAGGGTGCAAGAATTTAGTTCTTAGTTGGGATGGGATCCAGTGTGGCTTTGAGAGACCAGGGAACTGGAGGATGAGGTGGGGTAGAACAGTAGGTTAGTGCACTGGCTTTTCAGTTCTGGAGTCTTAGGGCTTGTCTACACAGTTAATCCCTGATTAACTCCTGGTGTGGACGTTCTGATTCCAGAATAAACATGGGATTAAGTTAATTTGGGATGAGGAACTTTTATTATTAATATTATTTGTATTATTGTAGTGCCTAGGCTGTGTCATAGACCAGGACCCCATGGTCTTGGCGTGGTTATTCCAGAATTAGAGTGTCAACACGTGGAGTTAGCCAGGAGTAGTTAAATTCACTTTCAATTCATACCCTACCTTATTTCAGATTAACTTTTGTGTGTAGACATGCCTTTCAGCTTCACTCTTGGCTTGTGTCATGGTTGAAATGAGTTTGGTGTCTCAACCAGCTACTCCTAAATGGATATCTGGCCACACCATTCAACCACTACATAACCCTTAACTAGATGGATGCCGCCGGTTGGCAGAGACCCAAACTGAGATGCGTGGGGCCTGATTCACCACAGTAGCAGAGGGGATGCACTCTGCACCCAAGTGGGCATTTCACCTTGGAGTGGAGTGCGGGGGCCAGGCAGTGTTTGCCCAGATGTAGCTTGTGAGGAGGACTTCACTTTCTTGGCCCTGGCCATTAACTCTTGGGATTGTGGTGGCTCCCTGTACGGAGCAGCTTTGGGATATTTTGGCAATGAAGGCAGCTATCCTTCCCACACATTCCTGAGCAGCACATTCATAGCTGATGCTAGATTTCAGGGGTGATGCCCTGGACCGTTGATCTAAGAGTGGTCAGATTCCACATGGCTGACTGTAGGCAGGGCGAGTTTCCAGCATGCTGTGACTGGAGGTGATGGATACAGGAAACAGTCCAGATGTATCCCCTTTGTGGGGTTTGCCTCTATTATTTGTCTAAGAATCCAGAAAAACCACAGCCTCGGCCAAAGCTTTCTCCCTAAGCTTGGTTGTTCCCTAGAGTTTTCCCTGCTGAAGATTTTCTCCTAGCCTCTTGCTCCCTCTGCCTCAGAGAGTGGCTGCCCTTAGTCTCTTAGATTGGAGCTAACTGGACACACCTGTTCTAGACACAGGGTGATTCAGCAAAATGCTTCTGCATCTCTATGCAAAGTTGAACCTCTGACATCAAGAGGCTGTGACAGAAGAACCCTGTTGTAAATGCAGTCAGTCCGCCATAAAAACAGGCTACGCCAGCCCCAGTGAGTCTGGAACCTCTGTGGAAAGCGAAAACCCCATTTTGGTTGGAAAACTGACACCCAAAAGAGAAAGGGCTAAGGGCTCCTAGGAATTATAATTTTTGGTTACTCTCTAAGGTGCCACAAGTCCTCCTTTTCTTTTTGCGAATACAGACTAACAGGGCTGCTACTCTGAAACACAAATAAGGTTCTGTGAGGATGAATACTTCCTGGTGCAATGTTTCCTGTTCACCAGGAGATGGCACTGTACCTCCCATCAAGTATAGGCTGGGGTCTATAGCAGGTCCAGAAATGCATTGCTATTACCAGCAGGAGAGTGAGTTTGTGTGTGTATGGCGGTGGGGGGGATGTGAGAAAACCTGGATTTGTGCAGGAAATAGCCCAACTTGATTGTCATGCACATTGTGTAAAGAGTTGTCACTTTGGATGGGCTATCACCAGCAGGAGAGTGAATTTGTGGGGGGGGGTGGGGGGTGAGAAAACCTGGATTTGTGCTGGAAATGGCCCACCTGATGATCACTTTAGATAAGCTATTACCAGCAGGACAGTGGGGTGGGAGGAGGTATTGCTTCATATTCTCTGTGTATATATAAAGTCTGCTGCAGTTTCCACGGTATGCATCCGATGAAGTGAGCTGTAGCTCACGAAAGCTCATGCTCAAATAAATTGGTTAGTCTCTAAGGTGCCACAAGTACTCCTTTTCTTTTTGCTCTAGAACAGTGGTTCTCAACCAGGGGTATGTGCACCCCTGGGAATATGCAGAGGTCTTCCGGAGGATACATCCACTCCTTTAGATATTTGCCTACATTTACCACAGGCGACATAAAAAGCCCTAGCAAAGTCAGTACAAACTACAATTTCATACACTGACTTGTTTATACGGCTCTATATACTATACACTGAAGTGTAAGTACAATATTTATGTTCCACTTGATTGATTTTATAATATGGTAAAAATGAGAGGGGGGCAATTTTTCAGTAACAGTGCGGCTGTGACACTTTTTTGTATTTTTATGTCTGATTTTGTAAGCAAGTAGTTTTTAAGTGAGGTGAAACATGGGGGTACGCAGGACAAATCAGACTCCTGAAAGGGGTACCGTAGCCTGGAAAGATTGCGAACCACTGCTCTAGAAGAGGAAGTCTCTGCTGGAACTGTCCCTGGCTATTTCAACTGGTGAGGTGCCGCTGGCAAAGCAGGGCAGGTGTACAGTGTAGGTGTTTTCCCCCCTTAGAGCTGTTTGTTTAAAACCGTAGATTGTAAAAGACACAGGGCACAACGCTAGATCGGGTTTTGCAATACACACAATCCTCAATTATCCTAATGGGCTGGGGATGAGGAATAACCTTAGGTAATGGGCTTTCCGCGAACCCAGCGACTTGCTAAATAGGTAACATGTGCCAGGGGACATGACCGTGCTGCAGACAGTGCAGGCTCCATTCGCTCAAATCCTCTGCTATCTTCTGGAGAAATGGCACTATTCCAGTCCCTGGGCCTGGCTGCAGCTGAGAACTAGGCCCCTCGACACTGCGCTGGTAACCAACCGTTCGCTGCCCCTTTGCACCCAGTGAGCGGTAATGCTTTAAGCCAAGGGGGGAAGACATCCGGTCTCCAGCGGATTTTTATCAGTGATGTCTTTAATCACCACGGCTCTTTGAGCCTCACAATGCTGGTCTCCTTTAGTGTTTTGAGGGCTCCTTTCCTCCTAGCAGCTGGAACAGGGTGTGGTGGGGAAGGATGGCCTAGTGGGTAAGGAGCCAGGCTAGCACTAAGGTGAGCCGAGTTCAGTTCCCTGCCCTAGTACAAATTTTCCTGCATCACCTTGGGCAAGTCACTGAACCTCTTTGTTGCCCATTTATAACAAGCTTTAAACCCATCCGCGTGTAAATGGGGCTGGCAGAGAAGTTCCACCTCCCAGGGCTGAGGGGCTCAGATATTGCAGTAGCAGGGCCATCCAATTGCTTTAGATAGACTGGGATTCAGATCATTCCAAACAATTTTATTGGCACGATTAAACCCAGGGTGCAATAGGACTTAGGCACCTAAACACCTTTGAGGGTCTGGCCCTGGGCCTCTGAGAGAGGGGAGGGCTGGCCTGGAGGGGTGGCAGTTTGTCTCTACAGCTCAGCCCCAGCGCAGCGGCAGGCAGCTGGATCGCCTGGTGCTGACTCGGTCCTTTCTCCCAGGGTTTTTCCCCCCCTCATCACTTTCTGAGGCAAATGGACTTTAGATTTGGATTGAAACCTCTGCAGTGGATGCTGCAGACAGAAGCCACAGAAAAAGGATCGTTCCCCAGAGAGCTCAGTGGGGGCCTCTCTCCAGCCAGCTGATGGGTTCCGGGAGGCCATTTATCTTTCCTGCCACTCAGTTCCTCCTTGGCCAAATTACTGGATTAAATTAGACCACCTGCAGGGAGGGCAGGTGGTTAGAGCAAGAGAAAACAGCTGGACTCCTCAGAGCTTGCTTGGGGTGTATGGAATCCCCAGAGAGGCGGCATCCATTTTGATTTGAACTGGTCTTCAGTGCGTTTGATCCGGTTTACTTCCCTCACTGGGATGGATAACGCTCACATGTTGCCTCATCTATTGCAGGCTAAAGGGGGTATTTTGCTTCTGCAAGACAATGCAATCCAGGTGCAAACTTGCTTTTATTCAAGAGCTGTCCTGACCATTTTACTTGGAGTGAGAATTCCTAGGAACAATTTCTCATTACATTGGGGCCCTATCCCCTACGGCAGGAGACACGGAGCAGCCTCAGAAACGGGTCTCCTGCTCTCCCTCATCAGATCCTGACACCTCCTAGGTGTCATAGGGCGCTGTCCAGGTTTGTCCAGAGAACTCCCATGGTTTTGCATGTGGCCTGACCACCTCCTGATCCCAGGCGCAGGTGAGACAAGTGATGGGGGAAATCCCAGATAACGGATTTGGACAAGTGTCACACTGCAGTGGCAAATATTCATCCTGGTTGCATCAGCTGAAAACTAGCCTGATCCTCTCTAGTTTAACTATCAAATTTGGCTGCTAGCCCTAAGTCCTGGGCAAGAGACTGTGAGGCTAGGTCCCTGGTTCAGATCCAGCTCAGGAAGGAGTGAGAATTGTTACCAGCTGGGTGAATTAAGTTAAGTGGGTCTCAGCCCAGTTCCCAGGAGACGTGTATCCATGCCACAAGCAAACCCACCATTGCAACTGGCCAGCTCAGCAGAAGCCAAGGATTAAAATGGATTACTCCTTCATCCTGAGACGAGACTGGAGACACATTGGTTTGTGCTGGTGGAAACAATCGCTCTGCCACTGTCCTTGTTCCGTGGCTACGAGGGGGACTTCAGTCTTTAGGGCTGGCTATTGAGGACCTTCTCCTGACTGGCATGAAAATCATTCCAGAAATTGACCTGCTGGTTTCAACATTCCACATACAGCTACAGGAGGCCTCTAGCTACGAACACCCGCAGAATCTAGTTTATTTGGCTGCACGTGAGCTGCAGCACTGAGCAAAGGAGCTTCGGTGTAAGCACCTCGACATTTGCTGCGCATGTGGTGGGTGGCGTTTTTTGGGTTTTGTAATAGCTCGATTGTTTCTCTGTCCCGGCCCCCACACAGCAGAATTAGGACATAAATGGAGGGGCCAGCAGGTGACACTAAGATAGTTTGTTCATTTCACTTATTAATTGTTCCTTATGATATTTCCCAGCACTGGTTCCCTCTTGCCTGGTGCAAGTAACATCCCCTGTCTGGTAACTCACCCAAGGCCAGGGCCTGCATTAGGGACAGCGCTGATAAGGGAAGGGATGAGGAATCCTGACAATGCAGCTACCCTGTGCACTAGCCTGGGCAGCTGGCATAGCCCCCAGGTGGCTGACTAATGCTTAGGGGTGGGGCTCTCTAATGGCTTGGGTGTGACAATGCAGAGCTTGAAGCTCAAGGCTGAATGATTTTGAACCTCCTGGGACTTGCAATGATCTCTAAGGTGCCACAAGTCCTCCTTTTCTTTTTGCGAATACAGACTAACACGGCTGCTACTCTGAAACCTGAAATATACTTTATTACTCCATATCTATATTGCGGTGGTGCCCAGAGGCTCCAATCAGGACAAGAGACCCTTCGTAAGACCTTGTCGAAACACGCAATTGCACTGAATTCACTAAAAAGGTGACTTTTTTTAAATACCAACCAATGTAGTTAGACTGGTGCAGCGTTTGTGTGTTCCTGTGCTCATGGCACATGCTAAAATAGAACCAGTTTCAAAAGAACCTGCAAACAGAGTCCAAGGCTTTACCCTACCTTGACGCCAAGTGCCACAACGATATTTGAAGAATGTCACGTCAGCTTATTTTCTGGTATTTTTCCGTATTCCATGTGTGTTGCCCTGCTGCAGTTTTGTCAGACAAACCATAAAGAACGCGCGCTGGCTATGAGTGGAAATATACAAAGACTCAGTGTGGAACAGGAGAAGAGCCGTGTCAGGATGAAGGATGGGTCTGTGCCACTGGGACAGCGTGCTGCCTTGGGCATTTCTTCTCATAGCCAGGAATCCAAGGCGCGCCTCACTTCTTCCATGGACAAAAGCAGTGAAGCCTGGAGGTGCCAGCTGCCTCTGGGCTCCCACAGGCCACCGCCAGCTCCATCCAGGGACTGCAGACACCGTATTTGATGGAGAAACCTGCTGACCCAAGTCTTCAGTGGTTTGAGCCTGCTAAACCCAGGGTTGTGAGTTCAATCCTTGAGGGGGCCATTTAGGGATCGGGGGCAAAAATTGGGGATTGGTCCTGCTTTGAGCAGGGGGTTGGACTAGATGACCTCCTGAGGTCCCTTCCAACCCTGATATTCTATGATTCTATGTTGGAGAATCACAAAGCGTGCTCAGCGAAAGGCCCTCTCCAGGGGGTAGGCTGCAGTAACTCTTGGATAACTGGCTGGGAAGAAGGGGGCAGTGTCAGATTAGGTTCTGGCCTAGTTAGTAATAATAGTTTACATGTCTCTAGCATCATCCATCCAAGGGACCAGTGAATTTTGCCTCCGAATCCATCCCCCTGAGAGAGGATCACTGACAGCATCTCCATTCTACAGCTGGGCAAAGGGAGGGGCTGTAACTTGCTGGGGAATAGAACCTGTGTTTCCTGCTGCTTGAGGGCTGTGCCTTAGTCACAAGCCACACTCTCTCCCTCTGTGCCGATATCACCTCTGGTAAGAGGGCTGGGCACAGGCATCTGGGCTGGGAACAAGGGTTGACTGCCAGTTTCCTAGGGTCTCCTCTCTTCTTGGGACATCCTGTTCCCTGCTTTCATTCTGACTAGGTCGCATGTGCGGTTCAGTATTAGGGGTCTAGATGGCGAGGGGTCTGCCTCAGTGTAAGGGCAGCTGGAGGTTAGACCTCGTTTTAGATATACCACAGGCACCAGAAGGGGGCAAATACCTTCCCTTCAGCCCAGCTGGGAGCTGTGCAGTCTCCCCCTGTCGCCCCGCTCAGATCACCCGAACTCAGAGGAGGAACAGCTACAGCTTTGCAAAGCCAAGGCTCCCCTATCCTGATCATCAGCTGCCCCACAGGCAGGCCAGATGATTCCTGCCTGTGAGTACAAGCAGCTGAGTTTCCCGAGGGTGTTCTCGCCATCTCCTGGCAAGGACAGTCAGTTCTCACCTGTGCCCACTGCCGTGCCTCTCCTTCTGCAGAGTCGGAGGGGCTCTGCCTCCTGGAATCAGGCTCCTGCCAAACTAACCAAGAAATCAGATGAACATCAGGGCTGGGACAGTGCCCCAGGGACCGTGCTCTCGCCCGTGGCACCTCCATGTCCCTGGGGGTCCCCTCCGAGCTCAACGTTGAAGCCAGGCAGTAGTCTGTTTTTTCTCTTTGAAGTAGGAAGGCCCTAAGGAGTGAGGGCAACAGGAGCCTCCTGGGGGGGAGGCATGGGGAAGAACCTGGCTCCACCATTGGATGGCGCTCGCACTTCCTCTAAGAATGTATGAGACCAGCACAGAGTTCGAGTTGCGACACGCACAAGCCAAGGGCCAAAGAAACTGAAATCAATGAGGGGAGCTTCTGTTCTCTTCTGGGGTGTCCAACTTGGGGCCCCTTAGAGGGCCCAGTTTTCAGAGGCCACGTGCGTGGCACTTCCTGGAGATCAGGCCCCTGGGCACCCAAAATGAGTAGTCACTTCTGAAGTGTTGACCTTGGGTCCTAGCAACAGAGAGTGAAGAGCCAGAGAGCGGAAGGTGCGGACTGAACCCACGCTGGCCTCACCCAGCCAGCTGGGAAATCCCTCGAGCTGTTGCTGGGACAGCGGGCAGAGGAGGCTATAATTCAAAGTGGCAACAGCGGCCAGGAAGAGGTTAATTCCCTCTGAAAATGTGTGTGTGTGTGTGTGTGTAATAATGAATGCAGGAAAAAGCATTAGGGGCTTGCAGTGCATGGTGATATCGCCCCTGCATTGGCTTCCTTTATCTTGGCACCAGTAGGCTAAAATATTTCCTAGTTATGCCATGTGAGTGTTCAGAAAATTGATTTTTTTCTTCAAGTACAAAAAAAAAAATCTTTTAAGAGGTGGTAGTTTTTAGTGCTTTCCTCCCTCCCCCAGTAATGGGACCGGCAACAGCTGCATTAACAGTTTGGATAAAATTCAACACAAAAGCTTCTATCTCCCTCCCAGTCTGGCCCAATAAATCCTGCCTTTCACTATGAAACGGATTCCGGCAACTCCCCTTGGGTGCATGCACGTTCCAGCCCCGCAGCTCAGCTGAGCACTTCAAACTTTTTGTAAGGGGACTCCAGTGTCTGGGGGGCCAGTGGCAGAGCTCCAGCATGGCAGCAGCTTCGCAAATCTTGCCCAGTGCCCGAAAATGGGATTCTCAAACCCTCTGTTTTTTCTCGCTCATTTTTTGTGTAAATACAAATCCTGCATGCCCTGAATCTTAATCTCGTCTCTTTCGACTTGAAACCTGCTTCCCAGAACCCTCAATGTTTTTTCTGTTAGACAGAGGCTCCCAAATGCAGGGGTTTTTTTTCCTTTGTGATGTCTGCCAACTTGGCCATCAGATGCTGAGGCAGCTGACCTAACCCTCCAGCAAATCTCTATGTATCTCCTCCTACAGCCACAGCTGGGCCTTGGTGATCTGTGCAGAGTCTGTTGTCAGAGCAATTCAGTCCTAAGGGCCTTGCACCATTTAAGGCCTGTTGAAGATCTCCAAGTAGGGCTAAAGTGGGACCAAAGTGGTGCATTGTGCTGTCTCCTCTGCACGGGTTTCACTTCTTCCATTGATATGAGGGACAAATGGTAACACAGTCACCCGAGCTGTCAGTAAGGACCAACGGGCTTTGAAGTTGAGAGACTGGCAGGATAATCAGGTTGACACCATCTCTGTGGCCTGCCTTGCTCCCATCTGCCTCTGTGGAACTGATCTAAGGGGCCACGGGAGAACTTGACCGGGGCAGATGCACCATGGAACGGTCACCCAGGCACGCACCTTAGCGGGAACTCTCTGCAGACCACCTGAATGGAGCTCATGGACCACTCTTGGTCTATGGACCACTGTTTGAGACCCTCTGGCCTAGAGCATACCACTAGGGAGAGTCTGGGTGGTGGGGTAGCTTCTGGCTCTTCTAATCTGTACTAGGGCCACTCCACCTTCTCCCAGAGCAGCTCAGAATCCCAAGGGCACAAAGGTGGCTTAAAACCACCTTTGCTTCCTCACCCCCCCCTTCCTCCTATTTGTGTCTCCAGTAGAGCAGTGGAGGATCCCAGGACATATGGGTGTTTTTTAAGCTGGTGGGTTTCCTTCGGGTCTGGATCACTCAGAGACTCAAGCAGGGGGAGGGTGCAGAGGTTAGGGCATCAAGCTTCAGTGGCAAGTCTCGCAGTTGTGATATTTTAATGTCAAAACCCAATTACGAGCATGCTTCCAGCGTGGCAGCCATCGGCATCACTCAGAAACCAGCCGGTTTTCAATGGGCACGGGGATCTGTGTTCACTCAGAAGCTGGGTGTGCCGGATTTTAGCAAGTGATGCTAGTACCGGGCTGCCATGAGTGGAGGAGATTGCATATATCTGATCTTCTAAAGGATGCTTGGCTCTAGCCTGTAGCATATATCCTCCATTACCATTAAAACAAAACAAATTCACTTGGAGAAATAATCTGGGTCCTTTCCTCAGCAGGTGCAAATTATTGTTTTTATTGACTTCAAAGGAGCTATGCCCAGTGACACCAGCTGAGGATCTGCCTCTCTCTTTCTACCTCAAATGTAAAAAGCCTTAATTTTTGGTTTCTATTTTATAAAAAAAAAAGAAGAAGCAAAAAAGCACCGCAGTTGCGCTTTCTCCCCTGCTCATCCAATCTGTCTCCTTACTGCTTTCAAATGCCTTTTAAAAATTCCTCGCGATGTTTTACGGAAATCCATTTTCCGAGATGCAGCAAAGAGGGGCAGTTTTATGTTACAGTTATTAGCCAACGACAAGGTAAGTAACTCAAAGAAGATTGATCACCCAACTAAGCCTTTTTACTTTCCCAATTAATCCTGGCATAATTGTAATAAATTCAAGTGGGGGAGTAATTAGATTTGAACGGACCTTGCTTCCCTTTGCTGTGGAATGTCCGGTGTAATAGATAGAGACATTTCTCCTGGAAGTGGCCTGGGGAAACGTCCAGTGAGTTGGGATTTCTGGAAAAAAAGATAGATGTCAGGGGATTGCATTCACTTTTTTTTTTTTTTTTCCTCAAGGGAGAACAGATTTATGCCATCAATCCACATTAAGAAGCCTTTGTGGTTACACAGAAATCCAGCAGGAGTAATACAATTAGCCCTATGCACTTTTTAATTAAAAACAGAAAATTCAGTGTGAATTTCAGGGCAAATGATTCTCCATTTAAAAGAATCATTGTGAATCATTTGATACTTTTGCCCCTGAGTCAAAGGGTCATTGTGGGTTTAAATCCTAACCTAAGAGCTGGGTTTACTCCTCTGATGACACTGCAGTGTAGTGTGTGTTGTGTGCTGTATTGCTAGACACCACCACAATTCTCATATAGGGCATTAAATCAAGAGCTCTTCTGCCCAGACCTGGGAACATCCATATGAAAGTTAATGTTGATGACAGTGCACTACTGATCCAAAGGAAAAGGGCATGTGTAGTGGTTAGAACCAAGGACTGCTAATCAAGAGTCCTGGGTTCGAGTCCTGGCTCTGCCATGGATTTGCTGCATAACCTGGAGCAAATCACTTTGCCAAAGTGGCCGCTGATTTGTGTACTTCCATTTTGGGGTTTCCATCTCGATAGACCTTTGGAGCTGGTTTTCAGAAGCGCGGGAAGCACTCGCAATTCTAATGGGAGGTGGGGGTATTGAGTACCACTGAAAGCCAGCCTGAGTTGTCTGAAGTTGGGTACCCCAAAAATAGAGACCACCAGAATTAGTGGCTACTCTTGGAAATGTTGGCCTACGTCACTGACCCTAGTATAAAATAGGATAATAATAAATACCTCACAGGCTCATGCTTGAATGGGCTTTACAGAATTCATGCTATAAAGTGCTTTGAAGTAGTTAAGCAGAAGAGTCAGTCTCAGTGGAAAGTATTAGTGATTGTGTTCAGAATTAAAAACATTATGACCATGGGTATTAAAAACCAATTGTATAAATGATCTGAGGGTTCTGTGCTGCTCTTATATATGTAGGAATCACTTTGCTCCTCTCTGGGGTGGAAGCTGCCTTTTTCTTCTGTTTGTACAGCGCCTAGCACAACGGGAACCAGTCTGACTGGGCTCATAGGCGCTATGATAAGACAAATGATCATCCTTCTAATCGCATCTGGCATGGAGCAAAGCCACTGTACAGCAACACTGCATGGCAGTTTGGGACAGGAAGCGAGGACAATATCCAATAGAAATGTCGGGGAGTGTGATCACCTAAGTTAGAATTTGGCTCACATCACGCTCCGATTTAACAATGGGATGGGATTGGTGATGACCACCAGGGATCAGGATGTGGGTTTGGATGTCTCATTCCAAAGGCAGCTGTGGCAGCATGGGTCCATCATGCAGGGAGCACTGGCTCATTGCTGACTCAGAGGGAAAAGCACCCATCTACTTTTGACCCCTGGGTACCTTTCCAAAAGAGTTATAAATAAAACTGGTGTCATGGCCAACACTCTTCCTCCTCCGGGAGAACAAGTGTGTGTGAGCTGCTGAATAGGTGTACAATAGCTGCAGGATATCCCACCTAACCAGCCGCTGCCTGATGGGCATCTCACTGGGCTAATCGCTGGTGTGACTACATTGACTTCAGGGGGGTTCCTCTAGGGATCAGTGTGCCCAACAAGTCTGAAAGGCCCTAAAGGAAACCCAAATCCCCTCTAATATATTCCTGATGGGAGGCCCAAGTTCCTAGTTGGTGGCACTGATGGCTACGGACAGTCTTCCAGCTGCCGCGGCGTGTGGGTACCAGTCCATCTCCTCGCATGCCCTTGTTCTTGCTGATCCAGTGCTGCGGACTCTTGTGCTAATTGGCGTTTTTCATAAAGCCCCAGCTCGGAGTCATGTGACTATGTGAGACTCTCTGCTTTCAGTTAATAGAGAAAGTGACAGAGAAAAGATGGAAAACGGGACCCCAGTGCACCCTATGGCCTCGGAAGGGAAAGGAAATGGACTCGAACGGTATTATTATTATTTCTTTAATCTCATGATTTTTAAACTGCTCTCATGACTATGAGAGGTCTGGCTCATGATTCGTACATGTTTGGGGTTAGCACTACTGCCCCCTGCTTCCCAGGGCGTGCGACAACATTAATTCCCTCCCGGTCCCCCTGTAACCACAGGTAGGTCCCCTGTGTTAGATAGCCACGGTTCTCTGGAGCACTTGGAAGCAAGTCCCGCCCGCTCCGTGGCAGGGAGGGTCCAGGCTCAGCAGGATCAGTGTGGCTCTCTAGGTTGGGGGTTGGGATTCCTGGGCACAGTGTGAACCCTGCTGGGCACAGCAATGCTCTGGGGCCGAAGCAGAGAGATCTGAGAAGTGCTCGCAAGAGAGCTCTGTTGACGCGAGTGAAGGATCCCTCCCGCTCTGCCCCTCCAGCCCCCCCACAGCAGCACCTGCCTCCCCAAGAGCTGGCGGCAGGTGGCCCTATCCACAAGGGCATGTTTCAGTCACCCTCCGGCCCCTCTCAAACCACACCCACCTGCAACCCAGCTAAGGGGGCAAGGGCAGCCCCCGGCCCTATGAACTGCACAGCCCCGTTCCACTTCACGGTGATGACGGTGGTTGGGCCCCAAGCAATGGAGCTACTGCAGGGAGGGGAACTCTGGCTTCCACTCCCCTCCCACTGCCAAGGAGGGGGAGCTGGCTCTGGGCTCTGAGTTCCTGGACCGACTGTGCAGACCCCAACCCTTCACCTGACTTGCTCGTTCTTAAGGCCTCCCTGGACCTGAGCGAGCCATAATGATTTAAAGCAGGGCCAGTCCAAGGAGATCTTCCAGCTGGGAGCTATGGGCCGAAGCTCAGGGTGAGTGGGCTGTACACGTGTGCATAGGGATCACTGGGGACATGGAGGCCGCACGTGAGGTCCAGATGGGCGAATTGCAGCCCCTCTCTGCCGTGTCTACATTCACCAACTCGGCGCCGTTTGAAGCAGGCTCCAGGTTGTGTTGGCTTGCGCCTGCCATTACTTGGCTGAGCCCAGCTCAGAGGCAGGGCCAGAACCTTGTTGGCTAGAAAAATGAGCGGGGGAAAAACCCAACCCCACCATCAGAGTGAGCAGTGGTGAAACAGATGCCCCCACTCCCTGCAGGTTGCCTGACAGAGAGCTGCTCCCTGGCTCTCCCAGCCCACCTCCCACTGAGATCTCATTAATAGATGTACTTATTTGGAAATGGTTATGCGGGCAGACAGCCTACTTAGATGTAGGATCCCAGGGGCAACTTGTTAGCAGCTGCTGTGTAGCTACATCAAGAGGTTTTCTGACAGTACACAAAAGCCATTTGACAATGTCAGAAACCACCAAGAGGGATTAACTTAAAAGAGAAAAGAGAGGGCAAAAAAAACCCCACATTAAAACATCTCTTAAAGCTTATCAGAGTTGTGGAGCGTGAGTGGAAAAAAGCCCCGTGAGCTAAGGACGTCGGCACGTTGTGAAGAAGTCAAGGACTTTCTGTGGAAGGAGGAAATTGTGGTTGTAGTCTCATTTACGCTGCAGTAGGGGTGTATTTATTCCTGATCTACACCAGGGCAGGTGGGAGGAGAATCAGGCCCACATTCAGACCAGGGTATATTGAAATGGGCTGAAAGCAGGTTTTTGATACCAGTGATTGGACCAGGTGTGACAGATGAAGCAGGGACGTATGCACCCAACCGTAACCCCTGTTCCAGGCCCGGTTAGTGGGAGGTCATTGAATCAAGGTTCTGTGATTTGATAGCGAGAGGAACCCAACTATAAACTTTCCTCTGCCTTTTTGCACTGCAGGGGTATCCACACAGCACTCGCAAAATTCCCAAAGTCCTGCCCCGGCATGCCCTGGGCTCGGTGTGAAACCTGAGATGGACTCTCTGGGAGCCGAGTCTCTGCTCCAAAGCCTGGCTTCAGAATCTAGAGGGGATCTGCTCAGGGCATTATGCATAGGGCATCTGTGGGTGTGTTTAGTCTGCGGCTGGGAGTGAGCCTCAGAGCCCAGGTAGGCAGACGAGTACTAGCACGCTAAAAATAGTAGTGTGGATGTTACGGCTTGGGATTTTAAGCTCCAGTCTGAGCGACAAAGTCCGAGCTTGAGCCCCACTAGTATGAGTCTGACTACTGGGACTGGGAGGCTTGTTCTCAGCTGCAGTGTAGACATACCCATATCCCCCAGTGCCTTGTCCTTGGCCAGTTCCCAGAGCTACGTCAGTGCGAATAGAAAATTCTACTCTCCCATTTTACAGATGGGGAAAAATGAGGCAGTCTGTGATTTAGACCAATATTTGCCCTAGTGACTAGTGATTTTGAGTGCCTCGATTTTTCAGGTGTCCAACATGACACACGCCCGATATTCAGAATGCACTGAGTGCCTGTCCTCTGAAAATCAGGGCCTTTGAGGTGTCTGAGGTTGGGCACCTGAAAATTGAGGCACTCGCGATCACTGGTCACTTGTGAGTTGGCCTAACGCTACATCACTAGATTTCTGTAAGAGAAAGAGTTTCACTGTCCAAGGTCAGAGCTACTCTGGCATGAAGCTGCTGAGTGGAACATCAGGGCGTCTGACATTTAATTTTCACTGAAAAAGATCTGGAAACAGGCACTCGTCTGACATGTCAGGTAATTTAAAACAAGCTTCCTCAGCTGCATTACCAGTTGTTAAAACGGGAAGGATTTTCCCGGGACATTGTCAGCTTAAAACTTGTACTTCTGTCAGAAATTTTATAACTGCAGTTGCTCAGGGTAACATGAAAGGCTCTGATCCTGCACAGCCTAACGCAGGTGGTTAGCTTTAAGCATGTGAGAAATCCCACTGATGTCACTATTCATGTGCTCAAAGTTGGCAGCTCTGCTAACACACATGCCTAACTCTCACAGCTTTATCATGGGTTTCCCGATGTTTGGTGGGGTTCTTTTTCTTTTGAAAGCTCCACCACCTGGAGTCAACTGAGTGGGAGAATCACAGTTTTCAATGAAAAAAATGTTTTTCTAGCCCTTGTGATTACATAGGGAATCTTGGAAATGTGACCCCCAGCACCCCCTGAAGGAGCCTGAAGGAAAAACAATGATGTACGTATTTTGTCAGGTAATTTATTTACATTGTGCATTCAACTTGGTGTATAGTCAGTTTCAGTGTTCTCACCTTGTATAATCAGTAAGTAATGCAGTGTCTACTGTGGGAGCTAGGGGTGCGATGCCCAGGTCACGCAGTCCACACAGATATACTCGTGTTAGTTCTCATCTGAGCGAGTGTGTTAGAACATAAGAATGGTCATATTGGGTCAGACCAAAGGTCCATCTAGCCCAGTATCCTGTGGGCCAGTGCCAGGTGCCCCAGAGAGAATAAACAGGTAGTCATCGAGGGATCCATCCCCTGTCACCAGTGATGAGCTGCCAAAAGGTGAAGAACCGGTTCCTTCACTCGCTCCGGGTCTTCGGCGGCACTGAAGGACCCACCGCCGAAGACCCGGAGTGCCACCGGGTGAGTAAAAATTGCCTAAAGTTAACCATGTGCTTAAGTGTTTTCTTGTTACAGTGTTCAAAAGCTTACTAGTTGCCTCACAGCACACTGTCTGGTTCCTTGTATTCTTTAACAACTGGTTCTAAACCGGCTTCAAAATTTAACAACCGGTTTGTGCGAACCTGTGCGAACCGGCTCCAGCTCACCACTGCCTGTCGCCCATTCCCAGCTTCGGACAAACAGAGGCTAGGGCCACCATCCCTGCCCATCCTCGCTAATAGCCATTGATGGTCCTATCCTCCAGGAACTTATCTAGTTCTTTGTTGACCCCTGTTATCGTCTTGGCCTTCACAACCTCCTCTGGCAAAGAGTGCCACCAGGTTGACACTCCGTTGTGTGGCAAAAAATACTTCCTTTTGTTTGTTTTAAAGCTGCTGTCTATCAATGTCATTTGGTGACCCCTCGTTCTTGTGTTACAGCTACACGTCCGCTACGAATAAGAGGGGCTTGCCCCAGCTCCGGCAGACACACTCCTGCTAGCTCTCTTCAAGCTAGTGCTGTTAAAAATAGCAGTGTAGCCACAATGGCATGGGCAGCAGCAGCACCTTGCTAGCAGCCCCAAGTACAAACCCACCAGAACCCCGTGGGTACGTACACGGGGCTGCTAACGTGTGCTACTGCGGCCACATGACCGTGTTTAGATGAGATCTAGTGCGAGTACCTCTATGCAGGCAGGGAGTCGCACCCCTAGCTCGTGTAGACGGAGCCTTAGTCAGTTTCCCCTTGTGTCTGGGTGGGTGTTTCCCACCACAATAGGAAAGGTAGAAATATTTTTGCAAGTAGCATAAATAGTGGCAGGGGTGGGGGGTCTGCCTGGAAGCGGTAGCATTGAAAACTACCTTTAACCCAATTTGGTTTTTAAAGGGGGAGATTTTAAGGTGATGGTGTTCCTTTAAAAAACCCTTTTACCATGGGTGCTCTTGGGTTAGTGTCTGAACTTGAGTAAGCTTGGACACTGGATGAAATCCTGGTCCTGCTGAGTGTAATGGCCCGATGTAAGCGATAGAATAGTCCGTTTCATGTCTGCATATGGTCAGTTTCATTTTCTGGTTGTTCTTACAAACCACCTGACAGTCTCTCTCTGAACAATCGGCCTCCTTAGAGCCGCCTCCAGGATGAAACGATTCCCCCACAACCCAGTTAAGGGAGGAGTATTTTTTTTAGGCTGACGTTTGCTGCCAGCTGTGGATCTGTCATGGAATTATGGGCCTGATCCTGAGAGAGACGGAAGAGCTATATTTCTCCTCCACTTTAATAGGAGTTGTGGATACTCAGTACTATTCTGGATCAGACCAATACCTGTCTGTGATGCAAGATCTGCTCCGAAGCCTGTAATCATTACATGCGGTGCTGTAATATGTTTGACTTTATTCTTTCAATAAGCAAACAGGATCAAAGAAAACAAACAATAACCGGTATAGTCCGCTCCATCAGACAGCCTCCAAAAGCAAGTCAATTGATTTGAAAGAGCTAACCAAGCAAAGGCCATTGCACAGAAAAGCTCGTTAAATCCATTTTCCTTGTAACAGCCTTGAAAACAGATGGGGACGGGCGACAAATGATAAATAGAAATTAAAATAAATAAAGAGTAAACAATTCCTCTTCTCCGCTTTGCAAAGCACTGGAAGCATAGTACAGCTGTGTCTTTTCCACCCCAGAGTGGAGGTTGTTTCCAGGATTTACCACTGAACTGTGCTCAAAGATACAATACAAATTAATAATTAAAATAACAAAATAATCTGCCAGGCACTGAAATATTTTTAGCTGATTGCCTGAGTTTACAGTGGCTGCGATGTAATAAAGATGTCCTTTGTGCTAGACCTTGACTAACAATGCTGATGATTCTGCAGGTTCAACTTCGCTCTAGGCTAACAATGCATTCTTCCCATCCTAACCATTAACTTGGCCCTTTGTTGTTTAGGAACAACTTTCCCCTCCACACAGGAGCGAAGACTGGTTTGCAGGGAAATCTCAGAGATATCCGCAGAAGCTGTGTGTAAAGTAGATTAGAATTGGAGTGTGCTAAGTTATAAAATACGGACCCAAAGATTCCCAACATTGTCGGATCCTGGGGGCAAATTGTCACAGCTCCATTGTTTTATACCAGATAATGGTCTGCCCCCAAATGTTTCCTTTTAGCCCTGTCGGGAGCTGGAGCTGGTTTAATAGATTCCAAGGCCAGAAGGTACCATTGTGATCCTCTAGTCTGACCTCCTGTAGAACACAGGCCAGAGAACTTCCCCAAAATAATTCCTAGAGCAGAGCTTTTAGAAAACACATCACTCTTGATTTTTAACATATTCAGTGACGAAGAATCCACCATGACCCTTGGTAGATTGTTCCACTGGTTAATTATCCTCACTGTTAACAATCAACATCTTATTTCCAGTCTGAATTTGTCTAGCTTCAACTTCCAGCCATTGGCTCGTGTTAGACCTTTCTCTGCTAGATTGAAGAGCACTTTACTAAATATTTCTTCCCCATGTAGGTACTTATAGGCTGTAATCAAGCCAGTGCCAAATGCAGAAGTCAAATAACCTCTCTACCCCTACTCGAGATTCAGCTGCTTATGCATCCACGGATCGCCTTAGCCCTTTTGACTACATCTTAGCATTGCACTAGGAGCTCATGTTTAGCTGAATACCCGCCATGACCCCCAAATCTTTTTCAGAGTCCCTGCTTCCCAGGAAAGAGTCCCCCATCGTGTAAGTATGGCCGACATTCTTTGTTCCTAGATGTCCACATTTACATTTAACCATACTAAAACACACACTGATTGCTTGTGCCTGGCTTACCAAGCCGTCCGGATTGCTCTGTAGCAGTGATTTGTCCTCTTTATTACTTACCACTCCCCCAATTTTTGTGTCATCTGTCACGGATATAGCTTGCAATGTTGTTTTCTTCCAAGTCATTAATAAAAATGTCAAATAGCATAGGGCCAAGAACTGATCCCTGCGGGACCTCACTAGAAACATACATGTTTGATAATGATTGCTCATTTACAATTACAATTTGAGACCTATCAGTTAGCCAGCTGTCAGTCCATTTAATGGGTGCCATGTTAGTTGCATATCTTTC
The DNA here is from genome assembly GCF_965140295.1 of Lepidochelys olivacea. NCBI lineage: Eukaryota > Metazoa > Chordata > Testudines > Cheloniidae > Lepidochelys > Lepidochelys olivacea. The sequence continues at coordinate 21,802,924 of NC_140428.1, forward strand.
TAGTTTTTTTAATCAAAATGTCATGCAGTACCACATTGAAGGCCATATGCCTAAGTATATTACATCAACACTATTACCTTTGTCAAGCAAACTTGTAATCTCATTTAAAAAAAAGATATCTGGTAAGTTTGACAGGATCTATTTTCCATAAACCCATGTTGCTTGGCATTAATTATATTACCCTCCTTTAATTCCTTATTAATTGAGTCCTGTACGAGCCACTCTATTACCTTGACTCCAATAGATGTCAGACGGACAGGCCTATAATTACCCTGGTCATCCCGTTTATCCTCTTTAAATATTTGGCACAGCATTAGCTTTATTCCAGCCTTCTGGAATCTCTGCACTGCTCCAAGGCTTTTTGAAAATCAATATTAATGGTTCAGTGAGCTTCTCAGCCAGCTCTTTTAAAACTCTTGGATGAAGGTTCTCTGGACCTGCTGATTTTAAAACATCTGACTTTAGTAGCTGCTGTTTAACATCCTCTTGAGATACTAGAAAAATAGAGTGTTATAATATGTAGAATTCAAAACAACGTTGACAAATTAGAGAATTGGGCTGAAATCAACAAGATGAAAGACAAGTGCAAAGTGCTACACTTAGGAAGGAAAAATCAAATGCACAGCTACAAAATGGTGAACAACTGGCTAGGTAGTAGCAGTTCTGAAAAGGATCTGGGGGTCATAGTGGGTCACAAATTCAATACGAGTCAACAGTGTGATGCAGCTGCAGAAAAGGCCAACACTAAGTGGTGTGTTAACAGGCATATCATATGTAAGTCACCGGAAGTAATTGTCTTGCTCCACTCAGCACAGGTGAGGCCTCAGCCGGAGTACAGCATCCAGTTCTGGGTTCCACACTTTAGGAAAGATGTGGCCAATTGGAGAGAGTCCAGCAGAGAGCAACAGACATAAGAAAAGGTTTAGAAAACCTTTCCTCAGAGGTCAGGTTAACAAAATGGGGTATGTTTAATCTTGAGAGAAGAAGATTGAAGGGGGATCTGATAACAATCTTCAAATATATTAAGGCCTGTTTTAAAGAGAATGGTGATCAATTGTTCTCCATGTCTGTTGAAGGAAGAACAAGAAGTAATGTGGTTAATCTGCAGGTTAGATTTAGATTAGATGTTAGAAGAACTTTCTAATTCTAAGGCTAGTTAAGCTCTGGAATAGACTTCCAAGGGAGGTTGTGGAGTCCCCATCACTGAGATTTTTAAGAACAAACACCTTTCAGGGATGATCTAGGTTTATTTGGTCCTTCCTCAGCACAAGGGGCTGGACTTCATGACCTCTTGGGGTTCCCACCCAGACATACATTTCTATGAATCTTTGACATGACTACATTATCTATTTTTCCTAAATAGAGACCAAAATAGGTATTTTACACTTCAGCCTTTTCTGCTTATTATTGATAATTCTACCATTTCCATCTAATAATGGATCAATGTCATTGTTAGTGTTCTTTTTGTTTCTAATATTCTTAAGAAACTCCTTCTTATTGTCCTTAACTCTGCTGGTCATAGATTTCGTCTTGTGTCCCTTTGCTTCCCTTATCAATTTTCTACAATTCTGAGCTTCTGATTTATATTCATTACTATCAACTTTCCCTTTCTTCCATTTGTTATGTATTATTTTTAATTTTTTTATAACTGCCTTCAGTTTCCCTCTAAATCAAGCTGGTGTTTTATCCGGCTCCTTGATTATGGCTCTTTGGACATCTAATAAAGTGTTCATAAACAATTCCCAATTGTCATTCACATTTTCCTGATTAAATTCTTCCTCCCAGTTGATCTGGCTCATGATTATTTTCAGCTTTATGAAATTGGCCCTTTAAAGCGGCAAGTATATTTATCACTGGTACGGACTTTATTCTGTTTCCACATTATAAATGTGATCAAGTCAAGATCACTTGTACCTAAACTACAATTAATTTTTAGTTCTTTGATCAGTTCCTCTATATCTGTCACAACAGGGTCTACTACAGAATTCCCGTGTGGAATGCAAGACTCTTTGAGTTAGGAACTTGTCCTCTATGATGTACAGAAATTCCAAGGATGTGTTAGTACTGGATGCACGAAACCTCCAGCATGTGTCACTCACATTGAAATCCCCCTTGATCACACAGCTTTTTTCCCCTACACATTATAGATAGGTACATAAAGAGTCTGTCGTCTTGTTCCCTAGAGTGATTTGGTGGTCTGTAGCAGACCCCAACTCATACCCCGTCTTGTACTTTATCTGTTAGGACATTGATCCATAAGCATTCAACATAATTTTTTTCTGGGTTATCAGTGACTTGGAAACAGGTAATGCCAGGGGTGCTGGAATAAATTTTGTAGCGGGGGGGCTGATGATGGAAACCGTGAATTTGGTGTTTTGTTTTCACTACTTCAAGTCTCGGGGTGCAGCAGCACCCCCAGCAGCTCTAGTTCCAGCACCACTGGGTAATGCCATTTTTGGCATGGAGGGCCACTCTCCCTCTCCTTTTGCCAACTCAGTCCTTCCTAAATAGGTTATAACCATTGTTTTTTAACATTCCAATCATGGGAATCCTCCCAGTAGGGTATTCTGTAATACCAACTAGGTTGAATTTATGCTCAGAAATAAGCAATTCCAATTCCTCTTGTTTGCCACCTGGGCTCCTAGCACTGGTGTGTCGGCAATTAGAGAATTTCTTCTCCATGTCCTTTGGTTCCTTGATTACTTCTGTGCTCAACATCGGGAATTTGTGCCGAGTGCTCATATCTTGCCTCTTTTTATCCTTCTCTTTTGTTCACCCTCCTGACCCACTCTCATCAGCCTGTTCCTGAGCAGACTAGTTCCCCTTCCACTGAAGCCATCCAAACTATACAGCCCCTCACCTCACAGAAGGTGGACCAATGTTCCACAAAACCCAAGCCTTCCACCCTACATCACTTACCAAGTCAGCAGTTCACTTCTGTCTTCTTTTGCTTGTGGGACAGGAAAGATCTCATGTAAAATCATTTAGTTGCTAAGTTTGGATCTGGATCTCAATGTTACCAAATGTAGGATTCTGGTGCAAGCCCAAATGGGATGAGAAAAAGCATTTTGGGTCTTGGGGCTTGATTGTGCAGAGGGCTTAGTGTTTTGGACCTGATCCAGCAAAGCCCTCAAGCACATGCTTAACTTTAAGCATATACAAAAGGAGACTTTGCTGTGAGAATCCTCTTAGCCAGTCGGAGCAAATGTGTGGCTTGTCAGAATGGAGCAGAGTTTTCTTAGACCCAAGTGAGCCATTGCTGTTGCCTTGCATTAGGATGAAGTGACAAATTAGTCAATTAGGACCTGCTTTTCAGGCCTTTAGTGTTTGCACAGTGCTTTGATGATATAAACCAATTCATGGGGGATGAATATTGTGATGGAAAAAAACCAACAAATTTAGTAACCGTATTATTAGCTTTGCAGTTGGTGCAGGATGGAAATCTGAGACTGTTGGTGTGCTTCATGCCAACACAATGGGTTCCTTATGTCTTGCATGAAGGTCACTGGAGGATCAAGGTTCAGGTGTGTACAACAGCAGGATATGCTATGGTCAGAATTTTCAGAAGCTCTAGGCATCCACAGTTGGATGCAGAGTTTCAAAAAAGTTGACCGCATTATGGGCTGGACCCTTTAGAAAACCTTTCCACAAGTGTCACAGTGGAAGCCACTTTCACTTCGGAGAATCTGGCCTTATGTGTGAGGTTTTTTTTCTAGACAATGGCCAAATGTGGAATTGTGTTATTCGATCCTTCCCCAAACACTGATGCTGTGAATAAAACGGAACCTAGATCTGCTCCTTCTGTGAGAATAACCTATTGATTTTAAGGTTTTAACAGGGGAAGTAGCCAAGGCCAAAATCCTCAAAGGTATTTAGGTGCCAAATTCCCATTGATTCCATAGGATTTCAATGGGAGTTAGGTGCCTGAATAACTTTGAGGACCTAGGCCAAAGGCCCTATGGGCCTTCATGGAATCTCTGGCACTTGTCCCTTTTCAGGGTAAAAACTTTACTTAGGATAGGGTCTTGGTTTTTAAAAACTTTAATTTAATTAATTAATTTACTTAATTTTTGTTTTAAGTTTGACTGTTACATTGCTGGCTCTTTGGTTAAATTTTGTTTACCATGTTTACATTCAAGGGAAAGGGGGGAAAAAAACAACAATCAATACATATAACATTTCAGATGTACGTAGCGTAAACAGAATTGCATGAAGCCTCCAGGAAAGAAGGGGGGGCTTGGAATTTTCAAAGTGGGCTTGAAATTTCTTAACAATTCAGTCCACTGATTTTTATTGAATTTGGCATGTCAATTTTTGACCGCCTTCCCTTCCCCCCACAGTATTGACTTGGTTGTGAGTCCACCCAATCTTCAATAATTTACCTCCTTGCCCTTAGGTCACCAGCATGACTTGTTTAGGGCCAGTGAGTGAAATACTCTTGTAAAACACCCCGGGGATGGCTAATTTATGAAGGAAAGAAACAACATCCCTCCCCTGGTGCCACTTAACTTTTCATTTTATATTTGCAATAATTGCTAAGGACATCTGGAAAAATTGCTGTCTAATCCATGGAGAAAGCCAGGGCAGAAGGTCAGAACAGAGAATACTCGAGGGGTAAACCCAAGCCATCCCACCAGACCAGGGACTTTCTAGGGGTTAGAGCAACAGAGTGGGTTTCAGAAGACCTGGGATTTGCGCTTTATTAGGCCACTGCCTTTTTGCACAATGCTGGACAAATCACTTGCGGTCTCATTTTCACAGGGGCCCAGCACCTGGAGTGCCTTTGAACACCAGGCCAGGAACCACCTCAGTTTTCCCACCCGCCTCTGTACAATATTAATCATCATTATCATCATCATCATCAGGCTAATCTACATTTGAAAGGCATTTGGAAATGGGCTGATGAAAACCAGTTCCATACACATGCAAATTCCTACTACCCTTCATCAGAAAGGTCAGATCCAAATATTATTATTAGCTCAAGTGGGAGGAGGAAGTCCCTCTCTGGGGCCCCAGGTGAATGGAAAGAGCGTGTGAGAGGCTGTGTTAATGAGTGACAGCGTTTTTGTGCCAGTTACCAAGTGCGAGTCTGTCTCTCCCTGACCCTGCGGGGGAGTCAGGCAGATACAGCCTCCTGGAAGTGGGCGCCAGAGAGGGCTCGGGCCAATGTGCAGCTAAAATCTTCACTTTGCCTACTTAGGGTGAACGTGACTTGGGCGGGGGGGGGGGAGCAGGCAAACCCTAGGGGCACAGTTGGGAGATGGGGGCCAAGTGTCACTAAACCAAGAGAGGGAAAAGGAAGGACGTAAAAGCGGCCACTTCCCTGCACCTTTAAAAGTCCGAGCACGTTGGAGTCCTGATTATCCATTAACCTGATGGGAGTGTATTTCCTGGGGGTGGCGTTTCTCGCCAGCCCTGCAATAAGAGAAGAGACGACCAGGCAGTCAGGGCTGTTTTGCCAGCCCTCCTCTTTCTCTCTCTATCTCTCCCCCCCCTTATCAGCAATTCAGATTGCATGCAAATCTCCAGCCTTTCTCAGCCGGGCGCAGGGAGAAGGAGCAGGAGCATTTCTCCCTGATCAGAGCTGGGGGAAAGGAGAAAAAAAAAGCACTCCCCGTTGGGGTGTCCCCCCCCTATCCTTCTCCCCACGCTGGAGCCCAAGTAACCTCCCCTGGGCGCGCCCGGGCTGCGGCGAGCGGGGCGGCTTTGTTCGCCCCGGTGCAGTTTGGGTGACTCCTTGGGGGAAGAAGAGGGTTTTGTTCGCCGCTGGATGAGCCGCTTCGGTTTCTTTTGTGCGGCGATGGGGGGCAGGCGGAGCGGGGCTGCGGGGCTCTCCGCCTGGGCGCTGGCGCTGCTGGCCGTGGGGCTGGGGGGCTGCTCGGGCAGCTGTCCCGAGCCGGAGTTGGAGAGGAGAGAGGAAGAGGCCAACGTGGTGCTGACGGGCACGGTGGAGGAGATCATGAACATGGACCCGGTTCATCACACTTATTCCTGCAAGGTAACGCGGCGGCGGGGCCAGCAACGTCCCCCTGCGCTGGGGGGAGGGCTGCGCTAAACGGGCCAGGGACCAGGCAGCGTGTAAACGGCACCTCGCCGCTCAGGAGTGAAACCTTCTTTCGCAACTCTTGAGCGATCTATTCCTTCCTTCCCCCAGCTCTGCTCCACTTGTTGCTTTCCCCTCAGCGGGGCAGCATCTAGCCCGACCCCCACCCAGGGGCTGGAATGAGCCCTGGGGAGATTCCTGCCCAGCGAGGCATCAGCTCTGCTCCAGCTAAACACACAAGTTTGTGGGCAACTTGGGGCTTTCACTAAAAAAAAGTTTCCTTGCCGTGTAATTTCTCCTTCTTCATGGTTTTGGTCGCTAAACTTAGATCGACGGGGTTTTTAATGGAAGGAACAATTTTTTTTAAAAAAAAATCCTCCCTAAAATATGGGGTAGGTGGAAGTAGTCGCTGTGGGGAATGGAGCAAGAAGAAATGGATCATTTTTACGCTTCTTGTCTGTTCCGTGTTTCCCTTCTGTCTCCCATCTTCCTCCCCCTGGCATCTTGCAAGAAACGCACTGATTCCGAGCCCCCTTAGAACAGTGTAAACCTCAGTAGGTTTATTCCTGATTTACCCTAATGGTGTAACAGAGGAGAATCTGGTCCCTTCTTTTCACTTTCTCAACTCCGCCCGGCCCCCCCCCCCCCCGCAATCCTAACAAGTGCGCTAAATAAACCGTGAACTCTCTCAGATTGCAGCAGTCCAAAGAAAGCAATAGCAAATCCCCCCCCCCCCCCAAAAAAAAAATTTCAGTTCCTGGAAAGTTAATCTGGAAACCACTCTCCAAATATTTATTTTAATGTGTGCGGTAGTAAAACTTTAAATCTGAACAAGTTCCTTTTTCTGCAAGAACATGTGTTTTTTATTGTGTGAATTGAGGCTTCAGTGTGTAATTATATATTTTTAGATTGCGAGGGTTTTTCTTTTTCTTTTTTTAAAAAAAGCTCAAACAACTGCTTCAAGGGGAATCTGTAAAGGCTGCTTTTAAAAGGATTCCCCCACCCCTCGCCCTTTAATGTTGAATGTGACTCTCTGCTGTCTGGCTGGTGCTTGTGCGGGTTCCCTTGCTGTGAACCCATCTCCATGTTTGCTCTAAAAGCATCTTGAGTTTCTTCAGCACAAGCTATTGTTTAACTATGAATCTGGCCTCTGGCTATGGGGTTTTAAAGCTAAGAGACAGCACTGAGCAACCTGAAATGCCATCCGCCTGGTCCTCAGCAAGCATGCTGCAAGGTTTAACCCTTTCCAGGAAGGGAGGCCTTCTGCAGTGACTCACTTCTTGTTAAGGCGGTGGCTTAAAATGCAGATACCTGGGTGGGGCCATTCCCCTTTCTCTATTTCAATTGACTGTTCTGGCAAGTACTGAGGAACCTCCTGGAGTTAACCAGCAGGTCAGTCTTTAGTGGGACCTGGTATGATGCCAATACCGGTGCCCTGGCAGGAGATGTCAGCCAGTGTGGAAGGTGAGAGAAGCACTGGGAAGGATGGGGTGCATTAGGAAAAGTGCCCATCGGCTCTCTGGGGCAGCGTCTTGCAACCTTGTTGGACAGTTGTACCAACTGAAGACCTCCACTGTACCCTCATTCATTTGTCTTGCTCTACCTGCCCCCCCCCCCAAACCCATCAAAGCATGCTCCATACCCCAGTCTGATCAATTAGATCATAGACCCTCCAGGCTAGTGCAGGGACCTTTGTCTATCAAGTGTCTAGCACATTGTGGGCACATGAAAAGTTAATAAGCAATTGCGAGCAATTGGAGTCCTATGGCAGGTTGGGGCAAATGCAATCGAAAGGGAGTTGAGCAGCCTCAGTGCACCAGGAGGCCCAGTGCCAAAGGCTCATAATCAAAGCAGAAGGGATAACAAGTGTCCCATTACAGGGGGATGGGGGAGGAAATGTTCCAAGCCACCACTCCCCAGTCCCTTGCCCCCTCCAAACTTATGACCAATAATGGCTTTGCTTTAGGAGAGCAAAATCCAGATTTCGCTTCATCGGCACAAGACCCTAGCAAACCACTTCATTTCCACTCCTACTTTCCTAGTATCACAATCTCACCTGCTCTGCAGCTCTCCTGATGGACTGTTTGCGCATACTGTTAAAAGTGTATGCTGCAAGCACCCGGCATCAGGTTGGAAAAGAGACCTTTGAGTCACTGTGGATACAGCAATTCTCTGAGAACTTCAGCTCAATGCGTAGCACTGATCAAACAGGCTAATAGAATGTTAGAAACTAGTAGTAAAAGGATACAAAAAAAAAGACAGAAAATATCATAATGCCACTATATAAATCCATGGTGCACCCACACGTTGAATATTGTGTCCAATTCTTGTTGCCCCGCCCCAGAAAGGATAGAGAGGAACTGGAAAAGGTTCAGAGAGGGGCAGGGAGAACTGTGGTCTATTGGGCGTGGCTTTTATTTTTAGCAACTACCTAGAAATGCATCCCACTCTGCTTGGAAAAAGCATGCTCGGGAAGATGGAGGCACGTTACAGATGAGACGTGTAGGCTATTTTATTTGATACCCCTGCTTTATTGGCATCCTAGTAGAACCCAGAGACCCCAAACAGGAACCCTTTGTGCTACTAAGATGCGTTTTCAGCCCCAAAGACCTAACAAATCCACCCCCAAAACCCTGATCTCACATCTGCACCAGAAATGCCCATCTCATCTGGGTTTGGCAGTATTGCCAGCTATCATGACTTGATTGTGATATTTGGGACTTTTCTTTAAAAAAAAAAAATCCCAACTACTAAAATCAAGTGGCTATGTGAGACTCCAGTTTTTGGAAGAAGTTTTTAGCCCTCGTGGCTGTAGAGGAAAAGCTTGAAAAAAGACTTGAAAGCCAGAAGCCAAATAAAAAAGAACCCCAAGTCTCCCTCTCAAAATAAAATCTCATTAGTTTGGCACGACTCACAATTTTTAAACGTTTAAGCTTGGCAGTGCTGCTGTTACCATTGGCCTGTTTTTTATTTTAACCTTTATTTAAAATACTTTCAAACAACTGAAACCTACTTTTTTGCTGAAATTCACTCTTGTGTAAGTGTCTTTCAGAAGTGCCCTTTTCTGAATCTGTCTAAATGCACCTGGCCACATTTTGCCCTTGGCTACAGCCATGCACAGTGACTTGCATAGGTAAAACCAAGGGCAAAAATCTCCAAGGTGCAGAAGTGATTCTACTGGCTCAGCTAGCAAGAAAATGCCTACCCCTTTCCTTACTACAGGATCGCTAGTAATTGTTCCTTAAAACCTAGGGTTACCTCTGAAATCCAACATCTATTTCATGGCAGCTTTTCTTAGTGTAATAGGAAATGTAAGGGCTGAGTCCATGGTATGAGTTACCTTAAATACACACCCAAAAGAGCGAATGGTTATGGGTGCTGGGTGGTCTGTGTGGAGCAGGCCTGGGAATATCTGGAGAAGATTCTCATGTGCTGCTTTAGCATATTCCTCCCTGGTTAAACTCTAACCATCAAAGTTGAAGCCTTTGATATACAGAGATAAGCAGGTTAGGACTAATAGAGGAAATTAAAGGTAGCGTTAGATAAACATCCTCAAATCGCTGCTGGCCATTCATTTGCTTTTGGAAGAGATTAACAGTCTGAGACCGGCCAGACATTCAAACTGTTGCATTAACACTGAGACTTGCGAATCTTTCCTTCCCTAGCCGGGTGGTATTTCAGGGACAGTAACTAGGTCTATTTCCCTTATACTTTGCTCCTGAGCAATGGCCCGAGATCACGATCGATCGTGCTTTAGGAGATTGCTAATGGGCACGGCTATTCTTTCTACGCCTGGCGTTCTTCTCCACTTGGTTCTCAAACCTCTCTCCTTCTGGTGTCTTTGTTTGACCTGACATCCGTGCGCTACCGGTAGATGCTCCAGTCAACAAACTTAGCTGGGATCCAGCCCCATAGGAAGCCTTGGGAAGTATATGGGCCCTGTTGCCACCAAGTAATGTGTGCTATCGTGGGGAGACCTGGATTTGGATGATAAATGTGTCTGAGTGAGGTGAGGCCTTGTGCTTTGCTAACTGAGTCCTAGTCTACACTACAACGTACGTCGCTCAGGGGTTTGGAAGGAAGTGGGAGAAGCTCTCCCGTTGGCGTAAGGCACAGCTGCAGCGCTGGAAGTGTGGACAAGCCCTCAGTTTGGCCTGGCTGCCCCTCGGCTCTGAAAAGCGCCAGCTATGGGAGGGTAGGGTGGGGCTGCAGGTCGGGGCGAGGGGCATTAGCAGAGCGATGCAGATGGAACCCTGCACAGAGCCTGGCTACCACTGACATTAGCCTGTGTCGTCAGCTCTTCATTTTCCAGGTCTGCTGAGGTCCAGCAATAACTCTGCGGCCTCCCAGCCATTGCCCGGCTCCAGCTCATGGGATTGAAAAGCTTCATTCCGGGGAAGCGTCCAGTCTCTTTAGAAACTTAGACCCACCCCAGAACCTTGCAGCTCCTGGGATTCGCCGGTGTGGGAATCTCTCTCTAGGCTTGTTTGAGACCAAGTCGCTTCAGCTGCCTGCGGCACTTCCAATTGCAGGAAGGATTTCCTGGTCTTTTGGGAGATGCCTTTCCCTCTAGTTTGCATTTCACTTTAAATACATTCTTGCCCCGTGTTTCTCAAATACAAGTGCTGCTTCTGCTGCCCCCCTCATCTTGCCAGCCCTTAGGAACCCCTGAGGACACCCTCTTGATCCCAGTATTCCACATGTTCCTTGGCCAAAGAGAGAGAAGGAGATCTCTTAACTATTCTGGTTGGCAATTAGCTTGAGCCTCATTTTTTCCTTCTCGTGCCGGGCATTTTTCTTCTCAGTGTAGCCAACGAGTCACCGGAGAAGAAGCCTTAATTGTATTTGATGATGAATGGGATGCCCGTCAGGTAATCGTCCGCTGGTGCCTCTTGCATCCGAGGCATTCTAAGAATGAAGCGTGGGAAAAGAGCCCCTAGCTTCTGTTACGTTGCTCAGTGCAGCAACCTGATCTTCAGGGCCTCCCTGTCTGAAGTCTGAATATATATTCACGCGGATAAAGCGAAAGCGCGGGCTGTTTCAGCTGAGGGCTTTCTGGCCCGGATGGTGAAAATGCCTGTTCACCATTCAACACAAGACGGTCTGTCTCTTTTTCCCCCCCCTGCTGCCCCCGCCATTAGTGAGTTGTTATTACTTAGTTAAGCTGCGACTTTTCTGAGGAGGGGGTGGGGGTGGGAGCGGGAGACGGTTGCCCGGAGGGTTCTACCAAAGCGCACTACTCTTGCTGGATGAGAATAGGGTGAGGCGGGTGCTGCTTAGGAAAGTGCCTCGACTTGATTCTGTGGATAAATGTAACCACAGGCAGTTCTGCTGCCGCACAGAGTGCTTCAAAAAAAAAAAAAAAAAAAAACCCCTAGCCTGTAGTGTGGAAGGCTGGCAGGGAATTGGGAGGCTCCCCTTTGCCTTTCACAGAGTTCAGACCAGCATTAATCTAATGCAAGCAGGGAACTGCATTCCTTAATTCTCTATATCCTGCCCCTCACCTGAGCGGGTGTGTCCCGGGCGGCCCCTACCTGCTTCTCTGTCTCATCTGGGAGCACTTGTGTGCAGATGTCTCTCTCGGTGCGAATACAGGGGATTCCTGTAAGATCAGAAGAGAGGACAAAGCTGCCTGTTAGTCACCCCTGCTCGCCATGGGAAGCTGCTCGCTGGCTGATTGCCATCACACGCTCCAGAAAGGGCTCGCACCAGCTGGGTTAGGTACAGCTGAGCAGCTGGACTTTGAAGCTGGTTGCTGCTGGGACTGAGTCAGGCAGAGAAAATGGCTTCTGAGCGCACTTGTATTGCTTGCCCACCCTTTCCCCCCTTGCCTCTGAAGCCAGCAAAGTGTGACTTCAGCTTTAGGTTGGGCTGCCCGGGGCCAAGGAATGGCTTCTGGACCCTTGCAAATCTTTGCTCTGACTTTACCGTGGCGTAAAGTGACGTTGGCACAAGCGGTGGTAAAGTCCCCTAAAGCCAGGGGGGGCCCTGGGAGTGGGAGGGAGGGCAAGCAGGCTACTGGAGCAGGGCTTGTGGACAAGCCCAACGTGAGCTCCTCCAAATCTATTGCAGCGTCTGCTTGCCACACCTGAGTCCCCCTCTGTGCATGCCTGGGCCGTGGTGGTCTCCGAGGGCGTCCCTTGCAATTGTATTGAGAAGTACAGACTGCTGCTGAGCAGGTTGGAATGCAGGAATTACCTGGGGCACGTTCTGCAATGCAGGGGCGGCCTTGTCTCCGGCCTCCTTGAAAGATGCATCCTGCAGATCCCCTTTTCCTCTCTCCCGCTGCCTGAGGGAGACCTGACTGGAGAGACGCTATTTGAACCTGGCTCCAGACCACTGAGGGCCTTGAAGGTTGTTAGCAACACAGACTCCGAGCCTTCAAATATCATGAGTCTGGCCCCAAGAATGTGAGAGTGAGAGTAAAAACCCGCCATGGGCCTCGATGCTGGACCCGAGCGGCACTGGACCCGAGCGGCACGGAGCATTGGGATGATGCACTTTTTTGGTGGTCCTGCCCCAAAGGCAGCTGCTGTGCTGTGTACGAGCTGCAGGCAGGGCAGTCTGTGGTCCAGTCCCGAGGTTGGACTGTGGTTGCTGGGTCCTGCTCCAGAGCCGATGGTAGGTGCTCTGTTGCAATCTGTGTATCCAGGAGCAGAGAGAAACCCAGCATAGGGTGACCAGACATCCTGATATTAGGGACTTTGTCTTATAGGACCCTATTTACCCCTTCATAGGACTTTATTGCCCCCCACCCCATCCTGATTTTTCACATTTGCTATCTGTGCAATACACCAAGGGTTTGAACTACTCTGACACTTGAATGGCAGATGCTTCTCCTAAAGGGACAGTCAGGGCCTTTGCTAATGCCTTAGTGTTTCCCCCTCCTCATCAGCAATGCTTTTCCCTTGCCCCCAAAGGGGGAGTGGGAACATGTGCACTGGCAAGCTGTTTCTGATCCCCTTTCAGTCTTCCTTGCAACATGGTCCGTGGAACAGATGTGTGGGACTGGCTGTCAAGGCTCCCGAGTCCTCTTGCTGACGATGCTGTTGATTCGCTTTGTAACCTTGTGAAGAGTGCCCTGATCGCTCAGCCCCTCAGTTTCCCCATCTGTAAAATGGGCCCGGCACTTGCAAAACACACATTAAGATGTAGGGCAAAAAGTGCTCTCATGCCAGGGAGGCTTTCTCTTGCGTCATCTGCGTGGAGGAGCATGAGCCCAGTTTTTAAACCCCGCAAATCTCCTTTAGACCATGTTAATGTGAAGAGCCACTGTCTCATTTCGGAGGGTGGCTTCCAGAGCCTCTTGCCTGTGGACTCCTCCCTCCCCCGCGGCGGCATGGTTTAATATTGCATGCTCTGAAGCTCACTAGGGGAGTTGTGACAGCTGTGGAAAGCAGGTGACTGACCTCTAGGTGGCTGGCCTGGTGGAAAGCATGGGGAAAAGTGAGGGCTGACTGTGCTCACAGGTATTCTGGAGTAGCCACAAAGAGACCTAGGCTCTCAGGTTAACACTGACATGCCGCAATGTATACGCTTGCTAGCAAGCTGCTCGCTTCCTCCTCGAGCAGATCTCTCCATTGAACTCTTATTGCATAGCCAGAGCTCTGTGTTTCCTGACCACTCCCTTAGGAGGGAATCACAGTAGCAAGGGGACCTTTAACTCCTGGGCAATAGATAGGGAACTTGTCTGGTGTGTTCCTCCCCCACCTCCTCCCATGGTGTGCAATAAATTATTCCCATTATCCTGGCCTCTTCCCTCTGCTCCATGCATTTCTTTAGGAGCAGTTTTGAAAAGGCGAGAGCATGCCACTGGGGACAAGCTGGGAGCTCAGTGCGTTTTGATTTGCTTGCAGATCTACTTTGCTCAGCTGGTTTCTTCTCCTTTTTTGGAGGGGGTGGGATGAGCTGGGGAATCTGCCGGCTGCTGGGTTATCTCTGCGGTAGAAGATCCTGTCTTCCCGCGGGGAGAAATAAACCCTTGTCTCATGGCCAGACATTTTATTTTCCTTACTGAAGTTATATGAGCGAGGGGAGCTGTGCTTTACTGCCAGCTTGTCCAAATATTACAGCAAACAAAGTCTGCTTCAAGCACAGGCTTCCTGTAACAATTTATAGGAACGCGCACTGCCCAAACAACTGCCTCTTGTAACTAAACAGAACACTGTCTTCCCCGGCTCTCTTGCCCCGGCCTGATTGGCTGCTCCCTTGTCAGAGCGGGGAAGATTCACTTCTCCCCCTCCAACTCTGTTCTGCCCACGCTCTCAATGCTCCTGCGTCAGAGCTATGATCCCTGGAATGGATGGAGACCGCTTTCTCTAGCTGGTCAAGGCTGCTGTCTCTCTGGCTTGGGGGCGTCCCTGGCTTTAGCACACACACTCTGTCTTTTCAGAAGCAGTGTTGCAAATCGGACTGAGAAGAAAATGCCAGATACCAGGCTGTGCAATGTATGAAATCTCTGAGGGAAATATTTCAGCGATAACCCAGCACAGTGTCCTATTGACCTAGGAAAGGAGGATTCCCCGTGAGAAGGAGTTAACTTGAAAACTCCCCTTTGGGAGGCCAGTTGTGGCCTCGGACAGTTACTCCTGCACTCTCTTGTTAACTTGGCAGCCTGTGTTTGCATCAGGCTGGTCGACTTCCCCTGCCTGCACAGCGGCTGGAGACGGACAATTATGGATCTGGTTTCCCTGGGAGCATCCAATCAAATATGACACCCTCTGCTGGGAACCATAATTCCCTTATGAGTCATGGGCAGAACCAGGGCAGATGTGACTGACATTCTCGTCTGTCGCTCTGCCAGCTTCATGTGGCTGCTCAGTGTCCCTTGCTGCCGGGTACCGGCTCTCAAAGTCCGCCCTCGGGAAGATGTACCAGGAAATCAAGGTTCAAACTATATTGGATGAAACCAAGTCTTAAAAGTTTTCAGATACCTTAACCATGGCCTAACGCAATAAGTAATATAACACTGAGGCTAGCTCTGTGGAAGCCATCTGCAGCAGAAGCAGGGCATGGCAAGGGGTTTTGTTTTGTTTTTTGGTCTCTGTTGCAAAGGAGACTCTCCTAAGCAGGATGCTATAACGTAGCTCCGCCAACTGATGCACCAGAAAAGCCCAAAGCCAAAAAGGAGGCAGTGGATGGCTGTTCCCTCCTCTGTCGGTTTCTGTATCCAAGGGGATTGCGGAGCGGTGCTGGCATGCCCAGGGCCGAAGGGAAGGAGACTGGGAATGTAGCTTGTATCAATCACTTTAATAAAAAACAAAAAAAAACCCTAAGATCCTCAAACGCTGACACCTTTTCTGGCAAGTTTCAGCCTTGGGTGAATTCTTACGCCGCGGATGCACCTTGCTGCGACTTGAAGGGCAATCGCACGTGTAACCCTAGGCACCTGCATTGCGGAGGGGAGCGGGGGGCAGCATTTTCTTGTTGCTGCTGACGTTTATCCCACCAACCCATCATGAGAACGGCCAGACTGGGTCAGACCAAAGATCCATCTAGCCCAGGATCCTGTCTTCTAACCGTAGCCAATGCCAGGTGCCCCAGAGGGAATGAACTGAACAGGTCATCATCAAGCGATCCATCCCCTGTCGCCCATTCCCAGCTTCTGGCAAACAGAGGCTAGGGACACCATCCCTGCCCATCCTGGCTAATAGCCATTGATGGACCTATCCTCCATGAACTTATCTAGTTCTTTTTTGAACCCTGCTATAGTCTTGGCCTTTATAACATCCTCTGGCAAGGAGTTCCACAGGTTGACTGTGCCTATTCTATTCTGTTCCCCTCCGGGTACTGTAAGGCCATGCTTGCCAGGGCTCACTCTGCCCGTGGCTCAGACACTGTTGTTTTATATAGTGCAACCGACGTGCATGGAGCTTTGCAGGCGTACAAGGCAGGCTCCACCCTAGAGGAGTCTGTAACCCGAATGGGAATGAGAATCCCAAATGGCTTTCTCATGGTTGCTGGGTTAGCTGCATCTCTGTCCCCTTTCTGGCATCCTCCTTGTGCCTGTACCTCCCTGATTCTCCCACTCTTAGGCTGGGCCTGGGCTATATCACCTTGCGAACCAGCTGCATGGGGCTTGCAGGTCCAGCTGGGTTCAGACACTTGCAGTTCTTCCCTCTGGGAATGCTAGGAACTGATCAGCCAGCTGCCTTGCACCAAAGGGTTGTTTTTTAAACAGTAGGAGCAAAGCATTTGGAGAGAAGATTTTAAAAGTCCAGCCTACATGTGTGTCTCTCACCCCCACTGGAAGGACTCTAGGTATGCGAGGCAAGCCTAACTCCTTCAGACACCTCTGTCTGCTTTCCCTGTCCAACAGCCTGAATGGCTACCCACCCTTTGTGAGCAAGTCCCTTTTCTAACTGCTGTAGGGTTTTTGTTTTTTTTTGTTGTTGTTGTTTTTTTCCCCTCCATCTTCTGGTTCCCAGGGCTGGTCCTGCCCTCGTTTTTGTCTCTTATCAACTTGAAGTGTTTGCTGAGAATTGGCTTATGTGGAGCCATCCTACTGGTTTTCTCCCCCACTTCCCCCGCTTACAGCTTCCTATAAAACAAAACCAATGTCTTGATAGAGTGAACACCACGGTCACCAGGTCAGCTTGCAGTATTCATACCTAGGGCCCTACCAAATTCATGGTCCATTTAAAAAATCCTAAATTTAATGATTTCAGCTATTTAAATCTGAACTTTCACGGCGTTGTAATTGTAGGGGTCCTGACCCAAAAAGGAGATTGGCTGGGGGGTTGCAGAACTGCTACCCTTACTTCTGCACCGCTCCAGGCAGCGGGGTTGTCTTCAGAGCTGGGCAGCTGGAGAGTGGCGGCTGCTGGTCGGGAGCCCAGCTCTGAAAGCAGAGCTACCGCCAGCAGCAGGGCAGATGTAAGGATGGCGTGGCATCGTGTGGCCACCCTTACTTCTGCGCTGTTGCCTGTAGAGGTGGGCCCCCAGCTGCCCCCATCCTCCAGTCACCCAGCTCAGAAGGCAGGGGCGCAGAAGTAAGAGTGGGAATACCACAGTCCCACTGCATGCATCCGATGAAGTGAGCTGCAGCCCACGAAAGCTCATGCTCAAATAAATGTGTTAGTCTCTAAGGTGCCCCAAGTCCTCCTTTTCTTTTTGCGAATCCCCCTAAAATAATCTTGTGAACCCCCCACCCCCACAACTCTCTTTTGGGTCAGGACCCACAATTTGAGAATTGCTGGTCTCCTCTGTGAAATCTGTAGAGTATAGAGTAAAAGCACGTAAAGGACCAGATGTCACGGTGGGGTGGGGGGAACCAAATTTCACGGTCCGTGGCCTGTCTTTTCTGGCTGTGAATTTGGTAGGCCCTATTCATAGGCCCTGGTTACAGAGCTGCTCCGTTTCCATCACAGGCCATCACCTTCCCTCGGTGTCGGTACTAGGGGTGGGGAAGGGAAGCTGGGCCAGTCTTGCACCTGAGGATGGTTCTCCCCCTCCCTGCGGGCATGTTGCTTAGTGAACAGTGCATGACTGCTGGGGAGGACAGGACAGTGGGATGCAGTCGGGCAGCTGTTCCTGCTGAATCCTCATACTGCTTCGCAGCAAGAAACTACTGCAGGAGCTGTGGGCTGGGGACGCAGGGAGAGAAATGTGCGACTTTGCTGTCCGCTCCCGCCCTGGCGGGAGGTTGCTATGACAGACCCAGGGGATCAAATCCCAAATACAGTGTGCAACCCTGTAATAGGTCGGTCACACCTGCACCTGACACACACCCAGAGGGAGGAGGGGGTCTTTCTCTTGCACTCTTGACAATGTTTCTGTGACAAGAGATTGAAAATTGACTTGGTCTACCCCTCCACTCCACCAGCAGGCAAATAAAGTGTGTCTGTGTGTGTGAGAGGAATTCAGGTTGGGCAGAGAGGACAATGCCCATAGTGATCTATTCTCACTCACGTGTTACTGCTCTTGGTGGACTAGCTCATGAAATTCACTCCCCTTGAGGTTTTATAAGCCCTGTTCACCAAGCCCCCAAAGAAAGCTCCAGTTTAGAGGAGTGAAGATTCACTAGCTCTCGGGCTCTGACCTGGGTGGCGTCGCGTTCTCATACTGGGACCTCCTGTGTTTTCTCTCCCTTTGCTCTAGGTGAGAGTCTGGCGGTACCTAAAAGGCAAAGACATCGTGACGCACGAAATCCTCTTGGATGGTGGGAACAAAGTGGTAATCAGCGGCTTCGGGGACCCCTTAATTTGCGACAACCAGGTCTCAACGGGGGACACCCGCATTTTCTTCGTCAACCCCGCCCCCCACTACCTGTGGCCGGAACACAAGAACGAGCTGATGCTGAACTCCAGCCTGATGCGGATTACCCTGCGCAACCTGGAGGAGGTGGAGCACTGCGTGGAAGGTGAGGCTGGTTCCTTGCATGTCCCCTTCTCTTTCTCTGTCTTCACCCCTCACTCCCGCAGGGCTGGCTTTCTTTGTGCATCTGTACAGTAAGAACCCCCGCACTGGGGTAATGGGGTGAAGTCCTTGCAGAGCCAGGGAAAGAGAGCTGATTGGCTGGGTGAGCTGTCAAACACCCAGAGACAGAGGGGAGGGACTTCCCTTCCTTGCAAAGTCTTCTGGGGAGAAAAGTCCTCTATAAAACTCCCTGGCTTCCAGCTGGGAGTCAGAGTTGCAGGAGAAAGTGTTGGCTGGAGGAACCTGAGCCTGGGGGATTTGTTATGCAGGGGATTCCTTGGTGGGAACTGATACTGTCTCATCAGATAACTGTGTGTGGATGGCTGATGACTAGAAGTGAAGCCCCGTTCTGGGAAGTAGCCGTTAAAATCAATATGGAGCCAAGCAATGTCATTTTCACTTTACGCTACAAACTTTGGTCAATGCAAGTTATGTCAGCGTACAGTGACTCCGGTTCAGACTTTTTCTGTTTTGTAACTGGTTCACTTAAGTCATCCCTGCAAACTCAGACAGGGATCTGAGAAGCGAGCCGGCTTCTTTCCGGCTCCTGTAACCTCAGCAGGAATAAAACTTCCATACCTAGGTACAAAGGGCAGAACTTGGCCCAGCAGTTAAAGTTGGTGAATAAGCTTGATGAACGAGCCGTAACTTGAATTAATCATAGTCTGCCATAGCTGTTGTGACTGACCAGTGTTAGCAAGTGAAGGTAGCAGACGTGTTCTTTGCTCAGATCAGCAGAGCGGACAATAGGAAAAGCTTCCGAACTGTCCGGGTGGTTAAGCACTGGAACAAATTACCTGGGGAGTTGTGGAATCTCTGTCACTGGAGGTTTTTTAAGAACAGGTTGGACAAACCCATGAAGGATGGTGTTGATGATACTTGGTTCTATCTCAGTGCAAGGGACTGGACTAATCACCTGTCGAGGTTCCTTCCAGTCCTACATGTTTATGATTCTAGGATTCTAAATATCTGTGG
The DNA here is from genome assembly GCF_965140295.1 of Lepidochelys olivacea. Classification (NCBI taxonomy): domain Eukaryota; kingdom Metazoa; phylum Chordata; order Testudines; family Cheloniidae; genus Lepidochelys; species Lepidochelys olivacea. Next base: position 21,822,359 of record NC_140428.1, read on the forward strand.
GAGGTGGGGAGGTCTGATTTCTCAAGGGAAGGTGTAATCCAGGCTGCATCACTTGGAGCAGAACCATGCTTCGAGGGCAGCAGAAATCTCTCAAGGGCTAGGGAGAGTGTCTTTTCTCCAATCCCCCCAGTAAATGTACGTTTTACTACTACCTTGCTCCCTGCCCCACCGTCAGAAGAGGTCTGCATAGGCATCAATGCTATTCCTATACTGGGACCTTCTGCTAAGTATTGAGGACATTCTCACAGAGGCCAAGTGTACTGTGTCTGCAGCACTCGCCTCTACTGACTTGGAGCAAGATACCATGACTCCGATTTAGGCCTCCTGCATGGTCCTGGATAGCCCGTACGCCTGCTGAGCACCTCATCTCTTCAGTGACTATTTAACTTGACCCATCAGCACTGTCTCACTCTGCTGTGGGGCGAGTCTCAGAAATAAGCATACGTCAGGGGAGATGCCTGATCAAACAGCTGTTAGCAAGTGTCTCTCTGTCTGTGTGAGAGCGAAAAGAGCTCCTGCAGTCGGTCTAGATACCAATGTCCGAATGTGCCAGTTACCGTGGTTATCACAGACAGTACTGTGACCTATCATATCACAGCAAGGAAGGCTTCCTGTAACTGCTGTATGTGCATTTTTAATGTGGACTTGATCCATCCAGATGTGGAATGAAGCCTCTTTATATAGGGACCAGAACTTTCTCCCCGCTGATGCTCCCTGTTGTCCCCATTACCCACCCATGTTGAAAATGCACTCTTCTAAAATCCCACTTGCTGGGATCTAAATTCCCTCCCTTAACGAGTGGGTTAATGTTCAAGGCAAGAGTTCCCAGTTCCTGGGAAGTACATTGACCCCAAGCCTCTCAGTTGGGGTCTGAATATTCCACATGCGGCCCTACGAGCAGATGAATAAACAACGGAAAGAACACAGGAATTCTGTGAGAACCAACAGATAAACATGTGGATCAGCTCCTTCCTCCTTTCTGGTGGTACGGAGGAAAGGGCAGAACCCTTTCCTGCAGCTTTGAATGCTTACAGAGGAGTAAGTGATTGAGTATGTGGGGACGGCCGAGAAGGCTAGCGGAACAGAGTGGTTCCCAAAGCGAAGGCTGTGTGTGCAAGTGGCTTTTGTAGGAGGGCTGCAACGTGGAGAGCAAGGTGGTTGGGCATGTCCAGTTGTGGTTATGTATGACCCACTGCATTCCCTATGCAGTGTATATATACTCCCGGCTAAAGATTGCCCTGCTCCTCAATGCTTTTAGGGTGGGGCCTGCCTTTTTCAACCGGTCCAATACCTAGGACAGTCTTTCTCTTCACCCTTCCCAGTCTTGGTTTGCTTAGCCCTTTAGGCCCAGATTTTTACAGGTGTTGCTTGGCTCAGCTTTGCAATGTGTACCTGACTTGGGAGCCAAAGTATTCTTTCCAAAAGTGCCTTAGGCAATGAAGTTCCTTTTGAAAATGAGACATGGGCTTTGGACGTCTAAAGATCTGGGCCTTAATCTCTCCTGTCCCCTCCTCAAGAGTATGAAGAGGACATTTGGAGGAAAGGTATTTTGGCCCTTGAGAAAAAGAATGTCCTGTCTGGACCATCTGCTTTGTCCTTTACCCACCCACTAAGGTACTGACTCCATGTTGGTGCAGCTCTCCTAGTCCTAACTTACTGAATTATTGATGGAGGATAGGTCCATCAATAGTCAAGATGGTCAGGGATGCAACCCCTTGCTCTGGTTGTCCCTAGCCTCTGAAGCTGGGTGTGGATGACCGTATGGATCACTAGATGATTGCCTGTACTGTTAATTCCCTCTGAAGCACCTGGTATTGGCCACTGTCAGAAGTCAGGATACTGTGCTAGATGGACCTTTGGTCTGACCCAGTTTTGGTCGTTCTTATGTAACCTATGAGTGACTACCATTTGTGGACTTTTGTAAGTTACTGCTAACAAATTTTGGACAGGATATTCAACCTTATGCATCCGGGCTTAAGCCTGTCTCTAACAACTGGAGATCAGAATGAGATGTAAATTGGAGGCAGATTATCCCTCATCTGCTATGTGGGGGTTCTTTAACTTTCCTTGAGCACCTTCTGCTGGATGCTTCTGGAGACAGGACACTGGACTAGGTGGATCCTGGGTCTGATCCAGTCTGGCAATTCCTACATTGTAGAGGGATGGATTGGCAATAAAGGATGTGTTTTGCTTAGTATCAGAGGTCCAGAGCAGGGTTTCACATGGACCCAGTGGATTGGTATGATCCATTTCTACTTTTGTCACTTGAGAAAAGAGTCCAAAAGTTGCTTTGGCTGGAACAATCTGACCTAATGCCCATAGTGAAGCCTTTCCCAGCTGCTGCCTCTGGTCCTAGGGGAGTAAAACTTCAACTTTCCATTGTTAGAAGTAACTGGCTAAGGTAGTCCAGAGATGTCTCTTCCTGCCAGGAAGTGCTCGCACTGAATCTGGACATCCAAACATATAGATGAGCTTCCAGGAAAGGGCCTGCTGAATTTTGATGTCTTGTGCCTCCTCTTGAGGGTCAGAGTAGCCAGATGGGTGACTTCATTGAGATGGACTAAAAACCCTGAAAAATGAATAATAATTAATAGTATAAACCCTGAAAAATGAAAATAATACAGCAGCCCCAGCTGTCCCTGAACATGAATATAGAAAATGCCCCTGGTGCATAAGGGTGTTAAAGGCACTAAACCTTGAGTCGATCTAAGTTCACCGACCATCTCTTGCATGTAGCCGTGGTCTGGGTCTATATGATCCAAGTCCCATTCTGCAGAATATCCTTGCCTTAGGCCAGATAGCAGCTGACTCTGTCTTGGACTCCAGTTTTCTAGGAAGTTAATTGATCAGCTTGTTTCCTTTAACTAATTAAGAGTTTCTTCCTGATGGCTCACAGAGGAGCTATTGGTGTGTGGAGATGTGGTCATGGCTAACTGCTTTGGGGAACTGAGACCTTGGGGTGGGCTGGGATGGGGAGAAAAGGCTCTAAGATGGGACTGGAAAGCAGGCTAGGGAGAGCATTTCCATATAGGTAAGACTGAGTTAGATTGAGAAGTGGTCTGGTTCCTGAGTGTGGTGCTGGGAAAGAACAAAAACCAGGCGACCCGCAGCACTGATGTCTCAGCCAGAGGTCAAACATCTGTGTAGACCAAGCACAGATGTGCATGATGACACTGCAGTCAGTTATCTTTGTGTTCAGCAGACTCTGCGGCAGTTTGAGGTACACCACTCTCTTGGGAAAGGGAAATTCAGCAAGTTTCCTTCACCTGGCTGATTTGCTTTTCATCTGTCAATGTCTGAAAGTCAGGCCACGGCTGGACTATTACATATGCCGTACAGTAACTAGCTTGTTGTGGCCTGGGACAATCTGGCCTGGATAAAACCATGGCTTTTGTCCCAAACTCTGCCCAAATCAGAAGTCTCTCTCTTGGAGCCTGCAACATGTTCAGTTTGACTTATACCTCGTAGTTGCCTGGCTTGGGTTGGGAATGCCGTGACAGGGACTTTGGAGTCCAGACAAAACTCCTACGCTTTAGTTCCATCTTCTACAGATATAAGAGCATCAGAGGGACTCAGTTGTAGCACAGATGGACTCTCCTCCCAGGATGTCCTCATAACAGGGTTAAATCTAGCACAGTCCAGAGGGCGAAAACTCCGTTTCACAAAAAGAAAAGGAGTTCTTGTGGCACCTTAGAGACTAACCAATTTATTTAGTCTCTAAGGTACCGCAAGTCCTCCTTTTCTTTTCGCGAATACAGACTAACACGGCTGCTACTCTGAACTCTGTTTCACAGCAACTTTCAAGGTGGCGAAATGTTTTTTGTTCTGCCCTGGAACGAAATGAAAAGGTTCCAGGCATATTTGTGAAACAGAATTGTCTCAAAAAGCCAGTTTTCAGATCAAAAGCCAGAGCTTTTTGGTCGATCTCTAAATGGGGTGACTACATCAGTGAAGGTGCGAGGAGATTTGCTGCTGTCACTGCCTAAACAGAGTATATGGGAAGTAAGGGCTGACTGGCTATTACAGCTTATAACTGTGCACCAACTTCTGGCTGGGAGTGTGTGGTTTCTCCTTTGCACCTCAAGACATCTGGGTGAGCTTTGCTAGGGGAATGGCTTGTCTGATAAGCCCTTGGCCTTGCTGTATCAATTTCTGTGCTCTCTGTTAGCTAACTTGGGACTGGGCAGGTAGAAGTAGGAATCCTTGCTGAGGCTTTCAGGTGTGCTGGATTTTATAAGGGCAGATCCAGCAGATTCTCTTGAGCAAGGTGCTAGGTGTGATTACATAATTTTTTTTTTCTCCCTGCTCTTTTGAGAGCTCAACAACTGACCCCTCCCCCGAGACCTTTGCCCAGATATGTCTCCGGATTTCACTTTGATCACAGCTTCGGTTTAAGAAAATCAAGAGTTTGTGTATAGTCTGCGTGCTGTCTCCACACTGAGCTGTCTGTGAGGAAGGAAGTTCAGATTCAAGCCTTCTGGGGCCCCGGCTAATGCGAATCCAGCACTGCTATTAAAAATTTCCTGGTAGGTGGCATGATTTGCATTTATTCTGGTACAATTGCCGGAGCTGAGATTTCTTCACTAGTGATGGGGACCTTGAACCAGGGATGAGTCATGTACATAATCTTTGCAGGTATGCTATGTAATTAAACCTGATGGCACTGGATACAGTAGACATGCACCATCCTGCATGTCTTGTTCCCTTGGAACGTTTAAGCATGCTATTACTTTCGGTTCCTTTCTTCTCCCACCTCCTTCCTGATCGGTTCTCCTCCCTGGCACATGCTTCGCATGTAGTGTCTTTTGCATGTAGTGCTCAAGGGTCTTTACAAACTAATTATGCCCCGAGAGCACCGCTTTACACTGGGTTCTTCACCATCTTGCAGATCTGAGCTAGTGGGGGCGGGGTTTGGAGAGAGGGATAGAGAGAGTCTGTGATTCAGCCAAAGCGTAGCCGAACTGGGAACCAAATCAGAGTCCTTAGGCCCAGTCCTCTGCTTTAGCTGCTCCAGACCCCTACGGTAGCCACTTCCTGGTGTGGGAGAGCCTGACCTTACCTTCAGCTAAAGTGAGGGCAGCAGGTGTCTGCAGGTGATGCTGAGGAGCAAACTATTGAGCTGTCTTATTCCCTTTTGAGAGCAAACTCTAGTCCCCTGGAGACTGCAAAGCTTCCTTGCTCCGGATTGGCCAGAAAGGTTTCTGGTTGATTTGGGAGCTGCTCTGAAGCTGGGTTGCCTTGAAAGCATCTCTTAAAGCCTCATTGTGTATCTCTCTTTGTCTTTTCCTGTTCACTTTTATTCCTTCCTCTCCCTCTCCTTAATACTGAGAGGTTTTGTCCTTGTAAACCAGCCCGTGCAAAATCTGCTTTTCAGTCTCCTTAAAGAGCTTGCTAGGAGTGCAGAGTGGGCTGTTTTTAGCAAGAAAATTGCTGGCATGGGGCTAGTGCAAACCATGTTTGGGTTGCAGGCATTCCCATGATCCGCTCTCTTTGCAGAACTCCCCGGCTCTGGACCCATTTCTCTTTTCTAATCCCTCCCTGGCCTGTTATTGTGTGTTGGGGCAGGGAGGAGGGGTCTGGAAAGGCTTGATGATTTTTCTTCAAGCTGTCCTCCACCCCCGCCCCCCCCTTCCCTCTTGGCTCTGTTTTGCGTTCAAGATAATGAGAACAGCATCACCACCTCCGCCTCAGGAGGGTGAGAAAGTTAGCCAGCAGCTGTGAAAGGGCAGTAAACTGTGAGAGAATCTTCTACTGTGAAATCCCGGGGTCACCTTCCCTTAGTTCAGGCTGCAGTGGAGTTCTACACCCAGGGTGGCTGTGTCCCAGAGCCAGGGGGTGAGAGGGCTGGTCCGGGGGAGAAGGGAAGTGGGGTCCAGTTTATGGGCCAGGTGCTGAGTCTCTGGCAGTGGATCAGTCCTGCTTTTGGGGGCTTAAAACCAAACTCTGTTTTGTAAATGGAATCCGCCCCTAGAGGGTCACGGTCTTTCCGGAGTTCTTTGCTAACAAAACCATCTGCACTTACATTCACTTGGGTAACATAATCTAGTGGATGGCACACAGGACTGGGAGTCTGGAGATTTGGGTTCTAGACTCTACTCTGCCACTTACCGCAAGGCCTGGGGTTAGGTGCATGGACTCCCACCCATGCACCCCATCACTAGGTTAACCCCTTCTTTGCTTATGTTTGCAAAGTGCCTTGGGATCCTCTGCTGTTGGAACCTACATAAGCAGAATGGGGTCTCTGTCCCCTAGTGTTGGCTAGTCCATAGGAGTGGCTAAGAGTGTACTACAGCTGCCAGCCGGAAGAGTTATTACTTTAGCCCAAGCAGTAGAGGCATAGGTATTTAGCACTGAGAGTCCTGGGTTCAATTCCCCAGGGGAGTCAGTTAAGCTTCCTCACAGGGGCTCGCTGCAGCAGCGTGGAGCTTCGATTTGTGTAAGAAGCTCTGCAGGAACAGTTAATCTTGCATGGGAGGCTGCTGATCTGCAGAGACTTCCTCCACTTGCCCTTCCTCAGGATAAGAGCGTCCTGCTTCATGTCTGTGTGGCATCGGCTCAGTTAATGACCCAGCCGCTGTTCTTAAAATCCTCTTGGCCGTTGAGGTGGCACAATTTTGACGAGCTGACTCGTGGGCTGCGGACTCGTGGGCTGCTTCTGTTTTGCTTGTTCACATCATGAACTCCCAATCTGGACGGGACTGTGGGTCGTTAGTGTCGAGTGGCGCTGGCAACATCTGGGGCTCTGAATCGGACTTTTGGCCTCTGATTTTTCTGAGATGTCTTCTATTGTCCTGCTGGCTGCTGGATTCCTCCAACTGGCCTCTGGGCTGGGGCTGCGGAGTGATGGCCTCGGGCACCGTTCAGACTAATGGCATTGCATGGAACAGGAGCATTGTCTATTTCAACTCTCCTCTGCCCCACTGTTAGACCCAGGCGAAATGGACAAGGCTGGATGTGAAGTGTGTGTGTGGTGGTGGTGGGGGGAGATGGGGCAGGATAGATGGCTGATGGATGCAAACACCAAAGGTAGGGGATTATTTAGGGTGATACATGGGATGAAAATAAGGGGGTGCCTACAAACTACTGTCAGACTTTTTGATGGAGAGAGAGATTGGACTGGAGCAGACACGAGCGTGCTGGCCGTGCTGTCCTGTCGATAGGGCATAAGGTTGTGGAGCAGGACCCGCAAGTTCTATTCCTGCATTTCCTAATAACTGTCTGGGCACTGAGAAGTAACGGATTCCCCCACCGCCCCCTCCACAGCTGGGGAAATGGAAGTATTGTTACTTGCCCATGTTCTGTAAAAAGCTCTCAGACCCTACAGATAAACTGCTTTGAAGTGCAAAGTGGTGGTGTTTCCTAAGGGAAGTCCCACTGCTCAGGACTTCTTTGAGCTCTCCTGGACAATCAGACACTGGCTCTGATGGTCTGCAACGTCTTCTCCGCCTCTGACGCTTGTGGCCGTTGGGAGGCAGATGAAATTGTGCTCCCACATTTCTTCTCCTTGGCCCTTAGACAGGGGGAAATGGCCACCTCTCTACCTGGATTGACAGACGTTTTGGTTACAGGCTGGATGGAAAGTTGTGAGGGATGCAGCATCCTTCTTCACATTAGATCAATGTAGCTGCTCCCCTGAAAATATACCAGGCAGCTTACTTGAAGTGGCTGGAAATCGGACTGCTTGCTGTGAAGCTCTTGGTTAGGGAAGGTGCCTGTGACTGGAACTGAGTGAGGAATTGCAGCATTATTCAGTGAATGCCCCTTCCTTCTTAGAAGACAGGACAATGGGCTAGAGGGACCTTTGGTCTGACCCAGTGTGGCCATTCTTATGTTCTTGCACAGAATCCAAAGGGGGTTTCCGAGGAGTACTGGTGGCATAAAACGACCCTCTAAAAGGAGAGGGGCCATAGTGACTTGAACCAGTATCGCATCCCCCTGGGAGGCAAGGGAATTCTTGCGGAAGCATGGTGGGGGGAGATGCTTGCATGGCCAGTGACTGTTCTCACCAGCCATGAGATCCCAATGCGTAGCAGCGGCCAGGAGCATACGGTGCTGATGCAGTGGGAACCAGGGTCTGGTTGGAAAAGAGGAGTTGACCTTTCAAACGGGTCTGGTTTTGAGATCTCCATGCCCCCCTCAGTCCCCATCCCACACTAAAATCTGTCTTCAGGACAGTCCTCTCCTCTTGAAGCACCCACTGGCCTAAAGTCACACAGAGGTCTTGGTCGTGGCTGGCTTTTACGGTGCTTATAAGGTCCCTCTTGTGACAGTCTGTTGCCTTGTTGTGCTTTTTCGCAGGCTTGCGAAATATTTCAACCCTAATTCTTTGAACAGTTGCGCACACTCACACACATCCAATGCTTGAGTGGGCCATCAAAGCAAAGCTACTGTCTGGGGGAAATTGGGGGTGGACGGAAATAGAGTGGTTCTTTCCTGTTTCCTGCCAGGAGGCAGTTACCCCTGTTTGTGTTGTCAAGGCCGGCTCAAAAATCCCTTCCTGCTGAAGTTTAACAGTAAACCATAGACAGTCCAGACACCAACGAGCTCAGGATTCTGGCATCTCTCTTCCCCCCTGCACTCCTGGGAGTAGTTGGCTTTGGAGAATTGTACCTTGCATCAAAAATTGGTGAAACTGACTGGCCTCTGCTGTTGATGCACTGGGATGTGTATGATTGCTGTTTCTCTGGAATGTGAGTGCAACTCCTCTGTATATCCTATTGAGGAAACTGAGCTCCTCAGTCCTGTAGTCACCACTGTAGGTTCCAGATGCTCAGAAGCAATAATGAGTCTTGTAACATGGGCTAAGTGTGTTGCAGCCCCCTCTAGTGGCTGGTTCACAGGGGATAGGAGCCTACTACTGCTAGCAGTTGTTAGCTCAAGTGGCAGAGGTCGTAGTTTCTGATGTTGGAGGGCCAAAGCTTCATCCCTGCAGATGCTGTGTTTGGTGTTGCTTTCTGTGCTACTCCTGAAAACAGTATCTGGTCTTTGAATCTCCACTGAGGATGTGGTCTCTGCTGTGAATTTTCACCCAAGTGTTGCAATCTTGTATTTGCTCCAACATAAACCTACTTCCAGAGTCCTGTCTACTTGCTCTCTTATCTCTCTGCTCAAGAGCATTATTATCCAAGTCACATTTTAGGTGCCAGAACTGTTTAAAAAAAAAAACAAAAAAAACCAAATATTGGCTAGACAACTGACTATACAAAGCCAGACACCTCTGCCCGTTCATTTACATTCCTCTAAATGTTGCTGGAACAAATTTGCAGCTACCTAAGATTTGTTGGCTGCCGCTGCAGGGCCACTTGTTGCCATTACGCACCATCTGGGGAGAGCTTTGATCCCCGTGCTCTGAAATCCAAGTTCCCACTTCAGTTAAGAGAAACGCCGCCAACTGTGCGGGGCCCATGCCACACCATTGCATTCTGATTCCATCCAGTAGATGGCAGTAGTTTGTGTAGATCGGAGGTCCTCCAAGGTGTGGAGCACGCCCCCCTAGGGGGTGTGGAGGACCATGTGGGGAGGGTGCAGCAGGTCCCAGGCCAGCCCCCACAGGGGTGGGAAGGGAGCACCACCCAGCCCCTCCCTGACCCCAGCTGTGCTCTGGTTGGCCCCCCAGCCATGGGCCTGGTTCCCATCCCCACGTGCACCTCCCCACGTCCCTGGCCGCTGGTCACAGCTCTGTTCCTGGCCCTGGGCCAAGGCCTTGGCCCCCTTACCCCTGTTTGTGTCCCTTCCTTTCTCCCTGAGCCCCGGCCCTGGCTCAAGGGGGGCGGGAATAGATGTAATGGGGGTGTGACCCTCAAAAGTTTGGGGACTGTTGGTGTAGACGCACTGATTAGTCTGTGTGTGTATATAGAGGGGAGGGGGTAACAGCAGCAGGAGTGACGTGTTGGAATCTCTCTCTCAGCTGAGAGATGGTGCTGAGCTCCTCTAAAAACCCAGAGGTGGGAGAGGGGTTATACTTGCTGTGGAGAGAGAGAAATGACCTGCCCGTCGTGTTTAAGGTGAAGCAAACTCCAAGGTTGGAGGGTTCTAAAATCCCCGTGACAAATAGGCCATATCAAGCTCCATGGCTGTATCCAGTCTTGTACCTAAGCTACTGGCCTAGTCAATAAGATGCCAGGTTTTGCTGGTGAGTTTCTCCCTGCTGGGCCCTCTGTGAGGTGCCTACCGGAAATCCCCGAGCCAGCCCAGACTTGCCTCCTGCTAATCCTTACCCTGAACTACAGCTTCCTCTTGCTTATCTTACTAAACACTCTGCAAAGATCTCACATTCCTTCAGGATGACTTCCATGGAGCCTGGGAGCCCTCTGATGTGGGAGTGTGCATGGGGGAGAACTGAGTGGCTTTATCCCTCTGTGGCTTGGTGGCCCCTCTGCTCTCTCCAGTAGAAGATGGGATGCTAATGGCCCCGGGTTCTTTTGTAGGGGCCAACGGGGTGTGGCTGTGGAAGCCGCTGCCTCATTAAAACAATTGACTTGGGCAGTGACCTCTTTTCGGCAAAACTGCTTCTCTTTTGCATTTTCGCTTACGTTGAACCACTTTCTTTGATTAGCGAGGAAATAGGATTCTCACCACTTCAATAATTAAATACCCAATTTGGTTAATTTCAGCCAGGCTCCAGCACAAACTACAAAGTGAATATTCAAAATGGTGAGGTGCAAACCATTTGGGGATTCCCCCCTCTCTGATTTTTCTCCCTAGTTTCTCCCATGCTCAATCATCTGCTCTCTGTATTTTTTAAACCTTAAACCTTAACTGGCCTTCCTGTTTACCTGTCCTGCCTTGGTCAGCTCAGAGGGCACTAGACTGGGACTTGGTAGATCTGGGTTCAATCCCCAGTTCTGCCACTGACTCAGTGTGCCCTAGGACATGACCCTTTACTCCTCTGTGCCTCAGTTTCCCCACCTGTAAAATGGGGATAGTTCTCCCTTTCTCTCACTCTGTGTTGTCTTTATAGGTCGTAAACTCTTTGTGGCAGGGATCGTGCACAATGGGGCTCTGATCTTTGTTGGCACCTCTAGGAGTTAAGTGTTGCAGTGGCATCTAAACGTGGTGTTGAGAGGCACGGTACCGTCTTTCGGATAATATGGTAAACTGAGGACCTGACTGTATGTGGTAATAATGCCATAGGATTTTTCGAGAGTGGGATTGAGGAGGGAGAGGGGGCGTAATCTTGGTGTCTTGGCCAAATTCCAACTCTGATAACCGCTTTCTGCCACCCTGAGTTCCCACCCTAGATTCAACGGAAGGCAGTGTTCTTTGATCCCTGCCTAGATTGCAGCCTAGTGTTGCTATGTGCTGGTCAACAGCTGCTTTATTCCACGCCGGCGGGGGTGGGTATCCTTGTACGTAACTTAGAAGCCTGTTGGAAAAGTGCTTTTGGGATCCTTGAGGACGAAAGCTTGCGTTTCTATCGCATTTCCATCCCCCGACCTGCTGCACACCAGAGTGCAAGCTGCATTTCTTTGCTCCAGAGTCCTGGGTACGATCAACCCCCCCCTTTTCTGGTAGCGGAGGCTATGCTGGTGTCCTCAACTTGAGGTCTTCCAGATATGTCTGGAAACTATCTGTCGTGTGGAGGAGCCCCGGTCTTGAATCGGGGCCCCCTCATGCTCAGCACTGAACAAACAAACAGAATCGAGAGCTGACAATCGAAGTAGTTATGCACGTTTGTGGCCCAGTAGTTGTAACTTGCTGCTGAGTCCGTTGTGTCTCCGTCATCCCTAATCTCCCTCCCTATCAGGCCTCCCCCATAAATGACAGCAGCTCCATCCCAAGCCAGAGAGAGAGAAGAGGCCTGCCTTCCTTCTGTCTCGAAGATTTCTAGCAATACAGCTAAAGCTAGAGAATACAGGTCAATTTTACAAATCTTCCAGAGACTTGACCCTCTTGCATCAGCAATGCTCAATAATCCTTGACATCTTTGGTCCTCCCACCCACTCACTCACTCACTCACATGTCCCCTTGTCTGCCGTAGCACTGAAGAATGGAAGAAAATACTGCTTTCCCATAGGACGTTGTGTCACATTGACAGGCTAGAAGTGCATTTTCCATCTAATATTAGTCCATCTCTCTCGATCTTGCAGGGATGCTAATTAGCTTAAGTGAGCCGGAGGACTGGCTGTGCCTCTGCGACTTTGATTTGTGGCCGATTATTCAATTAAAACAAAAAAAGGCCAAGGTGGCTTTTGCTGAGCTAAGGCATTATTCCTCTTCGCTCCATCAGCGAATAACGTCGCTGGGGCTCCAGTCGTCTGTCTCGACCGGTTTGGCCATTCTTGCACTGCTCGGGCACACAGGGAGGCCCGCTTACGACTCTATCCAAACACACAGAAAGGCTCCGGATTTGGAATAAAGGGAATGTGGCTGGCTGGGGTGGTGTAAAAAGGAGAGGGGAGACCGGGAGACTAGAAAGTATTGAGAGAACAGAACGAAATGGCATCATTCATCTAAGGATTTCACAGGGCTTAACAAACGTTGGTTAATTAAGGCCCTTCCTCCCTGAAAGGTGGCTGTTTATCTCCATTAGTGTAGACAGGGATGGGCATGGGAAGGGAGCAGAGACAACGTGACGTGACTTCCCCAACATTACACAGCGAGTCTATGGCAGAGCTGAGAACAGAATTCAGGAGTCCCGATTCACAGCCCCCCACTCTCACCCCTGCTAGCAGTAGAAGTAGACCCTGTTGGGGACTGGAGTTAACCACAAGTGTCTTGGAGCTGAACGAGCGTGAGGGAGTCTAGGCTCTTGGCTGCTGGAGCCAGAATGCCAAGACTCATGTAGTACCAGCCCTCCAGAGGTAAATGCTTTGCCCAGCCCATGGGAGCCAGAGATGGGGAAAGACGGCGTGTGGGCTGGCCAGTAGAGGGTTGTCCACTCTTTCATGCTGGTGAGTTGCTGCACAGCAGTGGGAGATGCTACGTCTTGCTGTCTAACCCTTTTGTCTCCTCTTCAATCGGCGTGCTCCGGCGATGTAGGGGGAGACTCCGTCTCCAACTTCTGTGCATGGCCATGCGACTCGCTCCTGGCTGAGCCAGCTCCCAGGTGCGTGTTCCTTAGACAGGCAGGTGGGCCAAGGCTCACGGCCAACGGGTGCATCTTTCGTCTGAGACTCCTCTCTCGCTCTAACACCCTCCTGGCCTACTCAGGTTGTTTAATACTTCACCAGCTCCTTCCTTTGTCTCCCTCACTCCTGAAGCAGAGGGGAGCAGAGTGTTGAGGAGGTAATGAACGTGCATTTTTCATGCATCCTTGGCCTAAGCGTGTCTCTAGCTGGACGTATTCCTTGTCTTTAAACCTTGAATTGACCTTTCCAGCATCTATGTGAAATCCTTGCTGGTACAAAGTGAGGAAGGAAATGGGGGAGAAGTAGAATCTAGATGTTCCTGTAGCCTCTGGCTAGAACATAGCGGCTCTGAGAGCCACTGCGTTTCCTCTCCATCTCAGACTCCTATGCAAGACTTCTTATTTTCCCCCCGCACCCGATACCTGAAGGTTGGCTGGTGTTCGCCTCTTCCCTTAATGTCCCACTGCTGCTCCTCAGAAATCTGTTCCTCTGGGGTAAACAAAAATAGTTCTCCACAAAGCACTTAAAGCAATGGGAAAGTGTAAGTGGTCTAAATAACCAATAGAATAGCGATAAGGAAAGGCCAAGCTGCTAATTATGGCCATAAAGCAGAACTGAACAGGAGGCTTCAGGCTATATGCACTTAATAAAACTCTCTGTCTGAGGTAGGTGAATTGGGACCGGATCTACAGAGGGATGTGCTGTTTTTTCTTTTCTTTTTCTTGAAGTAAATTACAGTAGAACCTCAGTTACAAACTGACCGGTCAACCACACACCTCATTTGGACCTGGAAGTGTGCAATCAGGCAGCAGCAGAGAAGGGGAGAGAAAACCAACAACAGAAGCAAATACAGAACAGTACTGTATTTAACATAAATTACTGAAAAAAAGGGAATTTTAAAATAAAAAATTAGACAAGGTAAAGAAACTGTTTCTGTGCTTGTTTCATTTAAGCAGCGTTTTTCTTTGTAGTAAAGTTTCAAAGCTGTATTAGGTCGATGTTCGGTTGTAAACTTTTGAAAGAACCCCCATAATGTTTTGTTCAGAATTATGAATATTTCAGACTTATGAGCAACCTCCATTCCCGAGGTGTTTGTAACTCTGAGGTTCTACTGTGCTTACCTGCTGCACCTTCCTCTGGAGGAACGGCCTGAAATGGACCCCAAATGGAGACTACGTAGTTGTCCCAAAGGCACACTGCCTGGCTTACGCAGGAGGTCAGATGCGGCCATCATAACAGTCTGTCTTCTGTCGTTAAGGTCTATGATCCGAGCGAGGGCACTAGACGGTGTTACACTGTGTGTGTTTTGCTCAGTATAGGAGATTTAATTGGCTTATGTCCTTAACAAAACAAGCACTGCAATTTCACGTTTAAAAAACCTGAGCTTCCTTGCTGCGAAGTGCCAGTGGCTATAAGGCAGGTGTGGAGGGAGACAGGGGTTGCAAAGCCGCGGGCATCTTGCCTTCGCTTTGCCGGTATGGATAAATGCCAGCTCTCTCCAGAACGCCACTTAACCGAAACGCTGGGTTAACCAAAGGTTGGTGGTTTATCCTCAGCCGCTCCGCTTCTGCAAAGCTCCTAAATTCTTCAGAATTGAAGCTACCTGATATAGAGACCAACAGTCTCTTCTTAAGGTTAGTTCCAGGGTTTCTCTAACATATTTGCCAATAATTACACTGATCATCCTGCTTGTTGCTCTATCTTGCATCCCATCCCCCAAGCTATGATAGTCTTGTCTATTTAGACTGTGATCTTTTCAGCGCATTGACTGGCTCTTACTGTGTGTTGCATACAACACCTAGCACAATAGGGCCCAGATCTCAATTGGAATCTCTAAGTGCTATCATCTTTAAGTGCTTCTGTAATTAACTTGCTATCCCGCAGGCCCACATAAAACCAGGATTTTGTATTGCTAACACGGTGTCAGTCAGAAAGGGGACTTGTGTTCCCATTTTTAAACAATATTAAATCAATTTTCTGAATGGTTAAGCAGCCTGGAACCTGGTTTCTAATCTCTCCCTGGTCTCCTGCACTGCCTGCATCACTCAGATCGCATCTATATTTACTGCATGTTTGTGGGTTACAATAAAACGCCGCATAACCAAACCTCATTACAGACAACAGATTAGCATATTATTGAACATGAGCAGTGAAGAGTTCCTGCTGTCCTACATCTTCAAAGCAGAAGTTGCATGAAAATGACCAAGAAATACCCAAAGTGATTTACAATCTATACAGACTGTGTCTTCCCAGAATAATAAACTTTCCTGATTTACATGGCTGAAGAAACAGCTGGCAGTGCTCGTTAAGAATATAGAAAATCAAATGATCTAACTGGAACCATAATGTTTGGTTAACATACACGGAGTCAGAGAGAAACCAGGCCCCCAGCCCCCATGTAAGGGGGAATATTATCCCCAGTTCAGAAAAAGGGAAAAGTCAGAGGTTAAGGCCAAAACATGGTGTGAAGCTTGGATGCCTCAGTTTTTGGCTGCCCAGTTACAGACACCGTGTTCTTTTTTTGAAGTGTTTGTGCATCTGTGCTGACCTCCAGTGGGAACTGCATTCTTCCCTATAGGTTCTTATACTGCGTGTGCTACAATTGTTCTTATAGTGCTGCCCTCTGAAGTGTCTCAAGTTAGGCATCTGATCACCTTTGACCCAGGGTCACAAAGTGAATTGGTGGCAGGAAGGGGATGAGCCCCAGGTATCTTCTCATTCCTGGCTTTAGCCCATGTGGTGGCGGAGGGGCATGTGTGTGTGAGAGATAGGAAGGAAACGCCAACAACATTGGTTTGCTGAAAAGGGTCACAGAGGTAGCACGATACCCAGCTCAAACTTTCTTAACTCCGCTCCATCCCTGAAGGCACAGGTGGAAATAAAGGCCAAGTCTACCCTATAAACAGACAGTGGTATAACTGAGCAGCGCACTTATACTGACCTAACCCCGGGTGTAGCCAGCTCTGTGTCGGAGGGAGAGCTTGGATTAACTACGCCGACTGGCAAAGGTGTCCCTCCTCCAGTGCAGCTGCGCTGCGGGCAGCGTTTTAAGGGCAGCCCTGCCCTCGGAGGGGCGGAGCTATTGCTCCAAAATACTTGGGGCCGTCCGTGCACGGTGGCCCAACCTGCGATCTCCCAAGAGAAACTGGCTGTTAGCCACAGGTCCCTCCTTGCCCATCCCATATTATGACGATTGCTGCCTAGGATGGAGTCAAAGGAAACTGAGGCACGTGTGATCAAGGTGTGTCTGTTCCTTCTCCAGGACGAGAGGGATGGGGTGGAAAGGACCGGGTGTTAGATGTGCCCCCAAAGAACAGATCATCTCGTGAGGGCTCTTTCTTCCTTCTCTCTTGCCGCCCCCGCAATCTCTGCAGGAGAAATCTCTCTCCAGGCTCCTGGACCGGGTGCTACCTGCAGTTTACATTCGCTGCCCCGCATCCACCGCCCTGTGCACGTTTCTGGATTATTAATTGTCCCCTCCTCTTGCACTAAAGGGCAGCCACCGGGGCCTCTAGCCAGTGCCGCATTCCAGTCATAGCTCAGGCAGGTACTTTGCAGTGATAAATGGAGCTTGCAGCTTTGGGGCATAATCTCCGTGGAGCAGCCAGGTCTGGGAGGAGGCTGCACTTAGAACTTGGGGAGCAGAGAGCTGTTCCTGCGGGCTGACTTGAACAGTGCGAAGGTGGCATGGATGGGAACTATGCGGGAGGCAGGGAATGGCATGGCCAGCTGGGTGGATTTAAGGCAATGCTGGAAGCCCGTTGGGTGAAGGGATTGTGGTAGCTTTGTGCTCCTTCCCTGCCCAATGGGTATTGCTCTGGCTGTCCACTCGTCCCTCTCTGTCTAACCCCCCCAGGAGGTGGGGACCCCATGTGAGCAGGGAAAGGATCTTGCTGCAGCTCTGTGTTGTTGGGAGGGTGGAGGGGCAGGGTAGACTCCTGTGTATGGGGAGAGAAGGGGCAAGGCTGACCCTGAGCATGGGAACTGCCCCCCTGTATTTCAAACCTGTCTGGCTGCCAGCTGGTGGCAGGAGAATTTGAGCAGTGGAGTCTTTCCACCTGCTGGGGATCCTGGATCCCCAAGTACGGCCCATGTGTTACTGCGGGCAAGTCTTGAACTGGGCCCCTTGTGGTCTGCAAGCCTGTTGGGTGACAGTGATGGGACCAAGCTGTCATTCCTCTCCTCTGAGTGCAGTGATTTTTGAGAAGGCTCCTCCCCTCCCCCCCCCCCCCGCCTTGTGTTTAGCATTAAGGTAGCACGATTGTCAGGACAATGTGACCAGGAGTGGGACGCACCAGCCTGGGGATGCTGAATCACCTCCAAGCTCTCCGGTCCAGTTTCAGAGACCCAAAAACTTTGCTATAAACATCTGAATTCCAGGAGATATTTGAGCTGAACCTGCTAAACAGGGCTGAGTTGGGTACTTGATCCAGTCGAGAGTCCTCACCCGACCTCCCAGCTGACCAGAAATCTTCTCTCTGCGTTGACTGTTCCCCTCCAAACCTCCTCATGGACATCCTTTAATCCAGGAAATTAGCCAGATCTCAGATAATGGATGCTGTGGTGTTCTGCTAGTTGCCAAAAGATTAAAGGAGCTTTATTGCAGCAAGTACAGTTCCTAATGCAGGTTCTCTGGCTTGGTTCCTGTTCGTTGTTGCACACCACCGGCTTTATGCTGTGGTGACTGCTGTTGGGTCTCTCTCCCTGGACCCTAGCGCTCTCTGTCAGCTGGCTGACTTTTGAAGGGGCTGGGATGGGGAAGAGGGGACAGATCCCTTCTCAGAATCTGCTTGAGATCTGATCTCGTGCAAGCAGAGGATGTTAATGTTCAGTGTGGACGGTCTGGTAGGATGTGGTGAGATGTCCAAGAGCAGCTGGTAGCGATCAGTGCAGGAATGGCTGGGTGACACTGAATGCCCTGTGTTCTGCAGGAGCCCAACTGAATTGTCCTATGGCCCCAGAATCTGAGTCGGGCTGTGTAATTCTTGTGGGTGTGCGCTCCAAGAACCATCGCCCCCTTCCTAAAGAAAGGACCTCATTGTCTCATGCTGGTTAGGGGAGCTGGCATGTTGAAACTCAGATTATAGCCCTGATGCTAAATGAGATTTCCCCACTTCAAATGTAAAGATTGGGGGCCGGGGGGGGGGGGGAGTGGCTCATCATGCTCTTATTTTTTTAAAGGGACTTTCCAAAGTGCTGTAGGAGGAGCAGGCATGTGTGTTTCTGCAGCTGAAGGTGGTGAGGTTGTAGAGTGCCCCCGGGCAGCTCAGAACATGGGCACTACCATGCTGCATAATCATTGGCAGAGAAGGTGTTTATCCAGCAGGTTACGCTGGTAGCATCTCTGGCAGCAGGTCAGGATGCAGGAACTCTTGTGTCTTTGAACAAAGGGATCTGTAGCATCCTCCCCTGAGTTTCCTCTCCTAGAATGTTCTGATCAGCTGCCCGGGAGCTGCCAGCTGCTCCAGCCTGGAGCGAATCTTACACAAAACTACCTGATCTGCAGGGTCAAGTTATCTGGTCATCCTACCTTCAACTGCAGCCTCCTTTTCCTGTCCCCTCCTCCAACCCCACCCCAAACCTTGAGAAATTACTTGCCAATCATACATGTTTGTGTCTTCCTGCTGGCTTGTCTGATTGAAGGCCCCGGAAACACCCAGGGAACTTACCTCTAAACTCTGATTCTGCCTCTGACCTCAGTCTACACATCCTGATATGTTGCTGTTTTCCTTCTCCACCTTGAACCAAACCCTTTCTGGGCAGCTTTGGCACACTCCTAATAGAATGCATCCCCTCCCCTCCATGGAGTTCTGGCCTTGGGGTTTAAGGGGTACAGCGAGGAATATGGATGTGCTCTGAAGTGAAGCTTTCTTGTAGCTGCAGCCTGCCATACCTCTTCCCCCCCGACCTGTTTTGGGGTTTGCTTTTATCTCTCTGGCTTCTATCGTGTTCTTGCCTGGACGAACTCTGATGGAAGGCAGCAGCCATAGTATCCCTGGTGTGCCAGCCCTTGGATTTGGGGATACCCATGTTGCAGCTCCCCAAGCAAGACCCTAGCTTCAAAGTGGCATGCCCTGGATTATAATGGACTTCAGGACTCTGAGAGAGCGAGCAACGCAGATCTCGTGACAAAGGAATTGCATGAGGTCTGGTTTGTTGTTTTTTGTATTTCAATATCATTTGGGAGCCCGTCACGCTCCAGGAGCTCATTGTGCTAGGCACTGTACAGACAGAACAAAAAGGTGGATTTCTTAGTGCATTCGTCCTTGAGATGGACCCATGTGCTAACACTAGAATGTCACCTCTGGCTGAGAGTGAAGGGGTGTGTGGGGGGAGGGAGGAGTTTGTGTGGGCGGTGGCTGAATATAGCCCATCTTTCATACTGTGTCAGATCCATTTGTGAGTAGCTGTGTGCTGATCCGCTGTGGAGAATGAGGGGTTAGCTGTCCTCCACTTACTTATTATGGGCTCCCATAGAACTTGCAGGCCCCAACAGAGATCAGAGTCCCACAAGAGAGAGTTCCTGCCCCAAAGACTTTGCAATCTAAGGTTCTTGTTCCATATGCTGGCAGGCTTTTTTTTTTTATGGATTGCAGGCTGTGCTGGGGGGGGTGTGTGTGTGCTCATGCACACACACACACGCGCGCGCACACACACACACACACACACACGTACACCTATATAATTAAGCTCTTGGGGAACCCAGCCCAAGTCCTCCTGATGTGGTGTCTTGCTGCGGTATTTCTTCCTTCTGTTCATTCATGTCATGTTCATATTTGAAAGCTTTACAAGTGGACGGCGTTAGGGTTTAAAATTGCTAGGTAGGGAGCTAGCCGATCCCACAGAAGCATGGAAAGGGACTAGAGCTGAGCTTTGGAGGGCAACGTAAATGCAGGGAAGGACTCCGAAAAGTTGGCCTCTGTCTGCGGCGTTACACTGATCCTGGCAAGAGCTTAGCAGGACCGAGAAAAACATGCTTTAGACATGCAGCTGGCTGAAGAGGCTTTACCTGTTTTGTTGGCCTACGGGGGAGGGGAGCATCTAGCCTGATGCTCTTGTATAGCTTGAGAGATGGAAGATAGACACCCCGAGGTCTTTGAGGAGTGCTGATCTTTAAAGGAGCTGTCAGCCCAAGGTAGCTGCTGGTCGTGGGACCATGCCGTGATTCCTTCTGGGGGATGGATGTGTTGACCTGTCTACATAGGGAAGAGGAGTGGTGAGGGGAGGGGGTTTGCATGACAGCTGGATGGGTGGGGGTCTGCCCCGGGAGCCAGCTGGGGGACATGGGCTCAGAGGGCAAGTGGGGCTGCTTTGGTTGGAGATGAGGAGGTAGAGGGGCACACGTGTAGTGGGTGGAGAGTTGCTCAGATTCCAGTCTTGCCTAGAAGCCAGGGAAGGGGGCTCGGAGATGAAACCCTTGTTCTTGTGAGCACATGAGCTGTATGCGTGTACATGCTTCAATCTGATAATTTCAGAAGTGTATCCGACCAGCGGGAGCGCTGCTTCTTCTACCTCCTGTTTGTTTCCTGTCCAGTTCCTAGTTGATCTAATTAGATTTTTTTCCCCCCTTCCACTTCCAAGTGGAAAAGTGGTGTCCGTTTTTACTGCAATTCTGTTTCTGAGGCTCATGAGGCCCAGAGATGAAGCCAGAGAACCGCATGGTGCCAGAGTCTAGCAGCTGTTTAAACTGATGCTGTTTTATCTATGCAGCAATCTAGGAGGGGTGCAAGCCCAGACTGGCCGCCTTTGTGGGAAGCTCACTTTGAAGGCAACATCTTTCCTTTAGGTTGGGAGGACAGAACCTCTCTCTTCTCCCCCCGCGACCCCCAAAGCTTTGCTAACTCAGGGAGCACCTGGGTCTCTTCTGACCATGTCTATCTCTTGACGCTGATCCAGCCGTGGTAACTGGGGGGAAGGGGTGGGTTGGGAGTCAGGGTTGGGTTCCATTCTTGGCATGGCTACAGTGGTGCTGGTGGCTTTTGAAGCACGTAACCTCCGTGCCTCAGTTTCCCACGTTGCTCCTCTAGACGTTAGACTGTCCCAAAACTTTAACCTTGGTGTGCAGCAGAGCGTGACGTCTAAGGGTAATGTGTGGGGCAGGCAGTCTGTCCCATCAGCCCCTACTGTGGGGGGGGGCCTTGTCTGGGAGGGTCCTCTGTTGCCCAGCAAGCACTCCTGCTGTCTGGGGTCTCTTTTTCTAGCAGCTTGAAATATAACTGCTGCCTCTCCCAGGTGCTATTCCTTTCATGCTGCCTACAGCAACCACCCCCAGTTAGTGCCCTCCCCTAACCTGGTACCTTTCTATCTTCCCCCTCTCTAGCTGGCTGGTGCTGTCTGAGACCCACAGGAGGGAACGAGCACTGCTCTTAAATGCAAGTCTTCGCAAATTGCATTGTGAAAGCTTGCTATTCCTCACCACTTATTGTTCTGCCAGCCACTCAACTGAAATCAACCAGCCCTGCACAAGATAATGAACAAAATGCCCGTGTTAGATAAGGGAGGAATGTTTCAATGTAATAGATGTGTGGGGGCAGCCGGGATAGATTCGGAGGGGGCAGACGGGACCACGCTATCTGAACAGGGAGCCTCAGACCCCACTGAGGCTTGGCTACCCACGGCTGTAGCCACCTCCTCCTCCTCCTTATAGCTGGGCAAACTGAGGCAGAAAAGCTCTGACTTGATCACACAGGAAATCCGTGTCCGGGAGTTCCTGGCTCAGACCCGTGCTCTCTTCACTTGACCCACACAGCACAAGGCTTGTAAGTGGCTTTGGGGCGGGAGGATTGTCCTGCACACTTCGTGCTCTGGATCATAGAAACACTCCCAGCTCAGCCCAGTGGGGAAAGCATCGGTGCACTCCAGGGGACTGCTCTGCATCAGGTTGTCCGCACAGCGCTCTTTGACTGCCCCGTGGTTCAGTGGGTGGCTGGAACTCCTCCAGACAAGTAGCCGGGTCAGCTGTGGGCTTTGTTTAACAAATCTGCGGAGGAGGGCGCACTCATGTACCTAAAAAGAAAAGGAGTACTGAGCTGTAGCTCATGAAAGCTTATGCTCAAATAAATTGGTTAGTCTCTAAGGTGCCACAAGTCCTCCTTTTCTTTTTGCAAATACAGACTAACACGGCTGTTACTCTGAAATCTGTCATGTACCTAAGGTATTTCCCAACCCCCTGCGCCCCCCATTGCATTCTTTGGCAATGAGGTTGACTGCAAACAATGGCACAGGGCTGCATGTCCCTATCAGGGGTGACGTAATGCTGGCCGTGGGGAGGAATCCATTCTCCATAGGTTGCAGTTTATCTCTGGGCGCCCTGTAGGGTCAGTTTCACAGGGGCTGGATTAAGTCACTTTCTCGGTGCCAGATCGCTGGAAGCTCTTTAACTCCAGGCTCTGGGTCACTCTCGGGGCTGCTGTGCTTTGATTTTTCACCGCAGCAGGCCCGGTTACGGGTAGCATAGCTGTGGCTGCTCCCCCATCTTTTAATTCCTGTTGTGAAGCTATTGCACCGCCGGCCCAGGGGTGGAGGGCGCCCAGAGTGGGGTCTGACCAGCCAGCTGCAGGGGGGGCAATACAGGATTGGAGTGGAGGAATGTGTGTGCCACGGGGGACCTAGGGCTGGAGTCGCAGCAGAGCAGGGCTGAGCTTTGGCCAAACTCCATTTGTGTGGGACAGCAGCGGGAGGGTTTCAGCTTTCCGGGAGAGGCGAACGAAGCCTGAGAATCCTTCGCTTCCCTCCCACCACCCCCAGCTTTGTGTGCTCCGGCCCCCTGTGGTGGCAGGACTCCAAGTGGCATGTTTATTGGAAGTGTGGGCATAAATCGCCCTGCGAGCAGGGTCCCGTGTCCCACTGCCAAGCTCTTCTTCTTCCCTTTCCCAAGCTGGCGCCAGCTCTAAAGAATCCATCGGTGCTTTCCGCTGGGCACCGGTTCAAAGCAGTCGGGCGCTGCCAGTGATATCCCCGTGCTCGGGGGAACCTCTTGATCTTGCTAGGTAGGGAGCCTGTCTGTGCTCCAGGCCCCTTTTGCCGGTGCTTAATTGATAATAAACGCAGTGCTGGGGCTCAGGCAATTTTTTTTTTTTTTTTTTACATTCATAACGGACACCGCAAGCCGAGAGGTGCTGGGGCTGAGCCCTGGCAAGCCCGGACACACATTAAGCCCTGCCTTGTGCCGCCTCTCAGCACGGCCCACGATTGCTTTGCAGAGACCTGCAGCTCCAAGTGCACGTGCAAGCTGAATTTATGGCCTACAGGGGTGTTATCTGCTCGGTCGGCTGGCACAGAGCACCTGCCCTCCTCTCTGGCCTCTCTTGCTCTCCCATTGGCTGCAGAAGCTAGGTGGGTAAAACCAGAAGCATGAATGCTCACGGATCCAGTCGTTAATAGCTAGGATCTCCCCGCTGTTGGCTTTTAACCATAGGAGCATCGGACTGCTGGGATTTGGGGAGAGCAGGTAGGTGGGAGCGCAGCTCAGTTACAGGCTAGATTCCAAACCTCTCGCTCCACTGGTTAAATCCGAGCCGGTTCCAGAGGCTGGATTTCTAAACTGGACATTCCAGTGGTGACAGGGCTTCTAACCCACTGCTGCTGACCCTCGGGCATGTGCGGCTCTGAGACCCTTCGTGCCAGGAGTGTGTCTCAAGAGAAGACCTCTTGGAGGGCAACGAAAATGAGTAGGGGGCTGGGGCACATGATTTACAAGGAGAGGCTGAGGGAACTGGGGTTATTTAGTCTGCAGAAGAGAAGAGGGGTGGGGGGGCGCGGGATTTGATAGCAGCCTTCAATTACCTGAAGTAGGGTTCCAAAGAGGATGGAGCTCGGCTGTTCTCAGTGGTGGCAGATGACAGAACAAGGAGTAATGGTCTCAAGTTGCAGTGCGGGAGGTCTAGGTTGGGTATTAGGAAACACTATTTCACAGGGAGGGTGGTGAAGCACTGGAATGGGTTACCTAGGGAGATGGTGGAATCTCCATCCTTAGAGGTTTTTAAGGCCCAGGTTGACAAAGCCCTGGCTGGGATGATTTAGTTGGTGTTGGTCCTGTTTTGAGCAGGGGGTTGGACTAGATGACCTCCTAAGGTCTCTTCCAACCCTAATCTTCTATGATGTCTCACTATTTCGGTTACTTCATCTGTTACTATCTCTGTCTTCCCATGGGGAAGGGAACATCCTGGATGGATGGAGCCCTTCAGGATTCAGGGAGTCTCCAGCTGGCCTTTCTCTCTGGCCTTTTGCTCATGTGAACTTGGAAAGGTGTCTCAAAGCACCGGGCTGTTCAAGCCTTGGCACGTCTCCTCTGCTTTTCACCCCGCTTTCTGACCCCTCTTCCCTTGATCTGATTGTGGTGGAGCCTGGCCCTTGTGGGCCAGCTGTGCAGCTAGGACACTGGATGTTCAGGGGAGGGCACTGAATCAGGCTTATAATGGAAACTTGGTGAGGGCTGTCACTCCACCGTGCATTGTTTTTGTGTCTCCCTCATGCATGTCTTTGGTCTATATACAGTGACAGAGCTCTCCAGAGAGCTACACAGGAAGCGTGAAGGCCTCTGCCCCGAGGCTTCTTCCCCTGAGGGCAGTTGGACTTTCTGAATGAGTGGGGAAGTCCCTGTCCTCTCTGTCCTGAGCACAAGGCTGAACAGCTCCTGGAGCTGCAACTGCTTGTCTAAAATTTGTGTTTGTTTACTTTTCCAGTTAGGTAGAAATCTTTCCCCAGCCTGCCTTTGCTGTAGTCATGCCTGCTCCGATCTGACCTGCCAGACAAGCAGATTCCAACTGGGGGAGAAGGTGGTCTGAGAAACAGAAGAACCATCAAACAGCTCTAGGGGCCTAGTTTGCAGCCAGGAGAGTGGAG
Organism: Lepidochelys olivacea; assembly: GCF_965140295.1. Taxonomy (NCBI): domain Eukaryota; kingdom Metazoa; phylum Chordata; order Testudines; family Cheloniidae; genus Lepidochelys; species Lepidochelys olivacea. The sequence continues at coordinate 21,847,273 of NC_140428.1, forward strand.
AGCAACTGATTTCCAACTGTGGTGTATTCAAACTGTGGTAAAATTGTAGGCCGTCACTCTGAATTTCAGGGGCTTTCCTGGTCATGTTGCAGGCTGGGGGGCTCTGGAGGGAAGTGTGTGATTTGGGCCTACCAGCCGTCACTCTGCAGCCAGCCAGCCTAGAGGAATGTGGGGTGAGTTGTGCTGCTCTGTTTTTAGGGAGCAGCCTGCTTTGTCTTGCTCTGGTTTGGGCTTCCTGAGAGTTGTTCTGAATTCTTTCTGGAAGGTTACAAGGGTGGTATCATGTTGGCAGGGGTGGGCCCACAGCATTCTCTGGAGTATCGGCATGTCTGGCATTCTGGGAATGTGCTGGTGGCCACCCTAGAGCAGATCCCAAGTTGTTTCCCTCAACCAGGAGGAAGTGGAATATCAGTGAGAGCTCATGTCATTTCCAACCCCTGTAAAGGGCTCCCCAAGGCATTAGGAAAAAAGTGAAATACAAACACTAAATCCTGGAAACACCCCTAATCTCTACCTGCCATTCCCCACCCAGATGGGAGACCAGAGATGGAGCAAATCTAGACTTCTGCCTCCACTTGCTAGTATGAGACTCTGCTGCATGGTATTTCATGAGCCTTTCGTCTCTCATGCCATGTCCATCTGCCTCCCTCCCTTCCCCCTATATCTACCTCTGTCTGGAAAGCATGAAAACTTATGTCAACAGTGAGTCACAATACTAATAGCATGGTAAGCACCCAGGAGGCTGAGGCAGCATGGGCTAGAGGATAGGGCGGTGGAATGGGAGCTGGGAGACCAGAGACTTGGTGCTTCGTCTGCTGTGTGATCTTGGGTAAATCACTTCCTCTCTGTACAGCACCTACCATGGAGCCTGCAGGTGCTACTGGCATACAAATAATGCAATAATCCATTCGGGCCCACCTCCTTCCCAGGTAGGACTGAACCCTCAGACAGGAGATGCATCTAACTTTAAAAGAAAAGGAGTACTTGTGGCACCTTAGAGACTAACCAATTTATTTGAGCATAAGCTTTCGTGAGCTACAGCTCACTTCATCGGATGCATACTGTGGAAAGTTTAGAAGATTTTATTATATACACACAAAGCATGAAAAAATACCTCCTCCCACGTATTTTTTCATGCTCTGTGTGTATATAATAAGATCTTCTAAACTTTCCACAGTATGCATCCGATGAAGTGAGCTGTAGCTCACGAAAGCTTATGCTCAAATAAATTGGTTAGTCTCTAAGGTGCCACAAGTCCTCCTTTCCTTTTTGCGAATACAGACTAACACGGCTGTTACTCTGAAATCTAACTTTAAGTTACTGTGTGAGATTGTTCTCTGTCTGGTTGTGTGTCTCGCCTCTGAATGCAGGAGGGAGGTGTGAAGGAGAAGAAAAAGCATGTTGCAAGAAGTAAAACTTTCTCTGATTGCCTGGTGCCTGGGGAGGGGGGACCCTCGCTTTATCTACTGTGTGGGCTGTTCATCTTGCCCTAATGATCTTCGCTTCAAGAGGGAAATAGACCCTGCTCCCTCCCCTCTTAGCTCCACGCTGCAGGATGGGTGGAATGCAGCCGGCATCCTGATGAGTCTCATTCCAGTGTCAGCCTTGGCATGCAAGTGAGGTGCCTAGACAAGGTCGGCAGTGCCTAGCGTAACTCACTCGGCTCTCTCTCCCTGCCCACCTGCAGAGCGGTGAGGGAGGAGCATGTGGTGGGATGGTGTACGGATTGGGAGGAGAATCTGGAAATGGTAGATTCTTGCATTTCTCTCACTAAGAGGGCGTCCCCGCTTCCCGGAGCGAGGAATGTTTTCCTTAGGGTGGCTGTCCTGCTCAAATGAACCTTGGTCTGCAGTGCAGTCAGGCGGTCAGGGCTCCACTCCAGATCTGAGTGACTCTTTAAGGTCCACAAAGTGAGTAATTAAGACCCCTCCCCACACTGGCCTCCTGATGAACATTCTCTCCTGTTGCATGCAAACGGCTGTTTGTTTAACCTGTTCTGGCATGTGCCTTGGTCAGGTGGATTATCCTAAGTAGTGGAATGCCAGCTATGCATCTCCTTAGAGTTACAAAGGCCCCTTGTCTTCCCAGCCAGATGGGTAACTCTGGGAAGAGGTAGCTGTTGGTGCACCAACAGTGACCAGGTGGCCCTTCTGCCCTGGAGGCATCCTGAAAGCAGCTCAAGTGGTGAGTGGACTAGGCTGGCCCAGGAGTTAGGGGGCTAGGCTGGGCATTGGAACTCCCAGGTTCAATTCCCTGTTCTGTCGTAGAATTCCTGTATGGCCGTGGGCAGGTTTCCTTACCTCACAGGCGCTGGGGGAATAAATACTCTGAAGATCGGTGAGGCAGGGAACGGAGGCCATAGAAGTAGCATTTGTGACAGGACGGATCAAGCAGCCAGATGCGATGGTGTGCCCATTGTTGGGAGTGCCGGGGCAGGCTCTGAGTCCTGGTAGTTTTCAGGGCTGGTGTGTGGTGGTGAGACGGGGGGAGGGAAGATATCCCGTCATTGCTCGTTGGCGACGCATGTCTGAAGAGTGGAAGGTTGGTGGGGTGGGGGGAGGGTGTGTGTCCGTGTCCGCATGTATGTGCGTGCGTCTCCGAATGAGTCTCCCCCTCCCGTGCTCTCATAGAGTTTTAGCCTCTCTGTGGAGAGGGCTGCGGGCTATTTTCCACGGACATCCGGGCCGGGGCGCACACGGCGCGGTGCTGCACTATTCTCTGCAGGAATCAAAAGTTGTAACTTCTAATCCAACCGTCCCCCAAGCTGGTGCTGAAATCCTGTGTTACTTGCTGCCCTGGAGAGACAGGGCTACTACCCCTACTCTCTTTAATTGTGGATATGATCCACAGCTGGGGTTTTGTTCCAACTGATGCAGGTATTCTTGAAGGGGCCAGGAGGAGGGAAATCCTGTGAGGCTATCCGGCCTGCAAGTGCCCTGTTGCCAGGATGCATGGCTCTCAGGGTCCGTGGCATATGCTTCCCTATCAGAATCCATGAGTAAGTCCTGTCTAGCATGGAGGAAGTACCCCTGGGAATAATTCCTTGGAGAACGTTTTGGGAAGTGGAAAAGAGTAATTCCTGCTCTTGTTACTGGTTGCTGGACAACCAGTGAGCTTGTAGGCTTCCCATCAACCCTTGTCCTTGCGAATGCTGCCCATTCTCCTAGGTATGCTCTGCTGCCTGGACCCGACCACTCTGGGCAATGCCAGACGTAGGTGCAGCTATCTCCAACTGCTCGGCGATAGTTTGGTCTGAGCTCTCACTAGAGCTCAGGAGGAGGAATTGCACAGCATGGCTTAGTGGATCCCCATCCCACCAAGTAGGGAAAGGAAGGTTGGTTTCCTTCCATTCCAGGGCTAAAGAAGAATTCTAAAGTCTCTCAACTTCCTGCCCTAATAGACTGTGGGGATTTTCAGAGGGACTTGAATGACCACCTGCTTTCAGCCCATCACCAGATTCCAGCCCAGTCCTCTGCTGACCTCCTTGGGGTCCAGCCATGGAAGGGCTTGGCTTGGGCATTCTGGCTCCAGTGTTGCACACATTTGAATGGAGCCTTGTGACCACAGTGAAGCAGTTCCCTCAAGTCAGCTGCCGGCAGCTTAACAGCAGTGGCATTTTGCCATTTGAAAATGCTGGGGTAGGATAGTCTGGTGGCGTCTCATCCCTGTAGATATGCAGGAATCCCTTAGCTGAGATTTATGGCCTCTCCAGTTTATGGAGCCAGCTGAGGTCCCAAGAAGCAGCCTGCTCCACAAGGGTACAATGGTCAGGCTCTATAGGACCTCTTCCAGGCAATCCTCAATGGCAGCTAATACAAATAATTCTGTAGGGAGCCTGCTGCCTCTTCTGAAAATCCAGGCAGCTGCTGCACCATAGGGTCCTTTCATCCTGCTTCTGTGCTGAATAGAATTCCTGTGATGACGGCCACTGGGCTGGCTATGGCTTTGACAGGCCTCCTGAATTGCTTCCCCCTTGCCCCCCCTGTCCCCCGCCTCACCAATCCTGTGAATTCTCCTCCTCTTCCTGCCAGATTGTAGCCCTTTTCTTGCAGGGGAGGGGGCTGTTCTCCAGCAGCAGCCCAGACTGTACAGGTGGTACTTGCAGACTACAAATGAGGCTTCAGTCCCCCGTCATCCTCCTCCTCCCCTCCCCGTCGTTCCTCCCCAGCCTGAGCATGCAGTGGGAAGAGCCTTGCCCACGCCAGGCGTCTGCTGGCAGCTGTTGAGCTCCAAGTCCCTCTTGAAGAAAAGGGAGCGGGGGGAGGAAATGGGAGAGGCTCACGTGGAGGCGGGGAAGAAAGGTGGCATTGGGAGGCTGGCTCATCAAAGTGGAAAATGGCTGGCTTGAGTGTGTCATCTGCCACGGGGGCCGTCCCCTTCTCCCTGCACAACCCGTGTGACTGGGCATCGCTGGCGGGGCTGCTGCAGAATGGGTCTTACTTCTCAAGCTAGTGCCAAAATATCTTTCTTTGGAGCGTCCCCCCCCTCCCCCCCCCCCGACCCCGACCCCACCGCCAACACAGTTTGGCTCCACGGGGTGGGGGGTGGCCACAGCGAAATGACACTCACTCTTTCCTGGCGAGGGGCTATTTGTTTGCTCTGCAGGGTAATGTGCTTCTGTGCCCAGGCTCCCAATCCAACTGGTATGTCAGTCCCTGTTTCCCATAGATGGTGGTTCCCCAAGAACAAGTGGTGTCCTGGCACAGGGCTGGGAGGTAGCTGTTTTGAACCAGAAAAGCTGGTTCTGGTGGCTTGCCCCCATTAAAGAGCTTCATGCTTTTTTAAAAGCAAAGCCAGTGACTAGAACCATCCCCTTAAGCCTGCCCCAGGAAACCTGCTGAATCCATGTGTCTGTGCAGAGAGCTGCCTTGACACCTGACACACGTGGATGGAAGGCACTTTAGAAGTGCAAGCTGTTAACTTATTTATTGGCCACCTGTTCCAACCCCAGCCCAAGTCTGTAGTGCTCAAAGGTTACCCGTGTGAAATGGATTTGGCCTCAGACCGAGATGTCTGAGGTGACTCGGGGCCCAGGGGTCGTGGTCTTTGTCCATGACACTTAGGCGGGTACAAGCATAGAGGGGTAGAAAGGTTTCTATTAATGAATACAGACCATAGATCTTGGGCAGTCTTCCTTTCATATCTGTGGAAAGGGCTGGAGGGAAGGAGTCCTGCCTAGCGGCTATAGCAAAGAGGGTGAGTCAGGAACGGGGTTCTGTTCTTGACCTTGACCTTGAGGCATGGTCTACACTTAAGAATTAGATCAAACTAGCTATGTAGTTCAGGGCTGTAAAAAATTTTGTGCCCGGAGCACCATAGTTAGGTTGATCTAACTCCTGGTGTAGACCCAGCTAGATAGATTTAGCTACTGCTGCTCAGGGAGGTGGATTAACTGCGTCCGTGGCAAAACCTCTTCCATCGACTTAGGAAGGGTCTTCTAAGCTATAGTGCTAGAGTGGCACAGATGCAGCCCCCAGAGTCTGCCAGTGAATCGTGTGGCCTTGGGCCATGTGTTTCTGCTTCTTCTTGTGTAAAATGGATATGGACGGTAATGTTTTCCAAAGCACCTGCGTGGTTTAGGAACCTACAGTCACTGACTTTCATTCAAAAAAAGAAAAGGAGGACTTGTGGCACCTTAGAGACTAACCAATTTATTTGAGCATGAGCTTTCGTGAGCTGCAGCTCACTTCATCGGATGCAACTTTCATTCAGTGGGACTTACGCTCCTAAATGCCCAATGGGTAAAACCTCCAAAAGCATCGATACTTGCATACCTCACGAGGGATTGGGAAGGCTGGTTAGCATTAGGCAAAATATTTTTATTTCATTAAGTGTGCTTTGACGTCAACGACAAAAGTTTTTCGGAGGAAAAATGCGTAGGTAAGATTCCCAGGTAGCAGCTTGAACGTATGAAGCTTATTTATGACTGATGCTTCCGGCGCCGTCTGCGTGAGTGATGGACTTTATCTCGCTGTCAGGAGAAGCGTATTGGAGGCCGCTCTCCCGTTGTGCTGTGGGACTGTGCAACATGAGATAAAGCCATGAGAGGAAGCTGTCCTTGCATGGGAACTGCCACCCGTCGAGTGGAAAATGAAGCTTTGTTGTGTTGGCCTGGGTGGTGCACGTTGTTTGTGATATGGTCAGGAGAGGTCTGTAATGACGTCTGTTGGAGTGGGGATTTTTTTGGGAATGGAAAACATCTGCAGAGAGTTATTCCATGAATGCATGTGGCCTGTCTTTCTTCCATGGAACTAAAATTCTTGTCTATTCTATCTGAAAGAGGCACCCTGCTGTGATGTTTTCTTTTTACCCCCCACAGCTCCTCAATGTTGAGCCATTTAGTGAAACTTCAAAGGCTGGACTCTCCCTTACGCTTCAACCAGGGATGTGTTTTGGCCTTTTGAATTTTGGCACAGAACAGGGGCTCCATTCAGAGTGGGTGCCAATTGCACTTCAAAACACTCTGAGCTGCTGACCCTCGCTTGGTTTTAACTTGCCTGGAAGAGTATTGACCAACCTGGGGCCAAGAGTTCAAAGAGCTACCAGTGACCCCTTAAAAGGGACCTGATATTCAGAGGGCAGGGGTAGGGCACTTTTGTGGTGGTGATGCTCTTTTTAAGATGTCTCCAGCTGGATGCTAAAAATCACCAGTTGATCTAGAAAGTCTCGTTTTGAGGAGAAGCTCCAGTTTGTGGCATAAAAGGAAGGCGAATTTGAATAAATCCCAGGGTTTGTGTGGCAACCAGGACAGCTTAACTCTGGGTTGGGAGGGCTGCTTTTGGCAGGCTCCCCCTTCTTGTGCCTTCCACAGTGCTGGGGAGGTGTTGTCTGAGGATCAGGAGGGGCACACTGGAAATCTTAGACGCATTTAAGGATCCTGAGTTGCAGCATTGGCCATTTTCAGCATGCCTCTTCCTGAGCAGGCAGCTTTCCACGCCCCGGGGAGGAGACAGTGCTGAGTTCCGGATGCCTGTTTGACTAGCTTAATTGAACCCTGGACGTTCTGGAGCAGTGAACTGTGGCTCGCAATGCAAACAAGTTTACGGCTCCCTCCACCTTACCCACAGGCAACATTCTTGATGCCAGGGTTCACTCTCAATACCCACGCTCTGCTACAGCTCATCTGCTGCCTCCTTGACTTTTCCCAGATGAGGCACTGGGTACACTGCTGTCGAGATAGTAGCTGCCTTTGTCATTCAGCTGCCTTCTCTGTGCAACCCCCCATTTGCTTGTTCCCTGGTGAACTGCATGGGTTACGTGACTGATGCTCCAGTCGGGAGGCATGCGTACTGTTTTGGGGCTGCCAAAATCCCTGGTGCTGGACTGCGGCTTGGGAGACCTGGGTTCGTTTCTCTGGGCCGCTGCGGGCAAGTCATTTACTCTCCCTTGCCTCAATTCTCCACCTGTAACACAGGGATAATGAATCCCTTTCTCCTGCCCTTTGTCTGTCTGGTCCATTTAATCTGTGAGCAATTTGAGGCAAGGACTCTCACCTGTGTGTCTGTACGGTACCTGGCACAATGGGGCCCTGATCTCCGTTAGGGCTTCTAGACTGCCCCAGCACAGAAATAATTGAAAAAGGGGAAATGGATGACTTTATTCTATATTACAGAGGTGGCAGGATCACTTTCTGTGGGGAAGAGAGTCTCTCCCTCTTCCGCCACCCCTCTCCCCCCACTCATTTCTACCCCTCCTCCTCCCCCAGCCCTCCCACGCTCTCGGAAAGAAATTCCGAAAACAAATCTGTTTCCCTACCTCACCCACCCAGTCACCCCCGTACATCAAAGCCTTTCACATCTCTCCTCTGTCTGTTTCTCTAGGTTAGATGTTTCATTCCTCTGTTTGGTGGATTGTCCCCGCTTTTCTTCCAAGGCCACGTGGGACGGAGCAGTGTAGGTGGGCTGTGGTTGGTCGTAGGCTGTTCCTGGGGAGTGCACACATTTCACTCCTCTGTGCAAAGGGATTAGTCTCCCACAATGATCCTAGCTCAACCTGCCTCCCTCCGCAGTTTCACCCTGTAGCCCTGAGTCCACTACTGTGTTGCCTCCGTTCCTGCTAGCCTGGAGGCCGCATGCACTCCCTAGGTAGGTGATGTGCTACCTGGTGTAAGGAGGGAAGACTCTTCCTCTCTGTCTGTCTGCCTGCTTGTGGGAGCTAATTGTGTGGGGGGTGTTCTGATCACTGCAAACAATTAGCCTTGGGCTGACGCTGCCCGCGAGGCAGCTTGGAGAGAAAATTGGGGAGCGAATGGTAATGCAGCTGGAGGGCAGCACAGGGTGGGCAGAGGAAATTGGTGTGTTTTGTGCATGCAGGGATAGACTTCAAGGAGCCACATCTTTGCTGGCTCTAGTACACTCTTCTGCCTTCTGCTTAGAATCGCTATGGGCCTTGCCTTTCTGATCAACCCTGCTCCTCTTCCTCCTCTCTTTCTAATGGTGCACAAGCCAGCATATAGTACCGTAGCCCCATGTCCCCCTCTATCTATGCAGCAGCATATACGTTTGCAGGAACAGACACCATCCTGTGGGCAGGATCTGATGCTGATGTTGCCAAGCCAGGGCAGGGAATGGGCAAGATCCTAGTCCTTACTTAAAACCATAAGAAAGAGTGGTCCTCAATTCTTGCAACCATCTCTTCCTCCCTACTCTTCACCCTGGTCACTGTGGGTGGTGGAGCCCAGTTTCTAACTTGTCTGGGCCTGGGGTGTGATGCTTTCAGCAGAGGACTCTTAGCTGTGGATCTCACTCTTGCTGGAGATCGGGTTGAGCCAGTCTTGCCACACTGGGATGTGAAGCCAGATTCTTTGGTGACTCTTATTTGGTGCCGGTTATTCTCCAGTGGCTTTAACCTTTACAGGAAGTGACGGGATGAATGGAAAATCTGTCACGAAAGCTTATGCTCAAATAAACTTGTTAGTGAGTAAGGTGCCACAAGTCCTCCTTTTCTTTTTGCGGCTACAGACTAACACGGCTGCTACTCTGAAACCTGAGTTCCTTCAGTTACTCAGCAGTGCCCAGATATTAAAGGGATGGTTGCCTGTAGAAGAAGAAATTATGAAGAATAACCAAGAACATTGTTTCATAGGCCCTAAAAATGGCTACATCAAATCTCTCTCCATTTTTCTGGGTGAGAATCTTTGTTGAGGTTGAGAATCCATGGGGCTTGTGCAAATGAGTGGATCATGTACTTCAAGGCAGGTTAGACTGTGGGCCCAGAGAGGACATTATGGGCTGCTGTCAGAAATTTTGTCTGGGTAATCTAGGGGGGCTTAAATAAGTTGACACTAATGGCAATTACGTCACTCGCCCACAACTCCTGAGTGAGTTCCCAACTTCTGAAGAAAATAGGTCACACGAGGAGATAGCAGGAATTCCAGAGACTGGGGGCCTTTTTTGTTTGGGTTTTTTTTTTGGTTTGGTTTGAAGAGTCTGCATTAATTCCCAGAAGCTCTCACTGCTGCAGAGGCTGAGTTCTCTGTTTTAATTACTGCACACGCTGTTCTTGGTTGGCTTTTGCTCCTCCCTTCCCCCCCCCCGCCGCAGTGTGAGCTGAACGTAGCCTTTGCCACACCAGGACAAACCCACAGTCCCCTCTGGTCTCTTCCTGCCTCTGGCAAAGACGATGCTGGATGCTTCATATTAGGAAAAAACGCCTTAAAATGCAACTCCGTGTGTCATGTTCTACCACAGGGCAAACTTCAGCCCACACTACAAACTTACATCGGTATAACTACATCTCTCAGGGAGCGACACGCTGGAGTGACACGCTTATACCGACCTAACCCCGGTATAGACAGTGCTGTGTCGATGGGAGAGCTGCTTCCATCGATACAACCTCCGTGCGAGGTGGTAGCTGATTACTGCGCCGGACGCAAGCCTCTCCCACGGGCGTAGTTAGCATCCTCACTGAAGCGCTACAGGGGCACAACTGCCCCCCCCTGCAGCTTTTTAAGTCTAGACCTGCCCTTCCTGACCTCACCTGGCGATCAGTGAATCCCTGAAGCATGAGAACCAAGGCCTTGTCTAGGCCGAGCATTAGCCTGGATTCTGGCAGTCTGGCTTCGCCAGAGCCGCGCACCCAGTGTCGAGTAGGAAAGCCAGGGCGTGTCCCGCTGGTGCTTACCCTGATTTCGGGCAGGGGGGGTCGCACTGATTGCTGCTCACCAATGTCCGAAATAGGGGTTAGCCATGCAGAGGCCACCTTGCTTTCAGGCTTGCTAATGTCGCTGCAGCTGTTACGACCCAGACAAGTTTCTAAGCTTTTATTTAAAACCAAACAAATCCTACTAAAGCAATTTCCCCTCTACAGGGACTCCCTAGGAACTGGTTGTCTGATGTGGCAGAGTGTAGGCAAGATCTGCTTCCTTGCTTTTTTTTTTTTTTTAACCTGTCTCTTTCAGATATGTTTGATTTGACTCTGTTTCCCCCCTTCCCCCCCAAAAAAAAGATTGTCCCCCCCACCCCCATTGTCTCCCGGGAAAGTATCTCTTTGATTCCTGGTCCTTCTCCCCACCTCACTGGCATGGAGCCTTTAATCTGAATCCACGGAGCCCACAGTGCTCTACTGAGGGGAGTGTTTTCCCCCTCTCTGCTGGCTGCTGACTCCTCTCCGGGCGTCTCATTTTCCAGGGTTTATTTGCTGACAAACTCTTTGAGGGATTTCTAAGCAACCTCTGTGGAAGGATGTTTTTTGGGACAGTTTTGTGTACTAGTTGCTGTTGCTCTTCCCCGGCCTGGTGCCAGAGCGGCCGGCCCCGTGCGCGGGGGGCGGGGATAATCTCCAAGGACCCTCCTTCCCCATCTTGAGTAAAAAGTGTGTCTTCAGGAGCTTTACCAGAAGGGTTTGACCGGCCTGTATCCACTTAATGGGAAATCTTTCCTGATGCTCACAGAGGAGCCAGCAAACTCTGGGACAGACTGCTGGGGGCAGGCGTTTATTGGGGTGGGGGAGCGCTGTGTGTGTGCTGGGAGGGTGAATTTCTGAGAATCTGATCCAATGCAGCAGGATAATGGAGGGCTCTCAACACCTTGCATTTCATTCAGGGATGGGCGAATCTCCAGAGGCTCTCTAGGTCTGGTGTGAGCGAGTATCCAAAATAACCCGGACCTCTCTGGATAGGCTTGCTCCTTGCTGAGAGCCATTGACCCAAACTGTAAACCCTGGATATAATGGAAACCGCTTCAAGCCAGGGGATGCTGCAGCACCCTGAGGTCCAGCACCTCTGCTCCTTGAGGATCTGCTGGGGCACTTCCTGTTTGCAGTGGGAGATGACAAGAGAGGCCTGTTGTTTCAATACTTCTGCTCCTGCCTGGAACCTGTCAGTCTGGGTGTTTTGTATCCCCCATCCCCACAGTATCTGGGAGAGCAGTGCGTGGGGAAGGGGTGAAGAGAGAGAGTCTTTCAGTCCCCCTAAAATGACCCAAACACCTTGAATCTCAAAGGGTTTGAGGAGTAGAAGTTAAACACAGGTGGCTGGTTCTCTGCCAATGCAGGATCATTCCCAAACCTACAAGCTCCTGACATATTATCTAGCTCTTTAAACAGCCTGAAGGAAGGAGCATCTACTCCCGTGGGGAGACTAGTCTACAGCCCAGTGGATCTTTCAGTGAGATGCGTGACTGGTGGCTGCTGTTTGTTCGTTGACTGGCCCCATTCAGAGCAAAGAGGACACCAGTCCTGCCCTGGAGGAGTTTAATTGAAACGGGGAGTTGGCTGAGCAGTTTGTGATGGCCAGCCTGTTTTTCCCTCTTCTGTAACTTAATCTCAAGTGATGCTGTTTTAGAGTTGGAAGATTGTAATCCGTTCCTATCTTATCCAAAGTGGCTCAGCATCCGCATTCCTGCCACGTAAACTGTTTGCATCACTTTCCCCTCTGGGAAGATTTCTAGTATTCTAACTATTTCCCAGACTTCACAGTGCCCTCACCCTAAAGGTCAATTATGAGTTTATTTGGTTTTTGGTTTTGCCAACAGCTGTGCATAACAAGTAAGGTGATTGCAGCCAATTAGACTCCTACAGAGGGTCGGTGGGGACCCTACTGAGCGGCATTTGTTACACTCGAATGTAACTTCTAGCTCTGAAGCCATGGAGAATTTTTGCAAGCACATTTCATGGCATCTCTGTGGGTCAGCGTAGGTTGTTTTGGATGCATTACAATGTGTGGGGGAATTCCAAGCACTAAGAAGTGCAAGAGATTGGGTTGGTCACACAATTCATGCCGTTTGTAACCTGCACAAGATTTGAATCTCAGTCTTCAGAGGTCACTCCATGCTCTGCTGCTAATCACGCCTCTCAAATTCATGCCAGCTCTAAGGATGTATCGTCGCCTCAGTTGGGTGATTCCTCCACATGATCTCCACTTGAGCTGCTCCGACAGTCTTCTCTACATGTGGTATTGTTGTTCCACTTCACCAGAGCTGCTTCCCTGCTCCTCTCTTACATCAAACCACCCCAGAAAACCCACTTGGTCTTGGGCAGCTGAAGTTGGAACACAGCACCTCCAGCTTCCTGAGAAGCCCAGTAGCTAGGGGCATGGCCACATTGGTTTGGATAAAACAAGACCCTTCCACTTACAAATGGGACTGAGCCTTACTTTGAGGTTAAGAAGAACTCAGTAGAGTACTTGGTGTCTGGGTGTGTTGTTTTGTTGCCTCATGAGCATCTTTGCTTTGAGTTCTAGGTAGCCAAAATACAGTGCAAGGGGCTGGTATCCTGGTATACCCAGGCTGATCAAAGGAGGGAAGTCGTGCAGGAAATCTCTTGAGGGACCACGTGCCCATGAAATGTTTGGCACCCAGGACTGTGGGCGTGCCCTTAGGGGAGTCCAGAGAAGCGTGTGACCTTGAGGTGCTTCTCTAGGCTGAACCAGCGGTCTCCTGCACTTTGTCCATCGCTAGCCTGTGTGTGAATGCAATGGTTGTGACAGATGAAGGACTGTCAGCATCGCCTACAGCAGGAACCGTGCCACATTATCCATCCCTCTCTCTCTCTCCAGCTCTGCCCATGCAACTTAATCCTGACCGCTCCCTTTTTAAAACAAACAAACAAACAAAAAAAGCAACCCAGCTTTCTTTGAAGTTGGACTTGGTTAGCACTGACTCCGAAGTGCTTTAATCTTGCGATACCCCGACACGCAGCTCACCCATGCCTGTCGAGTGCACGGATGTGTATCTTGCTGATCAGCATGTCTTGAGCTGCATTCGGTGTCCTACTCCAAAATCGGCATGTGGTATTTCATTGCTCGTCAAGGCCTTGTTGTGATTCCCTCCTTCCCCTTCTGCATCTGGAGGAGTCCTTCACCGACCTTGCCATTGGAGGGATGCGTCCGTCGGATGGCATCTACATCAACACATCCCAGCACTGGTTAAGGGAATTGAAGGGGACTCTGTTCATGGCTGGCGTGGCGAAGAGCAGAAGAGCTATCAGCTCATATGGAGCCTGGATCAGGCACTGATAGCGGATTGAAAGAGGTCCTGCTGAGTCAGGTGCAGCAGCTAGCTTGAGACTGGTCATAAGCCCAGTCCAGAGTGGTGCTCCCAGACTAGGACCATGCAGCTACTCTGGACACGTGTGCCCACTTATGTCTGTGTTACGCCCTTCCTGGCCTCTGCTTGGGCAGCCCTTGTACCCTCTCTCCATCCCAAGACCCCTCCTGGCTGACACCAACTGGTCCATTCCTCTTCCTCTGGCTCTGTGAAATGCAGTGCCTCAGGTTCGCTGCGGCTGGCAGGGACCCAGCTCCCAGGCACCCGAGCAGGAAAGACTCAAAAGAAACCCAGACTCTAAATGTTTTCCTAAACCGATAACTTCTTCCAAAGGGCCCTTAGGCCCCTGATTCCCAGCCAGCAGGGATCACATTGGCTCAGCCCAAGGGAAACCTTCCTCATACACTGCACAAGTTTCTTTGAACCGTGGTGTCCCTTTCTGCTTCTCTTCTGCCTCCTGGGCTCCTAGGCCTTGGGTAGGAATTGGGCTGGATTCTCATCTTGCTGATGATGGTGTTAATCAGGAGTGACTCCATTTTAAGCCTCCGGTGTTACACTGGTGTGAGTGAGAGGAGAATCAGGCCCTGTGTGTATGTGTGGGGAGGGGGCAGGGGCAGTTATTGTGGTGAAAGGTTGAGTGACTGGTGACAGCAGAGAGGAGAGGGCACTGAGCATGCATTGGGTCTGCATGAATATGTGCCTTTATTTAAAGACCCTCAGGCTGGCCAGGCCAGTGGGAGTGTATGCGTGGATGCAGCACTCTGCCATCGTAAGTTGGGGCTGGTGAAGACGATGTGATGGTTCACTGATTAGTGTGACGACTGAGTCTTCCTTAACTACCTCTGGAAAGGGTCCTGTCTAGTCCTAAGCCCAATCACTGAGGGTAACTCTGATATGAGGCTTATGGGGATTTAGAGCACCCATGAGGGGGAGATAAAGGGTCTCCATCTCTTTCCTCATCCCCTGACAAATCCAATTATAAAGGCCTCTCCTGTCCCCAAATGCTGTACTAATGCAAGGTCCAGAAAGGAAACCCCAGTTATGGGGAGGAGTTGGCCTGCCTCCCAGACTGCACCTCTCCTTCCAGCACAAGTATGTGTTTTTCCCCTCCTCAGACCGGCTCCAATCCTGACTGGAGGAAAATGTCCATCTGATGGTGTCCTGACCAGGGATGGTGAAAGAAACAAAATGAACATTGTGGCCCAGGGGGCCATTTTGGAAGATGGCTGCCACTTGGCTCTTAGTGAAATCTCCTTTGGGTGGGTCTGCGGCAGTGTGGGACAGAGGTCTGTGGAAATGGAAGGTCACTCTCTCTCTTTGGCCTTCTGGGCTCGTGCCTTCTCTCCGCCCATTCAGCGAGCCAGTGGCGGCTTCTGTTCACCTCATCATTGGCTTCCACGTGGCCAGCTGCCGAGGGCGAGCGTGCTGGAATTCTCCCGCTTCCTGAGCTGTCCAGTCCCGCTCGCCGAGAACGTCACATTTGGCCGGGAGTTCTGGAAGCGGCGCTGGGAAGACTGGTCTGCGTTCATGCACTCAAACGGGACTGCCCGCTCGGACCACGCTGCCTGTGTTCTGTCACGCTGCTGTTTACGCTCCAAGACATCTGCGAAGCACGAACGGGTTCGAGCATCCAGCAGGCCTCTTGAGATGTCTTGCATCTATCTGTGGAAACGCTGGGCAGACTGTTTCTACAGACCTTCCCAGATGGAAAAGCCCCCCTTCCTCTGTCTCCCCCACAGTCCTTGGTTTCTTAAGAGCCTTCCATAACTTGCCGCTCTTGGAACAGCAACCGGAAGCCTGGAAGACTCCAGAGATGAGAAGCTGCCTGAAATCTCTGGAGCCTAGTCAATTTATGCTGCAGAATGGGGCTTGTAATCTGAAACGTGACTGGGGTGAAGGGGGCAGTGGTGGCTCCAGGGCAGATTTTCAAGTGTGGGTGTGTCCTCTCCGAACTGTTCTTTGTGCTTATTTAATTAAGGGCATTTTTCAGAGTGCCCCTCCATGCTAAGCAGGACTGTGGGGTGAAGAGCTGGCTTCCCTCCTCCCTGAAGTCCTGTGTGGAAGCCTTAATTTATAGAAACGGCAGGCCTGATCCACAATTCCCATTCAAGTCACTGGACCAGAGACTCCCAGCTGATGTCGATGGGCGTTGATGCTGGCTCAGCACCTGGCCCGATGGGTGTTGCTGGAGCTCTGCCACTTGCTGAGCCTGGCTCTGCACTAAAAGTCATTTAATAGCATGTAGAAGTTGCCTGCAAAGCTTTCTGCTTCCTGTCACAGGCAGGCACCCAGCGGCAGAGCCACTGGGCAGGGTGGGAAGAGGAAAATTCGTTGGCTTGAGGTTAAATATGCAAACTTCTTAATAACTCTCGCATTGGTTTCTCGTTCTAGTTGGGTAACATGCATCCCCTTCTGTGGCACCCTCCTTTCCTCATCCTGAGGACGCTGGGCGACTCCTCCCTAGCGTGGGAATGTGGGGGGCCAGGGAAGGCTTCAGCAGAGAGTGCCAGCCCCCAGAAATCCCATGCACCGGATCTGCATTGCTGTCCGGTGAATGGAGCGAAGTGGCACTGGTGGGCTGGAATCCCAGCCCAGTGAACCCCGGGAGTGAGGCTGCGGGTCTCCGGGGACCCTTCAGCCCTAGCTGCTACTGCTTCTGTCCTGAGAAGAGAGGCTGCTGCTCCATTGCTCGGTATCTTTGGCAGTGTCCAAGTTTTTTTTTTTTTTGGCCTTTCTCCAGCTTTCCAGGCTGTGGCTTCTCCATCCCAGTCCTAGCCCCAGAGGCTTCTCACCCAGCACATGGCCCTGGGCAGAGATTAATTTGGGGGAAGTTTCTCTGTTGACTCCTTGGTTGCCAGGGGTGTTTTGGATCTGAGCTGCTTTCCTACCTGCCTGAAGCAGTGTCTCCTTGCAGAGTGCTTCCTGGGCAATGCTGCCGTGGGTCTCTGCTGATCCGAGTGCCAGGAGGCTCCTCTCTGCCATCAGCCATGCAGTCGGAGTCCCTGGCCTCGAGTGATATGATGTTTGTGGGCTGTGAATTTTTGCTGTGCTTCTCATCTGGGTCATGCAGCGCGAAGGACACTACCAGCCGCGGAGCTGGTTAGCTGAGCTCTTCGGGGTGAGTTGGGAGCCCACAACTAATGCCAGCTTTCCTGTGCCAAGGCAGAGAGATGCAGGGACTCCGTGGGGGAGCTGGTCGAGACAAGTTCAAATTCATTGCTGGCATAGCCGGGTGCAGCTCCACTGAGATCAAGGGAGTCATGTCTGCATGCCCCAGTGGAACAGATGGCTGAGTGCATGGGTCAGGGGAGTGCAGAGGTAGGTGATCTGTGGAGAAAGTGGCCTTTTGGAAGGGGAAACCGTGTCAGAATTCATAAGGCACGTGCATAATCCCACTGACTGACTGAATGGGACCTCCCCCTGCCCACTCATCAGCACTGCAGGTGGGGGTGTGAGAAATCCTAGCTATATGGCCACAAAAGGCACATCCAGGCAGGGGAGGGATCCTGCTGCTCGTCAGCCCCTGGTGGGCGGGTTGGCAAGTCTCCAGTGTCTCATGAATCCCGGCTTTGGGACCAGGGAGAATGATTTGCTACCGTGTGCGTGCGCATGCATGGACTACCCCCAACCTAGAGAAGGGGGTGGGAGGCTGTTTCAGACCGGCTTTGGTGAGCACGTTCTGAGAGCGTTTCCCCCCCAGCTGAGGGCCTATCCTGTGTTACCATGGGGGTGTCTTTCTGGTGTTACCTTGATGCTGCCTGGGTACTGAGGCTCTCGCTTTGTTTGCAGATGATAGCAGCTAGGACACCTCTCTGCCTCTAAGCTATGTCTCTGGGGCCTAATCCCCAAGCTAGCAGGAACTGAGTTATTGAAGTCATTAACCTGACTTCAGTCACTCTTGCCCAAGTCCTGCATTTGGCTATGTCCAGTCAGAAGATGCTGGACTTGGGGAAAGGGTGCTGGAGGCCAGAATCGAGGCGCAGAGCTGTGACGTGTGTTCCTATAGCAGGGGACTTGGCATGGTGGCAAAGCCGTGGGTAAGCCTGGGACAGGCCTAGCCAGGAGCGAGCTGCATTGGCAGAGGTCCTGGGGATGCCAAGGGGGAAGGAAGTTAGCACTTGTTTCTGATCCACCCACTAGCACTACTTCACTTTTTTTGTGAGAGTCCTCAGACTTGTCCCGGTTAGGAGAAAATGCATGACGGCACGCAGGAACCCGTTGGCCAGATTTCCCATCTCAACGCTGAGCAGCTCTAATGACTCGTAAGCAAGGGGAGTGTGTGACATACAAAAAAACCTTTCATGAGCTCCTAAGCTGCTGCTCTCCTCAGGAGGATTAGAATTCCCGAGGGAGGAAAATCCATACATTGTCCATCTACTAATGTTGTCAATTCATGCGGAATATAAAGGAAGCCTAAATATAGCCGAGAAAGCAGGGGGAAGGGGGAGTTTGAGAGAAGAGACTCTTAATACAGCTAAGTGTGTTGGAGTGTTGTTAACTTGTTCTCTGTGTGGAAACTTTATTCAACCCTGCTCAGAGAATCCCTTATTGGCTCATTCCGGTAACAACCAAGTAAGACACGAGGGCCGCGCAGCGTGGACACAGTGTGAGCCGTCCCAATGCTGCGAGTGTGGGCTGCTCTGCTTGGAGAATACTATAGTGCTGGCGAATGCTGGCAGAAGTTGCTTATGTCTGATGGATAGATTGGTGGCCTGGAGCCAGAGACCATGACCAAGCCTTTCAAGAGTGATTTTTGGGGTGCTCAACAAAGTGCTCTCTGAAAAACAAGTCCCGTCCAAGGTGTCAACTTGGGCACCCAAAATCACTAATCACTTTGGGAAAAATGTGGCCTATAGTTTTACTGGTGCCTTGTGATATTAGACAGAACATTCTCACAATTCTATGCGCCTAGTCCTGGAAAAAAACAGCCCACTCTGGTGGTGGTTTTTAACTGTACGCTAGCCCCCGCTGCCAAACAATCCTGTGTGCACTGGTGGTGGAGGATCTTTATCCTGCAGATTGACCAGTTCAAAAGCTTCAATGGTAGGCCCTTTTTCCTACCCCTAAGTCTTGATCTGGCAAACAAGCTGTTTACTGTTTGCATGTGTTTCTTCCCAGCCAGGGGACAGCTGCTATGATGTCTCAGAGCATGGGTACAGTTAAGGTGCCTTAACTTCCCCGAATCTGGGGGTTGGATCCGGAGAGTCTAGCGGTTCTGGCTTGACTCTTCCTGCCTGCCTTTTACCGCTGCACCTGAGTGACACCCGCTCGCACAACCTTGCTGGGCATTGCAGGAACCCAACTCAAACAATGGATGGAGGCATCCTGGCTAGCCGGCCATACAGCCCACACTCTGCCTAAGGGAACTCATTCTGGGGCCAGAACAACAGGAAGTCTGGTTGTTCTGGGGTGTTCCCACCCCATCTGGGGACTGAAATACTAGAGGAAGTTGAGATTCAGTTTCTTCGTCGTGGCATTAACACGGCTTCACACTCTTGAAAAGCATAAATTCTAAGACGAAGCCTGGTGTAAGCCCCTTAAAAGTAGCGAGGGGTAACCTTACAGCCTGTGACCCCACTGCACTGCTGACACAGTTCCCATTTCCCCTGGGGAGAATGATCCTGATTCGCAGCAGGAGTTGAGAAACTCACCTCTTCATTATAGTAAACAGGAGGGTCTCCTCCGTGTCAGGGACTGATGACATCTGGTCACTGGGGACCAGCTGGGACTGTCCTGGGAATGCTAGCCGAAGAGCTGGGAGGCTGGGCATGTTGGAGAGGCTGCGGTCTCTCTTATTTAATGAGCAAGCCAAGTGATTACGATGGCGGAGGAAATGGAGACTTAACCTGCTGGCCCATCGTTTATCTCCATCGCCTCTTGATTTACAGGCGCTGCTTAGATCTGAGATTCATCTTGCGACCCGCCTAATAGATTCAATTATACAAACGGCAGTTTAGCACAGAGCTCACCCCTCAGCCACGGGGTTTTACAGGCCTGGCCTAGCTGATTCCTCCCCCACTCAACACAGCAAAAGAGCTGTCACAGAGAAGGTCTCATTCCTCAAGTCCGTGTCTGGGCTTTTTAGTGTGCAGAGTCCGAGGGTCTTTCCTGAAAGCTTCTTTGACCTCTGAAATCTGGGTGGGGCTTGTGGCTACTCAGAGGTGCCCGCTGCCCCTTCCCCTCCCCAGTCTGGGAAATGCCATTTGTATACAGCAGTCTACCAAATCTCTAAGCTTCAGACCAGCCGTGTGTGTGTATGTGGGGGGAGGGGGTGAAAATGTACTCCACGGGCTACCTAAAAAAGGCAACTGCCTTTCACTGACCTCAGTTAGCCCGCATTTCAGTCAGGTCACTGGGTGCTATTCCCGGCTCTGCCACTGACTTTGTGAGACCTTAGGCGGGTTGCTTGACTGCTCTGTACCTCAGTTTCCCCATCTGTAAAGTGGGGCTCCTGCCAACCTCACCCGGTGTTTTCGGATCCTCTGCCAATGCACTGTACAGTGCCCAGTATTTCTGCATGCAATTCAGTCTTTAGACGTAGGACCTGAGCGCGACCTTGACTGTGCCCTTCCATGTTGGGCTTAGACCATTAGCCTAGCAAGTCACTTGTGCAGCAGAAAATCGTGTTTCTCTTACTCTCTCTGCTTGCCCTTTTATTTGGAATTGGTAGGGGGGAGAAAAGCGAGTGCTGGCATTCCCTTCCGTTGGGGCCATATAAGCAGCCATTTGTCCTCTAGGGAAGCCAGTGCAGCGGGGGGGGCCTAGCACGAAAATCCATTTGGAATGTGTGGGGGGAGGAGAATTCCTGCCGCCCTGCAGCCAGCTGTGGAAGGGTGCCAGGCCCTGAGCGCATTGTTCCCAGAGCTGCATACCATTCCTTGAGGGAGAGCCGTTGCTTTCCCTGCGGGAGGGCAGCCCCGCAGAGAGGCCTGTCAGCAACAGCAGCAACAACAAAACCCTGGGTGTACAAAAGCTTCGGTTGATACAGAGCTGAGCTCTGCATGGGGAAACATCCGGTCATCGGGATGATGTTCTCCCTTTGCCCCTGCTTGGTTCTGACTGGGAGGAGCGGGTTCCTGTTGCAGATGCCGGGCTATCTGGTTCCCTCTGGGGCAGGCAGGGGTTGGAGCAGCTGGGCCCAGCAGATGTGGTCACAGTCAGGCCTTCCTGAGCAGCCTGTTTTTTCCCTGGAGAAAATAAGGCAGGCAGCTTTTGTGTGGCATTGGGAGGTCAGGGGGCACGGGGCCTTAACCCCGCTCACAAAGCGCGCGTCTGTGGTCAGGCACCAGGCTGCTCGCTGGACTCTGGGAAGGCTGGGCTCTGCCGCTTTGTCCTGGCCTGGGCGGAAAGCAGGCGCGGCTTCATTTTGCTGTCTTTTGAAAAGAGCAAAAGCTTTTAGGGGAGGCAGCGAGGTCTGCTGATTACAGCCGGGAAGTCTGGACTCCTGCTTCCATTCCTGGCTCTGCTGCTAGCTCCGTGAGCAAGCCGCTTCTCCTGCAGTGCCTCAGTTTCCCTACCTGTCACGTGGGGAGGCTGATGAGTTTTTTAACATTCACATTCACGTGGGGGAGGCAGGACAAATACACATGAAGCCGTGGTTCCTGCTCCGAAGTGCTTACAATCTAAGATGACATGAGGCACACAAAGGATCGGGGCAAAGGGTGCAGCCAAACAATACAACTTTTCAATACAATTAATCTGTGAATTATACTTGCATTCAAACTCTCTGGGACAGGGGCCATCTTTGTTCTGTGTTTGTCCAGTGCCTAGCACAGTGGGGTCGTGGTCCATGCCTGGGGCTCCTAAGCCCTACCACAATCTGTAACTCGGACTCCTGCCACATGGGACAAGGGGGCGGATTAGTCTTTGTAAAGTGTCTATCACAGGAAGCGTTTGCTGGAACTACCGCTCTCCTCCTATCTCACCTGATGTCCCTCTTCCCTGGTCCTCTCTCGCAGTTCCTCTGTTCCAGCCCCACGCCAGACACATGTGTGTGAAGGGGCATTTTACATCCACGGGGACTGCTCATCAGGGGGATTATTTGACTGCATGGGGTGGGTGAGAAACCGTAGCAACATCAGCCAAACTGGCCCGCTCATCTAGAGGAGAGGTGCAGACTATATGCTGATATGAGGGCTTGTGTGTTTTGCTAGGAGCTTCCCTCCATCACAGCCATGCTCCCGTGTCTCTGACCTGGCCATGTCACGAGCCCCTCTGATGACCAGGAAAATGTCACATCTTGATGGCAATGATTGTGTGCACAGTGCCTGGAGGAGCTGGAATTTGCAGGGAAATGGCATCCGATGAATCTCCCCTCACCATAGTAAATCTAGTGAAGCATTTCTCTGACCTTTTAATTCCAACATGGAGCGGGGCGGAAAACTGGCATCTTGTTCCCTTCAGGAGCTTTTGCTACTCCCAGAATAGGGCAGAAGGAGGTAGGCAGCTCTCCATAAGTCATGCATGTGCAGCCCCTAGCTTCTACAGCCGTAGCACCGTATACATGTTTAGGGGTAGATCTACAGGCTGGCTACATCCAACAGCACCGAAAAGCAATCGTTTCTGGAGTGGGGGCTAATTGGCCACACTGCGTGATAACCTAGGGTGGGGAAAGTAACTTTCGGCCGAGGACCACGCGCAGGGGCAAACCTCAAGCCTTACTAGTAGCATTGTGGGATCTTTGTGGGACTTAATGTGCTCGCAGAGGCGACGGTGTGCTCCAGGCAGTCCTTTCAGCCATGTTTTAAACCAGTCTGTTTTTTGTAGGTGCAAAATCGTTGGTCCTCTATCTCTGCACCCACAACGAATTTCGTTCAGCATCTAATTGCATGATTTGCAGGAGCAAACAGACAGTCTAATGACTTCATTGATGCCAAAATATGGGCACCGTTATCGGCAGGCAAAAAACTTCAGCACTGACCTTTTTGCAGGCATAAAGCTGGCCAAGTGTGTGTATTTGTATTAAAGAAGCGCCATCTATGTCCAGTAGCTCCTCCCCTTAGGCTGTGGGGAGTGGCCCTCAGACGAGGGCAGGCTTGCGCCTGCCCACCCCCTAGATTTTCAGGTGGTACAGGCTCCAGCTGGGATTGGGGCCCCATTGTGCTAGGCACTGTACAAACCTGCACAGCCCCTACTCCAAAGAGCTCACAGCCTAAATAGCCAAGACAAAAACAGGGAAGAGAAACAGGCACAGAGAAGGGAAGCGACTTGCCCAAGGTCACCCAGCAGGTCAGTGGCAGAGCTGGAAATAGAATGTGGATCTCCTGCCTCCTAGCCCAATGCACTAGACTCTAGGCCTCCATTTTTTAAGGAGGTCTCTGGAGGATCCCCCTGCAGCAAACTGCCAAGGGCTTAGTTCCTTTCTAAAGGTTGAGGGGTTGCATGGATGCCGGCTGGGACTTCAGCCTGTGCTTCCAGAGGGCCTTGGGGTCTAAGAGAATGATGCTTTGGGATCACTGGGCCATCCCCTCAAGCTTGGTCGTGGCTCTTTCTAAACTGATTTCCAATATGTTTGACTGGGAGCTGCAGTTCTACCTCTGCCGAGCACAGCTGCTAGTCCAGGTGGCCGCATGCCTGTTACTATGGCTGATGCTGCGGCTGCAATACCCTGCCCTCCCCGTCCCTGAACCTGGCAGGGATGGGCATGGCAGCCAGAGTCTGGGGGGGAGTGGATGCTCGCAGTGTAGGTCACAGGTGAGGAGAGGTGGCTGGCAGGAGCAGACAACCCGCCCCCCTACACATGGCACATTCCTCACATATGACTTCAAAGGTTGTTGCTCAATATACAAACTCTGGCAGCCTTGGTAACCCTGAGGGGGCATGGGCAGCAACTGGCTGCTGCTGCTTCTCTGCCGGGCCTCCCCCCACGTTGGCCACAGGGCTTCTGGAGGAATACCCACCCCCTTGCTAAAACAGCCTCTTATTAGCGCAGTTGGGCTGGGAGTGGGGAGGTGTCTTGCACAGAGGACAGATTCTCCTTGGCATTAGCCCTTGAGTGCATTTATCCATGTGTCCCTGTTACTGTGTGCTTCCCTATCCACCCTTCCACCCTAGGATTCACCCCATCCCTTACTTCTTCCCCCACCCCCAGTCCTATCTTGCCCCTTGCTTTGTGGGTTTAAACAAGAGGGTTGAACCAAATGCCCAGATCTGACATGTGCGGATGGGGGCGCGCATCGCATCCTGTCCCATGTCTATTGCCTTGGTCTCTTCCTGCCCCTTACACTCTGCTCCTTCTCTCCCTGTCCTCTCGTCCCTTTCCCTAAAGCCTGCCCCCCTTTCTCCCCACTTCTCCGCCCCCCGGCACTGGATTCAAAGCCGTCTCTCCCAAAGAAGCTTGGGGAAAGACAGAGGGGTTTCTCAGGGGTGTAATTCCTGGCTCTGTGAGAACGGAACGGCCACTTCCTAGCTGGCAAATCCCCAAGAGAAACAACCCACTCGGAGGAGAGGAGTAGCCATCCGGCTGTTCCCATGCTAAGTTATTCCTCTGCAAATTCTCCGCAGGGAGCAAGGCTCGAGTGCTGTGGTCCGTGTCTTCAGCGAAGCCAGTGTTGGGGGTGGATGCCCAGTCTGCTCTAGGCAGGCAGTCCTCCTTGGAGGAGCACCTGTCTGTGGCGCAGGCCTCGCACTGAAGCTGAGCACATCACTGGCTCCCCTGCTCCACATCTGGAAAGAATCAAAGCTGTGAAGGGAAACAGCTGGGCCACCTGGCTTGGCCTCTTGATTAAACACAGGAGTGACTGTTGCTCTGTCTGTGCAAGGACCCAGATCTCTCCTTTCCCCAGGGAGTAGTTTGTAGGAGCCCAGTCTCTCTCAGGGAAGGGAAGATGGGGGGAGGAACAGAATGTATTTGGTCTGCAGTCAGCTTCAGGAATAGGATACTGTGGTATGCTTCCTGCAGGCCCCACTTTGCTCACCATGTAAATACAGCCGCCTCTGGGGCGGAACATGGCAGCTGTCTCGCAGCAATGCTGCTGCACTAATGGGTGAGGAAAGGAAATCCGAAGTACGCTATTCATCCCCCTGGAACTGAGGGAGGGGTGGAGTTTGAAGTGGGGTTAAGAATTCCTCTCACTGGAACAGGCGAGGATAGGTAGGTGAACCTGAGTCAGAGATTTCATCTCTGTTACTTGAATTGCAATGAGATGGGCATATTTCCTCTCACCCCACCCCCAAAAGTCCCTGATGCTGGCTTCCTTCTGGGAGGGGAGTGTTGCCTAGTGGTGTTTAAAGGAAGGTATTGTGAGTTAGATAACTGGAGGATTCTGTTCCCAGTTCTGCCACTCATTTGGTGGGTAGCTGAGGGCGAGTCCCTTTGTCCTTCTGTGCCTCAGTTTCCCTGTCTGCATAAATGTGGCTAGTTATGCCCCTCGTCTTGGCAGGGGAATTGGGATGGGTGTGGAGACTCACTGAATACCTGTAAACGCTTTGAAACTCGTTCAGCATTTTCCTCCAACTTGCTCTGAGCTGTTGTGGTGATTTTTAGTATGTGAAAGTATAGTGGGTCATGAATCGGCTGCACTCTGTTGCCTTCTTTGCAATCTCTGGAGTTTCTTCAGCCTGATTCCAGTCCCTTGAGGGACACCCCCTGCGAAAGGGTGCCAGAGAAATAAGCACTGCATAGACTGCTTTCTACTGCATGGGGGGAATTTGCAGTGTCCCTTGAGAAATGGAAGCGGGCTGTGATGGGTATAAGGGGGCTTCCCTGTGGAGGCTGCTGGGTGCAGTGGGCTCTGTGGGTCTCTGCCATCCAGGCTTACTCAGCCTGTGCTTAATTCAGACCCGGCCTGAAGGAGATCCTGGGTGGCCGGGTCAGATAGCAGCAATCAAAGGGCCTGCACCCCTCTCCCCACTCCTGCACATCAGTAGCTGTGCTGTGGGCCACGTGTGGCAAATAGACCTGAGACTGACTGAACAGGGAGCTTCTCTCTCCCTCCTTCACCTGTTTGCATCTTGTTTGACCCTATCTGCTCTGGGCTGGAGGCTTCAACAGAGACAGGCTTAAAAGGGGTCCAAGGCTTAAAGAAAAATTAGCATGGAAAATCTTGCTAGGTTAGGAATGAATAGCCTTTTCCTAGCTCTCTTCTTCGCCCTTGAGCATACACATCCCTTCACCATTGTGTGCAGCATGAGAATCCCCTGGCTGACCTTCTTTTGGCCCTGGCTTGGTTCCTAATACATATAGCTTGAGAAACACTTGGGATGAAGGCTGCTAGGATGGGTCTGTCTTATCTGGCTGCATATGTGGAATTGAAGAAGTGGCACAGGATTTTGGGGTGCCTTTTCAGAGGGGACCTGCCTTTTCAGGAAGTGCTGAGCACAACTCGGGAGTCTCAAGTCGAGCACCCAAAAACCACTAGCTGCTTTTGAAAATCATGGCCTTATGCAGAAAGTGCAGTTTGCTTAATGTTTGTAAGCAGTCCATTGCTCAGGAAGGGTTGGGTCTGGAGTGTGGTACCCCAGCATTAAGGTCAGCTAGACAGTGATTTCTGATCTCTTGACATGAGTCCAGCTGTCAGGGACAGTTAAAATCTCTTTTGTGTCTGGGTTTAGGCAGAAGGGTGGATTGGGCCCTTTCTCCCAGCGTTGTGGAGCTGGTAACTGGTGGCGTTAGTTTAATCTGTGTGGCAACGCTCGCCTTGAGAACGGGAGTAGCTCCATGCTGATCCTTTCAGGTGTGGCGAGAAGCAAGTGTATTTTTGTGGGGAGGGAGGTGTAGGAGTCTGAATTCAGTCCTCAACATTTGTGTGAATCTGAGAGATCAATGAGCCAGAGCAAGTGACTATGCGCTAGGCCGCCCAGTACGGGCCAGTGTACCCTGCCCTGCTCTGCACTCGCCCATTATTCCATGACAGGGGTGGATTAGTTGCATGTGGGGTTACATGGGACTATCCCGAGCCCCCAGTTAACTGGGGTTCACATCCTGCTTGGGGCTGGGCTCTGCAAAGATGAAAGGCTCATGCATTTAACTCACTGCTCTGCCAGCTTGGTTCCCCCCCGCCCCCATGCAGAGTTCATTCCTGATGTGGGGGAGAGGAGGGAAGGGAGCAGAAACTGGGCCACTTCTGGAGTGCATTGTGTGCACCCAGCCCTGGGCTTGCCTTTGCTGGCATTCATCCGCCTCGGCTTCCAGGAGGCGCAGAGCAGGCTGTCAGCAGCCTTACGGGGCGCAGGGGATTGTGCTGTCTTCTGCATTGCTGATAATGCTTATTTCGCTCTCCCTGGTGTCTCCAGAGATCCCGGTTCTTTCATCGGTTTTTATCCAGGCCCTTTGCTTTGTCTCATGGGGGCTTTGAGCAGTGGTGTTTCCCTGCTGCACACTTGGGAGGGAGAGAGGATCTTTTGCAGGTCAGTTGAGCAATTAGTTTGGCCGATTTGCCATTGGGGCTTCCGGTTTCCAGTAGGCGAGTGGATGTGTGTGCTTAGTGTGGCTAACTCGCATAATTCCCTCCTATCCCCCTCTTCTTGAGGGAGGTGCTGGGGGGGAGGAAATAAGATTGTAAAAAGACTGACTACCATGATGACCCTTACTTTAGCTCTCTGGAGCGGTGAGCTGGCCTATGCCTCTGATCTCTCATTGCTTCCACCGGTGCCAGCCTGTCTCCCCTGACTCGTGTCTTCAGGTTCCTGCGTTGAGTGACCGCCGCGCCCCCACCTTCTACTGCGTGGCTTCTGTCCTGCTAGAATGAGCTCTCTGGGCCAGGGTCACTCTAGACCGCAAGCCCTCAGCAGTGCAGGGCTGGTGGTGGTGGTAACGAGGAACATGCTGGCTTACCGTGTCCCTTTCACCCGTCCTGCCCCTCTCTGACTTGGATGTCCTGGATCCTTTCCGTGCAGATCCCACCCAGATCTCTCAAGTTTTTTATTCTAGTGAACGAGGCCATGCGAAATAACTACCCAGGAAGGAGCAGGTCTGCAGGGTGGGTGTATGGGGAAGGGCGTGGTCCGAGCTCCAGTCTAACCAGGCCCTCTTGTTCTGTTTCTCTTGCATGTGCTGCCTTCTGCGCCGCGATTCTGGTTTCTTCACCCACAGGTAAGAATGGGATTTGTCTTCCTTTTTTGGAATTTAAGGGACGGGCGCCTGCATGGCCTCCTGATTCCTGACGCAGAGAAGGGGGCTCAAGGGGAGGGCCTTGCCATGCCCCAGGGGAAGCGTGTGCTCACACGTGCTTTTGGACCAGACTCTTTCTGGACTGTCCCTGGCCTCACCGGTGGCTTGGCGGTGGGGTCTGAGATTCACGTCCTTCCTGGGGTGAAGGGGGAGCCCAAGTGCAGGGCTGGGTGAATGTGGAGGGCTGCACGGGAGGGGATGGAAAAGAAAGTCCACTCCATGTGTCCACTGTAATGAAGCCAAATTGTTCCCCGCCCCCCCAGTCCCTTCTACCCCCACTCTCCTCCCTGTTTTGCTGGAGGTTTGTGACAAGAGAATGGAGGTTGTGTAGAAGTCGGTCGTGATTGTGCTCTAAATCACGTTCTGGCCAGAGTAACCCTGTGGCTGGATTCCTGGGGCACAGCGCAGGGTCTGGAGCATGGAGATGAAACCAGCTGGCACCCTTCAGCTATAGAGACCCATCCAGGTCTGAAGAGGGGAGTCCTGCGTTCACACCAGCCTGGCTGGTCTGTGCTGGAGACTAGAATTACAGCCATGCGCTGGGTGTTCCTGGAACGTGGCTGCTAGCGGGTGCAAGGAGAGTGGTGCTGGGGGGGCGCAGGCGTGCTCTGACTCTGGTGCTGGTTATGTGGTTTGGTGTCCCGGGCTGCGTATGGGGGCAATTACCCCATTGCCACGTGGCATTGGCAAGCAGCTGTAGGGGCCAATTGGGGAACTGCGTGCCCACGGGGTGGGTACCTGCCATTCTGCTGTCCCATAAACGTGCATCTGCAATTACGTGATCCAAATCTCCGTGGTGAGGCGGCACAGATCTGACCAGTACTGGCTGTCTTGGGCCAATCCGCGGCTATTCAAGGCTGGGGCATCTACGCCCCTTTAGGAGTGCAGAGGCATTTCCTAGGACCCCTGCTGTAGAGCTCCCGCATGGCAGACCGTAGGTACCTATGCTGCATTCTTGGTTGTAGGCTGGGGGTGTGCAAACCAGTTGGGATAAAACAGCTTAACCAAGCTGTGACCTGCAGATGGGCTGGAACCTCTTTCTTGGTTGGATGTAAAGCCCGGTAACTCTTTTCCTATGAGCGGGCTCTTGCCCTGCGGGATTCTTTCCCGGAGCAGGTGCAGAAGCCCTGAAATTCTGCAGCAGACCCAGCTTGGTTCTGGCCCTGTCGCAGGCAAAGATGAATTGGGCTTGGGAGCTTCCCAACTCAATTCGGGAGACTCGAGGTTCAGATGAGAGCCAGGGCAAGAAGTCCTAAGAGCAAGTAGGACTCTGGCTGGGTCCTGGAATGTTTAGAGATGGAGCCTAAACAGAAGCCCCGGGGTCCAAGACCCTGAATGTGGAGGCTTTCAGAATAAGGCTCTGAATGTAGCAGCTGGGGCCCAGCTAGCTAGCAGGGAGCCTAAGGTAATTTAAGGCTTTGGGTGGGGAACGTGCTTAGAGAGAGGGCACCAATCCGGGGGGCAGGCTTTTTTGGCGGAGCCTCGCTCTGAGATTTTCAGGCTTCCCTGATCCCAAATGCGAACGCAAGGTCCCAGCGACCTGCTGTGAGCTGGAACAGTCGAGCTTCACCCCTGGCTGAGCTGGCAGCTTGGGCTGTCTGCCCTGAATCTCCAGGCTTGTTGCACGCATATCCCCACCCTCCATATCGTTATCCCTGACAAAGAGCCGAGACTTGGGTGGGAGGAAACGATCACTTGTGGAGACTGATGTCCCGCGTGTAAAATACCGGGGCAGCATGTTCTAACCCAGCCCCCGACAACTGATTTTCCCAGCTGCAACGATCTAACCAGATCTTCAGACTACATGACCAGCTTTGCTGGGCAAACAAATCCCAAGCCGTTCATGATTTGCCCTGGGCAACAGGCTAAGGGCCCCTTCCCTGCCTCCTCCCCATCCCCTTTCAGGGATCCTTTGGCTTTCACAGCCTGTTTCCCTTTGGATTAATGACCCTTTTTGCTTACGCTATTTTGCAGCTGGAGACTGAATGTTGTGGAGTGGAATCCTGACATCTCCCTCTTGAATTATGCTCTGCCCTTAAATGTACCTATCAAGTATCATCAATCCTTGGTCACTTCCCACTCCTGTCCTGGACCTGGCTGGTCTAGTGCCAGATGACAGCTGGCGGTGAGAAGTGGGTTGAGCTCTCTTCCCTAGCAGAGCACATGCTCTCTTGGCTGTAACAGTTCAGGGACCTGGCTGGCCTTTATGGAAGGGGGAAGATTTAGGAGTCGAGTTACTGTGTTGAAATTCAGCACCCAGGCGAAACTGAAGCATATCCGGATTAATGCTCAGTCCACGTTTCTGTGGGTATGTGCGCTTGTGGGTGTGAAGGGGCGAGAGAGAGGCTGGCATTTGGGGCAGCACCCCATACAACGGGACTCTGATCCTGACTGGGGCCTTTGGGCAACATCAGAATTAAATAATATAGGGAGCTGGTCCTGAGAGGTGACAAGGGCTTGTAAATCCCATGGACTTCCCTGGGTTGGGGCTAAGATGGGAGAACCATTTGTCTGGAGACTCAAGTCCCAGGCTCTTAACTTTCTCCTCCCTGACCCCACCTTCACCCCTGAGGTCTTCCTGAAGGATGAAGTGGATTAGCCTCTCTGCCTGTCCCAGGAGGTGTGACTCCTCTGCTCAGTGCTATGGTTACCATGGAGGAGGGGTAGTCAAGTGTGTGCACGGAAAAATGAATGGCTGATGCTAGTCCAGCTTGTAGGACTCTGTCTGTCCATAAGTGCCTATCCCTTCCTTTGCCAACAAATAAAGTGTCACCTTGCATTAAAAGGACAGAGTGAGGTTAACCATCCAACTTTATCAATGAGTGAGAACATTGTTTTTACTTTCCCTTTTGGAACAGCTGTATGTGAAATCATAGAATCATAGAATATCAGGATTGGAAGGGACCTCAGGAGGTCATCTAGTCCAACCCCCTGCTCAAAGCAGGACCAATCCCCAATTTATGCCACAAATCCCTAAATGGCCCCCTCAGGGATTGAACTCACAACCCTGGGTTTAGCAGGCCAATGCTCAAACCACTGGCATTTACTAGGGTTGAAACCAGTAGGATCCTATTGCAGCTACTTGAAAGCTACAGGGTCAGATTCTCAGCTGGTATAAATTGCCATAGCTCCCCTGGAGTGCACTGATTTACCCCAGCAGAGAATCCGATTAAATTTAGATCCTGTTCTAGGCTGGTTGTTTTTAAACCATCTTGTAGAATGCTACAGCAGAGAGAGAACGTTTTCTATAGGGTGTCTCAAAATGTTTGAAATATCTGTTAAATTCTATAGGACTTTTCCACAAGGGTTGGTTTAACAACTACAGCATTTCATGTTTCTAAAAAACCGTTCAGCTTTCACTGTTTTGTGGTCTTGCTGTTTTCATTGCTTCTAGAGGGGTTCACTTTTTTAGATTCTCAAGCCCTAACTGAAAGCTAGAACATTCTGCTTTGCAAATAGGGCAAGGGAGCAGATGTGAACGTGTCTAAAAAAACCAATCCAGATCCAAGACAACATAAAAATATCTTTAAATATTTCACAGAAACACTTCCATTTGTCACTGATTTTTTTTTTCTCCGCTGATTGATTTTTTTTCAAATCCTTACTTGACTCAACTTCTCCCCTTCAT
Source organism: Lepidochelys olivacea (assembly GCF_965140295.1). Lineage (NCBI taxonomy): Eukaryota > Metazoa > Chordata > Testudines > Cheloniidae > Lepidochelys > Lepidochelys olivacea. Next base: position 21,878,495 of record NC_140428.1, read on the forward strand.
AAAACGATGGACTGTGTGAGTTAATGGCTAGAGCAAACAAAGCCAACTGATATGAAACCTCTTATCCGCTTTTGGTGAAAACAGTGCACTTGCCAAGAACTGGATTCCCTTCCCAGTATTTCATATGAGTCATTCCACTCTTCATATACCCAATATCATAATTCCTAGTGTCATCAGGTCTCCTCTAGATCAGAAATTCCTACAACGTTGGTGTTGCCATATCCGATCAGCCAATGGTCCAGTGCAACCCGGTGCATGTCTGGAAGTGACCAGCTGAGATGCTTTAGTGGAAGGTGCAAGAAACCCAGTAGACAACTCTGAAGTACCCTGTGCCAAGGAAAAACTGCTTCTTACTCAGCATCATTTAGGGGTTGGGTTATGCCTGAAACATGAAGTTCTGTATCCCTTCTATCCTCTAAGGACCTTATTATCTACAGTCTGTGAAATGTAATGCATGCCAGTGGCGCTATATAAATATTGACTAGAATTAGCTTGGGATGGAGGAAACTTTAACCCAATGGTGTAAAGCAGGAGTCGGACTGGTTACCTCTCCAGCTTGGCTCCGGAGTTGATTATTTTGCTATGCTCCTGCAGTGGGTTGGATCTGGGGGCAGGGATGCATAAAGGGAATCAGTAGGATTTGAATTATTTGAAGTGGAATTGGGCGATCGTGAGATCGTGCTGCCGTACGAATGGAATTGAGTTGGAGTAGCAGGGGATGGAGTGATGAGGAATGGCTGGGGCGGAGCTGGCGGGGGAGGAATAGTTGGGGAGTGTTGTTGTAGGGTCCCCATCAAGACACTGAGAACAAGTTCTCTTTAGCCAGGGAGAATGGAGTTAAATGTTTTACAGCCAAGACAGCTGCCTGCCCTACCCGGGACTCCAGCAATGACAATTCTCCAAAGGGAGAGAGCATGAATTTTAATGAAATCTTGAAAGACTTTAAATTTTCATGTTAACTTCAATTATTCAGGACAGTTGAAAAGCAACTTTAAAGCATCATACCAAGAAAGGAAAATACCAGGCTGGTTTGGGTTTTAGATTAATTGAGTTTGCATTTTGTTTTGCTGCAGTAAAACAAAGATCTTTTAAAGACACTGAGAAGTCAAAAAGAAAAGGAGGACTTGTGGCACCTTAGAGACTAACCAATTTATTAGAGCATAAGCTTTCGTGAGCTACAGCTCACTTCCTCAGATGCATATCGTGGAAACTGCAGCAGGCTTTATTTGGGCAATGCAGAAGTGGGTTTTTTACGCAAAGCTTATGCCCAAATAAATCTGTTAGTCTTTAAGGTGCCACCGGACTCCTTGTTGTTTTTTGTGTTAGCAAGGAAAATTGTGATTCACAGCGAGTTAATTTTCTGGCGAGGACACAGCCAGTGGGTTCAGGCAGTGTTGATCCAGGCTGCGATCCCGAAGGATAGGCCTGCGAGGACGAGCAAACGTTCTAAGTTGCAAACAAAGGTGTGGGGAGCGTCTACATTAGACAAACGTTAATTATCTCCAGTTAATTGGCAATCCAGCTAACCCAAGGTAAGAGTCTAGTGAAGACATTCCCTACATGGAAGCCCTTGTTAATGCGGGAAAGATCCAGGTCTGTGATACAGCCTTCTGCTGGTGTGCGGGGGTGAAGAGGTCTGATCTTTGCCTGACAGAATTCTCTTAGTGTAGATTCAACTATACCAGCAAAACTGTTACCACTTGTCTACACTACAGAGCCTTGGATGGGTGGTATAGCTAAGCTGACATAGCCCCGTAGTGGCGATGCAGCATAGGCAAACAGAAGGCCATCTTCTGATGGCATAGCTGCACCACCTCCCTGAACAACCTTAGCTATTCTGACAGAAATATTCTTCTGCCTGCATATTTTTGGGTATCTACCTATTTTTGGGTATCTACCAGGGGTTATGTCTGCTAGTGTCATGCCCTGGGGGTCTTGATCCCCCCCAGGAACCCTGCAAGCCATGTTGTTCATGCTCCAACCCTCCAACCCTCCACCCGATATTGGCTAGAACCAGAGCTCCTGGAAGCCCAGCTCCAAGAGGAGGTTTCAGAGCTCCCGATTGGCTCATTCCTCCTACTTACACCAGAAGAAAGGGAACAGGAAATGCCTCTTGAACTGGGCTGCATCCTGCTTGGGACTGCTCACCCAGTGCTATCTGCTCTTGTCTCCTGGTCCTAATCTCCTGGTTTCCTGACTCGCCCTGATTCCTGGTGTCTGAATCTCAGCCCTGACCTCAGTTCTGGAACTCCTGGATCTGAACCCCGGCTGGTATGGAGTCTCGTTAACCGCAATGCCCCGCCGCTTGTGTCCCAACCCTGACAGCTAGGGGGTGGGTTCCCCCCCTCCGACTCCTAGCTGACATAGCTATGCCGGCCAAGCTTTGTAGTGTAGACCAGGCCTCAGTGTCACTCGTGGAGGGGCAGTTGTACTATCCTGGTACAAACCAGCTTTGCCAGTACAGCTGCATCCACACTAGGAGCAGTTTGTTGGCAAAGCACTCCTAGCATAAACATGGCCAAAGTTTTGGCCACTTTATACCAGTGTAATTATACTGGTGTTTAGTTTAAAGTGTTACACTGGTAGAACTCCCCCTGTGGACACTTTTGTTCCAGAATAAAAGTGGGGTTGTTTTTTTTTTTTTTTTGGTTTAGCTTAAACGCCTTCCAAAGAGACCTAAGTTAAAGCAAAAGAAAAAGCTACTCTCGGTCCAGAAAAGGAGTGTCCGCACGTGGAATTGCTAGTTCTGTTTAAATTCACACCTTAGCTTCTACCAGGATAACTTTCCTGGGTAGGCAAGCTGCGAGAAGGGGAATTCCTCCACCTGCCTGAGGGAAAGCCCAGCGCTGCACGGATTGCGCAGAGCTCCCACCCCGATAAGAAGGGCAAGCACTCACCCTCCACCCCCCATTCCCAACCTCCCGAGCAGGGGAGGACAGATTGGTTTTAGATCCAAACTTTGTTGCTCTGGCTCCTTAAGCTGTAAGTTCCTTTGGGGCAGGAATTGCGGGTGTGTATGCTGTGTCACGCTTGAGTATAATGGGATCCTAATTCTTGACTTTTGGGGGCCCCAGGCACCTCCTCAGCACCTGCTGCTGATAATCTCAGTCTTGAATACTAGGGCTTAGTTCTGACCTTATGCTGGTCTAATGCTGTGGACTTTGCCAGAGCTACTCCTGACTCTCACCTGCGTGAGAGTCCGAATCGGCCTCATTTGTCTCGAGGTAGGACCTTTGCCCGAGGCTGTTGGGGCAGCCAGCTCTCGTACTAAGTGTGATGGAAGCAGACGGACTGGACCATGCTGAGGAGGTACCGGAGTGAGCGTGCTTGTGAGGCCAATCCTGTACCCTCCCAAAAAAAGCAGCCTCCGAGTTAGGGTGTGCCCAGACCACAACACATTGCCAGTCCCCATGACTGGTACTGAAGCGTCTGAATAGACTGGTGAGGACGGAAAGGCTAGATGCTTGGTGGTCGCACATCCCATCGGGCTACAGCACCAGGCAAAAGCATCAGAGTGAAACTCTCCAACCATCTACTGGTGATTCCTAGGCTGGAGTCGAGCTTCGTTGCGCGTTTGTAGCACTTTGCCAAGTCTCTCATCCACCCCTACACCACCACCAAGTAACCACAGGCCCTGGTCCTGGGTTTTGAAGAGCCCCTGCTTCTCCACTGACCTCCAATGGGAGCTGCCAGTGCTCAGCACCGCTCAGGATCAAGCCAGCTGGACAGATGGTTGGACCCTGTGAGAACTCATTCCAAAGAGAAACTCCACTGGGAAAGTAAACAAACACTCTGGCAAGCTTCAGCAAGGAAACAGGCACATAGAGGGCTGGAAGAGTGCAGGGTATCGTATCTATCTGTCTACTCAATGCATTTGTTTTCCTGCATGGATTTGGGGGCATCTCTACAGTTCAGGTCTCGTTCTTTTGTACCCTACTGCTGGGCCCCATGTGAAAATGTACCTAGCACTTGGGAGTGTACCCTTCCCCAGCTGTACCCTCCATGAGATACTCTGTGGCCCTGATCCTGCCAGGTCCTGAGCACCCTCTGTTCCCACTGACTTCAGTGGCTCAGCGTGTTGCAGGATGGGGGCCTTTGTTTGCAGCGGCATTTGGAGAGCGCTGTTGTACATCTCTCTGTGCCTGGGGAGCTGGCTAACTGTCACCAGCATGGAACAAGAACCTCTCTCCTCTGAGCCCTGCACAGCTGTTCGAGTTCACCTCTTGCTAGGCCCCGGGCATCTCTCTGCAGTTCCGTTTCCGAGCCCTGCGCAGGCGGCTGCTCAGCAGCCTTCCAGGGCATACCACTGGTGCAGAGAGGCTCCGTGGCCCAGACGTGCCTTTTCTTCCCACTGCTGAGAGCTGCCAGGCCTGGCCATCTTCCCAGAAAGCTGTGCTCTTTTAGAACATAAGCAGCTATTGTCTTAGGCCCGGAGACTTTGTGATCTGAGCTTTGCCGGAGTTGGGAGGGGAGAAGGATACTCTGTGCAAAAAAGGGCTCTTGGGAAAGGGGCTCGCGGGATAAGAGCGACTCAGTCTCTTAATTATATTAGCTTCAGCCAAAATGCTGCTGCAGCTCCTCCCTCCAGGCTTGAGTCACCCTTTCCCTCTCCCCGGTAGCTATTTAAGGAGATGGTTGTACTTGGCCTGTCTCTGCTGAAGAGCGGGGTCTTTGTTAAGGCGGACGGGAAGGAACTCGGAGGACAGAATTGTGATTTTGCAATAGTCTCCTGTCCCGAAAAGAGCCCCAGCTGACACTTGCGGTTCATGAGTGTTCGGGTGCTGTGACGACAGGTGCTTTGGAATGGGGGATGATACTGGCAATGCAGGGTGTGTCTGTCTCCCCATCCCTTTGTGGCTAGAGGATGAAATCTGAGCCCCTTCACAGTGGGGTGCTGTTGTGCATGACGGGTAGATGCCCTCTTTGTTGCATGCTTTAGCCTGTGTTTTGAATCTGATGGATTGATTGATTTTGCTTTCCTGCTGCTTGTCCTCTCTGCCTGACTTCTCAGGGCAGGTTGGCGAGTTGGAGCTAACGATGCGATTGGAGCAGCACCCAAACGGCTCGGCATGGCTGCCCCACTTCCCTGTGTTCTGTATCGTAGAAATGAAACGTGGATCGCTGACAGGCTTGCAAACCTGAACCTCAGCACGCTGAGCTCAGGCCTGGGTTTAGAGCCAAGCAGCTTATTGCTGTTGGATTGCATTAGGGTCATACCTAGGAGTCCCAGTCATGGAGCCAGGCTCCACTGCGCAAGGTGCTGTATGAACATAGAGCAAAAAATGGTCCCTGCCCCAAAAAGCTTACAGCAGAAGGATCAGATTGGACAACATGTGGAGACAGATGTTGGAGCTCAAGGAAACAGTGAGGCGTTATTGACCGTGGTCTCAGCACACTGGATGCCAGACCACTGTCCTCAAGCAGCGCTCTCTGCTCCCACTGAGTTTTCAAGGTTTCTTCAAAGCCAGAGCTGGGTAGGATATGGGAAAGGAGTAGCACGGTGACTTTATCACAGACACAGGCTGAGCCTCTCTGTACTAGACAGAGTAATTTCTTTTTAATGAACAAAGTTAAATGACATCACAAGAACAAAGAGACCACTAATGAAATTTAAAAGATGGAAAATTCCAAACAGATGTAAGCATTTCTTTATTTGCACAGGGTGTAAGCTGACTGTGGAACTCATGGACACAGGAAGTTGTTGCAGCCAAGAACTTGGCATGATTCAGGAAGAGATTGGACACTTACAGGGACCATAACAGGGGTCAAAAAAGAGCTAGATAAGTTCATGGAGGGTAGGTCCATTAATGGCTATTAGCCAGGATGGGCAGGGATGGTGTCCCTAGCCTCTGTTTGCCAGGAGCTGGGAATGGGCAACGGGATGGATCACTTGGTGATTACCTGCTCTGTTCATTCCCTCTGGGGCACCTGGCATCAGCCATGGTCTGAAGACAGGATACAGGGATAGATGGACCTTTGGTCTGACCCAGTAGGGCCATTCTTATGCTTTTAACATGATTATCCAGAGTTATTAATTATAATAAATGTTGGGAGGGACCTCAACCTCTGTTTTCCAGGAAATAAGCCAAGTTCTACCTATTTGGGTACGTCTACACGGGGATAAGACCCGCAGCATGGCTGCAGCTGGCCCAGGTGAGCTGACTCTGGCTGCGGGGCTGAAGATGGCTGTGTAGCTGTTTGGGCATGGTGGACTCTCCACCCTTTCAGGGTCCGAGAGCTGGAGTGTCTATACAGCAGGTTTTCCACCCCGTAGCCCAAGTCCCGTGAGCTTGAGTCAACTGACCCAGGCCAGCTCAGTTTGCAGGGTGGTACCAGCTGTCCCACTGAGCCCAACGCGCCACCTTTCCCCTTCTGAAGCAACAGCTGCCTGAAAGACAATCATGAGAACCAGAGCTAGAGGAGTGTTCCCACGAACCAGCAGCCCGGCCCTGCTAAATGACCTGCTCCTGCCCCCCTGAAGTGAATGGGCGCTTTGCCATTGACTTCCATGTATGATGGGCTCAGTTGTGCCGGACCGGAGACCTAATGAAAATGACTCCCCGTTCCTACAGGATCCTTTAAAAGAGAGATGCAATGGGGGGACGGGGGGGAAGAGGGGAAGAAGGGTGTCTTGTATGTAAAAACCAACCTCTCACTGGTAGAAGGGAGCATGGGAGGGAAGGCCGTTGTTAAGCTATTTCACGAGTCATTTAGCTGTGAGGCCAGGCGTTTGGAAGGCTTGGAGTTGCTGTTTCAGCCTAATCCGGCAGAGCAGTGATCCTCTGCTGCTCGCTGGGCCGCCGCCCGCTTTCGTTGCAGCCTGAGTAAACTTTCCGTGGCTTCAGTGAAAATTTTAGTGTAACAGAGGTTCTGCCTCTGCTTCCCTTTCCCCAACCCCCGGCAGCTTCTTGGTGGTGGTGGCACTGAAGGGAAACCTCAAATCCTCGCAAAGCAATTACTGCTAACGAGACACTTCCTGCACGTCTGGTTTCAATTCTGGCCATGCTGGAGGCTGCTCTACAGCGTGGAGGGAGCTGGGGGCGCAGAAATGTCCTCTTCTCCTCCTCTTCCAGAAGGGAGTCAGGTTCCTCATTAGCATGCAGCATCCATGCCAATCAGGAGCGATTAATTAACACTTTAAATTGCACCCCCGGGGAGGGGGAGTTGATTTTTATGCCGTGGCAATTATTGAATGTTGATCACATGCCCATTGATTGATATGTGTGTTAAAGAGCGTAATGTGCGTAATTGGTAGGTAATTTACAAGAGCAAGTGCAGCTGGATGCCTTCGACTTAAGAAAATGTGTGCATTAAATGTTGACTGCAAAGAAAATGGAGAGGGTGTTTTTAAATTTCTTAGTGCTGGTTTGGCGTCTCTGGAAACTCTCCAGTTAGTCGCAGCCCGGACAGTGGCCCGATTGGTTTTCCTAGCCCGTTTGCCCCGACCCTGGCCCTGAGAGGAGCACCTCTGGGATACCTCTCTGCTGAGATTGGAGTCCATCCAGAACAGTCTCCTTGTTGGCTGTGATCTGGAGACTCTGCTCTAGAACACAACCCCCAGCTTGCCTGCCATGGCCCACCCAACAGTTAGGTCACCAGTGACTTGGGATTTTCAAAGGCGTCTAAGGGAGGTAACTGCCCAATGAATTTCAGTGGGCGTTTGGCGTCTTTCTCTTAGACTCCTTCGACGATCCTGGCCTTGGCCTCGATTTGAGCCCTTGACCTAGAGTGAGATGGCTCAGGTTCTAGTTAGCTGATCTTTTAAGCCATCAGGTGCTGGAGCCCTGTCTACACTACAGCCACCCCTTTTGCAGTGAGTTAAAGCCCCTTGTTTTTCTAGCATAGACTGCAGCCTTTGAGGAAGATGCAGTGAGGTGTGAGGGTCAGGAGGGCAGAGGGATTTTAGGGACCCCATGTTGCTTTGTTGCCCTTTGAGCTCCCTGAGCAGGCATTGGAAGCTGAGTGCTCTGGGCTAGTTCCTAACAAGTGAAACACCTGGCTGCAGCCTTGGGAGGGATTCTTCACTAATCAATATTGACTGGAAGTTGAATGCCACAAAGATCTTCCTGGTCTTTCCCCATCCCCCTTGACCTTTCCTATTGACAGGAGCATGAGGAGAAACTGACTTCTGGGCTCTTGTGTGAGGAGCTCTGAACAGAGGAGGGTGGTGGTGGTATCTTGTATTGAGCAGAAATGGGAGCAAGGCCTGGGTTTAATGTCTAATTCTCTCCCCACCCGCCAGCGGACTATGTCTAGAATCTCCATTGATGTGATTCATTCCATCCTTTGTCGTGACAAGTGCGGGTTTACATCTGATGACGTTCAATTTCTGGAGCTTCCAAGGGCGCGATCTTTTAAAGAGCGTAACTGGGATCCCTCTCCATCCACGCCCCTCCCCTGATGGCTCCCTGTCTCTGTTTCTAAAACCTCCTGAAGTCCAGCTGGCTGGCTGCGTTCTCCAGGGAGTGCCCTCTCCCTTACGCCACTTTTCTAATTAGCCTGTCTCCTAAGCGCCGGAGGAGCCAGTGTGACGGGTAGCAGAAGCTGTCGTGCGTTGGCTGAGAGTTGTGGTGGCCTCCTTCACAAGCAGATCCCTTTTGGTTTGTTTTTAATTTCACTTTTTGAATGAGTTTTTAAAGGACTGAAGCTGTTTGGCTTCCTTCAGGCTCTTAACACACACCTCTGCCCTCTAGCTTCACTGCCTTCCAGCCACCTGGGCATAGAAAGGGGTGGGAGGGAAGCAGGTAACTTCTTATTTGTACCGTGGTAGCATCTAGCAACCCCAGTCCTGGATCAGGACCCTAGCCCACCAGGTGCTGTACAAACGGAGAACCAAAATACAGACCCTGCCTCCAAAGGACTGTGTGTGGTGTTTTTTCAGTGGCTGCTCTCTTGACCTTTTTAAAAATCTCTTCCTGGCTCAGATGTTTCAACCTGCCCTGCCTTTGCATTCTAGGGTTGTTACTGCTCGCCTCTGAATTTTAGACTGGGCTGGGCCGCTCCCCTGGAGGAAGGCAGAAGAAATCAGGCTCCGATTACCCCCCCGTTCGATCCAATGGCCCCTCTTTGTGGGACCCCCGGCTGCTCTGGCCCTGCCACCATTCATCCTTTGCCAGCCTGCCGGGGCTTGCCTCCAGGTGGGTTGGGGAAAGCGCCTGTAGTCGGAGGTGGGAGACCCTCTGGTGGGCCTGGCCTTCTGCTAGCACATGTGGTAAAGGCTGGGCCCTGTTCTGCATTGTTAAGTTGCTTCAGGGATCTCTACGGAGCACAAGAAAAACCCCGTGGCAGTGAGTCTTGGAGCCCTAGGCCACTGACTCAGGCTAGTGATGCGGGGCTGCAAACTGGAGACGCTTGGGCTGGAGCGCAGGCTCTGAAATGCTCCCCGCTGCCGGATTTCAGCTGAACCCTGGCCCTGAGACTCAGTGCTGCGGTGTTTGCTTGCTGTGTAGATGTACCCTTCGATCCTGGCTGCTTGGAGCCTGTTTTTCAACAGCCCAGCCAGCATGGCTTGGCCTAATGGACTCTGGCAAGTCGTCCTGCGCCCATGCTATCTAGGATGATGCAGCCTTCTGCTGACTTGCTACCGCTCCGCCGTTTGCCTGGGTGCTGCTAAATCCAGCCCAGGCTCTGGTTGATGAGTTTGGAGACTGGGGGGGGGGGAAGGGAATCTGGGGGAGGGGGACCTAGGAGTGGGAAGATTCCTTTTAAGAAGCACTGGGGTAGAGGAAGGCTTCAAAGGGGAGGGTGAGAGCGGAGGTCAGGCCTAGCTCCTCTTTGAAGCGGAGTACATGGCCTGTTGGTACAGTGGCTGTTCAGAGCATGGTCCCCCCGGTGTGGGAGCGAATGAGCTTTTCAGGGGCTCCTTGAAGATAGCTCCTTCTTGTACCTCTCCACGGGGACCCCAGCCTCCTTCAGTTGCACCTGGATGGTGCTGAGGGGTTTAGCCCGCGGCTCACTGTTGTTTTTTCTACAGCGTTAAGTTTCAATGGTCCCATCAGTGGTTCAGTAGCCAAGGTCATCAGGTAGCCTGCCTTTATGCAGTTCTTCTCCGGAATCTCTATCCTAGGATCTCAAAGCTCTGTACGGACCTTAGCCGAGACTTGCCAGCTCCCTGTGGGTAGGGGGCTTGGCAAAATTCGATTTTGACTTTTTCATAATGTTGAAATTTATTTTTAAGCATTTTTTGATTTTTTATTTTAAATTTTCCCTGCTCTGGGAAGATTGGACAATGGAGGTTTCAGACCATAATTATTTACGGACAGCAGAGCTTGAGATTAAAAAAATTTAAAGCTTTATAGCTCTTAAAACACACATTATTAATGTCATACGTCCAAATATACCAAGTAAACATCTTTAAATCAAACCCTCTGCTCTCAAACATTTTTCTGGCTTGGCCCACCTGTACATTTCTATTACCGATGGAAATATTTTTTGTGTGTGTGTATGTATGTGTGTGTGTATATATATATATATATATATATATACGGTGAAACCGATGTTTGCCAACATTTACTGATTAAAAATCTAATCCTTCTGAGCCTAGAGACTTAGGTTTGGTAATTGGAGCTGGTAGGATAAAGCGTGGGAAGGAGAAGACATTAAAATCCATTAATTAAATGATTTGTGGGATCAATTATTTGAGCAGTTCTAATGGTAACAGGCTGGCTAGTGTCTGGTTACTGCTACCTCTCTTCTGTGGGGAATCAGAGTTGCTCTGTGCGTAGACACTCTGCCGCTAGTGACGATCCTCCTCTCGTTCAAGTGGTGGGGGGCCTATGGTGGTTTTTCAGCAGGACTCTTTGGGTTTGAACCCTGCTGTTGCTGGGATATTCCAAGTGCCTTGGTGTTCAGCACAGCGATAAGTGTGAAATCCTATGTGGCCACCAACTTGACGTGAGCTCCATTTTTACACACGAGGGGAGTTGTCGTAGGCTGTGGCTTACCCAAGGATCTGGATTTGATACAGATGCTAGCCCAGGTGAGCTGCCATTGCCCTAGGGAAGGTCAACCCTGCGCATTCATCTGACCATGTCCCCTGAGGCGTAGCACCTACCTTGGCTCGCTGTCCTGCAATGAGACCCTCACAAAAACCACATGCTTCTCCTCTCTCCATAGTGTGGAACTGCTCAAAGTCAATACATCTGACCTTGAAACAGAAGCACTTCTCTCTCATTTAAAATATATATTGAAACAAAACTCACTTTTCCCCTCCCTCCCCCCTTGATGATGGCAGCTGCTCTATTGAGCCACAGTGTGATAAAAGGAAAATCAAAGAAAAGTTAAATCTGTCGGAGTTGAAAGCTAGCGCAGGCTCTTGGGCTATTTGCCTCAATTGCACTTTTGTTCTAAAAATGAAGCGTGAGAGAGAAATCCCACAAAACCCTGTGTCATTTCCCTGACCGTTGTGAAGGAGGCGGAGGGCAGGGCTGTGTCGAGGCTAACGGGCGATGCCGTGACCCCCCCAGGCCACAGCGTGTGGGAGTGCGGCAATGCAGTCCCGATGGGTTTCCGGCAGGCGCGTGGGCAGACTGCTACCTCTCAAGATGTGAAGTGAGGGTGGCCGCCCCTGAAGAGCAGAGCAGCCTGAGCTGTCTTCAGCTTGGAAGCCATAATGAGGCAGAGAAGCCTTCTGGTAAATGTGGGGGTCAGCGGGTTCTATCCTGTAGCGGCTACTCTGTCCCAGATGGAGCCGCTTGCAAATACAGGGTCGCCAGGCTGCCTGTCCTTTTCATCCACCCGTGAACTATTTGCATAAGCTCAGGCTCCCATCAGCGAGTTCTTCCCTGCCTGCAAGCCATTGATATTTTATATTGCAGTAGTAGCCGGAGAAAGGATGGTCCAAGAGTTAAGGCCTAGAACTTGGGAGGCCAGGGTTCAATTCCCCGCTCCGCACAGGAGGTCTGTTGACCTTGGGCAAGTCACTTAGCTGCTCTGTGCCTCAGTTTCCCCACGTGAGACAATCCCTGTTAAAGATTCTGCGATGCTGAGTTACTGTGGTGAGAGGTGCCATAGAAACTCCTAAGAGAGAGCAGGATCAGGGGCTCCGCAGTGCCAGGTGGTGCTGCGTAGAGACACAGCAGCACCTGCCCCAAAGAGCTCTCCCTAGTTAGGCATAAACGCCACCGCCTACTGTAGCACCGTGTCTGTCTCTTGTGCTCTCCTTGCTCCAGTGCAGGGTTGTTCCGTGCTCTCCCTCAGGCCTGCTGTCTTGCGATTAAGCTGCTCGCTTGCACAAAGGTAGCGCATGAAGCCACGGTAGTAGCCCGTGTCCTTCCAGCTCCCCGTGTGGATACTTGCCCCTGAAATGCAGCCCCCCCTTTGGTGGAACACCTCTCCAGGGAATAAGAAAGGGCACCCCTTTCTCAAGAACCAGGGCTGGATTAAAAGCCTCGCCCCGGTGCGTGTTGTAACATCCGAGGGTTTAACTTGGATAGAGGCGGGAGAGTGGGATTTTATACGGGACCACGGGTCAATCCTTCCCCCAGCTCTGCGGTTCTAGACATTAAACTTCCCTTCCTGGAGAGGGCTGCAGCTCTGTAGGCTGTGGAAGTTCATCATGTATCTCTTTGTTGTGGCTTCTCTCTCCCCTCCAGACGCTCCGAAGGGAGCTATTGTTACGGGCCCAATGAGCACTGGGTTTTGATATCTGCATATGAAAGCGCCAGTTGCCATGGTGCTGGGCAGGCAGCGATGTGTATTGCCAGGCACAAAGCCCCAGTGGGACCCTAGGGTCCGTTTCTCCCGCTGCCAGCTACCTGAGGCTGCCTGCAGCGGTTTCCCAGGGAAAAGGTGGCTTTCTGGAAGAGCCTTGTGTTAAACTGCGGTTTCCCAGGGAAAAGGTGGCTTTCTGGAAGAGCCTTGTGTTAAACTCTCCTGTATCTTTGCCCCCAAGGAGAATGATGAGGCTGCATCATGCTGGCCCAAGAGATGGGGCTTTCATCTTGGGGAATGCGTGGCGCCCAGCTTCCAAACCCCTGTGAGTTATCTGAACACCCAGGAAATAGCCTTTTAGAATCACAGCTGGGGCGTGACAGAAGCCCTCCAGGGTGTTCTAGCCACGGACACAACCAAACGCAAAGCTCAGGTGTTTTCGTGGAGGGCTGGAAAATTGTCTAGCGCGTAGGACTCTGGGGTTCTATTCCCAGCTCTCCCCCTGGCTTTGTGTGGCCTAGGGTAAGTCCCTCAATATCTCCACTGGGTAACCTTGGGGTAAGTCACTTGGCCTCCCTGTGCCATCTGTGAAATGGGGTTAACGATACCTTGCAAAGCGCCCTGACCTCTACTCATGGAAAGTACTCGATCAGAGCTAGGGACGATGACCGGGATGATGGATGTTCTTTGCTCAGTGTGTTGGGGAACAGAACTAACTCGGGATCCCAGAGCACTTCGGGATCAGCGGAGGAGAAACGCCGTCTGTGCCAAGGAGTCTTGACATGTAACCAGCTGATACAGCATTGCTGTTGCCTGGCAACCGGCTTGCCTGCTGGTGTAGTATGGGAGCCTGGCTGACTGGGACTGGGTTACAGTGACGTGGCAAAGGTTTGGGGTGCTGGAGAGTCCCTCCCCCCAATGCAACAAACCAGTTTATTTCCTGATGGTGTTGCACCTATTGGTGAATTTCCGTGTTCTCTCCTCTCTGCAACTTTACAGCCTGGGCCCCAAAGTACTTCAGTTACTTTGCACTCACAGTGCCGGCCATCGGCCTCTGAACCCCTGAAAAAATGACTGCCTGACCCTCACAACTCTCCCGTCTCACCTCGCAAACTCCCAGCTCTTACTTCACTCCCACGGTTCCTTCCCAGGAACTTATTTTCCTCCTGCTTTAAGGCACACACGGCTCCTGGGGCGGGGGTCATGTAGACCATTCGTCCCCCTGTGGTACAGTCTTGCACAACTCTGAGTATTCAGTGGGGGGTCACATCTAGGTTCTTGGGTTAAAATGCTTAAGTGTGTTTTCTCAGTGGTTTGCCTGGGATGTGAGGAAGAAGAAGCCAATAGGGTGCAGCTCTTCCCCCCCCGAGCATGTAGTAAGAATTTCTGTGTCGGAGCCTCATTTTGTCAGCCTGTGATTTCTTTACAGTGGCATTTTTAATGTTTTTTTTTGGGGGGGGGCAGCGGGAAGGGGGCTGGGCGGTGCCCAGTCTGTGCCAGTTCCAGGAGTGCCAACTCCCGGTGGCCAATAATCAGGAGGCAGCCCCTCCACTTCCCAAAATCATGTGATTTGCTTTATATGAGGTTTTTGTTTGTTATAAAGAAAGTTGGGGTTTTCTTTGCCTCCTGGTTTGCTTTGAGCCTCGTATGGGGCATTCAGGGCACGTTTTCAGGCTCTTCCCACTGAGTGTGAAACTTTATTTTTAAATGCAAGGTGAGATCCTCATTTCATCTCAGGACTCCAGGCACTTGGGACTTCAAGAAAGACTCAAAGCATGGTGAGAACTGGCAATGCTCCTGTTGTGTTGGTAGCCAGAGGCCTTCCAGCTCCAGGATTGTCAGTCTGACACTTTTCACCAGCTTATTCACCAGTAGTGGAGACGGCTACATTTGGACTAGAAGTGTCATTCTCTCTTTTTTCTTCTGAAGGGGATCTGGTGTCTTTTAAAATGGGTTCCTAAGGATCCCCTGTTCTGGACCTACCTGGGCATTGTAGAGTTCGTGGCTCCATGCGGCTGATTGCTTAAGGCCGCTCCAAATCCTGTTGATAGATGCTCCTCTGATCTTTGTTCTGACCTTCGGTGCAGTCAGAGGGTAGATCTGGACTTTCTTCCTCAGACACCTGCCAGGGAACTTCCCCTCCCCATTATTGAAGTGTGTATCTCTAGGATTCTACGAGGTTGCCCATCACAGCAGTATCGTAACGCCTAGGCCCTAATTCCAGTCCATAACTCCCAACACCCCACTCCACCTTCCCAGGCACCTGGTGCTTGGCAAAAGGGGCCAGCTCTGTTATCTCCCTGCCCAGGCAGGTGCCCCTCTCCTGACACTCATTGCTCCTGCAGCCAGTTGTTCTGGGGGAATGGGGCGGATCATAGAAATGTAGGGCTGGAAGAGACCTTGAGAAGTCCAGTCCCCTGTGCTGAGGCAGACCAAGTAAAGCTGGACTTTCCCTGATGGTCGCTCTGCCTGCTTTCTGACACAGTCAAGGTCGCTTGGAGATCTGGCATTCCACTCTCCCCACGGCTGTCTCCAGGGCCTCCCTTCATCGAGGTGGGACGAGTGCTTAGAGCCCAGCTCTTCCCCTTGGGTCATCCTGCAGGGTGCCCAGACCACACAAGGTCCTCCCAGTGCCACCTGAGGTACAGTTTGTGCCCATTCTCCCATCTCGCAGCAATGCCAGCTCCAAGGTTGGGGCACAGTTTACTGACCCAGGGGGGTGTTTTTTGGTGCTATCTGTTTTTGGAGCGGGGAGGTGTGAAAATGGGGGCATAAGAAGTTGCATGGTTGAATCTGGAGATGGCATGGCACAGGAGGGAAAGCTGGGATGCTCACTAATCTGACACAGATTTTTCGCACACCGGCCTGGGCCAAAGGGCCTTAGTATTTTATCCCCAAATAATCTTGCCACTTTGGGGATATTTTCAACTTTTGTTGCCTCCCTCCTCCCGGAAGCTGCCAAGGCAGTGGGTTGCCAACAGCAAGTCACTTCCTTGGTGTGGGGCCGGCACCAGCCCTCAAAGATCACTTGGTTTTTCCCCCAGAGTCTTGGCCGGCCGGATTGTCACGTATGGCTTGTGTTCTGCCCCCCATTGTGAGCACCCAGGAGGCTGCAGTCCTCTCCGCCTGAGACTGCCGACCTGCCTCCTGGCTAATTCCCTCCCCCACTTCCCCTTCTTTTTAGCCTAGCTCTTCCCTTGGTTCATTTCCCCCACCTCCCGCCGCCCCATCCGTGGTCCAGCATGGTCCATCTTCGCAGCATACTCCCTCCCCAGCCCCACTGAGGAGCTTGGCCCTCCCAGCTGGACTCTGAAATCCATTTGCCCGCAGCTCTCCTTCCAGTCAGACACTGGAAGGCCTACAGCCTTTCAAAGTCTGGCCTGGGAAAAGTCTGTAAGGAGGATCACACCTTCTGCACTTTATTCTGCTCTTAACCCGTTGGTGGCTGGCACGCAGCCTCTGGCAGAGGCGAAGCACCATGGGGGCGGGTCGCGGGGATGGGGATAAACAGTGTTACGCAGAGCAGGTGCCCAGTTCTGGATTCTGTTCTGTCCCTCACAGAGAATAGTCAGCCAAGCACCACTTGAATGTCCTTCCGGCTGGTAAAAAGAAAAGGAGGACTTGTGGCACCTTAGAGACTAACCAATTTATTAGAGCATAATAATATGCTCTAATAAATTGGTTAGTCTCTAAGGTGCCACAAGTCCTCCTTTTCTTTTTGCGAATACAGACTAACACGGCTGCTACTCTGAAACCTTCCGGCTGGTGATGACGCTCGGAGCCCAGCTGGGTTTTCCAGACCCGAGGCAGAATTTGCAGCTCTGGCAATGAAACTTCCCTCTTGGGGGGCTGTGTTCTTGGTGGTGGGGAATAGTCCTAGCACGCTGCTCTCTGAGTGCTCCCATCGACTTCAGTGGGGCACAAGGCCCCGCCCCAACACAAGTAAGGGCATCCGAATCTGGCCCATAGCTTGTGAAGGGATCCCAGCCACACCTGGGAGTCGCTAATTGAGAGAATTTAATGAGCAAACCAGGGAACTCCCAGGGTGACTTCTGTAAATCACCTTTTGAACTTAGAAGCACACTGTAGGACCACAGGGCATACAAGGGGTTAAGGGGCTTGGGCTGTGTGATATTTTGCAGGATTATTTGCTTTTCTCCTTGGTTTGGAAGAGGGAGAGGCTGGGGCAGTGGGGAGATCACTTCCCTAAATCACCCATTTAGTGGTGTCCTTGGAGAGGCGAGATCTGATCTCTCTGGCTTTTGTGGGGCAGAGAGTGAGGGCCCAACTTTCAAAGGTGTGGAGCATCCAGGACCCCAGTCGAAGCTAGTGGCTGCTTGGCATCTTTGAAAGTCAGGCCCTGTGTATTGGCCTAGGCCTTAACAATTGCTGGAGTCAAGCATATAGGTTAAGGGGCATGAAGTCTGCGTCAGAAGCTGGAGATGTGTATCTGCAATAAGGAAGCTGAGTGCACATACCGGGGGAAAGACAGGTGCTGGAGTTCAAGGGATGCAGCCGGTAACTGGAGAGTGCTGTTCAGTGGAGATGCAATGATCTGCGTTTCCCAGGTGCAGAGGAGTTGTGGACGTCTGAGTAGTTTGTGTTTTACCATTGTGTTTTCTTGCACATACAGTCTTGGGTGAGTCCTAGGTTATTCCCCCCCTCCCCAACCCCCCAATGCTTTGTCTCATTTTGAATATTGGACGCAATGTTTTGTTTTGTCCTCCGCTTTCTGCATATTTCCCCTGAGGTTTGACCTTCCGTAGGGCAGTGCTGCATACTGGCCTTAGCCAAGCTCACAAGCTAGGTTCTGTACAGACACCTAATAAGAGATGCTCCCTGCCCTGAGCCCAGACCAAGGGCAGGAGGAGAAACAGAAGCATGGGGGGGTGGGATGCGATTTCCCCAAGGAATAGAATGGGGGTCTGCCGAGTCCCAGTTCAGTACCCTAAACACTGCCTAGCTTTGTATCTTCCATACACACAGGGGGCTTTTTTGGGGTGTCACTCTTCTGATCCCTTCTCTTCCTTCCTAATGTAAGTTCCAACTAGCAGTTCATGGTTCCAACCATGGAGGCTACCCTATATTGGGGTATCAGCTCCCCTCTTTCCTCCCTCCCTCCCTTTTCACTCCTTCCACGTGCTACTCAGTGTTATCTGGGCCTTACCTAGGAATGGAGGATCCATCCCAACGAAACTCAAGCCATCATCCCAGCTATAATAGGGTGCCCCCCGGGGGAGCAGGGTGGGGGCTTGCACCCCTGGAATGGAAATACTGTAGGGGCTCCACTGTCACTTAAACTCTCGCAAGCCTGCAGGGAGGCGGAGGTGAGAGCAGGATCCAGATGGGTTGGAGTGGTTGCCACAGGGCCCAGGTTTGGGCTGGGAAAAGGAGAGGGAGCTGCAGTCCCTCAAAGGGGCAGATGGAAGCAGGGCTGCAGGAGAAGAGTGCTTTGTGGGGCTGGGAGAGCTTTGGTCCCACTCTCTGTGTTGCTGTGCTAACTGTTTGTTCTCTCCTTTTTCTCCCCCTGCTTTCTAAAGAACATAGGAGGCTTCTCGCGGGTAAGTGATAGTGTATCATCCTAATGCCGTTCTTCCATCCACCATCAAACCAATCTCCGATAGTCTTCTCCTCCCCCAGCCCCCCATCCACTCCATTTAAGGTTCTGCATCCAACTTGGGATGTGCCTGAGCAATAGGGAGCCTTCCGGAGGTGGGTGCAAGTTTGCCCATTCCTAGCTGGTCTCCTGCTGGCTTTCGGGCGGGCATGCACCTCTGGGGGTCACGACTGCCATTAGATCACAGTTTGAAAGACCGTCTGCCCTTGGATGTTTCCTGGATCGCTCCTATGAGGGTCTGGCTCTTACCTTCTGCTCACTAACTAGCCCACTGGGTGGCCTTCCGGAGCCAGGCTTAAAGCCATTGTCCGTTTAATCTCCTTGCAATGGGCCAACGGCACTGCTCAGCCATCGGAATTGTGCAGACCCAGAGCTGTGATCTAAAGAGGTCTGTCACCTAGCCCTCGCCCCAGGTACGACTCCATCCTCACCTTCCCTGGCCTCCCGGGAGAGTAACAGGCCGAGCGGTCTGCCAGCCTACTCTGTATCCCATTCTTCCCTCTTGTGGTGGTGTTTGATTGTCTCCCAGGGGCTGTGTTTCAGTTTCTGGCCATTCCCTCGCCCAGAAGGCTGGGTTGAAGGGAGCAGGGAGAATTGTGCTGTGTGCATGTGGATTCTTCTGGAGGATTTTCGGGTTACAAGGTCAAAAACAAACACACCAACCTTCAGCCAGACGTTTGATCAGTTCATGTAAACTGGGATGTGTTCCACACAAAGAATTCACCTGCCTGAAACGGGCAGAGCCTCCCGGCATTGGCTTAGTGCGTGCAGCACCCTGTATCCCAGCATTTCAGGCCACCTCCCCGGCTGGGACTTAGATAAGCTGAGAGGGGCAGGGAAGCCGCAGCGCTGGTAGTTATAAACCTTAGCTGGTGTAACTCAGCATGGCCCTCAGCGGAGTCTAACGCTGGCTGAGGATCCGGCCCCTGCTGCCGTGTGTATTTGTAAGGTGGGCCGGCATCTGTGGCATAGCCCTGGCTTGTTAGGGAAGCCAGAACCTGAGCTCCTACAGTCGTGCTCTGTGCAGGGTGCTGCACGGCACGTATGTGTGTCTCTTGCTTTCGATTTCTCACCGTCAGACTCTGGAGCGAATTTCCTTAGTTGGATCCTTGTGACGCTCCTGGGGTTAGATTTGCACAGTCGGAGCCAGCGTCTCTGGGAACTTGCGTGCTGACAGGCAGAGACTGAGGGGAGGCCGGCTGGGACTGCCAGGACGTTGGGTGCTCTGAAATCCCAGCCTGCACTCCCACCTCTTCAAGGGACAGTGCAGTGGTGGCAGGGGGGCAGCTCCTCCCCTTCCTGCAGCATTGGGGAGGGCAAGGGCTCCCTCTCCCCTGGCTCTCAGCCCGGTCTGCTCTTCCTGCTCCCCACGCACTGACTGACTGCACAGGGGAAGGTCGGGGCTCGGCACAAGCTCCCCTCTGAGGTGAGAGGTCTGCTGAAGGCCTCTCCCCAGCTGGTAGGAGCTGGGGATGGCAGAGATATTAACAAAACCCCCTTCCAGCATCCCTCCAGCCCCCAAATGACTGGTGGGCTGGAAAGCCGGGGTGAGGAGGTAGGCAAGCCAGGGGACTGGACGTCTGAAAGGGAATTAGCCCAAATGCCCAGGAGGTATTCCTAGAAACCCAGTTGGATCTTGGGACCGCAGCTCCTGCGTGGGAGAGGCCCGGCTGCCTGGGGTGGGGTGCGATTGACCCTGATAGTCAGACCAGATGGGCCGGGGCTGTTCTCTCTGTGCCCGTTCCCCTCCCAGGGAGCTGCTTCTCACTGGGCTTTTTTATGTTCTGAGAACAAACTGTGTCTGTTTCTGGTTTTTGTCTCAGATCCCCAGCCCGTCTCTCCCTGTAAGAAACCGTTCCAAGGGAAGGAGATGGAGTCAGTGCGTGAAGTGCAGCCAACCCAGAGTCTGGGTTTGCCCCATTCTCAGCCATGGCCATGCAGGGAGGAGAGATCGGATGTCCCTTGTACTGGCTCACAGGAGGAGACAGCCTGTGCTTACCAGCTGGCTGGGCCACTCTGAGGAAGGGCAGGGAAAGACAAGCCCATTTTTGATTTCCCTAGAGACCTCATAGTGAGTAGGAGGCAGATTGCAGATGGCTAGGCAGAGGTAACCCTTTTACAGTGACCGACCAGTTACACAGCTAGAGCTCTCTTCCTTGGCTTGTGGGGGAGGGAATAGAGAGCTCACTTCTTTAATTCTGCTGGCTCTGTTGGATCGCATGGCTGGGAAATGCTTTCCTGCCCCGTGCGGGGCTGGGAGGGGCAATGGATGCCAAAGGGCTTGAATTAAAATGGGTGTAAGCTTTAAAATGGGTGGTAACGGTTGGAGCAGTGTGTGAGCTGAGTTAGCCCTCGTCTACATGGGAAAGTGGTACTGATTTAACTTGCATTGGTTTTTAAACTGGTTTGTTTAAACTGGTGCAAACCCTGTGTGCGGATGTTCTGATTTTGGTTTGAGGGCTTATTTCCATTTCGTTACACTGCTTCCTCACCGATTTAAGCTAATGCCCAATAATAAGCCTCTCTTAAACCAGAGTCTCCATGTAGGAGTTTTCACTGGTTTTAGTGATATCCATTTAAAATCACCCCTGTCGTTTCAACCGGGCCAACTTTCCCCATGTAGACAAGGCCTTGGATTTTAGTGGCACCGTCTGCCCCCGCTGCAGCTGAGCAGGTGAAATGCCAGTGCAAGCAGAGAGGAAGAGGAGATGCCAAGGGCTGTGCTTCTGGCCGTGCATCTCGGCTGGAGGTGAGGGTGGAAGCGCCTTCCAAACATCCTCCCTCCCCACACTGTACTCAGAACCTGATGTGGTTTGGAAGCCTTTCAGTGCCCCCAATCCCAGGCCTTCCCCTGCCTGTCTGATTTCCAAATCACCTAGTCTCCCCAGGCTGTATCCTTAACAGCTCGGCTCTTCGCCCCCAGCTGTCACGTGGGCTGATGTTGGTGTTAAAGGGAGAAGCCCCATCATTGAAACAAACCCTACGTGTTCGCTTGGCTCAGCCATAGAGGGCAAGGCAAGGGTGCGCTGTGCAAACGGCCGCTGGCTGGATGGGTGCCCGCTCCCCTGTGATCCCTGGCGCTGGGAATCCCCGGATGCTGGGGGTGGGGGGGGGTGTTGCCGGCTCCTTTGTTTAGCGGCTGCAGATATGGAGAGTATGTGAGGAAGGAATTTGGAACGTGGCTGTGTTTGTCTGTTCATTTCTCACCCCGGCGGGGGGGCCCTCCACAAACATTCACACGGATAGCTCACTCTGTATCCCCCGGCTGGTGCAGAGGACAAGGCAAGTGCAAAGTGTTGTCATCTACGCCACTGCCCCTCCTGAAAGCAGCATGTCAGGCCTACACGGGTGTTTGCTGGAGCCGTCACATGGCCAAGGCCCCTGGTCTCTGTGGCCCGAGGATGGGTGTCCTTTCTAACTCTGCACCTCAGGGATTATTGGATACAGGGGGACAGAGGTGGGGGAGACATGGGGTGTGTGTCTGTGTGTATTGCACACCCCCTGTATTGTTGTGTTCTCTTCAGCTTCCTTCTCCTTTGCATCGGTCTCCCACAGACTCCACCTCTCGTCTTGTACCATTGCACGTTCATTATTCACAGCTGGCCGCAGAAGCGCTGTCTGGCGAAGCTGAGCCCATAAGCCGCTGCTTGCACTGAAGAAAGGGACAGTCAATGAGCCAAAACCCTGGCTTGGGGCACCCGAGGAGAGCCCGCTCTGAATTGTCCCGCTGGCCTGCGCCTGTCGCCACGGGGACCTGGGCAGTCTGGCCTAGTGGGTAGGAGCTGGGAGACCCAAGCGACCTTAAAGCCACCCCTTCTCTGAAAGAGGCGGCTCCCTGGCAATGCACCTAGGAAAGGGACCGAACCAAGCCCAAGGGTGCCCCCTGCTGGCTGCCGCTTGTTATGGTCCTTCTCCTGTGCCGGCTCACCGAGCGTCGCTCTGCATGAATATTTCATTTTTTAAGTTGGAACATCTCCCCTGTTCTCGTGGGGGGTGCTGTGAGCGGTGGCACTAAGTGCTCCTGACAGCTCCCGGGCCGCGCTCGCTCTCTGAGCCCCCGTCTGGCTGCTCGCTCCCGCCCCTCTCTGTGGCGTGCGATCCCATTGCAACTGGGGCATATTCTGATCTGTGCTCAAGACAATGGGGTTAATATTTTATTTACATGCGCAGCTGGCAGTGCAATCGCAGGGCCCTTCCCGCTTTCCACCCGCCAGCCTGGGCTTTGGGTGGTGGGATGAGAAAAGGGGGCTGGATTCTGGTGCTTTCTTGCCCGTCCTTTTCTGGGTCTCCATGAATCATGCATGGGCCTCTTTACGTGACGCGCGTAGGTGATCTCTCCGCACAAAGCCTTCCTCTGCCAGAAAAAAGGCAGCTTGTCCAGCGCTTGCCTTCCCCAACTCGTCCTGTGCGTATTGTGCCTTTTGGAGCAGCTGATTCTGTTTGTACCACCCATCCCCTCCCGCTGCTTTTCCCGTTCTCCTGTTGGGATCCTGGCCCTGTTCAGAGGTGGCATGGCCGAGGCCTGCAGGCCCTTGACTGCGTTCCTGGGAGGAGGGTCTGGGGAAAGGGAGGAACGCACTAATCCCTGTGCTCCTTGGGCCGAACTGCGTGTGTGTGTGTGGGGGGGAATTGACACCCCCTCCTGGTGACCTGCAGTAGATTTATTCCTGGGCCCATCTCGCCTCATGGGTCACAAGTCTCCATTTCAAGCACTCGACCGGTGCTCCGCTCTGCACTTTCTCCATCCCTGCTGAGTTTCTCGAACTCTGACCGTCTGTGGAGCTGCTTCCGTCTGGCTCCTGGCGTTTGTCCTTCATACCCCCAGCTAGGTGCAGCTCAGTCCTGGATTCCTGAAGTTATTTGACTTTGATAACGGAGGTGATGGTGGGGGGGAACGACAGGGAAAATAGAGAAATCCCCCTTCTGCACCTTGTGTGGCTGCCTCACCCCTCTCCTGCGCTGGGGCTGTAACCCCCAAACTGGAGGCCCGGCAAAGCCCCAGAGGAGGATGTGCCCAGCTGGTAATGCAGCCTGGCCGAGACAAGAGCAGCCAGCCCTGCCGGCAGAGAGGGCAAACGGGGTCCATAGGAACGGGAAGCCCTGCAGCCAGGGAGACCAAACAAACAGCAGATACGCCATGGGTGTGTCTGTAGCTGACCAGCTGCACCCTCAGCACACAGCCTGTTTATTTCCATCCTCCTCTCTAATGCTGTCCCAAAGCTCCCTCGCTTCCGTGGCACCGAGCAATGTTGCAGGGGCCGGGGGGGGGGGGGGGCGGCTCTCCAGGGAAACTGGCCCTGCCCTGGACATGTTAGAGAACCACTGGCTGAAAGCTGGGTGCGTGTGTTGAAGTTGTGAGCACCAGCACAAACCATATCCCCTGGAAGCTGGCTGGGTCCTCTCAAACATTCCCACTGCTAGACGGGTAACATCCCTTATGGAGGAGGACGAGCCACTAGCTTTCCATTCTTCGCCCCTGCCCGCTCAGCTCGCCAGGGCTCTGTCTGGCTGCCTCGTTAGCCGCGGTCGGGTGCGGCTAGGCGCTCTCCCCTTCTTGTCGGCACGTCAGGGTTGCCCCCTTTGCCTGCCCTGCCCGCCAGCCCCAAAGCAGGTCAGCCGAGGGTGCCAAAGCTCCCCTCTGCGGAATGTCTGCCGGGGTGCTGGCGTCCCTGTGCCCCGCAGAGAGGCTGTGGCTGGTGAGGAGCGGGTTATTTCGGATGAAAAAATCTCCATGTCTCCTCCTTTCTCTTGCTCCCCCACCCCTCCCTCCGAGTGCCCTTAGCGGGGTAACTCCTGGCGGTGAGCACTCCCACCAGGCCTGCCCCGTGCCAGCTCGGCCGCTCCCGGGGTTTGTCTAGTTTATGGGAAGCCGTTAACGACAAGGCTCGAAACCCAGCAGCCAGGAGCGGCTCCGTTTGAAAGGCTGTGCCTGACTCCTCTTGGCCGGGAGCCCGGGGCTGACATTCCTGCGTCTGCAGCCAGCGGCTGGTACAGCCTTAATCCTGTGCGTGTGAGAAGCCCAGCAGCGGTGCCAGGTGCTTAGCTGGGTGCTGCTCCCCTCCTTACCTCCATGTATGCTCCTTAGCGTGGGGTGCTCAGCAAAGTGCCCCTTTGCCAGCTCCTGTGAAGGCCAGCCCCTCTCTCCTTCCCCTTCCCCAGAGCTCCCTGCTGGGGTGTGTTCTGCTGTTTGGGGCATAGGAAGAGCTGCTTCGGCAGGGATCCCTCTGGAAAGTCTTTGAGATCCTCTGGCGGAAGCTGCTGTGTGAACTGATGGATGAAGCCTCCTGGCACCCCCCGTAGGACAGGTCAAGATGATCCTCGCTGTAGAGTGGGGAAACTGAGGCATGGAGGTGAAGGGACTTACCCAATGACATGCAACCAGTAGCAGAGACAGGGGCTCCAAGTCTTGTGCTCCAGCAGCTAAGCAGCATCTCCCGTGGGAGGAAAAGCCCTGCCCGCCCATGCTGGTGCTGGATTGTCCCGTGCAAACTGGTTTGCAGGGGGAGTGGAGGGAGAGAGCGAGGGTGCATGGTGGTGAGACCACTCTGGGGTTGGGGGAAAGGACAGGCCGTATAATGCAGCCAGACTGCCAGGACCTTGTGCCTGCAGAGGAGGGGCTCGGTGGGAGCAGTGACAACTAAGCAGAAATCCTGCCTCGTGGAGGGTGTGGCCCTGTGGGGCACCGAGCACTCTTTGCCCCCAGCCAATTGGTAAAGAGTGTTAAAAATCTGCCAGGCTGGCCCTTAGTTTCTATTTCTGGCCCTGCCCCCTCTTTGCGTGGTTCCAGCTAGGGGCCAGCAGGTTGGCTCCTGAGCGCTGTTCGGAGGGTTTGCACACCCTGCCCTCCCCTCGCCTCCTCTGCCCGCTGCTCTTGGCAAAGCTGGCACATCCAAGCAGGGACTCCTGCCCTTGGGGTGCTGCCAGGGTTTGGGCATCTCTGCTTTTGCTGCAGGTAATTTCCTGGTCTCCTTTTTCTCACCACCACACTGTACCTAGTCTGAAGTGGGCTTAGCCCCTGGGCCTCTGTGCTGGTTGGGAAGGATTTGCTGTGGCGTTAGCACTAAAGCGTTTTGCACAGGGACATCCCCCCCATCCCCCCATGTGGTCCCTCTCTTGCTCTCGATCCCAGGTGGCCAGATTCATTTGTCCTGCCTGTCTCTGAAGGCTCGGGGACCCCTTATCAGTTTCCCAGCAGGTCCCTTGCAGCAAGTGGTATCCAACTGCTCGCCACTCGGGATCTTCTGGTAGGCAGCACCTGCGTGTGGTGAGGCTGAAGGATCGCCTTGGAGGTGTGGGTACCTTTCCTCCTCTTGTGTCTGTGCCTGGAATCAGCACTTGGGTTGTCAATCCCACACTGCTAATAACCAGGGAAGGTCAAACAGGGTCTGTGTCTAAACGAGGCAGTGGGTGACAGCTGGTTCATCTTTGGGGAAAAAGTCATCAATTGTAGGAAGGCAGGACCGCGAGAGGTCAGCTAGCCTAGTCACCCCCTGCACTGAGAAAGGATAATGGATGCCAGTGGCTTTAATTAATTTAGCACAATGGCTTTTCACCCCAAAAAGGGTTTGCTCATTAATTGTCCTCTGGGGTGGGGGCGGCTTACATGGCTCTGCAACAGGCTTGTGATGGCAACGGGGCATACAAACCCCAGACAAAGCAGGAAAGGGTTAATGGGACAGTGGGGGCCCAGTCAGCCTCCCCTGCATCTCATGGGGCAGGAATCGGGCTTCCGGGGGGGAGCGAAAAGGGAGAGCCCTGCTCAGCTGGGTGGGTGGAGGGATGGAGAGTGCTCTCTGTGGGAAAGGAGGCTGGCTGGGATCAGGGGAGGTCTCCCAAAGGAAAGGGAAGGGTTTGTTTGGAAGTTTGGGTACCCGGGATGGGTAGAAGAGCTTGTAACCTAGCTAGAGGGCTAATTCGCCGCCAGTCTGGAGGTGTTGGTGGTTGAGGCCTGGGCTACACTGAAAAGTTCGGTTGACCTAGCTACCTTGCTCCAGGGAAGGGAAAAATCCACCCCCCCGCAGCCAGGCCATGAAGCTGACCTAACCCCCGAAGAATTCTTCCACTGGCCTAGCTGCGGTCTCTTGGGGGGGAGCCCGGAGCCGCTGGGAGGACCCCCCCAACGCCCCCCGGTCACCGTCGGGGGTGTCTGTGCTGAAGCACAACTGCAGCCCCATGGCTGTGCCCGCCGCGTTTCAAGTGGCGACGCTCCCTGAGCGGAGCAGCGCGGACGGCCAGTGGGGAGAAACGGCCTCCGAGCAGCTGCTGTACCCCACCGGGCTGGCAGGGACCTGCCACTACAGTTGGGGAGCACCAGCAGATCCGTGCGACTGGCCTGGCTGGTCGCACGCCAGGTGAATGAGCTAGTGCTTGCAGACCAACTTGGGGTGGAAATTTGTTGGTATAAATCACTAATGGCCAAGCTGGATCATTCTGTGAACAGAAACAAAGTCTAAATCCTGGGAGGATCCTCTCTTCGCTAATGGAGAGGAAGCAGGTGCTCTGGGTGCTGGTGGATTGGGCCTCTAACCCAACAGTGCCATGGAGCTCCCGTAGCCACGGTGAAATCCTCGCCGATCACCGCTCCATTACACCACAGATCCCGTCTACTACAGCATTGCCCCAAATTGCTGCAGCCTTTGGGCCCCTTGCTTTCTAGCCGGTGAGTCTGGTGCATGTGTCTGAGAGATCAGCAGATGGTGCTGTTACATCACAAGAGAAGGAAAAGCTCGGAAGCTGAATGGCCACTGGTGGGGTGTGGGGAATTCTGCGTGTTACGTTTTCATGCCGGGGAGCAAACTGGGGTGAGAAAAAGGGATTTTTCTTTTTCTCTGGTGAGGCTGCGTCAAATTCCTAATGTAGAACTGCTAGGACTGGGGGGGCGGGGGAAAGGGGGGAATAGAGCATACAGGAAAGCCTGATAGTATGCCAGCTCTTGTAGCTTTATCGTGAGTCTCAGTATTCAGTGTCCTCAAAGCTCTAGCTCCTGGAGTCACATGAGTGTCTCAGCTTTCATGTGAAAAGAGCAGCGAGTTTCCAACTCAAGGGGCCACATTTTCAAGCTTTTCTCTGCGACCGCAAAAGGATCAGACCCAGAAGGTCAGTAAATAAAAAGAGCCCAACTGTGATTTGCTTTCACAATCTCCTGGCTCGCAAGCAGGTCTCATGGTTTTTGGAGGGACCTGACTCCTGGTTTATTTTTTTAATGCTTAGGATTGGCAATGGATAAATCCGGTAGAAGGCCCTAGCAATGGAATGCAGCTCTGCAGGAGTCTCTCCTCCCCGACCCTCTACAACGTAATGAAGAATACGATCCTTATATAGGTTTATTTGACTCCTCCCATAGTAACATTGGGATTTTCAGATTGGTTCAGACCAAGTGCCCATGCAGTCCAATAGTCTCTCTCTAGATGTTTTAGAAGAAAAAAACTCCTGCCCGCAGGCAGTTATGGGATTTTGGGGAGGACAGATTAAATTTCTTCCTCCCCCACCATCATAGTTAGAGGTTGGTTTATGCCTTGAAGTGGGAGGATTTGTAACCTTTCCAAAGCTAGTATTTTAAAATGTTTTTTATAACTCAGCCTATTCTCATGTAAAAGCCCAGTCCTGTCTGAATCCTGTTAACCAGTGGAACCCATTGCCACAAGGTATAATTGAGACCAAGAGCTAACTGTCTTGTATGAGGTCTAGCTTTCCTTTTAGCAGCTTTGAGTTTGCCACCTGCCAACTTCATTGACTGTTCCCTCGTTCTTGTACTGTTTGGGGATGGTTATTGACCCCCTCTCTCTAGCTGTTCTTCATTTTGTATACTGGTATTAAGTCCATTTCCCATGGAAGAGAGAAATGGCATAGGATGGTTCAAAGAAGCCTATAAAAAGGCCATCTAAGAAATAGTACAGCTCTCTTCTGTAGGGTTAGGAGTCGGTAGCTGTGCGGAGGCTGTTGCAGAACTGACGCTCCTTGGACAATATCCTGGCAAATAGGGTCAGACAAAGTAAAAATGAAACAGACCACAGGCTTGTATTTGTGCCCATACCAACACTGTGTTGGCCTCAGCGTGAGCGTTGTGCAACACTACCTTGTCTCAGTCTAGCTGAACTTCCGCTTTGGCCAGGAGAGAAGCGAGACCAGCTAGCTCGAAGGGCCACTCGCCCCACTGTAATGGTCAGGAGTGCGTGTGGACAGGTTCCCAGGGCTGAACCAGCAGGAGGTGCCGCAGCGCAGGGTTGAGATCCATTGGGGCTTGCTTTGCCTTCCCTCGCTGGTGTGGCTGCTTTCAGGCTGCAATCTAATGCTCTTATTTCTGGATGTCAGTTTCCCTGCGTAAACCCCACATTTAAGTAATTGCCAATTAAATTCTATAACAAAAATCGTAAAATCCAATTCTCTGTTGTGTCTCCAGCGGAGCAGATGTCAGCTCTGTGCCGTTTCTGTGCCGGAACATCTGTCAGAGAGAAGGGGACGCTCTCCCTGTGTATAGGCAACACGTGCCTGCTCCATGGCTGGTGGCTTCCCAGTCCTGGA
Source organism: Lepidochelys olivacea (assembly GCF_965140295.1). NCBI lineage: Eukaryota > Metazoa > Chordata > Testudines > Cheloniidae > Lepidochelys > Lepidochelys olivacea. Next base: position 21,907,284 of record NC_140428.1, read on the forward strand.
AGAGGCACTTTACACTGCAGGAGGGGAACTAGCAGGTGGGGGCTGAATCTGGTTGCTGCTGAAGGTTTTTTCCAGACCCCTCCCATGCGGGGGCTGGCTGGTTTGCCTGCGGGGTGGACATTCTGGACTGATTTGTGCTAGCACGTTGATGTGTTATACGTCCTGTCCTGCTTCTCTGTCTTAGCTTGGCCACCATGGGGTATGTGGGTCTGACCTCCCTTGCCCCCTTAACAACCATGGGGGCCAGAGGAGCAGGGCTGATTGGAGCTGGCTGCAGCTGCAGCAGCTGGATCAGAATTATGCCATAGTTTGAGGCTGTCTGACCTGTCTCTAGTTTGGAGAGGCGGATGGTAGAGGGCCTCTCTCCTCCCCGTGTTGGCTGGGCACTGGAGTCTGACATGCTCTGCCGAGCCAGCTGGGTGGGAAGCCCCCCATGTGTTGCTGGCTTTTCATCCAGATCTTTAACTTTGGCTTTAAGATTGCCCAGGACACCGGCTGGCTGAGGGGTTTTGGAGCCTTTCACTATCACTGACTCCGTGAGCCAGAGCGGTGGCAATGGGAAAGTTTTGGTCACTATCTGAGGGTTGCTCGGTGGCCTGTGTGACACGAGTTTGTTGGGTCTCCGTCTGGTTTCTAGCTGGAGGGCGTCTCCAGCAGAAGCCGGGAGTGGGGTTGGCGTTTGCATGCCGCTTTGCAGAGAGCCTAGGGCCTGCGTGACTCATGTGGACAAGCTTCTCCCCTGAGGGCAGGGGCACTGGGGTGGGGAAGCAGGAGGGAGAAGCCTGCACAGCACAAAGGTCTTCAGGCTCCAAGGCTGTGTCTCCAGCTGCACCGGTCCCAGCTCCCGGCAATGCGCTCCCTCTGGCTAGGCTGTGGCACAGGACATGTGAGACCAAGTCTAGCCAGGCTCCCTGGGGTTGTAGCCTGGGGGTGCCGGGGGAGTCACTGCAGCGGGCTGACCGGCTGTCCCTGGGGAAGGCTCGTGCTGGTGCAGGGTTGGAGAGAAGCGCTGCTGTGTCCATCGATGGGAAACCCACCCTAACTCAACTGTTCCTTCCCTGTGGGGCAGGGACAGGCCCCAGGCCATTGGTCTGTGTGTCTGGGACCATCGTGCTGAGGGGTAGGAGATGGCAAAGGGTCAGTGCCCCTCGGTCAGACCTCCCGCTATGTGGCCAAAACCACCCCAAGGACAGAAAATGTTTAGTCTGTATTCGCAAAACCTGATTCTGTGTGAGCCATGTATTCAGGGTAGAGAACAGCAAGGGTGCAGCGAAATTATGGGGTGTGTGGGGGGGTGTCCAGCTGTTGTGGAGGCCCTGTGGAGCGCCACGCTTGAAGCACCCCATAATATTGAGCTGCTAAGAAGTTCTATGCAGTAGCTCCTACTCCGAGGGCAGGGCCTAGCCCCAGTCGGTGCCCCGTGCTGCTCTGCTCTCTACTCAGCGCTGTGCTGAGGATGACAGGGATACTGGCAATTGTAAGTCGCTCCTAGCCCCTGGGAAGATGGCTGTGTGTCCTAGCGGTCACAGCGACTGACTGGCCGGGGCCAGGGTTCTAAGCGAGGAGAGAGTCTTGCGGGCACATGCTTGTCAAGTGGCCCAGCCCTCTCAGGGCACCAGGCGAGCTTGCTGCTCTTCACTGATCACGCAAGGAGCTCGGATGTGGCAGGGCTGAGCGCGGGATAACTGCTCCGAGCTGGGCTGGCAGCATGGCGTGGGAGCACTCCCCGGGCTGGAGTCTGACCCTAGCCCTGGAGCAGTCCTGGCCGCCGTGATGTCCAGCAGGCTGCCTAGTCCAGAGCCTTGGGCCAGCACTGGATTTACCTGGCTGAGCTCCTGCTTTCTGCCAGTAGGACCATATGGGCAGATCGGGCTGGGCCCCTTCACTCCATCCCTTCCCCGGGCGGCCTGGTGGCACTGAGGTTGAAGGGGCAGCTTGACAATTGAGACTCCTTGGTGCGGAGGGAGAGTCCCTGCCTTCGCCCAGACCCCGTGGTGCTGCATCCTGTGGGAGCCGAGATCCGCGCTCCTCATGTCTCCCGTCAGATTTGGGCTGGGGGGGGCGTGGGGAGGCAGCTGCTCTGGCTGCGAAACCTGTTTCTCCCCATAAGCTGCCCCCTCGCCCCTCTCTCTGAGCGGTGCCGCTGGCCCAGCGAAGGTCCCACCGCCTGCCCCGGATCCGTCCAAAAGGCAGCAAACAAGCTGAGCTCTCCATCTGCTCCTACCCAACCTGTGCTATGGGCTAAAACCATCCCCCCCCTCCTTCAGTGTGTTCATATGGGTACGAAGTCATTAAGCAGGAAAACCCCCTGGTCTCAGGAGCAGCCTCACACTGAGCCCCCCCCCCCCCCCCCCGCCGCGCGGCTGTTAATTAGGAGAGGCCTTCATTAGCACTCTCGTTCTGCTCCCAGTACGTATGCCAGCTTGGCTTTCCAGGGCTCGGGGCCCCCACCCCGGTGCCCCCTCCCCGGCGTGCGCTCGCTCTCCTCTCCCCAGCGCCGGGTTCGAAACGCTCTTTACTTCCAGGCGTTGCTCAGCAGGAAGCAAGCTGGGTCCTGCCAAGTGTTAAATGAAATCATTAAAAGCCCCAGTCTCCTTCCCCTCCCCTGCTTTTCTTCCTAATGCTGGTAATTAGCCTGTAAAACCACACAAGGGGGTGCTGGGTGGGGGGGCTGCCATTGACCCTTTAAACGGGTTCCCCAGAGGATGCTGCAACTGGCATCGTAGCCGTGGGGTGCTGTCCAATACCAATTGCCCCACTGCCAAACTGGATTAGAGAGAGTGCGGCCAGGCAGCGAGCGGGCACCAGGCAGCTTTGGGAGCTGGGGCTGCTGCTTTCTGCAGGGCCTCTGGCTCTGTGTGTCAGAGTGAGGAGATTGGCAGCTGTCAGTCAGGCTCCAAAGTGCCATTGATCTCCGGGTCTCTGCTGAGGTTGCTCTCCGCGGTCATTCTGGCCAGGGAGAACAGGGCGGGGGAAATGGGGATTGGCCACCTCCCAAATAAACCAGTCCCCTAAGGGGATCGTGGCAGGACAGGTGCCCCTCAGAGACCCGCGGAGTCTGTCAATCCCCCTCCCTGCAGTACAGATGTGACTCACTGATGGGGTGGGGTTGCTGCAGCAAGGCGCCTTGGGGTGAACACAGAGCTGCATGCCTGGATGGGGTGGGGGGGTCCCGTCCTCGGTTTGGCTCTTGTACAGCGCCCATTGTTCCTGGATCTGAGCACCCCTGGAGGATCCCTCTCCCACGGGAATCCGGCCCAGTGCAGAGGAGCCCATGTGAAGTGTCTATGGGCCAGTTATACCATCCTCAGCTGTGAAAGGTCACTTTACTCTGACCATTGCTCTTCCCCTCTGTATGCATGTTGGGGGGGCTCCCCACAGATGCCATCCCTGCCCCCCAGCCCTCGACAGCCCCACGCCCCCTTGATCAGGCCAGTGAGAACTTCAGTGCTTAATTATCTGCCCCTTCCTTCAGTCGTCCAGCCTTGGGGCTGATGGCCCTCAGATCCGAGAGCTTGGGGACAGAAGTAGGTGGCAAATACCTCCCGACCCACCCTCTTCCCCACCCCACAGGCCGGTGTGGATTGTAGAGGGCACGTTCTGCACAGAATCCTTCTCGAGGAGGCCACGACTCATCCGAGGCCCTGCCCCCAGCCGAGCTCGGTGGCTGGCCACGGTGCATCTCCTGTAGGCACTGGGACGCAGCTGTGGCCATCGCAGAACCAGGAGAAGTTCATGGCCCCTGCACAGCCCTGAGTTACAGAAGCAGGAGAATAAGACCCGTTTCTGTCCAGTGGCAGCAGCTGTTAAATCCTTGCTGGGAGTGCTTAGAAATAAATCCATTAGCAGCGCTGGGCTTTAAAAGGGCCGGTGACCACGCAGAGGCCTTAATGAATTAAACGCTCCAGTTTAGAAAGCTGGGGGAGGGGAGGGAAGCTCTCCATAATGAACCAGTGGCAGCTGTGCCTGATGGCGTTAAATTGGTCCTGCCGTCACCCCACTTCAGTGGGGTTGGAGTCCCCCCCGGAGCAGCGGGTGGAGCTCTCTGGCTATGTGTGAAGCAGGGGAACTCTCCGAGGCTTTGCTCTGAGGTGGGGGGGCTGGAACCAGGGAGGGGAAGGTCACCTGGCATGAGGCACAGGTGAAAGATGCAACCATGTGGAGGGGGGGGGGGGGAGAATTGAAGGAGATCACATGAGGCAGGTGGCTGGGTACCACGGTGATGGGCGCTGTGGGGGTTGGGGGTGTGTGTGAGACAGGTAACTGGATACCATGGTGACAGGTGCTGTGGGGGGCATGTGAGGCAGGTGGTTAGATATCACAGTGACGGGCGCCGTGGGGATTGGGGTTGAGGAGGGATGGGTGCGTGAGGCAGGTGGCTGGATAACATGGTGACAGGTGTCATGTAAGATTAGCGTGGAACGATGCAGCCGAGGGGAACATCCGTGTGGCAGTTTAAGAATGGCGGGGGTGTGGGGGGATGTCCTACTCCCCCTTGGGTTGCCCTTTTGGGACCTTTCGTCCTGGCCCCTTCTCATTGAGTTCTGCTCATTGAAATTGGGGGTGTTCTCAGGCTGAAATACCCCTTCAGCTCTTCCCTTCCCTGCCGGAGCCTCTTCCACATGTGGGGGGGGGGCTGGGGCAGAGCAGCCCACACCTCTCCCCGCCCCTCTGAGTGTACAATGGTCCCATTTGGGTGGCTGGCTCTCCCCTGACAAGGGAACGGTTGGGGCCCTTTCATTGCTGGAGGGGCGAGGTCAGGAGGGAAGAGACCAAGGCCAGAGTGAGCGGCTGCTGCATTGTCTCCTGTCGGGTCCCAAGTGTGCCCTCTTGATTCCTCGCTTCTAAATAGCCCTCTGCCTAACGCCATGCTGCTGTCCCCATCCCAGCCGCCCTGGGGCCTCTGGTGGGCTCATTCCCTGCCGGCCAGTGGTGCTAATTGACCTACCGCTGCCAGGAAGCCCTGCAGCCTACTTCCAAGACACTGATGCTGGCTGGGAGTAGAGCAGGAGCAGTCTATGGGGATGCTCTTACACTGTGACCTCCCAGTGAAGGGATGGGGGTTCTCGCCCCTGCTCCCGAAGTCTGGGGCAAGAGGGGCTTAGAGTCCCCATAAATCCTAGCGAGCCTCCTCTCCTAGGGGGATGCACTGGTCCATTGCAAACTGTCCTAGCTGTGGCCGTCTCAGATCCTTCCTGCAGCTGCTCTAGAGGGGGTTGAAATGGACCCTCCCGTGTGAAGTTAGGAGTGCGTGTGTGGAGGATATCAAAGTTTTCAGCATTCTCCCTCCCCCAGGCTGGAGGAAGCCAATTCTTGATGGGGGAACGCGGGGGGCGCTCAGCTCTCATCCCCGTCCCTTAGCTGCAAATGGCTGTTCAGAGATTGGAAAGGATGTGCAGTATCTGGGCTGCCTGGCAGGATCTCCCTGACTGTTTTTCTGCAGCAAGACCAGCGAAGGGCTCAGAATCTGACAGAGCTATATTACCTGTTGATGAGCATTTTTGTCTCTTTAATTTCTGCTCATCTTTTCTGCTCTGTCCCCCCCCCACGCTCGGTGTTGGAGCGGGAGGAGCCTAATGGAAAACTCCAAGTGCAGGTTCCAGGGAAGACCAGCAGAGGGCGCTGGGCAGGGAGCACGCTTTTCCTGGGGTGCTCATAGTTGATCGGAAAGGATCCCGTAATTTGTGAATGGCTATATCCATGTAACTGTGCGGCAATGCAGCCACCTCTGGGGTGGAGGGCAGCGGCAAAGGGGATGGATGGGTGACCAGCACAGAGCGATTGGGAACTGAGGATGAGACTTTGGCCTGTACACAGAGGGAAACTCGGACACATACACAATGGGGTGTGTAACCATGCCGTAGAGCAGGCTGGGGCTTGGTTTGTAAGGTCTCCTCTGCAAGACCTGCCTGGGGTCAACTGCATTAATTCATCCCCCTTGAAAGGAGGAAGAGCTGAGCTCTCGGTGCTGGGATTGGAACCTGCGCTTCCAGGGAGCTAAGGTGATTCCGGCATGGTGTGGTTCTGCCCCCAAAAGTGGCCCCCGAAAGGCTTCTGGGGACAGAGGCCTTGAAAATCCTGGAAGAAAGGGAGGAATGGTGTGCCTGATGTGCACATGGAAACATGCAAAGAGGGCTACGCAAATGGCCTTGCTTGCTGCTTGCACTGTTTGTATTTGCAGCCAAGCCTTTGGATTTAGCCAGGCGGATTGGCCTCTGAAATCCGAGCTGTGCTGACAGCCTGGGGGAGAGCCTAGCAGTGGTCTTGTGGCAGGTGGCAGTGAATGCTGCTTGCATCCCAGAACAATACACTGCACTCCTGTGCCCCTTCCTCCTTGAGTTCTCACAGGCCTTTCAGTATTACTGCTCCCTCCCAGCCATCAATGCCCCTGGGCAGCGTGGAAGGCCCGTTCTCTCCCCGCTTTGCAGAGGCTGGACTTGCCTGACGTTCCAGCAGGAGCCTGGAGCAGGGCTAGGGGTAGGACCCAGGAGCCTGGTGTGTTTAACTACCAGCGTATTCTCCTGCTTTGGGAGGTGCTTGGGTTTCAATCTGGGTCCCCAAGAACCCCCTCGGCGGGGTGCCTAGAGTCAAGGGTCTCGGACCTGAGCTGGGCAGAGAATTAAAGCACTAGAAATGCCTTAATGCTTCTGAAGCACACTTGGTGGGGGGGCGGGGGGAGCAGAGGGAATGGGAGGGGCAGGGCACTCACTGGATCTAGCCCTTCCCTCAGGCCAGCAAAGGCATCTGTGTGTGGCGGCAAGGCAGAGCAGGTGGCAAAGGCTCCCCTTGTGCTCTCTGGAGTGAGTTGCGGGGTTGGGTCTCAGCCCACCACCCTAAGCCCTGCCTCCTTCGGGAGCAGGCTCTTGGCTGCTCGTCTCCATGTGGAAGGGGACTGGTTCCCAGCCCGCTCATTTCCCATCTCGCTCACTGTCCTCGTCCTCGTTCCAAGGGAGCTTCCTGCTGCCAGCTCTGCTGGGTCCTTGGAGCCTTCCCATGGCCCGGCTGGGTGCGTGCCGCTGGGATTGGTGCCCAGCGTGCGCTGCGGCGGCAGGATCGATCCCTGCGTTCGGGGGCCGGGCCGAGGGACACAGCGAATCCCGTTCTCCTCTTGCTGGGGGTTTGTCCTTTCCGTTCGGAGCCGGGATAGAGGGGCCAGCGTGGCCGTCCAGTGAGCGGCTTGGCTCTTCCGTGTCGCAGCATCAAGGGGGCTAGGGCTGAGGCCTGGCCCTGAGCACACAGGAGGAGCAGCGACCAGGGGAGAAGTGGGGAGACCTCGGTCTCCTGTCCCCAGCACAGCTGAGTCCTGCAGGTGGCTGAGCCGACTAGGGTTGGTCTGTGGGTTTAAGGCAGTTCCCTGAGCTGCCCACAGCTGTAGCTTAACTTTCTCGACCTGCCTCCTCCCTGACCTCCAGGCCGTGGTGTGTGCCACGTGCAGGGAGCTGCTTAGGCTCCTCTGGCTGCTGGCTGGGCACTGAAGAGGAGGGGGGTTGGAATCTGCTCGTCCTTGTGCATGACAGGTGTGGCCCTCCCCCCCCGATAAACCGCCCAGGTGACCAGGGGGTCAGCCCCAGAGAGGCAGGCTGGAGCTGGAGGGGGACACCCCACCTCCCTTTCAGGCTGGTGGGAGGCTGACGTTCTGGTGACTAAGGAGCCAGGCGTCTCCGCAGAGGAAGCGTGGGGCTCAGGCGCCCCCTCGTTCCCGGTCTCTGCCAAGGCTGCTGCACTAAAAATAGCCCTGCCTTCGGGAAGGCTTCCCGAGTGGAGCTCTGGCAGGGGGTGGTGGAAGGCTCAGCTGGGGCAGCGTTGCTGCCTCATGGGGCACGGAGCAGGCCACGGCACGGGCTGGCAGCTGCAGAGGAGAAGCTATCTGGTTTCCCTGGCTGCGACAGCTGCCTGATGGAAAGCGGCTCAAGCTGGAGATGCCGGAACGTATTTCAGAAGCTGCCTTTGCCAGAGGCCTCCAAGTCTGACACCAGTCAGCCCTTCCTCCCTGGTTCCCCCTGCTTTGTATCTGCAATAAGCACCCCTCCCTCCGCCAGCACAATCAGCATGGGACCCAGGATAAGCAGACGGCAGTTGCCGGCGTGGCAGGGGGGGATCTCCATGCCCCTCTCTCCCTCCCTGCGTGGAGCCTGAAGCACAGAACATCTCCCGCGTCGGCTGAGCGTCAGCTGAGCCGTGGCACGAGGACCGCGCGCTGCCCCCTGACCCAGGTGCCTGTGTTCTCGGCTGACTCCTTCCTCCCCAGCTGCGTTGCAAAGGGTCAGAGCCCCGGGGAGCCTTCCCCCTGTGGGGTGACTCCCCCCCACCCCCAGGGATCTGTTTCAGCCTGATGAGAAGCTTTGTGGGCTGGAATTAGCATCGTGGCAGGTCCTGGCGCCCCGGATCCATGGTGTCGATGGTGGCAATAACCTGCTTGGAGAGAGTGTGCGTCATAGCAGCACCTTGCCACTGCTGCCCTCCGCCAGGGGCTGGCGCTCGACTGGACGGGCGCCATGTTGCCAAGGGAGGGTGAAGTCAACGGGAGCCGGTTCATTGACTTCATCGCCCCCACTGCATCTGGCCGGCGTTGTTTTTTAGGACACGTGGGCCTCAGCCAGCGCTGGGGCCATTTTGCTCCAGGGCTGGGGGGGACTCTCTTCTTTCCCTTCTGCTCCCGTCCCAGGCACTTCACCGATGGTGTCGTGCTCTTGGTCCCGACTCCCCTCTGGCCCAAAGCCCGGCTCGTCTCCGGGCGGCTTTCCGGTGTCTAATGTGGCAGCATTATGCTTGGTGCTGGTGCTTAGGCCGTGACCGTGCTTCGTCGGCGTCCTGCCAAGGGGTGGTGGCGACATGGAGGTGCATGACGATCCCCAGAGGCACAGCTGCTTGCTGGCTCAGGACTCCGGTCTGCGGAAGCATCACTCTCTCCTCTGCTGCTTCCCTGACCCCCAATCCCCCATGCCAGGTGGAAACTCCTTGCCAGGACCCTGGGTGCTTGCTCTGGTTCTCCTCTCCAGCCAGGGCCCTATGGAACCCATGCGCTCCCTGCTGGGGAAGCCGCTTACCCGCTTGACCCTCTGTCTTTACCAGCCCCGCAGCTTAACGGGCCTGATCCCAAGCCCACTGGCCGCCATGGGGGAGTCTCATTTGCTTTTGCTGGGCTTGGGATGGGGCTCTGCATTCCTCAGCGGGAGTCTACTGAGCCCAGGGCCTAGAGCGTTGTCCTTAACCCTCTCTTTGCCAGAAATCTCCCGCGGTGGGGCCCAAAGGGGCTGGGGCTTTTATTCGTCCCGCGTGAACCCTCGCAGGGCCAGCCAGTCTGTTCTGCGGATGCTCTTGTGTCTTGAAAGCTTCCCTCCTCTGGGGTCTCAGGCCACGAGTGGGGAGCGGGGCCCCTCCCCTCCCCACACAGCGGGGGAGGCTTCCCGTTCCCCACAGCCCTCCAGCGGGATTGGAGGGGGCGCAGGGGGCAGGAGCACGCTGCTCAGGGGGAGGCATAATGAGTTTTGACAGTGCAGTCTCCGCCCCTCTCCACATCTTTAGTGCTCGAATGGAAAGCTGAGGGGGGGAGGAGGGTTTTTTTTTTCCTGCTTTTCATGCTCTCGGGAGGAGACACAGAAGTGAGCAGAATATCCCAGCAGCTCCCGGTCGATCCCGGCTCAGCCCCACACCTCCGTGGAGCTGCACACAGGTGGCTGTGGCTCCGGAGCCGTGGGGTGGGGGCAGAGCAGCCGAGCTGAGGTGCACAGGGCCCCCTCCCCATTTCCCTTTGTGCTCTCGCCTGCGAAGAACTCCCCCGAGGAGCCAGGGCAGAGAATTCCCGCAAGCCTCCTTGCCTTTGTTTGAGTTGGCTTCTCGCTGCGCTGGCTGGCTGCTGGTCCTGGAGCCGGGGCTGCTTTCCTTCCCCGCCTCCCTCCTCGCTTCCCCGCACCGCTCTCCTGTTCGGGGGCGGTTTGATGGTGTTGCGAAGGGACGCTGGGCGTTCGCCAGAGCTCTCCCAGGGATGCCCCACTACCCCCGCGAGCTCGCCCGGAGGAATCGGAACGGGGGTGCGTGAAGTCAGTGCAAAGCCCGGGATGGAGAGGGGCACCGAACAATAACACGCTCCCGGCCTTCTCCCCCCGCCCCACCCACCAACCCCAGCTAGGCGCTGGCAGCGGATAAAGCAAGTTGGGCGCGAGGGAGGTAACAACACAGTTGCTTTTTGTTTTGGGCTGCACAAACCTTCCGCTGTGCGAGCGAGAGCCCCGGGCTCTGGAACGAGGTCTCTAAGCTCCGCTCCTTCCCACCCACCGACCCGCGCTGCTGCCGCCCCCGGTGGCTCGGTTAGCATTCGGGTGTGCATCCCTTGATGCCTGGCTCAGCGAGGAATCGGGATCTCTCCTGGCAGGACGGGCATGTCCGAGCGGCGTGAGGAGGGGAGCTGGCCCATCCCAGCCGGCGTGGTTGTGTCAGGTCGCCGTGCTCTCTGCGGGCAGGCTCTGAGAGCAGGTGGTGTGGGAAGGAGGGGAAGCGAAGCCTGGGCCCCCTCCCGAAGTCCCAGCTCTGAGGAGGGGCGGAGGGGTGCGAAGGAGCTGGCTGCTGCAGGGACGGAGGAGGAGAGCCGCTCGCCAGCAGCTGTCTAGGATGCCGGAGCCGAGCAGGGATGGACTTTACCACCACTTTGAAGAGGGAAGTGTGGCAGGAGATCTGCCCTGGGCTGGAATGTGGGCAAACTGCTAGTTAAGCCCCCTGTGTTTGGCCAGCGGGTCTCAGCTGGCAGGGGCAGAGACTGGCACTCCTGGGTCCGTCTATGCTTTACAGTCAGACACATGGACCAAAGAAACTCAGCATCCCAGCAGCGAGACCCATCCAGCACCTGAACTTGGGGCGCTAACGGGGCAGCCACCCCCATCTGGAGCAGCTCCGAAATAGGGACCTTTCTTCTGTGTGGAGGTGTCCTGCTTGTGTGTCCTTGACAAGTTCTCCCACTTCTGGGGGCAGGCCCCTCTCTCTGGAATCAGAGCTCCCGCAGCTGGGTGGGTGACCCAGTGAGACGTCGCTGCCCATCCGAATTTCTTCCCCCAGTGCTCGCCCCTGGCAGGTTGGGGCTCAAAAGCTGGGAGGTCTTTGATCCTCTGAGTCCCTGGGAGTTGTTTGCTTTGTTTGTTAATGTTGATCCTCAGGTCCCCACCTGCAATCTCTGGCTCCAAGGGGATTTGTGAAGCTGAGACTGGGCGAGGCTTTCCGGAGTTTTACCTGACTGGCCCCTCGGGCTCCAGGTCGGGCCCTGGGTCCTAACACCTGCGGCGCTGCCTAGGCCGTAGAGATGGAGTATGTGGCTATAAACTCTTCCTCCTGCAAGTGAGCCAAGCCCACCCCGTCCATACATGCCAGCTGGAGGATGGGAATCCCTGGGGAAACGTAGCTCCCTGCAGCTCCGGAAGAGGAAGGGGGGGGGTCTCCTGCACCCCTGCTGGGTCCTCTGCCTTGGGTGTGCCAGCGGACGGCTGGGCCCATGCCAGCAGCGGCATGACGGCCTGCCAGTACCCCATGGCGCCCGGCCCCTTGGAGCGGGACCGGATGTACCAGCACCAGGTCTCCCTGGTGGTGCGCTATTTCATGATCCCCTGCAACATCTGCCTCATCCTCCTGGCCACCTCCACCCTGGCGTTCGCTGTGGTGCTTTTCCTCAATAACTGTAGGTGTCCCTGGGCATCGAGGGTCTATGGTGGGAGGGGGAGGGGATCTGTGAGAGTTGGGGGGGCGGGGGCTTTAAATCCGGACTCCTGATTGTCCCTCCCAGTCCGAGCCTAGATCCCAATAGCCACCATGTGCCACAGGCTGGGATTCCCCCTCCTCTCCTGGGTGTTGCCATCTCTTCCTAAAGGTCAGTCGGTGTCTCCGAGTTGAGCCAGTGACTCTCTGCCCGGTCTCCCTCCTTTCCCGGCCTGTTGTTGGGTCTGTCCTGCTGCTCTTTGAACCCTTCCCACGGCCCATTCTCTACCCAGTGCTGCCCAGCACTGGAGCGGAGATGGGTGTGACTGAGAGCTGGGATCCTTGCTCCTTTTCAGTCCCAGCCCCTCCTTCGCTCTGTCTCCCAAGAGCTGCTGCCCGAGCCCAGCTGTTGGAGGAAGAAACTGAAGTGTGGTTTGTTTGGCCCGTGCTTCCCCCCCCAGCAATGCAGGCTCCCCTTCCTGGGCAGGGGCTGCATTTCCTCCTGCCTGGGGCCCTATGGTCCAGGCACAGGAGAAACTGTCAGGGCAGCTGTTAGAAGGGAGGAGAGAGGCAGCTACTGTGATCACGGTTCTGCCAGGGCTGTGTGTGAAGGGAAGTGTGGTCTGAGCACAGGGCTGGGAGCCAGGAGCTTCTGTGAGCTCCATACCACGCGACTGCTTCTGCCACTGGCTGGCCTTGGGCAAGACACTTAATCCCCTGCTCCCCGTCACCCTCTCTCTGCTGTTCCGTGCGTGTTGTTGGGGTGGGGTGTGCCTGATGGCCAGAGGCTCCAGGATCCCTGTTCTCTTCCCTGTCCCTCCTCCAGAGGTCAGCAAGAGTTGGTGTGAGTGCAAGGAGGCGTAGGCCTCCCCTGGTTGCTGGTCCTGCTGGCTCTGGGGAGCGAGCGGCTGAGGGTGGTGACTGACACCAGAGTCTGGGCTAGTGGCAAGTACGGGCCACTCCGTTATTCTGCCAGGTCCACTCAGAGCGTGTCTCAGCACAGGTGTCTAACACTCCGTACCAGCATCTCCTCGGTACCAGGCTTGGTTACACAGCACGGAGAGGAGAAATCCGTCAGGCTGCGGCTTTCCTCTGAAGCCTTCAGAGCAAATGTTCCTCTGCTGTATCCTTGGCCAGGAAACTTCTCTCGGTCTCAAACGATTGCTGCGAGAGAGCACGTGGGAGATGGGGAGGCCGGGAAAACAAATCCCTGGCATCCGGAAATGCTAGCGTCTCCCAGCTGAGTGCAGTTAGGGCTCTGTGAACGGTAGCTAAAAACCAGCGTTGTATGGGGCAGGGTCCAGACAGTGTTTCTCGAAGGACAGTCTGGTGGCTACAGCACTGGATTGGCCCTCGGGAGCCCCGGGGTCAATTTTTACCTCTGCCTTAGTCTCGCTTTCTGACCTTGGGCAAGCCACTTGCGAAAGATGCGGGTAACTAGATTGCTCCACCCTAATTCGGGAGCTGGAGGTGAAGATGTTTTCTATGGGGAAATACGATAGACAGGGATGAAGGGAGCAGGCCCCTGAGCTAACAAAATGCATTTTGGAGAAGCCCCCTCTGTCCATCAGGTTCTGATTTATTTTCAGAGGGAGGGCTTGTAACTTATTAGGCTTCTCTCCCCATGGCTCGGTTCGTAATTCTGTAGGATCCTTTTCAGTCACATGGTCTGCATCTTGCATCTCTCCATGGCTCAGGCTATCCATTTGTCTTACTGTTTTCCCCACCACCACCCTGCCACGCCTCCTCCTTGCATGCATGGCTGTGGCTCTCAAAATCGTGTTGCTGATCAACTTGAATGTGTTGATGAATTGGTGTCTTGGGAGGCTCTTGGGCGATAGGTAATAAATAGTTTGATTTGCATCACAGCTGAGCTGGGTGGCCTTGATGAAATGACACGTAATTGCCCAAGGCAGCAAGAAATAACCTCCCTGAACGGTGGAAAGGCTTTGCCAGAGCCAGGTTTGACATACAGCCCCAGTTCGCAATGCCTGCTCCTGGTTCGTCAGTGTTGCCTGGCACAGAGGTTCAGTTCGGTAGGAAACTCTGAATCATCAGGTCTGAAGCCAAATGAGTCTCGTGAAGATGTTTTGGGATCTGCAGTTCAGCAGCAAAGCCAGAACTCCTGGATTCTCCTCCTGATTACAGCTGGCTTGCTCTGTCACCTGGGGGCGGTTGCTTAGCCGCTCTGGGCCTACATCCCCAGGGGCGGATGTGAGGCTTAAGCTTTGAGATCCTTGGTGAAGGACCCTAGAGAAGTTTTTAATACCATGCTCTAACCATGGGCAGTGCTTTGCGGAGAGGCGGGAGGGTTGGTGACAGTACTGGAGGAGTCTCTGATCTCCCCTGTGTTTGTTTCTTTGCAGACAAGCCCGGTAACTATTTCCCCCCGCCACCGCCACCGCCGCAGGATGGTAAGTACAGGATCGCTTCCTGATGCTTGATTTTTTTGCACTTGAGATGCACTTGTAAGCAAATCACTGGAGCCTCTTCTGCTTCCTGCAGCTGCCTCGTGGAGAAGCGCCTCCCTGACCCAGTGATCTATTTCTCAGCCTGATTCATTTCTCTTTCTCCCCTGAGCTAAATCGCTGGTTCACACACGCACGCTCCCTCCCTTCCCTCTTGCAGCCTGAGCTGGCGGGGCTCCACCCTCCCCCCTCACCATTTCTCTGCTGGCCTAAGAGGGAGCAGAGCGGCTTTGTCTGCTCTCCTTCCTGGAAAGATGCAACACCGTGTGGCTCCTTTTCTCTGACACCCATTCTTGAGACGAGGTGGCATGAACCCATCTAGAACTGCCGCGGGCAGATCTTCTAAACCTGTGATCGCTCTGCTGGCAAACCCCAGCTAGGCCATTTAGCCTGATGGGATGGAGGGGACCAGAGGTGGGATCTTAGTCGGCTTGTAGGGGGGAAAAGTACTGATGGCTAATTCGACGGCCATAATGCAGTTGTCCCCCAGGTGCGCTGGGCATTGGTACCGGGGTGGGATAGTCGAACGAAGAGCTGAGTGGCTGGTTTGCTGACAAGTTAGAGGCCGTGGGGGAGGAGGTGCCCTGGGCACACGGTGCTGAGAGCTCCAAGCAGGATGGCCAGGGAAAGCCCCTTTTCAAGGTGGTGACGTGTTAGTGTGCGGGAGGCGTGAGGGAGCAATTCTCCCCCTCATGGTCTCTTTTGTCTCCTCAGTGCATAGTTAAGCTCACAAGTTTTGAGGCTTCGGAAAGGAACAACCCAAGACCTTGCCCGAGAAGTAGAATAATCCGAGCTATTGGTTTACCATCTTTACAAAAATCCTTTTTTCTCAAGTCTTTGCTGGCAAAAGGCTCAGAGACTGAAGGCCTCTGCTTAAGCACTGCATGGGCAACAGCTGTACAAGCTTCCTTCCTGCTCCCCTGGCTCCCCTGCCAATGTGCCACAAACCTTGGCCCAATAGCCCCAGTAGGCATGGATAACAGGCTGGCAGTGCTTTCCTAAACTGGGAAAGGGTTAAGTGGGTTCTGCAGACTCACTGAGGCAGATGGCTCATTGCCTCTTCTGGATAAAAGAGGTGGGAGGTGCTTTTGGAGAGAGGGGACATAGGGTGTGGGCTGAGCAGTCCAGAAAGGAGGCACCTTTGGAGCAGCCAAGCCTAGAGTGAAGGTTTGAGCTGTTCTTTAACTTTGTTGGTAAAGCCACATCCCTAGGATATACAGACCAGTTTGGGAAAGGCTCCAGGGCTTGGAGCGACTGGGGAAGTTGAGTCACCATGGCCCATCCCGTCTTTGAGCTCTCTTCTGTACTAACACTGCACAAAATCTGTCAGGCTCTGACTGCAGCTTTCACAGCACTTTGAGTATCCTCCTGGCATCAGAGGCCAAATGGAAACTGGTTTGCAGCTGGGCATCGGGTACCTTTTACTGCCATGGTCATAAATGTCTTTCTTGACAGTGAGCCAGCTGGATGCTTAGAAATGTCGACCATAACTTTCTCCCATTCCCTGGGTTATTTGCATCCCTGATGGAGCCAGAAGACTTCCTGCTCCTGGATTCCCTGCTATCCCTTTATTTTAACCCTCCTTGCCGCAGTGGAGTCCCCCTTCCCCAGAGCCCAATGCTATTTCCCTGGTAGGAAAAAGGTCTCATTTTCTCCCTACATTCTGTGCAATCACCCTATCCATGTTTCACTGGTTGAATGCACAGATAACCCCATCTAAAAATGCAGCCGATTATAGCATGTTAGTTTCTCTTTCTCTCTCGCTTTCTCAGGGTGGGGAGGAAGATGGGAGAGAAACAGATGCCAGATAAAATGTCGTTAATCTATAATTGGACCCAAGAAGACATATAATTCAAAAATAAAAAGGAACGTAGGTGTATCTCCCATCTCGGGGCTCTGAAATATTAATAACCCAACTCATCCAGCTGACACATTCCACCGCGTCCCCCGGCAGGAGGTGGAAATGCACACTGTTCACGCGGGTGCCTAAAGAGGGCCCTCTCTGTGGGCCTAAAACGTTTCAAATGCACCTGATAAAAATCTGGAACGCCTCCCCCACCCTTATGGTGCTTTGGGGTGCAGCGTGGAGAGAGGGGGGTGCAGATTTCTTCACAAGACCGACTCCCCAGCCCTGTGTGTACGGGACTGCGCCAGAGAACCTGGTGGCGTCAGTCACCCCTCATCTGGCCCCCATTCTGTGCAGACTTGGGTGCATTCTTAATTTTTCAGCTCAGACGTAGTCCGTCGACGTCCGTGGGGTTACTCACGGGCTTAAAGTAAAGCATGTGCGCAAGTCTTTGCAGGATGGGGGCTCTCGTTTGCAGAGTCTCCTGGGCTGTACCTGGGTCTCCTAATCCAGTTAAAGGGTTGGTGAGGCCAGGGCGATCAGGTACCATGGGGCGGGAGCGGTAGAAGAATGGAGCTAGACAGACACCCGTACTGTAATTTGCCCATGTGGTTGTATTTGTCCTACATTACAACCTTTAATTGTGGAGGACCTCTTCCATTAGTAGCCTTAAACCACTTACCCCCTCCCACTCCCAGTTCTCACAACTTGCTAGCTATTGAAAGACACTGAGGGAGGAGGGGATGGAATCTCTTTCTCTTTTATACAAGAGTTTTGGCCCTCCCCAGCTCCCCTCACAGCCACGAAGTCGTGACACTGAATTAGTGATGTCACGTACATTGTTCTCGGGCAGCAGTCGATTGTGCGGGGTGGTGATGGCATCAATCAGCAGGCAGGCATTCCTGGGAGGGGTACCTTGTCAGAGCGCTGCGAATATGCACTGTACTCACAGAGCACACAGCAACTGGCAGGCGCTGTCAGTTGCTTTTTCTCCAACTCTGCTCCACACAGAGTGCCGCTCTTCGGGGTTGTTACTGCTTTACGTTCTGGGCCAGATCTCAGCTCTTGCAAATCTGCATCGCCCTATTGACTCCAGGGAGTTTACTTCCATTTACACCAGCTGAGGATCTGTGGTTCTGTATTTTTATCTTGAAGCCCTAACGCTCTTTTGGGTTGGGTTAGGTTAGGTTTTTTTTTTCAAATATAATATCTTGATTTCCAAACAGTGATACCCAGCTAGGCATGAGACTATATTATAGAGAAGCAGCAAACCAAAATCCTGGAAAGCTGAGCTTATCCTCCTGATGCCGCCTCCCTCACAATCTTCCATTGCATCACATCCTGCTCTGGTACATGTCCGGGTTTCTCTTTAGATAAGGGAAATGACCCTATTGCGTTAAAACTCCATTTGTGTCATTAATATTCTCAATAAGATGCTCCTGTGGAACAATTTCTGTCATGTCAAGTCTGCCTGGTCCAGTGGGATGAGTGAATTTTTTCCATGTTCTCTTTGCATAACCGAGGTTAACGAGGGTCCATATTTCTTCCGAAAGCCTTTGTGGTTACGATCATTGATTAAAAAGCATGAGGCATGGTGGGCTGAGCTGAAACCCTGGATTCTTGGAGGAAGCTGGCTCCAAATTTTGGACCCAGGTTTGGCGTTTGGGTTCCCCGCTGCAAGGAATGGCTGGAAAATGAAGCTGCCTTTTAACCTCCATGGTGGGATGATGCCCACCCCCACATGCCCAGTGTTGGGGGGCTAGGATGAGAGAATAAAACTGGGCCTTCCTCTGAAAATTCCAAAGCACGGACAGGAAAACCAGAGGTTCCCCCCTGTCCCCATCCCCAAGAATCCTTTTGAAATTGAGGATAAGACTGAGTGTCCAGAGGATCCCCAGTTCAAATAGAGCTCCCCTGGCCCCCTCCCGGTGCTGGGCAAGCTCTGCTGTTCAGGAGGGCCACGGAGCATGTATCCCTCTGCGGGAACACTGGTGGTCGTGGGAATGAGGGGCTACGTACAGATGGGTGTGGTTCCAGCATCCCCCATGCACTGCAATCCTGACCTGCAGCGGCCTGGGCTCCCCATCACAGCCCCGTCAATGCGCCTTGCCCCTTCAGATACCTCCTTCCCAGGCCTCCTCCCCGCTGTGTCCCCGCAGCTCCCTCCTGCCCTCTGGCAGGTCCTTCTGATTCCAGGTCCTGGCACTTTCTGGGAAAACAGTGCCAAGCGTGGCATGCTCTCCGGCTTTGTGACATGGGCATGCATTTGCGAGGAACTAATTTGAGGCCGCCCAGCTCATTTCACGTGTGACTTGCAACGAGTTTGAGAGGGAAAGGATGGAAGGTGGTTCTGTGGCACCGCCCAGCTCCTGCTTAGGGGACCACGGCAACCTGGGCCCAGGCTGCTTTATGGCCTGCCAGGTTTTTGAAGTGCCTACATTGTGCTCAGCACTGTACACAACCCAATCCATCGGCTGCACGTGACTGCTAATTAAATACCCTTGGGGCAGGTCCTGGACCAGACCCCGCTGGATGGGCTGATGAGTCTTATCTGATTCCTCCTATTTCTTTGTTAGCCGGGTGCTAATCAGACGTGCAGTGCCCCACTCGGGGGACATTTCCCCCCGTCTCTCCTCTTGCGCGGACTTCCCTTCCCCACGCTCCACAACCAAAGCACTGGCGATGTCAGAGCGGGGAACGAAGCCAGCATTCAACTCTCTTCCTCCCCCCACCTCATGCTCTCACAGGAAGCCAGGAATCCGGCCCAGCACCTGTGACATCAGATCCCACCTTTATCCCTACCTGCCCCCACCCCACTGTAACTGCCCAGGCATGGGGAAAGCGTAAATGGCCTTCTCTCTGCTTCACTTACCCCACACCTGGGAGTTTTGATCTAGCCCCTATGGCCTGAGGCAATTCCCTTGACCTCTGTGCCTTAGTTTCCTCAATCTCTCTCCAAGGGGCCACTCAGGATGTGAGGTGCAGCGTAAGGGCCCATCCTCACTATTTGCTCTGTCCCCCAAGAAGCTCTTTCCTTCCCATGGATATTCTCTGAGACCAGGCTGAACCCCGGGGGCAGTTGCTGTTCCTTTCCCTGGGGTGAAGAGAGCCGAGCTCAGTGGCGTCCTGGATCAAAGCACGTGTGCCGACCTGCCGCTCTTGGGGAGCCCCTGGCCTGCTCCTAAACTCTGAGGCTACCTCACCGTCTCCCCCACACTCCTGCTGGGAGAGGGAGACCATCCCCCACCGCTCTGAGCCCGAATGTGCCTCTGACCAGCATGCTGTCCTCTGGGGTGTCTCCAGCCCGCAGGGGACCCCTCCCAGTTATTCACCAGGGCTCGGGGATGGATGCCAGTGCTGCTGATGGCTTTGGGAGCTGCTGGTCAATCTCCCACTGGCTTGATGAGTGCGGTTGGAGCCAGGCGGGTCCCTCCCCAACCGGGCCCAGGCAGAGCGCTAAGCGCCTGTTTATGGACCCATAAAACCTGCCGCGATGCATGAGGGGGAAGAGCCATTTGATAAATTAAATATCGGAAAAATCACTTTCTCTGGCCTGGCAGCCCCATAAATATAGGGTGTGCAGAGCAGAGGCTGGCTGGGCAAAGGAGTGGGGGCCGTGTTTGCTTTGCAGGCAGCTTTTCTCTTTTGCATTGAGAATCAGTTAGCCGATTAAATGCCAAAGAGCCGTAAATCCGACAGTTTGACTCTGTCTGGCCGCTGGGGCGCTCTCTCTCCTGCCCTCGGTGCTTTGCTGTGGCTTCAGGTCTATGCAGGCGGGCTCCTGACCGGATCCTGGTAGCCTTTCACGAGAGACCATCACTGAGGCCTTGGCTGCTTTGCTGACTGTTGACCATTCCCTTTCCCCTGAGCCGCGGTGCTCTGGGGTGGAAATCCAGCCTGTTTTGTCCTGCGTTGTAGCCTGTCCCCATCTAGGTATGTGCGTGTGGCATCACTGGTGGATACCGGCGGGGATGGAAGGCAGCCGTGCTTTGTATTTAGAATCTGTTTCACGCCAGGGTTGCAAAATATCCCCCCACCCCCCTTCAAAAGAATCAGCAGCCGTTTTCTTTCTCTGCCCCACCCTCGCTGGGCCTGCGCTGAGTGATGGCGAAAGAGCTCGTCTCAACGGGGGCCCCTCCAGCGCCAGGCAGAGACAGCTTAGCCGGGTGCTGGGGGGAAGCCCGCGGTGCGTGCGCACTACCAGCTGTGTGCTCTTTTGATTTTATTTTTTTAGTCGCTGTTCCCCAGCGTGTGGGGATACGAGTCCAGCGCCTTGCACCAGTGCTAAATTCACTTCACAAGGGGAAAAAAACAACAATGTAATTACATTTTTACTTCAGTTGCTTGGGGTTTCAGCAGAGATGGCAATAATTCTGTCGCTCCCCTTCTTCCAACCACTTCCCCGTCTTTCTCTGTTATCGGTTATCACCTGGAAATTTGCCCAGGAACTTGACAGTGCAAACACTTTGGGAGCCCAGGAACTGGAAGGGGTTATCTGTCTGGCTTGGCAGAATCTGTTCAATGTCTAAAGTGTTGGAGACGGGGCGGGGGCTCCGCCATCTGCATGGATGCTTTGGATCTTTCTGTCTTATAGGCTTTGTCTGCGGCTGAGCGTAAACCTTGCTTCAGACTTAAGGAGTCAGTGGTTTGGGTCTTGCCTGTCCCAGTCAGTGCTGTGCTGGGGGAGAGTTGCTGCTTTTTCGACTGTTTAATTTAACTGCCTTAATTCACGCCTGTGATTAATGGGCTTCTGTGGCTTCCTCTACCCGGGGAGCTATCGATAAAGATGTAATTGGAGGGATAACTGACTTCAGCTGAGAAATCATGCAAGGGCCTTAGTCCTCCTCACCTTGCCTTTTGCGGTGCTGGCTATTCGCACAGTCCATGTGGCACCTGCAGCTGGCTGGGAGTGAGTTTGGTCATGTCTTGCAAAAGAAAGTCTGAGCAAAAATATCATCTGAGAGGAAGGATGGGTTTGTGGTGAAGGCTCTGGCCTGGAACTTGAGAGATCTGGAGTGAACTCCCACCTCTGCCATAGACTCACTGTGTGACCTTAGGCAAGTCAATTAATCTCTCTGAGTCTCAGTTCCCCACTTGTAAAATAGGGGATAATAAACCTTCCTTTCTGTCTTATCTATTTAGATTGTAAACTGTTTGGAGCAGGGTGTGTGTAGGGGTGTATGTGTGTGAGCGGAAAGTAGGTCAGTACCATTATCCCTATTTTACAGCGGTCTTACTCAGCAGTCCCAGTTCATTTTGCTTGTCTGACAGGTGAATTTAGAAAGAGGTGAGTGGCTTGCTGGCCCCCCTCTCCTATTCTATCTAGGTTCTTATACTGCGCTTCTCACCACCCTTGTCTGAGTGCCTTTGAACAGTGGGCCACACATCTGTCCTGGGTTATTTGGTCTCTCATCCTCTCCCAAAAGAAGCAGGTGCAGAGAAGTGTCTTGTGTTTGATGGGTTGTGGGTTTCAATATAGCTGTTGCTCTGTGGTTGTGTTAGAGAAGGCAGCTCAAAGAAATGCACCGCACACTTGGAGTGGAAGGTGGGGAGGTTTGGGATGGTCCTTCGCTCCTGGGGGAGTCCATTGCACAGCCTCAGACCGACCTTGGAGAAAGCCCTGTCTCCCATGCAGTTGAGTTTTACACTTAGGCCAGGTCTGCACTACAGACCTAGATGTCATTCTCCTGACCTAACCCCTTTGTTGGCAGAGCACTGCCGACAGGAGCCCGCTGCCGCCTCTCGGGGAGGTGGATTAACTACACCAATGGGCCACGTAGGAGTGTCTTCACAAACACAGTGCTGTACGTAAATACAAGCCCTTACTGTTGAGCGTTCCGGCGTGCCAGAGGAACGTAGCTGCTGACCACGGTCTTCCTCCCGGAGCTTTAGGCAATCAGTATTGGCAAATGTAAGTGACGAAAGGCAATTCATGAGCAAGCTGGATAGCAGGGCTACCTCTGGGGTTCTGGGGAGATCACCCCCCCAAAGAGCTGAATTCCAGATTGTGATTCCCTGAGTGAACCCCAGCGTTGCTCAGATCTGGGTAATGTAACAGCTCTGGTCCGCTATCTCTAAACTATTGGCTCCTGTTAAATGAGCGTGGAAGGCCACGTTTGAGCTGGTAAGGCTTCCCTATTCCTCTTTTTCTATGTTCCCGTTCAGGTCTGCCTGCTCATGCCTGCGTAGAGGCTGGCTTGCCTTGTGATGGTTTGTAGCTGTGGCTTCAGATGGAATTTCCTCGCTTTAGCCTGCCTTCAAGGGGAAGGCTCTGTTTGAATGCTGTGATCACGGGACGCGCAAGCTCTAATGCTGGGGCAGGACCTCCCAATGCTGGAGTCCATCCTCATATATACGTGAAAGGGCCGGTCCTGTGGCGGTTCATGTAACTGGAGTGCGCAGTGGTGTTCATGTCACAGCTGAGGATTTCTCATGAGTGGCTCCTGGAGATGGCATGCTGTGGTGCCTACACGGGGCTGGCGTCTTCCTGCTGCACCCGCTGGGAGAGGGCAAATGGACTTCCAGAAAGCAGGAAAGCACCTGTCTGATTGGCTGGTCTCCTCCTGGCAAGTCCCACAGTGACTGAGCTTGGGCATCCTGGGGTCTCGTTGCAGCCGGAGATGGGATGAGAACAGAGTAACCAGGTGCCCCAGCAAATGATCCTAAACCGGGTCCTTTGTCCTGTGTTCCATGTTCTCCACCTCCCTGCTGTAAGCTCCTCATGCTGGGCTGAGCTGGGAAGACCAACGGTGGGTTTGCTGGGCCCTAAGATGGTGGGTGATCTCCCAGCTGAATTGTTGCATGTGCTTGGGTAGGCAGCAGGGTCAGCACTCCACGAATTCACACCCAGATGCTCCAGACCCTGCAACGGAGCTTGGGGAAGTTCCTTGCTGCTGCCCAGCGCTGCTGCAGCTGGGACCCAAAGCTTCTCTCAAAGGCAGGGGTAGAGCTGCAGCACCAGGGTCACGGGAAGGCTGAGAAGTGGCCCCCGCCTCTGGCAAGTGAGCCCCGCCGGCTTCCACAGCCTCCCTGTTCCCCCGCTCTCCAACCCCATCTCCAAGCCAACATTCGGAGTGGTGCCCTGGGCTGCTTTCTCAAGGGGCCTGGCTGGTTCCAGACAAACAGCTCTGCCCTTTCTTCAGCGCTTGCCTGAGGGGGCAAGGGAGGGGAAATTCAGTCGTACCAGGAGGGAAAGCTGGAAAAACACCACTTAAACGAAACCCCGTAAACTCTTCAGTCTCTTCCCCATCGTGCGCCCGGCCACCTTCCGCTGCTGATCCCATCCTCTGCCTCTTGGCCCCTGCAGAATGAATTCGTAGCCCCGGCTGCCTGGAGGGGCTCAGCTAGATCCAGGGAGTTTAGATGCACCACATCCCTCCTCTTCTTCCTCTGCCCACCAATCATTTCTCCACCCCGCGCGCGCGCGCGCGCTCTCTCTCTCTCTCTCTCTCTCTCTCTCTCACACACACACACACACACACACACACACACACACACACACACACACACACACACACACACACACACACACACACACACACACACAGCGTGGAGTCTAGAGCTGGGCTAACTCTCCGCAGCTTGAGTGGGGAAATTGATCCACTGCAGCCGTAATCCATCTAACTAAGGCCTGAGGCCCCTGTGTCCACCTCCATCAATTCTTCACCTAACAAATTCACCCAGACAGTGAGACTTTGATGCTAAGCCCCACTGAGGCTCCTTCCAGGCCCTGAATGGCTGCCATGACCTCTCGTCTCCATGCCGGAGACGGGGAGGTAAGAAAAGCTTCAGGGCAAATCGCATTTGACCCCGAGCCATTGGCACCACATGGGCCTCTTAAACTATTTAGAGACCATCTTGCCTGATTGTGTTGTCAAGCCTCTTGTCACAAACACAATTGCGGCTAAGTAAATCCTCCTTGACGGAGGCCTTGTGCATGTAAACAGGATCTCCAGCTCTGCAGCGGGGAGCAGAGGGAGTCTCGTTTTCCCCCTTCCTGAACTCCCAGCCCTCCCTTATGGGGGAATCATTGCTGTGGCAGCCAGCTGTCATGTCAAACCAAGATGAGGCTGCTGGTGGGGAATCGTCTTGCAGGGTACCAAGATCCTTCATGCCAATAGCTTTGGGTTTAAGCACTGGGGGAAGGGAGAGGCCTACAAAATCCAGTGTCTGCCTAAAATTCTTTGACGGACTAGAACGTGGAGGTCTCCCCAGAGGGAGAGTCAGTTGCTGTGCACAGGGGCTGGGTGTTTTGCTTTGCATGGCATCTCTGCGCAGGCGGTGGGTGTATATTCTGAAGGCTTTTGGGAAAGCTGGGGGTAATTTTCCCAAGATGTTGGAGAAAGCCTGTAATGGTTTCAGGCTCTGACCAGGGGCTGTGCGGGGTGCTCAGGTAGTAGCTAATGAACCAAACTTCTGCCAGTCCGTTAATAGCCTACTAACCTAGAGGATCGTTAAAACACCATCATTTTGGATTCTCACGGTTTGTGACCTCGCCAGAACTCCTCTGGGTGGCTCCCTCTCTTTTACTCTGCAGCAGCCCTGTAATTAACACACAGCCAGGCCCTTGCTATGGTCCTTACAGTGCTCATGGCAGAGCTTGTTGTCCTTCCTTTCCTTCTGGGAAAGTTGAAGAGCCGCCTGTCCGAGGGCTGCTAGGTGGTGTGCGGAGAAGTCAGGAGAATTGGAGCATGGCAGGAATTTTGTCACACATCACATCACAAAAAATGGCCCTTTCAGTTTGTTAAATTTTTATACTGGGTTCTTCAGCAACTTTATCCCCACTCCCTGCCAGCTGCTCCCTTTAATTACATACAGCCTTGCAGCTCCCTAAGACTTTATTAAAATATAGACGGAAGTATTGACCTACTGATCTGTTTTCATTGCACTTCTGTGCCACGGCTCAGGGCTTGATCTTGAGAGGAAGGGGGAGCTCGCAGCTCCCTCCAAAGTCGATCAGACACTTGTGTTGTTACACTTGCTTGGTGACCCAAGACCATTTGTGTTCCCATGGCAGGGTCTGGCTGCTTCCCAGCTTACTGGATCCTGCACCGCAGTTACAGTGGTAAACGTACAGCGTTCTGCTGATTTCTAATCATGAATAATTCCCATGGCAATAGGCTGAAATCATAGGAGACAAAATCAGAGCTCTGCTTGTAGAAAAGGGGGGTGGAAGGAGAGGGAAGAGAGCTCTTGTTCTAAGCATAAATACCTGAAATGTGAAAGGGAATACAGAAAACCTAACAACTGCTCTTTGTACCAATGTGGTTCGGGAGGAAGAATGTATGATTTCCCTCAGTATGCCACGGCTTCTCTTCCTCAATAACACCCGAGAAGGAGATGACAGAATGAACCCCACTGGAAGGTCACTGATGAAGTCAGCAATCCCATGGCAGTGGTCTGTTGGGTGGTACCAACTATACCATGCCATCCTGGGCTTCTACCTGTTCCTGTCAGCCAGTGGCTAGAGGGTGAGGAAGAATGGCCTAGTGGTTAGTGTGTTAGCCTGGGATTCAAGAGACTTGAGTTCAATTCCTAGCTCTGCCACAAACTCTCTGCATGACTGTGGGCATGTCACTTAGCCTCTTTGTGCCTCAGTTCCCTGTGTGGAAAAGGGGGAGATTAGTACTTCCCTACTGCACCAGGGCATCATGAGGATAAATGCATTAAAGACCGGGGTGGTCAGATACTGTTATAAGGACCTAAGAAAGGTAGAAAACTCCCATGGGAGCAGAATGGGACCTTTCAGAAGGATGTGAAACCAATCCACTGCCAGGCTATAGAAATCATACAGGGTGGCTGTGGAAGGATCCTGTTCAGGACTGGCAAAGCTGCTTGTTACTTGGATAACTTTCCATTATCTCTGCTTGTGGCTTTCCTGGTGTGGACCCACTGCGGGTGAAGATCCGAGGCGCCTAGAACGTGGCTGGCCCCCTGCCAGAGGCAGGCAGGGCACGCTCTGTCAGCAGCAGACACTCGGGGCTCCTTGCTTCTTCCTGGAATGGGAACGTGCCCGTTACTTGTTCTGGGATGTTGGCTCTGCTGTGCACCCCAGGAGCTCTGCCGTGGCAGAGCACGCTTCAGCTCAGCCAGTTCGCACTGGTTCAGGGTTGCTCTGGAGAGAGAATAGATGCTAAACATAGCTCATCTTACTGCTCAGCTTTTGGAAAGTAGCGGTGGTTATTAGACACCACTTTTGATCTCTTGAGAGTATTTTTTTCCCCTCTCCATTTGCAGTGAAGTTTTAGCTTTCTCTTGAGGATCAATTTATGCACTTTCATGTTGCAAGGTTTAACTATCCAGGGAAAAGGGGAAGATGGGAAAACTGTCAAGCTTGTATTGCCTTGTCTTGTCTGATCCTGGAACCTCACTCGGGCAGTATCAACGCAGCCACCCACCCCTCCTTCGAAACCCTCCCCTCATCCCAGCTCCACCATCTGGCTGGTTGTCCTGCTGGCCACATAGTCATGGGGAATTGTGTCCAGAAAGCTATCATCAGAGAAATTGGGTGCTCTCTCCCCGATGTGTGCTCCTAGCCTCTGCTGAGCAGGGAGCATGCTGGAATCCTCCTCTCAATTCCTTATAGGGCTGACCTGTTGTGTTACGACAAACCATCAGCTCAGCCCTGGAACGAACTTGGCTTGGTTTTTATGTGAGGTTTTTCTGCTGCCTTAATTTTGTGCCTGGCACTGGCTTTTATCCTGTGGAGGCTAAGGAGACTCTATGGGTTCTGAATAAGCTTCCTTGCAGCTTTGTACCTGACTCTGATGACCAAGTGGCTACTTCATCCTGTAGCCGTGTGATTCAGTGTAGGACCCGTGGCTACTTCCCCAAAGCTCTTGTAAATTACACGTGTATGATTTGAGTCTGGGCCTTCATTACAGATTTCAGCATCCCAGGGTCTTCGAGGGAGCAACAAGTCCAGCCACTGGTCTTCCTGCATAAGAACAACCATATTGGCCTCTCTGCTGGAAACAGCTGTACAGATCCTAACAGCATTCATCACCCCTTTACAGTGCTGCAGGTGCCGGTGGCACATGCCGAACGCAGTTCAGAAGCCGACCCTGCTGCACTGAATCTGGACAGGCCCCCGTACAAATGAGGCTCGAGCGGGGGAGCAGTGGGAGGAGTGGAGCGTGGTGGTGGGAGGAGTGGAGAGGTCTGAAGCTGAGGGAAGAGGGTTGGTGCCTGGGAGGAATGATGCTTCTCCCAGCATGGAGGGGACGGGCCAATGGGGAGGTGCATGGGAAAACTTTACCTGTGCTGAGAGCAGGGCCCTATTGCGCTAGGCTCTGTACAGATGCATAGAGAGAGACAGTCCCTGCCCTAAAGAGCTCAAGGTCCAACAGATGAGCCGGACACAGCGAGGGAGGGAAAGCAGAGGTGTGGATAGGGGAAGTGACTTGCCGAAGTCACCCACCAGGTCGCTGGTGGAGGCAGGAATTGAACCTAGTTCTCCTGACTCCAATTCCCCATCCGGCAGGCCCCCCTGCCTCCAGCTGGCCCTTGGCCTCCCCAGTAGGGGGCACGGCTGCACGCCATGTCCTGTGAGCAGTTGCTGCCGACTCGAGACAGTTTGGCTCTCACCATTGGATTGAGAAAACAGCCTGCAGGGTGCCAGAGTCTGGACCTGGCACTTCAGTCACTGATTCCAGTCCCTCCGCCCCAGGCTTGTCTCTCTGGCCCCTCCAGAGCCACTTTTTCCCTCAGGCCATTCTCCCCCCACCCCTTGCCGTTCACCAGCAGTGACCGCGGTGTTCCCACAGACACTCCAGAACCGTCTCTGATCTCCATGACACAGTGAGCGACTCGTCGTTTTTGTGACAGGTCAAATGCTGGCCAGGAAGAGGAGGCTCTGTGGTGCACAGCTGTCACCCCGTCGGACTGTAGGTTTCCTGAGTGCCCCTTGCCAGACTAAAGATTTCCCTTTGCTGTGGGGCAGGCTGCTGCAGTGAACTAGTGCATTAAATACACGCCCCCACTGAGGAACTGGCATTGGACCTGCAGTGGGTCACGGTTGAGAGCCCCTAGCCGCCTTACCCAGTGAAACTGGTAGCCTCCCTGTAGAGGAGCAGAAGAAGGCTGTAGGTCAGAGGTTGCAGGGTATCGGCAGAGCTTTGTGGGCAGCCCAGCACCAGCAGAGCCAGAGTGCTGGAGCTCTTCAATGAGGCAGAGCTACTCCCTTCTGGCTCTGCACATCACCTCGTCTTCTGTGTCTGCCCGAAAGTCTCTTGTTTCTTAGACAGGACCGAGCCCTAAACTGGTACTAATCATGAAAGACTGGGCAAGGCTTCTGCCTATTCCACGCCTGTTGGGCTCTCCCCTTTCCCCCCGAGCGAGCCTCTTCTGTCTGTAATGTTCATGGCAAAGCCCTCAGTACATTATGGATTGCAAGCAGAACTTTGATGGTGGATCCAGCTCACAGCAGCCATTGCTATCGGTCGGGCCGATGCATATTTGAGTGCGATCATGGGTAATTAGGGCCGGCACCTCCGCTCTGGTCAGTGTAGCCTTAAGGTGCCATTGCCATGTTTAATATTTAATATGAGCAGCAGACAAAGAAACCTGAGTCACCAAAAATGCCAATGTGGAAGGATCTGGCCCAAAGCCGAAGGCTACCCCTACCGTACCCTGTGGGGGGGGCTTGCCAAAGGCTGAGCGCTGATGCCATGCAGTCTGGGCAAGGCTAGTGAGAGGCAGGGTTCAGCTTTGGTCTGGTGGGTTTGTCAGACCGCAGAATTGAAGACCAGTTTTGAGTCTGGAACATTCACTAGTAATACGTAGCGCACACGTAGCACCTTCCATCTGTCAATCCCGATCCCTTTACAAAGGAGGTCAGTGTCAGTCTTCTTGCCTTCTGTCCAGAATCCTCTCTCTGGCTAATTTTGCAAAGTGTGGATTCAATAGCAGAGAACAGGTTAAAATGACTCTTAATTTCTTTCTTGTCCTCCTCTCTCCAGCTTGCTATATACACTACTTTCCTTTCCATTTGACTGTATCCTTCGCGTGTCGAGCTGTTTCTTCTGGTTTCACGGCTGAATGTTTCTTCGGGGCAGATTCTGTTCGTGACCATGTTTATTTCTAGTGAGGGTGATGGCCTGGAGCTTGTTAGAGAGAGAGGCCTTGATGCCAAACCCAGGGTGGAATGCACCTCTGACCTGCATCCATCCCTGAAACGGCTGATTAATTCTGTGGATGATTCAGCCAGCCTGCTCAGAGCTGTTCTCACCATGGGACTTGTGACAAATTAATGAGAGAGACTCCAGGTCGGTGTTTGATTTGCAAGAGTGACTTTGATGTTTCGAATAACGAGAACATGAAGTTTAAGCCCCGCCCACCCCAAGCTTTGCTCTACCCCATGGCTCCAGCACGCACTGCAGCTTGCCACCATTCTGCTGCCTGCCTGTCGATGGCTTCAGCTTTACTTCTGCCCCCCGGATAAACTCTCCCCCCCCACACACACACTGCCTGCTTGATTAGTGAAACATGTGTAACCCGCCTTTCCTTCCACTCCTCCTCCTGCTGCTTAGTGTGGACACAGGTGGCAGGACAATGCCGGTTGCAGCAGGGAGGGACTGGACTGGTTTGAAACATGTTCAAAGCTGGAGCGCTGAATGGGCCGGGCTTCTGTTTTTAGCGTCCATTACAAAAGTGGCATCTTGTGCACATAAAGCGCTTCTGCAGCAGCAGGGCAATGGCAAGCTGGGGCTGTAATTGGTGGGAGCACGGCAATTGTGCCCCGTTGCCGGGTGTGTGTGTTTGTGTACTCGTTTACCACTATATAAAGAGTGGTGAATTACCAGGCTGCCTGGAAGGGAGGAAGTGCATGGTTTCCCAGGGATCCCCTGGGCTCCTGTCCTGAGCTGCTCTTGTGATCAGGTTCTTGAAGGGGTTAATTTAGTGGATTAAGTATAAGGGTTTGAAATCCCCAGGCCTTCTGGTAGTAGGAGTTAAGATCCTAGCAGCTGGGTCTGAGTCCTGCATCCTTCCCATGCAGACAGGCACATTGCCCATTACTTGGTGGGTCTTTCAGACATGACCTTAAAGTGGGGGGTCCTGCCTGCTCCATCTATTTACTAAGGCTTCTGTGGGGCTCTTTGTAACAGCCAGGGTTTGCAGCGGCATCACTAGCCAGTGTTTTCCCCTCTTCCCCCTGTTGTTCAGTAGGTTATTTGCTACCCTCCGGTTCCATTTCAGTGGGGTTGTATGCGAAAGCTAGTGAAGCACTAAGGGCAAAGAGGGACTATGGAGATAGATGGAGTACAAGGAGCCCACTCCAGCGTGGGCAAGGCTTGGACCACGTTAGCTCACGTTGTCTTTGGGCCTCCCAGTGCAGTGGAGGGGTGTGGCACGTGCCAATGCGATAACCTTGCTCCTTCTGTCATTGCCTCTATTGCAGGCGTTTGTGTATTCATGTCCCACTGTTAATTACTCTTGTCACCCCTCTCTTTCATCTGCTCCCACCATCTCTGCCTAACGAAGACTTGATCACTCCCTGCCCTGTGCTAGGATCACCAGAGCCGATGCCAGCTCTTCTGGCTAGGGAGCATGGAGATGAGCTGAGCTGGGCAGATTCCTGCAGCAAAGGATTGGGAGGTGGCAGGCACAGTGCAGACTTGCTCTGTGTCACTCTGCCAGTGCAGATCAAGCTCTAAGCAAGGAGGAATGGGCATATGTGTGTCACATACATAGAATGTCGTGTGACTATTACATGCAGCGAGGGATGGAACATATGTGTATAATAGTACCTACCTCATATATAGCGCTTTTCACTAGCAGGTCTCAAAGCACTTTACAAAAGGCGTCCAGTATCGTTATGCCCGTTTTACAGATGGGGAAACTGAGGCACAGAGAAGGAAAGGACTTGTCCTTCTGGGTGACCTTGGGCAGTAGCAGAACCAGGAATAGAACCCATGTCTCTACTCACCAGGCTGTTCATATCAGTTCACACAAATCACTGTATGACTTCCCACAAGTCCAGCATATAATACATGTAAATGACTTAGATTTCAGTCATCTTCATCTTCTCACAAGTCCGACTGTTACTCCAGTACTGGGGCCCTTGAGCAGAGAGGGCCAGTGCCAAAGGGCATAGCATTGGGGATGTTCACCACGAGCCCTCCACGGCTCACTGCCCAGGTGACCAAGTTGAAATCTGAGCCCCGCTCTCTGGAGCGGATGAGCCTTGTGGTTCGAGCCTTGTGGTTCCAGCCATGTGCACACAGGAGAGCAGGAATCTGTGTGTTACCTACACATCTAGGTGCCTGGCTTAGCGTGTTTACATAGGGTGGCTTCCAGCTGTTCTCCTGATGGTGTGAAAGTGGCAGATTCCTTCTCCCTCACCAAACAATCCACTGCTGATGTAATTAATATTGATGGCAGGGAGGGTGGGCCCAAGTGGAGGAGCAAATGTGCACAGATGAGTCTCAGCTGGAGCTCCGGCCTAACTGGTCTCCATGGCAACATACACCTCAGTCTCATGCAGAATTCATGCTGGCCTTTCCCGTCCTCACACACACACACACAGTGCGGCTCCTTCCCCATCGCCTGCCCTCCCGCTCCGGGGACTTTGTTTTCCCTTTTTTGCTTTCCTCGCAAAGGAGGCACAAGAGCAGATACCTTCCACCCTGCCCCATTTAGCACCGGTCATTTCTTTACATATTCGATGGTGACACCCCAGGCCCCCGTCTCAGTGAAGATGGCTCAGGGTCTGCTCCAGAACCAGGTGCCATGGGGCATGAGGAAGGAAGGAGGTTTTATCCCTCACATGTGCCTGGCAATGCCTTCTAAGGAGGTGGGGCCAGGGGGTATCCAGAAGAGGACTGAAAAAGCTCATTGATAACTGTTCAAGGTTCAGGAAGAAACCTCTACCATGGTTAGATTGCTGCTTAATTGTCTCTTTATAGTGCTGGTCCCTGTCAGAGATAGGATAAGGGCCTGCATGAATCACTGATCTGATCCACTGGGACAGTGCCCATGTTCCTTGAAATATGGATCTAAGTCTTATTGCAGGAAGAAAATCCTCAATTTAAACTCTCTGAACTCATGCTCTAAGTAATCTATTGTAAAGCGGGGATGCTTCGCAAAGAGACGCAAAGATACCCCTCTTAGCTGGGTGGCCAGCAATACCCATTAGAGATGGAAAAGACCCATTAGACCATCTCAGCTATTTCCCTTCTCCCCTGCCCCTGCATCGTGACCAATCTAGGATTGTTCCCTTATGTGTATTCCCAAGGGCCTTGTCCTGTCTGAATTTAAATGACTTGACCAATGGAGCTTCCCAGAGGATAGTTTTCAGTCTAACAGTCAGCTAAAACCAAGCTTTCCTTAATATTCAGCCTAAATTTTCCACTGCTTAATTTCATCCTATTCCTTCCTGCTAATTCTGTCTCCTGGTATTACCCTGAACACTTCCTTTCTCTCCTTGTCATACATACCCCTTCAAACACTTACCTTCGTGCCTACCCTCTTAATGTTCATTGAGTTCAGCTCTGTGTATTTGTGTGCTATGATTTTACAATTTCTTGTGATAACAACACGGCTTTTATGGACAGTGGCCTGGTCCCTTTGAAGCCAGTGGAAAGATTCTTTTTGACTTCTGAGGGGGTTGGGTTGGGCCCCTCCAGCACTGCATTGTTGGACAGCAGTGGATGTGATGCAATGAGAGTTCAATGAAACATTCATAGAGGCGTAATCTCTGTGCCCAAAAATGTTCCATTCAAGGGGAAGTTGGCCAGTTAAATGATTAGATCTGTTTCAAAGATGCCATTTTTGCGAGCGCCCTTCTGTAGTACATTCAAGACTAGGGACTTTGAATGAATCAGAGAAACGATAACTTGCTGCAATGAAGCACTGACTCCTACACCCATCCTGGATTTCCCAAATGTTGGCTCAATTTGCTTTCAGGATATTCACCTATCCCTTCCCAGGTCCCATACTGCAACGCGGCAAGAGCAGGTTTCGACACATTGCTATAAAGGCAATGTGCCATTAATGCAGGAGTTGCTGAAGCTTGAGCTGATGAGCCAGTGTTTGCCAAGCCGCCGCTGTAACAGACTTGAGGAGGGGTGCCTGTAACACACACCAGTGGATTACTCTTGTGTAAACTCTGGTCTAGGTGGACAAATGGAGAGGCCATGCTGTAGTGAGGAAAATGCATCATGTTAGAAAATTCATTCTGTGTTGTTACACATGGCACCTCACATATCTAGGAATAAATCCTGTTTAAAGATATGCTAGCTGCTCGTGGACAGCTAAAGGGTCACCGTGGTCATTTGAAGTGCTTGTCTACAGGAGGACACTCTGAAAAATTAATCTGAATTAATTTTTTTAATGGATTAGTTAAACTGCATTAAATCCCTGTGTGAATTCAGTTCGGCTTCATTCACTTTGGAAATGAATGAAGCTAAACTGAATTAAGGCCTCTCTAACTGTCTACACAGGGGCTTGATGCAATTTAACGAATCCATTTTAAATTCACACCTTCAGATCATTCAGATTAATTTTCCTGAGTGTCCCTGTGTAGACAAGACGTACCACATTTCTAACCTTGGCAGTCCTTGCCTACACTAAGGGGAAAATTGTACTTAAGATCATGTGAGTCAGTGCAGGTGGGGCATTTTCTCACTCTAGCCAAGCCCCACGATAGGCAGCGCTCACGTGCTTTAGCCAGTGTGTCAAAGTGAGATGGGTGCATGGAGTGTGAATAACTTCTGGAGGGAGGGGAAGCTTTGCTCCTCTCAAGCACAAAGACATACTGGGCAACTGTGCTTGGCATCTGCCAGCTGTTTGGTAGCATGTGACATTGGTGAAGGTCTCAGCTGAGTTCCCAGCAGCCCCCTGCAGATGTTGAATACCCTGAACTACCCCTTGGTCTGCTACTGGTGTGTTTGTCACTGGACTGGGATGACCTCTTTCTTTCCCCAGGGCATGTTCCTTCCTGGTGGAATTCTAGCCTGCAGTTTATCCTGACAGCAGCAGCATGTCTGTGGGTTTTTTTTTTTTTTTTTAATTTCTACCACCCCCACCCCTCCAGTTCCTGTAATCGGAGACATTTTAAACCACGAATGTAGGTAAATCCCACCTCCTATTTCCCACCCATGAGTTTTAATCAAGTTTCCTACTGAGCTTTTCTGATTGTTTTCTCCGCCTGTTCGGGCCTGTTCGGAGAGGGGACAAGCGCCTCTGTGATCTGGAGCTGATCCAGGCTGCCAAATGCACATTCTGCCTTCAGCGGGGGAGAAGGTGGAATTGTCAGGATTCCCTTCTCTCTGGGTCTCGACATTCTCTCCCCCCCCCCCCCCCCGTGTAGCACCTGTCCCCGACTTTCCTCGCAAGATTAACATCCAGGAGCAGGAGGCCAAGGTTGTTCTGGTCCCCGTGAAATGGCGTGAAGCATGCTTGTGTCTACCCCCACACTCCCAGCAGGCTCTTCATGTTAATATCACACCAAGTGCAGTTTGGGTACAGCCAGCAGGATCTGCAAGGCCGTAGTGCAAGCAAAGCGAGAGGGAGCCTGCCACGTGCGTGTGCGTGTAATGAGCAATCAGTGAGGAGTCTGAGCAGATTTTCTTTTTCAGTGCAAGAAAAAGGAGCAATTTAAGCATTCAAATCCCCAAATCCTTCTCTGGCTTGATAACAATAAACATAAGCAATAATAAAAACACTTCAGCTTATTATACCGAGCCTGTTGCCTTGGGCTCTCAATGCACTTGACAACGCTAGGCTGGTATTAGTCCTTAATGCTCATATGGAGCCTTTCAGCCAGGGGTCTTCAATGGGTAGCAATTATTATCATCCCCATTTTATAAAAGGGGAAACTGAGGCACAGAGCCCCACAGCAAATCAGTGGCATAGCTGGGAACAGAAGTCAGGCCTTCTGACTCCCCTTGGTCCCCCGTTTCTCCTCCTAACCCCATTCTAATCACACACCATATTCTCTCTCCCAGCTGCCTGCTCTGAATGCTGGACACTCTGGCTTCCAGTGCCAATAGCCTCCAGAGAGGCCAAGGATTGGGTGCAGGGCCAGCCCCAGGGTTTTGGGAGAAGGGTCTGTACTCAGCCGTTCGTGCCCGGTCCCAGGCAGATTTCTTGGTAAACCCTGTAGCATATTTGAGGTTGGGGGAGTGGTTGGCAGAGAGGCTAGGGATCAGGGCGGCTGGCTCTAGCGGTGGATGGAAGGCAGAGGGAGAATCAGGATGAGGGTGTCTGTAACTGCCGGCCCGGGGGGCCCTGAGTTAATTATTTAAGTGTGTGGGACAGGGTAAGAAGGGACTGTAGTAGGAGTGGGACGTTGTTGGCGTGGCCCAGGACGGGGTGCTGTTAGAACCCCCACATATGGGGCCATGTGCCACTGCTCAGGTTACTCCTGCTGCAGTCCAGATTGAGTGGCCTGGGGAGGGCCCTGCTACTCTCCCTTAGAGAGAGAGTCCTTCCAGCTGAGGCCAAGAGGACAGGGTGGCGTGAGAGGGGCATCTTGCTCAGCTGCTGCCCGTGCTTTACCAGAAGCAGGGAGTTTAATTCTCCAAAGCCCAGTTACAGGCAACAGCAAAGCATGCCCTTCACAGCGCTGCTGGTACCGCCGGGCTGGGGCCTTTTCAACGCCTCCCACCAACCTCGTGCCACTGATCTAGTTCTCTGATTGGCGGAGCCTGAATCCTCCAGCGGTTTTAGACAGTGCCCCGTGGACATCTCTCCGGCCGTGGGTGAGCACCCAGCATCCCTGTGCCAACACCAGCAGTCGTTTCTATAGAAGAGCAACGCTACAGGAGGAAGAGCTATTTGTAAGTGTTCCCCTGGTGGGTTCGGTCCCTGCAGGGTGGAGGCCTCTGCCTGCTTGTTTTCAGCTGTTATCTGGGGCACTCTTTGCAGGGGAGAGCCTGGGCATTGGAAGCGAGGAGGTGGAGGTCCAGCCATCTGCAGACCGCGGTTCGCTTGTGCCCCTCAGAACCCGAGTAAGGAGAGGTTGGTTGCTTTAATCATGATAAAAGTGACCCACTCACTTAGCAGTGCTGACCTAGGGCTATGAGGGAAAGTACCCTGGGCCGAATTAAAACCCAGGATAGGTTGTGCCAGGCGCAGAAGGCTGTGTGAGTGCCCTTATTTCAGCGTGAGTGGTTTATTTCAGCTTGACTCCACGCCACTCCTAGACCAAAATCAGAGGGTCCACACAGCATTTTGCACTGGGTTAGCTATATCCATTTGAAACCCAGTTTCGGTCACCACTATAGCTCTCTCCTGTAGATGAGACCCATATTGGTCTGGAATGATGGAGCCGGCACCTCTCTCCTTCCCATTCCTCCATCACCTGTTTCTTTGCCCATCCAGCCATTTCCCCTCCCGCAACCCCCTTGTTTGATGTCCTTGTGGACAATCCTGGAGCCCTGCCTTTCCTGGGGGGAGTTGGTTCCATTTTCTGGGCTCCCATTGGCCTCATTGTTGCTGATTTGCTCGTGTTCCCCGGCGCCTTTGGGGACGAGGGGGGCGTGTTTCCATACGTCACTTTTGTAGCTCGCTGGCTGTGACCGACCTGTGTACGTGACGCTACTTCCTTCCAGAGGGGCCATCCTCAGGAGCCTTCTGCAAATGCTGCGGGCTGTGAGCCCCCCCCCCGCAAGGTCCGGTGGGCAGGCTGTTGTGTCATGAGGCCATCAGAGTTCATTCCTCCATCTGCTTGTCCTGGTGGGAGGGATGGTGGGGGAGGGGGAGCAGGCAGCCACCACTCCAGCTGTTGCTGGTCTGGTGCTGCAGAGACAGACTCCTGTTAAAGGATGAAAGCTGTGACCCTTCTCCCCACTCCACCAGGCAGAGAAGGGCCGAGACCTTTCCCAGCTCTGGCTGTTCCTAGGAAAGGCCGGATCACCCTGGTTCGCCCAGTCCCCCTAGCTCAGAGAATGAAAACCCCCATTGACGTTCCCTCGCACCATACCGGGGGGAGCACCCGAGCCTGGCATGGCCTAGCTCGAAGGAGGCTACAAATCCCGGCAGCTTTAGCCTTCCATTCCCCACCTCCTTCCCCTTCACTTAAACCTTCCTCCCTTTAGCAAGCACTGGCTCACCAGGGGAAGCAACGGAGAGCTCAGACCGACTCACTCACCATTGTAATGATGGCAGTTCTAACTGTAGCAGCAAATGAATTGGTACAAATCAATCCCACTGACGTCTGTCCCCCCCCCCACCTCCATCATGTGCATGTTTTTTTCCTCTCTGCTCCAGCAGAGCCAAGAACAGTTTGACAGGGAGTCGGGATAGTTCCTATAAGCTTGAGCCCTCCCTTTTGGCTTTGTGCAGCTTGCTGAAGTTTGTATTGCTAGTCCTACTCTACTTGCATCTTCCCCTCCCCTTCAGCAACCCGGGGGGCTTGGGGAAAGGTCAGCTCTCCTCTCTGGTTTTCTACCATTCACTAAGAGCTGACAAATGCACCACTGAAACCTTGTTCTTTGCAGTTCTAGGCACACACTGATTTAACTAGAACCATGATAGTCTTGAGACGCAATCCTCTCCATGCAAACACACACTGCTGTTGCACCAGCCAGCAGACTCGCTCCATGATTCAGAACATCCATGGGAGGATACCTAGTGATGGGGAATGTTATCCTCATTTTACAGATGGGGAAACCGAGGCACCCATTGGTTGTGACTCACTCAGGATCCTGCAGGGGAACAGTGACCCATAGTTCATCATGGGTGCAATTCCAGCTTTGGGGGCGATGGTGGGAGCTGTAGTTTAGACATTGCTCAGGTGTTCTGGCCATCATGTGGTCTAACCATGATGTGTAGGTGAAAGTGCAGCCTCCAAGATCTTAAGGCCCGAAGAGACCATTGCAGTCATCCAGTCTCGCCTCCTGCATAGCAGGCCAGAGATTTCATCCTATGAACCCTTGAATCTAGCCCACCTTGTGGTAAAACTAGAGCATCTCCCTTAGAAAGACATCCAATCTTGGTGTCTTGAAGCCTCTGGAGGGTTTACCACACCGCTAGAAATAGGGTTTCACTGGTTGATTACCCTCACTGTTTTTGTTTTTGTTTTGTTTTTTTAAAGCCCCTTATTTCCAGGTTGAGCTTGGCTAGGTTCAACCCCCACCCACCACAAAAAGCAGGGGCAGGTCTCTCCCACCGGTGCTAGGGGAGTATGGAGGAGTAGTTTTGCTAAGTAGATGCAGCCTGAGAGTCAGGGTTAGAACGCAGGTCTCCTGATGTCCAGTCTCTCTCTTGTGTGTGATGTTTCTGTAACTATCTCACGTATGTGGTTAGGTAGCTAGTGTGTAATTCGTTGGTTCTAAGACCAGAAGGGATCTAGTCTGACCTCCTGTCTAACTCAGGCCAGAGGACTTCCCTGAACTCATTCCTGTTTGATCTGCAGCATCTCTTTTAGATTATCATGCTAAGACTGTCTCATCGCTACGTTCTGCTTTCTCGTCTCTGCATCGTGTCCATCTGTTGTCTATAGTCATATACTTCGATTATGAGGGAAAGGACCATCTCTTTGTTCTATGTTGGCACAGTGCCCAGCACAACTGAGCCTTGGCCTGTAAGTGATGCCTATAATCACAGCACGTGGAAAGATGAGCCTGAGTATTTTTAACTGCGAATTCAGTGGAAAGATGAGCCTGAGTATTTTTAACTGCGAATTCAACTCATTCCAAACATGGGTGGGCATAAATGCTAAGAGGTTCTTGCCATCATGGGCAATCTTCCTGCTGTTTGATGTTTACTCAGACATAATCTGCTGTATTTTTTATTAGGATAGGAATCCCAGGAATATTTCTGACCACACTTGTTAGTACTTTATACCCCGATTCAGCAAAGCACCTGTGCACATGCTGAAGTCTTACTGTAGAAAATGGAACTGAAACGCGTGCTTAATGTTACAAACATGCTAAAGTGTTTTCCTGAATAGGGGCTTCGCGCCTCTTCCTTTTTTTAAAAAAAAAAAAAAATTTTTTTTCACTTTCCAAGTTTTATTCTTTTGCCTGCTGTGGTAACTTCTGCCAGGATACCTAAAATTAAAGTACAACTGACAAGAGAGCCCTTTTGGAAAGGAAAACTCCTGCTGACTTCAGTGGGAATTTCATGCTATGCAGCGCTTGTATGGCTGAGCGTCTTTGCCAGTTATAATAAATCTGGTTTGTGTTTCTCAGATCTGATGGGAGAAGAGAGGTGTTTCTTTTATTCTCTCTGGGCTTTGTGCTTGCATAATCTAGCCACATCACGACATCGGACGGGCGCTTTGTAAAATCAAATTTAAAATCATCTGCTGGAAAAAAACATGTCATTACCAATAATACCTGAGATTACTAAAAGTGAAAGAAACGTAAACATCTGATTTGCTCATTACTGTTTAGCATTGGGGAAGGGGTGTTAGTTTTTTATTTATATGTTAGTCTTTCAGTGGAGATCCAGCAAAGTCAGTTTCATACACAGAGAGGAAATTCCACATCAGGGTCAGGAGTCCTCATCTTCGACATGCTGCTCCCACCCCAAGAAAAACACCACCCACTGAGGGTTCTCAGTGATACAGCCTCAGTGCTGTAATGTCTGCAGCTTCTAAAACAACCACATTCATTGGATTATTGGTTGATTGATTTCTTTTTTCTGTTAAAGTGGAAATGTGTCTATTGGACTCAGGTGTTATGAAAGCTTGTTTTTTACAGAATTGAAGCGTTTGGTCAAAATTAAGCTGACGCTGTCCCTTTGGCGAAATAAACACACTTCCCTAGTCTTTTGTTTAAATGTCAGTATGTACCCAGAGTGTGATTGTTTAACTTTGCTCCAGGTGGAAGGAATGATTCCATAATTTCATATCCTTATGCAGCCTCATCCAAATAGCCTCCTTATTTTTTGATGCCCTTCCATTATTTTATCGGGGTTGTTTTGTATCATTTTAAAATTGAGAAATGTTTATCTACATAAATACTAGGGATCTGCCCTGTTGTAAAGAGGATCAAACTGAAAATAATAATAATAATAAAAAACCTTTTAGGAAACATTAAGAACAATAGAAATGTTTCCAGTATTTTAAATTCCAGTGCAACATTTTCTTAAGCAAAAATAAACATTTTTCCTGTAATGTTTGCATCCTGGTGCTTGACAGTGAAATTGACAGTCAAGCTGCTAGAGCAGGGGTAGGCAACCTATGGCACGCGGGCCAAAGGCGGCACGCGAGCTAATTTTCAGTGGCACTCACGCTGCCCGAGTCCTGGCCACTGGTCCGGGGGGCTCTGCATTTTAATTTAATTTTAAATGAAGCTTCTTAAACATTTTTAAAAACCTTATTTACTTTACATACAACAATAGTTTAGTTATCATAGAATCATAGATATATTATAGGCTTACAGAAAGTGACCTTCTAAAAACATTAAAATGTATTCCTGGCACGCGAAACCTTAAATTACAGTGAATAAATGAAGACTCGGCACACCACTTCTGAAAGGCTGCCGACCCCTGCTCTAGAGGCAAAAGTGAAACTGACTGGTCTAACTTCAGCCTGAAGGCTGAGACCAACACGGAAAGGAAATGCACCCTAAAATAGTGACCAGTAAATGAGGGTTGTGACTCTGTTCCTGTCAGCAGTAGTAAAAATTCCACAGGCATCCTCTAGAGCAGCACCACCTTTGTGAAGAGCACTGAGAGATACTGATGAAAAGGGCTGTGTAAAGTCCAAATATTCTTTGTTCATTCTCTGAGGAGCTCTCATCTGAGCCCATCCCTCCCCTATGTGGCTAGGAGCAGCAAGTTAAATGGAAATCATGCCTGGTCCCTAGGTCAAGAACCGGTCTGTTTCTGAGCATCACTTGTGTTTGAATAATCGAGCTGGAGTCTGAAATTATTGTCCTCAGAATATAGCATTTCCTCCCTCTCTCTCCTGCACGACAGTTCCTGGTGGTGCACATAGGCCGACAGGGATGTATCTGAGCGTTTGTTCAGCCCCAGGGAGGGGCTGAAGGAGAACTGCTCCCCAGTGCACCTCCTCACCTCCCCCCAACCCCCTTCTGAGCATGCATCTGTCAATGGCGCAGCTGCGCGGGCCCACGGCTGTAATGGGAAATCAGACAGAGCAGCAGTTATTGATTGGAGGTAGTCCTAAATTGGAATGATGGGGGTAGGGTGGGTGTGGATTAAACGCATAGGGCCCAACCTCTGCTCAGCCATTCCTTCCCCTCGCCACAATCTCCCTTTGTTCCCAGAATAAACCGCTGTGGATCTGGGCAAAGGGGCACTGCTGTCACCTCCCAGCTCACCGCTTCCCGAACCTTGCTACTGGGATCGGGGCGGGGTCTTTGTTTGATGGGAGTGATTGAGGTTGGTGATTTCTGTCTGTGCCTTGAGAGTCACCCCACAAGCCTTGATGCAGAGGTCTCTCTCTGGTATTAAATCAGCAGGGTGGGGCGTGTTCTCAGCTGATACAAAGGGGCGATTTCCCCATGTCCGACTCTCCCCACTGCGTGGGGAGGGGGGCTGGCGAGGCAAGGGAAGCGCGGAGGAAACAAGCCTAGTTCAGTTGTGCACTGCTGGCTCAGTGCCTCTGCCCTCATGCATCTTTCAGCGCCCCCCACCCCCCAATGCAGCTGTGTCCTCGCGTGCTCCTGGCAGCACAAGGGGAGCAGACGCCGTCGGGCCCTGCTATCTCGCTCTAAATTATTCACCAGGCCTCATCCCAGACATAACGGAGAGGGAGATGGGGGCAGTGGGAGCCCGGTGGCGCCTTGGTCACAGCCTGACATGGCTAGAGAAGCAGAGAGTGGGATGCAGAACACAGAGGCCTGGACGATCCCCCCTTGCGATGGGGCTCATCTACAGTGGATTGGGTTGGGGTGATCTGAGGAGAAGGCCTCAGTCTGCAAGTGCAATGAGCTCCTAAAGCCTATAGGATCCTGCTGCCCTGTCCCTGCCTCTCCAAGTGCCTGCAGGGGCTTCGGCTGTCCCTGCTGGGCTCTTCTTGGAGGGGAAATGGGGTTTGGGTACCTGCCTGCTCTAGTCCCCAGGCTGCCATCTGTAATGGGCTCTTCCGTAAGGGGAGGTGGAGGGAAGGGATGAAGTGCCCCGTCCATCCTCTTCTAGTGGCGGAGTGATCCCAGGATATGGGGCGAGATTCGGGGTGGTGCCCCTAAGATGCAATGCAGAACTGGCAGCCCTGGGGGAGGGGCACCCTGTCAGATGCCAAGCAAAGTTTGCCTTAGTCCTTTAGAGATCTGCCCCACCCCATCTGATTACCTGAAATGGGGGGAGAGGCAGAGCTGGCCCAGGTGTGGACACTTTGCACCACCCAGAAGCCTTGGT
The DNA here is from genome assembly GCF_965140295.1 of Lepidochelys olivacea. NCBI lineage: Eukaryota > Metazoa > Chordata > Testudines > Cheloniidae > Lepidochelys > Lepidochelys olivacea. The sequence goes on from NC_140428.1 coordinate 21,949,554, forward strand.
CATATTCAGAACCCAAGCTCCTTTGAGATGGGTTTGTAACTTCCTCAGCTGCAGATGGCTGGCAGTGAGTACAGTGCTATAGAACAGCATATGCTCCAGGAATCGCAAGAATGGCTCTCTGATATGGTTCCATTACTTAGCCCCCAGTGGGGAGGGCTTGGGCAGGGCCTCTGGTTTCTCTGCAGCACCCCCTCTGGTTGATCTTGGCATGGTTTTTATGGGCTCCGAGTGGGAGCCCCGGCCCATCCTCTCCTCTATCCATCAAGGAGGTTGTCATGAAGGGGTGTCTAGAGCATGTGTGGTTCTGAGGTTTCTTTAAGAGGGGGAGAAAGGAAGATAAAAGTAGGTACCAGCATGTGACACCCCCCCCTTTCCCCTCTCCTGCCCTGAGCCCCAGTGCTCCCTGACTGAGCTGGCCAGGGGGAGTCAGAGGTGCGCTCACCCCCTAAGCTCACCACGGACCAGGGTCAGTTTCTGGTCCAGGGTGTAGCTGGAATTTGCAGCTCACAATAAGGCTCTCTCCTCTGCCTCCTGTCCTTCTCTCAGCACCAGTGCTGCTGGATTTCTCTCCCAGGCTTTGTAGTTTGTGTCACTGCAACACACCAGAGCTTTGGAGAGCTGCAGCTCGAATGGGGACAGGCAGGAGTCCTGGGTCCTAGTCTGGGCGCTGCACTTTGGGAAAGATGTGGATGAATTGGAGGGAGTCCAGAGGAGAGCATCAAAAATGAGAGAAGGTTGATACAATCTGACCTATGAGGAAAGGTTAAAAAAGGGGCATGTTTAGTCTTGAGCAAAGAGGACTGGGTGGGGGGACCTGATAACAGTCTCTGAATATGTTAAGAGCTATTATAAGGAGGATGGTGATCAATTGTTCTCCATGTCCACTGAAGGTAGGACAAGAAGTAATGGGCTTAATGTGCAGCAAGGGAGATTTAGGTTAGATGTTTGGAAAAACTTTAACTCTAAGGGTGTTTGAGCGCTGGACTAGGCTCCCAAGGGAGGTTGTGGAATCCCCGTCATTGGTGGTTTTTAAGAACAGGCTGGACAAACCCTTGTCAGGGATGGTCCAAGTTTACTTGATCCTGCCTCAGTGCAGTGGGATGGACTTGACCACTTGAGGTCCCTTTCTGCCACACATTTCTGTGCTTCTATGTAGACCCTCCTCAGCAAAACCTACTGAGGTCTCCAACACCAGACGAGTTAGAGGGTGGATGTTGCAGTTGGGCATTGATCCACCCAAACTTCTCATCTCCTGCCCTCCGCTTCCATTTGTTGCCCTTCACCCTTGGGGAGGAAATCCTTTCTTCCATGGAAAGATAGGGAAATGTGCATGGCTGAGACCACCAGACTTGCCTTGCATTGGCTCAGCTCAGGCTGCGTTTTGGTGGCTGGAGAATGCGTGGTGGTGGTCCTGATGCACGTTTGTAGTCTCCCATCCACAGTCCAGGCTTGGCCTTCAGGCTAGAATCAAATGTAGCAAGAACTTGTAAATCTCTGCTCCAGTGCATCCTACATGGAGAGACCTGCCCCCTGCCCCCTGTCCTTGTAAGGGGAATGACCAGTGTGGGTGGCTGATTGTCAGCCCTGGGTCCTGCCCTGATCTCTCCGGCTATTAGCTTTATTGCTTGTACTGCAGAAGCAACTAGCAACCCTAATCCTGGACCAGGATCCCAGGGTGCTAGGTGCTGTACAAACACAGAACCAAAAATAGTCGAAGTATAAAACCAGAGAGCAGATAGACAGGCAGGCAGATGGGGGGAGAACGAGGAAACGGCAATGAGATGACACTGGTCAACGGTAGGGGCTCTGATCTCAGCAAACTGGCAGCCAAACTGTTGTGAAGTTTTTTGTAGGCGTCCTAGCCAAGGAGAGTTTGTGTTAGAAGAAATGATAATGGGTGAGTTTTGAGGCTGTTTATGGGGAACTCCACACGCAAGCGCGCGTGTGAAGGCCATGCCCACTCGTTCCTTCCGCTGCCAGTCACGCTCACCTGGGCATGAGGCCAGGGTCCAGCAGCAGACAGGCCTAAAAGATTGTATCCATTTTCATTGCTGCTTTCGTCTTCTCAGCCTGTCTCCCCCACACAAATGCCTGCTCTCAGGTTTGTGCTTTCACACTCCACTCCTACCGTCCCCGTTCCTTGGGAACCTCACTCTGTCTTTGGTACTTCTCTGGCCCCTGCTGCTGTAATGTCTGAGCGCCTCTTCACACCCCATGCGAGGGAGGGCAGTACTATTGGACCCCTTTTGCAGAGGGGGGAACTGAGGCACAGAGAGGCCAAGTGACTTGCTCACGGTAATGCAGGGAATCTGTGGCAAAATCAAGAATAGAGCAGTGGCATCCTGAGTCTCAGGCCAGTGCCCTGTCCGCTGAGCCATCCACCCTCCAGCCTGCCTCCCTGAGCTGGCATGCTGGACCATGACATGTCCATACCCCTCTGCACCAGAGCTGCCAGCTGGTGTCTCGCCTGGGTCTGAGCATCCCAGAGCACAGGCCTGGCCTACAATTGTCAGGTTCAGAGGATGCGTATGGTACATCGCCAAGGTACCATATCCTGCTCGCGGGGGGCAGCACCCCAAGGGAAGAATCGAAGTGAGGTGCCATGGGGAGACTCGAAGTTCACTGATGAGCACCCTTCTTCCCCTTTGTGGTTGCAAATTATGGGTGTGTGGGGTTACGTCCACCTTATCCTAGGGTTATCCCCGTTCAGTGCTCCAGGCTCGTACTCCATGCCCATCACCAGGGTGTCTGAGTGTGATCCCGCTCCCCCTCAGCTTGACTTGGTGACGTCAGACTCAGGCGCTCCCGTACAGGGGTGACAGGTGGTGGGAAACAGAGCTCTCCTGAGGAGTTAGCTGACATTCCACCCCTCTCCCAAACAGAATAGCACACGGCCCAGCTCCCACTGTGTCCGTGGGACAGTGCAGGGGGATGGATTGGGCCCCTATATGTTACAGGTCCAGCAGTCGTTGCCAGCAGAGCCGACCACCTCGCTCCCCATCACCCTTCATGTTCTGCCCAGTCTTCTGCAAGCAGGTAGCTAATTGAAACCTGCTCGAGGTTTGCTCTGCATCCCCGCATCCCATCTGGCGCACTGGCTTCTTCCCTTTGCCTTTCGAGAAGTCTGGTCTCCGTCAGCCCTGTCTCTGCCTCCCCTCTCCCTTCTGAGCAGCAGCTTGATTATGCACTACACAGTTACACTTCTGCTCCAAAGAACCTGCTTGAGAGGAAGAGGGGGGTGGGGCTGGATAAATCCCCACTTGTCCTGCATTTCATATTCACACGCTGTCTATCGTCTCTTGCACCCTCTAATCTTGGAGCTAAACAGACTCATCTGCATTTAAAAAAAAAAAAGAGAGAGAGAGAGAGTGAGAGCAGCAGCAAGGGAAAGAGTGAGTGAGACTATCCACAGAGCTTCATAAAAATGATAAATTGCTTTTAGATATTGGGTAGGAGAGAAAGAGAGTTCTTTTTTTATTTGACGATATTAGTCTCTTAGTGGCGCATTGTTGTTGTGCATATGAGCTCAACATCTCAAAGCAGTCAAAGCCAAGCGGCCGGGAATTGAAGTGTAAATGAGCCACTGCCAGGCTTTTTATTTTGCCTTTTATGGTTTTTCTCTCTCTAGTATGTAGGTCAGTCTCCATATTTAACGTATATCGTGTGTGTGTGTGTCTGGGGTGGACGCGTGTGTAGTGAGTGCAGTGTGTCTGGGTCGGGAGAGCCATTTATACTGTGGGGGTATGTGTGTGTAATACATGTAGGCTTGGAAGGTGTAGACTTTTATCGCTAAATATCTGTACATGTCGCTGTACACACGCAGACCGACAAAAAATTGTTTCCGTCAGTAATGATCAGAATTTCAGCTCGGCAAAGTAAGAAAATGCTGCTTGAGAACTTATGGGCGTTTGAAATAAGGATATTAACGTTGTCTATTTTGACATGCGATGTTAACGATCTGTGTTTTAGTGGTGACAATGCTTTAACCCTCTGGAATCTCAGTGTCTACTGGCATTAACTTATTATTTCTGCCCCCCACTGTCCAACATCCCACCCCCCCATAATTTCCCATAAGTGCGGAAATTTAAATAGATAAAAATCTTTAAAATGCTTTAAAAATACCCGCTGAAATTATTTTTTAAAAATATGAATTCTGCCGAGCCTAAGTGTGGGCAGGATGTGTGTCTGTGTGTCTGGAATGTAAATGTAGTGGGTGTGTGCACGTATGTGATAGATCAGCTGTTCTCAAACTGTGGGTCGGGACTTCAGCCCAATTGTGGCTTCAGCCCTGGGTGGCTGGGCTCAGGTTACAGGCCCCCTGTCTGGGGCTGAAGCCCTTGGGCTTCGGCTTTGGCCCACCCGCCAGGGCGATGGGACTCGGGCAGGTTTAGACTTAGGTCCCCCATCCTGGGGTCGTGTAGTAATTTTTGTTGTCAGAAGGGGGTCCTGGTTCAATGAAGTGTGAGAACCCCTGCGATAGATATATGTGGTGGATAGTACAGGCCGTGGATTTGTGTGCAGTACGATGGTATATGTGGGGTGTGCTCCGTGTGAGCATGCGTGCATAGTATGTGCAGTGAAAGGGTGTGCTCTGGATATGTGTGCACAATGGCTGTGTATGTGGAGGGTATTGTTCTGCACGAGTCCGTGACATTTCCGGGAGTGGTCCGAGTGCTCTCTCATCTCGTCCCACCGCTGCGATTGTGCTTTGCTCACAAATCCTACCTGCACATGGCTGAGTTTGCATCTACCTGTCCCCCTCCCTCTGCCAACTTAAAAATTACCTTTCCTGTTACATTAGCAATTCAGGTGCCGATCTGGTCTGTGCTGGCTGTTCTGATTACGGTGTGTGATAAAGAGATTTGTGCATCTCCTATTAGAAAGCGCTCAGCCATGTGATCCTGGTAGATTTGCATAAATTGCAAAGTATAAAGATAGTGTGTTTGCGTGTGTGTGTTTTCTACCCCCACACTGAATAGAGTTACAAGGCGAGGACATTTTTCTTTTCTTTTGCTCTCAGGTTTTTATTTTAATAGCCTTCCTCTCTTGTTTGAACAGGTGTCAGTAAATGCTGTTGGTGAGGAGGGCTCGGGAAAGCTTGATCCCAGATATCCTGTCAGAAGGGGTGTGGTCATTATGAATACTTTAGGGATGGGGATCAGGGGCAGTTCATCTGTCTACCTCCTTTGGTGGGGTCAAGAATCTCTCCATGACCTGGTTCATTTCACCCGCCCTGTCCTCATGGCCACTTGTTGTCTCATTGTTTGTATCACAGCAGGGGCTAGAGGCCCCAGTCCAGATCAAGCCCTGTTGTGGTAGGTGACATAGTGCACAGAGTAAGTGAGAGTCTCTCCCCTCAAGAGTTTATGGTTTAAACAGACAAGACAAGACAAAAGATGGGAGAGGGAGAGAGGCCCCGGGAAGAGAAGCGATTTGCCCAAGGTCACACCACTGAGCAGTGGCAGAGCAGGAATGGGACCCAGCTCTCCGAACGCTCCGTCCCTTTCCTCTAGACCAGGCTGCCTCCTGGCTGACTGAGTTTGCTTTCACTCAGTACCCCCCTGCTCCTCCCGCCGGCTCTCTCTGAGGCTGGTGTCCCTGTGTGGGATGGAGGGCAGAGGGCGCCATGACTGTTGCTTTCCTGTGACGCTATCTAGGGCAAAACCTGCCTTAAGTGACTCTCAAGGCACCTTTCATAGGCGCCAACTCTGTGGGTGCTCTGGGACTGGAGCACCCACAGGGAAAAAATCGTGGTTGCTGAGCACCCACTGGCAGCTCCCCATCAGCTCCCTTCTCCATGCTTGGGGGAGGGGGCGGAATGGGGCGGGAGGAGGCAGGGCAGGGGTGGGGAGAGGTGGGGTGTGGATGGGGCTGTGGAGGAAGGGGTGGAGTGGGGGCAAGACCTGGGCCGAAGCCGGGGGTCGAGCACCCCTCTGGCACATTGGAGAGTCGGCGCCCGTGGCTCCTTTGCAGAGACCGGCATCCCAAGGAGAGTGCAGGAGACTTGCCCTCTGCATGTCCGGGGGACTCTGCGGAGCAGGTGGTAGGCAAGAGGTCTCCATGCAGGGTGGGACCTTGGTGTGCCGCTTTCGCCATACTTAAGCTGGTGCCAACATGGCAGGTCACGCTCCTCTTCGCCACCAGCCGCCACATCTCGCTGCCCTGGAGCCCTGCACGGCTCGCCAGCATGGTGGAGCCCCTTTGGGAGCAGGTATCTGGGAGCGGGATGAGACAATCAGCCCTAAACCCAGACAGCCCTACGGATGTGCCCAGTGGCGCGTTGACCAGCCGTGCCCTTTCGCCCGCTGCCCAACACGGGTGTGGGAAGGGAACTGCGGCCGGCTGAGACAGGTCATGCAAGCACAGAGGGGCGAGCGGAGAGCGGGGGGCCAGACGCAGAGGTGGGAGCGATCTTGGACCCTGGCGTTATGGGGATGTGCAGCGTCTGGGCTGCTCCGGCTGCGTGTGTGAGGAAGAAGCTGTGAGAGTGGAAAGCCCGCTCCCTTTGGGGCCCCGTTTGGCAGGGGGTGTTCCTGAACTTGGACCTGATCCAAAGCCCATGGAAAGACCTCCCTTGGCATCAGCTCCTTGGAAGATTGTCGGAGCCGCTGAGAGGAAGCTGCTCAGGCAGATCTGCAGGGAAAGGCCCCAAGGCGGGCGGGGGGGGGGGGGGGTGTCTCCCACACAGGGGAAACGTTGCAGTGCCGAGGCAGGGGATCTGATTGTGAATATCGCGGCGTGATCCTGCTCCCATCCTGGTCTGTGGCGACGGTCCCACCAGGGCAGGATCTGGCCCATACCGGCGCACTTTGGGCATTGTGTAAATAACAACGCTTGCGACTGCTTTGTTCTTCCAGCCGCCTCGCTGGCTGCTGCATGTCCCCCTGCAGCTTGTCTTGTCTTGGTCTCTTGAGTGCAAGCTCCTGGGGACTGTCTTTATCCCTGGGTTTTGTGTTCAGTTTGCTGAGCCCAGGAGTGCTGAACAGATAAAATAATGAGCAGAGATTCGCAAAGAGAATAACTACACCATCCTGCATTCCGTATGGCAGATGGCGATTATCATCACAGGGGAAACTGAGGCACACAGTTTGCTCAAACTTATACAGTGAGGCTGTGGCAGTCAGGAACAGCACACAGGAGTGTGGACTCTCAGTCCTTCCTCGTTCCTATTAGATAAACTCCCTCCTACACTCTGGTATAGAACCCAGGAATCCGGGCTGCTGTGACTGTTAGACCTTCGCTCCCCTTATTTTGTGTCTCTGGATAAGCAGTCTAGGCTGACCTGGCCTCTTTCTGTCTCTCTCCCCTGCAGTGTGCCGAGGAATGCTGTGCGGATTCGGAGCCATATGCGAGAGGAGCACCACCAACTCCTCCCAGGCCTCCTGTGTCTGCAAGAAGACAACCTGCCCAGTGGTGGTGGCCCCTGTGTGTGGCTCGGACTATTCCACCTACAGCAACGAGTGCGAGCTGGAGAAAGCCCAGTGCAACCAGCAGAGGCGGATCAAAGTCATCAGCAAGGGGGCATGCGGTGAGTTGAGCCAAGGACACGCATGAGCCCCGGCAAGGCAAGATGGGCATCCATGTACCAGCCTCTTCCTGACGCTCTGGCATCAGCGACATTCTTAAAGGGAGGCAGCCGTTTGCATTCTGTAGCTTGGAGAGGGTGGGGGCTGTGAACGGTCACCACAAGTCCTCAAACGCTGTCAAAGCATTGTAGGGTGCCAGGGAGGATGGAGAAGGAGAGAGACTCCCAAGACTGGAAGCAGGGTATCCAAGGAAAAGGATTTGGTGCCAGCACCATCCCTGGCATACAGACTGCGATCCAGAATGTAGAATCCTTTGTCCACCACCGGGGCAGGATGCAGACACTCTTGAATGGCGCACGGCGACTCTCCGAAACAGCCTAGGTTAAGGTGGCTCCCTTGTGCCATGGAGTAGGTAGAGAACATCTGGGAGGAAGAAGGCAATAACCTGGCCAGGGCACCAGGGTTAACATGCCCCTGGGCTTGTGAAAAGGAGCTGTGGTTTCTTTAAAGATCACAAGCGGATAAGCTGTAGGTTTTACATCTTGTTCCAAAGATGCTACCTCCAGCAGCACAGCACCCCCAAATGCCACTCTGAGGTATCAGGCCTGAGGGCAGGGGGCCATTCAGGGTATGGCTACACTGCAAACAAAACCCGGTGTCTCGGAGCCAGGTCAGCTGACTCCGGCTCGCGGGGCTCCGGCTGCAGAGCTAAAAACAGCAGTGTAGATGTTCTCGCTCAGGCTCTGAAACCCAGTGAGTGGGGAGAGTCCGGGACCCCAGGGTCAAGCCCGAGCCTGACCGTCTACGCTGCTATTTTTGACCCATAGCACGAGCCTCATGAGCCTGAGTCAGCTGATCCAGACCCCATAGCTCGCAGTGTAGATGGCTCCTTAGTGATTCGCTAACCCCCACTACCTGACCACTCAGCCTGAGGCTGGCTTTACTAATGCCTCTTCCACTTCCCCTCGGTGCCGGTGTCCCTCGGTGCTAGGGGGAAGATGCCCCACCAGCTTTTGTCATCCCATAAAGCATGAGAGCCTCCACCAAGCAGTGAAAGTGAAGAAAATCTCTTTCAGCCCTGCCTGTAACACTCCTCACCCATAGGGCTCTAAGCCCTTTCAAACATCATTATCTTCATTTAGCAAACAGGCAAACTGAGGCACAGGGAGGTGAAGTAACTTGGCCAGGGTCATGCAGCTGCTCAGTGGCAGAACCAGGAACAAAACTCATCTAAGGCCAGGATTCTAACCACTAGGCAACACTGCCCCCAGAAGCAAGAACTGTTCACCTGCTCCGGAGAGCCAATGTGACAGATTAGCCCCCACACACATCTAAGTGAGCCCCTTCCTCGGGGATGGAGATTTTTCCAGGAGGCCAGGTGCATGAGGCTAATAAAGGCCCTTCCCTGGGCTGGCATGCACCAGCTGCGAACGAGGAGCTGTGTAAATGAGCCCCTCGTCTCCTCATCTCAGAGTAAATTAACTTGACCTTTCCCGAGCGCGGCTCTCTGGCTCACAATAAATCTGCACCCAGCATTCCTGCCGGGGCCCGCATCAGAAGCGAGAGTGCGCCGAGTGATTTATTTAAAATAATAATCATAAAAAAAGTGACAAATTAAAAGAAAAAAAGAAAAAAGCTGACAAATAAATTTGGGCCCATCCCTGTCAGCGAGGAAATTGCTCCTTGAGCTCTTCCTCCAATTACATTGTGCTGGCGGTACCTTGAGGATCCCTGTTTTGCTTGTTTGCTGGAGCTAGAGTCTCCCAGAGCTTGGGCTTCGAATAGAGATCGCAGTGCGGGGAGCTAGGGGAATTGGGAGTGGGAGGCTGGGAAATAGAGATTTGTCTGAAGCGTCAGCTGGCTGGGCGAGGGCTTCCCCTTCTTTGTCTCCCCTGGATTTAGGGACTGAGTCTGCAAACAGCTGAGCACCCTCCGCTCCTGTTGATTTCAGGAACGGATGTGCAGCATCTTGCAACATCAGGCCTGTAGGGCCTGATCCCAAGTCCAGCTGAAGCCAATGGCGAGACGTTGGTTGACGTTGGTCGGTTTTGGAGCAGTCCCCGCAGGCTCGATCCAGGGAGAGGCTGCACAGTCTGGCCTGGATCCAGCCAAGCCCTGAGGCAAATGCTTCACTTTACGCACGTGAGCAGCCACATTGAGTTCAGCGGCATTACTCACCTGCAGAAAGCGAAGTGCATAGAATATCAGGGTTGGAAGGGACCTCAGGAGGTCATCTAGTCCAACCCCCCTGCTCAAAGCAGGACCAAATCCCCAGTTTTAGTCCCAGATCCCTAAATGGTCCCCTCAAGGATTGAATTCACAACCCTGGGTTTAGCAGGCCAATGCTCAAACCACTGAGCTATCCCCCCTGCATATTTCAGCGCTTCACTGGATCAGGTACTCGGCATCTTGCCAGACTCTGTCCCTAGCTAGAGCATGATGGACAGCTCAGAGCCAAGTGGAGACAAAGTCACTCTGTACTGTAATGACAGTGAGGGAAAGTCTGGGCAACTGCAGGGCTTTATTACTGATGAGTCCCACCAATGACGGTCCGAGGCCCCACATCAGATCTGGCGCCTTTCAGCATGCCGGGTTCACACGTGGATTGTGGCTCTCAACCTTTCCAGACTGCTGTACCCCGTTCAGGAGTCTGATTGGTCTTGCGTACCCCCAAGTCTCACCTCACTTAAAAACAATTTGCTTTCAAAATCGGCCACAAAATACATAAGTGTCACAGCACACTAGTACTGACAAATTGCTCCCTTTCTCATTTTTACCATATAATTCTAAAATACATCAACTGGAACATAAATATTATACTTACATTTCAGTATATAGAGAAGCATAAAAATTGTCTGTATAAAAGTGTAATTTGGATTGACTTCGCTAGTGCTTTTTATGTAGCCTGTTGTAAAACTAGGCAAATATCTAGAGGAGCTGATGTACCCCCTGGAAGACCTCTGAGTACCCCCAGATGTACACATACCCCTGGTTGAGAACTGGTCACTGTATGATATGTGAGGAGTGCATAGCACACAATTAACCAGGCATGACTCTTGTGAAGCCTTGAATAACTGATCCTTGCTTCACCTCGCTGTGATCATGTGGTTGCCAAAAGCTTTGGTGGTGCGATAAAATGGCCAGTGACACTTGTACGCTGCTCCGCCAGCCAGCCGATCTTAAGGATCTAGCTAGATTTCGATCAGGGGGCACGTGATCTGCAAGAAGGCGACGCCCCGGTGGGATTTGCCTGGATTCGGATGTTGATGACGATCACCTGTCTGCGTCCCTCGTGCTCATGCAGGGATAGGTTAGGCCCTCGCGTGGCCAGAGCAGTGGGGGGAGCTGAAATGCAAATGTCCCCTGCACCGGCCCTGTCGGAGCTGGGCTGGATTTCGGCCCTTGCTGCTCTGCCTTCCACCTGGTATCCGACTCACCACCCGCAGACCCCAGGACTCCGAGGGCAGGATGCTCCGTTTTGTTGTGGGAGGAGAATGATTCGTGTAGACTGACCAGACAGCAAGTGTGAAAAATTAGGACGGGGGTGGGTGGTAATAGGAGCCCATATAAGAAAAAGACCCAAAAATCAGGACTGTCCCTATAAAACTGGGACATCTGGTCACTCTAGATTCGTGTGAAAGCCCTGAACTTAACAGAGGGCTGTCCGGGCTGCTGCTGGCTGAGGGCCCCACTGAGCAAGGAGCGTGCAGTCCAGGATGCCGTGTGCTGCGCCTGCCTTTGTCCTCAACCGGGCAGGGGGGAAGGATCGGGGCCCCCCCGTCTCATCCTTGTGAGACCTGCCCGGGTGTGGTGGGGGAGGCCGTGAGAAGAGGAGGAGGCTGGAAAGTGAAGGGACGCGGGGCAGGGGCTGTGCCGCGTTCACGCAGCAGTGCCGTGTCTCTTGTCTCTCCAGGCTCCAAGGACCCCTGCGCAGAGGTGACGTGCAGCTTCGGCAGCACCTGCGCCCGCTCCACGGACGGCCAGGCGGCCAAGTGCATCTGCCCGTCCTCGTGCGGCGGCACGGCCGAGAGCACGGTGTGCGGCAGCGACGGCAAGGACTACCGCAGCGAGTGCCTGCTCAACAAGCACGCCTGCGACAAGCAGGAGAACGTCTTCAAGAAGTTGGACGGGCCCTGCGGTGAGTCGCCCGCCTGCACCGGGGGAGCCCGCCAGCTCCAGCTCGGGGTGGGGGGGGAGAGGCACTTCTGAAGGCCCCCTCTCACTCAGTGCTGGGCCAGCCGGCTAGCAGCCCTCCAAGCTGCAGGCAGGAGTGTGTGCTGGGCTCTAACGATGGGAATTAAAGCACCAGGAGGGGGCTGTGAGGATGCCTAGAGCCGCAGGGTGGCAGTGGGCTAACACAGCTGCGTCTGGTGGCCTGAGCCGCCTTCGGTTTTACCGGTGTCGGGAATCAGCAGGAAATGCTTCGGTGTTCAGGCCTGACCCCCTTGGAAATGCTGGGGGAGGGAATCGGGCCACCGCATGGTACAGGCCAAAGCGCAGTGGGGCGATTCCTCTCTTTTGGGGCTTCAGAGAGCGGTCTAAGCAGCAGGGAACAGGAAAAGCCCCGGGCAAAACAATCGCGCCCAGCATCCAGTCTGTTCAGCCACACCCTGCCATCTGAAGTTACTGCCTCTTCGAGTTTCTACTGGGCCTTCAGTTCCTTTCCAAGGGCTTGCCGGGGGGGCAGCCTGGCACCGGGGCTGGGAGGAGGGGGTACCTGACTGATGGGGAAATGGGGTCTGGGCAGGAGGAGACCGCTCTCTAGTTTGTGAGCTGGGACAGGGAGAAGCCCAGCCTCCAGCTGAGACTGTGGCTTCCCTAGGAGCATCTGAGGACCAGAGCCACAGCAGTGGTTTCCCCAGAGCAGCGGTTGGGGGCTCCCCATTACAAGAGCTGGGACAGTGGTTTATACCGGAAGAGCTCCTCTTTCTCCCCTTCTCATGCCTGGTCCATCTGGCTTGGGAAGGAGTCAGGCTTCACAGCGGCTCATACAGAGCTTCAGTCCCTCATGGCTGGGCACACAGGCCTATCGCGAATGATCTGGAAAGTGGCTGCAGCCTCTGACCCCCCGTTTCCCCCCTGCCCTGAATTGGCTGCAGGCCTCTCCTGCCAAACTGCATCTCCAGCAGCCTAGGTGACAGGCCTTGAAGAAACAGGTCACTTCCCCTCATGAAAGGAACCCATCGGTCACCTAGAGTGACACCGATCCCCGGGGAGTACGTCTTGCCCTGTCACTGCCCAGGACAGCTTCTGTCGCGTTTAATTACCTCTGTGCAGCTTTGCGATTAAAAGTGACCATATTCATTAGGAAAAGCACCAGGTTGGTAGGGACACGTGCCAGATACCCTGTCTGTGGTGTGGGGAGGCTAGACTCCAGGAGAGCTGTTCATTTCTGCAGTCCACCAAGTTGCCGTGATGTCACAAAATCACCCCAAGCAGGGGCAGGAGGCTACAAGGGGCCAGGGAACACTCTCCAGACGGCACCTGGAAGCTGTGTTCGGCTCTGGACAGCTGAGCATTAGAAGGAGCTGGCGAAATGGAAGGGAATTCAGAGAAGAGGAACACGAGCGATTAAAGGGCTGGATGGGCTGGCGTAGGAGGAAAGAGAAAAACTAGGAGCCAGTGCCGCAAGGTCATGATTGACTTCAGCCCCAACCAGTTCCCTGGCACTCAGCCCCTGGCAGGATTGAGCCCTAAAGGAGCAGACCTGTCTGCAGGTGCTTCGAGGTGTGTAAACCCCCAGGGGACTTTAGGGTGGGTGAGAAGTAACACGATGCAGTTGAGCAAAGTAAGCATTCAGGCTGAGTGCCGGGAACCGGTTCCTCAAAGCGAAAGCCGCTGAGCAGTGAAACCAGTGTCCAAGGGCAGCAGGAGGCAATTTCGGACAGGGGGAGGCAGGGTATTCACAAACCTTTTCGTCACGGGGGCCACACCTGAACAGAGGAGTCTTGTTTCCCTGCCTGCGGGCCACGCAGCTAGAACACCCCGCGGCAGCGAGTCTCCGAGCTCGGCTCAGCTGACTTGGGCTTGTGGCACTCGCATGGCGGGGCTGAAATGATCAGTGTAGACGTTCAGGCTCCGAGGCCCTCCCCGCCCCCACCAGGTTCAGACCCGGGATTGCAGCCCAAGCCCGAATGTCGACGCTGCTATTTGGAGCCCCGCAGCACTAGCCCATGTCAGTCAACCCGGGTGGGTCTTTATTTTGCTATGTAGACGTACCCCTAGTCACCATCCTGGGAACCCCACCTCCCTTCCTTTGCACAACCCCCTTGCATGCCAGCGGCAGCTACTGCGATTGCTTACCTGGAAAAGTAACACTAGGGCCCCGATCCAAATCCCGTCGAGTCCTTCCACTGACCCGGATGAGGTTTGGATCCAGCCGTAGAGGAAACAGGGGAGTTAGGATCTGGAAAGAAAGCAGAAGGAGAAGCTAGCGTCATGGGACTATCCAGCTCCTTACAGATCCCCAGTCAGTGCTCTGTGGTCTTTGAAGCATGGTCTGGGAACCATCGCTGTGGGGGGCCATCCTGCATTGGGGGCTGGTGGGGAACAGGCTGGAGGGGACCAAATACCCTGGCACCCACTTAATCTCTGTGCTGACTAAAATGGACCAAGCAAAGAGCTGAGCTGCAGCTCTGTATTGGGCCAGCTCTGGGGAAGGGCGTGGGGGTTCTCCCAGAAGGCAGGGGAATGTGTTACTACTGGGTTTCGCCCCTTGGCATGCCAGAGCCTCGGGGGGATTGTAGGGCATGCAGGGATTTCAGTATGTTCAGATTAAAAGGGGAGAAAAATTCAATCCTGTGTCTACAATTACGGCTGAAAATGCCTCTGTGCTGTCCAGGTATTTCCACTTGGCAAAAAAACAAAAAGGAGGTGGGGGGACTAAAAGGCCCAGGACTTGAGAAGGGATTAGCATATAGATGGTGCCTGTTTTGCACGTGTATTTACTATGCTAATGTGAGCACGGATCGGTGGCGAAGGTGATCCGGATAAGCCTGGATTATGTCAGGGGGGAAGGCAGCGTGTAGCCTGTCCTGTCCTCAGGGATCTTCCCTCACAGGCCTGGATTTCCCAACCCAGCCACCCAGGGCAGGGAGTAGATGGGAAGGTTGTAAAACTGAGCAGGCCCCCAGGGAGCGAGTGCCCCTAGCAGCTCAGAGCACCTCAGGAGCAGGTCAGAAAGACGCCGCCAGGGATGGTCAAGCCTGCCTCTGCTGGGAGGCTGGATGCACGTGCTCTTCGGGTCCCTTCCAGTGTGGTTCTATGGTGTGTGTTGCCCAGGAGAAGACCCATGGGCATATTAGGGAACCATATTAGCCTGGCTCTAGAGGGAGTCCTGTCTGCCTTGGCTAAAAGGATAGAAGACTTCTCCCCGAGAGGGGCAGCTCTCCCCACCCGTGGTGTGTGGGGGAAAGTGTTGGGAGGTTGAGCCTTGAGCTCCCAAAGCTCCTCTCACAGTTGAAATACATTTGATCTCAGCCTTGTCTTAGTGGTCATCTGACTGGGTCTTCGTGGTCATCCCACTAGTGGGTAGGGCTGGGATGTCAACAGGCTCTACAGCCAGGTGGGGATCAAGTGGCACCAGCAGAGTTGCCACTTTCGGTTGGACATGTTCCTGGAGGTTCCACCACAAGACGTAATCTAATTTCTGGAGACTCCTGGACAATCCTGGAGGGTGGCCAACCCTAGCTGTTTGTGGGGCAGAAGAGAGAGCTGCAGGCCAGGGTTCAGGTGCATTGGCAGGGCTGTCAGGGGGGGCGGGTTAGACCATCCTGGCTCACCTTGGTGTTACTCAAGTCTCACTTGCTTTTGCACATACTCCTGGCTCTGAGTGACTGGGACAGTGACTGTCTGGGCCGAACCCTCAGCCCCTGAATTTGTCAGCAAAGCTTTCTTGTCAGCATGAATCCCCAGGCTCTCTCCATCTGGAGACGGGGTCTTACTTCAACAGAGCCTTGTTGATACCAAGAGAGAAGGGAGCACCAGTGCAGCGAAGAGCTGGCCTGGGATGTGATGGGGCCAGGATTAGAATGGCCTGACCCTGTTGGGCGTGGACTGCCCCTGGAGATGACTGTGCTGGTCTGAGAGCTCCCCTCTCCTTTGCCCTCTGTTCTGTGCACAGACCCCTGCAGGAGCACTCTCAACGACATGAACCGGGTGTGCCGGGTGAACCCCCGCACTCGCAGAGCAGACCTGCTCTCCCGGCCTGAAAACTGCCCTCCGAAGAGGGACCCGGTGTGTGGCGACGACGGGGTGACCTACGACAACGAGTGCATCATGGGGCGGTCGGGCGCCATCCGGGGGCTGGAGATCCAGAAGGTGCGTTCGGGGCACTGCCAGCCTCAGGGTAAGTACCTCTCAGCGACTTGCCTGACAGCAGGGAGCTCGGGTTACAGGGTGCCTGTTTCCTCCCCTGGGGTGCCCCACCAACGGGTGCTGCCGAGGGGAATGAGACGCTCTCCTGCCCCAGCTAAACCTGCTGGACTTGGACAGGGAAGCTGCCCCTTCTCAGCCTGGCCCCACCTTTGTCATCTGGCTCCATTGACCACGCGAAGAATCCGGTGTTGGTCACTACTAGAGGCAGGGGCCAGGTGGTCCCAGACTGGGTAGGGAATCCGGTGTTCTGGTGACCCTGGCACTACGGACAGCAGAGAAGACTCAATAATCCTGGAGGGTGGGGAGGGGACTGTTGCTTCCGAATCTGCTCGTCCGTCCATTAGCAGGAGCTGGGCTGTACCCAGGCGTATTGACCTGAACGCCCCTCAGCCTGTTCCCCACCGGAGTCCCCTTGGCCCCAGGCCCCCGCCCATTGCTGCCCCCCAAAGTTGGGAGCCCTGCTAGGAGCTCAACGCCAACAAGCCCGACTCCTGCGTCCCAGCCGCAGGGTGTAAGTGGTGCCTTCCTCTTTCCGTTCCAGACAAGTGCCAGGCTGAGTGCAAGTTCAACGCCGTGTGCCTCAACCGCCGCGGCACCGCCCGCTGCTCCTGCGACCGCATCACCTGCGACGGCGCCTACCGGCCCGTCTGCGCCAGGGACAGCCGGACCTACAGCAACGACTGCGAGCGCCAGAAGGCGGAGTGCCAGCAGAAAGCCGCCATCCCCGTGAAGCATGAGGGCCCTTGTGGTAAGCGGGACCGCCGGTTGTCCTTGTGCATCTCCCCCGCCTCCTTTGCTACCCACCCCCAGCAGGAAAATGCCCCACGCCCCTTCCGGCTTTCACACATAACAGGGCAGAGGAGGAGCCGTGCTGTCCAGATGCCAGGGGTAAGTCGTGTCCATGTCCCTGTAGCCACTAGGCGGCCCCTCTTCCCCTTCATGACCTACAGGCGGGTAAGATCCATCCCCTCCTCCTCTTCTTCCTTTTTCCTGATCCCAAGTACCATCTGTCTCTCTCCTCTCTCTCCGTTGCTGCCGTTTCTCTCTCCCTCTCTGCTCCGGTGTCGTCTGCGTCCGATGTGTCCTGTAACGGAGGGGAAAAAGTGCTTTGGACAATAATAACAAGACGAAGCATCTTGAGTGTTCGGTCCATGTCCCACATCCATCTGCTCCCTGCCAGGCACACACGCTGTATCACCTAACTCGGAAGCAGCTCTCATTGCCCATCCCGCCTCCTGGGTAGTGCCAGTCTCCCAAGTCCCTTTCATTGCCCTCGCCATGCTTTCCAGCCTTTCTCAGTTCTAGGTGCCCGCCGTAAGGAACTCTTCCCTGTGCTGCTCCTCTCTGATGGTCTCATCTGTGTTTGTCTCATCTCTGGGCAGGAGCTGTGGGGGGGTGGATCTTTTGACCTTCTGCTGAAGGCTATTTTAAGAGATCTGGGTTGTGGGATAGGATGGGGGCCTGGGTTTCTATGGCAGTGGAAGCCACCGGTTATGAAATTCAGCGGTTGCCCAGGAAACAGGATGGGCTAAGCACAGGCAGCCCACCGACCGGCATCGAGTGGAAGACTTGCTGATCTCAGGTTGTATCTTCAAACTGCTCTTGTATCGTGTCAAACCTTCTGAGAAGAGTCTTAGATGAACCGCACTTTTCCGGGACTGTTTGGCTGGCTTTGCCCTCCTGGTGCCAGAGTCTCAATATTACCAACCCTGCCAGCTTAAAAAACATTTGTCACTCATCAGATTGGCATAATGGAATCATGGCATTTTTTTTTAACTACTCTTGGAGGTCATTTCTGGTTGTTGAACCATTAGGAGTCACTTTTTCAAGTTTTTCTCTGCACCCACGAAGGCTAGAAACTTGCTTTTCTTTTCCGAGTGAACTTATAGATTCTCATGTATTCAGAGGACTCCAAGAGTTGGGGTTTTAGGTAAAACAGCAACTACGGCAAGACTTGTGATAAAATTGTGAAAGTCAGCAGCCCTAGACTTTGTTTTCGTTCCTCAAGCTATATCCCTTCCTTCCCCTGTTGGGCTGCTTCTCAGGTTCCGTTCCTTGGGTTCCAAAGCCCATTGAAGAGAGTTGAAGTCTTTCCACTGATTCCAATGGGCTTGGAATCAAACCCTAATATCTCAGCCCTTCGGAAAATCCAGCCCTATATCTCTGTTAGGGTGTAAATCTGAAGCAGCTCTGCTAGCTTCAGTGGAGTCACTCCAGATTTACACCACCATCAATGAGAGCAGGATCTGGCAACAAGGCATCTCGGCATGTCTGTTCCTTGCTGGCTCCTGGAAACAAATGTTTGGCAGATTCTGCAATTCTTGTCTCAACCCTGCCCTATCCCATACAGGGCAGCTTCTCTCCTCCTCCTGTTTTGATTCTCCTTCATTTGATGGCTTTCCCTTTCCTCCTCTCCCTGCAGGCCGTGCAGCCAGCCAGGAGAGCAGGCCCACACACTGTTCCTTTCAAGAGCATGTGCTCGTGGGATGGAAAGTAAATAAAATCCAGGGTGAAGCAGAGTTTGATGCTTGCTCAGTTCATGTGACAGCTCAGTTCTGCCTCCTAGCAAACCACCATGCAGTGCAGTCATGCCAGAGGCCTTCTCCTCCCATGTCAGCCTACTCCTTCCCCCAGCTGCCACCTGCCCTGTGCGATCTGGAGACTTCCGCCTCCAGGTTACCAGTTCAAACCCAGCACCAGACCAGAAGTGACCTGCATAGAATGGGGTTGCGATCTCAGTGCAGTCTTGGCTAGGCACCCGTCCGCCACACAAAAGCACGCTTACCGACATGAACTTTTCCTTTCTGACAGGCTGGCCAAGGAGGCTGTAGTGCAGGACAGGGCTTAGGGAGACATTGTGAGGTGACACTAAGCATGAGAGCTGAAGCAGAGTTGGATGCTTCGTAGGCCAAGACATGGAGATTTAGGTCCATGTGATCGCTCAGTTCTGCTCCAGAAGGGAGCTAGAGATCCAGGCTCTGTGTCTAGCAGCCTCCATAAAGAATCTGTAGATTCATTCTGCCCGAGTCCTGCCTCTTCTCCACAGCGTGGGACACTGCAGGGACGTAGAGATGGGGTCCCGCCCAGTCAGGGTGGAGGCGCATTGAGGGGCAGTGTGGGGGAAGCTGGCTACACGCTGTCTGTACTGGATCTGCTCTGCAGAGAAAGAGGCACTAAGGAAATTCCTCCATGGGCCCCCACCCACCTGTATGTCCCTATTACAATCTCTGATGTTCCCTCCTGTCTCCACTATAGGGAGCAAGGGGGAGACCTCAGGGATCTAGAGCATCCCTTCCCCTGGGAGGGCCCAGGTTGGGGCAGGGAATAGGAACCTCCCTGCAGAAATCCGGTGGGGGGGGTCTCCTTTTACAGCAAGGTGGAAGCTGATGGTACCAGCCCAAAGTGGGGGATTTAGGGTGTGTGAGTCCAGCCGTATGCCCTGCTGTGCACATCAAAGCCCCTTCGGGGTTGCCTACAAACTCTCAAGTTTCTGGAGGAAGATTGCTGCTGATAGCCAGCGTCTAGTGAAGAAGATTTAGCGTAACTAGAGCCTATGGAGGGGAAGGAAATGAAAGGCAGTCTATTAACATGGCAACACGATGCTTTAATCTTTCACAGATACCTGCCTAATGAACTCTCAGCCCCGCAGCTCGCTCTTCTCCAGCAGCCAGGGAAGGAAACAAAATAGCCCAATCTGCCCGTCAACGGGTTATTTTTTTAAGTTCCTTTCTGCTTTCAAACAAGGGTGGTAGGAGCTGAAAGCCGCCTCTAGGTGAGGGGAGATGGGAGAGGGGGTTAGGAATTTGGGAGAGGCAGGGTGTGATGGGGGCAAAGGGAAGGTCTCTGTAGTTGTGTCTGTCTGTTTTCCTCCTCCTCCTTTTCTTTCTTTCTCTCTTTCTTTTTCTTTCTCTCTTTGTCTTGTGTTTTACAGCATTGCCTGTTTGGAGAAAGGACGTGCGTCTGCACAGTACCCTACCGCTCCCAACCGGGATGTCTCTGCTCAGAGGTCTGCTTTCTACCCTTCTCCTTAGCCAACGGCATTCCCTAATGTCGATCTCTCTCTCCTCTCCCCTTCACTATCCTCTTCCCTGGCCTTAGTTAAAAGCCCTTGGGATGGAAAGATTCCCACATTTTTTTGCCAATCCACCCACTTCCTGCCTGGAATGAAAGTGCCTTGCAGTGTAATGGGGTATTTTTAATGCTTGCTCCAGTTTGCATCTCCTTCTCTGCAATGGACGTGGGTTGCGGGGTGGCCACACAACTGCAGGTTCTGTTGTGGGCAGCTGCTGTTTTGCCTGACCATCCGTGTGAGCTGAGAACCCTGTTCCCCTTCTCAAGCTACCTGGGTGCCTCTTTCCGGCTGATGAGTCAATTCGGGCTGCTCCTGGTTGATTTTTCTGTTGCTCAGGCATGGTCGCGGACTCCTGGCTGCTCGAGATTGCCGTGCTTCCCCCGTCCCCCTCCTTAGCGCGTGTTTGTGTGTGCGTGCGTGTACGCGCCAGGCTTGCCTGGGTCAGCTCAGGGCATGGAAAGGAGTGAGCGTGCTGCATGGTGTCGGCCTGAATATGAAAACTCCCCGCCCGCCTCCCGACGCACGTTGCAACGTGTTGATTTTTAGATCCTCCTTCAGTCTGGTGAAGGAGCCTTCTCCTGTCGTGGGTTTCTCCCTGGCAGCACACCATCATAGCACCTCGGTAGATGGCAGCCCAGCCTGCTGGCAGGGGGTTGCGTCAAAACTCCTCGGATGCTGCAAAGACAGGCAGGGAGTGCAGTCGGTCAGAGCAGCGGACTCGGAGGCAGGTCTCCCAGGAGCCATTTACTCCTTGACAGTTTTTCAAAAGAGCTCAGCTCCCCTCTGGGCACCACAGAGGGTGGCCAGGTTTCTGCAGAGCGCAGAGTCCCGTGATTGACAACATGGTCCCTTGAGATATGGCCCAACCTGTAAACTGGAGATGTGGATTCTCAAGTGATGGTGGAGGTTGGGGGGGGAGGGGGAGTCATAATTACCTATTGATAACACACTCCGAGGCCCTTGGATGGAAGGGGCTATGGAAGTGTCATCTTCTGCTCCCATTGAAACCAATGGCAAAACACCTACAGTCTTCAGTGGGGGCCCGGGGGTGGGAGGGAAACGCTGCCAGCCTGAGGATCAAACTGCCAGGGGAACCTCGTTTACTGCACCAATGCAGCTCTGAATCGCTAGAGGGGTGAGAAATGTCAGAGCAGCTGTGTCTCTCAGCTCCAGGCCTGGGATCCTCCCATCCAGCCGCTCCCCGTTCAGCCTGATTGTGCTGGGCAGAGGCTGTTTCTCCGCCTCTGCCCGCTGCCTCTGCGCGACTCCAGGGCGCAGTTATGGGAAGCGTGTCTTTAAAAACGAGAAAGCAAAGCCGGAGATGTCAGCAGGCCCACAGAGAGGTGCCAGCACCCCGTGGGGGAAGCTCGGAAACCGTCTGGCTGCAGGAAGAATTGGGGGTAGGGGGGTGGGGGATGGATTGTGGGGCGAGTGAGTATTAAAGAGAGGGAGATGAGCCTTGGCTGACTCTCCTGCGCCCCAGCCCTTCGATCTCAATCCTGACTTGGCAGTCGTCTCCCTCGCAGGCCTGGAACCGAGCAACACCCCAGACGTGGGGACCCTCTCTCGTCGGGTCCCATGTCAGGGACTCCTCCATTCCTGCTCCTTCTCCACTGCTGGATCCAGGAGCATCTGCCTGCGGCAAGCTTGGCTTCTTGAGAGGCAGGATCTCTCCATGGTGCTGGTGGGACGCAGGCAGCAGCAGGGGCCCATGCACTGAACAGCACACACCTGGTCCTGTCACTCTGACCCATGTACCCCCCTCCCCCACCCCCTGGCTTTGTACAGAGGCGCCCCAGGGTTCAATTTCCCATCAGTCAGAAAGCGGGGGGCCCGGCAGGCTGTCTCCAGGTGGAACCCGTCCCAGCTCTCCATGCAGAGTTTGCCTTTCACACCCTGCGCTGGTTCGTGGCTGGGCTGTTCTCGCGGCGTGTTCGTTTTGGTTGGCTCTGTCTCGGTGCGTGACCTGTTGCATCCAGCTGGCTTTTGCTGCCTTGCGTTTCCCCGCTGGCTTGTCGCCACATCTCCTTTTCAGGGTTTCACACCCAGTTTCTTTCTTCTCTTTCCCCTCCCCTCGCTGCCCAGGGCGGTTGTTTGAGTATCTTGGCGCGCCCCCTTGGCTGGACTGCCGGCTCTCCCCCAGCACTTAACACAGTCCTGCCTTGAGCTGCCTGGCCTGGCCTGTAAGCAGCCTAAACCAGAGCGCCAGCTTCTGGGAGGTGAAGGAAATGCAGCCTGCTGTTTGTCCCACTGCCTGCCCATGGGGTTACGATTGGGGATTTCTGCATCGCAGATCTTCCCTTGACAAAAATCTAAATAGAAAAGACCCGGGGGCAGGCGACCATGCTGTCTGCAGTGGAACAGGGATGCTGGGCCCAATTTGCCTCTGTCACTGGTGCAAACCAGGAGTCACTCCACCGGAGCCAGTGAGTTGCCCTGGTGCAGGGACGGCACAGGTGAAAGAATAGTCGGGCTCGGTGCACTCTGCATCTGAATGGGCTCGGCACCCCATCTCCACTCGCAGCACGACACGCAGCTGCCTGGAGATCCCGCAGACTGGCGAGAGATGTACTGGCCTCTCCTCCTGCCCTGCTCATTGGGCAGAGTCTGGAGGGATGCCCTTCACGCTTTGCATTGGCTAACAATGCTCCAGGGAAGCCTCGGTGCCTACTAGGGTGAGTCGGTTTGGCCCGCCCCAGGCCCCCTGCTGCACGTGTTTCTGGCATTTTAACCTGGGCTAGTGCAGCTCTGCAACGACCTGTACAGGGAGGAGTGAGGGTGATCCTCTCTCCCCAGTTCCCACCACATCCCTGTCCTAATGAAAGGAAGCGGGTGAGAATAAGAAGTAGATGGGAAGAGGGTGGAGCACAGTGTATCAGAGCCCAGTGCAGGTATCGGAGCCATCGCAAGCTAGATCTCTCTACATACCGTCACTGGGGGGATGGTGTTGGTGCGAGGGAGGGTGTGTGTGTGTGTTGGTGCGAGGGAGGGTGTGTGTGTGTGTTGGTGTGAGGGAGGGTGTGTGTGTGTGTGTTGGTGTGAGGGAGGGGAGGTGTGTGTCTGCGTGTGTGTCTTGGCGTGAGGGATAGTGGGTATATCTGTGTGTGTTGGTGTGGAGGATGGGCTGTGTGTGTGTGTACTGGTGCAAGGGTTGGGGAGTGTGTGTACGTGCTGGTGTGAGGGATGGGCTCTGTGTGTGTGTGCGCGCGCTGGTGCGAGGGATGGGCTGTGTGTGTGTGTGTGTGCTGGTGCGAGGGATGGGCTGTGTGTGTGTGTGTGCACGCGCTGGTGCGAGGGATGGGCTCTGTGTGTGTGTGCGCGCGCGCTGGTGCGAGGGATGGGCTCTGTGTGTGTGTGTGCGCGCGCTGGTGCGAGGGATGGGCTGTGTGTGTGTGTGTGCGCGCGCTGGTGCGAGGGATGGGCTGTGTGTGTGTGTGTGTGTGTGTGCTGGTGCGAGGGATGGGCTGTGTGTGTGTGTGTGTGTGCTGGTGCGAGGGATGGGTTTCACTTGAAGGTATAAGGCTTTTAGCAGGATGGATTTTGCTCCGCCCTGACTTTCAGACTGTTATGGTCCCTCTCAGCATCTGGGATCCCCGTCCTCCTGTCTTGTTGTGATCTGCACAGTGGCGATAACAGAGGGAGAGTTGAGGTCGACCAGGGCCCTGTCCTGGGAGGAGGATCTTCTGCTGCTCTATGGGACAGGCACCAGACCTGGACCGCCAGGGTGGCATGTGATCTCAAGGGGGGTGGCAGGGGCACCGTGTGTTTGTGACACCATCATAACTTCCTCCGCCCAGGGGCAGCGCGGTCCTGGCGGGGGCCGGCACCCGGGCATTGTTCTTTGCCTGCCCACTCCCTGCCGGATGGGGAGTTGCCGCGGCAGGGGGAGTGGCTGATGTGTGGCTTTCTCTCTCCTGCCCCCACGCAGACCTGGGCATGCCCAGCCCGTGCCTGAGCGTGGCGTGCACCTTCGGGGCCACCTGCGTGGTGAAGAACCGGGAGGCGGTGTGCGAATGCCAGCAGGTGTGCCTTAGCCGCTATGACCCCGTCTGCGGCAGCGACAACCGCACCTACGGCAACCCCTGCGAGCTGGACGCCATGGCCTGCGTCCTCCGGAAGGAGATCAAAGTGAAGCACAAAGGGCCTTGCGGTGAGTGGGGCGGGGCTCCGTGGAAGGAGAACCACGAAGCCGGGAGGGCTCAGAACTGGCTGGCGGGGTGGGTTATGGAGACACAGAGCAAGTACCCCCCTTCCCCCCATATGCTCCCCACCCAAGTCAGGCAGACTTTTCCACCCAGCCCCGGCCTGTCTCCTCCACCCCCAAGTCCTTGATCTGCTGCAGGGCAGCCCCTTCTCATCCCACACCACCCCGGCAGGCAATGGGACTTTCCGCTCCACCGAGCCACAGGACCTGAATGGCATCCCACCAGAATCTGCCCTTTTCGCCGGCCTTGGTGGCAAAGGGAGGGGCCCGGTGGCTGCCCCTTCCAAGCAGGCCTGCGGATAGACTGCAGCCCCACCACGCTGTTTGCTTTTGGAGTCTGTAGCTCTAGCTGGCGTGGGGTGAGGTGTTAGGTGACGTGACTGCTGACCCCATGGGATGGCACCTCAGTAACCTATAGGAGCAAAGGGGTCCAGTGAAGAGAGACTCCTGGGCATTTCTCTAACCCCCTGCATCTGGAGCTTGCAACATGCTTTGCAGACACAGAGTGCCCTTAGCTTCCCAACCCCCACAGCGAAGTAGCAGGAGCCTCCTTGTTTTACAGAAGGGAAACTGAGGCAGAGCGCAGGACTGTGACTTGCCCAGGTTCGTGCAGTGAGTCACGGGCAGAGCTGGGGATGGAACCCAGGAGTCCAAACTCCCAGCCCAGCACTCTCACCACTAAACCACTCTGGATCCTAAGGAACACCTTGCTTCCCTTTGGTCCAAGACTTTTTCAGCAAGTTATATTGCTGATTAGAGAGGTTACCCTCGTCCCCGCGGGATGGAATCTCCTGCCTGTCATGGGGATGAAACAAAGTGTTCAGATTGTTCCTTAAAGCACTGAAGCTTTCCCTGTGATCCAGGTATAGTGCCTCCCTACTGTAGAAAGTGCAGAGGGGCTGCTAGTGGTGGACTGAGCTGGGTGGGGATAGGCTGAACACGGGAGGTTGCCCTTGGAAAGAGTGAGTCAATGGGAGCATTGCCTACAGGTAGAATAAGCATTAGGAGTCAGGACTCCTGGGTTCAGTTCCTGATTTTGCCGCTTTGCTTCCCCTGGGTCTCGGTTTCCCCCTCTTGGGTGGCTTGCGAGTCAAACTGAATTGAAAGGTGTTGCACTGAGGTGCGTGGGAAAGACGTGGAATTGGCTGCAGAGCAGGTGGCTGTTCATCAAAGCAGCTACAGTTCCTTGAACATCAAACTGTATCCAGGTTGAATGAAATCTCTGTGCAGCATAAGCCCCCAGCGCTGCCTCTGCGGCGTGCTTTGTGCGGAAATGATCCATTTCTCACCCCAGAAGCGTCTCTCTGGTTTGGGGCATGTGTCTGCGTGTATCTCTCTGTGGCTTGCCATTCCCTGTTCTCCTTGCCAGGCAAGCACTGGCTTACATCATCCACTGCCCACTCAGACCACAGTGAAATCAGCAGCCCCCGCCCCCCCCCCGGCGAGCAGAGAGAATGATGCAGTTCACTGCTTCCAGCTGCTCGGGAAGGTTATTCCTTCACCTTCCAATGGCTTAAAAATAACAAAGTCTCGGCAGAAGGGGTTGATTGGGGGAAAGGAACCAATGTGGGTGGTGGTTTTCCCTTTCTCCCTATAGAAATATGGGGGGGGGGGCACTTAGGGGAAATACACACGTAAATGGCTTCTCTGTGCAAAGCCCGCCCTGGTTCCTTTACCAGTCTGATGCAGGACAATTGGCTGCTGCAAGAGTTTGAACAGTGGGAGAGCTGCCCAGGAGTGGCTGGGGTTGAGATGCGGGAGAAGCTATCTGAGCAGCTTGCTCCTCCTTTGTCTCTCTTTTGGAGGTAGCATGGGGGGTGTCCAGATTTAATTACTAAATACATCCCCTCTGCCCCCATTAGAGAGAAACTATCCATCTCACTTGCTCCTCCACCCCTGCTTACACCCTTTATCCAATCAAAGGGCATTTCTCTGCCTTGGGAGGAATAATTGATCACTGTCACTCCATCCACCTGCTGCATCCCACAAAGCCACGTGGCAGAAGGGCTCATAAAGGCCTTTCCTGCACCTTTTGGAATGCACCACAAGAAAAAAACAGGGATGGCTGTCCCTTAATCCTAGCGCTCTATGTCCCTCAGCCGTGATCTGCTCCCTGTTCCAACCCTGCCACCCTACTGAAGTCAGGGAGGTTGCTTAGGCAGGATTTAGCCAACTGTGTTTATGACACACTAGGGTCATCCTGCTTGCAGTCTGTATGCTCCAGGCGTTATCGTGAGCTAATGCCCAGCTATATACTCCGGGACCTGTGGGGGTGGGGCTAGCGGGTATGCAGAGTGCCGCAGCCAAAGTTCAGGCTGACTTTTTAGTTTCTGTTTATAGGATCATGTTGTATCTCTGCGTTATGCAGGAGGGACACTTACTATGATGAAAGGAAATATAATGCTTAGAAAAGAGGGATGTGTTTGCACAGTGCACAGTTCACTCATGGAACTCCCTGCTACAGGATAGCAATGAGTTCCGGAGGCTTCAGAAGCAGATTAGGCATCGATAGGTGCATTAATATCTGCAGTTACCTGAGAGATGATTGTCATGTAAAAGGGATATCAACACCCCTGCTTTAGGGCATAAACAGACCCTGTCTTCCTGGGACTCAGGAAGATATTTCCCTCACATCCATAGATCCTGCCTTCAACTGCCTCTCTACCCACTTCTGAAACCCACCAGTGGGCTGAAAATGACAGGCTATAGATAGAAACATGCCAGCCAATAGCTCATGCTAACCAGTCATGGGTTTGGGCTTTTTTTTGCATCTTTCCTCCCCACACATCCAAAGCAACAGCTGCTGCACGAAAGTAAAATGAGAAAAATATTCCTCGAGCCAAATTCCTGGTGAATTGAATGCAGGGAGGGAGGGGATGCTCCTCTGAAAGAGGAAGTTAGCCAATGAGTCACTGAATGCGCAGGGGCCATGAGAGCGGAGGTGCTGACTGGCTCTGAGCTCACCCGCAGTGCCGAAACTGCGTGCGCTGGGGAGGGAAGTGCGTCATACAGACAGTGTATACGGAGATGACGTGTCGCTGGGAATTACAAACACAGCCAGTCCCGGGGACATCCTAATAAACCAGGAGAAGGGGGCTCGGCAGGTCATGGTGCTGCCCGCGCCTTGAGAGGGGTTCGTTGCACTTGGACGTGAGTTTAGAGCCTTCTGTGACACATGGGCCACCATCCTGCAAAGCAACTCCCTGTTCCCATGGAATTCCCAGGCCTGGCCTTGAGACTTTGCTCTTCTCCTCCACATTTGGAGCTGCTGCTAGAGTAGTGGGGGCAATTGCCCGGGCTTCGTGCCGTCTTCTCCTTGGCGTTGCTACGGATGGGGCTAAGCTGGGACCTTGGGATCCGCAGCCATGTTTTAGAGGTGCTCCATCCCTGGGAGTCAGTGGCTCCTGTTAATGGGTTTTCCTTTGAGTTTGATGGTACCCAGACCCCAAGACTCGGCCCCCAGCACTGGGTGTCCGGTGGGAATCCCGCAGCCTGCGAGGTTGGCTGGTCTCTGCCTGAAGCCAGAACTTGACTCACCAAGAGTCTTTTCATCCTGTGAATCCAGCCTGCGTTGCAGCCTCCAGCAGCTGCCCCACATGCAGCCCCCGTCGTCTCCTGCTGCCGTAC
Source organism: Lepidochelys olivacea (assembly GCF_965140295.1). NCBI lineage: Eukaryota > Metazoa > Chordata > Testudines > Cheloniidae > Lepidochelys > Lepidochelys olivacea. The sequence continues at coordinate 21,977,359 of NC_140428.1, forward strand.
CTCCATGATGGCCCCGCATTTGCAGGGTCAAGTCCGGGCCCTCTGAGCCTGTCCTGCAGGAACTCAGTGGAACCCAAAATAATCCTTGGGGCCCGCAACACACCACGCTGCGGCCTGAGGCCAGGGATGTGTGGCGCCTGCATTGGGACAAGGCCTACCAAGTGGCAGCCATGAGTCGCTGGCTTCAGGCTCAAAGCAAGAACTGCTGGCCCGGCTGCAGGGAAAGGCTGCCGAGACTGGCTGCGGGCTGTTCTTTGCCTCCCTGTGGGCTGCGGTGGCTTTTGTGGGGTGATCTCTTTTTCACACCACTCCAGGGGGTTCTGATCTGTACATTCCCAGAAAATGGGGCTCAACCCCCGCAGTCCCCCCAGCCCCAAGGGGTAGAGTGCTCGCCCCGTCTGTGTCAGTCAAGCTCTTGAGAGCAGACCAGCCCTGCTTTTCTCAATGGGGGGTGTGTGGGGTGCGGGTGGGGCTGACAAGTGGTTTGGTTAAATGACACGCCCCTTGTTAGCTTCTGCAAACGGCAGGGCACAGGATTGGAGTGGGCTGGGAAGGTGGGAATGCCTCACCGGGCAGTGCTGGAAGTAAGTGGCTCCAGAAGCACCCGGGATCCAGAGCTTAAGATAAAACCTCCCCTCCCCCTCATTTCCACAGCCCTGCCCAGCCGCCCCCCGCCCCTGCAGACATCGCCCCCAGGAGATTTGCAAGCTGCCTGGGTTGTAGCCCTTGTCTCTCTGTGGCTGCTGATACCGGGACTAATTTATCAGCCTTTGTAACTGCACTCAGCCCTGCACTCGCTCCAGCCCTGTTTAGAGCTGTAATGGCATACTACTCCGGTAACATTTCATCCCAATTACCCCTGGCCCTGATGGGTTTTACGGCTAAGCCTCTCTGCCCACCCCGTTCCTTCCTCTCCCCACCCACCACATGCTCACTCCCTGTGAGTGTCTGGGGGGCCAGGGTGGGGGGGTTGGATGGCATTTGACTGTTGCCTTGACACTGGGTTCAGAGACAGCTGCCTCCCCCGTTCACTCCCCCCGTGGCCCCCGGAGTCTAGAGTGGAGGCAGAGCTTAGGGTCCGAGGCAGCCGTTGAGGGATGCTGCTGACAAGGTTACTCATGCAGCTATCTCTGGTGCTCACATGATTCTCGGGACATTCAGCCGCCTCCCCTCCAGCGCCCCTCTCGTGTTCAGTGTTGGCCCGTGGAGCTGTTCAGTCATGTGCACGCTGGCCTCATGGGAGAGACTCTCTATCACGCTCCTGTCTCTGGAGTGTCCCGGCGGTGAAGGGTCCTTCCCCACCCTCCACTCCCACAGAAGCAGGTGAGTGCTACAGACACGGCGATCGGCTGTACAGTGAGCGCACAGGGTCTAGACACACCTGGTCTGTTGATTTTGGCTGTGGCAGTTAAAGGGTTAACGATGTCCCCGCAGAACATTGAGAAATACTTGGAACAATGGGCCAGATCCTCCACTGGTGTCAATTGCCATGGAGCAACACCGATTTACACCAGATGGGGAATCCGCCCATTTATCTTTTCATTCTTTTTCTTCGCCTGTTCCCTCGCGGGCATTGACGATCCCCCACAACGCTTCGAGTGTCTAACCCTGTTGCCTTGGCCACCTCCTACCCTGGGGTTAATTTTACTCTTCTGCCTGAATTCCCCTTGGACTTGCTGCCTGAATCTGACCCAGAGTGCTGCTGTGCACTGTTAAAAAGCTGCTGTGTTCCACCCCAGAGGTGGCTGCGATTCTCTGTGGGTCTTGCTAGCTTGTAAAGTGCTTTGAGTTGCAAATTGCTATAGGGATATACAATACTTCTTATGAAGTCCTATGCGTGGGACAGTAGGGGAGCTGCACTCATTTATCCCAGCTGAGGATTGGGGCCTTTTTTTTTTCTCCTCTCCCTCCAGCACAATGTCTCCGCCCTCCGTTTGCAACACTGATCGTTTCTGAGGGTGCAACGAGAACTGAAGCCAAGGTGGTGCTTTGCCTGGGTCTGATTTCAGTTCCAATCTCTGGGCCCGATCCAATGCCCATTGGAGTCAGTGGGGCTTTTCCCGTTAGCCTCAGTGGGTTTGGGATCAGGCTGTCGGAGCAGTTCTAGATGCTGTGATGGTAACAAGGAGCAGGCTCTGTGCTGTAGCCATGCTCGAGCAATGGAGGGCGATTGTTGGGCAGTGCTCCGCACAGACAAAGCTGCTATGTCCTTAAGCTATGACCCTCTCTCCAGGCTAATCTGCCTGTTCTAGCTGTCCTCTCGCCATTTCACATGGCAGTGAAGGAGTACAGCGCTGTTGACCCCTCCTTGCCTGGAGTGCTGACACGGCATGCCTGTGGGATAATGAGCCCCTGGGTTATTCTGCAGGGGCCTTGGTCTCCATGCCAGTGCTTAGTGACTTGACTTTCTCTCTGGGTTTCTTTTCCCTTTCTATTTTGATTACTGCAGACCGTTGCAGCAAGTGTCAGTTCGGGGCCATCTGCGAGGCCGAGACGGGCAGGTGCGTGTGCCCAACAGAATGCGTCTCCTCCTCCCAGCCGGTCTGCGGCACGGACGGGAACACCTACGGCAGTGAGTGCGAGCTCCACGTCCGGGCATGCACGCAGCAGACCAACATCCAGGTGGCCGCGCAAGGAGACTGCAGTGAGTTTGCAGGGGCACCTGTCCTTCCCTCCTGCCTCCACATTCCTTTCTTAACCCTTCGTGTTACTTCAGTTCCACCCTCCCCTGGGGAAAGGAATAAAATCGAAAAAGGTTTTGATCCAAGGAAGAAAATAACTTAATTTTCACCAGTGACCAATGATTTCGGGTGCCTCCATTTTGGGGGGGCCAACTTGAGACATCTTCAAGAGGCCCAATTTTCAGAAGGCAGATGTTAGGCACTTTCTAAAAACCAGACCCCTTTAAGGTAAGTCAGCTTGAGCACCCAGAAATGGAGGCATCCAAGATCACTAGCCACTGTTGGCAATCATGTCTGCAGGCCCTGGGGGAGCAGACAGATACCAGGCAATAGGCTGGCGGATGGAATGGTTTTCATCACAAGAATTTCCTTGATTTGTTACACCCAGGCTGTCTGTGTGCAAGCTAGCCACAGCCATCTTTGCCTGCTCAGGTCCTCGGCTGGCATAGAGCACTCAAAGGAGAGAAGTCAGTCTAGCCCAGTTGGTTCTAGCAGCGTTTCCCTGCCCAGTTTGGACAGAGGTTTCTTTATTTCATTCATGAGAGCCATCCTCAAACAGACTTGAAATCCTTCAGTTGAGATTTTCAAAGCTGATTAGGGATTTAGACACATTACCATGAATGAGAGTTACTTGTCTCAATCCCTTGGTCGGCTTGGAAGTCTCAGCCGTAGGGTTTTTCCCCCCTATTTTCGAACAGGAGCTGAAAGTTCTTCAATGGGTGTCACCCTGTAGGGTGGATGGACTTTGAAGACGCCAAGGCTCTAAGCAGCCTAGAGCATCTTGTCATAGCCCAGTTCTAACGGGATCATCGCCAGCTCTGCCACTGACTCGTTCCCTGTGAGATCTAGGGCAAGACCCTAAAGTTTAGCCTTTCGAAGCCACCTCGGCTGTCGTGGTCCATGACGAGGGCTTCTAGGGGTTATGGTAATACAAATTCGAATAATGAATGGATTCATGCTTCCCATCCATCTTAATGGGAAGGGGGCATCCAAATCTCTTAGCCGGCTTTGAAAAGCTCAGCCACAATCCCGGTGTGCCTCAGTTTCCCCCACCATGAAACAAGGGTAATAGTTCCCCTCATGGGTGTCACGACGCTTAATCAACCTTATTGAAATACTAACTGGAACCTTGTCAGGGAAGGCGCCGTAGAGGTGCAGAGCGCTCTCCGTCGGGGCTGAACAGGGAAGCCGTGCCAGAACCTACAGCTGCCTTTAAACACAGCTGTACCAAGTGCCTGTTTGGTCAGCATGCCCCGTTTTTTCTTTTTTCCTCCCCCCTCAGGGGTTAGTTCCTATCTAATCTTCCGCGCGCTCCCCCCCTCAGCCCTGCACACTTTGCCCCAGCCCGAACGGTCTGTGCTAATTTCCAAATGAACTAAAAGTGCATAGGAAATGCTACATCAGAACAAATGATACACTGGACCAAATAATGCCTCTCTCTACAGCTGGGGCTAACGTTTCCCAGCTGCGCGGGGGCCAGGCGCTAACGGATACGTTTCAGAGTGGAAACCTGAGTGAGATGGAAGGGCTGCCTGGGACGGCCCGTCAGCGTCGGGCACTGCAAGGCTGGGCTCCGGCCTGCTGTGGGTATGGGACGGCGGGTGCTGAGAGAGAGTCATTCAGTGCTCATAACCAAAATGCGCTGCTGGCCTAGTGTCTGCAGGGGCTGGCTACCTGCAGCGGGAGTTGTGGGTGCTTAGGACTCTGCCGTGGGACCCCCCCCTCCCCCCCCCCCGCCAGTTTCTTCTGTCCTGAGCCCATTCAGGGATGGGTTAAGCCAGCGAAGAAGCAATCAGCAGCCAGGCCCTCTGACGCTGCCCGGGCTGACGATGGCAAGGGGAGGCTTTCTGCTGGATCTCACGCCGCTTTTCTCCCCTCGCTTCCCCCCCTCTCCCTCCCCAGAGTCGTGCGGGAGCGCTGTCTGCGCCTTCGGGAGCAGGTGCGTGGGTGGGCAGTGCGTGTGCCCGCGCTGCGAGAGGCAGCCCTTCTCCCAGGTGTGCGGCAGTGACGGCGTCACCTACGACAGCCCGTGCGAGCTGCGGGTGGCTTCCTGCCAGCAGAAGAAGGCCATTGAGGTTTCCAGGATGGGACCTTGTGAGGAGGGTAGGAAGCTCCGTTCCCTCTGGTTCTGGGGGGCAGGAGGGTGTGAGGAATGGGGGGCGGGGGGGGGCGGATGGGGAGGGGGGACTTGGACTTCCTCACACATGGAGTTTATATTGCGTGGTCCAAAGGCAAATGTCCAGAGCTCATGGTTTGTGACTGGAACGTGGATGCCTTCTCTATCTCTCTCATCCCCCCACACCTGCCCCGCTGGGCCTAGGTACAACAACAAGCTACTCCATCTGCTGCTTGGAGCTGCCTGTGGCCTGCCCAGGTGTAACCCCCCCTGTGGTCGCCGACAGGTCTCTTTGGCAGGGCTTCTTCCTCCTCCCCTGCTGACGCTCTGGGCTGTTGTACGGCAGGTGTAATTTAAAGGCTTCACCGAGTCTCCTCGCAATCCCCCGATGCGTGGAAGTTGGCTGCTCCGCTCTCTGTATCCTGGCAGGCGAATAGCTCCGCGATGGGAGTCAGGAGGCTCCTCTCTTGCCCTGGTGGGAGGGGAGAGCAGCTTGCCGGAGCTCGTTTCGGTGGCTGGCGCTGTGTCGAAAATAGCACCTGGCACCCACCGCCTTCGTCTTTGTGGCTAGCGGTAATGAAAGTTGACACCACCTAATGGGCCTGGGCGAGGAGATTTATCACGGCTTTAATTTCACACTTCAAAGGGCCCAGGCTTGAGAGAGGCGTGAGGAGACGGAGCGGTTCCTGAGGAACGGCACCCAGCTGCCTTGCTGCTGCCCTGGGACTCTGTTGGGGTCAGGCCCTCGGTTGCCATTAACTCAGCACTGGGCACCTGGGAAAAAGTGTCTCTTTGCTGATCCCCTGCTTAACCAGGTTTCAGGGGGATCCCGACTGCAGGCCCCCTCTGAGCAGCACTGGGACAGGGCGTGGGGGAGATGCCTCCGTTCAGCGGTTAGGGTCAGTGAGTGAAAGCTGCCGGGTCAACAGTCCTGGACAGCAACAGCCTCTGTTTAACCCCAGAGACAGCCTTCTGCACGTCTTGGCCTGCCCGCCCCAGCCTGGGGGATCCCCGTTAAGTGGGAGAGGGGAGCTCAGCGTCCCCGGCCCATGCGATCCCCAGTGCTTCTCTTGAGTCTGGGGACAATTGATGCCAATGGGTTTGAAACCAGCAGCCCGCTCAACACAGGCCACCAGACAGAGGGTGACAGACCCGGACTGGATTTTAAGGGCCTGATCCAAACCCCTCTGAGGTCAAGGGCAGGGAGGGGTCTTTTCGCTGACTACAGTAGGCGTGGGGACAGGCCCACAGTGGGAGTCCATACTCCAGTGTCTGTCCCTGAGCTGGACTGGGCAAGCTTCACCAAAACTCGCCTGGAGGCAGGGAGCGGTCAGCAGTGTCTAGGCTGCTCAGAGCAGTGTGTCCCTGGGCTGCTCTTTCCTGACTCCTCTGTGAAAGTGAGGAGTGGGGCTTGCGCCACTGAAAGGGAGGGGCGGATAAAGCTGGCTACAGCAAAGCTGAATGTGCTTCCCTGCTTCCCTGCTGCTTCTCCTCAATCCTCACCTGCAGCATCAGCTGCTGCTCCAGTCCACACACCGCTCTGCCTGTGCGCCTCCATCCTGCCCTGCCAGGCCAGTCCTGCAGCTCCCCCACAGCTCCGCCATACTGATCCCCAGCAACCTCTGGGACACCAGGCCTGCCCCTCCTGCAGCTCTGCCGGTGCACCTCAGTCGTCACCTGCAGCGCTCTGCTCTGGGCCCAGCCACTCATCGGGGTCAGGTTGAGGCCTCCCAACTCATTTCACTGGTGGCCTGAAGTTGATGAACCCAGACCTCCAGAGTGGGAAGACTTTGGAGCAGTGCTGGCTGAAGGCCAGTAGGGGAACAGAATCCACCTTGTCCCTTCAATGTGTTAACTCTGTCAGCTAAGACCGCCTAGCTCATTGCTCATGTAGTTTAGCCAGATAGGGCTGGAGTGCTGTGGCAGGGCTAGGGAGAGTGGAAGACATAACATGGCGTTTGATCACAGTCCTCCCCAGGGAATTTCAGGTTGCTGTCCTTCCGAGAGAAGAGCTTAAATAATTCTCTGTGTAACGTCAGCTCCCATCCTTTGATCACTCCATAAAAAGGGGGCAGGTTGTTTTTTTTTTAAAGCCTTTGAAATCAACATCTCTCTCTTGCTGCCAGAGCGCTGAGCGTCTCGTGGTTGGTTGAGGAGCTGGGTTGACATACCGCGCATTAAGTATCTCTCTGCCAAGCCGGTAATCTGCCTGGCTGGACTTCCAACTGAAAACCAAAACCACCCAGGTCTCTGTGCTTATCCGAGCAGAAGGAATCCATTTGCCTGCTGCAGCGTGGGGGGAGAAGCTGGGTTAGAGAAGAGGGAGTTAAACTGTTGTGAAGCCAGCTGGCTGCTATTCCTACTGTGCGTGGGGCTCCTGTGTCTGATCCCAGGTAGCCATCCGAGTTAGACGTGAGCTCTGAGCTTTTGCTTGCCAAGCCAATACAGATGGAGCCTTGAGCCCGTCTTCAAGGAACCTTGCAAAGAGATGTTCCCTTGTTACTGGCCACGTGGCTGTATTCCATCCTCCTGCGGGGCTGGATGCTCTGTCCTGTGGGAGGAGGGTCCTGCTGCTCTCGGAGGGCCAGGTGTGGCCTAGGAGCAGTCAGCCGCCAGGGTCCCCCTGGCTCAGGGTCCCCTCCTTTCCTGTGCAGAGTGTGGCTCGGGGGGCTCAGGCTCTGGGGATGATAACGAGTGCGAACAGGACCGCTGCCGGCAATACGGGGGCTCATGGGACGAGGACGTGG